>NC_140592.1:800806325-806396325 GCF_964204655.1 Triturus cristatus | reverse complement strand
GGAAGAACTCACCGATAAAAGTGCATTAAGAAAATATCTAAAAAACTGCAATACTACAAGAAGGACCCACATTATTGAAAGCATTAACTCTGCAAAGAACTCAATTCAATTTAATACGCTTTATTCGATTTCATCAGTGGAAACCATAAAAGCAAAATTCATATATAGAAAATGCCGTTACTGTTTACAAGTTCAAAATTAGTTATGCATAAAGCTGTTTAACTTTGAAATTAAAATCTTCAACAATAATCACCCCTGCTAAGAAATGTATCATAGAATATAGACATATTTACATCATCAATACCTCAAAATGTAATATAATTCCTGTGTCTAGTCACCTTTCTATAAAACAATGACATAGATTCCATAGTATACTTGTCTAATGACTGAAGGGGTAGAAAAGCAAAATTTATGTATATAAAATGCAGTTACAGTTTACAAGTTAAAAGTTAATTAAGCATAGAACAGTCTAACTTAAAATTTAAAAACCTTCAACAATAGTCACCACTACATGTATCATAAAATACAGACTTATTTACAATCGTCAAAAATCAGAATTTGATATTGTTCCTGCGTCTAATCACCTCCTTTAAAAACATTGCCATATATTGTGTAGTGTACACGTCACCTAACGACTGAGGTGATATAAAAGCTGGATGACATTGTCTAAGGCCATAGGCCCTTAAAATTGGTAAAATCCAGGCCTTTCTTTGATTTAGATAGATTTTACAAAAGAGCACTACATGGATTGTTGTCTGCAGTGAGTTACCATCACATGCACAATTACAAAGTGTGTTAGACCAATTATTTACTACAGGAAAGCTTGTAAGGTGATGAAAAGTGTCTAATCTGAAGCGAATTAAGACAAATCTATCCTGCATCCCTTTCATAGATTGTAAATAAGTCTGCATATCATATATAGTCATAATCATTTGATTACTACATACGGCCAGCTTCATTATCTCTGAGGATAGTCTTAATGACTCCAGTAAGGCCATACACTCTTTGTTAAGGTCTTTCCTGCTGCTAATGTGCTCTGTGGATTCTAGCTGATCATAATATTCCGGGTGGCCTAGGTCATTCATGAAGTCTTTAATAAACACTATATTATCATGTTCTAGGCAGTCAAAGGTTGAGGATAGATCTACAAATGCTAAAAACAATCTACCTTGTTTGGCCATGATGTATTTCCCCATTAACAAGTTCAAATTAAAACCCTGCTCTACTGTACCAAAACCTGGTCAAAAGCCAAATTGCAGTTCAGATAAAATATCATTGGCATCAGCCAAGTCCTGGAGTTTGTACAATACAATATGGCCAGCCACCTAACCAAGGAATCAAGTTGTGAAATTGGCCGATAGCAGGCCGCATCTTGGCGATCACCTTTCTTGATTATAGGAACCATAAGCGGTTCTGACCAGGTATCAATTAAACATATGGTACAGCAATGTGCTATGACCCGTGTCAATAATGGGCCCCACAGGACGATACTGGCTTTGAACAGATCTACTGGTATGCCATCCGGACTGGATGCTTTACTTGCTTCAAGAGCTAAAATAACCTCGTCTAAAGTGAGTTGAAGGTTTATGAGCAGGTTGTGAGGGGCAATGGTGCACATAACTGTTCGGGCATTATCAAGACCTATCTTCTCTTCTGGGAGTAGTATTGTACTCAAAAGAGCCATAGTAATGGATAAACATCCTACACCAAGGTGCATCAACGTAGGAGTAATAAAGTAACCAGTGCATAGGTACATCGTAGTCTCAGAATAACAATGTGCAATAGGGGGAGAATCATGTCGACCACAGATAATACAGTACCGGAGTATTATTACCAATTTAAAAACCCACACAATAGTTAGCCTGCATGAAGCACTAAATACTAGTGCTCCCTTGCATGCTCGCCGAGCAGAGATTTCCGTTTATATACTTTTTACAGCTTACCCATGTTAGAACCGGCGGTCTCTAGTTGGCAGAGGTATACACTTCTGACAAATAGGGACCCACCAACTCTAGTCAGGGCAAGGGGGTTACACACTCAGATAACCCCTGCTACCCCCTTGGTAGCTTGGCAGAGCAGACAGGCTTATCTCAGAGGCAGTGTGTTAAGCATTTATGACCACATACAGTAATAAAGTGAATACACTACAAATGGACACAACACAGGAGTTATTATAAAAATAGTATTTTTATATAAGGCTTAGCACAAGACCAAATAACGACAAAAATATACCACAATCTTAATAAATACTCTTTGGAAGGAAAAATAATAGTTCAGGTAAAGTTTCTTCTTAGGAAATAGTTCTTTAGCAACAAAAGTAAGTATTCTTCTGAAAACACAGTTCTTGGCAACAATGTGACCCCCACAGGAGTCACACGATGTCGAGTTTACGATATTCCCAAGGTTCGGCGTCGACTGCGAGGAGCGCTACGTCGAGCCTGGAGTCGCAACAGAACCCCCAAACACAGTACCTTTGGAAATGAAGAAAACGATGATTCACGGCGTCGAGATGTCGGCGTCGAGGTCGGCGTCGATCGTGCCTCAGATTTGGGTCGATCCGCAGCGGCGTCGGGAGGTGTCGGGCCGGAGCAGCGCTCACGGCATCGAGAAGGGCGTCGAGTCGATGCGATCAGCAGCGGCGACGAGACGGGGTCGCTTAGTGCTGGAGCCGATACTCACTACTCAGCGGCGTCGATACCGACGTCAAGACGGGGTCACTTGGAGCTGGAGCCGATACTCACTACTCCTGGCGTTGCTGCTGGCGTCGATCGGGCCCGGCGGCCGGCGTCGAAGGCTCGGAACACTGGAGCCGTTACTCACGATGTCGAGCTGGATTCGGCGGCGTCGGCGACGTCGAGACTGCAGATTTCCCCTGTGCACTGGAAATAACACTTTCCAGCAACCAGCAATTTAGCAGAGGGTGAAGACCTTTGGCCCTGTGACTTCAACAGGAGGCTGGCACTCTTCCAGCCCTTGGAGATTTTCTAGCAAGCTTTTGAGAGTACACACCAAGTTCCTCTATCCTTGTTCCTTGGCAAAAATAAAGAAGCAGCTTCAGGTTCCCCCCAGCAAACAGCACACTGGCAGAAGGGGGAGGCAAGCCCTTAGATCAGCAGGCTTCTTGTCCTTGGTAGAGGTTTCCTTGTCAGAAGTGATCTGAGTTCTTGGTTCAGGGGTCCTTCTCTTATACCCCTTTTCTGCTTTGTTCCCTTTGTCTAGGCAGGGAAATTCCCCCCATCCTGGGTTTGTTGTGGGTGTTGCCAGGCAGAGGCACCTGGGCTATTCACTGAGCAGGGCAGGGTCCTCAGCCGCCCAGCAGGAGGCGGAGCCAGTATTGTCACTGGCAGGAGCAGGGCTATCAGTCGCCCGGCAGGAGGTGGAGCCAGTATTGTGTCAGGCAGGGCAGGCTATCAGGGACTACTCTTCCCCCACTCTAAGTGTAGATGCCTCATTCACCCCACACTGACTCATTCAGACCTCTGGAGCCACCCAGCCCCTGACACACACACCAAACCAGCAGAGACCGGTGGATAGTTGGACAAGAACATAGCCACTTTCTAAAAGGGCTATTTTCAAACACAGAATTTAAAAACCATCCATCCTAAAGGGTGTGTTATTAAATTCGGAGTTCAGGGATACTAAACTCGACCTGCTACCATGCTCCCTGAGTCTGTTAGATTATAATGGAGTTAATAATCAGTCTGCCCAGTCTGGCCTATTGGAGGCAGGTAGCCCTTCAATAGTGAAAAACGAAAATGGCTGTAATTCACTATTAGGTCATGCCACACACATCAGGGCATGGCCTACCTTTTACCCACAATGCATCCAGCCCTAGGGCCTACCATAGAGGTGTCTGAAATGTGGCAAAGTGAAGGTTTTAGAGACTGGCAAGTAGGTTTCCTTGCCAAGTCGACATGGCAGTCAGGCACTGCACACAGGCTCTGCGATGGTAGGCCTGAGACACATTTTACACGCTGCTTCTGTGGGTGGCACAACCAGTGCTGCAAGCCCACCAGCAGCAGTTAACTTACACGCCCTTGGCACACGCAGTGCACTAGACTAGGGTCTGAACAGTAAGTCAACCATGCCAATCATGGTAACACCAATCAATGTAACAATTTAACATAGGGAGCACTTGCACTGTGGCACTGATCAGCAGTGGCACAGTGCCCAAAGCAATATTCCAGCAAAAACATCGTAAACAGAGGAGGCAAACGGAAAAAAATGGAGGAGAGACTCATGCCAATGATGCCAGGTCTAACACGTGTCCCCTCCAGCTGAAATGGGGGGAGAACTACCCTTCACCCAGGGAGTCCTCATCACTAAGGCGGAAAAATCTGGACAGACCATCAGCATTGGCGTGATCTGTACCAGGGCGGTGTTCCACCGTAAAGTCCATCCCCTGTAGGGAAATGGACCACCTCAACAATTTTGGGTTTTCACCCCTCATCTGCATTAACCATCTGAGGGGCCTGTGGTCTGTCTGAACCCGGAAGTGAGTCCCAAACAGGTAGGGTCTTAGCTTCTTCAGCGCCCAGACAACAGCAAATGCCTCACGCTCTATCGCACTCCACCTCTGTTCCCTGGGAAGTAACCTCCGGCTGATAAAGGCTACAGGTAAGTCTCGGCCCTCCTCATTCATCTGTGATAGAACAGCCCCCACACCATGCTCTGAAGTGTCTGTCTGTACAATGAACTCTTTGGAATAGTCGGGTGCCTGGAGGACCGGTGCTGTACACATTGCAGTTTTCAGGGTGTCAAAGGCTTTCTGACAGGCGTCAGTCCAGATCACAAGTCTCGGCTGCTTCCTGGAAGTCAGCGAGGTCAAGGGGTGCACAATGTTGCCATACCCCTTGACAAACCTCCTGTAGTAACCCGTGAGACCCAAGAAGGCTCTCACCTGAGTCTGGGTTTTGGGCGGTTCCCAAGCCAGGATGGTATCTATCTTGGGTTGCAGGGGGGCCACCTTGCCGCTCCCTACTTGGTGCCCCAAGTACACCACTGAACCCTGCCCAATCTGGCACTTACTGGCCTTGATTATGAGGCCTGCTCTGCGCAGGGCCAACAACACTTCCTGAAAGTGGCGCAAGTGTTCCTCCCAGCTAGCGCTGAACACTGCTATATCGTCCAGGTAGGCGGCGCTGAAATCCTCCAGCCCAGCCAATACCTGGTTCACCAACCTCTGGAATGTGGCGGGGGCATTCTTCATCCCAAAGGGCATAACCCGGAACTGGTAGTGCCCATCTGGTGTGGAGAATGCAGGCCTCTCTTTTGCCCCATCAGTTAAGGCGATCTGCCAGTACCCAGACGTTAGATCAAACGTATTAAGGTACCGGGCAGCCCCCAACAGATCTATGAGCTCATCAGCTCTGGGGATGGGGTGCGCGTCAATCTTGGTGACCGAATTGAGTCCTCGGTAATCCACACAGAACCGAAGTTCTGGTGAAGCACCAGGCGCTGCAGCCTTTGGGACCAAGACCACTGGGCTGGCCCAAGGACTGCTAGAGGACTCAACCACCCCTAAGGCAAACATCTTGGAGACCTCCTCCTTGATGTATGCTCTGACCTTGTCAGTCACCCTGTAGGCCTTGTGCCTCACAGGAGTGCTGTCCCCGGTGTCCACATCGCGGACACACCACTGAGTGACACCAGGGATTAAGGAGAACAGATCAGGGAATTGTCCCAGCAGATGGCGATAATCTTGCTGCTGCTCAAGGGTCAGTGTGTCAGAGAGGACAACACCATCCACTGACCCATCTTCCTCTTTTGCACACAGGAGGTCAGGAAGAAGCTCACTCTCCTCCTCCATTCCAGCATCTGTGGCTAGGAGCATGCCCACTTCGGACCTTTCTAAGTGGGGCTTTAACTGGTTGACATGCCGGACCCGCAAGGGGTTCCTGGGAGACTTCAAGTCCACCAAGTAGGTGACATCGCTCTTTTTCTCCACAACCTCAAATGGTCCAGTCCACCTGTCCTTGAGCGCACAAGGTTCTACAGGGGCCATGACCCAAACTTTCTGACCAGGTTGAAGCTCAACCAGAGTGGCATTCTGGCCGTACCACCGCTTCATCTCTTCCTGGCTGGCCTCCAGATTTGCCTGAGCAAGATCTCTGAAGCGCCGGGTCTGGTTCCTAAAGGCCATCATGTAACTGTATACATCCTGGGGAGGTTTCCTGGGAGATTGCTTCCAGCCTTCTTTGACCAGACTCAAAGGTCCTCTTACCGGGTGTCCATACAAAAGCTCAAAGGGACTGAACCCCAGAGACTTTTGTGGCACCTCGCGGTAAGCAAACAGCAGGCATGGTAAGAGGACGTCCCATTTACGCCTCATTGGTTCTTCAAGACCCATAATCATGCCTTTTAGGGTCCGGTTGAATCTCTCAACCAGCCCATTACCTTGAGGGTGGTAAGGAGTGGTAAACTTGTAGGTTACCCCACACTCCTTCCACAGAGACTTCATATAATTAGAAATGAAGTTGGTGCCCCGGTCTGACACCACCTCTCTGGGGAACCCCATGCGGGAGAAAACACCCATCAGTGCTCGTCCCACCATGGGGGACGTCACTGTGCGGAGAGGGATGGCTTCCGGGTACCGGGTGGCATGGTCCACCAAGACCAGGATAAACCTGTTGCTCATGGCTGTCTTGGGGTCCAGTGGCCCCACAATGTCAATCCCCACTCGCTCAAAGGGGGTACTGACCACGGGAAAAGGTTGGAGGGGAGCCTTCTGCTTCCGCCCACTTTTCCCACTTGCCTGGCAAGTTTGGCAGGTCCTACAATGGATGTCTGAATTCTTTCTCATCTGGGGCCAATAAAAATGGGTGACAAGCCTGTCATAGGTCTTGTCCTGCCCCAGATGTCCAGCTAACGGAACGTCATGAGCCAACCCCAGTAGGAAGGCTCTGAAGCACTGGGGTACCACCAGCACACAGGCTGACCCAGGCTCAGCAGCCCGAGGCTCGCTATACAGGAGGTCGTTCTCCCAGTAAATCCAATGTGATCCTGACTGATCACCTGTCGTTTGGGCTGAGGCCTGCTGCCTCATACCCACAAGAGAAGGGCACACTTTCTGTTCAGCACAAAATTCCTCCCTGGAGGGACCACCATCCTGCTGCTAATGGGTCAGCTCGGGCAGGTCTCCCAGTTCAGCCACTTGTTCCCCTGTAGGTTCCAGGGCATCCCCCTCAGGGTCTGCTCCCTCCTGGACCGTGGGAACGATGGGGGACAGTTTCCCACGCCCCCTGCCTCTTCTCTTCACGGTTGGGTCCTGGGCCATACTTTCAGGCTCCGGGACCCCATCAACACCCTTACTAGCTGACATGGACCGGGTGGTCGCACACACCCACTCCGGCAGACCCAACATTTCCAGATGCGCTTTTCGCTCCACCTTAGCCCAAGGGGAGTCCTCCAAATCATTGCCCAGGAGACAATCAACAGGCATGGCAGGCCTCACAGCAACCTGAAGAGTACCTGAGACCCCCCCCCCACTCAAAAGGAACTTGAGCTACCTCGCACTTACTCTGTGAGTTGTCAGCAGCTACAACAGAGTAGAATGCATGAGGGACCACCTGCTCTCTGGACACCAAGTGACACTTGACAGCTGTCACACTCGCTCCGGTGTCTCTGAGAGCTTCCACCCTATGGCCATTAATGGTCACCCACTGCCTATATTTCTTAGTGTTACTAGGCAGAGGGGTTGGAGGGACCATTTCCACGTCTCCTAAAGAGACCAGGGACATTTCTGCGAGACCCCACCCACCGGGGGCACCCATCTCACTCCCTCCCAGGGCTACATTCACTACCTGCCGGGGGGGTGCACGCGGCGGTGCATTCGAATCCTTTATGGGACACTGGGGATCATAATAACGGTGTCCCACCTGCTTACAAGCGTAGCAGGTCATTGGGCCCCTGGGAACAGGTTTACCTGTCGGGACCTCTGGCTTCTTTACAGGAGCAGGCTGGGAACCCTTCCCTTGGTTCCCTTGTGGATTACTTTGGGGCCCTTTCTGAAACTCCCTCTGTTTACCCCTGTCCCCCCCCACTCTTCTGCTGGGGACCCTGCCCACCTTTGGCTGAGTCTCCCACTGGACCCTTGTGGACCCTGGTACTGACCCAGCGGTCCGCCTCCTCAGCAAGTTTTCTAGGGTTAGATATCTTGCTATCAATAAGGTGCTAGAATAGCTCTGGAAAACAGTTATTAGACAAGTGCTCCCATGCAAACAAATCATAAAGAGCATCATAACTATCCACCTTGCTACCCTTTACCCAACCATCCATGGCTCTGCAAAAGAAGGACACATATTCAACCCACGTAGTACCATGCAACTTCTTACATTCTCTAAAGGTTTGTCGGTACTTTTCTGGAGTTAAGCCATACCTCAACATTAAAGCATCTTTCATATGAGTATAAGACATCCTATCCTCAGCAGGCATGTCCAACAAGGTATCTCTCCCTTCATTGACAAAGCGACCCCACAACCCCGCTCCCCAATCTTTCTCAGGGACCCGGTGGGCCAACAATGCTAACTCATATGCTTTAAACCATTGACCAATATCCTCATTTCTACTGTAATCTTTTATCACATCTTTGGGAAAATAAAACCTACTTTCTGCAGGCACAGATGGAGTGCTGCCACCAGAGGGATTCAACTCTAAACTTTTAGTTTTAAGCTCCATCTCCCTCAACATCTTCTCACGTTCAAACGCTAATTTTTCTCTTTCAAAATCTAATCTTTTGCTCTCCATTTCAGCTTCCCTTTTGCTTCTTGCATTCTCTAATTCCAACTGCCCTCCTAATTTAAGTTTTGCCATCTCTAACTTGTATTCCCTCTCCTTCTCCCTGTCTTCCAACTCTTCAGGAGAAAGGCTCTTAGAGGACACACTGCTGCCGGGAGATGCCACGTGCCCATTCGTGGGCTCTTCCACTTCCTCTTCCTCTTCCTCTTCCGGTACCACCCCCGGATCAGAGGGATTTCTGGCCTCTAACCAGGTCTTCAGTGCTTTGAGGAAGTCGTCTCTCAATCTGAGACCTGTGGTAGGAACTTTAAACTGCTTGCAAAATCGCTCTAGATCCTGCTTCCTGTACTTATTGATCAATTTCTTATCAAATTCCCACACAACAATCTCAGCAGGTATAGCAGCTCCGGCATCCTCCATGGTCAAAACTGGCAGTGTTTAAAAAATAAGTTCCAGGAAAGCGGAGAACAAAAATAGAATATCCTACCAAAACAGATTGTGGCTGCGCTATGGTCTGCTTTCACTATGTAGCGTACACTAATCACTGCACATGAGTCATAAATGCAAAGTTCAATCCTCACCGCTGACCACCAATGTTAGAACCGGCGATCTCTAGTTGGCAGAGGTATACACTTCTGACAAATAGGGACCCACCAACTCTAGTCAGGGCAAGGGGGTTACACACTCAGATAACCCCTGCTACCCCCTTGGTAGCTTGGCAGAGCAGACAGGCTTATCTCCGAAGCAGTGTGTTAAGCATTTATGACCACATACAGTAATAAAGTGAATACACTACAAATGGACACAACACAGGAGTTATTATAAAAATAGTATTTTTATATAAGGCTTAGCACAAGACCAAATAACGACAAAAATATACCACAATCTTAATAAATACTCTTTGGAAGGAAAAATAATAGTTCAGGTAAAGTTTCTTCTTAGGAAATAGTTCTTTAGCAACAAAAGTAAGTATTCTTCTGAAAACACAGTTCTTGGCAACAATGTGACCCCCACAGGAGTCACACGACGTCGAGTTTACGATATTCCCAAGGTTCGGCGTCGACCGCGAGGAGCACTACGTCGAGCCTGGAGTCGCAACAGAACCCCCAAACACAGTACCTTCGGAAATGAAGAAAACGATGATCCACGGCATCGAGATGTCGGCGTCGAGGTCGGCGTCGATCGTGCCTCAGATTTGGGTCGATCCGCAGCGGCGTCGGGAGGTGTCGGGCCGGAGCAGCGCTCACGGCGTCGAGAAGGGCGTCGAGTCGATGCGATCAGCAGCGGCGTTGAGACGGGGTCGCTTAGAGCTGGAGCCGATACTCACTACTCAGCGGCGTCGATACCGGCGTCAAGACGGGGTCACTTGGAGCTGGAGCCGATACTCACTACTCCTGGTGTTGCTGCTGGCATCAATCGGGCCCGGCGGCCGGCGGCGAAGGCTCGGAACACTGGAGCCGTTACTCACGATGTCGAGCTGGATTCGGCGGCGTCTGCGACGTCGAGACTGCAGATTTCCCCTGTGCACTGGAAATAATACTTTCCAGCAACCAGCAATTTAGCAGAGGGTGAAGTCCTTTGGCCCTGTGACTTCAACAGGAGGCTGGCACTCTTCCAGCCCTTGGAGATTTTCTAGCAAGCTTTTGAGAGTACACACCAAGTTCCTCTCTCCTTGTTCCTTGGCAAAAATAAAGAAGCAGCTTCAGGTTCCCCCCAGCAAACAGCACACTGGCAGAAGGGGGAGGCAAGTCCTTAGATCAGCAGGCTTCTTGTCCTTGGTAGAGGTTTCCTTGTCAGAAGTGATCTGAGTTCTTGGTTCAGGGGTCCTTCTCTTATACCCCTTTTCTGCTTTGTTCCCTTTGTCTAGGCAGGGAAATTCCCCCCATCCTGGGTTTGTTGTGGGTGTTGCCAGGCAGAGGCACCTGGCCTATTCACTGAGCAGGGCAGGGTCCTCAGCCGCCCAGCAGGAGGCGGAGCCAGTATTGTCACTGGCAGGAGCAGGGCTATCAGTCGCCCGGCAGGAGGTGAAGCCAGCATTGTGTCAGGCAGGGCAGGCTATCAGGGACTACTCTTCCCCCACTCTAAGTGTAGATGCCTCATTCACCCCACACTGACTCATTCAGACCTCTGAAGCCACCCAGCCCCTGACACACACACCAAACCAGCAGAGACCGGTGGATAGTTGGACAAGAAAATAGCCACTTTCTAAAAGGGCTATTTTCAAACACAGAATTTAAAAACCATCCATCCTAAAGGGTGTGTTATTACATTCTGAGTTCAGGGATACTAAACTCGACCTGCTACCATGCTCCCTGAGTCAGTTAGATTATATAATGGAGTTAATAATCAGTCTGCCCAGTCTGGCCTATTGGAAGCAGGTAGCCCTTCAATAGTGAAAAACGAAAATGGCTGTAATTCACTATTAGGTCATGCCACACACATCAGGGCATGACCTACCTTTTACCCACAATGCACCCAGCCCTAGGGCCTACCATAGAGGTGTCTGAAATGTGGCAAAGTGAAGGTTTTAGAGACTGGCAAGTAGGTTTCCTTGCCAAGTCGACATGGCAGTCAGGGACTGCACACAGGCTCTGCGATGGCAGGCCTGAGACACATTTTACACGCTGCTTCTGTGGGTGGCACAACCAGTGCTGCAAGCCCACCAGCAGCAGTTAACTTACACGCCCTTGGCACACGCAGTGCACTAGACTAGGGTCTGAACAGTAAGTCAACCATGCCAATCATGGTAACACCAATCAATGTAACAATTTAACATAGGGAGCACTTGCACTGTGGCACTGATCAGCAGTGGCACAGTGCCCAAAGCAATATTCCAGCAAAAACATCGTAAACAGAGGAGGCAAACGGAAAAAAATGGAGGAGAGACTCATGCCAATGATGCCAGGTCTAACAACCCACATGACAAATAAGTATTTGGCTACACCAGAGACCATTACTTCGCTAGTCTTAGTTTTCAGTAGTCTAAATGCTTCCATGTGCTTTCGATGCCCAAGTTCTTACCTAATGGCACAATCCACTTCTTCCGAAGCTGGCGACAGGATGGACAAAGAAAAGTACATGGGTGAGGGATTCCAGAACTCCTTGGCAAGCAGGACAAAGTTAATCTGTTATGCCCTTTTAATGTCATTTATTACTAAAGGCTTTACAGGGTAAAGATCCGTACCTGAATTGCAGGAACAGCTTCCTTGCCTAAGGGGAGGACAATTTTATCAATTGTGTGCTCATACTGCACACTGGGTTTAAAATCAACAAAGGGTAATTATAGAGACCCTTTGCATTTCAGCATGTTTTCGACTGCAACATGCTCCCATTAATTTGCTTTTATACTGGCTCTGAAAGTCGTAAAACAACTTCCCTGGACCAAGCCAGAATTGGTCCAGTCCGGATTTCTGGAGTAGGTCCCTAACGTTAAGGAACCAGGGGTTTTTCTCAACACCCTGGGAAGCCATAAGGGCTATGAGCCCCACCCAGTAGGAGCCCAATGCTAGGGAGGTCCAGAGTCGGTACCAGAAAGTAAGAGTCTGGCACTCAATTATTTGCGAAATCCTTTGTGTCTGGTCTAAAAAAAAGGGGGTCAATGGGGTGCTCACGGGAAGGTTTAATAGGGTTCTTAGTGCTCTAATAGAATAAGGCTCTGATTATTCGTACAGCCCCTGATCTCAACCCTGTACATGATTGGTCCTATAGCCTTGATGTTGTAGATCTCAAGGGCAGGGGCCACCCTTCTGGAAATAGTTTTCCTTTGTATCTTTGCAAAATTAGCAGTGTGCTGAATTCGGGACAACTGTGCCTTTTCTAACTGCGGTACCCAACTCAAGTTTGGAGTGAGTCTTATGCCTAGGTAGTCAAATTTGACCACTGCATCTATAGAGGTATCTCCCACCAAAAGATGTCTCTTACATGGGGACACCTTATGTTTGGAGAAAAACATACCTTTGGTCTTGGAGCTATTAAGACTGTAACATCCATGCCGTGCAGAAACTTATGTGCATGCACACAGGGAGGCCAATGCTTTGCCCCCCTGTGTGCATACACAGGATGCAGAGTGTAAAGATAGTCGATATTCTCATGAAGTAGATCCAAGTTCAAGTTTAATAACTCCAAGTTGAGTTTAAACAGCATCCCCAGCAGGCACAGTCCAACTTCTGATCCCCCAACATTCCAGATCCCACATATGTCACCGATGACTGACCTGCATTCTAAAACATCATCATCATCAAATCCTTACATAGAGGCCCTTTGTTTCCTGTCTGCCAGGGTTTTAATGGCGGAGGGGAAACTCATAATATGCTTGGCGGTACCACAGCGGTCCCACCAAGCACATTGCGGTCTCTGACCGCTGCGCCACCGTCAGAGAATGGTGGTTGCTGGTGGTGTCGGGGGTCCCAGGGCGGTCCAATCACCCAAGCCATAATGGGGCAGCTGGACCACTGGTGCAGCGGTGGCTGTACCACCACCGCTGTGCCACCATGAGTCTGGGGGTTCTCGGACCACTGGACTCGTAATTTGGCCCTTAATGTACTTCCAGTTGTTTGTGTATGAAGGATCCCCCAGGACCCTATTTCCCTGGCTTACAAGTGTTGTGCTGGGCTTATCCATAAGAGTCAAACTGAGGGCGTTGTGGTCCATTTCTACACAGTCCACCACTTCCATGTTCTGAATAACTGGCCAGAGCATTACATCGGCCAGAAGATAGTGTATTCTGCTGCAACGACCTGGCGTATTAAAGGTCATCTTACCCTTTCAGTCAGAGGGCGCTCGGCCATGTGTGGCTCTAAGATCATAGTTTAGTGTTAATGCCAGAACCTGGACAGCTTTGGGTGACCATTGTATGGTCGGAAACTCAATTTGTGGAATTCCCTTCTGTCCATCCCACTCCTCAATCATGTCAAAGGGGTTGTCAGTGAGCAGTTCAAAGGTACAATTAAAATCTCCTGCCACCAGCAATAAATCATTCCCTGAGTGTTCCGAAAGGGCATGCTCTAATACATTAAAGACTGTGGATTCAACACTACATGTACCTGCTCTGTTATAAACATTACACCTTGCACATTGAAGAAGAGTACTAGTATCCACTTGCACACCTTCACAGCTGTGCTCAAAAACTAATGCAGTTTGTCAGTTGTGAAGCAGTGCTTCAAGTATGAACATTGTCTTCAGCACTGCAACAGTAGTTATATTTGTTTTGATTGTAAATGTGAAATGCCAGTTACTGCATGCAACGATTGTACTACGGAATATCGAGATACAAAAATATTGTGGAGAGACTATTAAGGGACAAAATATTGAAAGCTAAGTGCATATAGTGGAGGTATAGATTTACTATTTTTAACTTCACATCTATGCACCATGAAGATATATATATTGTCAAGGTACATATTTATGGAGATATGTATAGAAAATCTATGCTCACTTACCTTTCAATATTTTGTCCTTAGATGTAGTGTCCACAATGCATGGTGCCATTGAGATTCCGGTATCGATAATCAAGGGCACACCCATATAACTTCGTCCAACTTTAAATGGAATTAACATTTGTAAAGAAGGTGTCTGCCATTAATCTCTGACAGTACCTAATTTGAGCAGGTGTTGCAGGTGGGGCCCTTTACCACTCATTTTTAGGAATAGGCACTTATTTATCTCAACAGCAAGAGGCAGAAAAACATAAAAGGGGGGAAAAAATGAGGACAAGAAAGACAAAAAATAGTGACAAACAGGGAAAGCTGGGATGAAAACTAGTCTGCAATAGTGAGATAAAGAGGCAGAGAGTCTCTGGTGGTGGACTAAAGAGGCATTATGTGGAATCAAGACTGTGCACCTTTGATATTCTGCACCACAATCTTTGATATCGCAGGTCGCTGGCTTATGAGCAAACTTAGGTACCAGACACTTAATATTTTACAAATTAAGCACTAATCTCTGTTCTTAGTAATAAACCTCAGTGCACTACATATACAATATACCAAGAGGCCTGCCAGATAGCAGTCTGGCATTGGAATTTATCACCTTTTCTCTGACTCAGGGGTCTGCTTCACCATGACAAAGGATCATGGTTTGGGGGTCAGGGGGCTGTAGATAAGAAGCAGAAGAAGCAGAAAGAGTTAGGGATGAACGAAAATAAAGATGTTGCACATGATGGCAGCGGAGATTTGAAAAGGATAAGATAGAAGATGATGCAGGAAGATCAGAGAGGAAAGACAAGAGAGGCGAGACAGAGATCTGAAGTTGTACCAAGTCAAGTGTCTACTTGAGGGGCGGCTAAAGCCAATTCCTGGTGTACCTCTTTATGTTGAAGGCTAGTGTTTCTGTTGGAGGTTAGAGCCTGGACCAACTCTGTGCCCAAAAGGTAGCACTGAGATCTAAGTCTGTAAATTCTTGGCAGCCTGAGTGTCACAGTCTGAGGCCTCCTTTGCACAACTGCTGCTTGAGAATTAGCCTTCCTATCAGAAATTTGTGAAGCGTCTCGTGACTGATCTACGTGAAAATTGAATGTGTATGATTTTTATATGAATAGAAGAAGATCTCTTGGAGAAATCAACAATCAAACAGATCACACTCCACTATCTTCACAATCAAAAACTACTCACCATCAGTCTTAAAAGGACCCAAAAGGCAATTAAATAAAATCTGTTTAATGGAGCATATAACTAAAAGGCAAATGTACAATTAATTAAAAATTAATTAAAATTAATATGGTTAAAAACAATCTGAACCATGTCATAAGAAATATATTGCCCATATATTATAAAAAATAACATATAAGAGAGACACAATATACAAGACATACATATTTGTCATTTGCAAACTTGTTAATTTGAAAGAATCAACAAGTGAAAGTGCCTAGATATCACTGATAGTTCATTGATCGTCAAATTTACCAGAACCAAGAGGGCATCTACCCATTTAGGTGGAAATACAGTGTGGGACCACCTTCTTCAGGACAACAACATAAATGATCTATTTAACTGAATATGCAGTATTCACTGAAATTTATGGTTATTGTTGTAAGGGTGAATGACACTGTTGACCATCGCTGGTTTAGTCACAGATATATGGAACTTTTATCTATTGGGTTGCTCCTAAGGGTGCCAGAGACTTGTCCTTCTAGCCATCAATAATGGTAAACATTATGTGATTGATTCAGGAATATTTATGGGAATACACCTCTATGTTCCTGTACTCTAAATCGTATTCCTGTAGGTACATCAACCTCCTATCAGGAATAAATTGAAATACTATGTGGGACCTTTATTAAATTATCAGATTCTTAATCCGGAACGTGGTACTGGGGACTGACTAGCCCTCCAAGCACATCCGGAAATTAGCTACCACACCGCCAATTCTTCCATCAGCTGTGGTAGATCTTTCAAGCCCGCACTCTCGGCCTCCCACGTTCACCTTCCAATATAGTAAAGAGCATTTACTATATTGGAAGGTGAAAGTGGGAGGCTGAGAGTATTGCCTTTGTAGTAGCTAATTTACGGATGTTCTTGGAGGGTTATTCAGTTCAGATTTTTTTAACCAAATGAATTTTAATTAATTTTTAATTAATTGTACAAATGCTTTTTAATTATATGCTCCATTAAAAGATTTTATTAAATTGCCTTTTGGTTCCTTTTAAGGCTGGTGGTGAATAGTTTTTGATTGTGAAGATAGTGGAGTGTGTGTGATCTGTTTGATTCTGTTGATTTCTCCAAGAGATCTTTTTCTATTGATACATTGTTGGTTTATGGAACCCGGTCTCTTGGTGTAATGGGGCCGCTCTCTGTTTTATAGACAGTATGATTTGTGTAACCTGAGGAATAGCTCTCTTCTCTAAATGTGACATCTGGATTTACTTGAACCAAACTCACTACAAAACAGGCTTAGACAATTTCCTATGATGACGTTATGCTAATTAGCAACTAACCTTTGAAGCTTGACAAATCCTATCTCTTTATGGTCCCTGAATTTTGGCAAGTGTGCTAGTACTGGAACAGTTCTTGACACTCCATGAACATGTAAATAAAATTTGCATTAAGGCTTTGGCATCTCACATGCTTCTTTGATTATTGTGGTTGTGACTGCTGTATTCTTTGGAACAAGATGAGTTTTTTTGAAGACTTATACAATAAGTGAAATACAAAGAGATATTTTTTCTGAGCGAGGTTTATCTCAAGCATTGCTACATAACACTCAGTAGTACTTGTCATAAGGTTTGTAATTCCTGGGTCGGAAAGTCTCTTAGCTTTGCCTTCCATGGCAAAGCCCTCTGTGCCTCCTGAGTCTAGTTAAGAACTTAGTAAAAGTCAAGTCTTATTTGTGATGCTTGTAGAGTAAAACTGTCTTATTCTGGTGCGGTAAAAGATGTGGTTCACTTTAGGACCGAATTCAAAATATAACGTCACCTCCCACAAACATAGTACCTGCACAACATTCCAACTTCAGTGAAACATAAATGTGTCTAATTTGAATCAAGACTGGGGACATTAATGCAAAACGTCATAAATTTTTTCCTTCGTCTAGTAAACTCCGAATTTGGCCATTGCTCTTGTTTATCGACAATACAGCTATCCACCTCTGTGTTAAATGTTCCCCTGATTTAGAGTATTTTGCCCCTCTCACTCTGTTACCCTTATATGAATAAAGAATCAAGTTTTCACAATACAAGGTAGTTGGGGAAAGCGCCCGTCACATAGGGTCCACCATTAAGACACCAGATACCCACTGATTCTATCAGTCACATTTTAATAAGAACAGAATTTGCTCTAGAGATAGAATCGGCCTCAATTTGTTAATAATTGTATATTATATACTAGAACAAATATAACAAAATCAACAATTTCCACATTGATTTATTATGTCTATTCAGACCTTCGGACATTTTTCTTCAAATTAGGAGTTCATTTTAAAGCTTATATTTGCACAAACAATTAAAAATCTCAGTCAAATGTACAAAAAGAGTCAGCACGTGGTTTGCAGGATGGAGCCGCTTTTTCAAGGCTGCAAAATTAGTATAAAGACAAATAAATTGTTGCATTTCATTCTATAATATTAACAAACTATAATTCGTTATTACCAGTAAATACGTTTGTAGTGCTTAATTTAGATTAATATCATCAATCACAATTAAATGTTAGCACTTTGTTTTAAACATTTATGAAACTGTTATCTATTTATAAAAGCATCACCTAGGTGACTTTTATGAATGACGTCAATAGTATATCACCTACTGAGAAACATATTTTCTCTTATGACAGGACTCCTCTCAATCAGTGATTCCCAAACTGTGGGTCACCAAAGACAAAGATCAAATGTTAGGCTATGGGGATATTCACAGGGAAGTGGGTGGCGGAGAGAGGCGTTAGCCTTCTTGGCTTAACGCCTCTCTCTGCCACTTCGGAAAAGCAAGGCTGCACCATATTCACAAGGACATTGTGCAGCCTTGCTTTTTCCCCTGCGATGCCTTTAAGTTTCACAACTTTGCGCCAGTGCAGGCACCCTTGCACTAGAGTGCAAGGGTGTCTGCAAGCAGGGAGGTTTGTTTATGTACAGGAATGTACGGGACAAGTTATGTCCCTTCCTGTACATAAACAAACCTAAAATCCCAGTTTGTAACTTACATGTGTGCTGCTTCATGCAGCACACATGTAAGTTACAAAATGGCATTTAAAAAAAAAGAGGTTTGTTTATGTACAGGAAAGGACACCTTCCTGCACATAAACAATACATGGCGTTTTGCATTTTCCATGTGTGCTGCACAGGGCAGCACACATGGAAAATGCAAAAACTAGGAGAAATAAAGCATTTCTCCTCATATCGCCAACTTAAGACCAGGGTTTCCCTGGTCTTAAGTTTGGCGTTAGCTCCTATTTACGCTGCCCTTGTGAATAAGGGGGCAGCGTAAATATCAATGGGTGTTGCGGTGGAACGCCCACCACAACACCCACTGCCCATCCCTTTCACGCTAAAAACAGGGTGAAAGGGGGCCTATTCACAAGGCAGGGTTAAGGCGAGGCCCCTATCGCCCTACAGCGTGTGACGTTGTGGTGGCGATAGGGGCTTGTGAATATGCCCCTGTGTCTTTTGGTGCTTATGTTTTTTTAACATGAAGACTGGTGTTTACAAACGCCTCTCACTTTGTAGTCAGAGAAAAAAAGTAAAGTGAACTATGTGACTATCTTGCTGGGGTACATGAAGTGTGAAAAGGCTGTAGAATAAGATTTTTTTCGTTATACGGAACACAATGCAAATACCTGAAAATGAACTGTGTATATTCAGCAGTTAGGAAAGCAAAAATTAAGCACGTGTTTTTGTAATTCTGAAGTGTGATGGAAACAAAGATTTTAATAGGATCAGAATAAATCAAGCCAATTTACATTGTTACGCACTATTAATAAATATTCACTGAAACCCGATTTTCACACATTATCATTTGTGTGCAATATAGTTTTATCAGTAAACCATATGTCTGTGTAAATTTAGTGACCATTTCAATAGAAAAGTACCTTTCTGTAAATGACAATGCGTTACCACATGGTGCATTAGTTACATACAAAAATTGCCACTTCATGTCTATTAAAGCAAAGTGGGCTGCGAACGTTTGTCGTACTTAAAAGTGGGACATGGTCCTAAAAAGTTTGGAAAGCACTACCCCAAACAATGCATTTGTATGCCTTTTCCGTTGTTTTATGTAACATGGCGGACCCCAGTCATCATTCTCTATATTCCATGTCTCATACGTTGATGTGAAAGGACAATCTTGTCCCATATGTTAGTGTATCTGCCTCCAGTTAGCTAATTATCCTATATCCTAGATCTACCAGGGCTCTTTTCTACTTGCTCCAGTCTTGAAAACTTGAGCAAAAACAACATCATTTTTGAATAAGCTAGAATTAGGAAACTCATGCTTGCTTCTTGCTTCCTTATTAAGCCTGATTGACATAGTGTGATTACAGAAATCTTTCATAGTACAC
The DNA here is from genome assembly GCF_964204655.1 of Triturus cristatus. Classification (NCBI taxonomy): domain Eukaryota; kingdom Metazoa; phylum Chordata; class Amphibia; order Caudata; family Salamandridae; genus Triturus; species Triturus cristatus. Next base: position 806,376,613 of record NC_140592.1, on the reverse strand, counting down.
GCTAATGGAACTTTCACACCTATTCGCTCGCCTGTTAGGTACTCCCTCCTTATCTTCACTCCCCCCTTTTCGACTTTCATGCTCTCACCTTCCTCTTGTCAGATCTGATTCTCCCCCGCCCCTCCCCCTGTAACTTCACACTCTTCACTGCCCCTCTCCAGATCTCTTTCTCTCTTCTATGTCCCTTTGTGCTTTCTCTCTCACAGTCTTTTCACCTGGAACATCAAGAGCAGAGCAGCAGCTCACAACCTGGTCTTATTACGGGCAGCATGTCATATGTTTCCTATGTGTTCAGGGTTTCTCCTAAAATGTAAACCGGAATGCATATTTTGTGATTCCAGATGCATGATGAAAAAATATTACATATCCAATGCTTCCCTTTTTAGCAATATTAAATGAATGTTCTCGGTTAATAGCACTTCATTGTTTTTAAAATTTTAGTTTCAGTTCCATCATTTCGATTTGAGATTCTCTTCCTGTTAGGGAAACCAAAGAAAAGTATGAAATACAAAGTGATTTCTGCTTTTTTTTTTTTTAAATGTAGTGATTACTGTTTGGGGTAAAAAGAACACCACATGCCAGAAATACATTAAAATATTCCTTAACAGATTCGGTTTACAATTGAAAGGAAAAGAACAGAGGACTCATATAAGGACAAAGTAACCCCAAATGAAAGGGGTTCCAGAGGATTATGTGGGCCCAGTGCGCCTTGGCAGATAAACAGCAATAAAAAAGTGAGGTGGCATGGAACCACCTCAATTGTTGATTGGTGGTATATCTAAATTCTCTTCTGTAGAGACATGTACTCTCGCACTGTCGTCTCCTGTTGCATTTGCACAAGATTTAGGCAGTCGCGGCTGGCATGACTAGCGGGTGGGGGGGCAGTGGGTTGCGCGTGGGGAAGGTTCAATTTAAAATATAAATAAAAAATAAAAAAATTGTTAACTTACGTTCGCCGGCACGGTCCAGCATCGTCGGTCCTGCGTTGTCTTCTCTGGAACAGGAAGCAGGCAGCCTCCCTCGCCTCTCCTAAGCCAATCACAACGCTGCAATGTCAGCATTGTGATTGGTTGGGACGGGGCCCAGCCAGGCGTCTATGGGAAGGCCATTTTCTCCATGTAGGCTGCAAGTCAGAGTGCACATGACTGGTTTGATTGGCCCCAAAGGGTTGACCAATCAGTCAGCGCCCTCAGCAGTAGGCAAGCCACTCCTCCCCTGCCCAAGAGCAGGACCGCTCGCCCCTAATCAAACACTTCTGCTTTCTCGCAGTGCGAGAAGCAGAAACATAAGATGGTATTTAGAACTCTGCATCTGAGCATAGATCGCACCCCCTGGCAGGGTGTCGTTGCTCGCCCGGTGTTGGGAGCTTGAGTTTGGTAGCCCTGTTCTAGCAGCCTCGGGCAGCGGCTCGCTGGTAGTGCACGGAACGTGTGGGGCGGTCTTGGCCTCTGCTGCAACCCGAGAGGCCTACCTGAGTTACGGGGGGTGCTGCCTCACCAGCTTGTGAAACTGGGGGAGATCTGCGGGACCAAGGGGGAGATTCTTCTGGGCCTCCATTGGAACAGACTGAAGAGAGAGGTGAAGTGACAGAAGTAGAGGAGCAGCTGGTAGTACCGAGGGCCCCCCTGCCTCTTGCCGCTTAGGGCTCCCCCCACGAGAACTTTGCTTGCCTCCAGGTTCACCAGCTCCCCATCGACAGCGCCCAGCTGCTCATGCTTTTGTCAGTGGGTAGTAAGCAAATTGAGGCCCTTTATGGCAGCGGGCATGGGGAAAGACAAGCTGCAAAAGCAGCCCCCCTCTCAGACTCAGATTGACCAGTTCGCCACCGGCACTGGAGCTAGCGGAACAGGAGTGACTGAAAAGTAGATACCTCCCAAAAGTGATCTAACCACGATTCTCTAAGCCGTACTGTTGTGTAGTTCCTATATTACCTATACAGGATCTGCGCGTTTTGGATAACATAAACTGTGGGTTTGGTGGCAGACTGGTGCCGAGCACCCCCACCGGATACGTTAGCCTATTTGCATTAGCTAGCTCACAGTGCCACTAGAATCTCCTCTTATCGGGGAGAGAATAGTTTCTGGCAACCTCAGAACATGTCAAACCTGAGCCCCCAGGATCGTGGAAACAATATACTACTTTTCTCTCAGTCTCTCGTGCTCACTAAGTTTGTCTCAGAGATACACAGATTAAACAGTCTGGGCATTTCAATAAGTATTTATTGAACACTTGTTATTCTAGTGTAGAATAGATGAGCTGCAACAACCATTAGACAGTAGCAGGGATATATGGTTAGCAATACTACAAAAGTAAAGGGATGGTATAGTTACAAGTATATAGAATACATGATAATAAGTGCGTACTCCTACGATATCTCCCTAACTGGATGTACCTAAATGTACCTAGCATCTGTGTAGGTGTTATGCCAAGAATCCCTCTAAGGTCTAGTCCACCCCATTACCTGAGAATTAGAGAATGTGGGACCCCGTCCTGGTCTCCAGTTGGACACCCCACGAGGGATGTTAGACCACTGCTAGCTGGAGCGTCTGCATGTAGGAACCTCAGCGTCTCTGGTCAGTGTGTCATCCGGGAAGTCACAGTCTCTTCTGTCTCTAAGCAAGACATGATGTATATATACCCACAGGTCTCCCCAGGGGTCTGTGTTACTGTGTCGGCCTAAAGGATGACATTGGGCTTGAACTTTAACATTGATATTATACAGGAGATGTTCATTCTGCTGTGAGTCCTGCTGTGCTTCCAGGAAGCCTCATGCATAATGTATGAGTATCGAACCAGGGAAAAACCTGCGTTCTGAATGCAGTGTTGTATCTAGGTAAAAGGTCAGTGCCTAAGAACCGTTATGTATGTAATGTAGGGAAGAATATAGGTGAAAGGTTGTGATGTTTCCTGCGCCTATATGAGGTACCTATATGGAATATAACACTCACTCCTCTTCCACTGGACAACATATGTAACCTATTACGTACTACTAGCCTAACTAGATATAGGTATGCTCATAGTTCATAAAACATTAGTTTTGCTAAAATGTTTAAATCTTCCAAAAACTTCTAAAAAGCTTTAAAAATGTTAAAAGAAAAAATGCTTGCAAACTGTTGCTCTAAAAGTGTCTGTAGTTATAGTCCGAATCACTATAAGCATTAGAAAGTCATTTGTGCCCAATAAATGAAAGGAATGTCAATGCCAATTTCGTTTCTGAGTTCCAAAGTAAGGCTGGGACTGGAGTCACTGCTATTATTCGTTTCCCCTGAGACAGAGCTCTTTCTCTTACTGCAGCAATCTTTTCTGTGGATGCGAAGTGCATGTCAGCATTTTTGTACAAATTTGACTTTTAAAAAAAAAATATTTTAATTATTTTTTATACAAACAAAACAAGTGCATTTTATATCAAAAATAGTTGTACACTCAGCATCATGCTATAAAAATAAATTATTTTGTGGAGAAAATCTCCTGCTTCCAATTATGCATTAGAAGTTATGGAAAATACCGTCCACAATATCTTGTCAACTCTCAAATCATCATACTATCAATCAAATTTACTGGTAAGAACATCCTCGTCAATGTCATTCAGCTGTAACTATCCATTTTTCATTAAATCAAATAACACGAAATGCAATCCCCTTCCCTCCCACTTATCCCTCCCCCCTCCCCGATGGCGTAACAATGATTTGTAAGCAATGTTAATGACAAGTCATAGTTGTGTTGATAGCAAGTGTGCCCACCACAGTAATCCAAAAAGCCATTCTGTGATGTCAGAGGTAGTTGCATGAGAGAAAGCATTGTAGCCGTCCTCTTAGGGAGGTGTAATCCCTCGAGGTGGAGTCTCCAACCCTGGTGTGCTCGAGTCCTCGTCAGTATGTGGCATTTTCAAGGAGTGTACTAGTGCCTCCCAGGCCCTTGCCAGCTCCATCGCCTTATCGCTTTTAGCGTGGGTTGCCAGCTGCAATCGCGTGGTTCCCTCGCATTCTGCCCATTTAAGAAATTCAGTACGCCATCTCTGAAAACTAGGACCCTTATTGGCCTTCCAGTGGGCTGTTATCTCCCTTTTCGCCAGTGAAAGCCCCAAGTCTATAAATTTACTTGTTTTCTTATTCCGAGAGGTATGGGGGAACCAGTGCAGCAAACAAAGGCCTATGGTGGATTCTATGTCCCTGTATGTAACAGCATGCAAAAGAGCAACCACCTCTTCCCAGAATGAACCAAGTTGAGGACAATTCCACAGCATGTGACAGAAATCCGCTCCTACCATACTGCAGCGCGGGCACATTGCTGAAGTCACATTAAAATATTTATTAATTTTTTCAGGTGTAAGGTATGCTCGATGAAGAATAAAGAACTGTACCAGCTGGAAGCTTGCGTTCCTAGTGCTTTTCCATGCACGTTCCACCAGTCCCGCCCATGCCTTCTCAGGAATTTCATCACCTAGGTCCACTTCCCACTGCCGCCGAAGCGTTACTAGTGGGGTCAGTCGTTCACTTGTCATTCGGCGATATAAGCAAGTAACTGCCTTGATGGTGCCAGCAGCTAGGACTACATACTGACAAACCATGGAGGTGGGCGGTTCCCTGAGCTCAATTTTCCAATGCGCCTGGATGGCCGTTACGAGCGCTAGGTGTAATAAGTAGTCTCCCCGAGCCAGTTCATATCTGTCCTGTAATACCTCATATGGAATCACAGAGCCATCTTCAGACAAATCTCTTATGGTGGTCAACCCCCTCTCCGCCCAGTCCCCCAGCGCCGCCCAGTTACCGCCATGCGGTAGGGCACTACATACTACCAACAGGACTTCAGGGGCATACGGACGTACTATTTGTGCGCGTCTTTTACTTCTATTCCAGCAGAGCTTAAACGTCCCCATCTCTCGAGTCAGAGAGGAGGCTGGGATTGGTAATTGCAATAGTATTTTGGAAAGCGTTTGCCTATTTAGCCGATTCCTCTCCCCATCACAATCACTGAGGCACAACCGTGCCACCGCCTGAGTAAGCCACTGTAGTTGTGCCGCCAAATAATACAATTCAAAGTTAGGGACCGCCAGTCCACCTTCCGATCGCGGTCTCATTAGTGTATTAAGAGCCACTCTCTGTCGTCCATCAGCCCAGAGAAACCCAACCACCATCGACTGGAGTTGCCTAAAAACCGATGCTGGGATCCAGATCGGCAGTGTTCTGAAATAATACAACAGTTTGGGGAGCGCTGCCATCTTGAGAATGGCCAGTCGTCCAGCTACCAAGAGTGGGAGCGTACCCCAAAACTCAATACAACCTTTAAGTGCTCTAATGGCCCTGCCCTCGTTACCCTCCAATAGGTCAGTTTGGGTGTGATAAATGCGAGTGCCAAGGTATGTCAGACATTGTCGCTCCCATCGTACCTCCTGCGTATAGTCTCGCCCCTCAGACTGCAGTGCCGCAGGGAACAGACAAGTCTTTGTCCAATTTACCTTCAGACCGGCAACCTTGCCAAGGTCCTCCAATAAAACCTTTGCGCCACAAAGGGCACCCTCTACATCAGCCAAAAACAGAAGGAGATCATCAGCATATAATGTGATATGATGAATTTGCTCTTGTACTCTCAATCCTGAATAGTGCATGCCCGTCCTAGCCCGTGCCGACAGCAGCTCCATGGCCAGGGCGAACAGCAGAGGAGAAAGGGGATAACCCTGTCTCGTCCCTCGACCCACAGAACAAGTGTCTGATATCATCACTCCCGTCTTCACCCGCGCTGTGGCCTGTCTATACAAAAGAGATGTCCAATCTACAAAGCCATTCCCCAATCCAAATTGACGCATGACTTGGAACAAATATGGCCATTCCAAGCTATCGAAGGCCTTCTTGATATCTATTGCCAATACGGCAGCAGACTCTTTGTGGTAGGTGTCTGCCTCTAAAATAGTAATGAGGCGCGTACATTCTGAGCCGTATTCCGTGTTGGTATAAATCCCGCTTGATCCGTGTGTATTAAGTGGACCATATATGGGAGTAGGCGGGTCGCCAATATTCGACTCAAGATTTTATAAACCGTGGTCAGCATTGATAATGGGCGATAGGCGGTCTTGTCATGGGGAGACTTACCCGGTTTTGGCAACAGTTTAATTAACGCCTCTCGAGTGATGGCAGGTAAAAGGCGCTCTTTCCTCGAAGTATTATACAGTGTCACCAACCTAACGGCCAGCAGGTCGACATACGCGCTATAAAATTCCACCGGGAGACCATCCACGCCAGAGTTTTTTTTTGGGACCATATGCATAATCGCGCCACGGACCTCCCCCAGGGGAAATGTCCTGACCCAGTAGCTCTGCCCTTTCACGATCTAGTGCTGGGAGATCTGCCACCTCTAGGAACTCCTGAATAACCTCTTCGCCAGGGGCCACTTTGCTTTGATATAAATCATTATAATAAGCAAAGAACAGGTCATTTATCCCCTTCTGCGTACAGCGAGCCTCCCCATCTGAAGCACGGAGTTCTGAAATGACCGTCCCTCGCTGGATTAGCTAGCCATGCCAACAGCACCCCAGATTTATCACGCTCTGCATGTGCCCGTGCAGTGTATTTTTTATGGTCGAAGCAGCGTAATCGCTCCACCTGTACTGCGACCTCCTCCCTTGCTACTAGTAAGTCCTGTTGGCAATCTGGGGGCTCAGGCCTCTCCCTCTCAGTGTCCCGCAACTTTTGATCCGCCCTCCCTAAATCTTGCAATAACACTCTACGCACTCCCAACTTATACGCTATGCAATGCCCCTGTACTACACTTTTGAAAGCGTCCCACTCCACCATTAGCGATGAGGCAGTACCAGTGTTATTCTGAAAATAATCAGTAATGCCAGTTCACACCACTTCGCGAAATGCTTGGTCTTCCAGCAATTCTGGGCTCAAGCGCCAAGTCGGAATCTTGGGTCGATCAGGCAATAAAGTCACATGTAATAATAATGGGTTATGGTCAGATAGCGTTCTAGTTAGGTATTCGCTATGTTGTACTACAACATGTATGTCAGGAGAGCAAAGCATTGCATCAAGCCAAACATGGAGGTCGTGTATGGCAGAAAAGAATGAATAATCTCGGGTGGTCGGGTGGCACGCCCTGCAGTTGTCTATAAGTCCCCATCTATGCTGCCATTCCCTCCTGATCCTTGAAAGAGCTTGGGTAGGTGTCTCCGGGAGGGGAGGAGGAGATCTAGCCAGTAGGACATCCGTGACAGAGTTGGAATCCCCACCCATCAGCACTGACCCAGTTATTAATGGAGCGAATTTCCCAGATAATTGAGTGAAAAAGGCCGATTGTTCTGTGTTTGGTGCATATATGCTGCCCAGCACTACATCCCTACTATTTAGCCGACCTGCATCCAATATATAACAGCCCTCGGGATCCTTCAGTTGTCGAGTGGGTTGAAAAAGAACACCCGCCCTGACCCATATCAGGACCCCTCGTGCAAAGGCGGAGAACGTTGTGAAAAAAATCTGCCCTCCATCTACGCTGCAATGCCACATCTTCTGTTGGCGCTTTATGTGTTTCCTGAAGAAAAGCCAGTTGGACCCCGTAGCATGGTGTGCATGCCCCTGACATTCCAGGATTTTTTGATATTCAAATTTTATTGATTTTGAACACATAAAACAAATCAGCAGTTACACGGAAATCATTAAGTCAAGTACAATCCTGTAGTCAATGCATCCCCCAAGCACGAACCCCAAAAGACATACACAGACAGGATATGGCGTCAGGCTACTCGAAACCCTCAACATTACCCAACCATTTCCCCCACACTTTACAATACTTTTTGCCGCACCCCTTGGCCATGTACAGGGCTTTCTCCTGGGTCGAGCACCAGTCCTACGCCACCTCCAGTGGCGTAGATCAGGTGGATCGGGACTTATCCAAGCCGCCGCTATGTCCCGTTTGGCCACGATCATAGCTGTATTAAAAAGTAACTTTTCATTTCTGGATCCATCCAGCCCGTCCGTGATCCCCAGTAGTGAGTGACGTGGGTCGTGGGGAACCTCCCAACCCAGTACCTCTGTAAGTTTCACCTCGAGAGACCACCAGAACTGCTCCAACCGGGGGCACGACCAAACCATGTGGAAAAAGTCAGCCGGGGTGTAAGCACATCTCTCACATGATGCGTCTGGGAGCAAGCCCGCTCGGAAAAGGCGCAGGGGGGTGAGATACGCAGCGTGCAGGTAGTAAAGCTGAATCAGCTTAAGTTTGGCGGAGACAGTGACTGTCCTGGGGGCCTTGAGAGCATCGCGCCAATCCACTTCATCGAGGGGTCCCACCCATTCCACCCATTGTTCCCTCAACTTCTCTAAGGAGGTGGGGATGTTGTTAACTAAAGTGTGATAAATGCGGGAGATGCCCCCCTTACCCAAGTCCCCCATCAATGTCTGGGCCTCAATGGGGCTATATTCGGGGAGCCCTGTGTCATCCGGGATGTGTGTGTGGAGGGCGTGTCTCATCTGCAAATATTTATAAAATTGGGACGAGTGTATGGAGTATCGGGTTTGAAGCTCTTGGAAGGAAAGTACATGGCCTTCAGCCCACAAGTCCCCTAGTTGTGAGATGCCAATAAGGTCACAAGTTTTAAATCCCTGCAGTCCGCTAACCTCCCGGAGCCAGGTCCCATGCCAGAGAGGTGTGCATTGGGTCAGTGTGTGCGTCCATCCGATATGGCACAACGAGGCCCGCCAGGCCAGTAACACAAAGCGTGTCCCCTCAGGCAATCGGGTTAGGATGGGCCCCCCCGTACATCATGTCCTGGATTTTAGCGAAACCTAGTTCACTCAGCTCCAACCTATAGGCTGGGTCAGACCAGTCCCCATTGAACCAGTCGTGGACCACCAGGAGCCGTATGGCCAGGAAATAAAGGTATAAAGTGCGTCATCCCCATACCCCCATCAAAGTAGGGAACCCGGCAAGTGGAAAGAGCCAGGCGCGCCCTCCCACCACCCCAGAGAAACTGGGTCATTAAACTTTCCAGTTCCCAGAACCAAGTCCTGGGAAAGCAGAAGGGGGTATTTTGGAGGACATAATGAAATCTGGGGAGGATCATCATTTTAAACAAGGCCACCCTTCCAGGGGGTTCAGAGGTAGCGTTTTCCATTTAATGAGATCTTCTTTGGCCTTCTTAACCAACAGGGCTACATTAAGAACCCGGCCCAGCTCGGGAAGGAGGGTAATCCATAGCCCCAAATACTTAAAGGTTTGTCCCCGAAGTGGTATGGTGGATTGCCACTCAAAGCACTCCCTAGAGAGATGCAATGGTACCAGAACAGATTTCCCAGGGTTTAGTCGCAGACCAGAGGCCTGTTCAAAAGAGTGTAAGGTCTGGAGGCAGTGTGGCCCGGAGGAGGCTGGGTCAGCCAAAAAGATCTGGACATCGTCCGCATATAATGCGATCTTGTCCGCCTTGATATTAGGCCACTCCTAGCCACAAATGCGATCCGCAGCACGCACTAGGGATGCCAAGGGCTCCATTGCCAGGGTGAATAAAAACGGAGAGAGGAGGCAACCCTGCCTAGTGCCCCTGGCGATGGGAAAGGCCTCCAATAGCACCCCGTTGACCAGCACTCGCGTTCTCGGGTGGGCGTAAAGGACACGGACCAGAGATCTGAAATGAGGCCCAAATCCCATCTCGGCCAACACATCCTGCAAATATGTCCAGTCCACCGAATCAAATACTTTTTCAAAATCCACGGACAAGAGGGCTTAGTACGGGGTAAGCACGTGCTGGTGGGCAAGAGCCAGTTGCAGCCTCCGGAGGCAGTGGCGGGTCCCCCGTTGAGGCATGAACCCACATTGGTCCGGGTGGACCAACAAGGTTAAGTAAGGTTTCAATCGTTGAGCCAGAATGGTGGAAAACAATTTAATTTCTGCATTGAGGAGGGAGATGGGACGATAGTCGCGCATCTACGAGATGGGGGCTGGGATTTCAGGAGAACCACAATAGTGCCGATATCTGCTTCCTGCGGAAAGGAACCATTCTCCACGGCCTCGCGGAATAAGCTGGTCAGGTGGGGCATTAGCGTGTCTCGGTATGCCCATAATACTCCTGAGGAATACCATCGGGGCCCGGGGTCTTACCTGAGGAGGTGAGGGTGATCGCCTCTTCGATTTCTTTGCGTAAAATGGGACGATCCAGGTCTTTCTGGACCGCCGTTTCTAGCTTAGGGAGACGCACCCTACCCCACTCAAGGAGGACCGAGAGTGACAGCTCAGGGGGTTGCGTTGTGTATATTTTCTGGTAGTAGGCTGCAAAGGTGTTAGCCATCGCGAGAGGGGCACGGTGCACCTCTCCAGCCTTGTCAGCCACCTCTAGGATAATATGATTCTTCCTGGGGTATGTGGCCAGCCTGTGCAGGATCGTGCCATTTTTGTCCCCCCAACCATAGATTCTCGCCACCGAAGACCTCCAAAGGAGCTTAGCTGCATCCAGGGATAACTGTCTAATGTAATTCCGAAGATGGGCAAGCTGACAGGCTTGGGCGACATCTTCTGATGTGGATAGTAGCTGTTCCAGGCGAAGTGCCCGCGCCTCCTTGGATGAAATCTCCTGCAATTGCGCCTGCTCTGGGTCTTTAGCTGCCCTTTAGCGACGCCCCGTATGGTCGCCTTCCCTGCCTCCCATAGGGTACCCGGGGAGGATACAGAACCCTCATTATTAGCGAAGTATTGTTTAAGCTCCTCTCCCACCACTTTTTTAAAGACTTTATCTTGGAGGAACCAGGCGTTCATCCTCCATGTTTGGTGGGCCTTAGAAGGGGGAGCCCCAGTGCTGAGGAGTACTGGAGAGTGATCGGAAATGCCGCTGGGCAGAATGCGGACGTCTAAAATCTCAGAACAGTCAGGCGCAGGGACAAAGATTGCATCTATGCGTGCATGTGTGTGGTGGGCCGCGGAGGTATGTGTGAATTGAGTGGTGCGGGGGTGCCATGTGCACCATGCACCGCATAGTCCCAGGGATTCGCACCAGCTCTTCAGTTGTTTTGCACGCGCCGTGCGAGCAGCAGAGGGAGGACCCGTTGTGTCAAGGGCCGGGGCCAGAACTGCATTAAATTCACCCGCCACAACCATGTTGCACACAGGCGTATTATTTAGCAGGGCAGCCGTCTGCGCAAGTGTGGACGTGAGCATCGAGGGGGGGCATATACTGACATGAGAGTGAGAGGGGAGCCAGCCAGCGACCCAGAAACTGTCACAGACAACCCTTGAGGATCATGAATCACTTGGGAAAGTACGAAGGGCAGGGTGTGCCTCAGGAGGATGGCCACCCCTCGTGAGCCCCTGGAGAAGCCGAAGGGCCATACGCTGTCATAGCCGTAGCTAGCCAAGAAGGGGCAGCAGTTACCTAAGAGGTGCGTTTCCTGAAGCATAAGAATATCTATGTGGAGACGCTGCGCATATCTTAGAACCGCTGTGCACTTGTGCCGATCTAGCAGACCATTGACGTTCCACGACAACACGTGGAGAGACGCCCTAGGTATAGTATTAGCGATCATGGTAGGTGTTACCTTGTCCAGGACGTGCAGTCTGATGGGAGTATGTAGTGGCGCGTGGGAGCCCGCATTGATATGAGCATTCACTTGCTATAAGAGCAAATCCTGTCTTAATAAAAATAGCCTGTGTGCTTCCGTGGCAGCTGAAACAAAAACCAACAAACATAGGGAAAAAACCCTTCCAAACTTCCACCCTTCCCCCACCCCCCACTCTACACTTTGAGAACGGAAGCACCTGTCGACCCCCCAGGTAACCAATACCAAACTAAAATGCTAGGGAATGGGGAAGCATGGAGGACCCCTCCTCTTGTTTGGATGCGTGTATGCGAGTCCATAGGGAAAAACAAGAAACGTCTGAGTTAGAGTGCAGTCTCCGGCCGCGGAGCCAGGCCCGGCAGGCAGAGACCAGTTCAAGCCGGGTCCTTTAGGAGCATTGGGCTGTGTGATAGGTCCGTGTCTGGAAGATCAATCACAGGAGACCGGGGCGAGGTACCCCCGCCACCCATGCAGTCAGAGGAGCCAGTCGAGGGTCCCTCAGCGAGCATGATCGACTGTTGTGAGTGGCCGGGTGAGGAATCTGAGCGGGCCCTTCTCTGCCCACGGTGTCTGCGGGAACGATTACGCTGAGGCTGAGGAGCAAATGGACCGAGATGGCCAGGTCCACCCTCCGTTCCTCCCGATCCCGGGGTTCGGCCTTCAGCCCACAGAGGGTGCTCCTCCGTTGCCCAGGTCTAGGCCTCCATCGGGTTGTCAAAGAACAAAGTCTTGTTTGTGAACACCACACGCAGGCCTGCTGGGAAGAGGAGACGATACTGAATGTTAAGTGCCAGCAACTTTTGTTTGACCTTCCCAAAAGAGCGGCGCTGGCCCTGGACCTCGCTGGTGTAGTCTGGGAAGATCATGAGGGGGAAGTGTTCATGATGGAGCCACTGCTGCTTGCGGGCTTCAGACAGGATGGCATTGCGATCTTTGGAATTAAGGACCCGCATTATGATGGGGTGAGGAGGTGCACCCGGCACCGGCCTGGGGGCCAAGGATTGGTGGGCCCGCTCAATTACGAACCAAGGAGAAAGAGAGCCCTCAGGGACCCATGACTTCAGCCACTTTTCCAGGAAGTCCACCGCCCGGCCCTGCTCCACCCCCTCCGGAAATCCCACCAGGAGGAGGTTGTTGCGGCGGAACCTATTTTCTGCGTTCTCCGCCCGACGATGCAATTCCTGAGTGTGCGACTGGAGGCGGGCCACCTGCCCCTTGAGCTGCTGGACATCGTCTTCCACAGTGGAGATCCGGGTTTCAGTCTCTTTAATCTGAGCAGTTGCATTGCGGAGGCCTGCCGGATGAGCCTCATGTCCACTCGCACTTTTGTGATCTTACCCCCCACCGAGGTCTGGGATTCAGGGATGGCCTGTAGGATGGTGGCCAAATCCGCCGACGGAGGAGCCTCCTGCTCGGCCACACCCCCGGTTGCCCCCACATCTGATGTGGTGAATCGGTCCATTTTTGTCTGGGTGGCAGGGGCCCTTGCCGACCTATCTGTTCTGGCCATGGCGGACCCCGGGGAGTTACGGAATCCCAAAGTCTCCACGACTGGACCCCACAGTGGGAGGCCGACAGAGCGACTCATGTTGAACAGAGTCTGGCAAATGCAAGCAGCCGGCACGAAGACCAGGGGCGGACCAAGTTACCTCCCAAAGCATACGGCCAGCGGAGAAGGAGAAAGCAGGAGAAGGGTCTTGATCCAGAGACATACACGGGATCCCCTCCACCAGATCCACAAAGCGATCTGCTGGGGCGGCAGCCCAGCCTAGGCGTGGACGGCTGGGGGCAGTAGCGGGTCCAGGACCGGAGGGTCAACACAAGCAAACGTCCCCGGGGCCGTAGCAGTGACCAATGACCCAGGACAGGCCCATGGATAGGACCCGAGGACCACTCAAGTCCAGCCCCACGAAACCACAACCGCAACCCCCCGAGGGCCACCAGTCCTCCAAGTCCGGCACAGGTACACCCCTCGTAGGGTCACCACCACCCGAAACGGCGGCCAAAGCACTCCTGCACACACCCCGGGCCAGAGTTGGGAATCCCAGCAAGTCGTGCCCTCACAACCACCTCGCTGAGGGGTTGGCTCTCCACCACTACAGTCCCTAGAAGGCGCACCAGGAGAGGGGAGTGGGGGGAAGAGGCAGGGGGGGGTAAGAAGAGCCGCACCAACCTGGGGGCCCCCCCTTCACCCCACCCCCCCAATCGACTGCTGAATCCACACCTCAGGGCCAGATGCCACAGCACCCCCACTCCTTACCTCCAGACCGGCTCACAGAAGTGCAACGACCAGTTTGTGGGCAGGCCTCCCTCACTTGGACTCCGTAGGACCCCCACAAGCGGGCTCCATGACAGGTGAAGGCCCGTGACAACAGCAGCATCAGTCCAAGTCCCAGGGGTGACCGGAGAACGCTGCACCCAGCAGGCAGCTCAGCAGGCGAAACCAGGGAGGCCAAAAGATTAAGCCTTGTCACCTAGGAAGGAGGGCCCAGGGTTCAGGCGAGCCGCCCGAGGAGATGTCAGTCTCACTTGTCCCTCTCCCAATCACCGCAGTGGCCTGGGGTGGAGGAAGGCCCACAATAAGGACCCCCCCGCCACCTGATACACGCGGCCGATCACCCCCTTCCCCAAGCACCACCTGGGGCGCCGATCAGGCAAGCGCAGTGGCACGGTTATTGAAAGGGGGAACGTGGTCCCGATGGACCCAGGGCCCGGGCCTCAGTGCAGGGAGGGAGTACCTCCGCCGGGAACCCTCCACTGCCGCTCAAAGAAGTGTCCGACACCACCTCTCTGCCCCTTGTCCCAAGGCCGCAGGGCTCTGCTGTCGATATGGACCGCCTCTAGAGCAGGATTCAGGAGGCCCAAGCTCACCAGTGTGGATTCCGGGTCCCAGGGCCTCCCTCAGTATCGGGCCATCCGCACCTGCAGAGGAGACCCCCTCCCAATGACCACGAGACCCCCTCCCACAGCCGGTATTCACCGCCAGCAATGAAGGAGTGCTGCGCCAGCCCTCAGGTCCCTGGCCTCCACTCTGTCGGCAACGCACATGGGCGCCGGCCTGGGGGGTGCCCGGGTAGAATCCAAACACCAGCCCCAGTCAACTCCGGGCCTCCCAGCCGCTCAGGCCACCACCATGTGGCCGGCCGACCTCGGCGGACGACACAGTGGCCAAAGGGGACATCCCGACACATGGACCCCAGGAGATGGGGAGGGCCTCCTGGCAGCTCCCCGTCACAGACAGCCCACCCGATCAGCAGGCCCAGCTGGATCCCCAGCCACATGTCAGCAGGCAAGTGCCCCAGGGGGTCAGCAGCGCCCCGGGCTTGTGGAACTTCTCTAGCACCTCCCGGCGCTGCCACACAGCATCTGCCACGAAGGCGTCCAGTAAGGCAGGAAGTTGAGGAGCTCGACGATCACCGAGGGCTGCCTGCCATCTTGGAGGTTGGGGCCCGTCGGTCACGCAATCTCCCTCGTAAAGGCGACCCGCAGATATAAGTCAGACACCAGGGTTGTCGCCGGGCACTCAGCAGACACCTAGACGTTAGATTATTGCTGGATGACTCAAGGTGCAACCGCCATCTTGGCTCGGCAAGCCACGCCCCGACATTCCAAGATAAACATTTCAAATCAGATATCGAACCCATGGTGTTGATCCGCACTGACTCCACACAGCTAATTTTAAAAGGTTACACCATACACCCTGATATAATCCCTTGCTGTAAAAGAAACAACCCCAACAACCCCACCCCAGGACAGGCACTAAGAAGCTAGTCCCCATCCAAACTACTCTAAACTGACTTCCCTCTAGTAACTACAGAGGAACAATGGGGAAAAGTGGCTGAAGTACATCAATTACCAGCAATAAAATTACGAAGAAAAGACCAAGTCCATGCCCCACGTTGTGCAATCCGCTCCCATCCCCGGAAGGTGCCGCACCAGCAGAAGCGCCCAACTTCCACCCGGCCCCAGCCCACAAGCAGTATCACAATAAAGACAAGATACGTATAATACCAATAACAAGAAGGCACACAACTCGTCCAACAGCCTGCAAGGAAATCAAATCAATGAGACATGATGAACAATATCAAACAATATCATCATCAGTGCCTGGTGTGACATGTGGCATCTGCAGGCCACTAGCCTGGGACTCGTCCGTGTCCGTGACTGCAGCAGATTCATCCGTTTCTGTGCCAGTCCCCGGACCCTTCACAGGATCCCGGAGCAATTCCGATACGGCACGCAGAGCTTCATTTCTCTCCCTCTCTGTCTGGGAAAAGCTGGGCGCCTTCAGGGTGATAGGACGCCACAGCGGCCCCCGTCGCGCACTGTGGCAATCGTCTCGGGGGTATACTAGCCCCAGTCCCAGTGTCCCCAGCCGGTCTCTTGCCTGTCTTATATGTTTCCAGCCAGTCCCATGCCTCCGACGGATCCTCACAAAAGTGCGTTGCACCATCCAGGATAATCCGCAGTCAGGCCGGAAACATCAGCGAATACTGAAGTACCTCATCACGGAGAGCTCTTTTGACAGCTAAGAAATACGCACGGCAGCCCTGTACCTCCAGCGTATAATCCGGAAATATGGAAACCTTGCTGTTGTCCACCGTATATGGCCCGGCCGTGCGCGCCGTCTGCAGAAGGTGGTCTCTATCCTTGTAGTGGAGGAGCCTGGCCACCACTGGACGTGGAGGGCGACCCGGTGCCAGGGGGGGTCGGAACTCGATGAGCCCTTTCCAGCATGTGGAACTGTGTCAGCCCCTCCGGTGCTACCTTCTCGCGGAGCCAGTCTTCCAGACACTGGACCATGTTGACCCCTCAATTCCCTCCGGAAGGCCCAAAACTCGGATGTTGTTCCTCCGATTTCTCCCTTGGGCGTCTTCGGCTGTTTTCTCCAACACCGAAAGTCTGCGGGTGACGTCTCCTACCTGGTCAGCGATGGGCTTCTGTGCCGCCTCCAGAGTCACCAGGGAGGTTTCGGCCTGCTCCACTCTGTCCGCCAACTTGGCGTGCTCAGCCCGCAGCAGCCCCAGGCCCACCGACACTGTTGCAATATCCTGATGCAGGGCCTCCCTTGTATCAGTAATAACCTGGAGTATACAGGCCAATTGCTGTTGCACCCCTGCATCCCCTGGCCCTTCCGGAGAAGCCGGCCATTTCTCCTCCTGTCCTACGTCTTCTTGATCCGGCGGGCCGTCTGAAGCTTCCCTCTAGGCTTCCCCATCGTGAATTCGAGTTGCCTCTTCAGGGCAGGGCACACCCTACTTGCAGCATTGTTCTCACCACAGCAAGCCCCCACTTGCGCCCTATCGATATCTAATAAGGCGCTATTGGGCCCACACTAACTGATCTGCTGGGGTCCCCAGGCCACCCACTTCACCAGAAAGGCAGCGGGAATCCCAGCCCGCAGTGTAATCCAATCAAACAAACAGGCAGTCATCCAATACTAAGTCCAGATGTCTCAGTGGGCCGCCGGTGCTCCAGTGGTATTTGTAGGCAGTCCGGAGCATGTGCACAATAAGCCAGCTTGGGTTCTTTGGAGTGCTCAAGCTTTTAGCTGCAGCGAGTAGACATTACGGGAGGACCCTACCAGTTCCAATGCGCAGTTCAATAAAGGGCGCGCGTGACAACACTCACCCATGAGCGCCCACGGTGTTATCGGGTCTCAGACGGGGGGGCCTCCCATGCAGCAAGGAGGCCGCTCCAAGGCACCCCATGATTGGCTTCTTTTGATTTAGTCTCTGCCGCCCCTTGCAATCAATCGCGCAAGAAGCCCACCACGAAGAGCAGTGGATCAGGATCTCAGGCCGTCACCAGTCACTACACCACCGCTGCTGGGGCATATACGGGCACTTGGCTTTCAGCCGTAAGCCCCCAACGCTCTCAGATCGTCCCAGGTCGGGCTCGCGACCCTCAGTGCAGTCCGGGTATCTTTTCCCCTCCGTTCCGCGCAGCTCACCCGCCGTGGACTATAGCTGCTCAGGGCCGCCGCCGCTTTCACCCACCTCAAGTCAGCCAAGCAGGTTGCCGTGATGACCTCTTCGAGGCACCGTACCACAGCGGGAGCAGTCCGCAATGCTCAGTACTGCCGGGTCTCAAATGGGGCCCCCCCCGTGAAGCAAGCTGGTCGGCCAACCCAAGCCAGGAAACACCACCGTACGGCGGTGACGATCGTCGTCGCTCGGTCCAATCACCTCCACCTCCTCCGACCGATCCTGCCAGGGGTTCACCACACGGAGCAGCGGTCTCGGGTCCCGGGACGCCCCAATCCGCGTTGTTGCCACCACAATGGTAGGCTTAGGCACTCACTTCCCAGGTGCAGGACTCTGATGTTCTCCGTGCATCCCAAGCTGGGTTCGCGGGACAGTCCATGCGCGTTCCTCACTCCGGCGTCATCTTGCCTTCCTTGGCCTGCAGTCCCTCACGGCCGCAGCTGCAGTCACACACAGCAATTCGGTGGGAAAGGGCTTCGGTCAGCCCCTCGGAGTCCTACACTGCTGTGGGAGCACTCTGCGATGACCTCCCTGGGATAAGACAGTCATTAACTCGGATAATTCACGGGCCGGCGGGGAGCTCGGAGCTCACGCGTCTGCCTCCAACAGCCTGCAAGCCACGCCCCTGTGTATAAATGTGACTTGTATGCAATAGGTACGGTTTGACATTCATTGTATATCAGATAGGTGTACCCAGATTGACCCGCAATTATACGGATCACCAGGTTGTGTATGTTTATGCGTGTCTGTAAGTGTTTGGAAGCTATCATGTCAGCACGAAGTGTATCTGTATGTTCCTTTGTCCAGTTACTCGCTGAGAAAACAGGTTTTTTTAAGTCGTAGAAATGTTTTACTCGTAATCCAAAATGTATGTTCTATGAAAATTTAGGAATCCCAGTATCGATTGTAGATTTTTTAATGACTTTGGAAGTTTGAGCAGCGCACACTTTTCAAAAAAATTGGCTTCCAGACTTTTTCCTTTAGTTGAAAGCTCATATCCTAAAAACAGGACACTGAGGTGGACAATTTTTGATTTGAAGTTGAATTTGTAGCCCTCAGATGCAAATCCCCAAATTATGGTATTCACTCTGTTCAAGTGTTCCTCCAGGTCATCGTCCGTCAGATAAATATCATCTACATAGGACAATGCCTCTTCATCTATACTTTGAAGTAACTCAGTTACTCTGGTTGAAAAGAACCCCGGGCTATTCTTATACTCTTGGGGAAGATGCCGAAATTGCAACTGAGACCCTAGCGCTGAGAAGGCTGTTAAATACCTGCTTTCAGGCACTATACTTTGGCAGAAAAATCAATTTGAGATATCTAGTGTTGTTTTATATTTTTTCCGCACACTGTTATTCATTAATGAGGCACTGTGTGCATTTTGAACTGCATATGTATTAGTGCAAGTGTTTAAATGTCTGTAATCTAAAACTAGACAATATGTATTGTCAGGTTTCATGACAAGAATCAAAGGAGTCTTCATTTGAGAGGTGCATGTTTCAATCACCCCTTGGTAGTTCGTGTTGTTGATCTAAAGGACTGAATTCCCTTAGGCGAAGGCGGATTGCCACTGAAGCTGCTTCCCCTTTAATATTGGCTAGTATTATTGCTGATACCTGGTCATAGTTACCTAGTAACTTCATCCCTAAGTTCAGAGCAAGCTCTGCTCCGTACTTATTTTGTATTTGTCTTAATACGTCAGGTACTACTGCTAACAAAGGAATACCATGAGTCCTGGTATAAATGGCAGCAAAGACTGTACCCCAGGTGGTACAGTCTTCTACTTTTGGTGTTATCCCCATGGGCAAGCAGATTGTTAGAATTCTGTGTTTTTCATAAGGGGTAGTATTCGAGAATACTGCCTCGAGCTGAGTTATTTTCTGAGCTACCAAGAATGACATTTGTTCACGTTTAGAGGGCATTTTGCCCATCACTGCGTGTAATGTTTGTGGTGTGATTTTACTTGCTGTACCCTGACATTGAGTTCCATTTGTTGCAACTGTTGCTGGTTGGACTGTGAAAGTCCTCATGACGAATTGCGTCAAGTTTCTATAGATTTTAATTAAATCATTGTGTTGTATGAGTAAGTCTGCCTGTGGCATTGTGTCAATGTCAGAATGTGGTGTGTAGGCCGCAAATATTGGCCATGTTGCCCCTTCTCCTCCGAGCGGGCCTAATCTCACTCTTCTTCTTATGTGGGGTAGGGCGCCTTTAAACCAGTATGAGTGTTCCTGCTACATGAGTGGAACCTCTATGTCCTCAAACAGACCATATTCCATTGGTGCATCTCCTTCTGTGTAAGAGTGAAATGTCTTAGTTCTTGCATTTGCTGCTGGGAATGTAACCCACAAATGAAATACCTCTGTTTTGTTTGATTTGTGTGCCTCAATCTTGAAAGCTACTAAGCCACCCCTAGCTGATAAACCATTTTCTAATAGTTTCATGGTGACAGTATGTCGGAATTGTTCTGCAATCGGAATTGGGTCTGCATCTTCTCCTCCTGAGAAGTGCAAATTACCCACCACTCCCCGTACGTTCTCTATGCCTTCAGTCGTTGTTTAGAGGAAGAAGTATTTTCCAAGGGAACTAACATAAGGTTTTTTATGCACAATTTTAAGAACAATATGTCCTTCAAGCTTGATTAACCAACAGCTAATAAATAGGATATTTTGCCTACTCAGCTGTGGTGGAGTTTGTGCCCACCCACTTCAGACGTCTCTGGTTTTTGTGAGTAGGGGATCTCTGAGAATAGCACAACTAAACTACTCACATTCTACTGTTAAATAAGTACCCAACCAACATTGGCGGCATCATGTTGTGTAGTTCCTATATTACCTATACAGGATCTGCGCTTTTTGAATAACATAATCTGTGGGTTTGGTGGCAGACTGGTTCCGAGCACCCCCACCGGATACGTTAGCCTATTTACATTAGCTAGCTCACAGTGCCACTAGAATTATCGGTGAGAGAATAGTTTCTGACAACCTCAGAATGTGACAACCCCGATCCCCTAGGATCGTGAAAACAATATACTACTTTTCGCTCAGTCTCTCATGCTCACTTAGTTTGTCTCAGAGATACACAGAATAAAAAGTCTGGGCGTTCCAATAAGTATTTATTGAACAGTTGTTATTCTAGTGTAGAATAGATGAGCTGCAACAGCCATTAGACAGTAGCAGAGATATATGGTTAGCTATACTACAAAAGTAAAGGGATGGTATAGTTCTACCATCTTGCAGAAATCATGAATATATACAAGTACATAGAATACATGATAATAAGCGCGTACCCTTACGATGTCTCCCTAACTAGATGTACCTAAATGTACCTAGCATCTGTGTAGGTGTTATGCCAAGAATTGCTCTGAGGTCTAGTCCACTCCATTACCTGAGAATTAGAGAATATGGAACCCCGTCCTGGTCTCGAGTTGGACACCCCCGAGGGATGTTAGACCACTGCTAGCTGGAGCGTCTGCATGGAGGAACCTCAGCGTCTCTGGTCAGTGTGTCAGCCGGTAAGTCACGGTCTCCTCTGTCTCTCTAAGCAAGACATGATGTGTATATACCCACAGGTCTCCCCAGGGGTCCAACCTTGCTGTGTTACTTTGTCGGCCTAAAGGATGACGTTGGGCTTGAACTTTAACATAGATATTATACAGGAGATGTTTGTCCTGCTGTGCTTCCAAGAAGCCTCATGCATAATGTATGAGTATCGAACTAGGGAAAAACCCGCGTTCTGAATGCAGTGTCATATCTAGATAAAAGGTCAGTGCCTAAGATCCGTTGTGTATGTAATGTAGGCAAGAATATAAGTGAAAGGTCGTGATGTTACCTGTGCCTATATGAGGTACCTTTATGGAATATAATAGTACACTCACCCTAGACTGCGGTTGAATCAAAGATAGGAGAGTACGCGTAGTCGTGGCACTCCTTCTCCAAGATTTGCGAAATGCGATGTCAAGAATCACAGAGGCAGAGGGAAAAATCTCTAATGTTGAGGACGACGTCTCAGATCTTGAGACTAAAGTTACACGCCTCCTCACCCAAGCAGCTGAACTGCTCCGACGTGCAGAGGACGCGGAAAACGCTCTCGGTGCAACAACCTCAGATGCGTGAGGTTTCCTGAAGGGATCAAGACCACCCAACCAGCCGAATTCCTAGAACAATGGATCAAATCCTGGATTACGGCAGAGAAACACTCACACTGGCTTGCTGTGGAACGCCCACATAGGGCACTTGTGCCCAGACCCCCTACTGGGTCTTCAGCCCGGCCGGTCATTGCCTGATTTTTTAATTTTGAGGACAGAGATAATAGTCAAAGAGAGACAAGGGGGCTTGCAGAGCTTCTATGTCAAAATCCTCCTTTTCCCGGATTATACTAAGGAATTGCAGACAAAACGGCGCTCTTTTGAGACTGACGAGCAGAAACTTTGAGCGCTAAACCTGTTGTGTATGCTCATGTTCCCAGCTCAGCTCAAAGTCATTCATGAGAACAAGTAACACTTCTTTGAGACGCCGGAGGCTGCATGGGAATGGCTCACCGAAGAAAAGCAACTGGGCTGCCAATATCAGTAAGTGCCTCCCCAGCGGGAAGGGAAATTGCAGGCGATGACTGAAAAGGTGATCGTAGCAAGTGGACTCGTAACCCATTCTGGGTAGAGGAGAAGACTGCATTGGGCTACCTCGGTCTCCCCGGGATCTTGTCTCATCACCGGCCTCACTGGGACAATCACAATGACGGGCCTGTGAAAGAAGTCCAGGTGATGACCTTCCGTCTGAGGGTAAGAAGGAAAGGAATTTGTTGCCTCCACCTGAGTCCCCCAACGGGAACACCTGAGTAAGGGACAGAAATGAAATGAGAGGCCAAAGTGAATGAATGCGCCACCGGCGGTTGGAAGAGTTGCATACACACGAAAACAATGCTCCTGTAGTAAGGAAGGGCCCACCACTCCATGTCCAAGAACGAACACTATGCCTTTAGTTTTTGTTATCAAGCTAGAAGCGACAGATGCTTCTAGGGGGAAAGTATGGGGTGGGGGGTGTTTAGGGGTGTTTGTTCTGATATTATGGGAGTTATTGTTTGCTTGTTTTTACTGTGTACCTCCGACCTATTCCATCACACTGACATCTGAGCTTTGGCTGATGTGCAACCAAAGTGATCAAGAGAGAGGGATCACAACCTGTGCACTCACTATGCCGGGGGTGCATTGAAACACTGCCTCCCTACACTAATGTATCATCCATGGCCATGCCAGCTGTTCAGGTTATGACATGTAACTTTAACGGTCTGTTGGACCAAATTAAGCGCTCTTCAGGGATGTATGTCGTTACAACGCACACTATTACAACGCATGCACTTACAACGCATTTTTTACAACGCAACATCCACTACAACGCATTCCATTACATAGCATGACACTACAACGCATTTTTAAAAACTACCTTTACAACGCATTCCATTACATCGCATACTACCTTTACAACGCATACCATTACAACGCATAATATTAAATTGCATTTAAGGTAAGTATTGGATAGTATAGGGGTAAAAATTACTATTCTAACTCCAGGGGGTGCAACAGTAGGGTAAGTGTTGGATTGCGTTGTAATGGTATGCGTTGTAAAGGTAGTATGCGATGTAATGGAATGCGTTGTAAAGGTAGTTTTTAAACATGCGTTGTAGTGTCATGCGATGTAATGGAATGCGTTGTAGTGGATGTTGCGTTGTAAAAATTTCGTTGTAAGTGTAGTGCGTTGTAATAGTTGCATTGTAAAGGTTGTTCACCGCTCTTCAGTGCTGAGAAACCCCCGTTGCTTTAACCCCTCAGTTCTTATGTTGCAGGAAACCCATTTGCTGGGGAAACACTACCCATTTTTGGGCCATCAGGGGTTTGACAGAGTTTACCATTTGGGCTATGCCCGAGGTGCCTAGGCGATGGTAATACTCCTGTGCCGTGGGTTCCCCATGGTGGTCATACAGACTTGGCAGGAGCCCCAGGGGAGATACCTAGCTTTCAATGGGACATTGAAGGGGAGACGGCTGAGTTTTTGTTGTCGCTACACTCCACCTACAGCACTGGGCTTGTTGCTAGGGAACCTCACATAGATACTGGCTAAACTTCCAAGCGGGCTGACATATGTAAGTGGTGACTTTAATGCCATTGTAGACCCAGCCTCTGACTCCACTGGTGTGATGTCGGAGCATCGATGCAGCAGTGCCCGGCACTTATCTGGTCGGATCGGAGTGGAGGGCCTCTGCGATACATGGAGGCTGCTGAACCAAAGAGAACGGCAATACACACATACTGTGGCTGCACACAAGCCCGACTTGACATGATCCTCATGCCAGATGCTGATCGTCTGAACTTTCAACTGGTGCAAATCTTAATACTTGGGATTTCAGATCACTCACCAGTAAATCTAGTGATAAAGGCCAAGGCTGCTGGCCCACGTCCGGTGTGGTGCCTTAACGCGTGGTACCTAAAGGATGACAAATACACACAAGCAGTGGGAGCAGATATCACAACATATTTTCAGATTAATAAAGGGTCAGTAAAATTTACAGGCACCCTGTTGGTGGCCTACAAGGCCACAGTCACAGGTCATGCCAAAGCATTGGTGAGGTGGCAGGAACAGGCCACACACCACCGTGTCACACGGCTTGAGGTCGATGCCCTTCAGCTGGATACCGGGCCTCCCCTACATCCCGTTGAGATACTAAGCACCATTTACAGTTGATCCGAGCAGAAATACGTACTGTATCCCTCGAGGCAGAAAAACAGATCTGGCCAGCGACGACGCCCTGAGTTTATGACTGGGGTGACAAAAACAGCAAGTTTCTGTACTGGCTTGTATCCGGACCACTGGCGAGTAGAGTCATCCCCGAAATCGTAGATGACGAAGGTAAAATGCAGCAAACTTCTCGGGCTAAAGCCCTGACATTTCGGAGCTATTTTACGCAATTGTAGTTGAGGCGGCCTCTGCACTGCTGGCAGAAATACCCCTTCCATGACGTATGCCAGAGGAACAGGGAGAACTAGATGAGCCCATCACACTTGAAGAAATAACATGCACCATTGCAAAGATGGCATCAGGGAAAACTCCTAGCCCAGGCAGCTACCCCACATAATTTTATTGAAAATGCAAAGATATAGTGGCTCCGTACCTATTAAAATTATACACTAAGGTGTTGGAAATTGGCTACTTCCTGTAGGAGATCAACCAAGCCACTATAGTAGTGATCCCGAAGACCCAACCCCCATCAGTCTCCTGCACAGAGTATTGTCCCAGCTCGCTTCTCAAAGAAGAGGTCAAGATTCTAGCTACTCTTTTGGCCATGTGATTGAAACGCATCCTGCATACCCTCATCCACGTGGACCAATGTGGTTTCATGCCACAGAGGAGTACTCTCCATTGCCTGTGGAGGAGTACTCCTCTGTGGCGCTAACACGCCAACACTTGCTGACCCCCCCACCCCCTCCACTAGCATTGCTTCTCATAGATTTTGAGAAAGCTTTCAATACTGTGGACTGGGGTTACCTCACCCAGGTTCTAAGAAGAGCAGAGATTGGATCCGGGTATCGAAAACATGTCCGAATACTCTACTCCAACCCGAAAGTGCGGGTCCAGGTAAATGGGGAGCTGTCCAATGTATTTTTTTTATAAGGAGGGGGCCAGACAGGGCTGCCCCCTGTCCCTGCTTTTTTTTACACTAGCAATCGAGCTGTTAGCTCGCCTCATCAGATGCAACGCTTAGATTCGTGGTTGGACATGGGACACGGACCATGAAGATCAAAAAGCACTTTATGAAACAATGTCCTCCCAAACCATTCTGACCCAGCATAGCGCTGCCCCCGCTGCCTTCAAACTCTAGCTTTTTGCTGAGGCCTTAGGCTTGAATTTTAACCGTGCCAAGTCCACCTTGGTGCCATTGTTGCCCACTCGGGACACTGTGAGTTGACAAGCTGCCAGCCCTATATGGAGGCTCAGTTTCCGATATTTAGGTATACAAGTGGCAATCCATTCGTGCCTCAGATTGACCGTCAACATGACACCTCAGACTCGGAAAGCCAAAACTGACCTACAAAAATGGCAATCCCTCCCCCTGAATGTCATGGGCAGGATAGCCCTCTACGAAATGTATTTATTTATAAAGGGCGAGGGGGGCACACGTGGCCCTCCTGCCGAGGCTGATTACGGCCCTGGGAACTCCATCCTCTGGCTATTTTCAAAAACAGCAGGGGGTGTGGCACCCGGTCCCGGGTCGATTTTGGCCCCGGGGAACCCGTCCCCTGGGACCAAGCCACCTTATAATATGGGGAGGGGGGCCATGCAGTCCCCCTCCTGGGCTGATCTCGGCCCCGGGAACCCTATCCCCTGGGGCTCAGCCTCACAAGGAACGGGGAAGGGGGATCGCACAGCATCCCTCACTGGGCCACGCTCAGCCCAAGGTACCCCATTCCCAGGCCATGCATAGCAAAGGGACGGGTGCAGCGCCCCCCCTCCCGGAGCCACTAATGGCCCTGGGGACCCCATCCTCCAGGGCCGGGTTTCTGCTATGGCCCGGGGTGTCTACTCCCAGGACATAGCCGTTTCCCTGCCTGCACTGGTGCGGGCAGGGAAAAACATGTTTGCTCTCGCTTGATGGGAGCAATTTTAAAGCTCCCTCGAAGCAGGAGTAAACACTAACTCCACTCCCAAAGGGCGGGAGCATGTAAAATGCTACTGCCCACTCGGAGCAGACTTTTCATCTGTTTCCCTGTGTGCACTGAAGCGGGCAGAGAAACAGATGAAAATATTGGTCCCAAAGGGCAGGGAGCAGCATTTTTGCTGCTCTCTGTGGGCCTGAGCAATGCCGGCTCACGCCGGAGGCAGACAGCTGACTGGAGCCGCGGGGTATTGGGCCTTCCCTTGCAGCCCCCAACAATCATGCAGTGGGTGCCCTGAGTGGGCTCCAGGGCACCCACCCTTTAATAGCCAGGCCCTGGGTAATGGGGTGCCCATGGCCAATTTTGGTCCAGGGAGGGGAGCTGCATGCACCCTCGCAGTTCATAATGTGGCCAGGGACCGGGAGATGGGGTCCTCGGTGCCAAAATCGGCCTGTGGAGGTGACCACACAGGCCCCCTCCCCAAATAATAATAAATGGGCCTCAAGGGATGGGGTCCCCGGGGCAATATTAGCCTGGGAGAGGGGCGGCAGTCGGATTAACAAATCGTAATTCAATTTTACTTTACGCTAAAAAAAACCCATAGAAATTCAATGAAAAAACAAAGGTTATAGGGATATTATAGTTTGGAAAAAGAATGAAAAAACCTTAGAAATTCACAATAAAAACCAAAGGTTACAGGAATGTTCTAGTTGGGTTCACAATCTACTTACACAAAACCATAGAAATGCAGCAGGTATAGCTAGAGGTAACTATAACTCGTGCCCTAAGGCAACTATAACTCGTGCCCTAAGGTAACTATAACTTGTGCCCCACCATGCACTTATAATTACCCCACATATTACATCACTCAGGACATCTTCTATGACATCATTGATAATACCAGTGCAACATTTGCTGTAAAATTATGTATGAGAAAACTGTGCAAGGTGTGGGACCGAGTTATAGTTACCTTAGGGCACAAGTTCTAGGTTCTTGAAGTTAATCTAACTACAACTGCAGAATTTCTGTGGTTTTGTGTGAGTAAATTGGGAACCTAACTATAAAGTCCGTTTAACCTTTGTTTTTTGTGTGAATTTCTATAGTTTTATAAGTTGTATTTCCTAACTATCACGTCCCTGTAACCTTTTTTTTAATGAATATATATTTATATATGTATTACATGCTTTGCTTTTTAAAAAAATGCAAAAATGGGCATCTTCCTAATAGCGTGTATTCCACATAAGAATTGTTCAATTATACCGCGAAGGGTATTTGTCCTTATTTGATATTTTAACTAGACTATTAAATTGCAATTGAACAATTTAAATAGAGCTTGGGGTGTTTTAACAAGAAGTGTGATTTTGTAAATTGGCTTCATTACACGAGGCAGCCATCCTGAAATGCTAAGGTTTGGAAATAAAGCAAGTTAAGTGTTGACACTGTACACATTAATCCCTCAAAAGCACTTAGCAATAAATCACCATTTATACAATTGCAAAATAAGCTCTATAGCAGCCCTATAATTATGGTTCTATTGTGTTAAATGAAAAATAAGCTTTAACAGCGGGTTTAGTGAATCAGGTGCATGCACACACAACAGTAAATATCCGTTATGAGTGTCTGGTATGTGCAACATTGAGCGCACACAGCATCTGCTCCTGATTATACATCATGGGTCCAGCAGAAGCTGCATTTAGGCCAGGATGTTTTCAATCAATCAGTAGATTTTGTAGAGCCCTACTTGTCACCTATGAGGGTATCCAGGTACTGTCAGGGTCCAGTTAATTAGCCGAATAGCTAGGGGCCTTATTTATGAGGCCCTTACGCCACAGTTGCGTCACTTTTGTGGTATACAACATAAAAAATGGGGCATACTATGCCATATTTACAAAGTGACGCATCTAGGCATATGCGGCAATTTGTAAACCCCTGCGCTACATTATACCTGCGTCAGGTATAATGTATGCAGGGTGGGCGTTCTAACGCAAGAAAGCCACTTAGAAGTGTTGCAGTTAAATCTATGAGATTTCACTGCACCACTTCTAGGGCGTCACTACGTCAAATCCTTATGCCTGCTTGAAGCAGGCATAAGGAGTGACGCAGGGCTTTTCACATGGGGCTTGCACAATGCGAAAGGATACATTCCTGGAGTTGCGTCTTTTTTCAGACACATTCCAGCAATGCGCCAATTTTGAGCCTTCAGATACGTCAGGAACACTGACATATCTGTTAATCCTTGTCACATGGAGTGCTGTACAGTAAATACTTCGCATCCATGGTGTCGCATTCAGGGAGCACTGAAAAATGTTGCATCGCTGTTTTACCGCAGCGATGCAACACTTTTCATAAATGAGGCTTCAGTTTTTTGAGGACTTTTGGAACTATGGAAGAGATAAGGAGGTTCATAGATGGAAGGGTAGCTTGTTACATGTCTTCGCTGCTAGGTAGGAGAAGGAGTGACCTCCGCATCTGCTACGTCGGGAAGGGGAGGGTTAGAGAAAGGAATGTGGAGCAGAGGTGTCTAGGGGGCTGTTGGAAGTTCAGGTAATGGTTCAGGTAGGCGGGCCTGCAGTTGTGTAGGGCCTAGTATGCATGGGTTAGGAGCATGAACTGGCATAATTTATGTACAGGTAGTCAGTGGCGTTCCCTGAGGTAGGGGGTGGTGTGGGTTCATCTATGGAGATCCAGGACGAGTCTGGTAGCTGCATTTTGTATGGTCTGTACACGTTGGAGGAGGTGAGCTGCATTCCCTGCATCACATGTAAAGTTCTCTAGGAAACACCAGGAGAGAACATCACTTGAAAAACAGTTCACAAGTGGGATTTCCATGCAATATTAGTGGTGGCAAAGGCCATTACTGAATGCTATTCCCCAATGACTAGGGGAAAAACAAAAACCAATACCATGTGGTACTCTGTTTCCCCAGGTGGTCATGTGTCCAATATTTTACCCATGAATTGGATTGGCTCAATTTTCTCAACCCTCTTCTTTTTGAGGTTTATGGGATTATCACATTTCTGCTTCATCAGATGTCTCGTTATCTACAGCAAACCTCTAAACAACCCTTTATTTTATCCACTGTAGAGGTGGGGATACGAGAAAATAGCTCGGAGTAGAAACCATCTTCTCTCATGTGTGAACTATATTACCCATTAGTATGGTTGTTAAAATTCCACATATCTAAACTTTAAAGGTTGCATTTTCCCACTTCCATCCTTGTATGTTTCTGCATTCTCCCACAATATCAATGGAACGGTTTCTGAAGTCTGAATCCCCACTACCTTTTGCATAGCCTTGGAATATGTTGGGAACAATTGTGTTCATGTTTCTTGGACTTTGGATTGATTGAATTCAGACTCTGCTTTATGGTTCTTGGACTTCTCCCAGTCAATTTAGGTAAGGTCCTCTAGGTAGACTGTTTGTTTGGGCAGATCAGCAAAAACATGCACCCTTTTAACTGTGTAGTTGAACCTTTTTGGCATCATATGGTGAGACTGCTTGCTCAAGGGCAGTTGTGTAGTTGGCAAGCTGACTGCCATTTTGTTTCCTGGGTTGAAAATGTGATAACTACTCTTCTGACTAAGACATCTCTTTGTGCTAATATGACCATTACTGGTGACCCTTCCTTTCAAAATTAAAAGTGCGTTAAATTCAATGAAAGCATAAACAATACACCAATACCCTGTCTAATCTAGCTCTCCCATCTTGTCTCAGTTTAGAAAAAGCATAGCTGCCACTTCTCTTTTCAGTTACTCACCGTTATTAACCATTATAGAATGATCCCCACCCACAATCAAAGATAATGCATCAGAAAAGATGTTCTCATGGTCAACCCTATTGCTTTCGGCATCTTGAATACATTGTTTCCTAAATGACTATAGCTTTTTAATCATCTTCATCCAAGTATTTTTTTCTGTGGTGAATGGTAATGGCTCCTTCTTAACGGCAACATGCTCAGCCATGTCCTAATATTCACCGTGGTTGGTGGGCCCTTTCTTCCGCTTTGTCATTTCACTCTCCTAGAATTCATATTGATATCTCTACACAACGTAACTCTCTTTCTCAGCTTCCAATTCAAGAGCAAGGGAATTCCTTTCCTCTCTTCAGAAAGAGGGTTATCGTCTAGATTTTTTTGATGACCTGTTTATGTTACATTATTACTGGTCGTAACATTCATTTTACTTCTTCTGACTATGCAACTAAGCCCCTAAGCCTCTGAGGCTTTACATCTCACAGCCTAGTGATGGCCTTGGTTGATGCAGTAGAACGGAGCAAGTTCTGTCTGTGCCTCCGTCGCTCACTGTGATGCCCTGCTCTGAAGGCACGGGTGAGTTCCTGGATGTCCTCGCTCAGTTTACCATTCCCCTCTGCCACTCCAGTGGTCATGTCCCGCACTGCCTCTGTCAGGGTACACATTTGCTTTGCTAGGCGCGCCATGTGAATGCTGATGGTCCCCATGTGTCTCCCCTGCAGGCGCTGGACACGCAGCATCTGTGCCTCGATGCCACCATATGGGGAGCTTGCATGGTCGCCTACATCCGATGTACTGCGCAGGGACCTGCGCCGCTGCGTGACTCGGCCACGTGCTGGTGGTGCTGCAGGCGGTGGGACAACTGTTGGACTTCGGGGAGATGGTGTTGCAGGACTCGGGCATGCATCCATCACCTGCATGGGGGGAACTTGTGCCCTGCGTCGTCGCTGTATGGTTGCAGTTGGCGCAGCAGGTGGTGGTGGTGGTGGTGGTATGGTTGCTGGTGGAGGTGGGGATTGACCCTCCGGCGGAGTGTCGCCATCAGAATCTGCTGGTGTCTCAGAGATGATTAGGCGGCCGCTGTCATCGGAATCGCCAGAAGATGCATCTGTGTGTGAAACAGTGCATGGTTAGTGGAATTGTTACTACATCAGTTTGTAATATTTCATACATGTTCTTCTATAAATCACTATTTTTGAGTGTATGTCTAGCTTCTACTGCTGTTGGGAAATATTGTTGCTTTCATTAATATACTGGCACACCGGGCTGACATGACTACGACTCCCATGATGCACTACTGATATGAGTGAAGATGTGTGGTGCACTTCTGCCTGCACACTGTGATCGCGCTGGGGGGGATGGGAATGGGTATACGCAATGCAGAGTATGGGCGCAGCCATGCATCTTACCTTGGGCAGTTGTGCCTGCGCCAGAGGTGTCCATCTGTGTGACTCCCACGACCGCCTCTGGCTCGATGGTCCCCTCAACTAGCTCCTCCAGGGCAGTGTTTGCAGGCACTGTGGATGGTCCCCCTCCTGTGCCAGCAGCCTCCCGGACCCTCTCAGCGATCCTCTCCTTGGCCCTCTTCCTGAGGTCGTACCACCTCTTCTTTAATTCGTCGATGCTGCGGGGCGTCACTCCCACGGCATTTACCCTCTCCCTGATGCGCAGCCATATGCGTCGCTTTTCAGCCTCTGGCACCTTGAGGGACAGCTTCCCGAACAGCCGATCATGTTTGCTGCTCCCCCCCTCGATCAGGTGCTCCAGTTCCCGTTATGAGAAATTGCGCTTCCTCTTCCTGGCTGTTTCTGCGCTGGCTGGTGCATCTTTGTCCATCCTGGTGAGGGTAGGGTGGAAGTCTTGTCTGTGTTTACTCAGTGGCCTCAGGCTGTCTCCTGTTCCTCCTCCTGTGAGCTCCTCTGGCGAGTGAATGAGGGTGGGGCAGCTGTACTTCCTGGTAGTGATGTCATAAGGCCGTTCCCAGACCGACCCGTTGTATGCGATTTCGCTATTACCGATTTCGCTAATACCGATTTCGGTATTTGCGAGGCCGCAATTATCGATTTCGCTATTACCGATATCGCTATTTGCTATTCGGTGTTTGCTCTACTCGTAAATGTGGATTCGGTGAATATTAGCGATTTTTTAGGAATCGCTCATTTTTACCGAATCTGTTGATGCATTCAGAAATGCGATTCCTTAATAACGATTCCTTATTTATCGCTATTAAGGAATCGCTTTTCTGAATGTTGATGCATGTGCACCTTAATTAGCTCTACTATCTCAAAAATGGCAATTACGATTCAATTTAAAGGGCAAATGAGAGAGCTAAATCTAATTGCCTAAAAGTATCTGTAAAATCATACCTAGAAGGTCCGATTGACCAGGAAGGCATTGCCTCATAATTACTCACTGTGACAAATTTACATCACAGAGTTATCTTAGTAAGGTTTCGATTGAATCTGATTTACTTGTATATTGCATATCCATCAGGAATCTACTCTATACATGATCTTCCTCCTTGCCCGTGTGACAGTGATTCTACTCAATCAAATGTACATATCTTTTTCCGTAGCAATTTTTGATGTAGAACACCATAAGAGATTTATTCGGACACTTATTCGCAAATTCAACTTTTTACAATGTCTCCCAGGAATGCACTTCTTACAATCACTTCCGAACAATCTTGTTTGTTATTGTGTGGCGTCCTTTTTACTTCTTTCTTGGAAGACTAGGAGATAACATAACACTCATGAATTAACTGTTTGTTTTATCTCTGTCTTTAGTTCATGTTTTATCTGTCATTTTTAACATGTTGTATTGTTCTTACCCAGTATTTCTTATTATGATGGATGTTTTCTTTTATCTTGTACTTTGTACTTTTATCATCTTATCTCATAAGAATCGAATAAAGTAATTGACTGACTGACTGATGTTTAGAAAAGTCCCCAGGCTCATAATTTGCCACTCAGTCCATTGAACTTTATTTTCGGCAGTACAGCACTATTATGCATGTTGGCCCTCAGATGAGCATCTAAGGGTTCACACGTCCTCACAATACTTCACGTCATTCTTTGGCCTTTCCGTTAAACAATCAGTCATTGCTTCTTGTTAGAACCAGGACCACAACTTTCTTCAGACACAATTCTTCATTTTTTGTGCCCATGACCTTGTGCCACTGCACTCCTCAGCAGTTCTAAGCATGTGCAGTGGAGCATGCCCTTCTATGGTCCTTTGCATTGCTGCTGGATGAAAGATGGAGGTTCTCCTGTACTCTGGAAGTATTCCTGCCCCCTCAGCTTGTTCACTTTATTGACACTTGGAGTTTGCACTATGGATTTGCATGTGACACAGGCAGTGTCTCATTAGTTCCCCTCTAGAGGTTCCGCGTCCCTTCACTTACTGCCAGTCTTAGTGCTCTCCCAGAGTTGTGTTATGGCCCCAGCATGCCTCAAAACTTCCATACATATTCTATACCTAACTCCACACATACATCCCTTGGTGATATATATCTTTGAGGAACGTAGATGTGTAGTTCGGAATAGTAAATCCTTACCTCCCTCCGTGCACTTACCTTTCGATCTATTGTCCCTCGATCTGCGGTAATGATATTCTGTCCCATTGGGATTTGGAATTTGTTGTTTCCTACTACAATCTTATTGTGGAGCACTCTTCATTCCCGCCCTCCAAAGCCACACAGAGGAGGTCTGCCTCCTAACAGAAATGCACCCAGCTTCCAAGATCTGTTTTTAGGTTTCGCCTAGGCAGTGCTTGTGCTGTCTCTTCGAGACTTGTTGTAATTAGGTATGGACTTGAAGCTCCGCCCACTTTCTGCCCATCTTTTTAATTGGCTCCTGCCACTGTCCTTTGTAAACTGTGGCTTTTCATTGGTCAATAGGCTTAGTAGTCCCTCCTTAGTACCGCCTTGTCTCATCTTGTCTCAATCTTCATTGGGACGACCTCAATAATAATCAGGTCAATATTATTAAATATTTCCTGGCAGAATAATTCCTGGTCCAAGCATGTACTGTACCAACCCATACAAAAGCTTCTACACTAGACTGGATCATCTTCAAAGAAAAAGCTGTTGAAACAATCTTGATTGTTCCTTGAGATTGTTCAGATCATCACATTATTACCTTCCAAATACCATCCATAAAAAAGAAAGCAGCCTCACAATCAGTCAAACCCAGACATTGGGTTTGTGACACTAAAGGCCTGAACATGGGAAACTAGCAGCACGCTGCGAAACAGAACTTCAACCTCCTTATAACATGGCTGACGTCAGCGAACTCATGGATCACTACAACTCCATGATGACAAAAATAATTGATGCCATAGCCCCTTTAAAACTCAAAAGAATACCGGCTAAGATAAAAACCCATGGTTTAACGGATCCTTTAATGAAGAAAGACAGAAACTCAGACTAACAGAATGGAGATGGAGACACCACACATCATCCCCTAAAATAAAACTGCTAAGAAAGACCAGAAACGCCTACAAGAAAAGTATACTAAAATCAAAAAAAGACTTCTTTAGAAGGGAACTTGATAACACAAAAAACAGACCGAGTAAACTTTTCGAATTGTTAAAAGAACAGTCTGACAAAATGGCCAAATCCTCTCTCAACATAAAATCGCAAATAAACTGTGAGGAATTCTCATCCTTCTTTACAGCTAAAGTTAACTCCCTGGAAAGTGAGCTCAAGAAGGCTGCTGATAACCCCTCGAACCTAAAGAGTACACTAGCTGAGCATCAATTTCAACCCGCACAGTCAACACCCAAAAAAAATGCTCAGTGGTCAACCTTCAAGCTATATGACCACAAAGATATTGCCAAAACCTTATTGACAATAAAACTGAACACCTACTACAATGATCCTCTCCCCTCAAAATGTTGGTCTACAATCAAACATGGTCATCCTCATTTGGACTAAGATTATTAATGCTTCGCTATCTCAAGGATCCTTACTAGCCTGCCTAAAAACTGGCCAAGTCATCCCCATCTTAAAAAAACCTACCGAGAACCTTATGGACTCAAACATCTTTTGGCCGGTATTCCCATGCTAGCCAAAGTACTGGAAAAATGTGCTCAACAACAACTGAGCTAACCCATTACTAAATTCAAGCTACTGGATGACTGCTAATCGGGGTTCAGACCAGATCACAGTACTGAACCAGCAATTCTGCACATAGTGGATGACGCTCTACTTGCTCTAGACTGCAACAAAACTTGTCTTCTAGTTCTTCTCGACCTATTGTCCGCATTCGACACTATAAACCATGTCAAAATACTAGACTGACTTGAGAAAAGGATGTGATTATCTGGAGCAGTCCTAGAATGGTTTAAATCCTTCTTAGAGAACAGATTGCAGATTTCTGGTGAATTAAAAACTGTCTTTACCATCCCCGAATCAAATTGGAGTACCACAGGGATCAACACTATCCTCATCCCTATTCCATCTGTACGTCGAACCACTAACCGAAATATTACAGCAGGCAAACATCTCCTTCCACATATATGCAGATGACACACAGTTATATATGAAGATTACTTCGCTGGAAGAGATCACCACGATGTACCAGGCATTAAAAAGGACTGATCAAT
This sequence comes from Triturus cristatus, assembly GCF_964204655.1. NCBI lineage: Eukaryota > Metazoa > Chordata > Amphibia > Caudata > Salamandridae > Triturus > Triturus cristatus. The sequence continues at coordinate 806,341,084 of NC_140592.1, read as the reverse complement.
GGCTAACTAGCAATCATTTTAAGCTTAACTCGCAGAAAACAGAATTCCTTCTGATTTCCACCCCCTAAAAGCTGCGCAATGATAAAGGAATGGACCAAAATGATCACTGCGCCAAGCTATACTACGATTCAAGTGGACTCAACCAAGTCTCTAGGAATTACGCTGGATAAGAACCTAAACATGCAAACCCACATCAACACAATAGCAAAAAATGCCCACTTCCATCTGAGCTATCTTAGAAAACTGGAACCATTCATTGAAACATTAGACCTTAAAACGGCAGTCCAGGCATTGGTCACCTTGAGGATTGAGTATGGATGCACAGCTTTATCAAGGCTACCCAAGATCTCAACAGTTGTGCTGAAAGCTTGCATCAATGCAGCCGCAAGACTCATAAAAGGCTCTAGAAAATTTGACCACATCACTCCACATCTGAAAGCACTTAATTGGCTGCCATACGAGCGAAGAATCCAACTAAAGATGGCATGTATCACACACAAAGCGTTACACTACAAAACACCACTATAACTAGCCCAGAAAATGAAGATATCTGGAGGCAGCAGAATCTCTCGGAACACCGGAGATCTTTTACTGAAACCCGCATTCTTCCGTAAGACCCCAGTACAGAGATCTGGGCCTAAATCCATCATTTTTTTGCTCACCATGCCATTCCAGTTTGAACCCAGCCATATGCAAATCAGTCTTGACCCTGTGCCTCATGGGAACAGTCCAGCCCGAACTGCCAAGCCAGGTCCTCCCTGGACTGGAAACAAGCATCCTAGGATCAGATCTCTGTACTGGGGTGAATGTATGACATTGTTCTGCATTCTGTCCATCAACTGTTGTTTTTGCATTTGTCACCCCGAGTGAGAAGGGTATGCCCAGACGTGGGTCTTGTGCTCTCCATGCCACTGGAATCAAGCTAACCTGGCTGAAGAGGGGTGAAACCCCGAAACCGGTCCTAGGATGCATGTTTCCAGTCCAGGGAGGACCTGGCTTGGCAGTTTGGGCTGGATTGTTCCCATGAGGCACAGGGTCAAGACTGATTTGCATATGGCTGGGTTCAAACTGGAACAGCATGGTGAGCAAAAAAACGATGGATTTAGGCCCAGATCTCTGTACTGGGGTGAATGTATGACATTGTTCTGCATTCTGTCCATCAACTGTTGTTTTTGCATTTGTCACCCCGAGTGGGAAGGGTATGGCCAGACGTGGGTCCCGTGCTCTCCATGCCACTGGAATCAAGCTATCCTGGCTGAAGAGGGGTGAAACCCTGAAACCGGTTCTAGGATGCTTGTTTCCAGTCCAGGGAGGACCTGGCTTGGCAGTTCGGGCTGGACTGTTCCCAGGAGGCACAGGGTCAAGACTGATTTGCATATGGCTGGGTTCAAACTGGAACGGCATGGTGAGCAAAAAAACCATGGATTTAGGCCCAGATCTCTGTACTGGGGTGAATGTATGACATTGTTCTGCATTCTGTCCATCAACTGTTGTTTTTGCATTTGTCACCCCTAGTGGGAAGGGTATGCCCAGACGTGGGTCCCGTGCTCTCCATGCCACTGGAATCAAGCTATCCTGGCTGAAGAGGGGTGAAACCCCGAAACCGGTCCTAGGATGCTTGTTTCCAGTCCAGGGAGGACCTGGCTTGACAGTTCGGGCTGGACTGTTCCCATGAGGCACAGGGTCAAGACTGATTTGCATATGGCTGGGTTCAAACTGGAACGGCATGGTGAGCAAAATAACGATGGATTTAGGCCCAGATCTCTGTACTGAGGTGAATGTATGACATTGTTCTGCATTCTGTCCATCAACTGTTGTTTTTGCATTTGTCACCTCGAGTGGGAAGGGTATGCCCAGACGTGGGTCCCGTGCTCTCCATGCCACTGGAATCAAGCTATCCTGGCTGAAGAGGGGTGAAACCCCGAAACCGTTCCTAGTATGCTTGTTTCCAGTCCAGGGAGGACCTGGCATGGCAGTTTGGGCTGGACTATTCCCATGAGGCACAGGGTCAAGACTGATTTGCATATGGCTGGATCCAAACTGGAACGGCATGGTGAGGAAAAATATTATGGATTTAGGCCCAGATCTCTGTACTGGGGTGAATGTATGTCATTGTTCTGCATTCTGTCCATCAACTGTTGTTTTTGCATTCATTTTAATGGCAGCCACGCTTCTTTCTTTAGACACGGCTTGTCTGAAGAAAGGTGCGCTGCTGCTATTAAAGTGAAAGTGCGGAATGGGGAGCTTTTACAAACAATCATATGCAAGGCAATAGTTCTTGCATTTGTGAGAGTTTAAGCTATTGGCATTGTAAATGACAATGCCTTTCATCTGAATGAAAACTAACACATAACTAAAAGGAATTGGCATTTACAATGTCAATAGCTCAAACGTTCGCAAATGTGAGACATAATGCAAATGCTTGTTCGAATTGGAATGTACCAACCTAATACTATTTTTCTTGTGGCTGGGCACAGGATATCCACCTTGACTGCTGTCGTACCAATGGTTTTGTTGGCCATCTTCTCACCTACAAAGATGTAGTCCTTATGTCGAATTGTTTTGTGAAAATGTGGAGATTATGAGTAATCTCTATAAGGGTTGATATTTAGGGTAGCCAACACAAAAAGTAAATAAAAAAATGGACTGCCATGACCAAACATAGACTGAAAAAAAGTCAAATTCTTATTAGGGAACATCACACTGAGCAAACACGGATGAGGTGGCGAATACAGACTCTTTATGAGCTAAAACTGGAATGAACACACACACATTCTCTTGGCCACGCTTACTTTTATTATTTGTTTATTTATTTGTTTCCTTGATTGTTTATTTATTTGTTTGTTCATTTTTTCTTTCATTGTGTTACCTGGTGCTGGCTTGTGGCCAGAAGTGACAGAGAATTGAGCCCACATTGTAGATATAGTTATTGAAGGACATGGGCGTAGACATCTTTCACTTCTAAGAGCTAGACCTGGAGGAATGAAGAAAAATGCATATTTCTTGATTTTTTTATGGCGATAACTAAGGCATTAAAATTGTGATCATCGGTGTGAGTAGCTCCAGGGACTTCCGAAAAGCTGCCATTTCTAACTTCGAACTGATAGATTTGTGGCTCACTGAAATGCTGCCACCACATGTTGTGGCCTTTATTCAATATCTTGACTACTGCGGTATGTTGTTCTGTGTAGTAGGTCCATAAACGTGTGTATTAAACGCTGCTTTTGGTTTCTTTAACAGTCCTCCTTTGCGGCTCATATAGACCCTACAGCGTCAAGGGACCAAGTGACGCACTATCGAAGGGCAGCTGAAGAAGCCCACAGTGAGTACGCTGCCTTGTTGGTGAAAAACAACAGCCTTAAAACTCAGGTACGGTAAGCAACAGCTGACTGTTAAATAAATACTGGGGTATTATGCAATCCTAAGTGTGAACTTCTGTCCTTGTAAAATGAAGAAACTCAGGGGCTTATTTACTACAAAATGTTGGAGCGTGGAGCTGCGCCAAATCTGGCAGCCCACACTTCGACATTATAAAAACGCTGGGATGCACCCTATTTACTACAAACTGGCATACCCCTGCGTTTTCCCTAGCCTTGGTGCTCTAATTAGCTGCCTAGCGCCAACACAGGCACCATTGCACTGCAAGGGTGCTTGCATTGCAGGGAAGGATTGTTTATGTTCAGGGAGGTGTCTCTTCCTGCACATAAACAATCCATAATGGCTATGTGTGCTGCATTCTGCAGCACACATAGAAGTAGCAAATTGTCATTATTTAATGATTGTTTATATGTAGGAAGGAACACCTTCCAGCACATCAACTATCATTAATGGCTTTATGGTCTTTCTATGAATGCTGCAATGCAGCACACACAGAAATAGCAAAAACAAGGAGATATAAAAGCATATCTCCTTGTGCGCCATTCTAACATCTGCTCTTGCATGGTTTTTTTTTTTGGCACTGCCACAGATTTACAACTCCTTGTAAATCTGGCGCAGCATCGAAAACCAATAGATGTTGCAGTGACAGGCCACAACAACATCTATTGCACGCCCCTTTGCCACAGAGGACTGCAGCGGAAAGGGGCATATTTATTTACAAGGCGGCGTTAAGCCATTCTAAGTGGCTTAGCGCCACCTTGTAAATTTTGAAAATGGAGCTACGCAACCGGAGCATCAAATAAGTGGCGATAGGGGCTTGTAAATATGCGAGACGAGAGACACGATTGATTAGAGGGTCTAAGGGAGTTTAAAGACCTGCGCGGACAAATCCCCAAATACTGAAAGATTAAACAACACCAGAGTCCGTGGGTCTATACCGGTCTACCTAGAACACAAGGATAACACACCAGCTACATACAGACATGTGGAAGTCCTATCTAAAGGGACCGAGTCTCATCACCCACCGAAGTGGCATGCTTCATCATTTGGGACCTCCCTTAACCACACCTAGTGTGGTTAAAGAGCTACAACTCCTTTAATTACTATAAAAAGGAGGAGCTCAAGGATGTTTAAACTGAAGTAAATTGGGGGATATCAATCTCAAAATGAGACGAAGCTGCCAATAGTGTAGTGAAATTCAGTGCAGTGTGTAAGAAGGTGGTTTAAAATTGATTATCACTAGAAAAAATGTTTTATTCGATATCTAATGATATCAAAAGTAAAAACGCAGGAATGTTAGAGGAAAACGTGTGCACGAGTAATTTAGGAACACGTCCTCGTGAGTGTAGGTCTACATGTTTCAGCCAACTGGCGTCTCAACAAAATGACAGTGGCTTTCTTCAGGACCATGACAAAACACTACTGCAATGTGAAAAATCGTGAACGTGAAGGTAAAAGGAACGATACAACCTACATAGATACCTGCTTATCTGACGATATACGGCAATGTAGTGAAGTATAATAGTCACCTGTTAAGAAAAAAGGGGGTAATTTTAACAGTGTAAACTATTACCAAGGACTAACATACATAGTGAGTAAGAGCTGGACAAGATAGCAAGTGTAGGTAGACTCGTGCAAACATTACATAAGTCAACGTATGCCGGAAAGGAATATCAAATGCCTTCTTACCCGTCAATAGATCGGGGAACATCCCACACTCCTGGTCACAACTCAGGGCGTGAGGCAGCGCTCTAAAAGACAAAAGGAGCAGACCAATACTCACACGACAAGGTATTGTCTGTTCATTTACGTCAGCACAAACAAGGTCAACTAAACAACCACAACATGGCAGGTCCATAGGTGGACTGACTTAAAATAGAATATTTTAATGGCCCCTCGCTGGGGGTCTAGACATTCACCCAAGTATTAACTGCAAACCTGCCTGACTTCTATCTCACAGCGAGTCAAGCAAAGATGGCAGAAAATCTGGAGCAGCGCCACACTGAACGTGTGGTATGGTTCATTTTCTCATAATAGCAATCTACAGTCATACAGAGACCAGTGACACAACAAACGCTACTCAGAGCCCCTCTACAAGTTATCACGGGCCGCCACATAGGGCGTGAGCGTATACCAAATTGAAACCCTGCACTAGCCACATGGTGCTATGAAACAAAACAAAGGCCCTGGGAACAGTGTCCGGAATGCAAATGCACCTTAAAACAATCTGACCTACATACTAATCTTCAAGGTCTGCTTACCTGTCCGTCGCTACCCCGGACTTTCTTCCTGATTGTTCCGAGTGGTAACCGGAACAGTGTAAGCGAGTAGACCTTGAAGCCTCACTGAGTCACGCCCACATCGATGAGCCAATCTCGCGCGTGACCCTTGTCACGTGACTCGGGAGTTCCAGTATCCAGCGTGGCGTTAGTCGCATTGCCAAGAGCATGCAGGGTAATGTAGTTTACACAGCGAAACCCACTGCAGGCAGGTCACAAACTCAACGTAATTCACTGAAAAAAGCTCGCTATGAGTAAATACTCCAGAGGTGTTGAAAATGGATTGCATAGTCCGGAATAACATAGCGATAGGACAGGAGCAATCGAGTAAACAAGAAATGTAGATTTGTCTGGCTCAATCCCTAGTAATGCTCGGTTGATTCCCTAGACTTGTACTCAATACAGCGGACACTAGAAGGGTAAGTGTCTGGTACATACCCAATGCGGAGGAGAGAGGAAGACAACCGCCAACATATCTAGTATTAGGTTAAACCAATGTGATAGCGAGAGATACTCGTCGGCCCAATTGTTTTGCATGGCGCGGATAGTCATCGGAGTGATACGGGTACAATTACATGATAGCAAGCCTATCCAAGCCAGCAACCCTGAATGTCTGGATCTCAGATATATACTGTATAAAATGAACCAATGATGGCAAGGTTGTATACCAAAAGTGATCACTAAAATCATGTGGGTCCATTATTATGTCATGTAGCCTATCATAGCCAAAAGCCCTAGGTATGTGGTTCTCAAGTATGTAATGAGCCATTGGTGAAAAAAGCCACTAAAAAGTTAAGCTAAGCACATTACAAGAACCGCAAAAATCCATCATGGATCAAGGAGGCATCCCGTAGTCTCGAAGTGTACGAGACGCAGAAATATCAAAGTGAGGTCCAAGGAATAGTCTTATTCAGCCCCACCTGGTCACTGCTTAATTTAAAAACCCATCGTTGTTCTTTTCTGAACAGAAATTTAGAAATGTCAGTGACATGAGACGGAATGAAAGGCTGTTCAAGTAACGTCCACCTTATGTCTTCAGGCCTATGTTTAAGGTCCAAAAAGTGTCTGGTTAGACGTGTCGCCTGCCTCTGGCATCGAATGGTGCTCTTATGTTCCATTATGCGCATCTTGACCTTCCTGGTGGTCATCCCCACATATTTCTTGTCGCAAGGGCAGGTGATCAGATAAATTACTCTCTCGCTGTTACAGTTAGTATGTTTCAACTGTCTCCACGGTTTGTTAGTTCCAATGTCAATTTCTGTGGTGTGTTGCGTGTGTGTACAAACCCCACATTTCCCACATGCATAATGGCCCTGGACCGGTGGCAGATTCCAAAGTATGTTAATCTTTGGGGCCATTGTATTCCTTGGACGTGTATGAACCAAAGTATCTCGCAAGTTGGTGCTTCTCTTGAATGAAAATAGTGGAAGAGCTAGGTGTACCTGTCCTACATTCAGAATGCGCCAATGTTTGCGTATGATTTTCTGTAGTTGGTTCGACTGGGTACTGAACGTTTGTACGCAGGTCAGTCTGTCCAGAGGGGGCTTAGGTGTCGAAGGCTCGAGTAAAGCCTCTCGGTTGTTGTTACTAGCTCGTTTGTATGATCGACGAATCAGGTTATAGGGTACTGGCGAGCCTTCAAATTCCGAGACAAAACAGCAGCATGCTCCTTAAAACTGTCAGTAGTGGAACAATTCCGCCTAAGTCTCAAAAATTTTACAAAAGGTAACCCTGCACGGAGTGACTTAGGATGAAAACTGTCAAAGAACAGAAGGGAATTCCTCTCCATCGGTTTGGTGTACAACTCACTGGCCAAACCATTGTTAGAAGGAAAGATCCGAAGGTCTAAAAATGGCAAGCTGAGTTTACTGGCTTCCATGGTGAAATTGAGGAAAGCGTTTTGATCGTTGAGCCAAGAGTGGAAGGTCTCAAGAGTGGCAAGATCTCCCCGCCAAATGACGAGGATGTCGTCAATATAACGCTTCCATACGACTATGCTGTCGTGAAAGGGATTGGTGGCATTAAGAACAGAGCTTTGTTCAAATAGATGCACATAGAGATTGGCCAGGCTGGGGGCGAAGACGCTGCCCATCGAAGTACCCGATGTTTGGAGGTAGAATTGATTCTCGAACTTGAAAAAGTTCTCGGTCATAGCCAGCCTGGCACAGTTCATGATGAATGTCACTGGCGAAGTCAAACCGGTGGTATTCGCTTCAAGGAGCCCTCTAATGGCTTCAAGGGTCTCTGTCTGGGGAATGCAGGTATACAAAGATTCTACATCAAAACTAACAAGAAAATCAGTGTCAGTGTTGAAATCCAGACCGGGGAGCAGCTGTAGTACATCTTTGGTGTCCTGCAAGTATGTAGGCATGGTCCTCACCAAAGGCCTGAGGAAGATGTCAACAAAAGTGGACAAAGGTTCAAGAAGTGAACCCAACCCAGAAATAATGGGTCTGCCCGGCGGGGGACGCTGTACCTTATGTATTTTAGGTAGCACGTAGAAGTAGGGGGTGATCGGATGTTCAGTCACCAAATATTCAGCTTCACGTGCTGAGATCCAACCCTCCAATTTGGCCTCAGTAACCAGCTCAAAAATTTCTTTTTTAATTCGCGGTGTTGGATCTGTCTCCAGGCATCTATAGAATCTCTCGTTGCTCAGTTGTCTTAAGCACTCAATCCTGTAGTCATCTGCGTTGAGGATCACGATGGCACCGCCCTTATCGGCAGGCTTGATGATGATATGAGGGTTTTTAGAGAGAGCAGTAAGGGCCTGTTTTTCAAGGTTTGGTAGATTGTGATAATGTCTCGTAGGTTCGCTCATAAGAGCTGAAATGTCTTTGTTCACCGCTGTCTCATATGCAAGAACATGTGCAGGGACCGAGTGGGCAGGTGGATTAAAAGTGGATTTGTTTCTCAAACCACTATCACTCACACCATCATCTGCATGTGTGATGTCATGGTCTTTTTCTTTGAAGAAGAAGTGTAGTCTGATTTTTCGAAAGAAGTTAGCTACCTCACATTGCAGGGTAAAAGGATCCCCTGGACTGGTCGGTACAAAGCCTAATCCTCTATTAAGGACTTTGTCTTCCATGTCCGTCAAGGTGTAAGAGCTCAAGTTCACCACTAGCTGCTGCTGGATCCTGCCCCTGTTTGGCCTTTCGCCGTGCTGCGGAGATTGCGGGGTGAAGATGGAGGACTCCAATGGACCCGTGTCTGATTCTGGGTTTGGTTGTGTTGGCCTCTTCTCCGTCCCCTCGACCGGCCCCGGCCCTTGCCTAAAAAAGGCTGATTGTGAAAAAACTGTGGTGGCTCTAACTACTCCTCGTCTGGGTCAGAAGAGTGGTCTAGTGATTCCGACTCAACCACTCATGAACCATCTCATTCAAGGGGAAGGGGTAAGAATTCTAGACGTAACTGGGGAGGTGGCCAACAACCTCAATGGTGGCAACCTCCACCTTGGCAATATCCAAACCCCCCCTTTCTTCCCAATATGATGCCCTTTAATCCGCCACCACAGTTTTTTCACAATCAGCCTTTTTTAGGCAAGGGCCGGGGCCGGTCGAGGGGACGGAGAAGAGGCCAACTCAACCAAACCCAGAATCAGACACGGGTCCATTGGAGTCCTCCATCTTCACCCCGCAATCTCCGCAGCACGGCGAAAGGCCAAACAGGGGCAGGATCCAGCAGCAGCTAGTGGTGAACTTGAGCTCTCACACCTTCACGGACATGGAAGACAAAGTCCTTAATAGAGGATTAGGCTTTGTACCGACCAGTCCAGGGGATCCTTTTACCCTGCAATGTGAGGTAGCTAACTTCTTTCGAAAAATCAGACTACACTTCTTCTTCAAAGAAAAAGACCATGACATCACACATGCAGATGATGGTGTGAGTGATAGTGGTTTGAGAAACAAATCCACTTTTAATCCACCTGCCCACTCGGTCCCTGCACATGTTCTTGCATATGAGACAGCGGTGAACAAAGAAATTTCAGCTCTTATGAGCGAACCTACGAGACATTATCACAATCTACCAAACCTTAAAAAACAGGCCCTTACTGCTCTCTCTAAAAACCCTCATCTCATCATCAAGCCTGCCGATAAGGGCGGTGCCATCGTGATCCTCAACGCAGAAGACTACAGGATTGAGTGCTTAAGACAACTGAGCAACGAGAGATTCTATAGATGCCTGGAGACAGATCCAACACCGCGAATTAAAAAAGAAATTTTTGAGCTGGTTACTAAGGCCAAATTGAAGGGTTGGATCTCAGCACGTGAAGCAGAATATTTGGTGACTGAACATCCGATCACCCCCTACTTCTACGTGCTACCTAAAATACATAAGGTACAGCATCCCCCGCCGGGCAGACCCATTATTTCTGGGTTGGGTTCACTTCTTGAACCTTTGTCCACTTTTGTTGACATCTTCCTCAGGCCTTTGGTGAGGACCATGCCTACATACTTGCAGGACACCAAAGATGTACTACAGCTGCTCCCCGGTCTGGATTTCAACACTGACACTGATTTTCTTGTCAGTTTTGATGTGGAATCTTTGTATACCTGCATTCCCCAGACAGAGACCCTTGACGCCATTAGAGGGCTCCTTGAAGCGAATACCACCGGTTTGACTTCGCCAGTGACATTCATCATGAACTGTGCCAGGCTGGCTATGACCGAGAACTTTTTCAAGTTCGAGAATCAATTCTACCTCCAAACATCGGGTACTTCGATGGGCAGCGTCTTCGCCCCCAGCCTGGCTAATCTCTATGTGCATCTATTTGAACAAAGCTCTGTTCTTAATGCCACCAATCCCTTTCACGACAGCATAGTCGTATGGAAGCGTTATATTGACGACATCCTCGTCATTTGGCGGGGAGATCTTGCCACTCTTGAGACCTTCCACTCTTGGCTCAACGATCAAAACGCTTTCCTCAATTTCACCATGGAAGCCAGTAAACTCAGCTTGCCATTTTTAGACCTTCGGATCTTTCCTTCTAACAATGGTTTGGCCAGTGAGTTGTACACCAAACCGATGGCGAGGAATTCCCTTCTGTCCTTTGACAGTTTTCATCCTAAGTCACAATGTGCAGGGTTACCTTTTGGGCAATTTTTGAGACTTAGGCGGAATTGTTCCACTACTGACAGTTTTAAGGAGCATGCCGCTGTTTTGTCTCGGAATTTGAAGGCTCGCCAGTACCCCTATAACCTGAATCGTCGATCATACAAACGAGCTAGTAACAACAACCGAGAGGCTTTACTCGAGCCTTCCACACCTAAGCCCCCTCTGGACAGACTGACCTGCGTACAAACGTTCAGTACCCAGTCGAACCAACTACAGAAAATCATACGCAAACATTGGCGCATTCTGAATGTAGGACAGGTACACCTAGCTCCTCCACTATTTTCATTCAAGAGAAGCACCAACTTGCGAGATACTTTGGTTCATACACGTCCAAGGAATACAATGGCCCCAAAGATTAACACACTTTGTAATCTGCCACCGGTCCAGGGCCATTATGCATGTGGGAATTGTGGGGTTTGTACACACAAGCAACACACCACAGAAATTGACATTGGAACTAACAAACCGTGGAGACAGTTGAAACATACTAACTGTAACAGCGAGAGAGTAATTTATCTGATCACCTGCCCTTGCGACAAGAAATATGTGGGGATGACCACCAGGAAGGTCAAGATGCGCATAATGGAACATAAGAGCACCATTCGATGCCAAAGGCAGGCGACACGTCTAACCAGACACTTTTTGGACCTTAAACATAGGCCTGAAGACATAAGGTGGACGATACTTGAACAGCCTTTCATTCCGTCTCATGTCACTGACATTTCTAAATTTCTGTTCAGAAAAGAACAACAATGGGTTTTTAAATTAAGCAGTGACCAGGTGGGGCTGAATGAGACTATTCCTTGGACCTCACTTTGATATTTCTGCGTCTCGTACACTTCAAGACTACGGGATGCCTCCTTGATCCATGATGGGTTTTTGCGGTTCTTGTAATGTGCTTAGCTTAACTTTTTAGTGGCTTTTTTCACCAATGGCTCATTACATACTTGAGAACCACATACCTAGGGCTTTTGGCTATGATAGGCTACATAACATAATAATGGACCCACATGATTTTAGTGATCACTTTTGGTATACAAACTTGCCATCATTGGTTCATTTTATACAGTATATATCTGAGATCCAGACATTCAGGGTTGCTGGCTTGGATAGGCTTGCTATCATGTAATTGTACCCGTATCACTCCGATGACTCTCCGTGCCATGCAAAACAATTGGGCCGACGAGTATCTCTCGCTATCACATTGGTTTAACCTAATACTAGACATGTTGGCGGTTGTCTTCCTCTCTCCTTCGCATTGGGTATGTACCAGACACTTACCCTTCTAGTGTCGGCTGTATTGAGTACAAGTCTAGGGAATCAACCGAGCATTACTAGGGATTGAGCCAGACAAATCTACATTTCTTGTTTACTCGATTGCTCCTGTCCTATCGCTATGTTATTCCGGACTATGCAATCCATTTTCAACACCTCTGGAGTATTTACTCATAGCGAGCTTTTTTCAGTGAATTACGTTGAGTATGTGACCTGCCTGCAATGGGTTTCGCTGTGTAAACTACATTACCCTGCATGCTCTTGGCAATGCGACTAACGCCACGCTGGATACTGGAACTCCCGAGTCACGTGACAAGGGTCACGCGCGAGATTGGCTCATCGATGTGGGCGTGACTCAGTGAGGCTTCAAGGTCTGCTCGCTTACACTGTTCCGGTTACCAATCGGAACAATCAGGAAGAAAGTCCGGGGTAGCGACGGACAGGTAAGCAGACCTTGAAGATTAGTATGTATGTCAGATTGTTTTAAGGTGCATTTGCATTCCGGACACTGTTCCCAGGGCCTTTGTTTTGTTTCATAGCACCATGTGGCTAGTGCAGGGTTTCAATTTGGTATATGCTCACGCCCTATGTGGCGGCCCGTGATAACTTGTAGTGGGGCTCTGAGTAGCGTTTGTTGTGTCACTGGTCTCTGTATGACTGTAGATTGCTATTATGAGAAAATGAACCATACCACACGTTCAGTGTGGCGCTGCTCCAGATTTTCTGCCATCTTTGCTTGACTCGCTGTGAGATAGAAGTCGGGCAGGTTTGCAGTTAATACTTGGGTGAATGTATAGACCCCCAGCGAGGGGCCATTACAATATTCTATTTTAAGTCAGTCCACCTATGGACCTGCCATGTTGTGGTTGTTTAGTTGACCTTGTTTGTGCTGACGTAAGTGAACAGACAATACCTTGTCGTGTGAGTATTGGTCTGCTCCTTTTGTCTTTTAGAGCGCTGCCTCACGCCCTGAGTTGTGACCAGGAGTGTGGGATGTTCCCCGATCTATTGACGGGTAAGAAGGCATTTGATATTCCTTTCCGGCATACGTTGACTTATGTAATGTTTGCACGAGTCTACCTACACTTGCTATCTTGTCCAGCTCTTACTCACTATGTATGTTAGTCCTTGGTAATAGTTTACACTGTTAAAATTACCCCCTTTTTTCTTAACAGGTGACTATTATACTTCACTACATTGCCGTATATCGTCAGAGAAGCAGGTATCTATGTAGGTTGTATCGTTCCTTTTACCTTCACGTTCACGATTTTTCACATTGCAGTAGTGTTTTGTCATGGTCCTGAAGAAAGCCACTGTCATTTTCTTGAGACGCCAGTTGGCTGAAACATGTAAACCTACACTCACGAGGACGTGTTCCTAAATTACTCGTGCACACGTTTTCCTCTAACTTTCCTGCGTTTTTACTTTTGATATCATTAGATATCGAATAAAACATTTTTTCTAGTGATAATCAATTTTAAACCACCTTCTTACACACTGCACTGAATTTCACTACACTATTGGCAGCTTCGTCTCATTTTGAGATTGATATCCCCCAATTTACTTCAGTTTAAACATCCTTGAGCTCCTCCTTTTTATAGTAATTAAAGGAGTTGTAGCTCTTTAACCACACTAGGTGTGGTTAAGGGAGGTCCCAAATGATGAAGCATGCCACTTCGGTGCGTGATGGGACTCGGTCCCTTTAGATAGGACTTCCACATGTCTGTATGTAGCTGGTGTGTTATCCTTGTGCTTGTAAATATGCCCCTGAATCCTTTGAAGAATGTTTTGGTAGTGTGTTTACTCTTGATTTTGAGGAGAAGAGGAGCTCGTGCAGTCAGAGCCGTTTTAATGCATGTGCAAAATGTGCTCTGGCCCAGGGCACCAGCCTTTCAAGGTGCCCTCTAATAGAGCCAGCTCTGTGCTGCACAGTCTTGCCCGATTGACCTTGAGTAATTCTTGAACTTATGTTTTAAATACCGTTTTCCTTTCATTTATTTTTAATGTGGGCAATTGTGTGAGAAGCTATAACAGACATTTTGCAGAGAAATTAATGTTTATATTTCATGCAACAGCCATAAAAAAGTTTCTTTTAGATCAAAACAGGACCTCACATATGAGAAATGGGAGAGAGTTATATAGAATATTTGCAGTCATATCAGGGAGCTGCAGCTGTGTTACAATACTGAAAACACACGTTAATATCCCTGAATATTAAATGTAACATGGTTCGAAATTGGACTAGTGTGCCTGTGCACAGACAGTGGGCAGTTGGCTACGGCTGTCGACCTCGAAGCTAAGGAACCGGGTTGGAGTCTAGCAGGGGCGTTTCACATACTGCGATTCTGGGCAAATCACTTAATCTCCCCGTGCTAACACAATGAATGTGTCCATCTGTAAGGCACTGGTGCTCATGTAAAGTGCTCTGGGCCCTTCGGGTCGAGTTCGTCCTATACAAACCCCTCCCCCGCTCCTACCCACTCCTCCCCCCCCCCCCCCAAAAAAAAGGGCTGAAACTGGATCATAAAGTCAAAGCTGTTCCAAACCACAAAACGCGTTTGGCCCACCCAGAGCACTCAAAATCCTTAAGATGTCCCTGCGTGCTGGGCTGGCCACAACCCTAAAATAATTTCAAATAACCAATGTGCGTCCTGCTAGAGGTGAGCCCAAAGTCATTTTTTTTAAACTAAGCCTTTTTCCCACACACCAACTGTAAAACGGCACCTAAAGCGTTCACGCAGATGTTTGCACAGAATTGTACCATGAAGTCATTTCTTATCCTAATAACCAAACAGGGCCACTAAGTGCGTTCGTCCAGATGTTGGCTAAAAATGTCGTCAAACTATAAATCTATTTCTCCTAAAAACAATCACACAGCGCCACCTAATGTGTTTGTGCAAGTCCTTGAACACACATTGTTCCGGAAGTTGAGCTGGAACATGTATTCTGGGTGAAGTTTTGAAACAGTCTTCGTGCGAAGAGGAAACATACACTTCTTAGCTTTCACATTACGATTTATTTTTTATAGTCGGAATGGATTTATTCATGCTTTAGTTAATAAAATCCATACATGAAGTGTAAAATAGAGAAGATAAAGTCAAGAATGTCCCTTTAAAACAATTGCAATAACGATTAAAATGCCTCAAGTGAGGCGCATTACTATGCACATACAAGCTGGGCTCTTAAGAACAAGGAAGGCTTTGTTTTAGCCTCCTGAACTCTGCATGGGAAAATTACCCAAGGTGATCCAAACTTCTCTGCATAGGGTGACCGTGCAGCACTCTCTTCATCTATGTTATGGGAGGGCGCCAACAACTCTGTAGCAGATAAGATCTCAAAGCCAATTCTTGCAAGAAAGAATGGCTTCTTACTAAAATGGCATAAAATTAACACGGAGAAGGTGGTTCCATTGATGTTATCTAAAACATTGCCGGAGGTTAATGATATGTCTCGACCCTGATCTTGAGCTAGAAAATTTATTAATAGCTTTTTATGAGATACTGGGTGAAGTCAAAAGCAATATGTCTAGGACAAACTCCTTTAAGGAGATCCCGCCATGTCAGTGAGGAAGCTTGAGAGGCCTATTTAGGGTAAATGTTTGGGGTGACTGATGGTCTCCCGGCCGCCCCATCCTCCACTACGCAGGTAACACCCAAGGAACACCTAGTGTTCGAACTGGCGCAATTGAGTCGTGGATTGGCTCAATGTAGATCTGCCAAGGCCCCAGGTCTTGATGGGGTCCCCATAGATTTTTTCCTAGACCATCAAGAACTCTGGCCCCCATTGATGACTAACATTTTTAATGCAATAAGCAAGGTGGGCCCTCCCATCTCTTGAAAAAGTACTATCGTAATCCCCATCTTTAAAAAAGGGGATAAGGGGCGTGGTCTCTCTACAGATGGAGTGAGACGCGTGCTTTTGGAGCTCCGGGCCGCCGCTGATGAAATTAGCGTTTAAAGCCTGCAATTACCGCCAGTGGGGCCTTACCTGGGGACGACGGCTTGCAGAACGGACCCAGGCCGATTCCTGGGGGCCTGGCGACTCCCTTGACCAGTGGACAGCGGCGTGTGCAGCGGCGGAGAGTGAGGGCTCCGGCCTTGGAGAGCATGGTCACCATTTTGCAGCGCTGGGTTCTGCGCGCCCTCGAGTGGGCAAATCCTGAACACCCACGATAGAAGCATGGCGAGCATCGGAGGTGGTGCGAGGGCTGAGCCGGGCTTGCGCTGTCCCCTCTCTGCTATTCCTGGCGGTGCCCTGGGGAGAGACTGCCCGTGATTCTCGGCGGGAGAGCACCTGCCATTTTACATCACCCGCGCTGGAGCGTCCCTGAGTAACGGTCACCTCGGAGCAGGGGCCTGGACTGTAGACTGCCATCATCAGCGGGACCAAGCCACCGGTAGGACTCTGAGGGCTGGGGAGCGCTTGCCTTGATGGCTGGGGAGTGCCCGATCCGGGGGTCGCTGGCTTTGATTACATTTTTGGCCCCTGTACGCCAGGTCCTTGCTGGGTTGATCTGCGTTGGGTGCCCCCCCAGCTGCGGCGCTCTGACTCCGGCGAGACACCTGGGCCTTCTGCGCGCCCCCTGTTGGCGGAGCTGCACTACCGGCGGGAACGGGCCCGCCAGGGACCTTATGCTATCGGACTGGGCCTACCCGCCCTTGGTTGCCCTTTGTCACATTTCCACCCTGGCGTTGTGTAGTCCCAGGCGTCCATCTGTCCTGCCTTGAAGAGATTCCCCTGTGATCTGCTGGCCCTGGGAACATTACTGCAGACGCGTCCAGAGACAGCGAGAGGTGCGTGGCGGGGTGCTGGGGCCCTAGTGAACTGTCTTCTGGCTGGGGTGATGCTACTCTCCTCGGCGGCCTTCCCTGCTTCGCCTCTGGAATTTGGCCTTCCGGGACAGCGTGTGCGGCGCTTCTACCCTGCAATTACGTTAGAGGTGTGCTGGTCACCTTGGATCCCCTGGAGCCTTGAGGGGTGACTGGTGGCTAGAAACTCCTGCACTCAGCCGACCAGCGGCGCTGGGTCGCCTTCTGCACCGCTGATTGTGGGGCGCCCACCATCTTGGTTGCTACTGGGCCTCCTGGGGTCCGCTTCGGAGGCCCCACAGGCGGCTTTCACGAAATCAGCCTACTGACAGTGCCGCGGCCGAATGGGGGACCCCTAGAGTGAGCCTAGACTTGTGGACCTGCAGACACAGACAAGTGCTGACACTGAGGAGAGAGACTGAGGTTACCAACTCTCTGCAGGAACGACTTACAGGCTCCGCTCGACCAGTGCTGACCAGTCACCTGTGAAGACGATCTGAAGCATAGCCAGGTATGCGGGCGGGGGGGCATTAAAGCCACCACTGGGGGGTCCCCTTTGAACCTTGCGCCTCCTGTGACACCGCTTGCCTGTGATCCTCCTGAGGCATAGTATACTACCCCGAGGTGGCGCCCCCCTGCTCTGCTGCCCTGCCCTACCTGCGTGGTTGTATGACCCGGACTCCTGCGCCTCTGGGTACCTCAGCGCTGTACTTCTGGCCGCCTGCGAGCGAGATTGTGGCCCCTTCTGCACTGGTTTGCCCTCTCTGCACCCCCTCGAGCAACAAGTCCGGGCTAACAGGTGGAGCCGGGCGTGGAGGGTCGGTCGCATCGGCGGTCACCCCCGGGGGGTTTGTTGAGCCAGTTGGTTGCCCGGAGGACCTGAGTTGCTCGGAGGGCTGAAGATTTGTATTGCCCTTACTCCGGCGCCAGGGAACTTAAACCATCACGCTCTGTCCTCATGGCTAACGGCCTTTATAGGTTTCCTCGGATACGGTGCCTCACCCCTGCGACCCTGGACTTAACGCCCGACTGCTGCGGCTTTCCCAACGTCTCTGGGGCCTACAACCAGGGAGCCCAGGCACAACTGCGAGCGGGTGGCCGGCGACGCGGCAGCCCCTTTCCGGCGCCCTACTGAGATATCTATCAACACTCCCGGAACATGACTCACTCCAGAACTGGGAAGGAGCCCCAAGCAACCCCCAAAGACGCTACAGTCATGGATCTGTGGAGAAAGCCACACTCGGCTCCGACGGCTGCTGTGGCAATGCGGGCTGGAAACCCCTCCGAGCCGGTTACGCAGTCTTTCATGGCGCTGTTTATGCAAGAGTTCAAATCAGAAATAGGGTCTCTACGCACGGAAGTGCAAGCATGTGTAAAGGAGCTCCGGAAAGATGTGGGGGAACTGGGTGGGCGAGTAGACGACCTAGAAAATACCCTCGCAGAAGACCAGGAGCATCAATGGCAGTGGCTCGCAACATTGGAAGAACAGCATGTTGAGCTTCAGATCAATCAAGAGGACTTGGAAAATAGGGGGCGCCGGAACAACATACGCATACGAGGTGTTCCAATCGGGACGGAAGGCGCGGACATAATGACCTTCGTGGCTGACCTGCTCCACGACATCAGAGGAGATGATGACGCCTCGCCACCAACCCTGGATCATGCATAGGGTCTCGGGACCACCTGGTAGGCCTGGACTCATCCCTGATATTTTGACCCGGGTCCACTTTTTTGTTGAAAAAGAAGCCATCCTCAAGGCGGCCAGAGACAAGCCTGAGATTTTGTGCAGAGGCACGCCCATCCAACTGTTTTCAGGACTTGGCTCTCACGACCCTTCGGCGCCAGAGGGACTTCTGACCCATCACTGCCAAGCTCCGGGAACTTTATATCCACTATCAATGGGGCCACCCCTTTGCCCTCGTCTTTCAATGGGAGTCCAAACGCTGCGTGATGAGATCCTATAGAGAGGAGACTCAACTGCTCCAAATTCCGGACACCCCGCCGACCAGCCCTTCGCGCCAGCCTGCTAATCCCTGAGTCCCATTGAAACCTCAATGGACCACGGTGCGCCGCTCCAGGTATCCTTCTTCACCCGATGGCAGCAGATCATCACAAGACAAGCAGGACATCATACAGCATATAAAATCTTTAGAGGCAGGCCCATCGCCCTCAGGATCACAAGCGTCTGCCATCAAATAACTTGCCTTGGCACTGGTTGACATGCCAACCACCTGTCCCATAACTGGGGATAAGCTATGACTTGTCGGCCTGCAGCTGTTTCACCCCTCTTCCCTATGCCCCAGACGCCACATTATCAGGCGCCTTGTCTACATCTCTGAAGTGGCGGCCTGGAGCTATTCCCCAGCGATTTGGATTTACTATTAGCGCGATGACCTCCCCCCACTCCTATTCCTGGAAGAGTGACATCTCCGGGACAGCTTGTGCCGATGTGCCTGGCTACTCCCTTGACTGGAATAGGCCTTGTTGGCCATGTTGGCCGCTACATTATTTAAGTTACTTTCTCCGTTCCCACTCTTTTCCCTCTCTTTCCCTTCCCTATGCACCCACTTGGCAGGGGGGATATATCGATGCTTGGGAGAGTCATGAGGCGGCAACTGCGCTCGACGATAGGTGACAATGACTACAGTACCCTGTTGGAAGATTATCTCCCTTAATGTGAAAGGACTCAACTCCCCCAACAAAAGGCGCCAAATATGGCGGCGCTTACTGCTGCAAAACCCCGATATAATTTTCTTGCAAGAGACCCACCTCCTCAAGACTGACATACCACGCATTGAGGTTCTGTAGCGATCCGAACCCGTGAATTCGGTATCGTAGTACTGACACGATTTTGGTACCAATGAACCGCAAATGATCCATTATATACATGACAGTGTTTTCGCTGCGCAACTAGCATGAATTCACTGGAAAATAGTGCATTCTGTCATAAAAGTCATGGCATCCATTTTAGTTACGGCATCCATTTTGTTTCTTGCCCTCACATAGTCAATGAACGGACGATGACCTCGGCAGAGTCACCTTGTTAAGGACACGTAAGCTCGAGCCCCGAGAAAGGTTGACGCTGCATGACTAGGCAGAATCAAGCTACCTTCCTTGCCTGGGGCCACTCCTGCTATACTGGTTCTCGTGTCCGTTGTCCCGACTGAAAGGCCGAAGACGGTAGCCATGCCCGTTTATGATCCATAAACACCTCTTATCCTACATTTCAATCCTTTGCACCTGGCTCTGCTCCTTACCTTCTGGGCTTTTACAATGGGGAGGTTACGATTTCTATGATGGGGAGGATCGGGCAAAGAATGGAAAACTGTCGAGAGGACCTGATCGAATACCGAAAACCTACGACTAATTATTGTTTGATGTCAAATTTACTGTTTGTTTGGGATACCGGGTTAGGCATGAGAAATATTTGTGTAATGTAGCCTAAAGACATTTTTCGTGTATTTAAAGAGTAACCCACTTAATGCAATTTGAACAGTCTCGTAGATTCTGCCTCTGTGTGGTTCCTATGATTTCTGTGTCCCTGCAGTAAATAAACCTTGGTCTCTGACGCCGCCATCGAGAAGCCCGTGTCTCTGTTTATTTGTGCACCGGGACAGGAGGAACTCAGGGGTCTTCGGGTGTTGTTTCCCTGACACCTCTGGACTCTTAAAAGTCCAGAACCTCAAATTGGCGCCCAACGTTGGGCGACGTCATCCGGTACCGGTCCAAAGCCTGAAAAGTTCGAGAAGTTTCGTGTGAAGATTCCGGAGGGAGGTACCCCGCTTCATCGATCCCTGCATGTCGTAAAAGTGGCCCGACGATCTCTTCCACGAGGGTTCCCGTTCCCAGACGGCTACAGAGGACCGCTGCCTTGACTGTCGCCCTGTCTTGGACCCGAGGTGCAGACCTTAGTACGGCGAGACGTAGACGGGTTCTCCTTGGTGACGTCTTCCACATTTCAGTTAAGTATTAAGTGGGCTACGCTCAGTTTGGTTGTTCCTTGTTGCTCTGGTTTAAATTTGTAGATTATCATTGGTTGCTCTTGTTTAGATAATCTTTGTTTTGGTATTGGTTCATTTTGGTAGGCCTAAGTTCTCTGCGTGTTTTGGTTAGAATTTTCTTTGTTGCCATGACTACCAGTAGTAACTGTTTCTTGTTCTGGTTACGTTGCAACGGGGATTCCCGGTTGGAGGATTCGTGTTTGGTTCCTCCGATTGGAACTCCTACATATGAGCTCTATTGTAAACATGGTGTTGGTCCTATTGCGTATAATGAAGTATGGGTCCGTAATACCAGAAGAGATGGTGTCCTTAGTTGGCCGCCGCATGGTAGTTTCGAAACAGAAATACTAGACAATCTAGAAATGAAGTTGTTCAAGAAAAAAGCCCGGCCGGCAATGTTTGATTCTTTTCGCGTATGGCGCAAAGAAGCCAAACAGAGAGAAATTAGGAAAACGAAGAAAGAACAGAAAGAGAAAGGGTTGACTTTAATGGAGTCTGCTAGGCAGCTGCATGTCAACGAGACTGAGAAAGCAATGGAGATGGAGAATAGAAAATATAATTTGGCAATTGATAAATGTTACCCTGTATTGCCATCTTGTCCTACTAAGCCGATGGAGGATCATGAAAAGGATCCTCTGTTGTCTTACCTGTTGAATTCACCCCCACCGTATGCACAGGGTATTACAGTACCACAGTTGCTACCTGTTGTACAGCCAGCTGCTGGTCAGCCTGGTATAGTTGCTCCACTTCCTCTGATTCCAGCTCCTACCATTCCCGTGGTTAATGTTCCTTCGGCACCCCCTCTTCCTGGGGCGCCCGTTTCGCCTTTGCCTGTCGTTTCGCAAACTGCTTTACCTGCTACTCCTACCCTTACTATTTCATCTGCTTCAGCTGTTCTGTCCCCGAACCCTGTGAAGATTCTGACTCCGCTTTCCGTTCGTCGGAAAATAACCGACTCTGTAACTAATATCTTAACTCCTCTCTACAGGTCTTTAATTGGGACCCCCGTTTCTGACTCTATACAGAGACGTAGCCAGTTTCCTGGTCCCCAGGAACGAGACACGTTAGATTCGACAGCTCTTAGGTGGATGTCGAAAGCTGCGAAGTATGATGCACAAAGAGTGTTAGATACCTTTATGCAATGGAATGAACCAACCCAACGTTATGTTTTTGACGTGATGTGTTCTCTTGTACGTGAAGAATGGGAAGATGATGATTTAGACTCCGTCCCCTCTGACCTGACAAATATTCAACAGAAATTTGCCGCAGGAATGGTGATAGGTCCAGAAGTAAGGGGAGCGATAGAACTGATTTTAGCTTATAGGGATGAGTCCCCTCTTCGAGCGACAAGAGACCCTGATGGTTCACCAATTACTACCAGGAAACGACGAGGACAATATCCGATGAGGGAAGTTCCGCCGATATGGCGTGATGCAGTTCCAGCTGATGGGGCTAATAATATTGCAGCTGTTCCGGCACATTTCCAGAGAGTGTGGAAACACATCCCTTGGAAACGGGCGAAGTGTTAGCCGTAAAACAAGCATTACCAGACCCACGTAAAAATCCTGCTGGTTATTACAAAGAGTTAACGCAGACAGTTCAAGCGTGTGTGATGAATTTAGCAGACATTGAAATGCTATTTGGTAATGTGGTGCCACAGCCTATATGGGCCAAAATTCGGCAAGAGAACCACCCAGTCGCCTTAGGAGGTGATTGGGCAGCTATTATAGCGGCAGATGCGCAAGAAATTGGCGGTGCCAAACCTGAACCTCTGATTGCTGCTTTACCTGGCAGAATAATTACTCTGATGAAAACGCTGATGCCAGCGTTACGAGTCAATTGGGATAAATTATCGGCATGCAAGCAAAAGAAGGACGAAAGCGTCTCTGACTTCTTCACTAGATTTTAAGAGACCTTCGTAGACCACAGTGGGCAAGATATGAGTACTGAGGGAGGCCAGAGATTGTTTGTCGACAAATTCGTGTTTAATTTACTACCTGAGCTTAGTAACAAGTTAAAGGATTCTGAAAGTGCATGGGCAGTGTCGACAACAGCACAGATACTTGCAACTGCTCAGTATTACGAGAACAGAGAGAAAGAAGAGAAGGAAAAGTCAGAAAAGAAAACAAAAGATTTAAAGACTAAAGTTCTTCTGCAACAGGCGTATCCGCCTCGTTCGAATCAGTCAGATTTACGGCAGCGACCCCAGTTTCAGCCACAACCACAATTCCAGCAAGGGACGGCCCAAGGATTTAATTATAGTTTTCCGCGACAACAGTTAGCATGGAATCAGTGTGCTTATTGTAAAAAGGAGGGTCATTATAAGAATGAATGTCCAGTACTGCACCCACAAACTAGTGGTGTCCCAGCTCAGAGAGGTAATGTTGGGTCTATGCAAGCTCCTAGAGGTAGAGGACGTGGTACGATGACACCACAGGCTGATCGCCAATCGAATTATTTCGATCAGCGAAATGCACAATCTGCGCAAACAGGTAGATCTCCACAGTACCACGTTGAAGATTACTATGATCATAATGAGGAGATTCAAAGAAGCGAGCACTAGGACAGCCGCAGGCAAAGAGAGGGAGTAGTATCAGTTCCAGTTGATCAGAGTGGACCTTATGTCGCAGTAGTTACCTCAGGCGTGGTCGAACCGTTTCTGTTGGATACTGGTGCGGCAAAAAGTTCAATTATGCATGCGAAACTCCCTGGCGCACCTTTGTCTGGCTTAACGAACACTTCGGTAGGATTCTCAGGCGCCCCTGTTCACAATCCTGTTTCTAGTCCTTTGTCAATATCTGTTGGGCCATGCGAACTAGAAGCACCCCTTATCTTAACAACCGGTTGTAATGAGAATCTGCTTGGTTTAGATCTGTTGAAACGCCTGCACGCGACACTGTACTGTTCCCCTTCAGGAGTACAGCTAACATTAGGCAAAAGAGTCATCTCTCCAATGTATATGTCGATGGATAAGCTCCCACCGGAGCTGCGTTCTCTCCCTGATACTCTTTGGGCGACTGGTCCTAACGATGTAGGCCTCTTGGAAATTCCCCCTTATGTGGTAAGTCTGAAAGCTAATGTTAAATTCCCACGAATCCCACAATATCGGATTTCGAATGAAGGGGAACGAGCACTCTTATTGATTGTGAAAGACTTGATACAGAAAGATGTGATTGAAGAAACTAGAGGGAACGTCTGCAATAGTCTTGTCCTGCCAATTTTGAAACGTACCGACCCTTCCAAACCTCCAATTTACAGATTTGTGATTGACCTCAGAGAAGTTAACAAAATAGTGATCCCACAGTTTCCTGTAGTCCCAGATATCACCGCATTACTGACATTGATTCCTGCCTCAGCTTCATGGTTTACAGTGATCGACTTGAAAAATGCCTTTTTCAGCATTCCCATAGCCGAGGACAGTAGAGACATTTTTGGTTTCTCCTTAGGAGGTCGCAGCTTCAGATTCAAACGCGCTCCACAAGGTTATTGTGAAAGCCCTTCAATTTACAGCCAAGCATTGAAGAGTCAATTAGATGCCCTTGTACTACCTCATGGTGTTGCTCTGATCCAATACGTAGACGATCTTTTACTGGCTGCTGATGACAAGGAAACTTGCAAAGCAGCTACAATTTCTTTATTACGTCATTTGTCAGACTTACATCACAAGGTGTCACCTTCTAAACTGCAATATTGTTGCCAAGAAGTGACCTACTTAGGTCATCTTTTGTCAAAGGAGGGAAGAAGGTTGACCCCAGAGAGAATCAAAGCAATTTCACAGATGACTGTACCAAGCACACAAAGAGAATTGCGTGCATTTTTGGGTATTACGTCATACTGTAGGCAATGGATCCCAAATTTTTCTCTCATGGCGAAACCATTGGTAGCCCTGACTGGAAAAGGTGTTCCAAGCCCTTTGCCATGGTCTGATGAATGTCAACAGAGCTTCTCGAGCCTACGTGATGCGCTGTGTTCAGCTCCTGTGTTGGGTACTCCTGACTACAGTAAGCCGTTTACTCTATATGTCCATGAAAGAGAAGGTTGCGCATTGAGTGTATTAACGCAACAATTTGGTGACAAACAGCGGCCTTGTGCATATTTCTCATCCACATTAGATCCGGTAGCCAGAGCGTTGCCAAGTTGTTTGAGAGCTACAGCAGCAGCTGCAGTGTCTATTCGACAGTCTGCTGGACTAGTCATGAACAACATGTTAGTAGTCATGGTTCCACATGCTGTGGATACACTCATGAATCGAACGAAAACTCAGCACCTCACCAGTGCTAGACTATCAGGCTATGAGCTGACGCTTTTGGCAAGTCATATTCAGATCAAGTGATGCAACATATTGAATCCAGCAACACTGTTGCCGACTACTCAGGAGTCGAGTGATTCAGAGCCCCATGACTGTTGTTTCAGAACTGAGGAAGAGACAAAAGGTAGGATTGATTTAAAAGACACTCCGTTACTAGACCCAGACGGCACTTTATATGTCGATGGGTCGTGTTTCAAACTACAGAATGGCGATGTGACGGCCGCGTATGCAGTTACGACTTTGAGTACGATTGTTGAGACTGCAAGAGTAAGTCAGAATTCTGCCCAAGCTGCAGAATTAATTGCACTAACAAGAGCGTGTGTTTTAGCTGAGGGAAAGAGAGTGAATGTGTTTACTGATAGCCAGTACGCCTTCGGCGTTGCACACAATTTTGGGCGTCTCTGGAGAGAAAGAGGTTTTCTCACGTCCCATGGGACTAAGATCCAACATGGGCAGTTAGTCAGCGATCTATTGGAATCCCTGACTCTACCGAATGAAGTTGCAATTGTGAAGTGCAGTGCACATCGGAAGATTACGGATGATGTTGGCCGTGGAAATGCGTTTGCTGATGAGGTCGCCAAAGAGACGGCCAAGAACATGACGAGCCGAATGTATGTTGCAACGTCTGCAAGATGGATTGCGGAATCAGGAATGTGTGAGAATACGATTGAAAGTGTGAAAACAATCCAGAATGAAGCAACTGAAAATGAGAAGAATGAATGGAAGGAGAAAACGGGTAAAATGGATTCAAGTGGATGTTGGGTCGATTTGTCTGAGCAGCAGCGTTGGATGTTACCTGATGCGTATGTACTTGCAGTAGTCACGATGGCGCATGGACCGGCGCACATCAGTTCGAAAGGGATCTGTAAAATGTTAGCTCCAGTATGGAAGAACGATGGAATTACTAAGTGTGCAGAAAGAGTGGTGAAAAATTGTATGGTATGCCTGATGCATAATCCTGGCAAGGAAACCCCAACCCCAACTGGCCATTTTGCTCCCCCTTCTTGTCCCTTTGAAGTGATTCAGTTGGATTATATCCACATGGATAGATGTAACAATCTCAAATACGTCCTAGTGGTAGTCTGTGCCTTCTCAAGATGGATTGAGGCATATCCGTTAAAGGACAACACTGCTATGTCCACTGCCAAAATCCTCCTAAAAGAATACTTCCCCAGGTATGGTATGCCACGGATTGTTTGGTCGGACAATGGAAGTGAGTTTGTAGGGAAAGTTATGAAGAGTGTGTGTGCGGGTCTGGGTATTTCCCAAAAATACCACAGTGCGAATCACCCACAATCAGCGGGTTTGGTTGAAGGGTACAATGGCACCCTGAAGCTGAAACTTGCGAAAATTCAAGCTTCCACTGGTCTCTCTTGGCCAGACGCACTGCCTTTAGCTTTACTGTCCACCAGAGCGACTGTACACTCTCGAGTAGGGCTTAGCTCATATGAGATTGTGTTCGGCCGCCCTGCTAATGTTTGGGGAGCCCCTAGGCCAAAGGAATTCAAACAGATTGAATACCCAATGTTGATTGATTACCTTCATGATCTGACTGCTAAATTGAGCCTTATTCATCAACAGGTATTCGAATCCTTGCCTAAACTGCCGGAGAGTCCAGGCCACACGTTGAAACCAGGCGACCAAGTGGTAGTTCGGAACTTTGAACGTACTCGGAACCTCCAGCCAAGATTCGTGGGTCCGTTCCAGGTCCTCCTCACAACAAGAACTGCAGTCCGCCTAGCTGGAAGGAAAAACTGGGTGCACGCCAGCCATACGAAGCGTGTCCCTCTTCCACTCCCCTATGATAACTGGGTTAGACAGGGAATTGGTATATCTGAGACAGAACCTGTTCCTAGGCACATCCCTTTCAGTGATGCAGAGTACATAACGGACCACCCACGAACGGGAACACAGAACTTTGACACTCCAGCAGGAACCGCTCCTTTGAATCCCGAACCGAGTACTGTACAAAGTGAACATTTGTCGCCTGTGGAGTCGAACATTTCAGCACCTGTAGACCAGCTATTTCAAGACCAGACAAGACCCGGAAAGTGCAGATATAATCTACGTTCTCATGTTATGAACTAATGACATTACATAATTACCATTCTGTTTGAAAACTGTTTTGATCTTACTGCATTCCATTCAGTCAGGAAGTTTGCTCAAAATTTTTATCTTTTTGTTTTTTTTTTATTATTTCCCTCACCTTGCCATCTGGGTTACCGTAGGGTCGTAACGTGTGCCTTGTTTTAATTTGCAGGGAATCAGACACTAGGTCGGTTTCTTCTGTTTGTCTTGGGAACTCCCAAGATAAACAGAGGCAAGTTTTTAACAGGTACAAACCATCCGTTGCGAACGGTTGTAGAAGATGGAGCTTCCTGAATTACGACGGGTTAATGTCATAAATGTGCACAAGACAAAGCTATATGACATATTGTATAGCAAATGTTTTCTAATGCAATGTACTCTGACACTTCTAATTGTTTTAATAACTTTGGCAGGCGGAATTATTTTTGGTATTCAGTTGATCTTTACACCTGTTGCATCTACAGTATCTCCCCATGCTCCTGTTTCTCCGACTGTTGTTTCTCTTCATTCTTTCCATCCTTTTCCTGCCCACGAACAAGCCCGACGTTCTGAGTTTATAAATAACACTTTCATTCAACTCTTGCACCAACATCAACTAGTGGTTAATACAACAAACTGCTGTGATGAATACAAGCCCCAGCCAGGCCCGCAAGAGACAAGGGTTCGCTCTTCTGTAACGCAATCTACAAGGAAGTTGGCACGGAAACTGCAAAGTACAAAGACAACGTTTATTAACCCTTAAGGGTGGTCCTACAATCCACACAACACTCTTCAGTATTGCAAGGAGTAGCACAAAGAACTTACATACACAGTCCCCTTATATACACAACAGAGGGGCTCATGAGTGGGTGGATAGCACATGAAGTCGAAGAACATTACCATTTAGGGTCATTCTCGATTCTAAATCAATACATGGGCGGAGCTAACACACTCCTTGAGCCCGCGAAAACACATGGTCAAGCAGAACTAATTATAACAGACGTGGTCAGTTCTGGGCATGCGCCAAATGGACAAGAGGACTATTTATAAACTGTTGCTAGGCAGATTACAAGAGCAACTAACACAGAGGTCGGACTCTCCTCATGACGAACACGTGGCAGCACGTCAATACAAAATGGAGTCCAGACTTCGGCCAACATACTGAAGAGAACACGATAAAGGGAAACATTAATGTTTTCAGTGAATGCTTAATCACGATCTGCCTTAATTTACAACAGACGACCCTTTCAGCATTTACTGAAGACATCCGGCTTCCAGGAATAATCATCGTATATATCAATTATCATCATTCCTTTAACCTCTTTAGCTAGACCCTTCTGGCGAGCAACTTCGGCAATAGCTTTCTTATCTGGAATGCAGAATGAAATGCATACAGAACAGCATAATGGTCCACATTGAATACACATACAGAGAAAAAACAGAATTGCTATGATAATACAGAGGCCAGTTAGAACCTTCCAACCCCAGGCAGTAACCAACGCCCAAAACCATCCAGAAAAGGACCATGTGCCGTTTTCCGTGTGGATTTCGGCGGCTATTTTATGCAACTTATTGATGGCGTTATAAACGGATGGCGTATGATCAGGGATAAACACACAACAGCTACTTCCTATAATTTTACAAGCTCCTCCTCGATCAGCTAACATCACATCTAATACCATACGATTCTGCAATGCAACTATTCTGGTGATTTGTAGTTCTTCCGTAAGATTCCCAAGAGCAGCAGCGGTCTGATTAGTCACAGCTTCCACCACTCTCGTTAATCTTCGGATCTTTCTACTATTTAAAGCAGCTCCGACAAAGAAAAACAGTCCCAAGTTGAAATCAATATACTGTTGCAAGCTAGTGTCCGTCTGATCTACTTCATTAATCAATAAAGTACGTTTATATCTATTTACAGTCACATTATTCAGCAATTTCAGATCTTTGTGATACGATGCAGGTGCTAGGAATACAGGGGGTAATAGGAATGATACATAACATACCCCAGACCACCCAGCTGGCAAACGGTAATAACCTTTATTCCCGCACACAAAGTAGGTATTATGGGATGCTAGGAAGGTGCTGTTGTTCAGCCCGTCAATATTTAATACTTTTATACAATCACTGACACCAACAGGGATAAAACCCACACTCTGGACACACAGATCCGCTTGGGCTTGTGCCACTTGGATCACAAACTTATCCTTCCCCATAGTGTCTCTAGTGTTCGTAAAGATATAGGGAATGGATTCATTGTCCGGTCGGTACTCTTCCCATTCCCAAATTGTTCCGTTTGCTTGTGGATATCCATTTCTGTCCTGGTGACATTCTTTATTAAGTCTGAACAGCAATCGTCCCACTGTTGGTTTCCGAGTAGCAAACAACAAAGTGTACCATGCTCTACAAGAGCCATTGTGAGAGAAAGGAAGTGGTATGAATGGCGTACCTCCTTTCTTCTGATGAGCTGGCATCATCCCACATATCCAACAGTTCGTAGCATTTGTAGCAACGTGGGTATGATGCAGCATCTGGATAAAAGTGTTATTCAAATAAGATTGTCGATGCTTCAACTCCTGATATGGCAATGTGTAAAAGTAGTGCTCCGCAGGCACTGGAGTCGTCAACACAAGTGTCTCTCGGGCTGGAGTGGCCTCCTCCACAAACCATGTTGTTATGCCAACAATAACTATTGTTAGCATGAACCCCAACGCACAAAAGATTTTCTTCTTCTCCATGTCAAACAGAAACAATACTCTGATGTCTTCCTGAAACTAAAAAGTCTGTCAGAACTCTTTTCCCTTGGGCAGCGGTTGATTTCTTCACCAACGGGCCAAGACGGGTGTCGCTACACTAATGCAGGGCTGATCCCCCCCCCTTGCCACAGCGGCTCTCCGTTTCACTAACCCAAGGGCCGTTCTGACAGTATGTCCCGGTACTAAAGATCTCACTTCCTTGGTCGCAGATGATATCGTCTTCCTCCAGAAGTCGTGTGGTCCGAAAAGAGCTCCTCAGTGTCGTTTGGCTTTGCAGCACGGCCTGTCTCTGCTGCCAGGACTTCTCGTTGATCGGTCAGCACGGCAGTCTCCACCAATCCGGGCGGCACCTTCCGACAGTGCAGGGAATGGATCCAGTTCTTCTTGTTCGAGACTCGTACTGCCGTCCTCGTCGCAAGAAGAACTTGCTCAGGTCCGGTCCATCGGGGCTCCAGACTATTCGACCTGTCGAAGACCTTAATCATCACCTGGTCTCCGGGCCGCAGACCATGTCCTTCGCCAGTAGACCGATCAGGGAGCGCCTCTCAGACCTGTTGATGAATAGAAACCAAGTTATCCGTTAACTGTGCCAGATAATCACTCATCATCACGCAGGGTACATCATACACAGCCTTAGGCCTTGGTGGACCCCAAATGTTCATTGGTCGTCCAAATACAATCTCGTAGGGCGTAAGGCCGGTTCGAGAGTGTGGCACCGACCTAATGGACAATAACGCCAGTGGCAAGGCGTCTGGCCAAGTCAAAGATGTCGAAGCTTGGATTTTGGCAATTTTAAGCTTCAGTGTACCATTGTACTTCTCGACTAGTCCGGCAGACTGGGGGTGGAACACGGCGTGGAACTTCTGAGTGATGCCTAGGCCCTTCAAGACATACTTTATAACATCCGCTACAAAGTGAGGGCCATTGTCACTCCACAGAAGCCTACAGACGCCGTATCGAGGGAAAAACTCTTTCAGCAATAGCTTTGCTGTAGTCATTGCAGTATTGTCTTTCGCAGGGTACGCCTCAACCCATTTACTAAAGGCGCACACCACTACTAGAACATACTTCAAATTATTACAGCGCTCAAGCTGGATGTAATCCATCTGCAGAACCTCAAAGGGTGCAGTGGGCGTCGCAAATCCTCCTGCTGGAGTTCGCGTGCCTTTCCCTGGGTTATACTGCAGACAGATCATACAGGTCTGTACCACCCTCTTTGCTGTGCTAGCAATCTCTGGATGCTCCCAGACTTGGGTAAGCAATTTCACAATTGCGGAAGCTCCAACATGTGCTAGCCCATGTGCCATTTGAACCATAGGTTGTACGAAAGCCGTGGGTAACTTCCATCTATCCATCTGTTTATTTCTCCAACAACCCTCGTCATCCAACTCTCCCTCGCTAGCCCATTGCTCCCGCTCCTTTTCAGAAGCGGTCCTTTGTATTTCTCGCACTTCTTCCTTTGCATCACGCCATCTCTCCATCTGTGATTTCACTACATACATGGCAGTAGCACCAGGCTGCATCGCAGTCTCCCGTGCCACCCGGTCTGCTAACGCATTCCCTTCTCCAACTTTATCAACTACTTTCCTATGGGCGCTACATTTAACAATAGCAATTTTCTTCGGGTACGTCAATGCAGTTAAAAGATTATGAACTAACTCTCCATGCATTATCTGTACCCCATGTGACGTTAGAAACCCTCTCTCCTTCCAGAGTAGACCGAAGTCATGTGCTACTCCGAAGGCATAGCGGCTGTCTGTGTACACATTCACACACAATCCTGTACTGAGCTCACATGCTCGTGTTAACGCTATTAGTTCTGCTGCTTGAGCTGACTTCTGTGGTATGCGTGCTGTCTCCACTATCGTTTGTAACGTAGTAATTGCATACGCTGCTGAAGTTGTACCATCTGGTAGCTTCAGACATGACCCATCTACCCATAGTTCTCCATCTACCTCTGAAAAGGGCGTATCCTGGAGATCGATACGACCCTTTGTCTGTTCCTCAGTCACAAGAATACAATCATGCGCTTTCTGTGCCTCCGGCTGGGTCTCGGGGTATGGCAACAATGTGGCCGGGTTTAATGTCACGCACCTTTTCAACGTAATATGAGGAGCCAAAAGCGTCAACTCATATCCCGTTAAACGGGCACTGGTCAAATGCTGCGTCTTTGTTTGGTTAAGCAGGGCATCAACAGCATGGGGGACTAACACCAACAGTTTATGGGACAACACAATTCCTTCACTCTGCCGTATTGACACAGCTGTCGCCGCAACCGAGCGAAAACACCCCGGCAATGCGCGGGCGACAGGATCAAGTACAGCCGAAAAGTATGCACAAGGGCGCTGCTTATCACCATGCATTTGCACTAAAACTGATAATGCACATCCATCTTTCTCATGCACATATAATGAAAAGGGTTTTGCATAATCAGGGGTCCCTAACACTGGTGCGGAACAAAGGGCCTGTCGCAATTGCTGAAAAGCATCATCACACTCATCTGACCAAGGGATTGGGATGGGCGTACCTTTTGTCAGGAGAGCTAGTAATGGCTTAGCCGTATGTGAAAACCCCAATATCCACTGTCTACAAAAAGAAACGAGACCCAAAAATGCACGCACATCCTTCTGCGTGGATGGTCTCGGTGTGTCCAAAATTACTTGGATACGATCTGGTGTGAGTGCACGCCCCTCCTTAGACAAAAGGTGACCCAGATAAGTCACCTTTGGTCTACAGAATTGCAATTTCTTCCTAGAGACCTTATGATTATGGGAGGCTAAAAAGGAAAGTAAGGATAGTGTGCTTTTCTCGCACAACTCCAGGGTGTCAGCCGCCAGCAAGATGTCATCGACATATTGAATGAGGGCGACCCCCTCGAGTAAAGCAAAGGAATCCAACTGTCGCTTCAAAGCCTGACTGTAAATACTAGGGCTTTCTGTGTAGCCCTGGGGAATTCTACAAAAGCGATAAGATCTATTGTTTAATGTGAACCCAAAAAGAAATCGGCTATCAGGGTGGATGGGAATAGAAAAGAAGGCATTTTTCAAATCAATCACTGAGAACACGGTCGCCGTAGGCGGGACCAGGGTGAGCAACGTCGTGATATCGGAAACCACCGGGTACTGAGGTATCACGATCTTGTTCACCTCCCTCAAATCAATTATGAACCGATAAACCTTTGCATCCGTGTCCTTTTTCAGAATAGGGAGAATCGGGCTGTTACAGATATTGTAAGGAACTTCTTCCACTACGCCTACTGCGATCAAATCTTGCACAATCTGTATGAGAGCTTCCTCGCCCTCCTGGGAAATGCGATACTGCGGGAGGCGTGGTAGCACCGCCCCCTCCTGGACACTAATGTGGACCGGAGGAATCACCATTTGTCCCACATCTGTGTCCGAAGTCGCCCATAAAGCGCGGGGGAGGGTAGCCAACAGAGCTTCCTCTGAGATCGTACACATCCGCTCGGATCGGGGGTAATTGTCATTCAGAATCACTCTCACACCCTCAGGGGAACAACGAATCGTAGCCCTAAAGTGTTTTAACATGTCAAGGCCCATAATGTTATCCGGTGTATACGGGGCAAGCAAAAACGAACAGGGTGCAGAGAGACAATCAACCTGAAATGCAAGGGGCTGCGAAAGAGGGCTGCGGGAGAGCGCACCGTCAAACCCTACCGATGTAACCATTGAGCCGGATGGGGGAGCCCCTGGAGCCAAGTACCTAGACAATGCACTACGTGTCGCTCCTGTATCCACTAGGAACTGATCAGTAGAACCTAAAACCTCAGCCGATACATAAGGACCCGTCTGATCGACCGGCACCTCAACTGCTTCAGACCCCCATCCAACGCATTCCTATGCATGCTGAGAATCATGATACCCCGAATGATCGGCGTCTGATACATGATACTGGTGCTGACGATCGAACACATTTGAGCTATCCCGGTGCTGCCCCGCAGTGTCGAAACGGACATTATCATTAGAATTTCCTCTAAAGTTTGAGAAACCCCCTCTACCTCTCTGGCCACCCGGGGTGCGCCCCTGCCGCGAAGCATGCAACGCTGGGCACTCCCTGGCCCAATGGCCCAACTGCTTACAGTACGCACATTGGTTTCTATTCAAATCAGATCGGCCCGAAGGGGGACCATAAGATCCGCCCCTGCCCCTATTATTAGTATTACCCCGGCGGGGCGGGCCATATACTTGTGCTAACATTACTTTTGTTTTGAGATCTTTCGATTTCTTCTCCTCCTGGCCCTTCGCCTCTTGCTCCTGACGCTCATAATACTGGGCGATGGTCAGAAGGGCCGTCGGTGTCGCGGAGGACCAAGAACTCTCACTCGCTTTTAACCGGGCCGCAACTGCCGGCAGCAGATTAGCCACATATTTGTCCGCGAAAAGGTGGCGGCCTGTGTCGTCGGTAAGCGACTGACCACTAAAGTCATGGAACGTTTCTTCAAAGCGCGTGAAGAAATCCGCCACTGACTCATCAACCTTCTGCTTACATGCCGCCAACATATTCCAATCAATCTTTTTAGGGGGGATTATGGTTTTTAATTTAGCGACAATAGCAGCCGGAAGATCTAGAATATTCTGGGGTGGTTTCTGTGCGGGCTTCCGCTCCCTATCCTCATCCTCAAGGTCAGACCACCGGGCCTTAAAAGCAACTATATCATCCACCTTTCGGACAGATCGCCACGTGTCTGGTGGTAGAATAAGGCCAAAGAACAGATCTATATCCGCTAGGGTCATAATGCAAGAGTTCAAGGCCCCCTCAACTTCTTCATAGAAGGCCGCCGGATTCTTGCGGGGGTCAGGCAATGCATTCTTTAATGCCATAACATCGGCCCTATGCCAAGGGGTATAAACCCAGTTATACACAAAATATCCCTTAGCATCGGCGGAGTTAATATCGGAACTAGTCCCCGCTCCTTTAGGAGGAACGTACAAAGGCGCCGCTTCTCGCATTGGTTTAACATGCACAACAACATCCTTATCTGACTGGGAGGTGGATGAATGGCCCCCTGCTGCAACCGAATCCTGCTGCTCCTCCTCAGCTCGGTGACGTGCTTTCTCTCTAA
Source organism: Triturus cristatus (assembly GCF_964204655.1). Taxonomy (NCBI): domain Eukaryota; kingdom Metazoa; phylum Chordata; class Amphibia; order Caudata; family Salamandridae; genus Triturus; species Triturus cristatus. The sequence continues at coordinate 806,306,010 of NC_140592.1, read as the reverse complement.
GCGCCAGCACCTCGTCCCGTAAGGCGAACAGTCGTCGAGCCGCCTCTGGAGCCTTAGGGGGAGAAAAAACACCGTCATGTAATGCTTTAACCTCCGAGGTCACCTCTGCAGGCTCAAAAACACCGGAATATTTTCGGAAAGCAGCAATTACGTCGTCAGCAAAATGAGACAAAAAATACACCCTCTCTCTATCTTGCCATGACCCCCAAGTTTGAAATAAGTCCTCTATGGACATCCTGCCCTTGAATGCACGAAAGGAAAGTTTCCGAAGGTCAGCCATGTTCTCGGCCGATAGCATGGACCGCGTGTCTACCTTACCCGAGGCTGGGCCAGAATCTTGCGGCCGTGGAGCAGATGCGCCAACATAAGGGGGCGGAGAGCGATCTAGTAGATAAAAATCATCATCAGGATTATTAAGGACAGGATAAAGCGGCTGGCGAACGACATATTGACCCGAAACTTGGAGCCTACGCTCTTTCTCTTGTTTCTCCGCCTGCTCTTTGTCCTCCCGACTCTTCGCTTCTTCTGCTCGCACATGATCATTCTTTCGTTGCTCTTTATCAAACAGCGCTTTCTCACGTTTCTCTCGCTCACGCACTTCCTTCACCCATAACCGCACACACTCAAACATATCCTGACGAGCACGACGCTTACACAGACACTGTTCCACATACTCAATCTTACGCATATCAAACGATCCATACAACGGCCATCGCAACTCAGGATCCTTCCTGGTATATTTCCTCCACAATGTGCTGTACATTATGGAAGAAAGACCATGTTTCACATACATATCCCTATTAGGAGTCCCCTCTGGGGGGGCTGGAGCAGATTCCTCGAGGTTCAACCGGTTTCCAAAGCAGCAACACCACTTACGGAGTGCGCTAAAAGCAGGCATGCTAAAAATAATGCAAAATATGCAGTACTATCAAATAAAATGGCACTTAATCGTTGCGCCGTTCCAAGTTTACACAGCTCCGGAGAAATTTCTCCACATTACCTGCCTATATGTGTTGCAACGCATATATTTCACAAAGACAAATTCAAAATATGACTAGTCATCACAAATCAAACTCAAATAGCCAACCCAGGCTTCAAAACTCGGAGCAAGTACCGTACAACGGTTCTTACCAATCAAGAGTCCAGGTTCCAACTGCCAAGCTCCACAATCGCCCAAACGGCTCTCACGGCAGGACCGACAGAAGAGGTCTCAGTCGATGACCGGCGCCACCCAGACGGTCAGCTCGGAAGGGAAGGAAGAAAAACCTCGGGATGCCAGGGCTAAGACGCCGCTGGCAGTGATCACGTCCCCGGCCAAATTCCTCACCTTCGTCGCGACCAGTCCTTCGAGCATCCGAGTCGCCGATGAGCCCCACGTGACGGGCGCCAATTGATGAATACAAGCCCCAGCCAGGCCCGCAAGAGACAAGGGTTCGCTCTTCTGTAACGCAATCTACAAGGAAGTTGGCACGGAAACTGCAAAGTACAAAGACAACGTTTATTAACCCTTAAGGGTGGTCCTACAATCCACACAACACTCTTCAGTATTGCAAGGAGTAGCACAAAGAACTTACATACACAGTCCCCTTATATACACAACAGAGGGGCTCATGAGTGGGTGGATAGCACATGAAGTCGAAGAACATTACCATTTAGGGTCATTCTCGATTCTAAATCAATACATGGGCGGAGCTAACACACTCCTTGAGCCCGCGAAAACACATGGTCAAGCAGAACTAATTATAACAGACGTGGTCAGTTCTGGGCATGCGCCAAATGGACAAGAGGACTATTTATAAACTGTTGCTAGGCAGATTACAAGAGCAACTAACACAGAGGTCGGACTCTCCTCATGACGAACACGTGGCAGCACGTCAATACAAAATGGAGTCCAGACTTCGGCCAACATACTGAAGAGAACACGATAAAGGGAAACATTAATGTTTTCAGTGAATGCTTAATCACGATCTGCCTTAATTTACAACAGCTGGGTGTGTGGTTTGATACCACATACCATGGACAAGGGCATCCCCTATTTGGTTCTGCCTTTTAGTTATAATGGATCATTCTGGGCATTTCAGACCATGTTCGCTTATGCCCTAGAGACCTATCCTCCACGACCTCCGCGTTCCACCCGGTATAACTCTGCTAACAGAGCCTTGGTAAAAGGAATCACCGACATGGTAAGAGATGTCAATAATACTCCGTTCATTCCCAAGGATGAATTGCGAGTTTACATGGGTTGGAATGTTACGGTATATGGCATTACTCTGGGTGAGAACAAACGTAAGAGCTCAACTCCGATCTGGGTCGTACCCCACCAAGGTCAAGTCTGTTTGCAAGGTAATGGGAGGAATCCGAAAGCTCGACTAGGGAAGAGTGACTGTATCGAAACATATGTTTTTCCGTCACAGTCTTCCCCGGCATTCTTAGCTGCTAAGGGTACCTATTTTGTTTGTCAAGACAGAGCATACACATGGCTGCCTGCTGACTTCTCAGGCTCATGTTACATCGCTCAACTGTTACCTCCGACATACACTGCTGCACCGGGGGGAACAACCTTTACAACGCAACTTTTACAACGCACTACCATTACAACGCATTTTTTACAACGCATAATCCATTACAACGCATGATATTACAACGCATGACACTACAACGCATTTTTAAAAACTACCTTTACAACGCATTCCATTACAACGCATACTACCATTACAACGCATACCATTACAACGCATAATATTACACTATACTATCCAACACTTACCCTACTGATGCACCCCCTGGAGTTAGATTAGTAATTTTTACCCCTATACTATCCAACACTTACCCTACTGATGCACCCCCTGGAGTTAGAATAGTAATTTTTACCCCTATACTATCCAACACTTTCCCTACTGATGCACCCCCTGGAGTTAGAATAGTAATTTTTACCCCTATACTATCCAACACTTACCCTACTGATGCACCCCCTGGAGTTAGAATAGTAATTTTTACCCCTACACTATCCAACACTTACCCTACTGTTGCACCCCCTGGAGTTAGAATAGTAATTTTTACCCCTATACTATCCAACACTTTCCCTACTGATGCACCCCCTGGAGTTAGAATAGTAATTTTTACCCCTATACTATCCAACACTTACCCTACTGATGCACCCCCTGGAGTTAGAATAGTAATTTTTACCCCTATACTATCCAACACTTTCCCTACTGATGCACCCCCTGGAGTTAGAATAGTAATTTTTACCCCTATACTATCCAACACTTACCCTACTGTTGCACCCCCTGGAGTTAGAATAGTAATTTTTACCCGTACACTATCCAACACTTACCCTACTGTTGCACCCCCTGGAGTTAGAATAGTAATTTTTACCCCTACACTATCCAACACTTACCCTACTGTTGCACCCCCTGGAGTTAGAATAGTAATTTTTACCCCTATACTATCTAATACTTACCTTAAATGTAATTTAATATTATGCGTTGTAATGGTATGCGTTGTAAAGGTAGTATGCGTTGTAATGGTAGTGCGTTGTAAAGGTATTTTTTAAAAATGCGTTGTAGTGTCATGCGTTGTAATGTCATGCGTTGTAATGGATTATGCGTTGTAAAAAATGCGTTGTAAGTGCATGCGTTGTAATAGTGTGCGTTGTAACGTCATACATCCCTGCACCGGACTATCACAAAACTAGAGTTGTGAGAGGTGTTTTCAGTAAAGAAGATACTGCTGGCCAAGAAGCAGGAGACTTTTTCAAGGGTTTCCTCCCATTCTGGGGGCCTATGGCCAACAGTAGAAACTTACGTCAACTAACACGGGTAGTTGAATCCACTATCACTGAAACGGCGGGTGCTCTTAGTAACCTGACAGCTGAGCTTCAAGCGGATCGCCTCATGACGTTACAGAACCGTATGTTCCTTGACGTGTTACTTGCAGATCGAGGTGGAGTATGTAAGATGATCCAATCAAGTTGCTGCGTTTTTATTCCAGATAATGCGCCAACGGTGTACAAGGCCATCTCTAAGTTACATAAGATTTCTGACTCTATTCATGTAGAGGAAGGTGACTGGTCATTAATGGGATGGTTCTGGAGCCTGTTGTCTGCGTGGGGATGGAAGGTTCTGATAGTCACTGGTGTTGCGTTAGTATTTTTATTTTCGTGCTGTCTCATTGTTCAGTGTGGTCCTGCCTTATGTAATCTCTGCATTTCTACATGCGTAAGAAGACCACCTGTTTTTAGAGATACGCCACGGGATAGAGTAATGCTCCAACAACATATCAGTGACCTGATGAACATAGAGATGGACTCTGACATAGAGTGAGTTATTGCCTATGTAAGGGCAAAAGGACGGTCTGAGGTTCTGTAGCGATCCGAACCCGTGAATTCGGTATCGTAGTACTGACACGATTTTGGTACCAATGAACCGCAAATGATCCATTATATACATGACAGTGTTTTCGCTGCGCAACTAGCATGAATTCACTGGAAAATAGGGCATTCTGTCATAAAAGTCATGGCATCCATTTTAGTTACGGCATCCATTTTGTTTCTTGCCCTCACATAGTCAATGAACGGACGATGACCTCGGCAGAGTCACCTTGTTAAGGACACGTAAGCTCAAGCCCCGAGAAAGGTTGACGCTGCATGACTAGGCAGAATCAAGCTACCTCCCTTGCCTGGGGCCACTCCTGCTATACTGGTTCTCGTGTCCGTTGTCCCGACTGAAAGGCCGAAGACGGTAGCCATGCCCGTTTATGATCCATAAACACCTCTTATCCTACATTTCAATCCTTTGCACCTGGCTCTGCTCCTTACCTTCTGGGCTTTTACAATGGGGAGGTTACGATTTTTATGATGGGGAGGATCGGGCAAAGAATGGAAAACTGTCGAGAGGACCTGATCGAATACCGAAAACCTACGACTAATTATTGTTTGATGTCAAATTTACTGTTTGTTTGGGATACCGGGTTAGGCATGAGAAATATTCGTGTAATGTAGCCTAAAGACATTTTTCGTGTATTTAAAGAGTAACCCACTTAATGCAATTTGAACAGTCTCGTAGATTCTGCCTCTGTGTGGTTCCTATGATTTCTGTGTCCCTGCAGTAAATAAACCTTGGTCTCTGACGCCGCCATCGAGAAGCCCGTGTCTCTGTTTATTTGTGCACCGGGACAGGAGGAACTCAGGGGTCTTCGGGTGTTGTTTCCCTGACACCTCTGGACTCTTAAAAGTCCAGAACCTCAGCATGTCTCACCCACGTTTCCCCCATCAGTTCTGGTCCTCAGCAGCCACTAAGACAACGGGTGTAGCTATTCTTTGCAGGGCGGGCATCCCTCAGGGAGATACTAAAGTGATACGGGACACTGAGGGTAGACTTCTCAAGGTGGAGGTCAGGAGAGGGCATCGCACACTCACTCTCTGTAACATATATGCCCCCAACCAGGGTCAGGACGCATACTTGCGCAGGATCTTGAGAGAACACCTAGAGCCAGTAAACTCGGATCTCATAGTAGGAGGGGACTTCAATTTGGTATGGGATGCGGAATTAGATCGCTGTGGGGGCGCCTTTCATGGGGTGGGGCCTATGTCCGCAGCAATGAAAAAATCCCTCACTGCTTTAAACCTGGTCGACGTCTGGCGCTATCACTTCCATGGACTGCGGGATTACACTTACTACTCTCATGCACACCGCTCCTATTCTCGCATTGACTTTCTCTTCGTGTCCCACTCTCTGATCAAAGATACCCTATCGGCGTCTCATTCCAGTATATCGATCTCTGATCATGCACATGTGGAGTTACTTCTGCACGAGCGTTGCTTCCGCCCAGTACGACTTAATAGATGGCGGTTCCCGTCACATATTCTTAGAGACCCGGTGGACAGGAAGGAGCTTCAGGCTACTATCTCATCATATTTTGAAACCAATGACCTCCCGGAGACTTCTCTCCCTGTCCTCTGGGACGCATTCAAAGTGGCGCCCTTACATCCATAGCCATCGCTAGGGCACGGAAATCCCGGTTATACGAAAATAAACTCACACGCGAAATTAAGAGGCTCACAAGGCATCTGGCTGTCCTCACAGGCCAGCTTCGTGTGCATAGAACAAATAAGCCTGAACATGCTCTACTTGCGTTACGGCAGCGCTACTATGACAGGGTAGATACTGTCCTAGCACGTCACTTGAGAACACGGGCGGCCAAAGCTCACATTGCAAAACTGAAGCTGGGAGACGGATCATGGGCTACCACAGAATCGGCTAAGCTTCAAACGTTCCATGACTATTATGCATCTCTCTACTCTAGTGATCCACCCGCACCGGATCTGATATCGACCGCCCTGGACGCATGTGTCTGGGATCCTCTGAGTGAGTATCAGTCCAAGCTCCTGGAAGAGCCTATCACTCTTGAAAAAATAACCAGTGCTCTGAAAGACCTTCCATTAGGTAAAACACCAGGCCCCGACGGGCTCCCAGTTTTGTTCTATCGCGACTTCCTGCTGCAACTGCAACCATATCTCTTATGCCTCTTTAACTCTTTTACGGAATCAGTCGGGCCTTCTCCGGACATGGCGATGGCTGAAATTGCCCTCATCCCAAAACCTGGGAAGGACCACACACTCTGCTCCTCCTTCCACCCATTGCCCTGCTAAATACAGATCTTAAGCTTTACACCAAAATCCTTGCCAAACGGCTCAGCCTTCACTTGCCCAATCTCATTGAACCAGACCAGGTGGGGTTTATCCACCAACACCAGAGGGTGGACAATGTGCACCGAGTAGCACACCTTGTTGGGAAGGCTAGGCACTGGAAGATACCGGCCTGCCTGCTCTAACTTGATGCTGAAAAAAGCGTTTGATCGGGTGGACTCTGTGTTTCTTCGTGCAGTTCTACAGAAAGTAGGTCTGGGTCCACAGATGACAGAGCGCATTATGGCTCCCTATATCTCGCCGCTGGCCAGAGTACGGGTAAATGGTCAGCTTACTCAGCCTATCTCCATCCACAGGGGCACCAGGCAGGGTTGCCCCCTGTCGCCCCTATTATTTGCCCTTGTGGTGGAGCCCCTCGCCATTAAGGTACGCCGGTCCCCTGATATTCGTGGTAGTTCTCTCAGGGGCATCGAACATAAGATTGCCCTCTTTGCAGACGATTTACTTCTTACTTTATCCGATCCATTGCGCTCGCTTCCAGCGCTACATACGCTGCTCCAAACCTACGAGCAAGCCTCAGGGCTTTAAATTAACCACACAAAATCATGGGCCCTTAATATTACGATCCCGGCCAAGGAGATTACGACCCTGAAGACTCTTGTTCCCTATCAATGGGCGACCAGGTCTGTAAGGTATCTCGGTCTCAATCTAACGCCGGAGTTACCCACCTGGTCCCAAGCTAATTGGCAGGAATATAAACAAGCATTGGCATAGCCAATAGGTCTTGCCTTTGGGACCTTATAAGTGTTTAGCCATGCAGCACTTGATGTTGTTGCACCAAGGATATTGTGCTGGATAACTAAACACTTATAAGGTCCCAATGGCGAGACCCATTGGCTATGCCAATGCTTGTTTATTGTTTTCACGTTTTACAATTTTTTTAAATATAATTTTATTTTGAAAAATGTCCTTCTCATTAAAAATTATTTCTATGTTAAATTTATTAATTTGTCATATTTGTTTATATATGCTTTTTAATAGCATGTGTTTAATTGCTGTTAATATTATTTATGTATTTTTGAATTGTTAAAATATTGGCTTACATTTTCAATATATATATATATGTATATATTCTATTTACTTAGTTTAAAATATGAATTAAAACTATTTGTATATGTTAATTCTAATATTTAAATACAATTAGATAAATTATCGGTTGCACATATATTTAATTTTGTGACATGTTTAATATTTTAAGTTTAATATATGTAACATTTATTTAATTATTGTTATTGTTTTTATCTATTTAAGCATTGTTTGGACTACTATACATCCGAGCAGCATAGACTAATTGTAAATACACACTAGGCTCTGCCCGAGTAACAGGTCTCTATTCATTTAGGGTCACAAACGTATATCTCTCTTTAAAAATTTATAATTGTCCTTCAAGTCATATGTGCAGCACTCTAGTCTGTCAGGAGCAAAGACTGCAAGCCTGGGAGCAGTGATTGTGTCCATCCATTGAATCATGACCACATACAGGTTAAACAAACACAAACAGTTAACAGCAAGAGCGGTACAATGAGAGCCAGAAAGATGTAAGTGAGCCAGGAATTAGATAACCAGATGAGCCCTAGAGCCAAGGGATGGACGGTGAGCTAGGAGGGTAAGCAGGAGAGAAGCAAGAAAGGACTAAAAGAACCATAGGGAGAAATAAAATACAGGAGTACTAGAGGTGAATGGGAAAGAAAACACAAAGGCAGTAGCAGAACATGACGGCGGTGGAGACAGGAAGGAGATCAGTGAAAGAGATAAGAAGTCAATGGTGAGCAACATCCACCGTCCCCACCGTCCCCACAATGGGCAAGGACAGGGAGAGAGGGACCTATGTGGAGTTTGGTACCATAAGGCCGCTCATCTTTGCTGATCCTTGGAATAAGCGAGACAAGCAGGATGGATCCATGGGGAGCCACCTTAGAATGGAGACTCCGTGGTTCTGGCCACTGCACCAGTAGGTGCCCAGGCAGGTACTCACCTACACACAGTCCCTCTCCTCATGCTCCGATGACAACGTTGCATGGCGAGGAATGGACTGCGGTTCACAGGGACCTAGAACTATATCACACAAGAGTAGTGCATGAAATGGAAATATAAAAGTGCAAGTACTCACATTGCCCGTGTACCTATGTCCTACTGAATAGTGCTGGTACTCTCCCATTAAAAGTATGGCAGCTCTGCCGAGAAGTGCAGATACTCTCCCTTTCAAATGAAAGAAGTGCATGTCCTCAGTCCCTGACAGGACAGGTTCATTCATAGTCTTGCGAGAGCAGCTCACCCAGGAGTCTCCGGGTTTGGGCAAGGCAAAGCATCCCACAGTGCATTCCAAGACACCCAGAGATGGAAGCACTCTACAGGAGTGTGTCACACATTGAACAGAGGGAGAGGGGGAGGTGTAGATACAGTCAGAAGTGTGACACACTGGGTTTAGCAACGCTCTAGAGTCACCAATCACCAAAAGAAACCGAGGTGCACGGATGGGCTCTCAAACCCTAGAGGAAAACATGAGAACTAAGAAGGAGAAAGAGAATAAGAGCCGCTGATGAAGGGGGGAGACAAAGAACGACGTGAACAGCATGGACTAAATAAATGTGACTGTGGGAGGAAGGTGGCCAATTGACAGAGAGCAATAGAGGGGGAAGGAGCTACAGAGGGGAGAAAAGAGAGGAAAGAGGAACAAGAGCCCGGAGTTTGTGTAACAGTTGGGTGGAGACACTGTGATTTGAGAAATGGGGAAACGGGAGTGAGAGCAGCAGAGGGAGGAAACACTCAGGAAACCATGCACAGGGTGACGAAAAAGCGCATGATCGCAGGTGAAAGAGTGAAAGATGGAAGCCAGAAACATGAAAGACAATAATGAATAAGAGCAGCTGAGGGCAAGAGCGTCGAAACAAACCGAGGACAGACACGTCTGTTTTGTCTCCCCCTACGGGGCTCTGCGAAAAACCAAACCGACGGGGAGAGCATCTAGTTAGCTTATAGCTGTATTTGTAAGCTCCCCTCTGAGTAGGGGGAGACCAAACCGACGGGGGAGATCATTTGCTCGGTCAGCCGGGAAGCGCTGGAAGGGAGGCTTGTGGTGGCTGCGCGCATGCACGCTCGTGTGAGTGCAAGTGCTAGGCCACCAAAAGCCTGCTGTGGCAGCACTTTGAAAAACCCGATACTAAATGTCTCGGAGCAGCGCATGCGCTGGCTCAGCGAGACCTAAAAATCAGTCATTGCTGACTTGCGCACGTGGAAAGCCCTGCCACTCTCCTGGTTAGGACGCCTCAACACAGTTAAAATGTCCATACTACGGAAGATCCTTTATCTTTTTCAAACTTTACCGACGCCATCCCAGAGCCCAAATCCAGGGGCTACAACGTGAACTGACCGCATTCATATGGGGCGGCAAGAAACCACGTTTTTCTAGTAAACTTTTAATACCCCCACGGGACAGGGGCGGACTAGCCTGCCCTAATCTGATAGAATACTATTGGGCGTCTCACCTCCGCTTTATTCTGGAGTGGGGAGCGTGGGAGAGCGAAAAGGTGTGGTTCCACATGGATCGGGCGGTCACCTGTCGCCCACTTTGGGTTCACGCTTGGCTGCCTCGGGAGGCGCGTCATTGTAGCGCCTACATGGCAGTCCCTACTAAAACGGTCCACGGGATTTGGGACAAAGTGGCAGTCTGCCAGGGCCTCACCTCTTTTCCATCCCCGCACACTCCCATTGCTCGCAACCCGCAGTTCCCCCCCCCGCGTGTCGCCCACCCTATTTTGCAAATTGAACAGATACCGGTTTTGGAACGATACAAGATTTATTTATGGGAGATAATCTCAAAACCTTTGCTCAATGCAAGCAAGAATTCCATCTAACAGAGAAGGACAGATTTCAATATATCCAGCTCCGGCACTGGATACAGGGCTCTTCCTTAGCGCAGGCGGTCACGCGACCTTTCACGCCGTTTGAGCGGTTGGCACGTACTTTCAGCACCTTTAAGGGGCTAGTTTCTCGCATATACCAAGTTCTCCAGCACTCACAGTGTTTGGACCCCCATCCATATCAGCAGCGGTGGCAGTCCCTTTCTGGTACCGATGTTACCCCCTCTCAGTGGGCGCGTCTTTGGAGTGACATCCCAAAAACTTTCCATAGCATCCCCCAGCAGGAATCTGCCTACAAAGTAATGACTCAATGGTACTATACCCCCACTCGACTTCAAAAAATGTTCCCCAATGCATCCCCCCTATGTTGGCGCTGTAGTCAAGCACTAGGGGATTTTATACACATTTGGTGGACGTACCCTCTCCTGACTACTTATTGGAAAGAAATCTTCAGCCATATTAAATGGGTGCTAGAATATCCATTGCCTGAAGATCCGCTCACAATCATTCTGGGCCTTAGGCCTGTGAACCTGACAGCTATGACCCGTCGTGATCGGCATCTCAGCCTCCATATGCTGGGTGCTGCAAAACAAACTGTTGCCCTCTATTGGAAGAATGCAGAAACGCCTTCCATAAACTTGTGGTTCACCCGCTTATGGCACATTGTGGCAATGGAGCTGCTCACGGCGCGTCTTCAACCTCAGGATACTAAATTGCGGAAGCTTTGGAAACCTTTGATAGACCATTTGGGGTGACAGGAAAACGTTAGATTACAGCCACCAAGACTCCGAGCCCTACAGTTGTTTGATGATGCAGTCCACCCCACTGACCCAGAGGGTTTTTGGAATCCTACAGACTGATTACACTGCATATCACCCTCATACACTCTTCATGACTTAGACACCCTGTTCTCCGACGCTTAAATCATTGTTACCGTCCTTAGCCCTGTGTCGCATGCTGCCAGAGATGGTGCCTGGTGTAGCCAGAGCTGCACTCTCTAGTAATGCAGTGGGTCTCGATATTGATAGCAGGGTGTCACAACTTCCCCCCTGTCGCATCTGCTCACCCTTCCCGGCTATCTTCTTCCTACCCTCCCCTCCTTCCCATTGGTTGTTTCTTCTTTGTTAATCTTCGATTCATGATGTATAGCTAATAGATACAACAACGCCATAACGACGCAGCGCTGATGTGCTTAATAGAGTCAGAGTCCTAAAATGCTGACACGTGGCCTGATGTCATAGGGCCTTTGTCCCGGCCTCTAAGCTATCGAAACTCTAAGATGCCAGTATTGGAGATTTATGCGTTCAACACTACCCTCTGATTACGACATGGTTGCCTGCATTAAGTAGTGGCGCCCTATATGTCATTTTAGGCCCACGGTGTTAGCTAGACATGAGATAATGTATGGTCCTTGGAGTTTTGCTCTGCCTGACTCAGTATTGCCTTGAACCATCTGCATGTTGTTGTATTATGTAATGCACTATGTTTTATTTATAAATGCCAATAAAAACGTGTGAAACAAAAAAAAGGGGATAAATCTTTACCACAAATTTAGAGACCCATTTCTCTTCTAGATAGTACTGCTAAACTGATGGGGCACTTATCGCTGAACAGGTTGTAGGATTGGGCTCGAGAGAGGAACATTTTGTTCCAAGCACAGTATGGCTTCCAAAGGGGCAAGGGGACGGTGGAACATTGTCTTAACCTGAGCTTGACTATTGCAAAATATGGCTAAGAGCAGGCAGATTTGCATGGCCTTCATGGACCTCTCCTCCGCCTTTGATTGTCTGTCCCACTCTAAGCTATAGTCAATCCTGGAGGATATCAGTATGGATGCTGCTATAATTAAATGTATTCACAAGACGTACTCTCAAGCAAATGCGTGTGTGTGCTATGGTAGGGATGGGGAATGCGCAAGGTATTTTCAGGTTAAGAGAGGAGTCAGACAAGACCGCGTCCTCTCCCTTTTCTTATTTTTGATCTATACTAATGGGGTGGAGGCCACATTGTCAGGTTCCACTACAGACATCCCCTCTTTTAATGCAGCCCCCCTTCCAATAATAGTCAATGGAGATGCTGCTGTATTACTAGCAAGAACTGGGGTGGCATTACAGAGATTGATAGAGGCCTACTCGGAGTTTATGAAGAGCTTGGAGCTACGTGTTAATGAAGCACAATCTTTTGTACTAGTGGCAGGGGCACGTTATTAGAAACTCCCAGTATTCCATATAGAGTAACGAAGGTTGGAGGTGGTGGACACATTTCCCTATCTGGGGGTCCTCTTTGATAATAATCATTCCTGGCTAAAGATGGTATCTAACAGAGCACTTGTTTAGGAAAGAAGTGTGAAGGCTATTTTCATTTTATGAAGAAGCAAGGATCCAGGCCTATTGAGTCCATAAAAAGGTATAAAGTGCAAAGACCATCACCTCTGCAACATATGGGTAGCGGTTTGCGGGATGGTGGCAATAGGTCATCTTCAACAGCTAGAGGATAGACTTTTCAAAAGGTTACTGGCCATTCCTCGCAGTTGTTCTAATTACAATTGTCACACTGACCTTAGTTCCCCATACCACTCTGATGTTATCAGGTTTGCCCCAATTTTATTGTGGCATTCGATCTGGAGGAGGGACACAGTTAAATTAACCCAGAGCATCATCAGGAACTGCATGTCCCTGGATAATGTGCATAAGAGTGCCTGGTTGCAGTATGTGCAGTACACACTGAGATCACTGGGGCTGGCTGAACTATATGGAAACCCTACCAGCTGTGTGCCCATCTCAGGAGTTAAGGAAATATTTTTAATGAAGGCGGTGTACAAGAGAGAGGAGGAAAATAGATGAAAACCCTCTGTTAAGCTATACTTTATGTCCCTCCAATTTCGCAGAGTGAGCATTCGTATTTAGAGTTTGTGATGTACCCCCAGCATCGCTTCCTTCTGGTGAGGTTTCGATTGAACTTACAATGGAAGACCTATCAGCCTGCCCATTAGATGGAAGGTCAGAGCAGTCTGATCTTCATATACTATTTTTCTGCAGTTTTTACAAAATGCAAAGGTCGAGGTATATTTTCCCTCTCTTAAGAAAATATAAATTTAAACAATGCCACCCAGCCCTTAATTAAAAAAAACAAAACTTAGTGCCCCATTAGTATGCTTTGTAACAGCCTCATTTCTTTGGGCTTCTTGGAAATGCGGGAGAGCTTATTTAGTTTGGGAGCTGATGAAATGTGATTTTTTAAATTGTTATACAGCACTTTGCACTTTTTACAGTATCTATTTATGAGGAGGTCCTCTTTGTGAGTCTTGCGGTCTCTTGAAACATGACTTTCCAAAATGTCAATGGTACTAGGCACTTTATAATGTTTTTCATCATGATAAAGGCTTGATTGGCATTTTAATGTTTTTTATCTCGTTTTATCTATGTACTATATTTTTATACAAACTGCGATTACTGTTTATTCTATGCACTTTATATGCTTTGGAAACATTGCAAAATAAACACATTTTGACTGACTAACTCTTAAGAACACAGCGAGCTGAAGAAATAAAGTGCATGTCACACTAATTAAAGTGCTTTGAACACAACACAATATAGCGCAAATGCTTCATATTTATATTACTTCATCTAAACTAACAAACTGATAATGGGTAAAATACATAATGCAGTATTTAACAAGGGTGCAGTTTGTATAATTCACTTAAAGTGCAACTGTGCTGTTCTTTGTGTACACTATTCAACCAATCTGAATAAAGATACTTCAAACTCAGAGAAAACTACAACCAAAAGAGTAAAGTGCATAGTACACTGATTGAGGAGCTTTGAACACAGCGTAACATGTAGCAGGCGCAATCAGAGTAATTAAAGATTCTGTACACTAGCAAAAGAGTAAAGTGCATCTCATTAGAGAGGACACACTTTGAATGGTCATATGGTCTAAGGGCCAGCTGTACAACCGTTTTTAGAGGTCGCAAATGGAGATTTGGTCTGTTTGCGACCTCTAAAAGGTGTTGTAGCATGTACGAACCCTATTTTGCGAGTCGGTATCCTATTACCCACTAGTAAAATAGAGTTTGCGAGTCGCTATTAGGAAGGGGTATGCAAAGGGCATCTCTTCCTAATAGCGAGTTGCAGGGGGATGTACAATTGTTTTGCGGTCACTAAACAATCACAGCTACCACCAATTTCAAATTGGTGGTAAGCCAGTTGTAAACGGGAAGGTGTGTCCAGGAGACCCCTTCCCCTTTGTGTTTGGCAGCAAATTTCTTTTAACCCCTTCAGTGCCCCGCCCTTTCCCCCTCCTGTGCCGGGCGTCGCATTAGTGGGTGGGGTTCATGACGAGATAGTCTCGTCATGGGCACAGCGCGACCGTGCTCCATGACGAGACTATCTCGTCATGGGCACAGAAGAGGTTAAGAGCAGGCAGTGGTCTTACAGACCACTGCCTGCCCTTAAAAAATGAAAAGAAAACTTTTCATCTTTTTCTTTTAAGCACATCTCATTTTCCTTTAAGGAAAACAGGCTGCATTTGTAAAAAAAAACATTGCTTTATTTAAAAAGCAAACACAGACATGGTGGTCTGATGTCCCCAGAAGTCCCCATCCCTGTGATTGTAGCCCATTCCCGATGGGTCAAAAATTGTGACCTGTCTCATGAATAATAATGAGGCAGGTAATTTGCAACCTTATTGGGAATCGCTAAATGTGTCTGAGACACATTAGTACAATCCATTTTGCGAGTCGCAAATTGTGAGTGGCAAAAAATCGCATTTTGCGACACTCAAAACGGAACAGATGTACATCAGGCTGTTAAATCCTGATTGCCCCCCTAACTTGGCATAAGACACATTGGTGGGAAATATGAGAAGAAAGCAGTTTTTTAGGTCGAGCCCGGGCTGCACATGCGCCCCACTGCGAGCCATGCTGTATTGAAGTATGTACTTGATGCCTCGCCCACTTTCCGCCCATATTTGTCATTGGCTTGTGTCATTGTCCTCAAATGCTGGCGTCTGATTTGTTTCTAGGCTTGTTAGTCCCTCCTTGGTACCGCCTTGTCTTCATTTGTAATCTCACATGAGGTTTGGCCCTTGTACTTCGGTTGTTACACGGTACGTCTTCTTTAGTCTGTAAGCATTATTTTCTTTAAAGAGTTTCTCTAGCTGCAGTAGGGCACGAGGGACTCTCTTGAGCAGTTATGACCACTGGTTTGTTTAACTCGTAGAAAATGGGGAGCTCTTCAGAGGCCATGGGAGACAGAAGGGGGCAACTCAGCGATGCCTTCAAGCACTTGGAATGCAATAGGTCTTGCATCTGCAAGAGTTTAAGCTATAGGCATTGTAAATGACAATGCCTTTTATTTGTGTTTTAAAAAACAAAACATAAATGAAAGGAATTGTCATTTCCAATAGCTCAAACTCATGTAAATGTGAAATCTATTGCATTGCAGATGCTTCTCTTAAGAGGCTACCATAATTTAATGGGACATAATCAACACCTCTTACAGGAGCTGCCACTGGATGCTTTGATTTTATTAGGAGGGGGTAGCACTTCTCAGCAGGGATATTATAGATGGGTGGCACCGGCACTAATTGCCAGGAGTTGCAGAATACTAATGGGACATGAATCAGGGCTTTAAGTGGGCTGGGCCCACCTAGGTCTCGGACCCGGTAGATATTACAATGGACATTGAAACGGGTCCCCCTTGGGCTCTGCGTTCATGTCTGTAACTTTATAAACAACCGCAATGGACCGCACTCCGCTAGCTCCTCCTCCGGGTCGCCCCAAGGGAAGCTGCTACATGAAGTTCTTGAGTGGTTCACCCCAGTGGGTGCAAGTAAGTACTTGTTGAACTGATGATCTCTGATGGAGTTCTTGAGTGGTTCACCCCAGTGGGTGCAAGTAAGTACTTGTTGAACTGATGATCTCTAGACCCGATACATGTCCCGGGTTTTAAAATATCGCCCGAGACATGGCTCGGGTTTCG
Organism: Triturus cristatus; assembly: GCF_964204655.1. Taxonomy (NCBI): domain Eukaryota; kingdom Metazoa; phylum Chordata; class Amphibia; order Caudata; family Salamandridae; genus Triturus; species Triturus cristatus. The sequence continues at coordinate 806,289,463 of NC_140592.1, read as the reverse complement.
GGATAACTTCCCTCCTCAGTAGAGAAAATAGTTAGGGGTGGAAGAGAGGGCCGCCAAGCAACCGTCAAGGGCCTCAGTGCCCGCACAGGCACGCAGGTGCGTCGTCCAGGAGCTCGTCAGCTCAAAGCTCGAGGGAGCCATCTTTATAAACAACCGCAATGGACCGCACTCCGCTAGCTCCTCCTCCGGGTCGCCCCAAGGGAAGCTGCTACATGAAGTTCTTGAGTGGTTCACCCCAGTGGGTGCAAGTAAGTACTTGTTGAACTGATGATCTCTGATGGAGTTCTTGAGTGGTTCACCCCAGTGGGTGCAAGTAAGTACTTGTTGAACTGATGATCTCTAGACCCGATACATGTCCCGGGTTTTAAAATATCGCCCGAGACATGGCTCGGGTTTCGGGATAACTTCCCTCCTCAGTAGAGAAAATAGTTAGGGGTGGAAGAGAGGGCCGCCAAGCAACCGTCAAGGGCCTCAGTGCCCGCACAGGCACGCAGGTGCGTCGTCCAGGAGCTCGTCAGCTCAAAGCTCGAGGGAGCCATCTTTATAAACAACCGCAATGGACCGCACTCCGCTAGCTCCTCCTCCGGGTCGCCCCAAGGGAAGCTGCTACATGAAGTTCTTGAGTGGTTCACCCCAGTGGGTGCAAGTAAGTACTTGTTGAACTGATGATCTCTGATGGAGTTCTTGAGTGGTTCACCCCAGTGGGTGCAAGTAAGTACTTGTTGAACTGATGATCTCTAGACCCGATATATGTCCCGGGTTTTAAAATATCGCCCGAGACATGGCTCGGGTTTCGGGATAACTTCCCTCCTCAGTAGAGAAAATAGTTAGGGGTGGAAGAGAGGGCCGCCAAGCAACCGTCAAGGGCCTCAGTGCCCGCACAGGCACGCAGGTGCGTCGTCCAGGAGCTCGTCAGCTCAAAGCTCGAGGGAGCCATCTTTATAAACAACCGCAATGGACCGCACTCCGCTAGCTCCTCCTCCGGGTCGCCCCAAGGGAAGCTGCTACATGAAGTTCTTGAGTGGTTCACCCCAGTGGGTGCAAGTAAGTACTTGTTGAACTGATGATCTCTGATGGAGTTCTTGAGTGGTTCACCCCAGTGGGTGCAAGTAAGTACTTGTTGAACTGATGATCTCTAGACCCGATACATGTCCCGGGTTTTAAAATATCGCCCGAGACATGGCTCGGGTTTCGGGATAACTTCCCTCCTCAGTAGAGAAAATAGTTAGGGGTGGAAGAGAGGGCCGCCAAGCAACCGTCAAGGGCCTCAGTGCCCGCACAGGCACGCAGGTGCGTCGTCCAGGAGCTCGTCAGCTCAAAGCTCGAGGGAGCCATCTTTATAAACAACCGCAATGGACCGCACTCCGCTAGCTCCTCCTCCGGGTCGCCCCAAGGGAAGCTGCTACATGAAGTTCTTGAGTGGTTCACCCCAGTGGGTGCAAGTAAGTACTTGTTGAACTGATGATCTCTGATGGAGTTCTTGAGTGGTTCACCCCAGTGGGTGCAAGTAAGTACTTGTTGAACTGATGATCTCTAGACCCGATACATGTCCCGGGTTTTAAAATATCGCCCGAGACATGGCTCGGGTTTCGGGATAACTTCCCTCCTCAGTAGAGAAAATAGTTAGGGGTGGAAGAGAGGGCCGCCAAGCAACCGTCTGTAACTTTACTGGCAAAAACATTGGTCTATTTCTCAACAGTGCATGTAAAAACGTTCCTGTAATTCATGTCAGTGATTTTGTTAGTGTTAGTGTTAATGAGTGTTAGCTATTTCCAGTAAGTTGAGATTCTCTATTTCTTCTGGTGCAGCATATTACTCATGTATAGGACATACTGTGAACTGAGTCACTTTGTGTCCCCGAACTCCATGTTGATAAAACTGAACCATACATGGCCTTGAAGAACAAGGTCATGTATTGGCTCCGTGCGAACAGACCTCTGCCACCTTATCTTGACGGGGAAATTATGATGGTGCGCAGAGTGGAGTGGGTGGGCTGGAGTGCGAAAAATATAAGGGGTGACTACATCCTTATAACCTTTAGGGACAAAGGGGTGACCAAGTTTCTAGGTGATGGAGGATGGGCTAGTTCCCCGGATGGAATTCAATCTCTCCCCCTTTCTTTCTTTTACCCTATCAAAGCATCTAATCCTGAAATAGGCTTTGTGGATCAAATTGGGACAATGAGGGAAAGCTGTAGGGGCCCCATTGGGATTAGAGCAGCCCCTCATCCTGTCCCATGCCCCCTTATTCAATGCTATAATAGGTTCAGCACCCTTGATTTGGTTGATTGACTGCAATCCACAGGCGAGGAAACCAAAAACATTCGATCACAGGGGCTGGACCTCACTCAGGTCGGGAGACAGGAAACTCTTTCTGGACAGAGCATGGCTTCTAATAATCAAGAATGTATAAGGGTAGTACCTACCGCCTCACAGGGGCTATTTCAGCAAATAGATTTGGCCTTGGCATGCACTCGAGATCCCACCAGTATTGAGACCAGTATAAATATTGCTCCCAGCCAATTACTGATTGCTAGTCCTCCCTTAACCCTAGAGTTATCAGAGAATAGGGGGGACACACCTGGCCAATCCACACAGCTCCCCATGGGCCCACATGTAAGAGCTAATACCACCCAAAAATTAGAGCATGGAGCAGGCCTAAAAATACTATCCTGGAATTTGGCAGGTATCGGTCCGTTGCTGAACTCCCCGGACTGGGGGGAGTTCATAGATGGACACGATATATGTCTTTTTCAGGAAACCTGGGCAACGCAAGCATGCCACCGCCTTGGGTTTGTCACGTACTGGGTAGCGGCAGTAAAGGCCACAAGAGGGAGACCATCAGGTGGATTGTGTATCTGGGTGAAAACACATTTGGGCTGTGCAATCAGAGTAATTGATACTGGCTCACTGGATATTATGTCCATAGCCCTAACATTTCGGGATCACCCTGAGCTGAACCTAATTAATATTTATTCTCGCCCCGCGAAGTATGGTCAAACATCTAGTACCTTGTCAAAACTAGAGGATTTCCTGTGTATTCTACCCAAGCTGGAACATTTACTCATAGGTGGTGACTTTAATTGTCATTTTGAACCTTTGAATGGTGTGTCCAGTTCGGTTACCCAAGAAGAGGATCAAGTATGGGCAATTCCCCCCTGTAACTTATATCCTACGAAGGGATGGACACCCTTGGTTCTTCAACTCACCACTCTAACCCTTACTTATTCTCTGAGGGCATGCAATGGAAGGCACCCAGCGGACAATCCTGGTAAATCTACATTCCAACGGAATAGTTATGCCTCCATTATAGATTATATAATGATTAAACTGGGTATGTGGTCCAGGGTTTTGGATTTTCAGGTGGTAAATCGCAGTGAAAGTGATCATAATCCTCTTGTCCTCATTTTGGAAGGTTACGATAATTCCCTATATCAACCGAGGGATATTTACCATCTATCCCCTCTGGTTACTTCATGTGGAGGCCGGAGAGTTAGATGGGAAAAGATTGCCCAATCCCAAACCGAGCTTGGTGATATGTATAGGGAGATTTATCCGCTCTTAGAGCGAGCACTGGATCCTGCTGTTGCGGGAATTGGTCATTTAGACCAGGGTAATATAGGCTCTACTCATGTTGAGCTATGCGCAACCTGAGAGGGGTACTTTTATCGGGGAATAAGGAGGCAATCCCAAAATCTGAGAGAGAGATCTCTATGGTTTACTAAAACTTGTAGAGAAGCAAAGTTATCACTCCTAGTAAATCTAAAAGGGGGGAACAAGGCATTGATTAAGGAGGCGAGGGGCCATTATAAGAAAGTGATTACAGCTGCAAAAAAGGAGTGGGAGTACAATAGATGGGAGGAAATCTCTATCACATTAAGGAAAAAGGACTCTAGAGCTTTTTGGAATCTGATCAAAACCGGGTCCTCTGCCTCCCAAGCAGCAGTCCAACCTAATTTAGGGGAGGACGTATGGCGCCGGCACTATCAAGCCCTTTACGCCAGCAGCTTAATGGTCCCGGAACCCTACGAATCCCCAACCAGGCTAGTCTCTTCCTTGACTATGGGTGATAAAGATTTATGTTCATTAGAAGAGGTTGAACTGGCCTTGAAAAAAGTCCTCCCAAATAAAGCCCCTGGTTTAGATAGGATACCGGGTGACCTATATAAGAGCGAACAGGTCGTATGGGCTCCCTATCTACAAAATCTTTTTAATGCAATTTATAAAGGAATGCCACTACCTCATACCTGGGCTGGGGCTGAGATTATTTCGATACATAAAAAGGGTTCGCCCCTGGATCCGGCAAACTACAGGCCGATTAGCTTAATAGACGTGGCACAGAAGATCTTTGCACACGTTCTATTGGGGAGGCTCCAAGCATGGATGGAAGAGTTTAACATCCTGACTCCCCTACAGGTGGGCTTTAGAGCTAAAATGTCAACAATAGACCAACTGTTTAGACTACAGATGATCTATTGGAAATCCATCAAATTGGAAGGTGGTAGTCTCCACCTCTCTTTTGTTGATCTAAAATCCGCCTTTGACATGGTAGACCGACGACAGTTGTGGGACCTTTTGAAGGGAATGGGTGTCCCTCCATACCTTTGCCAGCTTTTGGAAATTCTACATAATAACACCTTTGCTAGGGTAAGGTATGGCCAAAACGGTGAATTAACATCTCCCTTCCCCGTTGAAAGAGGTGTAAGGCAGGGCTGTGTCCTTGCACCGACCCTCTTCTCTCTATTCCTAAACGGCCTTGTGGAAGAGTTGTTAGCACTAACAGACATTGATGCACCTAGGCTAGCTGGCAGGAAAATACCTGCACTAATGTTTGCAGATGATACTCTGCTCCTGTCCAAGACTGCCATGGGGATGGAAAGAGTCTTGGAGGGCTTTGCTACATTCTGCAGAAACAGGAACCTGGTCATCAATGTTAACAAGACCAAATATATGGTCCTGCATGCGGACACCACAAACTGTCCTATCCCAAAGTTGGACGATTTGCCGTTGGAGCGAGTCTCGGTTTTTGATTATCTGGGGTTAACATTAAGTAATAAAATGGACTGGGGAGCTCAGATCTCGAAGGCCAATCTGAAATTGGTCCAAGTTTCTGGGGGAATCTTGAAGATGTATAGGGACAGCCCGTTAAAGTTAATAGGCCCGCTTGTAGAGGTCTATAAGGTCCAGGCAAGAGGAGTGGCAGCCTATGGCGCTGAACTTTGGGGCCACAGTTCAGTTCAGCTCTTAGCAAGGTCAGAAAACCATTTTATGAGGCAACTTTTAGCATTACCTAAGAGCACTCCCCTTCAGCCTCTTAGGATGGACCTTGGCATTCAGCCAATAGTAGATCTGGTTGCTTCACGCCCGGTTATGTACTGGCGCCGTTTGTGGAGCACACCAGAACTTAATAATTTTAGGGAGGAATTAAAATCAATTATGATACTCCCAAGGGCGGGTACCATTCCGTGGCTTGCATACATTAAAAAGCTTTTAGGCAAAATTGGAAGGGAAGATCTTTGGCTTAATCCAGAGGAGACCTGCGTTGTCCTACCAAAAAAACAGCTGGCCAAAGCGATAGAGGATTACAAACTGACTCAAATATTATGCTCAGAGTCTAGTATTAATTTGACCTCTGCATTCCTTGAAATGAAAATAAGTTATAGCTTTGAGCCCGCACTGGATTTGATCCAATCAATGCTTGCCAAGAAACTTTATATTCAATTTAGGCATGGATCCCTTCCCTTATTTTCTAGGACGAATAACTGGCAAGGTTCTATAACTCGTTCCTGCCCAGGGTGCAGTTTGTATGAAGAATCAGAGGTCCACGTATTATTTTTTTGCAAGGCTTATACAAAACCACGCAAAAAATGGATCATCCAACTAGCGAAAAACCTGGGTGTAAGTAATCATAGAGACCTTCATAGAGTAATGAAATATGATACCTCTCCTTTATTCGTCACAGTAACTGCTAAATACCTATTCTCAATGTGGGTAATAAGAAAACATCTAGCACTGTAATGATTTTTCTTCTTTTTTTTCATTGCAAGCTATGTCCCTTTTTATTTTATTTCTGTGTCATACATCATGTACTTTTTATGAATACATATCGTCTTAAATTATTGTTTTATGAGAGGTTTTAAGATTATTGACTACATATGTAGATTTTTTTGTTTTTTTCTTAATGTGATGTCTGCACTTTTATGGCATTTTTGCCGAAATAAAGTTTTCTGACTGACTGACTGAGTCACTTTCAGGTGCTTATAGTAAGCCACGATTGAGAGCTCTGGAGTTCAGGCTGACAGCAGTGCGAGTTTCTCACAGCAGCTATCAGTGGGTCAAAAAGATGCTGTGAATGCATGACCATCCCATCATTGGCCTCTCTGCAGAGTGCACAGAGCAATAGTCACGTATTCCAGTTGCAATTTTGATGCTGTTCAAATGTGTTCATATGAGGTATGCAGTTATCACAATAATGACAAGGGCAAAAATGAAATAAAAAAAGTTAAAAGTAAAAATGCAGTGCTCGCTTGTTTGGTGGTGGTGAAGGGAAGGTGCCAACTACAATATCCCTTACCCTGCGCTGCCCCCCTCTTCCCCCTACCACAGCTGCTTGACATCCACTCTTTGACAGCAAGATAAGGGAAAAATCTTCTGATAAAGTTATCTACTGGTAGAATCAGCAGGGCTGGAAGTAGGGGTGTGGGAGGTGCTGCAGTATCCCCAAAATAACTCTGCTGAAGTTGAGAAGGAAAAGGAGCAATGCCGGGTCCTTTGAGCTTTGTTTCATTTGCCATGTGTTCCAAGACAGAGGTCAAGTGCCATGCAATGTCTTCTGATAAACTGCTGCTTGTTTAACATGGATTAGTGTTTACTTTTCCCATGACTGCAAAGTGAGGGAGTTTTGTAACATGAACCAAGTGACACTCTTGCTATGCTACAGGAAGTATGAACTGAAAGGCTGCAGGATGTTAAGTGATTTCCACCAACGCAACAACATTTAAATACTTGTAAATGAAATTAACATATATATTTAAAAAATATATCAGCAGCAAGAAACCTTTAAATGAGGCACCTAGATTTTTGTAATTCTGAGGGGTGATGGAAACAAAGATTTTAATACATGAAAACAAACCAAGACAACTTTTTTTGCACACATTTTTTAATGTTGGTTAAGCTACTGTGTTTGGAGCAGTTCGTTGTTCATTTAATGCTGGTTTAGAATATGTTTACGTTTTAATATTGATCTATTCTGTTTTTTTGCAATTGTATTCAACTATGCCCATTTTAATATGTTAGGTGGATGTTACAAACCTTACTTGAGGGTGACATGTTTGATGTGTTTTGGCTTCCCTTTTTCAGTTTTTTAGGTCTTGCGTGGGTGTTGCAGCGCACATGCGCTGTCCGCTCTGCGAGGCTTATTGTAATCGATTTATTTTGAGAAGCGGAGTTTATGCTCCGCCCCTTATTCTCATTGGTTTGCGTCATTGTTTTGGTTAAATGGTGTGTTTTGATTGTAACCGAGGCTTTTTAGTCCCTCCTGGTTACCACCCTGTCCTCTTTTCGCCCCGCCCACCCGGACTGGATCTTTTACTGGCAGAGTTACAAAGTGGGCATTATCTGGTGGGCGAGCACTCTTTTGAAAATAGACACTGATGGGGACAGTGGCGGCTGCAGTGCTATGCACTTTCCGTTTATTATTACTTTAATGAGCTTTTCCTTATTACTTTAATGAGCGCGGTGCCCACTAGGGACACCGCGCTCACTTTATTTATTTATATTTTTGCGACGTCCACTTCAGGGACACAGCGCTCTGTTGTGTTTTTCTTTACTATAAAACTGAGCGCGGCGATGCTTCAAGGACACCGCGCTCGGTTTCTTTATATATTTTGTAACTTTAACACTGAGCGCAGTGCCTGCTTCAAGGACAACGCGTTCAGTGTTAAAGTAAAAAAAAAAAAAAAAACCAAGCGTGGTGCCCTTAAAGCGGAGCCGCGCTCAGTTTTAAACTTGCTGTTTATGTAGTGCCGCTGCCCAGTAAGTCGGAGCGCTATAATTAGCACAGAGGAAAGCAGGGCATGGTTGAGCTGCTCTGGCAGCCACAGAGTCATGTGACTGACAAGAGACTCTAATTGCTGCAGGCTTGGGGGCTGGCTTAGCTTCGCTCTGCTCGATTACACATTCAAGTGGCATGATGGTGTCACAGAGACACTACAACAATTCGTCCCACAATCGCCCAATGCCAAGATTGGGCTCAATAATACAAGATGGGATGCCCATGCCAGCGCCAGGTGAGCATGCTGTGGCAGTTATCAGATAGTTTTAAGGTTAGAGTGGAGTTAGGAGCCCCCGCTGCTCACACCGCAGTGCTATTATGCCGCCGGACAGTTTCAATCTCTTTTTATGGTCTGTGTACGGTTATCAGGCTTCCAATAGCTTCCAGGAGCTGTTTGGGCTCTATGTATGGGCTGCACCACGTGGCAACACAGTGATATAAACAACAGCATTGGCCTGCTGAAAACAGCACATGAATCCATTCCAGGCAGTGGAGATCTTGCTCTGTTGTTTTCCGGCACCGCAGGCCATGAGGAGGTCAATAAACATTGACGATTTCAGGTGGTGAGTCTGCAGCTTTCCTTTCCCCTTGAGAATGCCCACCACCAATAAAGGAACTGTAGCCTGGTGCCTTTCCATCCTGCGCAGACCCCCCCCTCACAATCCACGCTCACTGTGCAGAGGGGCACCGGGTCATAGGCTGCAGGATTGTTCAAGGGCACTAGCCAGGCCAAACTCTGCCTTCGGTGTCACGAGTTTTGCAGGCCGCCCGGCCCCAACACCCTCAGCCCTCAGGTACCTGTGGCCACCAGACATCGGTACCGGCTGTCCGCCTGCCGACCCTGCTAAGTTAATTAATGTAAATAAAATGTAATATAATAGCTCTTAAATCACATTGAAGGCTATCTCGGTGCTGCAAGGATTTAACAAACACAGCCCAGGACCCCCAGTCCAGCTGAGCCATGCCTGGTCAGTGAAAGTGGATCTCTACCAATGCGGCCCCAGAGATGGGCACGTGCACACACGAAAACTCCAGCCGACTGCCCACATCAGTAAACCATTGCTCCCAAATGAGAAGATGGCAGACCGGACCAAGGCCATCAAAGTGTCAAACAAGAGAGAGCAGCTTAGGGCGGTGGCAGTGTGTGTCACTGCACCAACCAGGTAAGCCATTTACAATGCCATTTACAACACCAATAGCTCTAACATAAGCAAATGCGAGAACTATTGCCTTTCCAATGCTTGTCTTACTTTGGGATAGGAATGGGTTTCAGTCCCATATCCACACTTAATGACTCTGTACCCTTACAAGAGGGTTGGGTTAAGGGTTTTGTTTCCCTTTCATGCAGGAATGGGTTTTAGTCCCATTTCCTCACTGTAGGCCAAAGTAGCCTTACATGAGGGTTGGCTTAAGGGGTTGTTTCTCTTTCATGCTAGGAATGGGTTTTAGTCCCATGTCCACACTGTACGTCACTGTACCCTTACATGAGGATTAACTTACAGGGTTTTGTTTCCCTTTTTACATATAGAATGGATTTTTTGTTCCATTTGTTGCAAGGTTTTTTGTTCCTTGTGTGCGTAAGCCACCATGTGCTGCATGCTCTTTTTTGTTGTTGTGGGTGCTTTTCACTACATTTCTATGGGGTTTTGGTCCCTTTGGTCTCTTAATTAGGGGTAGGAATTTGGGTCCTAGTCCCTTTTTCCACATTTTGACATGGCTTCTCTCTTTTCTTGAGGAGTATACACATTGTATTAGTATTTTCTTTTCTTTATTAAAGGAGGAGGATGAGTATTTCTTATTTATCTTTTCACTTTTCTTTCCTCCTTGTGTGGTCCTTTTCCTTCTTGTGATGTGGTTTCTACTGTTCATCCCTGGGTTATGGACCACTAACTCCTGTTGTACTTTGTTGTTAATAGTTTTTAAAGTTTGGTTTCATTATTCTTCTATTTTATAGGAAGGAGATAATGTAGTATCTTCATGTTGTGTTATAATGTTCTATGTTATCTTATTCCTAGCTGCTCAGCCAGTGTGAGTGTTCTGTGTGGAATGTTGGTGTGTGGGCCATGAGTGGAATGCTTGGGTGACTGTTGTGAGTGGTGACAGTTGGTAGATGGGCTGAGCAGCTAGCAGGCTGCTCCTGGTGGGGCTGCTGTATTGGATCTACTCTACATTATGATCTACTTCAATAAACCTACTTAAACTACATCTACCAGCGTGGACTACCTTACTGCATATAGATATACACAACAGTGCAGTTTTACCATGTTATAGTTGCTATACTGTATGGGTTTAGCAGTAATGCTGCATTACTGATGCAAATTTATCAGGCACTTAAGAGGCCTTTTCAAGGGGAAATTTCCCCCATTTAAAAGGCAGTACGTGATACAACATGCTTTATTCATTTTAATCAATCAATCAATCAAGTGGCTTGTAAAGTGCGACTACTTACCCGTAAGGGTCCCAAGGCACGGGTGGTGGATGGCTGCAGATCTGTCGCAAGGCACCGTGGTTCAGTCGAAGAGCCAGGTATTGAGGTCCTTCCTGAATTAGGGAAGTGATAGTGATTGCCTTAGGGAGAGTGGCAGGATCATCCAGGTCTTTGCTGTGGGATAGGAGAAGAATCTTTCACCGGCCGTGGTCTTGCGGACACTTGGGATGGCGGCTAGGGCCAGTTGAGCGGAGCGAAGGTCACTGGTGGGTGCATGGAATGAGAGGTGGTGGTTGAGGTATGCAGGTCCTGTATCATGTAGGGCTTTGTAGATGTGTGTGAGGAGCTTGAAGGTGATCCTTTTGTTGACAGGGAGCCAGTGAAGGTCTCTCAGGTGGGTGGTGATGTGGCTGCGGTGGGGGAAGTTGAGGGTGAGTCTGGTGGAGGCGTTCTGGATGCTTTGCAGTTTCTTGAGGAGTTTCTGGGTGATGCCTGTGTAGAGTGCATTCCTGAAGTTGAGTCTGCTGCTGATGAGTGCATGGGTGACCTTCTTTCTGGACTCGGTGGGAATCCACTTGAAGATCTTTTGGAGCAGGCATAGCATGTGGAAGCAAGATGATGAGACGGCGTTGATCATGGTGAGCGAGGAGTCCAAGGTGAGGCCGATATTTCTTGTGTGGTCTGTGGGCGGAGGTCCAAGATTTACAGGCCACAGGAGTTGTCCCAAGCGGAGGGGGGTGGAACCCAAGATGAGGACTTCGGTCTTCTCTGAGTTTTGCTTGAGGTAGCTGTCCTTCATATAGGTGGCGACAGCCTCCATTCTGTCGTGGTAGATTCTCTTGGTGACTGTGGGTTCACTGGTGAGGGAGAGAATTAGCTGGGTGTCGTCGGCAGAGGAGCGATGTTGAGTCTGTGCTTCCTGACGATGGCTGTGAGTGGGGTCATGTAGATGTTGAAGAGAGTGGGGCTCAGGGAGGAACTCTGAAGCACTCCGCAGCTGATTTCTGTGGGTTCCAAGAGGTAGCCTGACTCTCTGTGTTCGGCCAGTGGGGAAGGAACAGATCCATTCCAGGGCATTTTCGCGGATGCCGGTGTTGTGGAGTCTTGCGCATAGGGTGCGATGGGGGAGGGTGTCGAAGGTGCCCGAGAGGTCCTGGAGGATGAGGGCTGCAGTTTCGCCTCAGTCGAGGAAGGTGTGAATGTCGTCTGTGGCGGCGATTAGGTTGGTCTTCATACTTTGATTGCTTCGGAAGCCGAAAGGCGAGTGGTCCAGGATGTGGTTCCCCTCGATGAAATTGGAAAGTTGGGCGTTGATTGCCTTCTCAAAGACCTTGGCTGGAAAGGGGAGCAGAGAGATGGGGCTGAAGTTCTTGAGGTCCTTTGTGTCGGCAGAGGGTTTCTTCAGCAACGGTTTGATCTCTGCATGTTTCCAGTCTTCTGGGAATATGGCGGAGTTGATGGAGCAGTTGATGGAGCAGCAGAGTTCGGGGGAAATAGAGTCGCCTGGTCTGTTGAAGACATGGTGCGGGCAGGGGTCTGAGGGTGAGCCTGAATGGATGCTCTTCATGATTTTTAGGGTATTGTATGTGATCAGGGGAGTCCAACTGATCAGGGTCTGCTGGGGTCTGGTATCATTGGGTGCGATGATTGCGAGTGGAGTGAGAGGGTCTTGGGTATCGAGGTTGTTGAAGCTGTCATAGATCTCCTTAATCCTGCAGTGGAAGAATGCACTGGGGTTGTTGCAGAGGTCTTGGGAGGGTGGGATGTCCGCTTCACCTGTGCTGGGTTTGGCGAAATCTTTGACCACAGTGAAAAGTTCCTTGCTATTGTGCACGTTTAAGACAATGTGCTCCAAAATGCACCGGATACACTATTCACTGGCCACTCTTCTGTCGAATAGGTGTGGCTTACTTGCTACACTTTGTCTAACACTTGGATTTTTCACGGCCTCTATGAGTTCTTTGACATAACATTGATGGCAGCATCCCCACTCTGAAAGTTGCTCCTGCACACCTGGGTAGAATGATAGCAGTACTTATTTTTCTCATGCAGGTATAATGGTCCCCACCATGTCAAGCAGCACACCATGCTTTGCTCTTTAACCCAGAAATGTATAGCACAGCACTGTTATCATGACACTTGATAGTAACTCCTCTTGCATATAGAGTTTAAAAAATGTTAAAGTGTAAGACACTGGGGAGCTAGAGTAGAGCAGAGAAGATGAGCATCTGGAAAGGCACAGAGACATTTTAAGGTGTGGGTAAAGTTGACCATGTTCCAATGGGCCTTCTGGAAAGTGAACTTTCTTTTTATTTGACCTCTGTCTATTCTATTTCTCGATCTAAATCTCCTACCCCCTAGCTACCTCCATTTCTGACCCTGTCTCTCTATCCAGTGTCACTAGCAAGACATATTTCAACCGTTATTTTGTGACCCTGTTAAAGATTTTCACATAATTTAGTATTGTTTGGCATTACACAGGCTTGAATAGGCAGGAGATGGGTAATAACATTCAAATGTATTCCATACAAGTGCCCCAAAATATGTTGCCCAGGGACCCTGAAATCCTTAAGATGACACTGGAAGTGCACCTGTATTCTGTTTTGCCCAAGTGCACTATCTTACCAAAGGCTGGCCCGGCGTCATGTGCTGTTCCAATCAAAATAGTCATAGTCCTTCATTGTGGGGTTGATGTTATCTAATCCAAAGCACTGTAGTCTTAAAAGAGCTCTTAATTATCTCAAAAACAAACATCAGCCCATTAGAAATACACTAATACTATCCCAGTCAAAGACTTTTGCACTGCAGAGTATTATCATCATTGTCTATTTCAATTTGTTATCCAATGTTGGCTACCTTTGGTACTGTCCAGGGATACCCACGATCACATCGCTCCCCCTTAAAGAGCACTGTACTCTTGAAGAAAAGTACTGGTATTGGCTCTTTTCAGGTCCTGAAGTTTTATTGAGAAAAGTATGGTCTAGACAGACTTGAAGAGGAGTAGTAGTATTTCCTTCTCAAATTTAAAGCAAAGTAATGGCATTGGTCCATCACATGCACCAAAGCCCTACAGAGAAATACTGGTACTGTCCCATGCACTTGAAAGGACTACATTCCTTCAGCAAAGCTTTTCTTGGGACCTGCAGCACATCCCTACAGCCCTTACCTAGGAATCCTAGACCAATTCCACAGGGCTTCATGCCACAAGTGGCTTATACTTGCCTAGTGTCACGGACACTGCCGGGGTAGTCACCTACTATAGTTAGAGTAGCAGGGAATACAAGGCCTTGCTGGTCTTCCACTGCCTACCTTCTATCCAACTATGAGTGCATGCAAGATTCACACAGGCATGTCCTCCCTCAATGGTAGTGATGGTACCAGCCCTTCCATCTGTTCACTTCTGATGCCACTTGCACTGGACATCACGTTTCTGCACTGAGAGTGAGGGGTCCAAGTGCAGAACGTGATGCTCCCTCATTGGGACATAAAACATAAGATAACCATAGATAATTCTTGTATTTTCATCATACCCCTATATGTATGCCTGCTGGCATTTCTCTCTTCTTATCTACCTCTGGTCTCTCAACTAAGGAACCTAGGGCCAGATGTATCAAAGGGGTTTACCCATTCTGTGTCTATTGGAAAATGTGTTCATACATATGGCCCCTTGTGTCAAACAGCATCAGTGTTTGGGGTTGGGAAGAGAATGGTGAAAGCTATCTTGATGTCTATACTTTTTCGAATACCTGTAGAGTGCTCAATTTGTCATCCCTTCATGCTATGTTATGCCATCTGCATTTGTGAAGTGCACAGCTGTTGTTGGTATGGTCTTGTGGAGCTAGCTTTATCGTTTATTCTCAACAGTGGTGCATGTCTTATTAACTCAAGGAATGAGTTACATATGAGGCACTAAAATGCCACAATATGTGTGGGCAGTCAACGGCATGAAATGAATTTAGGTTTGTGGTGAGTTAACCGTAATGTCTGAAGAAGCAGGTATCAATGGTCATTCAGGAAGAGATATATAGCTACTTGTGTTGTTTATAGCCTACGGTGGACAGTACACAACAGAGCACCTGAAAACTGGTCATTCTATAAACCATAGTAGTTGGACTATTCTTTTGCACTGCCTGACTGACACGAAAGGACTTAATTGACAACACTCACCACCAGAAAATAGAGCCAATGAGGAAACAGGGGAAATTAAATACAACTGTTACACACAGTATAATTGAGCCTGTCTTATGTATCAGGCACACTCTTATGTTATGTCGATTTATATAGTGAATTAATCAGCAGTCGGCGTATCAGGAGCTTGAACAGGTGTGTAGGATTGTGGTCCCCGCATAGTTATTTAAAGAGCCAGATCTTCAGCTTCTTTAGAAACTTAGGAAGCAAATAGGAGGCTCTGATGCGCTGTGGGAGGTTGTTCCATGTTTTAGGAGCGATGTAGGAGATGAGTGTCCTGCTCTTTTGTGAAAGCGGGAGGTGTGGGTGAATGAGAGTGAAGCTGAGTGTAGATGTCTGTCAGGCTGGTAAAAGTGTATGTAGCTGTTCAGGTATGGTGGGCCATTGTTGTGCAAGGTTTTGTATGTGTACATGAGGAGTTTGAGTAGGATGTGCTTGTGGATGGGGAGGCAGTGGAGCTCTCGGAGATGGGGTGAAATGTGAGTGTTGTGTGGGAGGTTGAGTATGAATCTTGCAGCAGCATTCTAGATCTCCTGAAGTGTGTGTGGGAGCTGCTTGATGGCATAGATTGCATTGGCGTAATTGAGTTTGCTTGTGATGAGTGCTTGTGTGAAGGTTTGTCTGCTGTTCTGTGGGAGGCACTTGAAGATCTTCGTAGCATATGTAGAATGTTGAAGCAGGCAGCACTCACTGCATTGACTTGTGCCATTATATGGAGCTTGTGGTCCAGGATGATCCCCAAATTTCTGGTGTGGTCGATAGGTGTTGGTCCTAGCTCTGTTGGCAACCAGCTGATGTCCCATAGGGAGATCTTGTTTCCAAAGACCAGTACTTCTATCTTGTTGGACTTAAGCTTCAAGCAGTTGGTTCTGATCCACGCTGCTACCATGGTCATGCACTTAGTGAAGTTGGTTCAGGTGGTGGTTATATTGTACATCAGGAAGAGGAGGAGTTATGTGTCATCTGCAAAGAAGATGATGCTGGCAAGTGGTATTATGTAGACGTTGAACAGAGTCGGGCTAAGAGACGATCCTTCGGGGACTTTGCAAATCAGGTTCTTTGTCTCCGATGAGATGGGTGGCATTCTTACTCTTTGGGTTCTTCCAGTGAGATAGGAGAAGATCCAGTTGAGTGTGGGTCATTTAATGCTGGTCTTTTGGAGTCTTCTGATGAGAGTGTTGTGAGAGATTGTGTCGGATGCCGAGGAGAGGTCGAGCAGGATGAGGGCCACTGTTTCTCCTTGGTCCAGGATGGTCTGGATTTCGTTAGTGGCTGTGATGAGTGTGGTTTCGTGAAGTGTTGTTTTCTAAAACTTGCTTTAGTGTTGTTAAGTGGGTCGTGTAGTTTGATATGGCTTGTGAGTCACTTGTTGATAACTTTCTCTTTCACTTTAGTTGGGGGGGGAGAGTAAGGAGATAGGTCGGAAGTTGCTTAATTGGCTTGGGTCATCTGACTGCTTCTTGAGGAGGGTATTGACTGCTGCATGGTTCCAGTCTACTGGGAATGTAGCGGATGTGCTGGAGGTGTTGATGGTGTGGGTAAGGACATTGCTGACTGGTGATTTTCCAAGGTTGTAGAAGTGGTGAGGGCAAGGATCTGTTGAGGCCCCTGAGTGCATGGTCTGTATAATCATCGCTGTATCTTCCCTGGTGAGGATTTTCCATTTGATCAGGTGGCTGCCTTAGTTGGTGATAGGCAGGTTGGCAAGGAGATCCCGAGGTTCTGGCTGGTGTGTGAAGTTGTTGTAGATCCTTGCATTGTTGTTGTGGAATAAGTTTGATAGTTTGTCATAGAGTTCTTTGGAAGAGGTGAATCTGTTTATGGAGTGTGGTAAATTCCTTCACGATTGAGAATATCTCCTTGCAGCTGTTGTAGCTCCCTTCGATGCATTCAGCTAATGATCTTTTCTTGGTGTCTCTCAGTTGCTGGTGGTAGCTTCTGAGTGCAGCCTGCCTTGTAGGTTGATCTATCGGTGGTTAAATGGCTGGCTCTCCATTTTCTTTCTAGGTTTTTGCAGTATCGTTTGGAGTCTCGAATGTCCTCTGTGTACCAGGTGGCCTGCTTATTAGTTCTTCCTTGCTTGTTAGGTTTCATTAGAGCAAGGGAGTCTGCATGACTCTTGATCCAGTTGCTGAAGTTTGTGATGTCCTCACTTAGGTTGTCCGCATGCTTAGATTATTCCAATATGAGGGCGTAAGCCAGTTTGGTTCTGAGATTTTGCCCCACCTGCAGCTGGGTAGGCTGATGCTTGTGGGTGCATTGGCTTGCAGTGTGTTGATTTGAAAGTGGATGATGGAGTGGCTGGTCCAAATGAGTGCCAGAATGCAGGTGTACTTGATTCTGTCGCTGGTGGTAAAGATGGGGTCCAGTGTGTGTCCTGTGATGCATGTTGGCTTTGTGATGAGCTGGCTTAGTCCAATATTGTTCAGGCTTTCAAGGAGTGCTTTGGAGCAGTGGCTGGTACTGTCTTCTGGGTGGATGTTGAGGTCACAGAGGAGTATGAATGCTCTGGAGTTGATGTTGAGAGACGATGAAGGTGGTCCAGGTGGTTAGTAGACCAGGGTTCCAATTAGGGTAACGTTTTCAGACTTTGCAAGTTTGCAGCATGAAGTGCAGATGTGTGGTGGCAGTCTCCGTGGACATTGAGCACTTTATGGATTTATTGTAGATGACTGAGAGTCCTCCCCCTGGCTTGTGAAAGTTGTCCTGTCATCCAATCTTGTAGCCCACTGGGATTTCCGTGACAATGTCATTGACCGATGTATTGTTGAGCAAGGTTTATGTGAGGAGGAAGAGGCACATTCGTCTTTGCTCAGCCAGTCCCAGATTTCTTTTGCCTGTTTGATGAGACATTGTATGTTGAGTAGCATGCATGTGAGTAGGTGTTGGGGCATGGATTTGCCGTAGCGTGTGGTGTTAGATGTGGGTGTTGATGGTGTTGCTGGTGCTTGCGTGGGATGTGTGGGTAGACTGCTGCAGATGAATCGGCAGTGGGTGCAGGTGAAGAGTCCTACCATGGTGTGTGGCATGGCAGCAGCAGGCGCAGAGGCGTCCTGGGTCGAGTGATCAAAGGAGTGCTTAGGAGTATTGCTGGGAGGTGATTGGACCCTGGTTTGTTGCAGCGGGTGCTGAACAGGCATGGACAGGGGCAGACGGACCTGCCTTTGAGGCACAAACATAGAGACGGGGACAAAACTGGTCACCTACTGGTGTGTCTAGTCCAGGCTTTCTATCGGTAGTCCTGCGAAGAATGGGAGTTTGGTGTAACATTATTAAGTGGGTATAGCTTCTCTACATGGCCCAACATACTGGGTCAAAACGGGTGATGCGATCTCTGATGCTTGGTATGTGCAGCTCGGAATGTGTTAAGGGATGCACAGCATGTTCGCACTGGTTAGGGAACCTTTGGCGTGCCATGTCTGGCGTGTTGGTGGAGAGATAAGGGTACCTATCCATGGACACATGCACACTATCTTTTTATATTGTGGTAAATAAAATCTTCTTTACCGGACTGAATTTCATACGGAATCTTAAAATAAAGTAAAATAGCTCAGAATAACAAGAGGCAGAATCCGTGGTATAAGAGGTTTCTAAATGGGCTTTATTCCATTCAAAATGGCCGACTCGAGTCGCGGCCTTCAGGTTCCGTCACCACGAGGGTTCAGGAAGTGAAGTACAACACTTTATTGACAGACATGCATTTTTATAATAAGTACATTACAATAAAACGAATGTAGAAGGCGTAACTTTTGATAAGAAAAGTGACATGACAGGTACGTAATCGAAACTAGGCGTAATAAGGAATAAAAGAAACATGATTGGTTAGGATTATCAGACATAGGTGGATCTATAAGATAATACTTGGCATAGATGCGCGCGCAGCAGCATGACGTGTGATAGACGTGCAACTAGGGGGTGAAGGGGACTTGACATTTAGCTCTACATGTGGAGACGAGAAGTCTGGGGGGTCAAGTCAACCTAATCCCAAATCATATCTAACATCCTATGTTTAAAGAACTATGTTATCCACAAGGAAGGACACTCGGACAGAATCTAGTCTATACTGACTGGGTGCGTGCACAAACGTCTAAGTGTCTATATGAGATGCGAGAGGCGGAAAACTTTCCAGGGCAGCAGGGCTATGAATCACTGGCAGGAGGACGGAAAGGCTGAGTCCTTGCTTGTGAGCTAAAGGAAATGTTTACCTAAATCACTAGACAGGAATGCATAGGCTGAAGAGCAAAATAGATAATTCGAAGGTGAAATACAACTTCTTGGCAGGCAGGCGAAAACTGGCCGAGGCAGGCACCGTTAGCTGCACAGGGAGTAGGACAAAGTTCATGGATACAGATGCGAGCTCAAGCTGAAGCTGTCAGAGACAGAGAGCAGGGAAAGGCTTTGAGGACAGAATCGGGCCTACTTGCCTGAACTGTAAAAATGGAGTAACTTAGCCATATAAAGTCGGTGGCCTTTTATACTTAGGAATCGAATATCCAGCCCATTGATGGCGGATCTGACAGAGAACATGTCGACGGTAGACACACATATGTTTGCGTCTTAGAAACTGGAACCGGAGGGAACATACATGTACTTGTAACATGCATATAGAACCGTTGGGGTCCAAGATAGGGGACATAACTGATCAGGAAAATCCACATTTCCACATTCCCTCCTTGTCCCCTTCTTGCCCTTCAAGAGATATCAATCTTCATCATTCCATCGATGTGCTCATGGAGCATCATTTCTTCTTCCTTCTTCTTCCGGCATTCTGAACGAGACCTGTGATATGGAATGCATGATGTGGCACACAGACCACAAATCGCTGGTCCACATTGCAGGCATAAACAACAACTGAAAAGCATAAGAAGGCCAATACCTAGGAAGGATAAAACTCTCCATCCCCAGGCTGATATCACACTCCAAAACCACCCGGACCACGTCCAAGTGCCTGGATTCTCGTGTATCTGGCTTACAATCTTATGAAGGCGTGTTATAGCTTTATATACAGATGGCGAATTTTCTGGTATGAATATGCAGCAGCTGGATCCGATGACCCTGCAAGCTCCGCCCCTATCGGCCAGGATGACGTCAAGGACAAGACGATTCTGGAGAACAACAATTCTCATCACTGATTGTTCCTCTGTCAGATTGCCTAGGGCGGCTATAGTCTCGTTTACTACAGCTTCAAGAGTCTTGGTGAGTCTGCGTATCAGCTTACTATTTG
Source organism: Triturus cristatus (assembly GCF_964204655.1). Taxonomy (NCBI): domain Eukaryota; kingdom Metazoa; phylum Chordata; class Amphibia; order Caudata; family Salamandridae; genus Triturus; species Triturus cristatus. The sequence goes on along the minus strand of NC_140592.1, from coordinate 806,269,571 downwards.
ATATTGTACCTATATAGGGAAAGATACCTTTATTGAAATCTACATACTTGTCCCATGCTGTCTCAGTATAATCGACAACTGGGAGATCTCTTCGCTCTCTATTGTGTACTAAATGAACATTTCGATAATAATCAGGGGGAGCTAGGAAAACAGGTGGCAAAAGAAATGCTATGTAACAGGTACCATCCCAATCTAGAGGCAGACGCATATACGCCGTCTGACCACATATGAAGTAAGAATGGCGAGAAGCTCTAAATGAAGATTTACCTTGATCACTATATTCTACTGTAGTAACACATTTACTATGGCCCATATGTATGGAACCAACTTTTCTCACACATAATTCACCCTTAACTGGAAATACTGACATAGTGGGCAGAATTAGTTCAACTTCGGATTTGACATTCAAAATCATAAGATTAGGCGTAAAATTACCTAATTTATACACTTCATTTTCTAAATCAGTTCCTGTTCTACTGGGGTGATGCTCCTTATTAGGGTGACAGACTTTGAATAAAACTAGATTCAGATTTCCCCATATCCAATGTTGTTGATAAACTGCTGTGTCTGGGTCTATGGAATTTAATAAACTAAACCATGCTCCACAGGAGCCATTGTGTGTGAACGGATGTGGAAAGAAAGGCAGAACTCCTTTGTTATTCTGATAGGGAGGGAGTCGGCCACACACCCAACAATTGGTGGCATTACTAGTCTGATGGGAATGATGTAACATACTAATGAAGGTGTTATTGCGCAGCGCAAGTCTATAGGACAACTCATGTGGCGGTAGGTCACTAAAAGAATGTTCTTCAGTTATATTGAAAGCACGTTTAGAAACAGGATAATACATATGCAACAATATACTTGTAGTAACTATTAAAGAACTCAAGAAAAACAAAATTGATAAAGTCACAATACAGTGGCTACGCAGTAATTTACAATAAGCATGTCGTTTCATTATGATTCTGGACTCTACATGATTCAGACCTAAAGGATACATGTCGGGACAGATTCAACCGCTTCACCTTGGAGAGGACTTAAACAATCAAATCGTCCGACAGTTTGGATCTGGACCTGAGTTTCTGCTTATAGAGTTCGGTGCTACTGGCCTCAGCCAAAGGTAGCTTTGAGTCAATGGGGGAAGACACACGGGGAGTACTGTTTGTGTCAGGAGGAAGTCCATGAAATTTTTTGATATGGCTGGAGTGCACCCAGCCTTTCCTCCCTTCGATCTTCACAGCTGTTCTGGTCGTCAGCAGGACCAACTTAGGAAGCCTCCACCTTGGCTCCAGTTGGGTTTTCCGATCAAAATTCCTGACGAGAACATAATCGCCGGGAATTACGTCATGAGGTTTCACCTCGGTGTTGTCAGGAAAAGCTGCGACTACCTGTGAACGACAAGATTGTAGTGCAGACATCAAGGAAGCCAGGTAATCTGTCAGCATATTACAGTCAACATCAGTTATTTTACGGGGTATAGGCGTCCCCCACATATTCGGTGGTCTACCAAAGATCACCTCATAAGGCGATAGCCCTGTTCGAGAGTGTGCTACCATCCTCATGTAAAATAGCGCAACTGGTAAGGCTACTATCCAGTCCACACCCTTTTCCTGACATATTTTAGACAATCTGATTTTTAAAAGTTGGTTATGTCGTTCCACGAGACCTGCTGCCTCGGGGTGTCGGACACAGTGGAATTTCCACTGATATCCCAACAAGAGTGAGACATGTTTCATTAATTCGGATGAGAAAGGCTGACCGTTGTCTGAATATACAACACGTGGTAAACCGTACCGTGGGAAGAATTCTCGAACTAGCTGCTTGGCAGTAGTCGGGGCAGTGTAATCTGATACGGGATACGCCTCTGTCCAACGGGAGAGAGCGCAGACAACTACGAGAACATATTTGAATCCTCGACAACGTTCCATCTGAATATAATCCATCTGGAGGACTTCAAAAGGATGGTCAGGAGGCTGAAATCCACCCTGCTCTACGGGAACACTCTTTCCTGGATTAAACTGACAACATATCATACAGGTACGAACTTTTTGTTTAGCTGCTGCTCGTAAATGTTTATTGAACCAAATGTGCTGAATGCTGTCTAGCATAGCCTTCTCTCCTAAATGTGCTGGACTGTGAACTGTAGCTATAATGGCTTGAACCATGGAATCAGGGAGAAACCATACAGATTTCTCCTTCGTCATCCATCCTTGATCTGTCTGGATCCCTCCTAGTTCAGTCCACTTCTTTATTTCTTCTGCTGTGGCATGTGTCTGTATGTCAATTACGTCAAGTGCAGGATCCTTAATTGTCATACACTGTGTTGGTGTCTGAACTATTGGCTTTGTCATGTCTAATGTGCGATTCTGAGCAGTCTGTTTAGCTGTTCTGTCAGCTAAATCATTGCCTTGAGAAATGGTATCAGTAACCTTCGTGTGTGCTTTACATTTCATAATCGATATAGCAGTGGGTAGATGTATTGCGTCTAATAAAGCATGAATGAGGGGTCCGTGCTGAATGTGGGCACCATGGGAGGTTAAATAACCTCTCTCTCGCCACAGCACGCCGAAGTCGTGTACAACTCCGAATGCATAACGTGAGTCAGTGTATACATTAACTTTCTTATTTGTGGCTTGAATACAGGCTTGTGTTAGAGCAATAAGTTCTGCTGCTTGGGCTGACAAAGTATCTATACAATTTGTCTCAATAACTTCAGTGTCTGTTGTGACTGCATACGCGGCCACTAAATCTCCTGTACTTGTTCTCATGCACGATCCGTCTACATACAACGTCAGGTCTGGATCTAACAATGGAACATCTGTCAAGTCTTGTCTAGGTTTCGTCTTTATTTCAATGATTTCAACACAATCATGAGCTAGTGGGTCTGTTCCAATTACAGGTAATAGTGTAGCAGGATTCAATGTATTACACCGTCGGATCTCTATGTGTGGTTGAAACAATGTTAGTTCATAACCGGTAAGTCTTGCTATGGTCAAGTGTTGTGTTTGTGTTCGGTTCACAAGAACCTCTACTGCATGTGGTACTTGTACTGTCAATGGGTGTCCTAATACTATGGCATTGCTTTGTCTGATAGCTAAAGCTGTCGCTGCCACTGATTTCAGGCATGCAGGCAAAGCCTGAGCTACGGGATCTAATGTACTGGAAAAATAAGCACATGGCTTGCGTGATCCTGCTTGATCCTGAGTGAGTACTGACAAGGCAGTACCTTCGCGTTCTGTAACAAAGAGTGTAAAATGTTTGCTATAACATGGCGTTGCTAAAACAGGTGCTTGACATAAAGCTTCCTTTAGGCTTTCAAAAGCTTGTGTATGTTCCTGAGTCCAAGGGAGAACAGTCGATGTGGCTGCCTCCTGTGTGGTTAACTGAATGAGTGGTTTTGCTAGAAATGCGTACTGAGGGATCCACTGCCTACAATATGAAGTGAGGCCTATGAAAGCCCGCACCTCCTTTTGTGTCTGGGGTATTGACATGTTAGCAATTAACTGGATGCGATCTGGTGTAAGCTGCCTTCCCTCCTTGGACAGCGAGTGACCAAGATAAATAACTCGCTGGACACAGAATTGCAGCTTAGAAGGAGACACCTTGTGCCCCTTGTTGGCTAGAAAATGTAAAACTGTCAGAGAAGCCTTTTCACATTCTGGCTCGCTTCTTGCGGTGATCAGCAGATCATCGACATATTGAAGCAGTGCAGTATTGACTGGCATGTGGATACTGTCAAGTTCTCGTTTCAGTGCTTGGCTGTAGATGCTGGGGCTTTCTGTGAATCCTTGGGGAGCGCGTGAGAATTTAAAGCTGCGCCCATTTAAACTGAATCCGAACAAGTATTGGCTTTCCGGATCTATTGGGACGCTGAAAAAGGCATTCTTGAGATCAATTACAGTAAAGAATGTCGCTTCGGAATCAATTGCTGTCAACAATGATGATATATCAGGGACCACAGGGAATTGTGGTACAATGCATTTGTTTAGTTCACGCAAATCAATAACCAATCGGTATACTGGTGGGGCAGTAGGGTCAGTTCGTTTAAGAATCGGAATTATCGGTGAATTACATATATTGGAGTCTGTTTCTATAACTACTCCCTGGGCAATCAGCTCATCAATGATTTTCAGCAAAGCCACTACAGCATCATGCGGTAACTTGTATTGTCGCATTCGTGGTAGTACCACTCCTGCTTTCAATGTAACTCGATAGGGTGTAATGTTCATGCAGCCAACATCCGTAGGGCCTTGTGCCCATAGATGTACTGGTAAAGTCTGTAGTCTGGGATCCATGTCTCTAGACACATAGTGACCTTTAAAATCACGTAAAAACAACCTTACTCCTTCCGGAGAACAACATATTATAGCTCCTAGTGCTTTCAGAGTTTTAATTCCTAACAGATTTTCTGGGCATGATTTAGTAAGCAGTAAATCTGTAGTTCGTGTCAAAGGTCCTATCGTAAGTGGTAGAGGCTGTGATACTTCATTAACAATAGGTTTTCCTGAAAAACCAAGGGAAACATTTTGAGAGCCTGAGAGGGGTGCCCCTGGAACTTCACTACGTTTTATGGTTGTTCGACTTGCCCCTGTATCGAGTAAGAATTTTCTATTTTGACCTAATAATTCACTATGTACATAAGGTCCTTCTTGATCTACAGGAATCTCGATAAGCGGTAAGTCAACTTCCCTCTCTAGGCTGGTTCATGCGTAATGCTGATATTCAGGGTATTCATACTGTGCAGTCTGATACATTTGTCGTGTTGTGGTTTGTGTGGCAGTAGCAGGCAACGGTGGTGCAGCTGGCACAAATTGTATGGGTTGCTGTGAGGCTGGCATTGCCTGTTGCTGAACTGGCATGGACTGCCCATGCTGCATAGCTCCTTGTTCATTCTGATCTTGTCTAACTAATCGTGGTCTCTCTTTTGCAATACCTGTAGCTATATTACGTTTCAGGACTGGACAATCATGTACATAATGGCCTAGTTGTTTACAGTAATTGCAGGTTCCTTTTACAGGAACTGCAGAATCACCAGAATGTGTTACACCCTTTTTGTGACCGTCTGCTGGTACTGTCTGGGAAACTAGCATTTTCATTTTTGTATCCTTCATGCGTCTATGCTCGTGTTCTTGTTCATCCCTAATTCTATTGTGATGATACTGTAACATTTGTAGCATTTGCGACGGAGTGTTACTTTGCCAGGTACTCTCGAATTTCAATATTCTATTCTTCACTGGAGGCAATGCATTTTCCACTAATTTTGTCACAAATAAATGTGGATATGAGTCACTACTTGCTTTTATACCACTATTTATACCAAAACATTTTTCAAATCGAACATAATAATCGCTTGTGTCTTCATCTTGCTTTTGTTTGCAGGCTGTGATTGCACCCCAATCTTCCTTTTTTGTAGTTAATAAACGTGGCAGTACCTGTACTAGTAAACCTGGTAACAGTTTAACTTTATCCCCGAGCCCCGAACCTGCAGTTCGGCCCCTTTCTTCCTCTGCTAATGCTGTCCAGTCTATCTTTTGGTCTCCCACTTCCCACTCTTTTTCTTTCAGTTTTTCATAGATGCCAGCAGGCAAAAGCACCTTTAATATCGTCATAATATCAGGAAAGGTGTACTCTCCCATCAGTAACATGTCTTTAATTTCTCGGTGGAAACCCGCTGGGTCCTTGTCGTGACTAGGTACTACTTTCTTCATTTCTAATAATTCCATTTTTGATATGGGTGTGTAAACAAATACACGGTGAAACTCATTGTCTTCGCCTTTTATTGGGTGCACTTCTCGTAAAGGATTTTGTCTATCCATATAGTACGGTGCTCTTTCTCTGCGGGGCAGGGAGAGAGAATCTGGATTTACAAAAAGGACATACTGTTTACGTGACACTAATATCTCTTTAATTAGCTTGTTACTAGAACCTCTCCATCTGTTCGTGAGTAGTTCCGTTAATATATCAGGTAAAAGACCGGGGTCAGCATGTTGGCTCTTATATAATATAAGGAGTTGCTGAATCATATAGATTCCAGCTAAACGTTGTTCATCTGTACTGAGATTAAAAAACGTGTGTGCTACGGTCTCATCACCGTATTTTTCAGGACTGTCAATCCAGTGAACGGCTGATCTGGCTAATTCTTGCTCATCCATGGAATCGAGGAGGTGGTAACCCCTTCGTTCTCGTAGTATCTTATCTGCGGCTTGAAACGAATGTTCAGGAGACTTCAGATTTATTACAGGCTTCGGATACGTTCTGCTATTATTTGGGCATACAGGGTGTATGGGATCAGAAAAACATCTAGTATTTTCACAGGATCTTCCTCTGCCTACATAGGCTATGGTCTCTGACTGTCTTGCGGAATTCCCTGATTCGGACACTTCATCTTGCTCAAACTCGTCTGTTCCCAATCTTTCTTCATGAATACGCTCTATTTCTTTACGTATTTTTCGGCACATGGCTATTATACAATTTTGCTTATCGTGTCTCCCTTCTGATATATTCTGACTCCATCTTGTAAGAATAAGCATTGCATTCGGGTCTACCCCCGGACGATCTTGATTTCTGATTACACAGTTTATGAGGAAACGTAACAGTTCCCCCTGTATCTCTACTTTCTGGAATTCCATAGCTCTGTTAATACATCCTGGATCTCGTCCTGTTTGAACAAAATGATATATGTTATCCAGATGCGTAGTCATCCCTGGTAACCTCGCTAAATACTCTGCGGCTCGCCTGATACGTAATGATGCCAGGACCATTTCGTCCTCTTTACCAACCACCGGGTCATATCTACAATTTACAAGGAGTTCCTTAAGCGTACGTTCACTTACGAATTTTGGTGTACGTGAATGTGCTGACTCTTGAAAGACAAGTTTATTTATTCTAGGTGGTGTAAAGGTACTGCTAGCACCTCCCGTGGCCCCATCTGGGGCGTCGGGTGTGAATGGGTTCGTTGAACGTGACACAGCAACTATGGGTGTCGATACCCCTGTAGAGTCGACTGCGGAGACAGATGCGGAAACAGATGTGCTTGCCGAAACTTGTGTCGGGACTTGCTGTTGCACGGGGACAGGTACCTGATTCTGACGTTGAACCCCTCCGCCAGACGGTCTATGTGGTGTGGCGTTAGCATACTCGGGAGCTGCGTCGTCTAGATATGAGGAAAGAAAAACATCTTCTGCGGTTCTGGGAAGCCCCTTTGGATGTACCTTAATTGGAAATAATGGGGGTGGCAAGTCTTTTGGCATCTCTGGAGCAGCCTTAGGTAGTCCTTCGGCTAGGAGGGGATACATACCATTCATAAGAGCATTTCTTTGTCTTTTTACTTGTTCTGATTTCACTCGGATACCTTCCTCAATTAATAGATTTTCTTGAACTTTACTTGAACTTTCTTTACTCCTCTCTTCTTGTCTACGTGCTTTTTCTGTTCGTCTATGAGATTCTTTACGCCATAACTCAACAGCGTCTTTCTGTGACTGTCTGACCTTTCTTTTCCATAACTCTTCCTCCACTTTTATGATGCACTCTGCATCCCAGGTTCCCGCTACGGGCCACCTTTGACTTTCCGGCAATCCCTTGGTATAATCTACCCATAGATCAAGAAACAATATGGCATCTAAGCCATGTTTATAGTACATAAAATGCCCTGGAGTGTCCCTAGGAGGAATAGGAACTGCTTCTTCAAGCACCCCTTTTCTGGTAGTGATCTGTCTTAACTTCGAGAAGAGCGGCATATTGACAACTGATCTGATACTTACTCTTGAATTTTCTTAATACGAAAAAAACACAATAATGAACAGTGAATAATGAACAATCATTCATACCACAATATTTGAACACTTTAAACATTAAACATTAAACATTGTAACAATGACCGACAATGATGACAGTCTGCTTAACTAATCACCACGCTGAATTCTTGACAATAACTGAATACTTCGGAATACTTGATATACTGCTAAACAGTACATATACACTGCTAAACAGTGCAGACCGGATTTGTGTACCCAAATCCGTCTTGACCAGCACAACCTATGTGCGTGTCAACACGCCTCCCCGGCGATGGTACTCACCGAGTAGCTCCTTGAAACGGAAGGCCTCAGAGAATGGACAGGACTCGATAACTGCGGACAGCGGACCCTCTGGACATCGGGATTTCGAAAGACCTGGTGGGCCTCGGTATACCTCGGATCTTGCTCTCTCAGCTAGGCTCTGGTCGGGATACTTCGCACTTCTCACCGCCTCGTCTGGGTTGATCGCAGCCTCAGTCGCCCCCGCTTGACCGGAGGGAGCTTACAGGAAATCCTGCTGGTACGCGTTTATGGTCCGTCCAGCTGTGGCAGGAGACCGGGCCTGCAACGCACCGCCGGCGCGTGAGATGAGAAAGTGTCCCTATTCGGGCGCCATTATGTGGTAAATAAAATCTTCTTTACCGGACTGAATTTCATACGGAATCTTAAAATAAAGTAAAATAGCTCAGAATAACAAGAGGCAGAATCCGTGGTATAAGAGGTTTCTAAATGGGCTTTATTCCATTCAAAATGGCCGACTCGAGTCGCGGCCTTCAGGTTCCGTCACCACGAGGGTTCAGGAAGTGAAGTACAACACTTTATTGACAGACATGCATTTTTATAATAAGTACATTACAATAAAACGAATGTAGAAGGCGTAACTTTTGATAAGAAAAGTGACATGACAGGTACGTAATCGAAACTAGGCGTAATAAGGAATAAAAGAAACATGATTGGTTAGGATTATCAGACATAGGTGGATCTATAAGATAATACTTGGCATAGATGCGCGCGCAGCAGCATGACGTGTGATAGACGTGCAACTAGGGGGTGAAGGGGACTTGACATTTAGCTCTACATGTGGAGACGAGAAGTCTGGGGGGTCAAGTCAACCTAATCCCAAATCATATCTAACATCCTATGTTTAAAGAACTATGTTATCCACAAGGAAGGACACTCGGACAGAATCTAGTCTATACTGACTGGGTGCGTGCACAAACGTCTAAGTGTCTATATGAGATGCGAGAGGCGGAAAACTTTCCAGGGCAGCAGGGCTATGAATCACTGGCAGGAGGACGGAAAGGCTGAGTCCTTGCTTGTGAGCTAAAGGAAATGTTTACCTAAATCACTAGACAGGAATGCATAGGCTGAAGAGCAAAATAGATAATTCGAAGGTGAAATACAACTTCTTGGCAGGCAGGCGAAAACTGGCCGAGGCAGGCACCGTTAGCTGCACAGGGAGTAGGACAAAGTTCATGGATACAGATGCGAGCTCAAGCTGAAGCTGTCAGAGACAGAGAGCAGGGAAAGGCTTTGAGGACAGAATCGGGCCTACTTGCCTGAACTGTAAAAATGGAGTAACTTAGCCATATAAAGTCGGTGGCCTTTTATACTTAGGAATCGAATATCCAGCCCATTGATGGCGGATCTGACAGAGAACATGTCGACGGTAGACACACATATGTTTGCGTCTTAGAAACTGGAACCGGAGGGAACATACATGTACTTGTAACATGCATATAGAACCGTTGGGGTCCAAGATAGGGGACATAACTGATCAGGAAAATCCACATTTCCACAATATGCAGGCAATACATTACTAATCATGCAGCGCCACTGTGCTCCCACTGCTTCTGGAAGACACCCGCACCTTTGGGTCCGTTCAGGCATTAATGTGAATGTGTCCAGTCTTACCTCTTCTCTAACAGAGAACGGAGTTGATGGATTAGATCTGCTGATGATACTTTACTTCCCTGTAGAATGCCCCACGTTTAAATACTTGGGAGTGAGTGTGTCAAGCAGGACGTACTTCAGGATAACCTGGGACAAGTGCTGATGTTGGCAGGAACTCTGTGGAATTCTGGTGTAGGCTGCTGTTGTCAGTCTTTTGCCATGTGGCACTTGCCAAGATAGTGCTGCTACCTAGATGTGTATACTTCTTTGGCAACATCCCAGTGAAACTCGATAGTTCCTATTTCCTAGACCTCTCCTCGCTGCTCTCGGAATTAGTGTGGGGGCGAATAGTGGAAGAGTGGCTTTGGACACCATATACCTCCCTATTCACAGTGGTGGATTCTGAGTGCCTGACTTTGAAGCGTATTATTTAGCAACATAACTCCAGAGTGTGCCAGGATCATTTAGGCAGACAGTGGACAAAGAGCTTGGATGTAGTGAGATGTTTTTCTATCTGAGCAGGATGGCCTGGGGACTGTGCCCAGACCCTTTCTAAGTTTCAAAGGAAGTCTACCCTAGTACAGGCAGATGTAGCTCACACATAACTCGTCCTCGCTTTTTTCCTCATAGCCAGCCTGGCACCAAACTCAGTGGGAGGGGTAGCTAGCCCAGAACTGGTTTGAGGTGACCACAAGGGAGGGTTTGACTATTTTCATAGCATCACCTCTATGTGGCACAGGGAACTCTGCATACTGGAAGAAAGATTCTGCCATGTTGGTTTTAGGGGAGAGAGCAACACTGTGGGATAATTTGCAGTAAAAGACACAGAAAATGCTGCAAACATTAGTAGGGTCACCCATGGGAATCTTTACCCCATGGGCTATTGAGTGGCCAAGAGTTTTATCCACACACAGGTTGGCACTGAACATAAATGTGGCACCGCCAGCACCCTCTTCAGAGCACCACTGAAACTGTGGAAGACAGAAGAAGGACTGCATCTACTGTTGTTACTGGTAAGGAGGCCCTCAAGAGCTGGGCCTGCTCCTGCATATACCCAGGAATAAGAAGTGGACTCCAAGAGTCAGTAGGAAGTTAAAAACTGTTTCATGGATTTTTGCCTGGAGAGTCGACAGAAGACTTGGACCAACCTGCCAAGTCATCTGATGAAATACATTGCGGCGGAGCCAAAGGTTAAGGTTGCTCCTGCTTGGAGCTTTTCCGCAGCAGCAAATACGTTTCAGCTGGGTGTCGTGGAGAATGTATCTGACCTTGTGGAGCCTTGTTCAGCCACAGCTTGCAGGCTGGGCCTGCTGGAACAATATAAGCACCAAAAAAGTGACTAGGTACCGGGTAAAGGCACCAAAAGAATCCGGCCTGCGAGGGACCATCATTGGCCGTGAATTTTCAGTTTCTCCCACTCTGAGCTTTCCCGCCCAAAAACATCGGCTTCACTGCGACTTCATCAACTGGTATTCCACCTCATGAAACCCATCTTGACCACAGCCTGCTGCCTTGCTCCACTGAGGAGTTTTTCCTTCAATTTCAGAGACTAAGTGAGAAGGTATCTCCTCTGACTGGGGCGAATCTCATCTATGTATCCCACCTGCTCTCCACTGTGGTCAGCCTTAAGCCATACTCTTGTCCTGGTTCAGCGTGACTAGTTGCCCGTGGTTGGTGTTTTGTGATTTTTGGCACTATTTTTCTCTAAAGCTTCCCCTTATTGGATTTTTGTTGTTTTGGTATGATCTTGTTAAATATTGTCTACTTTTATGACCTTCAGTGGGATTTTCATTGTGTTTTTGACTCATTAACTGTTTTGGTACTTCTAAATGCTTTGCAGAATTTCTTTATTTACACCTCTCTGCTGTGTGCCATACATATCCAGGTCTGAGCTAAGGTTCAATATACTGAAACCTTTACTGGACCTAACAAGGATAGTACCATTATTACTGATGGTGGACTTCTCTCCATCCCAACTAATAATCCACTTTCTCACAGTATGCATTCAACAGTATCACTCCAAGTGTAGTTAGACCCAAACAGAATGCATGCTTGACAGTTTAGAGCAATGTGTGAGTGGTGGGAGCCTTTTGTGTAATATCGTCAGACGATCACAATGATCCATGTTGTAGCACTTATGATCCTAGATTGACTGAGAGATTTACTGTATTCCTTTTGATGGGAATATGATCCTTGATGAATTTATTATCCTGTATAATAAATGCATGCGTTTCAATAATTTACTTCCTAGAGTTTTTTTAAACTGACCTGAAAGTACCCAGTGGGGACCTTGTTTTCACAGTCTATATTTTGATGAAAAACCAAGAGCAGAATGACCCTCTTTTATATTGGTTTTATCAGAACACGGTTCACACCCCATAGAGTTTCAAAATTCCTTTGTATGTGGAAATTGAGGATAACTGGAGAGTGAATAGCCCCTCCCTTGTGCCCAGGGACAGATGTTACCTGCTGATATGTACGTTGCTTTTTGTATTCTGTGAATTATACTGCAGACATCACCTTGGTAAAATGGCACTTCAATTACTGAGAACAGCAGGGCAATCATTTCCAATAATTACACCAAAATGCATTTCTTTGCAAGCAACAGAAATGGTAAGACATAATGCTCGGTTTACTGGCCCTTGTATAAGGCCACAAGAGCTCCACATGATGAAGATGAGATGTATAAATTATTATATATGTAGCGCATATGTAAGTGCAAAACACCCCTCTAAATAGGACATACCAGTAAAGAGTGAGAGAGTATCTTATCTACCGTGTCAGAGCAAGCAAACTTCCATTGTTATGGTACTCTGTCTTTCCGTTTGCATATGAGGGTGTTCAAGGATTGAGACCAAGCTTCAATGAGAAACAGCCTTTACAACGAGGTTCTTACCATATTGTGCCTTTACTTTGCATTTTTTACCATGCATGTTTTTACAACATGTATGCCTTTACAACTCATGCCTTTACCACGCTTTTAAGATAAGTTCGAGGTCTTCCCCCACAAATACATTGTTTATATATATAAATATATGTATATATACAATGCGGAGTAAAGGCATACGTTGTAAAAGCATGTGCGTTCTAAATAATTGTGGGGTAGAAAATGCAATGTCAAGGCATGCAAAGTATTTGCCTGCGTTGTTCCGTCATACAACCGCCACAATTTACCATGTAACCTCTTCGAAGAACATGGGTAGGATTTTATCAGTTATTCCTCTGGCACAACTTCCAATTGAGATGCTTCTGTATTATTTAGTTACAGCTTGTTTTCTGGTCAATTATAATAATAAAGCAAACACAAGGAGATGATGGATGGAGCGCTGCAACTTTTAAGACACTCACCCCGAGTCACAGATCTGGGTTGAATTCATATTCGTTCTTTAGCTCAATTTTCCACTCCAGTTCAGACCTAGTCAAATGCAAATCAGTCTTGACCCAGTTCCTCATGGGAACAGTCCAGCCGGAACTGCCAAGCCAGGTCTTCCCTGGACTGGAAACAAGCATCCTTGGACAGGTTTCGGGGTAACACCCCTCATCAGCCAGGCTAGCTTGAATCTAGTGGCAAAGTGAGCAACGGACCCACGTCCGGGCATACCCTGACAACTTAGGGTGAACAAAGCAAACACAAGGAGATGGTGGACAGAGAGCTGAAACTTTTCAGACACTCACCCCCAGTCACATATTGGGTTGAAACCGGTCCCAGGATGCTTTTCTCCGGTCCAGGGCAGACCTGGCTTGGCAATTCAGGCAGGACTTTTCCCATGAGGAACAGGGTCAAGACTGATTTGCATATGGCTGGGTCTGAACTGTGGTGGCAAAATGAGCTAAAGAACGATGATAGATTCAACCCAAGTCTGTGACTGGGGGTGAGTGTCTGAAAAGTTTCAGCGCTCCACCCATCGTCTCTTTGTGTTTGCAATTATAAAAATAAACATTATGGGACTGATTCACAAAAGCTCCCTGGGACACAACTGCTAAAAATTAGCATCTGCCTGCCTATCTGTCTAAGACTATAACTTCCAAAGGCAAGCACTAGCCTTCATCAACCTCCAAAGCAGCAACAGCCAAAGGAGAACATCTGCCTGTAACGGCCCCCAAAGGGTGTAACTGATGAATTTGAACGTGCGCCCATGTTGGATTGAGGGCCACAACTGCCAACAAGCCTGCTGAGCATGTTGACCCATGCCTGTGATCCTAAGAGAAGAAACCCCTCTCTAGTCTTCCACTTCGCACTAAAGTTCAAGAGTGGGAAGACGACAGTTGGCACAAGCTACCCCCGGAACTCACCAGCATCATTGAGCATGTAGCGTGGTACTTGGTATGCATGAACTGAGAGGCTGTGTTTGAATGTGAGCAACGGATAACTGACGCTGCTAATGCTGACCTTTGCTGGCATAAACTTGCTGGCTCAAAAGGCAATTGAACTGACCTATGGTCTAATCTTTGGGGTATTTCACTAGAGATCTGGATCCGTGCCTAGCCTATGCCTGTACCTATATTGTTGCCTGAGTCACTAGATAGAGATGGAGGGAGAAAGTGGGAACCATAAGGATATCTGAATTTCATTAAATTCTGTCGGGTGTATACAACCCTGTAACTGTACCACATTTGAAATTTGTAGTATTAAGTAACTTTGTGTGATTAAAGTACTTTTATATCTAAAGGACAAGCACTTGGTTGGAAAATACTTGTTTGAATCTGTTGGTTGATTGTTGAGTTCTGAGCTCTTGTACCCCACACTAGCTCCCAGAGAAGCCTGAGACTGCTCGCAAGAGCTATTTTAACCGTGAAGTGCAGAAAGTGTTGTACTTGGCCACGTTTTCAGAGTCATAGTAGAATGAACCGTAGGACACCCGTGGTAAAATATCTCAGTTACCACAATTGTTGCCCATTAGCTCCTGCCTGACCTGTGGCTAACGCCAAGGTCAATCATGAAAGATGTCCAGGTAAAAGTAATTTAGGTAAACACAGCCAAAAAACTGGATTTCCTCCACACCCGATCTGCATCAAGCCCAGTTATGTGTATTGCTTTATTCACTTATGCTTTAGCCATTATTTGCTTGAAAAATCACAGATACCCCTACCTACCCCCATTGTAAACAAGCCACGGCTCCATAAATGAGCTTGAGAATTCTTCTTAGCAAAGAATGAGGCTGAGATTGCATGAAGAAAGCAGACAGATGAAAACAGAAAAGTGGGGGACATGGGAAATTAAAAAGATGTAAATGAAAATTGGAGCATTGAAAACTCAGAATTCATGATACTGGGGATGTTTGTACCAAGTCCCCCCGCCCCCTACCGGAACCCTGTATAGGAAAACTTCCACAGCTGCAGACAAAGGGGCAGATTTCTCAATATTTCATGCAGCGGAGCAAGCCACTTAGCTGTGCTGTGAATGCATGAAAGGGCAGGAACGTAACATATTTAATGTGATATGGCGTATTCCTGTACTTTCCTTGTGCTGCCGCACAATTTGGTGCCTATCGCCAATGCAGGCTCCCTTGCGCTGTGGTGCCTGCATTGCAGACAGGATTGTTTTTGTGCAGCAATGAGAACCTTCCTGCACAAAAACAATCCTCTGAGACATGTGTGGTGCCGAATGCAGCACACACAGAAAGAGGAAAAAATTAGGAGGAATAAAGATATTTCTGATGCATTCCAAGGTCTACCAATAAAATCTGGGAATGCACAAAACTCCTTGGGTGGATACGTAGGAACACTCACGCTCCACCAATGGAACGCTTAACTGGGGCGATTTACGCTGCGTTGCGTTACTCTAGATTTATCAAGCCGCGCAAGATGGTCTTGCATAGCTTGATAAATCTGACTTAGCAGTTGCATCACCCTTGCACCCCCTTGTGTGGCAATAAGGCAACGCATCTAGGTGATAAATATGCCCCAAAATGTTGACGCATTTTGCGCCACTGATCCAGGAAAATAATATAATAGTACATAACATAACGTAATATGACAAAAGTAAAGGAAAAAAAATTAGGGAAAGACGACTGTAAGTTAGAAAGGGAAACCCGCTTTAGAACGAAAGATCAAAGAAACTTGGAAAATCACATGCATAAAAAGATAACACAATGGGGAGAAGGAAAATGGAAACAGAGTAACTGGGCCAAGGGGCATAGTCGTGAAAAAAGACAAAGAAGAGAATAAAAGATGTCAACGTAGAGATGAAATACAGTACCATAGAAGAAATGGTGAAAACCTTTGAACAAATCATTTCTCTTAACTTTTGACAATGCATTTGGGCATTAATTCCGTGGCTATTAATTTTTTGAGGACAGGGGAGCGGGATTTGTCATTCACGAGAGTATAACGTTCTTGAAATCTTCTTTCTAATGTCCTTTATACAATTGAAAATGTTTTAGAAAGAGTCTCCAAGAAAATCGGTGGTTAGAAGTCCAAGTCCTGAGAAACAGTAACTACTGCATGTCGCTTTTACAGCTAGGGATAGTACTGCCTGTAATAGGTGCAATTTCTTGCAATAACAAAATGTTCCTGACCTTTTTATGGTCACAAAGCAAATGCGCTTTTACTATGTCAAGTAAAATCAAATTTGTCTTTTTCTCCCACTGGTTTTGAAGGGTGCAGTTATATTCCACCTAACCTAATAAGACATTTCAAGTATTGGACATTAGACAATAGTGTCTCATTTTTAACCCCTCTGTAGTGAGGAACTGAATTTTGTTCAGGTCTACTACAAAATTCATATTTTATGCGTATTTTTCGCTGGCTTTTTTGCTAAAGTTAAAATGTGTGACTAGTGCGCGTTGTGCATACATCGGTCATTTATAGGTACTAGGGTCATTCATGTATTCGATATTTGTCTATAGTATGGTGGCACATAGGTTGAGCTGGACCAATCTTTGCTTACTACATTTATGGCAGTCTTTTCTCCTCTTACTTCCTAGCATCTGCCCTACGCTTTCATCCTTTCTCAGTATTGCCTGAGTGAATGTTGGTGGTACTCAGGCCCGGCTACATTCACTTTTTTAATTGCATTTAGAAGCAAGTTTGCAAGGGAATTTTTAGCCCCAAATATGTTTAGATCTGAAAATTCAATTTTTTTAACCGTGCCAATTTTTATTGTTGTTTTTTTAATACAAATAAACGCCTGTAATGGGCTAAGTCAGCAGAGCAAAACACCCACCAGCAATTCAGAGAGGGATTTCGGGCAGGCGTAAATATATTTATTCCTGCAGATTTCTCCACTACGATTGTAGAGAAATTTGCTGTTATAAATGCAATTTAGGAGCAGGAAGTGGGATTCCCAAGGTGTGGTATGCCTTGGAAGCTTGGGAACGCCCATAAACATGTATGCCTGGAGACATTCCCAAACTCCTCTCCAAACCCTTTCCCCCCTGGAAATGGTCAGAGGTTTACTCCAGTCAAGGCCTGGAGTAACTTCCCATTCAGGATGGGAAGGGAAACAAATCATTTCCAGATTTACTGAGGGTGGGAGCTTTCTCCTCAGTCTAAAGTGTAACCCGCCAAGGAACAAAAGAACTACAAGCCTGTGCATTTGCTTGGGGGTTCCATTTCCTCTGTGCGGAGTTTTACCCCATGCATGCAGACTAGAAGCTGGTGGGAATTGTCTCTTGACATTCTCAGTAGCATGCCTTGCCTTGAAGCCTGCACCTGGCACAGTTTTCCAGGTGTAATATTGCAACTGCTGTGAATATCAAAAAGTTGTAAATCTGCACTGTGACATGCAGTTTTGCGCTTTGGTCATTTCTGCGACGCAAGTTTGCACTGTACAGTGCAGACTCAAGTGCATGATCCAAGAATGAATGAATGGATGAATGAAGGGGTTTTGTAAAGCGAACGGCTACTCAAACTGAGTGTCCTGGTGCAAGGTCTAGCAGTCTGACCCAATACCAAAACTTAATCAATAAAGTTCTCTAATAAATGGAAAAGAAAAGGCAAGTTTTTAGTTTCCGGCAGAAGACTTCCTCTGAAGTAAGGGTCCGGAGGTCCAAGGGAGCTGATTCCAGGCATTACCCGCTAGAAACGAGAACGCCTTACCTCCCTTCTTCATGCGCCTAATTCAAGGCACTACCACCAGAGCTGCTGATGCCGATCATAAGGATCTGGCAGACAGTAAGGGAGGAATCTGTTTGCAAGATAGCCAGGACTGACTAGAAAGAAGGCCCGGTGAACTAGAGACAGGGATTTGTAAAGAAGACATTTCTTAATAGGCAAACAATGAAGATATCTGAACAAGGATGCATCAAAGTCAATTTAGGAAGTCTTAGAATCAGGCGAGCCAAAGCATTTTGCACAACCTGGAGGCGACGTAGCAAATCTTTGGACATGCCCAGGTAGAGAGCATTGGCGCAGTCCAACCTATCAGTGACCAGGGCATAGACCACCGTCCTCCTACAGTGTATGGGGAGTAAGTGCAAATATTTCTTGAGGGTCCAGAGCAACCCAAAGCAGGTGTTGACCACAGCCAAAATCTGAGGTTGCAGAGAGAATTGATTGTCCAGTTTGACTCCCAGATTTTTCCCTGCTGAATAAGGGGATTGGGGTGCAGCAGAGAGGGAGGCCAGGCCACTTCCCACCACTAGGCTAATTGGGACCCAAAAAGGAGAATTCCAGTTTTGTCGTATTACGTTTCAACTGACTATTATGCATCCAAGCAAAGTATGCCGGTATGCTGTCCTTGAATCACTTCTCAGTAGAAGAGGAGGCCCCCTCGAAAGCTAAGAGCAACTGGGTACCATTAGTCTACAAAATAAATGTGCATCTAAATGATTCCACGAACGCCACTGGAGGGCTCATGAAAACATTACATAAAGTAGGGCTCAAAGACGAGCCCTGCAGCACCCCCTGTTTGACTGCTTTAACAGCAGAGCTAAAAGGAGACACCCAGATTGACTGTGGTCTGGAATCAAGGAACGACTTCACCTAGTCCCACACACGACCTCCAACCGCCAGTCATTGTAAAAGAATCACATGTGGAACAGTATCAGATGCTGCTGAGAGATCAAGAAGGATCAGCACTGCATTTTTACCTTGATCCAGCGACCACTTGAGATGGTCAGATATTTCTAGAAGCCCAGTCTTTTTACTCTGGCAAGTGTGGAACCTCGATTGACCTGGATGTAGCAGTGTGTCCTGCTCTAAATAATTGACTAGCTGGGTATTCACCAGTCTCTCCAGCATTTTGGAGAAAGCTGTCAACAAGGAGATGGGCCTGTAGTTACTCACAGTCATTGGTCTGGAGCAAGCTGCATTCTTGAAGCAGCCTTTTAGTTGACTTTCTGCAGTATGTGATTTTTCCAATCTGGACAAAATAATCAACTTTGCCAACTTCATAGTCATTCCTTATTGCACGTGCAAAGCCCAATGCTTCAGGTTTAAGTATGTGAGAACTCCCACCTCACCCCGCTTTTCAGCAAGACCAGCACTGTTTCATAAATATACAATCTGTGATATATGTAAAGTACTGTCACTTGTTTTCTCTATTTTCCAAACATCTCCCTTTTTAATGAACATTCAGTTGCCAGATATGGGTTGAATGTTCTATATTTATTACATTTGCCAGGACAGACTGGAAACCAAAATCCGCCCTGGCGAAAATGTGCATAGAACCCCACTCAGCTGGAGGCGAGGATACGAATGTGTTCATGGGGGCGTGGTTGGGTAATAGAAGCCCATCCTACACTGTAAGCAGCTGCCCAGTCTCCAACTTACTGGGGAAATATCCAGGTGGCATAATTGTCAGGCCGACCTGCTAGCTTGCTTTAGACAATATTATCCCTTTCCTTCTGCTGCACATCTAAGTATGTTTTGAAAAGCCCTTCCATGTTACACAGCCATGCAGGTGTTCAAGGCCCTTATAACATACTAGACGGAGAGTGTATGAACTGCCATGCATCGCAAAACATGTTTACCTCACTCCCTCTTATGCACCTTGCATGCTTTTTAACTGGGCATGTACAATTTGCCCCATTCCCACCCTTAGCTTCCCTATGAAATACATTGCAAGATATCAACAATTTGCACTGGAAATGTGTGTAAATTGTAAATTTACCCAAGCATGCTTTAGGGTATTCTTGTCCAAGTGCAATTAAAGAGTTGGTTGTAATAGTTTCCGCGTTCTTTCTTCACTACAGAAAACGTTGTATTCTCCTTTACTATTTCACTTAGGGCCCGATTCACTAAGAGTGTGTGTTGCCCTTGCGTCATGCAAGGTGATGCAAGGACAACACAAGACCTTAAGTGAGATTTACTATGTCAGGCAGAGCCACCTTGTAAATCTGGAGTAACGCAAGGCAGCGCATGTCAATGCCTTACATTACTCTGCCCTAGGAAGGCGCTCCATGAGTGTAGTGTGGGTGGTACCACCCATGTACCTATGAGTTTTTGGAGCATTTCCAGATTTACTAATACTAAAAAAACACAAGAAATGTGTCAAAATGCTACTCCTTCCCAAGGAAGGGGTAACGAGAAGAAATATGTTTATTTCTCCTCATTTTCTCAACTTTATATGTGCACTGCATTCTGCAGCACATATAGAAAGAGGGAAAAGCCTCAGAAGATTGTTTTTTGTGCAGGAAGGTGTCCCTTCCTGCACAAATACAATCCTACCTGCAACGTAGGCACCCTTGCCACATGACGCAAGGGTGCCTGTCAAGGCCGGACTGGGAACGGAAACCGTCCCTGGCAAAGAGCTCGGCTGGCAGGGGGAGGGGGGGGGGGCAGAGGGGCTAGTGGAAAGCTTTGTGCCGCTTTTGTTGCAGGGGGCAATATTGCAGCTACGCTGCAAAACTGGCCCCCACCCTGGCAGCCCACCAGGGAAACGCCTGGTGCCCGCTACGGCCAGTCCGGCCCTGGTGCCTGTGTTGGTGCTTGGCAGCTCAACGCAGAGAGATAGAGCAGCAATGTGACATATCTTTGTAGAGATGACACATTCCTTCTCTCCCTATTTCATGCCCAACCGCCAGCCACTTCCCCCGCCCCTTAGAGCATCAGCTCACCTTTTCAATGCTTTCTCTCTCTCTGTCTCCTCACATCTCTATCTCAATTCTCTTCCTCTTTTATCTCAACCTCTCTCTGCAGTTTTCACCTCTTTAATCCCTCACCTCTGTCTCTTTCTAACCCATATTTACATACTTTTTCTTGCTTCTTCTTGCTTCTTCAATCTTTCACCTCAGTGACACGCTTCGCTCTCAAATTTCTTCTTCCCACAGTCTCTCTTTTCAATCAGTTAGACCTCCGCGGCAACCTGCTGTTCTGCTGCCTATCTTTTAAAATCGTCTTTCACTCTTTTAATTCATTCGCTGCAATTTTCCTCAAAACTCCCGTTGTCCTCTTGTGCCACTCTCATGTTCTCTGAAGCTTCAGTACCTGTACTCCCATCATCCTATCACACAAAATGCCCCAGTCCTCATAAATAAATGCTACTGGCGCCCACCGGCACAAATTAAGGACTACTATCCCGTACTAAACAGCATTGTGCATTCAATATATGCAAACAGCAAGAACAGTCAGAATTGATGGCTTACAAAAAGGTAAGCTGGCTCCAACAAGTAAATCCTCTATGCTTGACTCTGAGCGGGTTTGTGAGAAAATGGGTGAAGATTCCGTTTTCTTCCCGCCATCTAATTTATGCGTTTTACCTCTTGTCAGCATCAAGCAGAAATCGCGGTGCATGGTGGGAGTGGGTGGGGAGGGGGGGGGGGGGAGCATGTTCTTCTCTTTTCTCTGGGAGATGGTGAGGATCTACAAGGTGTCCTGACCCTCTCATGGCAGAGCTCAGGGAGACCCACCAGCACCACCTGTCCACATCACCTAGATTTTGCTCACTTTGCAAAAAGTACTTTCCACTTTAGCAAGAGGAATATATTCCCGGCCTCAAGCCAGGCCAAGAGGGATGACTCCTAAATTAAGCAAACTTTAGAAACAGGATATTTGAATGCATTTGTCGCTTGATAAAATCTTAGCCATTTACAGCGGCGGTGAAAAAAAATACAAAAAAAAATCTCGAGTTCAAAAATAACGTTTCCAACCTAGTCTTTGAATTCTTTTTTCAATGCTTTTATTTTGCCTCTGTGGTGCAAGGCGAGCAACACGCCGTGCTCAATAATTCAAAGTTATTGCATTTTGCAACTTTGAGCAATAAACTGGGTAGAACGTTTCCACGCATGAAGATAAGCTGATTAATGCTGGTTGTGCATTTTGTCTTTTATTTAGGTAGAAGATCTTCAAAACCGGATGTCCTCGAAAGATGTTTCATTCCTGGAGATGAAATCTCAGTTGGAAACCTACAAAGAAAATAATGCGAGGCAGGCCTCTCATATTCAGTCCCTGAAAGATCGGATGAAGGAATTAGAGGAAATTGCGGCGTCTGCCAGCAATGTCAAGTCTCACGTGCAGCCGGGCCTGGAACCTTTTAAGAGAGGCAACCGGGAACTGAATGAAAGAGTGGCAGAGTTAGAAAACAGAGTCAGGTAAAGCTACGGACAGACTAGCGGTTAATGGAGATGCACTTTTATTTGTGAATTGTTAGCTTGTCTCTCTTGAGAATTGTTTACTTTCAGAACACCATGCCTGACCCCGACTGGCCCGCACTCTAAGGGAGAAAATGGCACGAATCACTAATGCAAATTCTACAGATGTAAAATTCATGTGTGATTGGGCACAAATTGTACTAGCACAAATGTGCATCATCACCGGGTTTGCAAATGTGCAAGTGCTCAATTTGTGCGCATTCAGGGCGGAATGGCTACACGCAAATAGCACGTGTTATCCCCCTCGTTGACATGCTCAAAGAGCTCATATCTGTTATTCGCACCCGTGATTAGCACAAGGTTTCTCCAGTAAACACCTGTTTTTTGCTGAGGGATCCTAATCCCGGTTTGGCGGTAAAATGTAGTTTTCAACTAAGAACTCTATTTGAGACCCTGTTATGATTGGGGCCTGCTTTGATGAGCCCTCCACATTCCACAACCTAAAGATTTATCACTGAGTTTCCCCGAAAGTTTCACATTAAGGGTGCTAAAACAATGACAACACTGGTGGTAAATACTTAGGGCCTCATTTCCAGTTTGACGATGCAGGAGCAGGACTGCCCCACTGGTTGAACCTCTGGCGAAACTAGGAGTTTTCTCCTGTCTGGCGGGCTGTTTTTTTGTGTGCATATTTATAAAAGCGCGAACTCGACCCAAAGGTATTGGAGCGTTTTACATGAGCACCGTATTTACATTACACATTCAGGCACGGGGAGATTAAGTGATTTTCCCAGAATCACAGGATGTGGACGCGACCTCGAGGCTCGAACTCTGGTTTCCGGCACCAAAGTCGGCAGTTTAAGCCGAGGGACCACATCCTCTCCCCCTGTTCTTTGGCGTTCCCCCAGCAGCTCCTATGAAATAGGCACCGCAATGGGAACATCAAAATCAGTACCTGCGGGCAAAGCTGCAGGTGGTGTCCAAGGAGGGGGCTTCATCTTCGGGTAGACGCTGGATGAAGTCACAGTGAATATTTCTATGTTCGCATATGCCTTCCGCTGCAATATAAATCTGATAGGATGTAATGGGATTTATATTTAGGCAGATGGGATATCCGTCACCGTTGTGACAGAGTAACAATCCACCAAGATCTAAATCAGACCCTTAGTCTCTTTTTTGAAAATAAATAAACTTCTGCGGGACAAAGCTGCAGGCTTTAGCCGACAAGAGTTCCACGAGGCCGGATACCCGTTTGGCAAAAGACCGCTGAACAGAGTTTGCTACTGCAGAGAAGAGCGTAGAGGGAGCTGCCTTAAAATCAGGCCCTCTGGCAATGCACTTTGGGCAGATAGACAAGCGGGTTGGTCCCGGTCTCCACTCCGTTTTTATCCAAAAAGTCAAAGGTTTGGAATTGTGGCTATCTGGGCATCTTTAACACCACAACCAAGGGTCTAGGACTGAAGGGACACCACTTGGGGGGTTAGAAATCCCTCAGGCTGGGTTCATGTGCAGTTCAAGATGGTTGGAGCCTTTTCTATCCCTGAGGCTCCGATCAGGAGGCCACCTGACTAGCCCTTGGAGTCACTCTGGTAGTTCTGGGTTCAAGAAGTGGAGCATGGCTCAAAGAGGAGGATAGGCCTCAGAGGGTTCAAGGCAGGCTTTAGGCAGTAAGGCATTCCTTCCAGGTGCAGCAAAGCAGGCTTCTAGCATACACAGCAGGCCCCAGCAGCAGGCAGTCCTCTGAGAGTCCTTCCACAGGTCCAGAAAGTGAACTGAAGAGTGGGTCTGATTGGCCTCTTTTTATACCTGGTGCCTTATTTGAAGCAGAAGACATTTCTAGAGAATACCCTTTTAAGTACTTTAAGTTTCCTGTTTCCCCTGTCCTGGCTTCTGCATGTGTTCATGAACAATGCAGGGGAAACAAGTCCTTTGTGTGAAGGAACAGCACAGGCTATTCAGTTGCAATTGGGGCTGCACCCTGCTGCACCCCCATCCTGCTAGTGATGGCACATCCAGCTGCGCCTAATTTCTCTATTTTGTGGCTGTCTGGGAGGTTAAACAAATTCCAAACTGCACTCAATCATGTGACCCACTGGTAGGCCGCAGACACCAAATAGCTAGGGAAGGAAAATGCAAACTTTCTAAAAGTGGCATTTTCAAAACTGTTAGTTAAAATATGACTTTACCATGTAGGAGGGTTTTAAATTACAATTTCTCAGATACCAAACATGAGATGTTCAACTATTACCAATCAAAAGTTAGCACTTATTAAAAGTGATAAGGCAACCCAATTTTATCCAATGGAAGGCGTAGGCTTTACAGTAGTGAGAAATTAATTGAGAATTTTAGCACTACTAGGAAAAGTAAAAATTAAAAGTACATGTCCAACCTCTTACTTACAATGCACCCTGCCCTATGGGCTACGTAGAGCCTACCTAAGGCGTGACTTGCTTGCAGTAAAAAGGGGGTTAAAGCTTGGCAAGTGGGTTATATTGTGAAGTCGAATTGGCAGTTTAAAACTGCATTCAGTCTGCAATGGCAGGCCTGAGACATGTTTTAAGGGGCTACGTAAGTGGGTGGCACAATAGGTGCTCCTTCCCTACCAGTAGAATTTATTTTACAGGCCCTGGGTATATGGTCTGGTTTACAAGGGAATTATAAGTAAATTAAATATGCCAATCAGGTGTAAGTCAATTTCCCCATGTTTTAAGGAGTGAACACAAGCAAAACGTTTGGGCAAAGGTGACCCTAAGGCTGACTGGTTTAGCAGTCTGCTTCTTGTGGACTGTGGGGTTTAGATTGTGGTGGTCAGTATAGAATCACTCGCTGCTGGTGCATAGAGGTAGCACAGGAATTGGCAGTGTATATCACTCACTGATGGCAATGTAGAAATAGGGACTTCCTTCTGACGAGCCGGGCAAGGGGACACAGCCCCCAGGCTACATCGCGCTCAGCTGCGTCACTCTTCCTGTGCCTGGAGGCGCTAAAGTTGCCAGTGAGGCCCAACTGCACGGACTTCCTTCTGATGAGCCGGGCAAGGGACCACAGCCCCCAGGCTCCATCGTGTTCAGTCGCATCAGTCCCCTGCGCCTGGAGGCACTAAAGCTGCCAGTGAGGCTTCGCTGCGCAGGACTTTCTTCTGATGAGCTGGGTAAGGGCCCCCAGGCTCCTTCACGCTCTGCTGCGTTCGGCCACGTCACTCTTCCCTCACCTGGAGGTGCTAAAGCTGCCAGTGAGGCCGGGCTGCGCGGGACTTCCTTCTGACGAGCCGGGCAAGGGATGACAGCACCCAGGCTCCATGGCGCTCGGTCGCGTTTGGCCACATCACTCTTCCCGTGCCTGGAGGCGCTAAAGCGCGCTGGCAGTGGCTGCGCGAAGCCCAGGCCAAGGCCGGGCCCGTCCGCGCCCGTCATAGCCCGGAAGAGGCTAGGCTGGGCCACCACCCTGACATCTCGTCTCAGAGGTTTGTGGTAAATAATTTAATTACCGGAACTTAATTTGATGCGTAAAATCTATAATAATAGCTCAGTAAAATAAGAGGCAGAATCCGTGGTATTAGAGGTTCGGAACGGGCTATATTCCAAAATCAATTCGAATTGATGGACTCCATATTCCATCACCACGAAGGTTCAGGAAGTGAAGGACCAACTTTATTGACAAGTAATCATTTTTATACAGAGGCATTATAGTGAAAACAGATGCAGGAGGCGTAACAGTTGATAACAAAGATAAAACATACATGCGTAACTAAAATGGGTGTAACTAGGCGTAACTAAAGAACGTCATTAGATATGATGTCATAAATGGGTGGTTCCATGAAAGAATTTCGCAATGTCAGCAAAAATACTTGGCAGAGATGCGCGCGCAGCAGCATGACGTGTGATTGACGTGCAACTAGGGGGTGAAGGGGACTTGACATTTAGCTCTACATGTGGAGACAGAAGTCTGGGGTTATGTCAACCTAATCCCAAATCATATCTAACATCCTATGTTTAAAGAACTGTGTTATCCAAAAAGAGAGGTCTCTTAGGATAGAATCTTATTCTATACTGACTATACTGACTGTTAGTGCGTGTACAAGCGTCTAAGTGTCTACACTAGATGCGAGGGCAGAAATCTTCCATAGTAACAGGGCTATGAATTACTTGCATAAAGACAGAGAAGCCGGGCCCTTTGCTCGGTAGCTGGAAGAATGTTTACTTAAACTACTAGACAGGAATGCATTGGATGAGGAGCGGAGCAGAGCAGATAATCTTGAAGGTGAAATACAGTTTTTGGCAGGCAGACAGGTCGAGTCAGGCACCGTTAGCCGCGCAGGGAGTAGGACAAAGTTCATGGATACAGATGCGAGCTCAGACTGGAGCTTTCAGAGGCAGAATGCAGGAAAAGGCTTAATGGCAGAATCAGGGCCTACTCGCCTGGACTGTAAAATGGGATAAATGAACCATATAAAGCCGGTGGCCTTTCATACTTAGAAATAGAATATCCGGCTCATTCATGGCGGATCTGAAAGAGGACATGTTGACGGTGGACGCACATGTGTTTGCGTCTTCATAACTGGAACTGGAGGAAACATACATGTACTTGTGATTTATACATGAAACCGTTGGGGTCCAAGATAGGGGACATAACTGATCATAAAAATCCATATTTCCACATTCCCTCCTTGTCCCCTACTTGCCCTTAAGAGATATCAATCTTCATCAATCCGTTGATCTGTTCATATAACATCATTTGTTCTTCTTTCTTCTTCCGGGATCTTGAACGAAAACTTGGATGTGGGATACACGAGGTGGCACACAGACCACAAATAGCTGGCCCACATTGTAGACATAAGCAGCAACTGAATAGTATGAGAAAGCCAATACCTAGGAAGGAGAGCATTCTCCATCCCCAGGCTGACAACACGCCCCAGAACCAACCGGACCAAGTCCAGGTGCCTGGATTCTGATGTATCTGGCTTACAATCTTATGAAGGCGGGTTATGGCTTTATATACAGACGGCGAATTTTCTGGTATGAAAATGCAACAACTTGATCCGATGACCCTACAAGCTCCGCCCCTATCGGCCAGAATGACGTCAAGGACAAGACGATTTTGAAGCACAACAATCCGCATAGCAGACTGCTCTTCTGTTAAATTGCCTAAGGCGGAAATAGTTTCGTTCACTACTGCTTCAAGAGTTCTGGTTAATCTACGTATCAGCTTACTATTAGTGACTGTACCTATATAAGGAAAGAAACCTTTATTGAAATCTGTGTATTTTTCCCATGCTGTTTCAGTGTAATCGACGATGGGGAGATCTCTCTGCTGTCTATTGTGTACTAAATGAGTATTTCTATGATAATCAGGAGGAGCTAAGAAAACAGGTGGCAGAAGGAATCCGATGTAACAGGTACCATCCCAATCTAGAGGCAAACGTGTATATGCAGTCTGACCACATACGAAGTAGGAATGGCGAAAAGCTCTAAATGTAGACTTGCCTTGATCACTGAATTCTATTACAGTGGTGCATTTTCTATGGCCCATGTGTATGGAGCCATTCTTTCTTATACACAATTCACCTTTAACTGGAAATACTGACATAGCGGGCAAAATTGGTGCAGCTTCGGATTCGACATTCAGGATCATGAGATTAAGCGTGAAATTACCTAATCCATATACTTCATTTTCTAGATCAGTTCCTGTTCTTTTGGGAAGTCCCTCCTTGTTAGGGTAGCAGACTTTAAGCAAAACTAAGTTCAGGTTTCCCCATACCCAGTTGTCTTGATAAACTGCGGAATTCGAATCTAGGGAATTAATTAAACTAAACCATGCTCCACAGGAGCCATTGTGTGTGAACGGATATGGAAAGAGAGGCAGAATTCCCTTATAGTTCT
The DNA here is from genome assembly GCF_964204655.1 of Triturus cristatus. Lineage (NCBI taxonomy): Eukaryota > Metazoa > Chordata > Amphibia > Caudata > Salamandridae > Triturus > Triturus cristatus. The sequence continues at coordinate 806,241,533 of NC_140592.1, read as the reverse complement.
GATAGGGAGGGAGTCGGCCACATATCCAACAATTTGTAGCATTGCTAGCCTGATGGGAATGATGTAACATACTAATAAAAGTGTTATTGCGCAGCGCAAATCTATATGACAACTCATGCGGGGGTAATTCACTAAAAGAATGTTCAGCAGTAACATTATAAACATGTTTAGAAATAGGATAATATATGTGCAATAATATACTTGCAGCGATTATTAAAAGACATAGGAAAAACAGAATTAATAACGTCACTGTGCAATGACTACGCAGTGATTTACAGTACGCATGTTTTTTCAACTGGATTTGATTATTTCTTTCTCTATTCCGGTCCAGAGGATACATGTCAGAGACAAATTCAACCGATTCACCTTGGAGAGGACTTAAACAATCAAATTGTCTGACTTATTGGACCTCAATTTTAGTCTATATAGTTCTGAGTTCGTTTGCTCAACCAAGGGGAGCTTTGAGTCTGTCTTTGAGGAAATACAGGGTTTAGTCTCTATATCGGATGGTAGTCCATGAAATTTCTTGATATGACTTGAATGTATCCAGCCTTTGCGACCTTCGATCTTCACGGCTGTCCTCGTGGTGAGCAGTACGAGTTGAGGCGATTTCCACCTAGGATCCAGCTGAGACTTCCGGTCGAAATTCCTCACTAACACCAGGTCCCCGGGAACTACGTCATGGGGTTTCACCTCGGTGTTGTCGGGAAAGGCTGCAGCTACCTGTGAACGACAAGATTGTAGTGCAGACATCAAGGAAGCCAGGTAATCTGTCAGCATATTACAGTCTACATCAGTTATTTTGCGTGGTATAGGCGTCCCCCACATATTTGGTGGTCTACCGAAGATCACCTCATAAGGGGATAGCCCTGTTCGAGAATGTGCTACCATTCTCATGTAAAAGAGTGCAACTGGTAAGGCTACTACCCAATCTACACCTTTCTCCCTACATATTTTGGACAATCTAATTTTCAGAGTTCGATTATGTCGTTCCACGAGACCTGCTGCCTCGGGGTGTCGGACACAATGAAATCTCCATTGATAGCCTAACAAAAGTGAAACGTGTTTCATTAGTTCGGATGAGAACGGCTGGCCGTTATCTGAGTAGACAACACGTGGTAAACCGTACCGTGGGAAGAATTCTCGAACTAACTGTTTGGCAGTAGTCGGGGCAGTGTAATCTGAAACCGGGTATGCCTCTGTCCAACGGGAAAGAGCACAGACAACTACAAGAACATATTTAAATCCTCGACATCGTTCCATCTGGATATAATCCATCTGGAGGACTTCAAATGGGTGCTCAGGAGGCTGAAATCCACCCTGTTCTACGGGAATGCTTTTACCTGGGTTAAACTGACAGCAGATCATACAGGTACGGACTTTTTGTTTAGCTGCTGCTCGTAAATGTTTGTTGAACCAAATGTGTTGAATGCTGTCTAGCATAGCTTTTTCTCCTAGGTGCGCTGGACTATGTATTGTATTAATGATAACTTGGACCATTGAGTCGGGAAGAAACCATACACATTTTTCCTTCGTCATCCATCCTTGATCCGTTTGGATCCCTCCTAATTCAGTCCATTTCTTTATTTCGTCTGGTGTAGCATGTGTCTGTATGTCAATTACGTCAAGAGCGGGATCCTTAACCATCATGCAATGTGTTGGTGTCGGAACTATTGTCTTTGTCATGTCAGATGTGTGAGTTTGAGCAGTCTGTTTAGCTGTTCTGTCAGCTAGATCATTGCCTTGGGAAATGATATCAGTAACTTTCGTATGAGCTTTACATTTCATAATTGATATTGCAGCGGGTAGATGTACTGCATCTAATAAGGCATGAATGAGGGGTCCGTGCTGAATGTGGGCACCGTGAGAAGTTAAATAACCTCTCTCTCGCCACAGCACGCCGAAGTCATGTACAACTCCGAATGCATAACGTGAATCAGTGTATATGTTGACTTTCTTATTTGTGGCTTGAATACAGGCTTGTGTCAGAGCGATGAGCTCTGCTGCTTGAGCTGACAAGGTATTAATACGATTTGTTTCAATGACTTCAGTGTCTGTTGTGACTGCATACGCGGCCACTAACTCTCCTGTACTTGTTCTCATACATGAACCATCTACATACAGCGTCAGGTCTGGATCTGACAATGGGACGTCTGTCAAGTCTTGTCTGGGTTTCGTCGTGATAGTAATAACTTCAATACAATCATGTGCTAGTGGGTCTGTTCCGTTTACTGGCAAAAGTGTGGCAGGATTCAATGTACTACAACGTCTGATTTCTATGTGTGGCTGAAACAATGTCAATTCGTAACCAGTGAGTCTTGCTATAGTCAAGTGTTGTGTTTGCGTTCGGTTCAAGAGAACCTCTACTGCGTGTGGTACTTGTACTGTCAATTGATGTCCTAACACTATGGCATCGCTTTGTCTGATTGCTAAAGCTGTCGCTGCCACTGATTTCAGGCACGCAGGCAGAGCCTGAGCTACGGGATCTAATGTACTAGAAAAATAAGCACATGGTTTGTGTGATCCTGCTTGTTCCTGTGTGAGTACTGACAAAGCAGTACCTTCGCGTTCTGTAACAAAGAGTGTAAACTGTTTATTGTAACATGGTGTTGCTAAAACGGGTGCTTGACATAAAGCTTTCTTTAGGCTTTCAAAAGCTTGTGTATGTTCCTGAGTCCAAGGGAGGACAGTCGATGTGGCTGCCTCCTGTGTTGTCAACTGAATGAGTGGTTTTGCTAGAAATGCATACTGAGGGATCCACTGCCTACAATATGAAGTGAGGCCTATAAAAGCCCGCACCTCCTTTTGTGTCTTGGGTATTGGCATGTTAGCAATTAACTGGATGCGATCGGGTGTAAGCTGCCTTCCCTCCTTGGACAGCGAGTGACCAAGGTAAACAACTCGCTGAACACAGAATTGCAGCTTAGAAGGGGACACCTTGTGCCCCTTTTCGGCCAAAAATTGTAAAACCGTCAGTGAGGCTTTTTCACATTCAGGTTCGCTTCTAGCGGTGATCAGCAGATCATCGACATATTGAAGCAGGGCAGTGTTGACTGGCATGTGTATACTGTCAAGTTCTCGTTTCAGTGCTTGGCTATAGATGCTGGGGCTTTCTGTGAATCCTTGAGGTGCGCGTGTGAATTTAAAGCTTCGTCCATTTAAACTAAATCCGAACAAGTATTGGCTTTCCGGATCTATTGGGACGCTGAAAAAGGCATTCTTGAGATCAATTACAGTAAAGAATGTTGCTTCGGAATCAATGGCAGTCAGTAATGAAGAAATGTCTGGGACTACGGGGTATTGTGGTACAATACATTTATTTAATTCGCGCAGATCAATAACCAATCGATATACTGGCGGGGCTTTTGGATCTGTTCGTTTAAGAATCGGAATTATCGGGGAATTACATACATTGGAGTCGGTTTCCACAACCACTCCTTGGGTAATAAGCTCGTCAATGATTTGCAGTAAAGCCAATACAGCATCTGTGGGTAACTTGTATTGTCGCATTCGTGGTAGTACCACTCCTGTCTTTAGTGTGACTCGATATGGTGTAATGTTCATGCAACCAACATCTGTAGGGCCTTGCGCCCATAAATGTGCGGGTAAAGTCTGCAGTCGGTGATCCATGTCTCGGGACACGTAGTGCCCTTTGAAATCACGTAAAAACAATCTTACTCCTTCCGGAGAACAACATATTATAGCTCCTAGAGCTTTCAATGTTTTTATACCTAACAGGTTTTCTGGACATGATTTAGTAAGCAATAAATCTGTAGTTCGTGTCAAAGGACCAATCGTAAGGGGAAGAGGCTGTGATACTTCGTTAATGATAGGTTTTCCTGAAAAACCAAGGGAAATATTCTGTGAGCCTGAGAGGGGTGCCCCTGGAACTTCACTACGTTTTATGGTTGTTCGGCTTGCCCCTGTATCAAGTAAAAATTTTCTGTCTTGGCCTAATAATTCACTGTGTACATAAGGTCCTTCTTGATCTACAGGGACCTCAATAAGGGGTAAGCCAACTTCCCTCTCTAGGCGGTTTCACGAGTATCGTTGATAATCAGGATAGTCATACTGTGCGGTCTGATACATCTGTTGTGTCGTTGTCTGTGTGGCAGCAATAGGCTGCGGTGGTGGAGCTGGCAGAGACTGTTGCGGAGCTGGCATGGACTGTGCATGCTGCGGGGCTCCTTGTTGGTTCTGATCCTGTCTAAGTGGCCGTGGTCTTTCTTTTGTATTACCTATGGCGATATTATGTTTTAAAACTGGACAATCGTGTACATAATGACCTGGCTGTTTACAATAGTTGCATGTCCCTTTTACAGGACCTGCTGAAACACTGGACTGTGTCATACCCTTTTTATGACCGTCAGCTGGAACTGTCTGAGAAACTAGCATTTTCATTTTCGTGTCTTTCATGCGTCTTTGTTCATGTTCTTGTTCCTCTCTAATTCTATTGTGATGGTACTGTAGCATTTGTAACATTTGTGACGGAGTGTTACCTTGCCAGGTACTCTCGAATTTCAATACTCTATTCTTAACTTGGGGCAAGGAATTTTCAACTAATTTTGTCACAAACAGATGTGGATACGATTCGCTACTTGCTTTTATCCCACTATTTATACCAAAACATTTTTCGAATCGGGCATAGAAATCACTAGTGTCTTCATCTTGCTTTTGTTTACAGGCTGAGATTGCACCCCAGTCTTCCTTTTTCGTAGTTAATAAACGTGGCAGTACCTGTACTAGTAAACCTGGTAGTATTTTGGTCTTTTCCCCAAGCCCTAAACCTGGACCTCGAGCTGTTTCTTCGTTTTCTAATGCTGTCCAATCTATCTTTTGGTCTCCCACCTCCCAATCCTTTTCCTTGAGTTTTTCGTAAATGCCCGCAGGCATTAATACCTTTAATATTTTCATAATGTCGGGATAGGTATACTCTCCCATGAGCAACATGTCTTTAATTTCACGGTGGAAACCCGCTGGGTCTTTGTCATGACTGGGTACCACTTTCTTCATTTCTAATAGTTCTATTTTAGATATGGGTGTGTATACAAACACACGTTTAAACTGATTGTCATCACCTTTTATCGGATGTACTTCGCGTAAGGGATTCTGTCTATCCATATAATACGTCGTTCTTTCTTTTATGGGCAGTGAGACATGTTCGGGACATACAAAAAGAATGTACTGCTTTCTGGATTCTAGTATTTCTCTAATTAGCTCAGTACCTGAACCTCTCCATTTATTCGTGAGTAATTCAGTCAAGATATTAGGTAAGGGGCCTGGATCGGAGTGTTGGCTTTTATATAATATAAGGAGTTGTTGAATCATATAGATACCAGCTAAACGCTGTTCATCTGGGGTGAGGTTCAAAAACGTGTGCGCTAATGTATCATCACTATATTTTCCGGGACTGTCAACCCAGTGAACGGCTGACCTGGCTAATTCTTGTTCGTCCATAGAATCGAGTATATGATAACCCCTTCGTTCTCGGAGTAATTTGTCAGCAGCTTGGAACGAATGTTCGGGGGACCTTATATTTATTATAGGGGTTTGGAAATTTCTGTTATTATCTGGACGTATCGGACGTATCGGATCAGTAAAGCATCTAGTATTATTACAAGATCTTCCTCTACCTACATAGGCCATAGTTTCTAACTGTCCTGTGGGCAGTTCTAATTCTTCCTCCTCCTCGGTTTGTTCAGGCTGGTCCACTGCTAATCTTTCTTCGTGTATTCGTTCTACTTCTTTGCGTATTTTTCGGCACATAGCTATTATACTTAATCGTTTATCATGTCTCCCTTCTGATATATTCCGACTCCATGTGGTAAGAATTTGCATTTCTTCCGGATTTACTCCTGGTCGGTCTTGATTTCTGACCACACAATTTATGAGGAAACGTAACAGTTCCCCCTGTATTTCCACTTTCTGGTACTCCATGGCTCTATTAATACTCTCAGAATCTCGCCCTGACTGGACAAAGTGATATATATTTTCTAAATGTGTAGTCATTCCTGGTAGCCTCCCTAAATATATTGCAGCTCGTCTGATACGTAATGATGCCAGCAGCATTTCATCCTGTTTGCCGGGCACAGGATCATATCTACAATCTATTAGAAGTTCCTTAAGCGTGTCGGGAGTTACTAGTTTGGGCGTACGTTGGTGGGCTAATTCTTGAAAGGAAAGTTTATTTACTCTGGGTGGCGTGGAAAAAATGTTTGTTGTACCTCCTGTAGCACCGCCTGGGGTGCTGGGTGTGAAAGGATTCGTTGAACGTGATATGGCAACCATAGGTGTGGGTACAGCTGTAGAAACAGATGTGCTTGCCGGAACTTGTATCGGAGTTTGTTGTTGCGGAGGTACAGACGGAGGAGGGTCTTGGCGTTGAACCCCCTCAGCAGGCGGTCTATGTGGCGCGGTATTAGCATACTCGGGAGCTGCGTCGTCTAAATAAGAAGAAAGGAAAACATCTTCTGCGGTTCTGGGATGCCCTTTGGGATGTGCTTTTATCGGAAACAATGGGGGTGGCAAGTCTTTGGGTATCTCCGGAGTAGCCTTAGGTAACCCTTCGGCCAGAAGAGGATACATACCATTCATAAGGGCATTTCTTTGTCTGTCTACTTGTTCTGATTTTACTCGAGTACCTTCTTCAATTAATAGATTTTCTCGAACTTTATTTGAATTCTCCTTACTCTTCCCTTCCTGTCTGAGTGCTTTTTCTGTACGTCTATACGATTCTTTACGCCATAATTCAATGGCATCTTTCTGTGATTGTCTAGCTTTCTTTTTCCATAATTCTTCCTCTACTTTCATGATGCAATCTGCATCCCAGGTCCCAGCTGCGGGCCACCTCTGACTTTCTGGTAATTCCTTGGTGTAGTCTGCCCATAAATCAAGAAATAATATGGCGTCTAGGCCATGTTTATGATACATGAAGTACCCTGGAGTGTCCCTAGGAGGAATGGGAACAGCTTCTTCGAGTACCCCTTTTCTAGTTTTGATCTGTCTTAATTTCGAAAAGAGCGACATATTGAGAACTGATCTGATACCTAATTTTGAACACGTTTTAATACAACAAAACACAATAATGAACAGTCATTCACACCACAATATGCAGAACGTATTTAAAACATTTTTAACATTTAACATTTAATGAACAACAATGATGGCCATTTAGGGAACTAGTCACTAAGCATAATACTCGGCACTAACTAGGTAATTCTGAATTATATACTAGACATACTTGATATACTGCTAAACAGTACAGATACACTGCTGAAACAGTGCAGACCGGATTTGTGTACCCAAACCCGTCTTGACCGGCACAACCTATGTGCACGTCAGAACGCCTCCCCGGCAATGGTACTCACCGGGTAGCTCGGAACGGAAGGCCTCGGAACTGAACTGAACTGGACTCGGACCGGACTGGACTCGACTCGAAACTTCGGAACTTCGGAACTGGTGGGCCTCTGTATACCTCGGATCTTGCTCTCTCAGCTAGGCTCTGGTCGGGATACTTCGCACTTCTCACCGCCTCATCTGGGTGTTGATCGCAGCCTCAGTTACCCCCGCTCGGCAGGAGGGAGATACAGGAAATCCTGTGGGTACGCGTTGTTGTCCGTCCAGCTGTGACAGGAGACCGGGCCTGCAACGCACCTCCGGCGCGTGAGATGAGAAAGTGTCCCTATTTGGGCGCCATATATGTGGTAAATAATTTAATTACCGGAACTTAATTTGATGCGGAAAATCTATAATAATAGCTCAGTAAAATAAGAGGCAGAATCCGTGGTATTAGAGGTTCGGAACGGGCTATATTCCAAAATCAATTCGAATTGATGGACTCCATATTCCATCACCACGAAGGTTCAGGAAGTGAAGGACCAACTTTATTGACAAGTAATCATTTTTATACAGAGGCATTATAGTGAAAACAGATGCAGGAGGCGTAACAGTTGATAACAAAGATAAAACATACATGCGTAACTAAAATGGGTGTAACTAGGCGTAACTAAAGAACGTCATTAGATATGATGTCATAAATGGGTGGTTCCATGAAAGAATTTCGCAATGTCAGCAAAAATACTTGGCAGAGATGCGCGCGCAGCAGCATGACGTGTGATTGACGTGCAACTAGGGGGTGAAGGGGACTTGACATTTAGCTCTACATGTGGAGACAGAAGTCTGGGGTTATGTCAACCTAATCCCAAATCATATCTAACATCCTATGTTTAAAGAACTGTGTTATCCAAAAAGAGAGGTCTCTTAGGATAGAATCTTATTCTATACTGACTATACTGACTGTTAGTGCGTGTACAAGCGTCTAAGTGTCTACACTAGATGCGAGGGCAGAAATCTTCCATAGTAACAGGGCTATGAATTACTTGCATAAAGACAGAGAAGCCGGGCCCTTTGCTCGGTAGCTGGAAGAATGTTTACTTAAACTACTAGACAGGAATGCATTGGATGAGGAGCGGAGCAGAGCAGATAATCTTGAAGGTGAAATACAGTTTTTGGCAGGCAGACAGGTCGAGTCAGGCACCGTTAGCCGCGCAGGGAGTAGGACAAAGTTCATGGATACAGATGCGAGCTCAGACTGGAGCTTTCAGAGGCAGAAGGCAGGAAAAGGCTTAATGGCAGAATCAGGGCCTACTCGCCTGGACTGTAAAATGGGATAAATGAACCATATAAAGCCGGTGGCCTTTCATACTTAGAAATAGAATATCCGGCTCATTCATGGCGGATCTGAAAGAGGACATGTTGACGGTGGACGCACATGTGTTTGCGTCTTCATAACTGGAACTGGAGGAAACATACATGTACTTGTGATTTATACATGAAACCGTTGGGGTCCAAGATAGGGGACATAACTGATCATAAAAATCCATATTTCCACAGGTTCACGTCCCGATATTCATGACATCTACGATAGGTACTGTCCTAAGATAGCGCCTCCTTGAATAACTATCAGTCTCCCCTTGTGGGCTACCTGTTGGCTGAGTTTCCTCTTTCATCCTTGCTGTCAACCTGAACTGCAATGGGGAAGTGTAAAGTTTCTGAGGGAGGATCTAAGGAAGTTTGTAAACATAAGATGAAGAAGTAAGCCCTGACCCTAAGCCCAGATGCCTGGGAGGGGTATTAGATCCTATAGACAGCTCATTAACCGAATGCGAGTGTCTTCTTGATCCATCCTCCATCAATACTTTCCCAAAGCACACCAACTCACAGGTATCTAGAAGCCCCATATACACTGGCCGTATACCAGCTATGTTTAAAAGGGCAGTTAGCAGGAATCAGGCACTTGACGCTCCAAGCGTACCACCCAGGAGACCTGTAAGCAGGGACATCCCAGCGCAAGGGACCATGGCTGATCTGTCTGTTTTCCCCTGCAGCAATAGTTTTTCTCCACTCATATGCCACACAAGGGATGTCCGAACTGTAGTATGTCCAGTCTTGTATCCAAATAGTCTAGACACAAATAGCAGAGACAGTCAACTAAACCACACAAATGCCATGTCAATTGAGGCACCCTCTCAAAGATCACTAACCCTGCAAATAATAGATCTAGTGCAGGAAATCTGAGCTCTTAAAGTAACTGTTGGAAGCCTCTCTGATTCTCTAAGCAAGGTACTTATAGATGTGCAACATGTAAAAAAACCAACTAGGATCCCATCCAAATTGCATACCTAGCGACCAAGGGGGGGATGGACCATGTAAGACAGCTGCCTGGGGGTCCCACAAGACATAGCATGAGTAGAGTAGGTAGAGAAAACGTAACTACGAGTGCTAAAGTCAATCTTCTAGATCTCAGACAACCTAGTAGGGTATCTCAAAATATGCTAGGCCTTCGGTGATCTGTCAAACCTATTAAGGCCCTAGACCACCTACTTGGTCCTGTTTACCATCAGGCAAATACGACTCTAGCTTCACAAACTGCCGTTAGGACCCCAGACATGAGACGAATAGTACACTTGATAAATGTACCGAAGCTCCCTCCCAGTCTGTTTAAAGAGGATGAGGGATAATAAGAAATAAGGGATGACATTATAGGGGCTAAAAGATACTGTCATCCGGAGCCGCCCTTGATGTTATTGCACTTACACTATCACATCGAGATCTTGTTGAGAATCTGGTGGCCTTTGATATCCGTACCCAACACCTCACCAAAACCAATATTTGTAAAAAATATAATCCTTTAGAAACGGTTTTAAAGACAAATCTAGCCCATCCTATTACATCCCATATTGGTGCGTCGCCTCTATGAGAGATAGATTGAAGGTCTCTCTCACCCCCGTTGTTCGTACCCAGGTCACCAAGCCAGCATACATCAGTGAGTTTATTGTCCCACAACCAGAAGTAAAATCTTCCCAGGAGCCTAGTTGTCCCACGAGTGCAGAGTGAGGCGGGTTGCACACCAGGGGCCTTAGATCCTAGGGATAGGATGATATCAGAATTACATCCAGCATAAAGTAGAATAGCGGTTTCATTATGGACCATTGCCGGGCTGAGGTCCAAGGACGCTTCCCCTGAATGGAACACCTTTGTCGAAAGGTAAGACATATGCCCTTTCCAGGAAACTTGGTCTGTAGAACCACTTCATCACCAAGGGTATTTAAGCTATTATATTCCAGCTATTCATGGTGGCAAGGGTTGCCCATCGGGGGGTTAACAATATGGGTCTGTCAGGACATTGGCCTTAAGATACAGGTACTTCCGACCAAGAGTAATGACATTCTTGCCATTTGGTTAGCGACTGGCCCCTTTGGTAACATTGATATTTATAACGTATATGCAAGAGGACATAGCAGAGGGCGGTGGTCCAAAACTATACTGGCCTTAGGTGTGCTCCTAACCAAACCTTCTTGGTTATAGTGGGGGACTTTTATTCGACCTTTGAGCCTCTTGATAGTGAGGAAAAACGACCTGGCGGTGGAGGAAGATGTGCAGTGGGGCATCCCATGTCTGGAAATATCACCAATCAAAAGATGGACAGAAGTAGCTATCCAACTTAAAGCTATGTGCTTAGAAAACAACTTAAGGGCGGCCAGTGGCAGTACCATATCTGATAGGCAAGGGGCCAACACGTTTAACAACGGCCACCGTTCAAGCCGCATTGCCTGTCTTTTAATTAGTTTAAAACTATGGCATACCCTTGAGGATATGGTTGTGTTAGACTGTGTGGAGAGTGATCACAAACCACTATGCTCAGCATTTGAATTCAGAAAATTACATGAACCAACACACACCCATAATCCATTCACTACCATTGATTTTCAAACCAACAATTGAATGCTGCGACTTAAATGGCCCATGATCCTAGAAAAAATGGATACATTGTCCACTATTGCCAGTGATGTCGAGAACACCCTAACAGAGATGGATGTTTCCCTCCTTAATTCTCAGCCTCTTAAAGAAATAATATTGCTCCATAACACAATATTAGCTAATATGTGTTCACATTTTCAAAGATCTTATAGGGCTAAGGAGAAGGATACTCAGTCACAGCACTACTGGTATATTAAAGAGTGCAAGCGAGCCTGTAGATCATTAGGAGAGGCTGTAAGTTCAGGTGACTTGTTTAGAGTACAAAACGCCAGAAAAATTTATAAGAAGGCGATGGTAAATAAAAAACAAAAAGCATGGGATGAATACAGATGGCAGGATCTAAAATTATCATGCACCAGGAACAATACCTAATGCTTTTGGAACCTGTTGAAATGGGATAGGGGTGGAGTTTCACAGCCCCCCCAAAACCACGTAGACCCTGATACCCAGTTTAATCATTTTGACATACAATATGCTAACGATGATGTAGAGGTTTGTGAGCCTTTCCCAACTCACTTTTATTTACCCGATAATGTATTTGACTTGGCAGACGTAAGTGCTTCCCTTAGTGCCATCACAGGGGGGAGAGTGCGAGGCATCTACAGTATTCCAGCAGATATTATTTTGCATGATAAGGCCAAATGGAGCAAGTATATAATGTTATTAGCAAACGCCATTGCCCTTGGCACTCCCATCCCGGATACCTGGTGGGGGTCGGAGATCATCCCAGTATGTAAAAAGAGGATAAGTCTTTGTCAGGCAATTATGGGCCAATAAGCCTTATTGATTTGATCCATAAGGTGGTAGCCCAACTTGTCTTGGCAAAGGCTCAAAAGTGGATAGATGGCAATGACATCCTAACACCGCTTTAGGTGGGTTTTCGGGCACATATCAGTACCATAGACCAGGTCTTTCGATTCATTCTAATATACTGGCGGACCGTAGTTCTTGGCAAGGTTAGCATGTATGCTGCTTTTGTTGACCTAAAGTCAGGTTTTGACCTGGTCTCACTTAACAAACTTTGGCTGGTTCTACAGGAGTTGGGTATGCACATTGATCTGCTCTCCCTCGTCGTCCGCCTACATGAGAAAAGTTTGAACAAATACTTTAGGGATCACAGGGCAATAAAACAGACCCCTTTCCTTTAGAGAAGAGAATCCATCAAGGATGTGTAATGGCACCCAAACTATTTTCTCTTTTTATTAAGGGAGTTGCTAAATTTTTATCTACTGTCCCTGCTGATGCACCAGATTTAGCAGGCAAAAAGATTTAAATGTTAATGTTCGCAGATGACACGCTTATTATTTCAAAAACTCCTAGTGGGTTACAGCGTGTGCTGCGACATTTTAAAGATTTCTGCTCTCTATGAGGCATAAAATTAAACGCTGCAAAGACTAAGTTTATGACTTTTACCCAGCACAGATCATTTAAGGGTAGTATAATTCTGGATGGGTCACCCCTTGAACAGGTAGACACATTTACCTATTTAGGTATCACCCTACAGAAGGAAATTAGATGGAGGCCACACATTGACCATGACATTGAAGCAACGTCAATTAGCTGGTGTCCTAAGTAATGAATTTGAAACATACCGGACCAAGCCTGTTAGTCTGGTGCTGCAGAATTATAATGCTAAGGTAGTGAGCTCGGTTTTATACATGGCAGAATTATGGGGCTTTGAGAAACTTACACAGCAAGCCGTATCAGAGAATAGGTCCTTCCAAACGATCACAAGCCTACCACAAAGTACTCTTATGCTACCCTTGCTGAATGATCTCGGCATGAAAGCACTGGTAGACTTAGCTAGGCCACCCCTATCTTATACTGGCGTAGAATTTGGTGTATGCCAGAACTGGCTACTTTTGCAGAAGGTCTCCGGGATATCATTGAGGTTAATCATTTCCACAAAATCAGCTGGCTGCGTGATATTAGAGGTGCCTTGGCCAGTATGGGTCTGTCCCTCCCGTGGGAAACCCCATTTAGCACCCAGTTCCCATCAAGAGACATAATCAAGGAAAGATATTGGGATTTGATTGAACGAAATGTAAACAGAAAAAGTCTCTGCACAACGTTGACGGGGATCTTTTTATCAATCAAACCCTGGTCGAGCCGCAAGCATTACTGGGATGCAATTTTAAAGCCCTTTGACCGTTGTATTTTCAATTTAGAGTGGGTGCCTACCATTAAAGCTTTTTACCAACAAATGGACCACATTAGGTGACAACAGATGCCCTATATGTACTGATCAAGAAGAAACCTACTCACATGTATAGTTTGTCTGCCTTAGCTAAACTGGCCCCCGCAAAGTATGGCTGGTGCAGATTTGCAGGAACATGGGTATCAGTTCAAGTAGTGTCGCCCTTAGAATTATGTGTTCTGACTCATCACCCCACTATGCAATCCCGGTAGCAAAGTTCCTGAGATGGATGTGGACTATAAGATCTTAATCATTGACTGCAGATAATTGAACCTGGAATCGCGCCACTTGTGGATGTGAAATCAGCACTCTATTACTGAGCTGTGGTGCTTTTTAAAGATCTTAATTTCTTAGTTACCATTTGATAATACCCATGTTGCTACTCTCCATCTTATGAATTTGTTTTATCACATTGTATTAGGATGTATTGATTTTTTACTTATGACTATTTGTACACATTTTTATATTTTAACTCATTGTTTTATTATTTTCATCAGTATTTCATTCTCAGTGCTTTTATGACATGCATTGTTGAATAAAGCATATTTTGATTGATTGAAATAGTTTACCTCAGGTATTATTAAAATGACTGTGTTCACTTAGTACACAAAGGGAGCTAGTGCTCTCAGGGTTTTCCAGATGAGAGACGTTATGATCCATGGAAGTTCATAAAGCTCTTACTCAGCCGGGGACACCTAATCTGTTTCAGTGTCATAAAGAATGGCCCCACAGGACTCCAAGCAGCTGGGTTAGCAAAAACAGACACTTCGAACCAAGGAAGTCCGTAGCATGCTATGGGTACATGGAGGACCTACCCAATTTGCTACAAGAAGAGGGAAGAAACAACGAAAAAGAAAGGGGAGAACAAAACAAACATTGTAGGATCCAAGTGTTGATCAAGTCAACTAAACAGCATTATGGAACCATTAGCCTATCTAACATGTTCCTACAGCTTCTATTTCTTAAGCTACTCAAAACCCACTTTCGAACTTAGCATCCTCAGACTGGTCTACTATGCAGATCTAACCCAGACATTCTTCTCTGGTCTGATTCCCTGCTCTCCACTGCTTGGTCTGCCAGACAATAATATAAAAAAACAAACAGGAAATTCAATATCATAGGAGCTTTTTTCAAAATGTTAAAGCTTTTAAATCATGTGAGTAATATCTTGGTCAGAGGTTTAAATATTGCCCAGAGGGAGGGGGTTGTTAGTGATTTACCAAGTTACAGGCTTTGTTTTGCATGATTATTAATTTGTCTTTCTTATTTTTAGGTTGAGCCTAGGCAGCCCATGCGCTGTGTGCAAGACCTGCTGTAATCAATAAAAGAACTTTATTCTCGCCTGCTGTAGGTTCACTCCTGCGTCGCTCTTCTTTGCTGCCTCCTTACTTATTCATGCAGCTGATACCTCACTTTCGTTAACGGCTGAGGAGCACCAGCCAAGTACAGTTTTCTTCCTCTTGCATTCTGTTAGAACTGGGGGTCTCTAGTTGGCTGAGGAAGGTACCTTCGGCCAAATAGGGACCCTTGCTTCTAAGTCAGGGAAAGGAAGGACACCTTCTCAGATAGCCCCTGCTCACCCCCTCGGTAGCTTGGCACGAGCAGCCAGGCTTATCTTCAAGGGAAATGTGTAAAGTATTTGCAACCACACTCTCAGTTATCCAATGGTAACACCACAAATGGACTCCACACGAGTTTCATAAAACCAATTATATGTTTATATAAAAAGATATACAATGAGACCACACAATAAAAATCCAACATATCCTTACTTGTAATAATTCACCTTGCTGTTTATTGGGCCAGCAAGCACTTAATGAGCAATTCTCGATGATCCCATGCAGTCCTAATGCAATGCTATGCAGTTCGTAATGCAAGAATCAGGTACTTTGTAATGTCAACATAATGCAGTTCGTTATGCAACAATCAGGCAGTTAATTATGCAAAAATAGTGCAATGCATAATGCAACAATCAGGCAGTTCATAATGCAAAAATAATGCAATGCATACTGCAACAATCAGGCAGTTCGTTATGCAAAATAATGCAATGTGTAATGCACTCAGGCACCGATCACGGTGCTTTGGACGGGCTCTATGCCACTCGTACTGACTCGAGGTCAGCTTCTGCCAACATATGCCCCCAACACGGGTATGGTATAAATCAAAGTGCACCTCCGCACTACGGCCCCGGTACTGCCACTCCTCGGCAAGTATGGGCTGCAATACGAGCTTGAGCAGAGGCTCGCGCTGCGAGAATGGGAAAGGCGAAGAGTGTTTCTCAGCGAGCCCACACCCCGCCCCAGGCGGCGACACACGTTACCTGGGGGGTGCGACCTCGCCCTCCTCTCGACTTGGGCCTCCGATGCAACTTCATTGATTCTGGGCAATGGAACTCGGGTCCCCCCCCCCCGACGGGATTGGTTCGAGGTCCCGGCGGCACAGCTCCTCTGGGGATGCCGGTCCGAGCTGATGGCAATGACGAAGGTCTCAAGCTACAACAGGGCACACGCACACAGCGTCGCTGAGACTCACTTGAGCTCCGGATGTGCACGCTCACAGGGCAATCCTCACGAAGGTCTCAGGCTGCACGAAGCACACGCACACAGCATCGCTGAGACTCACTTGTACTTCGGGTGTACTCCGGGTGTGCGTGATCACAGTACAATCCTCACGAAGGTCTCAGGCTGCAAAAAGCACACGCAGACAGCGTTGCTGAGACTCACTTGGAAACTTTTGTGTTCCTGAGTTTCAACAACAGGGAGCCAGCTCTCCTCGGGCCCTTGGGGACAAGTTACTTCAGGACACAGCACACAGCAAAGTCCTTTGAAGCAGGGGGACACAGCACACAGCAAAGTCCCCTAGCCTCTCCTTAGTTAAATCAGCAAATTGCAGGCCAGCCCCAGAACACACAGCAAGGGTCAATCCTTTACTTCAGTCTCTTCAGCTGTTTCTTCCTTGGCAGAGGTTCCTCTTGACCACTAAGTAGTTTCAATCCTTTTCAGTCTTGATCAATCCATTTCAATGTTCAGAGGTTTCAGCTCTCATAGTTATACCCCTCAATGTCGTTGAAGTCTTTGTGATCAGGGGGGCACTGACCCCTGTCCAAACCAGTTCTGGGTGTCTCCATGCCAGTGACACCTTCTTCCTTTGATAGTGGGGGTCTGGATCCTTAATCACTCAGCAGGAGATGGAGCCATTGTTTTATGGCGGCAGTCCAGGCCTCTTCACCTCCTGGGGCTACTCCTCCCCTCTACACTCCAGATGTAGGTCAGCATGTTGCTGTCTCACCTCCTCCCCTGGGTCAAGACATTCCCCAGATCTTATTGCTTTCAAATCAAGACAGTCAATCCACAACCACGCAGTGACACACGGAAATGTTAGAACACAAAAACACAGCCACTTCTAAAAGAGTGGTTTCTAAACACACAATGCAAAAACCACCTTCACAGAAAGATGTGTTATTGAAATGTGAGTTCAGGCACACTAAACTTCACCTCTCCTTCTTAAGCCTATGTGAAGATAGGCTGGAAACATATTACACAGCCTCCACATTCTGTCCTATGGGCAAGATGGCCTTTCAACAGTAAAAAACGAAATAGAGAGTATTTCACTGTTACGACACACCTCAGTACATGTCGTACCTTTCACATACACTGCACCCTGCCCAGGGGCACCTTGGGCCTACCCTAGGGGTGTCTGATGTGCATAAAAAGGGAAGGATAAGGCCTGGCAAGTGGGTGCACCTGTCAGGACAACATGGCAGTTTAACAAAGTGCGCGCAGGCACTGCAGTGGCAGGCCTGACTCCCTCTTTAAGGCTACTGGTGTGGGTGGCACAATTAGTGCTGCAGGCCCACTGGTAGCGTTTCTGTTACCAGCCCTTGCACACATAGTGCACTTTACTAGGGACTTTACTAGTAAAACAAATATACCAATTATGGACAACCAATTACCATTACACTTTATACAGGGAGCACTTTTACTTTGACACTGAACAGCAGTGGCAAAGTGCCCAAAGCATCTAAGCTGGCAACACCATGTCAGAAAAAATGTCTAGGGAAAAAGCAAAAAGTTTAGGGAACTATAGCCAAAAAGGGCCAAGTCCAACACATTCTTTATCTATTGTTCTGGAGCACTATTTTGTTTAAATGTTCTTTCCGCCTGTCGCAGCTTCTTTCTTTAGGCTGCACGATCTTTGGTGCAGCTTGTTTGGCAAGGCAGCCAGTATGCCCAAAGCTGCCCCATGTTCTCGCGGTCGGCTTTGTCCTCTTTGGGCATTTTTTTACAGCGGTCAGCGTGGCCCCAGAGGCCTCTGGACACTCTGCAAAGCCGGCCTCATTATCGCCCCACCCCCTACCGCCTATCTTCACTCATGTTTTCTATGCGAAGGGGCAGACCTCCATCCTCTTTATGCATTTTGTAACAGCAGTTTGCAAGGGCTCCAGACCCTGTGATGAGCATTGGAAACACTCAGAGGATCACCCACTGGAGAACTTTAACCCACATCACCTTAACATCAGCTTCTTTCACAGGAGATCCAGCTCAGCACCTGGCAGTCAATTGTTTTTGCTGCAGCAAAGCTCACTAAATGAACAGCAAAGACTACTGTTTCTTTCATCTGCCACTCTCTAGCACCATGACTAGCCAAGCTCATATTGAGCTATATATTTAAAAAAAAATAACACTCGTAGCCACTAGTTTGCTCACATATGTAAACCTCACAAAAGGGTGAGCATGCGGGGGTACATGTTGCATGTGATTGTGCTGTCACGAATGATGCTCATGCCAGGAAATAACTGCATCAGCAAAAGCATATTCCACCCACAACTCCTTTTCTGCCTCTCAGGAGGGATCAGCTTTTATAACGTCACAAAATGAACAGAACCCTGGCCAGTCAGCAGCAGGCACAAATTACAACATACACCCAGCTCATCTGCAGCGGGCAGCTGAAAAAATATACATGTTGCTCACAAGTATTTTTTTAAGCTACAGCTACATAAGGTTTCTGCATAGGAACCCAGGTGAATGATTCCTCCGCCCCTCCATAACCTGATTGGTTTATAACTCCCCCCAGCACCTCAAGGTGGCATAATAAGACCATAATAAAAAACCTGGGGAGTACATGAAAGCTAGATCCGTGCCAAATTTCCAGGATAACCACTCACTATGTGACTGGATTCCAGTTAGATTTGGTTTACACCAGGATACCACTGTGGGGGGTAACAGCACTTTATTAACTTCAGAGACATCAACATTAATTTAATGCATCTATCCTCTAAATGGGACCAATATCTGCCCCTTCTGAGTTTACGTGGGACACATTCGATGTACGTTACCTGGTATGTATTGGTCATATTTTACTACCTTTTTTAGTATTTGTATTGTCTGAAATCCATAAATCATGAGAATAGTGTAACTACGTGAATCGCAGGAAATAACTGATGTGCATTACTTTAGGTTGTGAATTGTGTGGAAGCCATACACAATGAGATCACTTTTGGCAAAAAAAAAAAACCAAAACAATACCATATTCACTGGTAAAGGGTAGTTACACACACTTACCTGCTCAACCAGGTCTCTGCTCAAGGTCTCACACTTGAAATTACAGATGACGTTGAACTTTAAGGCAGCCATCCAGTGAATGATGTCACCATAGATCTCAAAACACCAGACAACAATATTATAAACAAGGAACACTCTAGGATGCAAGTTTTGGATCATTAGCGTACAAATGTACCCACTCATTCACATGCACAAGCACTAAATCTCCCGTTGAATCATCAACTAATGACATTTTTCACTCACCTTTTGTAACTAAGCCACTTACTTAGAAACTCACCTATGCTCCTGTTAAACCCCCAACAACCTACTGACTGACTCACTCTCCCACTCACCCCTTTACGACACTTGTTCTACCTCCTTCACTTTCAAGTATGCTGAAAGTTGATGACATTTGGTTCTGTTAAATATGAGACTGGTAAAGACTCTGAAAGGTGTAGTTATAGGTAGTGGTGCATGATGGCATGAGTGATGTCATTGATGATGCTGTTTGTGATGTCCTCTGTTACACTGTGTGAAGTCATTCGAAGTCCAATATGCAACCAGAAAATTGCCAATTCTCAAAACAGAATCCATTGACCCAAGCTGATGGGTGGACTGAAATATTTTACCCAGCTTTGGGTAATTGCATTGCAAGATTTAAAAAAAAAAAAGTCAATGTACAACAGATTCTATATGATGTTCTCCTTTTACTTTAAATTCTTTTGAAACTGCTGGGAAAAATGACACCAAACCGAACGAAAGACATGCACCAAACTTCTAATTTCATGTGACATTTGATGGCGAGCTGTGCTGGTGGCAGTTTTTGCTCTTTTGCTTCCTACAAAATTCCCTGGGGAATCATACCCATTTGGTATCCCTGTATAACTCTCCCATACACCACTCCCCTTGAACAATCTGCTTTGCTGGAACAAATTTAGGTGGAGAAGCAGTATTTTGGGAAATATGTACACAGTTTTAAGTAATTAAAAAATGTAGCGCTTTAAATGCTCTTTTGAGAAAAAGTCCCATTGAACTTTAACTACATCGTTTTACTGCTCTAGCATCCGGGACTGTAAGCACATAGATCATTTTAAATTAGCACATCATTTCACCTAAACTTTGCAGGGCGGGGAGTATAACTTTGCGCATCGTATTTGATAAAGCTATCTGGTGTATTTTCTCTGGGGAGGGGGTGGATTGATAAATAGCAGAGCAATGGTTCAAGGATACCCTCATATGAACAGTACACATCTGTCAACTGATAGGCAGGTATGGATGCAATATGGTCCTGTACGGCCTACCGCCCCCTCCTCCCCTCTACTGTGACAGAAACCAACTTAAACATTTGTTTGGAATAGGGGGTCGTAGACCCCCGATCGTATTTATTAACAAACACACATATTTGCAAACAAATATACATTTACGCAGAAATGACAAGACAGGATTTGGTACATTTGATTCATTCCTAGCGTTAACAAAACTCTAATACATAATGTTCCTATCCTAGTCTAAGCATATTGCTGATCACATTTCTGCGTATTCCTTTGGGTCTACGGCAAGGTCAACATGCTGGCCCCTCCCCCTTTAATCCAAACTGTCCCGCGCCCCCTAACCAGAGTGCGCATGCGCATGGGGCCCAGCTGACCCGGAAGTACTTCCCACCAGGCAACCCCCATACGTTCAAGACTTACTCCATAAAGGGGCCATGCAGACAGCGCAGCTTACTTACGCCCGTGTGCGGGGTGGCCAACCAGCCAATGGAAAGCGTAACCCCCCTTCGGCCCCGCACCGTTCCAACCAACCGGTTGTAACTGCCCCTGGAGTCTGGTGAGAGCCACATGTCCCTCCCCTCTGGGCGCCCCACTCAATAAGGCGCCCCAAAAGATTAGTAAATTTAGTCTGTCCAACCGATGACCTTACCGCACAGGCCTGCATAGTAGACCGACTATCAGGCCCCCCCCAAAAACCCAAGGTCATACTCACCATTGAAATTGGTCCAGCCAAGCTAAAATGTTGCCCAGGAATAGCTCGTTCCCCAAACGTGAAAGGTGCACCACATCTCGCAAGTAGCAGACGTCCCCTTGTATGCACCCATGAGCAATAACCTGTAATCTGGGGGTCCTAAACAGCTTGTCTATTTTATTATTGATCCTCTGAACCGAGTGATTGAGAGCCCTCACTGATTCCCCTCCCCGCCACTGAAACCTTGGTATCATGTGTGACCACACAATAACCGCACCTGGGCAGCGCCTGGCCAGCCATGCTGCCTCTGACAGCACGGTTTCAATCAGGATCCTCCTATTCAGGTGCACCAAGTCGTTACCACCAATATGTAAAATGATAGCGTCGGGGGGAGTGTCTAAGGAAGCAAGCATGTGACCTATCCGTTCCCTGAACCTGTCGAAACGCAGCCCCCCGTGCCCAAAAAAGGAGACCCTGAAGCATAACCGCTTTGCGCACGCTGCCCCATTTCCTGCAATAAAAAAGTTACTTAGACGGGAGACATATGAATGGCCGAAAATACACGCATGACGTTCCAACTTGGCGTCCGGAGAATCGACTTTTGTCTCGGTTGTGTCTTCTTCTTGGTGAGGTGTCGCTGTCTCTCTTCCTGCGTGACAGGCCGAGGGAACTGACAATAAAACAAGGAAAATAGTGCCATCAGTACCATTGTCATGGAATGTCATAACATATGCACTCGCACATAGCGCCTGAAACAATTGGAGGACCACCACCCAATCTTCTGTACCTCCCTTTCCCCAAGGCCCCGTGCGACTGCCTCGGTGGCGGCACCTATTCTGAAGGAATGTGTTCCAAAATCACTGGGGTCCAGCCCCGCTCTGCCCACCGCCATATCCAAGACCCGTTTAAATTGAAATTTGGTCAGCGGGTCCCCCCCGTGTGCATTAACAGTGGGCCCCCCCTGCTACTTGGTCTGTATGGCAAAAACGCTTCCATATGTGACACCGGGCAGCAAGGGTTCCCCGGTGCCCGCCGCAGAACCACTACCTGCCCCCTCCCTTCCTGATCTGTCTTGGATCTCCGAATAGTAACCTGCAAGGCATTGTTATGCAAGCGTATGCCACCGAGCTGCAGGCCTTCCCCCAGGTCCCCTTTATTCTTAGCCACCAATTCCCCAATCCTAAAGGCCCCATAGAAAGCTAAGGTGAAAGCTGCCTTGAATAATAAACATTCCGTCACGGTAGTGCAGGTCTGCTCTAGCACACCTAAAATTGATGCCAAGGTAGTAAGACCTATCGGGCGCCTAGTGTCAGGCGCAGACCCCTGTAAGCGCTGCCAACCTTTCAATGCCTTGCGCACTACAAATGTCTGTGTAGGGTCCCGCCTGCCGCTCATTTGTGCAAAAAAGGAAATGGCTGCCATGTGTCTCCTAGCTGACCCCACTGTCCGCCCTTCATCCTGCAAGGTTTGCAAGTAAGCGCACACCCTAGCCGAATCCGCCCAATGCCCCTCCCCCTGGTCCTTCAAGAAATTGCAGTATGCCCCAAACGCCCCTTCGTATGCCTTCCTTGTTCCTGGCGCTAGGCTAGCTGCCACCAAGTCCGGTAAGTGGGGGCACCAATCTGCCAGAGCTGCTCGGGGAAAGGCGTTGGGTGTGGTGCTGCTCCCGGGAGATGAGATCTGAAAACCTGCATCTTGAAACGAGACAATGCGTCAGCGGCGTGATTCAATACCCCCGGGACATGTTTTGCCCTAAACTGTAGATTTAACTGCATGCATTTCAAAACTATCTCCTTGATTAAACGGAGGATCATTTTACATTTTGCTGACTGACTGTTTATGCATTCCACCACTGTCATATTGTCGGACCAGAAAACAACTGCTTTGTTTCCCAGTTGTTCCGGCCAGACTAACAATGCCACCCAGATGGGGAACAATTCAAGGAAACCAATGTTCGACGTGAGTCCAGCGTCAATCCACCATGCCGGCCAACGCTGCGCCACCCACTGAGTGCCCAGAATGGCGCCCAACCCCTCACTGCCCGCGGAGTCTGTCATTAAACCCAACTCCGCACAGGAGGTGACTGGGCCGGGCCACAGGACAGAGCCATTGAAGTCCCGCAGAAATGCCAACCAAATACACATATCCTGCTTGACCTCTTCGCTCAGTCGGGTGTGGTGGTGCTTCTGCTTCAGGCCAGACATTGCTTGCACAATGGATTTTGAAAAAGGGCGCGCCATTGGTATGATACGCAATGCAAAATTAAGCTAACCTACCATTTGCTGCAACTGATGCAACGTTACCCTTTTGGTTTCTAGACACTGCCTCAGTGAGTTTCCAAACCTTGTCACTTTATCATTGGGAAGCCGTGAGCACCCCACGACTGAGTCTAGCTCGATCCCCAGGAACTCTATGACCGCGGCTGGTCCAACGGTTTTTCCCTGTGCTAGTGGCACCCCAAAGCTCTTCATCAGTGCACAAAATTGCTCCAGCTCCTGCCCAAACACCGTGCTCCCTGGTGGCCCCAGACAAAGGAAGTCATCAAGGTAATGCAGCACATGCCTATGCCCCGTCGCCTGTCTGAAAGACCATTCTAGGAAAGTGCTAAACATTTCAAAATATGCGCACGACACAGAACACCCCATAGGCATGCACATGTCCATGAAGAACTTGGCCTCGAACTGGAAACCAAGTTGGTGGAAATCACTCGGGTGAAGGGCAGCAGCCTGAAAGCAGATTCTATGCCTGATTTAGCCGTCAGCGCCCCTGGGCCCAAACCCCTCAAGAGTTAAATTGCCTGATCAACAGATGCATAACGCACAGAGCAGAATTCCTCATCAATGGAGTCATTCACCGACTGCCCCCTTGGCGCTGATAAATTGTGAATCAGCCTGAATTCTCCTGGTTCCTTCTTTGGGACCACCCCCAGGGGAGAACACACAAAGTTATGCACAGGAATCTTGTCGAACGGCCCCGCCACTCTGCCCAACCTACATTCTTTCTCAATTTTTGCCGCCGCCACCCTAGTGTTCTGCGTGACCGACATTTGGTTCCTGCAAAAGGGTGTACACACAAAGTCCGCCACTGGGATTCTAAACCCTTCCCTGAAACCTTCGATCAGCAACCTTGCCATGGACGCGCATTTGTATCTGTTTAACCAGGGTGTCATTGCATGCAGAAGAATCGAGTACCTAGCTTTGCTGAAGACGCCTTCAATCCAATTTTTTGGCCCCTCTATCCCTCTGTTTTTTAAGACATTTGGCTTCGGCATGCTCTGAGTTGCCACAGAAACTGCACGCGTGTTTAAATCTGCATGTCCCTGGTGGCCTCTCGCAGGTGCGCCTATTGAAATCCCAACAGCATCCCTTCTTCCCAGCCCCCCCACCTGGTGCAGATAAGGGGAACGACCAAAAGGGCTGCGGCCTTGGCGCGTGCCTAGCAGGCTCTGCTGTCAGACCGCCCAAATGATCTAACCAAGCTATCCCCTCAACCTGATTCCATTTTAGCGTTGGATCGGAAGCCCTGATTCGCCTGAATTTCTTGTCATAATCCAACCACCCTGTGCCCCCTTTCGTTGCCTGCGCCATGCTAATCCTTGACAAATAACAAGACATTGCGGGCGCCTCCTCCGGAAAACGCTCTGTCATCACAGCCATGTAAATATTGAACGCCAGCATCCAATGCCTGATGTTCTCCTCTACCCTGTACTTCAGCATTTCATTCGCCCACTCACGTGCGGGCATATAATCTTTTTTCCTCCTCATCTCTTCCCTCTCAACCTCGTCTATTAAGAGTGAAAAAATGTCAATGTAAGTCCCTTTCCAAATTCTCTCCTTAACCTCCTGCGACAAATGGCGGGACAGAGATTCATACGATGTGCGTGATTCGCCCGCACCTAACAATGGCAATGTCTGCGGCTTACCATGCGAAAGTCCTGCAGTGTCTTTGGGGATCACGACCAATGGAACTTCTTTAATTTTGCTTTGGTCGATTAGCTGTCTTGCCTTTTCCAATGTGTCCGCCCCGGCCACACCCGCTGCACTCAAATTCAACCCCATGCCCCCAAGCCAGGGAAGCACGGCTGCTAGGCTGGAGACAAAATCAATCGGCAGTGTTGGTACCCCCCCGGGTGCGGTTGGAACATTTATCGAAACATTGGGCGCCCCTGGCACTGGTACCCCCCCTGCGGGGATAGGATTTGCTGGTGCTGGTGGCGAAACAATGTGCGTCGGAGGCACCGGAATTAATGCAGGGACCACGGGACCTGGCACCCCGACCGCATCTATGGGTGAAGGCTCGCCTGCCGGTGGGTCAGGGGACGCGGGCACTACAGGCAGCGCTGGGCCACCCCCTTACCGCTCCCAGGGACAACCTGCGTTCCTTTCTTTGGCCTATTCTTTTTTGGAAGGGGGGAAAGCTTCTCTCGGGGGTAAAGCGTCCCTGCGCGACCTCCCTGAAGACCCCTCTTGCACATCCAGTCTATCCGCCAGCTGCGCCATGATGCTATCCATCTCCCCTATCTTTCTCATCAGGGCGTCTAACACATTCGCAATATCCGGGCGCCGTTCGCCGCGCTTAACTTTTGGAGGCATGGCCACCTACGCTGGTAACTTTTACCACTTGTTGTTGGAGGAAAAGACACGACACCCACGCTACAGCACCCACGCTACCAGAGCCTCAATACTGGCTAGCCCAGCAAGGCAGGTGAGCAATCGGCTCCAACCCGCTTGGCTCCTAGCAGCGCCGGGATGCAGGCCCTGTACACGTCCTCAGGCACCCTCTGCGACGGCCCCCACATCCTTGTGCGTCCCTCCCGATGCGTGCACTAAGGCAGACACTCCCTCGCTCGCTCCCGCTGAATGGGATATTCGAAACGCTGCTCTGCGCTCTCCCGCTCGTCGCTGCGTCCTCAAGCGTCCCTCCCGATGCGTGAACCAAGCAAGGCACTCCCGATGAAATCTCGGCGCTCTCCCGCTCGTCGTTGCAGGCAGGCAGGCACCACGGGGACCCAGAAATCCGGCGAAACCGCAGCCGACAACACTGTGGAGAAAACGGAAAAAGATTGTAAATCCTCCCGAGGGAGGGGGCACACGCGACGGGAGGGACGCGTGTGATCCAGACACTTCCGGGGCACGGCCCCCTACCAATGCGGGGGGCAACGGGACGGGCGAGAGACGGGGGCACGGCCGACCACCATAATGGTGGCGGGGCCGATGCCGGCCCCACCTTCCTCTTCACCATCTACCTTTGAGTCACTGTGCTGCCTCGTGTGGCACTGTTCTTCCCTCTTGCACCGCCGTGCCTCCCTCTTGCACCGCATGTCTCCCTCTTTAGCCGCCGTGCCTCCCTCGTGCGCCGCTGTGCCTCCCTCTTGCACCACCATGTCTTCATCTTGTACCGTGGTGCCTCCCTCTTGAGCCGTTGTGTCTCCCTCTTCAGCCTCCTTGTCTCCCTCTTGCACCGCATGCCTTCATCTTGCGCCGCCGTGCCTCCCTCTTGAACTGCCATGCCTTCCTCTTGCACTGCCATGTCTCCCTCTTTAGCCACCGTGCCTCCCTCCTGCGCCGCCGGGCCTCCCTCTTGCACCACCGAGCCTTCCTCTTGCGCTGTGGTGTCTCCCTCTTGAGCTGCAATGTCTCCCTCTTGAGCTGCGCGCCGTGCCGCACTCTTGAGCCGCCGTTGAATACAAATCTCAGAGCTGTCGGTGTCTGTGTGAAGGGAAAAGGGGAGAAAGTACCTTCCCTTCTATATTTACAATCCAAGCACTGAGAACAATGAAATGTTTCATCTTCAGAATGAAATGCATTGTATTATATTATGTTACTGGTGCTTTTGTGCTTTTGGTTTTTGAGGTGTGTGCCGCTTTGCTGTAAGCTGTCTGCAATGTGTTTTACAGCACTACTCTGTGCTGCCTGAACTGAGGGTTGCTGCATGCTTTTGGTATCCACACACCAATAAAATGAGGAGTAGTGTGCTACGGTTTTAGTAGTGGAGTTGTATCCGTTGTATGTGTGTTTCTGTGTGTTTTCTTCTATACTTTCTCTTTTGCGTAGGTCATCTTGTGTGATTGTTGAACGAGGTTGCTTCTGTTTTGTGCTGCTTTTGACAAAGTAGTGTTGATTATCCACACAGTACCACCCTACACAATTCAACTCCACACATTGCCAAATTACACTGCATAATTCAACACCAAACTACATAATTCATCTCACCAACACAATTATACAACACCCCACATACATCCAATCCACACCACATAATTCCACATCATACCATAAAATTCAACAGCACACCACATAATTAAACTACACTACATACCGCTCCACAACATAAAATACCATTCCACATAAATACACTCCATAACACACAATCCCATAGCACACAATTCCAGTACAGTCAATGCCACATAATCACTATCCACATAATTCCACTGCAAACCATGCCACATAATTCCACTACTCAAAGCCACTCCACACCACACAATTCCACACCACCCAACTCCAAAACTAACAATTACAATCAAGCCCCATAATTCCACTACACACCTCATACATAAACTCCATAACACATGGGTAAAAGACGTAATTTACAACGCCAACAGCTCCGACTCAATCAAATGCGAGACCTATTGCATTTCCAATGCTTGTTTAAATAGCTTTAACATTTCCATTTATTACTAACATTTATACAGTGAAACTGCATGTTTTTTCTATATAGTAATCATCATGTGCTGGCGACGTAGTACGCAGATTTAAACTTCACATTCCCAGTCAGTTTCTTGGTGCTGGTTTAATTCTGTTAGTTGACATCTAATTTCCATAGTGGTCATCCAGTCAGTACAAAGAGTGCAAGAATTGTAGTGAAACCAAGTAGCCCAGATGCCTAAGCAACTTCTTTTTCCAAATCATTGGATTTTCTGATGACAACATGAGGAAATCTAAAAAGAAAACTAAATAAATAACACATAAAAAAGACTGCCTAAAAAGATGTTACCCCTTAAGGAAAAAAATGTGAGGCAGGGTTTAGAAAAAACGGTAGAGTGGACAAATGGGGGAAAACAAGGAATCAATGCAGATACAGATAATTGGTGGATTAACTCAAAGCAAGTTACAGGACACTAGAAGTCATTACACTTTCCTTTCCTATCTAGTGACTCATATGTTCCCAAAATGTGTCACCAGACAGTGCTGTGAGCCAAATAAGTATTGGGTGCACAGGTGAGTTTTATAACGTGCAAAAGCAGAGACAGAGGTGTGGTTTGTTTTGTTAATTTTAAGAGCCCATATTTTAAAATAATATAGATTGAAAACTGTCAATGGTAAAGGTACTAAGATGACGCAACATTTCCAACGTGGAATTGTGAGCTATTTCACTCGGTGGACTGTTTCAAAATATTTCATACAGGTAGGAAAATTATCAATATGGATTTTGATAGGAGATAATTGAAATACAATTGATATCAAATATCTTTCATCAATTGTATTACACACGTTAATCAGATTTCTTTCACAGTTACTTGAAACAGTGTATTGATGTATTAATGCATGTATATACACCTTATTTTCAGGATACATTTGCTTGAAAGAGAAAAGGCAGAGCAAAAAGCATACAGCTTGGAGAAAAAGGTATCGGAAAGTATTAGTAAACTATCCCCTTATCTGAAGATAGATCCAAAGGGACATGAAGACCCCTTCAACATTTTAGTAACGAAGGTACTGAAAATATATTCTAATTTAGGGTCAGCACTAATTTTAACATACCATATCATATTAATTGTGTTGTTGTTGTCTATAATGTTTCCAAATTTGCACCATGTAATAAAAATCTTGCTGGTTATCTTTTTGGTTGCTGACTTTAGCTGTATCCAAAGAAGCCCTTGGAAACCTACACATTTTAAGCAGTAATGTGTCAATCTCCTAAATATGGAACCACTTTAACAAGCAGAATTCAAATACATGTGGGTCTTTTTTCCCTTGCTTTCTCTATTACTTTTCTAGCCATTAACACACTTAAAAGGACCATAGGTATCTCGAGTAACCAAAAGCAAACATCCTTCGTGGGTCGCCTGAATTTTGCTGCCCATCATTACATTTAATGTAATAAATGTTTTACCCAACTATCCACTTGGGGAAGGACAGGTCGGAAACACACGAGCTGGGTCTGTCACTTTTATATTGCATCCATGACTTACACTTAAGTCACAGGACTTAATTTCCTCTGATTTTCCTGGAGTGATACGAAAATAAAAATAAGTTAGTTCTGTATTGTCATGTCATCAAGTGTATCGGGGTAATGATGCACTGAATATCTTCTTTTTTTTTTTTTTTTTTTTTATAGTCCTCATATGAAGATAACATGCTCCAAGAAAAAGAAACAAGAAAAGATAGTCTTTAACCCAAGTTGAAGTCTGAAGGAATACTCCTGTAATTACTGGTTTAAGGACACCCCTCAGAAGCGAGAAGAATGCAATGTAGCTACCAAAAGCCGAACCTTCAACTCCTTATAAGGGTTTTCATCTTTGTCTTGAGTCTGCATTGGCCCACGATGCACATTGCCCATATAGAAAGGCCTTCTCAGCCCATACGCCTGGGCTTAACCTTGGGCATGTTAAATAATCATTGGACCCAAAAAGGAGAAAAAGAAGGAAGGAAAAAAAAAAAAAAAAAAAAAGGAGACCAACAAGATAAACATTTTGGATTTGGTTGCCTTTCATATCGCCTCTCCCCCTTCCCTTTTCCCTTAAATAGAACTAGTACCTAACTCTGCCCAATTATCCCATATTTCCCATAATCTAGCTTTTTTCTTGTGAGTCCCTATTTGGTCTAGCATAGCTATCCTTTTAGTGGAATGTACCCATTCTACTTCTGTGGGGGAAGATGGCAATATCCACTTAATGCATATTTCCCTCCGGGCTAACAAAATCAAGACAAAGAACAGCGCTTTATGGTTTCTAGTTAATCTTCGATCATTAATTTCACTAGGGAGTAGCCCGAAAAGAACCGAAACTGTTGTGAGCTTTATTTCTAGACCCAAAATATTAGAAAGAGTCTTACCAATTTTGTCCCAGAAGGAAGTTAGGACCGGGCAACTCCAGAACATATGTACCTTGTTAGCCAATTCATCTCCACATTTGGGGCACTTCTTAATGACTCGACTTCCCATCTTTGAAATTTTCTGGGGAGTCCAGTATGCCTTGTGCGCTGTAAAGATGTGATTCTTTTTTAAAGAAGCAGCATTTACATAGGACCAAAGATAGAACATAGATACTTGCCCGAAATTTTCAAGGTCTTCGTCCGGAAGGTCTTTTTTCCAAATTTCCATAAACGCAGGCTGGTCCTCCTCACCACCTTGGGCAAGTAACCAGTACCAGGCAGCCACTTCTTTTTTTTTGCCACTACGAGTGCATATCTTGTACGCCAGGTTTGAGTTCCCTTTCATGTCACTCCCGGCAGATCTTATCCAGCTTGTCAGCTGATAATATTTAAACTTAGAGATCGAACTTCCAGTTAAGGATGATAAATGAGGCCAGGAGATTATTTCGCCTTCCTGTAGAATTTGCCCCCAAGTGTTAATCCCAGCTCTTCTTAACGGGGCTGACAAGCTGTCCAGTAAACATTCCGGAGTGCCTGGAGAATCCCAAATTGGCGCAGCTACATCGTAATATGGGATTTTTAGCAAACGTCTTACTTGTGTCCAAATTTTTATTGCTGCACTTAGTATCTTGAGTTTTACTTTTTTGAAAAATTTGGGGTTCCCGAATTTGAAAAGAAACTTCCCAGCTTTTTTAGAGAGATCTTTTGTAAGGGCTTTGAAGAGAGGAGAAAACATACAATCTTCTAACATAAGTTGACGAAAATTTTTTAATTGGAATGCACACATGTACAAATAGAGGTCGGGACTTGCAATTCCTCCGTACTCCTTTTTTTTCCTAAGTTTATTTCGTGCAATCCTCGGACATTTGTTAGCCCATATAAACCTTGAGAGAAGCCCTTGAACTTTCCCAAACCACCTTTTTGGGAACTCTAGAGGGATAGCGTTGAATAAGAAAGTGAATTTTGGAATAATGGACATTTTGATAATATTAGATTTACCCAAAAAAGAGAGAGAAAGCGTTCCCCATGATTGTAGCTGGGAGGTTATTTCTTTAGTTGTTTTATCAAAATTAACTTTTGATATTTTATTAATGTCGTGCACGATCTGAATTCCTAAATATCTTATCTCCTTTTTTTCGTAGGGGCTCTCAAAGTCCATATGCCACTTCATGAGTTCTGTTTTTTGATGATTGAGAAGATAGCCCGAAACCTTTCCAAAGTTCTCTAATTCCTGCCATATCCCCCCATATGATTTTTCCAAATTACCAGAGAATATAATTAAGTCATCCGCATACAGGCCTATTCTTTTTTCCCACCCATTACAATTAAAGGGAATGATGTTCTGAGATGATCTTAGGTTGTGTGCTAACGGTTCAATGTACATATTAAAGAGTATCGGTGACAGGGGACAACCCTGTCTCGTTCCTCTCCCAATACGTATTGCTCTAGTTAAGTTCCCATTAATCAATATTTTAGCTGAAGGGTTCTTGTATAAAGCCTTTATTGCTGATATACATCTATCCCCGAGATCGAAGCATTGTAGAGTTTTAAATAGGAATGACCAATCGACCCTGTCAAACGCCTTGGCGGCATCGAATGTCATAACCGCCAAGGGAACTTTATATGTTTGCGCCAGGTCGATTGCCCCAATAAGATCGTAAGTTAATTGGCTCAACTGCCTCCCTTTCATGAAGCCCTTTTGGTCCTGATGAATAAGTGGATCTAACACTTTATTTAATCTTTTTGTGATAATCTGTGAATAGATTTTGTGGTCCGAGTTTAAAAGTGATATTGGGCGATATGATTCGCACTCACGTGGATTTTGTTCGGTTTTAGGAGGACTATGATAGTTGCTTCATCCCATGAAGAGGGAGTATTGTCTCCATTTAAAAAAGATGCATCAAATAACTGGAGGAGAACTGGGGCCAATTCATCTTTAAGTGTGTTATAGATCTCATTGGGAATAGAATCAGGGCCGGCAGTTTTACCTTTTTTTAGCGCATTTATTGCTTGAGTTATCTCAACTAGTTCTACTGGCGCATTGAGAAAGTCTTTATCTTCTTGTTGGAGTGATGGGAGGTCTAGGCCCCTCAAATATTCCTCCATGCTTCCCATGTCCAGGTTGCCCTCCCCACCTTATAGATTTTCGAAAAAATGGACAAAGGAATCCTCAATTTCCGATTCTTCTGTGGCTATGAGTCCGTTTTTATGGGAACATATATCTTTTATCATATTTCTCGTCTGGTCTGTTTTTGTTTTCCAAGCGAGAAGCTTGCCACACCCCTCCCCATATTCGTGATGAGCTAATTTGCTGGCCTCCCATTTCTTTTTTAATATAGCTTCTAGATGGTTATTCAAATTACACTTGGCTATTTTTATGTTGTTTAGGGTATTCTTGTTATCTACGTCCAGCTCAAGGATTTCATACAGTTTATGTAGCTCCGTTTCTAGCTTTCCTGTTATCTCTTTTTGTTTCTTAGCTTGGTTACAATTAATGCTTAGTAAGATCCCCCTCAAAAAGGCTTTATATGCATCCCACACTGATTGGATTGCTGCAGAATCTAAATTACTTTCAAAGAATTCATTGGTATCTATTTTTAATTTTTGAATAATGGATTGTTCCGACAATAATGTTCTATTTATGGTGCACCTTCGGGATGATTGAGTCTTATATAAAGCTGCTTTGATCGTGACTGCAGAATGATCTGACATGTGTTGGGGGGCGTGAGATACAAGGAGTGTGTTACGAAAAAAAGTTGTATTTACTAAAAAAAATCAATCCTTGATCTGTGACCACATTTTTTGTTGTGGAAAGTGAACTTACTACCTTTCGTTTTAGATTTAGCCAGCATCTCGCTCCATATGTCTATTAGATTTATATCCACCATTAGTTGTCTGAAGGCTCTTCTCATTTTCACTGTGGTGGATACAGCTCTAGAAGAGGTCGAGTCTCTACCTGGATTTAAGACTAAGTTAAAATCCCCTCCTAAAATTATATCATCATCAACTTCTAGTAGATGGGGTATCAATGTGTAAAGGGGATTCGGATCGTCCCAATTAGGGCCATAGTAACTTGCGAGCGACATGCCATGGCCGTTTATTTTTATTTTTGTGACCGCCCATCTGCCTGCAGAATCCACTACACTTTCTTGCAGCACTGCCGATGCTGATTTTTTAATTAGGATTGCGGAGCCTTTGGAGCTGTAGGGTTGGTTTGTGCATATGCAGTGTTCGATCCATCTGTGCTGCTTTGTGATTAGCTCCCACTCTTCCCTCAGTAGGTGGGATTCTTGAATAAAAAAACATCTTACAGTCAGATAATCTTAAATATTCCAATATCTTGTTTCTCCTTCTGGGTACCCTTAAACCATTTACATTCCATGTCATTATTTCTAGATCATAGTTCCTCATCCTTGGCTACATTCTAGATTACATTTTTCAGAATTTTGAGTAGGATAGAGATAGTCCGAATATTTTTTGGAGATTGCTACTTCATCTGAGGACATTTTTTTGGGGTTTTTTCCCATATGCTCCCCACCCAGTGCAAAATAAACCTGGACAGTGTTTCCAAATTGTAAGTGGGCTCCCTCCCCCCACCCATTAGGGGAACCTCCCTTTCAACTACTAGAGGAATTCCTCTATTTTCAGGCTCAGTCCCGGTTCAAGGCATTTAAATAATTATTTTATTTTATTTCGCTGAGGAGGTCTTAATTCGATTTGTGAGAGCGTTTGCTTCATCGGGATCTTTGAAAATATACATCTTGTTATCCCACATTACATTCAGCGATGCTGGGAAGCGTAAAGACGCTGTAACGCCCAAGATTTTCAATTCCTGCAGTGATTTCCCCAACTCCCATTGTTTTTCCTGAGTAAAGTGGGATATATCCGATCTGATTCGAAGGGACCAATCAGACCTCTTGTATTCTCCTGCTTTCAATCCCTCTGTTAAGATCTTTTCCTTTAGAGTATATGATTTGAAGTTAACCAGGATCTTTCTGGGGTTTTTCTTTCCAGATTTTTTAAAGTAAGGGTCTCTATGAACTCTTTGTATGTCTCCCTCCAAAATGGTTTTATCTAAACCGGAATGAATGTCGCATAGGAGGTTGATATTTAAGAGGCGGATGTTATTCCTTCTTGCGGCATTTTCTAAGACTTCTAGTTTTTCTTTTAGAGCTCTATCTTCTCCTCTTAATGTTTGTATATCGTGAGTGTTTTTCTCGACTTGTTTTGTTAAATTTTCCACTGCTCCCTCCACAATTCCCACCCTTTCAGAGATTGCGTTCAATTTAGTTTCAAGATTTTCGCAGACTGCTTGTATTTTTAATTGGTTATTTTCTGAAACTGCAAATTTTTCTCTGATTTCCGTAAGTAAAGTTGTTAATAATCCTGCTGTAAGGGAGGACACTGCTCCTATACTGGGAGCATCTGTGCCATTTGTAGAGTTTGATTCGACTGGGAGGACGCTCTCCTCCCCCCCAGGGGTAAGGTAATTCAGATCGGGCGGCTTGGAAGGTAGCATGGCGCAGTTCTCCAGCTCTAAAAGCTCAAATCTATTTTCAAGAACCAATGGCTCCATTCTTTCCTTAAGGGAGTTCTGTATGGTGAAACCTTCGGCTGTAGGCAGTTTGGCTTCACCCTTTTTTAAGGCTATATCGAATTCTGGTTGATCTGTCTTATCTCCGGCAGTGAGTTGCGCAGTTTGGGCTTTGAAAAATGATCTTAGTGAGGGGGTAACTCTATTAGCTTTAACTTTACCTTGATTTTTCTTTTCTTTCTTGTCAGCCGTGGTGGATGGGGGGGTAATTACTTTCTTAGTAGTTCTTTGCTTTTTGTCTAATGTAATCGTGTTCATGGGAGCTGCGGGGTCTGGTTCAGAGGATGCTCCCCTCCTCCCCCAAATCTCTCTACTTCTAAGAGTATACCTGTTGGGTTTAGATTTAATACTATCAAACTGTGAGCTCTGATTTGTTTGCACCCCCGTTTCCCTATCAAAATGAAGTTTAGGCCCCCAGTCTCTCCCTCTTCTCCTTACCGGAGTCATTGAAGATCGCCATATGTTAGAATCAGCCTCCTTCTGTTTTCTTTTTTTTTCCCCCGACGTGGATGTCTCTGGGCAGGACTGCAGAGGGACAAGAGAAGCGTTGTTCCCCCGATGCAAGGGGCTATAGAGCTCCACAGACAACCTCGCCGATCTAATTCCAACTCTTGCCGCTACTCCCCTCCTCACCGCGAGACCGGCGGCGGCTTCAAACCATTGGCCGCCACGAGCCTCCAGCGCCCCCTCCACTGCCACTGCTGCTGTCTTCTGACCGGCGGAGAGCGCTGAGCGTTGTAGCCGAGGGAGAAAGAGAGAGGCGTCAGCCGATTGCAGATTTCTTTTTTTTTTTGCCTCCAAAAAGACTCCCTTGCACCTAGAGAACAAGTACTATGACTTTCCCAATTCAAGACGGCTGCAATCGAGCATCGAGTCCCTTAAGGTTGCGAAGTAAAAACCCCTGCAGCGCGTTCGTGTGCTAAGGAAACACAAGCCTGCAACTGCCTCTAGGCTGCCGCCTCGAGAACTCCCTTACGCCCGAACGCCGAAATACTGCAGCTCCCGGTCATCAGCCCCTAAAGGTTGCGAAAAGTAGGGAAAAAACACTTGTTAAATGCTTCCTTCCCGATTTGAAGGGACGTCTGCTGGGCTCGTCAGGGGAAAATGGCGGCAGACGGTTAGAGGCAGCCGCAGGCTCGTAACCTCGCGTCTCAAGGCAAACATGCGAATAGCGCTGACGAGTTTCTGAATGGCTTCAAATCGGGAAGGAAGCACTGAATCTCTTCTAATGAGTTACTGTTTGCACCACCTTCCTGTCCACATCTGAAGATCATTTTCAATTTTTTCCAAGACAGCCTCGTAGAAAACATATATCAATGTAACAGCTGGCTGATAAAACTAATTCATAATGGCTTACTCCTTTAGCCAATGCAATTCTCAAATAACATGAAAACCTCCATAGACATCTTCCCCCATGAAGAAGAAAGCACACCAAATTTTGCAGGCACAGAGGGCCTTATCAAGGGGTTGCGTCCAAAGAAACGCAACGCAGTGCAAATCGCTGTGTTCCGTTACACTGCCCCAGGGAGACTGTTCCATGGGTGGTGCATGGGTGGTCTGATGCAAAACCCATGGGTTTTGTCACATTCGCAGATTTATCATTACTGGTGGACCAAAATGCTACACCTTCCTAGGGGAGGCGTAACCAGCAGAAATATCTTAATTCCTCCTCGTTTTTCCTCTTTCTATGTGTGCTGCATTCTGCACCACACACAGAAAGAAAGAAACAAACACCTCAGGGGATTGTTTTTGTGCAGGAACGGGAACCTTCCTGCACAAAAACAATCCTGCTTACAACGCAGGCACCCTTGTACTATGGTGCACAAGTGCTTGTGTTGGTGCTAGGCAGCACATTGTGTGCCAACGCTGGGTACAATTAGAAATGTGCCTTATTTTGTTAACTACAGTGCACTTCTCTCCTTTACCTGTCATGCAGCGCAGCAAGGTGACTTTTTTATTTATTTATTTTTTTAAACTTTATTTGTAGAGCGCACGTACACCAGGTTGGTTTCTTGGCTCTGCTATGAAGGTGTTACACTAAGGTGTTACTAGTATGCCTGTTTAAATAGCCATGGGGCATATTAACAAGGGCTTTATCTCCGCTTTTTTGGCTTTAAAAGCCAAAGAAGCGGAGATAAAAATATTGCCCTATCAACAACAGGATGCTAACATGCAAAATCGCATGTTAGCACCCTTTTTCACTACGCTTCCCTTTGCATCTCTAATGAGATGCAAAGTGGGCATTCCAGAGCAAAATAATAGGAGAAATGTCGCTAAGCGACATTTCTCCTATTATCAAGCTTCACGCTAACCCTGTTAGAGACAAAAAAAGCAGCTCTAACCACGGTGTATTACATGGCTAAGTTCACCGTGGGCTATCAACAAGGATATCCCTATCCTTGAAGTTTTATCGCTGCATTACCAGTGATAACCTCCCAAAATGCCGCTATCGCTGAATTTTTTTATTGCCTAGGCGGTTGGTGTTGTTAATAATGCGATAACCAGGCGATATTATCTAGCAATAGCGGGCGTTAAAAAAATTAACGCTAAGCACCCTTAGCGTTAATTTTCCCTGTTCCTTGCTAATATGCCCCCATGTTTTTTGGAGTTTGCGGAAGCTCATGAGATCTGTGCAGGATCTAATCTCAAGAGGCAGGGAGTTCCAGTATTTGGGGCCTAGGGTGGCGAACCTTGTCCCTCCAGCGGGTTTTAGCCTGAATGAAGGGATGGTCAGAAGATGCATATAAGCAGATCGTAGGTTGCGGGTTGGAGTGTACCTGTTGATCAGGCTGTTAATGAATTTTGGGTTTTTGCTATTCAGGGATTTAAAGATGATGCATCCCACCTGGAAGGCGCATCTCTGGGTTATTGGAAGCCAGTGTAACTTCTTCAGTAGAGGGGTAATATGTTGGCGCCTGTTTTCTTGAAAAATCAGTCTGGTCGCCTGGTTTTGAACCATTTGAAGGCGGTGGGTAAGATAGGCTGGGATGCCAAAGTATAGTGAGTTGGCATAGTCGATGTAGGATATCACAATAGCGAGAACTGCCTGTATTTTTGCTTCCTGTGTAAGGAACCTGCTGATTTTTCTTATTTTCCTTAGTTGAAAGCAGCAAGTTGAGATCACAGATCCAATTTGATTTTTCATGGTAAGGCCTTTGTTGATTATGACTCCAAAGATTTTTGCAGATGTAGAGGGGATGGGGGGCTGTCCCAGTTCTTTAGGCCAGAAGTGGGAGCTCCAGGGGTTCAATGAGCCTCCCGTGAGGATCACTTCCGTTTTTTCCGGATTTAACTTGAGATAGTTGCTGTTCATCCAGTCACGGATGAACAGCATTGTCATCTGGAATTCGTGGACAGTGGTAGGGGAGTCATTGATAGGAAATATTAGTTGGAAATCATCTGCGTAGTTGAAGGTTTGGACTTTCCTTTCTTTTAGTGCATGGATCAGGGGGAGGAGGTACAAATTAAATAAGTGAGGGGAGAGAGAGGAGCCCTTGGGAACACCACAAGTGTTTTTAATCTTGGGGTTGTGAAGTTTCCCAAGCGAACCGCTTGATAACGGTTTGTTAAGAAGGAGCTTATCCATTCGAGGGCCGATCCTTGGATTCCTGCATCCATGACGCGGTCCAGGTAATCTGACTGCTCCAGAAAGGCAGATAGGCTTTTGGCTACGTGGGCTTCGAGTAGTTTGGCCAGGTAAGGAAGCAGTGAGATAGGTCGGTAATTGGTAAGGGTTCCGGGATCAGCTCCTGGCTTTTTCAGGAGGGGGATGACAAATGCCTCTTTAATGGTATCAGGTACGTAACCCTGGGATAGCGATTTGTTTAAGAGGGCCATGGCTGGGTCTGGGCAGGCTGTGAAGGCTTCCTTAGGATCCAAGGGGGGCAACAGTCCGTAGGAGAGCCAGATTTTACTTTGGTCAATAGGTCTGTAAAAACTTCTTGGCTTATCATTGGGATCTGTTCTAGCCTGTGTGGGTTTTTTGGTTTAATTTGACAAGTGGGCCTTGGGCATATGGGGATGCTTGCTTTGATCATTTTAATTTTGTCTATGACGAAGTTGTTCAGGGAGTCGCATAGGGATTGCGAAGGTGTGTTTTTTAATGCCACTCTGTCAGGGTTGGATAGATCATTAATTGTTGAGAAAATGTCCTTTGATCGGTTTTTGGAGGTGATGATTTTAAGTGAGAAATATTCGGCCTTTGTGGTCAGAATCATTTTTTTGTAAGTTCTAAGGGCTGTTAGATAGGTGCTTTTGTCGTCAGGTGAGCAATTGCTTCTCCATTTCCTTTCTGCTTGGCGCAGAGCAAGTTTTAATTCCTTTAAGTCAGCGGAAAACCATTTCTGGGCTTCGTGGCGACGTGCTCGTTGTATTTTCCTAAGTGGGGCATGTTTATTGCTAGCTGTCAAGAGCCAGTCCAACGGTTTTTCTCACTCTCATCTATAGAGAATTGGCTGATGGGGATTGTATTGGCCAGGGTTTCTAGGAATTGACATTTGTCGATGATGTTCCAGTTCCTAAAGTATCCAGGGTCAGGTAGGGGACTTTTAAGTTTGGTAAGGTTATTTATGTAAAATTTGATGAGATGGTGATCGGACCAGATACAGGGAGTTACATCTGGATTTGTCATAGTCAGGTTTGTAGACCATACCTGGTCTAATGTATGCCCTTTAATGTGCGTAGCAGAGGTGATGTGCTGGCTAAGGTTTAGCCCCATAAGTAAGTCTGTTAATTCAGCTGAGTGAGGTCCACCTGCTGGGTCGTTGGCCCAGTAATTGAGATCGCCAATCAGTAGTATTTTCGCGTGATTTGTTATGAGATGTGTCATCTGTTCACTCAGAGACTGTGGGAATTGTGGCATGTTCTGTGGTGGTCTATAGAGTATAACACAGACTGGAGGGGCAGAGTCGGACTCTAGTTTAATCACTAGGTTATCTACCTGTGGTAGGTCGAGGGGGGTAAGTGCTGAGAATTTTAAGTCTTGGTGTATTACAGCTGCCACCCTCCCTCCTGTATTTCCCTGGTGGCGGTTAGCTTGGAGGATGTAATAGTCGCTAGGTAATGCTGCTAGGATATCAGGGGTGGAGCCCTGTGTTAGCCAGGTTTCCGTTAACAGTAGGATATCTGGTTTTTCGGTCGCCAGTAAGTTGTGTATTTCAAGTTGGTGTTTGACTATGGAGCGGGTATTTAGATAAATAACTGTTAGGGGTTGTACCTTGTTTGTAGCCTTGAGGTTCGTACTTTTACTCGCATTTGTACGATCACAGAATTCGGGGAATGAGGATCTTTTTACCATTATCCCATTCGTTGCTATGTTAGCAAGACAGCACCGGTCGATTGCTAGTTCCTTTGAGTGGAGTGATTTGAGTTTGGTTGTGGAGTAGGTAGTACTTTGAGCATAATGGCTTGCCCCTTGCCCCGGTCGACCGCGGACGGGTGCAGATGGGCTTGCCTTTGGCACGCCCGCTATGCGCGTCCGCTGCGCTCCCACACTACGACCGGCATTTGTATCCCTTGTCAGCCTTAGCCCCTCCCCCTCTTCGCTGAATGGCGCTCGGGTGGCGATTCCACCAGGAAGCGCGTAGAGCCGGTGTGACGGCGGGTTTTGGCGCGGTAAGTTCAATTTTAAAATAAGAAGTGCATCAAGTAAGTTTGTGGCATCAATTTCAGTAGCAAATAACAATTTTTAAAAACAAAGCGGTAGTAGCGCGAAACGCAGGCAGCAGCACCTTTCAGAGAGGTTGCTCCCGCGCTGCTACAGGCATTTGTATCCCTTGACAGCCTTAGCCCCTCCCCCTCTTCACTGATTGGCGCTTGGGTGGCGATTCCACCAGGAAGCGAGTAGAGCCGGTGTGACGGCGGGTTTTGGCACTGTGAGTTCAATTTTAAAATAAGCAGTGCATCAAGTAAGTTCGTGGCATCAATTTCAATAGCAAATAACAATTTTTTAAAACAAAGCGGTAGTAGCGCTAAATGCAGGCATTGGCACCTTTCAGGTGCTGCGCTGCATCACTTCTTGACAAATATGGCCCTTAGTGTGTAGTTCCTTATTTTTGCCTTTTTTTGGTTTGTACCACACCTTGCTTTTGCTACAATTATATGGAATATTGTTCATGAAAATACGCATAAGGTGCTCTTTCACATGAAAGATGATTTACACCCACATGGAAACACGTGGACTGTGCTATAAACCTACATTGAGACCGGCGTCGGCAGAGCCCACTTGCTGCCATTCTATATGTAAGTCCTACATGGAAATTGATGTTCATGAAGGGTAAATATCAGGCACTAAATCATGCTCATGGCACTATAAACCTACATGGTGAGACAAACCATGTTTTGTTGTAACTTTTTTAGCCAGTATGCTTGCAAGCTCGACCAGTTTGAAGTGGTGCGGTATAATACATGTGCCCATGTGGCACAACCACTGTGCCTTAGAATATGGGTGTCCTCGCCAGCCTCCTTTTTTTCACCCATTGGTGTAAATCTGAACATCCTTCTTTTATTCTAATAATTCCAAAAAGAGCCACGTCTCTGGTAATTTTGGATGCTTATTTTCCCGCTATTTTTTCTTCCATCACCTCCTTCCTCCAGATCAGATTGCTTAGGCCTCAATTGTCTGTTTAGGCAATGTGTGTCTTGCCATAAACTTTTTTCTGCAGCTGATCTATATCATTTATGTGGCTTCTGTGTGGGGAACAGTTTTTCAGTGCACCTCTGCTCACAATGTGCGCCCAGCAATACAAGGTCCTTTCAAAAATGTTTGGAATGAATGGAGGGCAAGAGTCCAGCAATTCAAAAAGAGATGTTGGATTTTGTTAACAACAAGAAGAGTCAGGAGGTAAGTTCAGGGTCACAGGTACTAATTGTGGTACTGAGCATTCTTCCTGAAAGTGAAACTGTGAGGTATACCCAAGGAATTAGTTCCCACCTATCTACTCCTAGTACCTGACAACTTGTCACAAGTGTACCATGTTGTCATGAGAAGGGGAAGAGCATAAAGTGCCTTGGAGGAGACCCAGACCTGTGATCTAAGTCTGCTGCCTAGTAAACTCTGTTACAATATTAATTCAAGTTCAGCTACTCATATGGGCACAGAGGACCCAAGCCAGCTTTGCAACAAAGACATAAGCAAGGATCTTCTACTGGATGGGGTGTTGCACAGAGAGGTTGAATCTATCTCTCTTCCAGGGTGAAGGCCATTTACCATAGTCTCTTTTTGTTGATATGGTGACTCCGGAGACTGGCTCTGGAACCCACCTTCTCCTGTGGATGGACTGTGTCTTAGTCTTGGTTGGCACAAGCATTTCTATTTAAATAAAAACACAGATACTTTTATAGGAGTTAATGGGAACTGTCAGACTTGTTCGATATCCACCACTATGATTGAGCCGGGCTCCTGCATGTGAGAGACTGTTGAGAAGGAGAGCATCACCTATTCATGCAGCAAAGCTCTTCATTGCAGAAATAAAAACAAGAGGCAGGCTTACCTACTTGTGCATACACAGAGTCAACCTGAAGCACAGGTGGCACAACAAGAACTAGAACACTGGTCTCTACTGTGGAAACTCCTTTGGCAATATCACCTTAGTCATGTTGCCCTGGCTATTGGAAATGTACTATATCCGTAAGTATGTACCCCTTCTTCCCACTTTGCCACTCCACCTCCTTGAACAGCAGACTTGGTATAGGGTTCTCAAACCCAAGCTGGCACTCAGGGTTCCAGTATGGTGCCAGCAGTTGAGTTCTCAATAACACTGTGCCCATCAGGATTCCATCCTCTGAGGGTAATGAATTCCATGACAATTCATCCAATTCAAAAGTAATTGGAAGAGATGCCACACCACTCCCTCACTCTTTTCAATCCTGCCACAGGGTTCATCATCATGATATCATCCATCTTCTGCTCAGACTTCTCCTCTTGCTGGGTGTCAAGATGAAAGCCAGAAAAGCGTCTCAGCCCAAAGTCCAGTTACAGGTCATGCCCACTGCGGTACCACAGCTTCCAGTATATCTTCCACACGCTCCCATGCCACTTCATGGGCTGAGGATCAGCCTTTGGAATCAGTCCCTCTAACTCAACCGTTACCTTCCACCCAATCCAGAGACCAGTTCTGACTTTGATTCTGGTTGCATCTGCTTCTCCTTCAGAGATGGACGATTCCTCTGTGAAACTACACACTAGGCCACTCCCAATATGAGTGCCCAATCAGGAAAGTCAGACAATGAGCTTGATTCCAGCCAGATTATCTATACCAGTGATCATGAGGACCTGGATCTGACCTGACACTATGAAACCACCATGGCCATAGCTTTGGAGGTTTTGTCCATTACAACATCAGCAATCCCATTGGAAAGAGAGGGCATTTATGCTTTGCTTGCCATTTCTGCATCCCCTCCCTGACCTGTCATAGCCATAGAGCCATAGAGCTATAGGTTCTCAGGCAAGCCCCGGAGGCGTGGAAGAAACATTCCTCTGAGCCTTTAGTCTTCAAAACATTTGGCACTAAGCCACGGGCCTCAAAGTATTTCCAGGCACTGGGTCCGTGAATTTCCTAGTTTGGTCTATCGCAGTAATGGCAGCTACTCACAAAGAGTGGTGTCCCACATAAACAAGGAGGCAGAGTGTCTGGAGGCATGCATTAAGAAGATCCTTAAATTTGGCACTCTTTGCAGCTGGCCAGTGCGAACATGGCCATCTCTGGCACAAATTGGACAACTATGCTCCATGTTACAGCAGTATGTCAAGGGAAAGTACTGGTACATGAACCTGGCAAAGAAGCGGTGGAAGAAGAATTTATAATGCCCATGATCCTGATTGACATAGGGTTGCCAGGGCTCGGAACAGTGGCCTGCCCATGCAATAGTCATCAAGGCTCATGTCTTTGGATATGATGCTAGAGTCCCTGGAGAAGGTAATTTACCTACCCTTTGGTGGGAAGAACTAGTTAAGTACCTCAGTAAATGAGATCCTCCAAATGAAACAGGACAGACAGTACTGGATTGCCTAGGACCACCTAGGCCTAACCTTCTCTTTTTTTCCAGCTGGGAATCAGGAGTCTTTTCAACTGAAGACATCTGCTGGATCCTCCTTGTCTTAATTAAGAAGGTCTGTGAAGAGGAGATGCTTTGGTGGTGGAAACATCTTTCTCTTCCAGCCAGAAACAAGGCAAACACGTCCCAATGACTTTTTCATGGATGATCCACCATCCTGTACACCACATCCGTGAGGAGAAACCTTTCCATCGGTTACTGCCACTTCACCCAGATAACTAATGGCATAAGGGTCCTCTCAGTGGGGTAGAAGGGTTTTGCTCTACAGCTGCCACATCCTCTGCTTACCAGGCTACCTGTGTAACAGTCTCCATACCACTAACTTTTATATAAGATAGTGAGGCTCTGATCCGTAACAGAAAACTAGCCAGTCTTGTTCCAAGAAAAGAGGTGGGTATATTACTTGAATTATTTCC
The DNA here is from genome assembly GCF_964204655.1 of Triturus cristatus. Classification (NCBI taxonomy): domain Eukaryota; kingdom Metazoa; phylum Chordata; class Amphibia; order Caudata; family Salamandridae; genus Triturus; species Triturus cristatus. Next base: position 806,197,359 of record NC_140592.1, on the reverse strand, counting down.
CTGTAAGGAAAAGGGGAGAGAGGCTTTCACACATCCTGGATCTTTACGATCGCTACCAGTTCCACTCTTGCAAACGTTAAAACTCCAAATTCCATCTCAGATGGTGGCTCTACAGAGCAATGACTGAATGCATATAATGGATTTACAAGACATCTACACATTTTTTTGTCCTGAAGGAGTCTGGGTAGGCATATCAGCTTGTCATATCCGTGACCACTACTCTAGGACTTGCGGCTGGCCTGCTATAAATGCAGTGGTAACTCATCAAAACCTCAAATACACTTTGAGGGGTAAAGCACCGAGGTGCATGGGGGCAGCCTAACAAAGGACTGAACAGGGGTATTTTGTATTTCTGTATGCGCTCCCTCCTATCCCTTGATTTAGAGAATTTTCTAGAATATCGAGTGTAGCCCAGTTAGTTTACACTGTGATCATGGTAAAGTCTGCCTGACCTCACCAGGTCTGGGGTATGTACCTACCCTATCTCCCATAGAGGGTCATCAACTACCAATAGATGATAGAGATCTCCTGTCAATAAAAGTGTTAAGAGATTTCTACCCTGCCCTTACATTGCTCGGCAGAGTGTGTTTTAAAGAACTGACCTTTCAACCACTAGGCCTCTGCTTATTGTATCTCTTGACGGAGAGTCCACTACGTCTTAAAATGAGGGCCTTAGTCATAGGCTCCACCCTAATAATAATGGTCTCTTGCCGACACCTCTACCATCAGTCAGGAAGCTCATCAGGGGCGGCTCCTCCAGGGCAGAGTAGTGTCGCCCCACTGCTTTCTCGAGGTCCGAGAAGCAGAAACATAAAATGGTAATAAGTACCATTTTATGTTTCTACTTCTTGCACTGTGGGAAAGCAGAAGGGTTTGGTTGTGGGTGAGCGGGTGGGCGGGGCTGCGCTGCGAGCAGGGCTGGTCACTCCTGAGTGCGCTTAACTATTTTGTCAGTCCTCTGGGGCCAACCAAACCAGTCATGCGCACTCTGCCAGGGGCTAATGGCCGGGCCATTAGCCCCTGGCTGGGCGGCATCCTGACCATTCACAACGCTGCTTGCAGCGTTGTGATTGGCTTAGTGGTGGGAGCCTGGCTGCCTGCTTTCTCTTCCTGCCGGAGGCAGGAGAACAAGAGAAGAGCAGAGACGACGCTGTACACCACCGGCGTGAAGGTAAGTTTAATTTTTTTACATTATTGAATTAAACCCGCCCGCGCACCCCCCCACCCGCAAGTCATGCTGGCCGCGACTGAAGCTCATACTGATTGCCTCCTGCAACCAGCGAGGACTGGCGTATGAAGGTGGCATGCTATGTTATGATGTACGCTGCTGCATGCTTACGCGGTGTCAGCACATTAAAGCTCTTTATTAACCATCCCTAGAAACAGTTTGGGTCTTGCTGCTTGATGACAGAAATACTAAAAAGTTGATAATGGTCAAGTAACAATCATTACAAAGGCAGCTTTATCCTTACTGCTCAGAAAAATGTACTTCTAACAATACATTATCTTTATTCAAAACCGTCTTGTGTTTGTTTATGTAATGCTTTTTCTCCTTGCCAGGGACTGCTTCCGTGACATAGGCATGTCTTTGTTATTCATAGGCAAGTACTGAATATGCAATTTTATGCCCAGTTTATTTTTATTAACACAAAGGTTTTTCCAATCCTTCATACAGGTTTCAGAGCTACTGAAAGACCATTTTAATGAAACGTCAAGAACTGCAAGCCTCGAGGAAGCATTAGCCAGCCAGCAGATGGAGTTGAAAGCCAGCAGAGAAACAATAGTCCAACTTGTTTCAGAAATAGGAAAGGAACAGAAAGCAGCAGCTGGCTACACAGCAGAAATTAAAGCACTCAAGCGGGTAAGAAGACTTATGCTTCGTTCGTCAGTGTACACCAGCGGGAAAATGAAAACAACAGATATTAATTCAGGGACATCTTCCTGTGCCTATGGTGGGAAATGTGCATGGATGTTGATAGTGAAAGGCACTTACTTAGCTTGATAACTTTTTTATGAATTGAATGAATGACTCGAAAGTCATTTCTGTTTAGGGTCGAGCCTGCAAGAGCATGCACTAGCTCATGCGTTTCACTTGCGAGATGCTCTTGTATACAGAAAAGGGCTTGGAGCCCTGCTGTTGCTTTCCATTTGTTGGCTTGCCTGGCACTCTTCTTTGCAGCCTCATAATTTGTCATTTCAGTTTCTCTGTGTGGAGCAGGGACCAAGCACTGATTGATTCAACTTAATCAGTGTCCGTCCACTGGTCCAGATATGATTGAGGTAATATTTTGTTCTTTTTAACTTTGAGTGCCCAGCAAACAGAAGGCGTGTGACTAGGGGCATAGCTTGGTCAGTAAAACTGGTGGGGGGTGACCTTTAAATTTCCCAACAATTATTCAGGCATATCTTGTTAAATTATGTTATAGGAGAAGCAATTCATGAGGGGGCTAGGCACAATGGAAAGGAGAGCAGCACGGTTACGTAAAAGACAATCCAACACATCACGGAATGCAGTGCAGCAGCAAAAAATGCTGCCCTGCATTGCATGATGTAGGGACCAAGTGAGCGCCACATCTGCAGATATATATCACTCTCCTTCCTTCTCCCTAGCTCCATCGCAGAATTTTGCATAGCGCAAGTGTATGTACATAAGTCAAGCATAGGTTTTGTGCAGGATGGGTTCCCTTCCCCTTCAAAATACAATGCAAAAACAAGTTTTAAAGCTTTTCCTACTTTGTATGTGTGCTCTACAGTGTATCACACATGCACGTCGGAAAAGAAAAGAGAAATCAAAGTTTCCTCCTTTTAACTCCTGCTGTCAAAACACAATAATTTATTACACAAAACCCATCTCAGTTTTTTGATAGATAAGGTTTTGTGTGAAAAAGCATGGGTGGTTGCCTGGGAGCACCCATGCAACAGCACCTTGGTGCTAAGTAACGCAAAGCAGAGCTTCTTGCTACTTTGGGTTACTTTTAGACAATATGCAGCTTGCGCTGGAAGTAAATAATAAAAAATACATTTTGTGCTGCTTTGCGTCACTTTTGTGTAGGAAGGACAGCGGAAAATGTTGGAAAATCTGCCCCAATATGTTGTAAAAGAATAGGACACGTTACAACACATGCATTTACAACACGTGCCATTGGAGCACATTTTTTACAATGCAAAATCCATTACAACGCATGTTATTACAACGCAAGCCATTAGAACGCATAATCCATTACACTGCAAATTACTATTTTACCTCCCTCCGCCTGGGCGTTACTTTGGGGAATGCGTTGTAATAGCATGTGGTGTAATGACATGCGTTGTAATGGATTTGGCGTTGTAAAAATTGCGTTGTGATGGCACGCGTTGTAACATGTGCGTTGTAAACGATGTCTCCGGTTGTAAAATAACTAAACGTTTTAAGAACTTCAGAACATAGAGTGTGTGTGTGTATTTTTGTTTGAATGTCTATGTAAAAATCTTAGGTGAAATCCAAAAACCACTTCACCATGCTGACTGAAAACACCTGTATCCAACTATATACCAGAGAATCCATTTATTAAGGGGGTTTAACACCCCAACCACCCCCTCTCAAGCTATGCCCCTGTATCTGACTCGCAAAAACATGCCCAGCAGGACAAGAAAAATGGCACAGATTTATTTTCTATTGTTAACTTTCCTTTATTTGCCAAGGCTGCTTTTCTCACTTGGCACTCATGTTTTCATTTGTTCTTGATCATGGACACTGTTCTCAAAAGATGAGGATTATGTTATTGTAAAGCAACATTGTTTCTTTCTTATATGTCATTTCTGAAATGATGCTTTAGCATATAATTGTGCTGTACACACCAATCCACCCTACTCCAAACCACGCTAATCCACCCCAACTCACCCCACACCAATCCATCTCACTTAATGCAATCCACCCCACTTCCATCCAAACCACTTAGCCAATTCAGTTCATTCCACTCCAATCCAACACACTCCAATTCTTCCAACCCGCCCCATTCCAATCTGCCCCACTCCAATTCGCCCTACTCCAATCCAAAACAATCTGCCCCACTCCAATTGTCCACATTTCAATCTGCCCCACTCCAATCCAAAACAATCGCCCCACTCCAAAATAAAACAATCTACGCAACTCTAATACAAAACAATCTGCCCCACTTCAACCTAAAACAATCTGCCCCACTTTAACCTAAAACAATCTGCCCCAAGCCAGTCTGCCCCACTCCAACCACAACAGTCAGACCCACTCCACTCTGCCCCACACCAATCCAACACAATTTGCCCCAATCCAATCTGCCCCACTTCAATCCACTCCAATCTGCCCCACTCAATTCAAAACCACCTGCCCCACTCCAATCCAAAACAATCTGCACCTCTCAAATCTGCCCCATTCCAGTCCAAAGCAATCTGCCCCACTCCAATACAAATCAATCTGCCTATTCCAATCAACCCCTGTCCAATATGCCCAACTCCAATCCAAATCTATCTGCCCACTTCATTCTGCCCAGTCCAATCTGCCCCACTCCAATCTAAGACAGTTTGCCCCACTCTAATCAGCCCCACTCCAATCTGTCCCTCTGGAATCCAAAACAATCTGCCCACGCCAGTTGCCCCACTCCAATTCGCTCCACTCCAATCCAATTCACCTCCCCAATCAACCCACTCCTTCTCAATTCACCCCAGTCCATTCCACCAAAATCCACCCGACTCCAATCCAATCCCACACAAATCCAATCCATCCCAATCCATCCCAATCTAATCTACCCCACTCTACTCCTATCCACCTCACACCAATGCAATCCACAGTACTGCCTCCCCAATCGACCCCACTCAATTCAATCCACTCCAATCCACCCCACTCCATTCCAAAACATTTTGACCCACTCCAATCTGTCTCACACCAATCTGCCCTCCTCAATCCAAAACCATCTTCCCTAATTCAATCCAAAACATTCTGCCCCGCTCCAAACCAAATCAATTTGTCCCACTCCAATCTGCCCCATTCCAATCCAAAACAATCTGCTCCACTCCAATCTAAAACAATCTGCCCCACTCCAGTCTGCCCCACGCCAATCAAAAACAATCTGTCTTGCTCCAAGCTGCCCCACTCCAATCCAAAACAGTGTGCCCCACTCCAATCAGTCCCACCCCAATCCAAAACAATCTGCCCCACTCCAATCCAAAACAACCTGCCCAACTCTAATCTGCTCCATTCCAATCCAAAACAATCCACCCACTCCAATTCCACCCCACCCCACTCCAATCCACCCCAATCCAATCCAATCAACCTCACCACAGTCCAATCCACCCAATTGGAATCCAGCCTGCCCCACCCCAGTCCACCCCACACCAATCCAATCCACCTCAATCCAGCCAACTTCAATTGACCTCACTTCAATCCACCCCAACCCACCCCACTTCACTCCAATCCACACCCACACTACCCTACCCCAACCCAATCCAGTTCACCCCACCCCAATCCAGTTCATCCCACCTCAATTCAATCAGTCCACCTCAATCCAATGTAATCCGCCCTAATGAAATCCACTTAACTCCACTCAACTCCACACCACCCCAAGCCAATTCAATCCATTTCACTCAAATTCACCCCACTCCACTTCATTCCACCCCACACAAGTCCACCCCACTCTTGTCCACCCACACCCATACAATCCCTGACCCTATTTCATCCTATCCACCTCCAATCTAATCCACCCCATTGCAATCCAATATGCCCCACTCTACTCCAATTCACCCCACTCTATTGAATATGGCTCTTTACTACACGAGTCATTACATCGCGTGCCTTCACAACGCGGTCATTACAACGACCACGTTGTTACCATGCAATGCCATTACTACTCAAGTCATTACATTGACTTGCAGTAGATGGCGCCGTAACATTAGGAATGTATAATTTACTATTCCAACTCCAGCCTATGCAGCAGGAGAGAAGGTGTTAAAATAGTAAACTATACTATTCCTTATGTTAGAGCGCCATCTACTGCAAGTTGATGTAATGACTGTCGTAGTAATGGCATTGCGCAGTAACAATGCGGTCATTGTAACAACAGTTGTGAAGGTATTGCGGTGTAATGTCCGCGATGTAAAGGTTGTTTCCCCACTCTATCCCAAACCAACCCACTCCACCCCAGTTCAGTCCACCCCACTCAATCCAATCCTTTCAGCCCACCACACTCCAACCCACCCCACTCCAATCCACCCCACTCCAATCTAATCCTCCCCCTCCAGTCCAATTCAACCTCATCTACTCTAATTCACCCCACTCCAAACAAATCTAATCCACCCTACTCAAATCCACCCCAATCCAATCCACCTCATCCCACTCCAATCCACCCCATCCAGTCCACCCACTCTAATTCACCCCACTCCACTCAGCATAATCTTCCCCAATTTAATCCACCCCAATCTACTTTAGTCCAATCCAACCCACTACCTCAATCCACTCCAACCCACTCCACCCTATTTTGCCCGCTTCCACTCTACGACACTCCACTCTATGCCACTCCACTCTACGACACTGCACTCTACGACACTCTGCCACTGAATCACTGTACTCAACTCTCCTCTACTCAACTCTATGACAGTCTACTCCCCCTACTCCTCTCTACAACACTCTACTCCAACAAATCCAGTCTACAACACTCTACTCCCCCCACTCCCCTCTAGGACACTCCACACCACTAACCTTTAGCAATGCTGAAAGGCAGCCACACTGGTGCACAATATGGCAAAACCATGTTCTTGTATAGGCGAGACCTATTGGCTTTGCCAATGCTTGTTTAATTTATGTGAGTATTCCTCTGTACTCCCCTTCCTGTACGAAAACACTTTCCTCTTTCCTTTTAACCTAACCCTTCCTTTTGACTAGCTATTATTCTAGACCAATGACGTTTTAGTGCTCTGCCCACCCCAGTGCAAAACAAAAACCACAAGCCTCCCCACCAAATGTCCAATATATATTCTCATAATTATTCTATAAAACAGGCAGCTCTAATTTTAACAATTCAGACATTTCAGTTTTGTTAAGTTATCCCTTTTAAAATTGCAGTCAAATTCAGCATGCTAACAACAGCATAGACTCTTTAAAAGTGTAAAAGTATCCACAGTGTGATCCTTTATCGGAAATGGTGAGAGGGACTTCGAGGGTTATTCGGAGGCCCCATGAACTCACTTTGATACCTACTTTCAACCAGGACATGAGTTGAAAAAACAATAATTGATGGCCCATTACACAGTTGTTCACTGCCCTTCTGTTTCCTTTCCCTAAAACACAGCACTGTTTTAAGCATATTTGTCTCTGTTCTCTAGGGGCATATTAAACATTCCTCTTGGCCTTAGCCTTGTGACCCTCTGAGATTAACAGTGGCCCTCCATCCAGTTTGAAGATCTCATAGGGCCTAGTTCCAAAACCACATTTTGTAGTAAGTGAAGAAGTATTACAGTATTACTTCTTAGTACAAAATTTAATTCACAACCACTACAGGAGTGAATTTTGGCCTCCACCTCTCATATCGTCTAAGAGGAGATCTCCCCATATGTATGTTTACTGCTTATTAGTAAATGTAGGAGGGGCCAAGGGCAATGGCTGGAAAATGGGGACTACGTACTACAAAATAGTAGGGGTTTGGGGAGTAGTAAGGAATAGTTTAAGGAAGAACATGCTAATACAAACACCCACCTACAAAAGAGCAGAGCCATTGCTATTCAATGGTAAGACAATTTCCATTGTTATTCTGAAAGTACACTTTGAAAGATACTACTACCCATAATGCCACAAAACAGCAGTGAATGCACACCAAACCTCAAAGACTGTCTGGCACAACACATGGTCACTCACTTTTACTGCAGCACACTCCTATTGAAAATATTGGAGCCAGCAACTTAAAATAGCACTCCATAGGAAATAATGTTAAAATAATTTAATTGATTCATATATATATATGTATTCACAGACGTTATAGTTAGGAATTAGCATTTAAAAAACCTTAGAAATTCACTGAAAAAACCATAGGTTTCAGGGACGTTATAGTTAGTTGGACATTTGACTCATATAAAACCAGAGAAATTCGCCTGTTATAGTTAGTTGAGCTAACTATAACTCTTGCGCCCGCAATGCACTACTGATGACATCTCAAATGACATCACTCATGACATCACTCATGACATCATCCAGTGAATGTGTGTTTCTATAAAATGTAAATATGTTTTATATATATATGCAAAGGTGTATTGAAGAATTAATGCATTTACAAGTGCCTAAAGGAATTATTTCGTATGTGTGTGACTGACTGTATAAGTGAGTGATTGAAGGTGTCTTACTGAATGCATGGGTTAGTGACTAAACTGTGTAAAAGTCTGTATTAGTCTCTCCATTGGTGTGTAAGCAACTGCATGGGTTGCTGAATACCTACATGAGTGTCTATATAGGTTATTGATTTGTTGTCTGAGTATCTGTATGGGTCCCTGAGTGTCTGTGTGGGTGGGTGTATGAGTCTGTGCCTAGATGTCTGAGTGGGTGATTCAGTGGTTGTATGGATTAAAAAGTGCATCTGAAAAGGGCTGTATGGGTGAGTTAGTGTGTTTATGGGTGTGTTGGTGAGTGAATACATGTCTCAGTGGTATATCTGTGACTAACTACATATGTTTTAAGCCACTATATGTGAGTGTTGGAGTATATAAATGAGTATACGTGAGACTAAGTTATTTCAAGAGTGGGTGTATAAATAAGTGTCTGCTTCTATCAGTGATTGTATAAGACAGTAAATATGTGTTAGTATCTATAAATAAGTGATGTGGTATGTCTAAACAAAAGTTGGTGTGTATAACTGTATACATGATTAAATGGGTATTTGATTCATTCTTTGCATTACTGACTAGGCGTGTGAGTAACTCTATGGATGAGTGGCAGCGTGTGACTGCATGTATAGATGTATGAGTACATATTATAGTCCTCTGTTGATGAGTAACTGCATGTATAAGTGACTGGATGTGTGTGTAGACCTAGGAAATAGTGAGTGCTATGTAGTATATGGCATTCTTCTGTGTATGGTTTCAAAAATAGTAGTCAGCATTTTACAATGGGTGTATCAAAGTTCATATTAGAGCATCAGTATGTGCATCAGATTGTCACGTGGATGATGTCATGAGTGATGTCATCAGTGATGTCATTTGAGATGTCATTAGTGATGTCATCAGCGATTTCACTGACCATGTCATGAGTGATGTAATATGTGACATCATCAGCAGTGCATTGCGGGCGTGCGAGTTATAGTTAGCTCAACTAACTATAACAGGCAAATTTCTCTGGTTTTATAGGAGTCAAATGTCTAACTAACTATAACGTCCCTGAAACCTAAGGTTTTTTCAGTGAATTGCTAAGGTTTTTTAAATGCTAATTCCTAACTATAATGTCTGTAAAACCTATGTTTTTGTCAGTGAATTTCGAAGGTTTTTTAAATGCTAATTTCTAAGTATAACATCTCTGAAACCTAGGGTTTTTTCAATGAATTTCAAATGTTTTTTTAAATATCGAACTACTATTGTGTATTTGTCATTAATACTATTTTTTCTAACTTTTCAACTACATAACATAAACTGCAAAAGTACTATGTAACGTAATACGTTTCACAAATTACAATGAGTTTTTAAATAATACAAAACAATTTAACATTCAGATAATAATTTTTTTCCCTTTTTTTGCTGTCATCAGCTACTACTTAACTTCACTATTCACAGCGATGCCAGTGTAGTTTCATCATAAACAGCAGGGGAAAAAAAAACAATCAACTAGATTGTTAAAAAAATCAAAAACCCTAATTCTCTCAAATATAATACAAAATCAACACAAATAACACATCCAATAGTACTTTAAATGTTCAAAGCTTACCTTTACTTCGTAGATTGTCTGCAAATGTACCCAATACGCCAGATAATGTATCAAAAATGTTGCTTTGAAAGCATCCAGTATGAATTCCTTAAAGATCTTACGTAGTTTCTCTGCACAATTTTCCCAATACACCAGATAATGTATCAAAAATTTCACTTTGAAAGCATCCAGTATGAATTCCTTAAAGATCTTATGTTGTTTCTCTGCACATTTTCCCAATCCGCCAGATAATGTATCAAAAATTTCGCTTTGAAAGCATCCAGTATGAATTCCTTAAAGATCTATACACCTTCCCATTAAAGCCGAATAGTGTATCTATAATCTTTGTTTCAGAAAAATTAAGTATGAGTTGGGTAATTCATAAAGCAATCTCAGTTTCATTTCCAAGTGTGTATCATTACAGTGACTCCAACCATTATTAAGCTTTATATAAACTGTATAATGTCCACTTGTAGTAGTACTTCCAGCATGGAAAACAATAGCAACTGTTCCAAAAGTTCTTCCAGAAATAGATACTTGATTAGCAACAACATTTTTAATTTTGGTTTCCACTTTTCTTCCATTTGGTCGACAGCGTTGCAGCATTATAATCAAATATTTTCCATATCTTTGTAGGCATAATGCAGATAGCATTCTTGATTTACAACAAGAACACATCATCTCATGATCAGCTTCTTTTACTAATTTGGAAAATGGTACAGATTTGCAGTCAGGTATTGTTAAATATAAAAATCGTTCTCTGTCAACTATAGTGCTTGAAGTTAATGAACACTGTTCACATTTATGTTCCCATTTGTAACTGAGTCCAAATAAACTCTCAATCTGAATTCCTTCATCTTCTAGTACTCCAAGCATAACCATTAGAAATTCTTGTGCATCTTGCTGTATATTAGCACTGAACGTTAAAGATCCAGTACATGTATCCAACAGTTGGCGAATACCAGAAGCAGAATTAATCTTACTTCTATCAGTTCTCAATTCTTGAAATAAAGTGTAGAGTGCAGAACATAAAGTTTTTTCCTGACTTTCCATAATTTCACCACAAACATCTTCAAGATAAAATATAACATTTAGAATGACATTACCATAGCAGTTGACACCAGAAGCATTTTCTAATTGGTATCCAACAACATCATCACTTGTTTGTATTTTCTGCTTCTTTTCTGTTGATTTTCTTTTTGCTTTTCAACCAGTTAACTCTTCAACGTATTTGCGTTTTGAACACACAACACGTTTCTCATAAATAGGATATTCACCTAAATGGGGAGCATAAAGCCTTCTCAAACGATTATATTCTCTTACACAAATAAAATCAGCACTAACCTTGTTCTCATCAAAATCAATTAAATACAAACCATACGTTCTAACTCGAGATAATGCAACATATAGCATTCCCTCTTTAAACACAGTTTTTCCAACATTTACCAAAGCATTATCTACACTTAAACCTTGTGATTTGTGAATAGTTATTGCATATGCTAAACAGAAGGGAAACTGTTTTCTATGAACATACAAGTCTTTTACAAGCAAAAAACGTGCGGCTGAACGTGCAATCTGTCTTACCTCTGCAATATGATCAAATTTAACTTAAAAAAATTCTATTCCATTTCTATTTTGATATTTCACAAAATTAGCAACTTTCCCCATTGCTCCATTCACTAAACCTTCTTCTACATTCAGATTACGCTTCAAAATTACCTGACAGTTTAAACATACATCTAAAACAAATTCTAAGCCAGCAGTTTTTAATACAGACTTTTCCAAAGAATCCAATTTAGTCTGTAGTTTTTCTGAAATAGCTTCAATGTGAACTATTTCTTGATTTTCCAATTTCATAAGCTCTCTATTAAATGTTGTACATTACTTCTGCTGGTGTGTTTTCATTTGTAAACAAGTTCTTTAGTAGACAACTTTGAAAAGCTTGTTTACCATGTTTGCTTAGAACACCAATTCTTACATCTTTTAGAATATTTCCATAATCTTCATCTCTTGCTTGTCGCATATTCTGAGTAAGTTCTTTATATTCAAAATGTAACCACAGATTCACATTTCCAATACTTCCCAAATATTTCTTAGTGTCTTCATGTAGAAGAGTTTTAAACACTGGTTCTCCTTTTACAGGGGTTAGTTGTAGCAGATCTCCAAATACAATTAAATGTTTTCACCCAAAGAGAACCTCGTAATCTGTTTTTAATACCTGTTGCATTCTTAAGTGTACAAAAGCAAGCATTAAGTTTGAGACCATGCTCACCTCATCAATAATTAAAAGTTTCATTTTCTTCAGCACTCTTGACACTTCATAAGAAGCTTCTCCAGACAACTTCTGATATTCTAATTTCTTATCATGCTCCACTGGTAACATCAATAATCTATGCAAAGTAACTCCTTTAACATTGTGTGCAGCTAATCCAGTGGGATCTGTTACCACACAACATAAATGTGAACCAGTAGTTTTTTTTAAGATAACTGGTCAAAACTTTAATTAAAAAACTTTTACCTGTCCCAGCTTGACCACTGATGTACATCAGAAGAGGTTTAAAAAATGAACATGCAACAAACCATGTTCTATCCGTTCTCTCACTTGCACATATATTTCTTTCTGTTCAACATTTACTTTGTCTTCTAACTTTTCCAATGTTATATTCACCTCGTGTGCTTGTTGCATTGCAATTTCGACTTCATGCATAGCAATCGCTGCTTCATTTTCCAGCATTGGTTGTCCAAGAGGATCTTGACTACATGGACCACTACTTTGACCATCTTGAGAACTTTCATAAGCTATTTCAGCTATAATAGTCTTTTCCTGTTCAACTTCATCATTCAACATTTTTAAATATGTAGGGAAAATTGGACTTCGAATGCTATCTTTACAAGCATTAAAAGAATCTTCGTAGCAGTCAAACTCTCCAAGTAATTCACTTTCACTACGTCATGGTTTAAACAGCTGCAGAAGTGCTAAATAGTAAAATTCTCGCTTATCTGAATTAGTTTCTTGTGGTTTATAAGATTACCCTTTGCATGTTTTACTAAACAACCATGACATTCAACTACTGCAAACTTTCCTTCTTTTAAATTCTCTTTAACATTTATTTTGAAGCTATAATGTTGAAGTGCTTCATACAGACATAGCTGTTCCAGATGTTGACTCCTTTTCGGATAGTATGTGTCCAACATATTAGTTTTAAGAATGTCTGTACTATCTGGCTCATTTGCTGCTAATTGCTAATTGTTCAATTTCTTCCAATGATTTCAACACTCTTTCGTTTACAGGCAAGACCTAAACTTACCCAAATGATTCCTCGTGACTTTGAATATAAAGTTGAAGAACACAAGCGGTCTGAACATTCATACGATCCAATTTCTCGGTGGGAAAGCATTTTCAAGCTAAAGCTGTACAATTTTTTGCTAAGACTATTCTCTTGTGCAATTTCTTCCCACATTTGTTTCATCTCTGTTTATTCAGATTTTATTATGTATGATGTAACATAATGTGCAACTGCAATTGAGTTATCCACAACATACTGGATGTCCATGTTCGCATTCCACATTTTTAAAATGACTGGTTTGTAGTCATTGATATACTTTGACACCTCTGTTCTTTTGAAGTTGTAGGTATTCTTTGGAGATTTCTGAGTTATTGTGTGCCTCACAGAAGAAAAAAAAGAATTTACTCTTCCTTTACAAATGACTGGACGGGGAAAACCAAACCAACATTTGGTGTAAAATTTTCCTTTAGACTTGTATTATCTTCTGCAATACTTTCCACAACGGTGACTTTGGAAACGTAAAGCATGCTGTCTCAAGCTCCTATCTCCTCCTTCTCTTGGAATCTCACATGTCACATACTGTTCGATGAAAGACAATACTGTTTCATCAGAATCATTTCCAAATGTAGGTGCATCCTTGATCCATGCTAGCATATGTATATGTATGTGTGCCTCTTGCTTGTAACTCCTTTCTCCAAAAGAAATCGGTAACTTCTCCAAGAGGTGGATTCTTTTTATTACAGATAAAATACATCATACCTTGAAACTTATGATTAAAATATCTGCACACATTTACAGGATCCAATGAACACAGTTCACCAGGAGTCTTTATTTCAACATTTTTTATATTAGAATTTGCTTCTCTTAAAAGCTCAAGCAAATCTTCCCATGCATACTCTGCACAGCTAAGTGTGACAAACTATGTTGGTGTACCTAAGTTCCATAACATACACTTGAGTTCTCCATGATGACGATGCCAATATTCATTTGTTCCACGTTAACATGCCATCAAATTGATTAACTGTGCTTCTAAATTTTCATCTGTTTCTTTAACTTTCACCACAAATTCTTTCGCAGAAAGAAGTGATTCACGAACTCCAATTTTAAGTATATGATTCACTGCATACGAGAGAGAAGACAGATCACTTTCAAAGAAAAGGTGAACTATGTATGGAATGCACTGTCGAAATCTAGGATCTTCAGAATATAATCTTGTTGACCGATATTCAGAAGCTGGAATCCGTAAAGGTCGGTCATCATATCGCCCACCTTCTCCAGTAGGAAACAACTGTGGAAAACAATGAGGTTCCAAGGTTTTCTCCCATACACTCATTGGAGTTCCCTGTGCTTTTTTCATTTGAAATAACTCAATGCTACTTCCTATCACTTTTTTTGAATGCAAAGGACATATTGTATAATGTTCATAAATCTCTTCAGTCCTTGACTTGTCCACTTTCCCTATTTGACCACTTGAAATTTCAAAATCATCTTCTAAACGTATTACCTGTTCATCCACAATTATATTTTGTAATAAATATTGTTCTCTATAAGATATAAGGTAGCCTTTTCAACTTTATTAACATCCACAAATTCTTGCCATATTTTCCGACTTTTTGTGGGTACACCATTTACTAAAATAACTACTGCCTCATCTTCCTCTTTCTCTCCAGCAATAGTTTCAATGTTTTTCCTAAAATCCAAAGGTAAGTACACCACTCTTCCTTTCAGCCCTCTTTGCAAGTCTGTTGGTGGCAGTTTACCTGTTTTAGGCTCCATCTGAATTATAGTTTGAAAAGGATGAACAGATTGAATTAGAACCGACTCATATGTATTCAATTTGGCCAGCTCCTGCGGAATAGCTACTAACTCCAACTTATTATGCACTGCTCTAGCAGGCATTTTGTTCTCTTCTAATTTGTTGTAACAATATTTACATATACGTTGATCACTACCTAACTCAAATCGACCTTCAACAAACAAGTAAGTTGCAATTTCTTCCCACTTACCATTGTTCTCCTTTTCACTTTTCAAATACAAATCAACATTCCTACTTTGACGTTTATAATGAGTACGTCGACAACAAACACAAACATAGTTTGGTATTTCAGAGCACACTACATTAAACTTTCCAATGTCTTCTTCAAACTGATCAGTGCTAATTACTTTCTCATCTCCTCCAACATCTGTAATTGTCAAACTTTCACTTTCTATGAAGTGCTCTTCTGAACCAAAATATCGCATTTCAGTATCATCACACTTTTTTTGAACATCTGATAAAGAACCATATAAAACACTTCCATTCAGTTCACTTAAACTTAATGCAGGACTTTTTACATAGTACAGTTTCTTTTCAAAGTTCCGCATTTCTGAATGGTGTACTACTAACATCCTCAAATGATGAAAAACATTTTTACAAACATTTCTTGAAAGACAAGCCAGAGAATGCCCATACTTCTCAGTATATTTTCTTACATTACATGGATCTAGTCCTTGTAACAACTTAATCTGTTTTATACTTTTCTGAGTATATTCTCGTAGCAAATTTCACATTTGATCAATGGATTCCTGTTGAATACTACAAATGCTACTACAACTCCACGTATACACAGGAGCTCATGGACGTGTCCCTTGCACTTCTTCAGCTATTAACTTTTCTGCACTTTTACCAACCATTTCCTCCTTTGGAAGAGGAACACCATCCTGAACTTCGTAGCAACGACCGCCAGTATCAACTGCAAATTAGTTTTGGGAAAAAGGGGGTGGTGATGGACAGAGTTTCTGAATGATGCAGAATACTCTTACCAAGTCAAGAGATCATGGTTTTAATCCATCACCGTTTTTTAGCTCACTGCACCATCCCAGCTCAGAACCTGGCTACATGCAAATTAGTCTGTACCTGTCCCAGTGCATGATGGGAACAGGGCAAACCAAACTACCAAGCCAATTCTTATACTGGGAAGGAAACAAGCTTCCGGGGACCGGTTTCTGGCATCACAGCCTTCGTCGGTCCGGCTTGCCTGAATCCTGATGGTGCAATGAGCAAGGGACTCACGTCTGAGCATACCCTCCCACACTGAGTGTGGATAAAATCGATTTGTGAAAAAGGGGGTGGTGATGGACAGAGTTTCTGAATGATGCAGAATACTCTTACCAAGTCAAGAGATCATGGTTTTAATCCATCACCGTTTTTTAGCTCACTGCACCATCCCAGCTCAGAACCTGGCTACATGCAAATTAGTCTGTACCTGTCCCAGTGCATGATGGGAACAGGGCAAACCAAACTACCAAGCCAATTCTTATACTGGGAAGGAAACAAGCTTCCGGGGACCGGTTTCTGGCATCACAGCCTTCGTCGGCCCGGCTTGCCTGAATCCTGATGGTGCAATGAGCAAGGGACTCACGTCTGAGCATACCCTCCCACACTGAGTGTGGATAAAATCGATTTGGGAAAAAGGGGGTGGTGATGGACAGAGTTTCTGAATGATGCAGAATACTCTTACCAAGTCAAGAGATCATGGTTTTAATCCATCACCGTTTTTTAGCTCACTGCACCATCCCAGCTCAGAACCTGGCTACATGCAAATTAGTCTGTACCTGTCCCAGTGCATGATGGGAACAGGGCAAACCAAACTACCAAGCCAATTCTTATACTGGGAAGGAAACAAGCTTCCGGGGACCGGTTTCTGGCATCACAGCCTTCGTCGGCCCGGCTTGCCTGAATCCTGATGGTGCAATGAGCAAGGGACTCACGTCTGAGCATACCCTCCCACACTGAGTGTGGATAAAATCGATTTGGGAAAAAGGGGGTGGTGATGGACAGAGTTTCTGAATGATGCAGAATACTCTTACCAAGTCAAGAGATCATGGTTTTAATCCATCACCGTTTTTTAGCTCACTGCACCATCCCAGCTCAGAACCTGGCTACATGCAAATTAGTCTGTACCTGTCCCAGTGCATGATGGGAACAGGGCAAACCAAACTACCAAGCCAATTCTTATACTGGGAAGGAAACAAGCTTCCGGGGACCGGTTTCTGGCATCACAGCCTTCGTCGGCCCGGCTTGCCTGAATCCTGATGGTGCAATGAGCAAGGGACTCACGTCTGAGCATACCCTCCCACACTGAGTGTGGATAAAATCGATTTGGGAAAAAGGGGGTGGTGATGGACAGAGTTTCTGAATGATGCAGAATACTCTTACCAAGTCAAGAGATCATGGTTTTAATCCATCACCGTTTTTTAGCTCACTGCACCATCCCAGCTCAGAACCTGGCTACATGCAAATTAGTCTGTACCTGTCCCAGTGCATGATGGGAACAGGGCAAACCAAACTACCAAGCCAATTCTTATACTGGGAAGGAAACAAGCTTCCGGGGACCGGTTTCTGGCATCACAGCCTTCGTCGGCCCGGCTTGCCTGAATCCTGATGGTGCAATGAGCAAGGGACTCACGTCTGAGCATACCCTCCCACACTGAGTGTGGATAAAATCGATTTGGGAAAAAGGGGGTGGTGATGGACAGAGTTTCTGAATGATGCAGAATACTCTTACCAAGTCAAGAGATCATGGTTTTAATCCATCACCGTTTTTTAGCTCACTGCACCATCCCAGCTCAGAACCTGGCTACATGCAAATTAGTCTGTACCTGTCCCAGTGCATGATGGGAACAGGGCAAACCAAACTACCAAGCCAATTCTTATACTGGGAAGGAAACAAGCTTCCGGGGACCGGTTTCTGGCATCACAGCCTTCGTCGGCCCGGCTTGCCTGAATCCTGATGGTGCAATGAGCAAGGGACTCACGTCTGAGCATACCCTCCCACACTGAGTGTGGATAAAATCGATTTGGGAAAAAGGGGGTGGTGATGGACAGAGTTTCTGAATGATGCAGAATACTCTTACCAAGTCAAGAGATCATGGTTTTAATCCATCACCGTTTTTTAGCTCACTGCACCATCCCAGCTCAGAACCTGGCTACATGCAAATTAGTCTGTACCTGTCCCAGTGCATGATGGGAACAGGGCAAACCAAACTGCCAAGCCAATTCTTATACTGGGAAGGAAACAAGCTTCCGGGGACCGGTTTCTGGCATCACAGCCTTCGTCGGCCCGGCTTGCCTGAATCCTGATGGTGCAATGAGCAAGGGACTCACGTCTGAGCATACCCTCCCACACTGAGTGTGGATAAAATCGATTTGGGAAAAAGGGGGTGGTGATGGACAGAGTTTCTGAATGATGCAGAATACTCTTACCAAGTCAAGAGATCATGGTTTTAATCCATCACCGTTTTTTAGCTCACTGCACCATCCCAGCTCAGAACCTGGCTACATGCAAATTAGTCTGTACCTGTCCCAGTGCATGATGGGAACAGGGCAAACCAAACTACCAAGCCAATTCTTATACTGGGAAGGAAACAAGCTTCCGGGGACCAGTTTCTGGCATCACAGCCTTCGTCGGCCCGGCTTGCCTGAATCCTGATGGTGCAATGAGCAAGGGACTCACGTCTGAGCATACCCTCCCACACTGAGTGTGGATAAAATTGATTTGGGAAAAAGGGGGTGGTGATGGACAGAGTTTCTGAATGATGCAGAATACTCTTACCAAGTCAAGAGATCATGGTTTTAATCCATCACCGTTTTATAGCTCACTGCACCATCCCAGCTCAGAACCTGGCTACATGCAAATTAGTCTGTACCTGTCCCAGTGCATAATGGGAACAGGGCAAACCAAACTACCAAGCCAATTCTTATACTGGGAAGGAAACAAGCTTCCGGGGACCGGTTTCTGGCATCACAGCCTTCGTCGGCCCGGCTTGCCTGAATCCTGATGGTGCAATGAGCAAGGGACTCACGTCTGAGCATACCCTCCCACACTGAGTGTGGATAAAATCGATTTGGGAAAAAGGGGGTGGTGATGGACAGAGTTTCTGAATGATGCAGAATACTCTTACCAAGTCAAGAGATCATGGTTTTAATCCATCACCGTTTTTTAGCTCACTGCACCATCCCAGCTCAGAACCTGGCTACATGCAAATTAGTCTGTACCTGTCCCAGTGCATGATGGGAACAGGGCAAACCAAACTACCAAGCCAATTCTTATACTGGGAAGGAAACAAGCTTCCGGGGACCGGTTTCTGGCATCACAGCCTTCGTCGGCCCGGCTTGCCTGAATCCTGATGGTGCAATGAGCAAGGGACTCACGTCTGAGCATACCCTCCCACACTAACTGCAAATTAGGCCTGGGCAAAAATTTCGCTCCGTTCGCGGAAATTGCGATAATTTGACATTTTCGCGTTCCGCGGAGAGCGCGAAAATGTCAAAAATTCCGGTTTCCGCAGCTTGGCGATAATTTGTTTCTTGCTCGCGCTGTAAAATAATACATTCTCGCGCGCCAGAAAACCTATGGTTTTTTTCTGTGAATATATATATATATTCACTGAAAAAACCATAGGTTTCAGGGGTGTTATAGTTAGCTGGACTTTTCACTTGTATAAAACCATTGAAATTCCCCCGTTATAGTTAGTTCAGCTAACTATAACTCGCGCGCCCGCAATGCACTGCTGATGACGTCACATATTACATCACTCATGACACCGCGTGCCCACGTTACGCTAGATGGGCCAAGTACGCACGATGCGCTTCGCGCACCGTGCGTACATTGAGGACATATTATGCGCTTCCTTGTGATAGGTAATCTGTTTTTTGGGAAATGCTGTGCTCTTATATGCAATGCACAAATGGGGGTCTTCGGCCACCATTTGCACACGGGGTGGAGAGAGTGTGGATTTTTAAAAAAAAATTTTTTTTACCGTACGCGTACGGTAAGCGTACGGTAAGCGTAATCGGCGAAATTTTCGAAAAATAAAAAATTACCGTTTTTTGCCTTGGGGGATCTTTGAAGACTCAACTAACATGGTTATGTGCATGGGCGCTGTCTAAACAGCCCCTTTATATGTTTTTGGCATTTGTTTATCAGCTCCCCCCTCAGAGTGCGAGAGAGAAAATGGCGGCCGCCGCTTCCTGGTTTCGACCGATTCGAATGTTTACTAAGATCTAAGGGCCAATCAGAATCGCGCTCGCGCACCCCACCGTACGCGTACGGTAAGCGCACCATAAGCGCACCGTAAGCTGGCTCAGATATATATATTGATTTAAAGGCTATTTTCTCAGAATCTACTGAACAGATTTACACCAAACCTACAAAAGGCACTTCCTTGACCTGAGGACTACCTCTCTGCCAAATTTCAAGTAATTCTGTTCAGCCGTTCGGGCTGTAGCTGTGTCTAAAGGTCCTATGGAAAAATGCATGGGAAAAACGCGTTTTGGGACCCCCCTTTTATCTCAGCCCCCGCTTGACGAATCCCCCCGAGACTTTCAGGGTAGGAGCGGAGCGGAGCGCCCCACCTATTTTGAAAAATTCGCAAGGATTCGTCGACCGGCGCAAAAGTTATTCAAAATAGAATGTTGCGGATTTCCTATGGAAACGTGGTCCTAACTATAACTACCTACTGGCGACCGCCAGTAGGTAATATATATATATACACATATATATATATATAAAAATATATATATATATATAAATATATATATATATATACATACACACATATATATATATATATATATATATATAAATATATATATATATATATATATATATATATATTGCAAAGAAATTCTCCCCACAGTTCCACTCGGAAAGAAGACGAGCCACACTGGTCTTGCTGGAAATCATAGATTTATTTACACGAGGGGGCAGAAGACGCGTTTCGGCTGTCAAGCAGCCTTGGTCACATGACCTCTATAGTGAACCAGGAAGTATATAAACAAATATGTGTTGAGCACATCACAGCATGCGGGGAGTGAAAGTGAAAAAAGACTTAGTCAATCATGGCATTCAAAAATACATTCGTGTCGCAATTAATATAGACCGTGTTAAATACAGGAAAACGTTGTTGCCCTATAATAAGCATTTTGATCAATTCATAACTAAAACAACCTGAGAAACCTATAAATGTTTATATCATTGTTCAATTTGTTACGAATCACACAATAATATTGGTGACTATGGTCAGTGCAAGGTAAAAATATTCTGCAAATAGATTGAATGGTGATTGGGGTGCTGGCGCATTAGCGGTCTAGTACCAAGATAAGTTTGTCCGTGATTGGCACTATGTGTCCACGTCAGTTGACTAAGAGTGCAGAGTAAAGGTATAGTACCCTTGTATTTGCATTTGTGGTATATTTCCAGTGAGGAATGTGCTCATACCAAGAACTTAATCAATACGCCATATCCGTGACTATTTGTAGTGCACTGGTCTATCCGTGAGCCCCCAAGCTGCAGAAACAAAGAGAATAATATCACATTAGTACTTAATGTATATCTTGTTATTGCAGACCTGGTTCTCTGCCTCTAGAGCAGTTCTGCTGACCTGGTTCTCTGGCTCTAGAGCAGCTCTGCTGACCTGGTTCTCTGGCTCTAAATCAGCTCTGCTGACCTGGTTCTCTGGCTCTAGAGCAGCTCTGCTGACCTGGTTCTCTGGCTCTAAAGCAGCTCTGCTGACTTGGTTCTCTGGCCCTAGAGCAGCTCTGCTGACCTGGTTCTCTGGCTCTAAAGCAGCTCTGCTGAACTGGTTCTCTCCCTCTAAAGCAGCTCTGCTGACCTGGTTTCTCTGGCTCTACAGCAGCTCTGCTGACTTGGTTCTATGGCTCTAAAGCAGCTCTGCTGACCTGGTTCTCTGGCTCTAGAGCAGCTCTGCTGACCTGGTTTTCTGGCTCTAAAGCAGCTCTGCTGCCCTGGTTTCTCTGGCTCTACAGCAGCTCTGCTGACCTGGTTCTCTGGCTCTTGAGCAGCTCTGCTGACATGGTTTCTCTGGTTCTACAGCAGCTCTGCTGACCTGGTTCTTAGGCTCTAGAGCAGCTGGGCTGAACTGGTTCTCTGGCTCTACAACGGCTCTGCTGACCTGGTTCTCTCCCTCTAAATCAGCTCTGCTGACCTGGTTCTCTGCCTCTAGAGCAGCTCTGCTGACCTGGTTCTCTGCCTCTAGAGCAGCTCTGCTGACCTGGGTCTCTGGCTCTAGAGCAGCTCTGCTGACCTGGTTCTCTGGCTCTAAAGCAGCTCTGCTGACCTGGTTATCTGGCTCTAGAGCAGCTCTGCTGACCTGGTTCTCTGCCTCTAGAGCAGCTCTGCTGACCTGGTTCTCTGGATCTAGAGCAGCTCTGCTGACCTGGTTCTCTGCCTCTAGAGCAGCTCTGCTGACCTGGTTCTCTGCCTCTAGAGCAGCTCTGCTGACCTGGTTCTCTGGCTCTAGAGCAGCTCTGCTGACCTGGCTCTCTGGCTCTAAAGCAGCTCCGCTGACCTGGTTCCCTCCCTCTAAAGAGCTCTGCTGACCTGGTTCTCTGGCTCTAAAGCAGTTTTGCTGACCTGGTTGTCTGTCTCTAGAGCAGCTCTGCTGACTTAGTTCTATGGCTCTAAAGCAGCTCTGCTGACCTGGTTCTTTGGCTCTAAAGCAGCTCTGCTGCCCTGGTTTCTCTGGCTCTACGTCAGTTCTGCTGACCTGGTTCTCGGCCTCTGGAGCAGCTCTGCTGACCTGGGTCTCTGGCTCTAGAGCAGCTTTGCTGACCTGGGTCTCTGGTTCTAGAGAAGCTCTGCTGACCTGCTTCTTAGGCTCTAGAGCTGCTGTGCTGAACTGGTTCTCTGGCTCTACAACGGCTCTGCTGACCTGGTTTCTCTGGCTCTACAGCACCTCTGCTGACCTGGTTTTCTGCACTCACGATGCACGCACCCGACTTCGCAAAAATATATTTAAAAATAATATAAGTTTATTATAAGTACAAATATGTTATTTTTATGACTATCTTAGATAATCTCTTGCCCTAATATGTATATTAAAGACACATACATATCATTTTGGAACATAACATATTTTTGCGGGAGTTGCACACCCAGCGCGCCCCAGCACGTATATGACATCACGCGGGACCTGCCACCGCGCAAGCATCTCGTACCGTAATGCGCATGTGTCGAGAATGCGCGGGAGCAGGAGTCACGGACTGGTCGCATACCAATCGCACGCATCACGTAATATTAAATGTATATGATGTAACTGAAAAACACGCAGCCGTCACACACCATACGCAGTTAGCTGGCCATTTCACTCGTACAAAACCATAGAAGTTCCTCTGTTATAGTTAGTTCTGCTAACTATAACTCACGCGCCCGCAATGCACTGCTGATGATGTCACACATTGCATCATTCATGACATGGTCAGTGACATCACTGATAACATCTCAAATGACATCACTGATGACATCATCCATGTGACAATCTGATACACCTCATCATACACCAGTATAACCTTTCATCACTCACTGTAAAATACAGAGTGCCATATTTGAAACCATTGACACACCAATACCAGTTACTACATACCCACTCACTGATTCCTAAGTCTACACACACAACTACCCATTCAACAACAGAATCATTTATACATGCAGTCACTAATTAATAGAACACTATCAAATGCACTTATACACATATATAGACATTGACACATCAGCAGTCATCTTAGTCGGTTATGCAGTCATCCTACTCACTCATGAAAAAAAATAATCACACTTACATTTACTCACTTACACAATTATCCAACAACATAGTAACTCATAGTTAATATGTTAAAAAAATCACCATTACAATTATACACTCATTCATATAGTAACTCTCACAATCACGGACTCTTACACATACTTATTTATATACACCAACTCTCACATACAATGCCTTTTATTGTTTAACTTTGTTGAAGATGTACAACTAAAACATCTATTTGCTCACCAACACACAAATAAATACACTCAGTCACCCAAACAACTGTTTCCACATGCACTCTTAAACCTATACACCTAGTCAATCAACCATTCACACATATATGCATAGAGTTACACACACCCCATCCAACCACACACAAACTCAGTGTCCCATACAAATACTCACCCAACTAATCATTAACTAATATACACACTCATGTACTTAGTGACCAACTGATGCAGCATGTTATACATCAACAGAGACAGTGATGCACACATTCACATAGTTTAGTTACTAATCCATGTATTAAGTGAGACACTTTTAATTACTCACTTAAACAGACAGTCAGACAGCTACTAAATCCTCCATCCAGACAGTTATATATCCACTCAATCTTCAATACAGATTGGTATATATATATATATATATAATACATATTTAAATTTCAAACTAAACTACATTCACTGGATGATGTCATCAGTGATGTCATCAGTGATGTCATTTGAGATGTCATCAGTGATGTTGTCATCAGTGATGTCACTGACAATGTCATGAATGATGCAATATGTTACATCATCAGCAGTGCATTGGGGGCGCGCGAGTTATAGTTAGCAGAACTAACTATAACGGAGGAATTTCTATGGTTTTGTACGAATGAAATGGCCAGCTAACTATAACACCCTGAAACCTATGGTTTTTTTCTGTGAATATATATATATATATATATACACATATATATATATATATATATAAATATATATATATATATATATATAAATATATATATACATATATATATATATATATATATATATATATATATATATATATATATATTACCTACTGGCGGTCGCCAGTAGGTAGTTATAGTTAGGACCACGTTTCCATAGGAAAACCTCAACATTCTATTTTGAATAACTTTGGCGCCGGTCGACGAATCCTCGCGAATTTCTCAAAATAGGTGGGGCGCTACGCTCCGCTCCTACCCTGAAAGTCTCGGGGGGATTCGTCAAGCGGGGGCTGAGATAAAAGGGGGGTCCCAAAACGCGTTTTTCCCATGCATTTTTCCATAGGACCTTTAGACAGGGCTACAGCCCGAACGGCTGAACAGAATTACTAGAAATTTGGCAGAGAGGTAGTCCTCAGGTCAAGGAAGTGCCTTTTGTAGGTTTGGTGTAAATCTGTTCAGTAGATTCTGAGAAAATAGCCTTTAAATCAATATATATATCTGAGCCCGCTTACGGTACGCTTACCGTACGCTTACGGTAAGCGTACGGCGGCGTGCGCGAGCGCGATTCTGATTGGCTGTTAGATCTTAGTAAACATTCGAATCGGTCGAAACCAGGAAGCGGCGGCCGCCATTTTGTGTATTTCACTCTGAAAAAAAAGAGTGAAAACAAGGAAAGGGGGCAATGAGGAGAGTTACAGACCCCCTAACATTTGTAAGGGGGTCAAAGAAGGACAGAAAAGTACAAAAAAAACATTTATTGATTTAAAAAAAAATCACGGGGTACGCGTACGGTAAGCTTACGGTAAGCGTACGGTAAAAAAAAAAAAAAAATAGATAAATGAAAAGCAGATTTAAGAGTTTAGAAATTAGGGAGCTCTAAAAAGAGCTGTTGTGTTTATGAAGTCATTTTTTTAGTGGTACCTACAAGTAAGTACCGATGCAGAGTCTAAGGTTCAAGAGGAAGACTCTGTTCCCTTCATCATTGAAGTGCACACCATCTCCTCTATAAATGTCTTGCATGTCATAACGCAAGTTGTTGTGGTAAATGGCACCCATACCATAGTCACGGAGGAAAGCAGAAACAGATTTGTTGACGTGCTTTCTTGCTTTGTCAATCTGTGGACAGAAATGATTGGACCAGTTCCATTTTTGCCTTTGGCATATGTTGGAAAACACAAAGGCAGTTTTAGGGAAAAGTGTAAACAGTTGTGCAAAGGTGTCCTTCATAAGCATTTCCAGACCTACCCCAGTCAAAGTGCCTAGGTCATTGCCACCACAGTGCACTATTATGAGGTCAGGGTGTTGGATTTGAATGAAGGATTTCACCAATGGCATCAATTGGTGCCACTTTAACCCTCTCTGACCAATCCATTTAATGTCTACATTTGGCAAAGCAAGGTCTCTCACCATATCTGTTTTCTCTGCAAACTTTTCACTCCAGAAGACATAGCTGTGCCCTACAATCCACACTGTGAACATCTTCAAAGGAGAACTGGATGCACTCAGGAGGTGTCTTTCAGTAGAATGGCAATAAGAAAAGAAAGACAGTTTGGAAATGGAGGCATACATATTTTTTTTAAACAAAAAGAACTGATTGGCTGTTTCATACCATTCTAGAATAAAAACTAGGCTGTATGTGAAAATTAATAGAAGCATGTTTTGTATTGGTACAAAAAAATGTGTAACCAAAGAACAGTACTATGGATTTGCTGTAAGGTTTGAAAAGTCAAGCACTCTTGCTCTGTGGAATTGAAACATTGTGTGTCGAACTTCTGACCTAACTGCACACAGCAGTGTTCCATGAGCTGTTGCTATGGTAGCAGGCAGAAGTCAAGTTGGGGGAAGGGTACTAGGCAGAAGTCAAGTTGGGGGCAGGGTACTTTTGGAAAAGGGTTGGTTTTCAACCAATAGAAATGTGTGAATACATGTGAAAAAAAGGGGGAAGCACTGAGATTTGAAACTTACATGTATATGTGTGGAAAAATAGAGGGAAAGTTTGCCATTATCTGGTTCTGCTGAGAGGAGAGAGGTGAACAGAACAGAGATCCTGGCTCTGATAATCTGCTGTTTGAGTGTCACATTTCTTTCACAACTAACTAATTTTAAAGGTGAGTTTACAGTTTGAGAGGGGATGTATGTGGTAACTTAAGAAATGAATAATAGAAATGGGAATTGTTTTTGTTGTAGTTACACATGGTGGTTTCATAATGTGTCAGTGTGTAAAAGTGATTTACACTTGCCCCGAAAAAAAAAAAGAGCAGTAAGTGTGCTTTCAAATTGGCAAAGAAATTTCGTTTTGGCACTAATGTGAAAACATGACTCTGTGTGCATAGAAGAATTATAGGCAGAGATTTATTGCGTCTTGCTCTGGTGATTTCACAGTTGCATTAGATGGAAAGGGGGAGCGAATTATTGGGGGAAGAAGCAGAGGCTTAGCACACACCCATGTCCTTGCCGTGTATAGTCATGCACAGTATTTACAAGCCAGTGGGGTTTTCAGGTTTAAGTCTGTAATGCAAATACATTCAGCATCACTAAGGCTGGTTGCCCTTGCTGGAGTGTAGGCAGTCACAGAGAATGCACATGGTGGTGGTCTGAAAAAAAAACAGCTTGGACACGTGCAATTAAATAAATCAAAAATAGTGGTTTCATAATGTGTCAGTCTGTAAAAGTGATTTCAAATTGTAAAAAGAGATTTTCACTTGGCCCGAAAAAAAAAAGAGCAGTAAGTGTGCTTTCAAATTGGCAAAGAAATTTCGTTTTGGCACTAATGTGAAAACATGACTCTGTGTGCATAGAAGAATTATAGGCAGAGATTTATTGCGTCTTGCTCTGGTGATTTCACAGTTGCATTAGATGGAAAGGGGGAGCGAATTTTTGGGGGAAGAAGCAGAGGCTTAGCACACACCCATGTCCTTGCCGTGTATAGTCATGCACAGTATTTACAAGCCAGTGGGGTTTTCAGGTTTAAGTCTGTAATGCAAATACATTCAGCATCACTAAGGCTGGTTGCCCTTGCTGGAGTGTAGGCAGTCACAGAGAATACACATGGTGGTGGTCTGAAAAAACAGCTTGGACACGTGCATTTAAATAAATCAAAAAAAGTGGTTTTATAATGTGTCAGTCTGTAAAAGTGATTTCCAATTGTAAAAAGTGATTTTCACTTGGCCCGTAAAAAAAAGAGCAGTAAGTGTGCTTTCAAAATGGCAAAGAAATTTCGTTTTGGCACTAATGTGAAAACATGACTCTGTGTGCATAGAAGAATTATAGGCAGAGATTTATTGCGTCTTGCTCTGGTGATTTCACAGTTGCATTAGATGGAAAGGGGGAGCGAATTTTTGGGGGAAGAAGCAGAGGCTTAGCACACACCCATGTCCTTGCCGTGTATAGTCATGCACAGTATTTACAAGCCAGTGGGGTTTTCAGGTTTAAGTCTGTAATGCAAATACATTCAGCATCACTAAGGCTGGTTGCCCTTGCTGGAGTGTAGGCAGTCACAGAGAATGCACATGGTGGTGGTCTGAAAAAAAAACAGCTTGGACACGTGCAATTAAATAAATCAAAAATAGTGGTTTCATAATGTGTCAATCTGTAAAAGTGATTTCAAATTGTAAAAAGAGATTTTCACTTGGCCCGAAAAAAAAAGAGCAGTAAGTGTGCTTTCAAATTGGCAAAGAAATTTCGTTTTGGGACTAATGTGAAAACATGACTCTGTGTGCATAGAAGAATTATAGGCAGAGATTTATTGCGTCTTGCTCTGGTGATTTCACAGTTGCATTAGATGGAAAGGGGGAGCGAATTATTGGGGGAAGAAGCAGAGGCTTAGCACACACCCATGTCCTTGCCGTGTATAGTCATGCACAGTATTTACAAGCCAGTGGGGTTTTCAGGTTTAAGTCTGTAATGCAAATACATTCAGCATCACTAAGGCTGGTTGCCCTTGCTGGAGTGTAGGCAGTCACAGAGAATGCACATGGTGGTGGTCTGAAAAAAAAACAGCTTGGACACGTGCAATTAAATAAATCAAAAATAGTGGTTTCATAATGTGTCAGTCTGTAAAAGTGATTTCAAATTGTAAAAAGAGATTTTCACTTGGCCCGAAAAAAAAAGAGCAGTAAGTGTGCTTTGAAATTGGCAAAGAAATTTCGTTTTGGCACTAATGTGAAAACATGACTCTGTGTGCATAGAAGAATTATAGGCAGAGATTTATTGCGTCTTGCTCTGGTGATTTCACAGTTGCATTAGATGGAAAGGGGGAGCGAATTTTTGGGGGAAGAAGCAGAGGCTTAGCACACACCCATGTCCTTGCCGTGTATAGTCATGCACAGTATTTACAAGCCAGTGGGGTTTTCAGGTTTAAGTCTGTAATGCAAATACATTCAGCATCACTAAGGCTGGTTGCCCTTGCTGGAGTGTAGGCAGTCACAGAGAATACACATGGTGGTGGTCTGAAAAAACAGCTTGGACATGTGCATTTAAATAAATCAAAAAAAGTGGTTTTATAATGTGTCAGTCTGTAAAAGTGATTTCCAATTGTAAAAAGTGATTTTCACTTGGCCCGAAAAAAAAAGAGCAGTAAGTGTGCTTTCAAAATGGCAAAGAAATTTCGTTTTGGCACTAATGTGAAAACATGACTCTGTGTGCATAGAAGAATTATAGGCAGAGATTTATTGCGTCTTGCTCTGGTGATTTCACAGTTGCATTAGATGGAAAGGGGGAGCGAATTTTTGGGGGAAGAAGCAGAGGCTGTGATAAATGATTTTTAGTGTTTTTTTTTAAAAAATAAAAAAAAGGTACGCTTACCGTACGCGTACGGTAAAAAAAAAAAAAAAAAGTTTTTAAAAACAAGTAAAAAAAAGATGGAAGATAAGGTTGGCTCTTAAAAGAACCGTTGTGTTCATGCAGGGACAGAGGAAAGGAAGCATGGGAAAATCATTCAAAGCTACAAATGTGCTGATCTATTTTGTTGTTCACTAGGGAAACACTGGTCTCCCTATGACAAATTAGACCTTTACAAAATGTGCAATGAATATCAACCTTCCGAAATCGAAGGTTCATTTCCAGAGGGCCAGCAAAAGGAGATTCTCCCCCCACAGATGAAGGGCTCACCTGACCTGCAGAAGAAGGAGTAAGCCCTGCAGGTGATGGTCCAGGCTGAGCTGCTGTGGATGTACTGGCTCGTCTTTCTGAAGAGTTACCTCCAAAAAGATGACCATGTGTCCTTCTGTGTACATCCTGGAGGTGTCTCTTCATGGTGTGATTCCCAAAGGAATACTTCCTGTTAGGATTACCTCTAGAAAGTACACGCTTACACAGCTTGCAAGTAACTAAGGGTGCATTCACCTTTTGCTGGCCTTCTGGAAAAGTAAAATAATCCCAAACATAAGAAGGCTTTACTTTCCTCGCTCTCTGCCTCAAGACAGTGCTGCTGGTGCTAGCCTCACTCTCAGAAGAGCTCTGCTGTTCTGCCATCGTATCCCAAAGACAAACCAGCTCCTTCTCCCAAGGGATCACAAGCAGAAATGAGGGGAATGGGTGTGGTGTAGGAGAGTTCTAGAACTGAAAGTACTTTCAACCAATCAAAAGTTGTGTTTCATGATCACATGACCTACCGTACGCTTACGGTACGCTTACGGTACGCTTACGGCAAAAAGTACGCGTGCGCGTAAAAAAGACACGCGCTTCCGCGCATGCGCATAACAGTCACTCCCCGGCACTTCCGCGTAACGTGCGCGTGTGGCGTAAGCGCGCACGCGTCCCACGCGCAGTACGCGCGGCTACGCAAATTGCGTAACTATACGCAAGCAGCGTAGATAGATTACGGACGTTGCGTAAACCGTACGCTTACCGTGAGCTTACGGTACGCGTACTAAAAAAAAAAAAATAAAAAAAAAAAAAAATCTGGTAATAAATTTTACATGTTTATTTTAAAAAATATATTAAAAAAAAATATTTAAGGATTTTAAAAATTTAAGCATAGTCTTTATAAAATGAAAGAAAATTAAATTAAAAATATGTTTGAAAAAAATGAAGAATAAAAAAAAAAATTAGCATTTAAAAAACCTTGCAAATTCACTGAAAAAACCATGGGTTACACACACGTTATAGTAAGGAATTAGCATTTAAAAAACCTTGCAAATTCACTGAAAAAACCATGGGTTTCACACACGTTATAGTTAGGAATTAGCATTTAAAAAACCTTAGAAATTCACTGAAAAAACCATAGGTTTCACACACGTTATAGTTAGGAATTAGCATTTAAAAAACCTTAGAAATTCAGTGAAAAAACCATAGGTTTCACACATGTTATAGTTAGCTGGACATTTTACTCGTAAAAAACCAATGAAATTGCCCCGTTATAGTTAGTTCAGCTAACTATAACTCGCGCGCCCGCAATGCACTGCTGATGACGTCACATATTACATCACTCATGACATGGTCAGTGACATCACTCATGACATCACTGATGACATCTCAAATGACATCACTGATGACATCACTGATGACATCATCCTTGTGATAGAGTGGCAGACCTCCTTTCACCTTAATATAAGCTTTGATACACACATTCAAAAATAGAGACTAAAATTTTCAAAACAATGGACATACCAATACCAGTTACAACAACCTCTTCAGTAATTCTAAGATCAACATACACATCCACTCATTCACCAACAGTCCTATACAGTCACTCATACATGTACTCACTCATCATATGTACTCATACACCTATACATCCTGTTACATAATGCCACTCATCCATAGAGTTACTCACACACATAGTCACTCATGCTAATAAAGAATCAAACATACATTCACCTGTATATACAGTTATACACACACCACCACACTTACTTCTACGGAAACTTACACATACTTAGTCTTTTAAACAATCACTTATAGAAACACATACTTATTCATACAGGAACTCTTTCAATCTCTCCCTCTCACATATACTCACATATATACACCAATAGTCACATATACTAGTTTAAAACATATGTAGTTACTCATAAAGACACTATTCAGACAGTCATTCACTCACTAACACACCAATACACACACGCATCCACCCATGCAGTCCTGCACACATGCTCTGTTCAACACATACAAACAGTGAGTCACTCATTCATGCACCTATGCACTACGTCATACCCCCCACCGAACCATGCAGACACTCAGACTAATACTCAAAAAAACCAACTAATAACCTATATAGACACCCATGTAGCTACTCACCAACCCATGCAGCCACTTATACACAAAGTGAAAAAATGATACAGATATTTACATATTTAAATATTACTCACTAAGCCATGTATTCACTATGATACACTTAATCAGTCAGTTACACAATCAATTTTTCAAAAAGAAATCATCCATTTAGACAGTAATATACCCATTTATTCTTCTATCAACCTTGAGATATACATATATAAAACATATTTAATTTTCAGAAAAACACACATTCACTGGATGATGTCATCAGTGATGTCATCAGTGATGTCATTTGAGATGTCATCAGTGATGTCATGAGTGATGTCACTGACCATGTCATGAGTGATGTAATATGTGACGTCATCAGCAGTGCATTGCGGGCGCGCGAGTTATAGTTAGCTGAACTAACTATAACGGGGCAATTTCATTGGTTTTTTACGAGTAAAATGTCCAGCTAACTATAACATGTGTGAAACCTATGGTTTTTTCACTGAATTTCTAAGGTTTTTTAAATGCTAATTCCTAACTATAACGTGTGTGAAACCTATGGTTTTTTCAGTGAATTTCTAAGGTTTTTTAAATGCTAATTCCTAACTATAACGTGTGTGAAACCCATGGTTTTTTCAGTGAATATATATATATATATATATATATATATATATATATATATATATATATATATATATATTGCAAAGAAATTTTCCCCACAGTTCCACTCGGAAAGAAGACGAGCCACACTGGTCTTGCTGGAAATCATAGATTTATTTACACGAGGGGGCAGAAGACGCGTTTCGGCTGTCAAGCAGCCTTGGTCACATGACCTCTATAGTGAACCAGGAAGTATATAAACAAATATGTGTTGAGCACATCACAGCATGCGGGGAGTGAAAGTGAAAAAAGACTTAGTCAATCATGGCATTCAAAAATACATTCGTCTCGCAATTAATATAGACCGTGTTAAATACAGGAAAACGTTGTTGCCCTATAATAAGCATTTTGATCAATTCATAACTAAAACAACCTGAGAAACCTGTAAATGTTTATATCATTGTTCAATTTGTTACGAATCACACGATAATATTGGTGACTATGGTCAGTGCAAGGTAAAAATATTCTGCAAATAGATTGAATGGTGATTGGGGTGCTGGCGCATTAGCGGTCTAGTACCAAGATAAGTTTGTCCGTGATTGGCACTATGTGTCCACGTCAGTTGACTAAGAGTGCAGAGTAAAGGTATAGTACCCTTGTATTTGCATTTGTGGTATATTTCCAGTGAGGAATGTGCTCATACCAAGAACTTAATCAATACGCCATATCCGTGACTATTTGTAGTGCACTGGTCTATCCGTGAGCCCCCAAGCTGCAGAAACAACGAGAATAATATAACATTAGTACTTAATGTATATCTTGTTATTGCAATGACCACATTACATCAAAGTAAAACATATGTGACTAAGGTTCTCGTATTATCCACAATTGCGACATACCAGACACTGGAAAAGGAAACCTTTACAAGATTGACCATGATGTGCAAAGTGGAAATAAAAACAATTTTATAGAAAAACAACTGGTTTCAAAACGGGCCAAGCCTGGCTAAAAAGCATTCAAGAAATTATAAATGCGAATACATTTCTTCGTCATCATTAAGCCCTATCGGAAAAAGGCTGCCTGTCTGTAGTATGAAGCGAGATTCTAATCTCCTCAGAGACTGTATTCTGTTGCCACCTCTGGGGTGTTTGGGCACAGTGTCATGAGCAAAATATTTCGCTTTGGTCCAGTCACTTGAGTGGTATTCCCTGAAATGTCTGGCAGTGCTGTAACTTTGATCTTGGTTGGTAATTGCTCGCCAGTGCTCCAGGATACGTTTCTTAACTGGAAAAGTAGTTGACCCTATATACCATTTAGGGCAGGGACAGGTGATGACATAAACAGTGTGGTCTGTGTTGCAGTGGATCAATTTTGGAATCTTCCATACTTTCCCTATTTTTTGTAGGGTGACCTCTTTAATATCATCAGAGTGACTGCATGCTTTTCATTTTCTGCATCGCTTAAAGCCCTTACCCTGTTCAAGCCAGGTCCCTTTCTTGGGTTTGAGATGACTATTAACCAATAGATCTTTAAGGGATGGGTTCTTCCTGTATGAGAAAGATGGATTAGGTCCAATCCTGGCTGATAATGTGTTATCCTGTGTAAGGATATCCCACCTTTTCCTCAGAATATTTTTGAGTTGGTTTGCCTGGGTGGAAAAAGTAGTGATAAATCTGAGTGGTGCCGTATCGATTGGAGTAGTTTTTTGTACTCTCGTACTTTTGAAAAGGGCCTCAGTTCTATTGATGTTATCTGCTTTCTGTACCCCCTTTTCCAGCATTTTGTCGGTGCATCCTTTCTCCCTAAATCTAGTCAGCATATCCTTTTTAGTATTCTGATATGCCTCCTCTGTGCTGCAGTTGCGTTTAGCTCTAAGTAGTTCTCCGTAAGGGAGACTCCACCTGAAACTGGGCAAGTGGCAACTAGCAGCGTGCAGGATGCTGTTTCCGGATGTTTCTTTCCTAAAGAGGGTGGTGGCTAAGGTGTTGTTTGTAACGTTAAGTTTGATATCCAGAAAATCTACAGTCTGTTGGCTATGTGCCATGGTAAACCTCAAGTTCATACGGTTATCATTCAGAGCATTGTAGAACAAAAACAGATCACTTTCCACACCTTCCCAAATGAAAAAAATGTCGTCGATGTACCTAAGCCAAAGACTAATGTTTTTAGTCCATCTGTCCAAATCTTCGCTCCGGAGCACTTGCTTCTCCCACCAGCCCCCAGTGAGATTTGCGTAACTGGGAGCGAAGCAAGTGCCCATCGAAGTACCCTGCGTTTGTTTATACCAATTACCATTGAACATAAAAACATTCTCTGTGAGGCACACTTCAATCATCTGAAGGATCATCCGTGTGTGGCTCAACAGGTGTGCGCTTCTAGTTTTCAGAAAGTCCTGACAGGCTCTAAGACCGTCAGGATGGCGGATGCTGGTGTGCAAACTCTCTATGTCAAGGCACACCATCCAACAATTTGGACCCCAATGCAAGTTCTCAATTTTTTGTAGGAAGTCCTTGGTGTCCTTGACGTAGGAGCTTAAATCTTTGACAAAGGGGAACAAGAAATGGTCAATATAGATGGAAGTGTTTTCAAATAAGCTGTTTTTGGACGAGACAATGGGACGCCCTGGAGGATTCTGGGGGTCCTTGTGTATATATATATATAATTCACTCAAAAAAACATAGGTTTCAGGCACGTTATAGTTAGGAATTAGCATTTAAAAAAACCTTAAAAATTCACTGAAAAAAAGATCGGTTTCAGGGGCAATATAGTTAGCTGGACTTTTCAATCGTACAAAACCATTGAAATTCCCCCGTTATAGTTAGTTCAGCTATCTATACCTCGCGCGCCCGCAATGCACTGCTGATGACGTCACATATTACATCCCTCATGACATGGTCAGTGACATCACTCATGACATCACTGATGACATCTCAAATGACATCACTGATGACATCACGGAATACATCATCCAGTGAATGTGTGTTTTTCTGAAAATTACATATGTTTTATATATGTATATCTCAAGGTCGATGGAAGAATAAATGGGTATATAAGTGTCTAAATGGATGATTTGTTTTTGAAAAATTGATTGCATAACTGACTGATTAAGTGTATCTTAGTGAATACATGGCTTAGTGAGTAATGTTTAAATATGTAAATATCTATATCAGTCTCTCACTTTGTTTATAAGTGGCTGCATGGGTTGGTGAGTAGCTACATGAGTGTCTATATAGGTTATTAGTTGGTTTTTTGAGTATCAGTATGAGTGTCTGAGTGTCTGTATGGTTCGGTGGGGGGTATTTCATAGTGCATAGGTGCATGAATGAGTGACTCACTGTTTGTATGTGTTGAAGACAGCATGTGTGCAGGACAGTATGGGTGGATGAGTGTGTGCATGGGTGTGTTAGTGAGTGAATGACTGTCTCAGTGTCTTTATGAGTAACTACATATGTTTTAACCCCTTCAGTGCCACGCCCTTTCCCCCTCCTGTGCCGGGCGTTGCACTAGTGGGTGGGGTTCATGACGAGATAGTCTCGTCATGGGCACAGCGCAACCGTGCTCCATGACGAGACTATCTCGTCATGGGCACTGAAGAGGTTAAACCAGTATATGTGACTATTGGTGTATATAAGTGAGTATATGTGAGAGTGAGAGATTGGAAGAGTTCCTGTATGAATAAGTATGTGTTTCTATAAGTGATTGTTTAAAAGACTAAGTATGTGTAAGTTTCTGTAAAAGTAAGTGTGGTGGTGTGTGTATAACAGTATATGCAAGTAAATGGATGTTTGATTCTTTATTAGCATGAGTGACTATGTGTGTGAGTAACTATGGATGAGTGGTGTTGTGTAACAGGATGTATAGGTGTCTGAGTACATATAAAGAGTGAGTACATGTATGAGTGACTGTATAGGACTGTTGGTGAATGAGTGGATGTGGATCTTAGAATTACTGAATAGGTTGTTGTAACTGGTATTGGTATGTCCATTGTTTTGAAAATTTTTGTTTCTATTTTTGAATGTGTGTATCAAAGGTTATATTAGGGGGAGAGGAGGTCTGCCACTCTATCACAATGATGATGTCATCAGTGATGTCATTTGAGATGTCATCAGCGATGTCATGAGTGATGTCACTGACCATGTCATGAGTGATGTAATATGTGACGTCATCAGCAGTGCATTGCGGGCGCGCGAGTTATAGTTAGCTGAACTAACTATGACAGGGGAATTTCAATGGTTTTGTACAAGTGAAAAGTCCAGCTAACTATAACGCCCCTGAAACCTATGGTTTTTTCAGTGAATTTTTAAGGTTTTTTAAATGCTAATTCCTAACTATAATGTGCCTGAAACCTATGGTTTTTTCAGTGAATTTCAGAGGTTTTTTAAATGCTAATTTCTAACTATGCCTACAGAGATAGGACATGTGAAGAAAGAAGAAAAAACGCACAGAAAGAAAAAAAAGAAATGCAGTAAGAAGCAACAGAAGCTCTATAATACGAAGAAAAGTGCAGGAAGAAGGATAACGTGCAGAAAGAACAAACAGAAGAGCAGAAAGAAGCCTTGTTGCAAAATCATCCTGTACCCTCAACTTTTTCAGACGGATACTGGTGGTAACTGAGTCTGACTAACCAGTCCTAGAGCCAGTGCTATGTTGAAAGACACTCAGAATACAGTGAAAACACCTACATACACTAGGGAACACTATGCATTTGGGTCCCCCTGTGATTAGCATGACCTCCTCTTTAAGCCCCTAGTATATAATAGGGCATGGGATTAAAACTACCTCTTAAAACGCACCACATGGCGTGTTTGCACACGTCACCTCAGGCCCCGTCCCCGCCCTGTGGCCGTTTTAAGTTGGGAGATTAAGTTAATTTGAATCCTGAGGGTCCCGTAGGATCCAACTAGACCACTAGGTACCTCCAGTAAGCGCCACAGAGCTGCGTTGCAGAGAGGTGTAAAAAGTGGCATGGCCTGGACCACCTCTCTGCAACGCAGCTCAGTGGCGCTTACTGGAAGCACCTGGTGGCGTAGTTAGCCCCAGGGGCCCTCAGGATTGAAGGGGAATTATTTCCCCAACTTAAAACGCGCCATAGAGCGTGTTTGCACACGTCACCTCAGGCCCCGTCCCCTCCCTTCCCCACTGTGTAAACACGCCCTGTGGCCGTTTTAAGTTGGGAGATTAAGTCCCATTGAATCCTGAGGGTCCCTAGGGGCAAAATAGCCCACTAGGTACGTCCAGTAAGCGCCATTGCAGAGAGGTGTAAAAAGGGGCATGGCCTGCACCACCTCTCTGCAACGCAGAGCAGTGGCGCTTACTGGAAGCACCTGGTGGGCTAGTTGGCCGCCAGGGTCCCTCAGGATTGAAAGGGAATTATTTCCCCAACTTAAAACGCGCCACAGGGCGTGTTTGCACACGTCATCTCAGGCCCCGTCCCCTCTTCATCACTGTGTAAACGCACCCTGTCGAGAGATTAAGTCCCCTTGAATCCTAAGGGTCCCTAGTGTCAAACTAGCCCACTAGGTACCTCCAGTAAGCGCCACAGAGCTGCGTTGCATAGAGGTGTAAAAAGGGGCATGGCCTCAGAACACCTGTCTGCAACGCAGCTCCCTGGTGCATACTGGAGATACCTGTTGGGCTAGTTGGCCCTCAGGGACCCTCAGTATTGAAGGGGAATTAATTCCCCAACTTACAACTGGCCAGGGGCGCGTTTACAGAGTGCTGCAAGGAGGGGGCGTGGCCTCCAGCGCAATGCCCGTCTTTTATTTATTTTATTTTTTTAAGAAGGAGGGCTGTGTGGCCCCCCTTCTTTTTCTAATTTATTGGCCCTGGGGACCCCATTCCCCAGGGACTGCACCCTAATTTTTTTTGTTGAAAAAAATTAATTTTGAAGGGGGCCGCGTGGCCCCCCTCCCAAGGCCTTAATTGGCCCCGGGGACCCCAACCCCCGGGTCATGGCCTTTTTTTTTTTTGTTCTTTAGTTGGGGGCATGCGTTGCCCACCTCTCAGGCCACTTATGACCCCAGGAACCCCATCCCCCGGAGCCGACCTTTGTTTTTTAATATTTAAAAAAAATATATATTTATAGAAACACCTAGGACATGCTGGACAAACCGTATGTACCTATCACCATGACGATTTGCGTGATATTCATTAAAAGGCGACTATGCATACAATGAATCCACGTGGAATGTATTTACACCGCTAGTGAAGCTCTGACGTGTCTGATGCCCTACCGTGCCTAATCCCGGCACCCCCGCCGGTGGGTACTCTCCAAGTAGACACCCTTGGTGTTTATTTATACAAACATGGGTAGCTATTGACGGGCACATTTAACACACACGCACACCAAGCCATTCAAAGTGGATTCGACAAAAATTCGACCAAACTATGCAAGAAACACCCCTCACGGTTAATAAAACACACATCCTCCGCCGGATTTGTAATAATTTTTATTTTACTCTCTGGAAAGGAGATGAACCTCACTTGAGATTCACAGCGTGCTCCTGGCTGAGCCCAATGCTGTGTTACACCCACCAGTGTCCGCCGAGTGCCACACACCTCTGTGTTGTATTCCACCAGCTAGTGCATATGCTATGACACTCTCTAGCCCATGTGCACTGTAACACCACCCCGTGAATATGTCATGCCACACTTGCCTTCGCACGGGTTATATTGCCCCATCTAACGTGCCTTCCTCGATGCCTATGTTATAACGCACAGTGCTATGCCATACATATTACAATCTGGGATCCGTATCTTTGTCACAGTGCATATGCAATGTTACACTCCCCAGCACATATTTTATGTTACAACTTTAGAGACTAGTTAGGTTACACAACACTGCCCTGTGCATATTAGACTCCAAGGCACATATCGCATAGCACGCGCTAGTGCCTGTGCTATCTCACGCTCTCCAATGAATCTGTCATTGCGCACAATGTATTGCATATTATATTTCACGCCCCGGTTCATCTTATATCACACTTTTTGATGCATAGTTCATACCATATACTATATATAGTTTTCATTTTCAATCGTGCTCTCAGGATTATGTTCTAAATAACACTGCGTCCACCTACCCTTTTCACGGGCATTACATTTTGCGATGGGGGTGGAGGGTCAGGGGGTGTTTCTGCCAAGTGAGCCCAGAGTCACAGTCACAAACGTCCTCTTCTTCCTGAATAAAAGTAAGATTATGCTGCATACTTGTTCATATTTTAAGTAGTTCGCACAGACACACATTTTAAAAACAATAAAGTTCCTAATACCCACCTTCTCTGAACAGTTAGCTTGCTGCCCCATCCACCTCCTCCCTATCCTCTGTTGTCTGAATCCATGGACTAGCCTCCTCCCTCCTGGAATGCATGGTCTGATGTGCTGCCACTGCCCTCCATTTAGCATGATGTACCAGTCCACTCCTCCTGCCCTCCATTGCCCAATTCAATGGCCCATCATTGACCTCCTGCTTAGCCTCTGTGGTTAGCTTGCTGCCCCTATTCTCCTTTCCCCTGCTCTCCGATGTCTTTGTGCATGCCCCTGCTCCATCCTTTTTGCCCACCATGTTCCATGGACCTGCCACTCCTATCTACTCTGAGTGTTCTGTTGAGCTGCTACTCCCCTCCCACCTGCCTAGCATTGTCAGATGACTGTAACCTGTCCCTGCCACCTCCACCCTGCCTGTCCACATGCCATGCCCCTACCCCTTCATCCTGTCCTCTATGGTCCATTTTACTGCCACACCCTTCTGCCCTCCCTGATCTGTTGTGCTGCAACTGCTCCTCCTGCCTGCCCCGCGCGGCCTGTTGTGAGGCCCCTTCCCCTGAACTCTCTTGTCTGTGCCCAGGTCATGAGCCTCCCTTCTATCCTCCATGGTCCTTTGTGCATGCCCCTGCACCCTCCTTCTTTCCCATCATAGCCATTGTGCTGCCACAAACTCCCCGCTTGCCATGCATGGTCTTCTGTGCTGCCATGGCCCCTCTCACCTTCCCTGTGTGGTCAGCTAGCTGCCCCTGACCCCCTCCCACCTTCCCTCCATGGTCTGTGTGTATGCCATCATAGTCTCACTGTTGCTCTCCATGGTGTGTCTTGTTTCTAGTGCCCATCCTGCCTGACCTCCATGGTCATCTTGATGCTCCTGCCCTGCCCCCTTGCCGCAGCCCTCTGTTTCCATGTGCAGACCCCTATTCCCTCCCTCCTGGCTTGTCTGTTTCATTGTAATGCCCCTGATCCGTCCCTCCTGCCCTTTATGGTCTGTTATGCTGCAGCTTTCTCTCCTGTCTGTCCATTATGGTCCGCTAGCTACCATTGCCTCTTTCCCCTCTGTTCTCTGTTGTCCATGTGCATGGTCCTGTCCCCTCCCTTATTGCTTTCTATGGATTGTTGTACTGCACTCCCGTCACGCATGCCCTGTGTGGTGTATTGTGCTTCTGCAAACCCTGATGCATGCCCTGTAGGGTCAGTTTGGTGCACCTCTCCATATCCCTCCTGTCCTCTGTTATCCGAGTCCATGTCCCTACCCCAATTCCTCCTGCCTACCATGATCCAATGTACCATACTTGCGAACATTTTGAACTTGGTAAGAGGGAGATTTTGAAAAAAAACAGGGGTATTGATTTTCCCCTTTGAGTTACATTGAAAAAGAGGAGATTGTAGACAGGAGACAGATCAAATAAAGCCCATTTGAGCTTAAAAACATTGGAAGTTTCCTGGCTGAAACGGATCTGTTGGCATGTATGGTTGTACTACCACTGCCTCTTCCTTCTGCCCACAATGGTCTATTATATTGCCACAGCCTCTCTTGCCAGTCCTGTATTGTTGGTTTGTTGCCCCTGCCCCCCTTTCCACTGCCCTCCATAGTCTGTTGTGCTGCCACTGCCCTTCCTGCCTGCCCAGTGTGGTCAAATTGTTGCATCTGCACTCACATACCTGCCTTCAATTTTCAGAGTCCGTGCCCCTGGCCTCTGCCTCTCAACAGTATCCCAATGAACAACTAGATTGCTAACAGTCTATATTTATTACAAAAGTGTGGAACGCCTGACGTCATCTTGATGTAATCAAAACAGTAATACCTAGAGCATTTCCTTTAGAAATTACATATATGAGAGGGTCTTATTTGCATCAAAATTATGGTTAGTGCTCTAAAAAACTAAAATGAGGACATATTTTCTCAGTTTTCAAATAGCGACAAAGAACTTTTTAATTATTTTTAATCTTTATGTTTTTTTATCCAGTTGACCACTTGATTAAATGTTGCACTTAGGGGAGAGGATGTGGTGTTACTTTCATAGCTGCAGATTTTGCAACTGGGGAACCTGGTTGGAGTGTCTGCTTCAGCTCAACATTCTGGGATTCTGGTCACATCACTTAATCTCCCCATGTCTACAACCAAAATGAATTTGATCTTGTGTGATGTAACCAATGCTCATGTAAAGCACTCCAATACCTGACAAGTCTGCACTATATAAAACTGCAAATACACAAAAAATAAGTGTTTTGCAGACTTCTGTCATTGGGCTACATGTGGGCTACATCTGGGTGATTTTTGTGCTGCATTTGGGCTCTTTTGTCTCTGGTGGCCATCTTGGGAGATTTATTTGTTATGAAGTTTCCTAATTTCCTCATTTACTGCAGTCTCCTGAGTAGGAAATTCTTTCAGTTTTTTACTTTGATTCCATCAAGAAGGTATTCAGATATGTCACACATTTACCATAAATTCTGAATGTTAGCACTCTAGTTGCTCATTAGATCACTGTAGTAAAGCTACTGCTCACCACGGAAGTCTGCTGCTGGTATTAAATGTGCATGTTTCAGTCTGCATATCAGAATGTTTTAATGAAATAGAAGAGAATTTGAGAAGTCACTCAAAATGTGCCCTAATTTTTCTTTCTTCAGCACTAATCATAATTTCTATGGCAAAATGAACCCCCTCATTGTGTTCCTTTTTATATTAAATGTTTTAAGTGTTACCAGTTTATTCCAATCAAGATGACTTCAGGTGTGCCATACTTTTGTCATAAGTAAGACAGTAAGCGCTCTAGTTGTTCTTAAGAACACTCTGGGACATTCTGTCATTGGGCTATACTTGGGCTACATCTGGGTGATATTTGGGCTCTTTTGTCTCTGGTGGCCATCTTGGAAGATTTATTTGTTATGAAGTTTCCTAATTTCCTCATTTACTGCAGTCTCCTCAGTAGGAAATACTTTCAGTTTTTTACTTTGGTTCCATCAAGAAGGCATTCAGATGTGTCACACATTTGCCATAAATTCTGAATGTTAGCACTCTAGTTGCTCATTATATCACTGTAGTAAAGCTACTGCTCACCAGGGAAGTCTTCTGCTGGTATTCAAAGTGCATGTTTCAGTCTGCATGTCAGAATTTTTTTATGAAATAGAAGAGGATTTGAGAAGTCAAAATGTGCCCTAACTTTTCTTTCTGCAGCACTAATCATACTTTCTATGGCAAAATGAACCCCCTCATTTTGTTCCTTTTTAAATTAAATGTTTTAAGAGTTAACACTTTATTCCAATCAAGATGGCTTCAGGTGTGCAATACGTTTGTCATAAGTAGGACTGTTAGCGCTCTAGTTGTTCTTTAGAACACTCTGGGAAGCTGCAGTAGAACACAAAGGAATCAACTGACAGTCTCTGCTCTTGTTGGATGTACATTACTGAGAATGTCAGACTTCATTCTCACATGACTGAGAAAGATAATTTACAGAAAATATGCTCTCAGTTTAGCTTATAGATCACCTTCCAAACCTCTGTGGGAAAAGCATGAGAAAATAGTTTTCTCTCAAACATGATTCATGATATCACAGCAGAAGGCTTTTTCACATGGTAAAATCACCTTAGAACACACCACAATTCCAAAAATGAGTATGGTACCATCAACAAATGATTTATAATGTAACTAAAGTCTTAACACCTTCTATTAACTGCAATGCATTTTAATGAGGTGCTATAATGTATATTGGTCCCAAGATGGCAGCCAACACTTCTTGGATGAAGTACTGACAGCCAATCAGATCTCACGATGAGATGTGTGGTTAGGCTCCCCCCAGATATATCTATCTTTTTAACTCCAATTTTCTCAGGAACTACTGAACGGATTTACACCATTTAAGCAAAAGGCACGAGTCTGAACTGAGGACTACCTCTTTGCCAAATTTGGTGTAATTCCGTTCAGCAGTTCGGGCTGTAGCTGCGTCAACAGGTCCTATGGGAAAATGCATGGGGAAAACGCGTTTTAGGACCCCCCTTTTTACTCTGCCCCCGCTTGACGAATCACCGTGAAATTTTCAGGGTAGGAGCGGACCGGAGCTGGCCAAAAGTTTGGAAAATTTCGCGATGATTCGTCAATCAGCGCCAACAATATTCCAAATAGAATGTTGCGGATTTCCTATGGAAAATAGGTCCTAACTATAACTACCTACTGGCGATTACAGTAGGTAATATATGCAATATCCATATATATATATATATATATACATACATACATATATATATATATATATATATATAGATTCACTGAAAAAAACCATAGTTTTCACACATGTTATAGTTAGCTGGACATTTCACTCGTAAAAAACCATTGAAATTCCCCCGTTATAGTTAGTTCAGCTAACTATAACTCGCGCAACCGCAATCCACTGCTGATGACGTCACATATTACATCACTGTATTCACTAAGATACTGTTAATAAGTCAGTTATACAATTAATTTTACAAAAAAAACATCCATTTAGACACTTATTTACCCATTTTTTCTTCCATTAACCTTTAGATATACATATATAAAAAATATTTATTTTTCAGAAAGACACATATTCACTGGATGATGTCATCAGTGATGTCATCAGTGATGTCATTGGAGATGTCATCAGTGATGTCATGAGTGATGTCAC
Source organism: Triturus cristatus (assembly GCF_964204655.1). Classification (NCBI taxonomy): domain Eukaryota; kingdom Metazoa; phylum Chordata; class Amphibia; order Caudata; family Salamandridae; genus Triturus; species Triturus cristatus. The sequence continues at coordinate 806,152,944 of NC_140592.1, read as the reverse complement.
TGACCATGTCATGAGTGATGTAATATGTGACGTCATCAGCAGTGGATTGCGGTCGCGCGAGTTATAGTTAGCTGAACTAACTATAACGGGGGAATTTTTTAAATGCTAATTTCTAACTATAATGTGTGTGAAACCTATGGTTTTTATAGTGAATTTGTAAGGTTTTTTAAATGCTAATTTATGTATGTATTATTATATTTTTTATATATTTATTCTACAATAAACTACCTATGTATATAGTTATAGATTGACTGTATCCTGTAATATGGAATGGCTCAGCTCTTTTTTTTGGAATTTGGATAAAGTTGAACAGCATAGTTAATATCTTCTATAAACTTATATACAGTTTAAATTTTTTTTTTTTTTAAGGGTTTTTCACTGTGCGCGCACCCCGCGATTTAAAAAAAAAAAATAATGTTTTTTTCCCTCTTCGGGGTCCTTCAGGGACCCCCTGACAAAGGCTAGGGGGCCAGGAACTCTCTACCCTGCCCCCTTTTCACATTCTCCACCTTTCTTTTTCCCTGCGACACACAAAATGGCGTCCGACACTTCCTGATTTCGAACGATTCGAATGTTGACTGACATCTAACCACCAATCAGAATTACGCTCGCGCCCATTTGGTGCGCGCACCGTGCGCGCACGGTGCGCGCATACAGATATTTATGTACTTTTAACTGCAATTTTCTTAGGAACTACTGAACAGATTGACACCATATATGCAAAAGGCACATGCCTGATCTGAGGACTACCTCTTTGCCAAATTTCAAGTAATTCTGTTCAGCCGTTCAGGCTGTACCTTCGACTAAAGGTTCTATGGGAAAATGCATGGGGAAAACGCGTTTTGGGGCCCTCCTTTTTTCTCAGCCCCCGCTTGACGAATCACCTTGAGACTTTCAGGGTAGGAGCTGAGCAGAGTGCCCCATTAGTTTTGAAAATTTCGCGAGTATTTGTTAACCGGCGCCAAAGTTGTTCAAAATAGAATTTTCAGATTTCCTATGGGAACTCGGTCCTAACTATAACTATCTACTGGCGACCGCCAGTAGATAATATATATATAGTATCTATCTATATATGTATCTATATATATTACCTACTGGCGGTCGCCACTAGGTAGTTATAGTTAGGACCTAGTTACCATGGGAAAATCGTAACAATCTTTTCCCAATAACTTTGGCGCCGGTTGACGAATCTACGCGAAATTTTCAAAACTGGTTGGGCGCTCCAGTCAATTCCTATCCTAAAAGTTTGGCGGTGATTCGTCAAGCGGGGGCCGAGAAAAAAAGGGGGTCCCCATGTTATTTCCCATAGGAAATTTTAGACACGGCTACAGCCCGAACTACTGAAAGGAATTACAACAACATTGGCAAAAAGGTAGCCCTTGGTTCAGAAAGTGCCCTTTTTTTAAAAAATGGTGTAAATCCATTCAGTAGTTACTGAGAAATTAAAAAAATAGTGGTAAAAAAAAATCAATTTCTCATAGGAATCTTTAGACACGGTTATAGCAAAAACTGCTGAACGGAATTGCACCAAATTTGGCAAAAAGGTACTGTTTGGCTCAGAAAGCGACCTTTTTAAAAATGGTGTAAATACGTTCAATAGTTTTTGAGAAATTTAAGAAATAAGGATAGCGATATCTATGGCCGCGGAGGATCCGTGCACCCTCCCGATCACAAGCTTCATGCTAATTGGCTGTCAACACTCCAAACCAGGAAGTGTTGGCAGCCATCTTGTGCAGAACTGAGGCACAAAAAAACGTGAAAAACAAGAAAAGGGGGCAGGGTAGAAACACCCTGACCCCCTAGGCCTACTTAGGGGGTCCCACAAGGACCCCCCAAAAAAGCAAAAGCGGAGGATCCGTGGATCCAGCAAAGAAAATTTAAAAAACGAAGCGCAGGCTTCGGCGCTTCGTTATTAATTAGCACCTGGGTGGGCCAAGTCCCGGGGGCATTTCTAAGATGTATTTGCGGGGGCCCAGGGAGACCCCCACAGCCCCGGGGACCGCCACCCCCGGGGCTTCCTATAAATATTTGCGGGGGGCTCTCGGCCCCCCGCAGCCTTGGGGACCACCACCCCCCGGGGCTTTATTTTTTTATGTTCCCAAGCCCCGGGGACCGCCACCCCACAGGGATTTTATTAATTATTTTGTGGGGGGCTCATGACCCCCGCTGCCCCAGGGAACGCCATACCACGGGGCTTTAAAAAAAAATACATATACATGTGTGGGGGGTTTGAGCCCCCCCTTACATGCCCCGGGGACCGCCACCTCCCTGGGGCACTAATTATGTAAATTCGGGGGTCCGTTGCGGACCCCCAAATCCTGAGGACCACCACCTCCCCGGGGCTTTGCCAATATAATGGGAGATGGCCCTGGGGACCGCAACCCCCAGGGCCGGCTCCTGCAGTGTCCCGGGGTTTGTATGGCAGGCGGAAGCCTCGTGGCTCCTGCCCTGTCATTGCAAACTGGGGTTTGGGTTTTGGAAGAGAGAACAGGAAACCTGCTCTCTCTTCCAAAATCCAAACCACATTGCTTTTCCACATGGGCAGCTGCATGTCAGCAGCTCCCCGTGTGGAAAAGCAATAACGGCTCCCGCAGGATGCGGGGAGTCAGCAGGGACTGTGGGGGAATTGGGGCACCCCCATTGTCCCCTATGAGGTGGCCAGGCCCCCGGGAATGGGGTCCCCGGGGCCAGAAGTAGCCAGGGAGGGGGCCACATGGCCCCCCTCCCCAATAATCATTAAAAAAAAACATAATGCAAAGGCCGACCCCGGGGGATGGGGTCCCCGGGGCCCGGAATTGGCCACAGGAGGGGGGCCCACGCGGCCCCCTTCCCGTTAATAAATTTTCTTTTTTTTTTAAATTGGGGGTCAGGCCCTGGGGGATGGGGTCCCCAGGGCCCCCAAAAAGTAAAAAGCAGGGGGGGCCACACAGCCCCCCTTACAAAAAAATAAAAATAAACGCGATCGTGCCTAGGCCCCACCCCCTTCAAGCAACACTCTGCAAACGCGCCCTGTGGTGCGTTTTAAGTTGGGGAATTAATTCCCTGTCAATACTGGGGGTCCCTGGTGGCCAACTAGCCCACCAGGTACTTCCAGTAAGCGCCACAGGGCTGCGTTGCAGAGAGGTGGTGCAGGCCGTGCCCCTTTTTACACCTCTCTGCAATGGCACTTACTGGAGGTACCTGGTGGGCTAGTTGGTCACCAGGGACCCCCAGTATTGAAGGGGAATTTATTCCCCAACTTAAAACATGCCACAGGGTGCGTTTGCAGAGTGTTGCTTGGAGGGGGCGGGGCCTGAGGTGACATGTGTGCAAACATGCCCTGTAGCACATTTTTTGGTTAGAGAATTAATTCCCTTTCAATCCTGAGGGCCCCTGGGGGCCAACTAGCCCATCAGATACCTCCAAAAAGTGCCAGAGGCCTGCGTTGCAGAGAGGCGGTCCAGGCCACGCCCCTTTTTACACCTCTCTGCAACGCAGCTCTGTGGCCCTTACTGAAGGTACCTGGTGGCCTAGTTGGACCCCAGGGACCCTAAGGATTCAAGGGGACTTTATCCCCCAACTTAAAACGCGCCACAGGGCGCGTTTGTACAGTGGTGAATGGAGGGGGAGGGGCCTGAGGTGACATGTGTGCAAACACGCCCTGTGGTGCGTTTTAAGTTGGGGAATTCATTCCCCTTCAATGCTGAGGGCCCCTGGGGGACAACTAGCCCATCAGGTACCTCCAAAAAGCGCCAGAGGCCTGCAGTGCAGAGACGTGGTCCAGGCCACGCTCCTTTTTACACCACTCTGCAATACAGCTCTGTGGCCCTTACTGGAGGTATCTGGTGGGCTAGTTGGACCCCAGGGAGCCTCAGGATTCAACAGACTTCATCCCCCAACTTAGAACGCACCACAAGGCCCATTTGCACAGTGGTGAGGGGAGGGGCCTGAGGTGACATGTGTGCAAACACGCCCTGTGATGCGTTTTATGTTGGGGAATTAATTCTCCTTCAATCCTGAGGGCCACTGGGGGCCAACTAGCCCATCAGGTACCTCCAAAAAGTGCCAGCGGCCTGCGTTGCAGAGAGGTGGTCCAGGCCACGTCCCTTTTTTACATCTCTCTGCAATGCAGCTCTGTGGCGCTTACTGGAGGTACCAGGTGGGCTAGTTGGAGCCCAGGGACCCTCAGGATTGAAGGGAACTTAATCCCCCAACTTAAAATGCACCACAGGTGTGTTTGCACAGTGGTAGAGTGAGGGGGCGGGGCCTGAGGTGACATGTGTGCAAACACGCCCTGTGGCACGTTTTAAGTTGGGGAATTAATTCCCCTTCAATCCTGAGGGCTCCTGGGGGCCAACTAGTCCACCAGGTACCTCTAGTAACTGCCAGAGGCCTGCGTTGCAGAGAGGTGGTCCAGGCCACGCATCTTTTTACACCTCTCTGCAACGCAGCTCTATGGCGCTTACTGAAGGTAACTGGTGGGCTAGTTGGACCTCAGGGACTCTCAGGATTCAAGGGGACTTAAAACGCGCCACAGGGCGCATTTGCACAGTGGTGAAGGGAGGGGGCGGGGCCTTTCTGCACCTCTGACTTAGAGGTAGTTTTAATCCCCCTGCCCTATTATGTACTAGGGCCTTACAGAGGAGGTCATGCTAATCACAGGGGTACCCCAACGCATAGTGTTCCCTAGTGTATGTAGGTTTTTTCACTGTATTCTAAGTGTCTTTTAGCATAGCACTGGCTCTAGGCCTGGTTAGTCAGAGTCAGTTACCACCACTACCCATCTGAAAAAGTTGTGGGCACAGGATGATTTTGCAACAAGGCCTCTTTCTGCTCCTCTGTTGGTTCTTTCTGCACATGTCTTGCTTCTTCCTGCACTTTTCTTCGTCTTTGTGCACTTCTGTTGCTTCTTTCTGCATTTCTTTTGCTTCTTTCTGTGCGTTTTTTCTTCTTTCTTCACATGTCCTACCTCTGTAGGCATAGTTAGAAACTAGCATTTGAAAAACCTTTCAAATTTACTGAAAAAACCATAGGTTTCAGGCCCGTTATAGTTAGAAATTAGCATTTAAAAAACCTTAGAAATTCACTGAAAAAAGCATAGGTTTTAGGGAAATTTATAGTTAGTTGGACATTGCACTCGTACAAAACCCGTGAAATTCCCCCGTTATAGTTAGTTCAGCTAACTATAACTCGTGCACCGCAATGCACTGCGGATGACGTCACATATTACATCACTCATGACATGGTCAGTGACATCACTGATGACTTCACTGATGACATCTCAAATGACATCACTGATGACATCATCCATGTGATAATTTGATGCATCTTCTCACACCCTAATATAACTTTTGATACACCCACTCTAAATTACAGACTGCCATTCTCAAAACCATAGACACTCCAAGACCAATAACTAGATACCCACTCACTGATTCTTAGGTCTACACACACATCCACTCACTCACCCGTACAGTCACTCATACTTAAGGTCACTCAGTACAGGACTATCATATGCACTCATACACCTATATAGACACTCACACACCACCACTCATCCATAGAGGTACTCACACACCTAGTCAGTGATGTAAATAATTAATCACACTCCCATTTACTCACCTATACAGTTATACACACACCAGCTCACTTACTCATACAAATACTAGCACATACTTACGCTCTTATACAATCACTGATACAAGCACAGACTCATCCATACAGCCACTCTCACAATCACACACTCTCAGTTATAGCCATTTATATACTCCAACACAGATATATACTGCCTTTCACATATATAGTAAATAACACATATACAACTGAGATATACATTCACACCTATACACACACTCACCCACCCATACAGTCCATCAAAGATGCACTCTTGAAACCATGCACACAGTGAAGCACCCACTCATACATCTATGTACATAGTCACATATACCGCACCCACACAAACACTCAGACACCCAGACAGATACTCAGACAAGCAATCAATAACCCATATAGACACTCATGTAGCTATTCGCAAACCGATGCAGCCGCTTACACACCAACAGACAGACGGATACAGACATTCACAGTTTACTCACTAACCCATGCATTCAGTAAGATAAGTTAATTCGCTCACTTATAGTCAGTCACGCACCTACTAAATCATCCATTCAGACACTTATACACCCACTCATTCTTCAATACGCCTTTCCCTATATATATTAAACATATTTAAACTTTACAGAAACACACAGTCACTGGATGATGCCATCAGTGATGTCATCAGTATTGTCATTTGAGATGTCATCAGTGATGTCACTGACCATGTCATGAGTGATGTAATATGCGACATCATCAGCAGTGCATTGCGGGGCGCGAGTTATAGTTAGCTGAACTAACTATAACGGGGGAATTTCACGGGTTTTGTTTGAGTGCAATGTCCAACTAATTATAACTTTCCCTAAAACCTATGTTTTTTTCAGTGAATATATATAAATCTATATTACCTACTGGCGGTCGCCAGTAGGTAGTTATAGTTAGGACCCCTTTTCCATAGGAAAACCTCAACATTCTATTTTGAATAACTTTGGCGCCGGTCGACGAATCCTCGCGAATTTCTCAAAATAGGTGGGGCGCTACGCTCCGCTCCTACCCTGAAAGTCTCGGGGGGATTCGTCAAGCGGGGGCTGAGATAAAAGGGGGGTCCCAAAACGCGTTTTTCCCATGCATTTTTCCATAGGACCTTTAGAACGAGCTACAGCCCGAACGGCTGAACAGAATTACTAGAAATTTGGCAGAGAGGTAGTCCTCAGGTCAAGGAAGTGCCTTTTGTAGGTTTGGTGTAAATCTGTTCAGTAGATCCTGAGAAAATAGCCTTTAAATCAATATATATATCTGTGGAAGCTTACGGTGCGCTTACCGTGCGCTTACCGTAAGCTTACCGTACGCGTACGGTGGCGTGCGCGAGCGCGATTCTGATTGGCTGTTAGATCTTAGTAAACATTCGAATCGGTCGAAACCAGGAAGTGGCGGCCGCCATTTTCTCTCTCGAACTGTCAGGGGGGTGAATAAAAAAGGTGGATAATGTGAAAAGGGGGCAGGCTCGACAGTTCCTGACCCCCTAGCCTTGGTCAGGGGGTCCCAGAAGGACCCTCAAGGGCAAAAATAAAAAAAAAATATTTTTCGAAAAATCGCCGTATGCGCGTAGCGTACGCGCACGGCGACCTGCGGAATTACGCGTACCGTGCGCGCACGGAAAAAAATTTTTTGCGAAAAGGGAAGCTTAAAAAAAAATAAAAAAAATTGTGAGGTAAGGTTGGCTCTTATAAGAGCCGTTGGGTTCATACAGGGATGGAGGAAAGAAAGAATGGGAGTATTATGAGCGTCTACAAACATGCTGGTCTATCTTATTGTTAATAAGGGGAAGACTGACCTCCCCAAAAACAATAAGACCACCACATTTTGTACACCTCATTTCAACACTCGCAAATCGAGGGTTGATGTCCAAAGGAAAAGAAGAAGGTGATGCTCCAACAACAGAGGAAGGGCTCAGCTGAGCTGCCGATGATGTACTCGGCTGAGCATCTGAGGCTGGGCTCTGGTGACTTACTGAAGAGTTTTCTCCAGTATGTCGAGCAAAGGTCCTTGGGTGTTTGTCCTGAAGGTGTCTCATCATAGAGTGATTTCCAAAGGAATATTTCCTACTTGGATTTCCTCTTGATAAAACACGATCACAAAGTATGCAAGTGACCTTTGGAGCATTGACCTTTTTCTCCCCCTCTGGAAAAGTGAAATACTCCCATACAAAAGAAGTCTTTTGTTTCCTCCTTCTCTGGATCATGGTGGTGCTGCTGGCCTCACTCTCAGAAGAGCTCTGCTGTTCTGCCATTGTATCCCAATGTCAATCCAGCTCCTGCTCCTAGAGAATCACAAGCAGAAATGAGGGGAATGGGTGTGGTGTGGGAAGAATCTGGAACTGAAAGTAGTATCAACCAATGAAAAGTGTTCTTTCAAGCAGTAAAGAGGGGAATGGGTGTGGTGTGGGAAGTTTCTGGAAGTGAAAGTAATTTCAACCAATAAAAAGTGTTCTTTGTAAGTCACATGGCCTACCGTGCGCGCACGTGACGCTTACGGTGCGCTTACGCAGCGCTTACGTCACTTTCACGCATGCGCATTACACGCCCCTGCGTAACCGCGACGTTGCTTCCGGGTGTACGCGTACGGCACGCACGTATCACGTATCGCGCATGCGCATTACACGCCCCTGCGTAACCGCGACGTTGCTTCCGGGTATACGCGTACGGCACGCACGTATCACGTAGGCGCGCTGCACTAATTACGTCCAGAGCGCGTAGCGTCAGCTTACCGTACACGTATTTTACAAGCGCGTAGCGTCAGCTTACCGTACGCGCACGGAAAAAAATGCATAAAAAAAACCGTTCGATAATGCAGGATATAGTACATAAATTATTAAAAAAAGGCTTACAAAAAATGAAATAAAAAAAAATTGCATTAAATTATAATAAAAATATAAAATCGAAATAAAAAACCACTATCCACATTGACCCCACCCCCTGTGCTTTTGGTGGCGTTAAGTGGGCGCGCACGCCACGAATGGTGTAAAGTAACTTAGCATTTAAAAAACCGTACAAATTCACTGAAAAAACCATAGGTTTCACACACGTTATAGTTAGGAATTAGCATTTAAAAAACCTTGCAAATTCACTGAAAAAACCATAGGTTTCACACATGTTATAGTTAGCGGAAATTTTACTGATAAAAAACCAGTGAAATTCCCCCGTTATAGTTAGTGCAGGCAACTATAACTCACGCGACCGCAATCTTCTGCTGATGACATATGTGTCTTTATGAAAGAAAAATATTTGTAATATATGTATAGCTAAAAATGTATGGAAGAAGACATGGGCAAATAAGTGTCTAAATACAGTATTAGCATCAGCAGAGGATTGCGGTCGCGTGTTTTTTATCAGTAAAATTTCCGCTAACTATAACATGTGTGAAACCTATGGTTTTTTCAGTGAATTTGCAAGGTTTTTTAAATGCTAATTCCTAACTATAACGTGTGTGAAACCTATGGTTTTTTCAGTGAATATATATATATATATACACACACCCCCACCCATTCAACCCCAACACACACACATAAACATATAAAAAAAGATATATAAATATAATTATGATAGCTTCAAGCGTTAAAAATGTAATTGATAATTCATTCATTAATAATAATAATTAATAATTTTTGTAAAAAAATGAAACTTTAAATATTGTATTAAAAATGTACATTAATTTTAATTGTATAAAAAAATTAGCTTAAATCTACGAAGAATTAATTTAATATGAAAATGCCATTGATGGTTGGATTTCTTTATTTTTTGTTTAAAATTACGTTTATAAATTAAATTTCATTAACATATTTTAATTATTACAGTATTTACTTTGAAGAATGGATATGCAATAACATTTTATTTTATTAGTTCTAAGCTAATTTTTGATTTATATTTACATTTTTATTTTACATTAAAATATGCCTTATATTTCTTTATAAATTAATGAAAGGTATTACTTTTCCCTATACTTCTACACCTTGGTTGTGTTGATCTCAACCGCCCATGGGCCACCACAAGTAAACAGGCCCTGAGATGTCTCCTCCCATGCTTTCTGGGGGGGACCTTGTAAGTCTACACTTGGGTGTAAATATACACTCAAAAATGGAGAACAGCAAAAAAGTGTAGATTTGCAAGAAATTGCAAGAGTAAAGTTACACATGAGTAAATATAGATGTGGTAATTTACCTGGGAATAGGTCCCACAGTATCCATCTTTTTCCTGATTATTATTACTCAATGTTTTAGTGTCTCGATTGAATTACCCCTAGTTTATTGGTACCAAAAGGTAATTCATTTGTAATTGGACATGCACCATAATATACATCATGAAGCAAAACAAATCTACAATCGAGTACGACAGTAGGAAGGGCAATGTGCATCAGATGATCCATTATAAATATGAGATGTCAGTATATTATGCAACATACCAAAATGCTTCAATAAGACTTCTAACTTAAGAGGTTGCATCTTTTCTTCTGAAATTATATTACCTACTGGCGGTCTCCAGTAGTTAGTAATAGTTAGGACCTGATTTCTATTAAAAAGCTGTTTTTGATTTGCAATAACTTTGGCGTTATTTGATGAATCTTTGCCAAATTTTCCAAATTAATTTGACACTCGCTTCAACTCCTGTCTTGATCCATCAAGTGGTGGCTGAGAAAAAGGGGGAGGTCCCCAAACACTTCTTCTCAATGTTAATATCCGTAGTAAACTTAAGACACGGCTACAGACCAAACTGCTGAATGGTATTGCACCAAATTTGGCAAAAAGGTCGCTCTTGGTTCAGAAAGCACTCTTTTTGTTAAATGGTGTAAATCTGTTCAGTAGTTCCTGAGAAATTGAAAGATTTCTCAGATATACAACTGTGGCCGCAGTGGATCACCGACCCCTTCCGATCTCGTACCAGAGATCTGATTGGCTGTCAACACTTCAAAACAAGAAGTATTGGCAGCCATCTTGTGACTCGGTTGTACCAATTTACTAGATAAAACGTTAAAAAAAGATAAGGGGGCAGGGTAGAAACATCCTGACCCCCTGGGCCTCTTGGGGAGTCACACAGGGACCGCCAGGGCCAAAAAAGCATTTAAAAAAAATAAAAATGAATTACACTCATAGGTGGGCCAAGCCCGGGGGTAATTAGAAATAATAATGCGCCACCTCCCCAGGGCTATAGTAAATTAAGATGCAGTTGCAGACTGTTGGAGAAAGGAGGCATGCCCTGCTATCAGATCTCAGCAATCCTGCTGTATGGAGCTTACTGGGGGTAATAGGAGGGGTAGTTGGCCCCCAAGAATGTCCTTGGGGGCCAACTACCCCTCCTGTTACCTCCTGTAAGTCCCACGCAGCAGGATTGCCAAGAGGTTGTCAGAGGCCATGCCCCCTTTCTCCACCACTCTGCAAAAGTGCCTCCTGGCACACTACTAGTTGGGGGATAAAGTCCCCTTGGCTCCACAGGGATCTTGGGGGCCAAGAAGCCCTCTTGATACCTCCCATGTGTCCTACACAGTGGAATTCCTGAGAGCTGGTCATAGGCCCGCCCTCTTTCTTCACCACTCTGCAAACATGAATGTTAGTTAAATAACCCTAGAAATTCACACAAAAAAAAACAAAAGTTACAGGAAAGTTATAGTTAGGAATTAGCATTTAAAAAAACCTTAGAAATTCACTGAAAAAAACAAAGGTTACAAGGACGTTATAGTTAGCAAATGGAATTTAAAAAACCTTAGAATTTCACTGAAAAAACCAAAGGTTACAGGGATGTTATAATTAGGGTCGGATTTTACTCATACAAAACCAGAGAAATTCAGCTGTTATAGTTACCCCAGTTAACTATAACTTGTGCCCCCGCAATGCACTGCTTATGACCTCACCTATTACATCACACATGACATAGTCAGTGACATCATTGATGACATCTCAAATGAGTTGGGGAATTCCTACCCATTAAAAAAAGAAATATAAATATATATATGTATATATATAATCTTCAGAAATCCGGAGCAGGGCACTGCCTCGAGGCAGTGGAGAGGAGAGAGAGCGGCAACTCACAGTGAGGTGAACAAAACAAACTGAATGCTGTTTTTAAAGAAATAACTTTTTATCGTGTGGGCTATGATGTGCACAACATGGACACTTAAATACTCACCTTTCACTCTGGGTTAATTAACGTCAATCAAGATGCCAGTCTGCTTCCCAAAGTAAAAACGATGCTATCGTGGATGGAGACCAAACTTGCACTTTTTTACCAAGAGCCTACACGAGACTTCCAGATTGAGAAAGGCATTTATATGCTGAAACGCGTCTCTGGGACAACAGTGTTTTAAATAAAGTGTATTGCTCTACCCCCCTAGAGTGCAAGGACTCTTTTGTATGTGAAGGCGGTTGCCAGTAGGTAGTTATAGTTAGGACCTATTATCCATAGGAAATCGTTTTTTGATTTGCCAATATCTTTGGTGCTGTTTGACGAATCATTGCAAAATTTTAAAAACTAAAAAAACTAATGGTTTACTCAGGCCAGCTCCTGTCTTGAATGTTTGACGGTGATTTGTCAAGCGGGGGCCGAGAAAAAAGGGTGGGGTCCCAAAAATTGTTTTTTCCATATCAATTTCCATAGGAATTTTGAAACAGGCTACAGCTCGAACTGCTGAACGGAATTACACCAAATTTGACAAAAAGGTAGGTCATGGTCCAGAAAGTGTGCTTTATTTAAAATGGTGTAAATCCATTTGGCAGTTTCAGAGAATTAAAAAAAAAAAATATTGATAGCTGAGCACCGAGGAGGGTTCGCGAACCCTCCACAGCACGAGCTTCATTCTGATTGGCTACCAACACTCCAAACCAGGATGTGTTGGCAGCCATCTACCGAGTTACAAAAAAACAGGAAAAAAAAGATAAAAAAACAAGAAAAGGGGGCAGGGTAGAAACACCCTAGCCTTGCTCAGGGGGTCCCACAAGGACCCCTAGGGCCACAAAAAGCTTTTAAAAAAAAGAAATCGGCCCAATGCGGCTGAGTGCATGAATCCGGCCGAGAAAATAAAAAAAATTAAGCGTGGGCTCGTCCGCTTTGTTCTACTTAAGCCCCCGGGTGAGCCAGGTCCCGGGGCTATATTTAGAATGTATGCGGGGCCCGCAGGAGCCCTTGCAGGCCTGGGGACTGCCACCTCCCCGGGGCTAACTTAATTATATGCTGGGGCATGTGGCCCCCCCGTGGCCCCTGGGACCACCACCTCCTGGGGCTTCTTTAAATAATAAGGGGGGCCACACAAGCCCCCAAGCCCCGGGGACCACGACCTCTCGGGCTATATAATTAATGGGGGGGGCTTTGAGCCCCCCAAGCCACGGGGAACCACCTCCTCGGGGCTATATAATTAATGGGGTACCTCACGGGCCCCCCAAGCCACGGGGACCACCACCTCCCCAGTGCTTCTTTAAATAATGAGGGGCGCCTCGTGGGCCCCTCAAACCCGGGGACCACTACCTCCCCGGGGCTTCTTTAAACAATGAGGGGGGCCTCACGGGCCACCTCAAGCCCTGGGGACCACCACTTCCCCAGGGATTCTTTAAATAATGAGGGGGTTTCATGGGCCACCTCAAGCCCTGGGGACCACCACTTCCCCAGGGATTCTTTAAATAATGAGGGGGTTTCATGGGCCCCCCCAAGCCCCAGGGACCACCACCTCCCAGGGGCGTTGTAGTTGCAGGGAGGGGGGCCGTGTGGCCCCCCTTCCTAGAGCCCTAGATGGCCCTAGGGGCCGTCACCCCCAGGGCCAGCTCCAGCAATGTCCCGGGGTGCCCACCCCTGGACATTGCAGTTTGCAATGACAGGGCGGGAGCGATGCGGATCCTGGACTGTCATTGCAAACTCTACTTTGCTTCATAGAAGCGAGAGCAGGAAACCTGCTCTTGCTTCCAGAAAGCAAAGCAGATTGTTCTTGGGCAAGGGGAGCTGCATGTTAGCAGCTCCCCTTGCCCAAAAGCAATTCCGGCTCCCGCAGGATGTGGGGAGCAGGCAGGGACCATGGGGGCATTGGGGCTCACCCCACGGTCCCCAACAGTGAGGTCAGGCCCCGGGGGATGGGGTGCCCAGGGCCAGAATTGGCTCAGAAGGGGGGCTACACAGCCCCCCTCCATAAAAAATTAATAAAAAGTCTGGCCAGGCCCCGGGTAAACAGCCATTTCAACAAGTTTTTTTACTTTGCGATAGCATTACAGCGCATGCATTACCACGCATGCGTTGTACATTGCGAAGTCATTACTATGCATTTTTAAAGAACGCATGGTCATTTACTACCCATACCTTTACAACAAATTTAAAGGTATGTATAGTAAATGACCATGCGTTCTAAAAAAATGTAGACAATCCACGTCGTTGTAAGGAAACAGAGGCTGTTCCGTTTCCTCATAACGACGTGCACCGCCCCTCTGAGACTACGTGAAGCAGGAACCAGGAGGATAGAGGAACCACGAGGAGAGAGAGATAAGGAGGATTGGGCATGGGGTGGGTGTTACTTTTTTAGGGTTTAGGGGGTTTTGGTGGGTCGTGCTGGGGGTAGTGTTTTAGGGTTTAGAGTAGTGTGGTGGTGTTTGTGTAGTGTAGGGGGTCGTGCTGGGGGTAGTGTTTTAGGGTTTAGGGTAGTGAAGTGGAGTTTGTGTAGTGCAGGGGGTCACATTGGGGATAGTGTTTTAGGGTTTAGGGTAGTGTAGTGGTGTTTGTGTAGTGGAGGGGGTCGTGCTGGGAGTAGTGTTTTAGGGTTTAGGGTAGTGTAGTGGTGTTTGTGTAGTGTAGGGGGTTGTGCTGGGGTAGTGTTTTAGGGTTTAGGGTAGTGTTGTGGTGTATGTGTAGTGTAGGGTAGTGTTTTAGGGTTTAGTGTAGTGTAGGGGGTTGTGCTGGGTAGTGTAAATGTGAGAGGACTGTCACTTACCTTAGAAACTTTTACCATGACTATACCTGTACCACGCATGTTTTTGCGTTATAATGGCATGCGTGGTAAAGGCATAGTCGGTGTAAAAGTTTACGTTGTAATGGTATCTCGTTGTAATTGACAACGCGTACTAATACCCACGTTGTAATGGTATGCGCTGTATTGCTACGCATTGTAACAAGTGCTATTCCAGGCCCCAGGGGATGGGTTCTCCGGGGCCAATAGTGGCCAGGGAAGGGGGGCCAATCGGCCCGTCCCGTTTTATTTAAATGTAAAAAGAAAATAAGTTCAGGCCCTGGGGGATGGGGTACCCAGGGCCCAAAAAATACTAAAATAAGGGGGGCCATACAGCCCCCCCTTCTAAAATTATTTAAAAAAAAGAAAAGCCGGCATCTCTCCAGAGGCCCCACCCCCTCCCTGCACCACTGTGCAAACGCACCTCCTGGCGCATTCTGAATTGGGGGATTAAGTCCCCGTCAATCCTAAGAGTCCTTAGGGGCCAACTAGACCACCAGGTACCTCCAGTAATCCCCACACAGTGGGATTGCTGAGAGGTGGTCGGAGGTCACGCCCCATTTTACACCACTCTGCAAACGCGCCTCTTGGCACACTGGTGGTGGGTTGATGAGGTCCTCTTGTGTCCTGAGGACCTCACGACACAAGTGAACTTCATCCTGCGAGCAGCAGTGTGCCAGGAGTGGTGTAAAAAGAGGGCCTGGCCTTGGACCACTTTCAGTAAACCAGCTGTGTGGGGCATACTGGAGGTACCTGGTGGGCTAGTTGGCCCCCATGAACCCTCAGAAGGCAAGGGGACTTCATCCCCCAACAAAGAGCACACCAGGAGGTGTGTATGCAGAGTGGTGGAGAAAGGGGGCGTGGCCTGTGTACACCTCTCAGCAATCCCACAGTGTGGGGCTTACTGGAGGTAAGAGTTAGGCTAGTTGGCCCCTAAGGAACCCCAGCAGCGAAGGGGACTTCAATCCCCATCCAAGAGCATGCCAGGGAGCGTGTTTGCAGAGTGGTGGGCAAAGGGGACATGGCCTGCTATGAGAACTTAGCAATCCTGTTGGGTGGGACTTACTGGAGGTAATAGGAGGGGTAGTTGGCCCCCAAGGATGTCCTTAGGGGCCAACTACCCCTCTTGTTACCTCCAGTAAGTCTCAGACTGTTGGATTGCTAAGACGTCTTCGGAGGCCACACCCCCTTTCTCTACCATTCTGCAAACGCACCTCCTGGCAAACTACGGGATGGGGGATGAAGTTCAATTTACTCCTGAGGGTCTTTGGGGGTGAATAAGCCCTCCTGGTACCTTCTGTCCTACGCAGCGGAATTCCTGTGCGCTGGTCGGAGGCCCAGCACCCTTTCTCCACCACTCTGCAAACGTGACTAGTAGTTAAAGAAGTGTTTGCAATGCAATAGGTTTTGTATTTTTGAGAGTTAGAGCTGTTGGCGTTGTAAATGTAAATGTTTTTTACTCATATTTTTTGGAGTGGAGTGGATGTACATTGTGTGTAGTGGAATTATGTGGTAAATTGTGCAGTGAAATTATGTGGATAGCAAGTATGTGGTATTTAGTGTATAGGAATTATGTAGAGTGGGATTATGTGTTATGGAGAGTAATTATGTGGTATGGTAGTGTAAGCTAGGGGAAGGATCGAGATCTAGACCACGTTGTGTAAGAGAGGGTTTTATTCAGCAATAACGTCTTCTTTTAACTGAGGCCAGTGTTAACAGTCAGGGATAATACGTCGTATCCCAGTTTTGCCAGATGCGTCGCTCCTTCCTCTTCAGGTTGTAGAGCTCCCTCTCTTGGATGCATCTCTCGGGCACATAAAGAACAGGGAGAACAGTGTCACTGTCTCAGAAATCAAGTATAACGGGGTAGGGAGTGAGGGAACACCTGCAAAGTGCCCTAAATAACCAGAAGGTGTGCTTGTGTAGAGAAAACGGGTGACCGGGGGAACACAAATAGGGAGAAGAAAGCTAACGCTTGGTCTTCTTACTCCCTCCAACCCACCCCGCAACCTGGTTCCATACCTTTGTAAGCCACGCTCCTCCAGGAGCGCGGCCTGGTGAAGCGAGGAAACGTTGGCCTCCTGGCATATCCGACGTCCTATGTTCTTCTCCGGTTTGTCCCACGAGCGGCTGCCTTTCAGCGGTTGCGTCCGGTATTCCCTCTTCGGCGTTCTCCTCGTCTCCACTCCCGCTCCTTCCGGGGTGATCACACACACGTACATTGGACTCGCAGAGTCTTATTGGTCCCGGGGTGATGAAGTCTAAACTGGGGGCGGCATTGGGGGAGTCCGTCTTCCAGTTAAAGGAGCCCTGTCCCATGAAAAAGGTGTCAGGCATAGGAGAGCAGTCGTTCTGCTCCTCGGGCCAGCAGCCTTGCTGTGGGGAAAAAAGAGAACTGTTGAGTGGAGGTACGGTCCACCAGGAGTCAGTCGGTTCATGACCCTCTCAGTCTAGAGGGGAATCGTGACAGGTAGCCTTTTTGTGGAGTGGTAACCTCAGGTTTAGTCTTCCTCGTTTCATAGAAGCTCAACTATGAACTCAGTGAGACAAACAAAGAAGGAATCGCTGGGGAGCACTTGTGGACCTAGTCAGAGGTATGAGCAGGGCCACTGGAATTATGCGGCTGTTTGGCTGCACGACTTTCGCACAATTATACATGTTCCGCATTAGCCACCTAATCCACCATCTGCTTTCTAATATGCAGATTTTAACAAAAAAAGCTCTGTTTATAGCTCAAACGGCTGAAATATTAAAAAAATACAGCGACAAGTGTTACAGCGTGGTGGAAGGCCCTTTGCAAACCTAGAATGGTCACCTGTTACTTCTTTCTAAATGTGGGTGTTAAATTGTAACTAATGGTGTGCAAGCCACTCTTGCTTCCTTCTGCGCCTCTCTTGCCTCTTGCCTCTTTCTGCATTTCTGTTGCTTCTTTCTGCACATTTCTTTCTTTTTCTGCACTTCTCTTACCTCTTTCTGCAAGTCTTTTCTACTTTCTACACCTCTCTTACCTCTTTCTGCACCTCTGTTGCCTCTTTCTGCACCTCATTTGCTTCTTTTTCTACCCCTCTTGCCTCTTTCTGCACCCTTCTTCCCTCTTTCTATACCTCTCTTGCCTTTTTCTGTATCCCTCTCACATCTTTCTGTACTCCTTTTGCCTCTTTGTGCACCTCTGTTCCTTCTTTGTGCACTTCTTTTGTTTATTTCTGCACCTGTCTTGCTTCTTTCTGTACCCCTCTTGCCTCTCTCTCCACCCCTTCCCTCTTTCTACACTTCTGTTGATCTTTCTGCACTTATCTTGCTTCTTTCTGTGCCTCACTTGCCTCTTTCTGTACCTCTCTTGCCTCTTTCTGCAGTTCTCTTGCCTCCTTCTGCACCTCTGTTGCCTCTTTAAATACTTCTCTTGCCTGTTTCTGCACCTATCTTGCCTCTTTCTGCACCTCACTTGCCTCTTTCTGTACCTCACTTGCTACTTTCTGAACCCCCTTTGCCTATTTCTGTACCCCTCTTCCCTCTTTGTGCAACTCTCTTGCCTCTTTCTACACCTCTCTTCCCTCTTTCTGCATCACTCTTACCTCTTTCTGTACCTCTGTTATATCTTTCTTCACCTTTCTTGTCTCTTTTTGCACCCTTTGTGCCTCTTTC
Organism: Triturus cristatus; assembly: GCF_964204655.1. NCBI lineage: Eukaryota > Metazoa > Chordata > Amphibia > Caudata > Salamandridae > Triturus > Triturus cristatus. Next base: position 806,134,761 of record NC_140592.1, on the reverse strand, counting down.
AGCACCTCTGTTGCTTCTTTCTGCTGTTCTCTTTCTCTTTCTGCATCCCTCCTGCCTCTTTCTGTACCCCTTTTGCCTCTTTGTACTCCTCTCTTACCCCTTTCTGTACCTCTCTTGCCCCTTTTTCCACCTCTGTTGGTTCTTTCTGCATCTCTTTTGCTTCGTTCAGCACTTCACTTGCTTCTTTCTGTACCCTCTTGCCTCTTTCTGCACCTCTGTTGGTTCTTTCTGCACTGCTCAGGCTTCTTTCTGCACCTCTGTTCCAAATTCCTGCATCCCTTTTGCCTTTTTCTGCACCCCTCTTTGCTCTTGCTGCACCTCTCTTGCTCCAGTCTGCCCACCTGTCCCCTTTTTCTGCACCCCTTTTGCCTGTTTCTGTAACTCTCTTGCCTCTTTCTGCAGTTCTCTGCCTCCTTCTACACCTCACTTGCCTTTTTCTGCACTTCTCTTGCCTCTTTCTGCACCCCTCTTGCTTCTTTCTGCACCCCTCTTGTCTCTTTCTGCCCCCATGTTGTCTCTTTCTGAACTCGTCTTCCCTCTTTCTGTACCTCTCTTGCTTCTTTCCGCACTTCTCTTGCTTCTTTCTTTACCTCTCTTGCTTCTTTTTGCACCCTTCTTCCCTTTTTTGCATCCCTCTTGCCTCTTTCTGCTGTTCTCTTGCCATTTTCTGTACCTCTCTTCCCTCTTTTCTTTTTTTTAATTTTTTTATAATTCTTGTTAGTGCATATACAGTTATCATTATCACTTATACAGTCAATATTTGGGCTGTTGGTGAATAATACAAGAATAGGTCAGCAGAGTTCCGTAGGATACTGCTGTCTTTGCATTGTTATTACTTCAATTGGTCGCTATTGAACCACTTGTACACGAACATGCCCACTATATACATTTGTAGTAATAACAGATTAATAGGCTTGACCATATTTTCAGTACTCGTCCAAACTCTAATTTGTCAAAACAGACCCCCCTCCCTCCACCCCCCTGTTAGGCTCACCCTTATACATGTTAACATTATATTGTACTGTACAGTGCTCCAGCAGTTAGCATCTTTAGTAGTAAAGCCTATATTATGACTGATTTGCCTGGAATGTGATTATATTTCTAGATGGGAGAGCCCTGGCTTCGTATTGTATCCTGAGAATACACTATACAATCTGAGAAGTATTGGGTTCTGCTAAATCTATAGCCCTGAACGACTCCATCATGTGGTCCCACTCCATGGAAATGGGTATTTTACGCTGTCCCCTGTGTTCTTCTCGCCGAGGCGTGGCGCTCTCCGCCATCCCCCATCTGATCATCTTTGTATGCCACAAGTGTATTTGAGGAGGAAAAGAAGACTTCCACCTCATGGTGATAGCCCGCTTTGCCAATAATATGGCCATATCAGCAAATCTATATTGTGTTTTCCGTTTATTCGGGCATGGATGCAGGCCCAAAAGATAGCTTTCTACTGCGCCCCATACTGATGTGCCTGTTACATTCTGCAATATGTCCCTTATTTTGGCCTAGGACCTCCCTAATTTTGAGCAGATCTATAGCATGTGAGGTAGGCCAGCATCTGTCGTCCCGCACCTAGGGCAACTGAGCTGGGCATCTGTATATACGCAGTTAAGGCGGTGTGTAAAACCATATATTGGATGCACTTAAATTTTACATTTCGAGACACTTTCTTGGGGAACTCTAGGGCATACGGCCATTCCTTATCCGTGAGGTTCCACCCGATGTCTCTTTCCCATTTCGCTCGCAGGGGGCCAAGTGAAATTCCCGCGTGTGCCCGGGTGCCCCTGTAGAGCCAGCGAACCAAGTGTCTTTCCCTACCCATCAAGTGTATTGTATATATTAGTTCATGTGTCAGGGGTTCCTCCCCATTTGGGGACCAATATTTTTTGACACAGTGTGTGATAGCGGCATGAAGTAGGAATAGCGTCAGGAGGATGCCTTGGGCCTGGGTGAAATTATTATGGTCTGCTAGTACGCCATCTGTGAATAAACTACCTACTGTTTCCACTCCCTCCAGTGTCCAATGGAGGAAACGGCGGTTAATAATCAGTCCAGTGTTAGTTGGTATACCTAGTAGCGGCATATTGGCGGAGTATGGGGTAGCTTTCTTAGTGTATCGCAGAGAACGTTTCCAGTAGACCAGGGCAACTTTAAGTAAAGGTGGGGCCGCAGGAGGCAGCTGGGCCCCTGGTAGAAGTAATGTATGTAGCGATCCTTGGGCCAGTTTCTGCGGCGTGTATTCAATTTCATGCAGGTTACGCCCGGCCAGCCAATACGATAACCACTGCAAATGACTGGCTATGCCTTATGCTCTAAAATCAGGGGCCCCCAGTCCTCTCTCCTCAGGTTTCAACCTGAACTTCGCCAAGCTAATTCTCCTATGACCCCGCCCCCATATGAGGTCCGTAAGTAGGGCGTGCAATGTATGAAAGATGTTGTATGGAATTAGGAGCGTCAGGTTAGTAAAATAGTAAAGCAGTCTAGGGAGTAGGGCCATCTTGGATATAGCTACTGTCCCCATTACCGAGAGAGGAAGTGACGTCCAAAAAGTGACCTGGGCTTTGAGCGAGCAGATAGTTTTCATGAGGTTGCTCTCCAATAGGTCTTAAGGAGTTCTATATATTTGTATACCCAAATATTTAAAAGTGTGTGGTACAACATTCAGATTTACATTGCCAAAGGGAATAGGTTCCGGGTTTTCCCTGTATGCCATGTAAAAGGCATGTGATTTCGCAACGTTGATTGCTAACCCAGAAATGATCTCAAATTGTCTAAAATTAGAGGAGATGGGCTCAATGTCACCCATTAAATCTTGGAGATACAGTATTAAATAATCAGCATAAGCTGGTACTACATGCCGAGTCCCTCCTAAAGGGATCCCCTTCTCATCCACTTCCGCCCCGAGTTTTAGGAGGAGGGGTTCTAGGGCCAGGACAAACAGGATTGGTGAGAGGGGGCAACCCTGCCTAGTTCCTCTCCTCACCGGGTACGGGTCAGAAATATGAGATCCTGTACGAACTCGGGCAGTAGAGGCAGTATACAAGAGTTTGACCCATTGTATATAGTTAGGTGGTATGCCAAATTTACTCAGGGCTACAAACATATATTCCCAGTGTATTGTGTCAAACGCCTGTTGGAGATTGAGGGAGATACACCCTGTTCTACAAGATAGTTTAGCTGCCGCATCCATGACGCAATACAAGCAGCGTATATTAAGGGACGTATTACGGCCCGGCACAAAGCCGCATTGATCCAAATGGATCAACTTAGGGAGGTAGGGAAGGAGTCAATGGGCCAATATTTTGCTAAGTATCTTGTACTCTGTGTATAGGAGGGACAGGGGGCGGTATCCCGCCATGTCACATGAGTCGCTATTTGGCCTAGGAAGGGATATGACATAGTAGTCAATGGGAGCTTGTTTGTTTCTTGTGCTGTCTTATATAAGCATTCAAGGTGAGGAGCCAGCTTGCCTGTATAAGTGGAATAAAATTCAGCCGTGAGCCCATCTAAACCTGGGGTCTTGTTGTGCGGGAGTTCCCCTATAGCCTCTTTCATTTCAGCCCTAGTAATGGGGCCTTCCAGCTCCATTTGGGCAGCCCTCGCCAGTTTAGGATACTGTAAGCCGTCCAAGAATCCGCATACTTGTTCTGGCAGCGCCGGTACTGGCGCGCTATATAGCTGCTCGTAGTAGTCCTTAAAGGCTCTGTTTATTGCTGTCAGTGAGTACACCATTGAGCCGTCTGGCAGTGCTACTTCTGCATATAGTAACCAGGGGAGGTGCATCACATATTAGGTGAGCTATCAAGGTACCTGACTTGTCTGCCTCGGCATGAGAATGGTAGGTGTATGCCCTGTAATCTACCAAGTGTAGCTCTTCAAGGAGTTCGGCATGTTTAATCCTGCCTTCCTGTAATTAGGATTGACAGGCGCCGGCGGCACTAGCGTCCCGCTCCAGTTCCTGTAGGGTGGCTTCAAGTGTTGCAAGTTTCTTGTTGATTTCTTGCCGAGCTCCCACCATTACCCCTATGGAGGCTCCTCGCATTACTGTCTTGAATGCATCCCACTCAAGGGAGCGAGAAGAGGCGGAGTTAGAATTTTCATTGAAGTGATTGGCAATGCCTGTATCCACACGGTCTCTAAATACCGCATCTTCCAGCAGCAGCTGCGGCCACAGTCTCCAAGTGGGGACTGGGTGGGGACTTTCCCCATTCCAGTGTGATTTCTAGTGGATTGTGATCCGATAGAGTCTTCCCTAAATATGTGGTGTGGTAGATTTGGGAAGTGATAACGGAGGAGCAAAAGATTCTATCTAGTCTAGTGTGAAGTTGGTGCTGTGGGGAATAGAAGGAATACTCACGATTAGTAGGATTGCGCAGGCGCCACATGTCCTCCAATAACCACCCCTCCGCCCAAGTTTTCAAGAATTCTGTTTGTTTAAGGGATACAGCCCTGCGAACCGGGGGTGAGAACGATCAAGCTGAGTATCCAATATGGCATTATATTCCCCTCCCAATGCCCACGGGAGATCCGCCCAGTCAGCTAAGATGGTATTCAGGCTAGTAAGGATTTGTCCTGGTCGTAATTCGGAGCATATATTCTCCCAAGAAATAAGTGTTCTCTGTCAAGTATCTCATGTACTACTGTGTATCTGCCTTGCTGATCTATACGCTGCTCTATGTGTATAAATGGTACACCATGTCTTACCGAGATAAGAGTCCCCCTTGCGAAGGCAGAATAGGACGTGGTATAGATTTGTCCTCTTCATTTCTTGCATAGTTTAGTTATTTGGCTAGCTGTCAGATGGGTCTCTTGTAATAATGCTATGTGAGCCTTCCTCCTATTTAATTGGGCGTGGATCCAATGTTGTTTATGTACAGAACCCATCCCTATAACATTCCAGGTCACTATATTATGTTTACCTTGTGTGGGCATATCTGTTATTGTCTGAGCATGTTTCATCAATTTGGGCCTGTACAGCAGATAGCGTTGATGTAATAAGCTAAGGTGAGCCTCCCTCCCAAAACTTCAAGTTACCTAAACTCCCCAATACTAGGAGAAGCACAGGAATGCTGCTAGTCCAAACATTAAACCGAACATTACGAACATCCACACAGTTAAGTATTACGATACTTGTAGGGGGGGTGGCTCCTATAGAGCCCATTTTGTCTCCTTACCCGACGGAGCTACACATTGGCAAGGACCCAATCTTGACACCTCATTGCGAGGATACCTAGGGTAAAGTTACGATAAAAGAAAGGATTACATTAGTCTGATTTCCTTCCTTCATAGGTTCATGTTCTACAACAGTGTCCGGCAGATTCTAAGCAATGCTGCATTATCCGAAGAGCATTTGCACTATATGCGGGGTGATGAACGGAAACAATGGGTCATTGGCATGCTATCACAGATGGAGGGTTCTATGTCATCATTGGAGTGTTCTGAGAGATAAGGTGGGTTTGGATCTCGCATGGCGGACACAGCAGCTATTGCTGATTCTTGGTCCCGTAGGGTCTGTTCCGGGGAAGGTCTCCACCATCTAGGCCAACGGGTTGAACCATTCCGCCACGGTCACGTTCTTGGTGAACGCGGGCCGCACTTCATACATTCTGATCTTGTTTGTCCAGAGTCTGAGAAGGCAGGGTGGTCTCAAGCCAGTCGTTAGCCTCCTACGGGCTGTTGAAGAAATGAGATTTATGGTCATGGAGGATTTTTAATCGGGCAGGGAATAACAGGGCATATTTAAGCTGCAATTCTTGAAGTTTCCTCTTCAAAGGCAGGTATGATGCACATTGTTTTTGTACCATGAGCGTGTAGTCTGGGTATAAAGAGATTAGTTGGTTTTCATATTGGATGGGTGCATTCTCTCTGGCTTTCTGTAAAATAATATTGTGATCTTTGTAGTTGAGAATACGGGCGATCATTGTTTGTGGTGGTGCCCCAGCCGTTGACCTGCCTGGTGGTATATGGTGGGCCCTCTCCACACAGAAGAAAGGGGACAGTCCTTCAGGGGCAATCTGGTCACGTAGCCACTGTTCCATAAACTGCGTCGCGTTGGCGCCCTCCATCCGTTCCGGCAGCCCCAGCACACAGACATTGTTGCGATGTGCCCTGCCCTCTGCATCCTCCACCCTGTCCTGAAGATTCGACAACTGCTTTTGCATGGTAGTCAGGGTCTCTGCATTCCCATTATGTTGTGATAGGATCTCCAGCAGCGTCTGCTTGTTGTTTTTAACTGTGTCTGCTAGTTTCTCATGATCCGCTCTCAGAAGAGTAAAACCAGTGGTTAGAGCTCCAATTTGTTGTTCAAGAGATTTGCGTGAGTCCCGTATCTCTTGTAGGATTATGTCTAGCTTGTCCAGAACAGGCTCTTCATTGGTTGGCGGGACACAGCTAATTGACGATGTTTGCGAGTCCATACCCAGTTCTCCCTGTGTCTGGTGTTCCACTGGGGCTGTTCCGCGGTCTTCCCCTTCGTGCGCCCCATAATAATTGGTCTCACTGTAGTACGTATTCGTGGTGACCCAGCTATAATAACAGGGTAGTACTGATTGTGTTGCACTCACACTGGACAGAAGGGAGGAGGGGAGACAACGGGTCATCGTTCGCCTTGCATCTCCATCAGGTAACGGAGTCGTTCACAAGTCGGGCTACTAGTCGCAACACTTTCGAGAATTGGAGCCCGTTCCGCAATGGGTCAGGGCAATAAGGTCCGTTATCAGGCTCTGTATTCTCTGTTCAATACACCACCGCGCTGCAGTTGGGTATCGGTCATTCCCCTCCGTGTGAAACGAATCATGTCAAGGACTGTTGGTATAAAGATCTGTAGGGGAGGCAGACAATCTGTGTAAAGTAGCACTTTTCTAAGTTTTATGGTAAGTCCTATATGGGCAATGTTTCTGAGCTCTTTATTAGCACCTATGTCTGTTTGAGAGTCCGGGTATATAATACTATAGGTGCCGTCTTGTCTCCTAAGTTACAGATTCCTGTGGCAGGTCTGGTATGGGTGTAGCCTTTCTTAGGTGCACTTGCTATAATGTCCAGTTTGAGGATGAGGAGCTATGAGCAAGGTCTTAGTAACACTCAAAGGGTGTTGGGTCTGTGTCATCCCTAATATCCACCAGGTGATAAAGGATGATAAATGGGATCACGTTAATCCAGTCCAGCGCGTACATTAGTGGCCCATAAAATGATCATGCAGTACGGCTCTCACCCGTTTCAGTCTCTGCCACACTCCCGTACCAACTATGCTTAGGCACAGAGGGCACCAGTCATTCCTCCAGAAGGGGAGGGAAGGGAGGTCAACTCCATAGGCGCCAACACGTCACGGAATGTAATGTTATTGCAACTCCCAATCCAAAATATTTAAATTGATTTGGGGTCCCCCGCAGGTCAAAGGGAGCGCAGCACAGATGCTTCTCAGCTCCCCAGGGCAGCCCACGTACTCACGTTGTGCTCGCGGCAGGTGTCGTGATTCGGATCCAGCCCCGGGAGCATTCAAAGGGCTCGGTCGCTGCAGCCATGCCACTCCGGCGGCCCCCAGCTGGCAAAGCAACGGGTCTCCGCCACAACCCCAGCCTGGCCTCAGGACCTGCCTCAGTCTCATCTAGTGTTCACCGCAGTGCTCCTGTCCGCCATCCGTTGCTGGAGGGATGCTGTCTCCGACACAGCAGTGGTAACGGTGTTGACACTGGCTGCAGCTCGTAGCAGCCCGACGCACCTCAAGGCCTCGCAGCACACTTAGTCCCAGGCAGTCATCGCAGATAGTGTTCTGGCTTTCAGGGAGTATATCCTTACAGCGGAAGCCTGCCTGGGTCGTTCAGTGTGGCAGTTCTTCTCTGCTAGGAGTCAGCGGCGGTGGTGTTGTGCGTTTCTGCACTGCTGCGCGACCCCCGGCGCCGCGGCTCGTCATTCCGGGCCTCCGCCTCACATTCAGCTAGGCCCCGGTGTACGCCTTCACTCCCCAGATGGTTTTCCTCCGTGCGTATCTTGTGCACCACTTTCACAGCGGGCCTAGATTTTGCCGCTGCGATCAGGAATCCGTGATAGGGAAGAACAGTGGTATTTGACCCCCTGGTCCAGCGATTACAGCAGGGTTAGAGGATCCTGCAGCGGAGCTCCATCAGATTATGTCTGCCATGCTACGTGGTTAGCCACGACCACTCTCTTGCCTCTTTGTGCACCTCTTCTACCTCTTTCTGCACCCCTCTTGCCTCTTTTTGTACCTCTATTGGTTCTTTCTGCACTTCTCTTGCTTCTTTCTAAACCTCTGTTGCATCTTTCAGTAATTCCCTTGGTTCTCTCTGCACTTCTCTTGCTTGTTTCTGCACCTCTCTTGCATCTCTCTGCACCTCTGTTGCCTCTTTCTACATTTCACTTGCTTTTTTGTGCACCTCTCTTGTCTCTTTTGGCACCCCTGTTTAATTATTTCTGCACCCCTCCTGCCTCTTTCTACACACCTCTTCCCTATTTGTGCAACTCTCTTGCCTCTTTCTACACCTCTCTTCCCTCTTTCTGCACCATTCTTGCCTCTTTCTGCACCCCTGTTCCCTGTTTCTGCACCTTTCCTGCCTGTTTTTGCACATCTCTTGCCTCTTTCTGTACCTTTGTTACCTCTTTCAGCACTTCTCTTGCTCTTTCTGCATCCGTTCCGCCTCTTTCAGCACCTCTGTTGGTCTTTCTGCACTGCTTCTGCTTCTTTCTGCACCTCACTTGCCTCTTTCTGCACTTCTCTTGCTTCTTTATACACCTCTGTTGCTTCTTTCAGCAATTATCTTGCCTCTTTCTATACCTCTCTTCCTTCTTTATGTACCCCTCCTGCCTCTTTCTGTACCTCTCTTGCCTCTTTGTGTACCCCTCCTATCTTTTTCTGCACTCCTCTCGCCTATTTCTGTATCTCTCTTGCCTCTTTCTGTACTTATCTTGCTCTTTCTGCATCCTTCGTGCCTCTTTCAGCACCTCTGTTGGTTCTTTCTGCACTGCTCTTGCTTCTTTCTGCACCTCACTTGCCTCTTTCTGCACTTCTCTTGCTTCTTTCTACACCTCTGTTGCTTCTTTCAGCAAGTCTCTTGCCTCTTTCTGCACTTCTCTTCCTTCTTTCTGCACCCCTTTTACCTCTTTCTGTACCTCTCTTGCCTCTTTGTGTATCTCTCCTATCTCTTTTTACACCCCTTGCCTCTTTTTGCACCTCTGTTGATTCTTTCTGCACTGTTCTTGCTTCTTTCTGCACCTCACTTACCTCTTTCTGTACTTCTCTTGCTTCTTTCTAAACCTCTGTTGCTTCTTTCTGCACTTCTCTTGCTTGTTTCAGCACCTCTTTTGCGTCTTTCAGCACCTCCGTTGCTTCTTTCTGCACTCCTCTTCCTTCTTTCTGCTCCCCTTGTGCCTCCTTCTGCACTTCTGTTGCTTCTTTCTGAACTTCTGTTGCTTCTTTCTGCACTTTTCTTCCTTCTTTCTGTACCCCTCCTGCCTCTTTCTGTACCTCTCTTGCCTCTTTGTGCACCCCTCTTACCTTTTTCTGCACCCCTCTTGCCTCTTTCTGTATCTCTGTCGCCTCTTTCTGCACTTCTCTTGCTCTTTCTGCATCCTTCACGCCTCTTTCAGCACCTCTGTTGGTTCTTTCTGCACTGCTCTTGCTTCTTTCTGCACCTCAGTTGCCTCTTTCTGTACTTCTCTTGCTTCTTTCTATACCTCTGTTGCTTCTTTCAGCAATTCTCTTGCCTCTTTCTGCTCTTCTCTTCCTTCTTTCTGCACCCCTCCTGCCTCTTTCTGTACCTCTCTTGCCTCTTTGTGCACCCCTCCTACCTTTTTCGGCACCCCTCTTGCCTCTTTTTGCACCTCTGTTGGTTCTTTCTGGACTGTTCTTGCTACCTTTTGTACCTCACTTGCCTCTTTCTGCACTTCTCTTGCTTCTTTCCACACCTCTGTTGTTTCTTTCAGCAATTCTCTTGCCTCTTTCTGCACTTCTCTTCCTTCTTTCTGCACCCCTCCTTCCTCTTTCTGTACCTCTCTTGCCTCTTTGTGCATCTCTCTTACCTCTTTCTACACCCCTTGCCTCTTTTTGTACCTCTGTTGGTTCTTTCTGCACTGGTCTTGCTTCTTTCTGCACCTCACTTGCCTCTTTCTGCACTTCTCTTGCTTCTTTCTAAACCTCTGTTGCTTTTTTCAGCACCTCTCTTGCTTCTTTCTGCACTGCTCTTCCTTCTTTCTGCACCCCTCGTGCCTCCTTCTGCACTTCTGTTGCTTCTTTCTGAACTTCTCTTGCTTCTTTCTGCACTTCTCTTCCTTCTTTCTGCACCCCTCCTGCCTCTTTCTGTCCCTTTCTTGCCTATTTGTGTACCCCTCCTATCTTTTTCTGTACCTCCTTTGCCTCTTTCTGCACCCCTGTTTCCTGTTTCTGCACATTTCCTGCCTGTTTATGTGCCTCTCTTGCCTCTTTCTGCACCTCTGAGTTAGAGGTAGTTTTAATTATCCTGCTCTATCATGTACTAAGGCCTTAGAGGGGAGGTCATGCCAATTCACAGGGGTACCCCAACCCATAGTGTACCCTAGTATATGTAGATGTTTTCACTGTATTCTAAGTGTCTTTCAGCAAAGCACTGGCTCCGGGCCTGGTTAGTCAGAGTCAGTCACCACCAGTAACAATGAGCAAACAGTTGGGGGCACAAGATGACTTTGCAACACAGCCTCTTTCTGCACCTCTGTTTGTTCTTTCTGCACATCTCTTGCTTCTTTCTGCACTTGTATTAATATTTCTGGACTTCTGTTGCCTCTTTCTGCATTTTTCTTGCTTCTTTCTGCACCTTTCTTCCTCTTTTTCACATATGCTACCTCTGTAGGCATAGTTAGAAATTAGAATTTAAAAAACCTTTGAAATTCACTGAAAAAACCATAGGGGCCAATTCACAGAACTAACTTAAGACAAAATCCTAAACTTACTACCATTTTGGTATTCACAGAAGGCACTTACTCATTTTGGTATTCACAGAGGCACTTACTCATTTCGGTATTCACAGAAGTTAGGAGTCCTAACTTTAGGACTCCTAAATGCCTTCTGTGAATACCGAAAGTCTTAAAGTTAGGATTTATCTCAGTTTAGGAATAGTAAAGTTAGGACTCCTAACTTTTGGACTCCTAAATGCCTTCCGTAAATATCGAAAGTCTTAAAGTTAGAATTTTTCTCAGTTTAGGAGTAGTAAAGTTAGGACTCCTAACTTGATGACTTCTAAATGCCATCTGTGACTACCGAAAGTCTTAAAGTTAGGATTTTTCTCAGTTTAGGAATAGTAAAGTTAGGACTCCTAACTTTACTACTCCTAAACTGAGAAAAATCCTAACTTTAAGACTTTCAGTATTTAAAGAAGTGAGTAAGTGCCTTCTGTGAATACCAAAATGAGTACGTGCCTCCTGTGAATACCAAAATGGTAGTAAGTTTAGGATTTTGTCTTAAGTTGGTTCTCTGAATCAGGCCCATAGGTTTCAGGGACGTTATAGTTAGAAATTAGCATTAAAAACGATAGAAATTCACTGAAAAAAACATAGGTTTCAGGGACATCATAGTTAGTTGGACATTTCACTCATACAAAACCAGAGAAATTCGGCTGTTATAGTTAGTTGAGCTTACTATAACTTGCGCCCCCGCAATGCACTGCTGATGATGTCACATATTACATCATTCATGACATGATCAGTGACATCACTGATGACATCACTGATTCCATCTCAAATTACATCACTGATGAAATCACTGACGACATCATCCACATGATAATCTGATGCACCTCCTCACACCCTAACATAACCTTTGATACACCCACTCTAAAATACAGACTACCATTTTCGAAACCATAGACCCACTAATACCAGTTACTACATACCCACTCACTGATTCCTAGTTTTACACACACGTCCACTCATTCACCCATACAGTCACTCATACATGCAGTCACTTATCAATACAGCATTATCATCCACACTCATACACCTATACAGACACTCACACATCGCCACATCCATAGAGTTACTAAAACACCTAGTCAGTCATGCAAAGAATCAGTCACACTGCCATTTACTCACCTATACAGTTATACACACACCACCTCACATATTCATACAGATACTAACACATACTTACTCTTTTATACAATCACTGATACAAGCACACACTCATCCATGCAGCCACTATCACAATCACTCACTGTCACATATAGTCATTTATGTACTCCAACACTCACATATACTGCCTTTCACATATGTAGTTACTCACACATGTACCACTGAGACATCCATTCACTCACCAACACACCCATACACATACTCACCCACCCATACAGCCCGTCACAGATGCACTCTTGAACCCATACACCCAGTGAATCGCCCACTCACACATCAATGTACAGAGTCACATACCCCAGACCCACCCACGCAGACACTCAGGCACCCATACTGATACTCAGACAACCAATCAATAACCCATATAGACACTCATGTAGCTACTCCCCAACCCATGCAGCCGCTTACACACCAACTGGCAGACTGATACAGACATTCACACAGTTTAGTCACTAACACATGTATTCAGTAATACATGTTTAATCACTCACTTATATAGTCAGTCATGCACCTACTAAATCATCCATTCAGACACTTATATACCCACTCATTCTTCAATACACCTTGGCCTATATATATATATATATATATATATATATATATATATATATATATATATATATATATATTGCCAAGCCGTTGGTACTCCCATGAGCAGCACTCGAAGGACACAAAGGTTACCAGCCTTAATCTGAGGTATGGATAGAGTTCCAGTGGCAGGTACAAATATCACAGCCTTGTGTTTGCCTGACGCGTTTCGAAATAATCTTTTTCAAAGGCGTTACACCAGGAACGTGCTCGCACTCACTCCCATACACAATTTAAATACTGCCACGCCCTGAATGGGACCGCTCCAATGAGACAGTGGATATGAATTGTGGGAGTCGTAGTGCCTTTATTCCATCAAAAATTTCAACGCACTTATTACTGTCCAGTTAAGACCCTCATTGGGCCCCCGCCAACCAGTTCTGTCCTCAATCCTGTTGTGCCCCTCCGCATCGAGGTAGGTGAATCCAGTCCTCGCGGCCCCCTTTCACTTTATCCGGGGTGGTGCTTCCTCGCGGCCGGGAAGCCGCATATTGATTGCCAAGCCGTTGGTACTCCCATGAGCAGCACTCGAAGGACCCAAAGGTTACCAGCCTTAATCTGAGGTATGGATAGAGTTCCAGTGGCAGGTACAAATATCACAGCCTTGTGTTTGTATGTTTGTATGTGTATATATATATTCACTAAAAAAAACATAGGTTTCACACACGTTTTAGTTAGAAATTAGCACTTAAAAAACCTTGCAAATTCACTTAAAAAACCATAGGTTTCACACACGTTATAGTTAGGAATTAGCATTTAAAAAACCTTGCAAATTCACTGAAAAAACCATAGGTTTCACACACGTTATAGTTAGGAATTAGCATTTAAAAAACCTTGCAAATTCACTGAAAAAACCATAGGTTTCACACACGTTATAGTTAGCAATTAGCATTTAAAAAACCTTGCAAATTCACTGAAAAAAACATAGGTTTCACACATGTTATAGTTAGCTGGACATTTTACTCGTACAAAACCATTGAAATTCCCCCGTTATAGTTAGTTCAGCTAACTATAACTCGTGCGACCGCAATCCACTGCTGATGACGTCACATATTACATCACTCATGACATGGTCAGTGACATCACTCATGACATCACTGATGACATCTCAAATGACATCACTGATGACATCACTGATATAGTTATAGATTGACTGTATCCTGTAATATGGAATGGCTCAGCTCTTTTTTTTTTTATTTGGATAAAGTTGAACAGCATAGTTAATATCTTCTATAAACTTATAAACAGTTTAAAATGTTTTTTTAAGGGTTTTTTGGGACCTTAGGGGTCTTTCATGGTCCCCCTGAGAAGGCCTAGGGGGTCAGGGACTCTCTACCCTGCCCCCTTTTCACGTTCTCCACTTGTGTTTTTAGCTCTCTTCTGCCTCTAAAACTCAAAATGGCGGCTGGGGGGTGCGCGCACCGTGCGCGCACCCCGCGATTTTTTGAAAAAAATAAAATGTTTTTTTCACCCTTCGGGGTCCTTCAGGGACCCCCTGACAAAGGCTAGGGGGTCAGGAACTCTCTACCCTGCCCCTTTTTTTTTTTTTTTTTTGAAAGACCTTTATTGTAGTGTTCCACAATACACAGCTTTAGCCTACAACCCCTCGGGCTGGCCACGCAGTTTATACACATGCACTTTGTCGTATCTAACACAGCCCGGTGCCGTCAACCCGGGGGTACGGCGGTGGTATAAGGTGCAAGCGTCTCACAGGTTAGAGAAGGATAGTGCAGGACTCATTTTCTCTTTGTTACAGCCATAAAAACAGATGGAGCATACTCCAATGGCGCCGGGCGCCTAACGATTAACTGCCCCCCCCAACACCCCAAAACAGGTCACCCCTTGAACATCGTAAATTCCTCCGTACCGGTGAGGCGACCTCAGCACCCACTCGATAGCACCGGGAGCAACAGGAGCGTTGGGAGTCCTACTCACCCCCTGCACCATCCTGCTCGGCGGTAGGAGGCTCGCAAATGCCCCCCCTGAAATCATTCCATTTGGACCACACTTCCACCCACTTCCGGGGGCACCCTCTCGCTATGTATACAGCCTCTTGGCCTCCGGGCAAATTTCCACCTCCCATACCTCCTCCATACACTGTACCACCCTTCTCCAATACCGTTGAATCTTCGGGCAGTCCCACAACACATGGAAGAAGGTACCCGTACCCCCACATCCCCTTCTACAGAGTACTGTGTCCGCCCTACCCATTGTGTGTAGCCTAGTGCAGGAGATATAAATTCTATGTAGGACCTTTAGTTGGATAAGTCGCAGTCGGGCTGATATCCCGACCTCCCGTGGGGAAGCCAAAGCATGGAGCCATTCCTCGTCGTCTATCTCCAGCCCATCTGCGACCCACTTTGCTCTAAGGGGCAGGAGCGTATCGGGGGGGTTGTTGATTAGTTTTTTATACGTAAGGGATACGGCGTGTTCTGTGAGGTGTCCATCCAGTAACCTATCTTCAAGCGGGGAGGTTTGTGGTGGTTTGGTCTCCGGTGGGATATTGGCCTGTAGGGAGTGTCGCACCTGTAGGTATCTAAAGTATTCAGTGTGTGCCAGCTCATATGTGTCTTGCAGTTGGGCGAACAAGCGGATCCCTGTGGGGCCCCAGATATCCCTGATTTGGGAGATGACGATCAAGTCCCAGTTGCGGAAGCCCTTGGTGCGTCCCAGATTGCCCAGTTTTACAGAGGCCCAGAGTGGCGTGGCTAGTGTTAGGACTCCCGACCATCCGAGCCTCCGCTGAGCAATGTGCCAGACCTGTACCGAGTGAAGTGTAGGGCCAGTGAGATTATGTGTACCCCGTTTAGAGTAGAGTGCTCTCTCATAGTTCCCTCCGGGAAGCAGCCATCTTTCAAGCGTGAACACCTCGGATAGCTTGTTGTTAACCAGTACCTGTGCCAGGGGTTCGGTATATAATAGACGCACCCAAGCTATGAATTGAGGTCCAAATCCTAGTTTGCGCAGGACTGCGAACATGTATGGCCACTCTAGGGTGTCGAAGGCCATGGTGGCGTCCAGGGAGACCACCACTGCGTCCTCCTGCAGTCTGTGGCGCTGCCCCAGAACGCCGTGTAACCGTCTAATGTTGAGGGCCGTGTTACGGTGGGGCATGAAACCTGATTGGTCCGGGTGGACCAACGAAGGAAGCACCGCCTTGAGCCTGTTGGCCAGCGTCTTTGCCAGTATTTTGGGCTCTGCATTGAGGAGCGAAATTGGCCTGTATGACGCACAGGAGTCTTTGGGTTTCCCCTCTTTCGGTATTGCCACTATAGTCGCGATGCGCTGATCACGGGGCAGCACCCCCATCTCCTTGCTCTGTTCGAACATGAGTTTCAAGTACTTACTAGTGACGTCAGGCCGGAGCTTGTAGAGCTCTATCGGGAGGCCATTGGGTCCGAGAGCCTTACCAGGGCCAAGTTCCCCTATTGCACGCTGTAGTTCGGTCTCAGTGATCGGGCTATCCATAGCCTCCCGATCTTCTTCCGAGAGGGAGGACATGCGAATGTCGGTTAAGAGGACCCTGGAGTCCTCCTCCGGCCGGTCCGACTCACGCCTATAGACCTGCTGGAAGTGTCTCGCAAACTGTTCCACTATTCCCCGGGGCTCTGTCACTACACTCCCAGACTCGGTGCGTATTTCTGGCACCACCTTACTGGCCTGTTGTTTTTTCTCAAGCCAGGCTATCAATTTCCCGGCTTTATCGCCCTGGTCATATATTCTGCCTAGCTTATGATGAGCCACGGTCTGGGCCTCTTGGGTAACCAGTACTCTATACTCCGCCGCCTTCAACTGCAGTTTGTGCCTGACGTCCCTGTCCCCACCCTCCGTCGCCTCCCTCTCCAGAACCTCCAATTCCGCCTCGATCGTAGTAACCTGCAGGCGCCGCTCCCGCCGTCTAGCCGAGACGACCGAGAGCGCCTCCCCTCTAATCACGGGTTTAAATGCCTCCCATAAGGTAACGGGGGAGTCTACAGAGCCCACATTCTCTTCAAAGTACTGTGAGATGGAGTCGGACAAATGTTTTCTGGTGTCCTCATGTTTTAAGTGCCAAGCGTTTATGGGTGCTATGCAGCCCTCCCGGCGATTCCCAAATACGATGTGTGTACGGACCGGTGAGTGGTCGGAAATACCTCTAGGCAGAAGCTCTGCCTCCAGGACTGTCATATCGTGGTGCAGAAGGGTAAGGATGTAGTCTAATCGGGAGAATGAATGATGCTACCCCGAGAAGAAGGTAAACTGGGTGTCCGTAGGGTGGAGCAGGCGCCAGACGTCAGTAAGTCCGAAGGTCTCAAGAAATTCCGCCAACCACCCCTGCCCCCAGGGCATGTCTCTGGGGGGCTGCCTATCTCGGGTTCCTGACACCACTGCATTAAAGTCCCCCCCCAGCATCAACTGACCCCCGGGAAGGGAAAGGAGCAGCGTGCCCAGATCCGCGAAGGCCCGGGCCTGGAGGCCAGGCGGGATGTATATAGAGAGGAGGTTAAGCGTGCGGCCCTCCCACCGTCCAGAAACCGCCGTGAAGCGGCCCTGTGGGTCAGTTTTGATAAGGTCTATATGGAAGGGCAGTGAGCGACGCAGGAGAATCCCCACCCCCCTTGAACCGGAGGTGAAGCCAGAGTGTGCCGCTAAAGTGTAGCCACACCTATTGAGGGCCTGACAGACATTAACCATCAAATGAGTTTCTTGCATTAGCACTACGTCCGGCTGGTGCCGCTTGAGGAATTGTAGGACTATAGTATGTTTAAGCCTGTCTCCTAACCCGTTAACATTCCAGCTGAGGACTTTTAGGCTCTTCTCCCATCGTCTATCCATAGCCTGTGCTTCGCAGGGTGCTTCGTCCCACCACCCCGGTGTTCCTGCTGACTGAGTGACAACATAGTTTGTGTGACCATAAAGAAACCCCAACTCCCCACCCCTCCCTGGTTCCCACCCCGCAAGTGTACTCAATACCCGCGGTCCGGGACCTGGCATCCCATGCACTCCACCCTCCCCCCCAACAACTGTCCCCAACATCCCTACCCCCCCTTGCAAAACAAACCCCCCCCTCCCTGCCCCCTGCTCCGTGGGTTCCAAACTACCCACTGCCCCAATTAGCAGAGCGCCTGTCGCCCAACCCTACCCCGGTGAGAGCCCACCGAGGAACTCTACGTGGGAAGTTCGTGGGCCAGCCCCCTCCTGGCCGCCCACCCGTGGTGCCCAATTCACTCAGCCCCCCAGGCCCTAAGTGCATCCGCCAAATAGTGAGCCCGGCTCAGCAACCTCGGGCATGCAGTCACAGCGCCTCGTGGGCAAATCAGTCTTACAGGCAACAACTTTAATACTTTACTGTCCGACGGCTTCTCAGTCGAGTGTTCGTGGCCTCATCTCGCTGCGTCGTCTCTGGGCGAGTCCCAGCGGGGACTATTCGATCTTGAACGCCAAGACCGCTGGCTCTGCTCTCCTCCTTCCACTCGCCCCGTCGCCGACCCCGGGGAGGAGTGCCCTGCGCCTCGCCATCATGCACCGTCTCGCCGAGGGGCCCCCGCCGTTCCATCCGTATCCAGCCACTCCTGCACCGCCGCAGGCGAAGTGAAGAAAAGTGATTTGCCGCCAGCTATGATCTTCAGTTTGGCGGGAAAGAACATCATGTACCGAATCCCGCGGTCTCGTAGTGCCGCCTTCACCCCCTGAAAGGAGCACCTCTCCTGCTGAACCTGGAGCGTGAAGTTCGGGAAGAAGTCCGGGCTCCCTCGTACTGTAAATCACCATGTTGTCTAGCAGCCTGTAGAATTGCATCGCGGTCTCGGTAGTTCAATATTTTAGCAATAATTGTTCGCGGTAGGGCCCCGGGTTTAGGTTTCGGGATCGGGGCCCTGTGCGCCCGCTCGACAGTGAAGAGCTTAGAAAGTCTCTTGGGCTTAAGGTGGTGGAGGATCAAATCTTCAAGAAAGAGCTCCATACAGTCCCCCTCAAGTCCTTCCACCACACCTACCACGCGAATGTTGCTTCTCCGAGCCCTGCCTTCCTGGTCGTCGAGCCGTAGGGCCATCAGCCGGTGCTGGTGCACTAGTTCGTTGACCCTCCCCTCGAGCCGCTTCTCCGATTCCTGCAGGGCTTTGATGTCAGCTGCATTGGATTTAGAGCGGTCCGTGGTGGTCCCCAAGTCGGCCCGGAGCAGGTTCACCTCTATCGTGATCTTGTCCATTTTCGTCTCCAGGTTGGTGCCCAGGGTTTGAATTGCGGCCATTATGGACGTCAGGGAGGGTTCCGCCTGGCCCGCGGCCTCCTTCGTCGTCCCTCCAGGCTGCGCCGCCGGTCTAGCTACCGTATAGTTATCCAGCTTGTTGGACTGGGTCGTGGCGCCCCCTTTGGGTAGCATGGTGCCGCCGGTACCTCTGGGGCCAAATGTCCCTCCGTCCGCCTTTGCGCTAGAGCGCTCGCGGGTCCGCGCCAGCTCCGGTCGCCCACGTGGAGTCTGGGCGCAACCCTGGCACCACCTGCACTCTCCTGGTATCAGCTCAGGGCGGGGGGTCCTCCAGCGAGCCCTGCGTGCACGTTATGGGGTCCGCGACCTCAGCCACCCCCTGCCGCCGGTTCTCCAATGTCCAGGCCGCCCCAGCAGCCGCGAACGAGGGCCCCCAACTGGGCAGGCAACACAGGTCACCCCGCAGCAGCAGCCCCGGTTGGTCTCCTCCCCTCGCTCCTGCGACAGCAGTCAGGGAAATGGCCGGGCCTACCTCCGCGATTCTGGCGCCGCCAGTCTCAGCACCCTGCAGTAGGACCCATGCCGCTGTACACCACGCCTCTGTGTTCCGCTGTAGTCGCGGCAGTCCGCCGGCCCCCCAGGCGGCAGGGCCACTCAGCCGGCGCAGTCAGGCAGTCGGAGGCCAGCGGCCCATCAGCTCCGCATATGGGCGGCGTCCTCCGCCGTTGGCGCCCCTCCGGTTGCGTCCTGCGTCAGGCCGAAGCCGGGGCCTCAGGTGGCAAAAGGAGCGGCACCGCAGCTCCGGGAGCGAGGCACTCAGCCGCCGCCGCCAGTCGCGGCCTCCGCGCCGAGCCGTCCATGGGTCTCCGGCGTCCGCTCAAGCGCTCCGGTGGGTCACTGGGCCTGGGGGAGCTGGGGGGCATTCATGGGCAGGCCCCTCAGCTCGGATTAGCTACGGATGTTGTAGGACACCAACGGTCCCGGCGGAGCTCCGAAGTCAGGCGGCCATTTCGTACGGCGCCTGGCCACGCCCCTACCCTGCCCCCTTTTCACGTTCTCCACCTTTCTTTTTCGCTCACACACAAAATGGCGTCCGACACTTCCTGATTTCGACCGATTGGAATGTTGACTGACATCTAACCACCAATCAGAATTACGCTCGCGGACATTTGGTGCGCGCCCCGTGCGAGCACCGTGTGCGCACGGTGCGCGCATATAGATATTTATGTACTTTTAACTGCAATTTTCTCAGGAACTACTGAACAGATTGACACCATATATGGAAAAGGCACATGCCTGACCTGAGGACTACCTCTTTGCCAAATTTCAAGTAATTCTGTTCAGCCGTTCGGGCTGTACCTTCGACTAAAGGTCCTATTGGAAAATGCATGGGGAAAATGCGTTTTGGGACCCCCTTTTTTCTCAGCCCCCGCTTGACGAATCACCCCGAGACTTTCAGGGTAGGAGCTGAGCGGAGCGCCCCATTAGTTTTGAAAATTTCACGAAGATAAGTCAACCGGCGCCAAAGTTATTCAAAATAGAATCTTCAGATTTCCTATGGGAACTCGGTCCTAACTATAACTATCTACTGGCGACCGCCAGTAGATAATATATATATATATATATATATATATTACCTACAGGCGGTCGCCAGTAGGTAGTTATAGTTAGGACCCCTTTTCCATAGGAAATCCGCAACATTCTATTTTGAATAACTTTGGCGCCGGTCGATGAATCCTCGCGAATTTCTCAAAATAGGTGGGGCGCTACGCTCCGCTCCTACCCTGAAAGTCTCGGGGGGATTCGTCAAGCGGGGGCTGAGATAAAAGGGGGGTCCCAAAACGCGTTTTTCCCATGCATTTTTCCATAGGACCTTTAGACAGGGCTACAGCCCGAACGGCTGAACAGAATTACTAGAAATTTGGTAGAGAGGTAGTCCCTAGGTCAAGGAAGTGCCTTTTGTAGGTTTGGTGTAAATCTGTTCAGTAGATTCTGAGAAAATAGCCTTTAAATCAATATATATATCTGAGCCAGCTTACGGTACGCGTACCGTAAGCTTACCGTACGCGTACGGTGGCGTGCGCGAGCGCGATTCTGATTGGCTGTTAGATCTTAGTAAACATTCGAATCGGCCGAAACCAGGAAGCGGCGGCCGCCATTTTGTGTGTTTCACTCAGAAAAAAAAAGAGTGAAAACAAGAAAAGGGGGCAAGGAGGAGAGTTACAGACCCCCTTACATTTGTGAGGGGGTCAAAGAAGGACTGTAAAGTTCAAAGAAAACATTTATTGATTTTTTAAAAAATCACGGGGTACGCGTACGGTAAGCTTACGGTAAGCGTACGGAAGAAAAAATAAATTAAAAAAGAAATGAAATGCAGATTTAAGAGTTTAGATATTAGGGGGTTCTAAAAAGAGCCGTTGTGTTTATTAAGTGATTTTTTAGTGGTACCTACAAGTAAGTACCGATGCAGAGTCTAAGGTTCAAGAGGAAGACTCTGTTCCCTTCATCATTGAAGTGCACACCATCTCCTCTATAAATGTCTTGCATGTCGTAACGCAAGTTGTTGTGGTAAATGGAACCCATACCATAGTCACAGAGGAAAGCAGAAACAGATTTGTTGACGTGCTTTCTTGCTTTGTCAATCTGCGGACAGAAATGATTGGACCAGTTCCATTTTTGCCTTTGGCATATGTTAGAAAACACAAAGGCAGTTTTAGGGAAAAGTGAAAACAGTTGTGCAAAGGTGTCCTTCATAAGCATTTCCAGACCTACCCCAGTCAAAGTGCCTAGGTCATTGCCACCACAGTGCACTATTATGAGGTCAGGGTGTTGGATTTGCATGAAGGATTTCACCAATGGCATCAATTGGTGCCACTTTAACCCTCTCTGACCAATCCATTTAATGTCTACATTTGGCAAAGCAAGGTCTCTCACCATACCTGTTTTCTCTGCAAACATTTCACTCCAGAAGACATAGCTGTGCCCTACAATCCACACTGTGAACATCTTCAAAGGAGAACTGGATGCACTCAGGAGGTGTCTTTCAGTAGAATGGCAATAAGAAAAGAAAGACAGTTTGGAAATGGAGGCATACATATTTTTTTCATAAAAAAAGAACTGATTGGCTGTTTCATACCATTCTAGAATAAAAACTAGGCTGTATGTGTAAATTAATAGAAGCATGTTTTGTATTGGTACAGAAAAATGTGTTACCAAAGAACAGTACTATGGATTTGCTGTTAGGTTTGAAAAGTCAAGCACTCTTGCTCTGTGGAATTGAAACATTGTGTGGCGAACTTCTGACCTAACTCCACACAGCAGTGTTCCATGAGCTGTTGCTATGGTAGCAGGCAGAAGTCAAGTTGGGGGAAGGGTACTAGGCAGAAGTCAAGTTGGGGGCAGGGTTCTTTTGGAAAAGGGTTGGTTTTCAACCAATAGAAATGTGTGATTACATTTGAAAAAAAGGGGGAAGCACTGAGATTTGAAACTTACATGTATATGTGTGGAAAAATAGAGGGAAAGTTTGCCATTATCTGGTTCTGCTGAGAGGAGAGAGGTGTACAGCTCTGAGATCCTGGCTCTGCTAATCTGCTGTTTGAGTGCCACATTTCTTTCACAACTAACTAATTTTAAAGGTGAGGTTAGAGTTTGAGAGGAGATGTATATGGTAAATTAAGAAATGAATAATAGAAATGGAAATCCTTTTGTTGAAGTTGCGTTTATCATTTTCTGTTTTGGGAGAAATTTAAATGTGAGGAACATGTAAAATAATATGGACTATGTTTTCACGATAAATTAAGGTGTACTGGAAAAAAAAAGAATAGTTTAAGGGTTTGAGGTTGGACTCAGTAATGCAAATACATTCAGCATCACTAAGGCTGGTTGCCCTTGCTGGAATGTAGGCAGCCACCCAGGTTACACATGGTGGTGGTCTGAAAAAGCAGTTTGGACATGTGCATTTAAAAAAATCAAAAAAGTGGATTCATAATGTGTCAGTCTGTAAAAGTGATTTTCACTTGCCAAAAAAAAAGAGCAGTAAGTGTGCTTTCAAATTGGCAAAGAAATTTCGTTTTGGGACTAATGTGAAAACATGACTCTGTGTGGAAATAGGAATTACAGGCAGAGATTTATTGCGTTTTTCTCTGGTGATTTCACAGTTGCATTAGTAGCAACAAGGGGGAGCGATTTTTTGGGGAAGAAGCAGACTCTTAGCACACACCCAGCTGCTTGCCATGTATAATCATGCACAGTATTTACAAGCGAGTGGGGTTTTCAGGTTTCAGTCTGTAATGCAAATACATTCAGAATCACTAAGGCTGGTTGCCCTTGCTGGAATGTAGGCAGCCACCCAGGTTACACATGGTGGTGGTCTGAAAAAGCAGTTTGGACATGGGCTTTTTAAAAAAACTGAAAAGTGGTTTCATAATGTGTCAGTCTGTAAAAGTGATTTTCACTTGCCAAAAAAAAAGAGCAGTAAGTGTGCATTCAAATTGGCAAAGAAATTTCGTTTTGGGACTAATGTGAAAACATGACTCTGTGTGGAAATAGGAATTACAGGCAGAGATTTATTGCGTTTTGCTCTGGTGATTTCACAGTTGCATTAGTAGGAAAAAGGGGGAGCGATTTTTTGGTGCAGAAGCAGACTCTTAGCACACACCCAGCTGCTTGCCATGTATAATCATGCACAGTATTTACAAGCGAGTGGGGTTTTCAGGTTTCAGTCTGTAATGCAAATACATTCAGCATCACTAAGGCTGGTTGCCCTTGCTGGAATGTAGGCAGCCACCCAGGTTACACATGGTGGTGGTCTGAAAAAGCAGTTTGGACATGGGCTTTTTAAAAAAACTGAAAAGTGGTTTCATAATGTGTCAGTCTGTAAAAGTGATTTTAACTTGCCAAAAAAAAAGAGCAGTAAGTGTGCATTCAAATTGGCAAAGAAATTTCGTTTTGGGACTAATGTGAAAACATGACTCTGTGTGGAAATAGGAATTACAGGCAGAGATTTATTGCGTTTTGCTCTGGTGATTTCACAGTTGCATTAGTAGGAAAAAGGGGGAGCGATTTTTTGGTGCAGAAGCAGACTCTTAGCACACACCCAGCTGCTTGCCATGTATAATCATGCACAGTATTTACAAGCGAGTGGGGTTTTCAGGTTTCAGTCTGTAATGCAAATACATTCAGCATCACTAAGGCTGGTTGCCCTTGCTGGAATGTAGGCAGCCACCCAGGTTACACATGGTGGTGGTCTGAAAAAGCAGTTTGGACATGTGCATTTAAAAAAATCAAAAAAGTGGATTCATAATGTGTCAGTCTGTAAAAGTGATTTTCACTTGCCAAAAAAAAGAGCAGTAAGTGTGCTTTCAAATTGGCAAAGAAATTTCGTTTTGGGACTAATGTGAAAACATGACTCTGTGTGGAAATAGGAATTACAGGCAGAGATTTATTGCGTTTTTCTCTGGTGATTTCACAGTTGCATTAGTAGGAAAAAGGGGGAGCGATTTTTTGGGGGAAGAAGCAGACTCTTAGCACACACCCAGCTGCTTGCCATGTATAATCATGCACAGTATTTACAAGCGAGTGGGGTTTTCAGGTTTCAGTCTGTAATGCAAATACATTCAGCATCACTAAGGCTGGTTGCCCTTGCTGGAATGTAGGCAGCCACCCAGGTTACACATGGCGGTGGTCTGAAAAAGCAGTTTGGACATGGGCTTTTTAAAAAAACTGAAAAGTGGTTTCATAATGTGTCAGTCTGTAAAAGTGATTTTAACTTGCCAAAAAAAAAGAGCAGTAAGTGTGCATTCAAATTGGCAAAGAAATTTCGTTTTGGGACTAATGTGAAAACATGACTCTGTGTGGAAATAGGAATTACAGGCAGAGATTTAATGCGTTTTGCTCTGGTGATTTCACAGTTGCATTAGTAGGAAAAAGGGGGAGCGATTTTTTGGGGGAAGAAGCAGACTCTTAGCACACACCCAGCTGCTTGCCATGTATAATCATGCACAGTATTTACAAGCGAGTGGGGTTTTCAGGTTTCAGTCTGTAATGCAAATACATTCAGCATCACTAAGGCTGGTTGCCCTTGCTGGAATGTAGGCAGCCACCCAGGTTACACATGGTGGTGGTCTGAAAAAGCAGTTTGGACATGTGCATTTAAAAAAATCTGAAAAGTGGATTCATAATGTGTCAGTCTGTAAAAGTGATTTTCACTTGCCAAAAAAAAGAGCAGTAAGTGTGCTTTCAAATTGGCAAAGAAATTTCGTTTTGGGACTAATGTGAAAACATGACTCTGTGTGGAAATAGGAATTACAGGCAGAGATTTATTGCGTATTGCTCTGGTGATTTCACAGTTGCATTAGTAGGAAAAAGGGGGAGCGATTTTTTGGTGCAGAAGCAGACTCTTAGCACACACCCAGCTGCTTGCCATGTATAATCATGCACAGTATTTACAAGCGAGTGGGGTTTTCAGGTTTCAGTCTGTAATGCAAATACATTCAGCATCACTAAGGCTGGTTGCCCTTGCTGGAATGTAGGCAGCCACCCAGGTTACACATGGTGGTGGTCTGAAAAAGCAGTCTGGACATGGGCTTTTTAAAAAAACTGAAAAGTGGTTTCATAATGTGTCAGTCTGTAAAAGTGATTTTCACTTGCCAAAAAAAAAAGAGTAGTAAGTGTGCATTCAAATTGGCAAAGAAATTTCGTTTTGGGACTAATGTGAAAACATGACTCTGTGTGCAAATAGGAATTACAGGCAGAGATTTATTGCGTTTTGCTCTGGTGATTTCACAGTTGCATTAGTAGGAAAAAGGGGGAGCGATTTTTTGGTGCAGAAGCAGACTCTTAGCACACACCCAGCTGCTTGCCATGTATAATCATGCACAGTATTTACAAGCGAGTGGGGTTTTCAGGTTTCAGTCTGTAATGCAAATACATTCAGCATCACTAAGGCTGGTTGCCCTTGAAGGAGTGTAGGCAGTCACTGAGGATACACATGGTGGTGGTCTGAAAAAGCAGTCTGGTCATGGGCTTTTTAAAAAAACTGAAAAGTGGTTTCATAATGTGTCAGTCTGTAAAAGTGATTTTAACTTGTGAAAAAAAAAGAGCAGTAAGTGTGCATTCAAATTGGCAAAGAAATTTCGTTTTGGGACTCATGTGAAAACATGACTCTGTGTGGAAATAGGAATTACAGGCAGAGATTTATTGCGTTTTGCTCTGGTGATTTCACAGTTGCATTAGTAGGAAAAAGGGGGAGCGATTTTTTGGGAGAAGAAGCAGACTCTTAGCACACACCCAGCTCCTTTCCATGTATAATCATGCACAGTATTTAGAAGCGAGTGGGGTTTTCAGGTTTCAGTCTGTAATGCAAATACATTCAGCATCACTAAGGCTCGTTGCCCTTGCTGGAGTGTAGGTAGTCACCGAGGATACACATGGTGGTGGTCTGAAAAAGCAGTCTGGACATGGGCTTTTTAAAAAAACTGAAAAGTGGTTTCATAATGTGTCAGTCTGTAAAAGTGATTTTCACTTGCCAAAAAAAAAGGGTAGTAAGTGTGCATTCAAATTGGCAAAGAAATTTCGTTTTGGGACTAATGTGAAAACATGACTCTGTGTGCAAATAGGAATTACAGGCAGAGATTTATTGCGTTTTGCTCTGGTGATTTCACAGTTGCATTAGTAGGAAAAAGGGGGAGCGATTTTTTTGGTGCAGAAGCAGACTCTTAGCACACACCCAGCTCCTTTCCATGTATAATCATGCACAGTATTTAGAAGCGAGTGGGGTTTTGAGGTTTCAGTCTGTAATGCAAATACATTCAGCATCACTAAGGCTGGTTGCCCTTGCTGGAGTGTAGCAGTCTGGACATGGGCTTTTTAAAAAATCTGAAAAGTGGTTTCATAATGTGTCAGTCTGTAAAAGTGATTTTCACTTGCCAAAAAAAAAGAGCAGTAAGTGTGCATTCAAATTGGCAAAGAAATTTCGTTTTGTGACTATGGTGAAAAGAAATGTAGTAATATATTTAAATAAAATAAAGGAATTTTTTTTTTAGTTTTTTTCAGGTATTGCTGAAGAGCAGTGAACAAAATTTAAGATGCCTACAAAATCCAGAGTTCAAAAAACGCTAAAAAAAAAACCTATATTTGAAGACAACTAGAGGACCAAAGTTAGTAGAAGATGCTGATGTTGGGAAAAAGAAAAAATCTTCTGGTAAGCACAAAAAACAATTTCTTAAAAATATATTCAAAAGAATGAAAAATGTACAAAATGTCTGTACTCGAAAGGATGTTTTAAAAAAAAAAGGAGAGGAAAAAATTGACAATTTAGTTAATGCAAATATACCTTCAGCAACTGAAAAGATTTATATAAATAGAAAAACAGCGTTTAAAGAGATACGTAGAAAAATGTTTCAGAGAAGAGTTATGTCTAATTTGATGAAGGATGTGAAGAAATATAAGAAAAAGACAAAGTTTTATAAAAGAAAAAAAGAAATAGAAGCCATTGCAGCAAAGGCATTAGAATTAAAAATGAAACTATTCATATTAATTTTGAATAGGATGCGTACATTAGACAAAATGGTTAATGTACTGAAATCACATAGCAAAAGGAAAAGAGTAGTGAACAGAACAAACTTTTGTAAAGTGTTTTTAGGCAAGTGGATGCATAGTTCAAGTAGTGAACCTTTTTTTAATGAAGAAAGCTATTTTCAAAGTAATAGTTTGCTGCATGCAGTTGACACCAGAGGTCGTTCATACGAAGTAAAAAATGGTTGCATAATGGAGAAGGAGATAATGGTTCCAAGAGATGAGGTACAAGTGATGGCAGATGAGGCAATGGGGAGACGTCCTAAAGCCCCAGTGTACACTTGGAATTGTAGTAGTATTTGCACTGTGCGTCAGGAATCTATTGACAAATTTCGAGAGTTTCTAAGAGAATATAGTAAAAAAAGTATAAAACAGAAGATTAAGGTGCTTCAAAGTCTGGATCCATGCAGAGTGAGAGAGAATACTGGTTTGCAGGGTCATTCTCTGGCTTGTCTATCTAGAAAAGTGTGCAATAGTGTTTTCCATCATTTTAGGATGCTGGCTGTTCATCATACTGAAATGAGAAAGTTTGTGAGACGGTTGTATTTTGCTAAAAGTCCAGCAATAAAGTTAAATGAATTGAATAGGGCTCTGTTCTGAGGAACGGTATCAGATGTAGAGAAGGTTGTTGATGAAATTCAGTTTTGTTACTTTGGTCCTGAACAAAACAGTGCAGAGAAGGACACACTAAATGAGGAAGAAGTGGAAGAGAATGTACAACCATTTGTAAGTAAGACATTTAATGATCACATAACAAAATTTGAAAAAATCTCTAATGAAAGACCAAATATTACTTGTATTTTTTGCCGCAGAACTCATTATAGAAAACAAACCAGGTATGTTGATCTGTACAGAAAGAGTGAAAATGAAGATAATTATAAGTGGAAGGATTTTGCCACATATATATTTCTTGAAAATTGTTTGGAATTGGGTGAAGTTCAGCGTATTTGTAAATACTGTTACAACAAGTTAGAAGAAAATAGAATGCCGACCAGAGCTGTACATAATAACTTAGAATTGGATGCTATTCCTGCTGAACTTTCTGAATTAAATACTTATGAGTCTATACTTATTCAATGTGTTCATCCGTTCCAGACCATAGTACGTATGGAGCCCAAAACTGGTAAATTACCTCCTTCTGATTTACTGAGAGGTTTAAAAGGTAGAGTGGTGTATTTGCCCTTGGATTTGAAAAAAAATATGGAAACTATTGATGCGGATACTTTGGAAACTGAACCATTAGTTATTCTGGTTAATGGTGTACCTACAAAGAATAAGAAGATTTGGCAGGAGCTGGTAGATGTACGGAAAGTACAAAGAGCAAATTTGTATTTGAAAAGGAATAACAAATGGTATGAATCAATTTATATAGAAGAAGAAGAAGAAGAAGATTTACAAGAAGACACAGAAACACCAACTGGACAAATTGAAAAAGTGGACAAGTCAAAGGAAGAAGAAATTTATGAACATTTTAGCATACATCCTCTTCATTCAAAAGAAGTTATGGGAGACAATATTGATCTCTTTCAGATGAAGAAAGCAAAAGGGACTCCCGTGAGTGTATGGGAGGAGAGCTTGGAAGCTCGATGTTTTCCCCAGCTGTTTCCTAAAGGAAAAGGAGGACGATACGATGAACGTCCAGAACAGATTCCAGCTTCTGAGTATTGGACTACAAGACTATATGCTGAAGATCCCAGATTTCGACAAAGTATTCCTTATTTGTTCCATCTTTTATTTGAAAGCGACTTGTCTGCACTGTCTTATGCAGTAAATCACATTTTAAAAAGTGGAGTACATTTACAAAATGTGTCTGCTAAGGATTTTATGGAGAAAGTGCAGCACCGAGATGATCATTTGGAAACACAACTGATCAATCTGATGGCTTGTCAGCGTGGGACAAATGAATATTGGTACCGACGCCATGGTGAATTAAAATGCATGTTACGGAATTTAGGAACTCCAACATGGTTCCTTACCCTAAGCTGTGCCGAGTACGCTTGGGATGATTTACTGGATTTTCTACGAGAGGCAAATTCAAACATTAAAAACATCGAATACAAGACAGCAGGAGAACTGTGCTCATTGGATCCGGTTAATGTTTGCAGATATTTCAATCATAGATTTGAGGCTATGATGTCCTTCATCTGCAATAAAAAAAATCCACCTCTTGGAGAAGTAGTGGATTTCTTTTGGAGAAAAGAGTACCAGGCAAGAGGTGCTCCTCATATTCATATGCTGTTGTGGATCAAGGATGCCCCAAAGTTTGGAACAGATACTGATGAAGCAGTGTTATCTTACATTGAAGAATATGCAACATGTGCTATACCAAAAAGCACAGAAGAGAAAAAGTTAAAGGAGCAAGTTTTACGTTTCCAAAGTCATCGGTGTGGAAAATACTGTCGACGGAAATACAAGAGCAAAGAAAAATACTACACTAAATGTCGATTTGGATTTCCTAGACCTGTTCTTTCAAATGGAAGAGTTAACAGTTTTATGTCAGCTGTGAGACATACTATCACAAGAAAATCACCTAAGAATACCTACAACCTTAAAAGAAAAGAAGAATCAAAAAATATAAATGACTACAACCCAGTCATTTTATCCATGTGGAACGCTAACATGGATATACAGTATGTAGCTGACAATTCCATTGCTGTTGCTCGATATGTAACGTCTTACATTACGAAATCAGAAAAAACAGAATTGAAGGAAATGTGGGAAGAGATTTCTCACGAGAAGACTGTCAGTAAGAAGCTGTACAGTTTCAGTTTGAAGATGTTATCGCATCGAGAAATTGGATCCTACGAATGTTCAGATAGGTTATCTTCTGCAAGTCTCTACTCGAAGTCAAGAAGAATAATTTGGGCAAGTTTAGGCCTTGCAGCAATGAGAAATCGGGTACTGAAATCTGTAGGAGAAATTGAATATTTGGCCGAGAATGACCCAGAAAGTACAGATATTTTGAAATCAAACATGTTGGACACTTATTATCCCAAGAGAAGTCAACATCTGGAGAACATGTGTCTCTATGAAGTGCTGCAGAACTACATTTATTCACGGAAAGCCGCAGAAGACATCAACAATGGAAAATATAAAGTCGTTGGTGAAGAAGGATGTTTGGTGAAGCAAACAAAAGGAAGTTTGATAAATCACAGGAAGCTGAGTTGCGACACTACTGACAAGAAGGAATTTTACTACTTGGCTCTTTTACAGTTGTTTAAACCATGGCGTACAGAGGATGAACTACTGGGAGAATTTCAAAGCTATGAAGATTCTTTTAATGCTTGCAAAGACAGCATACAATGCAGTACATTCTCAACTTATCTGCAAATGTTAAATGAAGAAATTGAACAGGAAACTACAATTGCAGCAGAAATAGCTAGAGACAGTTCTCAGGACAGCCAAAGTTCAGGAACACTCAGACAAGATCCCCTAGGACAACCAATCGTTGAAAATGAAGCATCAATAGCCATGAATGAAGTGGAAACGGCTATGAATCAAGCTCAAGAAGAATTTATAGACTTAGAAAATTTGGAAAGACAACTGAATCAAGAGCAGCAACAAATTTATGAAGAGATCAAAAACAAAATTGATCACGGATTTCTACATGAAAAAAAAGAGTGCTCATGCACATCATTTCATCCAATCAGGATGTATGTAAGCGGACAAGCTGGAACTGGAAAAAGTTTCCTTATAAAAGTCATCAGAAGCTACCTACAGCAAAAAACAGATTCTACTTTGTCTTGTGTGGTTACTGCTCCAACTGGGTTAGCAGCATATAACATAAAAGGAATCACTTTACATCGTTTGCTAATGTTACCAGTGGAGCATGAGAACAAAATACAATACAACAAGCTAACTGGAGAAGCATCCTTGGAAGTTTCAAGAATATTGAAGAAGATGCAAGTTCTCATTATTGATGAGGTGAGCATGGTATCAAACTTAATGCTTGCCTTTGTGCATTTAAGAATGCAGCAAATTTTGAAGACAGACTATGACATATTATTTGGTGGAAAACACGTCATAGTTTTTGGAGATCTTTTGCAACTTACTCCAGTTAAAGGACAACCAGTGTTTAATACTGTCACACATGAAGACACGAAGAAGTCATTAGGAAGCATCGGAAATACAAATATTTGGTCCTTCTTTGAGTACAAGGAACTTACTACTAATATGAGGCAAGCAAGCGATGAAGAATATGGAAGTATTCTGAAAGATATCAGAATTGGACTACTCACAGAAGTTGGCAAAAAAGCATTACAGAGTCGGCTGCTACATAATTTATTTCCAAAGGAAGAAATAGTTGCAGAGAAAATATACAAGAATATTGCAGAAAACAAAAGTGTCATCTGCTTAATGCCAACTCTACGTGAATGCTCAATATTTAATGAGGAGCTTTTGAAATTGGAAAAGGAAGAGATCAGGAAATTGGAAGCAGTGGACAAAATTGAGGATGGAAGAATTACTGTCACAGTAACAGGCAAACTGAAAAATAAATTGGACTCACTAGAGAAGAACATCTCCAAAACAGCTGGATTAGAAAAAAATATATATGTTTGCATGAACTGTAGAGTATTTTTAAGAAGAAATTTGGATGTTGAAAAAGGTTTAGTTAATGGAGCTATGGGAAGAGTTGTGGGTTTTATTAATTATCAGAAAAAAGATGGAATTGAATGTTTAAAAATAAAATTTGATCAGATAGAAGAAGTTAAAGATATTTGTCGTTGTACAGTTCGTTTCATGCTTGTGAAAGACTTATATGTACGTAGGAAGCAGTTTCCGTTTTCTCTAGCATATGCTGTAACTATTCACAAGTCTCAAGGATTGACTGTAGATTGTGCATTTGTGAACATTGGTTCAACTGTGTTCAAAGAAGGTATGGCATATGTTGCTTTGTCACGAGTGAAAACATTATCAGGTTTATTCATGATAGACTTTGATGATTCAAAAGTTAGTGCTGATACAAACTGTGTAAAGGAGTATAATAGATTAAGAAGAAGCTATGCTCCTCATTTAGGTCAGTATCCTGTGTTGGAGAAACGTGTAGTTTCTCGTAAAAGAAAAAATGAGAATATCTGTAATGAAGATGTAGAGAAGAGGAAAAAAAGAGGAGTGATGTAATTGCAAGCAAAAAGAAAAAGGAAAATGAAGAACAGGTTGTAAGATGTCATTTTGAAAATAGCTCTGGTGTCAACTGCTACGCAAATGTAGTGCTGAATGTTGCATTTTATCTGGAAAGTTTGCAAGAGCAGATAATAGTAAATCAGGGAAAAAGATTCTGTTCTGAGCTGAGTCTCCTTTTTCAAAAGCTGAGTAAAGATAAAACTCAAATAGAAAGTGCTACTGAAATTAGAAAACTTTTAGATATATGTTCAGGACGAACACAGTTTTCTCAAAATGAACAGCAAGATGCACACGAATTTTTGATGTATTTTCTTCAGGTACTGGAAGAAGAAGGGGTTCCCATTGAAAATGTATTTGGTCTCTCTTATAAATGGGAACATAGTTGTGAAAACTGTTATAATATATGTGGCTCTAATGTTGATAATGAAAGGTTTATTTATTTGACATTGCCAGAGAGTAAAACAGTCACTTTTGCAAAATTAGTTAAAGATGCTAATCATAGCATGAAATGCGGTGAGTGTAAATCTGACATGTTTTCAACATTAATTTTAAAGGAATACGGACAGTATGTAATTTTAATGATGCAACGATGTAGAGCTGATGGTTCAAAATTGGATACTTTAATAAAGAAGTTTACAGGACAGCAATTATCAATTTCAGGAAAAACTTTTGTAACTTTTGCAATAATTTTCCATGATGGACCTACTGTTACTTCTGGACATTACACAGTTTATCTTAAATGTGAAAAAGGCTGGACACTGTGTAATGATTCCCAATTGATTTTCAAACAACGTTTGCCTTTTGATTTAGCAAATTCCTATCTAATCTTCCTGAAACCTAAATTTTAGAGAGATTTGGCAAGATCTGGACAAAATAATTTTACCATTTTACTGGATTACCATTGGAATTTTGTAAAAAAAAGATTTTTTAAATTATCATTTGGCCTAATGGAAAGATAACCAATTGTAATGTGGACTTTTTTAATTTTTAATGAAACTTTCAAAAACCAATAATTTAGAGATAATCGGTAACATCTGTACAATTTAAATTTTGGAATGTTATTGGAGTGCCATTGGAAATTTTTTCAAAAATGATTTTAAAAATTACTATTTGGCCATGCGGAAAAGTAACCAATTCTATTGTGGACTTAATAAATTATTCAAAAAATTTTCGTGAACCAAAATGTTACAGAGAATCGGTGAGATCTGGACAAATTAAACTTTAGAATTTTATTGGATTACCGTTGGAAATTTATTCCCAAAAAAATTTTAAAATTACTATTTGGCCTAAAGGAAATGGAATCAGATGTATTGTGGAGTTATTTGAGATATAATATTGTGATTATACTTCTGAAACAAACATATCAGACGGTATTTTAAAGAAATAAGTATTGGTATTAGATGATATTTTTTTAGAATATTATCCATTTCTATAATGTTAAGTTTAAGTAAAAAGAGATTCTGGGCTTTTTTAATACAATCTTTGAGATTGTTATTTTTTTTTGCCCGCTGTAAAATGATGAATGCAATTGCTTTCACAATTTATAGTGAAATGCAATATATTCTGAAAACAGCAAAAATAAGGCAAAAATATTTTTTGAAAAATATATAAATATGTGTACTGTATTATAAAATGTTTTAAAAATATTAATACTTTTTTCTTTTTTTTCAGATTGATATAGAAAAATTTCAAAAACTAGAACCATTTTTAAAGCAATTTTTTTTTAAAACAAATGAATAAATATTTTTTTGAGTGGGTATGGTAAGTCAATAATAATAATTGTAGTCTCTCAAGGACCTTGTAATATGATAATTGATTTTTAGTGTTTTTAAAAAAAAAAAAAAAAAAATTACGCGTACGGTAAAAAAAAAATAAAAAAAGTTTTTAAAAAACATATGTAAAAAAAAGATGAAAGATAAGGTTGGCTCTTAAAAGAGCCGTTGTGTTCATGCAGGGACAGAGGAAAGAAAGACTGGGAAAATTAGTCAAAGCGACAAGTGTGCTGATCTATTTTGTTGTTCACTAGGGAAACACTGGTCTCCCTATGACAAATTAGATCATGACAAGAGGCGCATCGAATATCAACCCTCAGAAATCAAGGGTTAATTTCCAGAGGGCCAGCAAAAAGGAGATGCTCCCCCCACAGATGAAGGGCTCACCTGACCTGCAGAAGAAGGAGTCAGCCCTGCAGATGATGGTCCAGGCTGAGCTGCTGTGGATGTGCTTGGTTGACTTTCTGAAGAGTTACCTCCAAAAAGTCGAGCATGTGTCCTTCTGTGTACATCCTTGAGGTGTCTCTTCATGGTATGATTCCCAAAGGAATACTTCTTGTCAGGATTACCTCTTGAAAGTACACGCTTACACAGCTTACAAGTTACTAAAGGTGCATTTACCTTTTGCTGGCCTTCAGGAAAAGTAAAATAATCCCATACATAAGAGGGCTTTTGTTTCCTCGCTCTCTGCCTCAAGGTAGTGCTGCTAGTGCTAGCCTCACTCTCAGAAGAGCTCTGCTGTTCTGCCATCGTATCACAAAGACAACCCAGCTCCTTCTCCTAAGGGATCACAAGCAGAAATGAGAGGAATGGGTGTGGTGTAGGAGAATTCTAGAACTGAAAGTAGTTTCAACCAATCAAAAGTTGTGTTTCATGATCACATGACCTACCGTACGCTTACGGTACGCTTACGGTACGCTTATGGCAAAAGTGCGCATGCGCGTAAAAAAGACACGCGCTTGCGCGCATGCGCATAACAGTCACTACCCGACACTTCCGCGTAACGTGCGCGTGTAGCGTACGCGCGCACGCGTCCCACGCGGAGTACGCGCGGCTACGCAAATTGCGTAACTATACGCAAGCAGCGTAGAAAAATTACGGGCGTTGCGTAAACCGTACGCTTACCGTAAGCTTACGGTACGCGTACTAAAAAAAATAATAAAAAAAATAGAAAAAATGTACTGCAAATAAATTTTACATGTTTATTTTAAAAAATATATAAAAAAAAAACATATTAAAGAATTTTAAAAATTTAACCATAGTCTTTATAAAAGGTAAGAAAATTAAAAAAAATATATGTTTAAAAAAAATAGAAGAAAAAAAAAATTAGCATTTAAAAAACCTTGCAAATTCACTGAAAAAACCATGGGTTTCACACACGTTATAGTTAGGAATTAGCATTTAAAAAACCTTAGAAATTCAGTGAAAAAACCATAGGTTTCACACACGTTATAGTTAGGAATTAGCATTTAAAAAACCTTAGAAATTCAGTGAAAAAACCATAGGTTTCACACATGTTATAGTTAGCTGGACATTTTACTCGTAAAAAACCAATGGAATTCCCCCGTTATAGTTAGTTCAGCTAACTATAACTCGCGCGCCCGCAATGCACTGCTGATAACGTCACATATTACATCACTCATGACATGGTCAGTGACATCACTCATGACATCACTGATGACATCTCAAATGACATCACTGATGACATCACTGATGACATCATCCTTGTGATAGAGTGGCAGACCTCCTCTTCCCCTAATATAACCTTTGATACACACATTCAAAAATAGAGACTAAAATTTTCAAAACAATGGACATACCAATAACAGTTACAACAACCTCTTCAGTAATTCTAAGATCCACATACACATCCACTCATTCACCAACAGTCCTATACAGTCACTCATACATGTACTCACTTATCATATGTACTCATACACCTATACATCCTGTTACACAATGCCACTCATCCATAGAGCTACTCACACACATAGTCACTCATGCTAATAAAGAATCAAACATACATTTACTTGCATATACAGTTATACACACACCACCACACTTACTTCTACGGAAACTTACACATACTTAGTCTTTTAAACAATCACTTATAGAAATACATACTTATTCATACAGGAACTCTTTCAATCTCTCACTCTCACATATATAAACCAATAGTCACATATACTAGTTTTAAACATATGTAGTTACTCATAAAGAAACTATTGAGACAGTCATTCACTCACTAACACACCCATACACACACTCATCCACCCATGCAGTCCTGCACACATGCTCTGTTCAACACATACAAACAGTGAGTCACTCATTCATGCACCTATGCACTACGTCATACCCCCCACCGAACCATGCAGACACTCAGACTAATACTCAAAAAACCAACTAATAACCTATATAGACACCCATGTAGCTACTCACCAACCCATGCAGCCACTTATACACAAAGTGAAAAAATGATACAGATATTTACATATTTAAACATTACTCACTAAGCCATGTATTCACTATGATACACTTAATCAGTCAGTTACACAATCAATTTTTCAAAAAGAAATCATCCATTTAGACAGTAATATACCCATTTATTCTTCCATCAACCTTGAGATATACATATATAAAACATATTTAATTTTCAGAAAAACACACATTCACTGGATGATGTCATCAGTGATGTCATCAGTGATGTCATTTGAGATGTCATCAGTGATGTCATGAGTGATGTCACTGACCATGTCATGAGTGATGTAATATGTGACGTTATCAGCAGTGCATTGCGGGCGCGCGAGTTATAGTTAGCTGAACTAACTATAACGGGGGAATTTCATTGGTTTTTTACGAGTAAAATGTCCAGCTAACTATAACATGTGTGAAACCTATGGTTTTTTCATTGAATATATATATAAATATATATATATATAAAAAACATATTTAAGCTTTACAGAAACACACAGTCACTGGATGATGTCATCAGTGATGCTGCCAGTGATGTCATTTGAGATGTCATCAGTGATGTCATCAGTGATGTCACTGGCCATGTCATGAATGATGTAATATGTGACGTCATCAGGAGTGCATTGCAGGGGTGCAAGTTATAGTTAGCTCAACTAACTATAACGGCCGAATTTCTATGGTTTTGTACGAGTGAAATGAACTGACTATAACGTCCCTGAAACCTATGTAGCTAGTGTTGGATATCAAACTGACAGCAGTGTGCAAAATACATTTCAAGTGAGAAAGTGCAACAACAGATACATCAACCGAAACCACATTGCCAACACCCAAGTTTGAAACAAAGGATTCAGAAGTGCTGATTTTTCTCAAAGGGAGTTGATAGTCGTAAGTTTTCGAGATTTTATGGATGTTTGGTTTGGAAGACAGTTTTGAATCAAGGGTAAAATCCAGAGGTTGGACTATAGAAATAAGTGTTAGGAATGCCATGGAGCAGAGAATGCGCGGGAACCAGAATCTCAAAAGTTAGGCGTGGTAGAAGTTCTGAATAGAATTAATTCAGTGTTTGATGGCTTGAACTTCAAAATGTGAAGACATTAAAGTCTCCTTGCTCTTAGCCAGTTCTGCAGATGATGCAGGTGATGTAAAAACTCCACAGATGACAGAAAAAGACAGATGTAAAGTTCATTAGCAGACTGGTGAATATAGAGACAGGAGCTAGCCACCACCTTTTTAAGTGTTAAATAAGACAGGAGCAAGAATGGAACCATGCACAGATAGTGAATTTGGAGGAACCTATCTGGAGAAACTGGGTTGACCCAGGGAGGTAGATTTAAAACTACTACTTAAGGCACAAGCACTCACTGAAAGAGTATAAAGAAGTGTCCCAAGGTCAACTATACCAAAGATTGAGGGGAGGTTGAGGAAGAGAAGCAATAAGACATCCCCACCATCCACAAATAGCATTGCCATTCGTCTTCAGGGAAGCTGTTTTACTGCTGTATCAAGGATGGACATCAGATTAATAAGAGCGTACAAATTTGTGCACAGTGATTTCTAGTTGTTGTGAAAACGTTTATTTAAAAATTGAAGATTAGAAATAAAGTATACAGCGGTCTGTGATTTACAGTTTGTTATATATTTAATTTGTCGATAGTACAGACAACAGTCAGGCTTGTTTAAAGTGCAGATTTATAACTAAAAAAAGATGGGAAATATGTGGTAATCGAGTTCCCATATTTTTTGCACCTTTTTTCCCACCATAATTACGACTAGGCCACTCATGCAGCATCCTCGACTAAAGTCCTGGATTGGAGTTTTGCTGGCGGTAGTCTATCAGTCAGTGTAGCAGAGGACATTATGTTTGCCACAGTGCTTAATTTGTAAAAAGAAAAGATTTTTTTTTAAATGTGCTATGCCCCCTTGTCAGACTGTGCCACCCATTGCCCTGCCAACGCTGCCAATGACAGTACCAATGTAACTACTAGCCATCACACTCCTACAAGTGTGACAATTTAGACTATTCCAGGCCACCCAAAAGTAGAAGAATGTCTTGGGCATCAAGAATTTGTCATGTTTAATGTATTTTGAATGATTAAACAACTGTTGCTGTGTATATGTCAATATTAGAGAGACAGTGCCACCAGTTGGTGGATTGTCATAAGTGCCGGTGTTTTATTTTAATTTTTTTATTTTTTTATTTTTATTGAGCAGAATAATAACAGAGCAAGAAAATCATTCACAGTACATACAATTGTTAAATAAAAGCTTCTTCTTGACTAATTGCTGGAATTATGCATTTCCCACATCTCCATCTCAAACAGGCGCAATCCCATATACAGATAATAAAGTGCAGTGCGAAACAGTTGATCAGGTATGTGAGCTCAGCTTACTAAAGTGCAGTACATAGCAGCTTTTACAGAATTTATCCATTCACAATACTCCGTTCTAAGCAGGCGTAACTCCGGCACCCATCCCAAATGCGGATCGTAAAATGCAGTGCAGTACAGTTTAATAATCAAGTTATTAAACTCAGCTTACTTGAAACACAAGGCTCTCTCTTATCCTAAATTCTGAAACTAAAGTGCGGTGCATAGCAGCTTTTACATAGTTGAACCATTTTCAAAACATCAAGGGAGTCATTAGGATGGCGGGCTGACTTTAGTCCGCCCCCCACCCTAGCGGTAACAGGACCGTCCGCCTGCCATACGGCGGTCCCGCCACCCTAATTATGATGTGACCACCAGTGCGGAGGTCGCATCTGGCGATTTAACATTGCGACTGGTGCTGCTGGCTGCATGGAAATAGAGGGGTGTACCCTGGGCACCCCCCAGTGCACAGCTGACCCACCCCCGGGCGCCCGCAACGGGCCACCAAAGCCAGTCTCTGCCTGTCTTTTTGCAGCAGAGAATTCACCTAAAAAGAGAGGTGGAGAGGCCCATTGTAATCACTACGGCGGTGCCTGCATGGCACCGCAGCAATGATTGCCTGGTTCCGGGTGTCGCAAGGCGGGTGGAAAAGGACCCCCTTGTGGAACCGTGACGGTCGGTCTTTCCGACCACCGCGGAACTATAGTGATTCCCACCGCCATCCTAATATGGCGGTGGGTAAATCACCTTTTGATGGTGGGCGGATCACCACTGCTGGGCCGGCGGTGGCGATCCGCCCGCCATCGTAATCAGCCCCCAAGTGTTAGTAGCTTCTAAAATTGACTAATGGATGCAATCATTTCCCATGACTTGTCCCATACCTGCACAAGCCCGATATCCATCCAAAATGTAGCTAATAAAGTGCAGTGCTAAGCAGCTAGACCTCATCGGAATAATAAATTCAGCTTATTAACAGCACAAATCTCCTGCCTATCCTACATGTTAAAACTAAAGTGCGGTCATAGCAGCTTTTGCAGCTTTTACAAAATTAAACCAATAATTTCATCATTACAGATTTTCTATTCCCATTAAATAACATTTTAAACCCCTTCTTCCTTCAATAATAGATATAAATTGTCCTCCAATTCTGGCGGATCAAGTACCGTGCTACTAAAGTGGAAATCGCTAAAAAAAAATGTTCCCCCTTGGGAGATTGGGGCATTAGAGCTCTGCCTTACATACCCAAACAATGCTATCTCTGGTTCCGGTTTTAATTTTCTCTGTAAGCCCTTGTTGAGGGCGGAAAACACTTCCTCCCAGAACTGGGTTAAAAGCGGGCAGGTAAAAAAAATATGTAGCCAACCCCTCAGACCCATTTGTTGGCAACAAAAGCACTTGTCCTCTACTTCTGGATACATCTTATGTAAAACTCTTGGTGTATAATAAGACATCCAGTGGGATAAAAATGCCATTCTTTTGAAATTTGCGGCTCTTAGTGCTTTATTGTCATGTGTCGTGATTTCCTGCCACTCTAGTTCTGAAAAAGTGCACAGTGTTTCTTGGGAAATCTTACCTAAAAAGCTTGTTACTAGAGAGCTTTCCCTTTGATTCCGTAAAAGTCTGTGCCAATTTCCAACTCCGCTTAATTTAGTTCTATAAAGGGCTGTCAATAAAGGCATCGGGCCTTTGCTTAATGGAGAGCAAAATTGTTTCACAAATTGAGTAATCTGAGAAAACCCCCAAAAATATGACTTACAGCTAGCTTTAACCTAGCCTGGATCTCCTCCCATTTTAAACATCTCCCCCTTACTATAAAGTGGATAAGTGCCGGTGTTGACAATTAAGTGCCAGTGCCCAGCACCATAAACCACTAACTCAAATTAAGTGCTGGTTTGCCAGCCTATTTACAGCCTGTCAAATTCAGAGATCACCATAAGCTTAGTGTGGTACTTTAGAATTTGGGACCGCGTGGGAGACAGGGCCCTACCCTGCCTCTTCCGGTA
This sequence comes from Triturus cristatus, assembly GCF_964204655.1. Lineage (NCBI taxonomy): Eukaryota > Metazoa > Chordata > Amphibia > Caudata > Salamandridae > Triturus > Triturus cristatus. Next base: position 806,093,567 of record NC_140592.1, on the reverse strand, counting down.
TTGGCGAGCCGCGAATGGCCAATGCAGTATGTACAAGTGCTTTGTATAACGTTTTAGCGATAAATGCACTTTATATACGATGTTTTACATTAACTTCGTGGGTTCCATCTTGGAGCGGTGGCCATCTTATGGTTGCCCTCACAAAGGCTACACATTACGAACAAATACGGGCCTTTAGAACACATGTGCTTTCTATTTGACTTCTCTGTGACCTGTGCAGCTTGGCTCCGCTGCCCCAGGTCAGTCCGGTCCCACAAGCTCCCCGTCCTACGGCCACCTGTGATTAGCATCAGGGTTTGACACACCATAAAGCCTTTTCATCCCACTCAAGCCTCCGGCTAATCTCTTTCACACCTGACTCTTCCTGCTTTATGGCTTGTTTTACAAACAGGAGGTGCCCGTGTTTATTGGGGCCTGTTGATATCTGATGTGGGATCTGAGACTCGCTGGGTCAATAATTGTGGGCTGGCCTAACTGGAATGTGGGATGGTCATCATGACTCTGCCTTTTCTTTTGTAATGAATACATGTGAATGACCATATCGTAAAACAAGGAATGTGTGCCTGAAGCATGATATTTTGTATTTAAGGAGAAGCCCGTTTCTGTAATTTTTAAGCAGTCTCCTGAGAACATACATTGTGCTGTACTTCTCGGATACCTGTAATTGGTCTGCAGCCAATAAATTGATCTTTGACTTCACCAAGAAGACTCTGTGTTTCTGTAGGTCTGAAACAGGAAGAACCCGAAGTCTTAGGGTGTGTTCCCCTGCACCGCTGGGCTTTAAAATCCCAGTACTTCAGTTGGCGCCCAACTCGGGGCGATTTCAGCGGTACCAGTCTAAGCCAGAGGTTTGTGAGGAGCTTCGTGTGGAAATTCCGGAGGAAGGCCGCCACTTCATCGACCCCTGCATGTCGACGTGGTCCGAAAGTCTTTTCTGCGAGGTTCTCCGCGTCCCGACGGCTACGAAGGACTGCTGCCCTGATTAATCGCCCTGTTTTGGACCCTTGACGATTTTGGTAGAGCGAAACAATCGAGAGAGTCTTCTGGTGACGCCATCGATCATCGATATTCAGTTAAGTATAAGTGGAGCGTCTCCCAGTTTGTTTGGTATCCTTCGGGAATTTGGTATCCTTCGGGATCGCTTTTGATTTGGAGCTTGCAAGTGCCAAAGCCAGAGGACTCGTGTATTCACGAGACTATCGTATTCGATAATCCTTTGAAGTTTGAAACTAGACTAGTGAGCGAAGATGCCTGGTTCTAGTGTATTTGGAAGATTGTTTTGTTTGGGTTGTAAAAGGGATTCCCAGTTGGAGGATTCGTGTCCGGTTCCTCCAATTGGAACTCCAACTTATGAGCTTTATGTAAAACATGGCGTGGGCCCCATTGCATATAATGAAGTATGGATCCGATACACCAGAAAGGACGGTGTTTTAAAATGGCCCCAAAATGGTAGTTTCGATACAGATATCTTAGATAATTTGGAAGTTAAATTGTTTAAAAAGAAAGCCCGGCCGGCGATGTTTGATTCTTTCCTCCTATGGCGAAAGCAAGCCAAACAGAAGGAAATTAAGCTAGCAAAAAGGAATAAGAGAGAAAGAGGTATGTCAATGATGCAAGCAGCTGTGCAATTTAAAGATAATGAGGAGGAACAAATGAATGAGCAGTTACATAGACAGCGCAAACTAGGGATCGATAAATGTTACCCAGTTTTGTCACCCCTACCACAAGATGAGACGAAAGAGATAGAAAAGGATTCCCTAATGTCCCATTTGCTAAGTTCGCCACCCCCGTATGCGCAAAATGCCACAGCGCCTCCACAGCTCGTAAATGTGCAGCCTCTAGTCAATGTGCTGCAAGCCTTCCCACAACCGCCAGCTCCTCCCCAGCTGGCTCCTATCCCTGCAGTGCAGCCCTCTCAAGGGCCGCCAGTTTTGTTACCTGTTGCCCCTGTGCTTCCTGCGACTTTGCCTAGTACGTCAGCTGCCTCCCCTGGCACTTTTCCTTACACAACCCAGGTACCTGTATCTGCACCCGCTTTTCTTCCCTCAGTCTATCCCCCCGTTTTCGCCTCAACTTCTCCTTCAGCACGACAACGACTAGCGAATGTAGTTACTAGTTTAATGTCGCCTCTCTTTGGGTCATCTAGTGTGACCCCTGGTTTACAACGTAAGCAATTGCGTAGTCAGCTGCCTGGTCCTGAAGAGAAGGAGGTGTTAGATCATCTGGCGCGTAGGTGGATTGGTTTCCCTTCACTCTATGATGTGGAATCAGTTGTTAACGTTTTCCACCAATGGGATGCCCCAAAACAGAGGTATGTGTTTGACAAAATGTGTGAATTCCTCTGTGAGGAATTGGAGGATCATGGTTCAAATTCAAACCCACAGGAGTTGTGTCGAGTGCGGTTTGATTTTGGAACAGGTACAATTGTGGGTCCCGATGTAGATAAAGCAGTTGCGACTTTACTGTCCTTCAGGAATGATGATTGTCAACAATCATTGTTCGAACAAGAATTCCCTGTGGGGAAAAAGGGAAAAGTGCGACAATACCCTATGAGAGATGTCCCTCCGGTATGTAAGGAAGCCGTTGCGGCTGATGCCGCTCGAGGTATTGCTGCTGCTCCAGCACATTTTCAGCGTGTTTGGGTACATGTCCCATGGAAGCATTCTGTGGTGTTAGCGCTTAAGCAGACATTGCCTGACCCCCGTAAAAACCCTGCAGGATATTATAAGGAGTTATCACAAACTGCAGAATCGTGTGTCATGAATCTGGCTGATATAGATATGTTGTTTGGGAATGTTGTTCCACAGCCTTTATGGGGATCCATTCGTAATACGGATCATGCTGCAGAACTAGGGGGCACATGGGCTAATATCATTGCTGCAGACACTAGACAAGTTGGTGGTGCAAAACCTGAGCCTCTCGTAGCAGAACTCCCTGGTAGAATTATTACCTACATGAAAACTATAATGCCCGCGATGCGCGTGAATTGGGATAAACTATCCGCATGTAAGCAGAAGAAAGATGAGACAGTGGCTGATTTCTTTACAAGGTTTGAAGAAACGTTTATCGACCACAGTGGTCAAGACATGAGTACTGAAGGTGGCCAACGGTTATTTGTTGATAAATGTGTGCAGAATCTACTTCCCGAGTTGTGTAAGAAATTGAAAGATTCAGAAAGTTCTTGGGCCGTTTCCTCTTCAGCGCAAATACTGGCTACTGCACAGTATTACGAAAATAGAGATAAAGACGAGAAAGATAGAACAGACAAGAAAACGAAAGAACTGAAAACGAAGGTCCTTTTACAGCAGGCTTACCCGCCACGTGGAGGACAGAATAATTATAGGCCAACCCAAGGTATCTATCAGCAACCCCAACAGTTTCAGAATAACCAGCAAATGAATGGGTATTATCAACCACGTATCCCTCTAGGTCCCAATCAATGTTCATATTGCAGAGAGGAAGGTCATTTTAAGTATAGCTGTCCTAAATTAATGCAGCGTACTAGTAATGCGTATGGCGCAAGAGGTAGAGGTGGTCAGCATGCCCCTAGAGGTAGAGGGCGTGGAAATGTTCCCCAGAACGCGCGTCCTCTTCCGCCTCAAAATACGATAAATGGCTTTGATCAGCAAGCCAATGCTACTGGTAATACAGCTCAGTACTATAATAATGATTATTATGCAGAAGACGACAATGGGGAAGGTAATGATTACTAGGACAGCCATAGACAGAGAGAGAGAGTTGTTTCAGTACCAGTGGATCAGAGTGGACCGTATGTTAAGGTGACTACAGCGGGTATAACAGAGCCCTTTCTGCTGGACACTGGTGCTGCAAAGAGTTCAATTATGCATTCAAAACTCCCTGGCGCGCCTTTGTCTGGCGAAATGAATGTTTCAGTAGGTTTTTCTGGCGCCCCAGTTAGGAACCCGATTTCTAGTCCTATGCCACTTTCTGTTGGACCTTGTGAGCTAAAAGCACCCCTCATCCTAACGACAGGTTGTGGTGAAAATCTGTTAGGGTTGGATTTGTTAAAAAGATTGCATGCAACGCTATATTGTTCTCCCTCAGGAGTGCAACTTACATTGGGTAAGGAAGTGATTTCCCCGATGTATTTGTCAAAGAATGCAATGCCACCTGAATTGTCATCCCTTCCGGATGTCCTTTGGGCTACTGGTCCCAATGATGTGGGTCTCTTGGAAATACCGCCATATGTGGTCACTTTAAAAGCCAATGTCAGATTGCCACGCATTCCCCAGTACAAGATCTCCAATGAAGGTCAGAAAGCGTTGTTAGCAATTGTCAGCGATTTGATTAAAAAGGGTGTAATTGAAGAGACAAGAGGCAATGTTTGCAATAGTCCTGTTTTACCTGTTTTAAAACGAACGGACCCTTCACAGCCACCTGTTTAAATGCACTGCTGATAACGTCACATATTACATCACTCATGACATGGTCAGTGACATCACTCATGACATCACTGATGACATCTCAAATGACATCACTGATGACATCACTGATGACATCATCCTTGTGATAGAGTGGCAGACCTCCTCTTCCCCTAATATAACCTTTGATACACACATTCAAAAATAGAGACTAAAATTTTCAAAACAATGGACATACCAATAACAGTTACAACAACCTCTTCAGTAATTCTAAGATCCACATACACATCCACTCATTCACCAACAGTCCTATACAGTCACTCATACATGTACTCACTTATCATATGTACTCATACACCTATACATCCTGTTACACAATGCCACTCATCCATAGAGCTACTCACACACATAGTCACTCATGCTAATAAAGAATCAAACATACATTTACTTGCATATACAGTTATACACACACCACCACACTTACTTCTACGGAAACGTACACATACTTAGTCTTTTAAACAATCACTTATAGAAATACATACTTATTCATACAGGAACTCTTTCAATCTCTCACTCTCACATATATAAACCAATAGTCACATATACTAGTTTTAAACATATGTAGTTACTCATAAAGAAACTATTGAGACAGTCATTCACTCACTAACACACCCATACACACACTCATCCACCCATGCAGTCCTGCACACATGCTCTGTTCAACACATACAAACAGTGAGTCACTCATTCATGCACCTATGCACTACGTCATACCCCCCACCGAACCATGCAGACACTCAGACTAATACTCAAAAAACCAACTAATAACCTATATAGACACCCATGTAGCTACTCACCAACCCATGCAGCCACTTATACACAAAGTGAAAAAATGATACAGATATTTACATATTTAAACATTACTCACTAAGCCATGTATTCACTATGATACACTTAATCAGTCAGTTACACAATCAATTTTTCAAAAAGAAATCATCCATTTAGACAGTAATATACCCATTTATTCTTCCATCAACCTTGAGATATACATATATAAAACATATTTAATTTTCAGAAAAACACACATTCACTGGATGATGTCATCAGTGATGTCATCAGTGATGTCATTTGAGATGTCATCAGTGATGTCATGAGTGATGTCACTGACCATGTCATGAGTGATGTAATATGTGACGTTATCAGCAGTGCATTGCGGGCGCGCGAGTTATAGTTAGCTGAACTAACTATAACGGGGGAATTTCATTGGTTTTTTACGAGTAAAATGTCCAGCTAACTATAACATGTGTGAAACCTATGGTTTTTTCATTGAATATATATATAAATATATATATATATAAAAAACATATTTAAGCTTTACAGAAACACACAGTCACTGGATGATGTCATCAGTGATGCTGCCAGTGATGTCATTTGAGATGTCATCAGTGATGTCATCAGTGATGTCACTGGCCATGTCATGAATGATGTAATATGTGACGTCATCAGGAGTGCATTGCAGGGGTGCAAGTTATAGTTAGCTCAACTAACTATAACGGCCGAATTTCTATGGTTTTGTACGAGTGAAATGAACTGACTATAACGTCCCTGAAACCTATGTAGCTAGTGTTGGATATCAAACTGACAGCAGTGTGCAAAATACATTTCAAGTAAGAAAGTGCAACAACAGATACATCAACCGAAACCACATTGCCAACACCCAAGTTTGAAACAAGGGATTCAGAAGTGCTGATTTTTCTCAAAGGGAGTTGATAGTCGTAAGTTTTCGAGATTTTATGGATGTTTGGTTTGGAAGACAGTTTTGAATCAAGGGTAAAATCCAGAGGTTGGACTATAGAAATAAGTGTTAGGAATGCCATGGAGCAGAGAATGCGCGGGAACCAGAATCTCAAAAGTTAGGCGTGGTAGAAGTTCTGAATAGAATTAATTCAGTGTTTGATGGCTTGAACTTCAAAATGTGAAGACATTAAAGTCTCCTTGCTCTTAGCCAGTTCTGCAGATGATGCAGGTGATGTAAAAACTCCACAGATGACAGAAAAAGATAGATGTAAAGTTCATTAGCAGACTGGTGAATATAGAGACAGGAGCTAGCCACCACCTTTTTAAGTGTTAAATAAGACAGGAGCAAGAATGGAACCATGCACAGATAGTGAATTTGGAGGAACCTATCTGGAGAAACTGGGTTGACCCAGGGAGGTAGATTTAAAACTACTACTTAAGGCACAAGCACTCACTGAAAGAGTATAAAGAAGTGTCCCAAGGTCAACTATACCAAAGATTGAGGGGAGGTTGAGGAAGAGAAGCAATAAGACATCCCCACCATCCACAAATAGCATTGCCATTCGTCTTCAGGGAAGCTGTTTTACTGCTGTATCAAGGATGGACATCAGATTAATAAGAGCGTACAAATTTGTGCACAGTGATTTCTAGTTGTTGTGAAAACGTTTATTTAAAAATTGAAGATTAGAAATAAAGTATACAGCGGTCTGTGATTTACAGTTTGTTATATATTTAATTTGTCGATAGTACAGACAACAGTCAGGCTTGTTTAAAGTGCAGATTTATAACTAAAAAAAGATGGGAAATATGTGGTAATCGAGTTCCCATATTTTTTGCACCTTTTTTCCCACCATAATTACGACTAGGCCACTCATGCAGCATCCTCGACTAAAGTCCTGGATTGGAGTTTTGCTGGCGGTAGTCTATCAGTCAGTGTAGCAGAGGACATTATGTTTGCCACAGTGCTTAATTTGTAAAAAGAAAAGATTTTTTTTTAAATGTGCTATGCCCCCTTGTCAGACTGTGCCACCCATTGCCCTGCCAACGCTGCCAATGACAGTACCAATGTAACTACTAGCCATCACACTCCTACAAGTGTGACAATTTAGACTATTCCAGGCCACCCAAAAGTAGAAGAATGTCTTGGGCATCAAGAATTTGTCATGTTTAATGTATTTTGAATGATTAAACAACTGTTGCTGTGTATATGTCAATATTAGAGAGACAGTGCCACCAGTTGGTGGATTGTCATAAGTGCCGGTGTTTTATTTTAAATTTTTTATTTTTTTATTTTTATTGAGCAGAATAATAACAGAGCAAGAAAATCATTCACAGTACATACAATTGTTAAATAAAAGCTTCTTCTTGACTAATTGCTGGAATTATGCATTTCCCACATCTCCATCTCAAACAGGCGCAATCCCATATACAGATAATAAAGTGCAGTGCGAAACAGTTGATCAGGTATGTGAGCTCAGCTTACTAAAGTGCAGTACATAGCAGCTTTTACAGAATTTATCCATTCACAATACTCCGTTCTAAGCAGGCGTAACTCCGGCACCCATCCCAAATGCGGATCGTAAAATGCAGTGCAGTACAGTTTAATAATCAAGTTATTAAACTCAGCTTACTTGAAACACAAGGCTCTCTCTTATCCTAAATTCTGAAACTAAAGTGCGGTGCATAGCAGCTTTTACATAGTTGAACCATTTTCAAAACATCAAGGGAGTCATTAGGATGGCGGGCTGACTTTAGTCCGCCCCCCACCCTAGCGGTAACAGGACCGTCCGCCTGCCATACGGCGGTCCCGCCACCCTAATTATGATGTGACCACCAGTGCGGAGGTCGCATCTGGCGATTTAACATTGCGACTGGTGCTGCTGGCTGCATGGAAATAGAGGGGTGTACCCTGGGCACCCCCCAGTGCACAGCTGACCCACCCCCGGGCGCCCGCAACGGGCCACCAAAGCCAGTCTCTGCCTGTCTTTTTGCAGCAGAGAATTCACCTAAAAAGAGAGGTGGAGAGGCCCATTGTAATCACTACGGCGGTGCCTGCATGGCACCGCAGCAATGATTGCCTGGTTCCGGGTGTCGCAAGGCGGGTGGAAAAGGACCCCCTTGTGGAACCGTGACGGTCGGTCTTTCCGACCACCGCGGAACTATAGTGATTCCCACCGCCATCCTAATATGGCGGTGGGTAAATCACCTTTTGATGGTGGGCGGATCACCACTGCTGGGCCGGCGGTGGCGATCCGCCCGCCATCGTAATCAGCCCCCAAGTGTTAGTAGCTTCTAAAATTGACTAATGGGTGCAATCATTTCCCATGACTTGTCCCATACCTGCACAAGCCCGATATCCATCCAAAATGTAGCTAATAAAGTGCAGTGCTAAGCAGCTAGACCTCATCGGAATAATAAATTCAGCTTATTAACAGCACAAATCTCCTGCCTATCCTACATGTTAAAACTAAAGTGCGGTCATAGCAGCTTTTGCAGCTTTTACAAAATTAAACCAATAATTTCATCATTACAGATTTTCTATTCCCATTAAATAACATTTTAAACCCCTTCTTCCTTCAATAATAGATATAAATTGTCCTCCAATTCTGGCGGATCAAGTACCGTGCTACTAAAGTGGAAATCGCTAAAACAAATGTTCCCCCTTGGGAGATTGGGGCATTAGAGCTCTGCCTTACATACCCAAACAATGCTATCTCTGGTTCCGGTTTTAATTTTCTCTGTAAGCCCTTGTTGAGGGCGGAAAACACTTCCTCCCAGAACTGGGTTAAAAGCGGGCAGGTAAAAAAAATATGTAGCCAACCCCTCAGACCCATTTGTTGGCAACAAAAGCACTTGTCCTCTACTTCTGGATACATCTTATGTAAAACTCTTGGTGTATAATAAGACATCCAGTGGGATAAAAATGCCATTCTTTTGAAATTTGCGGCTCTTAGTGCTTTATTGTCATGTGTCGTGATTTCCTGCCACTCTAGTTCTGAAAAAGTGCACAGTGTTTCTTGGGAAATCTTACCTAAAAAGCTTGTTACTAGAGAGCTTTCCCTTTGATTCCGTAAAAGTCTGTGCCAATTTCCAACTCCGCTTAATTTAGTTCTATAAAGGGCTGTCAATAAAGGCATCGGGCCTTTGCTTAATGGAGAGCAAAATTGTTTCACAAATTGAGTAATCTGAGAAAACCCCCAAAAATATGACTTACAGCTAGCTTTAACCTAGCCTGGATCTCCTCCCATTTTAAACATCTCCCCCTTACTATAAAGTGGATAAGTGCCGGTGTTGACAATTAAGTGCCAGTGCCGAGCACCATAAACCACTAACTCAAATTAAGCGCTGGTTTGCCAGCCTATTTACAGCCTGTCAAATTCAGAGATCACCATAAGCTTAGTGTGGTACTTTAGAATTTGGGACCGCGTGGGAGACAGGGCCCTACCCCTGCCTCTTCCGGTATTGGCGAGCCGCGAATGGCCAATGCAGTATGTACAAGTGCTTTGTATAACGTTTTAGCGATAAATGCACTTTATATACGATGTTTTACATTAACTTCGTGGGTTCCATCTTGGAGCGGTGGCCATCTTATGGTTGCCCTCACAAAGGCTACACATTACGAACAAATACGGGCCTTTAGAACACATGTGCTTTCTATTTGACTTCTCTGTGACCTGTGCAGCTTGGCTCCGCTGCCCCAGGTCAGTCCGGTCCCACAAGCTCCCCGTCCTACGGCCACCTGTGATTAGCATCAGGGTTTGACACACCATAAAGCCTTTTCATCCCACTCAAGCCTCCGGCTAATCTCTTTCACACCTGACTCTTCCTGCTTTATGGCTTGTTTTACAAACAGGAGGTGCCCGTGTTTATTGGGGCCTGTTGATATCTGATGTGGGATCTGAGACTCGCTGGGTCAATAATTGTGGGCTGGCCTAACTGGAATGTGGGATGGTCATCATGACTCTGCCTTTTCTTTTGTAATGAATACATGTGAATGACCATATCGTAAAACAAGGAATGTGTGCCTGAAGCATGATATTTTGTATTTAAGGAGAAGCCCGTTTCTGTAATTTTTAAGCAGTCTCCTGAGAACATACATTGTGCTGTACTTCTCGGATACCTGTAATTGGTCTGCAGCCAATAAATTGATCTTTGACTTCACCAAGAAGACTCTGTGTTTCTGTAGGTCTGAAACAGGAAGAACCCGAAGTCTTAGGGTGTGTTCCCCTGCACCGCTGGGCTTTAAAATCCCAGTACTTCAGTTGGCGCCCAACTCGGGGCGATTTCAGCGGTACCAGTCTAAGCCAGAGGTTTGTGAGGAGCTTCGTGTGGAAATTCCGGAGGAAGGCCGCCACTTCATCGACCCCTGCATGTCGACGTGGTCCGAAAGTCTTTTCTGCGAGGTTCTCCGCGTCCCGACGGCTACGAAGGACTGCTGCCCTGATTAATCGCCCTGTTTTGGACCCTTGACGATTTTGGTAGAGCGAAACAATCGAGAGAGTCTTCTGGTGACGCCATCGATCATCGATATTCAGTTAAGTATAAGTGGAGCGTCTCCCAGTTTGTTTGGTATCCTTCGGGAATTTGGTATCCTTCGGGATCGCTTTTGATTTGGAGCTTGCAAGTGCCAAAGCCAGAGGACTCGTGTATTCACGAGACTATCGTATTCGATAATCCTTTGAAGTTTGAAACTAGACTAGTGAGCGAAGATGCCTGGTTCTAGTGTATTTGGAAGATTGTTTTGTTTGGGTTGTAAAAGGGATTCCCAGTTGGAGGATTCGTGTCCGGTTCCTCCAATTGGAACTCCAACTTATGAGCTTTATGTAAAACATGGCGTGGGCCCCATTGCATATAATGAAGTATGGATCCGATACACCAGAAAGGACGGTGTTTTAAAATGGCCCCAAAATGGTAGTTTCGATACAGATATCTTAGATAATTTGGAAGTTAAATTGTTTAAAAAGAAAGCCCGGCCGGCGATGTTTGATTCTTTCCTCCTATGGCGAAAGGAAGCCAAACAGAAGGAAATTAAGCTAGCAAAAAGGAATAAGAGAGAAAGAGGTATGTCAATGATGCAAGCAGCTGTGCAATTTAAAGATAATGAGGAGGAACAAATGAATGAGCAGTTACATAGACAGCGCAAACTAGGGATCGATAAATGTTACCCAGTTTTGTCACCCCTACCACAAGATGAGACGAAAGAGATAGAAAAGGATTCCCTAATGTCCCATTTGCTAAGTTCGCCACCCCCGTATGCGCAAAATGCCACAGCGCCTCCACAGCTCGTAAATGTGCAGCCTCTAGTCAATGTGCTGCAAGCCTTCCCACAACCGCCAGCTCCTCCCCAGCTGGCTCCTATCCCTGCAGTGCAGCCCTCTCAAGGGCCGCCAGTTTTGTTACCTGTTGCCCCTGTGCTTCCTGCGACTTTGCCTAGTACGTCAGCTGCCTCCCCTGGCACTTTTCCTTACACAACCCAGGTACCTGTATCTGCACCCGCTTTTCTTCCCTCAGTCTATCCCCCCGTTTTCGCCTCAACTTCTCCTTCAGCACGACAACGACTAGCGAATGTAGTTACTAGTTTAATGTCGCCTCTCTTTGGGTCATCTAGTGTGACCCCTGGTTTACAACGTAAGCAATTGCGTAGTCAGCTGCCTGGTCCTGAAGAGAAGGAGGTGTTAGATCATCTGGCGCGTAGGTGGATTGGTTTCCCTTCACTCTATGATGTGGAATCAGTTGTTAACGTTTTCCACCAATGGGATGCCCCAAAACAGAGGTATGTGTTTGACAAAATGTGTGAATTCCTCTGTGAGGAATTGGAGGATCATGGTTCAAATTCAAACCCACAGGAGTTGTGTCGAGTGCGGTTTGATTTTGGAACAGGTACAATTGTGGGTCCCGATGTAGATAAAGCAGTTGCGACTTTACTGTCCTTCAGGAATGATGATTGTCAACAATCATTGTTCGAACAAGAATTCCCTGTGGGGAAAAAGGGAAAAGTGCGACAATACCCTATGAGAGATGTCCCTCCGGTATGTAAGGAAGCCGTTGCGGCTGATGCCGCTCGAGGTATTGCTGCTGCTCCAGCACATTTTCCGCGTGTTTGGGTACATGTCCCATGGAAGCGTTCTGTGGTGTTAGCGCTTAAGCAGACATTGCCTGAACCCCGTAAAAACCCTGCAGGATATTATAAGGAGTTATCACAAACTGCAGAATCGTGTGTCATGAATCTGGCTGATATAGATATGTTGTTTGGGAATGTTGTTCCACAGCCTTTATGGGGATCCATTCGTAATACGGATCATGCTGCAGAACTAGGGGGCACATGGGCTAATATCATTGCTGCAGACACTAGACAAGTTGGTGGTGCAAAACCTGAGCCTCTCGTAGCAGAACTCCCTGGTAGAATTATTACCTACATGAAAACTATAATGCCCGCGATGCGCGTGAATTGGGATAAACTATCCGCATGTAAGCAGAAGAAAGATGAGACAGTGGCTGATTTCTTTACAAGGTTTGAAGAAACGTTTATCGACCACAGTGGTCAAGACATGAGTACTGAAGGTGGCCAACGGTTATTTGTTGATAAATGTGTGCAGAATCTACTTCCCGAGTTGTGTAAGAAATTGAAAGATTCAGAAAGTTCTTGGGCCGTTTCCTCTTCAGCGCAAATACTGGCTACTGCACAGTATTACGAAAATAGAGATAAAGACGAGAAAGATAGAACAGACAAGAAAACGAAAGAACTGAAAACGAAGGTCCTTTTACAGCAGGCTTACCCGCCACGTGGAGGACAGAATAATTATAGGCCAACCCAAGGTATCTATCAGCAACCCCAACAGTTTCAGAATAACCAGCAAATGAATGGGTATTATCAACCACGTATCCCTCTAGGTCCCAATCAATGTTCATATTGCAGAGAGGAAGGTCATTTTAAGTATAGCTGTCCTAAATTAATGCAGCGTACTAGTAATGCGTATGGCGCAAGAGGTAGAGGTGGTCAGCATGCCCCTAGAGGTAGAGGGCGTGGAAATGTTCCCCAGAACGCGCGTCCTCTTCCGCCTCAAAATACGATAAATGGCTTTGATCAGCAAGCCAATGCTACTGGTAATACAGCTCAGTACTATAATAATGATTATTATGCAGAAGACGACAATGGGGAAGGTAATGATTACTAGGACAGCCATAGACAGAGAGAGAGAGTTGTTTCAGTACCAGTGGATCAGAGTGGACCGTATGTTAAGGTGACTACAGCGGGTATAACAGAGCCCTTTCTGCTGGACACTGGTGCTGCAAAGAGTTCAATTATGCATTCAAAACTCCCTGGCGCACCTTTGTCTGGCGAAATGAATGTTTCAGTAGGTTTTTCTGGCGCCCCAGTTAGGAACCCGATTTCTAGTCCTATGCCACTTTCTGTTGGACCTTGTGAGCTAAAAGCACCCCTCATCCTAACGACAGGTTGTGGTGAAAATCTGTTAGGGTTGGATTTGTTAAAAAGATTGCATGCAACGCTATATTGTTCTCCCTCAGGAGTGCAACTTACATTGGGTAAGGAAGTGATTTCCCCGATGTATTTGTCAAAGAATGCAATGCCACCTGAATTGTCATCCCTTCCGGATGTCCTTTGGGCTACTGGTCCCAATGATGTGGGTCTCTTGGAAATACCGCCATATGTGGTCACTTTAAAAGCCAATGTCAGATTGCCACGCATTCCCCAGTACAAGATCTCCAATGAAGGTCAGAAAGCGTTGTTAGCAATTGTCAGCGATTTGATTAAAAAGGGTGTAATTGAAGAGACAAGAGGCAATGTTTGCAATAGTCCTGTTTTACCTGTTTTAAAACGAACGGACCCTTCACAGCCACCTGTTTAAATGCACTGCTGATAACGTCACATATTACATCACTCATGACATGGTCAGTGACATCACTCATGACATCACTGATGACATCTCAAATGACATCACTGATGACATCACTGATGACATCATCCTTGTGATAGAGTGGCAGACCTCCTCTTCCCCTAATATAACCTTTGATACACACATTCAAAAATAGAGACTAAAATTTTCAAAACAATGGACATACCAATAACAGTTACAACAACCTCTTCAGTAATTCTAAGATCCACATACACATCCACTCATTCACCAACAGTCCTATACAGTCACTCATACATGTACTCACTTATCATATGTACTCATACACCTATACATCCTGTTACACAATGCCACTCATCCATAGAGCTACTCACACACATAGTCACTCATGCTAATAAAGAATCAAACATACATTTACTTGCATATACAGTTATACACACACCACCACACTTACTTCTACGGAAACTTACACATACTTAGTCTTTTAAACAATCACTTATAGAAATACATACTTATTCATACAGGAACTCTTTCAATCTCTCACTCTCACATATATAAACCAATAGTCACATATACTAGTTTTAAACATATGTAGTTACTCATAAAGAAACTATTGAGACAGTCATTCACTCACTAACACACCCATACACACACTCATCCACCCATGCAGTCCTGCACACATGCTCTGTTCAACACATACAAACAGTGAGTCACTCATTCATGCACCTATGCACTACGTCATACCCCCCACCGAACCATGCAGACACTCAGACTAATACTCAAAAAACCAACTAATAACCTATATAGACACCCATGTAGCTACTCACCAACCCATGCAGCCACTTATACACAAAGTGAAAAAATGATACAGATATTTACATATTTAAACATTACTCACTAAGCCATGTATTCACTATGATACACTTAATCAGTCAGTTACACAATCAATTTTTCAAAAAGAAATCATCCATTTAGACAGTAATATACCCATTTATTCTTCCATCAACCTTGAGATATACATATATAAAACATATTTAATTTTCAGAAAAACACACATTCACTGGATGATGTCATCAGTGATGTCATCAGTGATGTCATTTGAGATGTCATCAGTGATGTCATGAGTGATGTCACTGACCATGTCATGAGTGATGTAATATGTGACGTTATCAGCAGTGCATTGCGGGCGCGCGAGTTATAGTTAGCTGAACTAACTATAACGGGGGAATTTCATTGGTTTTTTACGAGTAAAATGTCCAGCTAACTATAACATGTGTGAAACCTATGGTTTTTTCATTGAATATATATATAAATATATATATATATAAAAAACATATTTAAGCTTTACAGAAACACACAGTCACTGGATGATGTCATCAGTGATGCTGCCAGTGATGTCATTTGAGATGTCATCAGTGATGTCATCAGTGATGTCACTGGCCATGTCATGAATGATGTAATATGTGACGTCATCAGGAGTGCATTGCAGGGTTGCAAGTTATAGTTAGCTCAACTAACTATAACGGCCGAATTTCTATGGTTTTGTACGAGTGAAATGAACTGACTATAACGTCCCTGAAACCTATGTAGCTAGTGTTGGATATCAAACTGACAGCAGTGTGCAAAATACATTTCAAGTAAGAAAGTGCAACAACAGATACATCAACCGAAACCACATTGCCAACACCCAAGTTTGAAACAAGGGATTCAGAAGTGCTGATTTTTCTCAAAGGGAGTTGATAGTCGTAAGTTTTCGAGATTTTATGGATGTTTGGTTTGGAAGACAGTTTTGAATCAAGGGTAAAATCCAGAGGTTGGACTATAGAAATAAGTGTTAGGAATGCCATGGAGCAGAGAATGCGCGGGAACCAGAATCTCAAAAGTTAGGCGTGGTAGAAGTTCTGAATAGAATTAATTCAGTGTTTGATGGCTTGAACTTCAAAATGTGAAGACATTAAAGTCTCCTTGCTCTTAGCCAGTTCTGCAGATGATGCAGGTGATGTAAAAACTCCACAGATGACAGAAAAAGATAGATGTAAAGTTCATTAGCAGACTGGTGAATATAGAGACAGGAGCTAGCCACCACCTTTTTAAGTGTTAAATAAGACAGGAGCAAGAATGGAACCATGCACAGATAGTGAATTTGGAGGAACCTATCTGGAGAAACTGGGTTGACCCAGGGAGGTAGATTTAAAACTACTACTTAAGGCACAAGCACTCACTGAAAGAGTATAAAGAAGTGTCCCAAGGTCAACTATACCAAAGATTGAGGGGAGGTTGAGGAAGAGAAGCAATAAGACATCCCCACCATCCACAAATAGCATTGCCATTCGTCTTCAGGGAAGCTGTTTTACTGCTGTATCAAGGATGGACATCAGATTAATAAGAGCGTACAAATTTGTGCACAGTGATTTCTAGTTGTTGTGAAAACGTTTATTTAAAAATTGAAGATTAGAAATAAAGTATACAGCGGTCTGTGATTTACAGTTTGTTATATATTTAATTTGTCGATAGTACAGACAACAGTCAGGCTTGTTTAAAGTGCAGATTTATAACTAAAAAAAGATGGGAAATATGTGGTAATCGAGTTCCCATATTTTTTGCACCTTTTTTCCCACCATAATTACGACTAGGCCACTCATGCAGCATCCTCGACTAAAGTCCTGGATTGGAGTTTTGCTGGCGGTAGTCTATCAGTCAGTGTAGCAGAGGACATTATGTTTGCCACAGTGCTTAATTTGTAAAAAGAAAAGATTTTTTTTTAAATGTGCTATGCCCCCTTGTCAGACTGTGCCACCCATTGCCCTGCCAACGCTGCCAATGACAGTACCAATGTAACTACTAGCCATCACACTCCTACAAGTGTGACAATTTAGACTATTCCAGGCCACCCAAAAGTAGAAGAATGTCTTGGGCATCAAGAATTTGTCATGTTTAATGTATTTTGAATGATTAAACAACTGTTGCTGTGTATATGTCAATATTAGAGAGACAGTGCCACCAGTTGGTGGATTGTCATCAGTGCCGGTGTTTTATTTTAAATTTTTTATTTTTTTATTTTTATTGAGCAGAATAATAACAGAGCAAGAAAATCATTCACAGTACATACAATTGTTAAATAAAAGCTTCTTCTTGACTAATTGCTGGAATTATGCATTTCCCACATCTCCATCTCAAACAGGCGCAATCCCATATACAGATAATAAAGTGCAGTGCGAAACAGTTGATCAGGTATGTGAGCTCAGCTTACTAAAGTGCAGTACATAGCAGCTTTTACAGAATTTATCCATTCACAATACTCCGTTCTAAGCAGGCGTAACTCCGGCACCCATCCCAAATGCGGATCGTAAAATGCAGTGCAGTACAGTTTAATAATCAAGTTATTAAACTCAGCTTACTTGAAACACAAGGCTCTCTCTTATCCTAAATTCTGAAACTAAAGTGCGGTGCATAGCAGCTTTTACATAGTTGAACCATTTTCAAAACATCAAGGGAGTCATTAGGATGGCGGGCTGACTTTAGTCCGCCCCCCACCCTAGCGGTAACAGGACCGTCCGCCTGCCATACGGCGGTCCCGCCACCCTAATTATGATGTGACCACCAGTGCGGAGGTCGCATCTGGCGATTTAACATTGCGACTGGTGCTGCTGGCTGCATGGAAATAGAGGGGTGTACCCTGGGCACCCCCCAGTGCACAGCTGACCCACCCCCGGGCGCCCGCAACGGGCCACCAAAGCCAGTCTCTGCCTGTCTTTTTGCAGCAGAGAATTCACCTAAAAAGAGAGGTGGAGAGGCCCATTGTAATCACTACGGCGGTGCCTGCATGGCACCGCAGCAATGATTGCCTGGTTCCGGGTGTCGCAAGGCGGGTGGAAAAGGACCCCCTTGTGGAACCGTGACGGTCGGTCTTTCCGACCACCGCGGAACTATAGTGATTCCCACCGCCATCCTAATATGGCGGTGGGTAAATCACCTTTTGATGGTGGGCGGATCACCACTGCTGGGCCGGCGGTGGCGATCCGCCCGCCATCGTAATCAGCCCCCAAGTGTTAGTAGCTTCTAAAATTGACTAATGGATGCAATCATTTCCCATGACTTGTCCCATACCTGCACAAGCCCGATATCCATCCAAAATGTAGCTAATAAAGTGCAGTGCTAAGCAGCTAGACCTCATCGGAATAATAAATTCAGCTTATTAACAGCACAAATCTCCTGCCTATCCTACATGTTAAAACTAAAGTGCGGTCATAGCAGCTTTTGCAGCTTTTACAAAATTAAACCAATAATTTCATCATTACAGATTTTCTATTCCCATTAAATAACATTTTAAACCCCTTCTTCCTTCAATAATAGATATAAATTGTCCTCCAATTCTGGCGGATCAAGTACCGTGCTACTAAAGTGGAAATCGCTAAAAAAAATGTTCCCCCTTGAGAGATTGGGGCATTAGAGCTCTGCCTTACATACCCAAACAATGCTATCTCTGGTTCCGGTTTTAATTTTCTCTGTAAGCCCTTGTTGAGGGCGGAAAACACTTCCTCCCAGAACTGGGTTAAAAGCGGGCAGGTAAAAAAAATATGTAGCCAACCCCTCAGACCCATTTGTTGGCAACAAAAGCACTTGTCCTCTACTTCTGGATACATCTTATGTAAAACTCTTGGTGTATAATAAGACATCCAGTGGGATAAAAATGCCATTCTTTTGAAATTTGCGGCTCTTAGTGCTTTATTGTCATGTGTCGTGATTTCCTGCCACTCTAGTTCTGAAAAAGTGCACAGTGTTTCTTGGGAAATCTTACCTAAAAAGCTTGTTACTAGAGAGCTTTCCCTTTGATTCCGTAAAAGTCTGTGCCAATTTCCAACTCCGCTTAATTTAGTTCTATAAAGGGCTGTCAATAAAGGCATCGGGCCTTTGCTTAATGGAGAGCAAAATTGTTTCACAAATTGAGTAATCTGAGAAAACCCCCAAAAATATGACTTACAGCTAGCTTTAACCTAGCCTGGATCTCCTCCCATTTTAAACATCTCCCCCTTACTATAAAGTGGATAAGTGCCGGTGTTGACAATTAAGTGCCAGTGCCGAGCACCATAAACCACTAACTCAAATTAAGCGCTGGTTTGCCAGCCTATTTACAGCCTGTCAAATTCAGAGATCACCATAAGCTTAGTGTGGTACTTTAGAATTTGGGACCGCGTGGGAGACAGGGCCCTACCCCTGCCTCTTCCGGTATTGGCGAGCCGCGAATGGCCAATGCAGTATGTACAAGTGCTTTGTATAACGTTTTAGCGATAAATGCACTTTATATACGATGTTTTACATTAACTTCGTGGGTTCCATCTTGGAGCGGTGGCCATCTTATGGTTGCCCTCACAAAGGCTACACATTACGAACAAATACGGGCCTTTAGAACACATGTGCTTTCTATTTGACTTCTCTGTGACCTGTGCAGCTTGGCTCCGCTGCCCCAGGTCAGTCCGGTCCCACAAGCTCCCCGTCCTACGGCCACCTGTGATTAGCATCAGGGTTCGACACACCATAAAGCCTTTTCATCCCACTCAAGCCTCCGGCTAATCTCTTTCACACCTGACTCTTCCTGCTTTATGGCTTGTTTTACAAACAGGAGGTGCCCGTGTTTATTGGGGCCTGTTGATATCTGATGTGGGATCTGAGACTCGCTGGGTCAATAATTGTGGGCTGGCCTAACTGGAATGTGGGATGGTCATCATGACTCTGCCTTTTCTTTTGTAATGAATACATGTGAATGACCATATCGTAAAACAAGGAATGTGTGCCTGAAGCATGATATTTTGTATTTAAGGAGAAGCCCGTTTCTGTAATTTTTAAGCAGTCTCCTGAGAACATACATTGTGCTGTACTTCTCGGATACCTGTAATTGGTCTGCAGCCAATAAATTGATCTTTGACTTCACCAAGAAGACTCTGTGTTTCTGTAGGTCTGAAACAGGAAGAACCCGAAGTCTTAGGGTGTGTTCCCCTGCACCGCTGGGCTTTAAAATCCCAGTACTTCAGTTGGCGCCCAACTCGAGGCGATTTCAGCGGTACCAGTCTAAGCCAGAGGTTTGTGAGGAGCTTCGTGTGGAAATTCCGGAGGAAGGCCGCCACTTCATCGACCCCTGCATGTCGACGTGGTCCGAAAGTCTTTTCTGCGAGGTTCTCCGCGTCCCGACGGCTACGAAGGACTGCTGCCCTGATTAATCGCCCTGTTTTGGACCCTTGACGATTTTGGTAGAGCGAAACAATCAAGAGAGTCTTCTGGTGACGCCATCGATCATCGATATTCAGTTAAGTATAAGTGGAGCGTCTCCCAGTTTGTTTGGTATCCTTCGGGAATTTGGTATCCTTCGGGATCGCTTTTGATTTGGAGCTTGCAAGTGCCAAAGCCAGAGGACTCGTGTATTCACGAGACTATCGTATTCGATAATCCTTTGAAGTTTGAAACTAGACTAGTGAGCGAAGATGCCTGGTTCTAGTGTATTTGGAAGATTGTTTTGTTTGGGTTGTAAAAGGGATTCCCAGTTGGAGGATTCGTGTCCGGTTCCTCCAATTGGAACTCCAACTTATGAGCTTTATGTAAAACATGGCGTGGGCCCCATTGCATATAATGAAGTATGGATCCGATACACCAGAAAGGACGGTGTTTTAAAATGGCCCCAAAATGGTAGTTTCGATACAGATATCTTAGATAATTTGGAAGTTAAATTGTTTAAAAAGAAAGCCCGGCCGGCGATGTTTGATTCTTTCCTCCTATGGCGAAAGGAAGCCAAACAGAAGGAAATTAAGCTAGCAAAAAGGAATAAGAGAGAAAGAGGTATGTCAATGATGCAAGCAGCTGTGCAATTTAAAGATAATGAGGAGGAACAAATGAATAAGCAGTTACATAGACAGCGCAAACTAGGGATCGATAAATGTTACCCAGTTTTGTCACCCCTACCACAAGATGAGACGAAAGAGATAGAAAAGGATTCCCTAATGTCCCATTTGCTAAGTTCGCCACCCCCGTATGCGCAAAATGCCACAGCGCCTCCACAGCTCGTAAATGTGCAGCCTCTAGTCAATGTGCTGCAAGCCTTCCCACAACCGCCAGCTCCTCCCCAGCTGGCTCCTATCCCTGCAGTGCAGCCCTCTCAAGGGCCGCCAGTTTTGTTACCTGTTGCCCCTGTGCTTCCTGCGACTTTGCCTAGTACGTCAGCTGCCTCCCCTGGCACTTTTCCTTACACAACCCAGGTACCTGTATCTGCACCCGCTTTTCTTCCCTCAGTCTATCCCCCCGTTTTCGCCTCAACTTCTCCTTCAGCACGACAACGACTAGCGAATGTAGTTACTAGTTTAATGTCGCCTCTCTTTGGGTCATCTAGTGTGACCCCTGGTTTACAACGTAAGCAATTGCGTAGTCAGCTGCCTGGTCCTGAAGAGAAGGAGGTGTTAAATCATCTGGCGCGTAGGTGGATTGGTTTCCCTTCACTCTATGATGTGGAATCAGTTGTTAACGTTTTCCACCAATGGGATGCCCCAAAACAGAGGTATGTGTTTGACAAAATGTGTGAATTCCTCTGTGAGGAATTGGAGGATCATGGTTCAAATTCAAACCCACAGGAGTTGTGTCGAGTGCGGTTTGATTTTGGAACAGGTACAATTGTGGGTCCCGATGTAGATAAAGCAGTTGCGACTTTACTGTCCTTCAGGAATGATGATTGTCAACAATCATTGTTCGAACAAGAATTCCCTGTGGGGAAAAAGGGAAAAGTGCGACAATACCCTATGAGAGATGTCCCGCCGGTATGTAAGGAAGCCGTTGCGGCTGATGCCGCTCGAGGTATTGCTGCTGCTCCAGCACATTTTCAGCGTGTTTGGGTACATGTCCCATGGAAGCGTTCTGTGGTGTTAGCGCTTAAGCAGACATTGCCTGACCCCCGTAAAAACCCTGCAGGATATTATAAGGAGTTATCACAAACTGCAGAATCGTGTGTCATGAATCTGGCTGATATAGATATGTTGTTTGGGAATGTTGTTCCACAGCCTTTATGGGGATCCATTCGTAATACGGATCATGCTGCAGAACTAGGGGGCACATGGGCTAATATCATTGCTGCAGACACTAGACAAGTTGGTGGTGCAAAACCTGAGCCTCTCGTAGCAGAACTCCCTGGTAGAATTATTACCTACATGAAAACTATAATGCCTGCGATGCGCGTGAATTGGGATAAACTATCCGCATGTAAGCAGAAGAAAGATGAGACAGTGTCTGATTTCTTTACAAGGTTTGAAGAAACGTTTATCGACCACAGTGGTCAAGACATGAGTACTGAAGGTGGCCAACGGTTATTTGTTGATAAATGTGTGCAGAATCTACTTCCCGAGTTGTGTAAGAAATTGAAAGATTCAGAAAGTTCTTGGGCCGTTTCCTCTTCAGCGCAAATACTGGCTACTGCACAGTATTACGAAAATAGAGATAAAGACGAGAAAGATAGAACAGATAAGAAAACGAAAGAACTGAAAACGAAGGTCCTTTTACAGCAGGCTTACCCGCCACGTGGAGGACAGAATAATTATAGGCCAACCCAAGGTATCTATCAGCAACCCCAACAGTTTCAGAATAACCAGCAAATGAATGGGTATTATCAACCACGTATCCCTCTAGGTCCCAATCAATGTTCATATTGCAGAGAGGAAGGTCATTTTAAGTATAGCTGTCCTAAATTAATGCAGCGTACTAGTAATGCGTATGGCGCAAGAGGTAGAGGTGGTCAGCATGCCCCTAGAGGTAGAGGGCGTGGAAATGTTCCCCAGAACGCGCGTCCTCTTCCGCCTCAAAATACGATAAATGGCTTTGATCAGCAAGCCAATGCTACTGGTAATACAGCTCAGTACTATAATAATGATTATTATGCAGAAGACGACAATGGGGAAGGTAATGATTACTAGGACAGCCATAGACAGAGAGAGAGAGTTGTTTCAGTACCAGTGGATCAGAGTGGACCGTATGTTAAGGTGACTACAGCGGGTATAACAGAGCCCTTTCTGCTGGACACTGGTGCTGCAAAGAGTTCAATTATGCATTCAAAACTCCCTGGCGCGCCTTTGTCTGGCGAAATGAATGTTTCAGTAGGTTTTTCTGGCGCCCCAGTTAGGAACCCGATTTCTAGTCCTATGCCACTTTCTGTTGGACCTTGTGAGCTAAAAGCACCCCTCATCCTAACGACAGGTTGTGGTGAAAATCTGTTAGGGTTGGATTTGTTAAAAAGATTGCATGCAACGCTATATTGTTCTCCCTCAGGAGTGCAACTTACATTGGGTAAGGAAGTGATTTCCCCGATGTATTTGTCAAAGAATGCAATGCCACCTGAATTGTCATCCCTTCCGGATGTCCTTTGGGCTACTGGTCCCAATGATGTGGGTCTCTTGGAAATACCGCCATATGTGGTCACTTTAAAAGCCAATGTCAGATTGCCACGCATTCCCCAGTACAAGATCTCCAATGAAGGTCAGAAAGCGTTGTTAGCAATTGTCAGCGATTTGATTAAAAAGGGTGTAATTGAAGAGACAAGAGGCAATGTTTGCAATAGTCCTGTTTTACCTGTTTTAAAACGAACGGACCCTTCACAGCCACCTGTTTACAGATTTGTGATTGATCTTAGAGAGGTAAATAAGATTGTTGTGCCACAGTTTCCAGTTGTCCCTGATATAACTGCCTTGTTAACTATGATTCCAGCCTCCGCTGCATGGTTCTCAGTGATAGATTTAAAGAATGCTTTCTTTAGCATCCCAATTGCAGAAGAGAGTAGGGACATTTTTGGCTTCAGTTTAGGAGGTCGAAGCTTCCGCTTTAAACGCGCTCCACAGGGCTACTGTGAAAGTCCATCAATATACAGTCAAGCTTTAAAAGCGCAGCTTGTTGCACTTGTTTTACCGAGTGGCGCTGTCCTCATTCAGTACGTTGACGATTTGCTAATCGCCACGGATACTGAAAAGATTTGCAAAGAAGCTACATTGTCCTTGTTGCGTCATTTGTCTGCCTCTCATCATAAAGTATCCCTCTCCAAATTGCAATATTGTCGACAAGAAGTGACCTACTTAGGTCATCTCTTATCGAAGGAGGGAAGGAAACTGACCCCAGAACGAATTCAAGCCATTGCACAATTGAGTGTGCCCAGAACACAGAGAGAAGTGCGTGCTTTCATGGGCATTACGTCATACTGTAGGCACTGGATACCAAATTTTTCTTTGCTGGCAAAACCTTTGTTAGCATTAACCTGTAAAGACACACCGAATCCTATCCCATGGTCTGAAGAGTGTCAGAAAAGTTTTTGGGAATTGCGTAATGCATTATGTTCAGCTCCTGTGTTGGGTACCCCTGACGACAGTAAGCCTTTTACATTGTATGTTTATGAAAAGGACGGTTGCGCATTATCAGTGTTAACACAGCCTTTTGGCGACAGACCGCGTCCATGCGCATATTTTTCGTCAACCTTGGACCCGGTAGCGAGGGCATTGCCAAGTTGTTTAAGAGCCACAGCCGCAGCAGCTATGTCTATTCGACAATCTGCTGGACTGGTAATGGATAACACATTCATTGTTATGGTTCCACATGCTGTGGACACATTGTTAAACAGGACCAAGACAGCACTTAACTAGTGCTCGATTGTCAGGATATGAATTGACACTGTTGGCAAACCATATACACATAAAAAGATGCAACACGTTGAATCCAGCTACATTGTTACCGATTCCAGCAGACATGGATGAGATTGAGCAACATGATTGTCTGTTCAGAACAGAAGAAGAGACAAAAGGGAGAGTGGATCTTAAAGATACTCCCCTGACTGAGTGTAATGGTACCTTATGGGTGGATGGTTCGTGCTTTAAGCTTCCGAATGGTGATACGACTGCTGCATATGCTATCACGACTTTGCATACGATTGTTGAAACTGCACGTGTGCCACATAATTCGGCTCAAGCAGCAGAATTAATTGCCCTTACAAGAGCATGCGTGTTGTCTGAAGGAATGAAAGTGAACATATATACTGACAGACAGTACGCCTTTGGCGTGGCCCATAGTTTTGGGCGATTGTGGAAAGAACGTGGGTTCCTGACTTCGCATGGAGCTAAAATTCAGAATGTCAAGTTGGTGAATGATCTCCTTGAGTCACTGACCTTACCGTTACAAGTCGCGATTATGAAATGTAGTGCGCACAAGAAAGTCACTGATGATGTTGGTCGTGGTAATGCATTTGCTGACGAAATCGCAAAAGAAACAGCAAAAGATGTGAAGACTCGAATGTATGTTGCAGGCCCTGCAAGATGGGTTGGTGATGTTGGAATGTGTGAAGACACGATAGAGAGTGTGAAGTCCCTTCAAGCTGAAGCCACAGAGAAAGAGTTGAGCAAATGGAGAGAAAGTACAGGTAAACTAGATGAGAATGGTTGTTGGTTTGATTTGTCAGAACATCGGCGATGGTTGTTACCTGATGCATATGTGCTTCCAGTGGTTACTATGGCACATGGAATGGCACATATCAGTATGAAAGGAATCTGTAAGTTGTTGGCTCCAGTATGGCAGAACGCGGGAATTCCCAAGTGTGCAGAGAATGTGGTCAAGAATTGTATGGTATGTTTGAAATACAACCCTGGTAGAGGAACCCCAATTCCAGCTGGTCATTTTGCGCCTCCATCATATCCATTTGAGGTTTTGCAGCTAGATTTTATCCACATGGAAAGGTGCAACAACTTGAAATATGTACTGGTTGTTGTTTGCGCTTTTTCAAAATGGATAGAAGCATATCCCCTAAAGGACAACACTGCTCTATCCACAGCCAAAGCCCTTGTGAAAGAATTTTTCCCTAGGTTTGGAATGCCAAGAATGGTGTGGAGTGATAATGGGAGTGAATTTGTGGGTCGAGTGATGAAGAATGTGTGTGAGGGATTAGGTATAAAGCAGAAATTTCACGCTGCAAATCACCCCCAATCAGCTGGATTAGTAGAGTGCTACAATTGCTCTGCCTTTAGCACTCCTATCCACCAGAATGACTGTGCATTCACGAGTGGGACTTAGTCCATATGAGGTGGTTTTTGGCCGCCCGGCCAATTTATGGGGTGTGCCAAGACCGACAAAATTCAGCGAAATCGAACATCCAGTACTGCTTGACTATCTGTATGAATTGACGGCTAAATTGCGTGTTTTACATCAACAGGTGCACGATACTTTCCCCCAGGCCTCTGAAGCTCCCGGACACCCTATTGACCCTGGCACGTGGGTTCTCGTGAAGAACTTCCAGCGAAAGAGCAACGATGAGCCCCGTTGGATCGGCCCTCACCTCGTACTTCTGTCAACAAGATCAGCGGTTCGAGTGAAAGGGAAAAAGAAGTGGATTCACGGCGCCCACTGCAAGCGGATCCCTTTGCCCCTACCATATGACCAGTGGGTCCAGGAGGGTATCGTTGATTCTGAAACAGACACTATACCCTGTTTTGTACCAGTTAGTGATGCACGCATAAGAGGCACAACTTCAGAACAAGAGAGTGACGATATTTTGCAAGAAGCTGTGCCACCGTCAATTCGATTGGACACCACAGAGCCTGAACTTTTGTTTCAAGACCAGACAGTATCTGGCAGAAACCGCTACAACTTGAGACCAAGGCCTATGGACAAATAAAAATTCTCTTCCCTTACTGTTTTTTGATATTATAGCTCTCCCATCTGAAGAACTTTTTTGATTTTTGTTTTTCGAACCACCATCCGGGTTCAGCCGCAGGGTCGCGGTGCCAAGACTTCGGGGTACAGGCCGAAGACGTTAGGTCAACGGTTCTGGTTGGTCTAGGGCGTTCCCTGGACTGACAGGCGTACTCCTTAGCAAAAAATACTCACCCGCCGCGAGCGGCACGATTAGAGGATGGAGTTTTTCAAGATGGAGAGACCCGCTGAGGAAATGAACTTTAAAACGAAAATCTATAGAATAATGAAGAGCAAACGTTTTGTATTATTATGTCTGTTTGTATTATTTAGTATGATGGTGTTTACTGTAGGTTATGTATTCTTCTCCTCTCAAGTACCATTTGCACCTACTGTACAGCCTATACCTCCTCCTACTGCCTCCTTACACTCTTTTCACCCTCTGCCTGAACACGAACAAGCTAGACGATCTGAGTTCGTAAACAACTCATTTATCCAACTCCTGCACCAGCACCAACTAGTCATGAATGCAACCAATTGCTGGGTGTGTGGTTTAATGCCACATACCATTAATAAGGGTATTCCTTATCTAGTGCTGCCGTTTAGTTACAATGGATCGTCATGGGCATTCCAGACCATGTTTCTTTTTGCATTAGATGCCTACTCCCCGCGACAACCGCGTTCCATCAGACCTAGCACAAATAATAAGGCCTTAATGAAAGGAGTTGCCGATATGAGCAGAGATATCGACGCATACTCATCTATTCCCAAGGATGAATTGCGAGCTTATGTAGGGTGGAACGCGACGGGGTATAGTATTAGTCTGGGTGAAAGGCAGCGAAAAATCTCTTCACCAATCTGGGTCGTACCCCACATAGGTCGGTTCTGTTTACAAGGTAATGGTCAGAATCCAAGAGCTCAACTGGGGAAAAGTGACTGTACTGAAACGTACACTTTTCCATCACAGTTTTCCCCTGCGTTTTTGGCTGCCAAGGGTACATATTTTGTCTGCAATGACCGAGCATATACATGGTTGCCCCCTGATTTCTCGGGCACATGTTATATTGCAAACTTGCTACCGCCAACATTCACTGCTGCCTCTGATTACCACAAGACCAGAGTTGTAAGAGGCGTGATTAGTAAGGAGGATACTGCCGGTCAGGAAGCGGGAGACTTCTTTTTGGGTTTCCTGCCGTTTTGGGGACCGATGGTCAATAGTAGGAACCTGAGACAACTGACTCGTGTGGTTGAATCCACTGTTAATGTTACGGCTGGTGCCCATGGTAATTTGACAGCTGAGCTCCAAGCGGATCGCCTCATGACTTTGCAGAACCGTGTGGATTTAGACGTCATACTTGCAGACCGCGGTGGGGTATGTAAGGTCATCCAATCTAGCTGTTGCATTTTCATACCAGATAACGCTCCAACAGTTTATCAAGCCATCTCCAAACTGGATAAAATATCTGAATCTATTCACGTGGATAAAGGAGATTGGTCACTGGTGGGGTGGTTCTGGGAACTGATATCTGCCTGGGGTTGGAAGATTCTGATGGTCATTGGAATGATCTTAGCCATTCTTTTCCTGTTCTGTCTGTGTATACAGTGTGCTCCTGCGATATGTGGCCTCTGTGCTACATTATGCGTAAGGAAACCTGTATCAAGGGACGAGCTAAGTAATAGGATGATGCTACAGCAACATCTCCATGACTTCATGAATATAGACCTGGACTCGGATTGAAATGAGCCTAGTTATTGCCTATGTAAGGGCAAAAGGAGGGTCTGTGGTACTTTAGAATTTGGGACCGCGTGGGAGACAGGGCCCTACCCCTGCCTCTTCCGGTATTGGCGAGCCGCGAATGGCCAATGCAGTATGTACAAGTGCTTTGTATAACGTTTTAGCGATAAATGCACTTTATATACGATGTTTTACATTAACTTCGTGGGTTCCATCTTGGAGCGGTGGCCATCTTATGGTTGCCCTCACATAGGCTACACATTACGGACAAATACGGGCCTTTAGAACACATGTGCTTTCTATTTGACTTCTCTGTGACCTGTGCAGCTTGGCTCCGCTGCCCCAGGTCAGTCCGGTCCCACAAGCTCCCCGTCCTACGGCCACCTGTGATTAGCATCAGGGTTTGACACACCATAAAGCCTTTTCATCCCACACAAGCCTCCGACTAATCTCTTTCACACCTGACTCTTCCTGCTTTATGGCTTGTTTTACAAACAGGAGGTGCCCGTGTTTATTGGGGCCTGTTGATATCTGATGTGGGATCTGAGCCTCGCTGGGTCAATAATTGTGGGCTGGCCTAACTGGAATGTGGGATGGTCATCATGACTCTGCCTTTTCGTTTGTAATGAATACATGTGTATGACCATATCGTAAAACAAGGAATGTGTGCCTGAAGCATATTTTGTATTTAAGGAGAAGCCCGTTTCTGTAATTTTTAAGCAGTCTCCTGAGAACATACATTGTGCTGTACTTCTCGGATACCTGTAATTGGTCTGCAGCCAATAAATTGATCTTTGACTTCACCAAGAAGACTCTGTGTTTCTGTAGGTCTGAAACAGGAAGAACCCGAAGTCTTAGGGTGTGTTCCCCTGCACCGCTGGGCTTTAAAATCCCAGTACTTCATTAGCTCTAGACAATTGCAGTATGTTAAGACGGTCAATCACAAAGCTTTTTGTTTTTCAAAAACAAACTCCCAGAGTTTGTTTCTGAAAAACAAATATCTAATGGTCCCCACACACTGGCAGATTTTTATGCCTGGGTGTTGGGGTCGTATTTTAATTTTTCAATTTGTCACCAAAAGGTTTTCCTGGTGGTAACAGACAGAAAAAAGGACAATAGATCATCAGCTGTAAATAGGCAGATGGTCTAATGCCTATAATCCCATGGCCAGCGCTCTGTCAGGCTGTTGAATACGTTTTCCTCTAGCAGAGCCAATGGGGGCACCACTGATGGAAAGTTGACTGTTTGTCCGACTCTAAATGTGGCAGGGAGACTGAGAGTTTGGCGGATACTATCCATCGTCAGTATTGTGATGTAGTACCCTGATCACCGAACTCGAAGTCAGACCTCAGGCTTTTACTCTGCTGAAGGACACATGGAGATAAAATTAGCACTTTTGAGGTGTGTAGAATAAAGTAAATAATCATGTTCTGCATTGATAGTGATAGTGTAGTGTTTACGTGTAACTGAGGAAGTTAATTTGCATCTACAGGTGGTATTACTACTAAATTCTAAATATTTGCAAGCAGGCCATGAGAGGTAATCAGGTTACCAAACATTTTTCCTGCTGTCCAGGCTACTGCATGACTTTTGATGATGAAATATTGCTTTTTGCCACACACCCTTGGAGCCATGAGTAATGACAAGCAAAATAAGCACATTAATTTCAATAAAAATAGAAACTTTTTATTTAGCCACTGTGATAGTAATTAACCATTTTAAACAGATGAAAGTGAAATAGTACAAAAATGAGTGGCGGTTCCCAAACTCTGCTTAGCTGGTGTTATTAAATGTCCAAGCACTGAATACAAGGGATTTAGTTTCAGTTCCTCTTTAATCCACTACCAGAAACTCCCTGCCCCTTCTTCTCACTCTTGCAGGTTCAAATGTTCTCCCTTTGTGACGTTTTGCCAGTCTTTATCTTCCTCCTTATTTCCCCATGTATGTGTGTTTCTCTCACTTGCTCTCTTTAAATGTTTGATGAGGAAATATAAGCGCTAGTCCCCAAAAATGAGTGCCGATGGCCTCAACCGGCAACCACAGGATCAAATTAAGCACTGCTTGGTTGGGAACAGGGACATTGATGGTGGATGTCCTTTGTGAACCTTCCATGATGGTCGACCTTAAGCTTTTTAATGCTTCTTGATGTTGAACAGGACAGATTAACCTCACAGCAGGCTTTTTCAATAGCGAGCAAAAAGGCAGGGCAGGTCTGTCCAGACTGATCACACACTGATTAAGCTACTTTCCAGATAGAATGCAACCATGCAAGATTAGAATCTTTCAGTGCTTCCACACCTACACACAAAGGCTACGAAAAAGGTCATCACCAATAAGATTACATGCAGTGTCCACCACCTCTGCCAGTCCACTGGTTTCAGCCACTGGTTCTACTGGATGCATTCATTAAAAAATATCAGAACTGCTCGACAGTGTGGCTGCAAATCAATTAAAAAAAACAAAATCAGACCAGAAGGCAGCTGAGTACAAATGGTTAAAATTAAATCTGACCAATGTGAAAAGACAAGTTTCAAAACTGGAAAGATAGAAGGAAAGACACAAGCATTAGCAATGCAATAGGTCTCGCATTTGTGAAAGTTAGAGCTTTAGGTGTTGAAAATGACAATGTTTTTTACTTTTGTCTTTTTATTTGCAGTGGACTGATTACATTGGCATAGCACTTTTGCCATTTGTATGACTTTATGGCGCTGGGGAACCTGAAAATAGGTTATGAGGGAGGGGATACAAGAATGATATGCTGTGTGAAAAAAAAAGTAACAAAATCCTTGTATAAGCAAACAATTATAAGTAATGCACGATTAAGTAAAGCATGTGAAATGTAAGCAGGAACAACATGGTTACTTTAAAGGTTTTGGTTAATTTTAGCCAAATGCACTTTACCGCTAGCCTGGAACTAACAAATGCGCCAAATCACTGCAGCGCCAGCGGTCTCAAACTCTTGATTCTTGCCAAAATATGATGATAATGAGAGCTATAATAAAGAAGTGGGAGGGGGAAATGCACCGCGCCCTCATCTGATGAGATGCAAATACGTATGCGCAGTCGGAAGTATCTGATGAGTAAGAGTTAGGGGCAATTGCGTATCTGTGCCTGCAGTGTAACAAACAAAGCTACTGCCTTTGTCCCTGGGGAACAGGGTTCTAGTCTCGCCATGGACTGTTTTAAAAACATGTGTATGGTAAAAAATGTATGTACTCTTATAACGAATATAATTGAATAATTAATATTATTTTGGGTTTTATATAGTGCTAGCTTGACCCGAAGGTATCAGAGCGCTTTACATGTTATGTGATAACAATGCCAGCTCTTCTTAGAAAGGCTGCGATGCTAGTGATATGACATTATGAGCTTTAAAAGCTCATATATGGTTTGTTAAGACATACACATGCAAAGAATTATGAAATTATGAAAAACACTTTTGACAACACACCAACTTTACATCTCAATTTAAAGCATCTAAGCTTACAAATTATAGTCAATTCTCTGTATTGTCACAGAAACACTTGTGTTGCTACACTTTTAACAGGATGACGGTCTTGACAGTCCTACTACACTATTAATGGCACTTCTAGGCAAGGCTGATGCACTTTTAGGTGCTATCCATCGGTTGCTCTCATTAAGGGGGGTCTGTCCGCCTGAATGTCACAAAGTCTCTTAAAAAGGATGAATTGCCATTATACATCCCATGGCTGACCTTTACTTGTGTCCAACTGGATTGGTGGAGGTGAAAGTTCACAGCAAACCGGTGCCAATCCTAACCCAGATCTGCTATGTGCAACAGTTCTAGAGCAGTGCACAGCCCCATCCATGAGCACTGGTCTAAACATTTTTGTTTATCCCCTAAGGGGTAATAGTTAAGTCTGGGCGGTGAACTCCGCTCTGCTCGTGGAGTTTGCAGAGTTTTCTGCACTCTGCATTATACAGAGCTTGCGAAATTCCAAAAACCACCACTTCACGTGGTGGAGTGGAGTTTTTTTTCTCCCTCGTGTTCGTCAACGTCAAGTTGGTGATCACGAGCGTGTAAAATCAACCTCCTGGCGAGATTTCTCAACACGAGCTGTCAGATTTCTTATTGCAAGTGGTCCCCCTCGTGTTGAGAAACTGTCCGTTTGCGTTGAGAAAGTTGCAGCTCAAGAAAAAATCTACTCAAGTGACAGAAAAGGAAGCAGTTCCTGCTTGCGCTGTGCATGGTGCCGTTCGCGATAATTGCACAGTGCGGACCATTATCGGCACTGAAAATCTTTGCAAACAGTATTTATCTAATGCACTCTGCCTCTTGAGGAGCTTCGCATGGTGCAGCTGAGTTTTTTTGCATATCGCGGAGTTTTGCATAGCAGAACTCCGCGAACTCCGCCCAGGCTTAGTAATAGTACAAGGTGTAGGTTTCGCAAAATCTGAGGTTGAGATCACTAAGGATTCTCTCTGGATTATGACTTTGTGCCGAGAGGATAGAGAGTTGCATATCTCTAGCCCTCTACCTCCATATTGTGCGGAGCACCCTCGATTAATATGCAGGCACATGACACATGGCTGGATTTTGCATATTCATCAGATTGACTCTTGCATATTCATTAGATTGGCTCTTGCATATTCCTTAGTGTGCCAGCACTAAGCCCACATGCTAAACACAGGCCCTTTTTGAAACGTGGAGATCTGTGTAAAGTGCTCAGGACTGCACAGTTATTTAAATCTCGGAGGAAAATTTGTTGAATGAGACTTTTTTTCTATCCTCTCACATTTTGCTGCTTCAATGCCTTCACCAGGGGCGTGGCTTGGCCAGGAAGATGGGGGGGGGGAGCTTCAGATTTTCTTACAATCACGCTGGCATATAATGTTAAAATACATTTTAGGACAAGCAGGGTGCATGAGAGGGGCTTAAGAGACAGTGGAAAGGCAGAGGAATGCAGATCGGTAGGAATACTAGGGGGTTCCACCAGCAATTAGGATGCCACCACCACCGTGGCGGTGGCATCCTCTATTCCCAGCATTGTGGCAGGCGGTACTCACAGCACCGCCCGCCACAATGCTGGGAATGCACGTCGTGCATTGTCATGCACAAGGTGACAGGCACCACGCGGTGCCTGCCACCTTGTCTGTGACAATGTAGGGGGGTATCATAGGTACCCCCCTGGGCACTCCCCACCCCTCCAATACCCTGGGGGCCTGCAATGGGCCCCTGAAAGCAAACATTCGACTGGTCAACTGGCGAAAAAACGGCAGACGGTCTTTCCATCCGCCGGGATCCCCCGCCATACTAATATGGCGGGGAGGAAATGGGTGGCGGGCGGGGTATGATGTAGGGCAGATCGCCACCACCATGCGGGTAGTGGCGATCTGCCCTACATCATAATAGACCCCTAAGTGAGAGAAACACAATATTTTTTTAAATAATTGAAATTGTTTAGTGCTTTCAAAACAGATGAGAAGAGAGCGTGTGTGTGTTTGTCAGTGTGTGCATGCAAACATCCCAGGTGAAATCTGACAAACACCTCCCCATACTCGACTGAAAGTCCCTGTACCCAACTATTCATCATAAAATACATTTATTGGCGGGCGGTGCACTCAAACAACCCCCCCACCCCGAAGCTACACTCCTGGCCTTCACAATAGTCACAGGACGCATAAGTATGTGCTAAAATACACACAAGTTGCATTTGTTCCTGTTTTAGAACTAACTAATGAGGAGTTGAGCGCAAAATGGAATTGTCCTATGTTTGAAATCAGATTTTACCCTGACCCCTGTGCACACATGATAATAAGGCTGTAAACATGTGCAATTACAGTTTGTTCAAGTTATTTTCCATTTATTAGGACACAAGTGGCTGGGCGCCAATTATATTTTCCGCCAGGGCATTATCACACCAGGTAACATTACATGGGTCTAGATGACCCTGTTGGAGGTTTTGCTAAAGACCTATAGTGGTGCAATCTGGGCATGAGGAGCTGTGGTATTTACTACAGAAATCATTTGGTTCCTGTTTTAATTTCTGCAGGGGGTGGTGCTACACTTTAATGTTATGATGTCAAGGTCAAATCCCTTATCTGTTTACTCAAACAGCTTTTACATTAATCACCTAAAAGACTTTTAAGGGCCCCCATCTCTATACAACATTTAAAACTAGCTTCTAAGACACATACTTTTTACAACAATAAAAAAAGCATTTTATTTGCTAATTTAACCAAACATTCAGAATAAGCCTTCGAGACAATACACAGTCATTCGGATAATAATTTATTTTTTTCTTTTTTTGCATTTACATGTTCTATATAACAGCAAAGGGAGAATAAATCCTGTAAGTGCTTTTTACCAAGAGAAGTGTCAGTGATGCAATTACAGGTCTAATTTTGCATTTTAGAACCATAGCTTAAAATAGAATCTCCCAAAATAGGTGAAAAAAAGAAATACATACGTAGTAATGTCTAGCCCTGGGAATACCCATCTACTTATTTGAAGGTTAAACAGTTGTAATGTTTGCCATTTAACATAAAAACAGATATTTATGACTTGCACATAAAGAAAACATGTAATTCCTATAATTCATCCTTGTGCATTCAATCATCATTGATCTCTATTTGATATGCTATGTTGCCTGTCTAGACCGACTATTACCATTAAAATGGAAGGAGGGTGGAAGCACACTGCCTCACAGCCCAGCACTCAATTTGCCCCAATGCATCATGGTAAATGCAGTGCAAGATAACATTTACTTCAGTAGTAGTCTTTAATTCTTCATTCTTGTTGGTGCAGCCTGTGCTGTGTAACTCTAGGCATGTGTTTCTAGATGTATTCCTTTATCAGTAAAGAGTAAAAGTTGTTTTGGGGGTGCTGGAAATGCTGCACAAAGACTTCTCAGGTCTCTGTACCACTTACTGGGCAATGTGGATCAAGTCTTTAATTTTTCTCTTTTACTTTGGACAGTATTTCCAGCCCTCCCAAAGTAACTTGCTGCTCTCTACTGATGAAGGAATGAATCCAGAAACAGAAACGGAGTAAACAAATTAAATAGTACTACTGAAATAAGTGTTATCATGCACTACATTTACCATGATGCATGAATGAATGAATGAATGAAAGGAGACTTATAAACGCGCTACTTAGCCCAAAGGCATCAAGGCGCCTAACCAAAACAATTCAATAGTGAGGCAGATCATATCTAGGCGTAGGCCTTGGCGAAAAGCCATGTCTTAAGGGCCTTCCTAAAAGCCAGCGCCGAGGGAAGAGATCTTATCTCAAAGGGCAGGGAATTCCACTGCCTGGGAGCAAGAATTGAGAAGGCTCTACCTCCCCACTTAGCTTTACGTATCCTGGGCACTAGAAGCAAGAGCTTATTTGACGACCGGAGAATTCTAGGAGGTGTGTAGGGGACCAGCAAATCCTTCACACCACCCGACCGCTTAGTTGCCAAAGCTCTATAGATCAAAGTCAGGGCCTTGAAGGATATCCTGGCCTCAATAGGGAGCCAGTGCAAAGACCTTCTTGCCGAATGAGCCGAAGCCCGTTTAGGCAGGTCCAGGACCAGTCTGGCGGCAGCATTCTGCACCATTTGAAGACGGGTCACCAGGCCTTTATTGATGCCCAAATAAAGAGCATTACAATAATCAAGCCTGGACCCAATCAGTGCCAGGACAGTTTGTTTCCTGGCCTGAGGAGACAAATAGTGCCTAATCCTCCGTAGGATGTTTATCAATCCCCAACACGTGGAGATGGTCCTCTTTACCTGTTGATCCATCCTCAGAGGGGGATCGATCAAGACCCCTAGGTTTTTGGCCAGAGTCGACGGTATAGGGCACACCCCCATGGAGGACGGCCACCAATCAGCTGACCAGAGATCCTCCCTTCCCCCGAACACCAGAATCTCTGTCTTCTCCCCATTAAGTTTCAATGAATTACCTACCATCCATTGAGCGACTGCCTTCATACAGTTTTTAAAATTGGAGGCAGCCAGACTGGTAGGTTGGGTAAAAGACAGCAGAATCTGTGTGTCGTCGGCATAGGAGATTACCTCCATCCCAAAAGATCTAATAAGCCTGGCCAGTAGGGTAACATAGATGTTAAAAAGGGTCGGACTTAAGGCCGACCCCTGAGGGACCCCACAAAGCACAGGGAGGGATGGAGACAAGAACTCCCCCAGCTTTACTCTCTGTTCCCTCTGATTAAGGAAGGATACCAGCAAACTAAGTGCCGTACCATTGACCCCAATCTCCCTCAGCCTGGATGTTAATACTGAGGGAGACAGGGTATCAAAGGCAGCCGAGAGATCCAAAAGGATGAGGAGAGTAGTCAGTCCCTTATCAACCCTGGTGCGAATGGTGTCAAGCACAATAGTAAGGGCGGATTCGGTGCTGTGTTCTCTCCTAAAACCGTGCTGCGAGTGATCCAACTTATCATGGGACTCCAGAAAGTCAACAAGATGCTTATTTAGGTGAATTTCCAGCATCTTGGCCGGAGCTGGGAGCAACGATATGGGGCGAAAATTTTTAAGCACCCCCGGATCAAGAGAGGTTTTTTTTAAAAGAGGCTTGACCACCGCCTTCTTCCACTGAATGGGAAAGGTCCCTTCCTTTATTGCTCCATTCATCACACCCAATAATGGTGGGAGAAGACAGTCTTTGCACTGTTTAAGAAGCTTAAGGGGGCAAGGGTCTAAGGGGGAACCCGACCTAACCTTGGCCAGAAGGCCTTCAAGATCCAGTAGGGAGAGGGAAGGAAAACTAAGCAGACTTCCAGTAGACACCTCCTCAGATGGAGATAGCGGAGAACAGTCTGTGGAGATGGATAGGGTCACCCTCTGTAGCTCCAATGCTGAATGGATATCAGCAATCTTGGTGTTAAAGAATTGTGCAATATCATTGCACAACTGTTGTGAGCTTACCACAGGGTCTGGCGTCTTTAGTGATATGAGGGTGTCCACGATTTTAAAGAGATCTTTAGGTGAGGAAAGTGAGGCAGTGAGAGAGGTGAAATATTCTTGTTTGATTTTTATTACCTCCTTCTTATATATCCTCAGAAGAGTTTTATGTCTATCCCTCTCACACGAGAACCCGCTAGACCGCCAGCGACGTTCCTGTCGCCGTAGACCCTGCCTGAGTAATCGGAGTGGTTCCGAGAACCAAGGGGCCGAGGGAGTTCTTCTGGCAGAATAGCACGAGGTGGCCGGTGCCAGTTCGTCCAGGGCTATTGTGACCCCTTTCTCCAACCTCTCCACTGCCGATGTTACATCCTCCCCAGGGGTAATCAATAGCCCTGCAAGTTTGGGAGCGAGTAAGTTATTAGTTAACTTTTTCAGATTACGTCTTCGTTCAAACTTGCTAGGCTTATTTCCCCTACTGCTGGAGAGGGAGGTCGTTAGGACCAAGGGAATTGCATAATGGTCTGACCATGAAAGGGGAAGAGGCCGTTCAGTGACCAACCGAGTGTCGTTGGAGAAAACCCCATCGAGCGTGTGGCCAGCCAAATGGGTGGGTCCTCTGACTAATTGTGTCAGACCACACACAGAGAATGTATCCAGAAGAGATTGGGTTTCGGACAGATCCGCCTTCTCGAGATGAAAATTTACAACCCCCAGAACGGTGAGATGGTCACAACCGAAGTAAGGTTCTAAGATCTTGAGCATTTGAGTACAGAAGTCAGTTTTGCTCGCTGGGGGTCTGTAAATAAGGAGACCCTTAAACGGCGCTCCATAAGCCCCATTAATAGAAAATTGGAGGGCCTGAAAGGACTCCTGATAATCGTCTAGGGGAGTGATATGACAGGACAGATGGTCCCTGTGAAGAATGCCAATCCCACCCCCCATCTGGCCTACTCTATCCATTCTCACTAGGGCATAGCCATCTGGGACCGCCTCCACGAGGTCGGGACCTGAGGAATCCTTTGCCCAGGTTTCGGTTATGAAAACTCAGTCCGGGGCTCTGGATAATACGAAATCCTTGAACGCTAGGTTGTTTTTAATCAAGGACCTCGCATTTAACAGGAAACCAGTGTAACTCCTCACCCTAGAGTCGATTTTGGGCCTCTGGACCACAGCTGATGGGGACACTCCTAAAACAGGAGAGCCGAAACAGGGACATGTGGGAGAAATCAAAAATCCCTCAGGTTCGTACCCATGATGACAGGTGAGTATGGACGGTTTTAAAACATCAAAATCCTGCCTCGTATATACTAACCTCGGATTCTCCAGTACGTAGTCGTCTACCCTTACGCCATCCAGCCCGTCCTTAGCGCGGACGGGCGCAGACGGGCTGGACTCTGGCGTGACTCCGGCGAGGTTACGGCGAGCACGCTGCGCGATCACGCTGCGCGACGGCATGGCGGAAATAAATAGGGCTCTGCTCAGGGACCAGCTGCGAGCTAGAGCGCTGCGACGACCAGGTGACTAGCAGCCGTCCCTATCCAAAATGGCGCCTAAGAGAAGCACAATTCCGTGCGCCTAACGCGCTGGGGATAACCCGCTAAGCAGCGGTGAAGGGGCCAATTTACAGTGCAAGGAAGAGGGAGCTAAAATCAAGGTTAAACACTGCGCTAAATTAACCAAAACAAATGGATAACAGGGAGTTTTAAAAATATAGTTAGACGCTACGCTTAGAGATGTACAGCATTGGGCCGAATTGAGTGCTGGGATGGGAGGCATTGTGCTCCTGCCCTCTTTTTATTTCTATTAAAATGGCATGTTGGTGGGGCTGCTAGTCAGGGAAAAGCTGCAGGTGAGAGATTGTGCTTCAAATGAATCAGATGCTTGGGTTGGAGCGATGTCTATCCAATTTGGTGTTGGATAAGGTCAAAGTGTTTTAGATGTGGGTTCACTATAAGAGTTTTACCTGCCAGGGTTGTATGGCGTTACAACGCATGCCTTTACCACACATGCCTTTACTCTGCAGTCTTTACCACACTTAACTTTTCCACACATATGCCTTTACCACACATTTATATTTGATAACATTATAAATACTTTTAGAATGCATACCTTTAACATGCATGCCTATACCATACATACGTTTTACACACAATTCTTTGTATTAAACATTTATTATAATGAATTAAAAAAATACTTAATCTACTATATAGTGAATAAATACACATTAAAAACTCAGAGAAAACAATATTATAAAATCTATACAAAATTACTAAACCATTGGAATGTTTCTGAGTCACATCTAACACCACATTTAAATAGAACAATTTAGAAATCACATTGCGCACAACGCAAGTCAGTACAAAACTTGCAAAAATATATGCAATGTAACCCTTACATGACATTGTATAAAAAGCTTTAATAAACCTATCACTCTATCCCCAACCAAGATGACAGACAAACTCACTGAAAAAGTTAAAAGACCATGAAACAAAGAAACATTTTTTGAAAATAAAGCTTTAGTCATACATTCCTTTACTCTAAAGGAAGGATTACAATGATTGCTTTATTTAAAATTATGGTAAAAGCTTTAGAAACATTAACAATGTAAACATTACTTTTTTCATATATCACCTAATTACCTTCCTTCATCTCACCTTACAATAAAGTTCCTAACCTATATGTTATTTCAAACAAATTAGATTGCTCTTACCTGACTGCAACTCCTACGTGCTTCCTATGTTGACCGTAACTCTCCGACTGTAGAAACCGACACACAAAAAAGAACGTTAACCTGAATTTTAGAATTATTTTAATTTTTAAAAATCAAAAATGTTTTAAAAAAGAATATATATTTTAAATGTAACTCTAATTGTTTTATTCTATTTTAATAAATGTATTTTAAATGACAACTGGTGTTGTGTGTATTCAATATTTTATATTTTCTTTCAAAACTTTCCAATGCAATAATATTTTCTTATTTACATTTAAGGTTTATTTACTGTTTTTTATAACTAATATAAAATATATTTATTTATGTTTCTATTTTTAATTTAAATGAAGTCGTTTTTATTCAATTAAATAAATAATGGACAAGCATTACAATTAGTACAAGAGCATTAATACATTTACACATCTGTTATCCCTAAATCATCTTACATCTCGCATCTAAAATATTATTTTGTACATTTCCATCAAATATACATTGCTGTTTAAATAAATGTCATTTAATTTAAATATTCAATGCACAAATTTTATAATGAATACCTGAGAATTAATAAACATCTCCACCCATCAACCAAATACCCCCTACATCTATATCCTAAATCAACATTTTGCATATCTTAAACAAGTGTTTGGGGAGAGGATGTAGCCTTAAGGCTAGAGCAGTCGACCTTGAAGCTGGGGAACCGGGTTCGAGTCTCTGCAACAACACTTAACATCCTATGATTCAGGTCTAGTTTGTGTTATATGAAACTAAAAAAAAAAAGAAAAAAGTGTGCATTGTTTTTAAATAATTATTTTTTTAATTAAAATATGAATGTATAAGCCTTATAAATGAATATTAAAAAAAGTAATACACTTCCCTATCCATTACCCCTAAATCCTCTACATCCAAAACAATTATTTTAGACATTTTAGTCTACTATGCATTGATGTATGACGCATTTTATTTCATTTTAATAATTAATACTTAAGTATTATATTATTAACTCAGCATAGACACCCTTCCCTGCCAATTACCCCTACACCCCTTACATCCCATTCTTCTTTCTTTATATTTCATAATTGAAACTAATTTACATTACTGTTTGAATACTTTTTATACGTTTTTATTAAAAGTTCATAAATAGACATGTTAATAATTGATAAGTGTTAATACACTTTCTCCCCCATTACCCCTATGTCCCTTACATCCTGCTCCTAAAACATTACTTTGCAAATGTTAAACTATTATATAGTGTTTAAATAATTTAAAATAATTTAAATAATTATTACACAAGTATTTTATTAAATACCTAAGTATTAATACCCATTTCCCCATAATCCCTTACATCCTGTTCCTAAAAGATTGTTTTGCAAATGTTAATCTAATATGCATTGCTGTTTAATTAATCTAAATTTAATTTAAATAATAATAATAATACCCATGTTTTTTAATTATTAAATATTAATACTCCCCATACCTCACCCATATATCTCATAATACCTAGTATATAATTTGGAATGTAATGTATGACTGTTACATCAATAAAATGAATTTAAAATGAATTAATTCAAAATTAGATACACGTCTCTATACTTACAATTATGTGTGCTAAAGGCAATTGTGGTAAAGTCCTGATTGGTAATACAACATATGTTTGTTAAACACTGCATTTTAAATGGAATTCGTGCTAAATATTGCAGGTTAAAAGCTGTTTCCCCCTGCCACCCTTATGAGTTTTGCAGTGAGATAGCATCTGAGGCTGTTTAAGGCATTTGGGGTGCTAAAAGACCAGCGTTAGGAATAATGTGGCCCTTTTTAAGGAAATTACGATGGGTAATACACATTGCTTTACATTTAACAATTTTTGTCAGCAAACGCCTTCATGATTATGCGGTGAGAGCATGCTCCCGAGCTCCAAAGTGAGTTTGAAGCAGCAAGAGTAATCTGTCATCCCTGACCCACCATCAGTAAAGCAAAACAACTGAGGAAAGACTGCTGTCTGTTACCAGGAACAAAGATAGAAAACTCACTGATTCTAATCCTTTCTGCCTTAAAGCCTGCTGACTGAAGCAGTGATCTGTAACAACCAGGGTTTTTTCTGTGTTTTGTGCATCTGATGCTGGTCAAGGGGCACATTATTACCATAGACTGTGATTTGCTTGAAAGAATGGCCTTCTTATCTGACAGACGTGATGTTAGCAGTAATGCAAATAATGATGTGTTTTTATTACATATTTATTTTGAATTGCAAATCCACGAAACATACAGTACATATAACTACTAGCTCATAGTAATACTACGAAATATACATTCCAGCATTTAAAACAATCAAATAACATAAATTATTGAAAAACATTTGCTCCACGCAAGATTAACAGTTCATCAGGTATCTTATTAAAATTTGGTCGGGATATTTTGAATACAACACAAGGCCAACTTGTTAAATCCCAGTGGCATTTAAGAGATTGATAACCTTCCAACAAGGATATTTTTGTAGAGGACTGTTTCTTTAACAATCCCTGTCCAATATCAAAAAGATTCAATGTTAGTATTCGGCAGGAAAGAAAAAACAATACGGCAGGAAAGAAAAAAAAAAGGCACAACCTACTATTCCATTGTTCTACTTCCTACAGCTCAGACAGGCACATAGTTGATTCTCCTAGCCGCATGCGGATCAGCCAAGTGGGCTGGAGAAATTTAGCCATACTGACCACAATCACTTCCCTAGTGTCAGACTTCTGGTTGCTAGGGGCTATCTCAGGAGTTCCAAGGCCTAGACGTTGACATAGCGAGATAATCCATTTCTTACGTGGTGATCGATAGGCAACACAGAAAAATAAAAAATGTGAGGTAGTTTCAAGAGCATTATTAATTGCTAGGCAAAGTTTGGAAAGCCTTTTAAGGTTTTCCAATCTGGAGGTAAACTGTAATAATGGAAGTGTCCCATACCTGAACTTCAGATAAAGCTGGTTTGGGAGGGAGACTTGTATGGCATCAAGCAAAGCTAAATAAAATGGCATAATCTTATGATCTAGAAATTGGTCTGACAGGCTGCCTGACTTGCAATTTTTAATCTTTTCTCCCCAGAGATAGTCCCTGCACCGGTCCTTAATCAGTTGTAGTGGGAACCGGGAGACTTCTTCTGGAGTATCCCAGAGATGTTTAAGGGGTAAAGCATAAAAGATTTTCTTTGAGTAGGACAGCCAAGGAATTCTTGTGTAGCCTGTTGATATTAAAAGCTTTCTAAGTGGTTGCCTATAGGATTCTAGTTCAGGGGTTGTCCAGAGCCTATTCCAAAATACTAGAGGTCTCAGCTGGATTATAAGAGAAATCAGGTTCAAACCCATATCTTTAAGCGAGACAAGAATAGAAGTGCTCTGCAGGAGGTTAGTTAGGTGCCTGAGAAATGTATTCTGTACCACAGTCAGCTCATTAATGCTAGAATGACCCCAGAGTTCTGCACCATAAAGGACAGCACTTTTTGCCTTTACTTTGTAGAGTTCTAGGGCTGCTGCTGCAGCTTGAGCACACTCTTGTTAACCTCAGCTTTCAGCTGAAATTATGAAACAATGTCCCCCAAAAGAAAAATAACTTTTACTAACTTGAGTGGTGTATTCTGTTCCTGTAATTTGGTTTGGGTAGACCAGTAGGGGTTGAGCACAATATATTTTGTTTTGCTGACATTCAGCTCTAGTGTACAGTCAACACAGAACAGCAAAAAACAACCTAAATTGTTTAGAGGCCCCCAGTGTTTTTGAGATAAGAAGGGTATTGTCTGAGAAGAGCAGCGTAGGTACTTTCATGGAGCCGATTTTAGGGGCATCATTTTTATGGAAATTTAGAACTTCACCTAGGTCATTAATGAACAGCGAAAAGAGGGTTGGGGCTAAAACGCAGCCTTTCCTCACTCCTTCTCTATCTTAAATAGGTCAGACATCTGCCCGCTGCGTGATTGTTTTCTTGAAGTCTTATAAGAATGTCTAGAAAATTCACTGGGACTCCCATGCTTCCTGGAATGTCCAGCAGCTTGCTCTGGGGAACTATAATGAAAGCACATTTTAAATCTGTGAAAGCGACGTAGAGATCGCCTTTTCCAAGTATTACTGTCTTCCAATATATATGATACTAAACTTCAAGATTTGATCCGTCGTGCTGGTGTTTGATCTAAATTTAGCTTGCAAATCTGATACTATAATATTAGTTTGTATCCAGTCAGTCAGCTTGCCTAAGACTCTCCTCCAGAAGATGTTTTGGAGCC
Source organism: Triturus cristatus (assembly GCF_964204655.1). Classification (NCBI taxonomy): domain Eukaryota; kingdom Metazoa; phylum Chordata; class Amphibia; order Caudata; family Salamandridae; genus Triturus; species Triturus cristatus. Next base: position 806,049,254 of record NC_140592.1, on the reverse strand, counting down.
CATCAATTAAGATTATCCCTCTATAATTGATTTATTCACTCTAAACCAATCCGAGCTAGTTATTTCAAGGCAATCTGCTTAGTTTAGAGCATTAGGACAGCCGGTACTGCCATGCCCTCTATTTCCTTCCTCATTAGACAAGGAGTACAGCTTCTCAAAGTGATCTACTTACCTTCACGGCTGTACATGAAAAGCAACTGGACATGCTGAGGAGCGGCTACCATGTGCTATAATGCTCCAGAATGCCTTAGAGTCCCCTGATTTAGCTGCTTGTGTTAAGACTGCCCAGACCTCCTTCTCTCAGGTAGCTTTAGCTTGTGTTAGCACTTCTTTGTACTTTCTACAGGCTGCAGAGATATCACTTGGATCTTTATTTTAATGCATACCAAAAGTAAAGATAATGTTAGCCTACATTGTGCATTGTACCAGGGGTGTGAATTAAATCTACCCTTTACTACTCTCCTAGATTCATTAGAGAGAATGACCCTCACATTTGCAAATAAGCCTTCACAGGTTTTAATGATTAAATTAGGAGCTACATCTTCATCCAATAGATGGCTCATATTTTCCAGGCTTCACATTCGAGTATACTTTAATATAATGGTCCGGGTCTTCCTTCAAATCCTCCCACTTTAAAGCCTTTTTGTTATTTGATAAAACTGCATTATCTAAGAGGTTAAGTTTTATTATCTTCAAACTAGGGGTAATCAAGCCAGTCAGCTCTAATTTCAAGGCATTATGATCGCTGTCCCCCCTTTTTATTACAATTATATCTTTTATGAATGACCAAATATGCAAAGCGAGAGATATGTAATCAATTCTGCTCATGCAGTTAGAGCATGTGAAAGTGGGGGCGCCATCTTTAGCAGACATATAGCCACCATTGCAGGCTCTTAACCATGCCATGAATGTAATACCCAGTAATTGGAGCGCTAAGATTACTTTTAATTGCCTGGGAAATGCCAATTTTTGGAATGACCCATTGTGCATCATCCTCATCAGTTAGAGTTGAATCGTCATTATCCAATGGTTCGAGTGTCACATTAAAATCACCTGTGATATTGTTAGGGCTTCAGAAGGTAAAGTGCTCAGCAGGACATCTAAGACTTCAAGGGTAGGCGATCCCCTCTTCGTACTCAAGGGCCTGTTATAAACATTATAAAGGTATACACATCTATTATCTTGATACAGTGAGCGGCTGAGAAGGTTATGGAAAGATCTTGCCAGTTTCTTGATTTTATAGTTTAACAATTTGTTTACCTGGGTAATTAGGCCCCCAGCAAGCGACCTCTTGCATGAGCCACAGCTGGGTAAACAGAAGTCAAATACCCACTTCTAAAACTAGATTGAGTACACCATATTTCCTGGAAAACACAATCTTTGTGGGTATCAATAAAAGTTCCCCACTGTGGGTCAAAGAGTTTAATCTTTAAGCCTGCCAAATTCCATGAAAGAACACTCCATGAATCTTTGATAGGGTGCCTCAAAATTACATTTTTGCTGGTCTTTTCCTTGCACTGATCGGACATAGCCACCTTATTTACACTATATGGCGCCCCAGTGATCTGGTAGTTGTCGAGCAGTCAGTCAATTTCCCTAAGCGGCGATGGAACGGATCCCTCTGCACAGGTATTATTAGATGGAATACGGGGACCATGGCTTACTTCCAATCGAAGACCTGCAGAAGGGCATTGTCTAATTTACTAAAGTCTGTTACACTACTTTGGGTGACGCTCAGAGTGCCTCGCCCAGGTTTTACAGATAGGCTTGATTCTATGCCTCCTTGGGTATCGGGCATCCTTTAACAGCACCAGAATTTCCATCACCCTTGACTAACGCTGGGGACGTTTTAAATTGCTCAACGTTGTCCTGGGGAGTGAAAGACCGGGCTTCCAGGACTAGAAGACCATCCACTATATCCTGGTCTCAAACGACCAACTTAATACTGTCATAAGGGCACAAATTAATCGGCAAGGAATGAGAGAGAGACGTTTACGTTTGTGGCGCATCCAGTGATGTTATATGTGAGATCATGGGCAAAACATTGGGGGCGATTGGGTTGCCTGGCCCCCCATAACTGATGAATTAATTTAGATTGTGGGCTAACTGTGTAATGTTATAGATTGTGTAGAGCATGCAAATACCCACGCAGTTGTCCTGACTCTAACAGGACTAGTAAATAATATGGTCTTATATTGCCATTGAAGGGTTCTGATGACATCTAAAAACACAATGGAGTAATGTCACCAGAATCCCGTAACTAAAAGAGACACTTTGAAATGGAAAAGTTTAAGGTGGTAATGTGAAAAGAAAGGGAGAATTTGATGTAAAGTGTAGGCGAGGAGGTCTTTCCCAGTATGTTAAATTACAATGGAAGATTTCCCCTTGAGTAGCAGATAGGTGGTATTGCGGATGCAGTGTACCTCTCTACCTCAAAGCAATACCCCAGTTACATAGCAGTTTCCATATCTAGAAACCTGATTTGGTCTCAGCAGGCCATAAAACACCTGTCAAAGTTAGTTGATGGGAGAGTTGGTGGATAAGGAGCTCCACATAAAAGCAGACTGGGAACTGAATAGTTCCAAGTGACTGACCATAGATTTGCAAAAGAAAGTCCTGGCACTTGGTATAGGTCACTGTGACCCAGAAAGAAGAGCTCAATCATGCCTCCTTATTTTCTTGGCAGGCTCCACCTTGTGGCCAAGGAGAGCCAACACTCCTTAAAACACAAATGGAAGCATTGCTTGTGGTGTGTTTATGCAATTCTAGACTGTAAAGGAGAACTACTCTCTGAAATGCAGAGCGATGGAGGATGAGGTATATAATGTTTGCTGAAATGCAAGTTTCATCCACTTATCTTCAATTCGTAGGAATAGAACCCCCTACTGTTTTAAATTAAAGGCTTAAACACAGACATCTTTCTATTCATGGTAGTTTCTTTGAAGCTTTCGTTTTGGATTTGGTTAATCTCGCATTAACAGCAGTCCCAGTGTTAAGTGCATTTTTAACTGGATAAAGATGTATCTGCTCTTCAAGCCATTACCTCTAATAAAAAACAAAGCCTGTAAATTGTTGAAAACATACCCTCGCCATAGTATTGACTAGATATGGCATTCATTAACTTTATTATTGAAAACTTCAGCTCAGTCCAGAGGTTTATTTCTAAATAAAGAGACAATGGTTTTCTAAAAGTCACTGTTATAAACTATGCTTTCCTATTTGGACGGCTCAGATTACCGGCACATAAGGATGTTGTTGTAGAGTGCACCAAAAATTACGAGATTCCCATCACTTTGTAAAAACTTGGGATAGGCGCTATTTATTGCACTCCAGAGATTCCTAACCCGGGGTGTCGGATTTTTTCATATATGATGAATAGGAATTTTCGTCCTTTCAGGTCACTGGTAATCAGACCCTATGTGTGCATTACATATTCATTGCAATTCCGAATAAATACATGTATTGAAATCGAATTGCCAGATTAAAACAAATTTGAAATCTATGCCTGTAAAGTTGTATCCTTGCAGATTTATGACTTCTGGGAATTTAAAAGCCTCAGGTTTCGACACCTATTTCAGGCAAACTTCATGAACTCCTTTCCTATCCTTTCTGGTGGAATTCCTACCAGCTATTGTACATGTTATATTCATGAAAATGCTAAAATGCCATTTTCTTTGTGCAATTGGCACTTCTTTCCTTTTTCACACCAAAAGGAAAATATTTCCCCCATGGAAAAACCCTGTCCTCTACACCCCTGCCAGCTATAAAAAAAATTGTAAATTGATACTTGTATAGCACACTACTCACCTGCAAGGGTCTCAAGGCGCTTGTACGAATACCGCTGTGGAACCCATCCTGGCTTTCCCTGTGAGGCGTCCACTCCTGGGCACCCCCAAGGTGGAGGCCAGGCATCCTTAGCGTTGTGGGGGCCGTTGTGGAGATTAAGCAAGCTATTGGCCAGAGTTGCAGAGTGGGACTCCATGATTGGAAGGGCACTGAGGCGAGAATTATCAGGTCCGTGGAATTTTTGAGCCCAAGACCAACAAAGGCAGGGAATTGAACCCTGGTCCCGGGCTAGACCGCTGTATCAGGGTCTGCCGCTCTAATCATTGAGCCACACTTCTCTATAGAATTGTGCCTTCACCTTTCCACTGAAGGAAAGGATTTACTCCTACAAATTACTCTCTCACCAAAACAAGGGTTGGGAGTGGTCAAAGAGGAGTCTGGAAATACGAATAAAAGTCTCCAATTTACCATAGAAACCCTGCTCTGGAATGTCTACTTCCCTCCTTAAACATGGTTTACTCTCACTAATATTACATTGTAACATTGTGTATATATTGAAATACTTATTATGGCAAGGTCCTCTTCCGTGAATTTGCACAGATACATCAAGTACTTTGTGCATGTTAGTAAAGCTACTTCAATTTATGGGCCATGTGAATTGGGCCTACATTTTCAAATCTCTGTTCCAGAACAACATGGGTCTCAAGTGTTTCACTCAAGGTCAGGGACTCACTTTTAGGCTTCCATTTTATTGCTCAGTTAACTATGTACAAGAAGTCTCTGATAGTTCAAGGTTCACTCAAATTAGAGAATAATTTACTTCTGGGAAACCTATGTCTAGGTCGTTACAAAATAGTACAATGCCATGTATTGAAGGAAAAAATGCTTTTTGCTATGTTGCATAAAAAATACATGTAAAATATAAAGAGTTGGGATACATCCCAGGAGATCAAGGGCCATATTTATGGCGAAGTCATGCGAAGCAGAGCAAATCAACTTGCTGCACTGCGTGACAGGGAAAGTGCAGGAATGTGCAGTATTTAAGACAATATGGCACATTCCTGCCTTTTCCCTAGGGCTGACGCCGTTTTGGCTGACTAACTCCAACACGGGTACCCTTGCACCATGGTAAAAGGGTGCCTGCATTGTAAGGAGGATTACTTCTGTGCAGGAAGTGGCACTTTCCTGTACAAAAACAATATCCTGAGGTTTTTTCCTCCTTCTATGGGTGCTGCAGAATGTAGCGCACATAGAAAGAGTAAAAAACGAGGAGACATAAACATATTTCTTCTTATTATGCATCACCTGGGTAGGCATAGGTTTTTGGCGCATTCCCAGGTCTACCACTTCTGGTAAATATGGGGATGCATTAAAAAAAACCAACGCCCATGCAAATGGCTCGCTGGTGCAGAGTAATGCAACACAGCGATTTGCGCTGTGTTGCATTACTCAAGTTTTATGAAGCCACTCAGGGGCATGCACGGTGGCCTTGCGTGGCTTTATTAATCTCATTTGTGTTTTGTATCACACTTGCACCACGTTGCGTGGTGCAATAGCAACCCAATGGGGCACGTAAATATGCCCCCAATTTTATTAAGGCAAAAACCCAATAGGTAATTGTGCTGAAGACAGTTGTTCGTTCCACGGAATGGGAATAGGAGGTCAAGTTCTACATTACAAAGTGAAAGTTGGATGAATGTGGGAAATATAAGCCACCAATTCTGAACTCTGATATGACAAAAATAAATTACACAGTCCTATGAAAGATAGAGGACTTACATCATAAAATTGAAAATTCTCATCATAAAGTTCACTGATGAGAAAATAGCGACATTTATAGATGGGTGACTGAATAACTTTGATGGTTTCCACCAAGTGGTTTCGAGTGACATCAATTACATAATGAATGCAAGGTTGAGCTGTCTATGATGTCACTTAGAACCCATAGGTGAAAAAACATGCTCTGTATGCACAAGCACACCTCTGTATTTTAAACTATTGATGGCCTCAACGCTGCTTCCCCTACTGCTCAGATCAGCTGCACAACGGGAGAGGAGTCAAGAAGGAGCAATGAAGGACAAGCCCTCACATGCAATTGGCTATTGGGGAATGGAGATTGTTAACTTTCCAGTAAAGCCATAGTATATTGTGCAGGAAAATTCACCATGGCATATAAATTGAAATGTCACATGTGGACTGGAGCACATGCTGTGCCATCCACTACATTGACAAAGAAAATTTCACTTCAGGCCGACTTGTGTTGTTTGACTGCTGCAGCTTTTAAACAGGCTGGTGAACCTGTTAAAATAACCCTTTTTGACAGGACAGAACTCCACTTCTATATAAAAAATGTCACCTCTAAGTAGGCCTAGTAGACCACAAGGTAGAGTGTTTAGTATTTAAAAGTGGAAGAATGTAATAAATGTATATTGGCATGTTCCTACAGTGACTAGAGCCTAAAAGCTATTTTCATTTTAAAGGGAAGTATCCTAACCCTATAAGAAACTACAGTTCTAATAAAATACTATTTTGCTAACTGTGGTTTAGGACAAGCTAGCGAAATACTTCAACCAAGTTTTTTTCATATTTATTAAAAATGCAATTGCATGGTGAAGTTGGATTTTTGATCGCTCTACAGGAGATGTAACTTTTAACCTCTTCCATGCTCATGACGTCTCCCGGCCGTCATGAGTCACGATGGGCGTGTGCGGACGATGGCCGGGAGACATCATGACCACGCCCACGATTGGAATGTCCAGCACCGCGGCGCACCGCGGCGCACCGCGGCGCACTGCGGCGGAATTTGCGCCGCTGTGAAGAGGTTAATCAGACTATGTCTGCTTGAAGCTGCAGTGGGCTAATTAGCATTTACCTGCCATAACATGCCTGTGTCAGTGGTTATCCCTTAATAAGGTATGAAATATGCTCCCAAAGCAGGAACAATAGCTAAGGTCTTTTGTCAGGATCACCTGGGTGTGAGCTATGTGACTTATCTCACCTCAGGAAAGGCAGGTGGGGAGGGTACAGGAGCTTCATTAACTTGAAAGGGACCAGGGTAAGGCTTGTCCAATCATAGCTAAGTGTGAAGTGAGACATGGGGAAGAGACATCTGTATCTAAGTGACACTTGACCAAGTCAGTTCTACTTACTCATGCACTCTCATCTTCTATGTGACCTCTTCCAGTTCAGGTGGACAGGTCAACCATATCCCCTTTCCCATTCCATGTTCTTCTTTTACTATTCTCTCTCTGTCACTGTTATAGCAACCCTGTAGCATTCTCCTGCCCAAGAACAATTGTCGACTTAATTAGCCGCAGTCTTGTATTCTTTCTGTCTAGTTTTCATCCCTCCAGGAGTTGTCTGCCCTCCTCCAACCTTGCCTCAAAGATTTATGGTCTCAGCTGCGACATTCAAATCACAGCTGAGCATTATGTGGACTCAGCATGTGAGAATGTGAAGATGAGGCTCTTGGCATTGTTCTAGGATGAAACCTCTCTGGTGCCAGATGAGCTATTGTATGCCAGGACTTATGCAGCCCCTTAGAGTTGCATGAATTGTGGCAGAACACCATTGCATTGGATCTTAGGAGCAAGATAGAAGAGTCATGTTTGGCTTTGTGTTGTAGAGTCTTTTGTATGCATGTTAGCAGAAGCGCGGAATCGCTAAGATATAAACAGATTGATCAGAGTGGACCTCCAATGCACTACAGACTGTGGTTCATAATAAGCTGAAGTGTTAGAGGTAATGTATTGTTGAAAGGAATATCGTGAAACTTAATCCAAGATGATTGCATTAGATTTCCAAATCTCGGCAGCCATCTTGAACTGAAAGGTATAAAAACCTCTCCAGATTCGAAGAACTAATCATCTGAAGATTTGGCGCTCCAATACAGTCCAGGGGCACAATTGTAGACAACGCCCAGCAGCTTCTGACTCGCAACCTAACATGAGATACTGTAAGAAGACAAAAACGTAATGAATTAATTAAGGTACTCTGTGCAAAAGGCATGCATGCGAAGATAGCAAATATGAGCCCTCTATGAATTGATAGGATAATATTAAATCTCTATAACGTGGACCTAGAATTTAGAGATGTTACAGAGAATTAAAAGACTCTTGTTAGACTGGTTCTAAAGGAAAAGAGTGAAGAGAAAATACAACAGTAACTAAGCGGCATCTGTGAACTGAGGTGAGACAGACATTGAAACAAACATTGAGGTTAAGCCCTAACTGCTAAAAATAATAACAAAAGTAGCCAGGTAAAAGGCCAGAACTGAGAAGTACACTGAGAACTTGTAAAACCTGCAGAATAAACAGTGATAGACAAATTTAAACCAGTAATTGAGGTTTATGTTCACTTTTGGATGTGGTTCAAGCGCACAGCTGAGCCATTCAGCTCTACAATGCCTTCCCCTTTCCTCTTGCCTACATTCTCTGGAACACATTATCTCCCAGGTGTGACAAGAGATGGGGTGGACATTTATCGCTCCTGTTGAGACAGAATACTCAGATTAGTTCTGTAAACATTATTTTTGGAAACTGATCTGATACATACTCTTAGTCTCTAACGCCAAACATGCTCCCTCTTACTGTTAGCTAATAATTTCTAGGCCCCATGTGCTGCCACTCCTCATTTACACTTAATTAGTTGATAAGCCTAATGGGTCATTTGCTAATTACTGGTTGAAGTAAGCACTAGACAAACAGGTGGTAGGTTTCCTGCAGATTTATTCCAACAGGAGAAGACAGCTTAGACATCCACTTCCAGACCGTTCCCCAGAGATCTCCTCTGAACCTCTGAAGACTAATAACATTCTACCATACTGTGAGATAGAAAGTAATGTGGTCAGCCGCGGGTGCATTCAAAACACGCTCCCTGGGTAAACATATATTTCAGCCGCTGGTGCCCTCAAAATACGCCTCTTCGTGCAACCGCCGATGTCAGACACATGAAATAAGGTAGAAATCCCTTCTGAAAAGTTCGTCCAATTGAGCGCTGTCCTCTCCTTAACTCCCGCTCGTCGCCAACATGAAGTAAGCACTAGACAAACAGGTGGTAGGTTTCATGTAGATTTATTCCAACAGGAGAAGACAGCTTAGACATCCACTTCCAGACCGTTCCCCACAGATCTCCTCAACCGTCCACAGTAGAACATAGAACCCCTGAAGACTAATAACATTCTACCATACTGTGAGATAGAAAGTAATGTGGGCACTACACTGGTGCCCACTTCTCCCACACTTCAAGGGAGCATTTGTAATCACCCTACTTAAAAACTCAAGTCTCCCACTCTTCTGATATCATTGTCCTGAGCTAGGAACCTTGGAGCATTCTCTGGCACAATAAAGACCTTTGTTCTTCAGTCAAATAAATGTCTTGTATCTCCCGTCGGACTGTGTTACTAACGTGCCCCAGGGTGCAATCTGCACCTACTTCTGCCACCATACTTTGGTATCATAGAAGGGGCAACGGGGACTCCTGTAGCCCATTTTTATTACAGATATTGCCTGAATGAATACAAGAGGGCATTCTCTGATTTAAAGGGGGATGGCCCAAGCAAATGATGGAACACTTTGCCTTTGCTTCTTCTCTGTTTTACGAACACGGAAGCAGACTCAAACGCTGTTGGGAAGTGCACTGAGGTGGTGAAGTCAGTGTCACCCTTCAAGTGTACCTCTCCTAAGGGGGCACAGGGGTCAAAGGGACCACTCTCAGGCATTCCCCTGCAGATGGGTGCAGTAATGCACCACTCCTGCCTGCGGGGTGATCCCTGCCCTCTTGCAGACAGTTCTCCTGCTGTAAGTGAAAGGCAGGATGGCGGCTTCAACAGCAAACCCACCTTTTTCTAACACACTGTTGAGCATGCAGTCGCTAGTTTATGCCTGTGCACTTAGCAATGCATTCAATTTAATAGGACACACTATCCTGATCTGCATCTGATGCTCCAAGATAGGGGTTCATCATGGCCCAGAGAGTGACATTGCACCCTATAAGTAATACACCACTACGACTACTGTGATTAAATTCTAAAAAAATAAGTGCTGGGCAGAGTTGGATTGGGCACACCCAAAAAAATGTGGCCCACATTTGCTTATTCCCTTTCCGCAAAACACTGTGTAAGGTCTGGGCCGAAGAGGGGAATGAGGCACCACACAGAAGTCCCAAGAAAACGCTAGGCAACTTAAGGTTAAGGGTATAAGGCGGTTCAGGCCTAACTGATTTTTATTAGTCAATAAAGAAAATTAATGTCAGTAAGGACAAAAAAAAGAATTAAACTCCAAAAGAAGTCCTGGGTTTTATCCCACTATGAGGTTGAAATGGGGGCCACATAGGAGAGTCTCTATTGTTCCTAGTCCCAGTGGAAAGCCTTCACATCAGGTTCCCCTTCTTCCGGGCACTCTTGGGTGTAGGCAATATGCCAGCCATCCCAGGGAAAATAAAGGAAAAGAACAGAACAAGAATAACGAGGTCAGTCTTATGGGCTTAAGCTTTCTTGAGTGCTACCGTTACCAGCATGCGTTATGCCACTAGGGTGAATGGAAAAGGTGTGAGGGGTTGTCTATCGTATGTTCTTCCCCCCTTTCTTTACCCATGCTTGCTCTTCACCCCCCCCTTTCCTGTCAACCTCCTGAAATATTGTAACCAGGGCACTTGCCTGGGGCCACGATCCTCTGGGACCACAGCAAGGGGTGTCAGGGCGTTCTGTGCTCTTCTGGGTCGTCCGGATAATTCCGCCTTTGCGCTCTCTGGAAACGAGCCTCCGCCACAGTCTTCTCCTGCTGTACTGATGTGCTGCTCCGTGGTCTGGGTCCGGTCCAGCCACTCGCCGTGTCTGCGTCCTGGTCTCCTGCTCCGATGATCCGCGCTCTTCATGTCCCACCTGGTTCCTTGTTCTCCTCACTTTTTCCTTCGGCATCTGATGTCATCGGAGGGCGCCGCCTCTCTTCTAGACCGCCGACCGCTGCTCTGGGGAGATGAATGCTGGGTTCCATTTTGGAGTTCTTGGCTAGCGGTAGCTCCATATTACACACTGCTTCAGCTAAGTTTTATGAAAAGAAAGGGGGTGGGGCTTGTTTTATTAACTTCATTTAGATTTTTAAAAAATGCACAGATTAGTTCACACTGCTGTGCCACACATGAATGCAAGTGAGAGCACTTCTGCTCAAGCCCCCTCCCCAATCAGCTTACATTAATGGGCTGGCCCAGCGAGAGAAAGGGAGTGATACCTCCGCCCATCTGCCTCTAGAAAGGCCACTGAGGCACCCACTGGGCCGCTGGTGGCATCCTAACAACATCGACAGCCCCCAGGCTGCCCAAAAAAACAGCAAACAGCTAGAACTCGGCTACCAGCCCTTCGGCCATTTTACGAGTGCCCATGTTACCAATCCAACCCTGGTGCTTGGCTCTCGTCAGGAATCAGCTTGCACCAGCCCATGTCTCCTGTTACCGCCGCCTAAAACAGAACCAATTACTAACCATGAAACTGGGGAGAGGATTTGGGGTAATGACTAGAGCTGCAGATGTCAGAGCTGGATAACCAGGTTCGAGTCTCTGCTTGGATCTGGGCAAATCCCTTAATCTCCCTGTAAATGAATGTGTCTCTAACTGGTGCTCATGAAAAGGCCAGTGTTGATAATTAAGTGGCGGTGCTCACCACCGAAAACCACCACCTCAAATTAAGCACTGCACCTGTGTGCCACATGTTCCACATAGCCTCGGAATCCTTGAAGCTTCATGCCTAACAAAAACGTAGTGCCTCTGCAATCGATTGAATCAGGCGAATAGGATCGCAATGACTTGTATCATTTTTGATGTTCACCTTTATCAATTTATACCAATTTAATATCTGTTTATTCTGCCTAGACCTATTCCTTTTAAGATTATTCAGCGATAAATTAATATAAATACAAAATATAGATAGTCATTTTCTATGGTTTTGCTCACCTAATGGCTTCTTCCAAGTCACAACAAATAAATAGTTGCAAAGTTTTGAGAAGCAACCAAAACAGAGTATAAAGCGTAGAGTACACACAGCGGCAAACTGTTTTTAGGGAGGTAATAAATGGTATGTAAGAGGAATGGCTCTACCATTTTAGGCCACAAGGGTTACAGCTTTTAGTTGCAAATGCAAAATGGATTAACTCTGTGGGATGGCAAATCTTTATACGATTATTTGAGAGTTCGAAATGGCAGCGCGTTTCCATAAGTAGTTTAATAAATATAGCTCATGGCACTTCCATATTTCCCCAGTAAAAAAGCTTTTAGTAGATTGCTGCGTTCAGGTTGTACCACATGGAAACTTAAGAGAATTTGACCATCGGTTTCTTGAGGTAGAACCGAAGCATAAAGTAGTGCGCTAGGAGCAGAGAGAACAGGGCGTTGCCATAGAGTGGGCAAAATATGTCCCGCCTTTCTGAACGTTCTAATCGGAAAAGCTGCTCATACATAGAAACTAGTGCTTAAGCACCTGGACAGATGGTCGTGTTAAAAAAATATGAACGCGGGACTGCACAAAAAAAGGGACGAGTAAAGCAAGACAGGGCAAGCAGGTACAGGGGATGCGATGTGGACTAATGGCCAGAGCAGCCGAATTTTTAACTGTGAAAACCATTTTCGAATCCGGTGTCCGCTCAACCAAATGCCATTCTAATAAATAATTTTATCTCCCGGTGCCTAAAAAATGTATCAAAAAAATCTGACATTGTGTAATGTAATCTGGTGCTCTTGTAAAGCTCTTTAATTCCCTGGGCAAGGTTCACACTATATAAAATTGCAACAAATAAATACATCAGATAAGCCCCTTATAAATGTGGGCACCACCCATGTCAGTGCTGCATGAACGATTAAAGGAAATCTTTGTAGTAGGTGTCTTATGAGAGCTATTTTAAAGGCTGGCAGGTAGGGCAGTTGGACCCCTCAGGGAAGGGTGTAAAATAGTCACTTTCATGGCGCAGCTAGATGCAAGAACTGAGGTCCGCATGTACTAAACACTCAGTAAATACTGGTCGAAATTTTCAACCACTGTTTTTGTGACCTGAGTGGCCTATGAACTAATTGATCGGTTCGCAAAATACAAAATCATAGTGGGTCACAGTTCGACCTACCTCATAAATAATAGTAAGGTAGGTTGCTAATTTTGACCCACTGTGATTCGCTGCCATCACAGGGAGTGTGGCATGCTGGGATCAAAAGACCACCATGCATGTGGTTGCTTTTATATAAAACATTTTTTTTTTATTAAATGCAGTTCGTTTTCCTTAAAAAAAGGGAAAAAAGATGCATGTAAAAAAAAAAGAAAGTTTTACTAACCACGTTTAAGTCCATTGGACCACTGCCTACTCTTAAACATTTCTTTTACTGCATTCACAAAGGGGAAAATGTAACTTGGGGAGCCCTCCTGTTTATGAATGGGTTACCACTACTTTTGAGTAGTCAGTACAATAGTATTGTTTTGCAACAAGATTTCGGCCCCAAAACATTAATACATCTAATTTCAAATCGCTATTTAGACGGGACATCTTCAACACACCCCTTCCAAATACAGATTTGGTTTGTAGTCAAAAATCCAAATTGGGTAACATATGATCAAATATGCGTTGGGTACATACTAAAAGGCCATTTTGCGGTCACAAATGGACCAATTATGCTAATCAAATTATTTACGACCACAAAAAGTGTTGGTACCTCTGGCCCTGAATGTGCAAGTGGGCCAGCAAGGTGGTGTTAGTTTCTGAGAATGGAGGGGAGGTTGAGTCTATAGAGAGATGTTTACATCTAGGTGGGTGTGGTAGGCCTTGAATAGATTTTTTTAAAGTGCAGAATTCAGAAAGGGCCTCTTTGTATACTGAACACACCCTAGCCTGCTGTCTGAAGGGAGTTGAGGAAAGCTCTATGGAAGCGTGAACTTATGTGTTGGCCAAGGAATTGAAAGAGGGAAATCTGAGGTTAAAATGGATTGTGCAGATGTTGATTATTTATAATTGAGCGGATGTGGCTTTGGAGGCCTGAAGAGGGGTAGATGCTGGTAAATCAAAGTGGAGTCAAATCTTTATGGCTGGGTAGAAATAAGACGAGTTGTCAGGGAAATTATATTGGCTGTAGTAGCTGATCATGACTTATGGAAGAAGGAAAATATGTGGATGCTCTTTAGGGAGAGTTCAGGTTAGCAGTGAACTGCCATCCACAGCCAAATTGCAGGAAAGCAACTGGGATGTGTGATAATGGAAGGAAAGGATAACATTATTTAATTATCACTGCATAGGTGGCAGTAAAGTGAAAGAAGGAGTATTGTGGGACTGCTATGTGTTTCTTACTGTGGGTTCACAGCCTCAACTTACCACTTTGTTAGAGGTACTACCTTAACCACTGCTGCTTTGACAGTTTTACTGTATCACTAGGCCGAAACCACTATATTGGCCCTACATGTACCTTGACTCTAACTAATTGTAATAAAAACTTGTTTGTTTATGTAGTGGTTCATTCCGCATATAGGAAATCCACATTTTCTGCATGATCACCCCAGATTGTTCAACGTTTGCTGGACCATATATTTTTGCTGGATTTAGAACTCTGTGCACTTTACCCCAGCTAACCAGGAGTAGAGTGCTAGTGCTCCCCTTTAAACATGGTTAAATTGACTTATTCCTGATTGACACATTTAACTTGCTTGTAAGTCCCTAGTATACGGTTTAGAAAGCACCCAGGTCCAAATGTTGAACGCCAGTTGTTGACTGCTGCACCTATTGTACCGTCCACTGTAGTGGCAGCGCATTCCTGGATTCAGGCCAATCCTGTGTAGCCTGACAGCTGCAGTATAAAACCTGTAGTGTAACCTGTTAAAATAGCCTTTTAAATAATAGGAGGTCATGCCTGTGTAGCCCTTTCAGGCCACATGGTAGGGTACATGTTATTAAAAAGTTGGACATGTAGAAAATTGAGGTTACCATGACTCTACAACAACAGGGCTCTTAAAGCTATTTTCAATGTGGCAGGCCTAGCTGTCCTAGGCAGAAAACCTGAGAACATATTAAAATACTAATACTGTATCTATGGAATGGGACTAGCTAAAAGAATAATAAAACCACTATTTTTGAATGGTGTTTAAAATCCAATTTGATCGTGAAGTTTGATTTTTAATAAATATTAGGGAAAAGAAACTTTAACGGCATAAGCCTGTGCCAGCTTTCAGCCTGTGCTGTGCCTTAAATAGGTGGAAACAACGTGTGGAAAAATTTCATCCTAGGAGCAAACAATATGATGAACTGAAGGGGCAAAGATGACTCTTCTAAGCTCAACAAAATATGTAGGGTAGGATGTAGGCACAGATTTTAACACTACAGTGTATCCTACTTGCAGGTCTGTTGGGTCACATGTCACCCTCTGGTACACTTGAAAGGAAGAGAACAGGATGCCAAGATGATTCTTGTAAATCCCCTCTCTGGTAGTTAAAGGACCCTGCTTTTGCCCTGCCAGATGTCTGTCTCTGGGTTTGTTGTGGGTACAGGTACCTGTTTTAAACAGTTTTTTAGTGTTAGAATGGGGGCGGACACTAGTGATTTCCCTATGACACTCCCACACACATCCCCAGTGCTCTGAGCCCAAATTTAGTGTGGCAGCCAAAGACTTTTGCTATCTTGAAAATGCACAGACACATTGCGTTTTGGACCTATTTGCAGTAAGACAAACAGGAACTACTGAAAAAGTGGGTAGTGTTGGCCCCAGGGAACCTTTTCCCCATTGGTTAGGGAGTACCAATGATTCACCACCTGGTACCCACTTCAGAACACTTTCTGGACCTAAAGAAGATCAGAAGGGCACTGGAGTTGTCTGTGAACTGACAGGAACCCTGAAGGACTGAGCCTGCTTCCTCTTGTACCTAGGACAAAGAAGTGGATACCAAAGGTCAGCTGACTTCCCTCCTTAGTGGCTACAAGGAGGCAACAAGCTACAAGAGTTTTTTCCTGGAAGTACTCAGCAGACCAGTGGCAATAGGTTTTGGACTGGACCCTCCTGTTGGCCCCTTTCTGACACTCCATGAGTCTCTAAGTGCCTCCCCTGTAGGTCCTGGTTTGCTTTAGAAGTGTACCTCTGAGGTAGATTGGCACTTAAAAGACTAGGGGCCAGTACGACGGATTTTTGCATGTGGAAATGGGTTTTAGACCCGTTTGCACATGCAAAAAACCTGTGGGCCATGTACTAACTCTATTTTGCGAGTCGCTAATTAAATAGCGACTCGCAAAATAGGGTTAGTGACTCGCTATTATGAAGGGGCGTTCTGAGGGCGTCCCTTCCTTATGAACCCTATGCAAAAAACACTAGCAGTTTACTACCCTCTTCAAGAGGGTGGTAAACCATTCGCAAACGGGAAGGGGTCCCCAGTGGACCCCTTTGCCTTTGTGAATGGGTGCGCAAAAATGTTTTCAGAGCAGGCAGTGGTCCCAGGGACCACTACCTGCCCTTAAAAAATGAAACAAAAACGTAATTTTTTTTTTAATGCATCCCGCTTTCCTTTAAGGAAAACGGGCTGCATTTAAAAAAAATACTGCTTTATTTAAAAGCAGTTCCAGACATGGAGGTCTGCTGACACCAGCAGGCCCACGTTACCAATCCAACCCTGGTGCTGGGCTCTCGTCAGGAGTCAGCTTGCACCAGCCCATGTCTCCTGTTACCGCCGCCTAACACAGAACCAATTACTAACCATGAAACTGGGGAGAGGATTTGGGGTAATGGCCAGAGCTGCAGATGTCAGAGCTGGATAACCAGGTTCGAGTCTCTGCTTGGTTCTGGGCAAATCCCTTAATCTCCCTGTAAATGAATGTGTCTCTAACTGGCGCTCATGAAAAGGCCAGTGTTGATAATTAAGTGGCGGTGCTCAACACCGAAAATCACCACCTCAAATTAAGCACTGCACCTGTGTGCCACATGTTCCACATAGCCTCGGAATCCTTGAAGCTTCATGCCTAACAAAAACGTAGTGCCTCTGCAATCGATTGAATCAGGCGAATGGCGTGGCTATTTATAGGATCGCAATGACTTGTATCATTTTTGATGTTCACCTTTATCAATTTACACCAATTTAATATCTGTTTATTCTGCCTAGACCTATTCCTTTTAAGATTATTCAGCGATAAATGAATATAAATACAAAATATATAGATAGTAATTTTCTATGGTTTTGCTCACCTAATGGCTTCTTTCAAGTCCCAACAAATAAATAGTTGCAAAGTTTTGAGAAGCAACCAAAACAGAGTATAAAGCGTAGAGTACACACAGCGGCAAACTGTTTTTAGGGAGGTAATAAATGGTATGTAAGAGGAATGGCTCTACCATTTTAGGCCACAAGGGTTACAGCTTTTAGTTGCAAATGCAAAATGGATTAACTCTGTGGGATGGCAAATCTTTAGACGATTATTTGAGTATTCGAAACGGCAGCGCGTTTCCATAATTAGTTTAATAAATATAGCTCATGGCACTTCCATATTTCCCCAGTAAAAAAGCTTTTAGTAGATTGCTGCGTTCCGGTTGTACCACATGGAAACTTAAGAGAATTTGACCATCGGTTTCTTGAGGTAGAACTGAAGCATAAAGTAGTGCGCTAGGAGCAGAGAGAACAGGGCGTTGCCATAGAGTGGGCAAAATATGTCCCGCCTTTCTGAACGTTCTAATCGGAAAAGCTGCTCATACATAGAAACTAGTGCTTAAGCACCTGGACAGATGGTCGTGTTAAAAAACATATGAACGCGGGACTGCACAAAAAAAGGTACGAGTAAAGCAAGACAGGGCAAGCAGGTACAGGGGATGCGATATGGACTAATGGCCAGAGCAGCCGAATTTTTAACTGTGAAAACCATTTTCGAATCCGGTGTCCGCTCAACCAAATGCCATTCTAATAAATAATTTTATCTCCCGGTGCCTAAAAAATGTATCAAAAAAATCTGACATTGTGTAATGTAATCTGGTGCTCTTGTAAAGCTCTTTAATTCCCCGGGCAAGGTTCACACTATATAAAATTGCAACAGATAAATACATCAGATAAGCCCCTTGTAAATGTGGGCACCACCCATGTCAGTGCTGCATGAACGATTAAAGGAAATCTTTGTAACAGGTGTCTCATGAGAGCTATTTTAAAGGCTGGCAGGTAGGGCAGTTGATCCCCTCAGGGGAGGGTGTAAAATAGTCACTTTCATGGCGCAGCTAGATGCAAGAACTGAGGGCCGCATGTACTAAACACTCAGTAAATACTGGTCGAAATTTTCAACCACAATGCAGTTGAGGGGCAAGATGGCGGCCGCAACTGTGGCCGAGTAGCTGGTGTTGGCGATCTGCTCCCCCCCCCCCCTCTGCGGAGTAACTTTTCAATTTGATTATATGTCAGGATTCGTGAGATTCCTGTGAACTGGCAGATCGGGAATTTTTACCTGTTGCCTGCTCTCTAATGTTGCTGTGGCGGCTCCGCTGCATAAGTCACGCTTTGCACCCGCGGGTCTTGGTCAGCCGTATCCTCGGAGCAGGTCCGTTTCTAGGCTGCTGCTGCATCGTGCGGACTTTTTCCCAACACAATTTAGAGCTGCTATCTGGAATGCCGCCCAAGAGTTACACACGGGGGCCGGCCCGGGGCGCTGTCAAGCCTGTCACTGGTGATCAATCTGCGGCCGCGGCCAGGCGGTTACCTTCGAAGTCGACATCGGTGCTCGCTTCGGCTGTGGCTGGATCTTTGGCGGTCAGTTCATCTCCTGGCGGCAATTCAAGATCACAGGCATTGGTGCCAGCCCTGTTTAAACCTCGGAAAAGTACTGCTGGCGGGAGGGTATCGAGTCCTCTAGCTGCCATTCCTGCCATTCCTGTTGACTCTCCCCCTGCCATTCAGGCACCTGGAGATCAGACATCAGCTGTTGTCTCTTCTTCTCTCGCTGTGTTAACTGGGGCCATTACAGAGGGGATCTCTGGAGGGAGTCAGTCAGGCATAGCACCAATCCTTGCGATAGACTCAGCTGAGATACAGCAGGGCATGCTGGGAGATGTAGTTTCTCCAGCTCAGGCATCTAACTTGCAGCAGGCTGCCCCCTTAGTAGACCCCTTTGCTTCTTGCGCTACTCCCACACAGATCTCCAATATCCCTCCAATTGCTGAGGCTGAGACAGATGCGACAGATGCTGATAATTTCTTTTCACTCTCGGAACACACTGGTTCATCGGGAGAGGATGGCGCCCTGGATAAGGATTGGACAGAGGATGAGGGCAGTGACACTGGCGATTGGTGAGTCAATGATGTTTTGAATTCTGTGGGTGCTCACAGTGGCCCGCCTACAGTCCGCAAGGTCCCTACGGATTTTGTCTCTGATGTTGATACCGGATCTTTGGCATGGGACTACTCTTATTCGGCACAAGCTGTCCCTCAAAACATTTCTAAGAAACCAGGGTCTCTTCCCCCTTTGGGGGAAGTTTCATTAGCCACAATTTATCAAATAATCATGGCACACAGGGAGGAGACTCGACAGGAGAGCGCTCGGGCACAGGGGGCATGCCGGGGGCATGCCGCAGGGTTCAAAACTCCCTGCGTAGAGTCATGAAGACCTGCACGGATATTGCTTCAAGGGTCACGGAGGCTGAGTCCCGGATCTCTACTCTGGAGCATGACTTAGCTATTCATAAGGCTTCTATGGATTCAATTCAGTCACAGAGGGGTGACATTGAATGGAAATTGGTTGATTTGGAGAACCGGGCACGGAGAAATAATCTCAGAGTCTTGGGGGTACCTGAAGGTTTGGAGGGGCAGGATACGCGCCAATTCATCATAGATCTATTTATGGAAGCATTTCCAGAAGTGAAGGAGTGGGACTGGCGGTTGGAGATCCAGCGCGCCCATCGTTTTCCCTTTAAAATAAAACATCGCCCTGGTCAGACTGTTAATAGACCACGTGCAATCCTAATATGTTTACATAATTTTTTGGCGCGAGAGAGGATTTTTGATCTAGCCAGGCCTGATAGGCAAAGATCTGGGAAGGGATGTCAGTTTTTTGTCAGACCGGATTTTTGCCCAGCTACAGTGGAGCGGAGGTGGCAGCTCCGCCAGTTGATTGCCCCTTTCCAGTTAAAAGGAGCACAGGTCTTTTTGCTGTTTCCCTCCAAATTGAAAGTAATTTTTCATGGCCAGATAAAAAAATTTGAGTCTGAAGTACAGGCTAAGGGCTATCTTGACACGTTATAATGTTTGTTGATGTATCTTGGAATTTCTGTGCAACAATAGCGGGATTTGGAGTTCCTAGTTTTTTTTCGTTTTGAGTGATGTTTTCCGGGGGGGGGGGGGGGCCCTGTCTACACCAGCTTCTACATCATTGGGACGGTGTTCCCTGCCCTGTCTGGGGGGTGGTTAGGGTTTGGGTGGGGGGGAGGGTCAGTAGGGGTGAGGGGTGGGAGGGCAGTTGGGGGTAGTGTGTTTGGGGGAAAAAATAAGCTTGACGTTAATTTCTTGTTTCATGGCATTCGTGGTTTATACCAACAAAATGAAAGTATCTTCTTTTTCAGCATTCTTAGGTTAAAAGATAATGGGTAGAATTTCTATTGTGACATGGAATATATGTGGTCTCAACAATGCGAGGAAGCGAGCCTTATTTACACAGGTTATCCGTTCTTTCCAGGTCGAGGTACTCTGCCTGCAGGAAACCCACGTCCCTTGGAACAATAGAGAGTGTCTTAAAATCCCAGGGTTTGACTTGATAACATGTTCTCGGCAGTCCTCTATGATAAGGGGGGTGGCTATTTTAATGAAGTGTGGGATAGGATCATGCTTGAGGCATAGTCAGGACGTCGGGGGTCGTTGGGCAATTGCGCATCTTTTGGTAAATAATTTTAACTTGACAGTTTGTACCGTCTACAACTCAAATTTTGACGATCCTGACTTATTAGATTTTCTAAATGTTGAGTTGGCTATGTGGCCCCAACCTATTTGTCTCTGTGAGGACTTTAATATTAGTATGCCAGAAAGTTTTAATATATTAAGAGGGCAGACTTATTTAGGTCAAAAACCTAGAGTGTACAGAGCCTTACAAGCCCTCGTCCAAGAACATCTTATGATTGATCTGTGGTCCCACTATTGCAAAGACAAGGAAGGGACTACTTATTTTTCAGCCCCCCATAAAAAAACTGTCAGGTTAGACTATTTTTTTCTTTCAGATCAGTTAGTATCTTCAGTTTCAATTTCAATTCTTCCCAGAATATTGTCAGACCACAATCCTTTGGTTATGAAATGCAATATATCAGCAGACAGGCGCACTTTAAGGTCTTGGACGTTTGAGCGAAAGCTTCTTCTGGATCCTAATTATATGGATCACATGAGACCATGGGCAACTGAATTTTTGAATCTCAATAGGGGCTCGACTTCTAATAGCATACTCTGGGACTCGTTTAAATCTGCTATACGAGGCGAAACTAAAGGTTTTCTTTTTTTCGTCATAAACAAATAAAAGACCAAATTCAGGATCGGATGGAAGAATTACGTAGATTCGAAATCTTACTCACCACTACTATTAGGGAGGGAGGGGACATTATTACAGCTCAAACGCAGGTAGCACAGATCAAAGCTTCACTGCAGGAGTTTTTTGGACAGGACTTGGCGGCTAAATACCTGCAGTTCCGCTCGACAATGTTTGAGTATGGAGAGAAGTCTGGGCGGGTTCTCGCCAAGCGACTCCAACAGCGTGGGTTAGCTAACCGCATCACTAGGATTGAGGATCCCCTGGGAGTCATTCATGATACCCCCGAAGGGGTTCTTTCAGTATTTTCTGACTTCTATCGCTCCCTATATTCCGAGGAAGCTACTTCACAAACACTGGACCTCGAATTTGCTGATTTTATTGAGGGTCTGCACACAGCTAAAATCTCAGACCATCAGAATATGGTTTTGGCGGCCCCAATCCAATGGGAGGAAGTGATTTCAGCAATGAATTCATTGGCCAGCGGGAAGGCTGCGGGCCCTGACCTTATCCCTTTAGAATTCTATTGTACATTTTGTTCAGAAATACAGGACGACTTTCTGCGGGTTTTTAGAGATGCCCAGCGAGGAATTATTCCTGATTCTTGGCGCTTTACCTCTATCATTCTGTTAAAGAAAAAGGATAAACCTGAGCTGAACCCCGCCTCCTTCCGTCCGAATCTCATTGATAAACACGGATAGCAAAATGTATTCAAAGATCCTGGCGATTAGATTGGCTTTGGTTATAACCCCCCTGGTCTCTATCCGACAGCACGGATTTATTCCTTGAAGGGACACGGCGGATCATGTCCGCCGTGTCATTGCTCTCTTGGATTGGGCGCAGGTTAAACATTCCCCTCTTGCAGCTATCCTGTTGGACGCCGAAAAGGCGTTTGACAGGGTAGCTTGGGAATTTTTATGGAGAGTTCTTCGGTGGAAGGGCTTCTCCCCGAACTTCATTCAGGCTCTCCAATCACTCTATATTGCTCCTCAAGCAAGTCTGTCAATCTCAGGCAATCTTTCAAGACCATTTGCAATAAATAGAGGTACTAGGCAGGGTTGTCCTTGCTCCCCTTTGTTATTCGCTCTATACATTGATCCTTTTTTGAGTACAATAGAGCTATCCACTAGGATTCTACCTGTTGAGATCAATGCAGTCGATTTTAAGGCATTAGCTTATGCCGACGATATTATAATTATAACAAGGGATGTGTCTCTGGCATTCTCCGCTATTAAGAATTTAGCGCAGTCATTTGGACGGCTTTCAGGTTACAAACTTAACGTCCAGAAGACTCAGATTATTCAGTCTTCATCTATGCCGCCTACGGAAGTCCCGGTGGTACAGACTGCAACATATCTGGGGGTTAAAATCTCGGCAGCAGTAGAACAAATACCAGATATGAATATTCTACCTATTATTGATGCCGCCAATCTCACTCTACGTAGGCTAGACAATCTTCATCTATCTTTATTTGGTAGAAGGAATGTGTTAAAGATGTTGATCTTGCCAAAATTTCTATACATCTTTAGGACTATACCCCTGGAGTTTTCGAAGGCTAGTCTTAATAGCGCAGAAAGATGCTGCAATAGATTTTTGTGGAGCTATCATATGCCTCGAAGAGCTGCTAAATGGATGATCCTTACATTGGACAGAGGAGGCTGGTCAGTTCCTAGTCTTTCTTTATATCATTGGGCTGCTTTACTCCAACATCTGGCTCCTCCATTATTCGGGCTTCGCAGCTCACCTCCCTTATCCTGCAGTCCTTCTATTTTTGAGATCAGCTTAGGACAAGAGGTCAAGGGGCTACTTCTTAAGGTCCTCGAGCCGAGTTTCTACAAAAAAACCAAATTCAAGGTCATCATAGCTATGCATTCTGCCTGGAGGAAGATCTCTCGAAAATGGGTAATACCTAAAATACATTTTTATACCCCCATTGACTGCTGCTAGGCTGTTACCATCAATCTTCCAAGATTCAGTCACAATTAGGTGGGGAACTCAAGGTATTCTTACGCTAGGGGACTTACTCTGTGAGGGTAAAATGGCCTCTTTTGCTTTTCTAAAAGATAAATATGCTTTGGCTTCTTGTGATTTTTTTAAGTATTTACAGCTACGCAGCTACATAGACCGTCTTGTGATTAACTCCCCTAACGCACTAAGTAAGAATGCCCTCATGGAGTCAATCTTAAGGAGGACCTGTCTGAGTATCCTTTACCAAACTATGCTAAATGGTCTTCCTGATGATCTTTTGTACCAGACGGCTAAACTAGGAGGCAAATTTGGAAAGGCAAATATAGATATTACTTATGCATTGGATCTGTCCAATTCTGTATTAATTTCTGGCAGTTTACGCTCACAAAGTTATATGGCTATGTATGATTTATATTTTACCCCAGCTAAGATCTCTAAATGGGGAGGTGGTGGTGTTCAGGGGTGTCCTAGATGCGGCTTGGAGGCAGCCAATGATGTTCATATGTTTTTTTCATGTACTAAACTGCATAGCTTTCTTCAGGATATCCAAGCTTTTATCAATAACTCACTGAATATTCAGGTAGAACTTTCTCCCGAATTAGTAATTATGGGCTATGTGACAGATCCAAATATGGATAGATCATTTTTTGAATCTGCCTTTCTCTGCATTGCAATGTCTGTAGTTCGCTTATGTATAACTTCTGAATGGATCAGCCACTCAGCCCCGTCCTTTTTGAATTGGAGTGCGAGAATTCTTGCCCTCTATAATTTGGAATCAGCAGTCATTTTAAAAAGCGGGAGAAGAAGGCGGGATAAGGGTCTAAAGATTTGGGCCCCTTTTTCGATTTGGTATAGCAAGTAATACTGTTTGGGCCTATTGCCAATTTTTTGGTTTTTTTTTTTTGTGTTTTTTGTTTTGTTGAGACTGCTTGTTTTTGTGTTATGGACAGTGATCTTATATTTGGTACTGAGAACCATGATTGTCTAAGCTATGTGTCCTTCTTTTTTGCTCTTTGTTATGTCAAGCGAAAATTAATAAAAAAATTAAAAAAAAAAAAAAAAAAAAAATTCAACCACTGTTTGTGTGACCTGAGTGGTATTTTGCACACCTACCTATGTACTAATTGATCGGTTCGCAAAATACTAAATCATAGTGGGTCACAGTTCGACCTACCTCATAAATAATAGTAAGGTAGGTCGCTAACTTTGACCCACTGTGATTCGTTGCCATCACAGGGAGTGGGGCATGCTGGGATCAAAAGACCACCAAGCCTGTGGTTGCTTTTATATAAAACAATTTTTTTTTATTAAATGCAGTTCGTTTTCCTTAAAAAAGGGAAAAAAGATGCATGTAAAAAAAAAAAAGAAAGTTTTACTAACCACGTTTAAGTCCATTGGACCACTGCCTACTCTTAAACATTTCTTTTACTGCATTCATAAAGGGCAAAATGTCCCTTGGGGAGCCCTCCTGTTTATGAATGGGTTACCACTACTTTTGAGTAGTCAGTAAAATAGTATTGTTTTGCAACAAGATTTCGGTCCCAAAACATTAATACATCGCATTTCAAATCGCTATTTAGAAGGGTCATCTTCAACACACCCCTTCCAAATACAGATTTGGTTTGTAGTCAAAAATCCAAATTGGGTAACATATAACCAAATATGTGTTGGGTACATACTAAACGGCCATTTTGCGGTCACAAATGGACCAATTTTGCTAATCAAATTATTTACGACCACAAAAAGTGTTGATACCTCTGGCCCTGAATGTGCAAGTGGGCCAGCAAGGTGGTGTTCGTTTCTGAGAATGGAGGAGAGGTTGAGTCTATAGAGAGATGTTTACATCTAGGTGGGTGTGGTAGGCCTTGAATAGATTTTTTTAAAGTGCAGAATTCAGAAAGGGCCTCTTTGTATACTGAACACACCCTAGCCTGCTGTCTGAAGGGAGTTGAGGAAAGCTCTATGGAAGCTGTGCAGTGTCCCGGTGGCATAGTTTAGTGCTTTTGCAGGAGTAAAAAAAGAAAAGCGTGACCTTATGTGTTGGCCAAGGAATTGAAAGAGGGAAATCTGAGGTTAAAATGGATTGTGCAGATGTTGATTATTTATAATTGAGCAGATGTGGCTTTGGAGGCCTGAAGAGGGGTAGATGCTGGTAAATCAAAATGGAGTCAAATCTTTATGGCTGGGTAGAAGTAAGACGAGTTGTCAGGAAAATTATATTGGCTGTAGTAGCTGATCATGACTTATGGAAGAAGGAAAATATGTGGATACTCTTTAGGGAGAGTTCAGGTTAGCAGTGAACTGCCATCCACAGCCAAATTGCAGGAAAGCAATATGCGAACTGCCAACTGGGATGTGTGATAAGGGAAGGAAAGGATAACATTATTTAATTATCACTGCATAGGTGGCAGTAAAGTGAAAGAAGGAGTATTGTGGGACTATGTGTTTCTTACTGTGGGTTCACAGCCTCAACTTACCACTTTGTTAGAGGTACTACCTTAACCACTGCTGTTTTGACAGTTTTACTGTATCACTAGGCCGAAACCACTATATTGGCCCTACATGTACCTTGACTCTAACTAATTGTAATAAAAACTTGTTTGTTTATGTAGTGGTTCATTCCGCATATAGGAAATCCACATTTTCTGCATGATCACCCCAGATTGTTCAACGTTTGCTGGACCATATATCTTTGCTGGATTTAGAATTCTGTTCACTTTACCCCAGCTAACCAGGAGTAGAGTGCTAGTGCTCCCCTTTAAACATGGTTAAATTGACTTATTCCTGATTGACACATTTAACTTGCTTGTAAGTCCCTAGTATACGGTTTAGAAAGCACCCAGGTCCAAATGTTGAACGCCAGTTGTTGACTGCTGCACCTATTGTACCGTCCACTGTAGTGGCAGTGCATTCCTGGATTCAGGCCAATCCTGTGTAGCCTGACAGCTGCAGTATAAAACCTGTAGTGTAACCTGTTAAAATAGCCTTTTAAATAACAGGAGGTCATGCCTGTGTAGCCCTTGCAGGCCACATGGTAGGGTACATGTTATTAAAAAGTTGGACATGTAGAAAATTGAGGTTACCATGACTCTACAACAACAGGGCTCTTAAAGCTATTTTCAATGTGGCAGGCCTAGCTGTCCTAGGCAGAAAACCTGAGTACATATTAAAATACTAATACTGTATCTATGGAATGGGACTAGCTAAAAGAATAATAAAACCACTATTTTTGAATGGTGTTTAAAATCCAATTTGATTGTGAAGTTTGATTTTTAATAAATATTAGGGAAAAGAAACTTTAAGGGCATAAGCTTGTGCCAGCTTTCAGCCTGTGCTGTGCCTTAAATAGGTGGAAACAACATGTGGAAAAATTGCGTCCTAGGAGCAAACAATATGATGAACTGAAGGGGCAAAGATGACTCTTCTAAGCTCAACAAAATATGTAGGGTGGGATGTAGGCATAGTTTTTAACACTACAGTGTATCCTACTTGCAGGTCTGTTGGGTCACATGTCACCCTTTGGTACACTTGAAATGAAGAGAACAGGATGCCAAGATGATTCTTGTAAATCCCCTCTCTGGTAGTTAAAGGACCCTGCTTTTGCCCTGCCAGATGTCTGTCTCTGGGTTTGTTGTGGGTACAGGTACCTGTTTTAAACAGTTTTTTAGTGTTAGATGGGGGCGGACACTAGTGATTTCCCTATGACACTCCCACACCCATCCCCAGTGCTCTGAGCCCAAATTTAGTGTGGCAGCCAAAGACTTTTGCTATCTTGAAAATGCACAGACACATTGCATTTTGGACCTATTTGCAGTAAGGCAATCAGGAACTACTGAAAAAGTGGGTAGTGTTGGCCCCAGGGAACCTTTTCCCCATTGGTTAGGGAGTACCAATGATTCACCACCTGGTACCCACTTCAGAACACTTTCTGGACCTGCTAATTAAATAGCGACTCGCAAAATAGGGTTAGTGACTCACTATTAGGAAGGGGCGTTCTGAGGGCGTCCCTTTCTTATAGCGAGTCTGAACCCTATGTAAAAAACCCTAGCAGTTTACTACCCTCTTCAAGAGGGTGGTAAGCCATTCGCAAACGGGAATGGGTCCCCAGTGGACCCCTTTCCCTTTGTGAATGGGTGCGCAAAAATGTTTTCAGAGCAGGCAGTGGTCCCAGGGACCACTACCTGACCTTAAAAAATGAAACAAAAACTTTAATTTTTTTTTAATGCATCCCGCTTTCCTTTAAGGAAAACGGGGTGCATTTTAAAAAATACTGCTTTATTTAAAAGCAGTTCCAGACATGGAGATCTGCTGACACCAGCAGGCCACCATCTCTGGGAGTGCCAGCCATTCCCAATTGGGTCGCAAATTGCGACAGCCTCAATAATATGCACGAGGCATGCAATTTGCGAACCCATTTGGAATCGCAATCAGTGTCTCATACACTGTTGTACATTGGCAATTGCGACTTGCAAATTGCGACTCACAATTTGGCGCAATTTGCGAGTCGCAATTCCCAATGGTCGTACATCTGGCACTTAGGAGCTTATTTACAAACCAGGTGTGCTGCCAGAGCATCAATTTTATTGATGTTCCAGCAGAGCACTGGGCTTATTGATATCTACAGGGCCATGGAAAGCCACCCTGCATGGCTTTTGATGGCCTCGTAGATGTGGTTAAAGGCAGTGCCTTACCCTGCGTCGGGAAGGATTGCCTTGGGCACTGCAATGGTTGTTCCCACTCAACAACCATGGTATTTGACACATTCTCAGATTTGCAACACAGAGTAAATCTGGGAATGCATCAAAATCTACATCAGGGGAGGCGTAATGATTGTTTCTGTGCAGGAAGGTGCCCCTTCTTACACAAAAACAAGTGGATTTCTATGCAGGCACCCTTACCCCAAGGTGCAAGGGAGCATGCATTGGCGCTAGACACCAATTTGTGCACCAGCGCAGCGGAATAGGACAGGAATTCACCGTATCTCATAGATACGGCACATTCCTGCCTTTTTACTTTGAGGCAGGGCAGCAAATAAATGAGGCTGTTAGAAAGGAAATAACATCTAAACTTTCAAATAAATGAGAAACTGGATTATAACATTTCTGAGACAAAAATAATAAACGTGCACCAACTACACATTCAAGAAAATATGACAAGATAAGAGGATTTAAGTTACAGAATCATAAAAGCATGCAGAGAAAGGTCTAGGCTAGATGATATTATTCATGCGAATAGTAGACTGTGATTTAGTAATTGAAAGTATTCTTTTTATTAAGGCTTACATAAAAAGGTGTTTGTGGTAAACTCTCATGTTATGGAGTTTATTCTCTAATCATTATTTATTATCATTTATATGTGTGTATAACTAATGGGAGTTAGTTAATTATCAAGGTTTAACCTGAACATGATGACAAATTCAATTTAAAATGTATCTACTATGTGTAAACGTGTACACTGAAATGACAAAATAGAAAAAGGTGCTACACATTCCTAATTAATGATGTATTTGTTAAACTTTCAGAGAATCTATTTTACACATCTACTAATGTTACACGCCAAAATGGAGAATTTCATATTTAATTCGAAATATTTTTACACGTTAGAACTTTAATGTAGTAATACATCATACTGACACTTTTTATTTGTAACCACACTAAAAGATCTCAAATGCATCAGAGTTATTTTAGAAACATGAAGGCCCTTATTACGATGTCCGACACCATATTGGTCTGGAACCGGCCGAGCGTAGGTCAGAGGTTCCGACCTCACAATTAGGATGTGACCGCCCATATGGAAGTCTTTAACATCCATTTTGCTATGGCAGCTTGTGCGGCGGGAGGAAATTGCCAGCAGTAAAAACTGCCATAGTAAAATGATCCCTGCACCGGGTGGCAGGCACCACATGGTGCCTGCCACCCGGTGCAGGGATGTTTAGTCAGTGGCAGCTGGTGACATTCAAAAGTGGTGGGGGCGTAAAATTATTGCCGTACTGCCCTATGGCGAGCAAGCATAGCGAGCTAGCCCAAACAACTTAAGGGGGAATCGGTGGTGTAAGCAGTGCTTCAATTGTGCTAGTGGTTGGCGATTATTTCGAGGTAAAAGCTATTTTTTTTTTATCTACAGATTATGCCGCTGATGCTGAATTACGGTGCAAATACGCCAAATCCATAATTATGAAGAAAATGTTGCACCCACAAAACCATATAATTCCAATGGTTCTGCCCGCCACTGATGCATACAAGTGAAAGGCTTGAAAGCAGTCGCCCTCCTGTGGCTCTCGTCTGCAATTACCCATTACAGGCAATGTTCGCCAATGGCACAAAGTGCACCTAGAAAACTGGCCCAAATTACCCTTTCCCCTTCACCTACAACCAAACTGCTCTTTTTCCCACAAACTAGACCTTCCCAACATTGCTCCCAAACCCCTAAACCCATTCCCAAAACCCTAGAACACCCTAAATTACCATCCCAAAAACCTGCATTACCGCGAGCTCCACGAGGCCTAAAATCGCGTCAAAACGCACTTTGAAACTAGGCCCAAAACACCCCTTCCCCTTCATGGATTTTCTTCAAACTACTTGCAATAAAAACTAGACCTTCCCAACTCTCATCCCAGCTAAGCAAATCCACTCGGAACCACCTGCAACACCCTACAATCGAACCCCAAAAACATGCAAAACTCACGTTTAACATGGGCTCCTATGGCAGCAGTTTCCCTTCCTCGACTTTGCCGAAAAACACCCTTCCCATCGATCGATTCCTCCCAAAACTTCCGGAACACCCATCAATTCCCCCTCCCTACCACTCACAGCAGCCCCGTTCCTGTCGAGCAACTGGAACCCCCTAAAAACCACTTCTCCACGCACCCCAACACCGCTCATTGGATAACATTGCAAACCGGGCCTTCACAAAAAATGCTCTTTTGAGCACTTCCACTGCTTCGATCATCTTCAAACTCACTGAGACACTAGTTCCACCCATTCCCAACAATCTCAGCAAGAATTACAAAAATCCATCCACTGGAACGGGGACGGATTTTCACCCAAACATGACCCCCCCGCAAACCCACAAAAACACCCCAAAATCAGCCAAATCTGGATCCAATCGAGCCAAACCACCCTCACACCTTCCCAACACCAACTCAGCCAAATCTGCATCAAATCCAGCCAAACCTTCCCAACACCAACTCAGCCAAATCTGGATGGAATCGAGCCAAACCACCCTGAAACCTTCCCAACACCATTATGCACGAACCTGAGTCGGGCCCTGAGCCCTAGACTCCGGGAACCCTACCAAATTTCAACCCTAAATCCTAGAAAACCAGCCCGAACCCCAACACACAACCCTAAACACCACCCTAAGCCCTACCACCTAACCCTACACACTGCCCCTGGCAGGGGGGGGGGAGAGGTTCATTAAAAAACAATTTAATTAAAAAAATTACATAAAACTTACTATCCCGCTTCTAGATGGGTCCCGGCTCCCGCTCCCGCCGTCCTGCATTTTTTCATTGCCTGCAGCTCTCGTCATCAGCAAAGGCCTGAGCCTCCCTCCCCTCCAGGCTCCACCAATCACAAGTGGTGAGGCGCATTGCCGCGCACCCTACCTGGGCCATTTTCTCTATGTAGGCTGCATGCAGCAGCCTACATAGAAAAAAGGGAGAGTGAGCGGTCCTGCTCCAGGGCATGGGGGGAGTGGCTTGCCCACTGTTGTGCATTGTGACTGTTTGGTCGGCCTGGGGCTGACCAAACAGTCAGTATGCATAACAGTGGGCAAGCCATTCCTCCCATGCCCTGTAGCAGGACCGCCCACCCCCAACCAGGCACTTCTGCTTTCTCGCCGTGCGAGAAGGCAGAAACATAAAATAGTAGTTATTACCATTATGTTTCTGTCTTCTCGCACGGCGAGAAAGCAGGGGGGGCGGCGCCCCCACGCCCCAATGGGGGAGCCGCCACTGTGTTTAGTGAAACACAGGCCCCATAGTGGAGGGCCAGGGGGTAAGGAGGCCCTGCTAGGTGCCCCCAATGTCGCTTTCCGTCAGCCTTTCCTTGTCGGAGAGGCCAACATAGAATGGCTGTCGGAAACAGCCATTATAATCCCGACGGCTGAACCACCATCATTAAAGGAATTATATTGTCTTTCTGATGCACCAACAGGCTCTTTGAGCCCATCAGAAGTGCCGCAGACAGTCCCTCCACCTGATGCCTCTGCCCACAGCATCATAATGCGTCAGGCCGACCACAGGGGCAGATGTCATGCCATCAGTGTCGGACCCACGGAGATCATAATCAACCCCTAAATCTATATATTCTCTGTGAAAATATGTCCAATGATCATATATACCTTACGTTAAATTAGCTTGATTTAATGTGGGCCTGACTGAAACTGTCAAATCCCTTGACTTGCTGAATCTAATGCTCGTGAGAAAATTCCTCACTATAACCAATAACGTGAAACAGTGCTTTCTTTCCTGAGTTCTCTTGTACTGAATAAGTCACTTTGCTAACTTTTTCGTTACAATTCCAAAC
The DNA here is from genome assembly GCF_964204655.1 of Triturus cristatus. Lineage (NCBI taxonomy): Eukaryota > Metazoa > Chordata > Amphibia > Caudata > Salamandridae > Triturus > Triturus cristatus. The sequence goes on along the minus strand of NC_140592.1, from coordinate 806,017,502 downwards.
AGCTACCTGGGAAACTGTACTCTTAAACTTGCTCATATGCTTTTGCTAAAGGAGAAGGAGCATTGTTTCGACATTTCACTTATTTGATTGTTTAAGGACTGAGTAATTGTCTGTTGGACCTGTCAGCCCTAGGGTGGTCTCCCCCTCTATTTTTCATCGTGCCTCATTTTTTCCACCCTCATTTTTATGTTGGACTTAGGTCTCCGGGCGCCTTTTCATTGCCAACCAGTGTTAAGGTGCAGGTGCTCCCTTCTCCCAAGATGTCTGCCACAGGCCCCTGCTACTGCGGAATGGTCTTTACTAGTAGCACCCTAGCTGCCAGGAGCTGGCTGGGACCCACAACAATGTTGCGACACCAGCCCGCCTTTTTTGTCCCTTAGGTAGAATAGGGAAGCTCCTGGAATGTGCTGGAACCTTCTAGAAGGGAGGTGTGGTTTTACTTTTACCGCCTTGGCTAGAGGTCACCTGACCTAGGGCTACTTAAGTGAGAGAGGGAACTTTTTCTAGTCAGTTGGCCAGTGGGGTAAAGCAGAGCTGGAGAATCCACGCAGGAGTTTTAGGCGGTAGGGCCTAGCCAGGGACTTATGCCTCTGAGAGTGACAGGATTTAGGTGCTGCCTCTTAAGTGAGTGAGGGACCCTGTAAAGCCCACTGATCTTGCCCAGCAGTAGGAGGACCCAGGGAACCTCTGCCCAGCCTGACTAGGAAGGACCTAGTCGCCAACTCAATCCCTACCCCCCAGGAACAGAACCCCCCAAGGGCGCCAGAGACATCTGCGCCATCAGGACTTCAGGTCACCCCTGAATGCTGAAATTGAATGCTGAGACCTCATGTCATGACTGCATGCTGAAACTGAATGCTGAGACCTCATGTAACGACTGCATGCTAAACCTGAATGCTGAGACTTCAGGTCGAACCTGAACACTGAAACTTGGCGATAAAGCTGATTGCGGAACGGCTGGGGATCAACCAGGTACCAGCACTGAGACCCCTGCGCTCCCTGACCTGGCCTGGGATCCCCTGCATCAATCCCTGTTGAGCGCGGAGCTCTCCCGCTTAATTTGACCCCCCCCTTTGTGTGCGGGGACCAGAGCGCGCTCACCGCCGCAGCCCGGAAGCCTGAAGTGTGCATCATCACCACAGCGTGGCCCGCGGAGAAGCCCGGGGCCCCGTCGCTGCCGTGGCAGTTGCATGCGGAGGTGTGTAAGGCTGTGGAAGGATCTACTGCGGAGTCCGGAGCTGGGTCGGACGCCTCCAGACGTCGAGATCAAGGTAAGCCGGGAGGCTTGGGACAGACCCGGTGCGCCCCCTACGGACCGGGAGCGTCACCGCACCCCGACACCCGGGTCCCCCCTCCGTGGGAGTTCCCCCCGTTCACCCAAGACTTTGACACCCCGCCGAGGGATTGCCCCTCTCCTCCGAGACTGTTGAGCAGCGTTGTGCCCCACGAACTGCACATAAGTACTTGAAGCTTGATTAGTACGAGTAGCGCTATGTTCGCAGGCTTTGCTCTGAAGTGTTCAATGCTTAATCATTACGAGTAACGCTGTGTTGGTAGGCTTTGCTCTGAAGTGTTCAATGCTTAATTATTACGAGTAACGCTGTGTTGGCAGGCTTTGCTCTGAAGTGTTCAATGCTTAATTATTACGAGTAACGCTGTGTTGGTAGACTTTGCTCTGAAGTGTTCAATGCTCAATTATTACGAGTAACGCTGTGTTGGTAGGCTTTGCTCTGAAGTGTTCAATGCTCAATTATTACGAGTAACGCTATGTTCGCAGGCTCTGCTCACAAGGATTCACGGCGCAATTATCACGAGTAGCGCTGGGTTCGTGAGGACGGTTCAAGAGTGTACAAGGCCTGACTGGTGCGAGTAGCACGGTAACCACCCACTGAGGTGCTAGGGGTACCAGGAGGGCGGGAAGCCCGCGAAGTCGGTCCTGAGCCCCTACTAGACCCCAGGTGTGGTGCTACGATTCCCCGTCCGTACAACGGATGTCAAGGTCTACGAGTGTGGCCTAGGGCCCCAGGGGGAATTGTGGGTGAATATAGCGCTGAGGTCACCAGGTACTGCCTACAGCACCGTTATGTATGATTGGTGCAACCGATGCTAACCTATGCGGGGAAGGCCATTTACCTCTAGTGAACTGCATTTACATCTAGTGAACTGCATTTACATCTAATGAATTGCATTTACATATAATGAACTGCATTTACATCTAATGAATTGCATTTACATATAATGAATTGCATTTACATATAATGAACTGCATTTACATCTAATGAATTGCATTTACATAGCATGAACTGTATTTACGCCTATCTGCTTAGATAAACTTGAGTTGTTTGCATAAACCCTACAGTGTGGCGTCCCTTATTGTGTGCGTTCCCTGCTTCAGAGGATGTGTATGTTGTATGGTCGCTTTACACATAAGCCTTTGGGTGCCCAACCGCTCGAGTCACGTTACCCCCTTAGGGCTTGGTGACCCCAGGTCTTACATTGTCCCACCTATTTCTCTACATTTTTTGTCTTCTTTATGTTGCCTGATGCTCATCCTATATGAACTGACCAATTAACTGAGTGGTCTGACCAGATGAGGTGACTCCAGGAGGTGTCACCTCCAGAACTTTAATGATATAATATTGCCTCATGGAATGAAAGTGAGCACTCACATTGGCTCTCCTTTCTTGATGGTTGGCACGAGCACAGATGCTGGTAGTGATGGAAGAGTTTCCAATTCGGAGATTTACAGACTTTTTTGGGCAATATTGAACTTGCCTGATGCAGACTCAACTGGCTTCCCTTTCGAACTGATACATATGCCATCTGTGACCTGGTGGTCTATTACTTGCTGGGAGACTGCTTGAACTGGCATATTTCATGTCCCTTCCTAATCTCTTGAGCTTTGGTATATCTATTTAGAATTTGCCAAAATTACCTTATGACCTGATGCAAATTTACTGATGCATGTATTCTACCTTAACCTTCATAAACTATGCTAAACTTTTCCATAACGACTCAGCTGTCAGGATTATTTCTTTTCAAATATATATGCATTCTTAATCCTGTTTCAAATGATCAGAAAGGATTATACTAGAGAGATCACTGAGCATCAAATACTAATGGTATTATTCTGCATTGCTTTAACTGAGCTTTTGATGTGTATAATTTTGGCTCGCCTATGTTTCTTCAGGAGATTTGGGCTTGCAGTGTTAATTCCTTACCTTTATAGCATTGTATTGACAGTAATTTACATGAGTCTAATTTCTTGTTTGCAGTTCAGTTATCCAATTCCTGGTCATAATTGGATGACTGCTGGGACCCTTATATCCAACCCCTATCGGCACAAAACAAGGTCCAGTGGTGGACCAAGAGAGTGGTATAAAAATCTGACAGAAGAGAGAAAAAGACAAATCGTATTGCTTTGTGGGCTCAGTAAATGCTTTAGCAAGGCCCTCAGTCAGAAGGCAAAATCTTTGACTGGGACAAACCTGGTTGGTGTTTCCAAACCGCGCCACATTTTGGTATGCACGACTCCTGGTCTGCTATGACTATGGATTATCATTGGCACCTAGTGCTTTTGGCAGCTATTTTTACTTAAGACTTTAAACAGTATTGTCAAATGTTCCCCCATTGGATTTTTTACATTTTAGTGTAATTTTGTTTCTTAAATTTGACCCTATTTTATCAATCGGTTTACGGTTTTTATTGTTTGGCATTTTGACTTTATTACTGTTTTGGTACTGCTTAAATACTTTGCAGATTGCCCTAAGGTAAGCCTGCCTGCTCAGTGCCATAGTTACTGGGGGTTAGGTTCATGTTAATTTAATAACTTTAATAAGTGTTGTGATTATTGGTTGAGTTGAGCAGTCACTCACCCCAAATAATAATGCTAGTTTTTCCATCGCACTTCTGCCTTTTTACCATTTCTAAGTTCTATGGATACAAAGTGTCATTATTACCCAACTTAGGCCGTAATTACAAGTGTGACAGTAAAACCAGGGACGGTATTACACTAAGTGCCCTGGGGGCGCAATGGGCATTTGCTCCTGCTTTGCCTGCCCTCGGGGCACTTTGGTATTACAGAAGGGGACACAGATGCTTATGGGGCACCTTCTGTAATACTGAAAGGGCTGGTGCACATACAGTGCCAGCTCTTTCTCAAGAGGGCATTCCCTCATTGTATGGAGGCATGCAAATGAAGGAATCCCTTTGCCTCTGTGACTGCGTCTTATTACAGACACAGGCACAGAGGCAAAGAAGCTCTCAGAATGCGCACTGAGAGTGCGCCACCTAAAAGGTGGCACACTCTCAGTGTGCCCCCTGAGAGCAGCCCTCTGGAGGGGGAAAGGAGGTCCTATTGACCCCCAGACATCCCATTGCAGGCGGGTGCAGTCACTGACTGCACCTGGCTGCAAAGGGAACTTTAATCCCCTTTACAAGTGCAGGCTGGTTGCTGTCTGCACTGTGAAACACGGAGAGGCTTCTTTCAAGCAGCTCCGCATTTCACTTGAATACACTGCCCCCAGGGCAGAAGGAGTTTGTGGCTGCCCTGCGTGCAGCGCATTCCATGTAATAGGGCACACTTTCCCTGGCATTGAAACTGGAGCGCCAGGCACAAACAGTTCAAGTGCGTCCTCTACATAATAGGGCCCCGGTGGTTATTTCTCCCCCAGTGACATACCGATAATGCAGGGATCAATAATACTCAGGGTGCAATTCCCTTACTGTTTCTGTACTATGAATGAGGAATTATCGTGGGAATAAGAGTTTGCATGTTTTCCCTTATTCCCACACTTTCCCCACTGCACATTTCACAAGGTTTTCCTGGCAAAATTCGAAAGTAAAAAGCAACCCGCATTGCAGTGTTCCCACACTGCTTGCAATCCCAATTCGGCTGTAAACCAATGTTTATGTCAAAATCAGGATTATTGTAATGCCTGCATTGAGGGCTTTAATGGTACGCAATTTACTGTTCATGTAAGGATGAAGGTTAAGTCAGTCCCACTGGTACCCAAACCTTTTGCCGATAGATCACTGTATATCTCAATGGCCAGCATTTTGTCATTGAGTACCCCTTAAACTATTTTGAATTACTTTAAATGTACTAATTAGTTAATTAAACCTAATTTAACCCTAATGCAAATCTCAATTCTAAGCCTATTGCTAGCCCCACATTAAATAAAATTACACATGATAAAATGTTATTGAATTAGATGATATTTGCTTCAATGAAATAAAAATTTAATATTTTTGTAACCCTAATTGTAACCTAAATCATACGGTAAATTATATCAAATTGATTGACATTATGTCACTAACCTTAATATAATGCTAATAGTAACACTAGCCCTTAATTAAAAACAATTAATTTAAGACTAACAATAATCCTAATGTCAGTCCTTATTTATTTTTAATTTAATTAAATATAAAGTAGCCTTAACCTAACCCATAAGCAACCCTAATGTGAACCTGTAATTAAATCTAATAAGCCATTTTTACCTATTCCTAATTTACACTTTAAACTAAATCAAAACCATTGAGTGGTCTTAAACTAGCCCTAAAGCTAACACCTGAATAAAACAAAATTACATTGACACAGATAACTTAGCTTAAACCTGATTCTAACATTTAACTTATCTTATTTTCTTTGTTGTTATGAGTGTCTACATTTTCACAACTCCTTAGAATGTCACAAAAAAGGATATAACTTTATTTCAGACAAAGCATTTAGATCTGCCCACCAATTGTGCAAGAAGGGATTACTTTGATAATCTCTACAGTGAGAACATCAATAGTTCTTTTTGGCATATATATTTTGATTTCAGGATTATAACATTCATGACAAACAAGCAGCCAACAAGCTAATGAATCAATTGTCCTGTTCATGTTACAAGTGGAACAAAGAAAATGCCAAAGTCACAGCCATCTAAAGTCATCTAAAGTAATCCAATATGTTGTTAGTAAGAATAATTAGATATCTTCTTGACCTAAATTCTACAGAGTATTCATCCCCAAGTTAAGGGTTTCCTAAAGAATAAATTGATTTGTTTGTAGGAATAAGTTGATAATTGAAATGTATTAATTTCAGTTTTGATTACTGATCTTCGCAGACCAGCCTCCCTCTGGAACGAATCCTAGTGACCATCGGAATTTTGACCCACCCCCAGTTAGAAAGACCATAAACCTTGGCATCATCCCGGATAGCAAGCTCTCAATGAAACATCAGGTAAACGCTGTTTCCTCATCCTGCTTCCACACTCTCCGCATGATCCGCAAAGTTTTCAAGTGGCTCCCCATCAGCAGCAGGAAAACTGTGATGCAGGCCCTCATCACCAGCCAACTGGACTATGGCAACACACTCTATGCATGCACTATCACCAAACTCATGAGGACCCTTCAGATGATCCAGAATGAAGCAGCCAGACTGATCCTCAACCTGCCAAAGAGGACCCACATCACTCAGCACCTGAAAGACCACTACTGGCTCCCCATCCAGAAAAGATGCTAATTCAAGCTCTTGACCCACACCTACAAAGCCCTTCACAACCAAAGACCCATCTACATGAACAATCACTTGAATTTCCACCTACCTTCCAGGCACCTCCGCTATGTTCACCTCGCACTGGTACCATGCAGTCGCTGCTACCGCACAGGAGGCCGCTACTTTTCTCTCCTCGCCGCCGAGTATTGGAAGATCCTTCCCCTCCACCTCTGAACCTCACCCTCGCTTACCCACTTCAGGAAGGGACTCAAGATCTTGCTCTTCGACTGAATTCACAGCACCGCTCCTAGATACCCTCACAGGTGAAAGAATCACTTACAAATACTGATTGAATGATTTGTTAATCTTTTATGGACTATCCCATTAAGAATGGAGATTTGCCCAACTGGCTGCTCTTTTGTTGATACAAAATCAGTTAATATTGTGAATATGATGAATGTGTATAGCTATGGAACATCATGCCACACCTCTTCACTTACTTTCTACATATTGGTGCCAGATTGTTTGTAGCCATTTCAAGATGGTGTCTCATTTTGCTACCAAAGTTTTGTCGTGTTTTTACGTTTACCAACTGTCACACTGTAAGGATAGATACAATGGATTGATGTGTTTCCGAGCAAGGCATCTGTGCAGCTGAACTGTAGTCGCAGTCGTGGCCCTCGGGAAGCCAGACTAGAGGTCCAGAAGCCGCATTATGACTTTGGAGGCCCCCCCACAGGACCACTGCAACCACTGGGGATCCATGATACCGTGATCCCATGCTGGTGGCGCAGTGGTCAGAGGAAGTAACATGCTGGTGGTGTCGCTGTAGCACTGCCGAGCAATGAGGAAACCTCTGTTGCCTTTGTGCATGGGGGGATACATGCAAAGGGCACATGTTGTGCCCCCCTGTGTTTTTGCACCTCCAGTTCCTGCACAGGAAGAAATGCATGCCATGGTGCATTTATTCCTATGTAAGAAAGTGCTGTGGCAGCCCCACAACTGTGCCTTTCTAAGGCTCTCCTTTGAGCCTTAGAAAGGCAGTACAGTGGTACTGATGCAGCACTGCCCACCAGACTAGGATTACACTCCTTATCTGTTGGGCGTTGTGTAATGGGTTTGGTGGTCCTCCCGAAGCGCTCGCATGGCAATTTTGGGCCAAGAGACCCAATCTTCCAGGACCTGACAGATTTTGCAAAGGGGAGGAGGCATGCAGCCCACCACCACATGTCTTGTAAGGCCCAGGGGACACCATCCCCCAATGGCCACTATCTTTTAAAACAGGGGAGTGGGGGCCCAGCCATCCCTCGGGCTGCATTATGTAAAAGACAGGAAGGAAGCACACGGCCCCCTCCCCAAACATCGTAAGGCTTTGGGGACCCCATTCCCAGAGGCAGCCTCCAAATATGTGTCCTGGACAGAGTTTCCTTGCCAGCAAAAGTTCAGGCACTGGTCAGAGCTGCTAAAATGCCCATGCCGGGTGAGGGCACACATTTTGTCCCTACCCACAAGCAACAGAGATTGCTCTGCTTGGTGGGAGTAGAGATAAACGCCTGCTTCCGCCTGGGAACAAGCAATAGCAGGTCCATCTGCACCCAGCATGGGTGCATGCAGGGAGCTGGCGGGGTTGTGGGGGTCCTGTGGCTTTTCCTGCAGCTCAGAATTTTCTATTTTTTGGGTGTACCAGTTGGGCACCCACCTAAGACCCTAGGGAACCCATTCGGTATTCACTCCAGGGGGATGGCCGCTCACACCCTTCCCTTAAAAAGAAATATGTCCCCGGAGGATGGGGTCAAAGGGGCCTGTAAAGTCTCTGGAGGAGGGCCTTTTACCCCTCCCCATAAAAATAATATGACCCTGGGGGATGGGGTCACGGTGTTATTAAAAATTTTAAAAAATAATTAATAGCTGTTGTTGGCACTTAGGATGGGTGCTGGCTTGGAAGCTGATGGACCATTGGGGTCCTGTGTCTCCCTCCATGGCCCCCAGCAAAAATAAGCATCTGGGTGTCCCAGTGGCCCCTGGAACACCTAAAATCGAAAAAAGAAATAATGAATACTGCTGCTCATTTTTATTTACTGCTCCTAGCAAGGAGCACACCATAATGCCCTAGACCATTTTAACATAAACTATCTCCATGCCTGTTGAACCCCTAGAAGAGGCAGGGGCACCATTTTTTTAATGTTGTGGGGAAGGTGGCTGCAGGGAGTGCCACAGCCCCCATGCAACATTACAAAAAAAGAGTAAGTCTCCTGGTTCATTGAATCTATGACCTCAGGAAAGCTTAACATATTTTTAAAGAAACTGCCAAAAAGTGCCTTAATTCGTGCACCAAGCTGCCGCACTGCTTGAGGAAGAGAAATGCCAAAGTGAACCATATCATCCGTTGTAAACCAAGTAATCCACTGTGAACCATCCAGTAAACTGTATTTTAATCCATCTCTGTATATAATTATAGAATCACTCCAGAGACAGCAGTGTTGACCAGAATCCTTTATTTGCGCATATTCAAATGCCTTCTGTCCCCCATCCAGGCTTATACATTGGCACGTGCTGTCAATCAAATTTCGATGCGGACAAATTTAATAACCCAATGCATTTCGAACAATTATGTTCTTCATCAGGGGTTTGCTGTGAAAATCGAAAATAGCTCTTTAACTGACCATTCAAACATAAACTCTCTAAATCTCAAAAGATGTTATCGAAACTTGCATCAATCCGAACTTAACCTCTTTAAGTCTACCATACTTTTATCACCTCCCCATTGCCATAACTATAAAGGAAATGAAATAGAAACCAACTCTCCCGAGTTTCCCACTACATAAAAATAACAGTTCCCCTGTTACCTTAAGCGCGCTGAGTCCGGCATACTCGACCTTTCCATGCTGCGCTGTTAACTGTAAGATCAAACATCATTCTCTCTCCCCAATTGGCTCCACTTTTAACCGGTCCTCACACGTGGGCCTGATCCCATTGCTAAATTAAATTAAAAAAGAACCCTTGCATCAAACTCACTTACGCGTGCGCGTTAACTAAAACAAAATCCTAACATATTTTTAAAGCACTCCTAATTGAGCTCTATGCTCTTCAGCTGGAATGTAGAGCCCACTTGTGATCGGGTTTTATAGCTTCACTTTTAGGTTGAAAACAGTTTAAAAAGACTCAAAGACATGTTGATGTTTTTATTAAGCTTTAAATTATTTGAAGACAATCACTCTTATTAAACTGTGTGAATTAATGAAACATACATTTCATTATGAGTATTGGAAATTTTATGTCAAAGACAATACTTATGGTTTCTATATATCGATATTCTGACCCCTTCATAAAGTCATAAGGCCCACTTTTTATACATGTATTTTTAAGCTCTTTTTTATTCAAACCTTTCTCACCATACAGTTTGTACAGGAAATGAATGTAGATTCTCGTGTGTCATGCATAGTAATTAAGATCTACAGTGTTAAAGGCAGAGCGTGAATATACAGTGAGATTGGCACTTTTGCGGCCCGTTACACTTCATGCCGCCACTTTTTGTATTTTGGTTTATCTTACACTCCTCTTAACTGATGCAGAGGATAGACATAGGGCATACCTGCCTAGACTTCTAACTGATTAAAAACTGGTCAGCCAAGGCATTGCAGCCTAGCAATAATGCTGACATATGGGTTGAGGGCATGTCGTTTTCGGAGTAGCTCCGATAGGACAGGAGACCCCACTAATCTGTGGCTAGCTGTGGAAGATATGTAAACTATTGATCACGTGGATAGTGAGCATTCGTCCTCCACATGTTATTAAAATATTTATTTCATTGCATAAAGGGATCGCAGAGCCAAATACCTGAAAGTAGGTTAACTGTGAAAAGAAACATGGGGTTATATCCTTGGAATATCTAGTCACCTATCAGGACATTTAAGTTCCTAATTATGAGGAGGTTGTAGACACTGTGGAAAAGCTTACAGCAGAGCATCAGGAAATATCATATGGATTTAAAGTAATTTCATTCCATAATAAGTTGTTTTCCTCGCTTCAGGCATACTTTTTTGGGGAATGTAAATGAGGTGGGGTGTTTGATAAGAAGCCTCCATGACTCTTAAGTATTAGCAGAAGGTCAAGAAGAGTCCTTATAGCAGCAATTAAAGAAGGAAAGAGAGAGGAAATCAAAGAGGCAATGGCATGTTATAGGATCACTTTATCTCAAGCTAGAAGAGAGCGGGAAACAAATAATTGGTTGGACCATATGGAAGCCCAAAAAACTAGTAGACAGTTGAACATTTTGGCATATTGTCACCAAGGGAAGCAGCCAAACACAAGCTGCCTTAGATTGCTCTAGCCAACCTCAGTTATGGTTAACACACCTTGGTGACCTATTCATTGAAGCCAACTATGGATTCTATAGAAAACAACTTGAGGTTATTAGTTTTGGTAAAGGGCTTACATTCACTTGGCAAGACACCCTAATGGCAATAGGCTTGAAAAGCACCAGACCCTGATAAAATCTCTGAGTCCTTTCCACTTTGAGCCTAAGGGTTAGAGCCCTTACAGAAAGAAAGTCTTAAATGCAATAGTTTTGGGAGATGATATTCCTGATAGTTGGAAACATGTTATTCAGTGCCAAGATACCCTTCGAGGTGAATGTGAGCTTTACAAATACATGTGTTATGTTTACAAGAAGGGGAACAGGGAGGACCCCACATAATGCTATCCTATCCGTCTAATAGGCAATCATCAAAAATATTTTGCAGACAACTGCTTAGCAAGCTTCATGACTAGATGTTGGGAAATTATATTCTTACTCACTTACAAGCAGGGTTTAGGGTGAAAGTGAGAACTATAGACCAGATTTTTCACTTTCTCTTTTTTTACTGGAAAACATTGAAACTAGAGCGTAGTCATCTGTATGTAGCCTTTATTGATCTACGGGCAGCATTTGATGCAATTCCTAGAGCTAAAATATGGACAATACTAAAGGAAATGGGCATCCCAGGTAACATCTTGGACACTCTTACTGGACTCCATAACAACACTTTTGCCCAGGTCAGATGGGGGAAGGATGGGTATTTAACTGATCATATCCCGACTGATGAAGGGGTCAGGCAGGAGTGCATCTTGGTGTCAACTCCTTTCTCGCTTTATATTAATGGAGCAATTGACTATCTCAATGCCTGTAATATAGATTCCCCTAAAATGACTGGAGTAAGGTTCCCTACTCTCTTGTTTTGCTGATGATACTTTGCTCAGGTCCAAACCCATAATGTCTCTTCAGTCACTCTTCTAGACTAATTTGTGGGTTTTTGTGATGCTCGAGGTCTCGAACTAAACTCCCAGAAAACTATGTACATGAGCTTTAATCAGCACACTTTGCAAGAGCCTTAATTAACTGTGGGAAAGACAGTGATAGAAAGCAATAGAGAGCGTGCCACCTTTTGATTATCTAGGGATGAAAATCTCAAAGTCTATGTCCTGGTCCTCACAAATTACTAGAAGCCAGTTAGCACCTTGATATTCTGTGTCAATTGTACTAAAGCCTGGGGGCGTCGCCTGGTATTGCATCACAATGGCCGTGTAAAGCGTAGCTCCGTAGCCGGCCCGACCACGCATCTATCCTGACATAGATCCGGCCCTCTGGACAGCAGTCCTACACGTCGGACCAACAGCGGTTGAGGACCCGCCATCCCTGGCTCATCTCCGACATCGGAGACTGAAGTTACAACCGGTTGAAAACTGCGGCCTACCCCCAGAGCCCACGGCGGGACCCACAGTGTGCTATGCAGTCGGGGATGGGACCCAGATGAGCAGGTGCCCTCGTGCGGTGGTGCCGTGTCTGGAGGGCGCCGCTGAGTGTGAGTGAACCCTTTCCCCATCGGGGGTCTGGCGCCTGATCCACCCTGCCGCAGTGGGTGAGTGTGCATGGGTGCCCCTCGCTGGGGGAGGAGTCCCGCATTGCTTCCCGGATCAGCGCAATAGGTGCGGTGGGGGGTGCCTTTCATTGCTGGGCCCCGTTGTGCCTTGCCTTCTCCCCCGCTGAGATCGACGGCCACATCTATTGCACGCGACCTCCTAAGGACCACCGTCCGTGCCGGCATTGTGCCCCACTGAGCCCCGCAATACCAGGGGGTGCGCGGGCAGGGCGGACGAACTTCTACACTTACCGGAGTGGGGAGGAGGTCCACGACTGCAGAGGGGGAAAGACCCGCAGCTTGCAGCAGGGTTGCGTGGCCAGCATAGGTCCCTATATGAGACAATCCTGGGTACAGCCATCGTTTTTGGGATTGGAGCTGGGGCACATCTTTGCTTGTGGGAAATGGGCCTGGTGCATGCCACTTGGACATTGGCACCCTCTCCATCCAGTAATCCATCAGTGAGCCATCAGTGGCAGTGTGGATTGTGTGCACCAGCACAGGCTGTGAGTGGACAGTGAGGGAAGCCATGGGGCGCAGCAAGGCCGCAGGGGCTCGTGGGCCGAAGGTGACACAAACAAACAAACTGGACCGATATACCGTGTCCAGGGAGGTACAATAGCCTCGATTGTCCAGAGAAGCGGTTCCAGGGGGCTTGGGTGAGGAGGAGCAGGAGATCTCACTTAAGGATGTGATGGAAGCCATCACCGGTGTCAAGTCCTCCCTGGACACAGTGGCAATAGACGTCAACCTCATCAGGGCAGACCTGGCAAAACTGAATGAAAAGGTCAAACAAGTGGAACTTACCACCACTAGTCTCGTCAGTGATGTTGCCCAGCTCCAAGGGGAAATCCGTGACCTTCAGGATTTTCGCAAGCTTACTGACCTCCAGCTGGACGACTATGAGGGCCGTCTGCGGCGCAACAACCTCCGCATCCTGGGCGTTCCGGAAAAATCGGAAGGACAATCCCCGGATCTCTTTGTCGAGGACCTCATCCTTAAACACTTGCAGCCCAAAGGACTCAGTAAGTTCTTCGTTATCGAACGTGCCCACAGGGTCCCGGGCGGCCGTCCCAAACCGGGCGCTCCCCCGCGGCCCATGCTAGCAAGGGTTTTGAACTATCGTGACAGGGATGTCATCCTCCAGAACTCCAAGGCGGGTGCGCCCCTTAGGTATGAAAATGCGTATATTTCCTTTTTCCCGGACTTCACGCCGAGAGTACAGCGTCATAGAAGGGCGTTCATGTCAGTCAAACGAGACCTCAGGGAGCGGGGTCTGAAATACTCCATGTTGTTTCCGGCACGTCTTCGGATCGAGGCGGAGGGGAGAGCGTGGTTTTTCGAGCATCTTGAAGCCGCGGCGGAGTGGATTGAGCGCCGTGGAATAGCGAATCCAGACGATCACGGTGGCAGAGACAGTGCAGGCAGTCGACCAACCTGGAACGGTGACGTGCGCAGAAGTGGCACCTGAACTGAGTAATTGGGGCCTAATGGGGGTGGGCTGGGGGGGGGGGGTTGTTTTCTTTTCTTTACTTCTGAGTGTTGGGGTTCATGGACTCAATTGGACCTGAAATACTTACTTTCATAGGGGTATACATTGGACCTTTTCGGGGTCGGGAATTGGAGTGCTTTGCTTTCCCCCCTTTTTCCTTCTCTTTTCTACCTTGAACTTTTCTGGGGCGACAGGCACTCTGCAAGGTTTTTTTGATGGGCAGTTTTAGGCCCAGAGTACAGGGCAGCGGGGTGGGGGGTTGTTGGATGGGAGAGTTAAGTTCTGATTTTGTGGTATTTATTGCATCAGCGACTTCTAATGTAGTTTTAATTGCGGACGTAGACATACGTACCGTGTCCTCCGCAGAGGATATGGAGGACTCTATACTTTATTATGGCAACAAGTTGGGATGGTGGGATTAAATTGTTAAGTTGGAATGTCAATGGGTTGGGAGACAAGATAAAATGGAGTGTGGTCCTTCAATACATCAAGCGTCAGGCCCCAGATGTTATTCTACTTCAGGAAACTCATCTTATAGGCAACGTTTGTAAGGCATTGCACAGAGGGGGTTACGTGCTGCTGGCCCATGCAGGATTCACCACGGGCTCCCGAGGGGTGGGAGTCCTGATGAAGAGGTCCTTCCCCCTGGTGGTGCAGAAGACCTGGACAGACAACAGGGGGCGATATGTCGGGGTGTCGGACACATGGGAGGGGCATACAATCACCTTTTTGTCAGTTTACGTGCCCCCGGGCCTTCAAGCAGTTACCTTTAGAGACCTAGGAACACTACTATTGGACATCCCTGAGGGTCTGTTATTGCTAGTGGGGGATTTAAATTCATTGGTTTCAGGTACATTAGGCCGTCAACCCCGCGTGAGATTGCCCGCTCATCTGGTTGGCTTGCCGATTTCCTGGAAACTATGGGGCTGGCGGACAGTTGGCGGACCTTCCACCTAAATTCGTTACAATACACTTTCCATTCCGGGGCGCATGGGAGCCTATCCCGGATAGACTATTTCTTGATCCCTGCATCTCAAATTGCCCATGTCCAAGAAGTCAAACATCTTGCTAGAGGCATTTCTGATCACTTGCCGGTATGGCTTCATGTGGCCCTCAATTACAAACAGGTGGGATGGGTGGCTCCCATTAACCCCTGGTACCTTCGAGACCCTCACATTTGCAGGGAACTCCTCACTGCCATTGATGACTACTTCACTGACAATGATGGCTCTGTAGCATCCCCACAGACACTCTGGGAGGCCTTTAAGACGGTCATCCGGGGCCATGCCCTATCTCTGATCTCGGGGAAGAAGAGGGAGCACCGTAGGGAAATGGAGGCCATTGAGGCAGAAGTTAGCCAGTTAGAACTAGACTTAGAATCGGACGTCACACTCGACAAACTCCACCTTCTCAAACTTAAACAACAGGACAACAGGGTGCTGGCAACTGATCAGGCTAAGGCCCTGGGGAGAGCAGCACTGGGGCGGCTATACGAGGTGGGGGACACGGCTGGGAAATTGTTGGCCTGGCTGGATAAGAAGGACTGGGCAAGCCGGCTAGTGCCGGAGCTCCATGGGCAAGGAGGTGGGATCACCACGGACCCACAAGGCATTGTGGACCTGTTTGCGACCCACTTTGACACAGTCTACTCCTCGGCTGCTCCCTATTCTAAGGATGATTCCCTACAAATGCTTGCCGACATAAAGCTGCCCGGGTTGTCAGTGGATGACTGCGATTTCTTGGAAAGGGACATATCCAGTGATGAAATCGCAACAGCGATCAGGTCCCTCACCTCGGGCAAGGCCTCGGGTCCTAATGGGTTGCCGATCGAGCTTTACAAACTTAAGCCGGATAGACAAGCCCCATACCTGAAAGCTATTATGAGTACTCCAGGGACGCGGGGCTTCTTCCTCTAGACCAAAGAACGGCCACTATTGTAACGATTCATAAGGAGGGGAATCCCATAACAGATTGCAGGTTATATAGGCCTATTTCCTTACTGAACGCAGAACCCAAGATTCTGGCTAAGCTCTTGGCTAACCGGCTCCTAACTGTGGCTGAGACCCTGGTTCACCCGGATCAGTCCGGCTTTATTCCGCATCGCAACACTGCACTAAACCTGCGCAGGGCACACGGAGTGTTGGGCAGAGCAGCTTCTATTCTGGAGCCACTAAAGATAATGGGGTAACCCAGTAACCCTCAGAACCTGGGCGTTTTAGTGGAACAAAAACAATGGTTCTGTTGGGAATCACATAACCTTAGTTAAAAACGTACTTAATACATATGGTCAATGTTTCAATAATCATTCAGAAAAAAACACAAAAGCACACACATAGACCAAAGCAAGAGATTCTGAAATTCAATTTGTTCTTACTCTGTTGTATGAATCAACCAAATATTTAGCAAAATATTTACAGGACTAACCAACAATAAGACACATAGAACGTGAGACAATTAGTGACTGGGCGTGCTTAGTGACATTGTGTTGACCACAAATTCACATATAACATATATTTACAATGATGGACGCAGTTTTACAAAGAAAGTCCAAAATCAAAAGCATAAACCACAACAGGATATAATTTTCCTAATTCTAATTGTGGGATTGCGTGGACAAGTTGGACGAGCAACGTCGACGTTTCGACCCTATGAAGTAGTGCAGGTTTGTAAGCATCTAGAGCGGGTCTTCATCAGGACAAAAAGTGGGAATGGCAGCCTGTAAGTGCAAAAAATTACATCAGAGCTATGTGTGTGTTATGTAACTTAAGATAAACTAAAAGTTACATTCAGCGGCAAAATGCTCACCTGGTATCAAAGAATTATAGGATTTGAATTCCTGGTATCGCATTTAAGGAGATGTCAGCCGACACCTTTCTAGATCATCTATTCTGTAACAGATAAGATGAGATAAGGGAGATTGGTATAACACCATGGCTTCCCTATTGAACTAATCAGAGTCATGTGGTACAAGAGAAAGGCACGTACCTTGAAAGTTATTTGTTCCACTGGAAAAAAGGTGGTGCCGTCATAACGATCGCCACAAACTGTAAATGGAAGGGCATAGTTAAAGCCACTTGGGGAGGCCGGTGTAAATTAATCGTGAATAAATGGCTAACTGAGAAAGCGGGGGATTCGTTAGATAACCACCCATGGGGAAAGGACATGTGCGTAGCAGTGCACATGAGAGGAAACATACTAAATATATCGCCCGTGGGGGAAGAGGTTATTTCAAAGTGTACACATACATTATATTTGAACCGGTACATGTTACAAACAAACGGGGTTTAGAGTGAGACCTTGATTAGACAATTCAAAAATTCCCCGAAGATTTGTTAATTGCGCGCACGCATTGCAGATCGCTTTGATCGATCTACAATATTTTAACAGCGGTGTGAGATAAACCGGCTCACCGAACGGATCACATAAATTCCACAGTGGCACGGCGATCGTATAACAGTGCTGCAGTGAAGGCTTACTTCTTCTGCGTCCGTCTTTTACTCAGCAACTAATGACAGCGAGTGAGAGGTGAAGTTAGCTATATGACGCAATCTCAATTAGCGTGTACGTGCGGGAGGCAGACACGCCTCGTATTCTGCAAAACGCGGTCTGGAATCTTAAGAAAAAGACCAGGTGTCTACTATAACTGTGACGAAAAACGCGGTGTTTATTCAAAATTGAAAAAATATATAAAAATGTATGTATAAACAGGGTTTATATCAGGCATATCTTCCCTAATTGATTTCTCACAAATACAAGTCCCCCGAATAGAACATTTTAGGGTACCAATTCAGTATATTGTAAAAATGTGACCACAATAGTAAAGCGCCTAAACAAATGGATTTCACATCAACGTATATAATGCAGATGACTCATAAAGAGGTGCATAAATATCACAAAATTAACACATTAATATGGTGTGATTCATCATTATCACAATTGTAATATATTGTAATGATGTAACATTGTGCAGTAAAATGCATGAGCATATTTCTTTCACGTTAGTACATATTAAGTAAAAGACTAATGAAATAGTTCATGATGTCCCCAAATAAACATATTGTAATGATGTGATGTAGCCAAGTGAGATTATTCCATAACAATGAACACATATGCCTCCCACCAATGCATGCCTGAATAGAGATACATGGTTCAGGAAATAACAATGTTTTTACATATTCAGATCGGAAAACTCAACTCTTGAGTAATCTCACAATTTGTTCATTTGTAAACATGTCTCTTCATCCTCATTGAGGCCATGGCTGGTAGCCTCAAGGGTATGAATCCAACGGCACTCTTTATAGTTGAGAGAAGTGACAATATACCCTCCCCTTTGGTGTAGTACGATTTTTTCTAGTACCCACCATACCGGATATAAGATCACAACTTAGTTTGCCACCTATTATAGGACACCACAGATGTAGTCATTGTAAGGCATGCCAATATACCATATCTGGAACTATGTTCAGAATTTGTGGAAAGACATATGCCCTTAACCACTTTACTAATTGTAACAGTCAAAATGTTATTTACGCTATCAGATGCCCATGCCAACTGATCTATGTGGGTCAGACGACCCAAAAAGTCAAGAACAGGATTCTGCAGCATCAGAGTAGACTAAAATGTAAGACCCAAGGAGCTCCCCTAGTCGAACACTATACAAATGCAGGATACACCCATGAACACCTTGAATGGTGGGTACTAGAAAAAATCGTACTACACCAAAGGGGAGGGAATATTGTCACCTCTCTCAACTATAAAGAGTGCCGTTGAATTCATACACTTGAGGCTACCAGCCATGGCCTCAATGAGCATGAAGAGACATATTTACAAATGAGCAAATTGTGAGATTACTCAAGAGTTGAGTTTTCCGATCTGAATATGTAAAAACATCGTTATTTCCTGAACCATGTATCTCTATTCAGGCATGCATTGGTGGGAGGCATATGTGTTCATTGTTATGGAATAATCTCACTTGGCTACATCACATCATTACAATATGTTTATTTGGGGACATCATGAACTATTTCATTAGTCTTTTACTTAATATGTACTAACGTGAAAGAAATATGCTCATGCATTTTACTGCACAATGTTACATCATTTCAATATATTACAATTGTGATAATGATGAATCACACCATCTTAATGTGTTAATTTTGTGATATTTATGCACCTCTTTATGAGTCATCTGCATTATATACGTTGATGTGAAATCCATTTGTTTAGGCGCTTTACTATTGTGGTCACATTTTTACAATATACTGAATTGGTACCCTAAAATGTTCTATTCGGGGGACTTGTATATGTGAGAAATCAATTAGGAAAGATATGCCTGATATATACCCTGTTTATACATACATTTTTATATATTTTTTCAATTTTGAATAAACACCGCGTTTTTCGTCACAGTTGTAGTAGACACCTCGTCTTTCTCTTAAGATTCCAGACCGCATTTTGCAGAATACGAGGCGTGTCTGCCTCCCGCACGTACACGCTAATTGTGATTGCGTCATATAGATAACTTAACCTCTCACTCGCTGTCATTAGTTGCTGAGTAACAGACGGACGCAGACGTCTCTCCGGATAACACTAAGTAAGCCTTCACTGCAGCACAGTTATACGATCGCCGTGCCACTGTGGAATCTATGTGATCCGTTCGGTGAGCCGATTTATCTCACACCGCTGTTAAAAGATTGTAGATCGATCGAAGCGATCTGTAATGCATGCGCGCAATTAACAAATCTTCGGAAATTTTTTGAATCGTCTAATCACGGTATCACTCTATACCCCGTTTGTTTGTAACATGTACCGGTTTAAATATAATGTATGTGTACACTTTGAAATAACCTCTTCCCCCACGGGCGATATATTTAGTATGTTTCCTCTCGTGTGCACTGCTACGCACATGTCCTTTCCCCATGGGTGGTTATCTAACGAATCCCCCGCTTTCTCAGTTAGCCATTTATTCACGATTAATTTACACCGGCCTCCCCAAGTGGCTTTAACTATGCCCTTCCATTTACAGTTTGTGGCAATCATTATGACGGCACCGCCTTTTTTCCAGTGGAACAAATAACTTTCAAGGTACGTGCCTTTCTCTTGTACCACATGACTCTGATTAATTCAATAGGGAAGCCATGGTGTTATTCCAATCTCCCTTATCTCATCTTATCTGTTACAGAATAGATGATCTAAAAAGGTGTCGGCTGACATCTCCTTAAATGCGATACCAGGAATTCAAATCCTATAATTCTTTGATACCAGGTGAGCATTTTGCTGCTGAATGTAACTTTTAGTTTATCTTAAGTTACATAACACACACATAGCTCTGATGTAATTTTTTGCACTTACAGGCTGCCATTCCCACTTTTTGTCCTGATGAAGACCCGCTCTAGATGCTTACAAACCTGCACTACTTCATAGGGTCGAAACGTCGACGTTGCTCGTCCAACTTGTCCACGCAATCCCACAATTAGAATTAGGAAAATTATATCCTGTTGTGGTTTATGCTTTTGATTTTGGACTTTCTTTGTAAAACTGCGTCCATCATTGTAAATATATGTTATATGTGAATTTGTGGTCAACACTATGTCACTAAGCACGCCCAGTCACTAATTGTCTCACGTTCTATGTGTCTTATTGTTGATTAGTCCTGTAAATATTTTGCTAAATATTTGGTTGATTCACACAACAGAGTAAAAACGAATTGAATTTCAGAATCTCTTGCTTTGGTCTATGTGTGTGCTTTTGTGTTTTTTTCTGAATGATTATTGAAACATTGACCATATGTATTAAGTACGTTTTTAACTAAGGTTATGTGATTCCCAACAGAACCATTGTTTTTGTTCCTCTATTCTGGAGCCAGCAATCATAGTCTCCCTAGATGCCGCCATGGCATTTGACACCATCGAATGGCAATATTTCTGGGCAGTGTTGGAGAAAATGGGATTTGGCCCGAATTACATACAATGGGTGCAACTATTATACTCCAGGCCTTTGGCCCAAGTTGTAGTCAATAACAAAAAATCGGCCACCTTTGAGCTGGGTCGGGGTACTAGGCAGGGATGCCCCTTATCCCCTCTTTTATTTGCCTTGGCGTTGGAACCATTAGCAGTGTGGGTACGCAGAGACCCGATGATTCGGGGCATGTGCTGGTCTGTGGATTGGGAGGACCGTATCTCCCTTTACGCTGACGATATACTACTTTACATAACCTATCCGAGGCGATCCTTGATCGTAGTTCTTGACATCCTCACCATTTTTGGCAGATATTCCGGATACTCCATAAACTGGAGTAAATCCCTGTTGTTTGTGGTTTCGGGAGAGCCCCCGATCCCACCGCTGGGATGTCCAATACAGATACGTACTGATGGCTTTAAATATCTGGGAATATTTCTTTCCCTGGACCCCTCCCTTCGCTACACCCAGAAACTGCGCCCCACCTTTGCTCAGGCTTCGCAAAGATATTGACAGATGGAAATCGCTCCCCCTTTCCCTGCTGGGAAAGGCGGTCCACTTCAAAATGATATACCTCCCCAGGTTTCTGTATGTCCTCCAGAACTCTTTGGACCCGATCCCTGCGTCCTATTTCAGAGAAGTGGAGGGCCTCCAGCGGGACCTACTGTGGAATGGCAAACCGCACATCGCCCTTAGTAAACTTTCCCTGAACTGGTATAATGGCGGCATAAGCCTTCCTAATCTCAAACTGTACTACTGGGCGGACCACCTGTCTTCTATCAATCACTGCACCTACACTCAACCTGAGGACCCGGGTTTTAGAATGGATAAATGGCTCCTTTCTGGAGGAAATTGTAATAGAGCCCTCTATTCTAGGCCCCAGCACTACACACTAACAGGCCTCACCAAACATGCTGTTCACGTCTGGCACACTGCCACTAAATACCTCAGTTGGGGGCGCAGGCTTACACTTGCAACACCATTATGGGACTCTGAGCAACTGGGAGATTTGTGGAGAAGTAAGGGATTCGACAAGTGGGATCTCATAGGCATCTCCCGCATAGGAGATCTGTGGGACCAACCAGACAATAAATCCTTTGCCAGCGTACAACAACAGTTCAATCTGGCGGACTCTGAACTCTTCCGCTACACACAGGTTAGACACGCACTACGCACTCATCTGAAACCTGGGACCAGGCCACCTTACTCCTCCCCGCTAGAGGATAGAGTACTCGATGGCCATATTCCTGACAGCACTATCTCATTGATATCCAAAAAGCTGGTAAACAACATGCCAGATCCTCTCCGGGCCCTTCGAGAGAAGTGGTCCAGGGACCGCATCGAAATGGACGATGAGGAGTGGCAAGAAGCAGTCTCCTCACCCAGAGTAGTGGCAATAACAGTCCGTCTGCGACTTGTCCAACTAAAACTCTTACATAGGGTATATGTAACGGGGACACAACTATTGCGGATGGGGAGGGCTGATGGTGGGGACTCTAAACGAGGATGTGGCCAATTGGGTACCTTTATGCATATTGTCTGGGAGTGTGTACAGATCCAATCCTATAGGCGTAACATTCACGATATTATTAACTCCGTCTTATCTGTGAGCCTCCGCATGGAAGCCCGTATGTGCTTACTAAATGTCTGGGAGCCAACAGATTTGAACGTTTGCCTAACACAGTGGGTCACTTTGGGGCTCATGCTCGCCAAGAGAAACATTGCCCAGCGATGGGGAGCACAGCTCCCGCCTACAGTGGAGGATTGGGAAAAAGACTTGGACTGGGCAATGTTTCGGGAAAAATCGGTATATATTGCCCGTGGATGTCCCAATAAATGGACCCGTGTTTGGGGATTATGGAACTCCTATCGGGGAGACATATGCCAGCCACCTTTTGCCCTCAAAAATGAAGATCCCCCCCTCCCCCTAGACCTTCCAAAGTATAATATGTATGCGCTATTTTGTCTGCTGTTCCCATGATGCCTTATGTAATACTTCTTCTGCAATGTGTATTGAAACGCTGATGTTTGTTCCTCAATTTTAAAATAAAAAGTTTTACAAAAAAAAAACAATTGTACTAAAGCCCTTTAAATCTACAACTACTAAATTAATATCACCAGCACTGAAGGTTTACAGAGCCAAGGTTGGAGGGGCAGCATCTTATAGTACTGAATTATGGGGCTTTAGCAATGTTGTTGTTCTTGCTCGTGTTGAGAATGCATTTTTAAAAGCGGTGTTAAATCTACTTCACAGGAGCCCCCCCCCTCCATTTCCTCTCCATTTAGAAATGGGTATTAAAGGTATTGCCTATGGAATTAAGCCCAGACCACTTTTATACTGGAGTAGAACTTAGTACACATTTGAACTAGCACCATATAGAGCATGCTTACAAAAGTTTATAGCTATTGATCAGTATTGTATGACACCCTGGCTCAAGAAGGAGAAAATTGTTTTTTTGACCTTTGGACTCTAAGAGCTGTTGGTTGCACCCACTATGATCACTAAGGGTGCATGCAATCGTTTAAAGACTCGATTTTGGTTGCATGTAAAGGAATCCTGGGGCCGTATTACAGAAAGTGCTCCGGGGGTGCAACGGACGTTTGCGCCTGCTTTGTGCACCTCTGGGGCACTTTGGTATTACAGAAGGGGCAGCAGATGCTTGTGCGTCCCCTTCTATACTACCAATAGTGCTGGTGCACTTAAAGTGCCAAGCGCTACCTTCGGAGGGTGTTCCCTCATTTGAATAGTGGCGTGCCCTATGCAAATGAGGGAATTCCTTTGACTCTGCGCTGGCGCCATATTACAGATGCAGGCGCAGAGTCAAAGAAGCCCTCATAAGGTGCACTGACAGTGCTCCATTTAAAGGTTGGCGCACTGTCAGTGCACCCACTGAGAGCAGCCCTCTGCAGGGGGCCAAGGGGGTCCCATGGACCTCACCCAGACATCCCCTTGCAGGTGGGTGCAGTCACTAACTGCACCCACCTGCAAGGGGCTCTCTAAACTCCTTTGAAAGGGGATCCGCTGCCCCCAGGGCAATGCGAGGTCGCGGCTTCTCTGGAATAGCACTTACACCATAATGGGGTGCATTATCATTAGTTGCGTCCGGCGCACCTTTTGAAACATGCGCCGTGAGCGAACAATGATAATGTGCAATACAGCCCCTGGTATCAATCTGTAAGAGCTGGAAGTATTACTGACCACTTTTTGGACATCAAATACGCTTCAAAGTTTGAGCCATTTCTAAATTAAATTACCTCTCACTCTGCCAAACATCAAAATGTAAAACCTAGTTATGGAATCCAGCCGCTTAGAGGTTTTACAAGTAATTGGTTGACTACCAGCTCTCCAGGTTCCCCTAGGGACATGCCCCCCCCACCATGGCTCTGATTGTAGTCGTTGAGGAAGCTAGGAAAATCTTGGATGCCGGAGGTTCAGCGGCAATCGTCCTCTTAACCTCTTCAGTGCCCATGACGAGATAGTCTCGTCATGGAGCACGGTTGCGCTGTGCCCATGACGAGACTATCTCGTCATGAACCCCGCCCGATAATGCAACGCCCGGCACAGGGCGGGGAAAGGACGGGGCACTGAAGGGGTTAAATCTGAGTGCGGCTTTCGAAACCGTTAACCATCAACTGCTGATCTCTAGGATTAGAGATGCAGGGGTATTGGTTGACTACCAGCTCTCCAGGTTCCCCAAGGGACTTGGCCCCCCCTACCTTGTTGAACCAACTTTTGATACAGTTGGTCCCTCTATCTTAGAATTTATCAATTTGTCTCTGGCTGCTGGGATTGTCCCCTCCTTGTGGAAACGAGCCTTGGTGAGACCACTGCTAAAAAAAGAAGGTGCGGACCCTGAAGTTTTTGCAAATTACCGTCCTATCTCATTGCTTCCAGGGATCGCAAAAATTGCAGATCCATTTTGTCCACCTTTCTGGAGGAGAATGACTGCTTTCACCCATCGCAAACTGGATTTAGACCCCAGAAGGGCACAGAGACAGCTCTGATTGTAGTCGTTGAGGAAGCTAGGAAAATCTTAGATGCCAGAGGTTCAGGGGCAATCGTCCTCTTAGATCTGAGTGCGGCTTACGATACCATTAACCATCAACTGCTGATTTCTAGGATTAGAGACGCAGGGGTATCCGGAACTGCACTAATGTGGCTAGAGTCTTTTTTAGATGACCGCTCATTTCAGGTCTTCGAGGACAACTCCATTTCTAAGAGTATGTCATTGAGTTGTGGGGTCCCACAGGGCTCGTCCCTGAGCCCCACCCTCTTTAACATTTATATGAGCCCCCTGGCCGAAATTCTTAAACCCTTTGGTATACAGATAATAACATATGCAGACGATACCCAACTGATTGTTTTCCTTAATCAGTCTGGGAAAAGGGAAAACTATTTGGCCAATTGTTTGGAAAAAGTATCAGCGTGGATGGAGGGCTCTTACCTACAATTAAATGGAGCAAAAACTGACCTGATGTTTCTGGGTAAACCTTCTCCATTAGGTCCTATCTCTCCATGGCCTAAATGTCTGGGCAGCATACCCCCCAACCCTAAAGAACAAATAAAAAGCCTGGGAGTCTAGCTCGATCATAAGCTAGACGTGAAGATGAAGGAGCAATCCCGTAAGGTAGCAGGAAGCTGCTATGGACTACTTAAGATGGTTAGGAAAATTCTCCCCTTACTGCCATTCAATGCGGGAAATCTGCTCGTCCAAGCCATAATTCTCTCTCATCTGGATTATGTAAATGCCCTTTATTTGGGCTCTCCGCTATCTACAATAAAAAAGCTTCAGACGGTGCAGAACTGTGCAGCCCGATTGCTTTTACATACCCCCCACAGAGAATCTGTGCGAGCTTCTATAGCCGCTCTACACTGACTTCCAGTTGCGGAGAGGATTCAGTTCAAATCCCTTTGCATCACCCATAAGATTCTGTCTTCTAAGGGTCCGCCCATTCTACATTCCATCATTTCCCCGTACTACCCCAGTAGAGCCCTACGCTCAGGAAATAAACGCATGGCAGTAGTCCCCAGAATATATAGGTCTAGGAGTGGAGGAAGACGATTCTCCTACATTGCCTCTAAGAGCTGGAATGCTCTTCCAAATCACATTCGTCTGGAGGAAGACTATATGTCCTTCCACAGACCGTTGAAAACGCTCTTGTTTCCGGTCGTCTAAGGCCGTTCATCTAGGTAGGCTCGGTTCCTAGTGCTGGGAGGACTTCGGGTAGCCATGCGCTTTATATGTGCCAATTCATTCATTCATTCATTGCTTCCAGGCTGCTTTCTGCTCTGTCCAGCACAGAAGGAAACGGAGGCACACCATCTTTTTTTTTTGCCAGAATACGTGTTTTAATAAAAAAGGTGATTAGTACAGATATGCCATTGTTAAGGTTGTACAGTATAAAGAGGGCTTTCGGATATTGAAATCTGACTCAAGAAGTGAAATAGTTTTTATTTTTGTTCACTTTTTAGAAACAACTTTGCAGCTACAAAGCGAAATGTTATTATGATGTAATGTTTTTAGGTTTCTATGCATACATTTTATATGTCTTTTTTATCTGAATTTTAATGATGATACATTTAACTTATTACTTATTGCTGTTTTATGGGGAAAACCCCCAAAATGACCATTGAATGATGGTTATAATTTAGCGTTCTGACACTTTGACAAAGTCGGTAGCTCTGCTTTACTTAAAATGCCACCCCTTATTTTTAGCCATGTGTGCCTGTGGACATTTGGGCACCAGGTCCTGCGCCCAACCCTCCCTGGTGCTTACAAGCCAATGTGGAATGGGGATTGGGTGCAAGGCCTGGCCTGCCGTCAACCCCTTCTCATGCATGCCTGAAAGCTGTGCGCAGCGGAGGTCGCCTGCCTATGGGGTATTGGATGTGGATATAGGCCTTAGGCCAGGCCCTGCACCCAACTCCACGTGATGCATGGCCGAAGGCCTTGCGCGACGGGAGGTTGGCTGTCCACGAGGATTGCACTGCACCCTTGCCATGCACTGCTAATTACCCCACATATTACATCACTCATTGTGTGATCTATGTTATCTTTGATAACATGACTGCAACATCTGAAATGACATCATTGATGAATTTCAGCTGTTTTGTTAGTTTAAAACATTGGCCCCGAATCACAAAGGTAAACTGAGAGGAAAGGCAAACTTTACGACTTTTGGTATTCACAAAGGGCGTTTACTGCTCGTATATGTCCTTTTTGAATACCGAAAGTCAAACTTTATGACTTTTGGCGGCATTTATGAGTAGTAAATACCCTTTGTGAATACCAAATGTCGTAAAGTTTGACTTCCCTCTCAGTTTACCTTTGTGAATTGGGTCCAATATGCATTAAGTGACATTTTGACCTAACTATAATGTCCCTTTACCTTTGGGGTTTTCAGTGAAATTCTAAGTTTTTTAAAATGTTAAGTACGATAGTAACCTAATTATAACGTGACTTTAATCTTTGTTTTTTCCAGTGAATATATATAAATATATGTATGTGTTTATGTGTATATATATAACGTGCTTCAGAATAAGTGACAATATCTCACTTTTTTGGTTACGTCCCTCTGTTGTATGGAACAGCACAGAGCAATATGCATAGGAAGCTCAACTTGGAGCGTTAAATTGTTAACACTTCTCATTGTCTTTAAAATTAGGAACGGGATGAAGCTGTACGGGCCAAGAAAAGCATGGAGAGGGATAATAATATTTTATTAGAAAAGCTAAAGGAGAGCCATATGGTCTGGGACAATTCCCAGCAAAACCTTCAAGACAAAGAGAGGAAAATGGCTGAGTTAGATAAAACTCTGCGAACGTCATACTATGAGGCCAAAGCAGCACAAAACCTTCACCAAGCCTTCCTCAGTCAGCTGTCTACTCTGTTGAGCAATGGCTTTATCACAGTCCCTTCCACAGAGGAAGCAATTAAGGAGAGGATACAAGAAATATGTGCCAATGAACAATCTTGGAAAGCTGTAAGTATTCTTTGGGGCTCATCTTGTAAAATCTTGCATTTTTGTATATATTTCTGTATTTATTTTTTGTTTTATAATACTTTAGAGCAAATTTGTCCAAAGGGTTGTAAAACATTAGCAGTACAAAATATTCAGAGAAAAATAACAATGGTAAAACATTGGGTATTGTTGATATTGGAAGTCTCTGTTGACGAAGGAAATCATTCAGGCATTTTTAACATAACTAAAGAGGGAGAAAACCGTTTGTCGGGCAGCAGTTAGTATTGTAGTCTATAGGCTTAAAGGGTACAAAGAATGAAAGCTCAAGGGGGTCCAAAAGAGTGATTGCACCGAGACACAAAACAGAGAATGTATTATCGAAAGCGAAAAAAATATGTAATTGGAATAATTAAAGAAAATGAGTAGATGTATGTGTAGAAAACGGATAAGCAAATAACAGTCGAGGGAGATTTACTAAGATTTTTACACCATATTTGCGTCACAAAAGCGATGCAAATTGGCGTAAAATCTTTTTTCCGATTTCATTTCCAGCGCTTAACTTGTTTAGTGCTGGAAATAACGTGAAAGTAACTCAAAGCGGGGCATAGCGTTACTTTGCATTACTTAGCGCTAAGGGGGCGTCCCATTGATGGAGCATGGGCATTCCCATGCAATCACCTAAGGTTTCTGACATTAAACCCTATTTACTAAATAAAATAGACAAGGTTTAGCATCAGAAAACTGCGCCCTTTTGAAGTAGATGCAACAAAGGAGTAATGCTTTCATTTCTCCTTCCTTTTCCGACTTTGTACGTGTACTGTACTTTACAGCACACATACAAAGAGGGAAGAGGGTTAAAGTCAGTCTATGCATTGTATTTTGTACTGGAAGGGTAGCCTTCCAGTACAAAACCTATGCTAGACTCACTGAGACACCCTTGCACTATGGTGCAAAGGTGTCTCCGTGGCGCACAGCAGCTGATTTAAGCGCTGCGCTAGGGAAAGGGGAGGAGAGTGACATTTTTCTGTCACAATGGTGCTGTCATCTTCTCTCTTTTTCACGCAGCCCATCATTTGTGACTGCTGCACTGCACTGCATTAGGAAGTGGTAAGTCTGGCCCCTAGACATGAATTTGGAATTACCTAAGGCAGAGCAGAGAATATCATGTTTAGGTAGACCAACACAGAGAAAAGAGCTGTGAGGTAACCTTGAAAGTATCATAGTTTGAAGACATTTCACTGGATGGAATCACCTTCAAAATTAGATTGTTTCCTAAAATTTGTGTGATACCCCCAGCAACTGATTTCTATTGTAACTAAAATGTGTTATCACCCTTCATTTTTGTTCCTATTTTGACCCCCAAAATCAAGTATTCACTACAACGCATTTCAGTGATACAAAAATGTCAGAGCCTTACGTTATCACAAAGAAACTCGAACAGATCTTCTTTGAGCAGTCCACCTCAATAGCCCAGTGAAAACACAGCATCAAACAAACAAATTTGTAAATTTGACCGCAAAATAGTCTGATATACAACAGCAATATTGAGAGAAGTGAAGTAAGGCCCTTGGCATTGTTTCAGGACTTCACCCTATCAACAAGTATAACTAACTGGGTGAGCCACCGCGGATAATAGTGCTCAATCAAGGAATTTAATTAGATATGAGTGACTGATATGAAGCTTACTTACCATCCTTGACAGCGGCCGTTTCTTCATCAGAGTGGGGGACTTCGCCCTCTCTGCCTGCTGTGAGCTGCGCTAAGTGTTAAAAATAAAATGGCAATTAAATGATTAATTGGCATTTTATTTTTCACCGAGGAGTTCTGCAGCCGTCAGCCTGCCCCTGAGCTGCTCGAAATGTGGGTCGTGCCCTGTGCTGCCATTTTGGCACCATCGAGGACGGGTGCAATGGCTGGCCAGACACTCCAAAGTGAGCATGTCAGTTTGACCAGCTATCTCATGACGGTGAGCCTGAAATGCGCACTTTGCAGCTCCGCAATCCTAGCTTTCTTAGACAGCTGGTTGGAGAACAAGCACAGGCCTCCAGAGCCTGAAGGATCATCCAGCCAGCCCGCTCCATCGAATCCTGGTACTTTTCTAATGCTGGTTAACAGCATGAGAGCAGCATCTGGATTGGTTAGAGAAGCTGTTCATGCCACAGACTGCAGAAGAACACCAAGGAGGACATGCAGTCCGTAGGTACCATTTAATTTTGTTCTTTTATGCCAAATGTGTAATGCATACTTTTAGTTGTGTTTTATTTTGGGCTTTTGGAAGTAGGGGTTGTTTTAGTCTGTGCTTTTGGATAGAGCGGTTGTTTGATTTTGTGCTTTGGGAAGTGTTGGGGCACTTGGCTCACCCCACCACTTTCAAAGATTACCAGCCACCCTTTATCCTTGAGTTTTGATGGCTGAAAACTCAGGAGAAACAGAGACTGAGAAAAATATGTATGTGGTATTCATGTAGAGCAAACCTAGCCTAAAAGTAAAGGAGAGATGTACAGGTCAAAGGTAAAGAGCCAGCCATCAAGTGACTGGAGAAGTAGCTGGCTTCTGAGAGTGGATTGTCACTGCTTTGTTCTGTAGTGCCTTAAAAGAGGTTTTTTCTGCTGTTTCCTAAATTGTAGCTGGGTTGACTTGTTACTGATGGGTACTGTTCTAGATCCTGAGTGCATAGATGGAACGGGCTGTTCAATTTGAGTCAGTGGTGTCCGGTGTTCGACACCGGCACTAAAATGTCAACATCACATTTATGAGGTAAAACAACGTTTACCCCGAAACTTTTTCCCCGCTTGGAATCACAACGCGGTCGTTACAACGACCGCGTTGTGATTCCGCATACCATTACTCCGCAAGTTGGAAGAACGACTTGCGGAGGGGGTGGGAGGTATTGGATTTAAAATCCAACACCTTGCCTAGTGTCCGCACAGACTGGAGTTGGAATAGTAAATTATACTATTCCAACATCCAGCACCCCCCCTCCGCAAGTCGTTGTTCAGACTTGCGGAGTAATGGTATGCGGAATCACAACGCGGTCGTTGTAACAACCGCGTTGTGATTCCAAGCGGGGAAAAAGGCGGCGGAATAACGTCGTAGATTCCATTTATGACAGTCTGCCATGTGGTGGTGCTGCTCATCTAATTTAAAGATGAGCAAAGCAACGGTAATTTATTAATGCAATATACATTAAAAACTACTAATACCTGCCTCCCCTGCCATTCCTTTAGCTTTGGCTTTGGGGCCCTGGTATAAACTGAGCTGTTGTACTTGCAGGCAAGAAAGATGGTTAGTAGTTGTTTTGACAGTGATGACAGGGGCAATGGGTGGTGCAAGCTGCAGTGACCTCCTGGTCAGGGGCCTGGCACTTATTATTTTACAAATTAAGCACTGCCTGTTGTTTGTCTCCAGTCTCCTGGTGACTGTGGTGTGCCAAGAGCCACCTCAGGTTGTGGTCTTGTCAGCCAGCCGTGATGGATTTGTAAATGATACAGCTGTTTTGGAAGATAGTGCGAGCTAGTGAGAAAGAAACATGTCAAATTTCTATTAAACACAGTATTTTATTTCAGATGTGTCGAAGTCTTTGTGGAAAATTGTTCGATGCCAATTATTTAATAAGCAAAATAGCAGATCACAAATGATGTTCTAAAACATAAAATTATGGTTTGGTGGTCATGGGTAATGCTTTGGAACAACTGACCTTTGGCAAGGGGCGAGGTAGGTAACGTTTTCAACTGAGCATGTGCAAAATAGGTCATCAAAAGGTCAGGAAAGTGAACAACAAAGACTCAGGACCAGTAGCCAACTTTGCTGAACTATAGACGTATCCAATAGAGAAACATGCACCTTTTATCAAGCAAAATGTCAAATGCATAAATGATGCACCCTGGGCATCATTTATCACTTGAAATGCATGAAACAAAGTTCACCAGTCTGTGGTTTGCAATGGTGTTCTTTCTCATCCAGTGTATAAGTGTACAGAAGCTTCTATTTTTAAATTCATTAAAACATTTAAGTGATGATATTCACATAACTACGCGTCCTTTTTGAATAAACAATAAAACCGTTATGGTGTTTTCTGCCTACCAAGGTGGTCCAATGTATTATTGAGGCAGCCTCTTTAGCTGTAAGAAGTTCACGCGTTGTGAGTGTGCTTTTCCATTTCCTTACAGATAACATCTTGTCGAACTTTCTAACATTCACATGCTTAGAAGAAGAAATTGTGAAATTCTGAACTGAGAATGAACTAGAGTTGCTTGTAGCTAATTAATTCGGATTGAAAATGTCCGTCTTCCCAGCCCAGCAATGTGGGGCAAGTCGAAATGCAGCTTGAAAGAACGTTTGTTTGTTTTTGTCCAGTTGCAGTATTTTTGAGACATAGACTCATTGGTCCTGTGACTTACATGTATATGTTTTGCATTCATTATGTTCGATAGCCACTGATCCTCAGCTGTTAAATGAGGGCTAATCAATAGATTTTTTTATTAGCGTTGAATTCAAATATATGCTAACTCGGTTCAGGAACAAATATTTATTGATGAATACAGTCAAAACATGGGCATGTGTACCACATATAGTTGCAGATCCAAGGAAATTTAGGGGCATATTCACAAGAAAATGTCAGAGCACAGAGCTGCGCCAAATTTGGCAACGCCTCTGACATTTTTAAACCTCCGGGATGTGCCGTGTTCATAAGAATAGGGTGCACCCCTGTGTTTCCCCTAGTGCTGGTGCAAAAAAAGCTGCCTAGTGGCAATGCAGGCACCTACTTCCATGTTCACGGGTGCCGGTGCTGCAGGGACAATTGTTATGTGCAGGAAGGGACACTAATGTCTATTTGCACCTTCTGTGTGTGCTGCAGAATTCAGCAGACATGGAAAGATCAAAAATGAGGAGATATTAATAATTTCTCCATGTTGCACCATTCGAACGCCTGGTTTTCCATGTCATTATTTTTTGGCACTACCTCAGCCTTGTAAATCTGGGTCAGCATCAAAAAGCAATGGGTGTTGTGGTGGAATGCACACAGCAACACCCATTGCAAGCCCCCTTGCCGCAGAGGACTGCGGCGAAAAAGGGCATATTTAGAAGATGGGGTTAAACTATGGCTTAGCGCCACCTTATAAATATGGATAAGGGCGCTGAGGGCTTCTAAATTTGCCCCTTAGTGTTCTCATACAGTGCCTATTGTCTTCTTCTATATAATGGGTGTAAATAGGTCAGAGCATGAGGTCTTATCGGTGTCCTTGGCTCTCCTTTAGAACTGCACAGTACAGGAGAGGAAAGAGTCAAGAATCATAGGTCTATTCCGTCCCCTACATTCCCAGACTCACAATGGTAGTCCTCATACTCCTCAATTAAGAAACTGAAATCCCTGATATCCAGTTGTTTTCTTGTGTGCTGATCACCCTGTAAACAGCTCTGTCTGCCCTCTTCCTTCCTCAGTGCACTTCCCTGAAATGACACATTGGGCAGGCAGGGTCTTACTTTGAGCTTCAGATTTTCACCACTGGTCATCTGGAGTGGTGGGATTATATAGGGAATATGTGGAGACAGACCCTGCTCCTGTCTCTGTGGAACTGTTGAAGTATTGTTTGACTGTGAGGGGAAAGTCATTCCTGTTACCCCAGTAGTATGGGTTGGGGCACTGAGGGGTTGGCATCCTACCCAAAAAAGACCAGCCCCCCTACCATCCACATGCTTATATACCCTGCCACACATCTCAAATTCAAGCTCTAATATCAGCATACCTCATTTGATGGGATTGGCCAACCACGACAATAGGGCCCCAGCCTTGTCCCGCTAAGCAAGTGCCAACTCACAATAGTTAAAACAGTAACGTTTTTCTAAATATTCTGCACGTTTGATTTTTGCTTCTAGCAGTGATTGTTGTAGTGCAGGGTTCCCTGGTCTCTTCTGCTCCACAGTCCTAAGTGTATCTTCCTGGGCTTCAATGTCTCGCACCAGGGTTCAACGCACCATTGTTTCAGCTATGCATTGCCCTGCATTAAAAGCAGCCCACTCCAACTGCGGTTTGGTGGCAGTATTATCATTTTCCGCTAAATAATTCCTTATCCCTTTCCCAATAGCATGTTGAAAGACCTGGTCCTCAAAAGTTTCAACTTTAAAGCTCCAGTTAGGAATGTGGGAGCATGCTATTACCCATGCAAGCGATAATAGGATAAGATTGTGGTCCTATATTGTTCTAGACAAATACTCACCATTCTGAACTGTTGTTTAAACATCTGGTGTGCAAAGAAATGTGTCTAGGTGAACATGCAACTTGTGCATTTCTGAGAAGAAGGAATAGTCACTATCTATTGAATGAGTACACCTCCATGAATCTATGACCCCCCCCCCCGTGGGACTGCAACTCTGTAAAATTCCGCACTAATCTCATTACTGGTGAGTTGTGCAGAGGCGGGTGGGATTTATTGAGCACTGGGTCTGCCACACTATCAAAATCCACTCCAATTATCACTGTTTGTGGCACATATGTGCAATGACTTTTGACAGTCCATCTAAAAAGCTAGCCTGGTCTGTATTAGGGACAAAGATGTTAAATATGGTTATGTCTCCCCCTCTCAGGAGTCCAGTACTCACCACATATCTTCTGGCTGTATCCACTACTTCTCCCGTCACAGGAACTCAGGGTCTGACCCAGATAAGAAAAAAAAACTTGCAAATGAAGAGTAATTGGTGTGAAATATATGACCTCTTCATCTTTCGCGCAGTGCTAGCTTTTCAGTGTCAGTCCAGTGAATTTCTTGCAGTAGGGCAATATAGACTTCCCTTCTCTTGAGGTCAGTATGAACTTTATACCGTTTAGACATATAATGCAAGCCCCTGACATTCCAGGACATTATCTTCTATGTCAGTGAGCCTGCCATTTGCCATATATATAGGCAAATACATCATCAACCAGGCCGTGGTGCCTTCCCCCGTGTCCCCCTTTTGCCCTGACCCATGGCAGGAACAGAAAACCGCAAAAGATGCGGCTGAAGCTCACTTCTCCCTCCCAACTCCCCCACCCCAATATAGTAAGTCTAACATTCCCCAATCCAAACTATTAATCAAACCAAAGGCGTACGTGTAGTGGCACATGACTATCAGGAGTGGGAGTGGATGCCACAATCAGCGGGTCCCCAGCATCACAACTCCCCACTTGGCTATAGTATAGTAAGGGTTAATTAAAGCTTACCTCCTCATGGTCATGTTCAGTTCAAGCAAGTGGTATTTTCCATTCAGCCTGTCTAAGACTAGGTTTTCCCTGGTCTTAATTTTGGCGCTACCTCTTATTTATTCCGCCCTTGTAAATAGGGGGCAGCATCAAAATCAATGGGTGTTCTGGTGGAACGCCCATCGCAACACCCATTGCTCTCCTCTTTCAAGCTAAATATAGCATGAAAGGGTGCCTTATTTACAAGGCAATGTTAAGCCACATTAAGTGTAAATAAGGCAAGGCCCCTATTGCTATTACAACGTCACTGAAAGTTACGTTGTGGTGGTGATAGGGGCTTGTAAATCTGCCCCTTAGTTGGGACTGTGCATCGGCCTTGCCTAGTACCTTTACCGTTCTTCTTATTGTCAGCCTTTGTCTTGTTGAAATTCGGGAAGTTTTTATTCTGCATCTTTTCAATCCAGTCCCGCACCTTGTGCGGATTAGGGAAGAATTGTACTCCATCTCCCGTGGAGAGCCTGAGTCTGGCGGGAAAGAGTATCGCATGTTGGATTCCTATTAGGCAGAGGCATTTAATTAACCTGGATGAATGATGCTCATTGTTTTTGCATCTCTTTGTTAATGTCTGAGAATAAGCTTACTCTGGTGTTCTCCAGCAACGATTGTTACGCTGTATCCCCATGTCTGCCACTAAAACATCCATTTTGAGTTCCAGGGCATCTTTTGTGTTTTGATTGCCCTGAGAATAATGTCCACGGTGGTCCCCGGCGGACCTCCTGCAGCACCAGAGGAGCCATGTTCTCTTATCCTCCATATCACTGGCCATGCGCCAAAAAAAAAAAAAAAATAATTTATATGTCATTGGTCGGAGGCTACTTTTGTCAAGCCCAACGTTATGCCAATGCCTTATGCTGTGAACGGATAATTGCAGGGCTCCCAATTAAGCATAATTCTTTACTGGCAAACACCAAGATATTAATCTGAAAAATGTCTATGAGTTTTCAGGAGCTTCTGGGATGCATTATCATATAAGTGCTGGATTTTTCTTTGCTTAAATAAATGATGTAATTAAGAAAGTCCTGCTCTAACCCACACAACCCAATTGTACCCTTTACATAAAAGTATTTTTATGAGCATTTTAACACAATATGCCCATTTATCAGATTGGCATGGATAGCACAAATAACACTGCACTCCCTTTGCTTGCCAGTGATGTCACATGGTTGTTGAGGGGCTATCTTCAAGCTCCCCGTGACCAGAGGCAGTTCCAGATGTACCAAAGAGTAGGGCAGGAGTGAGAGCAGCTACTCCTAATAGACGTCCATAGAACAGACAATTAATTTAACACATAGTAAAATAGGTTCACTTGAGTTAGAGCTCTCAAATCTCACTCATTGCAAGTGAATCTCACACATTTGAAGGTCGGGCTGAACTCTCACTCACAAAAGGATAAACTTCACACATGTTGAGAAGCGTTACAAGCTGAACCTTAAACTTGACTCCATTCGCTGTTCTGTGGTGTGAAGAGCAACGTTTTGGGAAAGGTCGGGGGGTTCAGGAAGCTACTCCGTCCAAGGGAGAGCCCACCTACTGGTGAGAGAAGCTGCATTGCAAACGTCTGAGTGGCACTCCACTACATAAAGAAGCCATGAGAATAATGTAGTGAGATTCAGGTGTTTTTTGTTTATTTTATCGGCCCAGTGATATAATTTCTGTTTTGTTGATGTCAAATTTAAAATGGAAATTCCCTCTCACTCCAAAGATTTTGCAATACTTTGGGCACAGGAGCCGTGATCTGAAAACATTCTTTTTTCTTAGGTGAAAGTGATACAATAACCATCAGTAGAACCATCTCTTCAAACCTGTATCTACAGATAATCGATATCCTACTGACAGAGGACATTGGGCCATATGTAGGTAGAACGTGTTTTGCGATTCTCTAATTGCAATTTTTAGGGAATCGCAATTAGAGAATTGCAAAACGGAATGTAGGTAGGATTAGCAAATATTTTTGCAAATCCTAGATATTCCTTAATTGCGAATTGCAAATTGCAATTCACAATTAAGGAATACCTCCCCATTCATTCCTATGGGCCTAGAGGCCCATAGGAATGAATGGGAAGACATTCTCAATTTGCGATTCTCAATTAGATAATCGCAAATTGAGAATGCAATTTGAAGTGTGCCAGGGTGTCAAAAGGACACCCTGTTGCACCCCTGAAATGAGCATGGGTGCACATGTGGCACACATACATGCCCTAAGGACATGTGTGTGCACCACATGCTACTTTGAAAAATGCAAAAATATGCATTTGTGAAAGAAATCGCAAATTACCACCAACTTGTAGTTGGTGGTAATTTGCGATTCCTTAAGGCCAAATGGCACTTTTTTGGTGCTTCTTACATTGCATTTAAGGAATCGCAAAATTTGCGATTCCTTAAACGCAATAGCAAAATAAGGAATCGCAAATTTAGCGATTCCTTATTTTGCACCCAGATTTGCCTTCCTACATCCCACTTAGCAAAATTGCAATCGCAAACGCCGAAATGCGATTGGAATTTTGCTTTCTACATATGGCCCATTATTCCTAACTGTAAGAGCTAAATACAAAACTCTATAATCTCCGTGTACAGGGAAGGGTAAACCATGCCACATGACGCTGCCTTTAATAACCCGATGACATTGGCAGGGGAGGTCACAGGCAGTGTTCCAGATGGGCCGAGCAGAATGGAGAGCTGACTTGAACTGACTGGCTGATCCTGCTGCCAGGACCTCACTTGAACGCAGCCCTTGCAAACATCTGGATTTGAAACCAGGCTTTTGTAGTCCCCGCCGGCTGGAGTGAATTAGCTGCATACCAGTGGATATATTATGTGCAAATTGATATTTATGGCCCGATTAGGGTAATCGTCAAGGTCCATGCCCTGTTCCAAGGCTGCGGGAGCTCTTATACGTGACGCATCTTGGAGGTTTCCCTGCCAAATTTGTTTTTGGATTTGGTTTAATCAGAGGATGTTGTATTTCAAAAAAGATTCTTAAAATGGGAGATAACGTAATTCAGTAGGTTAGTGTGTCCAATGCTGTGATCTGATTGTAAAAGTGTAGGTCGTGATCCTGAATCCTGTATGGCTGCTTGAGTCATTTATCCTTCTGTGGTTGTTAAATCTGTACTATTGAGGTGGTTATATATATATATTTATACATATATATGATGTTACAGCGTTTGGACACCTGGCAATTGAAGTGAGCTCTACATAAAAATAATCGTTTTCATAGCCTCAGTGAACAGAATTTATTTTACAGACATAACCTAATTCTTTTAATGAAATTGGTTTCTATATGTCTGCACCGCTTTAAAGTTTGTTGAGTATTAAAATCCAGTTCCTGTATTTGTATTTCGAAGCGAAGCAAATATTAGAAAGTCCCAGACAATACTCTGTAGCTTATTGATGTTGCACACTAGGACCCTCGTGGTTCTTGAGGGCATTTGAAGAGGAAGTACAAATGTGATGGGAGGTATTACGGATTGGTTAATGTGAAGTTTGATGTAACGTGCAATGTGAGAGTGTATGCGGAGGAATAAAGAAGGGTTTGATTGCAGCTCCCGTGTGGCATATTTCAGACGCTTGCTCCAGGGCTAAGGAAGACGCTAAATCTGTTGACGAGTAGGGGATACATGTCCCGTAGAAAACAAGGCTGCTCTCCCTGAGAGTTTGCAATGGTACGGAAAACTGCTTGTGCGTGCCACGAGTGCCTCAAATCAATGTAAAGTGGTCTGCGACTGGCACATGTGGAGTCAAAGCCTGGTCCACGACCGCAGAAGAGATCGAAAGACCTGCAGAGGACCATATTCAAAATGTCTGCTAAAACCACTGAAAGGGGTGATCGATAGAGACTCTGCACCATGTCCCAACTACAATATGATTATTTAAACAAAGCCAAAGACAGTGACAAGAAGGTACGAAAGACAGCAAATGTACTCACCATCGAATGTCATTAAAACATCCTTTAAGCCGAGCTTAAGCATAAGGCCTGTTCTTGAAGGAGCTCTCAGCACTGGGTATACAGTAAGTGTTCTCAATGGTGGAACAAGGGAGCACAAAATACACAGCAGCGATGTTGCTGATCTGCCTTTCGATACTTTTACATAACAGAACATTGCTGCTAGGTGGGCTGCATTGATTGAAACCTTTGATAATTTCATAGAGGCGCTAGAAGAAGAAGATGACATGAAGATCATCAACTATTTAAAAAACAATGCAGGTGATGGTTTGAAAAAAGTGTAAAAGAAAATCTCACAGACTGATGCTAAATCATATCAAAAGGTGAAGCAAGCGTTGGAGTCCAAGTACGATCCAATACCGAATGCCGACTATGAAAGGTATGTCTTCAAACAAGCACAACACTAAGTTGGTGAAACAATAGATGAGTTTGTTGAGACTTGATGCATCATTAAACATTACAAGTTTTATGACTTCACTGACAGAGAAGCCTTGCCCCTAAGAATCATTGATGGCTGCCTTTCAGATTTGTTTAGAAGTTGCATGCTGAGAGAAAAACACAGTCTAGAAAAAGTGCTGATGGCTGCCAGAGCAGAAGAATGAGCAGACTAACAAGTTGCTGACATGGAAGCAGAAACAGGACACATGAAGTGGTGCTGTTTTTTAAAAGCAAGCACAAGCTTAAACAAGATAAAGGTAAGTCAAAATTTTCACAGAAAATAAAGCTATACTTCCAATTTGGATTTTCGTTTCCTCATGCAGGCAAATGTCTATCCATAGGACAAGTCTGCAAAGATTGTGGGAAAGAGAACCATTTGATACCTGTGTGCTGAGCTAAAGAAAAATCAAGTACATCACGACTGCAAGACTAGATGGACGCGGAAATGTTCCAGAAGCATTCTCACCACACCCCTAAAGCCAAAAAACAGCATCAGCTACGACAAGTGGAAACCAGGCAAGATCAATTGTCCTCAAACTCATCGTGCAAAGGTTCTTCTACGATACTATCTAGTACCAGTGAAGACGATCGGTATGTGCTGATGATATCTAGGAAGGAGTGGCGGGCACATGTGGGGTTAGCTGCCTGCGAAGAAGATCACAGTTCAAAGAAAACTCACCACACAAAGTGGAAAACTTCATTTGGATACTGTCCTAAGATCACATTGAAAGTGAAAAGCACCCAATAACTTTCATCATAGACCATGTAGCATTGATTAGCACAATGGTGAAAAGTTTACCAGTCTGTCCCCTGTGTCTCGCCTCACTCCATCAGGCAGAAAAGTGTATACGGTTCTGAGCCATTGCAAAGCCAAGGGTCATTCACAGTGACAATGGAACACAAAAAGACATTGGTGCAAGCTACCATTCATGTTCTATAAGGGACTTGGTCGAATGCCTGCTTGCTGAGTTTTGCCACCACTGCTGAAATGGGGTTGATATTTTTGAACTGCAACCTCTGTACTCAGTCTGAGATCACAAGCCAATTTCCATCATTGTTCCATGGCCTGGAAAAGATGAAAGAAAATAAAAGTACAGCTTCATATAAATGAACAC
The DNA here is from genome assembly GCF_964204655.1 of Triturus cristatus. NCBI lineage: Eukaryota > Metazoa > Chordata > Amphibia > Caudata > Salamandridae > Triturus > Triturus cristatus. Next base: position 805,976,979 of record NC_140592.1, on the reverse strand, counting down.
ATGAACCCTGTTGCTCAGCGACACGACAGAGTTGCCTTTCATCTACAAAAAGCTGTAGAGAGATAGTTAGATGCACTCCTAGAACATGAGAACCTTGAACGCTCCACAGGCACCATGCCATGGGTTTTTCCCATAGTAGTAGTGTCAAAGAAGAACAGTAGTAGAGTGGTGAGCATTTGCCTTGATATGCGTCAGGCAAACAAAGCCATTGAGAGGCAGAGACATCCTGGTCTGCACATGCAGTTCAACAGAGCTAAAGGGTTTTCCTGTCTTAAACTGAATAAAGGATACCATCAACTCGAGCTGGAAGAGAACAGCAGGTACGTTACTACCTTTTTGACTCATGTTGATTTGTTCAGATATAAGTGACTGATTTTTGGAGTATCTTTGGCTGTGGAGATATTTCAAGATGCTATTCGCAGAGTAATCCACCCTGTTACACAATTTTTCAACTACAGTGATGATACACTGGTTTTTGGGAGAACACAAGAAGTACACAACAAAGCCCTCACACAACTGTGCAAGTTACTCACTGATGCAGGCCTTACTTTGAACACCGCAAAGTGTGAGTTTCATAAATTCAAACTCAAGATCTTTTGGGCACATATTCTCTGCTGGGGAATGACTCCAGGCCCCGAAAAGGTACAAGCACGGTCCTCCACTTGCCCGTCCACCCCCGGGATGTTACCATGATGCAATCCTTTCTAGGCATGGCCAGTTATCGCTCAAGAAACATTTGAACTTTGCTACAGTGAGTGCCACGTTGAGAGACTTGACAAAGCAAAATGTACCGTTTCAGTGGTCTCTGGAATGCGACCACAGTTTCAAAGGTATTAAATATGTGATTGAGAATGCAACTGAAGTGGCCTACTGTTGGAAATGGCCCTTTTTGCAGGGTTATCCCCAAACTTTTTTCTTCCTCCTCCTTTGTTTTTCCAGACCTGTGGTTGTTGGCTTTAGGACTCTGGGCACTTTACCACTGCTGATCAGTGCTAAAGTGCATATGCTCTCAGTGTAAATTGTTATTGTGATTGGTTATCCATGATTGGCATATTTGTTTTACCAGTAGGTCCCTAGTAAAGTGCACTGAGTGTGCCAGGGCTGGCAAGTCAAATGCTACTAGTGGGCTTGCAGCACTGATTGTGCCACCCACATGAGTAGCCCAAAAAGAAGTCTCAGGCCTGCCACCGCAGTGCGCAGTTTGCTAACTGCCATGTTGACCTGGCCAATGCACCCACTTGCCAGGCCTTACCCTTCCCTTTTCTTACACATAGGACACCCCTATGGTAGGCCCAAGGTACCCCCCACCCCCGGGCAGGGTGCAGTGTATGTGAAAAGTAGGATATGTACTAGTGTGTGTAACTGTCCTGATAGTGAAATACTGCCAATTTCATTTTTCACTATTGAAAGGCTATCTTGCCCATAGGACAGAATGGGGAATGCTGTGTAACATGTTTACCTGCATATCTTTCCATAGGAGTGAGATAGAAAATTGGAGTCTGGTATCCCTGAACTCAGAATTTAATAACACATCTTTTAGTAAAGATGGTTTTTAAATTCTGTGTTTTGAAAATGGCACTTTCAGAAAGTGGCTATTTTCTTGTTCAACCTTTCTGTGTGCCTCTGCCTGTTTGTGGATTGACTGTCTGGCTTGAGAGTGACAGGGGCTAGGGTGGCTCCAGGAGTCTGGGCGAGTCAGCACTAGGCTGAATAAATCTATCTGCATTTGGAGGGGTGGGAGGAGTAGCACCTGGGCCTGACTAGGGCTGTGCCTGACTTCCACAAAGCTGGCTCCAACTACTGCGGTGCAGCTGAAGATCCTGGCCTACATTCACAAAGGAAGAAGTTGTACACTGGCAAAGTGCACCCAGAACTGGTTTGAACTGGGTCCAGGACCCCTAACACATAGAGAACAAAGACTTTTGGGGTATAAAAGTAAGAGCTGAAACCTCTGTAAAATGAGACTTTGTGATCAAGAGGAATCCCTGCCAAAGAAGATCAGCTGAAGAGACTGAGGAGAAGTACTGCCCTTGCTGTGTGTCTGGGGTTGGTCTGCAGTTTGCTGTTTCTACTAAGGAGAGGACCAAGGGACTTCGCCGTGTGCTGTGTCACCTGCTTGAAGAAGGACTTTGCTGTGTGCTGTGTCCATCTGAAGAAAAGTCTCCAAGGGCCTGAGAAGAGCTGGCCTCCTGTTTCTGAAGTCGCAGGACCCAAAGAACTTCACCCCCAGCTTCCCTGAACTTCCTTGCTGGGAGTTCTAGCCTGCCAGGAGGTGCCTGTAACTGTGTGTGAGGCCCTTTGCTGTTGGGATCTGGAAGCACGACGCAACGAGGGGGAAGCGTGTCGCAGCAGCCGCTGTTGCATCTCCGAGGATACGTGCCGCCGCTGCTGCTGTTCACTGCCACATCACCGGAGAAGCGTGCCACAGGGCCTGTCGCGGCTCAGGGGACCACCGATTTCGCCGCATGGCCGTTGGGCGTGCACGCATCGCCTCCACATTGTCGCATCGCATCAAAGACGCCATTTTGGTGCATTGCACCGGATTGTTGCAATGCCTCGAGACGCCATCTTGTCGCAACATAACCGGAGCGCAGGAAGAATCGACTCATCGTGTTCTCTGCGACCCTTTTATTTGTTCTGCGTTACGCATCCAAGGTACTTTGAGAGTAAAGTGTTGCATTTACAAGTTTATTTTTGCAACAACCATTTTAAAGACATTCTTCTAAGTATCTGTATGTTGGATTTTTGTCGTTTTGGTCTTGTTTAGTTTAGATAAAGATATTGTATTTTTCTAAACTGGTGTGGCATCCATTTGTGGTGTTATCATCGTGTTACTGTGAGTGTTGGTACAAATACTTTACACATTGCATTTAGGATAAGTCTGTCTGCTCATGCCAAGCTACCGAGGGGGTGAGCAGGGGTTATCTAAAGTGTGTATCCCCCTTACCCTGACTAGAAGCAAGGGTCCCTATTTGGTCAAAGGTACCTACCTCTGCCAACTAGAGACCCCCATTTCTAACACCTACTTTGACCCCAAGTTACATACCGATAACAGATGATGCAAGCTGAACGGAGCTAGGGGCAATCCTTGCTCAACACAATGGCCAGTCGAATGCTCAGAGACACTTTGTGGCCTATGCCAGTTGAGGCCTGACTGAAACAGAATGTGCCTATCCCAACCGGAGAAAGCCTGGCTCTGGTGTGAGCGTGCAAACATTTTCATGTATACCACTATAGAAAGCATTTCACCATAATCACTGATCCCCAGGTACTGCTTACAACTTTTGGAAACCCAAAGGCTAAGATGCCCCTCGCATCGAAAAGTCGGGTTTACGACAGCAAGAGTATGACTGTGAGATTGTGCACAAACCGGGGAAGGCTCAAAACCCTGTAGATTACTTTTCTCGAGTGCCACTATTTCTCCACAGTTCGACCTGAAGGACAGTTAAAGCATATCTCAACTTTATTGTGAGTTCCGGCACACCAGCGACTCTGTCTGTTTAACAAATGATTGCTGCAACCAATATTGCCAAAGACATGACTATCATCAAAGAACTCATTACTGTGCACTCTTGGAAGAGAATTACAAAAGTTCAGAAATGTACGGGATGAGTTAGCAGTCATCCAAGAAGGAGTACTATTGTGAGGCTCAAAAATCATCATACCTGAAATCCTAAGACAGCGGGTCATCCAACAGGTCAATGAAGGACATCATGGTATCATGGTCACTAAGAAAGCCCTAAGAGGGCGAGCATGGTTCCCTTGGCTAGATGAGTGCATTGGGAAAGAGCTGAAGGCATGCTACATTTGCAACTTCTTGTGCCCCAAGGTGACCCACCACCCAGTGTCAATCCTTGACCTTCCTGCCCATGCCTGGGAGGGTTGCAGTTGATTTTTTGGGACCGTTAGGAAATGGACACCATTTCCTTTGGTGGAAGACTTATCTTCAACAAAACATGACAAAAGTCATGGAATGGCTTGATTACATCTTTGCAACATGGGGCATCCCCGAAATTCTAAAATCTGACAACAGTCCGCCCTTTAACAGCAAAGAGTTCAAAGAATTTCTTGCAGACTCAATCTAAAACACCAAAGGAGAACACGCTTCTGGCCCCAGGCCAATGCTGTATTGAACGATTCATGGGCACCTTCAAGAGAGTTATTTAACGAGCATTCATAGAGAGAATTGATCTGAACCAAGCCATGTGTCAGGCACTCCTGGCCTATCGATCAACTCCTCACTCCACAACTGGTGAAAGTCCAGCCACTGTGCTTTTTGGAAGAGCTATCAACAAAATTACCTCCATCGTCCTGGACAATCCATCACTCAGGACACTTCACATTTCAGACACCTACCGCAACATTTGTCGAGTCTTGAAACCATGCGTGAGGCAGCCCCACCAGCAGTTCTGGCTCAAGCACATGGGCCTATGTCACCGTCGCCTGATCAGGGTGGATCTTGATCATTTCAACCAGAGCTGACAGACCAGAGCAAACGCCTCGCTGACTAATTGAGGCAATGTGATTCCAGTGGCTCACAACCCTCCATGGTCCCCTGGAGTAATAATTCATGGGCGTCTTTAAAATGAGCTTTTTTGACACAAAAGACTCCTCATACTGGAAAGTTATTTATAGTCAGAATATATGACTGTTGCCCTGCATAAAACAATCATTCTAGCTATTTTCACAATCGATATGCTTACTCATGAGAAGATTAATCATATAGAGAAGTTGCACTACACTTCCATGGTCCTATGTGTTTTGTTCCACTTCACTTTCAGTTGGGCGTTTCTGGATGTATCCAATGGCATGAGGATGGACAACACTTTACACTAAATTAGGTAAGGCATTGGATGTCATAAAATGGAGCAACCTGATAATGTAACACATTGTGCTTTAGTTTTTTGTGCCATGCACAGTATGCATCCATGCATGAAATATAAATCTAACAATTATCTTATTGTGAAGTGTGACACCATATGTTCTGCACTTTGATTTATTTCTTCCTTTCTGTTATTATTTTCAGAACAACAGTGGACCCCGAATATATATGGGCCATCGCCTGTCTGGCCATTCCGGTTGGCCAGTATAATTTTGTTTATCACATTACACACAGAGTGACTATATAAAATGTTTTTGTCCTGATGAATGCCCTGGAACCCCGTTTAGGGACCACTGGGCAGAAACATGTCGACGTTTGACCATTTAAAGGGGTATATTTTTTTGCCTATCCCTGGTCCTCTCTTTTAAACCTATCCGCAGTGGGCCACAGAATAAAGTGTATTAGGCACCGTGAAGGTAGTTTTAACCACCACTGTATATTTCTTCTTTTTCTGCACTCTGTCCCTCGCTTACCCTAAAACTATCACTCATCATAAAACACCTCAGCTCCTCCCTAGCCTGGGGAGTCGTACGTAGCCCTCCCCATGGACTTTACAGTCTGGGTGTGCGGAGGGAACCCCATGAGGAAGCATGTTACCCTCAGGTGAGTGAAGGTTCTTATCCAGCAGTTCTGTCACATTTTAACTTTTCTACATACCTGTTTTTTTTGTCAAGACACCAGACATACTTTGTGAGTATTCCAGTGATGTTTGGCACTTTTTATTGAACAAAGGAGGAGATGTAGCATATTGATGTCATACACACTAGGACCTTCCTGTTTCTGGGCAGACTTTGAAGAGGAAGTATGTTATGCGATGGGAGAGTTAAGGTGTGGTTAATGTGAAGCATGATGCAATGGGCAGTATGTGAGTATATGATGAGGAACAAGAAGTGTTTGACTGCAGCTCCCGTGGGGCACATTTAATTTGCATGCTCCAGGGCTGGGGGAGATGCTACATACTGCACACATTTTATTTACTTATTTCTTTTGAAATGTATCAACATGTCGCCTTCTAGCTATTTCACATAGGCTGAGAGTTGGTTTGCTGCAGACCTCAAGTAAGGAAGTTCTCACTGTTGGTATTGAGCAGTGACTGTACTATCCCATTATGAGTATTGCATGCGTGCCGATAATTTTATCTGATGGTACCTGCCCATTTAAAACAGCCTGGGAGTTGTGTGAATGACTCCCAGGCTAGAAAACAAAAGTAGTTCCGTGCAGAGAGAGGTATCACCTCCCCCTTGCCAGAGCCCCTCGGGCTGTTAGCCCAAAAGGCGAGCTTCAAAGGCGAAGCTGCCTTTGGTAGGCACATGGCAATACAATTCTCGAGTGGCTTCCCTTTCTTTAGGTAGATAGGCTGAAACAAAGACAGGGCCAAAGAGGGAACACCAGTGTCCAAACTGGTTTTTTCTATGGGTGTGTAGCCACACGTCTAGGGTGGTCTACCAAGCTTCTAACAGCCAAGGAAGAGTGCCAACATCTTGAGAATAGTTCACTCTAGGATTGTTAGGTATCATACATTGCCAGAAAGCCATTGCCAGAAGGGAGGGGATCTGGTAGCCCATTGGTTAATGACTGCTTGGCCTCCCTCTTGGGGCACTTTCCTGGAATGAATATGGCACCCCGGGCACCCTGAACCTCAGAACACATCGGAACTGGAACAAGGACTGAAGAAGGACTGCTCTGCTTCCCCTGGACTGCACAAAGTGAGACTGAGCCATCAGCTGGACTGCACCTTCTGCACTTTTGTGCTAGATAAGTTGGGACTGTGTCTGTGACTCCTGGTGTGGGGAAAAGTCATGCCCCAGGCCCAGGCCAAAGCAGTGACTCCAAGGATAATTTGGCTGATCCCCTGAAACCAGCTCCAGGGACAAAAGAGCTGAAGAAGCCCAAACCGGCAAATTTGGAGCCACATCCACAAACTCGCTGCTGATTGCCCCATGAAGCCAATCCTCAACAGCCAAAAGTTGCACCCAAGTCGGCCAGACCCCAGAGTGCCATCAAAGTCCCAATTGGTTGCCTAAGAGGGACATTAGCCCCCGCAAAAGGATTTTGCTCCAACCACTGTGCTCGTAGAATGGTAACCCAGCAGCAGCTGGCCTTCTAATGTCTTGAAGAGGACTTTGTGGGGCCTGAACTCTGTGTCACCCTACATCACCCTTGGACTAAGAAATCACCACAAAGGCACCCCCACTGATTGCATAGCAAGCAGAGCATCTTTTAATCCTGTATCCCCAGCATCAGGACTACTCCATTTTCGTCTATGGCAGTCACACTGTAATGGCTGGAACTGGACTGGAAAATGCTCTTGTGGCCATGTTACTGTCCAGATGTACCCCACCGGCCCCCTTGACCTTCTCCATGTTGAATTTAGTTGCCTAAACCGGTCATGAGTAGTTGGACTAATTGTTTCAAACTTTTGAAAAGTTTACTAAATTTTTGTTGACCATTCCATTATCATCTATGGCAGTCGTTCTGTAATGGCTGAAACTAGACTGGAAAATGCTCTATTGGCCAGGCAACTATCCAGATCTACCCCACTGCCCCCCTAGACCTTCTCCATGTTGAATTTGGTTGCCTAGACCGGTCGGGAGTAGCTGAACTAACTGTTTCAAACTTTTGAAAAGTTTACTGACTTTTTGTTGACCCTTTCTTGTTTGCGGTTGAATTAACAGTGGATAAAACCTTTAAAAATCTGCATACTTGGACCCTCTGGTAAATTTTGCTTAACAAGGACTGTAAAAATTCATAAACATATAATCTATTTTATAAATTGGTGTTGTGTTTCTTTTGTGTTCTTTGGCTTTCTTACTTCAATGTTTGGTAGTGTTAAATGCTTTACACTAAGTTCCTTTGTTTAAACCTTGCTGCTCAAAAGCCATAGCTAGCCTGGGTTGACCTTAAGTATGTTCCAACAAGCCTGACTGCAACCAAGACAGTTCTTGCTATAAGGCTACAGAGCCATATCGTATAGTTCACCCACATCCTCACAATCATGTGGGGATAGAAATGTTCCCTGCACAGTACACAGGTAAGTACCCTTGCTTGAGTAATTTGAGTGCATGTGAAACTGATGTCCTGCCATTTATGGCCTAGCAAGCAAGCCCAGCCAGCAAGTTTGCTGAGTCCTATGTGTTCCCAGAAAAAGCCAAGATCCACAACCTATTCTGTGATCTGGAGGGGCACATCAAGCATGGTCACTGTAAGGACCTGACACTACTGTTCATATCCTAGGCTATTGACATGAAGTATAAGAGGCAGTGTACTGATTTTTGTAGAATGATAGTCCTGGGCAGAAACGTTTTTCTGTTCTAGGGATGGAGTGATACCTACTGCCCCACTCATGATTGATGTAACATTCATTTATTTCCACTGACATTCCATGCACGTGTCAAGCACTTGTATTCACGGGGATGTGCAACGCATGTTTGGTAGCAAGATTCCATGTATAATGAGAGTCTGATTGCTGGTACCAGTGGTCCTTTTTGGAAAATCATAAAATGGAGTATGGATACAGTTTTCCCAGAAAGTGTAACAGAATTGTCTGCATTACTGTGGAAGAAGGGTGGAGAACCAGACACTGAAGTGATGGAAGATGTAGACAGGGCTGCAATTAAAAATTCTATGATTCAGTTTTAGTAAGGACTTTCTGATTACTCATGGTGGATGGTGGAGAGAAGAAGTGAGTTTGCCGATTCTGTAAAGTGTGAGGAAGTTTCTAGGTGAGACCTGGCCTTTGTTTTTTTCCCTGATTGCTGCTTCAGAAAGGCTGACAATAGTCAGGTGCGGAGTTTTCGCATTTCATTGTGTCAGTGTTTTGGATATTCTTACTTGGAGACAGCAACATCACTACCTGCTGTGAGTTATCACCTCGATCATAGCCTGTGTCAGAGCTGTAGTAATAAAATGGCATTTGAAAGGGCACCAACTCACACTGGTTCCAGAATCTGTATATAAACCAGGCCACTTTGTTCCAGTTTCAAGTCTCTTTCACTGACCAAGGAAGGGAGTGCTCCACAGAGCCTCATGAAGTGCTGCTGTGAGGACAAGGCTGGTATGTTATTGACAGTTCTAGTAAAGGTGAGGGTGCATGACCTGAAATATGCTCAATTTGCAGTAAAAACTGAGGGCCTGATTCACAAAGGTAAACGTGCACATTGTTGTATGTTTTCGCTTTTTCAGTATTCACAAAACTGCATTTTAATAGTAAATGTACGAGTGCAAAGACTCCACAGATGGGGCGGGGTCCCTGCGCATATAATGAAAAGACAGGCCTATATTTTTATGTGCTGAGTTCTCCACCCCAACTGCAGAGTCTACGCACTCATAAACGTACTATTAAAATGCAGTTTTGTGAATACTGAAAAAGCAGACACTTACACAAACGTGTAATTTTACTTTTTTGAATCAGGCCCTTAGAGCCTGCCTCACACCTAGAAGCCTGCCTGCTCTGAGAGGGAAGGATAATGCCTGGCTCTGCAGGAGAACAGACTGTCCAGGAGGCCAGTCAGTCTCAATAAAGCTATCCGATTGCTGACTAGCACCCTTGAAGTGTATCTCGATGGACTGGTGGTGCTGATACTCGGTCTGTGACATATCCAGAGAAGATCCGCATCATCGCTTTATCAGAAAGCCAGCCCTCGCCCCATGTACCTTTTGAGCAGTCCTGCTGCGCTGATCATCCAAGCTGCTCCATCGAGGAGTGAGGCCACTGCCTGTAGTCCTGAACCACTTCAAAGCATGCAAATGGCACTTACATGTCAAGCACACTGGCTGGAACTGTTACTGCTCTATCACCTGCAAACAGGTAAAATGGGGCCTGGAAACATTAGACTGACACTGATTCTTGAACTGTATCGACCAGCATGCCTTAAGAGATATAAAGTTGCCAGCATGAACTCTTTTTTCCAAAGACCACATGAAGTGACCTACGGGATACTGTAAAATGCTCCGTGAGCTTGAACCTGTGCCTGTTGTTGTCTATGCCCTCTTATCCCATCACACTGATGGGAACCATGAATAGGGTACTGGAGTTGGTGGGGCTCTTAGCAGGAAACATGAGTCTGAAATATTTAATCCTGTACTGAACTCCTATTAGTGTGTATTATTTTGTTTCAATTGACACTATCATACTTCTCATTTCTTAAGACAGACACTGGGATGAATAATGAATTATTGTATGCCTTGGTTGATTGTTGAGCTCTGAGTCCTTGCCTCACAAACAACTTCTCTCAGAGGCCTTTGAATGCTTTGCCTCGTTACCCTGTGATTCAAGCTTGGAAGAGATGCACTTGACACAGTTTGCAAGAGCCACAGTAGGATAGTCTCCAGGACACCCAGAGGCAAACAACTCCAACCACCACTGTTGTCGCCCAGTAGCCTTTGTCTGCTTTTTGGCCCCTAATGGGGTCTGACAAAACCAATCTAATCTTCAAGGTGGGATAGTCCAAACAAAAGGTGAGCAGGTGCCAGAAGCTTCCTTAAATAGACCCAGCTTCAGGAGTGGATACAAGACATTCTGGATTCATGGCCACATTACTCGATTTCCTGTTGAATGTGCATGTGGCATTGACATATGTCTCAACTCACCCGTATTTGAAGGGTGTCAGCCAGAATGTTTTCTTAAACATCAGTGGAGTCACTGCTAGGCTTAGACTCCTCACCCTCAAGTTAAACTCCTTTCATTATTTTGTTATTGTGACCGGCCACAAAAAGCAGGAGTCACCCTCCTTCGCAACTAAATTAGTTGAGGAATGCCCTTTTTCACCGTACTTGAAGTTTAAGGGCCACATGAACAAAGCTCTTCTTCAATCAAAAACCTTGCAATTTTCAAAATCACAAGGCGTGCGACAGAAAAAGGGTCCTTTGTCCAATATACTAAACCCATTTTGCGAGTCAGAAAACGATAGATTATGACTTTGGTGTTGGTCATCCCCCAGTGGCAAGGTTCTCACTTCTGTGCTTAGATAAAAACATTCGAACATGACGTTTCAAGTCCTGGATCCTTTTTTCCATTCATTAACTGTTTGAGCATGTGGAGGTACACCATTACACTTCTGGGTTATTTGTTGCCAGATTTTTGATCTGTTGTCGGTACTGGTCGTGGTCACCAAATGTCCCAGAAGTCTAGCCTCTTATTTCCGCACATCCTCTGTCTTTACTTGCACTTCAGGTTCCGTAAATGTACCGATACTAAGGAGCCATGTGGATTACAAATGCACAAAGGGCTTTTTTTACAAGGTATTTATGCAGCGCGGTACCGCAAGCCATTTGGCTGTGGTGCGCTGCGTTTATTTCAAAGCAAAGGGATGCGTCATATCTACAATGATATGATGGATCCCTTTGCTTTCCCCTGTACTGATGCAGGCACCCTTGCACCATGGTGCAAGTGTGCCTGCGTCAGGGGGATGATTCACAATCATAAGAGGGGATTTACTCTTCCTATGTGTGCTGTAGAATGCAGAATGCATAGAAAGAGGAAACAAAGTAGGAGAAATGAAAACATTTCTCCTCGTTGCACTGCCCTATGCCTCCCTTGGGGAGGCAAAGCATTCTGGTGGATTTCCAAGTCTATATTTTCTCGTAAATTGAGAAATGTGGCAGAAACCATGGGTGTTGCATTGAAACACCCACTGCAACACCCATGGCCCGCCCCTTGCACGGAAAGTGTTGTGTGTAAAGGGGCCCTATTTACTAGGACACGAAAAGCCACCCTTCTTGGCTTTTCGTGTCCTTGTAAATATGGGGCAGCAGGTTGGGCCACCGATGCATCACAAAAAGTGACGCACCAGTGGTGCAAGGGGCTTGTAATAAGCCCCGCACAAAATGACTGCCTGGAGATCTTTGGCTTACAGATGATGGTCCACAAATAGTTTCTCATCTGTGTGGTTGCTCCGAAATGAAGATCAAGTTGCTAGTATGCTGTCCTGTGCAGTGGTTGTCGTTTTGGCACATGAAAATGATACATTTCTTATTGTTTTATGTAATTTCCTGTTGATGCAGGGTTGCCAAGCATCCATGTTTTTCAGTCCATTTTTCTGGCTGATAAATTCGGATGAATATAAACCTCATGTGAAAAATATTGGGTGTGGAAAAATGGCACCCATTGGTTCAAATTCCATGGGACCCTGAAATTTAGAATTTTTGGGTTCCCATGTGATTGAAAGTAGCCCAGCATGCCTTTCGCTCAATGGGGTTAGTTATTTTTTTTGTTTAGATCAGAAGGGGGACCCAATTTCAAATACCCCTGAAAATAAAAGATTGTGCAACTCATTCTATGTACAGAAAAGAATATGAGCGGTGCATTTTTTAAACCTCAATCTCAACAACTGCTGTCAAAGTAATTTGAAACGGTAAGTGCAAAATAGTCACATTGTACAAGACGCCCCCATTATTGACCTTACATTATTGAAGTCGGGGGCAACCTTTAGGAAACAGATATGTTCTGGTCTATTTCTTTAAAGATTGTCTTAACAGTGAACTTTTTGATTCCTAGACAAATGAGGATCTTCAAAAGAAAGTTCTTCACTTGAGTAGGCAGCTGGAACAGCAGCGTGAGTTGTATCATGAAACATTAAGTAAATCTATCAAAACTGAAGAAGTGCTGCAGGAGCAAAAGGAATCCCTCAAGCACTTGAAAGGAAAAATGGCTTCAGAAGACTTGCTAAAAGATGGCTTCAACTTTGAAAGGAAGAAGGTAAGAAGCATTCACCAAGGCTGATTGTTAGTTGAGGTATAAATCAGACAGTACGCGGGGTATTTTTCATGAATCATATAAATTAGTAGACATAAACATATGCCATCTTCACTAGATGTAGGTGGGGCAGAGAGAATGCCTCCCAAAGCCTAAGAATCTCACAGTTGGATACAAATCAAGAAACCCATAATAAAAGGAGTTTAATTGAAACTATGGAACCTAGGTAAGAATTGGTTTTACAGTTGCAAAGCCAAAGATTCTTAAAATTACACTATTTGGAGCACAAAATCAGGAATAGCTATATACTAAATGTATTTGGTGATTCTGCATACTCTTTCCAACTCACAAAGTACCTTTTGCACCCTATTCTGAATCGCAAAGAATAAGGGTTGTGAAGGGGGATTGCCCTTCCTCTATACTTTTTAAATGACACCTATCAGTGGTTTGCAGCTATAATTGTAGTTACGATCCATTGAACTGATACCAATCCCCCACCTAGGAGTATATCTGATCCAGGTTCCCATATGGGACAGCATCCATTTTATGAACGGCAGTGGTCGGCCTTGGGAGGAGCACACGGACGTCCAGGTTGATGTTCCCTGAGTGTCATTGTCTGCATGTGAACATTTTTTAATAGCAGCTCCTCTTCCATAAAGTAATAGATCCATAGATGGTACACGATGGATAGAGATCTTTTTTTTAATAAATCTTTTTTTATTACAGAAATTAAACATTGCATTACGAAGATATTCATTTTCATGACATAGTACCTGAAGACATAATCCAACAATGGCCAAATAGTGTCAACTGTTGTATCTTTCATCTATCGTAATCTCCCCCTCCCCGCCCTGTATTTCCTCTTCCACACATCAGACCCCCCCAAACAGCTCCACAGGCCCACTGCGAGTAACTGACATGCAAATCCTTCCTCTGGTATTCAATCCACCTTCCCCAAACCTTGATCCATTTACTGGGATAGCCCCTACACTCATAGACTGCCCTCTCTGCCAGCTTGCACCTGTCCATATCTGCCTTCCACTCTCCCAGCGTAGGGGCCGACGTGGCTGTCCACAATTTGGCTATGTTGTGCTTGGCTACCATAAACCCCAATCTCACCCAGAGATGCTCTTTGCTATTTAGATCTGTTGCTTCCCATATATTCAAAAGGCACTGCTTTGATGATTTAATCATGTCAATTTTGTACACATTCTGAATACAGGACATCATCGCCTCCCATTATTCATGAAGCGCCTGGCATCCCCATATCATGTAGAAAATGGTACCCTCCTGCCCACATCCCTTATTTCATAGCGCTTAGTCAGACCTCTCCATTTTAACTAATGTTAAGCAGGCGAAGTTGGTTCTGTGTAAAATCTTAAGCTGCATTTACCCGAAATGAGAGCAAATGACCACCTCCCTATGGAAGGCCAAAGGCTTTACAAGAGTTCCAGGGAGTTATTTAGGATTTTACGATGTTAGGGAGACCGCCTACTTCTCCAGATATTCGTCCAGTAGTCTATCCTCCAGCGGGAAGGACACTGGAAGTTCCTCTCCTTTTGGCAGTGCCCCTCTTATGTGTGACTGACCTGCAGGTAACGAAAGGCCTCTGAATTTGCCAGCTAGTAGTCCTTCTGCAGGACCGTGAAGAATAGTACCTCTCCTCCACCAACAGGTCACCCACCCTCGAGAGGCCAATAAGATCCAATTTGTCGAAACCCAGCTGTCTTGCCAATGGTCCCCATTTTGCGGTGTCCCACAGCGGGGTCACCCACATGATCTTACAGCGCCTGCCCAAGGCTGTTAGTGCCTCCTGCCAGACCTGCACCATGACCAAAGTCGGGCTAGGGAATGAGCTGGTCTTGCACTATAGATTGCTCCGAGATAACCTCCCAGTTGCATATTGCTGTGATCCCTTCTATATGTCGACTCAACTTGGGGCAGATGGAGCCAATGATTGACTACCATGAGCTGTGCCACCCAGTAGTATTTCAAGAGGGCCAGGAGTACTGTTCCACCATCATACCAGCTTCTGGTCGATTCTGGGAGAGAGATCCTGGGAGAGCCTCCACCCCAAAGGAATGTACGAACTACGGCATTTACCGTCTGAAAGTATGCAGGCGGCATCGAATGTGGAGTGTTGTGGAGCACGTAAAGAAAGTGGGGAAAGGACATCATTTTAAAGAGTGACACTCTTCCCAAGAGGGATAACGGTAGGGACCGCCAGTGTTGAACATCATTTCGTAAATACAACTGTGGGGTTCTAGGTTGCGTTCACAAAAATAATTTAGGGACTCTGGTTATGTAGATACCCAGATAGTGAAACCCCTCCATTATTATCTGGACTGCACAGTCTCCGGGAGTCATGGGGAACACCCCGGAGCACATAGATTAACCACTTCTCCCAATTGATAGTGTATCCAGAGTATTTATGATACAAGTCAAATATGTGAAGTATTCTGCGGAGTGTAGCGCTCGGGCTTGCTATATCCAACAGGATGTTGACTGCATAGAGGGAATCCTGTCTTTCCCATCCATGGACTACCGCAGCCCCCTGATCAGTGGGTCATCCCCAGCAGAAAGATCAGCGGAAATGGGACAACCCTGCCTCGTGCCCCGTTGCAATGGGAAAATATTTTGATGGGCCCCCATTTACTGCCACTCGGGCCGGCGGGTCGGAGTATAATCCAGTCTAAGAACCAAGGCCTAAATCCCTGTTTTTCTAAAAATGCGTATATGAATGGCCACTCCGCCATATCAAATGCCATCCGCATGTCCAATGATATCACTGCTGCGTCCTCACGAATATCTGCAGCTCTGCCCAACACTCCGTGCAGACGTCTCAAGTTGGGCGTGGTGTTCCTTCCTGGCTTAAAACCAGATTGGTCAGAATGGATCAACAACTGTATAACTTAGGTCTGTCGGGTCACCAACAGTTGTTTTAGTATTTTAACTACTGTGTTTAGCAGTGAAATTGGCCTATAAGAGGCACATTCCTCATGCGGTGTACCCTTCTTGTGGATCACAACTATGTTGGCTATCCTTTGCTCTCCTGGTAGGGATCCCACCTCACCTGCTATTTTAGCTGCTGTAAGTTGGTACAGATCAATGGGCTGGCTGTTTGGACCTCCAGCCTTTCCCAAGTTTAGTGCCCGAATGGCCTGGAAGACTTTATCTTCTGTGAGGACTTGTTCGAGGAGGTCTCTGTTGTCAGACTGAAGATCTGGCAACCGGAGAGTAGCCAGCAGCTCCAGCACCTCTACAATTTTAGTGGTGGAGAATGGGGTGTACAATCGCCTGTAATACTCTGAGAAGGTGTCTGCTATATCCTATCTATCCTGAACTCCGTCCGCTTTATTCTGTCTATCCCGAACTTGGGTACCATTCTCCTTTCTCACTTTAAACACCCATCTCAATGTCACTTCTCATTTGTCTAGTCATGCCAGGAGTCTGCTAGCTCTATCTCCAACCTGCATCGCACAGTATCTGGCCCTGACCACCTCATCAGCCACATCTCTAATCTCCCTCCGCTTGGGAGTCAGGCAGGGTCGTACTGACTCCTTATCATCCAAGACCAGGTGGGTTTCTAACTCCAAGATCTCTCGCTCTAGGGTTTCCAACTTAGATCTCTTTTCTTTTCTGTGACCCGACACCAGGGAGAGTCCCTGACCTCTGATAACTGTCTTGAATGCCTCCCACTATACACTGGCAGAATCCACCGTCCCCTCATTCTCTGTAATATAGTGGTCAGTGGCTTCCTGGAGTCCCGTTCTGATACGGGGCACCTTAAGATACCAGTTAATCCCCTTCATACGACTCTTACCTGGGGAGCCCTGTTCATAAGTCACACACATGGGGGAGTGGTCTGAAATGCCCCGAACAAGATGGTGAGCATCATGGCAACAGGGCAGCTGATTGGCTAGTGTGCATATATAGTCTATAAGTGATAAGCTGCTCTGTGTTCCTGAATGAAAGGTCTATTGGCACATTGTGGGGTTAAGAGCCCTCCATATGTCTGCAAGTCCCATTGCAGATAGGAAGTCGGCCAGTCATACCAGAGCGTTCCTGCTGGCGTGCGGGGATCCGTCGGCAGTGTGAGAGAGGGCTGCATTACAGTCTCCCCCCAATAGCAATCTTCTCTCGGGAATGCTGAGGAGCAGGGCCAATAAATCTGGGAGTACCTGAGCATGTAGTCTCAGAGGTATGTAAAGTGAGATTATGTTAAATAGCTGTCCCTCCCAGTGACTGCCATGAAACGCCCGTGAGCGTCATGTGCGACCTGCTGGGTTATAAATGGGAAGGAGGAACGTATAAGAATGCCCACCCCTTTAGAACCTCTTGTCTATCCGCATGAGCCATCATTATGTGCCCGCATCTGTTCATTGCGACATACGTTATGTCCAGGAGGTACATCTCTTGAAGCAAGAGCACTTCCAGAGAGTGCCTTTTCAAATATTGCAGGACCACTCCCCTTTTAATTTGGTTCCCCAAGCCATTCACGTTCCAGGAGAGGATTTTAAAACGTTTTGTTGACCCCATAGATGTCATCCGTCCTGGCCATATGGGATAGTCTGATAGGATGGGGATTGTTCACCTACCTCATGAGGGTCGGGAGGGTGAAAACCCTCAGGCACACTCATCCCTGCCACAGGGGGCCCTCATCACCTTTCGTGAGCGGGCCTACTGGGGAACCTCCAGATATCATTTTCGCCCTCAAGCTGGGACCAGAAGAGGAGGAAACGCCCAAATGGACTGTGTGTCTTTTGAAGAGTGTCATCGCTGCTAAGAATATGTTTACCAAACACTAACAACTCACACAAATCCTTGTTGCATCCCCCCTTCCAGCCTCCCTGCATGACGGACTTCAAACTGCCTGCCTCCCAACTATGCAGAGTTCCTTTGACACCATTCTTGTAACTTAACGTGTGGAAAGCTTGTACCTCGTCCTCTACCATACCACCGGCCCCCGCTTAGATTATTCAATTGTATTTGTTACTGTTTCAGTGTCCACTCAATCAAACAACTATCTGTAACAGTCAATCCAGAGTGCCCACACCTCAGGTTCGGCCTTTCAGACCTGTCGTCACCAGACCTCTTCAGGGTCTGCACCTGAAGTATTCTGGAGTATCACATAGGCAATTCACTCAGCTGTTTGACGGTCTCTGTCCCGAAATCAAGGGTGTCTAGGGCGTCTTCTGCCTCACCTCTTTGCTCTGCATTTGAATCGATATGTGGTCCACTGGTCTTTAGGCCAGCTCCTCGTTTGATTCTCCTCGTATGGGCTCTTTTGTCTTTAAGTGTTCACCAGCCATCCAACCAACTCCACACTTCTTCAGGTGTATCAAAGAACCTGGTCTTGTCTTCCGCCACCACCTGTAACCTGGCGGGAATAGCATTGCATATTTCAGTTCTCGTTCCCGCAAGACTGTTTTGACCTCCAGGAATGAATATCACTTCCTCTGAACATGCAAAGTTAAATCCAGGAAGAAAGCGATGGTGCTGTTATCCCATTTGACCGGTGGCACACTCTGCGCCATTTGTGAAATTACATCTCGATCTCTGTAATTAGTAATATGGGCAATAACGGACCAGGAGGGGGGGGCCTGGCCTCGGCGGGGGCCTGGCCTCGGCGGGACCCCCGGGACCCAGTGCACCCTTTCCACTGAAAAACATTTTGAGAGACCTCTAACCTGCAGGTGTTTAAATATTAGCTCCTCCACAAATAAATCTACTACCAGGCCCACTGCTCATTCTGGGACTCCAATTATCTGAATGTTATTGCTGCACAACCGTCCTTCTGAGTCTTCCATTCCAGCCTCCAGTAGCGCACCAGTGTCTCTCAATTCTTCGACCTGGCTCGTAGTGTCTTCATCTCCACTTGGAGGGTTGTGATAGAGCCTCCTGCTTTCTTGACTCTTTTCTGAATCTATTTTGCCCTCTAGGGTCATTTTGATGCCTTGTATCACCGCCATAATGTCCTGCAGGGTTAGGGGCTCCTTGGTCACAGGGGCCGGGTTTATACGAAGAGGGTTGTTGGTTCTCCACCACTACAGTCGGGGCATCAGCTCTGGACTGCGCATATTTCTCCATTTTGATCTGGAGGGCCGAGCGGGCTCCCTTACTTCCCAACATTGCTATTTTTGCAGCTCTGCAGGGATGTTTCCTTTCTGAATTACCACCTCTCACTTTATGTGGTGCGTAATAGGCTGGGTGGAGGTCGGTATTTGTCGCAGCCAACCCGAGGGTCAGTGAGCCTCCCTCTGTGGCCTGTTGGGGTTCTCATCTCCACCTCACCCATGATCAATTTGAGACTGTTCACCACTACACCAATGTTCACATGACCCCACCACTTCAACGCCAGTTGAATTTTTATTGTGAGTGTGTGTGTGTGGTCTGCTCTGATTAGCGGTATATGATCGGCAGCCTCTACCAGGGGATAATGAAGGTATGGTGATTCTCCCTTACTCCCAGTCGCAAGGAAGGGGTATTTCCACCATCCTCCAGGCAGGCCCAGATATACTCCTCCTTAAATTGGGACCAGGTCACATGCCCAAGGAAGGCCATCCAGGAACACCTTCTCACACTCTCCAAAGGGAGGGAGAGGTGCCACTGTAGCTGCCCAGTGCCCCATGCATTGGCGAATCATGACTCTCCACCCCTCAGGATGTGTACTGCGTCCTCCTCACTTTCTGGGTGGGTACAGTGTCTTGCTGACCTTTCTCACCTTCCTGGGTCTCTGGACTCTTCGTTCCCCGATCTGGACAACTGCACCACCACTGTTCACCTGGCAGCTGCGGCAAAGGTGTCAATGCATTGCCTCGACTCGTTGTTGCTGTCGGGGCCAGCAATCGCTATTTCCAGGGCACCGCAGCCCCACGTTGGTCCAGGAGCAACCCTTCCAACCAGGCTCTCACATCAGACCCAAGTTGGCTCCCTCAGGTCCGCTGCCTCTCACCTTTACGAACCACCAAGTACAACCTGCACTGCTCTGCTTCAGGTGCGTCTCTACACATGCAGGGGGACGCCAATGTGGCCAGTCTGGCGAGCAAAAATCAGACGCCTCTGTGGGTCCTTGCTCTACTCGTCGGGCCAGTGACTCCCCTCCGCTCTCCTCCCATCACCACTGTAGCACCCCTGGCAATTGGGTCCACTGCATGAGTTGGATACTCGGTCTTTCTTCGTTGAGGGTCCCAGAACTAAATCTGCCCAATCCTCACAGGCGATCCCAGCAAGGACCTAGGCACCCCACAGCACGGCGGTGACTCGCACATCACCTCTCTGTGTACGCCCCATTGTAGGCTTTTCCTCACTGCAGTCCGGGGCCTCGCCGCCTCACCTGGGCCGCAGTTACTGGCGCCACCGCAGGACGCTCGTCAACGAAATCAGGAGTATAGTTGGCTCCTCCAAGTTACGACGGTAACAGCAATTGGAGGATTGAACGGATATTTAGGGAGTTTTATTGGCGATCGGCCGAAGCCTCGTCAAGCTGCGGGCTTCTTGATTGGTGGTTGGCTACGCCTCTGTTCACGCAGGGCTCAAGCCCATTTTAGGGCATTTGCAAATAATCTTTTGCAATGAGACTGATTCGCATTTCCGTCACACAATAAAATGAAGCAGACGTCACAAACCAGACAGATTGCAGAAAACGCTAATTGGTTTATGTCCAGGACTTAGGGCCTGATTATGACTTTGGCGGTGCTCTGTCAGCTTTGCGCCGGACCAGCACCACCAAAGCCGTGCATGGTCCACCCGCCAGATCAACTTATGTCTAGCAGGCTTTTCTTTAGCCTTTTCCATGGCGACTCCCTGAAAAAGGGCACTGCAATGGTAACGCAAAAGCAGCTGTGAAGTCCATGCTGTGTTGGAACTTAGGGTGCATGCAAACAGAGGAGCACATGTTGTGCCCCCGATTGCATCCCCATGGGGGGGGGAGGGCATGGGGAACCTGGGACCCCTTTATTTCCCAATTGCCAGTTTTTTATGGCAGGCCAATTGCCATAAGAAGGCTGAGGTGGGTAAACCCATAATATGCTCAGTGGACCGTGGCGGTCCCACCTTGCATATTGGATTCCCCTGTTTGCTGCGCCATCAACAGGGAACTGTGGCTTCCTGGCGCAACCGGTGCAGTGGTGGCAGTCCGAATGGCGCAATCGGAATAGGGCAGCCTCAGGACTGTGGCCATTGAGCTACCGCGAGTATGGCCGTCAAAGACCGCCAGACTCATACTTTGCCCCTTAGTGAGCCAACTGAAGAAATTATGATGCTACGGAGTATTGTGCAATTAATTAGGGTTACAGATCTCTTTAATTATGCATTATGATTGGGGGAAGTGCCTCTAGAGCACAGCTGCCTGTCCTGGCTGTTAGCAAGCTCCCATGTATTTCGAGATATGCAGGAAGTGCTAAGCTTGGGACTCTCTAGCATCATCCAACTTGACTTTGACCTCTGAAATAGCTACCTTCTGATAATGTTGGCTGATGTGACATTGCCCCAATTTTCATTGCCCCAAAGTATCAAGCTGAACTATATACTCTTTCATTTGATTTGCTCTGTATGATTGGGCCCCAACCATCAAAATCTTACTAGCCTTGTTGAATCTCTGTCTTTCCTTGGGACTAACTGCGTACATACACAACCCACAACAAATGATAAATATTTGCTTGAGAGCCCCGTTTGCTAGTTGAGCCATGCAAATCCCTGCCCAGCCACCAGCCTTGTAAAGGGAATGGTGGGAACAACCATGTCAAATTTGCTAATCTGTATCTCACCAAAAACCCTTTTGATCAGCTGGGTTTAGAATGGATGAGATTGGTTTAAAATCTTTTTATTGTGTCTTTATAGTATATTGTTCATTCATCAATGCAAGCATCTAAACCTAGCATAACCTGGGTGCTCCTAATTTGCAAGCCTCTCGAACAGAAAACAGCATTTACGACGCTGCTATTACCACGCAGGTACGTAACAACCCGGTCGTTACAACGACCGGGTTGTTACCACGCGTGGCTTTACATCACAAGTCATTTCTACGACTTGCGCTAGGTGGCACACAACATCACAGAATGTGTTGGATTTTAAATCCAACACCTTCCCTGCTGTTGTGCTAACCGGAGTAGGATTAGTAATTTATACTATTCCTAAATCCAGCGCGCCACCTAGCGCAAGTCATAGAAATGACTTGCGATGCAAAGCCACGCGTGGTAACAACGCAGTCGTTGTAACGACAGCGTTGTAACCTACTGCGTGGTAATAGCATGCGTTGTAACATGCTATATTCTCTCTAACAACCCCTCTGCCAAGGAACAAAAACTCTGGGGTGCATTTCCTGGTGTCCCAAAGTAGGCTGCTTTTTAAGTCTAAGTCATAGGAGTCAACAAAAAATGTCCTAGAGGAGTTAGATAAATTAATAAAGACTAAAGAGATAATTACGAGTCTGGCGGTCCATGGACCGTCAGACTCATGGGGACACGGCAGCGGTGGTCTTTCTTGGCTCCCTTGTGTCCAGTAAGGCCAAAGAAGAGAAGCAGATAAATTAGAAGACAATATATTCAACTACATTAGCTGCAAAACAGAAAAAGATAATTTAAAAATTAATCAAGATATTTATCTTGGCATAGAAATACAATGATCAATCCAAAGACATAGAAGAAAATTTTATTTTGCATGCAAAAATACAGTTAGCAGTACTGTAGTGCCCTCCACAGCCTGGGAGAATGCCAATGAATATGTCACGCATGGAGCTATGGATTGTAAATCATTATTCCTCCACATACAATCACATACTGTTCCCTGATTTCGTCATAACCGCTAATAACCATATCTTAACACCTCCCAGTCAATTACATACTTTCTCTGTTGTGTCCGCCCAGAACAGCAAGGGTCCTTCCACACATAGTCTCACTAAACCACATCTCCCCCCTTCTTAAATAAAAAGTACAAACAACAGTTACATTAACATTTTTTGAGTATGAGTGGCATGAAGTGGTTGATATGCATTCTGTTCATGCACCGATGGTACAGGTTCTGATGTTTGATCTGGACTGTCAAGCAGGACAGCCTCATTTGTAAGTGCACAAGCTGACTATCGCAAAGGTAGTTGCTTAAAATGTGACAGTTCCTGTGTGATGGACTGTCCGGAATGATGAACTGTCACTATGTGTCTTCTGCATGTAACAATGCTCAGGGGATGGACAGCAAACAGAGTGTCTGTTTACCGCTTTCGCTTCTGCTTGACCAGGACTAAGGGCCCGATTTAGATCTTGGCGGATAGGATACTCTGTCACAAACGCGACAGACATCGGTCCGCCGTATTACAGGTACATTATATCCTATGGAACTAGTAATAGGGCGACGGCATATCCATTATGTTTGTGACAGAGTATCCCATCCGCTAAGACCGAAATCTGGCCCTAAGTCACCTTCATTAAAAACTTTGTCTTCGGCTCTTACACCGATCAGCGTACGTCTTCATTTTGCACTTTCGAGAAGTGCCGGTGAAACAAACCTTATCAGCACTCACGGAGTGGTCTACTGTTCATTGTGGCAGATTGGTTCTGATGGCTCTCCCAAATAGTAAGGTGACAGACTTTCACTCATTGTGGAGTGAGGAGCTGAGCCATAGGCTTTAATTCAATCCCATCCATTGATGCTAGCTGAACTACCATTTTGACGGTACCCCTGAATTGTTCCATAGCACCATTTGCTTGGGGCCACAGAGGTGTACTCTATTGATGCTTGATGTTCATGCTGACTAGAAGCTCTCCGAATTCTTTGCTGTTGCACAGCAACCGTTGTCAGATTTAAGAATGGCAGGTATACCCTGCGCTGCAAAAATGTTATCCAGCTACTCAATGACCTTGTCATGGGTTGCTGATGACAACTCATCTACCAACGGGAAACATGAATACTCATCAGTGACTACCTTGAGATTATGTCTGAATACTAGGGGCCCAAAGAAATAAACTGCAACTCTTTCCCAGGCCTGTGTCGTAAGGTCAGACATTGTCAATGTTGTCAATGAATGTCTGTCACTTTGGGGCAAGGCAGTTGCAGGAGGTCACTCCTTTAGTTTCCTCTCAAGTTGCTCATCTAAATGCAGGAACCACACTTGGGCTCTTTTGGTAGCTAGAGTGCCATGATGTCCTTCATGTTCTAGTTCAATGACCTGTTGTCTTAGGCATTCAGGTATGACAATCCTCAAGTCTCTCAATATCTCTTCCAGGATTGAGTTGAAATTATGTTTTTGGTGATAAGTATGTTTTTATCAGCATTGGTAGCAGCAATATTCTGTTCAATGGATATCGCTGCTGGCGTACTGGACTTCACAATTAAGTTAATGTACTCCTCAGCTCTTTTGGATGTTGAACGGGGGCCATTTAGCGATACTCATGAAAAATAATCAGCAGGGTTCTGGTCTTTAACCGACTTATTTACAAATGCATAGTCATACTATCATAGTCTCAAACTCCACCTCTCAATGAGAGGGGGCATCTTGGCTTTTGGATTGCCAAAGATACAGAGCAGCTCTTGATGGTGTGCTCTAACAGTGAAGCGTTTTCCATATAGAAACACATGAAAATGTTAGCAGGCCCACACTACCGCCAGGCTCTCCTTCTCTGGCTGAGAATAGGCATGTTCTGTGTCAGACAAGCTTTGACTTACATAGGCTACAATTTGTCTCTGGGAATTCAGAGAATCATTATTTTGAACAATGATTTTCCTGAGCCCTACCAAGCTCGCATCTGCTTTGGGCTCAGTCTGTAGTGTGGGGTCAAAGTTGGCAATATCGGTAGCATTTCCTAGTGCATGTTTTATACCTTTGAAGCTTTGATCACATTTATCAGACCTTTTGAATGGGACAATTTTTTTTGTCAGTTCTCTCAGTAGAGCAATCACAGTGGCAACATCACAAATGTACCTTGAACAATAACTGGCAATGCCTAAGAAGGATCAGAGCATGTGACATCTTGTAGGGGCAAGTAGCTTTCACTTTATCAGGGTCAGGAGTCATTCCCCCATCAGAAAATATTTGTCCAAAGAATTTAAGTTTGGTCTTGTGAAACTCACAATTTTCTGTGTTTAGAGTGAGTCCTGCATCAGCAAGTAACTTGCACACTTGTGTAAGAGCCTTGTCATGCTCCTTTTCAGTTTCTCCAAATACAAGTAATCATCACTGTAGCTAAAAGCATAGTTATCAAACAAAAGCAACATATATATGATAAATACCACAGACATGCCAACTCACATGGTGCCATGTTGTGTCACCCAACATTGGCTCCCTCCACATGGTCACCAGTTGAAGAACGGATGTCATGCGGGGGCAGGGAGGATGAGGTGGAAACCACTGCACATAGGTTTATTCTAGGTTGTGTTTGGAGGTTTCAAATAATAAATGTCCATTAAGAGGTGTGAAACACCCCAGTACATCGGCAGCAGCCTCAGCAAGCTTCGTTTTTTTGTTGAGGAGGCAGGCTGATGAAGGAAGAGGGCAGAAGTGCGTCTTAGGTAGATCTCGTCTTAAGGCCCCACTTCCTCCAAGGCTCCATCCCCTCTCCACACTGTGATTATTTTTTTAAGTTGGCAGGTCTGATACCTGCATGCACATCGGCAACTATTCCTCACATTCTCCACAACACCCAGAGTTATGCACTGAAGCTCCACACACCTCTATCTTGCTTTGAAACCTTCTTGCATGCCATTCAATTTCTTCTCACACAAAACATCCTACAACTAACTTGTGCATGCATAATCATGCATGGCAACCTGATGAACAATCGGGGTGCATCCATGACCTTGTCACAGCCAGAAATCACAATAAAAATTATAAATATGGGGTAGGTTTCATGTCGTCAATCAAAAAAGCACGTGATGCATCACAAGGAGTATGGGAAATGATACGTAAATACCGATACAAGTCAACAGCTGGTTTCCTTTTTCAGCAGAATCTACATTCTGATAGACAAAGTGGCTGTTTTCGTTGTCTGCAGTTCTCCTGGGGACTACGTGTCCCAGCACCCCAGGGGTGAAGGAGGAGGCCTGCAAAACCGGAGACACCGGCTGGTTGTTTGGGCCTATAAAGTTCACATACCGGTCCCGCTGCCTGGGGTCCATGTGTGTTGTTGCTTGCAGTTCTCCTGGGGACTACGAGTCAGAGCAACCAAGCGTCAAAGGAGGAGGCCCGCAAAACAGATGACACCGGCTGCTTGTTTGGCGCTATAAAGCAAGCATACCTGTCCCACTGCCTAGGGTCTGTTTTCGTTGTTGCCTGAAGTTCTCCTGGGGGCTACTTGTCCCCGCAACCCAGGGGAGAAGGAGGAGGACCGCAAAACCTGTGACACCTGCTGCTTGTTTGGCGCTGTAAAGCATACAAACGGGTCCCGCTTCCTGGCCCATCAGCACCAGCAAGAGGCAGGGCAGGGCCACCTCTCTTGACTCTGTGGCAAGCTGTCATTTTTGTACTCCTACCAGGACCCATAATCCATACAGATATATTTCCCATCCCATCCCAGCCTCCGTTTGCTTTCTGCTTGGAGCACAATCAAGGGCCCCGGACTGAGGAGGACTGAGGAACGAGAGTGTGGGTCCCTGAATTGTGGCGCCGGCTTTAGTGCAACACCTCATGGGTTCGTATTTGAGTTTCTTTGCCCTGCCAGCCTGCTCTGCCTGCCTCTATGGGACATTTGAGGGCATTTGAAGACTCTATCTTTCTACAGCCAACATAGTGTAGAGTGACTGGGTTCCATCAAGTGTTCTTATGACTGTATGTTCTTAGTGTAGGAGAACATCTAATTTGGTAATCTGTTGCCTCCTGCAAGTACTGCACAACGCTATCTCATCATGGTGAAAAGGAAAGCGTCTGGTGCCTTGCTTGCCCCTGCTACCCCAAAGAAGTACAACTCGAATGATCACATTCTGGAGAGGGCATTGGGGGTTAAAGGCACTGTAAATGCGCTCACTGAGAGGAGATTGTTTCTAAGCTTTTGTAATAATTCTGTGTTCATGGATGTAGCCCCTCTGGAACCTTTGTCCAGCCCCCAGCAATTTTCTACTATGCCAAGTCCACTCAGCTGGAAAAGACTATAAATCCTCATTCTGAAGGGCACAAGGTGATTGTGAAAGCCAAAAAACGTAGGAAGGGCCAGCAGCGTGGAACATCAGATGCTGCCACTCAGATATGATTCTCGACAGATATTGCGCCATGGATGGCACTAGGGTCTTGAGTGGACCAGTTGTTGGGGTCCTCTGAGACATACATTATTACATCTCCTCCATACCCCACTCCGAAGGAGCTGTCTGTCAATGATTACCTCCAAAAAGTAATGTTCTGATACGATCTGAGCTCTCTCATATTCTTACTCATTTGGGAGCTCTTGAAACTCGGCTTATGTCTATCTTGGCCCAACAGCCTCCGCCCCCGCTAAAAACTCCTATATCTCCTCTGCCCAACCCTGCTGTTCCACGCCAGCAATCAAATTTAATGGCAAGAAGGGTTTCCTCTAATGCTCATTCGGCTCCCTTACCGTCTCTGATTAGCAGAACCCCAGCTACCACTCCATTGGTGGGGGACGCAGTAGAAAGCATAGTTAACCATGATCTACCACCCAATTGTACTGTTATTAAGCTGTATGTTATTATGTGGTGGGTCTGACTGGTGTACCCACCCCTATGGAAACACAGTGAGTAGACATGCGGAGGGCTGCACAATACAGTATTGGATTGATTAGAGCATAACAGGGATTTTCCCCTCGACCTTGCTGATGAAATCCTGTTCCCAAGAAGGATTTGCTGGATTGTTCCTGGCCCGCTTACTTCTCAAGGGAACAGTGTCATTATAAATTTAAATCCCAGTCCCTGACACAGGCGATTTTGGACAGGCACCCCAGTTGTTCCACCTCAATAAATTTCATAGTTCCTATTCCGCTTGGGAATTTCTATAAACCACACCTTGTGTGTGCACAGCCCAAAACAATCACAGGGCTTGGCAGTGCAGAGGGGGGTGGGGCGGGATGATTCCTTTATGAAGTCGAGAAAAGCATCACATTGTTGAGCCATTCCGCTACCCCGCCTGTCCCGTTTAAGAATTGTTTCAATGTAACAGTAGGGAACCGGTTCAATATTCTATCAGAAGTTGATTGACTGCGTCAATCACCCTCCAGATGTTTGACAACTGAAATGGTTAGGGGTGCTACTAATATGGAGAAAGGGCTTGATGCAGGAGAATTAAAGTCTATTTTCTGCTTTTCACTTGTTAGCTGGAATGTGGCAGTACCCAAAGATAAGATCCTAAATACATATTGGCTGGCATTTATTGATAAATTAGATTTTGTTGTTTTGCAGGAAACCTGGGCTACTATGGCAGTTACTTGCAGGGGGATTTTCCTGTTAGTCATGTCCTGCCATAGCCTCTACCCATGGAAGAGCTAGGGGTGGACTCTCTATATGGGTCAAACATCTTAGGGCTGTAGTTTCAGTTGTTATCAAAGAAAACCCATGCATACCAAGTTCTGGTTCTTTTTGTTTTTACTTGATGAACTTTTATATAAAGATTTTACTAAATCTTTCTTTTCTTTATTCGAGGAATTGTTTTGTGACGAGCTTGAAATCACTAGGGGCATGCACCACACTCCAACCTCTATTCTTGTTGTGTGGTGACTTTAATGCTAAACTTGGGGACTTAACCGTAGAGTTAAGGTTCCGGGGCTCAGCAGCTGAAGTGGCCCCAATAGATGCCGGAAGGAAAGAGCTGAGGAATTTTGTTGCCACACACGATCTCACAGATGTAATTATTCACTTTTGGGACCAAGGATCTTGTAACTCAACCTACGGGACGGGGGCAGGGGTTCGTTATTGATCATATGTTTTCAACCACGCAATTTCAGTAGTGCTGTGTCAAAGGCTCAATTATTGAAACTTCATGGGGGGGGTCATAATGCCCTGTCCATAGAAGGGGTACTTCCCTTGGGCAGAGATAAACCACCAACAGTGGGGGTTGCTATTAATCAACACTCTAGAGACGGGCTCAGATTAGTCTGGCACCTTAAGGATCCTAGCACATCGCTAGGTCAACTTCTTAATAGCCATCTATCGGTGTTCCTGGGGGGGGTTTAGCAGAATAATCTGGGTCAGTTTTATCCGCCAGTTATCAACAGCTCACCACTTGAATCAGGAATCATTTGCTGCAACCCTATCGTACTCTTCCCAGAGCACCCATGCTGGTTTAATGCTAACTGCTCAGCAGCTAACCACCACCTGAGGAAGGCTCTGATGTAACGACCAAGAGTTGCCGGGGAGGTCCGGAAGGTTACGCAGGACTACAAGTGGTCCCTTGCGGTTAGGAAGAGTATCCTGAACAAAAGGGACAGGAAAGAGCTGGAGTTATCAGCTACCCAGAATAGCAGTAAGGTGTTTTGAGACATATTTAACAGGTTTCACCTGCCTCCCCTAATGAACTTCTTGTTTGCAACATCTCTGGTCAGAAATGGGTAAGGCATTTTACTTCTATCTATCAGCTGCCCATGGCTTACGGGTGCAATGAAAGGCTGCAAAAGCAGTTAGCCAACTCCCCCGCCCTCCGGATCTCACTCCAAGAAGTGGAGGAGGCGCTTAGAACGAGCCCTAGTCAATAAGCTCCAGGGCCCGAATGGGATTCCCCATGGATCTATTTACATGTAACCCTGAGCTCTGGGCGCCCCTGCTCACTAACCTTTTCAATAAGTGTCTGTGCAGCAGGGTTCCAGATTCCTGGTCCATTTCCATTATCATTCCGATATTTAAAAAGGGAGATAGAGGATCCCCTAAATGCTACAGACCAATAGCTCTAAATGATAACACAATGAAGATCCTCGTGAGGGTTATTTTCAATCAGCTTCAGTCCTAGGCTGGCGACAACAACAGTCTGTCCCCCTGTCAGTATGACCTTTATCTGGGGCTAGAAACACTGGAGCAGTGCTTGAGCCTGCACCTGATAGTGAGCAAATATACCATCACCAGGCATTGCCGAAGTACCTGGCCTTTATGGAACTCCTCTCCGTGTTTGACTGTGTGAACAGGACCAGCTCCCCTGCTCGTCTTGTACTCCCCACACAAAAATCTGGGGGCCAGGGTGTGATATGGCTGAGCCAGTGAAGTCTCCAACGCCTTCCTTCTAGTGAGCGGGGTGTGTTTTGGCACTTATACTATTTATTATGTATATCAATGAATTAAGCACTCATCTGTCCCTTTCTACTAGGGATGTAGATAAAATTGATAATGCATTAGTTCCATCATTATTGCATGCTATGCTGATGATGCAGTCTTAATGGCTAGGCCATGTGCATCCTGGTTGAATCCTTCTTTTCATTTATGGGAAATTTAGATGTGGTAACCAACCACGAGAAATCACAAATAATGTCCTGCGGACCAGGCAGGAGGAACCTGCCGTCCCTCAAGGTGTTTGACTACTCCCTGTGTTCAGTACAGAATTTCTGTTACATGGGCGTCACCTTTGATTCCTCCAATATCTGAACATCCCTATTGTACTCATCATGTATGAAACTGAGCAGGGTGGCATGGTCTTTATTTAATCCGGTTTGGAGTGAAGGCAGGGGCACTATCTGCCCCTACACTAAGGTTTTCACCCTTCAGTGTGTTCCTACAGCTACCTACGGTGAGGGGGTATCACAATGTTTCCCTCATGCAGGTGGAGGAAAACAGGATCTTAAGGCAGTTATTGAATCTTCCACCAGCTCGCTCGCTCTTTGTCTTACAGTCTGAGCTCGATCTTGAAAACATCTCAGACAATATTAAATTGGTCCGCCTTTTGCTCTGGGTAAGTGTCTGGTCTAACGCCAAAGCTAGCTTTAGTAAAGCAGTTATTCTAGATTGTCTCAAATCAGATAATGGTCATCCATCCCGTGGCTGAAATATGTTAGGAGGTGTCTTACTGACATTGGTCTCCCTTAGATGTTTACTGCCCCTGATACCCTAAGCAGATGCAATAAGAAGCTGCTAAAGTCAAATTATGCAGATTTGAGCCTGTCCCGTAGACTGGAAGAGGTTTTTAGCAAGGATTCTGTGCGCAATTACTTCATCGCACGAGCCACAGGTGATATGACATTTTCTATGACATTGGAGCTCCCACGGTGGGACATGTCCCTAGTCTTTAGATACAGGACAGGCACCGTGTGGCACATTATGGGGCATATTCTCAAGCCCCTATTGCCAAGGGAACATCACTTTTTTTGACGTTCCCCTGGCAATAGAGCAGCGCCTTATTCTCAAGGCAACGTTAACCCACTTAACGTGGCTTAGAGCCACATTAAGTGGCTTGTTAGATTTGGGGGTCTCTAGTTGGCAGAGGTAGGTACCTTTGACCAAATAGGGACCCTTGCGTCTAGTCAGGGTAAGGGGGTACACTCCTAAAATAACCCCTGCTCACCCCCTTGGTAGCTTGGCACGAGCAGGCAGGCTTATCTCAGAGGCAGTGTGTAAAGCATTTGTGAACACACACAGTAATACAGTGAGAACACTACAGATGGACGCCACACAGGTTGTATTATAAAAATAGGTATATTTTATATAGATTTAACACAACACCATAAACGACAAAAATCCACAATACTGTACTTTAAAAATGGTAGAAATAGCTTAGTTCTCTTAAGATAGTAAATGCGACACTTTATGTTCAATGTACCTTTGGATGCGTAACGCTATACAACAAAAGCGTTGCAGGGAAGGTGATGCGTCGGTTCCTTACACACAAGAACGGGGATGTGTCGGTTCCTTACTCTGGGGGAGGTGATGCGTTGGTTCCCTACTGCTGCGTAGGGGACGGTGATGCGTCGGCTCCATACCAGAGGGAGGTGATGCGTTGGTTCTTCTCTGCGCGGGGAGGTGATGCGTCGGTTTCTTATTGCGCTTCTGTGGCGATGCGGCTAGCAACGCCGTGATGCGATGAAGATCCGGTGCAATGAAACAAAGATGGCGTCTTCTTGATGTTGCGACAACAAAGGGGTTATGCGTGCACGCCCGACGGACGTGTGGCAACTCGGTGAATCTTCTTGAGCCGCGACAGGCTCTGCGACACGCTTCTCTGGTGATGCGACGGCGTCTGCTGTGATGGCGACACTCTTCTCCAGGGATGTGGGGCGCCTCGGTGATGCGATGCGGCATCAGCGGCAAGCTTCCTCAGCGATGGGACGACAGCGGCTGCGGCAGTGACACGCTTCTCCGGTGATGCGACGGCATCTTCCGAGACTGTGACACTTTTATCCGGTGATGCTTGGCGCTTAGGGTGATGCGATGGCGACAGTGGCAGCAGCAGCACGCTTCTCTGGTAATGCAACGGTGTCTGCTGCGACGGTGACACTCTTCTCCGGTGATGCGACTACAACTGCTGCGGCAGCGACACGCTTCTTCATCTTGAGTCCACGCAGTCTCTCTGAAGGCCCAGCTTAACAGCAGTCACTTCAATTCCCAGCAAGGGAAGGCAAAAGAAAGCTGGTGGGTGTCCCTGAGACTTCAGCAGGAGGCAAGCTCTAGTTCAAGCCCTTGGAGATCTTCTTACAATTGATGAAAGTAGCACAAAGTCCTTGCTCCTTTCTTTGGCAATCAGGTAACCACTGTAGGCCAATTCTCAAACAGCACACACCATAGGGATAGTCTCCTCCTGCAGTCTCTCACTCTGGTTCCTTTCCTCAGCAAAGGTTCTTCTTGTTTTCCCAGAAGTGATCTAAAGTCTTGGGGTCTGGGCCCCAGTATTTATACTCATATTCTCTTTGTTCTCTCAAGGCAGAGAGGCCTTTGCCTTGTCAAAACCTATTCTGGTCAGTCTTGGAGCACTTTGTTTGCAGGACTCCTTCTTTCCTTTGACAGTGTAGGCCAGGGCCATCAGACGCACCACAGGAGGTGGAGCCATCATTTCCTTTGGTTTTTGCTTTGTTCGCCATAAGTTGGCAGGGTATGCTCAGACGTGAGTCCCTTGCTCACTTTGCCACTGGATTCAAGCAAGCCTGGTTGAAGACGGCTGAAATGCCAGAAACCGGTCCTAGGAAGCTTGTTTCCGGTCCAGGGAAGACATGGCTTGGCAGTTCGGGCTGGACTGTTCCCATGAGGCACAGGGTCAGACTGATTTGCATATGGCCATGTCTGAACTGGGGTGGCAGAGTGGGCTAAAGAACGGTGATGGATTAAACCCAGATCAGTTGACTGGGGGTGAGTGCTTGTAATGTTCAACACTCCGTCCATCATTTCCTTTGGTTTTTGCTTTGTTCGCCATAAGTTGGCATGGTATGCTCAGACGTGAGTCCCTTGCTCACTTTGCCACTGGATTCAAGCAAGCCTGGCTGAAGACGGCTGAAATGCCAGAAACCGGTCCTAGGAAGCTTGTTTCCGGTCCAGGGAAGACATGGCTTGGCAGTTCGGGCTGGACTGTTCCCATGAGGCACAGGGTCTGACTGATTTGCATATGGCCATGTCTGAACTGGGGTGGCAGAGTGGGCTAAAGAACGGTGATGGATTAAACCCAGATCAGTTGACTGGGGGTGAGTGCTTCCAATGTTCAACACTCCGTCCATCATTTCCTTTGGTTTTTGCTTTGTTCGCCATAAGTTGGCAGGGTATGCTCAGACGTGAGTCCCTTGCTCACTTTGCCACTGGATTCAAGCAAGCCTGGCTGACGACGGCTGAAATGCCAGAAACCGGTCCTAGGAAGCTTGTTTCCGGTCCAGGGAAGACATAGCTTGGCAGTTCGGGCTGGACTGTTCCCATGAGGCACAGAGTCAGACTGATTTGCATATGGCCATGTCTGAACTGGGGTGGCAGAGTGGGCTAAAGAACGGTGATGGATTAAACCCAGATCAGTTGACTGGGGGTGAGTGCTTGCAATGTTCAACACTCCGTCCATCATTTCCTTTGTTTTTTGCTTTGTTCGCCATAAGTTGGCAGGGTATGCTCAGACGTGAGTCCCTTGCTCACTTTGCCACTGGATTCAAGCAAGCCTGGCTGAAGACGGCTGAAATGCCAGAAACCGGTCCTAGGAAGCTTGTTTCCGGTCCAGGAAGACATGGCTTGGCAGTTCGGGCTGGACTGTTCCCATGAGGCACAGGGTCAGACTGATTTGCATATGGCCATGTCTGAACTTGGGTGGCAGAGTGGGCTAAAAAACGGTGATGGATTAAACCCAGATCAGTTGACTGGGGGTGAGTGCTTCCAATGTTCAACACTCCGTCCATCATTTCCTTTGGTTTTTGCTTTGTTCGCCATAAGTTGGCAGGGTATGCTCAGACGTGAGTCCCTTGCTCACTTTGCCACTGGATTCAAGCAAGCCTGGCTGACGACGGCTGAAATGCCAGAAACCTGTCCTAGGAAGCTTGTTTCCGGTCCAGGGAAGACATGGCTTGGCAGTTCGGGCTAGACTGTTCCCAGGAGGCACAGGGTCAGACTGATTTGCATATGGCCATGTCTGAACTGGGGTGGCAGAGTGTGCTAAAGAACGGTGATGGATTAAACCCAGATCAGTTGACTGGGGGTGAGTGCTTGCAATGTTCAACACTCCGTCCATCATTTCCTTTGGTTTTTGCTTTGTTCGCCATAAGTTGGCAGGGTATGCTCAGACGTGAGTCCCTTGCTCACTTTGCCACTGGATTCAAGCAAGCCTGGCTGACGACGGCTGAAATGCCAGAAACCGGTCCTAGGAAGCTTGTTTCCGGTCCAGGGAAGACATGGCTTGGCAGTTCGGGCTGGACTGTTCCCATGAGGCACAGGGTCAGACTGATTTGCATATGGCCATGTCTGAACTGGGGTGGCAGAGTGGGCTAAAGAACGGTGATGGATTAAACCCAGATCAGTTGACTGGGGGTGAGTGCTTGCAATGTTCAACACTCCGTCCATCATTTCCTTTGGTTTTTGCTATGGGGAACAGGTAGCCTTGCAATAGTGAAAAACGAAAATGGCTGTAATTCACTATTAGGACATGCCACACACATCAGGGCATGTCCTACCTTATACTTACAATGCACCCTGCCCTTGGGCCTACCTTAGGGGTGTCTGTTATGAAGAGAAGGGAAGGTTTAGGGACTGGCAAGTGGGTGCACGTGGCCAGTCAACATGGCAGTCACAGACTGCACACAGGCCCTGCAATGGCAGGCCTGAGACACACTTTACAAGCTGCTTCTGTGGGTGGCACAACCAGTGCTGCAAGCCCACCAGCAGCATTTGATTTACAAGCCCTGGGCACACGCAGTGCACTGTACTAGGGTCTGACCAGTAAATCAAACAATCCAATCAAGGAGTCACTAATCCATACATCAATTTACAATAGAGAGCATATGCACTTTAGCACTGGTCAGCAGTGGTAAAGTCCCCAGAGTCATAAAACAGCCAACAACAGGTCAGAACAAGCATTGGCATAGCCAATAGGTCTCGCCTTTGGGACCTTATAAGTGTTAACCATGACCAGTTGCATAACTAAATACTTATAAGGTCCCAAAAGCGAGACCTATTGGCTATGGCAAGCGGCCGCGAAAGTAAAAGTTATCGTGGTAAAGCGCGGCGCGCGTGCCCGCGCATATGCACTGTAGCTCTAGGCTGGCCTGGCAGCACTTTTTGGAGCCCTCTCAATAGGTCTCGCCAGACCAGCGCATGCGCTGGGTCAGGCGAGACCTAAAAAATAGTGTAGGAAGGCAAAATGTTCAGGGGTGACCCTGCAAAAAGGGCCAAGTCCAACATGGCTTAACGCTGCTAGCGTGAAAGGGGGCGTGCAGTGGGTTTTGCAGTGGGTGTACCACCGCAACACCCATTGAATTTGACACTGCCACCTATTATCAAGGGTGGTGATAAGAGGTGGCAGCGCCAAACTTAAGACCAGAAAAATCCTGGTCTTAAGGTGGTGAAACAAGGAGAAAAACTTAATTTTTCCTCGTTTTTAGGTCTCGGCTAGCGAAGGCCGCGCTTGCGCAGTCTCGCTCGTGAGATATAATGACTTGGAGAAGAGGGGCTTGAACCCGCCCCTCTTCTCCCCTCTTCTCCATTGGCTGGCCTCTTGAATGCTGGCCAGCCATTGGAGAAGAGGTCCGTCACTCCGAACAGGCCCCGTCCTTTTCGGATTCGGGGGCGTGTTTTTTGCAACTTTTCTAATTATCTCCTCCAGCCAATGGCGAGAGGAGAGAAAAGCCAAACATGCCCCCGAATCGGGAAACGCCGCTGCCTTTCTCCGAGGTATTTCTTCTTCGCCTCGGAGAAAGGCGGCGGTGTTCATGGCGTCCTCTCCCCCTGCTCTTGGTTCCCGTGTTCGTCTGCTGCACTGTCTTACGTCTGCGAGCGTCGCATCCACAGGCCGTTTGTTGTTGCCGGGATGGCGCCGCTGCTTTCATTCTCCTCACGTAGGTTGTGGCGCAGTTGTTGTGTTGTGCATTAACAATGAAATGTCGCCAGTCTTATTGGCTATGCCAATGCTTGTGCTTAATTCCTACGGTGCCTAAAATATAAAAAGAAACAAATTGACTACTATTTTGATTATGCCCCCTGTGCATTGGTTAATACGGATCACTCGTCGTAGTTTTCCGGTTCTACTCTAAATCTCGACATTACGTGTTCGGTCAAGCTGCTGATTAAACTCAAGCTCCCGTGTTGTCCCCTCCCCTTCTTTATTTTATTGGTTTTCAAGTTCATTCGCCCCTCCCTGCTTGTGATTGGCAGCTGCAGTGGGCGCTGTGTGGGGCCATTTGACGGCGCCCAAGTATGTGGCAACCTTCGTCGGAGATATAGGGGCGGCGGCGTTACGCAAATGACCACCCCCCTCCCCCCCATGCAGAATGTCAAGAGGGGCCCATGTGCTCCGTAGCTCACAGATATTCATTCATTGGCCTGGGGTTGAATGGGGACCCCACTCAAGGGTTGTGAGGCCCCTGTATGTTCGCCCCCAGGTGATGTTGTTACGCCGTTAATGCAGGGTGCTGGAACCAGTGTGTGGGGGTTCTCGACGGTGTCCATGGCCAGCTCACAGTTGTGTGGGGTCGCCTTTAAGCGCTTCAAGGTCTTCTCTGCGCTGTTTAAGGAGCTCTCGGTTGGAGTCTCGTGCATATGCATGGACCTTTCGGATCAGATGTGCTGCCTGTAACTGCACCACCTATCCTTCTGTGCTGGGATCCCCTTGGCAAACGCGCGCGCTAACTGTCTTTCTCTGTGGGTTTTAGTCGCCCTCCGGCTCCCAGCGACCTGTCTTCGCTTTTGAAGGTTTATTAACTGATGCTAGAGTCTATCAATAAACGTTGCCTCCTATGAAGTTCACGGCTGTGCCTAGAGACCAGTTCGTTTACGGAGAATTGCAGCTTTAGATATTGTGTTTCAGACTCTTACAAGTCGCAAGAAATGTCAAGTCTTTTCTCCTCACAAAAGTAGCTCTTACCGGTAGTCCAGACCTACTTTCTACGTTAAGTTATTTAGCACGACATTGTCAGTTTCTATGTTTTTCAAGTACTCAAACTGTACAGTGCGATTGTGGACGGATCAGCGTATTTGGTTGCAAGTCTGTTGTTGAATGTCCTACATTGGATTAGATGGATGAGTGTGATGCTGATGGCCTGGTGCATGGTCTGATCTTGTGCCGAACTGGTCCCTGTTGATGAGCGTGAGCAACCTGTTTACTGGCGTTACATAACTGACGAGTACAGTAAGCCAAACACGTTTTTTTAATTCCGTTTTTTTCCCTAGCTGCTCAGAAACGTATTTTTCTTAAACCGCAGTCTCTCCCGGCGAACATGTTGTGTTTTCTTTTTTTTAATAGCATAAATAACCCTGCTGGGGGTGTTGCCCATGATATAAGTGTCTTTCCTATGCGCCTGCGATGGGTGGATAACTCGGTCGGCTGTGAGAATCTCGTACCTTCTAAATAAATGCTGTCTAGAACCTTCATTAATGCCCTTGTAGAAATATTTGCTTTTGTGCAGACCCCACTCGCTATAACAACTCAGTATAACTCCGACGATTATTTTTATAATGACCTACACACCGCACTGAATTACTCTTAGCCTCTTGTGTACATTTGTCTCAGTCTCCCTCATACTAGGGCCTCAAGATGCTGTTTCCCTGATGCTGCTACTTGTCAGGCCTACTGTTGGCTGGGTGCCTGGCCGCTGGCTATGACTTCTGGAGTCATATGAGGCCGATCTTGCCACTAGCAATCCCCCTCGCTCTATCTTCCTTTGTTGTTCAGTGTTAGAAGTTAACTAATTACTCATACATGTTACTGGGCCAAAACGTAGTCAGTAGAAGCTGCAGGGGATTTCTGCGCATGGGGCTTTGAGTTTCCGAGGATTGGATAGTTATATTTAAAATATACTGACTCAGTACAGAGTCTGCAGTATCACCTGGTCTGGCGTGCTACATTCACAATTCCAAGTGCTACGTTTTTAGAAAAGAGCATAGGTTGTTACGTACCCTATTTTCTGCACGTGAAGTTCATGGATTTTATTTCACGTGGTATTAGCAGGTTGCATGTCTCTTGCTACATGCTTACTGCTTGAAACCATCCCAACCCCCGCCCCATCTATCCCATGATTTCACAGGGATATGAAGTGTCTGACCCTCTCCTCCTAACCCCAGTGCCTATATTTGTTTCGGAGCCTGGCACTATCTCACAACTTCTCTCTCTCAAAATATCACTACCTCACTCTCTAGCTCACAACCTCACAACTTCACTCTCTCTCACTCACTACCTCAATCACTCTCTATCTCACTACCTCACTCTTTCTATCTCACTAACTCACTTTCACTCTCACTACCTCTCTCTCTATCTCACTACATCACAACATCACTCTATGCTTCTATATCACTACCTCACAACATCCCTCTCCCTCACTACCTCACTCTTTCTCTATCTCACTACCTCACTCTCTATCTACCTCACTCTCTATCTCACTACCTCAATCTCTATCTACCTCACTCTCTCTCACTACCTCACTCTCTATTTCAATACCTCACTCTCTCTCTCTATCTCACTACCTCACTCTCTCTCTGCTAATGCAATAGGTATCACATATGCAAAAAAAAAGCTAAGGCCAATAGAAATGACAATGCCATTTATTTAGGGATACAAAAATGATAAAAAAATAATGAGCAATACCAATAGCTCTACCCATAATATTGCCGAGACCATTGCATTGTAAATGCTTGTTGCCATTTCCATGTGTGCTGTCTTGTGCAACACACATGGAAATAGCAAAATGACATGGTTTGTTTATGTACAGGAAGGTGTCCCTTCCTGTACATAAACAAACCTTTTAAAAAATGCCGTTTTGTAACTTACGTGTGTGCTGCATGAAGGAGCACACATGTAAGATACTAAACGGCATTTTAGGATTGTTTATGTGCAGGAAGGGACACCTTCCTGTACATAAACCTCCCTGCTCGCAGACACCCTTGCACTCTGGTGCAAGGGTGCCTGCATTGGCGTTAAGTCGTGAGACTTAGCGCCGCCTCAGGGGGAAACGCCAGGCTGCACCACATTCTTGAGATTTGGGTGCAGCCTGGCGTTTCCGAAATGGCGGTGAGAGGCGTTAAGCCAAGGAGGCTAACGCCTCTCACCGCCACTTCCTCGTGAATATGCCCCTATGTTTTTCTCTGAAGAGGCGAATGCATGGGATAGTGAGCTACAACCATGCACTTGTGACGGGATGGCAAAGCAATCTTTACTGCACTTTATGTTCCTTTGTAAATTTTATTTTAGCTTTTTCCTTCTCTGCCTTAAAATAGCTTGATATCATTTGCATTTACAAAGTGTAGGGAAGCTCTGGTGTATTTTCAGTTTTTAGATAGTGCTCACGTCTGCTTTACAGTTTGCTGCTTCCTTAACATGTCAATACGTAATAGGAAATCGATGAAGGGGTTATGGTTTTAGAGGAAGCTTATCGCTCAGCAAATGCGCAGTGATATGGCAAGGGGGGGGCACTCTTTTTGGGGGAGGCGGAGTTCAGCAAGCCGTCTCTATCAACTACCACCATCCCCCCATGAACACGTCATATGCTGGCCGCCAAA
Organism: Triturus cristatus; assembly: GCF_964204655.1. Classification (NCBI taxonomy): domain Eukaryota; kingdom Metazoa; phylum Chordata; class Amphibia; order Caudata; family Salamandridae; genus Triturus; species Triturus cristatus. Next base: position 805,937,398 of record NC_140592.1, on the reverse strand, counting down.
CCCCCCCACCCCAGAAACAAGCCTACCATCTGCCGGCACACCCCGCTATTTCCCGTACCGCGCGGCAACCTTAGGGGCCGCTCCAGGTGGCAGTAGGTCTAGCTACGCCACTGTATATGCGCCTTATGCTATTGCTCTTTTCCACTTTAGGCTTGCATTACATATTTTTAATGGTCCTTGGTTGGAGTTTTAAGGTTTTTTTTAGGATCTGTTCTTAGAGTAATTGGGATAAAACTGCATTTGAGAAGGGAATGAAGGGACCATGGTAAAGGAAGCTGAACTTTGCTAATTCAATGCACCTTATTGCTGTTGTTCATTCTGTACTGACGTCACTTTTTTAAAAACATGTTTGTATTGATGTATACTATTTTACCTAAGTTCGAACAAAAACTTCTTGAATTGAATTGACAAAGACTGTTTCCTGCCTGCAATAGAGCAATATGTGTGAAAACTCAATGTTCAGATTAAGCGCCTTAAAAGTTCATGTGTATGTGGTTGTCAGGCATGTTTCACTGTTCGTTCCGGAATGAAAAGTACACTGACACCAAGGTGACCTTTTAAACTGTGCTTCACTGCTGCACTGTAATACATGTATTCTGAATATTCTACACAGCTCATGAGGTTTTTGCAGCAGTTGGCAGAGAAGCTACAAATAAACCAAGATATTCTGACAGAAAATCTTCAATCTCAGTACGAAATGCTTTTGCAGAGAGCAGGGGAGGTGAGCAATTTCGACCCCGAATATCTGGGCGGAAACAAAGTTCTTCTCTACAACCTGCAGAAAAAGGTGAGTGAAAAGCTCAAAAGTGACAACTCACAGTCTCCTGACTGAAAGTGAGATCCTTACGGCAAAGAAACAGTGTCACATGAGTGCAGACTTACATCTGGAAAGCTTTACAAAAAGAGGTCAGTTGTTTTATTTTAAGAAGAGGCATTGCAGGATCATGTGCCTGCGTCAATCCGTCTGCCTACTTACAAGTACATTTACACTGCGGCGGAGGCCCCGTAACCGCGCCAAATTGCAGTGGAGTGAAAATGATAAAGGTGCAATCTAGCTACTGTTATAAAAATATGTTAACCGACGCCAAAGCATCTGCTCAGAAACTTTCCTTGGCTCAATAAAATACTCTTTTTAAGTAGTTATATGTGGGTTATTAACTGAGGCAAATCACTTGTGGGGAACTGATATTTGCTAATTAGAGAGGGCAAAAGGTCTCATTGATGGACAATATCCATCCAAGAATTTCATTACAAAACATCTAGGGCCAGATGTACTACCCGTTTTTGCACACCCAATGCATGCATATAGGGCCATGTACATAGCCTATTTACCGAGTCCCAATTTTTTTGCGACTCACGGAATAGGTTTCACGACTCGCTATTTGGAAGGGGCGTTCCTTTCCAAACAGAGAGTCTCAATACAATGTACTAATATTTTGCGACCGCAATTGGGAATCGCAAAACAGTGTAAACACACTGTTGTACATTTCATTTAGCCCCTCGCAATTTGTGCTAAATGAAAGGGTTGTACATCTGGCCCTTTATATTTTTGACTGCTGTATTCTGTTTCCTTTGTTTATGTGACACAGGGGGAGAGGATATGAAATTATATAGGAATTTAATTAATTCAGATTTTATTTCTATATCCAATGAGACATTGCTGACATGCCCAGGCATGCAATATTTTTAGATTGCACTACGGAATGTATATTAACCTAAAAAGGCATCCTGGGGATGTTTATCAGAAGGGGGCAGGTGGATAAAGTTGAGGGCAACATCACCCAATAAATGTAGTAAAACCAAGTTTTTCAGCGTTTTCCTGAAAGAGAGTAGATCTTCTGTGGAATGAAGAGAGGGCGAAAGCCCATTATGCAGGCTGGAAGCCTGGACAGAAAAAGCAAGTTCCCTCACACGTGCCTTATAAAACTTGGTAGAGCGAGACGGTTGGCCCAGGTTGAACAGAGAGTTCACTGAGACAGGTAATCTTCTGCTGTAAGAACCGAGGACCAGTCTGAACGAAGGCTTTATGGAATATACATAGTGATTTACACAACTCTTTTTGGCAAGAAAAAATAATGCAGATTACCAAATACAGATGATGCAGAAGAATGACGTGGAAGGCGGAGCGCTTACCTAGCTGCATCTGCTTGAATGCAGTAGAGACAAAGCATTGCATTAGTCCAATCTGCTAAGAATAGAATCCTGGACCACCTGTACCCGAGACTGATTAGGAAGTAGTGGGAGAATCTTATGGTGAATCCACAATAAAGAACAAGCATTGGCATAGCCAATTGGTCTCGCTTTTGGGACCTTATAAGTATTTAGTTATGCAGCACAATATCCTTGGTGCATCAACATCAACTGTTGCTTGGCTAAACACTTATAAGGTTCCAAAGGCGAGACCTATTGGCTATGCCAATGCTTGATTTCCTGGTGGCCAAACAAAGCTTAAGGAGGGGGAAACTAGACAGATGTAAGTATCAACCCAAACCTACAATGGAACCTTTCTAGTACTGGCCCAACCTCAAAAGGAGAGAAGGGGGAGGGGTGAAGAATCTGCAGAAGATAGATTTTATCAGACACAGGGGATACTTCTTCCCCAGACACCTAATCTTAAGAAATTGTCTCAAAGCAGTACCCAACAGGTGGCACTAAGAAGTGCTAATCAGACAAGAAAATCATGCAAAACTGGCCAGGCAAATGAGTTACTGCTCCTCTCCTGAGTAGCCAGACAGTTGTCCTTGGCATACACATGCCCCATAGTTCCCGAGTCAGCCTTGACATGTTTAGCTGTTCGAATCGTTGTCTTTTTACCGAGCGAGCAGAACATCAAGACCGGTCAAGGGGCATTGCAGGGAGAGCTTTGAGACTGTCTGTGGCAGATTGAAATACTGAGGCAAGTTTGTCAGGAATAAGGGTCGGTGTCCCCGGTGATTAGCTCCATTTGGGGACAAGTTGCCTACACGATTTACAGCAGGCTGCCAGAAACGGATGAGAAAAGCATATGAAATCTGTATTTCACCCACACAGCTTTGAAGCTAAATGGAGCTAAAAATTACACACATCGATTAAAAAGCGCGTGTTGAAAATACATGCTTTGATCAGAAACATTAACATTTAATTTCCATGAGGAGAAAAGACTTTTCAATATTAGAAATTATAATGTTTTCTAGGGCTATAGATTTAAATAAAACTTTTTATTGCCCTTAAAGGAAAAAATATTTCTAATCTGACTTTCTGGATGTAAATGTTACAATATTCTTAACACCTTAAATAAAGATATCATTCTTGAGTCGTTCAAACAGTACTTGATAGGGAAGAAAAGAGTTTCGGGCTGGGCGGAGGAAACAGATAAACGGAGAAAGACAAGTGTGTGTGCTTAGACAGACAATGCCACAGAGAGCAAAAAAGAGACACGGGGAGATGATACAGAGATGGAGAGAGAAAGTGCGAGATAAAGAAAGGATGAGAAAATGAGAAGGAGGAGAGGACTAGAGTGAGGGAGAGTGGCAGTGAAGGAAGGGGAGAGAGAGAGAGAGAGAGAGAGAGAGAGAGAGAGAGATAGAGATTAAAACGAGAGATACGGAATGTGCGAAAGAGAGCGTAATCCCAGGGTGATGAAGAGTTAAACTTACGGAGTTTACAATTCCTCACCACACAGAGTAGATATACATCTCCTTGCAGCACTGTTTCATGTCCATGATTGTACCCTGGGGACACAACCTTGCAGGCGGCAGTCGGTATGGGAGATCTGGAATGCAGATACGACGTGCCTACTTAAGATAATCAAGGGATTCCCTTAGCGACGGGTTCACGCGAGCGTGCAACCACGCTCACACATGTTGCCCCCTGCCCCCTCAAAGTATTCTCGAGCCTCATTGCGTTACAGACAGCGCGTGCCTTAAGAAAAGAGGAAGAAGGGCAAAGTTCAAGCAGCAGCTGTTTAAGCACTCAAGCTTGTGCTGGCTGCGGGCGCGAGCACACATTACAGAAAACAAGCCCGGGAGTTGTGTGCGTGCGCGTGCTAAAAGAAAAAAAAAGGATGCGAGTGGTGCGCGTGACGGCAAACGTGAAAGCAGGCTGGCGAGTGGTGTACGATGTGTGCGCACCATGACGAGAGAGGAAAGCCAGATGGCGCCTCTGCTCGTCATTGTGCACATAACCACATCCTCTATGCCAGCCAAAAAGCTGTGGTCGGCTTCTTAAAGCCCATACACTAAATGTCTCGCCAGTGCAGCGCATGCGCTGGCTCAGGCGAGACCTAAAAAGGGAAGAAGATAATAGGTTAACGTGATCCGAGAGAGATAAATTACTGTCTGTGTTCCGTAAGGTTCTGAACAGAGACCAAAGTGCCAGAGTGGAGCCATCCCCTGAGGGCCAGAAGTCAAGTGGCAGGGCCGAGAAGGTTTGGCTAATAAACATCAGGGCCGGAATGATTGTAGCGGACACCAGCAGGGCCGGACTGAGACCCAAAACTGGCCCTGGAAAAGTACTTGGCCAGCCCCCCAGGGGTTTGGGAGTGCGGCCAAGGTGTTTACCAGGGCCGGTTTAATCCGATTTCGTTACAGTGGCCGATATTGCAGCTATGCTGCAAAAACGGCCCTGTAACGAAATCGGCCCCCCAGGGGCCCAAAACCGGCCCTCAACCCTGGCGACTCACCGGGGAAATGCCCAGCCCGCTATGGCCAGTCCGGCCCTGAGCACCAGGTGTTTTGCCAGTGGGCAGGAAGGGTGGGAGCCAGTTTTGGAGAGGTAGGGGCCAGTTTTGGAGAGGTGGGGCTGTTTTTGTGTTACTGGGGGGCGGTTTTCCTTGGGCATCCTTCCATCTTTGCTTATATCCATCGTGTTTTCATCTTCCCCCTTTCCCTCCTCAAAACCAGCATGACGTTAACTTTGTCATGATTGTTGCTCTGCCTAACTATTGATGAGGCGTGACTTGAACCCGCATTGGGTGGGTTCCATCGCACCATTTCCTACGGTGGTTGGTTACCACCAATAACACCAGTATGTTTTGTATATGTCACGTATGACACAAGTCTGCTTATTATGTTTGTATGGCCATGCACCTCTTGAGTTGCACTAACCACTTGTGCATGTGGTTCTGGATTGTTTTTAATTCAATTTTGGAAGCATTATTACTGTATGTGAATACCTTATTCATGTACCGTTGTTTTTGTTTCTCTGGTTTGAATCTCATTAGGTTTGTCCCATGATTTATTCTATTAAGGTACCTCATTGTAAGGTCATCAAAGTGATTGCTTCATTTTCCATAACCAACCACCCATGTAGATAGTGCATCAAGATAGGTCCCGAAGAATTGCCGAGTGATTTATACACATAAGGCAAGAAACATGTTGACCATGACTACACACATATAGACACCTCCGACCATTATAATCGGCGGTATCCCTATTCTAGTTTTAATTGAGACAAGTGGGCTTGCAGATTAAAATTCATTTTGGAGCACCACCTCGCCTCATTTTATTTTTCCTCACATCTACACCACTGGGCTCCTCACACGCACCTCACCTATATAGCTTGGGAAAAAGATCTCTGACAAAGAGCCCCTCATAGGGTGCTCGTCAGGCATTGCAGTGCCGGCCTGACTAGCAGCAAGCCCTATGATGAAGTATGACACCCAAATGGGTGTGTGAGGGCCCCACTTCCCAAATTGGTAGACACCCACACTCCACTACTGAGTAAGGGTATTGACCAACCTAGCCTCCTTCTCTTCTTTCCCCACCCTACAGGAACTGCATACTCCTTCGATGCTACATTGTATTTTTTGGGGCCTGTATGCTGGACCTATATGCGCCCCTTCTCCCTCATTTGTATTGAGTCTTATAAGGGCAGACCATCCCTGGGCGGTACGCTGCTGGAGAGGGCAACTACTTTTGAATATTTGTCAATCACCCTTTTTGAAACTATGTCGTGGAAGCACCAAGTGGCTAAAGCCACTCTGAAACTTTCTCAAGTAGCCGGGGTCATAAGTAAAGAACAGAGTTCCTCTCATAGCAAACCAGTGGCGGCGCCTCTAAAGATCTATGAAACAAAAGCGGTGAGCACCCTCCTCTATGAAGCAGAGCTGTGAGGGCTCAACAGGATGGATGACGTTTCTAGGGCTGAGAATAATTTCTTGAGGAGACTAGTCCAAATTCCCCATAGTACCCCCCTCCCCCCTCCATCCCCTAAGCTCCATCCTGTGTTATTCTGGTGTAGAATATGGACAACTCCTGAGCTAAGTCCTTATGCCAAAGCACTTGAAGATGTTATTTCATTGGACAAACAGAACAAACTAGGGTGGCTAAAGAATGTAAAGCATCTGCTAGCTGATATTGAGCTTGGGGATCTGTGGGAGTACAGGAACCTCGCATCATTTCCCTCCACAAATCAAATAAAACTACAGTATTTGGGCTGGGTTGCCCTCAAAGTTGCTGCCAAATCTAATGAGAGCCGGCTAAGCAAGGAATTTATGGACTTTAACTCTATTCCCCTCAAAGATCCTTTTTTAAATATCATTAAAACCCCACTGGACAGGAAGCTGTATATGCAGTTCAGGTTCGGCATGTTTCCACTCAATGGTTGCATTGGCACATGATGCAATACTAGCGTAGGTACATGGTCCTACCCTCTCTGTACTGCACCACTCGAATCTCCAGCACATGTCTTTTTTGCCTGCCCTGCCTACTCTCGCCCCAGAACTAAGTGTCTCATACCCCTATGTAAACAGCTAGGGACCCGAGTTCATACTGAAGTCCTGCGTATATTAAGATCTAATTCTAGACAAGTTATAGCTTGTTCAATCACAAAGATTCTGGGCCATATGTGGGGCATAAGGAGGAATTTACTGCAAAGAGGAGCTGATTGCTAATTTTTCACTTTATTGTTGAAATCTTTTGTATGAAATAGTTATAGAGCATTCCTTGTTGGATTTGTACATGTTTGTGATGCAGGTTGTCCTACGTTTTGGGGCCCCAGAGAGACTAGGGTATTGTGATTCGTTATTGTGCAGGCCGCGTGATTCGATGAGAACCCGCTAGAGGGCTTTTACGTTGTACAACTATTAGTTTTAACTGGGCATATGCACAGGCCATGTTTTAATATTTTAACTTTTGTACTTTTTAGTCTTTTATGAAATTAATTGCATATGTACTAATGAACTTGTAATTGCACTTTATGTCCTATTCAACTATGGACAATGGAACATATGAGCAGACGCGCATATTGTAATGTTATGGTCAATGACCAAATAAAGTGATTGATGATTTGTAAATAGAGATAAGACCATGGGGTGGAAAGAGAAAAACACACAATGATGCTGGATGCATTGGCCCGTTGATATTGTTAAAAGATTATATCTGGCTCAATGATGGTTATGTGCTTAGGACATTATTTTCTGCATTATTGTAAGGCTTTAGCTTTCTATAACCATGGACCAGCTGAGTTTCTGCCTGACAAAAATAACTACAGTCTCCTACTGGCAAATTTAGGGACTTACTTGATTCAGTGCCAGGGTTCCCAGTGTGCAATCAACAGTCTTTATACTGTAAACTTTACTTGTAACTCCAACAACATAGTTGTCATGATAATTCCTAAGATCCCAGCACAAAAAAGATTAGGTTATAGCCACAGCCTTAACATATGCAGCCTAAATCAAATATGTACACTACACTGTTCTTGTACTGTTGTTTAAATATGTCTCCTTCATTGTATTATTGTTTGCATATGCCCCCTTCTGTTTAGGTAAATTCTCTAAAGGAAAAATTGGAATTAAAGAACACACAAATAGAACAATTAGAAAAAAAAGTTAAACTGCTTGAAAAAGAAAAGGAGCAGTTGATCTCGCAGAGTAAAGAAGGATTTCAGAGCCTTAGTGTCCAGAAACTGCAGAACAGGGTGGAGAAACTTCAAGGGCAGCTAAATGAATTGAAAATGGTCAACCAGAACCTGATGGCCAAGCTTGCAGAAGTAAACCAACTTAAGGTATGTATAAAACAATGGCAATAGTGCTTCACTTTAACAATCATGAAACATATATTGTCTTCACTTGTGGCCATCAATTTGTGCTACTTTCCACAGAGGGAAATTCCTTATTTGTTATTTTGTTAAAGAACACTTTTCCTGCTGTCCCTGCATTTAATCAATAAGAACTCTGTATCCATATACTATTCCTCCACAGGCACATACTGGCAAACTATGGGTAAGATTTACAAAGATTTTGCGCCACAAAAATTATTCAAATCGGCAAGAATTATTTTTTTCCAATTTACTTTCCAGCACTAAACTTGCATGGCGCTGCTTTACATTACTTAGCGCCATGGGGGCATACCAAGGGTGGAGCATGGGCGTTTCTCATGTAGCCACCCAAGGTTTCTCACACTAAACCCAATTTACTACATAAAGTAGATTTGGTGTAGCATGAGAAAACTGCACCCTTTTAAAGTAGGTGCAAGGAAGAAAAAATGCTTTAATTTCTCCTTCCTTTTCCGACTTTGCATATGTGCTACAGTGTGCAGCACGCATACAAAGTGATAAAAGCTTTGCATCTTGTCTAGGCAACTATTTTGTACAGGAAGGATACCATTCCTGTAAAAAACCTATGCTAGACTCCTGGATACACCCTTGCACCATGGCGCAGAGGTGTCCCTGTAGAGCACAACAGCTGATTTCAGCACTGGCGCTAGTGAGACGGGAATGAGAGGTCTTATTTTAGTAAATAGGACACTCTCCTCTTTCCTTTTCACGTAGCACAATGCAGCATTTGCGGCTGCTGCAGTGCGCTACGTGAAAAAATAGTAAATCTACCCCCAAATTCTATGGTTCTTTAATGCAACTAATGGAATCTGGTAATATGATATATCATTCAACCAAGGTTGCGAGGTTTTTAAAGTAATCAGAATAATAGTGTATAATTTTAGAACCATAACTTCCAAATATGCATTAGATATTCTGTTATAAGTGTATGCTAAAAATGCGCCTGGCGCACAAAGAGGAAAGAATGGCATAATATGGTCATGTGTTGCACGGGTAAGCTCCCACAACCTAAATAGCCAGAGACAGACAAAAAAAATCCATAAAAGTGTAGTCTATCCCTGTGTGGCATGATGCAAGCTTAACAGCGACTATGACGAAGTGCTTCGGGGGTGGGAGCGGTGGTGAAAGTAGCAAAAATCTAAATACACAATATAATTGAAAGAATACAGTGTTAGGTCTGAACCACGTTCATATCGTGGAATATTGTATTAGCTTATTACCACAAAACGTTCTGAAAAAAATCATAACAAGAAAGCTGGTAAAAATGGGTTTAGCCTTCCCAGTGGATGTCAATGTGTGCAATCATTAGAATGGCTTCATATGGAGCTGGATGTAAATCAGTGGGGGAAAACCCCTCGGCCAATAGTCATTTGACTCACAAGTGCACACAGTGGGATAGGTATTGTGGGGAACATCTCGTAAACAAAATTACCTTTAAACTGGGTCTTTATTTTGAAGCAAGAAAAAAGTTTACTGGGCTGACTAATTGAAAGGTTTCATCCAACAAGTGCTGCCCAGTTGCAGATAGACTCGTCAGACCATTTCAGTGAATCAGAAATACAAAGCTTAAAAATGTTTTAGCTCATAGCGAGTGTTTTTTGATGTGCTAGCTGCCAAAATGTTGAATGTTCTAAATTCCTGTCTTCTCTATTTTCGTAACAATTCTCGCTCTGCAATAGTAAATGCTTAAAAGAATGTAACAGCCAGGTAAAAGAATGAAGCAGGCACACTCAACACACTGAGGACCAAAAATGACACTCCTTTGGTGGCTCTTTCCTCTTGGAGTTCCCACAGTACTAGGGGGCATATTTATCAAGGTTTTTGCATCGCCCTGGCGCCACATAAGGGGATGCAAGGGCGACGTAAGACCTAAATGAGATTTATCAAGCCACGCAAGGCCACCTTGCATGGCCCTGAGTGGCTTGATAAATCTAGAATAAAGCAATGGAGCACAAATTGCTGCCTTGCGTTACACTGCGGCAGAGAGGCGTGCCATGGATGAAGACTGGGTGTTCCCACGCATCCACTCATGCATTGGGTCACCACTGGAAGCTAGGGACCCCCAAGCAATTTGTATGATTTAAATTTCAAACATTAAAGCAGTAATTCGAAAAAAATAAACACACATCTGCACAAAAAACACATACTCAAATTACTAAGGATTTTAGTATTTTATATTGAAAGAATTTGCAAAAATCAAAAAATGTTAATGGGAAGGTTGGTGCTGCATCTCCTTGACTAACTTTTAAATGGTTGGTTTTGTTTCACAGTACGAGGCTCTCGCTCCTGCCAGGGCCAGACTGGAAACCCAAAGCAACCCTGGCAAATGCTTTCAGACCAGTCCCCATACAGTGCACACCAAGTTCAGTGAGCGAGCCTCACCACTACAAAGGGGGCTTTGAGAGGCTCTTACCCTCAAGAAAATTTAGGAAACAATGTTGCATGCTTCAAAACATTTAACATTATATATTGAATTATATTAGCTTTTAAAGAATAGTAAATGATGACCTTACTATGCACCAGGATGCGACAATCTTTGTTGGGGCTCTTCAATGATTCCATTATTATCACCCTCCAACAGTGTCTCTCATCTCTCCATAGCCCCTCTGTCATATGTATTTTAATTTGTTTTATAGCATCTCTCATACCATTGTATGATGTCAGAGCACTTTACATTACACTCATATAGAGACAATGAATTGTACGTGTAAATCAGTGTATAGAAAATGTTACATAAGGCAAAGGGGACTACAAGGTGTAGGATCCACATGTCATTTATACTGGTAGGCATTTACAAGAGTGTTTGGTCTGGCAGTAACCCTCTGACCTATGCACATAAAATACAGTTTTTTAGAATGCATCGTACACGTTCTTTGCAGTAGGCATATTGACCCTCTGTGCTATATTAGATAAGTCGAAGCTGTCACTAGACAAAACTCTCATCTCTCTCCAGCAGGTACATTATTCACTGGCCTTACCTTGACACTTTTATTGTTGCATTGAAACTGCTAATTATACAAGGAACTTTTCAGTGCTTTAAAACTGCTGCCTGAGGACCCCCTGGGAATGTGTCACAGACCCCTTGGGGTCCGCAGACCACAGTTTGGGAAACACTGCACCCATGGATTCTGACACATTTCCCGGAATTATCAAAATGTATAGACCTGGGAATACATCAAAACTGTACGCCTCCCCACCAGAGGCACAATGAAGAGAAATATCTTTATTTCTCCTTGTTTTTTCCTGTTCCTAAGTGTGCTGCATTCTGCAGCACACTTGGAAAGAGGAAAATACCTCTGGGAATTTTTTTTGTGCAGGAAGATGCCAATTCTTGCACAAAAAAAACCTGCCTGCAGTGCAGGCCCTTTGCAAGGGTGCCTGCATTGGCGCTAGGCAGCCAAAAATGTACCAGCATTAGGAAAGGACAGGAATGCCCCCTATAATGGTAAATGCATTGGATTTCTGCCCCTTTCATGCAGAGCAAGTTACAAGGGCCTCTGGGAACCACTGCAGGTAAGCATGCAGAATACTTCAGTGGTCCCAGTGATATGTTGGGCAGTTGGCTCTCAAACCCCAGTAGGCAAGTGAAGTTCATCTGGGAGAGTAGCACAAAGTGATCATTTGTTGCGCCAGGAGTAAAGCAGTGTTTCAAGATCCAGATCGTCAGTAAAACCAGTGGAAATCCATGCTGGGTTTAGAGTTATCACAGCTGCAAGTGCTGGTGTGGCCTGAAAAAAAGTAATAGGTTGTTCAATTGAGTCATTAATATTCAATGGTGCCTCTGATACATGGTTCAAATAGGAAATTCCACTGGCGGTCCATTATTATGTGGCTACTTTCATCACAAATATTGTGGGACCACCACCTCCCCGGGACATATATAAAGAAAGTAGGTGGGCCATGCAGCCTCCACACATAGCAAACACTGCTCCAGTTTCAGCAAGCAAGAGCATTTAAAATGCTCTCACTTCCTGAAAGCGGAGCAGAATTGCTTTGAAAAGAAGGAGCTGCATGTCAGCAGCTCCCTCTCTCCAAAAGCAATGCCGGCTCCCTCAGGATGCGGGGAGATGGCAAGGTCCGCAGTGGCCTTGAGGCTCCCCCCACGGCTGCCAACAGATATGATTGGGCACCCATAGTAGAGGCCTGGCCCCAGGTTCCCCTGGGACAAGAATGGCCCGGAGGGGGGCTCAGCCCCCCTCCCTTTTATAATAAAAAAAAGAAAAGGGATCGGGTCCCCGGGGCCGAATCCGGCCCGGGAGGGATATATATATATATGTGTGGGCCCTTCTGTTGTTGGTAACTTTCGATGTGGATATATATATATGTATATGTATATCCTAACTATAGGTAATATATATATATATATACATATATATATACACATATAGGGCCGTTTCCAAAAATTTGAAAAAAAGTAAATGAAAAAAACCTGCATAACTCACTGGAGTCCTCGCTCCCTTTCTCTACCACTCTGAAAATGCACCTCCTGGCACGCTACTGGTTGATGGATGAAGCCCCTTAGCTGCTGAGGGGCCAATAAGACCTACTGTTACCTCCAGTAAGGTCCCACACAGCAGATTTTCTGAGAGGTGGTCGGAGACCACGCCCCCTTTTCTCCACCACTCTGCAAATGTCGGTGCACTGCTGGTGGGTGGTGACATTCCCTTGCTTCCTGAGGGCCTCAGGAATAAAGTGGACTGATTGGCTGCCACATCAACAACGATGTGTCTGCAGTCATCTTAACACTCGGGACTCAGTCCTGAGTCCTAGAAAAAAGTGTACATCAAGATATACGGAGGCAGGGTAGGGAAACCTTGCCCTCCTAGGTTTGGTTGGGGGGGTCCCAGAGGGATCACCTGGGGTGAAATATCCTGTTTACACTCTCCCAGGCAGGAAACAGAAGTTTGCTCCTGCCCGGTGGGATCAATAAAATATGTGTCTCTCGCCCAGGTGGGAGCAAAATAAAGGTGCCGGGTCCACCAGTAAGCAGTATGGTGCTGGATGGGGAGCTGCTGGACTTGGGAGGGCTTGAAGCTTCCCTTGTGACCCCCAATGGTCCCAGGTGTGTGGGTGCTGCGGGTAGGCAACCAAGCACCCATCAGAAATCTTAATTAAGGGACGGCTTCCGTCTGGGATGGCCGGGGCCCTGGGGCTCCTCCATACCCCCTTCATGGAAATTTGAGCTGTGGGTGTCAAGGATGCCCACTGGCGAACCTTCTTAATTAAAAATTACGGCTCCCACTGGTACCCATTATGGGTGATGGCTTGGGAACCGACTAAGGCTGCAGGGGCCCTAGGGCTCTCACCGCAGCCTCATAGCAAAATTTAAAATGTGACTGTCAATGGTGGGCACTGGGACACCCTCAAAAATATTTTTTCTTAAAAGTGAATAATAAATTAGGCTTATTTATTGTTCACTGCTCCTTGAAGAAGCACCCGATAATGCACTGTAAAGGTTCTTTACACATTTTTGTTTTGCAGCTTGGTGATGTCCCTAGAAGCAGGAGGGGCACCACCAAGCCTTTTTTTAATGTTGGGGGCTGCAGGTAGTGCAGCAACCCCCCCTAGCAATGTTAAAAAAATACATATGGTAAGTTCTCCTGGGTCATTAAATCCATGACCTCAGGAGAACTTGTTATATTTTTTCAAAAACACTCCTAGCTGGAGCTCTGTGCTCTTCTGTTGGACTGCAAGGTCTTCTTGTGGTTGTTTTTATGATTGCATTTTGTGGGCTGGAAAATGTTGTAAGAAAGACTCAGAGAGATGTTGGTTTTATTAAAAAAAACATGCCTTTGAATCTTTCTTTTAGCATGACCTCAAGCCAGGACTTGCACTCAATGGAAACAAAAGGAGATGATGGACAGAGTGCTGAAACCTTTAAGACACTCACCCCCAGCCACAGATCTGGGTTGAATCCATCCTCTTTCTTTAGCTCACTTTCCCACCCCAGTTCAGACCCAGCCATTTGCAAATCAGTCTTGACCCTGTTCCTCATGGGGACAGTCCTGCCCGAAGTGCCAAGCCAAGTCTTCGCTGGACCAGAAGCAAGCATTCTGGGAATGGTTTTGGGGTAACACCCCTCATCAGCCAGGCTAGCTTGAATCCAGTGGCAAAGTGATCAAGGGACCCACGTCTGGGTATACCCTGCCAACTTAGGGCAAACAAAGCAAACACAAAGAGATGATAGACGGAGCGCTGAAACTTTTTCAGACACTCACCCCCAGTCACAGATCTGTGTTGAATCCATCATCGTTCTTTATCTCACTTCGTCTCCCCAGTTCAGACCCAGCCATATGCAAATCAGTCTTGACCCTGTTCTTCATCAGAACAGTCCAGCCCGAATTGCAAAGCCAGGTCTTCCCTAGACCAGAAGCAAACTCAATACCATGCGGCGCAGGCCAAAGGCCACATGCAGCTGGGGCTAGGGCGTTCACAGAGTTTGGGTGCATGGCCGTGCAGCTGGCCAGGCCCTGCACTCAACTCCAGCCCCCGCCCAATCCTTCAGTTGTGCGCAGCTTTGGTTTGCTTGCCTGCGAGGAGTTGGCCGCAGGCCCTGGCCACACATACGGTTGGCATTACTGATGGTATTAAAATATTACTTTACGTTGAAAACAAAAACTGAAATTCACTGAAAAAAACAAAGGTTAAAGGGATGTTAACCCCTTCCCCGCTCATGACGGAACCGCTCCGTCATGAGCCACGGTTGCCGTGTGCTCATGACGGAGCGGTTCCGTCATGCCACGACCGCTGGCGGCTGCTCCGCCCACGCGGCGCTGTTTCCCTGCCTGTGCGGGGGGACAACGCAACTGGGCGGAGTCATGACGGAACCGCTCCGTCATGAGCACAGCTCAACCGTGGCTCATGACGGAGTGGCTCCGTCATGAGCACAGCGCCACCGCGCTGCCCCCCCGCACCCCCCAGCGCTGCGGCGGAATTCCCGCCGCAGCGAAGGGGTTAAACTTAGTTGAGAATGTCAGATAAACATACAGTTTCAAATTAACAAAATCATTAAAATTCACTAGTTATAGTTAGCTCAAGTAATTATAACTTGTATCATGAAGTAACTATAACTCACGCCCTCGCCATGAGGGCTAATTGCTCTCCATTTTTCATCACTCATGACATGCTCTCTGACATGATTGATAACATCACTACAACATTTGAAATGTCATTGATGACAAGACTGTGCATTGCGGGGTTGCTAGTTATAGCTACTTTAGGGCACTATAACTGGTTAAATTCACCAGTTATAGTTAGAGTTATCTGAAGTAATTACAACTCGTGCCCTATGGTATCTATAACTAGCCCCCCGACCATGCACAGTGATATTATGAATGATATCAAATAAGATGACATGAGTGATATAATATGTAAGGATAATTAGGAGTGCATGGCGAGGTTGCAAGGCATACTTCCCTTAGGGCATGAGTTATAGTTACTTGAGAAAAAGCTAAGCATAATTGGCAAATTTCAGTGGTTTTTAAAGTTTAAAACTGAACACTTCACCTGACTATAATGTTACTTTAACTTTTTGGTGAATATTATTTAATTACCATACATTAATCCAAACCCCGTTTTTCCTGTGAATTTCCAGGTTTTTTTAAATCGTAAAGTAATGTTTTGTTAGCATACATTAATCCACCCTACTCAGTGCTGCAGGGCCTGCAGCCAACCCTCCCCCACATTCAACTAACCGCATTCTCTTGAGGGTGTTTGGTTGTGCATGGCGGGGGGTTGGCCATTGGCCAACTCCCCCAAAGTCAACCAATCTCACACCGCACGCGGCCTTTGGCTGTGTGCGGTTGGGATTTGTCCACAAGGCCTGGCCTTGGGGATCACAGGGCCTTTCCACGTGGCCCCCATTCCCAAACCTATATCAGACCTAAGGATCCAATCTCCCAGCCCCACATACATTTTAAAGGGGAGGGTGACATGTGCCCCTCCTCCTCAGGCCCTGGGGTCCCCATTGCTCAGGGCCACTATTAAATTTAAAGGGGACTGGTCCATTCAGTCCACCTCCATGAGCTTTGTGAGGGCCTGGTTACCTCACCCCCCAGGGCTGTTATTAAAAATAAAGAGAGGACTGCACAGCCCCCTTCCTGAGCCTCAATAGGCCACTAATTATAATTAAGGGTAGGGGGCACGTAGCACCCCTCCCTGGGCCGCTTTTGGACCAGTTGACTCCATCCCTCGGTCCCAGTGTACTTTTTGAGGGTTGCTTTTGGCCCTTGGGACTCCATTCCCTGGGGCCTGGTGCATTTTTTTGCTGGGAGAGGGGAACATAGCCCTCCTCACCCGGCCAATTTTGGCCCCGAGGACCCCATCCTCAGGGACCCAGCACATATTCACAGGGGAGAGGGGCAAACGGCTCCGTCCCGGGTCAATTTGGGCCACGGGAACCCATCCCTCAGGGCCCAGCCAACAAATTTGTGGGGGTCCTGTGCCTATCCAGGGCCCCCACATCACTATCATTGGTCTCAGCTTAGGGAACCCCAAGAGGTCCTGATCCAGTAGGAGCAGGCATTGCTCCTGCCCGAAAGGAGAAGCTAAATATGCCGCTCACTGCAGAAGGGAGCAATCATTTCATCTGTTTCTCTTCCCGTTTCACTGTGGGCAGGGTAACAGATGACAAGTACGCTCCCTGCAGGCGGGAGCATTTTTCAAGCTCCCACCTGCTGGGAGCGGACTTGGTGTTTACTCCTGTTTGGCGGGTTATTCAAAATTGCTCCTACCAAGCAAGAGCAATTACAGGTTTCCCTGCCTGCACCAGTGCAGGCTGGGAAACCGCTTTGTCCTGGGGTGTACCCACTGGGACATAGCCTTAGCCCCAAGCCATTAATGTCTCAGAGTGGGGGGCTGTGTGGCCCACTCCCCTTTACTAAATAGCCAGGCCACAGGGGATGGGGGATCTGTGCCCGAAACCGTCCCGGGGAGGGGGGCGGCATGCCCCCCTCACCTTCACTATCTGGCTGGGCCTCAGAGGATGGGGTCTGAAAGGCCAAAAACAGCCTGGGGAGGAGGGCCTCATGCCCTCCTTCCCCTTCAACTACACGGCCGGGGTCAAAGTATAGGGTCCCCAGGCCAAAAACATTCTCGGGACGGGGCTGTGTGCCCCATTCATTAAATGTCCTGAAATGTGGGTCACCGGGGCCAGAAACTTTCCATGAGCAAACTAGGCAACCAAAAGTTTACTAGATTTACTTCAAACTGCGCCAAAGTTATTAGCAGCACTAAAAATGCATTTCCTATGGAACATGGTCCTAACTATAACCACTCAGGAGCGACCGCCCTGGGTAATATTTATATATATATATATATATACATATTAGATACTCCATCATATGCTCTGAGTTTTGTTGAACCTCCACTGTTCCTCAAAGGGCATTTTGTGACGGCTTCACTGCTAAAAATGCCTAAATAAATGTTATTTCACTATCAGTGATAGCATCCTTTAGCACATGCTAACTACTGATTAAATCTAACATTACTACTATATACTGAACCTACCCCAACCTAATCTGGTTTGGGCCACCAAATGGCATGGCTGGGGAACAATTTTTTATTAAATAAGGTCTCAATATTTTCTGAGACTTATCTGATGCACACTTCACACCCTAGTTCACAGCTTTCTTTACTAGCTAAATAAATCCCTAATTCTGCTTAGTTTTACAAGTCACAGCACGAAGTGACCTTCAACTATGATATATTTATGTGTGTGTGTGTATATATATATATATATCTCATATATATATATATACACACACACACACACATATGTATGTATGTATATATATATTCACAGAAAAAAACATAGTTTTCAGGCACGTTATAGTTAGGAATTAGCATTTAAAAAACCTCAGAAATTCACTGAAAAAACCATAGGTTTCAGGGCTGTTATAGTTAGCTGGACTTTTCACTTGTACAAAACCATTGAAATTCCCCCGTTAGAGTTAGTTCAGCTAACTATAACTCGCGCGCCCGCAATGCACTGTTGATGACGTCACATATTACATCACTCATGACATGGTCAGTGACATCACTCATGACATCACTGATGACATCTCAAATGACATCACTGATGACATCACTGATGACATCATCCAGTGAATGTGTGTTTTTCTGAAAATTAAATATGTTTTATATATGTATATCTCAAGGTCGATGGAAGAATAAATGGGTATATAAGTGTCTAAATGGATGATTTGTTTTTGAAAAATTGATTGTGTAACTGACTGATTAAGTGTATCATAGTGAATACATGGCTTAGTGAGTAATGTTTAAATATGTAAAAATCTGTATCAGTCTCTCACTTTGTGTATAAGTGGCTGCATGGGTTGGTGAGTAGCTACATGGGTGTCTATATAGGTTATTAGTTGGTTTTTTGAGTATCAGTCTGAGTGTCTGCATGGTTCGGTGGGGGGTATTACGTGGTGCATAGGTGCATGAATGAGTGACTCACTGTTTGTATGTGTTGAAGACAGCATGTGTGCAGGACTGTATGGGTGGATGAGTGTGTGTATGGGTGTGTCAGTGAGTGAATGACTGTCTCAATAGTGTCTTTATGAGTAACTACATATGTTTTAAACTAGTATATGTGACTATTAGTGTATATAAGTGAGTATATGTGAGAGTGAGAGATTGAAAGAGTTCCCGTATGAATAAGTATGTGTTTCTATAAGTGATTGTTTAAAAGACTAAGTATGTGTAAGTTTCCGTAGAAGTAAGTGTGGTGGTGTGTGTATAACTGCATATGCAAGTAAATGTATGTTTGATTCTTTATTAGCATGAGTGACTATGTGTGTGAGTAACTCTATGGAGGAGTGGCATTGTCTAACAGGATGTATAGGTGTATGAGTACATATGATGAGTGAGTACACGTATGAGTGACTGTATAGGACTGTTGGTGAATGAGTGGATGTGGATGTGGATCTTAGAATTACTGAAGAGGTTGTTGTAACTGGTATTGGTATGTCCATTTTTTGAAAATTTTAGACTCTATTTTTTAATGTGTGTATCAAAGGTTATATTAGGGTGAGAGGAGGTCTGCCACTCTATCACAAGGATGATGTCATCAGTGATGTCATTTGAGATGTCATCAGTGATGTCATGAGTGATGTCACTGACCATGTCATGAGTGCTGTAATATGTGACGTCATCAGCAGTGCATTGCGGGCGCGCGAGTTATAGTTAGCTGAACTAACTCTAACGGGGGAATTTCAATGGTTTTGTACAAGTGAAAAGTCCAGCTAACTATAACACCCCTGAAACCTATGTTTTTTTCAGTGAATTTCTGAGGTTTTTTAAATGCTAATTCCTAACTATAACGTGCCTGAAACCAATGTTTTTTTCTGTGAATTTCAAAGGTTTTTTAAATGCTAATTTCTAACTATGCCTACAGAGATAGGACATGTGAAGAAAGAAGGAAAAATGCACAGAAAGAAAAAAAAGAAGTGCAGAAAGAAGCAACAGAAGTCCTCAAAGACGAAGAAAAGTGCAGGAAGAAGGATAACGTGCAGAAAGAACAAAAAGAAGAGCAGAAAGAAGCCTTGTTGCAAAATCATCCTGTACCCTCAACTTTTTCAGACGGAAACTGGTGGTAACTGACTCTGACTAACCAGTCCTAGAGCCAGTGCTATGTTAAAAGACACTTAGAATACAGTGAAAACACCTACATACACTAGGGAACATTATGCGTTGGGGTCCCCCTGTGATTAGCATGACCTCCTCTGTAAGCCCCTAGTATATAATAGGGCAGAGGGATTAAAACTACCTCTTAAAACAGGCCACAGGGCATTTTTACACACGTTAACTCAGGCCCCGTCCCCTCCCTTCACCACTGTGTAAACACGCCCTGTGTCCGTTTTTATTTGGGAGATTAAGTTCATTTGAATCCTGAGGGTCCCTCGGGTCCAACTAGCCCACTAGGTACCTCCAGTAAGTGCCACAGAGCTGCGTTGCAGAGAGGTGTAAAAAGTGGCACGGCCTGGGCCACCTCTCTGCAATGCAGCTCAGTGGCGCTTACTGGAAGCACTTGGTGGGCTAGTTAGCCCCCAGGGGCCCTCAGTATTGAAAGGAAATTATATCCCCAATTTAAAACGAGCCCTAGTGCGTGTTTGCACACGTCACCTCAGGCCCCGTCCCCTCCCTTCACCACTGTGTAAACGGGCCCTGTGTCTGTTCTAAGTTGAGAGATTAAGTCCCCTTGAATCCTAAGTGTCCCTAGGGTCAAACTAGACCACTAGGTGCCTCCAGTAAGCGCCACAGAGCTGCGTTGCAGAGAGGTGTAAAAAGGGGCTTGGCCTCAGAACGCGTGTCTGCAGCGCAGCTCCCTGGCGCATACTTGAGATGCCTGTTGGGCTAGTTGGCCCTCAGGGACCCTCAGTATTGAAGAGGAATTAATTCCCCAACTTACAATTCGCCAGGGGGCGCGTTTGCAGAGTGCTGCAAGGAGGGGGTGTGGCCTCCGGCACGATGCCAGTCTTTTAATTATTTTAATTTTTTAAGAAGGGGGGCTGTGTGGTTCCCCTTCTTATTCTAATTTATTGGCCCTGATGACCCCATCCCCCAGGGCCTGTCTCCTAATTATATTTTTTTGACCCCAATCCCCAGGGCCGGCCACTGTTTTTTATTATTTTTAAAAAATATATATTTATAGACACACCTAGGACATGCTGGACAAACGTACTATCACCATGACGATTTGCGTGATATTCATTAAAAGGCGACTATGCATACAATGAATACACGTGGAATGTATTTACACCACTAGTGAAGCTCTGACATGTCTGATGCCCTACCGTGCCTAATCCCGGTAGACACCCTTGTCGTTTATTTATACAAACATGGGTAGCTATTGACGGGCACATTTAATACACATGCACACCAAGCCATTCAAAGGGGATACGATAAAAATTCGACCAAAACTATGCAAGAAACCCCCCTCACGGTTAATAAAACACACATCCACTGCCGGATGTGTAATACTTTTTATTTTACTCTCTGGAAAGGGGACGAACATCACTTGAGAGTCACAGCGCGCTCCTGGCAGAGCCCAATGCTGTGTTACACCCACCATTGCCTGCTGAGTGCCACACACCTCTGTGTTGTATTCCACTAGCTAGTGCATATGCTATGACACTCTCTAGCCCATGTGCACTGTAACACCACCCCGTGAATATGTCATGCCACACTTGTCTTCGCACGGGTTATATTGCCCCATCTAACGTGCCTTCCTCGATGCCTATGTTATAACGCACAGTGCTATGCCATACATATTACAATCTGGGATCCATATCTTTGTCACAGTGCATATGCAACGTTACACTCCCCAGCACATATTTTATATTACAACTTTAGAGACTAGTTAGGTTACACAACACTGCCCTGTGCATATTACACTCCAAGGCGCATATCGCATAGCACGCGCTAGTGCCTGTGCTATCTCGCGCTCTCCAATGAATCTGTAACTGCGCACAATGTATTGCATATTATATTTCACACCCGGTTCATCTTATATCACACTTTTTGGTGCATAGTTTATACCATACACTATATCTAGTTTTCATTTTCAATCGTGCTCTCAGGACTATGTTCTATATAACACTGTGTTCACCTACCCTTTTCACGGGCATTACATTTTGCGATAGGGGGTGGAGGGTCAGGGGGTGTTTCTGCCAAGTGAGCCCGGAGTCACAGTCACAAACGTCCTCTTCTTCCTGAATAAAAGTGAGATTATGCTACATACTTGTTCATATTTTAAGTAGTTCGCACAGACACACGTTTTAAAAACAATAAAGTTCCTAATACCCGCCTTCTTTGAACAGTTAGCTTGCTGCCCCATCCCCCTCCTCCCTATCCTCTGTTGTGTGAATCCATGGACTAGCCTCCTCCCTCCTGCCATGCATGGTCTGATGTGCTGCCACTGCCCTCAATTTAGTATGATGTACCAGTCCACTCCTCCTGCCCTCCATTGCCCAATTCTATGCCCCATCATTGACCTCCTGCTTAAACTCTGTGCTTAGCTTGCTGCCCCTATTCTCCTTCCCCCTGCCCTCTGATGTCTTTGTGCATGCCCCTGCTCCATCCTTTTTGCCCACCATGTTCCATGGACCTGCCACTCCTATCTACTCTGAGTGTTCTGTTGAGCTGCCACTCCCCTCCCACCTGCCTAGCATTGTCAGATGACTGTAACCTGTCCCTGCCACCTCCACCCTGCCTGTCCACATGCCATGCCCCTATCCTCTTCCTCCTGTCCTACATGGTCCATTGTACTGCCACACCCTTCTGCCCTCCCTGGTCTGTTGTGCTGCAACTGCTCCTCCTGCCTGCCCCGTGCGGTCTGTTGTGAGGCCCCTTCGCCTGAACTTTCTTGTCTGTGCACAGGTCCTGCCCCTCCCTTCTATCCTCCATCGTCCTTTGTGCATGCCCCTGCACCCTCCTTCTTGCCCATCATAGCCATTGTGCTGCCACTAACCCTCCCACTTGCCATGCATGGTCTTCTGTGCTGCCATGGCCCCTCCCACCTTCCCTGTGTGGTCAGTTAGCTGCCCCTGACCCCTTCCCATCTTCCCTCCATGGTCTGTGTGTATGCCATCACAGTCTCATTGTTTCTCTTCATGGTGTGTCTTGCTTCTAGTGCCCATCCTGCCTGACCTCCATGGCTATCTTGCTGCTCCTGCCCTGCCCCCTTGCCTCCAGCCCTCTGTTTACATGTGCAGACCCCTACTCCCTCCCTCCTGGCTTGTCTGTTCCATTGTAATGCCCCTGATCCGTCCCTCCTGCCCTTTATGGTCTGTTATGCTGCTGCTTTCTCTCCTGTCTGTCCATTATGGTCAGTTAGCTACCATTGCCTCTTGTCCCTCTGTTCTCTGTTGTCCATGTGCATGGTCCTGTCCCCTCCCTCTTGCTTTCTATGGATTGTTGTGCTGCACTCCCGTCCCGCATGCCCTGTGTGGTGTATTGTGCTGCTGCAAACCCTGATGCCTGCCCTGAAGGGTCAGTTTGGTGCACCTCTCCATGTCCCTCCTGTCCTCTGTTATCCAAGTCCATGTCCCTACCCCATTTACTTCCATGATCCAATGTACCATACTTGCGAACATTTTGAACTTGGTAAGAGGGAGATTTTGGAAAAAAACTGGGGTATTGATTTTCCCCTTTGAGTTACATTGAAAAAGAGGAGATTGTAGACAGAAGACAGATCAAATAAAGCCCATTTGAGCTTAAAAACATTGGACGTTTCCTGGCTGAATCGGGTCTGTTGGCATGTATGGTTGTACTACCATTGCCTCTTCCTTCTGCCCACAATGGTCTATTACATTGCCGCAGCCTCTCTTGCAAGTCCTGTATTGTTGGTTTGTTGCCCCTGCCCCCCTTTCCACTGCCCTCCATAGTCTGTTGTGCTGCCACGGCCCTTCCTGCTTGCTCAGTGTGGTTAAATTGTTGCCTTTGCACCCTCCTACCTGCCTTCAATTTTCAGAGTCCGTGCCCCTGGCCTCTGCCTCTCAACAGTATCCTAATGAACAACTAGATTGCTAACATTCTATATTTATTACAAAAGTGTGGAACGCCTGACGTCATCTTGATGTAATCAAAACTGTAATACCTAGAGCATTTCCTTTAGAAATTACATATATGAGAGGGTCTTATTGGCATCAAAATTATGGTTAGTGCTCTAAAAGACTAAAATAAGGACATATTTTCTGAGTTTTCAAATAGTGACAAAGCACTTTTAAATGATTTGTTATCTTTATATTTTTTTATCCAGTTGACCACTTGATTAAATGTTGCACTTAGGGGAGAGGATGTGGTGTTACTTCCAGAACTGCAGACTTTGCAACTGGGGAACCAGGTTGGAGTTTCTGCTTCAGCTCGACATTCTGTGATTCTGGTCAAATCACTTAGTCTCCCCATGTCTACAACCAAAATGAATTTGTTCTTGTGTGATGTAACCAATGCTCATGTAAAGCACTCCAATACCTGACAAGTCTGCACTATATAACACTGCAAAAACACAAAATAATAAGTGTTTTGCACACTTCTGTCATTGGGCTATATTTGGGCTACATCTGGGTGATTTTGGGCTACATTTGGGCTCTTTTGTCTCCGGTGGCCATTTTGGGAGATTTATTTGTTATGAAGTTTCCTAATTTCCTCATGTACTGCAGTCTCCTCAGTAGGAAATGCTTTCAGTTTTTTACTTTGATTCCATCATGAAGGTATTCAGATATGTCACACATTTGCCTTAAATTCTGAATGTTAGCACTCTAGTTGCTCATTAGATCACTGTAGTAAAACCACTGTTCACCATGGAAGTCTGCTCCTGGTATTAAAAGTGCATGTTTCAGTCTGCATGTCAGAATTTTTTAATGAAATAGAAGAGGATTTGAGAAGTCACTCAAAATGTGCCCTCATTTTCTTTCTTCAGCATTAATCATAATTTCTATGGCAAAATGAACCCCCTCATTGTGTTCCTTTTTAAATTAAATGTTTTAAGTGTTACCAGTTTATTCCAATCAAGATTGCTTCAGGTGTGCCATACTTTTGTCATAATGAAGACAGTAAGCGCTCTAGTTGTTTTTAAGAACACTCTGTGACATTCTGTCATTGGGCTATACTTGGGCTACATCTGGGTGATATTTGGGCTCTTTTGTCTCTGGTGGCCATCTTGGGAGACTTTCCTAATTTCCTCATTTACTGCAGTCTCCTCAGTAAGAAAAACTTTCAGTTTTTTACTTTGATTCCATCAAGAAGGCATTCAGATATGTCACACATTTGCCATAAATTCAGAATGTTAGCACTCTTTTTGCTCATTAGATCACTGTAGTAAAGCTACTGCTCACCAGGGAAAACTGCTGCTGGTATTGAAAGTGCATGTTTCAGTCTGCATGTCAGAATTTTTTCATGAAATAGAAGAGGATTTGAGAAGTCACTCAAAATGCTCCCTCATTTTTCTTTCTGCAGCACTAATCATACTTTTTATGGAAAAATGAACCCCCTCATTTTGTTCCTTTTTAAATTAAATGTTTTAAGAGTTACCACTTTAATCCAAGCAAGATGGCTTCAGGTGTGCCATGCGTTTATCATAAGTAGGACTGTTAGCGCTCTAGTTGTTCTTTGGAACACTCTGGGAAGCTGCAGTAGAACACAAAGGAATCAACTGACAGTCTCTGCCCTTGTTGGATGTACATGTTTTACTGAGAATGTCAGACTTCATTCTCACATGACTGAGAAAGATAATGTGAATTTACAGAAAATAAGCTCTCAGTTTAGCTTATAGATCACCTTCCAAACCTCTGTGGGAAAAGCATGAGAAAATATTTTTCTCTCAATCATGATATCCCAGCAGAAGGCTTTTTCACATGGTGAAATCACCTTAGAACATACCACAATTCCTAAAATGAGTATGGTACCATCAACAAATGATTTATAATGTAACTAAAGTCTTAAAACCTTCTATTAACTGCAATGTTTTTTAATGAGGTGCTATCATGTATATTGGTCCCAAGATGGCTGCCAACACTTCTTGGGTGAAGTGCTGACAGCCAATCAGATCTCAGGATGAGATGTGTGGTTAGGCTCCGCCCACATATGTATATGATTTTACTTTTGATTTTCTCAGGAACTACTGAACAGATTGACACCAGACCTGCAAAAGGCACTTCCCTGACCTGAGGACTACCTCTCTGCCAAATTTCAAGTAATTCTGTTCAGCCGTTCGGGCTGTACCTTCGACTAAAGGTCCTATGGAAAAATGCATGGGGAAAATGCGTTTTGGGACCCCCCTTTTTTCTCGGCCCCCGCTTGACGAATCGCCCCGAGACTTTCAGGGTAGGAGCGGAGCGGAGCGCCCCACCTATTTTGAAAGTTTTGCGAGGATTCGTCAACCGGCGCCAAAGTTATTCCAAATAGAATGTTGCGGATTTCCTATGGAAATACGGTCCTAACTATAACTATCTACTGGCGACCGCCAGTAGATAATATATATATATATATATATATATATATATATATATATATATATATATATATATATATATATATATATATATATATATATATATATATATATGTAAATGTATATATATATAAATGACGAAACGACCACTCTGTGAAAAAGCAACCCAAGGACACAACAGGAATTTCAAATGGGAACCTTTATTCACTGATTGTGGCTTGGTATGATGCATTTCGGCAACTCCTGCCTTCTTCAGATGCCGCGTACCACTGGTCTGAACCTTTTCCCTCCTGTGCTCTTTAAGCGGCACTCTCAGTAGTGGGAGCTCAGCTGTTCCTGCTTAACACCGGGCAGCTGTGATCAAATGACAGACCACAACCCCCAGCATGCAATATGTTGGAAATCCGAAAGCAGGAATAATTAAGCTGTTAATGAGCGCCGACAATGCCTGTTCCAGGAAGGGCCATGTAGTAACAGATGCAGTCCATTATTAGCAGTGTTAAGCATTCCATCGAGTCCCCACGTCCAAAGTCACAACTACGAAACAAACCGGGCCGTGCAGAAAGGTTCAGTATAATCAGTACGTAGCCTGTGCTAAAGTATGTTATCACCGAAAGTGAAACAGGCGTGGCCGGCACAGGAAAGAGCAGTAGGGTGGTGCGGGCGGTGGGGGGAAGTCGACAGACGACGGGATAGGTAAAATTAAATAAAAAAATTAATAAAAACACTTATCTTGAGCTGACCGCATTGCCGAGTGGGTGATGCGGAAAGTGCAAGGTAAGTGGTTTTAGCAATTTTTTTATTTAATTTTACCTATCCTGTCCTCTGTTGACTTCCCCCCTCCCACCGACCTGCTCCTCCCCCGCCCCATTGATCTTACCCGTACTGGCTGCACCTGAAGTATAATAAATAAAATTGGGAAATTTTCAGCAGTGCTGCGGTCACAAAATGTCCTTTGAATAACAGTGGAGGTTCAACAAAACTCTGAAAATATGATGGAGTATCTAATACACCTGTAAGTGAAACTAAACATACTTCGTCGTCTTTGTATCGCCCTGAAGGAAACAGGACTTCTCAAAGGTTTAATAGAGGTTTGATGGGGGTTATACAATTTGAGTGAAACAATTGAGTGAGTTGGAAAGAAGTGGTATGACAACATTGGTGAAACGCCACTGTATCATAAGGATGCGGTTGGATGAGTCATAATTTTCACTCAGCAGTTGCAACTGGATTGGGAAATATTTAGGGCTGCTACATGGGGCCTAATGTATTGAGATTCCCAAATCGTAAATTGTATCAAATAGTTTGTAAATTTCTAGATAGAAATCTATTAAAAAGCGTTTGGTAGAAGCGGGTGCAATTCGCACACCCAATTCTACAGAATGCATGGGAACCAACCTTTGGTTTAATAGTTTGGTTCTCAAAATACTGATTTGTAATGGACCGTAATTCAACCCAGCTTATTAGTATGCATGAGGTGGGTAGCAAATTGAGACCTTCTAAGATTGGTTAAAGTTACAGGCATGGAGACATTTTGGGGTTAGCAGACTGCCATGTCCGCGACTGCTTCTAAATAATGCATTTTTTTTTTTTTTAAATGCAGCCCTTTTTCCTAATAGAGTGGGATGCATTTAAAAAAAAAAATTAATACTTTTATAAACACTTTTTACAAGCAGGCATGCTCTTAAAAAATTATTTTGTTGACATTCGTAAAGAGGAATGAGACCCCTGGGGATCCAGTGCTTTCTACCACTTTTGAAATGTATGTTGTACGATCAGATTTTGGCCGTAAAACATTAATAAATGAGGCAAATAATCTGTATTTGGAAGCGTCGCTTTTTTTACACGCCCCTTCCAAATAACGACTCTGTATTTATTCTAAAACCCTAATTCCTATTCGGCAACCTTACTGACTCGCAATATGATTTTGGCACATTCAAAAAAGCCATTTTGCCGTCCCAATGGAACAAATTTGACCTTCGCGACCATAAAATCGCTTGATACATCAGGCCCACTGTTCTCCCCTGAGAATGTTATTTTACTTACTTCTGTCTTCTTTGCCGTAATTCAGCTACGTTGATCGTGAACCACAGGTACATTCTAAGCAAAGGATTTAATGAACACACATAAACCGTATTTCACACTGCGGCTGTTGCCTATGGGTTTTACTTAATTTTAAACTAGCTCAGGGCGGATTTTATTTTGTGTAGTAATTTCAATATTTTCGGGCAGCATTTTGTTTTGT
This sequence comes from Triturus cristatus, assembly GCF_964204655.1. Lineage (NCBI taxonomy): Eukaryota > Metazoa > Chordata > Amphibia > Caudata > Salamandridae > Triturus > Triturus cristatus. The sequence continues at coordinate 805,909,166 of NC_140592.1, read as the reverse complement.
CCGTGAAGTGCCGGAGATAATGCAATAACCATACGTACGCAGTAATAATGCATTTGCAACCACCAGCAATTTAATGCTAAGCTGTTTTTTCCAATTACATAAGAGTTAAAAGTTTACTTCCCATGCATGGTATTCCTTCCAGCTTTTTCCTAGCAGAGACCACAATATTTACCTTTTTCAAAGCACTAGACTAGCTCAGGTGTGAAGTTTTCCTTATTTTAAAGAGCGGAAGGACCACGTGGGCCTCCTCCATGTTTACATCAGTATCTTATGGTAAAGAGAAAGAGCTTTGGAAGCACGCAGGCTTAAACTATGGCTGTCTTCCCCCAAAAATATAGTTGCAAAATCCGTTTAGTATACTTCAGGGTTAATTGTTCCTCAAGTCATTTTGTTTTTTAATTAAGCCATTATCCAACAATGCAACCCATTCATAAACCTTTTCATTTACAGCTATATGGATGGTAAAGCGCCTTTCTGGTTGTTATACAAGGTGTAGGCTCTTGGTTAGGATATTATCTCGTGTGTTGTTTTTGGCTTAGATGTTAACCACACCTGCCCACCCACCCTTACATCATTGGTAATGGTATTTCTCCCCCTCAGAACAAAACTACCGAACAGAACAAAATTATCGACGGGCTAAACACTTCTTTGGAGAAACTTGAAAGAATTAAAGAGAAAGCTGCTAAAAAAGTGGTCAGCTTGAAAACCGAGTTGGACTACAGCGAGCTGGAGACGAGGGGAGAAAAGGCGAGGGCTCAGCACATGTTGGAAGCGCTCACTAATGAGCTGCACACTGCAAAGAGAGCTCTCGAGGAAGTGGCGAGGAGAGAAAAGCAGGTGAGTCACTTCTCTATTAAAGTGAGTCATTAGGAGCTTTTTTAGCAACTCTAGCGGGGCTGATTGAATGGTTTTGGTGATTGAGGCGCCCATTAGTTGTAATTTTGCTAACATGGCGGGTCCTTGAGTTGTAAGAGACTATTAAAAAAAATCCCCCAAAATACTTTTTTTTTGTCCCATAGAAAGTTGCGAACTGTCTTTGAGAAGAATAGTCTTAAATCTCTTCAGAAAGATGACAGGACTGTATTATTAACTGGTATTTAATTATAAGATATTGTCAATACCTGTGAAAACTGGGCATGAGCGCATTCGTGCGTATTTCATCTAATGGCAGCTTGGTGTGGAAAGGTTTCTCTAATGGGAATGGTCTAATGACAAAAGGACTGGATGTGATGAGGTTGCTCAGGTGTTAAAACACTCTGGATAGAGGAATAATTGTTATTTTTTTCTCCTTTCAAACCACAGCTTGTTGACTTTAAAGACACCATTACTAGGATGATGGGATTCAACATTAACACGCTGGCTGTGCCGGAGCATGAGGTCATAGGACAGCTCAAGAAGCTCCTCCGTTCCCATGAACCACTTAACGCAACTTCCAACGACAGATCAAAGTTACCCTACGGCTTAAGAACTGGCTTTGAGAATCCTCACCACAATGTATCATATGTGTCGACGTCAAGCAAGCCTAGATTTTAGTATGGGTTACTCTGTGTTGAAGATCATAATCGCCAATGTTGCTATACTTGACAGCCAACATCCACCTGCAGATCTTAAACACTGATTAGCAGTAAAATCCCCTACATCAGAACATCACTACTAAATGTATCCATCTCTGCTGTTGGGATTTCATGGGTTAATAACACAGGGCCTGATTTAGAGTTAGGTGCTAATGGGAAATCCTCTGATTTCTGGAGGAAGTGTTAAATACCAAAGGTGATCCACCTTAGATACAGTCTGATGTTGGGAATTACACTGTTAGATTCCCCTCCAAATTAAGTATTACTTTTAAATTAAAATTGCAAGATGTAATGCAACTTTTACAGTCACCAGCAATATAACCCATTTTAACTGTACTGTCTGGATAGATTGCAGTCATTGTTATTGTTAATCAGCAATTGACATCAATAATGCTTAGTATTGACGCTGACTTACCTTAATTGCCCAACTGTAGTAAAATCTCTTACCATGACTCAAAACATGTTTGATATCCTCTTTGTATTTGATGCTTGAAGATGCTACAGATACATCAGCCCTTGAGTGCCAAGATCAGATCTTGTGTGAGACAGGTCTGGAGTGCTGTCCTCATTTAAAAAAATAAAGTGAATATGGAGAGGTGTGAGTGTGACTTGTCTCTTAGCAGATATCTGCTCCTCTTGGAGTATGTAGAATGGCTCAATAGGTATACAAATCTTTCTGTGCAACAAACTTTCTTATGGAACTTTAGAAATTAGTTTAACACATAAAATATCTGGCGAAGCTGTGAAAGGTCTTTGCATGAGGTGCTACAAAAGACATGGTATAATTCACCTTCTCTTTTCAGGCCTATATGCAAATCCTTGGATTATGAAACCTGGCTAACTTTGATCTCTCATGGAAATTCACATTGACCAGTTGAAAATGATTTGTACATGAGGTAGATGCCTTCAGATTGCATAGATCAGTGGTTCTTAACCTTTTTACTTCTGTGGACCCCCACATAATCTTTACTGGAACCCTGGAGCCCCACTTATTCTAGATTGGATTTCGCAGACCCCCCACTGGTTATTACTGGAGGCAGGGGATCCTGGCCTAAACATTTTCATTGAGTTGAACTACAAAACAATAAGCAAAAAGTATAGAAACAAGCATTTAACAAACAAATACACAAGTTAAATATTTTATTTAATTCAAATACACATTTTAAAACAGATACAATTTTAATGTTAATGGCAAGGGTGGAGCTTTTCTAAATTTAATTAAGGCCACTCATCATCCATACTATATATTCTGTTTGATGCACTTGCCCTGCTCCCACGAATCAATCTTAGGATACTACTTAGGGCCTAATTTAGATCTCGGCAGACGGGTTACTCCGTCACTACAATGACGGATATCCCATTTGCCAAAATATAAATCTTATTATATCTTATGGGATTTATATTTCAGCTAACGGGATATCTGTCAAAGTTTTGAAGGAGTAACCTGTCTGCCGAGATCTAAATCGGGCCCTTAATATTTAAATTTAAGCATTTCTAATATAACTGAACTTTTAGCCTCCAATTACAAATCCCCCCCCCATTTACAGAATGTTCAAAAAATTTCAATTTTACATTTCCCTTCTTTATTTATATACACTTTATTAATTTGTTAATATTATTTAATTTTTAAGCAGTCGCGGACCCCCTGAATAGGCTTCATAGACCACTGGTACAGATAAACTTCCAGTTCATGCCATTTCTGCTTTGGAACTAGTTACTGGTGTCCGATGGTGTTTAATGACTTCAATATGCTAAAGAAGATACAGCAAAAACAATTGTACCTGGTCTATTAGAATTTATGCCATGGCCGCATACTGAAAACACATTTAGGTTGTTATAGGTTAAAGACCAGACTGATTTGACTCTGGTGAAACCATGGTTTGTGCCACATTAAAATACAATGTTTTACCTTGAGCACCATCACAGAGAAGTTGTCTCTTTTCTTTGTTCAATTAGGGGTACAGTGGGTTGCTGTGAAATTCACCAGAGCTTCATTTAAGCTGGTGGTTTCCGGTGCTCGGCACCGGCACTTAACTGTCAACACTGGCACTTATGACAGCTACCACATGGGGGCGCTGTTTGGGTAATTTATAGACGAGCAGAACAACGGTTTTTTAATAATTCAATATACATTAAAACAACTAATGCCTGCCACCCAAACCATTCAGATGCCTTTTGTAGCCTGGACCAGTCTGAATTGTCACACTTGAAGCAGTGTAATGGTTAGTAGTTGTGTAGGTATTGTCATTGTCAGCCCTGGCACTGGCAATGGAGGGTGCTAATTGCAGTGGCTTTCTGACGAGGGCCCTGGCACTTATTATTTGCAAATTAGGCACTGAAATTCACAAGGCTAAAACCCATTTATAGAATAGAACTAACTAACAAAAATTGAGGCCTGGGTTACTGTTTGTGTACATACAATATTTGGCTTCCACCCCTTAGTGGATCAAGTACCTGAAGCAAGGATGTGTGAAATTCGTATAATAGTCTTTTTTTCAAAAGTGTCTTGAAAATTACCAGAAATTATGAGGAATGCATGGGCATATTATCAAGAAACGGCGTTGAAATTTTCGCTGCTTTAGCCGCAGAAAACTGCCGCTAAACCGGCGATAATGGGCTTGATAATATGCCCTTGTGAATTCCCATAGAAGCCCATGTTCCGGTGTGAACATGGGCTTCTATGGGAATTCTCTGCGGCATATTCTCAAGCCCATTATCGCCACTTTAGCGGCAGATTTCTGCCGCTAAAGCGGCGATAATTTTAACCGCCGTCCTTGATAATATGGCCCTCAAGTCTTTCAGTTAGCACCATATTTTAGCATGAATGCATTCTTGCATCTACTATTGACACAAGGACACATTTTGTGCTAAACAAATAGCACAAAAAAGTGCTGCTAACAACAACCGCTTGTGTTCTTTTCACTTATCTTGTTTCTGTGCTCCGGCTATAGGATTTTTACGCGAAAGGACTTAAAGTTACACCATGTTAAAAAATGACATTATTTCGGGAATTTTGCGTAACAAGCATAGCCTGAATTGGTAGGAAATTATTAAATATTATACTGATATAAATTTCTCCTGGCCCTAATCTAAAGATGCAGTTAATTTAATGTGAAACCCACAAGGTCAATCAAAATTGGTACTGTGGTCCACCGGGTGTGTTGGTTAGTGAATGTGTCACAATATGTATTTATAAAAGTATAAATGAAGAGTCTAACAATTAGTGTCTACTGCTCACATCATAGTGCATGCACATAAAATGTGCAATCAGCGAATCCATCGCAAACTCAAACTTCTACGCAATAAGTGTCCTGGCTGCATCTAAACATACAAAACACAAAAAATAAGTAGGAGCATGGAAAACAAATGCTATAGGCTTCAGTGGCAAACATTATTTGTTTGAAAAACTGCCCTCACCCACAATTTTGTGGCATGCTTGATCATAGGGCTTGCTACAGCACCCCTGCGGAGACCAGCACCAGGGGTGGAGCACTAGGGAAGGGGAAGACAATACAAGCATATAATAAGAGGGATCATAAAGAAATATGATATTTGCAGAATTGTGGGAGAGGGCAATTTTTTAAAACAAATAATGTTTCCCACTGACGCCTATTTATTTTCCATACTCCTTCTTTTTTTTTGTGTTTTGTGATTAGTAGTGGAGGTCGGAGTAGGCGTTTTCCCTCTTCTTAATTCAGTGTGATAAAGTGCATCTAAATGTGTCATGCAATGGTAGTCTACAAAAGCTCTCATTTAGTTATTCAAGAGATTGAGACCTGTGGGGTGGTGTCTCGGGCATTGTGACAGTTTTCATTTGTTTCATCAAATCTATATTGCTTTAGAATTCTAAAAAGGGCAAGTGTAAGTGCATAAACCATAATTGATTCCCGCCAGACAGATCTAGAGCTTCTGTCATGCTTCCTGTTTGACTTGCCATCCTTAGGGTGGTCTTCCCCCAAACCTTTTGCCTGTTTACCTCCTCATTTTGCTTTATCGTTATGTTGACCTTTGGACTCTGAGCACTTTACCACTGCTGACCATTGCTAAAGTGCTTGTGCTTTAACTTTACACATGGTGACATTAGTGTATACGTGATTATCATATTTAGTTTACTTGTAAGCCCCTTGTACAGGGGTATACCATATACCCAGGGCCTGCAATCTAAATGCTACTAGTGGGCCTGCAGCACTGATTCTGCCACCCACACAAGTAGCCTTTCAAACCTGTCTCAGACATGACATTGCAAGGCCTGTGTGTGTGGTTTACTGCCACTTAGACTTGGCATTTAAAACCACTTGCCAAGCCTTAAACTCCCCTTTTATTACACATAAATCACCCCCAAGGTAGCCCTAGGTCACCTTAAGTGCAGGGTGCTCTGTAAATCAAAGGTAGGACATGTACTTTTAAGTTTTACATATCATGTGAAAAACAGCTAAATTAGTTTTTCACTACTGTGAGGCTTACTCCCCTCATAAGCTAACATTGGGAATTCCTTAAACACTTTAAAGCTGTAATTTCCAATCAGAAAGGAGTAGCTGCATCATGTTTCATATATTTTGAATGGTAATGATAAATCCGCTTAACTGGTAAAGTTGGATTTAACATTACTGTTTTAGAAAATGCCACTTTTGGAAAGTGGACATGTCTCTGCTCTTTGTGTCTTGTAGCCTGTCTTCAATAAACATCTGGGGTGAGTGACAGCTACACTTTGTACATTCCTTCTAGACAGTCACAAACACAGGAAGGGTGTGTGTGATAGAGAACCCATCTACATTCATCTGCATTCTGGACCCATCTCACTTGAACCCAAAGTGACTCCAAGGGCTTGACCGCTGATTTCTAGACTCAGGGCCATCAAAGATTTCCTTCAACCCTGCAACAGCACCAGGACTCTGTCATCTGTGAGTCCAGCCCTGTCAGGTGGTTCCAAACCAGTCCTGGACCCTTGAAAGTGAGTGTCTGCTGTCCAAACCATCAGAATCGAAACATGTGGAACTCTGTGCCTATTGGAACTGACGAAAAGCCCTTCGACTACAATACAGGAGCTGATCGACGGCATCGCTTCAATGGACTGCATGGCTCGACAATGATGGACAGTGTGACTTGATGGTTACACAGCACCTGCATCATAAAGGGGTTAATTGACTAAGCCTTCATTTTCTGTGTGGATTGGAATAAACGCATTGAGTCTTCGATGTCATCGCTTCCTTCATCCAACATACTTTTTCAGTGGGACCTGCGTGAGTCCTGTAGCTGGCCTGTTCTTCATCGCGATCGGCCTGAAGTTTGGATCTACCCCATTCCAGCGCGAGCCCAAGTAATCCCTAAGAGCTATTCGCTTCTAAGCACTATATTTTGTTTTAATCTTTAAAAATTCATAACCTTTGTTATATTTATTGGAGTTTTGGCATTTTGGTCTTGTTTCACTCATAAAAATATATTCTATTTTTCTAACCCAGTGTGGAATATTTTTGTGGTGTTTTCATTGTATTTCTGTGTGTGGGTGTGTCGCACAAAATATTTTACAGATTGCCTCTTTAGATAAGCCTGATTGCTCTGTGCCAAGCTACCGGAGGATGAGCACAGGTTATCTTTTAATGTGTATCTAGTTTACCATGGCTATAGTGTTGGTTCCTGCTTGGGAGACTGCATACCTCTGCCAACCAGAAACCCCAGTTCTAACATGTCGCACTGATAAATTACCCACTACTTGGCTGTATGAAACACTAAAGGCCTGATTACAAGTTGGGCAGGTAAATCTAAAATCCTACTTAAATCCATGTTTATACACGAGTCAGAATTACGAGTTTGAAGATATTTAACACATCCAATAATGAGCCAATGTGTTATATAACTCGACCTTCAGTACATTTTGGCAGTCAAACCTGACAAAATGTGAAGGCGGAAAGGCATACGGTGTTTACCGTATAATGTAGATTTTGGTGCCCAAATCTGCATGTAATTCACATCAATCTCATAGGAGGTGTTATTTATCGCTGATAAATAAAGCCCACTGTGGTATCGTTATTTACAGGTGCGTTAAATAACACCTTCACTCATAATCAGGCCCTTAATGTTTTTCCACTGCTCAAATGACTAGCACGGTAGACAACAACAAAAGCACTGACACCTATTGTGACAGAATTGCGTAGCAATTGAGTTGCTGTTCTGAAGGGTAATTGACTGGACTTGTCCTGATGAGACCCATTAGTACACATCTTCAATAAATATCTTAATATAACAAAACTTTTTATTACTCAGTGCTTCATTCTGCATTATTCTCTAACTGAATTAATTGATTTAGGATGAAACAAATCTAGGACAATCGCGAAAAATTAATAAAACTTTGGAAACAATAATTGGTTTTGGCAGCTTAAATTGTCAAAGATATCTGCAGTGGTAAGTTGCAATCTACACTCTTATCCACAGAAATTCTCGTAAAAAGTCAACATCATGCTTAGAGCAAGAGTTTCCATTAGATTTCAGTGCAATGATGATCTGAAGATAAGTAATTTTGCCTTTATCTGAGACCTGTTCTAGGTCAGGATGTTTACATGTATCACATGCCAATACGATGTGAATATGTTCACTAGGTGGCTCAACTGTAAAGTGTAATGTAGAGAAATGTCATTAGACTGGTTGCAGTTGCTTTGGTCATTATAATGAATGCTAACTTCTGGGCCATGGTTGGAGAACAATGTGTATGAATTGAATAAATGCAATGCAACGTTAACAACCATTGAACTAATGGATAATTCAAAACTGAGAACCCCTTTACTAGGAGATACTGGGGCCAAATTAACAATATTAACGATACCAGGTATTATCTCCCTAAGAGATGGCAGGGATTTCAAGATAGTTCCCCCAGCATGGAGAATTACATATGGAATCTGGAATACCATGTAGAACTCCATATGTTTTTCCTCCTTCCAGGGAAAATAATGGGCCAGAATGTGCAGACATTTGCCACCTGCTTGGATCAGGGGTAAATGTTATAGGGGCTTTTTCTTTTGCCCGTAAGGGTGGACAGGGAGCTGGAAAAGAGCAGGTTCCTTTTTACTTCACATGAAGGGATCTTTTTCTGCTCTGCCCAGCTGAAGGATGAGGGCAGTCGGGCTAGGTGCAATAAATGCCAACAGCCCCTGGAGGTCTGAAGAGAAGCCCAAAATGTATGACCCCAGATTTATTGGGTACTGAGTTTGTGTACATGAGAATTGTAGGTATGGACACATTGGAAAACATGTTGTTGCAGGTGTTAGAAATGGGGTTCTCTAGTTGGGAGTGGTATGCACCCTGTCCAAGTAGAGACCCTTCCTTCTAGTCAGAGTATGGGAGTTACACACACAGGATAACACCTACTCACCGCCTCGGTAGCTGGGCATGGACAGACAGGCCTAGCTCAGAGGCAATGTGTAAAGTATTTGTACATAACACACACAGTAACACAGTGAACACATTACTAAGGGACACCACACCAGTTGAGAAAAAGAAACAATCTTTATCTAAACCAAACAAGACTAAAACGACAAAAATCACTCAAAAAATGCCTTTTTTAGAGCTTTCAAGCAATTCTGTCTATATAACTCTACTGATTCGTGATTTTACACAAAGTACCTTAGATGAGCCAAAATCCACAAGGAAAAACAGCCGCAGAGGAGGGAAGCGTTGGAAAACACTGAGATGGATCGATTCCAGAGTCCCTGGGGAGGCGATGCATCAGTTCTGCTGCACTTTGGAAAAGTGTTGCGAACAAATCCAGACTGCAAAGGGAAGCGATGGACCGAAATCCAAGATGGTTCTAGTCTGCGGATGATGCAGTGGAAAACTTGTCGCACAGGTGCAATGCGTGGAAATCCAAACACGCTGGAAGTAGATGTGGTGGCGGCAAACAGATGCTGGATTGATTTCTTCATCTACGGTCCCACAATGTGTCGATTCTTTCAGCCACACAGTTTGGGCCTATGTCGGAGTCAGTGTGGGGGCCTCGGACGTCGAAGACGCAGTGAGCTGAACTCAGGCTGCCGCAGTTTATTCGGCCGTGGGCAGGCACTACTTTGATTGTTTTTGGCCACATGGGGGCACTGGATGAAAACATTTCCCCCACTGCTGCATCCGAAAAACAGATGCTGGAAGGTTGAAGCATCGATGATCAAGTCTTTTGTAGCTTTTCGCAGCAGTAACCACCTCCAAGGGGCCAGAACTGGAATTGGCACCACTTGGCAGGTCAGGACCCCCAGCAGTAGAGTTCAGGGATGTTGCAGGTAAAGTCTTTGATGGCTCTGAGACTTCTTACCAGGAGGCAAGCAAACAAAAGCCTTTGGAGAAACATCCCAAGCAGGTTACATAGCAAAGTCCAGTCCTTCTCCTCTCCAAAGCAGAAGCAGCAGCTGTAGACCAACCCAGCAAAGCAACACACAGCAAAGGGACAGTACTCCTCTTTATAGCTCTTCATCTCTTCTTCTTGGCAGTGTCTCCTATTGATCCAGACGTGTTCTAACAGTCTGGGGTTTTAGGTCCAATACTTATACCCCTTTTGGCCTTTGAAGTAGGCATTCTTCAAAGGATTCTCTTTGTAGCGCACAGGTTCTTTTCCCGCCTGGTCTTGGCTTCAGACACACTCCAGAGGGGTAGAGAGGCTGTCTCTACCTCCCTGGAGTGTGTCTGGAGCAAAGCAAAAATAATGACCCCTTTCTAAAAGTGACATTTTCAAACACACAATTTAACCTCTTCGACGCCGATGACGGAACGGTTCCGTCATGCACGTCGGTTGGGCTGTGCTTATGACGGAACCGTTCCGTCATGGCCCCGCCCGCGCTCAGAACTTTCAGCACCGCGCGGGAATCCGCGCAGCGCTGAAGAGGTTAAAAACCACCTACACTAAAAGATGTGTTTTTAAATTCTGAGCTCAGAGAGCCCAAACTCCAAATCTCCAGCTTTTCCCAATGGAAAGTTGCACTTGTAAAATGTCGCGAGGCAGCTCCAATGATAACCTATGGGAGAGTTAGTCCTTACAATAGTGAAAAACTAAATTGGCAAGATTTCACTACCAGGGCATGTAAAACACACCAGTGCATGTCCTACCTTTCACATAACTGCACCCTGCCCATGAGGGTACCTTGGGCCTACATTAGTGGTGCCTTACATGTAGTAAACTGGAAGATTTGGGCTTGGCACACAGGTGCACTTGGCAGGTCGACATGGCAGTTATTAAATGCACTTGTAGACACTGCAATGGCAGGTCTGAGACAAGTTTACAGGGCTACTCGTGTGGGTGGCACAACCAGTGCTGCAGGCCCAATAGTGTATTTGATTTACGGGCCCTCAGCACACACAGTGCACTTTACTAAGGACTTACCAGTAAATCAAATATGCCAATCATGGATAAACAATCAGAATTACAGTTTACACAGAGCATATGCACTTTAGCACTGATCAGCAGTGGTAAAGTGCCCAGAATCCTAAAGCCAACAGAAAGAGGTCATGAAAGTAGGAGGAAAATTTCAAAACGTTTAGGGATAAATCTGCACAAAAGGGCCAGGTCCAACAGCAGAATACTGCTCCACCATCTCGGAGCCCTATTAGTCCAGGATAGGTGCACATTAACAACTTTATATTTATTGTGCAACAGAAATACAAACAGTGATTTTTAATTTAACTTACATGCTTGGTGCTACCTCACAGATATGAATGTGTTTTGAATTTTCAAAGGAACTACGCCATATTTTAATAACTCTGCATCAACCTATTTTCCTTTTTGAATAAAATCACATACTAAAATTTCATGTCCTTCTAATGCTTTTTGGGGAATTTTTGATCAATTGTAACAAACATATTTAAGTAAAATTAGAGAGTTTGTGAACACTAGTTAAAAACAAATTGAAGCAGTGCTAAGAAAGGCGTGATATATTAATATCACAGACGGTGCACGAGAAGCATGGGAATTCCATCTCATTGCAATGACCTGAAGAAAAACTACTTTACAAAATATCTGAAAACATGCATCATTGTTTTGACTTCTGCGGCTAGAGCCTAATATGTCTTTTGCTTTGTTTGCTGAATTTTTTCAATTCTCATGTGGCTTGCATACAACATGCTGATCCAATCTTTATGAGAGCCTTACTGTGTGGCATCGAACTGCTTGTGCCCTCCTTCAGCAAAGTGCACTTGTTTAGGATACAATACAAAAGGACCCTACACATGAAGGGAGAGTGTGGGAGAGGGGTCCGAGGGATAAGTTTAAAGACCAGCTACAGTATAAATCCCCATTCAAACAATGTTTAGGATACCCATCACCAGGTTTTTCGAGCCCCATTAAATACTTCCTTAAGAATTAAAGGCTTCTCATTCAGTTATGTTGAAGCAGAAACCATGTTTGATCCAGTGTATGGTTAATGTAATGTATTTTGTTATACTTGACACGTCAACTGGGTTAGCGGTGATCACTTAATTTGGCGGCCGGCAGTCCATCAGGGTGGCATAACCAGGGCTTTAAGTGGGAAATAAAACTGGGGGTGCTCTAAAAGGGGTGTGGCAAATTTCTTAAAGGGGTGTGGCCTATCCGAGTAGGGGAGTGGCCTAAATCAAGATAACTAGCATTGTGTGCTTAAGAAAATCATGAAGTTGCATCCAGCAAAGGATAATAAAATAGGCAAAAAGGTATATTTATTAAGTATAAGCCATAAAAAACCAAACACTTTAAAAAACATGTAAAAATTATTTACTTTACTTAGAAATCTATTGCAGGATTTCCTAAAACCCTTGAAGATATTCACTGTGTCTATTTTGCTGGGGTTTCTCACAACAGTTTTCTTCATCAGACATTCTACCCTTTGCCAGCCAACTCTTTACATACAGCTTTGCATCAAATGCTTCAAATGGAGGACCATTGAGTCTTACCCATAAGCATGAAGAAATGGTCTCTACAAGAAGAGAGGCCCTTGTTGGACAAGCAATTAAGTTCATTGCGCTGAAACCTCTCTCGCAATCTGCATTATTTGCTGGCAGGGTTTCCATGCAAACTATTAACTTTTTTAATGCTTCAGGGCTTTTCTTTCCACCAAAATCTTTGAAAAGTCTAAAAGCTTGGATAGTATCTCTTGCTGGCAGCTGAAACTCTGAACACAGTTTCTGAATATATGTTTCATCATAAAAAATGCATTCATCACCAAAAGGCAAGTTGCCTGCATCTAGCACACTGAAGCTGGCTATAAGTTCTTTCTCAGAATCGAGGGCACATCGTTTATTGATATTTTTCAGACAGACTTTGGTAAAACTGATTTTGATTAAGGGCAACAGAGTTACTTCTACCATGGAAAAGAGGAACATTCTTGAATTTGCCCTCGTCAACTGATCTCTGAGCCGCAGAAGCAAACTTCCCTGGTGAGTCCTTCATTGCTCTAAATATACGTACTTGACTAACCAAAAGTTTGTGGGCATTAACAATTGTAATGTCCCTCCTCTGTAAGGAGAGTGATAAGTCTTTGAGCTCTTGAAGTGCATCACACATTACCCCCAAATCTCTGATAAAAGAATAGGATGTAAGCTTCTTCAAGAGACCTTCATACTTACTCCGGTCTCTCATGGGTCTGGATGGTTCTTTAGAAGCATTCTCAAAATGTTTGCACAAGGCAGGGAAGCAGTTCAAAACAGCTTTCACAAATCTGTAACTGGGTGCTACCCATCTAGTATCAAGAATTTTCCCTATCTTCTGAAGCTGTACACATAGCTCGCTGGCAGACTGATTTAGCTCTCTCTGGTTTTTTGGTGACATACTGTATGTGGCATAAAATGAGTCCATGAAAATCTTGAAGTGATTGACCCCGGCAACCTCATCAACTGTATCTGCCACAGCAAGTTCTAGTCTGTGAGCCAAACAGTGCCATGTCAGTACAAGATTTGGAAATTCTGATTTCAGAAATGCTACTACTCCTCCTTTTTTACCAAACATTACTGCTGCTCCATCTGAACATACTGCAATCAAGATATCATGTAGCAGACTTTTTGTGAGTCCAACTTTTTCAAAGTAGCTTAGGAGAGCTGTCTTTACGCCAAGGGCATTTGTTTCTGCCAGCTCCAGAAGGCCGAAATAGATGGTCACTGGGGTACTTTCATTTCCAAAAATGCCACTAGATGCTTAAGGTAGAAGCATTGCTAATAGAAGTGCTTTAATCAATTAATACTGTGATCTTTGGTTTGTGTTGTCTGATATAACAGACCAATCTTTGTTGCATTTCCAGTGCAATGTGTTTTATTATTTCAGTTGCAGTCACATTGCTGTGCAAAACACGTCCCATTGCACTGCCATTCTTTGCCTGAAGGAGAATTAGATCAGGGTGGTCAGTGAAAGGGCGATCTTTTTTGCCAAGTAGTAGGAAGTGTCAAATACCCTGCATGTGCTCTCCATATGTTTTGCATTACTGTCCTCTGAGTGCGCACATACATTCTGCTGCATATACATTACTGCCGCGCACCACACACCCTAACCCTGTAGAGGGCACTTCTTTTTCACAATTGATATTTTCACTGAACGTGACACCGCTGCCAACATCTACAGGGTCTTTTCATTTCCCTACCATGCCCAGGCTTCGCTCGAATTCGGCATTTAAAAGCAACCACTCTCCTCATATCCGCTTATACCAGCTGTCTAGGGCCATTAAAATACTCATGTTGCAGGCTTGTAGGCTGGGAGGGCAAGTCTTGTGGGGTTTCAGAAGGATCCTGGCTGAGGCAGCTCTGATGCGGAAGCAGGGTCCCGACGGTGCTGGTAGGGCTGGGGAGGCGTCACGAAGGTAAGTTTCCTTTTCACTGCTGCTGGATTCTGTTGTAGACCTTCGTCCCTCGCTTGCTTTAAGGCAGAGCAGGGTCACACTGCTTGATGGAGAAATCTTGCTGCAGGCTGTAAAAGCAGGGTCGTGCCGGTTCTACCCAGCTGTTGTTGTGCCGATGGCTGGCACGGTGATGTAGGTGGCTCTGCGTGTTCAAAGAGAAGGGAAATCCTGAGAGAAAGTGTCTCTCTTCAAAGGATTTCCCTTCCTGCTACAATGAAGTCACGCCTTAAGCAGTGCGCGTGCATGCTCACTCGAAACACCAAACAAAAACCGGGACGTCTGGTCACCCTACCTTTGACCTTTGAGGCCCGAAAATAGAGCCCCCTAGTGACCCCTTTTAAGGCCCCTCCAAAAAAACTGGGGGTGCTCAGACCCCCACAGACCCCCCACTTAAAACCCTGGGCATACCTAATGTTCTATGCTATTCTTACAGTGCACTGTCTGCCGAATTATAGATAGGCCCGTAGCAATCTTCTTTCTTTATTGGCAAGATAATTACATACATTCATATAACCTATGACATAAGTAATCATAAACTTGATTCTAGGAATCTTCATGTTCCTTCAGGAAAAAAAATACAAAATTCAAAGTTGGAAGCAATCCTAAAGTGTGTACTATGGCCAAATCAAACTTCAAAGTTCGCTTTCCCACAAGACCTGATTTCAGATTATTTTTTTCAGTGAAACTATCCTTCAAGCTCCCAAGAAAGGAATTATTTTTCGAAATTATGAGTCGAAAATGCAAGCTTATCTATATCAACACTCTAGCAAAACTGCCTAGTAGAGATGCTGTGAAAAAAGAGTACTTAAAACTTTGCAAAGTTCATTCTCTAGGACTGCAAAGCCTTTTGCAATTCTGCTGCCCGCCTTTCCATTCCTGAAATACACTAAGCATAAAGACGCCCAGCATTAGTATGGACGTGGTGTCGTGCAACATGCTGATGGGCATGCATAGAAAACGTTATCCTCTTCTGAACCCAAGCAGTTCAGCTGAGCTCTTCGTACTAATGTCTGCCCCATTGCCGGTCTGAAAAGAATAAAGACCATTATGGGGTTTTAGCTCCATTTTTAAATTGCAGATTTTTATGGTCATGGGAGACAGTAATAATGTGTCTTGCCCCCTTAAGGTAATGTAGACATATCCTAAAGGCATACCTAATAACAAGTTATTTGCCCATTATGCCTTTTAACTTCAGAGGAATCCGAACTGAATGATTAGCCACTGGATAGAGCTGCTAAGTTTTGACATGTTTTCGAGGCAGTGCATTTCATCCTGCATACTCAGAAGCATCCGCTTCTGCAAAAAGGTTTCTCATGATAAGGTCGTTGCTAAAAGAATCCCAAAGTAGAACCCCGTTTAAGCTTCTCAAAAGTATTATGGGCTTGTTCATCCCAAGGAGAAAATAAAATTCAGTCATAAAGGACCACTTGGTGAAATACTCCGTTGCAAAAACCTGCCTGTATGAGTTGGAAACACTAAGAAACATTGTTAGTCACAATAGATATGGGTTCTGTCCATTCTAAAACAGTCTGCATTTTGATTTAACTCATGGTCACACCTTCATCAGTGTTGTGATTTCCTAAAAGATTTATGTTTAGGAAATTCACTTTTGTCAGAATTTACGATTAGGCTAATATCACATGGATGTAATAAGACTTTTCTCAAATGTTGTACATGCACAATGTATGTGTGAGAATGTATGAAATTTTGCCTTAATCAGCTCATATATATATATATATCCCAAAACTGAAAAGCAAGTCTTCGAGACAAAATATATTTATTATCAGAACTCATAAGCTAATTTTTGGAGAAAGTGGGTTGGAGTTGCTCTGAATGATAAGTCACGAACAGTTAGGGAGACGTAGTATTAATATTATTATCTGCAAGGGGTTTTGCAGCAGTGACTGTCATGTACAATGTCATCTATTAACCTTGTGGAAGCAAATGATAAAACCTTTTTCACATTACTGCTGGAAACCTTGCCTGACGCAATCAGGCGATCATTGATAGGAATCATGCGAGGGGTGGCAAGGGGGGGGCGTAGCTTGCAGCCGATGGCGACGGACGCATGCTGAGGAGCTCTGACGGCCGCTTCCCTGTGCACAAGTATCCTGACCCCCAGACACGGCAGGGGGAGCCAGAATCTGCGGAATGCAGCACCGGAAAGTGGGTGCTGCCGACGGTGGAGCCCGGGAACGGCTCTGAGGCGGTGTTTGAGGAGAAATTGTGGAGCTCCTGGCCGGATGAACCCGCAGACAAAATGGCGGCTGACTCGTGATTCCCGCGACCGCTGCTGTCCTGCGGGTTACGTGGACGTTCCGACCCTGACAGAGTAGTCCGCACCAGGCAGTGGAGCCCAACTGTGTACAGGGGAGTTGGAGGGAGAGCGAAGGCTGTCACACTGTCCAGCGCGTCCAGCCCCAGTGACCTGCCACTGTGTTGGTGAGGCCAGTGATAAAATGGCAGCCGCACCACCCACGTCCTGAAGAAACTCCCACGACACCGAGAAGACCAACCGTGGTGGTCCTCAACTTGCACCATTGGGGTCCATGAAGCCTTGCATGTTTTGGACGGGTGCTGGCCCATACTGGGGAGCATCCGGAGCCAATACGCTGCTGCGATGAGGGTCCGACAGGGCCGACTTCAAGATGGCACCCGCCTGGCTACCGGCTCAGCGGCTCCTCCAACGTCCGCCTGATCAGCGCCCTACGCCCTGCAGCGACCTTGCCCGGTGAGGTAGAGAGCTGTGGGAGCCTTGTTGGGGGTGAACTCAGTAATAGCAAGGAGTGGCCTGTGTACCGGCGCTGCCGGAATTGTCTCTGGTGGGCTCTCATTCAGCTGGCGGCAAAAGAGCGGGGGCGCCTGGAGTGGCTGCTGTGGCAAGCAGTGGCGGCTGGTGACATTTGAAAGTGGTGAGGCGTAAACTTTATCGGAGTGCACCGCGGTGAGCGAGCGCAGCGAGCGAGCCCGAACATCTTAAGGGGGGTAAATGGTGCGTTTTCAAGCAAATTTGAGAAGCAAGAAGGTTAATAAAGCAATTGTGAAAGTGCAGTTATTACATCAATAAAGGGATGTCATATAACATGTAGATGGAAATGTTTCTGAAGTTAGGCCCTTCCAGTGCCACCTCTGAGCAATATACACGCTGTGTGCCAGCAGGGGCCAAGCATCAGAAACATTTCTATTGTTATGTTTTTGAAGCTAGGCCTTGTGCTGGCTCTCAGTGTGTATGCTTCTCAGACGAAATTAAGAACCACAAATTCCGAATAAAAAGTGACTTTTAAAAACATGTTGCCAAGTACATTAACAAAGCGCGATCGATTTTTTTAAATCTTTACACCTTTTGCAGCGTGGTCCCTGAAACGGGTTATTAAGCTTCCAGCGTTAAATTAGTGTTACCCAAGTTTTACAACAAGAAAAGCTGCTTACGAAACAAAGAAGAAATATAGCTGTCCGGTTTTTTTACCCTCCAGCTTATCAAAAATAGATTGTGAGGGAAAATGGTAACACGCAGCACGTTACAAAGCACTTCAATAGGCAAAGGGTGTCACTGTGTCAAGATGCACGTATTGAGCAAGGCACACAGCAGTGAACACGCTGTCCTTGGTGGTTGCATCTATGAATGTGATGGGTGGTTTGTTCCTTGTTTACGTCCCAGCGGCATGGGCCATCCCGCAGGTCAAGTGACAGCATCCAGAATCATTTCTACCAGCAGCAGAGGGACAAACAACAGTTCAAACAATCCCTCAAACACACAGTTGCCTTGCTAAGGTGAGGGAGGGAACACTGAAGCAGAATCTGAGAAGACACGGTGCAGGACGTAATATAAATTATATAGTAATGAAAATGTGCTAACTAAGTATTTATTTATTTATTTATTTATTTATTGCATTTATAGAGCGCACTATCACCTATCAGGCATCTTGGCGCTGGCATATACGTGCACTCAGGGACTAATGTTACGGGAGAACGCTAAAAAAAAAATTATTATCTTATGCACTAGGAAAGAGCCAAGTTTTTAGTCTCTTCCTAAAGGGCAGAAGGTCGACCAAATGTCTCATCTCCACTGGAAGCTTATTCCATAATCGGGCAGCAGAGATACTGAAAATCCTGCCTCCGGATTTAGTTTTTTTAAATCTAGCCACCTTCGCTAGTCTGGCTGACGAAGAGCGAAGGCTTCTTTCAGGAACGTACCAAGCAAATTTCCTCTGCAAAGGTTCCGGTCCTAATCCATGCAGAGCTTTAAAGGCTATGCAGAGTGACTTAAATTGGATTCTCTGCAAGATCAGAAGCCAGTGCAATTCAACCAAAGCCGACGTGGTCGAAAACCGTCTTGACTTCCCAAGCACCAATTTAGCTGCAATTGCTTGGATCCTCTGGAGCCTATCTATTAGATTTCTCAGAGAATCCAGCAACAGTGCATTACAATAGTCCAATCGGCTCAGGATGGTACTCTGGGCTACCAGAGTTCGCGCATGGATAGGCAATAGCGGGAAAATTTTGCGGAGAGCCCTAATAATAACAAAACAGTTCCCCACGGTTTTATTAACCTGAGATTCGAGCGTCAACTTGTTATTAAACAGGACACCCAAATTCCGCACCTTGTCGACAGGCAGTGGTGGACACTCCAAGTTAGAAGGCCAAAAGTTTGAGGGCAACATTGGGGAGGCCTTCCCCGCTAGGCAATAGAGAACCTCAGTTTTTTCAACGTTAAATTGCAATGAGTTTTCCCTTAGCCAGTTAGTTACATCTCTCATGCAATTATGGAACACTTCAAGGGACGTAGACTGTTCCCCCTTCAAGGAGAGGATTATTTGAGTGTCATCCGCATAATTAACAATGTTAATATTATGTGCCCTTATAACCGAAATCAGAGGTTGCAAATATATATTAAATAGAACCGGGCTAATCGCGGAGCCCTGAGGGACACCATGTAAGGTGTTAGTAAAATTAGATTGATAGGGGGGCATCACCACTGCCTGCCTCCTATCAGAGAGGAAGGAATGAAACCACTTCAAGGCGGTCCCTGATATTCCCACCTCCCTCAGTCTCGTCAAGAGAATGGCATGATTAACTGTGTCAAATGCAGCAGAGAGGTCAAGCAGGATAAGAACCGCCGCTTGACCTCTATCTGCCCGCGCACGCAGTTCATCCATTACTGTCACAAGGGCAGTTTCTGTGCCATGTGCAGGACGAAATCCGAATTGCACATCTTCTAGGATCATATTACTTCCCAAATATTTGGATAGCGATCTACTAACTATCCGTTCTACGATTTTAGTTGGATAAGGTAGCAAGGAAATTGGCCGAAAGTTTTTAGCGCAGGCAGGATCCAATGTTGCCTTTTTTAAAAGAGGAGTTACCAGTGCCTGCTTCCAACTACTTGGAACTACTCCAGAGCTGAGGGATTGGTTACAGATAAGATGTAGTGCAGGAAACAATTCTCCTCCCAGCTCTTTCCAGATTTTGTGAGGCACAGGGTCTAGCGGTGAGCCTGAGGAAATACCTAGGGCTACCTGACCAAATTCCTCCATAGTGGGCATCTCGAATTCCATTAGGGAAATCATACTCTCTGTCTTGAGTTCTTTCCTAACACCGGAAAAGGACCTCCTCAACTGCCCACAAAACTCTGGGCCAGCTCCTTCTTCATCCACAGGGTCCCTACCAAGGCCATCAATGATAGTATTAATTTTGTCATTAAAAAACCTGGCAAGGTCATCACAGAGAGCTTGGGAGGGGGGTGTCTGCTTCTTAACGCAATCAGGATTCATCAGGTTGTTCACTATTTTGAAGATACTCCTGGTATTATTAGGAGCATTTAGGATAGAGTTGGAGAAGAATTCCGCTTTTACAGTATTTATCTCCTTTTTGTAGCTGGCAATTGTTATTTTCCAAAAGGTCCTATCCTTAACTTCATACTTCCTCCTCCACTTTCTCTCTGCCTGTTTACAGACTAGTTTCATATCTTTAAGTTTATCATTAAACCATGGGGCAGAGGGTCTACCTACTCTCCTACGATTTCTCAGTGGCGCGACCTGATCCAGGGTGGAAGTGATCTGTTTACAGAAGGGCGCATAATTCTCATCCACATGTCTATCTGGCATAAAACAATCCTCCAGAGCAAACACCGGGGGCGTGCAACCCCTTCGTAGCAAAGCCTTCCAGTCTCTGCTAACATAGTTGTTTATTTCCCTAATAGCGTGGCTGCTACCCTTCGGTATAAATGCATGAAATTTGACCAGATAGTGATCAGACCAGGTCACCTGCAGTATGTCCAACATTCCCAATGTGTGATCCTCTGCAAAAATTAAGTCCAGGGTATGTCCACCCTTGTGGGTAGGCTCAGAGACCTGCTGACGAAGGTTAAAACCCTCACATGACTGAAGTAAATTCTTAAAACCACAATCTAGTGATCCATTAAACCACAGATTGAAGTCACCCAGAACAACCAATCTAGCGTGTGTAACTGCCAAGTTACTAATAGTCTCAATCAGCAGCTGCTGTTGCTGCACGTTAATGGCCCCTGGGGGTCTATAACAGACAATACCAGTTAATACATGCCCATTAGAGTCCTTTAGGGCGAAACCGAGCATTTCAAACCCTTCTATCACATCGATCTCAATGGCAGCCAAATTCAGAGATTCTTTAAATATCACGCCTACTCCGCCTCCCCTCCCACTCAGTCTAGGTTTATGACAGACTTTATATCCCAACGGACATGCCAAACCTAGTTCTAAATCACTGTCAGGATGAGTCCAGGTTTCAGTCATGAATAGAATATCCAATTTATGGAGCTCCAACATCAGCTGAATCTCCACACAGTGCTTAGGCAGAGACCTTACATTCAGTAGCCCACAAAGGATGTGATCCTGTGATACAAAATCAGGGAGAGGGCCCGCATGCTCCTCAATTATGAACCCCCCCTTTCCCTTACCCAACGCACCTATCTCGCGTAGTTCCAGGCTTGTATAGCAGATACAGCTATCTCCTGCGGTAACATGCTGCGGTCTGAGACGGGCAGCCTGGCTGGCGCTGTGCGTGTTCGGGGCGCGGACGGGCGCAGTAATCCGTGTCTGATGTAAAGAAAGAAGGGGGTGGAGGGTGCTCTGGGTAGCCCTTGTCGTTCGAATTGATGATAAGCCCAAGTTTTATATTTAAGCCACTACCAATCAGAAAGCCATACTCTGCTTCAGACCATCCGACTCACGGGGCACCCACCGTGTCCCACGTGCTTATGCAGCAGAGTCATGTTTATTATGCATCTGCGCTTCCGCTCACCTTGCAGACAAAAATGTTTTTTTCGAGATTTGAACCCGATCTGGAGGTGAGTAGAGAGGGGTCGAATCCATTGAGCTGTCCAAGCAGAGCTCACTCACACAAACCTTCTCCTTTGTGCTATTCTGTAGTTTTTCAATTGTGTCTTTGAAATAAGCTAGGTAATATTGACGAGTTATTTTCTTGTGTCAAAAGCATATAAAATATTCAGGCATTGTTGTACACGAGGAGCTAACACAATTTTTCTAATGTAAACAGTTTCTTCCAAAATACATCTCCTCGCTACCGAAATGAAAAGGGTCTACAATTAAACTTAGGGGAAGATGTTGTTTTAAAGAAACACATAAAATAAATATTTCAGAAAGCAAACCATGGCTCCAGTCTATACGCCACACTTCTTCAGAATACAAACTGCGCAATGCTTACAGGCATGAAAGTGGTGAGGACCTTGTGTTCATTAAGCACATACATTTGTAAACGCGTGTGACTGTACAGCGCCTACAGCAGCGACAGCAAAGGCGCCTGTTTCCTTCACAGGCAAACCTGAAAACTCTGCCGCTGACCGCGGCCCCCGCAGGGGGCCACTCGGCGGTCGGCGCCTTAGTGGCCCCGGGGCCCCGGTCACCCCTCCCCACTCCCTCCTTCGGGGGGGGCGGGGGCAGGGATCCTGACTGTTGCCCCCCTCCGTGTCGGGGGCCGGAAGTGACGCACAAGGCGCGTCACTTCCGGGCCCAGGTGTGAGGGGAAGGCTATTTAGCCTTCCCCCACCCTCACTGGCGACCTCTTTGTCGCCCACCTCGCCTTGAACTCACCGCATCGGTCCGTCGTCCGCGCCGTCTTCGTGCGCCTCCGGCCCCCGCGGCACTGTTGTTTGTCGTCGCTCCCACGCTTCTTTCTGGTGAGTCTTGCAGCACCCACTCCGCCCCGGCCCTGTCCCTGGGCAGTACCAGGTCGACGGGGCCCTGTGGCAAGGATCGCCACGGGCGGAGGGGGCGCAAGATGGGTGCATGGGGGTTTGGAGAGGCGGGGTTGGGCTGATGAGCATGCGCAGTTGGGAATTCGCTTGGACCGTTGCGGAATTTGGGGAGTGCGGGCCACGCATGGCTGATGCCATTGAGCTGCGGCCCCGTCCCCTTGTGTCGATGGTCGTGCCCTGCAGCCTGCCTGCTCCCGGGCGTTGAAGAGCCTGGGGCGGGCCTCGGCCCGCGTCCTTTCGTTGAATCGGGGGAAACGGGGCGAGTAGTGCAGGGCTGCCCTCGCGAGGGCGGCGCCGCCCACCGGTGGGGGTTGGCGTCCAATGAGCTGCTGAGGCTCGCGATACTGACAACTGTATTGCCGGAAACGCAGGGGAAAGGGTTGTGGTCCGTCGGCTGCGCGGCCGCCTCTGGTGCAGTAATACAGAGGGGGCGAGACGCGAGGTCGCGTCCACATTCTGTGTCACTTAATCACTAATTCACTCAATTTCCCGTGCCTAATTATATGTACGTAAACATGAATTTAATTATGGTTCTATGTAGAGCGTTCGCTACGATGAGTTGGCCTAACGGCCAGGGCGCTCGACCTCGGACCTCGGGAACTAGGTTCGAGTCTCGGTAATGCCGCTGAACTTCCTGTGATTTGGGGCAAAACACTTAATCTCCCCGTGCCTTACAAAACGTGAATGTGGGTCCTCATGTAACGTAACGGGGGCTATATAAGGCGCTGTAATACTTAATTGGTTTCGGGTCAAGTTCGCGCTATATAAAACTCGGCAAATATTTTCAATGCCTTCGGGTCGAGCTCGCGCTATCTACAATATGCGTAAACGGTAACCTATACATGAACCGAGGCTCATGTCCTCAAGGCCCGCTAGGAGCGGTGCCAGTTCACTGAGGCTCGGAGAATGGACGGGAGCGGTGGGAGCATCCCAGTCCCATGGTGTGTCCTCCTGTGCGGGACCCTAATCTCTAAAACGGTGTCTTTTTCACCAATATCAGCGTGAGAAAAGAGGTTGTGGCGTAACGGCCAGAGCTGCCGACATTGTAAATAGGAACCAGGTTCGAGCCTCGGCGTCGGCAAAACATCCCGTAATTCGGGGCAATTCACTTAATCTCCGCGTGCCCAACAAGAAACAAGCAACCTCGGAGCGGGGGACCAGGGTGCGAGAGTCGGTATTGTCTTTAATATTGAATGCGGAGACGATTCATAAAATATGCATAAAAGCATAATCTAGACATGAACCACGCATCATGGCTTCAGGGTCCGAATCTGGTTTGTGTTTTCGCGGCTCGGGCCGCTTTCGCATCGCGAGATAGGCCAGCCACTGATTCTACTAGGGCCTGTGTAATGTGACGCGCCTGGTTTGATCCCTGGTTCGGCAGACACCTTCATCCCCAGCGAACGGATATGGCCCAAGGGAGAGTGGGGAGCGGTGCCGGTTTCTGAGGCCGGGCGTATGGACGGGAGCGGTGGGAGCATCCCTGTCCCATGGTGTGTCCTCCTGTGCGGGACCTTGTCCGCCTGTCGTGGCATCTCCTCACCCCCGCCGCACTGACTCAGGGGGTGCGAGGTCTTAGAGCTTCGGAGCCGCGTCCGCATCGCGAGTCGATAGGCCACCCTGATTCCACTCGTAGGGAGCAAATGCGTCTGTCGGCTTTTACATCGGTGCTCGGGTACAGCGCTTTCAGACCTTCGCGATGTACAACTATAGTTGGGTTGTGATTTGAATAGCGAATGGCCCTTGGCCCTGACAACGATACAGGGTACTTAACCAGGGGCGAGCCGCGAGGTCGCGTCCACATTCTGTGATTCGGGGCAAATCACTTAATCACTCCGTGCCTCAATGTGTATGTAAATACGGTGCTACGGGATATATGCATAAAGAGCGAAACGTATACAAGGACCGAGGCTCAGGTCCTCAATCTCAATCTGGTTGGTGTTTCGAGTCTCGGGGCCGCATTCTGTGATTCGGGGCACATCACTTAATCTTAATCCCCACATTAAATAGGGTAAGTGGCTACTGAGCTCCCCGTGCCGGGCGTAATACTAATACGGGCTCATGTAAACGCGCCCGAGGTCGGTTGCTTAATCTTTCTGTGCCCTGAAAGGGGTTTTAGAACTAACTTTCAGCCGTGCAAACACTTTCCTGCGACATAAAACAACATGTCACAGGATGCAAGGTGTTAGCGGCTTAAAAAGAATGACGCGCATAGTGCATAGCGACGGCAACCGGCCACTCGGCGGGGTGAAGCATGTGACGGGGTGAATCGGTGTAGTTGGCCTACGGGCTCAGGCGGTCTTTATAGAATGGGGGGACCCGGTTGCAAGCCTCGGCAATGGCGCTGTACAACCCAGTGATCATGGGCAAATCACTTAATCTCCCTGTGCCGGATATAAAAGGAATGGTGTCCGCAACTGTGCTCCGCCTCGCTATGATACCCGATGTTCCTCCAAGCGCCTGAGCCCACCCCCACTCACTGCCTTATAAGATCTCATCTCACGTGGCGATAAAAGATGTAGTTAATAAATAGTGATTATTTGGCATATATCCTTTGTAAAGACCTAACTAAAACGTCAAACCTGGTAGCTAGAGGGCGTAGTGTTCAAACACTAGTACCATCAAACATATAAGGCGCTGAAAGGGCTGTGCAAAGGGGGTGACCAAGGATTGCCTGCATAGAAGGTGACATCGCTGTAATCTTTCTTGTCAACTCGGAACCCAATACACTTTAAATCTGCATCTGCACATGCATAATATTCAACTTTTTATGATGTGATGGTTGGACGCTAAGATGTACATTTTTGGGTCGTGGGTGAAATCAACAGTCTCTACTTTGTGATTTAATGCAGACTGTTGACGAGTCAGCCTGCAAAGGGACTAGTAGAAGTAGTAGTTATAGTTTATTCGATCATTTTTTGACCATTCCATAAAAGCAAATGAATCAGGGTGGTCCGCATGGGGGCCATGCCCATCCTTTTATGCCCATCTGCATTCGTGGTGCGCCCTATCCTTGGTGATTTCGGCCAGTATGACACCCCCTGCTCCGGAATGGGCGGTGCTAGTGCCCGGCGCTTTAGGGTTTTCGCGCACAGTACAGGTTTGAAGGAATTTCGGTATTCCACGCGGCTGGGGCGAGCGGGGGCAAGGGGTAGGCGTTGTAACCTGTGAGTTGGCTGTTGGTTTAGGGTAACCAGTCCGGCCCGCGGGGTTGCGTCCGCATTCGGTCATTACTATACCCCCCGCACCTCACTGGATAATCGGGTGCGGTGCTCGTGTTATCTGTTACACTCGATCACGTAATATTGTATTTTGAATTAAGCGCCCAGTGCCTGGATGTGTAACGTAAATAGGGCACTCATGTAAAGCGCTCCAATACCTTCAGGTCGATCTCGCGCTATATAAATATGCAACATGTAATTGCGGGCTGCCTATATAGGCAGATCCATGATACCAGGACATGCATGGCTCGCAAGATTTTGCTCCATATACTCGAGCACGTAGGAGACTAGCGTGGGTTCACGGCCCCAAAACACCAGCACTGCACAGCTGGGAGCTGCCTGGGTCCCCGCTGATCGCGGGAGGTGCAACACATGTGGCGCTCCCTGGTTAAGGTTATCGCCCCCCCTCCCGTCGGCTACGCTGCCGTTGAGGGTGGGGGGGCATGCAGTGGGCTGCGTGCGGCAGGCGCAATGGACCTGGCACGGGGATCGTTTAGTATGATACGAATCTTGTAAGCTCCCCGTGCTTGAATGTGTAATGTAAATAGGGTGCTCAGGTAAGGCGCTCCAACACCTTCAGCTTGCGCTATATAATTATGCAACATGTATTGCTGGCTTCCTATAAGGCAGATAAATAATACAAGTGCATGCAATTTTCACATACGCGATTACTGGCATTAATAAACCCCCCCGCACCTCAATGGAGAATCTGGTGCGGGACTCGCGCGGTTCGGTCGGGGAGCGGGTAATATGGTATGAATGTCGTAAACACCCCCTGCCTGAAGAGGTAATATAAATACGGTGCTCATGTTAAAGTGCTCCAATGCCTTCCGGTCAAGTTCGCGCGATATAACTATTCATCATGTAATTGCAGGCTTCCTATAAGGCGGACACATGATACCAAGACATGCACTGTCCACATCACGCGATTACGGGTATTACTAATCCCCCCCGCTCCTCAAGGGTTAATCTGGTGCGGTGCTCGTGTGGCCGGGCACGGCGATCGTGTTATATGGTACGAATCCCCTATTCTCCCCGTGTCGGCTTGTGTAAGTACGGTGCTCATATACAGCGCTTCAATGCCTTTGGCGTCGAGTTTGCGCGACACAAATATGCAACATGTATGTGCTGGCTTCCTATAAGGCAGATACTTGATACAAGTGCAGGCATTGTTCACAAAATTTGCACCAATACCTTTCGGTCGAGCGCGCGCTAGATAAATAGGCAACATGTGGTGGCTGGCTTCCTATGATGCAGACACATGATACAGGTACATGTATTACTCACAAGAAGTTGCTCGTGCCCACATTCGCGCGCATTAGGCGATCCCGGGCATTACGACTCCTCCTGCACCGGAACGGGTTATTTGGTCGGTGCTTGTGTCCGGCGCTCTAATTATTTGGTGCGCAGTACGGTTTGAGCTAATCACTAATCGACCGTGCCCGAATAAGGTATGTAAATACGGGGCTCATGTTCTGCACTCCCAACACCTTCGGGCGGGTCACGCGGTGACTCTGGCCAGATAATTATTATCCACGTGCCTGATGATGTATGTATATACGGTGCTCATGAACGGCGCGCCATTACCTTCGGGTCGAGTTCGCGCGACACATAAGGGCTAATTACAGTAAAGGTCGCGCAGTCCGATCCTGACCACACGTGACCACGTGTCGCTCGTCTCCAACCTTTTGCTGAAAGGGGGCTTGGGTCGCTTGTCATTGTTGTTGTCTCGTTACCCACCCCCATTGCTTACGGCCTCGCCCTCCCAGGTGCATCAGTCCTTGGGCAGGGCGGACCAGTGTGGGGATAGTCCTAACGTAGAACTGTCATTGCCATGTTAGTAACAGTTAAACACGGGTCGCTGCCGACAGTCTAAAAGAGGTATGCTTAAGCCCGCAACTTGGCCCCGCCAACATGCTTATGTGGGCCGCCTTCAACGGTCACTGACATGGGGAACTCACACATAGCTAACTGTAACCTAGACACCCGGGTGGGTGCCTAGTCGGGCAGGGCAACGCAACCGAGATAGAATGGTAGTTATTATCTAATGCTAAAGGAAGTCTGGATTGAGCCACTAGATGGGTTAGATATGGGTGCAGCTCAGCGCCCCAATCGCATTGAATTCGGGGACGCACTGACATAGCGGCAAAAGAATAAGTGGTCACCACATAGCGCATCACTAGGGCCTAAATCACGGCACAAGGTTACCGGCGTGATTGTCCAAGTGGTTGCGGGTGCGCCGCTCGCGAGCGGATTGCAACCCGTGGTTTACCTCTGTCTCAAATCGACCGATAGTTCATGGTTAAGCCGATTGGCCTGCAGAACACTGAGCTGGGCACCATAACCAAGAGTTAGGCCTGCAGGAGGAGTAGCTGAAGGAACCATATAGGAATAGGTCCAGATGTACTTTGGGGGGCATTCCCCTGCAACCAAAGACAGATTTCGGGTTGCTTCAATGAAGACCTTCCACCCGGCTGGTGGGTGGTATGGTTGTTATATAGCAAGTGTGCGGTCGTTCAAAGTTTGGTAAAGACCACGTAGAGCCCCAGGGCATCAGGGCATTATTGACCGTGCAGCACTCGCTACGCTCAGAATAGGGCCGGTATTTGCATCAAAGTTTCCGGTTGGTTCCCACAGACTTGTCTGCTCCCAAGGTTATCCTCTAGGGGTAGAACTTGAGACTAAGGGGGCATGGCCTGCTTCGGCGGCACAAATAAGCGATAGCTACGCCGGGATGGAGTTACCATGCAGGTCCTGCCACCACTGGGTTCCCCCCAGGTGATGGGATCAAGTTAGGTGGGACCGCGAAGTCTACGGTTCTTGGGAAACTCCCTGCAGCAGGGCATTTAGCAACAGATAAGGTATCAGCGTGTGAGTATCAGATATCTGCTTTCCAGCAGCACCGTGCCCTGGGAGCACACGCGTTGCCCTAACTCTGTGGCCCTCCCACAAGGGAGCCGGGTAGCAAAACAAGTGAATAGGCTCCTTAGGCGGGCCTCTGGCCTTCAGCTGGGTGTAATCACCATCAATTGGAGAGAGGCCCAGGTAAAAATGGGCTTTCCGTAATGCTTGGAGGACCATTGCGGTTGGTGGCACTCCCCACCGGAATCACTGGTCGCGTACGGCAGCTGCAGGAGACTGGTGCTGCTGTCCCAATATCTGGGGTGTCAGCGGGGCAAACACAAGGGGACATTATGACCGCGCGCAACGCTTAAGCCAAACAGATTCCCGTAGCTGGTATGCCTAAGGGATCATCACTGAGGGATCCGTAGTGGCATAATTCCTATAAGGTATAAGGGATGGTGGGCAGGGGCAAGAGTCGCCCCTTGCCCATGGTCACGCGCTGGCAGTGAGGTGCACTCCCGTGCCCCAGGTTAACTATCTGAGGGGACTGTACAAATGTTAAGTAACCCTTCTCGTCATAATAGTCAAAGCGGGCAGGCCCAGGATTGTGAATAGGTGTAACCTTCCCGCTGGGGGGCGAATAGTTATCGCACATCTTCACAGGCCCCTCTATTTCAACAGACCCTATCCGATTGGGATAGCGTCTAGGGATTGGGGACATAGATGGGGCCATCTACAATCCAGGAGCTATAGCTCACTGGTATGTCTTGGGCCTGTGGTTATAAGGGATCTCACAGGGTTTGAGTCCCGCGAGCACTGTCAAACTGTCTTGAGGTGGCAGAATGTCAATCCCTTCTGTCTGCAGGGATGGTTCCCTTCCAGCTAGTTGCAGGAAGCCCCTGATAGGAGAGGTGCTGGTAAGACTATAGCGGGTTGGTGGGGGGCCCTGGCTGCGACGGTTAGCCGCCTCCAGGGCTGTGGCGGAGTTACAGGGCGATCTGGAAGCAGGCCGGTACAAAGGGTACCTCTGCGCGGCACCACGTGGTGCCTGAGCCAAAACGAGGAGCCTCCAGAGAGGTCCCGGAAGCCGGTCGGCGCCCCGCTAGGCCTGCGGGCGGTTGAGGGCCTGAACAACCGGGGGCTTGCTATGCGACGCTCCGCCCCGAGAGGGGGGGGTGTGAGTAGAATTTCAACGGCACGTGATCGAAAAAAGAATCACTTGGGGGGCAGCACTTGCGGGTAGTTCCCGTGCTGCCCGGCTCATCAGGCGGGGCAGGTGAAGTAGATGGCCGCCTGCCCTTGGATCGCCCGTAAGATAACCCACCTATTACATATCCTGGAATTATGTAATAAATCCTGCAGCATTTGTTACCCATTTACAACTGTTTCTTGTGTCTTCTTTGGGTAACCTAATTTGGGGGAGGGGGGAAAGCGGGGTGCCCCTGGGGGTACTATGCCGCTGACCGCGGCCCCCGCAGGGGGCCACTCGGCGGTCGGCGCCTTAGTGGCCCCGGTCACCCCTCCCCACTCCCTCCTTCGGGGGGGGCGGGGGCAGGGATCCTGACTGTTGCCCCCCTCCGTGTCGGGGGCCGGAAGTGACGCGCAAGGCGCGTCACTTC
Organism: Triturus cristatus; assembly: GCF_964204655.1. Taxonomy (NCBI): domain Eukaryota; kingdom Metazoa; phylum Chordata; class Amphibia; order Caudata; family Salamandridae; genus Triturus; species Triturus cristatus. The sequence goes on along the minus strand of NC_140592.1, from coordinate 805,878,830 downwards.
CGGGCCCAGGTGTGAGGGGAAGGCTATTTAGCCTTCCCCCACCCTCACTGGCGACCTCTTTGTCGCCCACCTCGCCTTTTTACCCTCCCTACCGCTTACCCGGCGTGGTGTGGTGGGGTGGGGTTTTTTGCTGAACGTTTTAATGTTTTTCTTTTCGTTGCAGGCGGAGTTACAGGGCGATCTGGAAGCAGGCCGGTACAAAGGGTACCTCTGTGCGGCACCACGTGGTGCCTGTGCCAAAACGAGGAGCCTCCAGAGAGGTCCCGGAAGCCGGTCGGCGCCCCGCTAGGCCTGCGGGCGGTTGAGGGCCTGAACAACCGGGGGCTTGCTATGCGACGCTCCGCCCCGAGAGGGGGGGTGTGAGTAGAATTTCAACGGCACGTGATCGAAAAAAGAATCACTTGGGGGGCAGCACTTGCGGGTAGTTCCCGTGCTGCCCGGCTCATCAGGCGGGGCAGGTGAAGTAGATGGCCGCCTGCCCTTGGATCGCCCGTAAGATAACCCACCTATTACATATCCTGGAATTATGTAATAAATCCTGCAGCATTTGTTACCCATTTACAACTGTTTCTTGTGTCTTCTTTGGGTAACCTAATTTGGGGGAGGGGGGAAAGCGGGGTGCCCCTGGGGGTACTATGGGTGCGCCGGTGTACCACCGATATCCAGGAAGTACTGCCAGCTTAGCCCCGCACCAGGCTGCTATAACCCACGGGATGCCATTAGGTGAATGAGGGCACACTAGGGGTACGGGTGCACCACTGATTGTCTACAGCACTGTGAGCCACGCGTAGGGGACCACCGATATCAAAACGTACTGAATGATGACATCACCACCATGCTGCCACAAGGCACTGGACGCCACTGAGTGTTTGATCTCACACGCAGGGGTAGCGGTGTACCGCCAATCTCAGGAAAGAACTGAGGGGCAGATTTACAAGCCCCTTGCAACACTTTTGCGTCACGTTTCCCATGTTAAAAGTGACGCAAAAGTGGCGGAAGGGGCTTGTAAATCTGCCCCTGAATATTTAGTTCAGCACTGGGCCGTCACAAGGCACCGAGTGCCACTGCGTGAGTGAGCTCACACCAGGGGTAGCGCTAACATCGAGAAGCTATCGGGTGGTTTAGCTCACAAACATTATCTCACACGAGAGCTACCCGTATCTACCCCTGTCCTATTCGCGCCGAATGAACCACACACACACTAACAGTGAAACAGCAGTCACTCACAAGGGACACTGATAAACACCTCTCATCTCCGTGATAACTCCCTCCTGCACAGAGGTGGGGGGTCACGTGGGGTGGGGTCACGTGGGGAAATAACGGGGGGTCGCACGGGGTGGGGGTAGTTTAAAATTAAAAGAAAACGTACCTGTTCGCGCCGCCTCTGCTCCTGGGCCGGGGTCCCGCGTTCTGAAAAGGAAGGTCAGGAACAGGCATGCTGCAGCTCCCTCCCCTCCTGGAAGCCAACCACAACGCTGCAATGGCAGCGTTGTGATTGATAAGGAGTCCCAGATGGCACCCAGCTGGGCACCAGTAGGGAGGTCATTTTCTCTATGTAGGCTGGTATGTAGGCTGCATGCAGCCTACATAGAGAAAATGTAGAGTGCGCACGACTGATTTGGTCGGCTCCAGGGCCGACCAAGTAGTCAGGGCACGCAGAATGGTGGAAGCCACTCCTCCTCCACTTGCCCACCTTCCTGCCCCCAATTAGGCATAGGCTCCCGCCCGCCCCCAACCAGGCATACTCCTGCCGTCTGCTTTCTCGGAGTGCGAGAAGCAGAAAATAAAATGGTATTTTAAATACCATTTTATTTTCTGCTTCTCGCGCTATGAGAAGGCAGTGGGCCGGCGCTCCAACACCCGAATGGAGCAGCCGCCACTCGTCAGAAGGCGGTGGAACGCCCCCATTCCCTGCAGAGTGTCTAGAGAGGTGAGCACGCCCACGGGGTCCTGGGGAGTGCGGCAGCAGTGGGGAGCCCGCATGGAGTGGCACCTGGACTGGCAGGAGTGAATTCAAGTTGGTGCCAGTGTCCTGTATACACTAGCGGGGGACAAAAAGGAAGGTCTGTAGTGGCAAGCAGGGCCTACCCCCCTGGCCGTGCCTAAGTGGACTGAGAACTGACCAAGCCCACCAATTGACAGATAGGGCCAACAGAGCTGCGGGGTCATCTGGACTGGCGGGGGGGCAGTGGAGTGTGGTCCGCGCCCGATCCACCTATTGGTGAACGGAGACACTACTGATGGGCAATCTTCCCACCTGCCAGCACGTAGTGGAGCGGGGCCAGTGATCGATACCGCACACACCGCCAGGACAGCGGCACGCCTGATGTAAAGTGGTCCCTTCCTGGGCTGGAACGGAGGTGACTTCTGTCCTACCTGGGTGGCCTAATACCCTGCTACCACTATCAACTCCATTGACTTATGTCGACGTTGCCATGCTATGTGGCCCTGGGAGTGTACCTCGCAAGCGGCAAGCTTTACTCACCCAATGAACAGGCCCCTGCTGGAGTGTCGCCCTGACTACAAGGCGGTGATCGCATGGTGACGAGGCTCCCACGCGGAGGTCTGGACTGAGAGGAGGCTGCGCCCTGCAATCGGTGAATAGTGTCATCTGGCGAGTGGGGATACTTAACCTGGTGAGTATCGGGGTGGGGTGCGACCCGAGCCCAGGCTGCATACCAGTGACAGGAGGAGTTGCCAGGTGACCGGCAGTAGCAACAAAATGGCTGTGCAACTCCCAGAACCTGGCAAACTGGACCTCAAGGGGGCCGCCAAAACACCACTGGGAATGCACTATCCCTGTAGGACAGCGGGACAGAGAAAAAGAGCCGAGGAGAAGGATTGGGACAAGTAGCTGTCAGCGAGCGCCAGGAGACTCTAATCCAGCAGCTGAACGCTGCAGAGCTGGTAACGAGAGGTAACACTGAACTCAGTAGAGATGGGCCGAACACAGAAGAAGCGAGGGTTCAGCGCCCTCAGTACGGAACACGCGCTGCCCACACAGATGATGAGGAAGAGGTACTGGAAGGGGGATGGATACAACCCTCAGGAAACCTACTCTGTCTGACATCATGCAGGCAATCATGGCCTCTAGAGAAGTACTTGAAGGGAAGATCGTTGCCATGAGCACAGACTTAAATATACTAAAAGATGACCATTGTAAACTCAAGAAGAGAGTAACAGCTAAAGAGAAAGTGCTGGGGGGCCTCCCGGACACAGTCCAAGGAATGCAGTACTCCCTCACGTACCTAGAAGCGAAGATAAAGGTGCTAGAAATGCGGGCCGAAGACAGCGAGGGTAGGTCTTGTAGAAACAGCATTTGTGTTATTGGCGTTCAGGAGCGGGCAGAAGGGCCCAACATGGTGAGCATCTTGGAAGACTGGCTCTGCATCGTGGTGGCTCCAGAAGGGTTATCCCCCTTCTATGCGCTGGAGCGTGCGCACAGAGTCCCAGCAAAACCACCAAGACCGGGGGGCCCTCCCTGACCTATTGTAGTGCAACTGCTGCATTTCCATGATCGGGATCGCATTTTGCAGCAAGCCCGCCAAAAGCAAGGGTTGCAAATTGACAACAGAGCCATAATGATCTTTCCGGACCAGGGAGGTGCGGTGGGCCAGAGCATCCTTCCTGGCTGTGAAAAAGAAACTTCGTCAGTTGCAAATTCCCTATGCAATGCTGTTTCCCGCGCGACTCCGGGTGGCAGACCCTAGGGGACCTTGTTTCTTACCGTCACCGCAAGAGACCTGGTTTGCGAGGACCAGTGTCCCAGCGGGTTTCTGCATTGAACTCCCCGCAGCAGAGCCCTCATAGCCAAATATCTGTCTCTAAAGCCACACCGCCCAGGGAGCTCAGCCGGGAACGCCGAAGTCCCATAGTCAACAAACTGCCAGCCCAGCATCGAGCAAGAGTGGGCTGCATGCAGGACGATCGGAAATGTCACGGGTGAACAGCGACTCTGACATGTCAGAACCAAACTATCCCAAGGTCACGCCTCAGACTGTGGACGATCTCATGTGAAACGCTGGTCATGGAAAGGAGGAGTGATGGCTTCCAGGGGAGGTATTGAAGGTCACCCCTGGCTACGCCCTGGTCTACAGATGTCCCCCATGTGACGGCGATCCTGTGGGGCAGGAGCAGAAGTTTCCAGCGACCAGGCATAGCCTCCTTTTCCGGCACTCTCCTCATAGACCTTAATACACTCTGCACTACAGTGCTGCCCTTGGCCAACATGTCTGGGGGTTTCGATATTAGACTGTGATGTCTGATTAATGTGCGTGACCCACGATCCCCACCTGGCGCCTGCATCCCGAGGCATTAGAAGACCCGGTTTTTAAGGTGACAATAGGAGAGGCTATTACTAATTACTTCCAAGATAATGAAGGTACTGCCGCATCCTCATTAGTGGAATGGGACGCATGCAAAACTGTCATTAGGGTGAAGTGCATATCCGAGATGACGGGAGTCAGGAAAACGTTGCTTCTGGATATTAAGAGGGCTGACCAGACATTGCGCGACCTGAAAAGGGAAAGGCCAGACAACCCAGACAAGCAACAAGAGCTTTTAGCCAAGGAGGAAGTGGCAGTGCAATTTGAGCGGCTACGCTGCTTCGATTATTAAAAATGTATAACCCGTGCGCACTCGGAAAGGAACAAGTTGGGGGCCCTGTTGGCTTGGTTAGCCAACCCGGCCAGGAGAGGCTCAGTAATTCTGGAGCTTAGGGACCAACAGGGGGTGGCTAGGTTAGACCAGCAGGAAATCAACGACCTGTTTCTTGCCTACTACACTGGCCTTTATAGTAGTCAGCTAGCTCCTACAGAGGAGAAATTGAATGACTTCACATGGGATATTGAATCACCAGCCGTGGACGAGGACACGGCAGAATTACTAGGATGGGCAGTCGAAATAGGAGAGGTGCGGGGAGCTATCAAGGGTATGGCCTGCAACAAAACTCCAGGCACAGATGGCCTCCCCATTGAATTCTACCTAGCATACATTGATATACTGTCCCCCTGGTTGGTGCAGTTATATAGTGATGCCAAAAGCACTGGCGTACTTTCTACGTCCACCAGGGAGGCTGTTATTGTGCCGTTACTTAAAACGGACGAACAAGCATGGGATAGAACAGCCTCCCGTCCGTTATTCATGCTCAACTTGGACTATAAAATCCTAAGTAGAATTTTGGCCACCCGCTTGCTTCCCTATATGACTGCACTAATCCACTCTGACCAATCTGGGTTTATCCCCTCCAGATACACTGCGCTTAATGTGCGGTGCCTTTTGCGAGTTTTAGAAGGGGCATGCGCTGCTACTGACTCGGCGACGGTTTTTGCTGTCGATATAGAAAAAGCATTTGACAGCATGGACTGGCCTTACCTATATCATGTGATGTGGAAAATGTGACTGGGTGATGCCTTTGTGAGCTGGACAGCTCTCCTGTATACGGACTCCACTGCCCGAATTAAAACCGGGGGACTCATCTCAGAGGCCTGCAGGGTGGGAAGGGGAACGTGTCAGGGTTGCCCCCTTTTCCCCCTGTTGTTTGCTCTGGCTATGGAGCTGCTGGCAGCACAGGCCAGATTGGGGCGCACCTATCGGGAGCTTAGTGTTCATGGGGTGACTCACCACATAGCGCTGTATGCAGATGACCTGCTGCTCTTTCTGGCTGACTCGGGGACGGAACTTGTCGGGCGAAAAACCTGCTTCAGGCTCTCAGTGGGGCTGCAGGGCTCAAAGTGAACTGGACAAAATCCTGCCTATTCCCAGAAAAAAAGGGCAGAATAGGCCCACGAGACTCAGAGGGTGTGGCTTGGGAAGCCAGATGCCTGACGTACCTAGGAACACGAATATACCATGATGAAGACGACATCCTGGAGGGTAACATAGGGAGGGCCATAAGGGGGACGAAAAGTAACTTGGACTTCTGGGGCTCCTTGCCACTCTCGGTTGCTAGCTGCGTGGCACTGCTTAAAATGGTCACCCTGCTGCGCCTATTATACTACTTCGGTACGCTACCGATTTGGATCCCGGCGAAGTACTTTGCACAACTCCAGTCTATGGTAATGGGGTTCCTATGGGGCGCTGGCAGACGCAGAGTGACTCTGACTACTCTTATGCGACCTAGAGCGGAGGGGGGCCTAGCTGTTTTTAGAGACCTATTATTTAGCAGCACAATTTCAGTTGCTAACGCAACGAGTAGCACACAATAGTAGGGGGCCTGAGGAACAGCGGGAGGATTTTAGGACCCAGCAAATATTGTCCCGCATAGTCCTGAAGCTCCCTGTCTGAAATGAATCCCTTCCTACGGAGCTGAGCACGGCGAGAAGGTGCTGGAACCGATATCTGTGTAGGGCTAAAATAAAGCGCCCTTATGCTCCGGAAATCCCATTATTGATGTGTTAGGCCTTACCACATGGCAGCAATTGACTGAGACTACAGAACTGGGCGAACCAGGGATTGGCCAATTTAGGAGACCTATACGAGGAGAGCACCATGCACCCATTCAATGATCTGCAAGCTAGATATGACCTATCCGGGGGTGACTTTCTGCTGTATACAGCACTTGCTGCGGCTATTCGAAAGCACTGGGGTGAGGGTCTCAATGAACCAAAGACGTCAATGGGTTGCCAATACGTGGTAATGGCAGCAGGCACGTTCAAAGCAGTGATGTGCCTATATAGACGCATGACATTAGAGGCATTAATACCCCTGACTGACTTGAAGATTAAGTGGGAAGCCGACCTTGGGGAAAACATCCCATAGAAAGCTTGGGGGGAGTTGGTGGAGAGAGCTTGGAAGAGCACCAGGAATGCACGGTTCCAATTATTACATTTCAATATCTTGCACAGGGCTTACCTAACCCCGGAAAAGCTCAATAAGTATTTCCCCACCACCTCGGCGGCGTGCACGCGTTGCAACGCTGAGGGGGTAGGCTTTAAGCATATGTTGTGGGACTGCCCATTTCTAGACAGTTACTGGGAGGAATTAACAACGATACTGACTGATGTCACAGATAGGGAATTGGAACCGTCCCTGAAACACTGCATCTTACATTGGTTCCATCATACGTCCAAAAATAAAGTCACAAGTAAGTTTCTGGATTTGGGTTTTCTCCTGGCTAAGCGTAATATCACTATGCATTGGAAATCGAGGGGAAGCCCAAGCACAGAGCGCTGGAAAGCAGAGCTCCTTAAATGGGCTGAATGCAAAGGAGTGATTATATTGCAGATAGCGACATGCACAGGGAGCGAGAAGGCGTTGGAAATGGTTGAAGGCCTGGGTGGCATTGGTGGTAGCACTCGAATCCCTTGATAATAGCGAAGATGACACCTCGGTGTGGGGCCCCACAGTCGACACCGGGTAATCTGTGGGTGAACGCAGAGTCCCGCGAGCCTGCTGCTCCACCTCAGGAGAATACATCGAAACACCTTACCCCTTCTAGTGGGGATGCCTGCCAAGCCCTGTATGGATCACTCATATCACTGATTTAGACGTAAGTGACACGCCTGGGGGGGAGGTATGGGAGGAGGGGTAGTTGGAGGGGGATGGTTGGAGGGTAGGGGGCAGTTAGGGAGCCAGAGGCTGCATTTGCCACAGTTGCTACAGGACCTGACTGCAAGAACTGACACAGCGCCGGCTAGCCGCGGGGCACACCTCAAACTCCAGCTAAACTGGGTCCTGTGTTGCTCTACTTTTGTTCCAAGTAACTTGTTGCTCAACTGTATGTTTCGCAGGGGCGAGATGCCATGGCCTATATTCTTTGTATGAAACTCAATAAAGTCTGTTTAAAAAAAATAAAATATCACAAAAGGGGTGGCCACTAATGTCATCTTGTCTAACGTGTTCGCTATAACAACACTAACAAGATTAGTAGCTCGTATGATTTTTGTTGACTATAAATATCTCTTAGTACAGAAAAGGTTGGAGAATCCTGGTCTAAACAGTGGTAAAATGTTAGCAATTATGGGTTCAAATATGTATTTTACTTCCTTATATTACTTAGGAAGGGGGACTTTAGTGGCTCTGAATTGATGAATTTGTAAATGCCTCCCTTGATGTACTGAACTACCTTTTTTCTACCATTTCTTTTCTAAGGTTTTGCAGGTGATCTTGCATTAACTAGAGGTAAAAGAGACAGTCTTCAATTCCCAATCAATCTAACCATTATGCTTCATTAATCATGATGCACCGTTAATCATCTATAATTAAGAAGAGGTAATCCAATATCATGTTTAAAGGAAATGTCACAACATTTTCTGTAGCCCAGTGTCACCCAAAAGTGACCATTTATGCTTTAAGAGTGGCAGACAACGTAACATGAGGAATAGCTGTCTGTGCAATGTTTCCTAAAAGAAGAGGAGCCCACAGGGAAGGGGTTTAGTACCGTACATAAAGAGACATTGGTTTTTTTTGCCTTTTGTTTTCTTCAGGAGTGATAGGATTCCTTGGGTTGCCAATTTGCATGGAGTCAGGAACTAGATCCCCCTTCTATCAAAATTAAGTTCTCTATTCTTCCCTGGTTATTATAATCACCGTTTTTGTAGTCACTTATTTATTCTCACAATCTGTAATCAAACTATAGTTCAACATCAATTCATTCCACACACGTCTTTTTTTGTGGACCAATGTGCTCTAAAGTATCTTTTACTTATTCCCTTAAGCCTCCATAAAATTATTTTAGTTCACGCCACTGTGATTCACGTACTAAATAATGAAACTGGCTTAAAAAAGCCATACAGGGGCCAAATCACAAACTGCATTTCATAGTATGTAAAGTAGTACTAGAGTAGTACTACTTATGTATCACAAACTGCAGGTCACAAACTTAAGGTTGGTGTGGTCACTCTATTACATAGAACACTACGGCGTAGGGTGTTGTACTGTATGGTTTAGTGTATTAGCCTCAAAGGGAAGGAAGGACAATTCTGCGAAGGATATCTCTTTAGTATCAAGGGGGGGGGGGAATATGCAGTATTGACAGGCAATATGGGAAAATAACAGTCCTATCGGTGTCAGTCTCCTCACTGTACACTGGGATGATTCCTTTATCCCGAGGTCCCTGTCTTCTGATTTTTATGACTCCTTTAGAGGAAGGGATGTGGCATATGTCCCTCAAAGCAAAAAACAGATACACAATAAGGTCAGGCATCTGTAGTTTAAGTTCACTCAACCTCTCACCCTTCACCTTAAACCAGGTGTTTTCATGCTTCCTTTTCAGTGCTGCATGCACATTACACTAGTGCCGGTAGAAAACCCTACTTGTGCCTATTCTTCCACTTAGCCAGTGACAAGTAGTTCCGGAAGTGTACTTGCTTGAAGCCACGGCCCTCCAGGGTGGTGGCCGTGGTAGTCACACCACCCTTCTCTCCTCTGGGACGGCTTGACTGTTACGTAGTGCCTCCTGGCATCAGTTCTGGGCTCTCCGCAATGCTGCACACTTCTCCGCTCCCGGTCTGCTCCCTGGGGTCTCCCGCTTTCTTCCATGGTGTCAGCGTCTTTTCTCCTGCCTCAGTCCTTCGTCCTTCATGCTCATGGTCCTTCGCGTCCTCTCCTTCCTCTCCCGACATCCGCAAACCTGTTTTCTCTCTCCATTCCCCTTTTTGACGTGCCTGCGTCATGCTGACTAAATCATCTAGAGCGCCGTGTTCACTCTCCTGGTTGAAATTCCCGCCCGGGCACTGCGCAAGATTACAGTTGGATACCGCACCATCTTTTCTGTGTGGAGATCTCTGTCACAATGTTAGAGACCTCTGCACTTGTAGGAACACGTTATAGTAGTAAATATGGGGGGGGGGTCAGGGTCATTGTAGAAAAATGGGGAATAAATACGAAAAATGGGAGGGACTCAGGGAAAATCAAAGAGGGGTGTGGATGGGATATGCTAATAACAAGCACACAACCATGAAACCACAAAAGAGCATTTCAACTGAAATTCACATAATACACTTCTAACATTACAACAGTCCTAAAAGTTTCAAAATAGTATCAAATATACTCAAGCTATAGTTAATTAATTTAAGCATCACACATGGTGGACCACTGCTATAGCAGTGCACTCCCATAGAATGTATGCAGGGAATTAAAATTCCATTAATATTAAATATATTAAATTTGTTCAACATCCCAAATTTTATACATATATTAATATGGGGGTCGCCAGTAGGTAGTATTAGTTAAGACCTAGTTTCCATAGGAAACACGTTTTTTGACTTACTTATAACTTTGTCACCGTTTGACGAATCCTCACAAAAAATTCCCCAAAAAGTCTTTTGCTGTGTCTTGTTGTGGATGGAAAGTTTCGGGGTTATCTGTCAAGTGGGGACAGAGAAGGTTTAAAAAAGTCCCTTTCCCATGATAATTTCCCTTGAGATTTTAGATATCATACAACTACAGCGTGAACCGCTGGACGAAATTACACCAAATTTGGCAGAAAGGTAGCTCTTGGTTCAGAAAGAGCCCTTCTTGTTATTTCATTTAAATCCATTCAGTAGTTTTGGTGATATAAAAGAAGACCCAAATTTGTATATCTAGAGGCACAAACCCTCCGCTAATCCTCCCGATCTTGTGCAGAGATCTGATTGGCTACCAACACTTCAACTAGGAAGTGTTGGCAGCCACCCTGAGACTCAGACTCAGCTGAGTCCCAAACAAAATTGTAAAAAAAAGAGAACAGGGCAGGGTGTGAATATCCTGACCACCCCATACTGGTGCTGGGGTCCCCCAGGGACCCCGCCTAGAACAAAAAGCATTGTTTTTAAAATCACAACAGATTCACAAATTTGCTGCAAAAATGTAAAAGAAAAAATCAAGCGTGGTCTCCCTCACTCATTTCTCTTTCAGACTCTGGGTGGGCCAGGATCTGGGGGCATGTATATTATTAAGAAATAGAGAGGGGGTGCATGTGGCCCACCTCCTTAAGACCTGTTTGAGCCCCAGGGACCGCCACATCCCCAGGGCTTTTTTTCAGTAATTGCAGGGGGGCAACGTGGCCCCCCCTCCGTAGGTCTTAAACGGCTCTGGCACCACCACCTCCAGGGGCTTGAGAGGAAAATAAGAGGGAGGCTGGGCGAGACCCCATTCTGTATTCAAAATTGCCCCGGAGACCACCACCTCCCCGGGGCATGGCTACTTTAAAAGTGGGAGGGGCTGCATGGTGCCCCTCATCGACCATTTTTGAACAAGGGGACCACCATGGCCCATGCAAACAGAAAGGAGGGAGGCCACACCGCCCCCTCCTGGAGCCACTAATGGCACTGGGGACTATCACTCCCTAGAGCCAGCTCCCAATCTCCCGAGGTGCCCACCCTCGGGAGATAGCAGTTTGCTTTCACTTGGCAAGAGCTTTGACAGCTCCTGCCAAGCAAGAAAAAAACTGTAAATCCACTCCCAGCAAGCGGGAGCAAGTAAACTGCTCCAGCTCGCTGACAGCAAACATTTTTTATCTGTTTTCCTGCCCGGTGTCAGGGAAAACAACTTTATACACTGAGTGCCCTAGGTTTTCTCCAGGGCACCCAGGATGAAGATGCCTAGTCTGGGGGAATGGGGTCCCCGGGGCTGAAATCAGCCCATTGATGGGGGGTGAACACCCCCTCCCCCATTAAACTTAGTCTGGGCTCTGTGGGATGGGGTCACCGGGGATGAAAGCAGACCGGGGATGGGGGCCATGCAATCCCCGCCCCTTGCATGATTGATAGAGTACATGCTTCTCCCTTTCAATTACCCTGAGAATGCAAGTGTCCAAAATCATCTGCAAGCTCAGCTTGTTTGGCCCAGCCCCATTTTCCATAGAAATATGCAAAGGTCTTCCCGCCTTTTCCCATGTTGATGGACATATTACCAAAAGGCCCCCAAGCGTGTTTCCCGCCAAATCTGGTGATGCGCTTTTGATGCAGAAGAATACGAGGACATCACCAAACAAAGAAGCAGTTACTTCATATAGTTAAGTGGAGGTACCCCTGTTTGGTGGAGATTCACTTCTTTGTAGTCTTGTCATCTTCTCTTGATGAGGATTCATGTTATCATAGATTTGTGGATAAAGGTGCTGCAGGAAAACTCACATTGCAAAACGTACATGTACATAAGGTCACTGAAGACATTACCTCATGGTCCTTTATGCAGCTGTTGTGTAGATTATGCACTATACATTTATCCAACGAGGTAAAACTTACAAATTAACCAGAAGAAAGTACTGCAGTTGGGTAGATATTCTGGCCCGGAAGCCCATTTCATGCAAATTAAACCTCAACGGGAAGCACTTACAAATATAAACAGAGCAAGTGCCCCAGTTGAAGTTCCACTTCTGTAGAGCACATTGAACATAATTTCTTGGGTTTGCAAAGGCAAAGCAATTGTGTTCCCTCTGTATTCCGCATTTAAAAAACAATCTGAAATCTGTTGTAGCGCAATATAATCTGTAATGACTGGGGCAAGTAGTTTCTTTCTTGTCTTAAAAGCAGAGTCCATGTTTCTCCCTTCTAATAACCCTGAATACGTAAATACTCAGAATCATCTGCAAGGGCCGCCAGTTTGGTCCGCCCCATTTTCCTTAGTAATATGCGATGGTCTTCCTGCCTTTTTCCCACATGAAGTGGGCAGCTTACTAAACTATATTCTATAGACAAGATTTCATGTTATTATGGATTGGTGGATGAAGACACTCGAGGAGCAATCACATTGCTGAAATTACATGCACACAAAGTCACTGGAGACATTTCCTTGTGGTCCATTATGCAGCTGTAGTGTAGCATATGCAGTAGTTATTACCCAATGAGGTGGCACTCGCTAAATCACCAGGAGAAAGTACTCCTGTTGGGGAGGCTTTTTCTGTAAAACTGTGGAATCTAGTTCAATAAAGGGGCAAGTGATGTTCCATTCTAGACAGTCACTTACCAACACTCACACACCCAGTGACATTCCCATTCAACCCTTCTGACATATACTCACAGACCCACATAGCCACTCACATACCCACTCACACACCCATACAGTCGCTAATATATCCACTCACAAACCCACACACCTCTTCACTCCCATAGAGCCACTCACATACCCCTCCTGTTACCTCCAATATGTCCCACACAGTTGGACTGCTAAGATGTCTCCAGAGGCCATGCCCCCTTTCTCTACCACTCTGCCAACATGCCTCCTGTTGCACTACTGGTTGGGAGATGAAGTCAACTTTACTCCTGAGGAACCTTGGGGGCCAAGAAGCCCTCCTGGTACCTCCTGTAAGTCATACACAGTGGGATTCATGAGAGCTGGTCAGAGGCCCAGCCCCCTTTCTCCACCGCTCTGCAAACATGAGTACTACTTAAAAAAAACCTTAGAAAATCATTGAAAAAAAACAAATGTTACAGGGTTGTTATTGTTAGGAACTAGCATTTAAAAAACCTTAGAAATTCACTGATAAAAACAAAGGTTACAGGGATGTTATAGTTAGGCTCAGATTTCACTCATGGAACACCAGTGAAATTCAGCAGTTATAGTTAGTCAAGCTAACTATAACTCATGCCCCCGCAATGCGAAGCTTATCACATCACATATTACATCACTCATGACATCTAAAATGACATGACTGATGACATCATCTGCAGACTTACTGACATACCCACGCATACCCCATAGAACCTTTCATACACCCTATCCCACTCCCACGCAACCATTCGCAGACCCATCCCAGTACTTACACACCCACTCACTGATTAATAAATCTATATATACATACACTCACTCACCCTTACAGCCACTCATACACTCACTCAGTCACTAATACAGCCACTGACATATCCACTCATACATCCATACAGTCACTCACAATCTGAGCCAGTCACCCATAGAGCTACTCACACACCTACTGACTCACCCATGCAACCAATCACACAGCTACTTACTCACACATACAGTTACACATGCACTCACTCACTCATGCAGATACAAACACATACTCACTCACCTATAGTCAGTTACACAACCATACACTCACCCATACAGCCACTCTTACATTCACTCACTCGTCCATTAAGTCACTCAAATACTCCATCACTTATCTATACCGCCTTTCACATACCCAGTTACTTACCCATATACCACTGACACATCCACTCACTCACTCACCCATACACACATCCATACACACACTCATTCACCCATACAGCCCCCTCACACATGCAATCACTAACCTATAGAACCAGTGACTCATCCTTAAAGGCAGTCAACCTCCCACCCAGACACTCAGACACCCATACAGGTACTCAGACAGCTAATCACTCACCCATACAGCCACTCATATACCCACTCACACACCCATACAGCCACTTGGACACCAACAGACTGACTGATACAGATATTTACACAACCAGTCACTCACCTATACATTCACTGTGACACATAAACTCGCACTTATACCCTCAGTCACGCAGCCACTGAATCCCCCATGCAGGCACTTATACACCTATATATATATATATACTTGCCGAGCACCTACGATTGGATATATAGCGGTCCGCTCTGACCGCGAGGCGCCCCGCTGCGGACGAGCAGCTCCTTCGCGCCATAACTACAAGCGCCATGGGAACATCACGACCGTATGAATAGGATCATGACTAGCAGGGCTCCAGACTCACCTTCTCGAGCATCCCACTAGAGGATTGATAAACAGGAGGGGCATCACGGCAACTCACCATGAATTTGAATGTTACCGAGACTTCATATACCAGCATGCAGTGGTAAGGCACGCCCACTGGGGCGGGACTCAAATTGAACACCGTGAGCACGGCGTCTCATTCATGCTGTGGTTCTCCTCCAAAGAGCACCATTGACAAAGGGCTCCATAAGCCCGAAACGCGTTTGGACATAGCAACTAGCTGAGAGGATGATGAAGTGGTCCCGCTGTCCTATCCTAATAAAAGGTGAAAACGTGATTGTGTGTGGCGCCTCACTTGCCGAGCACCTACGATTGGATATATATATATATATATATATATATATATATATATATATATATATATATATATATATATCCACAATGTGATCCCCAATGCGCTCAAACAGCAGGTGCTCTGCGTGGGGGCCGGATCCCGGCCCAAACTTCCATTTCACACACAATTGACGCGGCACTCCAGCCCTTGGTCACGGAGGTGCACCACCGCCTGTGCTTCGTGGGTCCGTGTGCTGTTTGAATTGGTCAGCTACACGGAAGAGGCATTTCCTGTGTGGCCGTTGCTACATTGGAGTTCCACCCCCGGAGCCACGCGGGTCTGCTTGCTGTTAGGATTGTACAGTTTGAGTGGAGCGGGAGATGCCAAATATATTGTACAGTGAGGTGGACAGCACCTTTTATCCCATTTTGATTGTTCAAGAAATGACTTTGACGACGCCCACATGGGTTAGACATTTTGCACTACCAGTCCCAGAATACATTGGGGGATGATTAACATGCTGATTGTAGAAATAAAAGAGGAATTTGTACTGACAGTGCTCTTTTGTCGTCATCTTCAGCTATGGCCCAAGAAGAAGGGCGTCTCTGCCCGAAACGCGTTGGCCAAAATAACGAGGATGTGGCTGCTACACCGACCTGTAATGAGGAGCGATCCCGAGTGTGCCCTCCACCTGAAGGGGTAAACTATGAAAACAAATTAGTGGCCAGCCCTTGGTCACGGAGGTGCACCACCGCCTGTGCTTCGTGGGTCCGTGTGCTGTTTGAATTGGTCAGCTACACGGAAGAGGCATTTCCTGTGTGGCCGTTGCTACATTGGAGTTCCACCCCCGGAGCCACGCGGGTCTGCTTGCTGTTAGGATTGTACAGTTTGAGTGGAGCGGGAGATGCCAAATATATTGTACAGTGAGGTGGACAGCACCTTTTATCCCATTTTGATTGTTCAAGAAATGACTTTGACGACGCCCACATGGGTTAGACATTTTGCACTACCAGTCCCAGAATACATTGGGGGATGATTAACATGCTGATTGTAGAAATAAAAGAGGAATTTGTACTGACAGTGCTCTTTTGTCGTCATCTTCAGCTATGGCCCAAGAAGAAGGGCGTCTCTGCCCGAAACGCGTTGGCCAAAATAACGAGGATGTGGCTGCTACACCGACCTGTAATGAGGAGCGATCCCGAGTGTGCCCTCCACCTGAAGGGGTAAACTATGAAAACAAATTAGTGGCCAGCCCTTGGTCACGGAGGTGCACCACCGCCTGTGCTTCGTGGGTCCGTGTGCTGTTTGAATTGGTCAGCTACACGGAAGAGGCATTTCCTGTGTGGCCGTTGCTACATTGGAGTTCCACCCCCGGAGCCACGCGGGTCTGCTTGCTGTTAGGATTGTACAGTTTGAGTGGAGCGGGAGATGCCAAATATATTGTACAGTGAGGTGGACAGCACCTTTTATCCCATTTTGATTGTTCAAGAAATGACTTTGACGACGCCCACATGGGTTAGACATTTTGCACTACCAGTCCCAGAATACATTGGGGGATGATTAACATGCTGATTGTAGAAATAAAAGAGGAATTTGTACTGACAGTGCTCTTTTGTCGTCATCTTCAGCTATGGCCCAAGAAGAAGGGCGTCTCTGCCCGAAACGCGTTGGCCAAAATAACGAGGATGTGGCTGCTACACCGACCTGTAATGAGGAGCGATCCCGAGTGTGCCCTCCACCTGAAGGGATAAACTATGAAAACAAATTAGTGGCCAGCCCTTGGTCACGGAGGTGCACCACCGCCTGTGCTTCGTGGGTCCGTGTGCTGTTTGAATTGGTCAGCTACACGGAAAAAGCATTTCCTGTGTGGCCGTTGCTACATTGGAGTTCCACCCCCGGAGCCACGCGGGTCTGCTTGCTGTTAGGATTGTACAGTTTGAGTGGAGCGGGAGATGCCAAATATATTGTACAGTGAGGTGGACAGCACCTTTTATCCCATTTTGATTGTTCAAGAAATGACTTTGACGACGCCCACATGGGTTAGACATTTTGCACTACCAGTCCCAGAATACATTGGGGGATGATTAACATGCTGATTGTAGAAATAAAAGAGGAATTTGTACTGACAGTGCTCTTTTGTCGTCATCTTCAGCTATGGCCCAAGAAGAAGGGCGTCTCTGCCCGAAACGCGTTGGCCAAAATAACGAGGATGTGGCTGCTACACCGACCTGTAATGAGGAGCGATCCCGAGTGTGCCCTCCACCTGAAGGGGTAAACTATGAAAACAAATTAGTGGCCAGCCCTTGGTCACGGAGGTGCACCACCGCCTGTGCTTCGTGGGTCCGTGTGCTGTTTGAATTGGTCAGCTACACGGAAGAGGCATTTCCTGTGTGGCCGTTGCTACATTGGAGTTCCACCCCCGGAGCCACGCGGGTCTGCTTGCTGTTAGGATTGTACAGTTTGAGTGGAGCGGGAGATGCCAAATATATTGTACAGTGAGGTGGACAGCACCTTTTATCCCATTTTGATTGTTCAAGAAATGACTTTGACGACGCCCACATGGGTTAGACATTTTGCAATACCAGTCCCAGAATACATTGGGGGATGATTAACATGCTGATTGTAGAAATAAAAGAGGAATTTGTACTGACAGTGCTCTTTTGTCGTCATCTTCAGCTATGGCCCAAGAAGAAGGGCGTCTCTGCCCGAAACGCGTTGGCCAAAATAACGAGGATGTGGCTGCTACACCGACCTGTAATGAGGAGCGATCCCGAGTGTGCCCTCCACCTGAAGGGGTAAACTATGAAAACAAATTAGTGGCCAGCCCTTGGTCACGGAGGTGCACCACCGCCTGTGCTTCGTGGGTCCGTGTGCTGTTTGAATTGGTCAGCTACACGGAAGAGGCATTTCCTGTGTGGCCGTTGCTACATTGGAGTTCCACCCCCGGAGCCACGCGGGTCTGCTTGCTGTTAGGATTGTACAGTTTGAGTGGAGCGGGAGATGCCAAATATATTGTACAGTGAGGTGGACAGCACCTTTTATCCCATTTTGATTGTTCAAGAAATGACTTTGACGACGCCCACATGGGTTAGACATTTTGCACTACCAGTCCCAGAATACATTGGGGGATGATTAACATGCTGATTGTAGAAATAAAAGAGGAATTTGTACTGACAGTGCTCTTTTGTCGTCATCTTCAGCTATGGCCCAAGAAGAAGGGCGTCTCTGCCCGAAACGCGTTGGCCAAAATAACGAGGATGTGGCTGCTACACCGACCTGTAATGAGGAGCGATCCCGAGTGTGCCCTCCACCTGAAGGGGTAAACTATGAAAACAAATTAGTGGCCAGCCCTTGGTCACGGAGGTGCACCACCGCCTGTGCTTCGTGGGTCCGTGTGGTGTTTGAATTGGTCAGCTACACGGAAGAGGCATTTCCTGTGTGGCCGTTGCTACATTGGAGTTCCACCCCCGGAGCCACGCGGGTCTGCTTGCTGTTAGGATTGTACAGTTTGAGTGGAGCGGGAGATGCCAAATATATTGTACAGTGAGGTGGACAGCACCTTTTATCCCATTTTGATTGTTCAAGAAATGACTTTGACGACGCCCACATGGGTTAGACATTTTGCACTACCAGTCCCAGAATACATTGGGGGATGATTAACATGCTGATTGTAGAAATAAAAGAGGAATTTGTACTGACAGTGCTCTTTTGTCGTCATCTTCAGCTATGGCCCAAGAAGAAGGGCGTCTCTGCCCGAAACGCGTTGGCCAAAATAACGAGGATGTGGCTGCTACACCGACCTGTAATGAGGAGCGATCCCGAGTGTGCCCTCCACCTGAAGGGATAAACTATGAAAACAAATTAGTGGCCAGCCCTTGGTCACGGAGGTGCACCACCGCCTGTGCTTCGTGGGTCCGTGTGCTGTTTGAATTGGTCAGCTACACGGAAGAGGCATTTCCTGTGTGGCCGTTGCTACATTGGAGTTCCACCCCCGGAGCCACGCGGGTCTGCTTGCTGTTAGGATTGTACAGTTTGAGTGGAGCGGGAGATGCCAAATATATTGTACAGTGAGGTGGACAGCACCTTTTATCCCATTTTGATTGTTCAAGAAATGACTTTGACGACGCCCACATGGGTTAGACATTTTGCACTACCAGTCCCAGAATACATTGGGGGATGATTAACATGCTGATTGTAGAAATAAAAGAGGAATTTGTACTGACAGTGCTCTTTTGTCGTCATCTTCAGCTATGGCCCAAGAAGAAGGGCGTCTCTGCCCGAAACGCGTTGGCCAAAATAACGAGGATGTGGCTGCTACACCGACCTGTAATGAGGAGCGATCCCGAGTGTGCCCTCCACCTGAAGGGGTAAACTATGAAAACAAATTAGTGGCCAGCCCTTGGTCACGGAGGTGCACCACCGCCTGTGCTTCGTGGGTCCGTGTGCTGTTTGAATTGGTCAGCTACACGGAAGAGGCATTTCCTGTGTGGCCGTTGCTACATTGGAGTTCCACCCCCGCAGCCACGCGGGTCTGCTTGCTGTTAGGATTGTACAGTTTGAGTGGAGCGGGAGATGCCAAATATATTGTACAGTGAGGTGGACAGCACCTTTTATCCCATTTTGATTGTTCAAGAAATGACTTTGACGACGCCCACATGGGTTAGACATTTTGCACTACCAGTCCCAGAATACATTGGGGGATGATTAACATGCTGATTGTAGAAATAAAAGAGGAATTTGTACTGACAGTGCTCTTTTGTCGTCATCTTCAGCTATGGCCCAAGAAGAAGGGCGTCTCTGCCCGAAACGCGTTGGCCAAAATAACGAGGATGTGGCTGCTACACCGACCTGTAATGAGGAGCGATCCCGAGTGTGCCCTCCACCTGAAGGGGTAAACTATGAAAACAAATTAGTGGCCAGCCCTTGGTCACGGAGGTGCACCACCGCCTGTGCTTCGTGGGTCCGTGTGGTGTTTGAATTGGTCAGCTACACGGAAGAGGCATTTCCTGTGTGGCCGTTGCTACATTGGAGTTCCACCCCCGGAGCCACGCGGGTCTGCTTGCTGTTAGGATTGTACAGTTTGAGTGGAGCGGGAGATGCCAAATATATTGTACAGTGAGGTGGACAGCACCTTTTATCCCATTTTGATTGTTCAAGAAATGACTTTGACGACGCCCACATGGGTTAGACATTTTGCACTACCAGTCCCAGAATACATTGGGGGATGATTAACATGCTGATTGTAGAAATAAAAGAGGAATTTGTACTGACAGTGCTCTTTTGTCGTCATCTTCAGCTATGGCCCAAGAAGAAGGGCGTCTCTGCCCGAAACGCGTTGGCCAAAATAACGAGGATGTGGCTGCTACACCGACCTGTAATGAGGAGCGATCCCGAGTGTGCCCTCCACCTGAAGGGATAAACTATGAAAACAAATTAGTGGCCAGCCCTTGGTCACGGAGGTGCACCACCGCCTGTGCTTCGTGGGTCCGTGTGCTGTTTGAATTGGTCAGCTACACGGAAGAGGCATTTCCTGTGTGGCCGTTGCTACATTGGAGTTCCACCCCCGGAGCCACGCGGGTCTGCTTGCTGTTAGGATTGTACAGTTTGAGTGGAGCGGGAGATGCCAAATATATTGTACAGTGAGGTGGACAGCACCTTTTATCCCATTTTGATTGTTCAAGAAATGACTTTGACGACGCCCACATGGGTTAGACATTTTGCACTACCAGTCCCAGAATACATTGGGGGATGATTAACATGCTGATTGTAGAAATAAAAGAGGAATTTGTACTGACAGTGCTCTTTTGTCGTCATCTTCAGCTATGGCCCAAGAAGAAGGGCGTCTCTGCCCGAAACGCGTTGGCCAAAATAACGAGGATGTGGCTGCTACACCGACCTGTAATGAGGAGCGATCCCGAGTGTGCCCTCCACCTGAAGGGATAAACTATGAAAACAAATTAGTGGCCAGCCCTTGGTCACGGAGGTGCACCACCGCCTGTGCTTCGTGGGTCCGTGTGCTGTTTGAATTGGTCAGCTACACGGAAGAGGCATTTCCTGTGTGGCCGTTGCTACATTGGAGTTCCACCCCCGGAGCCACGCGGGTCTGCTTGCTGTTAGGATTGTACAGTTTGAGTGGAGCGGGAGATGCCAAATATATTGTACAGTGAGGTGGACAGCACCTTTTATCCCATTTTGATTGTTCAAGAAATGACTTTGACGACGCCCACATGGGTTAGACATTTTGCACTACCAGTCCCAGAATACATTGGGGGATGATTAACATGCTGATTGTAGAAATAAAAGAGGAATTTGTACTGACAGTGCTCTTTTGTCGTCATCTTCAGCTATGGCCCAAGAAGAAGGGCGTCTCTGCCCGAAACGCGTTGGCCAAAATAACGAGGATGTGGCTGCTACACCGACCTGTAATGAGGAGCGATCCCGAGTGTGCCCTCCACCTGAAGGGGTAAACTATGAAAACAAATTAGTGGCCAGCCCTTGGTCACGGAGGTGCACCACCGCCTGTGCTTCGTGGGCCCGTGTGCTGTTTGAATTGGTCAGCTACACGGAAGAGGCATTTCCTGTGTGGCCGTTGCTACATTGGAGTTCCACCCCCGGAGCCACGCGGGTCTGCTTGCTGTTAGGATTGTACAGTTTGAGTGGAGCGGGAGATGCCAAATATATTGTACAGTGAGGTGGACAGCACCTTTTATCCCATTTTGATTGTTCAAGAAATGACTTTGACGACGCCCACATGGGTTAGACATTTTGCACTACCAGTCCCAGAATACATTGGGGGATGATTAACATGCTGATTGTAGAAATAAAAGAGGAATTTGTACTGACAGTGCTCTTTTGTCGTCATCTTCAGCTATGGCCCAAGAAGAAGGGCGTCTCTGCCCGAAACGCGTTGGCCAAAATAACGAGGATGTGGCTGCTACACCGACCTGTAATGAGGAGCGATCCCGAGTGTGCCCTCCACCTGAAGGGGTAAACTATGAAAACAAATTAGTGGCCAGCCCTTGGTCACGGAGGTGCACCACCGCCTGTGCTTCGTGGGTCCGTGTGCTGTTTGAATTGGTCAGCTACACGGAAGAGGCATTTCCTGTGTGGCCGTTGCTACATTGGAGTTCCACCCCCGGAGCCACGCGGGTCTGCTTGCTGTTAGGATTGTACAGTTTGAGTGGAGCGGGAGATGCCAAATATATTGTACAGTGAGGTGGACAGCACCTTTTATCCCATTTTGATTGTTCAAGAAATGACTTTGACGACGCCCACATGGGTTAGACATTTTGCACTACCAGTCCCAGAATACATTGGGGGATGATTAACATGCTGATTGTAGAAATAAAAGAGGAATTTGTACTGACAGTGCTCTTTTGTCGTCATCTTCAGCTATGGCCCAAGAAGAAGGGCGTCTCTGCCCGAAACGCGTTGGCCAAAATAACGAGGATGTGGCTGCTACACCGACCTGTAATGAGGAGCGATCCCAAATGTGTGCCCTCCACCTGAAGGGGTAAACTATGAAAACAAATTAGTGGCCAGCCCTTGGTCACGGAGGTGCACCACCGCCTGTGCTTCGTGGGTCCGTGTGCTGTTTGAATTGGTCAGCTACACGGAAGAGGCATTTCCTGTGTGGCCGTTGCTACATTGGAGTTCCACCCCCGGAGCCACGCGGGTCTGCTTGCTGTTAGGATTGTACAGTTTGAGTGGAGCGGGAGATGCCAAATATATTGTACAGTGAGGTGGACAGCACCTTTTATCCCATTTTGATTGTTCAAGAAATGACTTTGACGACGCCCACATGGGTTAGACATTTTGCACTACCAGTCCCAGAATACATTGGGGGATGATTAACATGCTGATTGTAGAAATAAAAGAGGAATTTGTACTGACAGTGCTCTTTTGTCGTCATCTTCAGCTATGGCCCAAGAAGAAGGGCGTCTCTGCCCGAAACGCGTTGGCCAAAATAACGAGGATGTGGCTGCTACACCGACCTGTAATGAGGAGCGATCCCGAGTGTGCCCTCCACCTGAAGGGGTAAACTATGAAAACAAATTAGTGGCCAGCCCTTGGTCACGGAGGTGCACCACCGCCTGTGCTTCGTGGGTCCGTGTGCTGTTTGAATTGGTCAGCTACACGGAAGAGGCATTTCCTGTGTGGCCGTTGCTACATTGGAGTTCCACCCCCGGAGCCACGCGGGTCTGCTTGCTGTTAGGATTGTACAGTTTGAGTGGAGCGGGAGATGCCAAATATATTGTACAGTGAGGTGGACAGCACCTTTTATCCCATTTTGATTGTTCAAGAAATGACTTTGACGACGCCCACATGGGTTAGACATTTTGCACTACCAGTCCCAGAATACATTGGGGGATGATTAACATGCTGATTGTAGAAATAAAAGAGGAATTTGTACTGACAGTGCTCTTTTGTCGTCATCTTCAGCTATGGCCCAAGAAGAAGGGCGTCTCTGCCCGAAACGCGTTGGCCAAAATAACGAGGATGTGGCTGCTACACCGACCTGTAATGAGGAGCGATCCCGAGTGTGCCCTCCACCTGAAGGGGTAAACTATGAAAACAAATTAGTGGCCAGCCCTTGGTCACGGAGGTGCACCACCGCCTGTGCTTCGTGGGTCCGTGTGCTGTTTGAATTGGTCAGCTACACGGAAGAGGCATTTCCTGTGTGGCCGTTGCTACATTGGAGTTCCACCCCCGGAGCCACGCGGGTCTGCTTGCTGTTAGGATTGTACAGTTTGAGTGGAGCGGGAGATGCCAAATATATTGTACAGTGAGGTGGACAGCACCTTTTATCCCATTTTGATTGTTCAAGAAATGACTTTGACGACGCCCACATGGGTTAGACATTTTGCACTACCAGTCCCAGAATACATTGGGGGATGATTAACATGCTGATTGTAGAAATAAAAGAGGAATTTGTACTGACAGTGCTCTTTTGTCGTCATCTTCAGCTATGGCCCAAGAAGAAGGGCGTCTCTGCCCGAAACGCGTTGGCCAAAATAACGAGGATGTGGCTGCTACACCGACCTGTAATGAGGAGCGATCCCGAGTGTGCCCTCCACCTGAAGGGGTAAACTATGAAAACAAATTAGTGGCCAGCCCTTGGTCACGGAGGTGCACCACCGCCTGTGCTTCGTGGGTCCGTGTGCTGTTTGAATTGGTCAGCTACACGGAAGAGGCATTTCCTGTGTGGCCGTTGCTACATTGGAGTTCCACCCCCGGAGCCACGCGGGTCTGCTTGCTGTTAGGATTGTACAGTTTGAGTGGAGCGGGAGATGCCAAATATATTGTACAGTGAGGTGGACAGCACCTTTTATCCCATTTTGATTGTTCAAGAAATGACTTTGACGACGCCCACATGGGTTAGACATTTTGCACTACCAGTCCCAGAATACATTGGGGGATGATTAACATGCTGATTGTAGAAATAAAAGAGGAATTTGTACTGACAGTGCTCTTTTGTCGTCATCTTCAGCTATGGCCCAAGAAGAAGGGCGTCTCTGCCCGAAACGCGTTGGCCAAAATAACGAGGATGTGGCTGCTACACCGACCTGTAATGAGGAGCGATCCCGAGTGTGCCCTCCACCTGAAGGGGTAAACTATGAAAACATATATATATATATATATATTACCTACTGGCGGTCGCCAGTAGGTAGTTATAGTTAGGACCACGTTTCCATAGGAAATCCGCAACATTCTATTTTGAATAACTTTGGCGCCGGTCGACGAATCCTCGCGAATTTCTCAAAATAGGTGGGGCGCTATGCTCCGCTCCTACCCTGAAAGTCTCGGGGGGATCCGTCAAGCGGGGGCTGAGATAAAAGGGGGGTCCCAAAACGCGTTTTTATATATATATATATATATATATATATATATCCACAATGTGATCCCCAATGCGCTCAAACAGCAGGTGCTCTGCGTGGGGGCCGGATCCCGGCCCAAACTTCCATTTCACACACAATTGACGCGGCACTCCAGAGTAAGATTCTACGATGAGTTTATTTTACACAACTCAACCAACGTGTTTCAGCCTTCTCGCGGATTTGCTCACAGTTAGTGAGTCCCCTCTTTGTTGCACTTTTATTCACAGTTTGCCTTAATGTGGCATTCTGGGATTTGTAGTGCCTACATTACGTATTATAATACATTATTTACACAAGGGAATTATTACTGTTGTCATATTCGCAGAAGTCATTTTGTATCGTGATATAGCATCAATTAATATAAAAAGAGATGTAAATCAATTTAAATTGTCAAGTACATTGTAATTTGCAAGCCAGCTTCAACTTTGTGATGTGGTTTAGTACTCAACAAGATCATGCAACAACATATGTGATTGGGACGGAGTCCACTGGAGGAATTAATTGTAAGAGAAACCGCACTATGAGTCCCTGAATGCTGAAGGATATGGAAATTTACCAGGCCCACCTGGGGGCGATAAAACAATTAACTAAGAGACTCAGGTGTTTACTCTCTTCCAACCCAATCACTCGCATTGCCCGTGAACAAGGAGCAGGAGCTCTGAAACGTGTCGGGCTGATTTTAATGAACTGTGACAAATAATCCCGGTTTTCTGCAATAAAGAGCGCTGCAAAAAATTGCAGAACTCGTCTGTTTCCTGAGTGCGCCGTCACAGGGGAGCCCCTTTTTGTTGTGATATATATATATATATATTACCTACTGGCAGTCACCAGTAGGTAGTTATAGTTAGGACCTATTTTCCATAGCAAATCCGCAACATTCTATTTGGAATAATGTTGGCGCCGATTGACGAATCATCACAAAATTTTCCAAACTTTTGGCCAGCTCCGGTCCGCTCCTATCCTGAAAATTTCACGGTGATTCGTCAAACGGGGGCTGAGAAAAAAGGGGGGTCCCAAAACGTGTTTTCCCCATGCATTTTCCCATAGGACATGTTTACGCAGCTACAGCCCGAACTGCTGAACGGAATTACACCAAATTTGGCAAAGAGGTAGTCCTCAGTTCAGACTCGTACCTTTTGCTTAAATGGTGTAAATCCGTTCAGTAGTTCCTGAGAAAATTAGAGTTAAATAGATAGATATATCTGGGCGGAGCCTAACCACACATCTCATCGTGAGATCTGATTGGCTGTCAGTACTTCATCCAAGAAGTGTTGGCAGCCATCTTGGGACCAATATACATGATAGTACCTCATTAAAAAGCATTGCAGTTAATAGAAGGTTTTAAGACTTTAGTTACATTATACATCATTTGTTGATGGTACCACACTCATTTTAGGAATTGTGGTGTTGTCTAAGGTGATTTTACCATGTGAAAAAGCCTTCTGCTGTGATATCATGAATCATGTTTGAGAGGAAACTATTTTCTCATGCTTTTCCCGCAGAGGTTTGGAAGGTGATCTATAAGCTAAACTGAGAGCATATTTTCTGTAAATTCACATTATCTTTTTCAGTCATGTGAGAATGAAGTCTGACATTCTCAGTAAAACATGTACATCCAACAAGGACAGAGACTGTCAGTTGATTCCTTTGTGTTCTACTGCAGCTTCCCAGAGTGTTCTAAAGAACAACTAGAGCGCTAACAGTCCTACTTATGACAAAGGTATTGCACACTTGAAGCCATCTTGATTGAAATAAAGTGGTAACTCTTAAAACATTTAATTTAAAAAGGAACAAAATGAGGGGGTTCATTTTGCCATAGAAAGTATCATTAGTGCTGCAGAAAGAAAAATTAGGGCACATTTTGAGTGACTTCTCAAATCCTCTTCTATTTCATTAAAACTTCTGACATGCAGACTGAAACATGGACTTTCAATGCCAGTAGCAGACTTCCCTGGTGAGCAGTAGCTTTACTACAGTGATCTAATAAGCAACTAGAGTGATAACAATCTGAATTTATGGCAAATGTGTGACACATCTGAATGCCTTCTTGATGGTATCAAAGTAAAAAACTGAAAGTATTTCCTACTGAGGAGACTGTAGTAAATGAGGATATTAGGTAACTTCATAACAAATAAGTCTCCCAAAATGGCCACCAGAGACAAAAGAGCCCAAATGTAGCCCAAATATCACCCAGATGTAGCCCAAGTATAGCCCAATGACAGAATGTCCCAGAGTGTTCTAACGAACAACTAGAGCGCTAACAGTCTTTCTTATGACAAAAGTATGGCACACCTGAAGCCATCTTGATTGGAATAAAGTGGTAACACTTAAAATATTTAATTTACAAAGTAGCAAAATGAGGGGGTTCATTTTGCCATAGAAAGTATGATTAGTGCTGCAGAAAGAAAAATTAGGGCACATTTTGACTTCACAAATCTTCTTCTATTTCATAAGAAAAATTCTGACATGCAGACTGAAACATGCACTTTGAATACCAGCAGCAGACTTCCCTGATGAGCAGTAGCTTTACTACAGTGATCTAATGAGCAACTAGAGTGCTAACATTCAGAATTTATGGCAAATGTTTGACACATCTGAATGCCATCTTGATGGAACCAAAGTAAAACACTGAAAGTATTTCCAACTGAGGAGACTGCAGTAAATGAGGAAATTAGGAAACTTCATAACAAATAAATCTCCGCAGATGGCCACCAGAGACAAAAGAGCCCAAATGTAGCCCAAATATCACCCAGATGTAGCCCAAGTATAGCCCAAAGACAGAATGTCCCAGAGTGTTCCAACGAACAACTAGAGCGCTAACAGTCTTACTTATGATAAAAGTATGGAACACCTGAAGACATCTTGATTGGAATAAAGTGGTAACACTTAAAACATTTAGGGGCAGATTTATGAAGCCCTTGCGCCTCATTTACGCCGCCGTTGCGTCACTTTTGTGACGCAGCAGCGGCGCAAATCCTGCGCCATGGTGCGGGGTATTTATAACGTGACGCATCTGGGAGATGCGTCACGTTGTAAAGCCCTGCGCCACATGTAGGCGTTCCAGGGCAGGTGGGGGCGTTCCGGCGCAGGAACGCCTCCTAAAAGTGGCTGAGTGAAATCTACAAGATTTCACTCAGTCACTTTTGAGCCCATGCTGCGTCAAAACCCTGCGCCTGCTTGAAGCAGGCGTAAGGATTGATGCAGCATTGTGCAGATAGGGCACACTCGAGCCTTGCTGGAGCTGCGTCGCGCTTGCGACGCAACTCCAGCAATGCGCCACTTTTCGGCACAGATGCGTGACTCATCTGTGCCGTTTTTGCCCCATGGTGCGCCGCATTATAAATGCGGCGCATCCATGATGGCGGAGCTGGGGCGCAAAATAACTGGCGCATCCCTGCTGATATGCAGGGATGCGTCAGTTATTATAAATATGCCCCTTAATGTACAAAGGAACAAAATGAGGGGGTTCATTTTGCCATACAAATTCTGATTAGTGCTGCAGAAAGAAAAATCAGGGCACATTTTGACTTCTCAAATCCTCTTCTATTTCATAAAAAAATTCTGACATGCAGACTGAAACATGCACTTTAAATACCAGCAGCAGACTTCCCTGGTGAGCAGTAGCTTTACTACAGTGATCTAATGAGCAACTAGAGTGCTAACATTCAGAATTTATGGCAAATGTGTGACACATCTGAATGCCTTCTTGATGGAACCAAAATAAAAAACTGAAAGTATTTCCTACTGAGGAGACTGCAGTAAATGAGGAAATTAGGAAACTTCATGACAAATAAATCTCCCAAGATGGCCACCAGAGACAAAAGAGCCCAAATGTAGCCCAAATTTCACCTAGATGTAGCCCACATGTAGCCCAATGACAGAAGTGTGCAAAACACTTATTGTTTGTGTATTTGCAGTTTTATATAGTGCAGAATTGTCAGGTATTGGAGTGCTACATGAGCATTGGTTACATCACATAAGATCAAATTCATTCTGGTTGTAGACATGGGGAGATTAAGTGACTTGACCAGAATCACAGAATGTCGAGCTGAAGCAGAAACTCCAACCTGGTTCCCCAGTTGCAAAGTCTGCAGCTCTGGAAGTAACACCACATCCTCTCCCCTAGATGCAACATTTAATCAATTGGTCAACTGGATAAAAAAACATAAAGATTACAAATAATTTAAAAGTTCTTTGTCGCTATTTGAAAACTCAGAAAATATGTCCTCATTTTAGTTTTTTAGAGCACTAACCATCATTTTGATGCAAACACGACCCTCTAATATATGTAATTTCTAAAGGAAATGCTCTAGGTATTACAGTTTTGATTACATCAAGATGAAGTCAGGCGTTCCACACTTTTCTAATAAATATAGAATGTTAGCAATCTAGTTGTTCATTGGGATACTGTTGAGAGGCAGAGGCCAGGGGCACGGACTCTGAAAATTGAAGGCAGGTAGGAGAGTGCAGAGGCAACCATTTGATCACACTGGGCAGGCAGGAAGGGCAGTGGCAGCACAACAGACTATGGAGGGCAGTGGCAAGGGGGGCAGGGGCAACAAACCAACAATACAGGACTGGCAAGAGAGGCTGTGGCAACATAATAGACAATTGTGGGCAGAAGGAAGAGGCAGTGGTAGTATAACCATACATGCCAACAGACCCGTTTCAGCCAGGAAACGTCCAATGTTTTTACGCTCAAATGGCTTTATTTGATCTGTCTCCTGTCTACAATCTCCTCTTTTTCAATGTTACTCAAAGGGGAAAATCAATACCTCCGTTTTTTTTCAAAATCTCCCTCTTACCAAGTTCAAAATGTTCGCAAGTATGGTACATTGGATCGTGGTAGGCAGGAGGAATTGGGGTAGGGACATGGACTCGGATAACAGAGGACAGGAGGGACATGGAGAGGTGCACCAAACTGACCCTACAGGGCAGGCATCAGGGTTTTCAGCAGCACAATACATCACACATGGGCATGCGGGACGGGAGTGCAGATCAACAATCCATAGAAAGCAAGAGGGAGGGGACAGGACCATGCACATGGACAACAGAGAACAGAGGGGAAAGAGGGAATGGTAGCTAGCTGACCATAATGGAGACAGGAGAGAAAGCTGCACCATAAAGGGCAGGAGGGACGGATCAGGGGCATTACAATGGAACAGACAAGCCAGGAGGGAGGGAATAGGGGTCTGCACATGGAAACAGAGGGCTGGGGGCAAGGGGGCAGGGCAGGAGCAACAAGATGACCATGGAGGTCAGGCAGGATGGGCACTAGAAACAAGACACACCATGGAGAGCAACAATAAGACTATGATGGCATACACACAGACCATGGAGGGAATGTGGAAGGGGGTCAGGGGCAGCTAGCTAACCACACAGGGAAGGTGAGAGGGGCCATGGCAGCACAGAAGACCATGCATGGCAAGTGGGAGGGTTAGTGGCAGCACAATGGCTATGATGGGCAAGAAGGAGGGTGCAGGGGCATGCACAAAGGACCATGGAGGATAGAAGGGAGGGTCAGGACCTGGGCCCAGACAAGAGAGTTCAGGGGAATGGGCCTCACAACAGACTGCGTGGGGCAGGCTGGAGGAGCAGTTGCAGCACAACAGACCAGGGAGGGCAGAAGGGTGTGGCAGTAAAATGGACCATGGAGAACAGGAGGAAGGGGATAGGGGCATGGCATGTGGACATGCAGGGTGGAGGTGGCAGGGACAGGTTACAGTCATCTGACAATGCTAGGCAGGTGGTAGGGGAGTGGCAGCTCAGCAGAACACACAGAGTAGATAGGAGTGGCAGGTCCATGGAACACTGTGGGCAAAAAGGATGGAGCAGGGGCATGCACAAAGACATCGGAGGGCAGGGGGAAAGAGAATAGGGGCAGCAAGCTAAGCACAGAGGCTAAGCAGGAGGTCAATGATGGGCCATAGAATTGGGCAATGGAGGGCAGGAGGAGTGGACTGGTACATCATGCCAAATGGAGGGCAGTGGCAGCACATCAGACCATGCATGGCAGGAGGGAGGAGGGTAGTCCATGGATTCAGACAACAGAGGATAGAGAGGAGGTGGATGGGGCAGCAAGCTAACTGTTCAGAGAAGGTGGGTATTAGGAACTTTATTGCTTTTAAAATGTGTGTCTGTGCGAACTACTTAAAATATGAACCAGTATGCAGCATAATCTCACTTTTATTCAGGAAGAAGAGGACGTTTGTGACTGTGACTCCGGGCTCACTTGGCAGAAACACCCCTTGACCCTTCACCCCCATCGCAAAATGTAATGCCCGTGAAAATGGTAGGTGGACGCAGTGTTATATAGAACATAGTCCTGAGAGCACGATTGAAAATTAAAACTAGATATAGTATATGGTATAAACTATGCACCAAAAAGTGTGATATAAGATGAACCGGGGCATGAAATATAATATGCAATACATTGTGCGCAATGACAGATTCATTGGAGAGCGCGAGATAGCACAGGCACTAGCGCGCCCTATGCGATATGTGCCTTGGAGTGTAATATGCACAGGGCAGTGTTGTGTAACATAACTAGTGCTGGGGAGTGTAACGTTGCATATGCACTGTGACAAAGAAATGGATCCCAGATTGTAATATGTATGGCATAGCGCTGTGCGTTATAACATACACATCGAGGAAGGCACATTAGATGGGGCAATATAACCCGTGCGAAGGCAAGTGTGGCATGACATATTCACGGGGAGGTGTTACAGTGCACATGGGCTAGAGAGTGTCATAGCATACGCACTAGCTGGTGGAATACAACACAGAGGTGTGAGGCAATCGGCGGGCACTGGTGGGTATAACACAGCATTGGGCTCAGCCAGGAGCACGCTGTGACTCTCAAGTGAGGTTCGTCTCCTTTCCAGAGAGTAAAATAAAAAGTATTACACATCCGGCGGTGGATGTGTTTTTTATTGACCTTGAGGGGGGTTTCTTGCATAGTTTGGTCGAATTTTTGTCGAATCCCCTTTGAATGGCTTGGTGTGCGTGTATATTAAATGTGCCCGTCAATAGCTACCCATGTTTGTATAAATAAACGACAAGGGTGTCTACTTGGAGAGTACCCACCGGCGGGGGCGCCGGGATTAGGCACGGTAGGGCGTCAGACACGTCAGAGCTTCACTAGAGGTGTAAATACATTCCATGTGGATTCATTCTATGCATAGTCGCCTTTTAATGAATATCACGCAAATCGTCATAGTGATAGCTTCATACGGTTTGTCCAGCATGTCCTAGGTGTTTCTATAAATATATATATTTTTAAAATAATAAAAAACAAAGGCCGGCCCCGGGGAATGGGGTCCCCGGAGCCATAAGTGGCCTGAGGAGGGGGGCAACGCAGCCCCCTCCTAAAGAATTTAAATTAAAAAAAGGCCATGACCTGGGGGTTGGGGTCCCCGGGGCCGATTAAGGCCTTGGGAGGGCCAAATTTATTTTTTTCAACAAAAAAACATTAGGGTGCAGGCCCTGGGGGATGGGGTCCCCTGGGCCAGTAAATTAGAAAAAAAAGGGGAGCCACACAGCCCTTCTTAAAAACATAAAAAAAATAAAAGACCGGCATCGCGCTGGAGGCCACGCCCCCTCCTTGCAGCACTCTGCAAAAGCGCCCCCTGGCCAGTTGTAAGTTGGGGAATTAATTCCCTTTCAATACTGAGGGTCCCTGAGGGCCAACTAGCCCAGCAGGTATCTCCAGTGTGCGCCAGGGAGCTGCGTTGCAGACAGGTGTTCTGAGGCCACGCCCCTTTTTACACCTCTATGCAACGCAGCTCTGTGGCGCTTACTGGAGGTACCTAGTGGGCTAGTTTGACCCTAGAGACCCTTAGGATTCAAGGGGACTTAATCTCTCAACTTAGAACGGCCACAGGGCGCGTTTACACAGTGGTGAAGGGAGGGGACGGGGCCTGAGGTGACATGTGCAAACACACCCTGTGGCGCGTTTTAAGTTGGGAAATAATTCCCTTTCAATCCTGAGGGCCCCTGGGGGCTAACTAGCCCACCAGGTGCTTCCAGTAAGCGCCACTGAGCTGCGTAGCAGAGAGGTGGTCCAGGCCGTGCCACTTTTTACACCTCTCTGCAACGCAGCTCTGTGGCGCATACTGGAGGTACCTAGTGAGCTAGTTGGACCCTAGGGACCCTCAGGATTCAAATTAACTTAATCTCCCAACTAAAAACGTCCACAGGGCGTGTTTATACAGTGGTGAAGGGAGGGGACGGGGCCTGAGTTAACGTGTGCAAACAAGCCCTGTGGCGCATTTTAAGTTGGGGAAATAATTCCCCTTCAATCCTGAGAGACCCTGGGGGCCAACTAGCCCACCAGGTCCTTCCAGTAAGCACCACTCCGCTGCGTTGCAGAGAGGTGGTCTAGGCCGTGCCCCTTTTTACATCTCTCTGCAACGCAGCTCTGTGGCGCTTACTGGAGGTACCTAGTGGTCTAGTTGGACCCTAGGGACCCTCAGGATTCAAGGGGACTTAATCTCCTAACTTAAAACGGCCACAGGGCGTGTTTACACAGTGGGGAAGTGAGGGGACGGTGCCTGAGGTGACGTGTGCAAACACGCCCTGTGGCGCGTTTTAAGAGGTAGTTTTAATCCCCTGCCCTATTATACTAGGGGCTTACAGAGGAGGTCATGCTGATCACAGGGGGACCCCAACGCTTAGTGTTCCCTAGTGTATGTAGGTGTTTTCACTATATTCTGAGTGTCTTTTAACATAGCACTGGCTCTAGGACTGGTTAGTCAGACTCAGTTACCACCAGTATCCGTCTGAAAAAGTTGAGGGTACAGGATGATTTTGCAACAAGGCTTCTTTCAGCTCTTCTGTTTGTTCTTTCTGCACGTTATCCTTCTTCCTGCACTTTTCTTCATCTTTGAGGACTTCTGTTGCTTTTTTCTGCATTTCTTTTTTTTTCTTTCTGTGCGTTTTTTCTTCTTTCTTCACGTGTCCTATCTCTGTAGGCATAGTTAGAAATTAGCATTTAAAAAACCTTTGAAATTCACTGAAAAAAATATAGGTTTCAGGCACGTTATAGTTAGGAATTAGCATTTAAAAAACCTTAGAAATTCACTGAAAAAAACATAGGTTTTAGGGGCGTTTTAGTTAGCTGGACTTTTCA
Source organism: Triturus cristatus (assembly GCF_964204655.1). Taxonomy (NCBI): domain Eukaryota; kingdom Metazoa; phylum Chordata; class Amphibia; order Caudata; family Salamandridae; genus Triturus; species Triturus cristatus. The sequence continues at coordinate 805,844,910 of NC_140592.1, read as the reverse complement.
CTCATACAAAACCATTGAAATTCCCCCGTTATAGTTAGTTCAGCTAACTATAACTCGCGCGCCCGCAATGCACTGCTGATGACGTCACATATTACATCACTCATGACATGGTCAGTGACATCACTCATGACATCACTGATGACATCTCAAATGACATCACTAATGACATCACTGATGACATCATCCTTGTGATAGAGTGGCAGACCTCCTCTTCCCCTAATATAACCTTTGATACACACATTCAAAAATAGAAACTACAATGTTCAAAACAATGGACATACCAATACCAGTTACAACAACCTATTCAGTAATTCTAAGATCCACATACACATCCACTCATTCACCAACAGTCCTATACAGTCACTCATACATGTACTCACTCATCATATGTACTCACATACCTATACATCCTGTTACACAACGCCACTCATCCATAGAGTTACTCACACACATAGTCACTCATGCTAATAAAGAATTAAACATCCATTTACTTGCATATCCAGTTATACACACACCACCACACTTACTTCTACAGAAACTTACACATACTTAGTCTTTTAAACAACCACTTATAGAAACACATACTTATTCATACAGGAACTCTTTCAATCTCTCACTCTCACATATAATCACTTATATACACCAATAGTCACATATACTAGTTTAAAACATATGTAGTTACTCATAAAGACACTATTGAGACAGTCTATCATTCCCTAACACACCCATGCACACACTCATCCACCCATACAGTCCTGCACACATGTTGTCTTCAACACATACAAACAGTGAGTCACTCATTCATGCACCTATGCACTACGTAATACCCCCCACCGAACCATACAGACACTCAGACACTCATACTGATACTCAAAAACCAACTAATAACCTATATAGACACTCATGTAGCTACTCACCAACCTATGCAGCCACTTATACACAAAGTGAGAGACTGATACAGATATTTACACATTTAAACATTACTCACTAAGCCATGTATTCACTAAGATACACTTAATCAGTCAGTTATACAATCAAATTTTCAAAAACAAATCATCCATTTAGACACTTATATACCCATTTATTCTTCCATCGACCTTGAGATATACATATATAAAACATATGTAATTTTCAGAAAAACACACATTCACTGGATGATGTCATCAGTGATGTCATTTGAGATGGCATCAGTGATGTTATGAGTGATGTCACTGACCATGTCATGAGCGATGTAATATGTGACGTCATCAGCAGTGCATTGCGGGCACGCGAGTTATAGTTAGCTGAACTAACTATAACGGGGGAATTTCAATGGCTTTGTACGAGTGAAAAGTCCAGCTAACTATAACGCCCCTGAAACCTATGGTTTTTTCAGTGAATTTCTAAGGTTTTTTAAATGCTAATTCCTAACTATAACGTGCCTGAAACCTATGTTTTTTTCAGTGAATATATTTATATATATATATATATGCAAGTGTCATGTAGTTTAGTGAAAATAGAAAACATACTCCGCTAAAAAGCATGTTTGAAACCAACTAGTTGATAATTTACATACATAATGAATAAATAAATAAATATAGCAGCATGGGGCGAACAATTCATAAATAATAGTTGAATAGGTTTTGCATAAAACACAGTTAAAAAGAACAAGCAAAAAATTCCTGGTTAAATTCATTGGTAACTTTTCAATGACATGAATAGCAAATGACAGTATGCATGTAACATATATAAATTCATTCAATTGAAATGTTAATTGGGCATACTTTTCATTTAATCTAAATGGTTGATTATCTTCACAATTAATTAAGTCATCCCCTACAAGAATTGCTGTTTCTTAATCTAGTTCTGAGCAGAGCATAAAACAAGTGCATAAAGTGACTATGCCATAAAAAGCACATTTTTATAAAAAATCATAAATGATTCGAAACCGGGCGGTAGTAACATTATGATTTTGTCCTTTTTTCCTTTTTTCATTCTTTTCCTATCTCTTTGTTTTATTAATCAATACATAATCAGGATTGCTTACATTGGACCACATATATTTAGTTGAAATTACTATTCATCTAAGATGTTAGGTAAGAAGTATGCCACTTTATATATGACCACTCAAAAACTAAAACTGGAGCCCGCTTGAATTATGATAAAACTAGTTAAATAGTAAAAACCAGTTAATATAAATAAAAATAATTTCATGTTTACAATAAATAAAGACTAAAAAACCCCGATAAATAGAAAACCTTAAATAATCATTAATATCCATAAATAATTATAAGATCTTATATAATTCCTCCCCATTATTCAATCCATTTGGGGTGGGGGTATCTAATTCAAGTATGAACCTGGCCTCCATTTGTCTCAAAACCCTTTCCCTGTTTCCTCCCCTTCTCATTGGTGGTACTGCAGCTATAACAAAATATCTCAGATCCTCTAGTTTGTTGTGATGGATAGCCTTAAAATGTCTAGCCACCGGATAAGTCATATCCGAATTGACTATGGCTCTGAGATGTTGCAGAATACGTACGTGCACCTGCAACTTTGTGCTACCCCCGTATTGAAGCCCGCAGGTACAGCTCAACACGTAGACTGCATATTCGATGCGACACGTATATCTGGCCTTGAGCTTTCTGGTGGTGGAGCCATACATGGTGGTGTATTGTGATGTATTAACCCCAAACTTGCATGCCCTGCATGTGCTACATTTGATAAAACCATTGCGGGAGCTAGCCACATATTTTTTGGTTGAACTGAATTACTAATCAGCTCAGGGCTGGATTTGACAAGGGCATTATGCACAGACTTAGGTTTCCTGAAGGTCAAGGCAGGGGGGGGTCAGAAACTGTTGGTTTAAGACCATATCATTTTGTATAATGGGCCAGTGTTTGTTAATTATGGTCCTGATTTTCTTGTGCTGGCAACTATAGGTGGTTACAAATCTCATTTCTTGATCTGCCTCTTCCAGTTTGTGGGGAGTTGCTTTATCGGTAATTGCAGAGGTCACATTCGTTTTTAATAGTTCATCTCTGGACTTCATCTTAACTTTAGCCAGGGCTAGTTTGATATCTTTTTCTTTATAGCCTCTTGCTAAAAATCAGAGACTGCTCTCTTTGATGCATTTCTCGAAACTCACTTCAGAACTGCATATTCTGCGTATCCTTAGGAACTCCCCATAGGGGATGCTCCTAATTAAATGAGTTGGATGGAAACTCGAAGCATGTAGCGTAGAGTTCCCAGATGCACTTTTTCTGTGCAGAGTGGTTTCTATAGAATTGTTGTCAATGTACACATGTACATCTAAAAAATCAATAGCAGTCTCATCAATTGAGGCTGTAAATTGAAGATTAAGTTCATTGTCATTTAGAGATTTAATAAAATCACAGGCCATCTCCTTCGTACCTTTCCAAATCAAAAAAATGTCATTGATGAAGCGCATCCAACAAACGATGCGTTCATCCCAGAGTTTCTTAAATTTGACCTTGAGAACCTGCTCCTCCCACCAGCCCATGTGTAAACATGCATAGCTGGGAGAGAAGCAGGCTCCCATGGCAACTCCTCTAATCTGATGGTATATGTCTTTGTTGAACATGAAGTAATTCTTATAGAGGCAAAAGGCAATCTTATCAACAATCATCTTTCCATGTTGATATAATTCTATAGATCTATTTTTCAGAAAATATTGTACCACTTCCATACCATCAGTAGGGTTAATACTGGTATACAAAGCACATATGTCCATGGTAATCAACAAATAGTCATCTTTCCAAGGAATATCTCGAATCCTCTCGAGGAAATGGTTGGTATCTTTAATGTAAGACGGAAGGGCGGTTACCAAGTCTTGCAAATAAAAATCTACATATACAGATATTTCTTCTAACAGCCCCCCTCTAGCATTAATAATAGTTCTTCCTGGAACTGGAGTGATCATCTTGTGTATTTTAGGTATAAAATACATTATAGGGATGACTAAGAATTCAGTTCATAGATAGTTAAATTCATCATTGGTGAGTTGGCTTTCGCGTTTCCATTTGTTCAGGTTATTGAGACATAAAGCATTCAGTTTCAAAAGTTGTTGAAAATCAGACTTATTGTAACAGTTCTCGTCAGTTAGATGTTTGGTTGCTTCAATTAAATAGTCCTGTATTGGCCATAGGACTATATTCCCCCCTTTGTCCAATTGTTTAATGATTATTTCGCTATGTTCTTGTAGCTTTTTAATCAAATCTTTATATTTTCTATACTTGAATTTGTGCCTCCTCTCCGGCTTTTAACCGTTAGTCGAAGCTTCTTGACCTCCTCAATGATAACGTCTTGATAGATATCAATGGCATCCCGACACATGATTGGAACAAAAGTTGACTTGGGTTTAAAGGAGGATTTAGAAACTGTGGAAGAACTGACACCCATTTCTCGGCTCAATTCCTGTGTTGGTATAATACTATCATCCTGATTCCCATTGAATAAATCATCCATAGTTCGTAGATTTGGGATGTCTGAAACTGTTAATGTAGAAACTGTCTCTGAATTTGAAGTGCTAACATTGTCAGTATTGTCTGTAACCTTTTTAGAGTTTTTAATAGTAAAATATTTTTTTAGTTTCGTTTTGCGAATGAATTTGTAAATGTCCACTCTAGTTTGAACATAGTTCAGACTGCTTTCCGGGCAGTACGATAGGCCAAGCGCCAGAAGTTGGATTTCAGCTTGATCTAATTGGACCGATGACAAATTCACCACTGCGGTCCCCAGTAGGTAGTTATAGTTAGGACCTAGTTACTATAGGAAAATGGCAACATTTTATTCCCAATAACTTTGGCGCCGATTAACGAATCTTCGCAAACGTTTCAAAACTAATTCTTTATTGAGATCAGCTCCTATGTTGAAAGTTTGGGGGTGATTCGTTAAGGGGGGCCAAGAAAAAAGGGGAGTCCCGAAACGTTTTTTCTCCATGTTAATTTCCATAGGCAACTTTAGACAAGGCTACAGGTCGAACGGGTGAACGGAATTACCACAAATTTGGCAGTGAGAAGGGTCTTGGTCTAGAAACCAAGCTTTTGTTTATTTGGTGTAAATTCGTTCAATAGTTTTTGAGAAATATCGAAATTTACAGCTATTGATAGTTGGGAATTCTGCCATCTGATTGGCTGAGGCGTTACGAGCACGAGCTTTTTGCTGATTGGCTGCGAGCGGTGCGAGTGGTTGCAACTAGGAAGTGTTGGACGCCATTTTGTGATTCCGTTGAAGCGAGTAAGGTGGAAAAAGGGGAAAAAAGGGGGAAAGAAGTGGAAAATAGGAGGGTAGGAGCACTGTAACCTCTGTGGGGTGTTTAGGGTGTGCTATAGAGGGGGTGCGAAGCAAAGTATTTACCCCTACCAGTGTGTAAGTGGTGGACTACGGAAATTAAGTGAGGTATTGGGTAAGGTCTGATGCGGGTAAGGTGAGCTGGTGCTGTGAAGTCATATGCAGTGGCCGCTGCACTACAGTTGTGGAAGTAGTGTCCAGATGTGTTCATAACTACTAGGACGAACTACTGACCCGTACTGGTATGAAAGTCCTGGGGTATGGAATATATGTGCGGTATTGTCTAGAGTCTCATGTTGCTAAGCTGAGCTGCTGCCGAGTTGGGGATTAAAGCGTGAGCCAAACTGTGTGTTATATGCTGTGAAGCCATGTGCTCTGGCCGCTGTGCCACATCTGTGCAAGTAGTGTCAGCATGTAGTTATAGGTACTTGGATGAACTTTTGTTTAGAACATTGTAGATTGTGTATGGTGCTTAGGTGGTGTTGTATAGGGAGTGCGAAGGTAAATCAATATGGTATTTGTAGAGTGCAAACTTCTCACCCCTGTGGGTGAGTAGAGCTGGGGATCAAAGCGAGAGGTCTGTGCTGCAAAGTGAGATGGTCTGGCTGCTGCGCCACAGCTGTGTGGAGAATACATTTTGGCGAGGGTTCAGGAGTTGGTGTTATCTGGCCCTAAAATAGCAGGCCTAAGTTGTAAGTTATAGGGTGGCTCTAAAAAGAGCCCTTGTGTTCATTAGTTGGAGCTACATATAAATGTGCGGATGCACAGCTTCAAGTTATTCAGGAAAACTCGGTTTCCCTGATCTGTGAACTGTACTCCTCACTTATGTATATATCCGCCATATCAAAACGTATGTTGTTGTTGTGTATGGACCCCATTTTGTGGTCTCTGAGGTATGCAGAGACAGCTTTGTTGACTTTTTTTCGAGATTTTCAATCAGAGGACAACATTGTTTGGACCATTTCCACTTCTGTCTTTGGCATATATTGGAATATACAAAGACAGTTTGAGGCAAAAGTAACATCAATTGTCCAAAGGTGTCCTTCATAAGCATTTCCAAATCTACCCAGTCAATGTGCCTAGGTCATTTCCACCACAGTGCACAATCATGAGGTCAGGGTGTTGGATATGCAGACAGGTTTTAACCAAAGGCAACAAAAGGTGTCCAAACCATTTAATGTCCACATTTTGTAAACCTAGGTCTAAGTCAATACGTCTCTGTTCTGCATACCTCTTGCACCGAAAACATAGCTATGTCCTACGATCCACACTAGCATTTTAAAGGTATGGAAAGATGTCTGTAGCTCATGCAGTTCCTTTGTAGAATAAGAGATATGTTTAAAGATGGGGGACTAGTTACTTTTTGCATACAAAACGGTACCTGATTGGGAGAAAAAAGCATTGTTTTTTAAAAGTAGGGTGCACATTCGTTTTGTGGAAAAGTATGTTTGTGATTGGTTAAGAAAAAGCAGTTTGCACATACATATTATAGTACATATTTATAGGATACAATTTGCTCAACCCAACCACACCTGTTACTTGCATTTGGAAGGCACTGTTTGAACTTAAAACAATCGGGAACTTTTAAACTGCACATGCGGTTAAATGTTCGAGAAATGTTGCAAAAAAATATCGTTAGGTTTAAAAAAAATGTATGAACTTTTAACCTCCACGTGTTGTAGAATGTTCTAGAAAGTGTGTTGATAGAATACGTTGCATTTCTGACTTTGATGTGTACTTGAATATTAAAAAAACTATTTATATGGAAAAGTAGAAAGACAGTAATAGAGAGAACTTTTGAAAGCTAAAAGAATCAAGGAACTGTTGTAATTTGTTCTGGATTACCTACTGGCGGTCGACAGTAGGTAGTTATCACTGTTAACAGTCTGAAAGTGCGGTGTTGCTCAGAGTGGCATGGTGGTGATATGATATGGTGCTACACTCGGGTATGAAACAGAGAGTCTAAACCGTGAGGTCATTGCTGTAAAGTGATGTGATCTGGTGTTTGTAGCATACGTGTGCAAGTAGTGTTAGTAGGCGTTTATGCCATACAGGGAGTGGGAAGCGAACTACTGACTGCTACTGTATGTTGATAGTATACCAGAAGCGGGAAGCGGAGTAGTTATGCCTACCGGTGTGAAGACTTGGGGATGAAACCAAGCTGATTGCTGTAAAGTGATGGACTCTGGGCGGTGTAGGATACTAGCCCCTGTAGTATAAGTGTGTAAGTAGTGTTAGTATGCGTTTATAGTATATCGGGAGTGGGAAGCGAACTACTCATCCCTACTGGTGTGAAGACTCGGGGATTAAACCGTGAGCCTAAATAGTGAGCTCATTGCTGTAAATTGATGTACTCTGGGCGCTGTAGCATATTTGTGGAAGAAGTGTTAGTTTACGTTTATACAATATAGGGAGTGGGAAGCGAAAGTCGTACCCCTACCAGTGTCAAGACTCGTGGATGAAACTATGAGCTCATTGCTGTAAAGTCATGTGCTCTGTGTAGTATTCCATTGTAAGTCACAGTAGAATGTTAGTATGTAATTCTACTAGAATCTAAGGGGCATATTATCAAGGAACAGCGTTAAAATTATCGCCGCTTTAGCGGCAGGAAACTGCTGCTAAAACGGCGATAATGGGCTTGATAATATGCCGTAGAGAATTCCAGTAGAAGCCCATGTTAACACGAGAACATGAGCTTCTATTGGAATTCTCTATGGCATATTATCAAGCCCATTATCGCCGTTTTAGGGGCAGTTTCCTGCCGCCAAAGCGGCGATAATTTTAACGCCGTTCCTTGATAATATGGCCCTCAGTATGTAATGTTAGAATGTAGGGCTGTCATGAGGGGAACCTTGCGGAGTTTGTACACGGTGCTGGATTAGACAGTTGCTTTGCTGTCTGCTCCTGTTGGTGGTTGTTTCAGGTGTCTTGTTTCCTTGTAATAAATCTACTTATTGGATTCACTGCTGTCTGCCTCTTCACTACATAAATTTGGCCACGAGTGGTAGAAGGCAAAAAGAAGGCACCACTCAGCAATATTTCAAAATTGCTTGCGTTGTGCTGAAGACCCGTTTTGTCCATGTAACTGTTTCTACTCATGCCAAGGCCGTCGGCTCATTGAACTATGTCATCCGACTTCTGGTAGGATTTATATTTTTAGATTTTGCGCTTCCTCTGCTTCTTCACTACATTCTGGTCGCTGTACTACACGTGTGTAAGTAGTGTTAATATGCGTTTATACTAACAAATGCATCATGGTAGTAGAGAGGGCGACCTCTTAGGCGCAGCTCATACAATGTCCCAAGTTGTGCATTCGCTGGACATTTGTGTTTGCTATTAGATGGTGGTGCATGGCTTCCACCCTGTGATAGCAAATACTTGTTCGACTACTTGAAGCGAGAGGAGGAAAACCTCGTATCGCTGTAATAGAGGGGATGCGGATGGTAAAAAGTGGGGTCTCACCTGTTCTTTTAAATGAGGCCCCTGGTGGGTGGGTAATGTTCCTGTGGCCAATCCAATTATTGTATTGCGGGGTCTCTGTAGGACTGGGCATCTTAATGTCACATGTAAATTAGGCACGGAAGGGCACAGAGACGTTTTGCAGCCTAGGGGAGCGGCACCTTCCTGGGTATTGTTTACTAATTGTTCGGGGGGTTCGAGGCCAACTGAAGTCTGGGGATCACCACACTCCGGGTCTTTATTTAAATATGCAGGGTGGGCCTCAGCAGTCCCTGAAGCCTCGGTGGTCCTAGGCAGTGCCTTATTTGTTCTGTAATCACACGGGCAGTAGTTATGGTGTTATAAAGTGATGCACTCATAGAACTCTTGCAGTTGTACAATTACCCAGGCTTCATTTGTCTAATAGTCAGTTAGATTATGTTTGGTAGGTGCACTCTAATATTAAATAATGTTGTCCTTAAAATCTCCTATAAACAGATGATTTTCACAATAAACAATAGACAAGTGTCGTCAGAAAAAGAAGACCTATACACTCAGTTATTTATTTGAAAAAATAAGTAACCTTTATTAAAACAGAAATAAATAGAAATGTAACTTTAATGGAAAAGTATAATAAAAAAAACGTGGGTTGGACTCCAGTGGAAGCAGCGTAGGAAACCTGCAAGACAAAAATGAAACATAAGTATGTGTGCTATGTGGAAGAGGTAAAGAAAGGTAGTCCGAATGAAAGAACCATAGTGAGAATGTAAGGGAGGGGGAGTGGGTGGAAGGGAGAAGGAGGGGAGAGTCAAATGAAGAGAGGGAGGAGGAGACAGAGCGTTGGCCGATTGCACCCAGCCCTTAGTGTTTACCCTCCGTCACCCGTTTGTCTAGGACGCTGGGGTCTGCGAGAAAGAGTGTGGTTCAGCAAGTCCTTAAAATTAAATACATGAGGCCAAAGATTATGGGCAATATTATGAAGGAAGGGCGATAAAATTATCGCCGCATTAGCGGCAGGAAACTGCCGCTAAAGCGACGAGAAAGGGTTGATAATATGCCCTTGTGAATTCCCTTAGAAGCCCAGGTTCTGGTGTGAACCTGGGCTTCCATGGGAATTTATAAGGGCATATTATCAACCCCTTATCGTCACTTTAGCGGCAGTTTCATGTCGCTAAAGTGGGGATAATGTTATCGTCGTTGTTTGATAATATAGTCCTACATTATTAGCGACGGGAAAATCGCTTGCATGCACCTGTTCACCCAGGGTGCTGCACCCCAACCCCTTCCCCCGCACTGTGCTCAATTGTAGGTCTTGCACACCGAGGCTTCACTGCTCACCTGCCACCACTGGTGTGTCCAACGACGTGTTGGTGCAAGCTCCTAGTCCGGGGTATTTTTGTCCGATAGGCCAGGTCTCCTGTCGGGGACGGTGTCTTGATACCACGATGGAAGGTGTCAGAATGTCAGGGCATCATTGTGGGGTCAGCTCCCGCTCCGCCCTTCTTGTGGCAATCAATGAAATGTCTGAAAAGGGAGAAATAATTTAATGGTGGAAACGTCTGGAGGTAAATGAAGGTTTCTTTCAAACTTGATAGAAAATAGGAGTTGAGTGCATCCTTCGTTTTTGAAGTACGATCTACCAACTGTTAGTGGTAATCGTGGTTCAAAGAGGAGTTGGAGTGCAAGAGAATACACAAGGTTAAATAATAATATGTTATACCAACGTTCACATACAAAGGAACAGAGCGCATGCTAGAAGAATAATGTGCACGTGTAATGCAGTGGCGGGAGCCTGTGTGCATGGACACTTAGTAAGGAGCTCACTACAGTGTCCTAAAAGTCAACGCCACATGTCTGTAGGGCAGCGCTGCCCGCTGGCTCAGGCCTACAGTATGGTCCAGCAGGTCCTTAAAATGAAACCAATGTGACTGAATGAGGTCAGAGATCACATCATTACCCATGGCAACATCGCTTTTTCGCACGTGCACACTCAGGGTGATGCACCCCACCCCTCCCGCAGAAATGCCCTCAACAGGTGTCTGTAGGGCAGCGCTGCCCATAGGTTCAGGCCTACCTTATGGTAAAGCAGGTGAGACAGAGATGTGACTGAATGAGGTCAAAGATCACATCATAACATATGGCAATATCGCTTATTCGCACGTGCGCAGGCTGGCTGATGCATCCCATCCCTCCCGCAGCACCGCGCTGAAGAGGTGTCTGTAAGACAGTGCTGCCCGCTGGCTCAGGCCTACAGTACAGTCCAGTAGGTCTTTAAAATGAGACAGAGATGTGGCTAAATGAGGTCAAAGATCACATCATAACACATGGCAATATCGTTTGTTCGGACCTGTGCAGCTAGGCTGAAGCACCCCACCTCTCTCGCCACAGCACGCTCAATTGGAGGCCCTGTGCACCCATGCCGCTCTGCTTACCTGCTGTCATTGTTGTGTGAGCAAGCACTACGGGCAGCAGTGCTCACAATTCAAATGGAGTGTTGATTGCAGGAGAGTGTACACCTCATGGATCCCTTTCGTAGACGACGAGTAGTAGGGCTCACAATTTAGAGCCCGTGTTGATTGGCAGGATGGAGTACACCTCATGGATCCATTTCTTTTTTTTATTGCGCATTGTGATATGCGAGGTGGATGCGGCAAATCATTTGAGGTAGTATGGAAGAAGAGGGACGTGTGGTGTCGTGGTTATCCTATTTATACGTACGCTAAGTGGGTTGGGCTTGCGTACGCCAGGCCAGCGTAGGGGTGTGAATAATTATTCCGGGGACTTGGTCATTGTTCAGTTCCTGCCTGGCTAGGAAGTGTACTTATGTGTGTTTCTTTTGTAGTTTTGACCTCGCAGAGTGTGCAATTTAGATTAGTGTAGCATGTGTCGGGAGGGTGGAAACTATCATTAATGAGGTGGCATGTGATCTAGGATGTGCAGTCTGCCCATGGCTGATGATGCTCCTTAGAGCCAGCAATACCCAGGCCGAAAGGCAGCACAATAATGTGCAGACACACACACCAGGGGCATCGTGTAACACATATTTGTTTTTTGATGGAACGTTTGAGATGCATGGCAATCACACGTGGAAGGCTAATGTACAGAGCATGAATATTGATCAAGATGATCGTTGCATGTTGTGTGTAGTATAAGATATGTGTATACAGGAAAACACTTTAAAAAAAAGCTTTCTAAGCAGAAGAGGTGTATCTCATTAAACGCTGTAGAGAGAATGAGTAAAATGGCTGGGGTCGTACAGCTGTTACAATGGGAAATGTTATGAACCAATCAAATGCTTTTTTTAAGGTCACATGGCAATCGCGCACTGAGCGCGCAAGGAGGCCGCACCCGACGCGATTTAGACAAAATATATTTATCATAATATAAGTTTATTACAGTTAGAAATATATAAATGTTTAAAATAATTTAGATTTTTACGTGCTCTCATATACTGTTTAAAGTTATTTAGATATACTTTTGAGACAAAAAAAAATAAAGGGAATGGCGTACCCGGCGTGATACTATACGTCTGTGACGTAACACAGGGCCTGGCAGCGTGTACTCGTCGAATACGCAACGCGCAGCAGGCGCGACCCCATACGTACATGACATAACGCATGGCTTGGTACTACATACCCATCGGATACTAAAGTAGCACCTAGGGTGACTTCATGTGTTTATGATGTTACGCGGGACGCGGTGCCACGAACTTGTTGGATACAAAATGTGCATCATTTACGAGTTTAGCAATATGGCGGAGAGGATTTGTGTGGTGATCAAGCTTGGTACGCTACAGGCATGGGAGTGCAGTTTTCTCCCAAAAAAAACCCATATACATATTTTTGGGGGAAGATATAAACCATTACATGATTTTTAAAGTTAAAAACAAGAAGTTCCGAAATATTTAAAAATATAGTAGAAAAAATATAGGTTTTATAAATATTAAAATATGAAATTAATATTTAAAAAAACCTTTGAAATTTACTGAAAAAAACATAGGTTTTACAGACGTTATAGTTAGGAATTAGCATTTAAAAAACCTTTGAAATTCACTAAAAAAAACATAGGTTTTAGGGACGTTATAGTTAGTTGAACATTTGACTCATATAAAACCAGAGAAATTCGCCTGTTATAGTTAGTTGAGCTGACTATAACTTACGCGCCCGCAATGCACTGCTGATGATGTCACATATTACATCACTCATGACATGGTCAGTGACATCACTCATGACATCACTGATGACATCTCAAATGACATCACTGATGACATCACTCACGACATCATCCAGTGAATGTGTGTTTCTATAAAATGTAAATATGTGTAAACATGGTGTCGTCATCCCTTTTTGAGTATAGGTGAATGAAGATAAGTAAATGGACCTTGAGGAAACCCTTATGTGCATAATATGTTGAACAGTTTTTTTAAATCATGCATGATATTTACGAATTCGTCGTGACTGTCAGCGTGGCCCATGTAACGCAATGATGAATTCTCGAATATCGACAAAAAAATAAAAAATACTTTTGGTGAGTTATGCAGACACTAAATCATTCACTCATAGATGTACTCAGAGACTCATGTACCCACTCACACACCCATTCAGACACTCACATACCCACTCAATACCTACTCAGATACTCATTTATCCATTCACATACCCAGTCAGAGAATCACACCCACTTACAGTCTACTGAGAGACCCACACACCCTCTCACAGGTGCACTCAGACACTTATGCACCTACCCCTGGTTCTACTTAGAGACTCATGCACCCACTCACATTCCCACTCAGACAGCCACATACCCAGTCACAGTTCTACTCAGAGAATCATGCACATACTCACAGACCCACTCAAACACTAATGCATCCACTCACAGACCTACTCAGAGACTCATGCACATACTTACAGACCCACTCAGACACTTATGCACCCACTCACAGTCCCACTCAGAGAACCATGCACTCACTCACAGACCTACTCACATACTAATGTACCCACTCACAGACCCAGTCTGAGACTGATACACCAACTTACAGTTCTACTCAGAGTACCATGCACCCACTCACAAATGAACTGAGAGACTCATGCCTCCTCAGAGACCCACTCAGAGACTCATGCACCCACAGACAGACTCACTCAGAGACTCATGCCCAGTCACAGACCTACTCAGAGGGCCATGTATCTACTGAAACACCCACTCAGACACTCATGCACCCACTGACAGACTGACTTGAAAATTCATGCACCTGGACACAGACCCACTCAGACACTAAAGTACCCTCTAACATACCCACTTAGAGACTCATGTACTCACTCACAGACCTACTCAGATACCCAAGCACCCACTCACAGACCCACTCAGACACTAATGCACCCACTCACAGACCTACTCAGAGACTTATGCATGCTCTTATAGACCCAATCAGATACTCATCCACTCACTCACAGACCCACTCAGACACTCATGCACCAACTGACAGACCAACACAGGCACTCACACACCCACTCATAGACCCACACAGGCACTCAGACACCCATTCACACACCCACTCAGATACTTTTGCACCCATTCACAGACCCACTCAGACACTGACACACCCATTCATAGACCCACTCAGTCACTAACGCATGTACTCGCGGACTCACTCAGATAGTCATTCACCTACTCACAAAGCCATTCAGACACTCATCTACTCATACATTCACACACCCATTTATAGGCCTACTCAGACACTCATGCACCCACTCACGGACCCACTCAGACACTCATGCATTTACCCACAGACCCACCTGCACACCCACTGACAGACCCACTCCTACACTCATGCACCCACTCACACACCAACTCAGACACTCATACACCCACTCACAGACCCACTCAGACACTCACAGACCCACTCACAATCCCCCACAGACACTCACACATCACCTCACAGGTCCACTCAGACATTCACACACCCAATCACAGACCCACTCAGACAGTCAGGTACCCACTCACAGACCCACTCAGACACTCACACACCCACTCTCAGACCCACTCAGACACTGACAAACCTACTAACAGACCCACTCAGACATCCATGCACCCAATCACAGACCTTCTCAGAGACTCATGTATCTGCTTACAGACCCAATTAGAGACTCACAATTATTGAGACGTATGATGTGTCAGTGTATCTATGACTGAGTGAGTGAGTGTGTCAGTAAATGCAACAATGTGTTCACAGGCATGTCAGTGTATGTATTAGGCAGTCATAGGTTGTGTGTAGAAGTAAGTGTGATAGTATGTTAGTGAATGCATTAGTGAATCCATGGGTGTGTCAGAGTATGTTGTAGTTAGTCATAGAGTGTGGCATGCTGTTTATGAGTGTTAGACTTGGGGGTCTCTAGTTGGCACAGGTATGCACTTGTGACAAATAGGGACCCTCGCCTCTAGTCAGGGTAAGGGGGTACACTCCTAAAATAAACCCTGCTCACCCCCTTGGTAGCTTGGCACGAGCAGACAGGCTTATCTCAGAGGCAGTGTGTAAAGCATTTGTGAACACATACAGTAGTCAAGTGACAACACCACAGATGGACACCACACAAGTTTTATATAAAAAATAAGTATTCTTTACATAGATTTACCACAAGACCATAAACGACAAAAATCCACAATACTGTTACTTAAAAATGGTAGTAGTTAGCTTAAGTCTCTTTAGTTCTTAAATGCGACACTTTAAGTCAATGTACCTTTAGATGCGACACGCAGGGCAACGAAAGTGTTGCAACAATGTTGATGCGATGAGAGTTTGGTGCAAAGAAATAAAGACATGAAGATCTTCCTGATGTGACTCGCTTCTCCGATGGTGTGAGGAGACTCGACTCGATGCGTCAGCTGCAGCGGAGGCACACTTCTTCAGTAATGCGACGACAACGGCTTTGGCTGTGACACTTTTCTCCGACGTTGCGAGACGCTTCCGCTCGATGCGATCACTGCAGCAGTTCTGACAGCGGCACGCTTCTCCGTGGATGCGAGGTGCTTTTCTTGATGCGGTGCAATGCGACAGCTACAGCGGTGTCATCCAAGATGCGATGGCAGCGGCTGCGACGGCGACACGCTTCTTCTCCGTGAGTCGCGCTTCCAGCTCCTTGCGACACGCAGTCCCTCAGAAGGCCCAAAACAGCAGCAGGCACTTCCAAAGAACTCTGGGGAGCTGGTGGTTGAAGTCTGTTGTCCCTGAGACTTCAGCGGGAGGCAAGCTCTTTTCCAAGCCCTTGGAGATCCTTCACAAGTTGAGCAAAAGTACACACAAAGTTCCTTTCTCCTCTCTTTGGCAGTAGGCAACCCCTGCAGACCAATCCCCCACTTTCAGGGCTAATTTCTCCTCAGTTTCTTCCTGGTTCCTCTTCTCAGCAGAGGTTTCTTCTTCTTTCCCAAAGTGATCTAAAGTTCTTG
This sequence comes from Triturus cristatus, assembly GCF_964204655.1. Classification (NCBI taxonomy): domain Eukaryota; kingdom Metazoa; phylum Chordata; class Amphibia; order Caudata; family Salamandridae; genus Triturus; species Triturus cristatus. Next base: position 805,828,740 of record NC_140592.1, on the reverse strand, counting down.
GGTTGGGGTCCCAATATTTATACTAAGTTTTCCTTTGTTCTCTTAAGGCAGAGAGGCCTTTGCCTTGTCCAAACCAGTTCTGGTCAGTCCTGGAGCACTTTGTTTACCTGACTCCTTCTTTCTTTTCAGAGTGCAGGGCAGAGACATCAGACGCACCACAGGAGGTGGAGCCAGCATTGTGGAGGGAAGGCATAGCCCTATTCACGTCCCAGGTGCAACTCCTCCCTCCCATCTAGATGCAGATCTCTATATTCACCACTGGGCTACCTCCCCCTATCTCCTGGAATTCCCCAGCCCTGTCACTCAAACTCCAGAAAAGGAATACACAGCCTAGCAGAGTCAGGTTTGAATGGTTAGACAAGAAAATACCTACTTTCTAAAAGTGGTATTTTCAAACACAGAATGTTAAAACCAACTTCACTAAAAGATGTATTTTATCATTCTGAGTTCAGGCATACTAAAGTCGAATTTCTACCATGTTCCCTGAGTCAGTTAGGATTATAAAATGTAATAATCAAACTGCCCATTCTGGCCTATGGAGAACAGGTAGCCTTGCAATAGTGAAAATGGCTGTAATTCACTATTAGAAAATGCCACACACACCAGGGCATGTTCTACCTTGTACTTACAATGCACCCTGCCCTTGGGCTTACCATAGGGGTGTCTGACATGAAAAAGGGAAAGTTTAGGGACTGGCAAGTGGGTGTACTTGCCCAGTCAGTATGACAGTACCAGACTGCACACAGGCTCTGCAATGGCAGGCCTTAGACACACTTTTCCAGGCTGCTTCTGTGGGTGGCACAACCAGTGCTGCAGGCCCACCAGCAGTATTTGGATTACCAGCCCTGGGCATTCCTGGTGCACTGTACTAGGGTCTGACAGGTAAACCAAACCAACCAATCAGGGAATCACTAATTCATACATCAATTTACAGTAGGGAGCACTTGCACCGTGGCACTGTACAGCAGTGGCACAGTGCTCTGAGCATCTAACACCAGAAAACACACATGAGGCAACAGCAAAAATGGAAGGGAGACCCATGCCAAGGTGCCAGGCCTAACAATGAGTAACTGCTTGAATGTGTTAGTGAATGGATTGGTGTGTTCATGAGTGTGTCACTGTATGTATCAGTCATTCCCAGAGTGTCTGATTGTGTATATGAGTGAGTCAGAGATTTTGTCAGACAAATCATCAGTGTGTGCATGGGTTTGTTAATGTATGCATTAGTGATACCCAGGTTGTCTCAAAGTGTGTATCACTGAGTGAGTGAGTATGTCAGTTAATGCATCAGTGTGTTCATGGGTGTGTCAATGCGTATATTAGTGAGTCCCAGAGTATGTCAGTGTGTGTATAAGTGAGTGGGTGAATATGTGAATGAATCCATTAGTTTTTGCCAGGGTATGTCACTGTATGGATGAGTGAGTCCAACTGTGTCTGTTACTGTATCTATGTATACATTTTATAACAATTATATACAGAATTGATTACCTAAACATTTTGAAAAATTGAATCTCTTGATCTGTTATAATAGATCAAAAATAAAAATACTTGTTAATAAAACATATTTAAAAGTTTCACAGTAAAGTTCAAATTGCTGAAAACTAACCATTTATGTTAATCTACAAGCAGTACATGACTGTAGCACTGCAAAACACATATATTTCTTTAAACATGTCATTTTCTGGTTTTTACTGCTCTCAGCTTTTATGCTTGTACAACTTAAACAATGTGCTGTATAAATAATCCTCATTGAACAGTGGGGAAAAAACATTGAGAACAATTGTAGAAAAAACCCATAACTGAACAGAATTACACTACAAATTAGTCATACCATGCATCACACTCACTACAAACACTTAGGTGTCGATTCCGATCCGGTAAAACCCGGGTACGAACCGTCGGACGGAGCGTTTTCTCCATCCGACTCGTACCCGGGAAAACCACCTTACAAACCTGCAAGTACGATTCGTACAAAAAACACCATTTCCGTACGAATCGTAAAAAACACCGACCGGCTAAAATATACCCAGAATTCCGATCCGGGACACCGCGTACGCGACATTCGCACGGAGTCAGGCAGCGTTTTACGGACCAGCAAGTACGATTCGTACCCACAGCACTTCGCACGGCAATATTTTTGCGGGACCCAAAAAGTGCTGGAAAAGCTAAGTACGCCATGATGCACGGCGAAAAGGGGGCCCGGTACGCACCATACCCCCATCCCTACACGTCCGCACTGTACCCCCAGCCCCCCCCATGTACGTACCATACCCCAGCACCCATAACTGCACGTACCATACCCCCACCCCCCGTATGTACGGTGCGTACCCCCACCCCCTGTATGTACGGTGCATACCCCGGTATGTACGGTGCGTACCCCCACCCCCCATATGTACGGTGCATACCCCCACCCCCGTATGTACGGTGCATACCCCCACTCCCTGTATGTACGGTGCGTAACCCCGTATGTACGGTGCATACCCCCAGCTACCGTACATACGGGGGTGAGGGTACACACCGTACATACGGGGTGTGGGGGTACGCACCGTACATACGGGGGGGTATGCACCATACATACGGGGGGTGGGGGTACGCACCGTACATACGGGGGGTGGGGGTACGGTGCGTACAGGTATGGGTGCTGGGGTACGGTGCGTACCTGGGGGGCTGGGGGTACGGTGCGGACATGGGAGGGGGGCTGGGGGGTACGGTGCGGACATGTAGGGATGGGGGTACGGTGCATACATGGGGAGGCTGGGGGTACAGTGCGTACATGGGGGGGTGCTGGGGGTACGGTGCGGATGTAAGCGGGAGGGGTGGGAGGTTGGGGGGACTGTACACCTCGTACCCCTCGCCCAGGTGTGCCCGGGGTAGGGGTGGTACACAGTTCGCTCCGTACGGGACGTTTTAAATGCGGTTGTATATTCAGACGGAGCGTTTTACATGCGTTTGTATATTCGGACGGACGGTACGGATCGTACTTGTGCGCTCGGACTTTAGTTTTACGAATCGTACGCAAAACTGTCCAGGGACGTGTCGTAGACTTTTCCCGATGTCATTCGTATGTATTTTCCACGTACGAATCGTACTTGCCCGTTTGTACGGGACTTGTATGATTCGTACGTAAAAAAAATACAGATACGATTCGTACGGGAATTTTTTTTACCGGATCGGAATCGGCACCTTAATAAGCTATTCTAGCTAAAGGTACTCAACTAATATAAATACATATATCCCCCCAAAAAGTTGTATGATACTGAAATAGTCCATTACTCAAAATACATGTAACACATCTCCAAATTTTGAACTCCATTTTGAAGATATCACCCCTGCTTGGCCGAATTATATCTTACACACTGATCATTCATAAAAAATAAAAACTGTATTCTGCTTTTACATGCTAATCTTCCTTAAAACTTTGGTTGAAGAAAGAAGAGATATGAATTTGGAAGTTTGAAAGGTAAGTTTTTGTGTAAAAGTGAGCTTGCTGTCGATGCATTCTGTACATCCAGTTGAACTTATTAAATAAACCGTGTAGTGTTCTGAAGTTATACAAAGCCCTTCATAAAAGAAAATAGCCAGTGTTGTGTACGTTCTTCCAAAAATTGAAATTTGTTCTGCTTTGAATTTTATAATTTCAGTTTCTATTTTTGATCCATCAGCTCTGCATAATTGTAACATCAATATAAAGTAGTTTCCACTTCTCTGTATCTGCAAGGTAGACATACAATTTGATCTACAATTTGAGCAGGTCAAATTTTGAGTTTTCATTTTTTGTTAGCCTATCAAAAGACAAAGTTTTACAACCTGGTAACTGGTTAAGTAGATATATCTTTCCAAATTAATTTGAGTAGTAGTTGCAAAGGAACAATCTTCTCAATAGTGGTTTCACGTGTAACTCAGCCCAAATAATTCATCAATATTAACTTCCTCTTCTTCCAAACATCCAAGAATCACCATAAGAAATCCCTGAGCATCTTGTTGACTGTTGAGAGGATGAGAGAAAATAGTACAGATCCTCTATGCATATCTACCACATCTCGAATGCCTGAAGTAGAATGTACTACAGTCCTATCACTACGTAAACGTTCCAGCAAAGTACATAGATGAGAGCAGATTCTATTGTCTCCTTTATGTTGAATTTCATTTACAAAATGTGGTAAATGGAAGAGTACATCGAGATCCACAATTGCATAGCAGTTGACACCGTTACTGTTTTCCAGCTGAAAACCTACAATACCACCGTTAATTTTCAAATTCTTCATCTTACCATCTTTCTTTCTTTTTTCTTCTTTATAGGAACATCCATTGACTGCTTACTAAGCTTCCGCTTAGGACAGATTCTTTGTTTCCTATAAATAGGACACTGTCTTATGTGAGGAGCATATACCTTTCTTAACCAATTGTATTCTGTAACTGGAATCAGTACTCACTTACTTTTTATCAAAATCAACCAAAAACAAACCGGACAATGTTCTAACTCGCAACAATGCAACAGATGACAATATTAATAAAAGTTGCATCTACACTTAAACCTTGTGATTTATGGATACTTACAGCATATGCTAGAGAGAGTGGGAACTGGTGGTGCAGTAGACTAACAAAAACGTGCAACACATCGACCAATCTGCTTGATGCCATTAATCTGATCAAATTTTACAGCCAAGTATTCAGCCTCATTCCTAGTTGATAAAGTAATGAAATCAATAACTTTACCCATCACACCATTTACTAATCCTTCCTTAACATTTAAATTGTGCTGAAAAATTACTCTACAGTCTTTACACACACATATCACTTCTCTAATCCAGCAGTCTTAGATACATATTTTTCTAATGATATTATCCTCCTTATTTTGTTTGCATTTCTGAGTCTGCAGTTCATAATGCTGTTTTCTCTCTTTCATCTTTATTTCTTGTCAGGCATTGTAAATCTTCTTTCTCAAATAAAATCAGATGCCTGTTAAAAAAAGACAATAAATTAACGTCTACAACAAATAACTGTATTACTAATTTACTGAGTAACTGGTCATTCTTTAGTCTAGCATTTATAATCAGTTATACAAGACATACTTTCCTTGTATTTTTTACTTTGCTTTCCACAGTACACAGATATACCTCTGTATCCATTTACCTCTCTTGGGTATATGTATTATAGAAATTCTAACTACAACTGAAAGTGTGAGTGAGTAAGTGACCATATTAATGTATCACTATATATATTACTCTGTCCCAGGAGGTCTCACTGTAATTATCAGAGAGTATGAGACTAAGTCAATGACTGCATCAGTGTATCCACAGATATCTCAGTGTATGGCTCAGGATGCCACAGAACACCACATTATCTGTATAAGTGAGTATGTCAGAGTCTTACTGTATCTTTCACTCTCTCATGGTATCTGGGTGTGTGTATAAGTGAAGTGAGTGTGCCACTATATCACTCAATGCATCACTGTGTTTAAGTGTGTGTAAGTGTATGTATCAGTGTCTACAATAGTGTCTGAGTGGTATGTATCAGTGATACACGAGTAACTCGGGGAGTGGATCAGGGTATCCATGGGTGTTCTTGTTTATATATCATAATACCCAGGGTATCTAACTCTGTGTGAGTGTATCAGTGAATGCCTCGCTGTGTGCATGACTGTGTCAGTGTATGTATCAATATGTTCCCAAGTGTGTAATTGTATCAAAGGGTGCATGTCGCAGTATATTTTAACAACTTTAAAAAGTGTGGGGCTATATGAATTTGAGGATCTTTTAACGAACTGCTGCTAAGGTGTGGGGTATTGTTCATTTATATTGGAAGGTGAGGGGATTAGCATGAAACCATAGAGCTCACAGAAGGTCAGCGCTCTAAGTGTCTGACAGCCATGTTCTTTTATGGCGGCTGGGGTGCGGGCGTGCAGTGGCCGTGTGCAGCGGCTTTGCTGTTGCCATGCCCATGGCGCACCAAAGGCAAGCCTGTCTGCGCCCGTCCACACCACACTCGGAACCATGGGCATGGAACCCTGCCCAAACCCTCCCCCCTGCTAATACCCATTTCAAATACAATGCAGAAGAGCTATTGCTGTTTAGGCCACCTCTGGGGTTACAGTGTGCCTACACACTCCGGCCAGATAGGCCAGAAGCAAGATAAGAGGTATGTGACCATTGCAAATTGAACTTAAAAGGTTACACAAATCGCATCAGTACAATACAATTCACCCATGGGAATAAAGATCAGTGGAGAATGGGGCTTATTAACAGTTGTTCTCTTCCAGGTCATAAAATAGAGACCAGGTTGCTGTTAGAGGAGGAACAATTAGATGTACTGTTCATCACGGAGACCTGGCTCAAGGAGAGCTCTGCTTCTGACTTGTAATGGCCCTACCCCCGGAATACTAAACCTGTAAACAGGATCGGGTAGACAAAACAGGAGGCGGCATCGCCATTATACATAAAGAAGAGCTTAGATGCATCACTACACCCCTAAGAATGACGAATTGGTATATCTTGCAATTTGTGATTACACTTTACCCTACATGCACTTTCTCTGGAGTCTCTATCTACAAGCCACCAGGCTCTTACAGAACATTCATTTAGGCCCTCCCAGACTCTTTAGCCAGCCTGATTGTGGTAAAACGACTCATTACCTTGCTAGGTGACTTCAATATACATATAGATGAGATCAACAACCCCTCTACAAAGAGACTACTACAAGACTTAGAGGCTATGCAACTTAGCCAACTAGTGTACACTGCTACCCAAGATAAAGGTCGCATTCTCAATCCCATTTTTTCTAACGACCCTAAGATTCGGGTGAACACACCCATTCCTGTATCATGTTCAGACCACTATTTTATCCCTTTCAGTCTTTTTGAAAAGAGCTTTATTTATCCAAATATTCATAGACCAATGGTACAAAAAATGAGATATTAGAAGATCAGGAGCAATAAATGTTAATTACACAGTGATAATTGATTGATACATTAAAAAAACGTTATCACAGCAACATTCAAAATTACTGGGTAGAAAATTGCAAAAATAAATTTTCCATGTTTTATTTGATTTATTCTGGTTCTCTAAAAAGCTATAGTAACCCTGAAGAAAGATTTCTACAATTGGCTCTTCCACATAGTGGTCAGCTTATGTGTACCAGCTGTTCACCATTCTCACCGCTATTCTTGGACCATTTAATCTTCGCTCCAGATTTGTATAAACTTATGGGCAGCCCGCACCCTGAAGGAATAAAGTTCTTCCTTTTTTTGGACTTGCCTCATTTTTGCCACCTATTGTTGAAAACTGGGTGGATCCGACATTCTCCACTTTTGTAAAATCAAGGACTTGGCTACCAAAAAAAGCAAACAGAAACAAACTGTTTTTGATGGACTGAATCTTGAATTGGGAATCCCAAATAAGGTAATCAAGGAGTGAGGAGCTAGGTTTAAGGTAAGTTTCCTATTAACACACTGACAGATCTGATTACAGTACTTTGTCAACTTCGGGCAGCTGAAACAGACATGAGTCCAGTCCCCTTGCGGGTGATGGCATCTAAAACAATATGGTGACACCGCTGGGAACATTTTGTGGAGCTTATAAGGGGTGTAATATAACTAAGTCTGCATGGTGAACTCCGCTCGCGTAGTTTGCAGAGTTTTCCGCACTCTGTGAAACACGGAGATCGCGGCGTTCCGAAAAACTCCGCTTCGTGTTGCGGAGTGGAGTTTTTTTCCTCGCTCACATTCATCAACATCATGTTGTTGAGCTAAAGTGAGGAAAATCCACCTCCCCACGCGATCTTTCCTCGTTCGCGATCGTCAACATCAAGTTGGCAAGCGCGAGCGTGGAAAATCAACCGGCGAGAATTCTCAAAGCGGGCAGTCAGATGTCTCATTGCGAGTGGGCACGTAAGCTCACGACCGCTTGCATTAAGAAACCGTCCATCTGTTCGTGTTGAGAAAGCAACCGCTCAAGTAAAAATCTACTCGAGCGGCAGACAGGAAGCAGTGCCCGCTTGCGCTGTGCATGGTTCCATTCGCGATGATTGCAAGCACCTGGCACTGAAAATCACCACAAAAGGCATTTATCTAACGCACTCAGCTGATCGCGGAGCACCGCGTAGCGCAGCAGAGATTTTTTGCCCTTCGCAGAGTTTTGCATAGAGGAACTCCGCCCAGGCTTAAATATAACTGCCATTTGGAGCAAAAACACCATACGTTTAAAATTCACCCCGCGTATTGCCTTGTTGGACCATTCGTTATAGGATTTCCGCATCTATCCGACACCCCGTGGACTCCTGTATTTTTTGTAGGGAGGTGAGGACTAACTGTTCATAGAATTATTACTGCAGAATACGATACCAATCACCTAACCCCATTATTTCCTTAACTCAGAATCCATGACTAATAGCCTCGGGGAGTGTATCATCAGGAAGTTCCAGTTTTCTTGCTATGCTGGATATCTGTAGAAATGAAAATGATAAGACCAAGAATTCTTCTGTTCTGCCCGCTTTGACTTATTCCCATAACTTCAGTCTCGCCTCGATCACAAGATCTTGTATTTGGTGAACTCCTAGCCTTTCCCAATTTCTTTCCAGATCCACCTGTAATCCTAGATCCTTACAGTGTCTTATCTTAATATCTGTATGAATTACCGTGAATTGAAACTCATTCTTCATTTGAGTAAATCTATCTAGGATTATGTGTGGAATCTTGTATCTATTACATTTGGGTAATCTGGGATCTTAATAAAGGGTTTTAGCAGAATTTTAATCTCTAATTACATTTGCTTGATATAAAAATTAAACCCATTATCGTGTGACATAGCTACACGTCTACACCAGTCCATAAAAGCAGCATGAAAATATGTTTTGATATTGGGGAGCCCTAACCCTCCTTCTTCCAGACTCAACTGTAGGGTTTTTAGTTTGGTACGTGTTTTTTTACCTATCCAGTTAAACTTGCAAAACATTTGTTCTATTTCCAAGAAATAACTTTGAGGAACTTTGATAAGAACATTTGAAAAGGTGAAAATAAATAGCGGGAGTATCATCATTTTTATCAACACGGTTCTCCCAATTATAGAAAGTGGCAGTTTGCCAGTTATATAAAATATTCTTGACTTTGTTAAGGGTAGAAACATAATTAAGTAAAAAGAGTGAAAAGTAGTGAGAAACTCAAATGCCCAAATAACGAATTGGATTAGCCATAGCTATCTGGACCTGTAAATCACAACGTAAAACCTGATTTCGACAATTTAATAGTAACATTTTTTACCTTTTATCATTGATCTTATACCCCCCTGGATCAGAAAAGGTTCTAATTATATCGAAGATTTGTTTGATGTTTAGAGAATCTGCTTCCAGAGAAAGAATTAAGTCATCAGTAAACAACGTAAGTTTTGGTGCCCCAGCTACTGGTGCTTAAATTAAAGGAATGTGGCGTATCAGAGAAGCTAGTGGTTCGATAAATAAAGAAAATTAAAATGGGGGATCGGACAACCTTGGGGAGTGCCTCTTTGAATCTTTACTGAGCCAGTGACATGTGCATTAATTATAACTTTCACCTCGGCTCTCTCGTATAACTTCTGTAACATATTAATAAATTTCATTAAAATGGCAAACAAAATTCCTCAATTAACCAAGTCAAAAGCTTTTTCTGCGTCAATCATAATGATTGCCACTGTGGTATCGTTATTTGAAAAATAATCAATAGCTTGGACTAAAAAATGTGTGTTGTTAGCAAGGAGCTTCCCGGCAAAAAGCCACATTGATCCTCATTTACCAGTTTTTTGTGCTGTAGTAATTCTAGCCGCCATTATTTTCATAAATAATTTATATTTGTTATTCAATAAACTAATAAGGTGATATGATCCAGGATTGTCAGCTGGCTTGCCCTTGTTTAAAAAAACTTACAATCACTGCTTCGGAAAAGGTTATCGAAATCTGGCACCCTTTCAAGATCGCGTTGAAGAAGGATACCAATAGATTTATTATCTGTGGCATAAAGATTTTATAGATTTAGATAGGTAGTCCATTACTACTGCACACTTTGCCGCTGGGTGTATTTTTAATGGCCTCCTGGACCTCGGTTTCAGAAATTGGCTCCAAAATCTAGGCTTTTTGGGTACAAGTTAGTATAGGCAACTCCATTGTCTTGAGAAATGTATTAACCCCTTCACGCGATATAGATGCTGGAGTGGAGTACAGCCTATTGTAATGCGCTAGGAAGACTTTATCGATTTCTGCCATTTGATATACTACTTGACCTTTATCCTTGTCAAAAATAGATTTAATGTTCGCATTATTGCATTTTTTTTACGGACTACGCCAAGAACTTGCTTGTGGGTTCCCTTTTCTCATACCACTTTTGTAGACATGTATTTGCTATTGCCTGGCACTCATAAAAATCTCTCATGCTCTGTCTGGCCTTTTATAAACTAGATCCTGTTGTTTGTGAATAGACTGTTGAGTGGAGTTGGCTTGCCTGGTCTAGTTCTTGTTGAAGTTGTCTAGCCATTTCCTTTCTCTTTTTGATGGTGCTTGCCTTCCACGAAATTGCCTCCCCTCTAATGAAGGTCTAGCAGGAATTCCAAACCTGAAAGGGTGGGGCTGATTCCAAATTCCTCTGGGCATAATTCACAAGCAATCTTTTTCATTTTTTTGGCCCAACCCTCTTCAGTCAACAGAGTTTTATCCAACGTCCACCTCAATCGCTCCCCTAAACTAACCGTTATTCTAATCTCTGTCACCGGAGCAGAATAGTCCGAAAAAGAGTTGGGAATAATCCATGACTTCCCCTTTTCACATTGATGGGAGACTAAAAAAAATCGACTCTAGATGCTGAATTATGCCTTTTCGAGAAGCGAGTGAATTTACTTAGAGCTGGATGCTGGACTCTCCAGGTGTCAACTAGTTCAAAATCTCAGATGATTTTCCTCAATTGTCTACAGGTTTTTGGTTTATTTTCTGACTTATTTCTGTGAGAGGAGTCTAGCCCTAGGTTCTGAATTAAGTTAAAATCTCCTCCTATAATTACAAACCTGTGCAACGGAATTAATATAGTGGCCACATTTTCCAAAGCTGACGTCTCATCCTCTATAGGGCCATAATAGATGAATAGATGAAAGACCTATTCCCCGATCTTGAGATTTACCATCACCCATCTAGGTAGTGGGTCGCTCAGTCTGGAGAACTTCCCCCAATAGTTGCTAGTAAGTAAAATTGCTAGGCCCCCTAACGGCTGCATCAGCTGAGGCCAGAAAGGCCTGTGATATGAACTTCGGCCATTTGGGCGAAGGCAATTTTTTTTTTTAATGGGTGTCCTGAAGAAGAATAACTTGCAGATGGCTTGCCATTAGCCACTGAAGAGTGTCTCTTAGCTTAGTTTGATTTTAGCCCCAATTATATTACATGAGGCTATCCGCAGTGTCTGATTTTCAGCCATTTGCACAGACTATCTTCTTCTGATCTACCGGGATCTGAGTATTGCCACCCCCATTAATATGACTTCCTCTACTGTCGTACTTAGTTCTGTTATGTCTAGTCCTGAATGTACGCACAATGCCCCTACCTCAGTCTGTGATTATCAATTTCTTTTTACCCCACACCATTAAGTGACCCCATATCCTCCCCCCTCCCTTGGATCGAGGCCCTGCCCGTCACAGGCCAATTCCCCCATGCCCTTATACACCACCCCCACCTCCCCCTTGCATCTACAACAGTACCTTGGAATAGTACTTGGAGCTCCTTCCAGAGAGGGTGGTACAAAACAACCTGCCTTCCCAAAGCTAGGCTGAAGCAGACAAAAACATATACATATGTTCACCAATGTCTAGCCTTAGCTGACCATTATTACTGCTATTTTCCTGTCTTTATAGATGCTATTTCCTATGATGGAGCAGGTAGAGCAAAATGTTGTATACCTCCTCTATTTACATGTAAAGATTAACTATATAACCTACTGATTATAATTTTACTAACAGTTTGCTGTGTGAAACTAACTTAACCTTTGCATACACAAATTATACGTGGGAAATTGCAATTTGCATGGCAAAATAACTCAAATAACTAAAACACGTACGCATATTAATAGTAGTATATGTGGTAATTAGATATCGCATGATTTATATTGCTTATGTGATGTTTGCATTCTAGGTTGGATCCGAAAGGTAAATATAATCACTTAAATGTCGCTATAAGCTAGGAAAATCTTAATACATAAAGGGATTAATGAGGGTATAACATTAGAAGCATCATTTCTTTGTATTAATTATTCTTTTGTGTTTGTTTCGCTTAAGTTAGCATTTGGGCCTACCACAAAATGGTGACGGAAATCGAGTTCAGAAGTGGCCTCCGTCTCGTGAGCGCGATACCTACTGCGCAGACTCGGATGGCTCCGTGAACTTCCTAACGAACCCTGTACACCATAATCCTCTGTCAAGGATAGGATCTTGGTGGACTGCCAAAACCTCGGACAGTAAAAACTGGTTTAAAATGAACAATTGGATCATACAAGCAAACCAAGAAATATTGTTACATAAGGACTATGTCATCTCCGGCAGTGAAACAGCAAAATCCATGAGAAATTATGATGAACAAATATCAGACGTTTTCGATCAGCCAATCACAGACTTTCTCCGCCTAAAAATGTTTCATGTTATCCCGAAATTTATTATAAAAAGAGTAGTAGAATAGGGAGGGGCTGTGGCATTCGGCGGTTACTATGACTGCATACCCTCTTTGACCCCACAGGCGATGACTGATGCTTGCACGACTTCTGGTCCTTTGGCGAACTTTGAGACTGTGGCGTGATGAGCAAAGAACTTTTGGACCTTAAGCTTTGGCCTGACTATTTGGACAATTTAACGGCTAATTCGGTTATGCAGAGCCAAAGAATTAGAGAAATCCAGATAGCCAGAATAGGTGGCGAATGTTAATGTATATTATGTAAAATAACTTTTCTTTCCCTATAGGTTATAAGGTACCCCCCCACATGTCCAGCGCAATATCATCATCCCTCCTGTATGCAGACTCGTGTGTCAGAGGCGTGTGAGTGTTGGTGTTATGGGCCCCACCAATGAATGTGTGTTTGAATGAGCTTGTGTGACGTAGGGTCTGTGACGGAGGAGGGATAGTTGTAAATTTGCTCTCTCTCTCTTTTTCCGGCTTCGCCCTGGATAACCTACTCCCCCCTCATCCTTTGACTAAAAGCAGAAAATCTTTGGCCCGTTCAACTGACTGGAATATATGTGATCGATCTCTATACGACTTTTGACTTGGATTGTTGCATTATGCCAGCTGCAGCGCTGTAACATTTAAACTCGTCAGTTAGTACCATGAAATCTCCACGTCTCCGTGTTGCCAAGATTGACATGTCCGAATATATTCTAAATGAAAAATTATCCGTAGCAGTAAAGGACTTCTTTTGGATTGCTTGATTCAAGATGTTCTTTAATTCTGATGTCTCCGAAATTGACCAGGATTGTTCTTGGATATTTTGAATTTGAAGGACGAATTGCAGGTACTCAATGAGCTCTGTTAATGGTCAGTTCACCAACATCTTTTGCTTTTTCCAGGAGAACTACTTTGCGCACCAGCTCTGTTATGAATTTGACAGGTGACTACCCTGCTTCGCGATCTTCTGGAATGCCAACAAATCTTAGGTTGGTGCATCAAACACGATTTTCCACATCGTCCAGCTTTAACTATAGATCTTCCAGCTCCATTTGTAGTTTGGTCAGATTGCTTTCTTGATTGGTACTATTGGTTTCTAGGGAGGATACATTTTCACTCTTATAATGACATCAACGCGAGTACCATCTAAGATCATCTTAAGATTGGTCATGAGCTGGTCCTAACTTATACCGGAAGCTTGAGTCAAGACTCTGGAGGCCTCCACTCCTCACCTATCAGACAATCCAGATGAGGCCCACTGACAATGGGAACACTGGATTGATCAGTCGCTAGAAAAACCAGGTCAAGGTGTCAACTAAACACACAAAGAGCTCCCTGGTCTAATAGTCACCTAGCATCCCTGAAAAAAATTGGAAGAAACTACAGAAGAATTGGAGGCAGTCTTACAACCCTGACCTAAAAATTAAATATAAAATTACCATTAGATGCTACCTCAATGTAATTAAATAAGCCCAGACTACGCACTACGAGAAGACAATCAACAAGGCTACCAATTCCCCCAGGGAATTATTTAAGATAGTAAAATCCCTGATAAAGGTCGAGCAGGGAAACTCTCCTCAGCAATCCACTAAGAAAAGATGCAACGAGTTGGCAGTGTTCTTTAAAAAAAAAAGTGGATGATATCTATGATTCACTTCAGCGTAATAACCCCGATATAGATCAAAATTTAGGAGCAGACTCGACAGTAATCTCAGCCGCACCTGTTCTGAATCACATTACTGTCCTGAATGAGGACAATACTCGGCTCCGTTTAGGTAAAATCAAATCAAGATCTCCCCTAGATCTCACACCCCCATATTTTACATTAGGGTTGGGAATCCATTCTCCCCACCACAGTACAGTACAGCTGCTCACACTCTCTATCTTCTGGGATTGTCCCAAAGAAGTAGAAGCATGCAATCATTAGGCCCTTGCTGAAGAAACCCCATCTAGACCTATCTCGCTCCTACCCGCCCTAGGAAAAATACTTGAGAAAGATGTCAACCATAGCTTATCCCAGTTTCTGGAAGAAAAGAACCTTCTACATCATACATAGATGGGCTTTCGACCACAACATAACACAGAATAGCCTCTTCCGGTTGTCACTGAGGAGCTCAAAATCATCATAGATCATAGGAGTCCTGCCGCAATCCTGCTCCTGAACCTAAGCACAGCATTTGACACCGTAGACCACACAATTCTGTTAAAAAGGCTGATGGAAGTCCGAATTCAAGGGAAAGCCCTGGAGTGACTTACCTCCTTTTTGAGCAAAAGAATATGTCAGATAATGGTAACCACCTGTCTCTCTTACACAATGCCAGCTTTATGTGGAGTACCACAGGGCTTGTCGCTTAGTCCCACATTGTTCAACGTATACATGTGTCCATTGACGAATTGTACAGGAGTTTGGGCTGTCTATTGTCTCCTATGCAGGTGACATGCAACTGGTGATCTTGGTGGCGGGTGGGCCAAATTCAAAACATCACCTATTAGTGCCCTGTCTGGAAAAGGTGGCTAACTGGATGGCCAACTGTTACCTGAAATTAAACAGTGACAAAACAGAACTGATCATCCTGGGGAATAACCATTGTCCCAGGCCTGTGATTAGCTGGCCTGATGTTTAGGGAACCCTCCCATTCTCAAATCCCCTATAAAGAATCTGGGCATGTGGTTGGATGAAACACTAACAATGGAAGATCAAGCTAAAAAAATAGTGGCCACCTGCTTTGGCATACTTCGAAAGATCCTGAAGATCGTAGAGGGTTTATCCCAGAACAGCTAAGAAGAACTGTAATCCAAGCACTTGTGGTCTCCCCCCTGGACTATGGCAACTTTCTGTGTCTTGGCTCACCTAAATATGTTACTAACAGACTGCAAGTAGCACAGAATGCTGCACCAGGCTACTTCTCAAAATCCCAAGATACAAATCAGTAAAGAACTCCCTGAAACTGCTTCACTGGCTATCCATTGATCAAGTTTAAATCTCTCTGCCTGGCTCATAAAGCAATGAATGGCGGAGGCCCACTTAAAATCAGAGACCTCACCTCCCCATATGTACCAAAGAGATGTCTTAGGTCCTCACAAGAGATCGCCTTATGGGAACACTAAGGACCAAGAGATCAAGATGGGAAGGCAGATCCTTTTCCTACCTGGTCCTGAAGCTATGGAACTCCATGCCCAGGGAGCAGAGATTGCTTGAAGAAGAACCCAGCTTCAGGAAGAAGCTCAAGGCATGGCTGTTCCCACAATAACTGTCCAAACTCATACCCTCGCCAGCAACTCTCTCACCCAGACCTGGTAAGCCCTGGGCAGCCATGCACTTTACAAAACCCAAACATAAACATAAACATGTTAGTGTTTAAATTATTTTAGTGAGTGTATTACAGTGTACATGGGTGCCTCAGTGTATATATTAATCTGTCCCAGGATCTATGAGTGTCTATATAACTAAGTGCCTGAGTCAGTCATTGAGTGTATCAATGTGCCCATGGTGTGTAACTGTATGCATCAATGTCTCTCATGCATAAGTGAGTGTGTTAGTTGATGCATCACTGTGTCCAAAACTTCCCTACTACTCAGTTCTACTCAACAGTTTGTAAATAGTTATGCAAAAAATACTGCCCTTTTTATTCTTTGCTTTGTACAGTACACACATATAACTGTCTATGCATCTACATCTCTTATACATAGGTATTACAGATACAGTTAATGTATTGTTCTAGGTATTCATGTGTGCATTTATGTATAACTGTGGTGGCAATGACCTGGGCACACTGACTTGGGTAGGACTGGAAATCCTAATGAAGAATACATTTGAACAATTAATGCAACTTTCCCTCACACTGTCTTAGTGTTTTCGAACATAAATGGAAGTGTTTTTCTGAATTTCATCCACAGATAGAGAAAGCCAGGGAACATGTTAATAGAAATATTTCAATATTCTTCAGAGACCATAACATTGGCTCTATCTACAATAACCTGTGCTTCAACATGCGTGGACTATACAGGAGAGATGGTGTTCACTTCACAGAGAAAGGCAACTGAATATTTCTGAGTAACTTGAAACTCTGCATCTGCTCGTATATGTAGTCATCATTTACACACAACAAACACAATAGCTCTTCGAAGAGCCACCCTATGTCCAGAAAAGTTGTTATTTTTGACTGTAAATCCTTTTTTTAAATAAATTATGAAATCCGCTGACCCATCGCGGATCCGCAAACCAACAGCACACATTCAATGCAAAACAGCATATTTAAAGTTTTTATTGAAGGGTTATGAATAGATCTCATGGTGGTTATAACACAGTCTAAATGGGTATCCTTTTAGGTGCACCAGTGTCTCAATGCATTTCTTAGTAGCTGTAACAGTGTCTGAATGAGTATATCAGTAGGTGTGAGACTCTCTATATCAATATCTGAGTGGCTATGAAAGAGTCTATATAGGTGTAACTCTGGGTGTGAGTGTCTGTATGGGATTCTGAATGGGCTTAACAGTGTATGTAGGGTATCTGAATGGGTGTGACACTGGGTATGTGAGTGGGTGTAAATAATTTATATAGGTGTAAGTGTGGGTGTGAATGTCTCTGTATGGGTTTGTGATTAGGTGTGACAGTGTCTGCATGGGTGTAAGAGTGGATTGGGAGGGTCTCTAGAAATATATGAGTAGGTGTGAATGTCTCTGTATGGATGTAAGTGTGGGTATGAGAGTCTTTCAATGGGTTTGTGAATGGGTGTAACACTGTCTGCATAGGTGTAAAAGTGGGTGTGAAAGTCTCTGTATGGCTCTAGGTGTGCAAGTGAGAGTCTCTGTATGGGTTTGTGAATGGGTATAACAGTGTCTGTACGATATCTGAATGGGTTTGACATTGACTGTAGGTGTATGAGAGGGTGCAAAAGTGTCTGTATAGGTGTAAGTGTTGGTGTAAGAGACTGTATGGGTTTGTGAATCGGTGTGAGAGGAAGAGAGAGTAAGGACAGGTCCGAGGGGATGGGGACCTTGAGTCCAAAATCGTCCCAGGGATGAGGGCCATGCAGCCCCCTTCTGTTATTATAAATAGGCTGGACCCCAGGGATGGGATACCCAGGGACAACACCGTCCCAGGGAGAGGGTCACATGGCCCTCTTTCCTCATTCCAAAAAGGTCTGACCCCATGGGATAGGGTCCTTGGGGCCAAAATCAGTCCAGGAAAGGGGGCAATGTGGTCCCCTTCCCTAATAGAAATTGCCCACCCGGGGAAGTCGCCGAAGGCCCCGCTCCTGTTTTCCACCCACTGCTAAGGGGCCCCTTGAGTAGAACCTGGCGTATGAAGACCCCTTGGATGCTGAGGGTCCTTGGGGCCAACAGCCCCTCCTGTTACCTTCAGTACGTCCCAAACAGCGGGATTGATGAGAGGTCAGATGAGGCACTGACCTTGTCTTCACCACTCTGCAAAAACACATCCTGGTGCACTACTCATTGGGGGAAGAAGTCTCCTTGGCTAGTGAGGGTCCTTGAGGGCCAACAACCTTCCTGTTATCTCCAGTGAGTCCCACACAGCGTGTTTGCTGATAGGTCTTTGTAGGCATTGCCCCCTTTATCCACTACTTTGCAAGTGCGTCTCCTGGTGTGCTATTGATTGGTGGATGAAGTCACCATGGAAGCTGAGGGTCCTTGGGGGCCAAGATGCCCTCTTGTTACCAGCAGTAAGTCTCACACAGCGGGATTGCTGAGAAATCATTGGAGGCCCGCCCCCATTGACCATAACTCTGCAAACGCACCTCCTGGTGTACTACTGGTTGGGGTATGAAGTCCCCTTGGATGCTGAGGATCTTAGAGTCCAAAGATCCCCTCCTGTTACCTCCAGCAAGTCACCCACAGCGGGATTGATGAGAGCTGGTTGGAGGCCTCACCCCTTCCCCTTTCTCTACCACTTTGCAGACCTGCCTCCTGGTGCACTACTGATTGGGGCATGAAGTCCCCTTGTATGCTGAGGGTCCTTGGGGGCCAATAACCCCTCCTGCTATCTCCAGTAAGTCCCACACAGCGGGTGTGCTGAGAGGTCTTTGTAGTCTATGCCCCCTTTCTCCACCACTTCACAAATGCGTCTACTGATGCGCTATTGATTGGTGGATGAAGCCACCATGAATACTGAGAGTCCTTTGAGACCAGGAAACCCTCCTGTTACATCCAGTAAGTTACCCACAGCGGGATTGATGAGAGCTGGTCAGAGGCTTCATCCCCCCTTTCTCCACCACTTTGCCGACCTGCCTCATGGTGCACTACTGATTGGGGCATAAAGTCCCCTTGTATGCTGAGGGTCCTTGGGGGCCAATAACCCATCCTGCTACCTCCAGTAAATTCCACACAGTGGGATTGCTGACAGTTGGTCAGAAGCCCCCCACTTTCTCATCAACTCCTCAAATGCACCTCCTGGTGCACTACTAGCTGGGAGATGAAATACCCTTGAATGCCGAGGGTTCTTGGGGGTCAAGATCCCCTCCTGTTACCTCCAGTAAATCCCACACATAGAGCTAGTCGCAAGCCCCCCTTACTTCACCACTCTGCAAATGCGACTACTTGTTAAAAAACCTTGGAAATTCGCTCAAAAAAACGTAGGTTACAGGGGTGTTATAATAAGGAATAGAATTAAAAATAACTTAGAAATTCACTGAAAAAAACAAAGGTTAGAGAGATAGTATAGTTAAGCTCAAATTTCACTCATACAAAACCAGTGAAATTCAGCAGTTATAGTTACCTGAGCTATCTATAACTTATACCCCCACAATGCACTGCTTATGACCTCTCATATTACATCACTCATGACATGGTCAGAGACATTACTGATGACATCACTGATGACATCTCAAATGACATCACTCATGATATCACTAATGACATCATCCACAGAACCACTCACACACCCACACAGAGCCACATATAGCTTCTTGTATGCCCACTCACACACCCACACAAGCACTCAGATAACCATTCACAGACCCATACCAGTACTCACACACCTAATCATTCCTTTATGTAGCCACTCACATACCCACTCACTAACCCATACAGCCACTCACACAACCATCCACTCACCCATACAGTCACTCATATAACCAGTCACTCACCCTCACAGCCACTCACAAAACCATACACTCACCCATACAGCTACTCACAAACAGATGTAGTCACCTATACAGCCACTCAAATACCCACTCACACACCCATACAGCCTCTCAACACAGCCACTCACCCATACAAGTACTCACACACTCACTCACACACCCACATAACCACTTACATACCCATTCGCACATGCATACAAGCACTCTAATATCTGCTCTCCCACCCATACAGTCATTCAAACAGACACTCATTCTCCATTACAGCCATTCACACACCAACCCACTCAACCAAACACGCAGTGAAAAAGCCTCTCACTCACCCATACAGCCATTTACACACCTAGTCACTCACTCAGTCATTCAGACACCCACTCACTCACCCTTTCTGTCACTCACACAGCCACTCAATCACCCATACAGCCACTGACACACCCACTCACTCCGCAACAGAGGCCCTCAATACAATGTCATCGCAGTTGCCTCTGACCGACACCGTTTTGGTGAGGGAACCACCCCGCCATAGGTTGGCATTTCTGAACACCTAATTATGATGTGACCCCACACAGTGCAGTCGGAAACTTCCATTTCTCTATGGGAGCTTGTGCAGCAGGTGGAACCCGCCCACAGCACAAGCTCCTATTAAGTAATGGAAGTTTGTGAACATCCCTGCACTGAAATTTGAGCATAACTATAACGTCCCTGTCCCTTTGGTTTTTCGGTGAATATGCATGTGTCTGTGTGTGTGTGTGTGTGTGTGTATATATGTATATATACACACACACACACATACACACAAATGTGTCTGTATATATATATATATATATATATATATATATATATATATATAGTTTTCAGGCGGCTATAAAAATGTCAAGATAATGCTTGTTAATATGTTCCTGCTAGAGAGAGAGATTGGACTTTTGTGTAGTAGCAGTTTTGATGCCATAAAGTAGCACAGAGGGCCTGCTACAAACAACAGATCTGTATATTATGTGGATAGCTGAGTGGATTAGTAAAGCCAGGCATTACAAACACTTTAAAACAAATAAAATGAATGTGAGGGAAGGGCTATGGAGAGATGAGGGTTACGTTTGCTGGGTGGTAGTGATGAAATCCAAGGAGGAAGTCATAGCATAACATGCCTTAGTATAGCACATGTTCACCCATGAGCATCTTGGCCCTGAATAACAGATGTTTATTGGAGGTCATGGGAGATGGGACACCAAAATGATTGTCTCACTGGGTGGCACCAGCGCTAAAGTCAGTGATGATAAGTATATGGCAAGGTGAAGTAATACTGTGTCTTTTTTTGTCTTCTTTAGTGTCTTTGGAAAACCTGCTGATTTTGGAAAGTAAAGGTAAGGTGACCTTTTCCTTAATGAATGTTGCACACATCACTCACACACACATCAACGTACTGTTTTAAATCACCAACCTATCTGCCTTCTACAGAGGATAGTGTTTTAGAAGAATGGTTTTAGGCACTAGCAGAGATGGCATCTCAGATGAATACTGCCAAGAACCTTAATCTGGTTCTGGAGTCCAGCTCTGAGGCAGGATCAGAGACTGAGACAGCAGATACTGAGATAGCATCTGCAGGAGAGGACAATGGAGCAGAAACCGGGAGTGATTTCTCATTCGGCCCAGTTCCATCTGACGACTCATCTTCTTGCGGTTCTGATGGAGATGATGACAGTCATGCTGTCACTTTGCAAGCACAGTTTGTGCAGCGGGACAGTAGCAGGTTAGACCAATCCAGAGAACAGGCATGTGTGGCAGCAAGCACAGATGGAGTGCTTTCTTGGCAGCCTCCCAATTTTGTTTGGAGCCAAATTCCACCTTTCAATGGCATCCATGAATGTAAAGTCCACATGGGCAATTTTTTGCCAAATGACTACGTCCATCGCTTTTTGGATTTTGACTTCCCTGAGGAAATTTTGCAGCAAACAAATTTGCGTGTCAAACGATTTCTGAGGGAGCATGGAGGCACTCTCAGGCCTCATTCTGGGGCACACAAGTGGATTCCCACTTCATTAGTGGGTAACTCAAGATTTTAGACCCTAGTTCAGCCTGCACCAAGGGAAACCTAGCCAACTTGTACATTTTTGAAAACTCCACACCTGGAGGTATTCAGGTTGGGCTTACTTGCATGGCTCTCCCCACATTTTGTTTTACCCAGAATCCCATTTCAAACCTCAGACTTTGATTAAAAACAAATTGCCCTAGATGTCAGCTGATCTATGTTCCAAAATCTAGAGCTACCCACATTGAAAAAGAGGGTCAGTTCTCAATGGAAAAATGTGATGCGTCCATGTTGCGTTTTGGGCCGTTTCATGCTGCGTCCATTAACCCTACCTACAGACATGAGGTACCACTTCAGGGAAAGCCGGGTAGACAATAAGTTTGTGGCTCCCCACAGCTTCCAGAACTTTTCATCACAGAACATTGAGGAAAATAAGTTTTTATAGTCAAGGTTTGTGGTTTGCAAGGGATTCTGGGTAAAACATGTGGTGAGAGCCATGCAACTAAACCCACACTGGATACCCCTAGGTGTCTAGTGTTCTAAAATGTACAGGTTGGCCAGTTTTTCCTAAGTACCGACTGAGTTAGTGTCCAAAATTTAGGGCTACCCACAATGGAAAAAAGGGTCTGTTTTTGGTGAAAAAATGTGATGCGTCCACATTGGTTTTTAGGTCCATTTCCTGTTGAAGTCACCATGCCTACCCACAGCAGTGAGATACCATTTTTATCGGGAAAACCTGGGGAAAGGCCAGGTGGACAGAAGTATGTTTTTTTCTCCCTGCAAATTTCAGAACTCTCCATCACAGAAATGTGAGGAAGATTTGTTTTCTTAGACAAAGTTTGAGGTTTTCAAGAGATTCTGGGTAAAAAAAACATGTGGTGCAACCTACTCAAGTCAGCCCACCCAAAATTACCCTGAGGTATCTAGTTTTAACAAATGTACAGGTTAGCTAGGTTTCTCTAGGTGCTGGCTGAGCCAGGGTCCAAAATCTAGAGTATCCAAATTGAACAAATAGGGTCCGTTTACGGGGGAAAAATGTGATGTGTCCATTGTGCGCTTTGGGCCATTTCCTTTCACGGCCACTAGGCTTACACACAGAAGTGAGGTACCATTTTGATGAGGAGACTTGTTTCTCCCTGCAGATTCCAGAAATTTCTATCACAGAAATGTGAGTAAAATTCTTTTTTTGGCAATGTATGAGCTTTGCAAGGAATTCTTGGTACAAAAATGTGATGAAAGTCACGCAAGTTAGCCCACCATGTATACCCCTATGTGTCTAGTTTTAAAAAATGTATTGGGGAATGCTGGGTGAATGAAAGTTTGTGGCTCCCTGCTGATTCCAAAACCTTCCATCACAGCAATTTGAAGACATTAATTTTGTGTTGTCAAAGTTTGAGATTTGCAAGGAATTCTGGGCAGAAATATCTGATAAGAGCCATGCAAGTCAGCCCACCCTGGAAACCCCTAGGTGTCTAGTTTCCAAAAATGTGTATGTTGGCAGGTTTACCTAGGTACCGGCTGAGCTAGGGTCTAACATCTAGATCTACCCACATTGGTAAAAAGGGTCTGTTTTCAGTGGAAAAATGCATTTCATCCATGTTTCGTTTTGGGCAATTTCCTGGTGCAGCCACTGGGCCTATTCACAGATGTAAGGTACTACTTTTATCGAGAGACTTGGGGGAGCCTAGGAGCCTAGGATAGTAGAACATTTGTTATTATCAATTGATTTTCCATTCATTTGTGCCTTTCAGATGACTGCTGAGGGTCCTTGTGTTCCAGCAACCCCTCCTGTTACCTCCAGTAAGTCCCACACAGCATGATGGTTGAGAGCTCATGGGAGGCCCCGCCCCTTTCTTCACCACTGTACAAATACAACCCCTCACGCACTACTGGTTGGAGGATGAAGTACCCTTGGCTGCTGAGGGTCCTTGGGGGCCAAGAAGCCCTCTTGTTACCAGCAGTGAGTCCCACACAGCGGGATTGCTGAGAGCACATGGGAGGCCCTGCCCCCTTTCCCCATCACTCATCAAACGCACCTCCTGGTGTACTCCTGGTTGGGGTACGAAGTCCCCTTGGATGCTGAGGGTCCTTGGAGGCCAAGAAGTCCCACACCGCAGGATTGCTGATAGCTGGTTGCAGGCTACATCCCCTTTCTCCACCACTCTGCAAGCACGTCTAGTAGTTAAACAACATAAAAATTCACTTACAAAACAAAGGTTACAGGGACATTATAGTGAGGAAATAGAATTATAAAAAACATAGAAATTCACTGAATAAAAAGAAAGGTTACAGGGACGGTATAGTTAGGCTCAAATTTCACTTATACAAAACCATTGAAATTCAGCAGTTATAGATACCTGAGCTAACTATAACTTATGCCTCCACAAGGCACTGCTTATGACCTCACATATTACTCACTCATGACATGGTCAGAGACATCACTGATGACATCACTACTGACAACTCAAATGACATCACTGATGACATCATCCATAGAACAGCTCACACACCCACTTACACCCTCATAAAACCTTTCTTGTCCACTCACACACCCACTCACATACCTATTCACAGATCCATACAAGTACTCACACAATCACTCACTCCTCTATAGAGCCACTCTCATACACCCTCTCACTCACTCATGCAGCCAGTCATACAACTATTCACACACCCATACAGCCACTCATACAACCAGCCACTCACCCACACAGCCACTCACACAGCCATACACTAACCTATACAGCTACTCACACAAAGACTTATTTGCCTATATAGCCACTTATGCATCCACACACATACCCATACAGCCTCTAAACACAGCCACACACTCATCCATGCAAGCACTCACTCAAACATCCACTTACATACCCATTCATGCATCTATACAAGCACTCTGATATCTGCTCACTCACCCATACAGTAATTCACACAAACACTCATTCTCCGATACAACCACTCACACACCAACTCTCTTAACCAAACACTCATTCAAACAGCCATTCACTCACCCATACAGCCACTGACACAACCACTCACCTTCCAACATAGTTACTCATATACCCACTCAGCCACACAGCTACTCATATATCTACTCAGATACCCAAGCAACCACTCACACACCCATTCATACACCCATACAGCTACTCACACGCCCACATACCACTCACATACTCTCACACCCATAAAACCACTGAGATACTAAAACACCCATACAGACACACCACTCACACACCTACAGACCTAGTCAGAAATCCACTCACTCAGCCACACAGTCACTCATTCATGCACTCACACACCCATACAGCCACTCCCACACCCACTCAGATACACTGATACAGACAGCCACATACCCACTCAGATGACACATGTTAGAAACAATATCACTCATTAGTTGTGCAACTAGTATACGAATCTAAGTTTTGTAATAGGCTAATATATATGTTTAACACTCATAAACTCTTAGAAAACACTTACACTCACTGGATGATGTCATCAGTGATGTCACTGACCATATCATGAGTGTTGTAATATGTGAGGTCATAAGCAGTGAATTGCAGAGGCATAAGATACAGTTGGCTTAGGCAACTATACTTGCTGAATTTCAATGATTTTGTACAATTGAAATCAAAGCCTACCTATAAGTGAATGCTGAAAAAACAAAGGTTACAGGGACATTATATTTAGGTTCAAATATGACTCAGGGAGTGTATGAGTGGCTGTATGGGTGAGTGAGTGCTTGTGTGAATAGCTCCATGGAGGAGTGAATGGGTGTGTGAGTACTGGTAAGGTCTGTGAATGGGTATGTACGTGGTTGTGTGGGTATGTGAGTTAGCGTATGAGAGGTTAAATGAGGGTATGAGTGGGTCTGTGGATGATGTCATCAGTAATGTCATGAGTGATGTCATTTGAGATGTCATCAGTGATGTCATGAGCAGTGTCACTGACCATGTCATGAGTGATGTAATATGTGAGATCATAAGCAGTGCATTGCAGGGCGTAAGTTATAGTTATTGCAGGTAGCTATAACTGTTGAATTTCACTGGGTATGTACAAGTGAAGTCTGAGCCCAACTATAAGGTCCCTGTAACCTTTGTCTCTCTACCAAGGTAGGAATCCGCTGAACAGACGAAGCAAACCCAAATGATGGTGCAATTTGAAGTTTATTGCATGCCCAACTCCACCGCCGCCATAACGCGTTTCAGCCCACATGGAGCCTTGATCACATGACACAGTTGAGGGAGTGGTTTCAACATTTAAAGTGCAAGTATGTGACGTTTTCCTATGCATCAGCTGTGATACTGAATCATAGACATGAAAAAAATACATTAAAAAAGAAACACATCCATACCACATGGTAGTGATACATTGTAGGGTCGCCAGAAATGTAAATACATCTCTAAAGTGCAAAAATGGAGCATACGTGATATAATATCATGAAAATAGCAGCATATTGAATAAATAAATAAATATATATTCAACATAAAACTGTCCAGCTCTAAAAGTGTCGCTAGTAGGTAAAAATATACTTATATTGATGAATAAAAATGAAGCTAAAAAAAGTATAACAATGTAAAACTTTTTTTTCTTTTTTTCTCTCACAAATAGCAGCATTATTCAAAATTCATATAAGTCTATCTTAGCACCTGGGATGTACCCTAAGGGTTAAGATGTTTAGATAAATAAAGCCCAAGTGGGCAATTGCCAAAAAATCCATGTCAACAATTTAAGTCAGTGCAAAATGCGCAAAATGATGTCACAATTTAAAGTGCAAACAGCATGTGCAAAAAGTGTAAACAACGAACAATACAGTGAAAATAATTTCTCAAATTAAAACTTTAAAAACATACTTGTCAGGTAGCTAGGCAGCAGCATAGGTATACAGTCTAAATCAACAAAGCTAATTAAAGATGAGTGAAAAAATCTTCACTAGCGTTCAGTCCATTCGGTGCTTTACAGTCCATTTCTATAATGTGCCTTGTTTCAAGTTTGCGTAACAGAGATTCTCGATCCCCACCTCTTCTCAGTGGTGGGATCATATCTATTACAAAATACTTTAGATCAGCAGAATTATTAGCATGAAATTCTTCAAAATGTCTAGAGACAGGATTTGCAGCATCACCATTATTAATAGCACGTATGTGCTGGAGTATCCTCTTGTGGACCTGCAGCTTAGTGCTTCCCACATAGCGCAGGCCACAGGGACACTCCAGCACATATATTGCAAATTCAGTCTTGCTCGTAAGTTTATTCTGAATGTGAACAGGTCTATTACTGAGAGGAGTCATATATTCAGTCTTGCTAACTCCATTTTTGCAGGCTTTACAGACAGAGCACTTAATGAAACCCTTGCTGCTATTGAGCCAGGAACTATTGGTTCTAACCTCAGGGCTGCTGGTCACCAGGCAGTTACTCATTGATCTCACCTTTCTATATGTTATACTTGGTGATCGTGACAATTGGGTCCCCAATATCGGATCACTCTTAATCAATGCCCAATTTTTGTTCACTATCTTGCGAATTGTTTGATGTTGATTATTGTAGGTTAGAATCAATCTGGTCTCTGTTTGCTCATTCTCTGCCAACTTGATTTTTCCTGCTAACGCCTGTGGTCTACCAAGTTCATTGGCTTTAAATATGGCATTGTCAACCACTTCTGGGAGATAGCCTCTTCTGAAAAACCTGTCCCTGCAATCTTTCTGTGCTACCAGACAATCATATTCAGTGCTGAAAATTCTTCTTATTCAGAGCATTTCCCCGTAGGGAATGCTGCTGATCAAGTGTGGTCCTTATTTTGGGAAAGAATGAAGACCTCTGGGGCCCCCAGCACTGGCCACCTGAAATGGGGACCCTCCCTATACCCACCACTCAAGTTCGCAATCTGGGTGTGATTATTGACAATCAACTCTCAATGAAGCAGCAAGCAGTAAAAGTGGCTTCTACCTGCTTCACAATCCTGAAATGGCTCAGGAAGATTCTTTAGATGTTGCCTAGTTCTACAAAAAAAATGGTAGTCCAAGCACTCATCACATCTAGACTGGACTACGGCAACATCCTATATTTGGGAGCCAATAAAGATGTGACACGCAGACTGCAATTGGTGCAGAACGCGGCGGCTAGGCTGCTTTGCCAGATTCCGCGAATGACCCCTGTTTCCAGCTCTCTCCGTGAGCTTCATTGGCTCAGGGTCGAGTGCCGTGTAAAGTTCAAGACCCTGAGCTATATGTTTAAAGTGAAGTCTGGCAGTGCCCCTCAATATCTAAGGGCCATTGTTCATTCTTATCTCCCTTCGCGGTCCCTCCGTTCTTCTACCCAGGCTAAGTTTTTAGTGCCAAGGATCAAACGATCCCGTCTAGGTGGTCGATCTTTTGCTTATTTAGGTCCTCTTCTTTGGAACTCCCTTCCCTTATTTCTTAGGAAGGAAACTGTTTTCAGCAACTTTCGTAGGCACTTAAAGGCATGGTTATTCAATCAATAGATTGTGGACAGCTTGGCTACTTGTACTTTTTTCCTGCAAAGTAGCGCTGGGAAACCTTTTTGGTAGCTATGCGCCTTATAAGATTAATAATAATAATAATAACAATAAAGTGTGCCGGATGATGACTAGAGGCGTGTTATATGGCATTACCAGCTGGGGGTTTTCTATACATTCTAGTGTGAAGTTGATTCTGCTAGATAATAACTTCTACATCTAGAAAGCATATTGACCTGTTGCTTATCTGTCCAGTAAAACTAAGATTCAAATTGTTTTTGTTAAGTTTCTCAATGAACTGTGAAGCCTCACATTCAGATCCTTTCCAGATTATCAAGAAGTCATCGATATACCTAAACCATTTAACAACATTTTCAGACATGATTTCAGGGTAGGTGGGCATGAGGACGCCATTAGGTAGATATAGTTAGGACCTATTTTCCATAGGAAATCCGCAACATTCTATTTCCAATAACTTTGGCGCCGGTCGACGAATCTTCCCTGAAAATTTCAAAACTCGTGGGGCGCTCCGGTCCACTCCTATCCTGAAAGTTTTGGGGTGATTCGGCAAGCGGGGGCCGAGAAAAAAGGGTGGTCCCAAAACGTATTTTCCCCATGCAATTTTCCATAGGAAATTTTAGCCGCGGCTACAGCCCGAACTGCTGAACGGAATTACCCCAAATTTGGCAAAGAGGTAGCCCTTGGTTCAGAAAGATGCCTTTTTGTTAAATGGTGTCAATCCATTCAGTAGTTCATGAGAAATTCTAAAAAGAAAAAATATCGATATCTGGGCGGAGTCCTGCGACACACCTCATCGTGAGATCTGATTGGCTGTCAGCACTTCATCCTGGAATTGCTGGCAGCCATCTTGGGACCAATATACAAGTTAGCACCCCATTGAAATGCATTGTAGAGAATAGAAGGTTTTGAGGGTCACCAAAAGGAGAACTATAAAAGGTAATAACAGACTTTAGTTACATTAGAAATCATTTGTTGATGGTACCATACTAATTTTAGGAACTGTGGTGTGTTCTAAGGTGATTTTACCTTGTGAAAAACTTCTGCTGGGATATCATGAATCAAGTTTGAGAGAAAGCTATTTTCTCATGCTTGTCCCATAGAGGTTTGGAAGGTGCTCCAGAAGCTAAAATGAGAGCATATTTTCAGTAAATTCACATTATCTTTCTCAGTCATGTGATAATGAAGTCTGACATTCTCAGTAAAACATGTACATCCAACAAGGGCAGAGTCTGTCAGTTGATTCCTATGCGTTCTACTGCAGCTTCCCAGAGTGTTCTAAAGAACAACTAGAGTGCTAAAAGCCTTACTTATGACAAAAGTATGGCACACCTGAAGCCATCTTGATTGGAATATACTGGTAAGACCTAAAACATTTAATTTAAAAAGGAATAAAATGAGGGGGTTCATTTTGTCATAGAAATTATGGTTAGTGCTGTAGAAAGAAAAATTAGGACATGTTTTAAGTGAGATCTCAAATATCTTCCTGTTATATTTCAACAGGAGCAGCCTGGTAGTTGATTCCTTTGTGTTCTACTGAAGCTTCCCAGAGTGTTCTAAAGAACAACTAGAGCGCTAACAGTCTAACTTATGACAAAATTATGGCACACATGAAGCCATCTTGATTGGAATAAACTGGTAACACTTAAAACATTTAATTTAGAAAGGAGCAAAATGAGGGAGTTCATTTTGTCATAGAAATTATGGTTAGTGCTGTAGAAAGAGACATTAGGGCATGTTTTAAGAGAGATCTCAAATCCTCTTCTATTTAATTAAAAAATTCTGACATGCAGACTGAACAAACACTTTCAATACAAGCAGTAGACTTCCAGTTAAATCCCTGGTGAGCACTACCCCCTACACTACCTAAACACCACTGCACAAGCTTAAACCTTAAAACACTACCCCCAGCATGACCCCCTACACTACACAAACATCACTGCGCTACCCTAAACCCTAAACCACTACCCCCTACAGTACACAAACAACACTGTGCTTCCTTTAACCCTAAAACACTACCCCAGCATGACCCCCTACACTACCCAAACACCTCTGCACTACACAAAACCCTAAAACACTACCCCTACACTACATAACCACCAGTGCACTACCCTTAACCCTAAAACACTACCCCAGCACGACCCCCTACACTACACAAACACCACTGCACTACCCTAAACCGTAAAACACTACCTCCTACACTACACAAACACCACTGAACTACCCTAAACCCTAATACACTACCCCAAGCATGACCCCCTACACTACACAAACACCACTGTACTGCCCTGAACCCTAAAACACTACCCCCAGCATGACCCCACAAACACTACACAAACACTACTGCACAAAACTAAACCCTAAATCTACCACCAGCACGACCCCCTATACTACCCAAACACCACTGCACTACCCTAAACCCTAATTCTGCCCCCAGCATGACCCCCTACACTACCCAAACACCACTGCACTACCCTAAACCCTAAAACACTACCCCAGCACGACCCCTACACTACACAAACACCACTGCACTACCCTAAACTCTAAATCTACCCCCAGGACGACCCCCTACACTACACAAACACCACTGCACGAACCCGCAAACACTACACAAACACTACTGCACTACCCTAAACCCTAAATCTACCCCCAGAACGACCCCCTACACTACCCAAACACCACTGCACTACCCTAAACCCTAAAACACTACTCCAGCATGACCCCCTACACTACCCAAACACCATTGCACTACCCTAAACCTTAAATCTACCCCAGCACAACCCCTACACTACACAAACACCACTGCACTACCCTAAACCCTAAAACACTACCCCAGCACGACCCCCTACACTACACAAGCACCACTGCACTACCCTAAACTCTAAATCTACCCCAGCACGACCCCCTACACTACACAAACACCACTGCACCACCCTAAACCCTAAAACACTACCCGCAGCACGACCTCTACACTACACAAACACCACTGCACTACCCTAAACTCTAAATCTACCCCAGCACGACCCCCTACACTACACAAACACCACTGCACCACCCTAAACCCTAAAACACTACCCGCAGCACGACCCCTACACTACATAAACACCACTGCACTGCCCTAAACCCTAAAACACTACCCCCTACACTACACAAACAGCACTGCACTACCCTAAACCCTACAACACTACACCCAGCACGATCCCCTGCACTACACAAACACCACTGCACTACCCTAAACCTTAAATCTACCCTCAGCACGACCCCTTACACTACCCAAACACCACTGCACTACCCTAAACCCTAAACCACTACCCCCAGCATGACCCCCTATACTACCCAAACACCACTGTACTGCCCTGAACCCTAAAACACTACCCCCAGCATGACCCCACAAACACTACACAAACACTACTGCACAAAACTAAACCCCAAATCTACCACCAGCACGACCCCCTACACTACCCAAACACCACTGCACTACCCTAAACCCTAAAACACTACCCCAGCACGACCCCTACACTACACAAACACCACTGCACTACCCTAAACTCTAAATCTACCCCCAGGACGACCCCCTACACTACACAAACACCACTGCACGAACCCGCAAACACTACACAAACACTACTGCACTACCCTAAACCCTAAATCTACCCCCAGAACGACCCCCTACACTACCCAAACACCACTGCACTACCCTAAACCCTAAAACACTACTCCAGCATGACCCCCTACACTACCCAAACACCATTGCACTACCCTAAACCTTAAATCTACCCCAGCACAACCCCTACACTACACAAACACCACTGCACTACCCTAAACCCTAAAACACTACCCCAGCACGACCCCCTACACTACACAAGCACCACTGCACTACCCTAAACTCTAAATCTACCCCAGCACGACCCCCTACACTACACAAACACCACTGCACCACCCTAAACCCTAAAACACTACCCGCAGCACGACCCCTACACTACACAAACACCACTGCACTTCCCAAAACCCTAAAACACTACCCCAGCACGACCCCCTACACTACACAAACACCACTGCACTACCCTATACTCTAAATCTACCCCAGCACGACCCCCTACACTACACAAACACCACTGCACCACCCTAAACCCTAAAACACTACCCGCAGCACGACCCCTACACTACATAAACACCACTGCACTGCCCTAAACCCTAAAATACTACCCCCTACACTACACAAACAGCACTGCACTACCCTAAACCCTACAACACTACACCCAGCACGATCCCCTGCACTACACAAACAACACTGCACTACCCTAAACCTTAAATCTACCCTCAGCACGACCCCTTACACTACCCAAACACCACTGCACTACCCTAAACCCTAAACCACTACCCCCAGCATGACCCCCTATACTACCCAAACACCACTGCACTACCCTAAACCCTATAACACTGCCCCAGCGCGACCCCCTACACTACCCAAACACCACTGCGCTACCCTAAACCCTAAAACACTATCCCTGGCACGACCCCCGACACTACACAAACACCACTGCGCTACCCTAAACCCTAAAACACTACCCTCGGCATGATCCCCTACACTACCCAAACAGCACTCCGACCCGCTTTAAATCTTCGCGGTGGTGCATCTTCTACGGCAGGGCCTGTGGGGGACTGCTACAAATGTGCTCATTAGAGTAAGCCTATCAGGAGGCAGCATATTTAAATAAAAGCTGTGGTGTAAAACGCTGTGCATCACACAGAACCAAGCCTATGATTAAGATACTATTTCAAAACGCGTCAGGCTGCATCCCGTGTTTGGCAGAGTCTATTGGGGATTTGCTGCTGCCAGAGTGCATCTTCGCCAGTGGGCAACTTTGAAGCTTTAATTTACATGCGGCAGGCCCTGCCGTAGAAGATGCACCACCGCGAAGATTTAAAGCGGGTCGGAGTGCTGGAAATCATGTCCGGTTCCTAACGAGGGGAGCAGCACTGTGATTAAAGACTGTGCTCTTCACGGGGCCCATTGGAGGGTTATGAATCAGGGACCCAAGGTGACACAGCACCCATTTGGGTGAAATCCGCCACACTACGAATCCCACAATCCTGTGGGGGACTGCTACAAATGTGCTCATTAGAGTAAGCCTATCAGGAGGCAGCATATTTAAATAAAAGCTGTGGTGT
This sequence comes from Triturus cristatus, assembly GCF_964204655.1. NCBI lineage: Eukaryota > Metazoa > Chordata > Amphibia > Caudata > Salamandridae > Triturus > Triturus cristatus. The sequence continues at coordinate 805,795,301 of NC_140592.1, read as the reverse complement.
AAAACGCTGTGCATCACACAGAACCAAGCCTATGATTAAGATAATATTTCGAAACGCGCCAGGCTGCATCCCGTGTTTGGCAGAGTCTATTGGGGATTTGCTGCTGCCAGAGTGCATCTTCGCCAGTGGGCAACTTTGAAGCTTTAATATATATATATATATATACACACACACACACACACACACACACATATGTCTATGTGTATACAAACACATACACATTACCTACTGGTGGTTGCCAGTAGGTAGTAATAGTTAGGACCATGTTTCCATAGGGAAAGCAGTTTCTTCCCCCGCTGATTCTAGTTCAGCTTGGAAAGTTTTGCGGGGATCTGTCCAGTGAAATCTGAGATAGGGGGGAGTAAAAAAAAGTGAATTTCCCGTGTACATTCCCATAGGGTTTTCGAACACAACTACAGCCCAAACCTCTAGACAGAATTACACCAAATATGGCAGAGAGCTAGCTCTTGGTCCGGAAAGTTTGTTTTTGTTATTTGCTGTAAATCCGTTCAGTAGTGTCAGAGTTATTTAATTAAAACCAAATTTGTATATCGAGGGACTCAGATCCTATGCGACACCTTCACGGAGCTCTGTGACCCCATGCACTAGGAGCAGTAATTTGATTGGCTGGCCACAACCTGTGTAAGTTGTGGCTGTCATTGTATGAAGTGGAACGAGGTCCTGGCGGGGGTTGGAAAAAAACGGTTAGAAAGTATTGAAGGACTCAGGGTAGGGGGACCCTGACCCATGGGTGCATCGCAGGGATGTCTGAGGGACCCCTTATGAGTTTCAAAACGCCCCAAACAATTTTTTGTTGGAGTCACGGACCCGTGATGATGATCAGTGAGCTCACCCCAGGTAACATTGTGTCAGCGTCAACAACCTTGCCAAATAAAAAAAAGAAATACATTTGCACACTCACTCACATACTTATGCTTGCGCTCACAGACCCACACAGTCACACACTCAGTCACAGACCATCTTATAGTCTCATGTACTCACTCACGGACCCACTCTAACACTTATGCACCCACTCACAGACCCACTCAAACACTCATGCACTCACTCACTCACCCACACACAGACTCATGTACCCACCCTCAGACCCACTCAGACACTCACTTACCCACTTACATACCCACTCAGAAGCTTATGCACCCACTCACAGACATACTAAGACATTCACTTACCCACTCAGAAGCTCATGCAGGCACTCACAAACCCACTCAGACACTCATGCACTCATCCACTTACCTACTCAGAATCTCATGCACCCACTAACAGACCCTCTCTGACTCTTATGAACCCACTCACAGACCAGTCAGAGACTCGCGCACCCACTCACTCACCCACTCAGTGACTCAAACACCCACTCACAGGTCCACTCAGACACTTACACACCCACTGATTTGCCTACCCAGAAGATCATGCACCTGCCGGCAGGCCCATTCAAACATTCATGCAAGCAGTGACCGACCCAGTCACATTTTTATGCACCCACTCTTAGACCCACTAAGACACTCACACAACCAATCACGGACCCATGCAGTCACTTATCCACTCACATACCCACTCAGGAACTCATGCACCCTCTCACAGACCCACTCAGAGACTTACATACCCACTCACAGACCCACCCAGACATTCATGCATGCACTCACAGACCGGATCATACACTCTCACATCCACTTACAGGCCCAGTAAGACAGTTATGTACTCAGTCACAGATCCACTCATATTCTCATGTATCCACTTACATACCCACTCAGATACTCAAGCACCTACTCATAGACTCACTCAGAGACTAATGCAGTCACTCACAGACACACTCGGAAACTCTTGCACCCACTCACAGATCCACTCACAGACTCACTCAGATAATCACATACTCACTCACAGACCCAGTCAGAGACTTATGCAGTCACTCACAGATCTACTCAGAGGCTCAGGTACCCACTCTCAGACACTTCAGTCAGTGAAATATCTTTATTCGGCTGACTTGCAGCCATAAAAGAGTACACCATTAAAGTATTTTAAAACAGATAAAAAAGAAATAGGATACAGACAATATATGGTACACCTAATGACAGTGGTGATTCATAATCAAAGTGTAACAGTGGTGATTAGTTAAGTTAATATTTCAAGAAAATAGCAGCATGACATACAAACAGTGTGTAATGAACTTTGTGGCGAACCCCTGTCGCATAAAACCATAAAATCTAGAAGTAATTTATTAAAAACCAAATAAAAAGGAATCATTTCCCAACAACATCACGTAAATGGACAGCTGTGGATATATATCAGTAGACCATTCAACAAATAAATTCATCATTTAAGAGCTGACGGTGATGTAGAGCTGGCCGACACTTCCTGATATTTAACATTTTTAAAAGGGGATGATAAAATCGCGCCTTGGCTTGGGATAAAGTTGACAAAAAAACAGGAAGTGCAGTGCGTTCTGTGTGGATTTAGAATCACAAGGGCAAAGATCCAGTTTAGCACCACAGTAAGCTTTATGAGGATAAGAAACCAGAAGGTGAGAAATGCCAAACCTAAATCTAATGAGATAAAACAATTTGGTGTGACAGAAATAAAAAGAGAGATAAGGCTCAACACTTGGAAAACGTACTAGAATCAGGTGTTCAGATACTCTCTTTTTCACCATCTCAAAGCGCTCACTATATAACTTTAAACAGGACAAGAAGGTTTTTTTCAACTTGATTTTTGGGATCTTTACAATGTGCACTGGTTTGTGAAAACAGTCCACCAGCCCCATTGTCTCCAACTGATTTTTTGTGTAGCTAAACCATGGTATCTTCAACATGTGATCAAGTTTGAAACAGTCTAAAATAATTGCACGATTAAGGGCACAATCCTCTTTTGCCCAAATTGAATGCCACAAAAAAACTGGTGCAGTTTGTATGCGATGGGACAAAGGGGTCAAACCAAGTTCACTGTGACAGACGCCAGCGGGTAGACTACTAGGGACTGTCTACAAATGTCTCAAATAATTATTCTCAGCTGCTTGGAGGTGAGCTGGGTTGCAGAATCCCCTCATTCCAGCCCCATACAAAATAACAGAACACGAGCGGGCCTTATAAATATTAATTATTGAATTGATCGGTCTTGAGCCAAATTTCTTTGTGAACCTAAATAATGCCTCCAGGTTTCGCTTAAAGCTACTGACCCTTGTTTCAACTAGATGGTGCCAAGTGCTTTTCTGGTCAAAAGGGATTCCCAAGTACGAAAAAGTTGGGACATAGGACAGCCTTTCGTTATTAATAAAACATGATTTTAAAAGGGGAGAGGATTACCTGCTATCATCATGTAGGACTTGGCTTTGTTAATCTTTAGGCCCAGTTTGATCATAAAATTGTTGAATCTAGTGACAAGTTTCTTCAGGCCCACACTGGTTCTGGACATTAGCACACAGTCGTCGGCATAAAGTAATGCTTGAAGATTTCTGGTAGCTATCTTAGGAACATCAACATGCCCTTGATTAATGTAGCTTTCTAGGTCATTAATATAGAGACAAAATTAAAAGGGACAAGGACACACCCTTGATGAACCCCACGGTTCATTTTAATGGGAGCTGTAAGCTCCCCGCCCGTCTCCGTACCGGACCCTCCCAGTCACATCCTGATGCATCTGAGCTAAAAAATAGACTAAAGATGGGCCAATGCGCAAATCCAGCACTTTTTCCCATAATCTCCCTCTCTGTAACCAGTCAAAAGCTGATGTAAGATCCATGAACCTGAGATAGAAGGATCTGGTCTTAGCTATTGAATTCTTGCTTATGACAAGCCATATTGTATGTCCAAAAACTTCCCACTTTCGGCTAATCAGTTCTCCAGACGATATAGTTTGACCCTGCCCACCACTTTACAAGTGCAATCAATTAATGAGATTGGGTGATAGCATCTTGGGTCCAACCTGTCCCCTTTTAAAAAAATGAGAACTATAATCACGGTGCTCCATGATTTGGGAGGGCCCTGGGAAGCTATACAGCGTATCATATTGGTAAACAGAGGGAGCCATAGGGCGGGATTGGGCAAAAACAAATTGGCAGGCATGCCATTGGTCCAGATGCCTTGTTAATTACAGTTTGATTTAATGCCCTGTCAACTTCATCGAGCGTTGGGTGTGTCAGCTCTGAGGTCCCAGAATTTAACCCCTTCGCTGCTAGGCCTTTTCCCCCCTGTGCTAAGCCTTTTTTGGCTATTTGGGGTAGTTCGTGCTTAGGCCCCTGTAACTTTTTGACCACATAAGGTATCCACGCCCTATTTGTGTCCTTTTCTTCCAACATCATGGAAATTCAAAAGATACCCAGGATTTGTGGATTCCCCTGGAGGAGACCCAGAAATTAGCCAAAATACAGCTAAAGTTTGGTTTTTTGGGGAAACATGGGAAAAATGTGCTGCAAATGAAAGCGTCTGGGTTTTTCCCTACAAGTGGTATCCAAAAAGGGTTTGTGGGGCTGAAAACACAATTTTCCCAGCTTTTAGGGAATGACAGACTTTTGTCAGCAAACCAAACATTTTTACTCAGTTTTGGCATTTTTCTGGGACATAGCCTATTTTTGCTATTTTTTGTGCTTTCAACCTCCTTCCAGTTAATGGTAGACATGGGTATGAAAGCAATAAAGGATCCTAGAAAGCTATACATTTTCTAAAAGTAGACAAAATTCAGAATTCAGCTAGGGGTCATTTGTGTAGATCCTTCAAGCTTTATTCATAGAAACTAACAGTTAAATATAGGAAACATTAAAAATTAGATGTAAAAACAGCCTTTTGTTTCAACGTTTTCACCTGTAACTTCTTCTAATTATGACAGCTCTTTAAAAGCAATATACCGTTACATCCGCTGGACCTTACTGGTTGTGGGGATATATAGGACTTGTAGTTTCACCAAGAACCCGACGAACCCAGAGCCAAAAACTGAGCAGTGGCTTGCAATGGTTTTTTTATTATGTACCGGGTATATAGCAATTATTCTGGGAAAATGTATACATGGAAAAATCGGTATGAAAGACACCTATGTATTTCTGAGATGGGAACAAAATATAGAGTTTAGAAACAGTAGATATTTGCACATTTCAGAAATAGGGAATACTCATACTAGCATGAGAATTATCGATCATTTTTTAAAATTACTTCTTTTTTACACATTGTCTTTCATTTGGAAGGCAGAAATGCATCGAAAGTCAATAGGTAATAACAGTTGCTTTACAAATCTGAATTACACTAAGTCTCCCGATAAAAACGGTACCTCACTTGTGTGTGGCATTGTGCCCATGACAGGAAACGGCTCAAAACGCAACGTGAACACATCACATTTTCTTTTTTTTTTTTTTTTTTTTGGAAAACCTTTATTTAACAGTATGTGCAGACAAATACGGGCCTACAACCCTCAGGCCGGCCTCGACAAAAAAGGGCACATCAGCAAGCAATTATACGATTCAGCAGCATATCAGTACAAGCACGAATAGACCAGATTACGTTATACACAATTGTGCCGCCGAGCGCCAGGATGATGAGGTTTAAGTTTTATAAAGTTTTGAAATAAGTCCATAGCAACAGGTCTGAAAGGATCCGAATCAGAGCAATACAGTTAGGACTATAGTGGGCAACGATCATCAGAAGAGTCAGCAAGCATTATCCGTAAGGTAATCAATCGCACTCAATAAAATCAGGATAGAAAAGAAGCATATCACATGACGATCCCCAAGCACTACCCACAAGTTCCCAATCCTCCCCTCGACCCAAGAAATAAGAAAGGAAGGAACAAACGAGAAAGGTAAAGAGTAGAAAGGGAGAAGAGAAAGAGAGAAAAGAAAGAAAGAAAAAGGAGGCCCATAGAAAAAAAAAAAAAAAACACCAACAAGGAAATATACCCCCCACCCTACACGCATGCAGAGGCTACGGCCTACCCCCCTAGCAGTGTGTCTGTCGCCCCAAAAGAGTACCCGAAATGTAGGAGAAGAGAAAGAGAAGAAAAAGAAAAAAAAAATATCACGGTTGATCAGAGGAGGGCCAAGGATCTATTCAATACAAGCAAAATCGTTACCCGCGGTCACCCAACCCCAGGCCCCGACCTAACACCCTGCTACATGTACCTCCAACAGTCACAAGTCCCAGTCCCAGCCATATACGTATCAATGTGCAACAAGAAAAACCCCCTTCCTCAGCCTTGGCCCCTTCGAATCTGCAGTCCAACAGAGTCCAATTGCAGTACAGCCAACCTGGACGGGATGGGCCACCATGGAGCCCGTTGCCGCAATCGAGGGGTAAGAGACAAGTCAAACTGGAGCGAAGCTCGATAGTAAAGGACCACAGAATGCGCCACTGCTATGCGGTGGCTAGCACAACAGGGAGCAGGACGATGCATAAATCCCAGAGTAGCGGCCGGCCGATGTACAGGAAGCAAGTCCAGGAGGACGCTCAGAGACGTGGCACCAATGGACAAAGGAGATGGGCAAAACGGCGGCTGAGGCACAAGCTCCGGCCATACCAAGGGAGCAGGATTGTCAGACTCCTCCAGGGCAGAGCCGAGGAGTACCGCAGCGGGCACTGGGACACGTCCCTCCGTCACCGCCACATACCTCAACTCGGGTGATCCACCGACAGTCGACTGAAGATGTGGCTTAACATGCCGCACTGGAGAATCATCACGGCCAGCTGAAAAAGTCCGATCAAACCGGTCCTCCAAACCAGTGGCAGAGTCGCGAAAGGCCAACCACAGGTCCTCCAGTGCTGCCAGGATGTCGCGAAGCCCCAGCGGTGGATCAAGAATGGAGGGTGCTGTTGCGTCCGCCATCTTAGGCAAGCAACCATCGAGCGCCCCGGGAAGCAATCCCCCTTCACCAACCATCAGTATCTGGAAGGTGATAAGCTCTCTGCGGGGCCCCGGTGGTGCAGGAAACGTGGAGGCAGCCGGTCGTGGAAGGCTTCAAGGACAGGGGAATCTGTGGTGCAGGGAAACCCACCGGCGAGACCAGGGCTTCCGATGCGGAAGATGGCGTCCGCTGCTGTAGGCTGCAACAAAGAAGCGATCCCGGCCCTCTCCCAGCTGGGCCGGGATACAGTATACGGGAGCTGGATACAATGTTGCGAGCGGGGCGCGCTGGGCAGCCGAGCATGAAAAAGGCTGCTGTGAGAATCCCAGCGCCGCGCTCCAGGTCCGGTGTACCGGCTCCTCCCTCTCCACAGCGGCCGCTGCTATCGTTGTCGCCGCCGGCCGTCCCCACTAAACAATGGCCCGGCTGCGACCGCTTGGAAGGCCGGAATGGAAACCGGGGCCCAACTCCGCCGGGGCAGCTCCGTTTTCGACCGGAGTCAAAGTATCGTGGTCAGGGACGTGGCGCAGGTCAGCGTAGGGCTCGGAGGCGCAGGATTCTTGCCAGGATATCGACGAAGGGCGAAAGGATCGGCGGAGCCGAAGAGCTAGGCGGCCATCTCGGCTACAGGCTAGGCTCCTCCAACACATCACATTTTCACAATGAAAAATTACCCTTTTTTTGCAAAGTGCCTAGCTGTAGTTTTTGAACCCTAGTTCTGCCGGCACCTAGGGAAACCTAGCACACCTATACATTTTTGAAAACTAGACACCCGGAAATACAGGATGGGGTGACTTGACTGGCTCTCACCAGGTTCTGTTACCCAGAATCCCTTGCAAACCTAAAAAAATGTTTAAAAAAAACAATTTTCCTCACATTTCTGTGGTGGAAAGCTCTGGAACCTGCGTAGATCCACAAATTTCCACCCACCACGCGTTTCACAAAGTCTTCTGAGAAAAATGGTACCTCACTTGCGTGGGTAGGCTTAGTGCCCGCAACAGGAATCGGCGCAAAACGCAACGTGGACACACCACAATTTCACAGTGAAAAATGACCCTTTTTTGGCAAAGTGCCTAGCTGTAGTTTTTGAACCATAGCTCTGTCGACACCTAGGGAAAACTATCAAACCTATACATTTTTGAAAACTAGACACCCATGGGCTTCCAGGATTGGGTGACTTGACTGGCTCCCACCAGGTTCTGTTACCCATAATCCCTTGCAAACCTAAACATTTTTTTAAAAACCCACATTTTCCTTAAATTTCTGTGGTGGAAAGTTCTGGAATCTGCGTGGATCCACAAATTTCCACCCACCCAACGTTTCCCAAAGTCTTCCGAGAAAAATGCTACCTCACTTGTTTGTGTAGGCCTAGTGCCCGCGACAGGAAACGGCGCAAAACGCAACGTGGACACACCTCAATTTCACAGTGAAAAATGTCCCTTTTTTGGCAAAGTGCCTAGCTGTAGTTTTTGAACCCTAGCTCTGCTGGCACCTATAGAAACCTAGAAAACCTATACATTTTTTAAAACTAGACACCCGGGGGATTCCAGGGAGGTATGGCTTGCATTTATCCACCAACGTTTCCTTACCCAGAATCCCCTGCAAACCTCATATTTAGCTGAAAAAATCACTTTTTTTCACACATTTTTGTGTGGGAAAGTTGTGGCATCACCGGGATGACACAAATTTCCTACCACCCAGCATTCCCCGAGATCTTCCGATAAATATGGTGCCTCACTCGTTTGGGAGGTTCATGTATACACGGCAGACAAGGGCCCAAAACGTATTGAGGCGACATCAAAATTGCCTATCTCAAAACTACCTGGTTTCGCAAGGGGGATTGGGTTTTTGGCCCTGTGCTTGGCGGCAATCCAGGGAAACCTACCAAACCCACACATTTCTGAAAACTAGACACCTGGGGAATTTCAGGGACATATGGCTTGCGTGGCTCCCCCAACGTTTCCTTACCCAGAATCCCCTGCAAACCTCAAATTTAGCCGAAAAAATCACTTTTTTCGCACATCTTTGTGTGGGAAAGTTGTGGCATCACCGAGCTGACACAAATTTCCTACCTCCTGATAAAAATGGTGCCTCACTCGTGTGGGAGGCCCAAGTACCCACGACAGGCAAGGGCCCAAAACGTATATAGGCGAAATCAAAATTGCCTCTCCCAAAACGATCAGGTTTCGCAAGGGGAGTCCCATTCCTTTTTGGCCTGGGGCTCGACGGCTACCTAGGGAAAGCTACCAAACCTATACATCTCTGAAAACTAGACACCTGTGAATTCCAGGGAGGTATGGCTTGCGTGGATCCCTCAACGTTTTCTTATCCAGAATCCCCAGCAAACCTGAAATTTAGCTGAAAAAAATAACTTTTTTCACACATGTTTGTGTGGGAAAGTTGTGGCATCACCGGGTTGACACAAATTTCATACCACCCAGCATTCCCCCAAGTCTCCCGATAAAAATGGTGCCTCACTGGGTAACAGAACCTGGTGAGAGCCAGACAAGTCACCCCATCCTGGATTCCCCTGGGTGTCTAGTTTTTAAAAATATATAGGTTTGCTGAGTTTCCCTAGGTGCCGGCAGAGCTAGGGTTCAAAATCTACAGCTAGGCACTCTGCAAAAAAGGGTCAGTTTTCACTGAGAAAATGTGGTGTGTCCACATTGCGTTTTGGGCCGTTTCCTGTTGCGGGCACTAGGCCTACCCACACAAGTGAGGCACCATTTTTCTCGGAAGACTTTGGGGAACGCGGAGTGGTTAGAATTTTGTGGATCCACGCAGATTCCAGAACTTTCCACCACAGAAATGTGAGGAAAATGTGTTTTTTTGGACAAACTTTTAGGTTTGCAAGGGATTCTGGGTAACAGAACCTGGTGAGAGCCAGTCAAGTCACCTCATCCTGGATTTCTCTGGGTGTCTAGTTTTAAAAAATTTACAGGTTTGCTAGGTTTCCCTATGTGCCGGCTGCGCTAGGGCCCAAAATCTACAGGTATTCATGCCTAGTCTGCTTTCTGCCGCCCTGGGGGGGGGGATATTGGGGGTGGTGTTGCTCCGATATGCCCCCAAGGGGGGCAGAAACACTGTGGATATTTTTTTGGGGTGGGGTCATTGGTATGCCCATTCTGGGCAGCCCCCAACCCCACGCATAAAAAAAGCCAGCATAATCGTTGGCATCTAGTGGGCTTTTTGCCCCCGGGGGGCAGATTGGGGGCTACTGTAATTTTTGCGGGGGAGGGGGTTGGGACATGGGCATGCCCGTTTTGGGCAGCCCCCACCCTAATTTAAATTTCCCCCCAAAAATCCCTGGCGACTAGTGGGCTTTTTACCCTCCCGGGGGTGAAGATTGGGGGCTAAAACCATATTGGGCAGCCCCCACCACTAATTATAATTTTGATAAAAATCCCTCGTATCTAGTGGGCTTTCTGTCCCCCCGTTTTGGGCAGCCCCCACCCTAATTTAATTTGGTAATAAAAAATCCTTGGCGTATAGTGGGATTTTGCCCGCCCGGGGGGCAGATTGGGGGCTACTGCCCCCATCTTCCCCCAGGTAGGGCAGAAAGGCTGTAAATGTTGCGGTGTGGGGGCATGGACATGCTCTTTATGGCAGCCCCCACCCTAATAATATATGCGCAAAAAAAAGTGTCACTAAAAAATAACTGGCGTATAGTGGCCTTTTTGCCCCCCGGGGGGCAGATTGGGGGCTACTGCCCCCATCTGCCACCCAAGGGGGTAAAAAGACTAAATGATACCAAATTTATTTGGGGGGAGCAAAGGCCCTTGCCCAAGGGGCCGCTTCCCCCTCCCTGGTGTCTAGTGAGCAGATCTCTGCTTGGGAATCGGCCTCCTGGGACAATCCCCAAGCAGGGATCCAATGATACCTCTCCCATCTTTCTACGTGCCCGGGGGGCTGAGATAGCCCCTGAGCATATAGAAAGTGAAACTGAAATGAGCCTAAAGGCTCATTTCAGTTTTGTTTTCTGTGCAATGACGACAGCGCAACGTGTGCACTGATTGTCATTGCACACGAACCGGGGGGGGGGGCCTCGGGAGCTGGGGAAGCTCTTCCCCAGCTCCCGAGGCTTTGGGAGAGAAAGAGAAATCCCTCTGCTGTCTGCAGCAGAGGGATTTCATGCCCCTGTCCTCATGACGGAATGGCTCCGTCATGAGCACAGGAGCACCAATGCTCATGACGGAATCATTCCGTCATGAGCATCGAAGGGGTTAAAGTGGGACAATACTCACCATTAACACTATATAGTGGAGAAGTGTTGTACCCAAGCATCTGCCATAATTGTGTCATCAATGCTACTGTTGTGGGAACTTTGGAAAAAATTTAAATTAACAGTTTTCCAGAAGAGTCTGGGGTCTTTATTAAGACTTGCTTCATGCAATTGTTCCCAGGCCTCTTTTCTGATGTACATTTTACATTTCTCCAGAACCCGTTTATATTTATTTCGGAGATGTTTTACCACTAAATTATCCAGCGTTTTTTTTTCAGTGCCTTCATAAAATTATTGTGAGTAGTCACTGTTGATGCATTTACAGAACTTCAGGGATCTCGGTCTATTGTCACTTCGTAAAGCACCATTAATGGTCTCAGTTATTTCGGCAACAGCTTTTAACATGAATGGGGGATTTATACTACATTCAAGACACTCAAAAATGTGTCCCATGTTGGTGGTCAGAATTCATTGAAGAACGGAATCTGGATCTACAGTGGACCACTTGCACAATAGGCCTTTATTTTTATTCTAAGTTATGGGATGTAGATCGGTTTTCCTAGAGAGATAACCCGTTTAGGTCACTAAGCGAATGGCCAGGGGAAAGTGATCACTAAAGCAGATATTAAGGATAGAAAAATCCACATGATGGAGGATTAAAGTATTCCGAGAGGGCACTTAAGTCAATGAGGCTGCTTTGACCTCTGCCTGTAAAAGAGACATGATTTGGGCCTAATGGTTTGATAAGATCTATTGTAAGAAAAGGAGAAAATTTTGAGAGCAGAGAATCAAAGATGTTCCCACATGGATTATGACAAAAATGGCAACCACCATCCTTGACCCCGGCTACTAGACAACATGCAGACTGCTATGATAAGGGAAATAATTTACAGTTAAAATCATCCCCCAGAGAACAATGAAATCAGTGATTAATTCCTGTATGTGCCAGCTTAGGGATTTCTCTAAGTCTCCAGCAATGGCGGTATTGTTGGGGACAAAGTTATTGTGATAAAACGACTAGCGTAGTAGGCCACCCTTAAGATGGCAACTCAGAGCTGCGCAGGCCAGAGTGTGTATGAAAGCATAACCGTTAATATGAACTATCTCTCTCGTCCAGGTTTCTTGGAGGCATATCATTTATTTAATAAACCTGCAATGTTCCCAAAAAAAGCCTCAATGAACAGTTGTTCTATTGTAACCAAAAGGTCTCCCATGCTACTTGCGTGAACAGTTATCCGGCAATCATCCCTGGATTTCTGGGCTATGTTTGGAGACATCATATGTTTGTCCTTTTCTGCTAGTGAGGTATTAACGGATTCCACCAGTGCTACCATTTCCAAGTTGGGGAGGACAGGGCTACCTACATGTGCCGGTCCATTAGTCACTGAAATGTTAGTTCTACCCATGCTACCCTCAGCGTCTATCGTACCTGAATATATGTCATTACATCGAATGCCCTACAACGCGTTCCGCTACAACGCGGTTGTTACAACCCTATTTAGTCAATCCACCTGACCTAGGGGAGAAAGACGATTAAAAGTTGTAATAGCAAAGTTTTGCGGGGCACTGCGAATTACATAATGTGACCTTAGCTTTGCCTGTGAGCTTGGCTTATAAAAATATCCAAGGGGTACTGCCACAATAGGGCCACTGGCATTCCTACACAAAAGGAGCCTTTCCATAAGAGGGTGTACCAGGGACATGTTTCTAAAATTGACAAAAACACAATCGCCTACATCGGTTTTAGGTTGTGAGCCCTCCCACGATACTCGTTCAACATTATTTATATTCCTAAATAAGTCTTCACTATTAGACCAGTCAGTGGCTTTTGCTAGCCAGTGTACAGTTTTATTCCTTAACTGCGGCAAGTCTTCCTCTTTGTTAGGTCACAGAGGTCGGACATTCTTGAGGACTATAACCAGCAGAGTTGCTTGCGGTGGAATGTGAAGGACTCTATCACAGTTTTTCCTTAGTTCAATGTGGCGTTTGACAACCGGTTCAAGGGTTCCAGCATCATTTGACCCTTTTGAGATTGTTGGGTGGCCTCCACCAGCAACTGAAGTGGATACAACATGTGCTCGAGATTGAGAAGAGCAATATAGAGGCTTATTGTTGTAGTGTTGGGCTGGTGGCCAGGTGCTGGGTCCTGGTCTCTGAGAACTGACTTCTGGGGGGGGCAAAGCGGCGCAACGCATGGGCAGAGGGTCAAAGTCTGTTGCATTATTGGTCCCAGTAGTTGAGATTGAGAGGCTAGAGCCAATCAAAATTTTGAGCGAGGTGTCAATGCTGATAAGGATGCTTAAAAAAGGGTCAAGAAGGGATTTCACTACTGTTTCCAGGGAACTGACAAACTGAGCATGTAACAGTAAGTCTCCCTTGCCCTTAGGTCCTAAGTCTGTTTCTAAATCAGCTGCCATGACACTCTTCCCTGCAGTGGTAGCCACATTTTATTTTCTGGTCACAGGTGGCAATACCTCTCTCTTCAATTTGCTACATGCATTTGCCTTTTTGGAAGGGGGGCATAAGATGTAAAGAGAGCGACCTTGCTGAATAATGTTGGAAGCTTCCGGGTCATTGGATTTAATATCATCCGTGGGGGAGTTAGTGCCCCTGGGTTGCTGACTCTGTGATGGACAGGCTGATTCTACCAGTGAACCTGTATGTAGTGCCTGCTTTGTGAACCCCAATCTCTCTTCCACGCATTCAATCTTGCTGTTAATGGCCTCCATCACCATGGCGAGGAAACTGGTAAAGGTGGTGGTTAGTGGGCGGTCATAGCAGATGGCATAGCTAATTTACATTTCTCCATCCTCTTACCTTTGGTGTCAAGTAGTCCACCAGGAGATGAGCGAGGCTGTAATACCAAACTAAGAGACGGGGCCCAGCCCAGCCTCGTACGGCCACGGACGGGCGTAGACGGGCCCGCCCTTGGCCTGGGCTTCACGCCTGCATGTGTCCCGCACTGCGAAAGCCTTTGGTTGCCTTCAATATGCCTCCTGGGGTGAAATGATTGGGTTGGCGGCTCCTGGCGCTTTGCATTGTGGGGATTCGAATCTCCCCCAGTTGGCTTCCAGTAACGTGCAAGTGCACGGAGTTCAAGAATTTTGTGAAAGGCTCCCATGCTGTGGGAGCCTGGGCTGCCTTAAATGCGCCTCCTGGTCGTGAAACGATTATGTTGGCGGCTCCTACCTCTTTACACTGTGGGGATTAGAGTCCCCCCCAGTCGGCTGCCGGTAAAGTGCAAGTTCACGGAGTTCAAGACGTTCGTGAAAGGCTTGCGTGCTGCGGGAGCCTGGGCTGCCTTAAATGCACCTCCTTTCATGAAAAGATTGCGTTGGCAGTTCCTGTTGCTTTGCACTGTGGGGATTAGAGTCCCCCCAGTCGGCTGCCGGTACAGTGCAAGTGCACAGAATTCAGGATGTTCATGAAAGGTACTCAGACACTTATGCACCCACTCACAGATCTACTCAGTGGCTCATGCACCCATTCACAGATCCACTCAGGCACTTATATACCCACTCATAGACCCACTCAGAGATTCACACATCCACTCTCTCACCCACTCAGAGACACATGCATCTACTCACAGACCCACTCATACACTCACTTACCCTTTCAGAAGCTCATGCAGGTACTCACAGACCCACACGGACACTGATGCACTCACTCACAGATTCTCTCAGATACTGCACACCTACTTGCTCCCTCAGAAGATTATGCAGGCACTCACAGACCAACTCAGGCACCCACTCACTTACCCACTCAGAAGCTCATGCACCCACTCACAGACTCACTCAGATACTTATGCACCCACTGACAGATCCAGTCAGAGACTAGGTTGTGTACTCAGATACCCACACACCCACTCACAGATCCACTCAAACACTCATGCAAGCAGTGACTGGCTCAGTCATATTCTCAGGCACCCACTCACAGACCCACTATGCTACTCACACATCCATTCACAGACCCATACAGACAGTCATGCTTCTACTCACAGACCCACTGATGCACCCACTCACAGATCCACTTAGATACTTATACACCCCCTCACAGACCCAGTCAGACACTCATGCATTCAGTCACAGATCCACTCATATTCTCATGCAGACCTATGCAGTCACTCACAGATCCACTCAGACGTTCATGCTCCCACTCAGAGACCCACTCAGATGCTCACACACCCACTCATGCACCCACTCAGAAGCTCATGCACCCAGTCACCAACCCACTCAGAGACTCATGCACCCACTCACAGACCCACTCAGACACTTAAGCATCCACTCACTCATAGACTCACACACCCACTCACTGGCTCACTCAGACATTTATGCTCCCACTCACCTACCCAGTCAGAAGCTCATGTACCCACTGACAGACCAATTCAGACACTCATGCAACCATTGAGCAATCCACTCATATTCTTACACAGCTACCCACAGAGCCACTACATCACTCACATACCCACTCACAGACCCACACAGACACTCATGCATCCACTCATGTATCCACTCACAGACCCACTCATATTCTCACCCACCCACTGTCAGACCCACTGAGACACTCATATACCCACTCACACACCCACTCATAATGTGACATATGCACTCAGAGACCCACTGTCAGACTTGTGCATGCAATTACACACACATTTAGACATTGAAAAAACTACTCACAAAGCTATTGCCACATCCATAGAGTTAAACTGAGAGTTATAAATGTTAAATGTGATGTTGTGCATTGAATTTGTGCATTTGCTTTGTAGATCTGTGATGGAGTCATAACTCTAAAAAGAAGTTTTGGGGAAAAAGGATTTTAAATTAAAATTATTTGGAGTTTGGTACTAGGGTGGCTCTTTGAAGTGCCGATGGGTTTATTTTTTGTGGATGATAGCTACACATAGAACAGGATGCAGTCTTTCAAGTTGTTAATGAATATCCTCAGAGAAATGTACTCCATCATTTCTATATATATATGCTCCATGTCAAAGCGCAAGTTGTTGTTGTAGATGGAGCCTGTGTTGTGGTCTCCAAGGAATGATGATCAGCTTATTAACATGTTTCCTGGCTTTGTCTATTTGTGGACAGAATTTGTCTAACCATTTCCATTTCTGCTTTTGGCAAGTGTTGGAGTACACCAAGGCAGTGTGAGGGAAAAGTGCCATTAATTGGCTAAAGGTCTCCTTCATTGTGATTTCCAATCCTACTCCAGTAAGAGTGCCTAGGTCATTGCCACCACATTGCACAAGTAAAAGGTCTGGATGTTGGTAATCTGAAATGCTCTCAACCAAAGGCAGTAATTGCTGCCACTTTAACTCTCTCTGGCCAATTCAAGTAATGTCCACATTAGGAAAACTCATGTCCCTGTTAATACCACTCTTTTTAGCACACTCTCTGGCCCAAACGACATAGCTGTGACCCACAATCCACACTTTAACCAATTTGTAGGACGGAGCAGTAGCGCACAGGAGAAGGCTGCAGCTAATTGGGATAGTTGGTAGAATGAAAGGCGGTTAAAATGGAGGAGTAGACCTGGTTTAAGAAAAGGACGTATTTAATTGAGTGTTGTAATTAGTTCAGTAGCTAAAACTAGGTAGTGTTTTAATAGCTAAAGTAAGTAGATTTGTGATTGGCCCTCAATACATTTAAGACAAGTTACGCTATTGTGGATATGCTTACATTTTAAGCAGTCAATCGCCCCAGCTACAGTTGAACTTGAAGCTGGTATACTCCTGTTAGAAAGCGTTGTGAACTTCCCACCTACTGGTATAGTAAAGTGTTTTAAAAGAGGTTGCTATGGCAACTGAGGTAAAGTAGTATGGGGGAAGGGTTCCAAATATGCTGCTCTTTGAAACTACAAAGCAGGCTACTTTAGAGATAGCATGTATTATGGAAAACCAATTTTCGAATTCATTACTATCATAGGATCTCAAATGTAGCTGAAAAATGAGAGTACTATCATTGTAAATGCTTTTATGGACTCCTGCATGGATTTGTAACTCCATCGCAAAGTTACACCAGGGGCCGCACTGGGCTTTGCGATAGAGTTGTAAATTCACCCACAGGCACTACCAGATTGGGCTTCTTATCAGGAGACTAATAAAGGGTTAAAAAACCTGACCAATTAAAACTAGAATAAAAAACAGGAAAAAATTGAGGAAACGCTTTGAGTTGTTAACAGTATCCATATCAGTAGGAAAAGTGAGGTAAACATTGCCATTACTGGTTCTTTCTTACAGAGAGTGGTATTTATCATTTTCATTGAGAAGAAATTTTAAAATGTTTATTTATATATGAAGTGAAGTGCTTATGGAACTAATCATCCATATGATCAGTAACTATGTATGTGTAAACAGGCTGACATATAGGTATTTAGATAATAAGGCAGTCGCTAACAAGTATAGTTATGTACTGAGTTATGTAGTTTGAAAATAGGTGACTGAAAACTTTGATAGTGGTTAAGTGAATAATTTCTGTCCAACATGTAGTTTTGTTACCTTATCTACAATTGGTATATTCAATTCATTTGTAAGGCTGTACTTCGATGCTGTAACTGTGCTCGAATTTGTAAAACATACACTAGCAGAGCTATTGTATGTCTTATTGTGCAACAAAGAGAGGAGAAAATTCAAATATGTGTAAGGCCTGCTACTCCAGAACCTGTGTTTGCAGTTTACCCTGCTATGTTGAATTGACATATACAATACTTTCCAAAGTCTTAAACTTTCCATTTAGTAAAAACACAACACCCCTAACGTAAGTTGTTGGTAGGTAATAGGGTAAGAAAGTATATCTCTGAATGGAAAATATGTAGTTTGAATTTTTGCTGAGCTAGAAACATACTTATAGAGCAATATACCCAGTTATACATCCACTCATGTATCTTTGTACTTACTGAGATACCTATTTATAGTAGTATAAGCTTCTTAAATTCTTCTTTTACTAGTTATAAGTCACTCCTGGGATAGGCTGTAGGTAGGCCATAGGGCAGGGAGTTATGAGCTTAAAAGATAAGACATGTTCTTACAAGTTTGATTGAGAGACATCCACACTACTAGACCCATAGTTCCAGTTACAGATCCAGTCTCCTAGCTATACTAGATCTCAAATACCTATGTGTAAAATGATAGAGCCACTAATACACCCAGTCAGACAGTGAGAGAGGCATTTAAACATTCACTTAACACATATACTTCTACACACAGGTAAATATTCACATACACTGGAATATTTAACTGTGTGTCCAACTGACTACATAAGTGCCGGATACTAGGGGTAGGCGGAATTTGAGTAGTCGCGCTACGCAAAGCTCCGTGAAATGGTAACAAATTTCCAAGAGCACGCAGAGTTCCGCGAACATGCGGAATTGCTTGTTCCGCCCGTTCTCGATGCTTTTTTGCTGTTTGCGAACGCTGTTTGCGTGCTCTGGGAGAAATATCTTGCAAACACACATTTTGAAAGTGCGAACAAGAAAAAAATTCCGCGAACCCACGGATCGCGGAATTTTTGGCAATTCCATGTTCTCCGCGGAATGCAAAATGACCCAAATTCCGCGAGCAGAACGGAATTACCGCCCAGGCCTACCGGATACACAGCACTTATGGAGGCAGTTAGACACACAGTTAAATATTCCAATCGTCGGGGGTGCTAGAGTGCCGGCTGCAAAATGGTCACCACCTAGTGAGGCTCTGTGGGCCGGACCAAAGATCTGCTAAATATCTGGCATAACGGGTGGGGTCGGGCGGCGGAAACAGGCTTCAGAACACCCCGGCACTCAGCAGGCATGAATGGAGGGCTGAGAACACTCACACCGGGTGAAATGCCGATGTGCATCTTCATCGCGGGACTGTGGAACAAAATGGTGGCCCCGCGTGCAGTGGCCTGAGATGCACTGCCTGAACGGAGCATCGGAGCCAGGAAGAAAACATCCCGCTGGCCCACCTGCACTGCGATCT
Organism: Triturus cristatus; assembly: GCF_964204655.1. NCBI lineage: Eukaryota > Metazoa > Chordata > Amphibia > Caudata > Salamandridae > Triturus > Triturus cristatus. The sequence goes on along the minus strand of NC_140592.1, from coordinate 805,776,290 downwards.
GGTCGTCCTGCCTATTGAGGTACGGAGTTCCAACAGCGGGGCAGCACGGGCAGCCGCTCCCGAGACTTGGGTGGCACCGGGGCTCTAACGAGTGCCGCTAATAATCTGGGGGACCCCCTGAACCCTCATTGAGCTTGGAATCCCCCTCTTTGTGCCCACGCTGCGGTGAAGATAGGCACATGGGGGCAGCTGAGGAGGGGTACGCATAGCAGTGGCCCCGAACCCGATGGAGGGGCACCAGGGCTGAAAATCTGTGCAGATTTGGAGCTCAGCTGAAGAGACAGTTGCACACGGACGGACCTAGCTATCTACTGAAACTGCCCTAGTGAGCACACATTGCTTCCTGTGTCATATGAAGTAGCCTGGTGGGTGTTTTGGAGTGGCACCGCGGTGGAAAGGGCTGCAGGAGAGACCTGGCAGCACCACTCACGACCTGCAATTCTGTAGTGGGAGAGGCGAACTGCATAGCTGGAGTGGGGCGCGAAAGGTCTGCAGCGCGACAACCCGGGCGACAGCGCCCAGGGAGTGAGGAACCTGGTTGGGCGGGTGGCAGGCTAGGCCGCCCACTGTCATTGCCCCGGACATCGAGCTCTGTACTCTGATAGCCACAACAGCAGGAGACACAGCCTCAGCGGTGGCCTGGTGCTGTAGCACACACTGCGTAAGTCCATGTTGATAGAGCAAGACCGGCGGCACCCTGCGACTCTCACTTGGGTCACTATGGGAGAGACAGACCCAAAGCAGTCCAAGCTCTCCTTTGAACAGAGGAAAATCCCCCGTGGGGGGCCTCCACCAGAGGAGGAACAGTCAGAGGTGACCACACCTTCCATGCACTCGTCGGATCCCAACATACAGGAGAGGTTTCAGGATATGAAGCAGTCACTCTCAACTATAGACCTCAAAATCGACTCAATGTCGGACCGGCTGGACCGGCTTAGGGACAAGGTTTCGAACCACAAAGAGCGCCTCACAGAAGACAGCGCATGTGTGTGCTTGAGGACGAGGGTACCACTACTTGAGAAGATCTGCTACAAATAGAGAAGGTGCTGGGGGTGATCCGCAACAAAAACGAAATCTCAAAGGGAGATCGCGCCGCAATAAACAGCGCATAGTAGGGGTACCGGAGACCACAGCCATGACCAGAGTTAAGGACTACATCAAGGAAATGCACAAGGTCTGCATAGTGGAGTGCTCTCACAGGTCCCTGGGCCCGAGGCCGCCGCCGGGAGCTCCGGCAAGGCTGATAATAGCACGCATACTGAATTATAGGGACCGGGATATTGTGCTGCCTAAAGCCCGAGATCTACAGGACACAAGGTACCAAGGGAATGCGATCTCCTTTTTCCCTGATTTCACCTTAATGGTGCAGGCTGCAAGGAGGGAGTTTGTGCCCATGAAAACAATACTGCAGCACCAGGACATTAAGTACTCGCTCCTTTACCCAGCAAAGCTTTGAAGCTTTCATCAGGGCATGACTGGATTTTTTACCGATCCCAAGGTGGCCATCAAGTTTGCTCACTCCCTCAGACAGCCTGCACCAGCTGTATGGATACATGGGGAGCACGCAGAGAGAGACCCCCTGAACGAGAATGACTGAGACACTGAGTGAGCGGGAGTGATCCGGTACGGCGGAGGCACACCTGGCTGCATGGGAATGATTCCACAGGGCCCTATTTTCCTACCTTGGTCAAGGTAGCTCTCTATACCACGACTCGGGATTGAGGGCCTGTCCAATCTAACTTTGGCTGGAGGTTTTTTTTTGTTTTCCCACTCCTGACTGTAGTTGGTCCGGCCACCCAGCATACAATTGCTGGGCTTCCCTGAGCACCTGGTGCCTCCTGTAGGGATGAATCCCATTGTTGTTCTTATTGTTGGCCGCTGTGGGCTTAATTTGTTTAATGGGCTAAGCTTTCAGCCAAGTTGAGGGCTGTAGTGGGAGGTGGGTGGGACTGTTGGACAGGGTGCACACTAGCTGTGCCTTTTGGTTCTCCTTGTTCTTTCCCCTCTTTTCCCTTGACTTTCCTCTCTCTGGCCCCTCCTTACTGCCCAATAGGTGCAGCGTGATCTTGATGTACTAGGGGATGGGTGAAACCGCTGCAGACTTGGATTTGATAAAGGCAGTGATATGGAATGTGCTGGGCTTGAATGACTGCCGAAAGGTGAGACTGATAGCATCATATCTCAAGCGACATGGGGCAGACATATGCTTTCTGCAGGAATTACACCTCACCAGAAATGGCTGCGCGTGGCTCAGAGCAGGGTGGATGGGAGAGAAATTTGTGTCAGGCTACTCCAATTACACTAGGGGCACGGCTATAGTCCTTAGGAAGGGACTTCCCTAGAAAACATGCGCTGTGCTTAATGATTCACAGGGGAGGTACGTGATTGTAGCGGGGGTCTTGAGGACGTAGTTGGCCAGGCTGGTGTCGGTTTACGGGCCTAATGTGGATGATCCGCAATTCTTGAGTGAGGTCTGGAGGCTGACGAAATTGCTCGGTCCCGGGACTGTCTTGTGAGGAGGGAGGACTTCGACGTAGTATTGGCTGTGGACATGGATAGATCTGGCGATTTGCGCTGGCCTCATCCGAGAGCAGCAGAATTGCTCCACGTGATTATGGAGGACCACAAACTGGTGAACATTTGCAATGCCAGCATCCAGCACGGCGCGAGGGCACATGTGTCTCTACCGCAGGTCCCTCGTGGTCCCGAATCAAATATTGGCTTACATCACGCGACATGGATGCATGGGCACTTACAGTTGCTCATCTGGCTCAATCTCTTTCGGATCATGGCCCGTGCTACTTCGATTTGTGTTGCCGGGCGCTACGCGCACACCCTTCAGCTGAAGATTCCCCGCTAGGGCGCTCCGTGATCAGGAATTCAGGGAGACTATCTAAACTGGTATAACAGAATACTTTGAGTTAAATAGTGGAACTGTGGAATCGCCCTCGGTGCTGTGCGAGGCCTTCAAGGAAGTAATCCGGGGCAAGTGTATCGTCAAACAGGCAGGCGTATTGCGTTCACTCAGAGAAGACCTCCAGCAACTGGAAGGGGAAATTTGAAAACTCTAACTATAGTACTTTGAATGCAATAGCCCGGAAATCCTGAGTGGCATTAAGGGGAACATTGCAGAATTTGAGGAGGCTGCTTAACGGGAAGCACAACACCTTAGTAAGGAGGCACGAGCACGGCAGTATGGAGAGGGGGATCGTGCCAGGAAAACACTGGCAGGTTTGCTAAAGGTGCCCTGGGCCTGCGAGTATATCTGCAAGCTCTGTAGGGACAACAGGGAGGTAGTTGTGGCCCAGGAATAGGTGCAGACAGAAATGCTTGCTTTTTACACCTCTCTGTACTCAGCACAGCAGACAGCAGTGCACCCGGACCTGCTCTCCCTCCTTGACTCGATTGAGCTTGCCTGGCTGAGCGATGGGCAACGGTGATATCTCCATCAGCCTTTTGAGGAGGAGGATGTAATCGCGGTGATCCGAGCCATGAATGAGCTGGATGGGCTTACTGCTTCTTTTTATAAAGAATATGCACGACTTCTGGTTCCTCACCTCCTCAACATGTATGTGCAATCTTTGGAATGTGGTACGCTTCCCCCATCCCTGTGAGAGGCACTAATCGTAACTATTTTAAAACCTCACAAGGATCCACAGATATGTGACTCCTACAGGCCGCTATTGATGATAAATCTGCATAATAAGATACTGGCCAAACTACTGGCATTACGTCTGCTCCCCTTGCTGCCAACGGTGCTTCGGCCCGATCAGTGCGGTTTTGTACCTGGACGAAGTATGTCTCATAATCTGCGCATCTTTTTTGCAACCATGCAGGAGGTTGATAGTTCCCTCCCAGCTGCAGCTGTTTTTTTTAGATGCGTTCAAAGCATTTGATACCCTGGAGTGGCCTTATCTATTTGCTCTCCTTTCTTGCATCAGCATCAGCCCCCCTTTGTCTTAAAAAAATCGCCTTATTGTACTCGGCCCCAACTGCGAGAGTGAGAGTCAATGGATATGTATCCCCTGCCATCCGGTGTCCATAAGCATGCGAAAGGGGTGCCCTCTCTCCCCCCTCCTGTTTGCGGTGGCGATGGAGCCGCTCGCGGCCAGGCTCCGGCAGCATCACGCTAGGCGAGGACTGGACTTCACTCCCAGACTGATCCTAGTTTCCATGTACGCCGACGATGTGACTCTGTATGTCCAAAACCCAGCTGAAAATTTTGACCCACTCATTCGTGAGGTAGTCCGTTTTGGGCGTGTCTGGTGTCTCCATAAACTGGGGAAAGTCAATAATTTTTCCGCTCACCGCGGCCACTGACCAATTCCACCCGGAATTCCCGCTTCAGTGGGCGAGCTCCCCAGTAAAGTATTTAGCGATCTGGCTTAGCCAAAACGTAGACCAACTATGGCAGGCTCATGGATTGGCTGGAGAGTAGACTGAGTAGGTGGAGGTCACTTCCCCTATCCTTTGCAGGCCACTTGGCCATAGCCAAGATGGTGATCCTCCCCAAGTTTCTTTATGTCTTTACTAACTTGCCGCTTCCCCTCACCGCGGCGTTCTGATGACGACAACGCTTGAATCTGATAACGTTGGCATGGGCGGGCAGACAGCCCCGAGTGACATGGGAGACCCTGACATTGCCATTTGACCAGGGTGGGATGGCAGCCCCAGACATGGAGCTGTACTACAACTGTGCTCAGGCACAATTTTCCTATCATTGGGTATATCCGACCCTCTTCTGGCGTACACTGCTCCAGAGAGTGACAGGGCGGCTCCTGTGCCCCTACATATGGCATTATTCGGATCGCAAGGGAGACCCCGAGCCCGGGTTGGACTGTGGGCTGCAGGGTGTGGGCATGGCGATAGCTCAGGTGCCGAGCGCGGTTGGAGACCACATTCGCCCCCACGATCCCATTTGTTAGACACCCAAGGCTACCCTTCACTGCTGAGGCAGGGGTGGGCCAGAGGCTGCAAGGACTTCAGTTAAGCACGCTGGGGCAGGCGTTCCGCATTGGGGTGTTTGCTACCATCGACGAGGCATTAGACGAAGAGCACACAGGGATGCTGGATAGGCTTACTTACTATCAATTGAGAACTGCACTCTGCGCATTATATGAATCCTTCCCTGTCGCACCACCAACATTCCAGGTGCTGGAGGACTTCCTGGTAAATCCTTAGCTGCGAAAGCTCATCACCGGACTCTACTCTGGAATGCAGCGCTCCTCCCCGATATGTGTTCCCCCTGTGCAGTGTGAGTGGGAGATGATCCTGGAGGGCCCGCTTGAGGACGGTACATGGGCCTACTGTTGTGCTCAGCTGAAAGAAATGTCACCTAATTACAGACTACGGCTGATTCTTTTTAAATGTATTCATAGACTTTACAAGATCCCTGTTTGGCTGTACAGAGCTGGTCTGAGTGAGGATGCGAGGTGCGTGCGTTGCCGAGCCACAGAGGCCACCTTTATTGACCTAGCATGGGAGTACCCGACGGTGATGAGGTACTGGGAACTTATTTTTGAGATGCTGACCATGATGACAGGTGTGAATGTTGAGTGCTCCCCTTTAGTGACCCTGCTGGGGTATGTGTGTAGTGTGGCAGCTGGACAGAGGAAGCTGGTGGCCATGTTATTACTCTTTGCCAAAAGAAGGGTGGCTATTTGTTGGGGCCGCAGGCATAGTCCGACGGCAGCTGAGTGGTTAAGGATGCAGCATTCTGCCACAATCAGTTGTCTGACTATGGGGAATATTGCCTGCACCATCTTGGCCCAAAGACATATGGGTGCCACTGCTGAGTTACCTTGACTCCCTTTCCCCGGGAAGCGGAGCTGATGCGGCAACGTAAGCATAGATGCAGCGCTCCGACTAAACATCATGACCACGGCTGGTTGGCAGTATGGCTGCAGCTGGAAAATCCCATTTACATTTGGGCCAAAGAGGAGTCCCCCCCACCCCCTTCTGAATCACCCCAACATTTTCTGTCTTTCTCTCTTTCACTAAATCCTCTTACCTATTATGGCTGGTGTGGAGCCCTGCATTACCTTTCTGGAGGACTGCAGCTATAAAATAAAGAAGGAAATGTAAGACGATGGACATTCTGTTCCGACATAATATCCTAGCCCAGATAACATCACTTCCCGACATCACTCTGTTGTTGCCCAGTTCGCCAGAAAACATGTAAGGAGCAATATTGTGGCTCCGCCTTTCAATCTCTGTACGTGTTTACCTTTTTGAAAAATTCAATAAAAATAACTTTTAAAGTAAGATATTCCAATAGTCACTAGCACAGCCAGCAAGCAATCCATGCAGCTCCTTACAAAATGTTTGAGTCCCATAGAGTAACTGAGAGACCCAGACATATATCAACATATTTACTTATATATCCAATCACTCCCACATAGGCACTGAGACACTCATTTAGGTATGTACTGAAGAACTGACACAACAAGTTACACATTCAGACAAGTAAGGCTTTAAACATGTCTCAGGCCTGCTACAGAAGAGCCTGTATACGCAGTTTTCCTGCTAGGCCGATTTGAGATTCAAAACATATTAGTAAGCCGTAAATTCCTGTTCTACTGCATATAAATCAGGCTGTAGGGCAGGGAACTATGAGGTTAAAAGATAAGACATGTTGTTTCAAATCTGATTGATTTAAATGTGCACTTTCAGGCTGACCCATATGTCCAGTTATAGATCCACTGTTCTACCCATACTGCCACTCACATACCTATGTGAAAAAGGATAGAGCCACAAATACACCTAGTGACACAGTGACAGAGGCGGTTACACATTCACTCATACGCGGATATAGCTCTTAGGTATTCAGCAGTAATTTAGGCAGTTGTATACACAGTTAAATGCCCCATTACTCACTAACAGAGGCATCAAGCAATTCATGCAGCTCCTTACATACACATTGAGACTCCAATAGAGTAACTAAGAGGCCCAGACATATATCATCATCATTACCTACATATCCAATCACACCCACATTGGTATTGAAACAGCCAATTAGGTATGTACTGAAGAACTGTCACTAACAAGTCATGCATTCAGAGAAGTAGACCTCTAAACATGTCTGGGGTCTGCTACACTGGAGTGTGTAATTTCGTTTTTCTGCTAGGCGGAGCTGACATTGAAAACATGTTGCTAAGCCTTAAACTCCTCTTCTACATACATAATTCACTGCTGAGATATCCTATAGGTAGACAATAGGTCAGGGAGCAATGAGCTTAATAGATAAGACATGTTCTTCCAAGTCTGATTGAGTTACATAGACACTACCAGATCCATATGTCCAGTTATAGTTCCTGTCTCCTATCTATACTAGAACTCAAATACCTATGTATAAAAGGATAGAGCCACTAAAACACCAAGTCACACAGTGAGAGAGACATTAAAAATTACATTTAACACATACACTTCTTATGCATCCAGCACTTATGGAGGCAGTTGGACACACAGTTAAATATTCTAATAGTCACTAGCATAGACAGCAGGCAACCCATGCAACTCCTTACAAAGAGTTTAAGAGTCCCGTAGACTAACTAAGAGACCCAGACTTGTTTCAACATATTTACTTACATATCTACTCACAGCCACATAGGCACTGTGGCACTAAGTTAGGTATGTACTGAAGAACTGGAAATACCTAATCATACATTGAGACAAGTAGGCATCTGGGCATGTTTCAGGCCTGCTAGGGTAGTGTGTGAATACAGATTTCCTGCTTGGCAGAGTTTATGTTAAAAAATGTTGTTAAGCCTTAAACTCCTCTTCTACTACATATGTCACCCCTAAGGTAGGCTGTAGGTAGGCCATAGGGCAAGGAGCTATGTGCCTAAAAAATAAGACATGTTGTTTCAAGTCTGATTGACTTAAATGTGCACTAAGATATAACACCAGTTATAGATCCACTGTCCTACCAATACTACCACTCACATACCTATGTGTAAAAGAATTGAGCCACCATTACACCTAGTGACACAGTGACAGAGGCGGTTAAACATTCACTCACACACATATACAGCCAGGGCCGGACTGGGAACCAAAACCGGCCCTGACAAAGTGCTCGGCCGTTCCCCCGTGGGGTTGGGGGTACAGCTGTTTTCCAGGGCCGATTTTGTTACAGTGGCCGATTTTGTAGCTATGCTGCAAAAACGGCCCTGTAACAAAAACGGCCACCCAGGGGCCCAAAACCAGCCACCACCCTGGCGGCCCACCGGGGAAATGCCCGGTGCCCGCTACGGCCAGTCCGGCCCTGTATACAGCTCCTATGTATTCAGCAGTGATGTAGGCAGATGCACACTCAGTTAAATACCCCATTACTCACTAACACAGGCATAAAGCAATCCAAACAGCTCCTTACATATATATTGAGAGTCCAATAGAGCACCTAAGAGTCTTTGACATATATCAGCATACTTACTTGCATGTCCAATGAAACACCCACATAGGCACTGAGAGACGGATTTAGATATGTACTGACGACCTGACACTAACAAGTTACCCATCCAGACAAGTAGGGCTTTAAACATGTCTTGGGCCTGCTACACTAGAGTGTGTATATGCAGTTTTCCTGCCAGGCCAAATTGACATTGAAAACACGTTGCTAAGCCTTAAACTCCTCAGGCCCGATTCACAAAGGCAATCTGAGACAAAAGTCTAACTTTACGACTTTTGGTATTCACAGAGGTCATTTATGTGACGTATATTTATGTCCACAGTCGGGCCGGAATCTCCGCACCCAGGCTGCACTCCCTGCACCCGGGCCGTACTCTCCGGCTCAGGCCATACTCTCCGGCTTGGGCCAACTCTTTGGCTTGGGCCGGATGAAGTGTAATCAATTGTCCGGAATAAAATGTTTTACAAAAAGGAACATTAGCAATGTGTGATAAATGGTAGAGGAGTTCATGAAAATCAGTTTGGGCAGGGAAAAGGGTGAGGCAGGACACTACATCATATCCCAGAAAGGTTTGCTCCTTTACATCATGGTACAGTCCACAATTTCCGCTACCCTCAGTGTTAACTGTAGTGTCAATTGTGGACTGCATGTACCATGATGCAAAGGAGCAAACTTTTCTGGGATATTAATTGTTGGATCTGAGGCTGGTCCATTGGGGCAGCTTGGTTGGCATGACTCTTCCACATGTGAGAGTTGCAGGGCTTTCCCCTGCCATGGAATAAGGGGTTGAAAGGTAAGCTCGAAGAGAAGTGTTCAACACAACTTTGAGGTTGAGATTCTTCAATGCAAAATGCTGAACAGCTCTCATTAGAATACTCATGAACCGTTCTACCTGGACCATTGGCCTGGGGCGAAATAAGAGTGCTTTTCTGATGCTGTATATTGAGGTGATTTAGAAACTCTTTGAATTCTTGACTATTAAAATGTGGGCTGGGTCAGATTTTAAGATTGCAGGTACAACCCATGTCACAAAGATGTCATCTAACTTTTGAATAACGTTCTCATGCGTAATGGATGAAAGGTCTTTTACCAATGGAAAATGGGAGTATTCATCAACAATAACTAGAAGATGAAGTCCATTTTCAGGAGGACTAAAGAAATCAATAGCACTTTTCTCCCAAGCATGATGTGGCACTTCTGACATTTTCAAAAGGTGCTGTATAACTTGAGGTGATAGACGTTTGCATATGTGGCAAGTCTTCAACTCTTTTTTGACCCTTTTGTCGCGATACGGAAACCAGACTCAATCACAGAGAACTCTCTTAGAGGCAACTATTCCTCAATGTCCCTCGTGAGCAACGTTGATCAAATTGTTTTTGAAGACTCTCAGAATAACGATTTGTGCACCTCGCAGAATTAGGCCTTCTTGAGTCACTGAAAGTTAATCTCTTACATTTTTGAACTTCAAATACTCACTGTCATTAGTGAGAGGCCTAGAGTGCTGGTTCCATGATTGATCAACAATAATGTCTTTTAACTTTAGCATGTCACTATCTTGGCTAATGGCGGGCTGATGTGCTCGATTTCACAATAAAATTGATGCAAGCTTCCTCTGTGTTAGATGAGGTACCAGGGCATTATAATGCTACTTTTAGAAAAAAATCAGCAAAATTCTAATCTTTCCCTTGACCATAAAGAATTGTGTAGTTGCATTTTTGTACTCTTGTAACCTCAACCCCAAACGTTAATTTCTAGGAGGCATTTTAGCTTTGGGACTGCCAAATATTGTCAACAATGCTTGATGATCAGTCAGTACTGTGAGAGGCTTTCCGTATAGAAACACATGGAAATATTTGCATGCCCAAACTACTGCCAAACACTCTTTTTCAGATTGTGAGTAAGCTCGTTCTGTTTGTGACCGGCTTTTGCGGACTTATGTCATGATATGTCTCCCGACAGTTGGCTGTCCACTGTGCTGTGCAAGGATTGCGCCTCACCCCTCAGGGGTCGGCACTGAGCCCCACTCTTTTCAACATTAACCTGCTCCCATTGGCCTACTTTATTGAGGTCAATGGAGTGAACATGGTGTCAATACACTAGCTAACGATGATGATAGGGCTGCAGCAAATTTTAAACTATGCCTCACTGACATAGCGACATGGATGCATGCCAGCTGCCTGAAGTTGAATGCAGAGGAAACAGAGGTGCTGGTGGTGGGGAAATAGCCCTCCATCTGGTCCTCGGCATGGTGGCCGGCAGATCTGGGCCCCACCCTGAGCTCAAAACCCAAGGTGAAAAATCTAGGCATCCTCTTTGATGCACAGCGATCTTTTGACAGTCAGATCAGGGCCACAGTGGGCACATGCTTTGGGGTGCTGAAACTGATAAAGAAGCTTCTGAGGCTAATACCAGCCACAGCACAAAAAACAGTAGTGCAGGCCTTGCTGGTGTCTCGGCTAGACTACTGTAATGTGCTCTATTTGGGCACTTCTAGAGACAGGCTGGCGATGCTGCAAAGAGTACAAAACGCTGCAGCCCGGATGCTTCTAAGATTACCGAAATGGTCTTCCATTAGCCACGGTCTGGCTAAACTTCACTGGCTCCCAGCTAAACACAGAATCGCGTTTAAAACCCTGTGCTTCGGATAATGTATCGGAGAGGTCCAAGCTATCTCTTACCCATGATCAAGGCTCACACTCCCTCCAGAGCACTTAGATCTCGAGAAGCAGCGCTGGCAGTAATCCCCAGAGTACACCGTGCATGACTGGGGGGCTGCTCTTTTGGGCTGAGTGCAGCCCAGCTCTGGAATTCAATGCCAATTAACTTAAGATCTGAACAGTCTGAGGCAAGTTTTCTTAAAAATCTGAAGGCCTGGCTCTTTGGACAGAATTAGAAGTCCACTTGCACCTGACTTACCAGGCCCTGATTTTGCTTAGTGCGGGAAAACTCCCTTGGAGTAACCAGGTGCTTTATAAATCTAAAATTCATTCATTCATTCATTCATTCATTCATTCATTCATTCATTCATTCATTCTACCCGACAGGACTAGCGTCAACTACAACCTCTGTATGAAGTTTGGGATCAAAGTAGGCCTTTTTAGTGGCACTTTCAATAGCTTGCTTGATATTTTGGAAGCCCCCTCACATTCTTGTGACCAATGAAAAGACACATTCTTTTTTTAAAGTTCTCGTAACAATGCACTGACCATAACAAAGTCTTGTATGTATCTAGAACAGTAACTGACCATTCCACGAAATGATCGTAACATAGAAATGTCTTGTGGGGGATTTGCAGTAGGCAACACTTGTACTTTAGCTGGGTAAGGTTTCATACTCCCATCAGAAAATACATGGCCAAAGAATGTCAAGCTTTTCTTGTGTAATTCACTTTTGTCACCATTCAGAGGTAAGCCTGCATCATTCAGCAAACAACTTACTTGCATGAGAGCTTTTTCATGCTCCTTCTGTGTAGTTCAGAAAACCAATATGTTATAACAATAGTTAAATGCATTTACTATAGGCAGTAAGATAAGTCGAAAAATGTCTTAGAAACGTTCTGCAGCAGAGGATGTACAAAAACTCAATTGCTTGTAGCGAAACAAACCAATATGCCTAGAAAAGCTTGTAAAGTACCTGTTTTTTTCATCACGTTCCAATTGGTGAAATCCTTTAATTAGGTTGAGCCAAGAGAAGAACTACACACCATTCAATTGAGTTATCATTTTATCAATGTGTGGACTGGAATGTCTCTCTCTCTCAATTGCCTTGATGACCTGACGCATGTCAACGCATATGCATACAGCTCTTTCACTGTCTCTTTTAGGCACTATTATGTCACGTGGTTTTAGGCCACTCCCTATTTACAGTGCTAAGTTAGCTCAAGCACGTTGGCTGTTGGACAGCCATCTTGCTGCTTTTGCTGCCTTTGCACCCGACACTGTTGTTACATGTTATTCATTTGAGAAATGCAGACTCGCTCTTGTCTCAAGTGAATGTTATTTATACATCCTTAACAGTTGCTAGTGCCCTTGGTCTGTACATCGAGTAAAGAACTGTTCTAGGACACTAGACGGTGCCGGCTGATTGTGTTCAGGGTGATCGTACCACTGTTTAGTCATAACATGCACGCAGCTGCAAATACCAGAAAGTCGTAGGCTTTAATATTACAGCGCAGCAGGTTTTTAGATCACATTCGATAGAAGAGCTGAAGCAGAGAACACTGAGCTGATCCTGTGATGTGATACACCTAAGCTGATCTATACGGTATGGGGTCCCCTATGCAAGCCTATGAGACCTTCTAATAGTCTAATAATATTTTATTAGTTGCTAGAGAAAGGAGGGTGGTTGTTTTCCACTGTCATTATTAATATGATCGCTCCTTTCATTTTCTATGGTATTGTAACAATGCTAATGGTAATGATCTTAACCATTTGTCTGCTTATGTTAGCCAAAGTACTGTATAACAGGACTCGAGGTTTATGAATAAATTCTTTAAACTTTACTGTGTCTTAGTTATTCTGTTGTGGACTGATATATAAGTGCAAACGGGTATTTCGGGTTCCCACCATTCCTGAGAATAACTAAGTCGCATGTTCTGGGTTGTCTATACATTGGGACCGCCGAGCTAAATCTCGGATAACGAATGTGACACTAAGCTAGTCGGATAAGGGGTTCTTAGTTCTGAGGGGAGTTTCTGGTACACCACAATTCTCTAAGGTTCTGGTGTCCTGCGCATAGTTCTGTGCATACGCAGAATCCCTACAACATGGCGCACCTAACGTTTGGTCTTAATATCTGAGATGCCTTAGTAGTGCTTTTATTAGTCCACAACGCCCTCACTCTGGTTTCCGGATAACGGGAGTGACGGTTTAACCTACCTAGGTTTTAGGCTATAGGTTCTTTCAAGCTTGATAATAAAAAAGGTTACACTAATCTAAGCCCAAGTGCTACTAAAGATCTTGTTGTATCTTCTTTTTAGTCCTAATGGCGGTAGAAATTCCCGCTCATAGTAGGGTGTCTCTACGTGCTCATTTGAGGACGTATGGGGTGCCTGATGACGGGATGGCAGTGGTGTTTGTCGTTAGTGCAAATGCCACTTACCCTTATGAGTTGTTTTACTCTTGGGTTACCTTTGAGGCGGTGGAAGATACCGATAAAACGTTCCACAAATACACTGCTACGCAGGTGCCTCTACATTATACCCCATATATGGCTTTAGAAATTCCTATTTCTACCTGGCAGCACACTATTTGGTTTAATGGCGCCCTCCCCCACACGGTCACCCCGGCGAGACTGGGTCCTTTGTCAATTGAAGGAGCTACTTGGCCGGTACTGGCCGGACATACACCTCATCCACGCTATCTGACGGTAGGGGTGGATAGCTTACGTATACTACACACAACCCTGATTACGGTCCATAGGGCTTTAGTGCAGTATGTGTCGCGCACTGTACAGGTGGGGGCACCTGCAGTTGCGGGACACGGGGCTGATCACCATCATGCGGTGGTGATCAGTCCTGTAATGGTAAACGCGGTTGTTGGCAAGCGCCCCCAGAATAAGGATGAGTATCCTTATTGGCTTGCAGAGAAATTCGATCAACCAGAAGCAGTGTTTCCTAACACTAGTCCTGTGGAAAAACACAGGATAATCACTATTACTTTGCCGAAAGAACTAGTCCCGGACATTGTCGATTGTGACAATTGGGGCAAGGTCTTTGCCGCGACCTATTCGAAGTGCTTCGGCACTACGTCTATGTCGGTACTACCTTCCGTTATCAAAAAAGTCCAGGAGGATCATGGTGCGGAAGCAGCTATTGAGTTGGGAAAGCGGCTTATCGACAGCTTCGATATAGTATGTTCCATGATTATGGGAAATCTCAAAGGAGATGCCATGCAGTTTCAAGTGGGAAACATGATGGCACTAATTGCGGATGAAGATAAGCCGAGGGAGTTTGCAAAAGTTATTGCGAAAGCCTATAGGATGGTTGGACGTAGTGCCCTAGGCGTGAAACCCACCATCAAAATTCCTGAAGTAGTACAGCACACTAAAGTGAGTTCGTCTACAAAAGACGATAAACCCAACTTTCCAAAACAAAATTGGCGAGCTAAGAAACAAGATAAACAGCAACAGAAACAGGATACTCGTCCTGCCTCTCCTGTTCAGGCGTATGTTGAACGCACTTATGATTTGCGTGATCGTTCTCGTATTAAGTCACCTGATAGGTTTCAGGTTCCTGACCAGCGCTCTCCTCGTTCTTCACAGGAATCAGCGGCTTCACACTTTGGTGGCGGAGACCGTGGGAGAGGCCGGGGTGCTCAAGGTCGAGACCAGCCCCGACAGGCGGACGGAAAAGGCAAGCAAGAAGATTCTGCACGTCCGCGTCCCCCGTTTCAGAAAAAGAAAGTTGCTGCAATCTCAGCGAAGTATGCCTCAGATGGTACGGACACAGCTTCTGAACTTGAAATGGGCGCTGACGCTGCTAGACAGCGCGGCGGAAGTTACAGTAGTGCGGGGAGCACTGCGTCCATTTCTGGAGGCGACAGCAACTAAAATCTATGTGACAGTAGAAACTGCTGATACTCGCGTAGCCCCCCCTGAGAGATTATTTGAAGTAGTCCTCAATATTGAGGGTGACATACAACGAAAAATTAACGCGGTATTTTGGGATAATCTGACGACCACCTATGATATACTATTGGCGGAGAAAGATTGGCCCCCGGCTTTCGTTCTAAACGCTCCAAGGGGGGAAGAAATCATTCTTCCTTCTTTTGGACACGTGGTGCCCAAGGAGGAGTCTAGGAAGTTAGCCGAGGAGTGGGCGCGGGTGCTAGCACCTGCGTTGTATCGTAATCAGGTGGGGTGGGATAAATGTTCTACCCTACACGAAATTCCATTGCGGTCCGACCCCCAGCCACAACCCCAATACCCTATGCGTCGAGAAGCTAGGTCTCATGTCGCGTCTATCCTTGAACAATTGGAATATCAGGGAGTAATTGAAACGTGTGTGTCAGCCATGAATAATCCTTTATTCACTGTGACGAAGCCTGACGGATCGTACCGCCTAGTTTTGGATAACCGCCACTTAAACTCGCACTGCCGGAATTGTGCGGTGCAAAATACACATAGTTCGGCTCTCGTCGATAGTCTTGTGAGAAAGAGGTTCAAAACCACACTCGACTTGTCCAATGGCTTTTATTGCCATAACATATCCCCTCATAGTTATGAGTGGACCGCTTTTACTTCGGGTGGTAAACAAAAAGTGTTCAAAAGGCTTCCTATGGGCTATAAAAATAGTCCTGGGGTATTTGCTGCCCGTGTGGTCTCTCTCTTAGAGATGGTAGACCCGGAGGCATACTCGTACGTTGATGACATATACTTAACAGACGACGAGTTGCTTCCACACCTTGCTCGCGTGGACAACATAATTACTATGTTTGCGGACTTTGGTTACAAGTTTAACTTTAAGAAGTCCCACATTGCCGAGTACACAGTATTATTCTTGGGGTACGAACTCAACAATGAGGGCCGCGGCTTGGCTCCGCAGTTCCTTGAGAAATGCGCACGCCTTCGTATCCCTGCGACACTGAAACAACTACAATCATTGCTGGGCTTTCTGAATTTCGGTCGTACCTACATTCCTGAATATGCCCAGCGTATCAAGACACTATATGCCTTGGTACAACCAACTTTTACCAAATCTTGCTGGCTGCCAGAGCATTCAGCTGCATTGTACTCTTTGCAGTCTGACCTTCTTACTGCGAAATATTTACAAACTCGTGATAACCACACAAACCTGGTCATAAGAATTGTACCGGGTGTGGAGGGGTTCACGTACTTAACATACAATGAGGGCGACACAGTCCCCATTGCTTACAAATCTCATTTATATACTTCGGCTGAAATGCGTTTCTCCACTGTCGAAAAGGTTTTGACAGCAGTTCAGATGGCAATCCTGAAAGAACGAGCGCTATCAAAGGGGAAACGCATGATGGTGGTGACACCGTTTCCTGCCCTAGAGGCAGTCACTAAAGCAAGTGTGCCGAATTCTAAAGCTTTGCATCCGAGGTGGATACAATGGGCGACCTCCTTAGCCTCGCCTGACGTCGAATACATCTTTGACGCAGGGCTACAGACTCAGGAGAGTTTGGAGTATGAATTAGTTCATCCGGCTCCACATACATTGCGCCCATTGGAGGAGTTCCATTGTGTTATATACACTGATGGGTCCGCGCAGCCCGCAACTGGATCAAGGCACGCTTATTCAGCGGCTTGCGCAATTGTTGTTGGTACTTTCGTGAATGGAGAATTCATACAGGATGCGGTGCATACGCAGACTTTGGGTGATTGTACCGCACAATTGGCGGAGCTTCGTGCTCTGGTGCTTGCACTGGAGTTTGCTGATCATAGAGTCACAACTCTTATAGTGAGTGATTCTTACTATTGTGTTCAATCTTACAGCGACAATCTGACGTTTTGGATCGCGAATGGATTTCGTGATTCAAAAGGTAGCACAGTGAAGCATAAAACGCTTTGGGCTAGGGTGGCTGAACTAAAAGACAGTCGGCCCCTTGTGAATGTTATTCACACTCTTGGTCACCAACGAGTTGGCGTCCATGCTGTCGGTAACAGTTTGGCTGACGAGGCAGCTAAAACAGCAGTGGCAACATACTTAGTAGCAGCAGTTACAAGATCCAAAAGTAAGATCGATGATGACATCTTGGCAGCCATTGCTGCTTCAGAGACTGGGACAAACTTCCCTAGAGGTTTCCCTTCTCGATACCATTATCACTTAAGTCCTGATAACGTCCCGTTAGTGAGGATTAATGATGTTGGGGATAGAGTTATTCCCAATGCAGACTGCAGGCCTGCTTTGGTGCAAGCTGCACACGAGGGTGTTGCGTCTGCGCACGCCGGAGTGTCCGCAACTGTGTCACTGTTGCAACAGCGTTATTGGTGGTACGGTTTGTACAAACATACGCGGACTTATGTCCTCAATTGTGGTATTTGCCAACAAATAAAGCCGTCTTCTGTGGCGCGTCCACCACAAACGCAGCTGCATATATCTAATCAACCACTAGCGTGTGTTTATTTAGATCACTGCGGTCCATTTTCCTCTGACACTGCGTACAAGTATATCTTGGTTGCAGTAGATTCGTGCACACATTTTCTTTGGGTGTGGCCACACAGGAGTGCTGACGCCAGGACTGTTATCAAAGCATTACGTGTCTTTATAGGGAGTTTTGCATGTGGAACCCTTCACTCTGATCAGGGCCCTGCGTTCGCCTCTAAGGCGTACAAAGAAGCTATGAGAAGTTTGGGGGTCCAAGTCAAATTTTCGTCTCCATACCGGCCTGAGGGCAATAGTGTTGTGGAACGAATGAACCGTGACCTAAAGCAATCATTGACAGCCAGGGTGTTAGGTACTGGCAAAAACTGGCTAGCCCATTTGTATGACGTCCAACGTGCACTTAATAATCTCCCTAGAAGGTCTCTGGGTGGGAGGACCCCGTACATGATGCTCTTCGGAGTTCGAATGTTTGTCCCGGACCTTGAGGGTCTAGACATGGCGGCGGCGGCCGCACCTTTTGACTTAGATGACCACTGTACTGTCTTACAGAATCTTCAAGAAGCAAGAGACACTCTAGCAAAAGAGCACATATCCTCTGCGTCCGAGGCTGGACTTCAGATTCCGGTAGTCGGCTGGCTACCCAGAGTTGGTGATCTGGTCCGTGAGAAGGTGGAGAAGAAGAAGGAGTTTGGCCCCTCTTATCGTGCACCAGTGCCGGTGCTTGGAGTTGAGGGTACACGTACAGTTGTTTTGCCTCCACTTCCTGGTCACAGAGACAACAGGTACATTTCAGTTGACAATGTCAAGCTACACAGGGTGGCCAATTCTCCATAGTCTGACACCTTCAGTTTCTTGCCCTTCAATGATGCGCAGTTCTGTTGTGGTGCCACCATCTGACATCGTGCCTGAGGTTGCCATTGAAATGCAAGTACTTTCTGATTCTGCTGTATCGCCTGCGGATGGTGATTTGCCTGATGATGCTGAGTATTCCTATCCTGCTGATGTTCCATTGCCCCTTTTGCATTCACCAGAATTTATCCAGTCTAATTCTTCCTTTGGAACTGAATCATTGACTTCCACTGCCCCTTCCAAATTTTCAAAATTTTTTGCCTGGTTCAAGAGACAATTTTTGGTTCCCCCCTGGATTTACGTTTGGCTGGTGCTCATTTGCATTTTTTTGTTCATGTCCATTGGCTTTGTGGTGGTGTTTTTTAGGCTTATAAATGGACACTACCTGAATGAACGTTCTACAATCGGATTAATTAATGGAACTTTGGCCCCACATTCATCGTCGCACATCATGAAGAGGGACCAGACTTTTGTGAACATCACCGCCTGGCCTGTCCGTGATGGGATAGCATGGGATGCAGTTAAATTTCAAATTCATGGGCCCACGGAAGTGATTAATGTGCCATCTGTATATCGTGTTTCTATGGGTGATGTGGTAAAACAGAACATTCGTTCTGATGATTGGGATGTAAAAACTATAGAGACACTGTTTTCTGATTTGAAATACTATGGCGCATTTGATGCTGAGGATTTGTATTTGAATACTGAAAACTATGCAGAGCAGTTTTGTTATCAACATTATGGAACTCATTTTCTTCATAGGGCAAGCACATTTCGTAGTTTAGTCAACTTTACTCAGTGGGAACATTGCCCTGCCCCGATGATTGGTAGTTCGAAAACATTGGTCAACAAATTTTCATATTTTTCAGATTTTAGTGTATCCAATAATGCATCCTTTTATTTTAAACTTAGGGACGAACCTATTTCAAAGGTGCGTTTGACACACACTAAATTGTTGTTTTCTAAGTCCTTTATGGACGATTTGGCAATTGGAGGGTATGACGTTTGGAAAGATACTATTGATCTCAAATCGGTTTGGGGAACTAGGTCTTGGCAAGTACAAGGAACAGAAGCTTTACATCGTGCCTGCCTCATCCCAAACCACATGTTATTTTTAAATTCCACAATTTTTCAAACAACCTGTTTTGGATTGGCTATTTCTAAACAATTAACTTCTCCCTCGATCCCGGATCTGAGTGCTTATCCTGGTTGGGAGAATCACACAGATCTGTCCCTTGCTATGTTGCAGTCTTTTATTTCCAATTCCACCTTCAATATTAGTGCATTTGACCCTAAAGGTTGGTTGGTATGGCAGAGAGGTTCGGATACCTGTCAACGTAGATTTTTTGGGTTGGTTCCCGGATACATACAGGATAGAGTAGATCCTCGTTTTGTGTCCTCACACACTGTCACGACCTACTCGGTAGGTAAATTGTGCCAGACATGGCTGCAACATTCCACATTAGATTCTGTTAAAATTCACTTGTCCCGTTTACATGACAAAATAGATTTGAATGATTTTGTTAAGGGTCCCGCATTGGGAAGATCCAAAAGGTGGGTATATGCTGTTTACAACGAGGTTTGGAAGTTGTCGCAGATTGAGGCTGCTTCCAGGCTCCGTGCTATTGACCAGGCCAATATGGAAAAAGTATTGGCAGTAATAGATAATAGTATTAACACCTTATCTTCAAGAATATATACATTAGATAACATTGTTTCATCTGTTGTAGATATTGTCCAGGAGGATGTGTCTGTGTTATATCATGGTCAAAATCAATTACGCTCGATTATGCAATTTGCTTGGACTTTGCAGACGTTAAAGGCGGGGAAAGTACCTTGGGATTACATGAATGTTTCTTCTTTATTCCGCCCATTTAATCTGACAGCAAAGCAGCAATTCATGTCCATGAAAGATGCTACGTATTCACTACTGCATATAGAAAAGTTAGAACCTTTGCCTTTTTCAGTGGCTGAGTCTGATTATGCAGTGTGGCTCATCCATGGGATGGTCACTCTCCCGATTTCTATGTATAGGTTTAGTTCGTGCATGAAACATTACGCCTTGGGCAGATATGAAAAACTTGGTTCTGCTTTCTTGCATGAAGTCTGGTCTCTCCCATTTACATATCGATGTGAGAGAGAAGGCAAAGAAGTTTATTTGAAGGGTGAGGAGTGTACGTCTGCTCCTGATCATTCCGTAGTGTGTAGACATATCCAATTACATGGATCGTGTAATATGAATGCCCCTAATTTAGCTTGCGTGTTAAAGGGCATTCCTGTGCCAGTTATAACTCCATCATTTACGCTGCTTGCTAATGGTAGTTATCTGCTTTTAAATAGTGAGGCTTGCTGTGGGATGTTAGCTGGAATTCCCTATATTGTTTCAGTTTCACGGAGGGTAATTTGCTGTAATAACGTGCTTTTCCCTCCCCCGCAAGGCAGACTTGATATATCCATCTGGCCGACGATTCCAACCTTGAAAGCAGAGTTCAATAGGATGAGCAGAATAAGGGCTCTTTTGTCTCAAAAGGAGGTTGCGTTGACTTCGTCCCGTGAAACATTTCTCCTTCAAGTGGCGAACACTCGCACAGAAGTTCAAGCTCTTTTGAATACTGACCTCCCCCCGCATTTTGGCACATTAATACACACTATCTTCAATGCTTCTTCCACGACTGGTCTGGTCCATTTTTTTAAAATTGTAGGCTCTGGCCTTGTGACGTCTTTCCAGTCTATCTTTGGTATAATACCAGCTATTTTTCATTCTATTTTTTCTGGGGTTTTCGGAGGGTTTCCTTTGATTCTCTCATTAATTGCTGGCATACTCCTGTTGGTCTGCGCTCTACGCTATGGATGCACGACTTGCGCTACTCGACCACGGATTCAGCCTGTTCCATCTGCGTAGCCGGATGTGGGAATACTATGGGACTTTACCACTGGCTACCTTGAGTGTCGCTTATGGATTATCCTTCCGGTTCCCGTTTTTCACTTGTGTACAGCCTGTTTTTCACTGTCTCGAATGTCCGTTCCAATGGGCTCTTGATATGTGTTTGTCAAACTTGGTGTCACCTGACCTGGATTTTGATCGACTGATGTATCCCTTAGTGGTTCATGAGTTTGACTGTTCTGGAGTCGGGTTTATGGCCTTGGGTGCGGCGCATGGAGTCCTTGGTTTATGGGATATCGAGAAGGCAGCAGTTGACTTCCTGGCACGAAGTTACATCGAGATGCCTGCTTCTTGTCCACGTGGAGTGCTTGATACTCATTTCCCTGTGGAACACGTGTGTTCTTTTTCTTTGCTGAATTGGATGACAGACAATTTTGCGGATGACTCCAATGATTTTCTACTGGAAGCTGCGGCTGCATATGCTGCTTATACTTTCCTGGATTGACAATTGTACTCACAATGTCTGGTGGCGAAGCATGTGGAGTTGCATTTTTTCACAAGCGATCGTTGGCTTTTATGGACGATGGCTTGTGTTTTTACATATTTTTTTCTCTTTCTCTTCGAATTTTTTTCCCTCTCATTTTCTGAAAACTCACATTTCAAGCTTTTTAGTCTGCATCGTTGATCTTGAACTCTGCGTTCTATTAAAATATACGCCCCTGGTAGTCCCGTGGTTCGATCAAAGGGGGATGTCACGTGGTTTTAGGCCACTCCCTATTTACAGTGCTAAGTTAGCTCAAGCACGTTGGCTGTTGGACAGCCATCTTGCTGCTTTTGCTGCCTTTGCACCCGACACTGTTGTTACATGTTATTCATTTGAGAAATGCAGACTCGCTCTTGTCTCAAGTGAATGTTATTTATACATCCTTAACAGTTGCTAGTGCCCTTGGTCTGTACATCGAGTAAAGAACTGTTCTAGGACACTAGACGGTGCCGGCTGATTGTGTTCAGGGTGATCGTACCACTGTTTAGTCATAACATGCACGCAGCTGCAAATACCAGAAAGTCGTAGGCTTTAATATTACAGCGCAGCAGGTTTTTAGATCACATTCGATAGAAGAGCTGAAGCAGAGAACACTGAGCTGATCCTGTGATGTGATACACCTAAGCTGATCTATACGGTATGGGGTCCCCTATGCAAGCCTATGAGACCTTCTAATAGTCTAATAATATTTTATTAGTTGCTAGAGAAAGGAGGGTGGTTGTTTTCCACTGTCATTATTAATATGATCGCTCCTTTCATTTTCTATGGTATTGTAACAATGCTAATGGTAATGATCTTAACCATTTGTCTGCTTATGTTAGCCAAAGTACTGTATAACAGGACTCGAGGTTTATGAATAAATTCTTTAAACTTTACTGTGTCTTAGTTATTCTGTTGTGGACTGATATATAAGTGCAAACGGGTATTTCGGGTTCCCACCATTCCTGAGAATAACTAAGTCGCATGTTCTGGGTTGTCTATACATTGGGACCACCGAGCTAAATCTCGGATAACGAATGTGACACTAAGCTAGTCGGATAAGGGGTTCTTAGTTCTGAGGGGAGTTTCTGGTACACCACAATTCTCTAAGGTTCTGGTTTCCTGCGCATAGTTCTGTGCATACGCAGAATCCCTACAACAATTACAATGGGAGAAACCCATAGTGTTGGACTAGAGGAGTGTTCAATGATTTCATGTTTAAGCAACAAATTAAGTTCCTTTTCAACAGCTTCTTGCAGATGAAATGCAACTCCTCTGCACCTTTGAGCAACAGGACAAACATCCTCATTTGTGTGTAACTTTACTTTCATTGTTTTGAGTGTTCCTAAACAGTGAACTATTGAAAGAAATTGACTTTCAGTTTCATGATAAGCATTCCTATCGTAGTTCACTGATATCAGTCCCATATCAGAAGCAGTGTTGAAACTCAGCAAACCTCATGTGGAAATGACAGTCCACATCTGTAACACGGTTTCTTTTTCTTTGGAGACATCACCTTGTGTCCTTCGGACTTGTATTTTGGCTTGCTTTTCATGCTTGTGACTGACACCTCAGGACTCTATGTCAGTCACTTGATGATCAGCATGCTCTTTGGCATGGACAGCCTTGAGTACTTATTTTAAGCTCATTGTTTCTCACAGCATTCGTCATCAAAAGGAACCTGACCGACATCCATCGATTACTCTGAGGCAGGTAGCTCCTCATCATTAAATTCATTGAATTTACAGTGCTTCTTCAACAGAACATTTAATCTTTCAACAAACTCATCAATGGTTTCTCCTGGTCTCTGGTGTTCCTTGACTAAATATGTATCTTTCATAATTCACATTTGGCAATAGATTAAATTTGACATTCAAACCTGTTTTTCTTTGATCGTACATCACTTCACTTACTTGCAATATCTTTCTGATGACTTCTTTCACTCCTTCACCAGACATGTTCTTCAGACACCTTATAATCTTTTTATCATCTTTTTCATTTATTGAATCCATGAAATCTTCAAAATTCTCTATCCATGCAGTCCATCCTTTGCCAATATTGGGTTTCTGGGCTTAATCAAATGCAGGTGGTGGTTTTAAGAAAGCAGTAGCCGTATATACATTGGTGGACAGTAGCGGTCTCTCAGGTGCTTCTTGTGGAACTTGATCAGGCAGATTCTCTAGTTCCTTGTGACTTGCTGGCTTCATGGTCAGCCTTAGCTATTTTTGGCGCTTGGATCTCGCCCTGGATGTCCATTGGAGCTCTTTATCTCATGGCTGTTTATTGAGTTGTTCTGGGTCCCAATGCAGCAGCTTTGGTGGGAGAGTGACTTCTTCGGGGGATCAGCTCCACAAGTACAACCCCCAACTTTCTTTCTCGGGCCACTCCACAGCACTTTGTGAACCAATGATACTTTAATGGTTCAGTAAGTAGATAAATCTTTGCACACTGCACGTCCATTAAAGCAGATAACATTGGTTTGCTTTGTGTTTAAATATTTCTTCACAAACGCCTGGTTAATCTCTGCTTCGTAGAACATGAATTTCAATTTGATTTATATTGAAATATTGCTGTGCGCTGCTTTTGTTACCTGGTTGCATCCGTCTTTAGCGTTTTTACTCAGCATAGTCTATGGCATTATTTTGCGTAATAGCACAGTACCTTTTATTTGCAGCCATTACATTCAGTTCCTGGCCATCAACAAGTAGACTTTCAAAGTTGCTTTATTTATCTTTCAGCATTTTATACAGGCTGGTGTTATGTTGAGACTCCACCAGTTCCTGCGTCGATTCTGCACTTCAACTGTGGCACACGTGGCACCCATGAGCAGTTTGCTGGGCCACGGCAAACCCTCTAGAAGAGCGCTTTCAGTGTATAGGCTTCGTATACCTATTTCATCACCAGTTGTAGAGTCCTGCCAACCCAGGTACACACCAATAACCATGCCACACACAGAGAGTAATTTTATGCCTTTATTCCACTGTGTGTAAGTCAGAACTCGAAATTCGAAGCCTTCCTTCAACTCATCTCTCCAAAGATTATTTCACAGGCCTAATGTGTACAGAGAGTTCCAGCATTTTTTTATTTACAAGACTCTACAGTGTGCATAAAAGGAGACAGTGTGAAGACAAATATCACCTCCACAACAACACTAAATGGTTCAGCTAAATAACAAAATGATGTTGGAGAAACAGAACATCAAGGCCAGAATTGACCCAAAAAGATTAAAGAAAAATATAAAGGCACTAAAGCACAACCAAGCTATCAAACCAGGAGACAAAATACGGATAAAAAAAAATACATGAAGCAAAAGGATTTACACCAGACAGTCATCTACTGCCTTGTCATGGGAATGTACGGTGTCATACCTCAAAGTTACTGTTGTATATTTTGGCCCAATATATATTACTAATGGCCAGATTTATCATTACATTGCATTACCCATGTGTCACGCATGGTGTCACAAGAGCAAAACACTACACAAGTCAGATTTATCAAGCAACGCAAGTCCACTATGCATGGCCCTGCGTTGCTTGGTAAACTTGGAGTAACGCAAGGCAAAGCAAGTATCTGCCTTGCAATTTCGTCCCCTGGGAAGCTGTACCATGGGTGGAGCATGGGTGTTACCATGCATCCGCCCATGGATTTTGGTACATCACCAGATTTTCGAAGACTGGTAAACCTGGGAAAGTATCAAAATGGTATGCCTTCCCAAAGGAGGTGCATCGAGAAGAAATATATTTATTTCTCTGAATTATTTCCTCTTTCTTAGTGTGCCGCATTCTGCAGTGCAACTAAAAATAGGAAAATGCCTCTAAGGATTGTTTTAATGCAGGGAAAATGCAGAAAAACAATCCAGCCTGCAACACAGGCACCCTTGCACTTTGCTGTAAGGATGACTTCGTTGGCGCTAGGCATCCACCAGTGCACCACCGCAAGGTGAGAGCAGGAGAGCGCCATATCTAGATAGATATAGTTCATTCCTGCCCTCTCCCTGTCACGCAACACAGCTCAGCAAAGTGTCTTACTGCATTCATTGTGTAACATTTTAATAAATCTGCCTGTGAACAGGAAACCGACATGGGAACAGCAAATAGCTCTAGCGGGGACCCAGGGGCATGACTGGAGTGCAGGCTAGAGCTTTAGTTGTTATATCCTCCTTGTATATGGAGCTTGGCAAGGATATTAATAGGCCAAGAGCAGGAGCCTATGGTGTGCGAGGATAGGAGGAGGTGCAGAGAGGAGCACTGAATAATGCAGAAGCAGAACCAAGACAAACTGGAGAGGAGTGTGGCGATCGGAGGAGGAAGACGATGACCAGACCAGAGGACCCACCAGGTATGGCAAAGGACGGTTCACAGTCGTTGGAGCCGGGAGAATTGGCAGAGGAGGAGTACAGCTGGAGAACCCTGGGCAACGGCGGTTTCTCCGCTAAGTCAGAGTAGCATGGCCCAATTGAAATTTGAGCCGTGGATATAGGAAAAATAAAATGATAATAACACTATGTTATTATCATTTTATTTTTCTGGTTTACGGGGCGGGCAGGGCTTGGCTGTGTGACAGCCAGCAAGGGGAGGAGTGGTGAGCACTTAAGTGCGCTGACTGTTTGACCGTCTGTTTTGGAATGGCCAAACAGTCATGCTCACTTTGCATGTTCCCCTCCAGGCTGTATTACACAGCCTGCTGAGGAACATGCACAGGCTCCCACAGCTTGTATGAGCACTGAACCATGGTGCTCAGACCAATCACAATTTGCATTACAGCATTCTGATTGGCTAAGGGAATCTGTTTGTGATCCTAACAGGACGACGCGATGCAAGGCAGCAGTCCGGGAGCAAGGTAAGTCGTTTTTTAAATTTATTTTTCTATCTCCCCCCACTTGTGCTACTCGGTGGAGCCACCACTAGCCCTGATGAAAAGTGAAAAGGACGAGACTGTCTTAACTGAGAGGCTGAGTCATGGCTGCAGGCAAGTGCCGCAGTTGAGTTTACATCCCATGGTTATGTGGGCTATGTCACAGGGATATTTAGTGAGTGTTTAGGATCACTTGGTATGACAGGTTCTCACAGACACGGGGAGGGAAAGGGCACACAGGAGCACGTGTGAAGTCCCTGTCTTAAGGGAGAAACCTAACCTGTGCTCACTTTCATCCCAAACCCTGGAGGCATGGATGTCAGCATTACATAAAGCTCAAGGGAGCTTATGTGGAAAAGACAAACAGGGGCATATTTACAATGGAAGTTAACGCCACACTCCACCACTTCTGAAATGCAGGGCTGCAATGTATTTACAACAATATGGTGCAATCCTGGCTATTCCCCCTGCACTCGTGCTAAATTTAGCTGCCTAGCGCCAATGCAGGTACGCTTGCACAATAGTGCAAGGGCGTCTGCGGGGCAGGGGAAGATAGTTTTTCGGCAGGAAGGTGTCCCTTCCTGTGCATAAACAATATTTAAATGGTGTTTTCTAACTTCTATGTGTGCTGCTTAGTGCAGCACACATAGAAGTTGCAAAACACTTTTTTTTTAATGATTGTTTATGTGCAGGAAGGGACACCTTCCTGCACATAAACAATCAATGGCATTATGCTGTTTCTATGTGTGCTCCACCATGCACTACACATGGTAACAGCAAAAACAAGGAGAAATTAAACATTTCTCCTCATTGCACCAGTGTAAGACTACGTTTACCCTGGTCTTAATTTTGGAGCTGCCCCATATTTATGCCACCCTTGTAAATATGGGGCAGCGTCAAAATCAATGGGTGTTGCAGTGGAATGCCCACCACAACACCCATTGACCGACCCTTTCACGCTAAGTATAGCATAAAAGGGTGCCTTATTCACAAGGCGGCGCAAAGCAGTGTTAAGTGGCTTAAAACCGCCTTGTGAATAAGCCAAAGCCCCTATCGCCGCCACAACTTTGAGAAAAGTGATGCTGTGGTGGTGATAGGGGCTTGTAAATATGCCACAGGGTGTGGTGACGGACTCTATATTTAAAAGGAGAAAAACTGAGTACTGTATGACACTCCACTCCAATTTATGACACTCCACACCACTTCACTCTACGACACTCCACTCCACTCTACGACACGCCACTCCACTCTAACACACGCCATTCCACTCTAGGACCTGCAGCTTCACACTATTACATTCAATACTACTCCACTCTATGATACACCACTTCACTATATTGTCAAGCCACTCCACTCTAGTACACGCCCCAGTTATAGTTATCTCATGTAATTATAACTCATACCCTAAGTTAGCTATAACTTGCGCCCTGCCAGACACAGCTTTGTCATCAGTAATTCTATTGCAAATGTTGCAGTGATATTATCACTGATGTCCTAGTACTGGGTTGCAAGCCTAGTAATGTGCAATGCAGAAATATGTTTGACACCCAGTACTGCTACACGTAGCCAAAAAATGGAGGGGCATTGTTGTGTTCCCTTATTTGTAAATATCCTGCCACAGACAATGGAATATCACCCAAATTTATGCAAATCCATGTGCTTTATAAAGGCATTGCACTACATACAACAATGCTGATGGTATATCCTATCCCTTCAATTTCTGCCACAGTCTATATACCATTGGACATGTGGTTTATGTTCCAAACCGCAGTGGTGTGCATAATATTAATGAACTGGAATGTGGTCCCAAGTAATTTCCAGTGGTTGAAATTAATTAAAAAATTCCAGCCATCACTTTTTTGTACGGTTTAGTGCAACTTTCTAAAAGTGGCATTTTCAAAGTAGTAATTGAAAAAATGACCTAACGATTAGATTGGATTTTAAATTACTATTAATTGAAGTCCTTGAACCATTGTTCTAGCTATTACCAAACTGACGTTATGTATTCGAAGGAGTATACTTTAACCCAGTGCTTTCTTATAGGGGAGTCAGCCTACCAACAGTGTAAAACGTCTTTGGAGATAACTTCAGTGACAGGACATGTAAAACAAAAGTACACATGCCCTACCTTTTAAAAACTATGCACCCTGCCTTTTGAGCATAAAGACCTAACTTTGGGGTGTCTTACAAGTATTAAGAATTATGGTTTAAGCCTGGCAAAAGGTTTATTTTGACATGTTAAATTTTAAGTTTTAAAATTCCACTCTCAATCTGCAGTCCTAAAGACATGCTTTATCCTGCCACTGTGGTGGTGGCACAATAGGTGCTGCAGTCCACTACTGACTTTTAACTTATTGGTACAATGGGTGACATATATCAGGAATTTAAAGGTAAGTTAAAAGTGCGAGTTAGGATTGTTAACAAATTCAACACATTTTAGGGGTTACAGTGCATGCACAGGGGCCTGGTTAGGAGGGGCCCAGAGTGCAAAAACCAACAGCATGAGTAGAAAATTAAAACTAAGCTTTTTTTTACATGTAATGTAATGAGGTGCTTATATAGCGCTCTATCACCTGATGGGTATCCTTGCGCTTAAAAAGGAGAGTCCCCACCAGAAGTTAATAGGGGCACCTGAAGGGAGGAAAAGAGAGATAATATCAGAAGGAAAAATTACTCCAGCCTAGGGAATAAAAACGTTTTCAACTTTTTCCTGAAATCCATAAGACTTTGGACCTGACGTAGATCCAAAGGGAGAGTGATCCATAGCCGAGAAGCAACGGTAGAGAAGGATCTGCCACCTGTTCTGGACCGCCTGAACCTGACTACATTCATCAGAAATGCAGAAGCAGAACGAAGGTTTCTAGTTGGAGATTACCAGCTGAATTTTCTATGCAGGATCTTAGGGCCCATTCCATGAGCTGCCCTAAAGACAGTGCATAGAGCTTTGAATTGAATTCGCTGGTGAATCGGCAGCCAATGCAAATCTCGCAAGGCTAATGTGGTTGAGGTCCCTCGCTGCCTATTTAAAGCGAGTTTCGCTGCAATGGCCTGTATTCTGTACAGCTTCCCGATAAGGGTGTTAGGCGCACCCAGATATAGAGAGTTGCAGTAATCAAGTCTGCTGAGAATTACGCATCTCACAACCTGCATTCTAGCAGAGTTAGGCAAAAAAGGGAGGATCTTTCTCAGCACTCGGATTAGCGAGAAGCAAGTGCCAACCGTTTTGTTAACCTGAGAATTCAGTTGGAGGTCCTGATCCACCATCACCCCCAGATTGCGTGCTGTGCTAGAAGGGGTAATAGGTGCGCCAGTAGGGGACAGCTCTGAAAGATGGGTAAAACAGGCTGATCAGATCTTCTGGAAGAACACAGAACCACTTCCGTTTTAGAGCTGTTAAATTGTAACCAGTTCTTATTAAGCCACTTCGTGGTGCTAGTCATACACTTGTGAAATCTTTCCAAGGAAATGGAATCATTCCCTTCCAAGGAAAACACGAGCTGGGTATCATCCGTGTAATTCACCACCTCCACTCCAAAAGATCTAATAAGCGGAATGAGAGGCTGCAAATAGATGTTAAAGAGCACAGGACTAATCACTGAGCCCTGCGGGACCCCCTGTCGTAAGGAAGATTTGTTAGCAGCGAACGGCTGAAGACACACTGTCTGTGTCCTGTCTGTTAAATCAGAACAAAGCCAGTCAAGGGCGTGACCGGTCACACCATGGTCTTTAAGTCTCTCCTACAGTATACCGTGGTTTACAGTGTCAAAAGCCGCTGACATGTCCAACAGCACCAAGATCACTGACTGGCCACTGTCCACCCGCATCCTCATACCATCAAGCACGGTGACAAGTGCTGTTTCAGTACAATGCTTGGGCTGAAAGCCAAATTGCATCTCGTCAAGGAGCGAATATCTCATCTCATTTACCACTTTGTGGTAAGTTACAACTCATTACATTCACAGTGTATATAAGGATGTAAGGGCAGATGGTTGGATGGTGTTTTGGGCATGTAAGTGGTCAGGTTGCGTTTTGGGGCAGCAAGAGTTTTAGAAATTGAGGATGAGTAGTGCATGGGGTAGTAAGGTTTTTTTGACAATTTAGCGATTAGTAGTGTTTGGGGTAGTAAGGGTTTTTTTAGGGCTCAGAGCTAGGTACTGGATGCTGTATAAGGTAGTTTTTAGAGCTCAAGGGTGAGTAGTATATATGGGTAGTAAGGAGGA
This sequence comes from Triturus cristatus, assembly GCF_964204655.1. Classification (NCBI taxonomy): domain Eukaryota; kingdom Metazoa; phylum Chordata; class Amphibia; order Caudata; family Salamandridae; genus Triturus; species Triturus cristatus. The sequence goes on along the minus strand of NC_140592.1, from coordinate 805,745,486 downwards.
TTGAGAACTACCCAGAGCTCTCTTCTTTTATGCATAATTTATGCGTCACTCTATGCCTGCTAGGGTATTCTTTTGACTTTTACTGGGTGCTCCCTTGTGTCTAGACAAAGCCAAACCTCTCTGAAGAGCTGTATTAACAGCGAAACACGTATCAAGGGTTGCTTTTATTCATTTCAGTTTGGCTTAGAAGGTATTTTAACAATCCAAAGCTGTAAGACTGTGCCTGGAATGGTAAATTGCTTTTGTCATTTAACAGTTTGGCATGGATAGCACGTGCTATTCTTATGCTTAAAGACTTTGCTGTAGAAATGGCAAAAGACTTCCGCCGCTTTATCGGCTGTTTTCAGCCGAAAAGCGGCAATATTTTGTTCTGCCCAATTATCAAGGACACGCTAACTCGTGTTTCATTGAGTAAACAGCCCTTTGAACTCCACTTTGCATGTCAGCAATGAATATCGATAATGACATGCAAAGTAGGCGTTCCTTTCCATTTCTCCATGGAATTCCTCGCTGACACGGCAGTGCAATATTAGTAAGCCTCGAGCAAACCCGCGATGCGATAAAGCAAACCGGGTTAACCGCGCCTATCGCAGGTTTGTAACGCCTGATTTGAGACTGACTTAGCCATACTTATAATGGCAAGTGGATTGTACGGCTGAGGCAAGATCTACCTATTACCAAGGATGGGCTTATCGCTTCTGTTTTCACGCTGGATTTCCAGCCATGTCCGTTGAATTCGCCGCTATCGCAGGATTTATTATCGCCGTGGAGATATGCTTTGATAATAACGTGATATGTCGGCAATTAAATCCTGCCATACGCGGCGTTACACAGATTCGCGCACAGTGGGAAATGTGATGTTTATCGCGTTCCCTTGGTAATATGCCCCTTTGTCCCTTTTTATCTCGGCTTGGATAGCACTGCACTGCTAATCCCATGCTTAAAACTTTTGATAGAAAAGCAGACCTTTGAGGTGAGCAAATCTAGAGTGTCCCTGGTGTTGATGGTGCTCTATACAGAAGCTGCCTTCCACCTAAACTTGAAAACGACCCAGAGTTCTCTTCTTCTTCGCTCGCAGATTTCTGCATTATGGGGGCCTGTCCGGCTTTTGATTAAGGCTGGAATACAGGGAAATTGGCGTGTTATATTAATAGCAGCATGAATACTGTGTCTCTATGGAGAAAATTAAAATTGATTGAAAATAACGGGAGCTGAATGCATTGCTCATTTTAGAGGCTCATGGGAGGGCCACCATGTGATATAAGTTGGATTACCTGTTAATTATTGGAACTGCCGTTTGACCTGTGAGCAAGGTGTTACTACCAAAACGTGTAGGGGAAGCACGCAGTGACTCATGCATTTGCATTAAGAATTGGAGTGAAGCCTTTTTCGAGTGTAACTCCTGCCTCCTAGCTTGGGTGAAGGGAGTGGACTGTGAATATGGATGGCTTTGCTGAAGCCGTAGTGAGATTGCACCACCCTGAAAAACAGCACCGCACCACCCGAGAGGATTGGGAGCATTGGCTGCGCTCGCAGATTTCTGCGTTATAGAGGCCTCTCTAGCTTTTGGTTCAGGCTGGAATACAGGGAAATTGGAGTATTATACTAATAGCTGCATGAACACTGTGGGGCAGATTTACGTTCCCTGGCGCATCCCTGCAAATCAGCAGGGATGCGCCAGGGAAGATGCGTCACGCACGTTTGCCCTTGCGCCACCGCAGATGCGCCGCATTTACAATGCCATACTAAACACATTCAGCACCTTCTACGCGATTCTGTATAAATCGTGGCGCAAGGACAAGCAGATGCGTGACGCATCTGCCGGCGTAAGTTTGGCGCAGTGCTGAAGTTGTGTCGCAAGCGCAACGCAACTCCAGCACTGTTCCAACCTGCCCTATCCCTAACATGGTGCGTCACGCCTTACACCTGCTTGAAGCAGGCGTAAGGATTTGACGCACCAGCGTCGGAAAAGTGACTGCGTGAATTCTTGTAGATTTCACTGCGTCACTTTTCCGAGGCTTTTCCCGACGTAACGCCCACCCTGCATACATTAAACCTGGCGCAGGTTTAATGTGGCGCGGGGCTTTACAACGTGATGCATCTCTCTAGATGCGTCACGTTGTAAATCTGTCGCAGCATGGCGCTAGCTTTGTGCCGCGCTGCGTCACAGAAGTGATGCAACGGCGAAACAAAAGTGGCGCACGGGGCTTGTAAATCGGCCCCTTCGTCTCTAGGCAGAAAATTAAAATTGATTGAAACTAACGGTACCAGAATGCATTTCTCATTTGAGAGGCTCATGGGAGGGCCACCATGTTATATAAGTGGGATTACCTGTTCATTATTGGAACTGCCGTTTGACCCGTGAACAAGGTGTTACTACCAAAACGCGTAGGGGAGGCACTCAGTGACTCATGAATTTGCATTAAGAACTCCTGTCTCCTAGCTTAGGCGAAGGGAGTGGACTGTGAATATATATATATATATATATATACATTTATTTTTTTAATGGTTATTACAAATCATTTTTCTTTTTAATTTCTTTTTTTTATTGAAATTCCGTCAATAATATACAATCAGCACATCAGCAGTTACATTAAGAATGCAGGTATGTTATTAGCAGTATCAAGAAACATTCATCAAATAAAGAGCCATAGTACTTGGAGCACATGGACGTCAGTGGATACCAAAATGCATTACAAGCAGGTAATAATACTGTTATAGAGCAATGTTGAGGTAACCTGCACAGTTGGTGCAATAATCATATGCACACAGAGGGATTTAGGAGGGAGACCACTCCGGGATATCGAGGACAAAGCCGAATAGGGCACATACAGCAGATCTATCTCCAAAAAGGAAATGTCGTGTCTAAATGCACAGTGTGTAGGCCTCAAGGTGTTCCAGCAGGTATGACTGCAGTGGACCCCAAAAGTCACGGGCCGTGAGAAGTTAGGGAGCAGTTCAGCATATTTGCAGAGCTGATCTTGTCAAAGGATCATGTTGCCTAGCCATTCCTTAAATTTAGGTGCTCGGCCACGACCCCACCTACAGGCCACTCGGCACTTAGCCAACACTAGACAAAAGGACATGAACTTCCGATACGCAACAGGAATATGTTTAGCATACCCTAGGAGTGTAATAAGTGGTGATCTGGAGATTGGTGCGGAAATCATAGAGTCCAAGGCTGTCAATAGCGAAGTACCTCAGGGCATCCCCATGCTAGGTGTAAAAAGTCAGCATGTTCTGCCTGACACCTGTCGCTTCTGTCAGAGTCTCGCAAGCCAAAACTGTGAAGTCTGACCGGGGTGTAATAACTGCGGGGAAGGAATCTATAGTGTATGACACGGAGCCTTGCAGCAGTACATCCATTGGTCATCGGTTAGGTCCTGATTTAATTCTGCCACCCATTTAGCGCAAGATGCGCAGGCCGGGTAATCATTATCTACACATAAGGTGTGATAGAATGTGGACACCAAGTGCGAAGCGGAGTCTGTGCGCAAGGTTTGATGCAATGGTGTCAAGGTGTTTGGTTCAGAAGGGTATGTGGAGTGACACGCCATGACGAAGACGAGCATAAAGAAAGGTGTCCATGGTAGATGGCGGGGGGTCACATTTGCTGAAGAGTACGGAACTTGACTCCGTCATATAGGTCTCCCCAACATCGAATATTCCGTGTGCGAGCCATCTTCTTAAATATGCCCTCCTGCAATAATGCCACATCTGGGTGATAGGTGAGTGGTAGAAGGGGGGAATAGAGACAGGATTCGGACGTGCGATCCAAGATGCAAGCCCAGGCCTTTATCGTGCAGTCAACAGAGGTGAGGCTATGTCCCCGAGGTTCAACGCTGGAGAGTAAGATGCCATCCAGTGGGATTGGGACCGCAAGCCAGTGCTCAGTGGCGACATGTGGAGTATAACGTGGTGCGCGAAACCAGTAGGGAGCGAAGTGTGCCTGCGAGCTTACATAATATAATTCGAAATTCGGGATGTCAAAGCCTCCCTGCGCATAAGGCCGCACAAGTGTGTCCCACTGAATGCGTGGTTGTTTACCACCCCATACCAGTCTAATCAGTTCTAATTGGAGAGTACTAAAGAAGTGGGGGCCGGGGTCATAAGGGATGTTGAGCAATAAATATAAACATTTGGGATGAATAACCATTTTTATGAGGGACATGTGACCAGCCATGGTTAAGGCTGGTGCAATCCAACGAGTAATATATTCAGTGACGTGCTCCATCGCATACCCGTAGTTAAGACGCATTAGCTCGTCCCGGTCCGCTGTAACGCGGATCCCCAAGTATTTAACCTCGTCCTCGCACCACCCAATGGAATAGTCTGTTTCAAAAGGGTTGGCAGCACTGGTGAAGGGAAATATTTGTGATTTGGCCCAGTTAATATGAATACCGGAGTAGCCGCCAAATTTAACAAATTCACGCCTGAGTGGGTTTAAATTTTGACGAGGTTTTTTATGTAGAGGGTTACATCATCTGCATAAAGGGAGATGAGGATGGGACGAAGGAGGCAGCGAAGGCCCACGTGTTTGTAGTGCTGCCTAATCTTGGCTGCCAATGGTTCAATCACTAGGGCAAGGAGGATAGGAGATAGGGGGCACCCCTGATAGGTGCCGCGGGATAGGGAGAATGATGGTGAGGTGTGCCCGTATCAAAACTCTTGCCGTTGGTGAGGTATACAACAATCGGACCCAAGACATGAAGCCGATGGGGAGTCCCATACATTGTAAGACAGTGAAGAGGTAATCTCACTCCACAGAGTCAAAAGCCTTGGAGGTGTCTAAAAAAACTGCCACCAATTCCAGGTTAGGATCGACCGTTTGTAAAATGGAGAATACGTTTCTAAGGTTATGGGACGTTGCTCTCCCGGGAATGAATCCCGCCTGGTCTGGAAGGACCAATTTGTCCAATAGGAGGCTTAGGCAATTCGCCAATAATTTAGCGAGAATCTTAGTATCTGTGTTCATAAGGGAAAGGGGTCTGTAAGATTCGCAACGGTCTGCAGGCTTGCCTGGTTTTAATAAGGACGTGATGAGGGCCTCCCTCATTGAGGCAGGGAGAATTTGTGTCTCGTGAGCTTCAAGAAAAACCTCTTTCAATATCGGGAGTAGCTGATCAATGTAGGATTTATAAAAATCAATGGGTAGGCCGTCAGCTCATGTAGCTTTGCCTGATTTCATCTGCATGACGGCTTCCCATTGCTCATCATCCTCAAATGGCGCGGGAAGGAATTCGCGTAGTGTGTCACCTAACCAGCCTAGAGCTATGTCTCCCAAAAAAGGGGCAAAATCTGAGGGGGATGTACGTTGCGATTTATACAGAATCGCGTAGAAGGTGCTGAATGTGTTTAGTATGGCGTGACTCTCCCTATGCCACACACCCTCATCATCAATCACATCAAGAGCATAATTAGAAAAAACAAGGTTGTTTAATATCGTTAGCCAAGGTACACCCCGGTCCCTCACCATAGCGCTGGGCAAAAAAATACTTGCCTCTGATCTTCACCTCGCGGTCTGCGGTGGTAGTGTATTCTGTAAGTTTTTCACGGAGTTTGGCCCGGTGTGTGGCAGAAGTATTGCTCCATATGTCAGCTTCCAAACGTTTAATCTCACCCTCTAAGCGCTGCAGATTTCTTCTGCTGTCATTAAGCACTCCGAAGCTCTTGGACATGCCTATGCCCCGAACAGTGACCTTAAAGGCCTCCCACAATGTGCCCATCTGATCTACAGTGCCTTTATTTCTGACAAAGAAGTCTGTATTCTCTTCCCCTAATTTGGCTTGAAAAACTGCGTCTAGTAGTGTCTCGGGCAGTAGTCTCCAGCAATGAGGGGTGGCAACAGAGTTGGGGGGACCAATCTCAAGACATACAGGAGCGTGGTCTGAGTATGTGCGGACCAAGTGAGTAACCGATCTAATCCAGGGGGCCATGCCACGCGAGCAGAGCCAATAATCCAACCGAGACCATGTGGCATGACCTGCTGTGTAAAACGTGTGGAGTGTGTGTACCTCCATGCATCTACGAGTCCATGTTCTTCAAGTATCCCCGAGAGAGCCTCGTGTGCGCTTGTGTAGTGGTGTGGTAAGGGATTAGACCAGTCAGCTGCTGGACGTAGAGTCGTGTTGAAGTCTCCACCCCACAACACATGCGTGGAGCCTATTTTCAATATGCGTCCCCATAGAGAAATAAAATAATTGGGATCATCTTAATTGGGGCCATAGCTACAGGCTAAGGTGACCGATTATGTGCCCAGAGTACCCCACATTATGCAGCTGCAGCCGGACGTGTCACTGTATGTGCCACCTAGTACAAATAATGTATTTTTTTTAACTAGCATGAGCGTACCTCTAGAGTACGTCAAATAGGATGAGAATGTACGTGCAGGGGCCTATCTACTGCCATAGCACGAAGGGCGATGAGGGTCCATATGGGTCTCCTGAAGCAGGGCAATTTGTACCTGATGACGATCCAAATACGCTAGGATTTTCCTCCATTACGAGTTTCACAAAGTCCCCTGACATTCCACATGAGTAATTTGATGCTTAGGCGATCGGTGTGTGCTGCCATAGTGCGTTGGGGAGGTGTAAGTGATGTGGATGTGATTGTTTAAAGGTGTTACAGTTATGCATGTAATATTTGGCGTGTTGAACAACATTTACCTTACATGTGATGGAACAAAAGGAAACATTCCCACTCCCTCCCACCCTCCAACAAGAAGAAACCCCAATCAAGCTGACAATTAAACACATGTCCAGTCTCAAAACCACCCCCTCTCACAACGGCACCCCAATTGTGCCGGTATACAGCCACCCACCCAAAATTTCCCAGTGTGCCAGCAATTGTCCATGAGCTCAGTAAGACCGGGAAAATAACAAGACGGGTCAACAAACAACAACCCAAAAAATAAAACTACAAGGGGGAATCTCCATTGGGGGGCGCCAAGTGGGCACTAATCCCTTCGCATGTCCCGACATTACTGCAGAGCAGTCCCCTGGGTGGTGAAACCAGTCAGGGGAACAAAGCGACACGGGGGGAGGGGTGCTCAGTGATGCATCAAAGACATCTACCAGTTGTACAGAAATGCTATTTCAAATATGCAACAATAACATATACAATGTTCAAAGCCACTAGGGCACTTATCTGTCCAAGACCTTTCGGCAGTAGCAATGGGCCCTCCAGCAGTACATCAACGAAGGAACAACAGTACTAGAAACAGAGTCCAACAGGGAGTTCACATCTCATGATGTCTTGTCATGGTCAATTGAGGACCCAGAAAAGAAAGAGCAACAAGCGTTTTTCCATGTATCATCCTGGTGCTAATCAGCTTCCGGGTGGCGAGGGAGATCTAGAAGCATGGTCTCGACGTGACGAATGTCTCAGAGATGTTTTCAGGAAGTCTTCTACCTGTTGTGGATTTGTGCAGATTATATGTTTGTCTTCATGAGTAATCCGGAGCTTCGCGGGGTATAGAAGAGCATATTCTATGTTGGCCTTGCGGAGTTTCTGCTTTACAGGGAGGAGTTTCCGGCTCGCCTCCTGGACTGCAAGGGTAAAGTCGGGGTATATGGAGAACGTATTGCCTTCGAATTGCAGCGGTTTTAATTCACAGGCTTTTAGTATCGCAATATGTCGGTCCCTGTAATTAAGAAGTCTGGCAATATTGGGCCTTAGGGTGGCCCCCGGCGGGGGCCGTGGCCCCAGGGAGCGGTGCCCGCATTCCACAACAAGATGGGGCGAAAAGGAGGCTGTACCAAGTGAACCCTTCAGGAGACGTTCAAAGTGGTCCTCCATACGTCCTGTATTGGTGCTTTCTGGAATGCCTACTAAGCGGATGTTGTTGCGACAGCTGCGGGCTTCAATGTCCTCATTTTTGGCCGCTATGACTTTTAACAGTTTTTCCATGTGTGTTACCTGGTCTTGCAACTGAGAGGTGGTGTCTTCATTCTCAGAGATGCGGCGTTCAGCCTCCTCAAGCTGCCCTTCGTGCTTGTCAACTTTGTGTACTAGGAAGTCAAGGCGGTTGTTCATCATATCCATCTTCCCGGAAAGATCTGACTATGCTGGACAGCCAAAAGTAGTGCCTTGACATCATCCACAGGAGGTTGAGAGGGTGTTTGACTTTGGCCTCGAACATCAGTCTGGGCTGCCGGTTGTCAGGCTTCCCCACGGTGATGCGATACACGTCCAGACAATGGGGAACTAGTGACGTGGTCCAGTACCCCCAGGCTCTCCAAGAAGCGTGTAACCGTGTCGTGTAGTAAGTTCAAACAAGCAGACGGCAGTGACTACAAGGCCGTGGAAGGATATGGAGTCTATACCAGTCGGCGTTACAGAGGTAGAGTAAAGTGCGACTGGGCAGGCATTAATGCCAAGAAAAACACCTGAGCCAACAGCGCACTAATAGAAGGATTCCGGTAGTCGGCCTCTTAATGGTAATTGTAGTGCTTGGCAGTCACGGGAGGGGACCAAGGGCCTCTGGCTTGTATCAGCTGGTGGACCCGGATAGGCCTTGCGAAAGTAGAGAGCACTCTAATACTACGTGTAGGGATATTGACCATTGATGTGCCAGGTACAAGAAGGGAAGTAATATTCATGCGTGCAATGTCTCGTGAGGATCAACTTTCCCCCATCCGGCGTGAGGGAGCAGAATGTAGCTTGTCGGTGATTTCACGACATGGGGCCCAGCAGCGCAATGGTGGGCTGCTCACGCGGGTAAGGGGTGCTCCCTGGTGAATGGGAACAGCGTGGCCTTACCAGTGCGAGGTATAACCCCTCCGTAGATGGGGCGGAAACATGTAGTATCGCCGGCCCGCATGTGCCAGGTGGGCCGAGCCCATGCGGGAAACAGCAGGGTCCGGGCAAGTCCTCAATAGCGGGGCCTCACCAGAGTAGTTGTTACAGGCTAACAGCACATGCAATGGTGGATGCTCGCCGGCCAGCGTAGGGATAGTCCGCACATCTGAGTGCCAGGCGTTTCACGGTGAACGGATTCAATGTGCCTGTGTCAGTCAGAGCTATGGCGGACGTACAAGGGTAATGGTAAAAAGCAGGAACTCCGGCCCGCATATACAAGCTGCATTGGGTTTCTGCTGGGGATATTCAGGTGTCGCGCCTGCTTACAGTGACGCGGCCTCAAGTAGTGAGACGTTGGTAGCTGGCCCGGTGAGCTGAAGAGCTGTGCCAACGGGAAGGGGGGTTGGGGGAAACAGCACAGGCTCTGCCGTCCCCGCCGATCCGGAGCCCTCGCAACAGGCGCGCGGCTCACCTCAGCGTCCGGCAGCTCGATGGTCACAGGTACAGATGGTGGAGAACATGTACCAGCGGGGCGGGCAGGAGAGCGGCATGCCGCGAAAAGTCCCAGATCAATCCCAGGAGTCTGCAGGCCCAGTCCCACGTGGGAACCAGGGGGCTAGCGTAGAGGCAGCAGCCAAACAGGTCTCCAGCCTAAGTGCCCTCCTCCACGCCCGCAGCAGAAACAGTCCTGCCAGAGCACAGTCGGTCACTCAGGAGTCGTGATCTTTCGCCCAGTGTGGCAGGAGAGTCTGGCTTGTAGACAGGTTACATTAACAGTCTGAAATCACTGGCAGATACACGGATATTTTACGGATTTCTTCACCGAGCCTCCGGAGTCTCACAGGTGTGCGGCCATCTTGGATGTGCGCCACCTAGCACCCCCGATTATATATATAATATTCACTGGAAAAAAACAAATGTTACAGGGACGTTATATTTAGGCTGATATTTCACACGTGCAAAAACAAAGAAATGCCGCAATCCACTGCTAATGACCTCACATATTACATCACTCATGACATAGTCTGGGACATCACTGATGACATCTCAAGTGATATAACTCATGACATCAGTGATGACATTATCAAGTGACTGTGAGTGTTTTAAAAATGCTTATGATGAATCAGTGGGTGTATGATTGCCTGTATCGATGATTCAGCCAGTGCATGACTGACTGTTTAAGTGAGTGATTAGGTGTCTCAGTGAATGTGTGAGTCACAGACTAGGTTGTCCGAATGTCTGTATCAGTCTGTCAGTTGGAGTTTAAGTGGCTGTATGGGTGTGCGAGTGGGTATGTGAGTGGCTGTATGGGTGATTGATTGGTTATCTGAGTGCTGGTATGGGTATCTGACTGTCTGTGTGGGTGGATGAGGGGGGTGTGACTGCCTGTATATAAGAGTGAGTGAATCATTGGCTGTATGGGTTACTGAGTTTGTGTGAAGGGGCATTATGGGAGAGTGAGTGTGTTTATGGCGGTGTGGGTGTGTGGATTTGTCAGTGGTATATGGGTAAGTAACTGGATATGTGAACAACAGCATGGGTATGTGTGTGTAACTATATCTGTTAGTGAGTTGCTGAATGATTGACTCTATGGGTAAGTAAGTAGGTGTGTGAGTAGCTCTATGGGTGACTGATTCAGTGTGTGAATGGCTGTATGGATGTCTGAGATGATACGTTAGTGGCTGTATTAGTGAGTGAATGGGTGTAGGAGTAGCTGTATGGGTGAGTGAGTGGATTTGTGTGTCGATCTATAAATCAGTGAATGGGTGTATAAGTACAGGTATGGGTCCATGAATGGGTTTGTGAATGTTGTGTGGGAGTGGGAGTGGGTGTATGAAAGGTTCTGTGGGGGTGTGAGTGGATGCGTTAGTAATTTTATGGATGATGTCACTGATCATGTCATCAGTGATGTAATATGTGAGGTCATATGCAGTGCATTGTGGGGGCATGAATTATAGTTAGCTCAGTTAACTATAACTGCTGATTTTCTCTGGTTTTATACAAACCTTTGGTTTTTAAAGTGAATTCCTAGGGTTTTTTAAATTATATTCCTAACTCTAACGTCCCTGTAACCTTTGTTTTTTTCAGTGAATTTGGAAGATTATTTAAATGCTAATTCCTAACTATGACGTCTCTGTAACTCTTGTTTTTTCAGTGAATTTCTATGATTTTAAAAGTAGTAGTCATGTTTGCAGAGTGGTGAAGAAAGGGGGCATGCCCCCGACCAGCTCTCAGGATTTCCAGTGTGCAGGACTTATAGACGGTACCAGGAGGGATTCTTGGCCCCCAAGTTCCATCAGGAGTAAAGTGGACTCCACCCCCAACCCCCAACCAGTAGTGCAGTAGGAGCCGTGTTTGCAGACTGGTAGAGAAAAGGGGCATGGCCTCAGGACACCTCTTAGCAATCCCACTGTGTGGGACTTACTGGAGGTAACAGGAGGGGTAGCTGCCTTCAAGGATGCCCGCATGCATTCATAACAAAAACTGCTCTGGGGAGGTGGCAGTCCCCAGGGCTTAGAATAACCCTAGGAGGGGGCCCCATGTGTCCCCTCCTTTATCTATTATGTGCCCCTGGGACCTAGCCCACCCAGGGATTATCTAAAGGCAAGTGCGGGAGACCATGCTTGCTTTTTTCTTTATTTTTGCAGCATATTCTTGAATATTGTGATTTTGTGGCAAATTTTTTTTTTTTTAAATGATTGTATGTCTTGGCGGGGTCCCAGGGGGACACCGAGACCAATGAAATTCGGCAATGCACTGCTTATGACCTCACATATTACATCACTCATGACATGGTCTGTGACATCACTCATGACATCTCAAGTGACATCACTCATGACATCACTGATGACATCATCCAGTGACTGTGAGTGTTTTAAAAATGTTTTAGAGTGTTCAATATATATACCAAGGTGTATTGAAATTAGGCCTGGGCAGAGCTTGCAGAGTTTAACTCCACAGAGCGGAGTTCAGCGAGCAGTCGGAGTAAGTCAACTCCATACTATCTGGGAGTATGTGAGTGAGTACTGGCAGTTTGGTAAGTAGATTACAACTACATCAATACTTGTGAGTGAGCCAGAGGGTGTTTGTATGGATTTGTCCAAAAAGAAGTTACCTGCATGCATAGCAGAGTTTTTTTTTAACGAGGTAGTTTCATCAAAATTGACGTTACTACTTAATTTAAGTGATCTAGTAAGCGGGAGATCCGTATCATTTAATAGATGCAGAGCCCACCAAAAAATTTGAAGAATGTAGTTTTCATAGTCTTGTTTTTCTCTCCCAAAACAGTATCATTTGAGCTAGAACATCTTTCGCCAAACAAGCTTAGTTCCTTTCTCAAGAGTAGAGACCGGGGTTTCCTTGTGTATATTTTTGCAGCCTACTTCCCATAGCCCTGCAAGGAGAGATCTTGCAGTCGCCCCAATTAAAATATACAGAGCGCATCCGGTGATTGGCTCTCTCAGACCTCATTTTGATTTGTGATGCAATCATCACGCCTCTAATGTGACGCTGTGCAAATGAGCACTTCTTGAAATACTATGCAATTTAATGCAAGTTAACTGGCACCGGGAGCGGCCTCTATATATTATGCTCCAACACATGCCTTTAATGACAGAGGCACGAACCTGTTAAATATATGTACCAAGGTGTATTGATGAATCAGTGGGTATATGAGTGCCTGAATCGTTGATTCAGTCAGTGAGTGATTAGGTGTGTGAATGTGTGGGTCACAGACTAGGTTGTCTGAATGTCTGTAGCAGTCTGTCAGTTGGAGTCTAATTGGCTGTATGGGTGTGTGAGTGGGTATATGAGTGGGTGTATGGGTGATTGACACAGTGTATAGAGTGACGCCTGGGGATTGGGCTGGGTGCTGAAATAACGAATCGTGTTTTAATGTGGGAATTTGCACGTTATTTTTAAAAGTTATTTTGCTGCTTTGCACTTTAAAATTGAAATAGTGTCGAGCACTTTAGCTCCACGCATATTTTTAGCTGACTAAAGTTTTTAAAATAATATAAACAAATACACGACTGTGCTGGCTTGTGTCGCTATCGACTGCTGGGTGCTGGCTCATTAGGCATTAGTGCTCCCCTATCTAGGCGACCGTGCTCGTCTGAGTGGCGCCGCGTTTTTCAGGAGGTTTGCAGTCTAGTCGTTGCTCTGTGGCGGCTATATTGCGTCACACTGGAGCGACCGCGCAGCATTAGACACAGTGTATAGAGTGATGCCTGGGGATTGGGCTGGGTGCTGAAATAACGAATCGTGTTTTAATGTGGGAATTTGCAGGTTATTTTTAAAAGTTATTTTGCCGCTTTGCACTTTAAAATTGTAATAGTGTCGAGCACTTTAGCTCCACGCATATTTTTAGCTGACTAAAGTTTTTAAAATAATGTAAACGAATACACGACTGTGCTGGCTTGTGTCGCTATCGACTGCTGGGTGCTGGCTCATTAGGCATTAGTGCTCCCCTACCTAGGCGACCGTGCTCGGCTGAGCTGGCGCCGCGTTTTTCAGGAGGTTTGCAGTCTAGTCGGTGCTCTGTGGCGGCTATATTGCGTCACACTGGAGCGACCGCGCAGCATTAGACACAGTGTATAGAGTGACGCCTGGGGATTGGGCTGGGTGCTGAAATAACGAATCGTGTTTTAATGTGGGAATTTGCACGTTATTTTTAAAAGTTATTTTGCTGCTTTGCACTTTAAAATTGTAATAGTGTCGAGCACTTTAGCTCCACGCATATTTTTAGCTGACTAAAGTTTTTAAAATAATATAAACGAATACATGACTGTGCTGGCTTGTGTCGCTATCGACTGCTGGGTGCTGGCTCATTAGGCATTAGTGCTCCATTACCTAGGCGACCGTGCTCGGCTGAGCTGGCGCCGCGTTTTTCAGGAGGTTTGCAGTCTAGTCGTTGCTCTGTGGCGGCTATATTGCGTCACACTGGAGCGACCGCGCAGCGGACGCACGCAGTGGGCTCGCCGGCGGTGCGCCGAAGGCGCGCCAAAGGCAAGCCCGTCTGCGCCCATCCGCGCCTCGGTCGCGCCTTGCGCCCCAGATGATGCCGCTCCAGTCTCCATAGCTAGCGGGGATAAGGATACTGTGCGGTACTGCTACACTGCAAAACAGCTGTATGAGTTCAGCAAGTGTAGTTGTGCTCCGGTGGAGCCGGGGTCTAGGCCTTCGCCGAGGAATGTTGTTTCTCCATCGCACGAGGTAGGGCTGAGCTGTGGCCTCCTTAATGTTAGGTCACTCCCTAAACACGCTACAGAAATTAAATGACTAATCGAGGAACATAATTTAGATGCCTTGTCTATGACTGAAACTTGGCTAAAGCCTGGGATGGATCTGGAATTGGGGTCAGCGTGCCTCTCAGGATTCAACGCCTTTCACAAGCCAAGATCTAACGGTAGGGGGGGTGGAATGGGGATCATTTATAAAGAAATGTGGGACTTCTCGTCACTGGTTATAGATGAGATTATGCACATGGAAACCTTGGGCTTTTCGCTAAAGGATAGGTCCGGTCATCTCTTAACTGGCATAGTCTGTTACAGGCCCCCAGGAACTATAATTGATCAGTCACAACAGCAAGTACTTGACGTGATTAGTAATCTGGCACTTACTCACCATAGACTGCTGATTCTGGGAGATTTCAACCTCTGGTCCAATGTAAAATTGAGAACAGCCTATAACAACATTATTCAATCATGTGCCAACCTTAATTTGCCGCAACTGGTGTTGGAGGCTACCCATTTTGCTGGCAATGTGCTTGATCTGGTGTTTGCTGGGGATAACGTGGTGGCCATGGACAGTATTCTACCAGTAGACTGGTCTGACCATCATTTGGTCAAATTTCAAATGCTGCCGGTCCTAAGAAGTAGGTGTTGTGATCTCTGTAGAAAGACACCTGGAGCCAGGAGGTATTCTTAAGCCATCTTTATTCAGTCTCCAGTTCAAGTTACATCTGTCTCTACTCCAGCCAGCCTAGTGTGGTACCAGCCCCACCAGGAGCAGCCTCCCTAGCTGCTCAGCCCATCTTCAACTGCCAACACTCATCCACTCAGACACCCAGGCATTCCATGCATCACAGGCACACCAACATTCTATGACCATCTCACGCTCTGGCTGAGCAGCTAGTGGCAGCAGGGCTGGACTAAAATGATAATCAATTAAGTAGGATATAACATTATCCCTTTTTCTTCAACGAAAACAAAACATGCAAGTAATAAAACATCAAGGAAGAACTATCCACAAGCAAAATGAATAATGGTACAAGTCCCACAGATGCAAACATTAAAACATCGCAGTACAAAGAACCATTATACACAGAAAGAACGGAAAAGATAAATACATTTGATAAGCAATATCTCCCATCCCTCCCTAAAAGAATAAAACATTTTGAAGCAACAATAACATTACCAGAAATACATTTGAAGCATTTTGCATAAACACTATGACGTAATGCACTACAACGCAAAGGGTAAAAGACCCCACACAACCAAAGCCCCAATGTATAACTAAAAGTAGCTCTAAAGATAGCATACCCTACAACTACAATCCCAAGAGAAAGGGAAACAAACAAGTATATGGATCGTCACCCATAACAACTCCCGTGAAGGGATGTACATTAGTACTGTGCACAACTATTTATGGACTAAACCATAACCCAACCCAGTGTGAGGGTTAACCTAGGTACAAACTATTTATAGACTAAACCAGAACCCAACCCAGTGTGAGGGTTAACCTAGGTACTACAAACCCCTTATAGAGGTTACAAACGAGCTCTTGACCCCCTCGTGGAGGTTACGTACCCCATATGGGAATAACAAACATAACTAGTCAAGGAGCTATTACCCAAAACCTTCCCTCGTGTATGGGAACAACGTGACGACCACCCACAGGAAAATCACTGTTAAATAGAAGACCCATCCTCAAACTATACACCTGTGGCATCACGACTTTTTTATGTTACATTACTAGAACAGTAGTGCACTGTGCCCCACGCCGGTGAGCGATATCTCACCCGATTTGTGAAAGGTCTGGTCCCCTACTTAAATCACACAAATCATCACACCACTGTGGGGACACAAAAACAATGTACACCACCAGAAATCATGACCAGTACACAAGCAAAAACCTTGGTTCAGGCAAGATGAGATCACACATCAGCCATTACGTCCAGTGAAACAAAAGATTACACTCTGAGGTTGTCCTGACGGCGACATCACTGTATACCTGAATACGAGTAAGTATTAATACTCCACACTAACTCTAAATAGTCTTCTCAGAATACAGTCTTGCATAGCTTCATATACCTCTTGTCCTATGTACTCTGAACATCCCATCCTCGTCGCCAAAATAAATGTTGTGATCTCTGTAGAAAGACACCTGGAGCCAGGAGGTATTCTTAAGCCATCTTTATTCAGTCTCCAGTTCAAGTTACATCTGTCTCTACTCCAGCCAGCCTAGTGTGGTACCAGCCCCACCAGGAGCAGCCTCCCTAGCTGCTCAGCCCATCTTCAACTGCCAACACTCATCCACTCAGACACCCAGGCATTCCATGCATCACAGGCACACCAACATTCTATGACCATCTCACGCTCTGGCTGAGCAGCTAGTGGCAGCAGGGCTGGACTAAAATGATAATCAATTAAGTAGGATATAACAGTAGGCCCCTTACCAGAGAGGAAAGGAGTGTCCTGGTTAGAGATTGGAAGGCCCTTATGAGGAAAGCACAATCAGCGCCACTTTTTGGTGCGGTCCCCATCTTTGACTCAGGGAAGTCAGTTGATGAAAACTATGGGGCGCTATGTAAGCATCTGGTAAACACCATTGATCTGCTTGCTCCTCTGAAGCGGCTCAGGAAACGGGGATCCCCCTCTGCGCCATGGTTTTCGGAGGAACTAAGGAACTTCAAGATCCAGTGTAAACATGCAGAGAGGCAGTGGCGCAGTCATTACTCAGATAATGATAAAATTATCTGGAGAGATCTTCTAACCAGATACAAAAAAGCTATAGCAACCACTAAGGCGTCGTATTTCGCGGACCTTATATGAAAGGCACCTAATAGTGTGAAATGTGTCTTTAACATTTTGAGAGACATCACCAACCCAGAGTGCATGGGTAACAAGATCACTTCTTCACAGGAATTATGTGATGGATTAGCAGCCTTCTTCCATAATAAAATCAAAGGATTTATTGAGGGTCTGCAACCTGACCCATTGTCAAGCACTAGGGTTGGGCTGGACGGACCCTGGGGAAAAACTGTCCTTGGTAGGGCCTCTCCTTGATCACCGGACTTGTCCCTCCGAGGAGGAGTTCATTAGGGTGGTCAAGAAAGTGTGCTCTGGTTCTCCGATGGATCCTATCCCTCAGAGATTTTGGAAGGAACTGGGCCCTGAGACTTTTCCGCATCTTCACCAGATTGTCGGTCAATCACTCAGTAGTGGAGTGGTTCCGTCCTGCTGGAAGGATGCGCTGGTCTCACCCTCTTGCTACGGGAACTATCGACCTATCTCCCTGTTGCCTTTCCCGGTTAAGATAGTAGAGCGCCTGGTTAGTCAGGTTACCGTTCTAGACAATTTTCGGATGCGTGCGGATAAGGGTCACTCTGTAACATTGATATTGCTAGACCTATCCGCTGCATTCGATACGGTAAGCCATGACATTCTCTTGCAAAGGCTTGAGGAGGTGGGAGTCAAAAATCTGGCCTTGAAGTGGCTTCGTTCCTATTTATCGGCTAGACGGCAGGCAGTATTGCTGCCTCCGTATCAATCCGATTTCCTGCCTAACAAACACGGTGTCCCTCAGGGATCTTCAATCAGTCCGGTCCTGTTCAATGTATATATGCGACCACTGGTCGAAATCATTAAATCTAATATCTCTCTGCAATTTAATGGCGCTAAAACTGAGATTCTGCACTGTGCAGTGGGCAAAGTGCCACAGGCTTTGCCTTCTAATTTTTGGCCTCTTCCCCTGGATACCCCTCTGGTCCCTGTGAAGACTGTGCGTAATCTGGGGGTCAGCTTCGATGAGAAACTGAGTCTTAAGGCGCACGTTAATAAAGTGGTCTCGAACTGTCACATGATCATTCCAGGCCTTCGTAAAGTTTGACCTCTTCTTCCTTTCAAAGCCAGAGGCACAGTGGTCCGATGTACTGTTCTCACTAGTCTGGACTATTGCAATGCTCTGTTGCTTGAGTCCCCTGGCTACCTGATTCGGCGACTTCAGCGTATCCAGGCAGCAGCTGCAAAGCTTGCCTTAATGAGACCACGCAAAGCATCTAGTACTAAGGCATTAACAGAGCTGCATTGGCTCCCTGTGCAACAGAGAATTTTGTTTAAGTCTCTGTGCATAACCTTTAAAGCTTTATATGGTCTTGGCCCTGGACCGCTGCAACGTTTATTTGGCTGTTATGTCCCCACACGCAGCCTGCGCTCCTCGGCAGCCAGGCTGGTCAGGATTCCAAAGACAAAGAGATCTACCCTGGGGGGACGAGCGTTCAGCGTTGCAGCCGCCCGTCTGTGGAATAGTCTTCCTTTAGAGCTAAGACAGATTCAGGAATTGACACTGTTTCGTAAACAGATCAAGACGTGGCTCTTCCCCAGAGCATAATTTCTTGGGCTTCTCTGTCCTCTGTTAACTGCTGTTAAGCTATTTTCACTGTCTCTTTAGCGCCAGGATGCCCGTAGGGTTACAGTGCGCTCTACAAATGAAAATACATACATTGATTGGTTAACTGAATGCTGGTATGGGTATCTGACTGTCTGTGTGGGTGGGTGAGGGGTGTGTGACTGCCTGTATGGAAGAGTGAGTCAGTGACTGTATGGGTTAGTGAGTGTGTGTGATGGGGCAATATGGGAGAGTGAGTGTGTTTATGGCTGTGTGGGTGAGTGGATTTGTCAGTGGTATGTGGGTAAGTAACTGGATATGTGGCCAACAACATAGGTGAGTGATGGGGTATATGAGTGACTGTATGGGTGAGTGAGTACATATGATTGTGGCTGTATGGGTGAGTGTGTGCTTGTGTCAGTGACTGTATAGGTGAGTGATTATGGGTTAGTATCTGTGAGAGTAAATAAGTGGGTATGTGTGTGTAAATATATGGGTGAGTACGTTGCTGAATGATTGACTCTCTGGGTGACTGAGTAGGTGTGTGAGTAGCTCTATGGGTAACTGACTCAGTGTGTTAAAGGCCGAGGGAGGAGGCCCCATGTGTGCCCTCCTATATGTATTATGTTCCCCTTGGACCTAGCCCACCCAGGGGTCATTTAAAGGCGGGAGCCCATGCTTTTTATTTTTTTTGTTTTGGGAGCGTATTCTTGAATATTGTGATTGTGTGTCAAATTGTTTTAAAAAAATGATTTTATGTCATGGCGGGGTCCCAGGGGGACACAGAGACCAAAGAAATTCTGCAATGCACTGCTTACGACCTCATATATTATATCACTCATGACATGGTCTGTGACATCACTGATGACATCTCAAGTGACATCATTCAGGACATTACTGATGACATCATCTAATGACTGTGAGTGTTTTAGAGTGTTCAATATATATACCAAGGTGTATTGAAATTAGGCCTGGGCAGAGCTTGCAGAGTTTAACTCCACAGAGCGGAGTTCAGCGAGCAGTCGGAGTAAGTCAACTCCATACTATCTGGGAGTATGTGAGTGAGTACTGGCAGTTTAGTAAGTAGATTACAACTACATCAATACTTGTGAGTGAGCCAGAGGGTGTTTGTATGGATTTGTCCAAAAAGAAGTTACCTGCATGCATAGCAGAGATTTTTTTTAACGAGGTAGTTTCATCAAAATTGACGTTACTACTTAATTTAAGTGATCTAGTAAGCGGGAGATCCGTATCATTTAATAGATGCAGAGCCCACCAAAAAATTTGAAGAATGCAGTTTTCATAGTCTTGTTTTTCTCTCCCAAAATAGTATCATTTGAGCTAGAACATCTTTCGCCAAACAAGCTTAGTTCCTTTCTCAAGAGTAGAGACCGGGGTTTCCTTGTGTATATTTCTGCAGCCTACTTCCCATAGCCCTGCAAGGAGAGATCTTGCAGTCGCCCCAATTAAAATATACAGAGCGCATCCGGTGATTGGCTCTCTCAGACCTCATTTTGATTTGTGATGCAATCATCACGCCTCTAATGTGACGCTGTGCAAATGAGCACTTCTTGAAATACTATGCAATTTAATGCAAGTTAACTGGCACCGGGAGCGGCCTCTATATATTATGCTCCAACACATGCCTTTAATGACAGAGGCACGAACCTGAACGGTAAGGCTTCAAGTCCCTACATGTACAAATGTAATAGACACACCTCAAAGGTGGACACCTTCGCCAACATTTGTGTTAAATGGCAGTAATGTGATTACTCAGAAAAGGGCCTTGTTGGCTGCTTCAGCCCCAGAAAGGGAAATGAATCCCAGAAGATGCTGCGAATCCCTCCACACATCGCTTTCCCATTTTTAGGTGTCGCCTGACCCAGCGCATGCGCTGGTCTGGCGAGACTTATTGAGAGGGCCCCAAAAAGTGCTACCAGGCCAGCCTAGAGCTACAGTGCATGTGCGCGGGCGCGCGCGCTTTACCGCGATTACTTTCACTTTCTCGGCCGCTTTGATGTTTGATCGCGACCACGATCACTTTCACGGCCTCTTGACATAGCCGATAGGTCTCGCTCTTGGGACCTTATAAGTATTTAGTTATGCAACTGTTGCATGGCTAAATACTTATAAGGTCCCAAAGGCGAGACCTATTGGCTATGCCAATGCTTGTTTGTTCATGTTTGTGCCCATTCTGCAGCTTGAAAGCGTCCAAACAGAGAGGGTCTGCAGTGTTTTTCCAACAGCAGGCAATGTCTGTGGAGGGCATGCCCAGAAATTTGCATGAAGGCCTTTGGCCCTGAAAGCCCACAGTAATTTGAGACTAATCCCCTCAGAGGGAGCTACAAGCTATGTCACATGGTCACACGAGCACCGGATAGGCCACAATAACATCACTTTAAAGGATGAGTCAATACCTAGTCCTCTCGTTAGATTATCCACCTGCCCAGACTCCAATGGTCTTTTGTGCAACACGCCGGGCCCTTACATGACGTGACCCCTCCTGGAGGGGACTGGGTGTCGTGTCACACACTCCGGGTAATGCGTATACTCTACAGCATAATACAGCGACGACTGAAGCAAAACCGTACATATTGCCTAATCTCCTGTGAGAGGGCTCTCAAAATCTTGTTGTAAATGGCTAGAAAAACTCAATCAGCCACATAATATTTAAAGTATATCATAGTATATTAAGACTGTTTCAAAAAGTTCCAATACGGGATGTTAAATAACAACAGCTCAACTGCCGGTACCCAGCAACTGTGTCAACATTTCCATTCTATGTCACTGCTTGTGGTGGTATTTTTATGTGTCAATCCCAGCGAGGTAAAAACGTCCTTGAACCCACAGTGCTGCCCAGTCCTAATCCTACTGTTTATCTGACTGCTACAAGCTTCTAACTTCTTTTGCTATTTTTACATTTATGTTTTACAGAGGTAGCCTAACAGGATTCCCAATGTATACCACTCACACGCTCTCTTCTATATTACCTATTGCGCCTTTCCGATGTGTTGTCGCTGTTACATTTTGTTTTTATAATTTTCACTCACTATTTTATCTGAAATGAAAACCGCAAACTGCATGGTTATTTTTCCATTTATTTATTGATGCAAATGTTAAAACCTCTCGTTTTGAACAATAAAAAAATCAAGTTCATTCAATTGACTATCACGGTAAACAAACATGGACAAAGGCAAATATGTCTGGCTTTTGTATACTGAGTGTGCACAAACGCAGTAAGCATAAAACACAAAAACGAGCAGCCAGAGAGACAAACACACTTACAGGCACCCATTAGCACAGACTAACAGACAGACAGCCACGTATGCATACAGACCAAAAATATACAAACAAGCATAAAACAGGCAAAATAAACATGGGCAACCATGCACACTAGGGTAAATATGTGCATATAACACTCAGGAGGCACAGAGTGATGCGCTATAGGATTGATAGAGCAATGGTCCACAGAGAAGCACAGGGTGGTGTGTCAAAGGGGCACACTGTTGTCATCTTTAGGGGACCAGAGGATGATATGTACCAGATATGTATTTACCAGGGGAATCCAGGGAAGGGATCGATGAGTGCTATGAGCACCAGGGCCGCATTGGGTGCTGTTCGCCAGTGGTGACTACTAAGTGATGTGTAGTTTGGGCATCTGGCACCAAAGGGTGAGGTGTAGCAGGCGACACAGATGACTGTAGAATCTGAAGATTACTAGAGGCACATCACAGTGAGATGTGCATTATAGAACACATACACTGTGCTGTAGAGGAAACTAAATCTGCAGCCTGGATGACACACTCCTGCTGGTCACTGCAGTTCTAGTTTGTTAATTCTGTGCACATATGCTATTATAGTAACTACCTTGAATATGGTTTCGGCGATGAACATTTTTTAATGGACCCTCCAGTGAAAATAGTGCATGCCATTTGCCATGTTGAGGAACGTTCACGTTGTGACGAAATATCGTCATCTAGTGGACAGTACTTGAAACTATACTACAGAGGTCAAAACGCTTGCAATGTCATGTCAATTGTGCGTGCCTGTGGTGAATGAACCCCTTCCGCAGAGGTGGGTCTAGTTTTTGCAGAAATCTGCGCTCTAAGCGGACCACTGAGTGGGAACACTCTGTGAATTCCGTCAGCGAAGCAGAGTTTCCCGCACACCCTTAGTATTGATGAATCAGTGGGTGTATGAGTGCCTGTATCGATGATTCAGTCAGGGCATGACTGACTGTATAAGTGAGTGATTAGGTGTGTGAATGTGTGGGTCACAGACCAGGTTGTCCGAATGTCTGTATCAGTCTGTCAGTTGGAGTCTAAGTGGCTGTATGGGTGTATGAGTGGGTTTGTGAGTGGCTGTATGGGTGATTGATTGGTTATCTGGATGCTGGTATGGGTCTCTGACTGTCTGTGTGGATGGGTGAGGGGTGTGTGACTGTCTGTGTGGAAGAGTGAGTGGGTGAGTTAGTGACTATGGGTTAGTGAGTGTGTGTGATGGGGCTGTATGGGAGAGTGAGTGTGTTTATGGCTGTGTGGGTGAGTGGATTTGTCAGTGGTATGTGGGTAAGTAACTGGGTATGTGAATGACAGCATAGGTGAGTGATGGGGTATATGAGTGACTGTATGGGTGAGTGTGTGCTTGTGTCAGTGACTGTATAGGTGAGTGAGTATGTGTTACCATTTGTATAAGTAAATAAGTAGGTATATATGTGAACCTCGTATGTGGATGACACTCAAATAGTGTTATCCTTCAATGATGGAGAGGAAAAAGAAACGGAAGCACGCTTTCATAACTTCATGAAGGCCATAGCAGGATGGATGGCGACAAATTGTTTCAAATTAAACTCCAGCAAAACCGAGGTTATTGTATTCAGAAATAATCCTTATGTATGGACACCTGACTGGTGGCCAGCAGACTTGGCAACTGCCCTACCCTGACTTTGAAAGCAAAAAAATTAGGGGTAATATTAGATAACAGACTGACGTTTAGTGATCATATAAGTTCCGTGGTATCTGCATGTTTCCTGATATTGTGAATCCTAAGGAAAATAAAACCCTATTTCTCAGAAGGAAATCTCAGGACAGTGGTCACGGTACTTGTAATGGCACGACTGGATTACTGCAACAGCATCTATCTGAATGCCCCAAAACAGCACATCAATAGGCTTCAGATAGCCCAAAATGCAGCAGCCAGGCTGTTGTCAGGCACACCCAAATTTGTCTCTGTGAAAAAAGAATTAACTCTGCTTCATTGGCTTCCTGTGAAACAAAGGGTACGTTTTAAGGCCCTCTGCACAGCCTTCACGGCCCTTAATGAAATAGGCCCTAACCATTTGAGGCAAAGGTTCAAGTGGTATGTTCCCGTTAGGACCATTCGGTCCACAGGAGCAAAAAATGTCCGAATCCCTACTTAAAAAAAAATCAGTTGGGGAGGTAAGAGTTTTATTACATGCACATCTAAGGCTTGGAACGACCTGCCGTTCCACCTGAGGAATGCTGCCAATCTCCTCTCCTTTAGAAAGGGACTGAAGACTTGGCTGTTTACTCATTGACCTTCACCCCGCTAACGTACAGGCAGTGCATAGCGCCAGGACACCCCAGGGTAACCGCTGCGCTCAATAAATCCAATTCACATAACATAACATAACTATATGGGTCAGTAAGTTGCTGAATGATTGACTCTATGGGTGAGTGAGTAGGTGTGTGACTAGCTCTATGTGTGACTGACTCAGTGTGTGAATGGCTGTATGGATGTATGAGTGGATAGGTTAGTGGCTGAATTAGGGAGTGAGTGGGTATATGAGTGGCTGTATGGGTGAGCGAGTGGATTTGTGTATAGATCTATACATCAGTGAATGGCTGTGTAAGTACTGGTATGGGTCCGTGAATGTGTTTGTGAATGTTGTGTAGAAGTGGGAGTGGGTGTATGAAAGGTTCTATGAGGGTGTGAGTGGGTGTCGTAGTAATGTTGTGGATGATTTCACTGACCATGTCATCAGTGATGTAATATGTGAGGTCATAAGCAGTGCATTTTGGGGGCGTGAGTTATAGTTAGCTCAGCTAACTATAACTGCTGAATTTCTCTGGTTTCATTCAAGTGAAATGCCAGCCTAACTAAAATGTCCCTGTAACCTTTGATTTTTAAAGTGAATTTCTAGGGTTTTTTAAATTATATCCCTAATATAACGTCCCTGTAACCTTTGTTTTTTTCATTGAATTTGGAAGCTTTTTAAATGCTAATTCCTAACTATAACGTCCATGTAACCTTTGTTTATTTCAGTGAATTTCTATGGTTTTCAAAGTAGTAGGCATGTTTGCAGAGTGGTGGAGAAAGGGGTTGGTCCTCTGACCAGCTCTCAGGGATTGCGCTGTACAGGGCTTACAGGCAGTACCAGAAGGCCTTCTTGGCCCCCAGGTTCCCTCAGGAGTAAAGTGGACTTCACCCCCAGCCAGTAGTGCATCAGGAGCCGTGTTTGCAGAGTGGTTCAAAAAGGGGCTGTGGCCTCTGAACATCTCTTAGCAATCCCACTGTGTGGGACTTACTGGAGGTAAGGGGAGGGGTAGCTGTGCCCAAGGATGCCTGCATGCATTCATAACAAAAACTGCTCTGTGGAGGTGGCGGTCCCCAGGGCCTAGAATAACCCTAGGAGGGCGCCCCATGTGCCCCCTAATATATTTATTATGTGTCCCAGGACCTAGCCCACCCAGAGGTTAGTTAAAGGCAAGCGCGGGAGCCCATGCTTGCTTTTTTCTTTTTTTTAGCATATTCTTGAATATTGTGATTTTGTGGCAAGTTGTTTCTAAAAAAATGATTCTATGTCATGGCAGGGTCACCAAGACCACGGCTTGGGGGTCAGGATATTCCTACCCTGCCCCTTTACTTTATTTTCACATTTTTTGGGGACTTGGCGAAGCCGAGCCCGAAGATGGCTGGCAACACCTAGTTGAAGTGCTGGCAGCCAATCAGAGCGGTGCATTTCCCTACACGAGCTCGTATATTTTTTGCAAAGGCTTCACAACCCGAGATACATCTACCTTTTCTCCTTTATTTTCTGAAAAATACCTAACGGCTTTACACCAAATAACAAAAAGCACAATCCGCATAACAACATCTACCTTTCTGCCAAATTTGGCGTCATCCCGTTCAGCAGTTCACATGTTCCTATGGAAATTAACATTACAAACGTACTTTTTTTGCACCCCTTTTTCTTGGTCACCACAGCACGGATCACCCCCAAAATTTCCATTACACAGAACCTACTTAGACAGTTTTTGGGAACATTATGAAGCTTGGTCAAACGGTGCCAAAGTTATAGGCAAGTCAAAAAATAATATTCTGATATTCCTATGGAAACTAGGTCATGACTATACTATCTACTGGCGACTGCCAGTTGGTAATATATATATATATATATATATATATATATATATATATATATATATATATATATATATATATATATATATATATATATATATATATATATATGTACACTGAAAAAACCATAGGTTTCAGGCACGTTATAGTTAGGAATTAGCATTTAAAAAACCTTAGAAATTCACTGAAAAAACCATAGGTTTCAGGGGCGTTATAGTTAGCTGGACTTTTCACTAGTACAAAACCATTGAAATTCCCCCGTTATAGTTAGTTCAGCTAACTATAACTCGCGCGCCCGCAATGCACTGCTGATGATGTCACATAGTACATCACTCATGACATGGTCAGTGACATCACTCATGACATCACGGATGACATCTCAAATGACATCACTGATGACATCACTGATGACATCATCCAGTGAATGTGTGTTTTTCTGAAAATTACATATGTTTTATATATGTATATCTCAAGGTCGATGGAAGAATAAATGGGTATATAAGTGTCTAAATGGATGATTTGATTTTGAAAAATTGATTGTATAACTGACTGATTAAGTGTATCTTAGTGAATACATGGCTTAGTGAGTAATGTTTAAATATGTAAATATCTGTATCAGTATCTCACTTTGTGTATAAGTGGCTGCATGGGTTGGTGAGTAGCTACATGAGTGTCTATATAGGTTATTAGTTGGTTTTTTGAGTATTAGTATGAGTGTCTGAGTGTCTGTATGGTTCGGTGGGGGGTATTACGTAGTGCATAGGTGCATGAATGAGTGACTCACTGTTTGTATGTGTTGAAGACAGCATGTGTGCAGGACTGTATGGGTGGATGAGTGTGTGCATGGGTGTGTTAGTGAGTGTATGACTGTCTCAATAGTGTCTTTATGAGTAACTACATATGTTTTAAACTAGTATATGTGACTATTGGTGTATATAAGTGAGTATATGTGAGAGTGAGAGATTGAAAGAGTTCCTGTATGAATAAGTATGTGCTTCTATAAGTGATTGTTTAAAAGACTAAGTATGTGTAAGTTTCTGTAGAAGTAAGTGTGGTGGTGTGTGTATAACTGTATATGCAAGTAAATGGATGTTTGATTCTTTATTAGCATGAGTGACTATGTGTGTGAGTAACTCTATGGATAAGTGGTGTTGTGTAACAGGATGTATCGGTGTATGGGTACATATGATGAGTGAGTACATGTATGAGTGACTATATAGGACTGTTGGTGAATGAGTGGATGTGTATGTGGATCTTAAAATTACTGAATAGGTTGTTGTAACTGGTATTGATATATCCATTGTTTTGAAAATTTTAGTTTCTATTTCTGAATGAGGGGATCAAAGGTTATATTAGGGGGAGAGGAGGTCTGCTACTCTATCACAAGGATGTTGTCATCAGTGATGTCATTTGAGATGTCACCAGTGATGTCGTGAGTGATGTCACTGACCATGTCATGAGTGATGTACTATGTGACGTCATCAGCAGTGCATTGCGGGCGCGCAAGTTATAGTTAGCTGAACTAACTATAACGGGGGAATTTCAATGTTTTTGTACGAGTGAAAAGTCCAGCTAACTATAAGGCCCCTGAAACCTATGGTTTTTTCAGTAAATTTCTAAGGTTTTTTAAACGCTAATTCCTAGCTATAACGTGCCTGAAACCTATGGTTTTTTCAGTGAATTTCAAAGGTTTTTTAAATGCTAATTTCTAACTATGCCTACAGAGATAGGACATGTGAAAAAAGAAGAAAAAACACACAGAAAGAAAAAAAAATGCAGAAAGGAGCAACGGAAGTCCTCAAAGATGAAGAAAAGTGCAGGAAGAAGGATAACGTGCATGAGAAAACAAACAGAAGAGCAGAAAGAAGCCTTGTTGCAAAATCATCCTGTACCCTCAACTTTTTCAGAAAGATACTGGTGGTAACTGAGTCTGACTAACCAGTTCTAGAGCCAGTGCTATGATAAAAGATACTCATAATACAGTGAAAATACCTACATTCACTAGGGAACACTATGCGTTGGGGTCCCCCTGTGATGAGCATGACCTCCTCTGTAAGCCCCTAGTATATAATAGGGCAGGGGATTAAAACTACCTCTTAAAGCGCGCCACAGGGCGTGTTTGCACACGTCACCTCAGGCCCCGTCCCCTCACTTCCCCACTGTGTAACCACGCCCTGTGGCAGTTTTAAGTTGGGAGATTAAGTCCCCTTGAATCCTGATGGTTCCTAGAGACCAACTAGACCTCTAGGTACTTCCAGTAAGCACCACATTTCTGCGTTGCAGAAATGTGTAAAAAGTGGCACGGCCTGGACCACCTCTCTGCAACGCAGCTCAGTGGCGCTTACTGGAAGCACCTGGTGGGCTAGTTAGCCCCCAGGGGCCCTCAGGATTGAAGGGGAATTATTTCCCCAACTTAAAACGCGCCATAGGGCGTGTTTGCACACGTCACATCAGGCCCCGTCCCCTCCCTTCCCCACTGTGTAAACATGCCCTGTGGCCGTTTTTAGTTGGGAGATTAAGTTCATTTGAATCCTGAGGGTCCCTAGGGTCCAATTAGCCCACTAGGTACCTCCAGTAAGCGCCACAGAGCTGAGTTGCAGAGAGGTGTAAAAAGTGGCACGGCCTGGACCACCTCTCTGCAATGCAGCTCAGTGGCGCTTACTGGAAGCACATGGTGGGCTAGTTGGCCCCCAGGGGCCCTCAGGATTGAAGGGGAATTATTAACCCAACTTAAAACGCGCCACAGGGCGTGTTTGCACACGCCACCTCATGCCCCGTCCCCTCCCTTCACCACTGTGTAAATGCGCCCTGTGGCCGTTTTTTGTTGGGAGATTAAGTTCATTTGAATCCTGAGGGTCCCGAGGGTCCAACTAGCCCACTAGGTACCTCCAGTAAGCGCCACAGAGCTGCGTTGCAGAGAGGTGTAAAAAGTGGCACGGCCTGGACCACCTCTCTGCAACGCAGCCTAGTGGCGCTTACTGGAAGCACATGGTGGGCTAGTTAGCCCCCAGGGGCCCTCAGGATTGAAGGGGAATTATTTACCCAATTTAAAATGCGCCACAGGGCGTGTTTGCACACGTCACCTCATGCCCTGTGCCCTCCCTTCACCACTGTGTAAACGCGCCCTGTGGCCGTTCTAAGTTGAGAGATTAAGTCCCCTTGAATCCTAAGGGTCCCTAGGGTCAAACTAGCCCACTAGGTACCTCCAGTAAGCACCACAGAGCTGCGTTGCATAGAGGTGTAAAAAGGGCCGTGGCCTCAGAACACCTGTCTGCAACGCAGCTCCCTGGCGCATACTGGAGAAACCTGTTGGGCTAGTTGGCCCTCAGGGACCCTCAGTATTGAAGGGGAGTTAATTCCCAAACTTACAACTGGCCAGGGGGCGCGTTTGCAGAGTGCTGCAAGGAGGGGGCGTGGCCTACGGCGCGATATCGGTCTTTTATTTATTTTATTTTTTTAAGAAGGAGGGCTGTGTGGCCCCCCTTCTTTTTCTAATTTATTGCCCCGGTGGACCCCATCCCCCAGGGCCTGCAGCCTAATTTTTTTGGTTGAAAAAAATAAATTTGGCTCTCCCAAGGCCTTAATCGGCCCCGGGGACCCCAACCCCCGGGTCATGGCTTTTTTAAAAATTTTATTCTTTAGGAGGGGGGCTGCGTTGCCCCCCTCCTAAGGCCACTTATGGCCCTAGGGACCCCATCCCCCGGGGCCGGCCTTTGTTTTTTATTATTTTAAAAAAATATATATTTATAGAAACACCTAGGACATGCTGGACAAACCGTATGTACCTATCACCATGACGATTTGTGTGATATTCATTAAAAGGCGACTATGCATACAATTAATCCATGTGGAACGTATTTACACCGCTAGTGAAGCTCTGACATGTCTGACGCCCTACCGTGCCTAATCCCGGCGCCCCCGCCAGTGGGTACTCTCCAAGTAGACACCCTTGTCGTTTATTTATACAAACATGGGTAGCTATTGACGGGCACATTTAATACACATGCACACCAAGCCATTCAAAGGGGATTCGACAAAAATTCGACCAAAACTATGCAAGAAACCCCCCTCACGGTTAATAAAACACACATCCACTGCCGGATGTGTAATACTTTTTATTTTACTCTCAGGAAAGGGGACGAACATCACTTGAGAGTCACAGCACGCTCCTGGCAGAGCCCAATGCTGTGTTACACCCACCATTGCCTGCTGAGTGCCACACACCTCTGTGTTGTATTCCACTAGCTAGTGCATATGCTATGACACTCTCTAGCCCATGTGCACTGTAACACCACCCCGTGAATATGTCATGCCACACTTGTCTTTGCACAGGTTATATTGCCCCATCTAACGTGCCTTCCTCGATGCCTATGGTATAACGCACAGTGCTATGCCATACATATTACAATCTGGGATCCATATATTTGTCACAGTGCATATGCAACGTTACACTCCCCAGCACATATTTTATATTACAACTTTAGAGACTAGTTAGGTTACACAACACTGCCCTGTGCATATTACACTCCAAGGCGCATATCGCATAGCACGCGCTAGTGCCTGTGCTATTTCGCGCTCTCCAATGAATCTGTAATTGCGCACAATGTATTGCATATTATATTTCACGCCCGGTTCATCTTATATCACACTTTTTGGTGCATAGTTTATACCATACACTATATCTAGTTTTCATTTTCAATCGTGCTCTCAAGACTATGTTCTATAGAACACTGTGTTCACCTACCATTTTCACGGGCATTACATTTTGCGATAGGGGGTGGAGGGTCAGGGGGTGTTTCTTCCAAGTGAGCCCGGAGTCACAGTCACAAACGTCCTCTTCTTCCTGAATAAAAGTGAGATTATGCTGCATACTTGTTCATATTTTAAGTAGTTCGCACAGACACACGTTTTAAAAACAATAAAGTTCCTAATACCCGCCTTCTCTGAACAGTTAGCTTGCTGCCCCATCCCCCTCCTCCCTATCCTCCGTTGTGTGAATCCATGGACTAGCCTCCTCCCTCCTGCCATGCATGGTCTGATGTGCTGCCACTGCCCTCAATTTAGTATGATGTACCAGCCCACTCCTCCTGCCCTCCATTGCCCAATTCTATGCCCCATCATTGACCTCCTGCTTAAACTCTGTGCTTAGCTTGCTGCCCCTATTCTCCTTCCCCCTGCCCTCCGATGTCTTTGTGCATGCCCCTGCTCCATCCTTTTTGCCCACCATGTTCCATGGACCTGCCACTCCTATCTACTCCGAGTGTTCTGTTGAGCTGCCACTCCCCTCCCACCTGCCTAGCATTGTCAGATGACTGTAACCTGTCCCTGCCACCTCCACCCTGCCTGTCCACATGCCATGCCCCTATCCTCTTCCTCCTGCCGTACATGGTCCATTGTACTGCCACACCCTTCTGCCCTCCCTGGTCTGTTGTGCTGCAACTGCTCCTCCTGCCTGCCCCGTGCGGTCTGTTGTGAGGCCCCTTCCCCTGAACTTTCTTGTCTGTGCACAGGTCCTGACCCTCCCTTCTATCCCCATCGTCCTTTGTGCATGCGCCTGCACCCTCCTTCTTGCCCTTCATAGCCATTGTGCTGCCACTAACCCTCCCACTTGCCATGCATGGTCTTCTGTGCTGCCATGGCCCCTCCCACCTTCCCTGTGTGGTCAGTTAGCTGCCCCTGACCCCCTCCCACCTTCCCTCCATGGTCTGTGTGTATGCCATCACAGTCTCAGTGTTGCTCTTCATGGTGTGTCTTGCTTCTAGTGCCCATCCTGCCTGACCTCCATGGCTATCTTGCTGCTCCTGCCCTGCCCCCTTGCCCCCAGCCCTCTGTGTACATGTACAGACCCCTACTCCCTCCCTCCTGGCTTGTCTGTTCCATTGTAATGCCCCTGATCCGTCCCTCCTGCCCTTTATGGTCTGTTATGCTGCAGCTTTCTCTCCTGTCTGTCCATTATGGTCAGCTAGCTACCATTGCCTCTTGCCCCTCTGTTCTCTGTTGTCCATGTGCATGGTCCTGTCCCCTCCCTCTTGCTTTCTATGGATTGTTGTGCTGCACTCCTGTCCCGCAAGCCCTGTGTGGTGTATTGTGCTGCTGCAAACCCTGATGCCTGCCCTGCAGGGTCAGTTTGGTGCACCTCTCCATGTCCCTCCTGTCCTCTGTTATCCAAGTCCATGTCCCTACCCCATTTCCTTCCATGATCCAATGTACCATACTTGCGAACATTTTGAACTTGGTAAGAGGGAGATTTTGAAAAAAAACTGGGGTATTGATTTTCCCCTTTGAGTTACATTGAAAAAGGGGAGATTGTAGACAGGAGACAGATCAAATAAAGCCCATTTGACCTTAAAAACATTGGACGTTTCCTGGCTGAATCGGGTCTGTTGGCATGTATGGTTGTACTACCATTGCCTCTTCCTTCTGCCCACAATGGTCTATTACATTGCCACAGCCTCTCTTGCAAGTCCTGTATTGTTGGTTTGTTGCCCCTGCCCCCCTTTCCACTGCCCTCCATAGTCTGTTGTGCTGCAACGGCCCTTCCTGCCTGCTCAGGGTGGTTAAATTGTTGCCTTTGCACCCTCCTACCTGCCTTCAATTTTCAGAGTCCGTGCCCCTGGCCTCTGCCTCTCAACAGTATCCTAATGAACAACTAGATTGCTAACATTCCATATTTATTACAAAAGTGTGGAACGCCTGACGTCATCTTGATGTAATCAAAACTGTAATACCTAGAGCATTTCCTTTAGAAATTACATATATGAGAGGGTCTTATTGGCATCAAAATTATGGTTAGTGCTCTAAAAGACTAAAATAAGGACATATTTTCTGAGTTTTCAAATAGCGACAAAGCACTTTTAAATTATTTGTTATCTTTATGTTTTTTTATCCAGTTGACCACTTGATTAAATGTTGCACTTAGGGGAGAGGATGTGGTGTTTCTTCCTGAACTGCAGATTTTGCAACTTGGGAACCAGGTTGGAGTTTCTGCTTCAGCTCGACATTCTGTGATTCTGGTCAAATCACTTAGTCTCCCCATGTCTACAACCAAAATGAATTTGTTCTTGTGTGATGTAACCAATGCTCATGTAAAGCACTCCAATACCTGACAAGTCTGCACTATATAACACTACAAAATCACAAAATAATAAGTGTTTTGCACACTTCTGTCATTGAGCTATATTTGGGCTACATCTGAGTGATTTTGGGCTACATTTGGGCTCTTTTGTCTCCGGTGGCCATCTTGGGAGATTTATTTGTTATGAAGTTTCCTAATTTCCTCATGTACTGCAGTCTCCTCAGTAGGAAATGTTTTCAGTTTTTTACTTTGATTCCATCATGTAGGTATTCAGATATGTCACACATTTGCCATAAATTCTGAATGTTAGCACTCTAGTTGCTCATTAGATCACTGTAGTAAAACTACTGTTCACCATGGAAGTCTGCTCCTGGTATTAAAAGTGCATGTTTCAGTCTGCATGTCAGAATTTTTTAATGAAATAGAAGAGGATTTGAGAAGTCACTCAAAATATGCCCTCATTTTCTTTCTTCAGCATTAATCATAATTTCTATGGCAAAATGAACCCCCTCATTGTGTTCCTTTTTAAATTAAATGTTTTAAGTGTTACCATTACCATTTGTAAACTTTATTTCGATCAGAAGATCATAAAAGTTGCATAAAATACATTTTAAGAAACACATTTAGACGCAGATAAAAACATAAAAAAATGGTTTAAAATAGACCGGGGCAAAATATACATAGCAGCATAAGATTATTTAAAACTAAAACGCTTAATCCACATTGCATGTAAAAAACGTGAAACAGCAAACACTACAACAGTACTTGTATCACTGGCTAAGATGCGATAGGCTTCAGTACATCTTGTAAATCCTAAACTCCTACATAGAGGGATGAGCCAATATTTCCTGGGAGCTCTATATGCAACGCAGAGAAACAATACGTGGATTAGTGTCTCGGTCGACCTTCCACAGGCTGGGCAAATTGTTTCTATTCGTTTCGACCAATTTTTAGTAAAGTCCCTAAGTGGTAAGGTGCCCAACCTAAATTGAATGTAAAGTTTCCTTGCCAGTGGTGGGTGCAATTCATTCAGGGATGGCTCAAAGATATACTGGTCTTTATTTAATAAAAACTGTCTTGAAAGACTACCAAGAGTTTCATTTCGTTGTAATACACTTAGCCTATACTGCCTATATGCCTGGACCAGTTTTGCGCGAGGAAGCATCAAAGAAAATGCCCCAGGATTAGTCCAAAGTTCAGGGAAACCAATCCTAAAGCACATTTCCTTGATGTAAACAAGCCAGGGAAACTTCTTAGAAGTGCTAAGTGCAATTATTGAGCTAAGGTCACGACAATAAGATCCTAGCTCATCTGTGAGCCAAAGTCTTCGCCAATATGTTAAGGGACGTAGGCCTGCTTCTTCATCTATTGGTCGTATTGCCAGATCAAGATGTAATGGGATTAAAGGAGTGCTTTGCGGTAGGCCCAATAAAAGTCTAATGAACTTATTCTCTATTAGAGACAGACTTTTCAGCTGGGAATGGCCCCACAACTCTGCCCCATATAGAGCTGCATTTCTTGCTTGCACTTTGTAAATTTCTGCGGCAGGGCCAGGAGCCCTATATGTGGTATATTTAGAAATTCTTAATATCGCACCAGATAATTGGGCAAGCCGCATAGCTGCTTTGTCTAGTTGGGGAGCCCAGGAGAAAGACTCTGAGAGTGTAATTCCTAGGTATTCAAATAATGAGACCTTTTCTAAAGTTGTTCCATTGAGTGTGGGATTAGGTCGAGTTGTATTAGCTGGATTAAAAACCATGTATTTAGTTTTCGAAATATTTATTTCGAGCCCGTGGTCAATACAAAATGCTAAAAAACTATCTAAAACACGTTGGACGCCCATCGGGGACTTAGATAGCAGAAGGGTGTCATCTGCAAAAAGCATGACTGGGACCTTTCTACCATTGAGTCTGGGGGAATCACCACGGTCCGTCTTGTTGATATGGGTTATCAGAGCATTAACATAAAGACAGAACAGGGTAGGGGCTAGTACGCATCCCTGCCTGACTCCTCTGTTGACTGGAAAGCGCGGTTAGTTGGCCTGCCTTGCCATATCTGACCTGCGCATAGTTGCCAGTGTGCAGTCTAATGATCATGGCTAATAGATCCAAGGGTACTCCCATTTCATGTAATACAGCCCAGAGCTTAGCCCTTGGAACCATATCAAATGCTGCTTTCAGGTCGACAAATATCAGATAGAGGCTGCCACCCTCCACTGATACTGTCTTCCAGAATAATAATTGCAGCCTTAGAAGTTGATCAACAGTTGACACCCTTTTCCTAAATCCTGCCTGTAAGTCACTCAAGATGTTCGTGTCTTCCATCCAAAAATGCAAACGATTGAGTAGTATTCTAGCAAACAACTTTTGTGCTACATCTATTAGGCTAATTGGCCTATAATTTACAGGAAGCAATGGTGATCCTTTTTTGAATATGGGAAATATTTCGGCTCCTAACCATGTGTCTGGGATACTCATACCTTTCATAATGGCGTTAAATAGGGTCCATAAATATGGAACCCAAATTGAGGGTTCTTCTTTATATAGGTCCCCAGGGATTTTATCAAGGCCAGGTGCTTTGGACGTGGAAAGAGTTTTGATGGCACCCTCCACTTCTGAGGCCGTTATTTCATTAAAAGGTTCAAATTTGGCTAACCGGAGGGGGCCCTCCACAACAATCAGATCATCTCCAATAGAGTACAAAGACTTAAAATGAGCTTCCCAAGCAGATGTTGCAATATTCGGGAGAATCGGGGATCGTTCGTCCTCATTACCTGTATTGGAGATAATTTTCCAAAATCCCCTCATATCCTTATTGGAAAGAGCAGTCTTAAGGGCCTCCCATTTTTCAAATTCCCATGTTTTTTTTGCCTTTTTAATAGTCTCATTATAGAACTTCCTAGAGGACTTCAATATAGCCTTGTTGTTTGTTTTAATTGCATTAATAAGAGCAGTTTTAGCCTGCCTACATGCTTTAGTATACCAGGAATTAGAAACATGTTTTGGCCTGGATTTACTTGTGGAAGGATTAAAAAAGGTTTTAAGAGCCAAAGTAAGGTGCAGATAAGTTGATTCTACCGCTTGTAGATCCCAAACGCTTGGAAGTGGAGTGAATAACCTTTCAGTTTCAAGAAGCGCTGGGAGGATCAGCCCATAAAGTTCTAGCACTAATCATAATTTCTATGGCAAAATGAACCCCCTCATTGTGTTCCTTTTTAAATTAAATGTTTTAAGTGTTACCAGTTTATTCCAATCAAGATGGCTTCAGGTGTGCCATACTTTTGTCATAATGAAGACTATAAGCGCTCTAGTTGTTTTTAAGAACACTCTGCGACATTCTGTCATTGGGCTATACTTGGGCTACATCTGGGTGATATTTGGGCTACATTTGGGCTCTTTTGTCTCTGGTGGCCATCTTGGGAGACTTATTTGTTATGAAGTTTCCTAATTTCCTCATTTACTGCAGTCTCCTCAGTAGGAAATACTTTCAGTTTTTTACTTTGATTCCATCAAGAAGGCATTCAGATGTGTCACACATTTGCCATAAATTCAGAATGTTAGCACTCTTTTTGCTCATTAGATCACTGTAGTAAAGCTACTGCTCACCAGGGAAAACTGCTGCTGGTATTGAAAGTGCATGTTTCAGTCTGCATGTCAGAATTTTTTAATGAAATAGAAGAGGATTTGAGAAGTCACTCAAAATGTGCCCTAATTTTTCTTTCTGCAGCACTAATCATACTTTTTATGGAAAAATGAACCCCCTCATTTTGTTCCTTTTTAAATTAAATGTTTTAAGAGTTACCACTTTAATCCAAGCAAGATGGCTTCAGGTGTGCCATATGTTTATCATAAGTAGGACTGTTAGCGCTCTAGTTGTTCTTTGGAACACTCTGGGAAGCTGCAGTAGAACACAAAGGAATCAACTGACAGTCTCTGCCCTTGTTGGATGTACATGTTTTACTGAGAATGTCAGACTTCATTCTCACATGACTGAGAAAGATAATGTGAATTTACAGAAAATAAGCTCTCAGTTTAGCTTATAGATCACCTTCCAAACCTCTGTGGGAAAAGCATGAAAAAATATTTTTCTCTCAATCATGATATCCCAGCAGAAGGCTTTTTCACATGGTGAAATCACCTTAGAACATACCACAATTCCTAAAATGAGTATGGTACCATCAACAAATGATTTATAATGTAACTAAAGTCTTAAAACCTTCTATTAACTGCAATGCTTTTTAATGAGGTGCTATCATGTATATTGGTCCCAAGATGGCTGCCAACACTTCTTGGATGAAGTGCTGACAGCCAATCAGATCTCAGGATGAGATGTGTGGTTAGGCTCCGCCCACATATGTATATGATTTTACTTTTGATTTTCTCAGGAACTACTGAACAGATTGACACCAGACCTGCAAAAGGCACTTCCCTGACCTGAGGACCTCCTCTCTGCCAAATGTCAAGTAATTCTGTTCAGCCGTTCGGGCTGTACCTTGGACTAAAGGTCCCTATGGAAACTTGCAAGGGGAAAACACGTTTTGGGACCCCCTTTTTTCTCAGCCCCCGCTTGACGAATACCCCCGAGACTTTCAGGGTAGGAGCGGAGCGGAGCGCCCCACCTATTTTGAAAAGTTCGCGAGGATTCGTCAACCGGCGCCAAAGTTATTCCAAATAGAATGTTGCGGATTTCCTATGGAAACACGGTCCTAACTATAACTATCCACTGGCGACCGCCAGTAGATATATATATATATATATATATATATATATATATATATATATATATATATATATATATATTACCTACTGGCGGTCGCCAGTAGGTAGTTATAGTTAGGACCACGTTTCCATAGGAAAACCTCAACATTCTATTTTGAATAACTTTGGCGCCGGTCGACGAATCCTCGCAAATTTCTCAAAATAGGTGGGGCGCTACGCTCCGCTCCTACCCTGAAAGTCTCGGGGGGATTCGTCAAGCGGGGGCTGAGATAAAAGGGGGGTCCCAAAACGCGTTTTTCCCATGCATTTTTCCATAGGACCTTTAGAACGAGCTACAGCCCGAACGGCTGAACAGAATTACTAGAAATTTGGCAGAGAGGTAGTCCCTAGGTCAAGGAAGTGCCTTTTGTAGGTTTGGTGTAAATCTGTTCAGTAGATTCTGAGAAAATAGCCTTTAAATCAATATATATATCTGAGCCCGCTTACGGTACGCTTACCGTACGCTTACCGTACGCTTACCGTAAGCTTACGGTGGCGTGCGCGAGCGCGATTCTGATTGGCTCTTAGATCTTAGTAAACATTCGAATCGGCCGAAACCAGGAAGCGGCGTCCGCCATTTTGTCTCTCGCACTGAGTGTTGTTTATCAAACATGATGGCCAAAAACATGTTACGGGGCTGTTTTGACAACTCCCTCCCACATAGTCATGTTGAGGGAGTCCCCAAACATCCCCCAAGAGCAAAAACGGTTTTATTTTTTTTTCGGCAATTTCGCGGGGTACGCTTACCGTACGCTTACCGTACGCTTACCGTAAGCTTACCGTACGCTTACGGTAAAAAAATAAAAATAAAAAAAACACTATCCACACTTACCCCACCCCCTGTGCTTTTGGTGGCCGCAGGCCACCAAATGTGCAGGGCTTATTAATAGAGAAAAAAAACGTAATTTTGGCAACATGAAATTATAAAATCGAAATAAAAAAAACACTATCCACATTGACCTCACCCTCTGTGCTTTTGGTGGCCGAAGGCCACCAAATGTACAGGGCTTATTAAAGTTGATAAAAACCGTGCACGGAACGAACTGCGTTAAGTGGGCGCGCACGCCACAAATGGCGTAAAGTAACTTAGCATTTAAAAAACCGTACAAATTCACTGAAAAAACCATAGGTTTCACACACGTTATAGTTAGGAAATAGCATTTAAAAAACCTTGCTAATTCACTGAAAAAACCATAGGTTTCACACATGTTATAGTTAGCTGGACATTTTACTGATAAAAAAACCAATGAAATTCCCCCGTTATAGTTACTGTAGGCAACTATAACTCACGCGACCGTAATCCTCTGCTGATGACATATGTGTCTTTATGAAAAAAAAATATTTGTAATATATGTATAGCTAAAATTTAATGGAAGAAGATATGGGCAAATAAGTGTCTAAATACAGTATTAGCATCAGCAGAGGATTGCGGTCGCGTGAGTTATAGTTGCCTACAGTAACTATAACGGGGGAATTTCATTGGTTTTTTATCAGTAAAATGTCCAGCTAACTATAACATGTGTGAAACCTATGGTTTTTTCAGTGAATATATATATATATATATATATATATCAAATCCTCCTTTCGTAGCACCAGCCGGTGCTACAGCAAGACACGGACACAGGTATGCTGGTGCAGAATTAATTGCTCAGTTTATTCTCTCACAAACTTCATTCGGTTCTGACGCGTTTCGACCGACACAGCGGTCTTGATCACATGATTTGCACGATCAGAACGTGATTCTTTTAAACATATCGTGTGACACCCTCTGTATAGACATAGAAGAAACACTTTGCGTATAGACATGGAAAAAATACTGCCACTTGGCTGAGATTCACTCTCATATGTACATACAGGGACCAATCCCATTTGCTTATATGTTCGACCATATCCAGAAATGCAAATGCAAAAAATAGGTATATCTTTTTGTAATAAATACAGGTAAGATTAAAAGTAACAGGATAGTTTACTTAATGCAAAATACTTGTTATACTGTACTAATGGCGGAGATGCACATAAAAAAAGGTCTTTACCAATAATGTGCAAATTACGCAATATATGTGCAAAATATGCAAGATGGTAATATATGTGCAAATACAGCAAAATGTGCAAATCTGCAAAGTTAATGTGCAAATCTGGCAATTTACATATTAGTTGTGCAAATACAGCTTAATGTGCAAATCCGCATATATATATATATATATATATATATATATATATATATATATATATATATATATATATATATATATATATATATATTATCTATTGGCGGTCGCCAGTAGATAGTTATAGTTACAACCTAGTTTCCATAGGAAATCTCAAAATTCTATTTTGAATAACTTTGGCGCCGGCTGACGAATCCTCGCGAAATTTTCAAAACTAATGGGGCGCTCCGTTCAGCTCCTACCCTGAAAGTCTCGGGGTGATTCGTCAAGCAGGGGCTGAGAAAAAAGGGGGGTCCCAAAACGCGTTTTCCCCATGCATTTTTCCATAGGACCTTTAGACACAACTACAGCCCGAACGACTGAACAGAATTACTTGAAATTTGGCAGAGAGGTAGCCATAAGGTCAAGGAAGTGCCTTTTGCAGGTCTGGTGTAAATCTGTCCAGTATTTCCTGAGAAAATAGCATTTAAAAGCATATCAATATCTATACGCGCGCACCGTGCGCGCAATGTGCGCGCACCCAGCCGTGCGCGAGCGCAATTCTGATTGGTTGTTAGATGTCGGTAAACATTCAAATCGGTCAAAACCAGGAAGTGTCGGCCGCCATTTTGTCTCTCGCAGTCTGAGGGGGTGAAAAACAAAGGTGGAGAACGTGAAAAGGGGGCAGAGTGGACAGTTCCTGACCCCCTAGCCTTGGTCAGGGGGTCACAGAAGGACCCCCAAGGGAGAAAAAAACAATTTTGTTTTTTTTAAAAAAAATTGCGAGGTGCGCGTACGCTGCGCGCGCTGCGAACCGTGGGCACTTGGTGCGCGAAGCGCACCGAGTGCCCACAGAGCGCGCACGGTGCGCGCACGGTGTAAAACCTGAAAAAACAAAAAAAAACATAACTTAGCATTTAAAAAAACGTACAAATTCACTGAAAAAACCATAGGTTTCACACACGTTATAGTTACGAATTAGCATTTAAAAAACCTTGCAAATTCACTTAAAAAACCATAGGTTTCACACATGTTATAGTTAGCTGGACATTTCACTAGTAAAAAACCAATGAAATTCCCCCATTATAGTTACTGCAGGCAACTATAACTCACGCGACCACAATCCTCTGCTGATGACGTCAGATATTACATCACTGATGACATATGTGTCTTTCTGAAAAATAAATATTTGTAATATATGTATAGCTAAAGATTAATGGAAGAAGACATGGGTAAATAAGTTTCTTAAATACAGTGATGTAATATCTGACGTCATCAGCAGAGGATTGCGGTTGCGTGAGTTATAGTTGCCTGCAGTAACTATAACGGGGGAATTTCATTGTTTTTTTACGAGTGAAATGTCCAGCTAACTATAACATGTGTGAAACCTATGGTTTTTTAAGTGAATTTGCAAGGTTTTTTAAATGCTAATTCGAAACTATAACGTGTGTGAAACCTATGTTTTTTTCAGTGAATATATATATATATATATATATATATATATATATATATATATATATATATATATATATAAATAGGAGGCCAACCGGTTTAGTAGTCCACTAACCGGATTTAATTGGAGGCACCCGCTACAGGATTGAGGACAGCTCTCGTCTGTGAGGCCCATCCATGGGCTTGTAAATACCCCTTCGGCAGTAAATCAGTGCTGCCATTCAAGGCGAGTATTAAACGGGACTTCAATACCCACAATGCCAGCCCATCAGGGGGCGTGGTAACATCAATTAATGAAAAGGGGAGAAGACCGCCGCACATTATTCCTTCCACCAGCTAAGCCTCTGAGGAAGAAGATTACTTCGAAACGCATCAGGCTGATGCTGACGGTTTTGCTGCCACACGCGATCACGGATGTGAATGCTGGCCATACCTATGAAGACTGGAAGCCTCACACAGGAGCCGGAGTGCAACCCACAACTTGGGAAAGTTTGGAGCATGATAAATACATATATATATATATATATATATACATACAGTGGAATTTGGGGAACTATATATATACATATATTCACGCGGGGCACCGCCACGCTATAGCACCCGCCTGCGAGTGACCTGGCTGCCGGTGCAACTTTGGGAGCTTACATATATATATATATATACATATTAGGCTGAAACTCGTCTCTCCTTATGCTTGGGATTGAGGGCCTTCTTCCATAGAGCTTCTGTGGGAGGTGGTTGTTTGTCTCATATATATATGTATGTGTATATATATATATATATATATATATATATCCAAAGTACATGCAAATAAGCCACGCACTCTCAGTAGCAGTAACGAGTTTAATAAACACTGTTACGCGTTTCGGGAGTCACGCTCCCTTGGTCACACAGTGAAAGTTACGAACACAATCCTCTATAAATGCATACATGATGGTAGACATAGTCATAGGACTCAGGATCTTAGTCATGTGTAAACAAAAGTGACTTTGGCGGCCATCTTAGAGTGGGTACATTTTGTAATGCAAAGGGAGACAAACTTGTTCCTTGTAAATTTCTTTCAAAAGACACAGTGCATTTAACAAAAATGAGCATTGGAATGACACTGGTAACATTATTCAGGTTGGTGTCATAGACGCGTGCTTTTACTTTCAATAAATCCTATTCACGTCATAGTGACTTATAGCCAGTACATATGCACACTTGATGATAGCAGTTTATGGTTTGAACTCGTCATAGTGACACGTGTACAAACACAACAACCAGATACGTGTTCCAGAGAACAAGCTTACGGTGGCCAAATTTCAGCAAGCGTAATAATAGCCAACATTCTATGCTTCAAGGTAACAATTAGCCATGAGGTATAGACACAATTGCATGTACTTCAAATTTCTTCATCAAACCAATACTCGCACCATAGTGGTGGTACCCTAAGAAAAAGCATTTTGCCTCCAATACAATTTTCTGACTGTAGACCATCTAATAAGTCCCCCTACACAACCTGTGCATAAACAGAACAGAAATTCGTGAAAAAAAGATAAGTGTAGAATAAAGTGATATCTTATCTACTCATCTTCAGATTTCTTATCTGTGGATATGAAGAAAAGGGTAGGAGCCCGTGAAGTGCTCGTGAAGATATAATGGGCCCCTTCCTTTCCTCCTGTAAGAAAAGGACAAGAAAAGAGTGTTAAAAATATTACCAAAACAGTATTTTCCATTAAAAACCAGCATAGGTTGTATACATTATGCACGTAAATGAAAAGAGAAGACACAAGAGAAGGAAAGGAACATAGTAATTGCACAAGTTAGTCTTCTATCAGGTGAGTTGCCAATTCCTCATCCAAATTGTGGCCTTTAGGGAACTTGGTTTCCAGATCCATAATCCACTCAGATTCCCGCTTTCTTAGGGTCAGTTCCCTATTACCACCTCGTTGCCCTACTCTCACTTGTTCAACCGCAAAGTAGGAGAGTAAGTTGCTGTTGGATGAATGTAGTTCTGCAAAGTGTCGTGCTATGGGATAATGAGGGTCCCTATTGTTGACTGCTCTCAGGTGCTCCAGAACTCTCTTTTTAGCCATGTGGGTGGTGCTCCCTACATATCTCTTTTTGCAGGGACATTCCAACACATATACGACAAATGTCGTACTACATGTAAGAAACTGTGTTATAGGTTTCATGTCTTTCCTACCTGGTACGCTAAATTCTTTCACCATTTTGCTGTTTCTACAGGCCTTACAGTGGCCACAGGGGTGAAAGCCCTTCAAATTGTGTAGATAGTGGTCTTTCTTAGCAGTGACATCCCCACGTACTAGTATATCTCTTAAGCTTTTACTTTTTCTGTATGTTATTCTGGGTCTAGTACTAATTGTGAGACCTATGATAGGATCATTTTGTAAAATGTTCCAATTTTCACAGAGTATTTTCTGAATCTTAGATGATTCTTTGTTGTAGGTGAGGATCACTCTTGTTTCTTTACTCTCTACAGTATTATCCTGGATTTTAGCTCCTAGAGTTTCTTCTCTTGTTATGTTCCTGATTTTGGATACGGCTTTATTAAGCACCCAATCTGGGTACCCTCGCTCCTTAAATCTGCATAACATAGTTTTTTCTTCTTCCAGATACGCTACCATCTCACTACAGTTTCGTCTTGCCCTCAGCAGCTCACCATAAGGTATACTCCATTTGAGTGTTTCAGGGTGGCTGCTGAGGGCATGGAGGAGACTGTTACCCGCTGTTTCTTTACGGTACAGTCTTGTTTTAAGTGTGTTCCCTGTAGCCATAATCTTAATGTCCAGGAATTCCACTTCTTCCTTTTGCAAGTTATGAGTGAGAATGATGTTGTATGGGTTATCATTAAGCAGATTTACAAATTCAATGGCCTCCTGTTCACTACCTGTCCAAATGAGAAACAGGTCATCTATATATCTCAACCATGTGTCCACTTTACTGAGGTGTGTTGCATACTTGGGGTCCCTCCGTACTTCATCCTCCCACATCCCTAGAAACAGATTCGCGAAACTAGGCGCGAAACATGTTCCCATTGATGTACCCGTGGTTTGTTTATACAAGTCTCCATTAAATAGAAATATATTGTTGTGAAGACATATGTTCATCATTTCTACCAGCATCTTGGTGTGATCCAGATACATGATGTCTCTGTTGTTAAGATAAGGAAGAGGAAGAGGCAGAGGAAGAGGCAGGGGCGCAGCAAACAGAGGAGATCAAGACGGAAGCACAGAACTAACAAGAGAAAGAAATACAGAGCCGATGGGAACCAGACGGGGAGGCTACAGAACGAAACAACCATGAATGACAATGCTATGGTAAATAAAACCATTGTTAACCTCTCTAACCGACATCTATCAAATCTTGAGAAGAAAACACTGTGTCTAGGCCTATCATTCTGCCCTACGGAAATATTTAACTATTCCAACACCAGAGTAGACATGTTTAAATTCATTAGGAAGTTAAAACTTTCTAAGTGGCATACCCTCAAAGGGAGAACCAACGAAGGTAACCCAGTAATGTATGAGGATAATGATCAACCAAGTCTCACAATAGGAGATGCTAGCATTGTTAGAACTATGCAGGATCTAGCGTATAATACAGCTAGGGAGGATGCCAATGAAGACACATTTGCTGGGATCAGCAATATCGTGACAGACAAAGCGGCCAGCACAAGCTTTAAGCCCAAATCTATATTTTACC
Source organism: Triturus cristatus (assembly GCF_964204655.1). Classification (NCBI taxonomy): domain Eukaryota; kingdom Metazoa; phylum Chordata; class Amphibia; order Caudata; family Salamandridae; genus Triturus; species Triturus cristatus. Next base: position 805,700,556 of record NC_140592.1, on the reverse strand, counting down.
CAATACTTCCCCATGACAACATAGATACATTTCACGATGTTGTCACAAAATCGCTTCTTGATTGTAAACATGGGCAAGGCAGAGGGAAGACTAACTCTTATAATCTCACCATGAGACAAAAATCCATCATCACAGACTTGGGGAATGACCACAACCTCATTATCCGTCCTGCAGATAAAGGGGGTAATGTGGTCTTACAAGATAAGGAAATGTACCTCAAAGAAGCGTATAGACAATTGGAAAATGACAAATATTATTCTAAAAGCAACACACGAGATTATAATGAGAGTATCATCACAACCTGGGAGAAATTGTCTACGTGGCAACAACAAGGCATAATCTCATGGGAGGAATATTTATTTCTTAAAAGAGATTACCCCAAACTTCCGATTATATACTTTCTCCCTAAAATCCATAAGGATCCCCTTGTACCCCCTGGAAGACCAATAGTTTCATCTATAGGGAGTGTATTTGAGAACATTTCTAAATATGTCGATCATTTTTTACAGGACTATGTGTTTAAATTGCCAACGCATGTTAAAGATACAAAGGATTTTTTGTGCAAAATTGACAGTATTGTATGGGAAGAAGGGCACATGTTTTTAACATTGGATGTATCTTCTCTGTACACTATTATTGAACACAATCAGGGAATTATTGCATGCACACATTATCTTAACAACAGAGACATCATGTATCTGGATCACACCAAGATGCTGGTAGAAATGATGAACATATGTCTTCACAACAATATATTTCTATTTAATGGAGACTTGTATAAACAAACCACGGGTACATCAATGGGAACATGTTTCGCACCTAGTTTCGCGAATCTGTTTCTAGGGATGTGGGAGGATGAAGTACGGAGGGACCCCCAGTATGCAACACACCTCAGTAAAGTGGACACATGGTTGAGATATATAGATGACCTGTTTCTCATTTGGACAGGTAGTGAACAGGAGGCCATTGAATTTGTAAATCTGCTTAATGATAACCCATACAACATCATTCTCACTCATAACTTGCAAAAGGAAGAAGTGGAATTCCTGGACAGTAAGATTATGGCTACAGGGAACACACTTAAAACAAGACTGTACCGTAAAGAAACAGCGGGTAACAGTCTCTTCCATGCCCTCAGCAGCCACCCTGAAACACTCAAATGGAGTATACCTTATGGTGAGCTGCTGAGGGCAAGACGAAACTGTAGTGAGATGGTAGCGTATCTGGAAGAAGAAAAAACTATGTTATGCAGATTTAAGGAGCGAGGGTACCCAGATTGGGTGCTTAATAAAGCCGTATCCAAAATCAGGAACATAACAAGAGAAGAAACTCTAGGAGCTAAAATCCAGGAGAATACTGTAGAGAGTAAAGAAACAAGAGTGATCCTCACCTACAACAAAGAATCATCTAAGATTCAGAAAATACTCTGTGAAAATTGGAACATTTTACAAAATGATCCTATCATAGGTCTCACAATTAGTACTAGACCCAGAATAACATACAGAAAAAGTAAAAGCTTAAGAGATATACTAGTACGTGGGGATGTCACTGCTAAGAAAGACCACTATCTACACAATTTGAAGGGCTTTCACCCCTGTGGCCACTGTAAGGCCTGTAGAAACAGCAAAATGGTGAAAGAATTTAGCGTACCAGGTAGGAAAGACATGAAACCTATAACACAGTTTCTTACATGTAGTACGACATTTGTCGTATATGTGTTGGAATGTCCCTGCAAAAAGAGATATGTAGGGAGCACCACCCACATGGCTAAAAAGAGAGTTCTGGAGCACCTGAGAGCAGTCAACAATAGGGACCCTCATTATCCCATAGCACGACACTTTGCAGAACTACATTCATCCAACAGCAACTTACTCTCCTACTTTGCGGTTGAACAAGTGAGAGTAGGGCAACGAGGTGGTAATAGGGAACTGACCCTAAGAAAGCGGGAATCTAAGTGGATTATGGATCTGGAAACCAAGTTCCCTAAAGGCCACAATTTGGATGAGGAATTGGCAACTCACCTGATAGAAGACTAACTTGTGCAATTACTATGTTCCTTTCCTTCTCTTGTGTCTTCTCTTTTCATTTACGTGCATAATGTATACAACCTATGCTGGTTTTTAATGGAAAATACTGTTTTGGTAATATTTTTAACACTCTTTTCTTGTCCTTTTCTTACAGGAGGAAAGGAAGGGGCCCATTATATCTTCACGAGCACTTCACGGGCTCCTACCCTTTTCTTCATATCCACAGATAAGAAATCTGAAGATGAGTAGATAAGATATCACTTTTTACTACACTTATCTTTTTTTCACGAATTTCTGTTCTGTATATGCACAGGTTGTGTAGGGGGACTTATTAGATGGTCTACAGTCAGAAAATTGTATTGGAGGCAAAATGCTTTTTCTTAGGGTACCACCACTATGGTGCGAGTATTGGTTTGATGAAGAAATTTGAAGTACATGCAATTGTGTCTATACCTCATGGCTAATTGTTACCTTGAAGCATAGAATGTTGGCTATTATTACGCTTGCTGAAATTTGGCCACCGTAAGCTTGTTCTCTGGAACACGTATCTGGTTGTTGTGTTTGTACACGTGTCACTATGACGAGTTCAAACCATAAACTGCTATCATCAAGTGTGCATATGTACTGGCTATAAGTCATTATGACGTGAATAGGATTTATTGAAAGTAAAAGCACGCGTCTATGACACCAACCTGAATAATGTTACCAGTGTCATTCCAATGCTCATTTTTGTTAAATGCACTGTGTCTTTTGAAAGAAATTTACAAGGAACAAGTTTGTCTCCCTTTGCATTACAAAATGTACCCACTCTAAGATGGCCGCCAAAGTCACTTTTGTTTACACATGACTAAGATCCTGAGTCCTATGACTATGTCTACCATCATGTATGCATTTATAGAGGATTGTGTTCGTAACTTTCACTGTGTGACCAAGGGAGCGCGACTCCCGAAACGCGTAACAGTGTTTATTAAACTCGTTACTGCTACTGAGAGTGCGTGGCTTATTTGCATGTACTTCGGATTACTATTGCCGGCGGTAGCTCTACCGGCTTCACGCGCCACCCAACCACGGGCGAGATCCCCAGGAAGAGCTGATCTCGTTTGCGCATATATATATATATATATATATACACATAAAGATGATGGTGTGTTGGTGAAACCCTCTGACAAGGGAGGAAACGTTGTATTATGGGGAAGAGAGTTATATAAGAAAGAAGCCCTTACTCAATTAAATAACATTGAATATAGGATTGACATGCGAGAGTTTATTTTGGTGAAAGAAAAATTCCATGCCAGATTAGATGTATGGAAGGAAGAGGACCTATTAAACTGGGATGAGTATAAATTTATAAAACAAAATAATCCAATTCTCCCAGTTTTTTATATGCTTCCCAAAGTCCAGAAGAACGTTGCATCACCACCGGGAAGACCTATTATTTCATCTTGTGGGAGTCTTTTTGAAAATACTTCAAAGTATATAGATTATTTTTTGAACCCCATAGTGAAAACTTTAACCTCCTATATTAAGGATTCCACTGATTTTTTAAAGTGTATTTTTGATATAAGATGGGATGAGAACAGTATGTTGTTACTAACACTTGATATTACTACTCTTTATACGAGTATACGGCATACTGATGGTTTGAAAGCAACTGAATTTTATCTAAATAGAAGATCTTTGAGGTTTTTAAAACAAAACGAAATGATTTTAGAAATGATGAAATGGTGTTTAACCAAAAACATGTTCTTATTTGGAGAAGAAATGTTCCAACAGGAACAAGGAACGGCGATGGGCACCTGCTTCGCCCCCAGCTATGCCAGTTTACATCTTGGCTGGTGGGAGGAGCAGGTGCTCAGGGGCCCACTTTTGGAACACTGGAACGACAATATACTTTTGTGGGTGCGATTTATCGATGATGTTTTCGTGCTGTGGGAGGGCACGGAAGCACCAATCGAATTGTTTATTAATGAAATAAATTGTAATACCCTTAACCTGAGATTCACTGGACAATACAGCAAATCCTGTATAGACTTTTTGGATGTAAGGGTAAAGGCTGCTAATGGCAAACTAGAAACTACTGTTTTTAGGAAGCCCACCTCAGGGAATACTATTTTACATGCTGGGAGTGCTCATCCAGCCCCCTTAATCAGAAGTATTCCCTTTGGTGAATTTTATAGAGCTAGGAGAACATGTAGCAGCCTTGAAGAATACCAAAAAGTTGAAAAGGAAATGAGCCAAAGATTCCTACAAAGAGGTTACCCACAGGATATGATAGAGGGGGCAGCCTTAAAAGCAAGGAATCTAGATAGAAAAAAAGTTTTATTTGAACCCTCAAAATCAGAACAGAAGAAGAAGAGGAATTCTACACAAGGACAAAGTGATTGTAGGTTTATTACCACATTTAATAAGAATCACAAAGAGGTCAGGATCATTTTAAATAAACACTGGCATTTGGTGAAAAATAACTCAATACTAGGTCCAAAAATGAAAAAACGTCCTGAGATTAGCTTTCGTAAATCCAAATCATTAAAGGACCGTATTGTGAGCAGTGAATTCATTGAAAGTAAAAAATTGGGACCACCCACATGGTTGACACGTAAAATGGGTTTTAGGAAGTGTTTTAAATGTAAGGCGTGCCAGCATGGAGTGAATCGGACGCATTTTAAAACATCTTTTAATAAAACTATTAATGTTAGAGGCTTTTTAACGTGTAGATCCAGTTTTGTGGTTTATGCCTTACAATGCCCCTGCCAAAAGATGTACATAGGGAGCACCACTTTACCAGTATTCCAACGAGTATTGCAACATAGAAGAGCGATTGTAAACAAAGATAGGACGTATCCGATCGCAAGACACTTTGAAACATTCCATCAGAGTGATCCAGTAGGTCTGCAATACAGTTGTATTGCAGAGATCCCCAAGAAAAAACGAGGAGGGGATCGAGAAAAAGAGCTCCGTAAATTAGAAACTTATTATATTTTGGAGTTCGATTGTAAGGAACCACAGGGCTTGAATGTGGATGAAGATCTACACACTTGTCTATATTGAGGAATGTGTCAGTTGCTAAAGAAAATTTGAAAAGTCAAAGTAACTTGTAGTATAAAAAGTTCGGTGGAGAGAAAATCCCACTTGAACAAGTATTGAAGCAAAAAATGCCGGATATTCATTGACCTATTTGTTTTAAGAGGGAGCTACAAACATTTTATGGTAATTTGGTAGGAATTGTATATACCTCAAAAAACCTTTTAATCTAGTTTATTATGTTAAACAGTACTGTATGATTAAATTAACATCTATTTTGAAGCACTAGCACTTTTGAATAATGAGTATATGTTTACATTTAATAAGCACTAGCACTTTGTAAACAGAGATGAGCACTAGCACTTTATTGAAATCAAGTGTAAATGTTTACATCTAAAAAAGCACAAGCACTTTATGAGAGAATTAATAGCACTTGCTATTTATCTTATAAATAGGCGGAAAGATTAAATATGTTAAGGTTTGTTTTTTGTATATACAAATCCATATGTGATTATCAAGTACTTGCATTTATAAATAATTCAAAGCAATATATGCCAATGAAAACATTGTATTGGGACAGCTGTTCATAATGCTAATGTAGGAAATGTGTAGAAAGACAAGGAAACGAAAAGACATTCCAAAATGGTGGCAGCTTTTTACCTACCTTTTTTACCAGGTCGATGGAAAGATTCTAGTAGTCCCTCATTTATGTTGTGTATGTCACATGTCTGTTATAAAAAAGAGTAACAAATGGTTTTGCACTATCGTGAACAAGGTGGCGAGAGGCCATCGAAACGCGTTGATGTGAACTCAAAATAAAGAAAAGCCGAATGGAATAATCCCCTGGGAGTGCAGTGTGGTTGGTGTTGAAGCTGACTTTAACCTTATGCTGAATATATATATATATATATATATATATATATATATATATATATATATATATATATATATATATATATATATATATATATATTTTTTTTTTCCAATGTGCTTTGCACTTGGGAGGTCACTCGACAGCACCTAGTGACATGCAGCTCCCCCTTATGACTCGCATTTAATCATTCTTGCCGACGCGTTTCGGGGCACCAGCCCCTTCTTCCTGGGCAGCAAGGCACGTAGTGAAAAGATGCATCTCTGTTCGCTTGGTCACTTTACTCATCAAGTATGACACACCCCCAGTGGGCGTGTAATGATTGCCTTGTGGGACATTGAGTCCGAGATGAAAAGAGAGCATCATGTTTATATCCTTTAGTAATGTCACACACCGTGTCTTGTATTAAAAAGTCATTATGAACCTTGGTAGGTAGCGATTCACTCGGAGGAGCTAATTAGCATATGGCGCTGTACTACCAGTATTCCAACAGTTCGGAACTGAAGTCACACACGCTGGTTGTTAAAGATCCCTCTCCAGCTTGTGTTGGTGCTCCTCCCCACGGCCAGCCGCCGTGTAAAATTTTGTTTTCCAATGTGCTTTGCGCTTGGGAGGTCACTCGACAGCACCAACATGATGCTCTCTTTTCATCTCGGACTCAATGTCCCACAAGGCAATCATTACACGCCCACTGGGGGTGTGTCATACTTGATGAATAAAGTGACCAAGCGAACAGAGATGCATCTTTTCACTACGTGCCTTGCTGCCCAGGAAGAAGGGGCTGGTGCCCCGAAACGCGTCGGCAAGAATGATTAAATGCGAGGCATAAGGGGGAGCTGCATGTCACTAGGTGCTGTCGAGTGACCTCCCAAGCGCAAAGCACATTGGAAAACAAAATTTTACACGGCGGCTGGCCGTGGGGAGCAGCACCAACACAAGCTGGAGAGGGATCTTTAACAACCAGCATGTGTGACTTCAGTTCCGAACTGTTGGAATACTGGTAGTATAGCGCCATATGCTAATTAGCTCCTCCGAGTGAATCGCTACCTACCAAGGTTCATAATGACTTTTTAATACAAGACACGGTTTGTGACCTTACTAAAGGATATAAACATGATGCTCTCATTTCATCTCGGACTCAATGTCCCACAAGGCAATCATTACACTTCACTGGGGGTGTGTCGTACCTTGATGAATAAAGTGACCAAGCCAACAGAGATGCATCTTTTCACTACGTGCCTTGCTGCCCAGGAAGAAGGGGCTGGTGCCCCGAAACGCGTCGGCAAGAATGATTAAATGCGAGGCATAAGGGGGAGCTGCATGTCACTAGGTGCTGTCGAGTGACCTCCCAAGCGCAAAGCACATTGGAAAACAAAATTTTACACAACGGCTGGCCGTGGAGAGGAGCATCAACACAAGCTGGAGAGGGATCTTTAACAACCAGCGTGTGTGACTTCCGTTCCGAACTGTTGGAATACTGGTAGTACAGCGCCATATGCTAATTAGCTCCTCCGAGTGAATCGCTACCTACCAAGGTTCATAATGACTTTTTAATACAAGACACGGTTTGTGACCTTACTAAAGGATATAAACATGATGCTCTCTTTTCATCTCGGACTCAATGTCCCACAAGGCAATCATTACACGCCCACTAGGGGTGTGTCATACTTGATGAGTAAAGTGACCAAGCGAACAGAGATGCATCTTTTCACTACGTGCCTTGCTGCCCAGGAAGAAGGGGCTGGTGCCCCGAAACGCGTCGGCAAGAATGATTAAATGCGAGTCATAAGGGGGAGCTGCATGTCACTAGGTGCTGTCGAGTGACCTCCCAAGTGCAAAGCACATTGGAAAACATATATATATATATATATATATATATATATATATATATATATATATACATATATATTACCTACTAGCAGTCGCCAGTAGGTAGTTATAGTTAGGACCAAGTTTCCATAGGAAGATAGGAGGAGCATCTTTTGTTTTGCTTATAACTTTGGCCTTCGTTTGATGAATCTTCATGAAATTTTACAAACTAATTCTTTGTTCATATCATCCCCTATGTTGAAAGTTTGGGGGTGATTCGTCAAGAGGGGGCTGAGAAAAAAGGGGCGTCCCAAAACGTGTTTTCTCCATGCAATTTCCATAGGAAACTTTAGACAAGGCTACAGGTCGAACGGGTGAACGGAATTACCCCAAATTTGGCAGGGAGAAGGGTCTTGGTCTAGAAAGCACGCTTTTGTTTATTTGGTGTAAATCCATTCAGTAGTTTTGGAGAAATATTGAAATTTACAGATATCGATATTTGGGAATTCTGCCATCTGATTGGCTGAGGCGTTACGAGCACGAGCTTGCTGCTTATTCGCTGCCAGCGGTGCGATCGGTTGCAACTAGGAAGTGTTGGCAGCCATTTTGTGAGTCTGTCGAAGCGAGTAAGGGGAAAAAAGGGTGAAAATAGTAGGAAAGAGGAGGGTAGGAGCACTGTAACCTGTGTGGGGTGTTTAGGGTGTGCTATATAGGGGGTGCGAAGCGAAATACTCATTCCTACCGGTCTGAAAGTGCTGGGCTACGGAAATTAAGTGAAGTATTGCCTAGAGTCTGATGCTGCTAAGGTGAGCTGCTGCGGGACTCGGGTATTAAAGTGTGTGCCCAAACTGTGTGTCTTATGCTGTGAAGTCATGTGCCCTCTCCGTTGCACCACACCTGTGGAAGTAGTGTCAGCATGTGTTTATACCTACTAGGACGAACTACTGACCCCTACTGGTCTGAAAGTGCTGGGGTACGGAAAATATGTGAGGTATTGTCCAGAGTCTCATGCTGCTAAGCTGAGCTGCTGCCGGATTCGGGGATGAAAGCGTGAGTCCAAACTGTGTGTCCTATTCTGTGAAGTCCTGTGCTCTGGCCCCTGTGCCACATCTGTCCAAGTAGTGTCAGCATGTAGTTATACCTACTCGGAGGAACTTTTGTTTCGAACATTGTAACTTGTGTATGGTGCTTAGGAGGTGTGATACAGGGAGTGCGAAGGTAAATTTGTGTGTATCAAATCAATTCGGTATTTGTAAAGTGCAAACTACTCACTCCTACGGGTCTGATGGCACTGGGGGCGTAAGCTGAGCTGCTGCCAGACTCAGGGAGAAAGCCACTGAACTACTGACCCCTACCGGTCTGAAATTGCGGGGTACGGAAATTAAGTGAGGTATTGCCTAGAGTGTCATGCTGCTAAATTGAGCTGCTGCTGGACTCAGGGATGAAACCGTGAGCCCAAACTGTGTGTCCTATGCTGTGAAGTCATTTGCTCTGGGCGCTGTGCCACACCTGTGCAAGTAGTGTCAGCAATATTTTATACATAGTAGGAGGAAGTTTTGTTTGGAACACGGTAACTTGTATATGGTGCTTAGGTGATGTTATACAGGGAGACCACGGTAACTTGTATATGGTGCTTAGGTGGTGTTATACAGGGAGTGCGAAGGTAAATGAATACGGTATTTGTTAAGAGCAAACTACTCACCGCTATGGGTCTGAAGGCCCTGGAGGCAGGCGTGAAAATTATGTAGGCTATTAAGTGAGTTATTGCTCAGAGTCACATGGTGTTGAGCTGGGCTGCAGTCGGAGCAGGGGATTAAACCGTGAGCCCTGTGGTCTGAACTCATATTTTTGGGTCGCTGCGGCACACCTGTCCAAGTAGTGTCAGCATGTGTGCATACGTACTAGGAGGAACTTTTGTTTTAAACAGTGTGACGTCTGTAGGGTGATTGGGGGGTGCTACAGAGGGAGTGTGAAGTTCAATTGTGCCGTTTCGAATCAATCCGGTATTTGTAAAGTGCAAACTACTCACTTGTACGGGTCTACAGGCACTGGGGGCCAGCGTGGAAATTAAGTGAGCTATTGCTCAGAGTCACATGGTGCTATCCTGAGCTGTCGCTAGAACCAGTGATCAAAGCGAGAACTCTGTGCTCCAAAGTCAGATGGTCTGGCTGCTGCGCCACAGCTGTGTGGAGAATACATTTTGGCGAGGGTCCGGGAGTTGCCGTTACCTGGCCCTAAAATAGCAGGTCTAAGTTGTCAGCTATAAGGCGGCTCTAAAAAGAGCCCTTGTGTTTATTAGTTGGAGCTACATATAAGTGCGGATGCACAGCTTCAGGTTATTGAGAAAAACTCAATTTCCCTGATCTGTGAAGTGTACTCCATCACTTCTGTAGATATCAGCCATATCAAAACGTATGTTGTTGTTGTAGAGCAACCCCATTCTATGGTCTTGGAGGTATGCAGACACAGCTTTGTTGACATTCTTCCTAGGTTTTTCAATCTGAGGACAAAATTGGTTTGACCATTTCCACTTCTGTCTTTGGCATATATTGGAATATACAAAGACAGTTTGAGGCAAAAGCAACATCAATTGTTGAAAGGTGTCCTTCATTAGCATTTCCAAACCTACCCCACTCAATGTGCCTAGGTCGTTTCCACCACAATGCACATATGTTTAAAGATGGGGAAAAATCTTTTTTTTCCCACAGAAAACGATAATTGATTGGAAGATAAGAAGCACTAGGTACTAGAAACTAGGGTGCATATTAGTTGCGTGAAAAAGCATGTTTGTCATTGGTTAATAAAGAGCAGTCTAAATGTGGAGAACATACGATAGGATGAAATGTGCTCAGCTCAACCAGACGTGCTACTTGCATTTGGAAGGTACATTTGCCACCTAAAACAATAGTGAACTGTTAACCCGCAGGTACTGTTAAATGTTCGAGAATATGCTGGAAAAGAAAGTTACGTTTAAAAAAATCATGAACTTTTAACCTGCAGGTGTAGAATGTTCCAGAAAGTGTGGTGATAAAATAGGATGAACTTCTGACCTGTATGTGGCGCGGAATATTAAGTAGCTTTTCACATGGAAAATTCAAAAATAACCAATGGAGATAAGTTTTGGAATGTCGATGAAGGGATGAAGTATTCTGATTTGTTCTTTACATGTATTTATGTGTGGAGCGACAGACAAATTGTGCCATTACTGGTTCCATTCTTGATGAAAGCGGTGCATTACATGTACTGTGTGACAAAGAAAGAATTGCATGCGTGTGTGACATTTGAAATCTGCATACCAACTACAAAGGTGAGGTAGAAATGAACAAGGTGTGTTATGTGTTCTGTAGTAGTGATTAAGTATTTGAGGTGATCTTTTTAAGTTTGAAAGCATTTTTTATTTCAAAATAATATACTGTTAGTAAAGTGTGGTGTTTCATATTGGTTATAACATATGCACAAAGTTTGACCTGTTTTTAAATAAGTACTTTATATATGTTTATGAATTTTTCACAAAGAAGAAGTGTAGTTTGTCATCTTTAAAGAACTATATGGTTTTGAAAATGAGGTATAGCGTTAATTTGGGTTTGCTAATGTATTCAGGCGAGATAAACAAAATGTCCCACTTTTGCAAATTATACTTTTTGCGGAATTAGTGGGGAAGGAGGGGGGTAGGAGATGTATGTGTTATTAAGTTAAAAGAGATAAAACCATAGCCAGAAATGTTATGTTGACAGGTTGTGGTCTCATTTTTGACACTGAGAGGTAGATTTGAATATGAGTTGAGGTAGGATGTTGTACTGTGAGGCCGGCTACAGTGTTTAGAGATTACATGGAGAGGAGATGGAGATAGTAAAAGTTATATGTTCCTTTTATATGTACACATAGTTTGAATCATTTGATCCTAGGTTGAGATATAATATTAACATGGTTTCTGGTTTGCATTTGGGTATATTGTTAATAGTTTTAGTAGTTTCTGACTAGTGAATAATAAAAAGGTAGATATACTAAAATATATGGTAGTAAATGTATTAATGATTGTCTGTTCTTATGAAATAGAAGTGGTTGGGGGGTGTTTCTTTAGAAGAGATGTTTTATAAATGTGTGAGAGATAAAAAAGAAATGAAAATGGTATATTTTCTCTATGACTTTCTTGACATTAGTAAACTACATGTGATTATAAGTGATACTAATTGTCAGGCTGTGTCCCTGTGGTTAATATACGTAGCTGTTTAAGTGGTCCGGGTTTTACCGGTGCTCAGCTTCAGTATTCCTTTTGAGACACTTGTCAATTTTTTCATTCCAGTTAATGTCCTTAATATACATACAATAAAGGGATGGTATATCAAAAGTTTGGGAATTAGAACTTTGTTTACTCTCCCCATCCTCTGCTATACACTCTAGAGAGTGTTTAAACGACTTTAGTAACATACAGATGTCTAGCTAGTAAATGTGGTGTAGTGCCACTGGGCCCATTTTTAAACTGTGCTATGGGATGGTTTATGTTTTACCCGCCAATTTGCATGTTTGAATACTTTTTGCTGATAAGCGTTCCGGCAGACACCTGTTAAAATTAACACCATGTATGGGTATAGTGGCGCTACTAGGAATGGTGTATGTTTTACTTGCAAAATTGCAGGTTTCAATACCTTTTGCTGCTGAGCGTTCCGGCAGACACCTGTTGAAATTAAGTCTGTGTATGGCTATAGTGGCGCTAACGGGAGTGCTGGGGCTCGTTGTTTGATTTTTTAAGGTTAAGCAAGGGCAGGGGTGGGGGTGAGAGAGGTAGATATGTTGCTGTTTATAATACGGACATTTGCAACGTGCACATGTGTAGCTAGTAAAGGTGATGTAGTGCCACTGGGTCCATTTGGAGAGCGCTCTATGGCATGGTATATGTTTTATTCGTAAATTTGCATTTTTAATACGTTTTGTTGCTGAGCGTTCCGGCAGACACTTGTTGAAATTAAGTCCCTGTATTGCTATAGTGACTCTACCAGGTTTGCTGGGGCTCTTTCTTTAATTTCGTAAGGTTAAGCAAGGATGGGGATGAGGGTGGTGTAGTAGCACTGGGCCCATTTATGAACCACTTTATGGTATGGTATATGTTTTACTCGCAAATTTGCATGTTTTAATACCTTTTAGTGATGAGTGTTCTAGAAGACAGCTACGCAAATCACACAACATTTCTGTGGATAACAAATCTTCGTGCTGATAGACACTCTTGCACTGTGGTAGAAGGCTACCAGCGTTGATTACAAAATATGAAGCTTGGTGCCATTGTAGATTTAAACAGAAGCTTGGACCATTTCTTTGTTATTATGGTGCAGTCAGGGCTTTAAGTGGGAAAAGAAATTCGGGGTGCTCTAAAAGGGGCGGGGCAAACCTCATAAAGGGGTGTGGGCTATCCAAGTAGGGGCGTGATCTACATCAAGATAACTAGCATTGTGTGCTTAAGAAAATCCCCTCCAATTATCCTACCTTCGGAAAAGACACTCTTTAAAGGATTTCCCTTCCTCCTACAACGGGGCTCACCTAGCATGATGTCTCCACTTCTCAGTAGTGAGCAAAATGAGCATGCACACATCGATGTGCATGCTCTCACTGCAGTTCAATTAAAAAAAAAAAGAAAACTGACTACGTTTGCGAGGGCCGAAAATAGAGCCCGATAGAGACCCGTTTGGAGGCCTCCTGAAAATAACTGCCGGTGCTCAGACCCAGTCCAGTTAAAGCCCTGCATCCATGCATCCTAAGCACTGCGCCATCCAACCATCTTTCAATTCATCCATACATTCCTACCTACATACATACATACATCTGTCCCTGCACTTATGCTAAGCATCTATCAGCCCACTCGCCTATGGTAAGCACTGTGCCATCCATCCAGTCTTACGCCCATATATCCATACATACATCTGTCCCAGAAGCAATCCTAAACATCTATCAGCCCACCCGTCTATCCTAAGTACTGATCCATGCATCCATTCATCGTTCCATCCATTCATACATCCATATATCCATCCATTCATTTATCTGGCCATCCATCCACTCGCACTTTATTCAACTATTCGTCCTTATTTCCGTGCACCCTCACCCCGATTATAAATACCGCGTATTATACTCATCCACCCAGCCTCTTAAGGGGCCCAAAAGGCTGGCGATAAGCATTGACAGGCAGATGTTTCTGATAAAGAACAAGAAAGCTTTGAGTTGCTCTTTGTGGACCACAGAAGTGTTCACCACCCTTCATTGGTGGTATTTTAAACAAAGGTTGATCCAGCGAAAGAAATGTAAAGCCGCTTTTCAGTGTAAGACGTTAATTTAGAAACATAACGTTTTGTCCATTTCTATTTAGGAACACTGCTTTAAACTAGCCGTGACTAACAGATACTGAATACCTGTAGTTCTTACATTTGAGAGAGTATACCAGACAGCTAATTTGGGGTGGTGAGAACCTGCACTTCTATATTTCTATGTGAAGCACAGTATAGGAATATAAAGGTAATTCCAATGCTACTATCTTCATATTAAAGAGGGGGGGTGAGAACTAAGTCAGCCAGGCAAAGCGTGTGTTTTCGTAGCACTAAAACAAGACACTGTGAAAGGTCAGAGCAGGGTCGTGCTGGAGTTGGCTGCCTGTGGTTGTCTGAAGAGGCGCAACCAGAGCGAAATTTCGGGGGAGGCTAATTCTTTCAGCAATAGGCAGAGTGGGGATGTAGGGGCTCTAAAAAGGGGTGAAAAGGAACAGAGCCTCATTTACAAGCAAATGGTGTTTTGAAGACCTGTGAAGTACTCGGGTGCAGCTCTGTGTGTGCGCCCGGGAAGCTGTCTCAGGGAGTCCGAGGCAATAGACGTTGCGCGCCTGGTGGTCTCTCTGCTAATCACGCCATGATGATGTTGCTCCTGCGCTGCAAAAAGAGAAGGGAAATCCTCAGAGAAAATGGCTCTCTTTAAAGGGTTTCCCTTCTCCTACAATGCGACTCACCTGGCATGATATCTCCACTTCTCAGTAGTGAGCAATGTGCATGCTCTCACTGTCTCACTGTAGTCCAATAAAAAAAAAACCAACAGACTACCTTTGCGAGGCCCGAAAATAGAGCCCCATAGAGACCCGTTTCGAGGCCCCCAAAAATAAACTACCGGTGCTCAGACCCCCACAGACCCCCCCCCACTTAAAGCTTTAGGTGCACTGTTATGTTTGCGAAGTTGTAGATAAAATGTTAGGCTAATAATGGTAATTTTTGTGTGTGCCGTTTGGTTGCTAATATCATCCTAAGTACATAGCTTACAATTTTAAAAAATAATATCTATAAAGTTGCCTGCTGTGGGTTGCAGAGGGAGTGTTGCGGGGTGGTGGGGTGCGGCGGAGAGGTGAAAAGTACGAGGTTGTGCAGTTACATATAAATTGTAAAGGTGTATGTAAATAATTAAATAAATACTTGCTGTATGTTCTATGGCACTACCCGTCATCCTACTGCACCCCTGCCCTGCTCCATCACGTTGCAGCACTGCCTCTGGAAGCCGTCAGTAGAACTTATGTAATTGTATGTTATTATTTTAACATATTGAACAGATGTAAAAAATAATTGAATCTATTTTTTCTTTTTCAGAAAATTATTTTGTTTGGATTAAAATTTAAAAAATGCCTAGAAGAACTGAGAAAAAAAGGAAAGAGAAAAAATATATATATTTGAACAAAAGGAAAGATTTTCAATTAGAAAAAATGAGAGTACTACACAAACAGTTTCTTCTGGTAAAAACACTAGACAATTTCTGAAAAAAATATTACGAACATTTAATGAAACTAACATCACACAAAGCAAAAAGAAGAATTTTTCAAGTAAGGAGAAGCAGACTTCAATTTCAAATACCAGGAAAAGAAAACATGATAAAGAAACAGTATCTGTTACCCGGAGACAAAAACAATTTCAAGAAATTCGTCAGAGACTTTTTCGAACTAGAGTGATTCAGAATTTAATGAAAACATGCAGCAAATATAAAAAGAAAGTGCTGCAATTCAAACAGAAGCAGCGTATTGAAAGTATAGTGGATACTGCTTTCACTTTAAAACAGAAGTTATTCATTGTGATTTTGAAGAGGATCAAAGTGTTGGATAAAATAATCAAAGTGTTAAAAGAGAAAAGTAGAAGAAAAAGACTTGTGAACAGAACCAACTTTTGCAAAATCTTTAGTGGACATTGGAAACATACTTCTACTAGTGAGCCTTTTTTTAATGAGGAAAGTTACTTCCAGAAAAATAGTTTACCATTTGCAGTTGATACTGGAGGTCGTTGCTTCGATGTTCAGGATGGTTGTCCCCTTCCAAAAGAGAAAATAGTTGGTAAAAGTGCAGAAGATTTAATAGGTGACGAAGTGCAAGGAAAACGTACACATGCTCCTGTGTATAAGTGGGTTGTAGCAGTATTTGTAGTATTCTACAGGAATTTATTGATATAATGCGAAATTTGCTACCAGAATATACACAGAAAAGTATTAAACAGAAGAATAAGTTGTTACAAGGACTAGATCCATGTAATGTAAGAAAATATACTGAGAAGCATGGGCATTCTATGGCTTGTCTTTCAAGAAAAGTGTGTAAAAGTGTTTTTCATCACTTGAGGATGTTAGCAGTACACCAGTCAGAAATGTGGACATTTGTAAGGAAACCGTACTATGTAAAAAGTCCTGCATTATGTTTAAGTGAACTGAATACAGGTCTTTTACATGGTTCTTTATCAGATGTTCAAAAAAAGAGTGATGATATTGAAATGAGATATTTTGGTTCAGAATAGCAGTCAATAGAAAGTGAAAGTTTGACAATTACAGATGTTGAAGGAGATGGGAAAGTGATTAGCACTGATCAGTTTGAAGAAGAAATTGGAAAGTTTAATGTAGTGTGCTCTGAAATATCAAACTATGTTTGTGTTTGTTGTCGACGTACTCATTATAAAAGTCAAACTAGGAATATTGATTTGTATTTGAAAAGTGAAAAGGAGAACAATGGTAAGTGGGAAGAATTTGTAACTTACTTGTTGGTGGAAGGTCAATTTGAGTTAGGTAGTGATCAACGTATATGTAAATATTGTTACAACAAATTAGAAAAGAACAAAATGCCTGATAGAGCAGTACATAATAACTTAGAATTAGTAGCTATTCCGGAGGAACTGGCAGAATTGAATACATATGAGTCAGTTCTAATTCAATCTGTTCATCCTTTTCAAACTATAATTCTGATGTAGCCTAAAACAGGTAAACTGCCACCAACAGACTTGCAAAGAGGGCTGAAAGGAAGAGTGGTGTACTTACCTTTGGATTTTAAGAAAAATATTGAAACTATTGCTGGAGAGAAAGAGGAAAATGAGGCAGTAGTCATTCTAGTAAATGGTGTACCAACAAAGAGTCGAAAAATATGGCAAGAATTTGTGGATGTTAATAAAGTTGAAAAGGTTACCTTATATCTTATAGAGAACACTATTTATTAGAAAACTGTAAATGTGGATGAACAGGTAATAAGTTTAGAAGATGAATCTGAAATTTCAAGTGGTCAAATAGAGAAAGCGGACAAGTCAAGGACTGAAGAGATTTATGAACATTACACAATATGTCCTTTGCATTCAAAAGAAGTAATAGGAAGCAGCATTTAGTTATTTCAAATGAAAAAGCACAGGGAACTCCAATGAGTGTATGGGAGAAAGGCTTGGAAGCTCGTTGTTTTCCACAGCTGTTTTCTACTGGAGAAGGTGGATGATATGATGACCGACCTGTACGGATTCCAGCTTCAGAATATCGGTCAACAAGATTATCTTCTGAAGATCCTAGATTTCGACAGTGCATGCCATACATATTTCACCTTTTGTTTGAAAGTGATCTGTCTTCTCTGTCGTATGCAGTGAACCACATACTTAAAACTGGAGTTCATCAATCACTTCTTTCTACGAAAGAATTTGTGGAGAAAGTTCAAGAAACAGAGGAAAATTTAGAGGCACAGTTAATCAATTTGATGGCATGTCAACGTGGAACAAATGAATGTTGGTATCGTCGTCATGGAGAACTCAAGTGTATGTTACGGAACTTAGGTACACCAACATGGTTTGTCACACTTAGCTGTGCAGAGTATGCATGGGAAGATTTGCTTGAGTTTCTAAGAGAAGCGAATTCCAATATAAAAAATGTTGAAATAAAGACTCCTGGTGAACTGTGTTAATTAGATCCTGTAAATGTGTGCAGATATTTTAATCATAGGTTTCAAGCTATGATGTATTTTATCTGCAATAAAAAGAATCCACCTCTTGGCGAAGTTACCGATTTCTTTTGGTGAAAGGAGTACCAAGCAAGAGGTGCACCTCAAATACATATGCTACTATGGATCAAGGATGCATCTAAATTTGGAACTGATTCTGATGAAACAGTATTGTCTTTCATCGAACAGTATGTGACATATGAGATTCCAAGAGAAGAAGGAGATAGAAGCTTGAGACAGCAAGTTTTACGTTTCCAAACTCACCGTTGTGGAAAGTACTGCAGAAGAAACTGCAAGAATAAAGGAAAACTTTACACCAAATGTCGGTTTGGTTGTTCACGTCCAGTCATTTGTACAGGAAGCGTAAATTCTTTTTTTTCTTCTGTAAGGCACACAATAACTCGGAAATCTCCAAAGAATACCTACAACTTTAAAAGAGCAGAAGTGTCAAACTATATCAATGACTACAATCCAGTCATTTTAAAAATGTGGAATGGGAACATGGACATCCAGTATGTTGCAGATAACTCAATTGCTGTTGCACGTCATGTTACATTGTACATAACAAAATCAGAATAAACAGAGATTAAAAAATGTGGGAAGAAATTGCACAAGAGAAAAGCCTTAGCAAAAAATTGTACAGCTTTACTTTGAAAATGCTTTTCCACTGAGAAATTGGATCCTATGAATGTTCAGACCACTTGTGCTCTTCAAGTTTATATTCAAAGTCACAAGGAATTATTTGGGTAAGTTTAGGTCTTGCCTGCAAACGAAATAGAGTGTTGAAATCATTTGAAGAAATTGAAGAATTAGCAGCAAACGAACCAGACAGTACAGACATTCTTAAAACGAATATGTTGGACACATACTATCCGAAAAGGAGTCGACATCTGGAACAGCTATGTCTGTATATGAAGTACTTCAACATTACAGCTTCAAAAGAAATGTTAAAGAGAATTTAAAAGAAGGAAAATATGCAGTAGTTGGATGTCATGGTTGTTTAGTAAAACATGCAACGGGTAATCTTATAAACCACAAGAAACTCAGTTGTGAAACTCCAGATAAGCAAGAATTTTACTATTTAGCACTTCTCCAACTCTTTATACCATGGGGTAGTGAAAGTGAATTACTTGGAGACATTGACTGCTACGAAGATTCTTTTAATGCATGTAAAGATAGCAAATGTTGAATGATGAAGTTGAACAGGAAAAGACTATTACAGCTGAAATAGCTAATGAAAGTTCTCAAGATAGTCAAAGTAGTGGTCCATGTAGTCAAGATCCTCTTGGACAACCAATACTGGAAAATGAAGCAGCGATTGCTATGCATGAAGTTGAAATTGCAATGCAGCAAGCACATAAGGAGAATATTACATTGGAAAACTTAGAAGAACAAGTAAATGTTGAACAGAAGGAAATATATGTACAAGTGAGAGAACAGATAGAACATGGTTTGTTGCATGAAACAAAAGAATGTGTGTGTTCATCTTTTAAACCTCTTCTGATGTACATCAGTGGTCAAGCTGGGACAGGTGAAAGTTTTTAATTAAAGTTTTGACCAGTTTTCTTTAAAAAACCACTGGTTCACATTTATGTTGTGTGGTAACAGCTCCAACTGGATTAGCTGCACACAATGTTAAAGGAGTTACCGCCAGTAGGTAATATATATAGATACATATATAGATGGATACTATATATATATCTATATCTACATATATATATATATAACAAACAGGAGACCTCTGAGCCCAGAGGTCGATGGTACACGCACTCACTCGGAATCCAAGGCGAATTATCAGTTCATTTTTTATTGTTCCCAAAAGGAAAGGTTCTTCAGCACAGCACTGCCAGTCGACAACAACACTGGCCCAACGCGTTTCGGTTCTCACTCGAACCTTGATCACGGGTTACCAAACACAGTGGTCAGACATTATTTATGTCAGTTAATGCTGCTACTTCCTGTTTAAGCACTTGCAAGGCATGCTGGTTATTGTAGTGCGTGTGTTTGCGGATTGTGCTGGTGAATACACAAAACAAAATTTGTCAAAATTAAACAAAATTAAATTCCAGTAACTGGCGGAGAGAATGCTAATTTAAGGTTAAACTTATTAATAATCCATAAGTGGAACGCTACGGGCAACGCAGTAGTTAGTCAAATAATACTGACAATAATCAGATAACCATAAAGCATAGTGTTCAATGCAAGTGTATATGTGACAAGTAGAAGAAAATTATTTTGATTATATCATATTAACCCTCTAGTGGTGTTAATAGCACTATATACAAGTCTCATGTGAAACTACAAATCACAAAAAAGAGAATACACCCCTCTGGTGGGGAGGCTCATGTTGACACCAAATTCAACTGATACAAGTGAATGAACAAAAAAGGCCAAAGTCCACCTTCTAGTAGGGGTTTGGCTTAGATTGAGGTTGATGTTCATAATTAGTCCGATAAAACTCCTGCATTGAAATAAACAAAAAAACGGTTTTTTTTTTTTTGGTTTTTTTTTGCAATTGGTCAGTATTATTGTTATGACTGCAAGGCTGGGGTATGTCGTGAAATTATACCCACAGAGTTCACAAATGTACAAAGAGTTCCTCATCCTGGTTGAGTCCATACGGGGTCAGAGTTCTGAATGACACAATATGCTTGGATTCTTTTTGGCGGAGGAGTTTTTCTCTATTTCCTCCACGATCCAAAGGTGGCACATGTTCAATGGCATAGTAGCGTAACAGTTCCCATTTGCTGTCATGTGAGCTTTCCATATGCTTGGCAATGGCATTTGAACGGTCAATGTTGACCGTGGCTCTGATGTGCTCTAGGATGCGTTTCTTGATTTCACAAATAGTGCTTCCTATATATTTTAACTTGCAGGGGCATTCGACAACATACACCACATATTTGGTTTTGCAAGAAATGTGTTGCTGAATTTTCCACTTTCCTCCACTTCTACCTTCCACCACTTTTTTGGGTATGCCAATTTTGCAAGCTTTGCAGTTTTTGCATGGCCAGAAGCCCTCAATGTTGGTCCATGGTTTCTGTTGCTTAATTTTAAAATGGCTGTGTGTGAGTCTGTCACCTAGATTTGGTGCTCTCCTATAGGTGACATCCGGGTGATCTCCAATCAGGTCGGCAATAGTGGTGTCTAGTTTTAGGATGCCCCAATGTTTTTTTAAAATATTGACAAGATCACTGGTTTCAGTTGAGAAAGTTGTGATGAGGCGTATTTTAGTGAAATCATTCTGAATCACCATTGGTTTGCTTTTCAAGATCTCCGTGCGATTTCTTTCTTTTGCTTTTTTGAGGCTTGTTTGAATTATCCTGTCTGGATATTTTCTTTTTTGGAATCTTATTGTCATAGCTTTGCTCTGATGTTCAAAATCATTGTTGGCGGAACAGTTTCTGCGTAAGCGTAAGAATTCCCCATAAGGTATGTTCCATTTTTGATTGGTGGGGTGGAAGCTGTCCGCATGTAGTAATGAGTTGGTTGCTGTTTGTTTTCTGAACAGGGTAGTTTGTATTGTATTGTTTTGTACATAGATTTCGATGTCTAAGAAGGAGATTTTTGTTGAACTGATTTCATAGGTGAATTGTAGTTTGGTTTCATTATTGTTCAAGATTTGGAAATATGTGGCAAATTCTTCCGTAGTTCCATCCCATATGATGAATAGATCATCGATGAAGCGCCACCATGCTATGATTTTCTGCACATGATGGTCATTGTCGCTATTCCATGCAATTTTTTGTTCAAACCAACCCATTACTAGATTCGCAAAGTTCGGTGAAAATGAAAAGCCCATGGCTGTACCTTTCATCTGTTGGTAATGTTTCTTGTTAAAAGTGAAAATGTTATTCTGCAAGCATAGAGTGATCATTTGAAGCAACATGGAGTTGTGTTGTTTAAATTGAATATTGCGTTTACCCAGAAAGAAGCTGCAGGCTTTTAGGCCTATTTCATGTTCTATGTTTGTGTACAAAGACACAACATCCATTGACACAAGTTTAAATTGATGATTCCAGGGTATCCCCTCCAGTTTCTGTAATAGGTCTGTTGTATCTCTGAGATAGCTGGTTAAATCCTTTACAATTGGCGCTAAAAAATGATCAATATAATTGGAAATGGGTTCCATGATTGAACCATTGGCCGAGACGATGGGTCTGCCTGGAGGTTTGTGTAATCGCTTATGTACTTTAGGTAGAAAGTACATGGTGGCTTCAATGGGTTTTGTCACTGTAAGATATTTTTTCTCTTCTTCATCAATGAGACCCTCCTTAAGCCAGTCATTAAGATGTTGATTGATGACTGCTTCAATTTCTTTCATAGGATTGGTGCTGAGTTCTTTATAGCACGTTGTGTCCTGCAGCTGATGGTCAGCTTCCCATACGTAATCTGTTTTATTGAGAATTACGACGTTTCCGCCTTTGTCAGCAGGCTTGATCTCGATTGTAGAATCCTGCTGTAAATTTTTTAGCGCTGATCTTTCCGAGGGTGAGAGGTTGTCTTTTAATTTTCGTTGGTTAAGATGGTATAAATCATGTGTGATGGCTTCATGGAACAAGTCAATTTTGTTGCCCGGTGGTAGGATCGGATAGAAATAGGATTTGGTTTTTTTTCCACTTATTCCTGCTCCCAAGGGTGGAAGTATTTCTCCCAGATTGTCACAGGGATCCGTTGTTTCCATATTCCCCATCGTTATGAGGGTGATAAGAGCTTGTTCGTCTTCTGCTAATAATTCACTGGTGTGAGTCATGGCAGTTTTCTCCTTTGTGGGTGTCTGTTTTTCCGCAAAGATTTTAACCAGTTTGAGTTTGCGGATATATTTGTAGAGGTCAATCCGTGTTTGAGCAAGGTCCAAATGAATTTTTGGGCAGAAGTTGAGGCCTTTCTTTAACAACTGTTCTTCCGATTCAGTTAATTGGCGAGATGACAAATTAATGACATTTAATTCTTGAGAAATGGCACTTTGCTCTATTTCCTTTTGCTGTGTGGATGTTTTTAGGTCCGTTTGGGTCTGGCACGGGTTTCCATGGAGGTATCGTTGCCTCCCCTGCCCTCTTTTGCCTCTCCTTGTCTTCCTCTTCCTCCTCTGCCTTGGCCCCTGCCCCTTCCTCTTCCTCTCCCACGGCCTGGTGGTCTTGTTTTCTCCCAGTTTTGTTGTTGCAGGGCCAGGCGCATTTCGGTTAAAAAAGGAACTTTTACTGTAGTTGTCTGGGGGGCATTGCTGCTTTCATTTTCGCTCACATCAGTACTTGGCAGCGATTCGAAGCTAGACGATTGCGCACTTGCTGCCTCAAGCTGTTCCTTGCTCCTTTGTTGCTCATATTTTCTGGAGAAAGTAAAAATGCGTCCTTCTTCAAAATCCAGCCTTTCCCTCTGGAACTTAAGTTGTTTGCGTAGTTTTACGCGATCTTCATGTTTTTCTAGGTTTTTGGTCATTTCCTCCTTAAGTTTTTGATGTTCTTCCGAGAGAGTGAGTTTGTCAAGCGAATCTTCCAATGCACTTAATTCTGTCTGTATGTCCGTTAGTGCTTTTTCAGTATGTTTAATAAGGATCGTTATGAGGCCCATTGAGGAGCCCAACAAATGCTCACCCCATTCCTGCAAGAGGTCACCACTGATGTCTTGGTGGCTGGGCATTAAAGTGAGGCGTAAGCCTCGAGGTATTCGTTTGACTTCCACATATTTTTTCAGGGTGATAACTTCCCACCATTTATTAATCTCTTTTCTGGATAAACGTTCCCAGTATCTGAGAATCTCTTTATTGTCATTTGTGGCATCTATGTTAAATTTCCCTTTAGATTGATAAGACATGGGGATGCTGTCAAAGACTTGTGCTACATCAGCGTTGCGCTTAGCTTCTCTGCCTTCCATAATTGTTGTCGTGTTTGGCAAGTGGTGTGCTGATTATTTGATTGATTTGATTGATTTGTGAAAAGAAACCGAGTTCTCTCTCACGTTACGAAGCGAATGGCGATTTATAGTTGCTGGCATGAAATGCGTGCTTGTATTCATCGAGCAATTGCTGTAAATGCTATCCGATAGTTACAATGTTGCAAGCTTTCGTGACGCTCGCGTGAGATAATTGTTTGGAGAGTTTTGTAGATTGCGCTTCTTGTCCCGCGTAAATCTAACTTAGCTGCTGCTTTCGTTGCTCAAAACAATTGAAGACTTTATGAGAGCCCCAGTTAAACCGGCAAAGAGTGCAATTAGATATTAAAGTATTACGATGAAAAATGATGCCGCGTATATATATATATATATATATATGTGAAGAAAAAGGTTGCCCCTAGTTGAGCAGCACTCCCAAAAGGTAAGGTAGAGATCAGGGGAAGCCAAGTTGTGCTCCTTGCGTCCAACAGTCCTGACGCGTTTCGAGCATGCGCTCTTCATCAGAGGACACCTGCAAAGAACCACCAGCAAACGTTATTCCAGAGTCTTCCCTTTATTTGAATTTCAAACAGGCTCAGGTGAGTATTTCGCTAAGCATTTTGGGTCTGGAAGTCCATTCACATATTAACCCCAGTGGGCTGCTGGCAGGTTGCAGTCGTGGCTAAAACAATCCGGTGCACACACAAGCACTGCCCCCAGTGCTAACGATCACCTTCTGTTCCGTTTAACGCTGTAAGAAATCACAGCACGGATCCGCATTCTCAGCGGCGGTGCAAGCTCGCGACCAGGCGGGCCGCAAATATGTGAAGAAAAAGGTTGCCCCTAGTTGAGCAGCACTCCCAAAAGGTAAGGTAGAGATCAGGGGAAGCCAAGTTGTGCTCCTTGCGTCCAACAGTCCTGACGCGTTTCGAGCATGCGCTCTTCATCAGAGGACACCTGCAAAGAACCACCAGCAAACGTTATTCCAGAGTCTTCCCTTTATTTGAATTTCAAACAGGCTCAGGTGAGTATTTCGCTAAGCATTTTGGGTCTGGAAGTCCATTCACTACCAGTCCCAGAATGCTCAGTGCTATGTTATGCCAGAAATAAAAGAGGGGACTTCACTGGTAGTGTTTGTGCCGTTTGTCTTTGGGATTTTAAATGCTCATGAGGAAGGGCGACCAAGCCCGAAACGCGTCGAGCAGCGAATTGAGAGGGGCTGTGAGTCGCACTGATGCTGCCTGCGTTGATGAGCGGATGCCCCGTGCGAGTGCTGGTCTATCTAGGGGCAACCTTTTTCTTCACATATTAGTGGCCTGCCCGGTCACGGACTAGCACCACCGCGGGACTGTCAGCGGGGCCGGTGCTGTTTGTAATGGACAGCGTTGATCGGCGCACGAGGTGCTCTTGTTTAAGTGCAGGGGTGTCTTTGCGGCACTGAAACTCCTGGAAAATCGTGATGTTCCATGGATTACGGCAACCCACATGGGTAACTATGTTTACTACCAGTCCCAGAATGCTCAGTGCTATGTTATGCCAGAAATAAAAGAGGGGACTTCACTGGTAGTGTTTGTGCCGTTTGTCTTTGGGATTTTAAATGCTCATGAGGAAGGGCGACCAAGCCCGAAACGCGTCGAGCAGCGAATTGAGAGGGGCTGTGAGTCGCACTGATGCTGCCTGCGTTGATGAGCGGATGCCCCGTGCGAGTGCTGGTCTATCTAGGGGCAACCTTTTTCTTCACATATATATATATATATATATTATCTACTGGTGGTCGCCAGTAGATAGTTATAGTTAGGACCGAGTTCCCATAGGAAATCTGAAAATTCTATTTTGAATAACTTTCGCGCCGGTTGACTTATCTTCGTGAAATTTTCAAAACCAATGGGGTGCTCCGCTCAGCTCCTACCCTGAAAGTCTCGGGGTGATTCGTCAAGCGAGGGCTGAGAAAAAAGGGGGGTCCCAAAACGCGTTTTCCCCATGCATTTTCCCATAGGACCTTTAGTCGAAGGTACAGCCCGAACGGCTGAACAGAATTACTTGAAATTTGGCAAAGAGGTAGTCCTCAGGTCAGGGATGTGCATTTTGCATATATGGTGTCAATCTGTTCAGTAGTTCCTGAGAAAATTGCAGTTAAAAGTACATAAATATCTATATGCACGCACCATGCGGGCACGGTGCCGCGCGCGAGCGTAATTCTGATTGGTGGTTAGATGTCAATCAACATTCGAATCGGTCGAAATCAGGAAGTGTCGGATGACATTTTGTGTGTGGCAGTGAAAAGGAAAGGTGTAGAACGTGAAAAGGGGGCAGGGTAGAGAGTTCCTGACCCCCTAGCCTTTGTCAGGGGGTCCCTGAAGGACCCCGAAGGGTGAAAAAAACATTTTATTTTTTTTCAAAAAATCGCAGGGTGCGCGCACGGTGCGCACATCCCCCAGCCGCCATTTTGAGTTTTGGAATCAGAAGAGAGCTAAAAACACAAGTGGAGAACGTGAAAAGGGGGCAGGGTAGAGAGTCCCTGACCCCCTAGGCCTTCTCAGGGGGACCATGAAAGACCCCTAAGGTCCCCAAAACCCCCCACAAATTTTATAAATATTGCACGGTGCGCACACGGTGCGTGCACGGTGGCAAAAAATTCATTAAAAAAATAGAATCAAAAATCAAGTTTAAGTGTTTAGATGTTGGTTGGCTCTATAAAGAGCCGTTGTGTTCATTGAGTGTTTTTTTGTACCTACAAATAAGTACCGATGCAGAGTCTAAAGTTCAAGAGGAAGACTCTGTTCCCTTCATCTGTGAAATGAACACCGTCTCCTCTATAAATGCCTTGCATGTTGTAACGCAAGTTGTTGTGGTATATAGAACCCATACCATAGTCTCTGAGGAAAGCAGAAACAGACTTATTGACGTGCTTTTTTGCTTTCTCAAACTGCGGACAATATTGGTTGGATCAGTTCCACTTTTGCCTTTGGCATATATTAGAATATACAGAGGTAGTTTGTGAAAAAAGTGGCATCAATTGCACAAAGGTGTCCTTAACAAGCATTTCCAGACCTACCCCAGTTAAAGTGCCTAGGTCATTTCCACCACAGTGCACAATTATAAGGTCAGGCTGTGGGAGATGTAGAAAGGATTTCACCAAAGGCATTAATTGGTGCCACTTTAACACTCTCTGACCAATCCATTTAATGTCTACATTTGGCAAAGCAAGGTCTTTCTTTTTTTCTGCATACTTTTCACTCCAGTAGACATAGCTATGACCTACAATCCACACTGTGAACATCTTTCAAGGAGATCTGGATGCACTCAGAAGGTGTGTTTCAGTAGAATGGCAATATGAAAAGAAAGATAGTTGTAAAATGGAGGCTTACATACTTTTTTTTAATAAAAAAAACTCATTGGCTGTTTCAGACCATTCAACACTAAAAACTAGGCTGTATGTTTAAATTTTTAAAAGCATATTTTGTATTGGTTCAGAAAAATGTGTTCCCACAGAAGATTACTTTGGATATGCTGTTAGGTTTGAAAAGTCAAGCACTCTTGTTGTTTGGATTAGAAACATTGTGTGCTGAACTTCTGACCTCTCTGCTCACACCAGTGTTCCATGATCTGTTGCTATGGTAGCAGGCAGAAGTCATGTTGGGGGTAGGAATCATTTGGAAAAGGGTTGACATTTGCAACCAATAGAAATGTGTGTTTCCATTTAAAAAAATGTGGGAAGCAATGTGATTTGAAGTTAACATGTATATGTGTGAAAAAAGAGAGGGAAATTTTGCCATTTAGTGGTTTTGGTGAGAGGAGTACAGCTCAGAGATTCTGGCTCTGATAATCTGCTGTGTGAGTGGCACATTTCTTTCTCAACTAACTACATTTAAAGGTGAGTTATGAATTTGAGAGGGTATGTATGTGGTGTATTTTGATATAAATAATAGAAATTCGTGTTTTACATTTTATGTTTTGGAAGATATTTAACTGCCTTGAACTTGTAAGATGTTATGGAGTATGTCTTCACCATAAGTTAAGGTGTACTGGTATCACCCAGGAATACTGTTTTGTGCCTAGAATCACACCATGAGTCTGTGTGCATGCTGCAGATCAGGGCATACAAATTCTCCCTACTTCCACGGATAGAGTATTTTCACAGACACACGCACACGCACTCATCACACACTTGGGCCCATTTCACTAACATACGCTCGATTACTCTATCAGCACTAAACATGGAGAGAGGAAACTCCTAAAACACCCTGTATCTACAGTAAGGCCAATGCGATCAGTTTGTTACTGTCCTGAGTCATGATCTAAACAAAAATAATCACATTAGAGTACTCAATAATCGACAAGAAATAATCACCAACCCAGTAATTCATAAATGATATTTTATCTAAAATTAGTTCAAATGAAAGTCAATCATTAGTAAAATCATTAATCTCATAGTTACCTAATCTAGCTAAATGTCATAAATGGGTCAGGACAGGTCTCTCAGTAAAGTCTCCCGAGTCGCCGTCCTCACAGCATCGATCCTCACCAACGCAGGTTTGAGAAGAAGTGGCCTTAGACCCTCCCTAGTCTAACAATATTTATAATATAACTTACAAAATAAAGCAACATAAAAAATTCTAAATGTTCATTGAATCTCCAAGCAAGACGAGCAGGAAAGGATGTTGCATCGCAACATTTGTAAGAACCTCCGCTCAGAAAAATCACAAAAATAAAAAGACGGAAGAAGGAAACTCGAGTTTTGCAAAAGTTACTTTCATGAACGCATTTCCTTGGAACCATAGTGAAGCCACCGCTGTAATCACAAAGTTCATTGTGGCTTTCTTTTCCTCCAAGGACATTTGGATGCTTGCCTGGAGTCGCTGTCATCACGGAAACTTTCAAAACTCCAGCAGAAGCCATGGTCAGGTGACTGTCAACCATGTTCAGCAAGGCCTTCTGACATTTTCACATTCACTCGAGTGCAGGCTGTAAACGGCAGCCATCTTGTTACAGGCCAAAACAGACCATCTTAATTAAAAGAGACACAAAAAAACGTTACCACAGCATAATGATAAAACAGTGTTAACCCCACTAATACCCTTATGTATATGTAATTATCTAGCCTTTTGCAACACAATAAAGCATTAGTACACGTTATTCAAAAGCGTTTTGTGCTTTTAAACAAACAACACTTAACAACATTCATTTAATTAAACCTGCACATCATTATTAAGCAACATATATGCATTCCCACGTGTAGATTCTCTAGTTAGTTATGTTGGTTAATCAAAGTTTTCACACAAAACCAATAATTATCGATTATAGATTAATAATTTTAGTCACAATTTATAGACAAAACTGGAGCTTAAAACCCGATAAATTTTCAACAGAAAACCCTGCTCCAGCAATCCCCCCTTTGGTGATATCATCACCAAATAAACAACCCCAAAAAAAAAATTTAGTCCCATTTTAGGAGAAATTGGAAATGTCTTTTCTCTTTTCCACAACACTACACACCAGACTCCCTTTCATCATCCCTCTTCGTCTCCAAGTACACACTCTCCCTCAATTCTTCTAATTCTATTTCTTGTGGGTCTCTCCTTGACCTCTTTTGTTTCTTTTCAGCATTACTTCTAATTATTCTCTTTTTCCCTCCCCTGTTTTTACAACACAAACACACCAATTTTAGTATCAATAAAGCAACAATTACACAGGACAAAGGAAACAATATCTTACCTATAATAGTACTACCTATCTTAGTAATAAAACTCTTAACTGCTATCACCTTATTAGCTAATTTAGTCCAGATACTTTCAGCTTCCAGTGGTACTAATTCTTCATGCAAATCAGTAATATTTTTGATATAGACCTTCAGGTCTTTGCTTTCGTCAGGAATGTAAGTGCAACAATGTTGAACTTTCAGCATTCCACAGACTCCACCCTCCTTGGCCAATAGAATATCAAGGGCAAGTCGATTTTGCATAGACATGGCACGTACAGCAATCATCTCCGTATTCACCAAAAGAAACCCTCCAGCGGTACTTGTCGATAAGCGATCCACCACTGTTGACAGTTTCCGAATCCCATATGCATTTAAAGAAATTCCCACTGCTGGAATCAACGCTCCAAAGATATCACCTACGATTTCTGACCAAGTTTCTCTCTTAAAACGTGTTAGTAAATTAATATGTTCCACATCTTCTATCTTATCTATATGAAAAATCTTTGGAAAGACCAGGCCCACATAACACGTGCCATACCAATGGTCAGGCAACCTGTAATAAGCCTTGTTCCCACAAACATAATACACTCCTGGGAAAACTGGATCCTCTCCTCCCTTGAAACCCCATCCTGTTGCAATGAAGTATGTATCATGACACTCACTAGTCCCAACAAAATATGTATCATATTGGGATTTCTTTCTAGTAATACATAGTTTACCCTTCTGTGGTGCATCTAGAGCTAAAGTTGGACTAGCCCCATTTTTCAACTCTTTTCCCATCTCATTGTCCCAAACTGTCTCACTCACTCCATATTTCCCTGCCTTTTCATGCATGCTCATTCTCCTTTCCTCCACCATATTTAGGAAAGCCTTCTCCTCTTCTTTCAAGCTACAAGTTAAATTGTTCTTAAAAATGTAATCTAATGTCAATTCTTCTTTTTCAATAAAAATCTCACCAAAAATGTTAGCTTCTTTAGCTGGATTCAGCCTTTTATTCATAGGCAATTGCCCAAAAATGTTATCTTTATTAGACATCTCATAATCTATTTTCCCTAGCAAATAAAAAACACTACTTAACACACTACAAGAAATTCCATACGTAGCTGGTAAATGGTGATAAGTAACACCCTCTGAAACGGATGCAGGTAATTGCATACATACGTAGCAATCCCTAACTTCCATCGTCTTCACATATTCATACAACAACTTTGAAAAAACATTGCTTGAAAAATCATTAATTGACCGAGCCTTATGTATGTAAGTGTTACTAATTCTAGTTGAAACTACTTTATGCGAACTCTTCTCTGCATTAGTCACATTCTCAGTGTGTATTTCAAATGTACCTATTGTAACTTTAAAAATAACTAATAAAGCTAGTACACCCCATAATAGCATTAATAATCCAGTACAGCAGCAGCACATTCTACACCATCTTTTTAAGAAGGCACATCTACTTTGATTATTCTCTATGTTAGCCATTTTACTACTTTGACCGTGTCTTTTGACTTTAGCCTCTTATTATATCACTACTGGCACTTCTTGAACTTTGGATTACTTCAAACAGCTTAATTTCAGACTTTCCTCTCTTCACTTTTCTCCAAGTGACTCCTTTAGTTCACTCAATTTGGATATTCATCACTCTTTACTTCAACTTCTTCGACATCAAATTGTATTAGATCTCCAACAACATCCTCAGTATCTGACTTTTCTTCAATGTCAGTCAAGATAACTTTCAGGATTTCTCCTGTTTCTTCCTCAACCACTTCTCGTACGGTCTCCTCTGGATTTTCTTGACTTTCTGCCTCTTCACCTTCAGACAGTGCCACGTACGTCCATTCCGGCGACCTATACTTCTGGTTAGGTTTTCTTATTCTTTTGATCTCCTCTGGTTCTTTCGACTCTCTCTGCTTTTCACCTTTTGCTGAATTTTGACTCGACACTTCGTTCACTTGTTCAGCTTTCGATGTATTTGCTCGTGTCAGTCTGTATCTTAGCCTCTTTATCCTGTTGTTAGGCCAAAGATCTCCTCTCACAACCTTTTTTGGTCTTACTTCTTTATTATTCCTTTCTCCAATCCAAGTCTTCTTTCTCAGAACTCGACCCTCTGATTTCTCATTCTCACTTTCATCTGATTCTGTCTCATTTGCCTCTTGTTCTTCAGCAGTTTTCCTTTGCTCCACAGTCTTTACCACCACTGTTTGAGATTTCCCTATCTCTGTCCCTCCTCGGGTCTCCGACACGCAATCTTCTTGCTGTCTACTTGTCCCTTCACCTAACTTATCAGGAATGTTCCCTACACCTCCTCGGGGGTCTTCCGCAATCTGTCCCTCTCTAACTTCTACTGACCCTGCTTCTTCAGGTGTAATCTCAAGTGGATTCTCAACTTCTTCATCTGATTCAGGAGTAGTCACTGTGAAATTGCTCTTTTCTCTTCTTTTTTCTCCACTGCTCGTTGGAACTTCAGGCACTCTTACAGAATCTGATCTCCCTTCTGAGACTCTCAATGGTTCTCTTGAAGCCTCCTCTGACTCTCTTTCTCCTTCACCTCTTCCAGAATTCCGATTCCTTCTCACTGACTCAGCTTCTTCATCATCGCTTGAATCTGACTCTTCAAAATACTCCTTACCAGTCCCATCTTTTGGATTAGGAACTCTCAGAGTATGACTTGCATGCACCCAGTTTTTCACACCGGCACACTTTACTGCAGTTGTCGTAGTCAGAATAACTTGTCTTGGCCTTCCCCACCTTGGAACCAAGCAATTTCTTCTTCTGTGCACTTTAATCCTCACCCAGTCCCCTGGACTCAGATCATGAGCTTGCTTCTTCTCAAGTGTTGTAGCGTCTTCTCCAACCTGGTGAAACACAGAATGAACTGCGTCAGCCAGGCCTTTACAGTAATCCAAAATCATGTCATCAGTTATTGTCATCAACTTATTGACAGGCACACATGCATGACGCATTGCACGTCCCATCAAAATCTCATGTGGACTCAAACCAGTAGTTCTATCTGGAGTAGATCTAATTGTCATTAGCACTAGAGGCAAGACATCAGGCCATTTCATTCCAGTGGCTAAACACATCTTACCAATCCGATTTTTGATTGTGCCATTCATCTGCTCCACCACACCAGAAGCCTCTGGTCTGTATGCACAATGTAGCTTCTGCTGTATGCTCAATGCTTCACAAATTAAACTCATGAGCTCATTATAGAAGTGTCCACCTCTATCAGACTCAATCGTTACTGGAAACCCGTACCTAGGAATCAACTCTCTTAACAGTAACTTTGCCACTGTTATTCCATCATTTCTCCTAGTCGGATAGGCCTCCACCCATCTCGAGAACAAACAGACTACCACTAGAACATACCTCAATCTGTTCACTTGGGGCATTTCAATGAAATCAATCAGCATTCTCGTAAAAGGACCACCTTCTCTGCCTATCGTTCCCAGACTCACCACTGTCTTTTTCCCAGTGTTAAATTGCTGGCAAATCAAACATCTTTGACAGATGCTTTCTGCAATCATCCTGAACTTTGCATTATACCAAGTCTGCTTAAAAGACCTGATCATCGCATCCCTTCCCAAGTGTCCCTGGCCATGATACATTCTTGCCATCGTCGACAGCATAGAGTTAGGCATGACTGGTCTACCATCTCTATAGATCCAGACATGATCTGTTTCTCTTGGAGCACAACCTGCCTTGATCCAATCTTTCTTTTCTTCATTTCCTGCCTCATCCTGCAACTGTTTCACTTCATCCCACGTTTCTAGGACATTAGTAAACATCACAGAACACAAAGACATTTCCTTTTCTCGTTCCCTATTAATCAAGTGATTATTTTTAGCACAATACTGTGCAATGTCGTTTGCGAAACGATTTCCAAGGGTTACAAAATCATCTCCTTGTCCATGAGCAGCACATTTTACAACTGCTAATTCTTTAGGCAGCTGTATCGCCTCAAGTAATTTCCCAATCACTTCAGCATTCTTTATTGGAGTCCCACTCGACGTCAAGAAACCTCTCTGTAGCCAAAGCTGGCCAAAATCATGCACGACTCCAAATCCGTACTGACTATCAGTCATTACAGTCACTCTCAGATTCTTCCCAATCTTGCAAGCTTTCGTCAATGCCACCAATTCAGCAACTTGAGCAGACTTCACTCCTTTCAATGGTGAAGCTTCCATAACTTCTGAAACTTTGCACACTGCATATGCTGCACTCAGCACACCATCATCATTCCTCAGACATGATCCATCCACAAACAGCACATGGTCACTTTCAGGCAATGGAAGATCTCTTATGTCTGGTCTCGGCTTTGTACAGTAATCAAGCACATCCAAGCAATTATGATCATCTTCGTTCTTTACACCCACATTTTCAGTATCTGGCAATAATGTTGCTGGATTCACATTCACACATCTCTCAAGAGTCACATTTGATGCTCCCAGAATGACTTTTTCATATTTAGTCAGCCGACTATGTGACATATATTGAGTTCTGCTTCTTGTCAAAAGAATTGCCACATTATGAGGTACGAATACCCTTACAGGATATCCCATTATTATACCCTCACTCTGTTCCAAGCTTCTGCATGTAGCAGCTACTGATTTCATACAACCTGGAAAACCCACAGCTACAGGGTCAAGTGTTGATGAGAAGTACGCAATAGGCCTTCTCAGTTGTCCATGCTTCTGGATTAACACTGAAAGTGCACATCCATTTCTCTCACTGCAGTACAACTCAAACTCTTTTTCATAGTCTGGCATTCCCAAAGCAGGGGCTTCACACATTCTGCTCTTCAACTCCTCAAATGCTGCCCTTTGTTCTCCATCCAGTTCTAATGGATCTTTCACCTCACTTTTTGTCAGCTTAATCAGTGGCTTTGCTATCAGGGAGAAGTTACTAATCCACTGACAACAATAACCCACCATCCCCAGAAACATCCTCACTTCTCTCTGGGTCATTGGGGCTCTCATTCCCCTGATAATTTTGATCCTGTCATCAGTCACCTTTCTCAGACCCTTTTCAATATTGTGTCCAAGATAATGCACCTCTTTCTTGCAAAATTGCAATTTGGCTGGAGATACTTTTAACCCTCCATCTGCCAGATGATTCAATAAAGCTATGGTATCTACTTCACAAGCTTCACGTGTCTTTGATGCCACAAGTAGGTCATCAATATACTGCACTAGCACTGAGCTTTCAGGCATGATCAAACTCTCCAATGATTTTTTCAATAACTGATTGAATATTGAAGGACTCTCTGTGTACCCCTGTGGGATTCGACACCATGCTAAAATACGCTGGCCAAACCTAAATGCAAAAATCGGCTGGCTGTCATGATGCAATGGTATCGAAAAGAAAGCATGACACAAATCAATCACTGTGTACCACTCAGCATCATGTGGAATCTGATACAAAATCACTGACGGATTTGGCACAATGGGACAACATGCCACCACAATTTTGTTAACCTTTCTCAAATCTTGTACAATCCTGAACTTCCCATTCGGTTTTTTTAGCCCCATTATCGGTGAATTACACGGGCTACTCAGTAGTTCTCTCAAAACTCCTTGCTGAATCATTTTCTCAATAATAGGAGTTATTCCTTCAATTATTTCTGGTGTCATCTTGATCTGAGGAATGTTAGGATAAGTAATTCCCTCTTTCACTGTAATTTTCACAGGATCTACATTATTCATCAATCCCACATCTTCTCCAGTAAAATCCCAAACTGTTGTTTTCACTGTGTCTCTCAGTTCTTGAGGCAAATCCTCTGGATTGAACACAGCATATGCACCAACCATCTCACTCTCTCTATTATCTAGAGTCATCCGGTACAAAACATCCTCATCTGGTGTTTCAAAAGCTATTCCATCCGGTGTACAGAAAATTGTACAATTCATCTTGCACAACAGGTCCCTACCTAACAAGTTCACTGGACTAGTGTCACAGACCACAAATCTGTGCATGTCTGAAAACTTCCCTATTCTTACCCTTACTGGTTCAGTAAGACGTGTCTTGATTTGTGTATTAGCTACACCAACTACTTGGATTGCTTCATCCGAGAGAGAAAGATTTCTAATATCTGCTGACCTGACAGTTGATCTCGTTGCTCCTGTGTCTACTAAAAAAGTAACACCTTCTTCATTTATTTTCCCATCTACAAATGGTCCTGCCTGGTCTATTTCTAGAGTTGCACCAAGTATGTACTCTTCCTCCTCTCTTCGGCAGCATCAATAATCACCTTCAGACTCACTCCCTTCATTCTTTAACAAATACTGTTGTACCGGGTTAGAACGCCTTTGTTTGTTTACCTGCTCATCATTGTAGAATCCCGAATCCTGATTGTACTTTTGGGACCCTCTATTCTGCGGCAAGGGCGGTCTTGGCTCTTGACTCTGCTGTTTAACAACCTTCTGCTGTTGCTGCTGTTGTTTACACCCCTCAGTCTGCACCTGTTGATTTAATGATTTACTTTCATTATTCACTAATGGTGGATTGGTACACTCGGATCTCCAGTGTCCCAGTTGACCACAGTTGTGGCACGGGAACTTTTTCTTCGCCTCTTCTAAATTCCCCTTTCCTTTCCCCACATATCTGGGCCTATTCCCTGGATTATTTGCCTGTTCCACTAACTGTGCTTCTTGTCTTTCCGCAACTTTCACCTGTGCCCACATTGCCTTTTCTTTCAGCTTTCTTTGTTTTGCTTCAATCTCATCACTGAAGTACTTTGCATGTCTCAGGATCTCATCTATTTTCTTACTCTGCCAGTCCACTGTATGCTCACGAATTCTCTCACTAATCTCAGGTCTCAGGCCATATACAAATCTGTATACAAAATGACTCAAATCCTTGTCACCCAAGTGTTCATCCCCACTGAATTGTTTGAAAGCCAGTATCAGCCTTTCGTAAAAAGCATGAACTGATTCTTTTGCTTCCTGATGTGTTCGATCTATCTTAACCCAGTCTGTCTCTTTTGGAGGTACTTTATTTTTCAGGAATACAATTACCTGATCATATTTTTTCATTACCTCTGGATCTGGTGCTCCTGTTTTCTGATCTCTTGGATATTCCTCAGTAGGCCAACTCACTACTATTTTACACTCAGCCCACAAGTCTGCTGGAACAATTATATCAAACAGACTATTCAGGTCAATCCACAGCACCTTCGACAATTTCACAAATCTGTCTACCTGCCTATACCACCCGACGGGCTTTTCTCTCAGTCGAGGGAAATCATTTGTAAATGATAAAATATCCTGTCTTGTCCATGGAACATGTACATATCCTCCTCCAGGTATTTCTCTCATAGGATAAGCATCCACTATTTTCTCTTTTTCACGCACAGGAAATGCCGAATAAGTCCTGTCCACTGATTCTTCCCTTTTCTTGTACCACCTATCCTTCCATCTTTCTACATCACCCCATTTTCGCAATAAGGCAATCATTTCCTTAATCTGTCCTGTTCTGCCAGCACCATTTAGATTTTCAATATCCTTATCAGTGAAATCCACCCTGTAAGGCTTCTGCAAAACTTTCACCTTATCCATGTCAACTCCCTGTTCACTCGCTATTGTTCTCAACCTTTCATGTGTATTCTTAACCCTCCAAGTGATTCTTTTGCACATAAATAATAACTCTCCTTCATGATGGGTTTTGAGTATGTCTGTAGAAATTGTCCCTGCAACAAGCTCCTCCAATTCCATGCGTAACCTGGCTACATCAATTGCCTGTGAATCTTTATCCTTCTTTTGAAGAACTTTCAACCAATCATTCAAATCTTCAGCTGTTATTTCTGTAGACTTTTTCACTGCACCCATTTTCTCTGGCATCCTTTGTGGTTTCAAAATCGGCATCCCTGAACTACTAGTATCACTAGTATCCAATCTTGAATTAAACTGCACCTCTAATCCTCCACTACATGTGTCACGTCTTGTTTGTCTCAAATCATTATTTTCTGTCCTTATTCCTGACTCTCCTGAAGGACCAGCCAAACTTGTTAATTTATTCCCTACATATGGAACCATCAAACCATTCTCACCCGTCCTCTGCTTATCAAAAATAGGCATAACCGGACCTATGGTTACAGGCACCGTAACAGCTTCCAAATTCTTCGTCAGCTCTCTAATCTTTTCAGTCAGTTCAGATGTAGTTCTAGCTAATTCTCTCGTATTCTCATCACCACATCGATTCTCTCTCTCTTTTTCTCTGAAAGAGCTACCACTTTTTAAATCAGGTGTCACAACTTCTGTCTCAATGATACGCAAAGTATCTCTTATTGGAGTAGCAACTGGTGTGCTCTCTTCTGGTTCTGGTCTATATGGAGGTGGTCTCTTGTAAATCATGTCATCCAAGACCTCATCCTCATAATCATTAACTCTATACCTTTTCACTTCTGCTTCAGGTACCCCTCTTGTTTCCGTTCTTTCTTCCTTCTCTTCAATTGCCCTCATAGGATATAATCCTTCTGTCATGCTAGCATCTCGCCATCTCCTCATTCGATCATGATGAGTTTCTCGATCATATTTCCTCCCAAACATATACCTATAGTTGCCTCCAGACCTCTGTTTTTCTCGCTCATGTACTTCATCTTCCCATTCCACCAACGCCTCAAATTGTGTCGGCCTTGGTCTTGGGTCAAGACACAACATCTTTTCCCGTAAATTTCTCAACACGGCCATATTAAATGAACCATGTTCCGGGAAAGCCAAAACACCATCCTCCCTAGTGTATCTTACCCAATTGTCTAACCATATACAGGTATGATACCCATATTTCGCAGCCATAAAGGATGCAGGCGTTTTCGTTGGAGGTAATAATTCACCTTCTCTTGTTTTAATATCCTTATCCTTGTCGAACCATCTTTTTAATTTACGGAACAAGGATTTCTTCTTTTTCTCTTCTTGGTAATACATTTTAGCGTTTACCAAAACTTTCTAATCCCTTCCGTAACACAACGGTACGGTACAATCTTTTGTCCAATAACAGCGCGACTCACACCAACGCACCAATCCTGGAGCGTCTACGTCACCCTGTACTCCTTCCACTCCCTGCGCGGCTCACACCAACGCACCAATCCCAGCGCGAGCACTGTTCTGATCCACTACCCAATCAGAGCGCGGTCTCTATGACGTCACCAGTCGCTGACTGCAGCTTCTGCTCTGTCTCCTGTCACTCGTCTACCCCTCCTTTACAAAAAATCCCCTCAGTAGACTTCATTTTAAATTTCCACAAAATCTATTAGTTACAACATTAAAACATCTCCATTGTCTGCTTCGCTAACCACAGAACAGTAAAGAAAATCCGTTTTACAAGAATCCCGTTTTTCCCTGAACCAGCACTCACTTCTGTTCCCCTACGGAATTACTGCTTTCTTTGACACAGTAGCACATCCCTCTACTCTGCCCTTCTAACATGCATCCATTAACTGTTTCCTCTAGGACTGCTCCAAAGAGTCTTACAATCAATTAAATGCTCATACATTCACGCACTTTCATACAAGAAAATGTAGTACATACACACAGAATCCTGCTTTTTCCGAGAACAGCAAACAGTCTGCCCTACTACAGAATTATAACATACGTTAACCAAGCAGTGTTTACCTCTGCCCAGTCCTTCAGACAAGCTCAGGGAATACCTATTACTTCTCCAGCGGTAAGCTTTAACGGCAAACCTTACGGATCCCTGGGACTTAAGACCAGAGTTTCACAGATAACCTTTGCTACCATACGCACTCCTTTTATACCGAAAATATATCCCTAATAGTAACACACGACGATGTCACTGATTCCGAACCCAGACAATGTGACGCGCAACTTCAATTGTCACACGTTTCTCCTGCATACGTACAGGACCAACAATCCCGTTTTTCCCGAGAGCAGCATACACTTCCCTCTGCCCTACTACGGAACTGCCATCAGCTCCCAAGTTCCAGAAGCACTACGTAAAACTCAACACGACGACTTCAACATATAGTATTAGTACATATACCAACATCAATCAATAAATCAATGAATCAAAAGCCAATGTACAAGCAATCTAATCAGATCAAGACAATAATCAAAACCATTACTCTGCTACCAGGAAATTGCTGCATATCAGGGCATACAAATTCTCCCTACTTCCACGGATAGAGTATTTTCACAGACACACGCACACGCACTCATCACACACTTGGGCCCATTTCACTAACATACGCTCGATTACTCTATCAGCACTAAACATGGAGAGAGGAAACTCCTAAAACACCCTGTATCTACAGTAAGGCCAATGCGATCAGTTTGTTACTGTCCTGAGTCATGATCTAAACAAAAATAATCACATTAGAGTACTCAATAATCGACAAGAAATAATCACCAACCCAGTAATTCATAAATGATATTTTATCTAAAATTAGTTCAAATGAAAGTCAATCATTAGTAAAATCATTAATCTCATAGTTACCTAATCTAGCTAAATGTCATAAATGGGTCAGGACAGGTCTCTCAGTAAAGTCTCCCGAGTCGCCGTCCTCACAGCATCGATCCTCACCAACGCAGGTTTGAGAAGAAGTGGCCTTAGACCCTCCCTAGTCTAACAATATTTATAATATAACTTACAAAATAAAGCAACATAAAAAATTCTAAATGTTCATTGAATCTCCAAGCAAGACGAGCAGGAAAGGATGTTGCATCGCAACATTTGTAAGAACCTCCGCTCAGAAAAATCACAAAAATAAAAAGACGGAAGAAGGAAACTCGAGTTTTGCAAAAGTTACTTTCATGAACGCATTTCCTTGGAACCATAGTGAAGCCACCGCTGTAATCACAAAGTTCATTGTGGCTTTCTTTTCCTCCAAGGACATTTGGATGCTTGCCTGGAGTCGCTGTCATCACGGAAACTTTCAAAACTCCAGCAGAAGCCATGGTCAGGTGACTGTCAACCATGTTCAGCAAGGCCTTCTGACATTTTCACATTCACTCGAGTGCAGGCTGTAAACGGCAGCCATCTTGTTACAGGCCAAAACAGACCATCTTAATTAAAAGAGACACAAAACAACGTTACCACAGCATAATGATAAAACAGTGTTAACCCCACTAATACCCTTATGTATATGTAATTATCTAGCCTTTTGCAACACAATAAAGCATTAGTACACGTTATTCAAAAGCGTTTTGTGCTTTTAAACAAACAACACTTAACAACATTCATTTAATTAAACCTGCACATCATTATTAAGCAACATATATGCATTCCCACGTGTAGTTTCTCTAGTTAGTTATGTTGGTTAATCAAAGTTTTCACACAAAACCAATAATTATCGATTATAGATTAATAATTTTAGTCACAATTTATAGACAAAACTGGAGCTTAAAACCCGATAAATTTTCAACAGAAAACCCTGCTCCAGCATGCACACAGGAATTGTTGTCAGAGATTTAATTTGTGTTGCTCTTGTTCTGTAAGACTTGCACTCGTAGGAAAGGGGCAGCTTGTTTTCTTGAACTGTGATGGTTAGCATTCAGCACAAATCACTATCTCACAGATGAGAGACAAATGCTAACACATTTGAAAACAACAGGGTAGATTTTCCTTCCACTCCTGCAATGGGTGAGGTAGTTCCTACATGTTCAAAACTCCAATTAACCCTTACCACAGGTGATCTTACATACATCTCTGCAGTCTTCATGCAGTTGTGTAAGCGTCCATGCAGATCTCTCTTGCACCTGACAATACACAGTCTCCAGAAACACACTCTTAGCACACAGGCAGCTGTTTCTCCTGCACTCCCATGCTTACTATTCAGCACTGTGTGGTATTTCAGATAGCAGTGTGTAACGCTAACACATTCAACATCACCAAGGCTCATTTCCTTTGCTCTAGTCTAATCACTCACCCAGGTTCCACATGCTCATGGTCTCAAGTAGCTGTTAGGACATGTGCTCTTTTCTGCCTCTCTAAACTATAAGGAAAATGTGTCAGGCTGTTACAGTAATTATCACTTGCTCTACCACAGTAGTAAATGTGCTTTGAAATTGCCAATCAAATATCGTTTTCTGCCTAGAATCACACCATGAGTCTGTGTGCACACAGGAATTGTTATCAGAGATTTAATTCGTGTTGCTCTTGTTCTGTAAGACTTGCACTCGTAGGAAAGGGGCAGCTTGTTTTCTTGAACTGTGATGGTTAGCATTCAGCACAAATTACTATCTCACAGATGAGAGGCAAATGGTAACACATTTGAAAACAACACGGTCGATTTTCCTTCCACTCCTGCAATGGGTGAGGTAGTTCCTACATGTTCAAAACTCCAATTAACCCTTACCACAGGTGATCTTACATACATCTCTGCAATCTTCATGCAGTTGTGTAAGCGTCCATGCAGATCTCTCTTGCACCTCACAATACACAGTCTCCAGAAACACATTCTTAGCACACAGGCAGCTGTTTCTCCTGCACTCCCATGCTTACTATTCAGCACTGTGTGGTATTTCAGATAGCAGTGTGTAACGCTAACACATTCAACATCACCAAGGCTCATTTCTTTTGCTCTAGTCTAATCACTCACCCAGGTTCCACATGCTCATGGTCACAAGTAGCTGTTAGGACATGTGCTCTTTTCTACCTCTCTAAACTATAAGGAAAATGTGTCAGGCTGTTACAGTAATTATCACTTGCTCTACCACAGTAGTAAATGTGCTTTGAAATTGCCAATCAAATATTGTTTTCTCCCTAGAATCACACCATGAGTCTGTGTGCACACAGGAATTGTTGTCAGAGATTTAATTTGTGTTGCTCTTGTTCTGTAAGACTTGCACTCGTAGGAAAGGGGCAGCTTGTTTTCTTGAACTGTGATGGTTAGCATTCAGCACAAATCACTATCTCACAGAGGAGAGGCAAATGGTAACACATTTGAAAACAACAGGGTAGATTTTCCTTCCACTCCTGCAATGGGCGAGGTAGTTCCTACATGTTCAAAACTCCAATTAACCCTTACCACAGGTGATCTTACATACATCTCTGCAATCTTCATGCAGTTGTGTAAGCGTCCATGCAGATCTCTCTTGCACCTGACAATACACAGTCTCCAGAAACA
Source organism: Triturus cristatus (assembly GCF_964204655.1). NCBI lineage: Eukaryota > Metazoa > Chordata > Amphibia > Caudata > Salamandridae > Triturus > Triturus cristatus. The sequence goes on along the minus strand of NC_140592.1, from coordinate 805,657,941 downwards.
CACTCTTAGCACACAGGCAGCTGTTTCTCCTGCACTCCCATGCTTACTATTCAGCACTGTGTGGTATTTCAGATAGCAGTGTGTAACGCTAACACATTCAACATCACCAAGGCTCATTTCTTTTGCTCTAGTCTAATCACTCACCCAGGTTCCACATGCTCATGGTCTCAAGTAGCTGTTAGGACATGTGCTCTTTTCTGCCTCTCTAAACTATAAGGAAAATGTGTCAGGCTGTTACAGTAATTATCACTTGCTCTACCACAGTAGTAAATGTGCTTTGAAATTGCCAATCAAATATTGTTTTCTGCCTAGAATCACACCATGAGTCTGTGTGCACACAGGAATTGTTGTCAGAGATTTAATTCGTGTTGCTCTTGTTCTGTAAGACTTGTACTCGTAGGAAAGGGGCAGCTTGTTTTCTTGAACTGTGATGGTTAGCATTCAGCACAAATTACTATCTCACAGATGAGAGGCAAATGGTAACACATTTGAAAACAACAGGGTAGATTTTCCTTCCACTCCTGCAATGGGTGAGGTAGTTCCTACATGTTCAAAACTCCAATTAACCCTTACCACAGGTGATCTTACATACATCTCTGCAATCTTCATGCAGTTGTGTAAGCGTCCATGCAGATCTCTCTTGCACCTCACAATACACAGTCTCCAGAAACACATTCTTAGCACACAGGCAGCTGTTTCTCCTGCACTCCCATGCTTACTATTCAGCACTGTGTGGTATTTCAGATAGCAGTGTGTAACGCTAACACATTCAACATCACCAAGGCTCATTTCTTTTGCTCTAGTCTAATCACTCACCCAGGTTCCACATGCTCATGGTCACAAGTAGCTGTTAGGACATGTGCTCTTTTCTACCTCTCTAAACTATAAGGAAAATGTGTCAGGCTGTTACAGTAATTATCACTTGCTCTACCACAGTAGTAAATGTGCTTTGAAATTGCCAATCAAATATTGTTTTCTGCCTAGAATCACACCATGAGTCTGTGTGCACACAGGAATTGTTGTCAGAGATTTAATTCGTGTTGCTCTTGTTCTGTAAGACTTGCACTCGTAGGAAAGGGGCAGCTTGTTTTCTTGAACTGTGATGGTTAGCATACAGCACACATCACCATCTCACAGATGAGAGGCAAATGCTAACACATTTGAAAACAACAGGGTAGATTTTCCTTCCACTCCTGCAATGGGTGAGGTAGTTCCTACATGTTCAAAACTCCAATTAACCCTTACCACAGGTGATCTTACATACATCTCTGCAGTCTTCATGCAGTTGTGCAAGCGTCCATGCAGATCTCTCTTGCACCTGACAATACACAGTCACCAGAAACACACTCTTAGCACACAGGCAGCTGCTTCTCCTGCACTCCCATGCTTACTATTCAGCACTGTGTGGTATTTCAGATAGCAGTGTGGAACGCTAACACATTCAACATCACCAAGGCTCATTTCCTTTGCTCTAGTCTAATCACTCACCCAGGTTCCACACGCTCATGGTCTCAAGTAGCTGTTAGGACATGTGCTCTTTTCTGCCTCTCTAAACTATAATGAAAATGTGTCAGGCTGTTACAGTAATTATCACTTGCTCTACCACAGTAGTAAATGTGCTTTGAAATTGCCAATCAAATATTGTTTTCTGCCTAGAATCACACCATGAGTCTGTGTGCACACAGGAATTGTTGTCAGAGATTTAATTCGTGTTGCTCTTGTTCTGTAAGGCTTGCACTCGTAGGAAAGGGGCAGCTTGTTTTCTTGAACTGTGATGGTTAGCATACAGCACACATCACCATCTCACAGATGAGAGGCACATGCTAACACATTTGAAAACAACAGGGTAGATTTTCCTTCCACTCCTGCAATGGGTGAGGTAGTTCCTACATGTTCAAAACTCCAATTAACCCTTACCACAGGTGATCTTACATACATCTCTGCAGTCTTCATGCAGTTGTGCAAGCGTCCATGCAGATCTCTCTTGCACCTGACAATACACAGTCTCCAGAAACACACTCTTAGCACACATGCAGCTGCTTCTCCTGCACTCTCATGCTTACTATTCAGCACTGTGTGGTATTTCAGATAGCAGTGGGCAACGCTAACACATTCAACATCACCAAGGCTCATTTCCTTTGCTCTAGTCTAATCACTCACCCAGGTTCCACATGCTCATGGTCTCAAGTAGCTGTTAGGACATGTGCTCTTTTCTGCCTCTCTAAACTATAAGGAAAATGTGTCAGGCTGTTACAGTAATTATCACTTGCTCTACCACAGTAGTAAATGTGCTTTGAAATTGCCAATAAAATATCGTTTTCTGCCTAGAATCACACCATGAGTCTGTCTGAACACAGGAATTGTTGTCAGAGATTTAATTTGTGTTGCTCTTGTTCTGTAAGACTTGCACTCGTAGGAAGGGGGCAGCTCATATAATAGGATTTGAAAAGCTAAAAAAAAAAGTAATATATTTAAATTACATAAAGGTATCTTTTTTTTAGTTTCCTTTGGGTATTGCTGAACAACAGTGAAATAAATTAAACATGCCTATAAAATCAAGAAAGAGAAAAGAACAGCAAAAATATCTATATTTGATGACAACTGGACAACAGAAATTAGTTGAAGAACCTCATGTTGAAAAAAAGAAAAAGTCTTCTGGTAAGCAGACTAAGGATTTTTTTAAAAAATATCCTCAAACATAGAAAAAATGTTATAAGTATATCCACTGCAAATAGTGTTTCAAGAAGAAAACAACAACACAATAGAAAGAAATTACTAAATGCTAATGTACAATCAGAAGCAAGAAAGAATGACTTAAAAAGAAAAACAGAATTTCAAAACATTCGTGAAAAAATGTTTCAGAGAAGAGTGGTGTTCAATTTGCTAAAGGATGGGAAAAAATATAGGAAGAAAGCAATAGTTTATAAGAAAAAGAAACATATTGAATCAATTGTTGCAAAGGCTTTGGAATTAAAAAGAAAACTATTCATTTTAATTTTGAACAGGATCCGTACATTAGATAAAATAGTCAATGTAATGAAGTCAAAAAGCAAAAGGAAAAGAGTAGTGAAATTTTTTAATGAAGAGAGTTATCTTCAAAGTAATAGTTTGCTGCATACAGTTGACACCAGTGGTCGAAGTTATGAAGTTAAAGATGGTTGTGTAATGGAAAAGGAGAAAATGGTTCCAAGAAATGAGGAAGAAGTGTTAGCTGATGAGGTTATGGGGAAACGTCCTAAATCCCCAGTGTACACTTGGAATTGTAGTAGTATTTGTACTGTACGACAAGAATCTATTGATAAATTACGTGACTTTCTAGAAGAATATAGTAAAAAAAGTGTTAAACAGAAGATTAAGGTGCTTCAAAGACTAGATCCATGCAGAGTGAGAAAGAATACTGGTTTGCAAGGACATTCTTTGGCTTGCCTTTCTAGGAAAGTTTGTCAAAGTGTTTTTCACCATTTTAGGATGCTGGCAGTACATCATACTGAAATGAGAAAGTTTGTGAGAAGATTGTATTTTGCTAAAAGTCCAGCACTAAAGTTAAATGAGTTGAATAGTGCTCTGTTGCGTGGATCTGTATCAGATGTAGAGAAGGTTACTGATGATATTCAGTTTTGTTACTTTGGCCCAGAACAAGAAAGTGCAGGAAATGACACAGTTATTGAAGAAAATGTGGAAGAGAATGTAGAACCCACTGTTAGTAAAAATGTTAGATCAAATTACAATATTTACTATCCTCTCTAATGAAAGACAAAATATTACTTGTATTTGTTGCCAGAGAAGCCATTATAAAACTCAAACAAGGAATGTTGATCTCTATAAAAAAAGTGAAAAAAAAAATAATTATGAGTGGAAGGATTTTGCTACATATTTGTTTTTGGAAAATTGTTTTGATTTGGGTGAAGATCAGCGTATTTGTAAATACTGTTATAACAAGTTAGAAGAAAATAAAATGCCAGCTAGAGCTGTTCATAATAATTTAGAATTGGTTGATATTCCTGCAGAACTTAGTGATTTAAATACGTATGAGTCTATACTCATTCAATGTGTCCATCCGTTTCAGACTATAGTTCGTATGGAGCCCAAAACAGGTAAATTACCTCCTTCAGATTTACAAAGAGGTTTAAAAGGAAGAGTTGTCTATTTGCCATTAGATTTGAAAAAAAATATTGAAACAATTGATGCAGATAGTTTGGAAACTGAACCATTAGTTATTCTGGTTAATGGTGTACCTACAAAGAATAAGAAAATTTGGCAGAGCTAGTAGATGTACGAAAAGTACAAAGAGCAAATTTATATTTGAAAAGAAATAATTAGTACTATGAATCAATTTATATGGATGAAGATGAAGAAGTTTTACTAGCAGACACAGGAATACCAACTGGGCAAATTGAAAAAGTGGATAAGTCAAAAGAAGAAGAAATTTATGACCATTTCAGCATACATCCTCTTCATTCTAACGAAGTTATGGGAAACACTATTGATCTGTTTCAGATGAAAAAAAGCAAAAGGAACTCCCATGAGTGTATTTGAGGAGAGCTTGGAAGCTCGTTGTTTTCCCCAGCTGTTTCCTACAGGAAAAGGTGGACGATATGATGAACGTCCAGTACAGATTCCTGTTTCTGAGTATCGGACTACAAGATTATATGCAGAAGATCCAAGATTTCGTCAAAGTATTCCTTATTTGTTCCATCTTTTATTTGAAAGTGACTTGTCTGCACTATCTTATGCAGTAAATCACATTTTTAAAACTGGAGTACATCTACATAATGTGTCTGCAAAGGATTTTATGAACAAAGTGCAACAGCGAGATGATCATTTGGAATCTCAATTGATTAATCTGATGGCTTGTCAGCGTGGAACTAATGAATATTGGTACCGACACCATGGAGAATTGAAATGTATGTTACGGAATTTAGGAACTCCTACATGGTTCCTTACCCTAAGCTGTGCTGTGTACGCTTGGGATGATTTACTGGATTTTCTTCGAGAGGCAAATTCAAATATTGAAAACATCCAATACAAGACAGCAGGAGAATTGTGCTCATTGGATCCGGTTAATGTTTGCAGATATTTCAATCATAGATTTGAGGCTATGATGTCCTTCATCTGCAATAAAAAAAATCCACCTCTTGGAGAAGTTGTGGATTTCTTTTGGAGACAAGAGTACCAAGCAAGAGGTGCTCCTTATATTCATATGCTGTTGTGGATCAAGGATGCCCCAAAATTTGGAACAGATTCTGATGATGCAGTTTTATCTTTCATTGAGGAATATGCAACATGTGCTATACCTAAAAGCACAAAAGAAAAAAACCTAAAAAGAGCAAGTTTTACGTTTCCAAACTCATCAGGTGTGGAAAATACTGTCGACGAAAGTACAACAGTAAAGATAAATTCTACACAAAATGTCGATTTGGATTTCCACGACCTGTTCTTTCAAAAGGAAGAGTAAGCAGTTTTATGTCAGCTGTGCGACATACCATTACAAGAAAATCTCAGAAAAATACCTACAACCTAAGAAGAAAAGAAGAGTCAAAATATATAAATGACTACAACCCAGTCATTTTATCCATGTGGAATGCTAACATGGATATTCAGTATGTAGCTGACAATTCTATTGCTGTTGCTCGGTATGTCACATCTTACATCACTAAATCTGAGAAAACGGAATTGAAAGAAATGTGGGAAGAGATTTCTCACGAGAAGACTGTCAGTAAAAAGCTATACAGTTTCAGTTTAAAGATGTTATTGCATCGAGAAATTGAGTCATACGAATGCTCAGATAGGTTATCATCTGCATGTCTGTACTCCAAATCCAGAAGAATAATTTGGGTAAGTTTAGGCCTTGCAGGAATGCGAAATCGGGTACTGAAATCTATTCGAGAAATTGAATATTTAGCAGAGAACGAACCAGAAAGTACAGACATTTTGAAAACAAATATGTTGGACACATATTACCCAAACAGAAGTCATCATCTTGAGAACATGTGTCTCTATGAAGTGCTGCAGAACTACATTTTTACACGGAATGCTACAGAAGACATCAACAATGGAAAATATAAAGTCATTGGTGAGAAAGGATGTTTGGTGAAACAAACAAAAGGAAGTTTGATTAATCACAGGAAGCTGAGTTGCGACACTACTGACAAAAAGGAATTTTACTACTTAGCACTTTTACAGCTGTTTAAACCATGGCGTTCAGAGGATGAATTACTTGGAGATTTTCAGAGCTATGAAGATTCCTTTAATGCATGTAAAGATAGCATAGAATGCAGTACTTTCACAAATTATGTACAAATGTTAAATGAAGAAATTGAAAAAGAAGCTACAATTGCAGCTGAAGTAGCTAGAGACAGTTCTCAAGACAGTCAAAGTTCTGGTACGCTCAGTCAAGATCCCCTAGGACAACCAATCGTAGAAAATGAAGCTGCAATAGCCATGGCTGAAGTGGAAACAGCTATGAATCAAGCTCAGGAAGATTTAATAGACTTACCAAATTTGGAACAACAACTGAATGATGAACAACAACAAATTTATGAAGAAGTCACAAAACAAATTGATCATGGATTACTACATGAAAATAAAGAGTGCTTATGTACATCATTTGAACCTATCAGAATGTATGTGAGTGGACAAGCTGGAACTGGAAAAAGTTTCTTAATTAAAGTAATTAGAAGCTACCTACAGTAAAAAACTGATTCAACTTTGTCTTGTGTTGTTACTGCTCCAACTGGGTTAGCAGCATATAACATAAAAGGAATTACCTTACATAGTTTGCTAATGTTACCAGTAGAGCGTGAGAACAAAATAGAATACCACAAGCTAACAGGAGAAGCATGTTTTGAAGTTTCAAGAGTGTTGAAGAAAATGAAAGTTCTCATTATTGATGAGGTAAGCATGGTATCAAACTTAATGCTTGCCTTTGTGCATTTAAGAATGCAGCAAATTCTAAAGACAGACTATGAATTGTTATTTGGAGGAAAACATGTTATAGTTTTTGGGGATCTACTGCAGCTCACTCCAGTTAAAGGACAACCAGTATTTAATACTCTTGCACATGAAGACACGAAAAAGTCATTAGGAAGTATAGGTAATGTGAATATTTGGTCATACTTTGAGTACAAAGAACTCATTACCAATATGGGACAAGCAAATGATGATGATTATGCAAGTATTCTCAAAGATATCAGAATTGGACTACTCACAGAACATGGCAGAAAAGCTTTACAGAGTTGATTGCTATGTAATTTGTTTCCAACAGAACAAATAGTTCCAGAGAAAATACACTAGGAAATTGCAGAAAAAAATACTGTAATCTGCTTAATGCCAACACTACATGAATGCTCTATATTCAATGAAGAACTTTTGAAATTGGAAAATGAAGAGATTATGAAAATGGAAGCCGTGGATAAAATACAGCATGAAGGAATAACTATTATATTGACAGGCAAATTGAAAACTAAATTGGATTCTCTAGAGAAAAACATATCGAAAACAGCTGGTTTAGAAAAGAATCTTTATGTATGTAGGAACTGTCGAGTAATTTCAAGACGTAATTTGAATGTAGAAAAAGGTTTAGTGAATGGAGCTATGGGTAAAGTTGTGGGTTTTGTTAATTACCAGAAAAAAGTTGGAATTGAATGTTTAAAAATAAAATTTGATCAGATTGAAGAGGTTAAAGACATTAGTCGTTGTTCAGTTCGTTTTTTGCTTGTGAAAGACTTATATGTACTTAGGAAGCAGTTTCCGTTTTCTCTAGCATATGCTGTAACTATTCACAAATCTCAAGGATTAACTGTAGATAGTGCTTTTGTAAACATTGGATCTAGTGTGTTTAAAGAAGGTATGGCATATGTTGCTTTGTCACGAGTGAAAAAATTATCTGGTTTATTCATGATAGACTTTGATGACTCAAAAGTTAGTGCTGATGCAAATTGTGTAAAGGAGTATAATAGATTAAGAAGAAGCTATGGTCCTCATTTAGGTCAGTATCCTGTGTTTGAAAAACGTGTTGTTTGTTGGAAAAGGAGAATTGAGAATATCTGTAATGAGGATGTACAGAACAGAAAACAAAAGGAGAGTGATGTGATTGCAAGCAAAAAGAAAAAGGACAATGTTGAAGAGGTTGTTGGTTGTCATTTTGAAAATAGCTATGGTGTCAACTGCTATGCTAATGTAGTGCTGAATGTTGTATTTTATCTTGAAAGTTTGCAAGAGTAGATAATACTAAATCATGAAAAAAGATTTTGTTCTCTGCTGAGTTTCCTTTATGAGAAGTTGAGTAATGATAAAACTAGAATAGAAAGTGCTTCTGATGTTAGAAATCTTTTAGATGTATGTTCTGGATGTACACAGTTTACTCAAAATGTCCAGCAAGATGCACAGGAATTCTTAATGTATATGCTTATGGTACTGGAAGATGAAGGGGTAGAAATAGAAAATATGTTTGGTCTCTCTTATAAATGGGAACATTGTTGTGAAAACTGTATGAACACATGCAGCACTAATGTTGATTCTGAAAGGTTCATACATTTAACATTACCAGAGAGTAAATCAGTGACTTTTAGTAAATTAGTTAAAGATGCAAATCACAACATGGAATGTTCTCAATGTAAATCAGAAATGTTATCAACGTTATTTTTAAAGAAATATGGACAGTATATAATTTTAATGATGCAACGTTGTAGAGCTGATGGAACAAAATTGGACACTTTAATAAAGAAGTTTGTAGGAAATCAATTATCAATATCAGGAAAGACTTTTGTTGCAGTTGCAATAATTTTCCATGATGGACCTTCTATAACTTCTGGTCATTACACAGTTTATCTAAAATGTGAAAAAGGTTGGACACTGTGTAATGATTCTCAATTGATTTTCAAGCAACGTTTGCCTGCAGAATTACCAAATTCCTACTTAATTTTTCTGAAACCAAAATTTTAGATACAAATTGCAGCATCTGAAGAAACCATTATTTCGATTTTATAGGATTATCATTGGATATTTCACCAAAAAAGGATTTAAAAATTACCATTTGGCCTCATGGAAAGGTAAATGTTTCTATTGTGGACTTCTTTGACAGATAATATTTTGGTGTATGTGCTTAAGCAACAATATTTACAGACATTTTTTATTGCAAATAGTTATTGTTCTTAGAAGATATTTTTAATATATATGTTACATTTCTATCAAGGTATGTTTTACTGAGGATAGATTCAGGGCTTTTTTAAACAATCTTTCAGATTGTTTATTTTTTTGCCCGCTGTTAAGTGATGAATGCAATTGATATCACTATTTTCAGCGAAATTCAATATATTTTGAAAACAGCAAAAAAAGGGCAAAAAATTACTTTGTTAAATATGAAAATATGTGTACTGTATTCTAAAATGTATTGTTAAATATTACTACTTTTTTTCTTTTTTTTCAGATCGAGAAAGAAAATTTAGGAAATTGAATCCATTTTTCTTGTAATTAAAAAAACCCATTTATTTCTAATTAAGTTATTTTGTTGGTCAAGTAAGTTTAAAATATCTGTATTTCTCACCCCTTCACTTTCATGCTCCTTTTTCTTCACTTCTCCTCACTCTGCTTTTCTCATTTCCCTTCCCTCTCTCTTCTTCCTTTACTGCTCTTTCGTAACTCCCTCACTCCTTCTCTACTACTCCCCTAGGTTTACTGCCTCCATCACTATTTTTTCAACCATGTTTCTCTCCCTGTCTCCATATGTCTCAGTCATTCTAACTGCCTTACTCCTTCTCATTTCCTTGCTCTCTGTCTCTGTTTCTGTCTCTCTCCCTTTGTCTGTCTTACCCTTAATTTCCTTAACATCTCTGGGGCAGATTTATGTTTCCTGGCGCATCCCTGCAAATCAGCAGGGATGCGCCAGGAAAGATGCGTCACGCAAGTTTACCCTTGCGCCACCACAGATGCGCTGCATTTACAATGCAGCGCATCGTGGGGCAAGGATAAACAGATGCGTGACGCATCTGATGGCGTAAGGGCGGTGCATTGCTGGAGTCGTGTCGCAAGCACGACGCAACTCCAGCAATGTTTAGGGGCTGCCCATACCTAACATGCTGCGTCATGCCTTACGCCTGCTTCAAGCAGGCGCAAGGTTTTGACGCAGCAGCGTCGGAAAAGTGACTGAGTGAAATCTTGTAGATTTCACTACATCACTTTTCCGAGGCTTTTTCCGCTGGAACGCCCACCCTGCATACATTAAACCTGACGCAGGTTTAATGTGGCGCAGGGCTGTACACCGTGACGCATCTCCATAGATGCGTCACGATGTAAATAGGGCGCAACGTGGCGCAGGGTTTACGCCGCCGTTGCGTCACAAAAGTGACGCAACGACGGCGTAAAAGTTGCGCAAGTCTAACATAAATCTGCCCCTTTGTTTCTACCACTCCTCCTCTCTCCATCACTCATTTTCCATCTATGTTAATTTTTTAACCTTCTCCGTCATTCTCCTTCCCTCACCTTCCCTAACTGTCACTATCCTTTACTCATAGTCACTCCTATTCTCCTACTTCACTTCCTCCTGTCTGTATCTCACACCCCTTCATCTTTTCGCATTCTTTCCTTCACTCTCCCTCACTCTCCTTTGCTCATTGAAATCCTGACTCCCTTTCTCTCACTCCAGTTTCCTAAATCCCTCCATCCCCTCACTCCCCATCTCTCACTTTCCCTTACCCCCTTTTCTAATCCTCATACCCCTTATCTTACCATCACTCCACTTCTCTTACTTTCAATCCCTTTACCCTGCTGTACTTCATCCGCTTCATCTATAACTCCCTTTTCCTATCTCCGTCCCTTACTCCCCTTTTCTCACTTCCCCTCCATCACTCTCCATTACTCACTGCCACTCCCTTACTCATTCACTCTTCTTACCTGTATCCTCTACCCTTAGTCCTTTTGTTGCAGTCAGTCTTTCACTTCCCTTTCATGACTGATCATACTTTCCTTTTCTCACTCATTCTGTCTGTCCTTTCCTCTTCTTCACTCAGTCATTTCAATCATTACAATCATTCATGTATACACTACACATTCATTCAATAAAATTACAACACAGTATATTAGGAATATTGGAGAAGTGAAGTGAGTTCTGAAAAGAACTGTTTTTTTTGTCTTTTTTGTTTTGTATTGTTTTTTTTAACAATTTTGTAGTTTTTTAAAAAAAATTTTAGAGCCAAAAAAAAAACTGGTAATGAAAAACTGTTCAACAGGAACAAAAAAAAAAATTAAAAAAACTTATGGGCTGGAGCATGTGTGCTGCTGTATTCTGTTTTCAATTATGCTGCTCTCACCGTAGCAAATAACAGCATTGCACACATTTCAATGTATGTGCACCTTCTGGAAAAGGGGGCGGATGTCCAGTGGCCTGGTGCACGGTGAATCTGCGGCCGCAGATGATGTGCTCGGCTGAGCAGCTGGAGGGTTGTCCCTTAGGGCTCTAGTTGTTTCTCGAGCATAGCGTATAGGATGCACTGTTTTGAAGTGCCTCAGCATGGAATAAATACTAAAGGAGTATTTCTTGCTCGGACCTCCTCTAGATAGGACACTTCCGCAAATAGTGCATGTCACCTTTGGCGCATTCACCTTCTTTTGGCCCTCTGGAAATGTGAAATAATTCCAGATGAAAGAGTGTTTTTGTTTGCTCTTTCTTGGTGCTTCCACAAAGGTCTCCTCCTCACTCCCTGAAGTTGACTGCTGTTCTGCCATTTTCAAGTAAGATTTCACTCGAGTAGCTGTTCAGCAGCTGTCATTTGAGATGTCATCAGTGATGTCATGAGTTATGTCACTGACCATGTCATGAGTGATGTAATATGTGACGTCATCAGCAGTGGATTGCGGTCGCGCGAGTTATAGTTAGCTGAACTAACTATAACGGGGGAATTTCAATGGTTTTGTACGAGTGAAATGTCCAGCTAACTATAACATGTGTGAAACCTATGGTTTTTTCAGTGAATTTGCAAGGTTTTTTAAGTGCTAATTCCTAACTATAACGTGTGTGAAACCTATGGTTTTTTCAGTGAATAAATATATATATATGCTCCTTTGCTCGGAGGCTTTTTTGGAAATTTCTAATCTGGAGCATGACCCACTCCCCACCGTGACCTTAATCAAGGAATGCTATTTCAGCAAAAAAAACACTGTGGCTGAAGGAAGGGATTCAGAGAGAGGGGGACTCTCTCTTTCTGATCGTGCCGATTTGAAGGCTTTTCTCGCAGACAATCATGGAATTCAAGCACCATGCAAACAGAAGGAATCCACGTGGCAATGTGAGTCATTTAACCCACCAAGATTGAAACATGCACTGTAAATAATTGGACACTTGAAGAAAAATACAATCTATTTTGATGTTATACGAACTTTAACTATCAGTGCAATGCATCATGGGGTTTGTATTTTGTATGCCTGTCACGTGACTTTTTGAAGTTTAAAAAGCGCGCACAAAGCACTGTGCAAATGACTTTCTCCCCCTGTGACCAAGGCAGATGCCGAAACGCGTAAGGGATGAGAGATATTTGCGTAGCTATGCCTGTGAATAAATACCTTCAATCCGGTATTGGGCCTCATGTGGTGCTTCAACAGATGGGAAACGGTCGGGCTGCTCCGTGCCCGGTGTTCTGAGGCCGCCCTGTAGGGTGTATTGCTCCTTTGCTCAGGGGCTTTTTTGGAAATTTCTAATCTGGAGCATGACCCACTCCCCACCGTGACCTTAATCAAGGAATGCTATTTCAGCAAAAAAACACTGTGGCTGAAGGAAGGGATTCAGAGAGAGGGGGACTCTCTTTCTGATCGTGCCGATTTGAAGGCTTTTCTCGCAGACAATCATGGAATTCAAGCACCATGCAAACAGAAGGAATCCACGTGGCAATGTGAGTCATTTAACCCACCAAGATTGAAACATGCACTGTAAATAATTGGACACTTGAAGAAAAATACAATCTATTTCGATGTTATACGAACTTTAACTATCAGTGCAATGCATCATGGGGTTTGTATTTTGTATGCCTGTCACGTGACTTTTTGAAGTTTAAAAAGCGCGCACAAAGCACTGTGCAAATGACTTTCTCCCCCTGTGACCAAGGCAGATGCCGAAACGCGTAAGGGATAAGAGATATTTGCGTAGCTATGCCTGTGAATAAATACCTTCAATCCGGTATTGGGCCTCATGTGGTGCTTTAACAGATGGGAAACGGTCGGGCTGCTCCGTGCCCGGTGTTCTGAGGCCGCCCTGTAGGGTGTATTGCTCCTTTGCTCGGAGGCTTTTTTGGAAATTTCTAATCTGGAGCATGACCCACTCCCCACCGTGACCTTAATCAAGGAATGCTATTTCAGCAAAAAAACACTGTGGCTGAAGGAAGGGATTCAGAGAGGGGGGGACTCTCTCTTTCTGATCGTGCCGATTTGAAGGCTTTTCTCGCAGACAATCATGGAATTCAAGCACCATGCAAACAGAAGGAATCCACGTGGCAATGTGAGTCATTTAACCCACCAAGATTGAAACATGCACTGTAAATAATTGGACACTTGAAGAAAAATACAATCTATTTCGATGTTATACGAACTTTAACTATCAGTGCAATGCATCATGGGGTTTGTATTTTGTATGCCTGTCACGTGAGTTTTTGAAGTTTAAAAAGCGCGCACAAAGCACTGTGCAAATTACTTTCTCCCCCTGTGACCAAGGCAGATGCCGAAACGCGTAAGGGATAAGAGATACTTGCGTAGCCATGCCTGTGAATAAATACCTTAAATCCGGTATTGGGCCTCATGTGGTGCTTTAACAGATGGGAAACGGTCGGGCTGCTCCATGCCCGGTGTTCTGAGGCCGCCCTGTAGGGTGTAATGCTCCTTTGCTCGGAGGCTTTTTTGGAAATATATATATATATATATATATATATTCACTGAAAAAACCATAGGTTTCACACACGTTATAGTTAGGAATTAGCATTTAAAAAACCTTGCAAATTCACTGAAAAAACCATAGGTTTCACACATGTTATAGTTAGCCCCCGTTATATTCCCCCGTTATAGTTAGTGCAGGCAACTATAACTCACGCGACCGCAATCCTCTGCTGATGACGTCAGATATTACATCACTGTATTTAGACACTTATTTACCCATGTCTTCTTCCATTATTCTTTAGCTATACATATATTACAAATATTTATTTTTCAGAAAGACACATATGTCATCAGTGATGTAATATCTGACGTCATCAGCAGAGGATTGCGGTCGCGTGAGTTATAGTTGCCTGCACTAACTATAACGGGGGAATTTCATTGGTTTTTTATGAGTGAAATGTCCAGCTAACTATAACATGTGTGAAACCTATGGTTTTTTCAGTGAATTTGCAAGGTTTTTTAAATGCTAATTCCTAACTATAACGTGTGTGAAACCTATGGTTTTTTCAGTGAATTTGTACGGTTTTTTAAATGGACATTTTTTTGGGAGATTATTTGTAAACCTATGTATAAAATAATATATGTACTATATCCTGCATTATGGAATGGTTAAATTTTTTTTTTTATGCATTTTTTTCCGTGCGCGTACGGTAAGCTGACGCTACGCGCTCCGTACGTCATAAGTACGGTGCGCTTACGTGATAGGATGCGCGTACGGTAAGCTGACGCTACGCGCTCCGCACGTCATAAGTACAGCGCGCTTACGTGATACGTACGTGACGTACGCGTACACGCGGAAGCAACGTCGCGGTTACGCAGGGGCGTGTAATGCGCATGCGCGAGTGCGTCTTACGTACGCGCTCCGTAAGCGCTCCGTAAGCGTCACGTTTGCGCATGCGTACTTGTTTGCGAGCGCGTACCGTAAGCTTACGGAGCGCGCACGGTAGGTCATGTGATCCACAAAGAACACTTTTCATTGGTTGAAACTACTTTCAGTTCCAGAAACTTCCCACACCACACCCATTCCCCTCATTACTGCTTGAGATCCCCTAGGAGAAGGAGCTGAATTGACATTGAGATACAATGGCAGAACAGCAGACCTCTTCTGAGAGTGAGGCTAGCAGAACCACCATCATCCAGGGAAGGAGGAAACAAAAGAATTCTTTTGTATGGGAGTATTTTACTTTTCCAGAGGGGGAGAAAAAGGTCAATGCTCCATTGGTCACTTGCACACTTTGTGACCGTGTTTTATCTAGAGGAAATCCAAGGAAGAAGTATTCCTTTGGAAATCACTCTATGATGAGACACCTTAGGGATAGACATCCCAGGACCTTTGCTCGACATACTGGAGAAAACTCTTCAGTAAGTCACCAGAGCCCAACCTCAGAAGCTCAGCCGAGTACATCATCGGCAGCTCAGCTGAGCCCTTCCTCTGAGGTGGGAGCATCACCTTCTTCTGCTCCTCTGGACGTTAACCCTCGATTTGGGAGGGTTGTAATGAGGTGTATAACGTGTTCTGGTCTTATTGTTTTTGGGGAGACCAGTGTTCCCCTTATTAACAATAAGATAGACCAGCACGTTTGTAGACGCTCATAATATTCCCATTCTTTCTTTCCTCCATCCCTGTATTAACCCAACGGCTCTTTTAAGAGCCAACCTTACCTCACAATTTTTAAAAATTTTTTTTAGGCTTTCCTTTTTGAAAAAACTTTTTTTGCCGTGCGCGCACGGTACGCGTAATTACGCGAAGTTCGCGGAATTTTTCCTCGCGGAATTTCTCCGTTTACGCCGTGCGCGTACGCTGCACGCATTCGGCGATTTTTTGAAAAAAAAATTACAATTAATTTTTTGCCCTTGGGGGTCCTTCTGAGACCCCCTGACAAAGGCTAGGGGGTCAGGAACTGTCCAGCCTGCCCCCTTTTCACGTTATCCACCTTTGTTTTTCACCCCCTCAGACTGCGAGAGACAAAATGGCGGCCGACACTTCCTGGTTTCGACCAATTCGAATGTTTACTAAGATCTAACAACCAATCAGAATCGCGCTCGCGCACGGCACCGTACGCGTACGGTAAGCTTACCGTAAGCGCACGGAGCGCGCCCATAGATATATATATTGATTTAAATGCTATTTTCTCAGGAAATACTGAACAGATTTACACAAGACCTTCAAAAGGCACATGCCTGACCTGAGGGCTACCTCTCTGCCAAATTTCACATAATTCTCTTCAGCCGTTCGGGCTGTAGCTCGGACTAAAGGTCCTATGGAAAAATGCATGGGGAAAACGCGTTTTGGGACCCCCCTTTTTTCTCAGCCCCCGCTTGACAAATCCCCCCGAGACTTTCAGGGTAGGAGCGGAGCGTAGCGCCCCATTAGTTTTGAAAATTTCGCGAGGATTCGTCAACCGGCGCCAAAGTTATTCAAAATAGAATTTTGAGATTTCCTATGGAAACACGGTCCTAACTATAACTATCTACTGGCGACCGCCAGTAGATAATATATATATATATATATATATATATATATATATATAATATATATATATATATATTATCTACTGGCGGTCGCCAGTAGATAGTTATAGTTAGGACCGTGTTTCCATAGGAAATCCGCAGCATTCTATTTGGAATAACTTTGGCGCCGGTTGACGAATCCTCGCGAAATTTTCAAAATAGGTGGGGTGCTCCGCTCCTACCCTGAAAGTCTCGGGGGGATTAGTCAAGCGGGGGCTGAGAAAAAAGGGGGGTCCCAAAACGCGTTTTCCCCATGCAATTTTCCATAGGGACCTTTAGTCCAAGGTACAGCCCGAACGGCTGAACAGAATTACTTGAAATTTGGCAAAGAGGTAGTCCTCAGGTCAGGCATGTGCCTTTTGCATATATGGTGTCAATCTGTTCAGTAGTTCCTGAGAAAATCAAAAGTAAAATCATATACATATCTGGGAGGAGCCTAACCACACATCTCATCGTGAGATCTGATTGGCTGTCAGTACTTCATCCAAGAAGTGTTGGCAGCCATCTTGGGACCAATATACATGATAGCACCTCATTAAAAAGCATTGCAGTTAATAGAAGGTTTTAAGACTTTAGTTACATTATAAATCATTTGTTGATGGTACCATACTCATTTTAGGAATTGTGGTGTGTTCTAAGGTGATTTTACCATGTGAAAAAGCCTTCTGCTGTGATATCACGAACCATGTTTGAGAGAAAACCATTTTCTCATACTTTTCCCACAGAGGTTTGGAAGGTGATCTATAAGCTAAACTGAGAGCATATTTTCTGTAAATTCAAATTATCTTTCTCAGTCATGTAAGAATGAAGTCTGACATTCTCAGTAAAACATGTACATCCAACAAGGGCAGAGACTGTCAGTTGATTCCTTTGTGTTCTACTGCAGCTTCCCAGAGTGCTCTAAACAACAACTAGAGCGCTAACAGTCTTACTTATGACAAAAGTATGGCACACCTGAAGCCATCTTGATTGGAATAAAGTGGTAACACTTAAAACATTTAATTTACAAAGGAACAAAATGAGGGGGTTCATTTTGCCATATAAATTATGATTAGTGCTGCAGAAAGAAAAACTAGGGCACATTTTGACTTCTGAAATCCTCTTTTATTTCATAAAAACATTCTGACATGCAGACTGACACATGCACTTTGAATACCAGCAGCAGACTTGCCTGGTGAGCAGTAGCTTTACTACAGTGATCTAATGAGCAACTAGAGTGCTAACATTCAGAATTTATGGAAAATGTGTGACACATCTGAATGCCTTCTTGATGGAATCAAAGTAAAAAACTGAAAGTATTTCCTACTGAGGAGACTGCAGTAAATGAGGAAATTAGGAAACTTCATAACAAATAAATCTCCCAAGATGGCCACCAGAGACAAAAGAGCCCAAATGTAGCCCAAATATCACCCAGATGTAGCCCAAGTATAGCCCAATGACAGAATGTCCCAGAGTGTTCTTAAGAACAAGTAGAGCGCTTACTGTCTTACTTATGACAAAAGTATGGCACACCTGAAGCCATCTTGATTGGAATGAACTGGTAACACTTAAAACATTTAATTTAAAAAGGAACACAATGAGGGGGTTCATTTTGCCATAGAAATTATGATTAGTGCTGAAGAAAGAAAACTTAGGGCACATTTTGAGTGACTTCTCAAATCCTCTTCTATTTCAATTCTGATATGCAGACTGAAACATGCACTTCTAATACTAGCAGCAGACTTCCGTGGTGAGCATTAGCTTTACTACAGTGATCTAATGAGCAACTAGAGTGCTAACATTCAGAATTTATGGCAAATGTGTGACATATCTGAATACCTTCTTGATGGAATCAAAGTAAAAACCTGAAAGCATTCCCTACTGAGGAGACTGCAGTAAATGAGAAAATTAGGAAACTTCATAACAAATACATCTCCTAAAATGGCCACCAGAGACAAAAGAGCCCAAATGTAGCCCAAATATCACCCAGATGTAGCCCAAATGTAGCCCAATGACAGAAGTGTGCAAAACACTTATTTGTTGTGTATTTGCAGTTTTATATAGTGCAGACTTGTCAGGTATTGGAGTGCTTTACATGAACATTGGTTACATCACACAAGATCAAATTCATTTTAGTTGTAGACATGGGGAGATTAAGTGATTTGACCAGAATCACAGAATGTTGAGCTGAAGCAGAAACTCCAACCTGGTTCCCCAGTTGCAAAGTCTGCAGCTCTGGAAGTAACACCACACCCTCTCCCCTTGGATGCAACATTTAATCAAGTGGTCAACTGGATAAAAAAACTAAGATTACAAATAATTTAAAAGTTCTTTGTCGCTACTTGAAAACTCAGAAAATATGTCCTCATTTTAGTTTTTTAGAGCACTAACCATAATTTTGATGCAAATAAGACCCTCTCATATATGTAATTTCTAAAGGAAATGCTCTAGGCATTACAGTTTTGATTACATCAAGATGACGTCAGGCATTCCACACTTTTGTAATAAATATAGAATGTTAGCAATCTAGTTGTTCATTGGGATACTGTTGAGAGGCAGAGGCCAGGGGCACGGACTCTGAAAATTGAAGGCAGGTAGGAGAGTGCAGAGGCAACAATTTGACCACACTAGGCAGGCAGGAAGGGCAGTGGCAGCACAACAGACTATGGAGGGCAGTGGAAAGGGGGGCAGGGGCAACAAACCAACAATACAGGACTGGCAAGAGAGGCTGGGGCAATATAATAGACCATTGTGGGCAGAAGGAAGAGGCAGCGGTCATACAACCATACATGCCAACAGACCCGTTTCAGCCAGGAAATGTCCAATGTTTTTAAGCTCAAATGAGCTTTACTTGATCTGTTTCCTGTCTACAATCTTCTCTTTTTCAATGTAACTCAAAGGGGAAAATCAATACCCCAGTTTTATTTCAAAATCTCCCTCTTACCAAGTTCAAAATGTTCGCAAGTATGGTACATTGGATCATGGTAGGCAGGAGGAATTGGGGTAGGGACATGGACTCGGATAACAGAGGACAGGAGGGACATTGAGAGGTGCACCAAACTGACCCTACAGGGCAGGCATCAGGGTTTGCAGCAGCACAATACACCACACAGGGCATGCGGGACGGGAGTGCAGCACAACAATCCATAGAAAGCAATAGGGAGGGGACAGGACCATGCACATGGACAACAGACAACAGGGGGGAAAGAGGCAATGGTAGCTAGCTGACCATAATGGACAGAAAGGAGAGAAAGCTGCAGCATAACAGACCATAAAAGGCAGGAGGGACGGATCAGGGGCATTACAATGGAACCGACAAGCCAGGAGGGAGGGAATAGGGGTCTGCACATGGAAACAGAGGGTTGGGGGCAAGTGGGCAGGGCAGGAGCAGCAAGATGACCATGGAGGTCAGGCAGGATGGGCACTAGAAACAAGACACACCATGGAGAGCAACAGTGAGACTATGATGGCATGCACACAGACCATGGAGGGAAGGTGGGAGGGGGTCAGTAGCAGCTAGCTGACCACACAGGGAAGGTGGGAGGGGCCATGGCAGCACAGAAGACCATGCATGGCAAGCGGGAGGGTTAGTGGCAGCACAATGGCTATGATGGGCAAGAAGGAGGGTGCAGGGGCATGCACAAAGGACCATGGAGGATAGAAGGGAGGGTCAGGACCTGGGCACAGACAAGAGAGTTCAGGGGAAGGGGCCTCACAGCAGACCGCGCGGGGCAGGCAGGAGGAGCAGTTGCAGCACAACAGACCAGGGAGGGCAGAAGGGTGTGACAGTAAAATGGACCATGGAGGACAGGAGGAAGGGGACAGGGGCATGGCATGTGGACAGGCAGGGTGGAGGTGGCAGGGACAGGTTACAGTCATCTGACAATGCTAGGCAGGTGGTAGGGGAGTGGCAACTCAACAGAACACTCAGAGTAGATAGGAGTGGCAGGTCCATGGAACATGGTGGTCAAAAAGGATGGAGCAGGGGCATGCACAAAGACATCGGAGGGCAGGGGGAACGAGAATAGGGGCAGCAAGCAAAGCACAGAGGCTAAGCAGGAGGTCAATGATGGGCCATAGATTTGGGCAATGGAGGGCAGGATGAGTGGACTGGTATATCATGCTAAATGCAGAGCAGTGGCAGCACATCAGACCATGCATGGCAGGAGGGAGGAGGCTAGTCCATGGATTCAGACAACAGAGGATAGGGAGGAGGTGGATGGGGCAGCAAGCTAACTGTTCAGAGAAGGTGGGTATTAGGAACTTTACTGTTTTTAAAATGTGTGTCTGTGCGAACTACTTAAAATATGAACAAGAATGCAGCCTAATCTCACTTTTATTCAGGAAGAAGAGGACGTTTGGGACTGTGACTCCGGGGTCACTTGGCAGAAACATCCCCTGACCCTCCACCCCCCATCGCAAAATGTAATGCCCGTGAAAAGGGTAGGTGGACGCAGTGATAGAACATAGTCCTGAGAGCAGGATTGAAAATGAAAACTAGGTATAGTATATGGTATAAACTATGCACCAAAAAGTGTGATATAAGATGAACCGGGGCGTGAAATATAATATGCAATACATTGTGCGCAATGACAGATTCATTGGAGAGCGCGAGATAGCACAGGCACTAGCGCTTGCTATGTGATATGCGCCTTGGAGTGTAATATGCACAGGGCAGTGTTGTGTAACCTAAGTAGTCTCTAAAGTTGTAATATAAAATATGTGCTGGGTAGTGTAACATTGCATATGCACTGTGACAAAGATATGGATCCCAGATTGTAATATGTATGGCATAGCGCTGTGCTTTATAACATAGGCATCGAGGAAGGCACGTTAGATGGGACAATATAACAAGGCAAGTGTGGCATGACATATTCACGGGGTGGTGTTACAGTGCACATGGGCTAGAGAGTGTCATAGCATACGCACTAGCTGGTGGAATACAACACAGAGGTGTGTGGCACTCGGCGGGCACTGGTGGGTGTAACACAGCATTGGGCTCAGCCAGGAGCGAGCACGCTGTGACTCTCAAGTGAGGTTTGTCTCCTTTCCAGAGAGTAAAATAAAAAGTATTACACATCCGGCGGTGGATGTGTGTTTTATTAACCGTGAGGGGGTTTCTTGCATAGTTTGGTAGAATTTTTGTCGAATCCCCTTTGAATGGCTTGGTGTGCATGTGTATTAAATGTGCCCGTCAATAGCTACCCATGTTTGTATAAATAAACGACAAGGGTGTCTACTTGGAGAGTACCCACCAGCGGGGGCGCCGGGATTAGGCACGGTAGGGTGTCAGACATGTCAGAGCTTCACTAGCGGTGTGAATACATTCTACGTGGATTCATTGTATGCATAGTCGCCTTTCAATGAATATCACGCAAATCGTCATGGTGATAGGTACATACGGTTTGTCCAGCATGTCCTAGGTGTTTCTATAAATATATATTTTTTTAAATAAATAAAAAACAAAGGCCGGCCCCGGGGGGTGGTTTCCCCGGGGCCATAAGTGGCCTGAGGAGGGGGGCAGCACAGCCCCCCTCCTAAAGAATAAAAAAATTAAAAAAAGGCCATGACCTGGGGGTTGGGGTCCCCGGGGCCGATTAAGGCCTTGGGAGGGCCAAATTAATTTTTTTCAACAAAAAAAATTTGGGTGCAGGCCAGGGGGATGGGGTCCCCAGGGCTAATAAATTAGAAAAAGAAAGGGGGCCACACAGCCCTCCTTCTTAAAAATAAATAAATAAAAGACCGGCATCGCGCCGGAGGCCACGCCCCCTCCTTGCAGCACTCTGCAAACGCGCCCCCTGGCCAGTTGTAAGTTGAGGAATTAATTCCCCTTCAATACTGAGGGTCCCTGCCCAACAGGTATCTCCAGTATGCGCCAGGGAGCTGCGTTGCAGACAGGTGTTCTGAGGCCACGCCCCTTTTTACACCTCCATGCAACGCAGCTCTGTGGCGCTTACTGGAGGTACCTAGTGGTCTAGTTGGACCCTAGGGACCCTCAGGATTCATGGGGACTTAATCTCCCAACTTAAAACGGCTACAGGGCGTGTTTACACAGTGGGGAAGGGAGGGGACGGGGCATGAGGTGACGTGTTCAAACACGCCCTGTGGTGCGTTTTAAGAGGTAGTTTTAATCCCCTGCCCTATTATATACTAGGGGCTTACAGAGGAGGTCATGCTAATCACAGGGGGACCCCAACACATAGTGTGCCCTAGTGTATGTAGGTGTTTTCACTGTATTCTGAGTGTCTTTTAACATAGCACTGGCTCTAGGACTGGTTAGTCAGACTCAGTTACCACCAGTATCCGTCTGAAAAAGTTGAGGGTACAGGATGATTTTGCAACAAGGCTTGTTTCTGCTCTTCTGTTTGTTCTTTCTGCACGTTATACTTCTTCCTGCACTTTTCTTTGTCTTTGAGGACTTCTGTTGCTTCTTTCTGCATTTCTTTTTTTTCTTTCTGTGCGTTTTTCCTTCTTTCTTCACATGTCCTATCTCTGTAGGCATAGCTAGAAATTAGCATTTAAAAAACCTTTGAAATTCACTGAAAAAAACATAGGTTTCAGGCACGTTATAGCTAGGAATCAGCATTTAAAAAACCTTAGAAATTTACTGAAAAAACCATAGGTTTCAGGGGCGTTATAGTTAGCTGGACTTTTCACTCGTACAAAACCATAGAAATTCCCCCGTTATAGTTAGTTCAGCTAACTATAACTCGCGTGCCCGCAATGCACTACTGATGACGTCACATATTACATCACTCATGACATGGTCAGTGACATCACTCATGACATCACTGATGACATCAATGTTTGCCATTTGGTGGGATTAAGTGGATGAAGGAACTGGTTGAGGTACATAGGGCCTCATTACAATGCTGGTCGGACTGGCGTCCATGGTCCTGTTGGAGGTGGCCGGACCACTGTGATACAGAAGCAGTCGCTCTGACCGGCGTATTACGATGCATTTGAATACATAGATTTCCAACTGCCCCCATACTCTGGCTCCATCAGGAAGTATGACCACGTTGGTGTCGTAAAAGACCAATGGAAACAGCCAGAGAGCATACCGCCTTACAAACCACCGACCCAATTGCCATATGCTTTTCCGATGAGCCGACGGTGGCAATCCAACCACCTCGTCTGAGCTGGAAAAAAAGGGGTGTGAGACACCGGGGGGGGGGGGGTGTCTCACAAGGGCGTGGCTTACAAGCACATAATCTGTACTTCTGTGATTGGCATAGTGTTCCACATGTATGGTATGCTACTACTTCTGTCATTGCCTATCATCCAGATATGTGATACAACAAGTTACATTGTACCTAAACATGCCAGAGCTATTGGATTTGCCAATGGTTGTTAGTTACATTAGATATTGCAACAACAACTGTGGTTTGATTGCATAGGAGTATGGCGATACTTCAGTTCTGACATGAGGAGACTGCGAATGGTCTATTACGAGTCTCTTTGCAGCTACATCTGCAGCAGTGGAAGGTGGTTGTGCTGCAGAGTTCAATTTATGTCTCACCCTGAGGGCGAGCGGAAACAATGGTGGGTCCGATGAGACCTGTCTCAGCACCATCAGGCCTTGGACCACCTCATGCCATGCTACACAACTGGCACTACTCATGCTTTCCACTTTCCTTTCTAACCCCCCACGTCCTGTTTTCCATGATATGTGTATTTATTGGCAAGATGTCCCCGCATGATTATTTGTTTAGAGGTTGCTATCGCCGTAGTACTGCAAGTCGAAAGATGTGAGCATTAGCCAAGGCAAGCTGTAATTCTTAACATAGCAGATACCACCCAGTGCAATGTCTGCCCCTGTTGGAACTCATCCCACAAATACATCCATTGAACATTGACCCTCGGTCTCTGTAACTCTGTAACGTGTCCCAAGGTCTGACTATACTTACCACTGCAAAATGAGCAGCCATCATGATGAAACAAACACAACTGTAGTCACACTTCCCACATCATCCAATAAGAACAATTACTATCAGTAGCAATGGCAGGACAAAGGTCTGCAAAACCAAATGTTTTATTTTAGATAACAAATTCACCCTGTCAACCTAGGCCCTTGTAGCATATCATATTTACATGGTGCCATCAAAATGGATGTCCATATGATATGCATTATTACCTATCCACACAAGGCCCTGCAATCGGCAAATGGTCAACTGTACCAACACATAACATGTAGATCTGTGGGTACCTGCTGTAGCTAAATTGCAGCAATATGTGACTATCAAGAAGAAGGTGGCATGACAGTGCTTATTTCACACTGTTCACACATCCCAAGCGACACTTTCACATCTTTCCACTGCCAGATGATCCAGTTGAAAGCTGCACATGAGTAGCTTAGCTAGGTGTCACATGTAGTACAATAGAGTTGAAGGGAGAGAATGTTGTGCCTAGTGGTGTGTGATTTCAGCACAAATGAACATTGTACATGAGTCTGCCTCGGACCATGACCAGTTAAGATTGGTTCATGCGAGCACACCTTTTTCACATTGCAAATGTCAATGCCATTAGAACGCCCAAAGTGCATGAGGGTTAGAAAATATCCAGTCCATAAAGAGGGCTTACTCGTGTCCAAAAGGTAAGGTAATTTTCTGTACCTACCTTGTCTCGCATACACAAAAACCAATGTAGTACTGAATGCTGACACAGACACATATGAGCCCAACATGTCAGCACATTCACTCCCTCATCCATGTGACCAACCACAGAAGGACCCTTCACAGATGCACATGTGCATCTCTACTAACTGAATGCAGCCTTCTCAATGACATGCAAACTCACATTGCCAGATAGTATTGGAAGTCTTCCAACCATGTGTGTCATTGCTTGAACAATTCCACCTACCTAATGACATCCATCAATGTGATTGGGTATCTGTGACTCACCCACCCATGTCTACACACCCCTGTATGTGGTTACATCTATTCTGTATACCCATCACAGAATACAATTGTCATGTACACATTGGCCAACACATACAAATGTGATGTAATAAGACTGAAGACTTTATAGACCCTCACATATTGTATGGGACAGTTCTACATATGACTGTACAACACATAAAGGTACACATGCCAGCATGTAGGCATCAAATGAGATGGCACCAGTAATGTTAGCCACCTTATGATAGTGTACATTCCCCACTTATCAAGGGGAAGTAGTTCTCAATGTCTGCATCCAGAGTGCATTGTATGTCATGCCACAATTAAGTGGTCCCCCATCACATGAGACACAGTAGTGACAGAGCATCACTCCAGTCACAAGGGTGACAATTGGCCTGTTTGGGACGACTGTCACACATGCCAGCAAATGATAATGTAGGTAATCAGTGACATTATGCAGCCATGTGGCTGTTCAACTCTGGAAACTGCCATTTGACAGAACGCTGCTTAGTTCCTCTTCACAGGGACAATAGTCTACAGTTATCACCATGCACTTACTACCAGACGTACACATGCAACAACTCTCCCATTTCGTGAGACATGAGTCA
The DNA here is from genome assembly GCF_964204655.1 of Triturus cristatus. Classification (NCBI taxonomy): domain Eukaryota; kingdom Metazoa; phylum Chordata; class Amphibia; order Caudata; family Salamandridae; genus Triturus; species Triturus cristatus. The sequence continues at coordinate 805,632,029 of NC_140592.1, read as the reverse complement.
CTTTCAAGCTTGATGGGGAAATAGCTGCCTGTCGCAAAATATAGATGGTCATGCAGAATATTACACTCAGGCCAATACTCACCCCCTCATAGCTGCTGTTGGGCTCTTAACAGCCCATCAGGTCCGGATAGGCCTCAGCCAGTATGCAGACATTGAGGGCTCAGGGTCCGACGCATGCCTCCTCTGCCTGCGGAAGACAGCCCCAGCTGGACTTCAATGATCTTGCGGGTGCAGCGTCTCAGGTCATCCCATGTTTTCCTGCAGTGAACTTTGTGCAGATTAGTGATCCCCAGGGTTCGCACCTTCCGGGGGATGGCTTTCCATAAAGATACCTTCTGATGGGCATTGACCTGTATGGATGCAATAGATGCAGAGACTGAGAAGACATGAAAGATATAAGTTATCTGTTAGGGTGACACATAGGTTGTAGACAGCTAGCTTAGCCATCAATCAATAGTCCACACACTACATGTATGAGGTGCACATGCTGAGCAACACCAAAAGCATTACTACACACTAATAAATTCATCTGAAGACTACCCTCAGTCCTGATTTTGCCCATACTGACTAGGCCAGCTTTCTGACATAGCCCTGGGCCACACAACATATTCTCTGAAATTAGTTATCATGTTACACAGCACACCATTGAGTCCTCCTGAATGGTACAGTACTAGTGCATCACTGAACAGACACCTGAACAGTCTGGATAAATTACTTTATTCATACAGGACAAGACATCACTGCTACCATTGCACTGACAAAATGTAAAGGTTTGGGTCACAATGAAATGGCTGGCATGAGTATCACTGAGAGCTCCCACTCTGAGGGTCAGTGGGCATGTGATTTATTCAATTGGACATCAGACACATCTAAATGTTTTTGTGTGGGAAGTCCTGCCATCATGGGACAAACCATATGCCCTATGTGGCACTGTATATGGGATGACCCCAACATACCATTGTACATCCTGCCTGATTGGTCATGCTTACAGCTGGTGATGCACTTTTGAGCTGCACTCCAGATGTAAACAACTGCCTGCAGTGTACATGTTTCAAATGAGCAATGTTCCTGTACAATGATAGAGTCAGTCATAGGACAGTCATATAGCTGACATGTGGGGGTAAGGGGCCTGTCCTACAGCAACGACACACAGTGTCAATGTGGGTCCATGGACAGTAGTCCCGGGTCTGGGGATGCTATCATGCACTACACCAACTGTAGTAATACTAGGTGCATTTAGGCCAACTCATGGTCCTGTGACACTAATTTAGGCCACATCTGAAGATTAGTGGAACTACAGGGAAAGTACTATGTGCATCAGTTACCTAGCCACATCATCTCAGCTACAGCCTGGGCCATGGACCATACAGGGCACAACTCATTGTCAGGGTTTGCTCTCTGCCGGCTGAGCATAATGTTTCCACATGACCATCATATGCCCACATAATCCATATTTAACAGTACATCTTGGGAACACCCTATGTATGACATGACTATTGTGGGTCACTCCAAAGGGGTCTGTGAGGTATTGGTATCTACCAGACAACAGTTTGGTGAGCCCTCATGTGTGTTGAGTGATATGTGGGACTGTACACATATCTCACATCATCCTCACATGCTGCTTACAGAAAACATACACAAGTTAGGGTGTAAGAACTATACATTAATAAGCACATCTGTCATTAACTGTATAGCAAATTCCTCATAGGCAACAAAACAGGTTTACATGCATAGATATGTGCATGCAACCGATGTAGGATTGAAGACTGATTACACATCAATTTAGTGATTGTTCTATGAAGGATACACATTATCTGACTTACGAAACTCTGATGTCAGTCTGATACTCTGAACCACATTGTGGCAGATGGTATTGCATTTTTGTAGCAGACTACAGAATGTATCAGCAGTACTCTCCTGCTCCTCTGGTGAGCCATAGAGCTGGTGATACAGGGGGGAGGACCTCCTTCACAAGGGTCTCCAGCTCCTCTGGAGTGAATGCAGGGGTCCTGCTCTCTGTACAGAACGACATGACAGCTACTGGAGATGGCAAACAGCAGCTGACGATGAGGAGGTTATGTAAGCAGCAGTGTCTGAAGGCAAGTGATTTGCACAAACACATATGCCACAAAGGACGTCTTCTGTGTAGACAGCCACAGCCATTGAACTGCGGTGGTCACATAATCCAACGTTAGCCTATGGCTGTGACCGCCATTAAGCGAGCTGCCTACCACGCGGTTTAAATCAGCCAGCAGTCCCCGAATGAGCCTGTCCCATTAGCGAGGTCAGGCATCCAAATACGCGGTCTCCCATGTAGACGGACACAGCCCTTGGTACGCAGCGGTCACATTATCCACCGTTAGCCTATGGAGGAAGCCGCATACCACACGGTTTAAATTAACCGGAGGTCGGCGAATGAGCATGTCCCAATAGCGAGGTCAGACTTCGCCATGTCATTTTTTAAAACCTCATAGAAAACAGTATTCTACATGCTTCTCCACCAGATAAATTATGTTGAAACATGTCACCTGTTGTATGCAACCATTCCTCTGCCTATCCAAATACTCAAACGTCAGTGTTGTACATTACTGTCCATGAACCAGATCAACGCAGTGCATTGCAGACTCCACAACATGAAGGTGTCCACCATACAATTGAGTTTGTATGATGTGCGCAGCGCTGAAACAGACACATGTGGAGTCCAGATTGGGGTTGATAGGTGGAACTTGCAGTAATGGCAAATCAATCAGATTCATCTGGGTTACTTCCTTATTTATCTGGTAAGTCATTGTAACTATGTATTAACCCCGGGCAGAGACCTTCATTCCGCCTGTGGAGTGTGTGGAGATTTGCCTTCTCCCCATTCTGTGGAGAACACGAAGAAAGCAAATCTCCACACACTCCATGGGCGGAGCGGAGTTGGCATGCCCCCGCCTCCACCCACACTATTAACAACTAAGTAAACATTAATTAAAAATACATTTAAAAGTTTTAAAACCACTTACCTCTGTACTGCGGGGTCCCCGGACTGCCTTCCTCCTCTTCCTCGCCCTATCGATAATCCTTGTGAAAACTGTGCATTCGCACGCGTCCGTGCATGCGCATTTCTCGCAAGAAATATGCTAGCGTGGGCACGTAGAGGTCCACGGAGCTGCAAACAAACTCAGTGGAACTCAGTGGAGCTCCGCTACGCCACCCACCTCCACCCTCCTTTTAACAACTAAGTAAACATTAATTAAAAATACATTTTAAAGTTCTAAAACCACTTACGTCTGTACTGCGGCGTCCCCGGGCTGCCCTCCTCCTCTTCCTCGTCCTATCGATAATTCTTGTGAGAACTGCGCATGCGCCCGCATATGCGCATTTTTCACAAGGATTACGATACGGCGAGGAAGAGGAGAAGGGAAGCCCGGGGACGCCACAGTACAGAGGTAAGTGGCTTTAAAACTTTTAAATGTATTTTTAATTAATGTTTACTTAGTTAAAAGGAGGGTGGACGCTGGTGGCGTAGCGGAGCTCCACGGAGTTCCACTGAGTTTGTTTGCAACTCCGTGGCCCTCCGCGTAGCCCCGCTATGCCCACTACGCCCAGGGTTACCATGTATGCTGTTTGTTTTCCGCCTGGAATGGCCTCTTCTACAACAGTGGTCACTGATGGAAATATATCAAGAAGAAACATTTTAAGCATCTATTCCACTTTCCTCATTCAAGGAGTTGCTAAGTATGCTGTTGCATGTTATACAATTATGATGTGAATTGCTGTGTACTACTCACATATGCTGGCATGTGTGGTCACATGACTTTTGAGTGTGTCTTGGTAAATGTCAGTGTGGACATTGTGAACAATATCCATTTGTCTGTAAACCTCACACATATAAATACCATGGAAGAGGGAAGAGACGACAGGCTCCAGTATACCAGTCATTTCCAGACCTTCAAACTATAGAAGAGTCATCAGGAAGTCCTGTCTCAATAGGTAGAAAATACAAGATCTATGTAACCAGTTTGAGCCTGTTAGAAATATGATCTCTGGTTGGCTAAGGCTTGCGCCAAAGCCAGGCAGAAACCACCACTCTAGTCAGGGCAAGGGAGTTACACGCCAAAGATAACCTCTGCTCACCCCCTTGGTAGCTTGGCACAAGCAGTCAGGCTTATCCCGGAGGCAATTTGTAAAGCGTTTGCGCAAAACACACACAGCAACAACATACCAGGCACACTACAAAAGAAACTGTATAGAATAGTAATCACACAATATACACTGTGCCACCTGGCACTAGGCAATATTTACAGGGGATTATATACACATGACAAAGCCACTTAGACCACTGTCAGAACCATCACAAAGTGAACTTAGTAAATGTAGAAAATATCATAAAAGTAGAACACAACCAGTAATAACTGGCAAACACTGTAGTCCGCATCATCCTGTAACATAATCCATATTATGCACAGTATCACATTTAGGTGTGAAATACATTCTGCGCCAACCTCACCAGCATAAACACATTATGCATAACTCTCAGTAGAGAATAATCTCACTAGCATAAATACACTATGCATAACTCACAGTAGAGAATAATCTCACTAGGATAAATCACAGTAGAGGCATACCCCAGACAGAAATTACTGAAGTCAGCCCCTGTATTTGGTCAGATCATTTCCTGATCAAGTGTGGGGTTCCTGGAGATCCCTTACCCACTGCGTCCAGTCAATTGTGGCGAAAGGTCCGGTCCTGGAAGAAGATAGAAGCCGAGTCCCTACTCTCCATGTTGCTTTCCACTTCACCCCCTAAAGGGAGGGAGTCGAATCTAGACTCTGACACTACAGCCTTTATGTCCTGGATCCGTGTCACTCTGGACAAACTGGCCCCGAGCGGCTGGAGAAGACCAGAGCAAAAGGAAAGGGAGCACTGTGGTTCGATGCCTCACTTAGACAAAAAAACACAAGCCCTTCGTAAGGCGGAAAGAAGGTGGAGACTCAACTATGGTACAACGGAGTTAGACACTTCAAAAAGTCTCTTTCTGAATACAAGGCGGAGATCCTGGCCAGGAAGTCAGCTTACTATGAGAATAGAATTAGAGGGGCTACTAATAAACAAAGGGAGACCTTTGTAATTTTAAGGGAACTTACGCAGCTGGATGGGTCACCTCCTGCCAGTGACCAACCTGATTGCGATATCTTTCAAAGATTCTTCCTCCAAAAAGTTCAGGACATTATCAGGGATATCACGGAGCTCCCAGTTGTTCCCCCGTTGCCACCTCGCCCTGCTAGTCGGGAGTTGACAGGGACACTGGAAAATTTCCCGTGTATTAATGAGGAGAGCCTGGCCGTGCTTGTCGGCCAAATCAAGTCAGGGTCCAGTACGGATCCCTGCCCTCCGAGAATTTTCAAAATGGCCCTGCCGGGCATTCAGACTCAGCTGATGAACCTTCTGAATAAATCATTAGAGGGGGGTTATCTCCCAGCTCAGCTGAAGGAAGCCAGGGTCTCTCCACTCTTAAAGGAAGCAGGTGCAGATACCAAGGCCTTAAAGAACTATAGGCCTATCTCGCAACTGCCTTTCTTGGGCAAACTCCTGGAGAAGCATGTCTTGAACACACTGGCTAGCTACCTGGAGGAGCATGGTTTACTCCATACCAGGCAGGCGGGCTTTCGGCCCAGCATAGCACAGAGCTAGTAATGGCTGCTATCACTGATGAGTTGAGAATCAGGGCGGATAATAAACAGCCTTGTGCCCTGATTCTATTGGACTTGTCAGCAGCATTCGATACGGTCAGTCATACCATCTTATTTGACCGTATCGCAAAGCTGGGTATTACAGGACAAGCGCTTAAGTGGCTTCAATCCTTTCTGTCGGGTAGAACCCAGAGGGTGCAACTGGGAGACCAGCTATCTGAGGCAAATGATGTGACCTGGGGCGTACCCCAAGGGTCCGCTCTCTCTCCTCTGCTTTTCAACATCTACCTTCAACCTTTGGTGGAGGAGCTAATGCATCGGAACTGTCAAATTTTTAACTATGCTGATGACACTCAGCTTTTGGTCCAGCTGGAAGACTCAATGGAAGCACAGGAATCAGTAAGGAACGTACTCCGATTCACTGTCAACTGGATGACCAATAACCTTCTGAAAGTAAATGCGGAAAAAACAGAGGTGTTGGTCATCACAAATCGAGTCAATCCTTGGTGCAACTTGTTCTGGCCTCCTGAACTCGGTATTACACCTCCTCCCGGCAGGGTGGTCAAAAGTCTGGGACTGAAGATTGATGCCGACCTTTCTATGGCCCCTCAGGTCTCGGCGGTGGTGGGTTCCTGCACGGGGGTGCTGAGGCAACTGCGCAAATTAACACCTATCCTTTCAGCCCCCACTTTGCAATCTATTGTGTCCGCCACTGTCATCTCGAGGCTAGACTATGGCAATGCTCTACTTCTTGGCTTGCCGCAGAAGCTGCTGAGGAAACTACAGGTTGTACAGAATGATGCAGCTAGGCTGATCTATTCTCTTCCCAGGAATTCGCACGCAGCTCCACTCCTTCGGAAGTTGCACTGGCTGCCCATCAAGCTTAGAGTGCAGTTTAAGAACCTCTGCATAGCTCATAAGGCAATCTTCGGCAAAGCCCCAGAATATATTAAACAGCGCCTGAGGAAGTATATTCCAGGCAGAACATTGCGCTCGGGTATGGCCTCCAATCTTATCCAACCCAGATTTAAGCTAAAATCTAAAGGAGGCAGGGCACTATCTGTACTTCTTCCGCAATTGTGGAATGAGTTACCGGCTAGCCTGAAGGTAGACCCGCAGCTGTTGTCCTTCAGGAAGAACCTGAAGACCTATCTGTTTAAAAAGACTACACCTCCATCCTAAGTAATGGGGGACGGCTAGTGATCTAGGTGATAGTAGGTTATGTTCTTTCTGTGTCAGCGCTTAGAGACCAGTGGTGATAGGCGCTATATAAGAATATTTTAACATAACATAACATAAAACAAGGTGCGTAAATCATAGTACATGAATCACATTTCCTAGCACCACATAAATCACATTAGGGCCTGGTGCCCTACAAACCTCACAGTCCCCCTGTCCAACCGGCCTTCTCAAAGGGGCTCAAATGCACTATGTCCAACAAAGTCAGGGCTTGTGGCTTTCAATGCAGCAACATCACAAAGTGCGCCATTGCGCAGACCTAAACGGTGCAGCTGAAGCTAATTGCCATGCAGCTGTGAACATCAAATGGGCCCTGGCACGACTGTGCCCTCGGAGCCCCACTGGGTCTCTCTAATTAACTCTGCCCCCATCATTGCAGCTGCCTGCACTCTCGCAGGACAGCTGGGATCTGCCATCAATCCACGGGCACCACTGTGCCTCTGGACCCCCACTGGGCCTTCTAGAAAGAAAATCGCCCTTCAGTGCAGCTGCCCTCTGCAAGCGGGGCAGCTGGGATAAACAGACAGTGAAGGGGTCCTGGCACCTTTTCCCCCCCCGGCCCCCCTGGTGCGCTTCAAACAAATGTGCCCTGACATTGGAGCGGACCTCTGCCAGGCGGGGCTGCTCAAGAAATAAGCACTGGCACTAAGTGTGCCTGAGGAGCCCCGTTCACTGGGCTCCTCCTGGGACTAAAACACTCTGTCCCCCCACGTGCCTTCTGCAGCCCCCATTCACCGGGGCTGTTCTGGATCCCTGGAGTCTCCATCTCCTCTCTTCGCTTCTCTGGCCAGACGTGCGGGACTCTCCGGCCATGGGAGCTCCGCTCGGGTCCACCACTCGGGCACCTCTTCAGGCATACAGGGCTCTCTGCAGACATGGGAGCCTGGCAGGGACAGATCTGGGCTGCTCCTGGCTTCCTGCTGCAGGCACTGTGGGGCTCTCCCTCACACACTAGAGCCCCGCGCAGGCATGCCGACCTCCGGGACTTCATCCCAGCCGTGATCCCTGACTTCACCCGGGCCCCCTCCTGGAACCCGGGACTTCCATATGGAGCCCGCGAGGCTCCGGACTACCGGTTTGCCGGACGCAGGCTCCGCCCAAGGCCAGGCAGACGTGCCTGACTTCCTGGTCGTGCTGCTGCAGCCGGGAGATGATTTCTTCGGCAGTGAAACGCGGGGTGGGCACCCTCTATAAATCAAATAACACACATCAGAGAGGTGGGCACCTGCAAAGGCCATATAACGCGGGGTGGACACCTGCGATTTTAAGGAATCATAAAGCGGGATTGGTTCCCGCTAGGCAGTCACAATGTGGGGTAGGCTCCCACTGAAGAAGGCAGAAACTGCGGGGGAATCCCCACATCAGGATTCCCTCTAACTGCAGCTTCGCGCTGCGGTTCAGCCCCCAAATACCTGCTCCTCTCTCCCTGGAAAATATAGCGCTCACAAGATGCTTCATGCAGCCAGAAGTCTTAAAAGGTCTCTCAGGTCGCAAAATGCAGCGAAAGGTCCCTGGGGCATAGCTGGGCCCAGGGAGGCAAGCCCTCATTGCGTTTCCACCTGGACCCCAGTAGCAGCACGCCCCAGCAGGATCAGGACCAGCACCAGACCAAGAAATGACCCTTTCATGGGGTCGCAGCCCCTCTACTTATACCAACATTCTCTTTGTCTGTTAGTGCAGGGCATGGGGGAACCAGATGCAACTGGTTCAGGGGGGATTTGGAGCACTTTGTTATGCAAGCCCCTTTTCCCCTTTGTCAGGTGGAGCTAGGTGATCAGACACACCACAGGGGGCGGAGCCAGCATTGTACAGGGCAGGCACACTCCGATTCAGAGTCAGGGGATTACTCCTCCCACTACTTCCAGAACAGATGTCCTATTTAGCCCAGCGCTGACTCACCCTGCCACTCCTGGAGCAACACACACCTTCCAGCCCCTGTCACTCACAAGACAGACATTCAATTCACATCAGGCAAGCAGACACATAGCACACAGAAATGACAACTTCTAAAAAGTAAAGTATATTTAAGACATCTGGTCCTAGACAAAGACTGCACTACCAAAAAACACTCTACCTAGAGTGTGTTCAATGTTATGCTGCGTTCTGTTGAAAACAATTATAAGGTAATTTCATCAAGTAAACGATATAAACGTGGTGCAGTTAACTAATATACATGTACATAAACATAATGACGTGGTTTCAATCCAGCGTTGTTCAATGCTTCTTTTATTCAAAAGCACGATTCATTGATGCGCCATGAACTTCATGTTAAGTTGCATTATAATACATACTTGAATATTATTGATCCCAATGCATTTCGGGTGTGACATACACCCTTCGTCAGGGGAAATCTACAACAAGCATATGTACAATGAATTAAAAAATCAATCGACTTCATTGAATTATATAATTACCGGCCTCTTATTTACCGGGAAAAACGAGAAATTTAAGAGTATGATACAAAGCTGAAAATATCAAGTGCACTGCACAAAAACATCTTGGTGAATAACATCGTAATGGAATGAATAGTTGTGTCTTAGAAAACAAGCCTGGTAGAAGAAACCAAAGGTCAAGAAATCTGGAAAGATGAAAGGAAATTTCGAGTGAAAAAAGAAAACACAGAGAGTGAATAAGATAGTGCCCATTCTGCCCATTCCGGTGAACGAAGAGACAATCAGTATAGCTAGTGTGAGAGTGCACTGTGCCGTATCTGTATTGATTGTGCCCAAGTCAAATCCTAATAGTGGTACCTTCTCTCACTCATCCAACCGTTGCTGTAATTCTAGTACTGCTAGACTTCGGTTAGCGCATGGAATATCTGCAAGTTATGGAACTCAATGTCAAAGTTCTCCAACTATAGATGTGATAATGGACAATTACTAGTCTGCCAAAAAAATACCAGTCTCACCTGCCATTACCTAAAACGGACACCAAGACAAGTCATTGTTCTGTGTAGAAAAAACGCCCAGAATTATCCTGTCAAGAAATGTACAAGACTCACTGTAATTCCACAATAAAAGTCTATATCACCCTTGTCCCTTATCGCCAGTGTGACTCAAGTAGGTGTGTCTCACCTTACAACTTCAAGATCAACTGGTAAGCATTAGAATAGGGGTGCTCGTGAACATCGAATTCTCACTGCACCGAAAATGAACAGAAATAAGCATAAATAAGCATGAGCATGACCAGAATTGAAAACAGGGGTCAATACTCCCCGTTACATGAATCCATCGTACTGGCACAAAACTTACTGAGTAACTGCGTTGAGAACCTCATGCGTTGCGGTCTTGGTGATGAACGTGTAAACGTCTTCCACTACGTTCTATCTTACTTATAGCTCTCTGTCACCTGAGTGTACGCGCGCAGAATGTTAAACACAGACATAGGACTAATGTGTGTGTTCAAAAGACATGCTCGGCGGCCCAATTTGTTTATGTGTAGAAATAAGAATATCTCGATTTCGAGCAGTGGAGTCACCCAAAAGTAGTGAATACAAATAAAATGGAAGAAACTGAGAACAAAAATCGAAGTGCTCAAATTATACATAGGATGCAAATGGCAATAATTTCAACAAATTATTCGGAATTGACAGTGATACTAAATTTCATACAGTTTGTATGTGCTGTCATCATATCCTACTAGAAATGATATTAGACATTGATTATTATGAATCCCTATCAGTAGTTAAACATCCTATACATGGCATGTATGCATGTCTTTGTACAGATCATTAATGACAAAATTGTATTGAAGTAGTTGTACAGTTACTCATACTGGTATAATTGCTAGCTACGAGGAGCAAATGACTCACATAAAACATGCCAAATAGTTGTCCCATGTGAATATATCTTATTTGTGCAAACACTGTTACAAGAATATTAATTGTCTTGGGGATTCTATATTGCGCACATCAATCATAACTGCTGAATGTGGACAATCAAACAATTGTAAATCAAACTAAAACCAGGTCACAATGTTGAGATTACAACTATTGCGTCAAATAGCCAATCTGTCAAAAGTCAGGTGCAGACCAAGAGACCCTCTACAGGAAACATGAAAGTTCTAGTTTATCGTTGAGACCATTAGGAATGAGGGTATTCAGATATTTAATCCAAAAGGTTTCTCTCTGCATGATAACTTTGGTCATGCTGTTTTACTACCTCTAAAATGGTAAATCGGAGTTGAGCTATAGAATGTTGTGCTGCCATCTAATGGGTTGCTAATGGTGAACTTAATGTGTGCGTTCTTATCCTGCTCTTGGGTTCTGTAATTCTTGTCCTTAACCCCTTCGCTGCCAGGCCTTTTCCCCCTCCTGTGCCACGCCCTTTTTTGGCTATTTGAGGCCCCTGTAACTTTTTGACCACATAAGGTATCCACGCCAAATTTGCGTCCTTTTCTTCCAACATCATGGGGATTCTGAGGGTACTCAGGGTTTGTGGTTCTCCCTGGAGGGGTCACAGAAATGAGCCAAAATACAGCAAAATTTAGTTTTTTTGGGAAGCATCTGGGTTTTTCCCTGCAAGTGTTATCAAAAAAGGGTTTGTGGGGCTGAAATCACCATTTTCCCAGAACACACATTTCCTACCACCCAGCGTTCCCCCGGGTCTCCCGATAAAAACGGTGCCTCACTCGTGTGGGAGGCCCCAAGTACCCGCGATAGGCAAGGGCCCAAAACTTGGGCCTCCAACACGAGTGAGGCACCGTTTTTATCGGGAGACCCGGGGGAACGCTGAGTTGTAGGAAATTTGTGTCAGCCCGGTGATGCCACAACTTTCCCACACAAAAATGTGTGAAAAAGGTGATTTTTTAAGCTAAATTTGAGGTTTGCAGGGCATTCTGGGTAAGGAAACGTTGGGGGACCCACGCAAGCCATACCTCCCTGGAATCCACCGGGTGTCTAGTTTTCAGAAATGTGTGGGTTTGGTAGGTTCCCCTAGGTGGCCGCCGAGCACTGGGCCAAAAACCCAGGTGACCCCCCTTGCAAAACCAGGTCGTTTTGAGGTAGGCAATTTTCATGTCGCCTCACTACGTTTTGGGCCCTTGCCTGTCGCGGGTACTTGGGCCTCCCACATGAGTGAGGCACCGTTTTTATCGGGAGACCCGGGGGAACGCTGGGTGGTAGGAAATTTGTGTCAGCCCAGTGATGCCACAACTTTCCCACACAAAAATGTGTGAAAAGGTGATTTTTTAAGCTAAATTTGAGGTTTGCAGGGCATTCTGGGTAAGGAAACGTTGGGGGATCCATGCAAGCCATACCTCCCTGGAATCCCCCAGGTGTCTAGTTTTCAGAAATGTGTGGGTTTGGTAGGTTCCCCTAGGTGGCCGCCGAGCACCGGGCTAAAAACCCAGGTGACCCCCCTTGCAAAACCAGGTCGTTTTGAGGTAGGCAATTTTCATGTCGCCTCACTACGTTTTGGGCCCTTGCCTGTCGCGGGTACTTGGGCCTCCCACACGAGTGAGGCACTGTTTTTATCGGGAGACCCGGGGGAACGCTAGGTGGAAGGAAATTTGTGTCGGCCCGGTGATGCCACAACTTTCCCACACAAAAATGTGTGAAAAAGGTTATTTTTTCAGCTAAATTTGAGGTTTGCAGGGCCTTCTGGGTAAGGAAACGTTGGGGGATCCACGCAAGCCATACCTCCTTGGAATCCCCCGGGTGTCTAGTTTTCAGAAATGTGTGGGTTTGGTAGGTTCCCCTAGGTGACCGCCGAGCACCGGGCCAAAAACCCAGGTGACCCCCCTTGCAAAACCAGGTTGTTTTGAGGTAGGCAATTTTCATGTCGCCTCAATATGTTTTGGGCCTTTGCCTGTCGCGGGTACTTGGGCCTCCCACACGAGTCAGGCACCGTTTTTATCGGGAGACCCGGGGGAACGCTGGGTGGTAGGAAATGTGTGTCAGCCCGGTGATGCCACAACTTTCCCACACAAAAATGTGTGAAAAAGGTGAATTTTTCAGCTAAATTTGAGGTTTGCAGGGCATTCTGGGTAAGGAAACGTTGGGGGATCCACGCAAGCCATACCTCCCTGGAATCCCCCCGGTGTCTAGTTTTCAGAAATGTGTGGGTTTGGTAGGTTCCCTTAGGTGGCCGCCGAGCACCGGGACAAAAACCCAGGTGACCCCCCTTGCAAAACCAGGTCGTTTTGATGTAGGCAATTTTCATGTCGCCTCAATACGTTTTGGGCCCTTGCCTGTCGTGGGTACTTGGGCCTCCCACACGAGTGAGGCACCGTTTTTATCGGGAGACCCGGGGGAACGCCGGGTGGTAGGAAATTTGTGTGAGCCCGGTGATGCCACAACTTTCCCACACAAAAATGTGTGAAAAAGGTTATTTTTTCAGCTAAATTTGAGGTTTGCAGGGCATTCTGGGTAATGAAACATTGGGGGATCCACGCAAACCATACCTCCCTGGAATCCCCGGGTGTCTAGTTTTCAGAAATATGTGGGTTTGGTAGGTTCCCCTAGGTGGCCGCCGAGCACCGGGCCAAAAACCCAGGTGACCCCCCTTGCAAAACCAGGTCGTTTTGAGGTAGGCAATTTTCATGTCGCCTCAATACGTTTTGGGCCTTTGCCTGTCGCGGGTACTTGGGCCTCCCACACGAGTGAGGCACCGTTTTTATCGGGAGACCCGGGGGAACGCTGGGTGGTAGGAAATGTGTGTCAGCCCGGTGATGCCACAACTTTCCCACACACAAATGTGTGAAAAAGATGCATTTTTCAGCTAAATTTGAGGTTTGCAGGGCATTCTGGGTAAGGAAACGTTGGGGGATCCACGCAAGCCATACCTCCCTGGAATCCCCCCGGTGTTTAGTTTTCAGAAATGTGTGGGTTTGGTAGGTTCCCCTAGGTGGCCGCTGAGCACCGGGCCAAAAACCCAGGTGACCCCCCTTGCAAAACCAGGTAGTTTTGAGGTAGGCAATTTTCATGTCGCCTCAATACGTTTTGGGCCTTTGCTTGTCGCGGGTACTTGGGCCTCCCACATGAGTGAGGCACCGTTTTTATCGGGAGACCCGGGGGAACGCTGGGTGGTAGGAAATTTGTGTCAGCCCGGTGATGCCACAACTTTACCACACAAAAATGTGTGAAAAAGGTGATTTTTTCAGCTAAATTTGAGGTTTGCAGGGCATTCTGGGTAAGGAAACGTTGGGGGATCCACGCAAGCCATACCTCCCTGGAATCCCCCGGGTGTCTAGTTTTCAGAAATGTGTGGGTTTGGTAGGTTTCCCTAGGTGGCCGCCAAGCCCGGGGCCAAAAACTCATAGGACCCCCTTTGCAAAACCAGGTTGTTTTGTGATAGGTAATTTTGATGTCTCCTCAATAGGTTTTGGGCCCTTGCCTGACGCGGGCACTAGGCCTACCCACGCAAGTGAGGTACCATTTTTCTCTGAAGACTTTGGGGAACGCAGGGTGGGTGGAATATTTTGGACCCACGCAGATTTCAGAACTTTCCACCACAGAAATTTAAGGAAAATGTGTTATTTTGGACACATTTTTAGGTTTGCAATGGATTTTGGGTAACAGAACCTGGTGAGAGCCAGTGAAGTCACCCCATCCAGGATTCCCCTTGGTGCCTAGTTTTAAAGAATGTACAGGTTTGCTAGGTTTGCCTACGTGCCAACTGCGCTAGGGCCCAAAATCCACAGGTATGCACATTGCTAAAAAAAATTCAGAGCCCAGTGGGCTTCTGCCGCCCTGGGGGGGGAATCGGGGAAGGGGGTTTCATCCTGATATGCCCCTAAAGGGGCAGAAAGACTGTGGCTATTTTTTGTGGGGGTGGGGACATTGGTATGACCATTTTGGGCAGCCCCCACCCCCACGCATAAAAAAGCCTGCATACTCGCTGGCGCCTAGTGGGCTTTCTGCCCCCCCCAGGGGGCAGATCAGGGGCCACTGCCACCATCTGCCCTCCTGGGGGGGCAGAAAGACTGTAATTTCTCTGGGGGTGGGGTGGGGTATTGTCATGCCCATTTTGGGGAGCCCCTACCCCTACACTAATAAAACAAAAAAATCCATGGTTTGTAGTGGGCATTCTGCGCCCCCAGGGGGGGCCATATTGGGGGCTACAGCTCCCATCTGCCTCCTGGGGGGCAGAAAGACTGTCATTTTTGTGGGGGGGAGGGTGGGGGCATTGGTGTGCCCGTTTCGGGCAGCCCACACCCTAAAAACAATTGCGCTAAAAAAATCCCTGGTGTATAGTGGGCTTTCTGCCCCCCCAAAGGGGCAGATTAGGGGCCAATGCCCCATCTGCCCCCCGGGGGGCAGAAAGACTGTGATTATTGGGGGGTGGGGTGGGGGCATGGGCCTGCCCGTTTCGGGCAGCCCCCACCCCTATTGTTGTTTTTTATAAAATTCCCTGGTGTCTAGTGGTCTTTTTGCCCCCCCGGGGGGCAGATTGGGGGCTACTGCCCCCATCTGCCCCCCAGGGGGTCAAATAGACTAAATAATGCCCAAATTAATTGGGGGTAGCAAAGGCCCTTGCCCAAAGGGCCGCTCCCCCCTCCCTGGTGTTTAGTGGGTGGATCCCTTCTTGGGGCTCGCCCTCCTGTGGCAATCCCCAAGCAGGGAGTCTCCCCTTTCCAACGATACCCCTCCCGTCTTTCTATGTGCTCAGGGGGCTGAGATAGCCCCCTGAGCACGCACAAAGTAAAACCTGAAATGAGCCTCTTGGCTCATTTCAGTTTCACTTTCACTGTAATGACGTTGGCGCGACGTGCGCGCCGATCGTCATTACAGTGAAAGGGGTGGGGGGCCTCGGGAGCTGGGGAGCTGGGGAAGCTCTTCCCCAGCTCCCGAGGCTATTTTGGTTTAAAGGGAATCCCTCTGGTGCCCGCACCAGAGGGATTCCCTAGGGAATGCCTCATGACGAGCTGGACTCGTCATGGGCACAGCGCGACTGTGCTCCATGACGAGTCCTGCTCGTCATGGGCATACAAGGGGTTAAAGATCTTTCTGCTTTTCCCACATAGTGGAGTGAACAGGGGCATCTAATTAAATAAATGACATTCTGAGTGTTGCAATTGCCTGTAAACTTGAGGGCTATCAGTTTTCCTGACCATGGATGTGATATAGAAGATCCTGTGAGAACATTGTTACAGTGCGAGCAATTAAAGCATTTTTGCACACCCTTGTGCTGTTCTCTGGGTCTAGATGATTTTTTGTTTAGTATCTCACGAAGGTTATTGGATCTTCTGTACGCAAATATTGGAGGATTTTGAAAGAGTTCTTTAAAGTCTGGTTCTGTTTGTAGTATAGCCCAAAGTCGCAGGATAATCCTCCTGATTGCTGCTGACTGGGTGGAAAATGTTGATACATAGACCTCTCGTCTAAGTTGTGGTTTCATTTTTTTCTCTAAAAGCGCCTCTCTAGAAATCTCTTCTGCTCGTCTGGCGGAGGTTTCGATCACCTCACTAGGATATCCTCGGTCCCAAAAATTATTTTTAGATTCAGCCAACGCTTGTGCGTATTGATTTTCATTGGATGAAATACGTTTCATCCTCAAAAATTGTGAGAACGGTAAGTGTTTCTTGAGAGTGTCAGGGTGGAAGCTACTGTAGTGAACTGTGTTGTTGCGGTCTGTTGACTTCTTATATACCGAGGTGCTTATGTTTGTACCATTCACTTCTAAGCAAACATCCAAATAAGAGATCTTTTGTGTATCGAGTGTATAGGTGAATTGGACTCTCGGATTTATGCTGTTCAAGTCCCTTAGTTTGGTTTCGAGTATGTGTTTAGATCCCTGCCAGATGACGAAAATATCATCTATGTATCTACGATACATGATCAACCGGTCAGCCCAGGAAGGTTCATTCAAAACATGTTCCTGCTCAAATTTCATCATGAAAATATTTGCATGGCTCGGCGCTCCTGCAAAACCCATAGAAGTACCATTGGTTTGCAAAAAGAACCTCTCTTTCCAGCTGAAGTAGCTGTTAAATAAACTGAACTGTCACAATTGCAAGAGAAAAACCTTGTTGGCTGGTATATCCTCCTGTTGCAGTAATGTCCACTCAATGGCCCCAATTCCCTCAGAATGCGGTATTGAGGTATACAATGATATACAATGATACCACATCCACAGTACCTAACCAGATCTCCTTCATTGGTGGCAGTTGGAGATCCCTGATCAGTTTTAGGAAATGTGTAGTGTCTTGACTGTACAAATGGTTGCAAAACTGTATCAATATACTGACCTAATGGTTCATGAACGGAACTACATACTGATACTATAGGACGAAAAGGCGGATCTTCCACATTTTTGTGTATCTTAAGCAACATGTAAATTGTAGGCCTGCGTGTGAACTTGGTGTATAAGTAATCACGTGTTTTCTCTGTGATCCATTTCATGTCTAGTGCATATGATAACATTTGCCACAGAGAATCCTGAAACTCTTTTGTGGGATCATGGTTAAGAGGAAGATATGTTGTTTCGTCTGAAAGCATTGTTTCTACTTTTGACTCGTAGTAACTACGGTCCATTACCACTAAGGCTCCTCCTTTGTCCGCTGGATAGAAAACAAAGGACTCATTAGATTTCAGGGATTTGAGTGCCTTTCTGTCTGTGGGTGTTAAATTGTGACGTTTATTGGTTTCTAAAGATAGTTGAGTCAAGTCTCTTTTCACCAAGACCTCAAAAGAGTCTATCACTTTGTGTGAAGTGGGAGCAACAAAACTACTCTTAGGTCTGAATTCTCTGTATTCAGGTTGATGAACTGTAGTGGGTTCTAAATTGGCAACGAAGTATCTGAGTCTTAGTTTCCTGACAAATTTGTACAAGTCTATCTCCGTGTCTAGCGTCTTAGCTTGAAACGTAGGCACAAATGATATACCTTTATTAAGAACCGAGGTTTGTGTCTTGGTAAGTGGTGTTTGTGAAATATTTACTACTAGTGCTTCTTCTGTCTGCGACCGACATTTGTTTGCTTTGAACTTTCCGTGACCTCTGCGGGTTTTGCTGTGTCTGGTTTTGCTGTTGTTTGACCCGTAGGTGCATGGTTTGCTGCTGAACTTGTCACTAAAAAAGAGACCTTAAATGTGGAGGGTGTTTCTATTTGTGTAGTATCTATAGTTGTTGGTACTGGTGGACGTGTCGTTCTGGTTTCACTAATCGATACTAAACTCTCTTCTGAGGACGTAGTGCCAGGTTTTTGGTATGCGCGTTTTTGTGCGTATATCTCTGCCCATGAATACACTTACTCTAACTTGTAGTCTATTGTGTCGCGTCTAAACTTGCGTACTTTGCGTTCATGAATTTCCTTGGCATAATTATCTAGCTTTTTATTAATATCATCCAAGGCTACTGTCCATTCCTCACCTGTCATATGTAATTCAAGAGAATCATGTAGTTCTTGAATCTCTTGTTCTAATCCCACCAAAACACGTGATAGTTCTTCTACTATTAAAAGGATTAAATCTAAAGAGCACTTGTTTAAGATGGAATACCATTTGTCCATGAATTTTTTGTTCATTTTGAACATCATTGGTTTCAGTGGAAGTCTCAAACCCCTGGGAATCCTGCTGGCCTTCTGATACTGCACCAAAGTGGTGGCGTGAAGACGTTGGTTAATCTCACGTCACATTAAGTACTCCAACTGTCTCAGTTGTTGTACGACTGGTCCCTGTGTTAAATCAAATGTGCGTACTTAAATAAGAGGCCGGTAATTATATAATTAGATTAAGTCGATTGATTTTTTAATTCATTGTACATGTGCTTGTTGTAGATTTCCCCTGACGAAGGGTGTATGTCACACCCGAAATGCATTGGGATCAATAATCTTCAAGTCTGCATTATAATGCAACGTAACATGAAGTTCATGGCTCATCAATGAATCGTGCTTTTCAATAAAAGAAGCATTGAACAACGCTGGATTGAAACCACATCATTATGTTTATGTACATGTATATTAGTTAACTGCAGCACGTTTATATTGTTTACTTGATGAAATTACCTTATAATTGTTTTCAACAGAACGCAGCATAACATTGAACACACTCTAGGTAGAGTGTTTTTTGGTAGTGCAGTCTTTGTCTAGGACCAGATGTCTTAGATATACTTTCCTTTCAGAATTAGTGGTCAGGTAGAACCACTGCAAAGACAGCACAACCACACAGATTAATTTGTATACTATTCTTAAATCGAATCAGAAGTATTGACCAAAGTGCATCGTAGCTGATACATTACACTTCTAAAAAGTGGCATTTCTCCCATAGTCATAATAAATCTGCGCACATCATTGCGCAGCATTTATTCTAACAATTTCATACATACCTAACTCGACCACACTGCTCCTCTCATAACAGGAATTACCACTGGCACACACTGATCAGGGAATCCCCAATGCATTCCTATGGGAGGGCAGGCCAATTTCACCAAATGCACACAGAGAGCGCACGCACTTTACACTGGGCCACAGTGCTAAAGTGCCCAGAGGCCTAAAACCACCAATACCATGTTAGAGCTAAGGCAGAAAGTTTAGGGGTGAACCTGCCAAAAAGGGCCAAGTCCAACAGAGCCTTGTTTACATCCTTATAGGAACTATCCCACATCCCGAACACCAGTGGTGAACCTCATGGCAGCGCTGCATTTCCTGGCCACAGGTTCATTTCAGTACACTATGGCTTTATCAGGTGGAATGTCACAACCTATGTTCAGTGGTGTACTATGTGTTGTTTTTTCAGCAATGATGAGACACATGGACAGTTTCATTTAGTTCCCCAGAAGATTTGGGCAATGTGAAGGGTGACTTTTATGGATTTGGTCGCATCCCACATGTGGTTGGATCTATTGATGGCACACATATTGCCTTAGTACCACTGAAAGTCAGAGAACAGGTTTATAAGAAAAGGACGCACTTCCATTCTATCAACGTGCAAGTGGTTTGTTTATTGGGTTTATGCCTCTCTCACATCTGTGCCAAATTCCCAGGATTTGCCATTGACTCCTTTGTACTGCTGAACAGCATCATACCCCATCCGATGTCACAACTACTACCAAAGAGGACCTGGCTTGTTGGTGAGTATGATGTGTCCAACCTTAATGTGTGATATCAGGAAGTATCTTCTCAAAGTGTGTGACTAATTATTCCACATATGTCTGTCTTCCATCTAGGAGACTCAGCGTACCCCAACCACCCATGGTTGTGGACCTTGCTGAGGAATCCGACAAAGCCAGGGGAAGTCCACTTCAATGAGGCCCATGGAAGAACACAGCGGCCAGCAGAGTGGGCTTTTGGGCTCCTGAAGGCCAGATTCATATGTCTGGACAGGACTGGGGGGAGCCCTCCTCTACTCACCCAGAAAGGTGTGTCAGATCACCATGGCCTGCTGCATGCTCCACAACTTGGCACCATAATAGAACATCCCTCTCATTGCAGAGGATGGGGACCAACAGGAACCACTGGGTGAGGATCCTGAAATGCCAAATGATGATGATAGTATTGAAGAGAAAGGAGTTGACATGGGTCAAGAGCTCAACAACGTCTCATGAGTGTAAGTATGCTGCAAGATGTCATGCCTTTGACTTTTACAGTGACTGTTTGTGAGCGGGTAGATACTACTGGAGACCGTTTTGGTGCTTCAAGGATTTTTATTGTTTTGTGCACACGTCGGCGTATAGGAGTGGGTCGGTAATATGGTAGTGGAGTCTCTTTCTCGCTCCCTCGGGGTTCCTTCCTTCCTGCCATCCTCCTCCTCCCAGGGTATTGTTCCAATTTGGGCTGGCTCGGTCCTCGGGTGGCGGCGTAGTACCGATGATCCCGGGAAGAGAAACAGAAAGGGTTCCAAAGGTCAGTGGCCTGTTATCTTTTAGTTAAAGACCGGAGGGAAGGGGGGTGAGGGATCACTCAGTGCTCAAGATAATGCTTTTCGTGTGGGGTGGTGCTCGGGGTGGGTTATTACCGGGACATCACCAGGGTATCATGAGTACATGCTCTGAGGTCCCCTTACGCTGCTACAGGCGGCGCCCCTTGTTCCCCACCCAGCCCGTGAAGCGCTCGCATACCTGCGAGAGCCACGCTCCTCCGGGAACGTGGCTGGGCGGCTCACGGGGTCGTTGGCCTCCTGGCTTCGATGACTCGTAGTCGACTTCTCCTCGATATCCCGTTCGCTTCCTTTCTCCTCTCCGTCCGCCGTCCTGTACTGCTTCCTCCTCCTCCGCTCCGCTGTCGCCCCCTCTCGTCCTCCGGTGTCAGCACACACCTGTGCTAGCGCATTTCCGAGTATTTCAGCCCATCCCTCGTCGTCGTCACTGCTGGGGGCAGGGTTGAGCGATAGGCCTTCCCAATTAAAGGAGCGGTGTCCCTTTTCTTCGGCTGTAAAGAGGAACTGTGGCCCGAGGGAGTCCACTCCGGTTGCTGGCGAGAGAGAAGAGGGGAAAGGGTGTCGATCACCTTTGCTGTTCTGAGGGGGTTCTCCACGGTTGGTTTCGCCTCGTTACACACCTCCCCCCTAGGAATCTCCTGTTTGGGGAGAGGATAGCGAGAGAGATAATCCGCGCTCCCGTTCTCTGTGCCTTTCCGATGTTTGATCGTGAAAGCGAATGGTTGGAGGGAGAGGAACCATCGCATTACTCTCGGGTTTAGGGAGATGTTGCGGCTCATCCACTGCAGGGGAGCGTGATCGGTGTAAAGGGTGAAGGGACGGCCCTCTAGATAATATCTCAGCTTATCTACAGCCCATTTAATTCCCAAGCATTCTTTTTCAACCGTAGGGTACTTTAGCTCCCGGGGAAACAGTTTTCTACTGATATAGAGGATGGGATGGTCAGTACCCCCCTGGTCGGTTTGGGAGAGGACAGCCCCTATCCCGTAATCTGAGGCATCGGTATGGAGAATAATGGGGCGGGTGAAGTCCGGTGAGGACAACACTGGACTGGTTGTGATCACTCGTTTCAGGGCGTTGAAAGCTTTCCACATTACGGGGAGGGAGTTAGGAGGATACGAGATCGGACTTCTTGTTTGAGGGTGTCCGTGAGGGGGGCAGCTATCTCCGAGAACTGTGGAATGAAGCGGCGGTAATACCCCACTAGCCCTAGGAAGGCTCTCATGTCTTTCTTGGTGCTGGGAAATGGGGTTTCAGCTATCGCTCTGACCTTTTCTATTTGGGGCTCTATCATGCCGTGACCCAACACGTATCCGAGATACTTCACCTTGTGATACCCCACCCGTGACTTTTTGGAATTGACGTGTAACCCCGCTTTTTGTAGGGCCCCTAACACGGTTTGGAGATGTTGTAGATGGTGTTCCCAGTCGGGGCTAAAGATCACGATATCATCGAGGTATGCTGATGAAAACGACTGGTAGTTACGAAGAACGGTGTTCATGAGGCGTTGGAATGTTGCGGGGGCTCCGTGTAATCTTCACGCAATGGTACCTGCCAGTATCCCTTGGTCAGGTCCAAAGTTGTAATAAATTTTGCTTCTCCCAGTTTCTCTATTAACTCATCTATACGTGGGATGGGATAGGCGTCAAACAAGGAGATCTCATTCAGGGCTCTAAAATCCATGCAGAATCTCGTACTCCCGTCTGGTTTTGGTACCATAACGATGGGGGAGGACCATTCACTCCTGGAGGGTCGTATAACCCCCAACTTCAACATGGACTCTACTTCTTTTTGGACGGCTGCCCTCTTGGCCGCTGGTATCCGGTAGGGCCGCTGTTAAATGGTCTTTCCCGGGGTCGTGTTGATCCGATGTTCTGTCAGGGTGGTTTTGCCTGGCTGATCCGAAAAGAGATTGGCGAAGGCCGATAAGGTTTCCCGGAGGTCTTCTTTTTCAGGATCTGTTAGGTCTTCGTTTACCACTAAGTCGGCCAGAGTGGAGTGGGAGGGGGTAAGCGTCGGTAGGGTTAGGTGCGCTGCCTTTGGCGGGGGTCCTATCCATTTTTTCAATAGGTTTATGTGGTAGGTTTGGACCTTCCGTGCATTTACTTGGAGTTGGTAGCTAGTTTTCCCTATGGTCCCCACCACTTTATATGGCCCCTTCCATTCCGCTTGAAACTTTTTTGTGGATGAGGGAAGGAGAACCAGAGCCCACTCCCCGATGTTCAGTCTTCTCCACCGTCTCCCTCGGTTGTAACATGTTTTCTGTTTCGTTTGGCTTTTCTCCAGAGAGGAATATGCGAGATCTCTCAATTTCCCGAACTTGGATTTTAGGGCTTTCGTGCACTCTAACATTCCCCGTTCCTGTTCCCCTTCTTCCTTCTCCCACGCTTCTTTGGTCATCTCCAAGAGAGACCTCGGTTGTCGTCCATATAGCATCTCGAATGAAGAACATCCGAGGCTGCTCTGTCTCTGTCCCAGTATAACATACAGCGCCAAGGGCAAAAGCTGATCCCATTCTTTTCCGTTCACCATCAGCATTTTCTTCAAAGTGGCTTTCAGGGTTCCATTATATCTCTCTACTAGTCCGTCGGTTTGGGGATGGTAGACCGAGGTCCGGATTTGTCGTAGTTGTAATAGCCCACACACCTCTTTCATAAGACGGGAGACGAACGGAGTCCCTTGATCCGATAGGATCTCTTTGGGGAACCCCACTCTAGAAAACAGTTCCAGAAACCGTTCCGCAATGAGGGGGGTGGTAGGGGACCTCAACGGGAATGCTTCTTGGAACCTGGTGGCGTAATCGACTATTACAAGGGCGTATTAGTTTCCCCGTCGGGTTCTAGGAAGAGGTCCTATCAGATCCATCCCAACTCTTTCAAAAGGGGTTCCTATGATTGGGAGAGGTTGGAGAGGTACTGCAGGGGGACGGTGGGTGTTCCCCTTTTGACACACATCACAGGCCTGGCAGTGAGACTTTATATCCTTTTATACCCCGGGCCAGAAGAAGTGGCGCACTACATTCTGTGTGGTTTTTTCGCTTCCTATGTGTCCTGCTGTTAAATGGGAGTGTGAAAAAAACATGATCTGCTCTCTAAATGCCGTCGGGTCTAACAGCTGATGGGGTTGTTCCTATTCCCATGTCTATACAACAACCCCTCTTTTATCAAAAAACGAGGAAAGGATGGGTTGGGGTTGTCTTGTTCTCGGTGGGCCTGTTCCCATGCGTTAACCAATGAAGCAACGTTCGCCTGTGCAAACCTGAAGCTTCTGTCTAATATCCATGGCTCGGGGTTGTCAGGGTAGGGAGAGGGGAACATGGGACCCGTCCCAAGTCTCCGGCTACGGTCTGTTGTTGTAATTTGCCCGTGAATAATTCTAAAAACTTGGGGTTATCAGTTCCCAGTATAAGGTCTTCAGGGAGGGATTCCAACACCCCCACCCTGACGAAACACTGTGTTCCGTCGGGCAAACCCAGGGGTATGATGGCGACAGGATAAGGCTTGACATCTCCGTGTACACATCTTACGTGCACCGTGGTGTCAGAGAGGAACTGGTTGGGCTTTACATGTTCGGCCTGTATAACAGACTGTCGGCAACCTGAGTCTAGTAAGGCCTTTATGGTTGTCCCGTTCACCCGTACACTTATATGGAATGCACTCCCCAACTCGGCGGTATGTAGGATGCTTTTGGGGACGTAACCGATCTCCATAGGTTCTTCTGACGTCTTCCATTGGGGGCACAGTCGGGCTATGTGCCCCCAGGCGCCACATTCGAAGCACTGAGGTCCTCGGAACGATGGCACTACTGGTCTCTGGGGGGGGGGGGCGGGATCTTTGAGGGCTCTGGACGGGTTTTTCGCTCGTATCTGCTCCCTATGGGACGGTTTAACTTTTCTTTTTCACAAGCCAGTTGTTTAGGCTGGGCACGAGCATATGTGGCAGCCATATCCATGGCTTGTTCGGTGGTGAGACGGGAGTGTTGGCGTAACCATTTTTGGGTATTATATGGTAGGGCCTCCAGAAACTGTTCCAGATAGATTCGGTCCATTATTTCCTCTTTCGTACTGTTGGCAGGGGTCAGCCATTTATCGGCAGCCGTCTTTAACCGGAAGAACAAAGTCTTTGGATTCTCTCCGGGCGTGCCTCGTTCTTTACGAAATCGTACCCGATATTCCTCAGCATCCAATCCTAGGTGGTCAAGGATCACCGTCTTGATCTCTCCATAGGGCGTAGAACCGCCCGGGTTGGCCACCTGATAGGCAGCTTGGGCATCCCCTGTGAGCAAAGGGGCCAAAAAGAACGGCCATTTGTCTATGGGCCAAATACAAGCCCTAGCAACACGCTCGAAATTGAGCAGAAACGCATCTGGGTCTTCCCCCACCGTATATTTCTGGAGTGAGATTCCGGAAGGCCCCGGGGCAGTGCATCACGGGTCCGTTTTGGTATGGATCCCCTGGGTCTTTAGCATCTCATGCAGTCCCTCCCATTGGGCCGACACCGTGGTTTTGAAGGTTTCCCTGTCGGCCTGGGCGGATGTCAGCTGCTGTTCCACCACCCAACTCAGTTGGTCCTGGCCCTTCACCAGGTGTTGAATTAGCGATTCCATCGTCTCAGTGCAGATGGCGTCTAGGTTGCCCGCATTCTCCACCACTTGTGAGCGGGTAGATACTACTGGAGACCGTTTTGGTGCTTCAAGGATTTTTATTGTTTTGTGCACACGTCGGCGTATAGGAGTGGGTCAGTAATATGGTAGTGGAGTCTCTTTCTTGCTCCCTCGGGGTTCCTTCCTTCCTGCCGTCCTCCTCCTCCCAGGGTATTGTTCCAGTTTCAGCTGGCTTGGTCCTTGGGTGGCGGCGTAGTACCGATGATCCCGGGAAGAGAAACAGAAAGGGTTCCAAAGGTCAGTGGCCTGTTATCTTTTAGTTAAAGACCGGAGGGAAGGGGGGTGAGGGATCACTCAGTGCTCAAGATAATGCTTTTCGTGTGGGGTGGTTATTACCGGGACATCACCAGGGTATCACGTGTACATGCTCTGAGGTCCCCTTACGCTGCTACAGGAGGCACCCCTTGTTCCCCACCCAGCCCGTGAAGCGCTCGCGTACCTGCGAGAGCCACGCTCCTCCGGGAACGTGGCTGGGCGGCTCACAGGGTCGTTGGCCTCCTGGCTTCGATGACTCGTAGTCGACTTCTCCTCGATATCCCGTTCGCTTCCTTTCTCCTCTCCGTCCACCGTCCTGTACTGCTTCCCCCTCCTCCGCTCCGCTGTGGCCCCCTCTCGTCCTCCGGTGTCAGCACACACCTGTGATAGCGCATTTCCGGGTATTTCAGCCCATCCCTCGTCGTCGTCACTGCTGGGGGCAGGGTTGAGCGATAGGCCTTCCCAATTAAAGGAGCGGTGTCCCTTTTCTTCGGCTGTGAAGGGGAACTGCGGGCCCGAGGGAGTCCACTCCGGTTGCTGGCGAGAGAGAAGAGGGGAAAGGGTGTCGATCACCTTTGCTGTTCTGAGGGGGTTCTCCACAGTTGGTTTCGCCTCGTTACACTGTTGTTGTGATGCTGTGAGGAGGACGTTCATGGATACATGTTAGGTATCTACAGTTGTGGAAAACTCTATGCATGACTGTTTTTGGAGGAAGGTCTTGACACATGCACATGTTGTTGATGTTGCTTTGTGCAGGTGGTATTTACCCATGTTCTGTGTACTACAGAAGTTGACTGTAATTGTTGTCATATATATGGCTTCCTAGCTAATCTCTTTGTTTTGTTCTCTTGTAGGTGCCTTCACCATGTCATCTTCATTTTGACATTTCAGATTTGTGACATCAGCAGTTATATGATGCTGTTTTGAAGTACAAAGTGGACATGGATTGTTCCTGGGAATGTCTGGCACAGACGTTTGGTGTTCTACTCCGGTACCAAGCCAGCTTGCACAGCAATAGGATGAAAGCTGCTAAGACTCCATTGAACTTGTTCCCTGTTGTGTGGTGGTTCTATTGCAATATGTGTTCCATCATCTTCTCCAACATTATGTGGCTGTTGGGCCAAATAGTCCTCAATGTGTATGAACTGGGTGTACCTGTTGCAGTGTCTTATCATTTCAGGCTACAGTGCTTGTGGCACACCACTGATATATGTTTGTGATGTTCCACCAAATGCAGGAACACTGGATTTAAATGAAACTTGGAACAGAAACTGTTGTCCGGCCATGTTTTGGTTTCTTGTTTTCAATGATGTTGGAGGTTGTCGATGTAGCTCCAGCTGATTCTATTAACCAATAGCCATTTGCCTAATCTTTTTGGCATTGTCTGATGCATCCCCTCCAACCATGTTGTTGAGGTCTACACACATGAGATTTGTGGTCATTGACACAGATCAAGTCAGTAATTAATATTTACCTCTGTTGTTGATCTTATGCCTGCCTAAGGTTAGAACTATGGAATAAAGATGTCAGGAGTCTGTGTTGGGGTGACATAATTGTGATACTCAGTTGCACATTGTTGATATTCCACATGTACATGCTTACACAAGTAGCTTCTACATACATGTGGTAAATCACAAGGGAATAACTTCAGAACTTGCTAAATGTGAATGATGCTACATGAGCTAATGATTTTGGTACAAGTGAATTTATTACGGTGCGCAAGGTGAAACAAAAACAAACAATATACCGAAAAATAGTGACAACAAGAGTGTAGTAGTCAGTGTTGGTGGATTAAACCATTGTTGTAGGAACCACATTGTCTGAAGTCCAAAGTCTAACATACTCCTACCATCAGAAATGGAAACGTGTACAGGAATTGTCAACAAAGTGAACATTTATATGATGTCTCTTCCTGGCTGTGGTGGGTGCCTTGCCATCGGAGCCTCCTACATTTCTTTTGGGCATCTCTTCTCACGGGGGTCCACTGCTGCAGGTTCAGGGGTGTGTGAGGATTCTTCCTCAGACATGGCCTCCCTTTCTGTGGCTGCCACAGATGTAGAAGGGACAGATGTTGATGGACCACAGAAAGGGGTAGGTGGGGGGAAACCCTGCCGAGTATGGTGTTGGTGTCCCTCAGGACCCCTATGAGTTGGTCCATGCTGTTGTTGTGGGTGTCCAGCCTCTGGTCTATGGCCTCTGCAGCTTCTTCAACTCCCAGAGTTCCTCAAGCACCTGCCACATCACTCCTTGGTATCCCTCCTAAGCTCCCAGGCATTGGGTGATATCAGCTTGCACATCAGTGGCCTCAATTTGGGGGCCCACATTTGCCCTACCACCAACCCTGCCCCCACAGGCCTGAGAGTTTTCAATCCTCATCTCTGGAATTGTGACTGTGGTGCAGGAGATATTGCAGCCCATGTGTGGCCCATGGGTTGTTGAGGCAGAGGTCAGCTGAGATGTTGCAGCTGGGGTGGGAGATGTGGTTGTGGGCACAGTGAGACTCACTGTTGCCGTCTGCCCAGGCTGTTGAGATGGGCCAGGTTTGTCCTCCATGTTTCCAGGAGATTCTGCATCACTGGAGGCCTAATCTGAGGGGAGTGGGGAAGTGAAGTCTGGGCGGTGTCCTGAGACTGGCCAGATGTTGTGCCGGATCGACCTGTTCAGACATAGAGTAGATTGTTATTGTTGTAAGTGTGGTATGTACATCCACATCATTTGGTACACAGTGAGATCAGGCCTCTGAGGGACAAGAAGGGTGGAGGTTTACAATGTGAACTTTCCCCATTGCATTTGACTCATTTGCAAGGCATTTGGAGACATCTATTACATGAAGTGGTATTGGCCTGATCATTTTCTATACGTATACACTTTATGTTGACATGAGGGATGGACATGCCATCTCCAAATAATTTGAATCCAACACAGTGTTGAAGTTACATGCTTAATTGTAAATTACAAGTCCTAGGTGTGTATAATACAGGAATACAGACAACATTTTAGTAGATTTAGCATTGGTAATAATGTGTGCTGTGCAGTGTCAATGGGTCACCATCCATTTCAAATCAGCTGGATTACCTTCCTGCCTTACTGATATTTCAGGTCAAAACTTGAAATGGTGTCACTCTTTTCATTTATGGAGCCCAGGAGAAGTTCAGGCTGAGTAGATAAACGTGCCTGAGCAGGGCATTGTGTGTAAGGTGCACAGACCATATGACCCGGGGATCAGTGGAGACATGGCTGACAATTGAGGAAGGACAAACAACAGTGGTGTTTAAATGTTCAAGCAACAGAGCATCATGGTAGTTGTAGTCATTTCATTCTCTCATCCCCTACACTTTGTTAGACATTTACACATATTCTGGTCCTGGGATGATTTGATGGTAGTGAACTTACAGACAGCATTACCACATTTGGGATGTAATGGAGGTTGATACATGTGAACTTATGTGCAGGGCTACTGATTGTAACTGACAGACACACATCTATGATACTTTGGCTACTGCATATAGGAAAAGTAGATGAGAAACACGATAGCAAGTGCTGAGATGTGTGCAAAGAGAACAGTGATATGTTATGACAGTTGGTGGTATGTTACTCACCAGTCTCCACTTCCACAGATATTCCTGTCAAGTCCTCAGAATACAGGATTGTGTGCGCCTTCTCCTCCTAGGGTATGGATCTAAAGGTGGGCCAGGAGCACCAACTCCAGTCTTCTGGGCTGGCAGGTGGTGTCTGGAGGCCAGGTTCTTCATTCTCTGCCTGAGGTCATGCCACCTCTTCCTGATGTCCTCCTTTGTACGCAGGGTGGTACCTACAGCATTCATTTTATTGACTAGCCTGTCCCACATTTCACTCTTCTTAGTGATTGACGTTTGTTGGACTTGGGTTCCAAAATTGAGTGGCTCTACTCTGATGATTTATCCTCTATCACTGACAACTCGCTGTAAGAAAAATGTGGGTTTTTGGGCCTTGACATGTTAATTAAAAAAAGTGACTGAGTGTGAAGTAAATGAAAAATGCCTTGAAGATGAGGAAATGTGTGGAAAAGAGTGGAAACAACGTCTTTGGAGAGTGTGTGATGCGACTGTGTGAAAAGGGCTGCCTTATGTGACCACTAATGCAGTACAGAGGCAAAGAATCATGGTCTAGAATGGGGTGTATTTTATAGTGCGATTTGCAGGTGTGTCCACTTCGGCTATGGCCATCATCTGTGTTGTTTTATTCTGTATCCAATGTGCACTGTTGTGGTGCTTCACAGAAGCAGTAGAGCGGCAGTCTAGCACCGCCGTGAAACAGCCAACAAGGATCACCAGTACATGGGTTTAATTGTAATCTGCTCGGCAGTTGTACCACAGCCCTGACGGCGTCAGAGTCCCTATCTGCAAGATTTCCAACTGCCGCTGCCAATGCGAAGGCTACTCCAACGGCAGAGACCCATACAGAGAACATTCTGACCTCAGTGGTTGGTGGTTTGGCCTGCTACTATCGTAATACGTTAGGAGTCACTTCACAGCCTCGGTGGTCAGAATCTGACTCCGGCCACAGCGGTATGATGGTCAGTCCGACCTGCATCGTAATCAGCCCCATAGTTCTTAAACTTTCGTATTTTACAGCAACACCCTATGGCTGGTTTTCTGTACTATTTGCATATTTAGGATATGATTTTTTACTTTTCAATCAGTTTGTGGAAACACAGGAAACAAGAAAACAGCATGAGGTGAGAATTGCAGCTAATACGGGTGAAATTTCGTTTAAAATGACTTGTTTTACAAAATGTAAAGGGCTCAATTAAATGCCAAAACTGTAATAAAGTGTCATATTTATCTCTTTTACTTTTCTCAGATGAATATGATCAAGACTGTAGGGAATATTGCCAGCTTAGATGTGTTGGTTTCTGTTGAGGTTCATTAAACACTTTAATGTTGTCCCACTCTAAAGCCTTACCTTTTTAAATATCTATAATTGGCCTTTCCCACTTAAGATGTTACTCTGAGTTCAGTAGGAAAGTCATGTTAGTATATAAGGCAACACTGCATGTAAAGGGGTTCCCCTACACAAATTCATGCTGCAGAGAGGATGGATTGCTGATCTGTGGAGCTTTGGGCCCTTTCTAAATTGTAATGTGAGCTTCTGGATTTTTTGGCTGAGGAGGTGGTGGAGCAAGGAAGCAGTTAGAGGTGACAGTAAAGCAAAAGCATTTTCTCTGACATTAGGCATGATTGCTCTACCCCTAAACTATTTTGTCACACTACACAGCTACTTCTGAAATGTCAAGTGGTATTGGAGCTTAGTTCAATGGACAGGTCTTAAATTTCAACAAAATAATCACCTTATGGTTGGCATCAAAAATGATGCATGTTCAAGCAGTAGTTCACACCCCATATTTCATGTATTCAAAACATTGGGGTATATTCACAAGAACGTGTGATAACTACCACAAGAGTAGAATAACGCAACTTTCAATATCGCAGCCCATCGTGTGAAAATAACCCCGTGTCAACGTGGAATTCACAACATGGCGGTACCATGCGATAGCCACCAGATAACGCGTCAAATGTCAGCAACAAAATCAATGCCACGCTGCAAAAATGCGAAACGCGAAAAATCATGCGATGAGGCCAATCGTGGTACACAAATCAGCGAAGACCAGCCACAGGCCTGCAAATCCCACGAGTCTGGTGGGAAAAAGCACCATAAAAGCAAGGAAAAAAAACAACAAAAAACTATTGAAACTGCGCAGCAACATGGATGCACCCGGACACAGTGCAGAGGACAAGCCAAACACCACAAGCCCCATGGAGGACCAGCCAGGAACCCCACGTTTGTGGAAGTGCAAGGACAGGAGGAAGAGGAAGGCGGGTTTCAGTCCGCAGGAAGACCAGATCCTCGTCACGGAGATGACCGAACACCAACAACAACTGTTCGGCACCTCTACTGCGGCACTGGCAACCCAAACCGAAATATGGCAGGCCAACATTACCAACGTCAATGCAGTCGGAGTGTCGAGGAGGTCACTGGAGGAGGTCAAGAGGCACTGGCATGATCTGAAAAGGCAGACCAAACATAAGCTCGCCGCCAACAGGGAGGCAGCAACGGCGACTGGAGGTGGGCCTCCTGCGACACAGGAGGAGCTGGATGAGCTGGAGCAAATGGTGGCCACAGTCAGCAGTGAGGACACGGAGGCAGGATTGGGGGGCCTGGACACAGCACAATACGACCTGACCCAACAGCAACAGTGTTGTAAATTAAGGCAGATCGTGATTAAGCATTCACTGAAAACATTAATGTTTCCCTTTATCGTGTTCTCTTCAGTATGTTGGCCGAAGTCTGGACTCCATTTTGTATTGACGTGCTGCCACGTGTTCGCCATGAGGAGAGTCCGACCTCTGTGTTAGTTGCTCTTGTAATCTGCCTAGCAACAGTTTATAAATAGTCCTCTTGTCCATTTGGCGCATGCCCAGAACTGACCACGTCTGTTATAATTAGTTCTGCTTGACCATGTGTTTTCGCGGGCTCAAGGAGTGTGTTAGCTCCGCCCATGTATTGATTTAGAATCGAGAATGACCCTAAATGGTAATGTTCTTTGACTTCATGTGCTATCCACCCACTCATGAGCCCCTCTGTTGTGTATATAAGGGGACTGTGTATGTAAGTTCTTTGTGCTACTCCTTGCAATACTGAAGAGTGTTGTGTGGACTGTAGGACCACCCTTAAGGGTTAATAAACATTGTCTTTGTATTTTGCAGTTTCCGTGCCAACTTCCTTGTAGATTGCGTTACAGAAGAGCGAACCTTTGTCTCTTGCGGGCCTAGCTGGGGCTTGTATTCAACAATTGGCGCCCGTCACGTGGGGCTCATCGGCGACTCGGATGCTCGAAGGACTGGTCGCGACGAAGGTGAGGAATTTGGCCGGGGACGTGATCACTGCCAGCGGCGTCTTAGCCCTGGCATCCCGAGGTTTTTCTTCCTTCCCTTCCGAGCTGACCGTCTGGGTGGCGCCGGTCATCGACTGAGACCTCTTCTGTCGGTCCTGCCGTGAGAGCCGTTTGGGCGATTGTGGAGCTTGGCAGTTGGAACCTGGACTCTTGATTGGTAAGAACCGTTGTACGGTACTTGCTCCGAGTTTTGAAGCCTGGGTTGGCTATTTGAGTTTGATTTGTGATGACTAGTCATATTTTGAATTTGTCTTTGTGAAATATATGCGTTGCAACACATATAGGCAGGTAATGTGGAGAAATTTCTCCGGAGCTGTGTAAACTTGGAACGGCGCAACGATTAAGTGCCATTTTATTTTGATAATATTGCATATTTTGCATTATTTTTAGCATGCCTGCTTTTAGCGCACTCCGTAAGTGGGGTTGCTGCTTTGGAAGCCGGTTGAACCTCGAGGAATCTGCTCCAGCCCCCCCAGAGGGGACTCCTAATAGGGATATGTATGTGAAACATGGTCTTTCTTCCATAATGTACAGCACATTGTGGAGGAAATATACTAGGAAGGATCCTGAGTTGCGATGGCCGTTGTATGGATCATTTGATATGCGTAAGATTGAGTATGTGGAACAGTGTCTGTGTAAGCGTCGTGCTCGTCAGGATATGTTTGAGTGTGTGCGGTTATGGGTGAAGGAAGTGCGTGAGCGAGAGAAACGTGAGAAAGCGCTGTTTGATAAAGAGCAACGAAAGAATGATCATGTGCGAGCAGAAGAAGCGAAGAGTCGGGAGGACAAAGAGCAGGCGGAGAAACACGAGAAAGAGCGTAGGCTCCAAGTTTCGGGTCAATATGTCGTTCGCCAGCCGCTTTATCCTGTCCTTAATAATCCTGATGATGATTTTTATCTACTAGATCGCTCTCCGCCCCCTTATGTTGGCGCATCTGCTCCACGGCCGCAAGATTCTGGCCCAGCCTCGGGTAAGGTAGACACGCGGTCCATGCTATCGGCCGAGAACATGGCTGACCTTCGGAAACTTTCCTTTCGTGCACTCAAGGGCAGGATGTCCATAGAGGACTTATTTCAAACTTGGGGGTCATGGCAAGATAGAGAGAGGGTGTATTTTTTGTCTCATTTTGCTGACGACGTAATTGCTGCTTTCCGAAAATATTCCGGTGTTTTTGAGCCTGCAGAGGTGACCTCGGAGGTTAAAGCATTACATGACGGTGTTTTTTCTCCCCCTAAGGCTCCAGAGGCGGCTCGACGACTGTTCGCCTTGCGGGACGAAGTGCTGGCGCTTAGAGAGAAAGCACGTCACCGAGCTGAGGAGGAGCAGCAGGATTCGGTTGCAGCAGGGGGCCATTCATCCACCTCCCAGTCAGATAAGGATGACATAGTGCATGTTAAACCAATGCGAGAGGCGGCACCTTTGTATGTCCCTCCGAAAGGAGCAGGGACTAGCTCGGACACTAACTCTGCCGATGCTAGGGGATATTTTGTGTATAATTGGGTTTATACTCCATGGCATAGAGCCGATGTTATGGCGTTAAAGAATGCATTACCTGACCCCCGCAAGAATCCAGCGGCCTTCTATGAAGAAGTTGAGGGGGCCTTGAATTCCTGCATTATGACCCTAGCGGATATAGACTTGTTCTTTGGCCTTATTTTACCACCAGACACGTGGCGATCTGTCCGAAAGGTGGATGATATAGTTGCTTTTAAGGCCCGGTGGTCTGACCTTGAGGATGAGGATAGGGAGCGGAAGCCCGCACAGAAACCACCTCAGAGTATTTTAGATCTTCCTGCTGCTATTGTCGCTAAATTAAAAACAATAATCCCTCCTAAAAAGATTGATTGGAATATGTTGGCGGCATGTAAGCAGAAGGTTGATGAGTCAGTGGCAGATTTCTTCACGCGCTTTGAAGAAACGTTCCATGACTTTAGTGGTCAGTCGCTTACCGACGACACAGGCCGCCACCTTTTTGCGGACAAATATGTGGCTAATCTGCTGCCGGCAGTTGCGGCCCGGTTAAAAGCGAGTGAGAGTTCTTGGTCCTCCGCGACACCGACGGCCCTTCTGACCATCGCCCAGTATTATGAGCGTCAGGAGCAAGAGGCGAAGGGCCAGGAGGAGAAGAAATCGAAAGATCTCAAAACAAAAGTAATGTTAGCACAAGTATATGGCCCGCCCCGCCGGGGTAATACTAATAATAGGGGCAGGGGCGGATCTTATGGTCCCCCTTCGGGCCGATCTGATTTGAATAGAAACCAATGTGCGTACTGTAAACAGTTGGGCCATTGGGCCAGGGAGTGCCCAGCGTTGCATGCTTCGCGGCAGGGGCACACCCCGGGTGGCCAGAGAGGTAGAGGGGGTTTCTCAAACTTTAGAGGAAATTCTAATGATAATGTCCGTTTCGACACTGCGGGGCAGCACCGGGATAGCTCAAATGTGTTCGATCGTCAGCACCAGTATCATGTATCAGACGCCGATCATTCGGGGTATCATGATTCTCAGCATGCATAGGAATGCGTTGGATGGGGGTCTGAAGCAGTTGAGGTGCCGGTCGATCAGACGGGTCCTTATGTATCGGCTGAGGTTTTAGGTT
Source organism: Triturus cristatus (assembly GCF_964204655.1). Lineage (NCBI taxonomy): Eukaryota > Metazoa > Chordata > Amphibia > Caudata > Salamandridae > Triturus > Triturus cristatus. The sequence goes on along the minus strand of NC_140592.1, from coordinate 805,596,854 downwards.
CTACTGATCAGTTCCTAGTGGATACAGGAGCGACACGTAGTGCATTATCTAGGTACCTGGCTCCAGGGGCTCCCCCATCCGGCTCAATGGTTACATCGGTAGGGTTTGACGGTGCGCTCTCCCGCAGCCCTCTTTCGCAGCCCCTTGCATTTCAGGTTGATTGTTTCTCTGCACCCTGTTCATTTTTGCTTGCCCCGTATACACCGGATAACATTATGGGCCTTGACATGTTAAAACACTTTAGGGCTACGATTCGCTGTTCCCCCGAGGGTGTGAGAGTGATTCTAAATGACAATTGCCTCCGATCCGAGCGGATGTGTACGATCTCAGAGGAGGCTTTGTTGGCTACCCTCCCCCGCGCTTTATGGGCGACTTCGGACACGGATGTGGGACAAATGGTGATTCCTCCGGTCCACATTAGTGTTCAGGAGGGGGCGGTGCTACCACGCCTCCCGCAGTATCGCATTTCCCAGGAGGGCGAGGAAGCTCTCATACAGATTGTGCAAGATTTGATCGCAGTAGGAGTAGTGGAAGAGGTTCCCTACAATATCTGTAACAGTCCGATTCTCCCTATTCTGAAAAAGGACACGGATGCCAAGGTCTATCGGTTCATTATTGATTTGAGAGAGGTTAACAAGATCGTGATACCTCAGTACCCGGTGGTTTCTGATATCACGACGTTGCTCACCCTGGTCCCGCCTACGGCGACCGTGTTCTCAGTGATTGATTTGAAAAATGCCTTCTTTTCTATTCCCATCCACCCTGATAGCCGATTTCTCTTTGGGTTCACATTAAACAATAGATCTTATCGCTTTTGTAGAATTCCCCAGGGCTACACAGAAAGCCCTAGTATTTACAGTCAGGCTTTGAAGCGACAGTTGGATTCCTTTGCTTTACTCGAGGGGGTCGCCCTCATTCAATATGTTGATGACATCCTGTTGGCGGCTGACACCCTGGAGTTGTGTGAGAAAAGTACGATAGCCTTACTTTCTTTTTTAGCGTCCCACAATCATAAGGTCTCTAGGAAGAAATTGCAATTCTGTAGACCAAAGGTGACTTATCTGGGTCACCTTTTGTCTAAGGAGGGGCGTGCACTCACACCAGATCGTATCCAAGTAATTTTGGACACACCGAGACCATCCACGCAGAAGGATGTGCGTGCATTTTTGGGTCTTGTTTCTTTTTGTAGACAGTGGATATTGGGGTTTTCACACATAGCTAAGCCATTACTAGCGCTCTTGACAAAAGACACGCCCATCCCGATCCCCTGGTCAGACGAGTGTGACGCTGCTTTCCAGCAACTAAGACAGGCCCTTTGTTCAGCACCAGTGTTAGGGACCCCTGATTATGCAAAACCCTTTTCATTGTATGTGCATGAGAAAGATGGATGTGCATTATCAGTTTTAGTGCAGATGCACGGCGACAAGCAGCGCCCGTGTGCATACTTTTCGGCTGTGCTTGATCCTGTCGCCCGAGCATTACCAGGGTGTTTTCGCTCGGTTGCGGCGACAGCTGTGTCAATACGGCAGAGTGAAGGAATTGTGTTATCCCATAAACTGTTGGTGTTAGTTCCCCATGCTGTTGATGCCCTGCTTAACCAAACAAGGACACAGCATTTGACCAGTGCCCGTTTAACGGGATATGAGTTGACGCTTTTGGCTCCTCATATTACGTTGAAAAGGTGCGTGACATTAAACCCGGCCACATTGTTGCCATACCCCGAGACCCAGCCGGAGGCGCAGAAAGCGCATGATTGTATTCTTGTGACTGAGGAACAGACAAAGGGTCGTATCGATCTCCAGGATACGCCCTTTTCAGAGGTAGATGGAGAACTATGGGTAGATGGGTCATGTCTGAAGCTACCAGATGGTACGACTTCAGCAGCGTATGCAATTACCACGTTACAAACGATAGTGGAGACAGCACGCATACCACAGAAGTCAGCTCAAGCAGCAGAACTAATAGCGTTAACACGAGCATGTGAGCTCAGTACAGGATTGTGTGTGAATGTTTACACAGACAGCCGCTATGCCTTCGGAGTAGCGCACGATTTCGGCATACTCTGGAAGGAGAGAGGGTTTCTAACGTCACATGGGGTACAGATAATGCATGGGGAGTTAGTTCATAATCTTTTAACTGCATTGACGTACCCGAAGAAAATTGCTATTGTTAAATGTAGCGCCCATAGGAAAGTAGTTGATAAAGTTGGAGAAGGGAATGCGTTAGCAGACCGAGTGGCACGGGAGACTGCGATGCAGCCTGGTGCTACTGCCATGTATGTAGTGAAATCACAGATGGAGAGATGGCGTGATGCAAAGGAAGAAGTGCGAGAAATACAAAGGACCGCTTCTGAAAAGGAGCGGGAGCAATGGGCTAGCGAGGGAGAGTTGGATGACGAGGGTTGTTGGAGAAATAAACAGATGGATAGATGGAAGTTACCCACGGCTTTCGTACAACCTATGGTTCAAATGGCACATGGGCTAGCACATGTTGGAGCTTCCGCAATTGTGAAATTGCTTACCCAAGTCTGGGAGCATCCAGAGATTGCTAGCACAGCAAAGAGGGTGGTACAGACCTGTATGATCTGTCTGAAGTATAACCCAGGGAAAGGCACGCGAACTCCAGCAGGAGGATTTGCGACGCCCACTGCACCCTTTGAGGTTCTGCAGATGGATTACATCCAGCTTGAGCGCTGTAATAATTTGAAGTATGTTCTAGTAGTGGTGTGCGCCTTTAGTAAATGGGTTGAGGCGTACCCTGCGAAAGACAATACTGCGATGACTACAGCGAAGCTATTACTGAAAGAGTTTTTCCCTCGATATGGCGTCTGTAGGCTTCTGTGGAGTGATAATGGCCCTCACTTTGTAGCGGATGTTATAAAGTATGTCTTGAAGGGCCTAGGCATCACTCAGAAGTTCCATGCCGTGTTCCACCCTCAGTCTGCAGGACTGGTCGAGAAGTATAATGGTACACTGAAGCTTAAGATTGCCAAAATTCAAGCTTCAACATCTTTGACTTGGCCAGACGCCTTACCACTGGCATTATTGTCAATTAGGTCGGTGCCACACTCTCGAACCGGCCTTACGCCCTACGAGGTTGTATTTGGACGACCAATGAACATTTGGGGTCCACCAAGGCCTAAGGCTGTGTATGATGTACCTTGTGTGATGATGAGTGATTATCTGGCACAGTTAACGGATAACTTGGTTTCTATTCATCAACAGGTCCGAGAGGCGCTCCCTGATCGGTCTACTGGCGAAGGACATGGTCTGCGGCCCGGAGACCAGGTGATGATCAAGGTCTTCGACAGGTCGAATAGTCTGGAGCCCCGATGGACCGGACCTGAGCAAGTTCTTCTTGCGACGAGGACGGCAGTACGAGTCTCGAACAAGAAGAACTGGATCCATTCCCTGCACTGTCGGAAGGTGCCGCCCGGATTGGTGGAGACTGCCGTGCTGACCGATCAACGAGAAGTCCTGGCAGCAGAGACAGGCCGTGCTGCAAAGCCAAACGAAACTGAGGAGCTCTTTTCGGACCACACGACTTCTGGAGGAAGACGATATCATCTGCGACCAAGGAAGTGAGATCTTTAGTACCGGGACATACTGTCAGAACGGCCCTTGGGTTAGTGAAACGGAGAGCCGCTGTGGCAAGGGGGGGGGATCAGCCCTGCATTAGTGTAGCGACACCCGTCTTGGCCCGTTGGTGAAGAAATCAACCGCTGCCCAAGGGGAAGAGTTCTGACAGACTTTTAGTTTCAGGAAGTTAGTAGGGTATTGTTTCCTTTGACATGGAGAAGAAGAAAATACTTTGTGCGTTGGGGTTCATGCTAACAATAGCTATTGTTGGCATAACAACATGGTTTGTGGAGGAGGCCACTCCAGCCCGAGAGACACTTGTGTTGACGACTCCAGTGCCTGCGGAGCACTACTTTTATACATTGCCATATCAGGAGTTGAAGCATCGACAGTCCTATTTGAACAACACTTTTATCCAGATGCTGCATCATACCCACGTTGCTACGAACGCTACGAACTGTTGGATATGTGGGATGATGCCAGCTCATCAGAAGAAAGGAGGTACGCCATTCATACCACTTCCTTTCTCTCACAATGGCTCTTGTAGAGCATGGTACACTTTGCTGTTTGCAACTCGGAAACCAACAGTGGGACGATTGCTGTTCAGACTTAATAAAGAATGTCATCAGGACAGAAGTGGATACCCACAAGCGAATGGAACAATTTGGGAATGGGAAGAGTACCGACCGGACAATGAATCCATTCCCTATATCTTCACAAACACTAGAGACACTATGGGGAAGGATAAGTTTGTAATCCAAGTGGCACAAGCCCAAGCGGACCTATGTGTCCAGAGTGTGGGTTTTATTCCTGTTGGTGTCAGTGATTGTATAAAGGTATTAAATATTGACGGGCTAAACAACAGCACCTTCCTAGCATCCCATAATACCTATTTTGTATGTGGAAATAAAGGTTATTACCGTTTGCCAGCTGGGTGGTCTGGGGTATGCTATGTATCATTCCTATTACCCCCTGTATTCCTAGCACCTGCATCGTATCACAAAGATCTGAAATTGCTGAATAATGTGACTGTAAATAGATATAAACGTACTTTATCAATTAATGAAGTAGATCAGACGGACACTAGCTTGCAACAGTATATTGATTTCAACTTGGGACTGTTCTTCTTTGTCGGAGCTGCTTTGAATAGTAGAAAGATCCGAAGATTAACGAGAGTGGTAGAAGCTGTGACTAATCAGACCGCTGCTGCTCTTGGGAATCTTACGGAAGAACTACAAATCACCAGAATAGTTGCATTGCAGAATCGTATGGTATTAGATGTGATGTTAGCTGATCGAGGAGGAGCTTGTAAAATTATAGGAAGTAGCTGTTGTGTGTTTATCCCTGATCATACGCCATCCGTTTATAACGCCATCAATAAGTTGCATAAAATAGCCGCCGAAATCCACACGGAAAACGGCACATGGTCCTTTTCTGGATGGTTTTGGGCGTTGGTTACTGCCTGGGGTTGGAAGGTTCTAACTGGCCTCTGTATTATCATAGCAATTCTGTTTTTTCTCTGTATGTGTATTCAATGTGGACCATTATGCTGTTCTGTATGCATTTCATTCTGCATTCCAGATAAGAAAGCTATTGCCGAAGTTGCTCGCCAGAAGGGTCTAGCTAAAGAGGTTAAAGGAATGATGATAATTGATATATACGATGATTATTCCTGGAAGCCGGATGTCTTCAGTAAATGCTGAAAGGGTCGTCTGTTGTAAATTAAGGCAGATCGTGATTAAGCATTCACTGAAAACATTAATGTTTCCCTTTATCGTGTTCTCTTCAGTATGTTGGCCGAAGTCTGGACTCCATTTTGTATTGACGTGCTGCCACGTGTTCGCCATGAGGAGAGTCCGACCTCTGTGTTAGTTGCTCTTGTAATCTGCCTAGCAACAGTTTATAAATAGTCCTCTTGTCCATTTGGCGCATGCCCAGAACTGACCACGTCTGTTATAATTAGTTCTGCTTGACCATGTGTTTTCGCGGGCTCAAGGAGTGTGTTAGCTCCGCCCATGTATTGATTTAGAATCGAGAATGACCCTAAATGGTAATGTTCTTTGACTTCATGTGCTATCCACCCACTCATGAGCCCCTCTGTTGTGTATATAAGGGGACTGTGTATGTAAGTTCTTTGTGCTACTCCTTGCAATACTGAAGAGTGTTGTGTGGACTGTAGGACCACCCTTAAGGGTTAATAAACATTGTCTTTGTATTTTGCAGTTTCCGTGCCAACTTCCTTGTAGATTGCGTTACAGAAGAGCGAACCTTTGTCTCTTGCGGGCCTAGCTGGGGCTTGTATTCAACAACAGGGTGATGGGGAAGATGGGTACAATAGCACACATGCACAAGTATGCGTAGCACACTGCACACCCTTAATGACCGTGGACCGTGGAACATGTACCTGATTGCCTTGGCACACTGCAGCACACATAGAAACGCGAAGTAGGCCCCCATCCACAATGTGCACAAAGGGCCCCCCTATCATCAATCTCACAACCGAACCATGCACATGTGCTGAATCCAGCAAAGCAGCGACTCTGTGACCCACACTGACTATGCAAGTAGCACTGCATGTCCGATAGCATGGCAGCAGCCCAAAAAAATGACATGGCCCACGAATCGACATAGAGGTAGCCCAGTGCTGATCACATCCCTAAAGGGGCACGTTACACTCTGACATGTCCACGAGCACCCACAACTCATCCTGTACAATACACGCAGCAGACGAACAATGCACCAGGCCACAAAATCTGTCAGAGAGCACATATGACCCAAGTCAAACGCAAATCAGGCCCCAAAAAGCACACAATTCAAAGGCACTCCGCCTCAAACGGAGAAGGCCACACAAAATCAGAGCTGCAGGGGCAACTCCCCCACAATGCAGCACACACACATAGCAATCACAGGACATCAGCAACAACAGCAATGTGGTACAATGTGCAACACCAACACCACAGGACAGGGCTCACAACAGGTTCCGCTCGTGTGTACTAACTGTCCACTCACATCTGGCATTGCCTGACACAGTGTGATGATAATGAACGGGTACTACCACACATCCGTCATGTATTCGGAAAACACACTGACTGCCATCAAATAGTCAGCTCCCCAAAACAGTCACAATGTACATTGGCATGCAGTCTGAATGTAAACATCTGCAAATCTACAACATACATGTGTAACTCTGTTAACCTGCATCTCCACTTTACATTGCAGAGGGACAAATAACACCTCCTGCAGAGCACACCACACTTCCCTTCATTGATGATAAAGAGGGCAACCTGCACATATGTCAAGACACCCTCCAACAGATAATGGACAGCCTCCTCACCTCATCCCCAGGGGCAGGGCAGGCCAGCTGCCTCGAGGTGACCCCACCACCTGCACAGACCACACATCAGAAAACACACACCACCACAGCTGTCTCCCAGGACCCCCCGACCAATACATGGAGCACATACACCGTGTGTGGTCTTCCCAAGTGGAGTTGGCTGAACAGCTGTGGGTGGGTTTCGAGCTCATGGCAGCCAAACTCGATGCAATACATGGGTGTCTGAGTCCCATCAGGGACCACGTACAGTCCCTTACGGACACCCCCTGTCCGCACCATGCTCCGCCACAGACCTTGGCTGACCTCGCTGGTGCCATGAATCGTACACAAGAACTGGTGGGCAGACAGTCACCAGCCATGACAGCACAGAGTTGGGACAGATGCGGAGGTCAATGGAGACCATGGAGCAGATGCAGGCTGGAAGGATGTCTGACACGGATGGACACTAGCGAGTAGTAGCTGGGGACTTCAGTGCCCTGCAGTACTTCATCTTGCCATTGCTGCCACTGAGCCGTTCCCAGATGACTGCAGCGGGAACATCGACACACACAGCTCCGACCCCTGATGTGTCCATGGCACACAGTGATGCTGCCCCATCACCTTCGCAGTCTGATGTGTCAGTGGCACACAGTGATGCAGCCATCACCCTGCCACACACACCAGACACACCGGACACAGAACCCGTATCAGGGGAGAAAGAAGGGGATGTGAGCTACTGTGTGATGAAGGAGGCAGTAGCAGCCATCACTGCCGTATGGCCTCTCCCTGCCTGGTTATGACCTATGTATCATGGCCTGGGAAACACCTCATAGTGACCCCCAAACACTCTGTGACTTTCCCCCGGACCACGACACGGACTGCCATTTCTTCACCGCTGGCCAATTACACAGCTATCCTGCTGCGGACTGCACTCTCCCTCTTCCCAATCACTGTGAAATCCCCAAAGGACTCTGGTTGGCACACCACTGGGCTTTCATGTGATGTGGGCTTGGATGGCCATGTACAGCCCCAGCTCCGTCAATCACCTGAATGTGAATAAAACCTTCTAAATCACACAGATGTGTCATCACTATGTTCACTCACGTATGGAGGTATGGCTGGATGTAGGTACAATGATTGCAAATGAAGGTACACCCTGGTAACTGACATCTATGCGCATGTGTATCCCTGAGACACATGGCCAATTGGATGACTGTGAAGGTGAGTACTAGCTGTGTCCCCATTGCACATCAGCAACAATCTCACAACCCCCAACATAGGCACATGTCCATGTATTGAATAGGGCTGTGTGTAGGACTGACCCAAACAAAAGCAGGCCAGGAGTGGTGTCCTACAGCACATGTGACACCAGAGGTTCACGTCGCAAACTTACTCACACACATTCTGTAGTGATATTTGACATTGATCCACATGGTCAGAGGTTGGACACCATACTCACATTGCTGAATGTCACGTAAGTGCACATGGCGTCCAGCACCTATCCAAAAACAATGTCTGGCTCACAGAGGTGGAGCTTGCCAAAGGGACACACCCCCATTGCACATGGGTCAGTCAGTTCCTCCCTGTGTATTAACGATGCTCATTGTGGCACACGAGTGAACAATCCAAACAACACACCTCACAGTTAGACACCAGTGGAGATGCATAGACTTTATGGGCATGTGCGTGTCAGTACGGACGAGGCAAAAGCCACAACAGGCAGGGACATGCTTAAGACACTTACACGCAGCATGGGTACATGTCGAGGTTCAGAAAATGTTGGGGCTAAAATGGGCAACATTCATCATGGATAGCAATGCTCTCAGCCCACCTTGCCTTGCTGGAGGAGTCATGTGTTGTTTGGCGTCTGCCCATTGCCCCGTGTGAGGGGGAACGACTCACTGCCCATGGGATCTGCATAGTGCTCTGCCTCCGGAGTGCGCCGATTGTCTGTTCTGCTGACAGTGATCAGGTGTGAGGGTCTGACAGGTTCACATGTCATGCTACATTGCCATGTGTTTCTGCTCTCCCCCAGTACTGTGTCCGTATTGGCAATGTTGCCAAGCGACGCTGTGTTGAACCGAGCATGGACCTGCATCACCTTGCACAGGTGTGTGTACACCCGCGTTGTTCCACGCACATGCATCCAGAGCCCGGACGAAGGTAGACGTGTCCTCTGTTGTGGTGGGATGTGTGAGCAATCCCCATGATGCAACAAGTAGTTGGGACATGTGCTGTGGGTGACAGTCGGATGTGGCTGCAGGAACGTAGTTACTCATCCATGAAAGCCCGTACAGCTTCATGTGCAATGTGTTCCAATAGTACGTCGTTGTCGTGTTCAAGGAATCCCAGGGTGAGCCAATCCATTAAGTGGTCCAGGCAGGTGTGCTCAGCCCATGCCGTTTCACCAATCCGCAACACAGTCCAATAGGGGAGCGCCTCGATGTGGTCACTGCACATAAGAATTGTGCAATCTCCCATGCACAACTACCAATACATACGCAGTATGTCAGGGCCTCCCATGCACTGCTGTCTCGGTTACACTCCTTTTCGTGATCCAACAGGGGGCACAGACACAAGTCATAGTCCAATTCATCAACAGTTGTGTTGGATAGGCAGACATCCATGGGACTCTCGAATGTGCATGTTCGGCAGTGGAACCAGGACTGGATGCAGATGACGTAGGCAATGCAGAAGCTGAGCCGGTAACTGATCCGCAGCACTGCCAGTTGCACTGCGCCCAGTAAATGCAGCATGCGTGCACGGTACTGTTCCACGTGCCGGGTGTTGTGCATGTGCCCGATATGGCCTGCCATTACGTTGGTGCGTCTCGTAGAACCGGCACTCTTCTGAACTACGGCAGTTGTTTGGAGGATATGCCACAGCTCTGAGCAATGATTAGAATATGTGGTAAACGTTGAGGAGAGCGGGTTGCTGTTTTGGTGAGTGTCAAGGGCATCCCATGCGGGGGTACCAAGACAGGGACTTCTGTGTGTGTGGTGTGGATGAGTCGGATAGTTCATTTGCGGAATGCATGGTGTGGGAGTCATCCCCGTCTGCCATGGCATCTCTCTCAGGGTGTTCCAGGCGTGTTCTGGACCAAGGTCAGAGGTGCAGGTGTCTACCCGCCTTCTGCATTGGAACAATGGAGCTTTCATCCCTGATGTTTGTCTGACAACTACTTGTGTTTTCGGAATGTGATGTTGCTTTGGCGCTTCGATTGCGACACGGCCTGGGGCTCATAGTGTACGGATGGCGATACGCTCACACATGTTGGCATTGGAGCCAGGTGCCCGAGAGGCCTTGCGTTGCTTGTGCAATCTCACTCTCTCCCTCGTTCCCTCCTTCTCTTTCCTTTGTTGGGCCCATGGCACACATTCTTCTCTTGGATTTGGTCTTCCAGGCTGCGTGCTACGGATTGTCCAGTGAGGAGCCGCTAGGACTCATCCTAAGGGTTATCTCGGCTTTTGTTTGTAAGGTGTTTTGTGTTAGCGATTGCATTGCTGTTTGACTCAGTCTCCATTTCCTGGCCACACGTCTGTTGATTTTCCTGCTTGTGCGTCATCAGGGAAAATGTTTGTATTGGGATTCGTGGTGTTGGTGTGCAGTTTCTTAGTCCGGGGTTGTGGGTGGTCCCGGGGGGTGTGCTGCGGGCCTGGGTGTGGTGTCGGAGGGTGTTGTGGCCCTCTTGGGTGTCCGGGCCGCATGATGGGTGGCTCCATGACTTCTGTTGCCCTTCCGGTGAGGCCCTGGGCTGGTCTCCCTTTTGTGGTGCAGGCTGCCGTGCGACTTTACACCAGGTCAGAGCAGGTGTAGATTTCCTGGTGCTAACGCGCCTTATCGCCTGTTTTGTGTTTTTATCGCCGACGTGGCTGGTCGTTGCGAATGTTGTGGTGTGATGTTGTCGCGGCTTTTGGCATGGGAACGCCCACTCTGCATCTCATTAGCGATAGTTGCGTGGGTCCTCTGTGGCGATGTTTTTTGCGGCTGCTATCGCGGGTGATATGGGGTGTTAGCAGCAGGGAATTAACACCTGCTCTGACCTGGTGCAAAGTCGGACTACAACCTGCACCAGGAAAGGGAGCCCAGCCCAGAGCCACACCTGAAGAACAACAGATGCCATGGAGCTAACGATCATGCAGCTCGGACCCCCAAGAGGGCCACAACACCCACCACCACCCACACCCCGACTACCCCCCACCCCCTTGGGGTCCTACCCCGGGCACCCCCACCTCCCCTGGACCAAGAGATTGCACATCAACGTCACGAAATCATGAACAAAATCATTCGCCTGATGCCGCAGAATCACAACAACTAACAGCCATGTGAGTACAGAAAAAGCAGAATCAATCATTCAACAATGAAAGTCCAAACAAAGTATCACAATCAAATTTGCCTCCAAGCAACTATTTGGAAGAGTCATGGTGGATCATCCCTGGACAATCTGTAAGTGACAGCCTGTAAGACAATATCCAAGATAAGAAGGTGTGTCAGGCACTCATCAAAGGACAGAGAAAGAGAGAGAGTGACTGAAAAAGGAGCGCAAGGACAATCGGGCCCTTGGCTCATACATGGCAACTGTTGCGTGTGTTTCGCAATTGGTGCACCCTAAATCTAAGGCCTGGCATCAATTTCAGCGCGAAGGCCACATCACATTTCAGAAATGCAAGCAGTAGTCAGACTAAAATTAGGCATAAAAGCTCCTTTGTCTCAATACACAAGGTGGAAGGACATCCGAACCTCCAACCTTGGTCTTCAATGTGCCCGGCACCTCCTGAGTGAGATTACATACCAGACTCTGACAACTACCACACCATGAATTGCGCTAATGAAAGACCAACGTGTCCACACCCCACACACACTTGCCCCTGCTCGAGCTCCACCTGCGGGATGCCCCTGACACATTGGTAAAAAACAACCCATACATCCAAATGAACACACATATGATCCATCGCTCCGAGCTGTGGCATATCGTCCACAGAACTGCCGCCGGTCTGAGGAGTGCCGGTGGTACGAGACCAACAAACGCAATGGCAGGCAATCCGGGGCACATGCAAAACCCCTGTCACGTATAACTGTACCGTGCACGAATGCTGCATCTGTTGGGAGCACTGCCGATGGCAGTTTTGCGAATCAGTTACCGGCTGAGTTTCTGGCTTGCGTATGTCACATGCGTCCATCCCTTGTTCCACTGTCGATCATGCACAGTTGGGTGGCCCATGGATGTGTGCCTATCCAAAACAACAGTAGCTGAACTGGATTATGACTTGTGTGTGCGGCCCCTGTTGGCCCACGAACAGGAGTGCAACTGGGATACCCGTGCATGGGATGTCCTGATGTGTGGCGTATGTGCTGGTAGTAGTGGATTGAAGATTGCACAAGTCATCGTGTGAAGTGACCACATCGAGGTGCTCCCCTATTGGGCTGTGTTGCAGATTGGTGAAATTGCGTGGACGGAGCACATGTGTCCGGACCAGTTAATGGATTGGCTCTCTCTCGTGTTCCTTGAACTCAAGAACAACGTACATCGGGAAATGATTGCCTATGAAGCTGCGCTCGCATTCGTGGACGTGTAACTACCTTCCTGCAGCCACAACTGATTGACACCCCGAGCACAGGTCCCAACACCATGTTTGCATGGAGGAATGGTAAGATATCCCAGAACAACAGTAGACATGTCTGCATTCGCCCGGACTCAGAATGCAAGTGCGTGCAACTACGCGTGTTGTTACACACCTGTGCAAGGTGATGCAGCCCCATGGGTGAAGCTACACAGCGTTGTTTGGCAGCATTCCTAAACTGACATACATGGCAATGTAGCACGACATGTGACCTTGTTGGTCCCTTTCACCTGCTCACTGTCAACATAGCACACAGTCGTGGCAGTCCGGTGGTACAACTCCATGCAGATCCCATGGGCTGTGAGTCGTGTCCCCTGACACGGGGCAATGAGCAGACACCAAACATCACATGACTCGACCAGCAAGGCAAGGTGGGCTGTGACCGTTGCCATCCGTAAGGATATGTGTTAATTTTTGCCTCCCCATTTCTTGCACCTCGACACTTTCCCATTCTGCCTGTAAGTGTCTTAAGCATTTGTCTGCCTGTTGTGGCCCTTTCCTTGCCCGTACTGACACGCACATGCTAATAAAGTCTACTGAACTTCACCAGTGTACAACTGTGATGAGTGTTGATTAGTATGACAAATCGTGTGCCTCAATGAGCATTATCCGTACACAGGGAGGGACAGACTGCCGCATGTACATTGGTGGTGAATCCCAATTGGCAGCTCCACCTCTGTGAGCCAGACATTGTGTTTGGGATAGTTGCTGGTAGACCTGTGCTCTTACGTGTCTCTAGCAATGTGAGTATGGTGTCCAACTGCTTGCCATGTGGATCAATGTGATCCATTAAAACGGGCTGTGTCCACACTGATGTGTGTGAGTAGGTCATGCGAAGAGATGTTCTGTAGCCACATGCGATGGGGGACACTACTTCAGGCGTGCTACAGATTTTGACATTTCTACACACAGTCCAATATAATACATGGACGTGGGGCTACGTTGGGGGGTTGCGAGATTGTTGTTCATGAGCAATGAGGCCACAGCTAGTTAACACCTTCACAGTCATCTAATTGGCCATGTGGGTCAGGGTCGAACATGCACATTGATGACATTTACCAGGGTGTACCTTTTTGTGCAATCAATGTCCTTCATTCATCCATACTTGTATACATGAGTGAACATAGACATGACACATCTGTGTGATTTGGAATGTTTTATTCACATTCTGGGGAGAGTCGGAGCTGGAGCGGTACATGGCCAGTTCAAGCCCACATAACGTGGTTGCCCAGTGGTGGGCCAACCAGAGTCCTTGGGGGAATGCAAAGTTAATCTGAAGAGGAAGAGTTCAGTCCGCAGCTGGATTGCTGTGTCATTGGTACCAGAGCAGATATGGCAGGCCATGTTGGGGTCCAGGTGAATGACGCAGAGTTTTCCGGGGGACAGTGGGAGGTGTTGTTCCAAGGAATGATGCATAGGGCTGAACCAGGCAGGGACAGGCCATGTGGCGGGTACGGATGCTACTACCTCCTTCCTCGCACAGTCATTACCCTCCACATTTTACGCCTCTGAGATGTCTTCTGTGTCCGGTGTTTCAGGTGTGTGTGGTGGTGTTATGGCTGCATCACTGTGGGCCACTGCCATATCAGGGTGTGAAGGTGATAGGGCTGCATCACAGTGTGCCAATGACACGTCAGGGTCCGGAGATGTGTGTGTCGAGGTTCCTGCAGCAGTTATCTGTGACAGGCTCAGTGGCAGCAATGGCAAGATGAGGATCTGTAAGGCATGGAAGATCCCAGCTACATCTCGCTGGTCTTCAGCCGTGGCAGCCCTACTTCCAGCCTGCATCGGCTCCATGGTCTCCATTGCCCCCCGCATCTGTGCCAACTCTGTGCTGTCATCACTGGAGCCTGTCTGACTAGACAGTTTTTGTATCCGTGTAATGGCCCCAGCGACGTCAGCCAAGGATTGTTGGTGAGCATGGTGTGGACAGTGGGTGTCCGTTAGAGACTGTAAGTGGTCCCTGATGGGACTCAGACACCCACATATGGCATCGAGTTTAGCTGCCATGAGGTCGAACCCCACCCGCAGCTGATCAGCCATCTTCTCCTGGCACCCTAACAAATGGCATTGGAATTCCATCTGTTGGTCTTGGGGGTCCTGTGAGTCAGCCGTTGTGGTGTGTGCTTCCTGCTGTGTGGTCTGTGCAGGGCGTGGGGTCGCCGCGATGCAGCTGGGCTGCCCTACTTCTGGGGGTGGGGTGCAGAGGCTGTCCAAGAGCCGTTGGAGGGTGTCTGAGCAAATGTGCAGGATGTCCTCTTCATCATCACTGTAGAGATGTGTGGTCTGCTTTGCAGGAGGTGTTGATTGTCCCTTGGCAAATTTAACAGGGAGATGCAGGTTAACAGTGTGTTCCATGTATGTTCACGCATTGGAGATGTTTAAATTCAGACTGCATGACAATGTTCATTTTGGCTGTTTTGGTGAAGCTGGCTATTTGATGGGAGACAGTGGACATTTCGACTACATGACAGATGTTTGGTTGTACTCGTACATTATCATCTCACAGTGTCATGCCATGCCAGATGTGATTGGCCAGTTTCTACGCACGAGCGGCACCAGTTGTGTTCTCTGTCCTGTGGTGTAAGGGTGGCACTTTGTACAACATTGTTGTCAATGTTGATGTACTGTGATTGCTATGTGTGTGTGCTGCATTGTTGGTGAGTCGCACCTGCAGCTCTGATTTGGTAGCCCCTTATCACTTTGAGTCGGTGTGCCTTTGACTTGTGTGCTTTTCGGGTGCTGGGATGTTTGCGACTTGGGTCAGTTGTGCTTTTGGACATATTTTGTACTCTTGTGCATTGTTTGTCTGCAGATGTGTTTTTGACATCATGGGTTGTAGGTGCACGTGGATGTGTCAGAGTGTGACCTGCTCCTTTACGGATGTGGTCCACACTCAGCCACCTCAAAGTCGTCTCGTGCACCATGTCATGTATTGTGACTGCAACCATTCTATCTGTCACGCAGTGTCACTTGCATTGTCCGTGTGGCTCACAGAGCCGCTGCTTTTCTGCATTCAGAACATGTACATGGGTAGGTTGTGGCATTAGTGATATGGAGGGGGCCCATTTGTGCACATTGTGGACGGGGGCCTACTTGGTGTTTCTATGTGTGCTGCAGCGTGCCAAGTGTATCAGGGACATGTTCCACACTCATTGTGGGTGTGCAGTGTGCTGCACATGATTGTGCCTGTGTGCCATTGTGCCCATCTCTCTCCATCCCCCCAGTCCCTGGTCGTTACTCACCCTGTTGCTGTTGGGTCAGGTCATATAGAGCTTTGTCCAGACCCCCAACTCCTTGCACCATCTCCACACTGATGACTGTGGCCACCATTTCCTCCAGCTCATCCAGCTCCTCCTGTGGCGCAGTACTCCCACCTCCAGTCCCCTTTACTGCCTTCCTGTTGGCAGCAAGTTTCTCCTTGGTTTGGCTGTGCACTTCATGACAGCGCCTCTTGTCCTCCTCCATTGACCTCCTCGATACTCCGACTGCATTCACGTTGGTGACGATGGACTACCATATTTCCGTTTGTGTTGCCAATGACGCAGTGGAGGTGCCGATGATCCGGTCTTCCTGCGGACTGAACCCCGTCTTCCTCTTCCTCTTCTCCTTGCCCTTCCCGGAACACGGGGTTCCTGGCTGGTCCTCTGTGGGGCTTGTGGAGTTCGGGTTGTCCTCTGCACTCGGTCCAGGTGCATCCATGGTGCTACGCAGTTTGATTTTTTATTTTTTTTGCTTTCATAGTGCATTTTCCCGCATGATGCGTGGGAATTACAGGCCTGTCGCTGATTTTTGTATCGCGATTGGGGCATAGCAACTTTTTTCGTGTTGGTATTTCGCATTTTGCGGAGTCACGTTGACTTTAGCGCGGGCATTTGACGCGTTATCATGGGACTATCGCATGGTGCCGCCGGCTTGAGAATGCCACGTTAAGTTATTTTCCAGTGATAGACTGCGATGTGAAGAGTTGCGATAAGCTAATTTTGCAATGGTTATCACACGTTCTTGAGAATATCCCCCTTTGGGTCTGTTTTCCAAAGGTAAACTTAAATGTGTGTGTAAGTATACATTTTTTAAATATTTACAAAACTGCATTTTAATAGTAAGTTTAAAATTGGAAAGACTCTGCAGTCAGAGCAGATAAAAAGATAGGCCTATGAGAGAAACTAGGACCTGCCTGGTGCCCCCCCCACCTATTTTGACCACTAAATGCTGGTTATCTGGCTCTGATTGAGCCCTGGGCTCTGCTAACCAGAGCCATGGCCTGGGCTCTGATTAAAAGTACACGGTAATTAGGTATAATTACAGTTGGTACTGACAACCTACCTGGGAGTCCCTAGTATATAGTAGGGTATGTAGGTTTATAGGCCCAGTATATTTAATGCACGGAAGTGTGCACTACTGTGGTTTCTGCTGACATTTTAAAAGACAGCCCTGCCTTGCAGGCTGCTCTTAAATTCAACTTTGCAATGAAAGGTACTCTCAAAATAGTAAACTACTTAATTTTTGGATATGTCATCCCTAAGGTCTCCCCTAGGTGCACCAGGGGTTGGGTGCCTTGCTGCTATAAGCAGAGACATTATAAAAGATGTTTTATATACCCTGGTGAGGGAAAAACTGGCAATTTCATTTTTTTCCCGTTGTAGCACAATGTCTCCGTAGACTAACATAAGAATAGTTTATTAAAAGTATAACTATTGAAAAAAATGAGCTATAAAGTTACTTCAAAGTATCAAAATGATAGTTAGAATAAATCCAACAACTTGCCACTGTTATTATACCTATCACAGAAAATAAGTTATTGAACTTTCTTTTCTGTTAGCCAAAATCCAGCCTTCTAGCAGCCCTCTACGGATGAGCCAGCCTCTACTAAGCTGAGCCAAGCTGTCTTAATGAGGCGTGAAGTGGCCTGACTAGAGACAAAGTATTTCCTGTGGGAGGAGAACTGCAAGCTGAAGAGCACAAGGCAGGATGTGGGTGGAGTAGCCAAACTGGTCTTTAAAGGGAGAATGACAGTTTAGGGCAACACAGGCTTACCCCCACATCCTGCACCCCCAGCCACACAGGGGCCTCTGTCATTATATTAGTGAAGGGGCCGGAAGGGGAGTGCCAGAGACTCTTATCCACACCAGTGGGATAACATAGCCAGATCTAACCCTCCAGGAGAGAGTTTCTTCATTTTGGAATTTGGAAGAATAGTCTTTTCTGGGACAAGAATATGCCACACTTTGAAGGAAGTAGTCATACCTGAGAGTGGCATACTGCATCCCATTGGTCAGGGATGCACCCTTTCTTGATGCCCAGGAACACTGAATAAATATGGGAGAGCTGCAGGGCTACTCAGATCCCTGCCTTGCTGGAACCACTGGTCTGCACCCCAACAGGACTGCACTCATAAGGACTGCACTTGCTGCACCTGCTGCAACTTTAGAACTACAGCCCTAAGCACTTTGCCTTGCTTAAAATTGATTGAGAAGGGACTTGCTGAAAGCAGCAGGTACAGAAGAGCTACAAGAGTTCACTGCCTGGCACTACAGAAGAAGGAATGCCCAACTGGAATCTTGGCCTGCACCCAAAGGATTGCACTCTCTATGGCTGCACCTGCTACATATTTGGAACTACAGCCCTAAGGACTTTGCATTGCTTTCAAAGCGACAGGAGTGGACTCCATGAAAGCAACAGGTTAAAATAGCTCCACCAGCATCATCTCCACCAAGAGGAATCCATCAGGAGTGCGTCCCGTGGACTTTTAAGGATTTGGCGAGTTGCATTGTGGGAAACATAGTCCCAATATCCCAACAACCATCTCATAGCGTCTAGGCCCTTGGAGTGGTATTTTGGACACTTTGAACGCACAAGAGGAAGTTAAGGAAGAAGTTCCAGGTGTTTGGAGCAACTTTTGTAAAAAGCTCCATACGCTGATCAGGTGCATTGTGGGAGTTGTAGTCCCAGACCCCAAGAGGCAAACCAGAGCATCTGAACCCTTTGCTGGTGATTTGACCCACTTTCCCACATCAAGAAACACATCTGGAAGTAAGTGTAAAAGTGTTACATCATATGTGGCCTAAACTCTGGACTTTTAGTTCATATAGTTGTTTCATACATCACCAATGACTTGGATATTACCCTTCATTTTAATAAGACACTCAAAAAGACTCTTGATTTATCTCAATAAAAACAGAAGAAAGAAAATCACATTTCAAATATGGAACAATCTATCCCAGACATTGTGGTCATTCAAACTGTTCCATTTTCTCTTTAGAGCATACCCAAAACATTGGGCTTGAATACAATGTCAGTGGGACAGTCACCGATAGGCCTTTGGTGGAGGTCCCACTGACAGACAGGCCTTTGGTTGCTGGTGGTCCGAATGCAGAGGTAGGGGGAAAGACTGCTGCCTCTGACAGGATCTAGTATCCCATTGGGGCGGCGGTCAGAATCCTATCCCTAGCGTGGAGGCAGTGCCTGTGCAGGCACCGCCGTAGGGATTACGATGTCCCTTTCCAACAGCCTTTTCATTGGGTCCGAGCGGCCTGAAAACGCTTTTGGAAACATACTTTGGGGCCCTAGAGCAGGGCCCTCACGGGCCACTGTAAAGTGGCTATAGGGCACATGTGGTGCCCCAATGTACATTCATGCACCGTGTGCCAGGCACCACATGGTGCCTTGCACACGGGGCATGAATGTGCACAAATTGCTCTTTTACACTGCAGCTTGTGCAGTGGCCCTTTTCCTGGGCTTCAGCACAAGCTGCAATGTAAAATAGCACTTTTCGAATTGCCAGCACGGCGGTCTCATCCTAATTGGGCAGAGGGACAACTGCCTG
The DNA here is from genome assembly GCF_964204655.1 of Triturus cristatus. NCBI lineage: Eukaryota > Metazoa > Chordata > Amphibia > Caudata > Salamandridae > Triturus > Triturus cristatus. The sequence continues at coordinate 805,577,516 of NC_140592.1, read as the reverse complement.
CTTGTCGGTCGGTATCCTAACCAACGTGATAGCGGGCAGCGGTCCGACTGCTGTTATCATAATGAGCCCCATTGTTCTCTCATCAAGGGTTTTTCTTAAGTCTCCCCCTCAGGGTTTGAAAAGACTTGATCAATGATTAATCAGTGAGTATCCCTCTTTCTATGGGGCATATTTACAAGAGGATTGCGCCACCGTCTTTTGATGCTACTCTAAACTTACAAGGATCTCTAAGTCTGAGGCAGCGCCAAAAACAAATGCCATGCAATAGTAGGCGTTAGAATGGTGCAACAAGGCCTAATTTTTGCTTTTCTTATGTGTGTTGCATTCTGCAGCACACATAGAAATAGCAAAACGCCATTAATGATTGTTTATGTGCAGGAAGGTGTCCCTTCCTGCATATAAACAATCATTAAATAATGATGATTTGCTACTTCTATGTATGCTGCAGAATACAGCACACATCGAAATAACAAATCGCCAATATTGATTGTTTTCCTGCACATAAACAATAATTCCCTGCAACGCAGACACCCTTGTACTATGGCGCAAGGATGCCTGTGTTTGTGCTATGTCGCTATTTTTAGCACCAGAACTAGGGAAAACACAGGCCTGGCTGTATTAATGGCACATCCCTTCATTTTGGAAATGATGGAGCTCGGCGCTGCAAAATTTGCTGCAGTGCAACGCTCCACCATTTCATTGTAAATATGCCCCTATGTTTTTTCTTTAAAACGAGTTTCCCCATCAAAGCTTCTAATCTTGAAAGAGGGAGGTACAAGTGATAGACACTTAGGGCCTCATGTAGGTGGCATACACTTTACCGATTCTAAAATACCGAATCATACCGAATCGGTATTTAAGAATCGGTAAAGTGTATGTAGGTAAAAATTCGGTAAATGTTACCGAATCGGAGTGAGTCGGTAATTACCGAATCGGTATTTACCAATTCGGTAATGAGGCATACCTTCCCATTGAGGGGAAGGTATGCCTCATTACCGAATCGGTAAATACCGATTCGGTAATGGGGGAGAACATGCAAGGGTGGCAGGGTGTCACATTGACACCCTGTTGCACCCCTGATTCGGCCATGTGTGCACATGTGGCACACATACATGCCCTAAGGGCATGTATGTCTGCCACATGTGCACACTTCTAAGCGCTTTTACATGCTTTTACTCATCCATACTTTATTTACCACCAACTATTAGTTGGTGGTAAATACCGACTCCCAACAACACCCACACAGTCCCCCTACATCTGATTTCTGTATTCGGAATTTACCGAATCGGTAAAATTACCGATTCGGTAATTTTACCGATTCGGTGAATTCCGAATACAGAAATTCACCCCCTACATACCAAAAGCCAAAATACCGGTCGGTAACGGTATAATTACCGAAAATCGGCCGTTACCGACCGGTATTTGGCTACCTACATGAGGCCCCTAATTTCTCCACATTTTTTGTACATCCAACATAAGAAGTTTGGTTTCCCACCAACAGTAAGTGCAAAGGAAATAGCACCATAACACCCTAAAATGACTTACACTGACATGAGAGGTTAAAACTATAACACAATATTACAAACCTACCTGAGACATCAAACCATCCCAAAATCAACACTAAACACAAAGAAAGTAACGCATACTCAGCTCCTGAAACAACTATGACGTAATATTTCACTTCGACAAGTTTAAAAAACTAGGGGCCATATGTAGGTAAATTATATTTACCGATTCTTAAATACCGAATTTTACCGATTCGGTATTTATGAATCGGTAAATGTAATGTAGGTAAATTATTACCGATTCGGTAAATGTCGGTATTTAAGAATCGGTATTTACCGAATCGGTAATGGCAACTGGCTTCCCATTCATTCCTATGGGCCTGGAGGCCCATAGGAATGAATGGGAAGCCAGTTGCCATTACCGATTCGGTAAATACCGAATCGGTAACAGGGGAGGCATCATCATGGGTGGCAGGGTGTCACATTGACACCCTGTTGCACCCCTGATTCGTGCATGTGTGCACATGTGGCGCACATACATGCCCTAAGGGCATGTATTTCTGCCACATTGCACATTTCAAATAGCACAATAATGCTTTTTTACAGGTATTCGTCATTTACCATCAACTTTTAGTTGGTGGTAAATAACGAATCCACACACCGACGAGACACTCCCCCTACATATCATTTCAGGATTTGGTATTTACCGAATCGGTAAAATTACCGATTCGGTAATTTTACCGATTCGGTAAATTACCGAATCCTGAAATATGCCCCCTACATAGCAAAAGCCTAAATACCGGTCGGTAACGGGATATTTACCGAAAATCGGCCGTTACCGACCGGTATTTGGCTTCCTACATATGGCCCTAGATCACTTATCCCTTATCCCAACTGTGCAAGGACAACAAATACATGTGAAGCCATTTACACTGTAATGCACTGGCAAACGCACCAACACAAAAAAACAACAGAACCGTTATTGATGCTCCATGGTAGTATATCATAGTCAAACACATGAGGCGTAGCATTATCCTAAACTCCAACTTGAAAGACAACCAAAAGAGCAGAACACTTTATCTTCACAAATATTAAACTCTATCCATCCAACATTGCACCGTATTCTATAGAGATGGTAACATGTTGCTTCTCGGAAGCACTAAATGAAAATTTAGCACCGATTACACAAGCTACCTAACACATGTAACACTGAAATACACCTGCACCTCAGATGAACAGTACTAGCAAAACAGAACGAACTCAACTAGAGCTTGGGCGTTCACCGCATCCGGGGGCATATTTACAAGGGGGTTGCGCCACCGGTACGTCACTTTTTACAATGTTCCATTTGTGCAGTGCCTTGCTCCATATTTACAAATTGCCGTTAAGCTTTGTAAATTTAGTACCCTTTCACTCAGTTTTCTGTGTGAAAAGGGTTATGTTAGAAATGGGTGTCTCTAGTTTTTTTAGTTACAGAGTTTTATATAGCACGAACTTGACCCAAATCAGGTATCAGAGCACTTTACATAGCACCAGTTGCATTACATGAGGACACATTCATTTTTGTTAGGCACAGGGAGATTACGTGATTTGCCCAGAATCACAGGATGTTCAGAGTCATTGCCGTGACTCGAACCCACTTCCCCAGATTCGAGGTCAAAGGCACTAGCCGTTAGGCCAGGGTAAGGGGGATACACACTCTAGATAACCCCTGCTCACCCCCTTGGTAGCTTGGCATGAGCAGACAGGCTTATCCCAGAGGCAATGTGTAAAGTATTTGTTCCAACACTCATAGTAACACAGTGATAACACCACAAATGGACCCCATACCGGTTTAGAAAAATAAAATATCTTTATTTAAACTTAACAAGACCAAAACAACAAAAATGCAACATATAAGTATTACGAAAAATGACTTTAAAAAGGTTTTAGCAACTGAGCCCGTAGAAAACCATGGATGCGTGATTTCTTGCAAAGTACTTGTTGGTGCGACAAAATTCACCAAGCTGAACAGCCGCAGCAATGGGAAGTGTCGAAAAACAAAGCGATACGTTGATTGGGCCAAGTCCAACAGCGTACAATTGGTGTTGCTGTTAGCATTCCACCGCAGCACCAATTGCTTTTTGATGCTGCCCCAGATTTGCAAGGATCTGTAAATCTGAGGCAGTGCCAAAAGCTAATGCTATGCAAAAGCAGGTGTTAGATTGGCGAATGAGGACAAATACTTTTATTTCTCCTTGTTTGTGCGCTGCATTTTTGAGAAAGTACAAAAAAGAATGGCTCCAGTGGACACAAATTTGAAAAAAGAAATATAAACATCAACAACACCTGTTAAAGCGAACAATATTATTCATATTGAACATATTTTATTCATGTGGCACCTGTAATCCCATATTCACAAACGTAACATCCGTTACATATAATTATAAAGAGGTGCCCCAACAGGGAGGAAGGGTAAGTGCCGTAAGTGAGAGAAGGAGGGCAGTGAACAATATATACATCTAAATCCTGAAATTAGCCAATCCAGCCTTATCCAAGGCTTAACCTATTTACAACACCATAATGTTAGAACAGATGGGGATACGTGAATCTATCACTGTTATCCACAAAGGTAAACACAAACTATAGCTGTTGGTGTTTCGAGACTGGGATTGTATGTAGGCAAATGGTATCCTTACAGTAGGGTCTTCATCAGGACGAAGTGGGGGACACACTAGGGCCACCAGTGCAAGCGGTGGAGGATAGGATAAAGATGGGCCTTCCGGCTCCACAGTCAGAAAGGGACATGATTGTAGGTTATTCAATTGAAATCCTGTCTCTCTTCTATTTTCTATACTTCATGGGCTTGACAAACCTAGTGCTCCAAGTATCTCGTTCATGGAAAAGCTTCCATGTCACAGCAACTCTGAGAAAGAGCAAAACGCCTTCCTGTACATAAACAACCATTAAATAATGGTGATTTGCTACTTCTTTGTGTGCTGCAGATAGCAACACACATAAAAGTAGCAAATCTTCATTATTGATTGTTCATGTGCAGGAAGGGACACCTTCCTGCACATAAACAATCATTTGCTGCAACACAAGCACCCTTGAACTATGCGCAAGGGTGTCTGTGTTGGTGCTAGGCAGTTATTTTTAGCACCAGCGCAAGGGAAACAGGGGTACGCCATATTGTTGTTAATATGGTGCATCCCCGTGTTTTTAAATGACCTGTTGGTGCAAAAGTTGCTGCAGCGCAACGCTGCACCATTTCCGTGTAGATATGCCCCCCAGTGTCTTTCAGAAGACAAATATAAATCAAATGGTTTGTTTCCATTTGCAACATTTCTAACTAAACAGTGCGCCCTATCTCAAATTAATACCATCAACACTACATAACAGACTACATGAACCACTCTCTCAGATGACGAGCTCAGAGCTGAATGCCATACAGTTTCCAAAGTTTTACTCCCTAACAGTACCAATCACAAACGGACAGAGCAAGCCAGACTCCAGACTGTTCACCACTCTACCATATATGCATCACAGTACCTGGCCAAGGGATTGTGTCAGTTACATTCCATCTAACTCAACGGAACACACTGCACGCAATACTACATCATGGGATCACTATCAAGAATGTGTCTCCAAGGGGGCGCGACTTCGGCACCAGTGAAGATGGCCGCTCTGCCGCAGAGCTCCGTGACGACGTGAGTGGACGAGTTCTCTCCTGGCGGTGTTTCGTGTTCCCTGGACCCTTCAGATGCATATTTCTTCAGCGGCACATTTTGGGCTATTTTTCATCGTCCATGGTGAGCACTAACTTACTTTTTCCCTCACTGGCTGTCCCCACACCGATATTTGCGGCTGCCATTTTGTTTCAATTTTGATGACCGGACTTTCTCCACATGTCGTTTTTTCGGCCAGTCATGAACTTTTTACCGCTTGAGCTCTTTTAAGACTCACTTTATTGGAATATCTGCTACATATGCCTTCTGCCCTCTACTGACTAGTAAACCTGAGCATTTCTTCACAGTGTGACTTTTTGTCTCCTGTTTCCCTCATGTATGGCTTATAGTGCTTAACATTTAGGGCCATATGTAGGAAGCCCAATACCGGTCGGTAACGGCCGATTTTCGGTAAATATCCCGTTACCGACCGGTATTCAGGCTTTTGGTATGTAGGGGGCACATTTCAGGATTCGGTAATTTACCGAATCGGTAAAATTACCGATTCGGTAAATACCGAATCCTGAAATGATATGTAGGGGGAGTGTGTGGTTGTTGTGGGGATTTGTTATTTACCACCAACTAAAAGTTGGTGGTAAATGACGAATAGCTGTAAAAAAGCAGTCCTTTGCACTTTGAAGTGTGCAATGTGGCAGACATACATGCCCTTAGGGCATGTATGTGTGCCACATGTGCACACATGCAGGAATCAGGGGTGCAACAGGGTGTCACTGTGACACCCTGCCACCCTTGATTGTGCTCCCCCCATTACCGAATCGGTATTTACCGATTCGGTAATGGTAATTGGCTTCCCATTGATTCCTATGGGCCTCCTGGCCCATAGGAATCAATCGGAAGCCAGTTACCATTACCGAATCGGTAAATACCGATTCTAAATTACCGACCCATTCCGAATCGGTAAATATTACCGATGGATTACCTATATAGCATTTACCACTTCATAAATACCGAATCGGTAAAATTCGGTATTTATGAAGTGGTAAATGTTAGGCCACCTACATATGGCCCTTAGTGAGGAAATACCCTGTCACAGAGAATTATTTTCTTCTCAGCTCCTGACAGCTTTGGACAATAATACTTACCTCAATCAGCCTCTTTTGATGTGGGGTGCTCCTGCTTGGTTTATCTTATGGCAAAAGCACGCTCCTCCCGTGGTAGTGTTATTTCTGCTAATTCTTCTTTATTGGAGGATTGCAACCCCTTCAGCATTTTACAAGAAAACATGGAAAAGCTGGATTCTGGTTCTACACCCATCGGAGGTATGACGTCCACTGTACCCTGCAATGCATCCAAGCAAACCTCTAAAATACCTGCTGCCTCATCGTCCATAGCAGTCAAACGTGTTAAAAAAGACCCACCTTCTCCTTCCAATTCTTCGACAGCACTATCTATGGAATTGCTTTTGGAGGAAATTCGTGCTCTCAAGCCTTATATGGAGGATACAAATACTCGTCTCCAAAGTCTTGAAAACAAATGGTCTGACACGGATCAAAAAGTTACTCACCTGGAACAACGAGTGGACTCTATTCAAGCTGTTACTAATCAAGTCCCTTCTTTACATTTGGAGATTTCACACCTTAAACAGCAAGTGGAGAATTTGGAAAACCGTAATAGGTGTAATAACCTGTGCATTTATGGCCTTGCGGAGGGTCTTGAGGGTACGGATCCTCTCTCCTTTTTTCAATCTTTCCTTCCGAATCTCCTGGGTCTTCCCGAGACTCCAAAACTGAATATTCAAAGAGCTCATTGCTTGGGTCAAAACCCAAGATCATCATCTTCCTCAGCCAAGAGGCGTTATCTTATATTTTTTGGAGTAGACTGATTTACTTAAAATTCTACAGGCTGCCAGACTCAAAGGAAAAATCTCATGGCAGGGATCCAATCTGTTCTTCGCTCAGGATTATGCCAAGGCAACAGCAGACCGATGGAAGAAATGTTTGGACATGAGACCTGCTCTTTGAAACATGAATGCTAGATATGGTCTGTTCCATCCTTGCCTTATGAAAGTAACAAAACCACTGCCTATGAAGATCCAGCTCGCCTGCAACAGTTCTTGGATACCTGCAGAGAAGACAACATGGAGATTCCGTGTTCATCGATGTTTTGATTGTTTTTCTTGTAGTGTGTTACATATCTGCATTTTACACATTTCATTCGTATTGATGTTTTGTTCTTATTGTTGTTTGCTGTATCTCTTATAATCAGTCCTTTCGCTTTTCAATGTCAGGTGCAGTTTATCATGGCCCTCTGCTATTTGATCCCCTTTTCCCGCCTGGAGGATGTCTCCCTTCCTCGTCTTCGTCTTGGAGCTTTCCGCTTGATTGTACGGTCTTCCTTATGTGGTTCCACCACCCCCATGTTCATTATATGTTGGTGGTATGTCTTTTTGCTTTCGTTTTCCTATTATTCTTTTTTTTTGTATTGCCTTTTTTCCATTCTATTTCCATTCTTCCATTTTCCTTATTTGCTTTGTCTTCACCTCTTTTCACACAGATTCTACGTTTTTCTTCTCATCCATTTCTTCCTCTATATTTCATTCACTGACCTTCTTCTTTTCTTTTCATTATTACTCATTTTTTTTGTTTTACTATGATATTCTTTCCTACTTCGTATCTCTCCTATGCATAATGCTTTTCTTCTTGGGTTCTTCTTATTGGAAGTTGTATTTATGATGCATTATTGTATTTAACTATTTGCAATTCATATTAAGTTTTCTTAAACTTTTTGTTTATATAAATGTCGTTAAAAGTTATATCCTGGAATGTTAAAGGTTTGGGTTCCCCCATAAAACTTCAACGGGTTTTATCGCAGATTGCTGGATTAAAAGGTGATATAGTTTTATTACAAGAAATTCAAATAACAAGTAAAGAAATTACCAAGCTTCAATGCCAATGGGTGGGTCAGGTTTATGCATCACCGGGTTCAAGCAAACGTAATGGTGTAGCTATCCTTTTCCATAAACGTTTAGATATTCAACTTATACATCAGGATGCTGATTCTGAAGGTAGATGGGTTTCAGTTTCCTTACTAGTTAATAACATTCCTCTAACTATTTTTTATTTATATGCACCTACCACTCCAGATAAGCTCCTTTGGCCTCAGATTTTATCTAAATTAATGGTATATACTGATGATTATTTAATATTGGGTGGAGATTGTAATATGGTTATGGACCCCTTCCTATATAGATGCTCCAAATCTAAATGTATCCCCTCTTCCGTGCATACTCAATTTAAGTCTACTATAACTCAAAGATCCCTTCTTGATACTTGGAGACTATGTCACCCCACTCTCCAAGAATATATGTTCTTTTCACCAGTTCACTCCTCACAATCCCGTATAGATTATTTATTTATTTTGAAAGCCCTTACTCAACATATTTCCCATTCAGACATAGGATCTATATTAATCTCTGACCATGCTCCTGTATCCTTGGGTTTAGACTTACTCCCCCCCATTGAATGAAGTAGGAGATGGAGATTTAATAATGCCCTTCTATTAGACCCTAAATTTACACCTGCTTTTCAGAAATTCGCAGACACTTTTTTTTTTTTTTTTTTATTCTTTATTTTTCAGGTTTTTACAGAACATACAAGAAGCGAATTGCGACTTCCTGACCACTGTAAGGCATGCACATGGAGTACAATTGAATAGATAGCATACAAACAGATCAATTATATTTCGGCATGCCATTATGAATAAGTACCATAGAGTATACTGGTGTCCGTGATGTTGTCGCTTTTAACCACCCCTGAGCAGAGCTTTAGAAACCTCTATGTAGGAAGGGCCCCGGTTCTACAATCATTGAGTCCGCCTGATAAAGTCACAAGGGGGATCAGACCACAGGTGGTGCGTGGGCTTGAGGCGGCATATCGCCATCAGTCTCAGACTTTTCCACTCCCCTGGTAGATATATATGTCATATAGAGTCCCCAGACGTTTTTTGGGCGGCTCCTGGGGAGAAAAAGTTCACTGAAATTCTCCGTCTGTGTGCAACAGTAAAGCATATCATATGACCACTGTTCTATAGTAGGGGTGGGGCCGCGAAGCCACTTGATCGCTACTCTACGCTTCGCCAAGAGAAGACCCATATCAACCAGTCTGCGCCTTCCTTGCGGGATTTTTTGGGAATAATCCAGCAGGGCCAGGGCTGGATCCGGGGGAAGCTCTGAATCTGTTCTTTTCGCCAGCTCGTTAATAATCAAGAACTTGTGTACCCTTGGGCAAAACCAGGCCATGTGTATAAAGTCGGCCGTTGGTTCCGTGCATCTATCGCAGGCGGAAGTATCCCTTAACCCATATCTATGTAATCTCTCCGGGGTGTAATACCCCCTATTAAGGTACTTAAAGTGGAAATTTCCACATGATATCATCAATCGGTTGCTGTAGATCAGGTTGTCAATCTAGCCGTGCCTTAGAGTACTGATTTACCCTGTGGGACATAGCGATCTTATCCACATTGGAGACAATCTTGCGTGACGTTAGACACTTTCTTTTTAGAAAATTAATCTCCTCATACCTCTCCTCCTCTTATTTGGGACACTTTCAAGCTGCTTCAAGGGATTTTATTATTTCATTTGTAACTCAAAAGAGGAGAGCATCCGCCCAAACCATACGTTCGCTTAATTCACGTATTAAGCATTTAGAGCATTCTTATTACTCCACAAAAGCCCCTTCTGACTTGAGTGAACTTATTAAAGCCAAATTTACTTTTAATAAACTCTCCACTGAATCTGCTAACTTATATTTACTTAAATCTATTGCTAAATATTATAGCGCACAAAATAAGGCTGGTAATCTTCTTGCCAATTATCTCAAGATCAAAAAAGAACGCAACTAAATTGAATCTATTTTAACTTCAACTAATACTACAGTCCATAAAAATGAAGATATTCTTCTAGAATTTTCAAATTTTTATCAACAGCTTTATACTCCTGAAGTTCCCTCTCAGCAGTCTGATATTACTCGATATCTATCCTCTATTCCTCCACCTTCAGCTCTTAATGTAGATTTTTCTTCTTTGGAAAAAGATATTCAAACTACTGATATTCTTAATGCTATTCAAACTATTAAAAAAGGGAAAGCTCCTGGCCCTGATGGCTTTACCATTGAATTCCATTTGCACTTATCCCTACTCCTTCTCCCCAAATTACATCACTTATTTGCATATTTTAAATCTATTAAAAAATTGGAAGGATCTTTTCAGGAAGCGTCGATTTGTTTGCTCCCAAAAGATAACAAAGACCACACACTCTGTAAGAATTACAGGCCCATTTCCTTAATTAATTTAGATTATAAAATATTTGCCAAAATCCTTGCCCTTCGTCTAGACTCTTTTCTGCCCCAGTTGACTGGAAAGGAACAATGTGGTTTCATTAAAGGACGTCATTTATCGAATAATCCTAGATTGTTTTTTAATGTCCTAAGTAAATCTAAATCGTATAAAAATTAGTTAGGAGCAATCTCATTATATGCCGAAAAAGCTTTTGATAGGGGCAGTTGGTCCTTCATTTTCGCAACCCTTGTTTGTTTTGGGTTTGGCCCAAAATTCATGAATTATGTCTCTTTACTCTATTCCTCTTCCAGGTCCCTTATTCTAGCTAATGGTCTTGTATCCCCTTCTTTTCCTCTTCATCGAGGAGTGCGGCAAGGCTACCCATTATCTCCACTTTTATTTATCCTTTCCCTAGAGCCTTTTTTAATAAAAATTTGGTCGAACACAAACATCGCTGTTTTCTCTTGTGGAGTTAACCAGTTAAAGTTCTCAGTATGCGCGGATGACATTTTATTATTTATTTCAAACCCACAATCCTCCTTACCAACATTCTTATCAGAAGTGACTGACTTTGCTCTTGTTTCAGGTTATAAGCTCAATGCCGACAATGCCGACAAATGTGAGATCCTCCCACTGGACACGCTCTGTTTTCATGCTGACTTCTTATCTTCTTCTTTTCATTGGAACACAGTTAAAATAAAATATCTTGGAATTTGGTTTACTTCCTCTATTAAAGATACTGTTGCTTTAAACCTAAAAGAGCTACAAACATCTTTAATCACTTCTACTTCACGTTGGCATCCCTTATTTTTATCCTGGTGGGGTAGACTTGATTCTATAAAAATTATGCTTGTTTCAGTGATACTGTTCTATCTATCCAATATTCCCATTAATATTCCTAAATCTTTCTATATAGCATTCTTTCAAAATTGTTGTGGCATTATAAACCACCTAGAATGTCTCTCAGTAAACTTAAAAAGCCTAAGCCCATCGGTGGTGTTAATTTTCAAGATTGTTTATGCCTACTACACCTCATTTTTTCTTAAACATTCCTCCTTTTTATTGTCTGAGAGTGGAACTGATACTAATCTTTACCCATTGTGGGTATACATTGAAAGAGCCTTTTTTCATCCTTTTTCCTTCGAAGAATATATTTCTCTTTCTCATGTACCCTTATCATTATCTCTCCCTATCCTTAAAAATGCGCAAAACATTTTCCAGACACTTTTCTCATCTGTTCTAGATGAGCGTACGCAATTTATAAATTCATCAATTTGGTATAATAAACATTTTAAACTTCACAATAAGTATATTTTCTGGAAAGAGTGTCTATCCTATGGTCTCAAATGGACTTGCCAACTTTTTCAAGATGGTATTTGTATACCCTTCTCAGTATTGCAATCCCATTTTTCCCTTCCCTCTTCATATCATTCTAAATATATATCTTTAACAGCAGTTGCCCAGGCTTCTTACAATTCTTTAATCACATCTCATGCTCCTACCCCCTCAACTCCTATTACCACATCATTTTTAAGTAACTCTCCTTTGGCTTCTCTAATATACAGAAAAATTCATGGATATTCCTATTTCTCTTGATAAATCTGACTTGGAACGTAGTTGGGAATCTGATTTGGGTAAATCCTTCCCTATTCCAATGTGGAATCAAATTTGGACTAAAATAAGAAAATCTTTTAGAGCAACTAACGCTACTCAAACGTTATTTTTTATTTATAATAGACTCCTAATCACTCCAGCTAAACTACATAAGATTGACCCTGGCATCTCCTCTACCTGTTGGTCATGTAACACTCCTTGGGCAGACCTCAAGCATATGCTTTTTGACTGCCCAGCAATTCATACTTTCTGGACCCAAGTCTGGCGGCAAATTAATACCATTTGACTGCCCAGCAATTCATACTTTCTGGACCCAAGTCTGGCAGCAAATTAATACAATTTGTCATTCCCATATTCCATTTTCTTTTTTACATATTTTTCTAGGCAGCGTCTCTGAAGTTTGGTCCTCTTTTTACATTATTGATCTACTCATAGCTGTTGCATTTCAACAGATCACTAAGTCATGGAAAGATGCCTCTGCTGAATCTTTTCAAGCATGGTGGCATAGCGTTTGCTATGATCATAGATTAGATAGAACCTATGTACACCCAATCTTGCGTGCTATTAAAAGAGAGATACTTTAGATGCCCGTTACCGAGTTCTTAAATGTTTCAGCTAAAAAGCTATCAGCACATAACACCTGCATTGAAGAAGTACCCAAATCCTCTAGATTTTTCAATTACTACTGTTTTAATTAAAGTTTACCTTATAGTTATAGAACTTTTATGCATAACTGTTGTTTTTTTGCATATAATTCCTAATATGGATGTTTACCCCCTCCCCCTTCTTTTCTTTCTTTTTTCCCCCTGTCTTTTCTTGCTTTACCTCCCTCCCCCTTTCCCAATTATTTTTGCTGTATTATTCCATGCATATGCATAATTCTTTGTTTATTGCATTATGTCTTATTTTCAGAACAAATAAACCTCCTTTAAACTAAAAAAAATAAGGAAGTCTCAAATCTTGGATGTGAGAGGGTTTTTGCTCCTGAGCAATCAGACTCCCACCTCGCTGATTCCTCTGCCTATTACTGACCAGTCATTCTTGTATCTCTCTAAAAGGGTCTGCATACCCCCTTGTCGTGATACTGTACCTTCTTAGGACCACATGTACTGGATCTAAATGCACTCCTGGTTCACCTCTTTGTATATAGTCATTTAAGGATATACCACAAAAGCTTGACTTAGCTACCTGTTCCCCAAAGAAAGTCACTAAATAATTTATAAGCCAGATTCAAATTACTTTTGTTATGTGGGGTAGGGAGGAGCACACCAGGGAAACTATAAAGCAAGTTTGGTAGTAGCCTCATCTTGATAATATTAATTTCACTCTCTTATGTGACATTCATGAATGCCTATCAACTGCAGTCATCTATAATTTTAGAGTGAATCATTTAAATGTTTATAAATCCAATAATATATATGTCATGTACAATGTTTATACTCAGTAATATGATGATATTTTGAGATCATTCAATACCCTAGTTGCAGCATGATAAATGGAAAAAACTATTGTTAAAGGTTTAACTTATAAACACATAATTTCCAATGGAAGTTTCAAAGCTATATTGAAGGGCTATCACCATGATTGGTAAACAAATAAGCACTTTGATAGCATAAAGAAAATTATTATATTGCTTAAAAAAAAAGATGAATATGTCTCCAAATCATCTTTCTGTTCCCAGTCCAGGAATGACTGGTGATGGACTAATTGATGTAGATATTAAATGTGCAGCTTGTACTGTGGTCCAGGGCCATGTGTGTGTGTGGGGGGAGGAGTAAGGGGGGAGCTCACTGCACCCCTATCAGTGGCTGTGTTTAATACCAAACAGGCCGGACTGGCACTATCAAGCACCGGGCATTTCCCGGAAGGCTGTAAGAGTGGGAGCTAGTTTTAGAGCATGTGGGGGCTGGTTTGATGTTGGAACTGGAAAGACTACTGGTTGCCAAACACACTGTAAAACCAATAACAAATGCAAAGGGGTTTAAAGAGTGCGTGTCAATCACTAATTAGTATCTGCCTTCACAAACTTTAAAAGGCATTTGTTTTTGCAACTGGTTTTATAGTCCGTAAGTCTGACCTAAAAAGTGATAATTGTCATCTATTGATGAGCAGCACGATCAACTCTTACTACATAACGCACCTGAAACCTAAATATATTTTGTTTTACAGAATGTAGAATAAAATGCTGTGAATTGCCGTCATAGGAGAGTGGAACCTGCATATATTTTACAGACACATAGCGCTTGCTTATCCCGGGTTTGTGCTGTCCTGTGATACTGAGCTACCTCCTTGGCTCCCATCCCCTTGAGTCCTTAGTCAGTTAATCGTGCAGCAGGTGCAGTGTCACCGAAGCTCAGAGGCCTGAGGGATCCACTGAACTTTGGAAATTGCTTAACTTTCCTACTCAGGAGCCTATTTTCCTTACTTGCGCCAGGGCCATCGCTAGGCCACTACCTGAGGCTCGAGAGGGCCCTCTGCAATGCAATGATGTTTTATCTGTTTAATTTGTGCATTTATAAATGTATGGAACTGGCTTGCAGGGGAAGGGCCTGCTTGCTGCGGTTGCCTGCTACACAAAGTATGGGGTCTGATCTGACAACATTTGTCAGGGCTACTTCTAATTCCCAGTCCAGCCCCACATGGGGGTTCAAGTTGCTTCCCTGTAGTAGAAGCCCTGGCATCCATGGTACGCCACTGGAGGGACTGTGGATAAACCAAGGTGCCAACTCTATTTCAGTGCATTTCAACAGATCACTAAGTCATGGAAAGATGCCTCTGCGGAATCTTTTCAAGCATGGTGGTATAGCGTTTGCTATGATCATAGATTAGATAGAGCCTATATACACCCAATCTCGCGTGCTATTAAAAGAGAGATACTTTGGATGCCCGTTTCCGAGTTCTTAAATGTTTCAGCTAAAAAGCTATCTGCCCATAACACCTGCATTGAAGAAGTACCAAAATCCCACAGATTTTTCAATTACTACTGTTTTAATTAAAGTTTACCTTATAGTTATAGAACTTTTATGCATAACTGTTGTTTTTTTGCATATAATTCCTAATATGGATGTTCTACCCCCTCCCCCTTCTTTTCTTTCTTCTATCCCCCTGTCTTTTCTTTCTTTACCTCCCTCCCCCTTTCCCAATTATTTTCGCTGTATTATTCCATGCATATGTATAATTCTTTGTTTATTGCATTATGTCTTATTTTCAGAACAAATAAACCTACTTTAAACTAAAAAAAAAGGAAGTCTCAAATCTTGGATGTGAGAGGGTTTTTGCTCCTGAGCAATCAGACTCCCACCTCGCTGATTCCTCTGCCTATTACTGACCTGTCATCCTTGTATCTCTCTAAAAGGGTCTGCATACCCCCTTGTCGTGATACTGTACCTTCTTAGGACCACATATACTGGATCTAAATGCACTCCTGGTTTGCCTCTTTGTATATAGTCATTTAAGGACATGCCACAAAAGCTTGACTTAGCTACCTGTTCCCCAAAGAAAGTCACTAAATAATTTATAAGCCTGATTCAAATCACTTTTGTTATGTGGGGTAGGGAGGGGCATACCAGGGAAACTATAAAGCAAGTTTGGTAGTAGCCTCATTTTGAAAATATTAATTTCACTCTCTTATGTGAAATTCATGAATGCCTATCGACTGCAGTCATCTATAATTTTAGAGTGAATCATTTAAACATTTATAAATCCAATAATATATTTGTCATGTACAATGTTTTTACTCAGTAATATGATGATATTTTGAGATCATTCAATACCCCAGTTGCAGCATGATAAATGGAAAAAACTATTGTTAAAGGTTTAACTTATAAACACATAATTTCCAATGGAAGTTTCGAAGCTATATTGAAGGGCTATCACCATGATTGGTAAACAAATAAGCACTTTGATAGCATAAAGAAAATTATTATATTGCTTAAAAAAAAATGAATATATCTCCAAATCATCTTTCTGTTCCCAGTCCAGGAATGACTAGTGATGGACTAATTGATGTAGATATTAAATGTGCAACTTGTACTGTGGTCCAGGGCCATGTGTGTGTGTGGGGGGAGGAGTAAGGGGGGAGCTCACTGCACCCCTATCAGTGGCTGTGTTTAATACCAAACAGGCCGGACTGACACTATCAAGCACCGGGCATTTCCCGGAAGGCTGTAAGAGTGGGAGCTAGTTTTAGAGCATGTGGGGGCTGGTTTGATGTTGGAACTGGAAAGACTACTGGTTGCCAAACACACTGTAAATCCAATAACAAATGCAAAGGGGTTTAAAGAGTGCGTGTCAATCACTAATTAGTATCTGCCTTCACAAACTTTAAAAGACATTTGTTTTTGCAACTGGTTTTATAGTCCGTAAGTCTGACCTAAAAAGTGATAATTGTCATCTATTGATGAGCAGCACAATCAACTCTTACTACATAACGCACCTGAAACCTAAATATATTTTGTTTTACAGAATGTAGAATAAAATGCTGTGAATTGCCGTCATAGGAGAGTGGAACCTGCATATATTTTACAGACACACAGCGCTTGCTTATCCCGGGTTTGTGCTGTTCTGTGATACTGAGCTACCCCCTTGGCTCCCATCCCCTTGAGTCCTTAGTCAGTTAATCGTGCAGCAGGTGCAGTGTCACCGAAGCTCAGAGGCCTGAGGGATCCACTGAACTTTGGAAATTGCTTAACTTTCCTACTCATTCCTACAACATTTGTCAGGGCTACTTCTAATTCCCAGTCCAGCCCCACATGGGGGTTCAAGTTGCTTCCCTGTAGTAGAAGCCCTGGCATCCATGGTACGCCACTGGAGGGACTGTGGGTAAACCAAGGTGCCAACTCTATTTCAGTGGGTCAAATGGAATTTCTGCGAGTCAAAATCCATTCTCAGAATCTACATGAGGCAGAAGACGCATATATGATTCAGATTCTGTGTTGAAAACGTACCCAGAAATAACAAAATACCAATGGAACTAACAATGGGACCTTCTAGTTTGATAGCACCTGATGTTAATGTCACCCTTTAATATCTTTCCCTCAATGAAGTGTTATCACATATAGATTAAGGGGATGTGTGCATTCTGAATAGCACCCATTGTTACAATGCTAGTTCCCTGGGGAACATAATCAAATGAATAAAACAAAAGCTAAGATGCACCACACATTTATAGAATAATCCAATAATAACAATGTATATAGGTCAAATTCAATTCAAGAAGACAGAGTATTCCTCGATTTTAGTCTCTTTATTCCAAGTTCAATGGACAATACAGTGCGATACAGCCGACGCGTTTCGTCCTGAAACAGGACTTCTTCAGGGCAAATTGTAAAAGAAGATTAGATCACTCCTACAGGAGGTAATCAAAGTTTATACGATGGGGGCTGAAAATCTCCTATCCAGTTTCTTAACGTCCATATAGAGTTATCTTTTCTATATATGGGATGTCCAAAACCTTGATTTTTTTTCAAGAGTTTTTTTGAAGAATTTTTGTTCAATAAAATTAATGAAAGGAGATGATCCACTCAGAAATTTGATAAAAGAAACGATCCGATCGTGATATGCTAGTCACGACCAAAAGCTGCACCAAAAAAACTCTTGAAAAAAAATCAAGGTTTTGGACATCCCATATATAGAAAAGATAACTCTATATGGACGTTAAGAAACTGGATAGGAGATTTTCAGCCCCCATCGTATAAACTTTGATTACCTCCTGTAGGAGTGATCTAATCTTCTTTTCCAATTTGCCCTGAAGACGTACCCAGAAATATTATTGTTACATGCCTTTGGTCAATGCAGATGACAAATGCTTTGTCCAAATATAAATGTACCTATTTTTCTTATAGTATTCCTATGGGCCTGATTACGGGTACTGTGGACCCAAGACCGGTGCACCTGCTGTGACGGTCCAGCCACCACCTCCTCAGAGGTTTGTATGCTCAATTCTGACCTTGGTGGTTGGATCGACACAAGACCGCTGCCACCACCACTGCCAGAATCCTAGATTCCGCAGCAGTGGCTGTGGGGAAAGTGGTGGGGAATGGAGGTAGTGCCGATGCTGACACCGCTGTGCCTATTCTGACCTTGCCAGGAAAAGGTTGGCAGAAAGGCAGGGAAGGTGCCCCAAACAGGGACCCTGGCATTTTAGGCAATTGGGCATTGAGGCTGTGCCTAGTAGTGGCCAGCACGGGTCAGGAGTGTCGGGGAGGGCAGGGGGGGTTAGGGGGGAGATTGGGATAAAAAAAAAGTAGAAAAACTCAACTTTTCACCGCTCTGCCGCACCGTACGTAGTCTAATTCTCTCATTTCCAGGGCCAGAACAGGAAGCAGCCAAGCTCCCTCTCCTAAGTTAATTAGAATACTGCAATGCAGCGTTAATATTCGTCTGAGCTATGTGGATCGATGCTCAGCCAGGGAATGCAGCCTGCATGGAGAACATGGGAAGTGCGCATGATGGGCCAAATAGTCATTGCGCACTTGGAGTGGGCAAACCAGTTCTTCTCTGCTCACCCGCAAAGCTGTGCAGCATGAACAAATACAATGGTAATAACCTTGAGTTATTATAATTGTATTTGTCTTTCTTTTACTGCTTTGCAGCAATGGGGCAACGCTCCTCTGCCTTAGCAGAGGAACCACCAGTAGCGGCTCCTGGAGGGAGAGCTGCGGGGCGGGGCAGGGGAGGAGCAGGGTGAAAGGTAGTAAACGACGGCATACGGCTGAACCGAGGTAAGTAAACTTTGAATAAGTAAAACGAATTTCATTGCGTGCGCTGTATTGCCAAATGCAATGCAGCGTGAGCAGCGAAATTCGTTTTATTTATTTATTTGTTTACTTACCTCCGTTCGGCTGTATTCCGTAGTTTACTACCCCCTAACCTTCTCCTCCCCTGTCCCACCGCCCCACAGCACTCCCTCCAGGAGCCGCTAATGGCAACCACCACAGGCTGTGGCTACATTGCTGTGCACACAGTGTGTGCCATGAGCGACATGGTGATGGCAGCAGTGCATGCTCAATAGTACAGGCGCTGCAGTGCGGCGGCATTGCCTTCAGGCTCACTCTGTGAGCCGCAGCATGCTGCTGCAACACAGCCTGCCAGGTGGTCAACTCCAAATGCGGCGATCAGGATGCGGCTGACTAGAAGGAGTTTCAGTTTTCCCTTCCGCTGCAGCGGGTGTCCAGCTGTCGGACCGCCGATCTCAGATTCAGCCCCATAGTCATTAATAACGAATAAAGCGCCTAACTGACGCAGAGTTAAGATTTGCAGACGCACCAGTGCATTTTCATGCTCTGAAGACTGGAAGTTATCTGCTACATATATTTCTTTCCCTCAGCTCTCGAGGCAACGCTCATCCGACATTATTCTTTTCTCTCCTCAGGAGTAAAACGTCAGGTCAACCGTCACTGTCAGGCACTGACAGGCTGTCCGATTGCTCATTTTAAGCGCACAGCGCCGCCACTCTCCAAGACTCCGAGCCATTACGCTATGGACACTTTAGCATGTGTTTCGCTCCATACTGTAATCCAAAAACTCATTTGTTAAATAGGCTTATTTGACAAGAAATTGTTCTGTCAGTAATAGCGCTATTTTACTCTGACAAAAATGATTAGGCAGAACCACCTAAGTAAATACCATCAACTTCACTATAGTATCAAAAATTGAAACTGTATAAAAGCTATTCAATTACGCAGGATGATTTTCAATTACATAGAAAATGCCGGATTTTGCAGGTCAGAGACTTCATCTTTTGCCTGAATAAGTAATCAAGGCAGGGTCATTTTCTTCTGAATAGATTGTGATCTAAGGCACAGGCTCGCCATAGGGATATGTACCAGTCAATTAAGCTTTCTTTATGACTAACCAAGCAGCTCATATGTTTCAGGTATTCTTCGAGGAAGAGGACATTTATTTCGTGCCGCCATGTGCAGTTTCGAAACCCTGAGCAGCAGTTAATTGCAAATGGTGCGAGGTCATGCACTCTCTTGCCTCCCAGCATTTGTAAAAGACAAGTCCACTGAATGAATTGTTACTCCTACACATGAAATATGTTAGTGAATTCGAAAAAAACTCCATTGCAAGTGATTCTACATCAATATATGTAACTGGTTATGATTTTCTTTCTGCTTGACCATTGTTTTACATGTAAACCTGATTTTCATGTACCTTTCTTTTATGTTGTTTTGAAGCTATAGACGAACCATAATGAATTAATTGTCTATTTATCCTCACGTCACTTGGACTCAAAATTGGAATATGGGTCACAGACTTCTTTTTCTCCACGGTGTTGGGTACTCTACAAACAATCACCACATTGGCTAGTCCCCATCCATTCTGATGTGACACAATTCCTGATGCTCTTTCACTATTTTTCATAACATATATCAACTTGCACCATATATATAAAGATATAGGGCCCGATTCACAAAGGTAAAATAAGACCAAAGTCTTACTTTACGAATTTTGGTATTCACAAAGGGCATTTACTACTCGTAAATGCCCTTTGTGAATACCAAAAGCCATAAAGTTCAACTTTTGGCATTTACAAAGGGCATTTACGGGTAGTAAATGCCCTTTGTGAACACCAAAAGCCATAAAGTTAGACTTTCGCCTCAGTTTACCTTTGTGAATCAGCCCCATAAAGGCTGATATTCATGTTAAGTTAGCCATAGCTAATATACACATCAGTTGACTTACACTCACATGAAAATTTACTTTTTCTTGCTGTGTTTTTCGGCTTCTTGCCTCGTTTCAGGAGTCAAGCTGCAGTACTTTGAGTAAATTAAAATGTTACAAATGTTTTGGTTTTTGTGAGAATTGGTTATCCTTATGTGTTTCATTGAGAGTGAATAATGAATTTCCCTCCTGTTCCTGGGACACGCTCACCGTGATGTACCGTCCTGCTCAGCCACGGCCCGTGGAGGGAGTTCCGTGGGGCGGTAAGGCGGGGCGGGGGAGGGGCAGGGTGGGGTTTCTAAAAACCGGAATATGGATAATTGCAGGTAAGTAAACAATTAAATAAATAAAACGAATTTCGTAGCGCGCGCTGCATTGCATTTTGCGATTCAGCGCGCGCTACGCAGCGCGCGCTACGAAACTCGTATTTATTTAATTGTTTACTTACCTGCAATTATCCATATTCCGGTTTTTAGAACCCCCCACCCTGCCCCTCCCCCGCCCCGCCTTACCGCCCCACGGAACTCCCTCCACGGGCCGCGGCTGAGCAGGACGGTACATCACGGTCAGCGTGTCCCAGGAACAGGAGGGAAATTCATTAGCTGAGGATTAACATGCGGCCACAGTTAGAACTGACTATAAACAAATGGAAGAAATCGGGGACTAAAGACCATTGTTTGATAGACCGAGAAGTCCATCTGAAGAATTAGACAACGATTAATATCTCCTCCTGCCCATTATGGTTTAAATCTCTTTATTGATTTCAAGCAAACATTGAACAACAACCACCCTCGATTCTAGAGGCACAATACCATTGAGGCAACTGGGTCGTCAGACGTAGCTAAACTACGGGTGGTAAACATAAACAGAGGACAGAAAATTATAAAAATAATAATAAAATCATACAAAACCTCAATGCTACCTCCCCCCTCCCTTTCCCTCGTCCGCTACACCTGGTCAAGTGAGGGGCAGCCTCTAAAGGATCAACGCCGCCGCTTGCGGCGATTCTGGGAAGTATCCTTCGGAATCTGGGTGTCTGCTAGGCGTAGTAACCGCAGATAGCGGGGACAGGTCAGCTCACGGAATTCAGACACCAGTAGGGTGAGGAAGGGCCTCCACAACTCTGGGAATTCGGTTCCTCTGCCCGCTAAAGTGAGTGTGAGTTTCTCCATACCCAACACCCCCCAGAGTCTCTGGAGCCATCCAGAGTGTGTCGGGAGCTGGGCTGAGCGCCAGTGTATCAATATGTTTTGTGTCGCTGCGCCTAAGGCGATGGCCATCAGCCTACCCCTCCGGGATTTGAGTGGGTACGTCAATGGGTTGGGCAAGCCCAAAAGAATGTACGCGGGGAAGCGCGGTAGCTCTGTCTCAAAGTGCAGGTCAATGTCGTCCAGAACCTGGGACCAGTATGGTTGTATACAGGCACAGCTCCATAGAACGTGCACTAGGGTGCCCACCTCTCCACAGTTCCTCCAACACAGCGCGCTCCGGCGAGGGTCAAAGCGATGCAAGCGTTCTGGCGTATAATACCAGTAAGTGGCAATTTTGGTTAGAGTCTCCGTGAGACCCATGTGGTATGCGGAGTGCCGCGCTCTATGGTAGATACCGTCCCATTCCTTGTGGCTTAAGGATCTGCCCAGGTCCCTTTCCCACCGAGCCCGGCCTGCGTTATATGTGTGTGCGGTGGAGTCCAGAAGCATTTTGTAGAGGTCAGAGATTATTTTCTTATTGGACGTGCGCGTCATCAGCCATTTTTCATAAGGGGTCAGGAGACGCTGCGCCTGGGGCCTAACCTGTTGGTGGAGTGCCCAGTGTCGGACTTGTAAATATGGCATGCGCTCTGATTCCGGGAGGCCATAATGCTCCTTGAGTTGCTGGAACTTGATTATGCCGTCAAAATCGAAAAGATAACCCAGGGACCTACAAGAGGAGGAGCGCCAGGCGCGAAAGGCCTGGGCGTCCGCACCAGGGCGGAACTCTGGATTGTCGAATATTGGGGTGAGCGGTGACGGAAAGGAGGTCAGTCGGTGGGCAAGGTTAGTGCGATCCCAGGATTCCAGCACCGTGCCCGTGATGTAGGAGGCATAGAGATTGGGCGGTCTATGCTGCTTACGAAGGAAGGGGATGCCCTGCAGCGGTCTGGCCGCTACCGCTTGGTCTTGAAACAGCCAGTGTTTCTCTGATTCCAATTGGTGCCATTCCACCAAGTATATAAGCTGAGCAGCATGGTAGTATAGTTGGAGGTCGGGCACCCCCACCCCCCCCCGCTCCGGCGGGAGAGTCGCCACTGCATGTCGGAATCGGGGCTTACGACCATGCCAGATAAAGCGCGCCAGGTCCGTCTGGGTCTGTTGGAGCCAGCCGGTCGGTGGGCGCAGGGGAAGAGTCTGGAAGAGGTACAAGACCTGCGGGAGGACCGTCATCTTGATGGCCGCAATCCTGCCTAGCCAGGAGAGCGTATAAGTTTTCCATCTGCGCAGTTCCGATCGAATACGGGAGCGGAGATTAGAGTAGTTAAGGTCTGCGGTGGCCTGAAGGGTCGGAGCCAGGTGAATGCCTAAATAGGGGATCGAGGCAGCTGCCCAGCTCAGAGTATGCTCTGCCTGAATATGGGCCAGGGTGTGGAGGAGAGCGAGACGTCAAGCGCCATGGATTTCTTCAAATTGATTTTGAACCCTGATCCCCGCGCAAAGCCGTACAGTTCGATGAAAAGAGCGCGAAGAGCTGAGATTGGATAGGGAAAGCAGTATATCATCCGCGTAGAGGCTAATGGTATGGGTGTCGCCTCCAAATTTAATCCCCGTGATGAGGGGATGCCTCCGCACCCTTGAAGCCAGGGGTTCCATATAGAGCGCGAACAGGAGGGGTGACAAGGGGCACCCCTGCCTGGTACCCCTCCCAATGGGGAAGCGGGAGGAGGTATAGCCATTCACCCGGACCGTCGCCATAGGGGAGCGGTAGCAGTTTAAGATCCTGGTGCGTAGCTTCTCCCCAAGCCCGGCGCTCTCCAGAACCATCTCGAGGTATGGCCAGTGCACCCTGTCGAAGGCCTTCTCCGCGTCAATGGCCAAGAGCATGTATTCCCCTTGCGTACGGGATGCCTTTTCGATCAGATGCAGGATGCGCTTAGTGTTGTCGCTTGTCTGCCGCTGTGGAATAAAGCCCGCCTGATCCGGTTCAACCAGGTAGGCCATATGCGGCGCCAGCCGGGCCGCGAGAATGCCAGTGTACAGTTTAATGTCTATGTTCAACAGGGAGATGGGCCTGTAGGCGCTGCAAGCTGTCCGATCCTTCCCAGATTTGGGGATAACGACTATCGCGGCCTCTAGCATTTCACTCGGGATGGATCCCGCTTGATCGAAGGTGTTGAATAAACTCGTCAGGAGAGGGGCTACTTGGTTGCAAAAGGTCTTATAAAAGGCAGCTGTGTAGCCGTCTGGGCCCGGCGATTTACCCAACTTAAGGCGGGAGATCGCCGAGACAACTTCCTCCACTCGGATATCCTTCTCCAAGAGATCCACCTGCACAGAAGGCAGGGAAGGCATGTGGGCCCCCGCAATATAATCAGCGCAGGCCTGAGTCTCGAGGGGCTCTCCGGAATAGAGGCCCGCATAGAAGTCGCGGAATGCCTCCGCTATATCGGCGTCGTCAGTTACGGGTTCCCCCCCTAATGTCCGGATCTCGCGGACTCCCTGCCTTTGTCTGGTCTCCCGCAGTTTGTTTGCCAGCAGGCGGCCGCACCTATCCCCTCCCGTGTAGTATGCGTGTCGAAGCCTGATCGCGGCGGACTCGGCCCTGTCCTGATCCAAGGCAGCGAGTTGCTTTCTTTCTATGCAGAGCTGCCGCCAGGCCCGGGAAGCACCGGTCCTCTGGTGCATTTGTTCAAGCTCTGAGACGCGCTGGGAAAGTTCCGCCCGCTTGCGGCTGCGCTCGCGGTTCTGGGCAGAGGAGATGGCTATAAATTCCCCCCTCAGGACAGCCTTCAACGCCAACCACTGTGTCGCTAGAGTCGTATCCGGGTTAGCATTGAGAGTAAGGAAGTTCGAGATGGCTTTCTGGAGCTGTTCAATAGTCGAGGGGTGGTGTAGCAGTGTATCGCGCAGGCGAAAATGTCGGAGAGGTTGCAGGGATGGCGGGAGCTGGAAGGTGGCCAGAACTGGGGAGTGATCGGAGAGGGAGGCCGGTAGGATGTCAGTGCTCAATGCGTGGGCCTGAAGTGATGAGGAACTAAGGAAGTAGTCTAAGCGTGCATACGTTTTGTGTGCCCCCGAGTAGAAGGAGTAGCCCCGACTAGAAGGATGAAAGTGGCGCCACAGGTCTGACAGTCCCAGATCACGGAGACAAGCTCGCCCGGCAGCCGAGAGGACACCCGCCTGACCAGTTCTCTGACCGGACCGGTCCAATGCGTTGTCAAAGACAATATTAAGATCACCGCCCAGCAGCAGACAGCGGCCCGAAGCGGCGGCCGCATCGTCAAGAGCGTTGAGGAGGAATGCAATCTGCCCTTCATTAGGTGCATAGATGGAGCCAACATCCAGAGTCACCCCCCCCAGTGAGAATTGATAGGTGAGGAGTCGACCCCTGATCTCCGCCCCCTTGTGTAAGACCCTGCCTGTGAAGGAGCGGGAAACCAAAATGGCCACCCCAGCTGTCTTGGAGTTGGCAGAGGAAAACATCTGTGTTGGGAAGGCTCGGGATTTCAATCTGTGGTGGTCCTTAGCCAGTAGATGAGTTTCCTGTAGAAGGCAGATGTCCGCTTTCGAATGTTCCAGGTAACTAAGGACTGCCTTTCGTTTGACGGGATTATTCAGCCCCCGCACGTTGAGCGTAAGAACCTTAAGGGGGGTGTGTGGCATCTACGGTCCGGTGAGCAAGGCGGAATCGCTGAAGGGCGCTAACTATCCTAAGCAGGTGTGGGTGGCCACTAAAACCCTCTAAGACCTTGTGCAGCATCTGGAGGGGTGCAACAGGGGAGAGCGGACGAGGGAACCCATATCGAAAGAAAAACCCCAAAACCCCTTGCAGAACAAATATATCAATAATAACAACAAAAACAAAACCCAACAACAAAGTCATGATCTGGTAAGATTGTTCATCACCTTGGCAGAGCCAGGAGGGCGTCAATGTGGGGACCATAGTGTGACCAAGAGGGGGAGTATCGGTGCCCCCCGCCGCCCGCCTCCCGCCGGAGACCCCTGGGTCAAGTGCATGTAGCTACAAGTGGCCAGAGCTCACTCAGCCCCCGCCGGCAGCCCGGCCAGCGCGTCCGTCGCCGAGGCCAGAGCGTCCCGCTGACTCTTAGCTATGTCTGTTTTGTTAGGCTTCCAGCCCCGTCTGCGCCCTCCTTGCCGCCGCCATCCCGACGCCGAGGGCCCCGGCTCCGGGTCCGCAGCTCGACTGTCCTCCTCCCCGTCCGGTGGCACCAAGTCCAGCACTCCGCAGGCCTCGGAGAGCGAACGTAGCTGGTGAAGTTTGCCATCGAGACGGAAGATGATGCGGAATGGGTGCCCCCACGAGTATGGAATGCCCCGCTGCCGGAGATGATCCGTGACAGGGCGGAACTGCCGTCGGCGTTGCAAAGTGATCAGGGCTAGGTCCTGGTAGAGCACCGGAGAGTGCCCCTTATAGGAGACGGGGTGGAGGGTCCTTGCTTTCGCGAGGATAGCTTCTTTGGTTTTAAAGTCTTGGACGCACACCAGTATGTCCGCTGGGGGGCTGTTGGGCGCTCGGGGCGGACCGACCCTGTGTGCCCTGTCCAGGACGATCTCCGTGTCATCCGGCACTGCCAGGATGTGGCGGAAGAGGCCCACGACGAAGTCATGGAGGTCCGTGTTGTCGTCCGTGGGTTTCACTCCGCGAATTCGGATGTTATGCCTGCGGGACCTATTCTCCAGGTCCTCGAGGTGGGTCTGAACATCTAGCTGCTGGTCTCGCAGGCGGAGGAGTTCTTGTTGGATCGTGCTCATGTCTGACACAGTGGCGTCGCTCCTCTCCTCCAACGCCGCCACTCGCTCCCCCACCTCCTCCACATCCCTGCGAATGTCTTTTATCTCTGCAGTGAGGTCAGCCTTCACTGTCTGTAGATCAGCCCGCAGAGTCTGGAAGAGGGATTCCATGAACGCCTTGGTGACCGGCTCCTCCCCAGCGCCGGGAGAACGCTGCAGGGTCGCCATCTGGGAATCCGCGCCTTGATTGCTGGGGACAGGCTGAGGGCGCCCAAATATGTCCTTCAGAGGCTTTGATTTCCTCGCCTTGGAGACTGGCATAGCGTAGTGTCCCACAAAGTGACCAGCGCCGAGGGGGCGCGTCGGTGTCGCCGCCGGGGATCAGGGAGCGCAGGGAGGTGGAGACTAGTAACGGCAGGTAAGTTCCCAAACCAGTCGCAGGCTATCTCCCGCCGTCGCCCCTCGGGTCTGGTGGCAGTGTCTCGGAGGGGGTGTCAACTGGGTAGGCACGTCTCCCAGCAAAGGCCACGGGGGGGAGGGGAGCCACGTGCGCCCGCAGGCCAGTGCCCGAACGGGGCCCACTGTCTATGCCACTGGCTGATCCCGGCGGTACCCTCAGCCCCCGGGGCGCACCTCCGCCGTCACCCCCCAATGTTCCAAGTCCGGGCACCCACCGGGCCTCCCTGGCTCTCACCGTGCTCCTGCCTCGGCGCTCCTGCGACTCACCGCCTTCCGAGCCGCCTCCGCGAGCCCACGCGCACCGGGCGAACAGGCAGGCCTCCACACTCCCCGGGCGTCGCAGCCAGTCTCTCCGTTCAGGTCCAGGAAGGGGAGCAGATACTCGGGTCCGGATCCCGCAGAGCTCCCCAGCCGGTCCCGGTCCGCGTCCAGCCGCCGGCGCTCCAGTCGCAGCTCTCCCCAGCGCCGGGCAGCCCCCAGCACCGGTCCGCCCGTCGACCGCTCGGGACAGAGAGGGGTCCCGCTCCAGCGCCAGCCTCAGAAGCCGCTCCGCCGTCCAGGGCCACCCCTACTCGCCACCCGGGCCTCCGCAGTCTCCGACGCTCGGTGGGGGCGGCCCGCGATCAGGCCCCCAGGCAAAGGCTGGGATCGGGGTAGCTGGCCTCGGCAGGCCTCACTCGGGCCTCCGCGTTGGTGAAGCCTCCGCCGGGGACCGGCGACCGCAGGCCGAGTCGCCTCTCAGGGCACCATCTCCAGCCGTAGCCAACTGTGGTCGCCTCCCGTTCTAGTCGGAGCCAGCGGGTCCCCGGGGCAGCCCCTCGCCGTGATCTGCAGACGGCCACGGGTCTCCCTGAAGCTCTCAGATGCTGGTTTCGGCGGGCGGCGGGCAGGAGCTCCGAATCCTGCGTCCTACCTCGCCGCCATCTTGGCCACGCCCCGTCTCTCCTCCTGCCCATTAGGTGAATCTGTGTTTTTAAATGTGTTGTACATGAGTGTAAACGTAGCGGCCTTTGCTCAGAATATACTAGCTGTTTGTAAGGCTGCAAGCTAGTACTGCAATGTTGATTTAAAATTATTTTGTTTCTATATTTTTTTGTTTTACAGATAGTCATGTTTAATAAAACAATAAAATATATTAAAACAATATTTTAAGCAGTAGTAGTCCCAGGACAGTTTTAACATCCACTCTTTTATTCTAATAATCTCTGCAATGCTGTCTCATCATCATAAATGGCTTGAGAGATAAGTCAGAATTTGCAGCACATCGAACACATGATGGGTTTGAAGTGTCTGCTAATATCCTTGTCTGTAGTATCTGCTCACCTTCTTGAATTGCATAAAAGATCCAGTACCTTAGAGCCAGATGAACTAAGGACATTTGCAACCAGTCTTTCTGCGAGGAAAAACTTATTTTGTCACCCAGCCTATGAATTTACAGGTTGATTTGCAAAATAAGGAATCAGGCTGAATTCCAATGCAGCATACTTAATTAATGTTCATTAGGTAGGTCACAAATTGCGCCTCATCATGATGGATGGTGGCCTGCAAAGGGAGGTATTTGGGCAAAATATCAGAAAAAAAATATTGTGATACATAAATATTGTGTCAAGAATATCGGGATTACAGGAACATCATCAACAGGAATTTCAAAGGTAAAAATATTATTTATGGTGCTGTTTTGAATATGGCTGTAAACATTATCGATGTAGAAAATGTCAATGTATGTAATATAGTTTGTAAGTGTTCATTTGTATGTAATTTATTGCTGTTTGTTTAATTGCATATGTTTGCTAATTATTTTTATTTGTGTTTTATTAAGACCATTTCTGAGTTATAAAATTGTTGAAATGTATAATTTTAGTTGTATTCATGTATATGAATAATGTTTTTATACCTTTTTTTCAGCAGGATATTGGGTTTTTAGGGGATGAGGGTGAAGAGATTGAAATGAAATGCAAATACATATTTACATTTTTTATAATTTATTTTGTTATCTTAATTTTTTGTATTCTTTTGAATTTTATAATATTTCAAATATGTATTATTCTTATTAAGTGTGACAGAATTTATGATTAAAAATACGTTTATTAAAATAATTTACAAAATACAATTATTTAAAAATGCATTGTAAAGTAAAATAATTATACATTATTTATTTTAGAAGTTTCCCAATTTAAAAATATTCTGGAATATATTCTAATTTAATATTATATAATATTACATTTGTAAAGCACAGCAAATCACCTTTGAGGTTCTCGGGGCTATAAAAATGATATTTTAAATCTATGATTTTTAATTTAGGATTAGGATTTTATTTAACTTCTTATGGTATACAGTTTAGGAATGGTAGTAAAGTTTGTATGTTTATATCAATTAGTATCTTTTATATTCTGATGTTTAAATGTGTATATATGTCTGTAGTTGTAGATAGTATGTTTTAAGGTTTAATAATATTGTATTTTATGGTTAAGACATTGTGTGGAGTATTGATTGTGTATATAAAATAGTTATTTTGTATTTGCATTCTTAAAAAAATTCTCTATTGAAGTGCACATAGTAAATATTAGCTCTTTAGTGTCTAGCATCCTCTTCAAATAGACTTAGAATAGTTTGGAGTGAGAATAGTTAACGCCACTTCTTTAGAGGTGAACCCCATCCCCAAATATTGTTAAACTGGAGTGGGAATAATAAATGTCACCCCTTTAGTGTTCTACACCTTCTGTCAATATGCTTAAATTGGAGTGGGAATAGTAAATATCACCCCTTTACTGCTCAACACCTTCCCCCGGTATGGTTAGGCTGAAGTGAGAATAGTAAATTTCGCCCTTTTAGCATCTAACACTTTTTTAAGTGTCAATATTTTATTTTTATTAATTTTGTGGGTGCTTAGAAATATAATAAAACAATAGCTAACTTTTTGTATGTGTTAAGGTAATAATATTATTACTTACATGTTTTTTCAGAATAAAGACAAATAACACATTTTTGTCATTTTATCTATGTTTTCAAGTTTTATTTATTGTATAATTTTACATTAAAAATATATATATAAATATTTAGATATACATATATAAACTTTAAAATAAACATTTATATAAAGTTGAGTAAATCCTTTTTTTAAATTTGTTTATAAAACAAAATTACAGTATATTTAATCAATATTGCATCTTGCATATTTTCCACATTTATTTTAAATTTTCAACAGTTTTTTATAATTTATTACATTGTTTTACATTCATGTTTTCAACATATTTTAAACATATACTTTTTACAATATATCTTAAATAATTACATATACTTAATGCTATTATTTTGTTTATACTTTACAATTTTTTTACATTTTTAAACAACATTTTTTGACATGTTCTACATTTTTAATACATGTATTCAACATTTTTTACATTATTTCCCATTCATTTCTATGGGGAGATAGTCCATTGTTTTAGTTAAATTTAACAGCCATTTTTTAGCTGCAAGCTCTATTTTATAATCTATTTGTGTTATTTTTAGTCTAGTTTCCCAGAACCAGGTTGCAGTAAAGTACTGCTGTTTGTCGAAACAAGCAAGTCCTTTTTCAATTATTCTTTAAGGGTTTTGACAGTAGGGGAGAGTTAAGGGGCAGGTCTACATGTTAGTTATAGTTTTTTGTGGTTTTTGGGTATATTTTGAAGTATCAATAGTACTGTTTTTCACTAGTTAGTAGTTTTGGGTTTTTGTACACTATCAAAGGGCCTGATTATGATGCCAGTCGGACCTTCTGGGGGATCGCCGCAGCTGCAGTCTGATTTTGACTGCCGAGTCCGGGAAAGCTCGAACCACCGTATTACAATGCACCCACTGCTACTGCGGAGTTCTCATCGTCGGTGGTGCCCCACTCCCTGGACATGTCGCTGTAAATGGGTACAAATGCACAGGGAAAATGTGCAGTTGTACACACATGCATGGCACATGTGAGGACATGCCTAGTGCACCATGTACACCATTGCTGCAGTGTGATGATATATGCACAGTCTAGTCAATGGGGATACATGCCACATGAGAACTTACCTCAATTCCGCTGCCCACAGAACCGTCCACTTCGGGGATCCAGCTGCTGAGGTGTATGTGGGACCTGGAGGAAGAGATCCACACCAGAGTCTGCAGTGGCGATGGGGAATCAGAGGAGTGGTCACCCCTTTTCCCTTTTTTCTGACGGCTCATGGCAGAGGGTCAGACCGCCAAGGTCGCTTCATTGGAAACACATCGTAATCGTACTGCAGTCATAGATCACTGTACAGTTTTGTGTATGCAGTTTGTCTCCGACCGGCATCTTGTGAGTAGGAGAAAAGCTGTTGGAGTTGGCGGTCTTTCAGAAGTCAGTCAGAGTACATGATGCATGCATCGTAATCTGGCATCAGAACGACTGCTTCCGAAAAGGCTTTCGACAGACTGACCACCTCAGACAGGACCGTGGAATGAGGTCCGACTGGCATCGTAATTCTTAATGTATCGTTATGTTCTCTTAAATTATATTATGCTATTTCTAGTTTTATGGTTAAGGGTCTTATTATGAGTACAGAGGTCCCAAGTCCACCATAACCGCGGTGGCAGTCCGACCATCGCAACCTCAGTGGTCTGATTACGAGTTTGGGGTCGGGCGGCCACCAGCTCGACACAAGACCATTGCCATTGGCAGGATCCTGAATCCCGACAGGGGGCCAGGGGGAAAGCGGTGGTCTGCCACAGATTACAACCTGCATTTCTGATAAGCTTTTCATCACAGGGACTCCGCAATGAAAAGTTCTGGGAAAAGCCATGAAAAGGAGCCCTCAAACAGGACCCTAGTGGTTTTTAGCTCATGGGGGGTGCATAGAGGCACATGTTGTGCCCGCTTCTGTTTGCACTGTTGTGCATGCACTGTGTGCCATGTGCGACATGGTGCATGGTACACAGTGCACCCACATGCAAGTGGTTCTGCCACAGCGGCGGCATATACTACAGACTCTATATGAGCCGAAGCATTCCATCACCGTGACACCAGTGACACAACACCACCAGCGCAGTGGAGATCTCACAAATACAGCGGTTTGGATGCCGCTGGCTTGGAGATGTACTCCCGACCACTGCAGTGGCAGTTCGGTGGTCAGACTGCCAAACTCATAATCAGGGTCCTAGTGCAGATTTTTTGAAGTGTCTCCATATGTTTTGATTGAAATGATAGTAACAGACTTGTGTGATTGTGTGGGGGTGAATTTTAAAATGGTTAGAATCATAGCTGCAGAAAGTCTATGGGTATTTTTGGTGGGTTGTAGCTATCTATTTTATGTTTAATTATACCTTGTAAAATCTCCCTTACTTCTATTTCTGTCACATTTGGGGGGTGGTTGTGCTCTCCTATATGAATTACATCATTTTCTTTTATTGTTGTCCTCCCATAGCATTCATTAGAATAATATTTGGTAGATTTCCAGTTTAGAGTTTTCGTTGTTGCACTTTCTTACCTGTAGGTGTAGCCCACGTGATTTAGTGACTGCTTTCCTTTCTGAGAAGTGATGTATGTTGCTGCCTCTGTAAGTGTATCTGAAATTAATTTAATAGTATAAATATATACAATATTTTAAAGTTTGTATGTTTGTTATTTACATGTATAATGTAATTATTTCTGTTTTCCATGCTTTTATACATGTTCTGTTAATATTTTTCACACAGTTTTGCTACTTTTCTGTTGGGTGTGTTCTGATGTGGAGCAGGTGTTTCTTTTTTGTAGGATTTTTACGCGCTATATAGGTAAGTTTACAATTTCATAATAATTTATGTAAACTTCCTTTCTTTTTTCATTTTTTTGCTTTGCGGCAGTCATATTTTTCTGGCAATTTATCGATTTTTCAAGTCGTAGTTTTGTCTTTCAGTAAGTCTATGTAAAGAGATAGAAGTTTGAGTGTATTTTATTAATTAGTTGCTGATTGACATTTTTAGGTTTATTATCCCTTTCAATGCCGAGGATGTAATGTTTACGTCCTTGGCTGTGGTGTTGGTGTGCCAAGGACATAACCGTTATATGTCCTTGCCACACGACCGCCTAATCCCTCTACTGTAAACAGAAGAGGGATTTCCTTTTTTTTTTTTTATAGCCTCAAGAGATGGGGAAGAGCTTCCCCAACCTCCAAAGTATTTTTTTTTTCACTGTATTGACGATCGCTTGCATGGCGCGCTGACGTCATT
The DNA here is from genome assembly GCF_964204655.1 of Triturus cristatus. Taxonomy (NCBI): domain Eukaryota; kingdom Metazoa; phylum Chordata; class Amphibia; order Caudata; family Salamandridae; genus Triturus; species Triturus cristatus. Next base: position 805,544,123 of record NC_140592.1, on the reverse strand, counting down.
ACATTGAAACTGAAACTGAAACGAGCCGATTGGCTTGTTTCAATTTCACGGCTTCGATGCTCATGGGGCTATCTCAGCCCCCTGAGCACCGAAACACATGAGGGAGGTATCATTGGAAAGGGGATAGTCTCTCCTTTCCAATGGTTTCCTTCCATAGTGGATACCTGCTTGGGGATCACCACAGGAGGGCATTCCTCAAGCAGGGATCCACCACTAGACACCATGGAGTGGGTAGCAGCCCCTTGGGGAAGTGCCTTTGCTCCGCCCATATTAATTTGGGCATATTCAGTCTTTTTGACCCCCTGAGGGCAGTAGCCTCCAACCTGCCCCCCAGGGGGGCAGAAAGCACACTAGACATCAGTGATTTTTTTAAGCACTTAGGGGTGAGGGCTGCCCTAAATGGTCACTATTGTGCCCCCACCCCTCCTAAAAAACTACCAGTTTCTTTCTACCCCCTCGGGGGACAGAAAACCCACTAGGCACCATTGATAATCGCTTTTTTAATAAAAGAGGGGTGTGGGCTGTCCACAACGGGCATGCCAATGCCCCACCCCACAACACAAAAGAGACAGTCTTGCTGCTCGCATCCAGGAGGCAGATAGGGGATATTACCCCCGATCTGCCCCAGGGGGGGGGGCAGAAAATCTACTAGACACCAGGGATTGTTTTGTTTTTAGTAGTTAGGGGCTGCCCTAAATGGGCACTATAATGCCCCAACCCCTACCAAAAATTGCCACAGTCTTTTTGCTTTCGCAGGGCAGAAAGCCCACAAGGCACCAGAGATATGTTTATGGGCATGTCAGGGAGCGGCCCATTAGGCAAGGGTTGCTCCCCTTTTTTTCTGAATGCATTTTGGCTGCTTCTGCCCACCTTGGGGGTGGATGAGCAATATTTGTAGGCACATCTGCTCCCAAGAGGGGTAGAAAACCACTAGATACTAGCGAAAGTTTCTGTGTGTGTGAGAACTGGAATTCGGTGATGGTCTTTGTTTACTGGTGCTTGGCTGGCAGTGTGTGCACCAGCATTTTCGCTGGGGGTATATGTGGACTTGTGCTTAGCTGGAAGTGTGTGTGTACTAAAGCTTGGCTGGCAGTCTGGGTGGACTGTCGCTTGGCTAGCGGTCTGCATGGATGTCACATGTCTGGTGGTGTGCATGGCCTGTTACTTGGCTGGCAATGTGCGTGGACTGTCACTTATCTGGTGATGTTCTTGCATGGTGCTTGGCTGGCGGTGTGCATGGATAGCCTGCTTAGATCCTCCAGCATTTTATTACCCAAATCTCCTGCAAACCTAAAATGTAGCTAACAATTTACACTGTCCTCACATTTCTGTGTGGAACCGTTTTGTCCGATCACTGCACTGGCAGAAATTTCCCACCACCCAGCGTTTCCCTCAGTCTCCTTAAAAAAATGATACCTTACTTGTGTGGGTGCCCAAAGCAGAGAACCTAAAAATTTATAAAATGAAAAACTGAGGGGCAACCAAAGTGTGTCCAGAAGGGCAATTTTTCTCATACTTTTATAGGCTGACACTGCTTTGGCAACCCACACAAGTGAGGTACCATTTTTATTGGGAGACTAAGGGGAACGCTGGGTAGTGGGAAATTTGTTCTGATGCGGTGATCTCACAACCTTCCCACACAGAAATGTAAGAGAAATGTGACATTTTAGCTACATTAGAGGTTTGCAGGGGATTGTGGGTAAAAAAACATTGGGAGATTCACACAGGCCATACATCCTTGGACTCCCCTGGGTGTTTAGTTTTCAGAAATGTATGGTTTGGTAGGCTTACCTAGATGGCCGCCGAGCACCGGATGAAAAACACAGGTGCCCCCTATCTATGACAAAACACTTGTTTTTGCAAGGTAGGCACCTGCATTTGTGGTCCCGAGCTCAGCTGCCATCTGGGGAAACCTACCAAACCCAAACATTTCTGAAAACCAGACACCCAGAGGAGTCCAGGGAGGCATGGTTTACGTGGATCCCCCAAAGGTTTCCTACCCAGAATCACCTGCAAACCTCAAATTTAGCTAAAGAAATTACATTTTTCCCATGTTTCTGTGTGGGAAAGTTGTTGAATCACTGGGCTTGCACAAATTTCCTACCACCCAGCATTCTCACAGGTTTCCCAATAAAAATGATACCTCACTTGTGTGGGTGGGCCAAGTGCCCGCGACAGGAAAGGGCCCAAAACTTATTATGGCGACATCAAAAACTTTGATCACAAAGCGACCTGGTTTTGAAAGGTGGCCACCTGTGTTTTGGTTCTAGGCTCGGCGGCCATTCAGGGAAACCTACCAAGCCCAAACATTTCTGAAAACTAGACACCTGGAGGAATCCAGGGAGGTATGGTTTGCTTGGATCCTCGAAAGTTTTCTTACCCAGAATCACCTGCAAACTTCATATCTAGCTAAAGAAATCACATTTTCATCACGTTTCTCTGGGATCAACAGGGCAAAATCAATTTCCTACCACTCAGCGCTCCCACAGGTCTCCCGATAAAAATGGTACCTCACTTGTGTGGGTGGGCCAAGTACTCGCGACAGGGAAGGGCCCAAAACATATTGTGGAGACATCAGAATTATGTATTACAAAGCGACCCGGTTTTGCAAGAGGGGCACCAACGTCCCTGTTAAGCAGCCATCTAGGGAAACCTACCAACACCCGGAGGAGTCCAGTGAGGTATGGCTTGTGTGGAGACCTGGGGGAATACTGGGTGGCCGGAAATTCATGTTGGCCTGGTGATCCCACAATTTTCCCACACAGAAACAAGAGGAAAATATGTTTTTTAAGCTAAATTTGAGTTTTGCAGGGGATTCTGGGTAAAAAAACATTGGAGGACCCACGCAAGCTATACCTCCCTGGACTCCCCTGGGTGTTTAGTTTTTAGAAATGTCTGGGTTTCGGAGGTTTCCCTAGATGGCCGTCGAGCTCGGGAACCAAAACGTAGGTGACTCCTTTGCAAAACCTGGTTGTTTTGTGAAAAATAGTTTTGACGTCTTCACAATACATTTTGGGCCATTTCCTGTTGCAGGCACTAGGCCTATCCACACAAGTGAGGAACCATTTTTATTGACAGACTTGTGAAAATGCTTGCTGGGTGGAAGTCTGTGTCTCTCCGCAGATTCTAGAGCTTTCCACGACAGAAATGTGAATAAAATGTGGGTGTTTTCCCAAAGTTTGATGTTTGTAAGGCATTCTGGGTAAAAGAACCAGGTGAGAGCCACAGAAGACACCCCTTCCTGGATTCCCCTGAGTGTATAGTTTTTAAAAAATGTACAGGTTTGCTAGGTTTCCTTAGGTGCAGGCTGAGCTAGGGCCCAAAATCCACAGCTAGGCACATTGCAAAAAAAGGGTCAGTTTTCACTGGAAACATGTGATGTATCCACCTTAGCTTTGGGCCATTTCCTGTCACAGACACTAGGCCTACCCACACAATGAGGTATCGTTTTTAGACTTTGAGGAACACAGAATAGTAGAACAAGTATTATTACCCTTTGTTTTTCTATGCATTTCTGCCTTCCAAATGTAAGAGAGTGTATAAAGAAGAAGTCATTTTGAACAATACCCTCTAATTCACATGCTAATATGGGTACCCACAAATTCAGAAATGCACATATAGCCACAAATAGCCACTGCCTCTAAACTCCATATCTTGTTCCTATTTCAGATGTACATAGGTTTCCTTGATACCTATTTTTCACTCTTTATATTTTACCAAATGAATTACTGTATATCAGGTGCACAATGAAAAACCATTGCCAGGTGAAACTCAGTTATTGTCCCTGAGTACCTCGGGAGCTTGGTGAACCTACAAGCTTCATATATCTTCACAACCAGAAGGGTCCATCAGATGTAACAGTATTACGATGTTAAAAATCTACCCGAACTAGAAGAAGTTACAGCTGAAAATGTAGGCACAAATGGCTGTTTTTTCAACCAACTACATTTCAAAATTATTTTATTTCAACTATTACTTTCTATAGGAAAACCTTGAAGGATGTACACAAATTACCCCTTGCTGAATTCAGAATTTTGTCTACTGTTTTAGAAATGTATAGCTATCCAGAATCAATTATTGGTTTCATCCCCATTTCCCCCACTAACTAGAAGGACGTTGAAAGCACAAAAGTAGTGCAAATATTCTATGTCCCAGTAAAATGCCAAAACTGTGCAGAAAATTTGGGTTTTCTGACAAAAGTCCGCCTGTTCATGAAAGCTAGGAGGATGGTGATGTTAGCACCATAAACCCTTTGTTGATACCATTTGCAGGGAAACAAACAGCTGCTTTCTTCTGCAGCACTTTTTTCCATTTTTCTCCAAAAACCCAAACTTTTGCTGTATTTTGGCTAATTTCTCAATCCCAACCAGGGGAATCCGTAAACCCTGGGTACCTTTAGAATCCTCAGCATGTTGGAAGAAAAGGTCGCCAATTCGGTGTGTATGCCTTATGTGAGTAAAAGTTATGGGGGCCTAAGCACAAACTACCCCAAATAGCCGAAAAAGGGTGTGACACGGGGGGGAGAAAAGGCCTGGCAGCGAAGGGGTTAACAAATACATTTTAGTTTAAGTATATGCTTTACTTACTTGGTGCCTGATTTGGATGTCGGGCGGTCGGGTCACTGACAGGCTGTCGGTGGCCATCCGACCACCGACACCTCTTCTGACCAACCATCGCATTACGATGTTGGCAGTTGGGCCCACTTCTGTACTACGCAATAGCGGTAGGGGGTCTGACCGTCCGGCATCATAATGATGTGTCAGCATAATTTTGTTCCCATAGAGTACTGCCTGAAGAGAAATTAGTCCAGCACAGCATCCAAGTTATACAAGCATTTATTAGAAATACACCAGAGTGGGAGCGATGCTACAAAAAGGTGTTTCGCAGGACACTCTCAGAACACATCACCTTTTTATACATTTCTGTCTCAATAGGATCATATTAAAACTGTCAACACATATTTCCTAGGGGGGCAAGCGTACTGGTTTCCTCCTTCTTTGTACTTGTATTCAACAGCATAATAACTAATTTCTCTATTGCAATACAGAATAAGATACTTAACATTAGTCTCTCCCCTACATATTGTCTCTCCTAAAGACGTCTGTAACCATAAATCATAAATGTCACAAAGGCAGTGTTCACACTACTTACCTTTCTCTGGATACGTGTGGTGTACACCAGGCTGGGTGTAGTTTGTGGAGTTTTGCTATGCGAAACTCCACGAAGTTGCAAAAAAACTCTGTGAAGTTTCGTGTGGAGTGCTGTGCGAACTGCAGTTTGTGGTGGTATTCCTGACGCTCAGGTAGAAATTCTACCCGAGCAGGCAGCTCGCGCTTGCAAACGGTATATTCGCGATCGCGAACTTACTGTTCGCGATCACGAGTGGGGAAAAAACTCCGCTGCACATCGCGAAGCGTAGTTTACTGCACTCCGCGAGCACCGTGGGGTGCGGAGTGCAGAAAACTCAGTAAACCTCACGAACGGAGTGAAGTTCACTGCCCAGGCCTAGTGTACGCATAAACAACAGAAACAGTAAAACAAGACTTCAATCTGTTATTTGCATAGCCACTAATCCTAATCATTACTCATTCAGGTGCACTCAGCTCTGTATTGATGCGTGCCAAAACATTATTCAGGATGCATCATTATAACCATAACATTGTCAATCAGCAACAATCTCACCAGATCAAATGTCGCTTGTGCTGTGCTAGAAACATCTGTGCAAAAAGGAGCAGTTCAGGCAGGGACCCTGGCTGAGGCAATCATCGTGTTGAGAAGTATGATGGATTAGTACTTGGACTGGGGCTGTGGGATTGTGTTCCCCTTCATTGCAGTGCACCCTTCAGTTGTCTGCCTCTCTTCGGTCCTTCCCAGCCATGGTGATGTTTGCCAAAACTGTATTACCTTCAATCGAGTCCCTTTGTGGTCGCCATATCTCTCAGCATAATTTTGTTCCCATGGAGTACTGCCTGATGAGAAATGAGTTCAGCACAGCATCTAAGTTAAACAGCATTTATTACAAATACACTTGAGTGGGAGAGATACGAAAACAAGCTGTTTCGCAGGACGCTCTCTCAGACCACATCACAGCATTACCTTTTTATACATTTCTGACTCAATAGGATCATATTGAAACTGTCAACACATATTTTCCAGTCTCTCATTTATCTTAAAATGCAACATTATTAATAATGTCTGTTGCATAATATGAACATACACAAAGTCAAGCTGACCAAAGCTAATTTCCACATATCTAGCTTTGGCATACAGTCCAGAGGTGGACCATCCTGCATGATCAATATGTTCTTACGCAACTTTGTCAACTAACACTCATTTGATCCACAGTTTTAGCAACATTTAGTATACAAATTACGAGAAGTGATTCATACCTTCCTATTTTCCAATGCACTTGGCATCAAAATAATGTTGCTTCAACGCACACTCAAAACTGCACTATAAAATAGCAGAATTGAGGTTCACATATATATATATATAACTTTACAAATTCCCACTAATTTTGCTCCGGGAGAAGAATTATCTTTTTTAGTCGAAGACCGCCGGCAAACTCTGAGACCACGAAACCAGACAACGGGTCAGGAAGTAGAAAGAACCAACAGAGGAAACAGAGGCGGAAAAGGAAACTACAGAGGAAGAGGCAAGAAGAATTACAACAATCGAAAGTAAATAAGGTAAATGGTGAGACTGTGGACAATACTGTAATCAATTTATCAGAGATAAGGTTATCAATTGCTGAACAACAACTGTGATCCTTAGGCTTGTCTTTCTGTCCAACTAATTGTTTTAAATACACACAAACAAGAGTGGATGTGTTTAAGTTTATCCGCAAGTTAAAATTGAAAAAACATTTCCATCTCAAAAGCGCAGTGAATATTGCAGCACAAACTAGAGCGCCGCAAGGATTACACACAAATCTGCAAGCTTCAGATGTAGGCACATTGTTGGCAGTACATTCGCTAACAAATGATAATAACCCCATAGGGAACTCTACACAAGAAGATCTTAATGAAGCAGGTATCATATACAATATTCCAGCGATCAGTCCATTCAAGCCTCCGTCTACATTTATTCCCATGATGCCTAGAGACGCGATTGATGTTTTCAGTGACTGTATAATTGAAGATCTTAAAAAATTGAATTGCAATGTTCTTAAACAGAAAAGACGCAACAACTACTCTGAATTGCAATATTTTAAACTTATTCATAAGCTACAAAAGCATACGGAAGTCATTATAAATAAAGTGGACAAGGGCGGCAATTTTGTTCTGTGGCCTAGACCCCTTTATATGGAGGAAGCAGGGCGTCATTTGAATGATGCCAGCTGTTATAAGAAAGCCAGCTTTCAGGAATTACGTCAAATAAAAGACTATATATTTGCTGAACTTTTGCAGTGGAAACGAGTGGGCTTATTGACTAAAAATTAATATAATTTTTTGAAAAATGACCACCCTATGACTCCCTTTTTATACTTTATCCCTAAAGTACACAAAAATATAACACCAGTTCCAGGCAGACCAATTATATCTGCACAAAAAAAGTTTACTGGAAGCCATGTCCAAATATATAGATTATTTTTTACATAAATTTGTGGAAAGCTTGCCTTCATACATAAGGGACACTGGACATTTTCTAACTAAATTAAAAAATGTCAAATGGGAAAATGATTGTCATTTAATAGTGATGGACATTTGTTCATTGTATACTAGCATCAACCATAGTGATGGTATAAATGCAGTTCGTTATAATTTGGACAAAAGAAGTATACATATGTATGAGCATAACAAAATGATTATAAAAATGATTGCCACTTGTTTAACCAACAATTATTTTCTTTTCAATAAGGAAGTATTTCAACAGCTGCGCGGTGTGGCCATGGGAGCATGCTTCTCCCCCAGTTACGCATGTTTACATGTGGGCTGGTGGGAGGAGCATGTTTTGATGGCCACCCACAAAATTATGTTTGAACAGCATGTGCTCCATTGGTGGAGATTTATCGATGATGTTTTTTTAATTTGGAAAGGAACCAGAGAGTCAGCTAACATCTTTGTAGAAGAAATTAATAAAAACACATTGAATCTTAGGTTTACTTCAGATATAAGCAATATTGCAGTACAATTTTTGGACGTTGAAATCTTTATTAAAGAGGACACACTACACACTAAAATGCACAGAAAAGTAACAGCCGGGAACTCTGTACTACATGCTAAGAGTTCTCATCCCCGCCATCTGATTCGCAGTATCCCCTATGGGGAATTTTTAAGAACTAAACGGATTTGCAGCCATGAGGAAGATTTGAAAACCTGTCAAAATGAGACATTTGAAAGATTTCTAAGGAGAGGTTATAAGGCCTCTGATCTGTATACAGCTCGAGACAAGGCAAATAGTACAGCTCTGGTTGCTTATCAACACATTGCTCCTAAGGCCCAAGAACTGACAAGGCTAAGTACTAATGATATTGACTCTACTATCTCGGAATCAATAAGTAACATCAGATTGATAACTAACTATTGTAGACAAGAAAGACAGATTCGTAGAATTTTATATAAAAATTGGCCAATAGTTAGGACAGATATTACCATGTCTCAAATTCTGCCAGAACTTCCCCTATTGACATTTAGAAGGGCACCCTCAATGAGGGATGCTTTAGTCAAAAACAGTCCAGAGGTGGTGACTTCCAATACTTGGTTAATGGCCAGAAATGGCTTTTTTAAGTGCAATTCTTGTCGCGCTTGTAAGTTCGGAAAAAATGTCTCAGAATATGTCACAGCATTTAGTCCTGATCCAGTGAAAATAAAAGGACACCTGACTTGCAGAACTGAGTATGCAATCTATGTTTTAGAATGCACTTGCCATTTATTATATGTGGGCAGTACGAAGTTGCAAGTCTTTAATAGGATTCTTCAACATCTTAGAGCCGTGGTGAATTCCGATCCTACATATCCTGTAGCGAGACATTTAAAATTGGTACACAAGAATAACCTCAATGACCTTAGTTATTATGTCATCAGTGCAATATCGAAAAACATCAGAGGTGGAAATAGGGAGAAAAGATTGAGACAAGTGGAGTCTGAATTTATTATGTTATTAGATACTAAGATGCCAAATGGGCTTAACAACAATGAGGATTTGCATAACTTTTTATAATGAATTATTTTAATTCAAGGATGTTGAGGAATTAATGAGTTCCTGGTTTGCTTTTGAACTGACGTTTTATCCTTAATTTTACCATTTTCTGTCCAGGTTCCTAGACTTTGTTTGGTTTTATTGGATTTTAGTGTTGGTTTTAAGCTCCCAGATTTTATTCATTTTAGACATCTTTTTAAAGTTGTGCAATTATGTGTGGTTTGTGTCTGCTAATTCTTGATCAATTATTGATGTTTACAAACTTATGCACTTTATATGACTATTTAGTAGTTTTAACATCTTTAGATATGTATTTAAATTCTAATTTGAAAATATTCTTGACTTCCTCATTTTATCAGATGCCATCGATAAGAATGTTTTGGAGAAAATGTTGCGTGTATCTGCATGAACATTGCACTTTAGAGTATTGAAACATGGAAAAACTTGGAAACGTCAACTACAAGCTGCTATGTATTTTACATTTATCAAATCTTTAGATATATAAGTTTACTTTTTATGCACTTTATTATTAGCAATGGGTTTTGCACTATTTTGCACTAGTCCTTATAATTACCGCTTAGTATGCCAAATATATTTTTTAAGGAACTGGTTATTTAAAGATGTATTGTACATATATAATTATACATGGGCAAATATATCAATTATTAGATGCCAACTAAAATGCTTTATACCTACTGATATAAATATTGACAGGAGTTATAATGGTTTCTATTTAAGAGAAATTGATCAGTTGTGAATTGTAAGACAAATGAACACTATGTTCTCATTGAAAAATTATTCGGTTTACAATTATTGATAATAGAATTCTATATTTATTGTGGAATGTTATTCAAATAAGAACACTATGTTCCAATTGGATGATTATAATTACATGTCTTATGCATATCTAGGTGAAAACTTTTTTGCATTTAACAAAGTTTGGCAAATATATTGAGTTCATATGTAATATCTGTATAGTTTAAATCGCAGTCCCATGTTTATGTTCATTAGTAAACTGTGGTGGCAATTGTCTAAGCGGTTATGTAATTGGTCAGCTTATATAAAGTCATTGATTGGTCCTGCGCGTCATGTGATCAAGACTGCCGTGGGCAGTCGAAACGCGTCAGGCTGAGCTGAGCACTTGCTTGAAATCTCAACGCACTATGCACTTTAATCTGCACCGTCAATAAAAAGAAATTATTTTCCACGAAGTGGCCCGTACCTGCTTTTTTTTGGATCCCATTGGATTGTTCCAGGACTTTGGCTGTTATATATATATATATATATATATATTATCTACTGGCGGTCGCCAGTAGATAGTTATAGTTAGGACCTATTTTCCATAGGAAATCCGCAACATTCTATTGGGAATATCTTTGGCGCCGATTGACGAATCTTCGCGAAATTCTCCAAACTTTTGGCCAGCTCCGCTCCACTCCTTCCCTGAAAGTTTTGCGGTGATCCGTGAAGTGGGGGCCGAGAAAAAAGGGGGGTCCCAAAATACATTTTCCCCATGCAATTTCCCATAGGATCTGTTGTCGCAGCTACAGCCCGAACCGCTGAACGGAATGACACCAAATTTGGCAAAGAGGTAGTCCTCAGTTCGGACTCGTGCCTTTTGCATATTTGGTGTGAATCTGTTCAGTAGTTCCTGAGAAAATTAGGGTAAAAAAGTTAGTGATATCTATGGCCGGGGAGGATCCGCGGACCGTACCCGCACCGTAAGCGCACCCTCCCCGAACGGAGCGCGCACCCTCCCGATCACGCGCTGAATGCTAATTGGCTGTCGAGTGTCTCTCTACATTCGAAAACCAGGAAGTGTTGGCAGACATTTTCTGCCTCGGTAGAAGCGAGGCTGAAGATGGAAGGGGAATAAGTGTGTAAAAGATATAAAGGGGGCAGAGTGGAAATACTCTGACCCTCTAGATCTGCTTAGGGGGTCCCAGAAGGACCCCCTGTAGCCCCCATTCTTTTTTGTTTTTTAAAGCGGCGAAATGCGCGCACGGTGCACGCATCCTATCGCGTTGGATCCACGGATTCTCTCGCGGTGGGTGCGCGGATCCACGGCAACGTTTTTTGAAAAACAACAAGAAATCATTGGTTGTATAACAACTTTCTACACTGAAAGGTAGGGTGTATATTTTTGTTTTTTAAAGGTATGATTGTTATTGGTTAACAAAAACAGATTGTAAGGAACATTATATATGATAAGCTGATATGTTGAAATGTCAAGCACACTTCCTGCCTTGTGTAGGAACATTGTGTGCTGAACTTGTGACCTGTGAGCTCAGTGCAGTGTTCCATGAGCTGTTTCTATGGTAACAGGCAGAAGGCAGATTGGGGGAAGGGTTGAAATGTATTTCAGTTGGAAAGGGTTGAAATGTTTAACCAATAGAAATGTGTGTTTGCTTTTGAGTTTATGTGCGAAGGATTGTGATTTGATGTTTACATGTATATGTGGGGGAAATGAAAGGGAAACTTTTTCATTCTTTGCTTTTGCTGAGAGGTGCACGGTGCAGAGATTCTGTAAAAGAAAATATGGTGAGTGATTGATATACTCCTTAATCTACAAAAGAACTTGAAAAATGAGTTAATTAATTGTGAGGGGATGTATGTAGACTATTTTGATTTTAATCAGAGTAATGTATTTTTCCTGCTAAAGTGTAGGGAGTACTTTTTTTCTCTACAATGTGTGTGCATGTCAAAACCATTCTGTGATAGGCATTTGTGTTTTTCATGTGTTTGTAGACAGATAACTGTGCAGTTTTTATATTTTGGTAGAATTAGAAACCAGTCATTGTTTATGAATTTGTGAAATGAGTTATGTTATGTTTCTATACTAAAATGTAGTACTACTTCTAGATGAAGAAATGTGTTTTGATATAGTGCAAGGGATAGTGTTGTTTGTCTAGAATCACACAGTGAGTCTGTGTGCATTTGGGAACCACTGTGAGAGTAGCATTTGGTAGTATTGTGTATTTGCTGACAGATAACTGTTTTAAAACCAGTCAGGTTGTCAAGTTTTAGTAGCAATAGAAGACAGTTATGGCTTATGCTTTCATTAAATGAGTGAGGCATTGACAGTAAATTTCAGTTGTGAAATATGTAGATTGTGTGCAGTTCCCTTACCACTTGCACTGTAGTGAATGAGTTTTGGTAAACTCATAGGGATAGTGGTGCTTGTCTAGAATCACACTGTGAGTTAGTGTGTATTTGGGATCACTGTGAGAGAAGCATTTGGTAACATCATGTATTTGCTGACAGATAACTGTTTTAAAACCTGTCATGTTGTGAAGTTTTAGTAGGATTAGAATCCAGTCTTTGCTTATGCGTTGATTAAATGAGTCATGCTTTGACACTGATGTGGTGTGCTTAAATATGTAGATTGTGTGCAGTACCATTAACTCTTCCAGAGTAGTGAATGAGTTTTGGTAAACTCCTAGGATAGTGTTGCTTGTCTAAAATCACACTGTGAGTCTGTGTGCATTTGGGTAAGGATTGTGAGAGAAGCATTTGGTAACATCGTGTATTTGCTGACATATACCTGTTTTAAAACCGGTCATGTTGTGAAGTTTTAGTAGCATTAGAAGCCAGTCTTTGCTTATGCTTTGATTAAATGAGTCAGGCTTTGACACAAAAGTGCAGTCCTGAAATATGAAGATTGTGTGCAGTTCGCTTACCACTTCCACAGTAGTGAATGATTTTTGGTAAACTCCTAGGTATAGTGGTTGTTGTCTAGAATTACACTGTGAGTCTGTGTGCATTTGAGAACCACTGTGAGAGAAGCATTTGGTAACATTGTGTATTTGCTGACAGATAACTAATTTAAAACCTCTCATGTTGTCAAGTTTTAGTAGCATTAGAAGCTAGTCTTTGCTTATGCATTGATAAAATGAGTCAGGGTTTGACACTAAGGTGCAGTACCATGTACTATTTTGTTCACTGTGGCAGAACTGAAAATTTAAAAGTTTTACCTAAGCACTGTCCTAGAAGTAGTCTGATTATTTAGTCAGTTTCTAAGTACCAAATAGATTGCTTCAAATAAAAGTGTTCTGACATACTATACACTTGTCTTTTACACCTTCAATTCCCTAGTCAGTATCCATACACTTCCAGGAAACATCCTGTCACTTCCTTTGCAGTCCTCTAGAGACCCATTCAACAGCATGTACTAATCCATTGACTGTGCCAAAACTCAAACACTTATAAATTCACCTAGACACTCTCTTTCCAGTACTCTAATGATTCAGTCACTGCCTAAGTATTCATGCACTGAGCCAGGTCTTAGCACATGGACTACGTCAAACCCATATCCACTATGCATGCAGTCCTCTAACCACCTACACACTTGTCTTTCACACCTTCAATCCCCAGTCAGTATCCATTCACTTCCAGCAAACACCCTGTCACTGCCGTTGCACTCCTCTAGTGACCCATTCAGCATCATGTACTAATCCATTCACAGCGCCAAACCCTAATAAATTCACCCAGGCACTCTCCTTGCAGTACTCTAATCATTCAGTCACTACCCAAGTACTCATCCAGTGTCCCAGGCCTTAGTATATGGACTGCTTCAAACCCTTATCCTCTATGTATGCAGTCCTCTAACCACCCACACAATTGTCTTTCACACCTTCCATTCCCTAGTCAGTATCCATACACTTCCAGGAAATACCCTGTCACTCTCTTTGCAGTCCTCTAGTGACCCATTCAGCACCATGTACTAATCCATTCACTGTGCTAAAACCCAAACACTTATAAATTCACCAAGATACTATCTTTGCAGTACTCTAATCATTCAGTCAGTGCCTAAGTATTCATACACTGAGCCAGGCCTTAGCACATGGACTGCTTCAAACCCCTATGCACTATGCATGCAGTCTTCTAACCACCTAGACACTTGTCTTTCACACTTTCAATTTCCTAGTCAGTATCCATGCAGTCCAGCACTTGTCACTGCCTTTGCACTCCTCTAGTGACCCATTCAGTACCAAGTACTAATCTATTCCCTGTGCGAAAAGCCTAGCACTTATAAATTCACCTAGGCACTCTCCTTGCTGTACGATAATCATTCAGTCAGTACCCAAGTAGTCATGCAGTAAGTCAGGCCTTAGCACATGGACTGCTTTAAATGCCTATGCAGTATGGATGCAGTCCTCTAATCACCTACACAGTTGTGTTTCACACCTTCTGTTCCCTAGTTAGTATTCATACTCTTCTAGCAAACACCCTGTGAGTCACCCAGTGTGTCTCCTTATAGTACTGTAATCATTTAGTCAGTTAGCATGTAGTCTTTTAGTGAGGTAGGCTTTAGGGCATGAACTGCTTCAAAGTAGCATGCACTATGCATGTAGTGTTTTAATGATCGTCACACTTGTGGTTCAGGGCTATAGTTTCATAGTCAGTTTTTATATAAAATGTGTTTGTACAGTAATGGAATAGTATAAATTTGAAAGTTATTAATATACATGTATTTGTGATTCTTTTTTACAGATACAGAACAGGAGTGTTTCTCATCTGTTTGCACTCTTCTCGTGCAAGATTGTTTGGATGAAGGGTCCTTAGGTGTTTCATCATACTTGCAGTGCCGCACGAGTATTTTTTGTTAGGATCTCCTCGTAACAGAACTCTTTGGCAAATCTTGCGAGTGACGAAGGTGGCATTGGTCTTTGTTTGCTCCTTGGAAAAAGTAAAAAATTTCCTCACCACTGAAGAAAAACGTTGTTGGTGTGGTGCCTTCTGCAAAACATTTTCTTCAGATTCGGTAAATATTTTAAAGCGGCAACATTTACAGTTTTTGTAAGTTAAACTTATAAAATTTTGTTAGCTGTATGCATTTTATATATTTGTGATTTGTTTCTTGTGGTATTTTGTTGAGAATACCATGTTGTTATTTTTTAACAATCTTTCTTATTTTCCAGGTCTGTCGTCGACATCCATTGTCCCACAGTAGTGTTCCGCCTTGTTGTTTTTTATTATTGTTGTTACATTTTGTTTATTAGTTTATTGTTCATATATATGTTAATAAAAAAATAAAGTTTGAAAATAGTTTTTCGTTTGTATATTTATTATTATAAAAAAGAAAGTTTGAAAAAAAAATTAATAACGTTTTTGGTTGTTCTCTTAACTGCTGTGTGACTCTTTCTTGTTCTTATTACTGTTATTTGATGGAGTCCACCATGGTGTTAAATTTTGGGGCACTTATCGCTGGAATACTGGTGATATCTGCAGTTTGCACCAACTTCTGAATAGTGTGTTAGATTTATCTCAACTTTACTTCCGTTAAAGTGCTGATAATTAAATGGAGAGTAGCCGTTCCCGTGCAAAAAGACACGAGGTGCACCTTTCCGATTTAGTCTAAATACTAAAATCCTGTATTGAATTGCACTTACAGTGTACACACAAAATCTATTAAGAAATCTCATTGTATTTATATTGATTGGGAATAGTGCGTCAGGTGCTGGATCTTGATGAGATACACTGCTCAGTTCGTATATTGTTCGGCACACGAAAAAAATCACATCACAACTTTCACACCAATTGCAATGCGAAACAAATTCCGGCGATAAGACACGTTAGCACCAGGGATTTTACACCTGCTTTCTGCTGGTGTTAAGCAGGACAACATTACAATAAACAAATGATGGACGGAATGCTGACAATGCAGACATTCTCCCCCAGTCAAGAGATCTGGGTTAAATCCATCGTTCTTTTGCCCACCACGCCACCCCAGTTCAGACATGGCCATATGCAAATCAGTCTTGACCCTGTGCCTCATGGGAACAGTCCAGCCCGAACTGCCAAGCCATGTCTTCCCTGGACCGGAATCAAGCATCCTAGGACCGGTTTCTGGCTATCAGCCGTCATCAGCCAGGATAGCTTGACTCCAGTGGCGTAGTGAGCACGGGTCCCACGTCTGGGAATACCCATCCCACTTAGGGCGAAAAGCGTTACAACAAACAAATGATGGACGGAATGCTGACAATGCAGACATTCTCCCCCAGTCAAGAGATCTGGGTTAAATCCATCGTTCTTTTGCCCACCACGCCACCCCAGTTCAGACATGGCCATATGCAAATCAGTCTTGACCCTGTGCCTCATGGGAACAGTCCAGCCCGAACTGCCAAGCCATGTCTTCCCTGGACCGGAATCAAGCATCCTAGGACCGGTTTCTGGCTATCAGCCGTCATCAGCCAGGATAGCTTGACTCCAGTGGCGTAGTGAGCACGGGTCCCACGTCTGGGAATACCCATCCCACTTAGGGCGAAAAGCGTTACAACAAACAAATGATGGACGGAATGCTGACAATGCAGACATTCTCCCCCAGTCAAGAGATCTGGGTTAAATCCATCGTTCTTTTGCCCACCACGCCACCCCAGTTCAGAAATGGCCATATGCAAATCAGTCTTGACCCTGTGCCTCATGGGAACAGTCCAGGTGCTGGATCTTGATGAGATACACTGCTCAATTCGTATATTGTTCGGCACACGAAAAAAATCACATCACAACTTTCACACCAATTGCAATGCGAAACAAATTCCGGCGATAAGACACGTTAGCACCAGGGATTTTACACCTGCTTTCTGCTGGTGTTAAGCAGGACAACTACCTGCACCATGAAAGGGAACACAGCCAAGAGCCACACCAGAACACCCACAGGTACCATAGAGTCAATGAGCATGATACAGGGATACTCATGAGGGCCAGAAGACTCATCTCAACAACTCCAGGACCGCCAATGCCCCCCAAACCCACATCTTAGTAAGTGTGTCCCTGTGGTCATTGTCTTAGCATGATAGGCACGAGCCCTGCAACATCACAGTGTGCTGTCACCTCAGCGTTGGCAGTGAGCCTGGATGTGTAGCTACGCACGCATCCTCCTGCATGCACAACTGGCGTGTGCTGGTCTGGGGTTCACAGGTCAGTGCAGGGGTGTGCCTATCTGGCAAGGGGAACGGGGTGTCTCGGACATGTCCGTGTACAGGAAGTGCGGTAAGTGTGTCTCTGTGTTCTGGTGTGGCCTGCTACAAGAGCCGCAGCAGTTGATGTTGTAAACTGGCAGGCACCACCTCCAAACGGCACTGTGATGTTGTAGTTGGAATGTAGCAGGACATGCGCAAATAGGCATTACAATGGTGTGCCGTATGAGTGCACGAGATACAACAGCGCACCGTACAAAAGTGTGGGGGCTCGTGGGAGGGAGGTGCAGCCGTTTGGCAACATAACACACAGTGAACTCGACCATGTGCCACATGCTGGGCATCTCATCCATGATGACCACGGTCGCAGACATCCCACAACACCAACGACTGGCCTTTGTACACATCCTGTATGAATGCAGCGTGGTTTTCACTTCTATGCTCGTTCAGTGGTGTGATGTTGGCGGGTTGTGTGACTTGTGCTGCTTGTTGGTGTGTTTCATTTTGGCCATTGTTAGTCTATATGTGTGTTGTACTTAATTGTGCATGTGTGCCATTCTGCCCATCTCCCCCCCTCCCCCCACTCCCTGCTTCTTCCTCTTCCTAGTGCTGTTGTGTCTATAATTTTGTTGCTGCACACATAAATACATGTAAAGAATAAATTAGAATAGTTCCTTGATTCTTTTAGGTTTCAAAACTTCTCTATTGGTTTCTTTTTAATTTTCCATATGAACAGTTTTTTTAATATTCAACAACACATAGAAGTCAGAAGTGCAACGTATTCTATCAACACACTTTCTAGAACATTCCACAGCACGTGCAGGTTAAAAGTTCATCAATTTTTTAAAACTTAACGATATTTTTTTGTAACATTTTCTTGCATATTTAACGACACGTGCAGGTTAAAAGTTGATGATTGTTTTAAGTTCGAACATTGCCTTCCACATGCAAGTAGCAGGTGTGGTTGATCTGAGCAAATGTTATCCTTTGATATGTACTCCACGTTGAAACTGCTTTTTCTTAACCAATCACAAAGATGCTTTTCCACAAAACTAATGTGCACCCTACTTTTAAAAAAGAATGCTTTTCATGATATCTTCAGAGATAAGTTATAGATAGGAATTAGCATTTAAAAAACCATAGGTTTCATGCACGTTATAGTTAGGAATTGGCATTTAAAAAACCTTAGAAATTCACTGAAAAAACCATAGGTTTCAGGGGCATTATAGTTAGCTGGACATTTCCCTCGACATCAGTGATGTCATCAGTGATGTCACTGACCATGTCATGAGTGATGTAATATGTGACGTCATCAGCAGTGCATTGCGAGGGCGCGAGTTATAGTTAGCTGAACTAACTATAACAGGGGAATGTCTAGGGTTTTGTACGAGGGAAATGTCCAGCTAACTATAACGTCCCTGAAACCTATGGTTTTTTCAGTGAATCTCTAAGGTTTTTTAAATGTCAATTCCTAACTATAACTCCCCTGAAACCTATGGTTTTTTCAGAGAATTTCAAAGGTTTTTTAAATGCCAATTCCTAACTATAACGTGCATGAAACCTATGGTTTTTTCAGTGAATATATATATATATATATTATCTACTGGCGGTCGCCAGTAGATAGTTATGGTTAGGACCGTGTTTCCATAGGAAATCTCAAAATTCTATTTTGAATAACTTTGGCGCCGGTTGACGAATCTTCGCGAAATTTTCAAAACTAATGGGGCGCTCCGCTCAGCTCCTACCCTGAAAGTCTCAGGGTGATTCGTCAAGCGGGGGCCGAGAAAAAAGGGGGGTCCCAAAACGCGTTTTCCCCATGCATTTTTCCATAGGACCTTTAGTCGAAGGTACAGCCCGAACGGCTGAACAGAATTACTTGAAATTTTGCAGAGAGGTAGTCCTCAGGTCAGGGAAGTGCCTTTTGCAGGTCTGGTGTCAATCTGTTCAGTAGTTCCTGAGAAAATCAAAAGTAAAATCATATATATATATGTGGGCGGAGCCTAACCACACATCTCATCCTGAGATCTGATTGGCTGTCAGCACTTCATCCAAGAAGTGTTGGCAGCCATCTTGGGACCAATATACATGATAGCACCTAATTAAAAAGCATTGCAGTTAATAGAAGGCTTTAAGACTTTAGTTACATTATAAATCATTTGTTGATGGTACCATACTCATTTTAGGAATTGTAGTATGTTCTAAGGTGATTTCATCATGTGAAAAAGCCTTCTGCTGGGATATCATTATTGAGAGAAAAATATTTTCTCATGCTTTTCCCACAGAGGTTTGGAAGGTGATCTATAAGCTAAACTGAGAGCTTATTTTCTGTAAATTCACATTATCTTTCTCAGTCATGTGAGAATGAAGTCTGACATTCTCAGTAAAACATGTACATCCAACAAGGGCAGAGACTGTCAGTTGATTCCTTTGTGTTCTACTGCAGCTTCCCAGACTGTTCCAAAGAACTACTAGAGCGCTAACAGTCCTACTTATGATAAACGTATGGCACACCTGAAGCCATCTTGCTTGGATTAAAGTGGTAACTCTTAAAACATTTAATTTAAAAAGGAACAAAATGAGGGGGTTCATTTTTCCATAAAAAGTATGATTAGTGCTGCAGAAAGAAAAATTAGGGCACATTTTGAGTGACTTCTCAAATCCTCTTCTATTTCATTAAAAAATTCTGACATGCAGACTGAAACATGCACTTTCAATACCAGCAGCAGTTTTCCCTGGTGAGCAGTAGCTTTACTACAGTGATCTAATGAGCAAAAAGAGTGCTAACATTCTGAATTTATGGCAAATGTGTGACACATCTGAATGCCTTCTTGATGGAATCAAAGTAAAAAACTGAAAGTATTTCCTACTGAGGAGATTGCAGTAAATGAGGAAATTAGGAAACTTCATAATAAATAAGTCTCCCAAGATGGCCACCAGAGACAAAAGAGCCCAAATGTAGCCCAAATATCACCCAGATGTAGCCCAAGTATAGCCCAATGACAGAATGTCCCAGAGTGTTCTTAAAAACAACTAGAGCGCTTACTGTCTTCATTATGACAAAAGTATGGCACACCTGAAGCCATCTTGATTGGAATAAACTGGTAACACTTAAAACATTTAATTTAAAAAGGAACACAGTGAGGGGGTTCATTTTGCCATAGAAATTATGATTAATGCTGAAGAAAGAAAATGAGGGCACATTTTGAGTGACTTCTCAAATCCTCTTCTATTTCATTAAAAAATTCTGACATGCAGACTGAAACATGCACTTTTAATACCAGGAGCAGACTTCCATGGTGAACAGTAGTCTGCCAACAGACCCGATTCAGCCAGGAAACGTCCAATGTTTTTAAGCTCAAATTGGCTTTATTTGATCTGTCTCCTGTCTACAATCTCCTCTTTTTCAATGTAACTCAAAGGGGAAAATCAATACCCCAGTTTTTTTTCAAAATCTCCCTCTTACCAAGTTCAAAATGTTCGCAAGTATGGTACATTGGATCATGGAAGGAAATGGGGTAGGGACATGGACTTGGATAACAGAGGACAGGAGGGACATGGAGAGGTGCACCAAACTGACCCTGCAGGGCAGGCATCAGGGTTTGCAGCAGCACAATACACCACACAGGGCATGCGGGACGGGAGTGCAGCACAACAATCCATAGAAAGCAAGAGGGAGGGGACAGGACCATGCACATGGACAACAGAGAACAGAGGGGCAAGAGGCAATGGTAGCTAGCTGACCATAATGGACAGACAGGAGAGAAAGCTGCAGCATAACAGACCATAAAGGGCAGGAGGGACGGATCAGGGGCATTACAATGGAATAGGCCAGCCAGGAGGGAGGGAGTAGGGGTCTGCACATGTAAACAGAGGGCTGGGGGCAAGGGGGCAGGGCAGGAGCAGCAAGATAGCCATGGAGGTCAGGCAGGATGGGCACTAGAAGCAAGACACACCATGAAGAGCAACAGTGAGACTGTGATGGCATACACACAGACCATGGAGGGAAGGTGGGAGGGGGTCAGGGGCAGCTAACTGACCACACAGGGAAGGTGGGAGGGGCCATGGCAGCACAGAAGACCATGCATGGCAAGTGGGAGGGTTAGTGGCAGCACAATGGCTATGATGGGCAAGAAGGAGGGTGCAGGGGCATGCACAAAGGACAATGGAGGATAGAAGGGAGGGTCAGGACCTGTGCACAGACAAGAAAGTTCAGGGGAAGGGGCCTCACAACAGACCGCACGGGGCAGACAGGAGGAGCAGTTGCAGCACAACAGACCAGGGAGGGCAGAAGGGTGTGGCAGTACAATGGACCATGTAGGACAGGAGGAAGAGGATAGGGGCATGGCATGTGGACAGGCAGGGTGGAGGTGGCAGGGACAGGTTACAGTCATCTGACAATGCTAGGCAAGTGGGAGGGGAGTGGCAACTCAACAGAACACTCAGAGTAGATAGGAGTGGCAGGTCCATGGAACATGGTGGGCAAAAAGGATGGAGCAGGGGCATGCACAAAGACATCGGAGGGCAGGGGGAAGGAGAATAGGGGCAGCAAGCTAAGCACAGAGTTTAAGCAGGAGGTCAATGATGGGGCATAGAATTGGGCAATGGAGGGAAGGAGGAGTGGACTGGTACATCATACTAAATTGAGGGCAGTGGCAGCACATCAGCCCATGCATGCCAGGAGGGAGGAGGCTAGTCCATGGATTCACACAACAGAGGATAGGGAGGAGGGGGATGGGGCAGCAAGCTAACTGTTCAGAGAAGGCGGGTATTAGGAACTTTATTGTTTTTAAAACGTGTGTTTGTGCGAACTACTTAAAATATGAACAAGTATGCAGCATAATCTCACTTTTATTCAGGAAGAAGAGGACGTTTGTGACTGTGACTCCGGGCTCACTTGGCAGAAACACCCCCTGACCCTCCACCCCCTATCGCAAAATGTAATGCCCGTGAAAAGGGTAGGTGAACACAGTGTTATATAGAACATAGTCCTGAGAGCATGATTGAAATTAAAACTAGATATAGTGTATGGTATAAACTATGCACCAAAAAGTGTGATATAAGATGAACTGGGCGTGAAATATAATATGCAATACATTGTGCGCAATGACAGATTCATTGGAGAGCGCGAGATAGCACAGGCACTAGCGCGTGCTATGCGATATGCGCCTTGGAGTGTAATATGCACAGGGCAGTGTTGTGTAACCTAACTAGTCTCTAAAGTTGTAATATAAAATATGTGCTGGGGAGTGTAACGTTGCATATGCACTGTGACAAAGATATGGATCCCAGATTGTAATATGTATGGCATAGCACTGTGCGTTATAACATAGGCATCGAGGAAGGCACGTTAGATGGGGCAATATAACCCGTGCGAAGACAAGTGTGGCATGACATATTCACGGGGTGGTGTTACAGTGCACATGGGCTAGAGAGTGTCATAGTATATGCACTAGCTAGAGGAATACAACACAGAGGTGTGTGGCACTCGGCAGGCAATGGTGGGTGTAACACAGCATTGGGCTCTGCCAGGAGCGCGCTGTGACTCTCAAGTGATGTTCGTCCCCTTTCCAGAGAGTAAAATAAAAAGGATTACACATCCGGCAGTGGATGTGTGTTTTATTAACCGTGAGGGGGGTTTCTTGCATAGTTTTGGTCGAATTTTTGTCGAATCCCCTTTGAATGGCTTGGTGTGCATATGTATTAAATATGCCCGTAAATAGCTATATTTAAACACTGAGTATGAAGTTCCTATCAAAAGATGAGAAATGAAAAATGCTAACTGTATGGTTGAAACCAATGGAAAATAGGAGAGTGATCTCCTTATTGGAAAAAGACCCTCACACACCTGACAAGTAGGTGTCTTGCTTCATCATCGGGTCTGCTCCTACTCGGGCCGGCGCTGCAATGCCCGATCAGGCACCCGTTAAGGGGCCTACTTCTCGGAGATCTTTTTTCCGGAGCCGATAGGTGAAGTGCAAGTGAGGGTCCTAGTGTCGGTACAAGTGAAGGTGTTGAGTGCGTTAAAATAGGGAAAAATAGTCCAATCCAAAAATATTTTAATGAGTATGGCTACTTCCCTAGTTAAAATGAGTATAACGCGTATCGTCACTTAATGTTGTGTAGTGATACGCTAAAAAGAGGTCGACATGTTTCTTGCCTATTTATCAAGGTTGATGGCAATTCCTCAGGACCTAGTGATGTACTACCTCCACATTTTTTGGTGGTGGTCACCCAACGCGTACAGTGAAGAAGCGGCCACCTTTACAGCACCCTAAAAAATGTGTGGGGGTGGTTGGTAACTTGGTATCAACAGGGGTTAGCAATGCTTAACCCTCCTTCAATCCGTGCCGGGCCATAATGGTACCGGTCGCCGCCAACACTGAAATCTAGTGTCGGTTTGCAAGTCGGATCACAACGTTAACCCTACCCCAGCGGAGCGACCGGTCCAAGTAGTCTGGTCCTGTTAATAGCTACCCATGTTTGTATAAATAAACGACAAGGGTGTCTACCGGGATTAGGCACGGTAGGGCATCAGACATGTCGGAGCTTCACTAGTGGTGTAAATACATTCCACGTGGATTCATTGTATGCATAGTCGCCTTTTAATGAATATCACGCAAATCGTCATGGTGATAGGTACGTACGGTTTGTCCAGCATGTCCTAGGTGTGTCTATAAATATATATTTTTTAAAAATAATAAAAAACAGTGGCCGGCCCTGGGGATTGGGGTCAAAAAAATATAATTAGGAGACAGGCCCTGGGGGATGGGGTCATCAGGGCCAATAAATTAGAATAAGAAGGGGAACCACACAGCCCCCCTTCTTAAAAAATTAAAATAAATAAAAGACTGGCATCGTGCCGGAGGCCATGCCCCCTCCTTGCAGCACTCTGCAAACGCGCCCCCTGGCGAGTTGTAAGTTGGGGAATTAATTCCTCTTCAATACTGAGGGTCCCTGAGGGCCAACTAGCCCAACAGGCATCTTCAGTATGCGCCAGGGAGCTGCGCTGCAGACAGGTGTTCTGAGGCCAAGCCCCTTTTTACACCTCTCTGCAACGCAGCTCTGTGGCGCTTACTGGAGGTACCTAGTGGTCTAGTTTGACCCTAGGGACCCTTAGGATTCAAGGGGACTTAATCTCTCAACTTAGAACAGCCACAGGGCGTGTTTACACAGTGGTGAAGGGAGGGGACGGGGCCTGAGGTGACGTGTGCAAACACGCACTATGGCACGTTTTAAATTGGGGATATAATTTCCCTTCAATACTGAGGGCCCCTGGGGGCTAACTAGCCCACCAAGTGCTTCCAGTAAGCGCCACTGAGCTGCATTGCAGAGAGGTGGTCCAGGCCATGCCACTTTTTACACCTCTCTGCAACGCAGCTCTGTGGCACTTACTGGAGGTACCTAGTGGGCTAGTTGGACCCTAGGGACCCTCAGGATTCAAATGAACTTAATCTCCCAACTAAAAACGGACACAGGGCGTGTTTACACAGTGGTGAAGGGAGGGGACGGGGCCTGAGTTAACATGTGCAAAAACGCCCTGTGGCCTGTTTTAAGAGGTAGTTTTAATCCCCCTGCCCTATTATATACTAGGGGCTTACAGAGGAGGTCATGCTAATCACAGGGGGACCCCAACGCATAATGTTCCCTAGTGTATGTAGGTGTTTTCACTGTATTCTAAGTGTCTTTTAACATAGCACTGGCTCTAGGACTGGTTAGTCAGACTCAGTTACCACCAGTATCCGTCTGAAAAAGTTGAGGGTACAGGATGATTTTGCAACAAGGCTTCTTTCTGCTCTTCTTTTTGTTCTTTCTGCACGTTATCCTTCTTCCTGCACTCTTCTTCATCTTTGAGGACTTCTGTTGCTTCTTTCTGCACTTCTTTTTTTTCTTTCTGTGCATTTATTCTTCTTTCTTCACATGTCCTATCTCTGTAGGCACAGTTAGAAATTAGCATTTAAAAAACCTTTGAAATTCACAGAAAAAACCATAGGTTTCAGGCACGTTATAGTTAGGAATTAGCATTTAAAAAACCTCAGAAATTCACTGAAGAAACCATAGGTTTCAGGGGTGTTATAGTTAGCTGGACTTTTCACTTGTACAATACCATTGAAATTCCCCCGTATAGTTAGTTCAGCTAACTATAACTCGCGCGCCCGCAATGCACTGCTGATGACGTCAAATATTACATCATTCATGACATGGTCAGTGACATCACTCATGACATCACTGATGACATCTCAAATGACATCACTGATGACATCACTGATGACATCATCCTTGTGATAGAGTGGCAGACCTCCTCTCACTCTAATATAACCTTTTATACACACATTCAAAAATAGAGACTAAAATTTTCAAAGTAATGGACATACCAATACCAGTTACAACAACCTCTCAATCCACTCATTCACCAACAGTCCTATACAGTCACTCATACATGTACTCACTCATCATATTTACTCATACAC
This sequence comes from Triturus cristatus, assembly GCF_964204655.1. Taxonomy (NCBI): domain Eukaryota; kingdom Metazoa; phylum Chordata; class Amphibia; order Caudata; family Salamandridae; genus Triturus; species Triturus cristatus. Next base: position 805,518,595 of record NC_140592.1, on the reverse strand, counting down.
CTCTACATCCTGTTACACAATGCCACTCATCCATAGAGTTACTCACACACATAGTCACTCATGCTAATAAAGAATCAAACATACATTTAATTGCATATACAGTTATACACACACCACCACACTTACTTCTACGGAAACTTACACATACTTAGTCTTTTAAACAATCACTTATAGAAACACATACTTATTCATACAGGAACTCTTTCAATCTCTCACTCTCACATATACTCACTTATATACACCAATAGTCACATATACTAGTTTAAAACATATGTAGTTACTCATAAAGACACTATTGAGACAGTCATTCACTCACTAACACACCCATACACACACTCATCCACCCATACAGTCCTGCACACATGCTGTGTTCAACACATACAAACAGTGAGTCACTCATTCATGCACCTATGCACTACGTAATACCCCCACCGAACCATGCAGACACTCAGACTGATACTCAAAAAAACAACTAATAACCTATATAGACACCCATGTAGCTACTCACCAACCCATGCAGCCACTTATACACAAAGTGAGAGACTGATACAGATATTTACATATTTAAACATTACTCACTAAGCCATGTATTCACTATGATACACTTAATCAGTCAGTTACACAATCAATTTTTCAAAAATAAATCATCCATTTAGACACTTATATACCCATTTATTCTTCCATCGACCTTGAGATATACATATATAAAACATATTTAATTTTCAGAAAAACACACATTCACTGGATGATGTCATCAGTGATGTCATCAGTGATGTCATTTGAGATGTCATCAGTGATGTCATGAGTGATGTCACTGACCATGTCATGAGTGATGTAATATGTGACGTCATCAGCAGTGCATTGCGGGCGCGCGAGTTATAGTTAGCTGAACTAACTATAACGGGGGAATTTCAATGGTTTTGTATAAGTGAAAAGTCCAGCTAACTATAACACCCCTGAAACCTATGGTTTTTTCAGTGAATTTCTGAGGTTTTTTAAATGCTAATTCCTAACTATAACGTGCCTGAAACCTATGGTTTTTTCTGTGAATATATATATATATAATTCACTGAAAAAACCATAGGTTTCACACATGTTATAGTTAGCGGAAATTTTACTGATAAAAAACCAATGAAATTCCCCCGTTATAGTTAGTGCAGGCAACTATAACTCACGCGACCGCAATCCTCTGCTGATGCTAATACTGTTTTTAGACACTTATTTGCCCATGTCTTCTTCCATAAATTTTTAGCTATACATATATTACAAATATTTTTTTTTCATAAAGACACATATGTCATCAGCAGAAGATTGCGGTCGCGTGAGTTATAGTTGCCTGCACTAACTATAACGGGGGAATTTCATTGGTTTTTTATCAGTAAAATTTCCGCTAACTATAACATGTGTGAAACCTATGGTTTTTTCAGTGAATTTGCAAGGTTTTTTAAATGCTAATTCCTAACTATAACGTGTGCGAAACCTATGGTTTTTTCAGTGAATTTGTACGGTTTTTTAAATGCTAAGTTACTTTACGCCATTCGTGGCGTGCGCGCCCACTTAACGCAGTTCGTTCCGTGCGCGCACGGTGCGCTTCGCGCACCGTGCGCGCACAGTGAGCACGCGGTGTGCTTTGCGCACCGCGCGCCCACTTTACGCAGTTAGTGCCGTGCACGCACGGTGGGCACGTGGTGCGCTACACGCACCGCGTGCCCACGTTACGCTAGATGGGCCATTTACGCACGATGCGCTTCGCGCACCGTGCGCACATGGAGGACATATGATGCACTTCGTTTTGAAACGTAATATTTTACATTTGCATAAGCAACGTAAGCCATGCAGAAATGGTGCCCTTCGGGCACCATTTGCACACGGGGTAGGTAGAATGTGGATTATTTTTTTTTTTGAAATTTTTTTACCGTACGCGTACGGTAAGCGTAATCGGCGAAATTAGCGAAAAAATAAAAATTCTGTTTTTGGCCTTGGGGGATCTTTGGGGACTCCCTCAACATGGCTAGGTGTTTTGGAGCATCCAAAACAGCCCCTTTACATGTTTTTGGGCTTTGTGTTTTATTCCACACTCTCAGTGCGAGAGAGAAAATGGCGGCCGGCGCTTCCTGGTTTCGGCCGATTCGAATGTTTACTAAGATCTAAGAGCCAATCAGAATCGCGCTCGCGCACACCACCGTACGCGTACGGTAAGCGTACCGTAAGCGCACCGTAAGCTGGCTCAGATATATATATTGATTTAAAGGCTATTTTCTCAGAATCTACTGAACAGATTTACACCAAACCTACAAAAGGCACTTCCTTGACCTGGGGACTACCTCTCAGCCAAATTTCATTAAATTCTGTTCAGCCGTTCGGGCTGTAGCCCTGTCTAAAGGTCCTATGGAAAAATGCATGGGAAAAACGCGTTTTGGGACCCCCCTTTTATCTCAGCCCCCGCTTGACGAATCCCCCCGAGACTTTCAGGGTAGGAGCGGAGCGTAGCGCCCCACCTATTTTGAAAAATTCGCGAGGATTCGTCGACCGGCGCCAAAGTTATTCAAAATAGAATGTTGCGGATTTCCTATGGAAACGTGGTCCTAACTATAACTACCTACTGGCGACCGCCAGTAGGTAATATATATATATATATATATATATTCATTGTTAACAGATACCCTTGGTTAGGTAGTTGTTGTGATGTATATAGTTTTTCTTGAATGATTTGGTGAGAGAATCTGTCAGGGTTTCCTCATCTTGCAGTGTTTGTAATTTTTTTTAAGGGTGGGCGTAGTGGGCGTAGTGGGGCTACGTGAAGCAGCACGTAGTGTGCCCAAATCTACGCACACTACGCACTTCGCGTAGCCCCACTACGTGCCACCCACCTCCCGCCCGCCCTCCTTTTAAATAATATCAGCAATGTAAAATAAATTAAAGTAAAGAGACTTACCTTAAGCGCGGCGTCTCCGGGTCTCCCTCTTCTTCGTTTCTAATTTCTTCTGACAAATGCGCATGCGCGGACGCCCGCGCATGCGCATTTCTCGCAAGAAATGCGCATGCGCGGTTGTCCGCGCATGCGCATTTGCCAGAAGAAATTAGAAACGAGAAAGAGGGAGCCCCGGAGACGCCGCGCTTACGGTAAGTCGCTTTACTTTAATTTATTTTTCATTGCTGATATTATTAAACAGAGGGCAGGCGGGAGGTGGGTGGCGGGTGGCAGGCAGCTACGCTTCGCCCTCGGCGTGTGCGTAGCGCTGCCCTGCTTCGCCTACTTCGGAAAATGCGAAGCAGGCAGCGCTACGTACACTACGTGGGCGAAGCGTAGTGCTACGCCCGGGGTTAATTTTTTTAATACTTAGGGCCTGATTACGATGACAGTGGGACCGCCACCAACAGCCCGTCGGTGGTGGTCTCAATCGCCATCATAACCATATTTTCCACCCACCACATTAGGATGGCATGTGGATGGGTTGGGGTCGGTGATACTGACTACTATGGATCCGATGGGCTCAAGAATCTCATCAGACCAGACAATATTTATTAATATTTAGGTTGTTGTTTTAAATGTTTGTAGTGACAGTAATTTGAGCTAAATTTGAGGTTTGCAGGGCATTCTGGGTAAGGAAACGTTGGGGGATCCACGCAAGTCATACCTCCGTGGAATCCCCCGGGTGTCTAGTTTTCAGAAATGTGTGGGCTTGGTAGGTTTCCCTAGGTGGCCGCTAAGCCCGGGGCCAAAAACTCATAGGACCCCCTTTGCAAAACAAGGTTGTTTTGTGATAGGTCATTTTGATGTCTCCTCAACAGGTTTTGGGCCCTTGCCTGACGCGGGCACTAGGCCTACCCACGCAAGTGAGGTACCATTTTTCTCTGAAGACTTTGGGGAATGCAGGGTGGGTGGAATTTTGTGGACCCGCGCAGATTCCAGAACTTTCCACCACAGAAATGTGAGGAAAATGTGTTATTTTGGACACATTTTTAGGTTTGCAATGGATTCTGGGTAACAGAACCTGGTGAGAGCCAGTGAAGTCACCCCATCCAGGATTCCCCTCGGTGTCTAGTTTTAAAGAATGTACAGGTTTGCTAGGTTTGCCTACGTGCCAACTGCGCTAGGCACGTCTGAAAACTAGACACCCGGGGGATTCCAGGGAGGTATGGTTTGCATGGATCCCCCAACGTTTCCTTACCCAGAATGCCCTGCAAACCTCAAATTTAGCTGAAAAAATCACCTTTTTCACACATTTTTGTGTGGGAAAGTTGTGGCATTACCGGGCTGACACAAATTTTCTACCACCCAGCGTTCCCCCGGGTCTCCCGATAAAAACGGTGCCTCACTCGTGTGGGAGGCCCAAGTACCCGCGACAGGCAAGGGCCCACAACGTATTGAGGCGACATGAAAAGTGCCTACCTCAAAACGACCTGGTTTTGCAAGGGGGGGTCACCTGGGTTTTTGGCCCGGTGCTCGGCGGCCACCTAGAGGAACCTACCAAACCCACACATTTCTGAAAACTACACACCCGGGGGATTCCAGGGAGGTATGGCTTGCGTGGATCCCCCAACGTTTCCTTACCCAGAATGCCCTGCAAACCTCAAATGTAGCTGAAAAAATCACCTTTTTCACACATTTTTGTGTGGGAAAGTTGTGGCATCACCGGGCTGACACAAATTTCCTACCACCCAGCGTTCCCCCGGGTCTCCCGATAAAAACGGTGCCTCACTCATGTGGGAGGCCCAAGTACCCGCGACAGGCAAGGGTCCAAAACATAGTGCGCCTCAAAAGGCAAGGGTCCTAAACGTAGTGCGGCTCACTACGTTTTGGGCCCTTGCCTGTCGCGGGTACTTGGGCCTCCCACACGGGATCCATTATTGCTTTTGTACCCATTTCTACCATTAACTGGGAGGAGGTCGAAAGCACAAAAAATAGCAAAAATAGGCTATGTCCCAGAAAAATGCCAAAACTGTGTAAAAAATGTTGGGTTTCTGACAAAAGTCTGGTATCCCCTAAAAGCTGGGAAAATGGTGATTTCAGCCCCACAAACCCTTTTTTGATAACACTTGCAGGGGAAAACCCAGATGCTTTCATTTGCAGCCCGTTTTTTCCCATTTTCACCCCAAAAAACTAAATTTTTCTGTATTTTGGCTCATTTCTGTGACCCCTCCAGGGGAATCCACAAACCCTGTGTACCTTCAGAATCCCCATGATGTTGGAAGAAAAGGACGCAAATTTGGCGTGGATACCTTGTGTGGTCAAAAAGTTACAGGGGCCTCAGCGCACACTACCCCAAATAGCCAAAAAAGGGCGTGGCACAGGAGGGGGAAAAGGCCTGGCAGCGAAGGGGTTAAGTGAAGTTATATTGCTGCTTTTCCCTTTTCCTTGTCCCTTCATCTTCTTCCATTTGAGTCCTTGAGGTACATTTTTTTATTTCTTCATATTTCTTTGCACAATGCCAGGCCCCAAAAATCTCAGTTTTACTGAGAGGGACTTGTCAGTCATGGTGGATGAACTCATTAGAGTAGAGTCACAATTGTTTGGAGGCGAATTCCAAAATCCACACCATCTCAGAAAATGCAAATGTGAACCAGAATAGTCAACAGAGTAAATGCTGTAGCAAACAACCCACGCACACAAGAGGAAATTGGAAAGAGGTAAGACAACCTGCGGGGGATGGTGTATTCCCTGGCCTCCAAGCATCACCTGGAGGCCAACAGGACAGGTGGTGGTTCTCCCAGGCCCCCAATACAACTCATTCTCTGGGAGGAGAGGGTCTTGCAGATCCTATATTATGAAGGCGTGGCAGGTGGAGTGGAGTTTGGTAATTTACACTTTACAAAGTCTCACTAAACCTCGTTGTCCTGTTTGTTCTCAACTCAGCTGTTGCCAATCTATTCTGCACATATTTTCCTAACATACGTTGTTTGTCTCAAAAGATTTGGATGTATAATACATACCTTTACCACTTCAATAGGTCCAACTGCCAGAGCACGTGCCACAGAATCGTCCTCTGAAGAGACCTCCACTTCAGCCCAGGATCAAACCTTCAGTGAGGACAACACTCCCGGTAATCTCGATGACGATGAGGATCTTGGTCCATCTGCTTAGCCTGGGCAGATGGCTCCAGTGAATTTTACTGGGCCCACACTGACACCGCCCACCCTACCTGTAACACCTCAGCTAACCAAAGCCTCTACATCAGGTGTTCCTACCAATGTAACACCAATCGTGTGTCCCCCCATCCTAGGTAATGTTGAGACCACAGCACCACCATCCCCAGCTCACCCAGGACACAATTGGATGAGGCAAACTGGGCCAAAGGCACAGGGTAATGGGATTAGGGGTTGTGGGAGGATTCTGTGGACTAGCATAGTGAGGTCACTGGGGTCACTTTTACCAAGTCCACCATCAACTAAGTCTTGGCAGAATATCATCCATCCCAAGACATGATGGGGCATGTACTCACCAAGATCTGGGAGATGAAGCAGTTGCAGAGGGAGCACAATTATCAGATGGAGGCTCACAACTCTAATATGGGCTCCCTGACTGGGGTGCCACAGGAAATTTGAAACTCTATTTTCAGGGCTTTCCCAGCACCATCTACCCCTTCCTGTGGACCTACAACATCTGACACATCTACATCTTCCACAGGAAGGGAGGCCCTGCCACCTGAAGAACCACCTGCAGCCATCCCAGGCCCTGCAACTGTGAAGCCCCCCTCACCTGCCGGAAGGGACGTCCACCCAGATGATCAGGAGGTGAGGATGGCAAAACCTCTTCCACCACCAGTAAGAAATCCCAACCCTAATTTCCTTCAGTGTGTGACTACCATTCACTCTGTGGACTATTTGTGGACACATTTACGTTTCTGATTCCAGTCGTGTTTTGGCCATTGGACTTCAAACAATTCTGACTCTTCAACTATGGTTTCATTCACCATGCCAGACTTCTTCACTTTTTGGTTTCCTTTTTGATTTTCACCCTGTTTAATTTATTCATGTTTAGTTCAATAAATTCACAACTCAAAAACTCATAGACTGGGGTTGTATATCTCAACTCTATCAATGCATTTGTTTCCTACCATCATAACTTTACAATTATTGTGTAAACATAGATATTTTGCAAGGAGGAAATGTTTTTCTCAAATTCCCAACCATGACTTCCAAACAAAAATACCATTAAATCATCTACTACTATGTTTATTCCATTTGACCAATAATTGTCTATCAAAATTTCACTAACATAACAATCCATACATGATACTAACACTCAGTGCCTGTTTTCACATTTCCAGTTCCAGACCTCGCCAACATGGAAGAAGGGAATATATCCAAAACAATCAGATTGAACAGGCAAATTATCATTGATTCATGCCATCAACTGGAGCCAGATCTTCTGGCTCACATAAGGACACCAGTAGACAAAAGCATGGAAGTACTATATTTTGTAGACACAGGATCAAACCAATCCACTGTTCCAATATCTGGTGGAATGTCACAACAGAAGTTTCAGTGGTGTGCCACAAGAAGCATGTCCTATATTGATGAGACACATCAACAGCTACATACATTTTACACTCAATGAGGATTTTGCCAATTTAATGTGAGATTAGCATGATTTGGCTCCACTACAACATGTGGCTTGGGCTAAGCATGGCACACAGATTGCCTTAGTGCCAACTCATGACAGAGAACAAGCCCAATGTAATCTTCAAATCTTCCATTCAATCACCATGCAAGTTTCCTTTATTCAGAATTTGTAAACCCAAAGTCTGTGTCTGTCTATCCCAGAATCAACCCATGTTCCCTTTGTACTTTGAAACAGCACCATATACCTGTAAATGTAACAGCTCTGAAATGTCCAAATGAAGATGACATGGTGAAGGAACCTTAAGCAGATCAAAACAAAAAGGTTACCAATCAAACATGACATAGTAGACACATTACAGAGTCAACCTTTGGAGGGAACAGTTTCACAAAACAATCAGAGATAAGAAATTGTAACTGAACACAGTAGTCAATGTGTCAAAACACATTTGGCCTGAATTTCCCTGAACTTGCCCTTCCTAACAAATTACCAGCACATGCTTCTCTCATCATCATATCATCATCATAATCATAAACTTTTTTCGCATTACTTAAAATACATAAAAGTACATATTAAAAAGCAGTTAAAATCATCCTTAGCAATACATAATTATTCACGGTGTTTAAAATGTTTTTGTCCAGTGAGAATTATCCAAGCATTAATACAGGCTTCAAATATCCAATTCTTTAGACTTGAAATACAATATGCAGTTCATATAAAATCCATCTTCATCAATTGATCACATGTTTCTAAGACTATAAACACTATTTAAAACTTGTTGGAATGACTCTGGATTCTTTATAACAGCACATAAAAATGATGCAACTACATAGCAAGCATACAGGTTTTCTGATTGTTGAATGAATGATAAGGCTACACGATGATGTTTCAAGCAAAATCTTCGCAATAGTAGGGCGATAAGCTTTTTCCGCTCCTGAATATAGAAAGAGCAAAAGAATGGAATGTGCAAAGTTGTCTATGTGGAGTTTCCATCACGTGGGCATAAGGGGAGCTGGGTGATAGAATACAGTTTTGCAGGATTGCCTAAAATGAGCGGGATATAATTTAAACAAAATATAGTTAAAATAAAACAATGCTGTGGATTCTTAACAAATTTCAAATAAGAGCTGAAGCCATACATCCAGGAGGCAGTTTCAGATATGCCTTTAAAGTGCTTTTCCCCAAGTTGCTCTCCCTCCTATTACTTGTGCTTTTTGCCCCAAAAATCTCCTTGAGTATTGATTGCGGAAATTTTCTACATAAGCTTGGAGTATCAAAGAGTTTATCTAACCGTAAAGAAATTAGAGTTGAGCTCACATACCACATTCATGAGATTCTATTGACATGCTCTAATTTCAGTATGTCTTTTAACACTGATTGATTTAATTCAACTGAGACTCTTTTTCATATTGAGAGCCACAATAGTAAGGGGGACAATCTAATAGTATCAGTAATATACGGTAGCCACAATTCTGTTTGACAGACATAATTGGAACAAGAATGTGGCACCGAGAATAGCCTCTTACACAAACCATCCTCTATGCGTTGCAATAAAGTGACATCATCCATACCCCAGATTGCTGCCCCTTAGGCTGCAATAGATACAGCTTTAGCTAGATAAATATTTACCATTTCTTGGACTGATTTAGAGCATAGCTTTTTTGAAAAACGCAATATAGCAGCTATCCTTTTCTCCATAAGGTTTGCTCTATTTGCTATCATGTTATTCCAGTTTAATCTGGAATCGAAGAGAACTTCTAGGTACATAAAGTTCTCCACCCGTTCTATTCTTTTTTACCCTATTGAGAACTACACCCACTTCTTTGAATCATCACCAACAACCATTACAAAGGTTTTGCTTAATATACATATAAGTCCAATCCGCCATAAATGAAGTATACTTCTCTATGAGAATCTGCAAAGCCATTGATGTTCTCACTAGTAAAATTGCGCAATCCGCATAGAGAGGAACAGGGAGCCTGAGAGATTCAACGATAGAGGTATCCATTCCAGTTTCCATCAGAACCTCATTTAGCTTGTTGGTATAAAGAGTAAATAAAAAGGGGGCATAGCACATTCCTGCCTTATAACTTTTTCTATATTAAAAGGCTTTGAACATTCACTCTGTTTCCCATAGTGTTGCTCCCGTATACAATTGTCCTATGAATACAATTATTTTGGACTCCACTCCCATGTCTTCCATAATGGACCATAGTTTACTGTGTGCCACAGAATCAAAAGCTGCAGACAAATCCATGAAGATCATGCATAATTGACCCTTCTTTGTTATTGTATATTTTGCGGCTAGCAGTGTTAAATTCAAAAATTGTTTGGATTATGGCCATCCACCTTCTTAAAAACAGGGATAATTAAAGATTGTTTCCAGGAGGGCAGCAGACCTGTTTTAGCTGTAGCGTTAAAAACATTAATCAGCAGTGGAGCCCACATTAATTTGTTTAAAAGAAAAATATCAGCAGGAACCCTATCTTGGCCGGCAGCATTCAGAGAAGATGTTTGCAAGAGGGCAAGCTCTATCACCTCCAGTTCAAAAGAAAGATTTGGACAATCTTCTGGAGGAATCCAAGCTATAACAGAAGAGTTACTATTCTTGTTTTGAAACATCTTCAGATAATGTAAAACCCAAATATCTTCCTCAATGTAAACATCTAATGAAGGTTCTACCTGTAAACATCTAATGAAGGTTCTCCCTTCATCACATTAACAATTGGTGTAAAGATCAAAGTGATAACATGTAAAGATATACTTACATTCATGAGAAGAAGTTGTCAATGACATCTTGACGTAAGTTAACTCCTTCCTCTTTACCACTATCATCTTCATTTGACATTTCAGGATCCTCACATGGTGGGTCTTCATGGTCTCCATCCTCTGTGATGTAAGGTATGTTCCGTCATGGGGGATGTTGTGGAGCATGCAGCAGGCCACTATGATTTGGCACACGTTATCAGGTAAGTAGAGGCGGGCTCAAGCAGTTTTGTCCAGACAACAAAATCTGGCCTTTTGGAGCCCAAAAACGTACTCCACTGGCCACCATGTTCTTCCTTGTGCCTCATTGAAGTGGACTTCCCCAGCATTGCTGGATTCTTCAGCAATGCCAACAACCATTGTCGGTTAGGGTAAGCTGACTCTCCTAGATGGAAGATAAAAAAGTGTCAAAAAATGTAATGCAATTTCAACTCTCAACTGGAAATTCCCCAAACAATATTATGCAAAATTATACTGATCAACAAGCCAGGCCTTCTCAGGTCCAAGTTCTGTCATTTGCAGGGGTGTTGAACTGTTCCGTAGTACAAACGAATCTTGGGCAGAGATGGGGAAAAGCAAACAGGCGCGTGTGATGTACAAATCTGGTAAGCAGACAACTTGCACGTTGATTGAATGGAAGAGTTTCCGATTTTGTTAGAACTGTTCTCTGGCATGTGGTGGCACTAAGGCAGTATCTGTGCCATTAATTGCTCCAACCACATGTATTAGGCAAACTGTAAAAGTCTCCCTTCACATTGGCTAAATCCTGCTGCCATGCAAACTGGATGAAGCTGGTTATGTGTCTAATCATTGAAGAAAGAACTTCTTGTAGCACACTACTGGAAATTGGTTGTGACAATCCACCAGATACTGTCACAGTGTAGTGGAAGGATCCCGTGGCCACAAAATGGAGTACTGCCATGAGTTTGACAATTGGTGTAATAGATGTGGGATTTCTGTTATGAGACTGAAGATCTGGCTCCAGCTGATGAAATACATCCAATATAGTTGGCCTGTTCAATCTGAACTTCTTGATTATATTCCTTCTTCTTGATTATATTCCATGGTGGCATGGCCTGGAAATAGGCAGTGCACCCAAGGCTGTCTTCTCCTTACTCTCCTAGGTTTTCAAATGTCTGCATTAGAAAAACATTTGAACATTTTTCACATTTTCCACAGCCACATATTTGATAATTAACATTAAAGTCATGTAGTTCTAAAACATATATATGTTTTTGCTGCATCTTTTAAACAAACATTTGCCTGTTGTACTTTATTCTTCACAAATGACATTTATAGCCTAGAATAAGTTTAAAATAAAAATAAAATGTGTTAATACTACATTTCAAAAGTATTTTTTACCGTCAACGGAGGTGTAAACAATAGAGTGCAAATATCACATTTCAGCACAATAGCACACTACAAATATATTTTTTTTAAAGCAATAAGTGTCCATTAAAGTTTGAATATGTAAACAAACTAGCCCCCATTTTGAGCGGTGGTGACACACTTAACAGTGACAAGCACTATTTTAAACTTCTAAAATTGGCGGGTGCCGGACCTCACTGATAGGATATTTGCAATCAGACGGACATGACAGAAGTTGACAGTGTAGTGTGCGGTAAACTCCATGACAGACACATCCATAGGCTAACAATAATGAAAGCCACTTACAAAGGACAATGGATGTGTCCGTCTCAGCTGAAGACTGCGTACATGTATGACCAGCTCTGTGGCTCACCAGTGGAACAGGTACATGTCTGATATGTATATGTGAATCTGTCTAACTGTTGTTTTCCATTAACACAGGCGACAATGTCCCTTTGATGTCCTGAGTGAAGTGTAGTTAGTGATGTGAAGTGTCATATATTTGATTAAGCCTGGGCAAAGCACTACGCTACGCTCGCGTAGTTTGCGAAGTTCGCGCTACTTCGCACTACGCGAACTGCACGTAGCACAGTGCGAACACGCGTAGCGTAGTGTTGCGTAGTGCTGCGGTCATTTTTTGCTTGCTCGCGGTCCTCAACGTCAAGTTGGCGACCGCGAGCAAGCAAAATGACATCCCGCCGAGACTTTTTCCTTGTTCGCGATCAGCAACTTCAAGTTGGCGATCGCGAGCATGGAAAATAAACCTCCCGGCGAGATTCCCAACGCGAGGAGGTCAGGCTTCTCATTGCGAGTGGTCGCGTATGCTCGCGATGAGAAACTACCAGTTCGTGTTGAGAAAGCTGAAGCTCGAGTAAAAATCTACTCGAGCAGCAGAAAACTACAGCTCGCACTGTGCAAGATGCCATTGTCAATGATTGCACAGTGCCGGTTGCTTGTCCGCACTGTGCAATCATTGAAAACGACATCTGGCACAGTGCGAACAAGGTACTACGCAGTTCGCGAAGTGCTACGCGTAGCCCGCGTAGTGCGAACTTCACTTTGCGTAGCTTCGCGAAGTGCTACTTCGCGAACTACGCCCAGGCCTATATTTGATTCCTTATATAGGACAATGATGTTGGTGATTTCTAAGCACTTTTCAATGTTAAAAAACAACAACATTAGTATGTGTTGTGTGTTTAAAGCCCTAGATTCTAAAAGGTGTGTATGTAGAGATATATCTATGTATATGTTTGAATTACACATGATACATTGAAAACTCACGCCATGGAAATTAAAAACACATTATATACTCCTTATTGCTGTACATAAAAATATTTTTTGTACAGACCAAATACAAATGAGTTTAGCTATGGGTATCGTCCCACAGATTGCTCAGCCTCGTTCAGGGCTCTCCAAACAGTTGTATGGGAGCTACCAGTAGCTGCCAGACACCTTCAGAGTAGTTCATAGCCTTAAAGACATTTATTGGATGGGCATAAGGTAATTGTTTCATGTAAGAGTGCAGAGAAGGCTGTGTCCCTGTGACATCATGATCATCAGGCTGCAAATAAGTTTAACAAGGCCTGAGAATGAGCAGTGCTCAGTCAAAATACTGGAACAGGCTGAGGTTGAGTCACATAGACAAACAACTGAAGCACTGAGGTACATCTGTCATAGACATATGACCTTGCCAGGTCAAATTTTGAGATGTGCTTAAAAAAATATGGCCCTGAATGCTTTTAAATTGATGCTAGTTGAAGGGAAGAGTTACCCAACTCCTTAAGCTAATGCTTCATTTCATTTTACTCCCATTTCAAAGTGTGTCATGTCCAAACTACAGGCCCTTGACTCACAGTAGCCAGTATTCACTATCCATAAGTATTTATGTTTAGCCTTCAGTAGTTCACAATCTTTTGCACTGATCATAAGTAGGTCACATCACAGGATATGTAGGAGCCTCGTGGGCTAGATGATGTCAAAGGCCTGGATTAGTGAGTTTAGGCCATGACATGGGATGAGGGTAGTCAACAGGTCACTACAAAAGTGTGTATTATTTGTTTTGGTCAGCATGTGAAAATACACATGTTGTATGCAAACTTATGAGTCATGCTATTGATAGATGTAGAGAAATTTGGTTACAAGAGTACAGACAAGCAGTCACAAAACCATTGTTTTTTCTTTCACTCCTTGTATCCATACAGGTCAACGCCCATCAGAAACGGGACATTTGGAAGGCCATTGCCAGGAAGGTATGGACCCTTGGACTCTACAAGAGGTGGAAGGACCTACAACACTGGACAAGGAAGTCCGCCGAACTCCAGGTTGGGTAGTCCACCCAACATGGGAAGCGTGTGTGCCACACCCTGACTCCCCCTAATGGCCTGCATTCTTGCAGTGGCCTATCCGGAGCTTGATGGGCAGTTGAGGGCTCAACAGCAGCAATAAGGTGGTAAGTTCTTATTAGAGTTTCACATGTTACATGACTAATGTTTTGTAACAGTCAGTTCTTTTTCCCATCAACATTAAGTGTGACCCATGTCCAACGCACAAGAAGAGTTCTTGAAGGTGTTCGTTTTACATAATGTGTATGATGATGTGTTTTGTCTATTAATTTGTTGGAAAGGATCCTACCTGTTTCCTCTTCACATCCAAAAGACTGTTCTGTGCAGACACACTGTTGCCTAAATTCCACTTATGTATCAGGTTCTTTGATGTCATGAGGAGCAGGTGTACCAAACAGGCCAATAGTCTTTATTGTGTCAGGTGTGATGCTCCTTCATTGTGGATAATGTAATGGAAGCCCTATTAAATGTGACATAGCATACTAGGCAATTATGATACAGTGGATGTACCAAATGTCATATTAGTAAGTTAGGGTCCAAACAAACAAGAGTGAGAATGTGATCCAAAATGACTAGTGACATTAGAATTAATAGCTGCATTTTGGAAAAAACACATATTCAAATTGTGTTTAGCATCAGAAATAGTGTTTAAAACATGTTATAAGTGGCAGATTTGCATGATGTCTTACTCCTTAACACATATGTGTGTAATCCAGTCTGTTTCTGGACAAATAATTGTGATAAGCATACATTATTTGTTGAAACACAGACAGGAATGTGTACACATTGGTGACCGCAACGCATACCCCAAACCATTTCCAAATGTCACCTCCAGATAAAAAATCAATGGTGTAGAAAGATGGAAACCTTAAAGGGATTTTGGAAGATGGAATTTCCATCATATATATGTAGGAGTATCAATCAGGAAAACTTAGAATCAGGTCCAACTCATGACTCATTAGGCAATTGTAGAAATGCATCAAAGTGCAACATGTTGCATATTTTGATAAAATTTCAATCTTTGAAGTAAAAATGTATATATGAATCAATGTATGTAACAATTACTGTGATGTATCAATTGTTGCTGAAAGTGAAAGTCGGCATATTTTGTGAAGCAATTTCACAATGGTAATACAAACTTCAAATAACCAAAGATATTCAGGAGTCAAATGTGAAAATGTGTTTGGTCTGTACTCTGTACTGAAGTGGATTAGATATGTATCAAGGGCTACATATTTACTTATGCTGTAGAAGCCATTTGTCAATCCACCCAAATATTCGTTTCTTACTGTCTTCAACAGCACAGGTTTTTACATAGTATGTGATACATTGCTAAACTACTTCGGTACAGAATTCATTTATGATTTTTGACATTTGACATATACTTTATTGACGTGAAATACGTGCAACAATTGTGAAATGTCCAAACAGGGATAACCTGCGTTCAGTTTATGTTAATATTGGTACAACATTGCAGTATTTGTTGACACACATATTCACATTTGACTTATTGAGCATCAAAATTATGCAGATTTTAGGGCCTTGTGAACACTATACAAAGGTATTTTTGGCTGATAGGGTTTTTGGTGACATCAGTTAACTATTCTAAACTACAAAGGCCAGCCATTCAGAGGTTTGAAACAGTTCCTGGAGAGATATAATAATGAATGAGAAACAAGGTCATACATGATATAGTAGCTATTATGGGGAATGACATAAATGTGACCAAATGTTTTCTGACAATGTTGCCTATATGCAGAACGTATGCTAATGTAGAACCAAAGTATGAGAGCCTTGAAGCAGGTGAAATCTGAAAACCTGTGAACTGTCTTGTGATCAAAGGTCACAGTCAGTTCTCGCTACACAGATGCAATAAAACTATTAATAAAACTATTGTAGATGTCATTTCAGCATCATCAGGAGCAGGTGAAGGAGAAGTTACCAATGTAGGCAGGGAAGCAGCTGGCCACTGTGTTTTCAGTGCGGACACCACTGAGGAAACCAGTGAAGGGAATCCAATGGAAGCGTAAAGCTCCTCAACATCTTCTTCAGAGGTCTCCTCCAGTGAGCACGCCCTAGTGGTGTTGGACCCAACAGGAAGTCAACCACATGCATCCTTGCCCGCCACCCAGAGTGCCACCTCCACCTTTCCTCTTGCTTCTCAGTGGGTAAAACCCACCCCCCCTTAAAGGGGTAACGTCTCCTTTACTCCTGGTTCCTCACCCCCTACCCTGTTCTTCCAGCTGCTCAGAGTGAGGAGGCTATTGACTTTCTCCAGAACGTCTCTGTAGGCTAGACTGCACTACAGAATGCAATCCAGGGGCTTGGCTACTAATTGCAACAAGGTCTAGCCTCCGCACTGACCCCAGCCTCCCAACCATCCCAACCTTGTGCCCTACCTCTCGCCCATTCCCCATCCAAATTTCCAATTCCCAGACCTGTCACACTCACACTCACACCTTTGCATGCACCCACTAAAACAGACACAAGCAGCACACCCACACAGAAACACAAACATCACAAAAAACACACAGGTGCACAACCAAACATACAGACACAACAGCTACTGTCACACCAACATGTACCACCCACCAGCACATTCACAAACACTGCAGCCACCACCACACCCACAAGAATCTCAACCACACCCATCACCTCCATGGATACTGCATCTGCCACCACACCCACATGCACCACAGCCATATCCAGCACGTCCACGGATGCTGCAACTACCACCACACTCGTATGCACTCCCTACCACCAGCACAACCAAAGACACCAGAACCACCACCACACACATTCACAGACACTGCAGCCATCACCACATACATGTGCACCACCTGCACCATCAGGACACTCACAGACTCAGCAGCAACCACTACACCCACATGTACCACACTCACACCCAGCACCTTCACAGCACACCCATCCACACACACACGTCTTAGAATACACACCCCAAACACTGAAACACCAACACTCAAGTAAACAACAGACACTAGTAAGCAAGACACACCTAAAAGTACACAACATACACCAGATACACAGGCAGCTGCGCCCTCAACAGACACATGCACATAAGACACTACCACTCCCTCTCCCTCCCCAACCCAACTTTCTGCCGAACACCCTACCCATTTTTCCATAGAAGATGTCTTTTTTACCCTTGCCCTAACACCTTCCAAACCACAACCCACCCCTAGCAAATGCAGTTCTGCCCCTTCCTCATGCCAACCCACCCCTCCACATACCAACCCATGCCTAGCAAAAGCAAATCTACCCCTTCAACACCGCAAACCACTGCTTCCACATTCCAAACCACCCCTAGCAAACTCAAATATTCCCCTTCCACATCCCGAGTCACCCCAACCAAACTCAAGAGTACCCCTCTCAAAATGCCCCCTTCCAAACCCAAGGGCACCCATCCCATGTAAGCTCTTTGAGGTGCCTGCTCTGTCCACTAGATGCTCCTTCCTGAGGAGGATCCCCTCGGCAGTGAATTGGATCCAACTTTGTGCCACTATACAACAGTGCACAATGTTGGACTTTAATGACTGCCATTTGCCTTGGATATTATTTTCAGAGCCTTATCTCATTTTGCGGAATAAAACCACACAAATTAGTCCTTGCATTCATTTTCCTTAGCAATTGTTTGATTCTTGGCAATGTTTCTGAGTAAAATGTGAAGTACTTATTTCTCTTTACAATGACGGCAGGAAAAACAACTGATTTTTTAATGTCTACTTTGCTAAGTGCATACACTGGTTAACATAGTATGTGATGGTCATTTGTATTTAGGTGCAAACATTCATGATAGTAATAGCCACTCACACCAACTAATTGATGTTACAATTTTTGGGGGATATGTTAGTACAAGTGTCTTTGTTTCATGTTGACTGCAGATCAGTATGAACACTTTTGTGACTATTGAAATTGGATACAGTACAGAACTTGCACTAGAAAAGGGTAAATGGTACATGGATATAAATGTTGAATACTTCTAATTTGTGACTGACATTGATTTTATTGTTAATTTCTAAAGTAAAGGTTACACCTTCTCTAGTGCAATTAATCCATACGATGTGTGTTGAATATGTTTTTGATGTGGGAATTTTAAACATTTCTTTAAACGCACATGTGGTGACTTTTAGATTTTTATTTGGATGTCCTTTTTTGTGCAAGTGTCCATTTTGTTTTAAGGCAGCTTGCACCAAGTGTATACATTCAGTGTGATCATACAGGTGTGTTTCTTTAATTTCTTTAAACGTCAACATTACTGACGTATGCATTACACATTGATATGGTGTTGCTTGTAAGAGAGATTTTTTTAAAAAACACGAGTCCTGCACAAATGTTACCAGACAAGTCAATAGGCAACAGGTAAAAGTGGAGTTTACCATTGATTGTGACCAAAACGGTGTTGGTTTTGTTAATCATCAAGCAACAGCGGAAGGACTTTGAAGATCGGATCCATGGTGGCACAGGAAGTGTGAAAGTGAGAAAAGGTGAGTTTCTGCCTCACATCCCTTCCATTCTGCCAACTCAGGTGTGGAGGTTTTACCGCCACAGTCACGTCAGCAGAAAGGCACATCAGGAATGGCCTGGCTGTGAAACTGGTGGCCCTCCCTTCGACATCCGCTATTGCCTATCCTGCGGGGTTGAGATTACCTGCTGGTGACGGCAGTACCGCAGTGGTCTTTCATCTATGGACCCGCTAACATCTAAATAGAGCAGGCAGACCCCCTAACCGGCAAGTGGGAAGACCACCGAAAAAGCCACGACTCAATCGGCCTAATTCTTTTTGCATGGCAATCGCTCCCCCACAAATTTGACCCATTTAAATTACATTCCAATTACTTTCCTATACACATATTTAAATAGTATTTTAGCATAGTTCTGATGAAATCTTCTTATATAGGTGCAACTTTTTCATTTATTCATTATACACTCTTGCAGGGCAAAATCAGTCAGTAGAACTCAGTCGCACCCAGTCGTTGACGTCTGTGGTGCCATTGTTCCTTTCCCTGGGGAATCGGTTTCCCTTCAGGACTAAAAACATTTTGTCATAATGCTTTTGGCATGTGAAGAAAAAAAATAGCTTTCTTCACAAATCACCTTGACCTGAATTTTTATTGCTTTCAATTTTCTGCTTTTAACCCTGATTCTTGGGTTTTGTTGATTAGAATCTTGACTTCCATATCAATGCTCCAGCATTCCACTCAACATGCTGCCCAAGTAAATACTTACAGACAAGTTTGTAACTTAGCACTTATTTTTAATTCTTGATTGCTAAGTCTAAAATATTAATGTGCACTACTTGGGCATTTATGGCATCCTTTTTGATTGATTCAGTGCCATATGGGATATATGCCTCTCCTCTATAGTAAGTAAGCCGTTCTGTTTCTTTTATAGTGATCGTGCATTTAGCCACAATTTTAATTATGCTCTTCACAATAGGGCTTGTGGTGGTTGTGCAGAAATTGAGGGATCAATGCCTTTAAGACTAGCAAAACAAATATGGTATTGCTCTAGCAGCGAATGCGCCTGTCCTTCTTCTGTGATCTCTTCCCACTTGCCTAGTTCGCCCTCTTTGAATAAATCACCTACTTCATCAATGCCCACTCTCTTCAAGGCTTTGGATATATCCCTATCCTCCCCCGTCGTAAGCCAGGTGCATCATTCTATTGGTATCCGGGGAGAGTACATGAGCACTTCAGCTTGTCTATCTAATAAATTTGCCATGCATCTATAGTAGAGTTAAGGGAGTCTAAAATGCTGTGCGTTCTGGACGTTGCATTCAAAATTATTATCGGTAATGTGATTCGGTCGGCAGCTTCTTTTTCTATATGTGGATGCGGGAGGTCCTGTGAGCCGTCTATCCAGGCGTGTGCGTATGAACTTAGTCCTGCCCTGTAATATAATACCAAATCTGGAGCATGAAGTCCCCCCATAGAGTATGGAAGTGTAAGCGTTTTCCACTTAACCCAGGGTTGTTTGCCTGCCCAGGCCAACTTGATCAGGAGCGACCTGAGTTTGGTGAATATATGCACCGGGAGAAGAATTCGTCCCAGCAACGAGAGTGGCAATCTTATCCATTTAGTTATATCTCACTCAAGCTTTCCCATAGATTTCGCATAGTTGTCTGTCAGTACTACTGCTGAGTCAGTGTGTACTTGTATGCCCAAATAGCAGACCGACTCCGTGGCCCATTGCAGTGGAAATTCCAGTTGCACGGGGACTGTCATTGGGGTTAACGGGTAATTTAGAGATTTGGTCCAATTCATTTTTAAACCAGACAACTGCCCAAATCTGATCCCCTGTGTGAGGACCGGAGTAAGGTGAATCTCAGGTTCGCTCACATTTGAAAGCATGTCATCAGCGTATGCTGAAGCAATTAGTTGATAGCTGGGGAAGCGCACGCCTCTATGCCTGTGATACTCGCTTAATGCGCACAGTAGAGGTTAGACAACTAGTGCATAAAACAATGGGGAAAGGGTTCATCCCTGGCGAGTGCCTCTGGAGTTGGAAATTAGGGGTGTGACTCTATTCTCCAGCCTAATTCGCGCTACCAGGGCTTCATATAATACTTTAACTAGCTGGACAAAAGATCTCACCAACCCCGATGCAACGTCGTACCGCTTCATTAAATGGCCATTCAACCGAATCAAACGCTTTCTCAGCATCTAAGAATACCGCAACCGCCCTAACTTCATGGTTAATATGCTGGATAATGCCAAAGACAGTTCTAAGGTTGAGGGTTAAATTGTGACCCGGAACAAAGTCAGCCTGCTCTGCGCCTACTAGCATCGGGATCAGGGGGGCTATGTGAATTGCAAATACTTTAGCAAAGAGTTTTGTGTACACATTTAGGAATGACAGAGTCCTGCATGATGAGCAGTCAGTTGGGGATTTCCGGGGTTGAGGATGGTGACAATTATAGTTTCTCTCGTTGATTGGAGCATCTTGTTATGCGTTACCATCTCCTCGAATAGAATGACCAGATGAGGTATGAGTAGGTCTTTATAGGCTTTGTAAAAGGCTACTGTTAAGTCATCCACGCCAGGTGCAGATCCTGCTCGCATAGACGCCTGCGAAGCTCATATCTCTCTAGGTTCTAGTGGTGCCATAAGGTGTTCTCTATGCATGTCTGTGAGCCATGCCATCTGTATATGTGTCAAGTAGTCTACCATGACCATATCATCTTATGCTATCTTGGACCTATATTGGCTGTGTAGTACCTACTAAACCTTTCCGCTATCTCCTTCGCATCATGGACCCGCAAGTCATCCTCATTCATTATTTCTACCACAGTGTTGTTGTCTCTCTTGGGATGTTGAAGATTCACTAGTATGGCCCCTGGGCGTTCACCCTCCCTGTATGTCCGCGCAGTAGCATATTTACCTAGATGCTTGACTTCGCTGTCTGCTGTGTCATGATACTCCTTAAGAGTCTGTTTAATCTCAACTAGCCACAACCTATCTCTAGTTTGCAGGTACTCCCTCTCCAGGCAAGGTTTTCTGTTTCCAATCTTATGAGTCTGCCTCGAATAGGGCACAAAATCACAGCGTTTTTTGATATGGCCATTCCTTGTATGTATACCTTGAAGGCTTGCCATACTGTCAGGAATGAATCAACTGATCCTATATTGTCCTCACGGTAGAGCTCTATGAATGTATCAATTTCCGCATGGAAAACCGTGTCTAGCAGAGAAAAAGAGGGGAACCTCCATTTAATCGCGGCAAAGCGCTCTGCTGGAATTTCTAGATCTAGCTGCACAGGAGATTGATTAGAGTAGGTTCTTGGGAGGGGCATGCAGGAATTCAATTTGCAGAAGGAGACTCCTAGATGTCAGCCAGTAATCAATTCTAGTATGTGTGTCGGGCGGCGCTGAATAGTGTGTGATTCCTGTGGTGTCATTAGCGTGCTGCCTCCATACATCAATCAGCCCTAGATGATCCATAATGTCTTTTATTGCTACTGGAGCCGCAGTCAGCCATCTACGTTTACCCTTGGATCTATGGTGCACTGGATCTAATATACAATTGAAGTCCGCATCCCATATTTGCGGGAGGTCTGACACTTTTAGTAAGCGGCCCACCAGCGCATGATAAAATTACAGGTCATCGTGATTTGGGCCATCTATGTTAACCAGCATTGTGCTAAATCCTTCTCTGTGGCATCGCGTAAAGACAAATTTGCCATTGGGATCTGTTTCAGCATCTAGCAGTGAGGCCTGATTTAGGATTTACCCAAGTAAGGAAGCCTCTTGCATGTGAGGTGAAGCCCGCAGCCTGGAACTGACCCTGTTGTCGTCTTGTGGACAGTATCGCATTTTGGGGCCTGGATCATCGCCACATCCACCTGATGTCATTTAAGGGGGGCCACTACTTTGTGCAGTTTTCTATGGTCATTAGGACCTCAGACATTCCACGTCCAGAGCCTTATTTTTTTACTCATTGTTCTCAGGTTCAAAGCTGTGGGGTTTAGTTTCTTGATCTAACGCATCTGACTCCTGTGTAGTGTGGTTCTTTTTCTTGGTCTTATGTGTACGTACCCCTCGATGTAGAATTTGAACATGCATCCCTAAACCCTCCTCCCATGCTATGCCTTTCCCAACCTAGTATAATAGAGATAAATCCCACCCTCCCTTCAAGAACTAAGCACACCTCTAGGCCAAAACAGCAAATAGCTTCAATAACTTCAGGTGTTATACACACGGGGGAAGATGTTGCCGGCAGTCTAACTAGCACTTCGCTGGTCAGGCCTGTGTCTGAAGGAACAAATTATGCTTCCCCAGTTTGTTGCATATCAGTGTCTGCCCCTCGCTGTACCGTTGATCCGCACCCCCCTCGCCTCCCTCCTTCATACCGCAACATTTTTGTCTCGCAGCCAGGTAATGGGATAAGGATGGGGGAAAACCCCACAGAAACCCCTTCCCTGATATCCAGTCATGGCAGACTGTTCCTTAATCAATCATTGTTAAGTGCTAACCAGGTGGGTTGCCTCAATTAGATTTAAAGCGTCTTGTTCAAATGAAAAGGCAGTGGGTACCTCCATTGTCCCTGTTCATCAGCAGTGCTAGTGCCCACTGGCCAAGTTTAGGCATTTCACACCTTAGTCCTCACTTCCTCCCTCCCTCAAGTGACCTCCACTGCGTGGTACCCACTACCTGTCTCCATCAGCACAGCTTGCATCGTGGATCATTATTCCTTTGGATCCGGAGAGGCACCGCTCTGCACCACCTGGGACCTCGGGGATCCCCCCTGAAGCCTCTCGCCTTCTTGCTTTGTCAAAAATTGTAGGCCTGCTTGGGTTCAGTAAAGATGTGTGCCTTTCCATCTGCACGTATCCTCAGTTTTGCCGGGTACACCATGTTGTACTCTAGGTTGAGTTCCCTGAGAAACCACTTCATCAGTAGATATTGGCGACATGCCTCTTGCACCTACTGACTGAAGTCTGGATTATTGGATACATCCATTCCTTCATATCTCAAGGCTTCTAGCTCTCTGGCCTTCTGAAGAACCACATCTATGTCCATATCATTAAGTACCCTTGCAATGATGGTTTGAGATCGGTGTTCCTGTTCAATAATTAAAATGTCTGAGAATGTGTCCCTGCCCAGCAGTGTTACCAGCAGTTTCTCCACAAACAGTTCCAAATTCTGAATATTAATGGACTCCACAATCCCGACTATATGAACATTATTCCTTCTGGAGCGCGCCTCCAAATCGTCCGCCTTCACTTGTACACTGAGCAGCTGTTTATCTATTCTGGTGGTTGAAAGCAGATTCAAATTCAGTGCGTCTTCCGCATCCAAGACCCTTTTCTCCACCCAGTCCAGCCACTCTGTGTGTTTGTCTAGGCGTTCAGACATCCTATCCATATGAAACATGAGAGTGTCAATCTTCCCATCTATCTTGGTTAGGCTGCGTTGCATAGTTGACAGTATTTGCTTTAGATCTGAATCTGTAGCCGAGTCCCCCACCTTCGACCCTGATTCTGAGGTGTTTTTCTCTGTGTCTTTCTGCCTGTTTTTTTTCGTGGTTTGAATTGTAGCTTGGATCGGGACTTTTCCATTCTCCCCATGAGGAGAGCGTGAATGGGCTGCTGTTTAGTAAGAGGGGTGCCCCTCCCTTTCCACCGCTAAGCTCACTTTGATGTCGCTTGAAGTCCCAGTTAATGGTGCTTCTGAGTGC
Source organism: Triturus cristatus (assembly GCF_964204655.1). Lineage (NCBI taxonomy): Eukaryota > Metazoa > Chordata > Amphibia > Caudata > Salamandridae > Triturus > Triturus cristatus. The sequence continues at coordinate 805,494,359 of NC_140592.1, read as the reverse complement.
TTGCTTCTGGCCCCCGTTGTGTCAACTTTGTAAGGTACTCTGCCGTGGTTCCAGTGAAGTGGGTGCGGCAATAGGGCTTTGATCAACTTCCTTCTTCCACAGGAGCGGCCAGCACCCCTCACTGCAAGGGTGCAAGTGCTCTGTCCCGTCAGCTTTCTTCGCCCTGTATGTGTACCCCGTGGGTCAAGCTTTCAGGATCTTGTGGATAGTAAGAATTGTTCAGGGTTCCAAGGTGTGCAGGTCTTCCTAAGGGGCTCCCCAGTCACCCCCGTCCTACGCGGGTTACCTTGACTGTGGTTTGGGCAGTAGTCCCTGCTCTTTGACTGCGTCATCTCTTCTGTTATCATTAGAGCCTTCACTATACCTAGATGTTGTGGAGGGGTGCTCAAGTTACTATTGTAGGCCAAAGGGCCAGGCTAGGCCTCCCAGTTCTCACAGTAATTGGGGGGGCACCTCACAGGCCACCAGGAGGTCCGTGGGGGTCACAGTCACAGGAATGGGCTCACCGCATGTCCCCACTCTCCCGCAGTGCCCCCCTACCTTTCAGCATCTTCTCTCGGCTCGGGTTGCAGGCCCCCCTCTCGACTACGTTGCTTTCTTCTGTGCCTGTAAGGGCCTTAGCTGTATGAAGCCTCTGTTCAGTGGGGTGCGAGGCACCAATTTAGGCCAGTGATATAGGCTAGGCCTCCTAGGCCTCACTTTTAGGCGGGGGGGCACGTTGTTGTCCACTGGGAAGGCCTCAGGGGGCCTACAAACGGGCTCGCCGCCCACCCTATTGCAGCGTCTTCTTGTCTCCGAATCGCCGGTTTGCGATGTTTGCTATGTGGCGCCCCGGTGTCTCGTTGGCCTTCAGGGGCACCTGTGGCTTTGTCTCAGGGGGTCCGCCTCTACTTAGATATCCGCTGGCGGGTTATCTCAAAGGGGTCCACAGCAGTTTCTCCTGCGGAACCGCTCCAGAGTCCAAGCTTGCCACATGGCTTCCCGGTCAGACACCGCCCTTCAGGCCGAGAGTCAGGCCCCTGTCTTCTGCTTTCTCGCCACCATTTTCGCTCAGGTTTGCAACCTCTATCATCACTCTGTGCAGTCTGTGCTCCCAGGCAAGGGGCAAATAGGGTAATTTGCGCTAAGGGAAGCAGGATGATTAGGGATATGTTAGTGGGCTCTCAAAGCTATCCTAAGCCGTGGCCATCTTTGAGCCAGACAATCTCCCCCTCCCCAAAAAAATCTCTCTTGGTTCTGTGCAAGTTGTAAATTACTTATGACCGATAGAAGATTCATTTGATTCTTGCTATTTTTACACTTTCATTCAGATTATATTTAGTTGAGATTCCAGAACTGCCAAGGTTATGGGTTTCACCAAGAAGTGTTTCAGAACTGCAGCGCTCTCAGTTTGTACCTAAATACATGACAATGTTTAAAGGCAACAGGAATTCCAAAACCTTCCATAGTGAGTGTGTACTAGCATTTGTGAAATTTTCTGGATAATTTTTTGTTAATATTATTTCAGTAGTAGCTTTAACAGGCATGTGCTAAGCTTGTCTTTATTTTATTCACATCACAATTGAATATCCATTGATATCTAGTACTGTACTCCACGGTTTACAAAAGGGAAAGCATACGCTTCAATTGCAGGTATACAACCAGGCATGAAGCTTCAAAGTTGAGTGTTTAAATGTAAACTGATGCTTAGTGTAGTAGGGTTTGCTGTATATCCTATTGCTTTTTGACCATAGCGATTTTACATCCAATATATCACATCAAGCACAGTGGACATGAACAGGCAGGGGGAGATGATCTATATATTGTGGGTGCACCAAGCACTACAAGAGGCATGTTTACTCTCCCTCTGTCCCATTCCCCTTTGCCTCACTCATGTGTTGCCTGCCCCATGATATTTTGTGATAGAAGGTGCAAGTGAGAGAAGCAATGGTGGATTAATGTTTCTCGTACAGGTCCTGAAACGACACCATGTGATCTCAGAAAGAAAGGAAGCCCATGAGTGTCATATTGCCTTGATGGTATGGATTGACAGTGGTGACCTTGATTTATTTGGCCAACATGTGAAATAGCTTACAGAATGATAACTCTTTCCTCTGCCTAGAATGGGTAAGGTTACGAGACACCATAGCTGCACTGAGAACAGTTGGACAACCTGCAGGCACAACTTACCCCTTTTAACCATGCATACTGACCCTTGTCCAATACTATATTGACCATTCCAACACTTTCACTCACCAACCCTTTTCCAAAGAAAAGTGATGCTCGCAGCACAGACTCCAACATTCAGGTTGTGACTCCTACAAAAGTACTTCCCACCCTACTGGAATGGATCTCTGGGGATGTAAATAAGATTTCTATTGTTCTCAATCAAAGTCAGCTGCATTTTCTAGGTCGACCAATGGCGTTCAGCAATGAACAGTCCAAGGTAACTTTTGCTTTATTTGGTCAGGGGAGAAGCATCGTCTTGGTCAATCCCTTTAGTTGAATGGGGCAATCCATTACTGTACAATTACCAGAGGAAGAGTTGAAGGAACTTTTCAGTAAACACACTCCGCAATGTATAATGAGATTCTGAATTTTAGAAAAGGCAGCTGGATCCTAGAGAAGCGTAATTTTAGAACCACCCTTACACGTTCCATATACATAACATAAACGTGCACTTAGCACATGATTCTTGTGTGTCCTAAACACTAATGTGAAGTGGTGCACTTGACATCATTATTAAAGACATCATTCTTAAAGTGCAGTCACTGTAGAAGTAGAGACTTCATTCATACCCTGTGTGACTTAATCGTATTAAATGATATATTCTTTGGAGACATGACGATTAAACCATCCTTACCTATTAAACACAAGTTTACTTTAGAAATGATTATGATTTATATAATGTTCACTAATGTTTCATATATTTCATTAAAATGTAGTTCTTAGACATAAATACACGTACATATTCAATATTTTAATGTATACCTCATGTGATGTAAATCTAATGTACTGACACTTTTATATTAATTTGTGTTTGAGAGTGCACACGCATATTAAAGGTGCACCATTGATTTAATACTTTAAAGTTCTCCTGATTAGGCCTGCTTTCTATTCTGCATAAGATACTGTTTTCCATTTTTTGCTTCCATGACTTTTTCCTTGCAGGTGCAATTCACATGGTTTGTTAGTTGAGAATAGATGCAGTGCTGCACTAGCAATAAAGAGGGAGCCTGAGAAGTAGACCTTGATAAAGAACATGGAGAAACAGAGCGTTAACTGAAGAGTTCTATTTTGCATTATTGCAATATGTGAACAAGGACAATGTTGTTCCCATATTGTGTGGGGCAATTCGTAAATACTGCAGCGTACAACGTGAGAATGGAAAAGGACAAAAAGGACAAAAGAACCCCTGATGATGCGTACAGAGAGGTGTTACCTGGGACATTTTGGTGCAAATATAGGAGTACACACTGTTTGAGGACACAAGTACTTTCTTTTGGACTTTGAGAGGTTTAGACCTCTATGCTTTCCCTTCAGTCTTTGCTAAGTGTGGCTTAGGCTAACTAAAAGTCCCTAAAAGACTCTTTAATAACCCTGGGCAGTGAACTCCGCTCTTTCCGCGGACCATGTGGAGTTCCCAAAAACTTGCGGAGCAGAGCTTTTTCCTTGCTCGTACTAGTCAACGTCAAGTTGGCGAGCGAGGAAAATCCACCACCTGGTGAGATTTCTGAACGCAGTTGGTCAGATTTCTCAATGCGAGTGGTCACGGCAGGTCGCGACCACTCACAATGAGAAACCTTCCGTTTGTGTTGAGAAAGCTGTCACTCGAGTAGAAAATCTACTTGAGCAGCAGAAAGGAAGCTGCGCCCTCTTGTGCTGCACAATATTGTCATTCGCAATGAGTTTACAGTGTGGGACAAACACCCAGTGCTCAAAATCACTTCGAACGGCATTACCCTAAAGCCCCCAGCCCCTCGTGGAACTTTGCGTAGCGTGGCAAAGTTTTTTTGTCATTTCACTGGGTTCCATATATCGGAACTCCGCAAACTCCTCCCAGGCTTACTTTTGACTGAGCTTTTGAAATGCTGAAACCTTCCCACATTGCTCTATTTTCTCTTTTATAGAATTTCCCTAACTTTTGAGATTCTTTTAGATACATCCATCCTCGTTAGTTTGGACTTTAACTTAGACGATTTTAGGTTTTACTCATGTATATAAGAGAGAATCAGAAACTGTTCTCTGAGCACCAAATCTTGTTATTGAACATTTGTATTGCTGTGACTGAACTTCTAGTTTGCCTTATACTGGAATTCCTAAACTTCTTTAAGAGTTTGAGTTTCCCAGTTGTTATTCTGTACCTTTCCAGCATTATGCTGAGATTGGTGTACCATAACTTGACTGCTAATTTGTAATAAATCTTCTTAGCTATAGTCACTGATTCCTGGTCCTTATTGAGCAGCCAAGTGGGTTACACTGTTATATGATATTGATTGATTAAACGTAAACTCCCATCACCTCTCAGGCAGCGAAGAAAAAATGGTAAGATGGTTGGTCCAGAGTGGTAGATCAACTTGGGAGCATGTTGGAAGGTCTTTCACTGAAGTGAGGGAGTTTAGGGTGTCTCATTCAGAAACTGGCCCAGTCCAAACCCATAAAGCCCATGGTTCGCTCGTACCATGATTTGATGAATTGATGGAGTTTGGGAACAAATTGTAGCAGCTTGTTGTAAGCGTTAATAGGGTTGTGTGTTGCAATTGCCTAGGTTTTGCCGTGATTGTGTGGTGTTCTGCGGAGATGTTTTAGGTTGATGTGTGCATGTGGTGCTTAGTGCAGAGAAGTTCAAGTGGTTATCAGGTCCGTCATGGCCTAAGATCCTGGCATAGATAGATAAAAGTTAAGATATCAGTGTGGAAGACACTGGGTATAGTTGTCTTCTGTGTTGTGGTGCTAGTCGTGAGAGGTTGTCAACAGCATAATTGACATAGGGAGTTTATCTTTGCGTGAATGTGAGGTGTGGTAGTATAGTTGATCTTGGTGCTCAAAGAACAACTGTATCAATCAGAGTGTGATAGCACTGGTCAAAGTTTCATTTGAAGTGAATGTCAGGATAGGTCAGAAATGTAGCTCCGAACTGATTCTTGTGTGATTTAATCTTTCATGTAATTAGAGGAGCAGACAAAGTTAGTTGATGAAGTTGCTTGCATGTGTTTTGTGTGTAAATTGCTGAGAGAACGCACTCAAGAATTGTGAGCTGCTGCAAGGAGTGAAAAACGTCACAGTGTGCAGCATATTAGTTGGATATATCATGGATGGTCACTCTGGCATTGGTCGTGATTGCTGAACAGAAAATTGTGGGTAAAATATCCTTTCCTATTTTAAACAAAAAGTAGTTTGTGAATTCTGCTTATTTTTTTAATCAAAAATGAAGCACTACAAAGCCTAATGAAGGGAGATGTGGCTCTCCCTGTTATTAAGAAGGAAGAACCCCCACCTGAAGTTACGCCAGGTCATACTATGGTGATAGAAGTGGGTCTTCATGCATGTATTTGACTCTCACAATGGTATAAAATCACTGAGGAAGGTGGTCATTTGACATTTCCTCGTTGTAGCACATTTAATTTGAGAATTATTGAGCCTTTAAGGAGGCCACTTTTTTACATGAAACCACCTCCTAGTCCTACACAATACAAAACACTTAATGCCTGGGACCATACAGCTCATCTTAGGCAGAGAGAGAGAGATTTCAAGGAAGCGTCAGGAATCCATTCACACTTGTGCGGATGCTAGATGGGATGCAGAACAGAAAGCAGGGGAAAGTGACATGATTAGGGGAGGAAGATTATACCCTGCATTAACGAGTGAGGAAGAGGGGAAAAGAAAATGCAAGGATAAGAAAAAGAAGAAAGAGACAGATGAGACAGAGGGTTTGTCTCCTGAGGCGAAAAGCCGGGAGTAGACGCTGTTTGTGAGCTTATTTGATTTTATGTGATTTTAAACCTTATTTAGACACCTTATCAAGCACTTTGCACTTTGGGCATCACGAAGCGGATCTAGTGCTCACGTGACCCCTTGCACCGGCGTCCCTCGCCGTTGGCCACGCCCACCTCCTGGCCACGCCCTCTTTCCGCCCTTCATAAGCGCCGATCTTCTAGCGCTCGGTTGGGTTTGTCTCCTGAGGCGAAAAGCCGGGAGTAGACGCTGTTTGTGAGCTTATTTGATTTTATGTGATTTTAAACCTTATTTAGACACCTTATCAAGCACTTTGCACTTTGGGCATCACGGAGCGGATCTAGCGCTCACGTGACCCCTTGCACCGGCGTCCCTCGCCGTTGGCCACGCCCACCTCCTGGCCACGCCTTCTTTCCGCCCTTCATAAGCGCCGATCTTCTAGCGCTCGGTTGGGTTTGTCTCCTGAGGCGAAAAGCCGGGAGTAGACGCTGTTTGTGAGCTTATTTGATTTTATGTGATTTTAAACCTTATTTAGACACCTTATCAAGCACTTTTCACTTTGGGCATCACGGAGCGGATCTAGCGCTCACGTGACCCCTTGCACCGGCGTCCCTCGCCGTTGGCCACGCCCACCTCCTGGCCACGCCCTCTTTCCGCCCTTGAGGCCTCCTATTTCAAATGTGCATCTACAGAACGTGCAGCGGACGTGCGCAGCGGGCGCGCCGTTTGCGCGCCGAAGGCGCGCCTAAGGCAAGCCCGTCTGCGCCCGTCCGCGGCCGGACGGGGCTAGGGGCACGACTCCATGCCAATTTTATCTCATACTCTTCTGAAGAGCTTACCACCCTCCAAGGTCACTGGCCACTCTCAGAATCCGTGCGCAGGCACATTGTCTCACTAGGGCTTGTCCCTTCTCCCATTCCTACATCGCCGTCCTCCCTGCCCGCCTCTCCGCCACAATGCCCTTCCCCGACTGACCCCCTTCCTTCTACTCCATCCTTATCTGTTCTCTTACTCAACACCAGGTCAGCGGTCAAGCACCATCATGAGCTCTTTGTCCTGCTCGATTCTGAGAAGCCTGACTTACTGCTCTTGACCGAAACCTGGTTCTGTGATTCCTCCCTCCCCATTCTCTTGGCTACCCTCCCCCCTCCCTACGTTGCCTTACGCGCCGACCGCCCGGCGGGTAGGGTTGGCGGTGGTGTGACGTTAATCGCCCGGTCGGATTTGAATTTTCAAACCCTTCCCTCTCCCCCCATTCCCTCCACCGAATTCCTTACAGTCCGCTCCCTCGTCTTCTCCCCCCCCATTACTTGTCTTCTAATGTACCGCCCTCCCCAGTCTTCCCCTCTGCTTTTGCCGGCATTTCAAGACATGCTGGCCAATATGGTGGTTAACTACACTTCGGTCTTGGTGTTAGGGGATTTCAATTACTGGCCCTCGGACCCTTCTGAGTGCACTGCCTCGAAAGAATTCACGGAGTCTCTTCTATCTCTGAATTTTGTGTCACACATCTCTGTCCCCACTCACTCTCACGGTCACATACTTGACCAGGTTTGGTCCCTCAACCTTCCAGTTTCCCCGGTGACGGTCTCTCCTTGTCTTTGGTCCGATCATGCCCTTATTTCTTTCTCCATCTCTCTCAACCCGGTATCCAAAGTCCTACACGCCAAAAATACCTGGGCGCGGAATTGGAACAGAGTTGATTTTCCCACACTGACCTCTCACCTTCGGAACTCTACTCCGACCCTCTCTGGTCTTCCGTCTGACTCTCAAGCCAACACTATTAATGCTTGGTTGGCTAGAGGTTGTGACTCAGTGGCTCCCTTGCGTCGCATTTCCGTCCGGCGACCCAAGGAGTCGAACAGGTGGTTCAATGACCACCTAAAAGAGCTAAAACTGTCTGTTCGACAGGCAGAGAGGCACTGGAGAAAAAATTACTGCCCCTCATTCAAAATCCTCTATCTTACATCACTTGGCGAATACAAGACTGCAATCCTTGCCGCCAAAACCTCCTATTTTTCATCAAAAATAATGTCAGCTGAGAATAAACCCAGGGAAATTTTCGGTATAGTGAATGACCTGGCCTATTCCGACAGAGCTTCACCCCAAATCCCCCCATCCCAGCCTCTATGCAACCAAATTAACACTTACTTTCTCGACAAGATCGCTACCATCAAGGCCAACATCCCCCCCCCCCTCGTCTGCCTTTGTTGATCCCTCTCCTCCTACTGTCCAAAATCATCTTACCTCCATCCCTCCCCTCACTGAGGAGGTATTTCTGGAGATACTCCCCAAAGTTAAGTCTGGTTCCCCGGCAGACATCTGTCCGGCGCGAATCCTGCAACAAATTTACTCCTCTTGCCCTGAACCCCCCATCACTTTCCTCAATAGCTCTCTAGCGCAGGGAGTAGTGACCCCTGCGCTCAAATCAGCTACCATAGTGCCCATCTTAAAGAAGCCTGGCGCTGATCCGTCCATCTCAGCCAATTACCGCCCCATTTCCCTGCTGCCCTATCTGGGCAAGGTGCTGGAGCGCCATGTCACTGCGGTATTCAGCGCCCACGTAGAGGCCAATGGGGGACTGGCTTCCCGCCAGGCTGGCTTCCGACCCAGGCACTCGACTGAATCAGTCGTGGTATCAGTCCTTGACAACCTCAGGAAGGGTATGGATCATAACAAACACCAGGCGCTGGTACTCCTCGATCTCTCCGCCGCATTTGACACGGTCGACCACACCATCTTACTGTCCCGTGTCAAGGCGGCTGGAATTGAGGGATCAGCCCTGGTGTGGCTTTCCTCCTTCCTGAGGGACCGTAACCAGGCAGTCTGGCTGGGAGACTTCACAACCACCCCACTCCCCGTCACTTGTGGTGTTCCCCAGGGCTCCTCTCTGTCTCCCTTACTATTCAATCTCTATATCTCTCCCCTCATTTTCGCTCTTCAGCAGCTGGAGGTTACCGTGTACAATTACGCGGATGACCTCCAGCTCATCTTTGACTTATCCTCCTCTCCCTTCTCTGTCTGTAGCTTCCAGTCCACCATGACATTCATCAGGGACTGGATGAACCACAACCATCTCAAGTTGAACCCGGATAAAACCGAGTTGGTTCTCACCGGGGGTTCTTCCAGTCCCTGGAACTCTCTCTTCTGGCCCTCCTCCCTTGGTCCCGCCCCTATTCCTTCTATCACGGTCAAAACATTGGGGGTTAAAATGAACAATCAGCTTACCCTCCACTCTCAAATCAGCTCTGTAGTCTCCTCCTGCTTCCTCACCCTCCGAATTATCCGCACTGTCTCTCGCTTCTTTTCCCCCCAGGCACTCAAAATGATCATGGCCGCATTGGTAATATCACGGCTGGACTACGCCAACGCCCTCTACAACGGCATACCAGCATACAGCCTGAGGAGGCTCCAGATGGTCCAAAACCAGGCTGCTCGGTTGGTCTTTGGTCTCCCACGCTACCACCACTCCACACCCCTTCTCAGGGAGCTCCACTGGCTTCCTGTCAAGGAACGCTCCCTTTTGAAAACCGCCTGCACGGTTTTCCAGGCCCGTCAAGGCACTGCCCCCGCCTTTATTTCTTCATTATTAAAAGAATACATTCCCACCAGAGAGCTTCGCTCTTCTTCCAAGTCCCTCCTTCAAATCCCACGTTTCAGACGTAAAAAGTGGGGAGGGACCAACTTCTCTACCTTGGCCCCCACTCTCTGGAACTCCCTCCCTGACCATCTCCGGGCGGCTACCCATTATGTGTCCTTCCGCAAGGAACTAAAAACGTTTCTTTTTAAACAGGCCTTCCCTGTGTAACCTTCCCCCCCTGCTCTACCACAGGCTCCTACTTTGCCTCTGTTGCCAATACCCTCCACTAGCGCCAAGAAACCGTTCGGTGCACGCTGCGCTTTATAAATGTTTTAAATTAGAAATTAGAAATTAGAGAACGTAGCTCAGGACAGTGATAGTGATTCAAATGAGGGTTTTATCAACTAATTATTGTTAAACCATCCACTCCCATACAATGTGGCCTAAACTGGAGAGCAAGTAATGTACCTACTGGTGAGACTTTTGATGTGCCTATGGCACTAGTAAGATTCTAACTCAATGGGAGATCATTCAGTAATGACAGCCCCTTCAAATTCAATTGCTCTAAATGCTCCAGATCCATTGACCATTCATTTTATGATTGGTCCTGTGGTTCCTTTGTATGAATTTGGATTAGCAGAAAATACTACACATACATGGGCTGTTCTGACTGGAAAGAGTACTTCCAGTACTAGTGATCCATTGAGACCAATTCCTCAAATTCTCATGGTTCTGACACAGGGTTGAATACCATGTGCAACTAGTGCAGGCCCTGCATTGAATCAGGCAGAGTTTGACCCAACTAGTAGGCTTTCCCTCAGATCACACCCTTTTTCATGCTCAACATGAATGTGCTTCCAAATGGTAATTACTGTACCCCCAGGACAGAAATATCTATGGGAATGCCAAATTCTTACATGTCTCTTTTGAACTTACCACCCAATGCAACTAGTGGGCCCTTTAGTGGAGAGATAATTCTTAATACCCCAGCAGAACAACCTAGTCTTAATGCCAGAGAACTTGATGACTGGTTCAAGGGTATAGACACCCCAACTGGTAGTGGGAATCCTGGAACAAGTGGGAAGAATACTCATACAGATGGAAAAGACAATAGATGTGGCTAAACTGAAAATAGAATTAGAAGAAATGATACTTGGAATTGACTTGTCCCAATTAAATGTTTACCGAGATGATGCGCTATTTCTCATGAGTAAAGATATTACTATACGTGCAGGACAAACTCATGAAAGATTATCTGAATTGGCTCACAGATATGAACTTGCCTTGCAGAAATCTGATGCCTTACAAAGAAATTACAGTTTAAGTTTTAATGACAGGGATCTTGGTAACATGTGGCCATCGGGAATTAAATTACAGATCAAGGAATTAATTGCCTGTGTTCGATAATGGAGTGAGCTTGATAGATGGGAAGGTAGCTAGGCAAAGAAAAAATAACAGAAGAAAGTTAGATTAGATCTACCTCCGTCGAGAACAGAGGAGGAGAAGGAGGTTAAACACATGCTTTCCATGTAAGAAGTGCCTGGTGGAGAGTATGTCCACATACTTTGGAGCAGGACTGGTCTTGCATCATTCATAAATGAATATCCGGAATTGAGAGAGAACCCCGTAGATGGTACAGACAGGCTGATCAGTTTGTAAACAATTCCAAAGTTCTGTGGAAGGATTTGAATACCTTATTTGAAATTGTGGTTCCCGGCGACTTGTGGGGTGAATGCAAAGTTGCTTTTGATTAGCCCGAGAAGGATGCATTGAGGGAGCCTGTATTACACACTACGTCGCCAGTGGTAATGTAAAAGTATAATCAGGTGATTGCATTTTTTAAATCGAAAATATCTCCTAAAGAGATTGATATGGTCATGATTGACAGAACAACTCAAGAGTCTAAAGAGTCAACACATGCTTATTATGAGAGATTGTTACAGGCATTTAAGAAGTTTAGTAGGACAGAGACTATTGAGGCAAAATACATGGGGCATTTTGTGTACACATTTGTGTATGGATTGAGGCCTGAGGTTAGTTCCATGATTCACCAGCATTTTGATTTGCTGGCAGAGCAAGTCCATTGATTAAATATATTGAGATATGCTAAATACTGCAGTGATGAATTGGAAATGAAAAACAAGAAATGGAAGGGAAAATTAATGGTAGCACAAATGAGGGCTACACGAGGTCAGAATTAGCAGTTTGTTGGGAATATTGGTCCCATGCAGGGTGTCATGATCCTGACTTCCTTGTGGCCTCACTCTTACTGTACCTTGTGTGTGGGGGGCTTGCAGTTTGAGCACATGTCTGACGGTTCATGGGACTCATAGGTTTGACAGCATTCTTTGCATGGTAGATATCACCCAGGTCCTAGGCCACTGAGTCATAAAACACCAAAGTACAAACAGTGACATCCCCCCTGGCCTTTAGGCCGACTTATCATGACTATGGTGATATTTGGGCTGGCTCATGGGTACATGGCTATGGGGGATATTTGGAATGCATCATAGGCCCATGACTGTGGGGATATTTGGTCTGACTCATAGGCAGATGACTATGGGTATATTTGGGCTGACATCAGAATTTGCAATCGGTAGTTAGACTACAGTCAAACCACGATACAGTGCTTGGCCTACCCATTGGTTGAAGAGGACAGATCCTCTTCAGTAAACCCGCTCACCTGAATGTATCCACGTCTCGTTGAGCTTCTTCTGCATTGTGGCCCTCCTGCGAATTACTGACGGTGTAGACATCTCCCCTGAAAATCCAGCGACACAGAAAACTCCTTCCATGCAATGCCGCACGGTTCTCCTGTGAATCCCTGATGCTGTGGATATCTTCTGCCCTGCAAATCTGGTGATGCAACAAACACCAAACCTAGTGCGCCGCACCTAAATGGAGAAAACATGATTGAGTACCATCCTTAAGGTTAGTGCTCTAACTGAAAGACTATCAACCTAAGACTTGTTTTTATGATGCTGAAAATCAGAAAATAGGAAAACTCTTAAACATTGAGACATTGCAGGTATTTGTGCACATACCGTGGCCTTGGTATTAGCGCCCAGTGACATTCTTGCACACCTGGGGGCAGATTTACAAGCCGCTTGCGAGACATTTATGCCGCCGTTAAGTCACTTCTGTGACGCAGCGGTGGCGTAAATCATGCGCCATGTTGCGCCTTATTTACAACGTGACGCATCTAGGGAGATGCGTCACGTTGTAAAGCCCTGCGCTTCAGTAAACCTGCATCAGGTTTAATGTATGCAGGGTGGGCGCTCCGTCAGAAAAAGCCTCGGAAAAGTGACACAGTGGAATCTACAAGATTTCACTGAGTCACTTTTCCAACGCTGCTGCGTCAAAACCCTGCGCCTGCTTGAAGCAGGTGTAAGGCATGACACAGCATGTTAGTTATGGGCTGCCCCTGAGCATTGCTGGAGTTGCGTCGTGCTTGCGACACGACTCCAGCAATGCGCGCCCTTATGCCATCAGATGTGTCACGCATCTGTTTAGCCTTGCGCCACGCTGCGCTGCATTGTAAATGCGGCGCATCTGTGGTGGCGCAAGGGTAAACTTGCGTGATGCATCTTTCCTGACGCATCCCTGCTGATTTGCAGGGATGCGCCAGGAAACATAAAACTGCCCCCTTGTGCCTAGTGTTGAATAAACGAGGTGTACCTTAGCGTGTGAGGTGAAAACATGATATAAAGCTTCTGCCAGGATTGCCACAACTCCGAGAGTGACAGTTGATTAATGGAAGTCTATTGAGAAACAGATTCATTATCATGTAAGTGACTGTTAGCACACATGTCAAAGGAGGGGTGGAATATTTCACGACTACTCATTTGTTGAATAACCTCTCTACTTGTCTTTGCAGTACAGCTCACCGCACACTACATTACACACGTATCACTCTCTAGGACTGAGAAGAGATGTATATACGACTCCAAGAAGACAGTGACTGAGCTTGAAGGCATGCAAGTCTCTCTATTGGTTATTTTGCCCCAACCTCCCTTCCCTTCTGGGGAGGCAGTTGATTCACAGTTACAATTCTCTGATCAGACGCCACCCATCATCATTTCTGCAGAGAAGAGGCAGGTGAGTGGCATGACACAGGGAGTGTATCAACAAGGAGTTCCTATGATGCAAAGTGGTAATGGATTTCAGCCGCAAGGTAGAGATAGTGGTGTCCGGAATGATCCGAGTACAGGGATTGATGCTGTGACTCACAAAAATGTCAAATCTCAGCCATGTTTGTGGCAGGTTGGGGCATTGGAAGCAGGAATGTTGAATAAATGCTAGTAAAATGGCTACTGGGAATCAGGTTCAGAATGATGGATCTGTGCAATCTCAAGAAAATAATGTGGCTCAGACACAGCAAGTATAGAGACAGAGGACATCATTTACTATATTTTGATCGTGGGCAGTGCCACAAGCATTTCTGCCGCACAGCCCTATGTCAAAAGAAAAGGGCAGGACTGTGCCCTATCTATAAGATACAGTGTATACAGTGCATTCCTGTCCTCTTCCACAGTGCTGGCACACAAATGGCTGCCATGCGCAAAAGCAGACACCCTTGCACCATGGTGCAATGGTATCTGCATTGAACCCATGTTTTTTTATGGGTGAGGGAACACCTTCTCTCACAAAAACAACCCTAATGCCACCCCTGGGGAGGCATAGGCTTTTGATGCATTCCCATGTTTACAACTTGTTGTGAATCTGGGAATGTGTCAAATGCCATAGGTTTTACATGGGCCCACCCACTGTAACAACCAAGTCACATCTCCCCACACATACTGTGAGGCAACTCAGAGACTTTCACTGCGTTGCCTCACACCATATCAAGGAGGCCATGAAAAGCCACTCAGGGTGGCTTTTTGTGGCCTCATAGATATGGGTACGACCAGTGAGCAGCCAGAACGTCATTAAAAGTGACATTCTGGCCATGCACTGGGCTTGTAAAGAAGCCCCAGAGAGTCCAAAATCGTAATGTACCCCAAGCTTAAGTAATGCAGTTTCCACAAACCCCAATGCAACAACAAAATGCAAATGTTCAAAGATATAACATAAATTAGGTTTCGAATGGAAACCCCATTCCTATTCTATGATACAAACAGATGAGGATAACAGCTCATACCTGTTGCAAAGACGGAGCCTGAGAGGGGGAACATTGCGTACTTGGCGGAATCTTAGAGCTAGATCAGAGTGGGCCATTCCTGGATGGGGAGGTAAATGGTTGCCCCATATCATTCCTGATCGGCACTGGTGCTACCGGCTCTACTGTGAAACAGCAGTGGTTCTCAACCTACCCCTCTCGGGAAAAAAGAATCCAACTTGTGGGAGTTGTGCATTAACCAACGACTAGCCCAGTTTCAGAAGCAGTACCTGTCAAAATAGGGTCCTTTGAGGGGAGTAATTGATTTGTGGTGTGTGACTCGAGTCCTGTAAACCTGCTAGGACAAGATCTTTTGTGCAAGATGAATTGTTCAGTTTACTGTACACCATTTGGTATTGAGTTCCAGATGCAAGATGAAGTCATTGCTTTTAAACTTGTCAGTCAAAGACCGGATTGTACCCCATGTTGACCAAAGGCGTTGCCCCTAGAGCTGAGAGACACAGTGTTACCTGAAGTCTAGGGTTTTTCAGGGAAAGACACAGGTCTCATCCGTCCGCAATTCACTGAAGCTCAATGCTGAGTACCTGAGAATACCACAATATGATCTGTCCCCAGAAAAATGCTAGGAATACTCCTGTGATTGACTCAATGATTGAGCAAGGCATTTTGAAAGAGATTATGTGGAGTCCATGTAACTCACCCATCATGGGTTTACAGAAACCCAATGGCTAGTACCGCATTTCTCAAAACCTGCAGAAAGTCATTTCCATCATTGTTCCTTGTTGTCATGTGATCCCGAATCCAGCTGTTGTTTTGTTTCAGATTCCATGTGAGGCCGAGTGTTTTTCTGTCATTGACTTGTGGTACGCCTTCTTCACTATATCGTTGCATGAGGATAGCCAATTCCTCTTTGCTTTCTGGCTCAACAGCTGTGTTTTAGTATGGAGCAGAGTCCCACAAGGGTATAAAGAAAGCCCATCCACCTTTAACCAGATACTTAAAAAGAATCTGTAGTCTCTGGTGATGGCCTATCACTCAATCCTAGTTCAATAAATGGACAACCTATTGGTGGTGTCAAATATGCAAGAGGCTTGCAAACATTACACAATTTCTCTGTTGAACCGCTTAATTGAGAATGGACATAAAGTATGCCCCACCAAATTGCAGTACTGTAAGAAAGACAGCTGTACCTAGGGCATCACATTGAGAAAGGAGCGAGGAATGTGTCACAAGAGAGAATCTCAGCAATTGATGTGTCAGATCCGGTACCATGGGATGACGGCTGCATGCGAGTCTTCTTAGGGTTGAGAGAATGTATCTGCCATCCCTCAGGACTGGGAATGGAAGGTTATAATAAATGTTTTGCTTTGTTTTTTGGCTTACAAACAGTTACCTCACTAAGTATGAGCAGGTTATTCTTGGTGCAGAGAATGTTACCTTCAGGAGATGCACTACACTTAACCCTGCCACTCTTTTGTCTGTACCTGGAAATTATGTCACTGAAGATGAAGGTGAGCAGAACTGTTTGAATGTTACTGAACCATGTACCAAGCTGTGACCTGACATTCTAGAAGTGCCACTACCTGTATCAGATTATGTGATGTTTGTTGATGGGTCCTGTTTATGAGACCGTGAAGGAAACCTGAGAGATGCCCATGAAGTCTGTACTGTCTCCGGTGTGGTTGAAGTCTCCTGGCTTCAAGGAGTATTTTCAGAAACAAGGGGCCAAATGTATTGCTTTTATTAGAGCATGCTGTGTTTCAGACCAGATAGTCAGTATGGCTTTGGTGTTGTTCATGACTTTGGACAGCTATGGTAAAAACAGGACTTTATGACCTCTTCAGGCTCCCCAATTAGAAATGGGAAGAGTGTCCACATTTTTTTATAGGTTTAACAGTTACCTGCCCAGATTGCAGTTGTGAAGTGCGCTGCACACCGCAATGTAACAGACTATGTCACAGTGGGCAAAAGATATGCGGAGAGACCGCAAGGCATTGTCCTCTGAAGGCTTGCACCTTCAATGGGGAATACCAAAATGAAAATTTGGAAGAGATAAATTGCAATTTGTTGTTAACCACTGTTGCTACTTGGGAGGAACTTAAGAGGTTACAGGTGGAAGTGTCAGCAGCAGAACAGCAAGGCTGGATAAGGGCTGGTTGTGTCAAAAGAGATGAGGATGCCATTTGGGTTTCAGGAGATGGAAGACCTGTGTTACCAGAAAGTTTGTTACCTCCAATGGCAAGACATTATCATGGACCTGCACATGTAGGGAGTGACGCCATGGTGTGCTTGTTCAGGCAGACTTGGTTTAACCCCAGGTTCAGACTGATGACTGAAGGGTTGTGTCACAGATGTGTTGTATGCCAACAGCAGAATGTTGACAGAAGAACATCAGTAACACTGAGCCACATTGGGAGATCAAGAGGTCCCTTCAAACTGGACTTCAAGATGCCTGTGTGCAATGGACTGGGATACGTCCTAGTGATTGGTGTATCTTTTCGCGTTGGGTTAAAGCTTACCCGACCAGGAGAAATGAGTCTCACATTAGCTAAGTTGTTGTTGAGGGACTTTATTCCATGTTTTGGCTGCCAGACTTCTCTGGAGTAGGACCACATAGCTCATTTTAATAATGAGGTCCTAAAGATGTTGTGCGGTCCTGATGATGAGCCTACGCAGTACTCAAGATAGGAGGAGGAGGGTTGTCTCCCCATGAAATCATCATGGGTAGAGTTATGAGACTGCCAGCTGTGCCTGCGAATACACTCCTGGATATTACAGATTACATAATTCACTGCACAGGACTGGCTGATGTGGTGCATTCTGTGTCTCATCCGGTTGGAGAGGCTACAGCCCTGCCTCAGCAGGGGCAGTGCCCTGACCTCAGTACCAGCAACTGGGTTATGGGGAAGAAGCACAGGCATACGTCGTACTTGGAACTTCGGTGGCAAGAACCCTACCAGATTATCTTGGTCACTGCAACAGCTGTGAAGTGAGGAGGTCTCCCCTACTTGGTACATTCCTCCCATAGTCGCAGTGCCCTTTGTCCCCTTGATGATATAACAGCACCTGTCCCTGAAGTGCCGGTGGGTACTGTGAGACAAAGGGAGCAGGTTAGTCAAGTTGTTGGGGAACAGCAAGAAGCTAGGACAGCCCTTGTTCAGCCTGAGTGGGGTCTCAGAGAGTCAACAGTTGATGTTGGTGCAGAAGAGTCTCTTGCTGTAGTGTTGACTGTGCCAGATTCAGACCCTGGTGACGGGCCTAGTGCAGCAGTAATGTGATTTGTACCTGGAGACCGGTGGCCAAGAAGAGACGGAAACGCAGTTTGTGTGACGTGCGTGCGCTACACACTATCCCAGAAGATACTGAAGGATCTGGCCCAATTCACAAGGATGGAGAATCAAGTAAGGAGATCAAGAGAGCTAGAGTACTGTTTTGGAGGTACTCCTCAACTGATTGGACATACTTAGCTATCAATGAGTGGGAGAGAGCATTTTGGACATTGTGCTATAACAATTTGCATTCAATTGAGTCTCCTTGAACTGAATTGTGTGGCTGAACTGAGTTTTGAATTTGTATTGTCACTAAACAGACTGAGTCAATTTTTCCTGAATGTGATCATTACTGAGTTGAACTGAGTATTTATTAGAGAGAACTTCATAGATTTTGCTGAAACTATTAAGAAGAGTACCAAAGTCTAAGTCTGCTGAAGGAGCGAAAGGTTGTCACCTAGAAGATCACGGAGTAGACTTAAGGAAGTCTAACGAAGATCCTTTGTACATATTTTGCTAAAGAGACACTTGAACTTTGCTTTGCTGTTTGCTCAAGTGGAAGCAAACTGAGAAAACTATGCTGAAATCTTCTATTTAAGCAGTTTAACTTCAGAGAACTCATGGTGCTTAACCCTAATACTAATAGACGTAGAGGCTTATATGTAGGAGTGTTTGCCACATTAGTATTAATTACTTTGCTTGCAATGTTGAATTTACCCCACCATTCTCCTGTAGAGGAGCTAAGGACTACAAGTGTCCTCAAACACTACTTCCTACTTACAATAGTTTAGCTGCAATAGATGAGAAAGATTTGCATGTAGTTTCATCTTGAGGAGACTATCCCTTGAATATTTATTCTAAATGTCTTAATAAATATGTCGACATAATGGATGCTAGGATTTGCTACGTCTGCTTTTAATTGCCTGCATAAGTTGCTGAGGATATGACATACCATCACCTCAACTTGACATATGTAGTTACCTGTTGTTTATTACTGAGCTTATTCTATGGAACTCAAATCATGACTTGGTTGTTGCAATAGCGGCCTCTATTTAGTGTGGGTGGTGTGGTGGAGTGGTGCGGGGGAGCGGAAGGGGGAATAAAAAATAAAAATAAATGGACTTACCTGGGTGCCACCGGGTGCTGCCGCCTCTGCTCTGTCTCATCCGCATCACAACAGGAAGCTCCAAGCCTCCCAGAATCCTCTGTCCAATCACAATACTGACTTAAGCAGTGTTGTGATTGGTCTGAGAGTCGTGGATCGGTGCTCAGACAGGGGCTTGAAGGCTTTGCATGTTCCTCAACAGGCTGTTTAATGCAGGTGGAGAAGATGCACAATGTGCATGATGGTTTGACCGTGCCTCTTGGGCTGGTCAAACCATCATGCACACTTTAGAGTGTGCTTTACACTCATCCCCTGCCCCCTGCACTGGCCAGCCCAGCCCTCCCCTCCCCCCACCTAAGAACGAAGGAAAATTGGGGCATTGGAGCAGTGTGGCAACATTCCTCCGCCTTAGCGGAGGAGCCGCTAGTGGAGACTTGATGAATAAACCATCCTTACCTATCAAACATATGTTTACTTTAGAAAAAAAAAATCTATTAGGTGTGCACTAATGATTCATATATTTCATTGAAATGTAGTTCTTAGTTGTACATATTCAAGATTGTACTGTAGGCCACATCTGATGCAAGTTTAATGTACTGACAATTTTACATTTATTTGTGTTTGAAAGTGCACATGCATATTAAAGGTGCACAATTGATTTAATACTTTAAAGTTGTCTTGATTAGGCCTGTTTTCCATTCTGCACAAAATACTGTTTTCCATTTTTTGCTTACAGGACTTTTTCCTTGCAGGTGCAATTTACACGGTTTGCTAGTTGAGTACAATGCTGTACTAGCAATAGAGAGAGAGTCTGTGAAGAAGATCTTGACAAAGAACATGGAAAGTCCGGGCGTTAACTGAAGATTTCTAATCAGTATTATTGTAACATGGCCTGAGTGAACAAGGATGATGTTGTTCCCATGTTCAGTGTGGGACATTTCATTAATGTTGCAGCTCACAGCGTGAAAATGTAAAAAGACAATGAAACCCCTGATGATGCGTAAAGAGGAGTGTTACCTGGGACATTCTGATGCAAATGCCTGGACTATACACTTTTTGAGGAAACAAGTACTTTCCTTTGGACTTTGATAGGTTAAGACCTCCCTGCTCTACCTTGATTCTTTGCTACGCATTGCTTAGGCTAACACTTATTCACCTGTCCCTAAAAGACTCTTGACCGAGCTTCTGAAATGCTGACACCTTCCTGCATTGCTCTATTTTTCTCCTTTATTGAATTCCCCAAGCTTTTGAGATTCTTTTAGATACAACCATCTTCTTTAGTTTGGGCTTTAACGTAGACGTAGACTCATGTATAGAAGAGAGAACCAGTAACCACTCTCTGAGCACTAAATTTTGTTATCGATAATTTGTATTGCTGTGACCAACCTTCTTGCTTGCCTTATACTGATACACCTAAACTTCTTAAGGAGTTTGGGTTTCCCAGTTGTTATTCTGTACCTTTACAGCATGCGTGCTGAGATTTGTGTACCTTAACTTGACTGCTCAATTGTATTAAACCTACTCAACTATAGTCACTGTTTCCTGATCCTTACTGTGCAGCCTGTTAATTGAAATTGATTTATTAAACATTAACTCCCATCACCTCTCAGGTGGTAAAGAAATGGTCCATCGGATGAAAAATGGTAAGAGGATTGGCCCAGAGCACTGGATCAGGATTGGTCTCATACCAGACATGTTTGCAACATTTTGTAGCAGAGGCAGATTGGTCAGAAAGGAAGAGAGCAACTATCTTCTATAGAGAATTAGGGTAGAAATTAAAGGAGGAATTAAAGGACATCATGGCATAAATAATAGATCTCTCAAAATCCTGCACTGAACCAATTGATCTGGTTGTCTAGTTGGAACACCATTTAACCAAAGTAAAAAGAGGAAAAAAAGATGGAGCGACATGAAAATCATCAAGACTCATGAAAAGAAGCCAGAAAACTCAAGAGGATTGGATGATCCTGAACCTATGCAGATTGAGGAGTTTGTGCCCCACTTATCAAAGAAGAGAACAAGAGAGACAATCACAGAATCTGTTTCTTTGCTGTGGAAAAGAGGATCATTGCATGAATGCCCCCTGAAACCAAGAATAGGACTTAAAACATCGGTGCCTGCTCAAAAAGAGTCAGAGAAAGATGTGACTTGGAAGTAAAAGACATTGGATGACATTGAAAAACTTTACATCTTCCTGATATTTCCGTACTCAACCTGGCACAAATAGAACATTTTTAACATTCACAATACAGGTTGTGTTCTGCAAGATACTTGCCTTCATTCCAGAGAAGAAAAAGCATTGACAAAGCCAATAGGTCTCGGCAATGCCCAATTTATTGACCTTGTCAATGTGAATGTCTTTTAGCCATGTTGCCTAGCAGCACATCTGCTGTTCATCATGGCCCAAAGTCACTTAAATCACAGAATCATGAGTCTCTTCACCCCTCATGTTGAGTTTATTGTCTTGCCCCTCCTAACACAAAAAAGTGCTATATCTTGGCCTGCTATGACCCAATATAGATCTTTTGTCAGTGACTTTCACCCAGATGTGCTTCCAGACAATATGGCTAAAAACATGCACATTGACAAGGCCAGTAGCTGGGGCCGAGATCTATTAGCTTTGCCACAGCTTGTTCAGTGTTTTCTGAGTCTTGCTGAACAAATGTTGAGGTAATAGTGGGAAACAGTTGAGGATCTTTTAGGTGAAGCGAGGATGTAGCGTAACAATCAGAGCTGCCAATAGGGGAACTGGGGAACCAGGTTCGAATTTTGGGTTTTCTGAACAGGTTGTGATTCTAGGCAAATCACTTATGCTTCCCCCTGTGTATGACACTAACGGTGTCATTGTATAATGTAACTGGTGATCACTTAAAGCACTCCAATACCATCGGCTGGTGTTAGCACAATGGCTAGAGGAGGATGGAACAAGCGCTCCAATACCATCAGATCGTGAAAAAATAAGTAAAAGCAGCTGGGACGAGGGTGGTAGTGGTGGGACATGTCAAGCAAGAAAACAGGAGGGGATGAGTAGATGGGAGATGCAACAACGGGAGAGGGCGGGACGAAGGAACCATGAAGGGGAAAATATACCCTAATTGAAGCAGGATGAGCGACAAAAATGAAAGTGTCATTGTGGAATGTAACTGGTGAGCACTTAAAGCACTCCAGTACCATTGGCTCATGTTTGCGCTATGGCAATATGAAGCGAGCGCTACAATACCATCAGATCTTGCAAAAAAATAAACAACTGTTTGTGTTTTAACAACTTTTTAAGAAATGCATTTGTTTATGTACACGTGCATTCATTTTAGTGGTATGTGTGTATGTGAAGATGAGAGACAGCCCGAAAACACAAGTACTTCTATGAAGTGCTTTAAAACAAATATTAAATAGCTGCGCAAACCAGGAGAAGTGTTAGCAGACATGTACTTGGTCCATGTGCTATAGGAGTGCCAAACACAAGCAGAGGGCATGACATCCGCATGCTATGACGAATGGTATACACTGAAGTTTACCAATGGTAGGAAATGGGCGGCCTGTAAGCCCGCAGATAGAACACAACAAGTCTCTTCGATAGAGCGCATGGGCTGTCATGCCGAGACCTAAAAACAATAGCTTTCATGCAGGCTAAAAAAATTGGCTTTACCAATGCTTGTTGTGTTTTAGAAACGGGGAGATTAAGGGGCACATGCATCCAGTATTTTAGGTCACAAACGGGCCGAATCGCAGAATCGGCCCATTTGCGGCCAGTAAAATGCCTTTTACGATGCATCAAAGGCATTGCATTTGCAAAATAGGTAATCACAATTTTTGTGATTTCCTAATTTGTGAATGCATTTAGGGAATTCACAATTTACAATTCCCTAAATGCGATTCATGTAGCATTTCAAAAATGCAACTTTGCATTTAGGAATCGCAAATTACCATCAGTTTCAAGTTGATGGTAATTTGTGAATCCTTTGGAAAATACACAAAAGTGCATTTTTCAAAGTGCAATGTGGCACACACACATGCATGTGCACACTAACCATTTTTGGGGGTGCATCAGAGGGGCCTTAGGCCCCGTGGCAACCTTGCCATTGCATTTGCGATTACCAATTTGGTAATCTCAAATTGCCAATGCATTCCCATTCATTCCTATGGGCCTATAGGTCCAAAGGAATGAATGGGAATGCGTTCCCTAATAGTGAATCACAATTTGCGATTCGCTATTAGGGAATGTTAAGAATTCACAAAAATATTTGCAGCTCCTTCATGCATAGGCATTTGCGATTACCAAATAGTGAATCCTTAAAATTTGCTGTTTGGTAATCGCAAAGGATTACCTTGATGCATGTGCCCATAAGTGATATATTCAGAATCACAAAATGTGGAAGTGATTCAGAGGCTAGGGAGATGATATGGTGTCCTTTCGGGAGAGGATGGGGCATAAGGGCCAGAGCTGCTGATTATGGTGCTGGTAAACTGCGTTCGAGTTTCGGCATCATCTTATAAGACTTGATTTTGGGCAAATCACTTAATCTCCCTGTGCCTACAAAAATTAATGTCGCCTGGTGCAGAGTAACTGGTGCTAATGTAAAGACCGCCAATACCTTTGGATGGTATTTGGAGCTATATAAAACTGCACCAAAAAAGTAACTGGTGCTAATGTAAAGTGCTCCATTCTCGAAGTGACTACAAAAATGAAGGTATCCAGGTGTAAAGTAACTAATGCTAATGTAAAGTGTGCCAATACCATCGAATGGTGTTTGGAGCTATATAAAACTGCACCAAAAAAGTAACTGGTGCTATTGTAAAGTGCTCCATTCTCCCTGTGACTACAAAAAAGAATGTATCCAGGTGTAAAGTAACTAGTGCTAATGTAAAGTGTGCCAATACCTTTGGGTGGTGTTTGACGCTATATAAAACAGCACCAAAACAGTAAATGGCACTAATGTAAAGAGCTCCAATACTGCTACATAAAACTGCACATAAAAACGACTGTGAAAAGCAGAGTGGAGAGGAGGAGGGAATCTGGGGGAAGAGAAGATCTGTGCAAGGGAAGTTTAGTGTGGGCAAGCAGCGACAGGCCGGTGGTTGACAGGCAACCAACAGCTAATGCGGGCGGCCACAGGAAGATTAAGGGTCTGATTTAGATCTTGACAGACGGGCCACTCTGTCACAACGGTGACTGATATCCCAGTCCGGGGAGGAGGGAATCTGTGCAATGGAGGTCAATGGGGCAAGCAGTGACAGGCGGAGGTGGAAACCAACAGCAACTGCAGGCTGCCAGAGGGGATTAAGTGATTTGGCCATGATCACAAAATGTGGAACTGAGACCGAGAGCAGGGAGACGATGTGGCATAAGAGCCACAGCTGCCCACTATGGAACTGGGAAACCAGGTTCAAGTTTCGGCACTGGCTTAACATCCTTGATTCTGGGCAAATCACTCAATCTCCCTGTGCCTACAAAAATGAACGTGTCCTTGTGTAAAGAAACTAGTGCTAATGTAACAGGTGGTGTTGGCGCTATATAAGACTGCATTAAAAAATAGAAAGAATCAGTGTTAGGCTGGTTTCCAGTAGTGAACATAAAGAAATGCATCGCATCAGCAACCACGTTAAAAGGACTACTTTTGCCATGGACACTGAGGGGCAGGCAGACCTTGATGAGATCAAGACTGAGCCTGGCTCCTTTGAAGAGAGTTCAAGTTAAGCAACAATAGCAAACGGAAACACTTCACTGGTGAATGCAGAAAAAGTAAGAAAGTGCCAAACACGAGAAATTTGGAGAAATAGATTCCCACCCTATTAAATAAGAAGCAACAAGTTGAGACATGGACAATTCAATCATTCTGCACAAGAGAAATTTTGTTATGCAATGTCAGCAGAAGACAGGTACTTTAGAAGCTCTGACATACCCTGTGATAAAATAACGCATACCTAATTCACTTAAGGTCTGATTTTCCAGCCAAGAACATCATTGCATAACAACCCCATATGGGGTAAATAAGCACACACCTAGTACCCACACACGCAGAAAATAAACAGAGAATACACTTGTGTCAAGTAATAGCAGCTGTGCAGACATGATCCAATCAGCACGTCAGCCATACATTAACAGGGCGATAAAAGGCAGAACACCACCAATAGAATGAAACAGACTACAATGGGGATTTAAAGCAGTGACGGGGGTGATTTGTGGATGGGGAAAGTACCAGGAAATGTGAGGGAGCAAGCAGAGATGGGAAGGAGGAGGTGGTAAAAATGGAACGCAGCAACAAAGGGAAAAGCAGTATCAGGCAGTGGGTGTTTGTGGACGGTTCAACCATCGGGAGATGCGAAGTAGCAAGCAGTGACGAAAGGGCGGAGGTTGGGGAAACAAAAAGTAGCAATGATAGGAGAAGCAGTGATAGGAAGGGGGTGATCTGTGGATGGGGCATGAGGGTGGGTGGGATGAGACAGACCTGGTAAAAGCACTGTGTAGAGTGCTGAAAAAGAAGAAAGAAAAAAGTAGGTCCTAAAATGGTCGTAAAAACAGGAGCAGTGGATGTTTTCAAGTTCTTGGTCCATGATCTGAGGGAAAGGCTAAACACAAGATGAAGCATGACCCCGCATGCGAGGGACAAATGGTGACAAAGAATATGATAGAGATGATGGTGCGAGCATATGGGAAGCCAGTGGGAGGGGGTTGAAGCCAACAGATTAAACCCAACATGTCTCTTCGAGACAGCGCATGTGCTGTCTAGCAGAGCCCTGAAAACGGACCTTATGTGTTTTAGAACCATCTTGTGGGATCAATTCAGTACACGGTTTGTCTGTTCACATCTAAGGATTTTGTGATGTATTTGACAAAGTTGAGTCAAGCATTCTGCCACTTCATAAAAATGTTGATTGTAGTATCAGTCTTCAGCCCAGATATGAGATATTGCCGGTTGGAAATGACCATCTTTTGCGTAATATTTCCTCAGATTTTAACCTTGACTGTTTTTTTCTGGCCGTAGAGCTCTGTACACTTTACCTCTACTAACCAGTGGTAAAGTGATTGTGCTTCTACCCTACACATGTTGAAATTGGTATGCACCTAATTGGCACATTTATATTACCTTTAAGTCTCTAATATATGTTACACAGAATACCAAGGGCCTTTAAGTTAAATTTTACCAGTGGACTGCAGCACACATTGTGCTCCCCACTGCAGTGATCCTATAAACCTGCCATCAGGCCTACTATTGTAGCCTGGTAAAGCATTTTTAAACTGCCAGTTTGACCTGTCAAAATAAACCCTCTTGACAGTCCGACACCTTCCTTTGGAATACTGATGTGATTCTCCCTTAAGGTAAGCCTTTGTGTCCATAAAAGTAGTGTGTGTGTGTGGTATATAAAAGTAGGATATGAATAAGTTTAATGTTACAGACGTTCTTACAGTGAAAGAGGCAAAACGCTAATTTCACTGTGGCAAAATGGTTCCCTTGTAGTGAGGTGACAATTCCTTCCTGGACAGAGACAAAGGCCTTGGGTGAGGGGAGGTGTTGTCCATTCTTTGCCAGGATAGCCTGGGGGGCTCTGCCCAGGCATTTGGAGGACTTCAAATGAGACCTGCCCTGTCTCAGGCAGATATAGCTGATATCTAGGCCTGTCTAGTCAGGCGGGCGCCAAACCCTGCAGAAGGTGGGCTGTCCCAAAACTGTTTTACAGTGACCACAGGAGAGGAATTGCTTATTTCCACAGTCACATCTCTGGGTGGGCAGAGGGATCTGTGACCAGGGGAAAAAAGGTTCTGCCATTTTGGATTTAGGTAGAAAGGTGCACTGTGTGAGAGTGTACAGTAAAATACCAAGGAAGTGCTGCAAAAGTGGATAGTGTCACCCCTGGGAACATTTACCACATTGGTTAGAGATGTCTCTGCCCACAAGCTGGTGCCAGCCACAAATGTGGCATACACAGTATCTTCATAAGTATACTGCTAGATCTGAGGAAGATTCAGAAGAAAACTGCCCTGCTGTCTGAAGACATGAGATACCCGACCTGCTTTTGATGTACCCAGGACCTCAAACAAAAACTCCAAGGTATATAAGGCTGCCCTCCTGTTAGAGGTACAGGGGTTACACAACATGCTTTAGGAGGCCTTTCTTCTGCATTTCTAGCTGGACAGTTCAAACTGGACCTAGTGTGGCTCCTACAGCTGGCCTATGTGTGATTGCCTCTTGACCCCCAATTGGTGTTCCTAAGGTACTTTACCCGAGGCTGAATATCAAGGTCTTTAAACTGCACATAAAAACGACTGTGAAAAGCAGAGTGGAGAGGAGGAGGGAATCTGGGGGAAGAGAAGATCTGTGCAAGGGAAGTTTAGTGGGGGCAAGCAGCGACAGGCAGGTGGTTGACAGGCAACCAACAGCTAATGCGGGTGGCCAAAGGAAGATTAAGGGTCTGATTTAGATCTTGACAGACGGGCCACTCTGTCACAACGGTGACTGATATCCCAGTCCGGGGAGGAGGGAATCTGTGCAATGGACGTCAATGGGGCAAGCAGTGACAGGCGGAGGTGGAAACCAACAGCAACTGCAGGCTGCCAGAGGGGATTAAGTGATTTGGCCATGATCACAAAATGTGGAACTGAGACCGAGAGCAGGGAGACGATGTGGCATAAGAGCCACAGCTGCCCACTATGGAACTGGGAAACCAGGTTCAAGTTTCGGCACTGGCTTAACATCCTTGATTCTGGGCAAATCACTCAATCTCCCTGTGCCTACAAAAATGAATGTGTCCTTGTGTAAAGAAACTAGTGCTAATGTAACAGGTGGTGTTGGCGCTATATAAGACTGCATTAAAAAATAGAAAGAATCAGTGTTAGGCTGGTTTCCAGTAGTGAACATGAGGAAATGCATTGCTTCAGCAACCACGTTAAAAGGACTACTTTTGCCATGGACACTGAGGGGCAGGCAGACCTTGATGAGATCAAGACTGAGCCTGGCTCCTTTGAAGAGAGTTCAAGTTAAGCAACAATAGCAAACGGAAACACTTCACTGGTGAATGCAGAAAAAGTAAGAAAGTGCCAAACACGAGAAATTTGGAGAAATAGATTCCCACCCTATTAAATAAGAAGCAACAAGTTGAGACATGGACAATTCAATCATTCTGCCCAAGAGAAATTTTGTTATGCAATGTCAGCAGAAGACAGGTACTTTAGAAGCTCTGACATACCCTGTGATAAAATAACGCATACCTAATTCACTTAAGGACTGATTTTCCAGCCAAGAACATCATTGCATAACAACCCCATATGGGGTAAACAAGCACACACCTAGTACCCACACACGCAGAAAATAAACAGAGAATACACTTGTGTCAAGTAATAGCAGCTGTGCAGACATGATCCAATCAGCACGTCAGCCATACATTAACAGGGCGATTAAAGGCAGAACTTCACCAATAGAATGAAACAGACTACAATGGGGATTTAAAGCAGTGACGGGGGTGATTTGTGGATGGGGAAAGTACCAGGATATGTGAGGGAGCAAGCAGAGATGGGAAGGGGGAGGTGGTAAAAATGGAACGCAGCAACAAAGGGAAAAGCAGTATCAGGCAGTGGGTGTTTGTGGACGGTTCAACCATCGGGAGATGCGAAGTAGCAAGCAGTGACGAAAGGGCGGAGGTTGGGGAAACAAAAAGTAGCAATGATAGGAAAAGCAGTGATAGGAAGGGGGTGATCTGTGGATGGGGCATGAGGGTGGGTGGGATGAGACAGACCTGGTAAAAGCACTGTGTAGAGTGCTGAAAAAGAAGAAAGAAAAAAGTAGGTCCTAAAATGGTCGTAAAAACAGGAGCAGTGGATGTTTTCAAGTTCTTGGTCCATGATCTGAGGGAAAGGCTAAACACAAGATGAAGCATGACCCCGCATGTGAGGGACAAATGGTGACAAAGAATATGATAGAGATGATGGTGCGAGCATATGGGAAGCCAGTGGGAGGGGGTTGAAGCCAACAGATTAAACCCAACATGTCTCTTCGAGACAGCGCATGTGCTGTCTAGCAGAGCCCTGAAAACGGACCTTATGTGTTTTAGAACCATCTTGTGGGATCAATTCAGTACACGGTTTGTCTGTTCACATCTAAGGATTTTGTGATGTATTTGACAAAGTTGAGTCAAGCATTCTGCCACTTCATAAAAATGTTGATTGTAGTATCAGTCTTCAGCCCAGATATGAGATATTGCCGGTTGGAAATGACCATCTTTTGCGTAATATTTCCTCAGATTTTAACCTTGACTGTTTTTTTCTGGCCGTAGAGCTCTGTACACTTTACCTCTACTAACCAGTGGTAAAGTGATTGTGCTTCTACCCTACACATGTTGAAATTGGTATGCACCTAATTGGCACATTTATATTACCTTTAAGTCTCTAATATATGTTACACAGAATACCAAGGGCCTTTAAGTTAAATTTTACCAGTGGACTGCAGCACACATTGTGCTCCCCACTGCAGTGATCCTATAAACCTGCCATCAGGCCTACTATTGTAGCCTGGTAAAGCATTTTTAAACTGCCAGTTTGACCTGTCAAAATAAACCCTCTTGACAGTCCGACACCTTCCTTTGGAATACTGATGTGATTCTCCCTTAAGGTAAGCCTTTGTGTCCATAAAAGTAGTGTGTGTGTGTGGTATATAAAATAAGGATATGAATAAGTTTAATGTTACAGACGTTCTTACAGTGAAAGAGGCAAAACGCTAATTTCACTGTGGCAAAATGGTTCCCTTGTAGTGAGGTGACAATTCCTTCCTGGACAGAGACAAAGGCCTTGGGTGAGGGGAGGTGTTGTCCATTCTTTGCCAGGATAGCCTGGGGGGCTCTGCCCAGGCATTTGGAGGACTTCAAATGAGACCTGCCCTGTCTCAGGCAGATATAGCTGATATCTAGGCCTGTCTAGTCAGGCGGGCGCCAAACCCTGCAGAAGGTGGGCTGTCCCAAAACTGTTTTACAGTGACCACAGGAGAGGAATTGCTTATTTCCACAGTCACATCTCTGGGTGGGCAGAGGGATCTGTGACCAGGGGAAAAAAGGTTCTGCCATTTTGGATTTAGGTAGAAAGGTGCACTGTGTGAGAGTGTACAGTAAAATACCAAGGAAGTGCTGCAAAAGTGGATAGTGTCACCCCTGGGAACATTTACCACATTGGTTAGAGATGTCTCTGCCCACAAGCTGGTGCCAGCCACAAATGTGGCATACACAGTATCTTCATAAGTATACTGCTAGATCTGAGGAAGATTCAGAAGAAAACTGCCCTGCTGTCTGAAGACATGAGATACCCGACCTGCTTTTGATGTACCCAGGACCTCAAACAAAAACTCCAAGGTATATAAGGCTGCCCTCCTGTTAGAGGTACAGGGGTTACACAACATGCTTTAGGAGGCCTTTCTTCTGCATTTCTAGCTGGACAGTTCAAACTGGACCTAGTGTGGCTCCTACAGCTGGCCTATGTGTGATTGCCTCTTGACCCCCCAATTGGTGTTCCTAAGGTACTTTACCCGAGGCTGAATATCAAGGTCTTTAAACTGCACATAAAAACGACTGTGAAAAGCAGAGTGGAGAGGAGGAGGGAATCTGGGGGAAGAGAAGATCTGTGCAAGGGAAGTTTAGTGGGGGCAAGCAGCGACAGGCAGGTGGTTGACAGGCAACCAACAGCTAATGCGGGTGGCCAAAGGAAGATTAAGGGTCTGATTTAGATCTTGACAGACGGGCCACTCTGTCACAACGGTGACTGATATCCCAGTCCGGGGAGGAGGGAATCTGTGCAATGGACGTCAATGGGGCAAGCAGTGACAGGCGGAGGTGGAAACCAACAGCAACTGCAGGCTGCCAGAGGGGATTAAGTGATTTGGCCATGATCACAAAATGTGGAACTGAGACCGAGAGCAGGGAGACGATGTGGCATAAGAGCCACAGCTGCCCACTATGGAACTGGGAAACCAGGTTCAAGTTTCGGCACTGGCTTAACATCC
The DNA here is from genome assembly GCF_964204655.1 of Triturus cristatus. Lineage (NCBI taxonomy): Eukaryota > Metazoa > Chordata > Amphibia > Caudata > Salamandridae > Triturus > Triturus cristatus. The sequence goes on along the minus strand of NC_140592.1, from coordinate 805,463,374 downwards.
TTGATTCTGGGCAAATCACTCAATCTCCCTGTGCCTACAAAAATGAATGTGTCCTTGTGTAAAGAAACTAGTGCTAATGTAACAGGTGGTGTTGGCGCTATATAAGACTGCATTAAAAAATAGAAAGAATCAGTGTTAGGCTGGTTTCCAGTAGTGAACATGAGGAAATGCATTGCTTCAGCAACCACGTTAAAAGGACTACTTTTGCCATGGACACTGAGGGGCAGGCAGACCTTGATGAGATCAAGACTGAGCCTGGCTCCTTTGAAGAGAGTTCAAGTTAAGCAACAATAGCAAACGGAAACACTTCACTGGTGAATGCAGAAAAAGTAAGAAAGTGCCAAACACGAGAAATTTGGAGAAATAGATTCCCACCCTATTAAATAAGAAGCAACAAGTTGAGACATGGACAATTCAATCATTCTGCCCAAGAGAAATTTTGTTATGCAATGTCAGCAGAAGACAGGTACTTTAGAAGCTCTGACATACCCTGTGATAAAATAACGCATACCTAATTCACTTAAGGTCTGATTTTCCAGCCAAGAACATCATTGCATAACAACCCCATATGGGGTAAACAAGCACACACCTAGTACCCACACACGCAGAAAATAAACAGAGAATACACTTGTGTCAAGTAATAGCAGCTGTGCAGACATGATCCAATCAGCACGTCAGCCATACATTAACAGGGCGATAAAAGGCAGAACACCACCAATAGAATGAAACAGACTACAATGGGGATTTAAAGTAGTGACGGGGGTGATTTGTGGATGGGGAAAGTACCAGGATATGTGAGGGAGCAAGCAGAGATGGGAAGGGGGAGGTGGTAAAAATGGAACGCAGCAACAAAGGGAAAAGCAGTATCAGGCAGTGGGTGTTTGTGGACGGTTCAACCATCGGGAGATGCGAAGTAGCAAGCAGTGACGAAAGAGCGGAGGTTGGGGAAACGAAAAGTAGCAATGATAGGAAAAGCAGTGATAGGAAGGGGGTGATCTGTGGATGGGGTATGAGGGTGGGTGGGATGAGACAGACCTAGTAAAAGCACTGTGTAGAGTGCTGAAAAAGAAGAAAGAAAAAAGTAGGTCCTAAAATGGTCGTAAAAACAGGAGCAGTGGATGTTTTCAAGTTCTTGGTCCATGATCTGAGGGAAAGGCTAAACACAAGATGAAGCATGACCCCGCATGTGAGGGACAAATGGTGACAAAGAATATGATAGAGATGATGGTGCGAGCATATGGGAAGCCAGTGGGAGGGGGTTGAAGCCAACAGATTAAACCCAACATGTCTCTTCGAGACAGCGCATGTGCTGTCTAGCAGAGCCCTGAAAACGGACCTTATGTGTTTTAGAACCATCTTGTGGGATCAATTCAGTACACGGTTTGTCTGTTCACATCTATTGATTTTGTGATGTATTTGACAAAGTTGAGTCAAGCATTCTGCCACTTCATAAAAATGTTGATTGTAGTATCAGTCTTCAGCCCAGATATGAGATATTGCCGGTTGGAAATGACCATCTTTTGCGTAATATTTCCTCAGATTTTAACCTTGACTGTTTTTTTCTGGCTGTAGAGCTCTGTACACTTTACCTCTACTAACCAGTGGTAAAGTGATTGTGCTTCTACCCTACACATGTTGAAATTGGTATGCACCTAATTGGCACATTTATATTACCTTTAAGTCTCTAATATATGTTACACAGAATACCAAGGGACTTTAAGTTAAATTTTACCAGTGGACTGCAGCACACATTGTGCTCCCCACTGCAGTGATCCTATAAACCTGCCATCAGGCCTACTATTGTAGCCTGGTAAAGCATTTTTAAACTGCCAGTTTGACCTGTCAAAATAAACCCTCTTGACAGTCCGACACCTTCCTTTGGAATACTGATGTGATTCTCCCTTAAGGTAAGCCTTTGTGTCCATAAAAGTAGTGTGTGTGTGTGGTATATAAAAGTAGGATATGAATAAGTTTAATGTAACAGACGTTCTTACAGTGAAAGAGGCAAAACGCTATTTTCACTGTGGCAAAATGGTTCCCTTGTAGTGAGGTGACAATTCCTTCCTGGACAGAGACAAAGGCCTTGGGTGAGGGGAGGTGTTGTCCATTCTTTGCCAGGATAGCCTGGGGGGGCTCTGCCCAGGCATTTGGAGGACTTCAAATGAGACCTGCCCTGTCTCAGGCAGATATAGCTGATATCTAGGCCTGTCTAGTCAGGCGGGCTCCAAACCCTGCAGAAGGTGGGCTGTCCCAAAACTGTTTTACAGTGACCACAGGAGAGGAATTGCTTATTTCCACAGTCACATCTCTGGGTGGGCAGAGGGAGCTGTGACCAGGGGAAAAAAGGTTCTGCCATTTTGGATTTAGGTAGAAAGGTGCACTGTGTGAGAGTGTACAGTAAAATACCAAGGAAGTGCTGCAAAAGTGGATAGTGTCACCCCTGGGAACATTTACCACATTGGTTAGAGATGTCTCTGCCCACAAGCTGGTGCCAGGCACAAATGTGGCATACACAGTATCTTCATAAGTATACTGCTAGATCTGAGGAAGATTCAGAAGAAAACTGCCCTGCTGTCTGAAGACATGAGATACCCGACCTGCTTTTGATGTACCCAGGACCTCAAACAAAAACTCCAAGGTATATAAGGCTGCCCTCCTGTTAGAGGTACAGGGGTTACACAACATGCTTTAGGAGGCCTTTCTTCTGCATTTCTAGCTGGACAGTTCAAACTGGACCTTGTGTGGCTCCTACAGCTGGCCTATGTGTGATTGCCTCTTGACCCCCCAATTGGTGTTCCCAAGGTACTTTACCCGAGGCTGAATATCAAGGTCTTTAAACCTTTTTGTCAACTTTTTACTTGAAGAAACATCAGGATATGGATACAAACTAGACCTTGGGTGAGAAAATGAAGCTTTGCCACTCAGAACGTTTGTCACCTAAACCAGAAACGGCTTCACCATGACTTAGTTCCAACACTGGAATCCGTCAACGCCAAGCCCTTTCTCTCAAATGCAGCCTAATGCCTGCTTCTGAATAAAGATTTCAATGTCCATAACGTTGCTAAGATAACTTTTTGGCCGGGACAAACCTAATCTATTTATCCAACTTGTGCTCCATTTGGGTCAAGCTTAATAATTACCCTTTCCTTGGTCTTGCGCAACAAGATGACCGTGGTTGGCACTTAATAATTTTTTGTGCTATTTTTTACTTTAAACTTGAAAGAGATTCATAGCTACTGTTCTATAGATTGTATTATTGTCATTTGGGTGTAATTTTATGTATTAAAATATTTTCTATTTTTCTAAATTGGTTTGAGATTTTTCTCTTGTGGTTTTTCTTTGTTACTGTTTGTGTACTGCATACATACTCTACAAATTGCCTCTAATGATTATCCTGCCTGCTCTGTGCCATACCAACCAAAGGGCTGAGCTCAGGTGTATTTAGCAAATTTTGTGTCTCACCTTGACAAGGATTGTGATTATAGCTTGTTCTCACCCCTCTTAAACAATAACCCAGTTTCTTACATTGGTGTTCAGCCGTAGAATCCAGAACATTTATTTTTACTGCCACTCAGTGGTAGTAAAAGGAAGCCATGTGTTCAGCACCAGTTATAAAAGCACCTGACTTCTCAAATGAGTGCTTGGTGCAGACAGATGCTTCGGAGCATGGAATTGGGGCTGTTCTCTCAAAACTGAACAATGAGGGCATGGACCAACCTGTAGCCTTCATCAGCAGGTGACTACTTCCTAGAAAACAAAAGTGGAGTGAAATTGAGAGGGAGGCATTTGCATTGGTCTGGGCACCGAAGAAACTGAGACTGTATCTGTTTGGAATTCATTTCCAGGTTCAGACATTCACATACCCCTCAAATGGCAAATAATGAGTGAGAATCATAACCTGTTGCAGTGGTCCATCTCCCGACAGAAAATTGACTTTATGGTAGAATATCACCCACGGAATGACCACACAAATGCTGATACTCTTTCCAAGTTTTTCTGCCTCTGCAATGAGAATTCATATGGAGGTGGGTAGCATTCCCCGCCTTCTGCCCAGGGAGGACCTATGTTGAAAGTGACCATCTTTTCTGTGGTATCCCTCCAGATTTTTGTCTTTACTGTTTTATCTGGTAATAAATAAATGTACACTTTACCCCTGCTAATCAGTCATAAACTACTTGGGCTCCCACTTTAAACATGATAAAATATGTGTATAACTGATCGGCACAACTAACTTACCAATAAGTCTCTTGTATATGGTACAACATATACCCAATGCCTGGATGTAAATGTCATCAGTGGGCTGCAGCACAGATTGTGCTACCCACTGCAGTGACACCACAGAACCGACCTCAGGCCTACCATTGTCGCATGGTAGAGCAGTTTTAAACTGCCAATTAACCTAAATAAATGAATCATTTTTTTTAAACCTCAACCTTCCTTTTAAACACTAATTAGTTAGCACTAAGGTAGGCATTAGTGCCCATAAGGCAGAGTGCATGGTATTTAAAAGTAAAGCATGTTAAAATGTAATCTTCCATGTGCCCTTACAGTAAAAGAGCCTCAGGCGATGCTAACTGCTTTCCTAGAGAGAAACACTGAGTTACACTATCAAACCTTACAATGCTAATTTCTATTTGCTAACAGCTAGAACAATATGTCAAGGATTATTTTAATTGCGAGACAAAATCCACTTTAATGGTAAATTGTGTCTAACCATCAAGGAAAAGGTGTTGTAGAAAATCACCTTTTCCTTGTCTTAAGCCTCAGTAGCCTTTTGTAAGTATTCCAACTGTCACCTGGTGGCTGATGGCTCCCCTGCAGTTAGGTATCAATTGCTCCCCAGACAGGGACAAAGGTGTTTGGTGTGGGGAGGTGTTTTCCTTTCCTTGACATGGTGGCCTGCTAGCTGTGCCCGGGCATCCTGATGGCTGTCCCCTCTACTGCCCCTCTAGTCAGGCTGTGACCAAGCCCTATAGGAGGAAGAACTGCCCCAGAATTGATTTAGAGTGCCCACAAGGGAGGGGTGCCTATTTCCATAGCCATGCCTATGGGTGGGCAGAGAGAGCTCTCAACAGAGGAAGAAAGGTTCTGCCATGTTGGATTTAGGGCGGGAGGAGCACTGTGGGATAGTTTACAAAAAAACACCCAGAATGTGCTGGAAAAGTGGGTAGGGTCCCCCCTGGGAACTTGTACCCCATTGGTTAGGAAGTGGCCAGAGGATGCATTCCTACACAGTTAGAAGGACCTGAGGAAGATTCAGTAAAGGACTGAGAAGAGTGCACCTGCTCTTTTGTACCCAGGACATCGGAAGTGACTCCAGGGGTCATCAGGCTGACCTCCAAGCTTCAAGAGGCATTTTTCCTGCATTTGCAGTTCAACTGCATTTGGCCTGAACCCTGCTGCTGGCCTCTAATGAACTTAGACTTGACCCCCAAGTGCTGTTTGAAAGCTCACGGTTCCTTCGCTGTGCTCACAGTGTACTCCTTCCTGCCTAATCCTATAATCTGGAAATTAGAAACTTTAGGAGACTGGGACCAACCTGCCCTGCTGATCCAACAAGGGTGGATCAGTGATGGGCCTGCTTCACCATAGCTCACACTTCATTCTTCTCTCAGTGCTCAAATGTGTCAATGCTATGTCCTCCTCAGCTTCAGCCTGCTGCCTGGTCTGGAACAGTTACTGAGTTGATGTAGACAGCTTCATAGGCACCACCACTGGTGGAGATCTGATTGACTCTGAAGAACCTCCGGGCTGATCAAATAGAAAATCTGCACTCAAACCTTTCCTGCATAAATTAACACTTTCACGGCAACTAGTCTTGATGCCACACTCTGCCAATGTCAAGCCACTTGTATCAACTCCAGCCCACTGTGGGGTTCCGCCTAAGGCTTTACATTGCTCGCTACGTTTCTAGGTGCGAAAGTAACATTTTGAACAGAACAAACTTTGTTCTTGTATCCAACCCACGCTTTATCGCGTCATCCTTAGAACTTTCCATTGTGTCAGTCTCGCTCAACCAGATGACTGCGGTTGGTGCATTACCCCTTTTGCCACTATATTATTAAACCTTACAAATTCATAACTCTGGTTCTACTGATTGGATTTTTATCATTTTGTTCATTTTATTCTCAATTTTTCTAAAAGGGTTCAGAATTTTCCTTATTTTGTGCTGCATAAATACCTAACACATTTTAGGCCAGTCTATTCTGTACCATAGCTACCATGGTGTGAGCTCAAGTTTATTTTGCGACTTTTGTTGTTTACTCTGACAAGAATTATTATTTTTATGCGAGGTAGGTTCTCACCACTCTCAATTAATGACTTAGTTTTGTGTACTGCACAGTAGAATGTATGTGTTTGTAAGATAAAGAAAATGGCAACAACAGCCCTATGTCTAGGACAATTTGCCTTCAGGCTGCATCATGCACTAGTTGACCAACCTAATATCTCCTCTTTTTCATACCCCAAAAAGGTAGTGGGAGTTGAGTTTCTGTATTGAGTGCAGTATTCATAGCAAAAACACTATTAAGAACATGTACCCACTTCTTCTAAGTCTGATGCGGCTAGATCAACTGAAAGATGCTACAATATATACCAAGTTGGATCTACCAGGAAGAACAATGCCATCCCTGCAATTACCTGCTAGTGTTCTATCAGCAAAGGCATCAAGTTCTTGGACAGCATGCAATATTTGGTTTCTGGCAAATGCAAGAAATTCCAAACAAAAATTATTTTTTACAAGCATTTATTAACATAGCAATGATATGAAATAATGAGGTGCATTCTGCGAATATTTGTAAAAGGAATAAAAATGTATAGATAATCTAATAATATAACCCTAAAACATCCAAATTGCATGGAGTGCAGTACATCTGAAGAATCTGAAGTCAGTGCCAATGCCCGCATGTGTATCTCCACCGTTGTTTGCAATGGGAGGTCTCTAGTTGGCAGTGGCTTGCACCTTGTCCAAGGAGGGACCCTTCCTTCTAGTCAGGATAAGGGAATAACACACCTAGATATCCCCTGCTGACCCCCTTGGTAGCTTGGCATGAGCAGACAGACTTATCTCAGAGACAATCTGTAAAGCAGTTGTATCCAAGCACACAGTAACACAGTGAAAACAATACCAAAGGACACCACACCAGTATAGATAAAGAAAGTATCTTTATCTAAACCAAAAAAGACCAAAACAATAAAAATCCAAAACCCACTTATGAAAATATCACTTTAAAAAGGCTTTAGCAATTCCGTCTATAGCAAACTATGGATGCAGGTTTTTTCCACAAAGTACCTGAGGATGCGTCAAAATTCACCGAACAAAGCAGCTGCAAATGAGCGAGGTGTGGGAAAACACAGTGATGCGTCGGTTCCTAAGTCCGCAGGGAGGCAATGCTTCAATTCTGCTTCCTGCTGGAGAAGTGTTGCATCAAATCCAGACTGATGGACATCTGGGATCTGATGGTGTTGAACTTGGCACAAAGGTGCATTGCGTGGGAATTCCAGGCACTGCAGGTCAATGAGGCAGCAATCGAGGCGCTGCATCGATTTCTGCAGCTGCAGACAGGTGATACATGATATGATATGATAAAACTATTTATTGAGCACACGTTCACCAGCGGTTTCATGGCGCTTTAGACGGAATGCGTAGACAGATGTAGTGAGAATTAATTAGTTAAAGGCCTGGGAAAAGAGCCAAGTCTTAAGGGATTTCCTGAACTGAAGATACCAGGGAACTTGACGTAATTTGGGGGGGAGGGTGTTCCAGAATTGAGGCGCCAGGGTCGAAAATCCTAGACCACCATGTTTTTCACGCTTAAATGAACAAGGGGTCAGTAGATTCAAGCTGGAAGAACGTAGCTCACGAGAGGGGGCACATCGCTGAATTCTGGTGGCAATGAAAACAGGTTCATGGAACGACAAGGCTCTGTGGATCAGGCAGCCGAGTTTGAAGAGACAGCGCTGGGTCACTGGGAGCCAATGGAGACTCCTAAGCAGGGGTTTCGCGTGGTGGGATTTTGGCTGGCCGTAAACAAGCCTGGCGGCTTGATTCTGTACCATTTGTAGCCGGTGAGATTGGTATGCAGGAATTCCGGCGTACAGTGAATTGGCGTAGTCGATACGTGACATTACTAAGGCCAAGGTAACTTGGATAAGGGCTTCAGAGGAAAAGGATCTGCGAATTTTCCAAATTCTTCGCATGTGGAAGAAGCAGATTCAGACCACCGAATTAATCTGGGCCTTCATGGTGAGGTCGCTACTGATTGTGATACCTAGGCTTTTGACCGAGCTGACTGGGGAGGGTGGGCATCCTAAGGAATGGGGCCAAAAGTTAGAGTTCCAAGGGTTGGCTGAAGTCCCTGTGAGAACCAGCTCCATCTTATCAGGGTTGAGCTTTAACTGGTTGGAGTTCATCCAGTTGCTGATGAAATTCATGGTCGATTGAAAATTCTCCATGGAGGAGGGTGACGAGTCTATGGTAAAGACAAGCTGGAGGTCGTCAGCATAATTAAATGTGACTACTTCTCTCTTCCGAAGATCTGAAATCAGGGGAAAAATATATAGAGTGAATAGAAGAGGGGAGAGAGAAGAGCCCTGGGGGACCACACAGGTCAGTCTTTTTTTCTCGGAGGAGAAATTGGAGAGACAAACCGCTTGGTAGCGATTGTTGAGGAAGGAAATGATCCGTTTTAGCGGGAGCCCCCGGATTCCGGCGCTCTCGACTCGATCAACCAATAAATTGAGGTCGACGGTGTCGGAAGCCGCCGACAAGTCCAGGAGCACTAGTGCCTGTGCGGAGTTCTGATCAGCCCCCTTCCTGAGTTCATCATGGACCGCCAGAACAATGGACTCTGGAGAATGTTCAGGCTTGAAGCCCGCTTGATGGGAGTCTAAATAGTGGGAGGATTCCACAAATGTGCTCAGCCAGTTTGCTACATGGGACTCCAAAATTTTACCCAGGAAGGGTAGCAGCGATATTGGGCAGAAGTTACTGAGTACAAGAGGGTCAAAGCCTACTTTTTTTAGGATGGGTGTAACTTCCGCAGTCTTGAAGAGATTAGGGACTATGCCCGTGGAGAGGGAGTTGTTGAGGAGCGATAGGGGAGGTTCGGGAAGGTGGCAGATGACTGTCTGTCGGGGAGCCTGAGCGGACACTTTTGAGGAGGGAGAAGAAGACCTCCCGAGTGATCGGTGGAAAAAGATCAAGATGGAGAGGATTGCGGTAAGGGCAGCCAGGATCGGGGGTAGGGTGGCCTTGGGGATACTAGCTTTAATACTGGTGATTTTGTCAATAAATTAAGTGTTGAGAGAGTCACAGAGGGATTGTGAAGAGGTGGGTTTTAACGGTGACGCGGTCAGGTTTGACGAGTTCGTCCACAATGAAGAAGATGTCTTTAGCTTTGTTAGTTGATTGCAGGATTTTCAGTGAAAAATAATCTGATTTAGCTCTGAGGATGGTGCTCTTATAGTCTTTGAGGGCCGATGTGAAGATAGATTTTTTGATTGGGCAATAGTCCTGTCTCTACTTGCGTTCAGTTTGGCGCAAGGCGAGTTTCATTTCTTTGAGATTGTTGGTGAACCATCGCTGGGCGTCATGGGGCCGCATGTTTTTGAGCTTTCTCATGGGAGCCAGGCTATCTCTCGCCAAGGCCAGCCAGGCATTGATGTTTTCAGCCTGGGCATGCAGTGAAGTCGGGTGGCCATTGGACAGAGGGGTAAAGGGCATGGAAGTGGCTAAAAGGGTGCAGAGTGTTGAGGTATCTACCCGGCTCCAGTTCCTGGCCATTGAGGAATATTGAGGAGGGGCTTTGGTGGAGAGGATGTTAGGGATTGAGAAGGAGATAAAGTGATGATCAGACCAGGTGCAGGGGGTAATCTGTAGGTCAGTGACATCGAGGTTGGATGTCCAAACCTGGTCCAGGATATGACCTTTTATGTGGGTGGCTACCTTGATGTGCTGGATGAAGTTCATTCCTCAAATACATCAAATCTTCCAGGTGCACTGCAGGCTTGAGGTGGAGTTGGAGCAGGAGTTTCGAACTTCAGAAAATCGGTGCTCAGGGCTCAGGCTGTGGCAATTTCTCAGCCCGCACACAGGCGCTGCGTTGATATTTTTGCATACACCTTGCAATGTGTGTGTTTTTCAGCCACACTGCCCTTTGCAGCAGGAAAACAACCTTCAAGGGCCCAGAAACGGGATTAGGCACCACAAGGTAGGTCAGAACTCCCTGCAGAGGAGTTCAAGGTTGTTGTAGGTGAAGTCTTTGTGTCCCTGAGACTCCTTAAATGGAGGCAAGCTTTACATCAAGCCCTTGGAGAATCTTCTCATGAAGGTTTCACAGCAAAGTCCAGTCATTGTCCTCTTTAAGGCGGAAGCATCAACTGCAGGCCAACCCAGCAAAGCAACACACAGTAAAATGGGCAGTGCTCCTCCTCACAGCTCTTCAACTCCTCTCCTTAGCAGAGATTCCTCTTGATCCAGAAGTGTTCTAAAATCCTGGCGTCAAGGACCCAATACTTAGACTAATCTTTCCTCTTCAGTCTTTGCTTAGAAATTCTCCCTTGCTCAGTAAAACCATTTCTATCCACCCTGGTCCAGCCACACGAAAGGGGGTGGAGACAGCATTGTGAAGGACAGCCACAGCCTAATCAGGTGCTAGCAACAACTCGTCCTAACATTCTAGCTCAGGATGGCTCATCAGCATATACAGGGCAAACCTCAGCTCCCTTTTTATGAGTTTCTGGAGTGAATGCACAAACAGCCCCAGCCAGTCTAAAACCAGACGGTGAAACCATAAGCAGGTAGAGGCACACAGGATGATTAAACATGAAAATGACCACTCTCTAAAGTCATTTTCAAACACACACTTTAAAAACCACCTTTACTCAAAGGTGTGTTATTACATTGGGAGTCCAGAGAGTGAGAGTCCAAATTCCAAATCTCTAGCTATTCCCAATTGGAAGATACACTTGTTAAATTTTACAGGGTAGCTCCATTAATAGCCTAGGAGAGAGCTAGTCATTTAAATAGTGAAGAATGAAATACACAGTATTTCACTATCAGGACATTTAAAACACACCAATGCATGTCCTACCTTTCACATACACTGCACCCTGCCCATTGGGGTACCGTTGGCCTACCTTAGGGGTGCCTTACATTTAATAAAAGGAAAGATTAAGGCCTGGCAACTGGGGGCACTTGCCATGTCAATGTGGCAGTTCAAAGCTGCATGTGCAGACACTGCAGTGGCTGGCCTGAGACACATTTGAAAAGGCCACTTTTGTGGGTGGCACAACCATTGATGCAGACTCACTAGTAGCATTTGATGTACAGGCCCTGGGCACACACAGTGCACTTTACTAGGGACTTACCAGTAAATCAAGTATGTCAATCCTGTCTAACCAATCATAATCAAAATTTATACAGGGAGCTCTTGCACTTTGTCACTGATCAGCCAGGGGCAAGTGCCCAAAGCATCTAAACCAGCAAAAATGAAATCCAGCACACAGTCAAAAATATAAGCGGTAGAGGCAAAAAGTCAGTGAAAACCACAGCAAGGATGCCAGGTCTAACAACTGCCAAATGTCAGGAACAAAGCCTTAAATAGCTAAAAAGCCGGCCTTTGTTCCTTCAAATATCTTTTGGGCCCAGGCTGTAATTTTCGAAAAACTTAACACTGTTTTGCATTAGTTTTGACTACTAGGCAAGAAGTACTGTCCTATGCTTAGCTAAAGTCAGAAGAGCTGGGAAACATACCTGTTTCCCAGTCAGCTTTAAATGTGTGTGATTCTGTGTATTTTGACTTACAAACACTTATTTTCTGAGCTTGTGATCTGTTTATAAAAATATAATTTGTTTTCTCAGCATTCCAGTGTATTCCTCTCAGAGGATGTCATTTAAGTTCTCAATAGGTCAGAAACTAAGCAAATCATTCTATATTACTTTTCTGCTCTTTTCTCAGATCATACACACAATTGTTTGCAAAAAGCTAATATCTCTATTGTGCTTACTCCTGACACACCAAGATTTTTCATGGCAAGCTAATTAATCCATTTGGGAAAGGAACGGGGCCCCTGCAAAACTGATACTAAACCCAGGCAGGGAAATAACTCAATTGTAAAAAATGAAAAAACACCGGGCACACTGTATATGATCTATAAAACGCATGTCAACTCTAGACGGACAGATAGTCTAAACTAGAAATGCAATCATATATACAAATAAACAGTGACGTTTTTTGTGACTTACTTATTTTTTAATATTCTGATTTCTCTTTTTTAAATATACAAAAATGAATTTTTTGATAGATAAAAGATATACATATTACATGAAATGTCTCAATAATATTTATAACCACATAAGTTCATTTCTATGGAGCAAAAGAAATACATATATCTGATAGTTTCATAGCATTCAATGCCTACTAATATACATGATATAGCCTAAATGCATCACTTATTATTTTTATACAATCTGATATTTGACTCTGTGGATACAGGTGTTAAACATTAGAATATTGGCGGCTTGTTGACAAACTGCCAATATTCTAATGTCTAACACCTGGATCCACAGAGTCAAATATCAGAATATTAAAAAATAAGTAATTCACAAAAAACGTCACTGTTTATTTGTATCAATGATTGCATTTCTAGTTTAGACTATCTGTCCGTCTAGAGTTGACATGCGTTTTATAGATCATATACACTGTGCCCGGTGTTTTTTCATTTTTTCCAATTAAGCTAGCTAATCCATTCTGCTTCTAAATGTCCCTTAGCTTTTCTATCCCTTTTAAGCACCAACCCTTAAGAAGAACCAAGTAAAACTTCTTCAAGGTAAGCAGTTCCATTCAAAGTATCCACAGGAAACAAAAGCCACAGGTGCTTCTAGAGGAGACAAATCTATTTGTGGTCTATAGAGGGTACACATAAAGAATCTCCAAACAAATGTGTTGGAATTAGGAGTAACATGAGTAGAGTTAACAACATCCCTCCTCCTATAATCATGCAGTGCTCTGTCTAGTGAAAGACAGTAATACAAAAACGTATTGTGTTGTGCGTTGCATCAATAAAGTTGTGCCCCATGGATGGGCCGTAGTTACAAAAAGGCTCACCATGACGCAACGCATAACAAAGTCAAAGTCATAGCACAACGCATCAAAATGCAACTCATCCTTAGGGATTGTGCACCAGAAGTCAGAAATGATGCATGCAAGAGGTATTCATGTCGCTTTTCACTACAAAAAGTAATACAAATTTCAGATAGCAACGCCGCCATGGAAAGGCTGCTCTCCACCTGCATCATGATATGGATGGCAGTGTCTTGCAGACACCGCCACCATATCATGCCCCTTTTTCGCCCGGTTGACGAGTCGACCGGCTGAAAAGCAGCGGATGGTCTTTCCGTCCACCGCGGGCCCCCCAGCCATACTAATATGGCGGGGGGTCATTCAGGTATGGATGGCGGATCGCCCCTGAGGGGCCAGCGGTGGCTACCGCCGGCCCGGCGGGGGCGATCTGCCCGCCATTCTAATAGACTCCTTAGTACTGCGTGAAAGGGTGCCTTTTTTACAAGGCAGCGTTAAGCCACGTTAGGTGGCTTAATGTTGCCTTGTATGTAGGGCAAAGCCCCTATCACCATCTCATCACTGAAAGTGATGTTATGGTGGTGATAGGGGCTTGTAAATATGCCCCTAATTTTGAATGAAAAGGTTCCTGGTTTTAGTATCTGATGCGCGCTCCATTGTGGTTGCACCTAGGTACCAGTCAAGTACATCCAGATGCAGTGGGTGGCACTTTTTGGCAATATGTTTTTGATTACATGCTAAAAATTGATAGCTCTGGTTTAGAAAAGAAAAACTCCAGTTTTCATTCTTGGATTGATGTTAATTTGTTTATTAATATTTACTCTATTTTTTCTAAATTGGCTTGGATTTTTTCTTGTTGTGTGTTTGAACTTTATTACTGTTTTTTGTACTGCATAATTAGTTTACACATTGTCTCTAAGTTAAGCCCTCCTGCTCTGTGCAAGAGGATTCAGCTCAGGTGCCCAGGTTATTTTCGAGACTTTAAGTATTAGCCCTGACAAATGTTTTGGCTATTATTTGAGACGGATACTCACTCCCTTCAACTAAGACCACCATTTTTTACAATAGTGTTGCCATTACTTTGGCGAAATATCCACCAAAAGATTTGTGTTGGACAGCAAACCACAATATCACACTTTGGCCTTTATCAAGATGTTGGGCGGACAACACCGCTGCGGAATCTTGACTGAACGACCCCCGGTCGGTGGTCCCGACTGCAGCATTACAATGCATCTACACATGGTGCAGTCGCATACTCCCATTTCTCTATGGGAGCTTGTGCCATAAATCAGTGGTAGCACAAGCTCCCATAGAGAAATGGGAGAATCTGTGCATCCCTACACCATCATAGGTGCCCCCTCAGTCCCCAAACAAAGGCTGCAGGGTGATGGGGGCCCTGCTAGGGGCCCCAATGTCGATTTCCGACATGCTTTCCATGTCGAATAGCCCGACATGGAAATCATGTCGGAAACCGACACTGTAATCCCTACGGTGGAAACACCGTCCATAGGTATTACGTGCAGGCTTCCAACTGGCCGATGGGCTCCCTGACTGCATTCGAATCCAGTCAGAATGACCAGCTGCTTTCACTTTCAACCGCCTGCATTGTAATGCTGCGGTTCAAAGTCAAACCTGTGATGAGACTCGCAGTTTGGAGGCTGTCGAGGTCTCACTGCAATTAGGCCCTTTGTGTTGTGTTTGCAATAGAAACATAATGCAAACCCTTCACAAAGCAGTATAACATCTCAGCCTAAGAGTATTGTATTTTATATGAATGTAGCATTGTTTACATTTTTCTGAAACATCTATCATTTGTCCAAAAAATTATTTTCAACTTCAGTAGATAAAAGCCAGGATAAAAAAAACAGCAAAACCAGTGACATGTGCATGTACTTAGCATTCAATAAAAACTCTTTATTTCTGTAAAATACCATAAAAGAAACAGAGCTTCAAGAAAACTTCGCACATGTCAATAAGGGAACAAGAAGGTACATATAGTGAGACTTGACAGTGCAGTTAAAAATGACAATCCATATAAGTTAAAATAACGAACACAAACATTTTTAAAAGAGCAATTATCTTACAATTCAAGCTTACATCAGAAAATCATATCAACCAGAGAGGAGTTGATGTGCAACTTTGGGAATGTCCCTTATCTAAAGCGCATGTGCATTGATTAAAATAATGCAATCATGAGCAGCGCACAATTATGTTAAAATCAATTATAAAACCACTCATCACAATGAAAACATTTGGCTAACAATCCAGGATTTGCAAATAAACAGGAAGTATAGAATTGCTATTTACATCTTGGAGTTTGATGGCCAAGAAGGTGCTTAAAGAGGCAGAGGATCATGTCTACAATTCTCAATAGTTGGCCGGGGGCTATCTGTGCCCTCCTTCTGATCGCCCATGAGTGGCCTACAAATTTCGCAGTTGCGCACATGAATAGTGGTCATGCATCAGATTTCAGTTTGCACGTGGCCTCTCTAAAGTCTCTGGTGCCAAGTTGCCTACAAATAGAAGTCAACCATTTACTGGGTTTTGCATATGCTGTACAGGCAAAAAGCAGATGGCCGATGGATTCATGCAAGCAGGGGCAACAGGGACAGCCCTTTTGCTGTGATCTATGAGTTTGTAAATGAGTTAACTGGCAGGCTGCCATGCCTAAACTGGATACATAGCTTCCTATCAGCTCGCACTTTAATTATATCAAGGTAGCTTTCAAAGGTGCAGCTGATTTTGAAGTCGCAACATTTTTGGGTTAGTCTACCCTGGGTGCTATCTGTATATGCTTTAAGCTCGACCCAGTCCCAATACAGTGATTTAATCTGTCTTCTATTGTGAATTGGAGGACAGGCAATGTTATGGCCAGGGAGGCCTATGCTGGACATAAGGCTTTTGACATATAATCAATCCAGCCTATTTAGTTCGCAGTGTCTAAGGCAAAGACCTCCTCAAAAGCTGCAGCATAGGATGACAGTTCCGGGGTGGAGACCATCCGCTGCCAGAACAACAAAGGGCGGACCTCCTCAAAAGCTGCAGCATAGGATGACATTTCTGGGGTGGAAACCATCCGCTGCCAGAACAACAAAGGGTGGAGCTTTGCTAGGTCTCTAATGGGTTTAATGCCCATGTCGAGCATTAGTGGGCAAAGGGGGGTGCTCTGCGGGAGAGGTCAGGCTTTTGAGGAACTTATTCTCCAGGGTTGTCAGGTAACTTGCTCTTACCATACCCCACAGCTCTGCACCGTAGAGAGCACTGCTCACAACCTTGCAGCTATATAGTTTCAAAGCCGGTGCAATTGGCTTGGTGTAGGTAAGGCAGTGCTCCTAATGCAGAGTCCCGGTTACCTGGGAAGACTTGAGGTAGACCTTGTTGAAATGGTACCTCCAGGCCATATTCTCTGACAGTTTAATTTCCAGGTAATCAAAGGAGCTCACTCTCTCCAGGGGAGTGTTACCTAAGAACAGTTTTCACTTGAAGGACTTGTAAGGGTTCAATAGCATGAGCTTGGTTTTGGATGTGTTAATTACAAGCCCCCTCCTATCGCATAAGAGTTTGAATTGGTTTAAAAGTTTCTGCAAGCCCATTGGAGTCTTCGAGAGGAGAAGAGTATTGTCTGCGAATAGAAGGGTGGCGATTCTCTGCTTAGCAAAAGAGGGGGCCTCCGCAGAGGTGGCTAATAAAATACCAACAACATTGTTGATATTCAGCGCTTAGAGACCTTTTTGGTATTAAGCACTTAACAAATCCAAATTAACATAACATAACATAACATAACATAAAGTGAGAACAAGGCTGGAGCCAGGACACAGCCTTGGTGGACCCGATGCTGTACTTCAATGGGGTCTGTGACCTGTCCCTGGCTGTTCTATCTGACCCTGGCAAAGTTCTCTTCATGGAGCCTGACAATTAGTGTAAGAATGCTCAATGACATACCCATCTCCCTGAGCACCCAACATAGTTTATCCCTGGGAAAGAGATCAAAGGCAGATTTTAAATCTATAAATGCGATGTATAAGCTCCCTTTGCCCAACAAAACTACCTTCCAATGAAGCATAAGGAGGCGAAAGACCTGATCGACTGTGCCGGTTTTCTGTCGAAAGTTCGCTTGGAGGGAAGCGAGGATGTCATTCCCTTCCATCCAATCTGAGATTTTAGCTAAGAGCGATCGACAGAAAGCTTTCTGGACACAGTCCATCAGGCTAATTGGTCAATAATTGGAAGGGTTGGACCTGTCGCCCTTTTTGAAAATGGGAATCACTTCAGCCCCCTTCCAGGATTCTGGGATCTTCCCTCCATCTGCGATGTCATTAGCCAGTGTCAGAATGTATATTCACAGTTTTCCCTGTCAGATTGGAAGAGGTCTCCTGGGATGCTGTACAGCCCAGTGGCTTTAGCGGGTACAATTGCATCCAAAGAGGTCAATATTTCGTCTCTAGTGAAAAGGATATCATGTGGTAATTGAATTGGTGCAGGGACTGTGGCAATATCAACATTTTCAAAGATTGAGTACAGGGCTCCAAAGTGTTCTTGCCACTCATTGGCTGGGATATTATTGGCCAGGGGTGGAAACCTGTCATGGATGCCCTTACCCACGAGTATCCAAAACATCTTGGCATCTGGGTGCAAGATGGATTCCCCCAGTTCTTCCCACCTCCTTTCATCCCATTCCCTCATGGCCTTGTGCTGCGCCAATTTGTATTGCCCCCTCAGTTCCCGAATTAACAGGATGTCCTTTTGCCTTAGGGCTCTGGAAAGCTGTTTTTTCAGGGATCTGCACTCCTTTGAGAACCATAAGGTCATTTTGGTCAGTTTTGCCTGGTTAAGGCGGGCCTTTTGTAAGGAAGCAGTAAAGTTTCTTGCCAAGTGGTTAGAAAACATGGAATGCAAAGCACTACAGCTAGTTGGTATAATTGTGTCGCTTGTCCGGGGAAACAGCACCCATAGGTAATTCTCAAGATCGCATTTTAGAATTCTAAGTTTATGTTCATCAGCCAAAATTGTGGGCCATTTGAGCCAGCATTTGTCATCTTAGGGAACCAGCTCCCTTGTGGCAAGGGGAGCAGGAGCTGTCTTTATCTTTTCGCCCAACGGGTGCTCCATTGTCAGGCTAAGGGGGTTGTGATCGCCCTCGCATCTCTGGGTTATAGACATGTCTAATACGATAGGCCATAACATGAGATCCACAAGTATGTAGTCTATCCGGCTTGACCCATTTAACCCGACAAAAGTCCTTCTCCCACTTTTGTCGGAAATGGTCCTTCCATTTACAGCCTGTAGCCTATATGTAAGGGTTAGAGAGTTCAACTGGAGGGCTGCTAGTGACCACTTCTTTATTGGAGGTAGCTCCAAGGGTGGAACCAACCTTATTATCCTCCTTGTTACCTTCTAGGATATCTTCCAAATCAAGGGGATCGAAATTTACATTAAAGTCACCTCCCACGATTAAGGGGTAAGAAGCCTGCTTTGCATCCAATACCTCGTCAAGGATCTCCAGGGTTGGTGATCTGTCTGCTCTTTGGCTCCTTGCATAGACAATAAAAATGTCTATGCCCTTGACCAGTGGGCCTTTGAGTCTAACCCAGAGGATATCACAATGGTTGGTAGGGAGCTCCTCAGTGGCACAGTCTAGTGCAATGTTAATCAGAATGAGGACCCCTCCAGAGGAGCAGCCATGTTTGGAGGGAATTTCTGGTTTGTAAAAAGTTACGAGGCCTGTAATAAAAGGGGGGGTCAGGCTCCAGGTTTCCTGCAGGATGCAAATCTCACTAAAGTTAATGAACTCACGCAAATGCGGGAAATCTGTTTTTCCCCTTATGCCCTCCACATTCCATGAGGCTATTTTTAGTTTCCTTGCATCTAAGGGGGGACATGGATTGGAAGTGGTAGGTGGCGTGGCAGGTCGGGCCATGTGGCTTGTCGAGTGTGTACGTGCGATCATTTCACCAGCCTGATCGTTGTCTCTTGATTGTGAGGCAAATTAAGCATGTAAGCGAAGGTGGGTACTAAAGGGCGCTGGCGTGTGCTCAGCTGAGCAGCCTTCTGGGCCCGTATGCATCAAAGGGAAGGTATCATCTTGATCAGTGTTGGAAGGACATACACATTTCCATGAGGACTCTAGTGCCAGTCAATCATTCTGCAAAAGAGGCAAGAGTGATGTATCCCTAAGTGTCACTACTGTGGTCTTGGGAGTAGCCACAAAGGGAACAGCAAAACCAGTGACATGTGCATGCACTTAGTATTACACAAGTATGTATGCATTATCTTAAATGATAATTTATTTATAGATATATTTTGTAAACCATGATATAAATCATGAATGCTTATTTTGAAATATCAATTTTTATCATTCAACATCTTACTTTATAATTAGATGTGTAATATAATTATTTTACATCTGTAGAAAATTATTAATATGACATTTACATTAAAATAAATATTTGTAATCTATTTATTCTTCTTCTGTCTAACTTTACTAGTCCATTGTGTCAAACTGCATAATTGTTTCATGTGCACTGGCAGGCCTCTCCGTTTTGAGTGCCATTGCATGAAGAATGTCATGCAACACGTTGCATAACATCATCACACTATACAGAACCACAGAAAAGTGCTTGGCCATGTTTTTCATTGGGGGTTTCGGTTTTTGGAGAGTCTGGCAGTGTCTTGTTGGTGTGGAGAGCACTGTGGTTTAGCTATACCTACTGCCACCTGGGGCGGCCCCCAATTTTGCTGCCCAGTGCTGGTAAGGGGAGGGTGGAGGATGACTTGTTCCCAGGGGGGTTTGTGTGGCGGCCAACGGACTACTTGTTCTCAGGGCAGGGAGATGGTGATAGTTGATAAACATGACTTGCTCACCTCTGCCGCCCCCCCAAAATGTGCGGTCTGGGGTGGACTGCTCTACCCCACTCCCCCACACCTCCAGATAGCTATGCCACTGGTAGAGCAAGTGTGGAAATTTAAAGAGTTTGGAGAGTTCAGTGTTGTGCGTTTTACTGTGACATTTACTCACACGCAAAAAACGATTTCCGTGGCTAAAAGGATTTCGGAAAGCATGTTGGCAAATTTACTCCAAGACCAGTAATATTGATCTCATGAAGAAGATTTATTCATAACAGCACAGTACCCTTTGCCTCCATCAGATCTTCTCTTACTGTACTTTTTTTCTAGCTACTCCATTCCATTCCAGAACTTTATTACCTCATGCTGCCAGATGACATTACATAGGTGCACCCATGGCAACTATGTACAAATCATAATCCCAACACATACTTCCCTTATAAATATGGCAAAACAACAATAAACAAACTTGTATAGAAAAATTGCAAACACAAGAAATTATGACAAAATACTCCACTAAAGCAAAACAATATTTACACACAATTTTCAAATCTGATCGGAGGACGTTTCACACGTGTTCCCATTTTCACATGTGAGGTGAGATTCTACTCCGATTGATCTTTCGCTATCAGCACCTTCCTCCATACGCAAACCCTCAGAACAATCACTCAGATCACTGACACAACAGTCTGGTGTTTCATGTAACAATTGGGATGCATCATTTCCTAACCTTACTCTTACATAGAATTCATCACACTTTTACTCATGCAAAAGCCCATCGTCTTGGTTGCAATTTGCCACTCTTCTCACATTCCAGACTTTACCATCTTGTGTCACCACACTCTTATTTGGAACTTAGATCACTTTCATGTCTCTCACAAATTTTGCCATACCATTCCTCACCAATCCAGGTATTTGTACTCTCATCAAATCTCCAACCCCAAAAAAATGATTCTTGGCTTTCCACTTCTCATCACACATCTTCTTGACTTTCACTTGCTTCCTTCTCACTCTTTCTTTTATTGCCTATATATTCATATCAACTTGAACCACATCCTGTTTTTTACTGAACCATCAGGACACAATTTGGACATGGGTTGTCTACCTCTCAACAATCTGAATGCACTAATCTCAGTAGTGATCTGTGGAGTAATGCAATACCACCATAACTTTTCCCTCAGCTTATCCTCCCATAACCCCCCAAATTCACGTGCCCAAAGAATACACTCTTTAAGAACCCTATTGAACGTTTCAACCTGTCCATTCCTCTGGGGTTCATGCAGGCCAGTGTTAACATGTTTGATGTTAGTGAATGTGAAGAAGCTTTGCATCTCTCTCGCAAAAAGCACCGTTATCAGAAATCATCACTTCAGGGTATCATTCCTTGGCGAAGACCTCCTTAAAAAATTCATTAAAGGCACCTGAAGTAGCATGAGGTACCAATTTTACTCCAGCCCATTTTTAGTGATAGTCAATGTGCAGCAAAGCATAGCGGGAATCAGCTGGCAAAGTATAAAACAGTCCAGATATGTCAAAACTCACCTTCTGCTACAGTGAATCTGGACAAGGTACAAGTTGAAGAGTTGCAGGTACTGGTCTCAACATCTTTTCTCTATTCACAAAGACACTACGGGGCATATCATCAAGGACCGGCGATAATTATCTCTAAGCGCATTTAGCACTAGGATAATTATTGCTGGGTAACGTGGAATTTTATCACTGAGATAGCGTGCTATTAGCAACGCTTATCTCAAAAGCGATAAAATTCCAAGCGCTAACTGCCAAATGTAAGATTATCGCAGGAAATCCAGAGATAATCTCACAAAGCTTGGCGATAGCTTGATGATAGGGCAAGGCATACTTAGCCATGATATCCACCTTACATAGGATATCATGGCTAAGTCAGTCTTGAAGCAGGCGTAAGGAAAGTAGCGATAACAAAGGTTATCTCTACTTTGCTTGTCGCTCTGCAGGTTAGCGTGCCCATTGATAATTGAAGAAATTTCGCTTAGCGACATTTCTCCAGTTATGTCAGGGCAGGAACGCCCACGTTGCATCTCATTAGAGATGCAAAGCTGTGTGTTCAGAATACAGGCGCTAATGCAAGGATTCACGCGATAGAGTGACCTTGCTGATTAGGCGATAAAATTATCGCCACTTTTCGTCCGAAAACGGAAGCAAAAGCGGCAATAGTTTTTTATCGCCTCGTTGATGATGTGCCCCTACATTCCCTTACTAGTCTATCTGCCATCTTATCCAATCCTGGCCACCAACAAGTGGGGGGTATAAGCCTTTTCCTAGATGACATTCCCGGATGTCCTTCATGTGCCATACGTAGAATCTCCCCTTGCATTCCCTTAGGAGGAATACATTTGCCATTCTTGAAAATCAGGTAATTCTTCATTGCCAATTCTTCAGCTATCCTAAAAAACTGAGTAATCTCCTCTGGCAACACCCATTTATCAGGCCAACCTTCTCTCATGCAC
The DNA here is from genome assembly GCF_964204655.1 of Triturus cristatus. Lineage (NCBI taxonomy): Eukaryota > Metazoa > Chordata > Amphibia > Caudata > Salamandridae > Triturus > Triturus cristatus. Next base: position 805,440,963 of record NC_140592.1, on the reverse strand, counting down.
TTTCTGACTTCACCCAACACTTTGGTGCCGATCACGATCCTGTAAAAACCGGGTACGAACCGTCGGACGGAGCATATTCTCCGTCCGACGAGTACCCGGTCGTCAAAATATACAAACATGGAATTACGATTCGCACGGAAACTCCATTTCCGTACGAATCGTACAAAACCCCGACCGACGAAAATAAACATACAAATGTGATCCGGGAAAGCGCCGACGTGACGTCGGGACGCACGCAGCCTGCCATTCACGAATCAGGAATTACGATTCGCACCGACGTCATCCCGCACGGTGAATATTTTCCGGCTGCCAAAAACTGCCGGGAAATCAGGACGACGCGAACAAGGAGTACCTGTACGCGACAGACAGACATGGACCCGAACCTACGTGTCATTCCAGCCCTCATAGCAGTCGACCTCCTCTACAGGTTCGGACGCAGATGCCGCAGAAGGTCAGAACAACAAAGGGAGGGGGGAAAGGGGGGGGGCAGGACCAGGGGCAGGCCAAAAACCCCCACCAAAGTCACACAGCACACATGCCCTGGACATACCTGACCCCCAGGCCCTGGTCACCACGAGGGGGTTGGGGGTGTGTCCAGCAAAGCCAGCGTCCGCCACAACGGAAGTGCCTGACGACGCGAACCGGCAACACAACAATACAGGTACGTCCCGTACCCACGCCTTAAGAGCGTGGGTACGAGTCGTACCACGCCCACACCTACGTCATCCCAACAATGGCGGGACGGCTGTACCCACGTGGCAAAGGCCTGGGTACGGCCCGCACAAGCACCACATAGCGTGGGGACGCATATGTATGGACCGTACCCTCACACGCGTACGTATGGAGCGTACCCCCCCCAACAGTGTAAGTACGACCCGTACCCTCACACTCGTACGTATGGAGCGTACCCCCCACCCCAACAGTGTAAGTATGACCCGTACCCTCACACGCGTACGTATGGAGCGTACCCCCCACCCCAACAGTGTAAGTACGACCCGTACCCTCACACGCGGACGTATGGAGCGTACCCCCCACCCCAACAGTGTAAGTACGACCCGTACCCACACACGCGTACGTATGGAGCGTACCCCCCACCCCAACAGTGTAAGTACGACCCGTACCCTCACACGCGGACGTATGGAGCGTACCCCCACTCCAACAGTGTAAGTACGACCCGTACCCACACCCGCGTACGTATGGAGTGTAACCCCACCCCAATAGTGTAAGTACGACCCGTACCCTCACACGCGTACATATGGAGCGTACCCCCACCCCAACAGTGTAAGTACCACCCGTACCCTCACCCGCGTACGTATGGAGCGTACCCCCACCCCAACAGTGTAAGTACGACCCGTACCCTCACACGCGTACGTATGGAGCGTACCCCCCACCCCAACAGTGTAAGTACGACCCGTACCCTCACACGCGTACGTATGGAGCATACCCCCCACCCCAACAGTGTAAGTACGACCCGTACCCTCACATGCGGACGTATGGAGCGTACCCCCACCCCAACAGTGTAAGTATGACCCGTACCCACACCAGCGTACGTATGGAGCGTACCCCCACCCCAACAGTGTAAGTACGACCCGTACCCTCACCCGCGGACGTATGGAGCGTACCCCCACCCCAACCGTGTATGTACGGACCGTACCCTCACCCGCGTATGCATGGAGCGTACCCCCACCCCAACCGTGTATGTACGACCCGTACCCTCACCCGCGTATGCATGGAGCGTACCCCCACCCCAACCGTGTATGTACGACCCGTACCCTCACCCGCGTATGTATGGAGCGTACCCCCACCCCAACCGTGTATGTACGGACCGTACCCCCACCCCAACCTTGTATGTACGACGCGTACCCCCACCCGCGTATGTATGGAGCGTACCCCCACCCCAACCGTGTATGTACGACACGTACCCCCCCCTCGTATGCATGGAGCTAACCCACACCCGTGTATGTTCTAAGCGTACATATCGTGAAATAGGAGGGGTGTGTGCAGAGTCCTCCCAGCAGTGCCCAGACACAGGAGGGGTGGGTGCCTAACACTCCCAGCAGTGCCCAGAGACAGGAGGGGTGTGTGCAGAGTCCTCCCAGCAGTGCCCAGACACAGGAAGGGTGGGTGGCTAACACTCCCAGCAGTGCCCAGAGACAGGAGGGGTGTGTGCAGAGTCCTCCCAGCAGTGCCCAGACACAGGAGGGGTGGGTGCCTAACACTCCCAGCAGTGCCCAGAGACAGGAGGGGTGTGTGCAGAGTCCTCCCAGCAGTGCCCAGACACAGGAGGGGTGTGTGCAGAGTCCTCCCAGCAGTGCCCAGACACAGGAGGGGTGTGTGCAGAGTCCTCCCAGCAGTGCCCAGAGACAGGAGGGGTGGGTGCAGAGTCCTCCCAGCAGTGCCCAGACACAGGAGGGGTGTGTGCCTAACACTCCCAGCAGTGCCCAGAGACAGGAGGGGTGTGTGCAGAGTCCTCCCAGCAGTGCCCAGACACAGGAGGGGTGGGTGCCTAACACTCCCAGCAGTGCCCAGAGACAGGAGGGGTGTGTGCAGAGTCCTCCCAGCAGTGCCCAGAGACAGGAGGGGTGTGTGCAGAGTCCTCCCAGCAGTGCCCAGAGACAGGAGGGGTGGGTGCAGAGTCCTCCCAGCAGTGCCCAGACACAGGAGGGGTGAGTGCCTAACACTCACAGCAGTGCCCAGACACAGGAGGGGTGGGTGCAGAGGCCTCCCAGCAGTGCCCAGACACAGGAGGGGTGGGTGCCTAACACTCCCAGCAGTGCCCAGAGACAGGAGGGGTGGGTGCCTAACACTCACAGCAGTGCCCAGAGACAGGAGGGGTGTGTGCAGAGTCCTCCCAGCAGTGCCCAGAGACAGGAGGGGTGGGTGCCGAGTCCTCCCAGCAGTGCCCAGACACAGGAGGGGTGGGTGCCTAACACTCACAGCAGTGCCCCTGCAAAGAAAAGGGTGGAGTACCCACAGATCCAATGCCCACAAATGTCAGTCAGGTGCACAAAGATCCTGCAGTACATGTACCACATGTGTGCGAGGCTGGGAGTATACACATGCATAGCGCCAAAAAGAAAACATGTCCACATGAAGTCATGGCAACAGTCTACATACACAAGTACAGTGACCACAAAGGATGCCACGAATAAAGCAGGTGGAGACATCGCTCCGCATGCATGTGCAAAGTTGAAGGAGTCCCTCACACCCCCAGCTGATGTAGACACAGCTCAGCACCACATAGTGGAAACACCCTGCAGGGAAGATGTCAGGGTACACAGAGGAAGGAACACACCTTGGGACAATTTCACCATACAGTAACTGCTTACATGAACAAAGACACTTAGCTAACACCTTGTGATGGCACACAGATACCAGGGTCCCCCCTATGCCCAGCACACTACTACATTTCCCACACACCCAACACATTACCACCACCCAAAATCATGTAGCAGCCCCACCAACAGCAATACCACAAAAGCAGTAGTGATCTAAGGAAAAAAAAATTGGCTTTATTCAGCATTACCAAAAAATGTTTGTGTGGATAAAGTTCAATATTTACAAAGCCCATAGGGCAGTCCATGAGTCACAGCTGGATGGGGGACACAGTGGGACGCGTGTCCCCTAGCTTGCCTGCACAGTCAGACTCCTTCGTCTTCCACAGCGGGGAGGGCATCATGTGGGGGGGAAGGACCAGGCACCGCAGGGACATGAGGGCGAAGGGTAGGCGTCGTGGGTGCAGGGATGGAGGACTCCACCACAGGGGGTGGGGCAGGGCCAAAGGCGGAGGCCAGGATCTCGCTGCACACCTTAGCAAGGTCCTCCAGCGTCTCCCCTGCACCCGAAGGAACCACAGGCCCCAAGGAGGGGGGGGGCGGAGGGATGGGTCGCAGCGCCACTGGGGGAGGGTGTGGACAGGGGGGGGACTCAACCACCCTGACCGGGGACTCCCTGGACCGCTTGCGGGATGGTGTCACAGTGGGGCTCAGGGACAGAGCGGCCATGAAGGAGTCCTTGCCGGATATGTGGCCAGGAGAGCTGAGGAGAGGGGATTTGGAGGGAGTGGATTGGGTGGAATGCGGACTCCCACTCTGGCTGCATGACTTGCGTTTGCCCCCCGACCCAGTGGGTGTGCCTACTTCACCCTGTGTGTGCGTGCCAGGAGGTGTGCGTATGACCTTCCCTGCTGATGTGGTGCCTGTGTCTGTTGTGGTGGGTGCATGCTGACGTCTGGGTGTACGTGGGACAGGCATGGGAGTGGGAAGTGTGGATGGGGCAGGGGTAGGGGGTGGGACGTAGCGCTGCAGGAGACCCACTGCTGCAGTCAGTGTTGAGTCTATGGACCTCAGCAACTGGCGTTGGTCAGCCTGCGATGAAAAAATGCCCTCCAAGTATGCCTCCATGTTGTGCAGCACTTGGCTGTGGCCATGGAGGACATTAAGGATCGCAGCCTGACCAACCTGCAACTGCCGCTGGATGTCCACAGACTCAGCATTGGCGGCAGCAGTGGAGACAGGGGCAGGGGGTGCGGTGCCTGGCAGGAAGGAGACATGTGGTGACCGGGCACGCTGGGAAGGGACACGAGCAAGTGGGAGGCGGCTGATGGCAATGGAGGGGGCGGGGTGCGATGTTGTGCCACTGTCAGCTGCTGGTGCAGCCTCCGCCCACTCGGAGAGATCATCCTCGGACCCGTCAGCTTCATATTCAGTTGTGCCAGTGGACAGGTCCTCGGCCTCACTCTCCTCCGCCTCTGTACCACTCAATGTGCCAGGCACGATGTCAACGCTGGCACTGGTGCTCGGTCCCTCCGCTCCGTCTGTGCTCATGTCTCCCTCTGTGTCCCCCGACGATGCTGTGGGCAAGGTGAAGAGACAGCAATTAATCACACACCTGTATACATATGTCACATGAGTCCAATCTACATAGGTTACAGTGCATAGCCTGCAAAGAAAGATCAGTAACACCTACAAAACAAGGTACAGATGTAGGGCATGCAACACACAGTTGGTTGACCCACCATGCCACTGAAAATCCATGGAGAGCATGACACAATAGCAAATGACATGAAATGGAGTTTGACATAGGAGCCAGACCCTGGGGACAATCCAGCACTGCATCTGCACCACACAGCGTTGCCGAAAATAGGGATGAGCAGGGACCATATCCATGAACTTGAGACACATGCAGCATAGGTGATACTGCTGAAAACATGCCCACCATGACTGGCTCACTGCACCTTGAGTGTATGTCCACACAAACATCACACACTGGCCAGACCTAGCAAGGAGATTTCAGGTTTTGACATGTAGACTTTGCCCGCACCAACCACCCCCTACATGAGACAATTTGTTGAGACACAGGAAGCACTTACATCTCTTAGTCTGGGTGAAATACACAGGGGCTGCATAAATGCAAGATTGGACGCCAAATACCCAAGGGGCGCCTGTCCAAATAATCATGTACAAATGGCCACCATCAGATGATTGTAACAAGACACACAGGCACTGGCCACCGTGAGTATGAACAAGGAAAATCAGGTCAGGCTGTACAGTGGACACTTGTACTACATTTTACGTCATTATACATGGCGCCAGGGGACAATGGCACAGAGCACAACCTATGCTGTTGACACTGAGAGTGTCCACGTTTTGTGATGACACACATGACACCTAGGAAAATATGCCCCAGGGGACAGTAGTGGCCACACAACTCCATGGTCCTGAATGGGAATGACTGCAACACACGCCACCATCCCTGCACCATGCGTATCGCACACTCATGCACATCATGTCACAGGCCACAACATAGGACATGCGCGCTGTAAGGCATTACACTTGAGAGACTAACTCCCATGTCTGGACTCAGCATCAGTGCCAACTGACATGGAACCCACATGTACTGAACTGGACAGGGCACAGGCAAGGTCCCAAAACCTGTTACACACCACCCCCACACATGATGCTACAGGCATTGTTCACGTGGAGAAAGCGCCAGCCGACATTACCTTGTGAAGGAGTGACTACACACAGACCAGGGAACACATTGCAAGGAGGGGAAGGGAGGCAGGAGAGCACAGCTATTCTGTGGGTAACTGGATCTGCACAGCACCTTTAAACCCTGGCAGTGTATCCATGCAACTGTGCACTTACAAATGCTGGTGACACACAACAAACACACATGTACCTACCCCCTTCCTGCTGCTGCTTCTCCTGTAAGCACCTGTCCAAGTCTGAAAGACCACCGCCAGCACACGCTTGTGGATGTGGGTCAGACGGCGGCGCCCGCGGTTCTTATGGGTCTCAGGTGAGTCCCCCAGCAGGACCCGTGCGATCCTCCGCGTCCAGCACCGGATATCCTGCCAGCGTTTCCTCACCTGGGGCAGGCGCCGCTTGCGCCCATCCGCACTCCTCACGGCACTGACGGCGGTCAGCCATATCTGCTTCTTGGCAGAGGCGCCTACCTGTGAGGATGAACAAGTGACACTACATCAATACACCAGGCACATGTCACAGAGAGACATATTTGAACAAAATTGCTGTTTACAACAAGGCATAGTATGCATCCAACGCATTGCACCTTTGTCATAGGCACATGATCCTCTGGGGAAGGGCTAAAGCAGTACGTGCCATTGAAAGTACACAGGTGGAATGAGGGCAACCACACAATCAATGATCCATGCTCACACTGTGCATCACAAGCTACACCAGGATAATGTGCAGCACCTCAAAGCAGTCACATGCCACAGGCCACTGACGCTACCGCAGCAGAGTACATAGACACACACAGGCACAGGACATTCACCTGCCATTGCCAAATGCAGCGACAAACCTCACTCTGCACATGTGCCACTAGACGGGGGGGGGCTCACAGGTGTGCGGCTGGCTCTGCACGTCAGACAAACAGCACTGCTCCCTGCTCACATCACATGGGCAGGGTATATCCATCCCTCATGCAGGCCGGGTGCTACACTCCACATATGCACCCACCCACATGACAGGGGACTTACACACACACCGATGTCCAGGGTACGAACACATCATGTGGACACTCTCAGCACAGGTACACAGTACTAACACACATCTGTGGGTACAGTCACCTGTCACACTGGGCTGACCACAAAATCACATGAGGACTGTAGAGGCTACATTCCCAGGAGGACAAGACAGGCAGATTGTGGCATGCACCATGCAGTGATTGTCACAGTAAACCCAATGCAAGTGAGGACGGCAGACATGCACCACTGTATGCTCTGGCTGGGAGACATCAGGCATTCCCCCACCTGGGACCCCCCCTACAGTACATAGCATGTGTGTCACAGCTGGACACAATGGCAGAAGTCACAGTCACAAAAAAGGGACACAGTCTGTGCTAGTAGACTCTGCACTCACCTGTTACTCTGATCGCCCATACAGCAGGGGGTACTGTGGGAGGATCACATCCAGCAAAGCCAGGTTCTCCTCCAGGGTGAAAGGCTGTGACCTCTCCACAGACCTTGACATGGTTCCGGGGAATCAGTAGCAGCAGCTGGGTCGTCGAATACAAAGTTGTGCAGGCAAGTGCTCCCTCATGGGACCTGGCTGCCTTATATCTGCCTTGCTGGCCTGTTCAATGCACAGGAGTACAGAGTGATTGGTCACTCACATTTGCATCCTATGTTTCCTCCAATCCCTTCAAACCTAGCACAGTCACTGGGTTTTCATTGTTTTTTTTCCTGAGCATGATGTCAACTCCAGAACCACATTGCAACAAAGTAGATTCATTCAAACTGCCTACTGCTGTGCACCTGTTTAAATGAATTCAAACTTTAAACTGGGTCTCCATGACAACCAGCATGCATGTAGGCCTTAATACTTGTCCCTCATGTGTCCCCTATGTAATTTGGAGCTCCACACACAGGTACGGTGCGTCCCGGGGCCCTAGGGCACCCCAAATGCATGTCAACGGCCCGTACAGGCGTGTGTACGGTCCGTACCACTATGGGTGTGCTCGCGTATGCGTACCCATAGTGATAGTGAGCGTACGCACGCGTGTACTGTCCGTACCACTATGAGTACGCATATGCGAGAACACCCATAGTGATAGTGAGCGTACACGCGTGTGTACGGTCCGTACCACCATGGGTGTGCTCGCGTATGCGTACTCATGGTGGTCGTGACCGTACACACGCCTGTACGCTCACTTTCACTATGGGTGTTCTCGCGTATGCGTACTCATGGTGGTACGGACCGTACACGCGTGCGTACGCTCACCTTCACTATGGGTGTACTCGCGTATGCGTACTCATAGTGGTACGGACCGTACACACGCCTGTACGCTCACCTTCACTATGGGTGTTCTCGCATATGCGTACTCATGGTGGTACGGACCGTACACGCGTGCGTACGCTCACCTTCACTATGGGTGTACCCGCGTATGCGTACTCATAGTGGTACGGACCGTACACACGCCTGTACGCTCACCTTCACTATGGGTGTTCTCGCGTATGCGTACTCATGGTGGTACGGACCGCACACGCGTGCGTACGCTCACCTTCACTTTGGGTGTTCTCGCGTATGCGTACCCATACTGAAAGTGAGCGTACGCACGCGTGTACGGTCCATACCACTATGAGTACGCATACGCGAGGACACCCATACTGAAAGTGAGCGTACGCACGCGTGTACGGTCTATACCACTATGAGTTCGCATACGCCAGGACACCCATAGTGATAGTGAGCGTACACGTGTGTGTACGGTCCGTACCACCATGGGTGTGCTCGCGTATGCGTACTCATGGTGGTACGGACCGTAACATGCCTGTACGCTCACTTTCACTATGGGTGTTCTCGCGTATGCGTACTCATGGTGGTACGGACCGTACACACGTGCGTACGCTCACCTTCACTATGGGTGTACTCGCGTATGCGTACTCATAGTGGTACGGACCGTACACATGCCTGTACGCTCACCTTCACTATGGGTGTTCTCGCATATGCGTACTCATGGTGGTACGGACCGTACACGCGTGCGTACGCTCACCTTCACTATGGGTGTACCCGCGTATGCGTACTCATAGTGGTACGGACCGTACACACGCCTGTACGCTCACCTTCACTATGGGTGTTCTCGCGTATGCGTACTCATGGTGGTACGGACCGTACACGCGTGCGTACGCTCACCTTCACTATGGGTGTTCTCGCGTATGCGTACCCATACTGAAAGTGAGCGTACGCACGCGTGTACGGTCCGTACCACAATGAGTACGCATACGCGAGGACACCCATACTGAAAGTGAGCGTACGCACGCGTGTACGGTCCGTACCACTATGAGTTCGCATACGCGAGGACACCCATAGTGAAGGTGAGCGTACGCACGCGTGTACGGTCCATACCACTATGAGTTCGCATACGCGAGGACACCCATAGTGAAGGTGAGCGTACGCACGCGTGTACGGTCCGTACCACTATGAGTACGCATACGCGAGAACACCCATAGTGATAGTGAGCGTACGCACGCATGTACGGTCCGTCTCACTATGGGTGTGCTCGCGTATGCGTACCCATAGTGGTACGGACCGTACACGCGTGCGTACGCTCACTATCACTATGGGTACACATACGGCAGCACTCCCATAGTGATAGGGAACGGACACAGGCCCTCTTAGCGAAAGTACGGTGCCTTTCACACATCACAGTGGTGACAGGCAGCACACAGGAAGGAATAGGGCTGACATACTTGTCCATGGATGGACATCAAGGCATTGTCTGGCCAGTACTACATGTGTGGGGCACAGGTGTGAAAGGCTGTGATGTGGCACATTACTCCTGAGTGGAGAAGGCACCAGATGTATGATGAGATGTGTACAGATGTTATGTGTGACGGTGCAATGTGTGCCATGCATGCCCTTCACTCCTTTGACATGTGTGCATGTCGTACTGCACACTTGGGATGAGCGTCACTGGCATGGCACGGTCCACAACACACGCAAGTGTCCCCTGATGCCCGGTACAGGGGATACCACACCAGACATGTCACTACCCACGGTGCATGATGTGTCTATGTCATGTATGTGTGGGGGGTTCCCATTAGGTTGATGTTGGAGCTCCCTCAAAAGCATGAGCTGTTGCAGCAACCAACATGTGTCTGTGTGTGGATGGACATGGCACACAGTTACGCACACCAGGCCACATGTGGTATCGGATGTGAGGTGCGTATGTATGCATGGGACACGGAGTAGCGTAACAAGGACATGTCTGCATCCTCTCTATGAATGTGTGGTGAGTCATCACATGTACACCTTCATGGCAAGGTGTGTGGGCTGTCCTAGTGTAATGGCATGTGACCTGTGGCTCTAGTGTTCCGCTACCAGTCTCTGCAATCGACATCCTACTTCTGCTGATGTGTGGATGTATGTCACTCCTGTGTTGCGTCTGGCTGTTCACTTACACTGGGACACAGCTAATCCCATGCCATGGCATGTGGAGGTTCACAATCTCCGTGTGTAGCTGGGTCTTGGTAGGAGTGTCACCTGCCAGCCATACGTGTCCAGGGCATGTGGCACATACCTGACTCCGTATGTCGCATATGTGTATTGACAGATTAACATGTGCTCAGTACATATAATTAGTTGTTGTAGTGCACTCACTCTTCCTTGTCACTTCCAAATTACTGCAGAGCGCCGCCTCTTCCCCGACCAATTCCGGACTTGGCTGCCATGCGGGAGAATGACTGTATCCGGTGCTACCGCTTCCCCCAACCGTTGATTCTGGAGTTGACGGCGAGACTGGCACCACACCTGCAACCGCTGCACAGGTATCCTACGGCACTGACACCCAAGCTGAAGGTAATGGCAGCCCTACATTTTCTTGCCACGGGTACCTTTCAAAATACCATAGCTCATGTTGGTGGCATGTCCCAAAGCATGTTCTGCTGTGTGCTGCATGATTTCTTAGAGGCCATGTTGCTTCACCTGGATGAGTTCATCCATTTCCCAACCCCTGAAATGTTGACTGGGGTCAAGCGTGGATTCTATGCCCTGGGAGGGATGCCCCATGTCATTGGGTCCATAGATGGGATACATGTGGCTTTGGTACCACCACAGGCACAGGAGGTAGCGTACAGGAATCGCAAGCACTACCACTCCATCAATGCCCTTGTGGTGTGTCTGTCCAACATGGTGATTTCACATGTCTGTGCTCGTTTTCCAGGATCAGCACACGATGCCTACATCATGAGGCGTAGCAGGGTGCCTGAAATGATGACGCAGCTGCGCAACAAACGAGCATGTGTTGTTGGTGGGTACACTCTGGCAGTCCTGTATTTTGCGTAGACTTCCAGCACGACCGCTTCTCCTGTCCTACTTATGTCCATGTGCTTTCCATGTAGGGGACGCTGGCTATCCCAACATGCCATGGCTGATCACACCTCTCCGCAACCCTATCACGCCGGCCCAGCTCCGCTACAACACCGCCCATGGCCGGACAAGGCGTGTGATAGAGAGGACATTTGGCCTCCTGAAGAGCAGATTCCGATGCCTCCACAAGACCGGCGGCGCCCTCCCATATGCCCCGGCGAAGGTCTGCAAAATCTTCATGGTCTGCTGCATGCTGCACAACATGGCAGTTGAGAAAGCTGTGCCACTCATCCTGGATCAAGATGATCAGGACCATCCACCCGTGGAGGACGAAGGGCTTGGCAATGGGGCTAGTGATGTGGAGGACATCCGGACTCGGCTCATACGTGACTTCTTTGCTTAGTGGTGAGTACCAGTGTCTGTGTGTGCACGCATTGGTCCCCGTGTGGCATGTGTTGCGATGTGTGTGTCCATCTGCATGTATGCCACGTGAGTCAGAGGTGTGTGTGGATGTGTCACTGGAGTGATGGTGCCAGTGATGTGTATTTCCCCAGTCATAACTGTGACCTAGCATGTTGTCATCCTTACATGTGTCGAGTAAATGCACATCAAGTGGCTGTGCTTTTTGTGGCTGACTTCTTGTGTGTCTCTCTTCCCCAGGTACTTGCGCATGCCGTCTGCTGGTTGCATTGTTGTGGCACTGCTATTCCTCATGGACACGTCATCGTGTGCTGACTCAGCGTTACAGGCACTGACAAGTTTGGAAGTCTCCTTAGGGTAAGGGATGCATCAGGGGTGTATTGGGTGTGGCAGTTGTTTACGATGTATGCACACTGCCCCTGTCGATGTGTGGTTCCTCTGCAGACATGTCGCATCACCATGGGACACATGACATGCAGCTGGGTACACCTGAATAGATGGTCAGACTTGTTGACAGTCATCAGTGATGGGATTGTGGAATGTGATGATGGCATCAATGTGTGTTACACTGCCCTCGGACACATACGGTTTGCATTGGCTTGACATGGTGTGGGACTTCCACATCAGCGGATCAATGGTGTATGGCAGGCTCTCCGTGAGCAGCAGGGGGTGTTTAGCTGTTAGCCGACACTTGTGTGCCAGTTCCATGGCTATCACGCATTTGTGCTGCAGAAGGGGGGTGCCAGTGTTGGACCCACATGTTACTCCACATGACCTGTTCATGTGTACTCCGAGTTGCCTCTGCAATCCCAAATGCATGACTAATAAAGGTGTCCCTATGCCTCCAAGGTGCCTCTTCTCAGTCAATGCTGGTGTGTTGCCATGGGGCATACGGCATGTCTGGCATGGTTTTCCGTGATAGTGGCTATGTGTCTATGTGTCGAGTAGCAAGATGCAAGCTGTTTGTGTGGGATTAGACTGTGTATTGTGCATGATGTCCATGACTGTGTGGGTATTGTGGCATGTGCCATCCCCATGCATCCAACGTTGGCCAGGCCACCATTCTCTGCATCCACCTGACTCAAGCTTGCAGGACATGGTTCTGCCACCTGTCCACACATACCTGGGTGCCCCCCAGGACACTCCACATGATCCCTGACCTCTGCGCATGGCTGTCGCTGTACTCAATATGTCTGTCGGCACGGTTGTGCGGCCACCCCCTCAGCTGGTTGGGCCCATCACGGGTGTGTATGGTGCTCCATGTCTGTCTTGCCTAATACAATGTGACCCATGTGTGTCCGGTGCCAGACTCAGGCCCCAGGGTGTGGATGGTTGAAGTCAAATGAGAACTCAGGCATGGTTAGACTTTACAAGACACATGTAAGGTAATAATGCAACCAGTAGGCATCTTCTCTTCATGGTGTGACTTTTTATTTTGGTTGGGGGGGGGGTTGACATGAGGGGCTTTCCGGGTGTGTGGAATCCAAAGTTTACTAGGGGAGTTGGTGTCCTTGCCATTTGAAATCCTCAGAGTCCATGCCACAGTCTTTGTCAACATTGGTCAGACAGTGACCAGCAAGTCCATGTGGCAGAGAATGTCTTGTGATGCTGTGCTGCTGTTGCTCCAGTGGGCCAGGTGCCAGGCCAGGTGTCCTGGGAGATGGTGCTGTTGCGCCGACCCTCACGGTCTTTTCCGTGGACGACCCGCCCTCCTGCGGGGACCCTCAGAAGCAGGCCGTGACGATGTTTGGGATGCTCCATCGGATGTTTCCTCCTCCTCCTCCTGATCCCTCCCTGTGGGTGGTGATGTTCTATGCCTGCTGGCACAGGGAGGCTTGCCCATGTTGTCGGCCATCCGACGGAGTGTACTGTGAATTCCCGTGAACACCGTCACGAGCTCAGCCTGTCTGTCCTCCATCCGCCGTTGGTGTTGCAGTAGACAGGCATGTTGCTCCGCATGTTGCTGGGCCTGCTGGGTCTTGATCTCCTCGAGGATGGACACAACATGGGCCATGCCCGTGGTGTCCTGCCGGTGTGTGTCCAGGATGTTACGGACATGGGAATATACCGGTTCCCCAGCCAACTGGTCAGGCTCGCGCCTCCGCCGTCCTCCACTCCCACCACCCCTGCCCACTTGCACCTGGCCTGCCCTTGTGGGCACATCGGGTCTCCGGGACCCCTGAGGGGTGGCATTGGCGTTGTCTCCTCCTGGGTGCCCGGGACACCGTGTCCCTCCTGGCCAGCCTGGCTGCATTGTGGTGGTGGGGCAGGGATCCTGGGTGTCTCCTGGGATGTGGCAGGAGTGGGGGGGGGGGTTGGCCCAGTTGTACCTGATGCAGGTGCTGCAGGTCGTTGGACACCAGAGGGGCCAGGGTGGTCGGGGTCGGGTTCGTCCACAGAGTGGTGAGAGTCGTCACTGCCGGTGGCTCCGTCATCCCGCCGAGCCGGGTCCTGTGAGTCTTCCTCCCCAGTGTTGGGGGGTGATCCACGACGTTGACCTGTGAGTGAGAGAGACAATGTTAATTTTGTTCCATGCAACATCCATGTTTCATTGGTTTCTAAGTTGGCACATTTCCTCTGGGAATTTGGACATGTCTTGCATTCCACTCACAGTGCACTTGTGCATGGGTATGTCCCTTGGGCACAGCTTTTGCGACTTTACCTATGTGTGGCACAGTCTTACTAGCTGCGTCAATTGTGACTGCAGTCAGCAGTGGAGTGGGCAGGTGTGGCGAACTATGCATTGGCGCCTTCCGTGTTGCACTGTACGTGGGCACATGGAGTGGTTCCACACACTTAGATAATGCAGGTAGCTGTCGTTGTGCTCGTGCACAGGTTGTGACATGGCCCTGTGTTTTGCCATGGAGAAGAGAGGGGGATTCAGGCACTGGCCACCCTTGTCTACATGCACGCAGTCCACCTGCTGACGAGCAGACATTCCCACACACCACAAGGCTGATTTGCTCTCTCTGTGTGTCCCTTTCTCGCTCACTCTCTGTCCCCCTCTCCCTCCCTCTGTGTGTCAGCCTCCTCCCTCTGTCCGTCTCCCTGTGTCTCCCTCCCTCTCTGTCCCCCTCTCCCTCCCTCTGTGTGTCACCCTCTGTCACCTCAGCCCAGCTTCCTGGGCACACACTGTTAGCAGATCTTTGAATGGCCCTTGGATTGTTGATGTGAGTTTGTTTCTGATTTCCAGGCACCCATTGGGTGTAGTGTCTGTGTCTGCGCTGCTGCTGTGGTGGTGTGTGCTGCCACTCTTTCACAGTGTTGGCTGTTCATTATCTGCTGTCATGTGCAAGAACGTGCCGTCACCCCCATGTGTTGATGCAAGGCGTCCGCCATTTGCTGGCAAGTCATTCCTGTGTTGGGACACACTGTTTGTCTGGCTATGACCTAGGCCATATGGGCAGGGGGCATTGTTGTCTGCTTCTGAGTAGCACTATGTGATTTTTTGGGCCCACCCTCCCACCATCCGGCTTACCGTGTCATGTGTTGGTGTTTTCTGTGGCCTGTGACTTGACATTGTCCAGCTGGGTTCATGGGGCATGGTGGCGCTAGTGGCATGTGCGTGTTCATGGAGTGTGGTTGAGTCATGCGATAGCTTGGGGTGGTTGCGTGCCTTTTTGTGAGTTTGGTTGTGGATGACGTTCCCCCCATGTGAGGTGAGTTGTTTGTGTACTCACCCGGCTCTCGGAGTCCATCTACTCCGTCCACTGCCACCACCGGCAGTATGGCCATCACCCTCTCCTCCCAGGGATGGTATTCTACGCGTCTGCGGGGCGGCCCTCCTCCAGTGATGTTGGCCTGGTTGTGTTCATCGGTCATTTTGGCTCGGACCCTCCTCCGCAGATCGTACCACCTGGCTTGGCATTCATGCTTGGTCCTTCTGGTGTCCGCAACAGCATTCACAGCATCGACGATCGTCTGCCACATGGCTGTTTTTGCTGAAATGCTGGTCTGTCTGACCAAGGTTCCAAAGAGCTGTGGCTCGACTCTGAGGATTTCATCGACAAGGACCTCCAACTCTCGGCTAGTGAACTTTGGATTCTTGTTAGGGGGCATGGTGAGGGGTGTGGGAGTGGATGGTGGGGGGGGTGTGGATGGTTGTGGGTGTGTGGGTGTGGTTGTGCAGGTGTGTGTGTGAATGTGATGAGGAGGTGTTTGTGAAGGTGTGTGTGTGAAGGTGTGCAAGTGTAAGGTGTAGTAAAGGTTCTAGTTTGGTGCTGTAGGTTGTCTGTGGGGTCTGGCAGCAGTGAGTCTGTTGCAAAGGCTCATGGTTTGTGTGTGTGGGCCCTTTTTATTGGTCCATTGGTGGGTGTGGCTGTGTTTGAAGTTTGGGTGGGTGTGTTATAA
Source organism: Triturus cristatus (assembly GCF_964204655.1). Lineage (NCBI taxonomy): Eukaryota > Metazoa > Chordata > Amphibia > Caudata > Salamandridae > Triturus > Triturus cristatus. The sequence goes on along the minus strand of NC_140592.1, from coordinate 805,424,860 downwards.
GGAGTGGTTGTGTTTTGGGCCTCTGTTTTGGTTTTTGGCAGTTGCAGGTCAGTGAATGTGTTGTTTTAGTGGTTGTTGGACATGTTTTGTGGCTTTGTGCCATTCGAATGGTGTATTCTTGTGTTGTTTTGGTTTGTCCTGGTTGTGTACGTGCGTGTTTAGCGTGTGTACGGTGTGTACATGGGCCATTTTGTTGTACAGTGCTGTCCTTGTGTCTGGCTAGGTACGACTCGTACATGCGCGATGTTGTGTGAGGGTGGTGATGTTGGGGCCTGGGGTGCGCTCCGTACTTAGAATGTTGGGGTGGGGGTACGCTCCATGCATACGCGGGTGGGGGTACGACTCGAACGTACACGGGTGTACATACACGGGGGGTACGACATGTACACGGGTGTACATACACGGGGGTATGACACGTACACGGGTGTACATACACGGGTGGGGGTACGACTCGAATGTACACGGGTGTACATACACGGGGGGTACGACACGTACACGGGTGTACATACACGGGGGTACGACACGTACACGGGTGTACATACACGGGTGGGTGTACGACTTGAACGTACACGGGTGTACATACACGGGGGTACGACACGTACACGGGTGTACATACACGGGGGTACGACACGTACACGGGTGTACATACACGGGGGGTACGACACGTACACGGGTGTACATACACGGGTGGGGGTACGACTCGAACGTACACGGGTGTACATACACGGGGGGTACGACACGAACGTACACGGGTGTACATACACGGGGGGTACGACACGTACACGGGTGTACATACACAGGGGGTACGACACGTACATGGGTGTACATACACGGGGGGTTCGACACGTACACGGGTGTACATACACGGGTGGGGGTACGACTCGAACGTACACGGGTGTACATACACGGGGGGTACGACACGTACACGGGTGTACATACACGGGGGGTACAACATGTACACGGGTGTACATACACGGGGGGTACGACACGTACACGGGTGTACATACACGGGTGGGGGTACGACTCGAACGTACATGGGTGTACATACACGGGGGGTACGACACGAACGTACACGGGTGTACATACACGGGGGGTACGACACGTACACGGGTGTACATACACGGGGGGTACGACACGTACACGGGTGTACATACATGGGGGTACGACTCAAACGTACACGGGTGTACATACACGGGGGTACGACACGTACACGGGTGTACATACACGGGGGGGTATGACACGTACACGGGTGTACATACACGGGGGGTACGACTCGAAAGTACACGGGTGTACATTCACGGGGGGGTATGACTCGAACGTACACGGGTGTACATACACGGGGGTACGACACGTACACAGGTATACATACACGGGTGGGGGTGTACATACACGGGGGGTATGACTCGAACGTACGGGGGCTGGGGGGGTGTTCGGCGCGTATGCGGGCACATGTCTCCATGTTTGCTATGGGTGTTCGGTCCGGACGGTGTTTTTTCCATCCGGTTGTAACATCGGACGCACGGGATGGATCGTGATTCCACGGTCGGACTTCACTTTTCACATTTGTACGGTAAATCGTCCGGGGACGTGTCGGACACATTTTCCGACCCGAGGACGTGTGGGGAATGATTCCCAATGCAATTCGTATGGTCTTTTTCCCATGCGAATCATAATTGGCAGTTTGTACGGCACTTGTACGATTCGTACGGTAAAAAGACCGGATACGAGTCGTACGGGGAATTTTTTTACAGGATTGTAATCGGCACCTTTGTCTTCTTCTTCATATCTCATCCATTTCTCCTCCTGTATCCCTTTGAGCTCATCAGTCACATACTCTGACACTGTAACTACAATATCTTTATCAATTCTTATATGATCAACTTCCCCATCACACATAGGAAGATGAGACAGACAATCAGCCATCACATTACTTCGTTCTGGTACATATTCCCCCTTGAAACAATAGTCCTGCAGTTTATAGACTAATACGGGTTGTAGCATTCCAACCTCCATCTGGAGAAAGGATTCCCACCAAAGGAGTGTGGTCCATTTTCAAGATGAAACGTGAACCCCATATAAATTTGCGGAAATGCTCCATGGTCCATACACATGCCAACAGTTTCTTTTCTATGACTGCATATCTCCTTTCAGCATCAGACAAATTACGAGATGCAAATGTGATATTCCACGTTTCCTTACCACACCTTTGTGACAACACAGATCCAATTCCATAGATGCTTGCATCCACTGTTACAATACACTGTGCACAAATCCGGAAGGGTTTCAATGAGGGTGCATTAGGAATCTCATTTTTGATCACTTCATTTGCTTTTCAGTCCACAGATTTTCCACATTTTTCCTAGTAAGCTCTCTGAGGGGCTCCAATTTTGTAGCAAAATTCATAATGAACTTATTATGAGATTCGCAAGGTCCTGCGAAAGATAGCAATTTCCCCCGACTGTCCAGAGCAGGAGCCTTAATGATAGCATCCAGCAGAGATTTTTTAGGTATCACAGCACGCTTTGATACCCTGTGTCCCAAATATTTACCCGCTTTGGGAAAATAATGACCTTTCTTCCCTCTGAATGTCAGACCACTCCTCTTTATAACCTCACAAACACTTAGGGGTCTATTAGGATGGCATGCGGATCGCCACCGCCCTATCGGCAGTGGAGATCCGCACGCTAAAACACCCCGTCGGATTGCCTTTTACCCCCGCCACATTAGCATGGCAGGGGGTACCGCGGCGGACAGAAATACCGTCTGCCGCTTTTCTGCCGGTAGGCAATCGTCACGATTGCCTACCGGGAAGAAAAGGCCCATAATAAGGTGGCGGTGCCTTGCAGGCACAGCCATCCATATTATGATGCCGGCTGTTGGATGCTTTTCCATGGTGGAGAATAAGGGAATTCACTGTTTGGCCCCATTATGGGCCCCCGGGTGGGCGTGGGGGGGCTGCACTGGGGGGGTACCTATGGTACCCCCAACATTGGCATACACAAGGTGCTTATATTGCATTGTGGCGGGTGCTGCTTACAGCACCGCCCGCCTCAATGCAATATATGCGGGATGCGACCGCCAGGGTGGTGGTCGCATCCTAATTGGCAGTCCGGGACCGCCACACCACTGGCGGCCGGTACCTGCACCGCTAGGGTGGTGGGCGGACAGGAGTCTGCCCGCCATCCTAATAGACCTCTATATATGTTCACTATACTCCTTCTCATCCTTAGAGAATATCAATATATCCTCCTGAAAACACATGTCCTTAAACAGGTGAAACATGGCCCTTTAGAAGACAGATGCCGCAGATGCAGTAATGAGATAGACAATCAAAAAAAATTCAAACTGCAAGAATATTGAGTGACAAATATAGTGGAATGGAAATATCGAGTGCAAGAATATCGCTGTCAAGAATATTGATTTGAAGGTAAGTAATATCGATTTTAAAAATATAGAATTCAATAACACTGTTTGCCAATATATAGTTATTTAAAATATCATTTTTTAATTATTGTTGTATTTTTAGTATATATTTTTATTGTATATGACATTATTTTTTGTATAATTATTGTTTATGTTTCTTACTATACTAGTTACATATTTAGTTGTTATGAAAATAATTTAATAAAATGTGTTTTTTAGTTCTGTAGCGGGTTGTGGGTTTATAGGAAAATAGAGTGGGAAGTAATTTAATCATAATACATTTTGGGCTGATTACGATGGCGGACGGACTTCAGTTCGTCCGCCATTGTTTCGTACTTGGGACTGCCCGCCTACAAGGCGGTAGTCTCACAGTATGAATAACAATGCGACCGCCACCGAGGTGGTCGCATTGCCTATGTTTTGCTTTGTGGTGGGTGCTGCGGTCTGCAGCACCCGCCACAAAGCACAAAAGGGACTGTTTACATATCCCTGCACCGTATGGCAGACACTATGGTGCCCCCAGGTCCCATGTCTGGGGGCCAGAGGGGAAGGGGGGCCCGTTACAGGCCCCCAAAGTCCCTTTCCCCCTGCCTGTTTGTGGCGGGTAAACCCTCCATGAACAGGCAGGTGGAAAGGGATATCGTAATCCCTATGGCAGTGCCTGGCAGGCACCACCACCATTGTAGGGAATACGAATCCCTCTGATTCACCGGCGGACTCAAGGAGCTCATCGGAAGCATGGTCTCCACCACCTACCATTGTAATATGGCAGGCGGGAAACATCTATCTGACAGCGTCGGTAGCGGTCTCCCCGCCATCATAAGCAGACCCTTAATGATTATTTTTTAGTTAATATTATTTATTGATATTTAATTGTGTTAATAATGTATTAATTTTTTTATGTAAATGTTTTTGGGGGTTGTGGCCTTTATCGGGGTAAAGGGTGGGAGGTAATTTATTTTTAATTGATTAATAATAAATTGTTAATCAATCATAATTAACTAATTGACAATTAATGGTGCTATTTGTGTAATTATATTTTTTAGGTGTAGGTGGTGGGGTTATGGGGTAAAGGGTGGAAGGCAATTTATTTTTAATTTGGTAAAATTAGATTTAAATTCATAATAATTAATTTATTGTTAATTGATTATGTTAATTGTGTAGTTATTTTTTGGGGATGTTGAGTTATAGGGTTAAAGGATGGGAAGTAATTTATTTTTTATAATTAATTGTTAATTGTTATTAATTATTTAATTGATAATTAATTTTGTTTTTTAGGTTTAGGTTGTGGGGTTTACAGGGTAGAGGGTGGGGAGTAATCTATTTTATTTTATTTATTAGTTTCTTGTGATTTACTAATATTTATTTAACCCCTTCAGTGCCCATGACGAGCTGGACTCGTCATGGGCCGCGGTTGCGCTGTGCTCATGACGAGTCCAGCTCGTCATAGACCCCGCCCGCTAATGCAACGGCCGGCACAGGGCGGGGAAAGGGGCGGGCACTGAAGGGGTTAATTGTAAATTCATTAATTGTGCTATTAATTGTTTTTTTAAATTCATTTTAGGTTGGAGTTGTGGAGTTTATAAGGGTAAAGGGTGAGAAGTTAATCAATTTTATGAATTTAGATTTACATTTTCATAAATAATATTTGTTGAGTTGATAAAAAATGATGTTAATTGTACTAGTAATTTTTTAAAAATGTAGATGTGGATTGTGTGTTTTGGAAGGGTATGGGCTGGGAAGTAAATTAATTTAACATTTTATTTTTCTAATTTTGTATTCAACATATTTTTTAATTTATGTATTATTTTTAAATTCTTTTAATTTTGTTTACCAAATTTTACTTGTTTTCAATGTTGCACTGACTGGAATGAGAGTAGTAAATTTTACCCCTCCACAATCTGAGAATTTCCCTACTCTTGCACTGACCAGAATGGGAGTAGTAAATTTTACCTCTCCGCAATTCAACACTTTCCCTACTGTTGCACTGACTGGAGTGGGAATGGTAAATTTTAGCCCTCCGCAATCGAACACTTAGCCTACTGTTGCATTGACTGGAGTGGGGATGGTAAATCTTAGCCCTCCACAATCCAACACTTTTCCTACAGTTGCACTGATTGGAGTGCGAATATTAAATTTTTCCCCTCCGCAATCCAACACTTTCCCTATTATTGCATTGACTAGAGTGGGAATAGTACATTTTAACCCTCGCCAATCCAACACTTTTTCTACTGTTGCACTGACTGGAGGGAAAATATTATGTTTTTCCCCTCCGCAATCCAACACTTTCCCTACAGTTGCACTGATTGGAGTGGGAATATTACATTTTTTCCTTCCGCAATCCACACATTTTCCTTACTGTTGCACTGAATGGAGTGGGAATATACATTTTGTTTTTGCTAATTATAATATTTATTGTTGGGTTACTTGTATTGGCAATAATAAAATGTAGTATTTTCCACTGTTATTATTTTTCTTAATTTTGTATATATTGTAGTTAGAGTAGTAAATCTTATTTTCGTGTGATGTAAAGAATTCTTTTATTGTTGTGTCGTGTTAGGTGGGAGTACTTATTATATTTATATATATGTGTATATATATATCTATATATCTACTACCTACTGGCGGTCGCCAGTAGGTAGTTAAAGTTAGGACCTTGTTTCTATTCAAAAAGCGTTTGTTCTTTTCCCAACAACTTTGGCGCCGGTTGACGAATCTTCACGAAATTTTCAAAACGTATAGTACGCTCCCGTCAGCTCCTATCCTGGAAGTTTCGGGGTGATTCGCCAAGCGGGGGCCGAGAAAAAAGGGGGATCCCAAAACGCGTTTTCTCCATGTTATTTCCCATAGGAAACTGTAGACACGACTACAGCCCGAACTGCTGAGCGGAATGACACCAAATTTGGTAAAAAGGTAGTCCTTGTTTCAAAAAGAGACCTTTTTTTAAATGGTGTGAATCTGTTCAGTAGTTGCTGAGAAATTAAAAAAATAAGAGTCAAAAAATCTTTTTCAATCAATCAATGAATTTGTAAAGCGCGCTACTCACCCTTAGGGTCTCAAGGCGCTGGGGGGAGGGGGATCCGCTACTGCTCGAAGAGCCAGGTCTTGAGCTGTTTCCTGAAGGAGAGATGGTTCTGGGTCAGTAGTCGGTGGGAGGGGAGGGAGTTCCATGTCTTGGCCGCCAGGTAGGAGAAGGATCTTCCTCCGGCGGTGGTCTTGCGGATGCGTGGGACGATGGCAAGGGCGAGGCTGGCGGAGCGGAGGTGGCGGGTGGGTGTGTAGAATGTGAGGCGGTTGTTGAGGTATGTGGGTCCCATGTCGTGGAGAGCCTTGTGTGCGTGGGTGAGGAGTCTGAACGTGATCCTCTTGCTGATGGGGAGCCAGTGCAGGTCTCTCAGCTGGGGAGAGATGGGGCTGAAGCGGGGGGTGTCCAGGATAAGTCGTGCAGAGGCGTTCTGTATGCGCTGGAGTTTGGCTGTGGTTCCAGCGTAGAGGGTGTTTCTGTAGTCCAGTCGGCTAGTGACGAGCGCCTGGGTGACCGTCTTCCTGGTGTTGGTGGGGATCCACCGGAAGATCTTTCAGAGCATGCGCAAGGTGTTGAAGCAGGATGACGAGACGGCGTTGACTTGCTTGGTCATCGTGAGGGAGGAGTCCAGGATGAAGCCCAGGTTGCAAGCATGGTCCGTTGGCTTTGGAGCGGAGCCCAGGGCAGGGGGCCACCAGGAGTCATCCCAGGCGGAGGGGGATGTTCCCAGGATGAGGACTTCTGTCTTATCTGAGTTCAGTTTCAGCCGGTTGAGCTTCATCCATTCCGCGACGTCTTTCATTCCTTCCTGGAGGTTGGCTCTGGCTGTGGTGGGGTCTTTGGTGAGGAAGAGGATCAGCTAGGTGTCGTCGGCATAGGAGATGATGTTGAGGTTGTGTTGGCGTGCGATGGCTGTGAGGGGGCTCATGTAGACGTTGAAGAGGGTGGGGCTGAGCGAGGATCCTTGCGGGATGCCGCAGATGACTTCGGTGGCCACGGACCGGAACGGGGGAAGGCGGACTCTCTGGTTGCTGAGGCGCTGTATCAGGGTGCGGTGGCATACGGTGTCGAAGGCTGCCGAGATGTCCAGGAGGATGAGGGCAGCTGTTTCCCCGTTGTCGAGCAGGGACCTGATGTCGTCGGTGGCTGCGATGAGGGCAGTCTCGGTGCTGTGGTTTGCTCAGAAGCCGGACTGCGAGGGGTCGAGGGATCCGTTGGTCTCGAGGAAGGCGGAGAGTTGTTTGTTGACGATCTTCTCAATGACTTTGGCCGGAAAGGGGAGGAGCGAGATGGGGTGGAAGTTCTTGAGGTCCGTGGGGTCCGCGGTGGGTTTCTTCAGGAGGGCGCTGAGCTCGGCGTGTTTCCAGCTCTCTGGGAAGGTGGCGGATGCGAAGGAGCTGTTGATGATGTTCTGGAGTTGGGGTGCGATGATGGAGTCCCATAGGAAACTTTATGCAAGGCTATAGCAGAAACTACTGAACGGATTTACCCCAAATTTAGCGAAAAGGTACTAATTGGCTCAGAAAGCGACCTTTTTAAAAATGGTTGCTGAGAAAATCAAAAATAAAAGTTTCGATATTTAGAGGGACGGAGGATCCGCGCACCCTCCCGATCATGAGCTTCGTGCTTATTGGCTGTCAACACTCCAAACCAGGAAGGACCCCCAGGGCCAAAAAAGGCATTTTTTTTTAAAATGCCGAGATGCGCGGTGGATCCGCGGATCAGGCCATGAAAATAAAAAATAACAAAGAGCGGGCTCCCGCGCTTTGTTTAATTGAAGCCCCTGGGTGGGCCAGGTCCGGTGGGCAGAAAAAAATGTGTGGGGGCACCAATGCCCCCCACATTGCCCCAGGGACCACCACCCCCTGGGGCTTTCCATAAGTATTTGCGGGGGGCACATGGCCCCCCCGCAGCCCCGGGGACCGCCACCCCTGGGGCTTCTTATTTTTAATGTGTGGGGGGCCAATAAGGCCCCCCAAGCCCCGGGGACCCCCACCTCCAGGGCTTTTATTGATTATAATTGCGGGGGCACACAGCCCCCCCACTGCCTCGGGGACCACAACCCCCCAGGGATTCTATTTAAAAAAATATACACCTGTGTGGGGGGGCTTGAGCCCCCCCCACACACTCCAGGGACTGTCACCTCCCCGGGCTCCCGCCCTGTCATTGCAAACTGCTTTGCTTCATTGATGCGAGGGCAGGGAAACCTGCTCTCGCTTCAATGAAGCAAAGCAGATTGCTTTTACACAAAGGGAGCTGCATGTTAGCAGCTCCCCATGTGGAATACCAATGCCGGCTCCCGCAGGACGCGGGGAGCCGGCGGCACCGTGGGGGCATTGGTGCTCCCCCCACGGTCCCCATCAGAGAGGGCTAGACCCGGGGGATTGGTTCCCCGGGGCTAGAAGTGGCCCGGGAGGTGGTCCACATGGCCTCCCTCCCCAAAATATTAAATTATAATTAAATAAATAAAGGCCGGCCCCGGGGGATGGGGTCCCCGGGGCCAACAGAGGCCTCAGGAGGGGGGAAACGCAGCACCCCTCCATAATTAAAAAATAATATTTATGTGGCCATGCCCCGGGGGATGGGATCCCCGGGGCTGGAATTGGCCACGGGAGGGGGGCCCACGCGGCCCCCTTCCCATTCATTTTTTTTTTTTAATGGGGGTAAGGCCCTGGGGGATGGGGTCCCCAGGGCCCAAAAAAAAGTTTAAAAAAAGGGGGCCACACAGTCCCGCTTCTAAATAAAAAAAATAATAAAAAACATGGAGATCGTGCCGAGGCCCCGCCCCCTCCTAGCAACAAACTGTGGCATGTTTTACAGTGGGGAATTAATTCCCCTTCAATGCTGGGGGTCCCTGGGGGCCAACTAGCCCACCAGATACCTCCAGTAAGCGCCACAGGGCTGGGTTGCAGAGAGGTGGTCCAGGCCACGCCCCTTTTTACACCTCTCTGCAACACAGCTCTGTGGCGCTTACTGGGGGTACCTGGTGGGCTAGTTGGACCCCAGGGACCCTCAGGATTCAAGGGGACTTAATCCCCCAACTCAAAATGCGCCACGGGGCGCGTTTGCACAGTGGTGAAGGGAGGGGGCGGGGCCTGAGGTGACATGTGTGCAAACACGCCCTGTGGCGCATTTTAAGTTGGGAAATTAATTCCCCTTCAATCCTGAGGGCCCCTGGCGGCCAACTAGCCCACCAGGTATCTCCAGTAAGCGCCACAGGCCTGAGTTGCAGAGAGATGGTCCAGGCCACGCCCCTTTTTACACCTCTCTGCAACGCAGCTCTGTGGCACTTACTGGAAGTACCTAGTGGGCTAGTTGGCCCCCAGGTACCCTCAGGATTTAAGGGGACTTAATCTCCCAAATTAAAACGCACCACGGGGCGCGTTTGCACAGTGGTGAAGGGAGGGGGCGGGGCCTGAGGTGACATGTGTGCAAACACGCCCTGTGGCGCATTTTAAGTTGGGAAATGAATTCCCCTTCAATCCTGAGGGCCCCTGGCGGCCAACTAGCCCACCAGGTATCTCCAGTAAGCGCCACAGGCCTGAGTTGCAGAGAGATGGTCCAGGCCACGCCCCTTTTTACACCTCTCTGCAACGCAGCTCTGTGGCACTTACTGGAAGTACCTAGTGGGCTAGTTGGCCCCCAGGTACCCTCAGGATTTAAGGGGACTTAATCTCCCAAATTAAAACGCACCACGGGGCGCGTTTGCACAGTGGTAAAGGGAGAGGGTGGGGCCTGAGGGGACATGTGTGTAAACACGCCCTGTGGCGCGTTTAAAGTTGGGGAATTAATTCCCTTTCAATCCTGAGGACCCCTGGGGGCCAACTAGCCCACCAGATGCTTCCAGTAAGTGCCACTGCACTGCGTTGCAGAGAGGTGGTCCAGGCCATGCCCCTTTTTACACCTCTCTGCAACACAGCTCTGTGGCGCTTACTGGAGGTACTTGGTGGGCTAGTTGGACCCCAGGGACCCTCAGGATTCAAGGGGACTTAATCCCCCAACTTAAAACGCTCCATGGGGCACGTTTGAACAGTGGTGAAGGGAGGGGGCGGGGCCTGGGGTGACATGTGTGGAAACACGCCCTGTGGGGCGTTTTAAGTTGGGCAATTAATTCCTCTTCAATCCTGAGGGTCCCTGGGGGCCGACAACCCCACCAGGTACCTCCAGTAAGTGCCAGTGCGCTGCATTGCAGAGAGGTGGGCCAGGCCACACCCCTTTTTACACCTCTCTGCAACGCAGCTCTCTGGCCCTTACTGGAGGTACCTGGTGGGCTAGTTGGACCCCAGGGACTTTCAGGATTCATGGGGACTTAATCCCCCAACTTACAACGTACCAGGGGGCGCGTTTGCAGAGTGGTGGAGAAAGGGGGCATGACCTTTGTGTACCTCTCACCATCCCACTGCGTGGGGCTTACTGGAGGTAAAAGGTAGGCTACTTGGCCCCTAACGGACCCCTAGCAGTGAAGGAGACTTCAATCCCCATCCAAGAGCGTGCCAGTGACCGCGTTTGTAGAGTGGTGGGCAAAGTGGACGTGGCCTGGTACGAGTACTTACCAGTGCTGCTGTGTGGGACTGACTGGAGGTAATAGTCTGGGAAGTTGGCCCCCAAGGATGTCCTTAGGGGCCAACTACGTCTCTTGTTACCTCCAGTAAATCCCACACAGTGGGATTGCTAAAACGTCTTCGGAGGACATGGCCCCCTTTCTCTACCACACTGCAAACGTGCCTCGTGGTAGTCTACGGGATGGGGGATGAAGTCCAAAATAGTCCTGAGTGAGCTTGGGGGCCAGGAATCCCTCCAGGTACCTCTGTAAGTCCTACGCAGCAGAATTCCTGATCGTTGGTTGGACGCCCAGCACCCTTTCTCCACCACTCTGCAAACGTGACTACTAGTTAAAGTAGCATATTTCTGCACCTCTGACTTAGAGGTCGTTTTAATCCCCCTGCCCTATTATGTACAAGGGCCTTACAGAGGAGGTCATGCTAATCACAGGGGTACCCCAATGCATAGTGTTCCCTAGTGTATGTAGGTGTTTTCATTGTATTCTAAGTGTCTTTTAGCATAGCACTGGCTCTAGGCCTGGTTAGTCAGAGTCAGTTACCACCAGTTCCCGTCTGAAAAAGTTGTGGGCACAGGATGATTTTACAACAAGGCCTCTTTCTGGTCCTCTGTTGGTTCTTTCTGCACATGTCTTGCTTCTTCCTGCACTTTTCTTCGTCTTTGTCGACTTCTGTTGCTTGTTTCTGCATTTCTTCTGCTTCTTTCTGTGCGTTTTTTCTTCTTTCTTCACATGTCCTACCTCTGTAGGCATAGTTAGAAACTCACATTTAAAAAACCTTTGAAATTCACTTAAAAAAACATAGGTTTCAGGCACGTCATAGTTAGAAATTAGCATTAAAAAACCTTAGAAATTCACTGAAAAGAACATGGGTTTCAGATACGTTATAGTTAGTTGGACATTTCACTCGTACAAAACCATAGGAATTCCCCGTTATAGTTAGTTCAGCTAACTATCACTCGCGCCCCCGCAATGCACTGCTGATGACGTTACATATTGCATCACTCATGACATGGTCAGTGACATCACTCATGACATCACTGATGACATCTCAAATGTCAATATTTTTTGTTTGTAAATTATTTATAATGACATTTTAACAATTATTTGCTTCATTACAATGTATTCGGGAACCGACCGACTCGCGGTCGGTGGTTCCGCCTGACTGATTACGATGCGACCGAACACTGTTCGGTCGGAGTCCCATTGCTCCCTATATGTTCTGCCCGACAACACAGGCTCATTTGGGGGAATAATGTGTGTGTGGAAAACCATGTACCCTGTGGCTAGCACCCCACAGTGCCTACCACACAGTGCAGGTTTTGCAGGGGAGTCCCTTAGGTACTCCCTCGGCCCCCAAATAGAGGACAGGCCGACTCGGAAAGGCTCGTAATTAGTCAGTCGGAAATGCTGTTCGTAGAGGTGCACGATGCAGTTCCGAGTGACACGAATACCCCAAGAGCCAGTCAAGACCGATTCAGAAAAACTGTGTGGTTTACTTTCTGACCGCCGACATCGTAATTGGTTGTGCAGATTGTAAACCAACTGAGTCGGTCAGAAGGGTTCCAACACGGTCTAGGAAATTCCAAGTGTTTTATTTTAAATTAATTTGGTTTTCTTTTTTATTGTTTTATGTTTTTGGTATATTTAAATATGTATAAATATATTTTTGATAATATTACATTATTTCGGATTTTTTAAATTATATTATTTAATGTATTAGTTTATTTATATATGTATGTTCATATATATATAAGTGTATATATATTTGCGTGTGTTTACATTTTTAAAAGTATGTTTATTTGTTGTTTGTTAAAAAATACATTTAAATATATTTTATTTTTATAAATTAATGTTAGAATTTACTGTATGTTTATTTTTAATATTTTAAATAATATACATTTTAAAATCGAAATTTAATCTATATTTTTTCCCCAATATTGTTTTCTTCTTTATTTTTTCCTCGACATTCTGTCAGTGAAGCACAGAGGCTAATCCAAATGGCATATGTTGAAATTGGAACAACCCCAGTGGTGTAATAAATGCTGTCAGATGATGAGAGTCCTCAGTCAGCTCAATCTGATGGTATGCTGACCTTAAATCTAGCATAGAGAACACTCTTGTGCCTTCTAACATGCAAATAACTTCATTTATATTGGGCAACGGGTGACAGTTTACCACAATATTAGCATTCACAGCTCTCAAGTCCACACAAAGCCTCAAAGAATTGTCTGCCTTACGGGCCAAACCTATGGGGGCCACCCACTCAAATGACTATCTCCTTTATCACACCTTCATTCAGCATTTCCGATAACATACTTTTTAGCTCCTCCCTCACATTGATGGGTACATTGCATGGTTTCTGTAACACTGTCTTTGCACCCGTCTTGTGCTTGATTTTATGGGAATAACCTTCCAATCTTTTCCTTGAACACTTTAGTAAATCTGGATACAATCCCTTCAGGATCCTCTCCACTTTGCAAGTATTATTTTCAACTTCCACTGGTCCTTCCAGCCCAGGACATTTACTCCCTAATGTGCCACATACAACTTTATAAACACCTTCCTGCCCTTAAATTGAATATCTGTCTCTTTGTAACCTATGGTTTTACATTATCCATGCCCCATACTTCCTCAAAATGTTGTCCAAGCTTATCCAGAATCTGTCATCAACTCACTCTTAATCAATACCTTTAACACTAAGGGCCAGATATTGATGTCGGACGGATCTGAGTCCGTCTGACATCAATTCGGTATGGGGATCGACCGACCTCCTGTCGTCTGTCCCAACCCAGCAATTAGGATGCAAATGAACACTGTTCGGTCGCACTCCTATTCTTTACAATGGGAGCATGCATTCCGACCGAAATGCATGCTCTCATTGTAAAGAGAACAGGTGCAATTAATCCCTGCACCCAGTGGAAGGCACCTCAAGGTGCCTGCCATGGGTACAGGGATCAACAGGGAGTGCCCCCTGGCCTCCAACTGGAGGCCGTGCACCCATGGAGGGCCTGCTGCAGGCCCCCAAAGTCGACTTCTTACAGCCTTTCTGTTTCACAAAAGCCAGCACAGAAAGGATGTTGGAATCCAACATTGTAATCCTTTAGGTGGAAAGAGCCGCCCCTGGGATTCGTGGAGGCTTTCCAAATGGCAGACGGGCTCGGTGGGAAGCCATTCAGACTCAATCCAAATGGGTAGGTTGGAAATGAATCCGAACAGCTGATTACGATGCTGTAGGAATGGCTCTGACCAAGGGTCGGACCCGTTTACTACGGCATCGTAATCGGCCCCTTACTATGCATTTAGGAGAATTCTTAACTTCCACTTCCACATCTTTCGCCACACCATCAGAGATAGACAAAACCACACCTATTACACCATCACATTCCTCTACATAATCTCTTCCATATACAACTCTTCCTTCATCTTCCAACCTCCCATTACTCAGGTGAGAAACCTTATTTCTGTTTTCTGAATTGTATTATTTTAAATCCCTGCACACCAGTGCAAATTGTCCAATCCTGCCATATTTCACACATGTCTTGCCAATAGCAGGACACCGAGGTGACATAGCAATATGACCCCTGCTGCCACAAGAGAATTTTCATTTCTAACATACCTTTCACTCTCAAACTGCTGTACCTGTGAGTTGTACCGCTATTATATTACTCATATATTTGTTTTACATTTCCCCCATGAGTCTTAGAACCATTATCCACACCTACGGTACACACAACATCAGTCGCATTCTTATTGACTTTTTTAGACTCATGTACAGATCTCATCCATTTCTCAGATTGTTCTAGTGCCTTAGTGATCACATCCTACAACATTGGATCCTCCATGACCCACAATTGTTCCCCCAACTTCCTACTTTTCGTATGAACTATTATCTGATCATCAGTTATTGCCCTAAAATTGCAATGTAGCGATAAACCTTGCAAGGCAGTCAAGAATTCATCAAAATTTTCTTCACTTCTTTGTGCTGTAGTATAACATTTAAATCTGTTCAACGCCACACACACAGTAGGCTTTAATCTATTCTCTAGTCTCAATAACACCTCTTAAAAAAACATTAACTTTTTCTGTATCATCCACTGGATCAAGAGGAACCTGTGGTAAAGTACAAAAAAACAATTGTCCCTCTGAACCTAAACAATGTAAGAGAATATTTTTCTTGCATTCATTAGACATATCATCATCATCATCATCTATAGCTTTCATGTAAGTTACAAATTCTTCTTTCCATCACATCTAAGGATAAGGTGGATCTCCTTTGTTCTGGAGAAATTTCGTCAGAGGCTCAAACTGCATTGTAATAGTGTGGATTTAAAATATATAATCACTGATGTATATGATAAATATACTATTTTTAAAGCCTCACATAAATAAGTTGGAGATAACTGAGAACCCAAGTGCGCAAATCACAAAATTAATACAATGTGATCTGCTAAAGACAACAGTGTGCAGATCACTGGACGAGGAAATGCCAGAACTGTAGTTGCTGTTGACAACAGTGTGCAAATCGCTGAACACATTTTACCAGAATCTGAACTATGATATTGAATGTAGTGTGCAAATTCCTGTAGCATGAAATAACTTGCACTTGTTGAAAATCACTGTAGCATAAAATGATCTGCATTTGTTGTTAATAATAGTGATGGAGCGTGATTATTTAAGAATGATTTGCTTGGTCAAATCGTGCTTATTGCATGTGAATTACTAACAAATACTTAAAAAAACATGACTAACATTGTGTCTTGTTGAACACTGAGAGTTTTTAAAAAACTGCATTGTAAAAGCATGCACAAGGGTTGCAAACTGGTTAAACTGAGAGATTTACAACAGAGAGGAGAAAACTACTAATGTGTTATGATAATAATGTGAAAAGTAATAAGGAGTTGGCTGATTTCTAGCAAGATATGATTTGAAAGGATTGCTCTGCTGAAATGTGTTTTGTTATGTTTTCTTAAAACGTAAATCTGAAACTGCAAAGCGAAACTGTCGGTTCATTGTTGAAATATGATTTGATTATGATTATGGAAAATAGTGAAATGGTAGATATATTAAATTCTTATGTGTTTATGCTTTCTTTAAGTATTTTAAGTTAACATGTTTTTAAGTTTTACATGTATGCCTCAAGACGTATTATGTCCTTCCATTGTAGGCCCTAGAGAAATGTATTTTGTCTTTCATTATTTCCTTCGAAACAGAAATAAAATGCTGACATGATTTCCCTGGTTACATATATTATTACTGACATTTCTTTTTACAGACTGAATATTCTCTCTCTGTGAATAAATGTGAAATTTTTGTTGCAAGCTAACTCGGAAGTGAGCGCATGGACATGTTGAGTTGCAAATGTGTTTCCTATTTCCGAGGTGAAATTGTACATTGTATATTCTTAGAAAACTATGGACAGAGAACAAAGGTATTACGTGTAGGTTCCGGACAATTTGGGCTGAAGAATGATCATTCCACGATCACACCATGGATCCCAACCACTAGAATCATGTAAAACTGTGCAGTAAGCTCCATTTGAGGGATGGAATTGTGAATATTTTCTGGTATAAAAACTTCATGGGAAAAGGATGCGTGAGGCTATTGTTTTTGCAATTCTTGGGCATGACATGTTGTTGGTCCAACTTATTACTATCCTGAACTGAACTCTCCTGGTTTTCCATGCACTTCCTCTGTTGGTTAAGTTGAGAAGCTTAAACCTTTTGGCTAAAGGGTTAATTATTCCAGACTATTGTTTGCGGTGCATAGTTCATCTTTACATCTCGGTCCTGACTCTTTAACTGAATTTTGATTTGTATTTGTTATGAAATTGCATATTGAAATTGCAATGCATGATTATTCTTTCTCTCCTCTCACTCTCTCTTCTTGTGCCAGTTATTTGATTTATGATGTATTTTGCTTTAAACTGTGATTGTACTTAAAATCCTAATGTGTTTATGTGTATTGACCATTAATTTTTTGATGATTAGATAAAAGTGCCTTGATGACTATACTGAGTTTGTTTACTTATTGATGAATATTATTGTCAAGCTATGGATATTGATTTTTGTTGTTAGATAGGCATTTCTTTATTAGAGGTCCTCATGAAGAACTGGCTTACCGTCTCTAATTACGTGAGTCCCTATTAGCTCTTGCAAAGATTTGTCGGAGGACCTTATGATTTATAAGTGGAAGTAGAGTTTCTATGGACCCAAACTCTGTGTTGTTGTCAATTATATTATGGAGATTTGAGTTTATGGTGTGGTGGTTAAATTACGTTTGTACCCACAATTTTACACTGCTTTCGCTGAATTGACATTAACTGCACTTGTTGAAAACACAAACTTTCCCAAAGAAAAATGAGGGCCAAAAACGTAGTGCCATTTTCAGTAGTTTGTAGAGCTTGTCAGATCACCATAAATCAAAATGCAGCACAAGCGCATTGAACACAGAAGACTCGCGACGACCGTCAAGGATGGAAACACTGGTACAGCGGTCACAAGCACCTTGACCGAGCGCACGTGATGGCATGCACGCCATTTACAGGGAACTCAACAATACTGTGCCACAGCTTTACGCTGCTGACTCACCTGTGCAGCCACATGGGCTGCCTCCAAGGTATTTATTCTGTGCCACAACCTCGCGCTGGTGAATCCAGTAGGCCATAATTCTTGAATGGGCTTAAACAACTTTTGAATTGACCCAAAAGACAAAATCACAATTACACTGATATAATTAACTAAGAGTAGTTCTAGAGATGTCCTTTTTTTGTAAGATAAGATATGAGACTTAGGGCCTCATTACAATGTCTAGGGAAAGCCTTTCCCCAACACCGAATCGGGAATGACCGACTCGCGGTCTGTGGTTATGTCCGACCGATTACGATGCGACCGAAAACTGTTCGGTCAGAGTCCAATTGTCCCCTACGGGAGCTCGTGTTCCACCCGACAACCGGTTGTAACACAGGCTTTTATGGGGAAATGGGGTGCTTACCGAAAACCCTGCACCCTGTCGCAGGCACCCCACGGAGCCTACCACACAGGGAAGGGTTTTACAGGGGGGTCCCTTACGTACCCCCTTGGCCATGAACCGTAGGCTGCGTGGCTAAGAGCGCCCCCCAAAGTCACTTTCCGATGGGCCGACTCGTAAAGGCTGTTAGAAATCGACATCACCATAACGAGGTTGGAAACACTGTCCATGGAGGTGCATGATACGGTACCGATGGACAATAATACGCCAAGAGCCAGTCGGAACCGATTCACAATAACCGTGCGGTTTACTTTCAGACCGCGAACATCGTAATCGTTTGGGTGGATTGTAAACCGACCATGTCGGTCTGAAGGGTTTCGACACGGTCGAGGAGATTCCGACTGTTGGGCGGAGACTTTCCGTCTGACAACATAATGAGGCCCTTAGTGTCCAATGAATATGAAGCGCAGCAGGGTATAGCCACGGAGTTAGATAAAAGTTTATACATTACCACGACGTTGGTACCAAAGTCCAAGGTACTTATCAATCACTATCCTTTCCAATATGAACATCCAAGCGATTAGGATTCCATGGGTTCTGTTGGAGAAAACACTGCACTATAAGGGTAACAAGTATTCCTCAAGCTCGTCGTCACTTGTTAAATTCAGTCCAAGTCCAATAATGTTGATTTCACGAATAAGATGTATTCATAACAGCACAGTGCCCTTCGCCTCTATCAGATCTTCTCTTACTGGACTTTTTTTCCAGCCACTCCATTCCATTCCAGAACCTTATTACCCCATGCAGGCAGATGACATTGTACAGGTAGACCCCTGGCAACTATGTACAGATCAGAATCCCAACACATGTTGAGGCTAATTCCTCTATATACAGATGGAATTGCGTGGGTTTTTGCGCCTGGTAGGAGCATGCTTAGGTTGCTGGTGCAATTGAACCATTTCACTACACTGCGTGACATATCACACCATTGTACTTGTAATGATTCTGCGTGGGAACAGCCATCTTACATACATCAAAATATTTTCACGCAATGCAGAGCTTGCCCCACGCAAGCCTATAAAAGTCACATAATTGATTCATTGTATTGAATATTTAGAACGTTTCAGTTTGTTTGAGTTTCCAAGCTCACAGAATAAAAGTCCCGAGAAACAGGCAGCGAGTTTTCTTTTGTTGTAAATAAGGAATACATTAGGTTTTGGACAGTTTTCAGAAGATGCATTAGGTAGTCTAACACCAGCGCCTGGAAAAGCCTCGAAACTCTTTCGCTACATGCTTCCACGTGTCGAAAGCAAGGATAAGACTGCTGGCAAACACCGACAGTCAAAAGTACCTTTTCTGCTGGAGGCGAGAAGCGAAGTCTGAAACTGAGCTGGTGCTGGGGAAACAAGCTTGACGTTGAGAATGTCAGCGAAAAGAGATCCGAAGAATAGACTGCAGCAAATGCACTAATAAACATTAAAGAGATGAATCATTGACCCAACAAAATGTCAAATATAATGTCACTGGAGGTAGTTTAAAACACGTCGTAAATGTGTTTACTTCTAAGCTGTACGTTCAATAGTACACGCGTGCATTTAAAATGTCAGCAAAGGGAATATTTTACACGTTTCTTTGAAAACACGGGCAAAAACAATTCACATACTACTTGAAAATTGTTTCACAAACGGACGTGTTCATCAAGTACGTGTAGAATGTGCAAATGAGCCTTTTCGCTAAAATGTTGTCCATGCGCTTTCAATCAGTACTTTCCAGAAGTGCTAACAGATTAACTTGATGTCAAACAGCAAACATAAATAAATAGCCTCGCTTGGTTGCTCAATTGCACGTTTGAGGTTTGTTTGATGATTTTTATTAGGGGAGTTCCCAAATTGGTAAAGCTGAAACTCACTAACTTTGCACATTTTTTGGGTTGTCCATCAGTGGGGGTTGGTGATTCCCCCCCAGAAATGTGTCTCCTCATGTGTTATTTTCTTTATTGTGCCAATGCCAGCACTCCGTTATTTTTGCCAAAAATTATTTCTAGTATTCCAGTAGCAGAATTTTGCCACTGATACTGCCCATATACTGTGGGTGGCTGTGTGTCAAAATTACCTCATGTTTCAAAGCCAACATTTTATCATGGTTTGCTTCACCCATCCCGCCCCTTCAGCTCCAATTGCCCGTTCTGAGGCAAGAAATTACCTCTACTATGCCAGCACCAGAATCGTGCTATAGGTATCAGCTTATGTCAAATATTATTGCATTAATTAGGGGTCTGCATTGCACTCTGGGCACCCTCCTCAATGCAAATAATTACCTCCATTGACCCAGCACCAACATTTTGCTACAAATGCACCCGTTCTAAGAATTTCCTCCACATGCAAGTAGCAGCCTTTTTCCACAGGGGCCCCTGCCAAGAATCACTTCTTGTATGTATGGGCCAGCATTTTGCCATGGGTGCCCTTCCTTATGCCAAAAATTATCTCCAATAAGCCAGTACTTGCTTACTTACTTACTTACCATTGCCTATTACCCCTCCTTTCAATCTGATTTCAGGTGTAATCCATCACCTTGTAGATAGCCTAAAGACCTTGGTGCCAGGTGGTGGGAACTTTCCAGCCCCAGCATCTTTTTATGATTTCTTCATAAGCAGGAAGTTACAAAGTCTGCTGCCATAGATCTTTGTTGCTGATGCTGTAAGGCCAGAAGATTTGGACAGGTGTTGATGATGGTCTGGACTTCGTTGGTGGTGATCACTGTTGTCCTGCAAGTTTCTGTTCCATACAGGAGGACACATTTTAAGTTGGTGTTAAAATGCTTGATCTTGGTTTGCAGCATTAGGTCCTTGAAGCTCCATATCTTCTTTAGCCGAATGAAGGCAGCCCTTGCTTTGCAGATTCTTGATTTGGCATCTGCGCCTCTACCACTTTGCTTGTATAAGACACATCACTGGTAGGTGAAGCCCTCCACCTCTTCGAGTGAATCACCTGCAAAAATGACTGCTGTTGTGCTGGCCGTGTTAGCCTTCAGGATCTTGGGTTTCCTCTGTGGACGTTGAGGCCAAGTTGTGCTAATGCTGCTGCCACATAGTCATTCTTCTCTTGCATCTGCAGATGGGTATGGGAGAATAGGGACAGGTTGTCAGCAAAGTTCGGATCATCGAGCTGTGTCCAAGGTGTCCACTGGGTCCCATTTTTCCTCCTTGCTGTGGATGTCTTCATGGACCAAGTCTATGGCCAGCAGGAAGAGAAAAGTCAAGAGCCAACAACCCTGCCAGACTACATTCCTCACTTGGAAGTCTTCTATGAGTTTTCTTCCATGGACTATCTTGCAGGTCATTCTCTTTTAAGAGTTCCTTATGGGTTTGTATGGCACACCATATTGGTGGAGGAGTTTCCAAAGGGTCTCTGCAGAGGGGGCAGTTCCATTCCATCAACTGCTCAATGATGATGCGCAGTGTTGCAGTCTGGCCTGTGCAGGATCTATCTTTGTGGAAGTCAGCTTGACGGTCTCGCAACCGAGCGTCGACTTGTTTCTTCATTCTATTCAGAATTACTCTCTTGAACACTTTGCTTGGAGTTGATAGAATAGTTATCCCTCTGTAGTTTGCACAGTTATTCATGTCACCTTTCTTGGGGCTCTTCATGAGATAACCCTCCTTCCAGTCTGATGACACCTTTTTCTTTTCCCAGATCCATGCAAACATGGCATAGAGCATGTCTACATTTGTTTCAATGTCTGCCTTCAGTGCCTCTGGAGGAATGTTATCAGGTTCTGCTGGCTTCCCATTTGTCTCCCAATATGCCAGTGACCGATTGTTACTTTGGGTTCCACTGCAATTAAATTGAGTATGCCATGGCTAGCAGCAGACTCACAACCATAAAACACTCAAGAAAACACACTCATTCACATTCTCTCACTCACACTCACTCCCTCTCACATTCACTCTATCACCCCTCACTCAATATAACTCACACTATCTCACTTATACCCAATCCCACTCACTGTTACTCAAACACAAATGTACTCATACTCATTGGTTCTCACTCTTTAAAACACACACACTCACCCTTTCACACTCACTGACTCCTGGCTCTGGTGCAGCTGCACCTGCTGCACCATTGATAGCTACACCCCTTACTTAGTTTCACTCCCTCTCACAATGTCCATTCACTCACTCCTTCTAACACACTCACACTACTTTACTCAGTCCTTTGCACTCAATTTCATTTATTGGACCACTCTCTCAAATTCAGATTCTCACTCACTTTCACTGTCATTGACAATTTCAATCACATTCACACAAGCGCTCTTGCTCAATCTCATTCACGCTCAGTCACTCATAAACAAATACACATAAACACACTTGCACATACATTTTTTTTAACTTGCCTTGCTTCCTTTACTGATCAGAAACTATGTGCAGCTGCAGAGTAGGAATCTTTCACTGGATGCTGGAACCAGCAAACCATTATTTCAAATGAGGAGCCAGACAGAGCAGCAAGGCCATGTTTGAAAAGGGTAAGACCCACCTCAATCTTCGGGGAAGGAAGTACAGCCCTATACAAGCTGGGATAGTGCTAGAGATCATGCCCGATGTGCTGTGTGGCTTCTCATTTGCCTCAGGTAGACGCTGATGTGAGTCCCAACAGCCACATTCTAGCAGAGATAATGTGCTGGCTGAGGCATGCACAGTATGTCTGCTAAATAACATGGATTGTGCCTGTGTGAAGGGATCATAGTTGAACTACTCCCTTCAAATATGCACAATGCATACCTCAACCTGCAGAGTATGTGTTTATAAACTGCATTCTATAGCTGGATCATGCCTCATCCCCTTCAGTCCCCTTCCTCCTTTTGTCATCAGGAGCCTGAAGATGAGGTTGGAAAGACTGACCTGCACACTGGTAGCCCTCATGAAAACACAACAATCATGTTACAATGAACACTATTCATTTAAATAATTAACAGTGTTGACTGTAGTCCCCTTAGTGTTGACACTACAGCTGAAACTGAGGGGAGCGCAAATTGTGGACTGCATATACCATGATGCAAAGTAACAGCCTTTTCTGGGATATGATGTAGTGTCCGGCTAAACACTTTTCCCTTCCCAAACTGATTTTCATGACTTCCTCTACCATTTAAAACACATCTTTAATGTTCCTTTTTGTAAAAAATTTAATTCTGGCCTATTCATTACACTTCATCCAACCCGAACTGGAGTGTACGGCCCGGGTGAGAAGAGTATGGCCCAAGCTGGAGATTACAGCCCACTGCGGACGTAAAGATACCACTCATAAATGACCTCTGTGAATAACAAAAGTCATAATGTTAGAGTTTTGTCTCAAATTGCCTTTGTGAATCGGGCCCCTAGGTCACCAACAGAAGATGGAAATATATGCTAACAGAAGATATCACCACCAGAGGAGATCGAGTGCTTTTCAGACAACAATGAAAAAGAAAGTATAATGCTCCTTTTGAGGCTGAACCCTTTACCATCACTAACACCAAAGAACACATGATGACTGCTCAGGTCCTGGGAAGTCCCTTACGATAGATTCCTCTAATTTTTTTAGATGTGGCCTATCACTCTTGTCACGTTTACTCATTTCTTTACTAAAGAAATGAGTAAACGTGACAATTTGAAGAATAAGAATAATAAATGAAATGAACATAAACACAATGGATTAAATGGATTTCTTTATAAAACAGATTAAATATGACTAGACCTTAACGGGTCTAAGGATAATTGTGCGCACCTGCTACTTGGAAGTGAGAGACGTCACTTTCCCCTGATTTCATGTTTCATAAATAGTGTTCCTAGACAAAACACTAAAAGAGGGAGCAGCACACCATAAATAAGACGAAATTACCAGAAAACGTTAATAAGAGTGCCGGATGGATAAATAAACGAATTACTCATTACAAGTTGTCAGAGCAGGATTCAGGTGTGGAATTCCACTCTGCCTGATCAATACTGGCCTGTTTTTTAGCAAAACTACCAGCTATTAAATTTTTTTTGACCGTTGACTGCATCAGCAACCAGGCCTCTGCCACCATCTTGACCTCTTTCGACGCCACAGGGGGATCATGCAATTAAGCTATCTGCGAGACCACTTTCCCGCTCTCTCTTCTTCTCCCAAACCCCTTCACTCTACATCACTCACAAAAGGTGGTAAAGGGGTGCATTAAACTGCTTGACATAAATTAACATTTTAAAAAACATTATTAGATTTTTCCTGAAAATCACAAAAGTGCACACAAAAAATGCATAAAATACATAACCCGGGAGTCATTAGCACTAGCATACATCCATTTCAAATAATAAATAAATAAAGGAAACAACAGAGCTTCTATGACAGTGTAAAACGACCACAGAGTAAAAACCAGCTTAAAAGGAAAATACCCACTCGTTTAAAAAAGGAGAACAGATACTAACATTCACCTCCCATTACTATCCCCAGATAAAACACAAATGGTAGGTGATTTTGACATTCGCAGGAAGAGATAAGCCGGCCTCACTTGATTGAAAATCATTAGCAAGAGGAGTGGGCAGATAAATTTAAACCGCATATGGTTGACTCTGGGGCATATCATGACAATATGGAGGGTCAGGAAGACACACATCATCACAATGCAAGGAGGAGGGTCTGAGACTTTGCACAGGAACCCTTAGGTACCAGAAGTTGATAAAAGAATGTAAACCTAAAATATGTCAGTAGCCTTCGATGATAATTAGACATCTCCAGCGACAAATAGGGTTCCATTCCAAGTACAGTTTTCACCATGATAAAATGATGCATGGAGTGTTTGAGAAGCACCACTGCCTCGCATTCAGCAGCCACTCTTACATAAAATGCCTGTTTAAGCCATGGAATATCCCTCCTAACTATACCTTCAGTATCAGTAAACAACTCAAGACGGCCCACAGAATTAAAAGTTCTCCTGACATAAGCTAACCATGGAATGTTCAGCATACCGTTCAGTGCCATACAGTTGCGAATGATAAGCCTATTAAGAGACAAATCCTCTTTCAACCAAACTGACAACCAAAATAACAGGGGACGCAGGGCAATCAAGTCAGTTATATACCCTGATCCCACGTCCTCGTGAAGCATCTTGGAGGAGGTACTCCCTGTGCCCCCACAGCCGGTCGCTCCTACCTCACTGCTCTGCCGCCTGCCTGCCTGGCGCCTGCCTACCGCTGTGACTGCCGCCACTTACCTCCTCCACGCCGCTGCCTTCTGCCTGCTACCTCGTAGGTACCGCCTGCCACTCTTCGCCTGCCGCTGCTGCCCCTTCCTCGGCCGCTGACCACCGCCGCTGCCCGGTCACTTCCCCTCCGTTTTTCGTGCCGTTTTTCCTGCCGCCGCTGCCCCGGTCTCCTGCTTCCTGCTCCCGCCTCCGCCTGCAGTCCCGCCTCCCCTCCCTGCCCATTGGCCACCCCGCTCCCGCCTCCCAGCTGACCCTCCCTCCCGGCTCCTGATTTATGAAGCCCCCTGAGCGACAGCGCAGCGGACGCGCGCAGCGGGAGCACCGATTGAGCGCCGAAGGTGCGCCAAAGGTAAGCCCGTCTGCGCCCGTCCGCGCCTGGACCGCGCCCAGCGCCAGACCCCCTGGCCCCCCCGCCCGCCAGCCCCCCCGCAGGACCTACGACTTCGCTACGCTCATCGCACTCAAAACCGCCCGAGCCCCCGGATGCTACAGAGCGTCCCTGCGATGCAACCATGGACCCTTCGTCTGCCGATCCTGCAACTTCTCATGCCTCCGAACAGGCACCACGCCCACCAAGACGGACAGCAGCAACCACCTCAAGTGCATCCTGATCAACACCCGCTCCGTCCACAGACACGCCGTGGAACTCTGGAACCTCCTCGACACCACATCTCCAGACGTCGCCTTCCTCACGGAAACCTGGATGAACGCCTCCTCAGCCCCCGACATCGCCACATCCATCCCGGACGGCTACAAGATCATCAGGAAAGATCGCGTCAACCTGACCGGAGGAGGCATCGCCATCGTTCACAAAAGCACCATTCGCATCTCGACTGACTCCATCGACGCTTTCAACGCCGCCGAATACCTGCACTTCCAGATCCACACCGACCCCAAGACTACCCTCAGAGGCACCCTCATATACAGACCCCCGGGACCACGCGCACAGTTCTGCGAAGACATCACGGACTTCATCAGCCCCCACGCCCTCCCCTCCACCGACTACATCCTCCTCGAGGACCTCAACTTCCACCTGGAGAACAACAAGGACCGCAACACCACCACCCTGCTGGACAACCTGGCCACCCTCGGACTCAAGCAACTGGTCAACACCCCCACGCACTACGCCGGCCACACGCTCGACCCCGTCTTCTCATCCAGCAAGCACGTCACCTTCAGCCACTCCACCGGACTTCACTGGACTGACCACAGCTGTGTCCACTTCAGCTTCGAAAAGAACACGGTCCACCACCACCCCAAGCAGGTTCCCCGCAGGAACTGGAGCAAGATCACCGTCGACCAGCTCGCCACCTCCCTCAGCCAGAACCCACCTGTCAGGACAACGGACCCTAACACAGCAGCCCTCGACCTCACGCAGTGGCTGACCTCCTGTGCCGACGACCTCGCCCCACTGAAGAACCCACTCACCAGGCCCAGAAGCAAGAAGGCCCCCTGGTTCACCGACGAAGGCCTGCCGCACCCTCGAGAAGGCCTGGCTCCTCGACAAGACCACCGACAACATGACCGCCCTCAAACTCGCCACCCGCAGACATCACCAGCTCATTCGCACCACCAAGAAGAAATCTCTGAAGGAACGACTGGACAAGAACGCCCATGACAGCAAGGAGCTCTTCAACATCGTCAAGGAGTTCTCCAACCCCAGCACCGGCAACAACGACATCACTCCCTCACAGTACCTCTGCGACTCCCTCGCCTCGTACTTCCACTGCAAGATCGCCAACATCCACAACAGCTTCGGCGTTTCACCCCCGCACCCTTTGGTCGAACCTACGCACCCCGCCGCCATCCTCCAGACATGGACCGAGGTGACCCCCGAAGACACAACACGCATGATGAACACTATCCACTCCGGATCGCCGACAGACCTGTGCCCCCACCATGTCTTCAACAAGGCCGCCTCTACCATCGCACCCCACCTCCGACACATCATCAACACCTCCTTCGACACAGCCACCTTCCCGGAGAGCTGGAAGCACGCCGAGCTCAGCGCACTGCTGAAGAAACCAACAGCGGACCCGACCGACCTCAAGAACTTCCGCCCCATCTCGCTCCTTCCCTTCCCTGCCAAAGTCATCGAGAAGATCGTCAACAAGCAACTGACCGCCTTCCTCGAGACAAACGGATCCCTCGACCCATCACAGTCCGGATTCCTAGCCAACCACAGCACCGAGACCGCCCTCATCGCAGCCACCGACGACATCCGAGCCCTGCTCGACAACGGTGAAACAGCGGCACTCATCCTCCTAGACCTCTCCGCAGCATTTGACACTGTCTGCCACCGCACCCTAGTCCAACGCCTCAACGACACTGGCATCCAAGGGAAGGCCCTGGAATGGATCATCTCATACCTCTCCGGCAGAACACAGAGAGTACGCCTCCCTCCATTCCTCTCTGAAGCCACCGGAGTCATCTGCGGCGTCCCGCAAGGATCATCGCTCAGCCCCACTCTCTTCAACATCTACATGAAACCCCTCGCTGCCATCGCACGACAACACAACCTCAACATCATCTCCTACGCCGATGACACCCAGCTGATTCTCTCCCTCACCAGAGAGCCCGACACCGCCAAAACCAGCCTACACGAAGGGATGAAAGACGTCGCCAAATGGATGGACATCAGCCTCCTGAAACTGAACACGGACAAGACAGAAGTCCTCATCCTGGGACCGTCGCCCTCCGCATGGGACGACTCCTGGTGGCCCCCGGCCCTAGGCACCGCACCCAAGCCTACGGACCACGCACGCAACTTGGGCGTCATCCTTGACTCCTCCCTATCGATGACCAGACAAGTCAACGCCGTCTCCTCAACTTGCTTCCTCAACCTCCGCATACTCCGTAAGATCTTCCGATGGATCCCGACCGAGACCAGGAAGACGGTCACCCAGGCCCTCGTCACCAGCAGACTAGACTACGGAAACACCCTCTACGCCGGTACCACAGCCAAGCTTCAGAAAAGACTTCAGCGTATCCAGAACGCCTCCGCCCGACTCATCCTGGACGTACCCCGACGCAGCCACATCTCAAGCCACCTGAGAGACCTGCACTGGCTCCCTGTCAACATGAGGATCACCTTCAGACTCCTCACCCACGCACACAAATCCCTCCACGACCTGGGCCCAAGGTACCTCAACGACCGCCTGACCTTCTACACGCCCACCCGCCAGCTACGATCCGCGAACCTCGCCCACGCCGTCGTCCCTCGCATCAAGAGAGCCACCGCCGGGGGAAGATCCTTCTCCTACCTGGCGGCTAAGACATGGAACTCCCTGACCGTCCACCTACGGCTGACCCAGAACCACCTCGCCTTCAGGAAACAGCTCAAGACCTGGCTGTTCGAGCAGTAGCAGACCCCCTCCCCCAAGCGCCTTGAGACCCTTCCGGGTGAGTAGTGCGCGATATAAATTCCTTGATTGATTGATTGATTGATACTTTGACAAGACATTTCAAAAAAGCATTTTCTGTGACCTAAAGCTGAGGGCAAGACATGTGACCCTAAATTTCGCAGCCATAGCTCGCCAGCGAGACACTTGGCCTTAAAACCTTTAAGCATCGCTTCTCCATTGGTATGACCCAAGTGCCTTGCCAAAAGGCCAACTCCATTAATTGCAGCTTTAAACCTGGTATTTTTCTTCAACAACAGTTTTCAAGAGAATCTGGAATCCAAAAGGATCCCTGAATACAGAAAATGCTCTACCCTGGAAATGGGGTGACCCTTGACAACGCAACTTTTAGGTCTGTTGTTCCTAGGGCCTACCACCATAACGTGGGATTTAAGGTAATTAGTAGTAGATCTAACAGACGTTGCAGACCCTTAGCTGTTCAAGAAGGGAGACATCATTTACATCGAATGCGCTACAACGCGAACCATTACATCACAAGTTGTTTCAACAACTTGCTGTAGGGGGCGCACTGGTGTTGGATTTGCAAACCAAAACCTTCTCTACTGTTTCACAAACTGGAGTAGGAATAGTAAATGACACTCTTCCTAAGTCCAGCACTCCCCCTACAGCAAGTCGTTGTAACGACTTGCGATGTAATGGTTCGTGGTGTAACATCGCGGTCGTTGTAACGACTTTGTTGTAATGGAATGCGTTATTGCGCATTCATTGTAAAGATATATATTCATTTGAGACATTAGGACGGCGATGTACACATATAAAAGAACAGGCAGATGATGACCGCCTACTGTTGGGGCATCCACTCCTGTGTCCCAGAAGGGCTGTGTCCAGACCATTAATGTAAAGAGCAAAGAGAAAGAAAGCCCGTCATGTAGAGCATGCAAAAAGGAGAGCAGGGCTAGTTCGACCCCCATGGACCCGAGCACCTCCCAGAGCTTAGCTCTGTTGACTCGGTCAAAGGCTGAGCTTAGGTCCATGAAGGCGAAATGGACCGCTCCCTCCCTCACCCTGGTGTATTTAGCAGTCAACATGAAAAGGTTCAACATCTGAGCCACGGTGCTGTATTCAGTCATAAACCCATACTGGGCTTCAGAGAGGATGTTCTTGTTGGTTGCCCACGTAGACAAGCGGTCCAGCAAGACCCCACCCAACACCTTAACCTCGTTGTCCACCAGTGACTTGAGGTGATAACAGGCGGGGTTAGCCCTGCTACCCTTCTTGAAAATCAGAACAATGATGGAGCATTTCCAGTTAGAGGGGAGCCTCCTTCTGGCAGCAGCATTAAAATGCTGCTTAAGCTAGAGGGTTCAAAGACCCACCTCTGATTCAAATAAAGTGCCTGGAATGCCATCGGCCTGGATCCTTGCCCTCTGGCAGAGACAAAATGGTTTTTATCACCTCCTCCCATTGCAGGCAAAGACCCAGTGATTCCCCCACCTCCGGGCTTGAGAAACGTAAGTGCGCATGTGTGTTTTGGTCGACCTGAGACGGCCGGCCAAACCACATATGCACACTTAGGGAGTGTGCATAGCACTCTTCTCCCCCACCCATGCCTCTGCCCCACCCCTCCCTACAGCACTGGCTCAGAGCCGCAATGAAAAATAAAACAATGCTAGAACATCATTTTATTTTTAATTTGCTGGCTCTGAACTAGGCAGTGGGGTGACGCTCCCCCGCCACTGCGGAGGATCCGCCTCTGTGTACAACTCATAATCGGGGCTCTAGACAGAAGTTCCTCTGCCTGAGATTTTTACCAATACCACAATCAGAATTTAGGAGGTATTGGAGGAAAGAGGCAAAGACTCCGCATTGTGTCATTGTAAATTAGAATTATTACTTCGCATTTTGTACTTTTGTCTCCCATTTGTCATTGAACAGCTATATCATCATAAGTCCCTGTTTAAAGAGGCAGCTACTTTCTACTGTCTGAGCGGGAAGTCTCTACTCAGTTGGAAGAGTGGTGAAATCCATTAGAGCAAGTAATATACTGTTGAAGGCACCTTTATAACTAGTAAAATGAACTAACACTGGGCGTTGTGTGGTCATTACCATGTTGTATGTGGAAAAAATGGAGATAGTGTGTGTGTGTGTTTGTACATATATATATACATAAAGAGCGCTGCAAAAAACTGCAGGACTCGGCTGTTTCCTGAGTGCACCCTCACAGGGGGGCCCCTTTTTGTTGTGATATATATATATATATATAACTATTATTTCCCACCTGCAGGACGTACAGTATATTGATGATTGTTATGACAAACATGAACTGAAAGTACAAATGTATAATTTTGAGTGTTACTGTCACAAGTACGATGTACAATGTCAAAAGAATGACGATACTGAGTTTTTTAATCCACAATTGTAATTATGATTACAGACATGTTTCCAGGGGTCTGAAGATGTATGTTTAGTTATATACCCCCTCTTTTTTTTTTGACTAATCCAGTCTTTATAAAACGAACAATATTGTTTAAAAAACAACCTTCCCAGCGCGATCAAGTCTGTTTTCACTCTTTGTTAATGCACGCTGCGACGTGCCTGGAACAAACCTTGATTTATACTTCCTGGTTCACAGGTGGGGTCATGTGACCAAGGCTGCCTGTCAGCCGAAACTCGTCTTCTGGTGTGAATAAACTTTACACTTTTTTCCTGCAAAACTGGAGTGGCTCGTCTTCTTTCCGTGGAAGCGTGGAGAGAACTTCTGTGCAATATATATATATATATCTATATATCTATATCTATCTATATATATATATATATATATATATATATATATATATATATATATATATAGATATAGATATAGATATAGATATAGATATAGATAT
Organism: Triturus cristatus; assembly: GCF_964204655.1. Taxonomy (NCBI): domain Eukaryota; kingdom Metazoa; phylum Chordata; class Amphibia; order Caudata; family Salamandridae; genus Triturus; species Triturus cristatus. The sequence goes on along the minus strand of NC_140592.1, from coordinate 805,393,423 downwards.
AGATATTACCTACTGGCGGTCGCCAGTAGGTAGTTATAGTTAGGACCACGTTTCCATAGGAAATCCGCAACATTCTATTTTGAATAACTTTGGCGCCGGTCGACGAATCCTCGCGAATTTTTCAAAATAGGTGGGGCGCTACGCTCCGCTCCTACCCTGAAAGTCTCGGGGGGATTCGTCAAGCGGAGGCTGAGATAAAAGGGGGGTCCCAAAACGCGTTTTTCCCATGCATTTTTCCATAGGACCTTTAGACACAGCTACAGCCCGAACGGCTGAACAGAATTACTTGAAATTTGGCAGAGAGGTAGTCCTCAGGTCAAGGAAGTGCCTTTTGTAGGTTTGGTGTGAATCTGTTCAGTAGATTCTGAGAAAATAGCCTTTAAACCAATATATATATCTGAGCCAGCTTACGGTGCGCTTACGGTGCGCTTACCGTACGCGTACGGTGGCGTGCGCGAGCGCGATTCTGATTGGCTGTTAGATCTTAGTAAACATTCGAATCGGTCGAAACCAGGAAGCGGCGGCCGCCATTTTCTCTCTCGCTCTCTGAGTTGGGCAGCAAAAACGAAGCCCAAAAATGTGTAAAGAGGCAGTTTCTTGAGATCCTAACCACCCAGGATTGATATAGGGGTCCCCAAACAACCCCCCAAAAAAAATTTTTTTTTTCGGAAATTCGCCGATTACGCTTACCGTACGCGTACGGCAAAAATGTTTTTTAAAAAAAATTATCCACATTCTCCCCACCCCGTGTGCAAATGGTGCCCGCAGGGCACCATTTGCGCATGGCCTATCACAACTATGAAATTAACAAAAAATACATTTCACAAAGATGCGCATAATATGTCCCCCATGTGCGCACGGTGCGCGAAGCGCATCGTGCGAACATGGCCCATCCCGCATAACGTGGGCACGCGGTGCGCACAGCGCACCGCGTGACCACCGTGCGTGCACGGCACTAACTGCGTAAAGTGGGCGTGCGGTGCGCGAAGCGCACCGCGTGCTCACTGTGCGCGCACGGTGCGCGAAGCGCACCGTGCGCGCACGGAACAAACTGCGTTAACTGGGCGCGCACGCCACGAATGGCGTAAAGTAACTTAGCATTTAAAAAACCGTACAAATTCACTGAAAAAACCATAGGTTTAACACACGTTATAGTTAGGAATTAGCATTTAAAAAACCTTGCAAATTCACTGAAAAAACCATAGGTTTCATACATGTTATAGTTAGCTGTACATTTCACTCGTAAAAAACCTATGAAATTCCCCCGTTATAGTTAGTGCAGGCAACTATAACTCACGCGACCGCAATCTTCTGCTGATGACATATGTGTCTTTATGAAAAAAAAATATTTGTAATATATGTATAGCTAAAATTTAATGGAAGAAGACAGGGGCAAATAAGTGTCTAAATACAGTATTAGCATCAGCAGAGGATTGCGGTCGCGTGAGTTATAGTTGCCTGCACTAACTATAACGGGGGAATTTCATAGGTTTTTTACGAGTGAAATGTACAGCTAACTATAACATGTATGAAACCTATGGTTTTTTCAGTGAATTTGCAAGGTTTTTTAAATGCTAATTCCTAACTATAACGTGTGTTAAACCTATGGTTTTTTCAGTGAATATATATATATATATATATATAGGAGATTTTGAAACAGATCGACGCTCTTAACTCGATACTGGTGACACATGAACAACAGGAAATTATCACCAAGAGCAGGGGAGAAATTGATTTACGACTTCAGAAGTATGAAGAATCTATTACGGCGCGTAAAATATTTAAATTTGCCAGAGATAAGAATGACTACGAGTCTGGAAGAATTTTTACTTTTGCACGGAAATTCGATAATGTCAAAAGGCAAGCTTTGACATCGAAAGTAACTTCAACATCAACTTCCAATATGCGCCATCCTGAAGGAACAGAATCTGAGTCAGAGCTTAGCTCTGTTGTTAGCAGTGTTTGTTCAGATGATAGTGGACCTATTACAGGACTTACGTCAATTCCAAGCAATATTTCCCCATCTGAGGAACTTGGTTTTTTAGTGGAAGATCGCCGCTATACGTTGCGGCAAACTACTCAATCCAAGAGAGGACCAAACGGAGAAATGAGTGTAGAAAACAAAGACGTAAAGCCAAAAGGAGGAAACAACAGGGGAAGATGGAGAAATACGAAGAAGATAAATTGAATAATGATTTGATATTGGACAATACTGTTATTAATCTGACTAATATTAATCTTACGAAGACTGAGGTGAAAATATTATCAATGGGATTGTCATTTTGCCCTAGAAGTCGTTTTAGGTACGTTCAAACTCGAATTGACGTTTTTAAGTTTATAAGAAAATTAAAACTACTAAAACACTTCAAATTAAACAAGGCATCAAGTACTGCTGCGCAAATCGCAATCTCTGATAATACTGGAATACGACTACCTGCCAGCGATGTGACACATCTCAAAACTATACATGCTCTTATTAGTAATTCAGATGATGCTGTATGTCCAACTCAAGAACAACTCCACAACTTAGGTACTACTGGTAACTCACCGGCTGTGAGCCCATTTCGTCCTAATTCCACGTTCATCCCACTCATGCCGAAGGATGCATTGGATATATTCAGTGATTGTCTCACTCAAGATCTTAAAATATTGAATAGAAAGATTCTTAAAACACATAAACATCAAAATTATCAGGAGCAACAATATTCCACCCTAATCAACAAATTGAACAACAATACTGAAGTTATAATAACTAAAGCAGACAAGGGAGGCAATGTTGTCTTGTGGGCCAAGAGCGATTATCTACAGGAAGCCTATCGCCATTTGAATGATGAACTATGTTACAGAAAGGCTACCTTCAATGATATTAGAAAATTGAAAGATTCCATACATGCTGAACTTGGACAGTGGAAAAGAGATGGTTTATTGAATAAGAATGAACATAGTTTTCTGAAAATTGAGTTTCCCACTACCGCAGTCCTGTATTTTATCCCTAAAGTACATAAACAACAAGTGCCTATTCCTGGGAGGCCTATTATTTCAGCACAACGAAGTCTGTGTGAGAACATATCCAAATATGTTGATTTTTTTCTGCGTGAATTTGTGGAGGAACTGCTGTCATACATTAAGGACAAGGGGCATTTTCTATCTAATGTATTGAAAACACCTTGGCAAGATGGATACCTTTTTATTGTTATGGATATTTGTTCTCTCTACACCAGCATACGACATTGCGATGGTTTACAGGCAGTTAAATTTTATCTTGAGAAGAGAAACATTATCTTCCATCAACACAACATTATGTTATTACGTATGATTGAGTTATGTTTATGTAATAACTATTTTTTGTTCAATCAAGATGTGTACCTGCAACTGCAGGGCGTAGCTATGGGGGCATGTTTCTCCCCCAGTTATGCGTGTTTACACGTGGGCAGGTGGGAGGAACATGTCCTCAGATGCACCCATGGTGAAGTATATTTGACACATGTCGTACGTTGGTGGAGGTTCATCGGCGATATTTGAATTATTTGGAATGGGTCAATTGAATCAGCCAATGAATTCGTGAAGCTGGTCAATTTGAATAATTTGAATCTTGAGTTTACTGCCCATATTAGTGCTGATCATGTTGAATTCCTTGATGTTGAATTGTATATCCATGATAATAACATACAGACTAAAGTACATCGCAAGAGTACAGCTGGCAATGCTGTACTCCATGCTCAGAGCTCCCATCCATATCATTTGCTTAAAAGCATTCCCTATGGTGAGTTCCTCCGCATCAAGCGAATTTGTAGCACAGAATCTGATTGTAGTAGATGTCAGGAAGAATCACTCCAGAGATTTTTAGCTCGTGGGTACAATAGAAAGGATCTGGAATCTGCACTAGCTAAAGCCAACACCACAAACCGCAACGAATATCTTGATTCGGTTACCAGGACGACTACCCATAAATCTATCTCCAGTACTGATAGTGATTGTAATGAGCCTAACCCTATTCGTTTTATTACCACTTTTAGTACCCAGGACAAGGATTTAAGAAAACTGATCTATAAAAACTGGCCCATAGTGAAAACCGATCTTACTATGTCAGAATTAGTGCCTGATTTACCTCAGATTACTTTCAGGAGAGCACCCTCTATGAGGGATGCCCTGGTGAGAAGAGTCCTGAGGTCACTAATACCAATACGTGGTTGTCTAATTGGAAGGGTTTCTTTAAGTGCAGTTCGTGCCGAGCGTGCAAGTTTGGTATAAATACTTGTGAATTCATGAGTGCATTTGATCAGATTCCCATTACTCTCAAGGGTTTCTTTACGTGTAAAACTGATCATGCAGTCTACATACTTGAATGCTCCTGTAAATTAAAGTATATTGGAAGCACTAAATTACAGGCATCAGCACGGATTTTACAACATTTACGAGCTATTGTCAACTCTGACCCAAGCTACCCTGTGGCCCGTCATTTTAAATTAGTTCACCAGAACAATTTGAATGATTTAAAGTACTTTGTGATCAAAGCAGTACCTAAACTACCAAGAGGGGGCAACAAGGAAAAGCGTCTCAGACAATTAGAAACCCAATACATACTTTTATTAGACAACAAGATGCCGAATGGCCTTAACACAGGGCACAATTTCCTATGAATAAGGTTCATAGGTAAAAATAATTTTTCTCTGTGCTAGCTGATGACTCAGTCTCTTCACATAATCTTTTATTGCACTTTTTGTACTAGTCCTCCTGGTGATTTGATTTTATCATTCTTACACCTTTACTCGGACTGTGGTTTTTACCTAATTGTACCCCTTTTGGGTTGTTTTTAGGTTTTTACTATGGTCTTCTTGTTATAGGTTTTGTTGAATGAATTTTTAAGTGCTTCCATTTTTACTCTACTAGGTAACCCCAGTCTTAGTGAGGTTTCTACTCAGTACGTTACCTATTCTATTTGGTTATAAACCCCTCTCCTGTTTCCCTATTATTCTTGCTGCTAGAATGTTATGCTATTTGCACATGTTATGCTACATTTGCACAGATGCACTTGCACTTTATCTCCTGTACAGTTGTTTTTATCAGGTACTGTTCTGTATGGCCAAATTAATATTTTATGAATGTTCTTTTAATTAGGTCAGAATCTCATATTTGCTGCATTTGCAACATTTTGACCTCTGCCTTATATGCTTTGCGATATTTGCACAGATGCACTTGCACTTTATCTCATATACAGTTGAGCAACTATATTAGGTCAGAATCCAATATTTGTTGCATTTGCAACATTTTGACCTTTGCAAGATATACTTTGCGATATTTGCACAGATGCACTTGCACTTTATTTCATATACAGTTGAGCAACTATATTGGTTTTATTATCATGATTGCAAATGTGTATATATGTGTATATTTATATCAATGTGTAATTATGAGCAATTTTGAGATGGAAACGAAATGAAGGGGGTTATAGCTAACTGTTTACATTGAATTTATTTCAATTGTGTCATGTGATTTGAAGGTTATATTTTGAGATGGTGTTCCGCGATGACCTCTCTGTATTTAATTAATTATGTGTATTGACAGTTTTCATGGGGGTGTCCCTCCCGTTTTTAAAGAAGCCATTTCCAATTTGATTGGTTATATTTTGTGTCACAAATTAGTTGGTTTAAGGAAATGCGTGCATAATATAAATCGGGGTGTATCGAGATTTTTACCACTATGGTAGTATTGGCTTTAATATTGGACATTTATCCTGGAAATATGTAGAGTCTTAGTATCTTTTCCATTTTCACCCTGTTTTATCTTGAAGTTTGTTGTTTTGTATGCCGCAATTCCATTGGTTTAAACGAGAGGGATGTTATTACATTGCACTATATCTTTCATGATAGGTTCCTTACGTGTCATGTGATCAAGGCCGTGGTAACGCGGCCGAAACGCGTCATGCCGATCGACTTGGAACAATAAACCTGCACTTACCTTATTCTACAGCGTGCTGTGGTCTGTACCCGTTTCCACTTATTTGCTGGAGTTTGGGAACTTTTCTTTTCATATATATATATATATATATATATATATATATATTACCTACTGGCGGTCGCCAGTAGGTAGTTATAGTTAGGACCACGTTTCCATAGGAAAACCTCAACATTCTATTTTGAATAACTTTGGCGCCGGTCGACGAATCCTCGCGAATTTCTCAAAATAGGTGGGGCGCTACGCTCCGCTCCTACCCTGAAAGTCTCGGGGGGATCCGTCAAGCGGGGGCTGAGATAAAAGGGGGGTCCCAAAACGCGTTTTTCCCATGCATTTTTCCATAGGACCTTTAGAACGAGCTACAGCCCGAACGGCTGAACAGAATTACTCAAAATTTGGCAGAGAGGTAGTCCCTAGGTCAAGGAAGTGCCTTTTGTAGGTTTGGTGTAAATCTGTTCAGTAGATTCTGAGAAAATAGCCTTTAAATCAATATATATATCTGAGCCCGCTTACGGTACGCTTACCGTACGCTTACGGTAAGCGTACGGTGGCGTGCGCGAGCGCGATTCTGATTGGCTCTTAGATCTTAGTAAACATTCGAATCGGCCGAAACCAGGAAGCGGCGGCCGCCATTTTCTGTGTTTCACTCTGAAAAAAAAAGAGTGAAAACAAGAAAAGGGGGCAATGAGGAGAGTTACAGACCCCCTTACATTTGTGAGGGGGTCAAAGAAGGACTGTAAAGTACAAAACAAACATTTATTGATTTTTAAAAAAAATCACGGGGTACGCGTACGGTAAGCTTACGGTAAGCGTACGGAAGAAACATGGCGTGCGCGAAGGAGATTCTGATTGGCCCATAGATCTTAGTAAACATTCGAATCGGCCGAAACCAGGAAGCGGCGGCCGCCATTTTGTGTGTTTCACTCAGAAAAAAAACAGAGAAAACAAGGAAAGGGGGCAATGAGGAGAGTTACAGACCCCCTAACATTTGTAAGGGGGTCAAAGAAGGACAGAAAAGTACAAAAAAAACATTTATTGATTTTAAAAAAAATCACGGGGTACGCGTACCGTAAGCTTACGGTAAGCGTACGGTAAAAAAAATAAAAATAAATAAATGAAAAGCAGATTTAAGAGTTTAGAAATTAGGGAGCTCTAAAAAGAGCTGTTGTGTTTATGAAGTCATTTTTTTAGTGGTACCTACAAGTAAGTACCGATGCAGAGTCTAAGGTTCAAGAGGAAGACTCTGTTCCCTTCATCATTGAAGTGCACACCATCTCCTCTATAAATGTCTTGCATGTCATAACGCAAGTTGTTGTGGTAAATGGCACCCATACCATAGTCACGGAGGAAAGCAGAAACAGATTTGTTGACGTGCTTTCTTGCTTTGTCAATCTGCGGACAGAAATGATTGGACCAGTTCCATTTTTGCCTTTGGCATATGTTGGAAAACACAAAGGCAGTTTTAGGGAAAAGTGTAAACAGTTGTGCAAAGGTGTCCTTCATAAGCATTTCCAGACCTACCCCAGTCAAAGTGCCTAGGTCATTGCCACCACAGTGCACTATTATGAGGTCAGGGTGTTGGATTTGAATGAAGGATTTCACCAATGGCATCAATTGGTGCCACTTTAACCCTCTCTGACCAATCCATTTAATGTCTACATTTGGCAAAGCAAGGTCTCTCACCATACCTGTTTTCTCTGCAAACTTTTCACTCCAGAAGACATAGCTGTGCCCTACAATCCACACTGTGAACATCTTCAAAGGAGAACTGGATGCACTCAGGAGGTGTCTTTCAGTAGAATGGCAATATGAAAAGAAAGACAGTTTGGAAATGGAGGCATACATATTTTTTTCAAAACAAAAAGAACTGATTGGCTGTTTCATACCATTCTAGAATAAAAACTAGGCTGTATGTGTAAATTAATAGAAGCATGTTTTGTATTGGTACAAAAAAATGTGTAACCAAAGAACAGTACTATGGATTTGCTGTAAGGTTTGAAAAGTCAAGCACTCTTGCTCTGTGGAATTGAAACATTGTGTGTCGAACTTCTGACCTAACTCTACACAGCAGTGTTCCATGAGCTGTTGCTATGGTAGCAGGCAGAAGTCAAGTTGGGGGAAGGGTACTAGGCAGAAGTCAAGTTGGGGGAAGGGTACTTTTGGAAAAGGGTTGGTTTTCAACCAATAGAAATGTGTGATTACATTTGAAAAAAAGGGGGAAGCACTGAGATTTGAAACTTACATGTATATGTGTGGAAAAATAGAGGGAAAGTTTGCCATTATCTGGTTCTGCTGAGAGGAGAGAGGTGAACACAACAGAGATCCTGGCTCTGATAATCTGCTGTTTGAGTGTCACATTTCTTTCACAACTAACTAATTTTAAAGGTGAGTTTACAGTTTGAGAGGGGATGTATGTGGTAACTTAAGAAATGAATAATAGAAATGGGAATTGTTTTTGTTGTAGTTACACATGGTGGTTTCATAATGTGTCAGTCTGTAAAAGTGATTTACACTTGCCCCGAAAAAAAAAAGAGCAGTAAGTGTGCTTTCAAATTGGCAAAGAAATTTCGTTTTGGGACTAATGTGAAAACATGACTCTGTGTGCATAGAAGAATTATAGGCAGAGATTTATTGCGTCTTGCTCTGGTGATTTCACAGTTGCATTAGATGGAAAGGGGGAGCGAATTTTTGGGGGAAGAAGCAGAGTCTTAGCACACACCCATGTGCTTGCCATGTATAGTCATGCACAGTATTTAGAAGCGAGTGGGGTTTTCAGGTTTAAGTCTGTAATGCAAATACATTCAGCATCACTAAGGCTGGTTGCCCTTGCTGGAGTGTAGGCAGTCACAGAGAATACACATGGTGGTGGTCTGAAAAAACAGCTTGGACATGTGCATTTAAATAAATCAAAAAAAGTGGTTTTATAATGTGTCAGTCTGTAAAAGTGATTTCCAATTGTAAAAAGTGATTTTCACTTGGCCCGAAAAAAAAAGAGCAGTAAGTGTGCTTTCAAAATGGCAAAGAAATTTCGTTTTGGGACTAATGTGAAAAAATGACTCTGTGTGCATAGAGGAATTATAGGCAGAGATTTATTGCGTCTTGCTCTGGTGATTTCACAGTTGCATTAGATGGAAAGGGGGAGCGAATTTTTGGGGGAAGAAGCAGAGTCTTAGCACACACCCATGTGCTTGCCATGTATAGTCATGCACAGTATTTAGAAGCGAGTGGGGTTTTCAGGTTTAAGTCTGTAATGCAAATACATTCAGCATCACTAAGGCTGGTTGCCCTTGCTGGAGTGTAGGCAGTCACCGCGAATACACATGGTGGTGGTCTGAAAAAAACAGCTTGGACAAGTGCAATTAAATAAATTAAAAAAAAAGGTTTCATAATGTGTCAGTCTGTAAAAGTGATTTTCACTTGCCCCGAAAAAAAAAAGAGCAGTAAGTGTGCTTTAAAAATGGCAAAGAAATTTCGTTTTGGGACTAATGTGAAAACATGACTCTGTGTGCATAGAGGAATTATAGGCAGAGATTTATTGCGTCTTGCTCTGGTGATTTCACAGTTGCATTAGATGGAAAGGGGGAGCGAATTTTTGGGGGAAGAAGCAGAGTCTTAGCACACACTCATGTGCTTGCCATGTATAGTCATGCACAGTATTTAGAAGCGAGTGGGGTTTTCAGGTTTAAGTCTGTAATGCAAATACATTCAGCATCACTAAGGCTGGTTGCCCTTGCTGGAGTGTAGGCAGTCACAGAGAATACACATGGTGGTGGTCTGAAAAAACAGCTTGGACATGTGCATTTAAATAAATCAAAAAAAGTGGTTTCATAATGTGTCAGTCTGTAAAAGTGATTTCCAATTGTAAAAAGTGATTTTCACTTGGCCCGAAAAAAAAAGAGCAGTAAGTGTGCTTTCAAAATGGCAAAGAAATTTCGTTTTGGGACTAATGTGAAAACATGACTCTGTGTGCATAGAGGAATTATAGGCAGAGATTTATTGCGTCTTGCTCTGGTGATTTCACAGTTGCATTAGATGGAAAGGGGGGCGAATTTTTGGGGGAAGAAGCAGAGTCTTAGCACACACCCATGTGCTTGCCATGTATAGTCATGCACAGTATTTAGAAGCGAGTGGGGTTTTCAGGTTTAAGTCTGTAATGCAAATACATTCAGCATCACTAAGGCTGGTTGCCCTTGCTGGAGTGTAGGCAGTCACAGAGAATACACATGGTGGTGGTCTGAAAAAACAGCTTGGACATGTGCAATTAAATAAATTAAAAAAAAAGGTTTCATAATGTGTCAGTCTGTAAAAGTGATTTTCACTTGCCCCGAAAAAAAAAAGAGCAGTAAGTGTGCTTTAAAAATGGCAAAGAAATTTCGTTTTGGGACTAATGTGAAAACATGACTCTGTGTGCATAGAGGAATTATAGGCAGAGATTTATTGCGTCTTGCTCTGGTGATTTCACAGTTGCATTAGATGGAAAAGGGGAGCGAATTTTTGGGGGAAGAAGCAGAGTCTTAGCACACACCCATGTGCTTGCCATGTATAGTCATGCACAGTATTTAGAAGCGAGTGGGGTTTTCAGGTTTAAGTCTGTAATGCAAATACATTCAGCATCACTAAGGCTGGTTGCCCTTGCTGGAGTGTAGGCAGTCACAGAGAATACACATGGTGGTGGTCTGAAAAAACAGCTTGGACATGTGCAATTAAATAAATTAAAAAAAAAGGTTTCATAATGTGTCAGTCTGTAAAAGTGATTTCCAATTGTAAAAAGTGATTTTCACTTGGCCCGAAAAAAAAAGAGCAGTAAGTGTGCTTTAAAAATGGCAAAGAAATTTCGTTTTGGGACTAATGTGAAAACATGACTCTGTGTGCATAGAGGAATTATAGGCAGAGATTTATTGCGTCTTGCTCTGGTGATTTCACAGTTGCATTAGATGGAAAGGGGGAGCGAATTTTGGGGGGAAGAAGCAGAGTCTTAGCACACACCTATGTGCTTGCCATGTATAGTCATGCACAGTATTTAGAAGCGAGTGGGGTTTTCAGGTTTAAGTCTGTAATGCAAATACATTCAGCATCACTAAGGCTGGTTGCCCTTGCTGGAGTGTAGGCAGTCACAGAGAATACACATGGTGGTGGTCTGAAAAAACAGCTTGGACATGTGCATTTAAATAAATCAAAAAAAGTGGTTTTATAATGTGTCAGTCTGTAAAAGTGATTTCCAATTGTAAAAAGTGATTTTCACTTGGCCCGAAAAAAAAAGAGCAGTAAGTGTGCTTTCAAAATGGCAAAGAAATTTCGTTTTGGGACTAATGTGAAAAAATGACTCTGTGTGCATAGAGGAATTATAGGCAGAGATTTATTGCGTCTTGCTCTGGTGATTTCACAGTTGCATTAGATGGAAAGGGGGAGCGAATTTTTGGGGGAAGAAGCAGAGTCTTAGCACCCACCCATGTGCTTGCCATGTATAGTCATGCACAGTATTTACAAGCGAGTGGGGTTTTCAGGTTTAAGTCTGTAATGCAAATACATTCAGCATCACTAAGGCTGGTTGCCCTTGCTGGAGTGTAGGCAGTCACCGCGAATACACATGGTGGTGGTCTGAAAAAAACAGCTTGGACAAGTGCAATTAAATAAATTTAAAAAAAAGGTTTCATAATGTGTCAGTCTGTAAAAGTGATTTTCACTTGCCCCGAAAAAAAAAAGAGCAGTAAGTGTGCTTTAAAAATGGCAAAGAAATTTCGTTTTGGGACTAATGTGAAAACATGACTCTGTGTGCATAGAGGAATTATAGGCAGAGATTTATTGCGTCTTGCTCTGGTGATTTCACAGTTGCATTAGATGGAAAGGGGGAGTGAATTTTTGGGGGAAGAAGCAGAGTCTTAGCACACACCCATGTGCTTGCCGTGTATAGTCATGCACAGTATTTAGAAGCGAGTGGGGTTTTCAGGTTTCAGTCTGTAATGCAAATACATTGAGCTTCACTAAGGCTGGTTGCCCTTGCTGGAGTGTAGCACTCTGGACATGGGCTTTTTAAAAAATCTGAAAAGTGGTTTCATAATGTGACAGTTTGTAAAAGAGATTTTCACTTGCCCAAAAAAAAGAGCAGTTTGTGTGCATTCAAATTGGCAAAGAAATTTTGTTTTGTGACTATTGTGAAAAGAAATGTAGTAATATATTTAAATACAATAAAGGATTTTTTTTTAGTTTTTTTCAGGTATTGCTGAAGAACAGTGAACAAAATTTAAGATGCCTACAAAATCTCGAGTTCAAAAAACGCTAAAAAAAAACTATATTTGAAGACAACTGGAGGACCAAAGTTAGTAGAAGATGCTCATGTTGGAAAAAAGAAAAAATCTTCTGGTAAGCAGAAAAAACAATTTCTTAAAAAAATATTCAAAACAAAGAAAAATGTACAAAATGTCTGTCCTGGGAAGAATGTAACAAAACGAAGAGAACAGCAAAAAATTGAGAATTTAGTTAATGCAAATATACCTTCTGCAACTGAAAAGTTTTACATAAACAGAAAAACAGCGTTTAAAGAGATACGTAGAAAAATGTTTCAGAGAAGAGTTATGTCCAATTTGATAAAGGATGTGAAGAAATATAAGCAAAAGGCAAAATATTACAAGAGAAAAAAAGAAATTGAAGCCATTGCAGCAAAAGCATTAGAATTAAAAAGGAAACTATTCATATTAATTTTGAATAGGATGCGTACATTAGATAAAATGGTTAATGTACTGAAATCACAAAGCAAAAGCAAAAGAGTAGTGAACAGAACAAACTTTTGTAAAGTGTTTTTAGGAAAGTGGATGCATAGTTCAAGTAGTGAACCTTTTTTTAATGAAGAGAGCTATTTTCAAAGTAATAGTTTGCTGCATGCAGTTGACACCAGAGGTCGTTCATACGAAGTAAAAAATGGTTGCATAATGGAGAAGGAGATAATGGTTCCAAGAGATGAGGTACAAGTGATGGCAGATGAGGCAATGGGGAGACGTCCTAAAGCCCCAGTGTACACTTGGAATTGTAGTAGTATTTGCACTGTGCGTCAGGAATCTATTGACAGATTTCGAGAGTTTCTAAGAGAATATAGTAAAAAAAGTGTAAAACAGAAGATTAAGGTGCTTCAAAGTCTGGATCCATGCAGAGTGAGAGAGAATACTGGTTTGCAGGGTCATTCTCTGGCTTGTCTATCTAGAAAAGTGTGCAATAGTGTTTTCCATCATTTTAGGATGCTGGCTGTTCATCATACTGAAATGAGAAAGTTTGTGAGACGGTTGTATTTTGCCAAAAGTCCAGCAATAAAGTTAAATGAATTGAATAGGGCTCTGTTCCGAGGAACGGTATCAGATGTAGAGAAGGTTGTTGATGAAATTCAGTTTTGTTACTTTGGTCCTGAACAAAACAGTGCAGAGAAGGACACAGTAAATGAGGAAGAAGTGGAAGAGAATGTAGAACCTTCTGTAAGTAAGACATTTAATGATCACATAACAAAATTTGCAATAGTCTCTAATGAAAGACCAAATGTTACTTGTATTTGTTGCCGCAGAACTCATTATAGAAAACAAACTAGGAATGTTGATCTCTACAGAAAGAGTGAAAATGAAGATAATTATAAGTGGATGGATTTTGCCACATATATATTTCTTGAAAATTGTTTTGAATTGGGTGAAGATCAGCGTATTTGTAAATACTGTTACAACAAGTTAGAGGAAAATAGAATGCCGACCAGAGCTGTACATAATAATTTAGAATTGGATGCTATTCCTGCTGAACTTTCTGAATTAAATACATATGAGTCTATACTCATTCAATGTGTTCATCCGTTCCAGACAATAGTACGTATGGAGCCCAAAACTGGTAAATTACCTCCTTCAGATTTACTGAGAGGTTTAAAAGGTAGAGTGGTGTATTTGCCCTTGGATTTGAAAAAAAATATGGAAACTATTGATGCGGATACTTTGGAAACTGAACCATTAATTATTCTGGTTAATGGTGTACCTACAAAGAATAAGAAGATTTGGCAGGAGCTGGTAGATGTGCGGAAAGTACAAAGAGCAAATTTGTATTTGAAAAAAAATAACAAATGGTATGAATCAATTTATATAGAAGAAGAAGAAGAAGACGAAGATTTTCAAGAAGACACAGAAACACCAACTGGACAAATTGAAAAAGTAGACAAGACAAAGGAAGAAGAAATTTATGAACATTTTAGCATACATCCTCTTCATTCGAAAGAAGTTATGGGAGACAATATTGATCTCTTTCAGATGAAGAAAGCAAAAGGAACTCCCGTGAGTGTATGGGAGGAGAGCTTGGAAGCTCGATGTTTTCCCCAGCTGTTTCCTACGGGAAAAGGAGGACGATACGATGAACGTCCAGAACAGATTCCAGCTTCAGAGTATCGGACTACAAGACTATATGCTGAAGATCCCAGATTTCGACAAAGTATTCCTTATTTGTTCCATCTTTTATTTGAAAGCGACTTGTCTGCACTGTCTTATGCAGTAAATCACATTTTAAAAAGTGGAGTACATTTACAAAATGTGTCTGCTAAGGATTTTATGGAGAAAGTGCAGCACCGAGATGATCATTTGGAAACACAACTGATCAATCTGATGGCTTGTCAGCGTGGGACAAATGAATATTGGTACCGACGCCATGGTGAACTAAAATGCATGTTACGCAATTTAGGAACACCAACATGGTTCCTTACCCTAAGCTGTGCCGAGTACGCTTGGGATGATTTACTGGATTTTCTACGAGAGGCCAATTCAAACATTAAAAACATCGAATACAAGACAGCAGGAGAACTGTGCTCATTGGATCCGGTTAATGTTTGCAGATATTTCAATCATAGATTTGAGGCTATGATGTCCTTCATCTGCAATAAAAAAAATCCACCCCTTGGAGAAGTAGTGGATTTCTTTTGGAGAAAAGAGTACCAGGCAAGAGGTGCTCCTCATATTCATATGCTGTTGTGGATCAAGGATGCCCCAAAGTTTGGAACAGATACTGATGAAGCAGTGTTATCTTACATTGAAGAATATGCAACATGTGGTATACCAAAAAGCACAGAAGAGAACAAGTTAAAGGAGCAAGTTTTACGTTTCCAAAGTCATCGGTGTGGAAAATACTGTCGACGGAAATACAAGAGCAAAGAAAAATACTACACTAAATGTCGATTTGGATTTCCTAGACCTGTTCTTTCAAATGGAAGAGTAAACAGTTTTATGTCAGCTGTGAGACATACTATCACAAGAAAATCACCTAAGAATACCTACAACCTTAAAAGAAAAGAAGAATCAAAAAATATAAATGACTACAACCCAGTCATTTTATCCATGTGGAACGCTAACATGGATATACAGTATGTAGCTGACAATTCCATTGCTGTTGCACGATATGTAACGTCTTACATTACGAAATCAGAAAAAACAGAATTGAAGGAAATGTGGGAAGAGATTTCTCACGAGAAGACTGTTAGTAAGAAGCTGTACAGTTTCAGTTTGAAGATGTTATCGCATCGAGAAATTGGATCCTACGAATGTTCAGATAGGTTATCTTCTGCAAGTCTCTACTCAAAGTCAAGAAGAATAATTTGGGCAAGTTTAGGCCTTGCAGCAATGAGAAATCGGGTACTGAAATCTGTTGGAGAAATTGAATATTTGGCCGAGAATGACCCAGAAAGTACAGATATATTGAAAACAAACATGTTGGACACATATTATCCCAAGAGAAGTCATCATCTGGAGAACATGTGTCTCTATGAAGTGTTGCAGAACTACATTTATTCACGGAAAGCTGCAGAAGACATTAATAATGGAAAATATAAAGTTGTTGGTGAAGAAGGATGTTTGGTGAAGCAAACCAAAGGAAGTTTGATAAATCACCGGAAGCTGAGTTGCGACACTACCGACAAGAAAGAATTTTACTACTTGGCTCTTTTACAGTTGTTTAAACCATGGCGTACAGAGGATGAACTACTGGGAGAATTTCAAAGCTATGAGGATTCATTTAATGCTTGCAAAGACAGCATACAATGCAATACATTCACAACTTATCTGCAAATGTTAAATGAAGAAATTGAACAGGAAACTACAATTGCAGCAGAAATAGCTAGAGACAGTTCTCAGGACAGCCAAAGTTCAGGAACACACAGTCAAGATCCCCTAGGACAACCAATCGTTGAAAATGAAGCATCAATAGCCATGAATGAAGTGGAAACAGCTATGAATCAAGCTCAAGAAGAATTTATAGACTTAGAAAATTTGGAAAGACAACTGAATCAAGAGCAGCAACAAATTTATGAAGAGATCAAAAACAAAATTGATCACGGATTTCTACATGTAAAAAAAGAGTGCTCATGCACATCATTTCATCCAATCAGGATGTATGTAAGCGGACAAGCTGGCACTGGAAAAAGTTTCCTAATTAAAGTCATCAGAAGCTACCTAAAGCAAAAAACGGATTCTACGTTGTCTTGTGTGGTTACTGCTCCAACTGGGTTAGCAGCATATAACATAAAAGGAATCACCTTACATCGTTTGCTAATGTTACCAGTGGAGCATGAGAACAAAATACAATTCAACAAGCTAACTGGAGAAGCATCCTTGGAAGTTTCACGAGTATTGAAGAAGATGCAAGTTCTCATTATTGATGAGGTGAGCATGGTATCAAACTTAATGCTTGCCTTTGTGCATTTAAGAATGCAGCAAATTTTGAAGACAGACTATGGTGCCGATCACAATCCGGTAAAAACCGGGTACGAACCGTCGGACGGAGCATATTCTCCGTCCGACGCGTACCCGGTCGTCAAAATATACAAACATGGAATTACGATTCGCACGGGTACACCATTACCGTACGAATCGTAAAAAAGACCGACCGAACAAAAAACACCTACCAATGCGATCCGGGAAAGTGCCGACCTGACGTCGGGACGCACGCAGCCAGCCATTCACGACCCAGGAATCACGATTCGCACCGACGTCACCCCGCACGGTGAATATTTTGCGGCAGCCAAAAACTGCCGGGAAATCAGGACGACGCGAACAAGGACCACCAGTACGCGACGGACAGACGACGACGCGAACAAGGAGGACCAGTACGTGACGGACAGACATGGACCCGAACCTACGAGTCATCCCTGCCCTCATAGCAGTCCACCTCCTCTACAGGTTACGACGCAGACGCCGCAGAAGGTCAGAATAACTAAGGGAGGGGGGAAAGTGGGGTGGGGTGGGGGTGGCACTACCAGGGCAGGCCACAAAACAACCACATGAGTGACACACTACACATGGCCTGGACATACCTGACTCCCATGCCCTGGTCACCACGAGGGGGTGGGGGCGTGTCCTGATAATCCAGCGACCGCCACAACGGAAGTCCGTCACCACGCGAACCGGCAACACAACCAGACAGGTACGTCCCGTACCCACGCCTGAAGAGCGTGGGTACGAGTCGGACCACGCCCACACACGTCACCCCAACAATGGCGGGACGGATCGCACCCACGTGGCAAAGGCCTGGGTACGGGCCGCACAAACATCACATAGCGTGGGGACGGATATGTACGGACCCTACCCCCACCCCGTATGCAAGGAGCGTACCCCCCACCCCAACAGTGAAAGTACGACCCGTACCCCCACCCGCGTATGCAAGGAGCGTACCCCCCTGCCCAACAGTGTAAGTACGACCCGTACCCCCACCCACGAATGCATGGAGCGTACCCCCCATGCCAACAGTGTAAGTACGACTCGAACCCCCACCCACGAATGCAAGGAGCGTACCCCCCACCCCAACAGTGTAAGTACGACCCGTACCCCCACCCGCGAATGCAAGGAGCGTACCCCCCTGCCCAACAGTGTAAGTACGACCCGTACCCACACCCGCGGACGTACGGAGCGTACCCCCAGCCCAACAGTGTAAGTACGACCCGTATCCCCACCCGCGGACGTACGGAGCGTACCCCCAGCCCAACAGTGTAAGTACGACCCGTACCCCCACCCGCGGACGTACGGAGCGTACCCCCAGCCCAACAGTGTAAGTACGACCCGTACCCCCACCCGCGGACGTACGGAGCGTACCCCCAGCCCAACAGTGTAAGTACGACCCGTACCCCCACCCGCGGACGTACGGAGCGTACCCCCAGCCCAACAGTGTAAGTACGACCCGTACCCCCACCCGCGAATGCAAGGAGCGTACCCCCCTGCCCAACAGTGTAAGTACGACCCGTACCCCCACCGGCGAATGCAAGGAGCGTACCCCCCTGCCCAACAGTGTAAGTACGACCCGTACCCACACCCGCGGACGTACGGAGCGTACCCCCAGCCCAACAGTGTAAGTACGACCCGTACCCCCACCCGCGGACGTACGGAGCGTACCCCCAGCCCAACAGTGTAAGTACGACCCGTACCCCCACCCGCGGACGTACGGAGCGTACCCCCAGCCCAACAGTGTAAGTACGACCCGTACCCCCACCCGCGAATGCAAGGAGCGTACCCCCCACCCCAACAGTGTAAGTACGACCCGTACCCCCACCCGCGAATGCAAGGAGCGTACCCCCCTGCCCAACAGTGTAAGTACGACCCGTACCCACACCCGCGGACGTACGGAGCGTACCCCCAGCCCAACAGTGTAAGTACGACCCGTACCCCCACCCGCGGACGTACGGAGCGTACCCCCAGCCCAACAGTGTAAGTACGACCCGTACCCCCACCCGCGGACGTACGGAGCGTACCCCCAGCCCAACAGTGTAAGTACGACCCGTACCCCCACCCGCGAATGCAAGGAGCGTACCCCCCTGCCCAACAGTGTAAGTACGACCCGTACCCCCACCGGCGAATGCAAGGAGCGTACCCCCCTGCCCAACAGTGTAAGTACGACCCGTACCCACACCCGCGGACGTACGGAGCGTACCCCCACCACACCAGTGTCAGTAGACTCGTACCCTCACCTCTAATGCAGTGTGCGTAACCCCACCGTGTATGTGCCAAGCGCACATATCCAGAAATCGGAGGTGTGTGTGCAGAGTCCACCCAGCAGTGCCCTGAGACAGGAGTGGTGGGTGTGGAGTCCTCCCAGCAGTGCCCTGACACAGGAGGGGTGGGTGCAGAGTCCTCCCAGCAGTGCCCTGACACAGGAGGGGTGGGTGCAGAGTCCTCCCAGCAGTGCCCTGACACAGGAGGGGTGGGTGCAGAGTCCTCCCAGCAGTGCCCAGACACAGGAGGGGTGGGTGTGGAGTCCTCCCAGCAGTGCCCTGAGACAGGAGGGGTGGGTGTGGAGTCCTCCCAGCAGTGCCCTGACACAGGAGGGGTGGGTGCAGAGTCCTCCCAGCAGTGCCCTGACACAGGAGGGGTGGGTGTGGAGTCCTCCCAGCAGTGCCCTGAGACAGGAGGGGTGGGTGTGGAGTCCTCCCAGCAGTGCCCTGACACAGGAGGGGTGGGTGCAGAGTCCTCCCAGCAGTGCCCTGACACAGGAGGGGTGGGTGCAGAGTCCTCCCAGCAGTGCCCTGACACAGGAGGGGTGGGTGCAGAGTCCTCCCAGCAGTGCCCTGACACAGGAGGGGTGGGTGCAGAGTCCTCCCAGCAGTGCCCTGACACAGGAGGGGTGGGTGTGGAGTCCTCCCAGCAGTGCCCTGAGACAGGAGGGGTGGGTGCAGAGTCCTCCCAGCAGTGCCCTGAGACTGGAGGGGTGTAACACATGTGTGTGAGGCCAGAATTATCCACATGCATACTGGCTACAAGGGAACATGTCCCCATGAACTCATGTCAACAGACTCCACACACAAGTACAGTGATCACCAAGGATGCCACGATTGTCGCAGGTGGAGACATGGCCCTGCATGCATGGCCAAAGTAGAAGGGCTCCGTCACACACACAGCTCATGTAGACACAGCTCTGCGCTAAACATTGGGAACACCCTGCAGGGAAGAAAGCTGGGTACACAGAGGAAGGAATACACCCTTGGACAAGTGCACCATGCAGTAACTGCCTACATGAACAAAGAAAGTTAGCCAACACCTTGTGATGGCACACAGATCACAGGGTCCCACCAATGAGCAGTACACTACTACATATCCCACACACCCAAACCCTTACACACCACCCAAAACCATGTAGCAGCCCCACCAACACCAATACCAGAATAGCAGTAGTGTGATAATGAAAACAAAATTAAGCTTTATTCTGCAGGAGCACAATGTCCGTGGATCGCAGGCAGTTCAATCTTCACAAAGCCCATAGGGCAGTCAATGATTCTCAGCTGGATGGGGGACACAGTGGGATGCGTGTCCCCTACCTTGCCTGCACAGTCAAATGGCATCGTCTTCCACACTGGTGAGGGCATCAGGGGGGGGGGGAGCAACAGGCACCGCAGGGACATCAGGGCAAAGGGGCGGCGTTGTGGGTGCAGGGATGGAGGAGTCCACCACAGGGGGTGGGTCAGTGCCAAAGGCGGAGGCCAGGATGGCACTACACACCTTTGCAAGGTCATCCAGGGAGTCCCCTGCACCCGAAGGGACCTCAGGCCCCAAGGAGGGGGGGGGTCAGAGGGATGGGTCGCAGCGCCACCGGGGGAGGGTGGAGACAGGGGGGGAGACTCAACCACCCTGACCGGGGACCTCCGTGACCGCTTGCGTGGTGGTGTAACTGTGGGGCTCAGGGACAGAGCGGCCATGAAGGAGTCCTTGGGGGAGATGTGGCCAGGAGAGCTGAGGGGAGGGGATTTGGAGGGAGTGGACTGGGTGGAATGCGGACTCCCACTATGGCTGCGTGTCACACGTTTGCCCCCTGACCCAGTGGGTGTGCCTACCTCACCCTGTGTGTGCGTGTCAGGAGGAGTGCGGTGGACCTTCCCTGCTGGTGTGGTGCCCGTGTCCGTTGATGTGGGTGCATGCCGACGTCTGGGTGTACGTGTGACAGGCATGGGAGTGGGAAGTGTGGATGGGGCAGGGGTAGGTGGGGGGAGGTCGCGCTGCAGGAGACCCACTGCTGCAGTCAGTGTGGAGTCGATGGACCTCAGCAAGTTGCGTTGGTCAGCCTGCGATGAATGAATGCCCTCCAAGAAAGCCTCGATGTTGGTGAGGGTTTTGCCGTGGGCATGGAGGACATTAAGGATCGCAGCCTGACCAACCTGCAGTTGCCGCTGGATGTCCACAGACTCTGCATTGGCGGCAGCAGTGGAGACAGGGGCAGGGGGCGCAGTGCCTGGCAGGAAGGAGACATGCTGTGACCGGGCACGCTGGGAAGGGACACGAGCAAGTGGGAGGCGGCTGGTGGAAACTGAGGGGGCGGTGCGAGGTGTTGTTCCGCTGTCAGCTGCTGGTGCAGCCTCCGCCCACTCGGAGACATCGTCCCCGGACCTGTCAGCTTCGTAGTCTGATGTGCCAGTCGACAGGTCCTCGGCCACACTCTCCTCCGCCTCTGTCCCACTCGATGTGCCAGCCCCGATGTCACGGCTGGCACTGGTGCTCGGTGCCTCCGCCTGGTCTGTGTCCATGTCTCCCTCTGTGTCCCCCGACGATGCTGTGGGCAGGGTGGAGAGACAGAAATTATTCAGACACCTGTACACATCTGTCACATGAGTCCAATCTACATAGGTAACATTGCATGGCCTGAAAAGGAAGATCCCTAACATCTACTGAACAGGGTACCGATGTAGGGCATGCAACACACAGTTGGTTGAGCCACCATGCCACTGAAATACCATGGAGAGCATGAGACAATAGCGAAACACAGGAAAAGGAGTCTGACATAGCACCCAGGTCCTGGGGACAATCCAGCACTGCATCTGCACCACACAGCGTTTGCGAAAATACCGATGACCAGGGACCACATCCATGAACTTGAGACACATGCTGCATAGGTAATGCTGAAAACATGCACAACATGACTCGGTCACTGCACATTGCGTGTGTGTCCAGGCACATCACACACTGCCCAGACCCAGCAAGTGGTAATCAGGATTTAACACATAGGCATTGCCCGCCCCAACAAGACCCTACACGAGGCAAATTGTGGAGACACAGGTGGCACCAACATCTCATGGTCTGGGTGATACACACAGGGGCAGGCAAAAAGCAAGATTGGACGCCAAACAGCCAAGGTGCGCCTGTACAAATAATGAGGTACCAGTGCCCATCCTCAGATGAGTATAACAAGACACACAGGCACTGGCAACTGTGAGTATGAAGAAGGACAATCAGGTCAGGCTGCACAGTGGACACCTGTACAAATTAGCACGTCTATATACATGGTGACAGGGGACAATGGCACAGAGCACAACTTACGCTGTAGACACTGACAGTGGCCACGTTCATGATGACACATACACCACTGAGGAAAAGGTGCCCCAGGGGACAGTAGTGGGCACGCAACTACATGCTACTGAATGGTAATGACAGCAACACACGTCACCATCCCTGCACTATGTGTATCGCACAGTCATGCACATCATGTCACAGGCCACTACATAGGACATGCGCGCTGTAAGGCATGACACATGAGAGACCAACTCCCATGTCTGGAGTCAGCATCAGTGCCAACTGACATGGAACCCACATGCAGTGAACTTGACAGTGCACAGGCAAGGTCCCACAACCTGTTACACACCACCCCCACACATGATGCTACAGACATTGTTCCCGTGGACAAAGCGCCAGCCTACATTACCCTGGGAAGGAGTGACTACACACAGACCAGGGAACACATTGCAAGGAGGGGAAGGGTGGCAGGGGCACAGCGCTATACTGGGCCAAACAGGATCTGCACAGCACCTTTAAACCCTGCCAGTGGATTCATGCTACTGTGCCCTTACAAATGCCGGTGACACACAACAAACACACATGTACCTACCCCCTTCCGGCTGCTGCATCGCCTGTAAGCGCCTCTCCAGGTCTGGAAAGACCACCGGCAGCACACGCCTGTGGAGGTGGCTCAGACGGCGGCGGCCGCGGTTCTTGTGGCTCTCAGGTGAGTCCCCCAGCAGGAGCCGTGCAATCCTCCGCGTCCAGCACCGGATATCCTGCCAGCGTTTCCTCACCTGGGCCAGGCGCCGCCTCCGACCATCCACACCCCTCACGGCACTGACGGCGGTCAGCCAGATCTGCTCCTTGGCAGTGGCGCCTACCTGTGAGGAGGAACAAGTGACACCACATCAATACACCAGCCACATGTCACAGAGAGACATATGGGTACAAATTAGCTGGTAACAACAAGGCATGTCATGCAGCCAACGCATTGCACCTTTGTCATAGGGACATCATCCCCTGGTGAGGGAAAAAGCAGTACGTGCCACAGTGGGTACACAGGTGGAATGATGGCAATGTCACAATCAATGATCTAGGCTCACACTGTGCATCACACCCACCCCTCCTGGCTCAGGGCACTGCTGTGAGGACTCCACACCCACCCCTCCTGTCTCAGGGCACTGCTGGGAGGACTCTGCACCCACCCCTCCTGTCTCAGGGCACTGCTGGGAGGACTCTGCACACACCCCTCCTGTCTCAGGGCACTGCTGTGAGTGATAGGCCCCCACCCCTCCTGTCTCAGGGCACTGCTGGGAGGACTCCACAGCCCCACAAACACATTGCAACAAAGTAGACAAATCCCAACTGACTTCTGCTGTGCACCTTCCAGAACAATTTCCAATTTTGAACTTGGTCTCCATGACAACCAGCATGCATGTAGGCCTTAATACTTGTCCCCCATGTAATTTGGAGCATCACACACAGGTACGGTGCGTGTGGGGGCCCTAGGGCACCCCAAATGCATGGCAACGGCCCGTACATGCATGCCTACGCTCTCCATCACTTTTGGTCTGCACGCGTATGCGTACTCGTAGTGGTACGGACCGAACACTCGCATCTACGCTCACTATCACTACGGGTACGCATACGCGTGCAGACCCATAGTGATAGTGAGCGTAGATGCGAGTGTACGGTCCGTACCACTACGGGTACGCATACGCGTGCAGACCCATAGTGATAGTGAGCGTAGATGCAAGTGTACGGTCCGTACCACTACGGGTACGCATACGCGTGCAGACCCATAGTGATAGTGAGCGTAGATGCGAGTGTACGGTCCGTACCACTACGGGTACGCATACGCGTGCAGACCCATAGTGATAGTGAGCGTAGATGCGAGTGTACGGTCCGTACCACTACGGGTACGCATACGCGTGCAGACCCATAGTGATAGTGAGCGTAGATGCGAGTGTACGGTCCGTACCACTACGGGTACGCATACGCGTGCAGACCCATAGTGATAGTGAGCGTAGATGCGAGTGTACGGTCCGTACCACTACGGGTACGCATACGCGTGCAGACCCATAGTGATAGTGAGCGTAGATGCGAGTGTACGGTCCGTACCACTACGGGTACGCATACGCGTGCAGACCCATAGTGATAGTGAGCGTAGATGCGAGTGTACGGTCCGTACCACTACGGGTACGCATACGCGTGCAGACCCATAGTGGTACGGACCGTACACTCGCATCTACGCTCACTTTCACTATGGGTCTGCACGCGTATGCGTACCCGTAGTGGTACGGACCGTACACTCGCATCTACGCTCACTATCACTATGGGTCTGCACGCGTATGCGTACCCGTAGTGGTACGGACCGTACACTCGCATCTACGCTCGCCATCACGATGGGTACACATACGGCAGCACTCCCACAGTGATTTGGGAACATGCACAGGCCCTCTCAGCAGCAGTACGGCGGATTTTACACATCACTGTGGTGATAGGCGACACACATGTCGGAATAGGGCGGACATACTTGTCCATGGATGGACATACTTGTCCAGGAATGGACACCAAGGCATCGTCTGTGCATTACCACATGTGTTGGGCACAGGTGTCACAGGCTGTGATGTGGAACATGCCTCCTGAGTGGAGAAGGCACCAGATGTATGATGAAATGTGTACATGTGTACTGTGTGAGGGTGCAATGTGTGCCAGGCATGCCCTTGACTCCTTTGACATGTGTGCATGTGGGACTGCGCACTTGGGGTGAGCGTCACTGGCATGGCACGGACACCAACACACGGAAGTGTCCCATGATGCCCGGTACAGGGGTCATGACACATGACTCATCACTACCCACAGTGCACAATGTGACTATGCCATATATGTGTCCGGGATTTACATCGGGTTGATGTTGTTGCACCCTCAAAAGCTGCAACCGTTGCAGCAACCAACATGTGGCTGTGTGTAGATTGTCATTGCACACTGTTCCCAACACCATGCCACATGTGTTACCGGATGTGAGGTGCACATGTATGCAAGGGACACGGAGTAGCGTGACAAGGCCATGTCAGCAAACTCACAAGGAATGTGTGGGGAGTCATGACATGTGCACCTTCATGGCAAGGTGTGTGGGCTGGACTAGTGTAATGTCATGTGACCTGTGGCTCAAGTGTTCCGCTGCCAGTCTCTGCAATCAGCATCACACTTCTGCTGATGTGTGGGTGTATGTCACTCCTGTCTTGCGTCGGGCAGTGCACTTGCACTGGGACACAGCTATTCCCATGGCGTGGCATGGGGAGGTTCTCAATCACCGTGTGTAGCTGGGTCTTGGAAGGAGTGTCACCTTGCATCCATACGTGTCCTGGGCATGTAGCACATGCCTGACTCCCTATGTGGCATGTGTGTATTGGCAGATTTACATGTGCTCAGTAGACATGAGTTGTTCTCGTAGTGCACTCACTCTTCCTTGTCACTTCCAAATTACTGCAGAGCGCCTCCTGTTGCCCGAAGAATTCCAGACTTGGCCACCATGCAGGAGAATGACAGGATCCGGCTCTACCGCTTCACCCAACCGTTGATTCTGGAGCTGACGGCGAGACTGGCACCACACCTGCAACCGCAGCACAGGTATCCTACGGCACTGACACCCCAGCTGAAGGTAATGGCTGCCCTACATTTCCTTGCCACGGGTACCTTCCAATATACCATAGCTCATGTTGGTGGCATGTCCCAGAGCATGTTCAGCGGTGTGCTGCATGATTTCTTGGAGGCCATGTTGATTCACCTGGATGACTTCATCAAGTTCCCAACCCCTGAACAGATGACTGAGGTCAAGCGTGGTTTCTATGCCCTGGGAGGGATGCCCCATGTCATTGGGTCCATAGATGGGACACATGTAGGTTTGGTACCACCACACGCACGGGAGGTGGCGTACCGCAATCGGAAGCACTACCACTCCATCAATGCCCTTGTGGTGTGTCTGTCCAACATGGTGATTTCACATGTCTGTGCTCGTTTTCCAGGATCAGCACACGATGCCTACATCATGAGGCGTAGCGGGATGCCTGATATGATGATGCAGCTGCGCAACGAACGTGCATGTGTTGTTGGTGGGTACAGTCTGTCTGTCCTGTATTCTGTTTGGCCGAGCAGCACTACCGCTTCGCCAGTTCTAACGATATCCATGTGCTTTCCATTTAGGGGACGCTGGCTATCCCAACATGCCTTGGCTGCTGACACCTCTCCGCAACCCCATCACGCCGGCCCAGCTCCGCTACAACACCGCCCATGGCCGGACAAGGCGAGTGATAGAGAGGACGTTTGGCATGCTGAAGAGCCGATTCCGGTGCCTCCACAAGACCGGCGGCGCACTCCCATATGCCCCGGCGAAGGTCTGCAAGATCTTCATGGTCTGCTGCATGCTGCACAACATGGCAGTTGAAAGAGCTGTGCCCCTCATCCTGGATCAAGATGACGAGGACCATCCACCCGTGGAGGACGAAGGGCTTGGCAATGGGGCTAGTGATGTGGAGGATGTGGAGCCGCAAGAGGACATCCGGACTCGGCTCATACGCGACTTCTTTGCTTAGTGGTGAGTACCAGGGTCTGAGTGTGCACGCATTGGTCCCCGTGTGGCATGCGTTGTGATGTGTGTCTCCACCTGCATGTATGGCACGTGGGTCAGAGGTGTGTGTGGGTGTGTCACTGGAGTGATGGTGGCAGTGATGGTAGTATTTCCCCAGGCATAATTGTGACCTAGCATGTTGTCATACATACATGTGTCGAGTAAATGCACATGCAAGTGGCTGTGCTTCTTGTGGCTGACTTCTTGTGTGTCTCTCTTCCCCAGGTACCTGCGCATGCCGTTTGCTGGTTGCATTGTTGTGGCACTGCTATTCCTCATGGACATGGCATCGTGGGCTGACTCAGCGTTACAGGCACGGACACGTTTGGAAGTCTCCATGGGGTAAGGGATGCATCTGGGGTGTATTGGGTGTGGCAGTTGTTCACGATGTGTGCACACTGCCCCGGTCGGGGTTTGGGTCCTCTGCAGACATGTGGCATCCCCATGGGACACGACATGCAGCTGGGTACACCTGAATAGATGGGCTGCCTGGTTGTCAGTCATCAGTGATGGGATGGTGGATTGTGATGAAGGCATCAATGTGTGTGACACTGCCCTCGGACACATACGGTTAACATTGTCTTGACATGGCGTGGGACTTCCACATCAGCGGATGTATGGTGTATGGCAGGCTCTCCGTGAGCAGCTGTGGGTATTTAGCTATTATCCGACACTTGTGTGCCAGTTCCATGGCTATCACGCATTTGTGCTGCAGAAGGGGGGTGCCAGTGTTGGAGCCACATGTTACTCCACATGATGTGTTCATGTGTACTTCAAGTTGCCTCTGCAATCCCAAACACATGACTATTAAAGGTGTCCCTATGCCTCCAAGGTGCCTCTTCTCAGTCAATGCTGGTGTGTTGGCACGGTGCATCCTGCATGTCTGGCATGGTATTCCCTGATTGTGGCTATGTGTCAATGTGTCGAGTGGCAAGATGCAAGCTGTGTGTGTGTGCTGAGACTGTGTAATGGGCATGATGTCCATGACTGTGTGGGTATTGTGACATGTGCCATCCCCATGCATCCAACGTTGTCCATGACCCCATTCTCTGCATCCACCGGACTCAAGCTTGCAGGACATGGTTCTGCCACCTGTCTACACGTACCTGGGTGCCCCCCAGGACACGGGCCAGGATCCCTGACCTCTGCGCATGAGTGTTGCTGTACTCAATGTGTCTGTCAGCACGGTTGTTCGGCCACCCCCTCAGCTGGTTCTGACCATCACGGGTGTGTATGGTGCTCCATGTCTGTCTTGCCTAGAAAACTGTGACCCATGTGTCCTGTGCCAGACTCAGGCCCCAGGGTGTGGATGGTTGAAGTGAACAGATGACTCAGGCATGTTTAGACTGTACAAGACACATGTTAGGTAATAATGCTACCAGCAGGCATCTACTCTTAATAGTGTGATTTATTATTGGGGGGGGGGGGCCAAGTGAGGGCCTTTCCGGGATTAGGGAATCCAAAGTTCAGTAGGGGAGTTGGTGTCCTTGCCATTGGAAATCCTCAGAGTCCATGCCACAGTCTTTGTCAACATTGGTCAGCCAGTGACCAGCAGGGCCATGTGGCAGAGAATGTCTCTTGATGCTGTGATGCTGTTGCTCCAGTGGGCCAGGTGCCAGGCCAGGTGTCCTGGGAGATGGTGATGTAGCAGCCACCCTCACGGTCCTTTCCGTGGACGACCCGGCTTCCTGCGGGGAACCTCAGCAGCAGGCCGTGACGACGTCTGGGATGCTCCGTCGGATGTTTCCTCCTCCTCCTCATGATCCCTCCCTGTGGGTGGTGATGTTCTCCGCCTTCTGGCACAGGGAGGGTCGGCCATGGTGTCGGCCATCCGACGGAGTTCAGCGTGAATCCCCTGGGACGCCGTCACTTGCTGAGCCTGTCTGTCCTCCATCCTCCGTTGGTGTAGCTGTAGACAGGCTATTAGCTCCGCATGTTGCTGGGCCTGCTGGACCTTGATCCCCTCGAGGACGGACACAACCTGGGCCATGCCCGTGGTGTCCTGCCGGTATGAGTCCAGGATGTTACGGACATGGGAAAATACCGGATCCCCAGCCAACTGGTCAGGCTCGCGCCTCCGCCGCTCTCCACTCCCACCACCCCTGCCCACTTGCGTCTGGCCTGCACTTGTGGGCACATGGGGTCTCCGGGACCCCTGAGGGGTGGCATTGGCGTTGTCGCCTGCCTCCTCCTGGGTGCCCGGGACACCGTGTCCCTCCTGGCGAGCCTGGCTGCATTGTGGTGTTGGGGCAGGGATCCTGGGTGTCTCCTGGGATGTGGCAGGAGTGGGGGTGGTGGTTGGCACGGTTGTACCTGACGCAGGTGCTGCAGGTGGTTGGACACCAGAGGGGCCACGTCGGTCCGCAGAGTGGTGAGAGTGGTCGCTGCCGGTGGGATCGGTCTCCTGCAGATCCGGGTCCTGTGAGTGTTCCCCCCCAGTGTTGGGGGGTGCAGCACGACGTTGACCTGTGTGTGAGAGAGACAATGTTAATTTTGATCCATGCAACATCCATGTTTCATCCGTTACAAAGTTGGCACATTTCCTCTTGGAATTAGGATCTGTCTTGCATTCCACTCACAGTGCACTTGTGCATGTGTGTGTCCCTTGGGCACCAATTTGGCCCCTTTAACTATGTGTGGCACAGTCTTACTTGCTGCGTCAAGTGTGACTGCAGTCAGCAGTGGAGTGTGCATGTGTGCCGAGCTATGCGTTTGCGCCTTCCTTGTAGCACTGTACATGTGCACATGGAGTGGATCCACACACTCATATGATGCAGGTGGCTGTCCTTGTGCTCGTGTACAGGTTGTAACATGGCCCTGCGTTTTGCCATGATGAAGAGGGGGGGTTCTGGCACTGGGCACCCTTGTCTACATGCACGCAGTCCACCTGCTGACGAGCAGACATTCCCACACACCAAAGGACTGATTTGCTCTCCCTGTGTCTCCCTCCTTCTCTGTCCCCCTCTCCCTCCCTCTCTGTCCCCCTCTCCCTCCCTCCGTGTGTCAGCCTCCTCCCTCTGTCCGTCTCCCTCCCTCTCTGTCCCCCTCTCCCTCCCTCTCTGTCCCCCTCTCCCTCCCTCTCTGTCCCCCTCTCCCTCCCTCTGTGTCCCCCTCTCCCTCCCTCCGTGTGTCAGCCTCCTCCCTCTGTCCGTCTCCCTCCCTCTCAGTCCCCCTCTCCCTCCCTCTCTGTCCCCCTCTCCCTCCCTCTGTGTCCCCCTCTCCCTCCCTCCGTGTGTCAGCCTCCTCCCTCTGTCCCCCTCTCCCTCCCTCTCAGTCCCCCTCTCCCACCCTCTGTGTCCCCCTCTCCCTCCCTCCGTGTGTCAGCCTCCTCCCTCTGTCCGTCTCCCTCCCTCTCAGTCCCCCTCTCCCTCCCTCTCTGTCCCCCTCTCCCTCCCTCTGTGTCCCCCTCTCCCTCCCTCCGTGTGTCACCCTCTGTCACCTTGGCCCAGCTTCCTGGGCACACACTGTTAGCAGATCTTTGAGTGGCCCTTGGCCTGTTGATGTGAGTTTGTTTCTGATCTCCAGGCACCCATTTTGTCTGCTGTGTGTCTGTGCGCTGCTGCTGTGGTGGTGTGTGCTGCCACTCTTTCACACTGTTGGCTGTTCATTAGCTGCTGGCATGTGCAAAACAGTGCCTTCACCCCCATGTGTTGATGCAAGGCGTCCGCCATTTGCTGGCAAGTCATTCCTGTGTTGGGACACAGTGTTTGTCTGGCTGTGACCTAGGCCATATGGGCAGAGGGCATTGTTGTCTGCTTTGGAGTCGCACTATGTGATTCTTGGTGCCCAGCCTCCCGCCATCCGGGTTACCGTGTCATGTGTTGTTGTCTTCTGTGGCCTGTGACTTGACATTGTCCAGCTGGGTGCATGGGGCATGGTGGCAGCAGTGGCATGTGCCTGCTCATGGAGTGTGGTTGAGTAATGCGATGGCTTGTGGTGGTTGCGTGCCTGTTATTGATTTTGGTTGTGGTTGCAGTTCCCCCCATGTGAGGTGCGTTGTTTGTGTACTCACCCGGGTCTCGGAGTCCTTCTACTCCTTCAACTGCCTCCACCGGCAGTATGGCCATCACCCTCTCCTCCCAGGGATGGTACTGTACGGCTCTGCGGGAGGGCCCTCCTCCGGTGGCGTTGGCCTGGTCGTGTTCCTCCTGCCTCTTGGCTCTGACCCTCCTCCGCAGATCGTACCACCTGTTCTGGCAATCCTGCTTGGTCCTCCTGGTGTCCGCAACAGCATTCACAGCATCGACGATGGTCTGCCACATGGCTGTTTTGGCTGCCTGGCTGGTGCTTCTGACCAATGTTCCAAAGATCTGTGGCTCGACTCTGAGGATTTGATCAACAAGGACCTCCAACTCTCGGTGACTGAACTTTGGATTCTTGGTAGTGGGCATGGTGAGGGGTGTGGGTGGGGATGGTGTGGGTGTGGGGGGGGGGGGTGGATGTTGGGGGGGGGGTGTGGATGGTTGTGTGTGTGTGTGAATGTGATGAGAGGGTGTTTGTGAGGGTGGTCGTTTGAAGGTGTGCAAGTGTAAGGTGTGGTGTAGCTTGTAGTCTGGTTCTGTGGTGTCTGGCAGCAGTGAGTCTGTTGGAAAGGCTCATGGTTTGTGTGTGTGGGCCCTTTTTATTGGTCCATGGGTGGGTGTGGCAGTTTTTGAATTTTGGGTGGGTGTGTTATAAGGAGTGGTGGTGTATTGGGCCTCTGTTTGTTTTTGGCAGTTGCAGGTCAGTGATTGTGTTATTTAAGTGGTTGTTGGCCATGTTTAGTGGCTGTGTGCCTTTCGACTGGTGTATTCTTGTGTTGTTTTATTTTGTCCTGGTTGTGTACGTGCGTTTTGAGCGTGTGTACGGTGTGTACATGGGCCATTTGGTTGTACGATTTTGTCCTTGTGTGTGGCTTTGTAAGACTCGTACATGCGGTTGTGATGTTGGGGCATGGGGTGCGCTCCGTACTTAGGAGGTTGTGTTGGGGGTGCGCCAGGAACGTACTGGGGTGGGGGTACGACTGGAACGTACTTGGGTGTAGGTACACGGGGGGTACGACACGTCCTGGGGTGGGGGTACGACTCGAACGTACTTGGGTGTAGGTACACGGGGGGTACGACACGTCCAGGGGTGGGGGTACGACTGGAACGTACTTGGGTGTAGGTACACGGGGGGGTACGACACGTCCTGGGGTGGGGGTACGACTCGAACGTACTCGGGTGTAGGTACACGGGGGGTACGACACGTACTGGGGTGGGGGGGTGTACATTGACGGTGGTACGACACGTACTGGGGTGGGGGTACGACTGGAACGTACTGGGGTGTAGGTACACGGGGGGTACGACACGTACTGGGGTGGGGGTACGACTGGAACGTACTGGGGTGTAGGTACACGGGGGGTATGACACGTCCTGGGGTGGGGGTACGACTCGAACGTACTTGGGTGTAGGTACACGGGGGGTACGACACGTCCAGGGGTGGGGGTACGACTGGAACGTACTTGGGTGTAGGTACACGGGGGGGTACGACACGTCCTGGGGTGGGGATACGACTCGAACGTACTTGGGTGTAGGTACACGGGGGGTACGACACGTACTGGGGTGGGGGGGTGTACATTGACGGTGGTACGACACGTACTGGGGTGGGGGTACGACTGGAACGTACTGGGGTGTAGGTACACGGGGGGTACGACACGTACTGGGGTGGGGGTACGACTGGAACGTACTGGGGTGTAGGTACACGGGGGGTAGGACACGTACTGGGGTGGGGGTACGACTGGAACGTACTGGGGTGTAGGTACACGGGGGGTACGACACGTCCTGGGGTGGGGGTACGACTCGAACGTACTTGGGTGTAGGTACACGGGGGGTACGACACGTCCAGGGGTGGGGGTACGACTGGAACGTACTTGGTTGTAGGTACACGGGGGGGTACGACACGTCCTGGGGTGGGGGTACGACTCGAACGTACTTGGGTGTAGGTACACGGGGGGTACGACACGTACTGGGGTGGGGGGTGTACATTGACGGTGGTACGACACGTCCTGGGGTGGGGGTACGACTGGAACGTACTTGGGTGTAGGTACACGGGGGGGTACGACACGTCCTGGGGTGGGGGTACGACTCGAACGTACTGGGGTGGGGGTACACGGGGGTACGACACGTACAGGGGTGGGGGGGTGTACATTGACGGTGGTACGACACGTACTGGGGTGGGGGTACGACTGGAACGTACTGGGGTGTAGGTACACGGGGGGTACGACACGTACAGGGGTGGGGGGTGTACATTGACGGTGGTACGACACGTACTGGGGTGGGGGTACGACTGGAACGTACTGGGGTGTAGGTACACGGGGGGTATGACACGTACTGGGGTGGGGGTACGACTGGAATGTACTGGGGTGTACATAGACGGTGGTACGACACGTACAGGGGTGGGGGGGTGTACATTGACGGTGGTACGACACGTCCTGGGGTGGGGGTACGACTGGAACGTACTTGGGTGTAGGTACACGGGGGGTACGACACGTCCAGGGGTGGGGGTACGACTGGAACGTACTGGGGTGGGGGTACACGGGGGTACGACACGTACAGGGGTGGGGGGGTGTACATTGACGGGGGTATGACACGTACTGGGGTGGGGGTTCGACTGGAACGTACTGGGGTGTACCTAGACGGGTGGGGGTATACATACACGGGGGGTACGTGTCGGACGTACGGGGGCTGGGGGGAGTGTTGGGCGCGTATGCGGGCACATGTCTCCATGGTTGCTATGGGTGTTCGGTGCGGACGGTGTTTTTTCCATACGGTTGTACGCTCGGACGCACGGGATGGATCGTGATTCCTCGGTCGGACTTGGCTTTTCACGTTTGTAAGGTAAATCGTCCGAGGACGTGTCGGACACATTTTCCGACCCGAGGACGTGTGGGGAATGATTCCCAGTGCGGTTCGTATGGACTTTTTACCATGCGAATCGTGATTGCCAGTTCGTACGGCACTTGTACGATTCGTACGGTAAAAAGACCCGATACGAGTCGCACGGGGGAATTTTTTACCGGATTGTGATCGGCACCTATGACGTGTTATTTGGTGGAAAACACGTCATAGTTTTTGGAGATCTTTTGCAACTTACTCCAGTTAAAGGACAACCAGTGTTTAATACTGTGACACATGAAGACACGAAGAAGTCATTGGGAAGCATTGGTAATACAAATATTTGGTCCTTCTTTGAGTACAAGGAACTTACAACTAATATGAGGTAAGCAAACGATGAAGAATATGGAAGTATTCTGAAAGATATCAGGATTGGACTACTCACAGAAGCTGGCAAAAAAGCATTACAGACTCGGCTGCTACATAATTTATTTCCAAAGGAAGAAATAGTTGCAGAGAAGATATACAAGAACATTGCAGAAAACAAAAGTGTCATCTGCTTAATGCCTACTCTACGTGAATGCTCAATATTCAATGAGGAGCTTTTGAAATTGGAAAAGGAAGAGATCAGGAAATTGGAAGCAGTGGACAAAATTGAGGATGGAAGAATTACTGTCACAGTAACAGGCAAACTGAAAAATAAATTGGACTCACTAGAGAAGAACATCTCCAAAACAGCTGGATTAGAAAAAAATCTATATGTTTGCATGAACTGTAGAGTGTTTTTAAGGAGAAATTTGGATGTTGAGAAAGGTTTAGTTAATGGAGCGATGGGAAGAGTTGTGGGTTTTATTAATTATCAGAAAAAAGAAGGAATTGAATGTTTAAAAATAAAATTTGATCAGATAGATGAAGTTAAAGATATTTGTCGTTGTACAGTTCGTTTTATGCTTGTGAAAGACTTATATGTACGTAGGAAGCAGTTTCCGTTTTCTCTAGCATATGCTGTAACTATTCACAAGTCTCAAGGATTGACTGTAGATTGTGCATTTGTGAACATTGGTTCAACTGTGTTCAAAGAAGGTATGGCATATGTTGCTTTGTCACGAGTCAAAACATTATCAGGTTTATTCATGATAGACTTTGAAGAATCAAAAGTTAGTGCTGATACAAATTGTGTAAAGGAGTATAATAGATTAAGAAGAAGCTATGCTCCTCATTTAGGTCAGTATCCTGTGTTGGAGAAACGTGTAGTTTCTCGTAAAAGAAAAAATGAGAATATCTGTAGTGAAGATGTAGAGAAGAGGAAAAAAAAGAGGAGTGATGTAATTGCAAGCAAAAAGAAAAAGGAAAATGAAGAACAGGTTGTAGGATGTCATTTTGAAAATAGCTCTGGTGTCAACTGCTACGCAAATGTAGTGCTGAATGTTGCATTTTATCTGGAAAGTTTGCAAGAGCAGATAATAGTAAATCAGGGAAAAAGATTCTGTTCAGAGCTGAGTCTCCTTTTTCAAAAGTTGAGTAAAGATAAAACTCAAATAGAAAGTGCTACTGACATTAGAAAACTTTTAGATGTATGTTCAGGACGAACACAGTTTTCTCAAAATGAACAGCAAGATGCACATGAATTTTTGATGTATTTTCTTCAGGTAGTGGAAGAAGAAGGAGTTCCCATTGACATTTTTTTTGGTCTCTCTTATAAATGGGAACATAGTTGTGATAATTGTTATAATATATGTGGCTCTATTGTTGATAATGAAAGGTTTATTTATTTGACATTGCCAGAGAGTAAAACAGTCACTTTTGCAAAATTAGTTAAAGATGCTAATCATAGCATGAAATGTGGTGAGTGTAATTCTGACATGTTTTCAACATTAATTTTAAAGGAATACGGACAGTATGTAATTTTAATGATGCAACGATGTAGAGCTGATGGTTCAAAATTGGATACTTTAATAAAGAAGTTTACAGGACAGCAATTATCAATTTCAGGAAAAACTTTTGTAACTGTTGCAATAATTTTCCATGATGGACCTACTGTTACTTCTGGACATTACACAGTTTATCTAAAATGTGAAAAAGGCTGGACACTGTGTAATGATTCCCAATTGATTTTCAAACAACGTTTGCCTTTTGATTTAGCAAATTCCTATCTAATCTTCCTAAAACCTAAATTTTAGAGAGACTTGGCAAGATCTGGACAAAATAATTTTACCATTTTACTGGATTACCATTGCAATTTTGTAAAAAAAAGATTTTTAAAATTATCATTTGGCCTAATGGAAAGATAACCAATTGTAATGTGGACTTTTTTAATTTTTAATGCAATTTTGAAAAACCAATAATTTAGAGATTATCGGTAACTTCTGCACATTTTAAATTTTGGAATGTTATTGGACTGCCATTGGAAATTTTTTCAAAAATGATTTAAAAAATTACTATTTGGCCATGTGGAAAAGTAACCAATTCTATTGTGGACTAAATAAATTATTCAAAAAATTTTCGTGAACCAAAATGTTACAGAGAATCGGTGAGATCTGGACAAATTAAACTTTAGAATTTTATTGGATTTCCGTTGGAAATTTATTCCAAAAAAAAAATTAAAATTACTATTTGGCCTAAAGGAAATGAAATCAGATGTATTTTGGAGTTATTTGAGATATAATATTGTGATTATAGTTCTGAAACAAACATATCAGACGGTATTTTAAAGAAATAAGTATTGGTATTAGATGATATTTTTTTACAATATTATGCATTTCTATAATGTTAAGTTTAATTAAAAAAAGAATCAGGGCTTTTTTAATACAATCTTTGTGATTGGTATTTTTTTTTGCCCGCTGTAAAATGATGAATGCAATTGCTTTCACAATTTATAGTGAAATGCAATATATTCTGAAAACAGCAAAAATAAGGCAAAAAGATTTTTTGGTAAAAAATGTAAATATGTGTACTGTATTATAAAATGTTTAAAAAATATTAATACTTTTTTCTTTTTTTCCAGATAGATATAAAAAAATTTCGAAAACTACAAACATTTTTAAAACTATTTTTTAAAAAAAGAAATGAATAAATATTTTTTCAGTGAGTATGGTAAGTCAATAATAATAATTGTAGTCTCTCAAGGACAATGTAATGTGATAAATGATTTTTAGTGTTTTTTTTAAAAAATAAAAAAAAAGTACGCGCACCGTACGCGTACGGTAAAAAAAAAATAAAAAAAAGTTTTTAAAAACATATGTAAAAAAAAGATGAAAGAGAAGGTTGGCTCTTAAAAGAACCGTTGTGTTCATGCAGGGACAGAGGAAAGGAAGCATGGGAAAATTATTCAAAGCGACAAATGTGCTGATCTATTTTGTTGTTCACTAGGGAAACACTGGTCTCCCTATGGCAAATTAGATCTTTACAAAATGTGCAATGAATATCAACCTTCCGAAATCGAGGGTCATTTCCAGAGGGCCAGCAAAAGGAGATTCTCCCCCCACAGATGAAGGGCTCACCTGACCTGCAGAAGAAGGAGTAAGCCCTGCAGGTGATGGTCCAGGCTGAGCTGCTGTGGATGTACTGGCTCGTCTTTCTGAAGAGTTACCTCCAAAAAGATGACCATGTGTCCTTCTGTGTACATCCTGGAGGTGTCTCTTCATGGTGTGATTCCCAAAGGAATACTTCCTGTCAGGATTACCTCTAGAAAGTACACGCTTACACAGCCTGCAAGTAACTAAGGGTGCATTCACCTTTTGCTGGCCTTCTGGAAAAGTAAAATAATCCCAAACATAAGAAGGCTTTTGTTTCCTCGATCTCTGCCTCAAGACAGTGCTGCTAGTGCTAGCCTCACTCTCAGAAGAGCTCTGCTGTTCTGCCATCGTATCCCAAAGACAAACCAGCTCCTTCTCCCAAGGGATCACAAGCAGAAATGAGGGGAATGGGTGTGGTGTAGGAGAGTTCTAGAACTGAAAGTAGTTTCAACCAATCAAAAGTTGTGTTTCAAGATCACATGACCTACCGTACGCTTACGGTACGCTTACGGTACGCTTACGGCAAAAAGTACGCGTGCGCGTAAAAAAGACACGCGCTTGCGCGCATGCGCATAACAGTCACTCCCCGGCACTTCCGCGTAACGTGCGCGTGTGGCGTAAGCGCGCACGCGTCCCACGCGCAGTACGCGCGGCTACGCAAAGTGCGTAACTATACGCAAGCAGCGTAGATAGATTACGGACGTTGCGTAAACCGTACGCTTACCGTGAGCTTACGGTACGCGTACTAAAAAAAAATAAAAAAAAAAAAAAAAAACTGGAAATAAATTTTACATGTTTATTTTAAAAAATATATTAAAAAAAAATATTTAAGGATTTTAAAAATTAAAGCATAGTCTTTATAAAAGGTAAGAAAATTAAATTAAAAATATGTTTGAAAAAATTGAAGAATAAAAAAAAAATTAGCATTTAAAAAACCTTGCAAATTCACTGAAAAAACCATGGGTTTCACACACGTTATAGTTAGGAATTAGCATTTAAAAAACCTTTGAAATTCAGTGAAAAAACCATAGGTTTCACACACGTTATAGTTAGGAATTAGCATTTAAAAAACCTTAGAAATTCAGTGAAAAAACCATAGGTTTCACACATGTTATAGTTAGCTGGACATTTTACTCGTAAAAAACCAATGAAATTGCCCCGTTATAGTTAGTTCAGCTAACTATAACTCGCGCGCCCGCAATGCACTGCTGATGACGTCACATATTACATCACTCATGACATGGTCAGTGACATCACTCATGACATCACTGATGACATCTCAAATGACATCACTGATGACATCACTGATGACATCATCCTTGTGATAGAGTGGCAGACCTCCTCTTCCCCTAATATAACCTTTGACACACACATTCAAAAATAGAAACTACAATGTTCAAAACAATGGACATACCAATACCAGTTAAAACAACCTTTTCAGTAATTCTAAGATCCACATACACATCCACTCATTCACCAACAGTCCAATTCAGTCACTCATACATGTACTCACTCATCATATGTACTCATACACCTATACATCCTGTTACACAATGCCACTCATCCATAGAGTTACTCACACACATAGTCACTCATGCTAACAAAGAATCAAACATACATTTACTTGCATATACAGTTATACACACACCACCACACTTACTTCTACGGAAACTTACACATACTTAGTCTTTTAAACAATCACTTATAGAAACACATACTTATTCATACAAGAACTCTTTCAATCTCTCACTCTCACATATACTCACATATATACACCAATAGTCACATATACTAGTTTAAAACATATGTAGTTACTCATAAAGACACTATTGAGACAGTCATTCACTCACTAACACACCCATACACACACTCATCCACCCATACAGTCCTGCACACATACTGTGTTCAACACATACAAACAGTGAGTCACTCATTCATGCACCTATGCACTACGTAATACCCCCACCGAACCATGCAGACACTCAGACTGATACTCAAAAAACCAACTAATAACCTATATAGACACCCATGTAGCTACTCACCAACCCATGCAGCCACTTATACACAAAGTGAGAGACTGATACAGATATTTACATATTTAAACATTACTCACTAAGCCATGTATTCACTATGATACACTTAATCAGTCAGTTACACAATCAATTTTTCAAAAACAAATCATCCATTTAGACACTTATATACCCATTTATTCTTCCATCGACCTTGAGATATACATATATAAAACATATTTAATTTTCAGAAAAACCCACATTCACTGGATGATGTCATCAGTGATGTCATCAGTGATGTCATTTGAGATGTCATCAGTGATGTCATGAGTGATGTCACTGACCATGTCATGAGTGATGTAATATGTGACGTCATCAGCAGTGCATTGCGGGCGCGCGAGTTATAGTTAGCTGAACTAACTATAACGGGGCAATTTCATTGGTTTTTTACGAGTAAAATGTCCAGCTAACTATAACATGTGTGAAACCTATGGTTTTTTCACTGAATATATATATATATATATATATTACCTACTGGCGGTCGCCAGTAGGTAGTTATAGTTAGGACCCTGTTTCCATAGGAAATCCGCAACATTCTATTTGGAATAACTTTGGCGCCGGTCGACGAATCCTCGCGTAATTTTCAAAATAGGTGGGGCGCTACGCTCCGCTCCTACCCTGAAAGTCTCGGGGGGATTCGTCAAGCAGGGGCCGAGAAAAAAGGGGGGTCCCAAAACGCGTTTTCCCCATGCATTTTTCCATAGGACCTTTAGACACAGCTACAGCCCGAAAGGCTGAACAGAATTACTTGAAATTTGGCAGAGAGGTAGCCATAAGGTCAAGGAAGTGCCTTTTGCAGGTCTGGTGTAAATCTGTTCAGTATTTCCTGAGAAAATAGCATTTAAAAGCATATATATATGTGGGCGGAGCCTAACCACACATCTCATCCTGAGATCTGATTGGCTGTCAGCACTTCATCCAAGAAGTGTTGGCAGCCATCTTGGGACCAATATACATGATAGCACCTCATTAAAAAGCATTGCAGTTAATAGAAGGTTTTAAGACTTTAGTTACATTATAAATCATTTGTTGATGGTACCATACTCATTTTAGGAATTGTGGTATGTTCTAAGGTGATTTCACCATGTGAAAAAGCCTTCTGCTGGGATATCATGATTGAGAGAAAAATATTTTCTCATGCTTTTACCACAGAGGTTTGGAAGGTGATCTATAGGCTAAACTGAGAGCTTATTTTCTGTAAATTCACATTATCTTTCTCAGTCATGTGAGAATGAAGTCTGACATTCTCAGTAAAACATGTACATCCAACAAGGGCAGAGACTGTCAGTTGATTCCTTTGTGTTCTACTGCAGCTTCCCAGAGTGTTCCAAAGAACTACTAGAGCGCTAACAGTCCTACTTATGATAAACGTATGGCACACCTGAAGCCATCTTGCTTGGATTAAAGTGGTAACTCTTAAAACATTTAATTTAAAAAGGAACGAAATGAGGGGGTTCATTTTTCCATAAAAAGTATGATTAGTGCTGCAGAAAGAAAAATTAGGGCACATTTTGAGTGACTTCTCAAATCCTCTTCTATTTCATTAAAAAATTCTGACATGCAGACTGAAACATGCACTTTCAATACCAGCAGCAGTTTTCCCTGGTGAGCAGTAGCTTTACTACAGTGATCTAATGAGCAAAAAGAGTGCTAACATTCTGAATTTATGGCAAATGTGTGACACATCTGAATGCCTTCTTGATGGAATCAAAGTAAAAAACTGAAAGTATTTCCTACTGAGGAGACTGCAGTAAATGAGGAAATTAGGAAACTTCATAACAAATAAGTCTCCCAAGATGGCCACCAGAGACAAAAGAGCCCAAATGTAGCCCAAATATCACCCAGATGTAGCCCAAGTATAGCCCAATGACAGAATGTCCCAGAATGTTCTTAAAAACAACTAGAGCGCTTACTGTCTTCATTATGACAAAAGTATGGCACTCCTGAAGCCATCTTGATTGGAATAAACTGGTAACACTTAAAACATTTAATTTAAAAAGGAACACAATGAGGAGGTTCATTTTGCCATAGAAATTATGATTAATGCTGAAGAAAGAAAATGAGGGCACATTTTGAGTGATTTCTCAAATCCTCTTCTATTTCATTAAAAAATTCTGACATGCAGACTGAAACATGCACTTTTAATACCAGGAGCAGACTTCCATGGTGCAGTAGTTTTACTACAGTGATCTAATGAGCAACTAGAGTGCTAACATTCAGAATTTATGGCAAATGTGTGACATATCTGAATACCTTCATGATGGAATCAAAGTAAAAAACTGAAAGCATTTCCTACTGAGGAGACTGCAGTACATGAGGAAATTAGGAAACTTCATAACAAATAAATCTCCCAAGATGGCCACCGGAGACAAAAGAGCCCAAATGTAGCCCAAAATCACCCAGATGTAGCCCAAATATAGCCCAATGACAGAAGTGTGCAAAACACTTATTATTTTGTGTTTTTGCAGTGTTATATAGTGCAGACTTGTCAGGTATTGGAGTGCTTTACATGAGCATTGGTTACATCACACAAGAACAAATTCATCTTGGTTGTAGACATGGGGAGACTAAGTGATTTGACCAGAATCACAGAATGTCGAGCTGAAGCAGAAACTTCAACCTGGTTCCCCAGTTGCAAAGTCTGCAGTTCTGGAATTAACACCACATCCTCTCCCCTAAGTGCAACATTTAATCAAGTGGTCAACTGGATAAAAAAAACATAAAGATAACAAATAATTTAAAAGTGCTTTGTCGCTATTTGAAAACTCAGAAAATATGTCCTTATTTTAGTCTTTTAGAGCACTAACCTTAATTTTGATGCCAATAAGACCCTCTCATATATGTAATTTCTAAAGGAAATGCTCTAGGTATTACAGTTTTGATTACATCAAGATGATGTCAGGCGTTCCACACTTTTGTAATAAATATAGAATGTTAGCAATCTAGTTGTTCATTAGGATACTGTTGAGAGGCAGAGGCCAGGGGCACGGACTCTGAAAATTGAAGGCAGGTAGGAGGGTGCAAAGGCAACAATTTAACCACACTGAGCAGGCAGGAAGGGCCGTGGAAGCACAACAGACTATGGAGGGCAGTGGAAAGGGGGGCAGGGGCAACAAACCAACAATACAGGACTTGCAAGAGAGGCTGTTGGAGGGAAGATCTATTACGGGTCAAGGAAGCTAGGGGCGGTCCCCAGATCCCCGGGAGCCACCACAGAACTGAGCAGGAGAGTGAGTCAGGGACAAAAGGGGCACCTTAATTTGAGCCGGGGTGCCTAGGAACGCTTGCTCCAAAAATGAAGAAAACAGACATATGAGACATGGAATTGGAGGCAGAATACAATGGCAGTTTAATGAGAAGATGCAACTTCAAAGAAACCGCAGA
The DNA here is from genome assembly GCF_964204655.1 of Triturus cristatus. Classification (NCBI taxonomy): domain Eukaryota; kingdom Metazoa; phylum Chordata; class Amphibia; order Caudata; family Salamandridae; genus Triturus; species Triturus cristatus. The sequence goes on along the minus strand of NC_140592.1, from coordinate 805,350,769 downwards.
ATAGAGACATAAAGTACAAAATACAGAATCCAGATAATCATACAGCTGTCATAATATTCTCTGTATCTCAATTAATGTACTGACAGAGAGAGAGAGAAAACACATCTATAAATGCATCATGAGAAACAAGTTACACCAAGGAAAATGTTACCTAGGAACACTCACGTTTACTCTTAGAGCAAGCATTCCTGCAATTACAATACAAAATCTTTTAAATGCAAAAGTAAAGAGAACAATGGTTAAACATAACATGACATTTCATATAGGTAAAATAGAATAAGATACTTCAAGCAAAGCAGAGCAAGACATTTTAAGCAAAGGAAGACAAGAGCTTCCAGCTCTTGGGGAAAACCTGCACTGCCTGTTAACCTACATACAGACGGCGAGGTAGTCCGTCGATATCTGTGGGTGCTCCCTTTTTATATCATTTTGTGGGCTCCTTTGCACGCTACATCTACCTACGTATGCTACCCAAAAGCTTCGTCTGCAGATTTTACCAGACATTTCGTCATTTACCCACTTAATGCTGACAATGGACTGGGTGAAAAGGTCAGTCTCTCAGGCCAATCGCTTATCGTAAGTTCCATAGAGCAAGCAGAAAATAATGGGTATTGTACGGGAATTCAATATATTCATGTATAAAATCTCCTCAGTTCTCCTAACTTGACGCTCTGCGGTTGCCACTTCCTTAAAAGCGGGAAACCTGCCCAGGAAGCAAGTACCAGTCCAGGATGCAGCCTACTGTATGTCGACAGCTTCAGGGGGATGTTGAACTTTGATACCGAGCACGGAGCACTCGGGTAGGGTGGGGGCTACTAGTTTGGATCAGAAGGCCTCGCAGACCTGCCTTCAGACTGCTATACACTAAAATTGCAGAGCTATGGTCAATTTAACAAAGAGGCCTACATATTGAACAGAAGGGCCTACACAGGGGTTTTATGCTGGCTGAGTGGTAAGGATGTCTCAGGATAATTATATAGCAACACAGGACCCGCTGGTCAATATAATACGGCCTACAAATGCAGCTGGCAGGGCAAGGACAAGGGTCTCATACTTCAGGTGTGGACAGAACGGGTCAGGGGCCCCCTGTGATACAAAATCTACCCTCCTTCAAGGCTGTGGCAATGTAATAGACCATTGTGGGCAGAAGGAAGAGGCAATGGTAGTACAACCATACATGCCAACAGACCCGATTCAGCCAGGAAACGTCCAATGTTTTTAAGCTCAAATGGGCTTTATTTGATCTGTCTCCTGTCTACAATATCCTCTTTTTCAATGTAACTCAAAGGGGAAAATCAATACCCCAGTTTTTTTTCAAAATCTCCCTCTTACCAAGTTCAAAATGTTCGCAAGTATGGTACATTGGATCATGGAAGGAAATGGGATAGGGACATGGACTTGGATAACAGAGGACAGGAGGGACATGGAGAGGTGCACCAAACTGACCCTGCAGGGCAGGCATCAGGGTTTGCAGCAGCACAATACACCACACAGGGCATGCAGGACGGGAGTGCAGCACAACAATCCATAGAAAGCAAGAGGGAGGGGACAGGACCATGCACATGGACAACAGAGAACAGAGGGGCAAGAGGCAATGGTAGCTAGCTGACCATAATAGACAGACAGGAGAGAAAGCTGCAGCATAACAGACCATAAAGGGCAGGAGGGACGGATCAGGGGCATTACAATGGAACAGACAAGCCAGGAGGGAGGGAGTAGGGCTGGGGGCAAGGGGGCAGGGCAGGAGCAGCAAGATAGCCATGGAGGTCAGGCAGGATGGGCACTAGAAGCAAGACACACCATGAAGAGCAACAGTGAGACTGTGATGGCATACACACAGACCATGGAGGGAAGGTGGGAGGGGGTCAGGGGCAGCTAACTGACCACACAGGGAAGGTGGGAGGGGCCATGGCAGCACAGAAGACCATGCATGGCAAGTGGGAGGGTTAGTGGCAGCACAATGGCTATGATGGGCAAGAAGGAGGGTGGAGGGGCATGCACAAAGGACGATGGAGGATAGAAGGGAGGGTCAGGACCTGTGCACAGACAAGAAAGTTCAGGGGAAGGGACCTCACAACAGACCACACGGGGCAGGCAGGAGGAGCAGTTGCAGCACAACAGACCAGGGAGGGCAGAAGGGTGTGGCAGTACAATGGACCATGTAGGACAGGAGGAAGAGGATAGGGGCATGGCATGTGGACAGGCAGGGTGGAGGTGGCAGGGACAGGTTACAGTCATCTGACAATGCTAGGCAGGTGGGAGGGGAGTGGCAGCTCAACAGAACACTCAGAGTAGATAGGAGTGGCAGGTCCATGGGACATGGTGGGCAAAAAGGATGGAGCAGGGGCATGCACAAAGACATCGGAGGGCAGGGGGAAGGAGAATAGGGGCAGCAAGCTAAGCACAGAGTTTAAGCAGGAGGTCAATGATGGGGCATAGAATTGGGCAATGGAGGGCAGGAGGAGTGGACTGGTACATCATACTAAATTGAGGGCAGTGGCAGCACATCAGACCATGCATGGCAGGAGGGAGGAGGCTAGTCCATGGATTCACACAACAGAGGATAGGGAGGAAGGGGATGGGGCAGCAAGCTAACTGTTCAGAGAAGGCGGGTATTAGGAACTTTATTGTTTTTAAAACATTGTGTCTGTGCGAACTACTTAAAATATGAACAAGTATGCAGCATAATCTCACTTTTATTCAGGAAGAAGAGGACGTTTGTGACTGTGACTCCGGGCTCACTTGGCAGAAACAGCCCCTGACCCTCCACCCCCTATCGCAAAATGTAATGCCCGTGAAAAGGGTAGGTGAACACAGTGTTATATAGAACATAGTCCTGAGAGCACGATTGAAAATGAAAACTAGATATAGTGTATGGTATAAACTATGCACCAAAAAGTGTGATATAAGATGAACCGGGCGTGAAATATAATATGCAATACATTGTGCGCAATGACAGATTCATTGGAGAGCGCGAGATAGCACAGGCACTAGCGCGTGCTATGCGATATGCGCGTTGGAGTGTAATATGCACAGGGCAGTGTTGTGTAACCTAACTAGTCTCTAAAGTTGTAATATAAAATATGTGCTGGGGAGTGTAACGTTGCATATGCACTGTGACAAAGATATGGATCCCAGATTGTAATATGTATGGCATAGCACTGTGCGTTATAACATAGGCATCGAGAAAGGCACGTTAGATGGGGCAATATAACCCGTGCGAAGACAAGTGTGGCATGACATATTCACGGGGTGGTGTTACAGTGCACATGGGCTAGAGAGTGTCATAGCATATGCACTAGCTAGTGGAATACAACACAGAGGTGTGTGGCACTCGGCAGGCAATGGTGGGTGTAACACAGCATTGGGCTCTGTCAGGAGCACGCTGTGACTCTCAAGTGATGTTCGTCCCCTTTCCAGAGAGTAAAATAAAAAGTATTACACATCCGGCAGTGGATGTGTGTTTTATTAACCGTGAGGGGGGGTTTCTTGCATAGTTTTGGTCGAATTTTTGTCGAATCCCCTTTGAATGGCTTGGTGTGCATGTGTATTAAATGTGCCCGTCAATAGCTACCCATGTTTGTATAAATAAACGACAAGGGTGTCTACCAGGATTAGGCACGGTAGGGCATCAGACATGTCAGAGCTTCACTAGTGGTGTAAATACATTCCACGTGGATTCATTGCATGCATAGTCGCCTTTTAATGAATATCACGCAAATCGTCATGGTGATAGGTACGTACGGTTTGTCCAGCATGTCCTAGGTGTGTCTATAAATATATATTTTTTAAAAATAATAAAAAACAGTGGCCGGCCCTGGGGATTGGGGTCAAAAAAATATAATTAGGAGACTGGCCCTGGGGGATGGGGTCATCAGGGCCAATAAATTAGAATAAGAAGGGGAACCAAACAGCCCCCCTTCTTAAAAAACTAAAATAAATAAAAGACTGGCATCGTGCCGGAGGCCATGCCCCCTCCGTGCAGCACTCTGCAAACGCGCCCCCAACAGGCATCTCCAGTATGCGCCAGGGAGCTGCGCTGCAGCCAGGTGTTCTGAGGCCAAGCCCCTTTTTACACCTCTCTGCAACGCAGCTCTGTGGCGCTTACTGGAGGTACCTAGTGGTCTAGTTTGACCCTAGGGACCCTTAGGATTCAGGGGGACTTAATCTCTCAACTTAGAACAGCCACAGGGCGCGTTTACACAGTGGTGAAGGGAGGGGACGGGGCCTGAGGTGACGTGTGCAAACACGCACTATGGCACGTTTTAAATTGGGGATATAATTTCCCTTCAATACTGAGGGCCCCTGGGGGCTAACTAGCCCACCAAGTGCTTCCAGTAAGCGCCACTGAGCTGCATTGCAGAGAGGTGGTCCAGGCCGTGCCACTTTTTACACCTCTCTGCAACGCAGCTCTGTGGCACTTACTGGAGGTACCTAGTGGGCTAGTTGGACCCTAGGGACCCTCAGGATTCAAATGAACTTAATCTCCCAACTAAAAATGGACACAGGGCGTGTTTACACAGTGGTGAAGGGAGGGGACGGGGCCTGAGTTAACGTGTGCAAAAACGCCCTGTGGCCTGTTTTAAGAGGTAGTTTTAATCCCCATGCCCTATTATACACTAGGGGCTTACAGATGAGGTCATGCTAATCACAGGGGGACCCCAACGCATAATGTTCCCTAGTGTATGTAGGTGTTTTCACTGTATTCTAAGTGTCTTTTAACATAGCACTGGCTCTAGGACTGGTTAGTCAGACTCAGTTACCACCAGTAGCTGTCTGAAAAAGTTGAGGGTACAGGATGATTTTGCAACAAGGCTTCTTTCTGCTCTTCTTTTTGTTCTTTCTGCACGTTATCCTTCTTCCTGCACTTATCTTCGTATTTGAGGACTTCTGTTGCTTCTTTCTGCACTTCTTTTGTTTCTTTCTGTGCATTTTTTCTTCTTTCTTCACATGTCCTATCTCTGTAGGCATAGTTAGAAATTAGCATTTAAAAAACCTTTGAAATTCACAGAAAAAACCATAGGTTTCAGGCACGTTATAGTTAGGAATTAGCATTTAAATAACCTCAGAAATTCACTGAAAAAACCATGGGTTTCAGGGGTGTTATAGTTAGCTGGACTTTTCACTTGTACAAAACCATTGAAATTCCCCCGTTATAGTTAGTTCAGCTAACTATAACTCGCGCGCCCGCAATGCACTGCTGATGACGTCACATATTACATCACTCATGGCATGGTCAGTGACATCACTCATGACATCACTGATGACATCTCAAATGACATCACTGATGACATCACTGATGACATCATCCTTGTGATAGAGTGGCAGACCTCCTCTCACCCTAATATAACCTTTGATACACACATTCAAAAATAGAGACTAAAATTTTCAAAACAATGGACATACCAATACCAGTTACAACAACCTCTTCAGTAATTCTAAGATCCACATACACATCCACTCATTCACCAACAGTCCTATACAGTCACTCATACATGTACTCACTCATCATATGTACTCATACACCTATACATCCTGTTACACAATGCCCCTCATCCATAGAGTTACTCACACACATAGTCACTCATGCTAATAAAGAATCAAACATACATTTACTTGCATATACAGTTATACACACACCACCATACTTACTTCTACGGAAACTTACACATACTTAGTCTTTTAAACAATCACTTATAGAAACACATACTTATTCATACAGGAACTCTTTCAATCTCTCACTCTCACATATACTCACATATATACACCAATAGTCACATATACTAGTTTAAAACATATGTAGTTACTCATAAAGACACTATTGAGACAGTCATTCACTCACTAACACACCCATACACACACTCATCCACCCATACAGTCCTGCACACATGCTGTGTTCAACACATACAAACAGTGAGTCACTCATTCATGCACCTATGCACTACGTAATACCCCCCACCGAACCATGCAGACACTCAGACTGATACTCAAAAAACCAACTAATAACCTATATAGACACCCATGTAGCTACTCACCAACCCATGCAGCCACTTATACACAAAGTGAGAGACTGATACAGATATTTACATATTTAAACATTACTCACTAAGCCATGTATTCACTATGATACACTTAATCAGTCAGTTACACAATCAATTTTTCAAAAACAAATCATCCATTTAGACACTTATATACCCATTTATTCTTCCATCGACCTTGAGATATACATATATAAAACATATTTAATTTTCAGAAAAACACACATTCACTGGATGATGTCATCAGTGATGTCATCAGTGATGTCATTTGAGATGTCATCAGTGATGTCATGAGTGATGTCACTGACCATGTCATGAGTGATGTAATATGTGACGTCATCAGCAGTGCATTGCGGGCGCGCGAGTTATAGTTAGCTGAACTAACTATAACGGGGGAATTTCAATGGTTTTGTACAACTGAAAAGTCCAGCTAACTATAACACCCCTGAAACCCATGGTTTTTTCAGTGAATATATATATATATATATATATATATATTACCTACTGGTGGTCGCCAGTGGGTAGTTATAGTTAGGACCTATTTTCCATAGGAAATCCGCAACATTCTATTTGGAATAACGTTGGCGCCGATTGACGAATCTTCGTGAAATTTTCCAAACTTTTGGCTCCGATCCGCTCCTATCACGTTTCCCCCATGCATTTTCCCATAGGACCTGTTGACGCAGCTACAGCTCGAACTGCTCAACGGAATTACACAAATTTGGCAAAGAGGTAGTCCTCAGTTCAGACTCGTGCCTTTTGCTTAAATGGTGTAAATCCGTTCAGTAGTTCCTGAGAAAATTAGAGTTAAAAAGATAGATATATCTGGGCGGAGCCTAACCACACATCTCATCGTGAGATCTGATTGGCTGTCAGTACTTCATCCAAGAAGTGTTGGCAGCCATCTTGGGACCAATATACATGATAGCACCTCATTAAAATGCATTGCAGTTAATAGAAGGTTTTAAGACTTTAGTTACATTATAAATAGGGCTCCCGGTTTTATGGTATTTATTTTTTTGCCATTTCCGTCTGTATTTATCCATATTTATTTTTCAGGCATTTTTTCTGTATTTATCCACATTCATTTTTGCCACAAGCAAAAGACGAAGCTGCAGCTAGTATTTTTCCACATTTATTTAAATTGACAATGCACACATGCCCTCAGTTGTTATTGGTCAACACTATACATTCACCTGAAAACTTTGCCATTTGCAAAATGTCCCAAATATGCTTAAAAGTGCTATCACAAGCCATTTGTCTCAGAGCCTTGCAGTTTCTGTCATCGGCAGAGTACCACATCCTTTCCCCCACTGAACATCATACTGCCCCACAGAGAGAAACTCAACTGACTTCAACTGCAACCCAATTGTGCCCCACTAGCGCTAAAAGCTGTCCCTAGCCATCACTATGAGGATTGATGTTTTGTGTGTGCAGAAGAGAACAAGCATTTGCAATGCAGGTCTCGCAGTTACGCTAGTTTAAGCTGTGATTTTACCATGTGAAAAAGCCTTCTGCTGTGATATCATGAATCATGTTTGAGAGAAAACTATGTTCTCATGCTTTTCCCACAGAGGTTTGGAAGGTGATCTATAAGCTAAACTGAGAGCATATTTTCTGTAAATTCACATTATCTTTCTCAGTCAGGTGAGAATGAAGTCTGACATTCTCAGTAAAACATGTACATCCAACAAGGGCAGAGAATGTCAGTTGATTCCTTTGTGTTCTACTGCAGCTTCCCAGAGTGTTCTAAAGAACAACTAGAGCGCTAACAGTCCTACTTATGACAAACATATTGCACACCTGAAGCCATCTTGATAGGAATAAAGTGGTAACTCTTAAAACATTTAATTTAAAAAGGAACAAAATGAGGGGGTTCATTTAGCCATAGAAAGTATGACTAGTGCTGCAGAGAGAAGATTTAGGGCACATTTTGAGTGACTTCTCAAATCCTCTTCTATTTCATTAAAAGATTCTGACATGCAGACTGAAACATGCACTTTCAATACCAGCAGCAGACTTCCCTGGTGAGCAGTAGCTTTACTACAGTGATCTAATAAGCAAACAGAGTGCTAACATTCTGAATTTATGGCAAATGTGTGACACATCTGAATGCCTTCTTGATGGAATCAAAGTAAAAAACTGAAAGTATTTTCTACTGAGGAGACTGTAGTAAATAAGGAAATTAGGAAACTTCATAACAAATAAATCTCCCAAAATGGCCACCAGAGACAAAAGAGCCCAAATGTAGCCCAAATATCACCCAGATGTAGCCCAAGTATAGCCCAATGACAGAATGTCCCAGAGTGTTCTAACGAACAACTAGAGTGCTAACAGTCTTACTTATGACAAAAGTATGGCCCACCTGAAGCCATCTTGATTGGAATCAAGTGGTAACACTTAAAACATTTAATTTACAAAGGAACAAAATGAGGGGGTTCATTTTGCCATAGAAATTATGATTAGTGCTGCAGAAAGAAAAATTAGTGCACATTTTGACTTCTCAAATCCTCTTCTATTCCATAAACAAAATTCTGACATGCAGACTGAAACGTGCACTTTGAATACCAGCAGAAGACTTACCGGGTGAGCAGTAGCTTCACTACAGTGATCTAATGAGTAACTAGAGTGCTAACATTCAGAATTTATGGCAAATGTGTGACACATCTGAATGCCTTCTTGATGGAACCAAAGTAAAAAACTGAAAGTATTTCCTACTGAGGAGACTGCAGTAAATGAGGAAATTAGGAAACTTCATAACAAATAAATCTCCCAAGATGGCCAACAGAGACAAAAGAGCCCAAATGTAGCCCAAATATCACCCAGATGTAGCCCAAGTATAGCCCAATGACAGAAGATCAAATTCATTTTGGTTGTAGACATGGGGAGATTAAGTGATTTGACCAGAATCACAGAATGTTGAGCTGAAGCAGAAACTCCAACCTGGTTCCCCAGTTGCAAAGTCTGCCGCTCTGAAGTAACACCACATCCTCTACCCTAGGTGCAACATTTAATCAAGTGGACAACTGGATAAAAAAACATAGAGATTACAAATAATTTAAAAGTTCTTTGTCGCTATTTGAAAACTCAGAAAATATGTCCTCATTTTAGTTTTTAAGACCACTAACCATAATTTTGATGCAAATAAGACCCTCTCATATATGTAATTTCTAAAGGAAATGCTCTAGGTATTACAGTTTTGATTACATCAAGATGACGTCAGGCGTTCCACACTTTTGTAATAAATATAGAATGTTAGCAATCTAGTTGTTCATTGGGATACTGTTGAGTGGCAGAGGCCAGGGGCACGTACTCTGAAAATTGAAGGCAGGTAGGAGAGTGCAGAGGCAACAAATTGACCACACTGGGCAGGCAGGAAAGGTAGTGGCAGCGCAACAGACTATGGAGGGCAGTGGAAAGGTGGGCAGGGGCAACAAACCAACAATACAGGACTGGCAAGAGAGGCTGTGGCAATATAATAGACCATTGTGGGCAGAAGGAAGAGGCAGTGGTAGTACAACCATACATGCCAACAGACCCGTTTCAGCCAGGAAATGTCCAATGTTTTTAATCTCAAATGGGCTTTATTTGATCTGTCTCCTGTCTACAATCTCCTCTTTTTCAATGTAACTCAAAGGGGAAAATCAATACCCCAGTTTTTTTTCAAAATCTCCCTCTTACCAAGTTCAAAATGTTCGCAAGTATGGTACATTGGATCATGGTAGGCAGGAGGAATTGGGGTAGGGACGTGGACTTGGATAACAGAGGACAGGAGGGACATGGAGAGGTGCACCAAACTGACCCTACAGGGCAGGCATCAGGGTTTGCAGCAGCACAATACACCACACAGGGCATGCGGGACAGGAGTGCAGCACAACCATCCATAGAAAGCAAAAGGGAGGAGACAGAACCATGCGCATGGACAACAGAGAACAGACGGGAAAGAGGCAATGGTAGCTAGCTGACCATAATGGACAGACAGGAGAGAAAGCTGCAGCATAACAGACCATAAAGGGCAGGAGGGATGGATCAGGGGCATTACAATGGAACAGACAAGCCAGGAGGGAGGGAATAGGGGTCTGCACATGGAAACAGAGGGCTGGGGGCAAGGGGGCAAGGCAGGAGCAGCAAGATGACCATGGAGGTCAGGCAGGATGGGCACTAGAAACAAGACGCACAATGGAGAGCAACAGTGAGACTATGATGGCATACACACAGACCATGGAGGGAAGGTGGGAGTGGGTCAGGGGCAGCTAGCTGACCACACAGGGAAGGTGCGAGGGGCTATGGCAGCACAGAAGACCATGCATGGCAAGCGGGAGGGTTAGTGGCAGCACAATGGCTATGATGGGCAAGAAGGAGGGTGCAGGGGCACGCACAAAGGACCATGGAGGATAGAAGGGAGAGTCAGGACCTGGGCACAGTCAAGAGAGTTCAGGGGAAGGGGCCTCACAACAGACCGCACGGGGCAGGCAGGAGGAGCAGTTGCAGCACAACAGACCAGGGAGGGCAGAAGGGTGTGGCAGTAAAATGGACCATGGAGGACAGGAGGAAGGGGATAGGCGCATGGCATGTGGACAGGCAGGGTGGAGGTGGCAGGGACAGGTTACAGTCATCTGACAATACTAGGCAGGTGGGAGGGGAGTGGCAGCTCAACAGAACACTCAGAGTAGGTAGGAGTGGCAGGTCCATGGAACATGGTGGGCAAAAAGGGTGGAGCAGGGGCATGCACAAAGACATCGGAGGGCAGGGGGAAGGAGAATAGGGCAGCAAGCTAAGCACAGAGTCTAAGCAGGAGGTCAATGAAGGGCCATAGAATTTGGCAATGGAGGGCAGGAGGAGTGGACTGGTACATCATGCTAAATGGAGGGCAGTGGCAGCACATCAGACCATGCATGGCAGGAGGGAGGAGGCTAGTCCATGCATTCAGACAACAGAGGATAGGGAGGAGGTGGATGGAGCAGCAAGCTAACTGTTCAGAGAAGGTGGGTATTAGGAACTTTATTGTTTTTAAAATGTGTGTCTGTGCGAACTACTTAAAATATGAACAAGTATACAGCATAATCTCACTTTTATTCAGGAAGAAGAGGACGTTTGTGACTGTGACTCCGGGCTCACTTGGCAGAAACAACCCCTGACCCTCCACGCCCCATCGCAAAATGTAATGCCCGTGAAAAGGGTAGGTGGACGCAGTGTTATATAGAATATAGTCCTGAGAGCACGATTGAAAATGAAAACTAGATATAGTATATGGTATAAACTATGCACCAAAAAGTGTGATATAAGATGAACCGGGACGTGAAATATAATATGCAATACATTGTGCGCAATGACAGATTAATTGGAGAGCGCGAGATAGCACAGGCACTAGCGCGTGCTATGCGATATGCACCTTGGAGTGTAATATGCACAGGGCAGTGTTGTGTAACCTAACTAGTCTCTAAAGTTGTAATATAAAATATGTGCTGGGGAGTGTAATGTTGCATATGCACTGTGACAAAGATATGCATCCCACATTGTAATATGTATGGCATAGCGCTGTGCGTTATAACATAGGCATCGAGGAAGGCACGTTAGATGGGGCAATATAACCTGTGCGAAGGCAAGTGTGGCATGACATATTCACGGGCGGTGTTACAGTGCACATGGGCTAGAGAGTGTCATAACATACGCACTAGCTGGTGGAATACAACACAGAGGTGTGTGCCACTCGGCGGGCACTGGTGTGTGTAACACAGCATTGGGCTCAGCCAGGAGCACGCTGTGACTCTCAAGTGAGGTTCGTCTCCTTTCCAGAGATTAAAATAAAAAGTATTACACATCCGGCGGTGGATGTGTGTTTTATTAACCGTGAGGGGGGTTTCTTGCATAGTTTGGTCGAATTTTTGTCGAATCCCCTTTGAATGGCTTGGTGTGCGTGTGTATTAAATGTGCCCGTCAATAGCTACCCATGTTTGTATAAATAAACGACAAGGGTGTCTACTTGGAGAGTACCCACCGGCGGGGGCGCCGGGATTAGGCACGGTAAGGCGTCAGACACGTCAGAGCTTCACTAGCAGTGTAAATACATTCCACGTGGATTCATTGTATGCATAGTCACATTTTAATGAATATCACGCAAATCGTCATGGTGATAGGTACATACGGTTTGTCCAGCATGTCCTAGGTGTTTCTATAAATATATATATTTTTAAAATATTAAAAAACAAAGGCCGGCCCGGGGGTATGGGGTCCCCGGGGCCATAAGTGGCCTGAGGAGGGGGGCAACACAGCCCCCCTCCTAAAGAATAAAAAAAAAAAAAGGCCATGACCCGGGGGTTGGGGTCCCCGGGGCCGATTAAGGCCTTGGGAGGGCCACATTTATTTTTCTCAACAAAAATAATTAGGGTGCAGGCCCTGGGGGATGGAGTCCCCAGGGCCAATAAATTAGAAAAAGAAGGGGGGCCACACAGCCCTCCTTCTTAAAAAAATAAAATAAATAAAAGACCGGCATTGCGCCGGAGGCCATGCCCCCTCCGTGCAGCACTGTGCAAATGCGCCCCCTAGCCAGTTGTAAGTTGGGGATTCCCCTTCAATACTGAGGGTCCCTGAGGGCCAACTAGCCCAACAAGTATCTCCAGTATGCGCCAGGGAGCTGTGTTGCAGACAGGTGTTCTGAGGCCACGCCCCTTTTTACACCTCTATGCAACGCTGCTCTGTGGTGCTTACTGGAGGCACCTAGTGGGCTAGTTTGACCCTAGGGACCCTTAGGATTCAAGGGGACTTAATCTCTCAACTTAGAACGGCCACAGGGCGCGTTTACACAGTGGTGAAGGGAGAGGACGGGGCCTGAGGTGACGTGTCCAAACACGCCCTGTGGCGTGTTTTAAGTTGGGGAAATAATTGCCTTTCAATCCTGAGGGACCCTGGGGGTCAACTAGCCCACCAGGTGCTTCTAGTAAGCGCCACTGCTCTGCGTTGCAGAGAGGTGGTGCAGGCCGTGCCCCTTTTTGCACCTCTCTGCAATGGCGCTTACTGGATGTACCTAGTGGGCTTTTTTGCCCCTAGGGACCCTCAGGATTCAAGGGGACTTAATCTCCCAACGTAAAAAACGGCCACAGTGCGTGTTTACACAGTGGGGAAGGGAGGTGATGGGGTCTGAGGTGACGTGTGCAAACACGTCCTATGGCATGTTTTAAGTTGGGGAAATAATTCCCCTTCAATCCTGAGGGCCCCTGGGGGCTAACTAGCCCACCAGGTGCTTCCAGTAAGCGCCACTGAGCTGTGTTGCAGAGAGGTGGTCCAGGTTGTGCCACTTTTTACACCTCTCTGCAATGCAGCTCTGTGGCGCTTACTGGAGGTACCTAGTGGGCTAGTTGGACCCTAGGGTCCCTCAGGATTCAAATGAACTTAATCTCCCAACTAAAAACAGCCACAGGGCGTGTTTACACAGTGGTGAAGGGAGGGGACGGGGCCTGAGGTGACGTGTGCAAACACGTCCTCTGGCGCGTTTTAAGAGGTAGTTTTGATCCCCTGCCCTATTATATACTAGGGGCTTACAGAGGAGGTCTTGCTAATCACAGGGGGACCCCAATGCATAGTGTTCCCTAGTGTATGTAGGTGTTTTCACTGTATTCTGAGTGTCTTTTAACATAGCACTGGCTCTAGGACTGGTTAGTCAGACTCAGTTACCACCAGTATCCGTATGAAAAAGTTGAGGGTACAGGATGATTTTGCAACAAGGCTTCTTTCTGCTCTTCTGTTTGTTCTTTCTGCACGTTATCCTTCTTCCTGCACTTTTCTTCTTTTTTGAGGACTTCTGTTGCTTCTTTCTGCATTTCTTTTTTTACTTTCTGTGCGTTTTTTCTTCTTTCTTCACATGTCCTATCTCTGTAGGCATAGTTAGAAATTAGCATTTAAAAAACCTTTGAAATTCACTGAAAAAACCATAGGTTTCAGGCACGTTATAGTTAGGAATTATCATTTAAAAAACCTTAGAAATTCACTGAAAAAAACATAGGTTTCAGGGGCGTTATAGTTATCTGGACTATTCACTCATACAAAACCATTGAAATTCCCCCGTTATAGTTAGTTCAGCTAACTATAACTCGCGCGCCCGCAATGCACTGCTGATAACGTCACATATTACATCACTCATGACATGGTTAGTGACATCACTCAGGACATCACTGATGACATCTCAAATGACATCACTGATGACATCACTGATTACATCATCCTTGTGATAGAGTGGCAGACCTCCTCTCCCCCTAATATAACCTTTGATACACACATTCAAAAATAGAAACTAAAATTTTCAAAACAATGGACATGCCAATACCAGTTACAACAACCTATTCAGTAATTCTAAGATCCACATACACATCCACTCATTCACCAACAGTCCTATGCAGTCACTCATACATGTACTCACTCATCATATGTACTTATACACCTATACATCCTGTTACACAACGGCACTTATCCATAGAGTTACTCACACACATAGTCACTCATGCTAATAAAGAATAAAACATCTATTTACTTGCATATACAGTTATACACACACCACCACACTTACTTCTACAGAAACGTACACATACTTAGTCTTTTAAACAATCACTTATAGAAACACATACTTATTCATACAGGAACTCTTTCAATCTCTCAATCTCACATATACTCACTTATATACACCAATAGTCACATATACTAGTTTAAAACATATGTAGTTACTCATAAAGACACTATTGAGACAGTCATTCACTCACTAACACACCCATGCACATACTCATCCACCCATACAGTCCTGCACACATGCTGTTTTCAACACATACAAACAGTGAGTTACTCATTCATGCACCTATGCACTACGTAATACCCCCCACCGAACCATACAGACACTCAGACACTCATACTGATACTCAAAAAACGGACTAATAACCTATATAGACACTCGTGTAGCTACTCACCAACCCATGCAGCCACTTATACACAAAGTGAGAGACTGATACAAATATTTACATATTTAAACATTACTCACTAAGCCATGTATTTACTAAGATACACTTAATCAGTCAGTTATACAATCAATTTTTCAAAAACAAATCATCCATTTAGACACTTATATACCCATTTATTCTTCCATCGACCTTGAGATATACATATATAAAACATATGTAATTTTCAGAAAAACACACATTCACTGGATGATGTCATCAGTGATGTCATTTGAGATGTCATCAGTGATGTAATGAGTGATGTCACTGACCATGTCATGAGTGATGTAATATGTGACGTCATCAGCAGTGCTGTAACGCCCTGAACGTCTCAGGATCGTTTAACAGACACGACAATGAGGACGCAACCACTTGTGAAGGGTTAGTTCTTTTAATGAAGGCAAATAAAATACAAAGAACAAACAAAAGTTATAGTCACTGGAATCCTCCAGGCTAAGTACGTTACCAGCCCACAGCACGGATGGTCCTAACCGTCCTCTGCATATACGCCGATCCCGGCGTATGCCAACAGAGGGCAGAAATGAAATGGCCGACAATGCCAATCGGTAGGCTGTGAGGGGCACGAAGAGTGTTGGGGAGAATCGAGGAGTCAGGGAAACACCCAGCCGGGGTCTCTACCTGAAGGGAGCAGCCGCTCAACCTCTTCCTCAGACTGCACCGGGACGCGGAGTCACCTCCTGGTGATGCGTCACCGATACCCCAATCACAAGCAAGAAGACTGAACCGAGAGCAGCCGCTCGATCGATCCTGTGGACTTCCGAGTCTGTAACGCGGCAAACACCTCCTGGTGTGCGTTACAGCTGGCAGTCCCTGTGTCTCTGGTCGGGCTGGGAGTTACGACTCCAACCAGCAAAAGCGCCACTGCGCTTGGACTCAGCCGAGTCAAAAAGCGAAGCTCAATGGTTGACCGGTAGAGCTTCCGGGTCCTTCACAGGTGACGATGGGGCAAGACACGGCCCAGGGAGTAACGACTCGACCTACCTCCGTTCTTGCCTTACTGGAGCCCCACTCCGGAACACTGCTCTTCACGAAGCAGGTACGTCAGTGTAAACACAATATCCGACAGCCTTGTACCTCCCGGTTCCTCCCTTTATAGGGCGTGTTTTCCTTGAGTTATGTAACAGCTCTCCTGTTTACATAAGGGCGTGTTTCCCTTGAGTTATGTAACAGCTCTCCTGTTTACATAAGGGCGTGTTTCCCTTGAGTTATGTAACAGCTCTCCTGTTTACATAAGGGCGTGTTTCCCTTGAGTTATGTAACAGCTCTCCTGTTTACATAAGGGCGTGTTTCCCTTGTATGACAGGAATTCTTGACAGTACATCCTCCCTCTCAGCGGCTCCCCACGGGTCCAGCGCTGGCAGGAAAACGCCGATGGAACAAGGAGACCAAGCGCGGAGCATGAACCCCTTCAGCCGGTTCCCATGAATGCTCCTCCGGGCCATAGCCTTTCCACGCAACCAGGTACCACAGCTTCCCCCTGCGCCATTTGGACGCCCGTATGCCCGACACTTCATACTCCACCTCCGACTCCACGCATACCGGCCTAGGTGTCCCAGACGGCTTGGAGGGTGCTGGTTTGAGCAATGATACATGAAAGACAGGGTGTATCCGCAATGACTGGGGCAAGCACACCTTCACGTTCACGGGACCCATACACTTGGTAATTCGATAGGGGCCCATGTACTTGGGATGGAACACACTGTTCTTTCGAAACCTCATGTTTCTTGTGGATATCCAGACGTAGTCTCCAGTGCGGTACAGTGGCCCGGGCCTTCTCTTCCTATCTGCCGCAGCCTTGTATCTTCTCTTGGCCTCTATTAGGACAGCCCTTGAGCGCATCAACGTGTCTTTTATGTGTGCCACCCTGTCCGCTGTGGCGGGAATCCTGTCCTCTCTGAACGGATGTAGAAATGGCAAGAACCTGGGATGTTGGCCATAGTTGCTATAGAACGGAGATGACTGTGTGGAGCTGTGAGTGGCGTTGTTATAGGCTATCTCTGCAACCCATAGCAAGTCGACCCATTCTTCCCTGCCCTGGTCCACAAAACATCGCAGATACTGTTTGAGCGTTTGGTTCAGGCGCTCGGTTTGGCCGTCCGTTTGAGGGTGGTAGCTGGTGGACAGGGCGGTCTTAACATGCAGCGCAGTGCACCAAGTCTTCCAGAATTGCGCAGTAAACTGCGACCCCCGGTCCGACACGATCACCCCAGGTAATCCATGCAGTCGTACCACATTCTTTAGGAGTAGTGACGCCAATTCCCCGGCCGTAGGGACTCTCTTGCAGGGGATGAAGTGCCCCATTTTCGTCAAGTAATCCACCACCACCAGTATTGACGTCATCCCCTGGTCTACCGGTAGGCCCACCACGAAGTCCAGTGATATGCTATCCCATGGTCTATCCGGGGTCGGAAGTGGATGTAAGAGCCCTTGGGTTCGGCCATGGTCGGCCTTCATGGTAGCACACGTAGGACACTCCTGTCCCCACCTCCTGACATCCACTCTCATGGTTGGCCACCAGAAATGCCGTCCCATGCTAGCCACCGTTTTTTCAAAGCCCAAATGACCTGCGCATGGAGAGTCATGGCACCAGATGAATGCTTGTTTCCTTAGCCTAGGCGTGGGTATCAATAGGCACCTGCCCTTCAGGGGTATCCCGTCCTTCAGCTGCCATTCTCTGTGACTGAGGAGCCACCTCCGCCATGCGAATGACCTGATCCCTCTCTTTATTCCCCTCAGGAAAGTATCCGGTTGGATAACCCCCAATACCATCCTCGGGGAAATGATGGAACGCTCGGTTGCAGGCAATGGTTCCTTAACTGCAGATTGACGGGACAGGGCGTCCGCCTTCCGGTTTTCCGTCCCCGGCCGATATGTGATGCGGAAGTTGAACCCCGCAAAGAAGATCATCCACCGCAGCTGCCTGGGAGAAAGGTGTCTAGTGGCCGTCATGAACTGTAGGTTCCGATGGTCCGTGTACACCGATACCACATGTCTTGCCCCCATCAACCAATGCCTCCATTCGGTGAAGGCGTCCTTGATTGCGAGAAGCTCCTTCTCCGCAATATGGTAGTTGCGTTCGGCGTCGTTGAGTTTGCGGGACATGTACGCAACGGGATGAAGCACCCCTGTGTCGTTGTTGCGTTGGGACAAGATAGCCCCCAGCGCCACATCCGACGCGTCCGCTTCCACCACGTAGGGGAGATCCGGATCGGGGTGAGCCAACACCGGCGCCTTACCAAAGGCGCTTTTCAGGGCCTCAAAGGCTTTGTTCGCTTCAGGGGACCAGACAAACTCCTTGGACTTCCTCAGTAGCTGTGTGATTGGGGCCACCACTCCTGAAAATCCATCTATAAACCGCCTGTAAAAGTTGGCGAAGCCAATGAAACTTTGGACGTCCTTCACGCTTTGGGGCACCGGCCATTCTTTCACCGCCTTGATCTTTCGTTCTGCCATCTCCTGTCCCTCTGGACTCAGCATCACTCCGAGGAATTCCACGGATGTGACGTGGAAGTCACACTTGCGGAGTTTACAAAACAGCATGTTTTCCCTCAGCTTTTGGAGCACAGCTTTGACGTGGTGTACGTGCTCCTCCACACTGGACGAATAGATGAGGATGTCGTCGATATATACGACCACGTAGATATCCAACTCCTCTCTGAATACCTCATTCAAAAAGTACTGAAAGGCTGCCGGGGCGTTGCACAGACCGAACGGCATGACGAGGTACTCAAAAAGGCCGAACCTGGTCTTAAAGGCGGTCTTCCACTCGTCTCCGTCCCTCATGCGCACCAGATGGTATGCCCCTTTCAAATCCAACTTGGTGTAGATACGAGCTTTCTTGACCTGTTCCAGAAGTACACTGATGAGAGGCAAGGGGTACCGATTTTTTATGGTTATCGCATTCAATGCCCTAAAGTCCACACAGGCTCTCAGCTCCCCATTAGCCTTCGGGATGAAGAAGAGTGGCGAGGCGGCCGGGCGGATGAATCCTAGCTTGAGGAGTTTATCCAGGTACCCCCGGAGATGCACGTTTTCAGGCTCCGTCAGGGCATACAGCCTGCCGCTGGGAACGCTGGCCCCTGGCACCAGGTCGATCTGGCAGTCAAACTGTCTATGTGGTGGTAGCACTTCCGCCTTCACCTCATCAAATACATCCTCAAAACTGTGATAAGCCTGGGGGAGAGCCACATCTTTTTCTGCCGCTGTAGCCACCGTCTGACTCCCGCTCTCATCTGCGTCAAGGGATTCCGTTCTTATTCCACAATGCAGGATGCAATACGGTGACGTCATTTCGATGCGATGTGTTGGCCAATCCACAAAGGGGCTGTGTTTCTGTAGCCACGGCAATCCCAATATGACGCCATATTGGGGCGCTCGGATGATGTTAAAATCGATTTGTTCCAAATGGTTCCTCCCATATCTCATCGGAAGGACCCCCGTGTGCTGTCCGATGGGCCCCGTCACCAATCGCCTTCCGTCTACCGCATAGACGTCTTCGGGTACTGCTTTGGGAAGAAGCACTAGCCCTAGCCTGCATGCCTCGTTGTGGTCCATAAACATGCCAGTGGCCCCTGAATCCACCATGGCCACAACGGGTATCCACTGGTCATGCACTCCCACGTGCACCGTGATAAACAGGTGTCGTTGTCCCTTAGTGACCGAGTTGGAAAGTGAAGGGATGGATGAGTGACTCCGAGATGCCCCTTCTCTGGTCTTGGAGTCCTCTAGTTTTCCGCCGGTATGTCCACCACGGCTGTTACCGACCGGTTGGCCCGATAACGTGACGTCTTCGGTTTGGCAGGGCATTCACGTACGTAGTGGCCTTTTTTGCCACAATATAGGCACAATCCTTGTTTACGGCGTGACTCTTTCTCCGTGGCTGTGAGGCTCGCTCGTATTGCGCTGATGTCCATGGGTTCTCCCTTGGATGCGGTGGAAGTTTCAGGACTTCCCACCGTCACATAGGATGGAAGGGATTTTCCTTTTCTCCCATGATCCCCCTTTCTTTCACTGAGCCTATGTTCCAGCCGTAATACCAGGTTGATAAGGCCCTCACATGTCTTGGGTTGAGGGTCAATATGAGCCACGGCGTCCTTGAGCTCATCGCACAGCCCTTGATGGAAGAGCGCCGTCTGTTTAGCAACAGGCCACTTGGTTTCCGCAACCAGCCTTCGGAACGCGTTGAGATACTGCACCAGGTCGTTGGATCCCTGTCTCAACTCAAGCATTTCACGGTCCGCCGTGTACGAGTCAGCCCTTCTGTCGAATACCTTCAGGAATTCCTCGCGAAAAGCACCCCAATCACCAGAGGTACGGCCCATTGTGCCGCGTTTCCAGCCAAATAGGATATAAGGAAAGCCACACGAGCCTGACTCGTGGGGAACGCCTTTGGTTTGCACGATAAATGTAGCGCCACTTGTGTGAGGAATACCTGCACTGTGTTAGGATCCCCTCTGTACCTCTCTGGTGTTGCCAAGGGGATGGCTACCGGCATTTCCACTACTACCGCAGGGGTCTGGTTCGTGAGGGAGGTGCTGGGCGTGAGCGGGTCCAATTGGATAGCATCCAGTCTGGCTTTTACATCGGCTGTTTCTTGCCTAGAGGCAGCCACTTCAACTTGCATGGCCGCTAAAGCAGCCAGCACATCATCAAGTGTTGCCATGTCTGTTATCGACCGGGAGACAGTTAGTGTTATTAAGGTCGGATATTTTGTAACGCCCTGAACGTCTCAGGATCGTTTAACAGACACGACAATGAGGACGCAACCACTTGTGAAGGGTTAGTTCTTTTAATGAAGGCAAATAAAATACAAAGAACAAACAAAAGTTATAGTCACTGGAATCCTCCAGGCTAAGTACGTTACCAGCCCACAGCACGGATGGTCCTAACCGTCCTCTGCATATACGCCGATCCCGGCGTATGCCAACAGAGGGCAGAAATGAAATGGCTGACAATGCCAATCGGTAGGCTGTGAGGGGCACGAAGAGTGTTGGGGAGAATCGAAGAGTCAGGGAAACACCCAGCCGGGGTCTCTACCTGAAGGGAGCAGCCGCTCAACCTCTTCCTCAGACTGCACCGGGACGCGGAGTCACCTCCTGGTGATGCGTCACCGATACCCCAATCACAAGCAAGAAGACTGAACCGAGAGCAGCCGCTCGATCGATCCTGTGGACTTCCGAGTCTGTAACGCGGCAAACACCTCCTGGTGTGCGTTACAGCTGGCAGTCCCTGTGTCTCTGGTCGGGCTGGGAGTTACGACTCCAACCAGCAAAAGCGCCACTGCGCTTGGACTCAGCCGAGTCAAAAAGCGAAGCTCAATGGTTGACCGGTAGAGCTTCCGGGTCCTTCACAGGTGACGATGGGGCAAGACACGGCCCAGGGAGTAACGACTCGACCTACCTCCGTTCTTGCCTTACTGGAGCACCACTCCGGAACACTGCTCTTCACGAAGCAGGTACGTCGGTGTAAACACAATATCCGACAGCCTTGTACCTCCCGGTTCCTCCCTTTATAGGGCGTGTTTTCCTTGAGTTATGTAACAGCTCTCCTGTTTACACAAGGGCGTGTTTCCCTTGAGTTATGTAACAGCTCTCCTGTTTACATAAGGGCGTGTTTCCCTTGAGTTATGTAACAGCTCTCCTGTTTACATAAGGGCGTGTTTCCCTTGAGTTATGTAACAGCTCTCCTGTTTACATAAGGGCGTGTTTCCCTTGTATGACAGGAATTCTTGACAAGTGCATTGCGGGCGCGCGAGTTATAGTTAGCTGAACTAACTATAACGGGGGAATTTCTATGGTTTTGTACGAGTGAAATGTCCAGCTAACTATAACGCCCCTGAAACCTATGTTTTTTTCAGTGAATTACTTTTTCCACATCCAGTGTTAGTTCATTTTACTAGTTATAAAGGTGCCTTCAACACTATATTACTTGCTCTGGTGGATTTCACCACTATTCCAACCGAGTAGAGAGACTTCCCGCTCAGATAGTATATATATATATATATCACACCATTGAATGGAAAAAGTAATGATATAACTTATTTTGGATAATATCAATGAGATATTTTGATCCTACATACAGGACTATAAATCATATGATTGAAAGTTGTGAATCTTCTGTTTAATACCTCTGCTTACATTTTGTATACGTAATTCCAGTCCTGAGATTTTGCTGTAATGCTTTAGCCACTTCTACAATGGAATATAAAAATCCCATTGGGCTAGTTTATACATATGCTAAAAATATCACTTTATCTACTTAAAAAATCCTCTCTCCTTCTTACAAACAGCAGATTTCTATATGAGCAGACTGCTAGTTCTGTCATCCTTAAGATCTATTTTTTGTACAACTGTTTAGACATGTGTTACTGTTTATAAGTTCTTTGATAGCTTGCATTAGACAAATTCCTCCCTCCTTCCTCCTATTTTAAATTGCAGTTTCTGATTGCCGCACTTTTAAATTCAGTTGGAGAGGGCACTTTGCATAAATAATCCTTTCCTTATATTAAGGGTTACTCGATTATTTTCAGCATGTATCCGTTTTTAATAATGGCTCAGATGCACTTTACTTGCTACATGATGTATTGCTTTGTGATGTTCTTGTTATGAGATTACAAATAGTTTGAGACAAAAATGTTATCTAAATGAAAGTCATATTTTATAGAATAGCTTCTGAAATAATCATTTGTGATAGATTTATATTTAGGACTGAATTGTGTGGTCGGAGCGTAGGCTCTTTGGGAACAGAGGGGCATATTTACAACCCCCCTATCACCACAGGAACATCACTTTTAGTGACAGTCATGTGGCGATACACCCTTCGCCTTATTTACTAGGCGGCTTTAAGCGACTTAACGTGGCCTAACAGCACATTGTAAATAAGGCCCCCTTCCACACTACACTCAGCGTGAAAGGGGTGAGCAATGTGTGTTGCAGTGGGCGTTCAGCTGCAACACCCATTAATTTTGATGTTTCCCCTCTATTTACAAGGGAGGTGTAAATAGGAAGCAGCGCCAAAATGGCGAAACGAGGAGAAATGCTTTATTTCTTCTTGTTTTTGCTTTTTCAGTTGTGCTGCATTGTTTAGCAGACATATGAACAACAAATTGCCATGAAGGATTGCTTATGGGGAGGAAGTTGTGCCTTTCTGCACATAAACAATCATTTAAAAAATGACGATTTGCAATTTCTATGTGTGTTGCACAATGCAGCACACAAATATATGACGATACAACGTAAACAATCACAATGCATGCCTTTACAACACAGTTTTTACATCGCAGCAACTATTACCATGAATGATTTTACAACGCATGCCATTACAACGCATAATACTTTTGGGGCAACAGTGGGGTAAGTGTTGGATAGTGTAGGGGTAAAAGTTACTATTCACACTCCAGTGAGTGCAACAGTAGGGTCAGTGTTGGATAATGTAGGGGTAAAAATGACTATTCCCACTCCAGTGAGTGTAACAGTAGGGGTGAGTGTTGGATAGTGTAGGGGGTAGAAATATTATCCCCATGTAGCCCAAAACCCATACCCACCCTAAAACAAAAAAAGTCCCCATTGTAATGGCTTGCGTTGTGATGGTATGCGTTGTAATGGCATGCATTGTGGTGACATGTGTTGTAATGGCATGCATTGTAATGGCATGCGATGTAAAGGCAGCTGCGTTGTAACAGCTGTATTGTAATGGTTGTTTCCTGCAGCACACATAGAAGTTACAAATCGCCCTTCTCGATTGTTTATGTGCAGGAAGAGACACCTTCCTGCACATAAACAATCATTCCCTCAACGCAGGCACCCTTGCACTATGGTAATCAGCTAAATTTAGTGCCAAGGCAGGGAGAAACGTAGGGGTGCACCGTAATATTGTAAATACGCTGCATCCTCACGTTTCTAAAGTGACGGAGCGCAGCGTTAGCAATTTTGGAGCTAGCCTGCGCTCCACCACTTTCTTATAATATGCCCCAGAGTATCCCATCTGTAGAAGACTATAGCCAGAATGCCTCCGGAGTTAGAGATGAGGCTGAGTTTCTCCAGCTCATCCACCATACTGTGGAGCACAGATCAGAAATGTCATCTTTGCAAAGGGAAAAAGGTGCAGCAACAGAGAGCTGAACTTAGCCAGATCAAGAAGCACTAAAACACCTGGAAGAGTGGAAATGCATGGCAATGCCAATGTTTAATTAGATCTCGTTGGAGATAGGCTTCACCAATAGTCAATATATGGGCCCCAGCACTTATTTTTCCCCATCAGATTTTGACACAGACCAAAGAGAGAAAAACACAAAAGAGGGAAAGATGGAGAAAGGGAAAAAGAGAGAAAAGCAGGATCGAAAAAGAAAATGCAAGAGTGAGATAAAGGGGTAGGGAGTGTCTGGTGTTGGATGAAAGAGGCATGAGGTGGAATCAAGACTAAGCAGCCTTGATATTTGGCATCGGCTGTGGGATTCTGAATAAAACTCTGCACTTATTCTTTCACAAGTGAAGGACAGGGTAATGCTTCATTGAAAAGTCATCTAGAGTGGCTTCCTTACAGCATAAAGGACTGAAAGAGGACAGAGGGATCTATGCACCCCATTGCTTAATTAGAGCCAGTAGGTGCAGGTGATGGCCACAAGCTCTTACTTTATGGTCCAACACTTATTTTTAGTCAGTAAACATGACCTTTGAATAAGAAAAAGGGTAAAAAAAGAGAGTAAGGAGCAAGAGGAAAAGAAAGTGAAAGCTATGAAAAGAGTGACAAATGGATCAAGGAGGGATGATAAAGAACCTGCAAGATGAAATCAAGACTAGACAGCCTTGTTTTTTAGCAACCTTGGCACTCAGCAACACTGATGGTGGGCTTCTTCTAAGAAAATACCTTTTCACTTCTGTTTGTTGATTTTATTAAAACTAATGAAGAATAGTTTTCTCAGCAGTCACATACAAAGCTAGTTACTCAGCTGAACAGTTGCGAAGTCAGCGGAATACTGACAGCCATGAGAATGATTGTTTCCTTCAAAAATATCAATTTACATATCGACTAAAGTTCTAATTTTACTGCATATATTGGCTTGGATTTGAACCAGCATATTTAATCACACATTCAGGGCCCACTAGATGCTGAAGATTTACCTCTACTGTATCACTTACTCACACTTATTTACTAACTAACTTGTCCCTTCGATTAATCTTTCTTTGTCGCACTGATAGGAAAGAGAGTTAGCATCCCTTGTCTGATCAACTAAATTTATATCAAGAAGGCAACCATCTGGCTACACAATGAGGAACAGGAACCGGTAGCCAGTTTCAAGGGTGTTTATTACAAGTTAACAATCAAATCAAGGTAAATCACTCTTAAGACCAAGCTATACAAGTACAATATAGCATCAGGAAGACCAAGCCTCCTGAAGAAGTTAGGGGAACAAGAATTAAACAAACCAATAACTCAGCTGATGCTATGCAGAACAGTAACATTAATGTCTGGTGTCCAGTGAATAATTTGGTTGCATCCTTTCTATACATTAGTAATCTAAATGATCCAATTACAAATCTAGGCACAAGAGTGCTCAGAATTTAGAAGGTAGCAAACCTACAGAATACAACAGGAATGAGACACAAGAGTAAGAACAATATCCACATAAGCATTTTAGAAACTTGGTCAAGAGTCTTCAATAGGTCGAAATAAGCATTAGTTTAAGGCACTCCAGAAAAAGGGTTTAGCAATAGAATTCAGCATGTGATCAGCAAGAAAGTCTTCTGCCACTTCATCCAGGGCAAACAATACCTTATAATAGATAGTCCATTGGCAACTCCTCTTTAGTTGCATCATCAATAAAAAGTCCATTGTATTTGTTTCATTCTCTGTATAGATTCACATGGTTCACTCTGCAACATGGGGATAAGTTCACAAACTTGTCACCGTCTTAGCCACATACTCAAAACAAAGAACAATGGTCCTTTTTGTATCCAAAGGTTCCCCATGTGCTCGTCTTCAGCATTCCAATCCCAAGTAATGTATCTAACACAGTTACAAAAAAGTGTAAATTCTAAACTAACAGATCCTGAGAACACGTGCAAGTAAACGAGTCAGCAGAAATAGCAAGGCAATGAAGTTCATGAAAATGCAGCAGGTGGAATATAGGCCTTCAGAGCAACTACTAACATTAAGACATTAAGCTCAATAATGCTCATTTAGTATGTGTGTTCACATTTCAATAAATCCAACTGTAATATCCTTTTGTACTTTTAGTTCATGTTTTACTTGCAATGGAAAAATAATAAAATGGCAAACTTATAGGAATGTCTGAGAACTCAACACCTCCATTGCCACTGCCACCTTCTCTGATGCCTGGAAAAATTCAGAGGTCAGATCACTCCTCTAGAAACCCACTGCAGACCCCTCCACAGACCTCAGTTAGCTTCAGAACTACCGCCCCATCTCACTGATCCTGTTTCCCGCCAAAGTCCTGGAGAAGGCCATCAACCTCCAACTGCTCAAACACCTGGAGAGAAACCTGCAGAACCCTTCCCAATCAGAATTCAGACCAAACCACAGCACAGAGACAACCCGATCACAGCACAAATGACATCTGCACCCTACTTGATAGAAGAGAATTAGCTGCCCTAATCCTACTCGACCTATTTGCAGCCTTCAACACCATCTCCCACCACACACTCATCGATCGACTGCTTCAGATAGGAATCAGAGGCGACGTGCTCCAAAGGATGGCAAGGCTCATCCCTCAGTCCAACCCTCTTCAACATCTACATGACACCACTAGTGGACATCTTCAGAACTAATAACATCAGCATCATCTCCTACGCCGATGAAACCCAGCTTGTCTTCTCACTCTCTGCAGACCACATAACGACGAAGACCAGTTTCCTCAACTGTATGAAGAACGTCTCAGCTTGGATGTAAAACAAGTGCCTGAAGCTAACTATGGACAAAACTGAAGTACTTATTCGGCAGACACACTTCCCTCTGGAACAACTCCTGGTGATCATTGGAACTAGGACCTGCCCCCACTCCAAAAGACCACGCCCGCAAGCTCGGCATCATCCTGGACAGCGAACTCTCCATGAAACGTAGGTCAACGCTGTCTCCTCAGCCTGCTTCCACACTCTCCCTATGCTCTGCAAAGTCTTCAAGTGGCTTCCCATCAGCACCAGGAAAATTGTGACACAGGCCCTCATCACCAGCTGGCTGCACTATGGTAATGCACTCTATACAGGCACCACCACTGAACTCACGAGGAGACTCCAGACGATCCAGAACGCAGCAGTCAGACTGATCCTCAACCTGCCAAAGAGAACCCACATCACCCAACACCTGAAAGATCTCCACTGGCTACCCATAAAGAAAAGATGCCAATGCAAGCTCCTGACCCACCCTTACGAAGCACTCCACGACCAAGTACCCGACTACAAAAACCACTTCCTGAACGTCTGCCTACCTTCCAGGAACCTCTGCTCCTCTCACCTCAACCTTGCACAGGTACTACATATCCACTGCTGCCGCACCGTAGGACCCTCCTTCTCCTTCCTTGCTGCAGAGTCCTGGAACACCCTTCCCCTCCACCTCTGCACTTCACCCTCGCTGACCCACTTCAGGAAGGGAACCACAATCTGGCTCTTCAACTGACTCCCCAGCACAGCACCTGGATACTCTCTTGGGTGACAAGCAACACTTTATAATTATAGTATGATTGATTGACTGACATCAATATCTTTTTAGATGTTTCAAAATTGTTGTCTTAGTCATTTTCCTTCTGGAATCCTCCAATATTTTCATGTCATCATAGAGTTGACTTCATCTCTCTTCTAATTCTATATCTGCTCTTCTTCTCTTCACTCCCCATGTCACTTGTGCGAGTTTGTACCCCTTTATATTAAAAAAAACAATAGAAAACCACAAAGGACGATTATCACTAAGGATCTAAAGAAGGCTGCAATAATTTCACTCCCTAAGTTTCCAAACCATCATCCTAAAGCATAAAATCTTTTCCTTATTGCTTTCTAGGCACCAGGTGCAGTTAACCCCTTCAAATCTTTTTTCAAGTCAGTAATGTTGCTAATATATTTCTTCAGGTCTTTGCGTTTGTCTTGGATGTAGGTACAACTTTGTTGAACCTTCAACACCCAACGGACTCCACCCTCCTTCCCGGGAAGGACATCTAAAGCAAGTCTATTCTGCAAAACCATTGATCTAATGGCAACCATTTCTGCGTCTGTGGTTAGGAATCCTGTACTGGCAGCCAATTTATCAACTACAGTAGAAAGTTTGCTAATCTTGTGTGCGTTTAGTATTACTCCTAAAGTTGAAATCAATGCACCAAAAATGACACCTACTATTTCACTGGCATTAGCTCTCCTCTTTGTCCTCACATGTTTCTTTCGAGTAGAGTCCTCAATTTGATCCACATGGTTAATCTTTGAAAAAGCCACTCCCTAGTAACACATTCCAGCTCTTGGGTAACCAATAAAAAGCACTCTTCTCCTAAATGTAATAAACTCCAGGAAACACAGGATCTCCTCTGTCTAAATATGAAACTCAATTTCCTCTAACTTCAGAAGTGTGTTCACATGTACTCGTTCCAACAAAATTGGTGTTAGTTGTGGATTTTCTTATAGCGAGTCATAATCTCCCTTTATGTTGCCAATCTAGAGCCAATGCTGAAATGTTTTCCACTATTCTATGTTCACTTTCTTCCTTTGCCCAGGGTAGAACTTTTGAATGATTGGCAGCTTTAGCTAAAAGATCTCTCCTTCTGTCTTCCTCAGAATCAATGAATTTCTTCTCTACACTTGTCAAGGAACAAGTTAAGTTGTGTCAGTGTTCATAAGCAGTGTCCAGCGACATCTCAAATTGAATGCTTCCAAAATGAAAACTTACTAATGTGGCGATTGAAGACCCGCTCGCCACGTGGCCTGATGATCTGGGAACACCGCCTAAAGTATCGAAGGAAGTAAGAAACCTTGGAATGATCATGGACTCCAAGCTATCGATGCATGCCCAGTGGAAAAACTAGCAAGATAAAGCTTTGTTACTATAAAAACTCTGCGATGAATCTTCCCCCATATGGGGTTTTCACACAAGGTTCAGGCTACCATTTCCCTTGTTCTGTGCAAACACGATTACACCAATAGCCTTTACCACGGATCACCTTCAACGACCATGAAAAGACTACAACGGATTCAGAACTCGGCTGCCAGACTACTCTTACATATAAAACCGCAAGACCGCATCTCCCCTGCCTTGAAAGCCCTGCATTGAATGCCGGAAGATCCATGTTCAACATGCTTTTTATCACCCACAAAGCAATACATGGAACAGGACCACTCTTCATAAGGATAAAATCAACAAACATTCAACAATTCAACAAATGAACCTCAGCTCTAGAGTGGCACCTAGATTCAAAATCCCACGATACAAGAACAAATTATGGGTGGCACATCATTCTCTGTTCAAGCAGCCAAACTATGGCACTCTTTACCTCCCAGCATAAGATCCATGGATAACCACAATATCTCCATAAAATTAATCAAGAGTTGTCTCTTCCCCACGTAACCACCATACACAAACAGAAATATTCAGCATATCTCACTGTATATAGGCATTTATTTGTAGTAAAGATATGTACCTAAATATGTGTATTGCTTTGTATAAAAGTGTGGAATATTTATATTAAGTATATGTATATATATATATATAAATTATTTCTGCTGAACAAATGAACCTAATAATGTATGTTACATTATTCAATGTTTTCAACATGTATATAAGTGACTGCATAAATAAGTAAATCTTTTATCATAACTATTTATCTACAATTGTTTCAATATTGATTTACAAAATATATATATATATATATAAATAAATAAATACTATTAATTAAAATTACAACAACACTTGAAAGCCGGGGTTTATTTAATGCATCTTTAATCTGCATATACTACCTTCCTTTATGCATCTAGATACCTTCCATGTACTTATGGATCAATATATTTATTACTTTTCTCCTAATTCAGATTATCCAATGCACTACCCTCTTTTTCACCCTATATCTCTCTCAATATATCCTCTATCTCAACTCTGATTAATCTCAAACCTCTTTCTACGACTCTTTCCAATGCACTATCCCATTTTTCATCCTATACCTCTAACAATATATCCTCTACCTCCATTCTCTCATTCATCCCAAACCCCATACCACGACTATGATCCCCAAAATAACCTAGACTCTTCCCTATTCTACCCCTCCTTGCATCATCTCATACCCCTTTTACTATTCCGATCCCCAATACAAGCCTTTCTAAACCCTTCCCTCTGACTCTTCCCCCTGCAACTCCCTTTAACTACCCCCAAGCCTCCTCCAACTGCTATGAGCTTCAAAATAAACAAATACAAAATATATATATTTCTAAATCCTTTTCTCTTATATCCCTCCACTATCCTTTTCAATCCAAATAACAGACTAACATGTCCACCACTCATATTAATTTCATATTTCACTATACTAATTCAAAACTAATCCTTTCTGGGTTCTGGAGTAGCGTGCTACTCGCCGAAAAAGCACTTCAACACTTCTTTAGGGTTAGCAAGCGCTGTATATTTGCAAACCTTTTCCCTGTTCTATCCCTTCTCTATACTTATCAATCCAAATAACTGCCTAACATAGCCCCCACTCAAATTACTTTCATATCTCACTATACTAGTTGACCACTAATACTTTATGGGTTCCAGAGTAACGTACTACACACTAAAAAAGCGCTTCAACACCGCATCAGGGGTAGCAAGCACTATATAAATTCAAACCCTTTTCCCTCTTCTATCCCTTCACTTTCCTTCTCAATCCAAATAACTGACTAACATATCCACCACTCAAATCACTTTTATATTTCTCTACACTAAATCACCATTAATCATTTATGGGTTCTGGAGTAGCGTGCTACTCGCCCAAAAAGCGCGTTGACACCTCGTCTGGGGTAGTAAGCACTATATAAATGCAATTACAATACAGCTACAATAATGGGTCTAAAGTAATGTCCCATTATTTCAGTATCTTTAGCATCTTGCTGTCTATTCAAGTGTAGTGTTTTAGCACGGGAACTTATGAAAGAATTAAATCTTGGTTCCAGTAATACTGCTGTAACTGAGCTTTCCGCCGTTGAGATTTGTAATGGCGCTCTCTCCTGAGCGCCACAATAATCTCAGGCCGCTAGCGAGCTTGCGCAAAACTACACACTTGTTTGCACAGCTTCCGGCTATTAGGGAGCCAATGTAGTGCCAATCACGAAGACACCACTTGAGCAGCTTTTGTGCTCAAGCGGCAGCTGAGAGGCTTTTCAAGTGGATTTTCTTCTCTAACTGGTCGTTGGAATTGCTGTTTTTTGCGAGGAGCCATTTTTAAAAACTTTTTTTTCTAGCAGAAAGGAAGTGCCGCAGAGACTCCTACTCCCTGGTGCTGTCCAGCAGGCTCCTCCCAGTGCTTTTTTCATTTCCTGGTTACTTTTCATTGGGATTTGGAGCTGGAAGAACCACTCTTCTTGTCTGCTGCATATATACCATTGGCTTTAAGGACTTAATATTTGAGATTTCACACGTAAGTTCAAATACTGTTGTATATGGGTGTTGTTTGTTTGGTTGGGGTCTGATGTGCACCCAGATTTATTTGTGCATTAATTCAATTTTTAAAATTAAATGTGGTGGGAGGCCTACAGTTCCAGTAAGAGCCTAGTTATTTTTTGCATTTTTCTTCTTTTGTAAAGGAAAATGTTGCACAGCGAGAATGTGGCCTCACAGCCAGAGCAGCCGACTTTGAAGTTGGGGAACCAGGTTAGAGTCTGCCAGTAGGCTCAAGTACCCACGTTTCACACTAAATGTTTTTCTTGCTTGTTTGCTTTTAGGTGCACAAGAGAAGGGACATCACCCACAGTACAGCCAAAGAGAAGACCTGTGCAGCCACACGTCAGTCCTCCAATCACTACCATTTGTAGTAAGATACCCAAAGAAAGATGCTTCCAAGAAAGTGGTCAGTGAGAAGAGGAAGCTTACCACCAGTGGCATGTTGCCCCAATCTGATTTTGGACCACCACGCCGTGTGCCTGCCTCACCAGCCTCTGGGGAGCAAGCTGAGAGCAGCACTCCTGCATCAACAGCACCACCCCAACCTGACTTCAGGACCATGTCTGCCAGTGAGTCAGCCACTGCAATCATGTTGACGCCGACGAGTAGTGACGTTTAATTGGATTGTCCCTTTTGTAAAGTAATACACAATCATTTCAGGAAGCAGAGCAATGCTGACATCATCCCCAGCCAGCAATAGTACATTTTCCTGATGTTGGAGCAAAACAGTAGGTTGAGCTTCCTTCTGACCAAGAACCTCCTCTTTTAGAATCATTGGCTCCCAGATCTCCAGCAAGGAAAAGGAAGAGTACTACTCCACCATCTTCTCCAAGCACCACTACTGATGGTGATGATAGGTACACGGAGTGGACCACAGCAGAGTCCAGGAGACAACAGGAGAGGCAAGGGAAAAGACAAGATCCTGAAATACTTAGACTTATGGAATGGGATGATGAGGCGGATGACGATGAAAAGGCAGTGTTTGTGGAATGTGCCACAGAGTAGTCATTGCTATTCAACCTGCTCCGAGCAATTTTTTTTATTTTTTTTATTAATAGCCCACAATCAGCTTTAGGACAGATTTTAGGAAAACGCTGGTCAAAATGCAATGCGGTTCAACAGCCGTGTTATGCTAGGACCAGCTTATCCCTATACTGCACAAAGGATTGTGGCACTGGATTTTCCACTGCTGTCCCTGACTCGGTTTCCCCTCCCCGGTCCACCAAGGGTCTTGTCCCGCTTGAGTGGAGGGAGGAAAAGGTGACTTCTGGTCTGAGGGAGGTTAGCGCTCTAGTGGTCGCGCTCCCCCTCCATAAAACCGGATGCCCTGCTCGACGCGCAGCAAGCGTGTGCAGCGGGCACGCCGGCGGCACACCAAAGGCAAGCCCATCTGCGCCAGGACGTCACCAGGAGCCAGGAGCCCTGCCAGTTCCTCTCAGGATTCTGCATTGCTCAAAGGTATTTCTTACTCCCGCAAAGCATTACAAGATCTAAGGACAGGACCTTTAACTCCCTGTGAGAGTCCCATCAAGGACAACCCGCAGCCCCGGTTAATACCTGAAGGCCCTTTCATCTTGCATTCACTGCCAATTCCAATGCAGCACCATTACTAACAATGCAGCATCGATAGGTAGCTCTTTCCTACCTTCCCCTACCCCTAAGAAAGTTCCCCCTCCTTCCCCGGAATCTGGGAAGGAGCCAAATAAACCCACCAAAGAATGGAAGAGTGTTTTATGTAATGTGAGATCCCTCCCTAAACATGCAACAGAAATATGGGATTTACTCACCTCGGTTAATCCAGACTTAGGGTTTCTGACTGAGACTTGGCTCAAGCCGCACTCAACCCCCGCTGTCACCTTAGCACTCCCTCCTGGTTATAGGCTACTTCTTGGTCTTCTGCATTGATTTCCACCCACAACTTAGCTGGAAAGGGGCCTTAGTGTACCGGCCCCCCGGTCCGTTGGCAGACTTCTCAATCCAGTTTGGAGAAATTATTGTTCCCTACGTAATCTCAACAAACAAATTCCTGCTGCTGGGCGACTTCAATGTGCACAGTGAATGTGAAGCACTCCCTGACACATCGCTGCTCCTTTCAGACCTAGCTCTCCTTGGCCTTACTAAGCTCAATGATGGCCCGACCCACTCCGCGGGTCACACACTGGATATTATTTTTTCCAACACCTCCTGTATCCGGTGTGAACCCCCTCAACCTCTGACGTGGTCAGACCACGCATCCATTGAATTTACTATTCAGGGCCAAAGCATGACTGCTACTTCTATCGCTAACGCCTCCAGCATCAGCAGACAATGGCATAAGATCTCCCCAGAAAGCTTCCAGGCAGCTTTCTCACCAACCTGGGAAATCGATGCCAAACCCTCCCACGTTGAGGAGGGACTACCAAGATTCAATTTGATGGTTACTAGGACCATTGATCTGCTTGCGCCCCCCCCAAAACATTTTCGAATACAGCTAGGCACCCTCAATTAGCATGGTATTCTCCTGAGCTACGCGCTGAAAAGCGAAAATGCAAAAACAGAGAGATGCCGACGAAGGTCCCAAGAACCGAGGGACAAAGATATTTTTAAGAATGCTCTCTCCTCCTATCACAAAAATATAAAAAGAGCACAAAAAATGTTCATCACTCATCAGCTAATTAAAGCAGAGAACGCATCGAAAACCCTATTTCAGATACTGAAATCCTTCACCAGTCCAGAGGCCTGCAAAAATCCTGAGACTGCTTCTCAAGCCCTTTGTGACGACATCGCCCAGTACTTCTCACAAAAAAATTGATCTTATCTATGATAAGCTCGCTCCCTCTCGGAGCCAACAACTGATTACACCCTCTCCTACCCCACCCGCTCTCACCACTTCGCAATTGCTTGATAGCTTTCCTCCTATGTCAAATGAGGTGGCAGCCACCTTACTCTGTTCGGTTAAATCTGGCTCTCCTCTGGATGTCATCCCAGCAAAAGTAGCCTCCTCCCTTTCTAACAAACTCTCTACACCAGTAGGCACTATCCTTAACCTCTCCATAAAAGAGGTCATCTTCCACGGGTTTGGAAGGTGGCTCATTTCATCCCTAGTCCTAAAAATCCTAAGGCCTCTCTGGAAGAACTTTCCAATCTCCGTCCCATCTCCCTATTACCTCATTTAAGAAAAGTCCTGGAAAACTACATCAATCAACATCTATCCGCCTATCTCGAAAACAGTGGCTGTCTGGACCTCTCTCAATCTGGTTTTAGGCCCAATTACAGTACGGAGTTGGCCCTACTAGAGGTCACGGAAAACATCAGAATGACCTTAGACAGTTGCCACTCCACCATTCTTGTGCTGTTGGACTTCTCTGCAGCGTTCAACATGGTGCCACACCAGGTTTTGCTTAGGAGACTGAAGGAGATTGGACTTAGTGGAACTTCCTTTCAGTGGATGACTAGCTTCCTGTCCTCCCGCACTAAGACCATCAATCTAGGACCTTTTCGGTCTAAGACGATGGAACTGACTAAGGGTGTTCCTCAGGACTCTTGTTTGAGCCCTACATTGTTCAACATCTACATTGCCCCCTTGGCCAACCTTCTTAGGTCCAGTGGTTTCCTGCCCATCTCTTCTGCTGATGACACCCAGCTTCTTTTATCCTTCAATAAATCTTCCTCATCGGCTTTGTCCACCTTTTCTGAAGGAATGACTGCTATTGCAGACTGCATGATAAACAATTTTCTACAACTCAACGCAGGAAAAATGGATATAATGCTTTTTGGAGATGCCCCTCCTCTATGGTTCCCGACTTGGTGGCCGGCAGCTCTAGGCCCTTCCTTAACCCCAAAACCCTAGTCAAAAACGTGGGCATTTGCCTTGATCGTGCCTTAACATTAAAGGAACATGCTGCCCATACTGCCAGCACTTGCTTCTATGTGTTGGGCTTGCTACGACGAGTCTTCCCTCTCCTGCCAGACTATACTCGAAAAACTCTCATTCAGACCATGGTTATGAGCCGTCTTGATTACTGCAATACTCTCCTGGTCTCTGCAAATGAGTCATCCCCCAACAGGTTACAGGTGGATCAGAATACTGGTGCGCGACTCGTCACGAATTCTCGGTTCAAAACCCCTTCCCTTCCCCTGCCACAAAAACTCCACTGGCTTCCAATTTGCAAGTGTGTCAAGTTTAAGGTCTGCTGCACAGTCTATAAAGCCTTGTATAAAAAAGCCCCATCCAACATTTCCAGGAAGCTTAAGCCTTATTCCCCCTCAAGGACTCTTAGGTCAGGCAGCAAATTACTTCTCCAAGTCCCCAGGGTTAGGAAAGCAAGACTAGGTGGAAAATCCTTTTCCTACCTCGCTCCCCTGTACTGGAACCAGCTTCCTACACACCTGAGGCAATGCCCTGGCTATCTGTGCTTCAGGAAACTTCTTAAGTCCACCCTGTTTTAACATCTTCATCAGCCCACCAGCAGCTTCGCCCAAATAGCAGGTGCGGATTATTTAGTGTGCCAATAGAGCACCAGTTAAAGCCCTGCTCAGGAGTAAGCCTGGGCAAAGCACTACGCTACGCTCGCATAGTTTGCGAAGTTCGCGCTACTTCGCACTACGTGAATTGCACGTAGCACAGTGCGAACACGCGTAGCGTAGTGTTGCGTAGTGCTGCGGTCATTTTTTGCTTGCTCGCGGTCCTCAACGTCAAGTTGGTGACCGCGAGCAAGCAAAATGACAACCCCGCGAGACTTTTTCCTTGTTCGCGATCAGCAACATCAAGTTGGCGATCGCGAGCATGGAAAATAAACCTCCCGGCGAGATTCCCAACGCGAAGAGGTCAGGTTTCTCATTGTGAGGGGTCGCGTATGCTCGCGACCACTCGCGATGAGAAACTACCAGTTCGCGTTGAGAAAGCTGCCGCTCGAGTAAAAATCTACTCAAGCAGCAGAAAACTACAGCTCGCACTGTGCAAGATGCCATTTTCAATGATTGCACAGTGCCGGTTGCTTGTCCGCACTGTGCAATCATTGAAAACGACATCTGGCACAGTGCGAACAAGGTACTACGCAGTTCGCGAAGTGCTACGCGTAGCTCGCGTAGTGCGAAGTGCACTTTGCATAGCTTCGCGAAGTGCTACTTCGCGAACTACGCCCAGGGTTACTCAGGAGGTGCCAAAACTTTGGAACTTGACCTATTACATGTCATAACATCTGTTTGAGCAGTGAAAACAGATCAATGACTATGTCATTCCAAGAGGAGGAGTTGCAATTGGGAAAGCTATGACCATGGATGCAGACCTAGTCAAATGCCTGAAATAGATGCTACTCCCTTTTGCGGTTTTCACACGGGAAGCTAGCAAGGAGGACAGTACGATGGGCCAAGCTATCCACTTGGTGCATCTGCTACAGGACGAGGTAAAGAAAGTGTCTGAAAGGTTCACCCCACAGGTGTGAATGAAAACCCAAAAGCGCACGCCTTGGTTGAGAGCTTACTCTTTTGCTTGACTTGTAATGGAAGGCTGGAAAAAGAAATTATCTTGTCTAAACAGTACATCTATGCCACACTACTTGATCCGTGGTACAAAAAAATTCAACCCACTTTAATTTCTTTTTCTGAAGAGGATGTTTTAAAATACAAGAGGTAGATTGTTGAGCAAGCTAGAGACCTGAAAGAAGAATGACTGGAGCTTAGAGCCTTCCCCGCAGTTCTGCGGTGCCACCTTCTACTTCCAGAAAGGGCAGTCTTGTCTCACAGCAGTCAACAATGGCATCAACCAGAACACTGGCGACAATAGCAACATAAGGACTGGACCCAACCTCTGACGTGTATTGGTTTCAATCGTCAGGGCTTAAGTCTCTTAACTCTAAACGTGGAGAGACTGACTGATCAAAATGAACCAACATTTCATACCACACAATTGCACCTTTCCTCAAACAACAGAGGAGGTGGATTGGTCAGATTCAAGTGTGTTAGCTGGCTGACATCTGGGTGAACAACCTGAGTTTGAGGACAAACTCTACTTCCAAGACAAAGTATGCCAGTGCCCCCATTGAACTTTTCATTTTTTCTCATTGAACTTCTATCTTTGCAAAAGTATCTAGTGGAACATTATTTTAGTGTCGGATTTATGCCGCCCCTCTATTTTTCAGTCATATATAGTGACAGATTGTAGTTGGACCAGTGTGCTTTGAAGAAGCCTCCATAATTTCTTTATGACATTGGAGGCAATGCCTGCCTCTATCACC
Source organism: Triturus cristatus (assembly GCF_964204655.1). Taxonomy (NCBI): domain Eukaryota; kingdom Metazoa; phylum Chordata; class Amphibia; order Caudata; family Salamandridae; genus Triturus; species Triturus cristatus. The sequence continues at coordinate 805,312,903 of NC_140592.1, read as the reverse complement.
TGCCTATTCTTTTTTGTATTACTTAGCACTAGCAGGGCTGCCCCAGAAGATTGTTGATTTAGAAGAGTGCCAATCCAAAATTCCTATGTGTTGCCTGCATCAAAGATTCATTGTGTATCTACTGCCTAACCTGCCCGTGCTGGATTGGAAAAAGTAACTACAATGATTGCAATGTTGAGCGATTGATTCTGAGTGATGATTGATGAATCATGTGGTGGCAGACAGTGAGTGAGGGTCCTAGTGTTGAACTGTAATTTGGGAACTTGTTTGAGATGATTTGCAATGTTTGGGGCCTGAATGGTAGGTGATCGTTTTCTCCCTGGAGGTGATTGACCTTTACAAACTTACTTAGGTAAAATTAACCTGTACGGTCCACTACTATAATTCTTCTGTTTTGTTGTCACCAGGAGGGCTGCCCCAGACGGTCATTTGATTTACAAGACTGCCAAATTCCAATCTACTGCTTGCATCAAAGAGAGATAGTGTACATACAGCTGTATTAGATTAGAATAGGTAACCATTGCACCCATGAGTGATTATTGAGTATTTTCGAGTGATGATTGATGGTTCATGTGGTGGCAGACACTGAAGGAGGGTGTTGAACTGTAATTTGTGAACTTGGGTGAATCATTTGCAATGTTTGGGGACTGAATGATGGGCTATCATTTTTTACCTGATGGTGATTGACCTTTACAAGCTTACTTAGTGAAAATTAACCTGTAGAGTCCACTCCTGTGATCCTTAGGTTTTTCCATCACCTAGGTGGGCTGCCCTAGACAATCCATTGATTTACAAGACTACCAAATTTCAATCTGTTGCTTGCATCAAAGGGGAGGTAGTGTATCTACCTCCGTTCTTGGATTGTAACAGGTAACCATTGCACCAACAAGTGATTATTGAGTGATTGTGAGTGATGATTAATGATCTATGTGGTGGCAGATAGTGAGTGAGGGTGTTGAACTGTAATTTAGGAGCTTGTTTGCGATGATTTGCAATGTTTGCGGCCTGCATGATGGGGAATAATTTGTTTCCTGGAGGTAATTGGCCCTTTCACTTAGATGTACTTGCAGGGTTCTCTCTTTTTTTCCTGTTCTTCAGAGACCAGAACAGTCACTTTATTTAACAAAAGAAAACCTATGCAAAATACTGCAATTCTGTTTGTCTTCTTTTTCTTCAACAGCAGTGACTACACATCTATCTTGCTCAGGGCATGACTGGGATGGAGTAATTGTGACTCAGGAGTAGGATGGAAGAACTCTGAGCGGGATTACCATATCAACAGCTAGAAGCAAGAAGTGATTGACTTCAAAGTGAAACCATGAGTCTGCAGCCTAATACTCAGCTATGTGGAATGGGGAGAGGTGCATTGATTTTTTAGATGCTGCTGTGTGCGCATGTGTGTGTTGCACTGGTGGAAAAAAGTGAAACTTTGAGTCCCCCTCTTGATTCTTTTTGCTCTGCCTCCGAGTCTTCTTAGTATGCTCCTCGTGAAGCTTACTTTTTGTCTGTCCTTCTCCTTGACTCTATAATACAGTTCCTGTTTTACAATCCACAGGCCTTGTAGTCTCCTGCAAGAATGAAAGGCGAAAACCAACCTCAACACTCCTGCTTACCTACCGGACCAGTCCAGACAGGCACTCAAGAGTGATGGGCATTCCTAAGGAGAATTCACATGCGCCACCTAATTTTGCAATACAGTAACATTTTTCTTTTAACAATCATATTTGGAGAACTGGGTGAGGGGGTTCAATCCTCCATAATTGTATTTTTTCCATCCTAGAAGACAGAACATTTAGATATCGGATAACATGGGTCTCGGGGGCAGAAGGACTGTTTGCAATGCATTTAACTGTACTGTGCTATACTCATTCCTTCATTTCCTTCCACAAAAGATGATGAATGATGTGCTGCTCATTGCCCAGATTAATATTCACCCTATGTAGTGTTTGTCTTTGTCATACCTTTCCCTAAATCCCCTTTCACATCTATTGATTAAAACCCTAATCCTCATTCCCCCGCATGTGTGATTTATTGAGGTGGGGCTTAATTCACGTCATCAATAGATCACAAACTTTGTGGGGCTGATGTGGTGAGAGCAACACCAACTCACTACAGGGTCTTCTAAGCAATAGCCCACACTGTCCCCATTTACCCATCCGTGCATAAAAGTGATACAGATTGTAGATATAGGATGAAGAACCTTAGTTGGCAGCATCTTCATTCAGGTGTTGCATAACCATAAACGTCTAATCTAAGCTTGCCCACTCCAGACTTTGAATCCATTTTTTATGACTCAAGGATATTATAATGTTAGTTTTAATTGAATAGTACCTTTCCATTGCTCAAGTTACTACTCTTACTATGTTTTGTTATGTTATCACTATCAGGAATTCTTTGTTGTGCCATCATGTTGTAGTCTGGTGTCAATTCTTTATAAAGCTTTGATATAACCCTCTAACTCAGTGTTTTTATTTCCATTTAGTTGCCTTTGATGGATAATCCTTCCGATTAATCCTACAGTTGGAGCTCACCTGGGTGGTAGTGGAGTGGGACTTCTAATGAAAGAGAGGCAATTTCAGGCAGGAGACAGCCAAAATAAAGTACATTTTTGCTTAAAAAATAGGGAGTCTCCTGCCTAAATAGGGTCTATTGGGATGTATAAGAATTTTAGCAACCTAGTTGTTCATTAGAACATTGTGGGGAGGCAGGCGTCGGGGGCACGGACTCAGACAATGGAGGGCAGGGTGTAAGGGGCAGAGGCAGCAAGTTGACCATGCTGGGCAGGAGGGAAGGGCAATGGCAGCAGAACGGACTCAGGGTGCATTTTATACTTTTATACATTTTATATATATACAGACTATACTCGAAAAACTCTCATTCAGACCATGGTTATGAGCCGTCTTGATTACTGCAATACTCTCCTGGTCTCTGCAAATGAGTCATCCCCCAACAGGTTACAGGTGGTTCAGAATACTGGTGCGCGACTCGTCACGAATTCTCGGTTCAAAACCCCTTCCCTTCCCCTGCCACAAAAACTCCACCGGCTTCCAATTTGCAAGTGTGTCAAGTTTAAGGTCTGCTGCACAGTCTATAAAGCCTTGTATAAAAAAGCCCCATCCTACATTTCCAGGAAGCTTAAGCCTTATTCCCCCTCAAGGACTCTTAGGTCAGGCAGCAAATTACTTCTCCAAGTCCCCAGGGTTAGGAAAGCAAGACTAGGTGGAAAATCCTTTTCCTACCTCGCTCCCCTGTACTGGAACCAGCTTCCTACACACCTGAGGCAATGCCCTGGCTATCTGTGCTTCAGGAAACTTCTTAAGTCCACCCTGTTTTAACATCTTCATCAGCCCACCAGCAGCTTCGCCCAAATAGCAGGTGCGGATTATTTAGTGTGCCAATAGAGCACCAGTTAAAGCCCTGCTCAGGAGTAAGCCTGGGCAAAGCACTAGGCTACACTCGCGTAGTTTGCGAAGTTCGTGCTACTTCGCACTACGTGAATTGCACGTAGCACAGTGCGAACACGCGTAGCGTAGTGTTGCGTAGTGCTGCGGTCATTTTTTGCTTGCTCGCGGTCCTCAACGTCAAGTTGGTGACCGCGAGCAAGCAAAATGACAACCCCGGCGAGACTTTTTCCTTGTTCGCGATCAGCAACATCAAGTTGGCGATCGCGAGCATGTAAAATAAACCTCCCGGCGAGATTCCCAACGCGAAGAGGTCAGGTTTCTCATTGTGAGGGGTCGCGTATGCTCGCGACCACTCGCGATGAGAAACTACCAGTTCGCGTTGAGAAAGCTGCCGCTCGAGTAAAAATCTACTCAAGCAGCAGAAAACTACAGCTCGCACTGTGCAAGATGCCATTTTCAATGATTGCACAGTGCCGGTTGCTTGTCCGCACTGTGCAATCACTGAAACCGACATCTGGCACAGTGCGAACAAGGTACTACGCAGTTCGCGAAGTGCTACGCGTAGCTCGCGTAGTGCGAAGTGCACTTTGCATAGCTTCGCGAAGTGCTACTTCGCGAACTACGCCCAGGGTTACTCAGGAGGTGCCAAAACTTTGGAACTTGACCTATTACATGTCATAACATCTGTTTGAGCAGTGAAAACAGATCAATGACTATGTCATTCAAAGAGGAGGAGTTGCAATTGGGAAAGCTATGACCATGGATGCAGACCTAGTCAAATGCCTGAAATAGATGCTACTCCCTTTTGCGGTTTTCACACGGGAAGCTAGCAAGGAGGACAGTACGATGGGCCAAGCTATCCACTTGGTGCATCTGCTACAGGACGAGGTAAAGAAAGTGTCTGAAAGGTTCACCCCACAGGTGTGAATGAAAACCCAAAAGCGCACGCCTTGGTTGAGAGCTTACTCTTTTGCTTGACTTGTAATGGAAGGCTGGAAAAAGAAATTATCTTGTCTAAACAGTACATCTATGCCACACTACTTGATACGTGGTACAAAAAAATTCAACCCACTTTAATTTCTTTTTCTGAAGAGGATGTTTTAAAATACAAGAGGTAGATTGTTGAGCAAGCTAGAGACCTGAAAGAAGAATGACTGGAGCTTATAGCCTTCCCCGCAGTTCTGCGGTGCCACCTTCTACTTCCAGAAAGGGCAGTCTTGTCTCACAGCAGCCAACAATGGCATCAACCAGAACACTGGCGACAATAGCAACATAAGGACTGGACCCAACCTCTGACGTGTATTGGTTTCAATCGTCAGGGCTTAAGTCTCTTAACTCTAAACGTGGAGAGACTGACTGATCAAAATGAACCAACATTTCATACCACACAATTGCACCTTTCCTCAAACAACAGAGGAGGTGGATTGGTCAGATTCAAGTGTGTTAGCTGGCTGACATCTGGGTGAACAACCTGAGTTTGAGGACAAACTCTACTTCCAAGACAAAGTATGCCAGTGCCCCCATTGAACTTTTCATTTTTTCTCATTGAACTTCTATCTTTTCAAAAGTATCTAGTGGAACATTATTTTAGTGTCAGATTTATGCCGCCCCTCTATTTTTTAGTCATATATAGTGACAGATTGTAGTTGGACCAGTGTGCTTTGAAGAAGCCTCCATAATTTCTTTATGACATTGGAGGCAATGCCTGCCTCTATCACCTGCATATTCTTTTTTGTATTACTTAGCACTAGCAGGGCTGCCCCAGAAGATTGTTGATTTAGAAGAGTGCCAATCCAAAATTCCTATGTGTTGCCTGCATCAAAGATTCATTGTGTATCTACTGCCTAACCTGCCCGTGCTGGATTGGAAAAAGTAACTACAATGATTGCAATGTTGAGCGATTGATTCTGAGTGATGATTGATGAATCATGTGGTGGCAGACAGTGAGTGAGGGTCCTAGTGTTGAACTGTAATTTGGGAACTTGTGTGAGATGATTTGCAATGTTTGGGGCCTGAATGGTAGGTGATCGTTTTCTCCCTGGAGGTGATTGGCCTTTACAAACTTACTTAGCTAAAATTAACCTGTACGGTCCACTACTATAATTCTTCTGTTTTGTTGTCACCAGGAGGGCTGCCCCAGACGGTCATTTGATTTACAAGACTGCCAAATTCCAATCTACTGCTTGCATCAAAGAGAGATAGTGTACATACAGCTGTATTAGATTAGAATAGGTAACCATTGCACCCATGAGTGATTATTGAGTATTTTCGAGTGATGATTGATGGTTCATGTGGTGGCAGACACTGAAGGAGGGTGTTGAACTGTAATTTGTGAACTTGGGTGAATCATTTGCAATGTTTGGGGACTGAATGATGGGCTATCATTTTTTACCTGATGGTGATTGACCTTTACAAGCTTACTTAGTGAAAATTAACCTGTAGAGTCCACTCCTGTGATCCTTAGGTTTTTCCATCACCTAGGTGGGCTGCCCTAGACAATCCATTGATTTACAAGACTACCAAATTTCAATCTGTTGCTTGCATCAAAGGGGAGGTAGTGTATCTACCTCCGTTCTTGGATTGTAACAGGTAACCATTGCACCAACAAGTGATTATTGAGTGATTGTGAGTGATGATTAATGATCTATGTGGTGGCAGATAGTGAGTGAGGGTGTTGAACTGTAATTTAGGAGCTTGTTTGCGATGATTTGCAATGTTTGCGGCCTGCATGATGGGGAATAATTTGTTTCCTGGAGGTAATTGGCCCTTTCACTTAGATGTACTTGCAGGGTTCTCTCTTTTTTTCCTGTTCTTCAGAGACCAGAACAGTCACTTTATTTAACAAAAGAAAACCTATGCAAAATACTGCAATTCTGTTTGTCTTCTTTTTCTTCAACAGCAGTGACTACACATCTTTCTTGCTCAGGGCATGACTGGGATGGAGTAATTGTGACTCAGGAGTAGGATGGAAGAACTCTGAGCGGGATTACCATATCAACAGCTAGAAGCAAGAAGTGATTGACTTCAAAGTGAAACCATGAGTCTGCAGCCTAATACTCAGCTATGTGGAATGGGGAGAGGTGCATTGATTTTTTAGATGCTGCTGTGTGCACATGTGTGTGTTGCACTGGTGGAAAAAGTGAAACTTTGAGTCCCCCTCTTGATTCTTTTTGCTCTGCCTCCGAGTCTTCTTAGTATGCTCCTCATGAAGCTTACTTTTTGTCTGTCCTTCTCCTTGACTCTATAATACAGTTCCTGTTTTACAATCCACAGGCCTTGTAGTCTCCTGCAAGAATGAAAGGCGAAAGCCAAGCTCAACACTCCTGCTTACCTACCGGACCAGTCCAGACAGGCACTCAAGAGTGATGGGCATTCCTAAGGAGAATTCACATGCGCCACCTAATTTTGCAATACAGTAACATTTTTCTTTTAACAATCATATTTGGAGAACTGGGTGAGTGGGTTCAATCCTCCATAATTGTATTTTGTCCATCCTAGAAGACAGAACATTTAGATATCTGATAACATGGGTCTCGGGGGCAGAAGGACTGTTTGCAATGCATTTAAATGTACTGTGCTATACTCATTCCTTCATTTCCTTCCACAAAAGATGATGAATGATGTGCTGCTCATTGCCCAGATTAATATTCACCCTATGTAGTGTTTGTCTTTGTCATACCTTTCCCTAAATCCCCTTTCACATCTATTGATTAAAACCCTAATCCTCATTCCCCCGCATGTGTGATTTATTGAGGTGGGGCTTAATTCACGTCATCAATAGATCACAAACTTTGTGGGGCTGATGTGGTGAGAGCAACACCAACTCACTACAGGGTCTTCTAAGCAATAGCCCACACTGTCCCCATTTACCCATCCGTGCATAAAAGTGATACAGATTGTAGATATAGGATGAAGAACCTTAGTTGGCAGCATCTTCATTCAGGTGTTGCATAACCATAAACGCCTAATCTAAGCTTGCCCACTCCAGACTTTGAATCCATTTTTTATGACTCAAGGATATTATAATGTTAGTTTTAATTGAATAGTACCTTTCCATTGCTCAAGTTACTACTCTTACTATGTTTTGTTATGTTATCACTATCAGGAATTCTTTGTTGTGCCATCAAGTTGTAGTCTGGTGTCAATTCTTTATAAAGCTTTGATATAACCCTCTAACTCAGTGTTTTTATTTCCATTTAGTTGCCTTTGATGGATAATCCTTCCGATTAATCCTACAGTTGGAGCTCACCTGGGTGGTAGTGGAGTGGGACTTCTAATGAAAGAGAGGCAATTTCAGGCAGGAGACAGCCAAAATAAAGTACATTTTTGCTTAAAAAATAGGGAGTCTCCTGCCTAAATAGGGTCTATTGGGATGTATAAGAATTTTAGCAACCTAGTTGTTCATTAGAACATTGTGGGGAGGCAGGCGTCGGGGGCACGGACTCAGACAATGGAGGGCAGGGTGTAAGGGGCAGAGGCAGCAAGTTGACCATGCTGGGCAGGAGGGAAGGGCAATGGCAGCAGAACGGACTCAGGGTGCATTTTAATAATATTGAGAAAATAACATTATTTATAATATATGTGCAGAGTTAACGTGCAAGCTTTAATGAAAATAAAATGCTTTTAAAATGAGAAAATTGTAGTAGGCAGCCATTTTTACACATACTCGGTCTCAATAGCAACATTGACTGAAAAATTGACCTGGCTAGAAATGCTTAAACACGCATAAATGTTTTATTGCTTGTGCTCTCCATGAACATGTTGTTTGTTAATAAATAATAGTTGAATGAATGTTTTCATATAAATCTGCAAAATGTTTCTGCTTTAACAAAGATCATTGTTAACTCATTATTTGTTTTTGTCATTTAAAGAGGTAATGAAGAAGTTCACCTTTGGAGCTGCTGCATTTGTAAAGCATATGAATGGTTGCTGTGCTAAATGTTTTGTTTTAATTAATAGAGGTGTTTCATGTTTTACATAGACCATTGTTAACAAACAAACAACTTGATATATTAGAAGGTTAGGAATATAGTTTTATATGTGAGAAAGCAGACCTGAATGAGAAAACGACCCACATGAACTTAGATATGATACAACTTAGTTTCAACCTTAACATTGCTTCTTGTGAACTATTGTAGTCCAGTGAGAGGAAGATGAGTAAACCTGTTACCAGGAAAGCATTGAAAGCTGAGTGGTTGACTGGAGACAGAAGAAACAACATGTGGCAAAAGCTTCAGAATGTGTTGTCTATAATAGTGCGTGTTTCTAAAGTAGGTTACTACTTTTCCAGACCATTATTCCATGCCACTTATCTGGTCCGAAGCTCACACAGTTTTGAGACTATGCTGAGTTTCTTGAACCTCTCTTTATGGAAAGGTCTGCTTGATGGATTTTTAATTTATGAAATTGCTTTGTAGATCGATTCGATTCAATAAACTTTATTTCGATTCATAAGTAGAATCATAAAAGTATACATAGATTTAAAAAGATTACATAAAATTATTTTAAAAAGAAAACATGTTATATATCCATATTGAGTTTGCAATACATTTAGGCTAAAGGGGTCACATATATAAACATATTGTGAAGTGCTTGTGCATTCCATTAAAATACAAATCCACAAAGTAATCTATTACAAAAGGTTTCCAATAATAATACTGTTCAATATCGATTTCTAATATTGAGTGCCAGTCTAATAAAGCTAAGCACAGCACTGCATATAGCTGGAGATGACAAGGACAGTAAATACTCATAACCCTCTTTATAGTAACGGGATCCAAGGGTTAACAAAACAGGCTTAATAAACCGGTTTCTTGGATCTTTGTACAAAGCACAAAAGAGGATGAGATGCACTGTGCTTTGTGAGGCCTTATCATTACAAGGGCAAGAGGGTAGTCTCTCACACCACCCCCCTTGTTTTGGGAAAGCAAAAAGAAAGTGCAAAGAGCTGAGACAGAACCTTGTCAAATAGAAACGCCATTGGGTATGCATGATATACGATAGGTAAAACTGCTGCTGCAGCTTACCCCTATTATATAGTGCATGCTCACTATTTCTTAACATGCCTAACCTGGTACAGTAAGCGTTTTTAATCATTAGCTTAGATTCCTTGCCAACCATTTCAGGATTTTCGAATATATGTCCCATCCCAATCTTATAAAAGGTTTCCCTTACATACAACAGCCATGGGATCTCCATAGAATAATCAAGCTTAAGGCAGTCTTGTAAAATTTCCTTTGTGAGTTTCAATTCTTCAGACCGCCAAACCTTGTTCCATAGCAGCAGAGGAGAGACATGGATAATATCACTCACAAAATCAATACCCACCTCAGTATGGCAGAATCTATTTGAAGTACCAGATCAAAGTGTTATGCTTGCACTCTCACTCTCTTGAGCTAGAATCCTTTAAGGGAGCTGACATACACCGCTCTCTCCTGATTCCTGGAATAGGGATTCTTTTCTTGATGGGATGTGTTTAATATGTTTTATTACAATTTATTTATTGCTAACTTATTGATTATTGATTTCTAATAACATTTCAATGACTAAACCTGATGAATTCAACGTGTATCCTAATAAAGATGACCACCAAAGGATTTGAATAATAAAACCCTTCAACTCATACCTAACTCTCTTTATTGACTGAAAATTAGATTAGAAATTGTGACTATAATTTATGTGATGTTCAGCTCTTGATCTTCTCTAAAACCACTACAAAGATCCATCATCCTAAGACTAGAGACCTATAAGGGAGGTAATTTGCCCGTGTGATGGTAAACCAAGATTTCTTCCCTGAGAAACTGATTCACGCTCCATCTGGACAAAGGAGGACAGGGGATAGGGGGCAGGAGCAACAAACTAACCATGTAGGACAGACAAGAGAGACTGTGGCAATACATAGAATGAATGAATGAAAGGATCTTGTATAGCGCACAGCTACTCAAACAAGAATGTCCCGGCGCTAGAGGTACACTCGTGACAGGACCCTGAGGCACGACTAGTTCTTAAACAACCACGTTTTGAGGTGTTTCTTGAAAGCTGTTAGATCAGTAGTAGCTCTCAGTGAGGCCGGTAGTTGGTTCCACGCTTGAGCTCCCAGATACCCTGAAAGATCTGCCCCCCATATGGGTCAAGCGTACGTTGGGGAAGCAGGCGAGGTCAGAGGAGGAAGAGCTTGAGGGTCTGGCTGGTGTGTAGTGTCTAGTGCACTTATGGATATAGCTGGCCTCCTTGCCAAGAAGAGCCTTGAAATTAGTCCTTTCCTTTACTGGAAGCCAGTGTAGGGCCTTAAGGTGAGGGGCAATATACAACCTGGGCTAATGTCTGAGAATTGCCGTGGCCGCGGGGTTTTGCACCACTTCTAGGCGCTGGAGGAGGTAACCAGGTAAGCCCAGGAACAAGATAATGGCGTTGTCCAGTCTAGCAGTCACCAGAGGCTGGACCAATATTTTCCTGTTGCCAGGTGGGAGAAGCGGAAGGAACTTTTTTAGCATGCAAAGCATGCCACAACAAGTGCCTACCAGTGCCTGGACCTGGGACCTCATAGAGAGGGCTCTATCCATGAAGATGCCGAGATTTTGACCCGTTGTTTGGGCTGAGTAGGGGAGGGGACAACTCCTCAGGTCACCGGAGACTCAATTGCTTACAAAGGGCCAGCTGAAAAAGACAATCTCAGATTTGTCAGGGTTGCATTTCAGCTGATTAGCCTTGAGCCAGTTGAACACCTTCGTGAGACAAGATCTGATTTTGTCCCCATCAAAGTCTGCTCCCTTGTCACAGGTGAAGATCAGCTGAGTATCATCCGTGTATGACATGATCTTAGCTCCATTGGCCTCTGCCAAGGGTGCAAGAGTGAACATGTATAAGTTAAGATAAGATAAGAGAGTAGGGATAAGGATGGAGCCCTGAGGCACTCCTACATTCATGCTAGGCATGTGGGATGAAAAAGGGAGCACCTATATTTCTTGAGATCTGTCTTTCAGGAAAGAAGTAATCCAGACCAGTGCCCTCCCACAAATGCCAAAGTTCCTCAGTCTATCGAGAAGTCGCTCATGATGGACTGTGTTGAATGCCGCCAACAGGTCAAGTAATATGAGGATGTCTCTGCCCCCCAGTTTAAGTCTTTTCGTTAAGGTCTCTGTCACTTCCAACAGGGCAGTCTCTGTGCTATAATTGGCCCTAAAGCCAGATTGGGTCATATGCAGCAGGTTGTGATCTTCTGCATGACCTTAAATCGATCTTATAGGTCATCTTATCCTCAGGTGTGTAGTGTATGCACCATTTTCTTTCAAGCCCTTTACAATCACTTTTACTGGCTTGGAGGGATTAATTGAACCAAGGGGCGGAGAGACTAGTCCTGCTGGAGGTGTGGGAGGTCAAAGGGTTTACCCCATCTATCTTGGACCTGAGCCAGGATTCAAGTGCAGGGGCATCTAGTTTGGGATTACCAAGTAGCGCAGGGACGGAAGTAACCAGGGCCTCCATCAGCACAGAAAAGGCTATTTTGTGGAAGGCTCTGTAATTATATTCCATCCTTATCCCTTTGGGCGGGATAACCGAACCTGAGCTAGGTATCTTGAAATTAATAAGGAGGTGGTCAGACTAGGTGATGGGGGTCAGAAGATGTGCATCCAGTTCCATTTTGCAGAAAATCTTGTCAAGAATATGGCCCATGTTATGTGTGGAATAGGAGATATAAGGGGCCAGGCTGCATGCCGACATTGTTTCGGACAAAGAAATTACATAGGGAACCAGGGGTTTATCTATATTTAGGTTGAAGTCTCCCAGGAGGAGGAGCTGATTGTATCTGAGGGCAAGAGGGGTGATGACTTCTTTGAGGGAGTTAATGAAATTGCCGGGCGCCCCTGGGGGCCTGTAAATCAAGATACCCGCTAATCATTACCCGGGGGGATAGAGTACAACGAAAACCTAAGCATTTTGCGCCCTCAATTAGGTCTACTGTGATAGAAGTGCAGTCAGTCAGTCAGTCAGTCAATAGGCTTTATTTCGATAAAATCTTATCTTAAAAAGCAATACATACAATATGGTGAAAAGACAAACAAAAAAAACAAAGCCATAACAAAACAATACAGTCCATAAAATATACCATAAACGAATGACATTAATAAGTTACCTTGAACACACAAATTTAAAATCCTCCAATTAAACAATTAATTTAAGCCTTCTTGATCTGATCACCCAGGCCCAACTTAAAAACGTTGCCATGCCACACACAATTAGGGGCCGTGTATCTGACTTCAATATTCTCAAGGCTACCCTATAGTGCCTAGTACCCAACTCCTTACATAGTGGTTTTAACCACCTAGATCTAGGCGCTTTGTAGGCAGGGCACTCAAACAATAGATGGGCAACCAACTCAGTCCTCTGCGAACAGAAAACACACAAGGGACTAGTTTGAGCCGGGATTTTCCAGCGGGCAGTCAATTCTCCCACTGGTAGTACACCAATTCTAAATTTGATATGCAAGGCCCTGTCTCTGGATTTTGAAATTATGTCGAGATAGGGTTCCCGAAACGACACATCCTTAACCGAGAAGAATTCACTGGAAGATTTACATAAATTTGGGTTAGAGTTGTTCCTACCCACTACCCAATTCCAAAAAATCTTCTTCAAGGCGGATTTGGGAGGGGCAGACCTGGAATACCATGACTCCCAGAGACCCAATTCCCCCAGCAAAAATTTGACATCCCTTAACCACCCAATTTTTGACCAGACGGGCAGCGATAAAATCTCCCTCAGCCCATCTGCATAACTCACTAATTCAGGGACTCTCCATAGGCGAGCCCAGAGGAGCAAGGGGCGAAGCCTGGCCTGATCACTAATAGAGCGGCAGCCCATATCCATGAATAAAGGTAAGGTTGGGGTACTATAAGGGAGGGACAACAAGTCTTTCAGAAACTTAATCTCTGAGCATGCTAGCAGGTCAGTGTTCTGCAAACCCCATAGCTCAGCACCATACAGTGCCGCACTAACCCCTCTGGCTGTATAGATGTCCAACACAGGAGAGATAGGTTTTGAGGTGGATAATCGTTGTTCTTTAAGAAGAACCCCTATCACCCTTTTATGACTCAGCAACATCTTCTGGAGATGGGAAGTCCACTGCATAGTATCAGTAAGACGGATGCCAATGTAATCAAACTCCTTAACCCTTTCCAAAGGCACCCTATTTAAAATTGGAAATTTTCCAAGTTTCTTCGGAGGATTAAGGATCAAATATTTGGTTTTATCTGTATTAATTTGGAGACCCCTTTTCTCGCAAAAAGTTTGGAAACTGTCAAGGAGACTTTGTAAGCCCATCGGGGATTTGGAGATGAGCAGGGTGTCGTCGGCGAATAGTAAGGTGGGTATTCTCCTGCCTGCCAGGGATGGTGAATCGGTAGGATTTTCCAAAAGATGCTCCACCACACCGTTCACATACAAGGTAAACAGAGTGGGAGCAAGCACACAACCCTGGCGGACACCCCTATTCACCGGTATTCTAGCGGTCTTCTCCCCCTGCTTGCCCCACCTCACCTGTGCAAAATTTCCTGTGTGGAGCTTCATTACCAAGGATAATAAATATGCGGGCATTCCCATTTCCCACAGAACCTTCCACAAACAGCCCCGAGGGACAAGGTCAAATGCAGACCGTAAATCAATAAAGGCAAGATACAAACTGCCTTTGCCCAGGACAACCACTTTCCAATACAAGAGCATCAGTCTGAATGTCTGCTCAATAGTCCCGGTGCCTGATCTAAACCCAGTCTGTAGGTCTGAGAGAATTTTCATGTCATCCACCCACTGAAGCACTCTCCCCAGAACCACCTTCCCGCCACTTTCTGGGAAGAGTCAATCAGGCTTATGCGCCGGTAATTAGCTGGGTCGTCCCGGCCCCCCTTCTTGAAGATTGGAACAACCTCAGCACCCATCCAAGAATCAGGAAGAGCTGCACCACAGTACGAAGCATTTAATAGTGAAGAGATAAGTAACCCCCATTCCGTTAGGTTAAGACGGAACAGATCCCCCGGTATCCCATCTGGGCCTGAAGCTTTGTTGAGGACAAGAGAGTTAATAACCTTCTCCACCTCCTTGGGCGTAAAAGAAACATCTTCGCTTAAACCGGGAGGGCTCAGAGAAGGTAAGACGAACATCCCACTGGCATCGTCCTCGGACAGAGAATAAAGTTTGGAGAAATGGTTAAACCACATCTCCTCAGAGATGTTACAAGTTAACAGAGAGTCAACCGGCCTGTTCCTCGACCTAACTAGGTCCCAAAAACCCCTTGAGTCCCTCCCAGCACTGGCCATTTTCAAATCACACCAAAACTTGTCATCCCACTCTTTCTTAGCGTTACTGATAGCATACCTATAAACCATTCTAGCCACGCCAATCGACTCAGAACTCTTGGACTTCCCAGCTTCAATTAAAACCCTTTTTGCTCTCCAACATTCCTTGGAATAGCATCCGTAGTTATCCCCAAATTCCCTACTGACTCTAATTGAAGAACCCTTATTCCGTATCACAAATATCACAATTAGGTCTACTGTGATAGAAGTGCAGTCTAGCTCTTGTTTAAAGATGATTGCAACTCTTGCAAATCTAACATGAGGTCATGGGTTTGAGCCTCATGTTTTTGCAAAGAGCGTGTGTTGAGCAGCATTGCTCTATAATGCTTTCCGTATTTTTTTAAAGTTGTTGACCTTTTTACTTATGGCAGACACCTTAGATGGTCCACCTGTGACCCGGGGAGGGGACCAATTGCAAGATGGGCAATGAAAGTCGGCCCAATTGTCAACATTAGCCACTGCGCCCCTGCGAGATTGAAAGGTGCATAGTTTAAGCAATTCATCATGCCCATATTGAAGAGTACAGATCGTACTTAGTGGCAAATGGGCAGCGTGGCCAGTCGCCTCTAGGACGCTGATGGGTGCAGACAGGTACAGAGAGGCTTGCCTTAACTGCAACTGGTGAATTTCAGTGGTTTTGTTACTTTCAAATGGCATGCTTTACATGAAATTTTCACCTAACTATAAGATCCCTTGAACCTTTGTTTTTTTAAATGGCGTTCTAAGTTTTTTTGTATGTAAAGTTTGAAATCGCTTACTATAACGTCACTTTAACCTTTGATTTTTCAGTAAAAAAATATATAAATATATATATATATATTACCTACTGGCGATCGCCAGTAGGTAGTTATAGTTAGGACCCTGTTTCCATAGGAAAAGCGCAACATTCTATTTTGAATAACTTTGGCGCCGGTCGACGAATCCTCGCGAAATTTTCAAAACTAATGGGGCGCTACGCTCCGCTCCTACTCTGAAAGTCTCGGGGGGATTCGTCAAGCGGGGGCTGAGAAAAAAGGGGGGTCCCAAAACGCGTTTTCCCCATGCATTTTTCCATAGGACCTTTAGACACAGCTACAGCCCGAACGGCTGAACAGAGTTACTTGAAATTTGGCAGAGAGAAAGTCCGCAGGTCAAGGAAGTGCCTTTTGTAGGTCTGGTGTAAATCTGTTCAGTAGTTCCTGAGAAAATAGCATTTAAATCAATATATATATCTGTGGCAGCTTACGGTGCGCTTACCGTGCGCTTACCGTGCGCTTACCGTACGCGTACGGTGACGTGCGCGAGCGCGATTCTGATTGGTTGTCACATGACTGTAAACATTCGAATCGGACAAAATCAGGAAGTGTCGGCCGCCATTTCGTGTGTTTCACACAGAAAAAAAAGGGAGATATCTTGAAAAGGGGGCAAGGAAGAGAGTTACAGACCCCCTAACATTTGAAAGGGGGTCAAAGAAGGACAGAAGAGTACAAAAAAAACATTTATTAATTTTAAAAAAAATCGCGGGGTACGCGTACGGTAAGCTTACGGTGAGCTTACCGTACGCGTACGGTGACGTGCGCGAGCGCGATTCTGATTGGTTGTCACATGACTGTAAACATTCGAATCGGACGAAAACAGGAAATGTCGGCCGCCATTTTGTGGGTTTCACACAGAAAAAAAAAGGGAGATATCTTGAAAAGGGGGCAAGGAAGAGAGTTACAGACCCCCTAACATTTGAAAGGGGGTCAAAGAAGGACAGAAAAGTACAAAAAAATATTTATTAATTTAAAAAAAAAATCGCGGGGTACGCGTACGGTAAGCTTACGGTGAGCTTACCGTACGCGTACGGTAAAAAAAAGAAATAAAAATCAGATTTAAGTGTTAAGATATTAGGGGGCTCTAAAAAGAGCTGTTGTGTTTATGAAGTGATTTGATTTTTAAGTGGTACCTACAAGTAAGTACCGATGCAGAGTCTAAGGTTCAAGAGGAAGACTCTGTTCCCTTCATCAGTGAAGTGTACACCATCTCCTCTATAAATGTCTTGCATGTCGTAACGCAAGTTGTTGTGGTAAATGGAACCCATACCATAGTCTCGGAGGAAAGCAGAAACAGATTTGTTGACGTGCTTTCTTGCTTTGTCAATCTGCGGACAAAAATGATTGGACCAGTTCCATTTTTGCCTTTGGCATATGTTAGAATATGCAAAGGCAGTTTTAGGGAAAAGTGAAAAAAGTTGTGCAAAGGTCTCCTTCATAAGCATTTCCAGACCTACCCCAGTCAAAGTGCCTAGGTCATTGCCACCACAGTGCACTATTATGAGGTCAGGGTGTTGGATTTGCATGAAGGATTTCACCAAAGGCATCAATTGGTGCCACTTTAACCCTCTCTGACCAATCCATTTAATGTCTACATTTGGCAAAGCAAGGTCTCTCACCATACCTGTTTTGTCTGCATACTTTTCACTCCAGAAGACATAGCTGTGCCCTACAATCCACACTGTGAACATCTTCCAAGGAGATCTGGATGCACTCAGGAGGTGTATTTCAGTAGAATGGGAAAAAGAAATGAAAGACAGTTTGGAAATGGAGGCATACATATTTTTATAAAATAAAAAGAAATCATTGGCTGTTTCATACCATTCTACACTAAAAACTAGGCTGCATGTGTCAATTTATAGAAGCATGTTTTGTATTGGTACAGAAAAATGTGTTACCAAAGAACAGTACTATGGATTTGCTGTTAGGTTTGAAAAGTCAAGCACTCTTGCTCTTTGGAAATGAAACATTGTGTGGTGAACTTCTGACCTAACTCTACACAGCAGTGTTCCATGAGCTGTTGCTATGGTAGCAGGCAGAAGTCAAGTTGGGGGAAGGGTACTTTTGGAAAAGGGTTGGTTTTCAACCAATAGAAATGTGTGATTAGATTTTAAAAAAAGGGGGAAGCACTGAGATTTGAAATTTACATGTATATGTGTGGAAAAAGAGAGGGAAACATTGCCATTATCTGGTTCTGCTGAGATGAGAGAGGTGTACAGAACAGAGATCCTGGCTCTGATAATCTGCTGTTTGAATGCCACATTTATTTCACAACTAACTAATTTTAAAGGTGAGTTATGAGTTTGAGAGGGGATGTATATGGTAAATTAAGAAATGAATAATAGATTTGGAATTCCTTTTGTTGAAGTTGTGTTTATCATTTTGTGTTTTGGGAGAAATTAAAATGTAAGGAACATGTAAAATAATATGGACTATGTTTTCACCATAAATTAAGGTGTACTGGTATAAATGAGGAATACTTTTAGGGATTGAGGTTGCAGTCAGTAATGCAAATACATTCAGCATCACTAAGGCTGGTTGCCCTTGCTGGAGTGTAGTCAGTCACCCAGGTTACACATGTTGCTGGTCTCAAAAAGCAGTTTGGACATGTGCTGTTGTCAGAATCTGAAAAGTGCATTCAAAATGTGTCAGACTGTAAAAGTACTTATCACTTGCCAAAAAAAAGAGTAGTAAGTGTGCTTTCAAATTGGAAAATAAATTTGTTTTCTGCCTAATTTCAAACCATGACTCTGTGTGCAAAGGGGAATTATAGGCAGAGATTTATTGCTTATTACTCTGGTAATTTTACAGTTGCATTAGTTGGAAAGGGGGAGCTATTTTTTCTGCAGAATCAGACTCTTAGCACACACCCAGCTGCTTATCCTGTAGAATCATGCATAGTATTCACAACCGAGTGGGGTTTGAGGTTGCAGTCAGTAATGTAAATACATTCAGCATCACTAAGGCTGGTTGCCCTTGCTGGAGTGTAGTCAGTCACCCAGGTTACACATGTTGCTGGTCTCAAAAAGCAGTTTGGACATGTGCTGTTGTCAGAATCTGAAAAGTGCATTCAAAATGTGTCAGACTGTAAAAGTACTTATCACTTGCCAAAAAAAAGAGTAGTAAGTGTGCTGTCAAATTGGAAAAGAAATTTGTTTTCTGCCTAATTTCAAACCATGACTCTGTGTGCAAAGCGGAATTATAGGCAGAGATTTATTGCGTATTACTCTGGTAATTTTACAGTTGCATTAGTTGGAAAGGGGGAGCTATTTTTTCTGCAGAAGCAGACTCTTAGCACACACCCAGCTGCTTATCCTGTAGAATCATGCATAGTATTCACAACCGAGTGGGGTTTGAGGTTGCAGTCAGTAATGCAAATACATTCAGCATCACTAAGGCTGGTTGCCCTTGCTGGAGTGTAGTCAGTCACCTAGGTTACACATGTTGCTGGTCTCAAAAAGCAGTTTGGACATGTGCTGTTGTCAGAATCTGAAAAGTGCATTCAAAATGTGTCAGACTGTAAAAGTACTTATCACTTGCCAAAAAAAAGAGTAGTAAGTGTGCTTTCTAATTGGCAAAGAAATTTCGTTTTCTGACTAATATCAAACCATGACTCTGTGTGCAAAGAGGAATTATAGGCAGAGATTTATTGCGTATTACTCTGGTAATTTTACAGTTGCATTAGTTGGAAAGGGGGAGCTATTTTTTCTGCAGAAGCAGACACTTAGCACACACCCAGCTGCTTATCCTGTAGAATCATGCATAGTATTCACAACCGAGTGGGGTTTGAGGTTGCAGTCAGTAATGCAAATACATTCAGCATCACTAAGGCTGGTTGCCCTTGCTGGAGTGTAGTCAGTCACCCAGGTTACACATGGTGCTGGTCTCAAAAAGCAGTTTGGACATGTGCTGTTGTCAGAATCTGAAAAGTGCATTCAAAATGTGTCAGACTGTAAAAGTACTTATCACTTGCCAAAAAAAAGAGTAGTAAGTGTGCTTTCAAATAGGCAAAGAAATTTCGTTTTCTGCCTAATATCAAACCATGACTCTGTGTGCAAAGAGGAATTATAGACAGAGATTTATTGCGTATTACTCTGGTAATTTTACATTTGCATTAGATGGAAAGGGGGAGCTATTTTTTTCTGCAGAAGCAGACTCTTAGCACACACCCAGCTGCTTTTCCTCTGGAATCATGTATAGTATTCACAACCGAGTGGGGTTTGAGGTTGCAGTCAGTAATGCAAATACATTCAGCATCACTAAGGCTGGTTGCCCTTGCTGGAGTGTAGTCAGTCACCCAGGTTACACATGTTGCTGGTCTCAAAAAGCAGTTTGGACATGTGCTGTTGTCAGAATCTGAAAAGTGGGTTCAAAATGTGTCAGACTGTAAAAGTACTTATCACTTGCCAAAAAAAAGAGTAGTAAGTGTGCTTTCAAATTGGCAAAGAAATTTCGTTTTCTGCCTAATTTCAAACCATGACTCTTTGTGCACACAGGAATTGTTTTTAGATATTTAATTTGTGATGGTGTTATTGTGATTTTCACTTGTAGGAAAAGGGGTACATAGTATTTTAAGATTTGAAAAGATCATAAAAAATGTAGTAATATATTTAAATAAAATAAAGGAATTTTTTTTCAGTTTTTTTCAGGTATTGCTGAAGAGCAGTGAACAAAATTTAAGATGCCTACAAAATCCAGACTAAGGAAAAACCACAAAAAAAAACTATATTTGAAGACAACTGGAGGACCTAAGTTAGTTGGAGATGCTCATGTTGGGAAAAAGAGAAAGTCTTCTGGTAAGCAGACAAAAGATTTTTTAAGCAATATCTTCAAAAAAAGGAAAAATGTACAAAATGTCTGTACTGGAAAGAATGTTTTAAATAGAAAACAACAGGAAAAAATTGAGCATTTAGTTAATGCAAATGTACCTTCAGAAACAATAAAGATTGACTTAAAAAGAAAAACAGCGTTTAAAGAGATTCGTAGAAAAATGTTTCAGAGAAGAGTTATGTCCAATTTGATAAAGGATGTGAAGAAATATAAGAAAAAAGCTAAATTTTATAAGAGAAAAAAAGAAATTGAAGCCATTGCAGCAAAGGCTTTAGAATTAAAAAGGAAACTATTCATTTTAATTTTGAATAGGATGCGTACATTAGATAAAATGGTCAATGTACTAAAATCGCAAAGCAAAAGGAAAAGACTAGTGAAAAGAACAAACTTTTGTAAAGTGTTTTTAGGAGAATGGATGCATAGGTCAAGTAGTGAACCTTTTTTTAATGAAGAGAGTTATTTTCAAAGTAATAGTTTGCTGCATGCAGTTGACACCAGAGGTCGTGCTTATGAAGTGAAAAATGGTTGTATAATGGAGAAGGAGAAAATGGTTCCAAGAGATGAGGTACAAGTGATGGCGGATGAGGCTATGGGGAGACGTCCTAAAGCCCCAGTGTACACTTGGAATTGTAGTAGTATTTGCACTGTGCGTCAGGAATCTATTAATAAATTTCGTGAGTTTCTTAGAGAATATAGTAAAAAAAGTGTTAAACAGAAGATTAAGGTGCTTCAAAGTCTAGATCCATGTAGAGTGAGAGAGAATACTGGTTTGCAGGGACATTCTCTGGCTTGTCTATCTAGAAAAGTGTGTAAAAGTGTTTTTCATCATTTTAGGATGCTGGCTGTTCATCATACTGAAATGAGAAAGTTTGTGAGACGGTTGTATTTTGCAAAAAGTCCAGCAATAAAGTTAGATGAATTAAATAGGGCTCTGTTCCGTGGATCGGTATCAGATGTAGAGAAGGTTACTGATGAAATTCAGTTTTGTTACTTTGGTCCAGAACAAGAAAGTGCAGAAAAGGACACAGTAAATGAGGAAGAAGTGGAAGAGAATGTAGAACCCTCTGTAAGTAAGGCATTTAATGATCACATAACAAAATTTGCAATAATCTCTAATGAAAGACCAAATATTACTTGTATTTGTTGCCGCAGAACTCATTATAGAAAACAAACCAGGAATGTTGATCTCTACAGAAAAAGTGAAAATGAAGATAATTATAAGTGGAAGGATTTTGCCACTTATATATTTCTTGAAAATTGTTTTGAATTGGGTGAAGATCAGCGTATTTGTAAATACTGTTACAACAAGTTAGAGGAAAATAGAATGCCTACCAGAGCTGTACATAATAATTTACAATTGGATGCTATTCCTGCCGAACTTTCTGAATTAAATACATATGAGTCTATACTTATTCAATGTGTTCATCCGTTCCAGACCATAGTACGTATGGAGCCAAAAACTGGTAAATTACCTCCTTCAGATTTACTGAGAGGTTTAAAAGGTAGAGTGGTGTATTTGCCCTTGGATTTGAAAAAAAATATGGAAACTATTGATGCAGATACTTTGGAAACTGAACCATTAGTTATTCTGGTTAATGGTGTACCTACAAAGAATAAGAAGATTTGGCAGGAGCTGGTAGATGTACGGAAAGTACAAAGAGCAAATTTGTATTTGAAAAGGAATAACAAATGGTATGAATCAATTTATATAGAAGAAGAAGAAGAAGATTTACAAGAAGACACTGAAACACCAACTGGACAAATTGAAAAAGTGGATAAGTCAAAGGAAGAAGAAATTTATGAACATTTTAGCATACATCCTCTTCATTCAAAAGAAGTTATGGGAGACAATATTGATCTGTTTCAGATGAAGAAAGCAAAAGGAACTCCTGTGAGTGTATGGGAGGAGAGCTTGGAAGCTCGATGTTTTCCCCAGCTGTTTCCTACAGGAAAAGGTGGACGATACGATGAACGCCCAGAACAGATTCCAGCTTCTGAGTATCGAACTACAAGACTATATGCAGAAGATCCCAGATTTCGACAAAGTATTCCTTATTTGTTCCATCTTTTATTTGAAAGCGACTTGTCTGCATTATCATATGCAGTAAATCACATTTTAAAAAGTGGAGTACATTTACAAAATGTGTCTGCTAAGGATTTTATGGAGAAAGTGCAGCAACGAGATGATCATTTGGAAACACAACTGATCAATCTGATGGCTTGTCAGCGTGGGACAAATGAATATTGGTACCGACGCCATGGTGAATTAAAATGCATGTTACGGAATTTAGGAACACCAACATGGTTCCTTACCCTAAGCTGTGCTGAGTACGCTTGGGATGATTTACTGGATTTTCCACGAGAGGCAAATTCAAACATTAAAAACATCGAATACAAGACAGCAGGAGAACTGTGCTCATTGGATCCGGTTAATGTTTGCAGATATTTCAATCATAGATTTGAGGCTATGATGTCCTTCATCTGCAATAAAAAAAATCCACCTCTTGGAGAAGTAGTGGATTTCTTTTGGAGAAAAGAGTACCAGGCAAGAGGTGCTCCTCATATTCATATGCTGTTGTGGATCAAGGATGCCCCAAAGTTTGGAACAGATACTGATGAAGCAGTGTTATCTTTCATTGAAGAATATGCAACATGTGCTATACCAAAAAGCACAGAAGAGAAAAAGTTAAAAGAGCAAGTTTTACGTTTCCAAAGTCATCGGTGTGGAAAATACTGTCGACGGAAGTACAAGACCAAAGATAAATACTACACTAAATGTCGATTTGGATTTCCTAGACCTGTTCTTTCAAATGGAAGAGTAAACAGTTTTATGTCATCTGTGAGACATACTATTACAAGAAAATCACCTAAGAATACCTACAACCTTAAAAGAAAAGAAGAATCAAAAAATATAAATGACTACAACCCAGTCATTTTATCCATGTGGAATGCTAACATGGATATACAGTATGTAGCTGACAATTCCATTGCTGTTGCTCGATATGTAACGTCTTACATTACTAAATCAGAAAAAACTGAATTGAAAGAAATGTGGGAAGAGATTTCTCACGAGAAGACTGTCAGTAAGAAGCTGTACAGTTTCAGTTTAAAGATGTTATCGCATCAAGAAATTGGATCCTACGAATGTTCAGATAGGTTATCTTCTGCAAGTCTCTACTCGAAATCAAGAAGAATAATTTGGGCAAGTTTAGGCCTTGCAGCAATGAGAAATCGGGTACTGAAATCTGTTGGAGAAATTGAATATTTGGCCGAGAATGACCCAGAAAGTACAGATATTTTGAAATCAAACATGTTGGACACATATTACCCCAAGAGAAGTCTTCATCTAGAGAACATGTGTCTCTATGAAGTGCTGCAGAACTACATTTATTCACGGAAAGCCACAGAAGACATCAACAATGGAAAATATAAAGTCATTGGTGAGGAAGGATGTTTGGTGAAGCAAACAAAAGGAAGTTTGATAAATCACCGGAAGCTGAGTTGCGACACTACTGACAAAAAGGAATTTTACTACTTGGCTCTTTTACAGCTGTTTAAACCATGGCGTACAGAGGATGAACTACTGGGAGAATTTCAAAGCTATGAAGATTCCTTTAATGCTTGCAAAGACAGCATAGAATGCAGTACTTTCACAAATTATGTGCAAATGTTAAATGAAGAAATTGAACAGGAAACTACAATTGCAGCTGAAATAGCTAGAGACAGTTCTCAAGACAGCCAAAGTTCAGGAACACTCAGTCAAGATCCCCTAGGACAACCAATTGTTGAAAATGAAGCTGCAATAGCCATGAATGAAGTGGAAACGGCTATGAATCAAGCTCAAGAAGAATTTATAGACTTACCAAATTTGGAAAGACAACTGAATGAAGAGCAGCAACAAATTTATGAAGAGATCAGAAACAAAATAGATCACGGATTACTACATGAAAAAAAAGAGTGCTCATGCACATCATTTCATCCAATCAGGATGTATGTAAGCGGACAAGCTGGAACTGGAAAAAGTTTCTTAATAAAAGTCATCAGAAGCTACCTACAGCAAAAAACGGATTTAACTTTGTCTTGTGTGGTTACTGCTCCAACTGGGTTAGCAGCATATAACATAAAAGGAATCACCTTACATCGTTTGCTAATGTTACCAGTGGAGCATGAGAACAAAATACAATACCACAAGCTAACTGGAAGTTTCAAGAGTATTGAAGAAGATGCAAGTTCTCATTATTGATGAGGTGAGCATGGTATCAAACTTAATGCTTGCCTTTGTGCATTTAAGAATGCAGCAAATTCTAAGGACAGACTATGACATGTTATTTGGTGGAAAACATGTCATAGTTTTTGGGGATCTTCTACAACTTACTCCAGTTAAAGGACAACCAGTGTTTAATACTGTGACACATGAAGACACAAATAAGTCATTGGGAAGCATTGGTAATGCAAATATTTGGTCCTTCTTTGAGTACAAGGAACTTACTACTAATATGAGGCAAGCAAACGATGAAGAATATGGAAGTATTCTGAAAGATATCAGAATTGGACTACTCACTGAAGCTGGCACGAAAGAATTACAGAGTCGGTTGCTACATAATTTATTTCCAAAGGAAGAAATATTTGCTGAGAAGATATACAAGAACATTGCAGAAAAGAAAAGTGTCATCTGCTTAATGCCAACTCTACGTGAATGCGCAATATTCAATGAGGAGCTTTTGAAATTGGAAAAGGAAGAGATTAGGAAATTGGAAGCAGTGGACAAAATTCAGGATGGAAGAATTACTATCACATTAACAGGCAAACTGAAAAATAAATTGGATTCACTAGAGAAGAACATTTCAAAAACTGCTGGATTAGAAAAAAATCTATATGTTTGCATGAACTGTAGAGTATTTTTAAGGAGAAATTTGGATGTTGAAAAAGGCTTAGTAAATGGAGCTATGGGTAAAGTTGTGGGTTTTATTAATTATCAGAAAAAAGATGGAATTGAATGTTTAAAAATAAAATTTGATCAGATAGAAGAAGTTATAGACATTTGTCGTTGTACAGTTCGTTTCATGCTTGTGAAAGACTTATATGTACAAAGGAAACAGTTTCCGTTTTCACTAGCATATGCTGTAACTATTCACAAGTCTCAAGGATTGACTGTAGATTGTGCATTTGTAAACATTGGTTCAACTGTGTTCAAAGAAGGTATGGCTTATGTAGCTTTGTCACGAGTGAAAACATTATCTGGTTTATTCATGATAGACTTTGATGATTCAAAAGTTAGTGCTGATACAAACTGTGTAAAGGAGTATAATAGATTAAGAAGAACCTATGCTCCTCATTTAGGTCAGTATCCTGTGTTGGAGAAACGTGTAGTTTCTCGAAAAAGGAGAATTGAGAATATCTGTAATGAGGATGTAGAGAGGAGGAAAAAAAAGAGGAGTGATGTAATTGCAAGCAAAAAGAAAAATGAAAATGTTGAAGAGGTTGTAGGTTGTCATTTTGAAAATAGCTCTGGTGTCAACTGCTACGCTAATGTAGTGCTGAATGTTGCATTTTATCTGGAAAATTTGCAAGAGCAGATAATAGTAAATCAGAGAAAAAGATTCTGTTGTGAGTTGAGTCTCCTTTTTCAAAAACTGAGTAATGATAAAACTCAAATAGAAAGTGCTACTGAAATTAGAAAACTTTTAGATGTATGTTCAGGACGAACACAGTTTTCTCAAAATGTACAGCAAGACGCACAGGAATTCTTGATGTATTTTCTTCAGGTACTGGAAGAAGAAGGGGTACCAATTGAAAATATGTTTGGTGTCTCTTATAAATGGGAACATAGTTGTGAAAACTGTTTCAATACATGTGGGTCTAATGTTGATTCAGAAAGGTTTATTTATTTAACATTGCCAGACAGTAAAACAGTCACTTTTGCTAAATTAGTTAAAGATGCTAATCACAGCATGGAATGCGGTGAGTGTAAATCTGACATGTTTTCAACATTAATTTTAAAGGAATACGGACAGTATGTAATTTTAATGATGCAACGATGTAAAGCTGATGGTTCAAAATTGGATACTTTAATAAAGAAGTTTATAGGACAGCAATTATCAATTTCAGGAAAAACTTTTGTAACAGTTGCAATAATTTTCCATGAAGGACCTACTGTAACTTCTGGACATTACACAGTTTATCTTAAATGTGAAAAAGGCTGGACACTGTGTAATGATTCCCAATTGATTTTCAAGCAACGTTTGCCTTTTGATTTAGCAAATTCCTATCTAATCTTCCTGAAACCTAAATTTTAGAGAGACTTGGCAAGATCTGTGCAAAACAATTTTACCATTTTATTGGATTACCATAGGAATTTACAAATAGAAAGATTTTTCAAATTACCATTTGGCCTAAAGGAAAGGTAACCAATTGTATTGTGGACTTATTTAATTCCTAATTAATCTTTCGGAAACCAAAAATTTTAGAGAGAATCGGTAACATCTGTACAATTTAAATTTTGGAATTTTATTGGATTACCATTGGAAATTTTTTCAAAAAAGATTTTTAAAAATACCATTTGGCCAAAAGGAAAGGTAATCAATTGTATTGTGGACTTATTTAATTCCTAATTAATCTTTCGGAAACCAAAATTTTAGGGAGAATCGGTAACATCTGTCCAATTTAAATTTTGGAATTTTATTGGATTATCATTGGAAATTTAATCAAAAAAGAATTGTAAAATTACCATTTGGCCTAAAGGAAAGGTAACCAGAAGTATTGTGGAGTTATTTGAGATATATTATTTTTGTGATTATGCTTCTGTAACAAAATTGTCAGACGGTATTTTAAAGAAAAAGTTATTGTTATTTGTTGATATTTTTTTTGAATATTTTGCATTTCTATAATGTTATGTTTAAGTGAGAAGAGATTCTGGGCTTTTTTAAAACAATCTTTGAGATTGTTATTTTTTTTTTTGCCCGCTGTTAAGTGATGAATGCAATTGCTTTCACGATTTATAGTGAAATGCAATATATTCTGAAAACAGCAAAAAAAAGGCAAAAAAGTGTTTTTGGAAAATATGTAAATACGTGTACTGTGTTATATAATGATTTATTAAATATTAATACTTTTTTCTTTTTTTTCAGATTGTGAAAGAAAATTTTCGAAAAAAAACAACCATTTTTACAAGTAATTTTAATTTAAATTTTAAATAAAAATTAAATTGTTGGGTGGGTCAGGTAAGTCAGAAATTAGATGGTCCCTTTCTTCCACTTCTCCTCAAACAGATTTACATTATTTAGTTAGTAATCTCTCAAGTATCTTGAAATGTGGTAATTGTTTTTTTGTGTTTTTAAAAAAAAAAAAAAATACGCGTACGGTAAAAAAAAAAAAAAAAGTTTTAAAAAATAAAATAAAAAGAGGTTGAGAGGTAAGGTTGGCTCTTAAAAGAGCCCTTGTGTTCATGCAGGGACAGAGGAAAGGAAGAATGGGAACATTAGCTGGTAGGACAAATGTGCTGGTCTATTTTGTTGTTAATGAGGGGAAGACTGGTCTCCCTATGAACAATTAGACCATGGCAAAATGAACACCGCATTGTAACCCTCGCAAACCGATGGTTCGTTTCCACAGGATCAGACAAAGGTGATTCTGCCCCCACAGATGAAGGGCTCTGCTGAGCTTCCGAAGAAGGACTCGGCTGAGCTGCTGTGGATGTGCTTGCTCGACTTACTAAAGGGTTACCTCTAGTATGTCGTGCATGTGTCCTAGGGTGTACATCCTCAAGGTGTCTTAACATTGTGTGATTCCCGAAGGAATACTTCTTGTTAGGATTACCTCTTGAAAGTACACGCTGGCACAGCTTACAAGTCACCAAAGCAGCATTGACTTTTTTCTCACCCTCTGGAAAACTAAAATACTCCCATATAAAAGAGCCCTTCTGTTTCCTCTTTCTCTGCCTGATGGTGGTGCTGCTAGCCTCACTCTCAGCAGAAGAGTGCTGGTCTGCCATCGTATCCCAAAGACAACTCAGCTCCTTCTCCTAAGGGATCACAAGCAGAAATGAGGGGAATGGGTGTGATGTAGGAGAGTTCTAGAACTGAAACTACTTTGAACCAATCAAAAGTTTTGTTTCATGATCACATGACCCACCGTGCGCGTATGTTACGCTTACGGAGCGCTTACGGTGCGCTTACGGTAAAAGTACGCATGCGCGTAAAAAAGACACGCGCTCGCGCGCATGCGCATAACAGGCACTCCCCAACACTTCCGCGTAACGTGCGCGTGTAGCGTACACGCTTACGCGCCCCATACGCAGTACGCACGGCTACGTAAATTGCGTAACCATACGCAAAAAGAGTAGAAATTTTACTAACATTACGCAAACCGTACGCTTACCGTAAGCTTACCGTACGCGCACTTAAAAAAAAAGGAAAAAAAGAATCTCTATGTTATACTAATATATCTTACCTGTTTGGAAAAAAAAAAATGAGAAAAATTAATATATTGCAGAATTTTTTAAAATTAAGCATAGTGTTTTAAGAGAATATAAAGTAAAAAAAAACAAAAACAAAAAAAAAACACTTGCAAATAAAAAAAAAAACAACACGTTTAATTTAAGTATTTGTAAAAAAAAAAAATGAAAAAAACATGGGAATCACACATGTTATTGGTAAGAATTAGCATTTAAAAAACCATACAAATTCACTGAAAAAACCATGGGTTTCACACACGTTATAGTTAGGAATTAGCATTTAAAAAACCTTGCAAATTCACTGAAAAAACCATAGGTTTCACACACGTTATAGTTAGGATTTAGCATTTAAAAAACCTTGCAAATTCAGTGAAAAAACCATAGGTTTCACACACGTTATAGTTAGGGGACATTTCACTCATAAAAAACCATTGAAATTCCCCCGTTATAGTTAGTTAAGCTAACTATAACTCGCGCACCCGCAATCCACTGCTGATGACGTCACATATTACATCACTCATGACATGGTCAGTGACATCACTCATGACATCACTGATGACATCTCAAATGACATCACTGATGACATCATCCTGTGAATGTGTGTTTTTCAGAAAATTAAATATATTGTATATATGTATATCTCAAGGTCGATGGAAAAATAAATGGGAATATATATGTCTAAAAGGATGATTTGTTTTTGAAAATTTGATTGTGTTACTGACTGATTAAGTGTATCTTAGTGAATACATGGCTTAGTGAGTAATGTTTAAATATGTAATTATCTATATCAGTCTCTGACTTTGTGTATAAGTGTCTGCTTGGGTTGGTGAGTAGCTACATGGGTGTTTATATTGGATTTAAGGTTGTTTTTTGAGTATCAGTCTGAGTGTCTGCATGGTTCGGTGGGGGGTATTACGTAGTGCATAGGTGCATGTATGATTGGCTCTCTGGTTGTATGTGTTGAAGACAGCATGTGTGCATGACTGTATGGTTGGATGAGTGTGTGTATGGGTGTGTTAGTGAGTGAATGACTGTCTCAAAAGTGTCTTTATGAGTTACTAAATATGTTTTAAAGAAGTATATTTGACTATTGGTGTATATAAGTGAGTATGTGTGAGAGTGAGAGATTGAAACAGTTCCTGTATGAATAATTATGTTTTTTTAATAGTGAATATTTAAAAGAGTAAGTATGTGTAAGTTTCTGTAGAAGAAATTGATGAGGTGTGTGTATAACTGAATATGCAAGTAAATGGATGTTTGACTCTTTATTAGCATGAGTGACTATGTGTGTGAGTAACTCTATGGATGAGTGACAATGTGTAACAGGATGTATAGGTGTATGAGTACATATGATGAGTGAGTACATGTATGAGTGACTGTACAGGACTGTTGGCGAATGAGTGGATGTGTATGTGGTTCTTAGAATTACTGAAGAGGTTGTTGTAACTGGTATTAGTATGTCCATTTTTTTGAAAATTTCAGTCTCTATTTTTGAATGTTTGTATCATAGGTTATATTAGGGTGAGAGGAGGTCTACCACTCTGTCACAAGGATGATGTCATCAGTGATGTCATTTGAGATGTCATCAGTGATGTCATGAGTGATGTCACTGACCATGTCATGAGTGATGTAATATGTGACGTCATCAGCAGTGGATTGCGGGTGCGCGAGTTATAGTTAGCTTAACTAACTATAACGGGGGAATTTCAATGGTTTTTTATGAGTGAAATGTCCCCTAACTATAACGTGTGTGAAACCTATGGTTTTTTCACTGAATTTGCAAGGTTTTTTAAATGCTAAATCCTAACTATAACGTGTGTGAAACCTATGTTTTTTTCAGTGAATATACATATATGTGTGTGTGTGTTTGAAAAGCTTTCTTAAACATTCTACTTCATAAACAGTTCAAATCAATTATATAGAGAGATATGTTAAGAGAAATGATATCATGGCAACAGCGAACAATGTAAGCTACTGTTAAAGTCAGCAGCCTAGTTGCTAATTGTTTTCAATTTGAACGGTATGGAAATGATGGTGTACCCTTTAAAAAGGGCAATCTGTACACACACTCTATGACCCTGTGGAAGGCTGTGGCCGAAATGCGTCAGTCAATCATAAGCTTGTATGTCAATTAAATTGCAATAAAGAAAAACGCTAACATACCGGAGCCATGCCGCTTGTCTATTTGGGTCCCGGCCTCAGATGAGAAGAGAGATGGAGATTTGGGAGCGCATTCCTGCCATAGTGAATATGGTGACCAGACCACACAAAGCGAGTACCCGAAAGGGAGACAGGATTAATTTCTGGCCTGCTGAACGATGGAGACAAAGAATCCTGCCTCAGACGACATCCACATCTATCGCATACAAACACGCCGTCCGATAATGGACCTGAAATCAGCAGGGCATCAGGGTGCCTGGTCAATGAAAAACACCTAAGGTGAGCGGGGCATGGCAGCAAAGGGAGGGAGGACATAACTACTCGAGTCTCGGAGGAGACACAGTGGGATGGTTGAAACTCTCCTTACCACTCGTTACCTGCATTCAACTGGAGCAAAGGAAGAGGATTATCAAATGTGAATCTGCATTTCTTATGGTGTTACGGAACCCAGAAATAGGATACATGGGGAAAAAGAAAATTGGTTAAGTGAATCAGGTTCGGATCACTGTAGCGTAATAACCTAGAACAGCGGTAATAAGGAATGACTACCTATCTGGGTAAGAAAAGTTGCATAAAAGAAATAGGTCATCAGGATAATAGCAAAAACTGGAACTGGGCAATTTGTGATTTAAAGTTTAACGTGATTCGATGCAAGTCTAAAAGTTTACGAAGGAAAGTAAAGAATTCAAACACGGACATAACAAGCGTTTTTCCTTCCCACATTAAATGATCTAGACCATGGGCAAGCCTTCCTTGGCGGCCCGCGGACCTTGCAGACATTGTACCTGTGTGTTTTTAATTTTTTTTGTAAAGAGTGTCAGCAAACACCGCCGCAGCATCGCGGACTCCGAGACACTTTGCTCTATGGGGGCCGGGCGATTCCAGCAGTAGTCAGAGTGGAGATGCAGAGGCGCTAAGAAGAGGTGAAATACAACAAAGCCTCATTAACAAGTAAATGGTCTTCTAAAGACCTGTGAAGTACTCAGGTGCAGCTGTGTGTCTGCCACACGCTCGGGGTGAGGTGACAGAGGGTGACAGACAGAGGGAGACAGACAGAGGGAGGGAGACAGGGAGGGAGACGAAGGGAGAGAGACAGAGAGAAAGGGGACAGAGAGAGAGGGGACAGAGGGTGGGAGACAGAGGGAGACAGACAGAGGGAGAGGGAGGGAGACAGATGGAGGGAGACAGAGGGATGGAGACAGAGGGAGACAGAGGGCGACAGACAGACAAGACAGACAGAGGGAAACAGACAGAGGGAGACAGAGGGAGACAGACAGAGGAAGGAGGGCGACAGAGGGAGGGAGACAGACAGAGGGAGGGAGACCGATAGAGGGTGACAGAGGGAGGGAAAGGGAGGGAGACAGAGAGAGAGGGAGACAGAGGGAGAGGAGACAGAGGGAGACAGAGGGAGGGAGACAGAGAGAGAGGGAGACGAGAGAGAGGGAGACAGAGTGAGGCAGAGGGACGGAGTCAGGGAGAGGGAGACAGACAGAGGGAGACAAAGGGAGACAGAGGGAGGGAGAGGGAGGGAGACAGAGAGAGAGGAAGACAGAGAGAGAGGGAGATAGAGAGAGAGGGAGACAGACGAGGGAGACAGAGGGTGACAGGCAGAGGGATAGAGAGAGAGGGAGACAGAGGGAGGGAGACAGAGGGAGACAAAGAAAGAGTGCATCATACAGAGGGAGAGGGAGGGAGACAGACAGAGGTAGACAGATAGAGAGAGACAGATAGAAGGAGTGAGACAGAGGAAGTTAGACAGAGAGAGGGAGACAGAGGGAGGGAGGCAGACGGAGACAGACAGAGGGAGACAGAGGGAGGGAGACAGAGGGAGAGGGAAGGAGACAGAGAGGGAGGGAGACAGAGAGTGAGTGAGACAGAGGGAGACAGAGGGAGAGAGAGAGAGAGAGAGAGAGAGAGAGGGAGAGAGAGGGAAATAGAGGTAGAGAGCGAGGGAGACAGAAAGAGAGAGGGACACAGAGAGAGAGAGAGAGAGAGAGAGAGAGGGAGACAGAGATAGACAGAGATACAGACAGAGATAGGGACAAACAGAGGCAGATAGAGGCAGAGACATGGACAGGGGCAGACAGAGAGCGGCAGAGACAGACAGAGACAGAGAGGGAGACAGAGAGAGGGAGACAGGTACAGACAGAGACAGGGACAGACAGACAGATAGAGGCAGAGACAGGGACATACTGATAGAGGCAGGGACTGAGACAGACAGAGACAAAGAGGCAGAGCGACAGAGCCGGAGAGGGAAAGGGAGACGGAGGGAGACAGAGGGAGAGAGAGGGAGGGAGAGGGAGGGAGGGAGATGGAGGGAAAGAGAGGTAGGGAGAGGAAGGAAGACAGAGGGAGGGAGACAGAGGGTGACAGCGGGAGGGAGAGGGAGGGAGACAGAGAGAGAGGGTGACAGTAAGAGGGAAACAAAGGAAGACAGAGAGAGCGGGAGACAGAGGGAGACCGAGGGAGGCAGCGGAAGACAGTCAGGGGGAGTCAGAGGGAGACAGATGGAGGGAGACAGAGAAAGCGAGAGAGAGAAAGAGAGACAGACAGAGGGAGGGAGACAGAGGGAGCGGGACAGATAGAGAGAGACAGAGGGAGGTAGACAGACAGAGGGAGACAGACGGAGACAGAGAGAGGGAGACAGAGGGAGGGAGACAGAAGGAGAGAGAGGGAGGGAGACAGATGGAGAGAGAGGGAGGGAGACAGAGGGAGAGAGAGGGAGACAGAGAGAGAGAGACAGAGAGACAGAGTGAGTGAGTGAGACAGAGGGAGACAGAGAGAGAGAGAGAGGGAGAGAGGGAGAGAGAGAGAGAGAGAGAGAGAGCAAGATAGAGAGAGGGAGGGAGACAGACAGAGAGAGAGAGGGAGGGAGACAGAGAGAGGGACGGAGAGGTAGAGAGAGGGAGGGAGACAGAGAGAGAGAGAGAGCGAGAGAAAGATGCATGTATGCTGGGTTTGGTGGCTCAGTGGACGAAGGCGTCCGCTGCACGGGCCTGCGTTCAACCTCATGATGACAGTTTCTTTTTGCTCTAGCCCTGCCCTCACCCCCACTGACCCCGCACCCACTGGTGCGGCCCTTGGCCACAAACCACCCTGTAAATTTAGCCCCGAGAGAAAGTTTGTGAGTACCCATGATCTAGACCCAGATCTGCTGAAACAGAGGCAGATGGACACCACAGAATGTTCTGTAAGGCCAATGAAAACACTGATTGTTCATGCAGAAAGGAAACTCTCCAAGGCAATGGTGCACATTAAGTAGCTGGAGGAATTATTGGGGCCCTCAAAAGATAAAGAAGTCAGTAATACCCTGTCTGCAATGGAAAAGAAATTGGAGAAACATGAGACGGAAATAGAGACTAAGAACGCAAAAACTTTTTTACGACACATTATACCACTGGCAGGATTTACACCTTCACAAGATAACTTTACTACCTGTATAACAGACATACCATGGAAAAGAAGATGCTCTCAGAAACAGCCCAAACTAATGTGGACAGCTCAGAAATCAGCTTGGCGGACAGGGGGCCATCAACCTCCATGTCCAGGTTGGATTTTTCCTGTGGAATGAGGCTGTATCAGATGGAAACAAGAAGAAGAGTCCGAGGTGCCCCTCTGAGAGGCAATCCTCCAGCACCAGACGGAGAGCAAGGAGATAGAATGGGAGCAGGAAAAGGATGAGGATTCAAAGTAAAAGGAACATGATAATGGAAACAGACAGGAATATAGTTTTAAACCTCTCAACCAAACATTTGAATAACAAACATATCAACTTATTGAATAAAGGTCTCACATTTTGGCCCCTGGCAAGGATGGATATGTCAACTGCCAGGGTAGATTTGTACATATTTTCAAGGAAGTTGAAGTTAAAGAAATACTTTTCACAGAAAAAGAATATCAAACAAGGGAACAGAGAAAAATCTAACGGATGAAGAAATAGAATATCTGTACTAACATCGGATGATGTGGCACATCTGAGGATAGTAATCTCCCTCACTATGGAAGCAAAGGATTAACCAACACAAGAGGGAATAGAAAACATGGTATATTCACAGATTTCTGAATCTATGGGGATTGCAACAAACGAACCAATCATGAACAAGTGCAAGTCCAAATCAAAGTTTTGCCTGCAGCTTCCTTTGGGCAACAACATCAATATTTTTCAGGAAATAATAATAGAGGAACTGCGCAGGATCAACAAAAATGATCTACGAAAAGAGGGAAGAAACCCCACAATATGACTAAAGATGCTTGGTGGACACTCACAGATTTGTGAAAGGATGTTTCATCATCATAGTCTCTGACGAAGGGGACACTAGTGTCACCCTAAGAAAAAACAGTACATTGCAAAAGCCAACAGGCAATTAAGAAATATGGAGCACTATCAGAAACTGTCAGGAGATCCCACAAAGGAGTTCATGCAAGTATCCCATGAAAAATTGTCAAGCTGGCACAAAAAGTAACTGTTGGATAATGATGAATATATGTACTTAAGAACTGATCATCCACGACCCACACCATTTACTTTCTGCAGAAATTCCATGAGGACAAAAACTATCCACCATGGAGACCCATTGTAAGCTCCATTGGAGCCCTCCTTGAAAATACTTCAAGAGTTGTAGATCTCTGCCATTATTCAACATGTTACCACATTGCGAACCAATCTCAGGGATTCACAGACCTTATAAATAGGATAGAGGGCGTACTCTGGAAATCAAGTTATTGGATGGCCACAGTTCATGTGATTTCACTGTACACCTCCATCCAGAATTCAGATGGTTGGAGAGCCTCTGAATATTTCTTGAAGTCATGATCAGTGTCATCTTCATATCATACCAGAATGATAATGGAAATGATTGATTTGTACCTCCAGCACAACATGTTTCCATTCAACAATGAATGTTTTCACCAAAGAGAAGGCACAGCCATGGGGATATCCTTTGCACCAACCTATGCAAATCTCACCATGGGTTGGTGGGAGGCAGAGACTGTGTGGAATTATCAAAACAAGGCTAAAGCGGACCAGGTCATTATGTGGGTCTTCTATATTGATGACTTATTTCTGCTATGAAAAGGTGAAAGAAAGGATTTTGAGGGATTCACTGAGTCCTGAATACAAACCCACAAAAGCTCAAATTCACCTTTGAGATCAGTAACACACAGTTACACTACCTCAACATCAGTGTGTATTTGAAGGATGGCAGACTATGTAGCCATAGGAAAGCTACCAGCAGCAATAGCATCCTCCATGCCAATAGTGGGCATCCATGCACCCTGAAATGGAGTGTCCCCTACTGAAAATTCCACCACGCAAGAAGGAATAGCTCTGAAATAGAAGAATTAGAGGCGCAAGTAGAAGAAATTTGAAGCAAGGGGAAACCCAAAAAAGGTATTGGATGATGCATTAATGAGAGTCCAAAAAACAAAAAGGGAGGACCTGCTGGTAGTTAAACCTAAAAACATGACAAATAATGATGGAGAAGAACCCATAATGAATATAATGGAATCCAACTCATCATATCAAGAAATAAGAGAACTCCTAAAACAGAACTGGCAGATCCTAAATATGGAAGATACCCTGAAACATTCAATCTCAGAATACCCTAATATCACATGGAAAAAAAAACTTCTGTAGGAGACAGACTTACAAGCAGTTACATGCAACCAGAAGAGAAAATGGGGGGAACATCAATTGCAAATTGGCTCACTAAAAATAAGAAGGGGTTCTAGAGGGTGTCAAAGGTGCAAAGCTTGTCCTTAACTTGCAGCAAGATCCAGTTTGAGACACAACATGGCTAGCTTAGTATCATCAAGGAGTGGATGACAAGCGAAACCCTGTTTGTTATGTATGTGTTTCGGAGTGCTCCGGTGGGCAAGGATATGTTGAGGTCACAGTGAATGCATTTAAATTAAGCATTCTTCAGCATGTAAGAGCCATAAAGAACAGGGACTTCACATACTCTGTGGCTAAACCTCTGTGGGAGCTATGGAGATATAAGGAACTTGCACTTTTATGGTATCCAGAATGTCCAAAAGAAACCCTGTGGTGGAGATAGAGAACAGGACCTGCGGAGAATGGAATTAAAATGGATCATACTGATGGAAACAGAGCAACCCTGGGGTCTGAATGTGGATGCATAACTGAACGTGAACCTTTGAGGTAACCATACAATTGTGTGGAAGCATGTGGACTCTATATGAGATGATGTCTTGAGAATAAACATATATGCATGGGTTCTGAATCTTTGTGATATGAAAACGTGATTCAGATTTGGACAGCTTTTATTAAGTAACAAGATGGGACATGTAGGGTAAAGCATCATTCACAATGAAATCTCTACAACAAAGGTTGGGCCACTTACAAATAGGTACAGCATGAGCAATCCTATCACAGTTCTTATATAGGCAAATAGCACAAGTACAAGTACAGCCACAAACACAAATGGAGAGTATTCTTAATTGATAGATTGTAAAGTAGCAATTCGGCATTTTAGAGTCCGCCCTTTAAATTTCATTATCTTAAGTACTAATGATAATGACATATTTTATCTCTTCTTTTGATCAATGCACTTTGGACCAGTACTTAACCAGATAATCTTTTAAGCAATTCAAGCTTGCAACAAAAAAAAAAACCTTGCGATTTTTGTACAGCCCAATAAAACACTGGTGAAGATTGAGGAGCGTGAGATCACTAGTATAGTTGCAGGTTAATTCTGAGGGACTGTAAATGAGAAATCTGGCATCTTAGAGCTCACCCTCCCCATTATTATCATTTTACCTTCTGTATGGCACTAGCACTTTGGTTGTTCCCGCTGAGCAATACCACTGGAACTGGCAGTTAACTAGAAGAGGCTTCAAGAACTGGCACTTTAGGCTTATAAATCTATTACACAGTAGCATTAATCTGCTACCTCTTGGATAGTCAGATGAAGTGCCGTTACAGGTAGCTCAATTTTGACGGGGCTTGGTACTTAATCAGAATAGTCCGCCTGAGGGCATTTTAATTTAAAGTACTTTCACGCTGCATTTTAACTGGCCGTGTTCAGTGCCAGAGCGGTGAAGCCGGGGCGAGCGGTCCAGCTGTTGGCAACCATGCCTTAATAAAGTACGGCCATGACAAGGACGAACCGTCCGTCTGATGGAAATGACTGGCTCATTTTGAGGCACAGAATTTTAAGGAGGGAAAATTAAATGTATGGTGATTTGGAGTCATTTTAACATAAAGTATTTGCACGCTGTACTTTAACTGGCCGTGTTCAGTGCCAGAGAGGTAAAGCCGGGGTGAGCAGTCTAGCAGCTAGTGAGTGCACTCAAATAAAGTATGGCCGATGACGCAGACATGCCATCCATCTGAATGTGACTGACAGGCTCATTTTGAGACACAGAATTTTAAGGGGCAAACATTAAATGTATGTTGATTTGGGAGCATTTTCACTTAGCGTATTGTATGCTGCACTTTAACTGACCATTTCTGGAATCACTCCTTACAGATTACAGATAGAGATAACTTAATCCTCTCACTTAAACTTTCATCTTCTTTCACTTTTTTTGGCTTTTAGTATACCGACCCCTAGGACCAGCATCAAAATGTGTCTAGGTGATCCCTGATATAATAGCAGAGTATGGGTTGTCCACCGCCAATTTCACACTGGTAGGGATCTAAATATACA
Source organism: Triturus cristatus (assembly GCF_964204655.1). Classification (NCBI taxonomy): domain Eukaryota; kingdom Metazoa; phylum Chordata; class Amphibia; order Caudata; family Salamandridae; genus Triturus; species Triturus cristatus. Next base: position 805,274,248 of record NC_140592.1, on the reverse strand, counting down.
TTTTGATGATAGCTTGTGTGCACAGGCCAACGGATTAAAAAGCGATCTAGCAGCGCTACAATAAGAAAAACAATCTACACACATCAAGGGCCATATACTGGACCCTATCTTTTCAAACATCCTATCCTTGGAAATATATGACCCCTTACAAACTGTACTGTCTGATCATCTGCTAATTAATTTTACTATCCTCAAAAATGACCCGCCTAAACAGAACAAATCCTTTACCCAGCAAACTTGACAATGGGCGAAAATGGACATTAGCGGCTGGCAAACAGCTTTGCGTAAAACCACCCCAAGATTGGATGGAGATGTGTGCACATCCTACCTAGCTTTGGGGAGAGGGGATAGTATCCACACGAGAAGAGGTGGCACCTAGACACCACAAAAAAGTTTCTCGATATAGAGTAAAAGTAAGCTGGTTTTCTGCAGAGCTAAGGGGGTTAAAAAAAGAGTGTAAGAGACAAGAAAGGAAATGGAGAGATCAATATGATGAGGAAAACAAACAAGCCTATAAAGCAAGTAAAAAACAATACTATCAGGCAATTCGCAAGGCCCAATTAAAGGACTTTGTGGGGAAGACAAAAGAGACTGCTAATCCCAAAATTTCAAAATTCCTGGACAGCAATAACCTGCTACATCAAACACAATTGGGCTTTCGCTCTGGGTGCAGTACAGAAACAGCCTTATTACTGGCAAAGGAAGAAATGAGAATGACTGTAGATCAAAGAGTGGTGGCTGCGCTACTCCTTTTAGACTTGAGAGCAGTCCTCAACACCGGCTCCCACTCATTCCAGAGAGAAAGGATGAAAGAAACAGGGATTTCAGGGCCTGCCAAAAAGTGGCTAATTACCTTCTCAACAAATAGAAGCTTTCAAGTTAGTGAAGGCACTTTTGTGTCAGAAAAGATGAATGTGGAATGTGGAGTGCCACAGGGCTCAGCGTTGAGTCCTATGCTCTTCAATATCTATGTGAAACCACTGTCAGATATAATCGGGCACATGGTTTCACCATGGTGTCGTATGTGGACGACTCCCATATTGTTGTCTCCATGACTCCAGATACTCCTTCCACCCCTAGGAGACTTAACACATGCTTGAAACAGGTTGCTGACTGGATGGCGGCAAGCTTCCTTAAGTTGAACGGGGACAAAACAGAGGTGTTGGTGGTGGGTAATAATCCATCTCTCTGGGGCCAAATTGCATGGCCTTCTTGGCTAGGTGGACCTCCTATACCGAAAGACAAGGTAAAGAATCTAGGAATGATACTGGATAAAGACTTGACAATGAACTCCCATGCCAAGAAAACAGCAGGGACCTGTTTTGGCCTGATCAGATCACTGAGAAAAACGCTGAGGTGGCTGCCATTGGAGAGTCATAGGATGATGGTGCAAGAATTGATACTTTCCCGCCTGGACTACGGTAACTCCCTTTACATGTGCAGTCCGGCCTATGTCATAAAGAAACTACAGGTAATACAAACTGCGGCAGCTCAAGTACTCTTGAAATTCCCCAAATGGGGACCAGGATGGTATACATATTTTGCTTCACAACCTGGGTACCCATGGCAGGAAAATCTTCAACACTTCACCAAACCCGTACACGGTTGCAATGCTGATGATGATGATGAAGATGATGTATATGAGATCTCCCTACTTAAATTAAAAATACGCCACAAGTTTTTCAGTAGGATCCAGGGAAAACAAGAAAGTATTACCGGTTACCTGGCAGTTTTAAGGGGGTTAAGCAAACTGTGTGAATTTGGGTAACTCGATGACTCCCTCATAAGAGATCAGCTTGTAAGGTGCCACAACAATTCCAAAATACAAGAAAAGTTATTTGCAGAGACAACCTAATCTTCATGACACTATCGCATTAGCTAAATCCATTGAACATACCACTCCGTACATCAAAGAAATGAAATCCCCTGCCAATAGTGACTCTGAGCAGGTATCAGTAATTGCCAACCTTTCGATTGATGATACTGTATGCAAAGTAAAACCGAAAAGGAGTGCCAGCCACGTTCATGACACGGAAGTCAGTAAGCTCAAACGTTACCACTGTTGTAGTAATAACCATTTGGCTAACCATCCCAGTTGTCAAGCTAGGTCCTCTACTTGCGGAAAATGTAACAAAAAAGGGCACTTAGCTAGAGTTTGTTGGAGCTTCTCTAATAAACAAAATGCTGTAGGTAATACCAAAGATGCAAAATCCCAATCTGTGAAGAAAATTGTTTTCCAAGTACATGAGTCTATTGGCATCAACCAAATTAGGTACCCTCAATGCGAAATTGGTCTAAGTAGCAAACTAGTTAAAGTGTACGCAGATTCATGTTCCCCTTTCACATTTATTAACGTTTCTGATTTCAAGAGTATGAACATTTTTAAAGAAGGAAATGTATTGTTTGCTGACATTTCCCCTAGCAGTTACATCAAGGATACTATTTCTTTAAAGAGGCATGCTCAAAACTTGTATAACAGTCAAGGACCAATCACCCAGGGTAAAGTCTATGTGGTTGGAGAAGGGTCAAATCTCCTTGGCTTGCAGCATCAGAAAGAATTAGGAATTAAACTTGACCCCAATAACCCAGAACAGGTGCTCACCATTGACCACTCCATTGCAGGAAAAGATATGAGCAATCAATTCCTTGAAATGTTCACGTCCAAATCAGGCCTTCTAAAAAACTTCCAGCACAAGTTACAACTAAATCCCAATGCCATTCCTGTGGTCCACAAAACAAGATCCCATACCACACCTCATGTGGGAACCTCTCAAGCAAGAGTTTATCCAGATTACAAAACCTAGGCATCATCCAGCCTATTGGTTGCTCTGAGTGGGCCGCCCCGGCTGTTATCACTAAGAAAGATCACGGGGAAGACATAAGAATATGTATTGATATTAGAGATCTTAATTAAAATATCGCCATTGTAAGACACCCATTGCCTCGCATTCACAAGATCCTGAGTTCCAGGGGGGAGGCAACGTACTTTAGTGTCCTAGATCTTTCGATGGCATACCATCAGGTGTAGTTACACCCAGAGTCCAGGGAATTGACTGCCTTCACTACATCCCTGGGGTCATTCATGTTCCGCAGTTGTTCAAAAAAATATGCAGCATGTTTCAGATGGCATATCCATGACATTATGCTTCCAAGATGGCATTTTAATATACGGTGCCACCCCTGAGGAGTATGATGCCTCTCTAAAACAAGTTCTCTCGTATTTCAAGGAGGCGGACCTAACCTTAAAAGAAGAAAAATGCCAAATTTGGGTGGGAGCAGTGGATTATCTTGGGCACACAATCTCTAAGGATGGCTTCAAACCCAAGTTGAGCCTACTTGACGCGGTAGAGGACGCTCCTGCACCAACTTCTAAACAGGAACTCCTGTCCTTCTTAGACCTCGCAGAATACATGACAAAACATATGAAGAACTTTGCCACCTTAATAAACAATCTCATGGAACTTTAAAAAAAAACATGCACCATATATATGGCAAAACGAGCACCAATTTTCTTTTGAGAAAGCTAAGAGATCCATTCTCTCTGTGCCTTACTTATGCAATTTTGACCCCTGCAGAGAAACCATCCTTATCACCGATGCCAGCAACAAGGGTCTTGGTGCCAGGCTTTCGCAAGTCATCGGTGGTAAAGAACGCATTGCAGCCTTTGCCTCATGCACCCTTAGTAACTCGGAGAAAAATTACTCGGTGGTGGAGAAAGAAGCACTAGCATGTTTCTGGGCGAACAGGCATTTTAAATTCTATCTATGGGGGATCAAATTCACATGCATTCTGACCACAAGCCTCTCATATTTATGTTCAATCCCAAGGGTACTCTCAATAGCACACCTAGGGTGGCCAGATAAGTATTGGGGTTGGAAAGATTTTGCTTTAAACTAGAGATTATTGTGGGTGATCTAAATTCAGCTGCAGACTTCCTATCCAGAGCACCTTTAGACTTTGAGGAGCATTATGAAACTCTTGAATACCCCATCTTGGAAATCCACTCTTCAACCATAAGCCCGACAGAATGGGCTGAAACCTTAGGTCAAGATACCATCCTGATTCAACTAAAAGCTTACACCTTACAGGGTTGGTCTAAAGCACGAAATGAAGCCAGTTAGGAAATAAATCGATTTTGGGAAGTTCGGCATGAAATCAACCTACACCATGACCGCATTTGGAGGAACAACAAAATAATACCTCCAGTAGGGTTGAGAGACATGATTGTAGATCTCGTACATGAAGGTCGCCTAGGAAGAAGTTTCACTAAATCTAGTCTCAGGGAACATTATTGGTTTCCTAACATGGACTCATTGGTAGAAACTAAAGTGAAGAACTACCACGTGTGTGCTAATAATGACAAAAATAAACACACCCAGAAGGCTCCGTTGTCCACAGTTTCCATCCCTGACAAACCATGGGAAAAACTAGCACTGGATATCATTGGTCCTATCAACAGAAAGGGTGTCATGAAAAGAGTTGCTTTGTATGAACTGATTATCTCTCCCACTGGGTGGTTGTTAGGATGGTGAACCAAACCACTACTGAGACAATTATAGATTTTCTGCGGGACACGTTTGCCTCGGAAGGCATTCCATCCACCATTCTTACTGACAATAGGGTGTAGTTCACTTCTTCAGCCATGACAACCTTCTCATCTAAATTAGCCATTACTCATCTCAAAACTGCTGTTTACTGTACTCGGGCCAATGGCCTAGTCGAAAGAGTGAACAGGATGAACAAAGAGAACATCAAACTTGCTTGCATCAACCACTTGCCTGTAGAACGGGCACTAAAGTATACGTTGTGGGCTTACCATATTACTCCCATCCAAGTCACAGTTATCTCCGTAAAAAAGGAAACCCAGCAACAAATTCTTCCCTAACTGGATTGGTAGGAGGGAAGAGGTGGAGCATGACTTTAGTGCGGAGAGAGCCAAGATTACTTCTCATCAAGCCAAGTCCAAACTTTACTATAATTGCAAGAATGGGTCTAAGCCTCAGAAATGGGCCAAAGGAGACTTGGTATCCATAAAGAGAGCCATGCACAGTGGGGAAAATGAATCCAAATTCCATCATCCCAAGAAGATGGTAAAAATCAAGCACAATAAAGTAGTGCTTGAGAATGGTTAAAATTGGAACATGGGCAGGCTAGCGAGATACCTGGGTCCGGACAATACCCCGCCCGGAAGCACCTCTCCTGCAAGCGATCCATGAGATTCCTCAGTCAACTGATGAGGTACAACAAAGAGACTGGTTACACACTTAAATGGCTCAAAGGCTTTGGGCCCGATTGACAAAAGTAATCTGAGACAAAATCCTAACTTTACGACTATTGGTATTCACAAAAGGCATTTGGGAGTAGGAAGTTAGGAATCCCAACTTTCCTACTGCTAAATGCCTTTTGTGAATACCGAAAGTCATAAAGTTAGGATTTTGTCTCCATTTAGGAGTTCTAGAGTTAGGAATCCTAACTTTACTAGTCCCAAATGCATTTTGTGAATACCGAAAGTCATAAAGTTAGGATTTTGTCTCAGATTACTTTTGTCAATCCGGCTCTTTGTTATGAAACTACCTTAGTTCTTTTCCTTCCTTAGGCTTTTGGGGAGGAAGATGAGTTATATTCTATTGCCGAATATTGTTTCTCCTTGTTTTACTTCTCCCTGATTCTATTCTAATTGTACTATATGGGATGCCTATTATCCTGGTGCCCCTTCTTCCCTCCCCCCCTCCTCCTTTTCCCTGTTGGTACTTCCCTTCAGTTGGTCGAGAGACTGCCTTACAATGTTGGCTGTGCATCCTCACATGAGGAGCTAGAGAGAGATCGTTGAGGCTGTGTGAACCTGTAGCTGCATAAGTTGGTGGGTTGGTGGAACTGTGGAGACTGGAAATAGACACCTGAACGTACGTTTGTCTGGAGTTCTCCTTTGTAACAAAAACTTTTCATTTTCCTTTTTGAACATCATCCCATTTTCCTTTAAGGAAGACAGGCTGCATTAAAAACATTAAAAACTTAGATTTATTTAAAGCAAACACAGACATTGTGGTCTGCCGTCCCCAGCTGGCCACCATCCCTGTTTTTTTAGTGATTTCGATTGTATCGCAAATTGGCACCTACTTCAGGAATATTAATGAGGTAGGTCAATTGTGACCTACCGGGAATTGCAAACAGTGTAAAACACATTGTTGAATGTAGATGTTTGCAATTTCCTAATAGCGAAATGTAAAATTTTGCTATGAGGAAATCACGAACAGAAATGTACATGTAGTCCTTAATTTTTGGCAGTTTGACATAGTGCATACAAAAATCGGAGTTTAGAATTCTGTTTTTGTTTGAGCTATGTTATTAAACCACCAAAAACAAATGCAGATTGTCACTATCCATGCCAATAGGCTTGATTCAGACAGATTGCCACTGCTTCAAACTAAGTCAATGTGGAAAATATATGCTCCTGGCTATTTTTTAAAAATCTTTCACTTGCTTGCTCTAAAATGTTGGCATCTGTGCACTTTCCTGTTTTAAAATGTTGGCATGTGTGCATTCTATATTTATTTCAAAATTGTGGCATGTCTGAAATCATCTTGATGTACTCAAACCAGAAATATCTAAAGCATTTTCTTTGGAAATTATAAGAATGAGAGGGTCTTTTTCCCATAGAAATTATGGTTAGTGCTCTGCAAACTAAAATATGAATACATTTTCTTAGTTCTCAAATAGCAACAAAGCGGTATTAAATCATTTGCTATCTTAGTTTTTTGTATCCAGTTGATCACTTGATTATTTGTTACACTTAGGAGAGAGGATGTGGCGTAACAGGGGGACCAGGTTACGCCACATACCTGGCGTTCCAGTGTTTCTGAGCAAATTACTTAATCTGCGCATGCCTAAAAATAAAATGAATGGGTCCTTGTGTAAGGAAACAGTTATTTTTTTTTAATCTTTTTATTACGATTTTTTCGTTACAATAAACAAATCAAAATAAGACAGCAGGGTAAAACCAGTACGATACAAATTAAGGAATATTCAACAATGGTGGTCACAAAGACAAACACAAGGGAGCAACAAAAAAAGGGGGGGGGCTCCCCAATCTCAGGCCAGCTCAGCCCCCCTTCACTGCTTCTTAGGACCAGACATCCAGCTTAGAAATGATAGAAATGATGGCCTTCTTAACCAGAATGAGTGCTTAGTCCAGAACTTGTGGAATGTTACTGATGCTCCTGTAAAGTACTCCAATACCTTGGGGTCAAGTCCGCACTACATAAAATAGCAAAACAAAATGTAGGCGTTTTGCCCAATTCTGTCATTGGGCTATGATTGGTCTACATTTAGGTGATCTTTGTGCTATATTTGGGCTCTTTTTTCTCTCTGGTGGCCATCTTGGGAGACTTTTTTGTTATGGAGCGTCCTAATTCCTGATTTACTGCAGTATGCTCAGTAGAAAATGCTTTCAGTTTTCGACTTTGATTCCATCCTAATGGTGTTCAGAAGTGCCACACTTTTGGCATTAATAGAACACTGTGGTAAAGCTGCTGATCATCAGAAAGTTAACTGGCAGTTGGCGGATGGTGTTAAAAGTGCATGTTTCAGTCTGCATGTCAGAAGGTTTTAATGAAATAGAGGAGTAAGATATTTGAGAACTCATTAAAATGTGTCCTAATTTTGCTTTCTATAGCACAAACCATGATTTCTATGACAGAATTGACTGCCTCATTTTGTTCCTTTCTAAATGAAATGTTTTCTGGGCCCACACTTCTTCTGCCTTATCTCATTTGGTACTTACGCTCGGTCCTCCGACAGACCTTGCTTTTCGCACCGAGGGATGTTAGGGTGGCACAATTCATAAATCACCATTTGGCCACACCATGAGAAATAGGAATCGGTCGCTGTAGGAAGATGGCTCTGTATATACTATACCAAAGGAATGTATCATACATGCCAATAGACCCGATTCAGGTGGGAGACTCCTGATTTTGCAAGCCAAAAATGTCTTTATTTTATCTGTCTCCCGCTTGAAATTGCATTTTCATCAATAGAAGTCAATGGGGAAATTACATTCTCCAGCTGTAATTGCAATTTGAACACAATTGAAATGCAGTAGAATGCAATGGTTTGGTCACAGAATAATTACTTTGTACTCGCAAATAGTTGGAATTACTTCTCAGTAATTTTTTTTATGCACTCAGGTATTTCTAGACACTAGGCTGGTGCATTTCTTAAAGGAAGAAAAAAAAGGAGATAATGAGTTTTGCAAGCTCAGTACAGGTTTACACTGTTACTCACGATACACACTCATTCCTTTCACAAAAAAACTGGATTAATGGGTCTGTTTGCAGGATTTGGTCAGATGGGCACTGGAGGCACAGAGGTGGCTGGGTGCAGAGTGCTACACATTAGCCAACAGGCTAAGAACGGTCGAGGACTGGGGGGCTGGGCCGAGCAGACCACCAGTGTGGGAAATAAAAAACGACTGGGGTTGGGATCAGCACAGTAGGGCCCAATGGCCAACAACAGAACTACACCACCAGCAGCAGAGAGGCAGCCGGGTGTTGGATGGGATCTTGGCTGAGGCTGCACATTCGGTTGAGGGTCCTTCAGAGTCAGTCAGCAGCTCCAGGCGAATGGGGTCTTTGGGAGTCGTCGTCTTGTGACTGCCAGCATTCGGATACGGAGTCCGACAGACGGTCGCGGTTGGTTCATCTGGACTGCTTCGATCACGGAGTCGGTCAGGGTGTCGCATTCGGTCGCAGTTAAAGGGCTCTTTCTGTTATTGGCTGCAGGTTTGGTTTAGGAACTTATGGAGGTTCAGGGGTCACTGAGATCCAGGCTAGGATTGCCGGGGGAAACTCCCTAGGGCATTTGGTCACTCAGGCTCGGGCTCCGGGCACCGGGAGTGAAGTGATGGAGACTCATGGAATCGCCCAGAGTCAGAGTCGGTTCTTTTTTAGCAAGTCCGGTGCTAACGGGAGGCAGAGTCTGTTTGGCTGCGAAGGCAGTGCAGGATCTCCGATGTTTTGAGGGCTGCTGGCTGCAGGACACACTGAGGTTTCTGCTGGAGGAGTCTAAGATTGGGACAGGCCAGTAGGGCTGGCACCATGTCAGTGGGTGTCCTCCTCTTCCTCTTTCAGCATGGCTATTCGGTCCTCTGTCTTCTGATTTCTTCTTGGCGGCTCTGGTCTGAGGAGGCAAGGTGCAGGGTTGCCCCATAAATACAAAATTTAGTGGCGTTACAGGTAGGTACATGTCGGGACCAATGAATCCCTTACTTGCGGTGGGTACACCCCCTATTATGCCACCCTCCAGCAGGAGGGGGGCATGAGCCTCTCTCTGGTTGGCTGGGTCCCTCCACCTGTAAGATGGCGGGGACTGAGAGATGTGCATCACCTCGCCTCTTCCTCCTGAGATGTGGGGGTTGGAAAAGGTGGGCACACCTCTCTTCTTATCTTGCTTTTCCCACTGATTCTTGTGCCTAAAGTGGAGGCTAGTTGTTGGGAGCAACAAATGGCTGGCATAGTTCACAAAGACGGCAGGCCTTTGAAGCTTTTCCTTCGTGGACCCTGCCCATCCTGGGGAAGGAGGCTTGGCACCTCGAAACCAGGATGTGCTTTGTTTCAAGACCCCAAGAGCGGTAGGCTCTCGACCCAGGAGTCCAGAAACCTGTCTGATGGTGGCAGCTGGAGAGCAGCCACTCATCCAGGACACTAGTGTTAGGTCATTTTTTTAGGGAGCATCTCTCAGGTGCCCTCTGAGTGCATTCTTCATTAACTCCCACACTGGCATCAGTGTGGGTTTAATGTGTTCAGAAGTTAAATACCAAATTTCCCAGTAAAGCTATTAGGGTGCTGTGGAGTTCGTAATGACAGACTCCCATACCATATACTCTTCATGGTATTACTGCACTCACAATGTCTAAGAATTGATTTAGACAATATAGGGGTACATGGTTCTTGCGCCTGTACCCTAACCACTGGTATAGTGCTCCCAGCTAGAGGTGACTTACATATGCCAAGGCAATGGATTGTAGGTAAGGCACACAGGAATGTGTGCCATGATGACTCTCCACTTCGTTCTGCACCAAAAAGACGCAGCCTGCCATGGAAGTGTGTGTGTTAAGGTACAGGGCCTCTATGGGTGGCACAACATGTGCTATCTTCCCTGGTCACAGTGCCCTTGGTCCCTATGATACATTTTACCAGGTGTCTACTTTAGGCCAGAGATTTGCTAATTGGGTTTTACAACAACACAGTTTGGGGAAATAATATAGGTCCTGGGTACCTGGTTGGCAGGGAAGCGGGCACACTCAATCAAAGTAAATCAAAATTAGTCAAAAAGCGGGGGGGGGGCGACCATGCAAAAAAGGGGCACTTTCCAACAGTAGCCAAGTTTCAACGGTGTTTATTACAAATTAGTAATCAAATTCAAATAGATCACTCTCAAGAACATGTTATAGGATTACATGATTACAACAGAGAGAACAGGTCTCCTAAAGAAATTTAGACTCCCCAATATAAAGCAAACACGTAGTTCAGTCAGAGCAATGCAAGCTAACAGCATCAGGATCTGATGTTCTGAAAACAACCTTATGTACTCCCTTCTATACATTAGCAATCTAAATATCCCAGGCACAGTCCAGAGGGGTAGAATGATTTGATTGGTTCAGATATTTCTCAAACATCAAAGAGTTCCATGTAGGAGGCTAAGCTAAATCACATTAGCTATAGAGAAACAAGCCTTAGCATCTAAGAAGCTCGGTCAAGAGTCTTCAGGGGGTCAGAAATATGCAAGCATCAGCCAAAGGATCATTGAATTCTAAACCTCATAAAGTCCATTAAAAGGGCAGTGGATAATCATAAAGGGGTTTGTAAAAAGATTCAAGGGAATTAGGCATAAGGTCTGCAGAAAGGGTTTAGCAAGGAACTCTGCCAGAGTTAGGGGACAGACTCCAGACAGTTCTGATATCCTTTTTTGGAAATAGGAGTTCTGGCCAATCCACCAGGGCAACCAGTAAGTTATAGTCCACAAGTCCATAGGTGACATCCCTTTCAGTTGCAGCATCCTGAAATGTCCATTGTCCATGGGGTATACACGCTGTGGACTGCAGCAGTCGGCAATCGTCCCACACTAGACATGGAGTGACATCTCTTTCACACACCCATGTTATGGATAAATCGTCCATTCATTAACATTTCAATTCTCATGTCCTTTTCGTCAAGGTCTTCTTCTCAGCCTTTGCATCAATGTCTAATACAGGAATATATCTATTCTAAACTAACAATGCATGAGAATACCTGCAAGAATTATCGAGTTAGCAAAAACAGTAATCAGTTTATTATGAAATGCAGCATGGTGAAACACAGACCCTTAGAGTGAAAGTCAACTTAAAGTATTAAATCAAAGGTGCACATTGAATATGCATGTGCACAACTTAAACATAAACGAATATCATTTCTTTAGTACTTTTAGCTCATATTGTATTAGCATACAATGAATATTCGAGTTTTGCAACAGTAAGTATGACTGAAACTAAATTTGAAAGTACCTACATGTAACATAAAAGCATCCATTGTATGATCATTTTATTTTCTTTGGCAATCATGTTCTACACATGTTATGATAGCTGAGAAGTTATAACTAGGTCACTAAGGGTTATAAAGATATCATAGCACATGTTTAGAAATATTTTTTTGTTTTTTTTGTTCTATATAGTGCAAACTTGACCCGAAAGTATCAGAGCACTTAACATGAGCACTAATTGCATTACAGACGGACACATTCGTTTAAAAAAAATTTTTGTTAGGCACTTGGAGATTAAGTGATTTGCCCAGAATCTCAGGATGTTGAGCATACCTGCAGAGACTCAAACATGGTTCCCTAGCTTCGAGGTTGACCGCTCTAGCTGTTAGGTCACATGCTGTGTGTCAGTAATAAAGCACATTAACTTAGAGAAAATGATTATTTTCATTAAATCAAATGAGTGTTTTCCAAATCATTCATATCAAATCTGTCTGTTAATTGTGGATGGTTCTTACATTTGAGATCAAAATCATTTCTTTAATAAAAGCACTCTGCAATAGTTTTGTCAGAGGAATTTGTTCGCATAAATCATTGTTTCACATAAAACTCTCGAGCAAAGTGCATATTTATTTTGTGTGTCAGATATCATTCTGATTATAGTTATAGTGATGTGTAAAGAGTGGGCAGTTTTGCGCTGCAAAAACCAAAGGAAATGATGGACGGAGTGTTGAACATTGCAAGCACTCACCCCCAGTCAACTGATCTGGGTTTAATCCATCACCGTTCTTTAGCCCACTCTGCCACCCCAGTTCAGACATGGCCATATGCAAATCAGTCTGACCCTGTGCCTCATGGGAACAGTCCAGCCCGAACTGACAAGCCATGTCTCCCCTGGACCGGAAACAAGCTTCCTAGGACCGGTTTCTGGCATTTCAGCCGTCTTCAGCCAGGCTTGCTTGAATCCAGTGGCAAAGTGAGCAAGGGACTCACGTCTGAGCATACCCTGCCAACTTATGGCGAACAAAGCAAAAACCAAAGGAAATGATGGACGGAGTGTTGAACATTGCAAGCACTCACCCCCAGTCAACTGATCTGGGTTTAATCCATCACCGTTCTTTAGCCCACTCTGCCACCCCAGTTCAGACATGGCCATATGCAAATCAGTCTGACCCTGTGCCTCATGGGAACAGTCCAGCCCGAACTGACAAGCCATGTCTCCCCTGGACCGGAAACAAGCTTCCTAGGACCGGTTTCTGGCATTTCAGCCGTCTTCAGCCAGGCTTGCTTGAATCCAGTGGCAAAGTGAGCAAGGGACTCACGTCTGAGCATACCCTGCCAACTTATGGCGAACAAAGCAAAAACCAAAGGAAATGATGGACGGAGTGTTGAACATTGCAAGCACTCACCCCCAGTCAACTGATCTGGGTTTAATCCATCACCGTTCTTTAGCCCACTCTGCCACCCCAGTTCAGACATGGCCATATGCAAATCAGTCTGACCCTGTGCCTCATGGGAACAGTCCAGCCCGAACTGACAAGCCATGTCTCCCCTGGACCGGAAACAAGCTTCCTAGGACCGGTTTCTGGCATTTCAGCCGTCTTCAGCCAGGCTTGCTTGAATCCAGTGGCAAAGTGAGCAAGGGACTCACGTCTGAGCATACCCTGCCAACTTATGGCGAACAAAGCAAAAACCAAAGGAAATGATGGACGGAGTGTTGAACATTGCAAGCACTCACCCCCAGTCAACTGATCTGGGTTTAATCCATCACCGTTCTTTAGCCCACTCTGCCACCCCAGTTCAGACATGGCCATATGCAAATCAGTCTGACCCTGTGCCTCATGGGAACAGTCCAGCCCGAACTGACAAGCCATGTCTCCCCTGGACCGGAAACAAGCTTCCTAGGACCGGTTTCTGGCATTTCAGCCGTCTTCAGCCAGGCTTGCTTGAATCCAGTGGCAAAGTGAGCAAGGGACTCACGTCTGAGCATACCCTGCCAACTTATGGCGAACAAAGCAAAAACCAAAGGAAATGATGGACGGAGTGTTGAACATTGCAAGCACTCACCCCCAGTCAACTGATCTGGGTTTAATCCATCACCGTTCTTTAGCCCACTCTGCCACCCCAGTTCAGACATGGCCATATGCAAATCAGTCTGACCCTGTGCCTCATGGGAACAGTCCAGCCCGAACTGACAAGCCATGTCTCCCCTGGACCGGAAACAAGCTTCCTAGGACCGGTTTCTGGCATTTCAGCCGTCTTCAGCCAGGCTTGCTTGAATCCAGTGGCAAAGTGAGCAAGGGACTCACGTCTGAGCATACCCTGCCAACTTATGGCGAACAAAGCAAAAACCAAAGGAAATGATGGACGGAGTGTTGAACATTGCAAGCACTCACCCCCAGTCAACTGATCTGGGTTTAATCCATCACCGTTCTTTAGCCCACTCTGCCACCCCAGTTCAGACATGGCCATATGCAAATCAGTCTGACCCTGTGCCTCATGGGAACAGTCCAGCCCGAACTGACAAGCCATGTCTCCCCTGGACCGGAAACAAGCTTCCTAGGACCGGTTTCTGGCATTTCAGCCGTCTTCAGCCAGGCTTGCTTGAATCCAGTGGCAAAGTGAGCAAGGGACTCACGTCTGAGCATACCCTGCCAACTTATGGCGAACAAAGCAAAAACCAAAGGAAATGATGGACGGAGTGTTGAACATTGCAAGCACTCACCCCCAGTCAACTGATCTGGGTTTAATCCATCACCGTTCTTTAGCCCACTCTGCCACCCCAGTTCAGACATGGCCATATGCAAATCAGTCTGACCCTGTGCCTCATGGGAACAGTCCAGCCCGAACTGACAAGCCATGTCTCCCCTGGACCGGAAACAAGCTTCCTAGGACCGGTTTCTGGCATTTCAGCCGTCTTCAGCCAGGCTTGCTTGAATCCAGTGGCAAAGTGAGCAAGGGACTCACGTCTGAGCATACCCTGCCAACTTATGGCGAACAAAGCAAAAACCAAAGGAAATGATGGACGGAGTGTTGAACATTGCAAGCACTCACCCCCAGTCAACTGATCTGGGTTTAATCCATCACCGTTCTTTAGCCCACTCTGCCACCCCAGTTCAGACATGGCCATATGCAAATCAGTCTGACCCTGTGCCTCATGGGAACAGTCCAGCCCGAACTGACAAGCCATGTCTCCCCTGGACCGGAAACAAGCTTCCTAGGACCGGTTTCTGGCATTTCAGCCGTCTTCAGCCAGGCTTGCTTGAATCCAGTGGCAAAGTGAGCAAGGGACTCACGTCTGAGCATACCCTGCCAACTTATGGCGAACAAAGCAAAAACCAAAGGAAATGATGGACGGAGTGTTGAACATTGCAAGCACTCACCCCCAGTCAACTGATCTGGGTTTAATCCATCACCGTTCTTTAGCCCACTCTGCCACCCCAGTTCAGACATGGCCATATGCAAATCAGTCTGACCCTGTGCCTCATGGGAACAGTCCAGCCCGAACTGACAAGCCATGTCTCCCCTGGACCGGAAACAAGCTTCCTAGGACCGGTTTCTGGCATTTCAGCCGTCTTCAGCCAGGCTTGCTTGAATCCAGTGGCAAAGTGAGCAAGGGACTCACGTCTGAGCATACCCTGCCAACTTATGGCGAACAAAGCAAAAACCAAAGGAAATGATGGACGGAGTGTTGAACATTGCAAGCACTCACCCCCAGTCAACTGATCTGGGTTTAATCCATCACCGTTCTTTAGCCCACTCTGCCACCCCAGTTCAGACATGGCCATATGCAAATCAGTCTGACCCTGTGCCTCATGGGAACAGTCCAGCCCGAACTGACAAGCCATGTCTCCCCTGGACCGGAAACAAGCTTCCTAGGACCGGTTTCTGGCATTTCAGCCGTCTTCAGCCAGGCTTGCTTGAATCCAGTGGCAAAGTGAGCAAGGGACTCACGTCTGAGCATACCCTGCCAACTTATGGCGAACAAAGCAAAAACCAAAGGAAATGATGGACGGAGTGTTGAACATTGCAAGCACTCACCCCCAGTCAACTGATCTGGGTTTAATCCATCACCGTTCTTTAGCCCACTCTGTCACCCCAGTTCAGACATGGCCATATGCAAATCAGTCTGACCCTGTGCCTCATGGGAACAGTCCAGCCCGAACTGACAAGCCATGTCTCCCCTGGACCGGAAACAAGCTTCCTAGGACCGGTTTCTGGCATTTCAGCCGTCTTCAGCCAGGCTTGCTTGAATCCAGTGGCAAAGTGAGCAAGGGACTCACGTCTGAGCATACCCTGCCAACTTATGGCGAACAAAGCAAAAACCAAAGGAAATGATGGACGGAGTGTTGAACATTGCAAGCACTCACCCCCAGTCAACTGATCTGGGTTTAATCCATCACCGTTCTTTAGCCCACTCTGCCACCCCAGTTCAGACATGGCCATATGCAAATCAGTCTGACCCTGTGCCTCATGGGAACAGTCCAGCCCGAACTGACAAGCCATGTCTCCCCTGGACCGGAAACAAGCTTCCTAGGACCGGTTTCTGGCATTTCAGCCGTCTTCAGCCAGGCTTGCTTGAATCCAGTGGCAAAGTGAGCAAGGGACTCACGTCTGAGCATACCCTGCCAACTTATGGCGAACAAAGCAAAAACCAAAGGAAGCTTGTTTCCGGTCCAGGGAAGACATGGCTTGGCAGTTTGGGCTGGACTGTTCCCATGAGGCACAGGGTCAGACTGATTTGCATATGGCCATGTCTGAACTGGGGTGGCAGAGTGGGCTAAAGAACGGTGATGGATTAAACCCAGATCAGTTGACTGGGGGTGAGTGCTTGCAATGTTCAACACTCCGTCCATCATTTCCTTTGGTTTTTGCTTTGTTCGCCATAAGTTGGCAGGGTATGCTCAGACGTGAGTCCCTTGCTCACTTTGCCACTGGATTCAAGCAAGCCTGGCTGAAGACGGCTGAAATGCCAGAAACCGGTCCTAGGAAGCTTGTTTCCGGTCCAGGGAAGACATGGCTTGGCAGTTTGGGCTGGACTGTTCCCATGAGGCACAGGGTCAGACTGATTTGCATATGGCCATGTCTGAACTGGGGTGGCAGAGTGGGCTAAAGAACGGTGATGGATTAAACCCAGATCAGTTGACTGGGGGTGAGTGCTTGCAATGTTCAACACTCCGTCCATCATTTCCTTTGGTTTTTGCTTTGTTCGCCATAAGTTGGCAGGGTATGCTCAGACGTGAGTCCCTTGCTCACTTTGCCACTGGATTCAAGCAAGCCTGGCTGAAGACGGCTGAAATGCCAGAAACCGGTCCTAGGAAGCTTGTTTCCGGTCCAGGGAAGACATGGCTTGGCAGTTTGGGCTGGACTGTTCCCATGAGGCACAGGGTCAGACTGATTTGCATATGGCCATGTCTGAACTGGGGTGGCAGAGTGGGCTAAAGAACGGTGATGGATTAAACCCAGATCAGTTGACTGGGGGTGAGTGCTTGCAATGTTCAACACTCCGTCCATCATTTCCTTTGGTTTTTGCTTTGTTCGCCATAAGTTGGCAGGGTATGCTCAGACGTGAGTCCCTTGCTCACTTTGCCACTGGATTCAAGCAAGCCTGGCTGAAGACGGCTGAAATGCCAGAAACCGGTCCTAGGAAGCTTGTTTCCGGTCCAGGGAAGACATGGCTTGGCAGTTTGGGCTGGACTGTTCCCATGAGGCACAGGGTCAGACTGATTTGCATATGGCCATGTCTGAACTGGGGTGGCAGAGTGGGCTAAAGAACGGTGATGGATTAAACCCAGATCAGTTGACTGGGGGTGAGTGCTTGCAATGTTCAACACTCCGTCCATCATTTCCTTTGGTTTTTGCTTTGTTCGCCATAAGTTGGCAGGGTATGCTCAGACGTGAGTCCCTTGCTCACTTTGCCACTGGATTCAAGCAAGCCTGGCTGAAGACGGCTGAAATGCCAGAAACCGGTCCTAGGAAGCTTGTTTCCGGTCCAGGGAAGACATGGCTTGGCAGTTTGGGCTGGACTGTTCCCATGAGGCACAGGGTCAGACTGATTTGCATATGGCCATGTCTGAACTGGGGTGGCAGAGTGGGCTAAAGAACGGTGATGGATTAAACCCAGATCAGTTGACTGGGGGTGAGTGCTTGCAATGTTCAACACTCCGTCCATCATTTCCTTTGGTTTTTGCTTTGTTCGCCATAAGTTGGCAGGGTATGCTCAGACGTGAGTCCCTTGCTCACTTTGCCACTGGATTCAAGCAAGCCTGGCTGAAGACGGCTGAAATGCCAGAAACCGGTCCTAGGAAGCTTGTTTCCGGTCCAGGGAAGACATGGCTTGGCAGTTTGGGCTGGACTGTTCCCATGAGGCACAGGGTCAGACTGATTTGCATATGGCCATGTCTGAACTGGGGTGGCAGAGTGGGCTAAAGAACGGTGATGGATTAAACCCAGATCAGTTGACTGGGGGTGAGTGCTTGCAATGTTCAACACTCCGTCCATCATTTCCTTTGGTTTTTGCTTTGTTCGCCATAAGTTGGCAGGGTATGCTCAGACGTGAGTCCCTTGCTCACTTTGCCACTGGATTCAAGCAAGCCTGGCTGAAGACGGCTGAAATGCCAGAAACCGGTCCTAGGAAGCTTGTTTCCGGTCCAGGGAAGACATGGCTTGGCAGTTTGGGCTGGACTGTTCCCATGAGGCACAGGGTCAGACTGATTTGCATATGGCCATGTCTGAACTGGGGTGGCAGAGTGGGCTAAAGAACGGTGATGGATTAAACCCAGATCAGTTGACTGGGGGTGAGTGCTTGCAATGTTCAACACTCCGTCCATCATTTCCTTTGGTTTTTGCTTTGTTCGCCATAAGTTGGCAGGGTATGCTCAGACGTGAGTCCCTTGCTCACTTTGCCACTGGATTCAAGCAAGCCTGGCTGAAGACGGCTGAAATGCCAGAAACCGGTCCTAGGAAGCTTGTTTCCGGTCCAGGGAAGACATGGCTTGGCAGTTTGGGCTGGACTGTTCCCATGAGGCACAGGGTCAGACTGATTTGCATATGGCCATGTCTGAACTGGGGTGGCAGAGTGGGCTAAAGAACGGTGATGGATTAAACCCAGATCAGTTGACTGGGGGTGAGTGCTTGCAATGTTCAACACTCCGTCCATCATTTCCTTTGGTTTTTGCTTTGTTCGCCATAAGTTGGCAGGGTATGCTCAGACGTGAGTCCCTTGCTCACTTTGCCACTGGATTCAAGCAAGCCTGGCTGAAGACGGCTGAAATGCCAGAAACCGGTCCTAGGAAGCTTGTTTCCGGTCCAGGGAAGACATGGCTTGGCAGTTTGGGCTGGACTGTTCCCATGAGGCACAGGGTCAGACTGATTTGCATATGGCCATGTCTGAACTGGGGTGGCAGAGTGGGCTAAAGAACGGTGATGGATTAAACCCAGATCAGTTGACTGGGGGTGAGTGCTTGCAATGTTCAACACTCCGTCCATCATTTCCTTTGGTTTTTGCTTTGTTCGCCATAAGTTGGCAGGGTATGCTCAGACGTGAGTCCCTTGCTCACTTTGCCATTGGATTCAAGCAAGCCTGGCTGAAGACGGCTGAAATGCCAGAAACCGGTCCTAGGAAGCTTGTTTCCGGTCCAGGGAAGACATGGCTTGGCAGTTTGGGCTGGACTGTTCCCATGAGGCACAGGGTCAGACTGATTTGCATATGGCCATGTCTGAACTGGGGTGGCAGAGTGGGCTAAAGAACGGTGATGGATTAAACCCAGATCAGTTGACTGGGGGTGAGTGCTTGCAATGTTCAACACTCCGTCCATCATTTCCTTTGGTTTTTGCTTTGTTCGCCATAAGTTGGCAGGGTATGCTCAGACGTGAGTCCCTTGCTCACTTTGCCACTGGATTCAAGCAAGCCTGGCTGAAGACGGCTGAAATGCCAGAAACCGGTCCTAGGAAGCTTGTTTCCGGTCCAGGGAAGACATGGCTTGGCAGTTTGGGCTGGACTGTTCCCATGAGGCACAGGGTCAGACTGATTTGCATATGGCCATGTCTGAACTGGGGTGGCAGAGTGGGCTAAAGAACGGTGATGGATTAAACCCAGATCAGTTGACTGGGGGTGAGTGCTTGCAATGTTCAACACTCCGTCCATCATTTCCTTTGGTTTTTGCTTTGTTCGCCATAAGTTGGCAGGGTATGCTCAGACGTGAGTCCCTTGCTCACTTTGCCACTGGATTCAAGCAAGCCTGGCTGAAGACGGCTGAAATGCCAGAAACCGGTCCTAGGAAGCTTGTTTCCGGTCCAGGGAAGACATGGCTTGGCAGTTTGGGCTGGACTGTTCCCATGAGGCACAGGGTCAGACTGATTTGCATATGGCCATGTCTGAACTGGGGTGGCAGAGTGGGCTAAAGAACGGTGATGGATTAAACCCAGATCAGTTGACTGGGGGTGAGTGCTTGCAATGTTCAACACTCCGTCCATCATTTCCTTTGGTTTTTGCTTTGTTCGCCATAAGTTGGCAGGGTATGCTCAGACGTGAGTCCCTTGCTCACTTTGCCACTGGATTCAAGCAAGCCTGGCTGAAGACGGCTGAAATGCCAGAAACCGGTCCTAGGAAGCTTGTTTCCGGTCCAGGGAAGACATGGCTTGGCAGTTTGGGCTGGACTGTTCCCATGAGGCACAGGGTCAGACTGATTTGCATATGGCCATGTCTGAACTGGGGTGGCAGAGTGGGCTAAAGAACGGTGATGGATTAAACCCAGATCAGTTGACTGGGGGTGAGTGCTTGCAATGTTCAACACTCCGTCCATCATTTCCTTTGGTTTTTGCTTTGTTCGCCATAAGTTGGCAGGGTATGCTCAGACGTGAGTCCCTTGCTCACTTTGCCACTGGATTCAAGCAAGCCTGGCTGAAGACGGCTGAAATGCCAGAAACCGGTCCTAGGAAGCTTGTTTCCGGTCCAGGGAAGACATGGCTTGGCAGTTTGGGCTGGACTGTTCCCATGAGGCACAGGGTCAGACTGATTTGCATATGGCCATGTCTGAACTGGGGTGGCAGAGTGGGCTAAAGAACGGTGATGGATTAAACCCAGATCAGTTGACTGGGGGTGAGTGCTTGCAATGTTCAACACTCCGTCCATCATTTCCTTTGGTTTTTGCTTTGTTCGCCATAAGTTGGCAGGGTATGCTCAGACGTGAGTCCCTTGCTCACTTTGCCACTGGATTCAAGCAAGCCTGGCTGAAGACGGCTGAAATGCCAGAAACCGGTCCTAGGAAGCTTGTTTCCGGTCCAGGGAAGACATGGCTTGGCAGTTTGGGCTGGACTGTTCCCATGAGGCACAGGGTCAGACTGATTTGCATATGGCCATGTCTGAACTGGGGTGGCAGAGTGGGCTAAAGAACGGTGATGGATTAAACCCAGATCAGTTGACTGGGGGTGAGTGCTTGCAATGTTCAACACTCCGTCCATCATTTCCTTTGGTTTTTGCTTTGTTCGCCATAAGTTGGCAGGGTATGCTCAGACGTGAGTCCCTTGCTCACTTTGCCACTGGATTCAAGCAAGCCTGGCTGAAGACGGCTGAAATGCCAGAAACCGGTCCTAGGAAGCTTGTTTCCGGTCCAGGGAAGACATGGCTTGGCAGTTTGGGCTGGACTGTTCCCATGAGGCACAGGGTCAGACTGATTTGCATATGGCCATGTCTGAACTGGGGTGGCAGAGTGGGCTAAAGAACGGTGATGGATTAAACCCAGATCAGTTGACTGGGGGTGAGTGCTTGCAATGTTCAACACTCCGTCCATCATTTCCTTTGGTTTTTGCTTTGTTCGCCATAAGTTGGCAGGGTATGCTCAGACGTGAGTCCCTTGCTCACTTTGCCACTGGATTCAAGCAAGCCTGGCTGAAGACGGCTGAAATGCCAGAAACCGGTCCTAGGAAGCTTGTTTCCGGTCCAGGGAAGACATGGCTTGGCAGTTTGGGCTGGACTGTTCCCATGAGGCACAGGGTCAGACTGATTTGCATATGGCCATGTCTGAACTGGGGTGGCAGAGTGGGCTAAAGAACGGTGATGGATTAAACCCAGATCAGTTGACTGGGGGTGAGTGCTTGCAATGTTCAACACTCCGTCCATCATTTCCTTTGGTTTTTGCTTTGTTCGCCATAAGTTGGCAGGGTATGCTCAGACGTGAGTCCCTTGCTCACTTTGCCACTGGATTCAAGCAAGCCTGGCTGAAGACGGCTGAAATGCCAGAAACCGGTCCTAGGAAGCTTGTTTCCGGTCCAGGGAAGACATGGCTTGGCAGTTTGGGCTGGACTGTTCCCATGAGGCACAGGGTCAGACTGATTTGCATATGGCCATGTCTGAACTGGGGTGGCAGAGTGGGCTAAAGAACGGTGATGGATTAAACCCAGATCAGTTGACTGGGGGTGAGTGCTTGCAATGTTCAACACTCCGTCCATCATTTCCTTTGGTTTTTGCTTTGTTCGCCATAAGTTGGCAGGGTATGCTCAGACGTGAGTCCCTTGCTCACTTTGCCACTGGATTCAAGCAAGTCTGGCTGAAGACGGCTGAAATGCCAGAAACCGGTCCTAGGAAGCTTGTTTCCGGTCCAGGGAAGACATGGCTTGGCAGTTTGGGCTGGACTGTTCCCATGAGGCACAGGGTCAGACTGATTTGCATATGGCCATGTCTGAACTGGGGTGGCAGAGTGGGCTAAAGAACGGTGATGGATTAAACCCAGATCAGTTGACTGGGGGTGAGTGCTTGCAATGTTCAACACTCCGTCCATCATTTCCTTTGGTTTTTGCTTTGTTCGCCATAAGTTGGCAGGGTATGCTCAGACGTGAGTCCCTTGCTCACTTTGCCACTGGATTCAAGCAAGCCTGGCTGAAGACGGCTGAAATGCCAGAAACCGGTCCTAGGAAGCTTGTTTCCGGTCCAGGGAAGACATGGCTTGGCAGTTTGGGCTGGACTGTTCCCATGAGGCACAGGGTCAGACTGATTTGCATATGGCCATGTCTGAACTGGGGTGGCAGAGTGGGCTAAAGAACGGTGATGGATTAAACCCAGATCAGTTGACTGGGGGTGAGTGCTTGCAATGTTCAACACTCCGTCCATCATTTCCTTTGGTTTTTGCTTTGTTCGCCATAAGTTGGCAGGGTATGCTCAGACGTGAGTCCCTTGCTCACTTTGCCACTGGATTCAAGCAAGCCTGGCTGAAGACGGCTGAAATGCCAGAAACCGGTCCTAGGAAGCTTGTTTCCGGTCCAGGGAAGACATGGCTTGGCAGTTTGGGCTGGACTGTTCCCATGAGGCACAGGGTCAGACTGATTTGCATATGGCCATGTCTGAACTGGGGTGGCAGAGTGGGCTAAAGAACGGTGATGGATTAAACCCAGATCAGTTGACTGGGGGTGAGTGCTTGCAATGTTCAACACTCCGTCCATCATTTCCTTTGGTTTTTGCTTTGTTCGCCATAAGTTGGCAGGGTATGCTCAGACGTGAGTCCCTTGCTCACTTTGCCACTGGATTCAAGCAAGCCTGGCTGAAGACGGCTGAAATGCCAGAAACCGGTCCTAGGAAGCTTGTTTCCGGTCCAGGGAAGACATGGCTTGGCAGTTTGGGCTGGACTGTTCCCATGAGGCACAGGGTCAGACTGATTTGCATATGGCCATGTCTGAACTGGGGTGGCAGAGTGGGCTAAAGAACGGTGATGGATTAAACCCAGATCAGTTGACTGGGGGTGAGTGCTTGCAATGTTCAACACTCCGTCCATCATTTCCTTTGGTTTTTGCTTTGTTCGCCATAAGTTGGCAGGGTATGCTCAGACGTGAGTCCCTTGCTCACTTTGCCACTGGATTCAAGCAAGCCTGGCTGAAGACGGCTGAAATGCCAGAAACCGGTCCTAGGAAGCTTGTTTCCGGTCCAGGGAAGACATGGCTTGGCAGTTTGGGCTGGACTGTTCCCATGAGGCACAGGGTCAGACTGATTTGCATATGGCCATGTCTGAACTGGGGTGGCAGAGTGGGCTAAAGAACGGTGATGGATTAAACCCAGATCAGTTGACTGGGGGTGAGTGCTTGCAATGTTCAACACTCCGTCCATCATTTCCTTTGGTTTTTGCTCAGTTTTGCGCTGCACCAAGTTTTACCAGTTTGTTCCAAACAAGATGATTCGAATGTGCCACACTTTTGACATATAAGACTGTTAGCACTCTAGTTTTTCTTTAGAACAATCTAGGAGGCTGCAGTACAACGTAGGGGAACCAATTG
Organism: Triturus cristatus; assembly: GCF_964204655.1. Classification (NCBI taxonomy): domain Eukaryota; kingdom Metazoa; phylum Chordata; class Amphibia; order Caudata; family Salamandridae; genus Triturus; species Triturus cristatus. Next base: position 805,250,479 of record NC_140592.1, on the reverse strand, counting down.
ACAGTTGCTCCTGATGGAGGTACATGTTTTACTGAGAATGTCAGACTCTGCATTCCTGCTAGATCTAGCTTCCTGCCAAATTTGGTTTAGTTTTGTTCAGAGGTTTTTGCTGTGGCCCTTCCCAAAGAAGTCTATGGAAAATGCATGGGTATTTTGCGTTTTGGTACCCCTGCTTTTTGCTTGGACCCCCCTTTTTTGGAAAGTTTTGTCAAATGGTGCCAAAGTTATTGGCAACACAAGAAAGTTATTTCCTACTCACACATGGACACACACACACATATGTATATTTTTTTTAACTGAAAAAACCAAAGGTTACAGGGATGTTATAGTTAGGCTGACATTTCATTTGTACAAAACCAGAGAAATTCTGCAGATATAGTTACCTGAGCTAACTATAATTCATGCCCCTCAATGCGCTGCTTATGACCTCACGTATTATATCACTCATGATATGGTCAGTGACATCACTGATGACATCTCAAATGACATCACTGATGACATCACTGATTACATCTCAAATGACATCACTGATTACCTCATCCAGTCATTGTGAGTGTTTTCTAAAAATTACTGAGTGTTAAACATATATACTAAGGTAACTCGCTGTGGAAGTGCCTGTATTGGTAACTGAATGGGTGTGTAAGTGGTGTATAGAAGAGTGACTCGGTATATAAAAGAACTTATACATGAGATAGTGGGTGTGTGAGTTTTTGTATAGGTGAGCGAGTGGGTGTGTCAATGCTTGTATGAGTAAGTGAGTGGCTGTGTGAGTATCTGTATAGTTGACTGAGTTGGTATATCAGTGGTTGTATCTGGTGAATGAGAGGGTGCATGAGGGGCTAAATGGGTGAGCAGATACATAAGTGTCTGTATGGGCGAGTGACAAGGTACATGAGTGGCTGTCTCGGTGCATCAATGGGTGTGTAAGTGGGTGTATGGGTGAGGGAGTTAGTGTGAGAGAGGCTGTATGGGAAAGTGCATGGTTCTCTCATTCTCTGCGTAGGTGTGTGAATATATGTATTAGTATATGTATAAGTAACTGAGTGGCTGTGTGAGTAATTGTATGGGTGAGTTAGTTGCTGTGTGAGTGACTGTATGGGTAACAGAGCAGGTGTGTGAGTTGGTGTATGGTTAACTGATTTACTGTGCCAGTAGCTGTATGGGTGTATGAGTGGGTGTGTAAGTGTGTCCAGTTAGTTGAGGGTGAATCCAGGTTTCAATAAGTGTTTGAAGTGCAAGGCATGCAAGCATGGAGTGAACAAAAGGGAGATCCTGCTACCATAAATGAACAAACCATGGAAAATCCCATGCTTCTTCAACTGGAGGAGTGACCATGTGGTGTATGTCCTACAGTGTACTTGCCCCAAGATCTACGTTGGTAGTACAACCCACATGGCACATATTAGGATCCTCCGGCACCTCAGGGCAGTAAAAAACAGGGACAAGTCATACCCGGTAGCCCGTTACATCAATGAGGCCCAGGGAGGAAATATGGATGAGTTGTCATACTATGTAATTGATTCAGTCCCCAAAAATAGACAAGGTGGGTATTGTGAGAGTAAGCTCAGGCAACTTGAATCCAGATATATTTTAATGTTTGATAGAAAGACACCTCAAGGCCTGAATTCAGAAGAAGATATGCATGTCCATCTTGAGTAAGAAAAACACAAACCTGACTAATCCATTTTCATAATGAGAAGAAAACGAACTAATGATTTATTCTGTCTGATCAATGTTTTTAGGCTTTTTATGAAATCGTTATGTATTTTCACGTAAACAACTTAGGGGCCGATTATGTTGGCGGGCGGATCGCCACCGCCCGCATGGCAGTGGTGATCCGCCCGCCAATCTCTACCGCCCGCCTCCCATTTACCCCCGCCACATTACGATGGCGGGTGGACCCCGGCGGACAGAAAGCCCGTCCACCGGTTTTCCGCCGGTCGACTCGTCGACTGGGCGGAAAACATGTTTGATATGGTGGCGGTGCATGCAAGACACCGCCATCCATATTTTGATGCGGGCGGAGATCGGCCCTGCCAAAGGCTCACGGTCTTTGCTGTTGGGGGCCCGTAGTGGGCCCCCAGGGTGTTGGGGGGTGGGGGGTGCACATGGGGGGTACCTATGGTACTCTCCAGCATTTGCATGCACAAGGTGGCAGGCACCGCGCGGTGCCTGTCACGTTGTGCATTCAAATACACAACATGCATTTTTTACCTTGAGGCGAGTGCTGCTTGCAGCACTGCCCGACGCAATGTAAAAAATGCGTGATGCGCCCACCAATGTGGCAGGCACATCCTAATTGCCCATGCGGGATCGCCGCACCCTTAGCAGGCGATCCCATTTCCCGGGATGATGGAATAGACCCCTTAGTTTTTAAGACCAGGCACCAATATTTGCACCTTGATAAGGTAACATAATTAGGCTATGAGATTAAATAATGAACAGATAGGTCATTTTGTTTTGGACAGGACTTGAATGATTGATGTTGCATATACTGCACTGAAACTTTTGAATAAGCATTATGTACAAGCATTTGCACTGTATGTTGACACTCGGATAGTATTTTATAGCTAATGCATTTGCGCGTTATATGAGTTGCGGTTTGCACTGATGCACTTGCACTTTGAAACATCTGATACTACACGATAACACATTACCAGAAGAATGAATAATGAGATTAAAACTAGTGTGTTTTTTTTATAATCATATTATTTAGCATTTGCACTTTTATGGGAAATTGCACCTGATGGAGTCCTAACATTTATGGTGAGGCCTTGCAAATTGCACAGTTATTCTTTTATGAGAGTGTTATATTATGTTTAAAGTGTTTTTGTTCAGGCAGCTATGGGCAAACAGTGGAGCAAATCAATATATAGACATTTACACTTTATACCGATACTCCAGGAGTGATGGTATTTAAGGCACTTGCACTTTATAAAACAAGAGATATTTTGCACATATGAACTGGCACGTATGAATCTAGAGTAAACTCAGTTGAGAAATTCAATCTACTGTGGGGGTATGTAATTTTTTCACTTTAAATGCGAAATTCCACTCAAGAGAATTCAATTGGATACTGAGAGATTAAGCGTTTTACACAGTTAAAACTGCACTCTAATGCGAATCTGTGCAAATTGAAGTCTTCCAATAGTACCAGAGTGGAAGATCAGGCAGTAAGGTACAAATTCATACCCATGCACTTTAATGGAAAATTACACCTTTTCCATGGTAACATGGGGGTCACCCACATCACTTAAAAATTGAGGCGGTTGAGACATGCTAGACGCAGCCATTTTAAACTAGCACAAACACTAACTAAAAACAGTAACAACGTATGTGCATGTAAAAAAAAAAAAAAAAAGTAATTAATTGTTAATAATCCCTTACATGGAAATATAAAGTTAGCGTTTGTGGTAACGGAGCCACCCGGCCCGTTCCAGCACGCCGTTCACGCATCCACGCACCCGGAGGGCGGGCACGCCCGACGGTATAAATAAAGGGGCGCGAGACCGCTCGAGGTCTTCGGCCCACACAGTAACCCCTGCTGTCGTGTCCTTATTCGTCCCATGCCCCTAGGCCTCCCATACCCCCCACGTGCCACCGAAGAACACCACATTGGCGACGAGGGCGGAGCCTACCCGCGCCTCGCCTCTCCGGCACTAACAACTTGCCTGGGGGGGTGCCCGGCGCACTCCGCAGAGGCGGAACGTGGAGGACCTCGCCGCGCGCGTCCTCGCGCTGGAGGGCAGCTGGCGCTCTGCAGGTGAGCTCGTGGCTGGCTCTGGCTCTGCCGGGGAAGGCCCCGAAGGCAGTGTGCAGCAGAGGCGTCCTCAGCGGTGCCTGAGGGGGAGTGATACTACTGAAGCCCATCTCAGAGAGGAGAAAAAAAAAAAACAAAAAAAAAAAACACAGGAAACCGGCAGGTCTCGCCTACGCGCAGCATCCAAGGGGGAGAGAGACTAATAAAGCACATCACACGGAAAAAATACCCGGCAGGTCTCGCCTACGCGCAGCATCCAAAGCAGCGCAGGTCTCGCCCACGCGCAGCACCAGCAGCAGCAGAGGTCTCGCCTGGACACCTGCCACGCAGCGACGGTCTGGGGGCGCGAGCAGTGAAGGGTGACGAACATGACGACCCCGGCCCCCAGCGGCAGTGGCACGGCGCAGCAGCCTCCGCCGGCAGCCGCCGCGCAGCCCGCGGCCGCCGCGCCTGGACACAGCGCGGTGGCCCCGCTGCCGCCATTCAGCGGATTGTCGGACCCCTCCACGGCGGCAGTGCGGTGGCGGTCATGGATCGGACGGCTGGAGCACTATTTTGTCGGAGTGCGGGAGACGGACAACACGGTCAAACGATCTCTCCTCATGTGCTACGGGGGTGAAGAGCTGTACGACCTCTTCGAAACTCTGCCGGACCGGGGGAACGACGACGACTATGCGGGCGCCATAAGGGCCCTGAACCGCCATTTTGATCCCCAAACGAACCCCGATTTCGAGTGGTTTAAGCTTCGCCAGGCGCGACAGGAAGAAAACGAAAGCATTGACGTCTTCTATGCACGCCTGCGGAAACTCTCGCTGTCCTGTGTGCTGCCGGACCAGAGGGCAGAGATTCGGGCTCAACTCATACAAGGGTGCAGGTCGGTCCCGTTGCGACGTCTCATCCTGCGGGAGCCAGGTATCACCCTTGAAAACATCCTGGTCCTAGGCCGGTCTCACGAGCTGTCCAATGCTCGGGCGGATGCGATGGAGGCGGCCCTCAATCGGCCGGCGACTGCCCCGAAACCGCCAGTGGTCAAGGAAGAGAGAGTGGACGCGCTGCAGAAGCGACCGAATCAACAGCGAGGAGCCGCGAGAGCTCCACAGGGCAGCGCGTGCGGCAACTGCGGCCTGGGTCACCCACCTGGCGGCCGGTGCGTCGCGATGGGACAGACATGCCTGAAGTGTGGCCGAGCGAACCACTTTGCGAAGGTCTGCAGAGGTGGCCGAAGGGGGCGCGGTGGTGCTTCCGGCCCACGGGGGGCAACGGCGCGTGTACACCAACTGACCGCGGAGGAATCCGCCGCCCTGCGTGAAAACTCCAAGCCAGAGTTCGATGAAGAGGGAGAAGAAGAGGAAGTCTTCTTCGTGTCGTTCGTAGGCCGAGAAGGCACGAGGAGAAGACCGCCGCCCATGTGTGACATCATGGTGGCCGGGTCCCCGGTGAGTGCTCTCATTGACACGGGGGCGTCGGTGAACGTCATGGACAGTTGCCAGTATGAGAGGTTGTCGCCACGCCCACCCCTGAGACCCTCCAAAGCCCAAATTTTCACGTACGACAGTGACCGGCCACTGTCTCTGCGAGGGGTGATCGACGTTGAAGTCGTCAGCGAAGGCCGGAAGTTGGCCACGACATTCCACGTGGCGGAAGGCAAGAGGGGCACCCTGCTGAGCTGCCACACCGCCGAAGATCTGGCGCTGGTATTCTTCGCAAATCAGGTGCACGATCTGCATGCAAGGGAGATACTGAAGGACTTTCCGATGCTGTTTCAAGGTCTAGGATGCCTACGCGGAAAGCAGTTCAGACTACACGTGGACCCGACGGTCCGGCCCATGGCGCTGCGTCACCGGAGAATACCATTCCTCCTGCGACCACAGGTAGAAGAGGAGTTGCAAAAATTGGAAGACTTGGGGGTGATTGAGAAAGTATCGGGTCCGACCCCGTGGGTGTCCCCCCTGGTCGTGGCGCCCAAACCCAAGCAGCCCGGCGCCATCCGACTGTGTGTAGACATGCGCCTCCCAAACAAGGCAGTCAAGCGCGAAAGACACCTCACGCCCACCATGGACGATATTGTGGCCGACCTCAACGGCGCACAGTGGTTCACAAAATTGGACCTCAACGCGGGGTACCACCAGCTTGAGCTCCACCCCGACAGCCGCAACATTACCACCTTCTCCACCCACGTTGGCCTGCGGAGGTATAAGCGGCTGAGCTTCGGAATCTCGTCAGCGGCCGAAGTTTTCCAAAACGCCATACGGGAGACTCTCTCGGGTCTCCAGGGAGTCATCAACCTAAGTGACGACATTCTAGTGTTCTCACGAACTCTGGAAGAACACCATCGACATCTGCGTGACACGCTGCAGCGGCTGGCGGATAGTGGACTCACCCTTCACGAGGCCAAGTGCTCCTTCTACCAGGAGTCGGTCGAATTCTTCGGCTACATCTTCTCGAGGGAAGGCCTGAGAGTGGATCCGAAGAAAGCGGTAGCGATCCGCGCTGCCCCGAGGCCCACATCTGCCACCGAGGTCAGGAGCTTCCTGGGGATGGCAACCTACTGCGGGCGGTTCATTCCCAATCTGGCGTCCCTGTCGGAGCCGCTCCGGCTTCTCACGAAGAGTGGTCATCCGTGGACCTGGACGGCCAAGGAAGATATGGCGTTCCAAGCGGTCAAGGACGCGCTGATCGATGACAAGGTGATGGCGTACTTCAGGCCCCACCGGCGGACAGAGGTGGTGGTGGACGCGAGCCCCGTGGGGCTGGGCGCAGTCCTGATGCAAGAGACGGAGGCGAAAGAATGGGTCCCGACCGCGTATGCCAGCAGGGCTCTGACGGCTACGGAGATGAGGTACGCGCAGATCGAGTGGGAGGCGCTGGCCATCAAGTGGGCCTGCCAACATTTCCATCTCTACCTGTATGGGCACGACTTTCGGGTGGTCACCGACCACAAGCCCCTGGTTCCGCTCTTCGCTGGCACGGCGAGGCTAGGGCCCCCGAGGATCGAGAGATGGGCGGTCCAGCTACAAGCGTACCGATTTGAGGTCGTGTTCCGACCCGGGGCCAGCAACCCAGCGGACTTCCTGTCCCGCCACCCGGAGCTGGTGCGCCCTGATCAGGCGGAGGAGGCGGAGACGGAGGAGTTCGTCCGACTAGTGTCGCAAGCTGCATGCCCGGTGGCACTCACGTTGGAAGACATCGGCAAAGCCACGGAACTGGACGACTGCCTCGTGAAGGTGAAGCGCACGCTGGCGACCCACCACTGGCGGAACTTCCTGGATGGAGTGCAGGCCCTCACCGAAGAGGAGAAAGTATATCGACAGCAGGTGTGGAACGCGCGGAGTGAACTCAGCGAGGGGCCGCACGGGGTGGTCCTGAGAGGAGCAACCCTCGTCATTCCGATGAGTCTCCAAGGAGAGGTGGTCAGGTTGGCACATCAAGGGCATCAAGGCATCTCCAAGACCAAGGCAAGGCTGCGGAGCAAGGTGTGGTTCCCGCGGATGGACGCGCTGGTTGAGGAAGCCATCCGCAGCTGTCACTCGTGCAACATCACGGGGGGGGAACCGACGCCTCACCCAGTGATCACGGAGGAACCCTGTCTGGAACCCTGGTCCAAGCTGAGTATAGACTTTGGTTCGTTCCCGGATGGGCGACACACCTTAGTGGTGGTGGACTCACACTCCAAGTTCCCGGTGGTGGAAGTAGTGTCATCGACGGCGTTCAGCCAGGTGCGAGCGGCGCTAGATCGCATATTTGCCATGATGGGCCTGCCTGAGGAAGTCCGATCGGACAACGGGCCCCCGTTCCAAGGGCGAGAGTTCCAGGAATACCTTGCGGCTCGAGGGGTCAGACACAGGAAGATTACCCCGCAGTGGCCCCAGGCGAATGGGGAAGTGGAGCGTTTCATGCGCACGATGAACCGGGCGCTGAGAATTGGAGTCGAGCAAGGAGAAGATGCGGATCAGTGCCTCTCGCAGTTCCTAAGTGCCTACCGGCGGACCCCCCACTGTACAACCAGGTGTGCGCCAGCGCACCTTCTGTTCAAGAAGGCCCCCAGGGACAATATCCCGGCGAGTCATGTGTGGCTGCCCACGCCGCTAGACCAAGAGGCGGCGCAAGGAAGAAGGCGAACCTCCAACGAGAAAGCCAGTCTGAAGAGGAGAGCCCGGGGGAGGAGTCTCCAGGTGGGAGACAGGGTCATCCTGAAGGACCGGTACCCGAATTGGAAGTATCGTACCCCATTCGAACCGGAGGTGTGGGAAGTGACCGGAGTGCGGGGCACCATGGTGTCCGCCAGGAGAGGGACGCGGACGGTAACGCGAAATGCGTCTTGGTTCAAACGAATAACATCTGGCGTCCCCGAGACCGACCAGGAGGAGGAAGAGTTTGAGGCCCCGGAGGGGGGCGGCTCACCAGGATTGCCGGCAAGCCCGTCACAGAACGCACCCCCACTGCCCGGGGCGAACGAGAGAGAAGGCGGGGCCCCCGCCGAGGCCGAGGCGCCCAATGGCCGAGGAGATGTTCCACGGAGTCGGCCGTATGGACTTCGGCCAAACCCGGCCCCTAGTAAGAGACTGAGAGACTTTGCGTGGTGTGCGCAAGAACTGAACTGTCCAGCGAGAAATGATCTCTGTATCTGAAAGATTGGAGGGATGTGGTAACGGAGCCACCCGGCCCGTTCCAGCACGCCGTTCACGCATCCACGCACCCGGAGGGCGGGCACGCCCGACGGTATAAATAAAGGGGCGCGAGACCGCTCGAGGTCTTCGGCCCACACAGTAACCCCTGCTGTCGTGTCCTTATTCGTCCCATGCCCCTAGGCCTCCCATACCCCCCACGTGCCACCGAAGAACACCACAGCGTTGTTCAAAAATTGCATAAAAACATAAAGTTAGCGTTGTTCAAAAACCTTTCACTGTAAGTTTTCAGCGTTATCCCAACAATGTGTGACTTTCACTGTAAGTCCTCAGCGTTATCCCAATAATGTGTGTATCACTGATACACAAACATATTCTTCTCCCAATTCGTGTAAAAACGAAACGTTGCGGAACAAAGTAGATGTCCAAGTGTGTGTATCACTGATACACGACGAAAAGCCAGCAATGACGTCGATCACGACTCTGGTGTAACGTGAAACGGGTGGTTTGCAGCGATGCTGCCGCTCGCTTTTCGTGACTCCACAAACAATCAAGAGCAGCACACGTGCAGGTGAGTCCAGCGCACGAGGCTATTGTCTTTCAAAATAATGTCAACGTTGGTGAGGGCCCAAAAATTGCAGCGCAAAATTAAAGAGTTTTAAAGATCAATCTCCCCTCACATCAGTACGCGAGTACAGCACGGCAGCTCTGAAGATCTGTCTTCCCTCACGACAGTATGCGAGTACAGTACGGCAGCGCGAACACCAGGAGCGCAGCCGTTAATGTCCATTCATTGTCATTCATTGAGGACAGAGTTCAAAATAGACATCCATCAGCAAAGTCGATAGTCCTTCCCGTCGATATCAACAAAGTATGCTCGCACCGGAACCATACAAATTTCCGCGCTGGCACTCAACACAGTGAACAACCTCGCTTGACTGTTGAGCAGCTCTTAACGATACCAATCTTCGATGAAAACAGGTACACAGGTACAGTTTCGATGTCTCTATACAGAAGTTGACATCAATTCGTGTTGTGCACAAAACGATGAAATTCCAGATTCAGTTAAATTGAAATAAGTATCACTTGGCAGTAGGTTCGATATGGGGAGACTGGTGGCATCAATTCCTGTCCCCAAGCAGGTCACTCGTCGCCAGTGTAAAGTCCATGAAATTCAAGAAGGCTGGGCCGAGCAGACCACCAGTGTGGGAAATAAAAAACGACTGGGGTTGGGATCAGCACGGTAGGGCCCAATGGCCAACAACAGAACTACACCACCAGCAGCAGAGAGGCAGCCGGGTGTTGGATGCGATCTTGGCTGAGGCTGCAGATTCGGTTGAGGGTCCTTCAGAGTCAGTCAGCAGCTCCAGGCGAATGGGGTCTTTGGGAGTCGTCGTCTTGTGACTGCCAGCATTCGGATACGGAGTCCGACAGACGGTCGCGGTTGGTTCATCTGGACTGCTTCGATCACGGAGTCGGTCAGGGTGTCGCATTCGGTCGCAGTTAAAGGGCTCTTTCTGTTATTGGCTGCAGGTTTGGTTTAGGAACTTATGGAGGTTCAGGGGTCACTGAGATCCAGGCTAGGATTGCCGGGGGAAACTCCCTAGGGCATTTGGTCACTCAGGCTCGGACTCCGGGCACCGGGCACCGGGAGTGAAGTGATGGAGACTCATGGAATCGGCCAGAGTCAGAGTCGGTTCTTTTTTAGCAAGTCCGGTGCTAACGGGAGGCAGAGTATGTTTGGCTGCGAAGGCAGTGCACGATCTCCGATGTTTTGAGGGCTGCTGGCTGCAGGACACACTGAGGTTTCTGCTGGAGGAGTCTAAGATTGGGACAGGCCAGTAGGGCTGGCACCATGTCAGTGGGTGTCCTCCTCTTCCTCTTTCAGCATGGCTATTCGGTCCTCTGTCTTCTGATTTCTTCTTGGCAGCTCTGGTCTGAGGAGGCAAGGTGCAGGGTTGCCCCTAAATACAAAATTTAGTGGCGTTAAAGGTAGGTACATGTCGGGACCAATGAATCCCTTACTTGCGGAGGGGGGCATGAGCCTCTCTCTGGTTGGCTGGGTCCCCCACCTGTAAGATGGCGGGGACTGAGAGATGTGCATCACCTCGCCTCTTCCTCCTGAGATGTGGGGGTTGGAAAAGGTGGGCACACCTCTCTTCTTATCTTGCTTTTCCCACTGATTCTTCTGCCTAAAGTGGAGGCTAGTTGTTGGGAGCAACAAATGGCAGGCATAGTTCACAAAGGCGGCAGGCCTTTGAAGCTTTTCCTTCGTGGACCCTGCCCATCCTGGGGAAGGAGGCTTGGCACCTCGAAACCAGGATGTGCTTTGTTTCAAGACCCCAAGAGCGGTAGGATCTTGACCCAGGAGTCCAGAAACCTGTCTGATGGTGGCAGCTGGAGAGCAGCCACTCATCCAGGACACTAGTGTTAGGTCATTTTTTTAGGGAGCATCTCTCAGGTGCCCTCTGAGTGCATTCTTCATTAACTCCCACACTGGCATCAGTGTGGGTTTAACGTGTTCAGAAGTTAAATACCAAATTTCCCAGTAAAGCTATTAGGGTGCTGTGGAGTTCGTAATGACAGACTCCCATACCATATACTCTTAACGGTAATACTGCACTCACAATGTCTAAGAATTGATTTAGACAATGTAGGGGTACATGGTTCTTGCGCCTGTACCCTCACCACTGGTATCGTGCACCCAGCTAGAGGTGACTTACATATGCCAAGGCAATGGATTGTAGGTAAGGCACACAGGAATGTGTGCCATGATGACTCTCCACTTCGTTCTGCACCAAAAAGACGCAGCCTGCCATGGGAGTGTGTGTGTTAAGGTACAGGGCCTCTATGGGCGGCACAACATGTGCTATCTTCCCTGGTCACAGTGTCCTTGGTACCTATAATACATTTTACCAGGTGTCTACTTTCGGCCAGAGATTTGCTAAATGGGTTTTGCAACAATACAGTTTGGGGAAAGAATATAGGTCCTGGGTACCTGGTTGGCAGGGAAGCGGGCACACTCAGTCAAAGTAAATCAAAATTAGTCAAAAAGCGGGGGGGGGGCGACCATGCAAAAAAGGGGCACTTTCCAACAGTAGCCAAGTTTCAACGGTGTTTATTACAAATTAGTAATCAAATTCAAATAGATCACTCTCAAGAACATGTTATAGGAATACATGATTACAACAGGGAGACCAGGTCTCCTAAAGAAATTTAGACTCACAATGCAAGCTAACAGCATCAGGATCTGATGTTCTGAAAACAACCTTATGTACTCCCTTCTATACATTAGCAATCTAAATATCCCAGGCACAGTCGAGAGGGGTAAAATGGTTTGATTGGTTCAGATATTTCTCAAATATCAAAGAGTTCCATGTAGGAGGCTAAGCTAAATCACATTAGCTATAGAGAAACAAGCCTTAGCATCTCAGAAGCTCGGTCAAGAGTCTTCAGGGGGTCAGAAATATACAAGCATCAGCCAAAGGATCATTGAATTCTAAACCTCATAAAGTCCATTAAAAGGGCAGTGGATAATCATAAAGGGGTTTGTAAAAAGATTCAAGGGAATTAGGCATAAGGTCTGCAGAAAGGGTTTAACAAGGAACTCTACCAGAGTTAGGGGACAGACTCCAGACAGTTCTGAAATCCTTTTTTGGAAATAGGAGTTCTGGCTAATCCACCAGGGCAACCAGTAAGTTATAGTCCACAAGTCCATAGGTGACATCCCTTTCAGTTGCAGCATCCTGAAATGTCCATTGTCCATGGGGTATACACGCTGTGGACTGCAGCAGTCGGCAATCGTCCCACACTAGACATGGAGTGACATCTCTTTCACACACCCATGTTATGGATAAATCGTCCATTCATTAACATTTCAATTCTCATGTCCTTTTCGTCAAGGTCTTCTTCTCAGCCTTTGCATCAATGTCTAATACAGGAATATATCTATTCTAAACTAACAATGCATGAGAATACCTGCAAGAATTATCGAGTTAGCAAAAACAGTAATCAGTTTATTATGAAATGCAGCATGGTGAAACACAGACCCTTAGAGTGAAAGTCAACTTAAAGTATTAACTCAAAGGTGCACATTGAATATGCATGTGCACAACTTAAACATAAACGAATATAATTTCTTTAGTACTTTTAGCTCATATTGCATTACCATACAATGAATACTCGAGTTGTGCAACAGTAAGTATGACTGAAACTAAATTTGAAAGTACCTACATGTAACATAAAAGCATCCATTGTATGATCATTTTATTTTCTTTGGCAATCATGTTCTACACATGTTATGATAGCTGAGAAGTAATAACTAGGTCACTAAGGGTTATAAAGATATCATAGCACATGTTTAGAAATATTTTATTGTTTTTTTTGTTCTATATAGTGCAAACTTGACCCGAAAGTATCAGAGCACTTAACATGAGCACTAATTGCATTACAGACGGACACATTAATTTAAAAAATTTTTTTGTTAGGCACTTGGAGATTAAGTGATTTGCCCAGAATCTCAGGATGTTGAGCATACCTGCAGAGACTCAAACATGGTTCCCTAGCTTCGAGGTTGACCGCTCTAGCTGTTAGGTCACATGCTGTGTGTCAGTAATAAAGCACATTAACTTAGAGAAAATGATTATTTTCATTAAATCAAATGACTGTTTTCCAAATCATTCATATCAAATCTGTCTGTTAATTGTGGATGGTTCTTACATTTGAGATCAAAATCATTTCTTTAATAGAAGCACTCTGCAATAGTTTTGTCAGAGGAACTTGTTCGCATAAATCATTGTTTCACATAAAACTCTCAAGCAAAGTGCATATTTATTTTGTGTGTCAGATATCATTCTGATTATAGTTATAGTGATGTGTAAAGAGTGGGCAGTTTTGCGCTGCACCAAGTTTTACCAGTTTGTTCCAATCAAGATGATTCGAATGTGCCACACTTTTGACATATAAGACTGTTAGCACTCTAGTTTTTCTTTAGAACAATCTAGGAGGCTGCAGTACAACGTAGGGGAACCAATTGACAGTTGCTCCTGATGGAGGTACATGTTTTACTGAGAATGTCAGACTCTGCATTCCTGCTAGATCTAGCTTCCTGCCAAATTTGGTTTAGTTTTGTTCAGAAGTTTTTGCTGTGGCCCTGCCCAAAGAAGTCTATGGAAAATGCATGGGTATTTTGCGTTTTGGTACCCCTGCTTTTTGCTTGGACCCCCCTTTTTTGGAAAGTTTTGTCAAATGGTGCCAAAGTTATTGGCAACACAAGAAAGTTCTTTCCTACACACACATGGACACACACACACATATGTATATATTTTTTTTACTGAAAAAACCAAAGGTTACAGGGATGTTATAGTTAGGCTGACATTTCATTTGTACAAAACCAGAGAAATTCTGCAGATATAGTTACCTGAGCTAACTATAATTCATGCCCCTCAATGCGCTGCTTATGACCTCACGTATTATATCACTCATGATATGGTCAGTGACATCACTGATGACATCTCAAATGACATCACTGATGACATCACTGATTACATCTGAAATGACATCACTGATTACCTCATCCAGTCATTGTGAGTGTTTTCTAAAAATTACTGAGTGTTAAACATATATACTAAGGTAACTCGCTGTGGAAGTGCCTGTATTGGTAACTGAATGGGTGTGTAAGTGGTGTATAGAAGAGTGACTCGGTATATAAAAGAACTTATACATGAGATAGTGGGTGTGTGAGTTTTTGTATAGGTGAGCGAGTGGGTGTGTCAATGCTTGTATGAGTAAGTGAGTGGCTGTGTGCGTATCTGTATAGTTGACTGAGTTGGTATATCAGTGGTTGTATCTGGTGAATGAGAGGGTGCATGAGGGGCTAAATGGGTGAGCAGATACATAAGTGTCTGTATGGGCGAGTGACAAGGTACATGAATGCCTGTCTTGGTGCATCAATGGGTGTGTAAGTGGGTGTATGGGTGAGGGAGTTAGTGTGAGAGAGGCTGTATGGGAAAGTGCATGGTTCTCTCAGTCTCTGCGTAGGTGTGTGAATATATGTATTAGTATATGTATAAGTAACTGAGTGGCTGTGTGAGTAATTGTATGGGTGAGTTAGTTGCTGTGTGAGTGACTGTATGGGTAACAGAGCAGGTGTGTGAGTCGGTGTATGGTTAACTGATTTACTGTGCCAGTAGCTGTATGGGTGTATGAGTGGGTGTGTAAGTGTGTCCAGTTAGTTGAGGGTGAATCCAGGTTTCAATAAGTGTTTGAAGTGCAAGGCATGCAAGCATGGAGTGAACAAAAGGGAGATCCTGCTACCATAAATGAACAAACCATGGAAAATCCCATGCTTTTTCAACTGGAGGAGTGACCATGTGGTGTATGTCCAACAGTGTACTTGCCCCAAGATCTACGTTGGTAGTACAACCCACATGGCACATATTAGGATCCTCCGGCACCTCAGGGCAGTAAAAAACAGGGACAAGTCATACCCGGTAGCCCGTCACATCAATGAGGCCCAGGGAGGAAATATGGATGAGTTGTCATACTATGTAATTGATTCAGTCCCCAAAAATAGACAAGGTGGGTATTGTGAGAGTAAGCTCAGGCAACTTGAATCCAGATATATTTTAATGTTTGATAGAAAGACACCTCAAGGTCTGAATTCAGAAGAAGATATGCATGTCCATCTTGAGTAAGAAAAACACAAACCTGACTAATCCATTTTCATAATGAGAAGAAAACGAAATAATGATTTATTCTGTCTGATCAATGTTTTTAGGCTTTTTATGAAATCGTTATGTATTTTCACGTAAACAACTTAGGGGCCGATTATGTTGGCGGGCGGATCGCCACCGCCCGCATGGCAGTGGTGATCCGCCCGCCAATCTCTACCGCCCGCCTCCCATTTACCCCCGCCACATTACGATGGCGGGTGGACCCCGGCGGACAGAAAGCCCGTCCACCGGTTTTCCGCCGGTCGACTCGTCGACTGGGCGGAAAACATGTTTGATATGGTGGCGGTGCATGCAAGACACCGCCATCCATATTATGATGCGGGCGGAGATGGGTCCTGCCAAAGGCTCACGGTCTTTGCTGTTGGGGGCCCGTAGTGGGCCCCAGGGAGTTGGGGGGTGGGGGGTGCACATGGGGGGTACCTATGGTACCCTCCAGCATTTGCATGCACAAGGTGGCAGGCACCGCGCGGTGCCTGTCACGTTGTGCATTCAAATGCAAAACATGCATTTTTTACCTTGAGGCGAGTGCTGCTTGCAGCACTGCCCGACGCAATGTAAAAAATGCGTGATGCGCCCACCAATGTGGCAGGCACATCCTAATTGCCCATGCGGGATCGCCGCACCCTTAGCAGGCGATCCCATTTCCCGGGATGATGGAATAGACCCCTTAGTTTTTAAGACCATGCACCAATATTTGCACTTTGATAAGGTAACATAATTAGGCTATGAGATTAAATAATGAACAGATACGTCATTTTGTTTTGGACAGGACTTGAATGATTGATGTTGCATATACTGCACTGAAACTTTTGAATAAGCATTATGTACAAGCATTTGCACTGTATGTTGACACTCGGATAGTATTTTATAGCTAATGCATTTGCGCGTTATATGAGTTGCGGTTTGCACTGATGCACTTGCACTTTGAAACATCTGATACTACACGATAACACATTACCAGAAGAATGAATAATGAGATTAAAACTAGTGTGTTTTTTTTTATAATCATATTAATTAGCATTTGCACTTTTATGGGAAATTGCACCTGATGGAGTCCTAACATTTATGGTGAGGCCTTGCAAATTGCACAGTTATTCTTTTATTAGAGTGTTATATTATGTTTAAAGTGTTTTTGTTCAGGCAGCTATGGGCAAACAGTGGAGCAAATCAATATATAGACATTTACACTTTATACCGATACTCCAGGAGTGATGGTATTTAAGGCACATGCACTTTATAAAACAAGAGATATTTTGCACATAGGAACTGGCACGTATGAATCTAGAGTAAACTCAATTGAGAAATTCAATCTACTGTGGGGGTATGTAATTTTTTCACTCTAAATGCGAAATTCCACTCAAGAGAATTCAATTGGATACTGAGAGATTAAGCGTTTTACACAGTTAAAACTGCACTCTAATGCGAATCTGTGCAAATTGAAGTCTTCCAATAGTACCAGAGTGGAAGATCAGGCAGTAAGGTACAAATTCATGCCCATGCACTTTAATGGAAAATTACACCCACTAGACAGGTGCATACACCATTTAGAATAATACTTCTGCATCGCGTCAGAATTAAATATAAAGGAGGCTGCCGTTCATCACGCATTAAGCGGTTTTACAAATTGATGCCTATAGACACGCACGGCAAATGACTTAATTAAGTAGGTAACATCTCAACACTCAGTACTACACAACTGTATAGTCTAAGCAAAGTGTTTAATCTAAAATACAATAATATATAGAGACACAACAACTCCAATACTTTGCCAACATATCACAAAGTGAGTGCAACATAATGAGACATCTTCAAGGGGCATTAAGCATATATGTATAAAGCAGGCAAAATAATATAAAAATAAAAGAAAAAGAAAAACAATAGGAGGGTTATGTAAAAAATATACAAAATAGGGATGAGAAACAATACAAGTTAAGGAAATGAAACTTAAAAACATACATATGTGAAAGTATGTCTTTAGGAGGATCAAAATCTTTAAATCAGTAATTTCATTTATATGTGTATATATATATGTTTTGTGTGTGATTTAGCAATATGGAAAATTGTGCAATATTAGTTCATACAAATGTATAGGATAAGGTAAAATAACTGTCAAACTTCAGGAATCAAATGGCAACATTGAAATTTATAAGTGTGTTGTTTATGTCTATGCTACCATGTGACCGTACCAACTGACCTAAGTGAAATACCGTAATGTGGCTCTTTGTGAGAACAAGGCAGGTGACCCTGCTGAAATTCGTTATAGCCCTTAAAACAAACAACAACTTTCCCTGAAATCTGGATATATATATGTATGTATATGTATATCCTACGACTTGGCCTAACCTTTTGCCCCACGTCAGAATACAAGTTTGTACGGACTAGAGTTGATCTGTTCAGATACATAAGAAAACTGAAATTACAAAAGATCTTTTCCCTCCATCCCAAAGGAGAACCAACGATTGGGGGATCTAATCAGGGGGACTATGATTCTGATTTTCTAACTGGCCATGACCTGGAGGCTCTTATGACCTTAGAAACTTTGGATACCGATAAAGAACAACAGGACGAAATGAATAACTTGAAAACCCGACTTGAAGAAGGGGGAATAGTACAGTCTAGTGGACATAGCATCTTTGAGAAGAAATCACGTGTGATTCCACATTTTCTTTGATGCCATCGACTTTTTCAATGAGGCAGTGCTTACAGATCTTAAGGAATTTGGACAGACTGAAAAAACAAAAGAATTGGCATTATAACATCCCCAGAAAACAATGGGAAGTCATAAGACATTGAAAGCAGACACAACTGTAGAGATAAAACCCTCCGATAAAGGAGGCAACATTGTAACACTATAACAAGGAAGCCATGAGATAGCTGGAGCACAGAGAATACCATATGCCGGTCAAGAGGGCAGACTATTTGGGAAGCATTAGAGTTTATCATGCACTCTTACAAGGCTGGAGAGATGAGGGAATGTTAGACCATGATAAATTTCTGTTTCTGCATTGCGAATCTCTGGTTATTCCACCCTTTTACCAACTTCCAAAAGTACATAAGGACTCTACTAATCCTCCAGGAACACCCATTGTGGCCTCAATCAATAGTCTTTTAGAAAAGACATCGACTTATATTGATTTCTTCCTTGCTCCCCTTGTAAAAGATCTGGCATCCTGCATCGGAGATAATCAGGACTTTCTGAGGTTAATAGAGGGGATTGTTTAGGAAACAGACATACTCCTCATTACCGTAGACATTACTAGCTTATACACCTGCACAAACCACTAAGACAGGATTACATCTGTGAATGGTTCCTCAACAGAAGATCGCTTGGATTTCAAAAACATAACTTGATGCTCCTCCATATGATTACCTACTGTTTAAATAATAAAAAAAAATGTTTGCAGGAAATCTGTAAAAACAACAACGCGGGACCGCCATGGGCACATGCTTCGCCCCCAGCTACGGGAATCTCTTCATGGGCTGGTGGGGGAAGCACGTGGCCTGGGGGGACCCCATGAACAGTGGATTGATCACAAAATATTATGGGCGAGATATATAGATGATCTTTTAATTTTTGGCAGGGGAGTCAATCCTCGGCTGAGGAGTAGATTACCTCACTGAACAATAATGAATGTAACTTACAGTTTACAGCTCATATTAGTGAAAGATCGGTGAACCATCTAGATCTGGAAGTATTAGTTGAACAAAGTGCCCTACAGACACGATTATACAGAAAGCCAACAGCAGGCAACGCTGTGTTACATGCAGCCAGTCATCACCCCAAAAGTCAAATGAGAAACATTCCATACGGAGAGCTTTTGCGCTTAAAACGCAACTGCTCTACCCAACAAGACTTTCAACAAGCTAGAAAAGAAGCATTGGGGAGGTTTAAAATGAGAGGGTATACTAACTCTACCTTACAACAAGCAAGTGGCTGAGTGGATAAAATAGAAAGAAGTAACCTATTAGTAGCTAAAATTCATACTACCACACAGGAAGGACCTGCTAGGATGATAACCAACTAAAATGGCAAATCTGGGGATATCGTGCACATCTTTAAAAAGAACTGCACATACTTAAGACTGATAATGTGCTTAAAAATCTTATTCCAGATTATCCTTTGATTACATACAAACGTAGCCATTCTCTTAAAGATCACTTAATCCACAGCCATTATGATGCAGTACCGAAGGTAAAGACTAGAATATCTGAAGTAGGATTTTATCCATGCATGCACTGTAAAGCATGCAAATATAGAAATAAAGTCACAAGTTATAAGGGGAGATCAGGGGATCCTAGAACTCTAAGAACTATCAAACAATTTCTCAACTGCAATTCAGACTTCACAGTGTGTTGTTTGGAATGTCCGTGTTCCAAGCTATACATAGGAAGTACAATTCACCCCACCAAAAAGCGAAAGACAGTTTTACAATAAATGGAACCGGGATGCTCTTAATCTTAGGCTCACTGGAGAGTTTTCATTGATGTAACATTACATGCGAAGGTGGCAGAATCCACTGGAGGAGTTATTTATGGACAGATTGGACTATGAGTTCCAGAATGCTGGTGTGAAAATCATTAAAATCATAGGCCCACTAACGGCGAAAAAAGCAAATTATTTGTAACTTCTTTCCTTTTCCGCCTAATCGCATGCACTTGCCCGTGAGCAAGGAGCAGGCAGCTCCGAAACGCGTAGGGCCTCCATCATCACTTTGAAAGAGTATTCCCGGTTTGTCTGGAGAAAGAATGCTGCCACAAGCTGCAGGATTCGGCTGTCAATGAGTGCGTCCCTGCAGGGGGACACCTTGTTGAAATGACATAATCTGGGCCGTCCCGGCCGGGGGAATTTGCACTGCCATGAAAGGAATGTGAACTGCTGTGTATAGACTAGCTGTGCACGCGCGGAGAGACAGTTTTACAAGAAATGGAACCGGGGTTTTTTTAATCTTAGGCTCACTCGCATGCGAAGGTGGCGGAATCCACTGGAGGAGTTAATTATGGACAGATGGTACTACGAGTTCCAGAATGTTGTTGTGAAAATCATTAAAATCATAGGCCCACCAGGAGTCGATGTAACATTACATGCGAAGGTGGCAGAATCCACTGGAGGAGTTATTTATGGACAGATTGGACTATGAGTTCCAGAATGCTGGTGTGAAAATCATTAAAATCATAGGCCCACTAGCGGCGAAAAAAGCAAATTATTTGTACCGTTTTTCCTTTTCCGCATAATGGCATGCACTTGCCCGTGAACAAGGAGCAGGCAGCTCCGAAACGCGTAGGGCCTCCATCATCACTTTGAGAGAGTATTCCCGGTTTGTCTGGCGAAAGAATGCTGTCACAAGCTACAGAATTCGGCTGTCCTTGAGTGCGTCTATGCAGGGGGACACCTTGTTGAAATGATGTAATCTGGCCCGTCCCGGCCGGTGGGATTTGCACCGCCATGAAAGGAATGTGGACTGCTGTGTATAGACTAGCTGTGCACGTGCAGAGAGACAGTTTTACAAGAAATGGAACCGGGGTGCTTTTAATCTTAGGCTCACTGGAGAGTTTTTATTGATGTAACATTACATGCGAAGGTGGTGGAATCCACTGGAGGAGTTAATTATGGACGGATGATACTACGAGTTCCAGATGCTGGTGTGAAAATCATTAAAATTATAAGCCCACCAGGGGGGCGATAAAAGCAAATTATTTGTACCTACTTTCATTTTCCACCTAATCGCATGCACTTGCCCGTGAACAAGGAGCAGGCAGCTCCGAAACGCGTATGGCCTCCATCATCACTTTGAGAGAGTATTCCCGGTTTGTCTGGAGAAAAAATGCTGCCACAAGCTGCAGGATTCAGCTGTCCCTGAGTGCGACCTTGTTGAAACTAAATATATATATATTTATATATATATATATATATATATGCACGAACAATTTTCCACAAGTTGGGTAGAAAAACAAGCCACTCCAGTCCAAAGGTTTTGCTCAATGCTGCGGGTTTATTCGACAGACAACAAGACGCGTTTCGATCTCAGCCGAGATCTTGGTCACATGACCTTAGGTGAGTTTCACTTACAATTTAAAGGTACAGTGTACACGACGCAGCGTGTATAGTAAACATAAAAGAAATATTCATCAATACAGAGGCTTGTGCGTGTTCGTTCGATCATACAATGAAGTTTGGTTTTTGTACATACAAATATATAGTTATTTCATTTGTAAATAAACATAATCCAGAATATAAGCTGAGGAAATAAATTCATGTTTATTTACCCTCTTCAAGGTGGCATAGATTGAAATGGAGAGATTGAGTAAAGTATTTCAATCAGGCAATACAGGTAGGGGTGAAGGTCTAGTACCTCAGTTGAGCATTGGCCAAAGTGGAGAATATCGGTAAAGTACCTGGATAATCAATGAGGAAGGCGTGAAGGTGTAGTACCTTAAAATGCTGACAAACAGTGAGGCAGGTGATAGTTCTATTTGTTTAATAATCATGATATTGTCGAAATGAAAAATTCAACAAGATTGTCGAATCTTGTGTGCTCTTAACCAGTTATCAGTGACTATGTTCCTCGTATTCCAATCTGTCAAGATAAAAATAATAAATCATTAATATTGAAATATAAATCCTCTGGTATATCAAAGCAGCATTTTGTTGTGTACATTGTCTCAACATAATAACATATTTCCACATTCTACACATATAAAGGTATATGTACCACCAGCTATACAATTCTGGAAAAGAAGGTAGAGTTACAAAACAGCACATAAAGTAATCCATAAAAATGAAGTTAAAATTTGTATCACCCCGTTAGGGTGATATCATAAAGAAACTCATGGTTAGGTTGCAGGAAGCGTATATCAATTTTCACAAATGTACATAAAGTTCTTCGTCATTATTCATACCGAGTGGGAACATGCTGCCAGCTAGTAGAATCAGTCGTGATTCTAGACGGCGCAGGGCTCGAATTCTATTACCTCCTCTTGGGTGTTTTGGGATGGTTGCTAAGCCAATGTATCTAGCTTTGGTCCAGTCACCCCCATGCATCTCATCAAAGTGTCTCGCTGTACTGTAGCTATGGTCGTGATTGGTGATGGCCCGCCAGTGTTCTAAAATTCTTTTCTTAACTGGAAATGTGGTTGATCCTACATACCATTTATCACACGGGCAGACAATAGCATAGACTACAAATTCAGTGCTGCACGAAATGGACTTATTGATTTTCCATTTGTTTTTGAGTCTAGGTAGTGTGATTTCCTTGGTGTTAACACTGTGGCTACAGGCTTTGCATTTGCTGCATTTGTGAAAGCCTATTCTCTGATCTAGCCAAGTTTTTTTCTTTTGAGGCTGTAGATGACTGTCTACTAGTTTATCTTTTAAGGATGTAGTCTTTCTGTAGGTAATAGCTGGTGTCTGTCCTAACTTAGTTTGGAGGAGAGGATCCTGTGTGAGGATATGCCACCTTTTCTTTAAGATTTTCCTCAACTCGTCTGCCTGTGTACTGAACGTTGTAATAAAACGGACAGGTGTGTCAGTATTGTCTGGTTTATTCAGTTTTTTAGGGGGCGAGAATAGGGCATCATTATGGCTTAAAAGATCTGCCTTTTTGGCGCCTCTTTGCAGCATCTTGCTGGGATATCCCCTGTTTTTGAATCTAGTTATCATTTTAAGTTTATTTTTTTCATACAGTGTATTGGTGCTACAGTTCCGTTTAGCTCTTAGAAATTCGCTGTAAGGTATACTCCACCTAAAATTAGGTGGGTGACAACTAGCTGCATGGAGGATAGAATTCCCTGCCGTTTTTTTCCTGAACAAGTCAGTGGTTAACATGCCATCTTCTATTGTTAATTTGATGTCAAGGAAATCTATACTGTGTTGGCTGTGTTGCATGGTAAACCTAAGGTTCAGGTTATTAGAATTCAAATGATTTACAAATTCAAGCAGATCCAATTCGTTGCCTTCCCATACAAAGAAAATATCATCAATGAATCTGAGCCATAGTCCGATATTGTTTGACCATGGCTCAGTATCTTCACTCCAGAGTACCTGCTTCTCCCACCAGCCAACCATGAGATTGGCATAGCTGGGGGCGAAGCAGGTACCCATCGAGGTGCCCTGTAGCTGTTTGTACCATTTATCATTAAACATAAATACATTTTCAGTGAGACAAATTTCGATCATTTGTAGGAGCATCCGTGTGTGTTCCAAAAATTCAATGTTTCTAGCTTTTAAGAAATATTGGCAAGCCATCAGGCCATCTGTATGTTTTATGCTCGTATATAAGCTCTCTACATCTAGACAGACCATCCAATATTCTTTTTCCCAGTGCAGGTTCTGAATTTTCTGAAGGAAATCTGTGGTGTCTCTGAGATATGAATTGAGGTCTTTGACATATGGAAACAAAAAATGGTCAATGTATACTGATGTTTTCTCAAGAAGGCTATTTTTGGAAGAAACTATAGGGCGACCAGGTGGGTTGATTGGATCCTTGTGTACTTTGGGTAGTAAATAGAAGGTGGGTGTGGTGGGTGTTTCATTCATTAAATATTTCTTTTCATCCCAACTCAAAAGTTTTCGGTCAGACCATTCATTCAGGTACCCATGGTATCTAGTGAGTAGTATGTCAAGATATGACTTATCTACCCTCTCATAGCATGTGGGGTTGTTTAATTGTCTCATGGCCTCTTGGATATATTTGTCCCTATCCATGACGACAATGTTCCCCCCTTTGTCAGATGATTTGATCACTATTGTATTGTCTTGCTGTAAGCTGGATACAGCCTCCCAATGTGTTTTACTCATATTCCTGATTTGTGGGTGTTTGTCAATAATTTTGAGTAGATCTTGACTGACCGTCTCATGGAATAGGTCGATGTTGTCTTTGGGTGTCTGTGGTACAAATTTGGAGGGGGCTCTGAAGTTAGTCAGACTAGGGACATTGGTTTCAATTCCTAGTGTATGTTCATTGATGTCATTACTGTTGGGATCAAATGGGTTTTGTGTGTTCATGATATTATCATTGGGATTTTGTAAGTGCTGCATGTTTAAAAGAAATGGACTATCAGCTATGGCTAATCGCTGGTTACCACTAGAGCTAGCTTCTTGCGACAAAGTGCCGGCATTAGTATGAATGACTTTGCCACGTGATGCATGTAGTTTGTAAAGTTTAACTTTACGTACGAATTGATAGAGATCAATTCGAGTTTGGGCATAGTTTAGGTGATTATCAGGACAAAACGATAAGCCTATATATATATATATATATATATATATATATTACCTACTGGCGGTCGCCAGTAGGTAGTTATAGTTAGGACCCTGTTTCCATAGGAAAACCGCAACATTCTATTTGGAATACCTTTGGCGCCGGTCGACGAATCCTCGCGAAATTTTCAAAACTAATGGGGCGCTAATGGGGCGCTACGCTCCGCTCCCACCCTGAAAGTCACGGGGGGATTCGTCAAGCGGGGGCTGAGAAAAAAGGGGGGTCCCAAAACGCATTTTCCCCATGCATTTTTCCATAGGACCTTTAGACACAGCTACAGCCCGAACGGCTGAACAGAATTACTTGTAATTTGGCAGAGAGGTAGTCCTCAGGTCAAGGAAGTGCCTTTTGTAGGTCTGGTGTAAATCTGTTCAGTAGTTCCTGAGAAAATAGCATTTAAATCAATATATATATCTGTAAGCTCGCTCCGTGCGCTTACCGTAAGCTTACCGTAAGCTTACCGTACGCGTACGGTGCCGTGCGCGAGCTCAAATCTGATTGGTTGTCACATGACTGTAAACATTCGAATCGGACGAAATCAGGAAGTGTCGGCCGCCATTTCGTGTGTTTCACACAGAAAAAAAAAGGTGGATAACTTGAAAAGGGGGCAAGGAAGAGAGTTACAGACCCCCTAACATTTGAAAGGGGGTCAAAGAAGGACAGAAAAGTACAAAAAAAACATTTATTAATTTAAAAAAAAAATCGCGGGTACGCGTACGGTAAGCTTACCGTACGGTAGAAAAAAAAAAGAAAGAAAATTCAGATTTAAGTGTTTAGATATTAGGGGGCTCTAAAAAGAGCCGTTGTGTTTATGAAGTGTTTTTCGGTACCTACAAGTAAGTACCGATGCAGAGTCTAAGGTTCAAGAGGAAGACTCTGTTCCCTTCATCAGTGAAGTGTACACCATCTGCTCTATAAATGTCTTGCATGTCGTAACGCAAGTTGTTGTGGTAAATGGAACCCATACCATAGTCTCGGAGGAAAGCAGAAACAGATTTGTTGACGTGCTTTCTTGCTTTGTCAATCTGCGGACAAAAATGATTGGACCAGTTCCATTTTTGCCTTTGGCATATGTTAGAATACGCAAAGGCAGTTTTAGGGAAAAGTGAAAACAGTTGTGCAAAGGTCTCCTTCATAAGCATTTCCAGACCTACCCCAGTCAAAGTGCCTAGGTCATTGCCACCACAGTGCACTATTATGAGGTCAGGGTGTTGGATTTGCATGAAGGATTTCACCAATGGCATCAATTGGTGCCACTTTAACCCTCTCTGACCAATCCATTTAATGTCTACATTTGGCAAAGCAAGGTCTCTCACCATACCTGTTTTCTCTGCATACTTTTCACTCCAGAAGACATAGCTGTGCCCTACAATCCACACTGTGAACATCTTCAAAGGAGATCTGGATGCACTCAGGAGGTGTATTTCAGTAGAATGGGAAAAAGAAATGAAACACAGTTTGGAAATGGAGGCATACATATTTTTTTTAAATAAAAAGAACTCATTGGCTGTTTCATACCATTCTACACTAAAAACTAGGCTGTATGTGTCAATTTATAGAAGCATGTTTTGTATTGGTACAGAAAAATGTGTTACCAAAGAACAGTACTATGGATTTGCTGTTAGGTTAGAAAAGTCAAGCACTCTTGCTCTTTGGAAATGAAACATTGTGTGGTGAACTTCTGACCTAACTCCACACAGCAGTGTTCCATGAGCTGTTGCTATGGTAGCAGGCAGAAGTCAAGTTGGGGGAAGGGTACTCGGCAGAAGTCAAGTTGGGGGAAGGGTACTTTTGGAAAAGGGTTGGTTTTCAACCAATAGAAATGTGTGATTACATTTGAAAAAAAGGGGGAAGCACTGTGATTTGAAATTAACATGTATATGTGTGGAAAAAGAGAGGGAAACATTGCCATTATCTGGTTCTGCTGAGAGGAGAGAGGTGTACAGAACAGAGATCCTGGCTCTGATAATCTGCTGTTTGAGTGCCACATTTCTTTCACAACTAACTAATTTTAAAGGTGAGTTATGAGTTTGAGAGGGGATGTATATGGTAAATTAAGAAATGAATAATAGAATTGGAATTCCTTTTGTTGAAGTTGTGTTTATCATTTTGTGTTTTGGGAGAAATTTAAATGTAAGGAACATGTTAAATAATATGGACTATGTTTTCACCATAAATTAAGGTGTACTGGTATAAATGAGGAATACTTTTAGGGTTTGAGGTTGCAGTCAGTAATGCAAATACATTCAGCATCACTAAGGCTGGTTGCCCTTGCTGGAGTGTAGTCAGTCACCCAGGTTACACATGTTGCTGGTCTCAAAAAGCTGTTTGGACATGTGCTGTTTTCAGAATCTGAAAAGTGGATTCAAAATGTGTCAGACTGTAAAAGTACTTATCACTTGCCAAAAAAAGAGTAGTAAGTGTGCTTTCAAATTGGCAAAGAAATTTCGTTTTCTGCCTAATTTCAAACCATGACTCTGTGTGCAAAGAGGAATTATAGACAGAGATTTATTGCGTATTACTCTGGTAATTTTACATTTGCATTAGTAGGAAAGGGGGAGCTATTTTTCCTGCAGAAGCAGACTCTTAGCACACACCCAGCTGCTTATCCTGTAGAATCATGCATAGTATCCACAACCGAGTGGGGTTTGAGGTTGCAGTCAGTAATGCAAATACATTCAGCATCACTAAGGCTGGTTGCCCTTGCTGGAGTGTAGTCAGTCACCCAGGTAACACATGTTGCTGGTCTCAAAAAGCTGTTTGGACATATGCTGTTTTCATAATCTGAAAAGTGGATTCAAAATGTGTCAGACTGTAAAAGTACTTATCACTGGCCAAAAAAAGAGTAGTAAGTGTGCTTTCAAATTGGTAAAGAAATTTCGTTTTCTGCCTAATTTCAAACCATGACTCTGTGTGCAAAGAGGAATTATAGACAGAGATTTATTGCGTATTACTCTGGTAATTTTACATTTGCATTAGTAGGAAAGGGGGAGCTATTTTTTCTGCAGAAGCAGACTCTTAGCACACACCCAGCTGCTTATCCTGTAGAATCATGCATAGTATTCACAACCGAGTGGGGTTTGAGGTTGCAATCGGTAATGCAAATACATTCAGCATCACTAAGGCTGGTTGCCCTTGCTGGAGTGTAGTCAGTCACCCAGGTTACACATGTTGCTGGTCTCAAAAAGCTGTTTGGACATGTGCTGTTTTCAGAATCTGAAAAGTGGATTCAAAATGTGTCAGACTGTAAAAGTAATTATCACTTGCCAAAAAAAAAGAGTAGTAAGTGTGCTTTCAAATTGGTAAAGAAATTTCGTTTTCTGCCTAATTTCAAACCATGACTCTGTGTGCAAAGAGGAATTATAGACAGAGATTTATTGCGTATTACTCTGGTAATTTTACATTTGCATTAGTAGGAAAGGGGGAGCTATTTTTTCTGCAGAAGCAGACTCTTAGCACACACCCAGCTGCTTATCCTGTAGAATCATGCATAGTATTCACAACCGAGTGGGGTTTGAGGTTGCAATCAGTAATGCAAATACATTCAGCATCACTAAGGCTGGTTGTCCTTGCTGGAGTGTAGTCAGTCACCCAGGTTACACATATTGCTGGTCTCAAAAAGCTGTTTGGACATGTGCTGTTTTCAGAATCTGAAAAGTGGATTCAAAATGTGTCAGACTGTAAAAGTAATTATCACTTGCCAAAAAAAGAGTAGTAAGTGTGCTTTCAAATTGGTAAAGAAATTTCGTTTTCTGCCTAATTTCAAACCATGACTCTGTGTGCAAAGAGGAATTATAGACAGAGATTTATTGCGTATTACTCTGGTAATTTTACATTTGCATTAGTAGGAAAGGGGGAGCTATTTTTTCTGCAGAAGCAGACTCTTAGCACACACCCAGCTGCTTATCCTGTAGAATCATGCATAGTATTCACAACCGAGTGGGGTTTGAGGTTGCAATCAGTAATGCAAATACATTCAGCATCACTAAGGCTGGTTGCCCTTGCTGGAGCGTAGTCAGTCACCCAGGTTACACATGTTGCTGGTCTCAAAAAGCTGTTTGGACATGTGCTGTTTTCAGAATCTGAAAAGTGGATTCAAAATGTGTCAGACTGTAAAAGTACTTATCACTTGCCAAAAAAAGAGTAGTAAGTGTGCTTTCAAATTGGCAAAGAAATTTCGTTTTCTGCCTAATTTCAAACCATGACTCTGTGTGCAAAGAGGAATTATAGACAGAGATTTATTGCGTATTACTCTGGTAATTTTACATTTGCATTAGTAGGAAAGGGGGAGCTATTTTTTCTGCAGAAGCAGACTCTTAGCACACACCCAGCTGCTTATCCTGTAGAATCATGCATAGTATTCACAACCGAGTGGGGTTTGAGGTTGCAGTCAGTAATGCAAATACATTCAGCATCACTAAGGCTGGTTGCCCTTGCTGGAGTGTAGTCAGTCACCCAGGTAACACATGTTGCTGGTCTCAAAAAGTTGTTTGGACATGTGCTGTTTTCAGAATCTGAAAAGTGGATTGAAAATGTGTCAGACTGTAAAAGTACTTATCACTTGCCAAAAAAAGAGTAGTAAGTGTGCTTTCCAATTGGCAAACAAATTTCGTTTTCTGACTAATATCAAACCATGACTCTGTGTGCACACAGGAATTGTTTTTAGATATTTAATTTGTGATGGTGTTATTGTGATTTTCACTTGTAGGAAAGGGGTACATAGTATTTTAAGATTTGAAAAGATCATAAAAAATGTAGTAATATATTTAAATAAAATAAAGGAATTTTTTTTTGTTTTTTTCAGATATTGCTGAAGAGCAGTGAACAAAATTTAAGATGCCTACAAAATCCAGACTAAGGAAAAACCACAAAAAAAATCTATATTTGAAGACAACTGGAGGACCTAAGTTAGTTGGAGATGCTCATGTTGGGAAAAAGAGAAAGTCTTCTGGTAAGCAGACAAAAGATTTTTTAAACAATATCTTCAAAAAAAGGAAAAATGTACAAAATGTCTGTACTGGAAAGAATGTTTTAAATAGAAAACAACAGGAAAAAATTGAGCATTTAGTTAATGCAAATATACCTTCAGAAACAATAAAGATTAACTTAAAAAGAAAAACAGCGTTTAAAGAGATTCGTAGAAAAATGTTTCAGAGAAGAGTTATGTCCGATTTGATAAAGGATGTGAAGAAATATAAGAAAAAAGCTAAATTTTATAAGAGAAAAAAAGAAATTGAAGCCATTGCAGCAAAGGCTTTAGAATTAAAAAGGAAACTATTCATTTTAATTTTGAACAGGATGCGTACATTAGATAAAATGGTCAATGTACTGAAATCACAAAGCAAAAGGAAAAGACTAGTGAAAAGAACAAACTTTTGTAAAGTGTTTTTAGGAGAATGGATGCATAGTTCAAGTAGTGAACATTTTTTTAATGAAGAGAGTTATTTTCAAAGTAATAGTTTGGTGCATGCAGTTGACACCAGAGGTCGTGCTTATGAAGTGAAAAATGGTTGTATAATGGAGAAGGAGAAAATGGTTCCAAGAGATGAGGAACAAGTGATGGCGGATGAGGCTATGGGGAGACGTCCTAAAGCCCCAGTGTACACTTGGAATTATAGTAGTATTTGCACTGTGCGTCAGGAATCTATTGATAAATTTGGTGAGTTTCTAAGAGAATATAGTAAAAAAAGTGTTAAACAGAAGATTAAGGTGCTTCAAAGTCTAGATCCATGCAGAGTGAGAGAGAATACTGGTTTGCAGGGACATTCTCTGGCTTGTCTATCTAGAAAAGTGTGTAAAAGTGTTTTTCATCATTTTAGGATGCTGGCTGTTCATCATACTGAAATGAGAAAGTTTGTGAGACGATTGTATTTTGCTAAAAGTCCAGCAATAAAGTTAGATGAATTGAATAGGGCTCTGTTCCGTGGATCGGTATCAGATGTAGAGAAGGTTACTGATGAAATTCAGTTTTGTTACTTTGGTCCAGAACAAGAAAGTGCAGAAAAGGACACAGTAAATGAGGAAGAAGTGGAAGAGAATGTAGAACCCTCTGTAAGTAAGAAATTTAATGATCACATAACAAAATTTGCAATAATCTCTAAATGAAAGACCAAATATTACTTGTATTTGTTGCCGCAGAACTCATTATAGAAAACAAACCAGGAATGTTGATCTCTACAGAAAAAGTGAAAATGAAGATAATTATAAGTGGAAGGATTTTGCCACATATATATTTCTTGAAAATTGTTTTGAATTGGGTGAAGATCAGCGTATTTGTAAATACTGTTACAACAAGTTAGAAGAAAATAGAATGCCGACCAGAGCTGTACATAATAATTTAGAATTGGATGCTATTCCTGCCGAACTTTCTGAATTAAATACATATGAGTCTATACTTATTCAATGTGTTCATCCGTTCCAGACCATAGTACGTATGGAGCCCAAAACTGGTAAATTACCTCCTTCAGATTTACTGAGAGGTTTAAAAGGTAGAGTGGTGTATTTGCCCTTGGATTTGAAAAACAAAAAAGGAAACTATTGATGCAGATACTTTGGAAACTGAACCATTAGTTATTCTGGTTAATGGTGTACCTACAAAGAATAAGAAGATTTGGCAGGAGCTGGTAGATGTACGGAAAGTACAAAGAGCAAATTTGTATTTGAAAAGGAATAACAAATGGTATGAAACAATTTATATAGAAGAAGAAGAAGAAGATTTACAAGAAGACACAGAAACACCAACTGGACAAATTGAAAAAGTGGACAAGTCAAAGGAAGAAGAAATTTATGAACATTTTAGCATACATCCTCTTCATTCAAAAGAAGTTATCGGAGACAATATTGATCTGTTTCAGATGAAGAAAGCAAAAGGAACTCCTGTGAGTGTATGGGAGGAGAGCTTGGAAGCTCGATGTTTTCCCCAGCTGTTTCCTACAGGAAAAGGAGGACGATACGATGAACGTCCAGAACAGATTCCAGCTTCTGAGTATCGAACTACAAGACTATATGCAGAAGATCCCAGATTTCGACAAAGTTTTCCTTATTTGTTCCATCTTTTATTTGAAAGCGACTTGTCTGCATTATCATATGCAGTAAATCACATTTTAAAAAGTGGAGTACATTTACAAAATGTGTCTGCTAAGGATTTTATGGAGAAAGTGCAGCACCGAGATGATCATTTGGAAACACAACTGATCAATCTGATGGCTTGTCAGCGTGGGACAAATGAATATTGGTACCGACGCCATGGTGAATTAAAATGCATGTTACGGAATTTAGGAACACCAACATGGTTCCTTACCCTAAGTTGTGCTGAGTACGCTTGGGATGATTTACTGGATGTTCTACGAGAGGCAAATTCAAACATTAAAAACATCGAATACAAGACAGCAGGAGAACTGTGCTCATTGGATCCGGTTAATGTTTGCAGATATTTCAATCATAGATTTGAGGCTATGATGTCCTTCATCTGCAATAAAAAAAATCCACCTCTTGGAGAAGTAGTGGATTTCTTTTGGACAAAAGAGTACCAGGCAAGAGGTGCTCCTCATATTCATATGCTGTTGTGGATCAAGGATGCCCCAAAGTTTGGAACAGATACTGATGAAGCAGTGTTATCTTTCATTGAAGAATATGCAACATGTGCTATACCAAAAAGCACAGAAGAGAAAAAGTTAAAGGAGCAAGTTTTACGTTTCCAAAGTCATCGGTGTGGAAAATACTGTCGACGGAAATACAAGAGCAAAGATAAATACTACACTAAATGTCAATTTGTATTTCCTAGACCTGTTATTTCAAATGGAAGAGTAAACAGTTTTATGTCATCTGTGAGACATACTATTACAAGAAAATCACCTAAGAATACCTACAACCTTAAAAGAAAAGAAGAATCAAAAAATATAAATGACTACAACCCAGTCATTTTATCCATGTGGAATGCTAACATGGATATACAGTATGTAGCTGACAATTCCATTGCTGTTGCTCGATATGTAACGTCTTACATTACTAAATCAGAAAAAACTGAATTGAAAGAAATGTGGGAAGAGATTTCTCACGAGAAGACTGTCAGTAAGAAGCTGTACAGTTTCAGTTTGAAGATGTTATCGCATCGAGAAATTGGATCCTACGAATGTTCAGATAGGTTATCTTCTGCAAGTCTCTACTCGAAATCAAGAAGAATAATTTGGGCAAGTTTAGGCCTTGCAGCAATGAGAAATCGGGTACTGAAATCTGTTGGAGAAATTGAATATTTGGCCGAGAATGACCCAGAAAGTACAGATATTTTGAAATCAAACATGTTGGACACATATTACCCCAAGAGAAGTCTTCATCTAGAGAACATGTGTCTCTATGAAGTGCTGCAGAACTACATTTATTTACGGAAAGCCACAGAAGACATCAACAATGGAAAATATAAAGTCATTGGTGAGGAAGGATGTTTGGTGAAGCAAACAAAAGGAAGTTTGATAAATCACAGGAAGCTGAGTTGCGACACTACTGACAAAAAGGAATTTTACTACTTGGCTCTTTTACAGCTGTTTAAACCATGGCGTACAGAGGACGAACTACTGGGAGAATTTCAAAGCTATGAAGATTCCTTTAATGCTTGCAAAGACAGCATAGAATGCAGTACTTTCACAAATTATGTGCAAATGTTAAATGAAGAAATTGAACAGGAAACTACAATTGCAGCTGAAGTAGCTAGAGACAGTTCTCAAGACAGCCAAAGTTCAGGAACACTCAGTCAAGATCCCCTAGGACAACCAATCGTTGAAAATGAAGCTGCAATAGCTATGACTGAAGTGGAAACGGCTATGAATCAAGCTCAAGAAGAATTTATAGACTTACCAAATTTGGAAAGACAACTGAATGAAGAGCAGCAACAAATTTATGAAGAGATCAGAAACAAAATTGATCACGGATTACTACATGAAAAAAAAGAGTGCTCATGCACATCATTTCAACCAATCAGGATGTATGTAAGCGGACAAGCTGGAACTGGAAAAAGTTTCTTAATAAAAGTCATCAGAAGCTACCTACAGCAAAAAACGGATTAAACTTTGTCTTGTGTGGTTACTGCTCCCACTGGGTTAGCAGCATATAACATGAAAGGAATCACCTTACATCGTTTGCTAATGTTACCAGTGGAGCATGAGAACAAAATACAATACCACAAGCTAACTAGAGAAGCATGCTTGGAAGTTTCAAGAGTATTGAAGAAGATGCAAGTTCTCATTATTGATGAGGTGAGCATGGTATCAAACTTAATGCTTGCCTTTGTGCATTTAAGAATGCAGCAAATTCTAAGGACAGACTATGACGTGTTATTTGGTGGAAAACATGTCATAGTTTTTGAGGATCTTCTACAGCTTACTCCAGTTAAAGGACAACCAGTGTTTAAAACTGTGACACATGAAGACACAAAGAAGTCATTGGGAAGCATTGGTAATGCAAATATTTGGTCCTTCTTTGAGTACAAGGAACTTACTACTAATATGAGGCAAGCAAACGATGAAGAATATGGAAGTATTCTGAAAGATATCAGAATTGGACTACTCACTGAAGCTGGCACGAAAGCATTACAGAGTCGGTTGCTACATAATTTATTTCCAAATGAAGAAATAGTTGCAGAGAAGATATACAAGAACATTGCAGAAAAGAAAAGTGTCATCTGCTTAATGCCAACTGTACGTAAATGCTCAATATTCAATGAGGAGCTTTTGAAATTGGAAAAGGAAGAGATTAGGAAATTGGAAGCAATGGACAAAATTCAGCATGAAAGAATTACTATTACATTAACAGGCAACCTGAAAAATAAATTGGATTCACTAGAGAAGAACATTTCAAAAACTGCTGGATTAGAAAATCTATATGTTTGCATGAACTGTAGAGTATTTTTAAGGAGAAATTTGGATGTTGAAAAAGGTTTAGTAAATGGAGCTATGGGAAGAGTTGTGGGTTTTATTAATTTCCAGAAAAAAGATGGAATTGAATGTTTAAAAATAAAATTTGATCAGATAGAAGAAGGTCTAGACATTTGTCGTTGTACAGTTCATTTCATGCTTGTGAAAGACTTATATGTACGTAGGAAACAGTTTCCATTTTCTCTAGCATATGCTGTAACTATTCACAAGTCTCAAGGATTGACTGTAGATTGTGCATTTGTAAACATTGGTTCAACTGTGTTCAAAGAAGGTATGGCTTATGTAGCTTTGTCACGAGTGAAAACATTATCTGGTTTATTCATGATAGACTTTGATGATTCAAAAGTTAGTGCTGATACAAACTGTGTAAAGGAGTATAATAGATTAAGAAGAACCTATGCTCCTCATTTAGGTCAGTATCCTGTGTTGGAGAAACGTGTAGTTTCTCGAAAAAGGAGAATTGAGAATATCTGTAATGAGGATGTAGAGAGGAGAAAAAAAAAGAGGAGTGATGTAATTGCAAGCAAAAAGAAAAAGGAAAATGTTGAAGAGGTTGTAGGTTGTCATTTTGAAAATAGCTCTGGTGTCAACTGCTACGCTAATGTAGTGCTGAATGTTGCATTTTATCTGGAAAGTTTGCAAGAGCAGATAATAGTAAATCAGAGAAAAAGATTCTGTTCTGAGTTGAGTCTCCTTTTTCAAAAGATGAGTAATGATAAAACTCAAATAGAAAGTGCTACTGAAATTAGAAAACTTTTAGATGTATGTTCAGGACGAACACAGTTTTCTCAAAATGTACAGCAAGACGCACAGGAATTCTTGATGTATTTTCTTCAGGTACTGGAAGAAGAAGGGGTACAAATTGAAAATATGTTTGGTGTCTCTTATAAATGGGAACATAGTTGTGAAATCTGTTTCAATACATGTGGCTCTAATGTTGATTCTGAAAGGTTTATTTATTTAACATTGCCAGACAGTAAAACAGTCACTTTTGCTAAATTAGTTAAAGATGCTAATCATAGCATGGAATGCGGTGAGTGTAAATCTGACATGTTTTCAACGTTAATTTTAAAGGAATACGGACAGTATGTAATTTTAATGATGCAACGATGTAGAGCTGATGGTTCAAAATTGGATACTTTAATAAAGAAGTTTATAGGACAGCAATTATCCATTTCAGGAAAAACTTTTGTAACAGTTGCAATAATTTTCCATGAAGGACCTACTGTAACTTCTGGACATTACACAGTTTATCTTAAATGTGAAAAAGGCTGGACACTGTGTAATGATTCCCAATTGATTTTCAAGCAACGTTTGCCTTTTGATTTAGCAAATTCCTATCTAATCTTCCTGAAACCTAAATTTTAGAGAGAATTGGCAAGATCTGTACAAAACAATTTTACCATTTTATTGGATTACCATTGAAATTTTCAAATAAAAAGATTTTTCAAATAACCATTTGGCCTAAAGGAAAGGTAACCAATTGTATTGTGGACTTATTTAATTCCTAATGAATCTTTCAGAAACCAAAAATTTGGAGAGAATCTGTAACATCTGTACAATTTAAATTTTGGAATTTTATTGGATTACCATTGGAAATTTAATCAAAAAAGATTTAAAAAAATTACCATTTGGCCATAAGGAAAGGTAACCAATTGTATTGTGGACTTATTTAATAACTAATTAATCTTTCGGAAACCAAAATTTTAGAGAGAATCGGTAACATCTGTACAATTTAAATTTTGGAATTTTATTAGATTACCATTGGAAATTTAATCAAAAATTTTAAAATTACCATTTGGCCTAAAGGAAATGTAACCAGATGTATTGTGGAGTTATTTGAGATATATTATTTTTGTGATTATGCTTCTGTAACAAAATTGTCAGACGGTATTTTAAAGAAATAGTTATTGTTATTAGATGATATTTTTTTTTAATATTTTGCATTTCTATAATGTTATGTTTAAGTGAAAAGAGATTCTGGGCTTTTTTAAAACAATCTTTGAGATTGTTATTTTTTTTTTGCCCGCTGTTAAGTGATGAATGCAATTGCTTTCACGATTTATAGTGAGATGCAATATATTCTGAAAACAGCAAAAAAATTGCAAAAAATTGTTTTTGGAAAATATGTAAATACGTGTACTGTATTATATAATGATTTATTAAATATTAATACTTTTTTCTTTTTTTTCAGATTGTGAAAGAAAATTTTCGAAAAAAAAAAACATTTTTAGAAGTAATTTCAATTAAATTTTA
Source organism: Triturus cristatus (assembly GCF_964204655.1). NCBI lineage: Eukaryota > Metazoa > Chordata > Amphibia > Caudata > Salamandridae > Triturus > Triturus cristatus. The sequence continues at coordinate 805,213,921 of NC_140592.1, read as the reverse complement.
ATTAAAAATTAAATTGTTGGGTGGGTCAGGTAAGTCAGAAATTAGATGGTCCCTTTCTTCCACTTCTCCTCAAACAGATTTTCAGTATTTAGTTATTAATCCCTCAAGGACCTTGTAATGTGGTAATTGTTTTTTAGTGTTTTAAAAAAAAAAAAAAAAAAAATACGCTTACCGTACGGTAAAAAAAAAAAAAATAAAGTTTTTAAGAAAAAATTTAAAAAAGTTGAGAGGTAAGGTTGGCTCTTAAAAGAGCCGTTGTGTTCATGCAGGGACAGAGGAAAGGAAGAATGGGAACATTAGCTGGTAGGACAAATGTGCTGGTCTATTTTGTTGTTAATGAGGGGAAGACTGGTCTCCCTATGAACAATTAGACCATGGCAAAATGAGCACCGCATTGTAACCCTCGCAAACCGATGGTTAGTTTCCACAGGACCAGAAAAAGGTGAATCTGCCCCCACAGATGAAGGGCTCTGCTGAGCTTCCGAAGAAGGACTCGGCTGAGCTGCTGTGGATGTGCTTGCTCGACTTACTGAAGGGTTTCCTCTAGTATGTCGTGCATGTGTCCTAGGGTGTACATCCTCAAGGTGTCGTAACATAGAGTGATTCCCGAAGGAATACTTCTTGTTAGGCTTACCTCTAGAAAGTACACGCTGGCACAGCTTACAAGTCACCAAAGCAGCATTGACTTTTTTCTCGCCCTCAGGAAAAGTAAAATACTCCCATATAAAAGAGCTCTTCTGTTTCCTCTTTCTCTGCCTGATGGTGGTGCTGCTAGCCTCACTCTCAGCACAGGAGTGCTGGTCTGCCATCGTATCCCAAAGACAACTCAGCTCCTTCTCCTAAGGGATGACAAGCAGAAATGAGGGGAATGGGTGTGGGTGTGGTGTAGGAGAGTTCTACTCTCCTACACCACATACTAACTAACTAACGGGGGAATTTCATTGGTTTTTTATGAGTGAAATGTCCGCTAACTATAACGTGTGTGAAACCTATGGTTTTTTCACTGAATTTGCAAGGTTTTTTAAATGCTAATTCCTAACTATAACGTGTGTGAAACCCATGGTTTTTTCACTGAATATGTATATATATACATACATACATACATACATACATACATACATATATATATATATATATATATATATATATATATATATATATATATATATATATTAGCTACTGACAGTCGCCAGTAGGTAGTTATAGGTAGGACCTATTTTCCATAGGAAATTCGCAACATTCTATTTGGAATAACGTTGGCGCCGATTGACGAATCTTCGCTAACTTTTCCAAACTTTTGGCCAGCTCTGGTCCGATCCTATCCTGAAAATTTCACGGTGATTCGTCAAGCGGGGGCCGAGAAAAAAGGGGGGTCCCAAAACGCATTTTCCCTATGCATTTTCCCATAGGACCTGTTGACGCAGCTACAGCCCGAACTGCTGAACGGAATTACACCAAATTTGGCACAGAGGTAGTCCTCAGTTCAGACTCGTGCCTTTTGTTTAAATGGTGTAAATCCGGTCAGTAGTTCCTGAGAAAATTAGAGATAAAAAGATAGATATATCTGGGCGGAGCATAACCACACATCTCACCGTGAGATCTGATTGGCTGTCAGTACTTCATCCAAGAAGTGTTGGCAGCCATCTTGGGACCAATATACATGATAGCACCTCATTAAAAAGCATTGCAGTTAATAGAAGGTTTTAAGACTTTAGTTACATTATAAATCATTTGTTGATGGTACCATACTCATTTTAGGAATTGTGGTGTGTTCTAAGGTGATTTTACCATGTGAAAAAGCCTTCTGCTGTGATATCATGAATCATGTTTGAGAGAAAACTATTTTGTCATGCTTTTCCCACAGAGGTTTGGAAGGTGATCTATAAGCTAAACTGAGAGCATATTTACTGTAATTTCACATTATCTTTCTCAGTCATGTGAGAATGAAGTCTGACATTCTCAGTAAAACATGTACATCCAACAAGGGCAGAGACTGTCAGTTGATTCTTTTGTGTTCTACTGCAGCTTCCTAGAGCGCTAACAGTCCTACTTATGACAAACGTATTGCACACCTGAAGCCATCTTGATTGGAATAAAAGTGGTAACTCTTAAAACATTTAATTTGAAAAGGAACAAAATGAGGGGGTTCATTTTGCCATAGAAAGTAAGATTAGTGCTGCAAAAAGAAAAATTAGGGCACATTTTGAGTGACTTCTCAAATCCTCTTCTATTTCATTAAAAAATTCTGACATGCAGACTGAAACATGCACTTTCAATACCAGCAGCAGACTTCCCTGGTGAGCAGCAGCTTTACTACAGTGATCTAATAAGCAACTAGAGTGCTAACATTCTGAATTCATGGCAAATATGTGACACATCTGAATGCCTTCTTGATGGAATCAAAGTGAAAAACTGAAAGTATTTCCTACTGAGGAGACTGTAGTAAATGAGGAAATTAGGAAACTTCATAACAAATAAGTCTTCCAAAATGGCCACCAGAGACAAAAGAGCCCAAATGTAGCCCAAATATCACCCAGATGTAGCCCAAGTATAGCCCAATGACAGAATGTCCCAGAGTGTTCTTAAGAACAACTAGAGCGCTAACAGTCTTACTTATGACAAAAGTATGGCACATCTGAAGCCATATTGATTGGAATAAAGTGGTAACACTTAAAACATTTAATTTACAGAGGAACAAAATGAGGGGGTTCTTTTTGCCATAGAAATTATGATTAGTGCTGCAGAAAGAAAAATTAGGGCACATTTTGACTTCTTAAATCCTCTTCTATTTCATCAAAAAAATCTGACATGCAGACTGAAACATGCACTTTGAATACCAGCAGCAGACTTCCCTGGTGAGCAGTAGCTTTACTACAGTGATCTAATGAGCAACTAGAGTGCTAACATTCAGAATTTATGGCAAATGTGTGACACATCTGAATGCCTTCTTGATGGAACCAAAGTAAAAAACTGAAAGTATTTCCTACTGAGGAGACTGCAGTATATGAGTAAATTAGGAAACTTCATAACAAATAAATCTCCCAAGATGGCCACCAATGACAAAAGAGCCCAAATGTAGCCCAAATATCACCCAGATGTAGCCCAAGTATAGCCCAATGACAGAATGTCCCAGAGTGTTCTTAAGAACAACTGGAGCGCTTACTGTCTTACTTATGACAAAAGTATGGCACACCTAAAGCCATCTTGTTTGGAATAAACTAGTAACACTTAAAACATTTAATTTAAAAAGGAACACAATGAGGGGGTTCATTTTGCCATAGAAATTATGATTACTGCTGAAGAAAGAAAAATTAGGGCACATTTTGAGTGACTTCCCAAATACTCTTCTATTTCATTAAAACATTCTGATATGCAGACTGAAACATGCACTTTTAATACCAGCAGCAGACTTCCATTGTGAGCAGTAGCTTTACTACAGTTATCAAATGAGCAACTAGAGTGCTAACATTCAGAATTTATGGCAAATGTGTGACATATCTGAATACCTTCTTGATGGACTCAAAGTAAAAAACTGAAAGCATTTCCTACTGAGGAGACTTCAGTAAATAAGGAAATTAGGAAACTTCATAACAAATAAATCTCCCAAGATGGCCACCAGAGACAAAAGAGCCCAAATGCAGCACAAATATCACCCAGATGTAGCCCACATGTAGCCCAATGACAGAAGTGTGCAAAACACTTATTTTTTGTACATTTGCAGTTTTATATAGTGCAGACTTGTCAGGTATTGGAGTGCTTTACATGAGCAATGGTTACATCACACAAGATCAAATTCATTTTGGATGTAGACATGGGGAGATTAAGTGATTTGACCAGAATCACAGAACGTTGAGCAGAAGCAGAAACTCCAAACTGGTTCCCCAGTTGCAAAGTCTGCAGCTCTGGAAGTAACACCACATCCTCTCCCCTAGGTGCAACATTTAATCAAGTGGTCAACTGGATAAAAAACATAAAGATTACAAATAATTTAAAAGTTCTTTTTCGCTATTTGAAAAGTCAGAAAATATGTCCTCATTTTAGTTTTTTAGAGCACTAACCAAAATTTTGATGCAAATAAGACCCTCTCATATATGTAATTTCTAAAGGAAATGCTCTAGGTATAACAGTTTTGATTACATCAAGATGACGTCAGGCGTTCCACACTTTTGTAATAAATATAGAATGTTAGCAATCTAGTTGTTCATTGGGATACTGTTGAGAGGCAGAGGCTAGGGGCACGGACTCTGAAAATTGAAGGCAGGTAGGAGAGTGCAGAGACATCAATTTGACCACACTGGGCAGGCAGGAAGGGCAGTGGCAGCACAACAGACTATGGAGGGCAGTGGAAAAGGGGGCAGGGGCAACAACCCAACAATACAGGACTGGCATGAGAGGCTGTGGCAATATAATAGACCATTGTGGGCAGAAGGAAGAGGCAGTGGTAGTACAACCATACATGCCAACAGACCTGTTTCTGCCAGGAAATGTCCAATGTGTTTAAGCTCAAATGGGCTTTATTTGATCTGTCTCCTGTCTACAATCTCCACTTTTTCAATGTACCTCAAAGGGGAAAATCAATACCCCAGTTTTTTTTTCAAAATCTCCCTCTTACCAAGTTCAAAATGTTTGCAAGTATGGTACATTGGATCATGATAGGCAGGAGGAATTGGGGTAGGGACATGGACTCGGATAACAGAGGACAGGAGGGACATGGAGAGGTGCACCAAACTGAAACTACAAGGCAGGCATCAGGGTTTGCAGCAGCACAATACACCACACAGGGCATGCGGGATGGGAGTGTAGCACAACAATCCATAGAAAGCAATAGGGAGGGGACAGGACCATGCACATGGACAACAGAGAACAGCGGGGAAAGAGGCAATGGTAGCTAGCTGACCAAAATGGACAGACAGGAGAGAAAGCTGCAGCATAACAGACCATAAAGGGCAGGAGGGACGGATCAGGGGCATTACAATGGAACAGACAAGCCAGGAGGGAGGGAATAGGGTCTGCACATGGAAACAGAGGGCAGGGGGCAAGGGGGCAGGGCAGGAGCAGCTAGATAACCATGGAGGTCAGGCAGGATGGGCACTAGAAACAAGACACACCATGGAGAGCAACAATGAGACTATGATGGTATACACACAGACCATGGAGGGAAGGTGGGCGGAGGTCAGGGGCAGCTAGCTGACCACACAGGGAAGGTGGGAGGGGCCATGGCAGCACAGAAGACCATGCATGGCAAACAGGAGGGTTAGTGGCAGCACAATGGCTATGATGGGCAAGAAGGAGGGTGCAGGGGCATGCACAAAGTACTATGGAGGATAGAAGGGAGGGTCAGGACCTGGGCACAGACAAGAGAGTTCAGGGGAAGGGGCCTCACAACAGACCGTGCGGGGCAGGTAGGAGGAGCAGTTGCAGCACAACAGACCAGGGAGGACAGAAGGGTGTGGCAGTAAAATGGACCATGGAGGACAGGAGGAAGGGGATAGGGGCATGGCATGTGGACAGGCAGGGTGGAGGTGGCAGGGACAGGTTACAGTCATCTGACAATGCTAGGCAGGTGGGAGGGGAGTGGCAGCTCAACAGAACACTCAAAGTAGATAGGAGTGGCAGGTCCATGGAACATGGTGGGCAAAAAGGATGGAGCAGGGGCATGCACAAAGACATCGGAGGGCAGGTGGAAGGAGAATAGGGGCAGCAAGCTAAGCACAGAGGCTAAGCAGGAGGTCAATGATGGGCCATAGAATTGGGCAATGGAGGGCAGGAGGAGTTGACTGGTACATCATGCTAAATGGAGGGCAGTGGCAGCACATCAGACCATGCATGGCAGGAGGAAGGAGGCTAGTCCATGGATTCAGACAACAGAGGATAGAGAGGAGGTGGATGGGGCAGCAGAGAAGGTGGGTATTAGGAACTTTATTGTTTTTAAAATGTGTGTCTGTGCGAACTACTTAAAATATGAACAAGTATGCAGCATAATCTCACTTTTATTCAGGAAGAAGAGGACGTTTGAGACTGTGACTCCGGGCTCACTTGGCAGAAACACCTCTGACCCTCCACCCCCCATCGCAAAATGTAATACCCGTGAAAAGGGTAGATGGATGCAGTGTTATATAGAACGTAGTCCTGAGAGCACGATTGAAAATGAAAACTAGATGTAGTATATGGTATAAACTATGCACCAAAAAGTGTGATATAAGATAAACCGGGGCGTGAAATATAATAAGCAATACATTGTGCGCAAGGACAGATTCATTGGAGAGCGCAACATAGCACAGGCACTAGCGCCTGCTATGCGATATGCGCCTTGGAGTGTAATATGCACAGGGCAGTGTTGTGTAACCTAACTAGTCTCTAAAGTTGTAATATAAAATATGTGCTGGGGAGTGTAACGTTGCATATGCACTGTGACAAAGATATGGATCCCAGATTGTAATATGTATGGCATAGCGCTGTGCGTTACAACATAGGCATCGAGGAAGGCACGTTAGATGGGGCAATATAACCGTGCGAAGGCAAGTGTGACATTACATATTCACGGGGTGGTGTTACAGTGCACATGGGCTAGAGAGTGTCATAGCAAACGCACTAGCTGGTGGAATACAACACAGAGGTGTGTGGCACTCGGCAGGCACTGGTGGGTGTAACACAGCATTGGGCTCAGCCAGGAGCACGCTGTGACTCTCAAGTGAGGTTTGTCTCCTTTCCAGAGAGTAAAATAAAAAGTATTACACATCTGGCGGTGGATGAGTGTTTTATTAACTGTGAGGGGGGTTCCTTGCATAGTTTGGTCGAATTTTTCTTGAATCCCCTTTGAATGGCTTGGTGTACATGTGTATTAAATGTTTCCGTCAATAGCTACCCATGTTTGTATAAATAAACGACAAGGGTGTCTAATTCGATAGTACCCACCGGCGGGGGCGCCGGGATTAGGCACGGTAGGGCGTCAGACACGTCAGAGCTTCACTAACGGTGTCAATACATTCCACGTGGATTCATTGTATGCATAGTCGCCTTTTAATGAATATCACACAAATCGTGATGGTGATAGGTACATACGGTTTGTCCAGCATGTCATAGGTGTTTCTATAAATATATATTTTTTTAAAATAATAAAAGGCAAAGGTCGGCCCCGGGGGTTGTGGTCCCCGGGGCCGATTAAGGCCTTGGGACGGCTAAATACATTTTTTTCAACAAAAAAAATTAGGGTGCAGGCCCTGGGGGATGGGGTCCCCAGCGCCAATAAATTAGAAAAAGAAGGGGGGCCACACAGCCCTTCTTCTTAAATAAATTAAAAAAATAAAAGACCGGCATCACGCCGGAGGCCACGGCCCCTCCTTGCAGCACTCTGCATACGCGCCCCCTGGCCAGTTGTAAGTTGGGGAATTCATTCCCCTTCAATACTGAGGGTCCCTGAGGGCCAACTAGCCCAACAGGTATCTCCAGTATGCGCCAGGGAGCTGTGTTGCAGACAGGTGTTCTGAGGCCACGCCCCTTTTTACACCTCTATGCAACACCTCTGTGGCGCTTACTGGAGGTACCTAGTGGGCTAGCTTAACCCTAGGGACCCTTAGGATTCAAGGGGACTTAATCTCTCAACTTAGAACGGCCACAGGGCGCGTTTACACAGTGGTGAAGGGAGGAGACGGGGCCCGAGGTGACGTGTGCAAACATGCCCTGTGGTGCGTTTTAAGTTGGGGAAATAATTCCCCTTCAATCCTGAGGGACCCTGGGGGCTAACTAGCCCACCAGGTGCTTCCAGTAAGCGCCACTGCTCTGCGTTGCAGAGAGGTGGTGCAAGCCGTGCCCCTTTTTACACCTCTCTGCAATGGTGCTTACTGGACGTACCTAGTGGGCTATTTTGCCCCTAGGGACCCTCAGGATTCAAGGGGACTTAATCTCCCAACTTAAAAAACGGCCACAGGGCATGTTTACACAGTGGGGAAGGAAGGGGACGGGGCCTGAGGTGACGTGCGCAAACACACCCTATGGTGCGTTTTAAGTTGGGGAAATAATTCACCTTCAATCCTGAGGGCCCCTGGGGGCTAACTAGCCCACCAGGTGCTTCCAGTAAGGTCCACTGAGCTGCGTTGCAGAGAGGTGGTCCAGGCCGTGCCACTTTTTACACCTCTCTGCAACGCAGCTCTGTGGCACTTACTGAAGGTACCTAGTCGGCTAGTTGGATCCTAGGGACCCTCAGGATTCAAATGAACTTAATCTCCCAACTAAAAACGGCCACAGGGCGTGTTTACACAGTGGTGAAGGGAGGGGACGGGGCCTGAGTTAACGTGTTGAAACAAGCCCTGTGGCGCGTTTTAAGTTGGGGAAATAATTCCCCTTCAATCCTGAGGGACCCTGGAGGCCAACTAGCCCACCAGGTGCTTCCAGTAAGCGCCACTGCGCTGCGTTGCAGAGAGGTGGTGCAAGCCGTGCCCCTTTTTACACCTCTCTGCAATGGTGCTTACTGGACGTACCTAGTGGGCTATTTTGCCCCTAGGGACCCTCAGGATTCAAGGGGACTTAATCTCCCAACTTAAAAAACGGCCACAGGGCATGTTTACACAGTGGGGAAGGAAGGGGACGGGGCCTGAGGTGACGTGCGCAAACACACCCTATGGTGCGTTTTAAGTTGGGGAAATAATTCACCTTCAATCCTGAGGGCCCCTGGGGGCTAACTAGCCCACCAGGTGCTTCCAGTAAGGTCCACTGAGCTGCGTTGCAGAGAGGTGGTCCAGGCCGTGCCACTTTTTACATCTCTCTGCAACGCAGCTCTGTGGCACTTACTGAAGGTACCTAGTCGGCTAGTTGGATCCTAGGGACCCTCAGGATTCAAATGAACTTAATCTCCCAACTAAAAACGGCCACAGGGCGTGTTTACACAGTGGTGAAGGGAGGGGACGGGGCCTGAGTTAACGTGTTGAAACAAGCCCTGTGGCGCGTTTTAAGTTGGGGAAATAATTCCCCTTCAATCCTGAGGGACCCTGGAGGCCAACTAGCCCACCAGGTGCTTCCAGTAAGCGCCACTGCGCTGCGTTGCAGAGAGGTGGTCTAGGCCATGCCCCTTTTTACATCTCTCTGCAACGCAGCTCTGTGGCGCTTACTGGAGGTACCTAGTGGTCTAGTTGGACCTTAGGGACCCTCAGGATTCAAGGGGACTTAATCTCCCAATGTAAAACAGCCACAGGGCGTGTTTACACAGTGGGGAAGGGAGGGACGGGGCCTGAGGTGACGTGTGCAAACACGCTCTGTGGCGCGTTTTAAGAGGTAGTTTTAATCCCCTGCCCTATTATATACTAGGGGCTTACAGAGGAGGTCATGCTAATCACAGGGGGACCCCAACGCATAGTGTTCCCTAGTGTATGTAGGTGTTTTCACTGTATTCTGAGTGTCTTTTAACATAGCACTGGCTCTAGGACTGGTTAGTCAGACTCAGTTACCACCAGTATCCGTCTGAAAAAATTGAGGGTACAGGATGATTTTGCAACAAGGCTTCTTTCTCGTCTTCTGTTTGTTCTTTCTGCACGTTATCCTTCTTCCTGCACTTTTCTTCGTCTTTGAGGACTTCTGTTGCTTCTTTCTGAACTTCTTTTTTTTCTTTCTGTGCATTTTTTCTTCTTTCTTCACATGTCCTACCTCTGTAGGCATAGTTAGAAATTTGCATTCTAAAAACCTTTTAAATTCACTGAAAAAACCATAGGCTTCAGGCACGTTATAGTTAGGAATTAGCATTTAAAAAAACCTTAGAAATTCACTTAAAAAACCATAGGTTTAAGGGGCTTTATAGTTAGCTGGACATTTCACTCGTACAAAACCATTGAAATTCCCCCGTTATAGTTGGTTCAGCTAACTATAACTCGCGTACCCGCAATGCACTGCTGATGACGTCACATATTACATCACTCATGACATGGTCAGTGATATCACTCATGACATCACTGATGACATCTCAAATGACATCTCTGATGACTTCACTGATGACATCATCCTTGTTATAGAGTGGCAGACCTCCTCTCCCCCTAATATAACCTTTGATACACACATTCAAAAATAGAAACTAAAATTTTCAAAACAATGGACATACCAATACCAGTTACAACAACCTATTCAGTAGTTCTAAGATCCACATACATATCCACTCATTCACCAACAGTCCTATACAGTCACTCATACATGTACTCACTCATCATATGTACTCATACACATATACATCCTGTTCCACAACACCACTCATCCATAGAGTTACTCACACACATAGTCACTCATGCTAATAAAGAATCAAACATCCATTTACCTGCATATACAGTTATACACACACCACCACACTTACTTCTACAGAAACTTACACATACTTAGTCTTTTAAACAATCACTTATAGAAACACATACTTATTCATACAGGAACTCTTTCAATCTCTCACTCTCACATATACTCACTTATATACACCAATAGTCACATATACTAGTATAAAACATATGTAGTTAGTCATAAAGACACTATTGAGACAGTCATTTATTCACTAACACACCCATGCACACACTCATCCACCCATACAGTCCTGCACACATGCTGTATTCAACACATACAAACAGTGAGTCACTCATTCATGCACCTATGCACTACGTAATACCCCCCACTGAACCATACAGACACTCAGACACTCATACTGATACTCAAAAAACCAACAAATAACCTATATAGACACTCATGTAGCTACTCACCAACCCATGCAGCCACATATACACAAACTGAGAGACTGATACAGATATTTACATATTTAAACATTACTCACTAAGCCATGTATTCACTAAGATACACTTAATCAGTCAGTTATACAATCAATTTTTCAAAGACAAATCATCCATTTAGACACTTATATACCCATTTATTCTTCCATCGACCTTGAGATATACATATATAAAACATATGTAATTTTCAGAAAAACACACATTCACTGGATGATGTCATCAGTGATGTCATCAGTGATGTCATTTGAGATGTCATGAGTGATGTCATGAGTGATGTCACTGACCATGTCATGAGTGATGTAATATGTGACGTCATCAGCAGTGCATTGCGGTTGCGCGAGTTATAGTTAGCTGAACTAACTATAACGGGGGAATTTCAATGGTTTTGTATGAGTGAAATGTCCAGCTAAGTATAATGTCCCTGAAACCTATGTTTTTTTCAGTGAATTTCTAAGGTTTTTTAAATGCTAATTCCTAACTATAACGTGCCTGAAACCTATGGTTTTTTCAGGGAATATATATATATATATTATCTACTGGCGGTCACCAGTAGATAGTTATAGTTAGGACCGAGTTTCCATAGGAAATCTGAAAATTCTATTTTGAATAACTTTGGCGCTAGTTGACGAATCCTCGCGAAAATTTCAAAACTAATGGGGCGCTCCGCTCAGCTCCTACCCTGAAAGTCTCGGGGTGATTCGTCAAGGGGGGGCCGAGAAAAAAGGGGGGTCCCATAACGCGTTTTCCCCATGCCTTTTTTCATAGGACCTTTAGTCGAAGGTACAGCCCGAACGGCTGAACAGAATTACTTGAAATTTGGCAGAGAGGTAGTCCTCAGGTCAGGGAAGTGCCTTTTGCAGGTCTGGTGTCAATCTGTTCAGTATTTCCTGAGAAAATAGCATTTAAACGCATATAAATATCTATACGCGCGCACCGTGCGCGCACGGTGCGCGCTTGGTGCCGTGTGCGAGCGAAATTCTGATTGGTTGATAGATGTCAGTAAACATTCGAATCGGTCGAAATCAGGAAGTGTCGGCCGCCATTTTGTCTGTCGCACTGAAAAGGAAAGGTGGAAAAAAGGTGGAAAACGTGAAAAGGGGGCAGGGAAGAGAGTTCCTGACCCCTTAGCCTTTGCCAGGGGGTCACAGAAGGACCCCCAAGGGTGAAAAAAACATTTTATTATTTTTGAAAAAAATTGCGGGGTGCGCGCACGGTGAAAAACCTTGAAAAAAATAAATAAATAAATACATAACTTAGCATTTAAAAAAACGTACAAATTCACTTAAAAAACCATAGGTTTCACACACGTTATAGTTAGGAATTAGCATTTAAAAAACCTTGCAAATTCACTTAAAAAACCATAGGTTTCACACAGGTTATAGTTAGGTGGACATTTCACTCATAAAAAAACAATGAAATTCCCCGTTATAGTTAGTTCAGATAACTATAACTCGCGCGACCGCCACTCTATCACAAGGATGATGTCATCAGTGATGTCATGAGTGATGCCATTGACCATGTCATGAGTGATGTACTATGTGACGTCATCAGCAGTGCATTGCGGGGGCGCGAGTTATAGTTATCTGAACTAACTATAACGGGGGAATTTCATTGGTTTTTTACGAGTGAAATGTCCACCTAACTATAACCTGTGTGAAACCTATGGTTTTTTAAGTGAATATATATATATATTCACTGAAAAAAACATAGGTTTCAGGGGCGTTATAGTTAGGAATTGGCATTTAAAAAACCTTAGAAATTCACTGAAAAAACCATAGGTTTCAGGGGCGTTATAGTTAGCTGCACATTTCTCTCGTACAAAACCCTAGAAATTCCCCTGTTATAGTTAGTTCAGCTAACTATAACTCACACCCCTGCAATGCACTGCTGATGACGTCACATTTTACATCACTCATGACATGGTCAGTGACATCACTGATGACATCACTGATGACATCTCAAATGACATCACTGATGACATCACTGATGACATCATCCATTGAGTATGTTTTTCTGAACAGTTTTATTATGTTTAATATATATAGGGAAAGGCCTGTTGAAAAATAAGTGGGTGTACAAGTGTGTGAATGGATGATTTTCTAGGTGCGTAACTGAATCTATAAGTGAGTCATTAAATGTATCTTACTGCAGACTAGTGACTAAACTGTGTGAATGTCTGTATGTGTCTGTTATTTGGTGTTTAAGTGGCTGCATGGTTTTGTGAATAGCTATATGAGTGTCTATATGGGTTATTGATTGGTTTTCTGAGTATCTGTATGGGTGCCTGAATGTTTGTGTGGGTAGGGTGTGTGTGACTCTTTGGCTAGATGTGTGAGTGGGTGATTCAGTGGGTGCATGTTTTTAAGAGTGCATCTGTGATAGACTGTATGGTTTGGTGAGTGTATGTATGGGTGTGTTAGTGATTGAATGTATATCTCAGTTGTACATGTGTCAGTAACTACATATGTGAAACGCAGTGTATATGTCTGTAAGAGTATATAACTATCTATATGTGAGAGTGTGTGATTTTGGGAGTGGCTGTATGCACCATAGTGCAAGGATATCTGTGTCATGTGCTGTTTGTTTTTCTGCAGGAAGACACAGAATTTGTTAGTATTTTTATGAGTACGTGAACTTGAGTGTTTTTAACTGTATAGGTGAGTACATTTTACTGTGATTAATTATTTGCATGACTGACTAGATGTGTCAGTACCTCAATGGATGATTGGCGGTGTGTGAGTGTCTATATAGGTGTATAAATGCACAGAGTGACTGTACAGGTGAGTGAGTGGAGATGTATGTAGACCTAAAAGTCAATGAGTGGGTGAGTAGTTTTTGGTATTGGAGTATCTATGGTTGTCAAAATGGCCGTCTGAAATTTTGAGTCGGTGTATCAAAGGTTATAGTAGGGTGTGAGAAGATGCACTAATTTATCACATGGATGATGTCATCAGTGATGTCATCAGTGATGTCATTTGAGATGTCATCAGTGATGTCATCAGTGATGTCACTGACCATGTCATGAGTGATGTAATATGTGACAGCAACAGCAGTGCATTGCGGGGGCGCGAGTTATAGTTAGCTGATCTAACTATAACAGTGGAATTTCTAGGGTTTTGTACGAGAGAAATGTGCAGCTAACTATAACGCCCCTGAAACCTATGGCTTTTTCAGTGAATTTCTAAGGTTTTTTAAATGCCAATTCCTAACTATAACGCCCCTGAAACCTATGGTTTTTTCAGTGAATTTCAAAGGTTTTTTAAATGCCAATTCCTAATTATAACGCCCCTGAAACCTTTGGTTTTTTCAGTGAATTTCAAAGGTTTTTTAAATGCCAATTCCTAACTATAACATGCATGAAACCTACGGTTTTTTCAGTGAATTTCAAAGGTTTTTTAAATACTAATTCCTATCTATAACTTATCTCTAAAGATATCATGTTTAATGATTTTGATTGCATTTCTATATTTTTCAAATTCAGTGTGTCATTTTCTTTCTTTTTTTTTTAAATACTTTTTAATCATCACTTTTTAAACATATTTCTTCAATTAATTCTTTTAAAAATTAAAAAATATTATTTGAACTTAATGTGTTTTTCAAACATATTTTTTTATATTTTTAAAAATATTTTTTCAACTATAAGTGCAAACCTTTATTTTAGAGATATATTTTTTCAAATATTTTTGGATCCGCGCACCCTATGCGCACCGTTCATGATCCGTACGCAATAGCATCCACGCATGGTATGCGTTGGGTACGTGTTTAGTGCGCGATCGCTATGCGACCGGTACGCGACTCCCAGCCTATACGCGACACGTTCAATGTACGTAACGCGACGTTTACGCGCTTCCGCGATACGTCATATGCGTCCGTGACGCGATGGGTGCGCGGATCCCGCGAAGTATTTAACATTTATGTATTGCATGTGAATATTAATTGAAGACAAACTCTAAACTAGTCTTAAAACTAATATATTTTGACATCTAATGCTATATTTGTTTTTAATTCAATTTCGCGGATGCACGCTGGGTGCGTGTTGCATAAGCGCATGGTGCACGGATCCCATGTGACCTGCAAAAAGAAGAGATGTGATTGGTTCATTACACTTCCTGTTCTAACTACTGAAAGACCCCCACCCATTTCAATCATTCTTCTTTGAGCTTCTTTGGAGAACCATCCCTTTGGACAGAAGAAGATTTTTTCAGACTAAGTATACACTTAGTTCTAACTTTTTGCAACCAAAAATGGCTTCAGGGCAGCAGGCATCACCTGCATCAGCTCAAACCTCTGAGGATGAATTTTTGCCGGAGGAACCACAGAAAAAACGTTTTGCTTCAGTGGTGTGGAAATTTTTTACTTTTCCCGAAGGACAGAATAAGACCAATGCCGCCTTGGTCACATGTAAGATTTGCAAAAGAGTCTTATCGAGAGGGGATCCCACCAAGAAATACTCTTGCGGCACGGCAAGTATGATGAAGCACATGAGGAGCCTTCATCCAAACAATCTTGCAAGTGAAGAGTGCCGACGCATGGGAGACACTCCTGCGCCATCCACCTCATCGCAGCCGAGCATGTCAAGAGTGCATCCCTCAGACTCAACCTTGGACATCCGTCCTCAATTTCAATTTTTAAAAGTGCTCTGCACTAAGTGCAATAAGACTTTGTGCTATGGCGAGCAGTCAATCGACCTCATCTGCCGCCAGCAGGAAAGTCATATTTGCTAGTTTTTTTTTGTTTTGTTTTTTTTTACTGTTCCCTGAAGTTCATTGTTTGGTTTCTCCTGAATTTTTTTTTTGTTTTGTTTTTCCAGAAAAACAAAAAAAAACACAAAATTGTTCAAAAACCCCCCCCAAAAACATAAAAGAAGAAAGAAGAAAAAAAAAGTTCTTTTGAGAACTAACTTTCCTGGTTTAAAAAAAGAGCTACATTTCTTTGTTAGTGTGTGAAAGTTTAGATGAATGTATGTGTGGTACGTAATTGACTGAATGAATGCATTAGTAGCGTGTGGTGAATGTATAAGTGCAGAACTAAAATGAAGTGCTGCAGCATCACACAGTAACCTCTTTAACTGCTGTGTGCTGTAGTACTTCCGAAGCACAGGGATGCAACATATGTACATAAATATGTTGCAAATCTATGCTTCTCTCTGCACGGCTGCTTAAACTGCAGACATGTGGTGACACAGGCACCCTTGCACAATAGTGCAAGGATATCTGTGTCATGTGCTGTTTGTTTTTCTACAGGAAGACACACCTTCCTGTACAAAAACAACGAGAAAATGCATTTTTCTCCTTCAATGTATGCTGAACATTTCAGCATGCATTGAAGAAATAAAAATGTGGAGAAATTAAAACAATTCTCCTTGTTGTGCTTTCCTACACCAATTGTAGAATGGTGCACCATTCACACACATATCGAGATTTACGATTTCTAATAAATCTAGACATCTGTCTTGTTCTATGAGTATTAAGTGCAATCATGCACAACAACACTTATAGAACACCCTTTCATCCGAAAGTGATCTGCATGATGAAGTTTTATTTTCATGGTGTATAAAAAGTGCACAGAGTGCCTTTTCCTCTCTTTGAAAATATGAAAGAATATCTTACACAATAACTATGTTACTAAAAGTGACATATTTCCGTTTTTAAATTTCCTTGCGAATGATAGAAGGTAAGCACAGAATTTTGACTGCAAAGATGTTCAAAGAAGAATGATTGAAATAATTGCGGTCCTTCAACAGCTAAAAAGATTAAATATTATGAACCCATCAAATCTCTTTTTTTGCAGGTGACTTGATATCTGATTATGGTCAAATTTCAAAACTACATAAACAAAGTGTTTTAAGAAACGTGTTTCAACTTTGTAGATTCTTGCAGGCCTCTTCATTCTCCATATTGAGACTTAGTTAAACTTACCTTCACAGTAATAGGAATAAAAAATGTTATTCACTTTTGCCTATTTTTCTTTCAAATAAAAATTCTTAAAAATTGTTCATTTTAAAATTTGAATCTGTGAAAGAAAAGAAAATAAAAATTATAACTTATAGGTGCCGATTCCGATCCTGTAAAACCCGGGTACAAATGGCCGTAAGGAGCGTTTTCTCCGTACGACTCGTACCCGGGAAAAACACCTTACAAACTCGCAAGTACGATTCGCACAGAAATACCATTTCCGTACGAGTCATACAAAAGACCGACCGGCAAAAAAATACATATAATCTGAATCTGGACGGCGCATACGCGACATCCGGACGGAGTCAGGCAGCATTTTACGGACCAGCAAGTACAATTCGTGCCTACGTCACTCCGCACGTAGCATTTTTTACGGGAGCCAAAAACTGCCGGGAAATTGAGGATGACACGAAGAAGGAGCACCGGTATGCGACGGACAACGATGGACCCCAACCTACGCGTCATCCCGGCCCTCATAGCCTATGACCTCGTGTTCAGAAACCGACACAGACGCCGCAGAAGGACAGAACAACCCCCAGGGGCAAAGGGGGGGGGGGGGGGTGCAAGGGGCAGGAAACATAACCCACACCCCACAAAAAACAAATATATCCTGCACATTAATTACCTCCATGGTCTGGTCACTTCGGGGGCGTGTCCACCTATCCCACGTCCCGCCACAACGGAAGTGGACGCGTACCCATCACCACCACAATGGTTGTACAGGACGTACCCACGCCCCTCAGAGCGTGGGTATGGTCCTTACCACCATTGCAGTGGTGATGTAGGGGTACGCGTGTACGGACTGTACCCACACCCCCCAGAGCGTGGGTACAGGCTGTACCACGCGTACCCCTACATCACTGCCACAATGGTGGTACGGCCCGTACCCACGCCCCCCAGAGCGTGGGTACGGGCCATACCACGCGTACCCCTACGTCACCGCCACAATGGTGGTACGGCCCGTACCCACGCTCTGGGGGGCGTGGGTACGGGCCATACCACGCGTACCCCTACGTCACCGCCACAATGGTGGTATGGCCCGTACCCACGCCCCCAGAGCGTGGGTACGGGCCGTACCACGCATACCCCTACGTCACCGCCACAATGGTGGTACGGCCCGTACCCGCGCTCTGGGGGGTGTGGGTACGGGCCGTACTACGCGTACCCCTGCGTCACCGCCACTATGGTGGTATGGCCCATACCCACATCCCCCAGAGCGTGGGTACGGGCTGTACCACGCATACCCCTACGTCACCACCAATATGGTGGTACGGCCCGTACCCATGCCCCCAGAGCATGGGTACGGGCCGTACCACGTGTACCCCTACGGCACCACCACAATGGTGGTATGGCCCGTACCCACACCCCCAGAGCATGGGTACAGGCCATACCACCCGTACCCCTACAGCCCCATTACATGATGGATACAAGGCGTACACACACCACGGATGTAGGTGTACGGCTTGGTGCAGCACATCAGCTGTAAATTGGGGGTGGTGTATGCCCAGGACAGCAGTGTACCACAGCAAGGGCGCAAGTGGGTGGGTGGGTGCAGAGGAACACCAGCAGTGGGCAGGGACTTGGGGGTGGGTGCAGAGGACTCCCAGCAGTGGACAGAGACATGGGGTGGGTGCAGAGGAATACCAGCAGTGGACACAGACATGGGGGTGGGTGCAGAGGAATACCAGCAGTGAACAGGGACATGTGAGGGGTGGGTGCCCATCACTCCCAGCAGTGGACAGAGACATGGGGGTGGGTGCAGAGGACTCCCAGCAGTGGACACAGACATGGGGTTGGGTGTAGAGGAATACCAGCAGTGGACAGAGACATGGGGGTGGGTGCAGATGAATACCAGCAGTGGACAGAGACATGGGGGTGGGTGCAGAGGAATACCAGCAGTAGACAGGGACATGTGAGGGGTGGGTGCCCATCACTCCCAGCAGTGGACAGAGACATGGGGGTGGGTGCAGAGTACTCCCAACAGTGGACAGAGACATGGGGGTGGGTGCAGAGGACTCCCAGCAGTGGACAGACATATATGAGTGGGTGCAGAGGACTCCCAGCAGTGGACAGAGACATGGGGGTGGGTGCAGAGGAATACCAGCAGTGGACACAGACATGGGGGTGGGTGCAGAGGAATACCAGCAGTGGACAGAGACATGGGGGTGGGTGCATATCAACTCCAGCAGTGGACACAGACATGGGGGTGGGTGCAGAGGACTCCCAGCAGTGGACAGAGACATGGGGGTGGGTGCAGAGGACTCCCAGCAGTTGACAGAGACATGGGGGTGGGTGCAGAGGAATACCAGCAGTGGACAGGGACATGTGAGGGGTGGATGCCCATCACTCCCAGCAGTGGACAGAGACATGGGGGTGGGTGCAGAGGACTCCCAGCAGTGGACAGACATATATGAGTGGGTGCAGAGGACTCCCAGCAGTGGACAGAGACATGGGGGTGGGTGCAGAGGAATACCAGCAGTGGACACAGACATGGGGGTGGGTGCAGAGGAATACCAGCAGTGGACAGAAACATGGGGATGGGTGCATATCAACTCCAGTAGTGGACACAGACATGGGGGTGGGTGCAGAGGACTCCCAGCAGTGGACAGAGACATGGGGGTGGGTGCAGAGGACTCCCAGCAGTGGACAGAGACATGGGGGTGGGTGCAGAGGAATACCAGCAGTGGACACAGACATGGGGGTGGGTGCAGAGGACTCCCAGCAGTGGACAGAGACATGGGGGTGGGTGCATATCAACTGCAGCAGTGGACAGAGACATGGGGGCGGGTGCAGAGGACTCTCAGCAGTAGACACATACATGGGGGTGGGTGCAGAGGACTCCCAGCAGTGGCAAGAGACATGGGGGTGGGTGCAGAGGAATACCAGCAGTGGACAGACATATATGAGTGGGTGCAGAGGACTCTCAGCAGTGGATAGAGACATGGGGGGGTGTACATCATTATCAGATGACCACAACTCCATGGGTGTATGTACGCATCCCTAACTTTGGACAATGATGATAGTGCCATAACAACACATCACTGACAGCAGTGTCCCACTCCCAGGAGGATGGATGTCTTTCCCCCACTGCATGACACACCACATGTGGGTGTGAGGACAAATAACACATGCATACCCACCCCTGTCAGATGCAGCACAATACACACTGAGATCATGCCACAAGACTGTATAGTCATGTCACTGCCTAATAAACTAAGAGAGCCAAAGAGAACACACACTGTCACGCACATCCCAGGACTGATAGGAATGTTCAGGTGCTGGGCCAGCCACCAAGATGTTGTCTGTCATGGAAGGAATAGGGTGGAGTTCCCACAGATACAATGGCCACAATTGTGAGTCAGGTGTTCAAATACCAAGCAGAACAAGTACTATATGTGTACTAGGCTGGGATTACACACATGCATTGTACGGAAAAGGGACAATTTCTCCATGAAGGCATGGCAAAATACTCTATACACAAGTACAGTGAGTCCCAAGGATGGCACAGACGATGCAGCCGGAGACATTGCTGAGCAGGCATGGCCAGAGTTGAAGGGATCCATCCCCAACAAAGTAAATGTAGACACAGGACAACACAACGATTGTGCAACCCTCTGCAGGGGAGATGTCAGGTGCCACAGAGGAAGGAACACTCCTTTTTTTTTTATAATTTTTTTATTATTTGCCATTTCCATCTCAACATCTTCTTCCTCACATTTGTTGCATTCAATACACAGATATAATTTGCCCTCCCCTTCACCCGTACATAGTTGTTATATTGTGCAACCACAACAGTTTACATTATTACCCATACTCTCGTTACCTACCCTCCGCAAACTCATGTCCTTCAGCACCCCCTAATACCTACTTCCCCTAGCTTTCCCCAACACCAAAACTACTATCCCTTTTGCTCCCCATCCCTCAGAGGAAGGAACACTCCTAGGGACAATGAGCAGACACGACCAAAGATTCTTTGCAGAGACCTTGTGAGGGCACGCAGATACCAGGTTCCACCCCATGAGATGCAGACTATAACATGTCCATGAAACATAACACATTCCCACAACCCCAACTCCTGGAGCCTCAGCATCAACATCAATACATGAAATGCAAGATTTTTCAAAACGGAAAACAAAATGCTTTATTCAGCATGAAATAATAAGATGTAGTAAAGAACACTATGTACAAAGGCCAATGGCCAGTCCAGATATGAAGTCCTTGGGGGAGACACATGGCCACGCGTCTCCCCTAGCTTGCCTGCACATACTAAACCTCTGGTTCAGCGACTGGGGGGGCATCATGTGGGGAAGGACCAGGCACCGCAGGGACAGGAGGGGGAAGGGTAGGTGTGGTGGGTGCAGGGACAGACGACTCCACCACAGGGGGTGGGGCAGCGCCAAAGGTGGAGGTGAGCTCGGCGCTGCACACTTCTGCCAGTTCTTCAAGCGTCTCCCCTGCACCCGGAGAAACAACAGGCCCCAAGGAGGGGGGGGGCGGTCGGAGGGATGGGTTGCAGCGCTACTGGGGGAGGTGGTGGACAGACTGGGGGACTTAACTCCCCTACCCGTGGAGTACCTTGACCGTTTCCGGCCAGGTGAACTAGTGGGGCTGAGGCCCAGCCCAGCAAAGTAGGTCTCCTTCTCCGAATCTGGGGCAGGGAGCCAAGGGAAGTGACATCGGAGGGACTGGGGAGTGAGTCATGTGGACGAGGACTGTAGCTGCGTGCCTGCCTGTGTGCCCCAGACCCAGTGGGTGTGCCTGCTTCCCCCTGAGTGTGCGTGTCAGGAGGTGTGCGCTTGCCCTTACATGGTTGTGTGCTGCTTGTGTCTGGTGGGGTGCGTGTGTGTGGATGTCTTGGTGTGCTTGGGACAGGCATGGGTGTGGGACTTGTGGATGGGGCCGGGGTAGGGGGGGAGGCAGCGCTGCAGGTGACTCACTACTGCCGTCAGTGACGAGTCCAGGGACCTCAGCAACATCCGTTGGTCAGACATCGCTGATGACATGCCCTCCATGTACGACACCATCTGGGTCAGCAGTCTGGTGTGGCCATGGAGGACAGTCAGGATCGATGTCTGCCCAACTTGCAACTGCCGCTGAATGTCCACAGACTCGGCAGTGAGGGCAGCAGGGGAGACAGGGGCAGGGGGTGCGGGCCTGGCACGAAGGAGACACGGTGTGGCCTAGCACGGACAGAAGGGACCCAAGCAAGTGGGAGGGCGGTGATGGGAATGGAGGGGGCGGCGAGAGATGTACCCCTGCTTTCAGCTGTGGAAGCAGCCTCCGCCCCCTCTGGGAGCTCAGCCTCGGACCCGTCTGCCTCGTAGTCAGTGTTGGTACTGGGCAGGTCCTCCGCCTCACTCCCCTCGCCCTCCGTGCCACTAGATTCCACCGACTCCTCAGCAGTGGTAGCACCACTGCTCGATCCCTCCTCCACGTCCGTGCCGGTGTCTCCCTCGGTGTCCTCCGATGATGCTGTGGGCAAGGTGAAGAGACAGGAAAAAATCAGTCACCTGTATACATCTGACACATGAGTCCAAACTAAAAAGGCAACAGTGCATATCAGGAAAGGCATCATGAGTAACATCTAGGATACTCCCCACATATGTAAGCCCTGCACTCCCCAGTTGGTTGACCCACCATGCCACTTGGAAACAATGAAAATTAGGACACAACAGCAAATAACTTGAAATAACAAGATCATGAGAAGCTAGTGTCTGGGATCAGTTGAGCACAGCAAGACTATGAAGGCATGCCACCTCTTGTTCACTGTGAACCAAACAGTATTGTCGCACCCAAGGCCAAATACCACATGCCAATGCAGAAGGTGTCCCCACACTCAGAGACCTGTGAGTACTTTTGACACCCCAAAGTAATACATTGTGACTCCTGGAGAATCACAACCCTTTACACAATGGACATGTCTAGAATGTGTGAATGTGGCACTCTGTGAACACAACACACATGTGTCTGTATAGCAGAAGTCACACAAGGAGGTGCACACCAAACTACATGTACACAGTCATTGTCTGAGCTGCCAGACTCATTCAAATCAGCCACTGTTAGGCTGAAATGGCGTATCAGTAAGTACATATACATGGCACCAAGGTGGTCTGATTGACTTGGCACTCGTAAGTTGGTATCAGCAACAACCAAGTACTAACCCAAATGCTACCACACTGTGGGAACATGTATATGTATGAACTCCAAACAAGTTTTGTTCAAACTGTGCCTTACTTTAAAATGTGCCAGCTTGTCCCTGGAAAGTGTAAAGGTGGTGTCTTGTGAACTTCCTTGGGAGACATCTGTCATGCAGGCACATCATTGTCCTTCACAACAAAACAACAAGGTCAAGCATACATTGAAGCATACATGAAACATTGAGACATGTTGACAGGTGTAGTGAGTGCCAATGGACATTTTCTCTGAGTAACAACTTGAATAATGTCATTTGTCACATCGCTATCTGTCTCCTGATCACACAGTTGGCTACACATATGACCTACTGACTGTCATCTGGAGTGGCACACATGTCCACACCCAGGACAATGCATAAGCTAATGGGCCTGCAATTGTTTAGCAAAAAAGCCTAGCTGTACTGTGGGTTCCCCCTCATGGCAAGCCAGAATGTACTCACAGATGTCAGCACACAAAGTCACAACTGTGTAGCATCTGAACCACACACAGGTGCCAAAAATGTACAAGCAGGATGCATGATTGTCAAACACTGACACACGCTATGAAGCATGAACATTAAGCACTGGCCAACATCACGGGGGCACTGCACGATGACTTTCTGCACTGTGAATCATCACACACAAGTCAGAACTGGCAATGAAACATCAGGGTTGAACATGTACGCCCCTCCCGCACACACCCACCCATACCTGAGTCAATGTGACTGATACCGATCAAGAAGTGACACCTCTTATTCAGGGTTACAATAACTGTGCTTGAAAACTAGCTTCATTAACACGACATCACCTTGTAGGGCTGCCAAAACATATTGCTCACAAACAAACATCAACAGATTGCTGTGAATAGCCACACAGGCACTGGCCAGTGTGAGTATGCACAAGCAAACTGGTGTATCCCTGTCCAGTGGACAAATGTATCACACATGTGAAAAATACTACCTAGGGCAGGGAACAATGCCACAGAGGCAGAGCCATGCTGAACCCACAGTGAATGTGCACAGTGTTGGATGACACACAGTAGGAGGGCAGGCTGTGTCAGGGGACTGTAGTGGGCAGACTGCTCCATGGTCCTGGAATGAGCTGACTGTTACAGGAGCAACTGCCCGGCACTATGCATATATCCCACTCATGCACATCATGTCTGAGGCCACAACATTGGTAATGCATGCTGCAAGTCTGTTCATTTGAACCCTCACACTCCTATGTTGAGACTCAGCATCAGTGACAACAATTATGCACCCCCAAATGACTGAACAGGACAGGAAACAGGCAGACCACCCCCACACATGATGCTGAAAGCAGTGTGCACCTTGATAAACTGGCAGCCTAGATGACCATGTGCAATAGTGATAACACACAGACCAGGTAACACATGTCAAGGAGGGGAAGGGAGGAAGAATAGCACAGGTTGACCTGGGGGAACAGGATATGCACTGCACATATATAGCCTGGCAGTGTATCCAGGCGACTGAGCAGCTACAAAAGCTGGCGACACACAACAAACACACATGTACCTACTCCCTTCCTGCTGCTGTAACTCCTGTATCCGCCTATCCAGGTCAGGGAAGACCACCGCCAGGACACGCTTCATCTGGTGGGTCAGGCGCCGGCGCCCGCCATGCTTGTGAGGAGCCTCCTCCTTCAGCATGACCCGGGCGATCCTCCGGGTTCAGCACCGGATGTCCTGCCATCTCTTCCTCACTTGTGGCAGGGGCCGACTGCGACCCTCCACCGATTGAACGGCCTTGACGGCCACCTTCCAGATCTTCCCCTTCTGGTAGGCGGTTACCTGTGTGGATGACAAAGTGGGACAACATCACTACACCTGCACCATGTCACAGAGACACACATTTGAACATCTTTGATTTGTTGGACAGGGCATAGTATGCTGGCAAGTAATAGCACCTTAGTCATAGGGACTTTTTCCACTGGGGACGCACCAATGCACTACATGGCATAGTAAGTACACAGGTGGCATGAGGGGTGCAAAACAATCCCTGATCATGGCACAAACTGTGCATCCCAAGCAACACAAGGCTGATGGACAGCACCGCAAAGCAGTCACATGCCCCAGGCCACTGACGAAACCTCAGCAGAGTACACAGACACACACAGGCACACATCAATCACCTGCCATTGGCAACAGCAGATGCAAACCTCACTCTGCACATGTGCCACTTGCCGGGGGGGGGGGGTCACAGGTGTGGGGCTAGCTCAGCAAGTCAGACACACAGCACGGCTTCAAGTTCAAGTTCAAATAGCTTTATTCGATTTTAAAAACAAAAACCATAAAAGCTCAATTTTAAAATATTTCAGAATAAATACATCACAGTTACAAGTGGTTAACCTTTAAATATCTGTTTAAAATTACATAACAGGATTAATTCATTGAGGACCTAAATCTAATAATGGTTTTAAGAAACATTGACACCGAGAACATAAGGAGATCATCATCTAGCATTTTCAGTCTTAACAGTGCCACTCTACATTGTCTCAAGCCACATTCTCTCAATACAGGTATTAATATTCGCTTCCTAGGGCCTGAATAAAATTTACAAAAGAAAATACAATGGAGTGAGGATTGAACAGAGACCAGGTCACATGGGCAGGGAATTAGTTCTTTTGACCAACAGTTCAACTCCGGGAAAGTAACTAATCTAAAAAAGATGTCCAACCTAAATCGAGTCAATAGCATACGGGAATAACAACAGGGAACTTGCAGCAAGTATGGCTGAATGCCTTGATTTTGTGTAAGTAAGCAGTTTGCCATAACAGAGCTCTTACATTTCTCTAATTGGGACCGTTTGTCATCCAAGTAATGTAAGCATAGTTTCTTGAGCTTCCTCCTTGACATCCCTGCCATGCTATCTGGTACGTCAAAGAATTCCTGGTGACCCATAGCCGCCCAAAAATTCTTTATGTACTCAAACCAGGATATCTTTGAGGCCCCCTCAAGGCCTAAACAGTCCAGGATAATATCCCTATTCAGGCCTGTTTCAATTGAGCACCACACTTTGTGCCACAATAAAATCGGATCAACTTTGACAAGGTCCTCAATATATCGTAGGCCTAATTCTTGATGACAAACAAAGGTGGAGGTGGATCCTGGAACTGCCAGGAGATAGCGAAGAAAAGCATTCTCACAGAGCTGTAGACTGTGATTTTTCGCTATCCCCCAAATCCCTGCGCCATATAACGCCGTAGACACGCATTTAGATTTATAAATATCCAGTAGGGCAGATACTGGACGTCCTCCCACCTTATTGGCAAAAATTTTAACTGCCCCAATTGCTCGTGTAAATGCCAATTTTCTTGATTCTCCTGCTACGGACCACGAACCGCTTTTTTCGAAATTGATACCTAGGTAAGAAAAAATATTTACCGTGTCAATTTTCGAATTAAATAAAACGGTTTTACAGGTAGTATTCTTCTTTTTGGAGCAGCACATATTAAAGGTCTTACTTATGTAGATCTTTAGTCCCCTAATGCCCATATAGTCTGAAAATCTTTTTAGTGATCTCTGCAGTCCCACTTGGGTCCGAGCCATGATCACTGCATCGTCTGCATATAGAAGGATGGGGATAAAGGAGTTTCCTATTTTGGGATAATCTTGCTTGTCTTCCAAGAGGTGAGAGGCTACCGAATTAATATATAGATTAAACAAGAATGGAGCTAGTATGCAGCCTTGTCTCACACCCTTCCCTATAGCAAATTTGGAAGTACATTCCCCCTTTTCCCCAAAAACGAACACAAGCGCCTGCCCCTCGATACAGTTCCCGGATAAAGATTAAAAGATTTGGGTCTATCCCCATATCCTGCAGTATAGACCAAAGTTTGTTATGGTTGAGGCAATCAAAAGCCGAGCTTAGATCTACAAAAGTTAGAAATAAGCTTTCATTTTTAGCCTCAACATATTTGGCAACTAAAAGAGCTAAGTTCAAGCCTTGCTCTATTGTTCCCAGGCCTTCCCTAAAACCATATTGAAACTTTGAGAGAGTACCATTATCTTCAGCCCATGCTTGTAATTTATTAAGTAAGACTCTCCTCGGCGATCTTCATAAGTGAGTCCAGTAAAGAAATCGGTCTATAACACTTGGGCTCATTTCGGTCGCCTTTTTTAAAAATCGGAACCACAATTGCTTCCTGCCAAGTAAGAGGAAATCCTACTTTGGTAAAGCTATTTAGAACATTTGTTAAAAGGGGAGCCCACAAGGCAGTATTAGCCTTGAAGATATCAACAGGAATCCCATCGGGGCCCGGGCCTTTCCTGCCGCGCTCTTATCAATGGCTGCCAGAACGTCTTTTAATACGAATACTATGTTTATAGGGTATGGGACGATATCCTGGCCTGGTGGATGGAGCCCCTGCCCTGGATCTTCCGTGGTCTCTGCTAAATAAAGCTCCCCGAAGTAGGTCACCCATGCCTCTTCCGTAATTGCTGTCTCAATAGTGTCTGCAGAGTTATCTTTAAAAAAAGGGGCATTTACAGCTCTCCAAAAAGCAGTATTATCTTTTGACTGCGAGGCTTCTCGCGAAGTCTGCCATGCATCCTGTTTTATCAGTTTTTTCCTATTTTTTAATGCACGTTGATATGCAGATCTGGCGGATCTAACTTCAGCCAGATCCCTAGGGTCTCGTTTTAACTGTGTCATTAGGCAGGCATGGGTGTTGCTGCACTCCCTATTAAACCATCTCTTTATTCCAAGCTCTCTTGATTTCTTAGGTTTTGAGAGCAGATTTCTTATTTCCTCCGAAATACTAGTAAAAGCGTCATGCACATTAATTGGATCATCGTGTTCGGAAAGACAAATATCAAAATCCCTCTCTTTAGTCTGAATTAATTTTTTTAGGAAAGTAGATGGTTCCACTTTATCCCATTTAAGAGCATAACCATTCTTCCTGGCAAGACCCAGCCTATAGTTATATACATTTTGAACTACAGTATTAGCCTTTCCACTACCCCCAAAAGAGGAGATTGACATACTGATTGGCAGGTGGTCGCTCATGACTAGCTCACATAATTCGAAAGAGCGGATATAACTAGAGTTGCTTTTAGATATTAACATAAAGTCGATGACTGATTTACAGCCCCTACCTATAAAGGTGGTGTTAAAGGGGACTGGGGGGGAGCAGAGATCATTAACAAATCCCATATCCAGACAAAATGTTAAATTGTTTAAAAGATTACCCAAAGACGTATGAGAAAAATGTGCTGTAGGAACATCTACATCCTCAGCCAGCCCGCAGATATTAAGTTTGCTGTGTGGGCATACAAACGCGTTGAAATCACCCATCCAGATCACACAGGTATCAACAACTTGTTGTCCTTCAATGTTATTAAGCATCTTATGTAGTTCATTAAAGGTCGATGTCCGTTTTTCTTTTGGGATGTTATTATAAAAATTTATCACAATTAAATTTTGTTTTCCCCCGTACATAAATGTCAAAATCTGGTAAAAATCCGAGACTGGGGCAAAAATAATTTTTGTATCTTGCAAACAGTTAGATACATAAGTGCAAAGGCCACCTTTACTTCTCCCCCTGGACGTACTAATCGCCGGTGTATGGAAAGTACGATAACCATTCGTATGGATAGGATCCACTGTCCAACATTCCTGTAGACCAATAATAGGAAATTGTTGTAGAAAGGGTATGCAATTTGCATCCCCTAGCCTAGCGGACAGCCCTGCCACATTCCAGGAAAGGAGTTTTAAATCAGAGGTTTTATCAAGATCTTTAGGTGGTCTTACATTTGACATTTGAGAGGGGTCCCTAATAGCCGAGGCTCCTCTAGGGCTTTCAATCAGTGATATATGGTTGTTTTGCTCCCCCACTCCACTGATAGAAAGGACGTGTGGAATTGTCCTTTAGATTAGGTTGCAAGTCGATTGTCAAGCAGCCAGGAAAAACGTTATAATCACTAGGTTGCTTATTCCTATCATCCGTTGTCGACCCCCGTATAGATTCGGGATTTGGTTTTGGGCACAGTCAATCAACCAGATCGAGGCCGCTAAATCTGTTGTTTGTCGGAAAGGACTCTAGCCATCCACGATCCTCTGTGGCCAACCTACATCTCTGAGTGTCAGTAACTAGTTTGCCCCTCCCGACCTTTTCCCAACTATTCCTATTTATTTGGTAAGGAGTAAAACCATAAAAGTACCCAAGGGGGAGTGGCCGAATCCTTGTGTGTGGCATAGATAGACGTTCCTGCAGAATATATTCTACGGTCTGGGTATCTTTAAAATTCACAACTATACAGTCCCCTGGGATGTCTTTGATGCCCCTACCCACCCAGCTAATTCTCCGAGCAAACAAAAATTTTCCATGTATATAGGGGGGGAGTGGATGATTACAATTAAGCCAATGGATAATTTTATTCTTTAGTTCATAAAATGTCTCAGTGGCAGTATTAGTCAAACAGGGGACCCCCGCTAATACAATAACATAGGGGGCGGATTCTGGCGGCAAGTCCAAACTAGGTAGCAGAAAAACTCTCCCATTATTGTGCATGTGGTTATTTTCTATCTCATTAAAATTCTGAGTCTTATCACGTGTTACTTTATCATTAACAGCACTATATTTTAGAGATGAGTTATCTCTCAAAGGTGGATCTTTGGGGTCATTAGAATCTGAATTAATGTTGGTATATAATGGATCCACACCTTTGTTCCTCAAAGGGCCCTTCGGGATTTCAATAATAGGAACCAAGGGTACAGGAGATCCACCCTTAGCCATAACAGGCTTCTTGGGAGATGAGAACTGTACAGTAGGGGCCGTTGATAATCCTGATTTAAACATTTGGTTAAGTTCCAAGTTCGACAGGGCCATTTGTTCAAGTTTTTTAAGACGTTCTTCAATGAGCTTCAGTCTGTCCAAAATAGGGCGAGTAGAAAGGGCAAGGAGTTCTTCAATTTTAGAGCAAAGTCCCTGGTCCAAATTAGTAGCTGTGTCTACAGCCACTAGGGACAGGGATTGGTCCGCTACACTAGATTGATTCTTGGATGTTGATTTTATATTTTTCACGTTTGTCAATCACATGGATTGAGCAGTTGCCTCCTCCATGCAGCTGTGGTGCAACACTTCACATAAACACTCACCCACATGACAAGAAACATTCACACACATCAATGTCCAGGGGGCGTACACATCATTTGGACACTCTCACCACTCTCACCACAGCTCCACACTACTCTCACACACATCTGTGGGTGCAGTCACCTGTCACACCGGGGTGACCACTGAATCACCACAGGACAATAGAACAAGAATGCCCAAGAGGATTAGGCTGGCTGAATGTGTCATGCACTATGCAGTGAATGTCACAGTAAGTACAATAAGTGAGGAGTGCACACATGAACTACATCAAGCCCTGCATGAGAGACATAAGCCATCCACCCCCCCCGGGACACACTCCAACCAATATTGCATGTCTGTCACACCTGGACACAATGCCAGAAGTGACAGACACAATTAAGGTGCACAGGCAAAGGTAGTGGAGTCAGCACTCACCTGCTCCCCTGGTCGACCATACAGCATGGGGTACCGTGGGAGGATCACATCCAGCAGGGCCTCGTTCTCCTCCTGGGTGAAAGGCTGTGCCCTCTCCACAGTCCTTGACATGGTGCCAGAGGGAGATAATACAGCAGCAGTGGTATCGACTGACATGTTGTGCAGCCAAGTGCCCTCTCATGGTTTCTGCCTGCCTTATATCTGCCTTGCTGGCCTATTTCATTTACAGGAGTACAGAGTGATTGGTCAGACTCATTTGCATCCAACGTTTCCTCCAATCCCTTTAAACATACACCAGTGACAGCCTTAGCATCTTTCAATTTTGCAGCATCATGTCAAGTCAACAACCACTTTGCAAGAATGTACAATGTGGCCAACTGCTTTTTCCAGACCACATGATGTTAAATTTCGAACTTGAAACTCGGTATCCATGACAACCAGCATGCATTTAGTCCCTAATACTTGTCCCTCATGTGTCCCCATTGTAATTCTCAAATCCCCACACAGGTATGGCGCGTTTCACACGTACCCCTAGGGCACCATCATTACAGTGATACGGGCCGTACTCACGCGTGTACGTGCCGTGCACGCGTGAGTACGTGCATATCACTATAGTTGGGGGTACAGTAGGGCCTAGTGATACGGCACGTACTCACGCGTGTACGGCCCGTACACGCGTGAGTACGTGCCTATCACTGTAGTTGGGGGTACGGTAGGGCCTAGTGATACGGCACGTACTCACGCGTGTACGGCCCGTACATGCGTGAGTACGTGCCCATCACTATAGTTGGGGGTACCGTAGGGCCTAGTGATACGGCACGTACTCACGCGTGTACGGCCCGTACACGCGTGAGTACGTGCCTATCACTATAGTTGGGGGTACGGTAGGGCCTAGTGATACGGCACGTACTCACGCGTGTATGGCCCGTACACGGGTGAGTACATGCCTATCACTATAGTTGGGGGTACCGTAGGGCCTAGTGATACGGCACGTACTCACGCGTGTACGGCAGGTACTCACGCGTGAGTACGGCCCGTACACACGCCCTCAGAGCGTGTGTACTGCGTTTCACAGCTTACACTGGTGATAGGAGGCGCACACGAAAGGAATGGAGGTTTCAGACTCGCACAAGGCTGGACATCAAGTCATTGTCAGTGCAGTCCTTCATGTGCAGGGCCTAGGTGTGTCAGGCAGTGATGTGGCACATTTCTCCTCATGTTGTGGCACAATAGATGTGTGATGAGCTGTTTACACATGTCAAGTGTGATGGGGCACTACGTGGCACACTTCCCCTTCACACTTTGCACATGTGTGCATGTAGGACACACATGTCAAGCACTGCATCACTGGTATGGCACAGTCAGCAACACCCGCAACTGTCCCCTGATGCCAGGTACACGGATAATTACAGCTGACATGTGACTACCAGCGTGCCACGATGTGACTATGTCATGTGTGTGTCATGTGTTCCCATGAGCTTGCCGTTGGTGTTCCGTCAACTCCATCTGCTGTTGCAGCATCCAACATGTGTCTGTATGCATATGTGCATGACAAACATATACGCACACCATGCCACATGTGGACTCACACGTTACATGTGTCATGATGGTTCAAAGACGACTTCCTGACGTGAGGCAATATCTGCGTTCTCTCAATGTCTGTGTCATCAGTTTTTGACATGTACCCCTTCATGGAAATGTGTGTTATCTGTCCTTATTCAGATGACATGTGACCTGTGCGTCTAGACTCCCGCCAGCTGTCTGTATGAGATGACATCCTTCAAATGCTGATATGTGGATGTCTGTCACTCATGTAATGTGTCTGGCTTGTCACTTACACTGGCCCATAGCTATTTTAATGGCATGTCACGTCAACATTGCCATGCAACTATTGTGGCTGGCTCCTCGTAGGAGTATCACCTGGCTGGCCTATGTGTCCAGGATGTATTGCACAGCCCAGACTCTGTATTAAGCAGATGTGTATTAGCTGTTGAACATGTGCTCACCTCAGTGACATTGGTGTGGTAATGTACTCACTCTTCGTTATTCCTTCCAAATCTCTGCAGGGCACCGCCTCTCCCCAGACGAATGCCAGACCTGGATGCCATGCGTGAACATGACTGCATACGCAGATATCGCTTCTCTCAAGAGTTGATAGAGGACTTGACCCGCCGGCTTGCACCACACCTCCAACAACAACACAGGTATCCTACAGCTCTGACCCCCAAGATGAAGGTGATGGCAGCCCTACATTTTTTTGCCACCGGCACTTTTCAATTGACCATAGCTGATGTTGGTGGCATGTCCCAGACAATGTTCAGCCGTGTCCTGCATGATGTTTTAGAAGCCATGTTGGTGCACCTGGATGAATTCATCCATTTTCCCACTTGTGAGCAGTTGACAGGTGTCAAGGGTGAGTTCTATGCCCTGGGAGGGATGCCTCATGTAATTGGGGCCATTGATGGGACACATGTGGCTTTGGTACCACCACAGGCACAGGAGGTAGCCTATAGAAACAGAAAACATTATCACACCATTAATGCCCTTGTGGTGTGTCTTGCTAACATGCTGATTTCCCATGTCTGTTCCCATTTTCCAGGGTCCGCACACGATGCATACATCATGAGGCGTAGCAGGGTGCCAGAAATGATGCTGCAGCTGCACGCGGAACGAGCATATCTTGTTGGTGGGTATACTCTGTTAGTCCTGTGATTAGCACTATCTTTGTATCTTACGGCATCTCCTGACCCACTTCTTCTCATGATGTTTCCATGTAGGGGACTCTGGCTATCCCAACATGCCATGGCGGATGACGCCTCTCCGCAACCCCAGAACAGCCGCAGAACACCGGTACAATGACACCCATGGGCAGACGAGGCGCGTGATTGAGAGGACGTTTGGACTCCTGAAGAGCAGATTCCGGTGCCTCCACAAGACCGGTGGTGCCCTCCCATATGCCCCGGTGAAGGTCTACAAAATCTTCATTGTGTGCTGCATGTTGCACAACATGGCAGTGGAGAAGGCCGTGCCACTCATCCTTGATCCGGATGAGCAGGATCATCCACCCGTGGAGGATGAAGGCCTTGGGCACGGGGCAAGTGAGGATGAGGATGAGGATGAGGACATCCGGAGTCAGCTTATCCGCAACTTCTTCTCATGATGGTGAGTCCCTGTGTCTGAGTGTGCACGCTTTGAGCCTTGTGTGGCATGTGTTGCAATGTGTGTGTCCAGCTGACTGTGTGCTAAGTGACTTGGAGGTGTGTTCTGATGTGTCATTCAAGTGATGATGTCATTCCACACATTTTAGCTGGGACACTAAATTTATTAAGAGCATGGTGACAACATCATTCCTGTAGAGTACATGTACATGTCTGCGGATTACTAGCTCTTCGCTGACTTGTTGTGTGTCTGTCCTCCCCAGGTTCTTGCGGCTGTCGTCTGCTCATGTCATCATTGCCCTCCTGCGTTACATGCACAGACATGGTGAAAAGTCATTTTGGGTAAGGAGTGCAGCAAGGCATTTTGTGGGTGGTACGTGTTTGTGATATGTGGGGATGCTCCTGTGCATGTTGTGTTACCATGCATACATGTCGACTCACCATGGGCCACATGACATGTTGCATTGCTCCCATGAATTGATAGTCACCCTTCCTGACCGTCATCTTTAATGGTTTGTGGATTCTGATGAAGGCATCAATGTGTGTATAACGTCCCTCAGGAACATACGGGATGCTAATGGTGGACATAGTGTGGGACATCCCCATATGAGGCTCAATGGGGAATTGCAGACTCTCCGTGTGCAGCAAGGGGTGTTAGGCTCAACCCCTTAACTTGTGTGCCAGCTCAGTAGGATTTACCACATCTGTGTGTTGAAGGGGGTGTCCAGTGTAGGTCACACATGGTCAGCCAAATGACCTGTGAGTCTGTTCCAATTGATGCATTTCCCTTAGTGTGAGGCTGATTAATAAAGGTGTTCGTCACACTCCAAGGTGCCTCATCTCTGTCAATGCAGGTCTCTTGCCACTTTGCATGTGGCATATCTGGCATAGTTGTGGAAGATTATGCATAGGAGTCCATGTGTAGTTTAGCAACATGCATGCAGTTGCTCATGGATTAGGCTCCCTATTGGGCATGAAGTACATGGTTGTGTATGTTTTTTGGCATGTTGGTCCACACAATGGGCCATCAACAGCTGCTGAGGGTGTGTCTCCTGTGCGCAGGTCGGCCTTCAGTTTCCTGATCCGGTGTCATGCTTCTTTGGTGATTGTGCATGCATTGTCTCTGGGTGTGCCATGTGACACTGGACACTCCTTACTTTACACACGCGCCTGTTGCAGTTGTCCTTCTGACATCCTAGTCTTAGTGTGCAAATTCTGGCATTTTGCAAGGAGATGCCGCCTGCTGCTGCGGTCCCTGCAGCAAGGGCCCACAGAGTATCCAGATTTGGCAACACACACGCCTCCAAGATGCTCCTCACTTCCTCCCTCCACCCATTCATTTGGCTGTCCTCAGCTTGTCTATGCCACTGTTGCCGCCACGCGGTGCCAAAAGCTGGACCATCAGCACATGCAAGGTGCACATTGCACCACCATCCTGTCCTTGCATAACCCACATCACACTACAGTCTGATGTAGCAGCCACACTCCGAGCTATGTCCATCTGCACATCTAACGCCTGCTGTCAGACATACCCTGGGCACACACATGACACCTTTGCATGCTGAGTGTGCAACTCCAACTGCCTACACTGCGCTGCCCCACCTTCCAGGCCCTGTCACACCAACCAGGTCATGTCCCTAACACTCCCCACCGGCTCTGTAGCCCAGCAAGGGCATGGGAGTGGGACTCAAGGCTTCAGCATGTAGTATGGTGTCATCGTCTGGGACATGGCACCGGTATCATCTCTCAGCATGTCAATCTACAGAGTGTCCAGGACCCCCCTCTCCACCATCACATGCGCACAGCTCCTCATCATCAGCTCGTATGCCATTAACAGCCAGGTGCTCCTCACCCTCAACAAAGACACAGACATTGGCAGTTCCATCATTCAAGTATGCATGAGATCCATTGATGAATGGCTGAACACGAGCCACCTGAGGCTGGACTTGTACAGGACTGAGGTGATCATCTGAGGATTGTCCCCTTCCAGCTGGGTCAAGTGTTTGTGTCCCACCCGCAAGAGCCCTGCACAAGCACCCAGTGGCCAAACACACAAGATGGTGTGCATCATGTTTGGCTCGCTCACATTTGCCATGCTAGTCCACAGCATCTGTACCTCATGCTGCAACGCCCTCTGCATTATGCACATGATCCACAGATAGATCAACTCCAAGAAAAGACAGACCATCCCCCAGGTCCATGACAACATCCATGTCAAATACTGCCCTGCCCTCTACGGAGCAAGTACATCCAAACTCCCAGGAAACTTGTCCACATCCAGGGTGCATCTGCACACCTCAGCTTCAACACCCTGCGACCCAGCCACCTCACCGTCCACCATAGATAGCTGCAATGGATCACTGTCTGCTGCAGGATGACCTCCACACTTCCCACCCACACTCAGGAGGCAGTCCACAACCCCGACCCCATAACAACCTTGTACGTCTGTCATCCTAGATCCCGTTGGGCCATCTCCATGCATCCAACCTTGCCCTGGCCACCGTTCTTCACATCCACCGTACTCCGGCATACAGGACATTGTTCTCCCACCTGGCCACACATACCTGGGACTCCCTCCCCGGGAACCTCCACATGAGCCATGACCTCTACGCCTTGATGATAATCTCCCAAATAGGTCTGTCCGCACAGTTTAGCAAGCACCCCCTCAGCAGCCAGAGGCCATCACAGGTGAGTGTTGTGCTCCATGCCTACATTCAAAGATACCTTGTGACCCATGTGTGTCCTGTACCAGACTCTGATCCCAGGGTATGGATGGCTGGAGTTAGTTCAACACTCAGGCATAGTTTGACATTTTCACACACATATGTCATTGAATAATGCAAAATGACAGGAACGTCTCATGACCAAAGTAATATATTTATTTGCGGTGGGGTACGTGTTTTGGTAGATAAAATTAGGTGCTCTACTGGGGGAATAGAATCCAAAGTTCACAGGGGGAGATGGTATCCTTGGCATTGGAAGTCATCAGAGTCCAGGGCACACTGTTGGTCATCATTGGTCAGACTGTGACCAGCAAGTCCATGTGGCAGAGAATGTCATTGGATGAGGTGCTGCTGTTGCGCCAGAGGGCCAGGTGCAAGGCCAGGTGACCTGGGAGATGTGGATGGTCCGCTGACTCTCACTGTCTTTTCCGTGGACGACCCACCTTCCTCCGGGGACCCTCAGATGCAGGCCTTGACGATGCTTGGGACGCTCCGTCAGACGAATCCTCCTCCTCCTCCTCCCTCCCTGTGTCTGGTGCTGGTCTATGCCTGGTGGCACAGGGCGGGTTGCCCATGCTTTGGGCGATCTGACGGAGTGATTGGCTCATATCCCTGTGCACCGCCAGGAGCTCAGCCAGTCTTGCCTCCATCCGTCCTTGGTGTTGTTGATGACTGGCATGATGCTCGACCTGCAGGTTCTTTATCTCATCGAGGGACCCCTGCATCTCTGAGAGTCTCGACACAACCTGGTTGATGCTGCTGGTGTCACGCCGGTATGAGTCCAAGATGTAGCGTATGTGTGACATACCGCTGTCCTGAGCTGGCTGGTCAGGTTCTCGCCTCCGCCTGCCTCCACTCCCACCACCCCTGCCCACTTGAGCCTGGCCTGCCCTTGTGGGCACATCGGGTCTACGGGACCCCTGAGGGATGGCATTTGCAGGGTTGCCTGCCTCCTCCTGGGTGCCCGGAGAACCTTGTCCCTCCTGGTCAGACTGGCTCTGTTGTTCAGTGCGAGCAGGGCTCCTGGGTGTGTCCTGAGATGTG
The DNA here is from genome assembly GCF_964204655.1 of Triturus cristatus. NCBI lineage: Eukaryota > Metazoa > Chordata > Amphibia > Caudata > Salamandridae > Triturus > Triturus cristatus. Next base: position 805,176,591 of record NC_140592.1, on the reverse strand, counting down.
GCAGGAATGGGGGGGGGTGGTTGGCACAGATGTACATGACGCAGGTGCTGCAGGGGCTTGGGCACCAGAGGGTCCAGGTTGGTCGGGGTCATCCACGGAGTGGTGAGAGTCGTCGCTGCCAGTGGGATCATCTTCACGCGGAGCCTGGGACTGTGATTCTTCCCCCCCAGTGTTGGGGGGAGATCGACGACGTTGCCCTGTGTGTGAGAGAGAGACAATGTTAATGGTGTTCATTGCCACATCTATGTTTCATACATATTCAAGTTGACACAGTTCCTCCAGGTAGTTGGATGTGCCTAGCATTCCTCTCAATGTCCACTTGGGGATGGGCATGTTGCGGGGGACAGATTGGGATGTTCTCCTGAGTGTTTGACCTGTATATTGTTGGCTATGATGCTTATTTGGCTATGGTCTTGTTGTGTCACATGTCCATTGTGGGAGTGTGTAAATCCGTTGCCTGCCCCGGGGGTGTGTGCTTGTGTTGTGGGGGCGGTTGTGGCCGGGCCTGCTGTTGTTTGTAGTGTGAGTTGTCATTGGGTCTCCCAGGTGATGTGTCTGTCCCCTCATGGTGCATGCTGGCATGACAGTGAGTGTGAGTTCCTGTGCCAGATACCTGTGCTTGTGGAGTTGGTGTTTGAGTGTACAGTGGTCCCAGGAGGGCCTTGTGCTGCATACAGCAGGGCCAAGTGTCAGCTACCTTGTCAGTACTTTGCCAGTCCCTGTGCACTGTGCATGGGTATGTACCTATGCCATATGGGCTGAGGGCATTGGTGTCTGCGTCTCATTTTCACAATGTGTTGTGTGGGGCCCACCCTCCCGGACATCCAGGCTTGTGTTTGTGGTTGTTGTAGCCTTGGACATGTCCTTGCCTTGATTTGTGAAGGGTGCATGGAGACGTTAGTGGCATGAGCGTGGTTTTTGAGTGTGGTTGTGTGCGGTGAGTGCTTGGGGGAAGTTGCGTGCATTTGGTGTATATGTGGTGTGGACCCCATTGCCCCCATGTTACGTAAGTTGTTTGTGTACTCACCAGGCTCTGCTACTCCTTCGACTCCGTGTGCTCCCACCGGCGGTAGCAGGGCCATCACCTTCTCCTCCCAGGGATGGTAGTGTACGGGTCTGCGGGGCGGCCCACCTCCAGTGATGTTACTCTGGGCATATTCTTCGTTCATTTTCCTCTTGACCGCCCTGCGCAGATCGTACCACCTGGCTTGGCATTCATGCCTGGTCCTTCGGATGGGCGGAACAGTATTCACCTTATCGACAATCCTCTGCCACATGGCAGATTTTTCAGCTATGCTGGTCTGTCTGACCAATGTTCCAAACAGCTGTGGCACGACTCTGATGACTTCGTTGACAAGGAGGTCCAGCTCCGCCGTTGTGAACTTTGGATTCTTGTCTGTGGGCATGGTGTGGGGTGTGGGTGTGGGTGTGGATGGTTGTGGGTGTGTGGGTGTGAATGTGACGGTGTGTGTGTGTGTGAATGTGAAGAGGGGGATGTTTGTGAAGGAGGTTGTGTGAAGGTGTGTGAGTGAAGGTGTAGTGAAGGTATGAGTAATGCAGAGTTGTTTCTCTGTGGGGTCTGGCAGCAGTGGGTCTGTTGCAAAGGCTCATGGGTTGTGTGTGTGGGCCCTTTTTATTGGTCCATTTTTGGGTGTGGCCTGTGTTTGAATTTTGGTGGGTGTGTTATTAGAGGTGGTTGTGATTTAGAGCCTCTGTTTGCCTGTTTGGATGTGCCAGGTCAGTCATTGAGATGTATTTTGTCATGTAGACGTGTTTTGTGGTGTTGTGCGAGTCAAATTGACCCTCCTTGTGCTGTTTTACAGTCTCCTGGTTCTGTAAGAGTCTTTTTCGCGTAGGTACGATCCGTACATACGCGATGCTGGGTAAGGGTGCTGGGGTACGGTGTTGGAGTGCGGTGCGTACATGCGGTGGGCGTACGGTGCGTACACGTGCGGCCCTGGGGTACGGCATGTATATGCGGAGGTACGGCGCGTACATGGGGGGGTAAGGTGCGTACATGCGGTGGGGGTACGGTGCGTACACATGCGTTTCTGGGGTACGGCGCGTACATGCGGGGGTAAGGCGCATACATGGGGGGGTTCGGCGCGTACATCCAGGGGTACAGCGCGTACATGGGGGGGAAGGCACGTACATGGGGAGGGTACGGCACGTACAGGTGCGGGGCTGGGGTACAGTGCGGACAGGGGGGGTAAGGCGTGTACATGGGGGGTATGGCGCGTACATGGGCGGTACGGCGCGTACAGTTGCGGGGCTGGAGTACAGTGCGGACAGGGTGGTGTACGGTGCTGACATATTTGGGGGTGGGGGGGCTGTACGGCTCGAACACGGGCATAAGTTTACCCATGTACATGTGTGCTACTGCGTTGGCTCCGTACGGGCCCTTTTACGTGTGATTGTGTATTCGGACGGACGGTCGGGATCATACTTGCGCGCTCGGACTTGTATTTTACGATTTGCACGTGAAAATGTCTGGCTCACTCTCGTACACTTTTCACGACGATATTCGGACGTAAAAACTTTCCGACGCACTTTCGTACACTTTTCCCGACGCTATTCGTAGTTATTTTTCACGTACGAATCGTACTTGGTCGTTTGTACGGTACTTGTACGACTCGTACGTAAAAAAACTACGGATACGGGTCGTACACAAATTATTTTTAACGGATCGGAATCGGCACCTTAATAATACATTTTTTACAACACAACATAATTTCCACAAAGTAATTTGTTTGCCTTTTTTGCTGTTCTCAGAATATATTGAATTTCACTCGAAATAGTGATTTCAATGGTACTCATCACTTAACTGCGGGCAAAAAAAAAACAATCAGAAAGATTGTTAAAAAAAAACCAACATACTATTCTCAGTCAAATACCAGAAAATACAAATCATACACATATGAAATGCTTACAGATTACAAAATGTTATAACTTTAACTTATAAAAACTGTAAATGTTGCCACATTAAAATAATCACCGAATAAATGACCACCAAAAAGTCAAAAATTCAAAAATATACCTTTCCTTGAGGCCAAATGCTATTTTTGCACTTCTTCTTTATGTAAACTGTCCAATGGTAGTTCTATTAAATTATAATAATAAATTCCTCAGAGAGTAAATTAGCTTCCTTAAACTTTGGCTTCAAAAATATTAGGTAGGAATTTTGTAATTCCCTAAGCAAACGTTGTTTGAAAACCAACTGGGCATCATTACAAAGTGTCCAGCCTTTGTCACATTTTAGATAGGCAGTGTAATGTCCAGATGTGGTGGAAGGACCATCATGGAAAATTATTGCAATTGCTACAAAAGTCCTTCCTGATATTGATATTTGTGCTGCTACAAATTGTTTTGTTAAAGCATCCAATTTTCTTCCATCAGCTGTACAACGTTGTATCATTAAAATTATGTATTTTCCATATTTTGTTAACAATAATGTGGATAACATTTCTGATTTACATTGGCTACACTTCATGTTTTGATTTGCACCTTTCACTAATTTATTGAAAGCCACTGATTTACAGTCTGGTAATGTTAAATACAGAAATCTCTCAGTGTCTACATTGGTGCCACATGTATACGTGCAATTTTCACAATGATGTTCCCATTTGTAAGAAAGGCCAAAAATATTTTCTATTTCTACACCTTCATTTTAAAAATGGTAAGCATATACATTAAAAATTCTTGAGCATCTTGTTGGATAATTTGTGTAAATTGTGTAGAACCAGAGCACACATCCAAAAGACTACGAACATCTGAAACAGATTGTATTTTACTTCTATCTGTTGTCAATTTTTCATAAACAGAGTGCAACAGAGAACAAAATCTTTTTTGCCGGTTCTCCATAATTTGCTCTTGCAAATCTTCAAGATAAAAAACAACATTGACCACTACATTAGCATAGCAGCTGACACCAGAACTATTTTCAAACTGATAACCAACAATTTCTTCAACAGTGTCCAATTTCTTTTTACCTGCAATCACAACATTATCTTGTTCTTTTCTTTTCTTGATACCTTCAGAACAGATATTCTCTAACCTTCTTTTTTGACCAACCTTCTTAACCTTTTATACTCTTTTACACAGTTTGCATCTGCAGTAACCTTTGTCTCATCAAAATCAATCAAAAACAAACCAGATAATGTTCTGACTCGCGACAAAGCAACATATGCCATACCCTCTTTAAATACAGTAGATCCAATGTTCACCAATGCACTGTCTACACTTAATCCTTAAGATTTATGAATAGTCACTGCATATGCCAGAGAAAATTGAAATTGTTTCCTACGGACATAAAAATCTTTAACAAGCAAAAAACGAACTGAACAACGACCAATTTCTTTAACTTCATCAATCTGATCAAATTTAATTTTTAAAAATTCAATTCCTTCTTTTTTCTGATAATTCACAAAATCCACCACTTTGCCCATCGCACCATTAACTAAACCTTTCTCTACATCCAAATTACGCCTTAAAATTACCCGATAGTTTACACACACATACAGTGTATTTTCCAAACCAGCAGTTTTAGATATTTTTTTTTCTAAATAATCTAGTTTTGATCTCAACTTACCCGTTAAAATAATAGTGATTCCTTCATGTAGTATTTTATCGAAGGCTTCCATTTTGACAATTTCTTCATTTTCCAATTTTAATAATTCTTCGTTGAATATTGAACACTAACGCAGTGTTGGCATTAAGCAAATCACTGACTTATTTTTAGCAATTTCCACGTACATTTTTGCAGCAACTGCATTTTCATTTGGAAAGACATCGCAAAGTAATCGACTCTCCAAAGCTTCTTTCCCTTTTTTTGAAAGAATTCCAATTCTTATATCTTGAAGAATACTTCCATATTCAGCATTATTTGCCTGTCACATATTTGTTGTCAGTTCTTTGTATTCAAAATTACTCCAAATGTTCACATTACCAACACAGCCAAGAGACTTTCTGGTATCTTCATGGGCAAGTGTTTTAAATACCGGTTGTCCTTTTACCGGTGTCAGTTGCAGTAGATCTCCAAAAACTATGACGTGTTTTCCTCCAAATAACACGTCATAGTCTGTTTTAAGAATTTGCTGAATTCTTAAATGCACAAAGGCAAGCATCAAGTTTGAGACCATGCTCACCTCATCAATAATGAGAAGTTTCATTTTCTTCAGGACTCTTGAAACTTCACAACAAGCTTCTCCAGATAGCTTGTAGTATTCCAATTTGTTCTCATGCTCCACTGGCAGCATAAGTAAACGATGTAAAGTAATTCCTTTAATGTTATGTGCTGCCAACCCAGTTGGAGCAGTGACAACACAAGACAAATGCGACTCTGTTTTTTTTTGCAGATAACTTGTAATCACTTTAATTAAGAAACTCTTTCCTGTTCCAGCTTGACCACTCACATGCATTCGGATAGGTTGAAATGATGTACATGAGCAGTCTTTCTTTTCATGAAGTAATCCATGGTCAATCTGCTTTTTGACTTGTTGATATATTTGATTCTGTTCAACATTTAGTTGCTCTTCCAAGTTTCCTAACTGTATTGCATCTTCTTGTGCTTGATACATTGCTGTTTCCACCTCATTCATGGCAATCGCTGCTTCATTTTCAACAATTGGTTGTCCAAGTGGATCTTGACTCAGTGCAGCAGAACTTTGACTATCTTGAGAACTGTCTCTAGCAATCTCAGCTGCAATTGTAGCTTCTTGATCAATTTCATCATTCAACATTTTCACATAATTTGCGAAAGCACTGCATTGTATGCTATCTTTACAAGCATTAAATGAATCTTCATAGCTGGGAAAATCTCCAAGTAATTCCAGTTCAGAACGCCATGTTTTGAACATTTGCAAAAGTGCTAAATAGTAAAATTCCCTTTTGTCAACAGTGTCGCAATTCAGTTTTCTGTGATTAATTAAATTTCCTTTCCTTTGTTTCACCAGACATCCTTCAGAACCAATCACTCCGTATTTTCCATCGTTGATGTTCTCTGTAATATTCCGATTAAAAGTGTAGTTTTGCAACACTTCATAGAGACACATGTTCTCAAGATGATGACTTCTCTGTGGATAGTATGTGTCCAACATATTGGTTTTCAAAATATCTGTACTTTCAGGGTCATTTTCTGCTAAATATTCAATTTCTTTAACAGATTTCAGTACCCGATTTCACATTCCTGCAAGACCTAGACTCACCCAAATGATTCTTCTACTTTTGGAATATAGACTTGCAGATGATAACCGATCTGAACATTCATATGCTCCAATTTCACGATGCGATAACATTTTCAAACTGAAACTGTATAATTTCTTACTTAGACTCTTCTCGTGAGAAATCTCTTCCCACATTTCTTTCAATTCAGTCTTTTCTGATTTAGTAATGTAAGACGTTCCATATCGAGCAACAGCAATAGAATTGTCCGCAACATACTGAATATCCATGTTAGCGTTCCACATGGATAAAATAACTGGGTTGTAGTCATTTATGTATTTCGATTCTTCGCTTCTTCTTAAGTTGTAGGTGTTTTTCTTCGGAGACTTTCTTGTGATGGTATGTCGTACAGCTGACATGAAACTGTTCACTCTTCCTTTGGCTAATACAGGGCGTGGAAATCCAAAACGACATTTGGTATAGAACTTATCCTTTGACTTGTACTTTCGGCGACAGTATTTTCCACACCTATGGCTTTGAAATCGTAAGACTTGTTCTCTTAAGTTTTTGTCTTCTCTGCTATTTGGTACAGCACATGTAGCATAATCTTCAATGAAAGACAAAACACATTCATCTGAATCTGTTCCAAATTTGGGGGCGTCCTTGACCCATAGCAACATATGTATGTGAGGAGCACCTCTTGCCTGATACTCCTTTCTCCAAAAGAAATCCACAACTTCTCAAAGAGGAGGATTCTTTTTATTGCAGATGAAAGACATCATAGCTTCAAATCTATGATTGAAATATCTGCATACATTGACAGGATCCAAAGAGCACAATTCTCCAGGTGTCTTGTATTCAATATTATTTATATTGGAATTTGCCTCTCGAAGAAATTCAAGTAAATCATCCCAAGCATACTCAGCACAGCTTAGTGTAACAAACCATGTAGGAGTTCCCAAGTTCCGTAGCATGCATTTCAGTTCTCCATATCGACTGTACCAATATTCATTAGTCCCACGCTGACATGCCATCAGATTAATCAACTGAGATTCTAAATGATCATCTCTCTGATGCACTTTATCCATAAAATCCTTTGCAGTTACATTTTGCACATGCATTCCAGTTTTTAAAATGTGATTTACTGCATATGAAAGTCCAGATACGTCACTTTCAAACAGAAGTTGAAACATATAAGGGATACATTGTCGAAATCTTGGATCTTCTGCATATAATCTTGTTGTCCAATATTCAGATGCAGGAATTTCATCACATCGTCCACCTTTTCCTGTTGGAAACAACTGCGGGAAACAACGAGCTTCCAAACTCTCTTCCCATACACTCATGGGACTTCCTGTTGCTTTTTTCATTTCCAACAACTCAATTGTAATCCCCATCACCTCTTTGGAATGAAGTGGATGTACACTGTAATGTTAATACATCTCTTCACATCTGGACATGCCCACTTTTTCAATTTTTCCACTTAATGTTTCACTATCTTCTGCTAAATATATTTCTCCTTCTCCAACAAACACATTTCTATAGTACTCATTATTTTTTATCAGATACAATGAGGCCTTTTGCACTTTTCTAACATCCACTAACTCTTGCCAGATTTTCTTATTCTTAGTAGGAATACCATTAACTAGAATGACTAGTGGCTCATTTTCTGCATGATCTACACCAATAGTTTCAACATTTTTCCTTAAATCTAATGGTAAATAGACAACTCTTCCTTTCAATCCTCTTTGCAACTCTGATGGAGGTAATTTACTTGTTTTGGGCTCCATACGAACAATAGCCTGAAAAGGGTGAACACATTGTATCAGAATAGACTCGTACGTATTTAAATCTATCAGCTCTGGAGGAATAGCAACCAACTCTAGATTATTATGAACAGCTCTAGCAGGCATTTTATTCTCATCTAATTTATTATAACAATATTTGCAAATACGCTGCTCACATCCCAAATCAAAACAATCCTCTATCAACAAATAAGTTGCAAATTCCATCCACTTATCATTATCTTCTATTTCACTTTTTAAATGCAGATTGACACCCCTAGTCTGATTTTTTTTATAGTGACTTCGCCGACAACAAATACAAGAAACATTTGGTCTTTCACCTGAAATTACCTTAAACTTTGTCATTTCATCCTCACATTTTTCTGTAATTACAGGTTCTACATTGTCTTCAACATTTTGTTCTACTAATGTGTCAGTTCTTCTCTCTCTTGCTGAGGCCCAAAGTAACAAAACTCAATATCCTCACAGACCTGCTTCACATCTGAAACTGACCCACGCAAAAGAGCACTGTTCAACTCACTTAACTTTAGCGCAGGACTTTTTGTATAATACAACCTTCTCACTAACTTCCGCATTTGAGTATGATGTACTGCCAGCATTCTGAAATGGTGAAAAACACTTTCACAAACTTTCCTAGAAAGACAAGCCAGAGAATGCCCTTGCAAACCAGTATGTTTTCTCACTCTGCAAGGGTCTGGTCCTTGCAACAGCTTAATCTTTTGTTTTACACTTTTTTGAGTATAGACTCGTAAAAAACTACATGATTTTTCAATAGATTCCTGTCATACACTACAAACACTACTGCAATCCCAAGTGTACACAGGGTTTTTAGCACGTCTCCCTAAAACTTCATCAGCTATCACTTCTTCTGCATTTCTTTCAACCATTTTCTCTTTCTCCATTGGACAACCATCACTAACCTCATAACCTCTACCACTGGTGTCAACTGCGTACAATAATTTTTCACTTAGTGAATAACTCTCTTCATTAAAAAAAGGCTCTGAACTAGAACTGTGTTTCCATTCTCCCCAAAAAACATCACAATTTTTTTTTTATTAATAACTCTTTTCCTCCTACTTTTGGCCTTCATTACATATATTGATTTATCTAGTGATCGAATTCTGTTCACACTAAAATAAACAGTTTCCTTTTTACTTCAAAAGCCTTTTCCACAATGCTTTCAAAATGCTTCTTCTTTTTATAAAATAAAGCTCTCTTTTTATATTTCTTTATATCTTTCAGCAAATTATGCACTACTCTCTTGTAAAATATTTTTTTGTGTGATTCCTTATACTGATTTTGTCTTCTTTTACCATACTTTATCTCCTTTAACTGTACATTTGCTTTTTTACTTTTCCTCTTATTTTGATTTTTTTTCTTACTCAAAAAATTATTTGAAGTTGCAGCATTCTCTACATTCTGTTTGCTCCTACAAACATTTTTAATAAATTGCTTCGTGATCTTACCAGAAGATTTTTTCCTTTTAGCCACATTATCTTTTTCATTCAATACTTGTGGTTGATGTTTCTTCAAATAATCCTCCTGTCTCTGTTCTTTTCTTTTTCTTTTTTTTTCTGGCATACTTTCTCGATTTTAACGTTGAAAAACAGTATCTGCAAAAAAGAGTCACAAATAAATGTATATTAATAACTTTCAAATTTACAATATTCCATTACTGTACAAACACATTTTATATAAAAACAGACTAAAAAACTATAGCCCTGAACCACAAGTGTGACGATGATTAAAACACTACATACATAATGCATAGTACTTTGAAGCAGTTCATGCCCTAAAGCCTACCTCACAAAAAGACTACATGCTAACTAACTGAATGATTACAGTACTAAAAAGAGACACACTGGGTGAGTAACAGGGTGTTTGCTAGAAGTGTATGAATACTAACTGGGGAATTGAAGCTGCGAAAGACAACTGTGTAGCTCATTAGAGAACTGAATGCATACTGGATAGGCATTTAAAGCAGTCCATGTGCTAAGGCCTGGCTCACTGCATGAGTACTTGGGTACTGAGTGAATGATTAGACTACAGCAAGGAGACTGCCTGGATGAATTTATAACTGGTATACTTTTCGCAAAGGGAATGAATTAGTACTTGGTACTAAAAAGGTCACTAAAAGACTGCAAAGGGAGTGACAAGATGTTTGCTGGACTATATGGATATTGACTAGGGAATTGAAAGTATAAAAGAGAAATCTCTAGGTGGTTAAAGGACTGCATGCATTGTGCATAGGGTTTGAAGCAATCCATGTGCTAAGTCCTGTCTCAGTGCATGAATACTTAGACAGTAACTGAATCATTAGAGTACTGTAAAGAGAGTGTCTTGGTGAATTTATAAATGTTTGGGTTTTGGCACAGTGAATGAATTATTACATGGTGCTGAATGGGTCACTAGAATACTACAAAGAGAGTGATAGGGTGTTTCCTGGAAGTGTATGGAAACTGTCTAGAGAATTGAAGGTGTGAAAAACAACTGTCTAGGTGGTTAGAGAACTACATGCATACTGCATGGACATTTGAAGCAGTCTATTTGGTAATGAATGGTTCACAACATAAGTACTTAGAAACTGACTAAATCATCAGACTACTTCTAGGACAGTGCCTGGGTAAAAATATTAAAATTTCAGTTCTGGGGCAGTAAAGACAATACTACATGGTACTGTACTTTAGTGTCAAAGCATGACTCATTTTATCAACGCATAAGCAAAGACTGGCTTCTAATGCTACTAAAACTTGACAACATGGCAGGTTTCAAAACAGTTTTCTGTCAGCAAATGCACAATGTTACCAAACGCTTCTCTGACAGTGGTTCCCAAATGCACACAGACTCACAGTGTGATTCTAGACAAGCACAACTATCCCTAGGAGTTTACCAAAACTCATTCACTACAGTGGAAGTGATAAGGGAACTGCACACAATCTACATATTTCACGACTACACTTTAGTGTCAATGCCTGACTCATTTAATCAACACATAAGCAAAGACTGGCTTCTAATGCTACTAAACCTTGATAACATGACAGGTTTCAAAACAGTTTTCTGTCAGCAAATGCCCAATGTTACCAAACGCTTCTCTGACAGTGGTTCCCAAATGCACACAGACTCACAGTGTGATTCTAGACAAGCACCACTATCCCTAGGAGTTTACCAAAACTCATTCACTACAGTGGAAGAGGTATGAGAACTGCACACAATCTACATATTTCATGACTACACTTTAGTGTCAATGCCTGACTCATTTAATCAACACATAAGCAAAGACTGGCTTCTAATGCTACTAAAACTTGACAACATGACAGGTTTCAAAACAGTTTTCTATCAGCAAATGCAAAATGTTTACCAAACACTTCTCTGACAGTGGTTCCCAAATGCACACAGACTCACAGTGTGATTCTAGACAAGCACCACTATCCCTAGGAGTTTACCAAAACTCATTCACTACAGTGGAAGAGGTAAGGGAACTGCACACAATCTACATATTTCACAACTACCCTTTAGTGTCAATGCCTGACTCATTTAATCAACACATAAGCAAAGACTAACTTCTAATGCTACTAAAACTTGACAACATGACAGGTTTCAAAACAGTTTTCTGTCAGCAAATGCACGATGTTACCAAACGCTTCTCTGACAGTGGTTCCCAAATGCACACAGACTCACAGTGTGATTCTAGACAAGCACCAGTATTCCTAGGAGTTTACCAAAACTAATTCACTATACTGAAAGTGATAAGGGAACTGCACACAATCTACATATTTCACGACTACACTTTAGTGTCAATGCCTGACTCATTTAATCAACACATAAGCAAAGACTGGCTTCTAATGCTACTAAACATGACAGGTTTCAAAACAGTTTTCTGTCAGCAAATGCAAAATGTTACCAAACGTTTCTCTGACAGTCGTTCCCAAATGCACACAGACTCACAGTGTGATTCTAGACAACCACCACTATCCCTAGGAGTTTACCAAAACTCATTCACTACAGTGGAAGAGGTAAGTGAACTGCACACAATCTACATATTTCACGACTGCACTTTAGTGTCAATGCCTGACTCATTTAATCAACACATAAGCAAAGACTAGCTTCTAATGCTACTAAAACTTGACAAGTTTTAAAACAGTTATCTGTCAGTAAATAAACGACGTTACCAAATGCTTCTCTCACAATCCTTACCCAAATGCAAACAGAATCACAGTTTGATTTTAGACAATCAACACTATCCTAGGACTTTACCAAAACTCATTTACTACTGTGGAAGGGGTAAGGTGACTGCACACAATCTACATATTTAAGTACAGCACATCAATGTCAAGGCATGACTCATTTAATCAACATATAAGCAAAGACTGGCTTCTAATGCTACTAAAACTTCACAACATGACAGGTTTCAAAAAAGTTTTCTGTCAGCAAATGCACGGTTTGTTACCGAACGCTGCTCTGACAGTGGTTCCCAAATGCACAAAGACTCACAGTGTGATTCTAGACAAGCACCAGTATTCCTAGGAGTTTACCTAGACTCATTCACTACACTGAAAGTGATAAGGGGAACTGCACACAATCGACATATTTCACGACTGCTCTTTAGTGTCAATGCCTGACTCATTTAATCAACACATAAGCAAAGACTGGCTTCTAATGCTACTAAAACTTGACAACATGACAGGTTTCAAAACAGTTTTCTGTCAGCAAATTCACGATGTTACCAAACGCTTCTCTGACAGTGGTTCCCAAATGTACACAGACTCACAGTGTGATTCTAGACAAGCACCAGTATTCCTAGGAGTTTACCAAAACTCATTCACTACACTGGAAGTGATAAGGGAACTGCACACAATCTACATATTTCACGACTGCACTTTAGTGTCAATGCCTGACTCATTTAATCAACACATAAGCAAAGACTGGCTTCTAATGCTACTAAAACTTCACAACATGACAGGTTTCAAAAAAGTTTTCTGTCAGCAAATGCACGGTTTGTTACCGAACGCTTCTCTGACAGTGGTTCCCAAATGCACAAAGACTCACAGTGTGATTCTAGACAAGCACCAGTATTCCTAGGAGTTTACCTAGACTCATTCACTACACTGAAAGTGATAAGGGAACTGCACACAATCTACATATTTCACGACTGCTCTTTAGTGTCAATGCCTGACTCATTTAATCAACACATAAGCAAACACTGGCTTCTAATGCTACTAAAACTTGACAACATGACAGGTTTCAAAATATTTTTCTGTCAGCAAATTCACGATGTTACCAAACGCTTCTCTGACAGTGGTTCCCAAATGTACACAGACTCACAGTGTGATTCTAGACAAGCACCAGTATTCCTAGGAGTTTACCAAAACTAATTCACTAGACTGGAAGTGATAAGGGAACTGCACACAATCTACATATTTCACGACTGCACTTTAGTGTCAATGCCTGACTCATTTAATCAACATATAAGCAAAGACTGGCTTATAATGCTACTAAAACTTGACAACATAACAGGTTTCAAAACAGTTTTCTGTCAGCAAATTCACGATGTTACCAAACGCTTCTCTGACAGTGGTTTCCAAATGTACACAGACTCACAGCGTGATTCTAGACAATCACCAGTATTCCTAGGAGTTTACCAAAACTCATTCACTACACTGGAAGTGATAAGGGAACTGGACACAATCTACATATTTCACGACTGCACTTTAGTGTCAATGCCTGACTCATTTAATCAACACGTAAGCAAAGACTGGCTTCTAATGCTACTAAAACTTGACAACATGACAAGTTTTAAAATAGTTTTCTGTCAGCAAATACAGGATATTACCAAATGCTTCTCTCACAGTGGTTCCCAAATGCACACAGAGTCACTGTGTGATTCTAGACAAACAACACTATCCCTTGCACTATATCAAAACACATTTCTTCATCTAGAAGTAGTACTACATTTTAGTTTAGAAACATAACATAACTCATTTCACAAATTCATAAACAATGACTGGTTTCTAATTCTACCAAAATATAAAAACTGCACAGTTATCTCTCTACAAACACATGAAAAACACAAATGTTTATCACAAAATGGTTTCTACACGCACACACACTGTCAATAAGATTGTAGAGAAAAAAACATACTCCCTACACTTTAGCAGAAAAAATACATTAGTCTGATTAAAATAAAAATAGTCTACATACATCCCCTCACAATTAAATAATTCACCTTTCAAGATGTTTTGTAGATTAAGAAGTATATCAGTCACACACCAGATATCAGTCACACACCAGATTTTCTTATACAGAATCTCTGCACTGTGCACCTGTCAGCAAAACCAAAGAACAGTTTCCTCTCATTTTTCACACATATACATGTAAACATCAAATCACATTCCTTCCCACATAAATTCAAAAGCAAACACACATTTCTATTGGTTAAACATTTCAACCCTTTCCAAATGACATAAACTTCAACCCTTCCCCCAATCTGCCTTCTGCCCGTTACCATAGAAACAGGTCATGGAACACTGTACTGAGCACACAGGTCACAAGTTCAGCACACACAATGTTGCTAATCAAAACAGCAAGTGTCCTTGACTTCAAAACATATCAGCTTATAATGTTCCTTACAATCTGTTTTTGTTAACCAATAAGAATCAAGCGTTTAAAAAACAGAAATATGCACCCTACCTTTCAGTGTAGAAGGTTGTCAAACAACCAATGATTTCTTGTCTTTTTTCAAAATTGCATCTTAGCCACCATTTTAGAAACATCTTACTTTCCAAACTGCCATTTCATTTACAGAGACCATCTGAGTGCATCCAGACCTCCTTACAAGATGCTTACAGTGTGGATTGTGGGACACAGCTACATTTTCTGGAGCCAAAGGTATGCAGAAAACAAAGGCATTCACAAAGATCTAGGTTTGCCAAATGTAGACATTAAATGGATTGGACAGAGAGGGTTAAAGTGGCACCAATTGATGCCATTGGTGAAATCCTTCATGCAAATCCAACACCCTGACCTCATAATAGTGCACTGTGGTGGCAATGACCTAGGCACTTTGACTGGGGTAGGTCTGGAAATGCTTATGAAGGACACCTTTGCACAACTGATTTCACTTTTCCCTAAAACTGCCTTTGTGTATTCTAACATATGCCAAAGGCAGAAATGGAACTGGTCCGATCATTTTTGTCCACAGATTAAGAAAGCTAGGAAACATGCGACTAAATCTGTTTCTGCTTTTCTCCGAGACTACAGAATGATGTCATTTGAGATGTCATCAGTGATGTCATGAGTGATGTCACTGACCATGTCATGAGTGATGTAATATGTGACGTCATCAGCAGTGCATTGCGGGAACGCGAGTTATAGTTAACTGAACTAACTATAACAGGGGAATTTCTAGGGTTTTGTATGAGGGAAATGTCCAGCTAACTATAACACCCCTGAAACCTATGTTTTTTTCAGTGAATTTCTAAGGTTTTTTAAATGCCAATTCCTAACTATAACACCCCTGAAACCTTTGATTTTTTCAGTGAATTTCAAAGGCTTTTTAAATGCCAATTCCTAACTATAACGTGCATGAAACCTATGTTTTTTTCAGTGAATTTCAAAGGTTTTGTAAATGCTAATTCCTATCTATAACTTATCTCTGAAGATATCATGTTTAATGACTTTGATTGGATTTGTATATTTTTCAAATTCAGTGTGTCAATTTCATTAATTACGTTTTTTTTAAAATACTTTTTTATTACCATTTTTTAAACTTATTTTTTCAATTAATTCTTTTAAAAAATAAAAAATATTATTTGAACTTAATGGGTTTTTCAAACATATTTTTTTAACTATATGTTCAAAACTTTATTTTATATATTTTTTTTCTTCACTGTTTTTGGATCCGCGCACCGAGCGCAATGCGACCGGTATGCGACTCCCAGCCTATACGTGACACGTTCGATGTATGTAACGCGACGTTTACACGCTTCTGCGATGCGTCATCTGCGTCTATGACGTGGTAGGTACGCGGATCCTGTGAAATATTTAACATTTAAAAAAACATATATATATGTATTTCATGTGAATATTAATTGAAGACAAACTCTAAACTAGTCTTAAAACTAACAGATTTTTACATCTAATCCTATAATTTTTTTAAATGCAATTTCACGGATGCGCGCTGGGTGCGTGCTGCGTCACCGCAGGGCGTGCGGATCCCATGTGACCTGCAAAAAAAGAGATTTGATTGGTTCATTACACTTCCTCTTCTAACTATTGAAAGACCCCACCCATTTCAATCATTCTTCTTTGACCTTCTTTAGAGCACCATCTCTTTGGAGAGAAGAAGATTTTTTAGACTAAGTTTACACTTAGCTCTAATTTTTTTCAATCCAAAAATGGCTTCAGGGCAGCAGGCATCACCTGCATCACCTCATACTTCTGAGGATGAATTTTTGGCGGAGGCACCACCCAAAGAACGTTTTTCTTCAGTGGTGTGGAAATTTTTAACTTTTACCGAGGGGCAGAATAAGACCAATGCCACCTTGGTCAAGATTTGCAAAAGAGTCCTGTCGCGAGGGGATCCTAATAAGAAATACTCGTGCGGCACGGCAAGTATGATGAAGCACATGAGGACCCTTCATCCAAACAATCTTGCACAAGAAGAGTGCCGACGGATGAGAAACACTCCTGCGCCATCCACCGTATCGCAGCTGAGCACATCAAGAGTTCATCCATCAGCCCAAACCTTGGACATCCGTCCTCAATTTCAATTTTTAAAAGTGCTCTGCACTAAGTGCAGTGCGACTTTGTGCTATGGTGAGCAGTCGATCGATCTGATCTGCCGCCGGCAAGTCACATTTGCTCATTTTTTTTTGTTTTTTTTTATTGTTCCCTGAAGTTCATTGTTTAGTTTCTCCTGGGTTTTTTTTTGCAGAAAAACCCCAAAAAATTAAAAATTGTTCAGAAAAATAAAAAAATAATAAAAGAAGAAAGAAGAAAAAGCAAAGTTCTTGTAAGAACTAACTTTCCTGGTTTAAAAAAAGAGCTAAATTTCTTTGTTAGTGTGTGAAAGTTTAGATGAATGTATGTGTAGTACGTAATTGACTGAATGAATGCATTAGTAGCATATGGTGAATCTATAAGTGCAGAACTATGAGGAAGTGCTGCAGCATCACACAGTAACCTCTTTAACGGCAGTGTGCTGTAGTACTTCCATAGCACAGGGATGCAACATATGTACATAAATATGTTGCAAATCTATGCTTCTCTCTGCACGGCTGCTTAACGCAAAGTGGTGTGTATGATGAGGTTGTATTTACATGGAGTGCCTTTTCCTCTCTTTGTAAATATGAAAGTGTCTTGCGCAATAACTATGTTACAAAAAGTGACATATTTCCGGTTTCAAAATTCCTTGCGAATGAGAGAAGGTAAGAACAGAGTTTTGTCTCCGAAGATGTTCAAAGAAGAATGATTGAAATGATTGCGGTCCTTCAATAGGTACAATGGGAAATATTATGAACCCCTCAAATCTCTTTTTTTGCAGGTCACATGATATCTGATTATGGTCAGATTTGAAAACTACATACGTATAAACAGAGTGTTTTTAGAAACATGTTTCAACTTTGTAGCTTCTTGCAGACCTCGTCATTCTACATATTGAGACTTACTTAAACTTACCTTCACAATAATGGGAATAAAAAATGGTATACATTTTTTTCATATATTCATTGCAATCTAAATTCATATAAATTGCTTGTTTAAAATTGTGGATCTGTGAAAAAAAAGAAAAAAAAGATTAGAACATGTAATAATAAATTTTTTATAACACAGCATAATTTCCACAAAGTAATTTGTTTGCCTTTTTCGCTGTTCTCAGAATATATTGTATTTCACTAAAAATAGTGATTTCAATTGTATTCATCACTTAACAGTGGGAAAAAAAACAATCAGAAAGATTGTTAAAAAAAAAAACAACATACTATTCTCAGTAAAATACCAGAAAATACAAATCACACATATATGAAATGCTTACAGATTACAAAATGTTATAACTTTAAATTATAAAAACTGTAAATGTTGCAGTATTAAATTAATCAACGAATAAATGACCACCAAAAAGTCCATAATTCAAAAATATACCTTTCCTTGAGGCCAAATGGTATTTTTACACTTCTTCTTTCTGTAAATTGTCCAATGGTAGTCCTATTAAATTATAATAAAAAATTCCTCAGAGAGTGAATTATCTTCCTAAAACGTTGGCTTTAAAAATATTAGGTAGGAGTTTGGTAATTCACTAGGCAAACGTTGTTTGAAAACCAACTGGGCATCATTACAAAGTGTCCACCCTTTATCACATTTTAGATAGGCAGTGTAATGTCCAGATGTGGTGGAAGGACCATCATGGAAAATTATTGCAATTGCTACAAAAGTCCTTGCTGATATTGATAGTTATGCTGCTACAAATTGTTTTATTTAAGTATCCAATTTTCTTCCGTCAGCTGTACAACGTTGCATCATTAAAATTATGTATTTTCCATATTTTGTTAAGAATAATGTGGATAACATTTCTGATTTACATTGGCTACACTCCATGTTTTGAATTGCACCTTTCACTAATTTATTGAAAGCCACTGATTTACAGTCTGGTAATGTTAAATACAGAAATCTCTCAGTGTCTACATTGGTGCTACATGTATACGTGCAATTTTCACAATAATGTTCCCATTTGTAAGAAAGGCCAGAAATATTTTCTATTTCTACACCTTCATTTTCAAAAATGGTAAGCATATACATTAAAAAATCCTGAGCATCTTGTTGGATATTTTGTGTAAATTGTGTAGAACCAGAACACACATCCAAAAGACTACGAACATCTGAAACAGATTGTATTTTACTTCTATCTGTTGTCAATTTTTCATAAACAGAATGCAACAGAGAACAAAATCTTTTTTGCCGATTGTCCATAATTTGTTCTTGCAAACCTTCAAGATAAAAAACAATATTGACCACTACATTAGCATAGCAGTTGACACCAGAACTATTTTCAAACTGATAACCAACAATCTCTCCAACAGTGTCCAATTTCTTTTTACCTGCAATCACAACATTATCTTGTTCTTTTCTTTTCTTGACACCTTCGGAACAGATATTCTCTAACCTTCTTTTTCGACCAACCACACACTTTTCAAATACAGGATATTGACCTAAATTTGGAGCATACACCCTTCTTAACCTATTATACTCTTCTACACAGTTTGCATCTGCAGTAACCTTTGTCTCATCAAAATCAATCAAAAACAAACCAGATAATGTTCTGACTCGCGACAAAGCAACATATGCCATACCCTCTTTAAATGCAGTAGATCCAATGTTCACCAATGCACTGTCTACACTTAATCCTTGAGATTTATTAATAGTCACTACATATGCCAGAGAAAATGGAAATTGTTTCCTACGGACATATAAATCTTTAACAAGCAAAAAACGAACTGAACAACAACCAATTTCTTTAACTTCTTCAATCTGATCAAATTTAATTTTCAAAAATTCAATTCCTTTTTTTTTCTGATAATTCACAAAATCCACCACTTTGCCCATTGAACCATTAACTAAACCTTTCTCTACATCCAAATTATGCCTTAACATTACCCGACTGTTTACACACGCATATAGTGTCTTTTCTAAACCAGCAGTTTTGGATATTTTTTTTTCTAACTTACCAGTCAAATAATAGTGATTCCTTCATGCAGTATTTTATCAATGGCTTCCATTTTTACAATTTCTTCATTCTCCAGTTTTAATAATTCTTCGTTGAATATTGAACACTCATGCAGTGTTGGCATTAAGCAAATCACTGACTTATTTTTAGCAATTTCCATGTACAATTTTGCAGGAACTACATTTTCATTTGGAAAGACATTGCAAAGTAATCGACTCTCCAAAGCTTCTTTCCCTTTTTTTGAAAGAATTCCAATTCTTATATCTTGAATAATACTTCCATATTCAGCATCATTTGCCTGTCGCATATTTGTTATCAGTTCTTTGTATTCAAAATTACTCCAAATGTTCACATTACCAACACTGCCAAGAGACTTTCTGGTATCTTCATGAGCAAGTGTTTTAAATACTGGTTGTCCTTTTACCGGAGTCAGTTGCAGTAGATCTCCAAAAACTATGACATGTTTTCCTCCAAATAACACGTCATACTCTGTTTTAAGAATTTGCTGCATTCTTAAATGCACAAAGGCAAGCATCAAGTTTGAAACCATGCTCACCTCATCAATAATGAGAAGTTTCATTTTCTTCAGGACTCTTGAAACTTCACAACAAGCTTCTCCAGATAGCTTGTGGTATTCCAATTTGTTCTCATGCTCTACTGGTAGCATTAGTAAACGATATAAAGTAATTCCTTTAATGTTATGTGCTGCCAACCCAGTTGGAACAGTGACAACACAAGACAAATGCGACTCAGTTGTTTTTTGCAGATAACTTGTAATTACTTTAATTAAGAAATGTTTTCCTGTTCCAGCTTGACCACTCACATACATTCGGATAGGTTGAAATGATGTACATGAGCACCCTCTCTTTTCATGAAGTAATCCATGGTCAATCTGCTCTTTTACTTGCTGATATATTTGTTTCTGTTCAACATTTAGTTGCTCTTCCAAGTTTCCTAACTGTATTGCATCTTCTTGTGCTTGATACATTGCTGTTTCCACCGCATTCATTGCAATCGCTGCTTCATTTTCAACAATTGGTTGTCCTAGTGGATCTTGAACTTTGACTGTCTTGAGAACTGTCTCTAGCAATCTCAGCTGCAATTATAGCTTCTTGATCAATTTCATCATTCAACATTTTGACATTATTTGCGAAAGTACAACATTGTATGCTATCTTTAGAAGCATTCAATGAATCTTCATAGCTGGGAAAATCTCCAAGTAATTCCAGTTCTGAACGCCATGGTTTGAAAATTTGCAAAAGGGCTAAATAGTAAAATTCCCTTTTGTCAGCAGTGTCGCAACTCAGTTTTCTGTGATTAATTACATTTCCTTTCCTTTGTTTCACCAGACATCCTCGGAACCAATCACTGCATATTTTCCATTGTTGATGTTCTCTGCAGTATTTCGTTTAAAAGTGTAGTTTTGCAGCACTTCATAGAGACACATGTTCTTTTATTTGGATAGTGTGTGTCCAACATATTGGTTTTCAAAATATCTGTACTTTCAGGATCATTTTCTGCTAAATATTCAATTTCTTGAACAGATCTCAGTACCCGATTTCGCATTCCTGCAAGACCTAGACTCACCCAAATGATTCTTTTACTTTTGGAATATAGACTTGCAGATGATAACCTATCTGAACATTCATATGCTCCAATTTCACGATGCGATAACATCTTCAAACTGAAACTGTATAATTTCTTACTTAGAGTCTCCTCGTGAGAAATCTCTTCCCACATTTCTTTCAATTCAGTCTTTTCTGATTTAGTAATGTAAGACATTACATATCGAGCAACAGCAATGGAATTGTCCACAACATACTGAATATCCATGTTAGAGTTCCACATGGATAAAATAACTGGATTGTAGTCATTTATGTATTTTGATTCTTCGCTTCTTCTTAAGTTGTATGTGTTTTTCGGAGACTTTCTTGTAATGGTATGTTGTACAGCTGACATAAAACTGTTCACTCTTTCTTTGGATAATACAGGACGTGGAAATCCAAAACGGCATTTGGTATAGAACTTATCCTTTGACTTGTACTTTCGTCGACAGTATTTTCCACACCTGTGGCTTTGAAATCGTAAGACTTGTTGTTTTAAGTTTTTGTCTTCTCTGCTATTGGGAAGAGCACGTGTAGCATAATCTTCAATGAAAGACAAAACAGTTTCATCTGAATCTGTTCCAAATTTGGGGGCGTCCTTGACCCATAACAACATATGTATGTGAGAAGCACCTCTTGCTTGATACTCCTTTCTCCAAAAGAAATCCACAACTTCTCCAAGAGGAGGATTCTTTTTATTGCAGATGAAAGACATCATAGCTTCAAATCTATGATTGAAATATCTGCATACATTGACAGGATCCAAAGAGCACAATTCTCCAGGTGTCTTGTATTCAATATTTTTTATATTGGAATTTGCCTCTCAAAGAAATTCAAGTAAATCATCCCAAGCATACTCAGCACAGCTTAGTGTAACGAACCATGTAGAAGTTCCCAAGTTCCGTAGCATACATTTCAGTTCTCCATGTCGACGGTACCAATATTCATTAGTCCCACGCTGACATGCCATCAGATTAATCAACTGAGATTCTAAATGATCATCTCTGATGCACTTTATCCATAAAATCCTTTGCAGTTACATTTTGAAGATGCATTCCAGTTTTTAAAATGTGATTTACTGCATATGAAACTCCAGACAAGTCACTTTCAAACAAAAGATGAAACATATAAGGGATACATTGACGAAATCTTGGATCTTCTGCATATAATCTTGTTGTCCGATATTCAGATGCAGGAATCTGCACAGGACATTCATCATATCGTCCACCTTTTCCTGTTGGAAACAACTGCTGGAAACAACGAGCTTC
The DNA here is from genome assembly GCF_964204655.1 of Triturus cristatus. Taxonomy (NCBI): domain Eukaryota; kingdom Metazoa; phylum Chordata; class Amphibia; order Caudata; family Salamandridae; genus Triturus; species Triturus cristatus. The sequence goes on along the minus strand of NC_140592.1, from coordinate 805,154,039 downwards.
CAAGCTCTCTTCCCATACACTCATGGGACTTCCTGTTGCTTTTTTTATTTGTAACAACTCAATCGTATTCCCCATCACCTCTTTGGAATGAAGTGGATGTACACTGTAATGTTCATAGATCTCTTCACATCTGGACATGTCCACTTTTTCAATGTGTCCACTTAATGTTTCAATATCTTCTGCTAAATATATTTCTTCTTCTCCAACAAACACATTTCTATAGTACTCATTATTTTTTAACAGATACAATGATGCCTTTTGCACTTTTCTAACATCCACTAACTCTTGCCAGATTTTCTTATTCTTAGTAGGAACACCAATAACTAGAATGACTAGTGGCTAATTTTCTGCATCATCTACACCAATAGTTTCAATATTTTTCCTTAAATCTAATGGAAAATTCACAACTCTTCCTTTCAATCCTCTTTGCAACTCTGATGGAGGTAATTTACTTGTTTTGGACTCCATACGAACAATAGCCTGAAACGGGTGAACACATTGTATGAGAATAGACTCATACGTATTTAAATCTATCAGCTCTGGAGGAATAGCAACCAACTCTAGATTATTATGAACAGCTCTAGCAGGCATTTTATTCTCATCTAATTTGTTATAACAATATTTGCAAATACGCTGCTCACATCCCAAATCAAAACAATCCCCTACCAACAAATAAGTTGCAAATTCCATCCACTTATCATTATCTTCTATTTCACTTTTAAAATATAGATTGACACCCCTAGTCTTATTTTTATAGTGACTTCGCCGACAACAAATACAAGAAACATTTGGCCTTTCACCTGAAATTACCTTAAACTTTGTGATTTCATCCTCAAATTTTTCTATAATTATGGGTTCTACATTGTCTTCAACATTTTGTTCTACTAATGTGTCAGTTTCTTCACTCTCTTGCTGAGGCCCAAAGTAACAAAACTCAATATCCTCACAGACCTGCTTCACATCTGATACTGACCCACGCAAAAGAGCACTGTTCAACTCACTTAACTTTAGTGCTGGACTTTTTGCATAATACAACCTTCTCACTAACTTTCGCATTTGAGTATGATGTACTGCCAGCATTCTGAAATGGTGAAAAACACTTTGATAAACTTTCCTAGAAAGACAAGCCAGAGAATGACCTTGCAAACCAGTATGTTTTCTCACTCTGCAAGGGTCTAGTCCTTGCAACAGCGTAATCTTTTGTTTTACACTTTTTTTAGTATAGGCTCGCAAAAACTACATCATTTTTCAATAGATTCCTGTCGTACACTGCAAACACTACTGCAATCCCAAGTGTACACAGGGTTTTTAGCACGTCTCCCTAAAACTTCATCAGCTATCACTTCTTCTGCATTTCTTTCAACCATTTTCTCTTTCTCCATTGGACAACCGTCACTAACCTCATAACCTCTACCACTGGTGTCAACTGCATACAATAATTTTTCGCTCAGTGAGTAACTCTCTTCATTAAAAAAAGGCTCTGAACTAGAACTGTGTTTCCATTCTCCCCATAAAAATCACATTTTTTGTTTTTTTATTAATAACTCTTTTCCTCCTACTTTTGGCCTTCATTACATATATTGGTTTATCTAGTGATCGAATTCTGTTTAACACTAAAATAAACAGTTTCCTTTTTACTTCAAAAGCCTTTTCCACAATGCTTTCAATATGCTTCTTCTTTTTATAAAATAAAGCTCCCTTTTTATATTTCTTCACATCTTTCAGCAAATTATGCACTACTTTTTTTGCGTAATTCCTTATACTGATTTTGCCTTCTTTTACCATACTTTATCTCCTTTGATTGAACATTTGCTTTTTTACTTTTCCTCTTATTTTGAATTTTTTTCTAACTTGAAAAATTCTCAGAAGTTCCAGCATTATCTACATTCTGTTTGCTCCTAAAAACATTTTTAATAAATTGCTTCGTGATCTTACCAGAAGATTTTTTCCTTTTAGCCACATTATCTTGTTAATTCAATACTTGTGGTTGATGTTTCTTCAAATAATCGTCCTGTCTCTGTTCTTTTCTTTTTCTTTTTTTTCTGGCATAATTTCTCTATTTTAACATTGAAAAACAGTATCTGTAAAAAAGAATCACAAATAAATGTATATTAATAACTTTCAAATTTGCACTATTCCATTACTGTACAAACACATTTTATATAAAAACTGACTAAGAAACTATAGCCCTGAACCACAAGTGTGGCGATGGTTAAAACACTACATGCATAGTGCATACTACTTTGAAGCAGTTCATGCCCTAAAGCATACCTCACTAAAAGACTACATGCTAACTGACTGAATAATTACAGTACTATAAGGAGACACACTGGGTGAGTAACAGGGTGTTTGCTAGAAGTGTTTGAATACTAACTGGGGAAATGAAGGTGTGAAAGACAACTGTGCAGCTGATAAGAGGACTGAATGCATACTGGATAGGCATTTAAAGCAGTCCATGTGCTAAGGCCTGGCTCACTGCATGAGTACTTGGGTACTGACTGAATGATTAGACTACAGCAAGGAGAGTGCCTGGGTGAATTTATAAGTGGTAGGCTTTTGGCGCAGGAAATGGATTAGTACTTGGTACTGAATGGGTCACTAGAAGAGTGCAAAGGGAGTGACAGGATGTTTGCTGAACTGTATGGATAGTGACTAGGGAATTGAAAGTGTGAAAGACAAGTGTCTAGGTGGTTAGAAGACTGCATGCATAGTGGATAGTGGTTTGAAGAAGTCCATGTGCTAAGGCCTGGCTCAGTGCATGAATACTTAGGCAGTGACTGAATCATTAGAGTACTGGAAAGAGAGTGTCTTGGGGAATTTATAAGTGTTTGGGTTTTGGCACAGTGAATGGATTAGTACATGGTGCTGAATGGTTCAATAGAGGACTGCAAAGGGAGTGACAGGGTGTTTCCTGCAAGTGTGTGGATACTGACTAGGGAATTGAAGGTGTAAAAGACAAGTGTATAGTATGTTAGAACACTATATGCATACTGCATAGACATTTGAAGCAGTCTATTTGGTAATGAATGGTTAACAACATAAGTACTTGGAAACTGACTAAATCATCAGACTACTGCTAGGACAGTACCTGGGTAAAACTTTTAAATTATCAGTTCTGCCACAGTGAAGAGAATAGTACATGGTACTGCACCTTAGTGTCAAACCCTGACTCATGTTATCAATGCATAAGCAAAGACTAGCTTCTAATGCTACTAAAACTTGACCACATGACCGGTTTTAAAAGACTTATCTGTCAGAAAATACACGATGTTACCCAATTCTTCTCTCACAGTGATTCCCAAATGCACACACACTCACAGTGTGATTCTAGACAAGCACCACTATCCCTAGGAGTTTACCAAAACTCATTCACTACAGTGGAAGTGGTAAGGAAACTGCACACAATCTACATATTTCAGGACTGCACTTTTGTGTCAAAGCCTGACTCATTTAATCAAAGCATAAGCAAAGACTGCCTTCAAATGCTACTAAAACGTGACAACATGACAGGTTTTAAAACAGTTATCTGCCACCAAATACACGATCTTACCAAATGTTTCTCTCACAGTGGTTCCCAAATGCACACAGACTCACTATGTGATTCTAGACAACAACCACTATCCCTAGAAGTTTACCAAAACTCATTTACTACTGTGGAAGTGGTAAGGGAACTGCACACAATCTACATATTTCAGGACTACACTTTTGTGTCAAAGCCTGACTCACTTAATAAAAGCATAAGCAAAGACTGCCTTCTAATGCTACTAAAACTTGACAATATGACAGGTTTTAATACAGTTATCTGCCACCAAATACACGATGTTACCAAATGCTTCTCTCACAGTGGTTCCCAAATGCACACAGACTCACTGTGTGATTCTAGACAACAACCACTATCCCTAGGAGTTTACCAAAACTGATTCACTACTATGGAAGTGTTAATGAAACTGCACACAATGTACATATTTCAAGACTACACTTTAGTGTCAATGCCTGACTCATTTAACCCTTTCGCTGCCAGGCCTTTTCCTCTCCTGTGCCACGCCCTTTTTTGGCTATTTGGGGTAGTGCGCGCTGAGGCCCCTGTAACTTTTTGACCACATAAGGTATCCACGCCAAATTTGCGTCCTTCTCTTCCAACATCATGGGGATTCTAAAGGTACTCAGGGTTTGTGGATTCTCCTAGAGTGGTTACAGAAATGAGCCAAAATACAGAAAAATTTGGGTTTTTTTTGGAAAAATGGGAAAAACGGGCTGCAAATGAAAGCATCTGGGTTTTTCCCTGCAAATGTTATCAAAAAGGGTTTGTGGGGTTGAAATCACCATTTTCCCAGCTTTTCGGGGATACCAGACTTTTGTCAGAAACCCAACATTTTTTACACAGTTTTGGCATTTTTCTGGGACACAGCCTATTTTTGCTATTTTTTGTGCTTTTGACCTCCTTCCAGTTAATGGCAGAACTGGGTACAAAAGCAATAATGGATCCTGGAAAGCTATACATTTTCAAAAAGAAGACAAAATTCTGAATTCAGCAAGGGGTCAGTTGTGTAGATCCATCAAGGTTTTCTTATAGAAACTAACAGTTAAATATAGGATAAATTGAACATTAGTTGAAAAAAACAGCATTTTGTGTCAACGTTTTCACCTGTAACTTCGTCTAATTATGACAGCTCTTTGAAAGCAATATACCATTACATCCGCTGGACATTACTGGTTGTGGGGATATATAGGACTTGTAGGTTCACCAAGAACCCGACGAACCCAGAGCCAAAAACTGAACAGCAAATTGCAATGGTTTTTTCTTATGTACCGGGTAAATAGAAATTATTCTGTAAAAATGTGTACATGGAAAAATCGGTATGAAAGACATCTATGTATTTCTGAAATGGGAACAAAATATAGAGTTTAGAAACAATAGATATTTGCACATTTCTGAAATTGGGAATACTCATACTAGCATGAGAATTATCAGTCATTTTTTAGAATGACTTATTTTTTTACACAATATCTTTCATTTGGAAGGCAGAAATGCATCCAAAGTCAATAGATAATAACAGTTCCTTTACAAATCTGAATTACCCTAAGTCTCCCGATAAAAATGGTACCTCACTTGTGTGGGTAGGCATAGTGCCCGCGACAGGAAACGGCGCAAAACGCAACGTGGTCACATCTCAATATCGCAGTGAAAATTTACCCTTTTTTGGCAAAATGTCTAGCTGTAGTTTTTGAACCCTAGCTCTGCGGGCACCTTGGGAAACCTAGCAAGCCTATACCTTTTTGAAAACTAGACACCCAGGGGAATCCAGGATGCGGTGACTTGACTGCCGCCCACCAGGGTCTGTTACCCAGAATCCCTTGCAAACCTAAAAAATTGACAAAAACCCCCATTTTCCCCACATTTCTGTGGTGGAAAGTTCCGGAATCTGTGTGGATCCACAAATTTCCACCCACCCCGCGTTCCCCAAAGTCTTACGAGAAAAACTGTACCTCACTTTGTGGGTTGGCCTAGTGCCCGCGACAGGAAACGGTGCAAAACGCAACGTGGTCACACCTCAATTTCGCAGTGAAAAATGACCCTTTTTTGGCAAAATGTCTAGCTGTAGTTTTTGAACCTTAGCTCGGCGGGCACCTTGGGAAACCTAGCAAACCTATACATTTATGAAAACTAGACACCCAGGGGAATCCAGCATGGGGTGATTTGACTGCCTCCCACCAGGGTCTGTTACCCAGAATCGCTTGCAAACTTAAAAAATTGTCAAAAAAACCAAATTTTTCCCACATTTCTCTGGTGGAAAGTTCCTGAATCTGCGTGGATCCACAAATTTCCACCCACCCCGCGTTCCCCAAAGTCTTACGAGAAAAATGGTACCTCACTTGCGTGAGTAGGCCTAGTGTCCGCGTGAGGCAAGGGCCCAAAACCAATTGAGAAGACATCAAAATTACCTATCACAAAACAACCTGGTTTTGCAAAGGGGGTCCAATGAGTTTTTGGCCCCGGGATTGGCGGCTATCTAGGGAAACCTACCAAACCCACACATTTCTGAAAACTAGACACCCGGGGGATTCCAGGGAGGTATGGCTTGCGTGGATCCCCCAACGTTTCCTTACCCAGAATGCCCTGCAAACCTCAAATTTAGCTGAAAAAATCACCTTTTTCACACATTTTTGTGTGGGAAAGTTGTGGCATCACCGGGCTGACACAAATTTCCTACCACCCAGCGTTCCCCCGGGTCTCCCGATAAAAACGGTGCCTCACTCATATGGGAGGCCCAAGTACCCGCGACAGGCAAGGGCCCAAAACGTAGTGAGGCGACATGAAAATTGCCTATCTCCAAACGACCTGGTTTTGCAAGGGGGGTCACTTGGGTTTTTGGCCCGGTGCTCGGCGGCCACCTAGGTAAACCTACCAAACCCACACATTTCTGAAAACTAGACACCCGGGGGATGCCAGGGAGGTATGGCTTGCGTGGATCCCCCAATGTTTCCTTACCCAGAATGCCCTGCAAACCTAAGATTTAGCTGAAAAAATCACCTTTTTCACACATTTTTGTGTGGGAAAGTTGTGGCATCACCGGGCTGACACAAATTTCCTACCACCCAGCGTTCCCCCGGGTCTCCCGATAAAAACGTTGCCTCACTCGTGTGGGAGGCCCAAGTACCCGCGACAGGCAAGGGCCCAAAACGTAGTGAGGCGAAATGAAAATTGCCTATCCCCAAACGACCTGGTTTTGCAAGGGGGGTCACTTGGGTTTTTGGCCCGGTGCTCGGCGGCCACCTAGGGAAACCTACCAAACCCACACATTTCTGAAAACTAGACACCCGGGGGATTCCAGGGAGGTATGGCTTGCGTGGATCCCCCAACGTTTCCTTACCCAGAATGTCCTGCAAACCTCAAATTTAGCTGAAAAAATCACATTTTTCACACATTTTTGTGTGGGAAAGTTGTGGCATCACCAGGCTGACACAAATTTCCTACCACCCAGAGTTCCCCCGGGTATCCCGATAAAAATGGTGCCTCACTCGTGTGGGAGGCCCAAGTACCCGCGACAGGCAAGGGCCCAAAACAAAGTGAGGCGACATGAAATTTGCCTATCTCCAAACGACCTGGTTTTGCAGGGGGGTCACTTGGGTTTTTGGCCCGGTGCTCGGCGGCCACCTAGGGAAACCTACCAAACCCACAAATTTCTGAAAACTAGACACCCGGGGGATTCCAGGGAGGTATGGCTTGCGTGGATCCCCCAACGTTTCCTTACCCAGAATGACCTGCAAACCTCAGATTTAGCTGAAAAAATCATATTTTTCACACATTTTTGTGTGGGAAAGTTGTGGCATCACCGGGCTGACACAAATTTCCTACCACCCAGCGTTCCCCCGGGTCTCCCGATAAAAACGGTGCCTCACTCGTGTGGGAGGCCCAAGTACCCGCGACAGGCAAGGGCCCAAAACGTAGTGAGGCGACATGAAAATTGCCTATCTCCAAACGACCTGGTTTTGCAAGGGGGGTCACTTGGGTTTTGGGCCCGGTGCTCGGCGGCCACCTAGGGAAACCTACCAAACCCACACATTTCTGAAAACTAGACACACAGGGAATTCCAGGGAGGTATGGCTTGCGTGGATCCCCCAACGTTTCCTTACCCAGAATGCCCTGCAAACCTCAAATTTAGCTGAAAAAATCACATTTTTCACACATTTTTGTGTGGGAAATTTGTGGCATCAAAAGGCTGACACAAATTTCCTACCACCCAGTGTTCTCCCGGGTATCCTAATAAAAACGGTGCCTCACTCGTGTGGGAGGCCCAAGTACCCGCGACAGGCAAGGGCCCAGAACAAAGTGAGGCGACATGAAATTTGCCTATCTCCAAACAACCTGGTTTTGCAAGGGGGGTCACTTGGGTTTTTGGGCCGGTGCTCGGCGGCCACCTAGGGAAACCTACCAAACCCACACATTTCTGAAAACTAGACACCCGGAGGATTCCCGGGAGGTATGGCTTGCGTGGATCCCCCAACGGTTCCTTACTCAGAATGCCCTGCAAACCTAAGATTTAGCTGAAAAAATCACCTTTTTCACACATATTTATGTGGGAAAGTTGTGGCATCACCGGGCTGACACAAATTTCCTACCACCCAGCGTTCCCCCGGGTCTCCCGATAAAAACGGTGCCTCACTCGTGTGGGAGTCCCAAGTACCCGCGACAGGCAAGGGCCCAAAACGTAGTGAGGCAAAATGAAAATTGCCTATCCCCAAACGACCTGGTTTTGCAAGGGGGGTCACTTGGGTTTTTGGCCCGGTGCTCGGCGGCCACCTAGGGAAACCTACCAAACCCACAAATTTCTGAAAACTAGACACCCGGGGGATTCCAGGGAGGTATGGCTTGCGTGGATCCCCCAACGTTTCCTTACCCAGAATGACCTGCAAACCTCAGATTTAGCTGAAAAAATCATATTTTTCACACATTTTTGTGTGGGAAAGTTGTGGCATCACCGGGCTGACACAAATTTCCTACCACCCAGCGTTCCCCCGGGTCTCCCGATAAAAACGGTGCCTCACTCGTGTGGGAGGCCCAAGTACCCGCGACAGGCAAGGGCCCAAAACGTAGTGAGGCGACATGAAAATTGCCTATCTCCAAACGACCTGGTTTTGCAAGGGGGGTCACTTGGGTTTTTGGCCCGGTGCTCGGCGGCCACCTAGGGAAACCTACCAAACCCACACATTTCTGAAAACTAGACACACAGGGAATTCCAGGGAGGTATGGCTTGCGTGGATCCCCCAACGTTTCCTTACCCAGAATGCCCTGCAAACCTCAAATTTAGCTGAAAAAATCACATTTTTCACACATTTTTGTGTGGGAAATTTGTGGCATCAAAAGGCTGACACAAATTTCCTACCACCCAGCGTTCCCCCGGGTATCCTAATAAAAACGGTGCCTCACTCGTGTGGGAGGCCCAAGTACCCGCGACAGGCAAGGGCCCAGAACAAAGTGAGGCGACATGAAATTTGCCTATCTCCAAACAACCTGGTTTTGCAAGGGGGGTCACTTGGGTTTTTGGGCCGGTGCTCGGCGGCCACCTAGGGAAACCTACCAAACCCACACATTTCTGAAAACTAGACACCCGGAGGATTCCCGGGAGGTATGGCTTGCGTGGATCCCCCAACGGTTCCTTACTCAGAATGCCCTGCAAACCTAAGATTTAGCTGAAAAAATCACCTTTTTCACACATATTTATGTGGGAAAGTTGTGGCATCACCGGGCTGACACAAATTTCCTACCACCCAGCGTTCCCCCGGGTCTCCCGATAAAAACGGTGCCTCACTCGTGTGGGAGTCCCAAGTACCCGCGACAGGCAAGGGCCCAAAACGTAGTGAGGCAAAATGAAAATTGCCTATCCCCAAACGACCTGGTTTTGCAAGGGGGGTCACTTGGGTTTTTGGCCCGGTGCTCGGCGGCCACCTAGGGAAACCTACCAAACCCACACATTTCTGAAAACTAGACTCCCGGGGGATTCCAGGGAGGTATGGCTTGCGTGGATCCCCCAACGTTTCCTTACCCAGAATGCCCTGCAAACCTCAACTTTAGCTGAAAAAATCACATTTTTACACATTTTTGTGTGGGAAAGTTGTGGCATCACCAGGCTGACACAAATTTCCTACCACCCAATGTTCCCCCGGGTATCCCGATAAAAACGGTGCCTCACTCGTGTGGGAGGCCCAAGTACCCTCGACAGGCAAGGGCCCAAAACGTAGTGAGGCGACATGAAAATTGCCTATCTCCAAACGACCTGGTTTTGCAAGGGGGGTCACTTGGGTTTTTGGCCCGGTGCTCGGCCGCCACCTAGGGAAACCTACCAAACCCACAAATTTCTGAAAACTAGACACCCGGGGGATTCCAGGGAGGTATGGCTTGCGTGGATCCCCCAACGTTTCCTTACCCAGAATGACCTGCAAACCTCAGATTTAGCTGAAAAAAATCATATTTTTCACACATTTTTGTGTGGGAAAGTTGTGGCATCACCGGGCTGACACAAATTTCCTACCACCCAGCGTTCCCCCGGGTCTCCCGATAAAAACGGTGCCTCACTCGTGTGGGAGGCCCAAGTACCCGCGACAGGCAAGGGCCCAAAACGTAGTGAGGCGACATGAAAATTGCCTATCTCCAAACGACCTGGTTTTGCAAGGGGGGTCACTTGGGTTTTTGGCCCGGTGCTCGGCGGCCACCTAGGGAACCTACCAAACCCACACATTTCTGAAAACTAGACACCCAGGGAGTTCCAGGGAGGTATGGCTTGCGTGGATCCCCCAACGTTTCCTTACCCAGAATGCCCTGCAAACCTCAAATTTAGCTGAAAAAATCACATTTTTCACACATTTTTGTGTGGGAAAGTTGTGGCATCAAAAGGCTGACACAAATTTTCTACCACCCAGCGTTCCCCCGGGTATCCCAATAAAAACGGTGCCTCACTCGTGTGGGAGGCCCAAGTACCCGCGACAGGCAAGGGCCCAAAACGTAGTGAGGCGACATGAAAATTGCCTATCTCCAAACAACCTGGTTTTGCAAGGGGGGTCACTTGGGTTTTTGGCCCGGTGCTCGGCGGCCACCTAGGGAAACCTACCAAACCCACACATTTCTGAAAACTAGACACTCGGAGGATTCCAGGGAGGTATGGCTTGCGTGGATCCCCCAACGTTTCCTTACCCAGAATGCCCTGCAAACCTCAAATTTAGCTGAAAAATTCACATTTTTCAAACATTTTTGTGTGGGAAAGTTGTGGCATCACCAGGCTGACAAAAATTTCCTACCACCCAGCGTTCCCCCGGGTCTCCCGATAAAAACGGTGCCCCATCTGCCCCACAGGGGGGGCAGAAAGGCTGTAATAGTGGCGGGTGGGTGGGGGCATTGGCGTGCCCCTTGCGGGCAGCCCCCACCCTAAAAAAAAAGTAGAAACGAATCCCTGGTTGTTACTGGGCTTTCTGCCCCCCAAAGGGGCAGATTAGGGGCCAATGCCCCATCTGCCCCCCGGGCGGGCAGAAAGGCTGTAGTAATTGGGGGGGTGGGGTGGGGGCATGGGCCTGCCCGTTTTGGGCAGCCCCATCCCTATTTTTATTGCTAAAAAACTTCCCAGGGGTTTAGTGGGCTTTCTGCCCCCCGGGGGGGCAGATTGGGGGCCGATGCCCCATCTGCCCCCAAAGGGGACAGAAAGGCTGTAATGGTGGCGGGTGGGTGGGGGCATTGGCGTGCCCCTTGCGGGCAGCCCCCACCCTAAAAAAAAAGTAGAAATGAATCCCTGGTTGTTAGTGGGCTTTCTGCTCCCCAGAAGGGGCAGATTAGGGGCCAATGCCCCATCTGCCCCCGGGGGGTAGAAAGACTGTAGTAATTGGGGGGGTGGGGTGGGGGCATGGGCCTGCCCGTTTTGGGCAGCCCCCACCCCTATTTTCATTGCTAAAAAACTTCCCTGGGGTCTAGTGGGCTTTCTGCCCCCCGGGGGGGCAGATTGGGGGCCGATGCCCCATCTGCCCCACAGGGGGGGCAGAAAGGCTGTAGTAATTGGGGGGGTGGGGTGGGGGCATGGGCCTGCCCGTTTTGGGCAGCCCCCATCCCTATTTTTATTGCTAAAAAACTTCCCAGGGGTCTAGTGGGCTTTCTGCCCCCCGGGGGGGCAGATTGGGGGCCGATGCCCCATCTGCCCCACAGGGGGGGCAGAAAGGCTGTAATGGTGGCGGGTGGGTGGAGGCATTGGCGTGCCCCTTGCGGGCAGCCCCCACCCTAAAAAAAAAGTAGAAACGAATCCCTGGTTGTTAGTGGGCTTTCTGCCCCCCAAAGGGGCAGATTAGGGGCCAATGCCCCATCTGCCCCCCGGGCAGGCAGAAAGGCTGTAGTAATTGGGGGGGTGGGGTGGGGGCATGGGCCTGCCTGTTTTGGGCAGCCCCATCCCTATTTTTATTGCTAAAAAACTTCCCAGGGGTCTAGTGGGCTTTCTGCCCCCCGGGGGGCAGATTGGGGGCCGATGCCCCATCTGCCCCCAAAGGGGACAGAAAGGCTGTAATGGTGGAGAGTGGGTGGGGGCATTGGCGTGCCCCTTGCGGGCAGCCCCCACCCTAAAAAAAAAGTAGAAATGAATCCCTGGTTGTTAGTGGGCTTTCTGCTCCCCCGAAGGGGCAGATTAGGGGCCAATGCCCCATCTGCCCCCGGGGGGGGGCAGAAAGACTGTAGTAATTGGGGGGGTGGGGTGGGGGCATGGGCCTGCCCGTTTTGGGCAGCCCCCACCCCTATTTTCATTGCTAAAAAACTTCCCTGGGGTCTAGTGGGCTTTTTGCCCCCCCGGGGGGGCAGATTGGGGGCTAATGCCCCCATATGCTCCCCAGGGGGGGCAAAAAGACTAAGTTTGGCCAAACTTACATGGGGGAGCAAAGGCCCTTGCCCAAGGGGCCGCTCCCCCCTCCCTGGTGTCTAGTGGGTGGATCCCTGCTTGGGGATCGCCCTCCTGTGGCGATCCCCAAGCAGGGATCCACTGGGGAGGGGTACCATTGGAAAGCGGAGATTCTCCCCTTTCCAACGATACCTTTCCCGTATTTCTACCTGCTCAGGGGGCTGAGATAGCCCCCTGAGCACGTACAGAGTGAAACCTGAAATGAGCCTCTTGGCTCATTTCAGTTTCACTTTCACTGTAATGACGTCGGCGCGACGTGCGCGCCGACCGTCATTACAGTGAAAGGGGGGGGGGCCTCGGGAGCTGGGGAAGCTCTTCCCCAGCTCCCGAGGCTATTTTGGTTGAAAGGGAATCCCTCTGGTGCCCGCACCAGAGGGATTCCCTAGGGAATGCCTCATGACGAGCTGGACTCGTCATGGGTACAGCGTGACTGTGCTCCATGACGAGTCCAGCTCCTCATAGGCACAGAAGGGGTTAATCAATGCATAAGCAAAGACTGGCTTCTAATGCTACTAAAACCTGACAACATGACAGATTTTAAAATAGTTATCTGTCAGCAAATACACAATGTTACCAAACACTTCTCTCACAGTGGTTCCCAAATGCACACAGACTCACAGAGTGATACTAGACAAACAACACTATCCCTAGGAGTTTACCAAAACTCATTCACTACTATGGAAGTGGTAAGGGAACTGCACACAATGTACATATTTCAAGACTGCACTTTTGTGTCAAAGCCTGACTCATTTAATAAACGCATAAGCAAAGACTGCCTTCAAATGCTACTAAAACTTGACAACATGACACGTTTTAAAAGAGTTATCTGTCAGAAAATACACAATGTTACCAAAGGCTTCTCTCACAGTGGTTTCAAAATGCACACAGACTCACAGTGTGATTCTAGACAAGCACCACTATCCCTAGGAATTTACCAAAACTCATTCACTACAGTAGAAGTGGTAAGGGAACTGCACACAATCGACATATTTCACTACTGCACTTTTTTTTTTTATAAATCTTTTTATTGAACAAACTCGACAACATGGCATAGTATCCGACAGTCAATACAGGGGGTATCGCAAGGTTCCATATACATAGTAATACAGTAATCATACATTATGGAAATCACGGGGACAGGGAGACATCATCGTCGGGCATGTGAGGGGGGGGCACAGATGTTTCCACGATATATGTTCCAAGGGGACCATATCTTAGACCATTTACGGGGACAGCCTCGAGCCATGTATACAAACTTCTCTCTCTGCATGCACCAATCAAGGTCTTTTTTCCAGTTCATAATGGTAGGTGTGTGTGAGGCCCCCCAGAGCTGCGCAATGTTTCTTTTGGCTATCATACAGCCTAGCGTGACCCATTGTGAGGCACCGGTAGAAAGGTCTGTGGGCTCCCATATATTTAGGAGGCATCTGGGCGCCTCGTGCTGGATCTCCACCCCCAGCGCCTCACTCATAACCATGTGTTTTACGCCAGAATTCTTGGATTGGCCCGCAGTGCCATAGAGTATGCATGAAGGTGCTCCGGTGGGTACACCACCGTTTGCAGGACCCGTCCGTCTGACCACCCATGTGTACCAGTTGGGGGCCCGCTATGTATGTTCTATGAAGGATTTTCAGCTGCACCAACTGGAGCCGCGCTGATATAGCGACCTCCCTGGGGGAGGAGACCGCAGTCTGCCAGCTTTCGTCATCTAGCTCAATGCCATCTCCCATCCATTTCTCCCGGAGCTGAACCAAGGGGTCGCTCATGTTGTTGATAAGTTTTTTATAGGTTAAAGAGATAGCCCTGTCAGGGAGATATCCATCCAGCAGCCTATCCTCCAATGGCGAGCTAGCCGGTGGGGAGCCGCCTCGGGGCAACACAGAGTGCAATGCATGGTGGACCTGGTAATATCTAAAAAGCTCAGAAGCCGCCAATGCGTATTGTTTTTGGAGAGTGCTAAAAGGTTTTACCCGCCCGCCTCCCAAAGGTCCCCAATAGTAGAGAGCCCGATCAGGTCCCATTTGTCGAATCCTTTGGAAGCACCCAAGTCTCCCAGTCGCTGGGAATCCCACAGTGGGGTAGCAAGAGTTAGCCTGTTAGTCCAGCCCAGGGATTGGTTCGCGACAAACCATAGCTTTACTGTGTGGTTAGTGGGGCCCGTCAGTGGATGCCTATTATGTTTGGAATAGAGCGCTCGGGTGAAGGTCCCTCCGGGCAGGATCCAACGGTCCATACGGAATCCTGGATCGTCGGGGCGACCGTAAGTGCTGTGATTTATAGCTGTGAGATGTGCCGCCCAATAGTATTTTTGTATGTCTGGCAGCCCAATTCCACCATCATACCAGCTGAGTGTGAGTTTTGTTAAGGCTATGCGTGGTCTCCCACCCCAAAGCAGGTCCCTCTGGAGCCCTTCTATTTCCTTAAAGTAGGAGCTGGGGACAGGATCGGCCGAGTTTTGCAATGCATAGAGGAAAAGGGGCAGGGACATCATTTTAAAGAGGGCTGCCTTGCCCAGTAGGGAGATCGGGAGCAGCTTCCAGGTCTCGATATCACTTCTGAGCCTCTGTAGGGGAGGGACCAGGTTGCGGGTGTATCTGGTCGCAGGGTCAAGGGAGATAAATATACCGAGGTATTTGAAGCCTTCAGTCACTATTGAAATGGGGCAGCCTCGAGGTAGTTCGGGAGGGTTCCCGCGGAGAACATATATGAGTGATTTTTGCCAATTAACTCGGAATCCGAAGTACCTCCCGAATATGTCTAGGATCACTACTGCACTTTTGTGTCAACGCCTCACTCATTTAATCAACACATAAGCAAAGACTGGCTTCTAATGCTACTAAAACTTGACAACATGATAGGTTTTAAAAGAGTTATCTGTCAGCAAATACACGATGTTACCAAATGCTTCTCTCACAGTGGTTCCCAAATGCACACAGACTCACTCTGTGATTCTAGACAAACAACACTATCCCTTGCACTATACCAAAACACATTTCTTCATCTACAAGGAGTACTACATTTTAGTGCAGAAACCTAACTCATTTCACAAATTCATAAACAATGACTGGTTTCTAATTCTACCAAAATCTAAAAACTGCATAGTTATCTGTCTACAAACACATGAAAAAAACAAATGCTTATCACAGAATGGTTTCTACATGCACACACACTGTCAATAAGATTGTAGAGAAAAAAAAGTACTCCCTACACTTTAGCAGAAGAAATACATCAGTCTGATTAAAATAAAAATAGTCTACAGACATCCCCTCACAATTAAACAACTCACCTTTCAAGATGTTTTGTAGATTAAGAAGTATATAAGTCACACACCAGATATCAGTCACACACCAGATTTTCTTATACAGAATCTCTGCACTATGCACCTGTCAGCAGAACCAAAGAATGGCAAAGTTTCCCTCTCATTTTCCACACATATACATGTAAACATCAAATCACATTCCTTCCCACATAAATTCAAAAGCAAACACACATTTCTATTGGTTAAACATTTCAACCCTTTCCAAATCACATAAACTTCACCCTTCCCCCAATCTGTCTTCTGCCCGTTACCATTGAAACAGGTCATGTAACAATGTACTGAGCATACAGGTCACAAGTTCAGCACACACAATGTTGCTAATCAAGACAGCAAGTGTGCTTGACTTCTCAACATATCAGCTTCACATATATAATTTTCCTTACAATCAGTTTTTGTTAACCAATAAGAATCATGCGTTTAAAAAACAGAAATATACACCCTACCTTTCAGTGTAGAATGTTGTCAAACAACCAATCATTTATTTTCTTTTTGCAAAACTGCATCTTAGCCACCATTTTAGAAACATCTTACTTTCCAAACTGCTATTTCATTTACAGAGACCATCTGAGTGCATCCAGACCTCCTTACAAGATGCTTAGAGTGTGGATTGTGGGACACAGCTACATTTTCTGGAGCCAAAAGTATGCAGAAAACAAAGGCATTCACAAAGACCTAGGTTTGCCAAATGTAGACATTAAATGGATTGGACAGAGAGGGTTAAAGGGGCACCAATTGATGCCATTGGTGAAATCCTTCATGCAAATCCAACACCCTGACCTCATAATAGTGCACTGTGGTGGCAATGACCTAGGCACTTTGACTGGGGTAGGTCTGGAAATGCTTATGAAGGACACCTTTGCAGAACTGATTTCACTTTTCCCTAAAACTGCCTTTGTGTATTCTAACATATGCCAAAGGCAGAAATGGAAGTGGTCCGATCATTTTTGTCCACAGATTGAGAAAGCTAGGAAACATGTGAATAAATCTGTTTCTGCTTTTCTCCGAGACTACAGAATGGGGTCCATTTACAATAACAATCTGCGCTTTCATATGCAAGAGATGTATAGGAGAGATGGAGTACACTTTACTGATGAAGGAAACAGAGTCTTCCTCAACAACTATAGACTCTGTATAGGTACTTACTTATAAGTAACAAAAACTCTGAATGAACACAACGGCTCTTTTTAGAGCCACTCAAGAACAAAACACTTAACCTTAATCTTTATCTCCCAACAATTTCATTTTTTTTTTCCTTGGATCCGCGAACCCACCGCGAGAGAATCCGTGCATCCAACGCGATAGGATGCGTGCACCGTGCGCGCATTTCGCCGTTTTTTTTTTTTTTAAAAAAGGGGGCCCCCCCATAAGCACCTCTAGAGGGTCAGAGTATTTCCACTCTGACCCCTTTATATGTTTTACACACTTATTCCCCTTGCTTCTTCAGCCTTGCTTCTACCGAGGCAGAAAATGGCCGCCAACAGTTCATGGTTTCGAATGTAGACAGACACTCAACAGCCAATTAGCATTCAGCGTGCGATCGGGAGGGTGCGCGCTCGGTTCGGGGAGGGTGCGATAACGGTGCGGGTAGGGTCCGCAGATCCTCCCCCGGCCATAGATATTTATGTACTTTTAAATCTAATTTTCTCAGGAACTACTGAACGGATTCACACCATTTATGCAAAAGGCACAAGTCTGAACTGAGGACTACCTGGTGTCATTCCGTTCAGCGGTTCGGGCTGTAGCTGTGACAACAGATCCTATGGGAAATTGCATGGGGAAAACGCGTTTTGGGGCCCCCCTTTTTTCTCGGCCCCCGCTTGACGAATCACCATGAAACTTTCAGGGTAGGAGCAGAACGGAGCTGGCCAAAAGTTTGGAAAATGTCGCGAGGATTTGTCAACCGGCGCCAGACTTATTGGGAATAGAATGTTGCGGATTTCCTATGGAAAATAGGTCCCAACTATAACTATCTACTGGCGACCGCCAGTAGATAATAGATATATATTATCTACTGGCGGTCGCCAGTAGATAGTTATAGTTAGGACCGTGTTTCCATAGGAAATCTGAAAATTCTATTTTGAATAACTTTGGCGCCGGTTGACGAATCCTCGCAAATTTTTCAAAATAGGTGGGGCGCTCCGCTCCGCTCCTACCCTGAAAGTCTCGGGGTGATTACTCAAGCGGGGGCTGAGAAAAAAGGGGGGTCCCAAAATGCGTTTTCCCCATGCATTTTTCCATAGGGACCTTTAGTCCAAGGTACAGCCCGAACGGCTGAACAGAATTATTTGAAATTTGGCAAAGAGAAAGTCCTTAGGTCAGGGATGTGCCTTTTGAATATCTGGAGGCAATCTGTTCAGTAGTTCCTGAGAAAATTTCAGTTAAAAGTACATATATACCTATAGGCGCGAACCGTGCGCATACGGTAAGCATACCGTACGCGCACGCTGACGTGCGCGAGCGTAATTCTGATTGGTGGTTACATGACAGTAAACATTCCAGTCGGTCGAAATCAGGAAATGTCGGCCGCCATTTTGTCTCTCGCAGTCTGAGGCAGTGAAAAACAAAGGTGGAGAATGTGAAAAGGGGGCAGGGTGGACAGTTCCTGACCCCCTAGCCTTTGTCACGGGGTCACTGAAGGACCCCCAAGGATGAAAAAAACATTTTTTTTTTCGAAAAAGCGCAGGGTGCGCGCACTGTGCGTGCACGGCACGCACAACGCACCGTGGGTGCTCGGTGCGCGAAGTGCACCGAGCACCCACAGCGCGCGCACGGTGCGTGCACGGTGCGCGCACGGTGAACAACCTGAAAAAAATATATATTAATAAATACATAACTTAGCATTTAAAAAAACGTACAAATTCACTTAAAAAACCATAGGTTTCACACACGTTATAGTTAGGAATTAGCATTTAAAAAACCTTTCAAATTCACTTAAAAAACCATAGGTTTCACACATGTTATAGTTTGCTGGACATTTCCCTCGTAAAAAAACAATGAAATTCCCCCGTTATAGTTAGTGCAGGCAACTATAACTCACGCGAACGCAATCCTCTGCTGATGACGTCAGATATTACATCACTGTATTTAGACACCTATTTACCCATGTCTTCTTCCATTAATCTTTAGCTATACATATATTACAAATATTTATTTTTCAGAAAGACACATATTTAATCAGTGATGTAATATCTGACATCATCAGCAGAGGATTGCGGTCGCGTGAGTTATAGTTGCCTGCACTAACTATAACGGGGGAATTTCATTGTTTTTTTACGAGGGAAATGTCCAGCTAACTATAACATGTGTGAAACCTATGGTTTTTTAAGTGAATTTGCTATAAATATATATATATATATTATCTACTGGCGGTCGCTAGTAGATAGTTATAGTTAGGACCGTGTTTCCATAGGAAATCCGCAACATTCTATTTGGAATAACTTTGGCGCCGATTGACGAATCCTCGCGAAATTCTCAAAATAGGTGGGGCGCTCCGCTCCGCTCCTACCCTGAAAGTCTCGGGGGGATTCGTCAAGCGGGGGCTGAGAAAAAGGGGGGGTCCCAAAACGCGTTTTCCCCATGCATTTTTCCATAGGGACCTTTAGTCCAAGGTGCAGCCCGAACGGCTGAACAGAATTACTTGAAATTTGGCAGAGAGGTAGTCCTCAGGTCAGGGAAGTGCCTTTTGCAGGTCTGGTGTCAATCTGTTCAGTAGTTCCTGAGAAAATCAAAAGTAAAATCATATATATATGTGGGCGGAGCCTACCCACACATCTCATCCTGAGATCTGATTGGCTGTTAGCACTTCATCCAAGAAGTGTTGGCAGCCATCTTGAGACCAATATACATGATAGCACCTCATTAAAAAGTATTGCAGTTAATAGAAGGTTTTAAGACTTTAGTTACATTATAAATCATTTGTTGATGGTACCATACTCATTTTAGTAATTGTGGTATGTTCTAAGGTGATTTCACCATGTGAAAAAGCCTTCTGCTGGGATATCATGATTGAGAGAAAAATATTTTCTCATGCTTTTCCCACAGAGGTTTGGAAGGTGATCTATAAGCTAAACTGAGAGCATATTTTCTGTAAATTCACATTATCTTTCTCAGTCATGTGAGAATGGAGTCTGACATTCTCAGTAAAACATGTACATCCAACAAGGGCAGAGACTGTCAGTTGATTCCTTTGTGTTCTACTGCAGCTTCCCAGAGTGTTCCAAAGAACAACTAGAGCGCTAAGAGTCCTACTTATGATAAACGTATGGCACACCTGAAGCCATCTTGCTTGGATTAAAGTGGTAACTCTTAACCCCTTCAGTGCCCCGCCCTTTCCCCCTCCTGTGCCGGGCATTGTATTAGCGGGCGGGGTCCATGACGAGATAGTCTCGTCATGGGCACAGCGCAACCGCGCTCCATGACGAGACTATCTCTTCATGGGCATAGAAGAGGTTAAAACATTTAATTTAAAAAGGAACAAAATGAGGGGGTTCATTTTTCCATAAAAAGTATGATTAGTGCTGCAGAAAGAAAAATTAGGGCACATTTTGAGTGACTTCTCAAATCCTCTTCTATTTCATTAAACAATTCTGACATGCAGACTGAAACATGCCCTTTCAATACCAGCAGCAGTTTTCCCTGGTGAGCAGTATCTTTACTACAGTGATCTAATGAGCAAAAAGAGTGCTAACATTCTGAATTTATGGCAAATGTGTGACACATCTGAATGCCTTCTTGATGGAATCAAAGTAAAAAACTGAAAGTATTTCCTACTGAGGAGACTGCAGTAAATGAGGAAATTAGGAAACTTCATAACAAATAAGTCTCCCAAGATGGCCACCAGAGACAAAAGAGCCCAAATGTAGCCCAAATATCACCCAGATGTAGCCCAAGTATATCCCAATGACAGAATGTCACAGTGTTCTTAAAAACAACTAGAGCGCTTACTGTCTTCATTATGACAAAAGTATGGCACACCTGAAGCCATCTTGATTGGAATAAACTGGTAACACTTAAAACATTTAATTTAAAAAGGAACACAATGAAGGGGTTCATTTTGCCATAGAAATTATGATTAATGCTGAAGAAAGAAAATGAGGGCACAGTTTGAGTGACTTCTCAAATCCTCTTCTATTTCATTAAAAAATTCTGACATGCAGACTGAAACATGCACTTTTAATACCAGGAGCAGACTTACATGGTGAACAGTAGTTTTACTACAGTGATCTAATGAGCAACTAGAGTGCTAACATTCAGAATTTATGGCAAATGTGTGACATATCTGAATACCTTCATGATGGAATCAAAGTAAAAAACTGAAAGCATTTCCTACTGAGGAGACTGCAGTACATGAGGAAATTAGGAAACTTCATAACAAATAAATCTCCCAAAATGGCCACCGGAGACAAAAGAGCCCAAATGTAGCCCAAAATCACCCAGATGTAGCCCAAATATAGCCCAATGACAGAAGTGTGCAAAACACTTATTATTTTGTGTTTTTGCAGTGTTATATAGTGCAGACTTGTCAGGTATTGGAGTGCTTTACATGAGCATTGGTTACATCACACAAGAACAAATTCATTTTGGTTGTAGACATGCGGAGACTAAGTGATTTGACCAGAATCACAGAATGTCGACCTGAAGCAGAAACTTCAACCTGGTCCCCAGTTGCAAAGTCTGCAGTTCTGGAAGTAACACCACGTCCTCTCCCCTAAGTGCAACATTTAATCAAGTGGTCAACTGGATAAAAAAACATAAAGATAACAAATAATTTAAAAGTGCTTTGTCGCTATTTGAAAACTCAGAAAATATGTCCTTATTTTAGTCTTTTAGAGCACTAACCATAATTTTGATGCCAATAAGACCCTCTCATATATGTAATTTCTAAAGGAAATGCTCCAGGTATTACAGTTTTGATTACATCAAGATGACGTCAGGCGTTCCACACTTTTGTAATAAATATAGAATGTTAGCAATCTAGTTGTTCATTAGGATACTGTTGAGAGGCAGAGGCCAGGGGCACGGACTCTGAAAATTGAAGGCAGGTAGGAGGGTGCAAAGGCAACAATTTAACCACACTGAGCAGGCAGGAAGGGCCGTGGCAGCACAACAGACTATGGAGGGCAGTGGAAAGGGGGGCAGGGGCAACACACCAACAATACAGGACTTGCAAGAGAGGCTGTGGCAATGTAATAGACCATTGTGGGCAGAAGGAAGAGGCAATGGTAGACATGCCAACAGACCCGATTCAGCCAGGAAACGTCCAATGTTTTTAAGCTCAAATGGGCTTTATTTGATCTGTCTCCTGTCTACAATCTCCTCTTTTTCAATGTAACTCAAAGGGGAAAATCAATACCCCAGTTTTTTTTCAAAATCTCCCTCTTACCAAGTTCAAAATGTTCGCAAGTATGGTACATTGGATCATGGAAGGAAATGGGGTAGCGACATGGACTTGGATAACAGAGGATAGGAGGGACATGGAGAGGTGCACCAAACTGACCCTGCAGGGCAGGCATCAGGGTTTGCAGCAGCACAATACACCACACAGGGCATGCGGGACGGGAGTGCAGCACAACAATCCATAGAAAGCAAGAGGGAGGGGACAGGACCATGCACATGGACAACAGAGAACAGAGGGGCAAGAGGCAATGGTAGCTAGCTGACCATAATGGACAGACAGGAGAGAAAGCTGCAGCATAACAGACCATAAAGGGCAGGAGGGATGGATCAGGGGCATTACAATGGAACAGACAAGCCAGGAGGGAGGGAGTAGGGGTCTGCACATGTAAACAGAGGGCTAGGAGCAAGGGGGCAGGGCAGGAGCAGCAAGATAGCCATGGAGGTCAGGCAGGATGGGCACTAGAAGCAAGACACACCATGAAGAGCAACAGTGAGACTGTGATGGCATACACACAGACCATGGAGGGAAGGTGGGAGGCGGTCAGGGGCAGCTAACTGACCACACAGGGAACGTGGGAGGGGCCATGACAGCACAGAAGACCATGCATGGCAAGTGGGAGGGTTAGTGGCAGCACAATGGCTATGATGGGCAAGAAGGAGGGTGCAGGGGCATGCACAAAGGACGATGGAGGATAGAAGGGAGGGTCAGGACCTGTGCACAGACATGAAAGTTCAGGGGAAGGGGCCTCACAACAGACCACACGGGGCAGGCAGGAGGAGCAGTTGCAGCACAACAGACCAGGGAGGGCAGAAGGGTGTGGCAGTACAATGGACCATGTGGACAGGAGGAAGAGGATAGGGGCATGGCATGTGGACAGGCAGGGTGGAGGTGGCAGGGACAGGTTACAATCATCTGACAATGCTAGGCAGGTGGGAGGGGAGTGGCAGCTCAACAGAACACTCAGAGTAGATAGGAGTGGCAGGTCCATGGAACATGGTGGGCAAAAAGGATGGAGCAGGGGCATGCACAAAGACATCGGAGGGCAGGGGGAAGGAGAATAGGGGCAGCAAGCTAAGCACAGAGTTTAAGCAGGAGGTCAATGATGGGACATAGAATTGGGCAATGGAGGGCAGGAGGAGTGGACTGGTACATCATACTAAATTGAGGGCAGTGGCAGCACATCAGACCATGCATGGCAGGAGGGAGGAGGCTAGTCCATGGATTCACACAACAGAGGATAGGGAGGAGGGGGATGGGGCAGCAAGCTAACTGTTCAGAGAAGGCGGGTATTAGGAACTTTATTGTTTTTAAAACGTGTGTCTGTACAAACTACTTAAAATATGAACAAGTATGCAGCATAATCTCACTTTTATTCAGGAAGAAGAGGACGTTTGTGACTGTGACTCCGGGCTCACTTGGCAGAAACACCCCCTGACCCTCCGCCCCCTAGCGCAAAATGTAATGCCCGTGAAAATGGTAGGTGAACACAGTGTTATATAAAACATAGTCCTGAGAGCACGATTGAAAATGAAAACTAGATATAGTGTATGGTATAAACTATGCACCAAAAAGTGTGATATAAGATGAACCGGGCGTGAAATATAATATGCAATACATTGTGCGCAATGACAGATTCATTGGAGAGCGTGAGATAGCACAGGCACTAGCGCGTGCTATGCGATATGCGCATTGGAGTGTAATATGCACAGGGCAGTGTTGTGTAACCTAACTAGTCTCTAAAGTTGTAATATAAAATATGTGCTGGGGAGTGTAACGTTGCATATGCACTGTGACAAAGATATGGATCCCAGATTGTAATATGTATGGCATAGCACTGTGCGTTATAACATAGGTATCGAGGAAGGCACGTTAGATGGGGCAATATAACCCGTGCGAAGACAAGTGTGGCATGACATATTCACGGGGTGGTGTCACAGTGCACATGGGCTAGAGAGTGTCATAGCATATGCACTAGCTAGTAGAATACAACACAGAGGTGTGTGGCACTCAGCAGGCAATGGTGCGTGTAACACAGCATTGGGCTCTGCCAGGAGCACGCTGTGACTCTCAAGTGATGTTCGTCCCCTTTCCAGAGAGTAAAATAAAAAGTATTATACATCCGGCAGTGGATGTGTGTTTTATTAATCGTGAGGGGGGTTTCTTGCATAGTTTTGGTCGAATTTTTGTCGAATCCCCTTTGAATGGCTTGGTGTGCATGTGTATTAAATGTGCCCGTCAATAGCTACCCATGTTTGTATAAATAAACGACAAGGGTGTCTACCAGGATTAGGCACGGTAGGGCATCAGACATGTCAGAGCTTCACTAGTGGTGTAAATACATTCCACGTGGATTCATTGTATGCATAGTCGCCTTTTAATGAATATCACGCAAATCGTCATGGTGATAGGTATGTACGGTTTGTCGAGCATGTCCTAGGTGTGTCTATAAATATATATTTTTTTAAAATAATAAAAAACAGTGGCCGGCCCTGGGGATTGAGGTCAAAAAAATAGCCCTCCTTCTTAAAAAATTAAAATAAATAAAAGACCGGCATCGTGCCGGAGGCGACGCCCCCTCCTTGCAACACTCTGCAAACGCGCCCCCTGGCGAGTTGTAAGTTGGGGAATTAATTCCTCTTCAATACTGAGGGTCCCTGAGGGCCAACTAGCCCAACAGGCATCTCCAGCATGCGCCAGGGAGCTGCGCTGCAGACAGGTGTTCTGAGGCCAAGCCCCTTTTTACACCTCTCTGCAACGCAGCTCTGTGGCGCTTACTGGAGGTACCTAGTGGTCTAGTGTGACCCTAAGGACCCTTAGGATTCAAGGGGACTTAATCTCTCAACTTAGAACAGCCACAGGGCGCGTTTACACAGTGGTGAAGGGAGGGGACGGGGCCTGAGGTGACGTGTGCAAACACGCACTATGGCACGTTTTAAATTGGGGATATAATTTCCCTTCAATACTGAGGGTCCCAGGGGGCTAACTAGCCCACCAAGTGCTTCCAGTAAGTGTCACTGAGCTGCATTGCAGAGAGGTGGTCCAGGTCGTGCCACTTTTTACACCTCTCTGCAACGCAGCTCTGTGGCACTTACTGGAGGTACCTAGTGGGCTAGTTGGACCCTAGGGACCCTCAGGATTCAAATGAACTTAATCTCCCAACTAAAAACGGACACAGGGCGTGTTTACACAGTGGTGAAGGGAGGGGACGGGGCCTAAGTTAACGTGTGCAAAAATGCCCTGTGGCCTGTTTTAAGAGGTAGTTTTAATCCCCCTGCCCTATTAAATACTAGGGGCTTACAGAGGAGGTCATGCTAATCACAGGGGGACCCCAACGCATAATGTTCCCTAGTGTATGTAGGTGTTTTCACTGTATTCTAAGTGTCTTTTAACATAGCACTGGCTCTAGGACTGGTTAGTCAGACTCAGTTACCACCAGTATCCGTCTGAAAAAGTTGACAGTACAGGATGATTTTTCAACAAGGCTTCTTTCTGCTCTTCTTTTTGTTCTTTCTGCACGTTATCCTTCTTCCTGCACTTTTCTTCGTCTTTGAGGACTTCTGTTGCTTCTTTCTGCACTTCTTTTTTTATCTTTCTGTGCATTTTTGCTTCTTTCTTCACATGTCCTATCTCTGTAGGCATAGTTAGAAATTAGCATTTAAAAAACCTTTGAAATTCACCGAAAAAACCATAGGTTTCAGGCACGTTATAGTTAGGAATTAGCATTTAGAAAACCTCAGAAATTCACTGAAAAAACCATAGGTTTCAGGGGTGTTATAGTTAGCTGGACTTTTCACTTGTACAAAACCATTGAAATTCCTCCGTTATAGTTAGTTCAGCTAACTATAACTCTCGCGCCCGCAATGCACTGCTGATGACATCACATATTACATCACTCATGACATGGTCAGTGACATCACTCATGACATCACTGATGACATCTCAAATGACATCACTGATGACATCACTGATGACGTCATCCTTGTGATAGAGTGGCAGACCTCCTCTCACCCTAATATAACCTTTGATACACACATTCAAAAATAGAGACTACAATTTTCAAAACAATGGACATACCAATACCAGTTACAACAACCTCTTCAGTAATTCTAAGATCCACATACACATCCACTCATTCACCAACAGTCCTATACAGTCACTCATACATGTACTCACTCATCATATGTACTCATACACCTATACATCCTGTTACACAATGCAACTCATCCATAGAGTTACTCACACACATAGTCACTCATGCTAATAAAGAATCAAACATACATTTACTTGCATATACAGTTATACACACACCACCACACTTACTTCTACGGAAACTTACACATACTTAGTCTTTTAAACACTCACTTATAGAAACACATACTTATTCAGACAGGAACTCTTTCAATCTCTCACTATCACATATACTCACTTATATACACCAATAGTCACATATACTAGTTTAAAACATATGTAGTTACTCATAAAGACACTATTGAGACAGTCATTCACTCACTAACACACCCATACACACACTCATCCACCAATACAGTCCTGCACACATGCTGTCTTCAACACATACAAACAGTGAGTCACTCATTCATGCAACTATGCACTACGTAATACCCCCCACCGAACCATGCAGACACTCAGACTGATACTCAAAAAACCAACTAATAACCTATATAGACACCCATGTAGCAACTCACCAACCCATGCAGCCACTTATACACAAAGTGAGAGACTGATACAGATATTTACATATTTAAACATTACTCACTAAGCCATGTATTCACTATGATACACTTAATCAGTCACTTACACAATCAATTTTTCAAAAACAAATCATCCATTTAGACACTTATCTACCCATTTATTCTTCCATCGACCTTGAGATGTACATATATAAAACATATTTAATTTTCAGAAAAACACACATTCACTGGATGATGTCATCAGTGATGTCATCAGTGATGTCATTTGAGATGTCATCAGTGATGTCATGAGTGATGTCACTGACCATGTCATGAGTGATGTAATATGTGACGTCATCAGCAGTGCATTGCGGGCGCGAGAGTTATAGTTAGCTGAACTAACTATAACGGGGGAATTTCAATGGTTTTGTACAAGTGAAAAGTCCAGTTAACTATAACACCCCTGAAACCTATGGTTTTTTCAGTGAATATATATATATATATATATATTATCTACTGGCGGTCGCCAGTAGATAGTTATAGTTAGGACCGAGTTCCCATAGGAAATCTGAAAATTCTATTCTGAATAACTTTGCCGCCGGTTGACTTATCTTCGTGAACTTTTCAAAACTAACGGGGCGCTCCGCTCAGCTCCTACCCTGAAAGTCTCGGGGTGATTCGTCAAGCGGGGGCTGAGAAAAAGGGGGGTCCCAAAACGCGTTTTCCCCATGGATTTTCCCATAGGACCTTTAGTCGAAGGTACAGCCCGAACGGCTGAACAGAATTACATGAAATTTGGCAAAGAGGTAGTCCTCAGGTCAGGCATGTGCCTTTTGCATATATGGTGTCGATCTGTTCAGTAGTTCCTGAGAAAATTGCAGTTAAAAGTACATAAATATCTATATGCGCGCACCGTGCGTGCACGGTGCATGTCCGCGAGCGTAATTCTGATTGGTGGTTAGATGTCAGTCAACATTCCAATCGGTCGAAATGAGGAAGTGTCAGACGCCATTTTGTGTGTGACAGTGAAAAAGAAAGGTGGAGAACGTGAAAAGGGGGCAGGGTAGAGAGTTCTTGACCCCCTAGCATTTGTCAGGGGGTCCCTGAAGGACCCCGAAGGGTGAAAAAAACATTGAATTTTTTTTCAAAAAATCGCGGGGTGCGCGCACGGTGCGCGCACCGTGAAAAACCCTTAAAAAAAATAAAACATTTTAAACTGTTTATAAGTTTATAGAAGATATTAACTATGGTGTTCAACTTTATCCAAATTCAAAATAAAAGAGCTGAGCCATTCCATATTAAAGGATACAGTCAATCTATAACTATATACATAGGTAGTTTATTGTAAAATAAATATATAAAAAATATAATAATGCATACATAAATTAGCATTTAAAAAACCTTACAAATTCACTAAAAAAACATAGGTTTCACACACGTTATAGTTAAAAATTAGCATTTAAAAAACCTTGCAAATTCACTGAAAAAACCATAGGTTTCACACACGTTATAGTTAGGAATTAGCATTTAAAAATCCTTGCAAATTCACTGAAAAAACCATAGGTTTCACACACGTTATATTTAGGAATTAGCATTTAAAAAACCTTGCAAATTCACTGAAAAAACCATAGGTTTCACACATGTTATAGTTAGCTGGACATTTCACTCGTACAAAACCATTGAAATTCCCCCGTTATACTTAGTTCAGCTAACTATAACTCGCGCGATCGCAATCCACTGCTGATGACGTCACATATTACATCACTCATGACATGGTCAGTGACATCACTCATGACATCACTGATGACATCTCAAATTACATCACTGATGACATCACTGATGACATCATCCAGTGAATATGTGTCTTTCTGAAAAATAAATATTTTTAATATATGTATATCTAAAGGTTAATGGAAGAATAAATGGGTAAATAATGGGTAAATAAGTGTCTAAATGGATGTGACGTCATCAGCAGTGGATTGCAAGCATGCGAGTTATAGTTAGCTGAACTAACTATAACGGGGGAATTTCAATGGTTTTGTACGAGTGAAATGTCCAGCTAACTATAACATGTGTGAAACCTATTGTTTTTTCAGTGAATTTGCAAGGTTTTTAAATGCTAATTCCTAACTATAACTTGTGTGAAACCTATGGTTTTTTCAGTGAATTTGCAAGGTTTTTTAAATGCTAATTCCTAACTATAACGTGTGTGAAACCTATGGTTTTTTCAGTGAATATATATATATATTTAACTATGATTTTCTCAGCAACTACTGAGCGCATTTACACCATTTAAGCAAAAGACATGAGTCTGAACTAAGGACTACCTCTTTGCCAAATTTGGTGTTAATCCGTTCAGCAGATCAGGCTGTAGCTGCGGCTAAATGTCCTATGGGAAATTGCATGGGGAAAACACGTTTTGGGACCCCCCTTTTTTCTCGGCCCCCGTTTGACAAATCATCCCGAGACTTTCAGGATAGGAGTGGACCGGAGCTGGCCAAAAGTTTTGAAAATTTCGCAAAGATTCGTCAATCGGCGTCAAAGTTATTCCGAATAGAATGTTGCGGATTTCCTATGGAAAATAGGTCCTAACTATAACTATCTACTGGCGCTGACAACACTAATATCGACCTCCAGAAATATCGGTTCATAATTATCATTGTCAAAAATATCGACCTCCTTTCTTCATAATGGTAAGTACAAAAATATCGAGTAAAAAATATATTTGTTAAAAATATCGAAGTAAAAAATATAGTTTAAAAAATATAGTTTTTTAGGTCTCGCTGAGTCAGCGCGCATGCGCTGCTCAGAGAGACATTTTGTAGATGAGTTTTCAAAGTGCTGCTGGCTGGCCTAGCACTTGCGTTCACGCGAGCGTGCACGCGCGCAGCCGGCCGCCAGCAGTGTTTCACGGGTCATTAGAACCGTGATGACTTTCACTTTCGCAAAAGTAAAGCATGAGAAAAAAACATCTATTTCTTTACTTTTGCTATAATCGCGGCACCCGCGCTTTACTTTTAATGTTCAAAGTAAAGCGCCAGTGCCGCGATGCTTGTTCTCGTTCACGCAGCCAATGCTTGTTCTTACTGCAGGCAGCACATGGATGCCTGCTTTCACTTTAACCCGGGCACTGGCATTATCTCAATCCCCCACCCACCCCGTTGTTGCTTAATCTTGCTTTGTCGCCCTCGTGTATGTTTCTCCACCCCCCCACCAACAGACCTAAAGCCCCAGCTCCTCTACGAGACCATCTACGTTGCTGCTTGTTATAAGGATACAATAAGTGTGTGGGTGTGGATTGATATTAAATGCATATATATCACAGTTACGTCATTCTTATACTCACTGCTCATTCTCTAGCCACACTTAGGTCTAGTTCTATCATTTTGTTGGCATTCTTATCTGTTTACCTCCTGCTACTCCTTTCTCCTTCTCCTTGTCTCTGGCCCCCTCGCCCACTCTTGCTTCTCTGTTGGATCCTCTGCACCACATTTAAATGCACCGGTGCTCTTGAGCTATGACTTGTCTTCAGTTTTGGGGGCCTTTACTCTTGCCCGTAATCTCCATTCCATGTGCCAGCGCCACCTTGCCTCTCCTGTCTCGCGCTGTCCACCTATTGGCAAGTCTCACATTCTTCTTTTCTGTGCTTGCCCCCAAGCAGGAATGGTAGGAGTAATTTCAGAGCTCCAGGCAAATTAGAATTTTCCAGCTGGAGCACTCCCCATTCACCAACGTAAAATCATTTTCCTGTCCATGTCCTGTGACTTGGTGCCGGCACTAGGGGGGGGGGGGGGCACTGAAGCTGCCGCTTTACTTCTCCTCATGAAGGCACCAGCCCTCAGCCTCTTTACTCACTGTTCCCTCCTAAAGGACCAATCTCTCTTCTTTCTTTCCATCTTAAAGGTCAATGCTGTTGCTTCACAGTTTTATACATTGTATTATTCGATGTGACACTAGAGAAGGCACCATACACATTTAATAAAATGAAGCTAACTATGAAAGTTATGTATCAGTGACAGAACTGCACCATATTGCAGGATAGGAGTGTCGTTTCACTACTATTGGAAGTGACTGTTTAGACGGGTCAGTAAATACCTTTCCATTAGGCATTAGCAGTAACACACCTACTGCCCTTTCAAAAATTACCCTAATATCGCGTGTTTCAAGAAAGAGTGGCATCTAAGCGCTTGAGAGCTCTAATAAACCATCCATGCCAGGAGTAGCGAGTAGAAAGGCTTCCAAGTGCCAGCTCACTGCTCACTCACTGCATGAAGTTCAAAGCTCCAGGGAAAGATTCGAACATCTAAAGTTAGTTGTCAACTATACGGCGCAGAACGGGAGAGACATTTCTGGGATGTAAGCATTGTATTGAATATTTCCATAAGAGTTTCTTTATACGACGTGGCACCTCGCCACAGGTGAGGCCACAATAGGTTCTTTCAGCCTAAGTCAAACACTTCTTTTTCCTGTGGTCCACATGCTGGAAGCGTTAGTTTCCAAATTCGTGCTGCATTTTTAAAAAATGTCCTTCCCTTTGAGTCTTGGCTCTAGCAAGCTCAATCGCCTGCACTTATTTTTCAATACCAGCACTTATAAGATTACACCACAGGGTGGCATGCATGCACTCTATAAAACATATACAGAACTAGCACTTCCAGGTCTTCCCGCTGACCTGAAATTGTCCAAAATTTCCCACTGGTTTGGTGTGATGATAGGTAAAGTTGTCACTGGCATTCCTCAGCAGTGGTAGCAGGAACTGTGGGTAGTGCCAGCTGATGTGAAGACCTCGGGCCCTGGCACTTACATTTTAACAATGTAAGCGCTGGTGCAGCCCACATGTGGCCTCGTTGCTGAGCGCTGACACAAGTGGTAGTCAGGCGCGCAATGCCCATAGGGCTCAAAGGGCATCAGCCCACCCCCCCTGTCATGTGTGTCAGCCCAGGCTGAGTCAGCTTCCCAGGCAGTACCCAACCACACACACACACACACACACAACCACACACAACCACACACAACCACATAACCACACACCCAACCACACACAACCACAACCGCACACACAACCACACACACACAACCACACCCAACCACACAACTACACCCACAACCACACAAACACACAACTACAACCATACCCACAACCACACGCACACAACTACAACCACACAAACAACCACAACCACACATACACACAAACAAAACCACACACATACACAACCACACACAACCAGACGCACACAACCACACACACAACCACAACCACAACCACACACACAACCACACACAACCACACACACACACAACCACACACACAACCACACATACAACGACACACACAACCACACACACACACACAACCCCTGACACAACCACACACACAACCACACACACACACACAGAACCACACACACAACCATACACACAACCACATACACAACCACACACACACAACCACACATATACACAACCACACACACACACACAACCACAACCACACACAACCACACACACAACCACACCCAACCACAAATCTACACACACCCACAACCACACCCGCACCCGTAACTGCACACACACACAACTACAACCACACACACTACCACACACACAACCACACACACAACCACACACACAACCACACACACACCCACATACACACAGCCACACACAACCGCACACATACAACCACACACAACACACACAAGCACACACCCACACAACCACACACACAACCATACACACACAACCACAACCACCCACACAACCACACACACACACACACACAACCACACCCAACCACACATCCACACACACCCACAATCACACCCACAACCGCAACTACACACAACCACACACACAACCACAACCACACACACAACCACACACACAACCATAACCACACACACAACCACACACATACACACACAACCACACACATAACCACACATACAACCACACACAACCATACACACAACCACAACCATGCACACAACCACACACACAACCACACACACAACCACACACACAACCACCCATACAACCACACATACAATCATACACACACACACACAACGAAACACACACAAACAATCACCCATACAACCACACACACAACCACACACAACCACACAACCACACACACAACCACACACACCACACACACAACCACACACACACACAATCACACATACACAACCACACACACACAAAACCACAACCACACACAACCATATACACAACCACAACCACACACACAACCACACATACAACCACAACCACACACACATAACCACATACACACACACAACCACACATACAACCAAACACACACACACACAACACACACACACAACCACACACACAACCACACACACACACAATCACACACATAACCACACACAACCACACAACCACACACAACCACACACACGACCACACAACCACACACAACCACACACACAACCACACACACCACACACACACACAACAACACACACACACAACCACACACACACAACCAAAACCACACACACAACCACACACACAGCCACACACACAACCACACCCAACAACACATCCACACCACACCCACAACCACACCCATACCCACAACCGCACCCACACCCACAACCACAGACACAACCACACACACAACCACACACACACAACCACACACACAACCACACACACACACAATCACACACACAACCACACACAACCACACAACCACACACAACCACACACACGACCACACAACCACACACAACCACACACACAACCACACACACCACACACACACACAACAACACACACACACAACCACACACACACACAACCAAAACCACACACACAACCACACACACAGCCACACACACAACCACACACAACCACACATCCACACCACACCCACAACCACACCCACACCCACAACCGCACCCACACCCACAACCACACACACAACCACACACACAACCACACACACACACAACCACACACACACTACCACACGCACAACCACACCAAGCATTGGCATAGCCAATAGATCTCGCATTTGGGACCTTATAAGTGTTTAGCTACGCAACAGTTGATGTGGTTGCACCAAGGATATTGTGCTGCATAACTAAATACTAAGAAGGTCCCAAAAGCGAGACCTATTGGCTATTTCAATGCTTGTTTAATATGTATACAAAATAATGTTAATAATACATTTTACTTAAGAAATAAATTCAATTTATTTTTAAATTTTAACAATTATAAGTAAGAACTGTAATTTAAAAATAAATTAAGCATACATATAAAATGTAATATATATATTTACTTAAAAATAATTCATAAATAGTAATTTTAATTAATTATAAAATGTTCGAAAGATAAAGATAAATATATATTACATACACCTCTAACATGAAAAAAACATTATAATATAAATACAAATATTAAAATATGTCATATCTTTTAAACCCACATTTTACACTACATTTAGTGCAACAGTAGGGTAAGTGATGGATAGCGGAGGGTAAAAAATTACTATTCCCACTCCAGCGAGTGCAACAGTAGGGAAAGTGTTGGATAGAGGAGGGGAATAATTTACTATTCCCACTCCATCGAGTTCAACAGTAGGGAAAGTGTTGGATAGCAGAGTGGAATAATTTACTATTCCCACTCCAATGAGTGCAACAGCAGGGAAAGTGTTGGATAGTGGAGTGATAAAAATTACTATTCCCACTCCAGCCAGTGCAACAGTAGGGAAAGTGTTGGGTAGCGTAAAGGTAATATTTACTATTCCCACTCCAGCGAGTGCAACAGTAGGGAAAATGTTGGATAGTGGATTGGTATAATTTACTATTCCCACTCCAATGAGTTCAACAGTAAGGAAAGTGTTGGATAGCGGGGGGGGAAATCATTACCTATCCCCACTCCAATGAGTGTAACAGTATGGAAGTGTTGGATAGCAGAGGGGAAAAAAATAATATTCCCACTCCAGCAAGTGCAACAGTAGGGAAAGTGTTGGATAGCGGAGGGATAAAAAGTACTATTACCATTCCAGCGAGTACAACAGTAGGGAAAGTGTTGGATAGCATAGGGGTAAAAATTACTAGTGCAAAAACAACCGTTGATGGACAGAATGCAGAACAATGTCATACATTCTCCCCAGTACAGAGATCTGGGCCTAAATCCATCGTTTTTTTGCTCACCATGCCATTCCAGTTTGAACCCAGCCATATGCAAATCAGTCTTGACCCTGTGCCTCATGGGAACAGTCCAGCCCGAACTGCCAAGCCAGGTCATCCCTGGACTGGAACCAAGCATCCTAGGACCGGTTTCGGGGTTTCACCCCTCTTCAGCCAGGATAGCTTGATTCCAGTGGCATGGAGAGCACCGGACTCACGTCTAGGCATACCCGTCCCGCTCGGGGTGACTAATGCAAAAACAACAGTTGATGGACAGACTGCAGAACAATGTCATACATTCCCCCCAGTACAGAGATCTGGGCCTAAATCCATCATTTTTTTGCTCACCATGCCATTCCAGTTTGAACGCAGCCATATGCAAATCAGTCTTGACCCTGTGCCTCATGGGAACAGTCCAGCCCAAACTGCCAAGCCAGGTCCTCCCTGGGCTGGAACCAAGCATCCTAGGACCAGTTTTGGGGTTTCACCCCTCTTCAGCCAGGATAGCTTGATTCCTGTGGCATGGAGAGCACGGGACTCACGTCTGAGCATACCCGTCCCACTCGGGGTGACTAATGCAAAAACAACAGTTGATGGACAGACTGCAGAACAATGTCATACATTCCCCCCAGTACAGAGATCTGGGCCTAAATCCATCGCTTTTTTGCTCACCATGCCATTCCAGTTTGAAACCAGCCATATGCAAATCAGTCTTGACCCTGTGCCTCATGGGAACAGTCCAGCCCAAACTGACAAGCCAGGTCGTCCCTGGACTGGAACCAAGCATCCTAGGACCGGTTTCGGGGTTTCACCCCTCTTCAGCCAGGATAGCTTTATTCCAGTGGCATGGAGAGTGTTTTGCCAATGTGCAACATTCCGTCCATCATCTTGTGTGTTTTGCTGTTCGCCCTATGTGGGAAGGGTATGCCCAGACGTGGGTCAAGACTGATTTGCATATGGCCATGTCTGAACTGGTGTGGCGGTGTGAGCAAAATAACGATGGATTAAACCCAGATCTGTGACTGAGGGTGAATGTTTTGCCAATGTGCAACATTCTGTCCATCATCTTGTGTGTTTTGCTGTAAAAATTACTAATCCCATTCCAGTGAGTGCAACAGTAGGGAAAGTGTTGGATAGCATGGGTAAATGATGTACTATTCCCACTCCAGCAAGTGCAACAGTAGGGACACTGTTGAATAGCGGAGTGATAAAAATTACTATTCCCACTCCAGCGAGTGCAACAGTAGGGAAAGTGTCTGATAGCGTAGGGGTAAAAATTACTATTCCCACTCCAGCGAGTGCAACAGTAGGGATACTGTTTGATAGTGGAGGGGAATAGTTTACTATTCCCACTCCAATGAGTGCAACAGTAGGGAAAGTGTTGGATAGCAAAGGGGATAAAATTACTATTAAAGATACAGAAAGTATGCGTTTTTTTTTTTTCCTTCACTAGGTTGGTCAGGTTCTATCAGGTACTACATATAGTATGTATTAGGCTGGTTTAAAGAGGTAGATTACACCATATAACTACCTATGTGTAGATAGATTTGATTTAAGAAGGTCCTGCCGAATCGCCTCCAGATTGATTGGCTACCAGGTGAGAAACATGTTGACCACCCAATAGAGCGCCCCACCTAGGACATAACGTCAGAATGCACCTTTGTTTCTTTTAATCAGGTTGGGAGCCCTATTGATTAAAATTGTTTCGTTGGTACTTCCAAACCTGTTTTAAACTTCCTACAGGTTACATACCTCCACTCACTCATCTAGACCGGTTAGGCCCCTCACCCACACGGCACCAAACGGCAATTTAGAGTAAAAGATCTCCGCCAAGGAGCCCCTAATAGGGAGCCCGTCGGGTATTGCAGCGCCGACCTGATGAGGAGCAGCTCTATGAGGAAGCATGACACCCAGCCGGGTGTGTGAGGGCCCCAAATTCCAAGAGGAGGAATCCCCATTCTCCTACTTCTCATGGCCACACAAAAACAGTTCCCCTAGCTTTCCCTTGTCTCGTAATTAGGAACAGCATACTTTCTGTATCTTTACTAAGTTTGGACACGTGTGCGGGACCTGTCCAAAAAGCCCAGAGTCCCTCCTATGTGATTGGTTATAAGCACGGGCAACTTCCCTGGGACTTTACTCGTGTAATTGAGGGCAGGTACTTTCACCTTCCTCTTACTCCTCACTTGGCACCCCAGCAATTGCTGGTCTTGCCTACCCTTACTACGACCGATATTCTCCTGAACACTGGGTCTTGACCTGTATACCATGGAGGAGAACCAAGGTGTTAGCTTTGGGGATGCAATAGTTGCAGAAATATCAAGAGCACCTTCATTTCTAGGAGCGGAAAGTGGTTCAGCGACAGGCAGTCAGTCGGAAGACTGGCAATCCCTGACATCCATGAAACGTGAATGGGTAAAAATCACACTACATGGTGCCTTGATGACAGAATATCTAAGGCCTAATATAGCCCCTAGCGACCTACTGGTAAAAAACTTCTCAAGTCTATTCCTTGAGGATGATGTTTTAAAAAAAGAATGGTCCCTAGTGGCTTGAAAATGCACTAGGGACTAATTAATTCTTATAATAAACACAGCTAAAAGGATAGCCGATGCCCTGCTAATAAGGATCCAAATAGCGGAAGGCGTGCTTAAGACCACGATTCAAATCACTGCTTTCAAATCAAAGTTGACCGAGATAAATAATGAGATTGCTGAGCACAAGGTGTACTTGATGAAGCAAAAAATTTTGAAATTACAGAAAGATATTCGCAAGTTTGACAAAGAAAAGGTGTACCCATACCTTAAAGCAGACTTTGTTCCGCCTGGAATAAACAACTCTTCCGATGAAGGCTCATACACCACAAGGGGGGGCTTATCCACCAACAGTGACTCAAGTTCTGAGAGCTAGGGCGGGAACAACCCAAGAAGGAGAGGTAGAGATGGGTTCTCAGGGTTCCAGGTGCCACAGTACCAGGGACCGGTCTTTTGGCAGTATCCAATGTTCCCCCAGGGCCCCCCAGTTCAACCCACCTGGCAATAGCCAAACTTTTTTAGACAGAGGCTGGGGCAGAGGGGGCGGGCGAAGAAGAGGCAACCAGCAACAAAAAAGAGCACAATGGGAAGAACCACAACAGAATGTTGTGGAGACTCAGAGCCACACCAAGAGGAGAATTTAATAGTCAATCTTTCTTAAAGGGCTTTGACAGATATTGAAAAAAATTGTTCTACGGAAAGGCCTCGGTTATGTACCAACCCCCAGAATAGATCAATATCGTGAGCAATGTGAAATTCAGAGTTTCTTCCGCAAAGTACGCCTCAAGGCCTGCTTTCATGATAAACCAACGCCCAAGACAAGTGAATCAGGTTTATGTAACCCTTCGACTTTCACTCCCAAAAGTATTATGGTTCCTAAACAGGTACTCACCTTTGAATAGGCTGTACTAAAGAACTTAGCAAAGAGCACCACCCCAAGACACTTCTTTCCCTTGCTAATGACACAACCATCACTATTAAACAAGCTGACAAAGGCGGAGCAACCATGATCGTGTCTACCTTAGACTATGACACGGAATGCCAGAGGCAACTCAGTAACTGCCAATACTATACACCAATTGCCAGTAGCCCAATGACACGACTGACAAAAACCATTACAGCTATGGTCTTTACAGCAGGAGGCCAGGGCTGGTTGAGCTAAAAGGAGGCAGACTTCCTTATTAAAAAAGATCCTAAAGTGCCCTATTTTTACATCTTGACGAAAATACACAAAGGCACCTCACCTGTCCTAGGCAGACCCACAGTCACGGGAATTGACTCAATACTTGAACCATTGTCCAAAGTTTGTCACTATTTTCTACAGCCACTAGTCAAACAAACCCCCTCCTTCTTGAAGGATACAGTTGATGTTTTACGTCTTATTACAGAGATTCAACACACTAATGACATCAACCTGTTAGTTCCCCTTGATGTGGAGGCCCTCTATAGCAACATCTCCCAGTGAGCTACCTTGGGTGTGATAGAGGAGGTCTTCAACGGAACCAACTGGGACTCTTCCACTCCAATCAGTTTTGTCTTTGAATGTGCAACACTTGCGCTCACGGAAAACTTTTTTGAGTTCAAGGGCCAACTTTACCACCAAACCCAAGGTACTTCTGTGGGTAGTACCTTTTCCCGAGTGTAGCCTGTTTATACATAGCAGCTTTTGAAGAGAGTTTGATCTTCAATGACTCGAACCCCTACCGCACTAATCTTCTCGTGTGAAGAGGTTTAGTGATGATATTGTCATTTTTTGGTCAGGTGACATGAGGACCTGAGAATAATTCTGAAACTGGATTAATACCTTGAACCCTTACCTGAGGTTCACTAGTTCTATATCTAATTGACTCAGATCCCTTTTGGCAATTTTTAAGGCTGCGAAGAAGTTGGAGCAGCTTATAGGACTATAAAACTGAGGCAGATCTGCTGGCTAACTATTTGAGCAGACGTGAATACCCCTCAACGCAACATTGCACTCTCCCAAAAAAGCTAGGAATAATAACGAGACGCTCTACTCGAACCTAGAGAAAAAGAAAAAAGAGACACTCTCACATGTGTGACCACCTATACACATGATTCCAACAGAATCAGGAACGTGATCAAAAACATTGGGGTATATTGAAAACAGGGACCCTGGAGCTTGACAGTCCCAGATTTGTATTTCAGCGCATGAGAAATCTCAAAGATATGCTAATACATACGAGACCTAAGCCACAGAAAGTGACTTCACAACGGCAATTGTGGGACTTGCCGCCAGTTCAGGGCCATTTCCCTTGGGGGACCTGCACTGTATGTGCATTTACCGAAGTGACTAAAACAATAACTTTCTCAGGCTCCTTCACATGAGAAGTACGCGCTCACACGAACTGCAATACACCCAATTGTATCTATATGATTACCTGCCCATGTGACCTCAGGTATAGAGGTATGACCACCAGACCTGTGTGGACACATTTTAACTTACTGCAGCATTCACCTGACGCCCGACGATGGGTAATACTAGAGGCACATCCCAAGATTAGTAAGGGGGCCCTGTTTATGAAAGAACAGAGATGGGTTTACCATCTGTCAACCAATACACAAGGGTTAAATGAGGAAATTCCCTGGAGTACACCTAATACTTGAGACTCCCATAGGCCAATAATGCAGAATCCCCACCATCTTTATAACATGCACACTAACATCTTAGCATGTATGAGCGAGGGTTAGATAACCCCTCAACCACGTAGATCACCATGACACCTTGGAGGTTTATCACATACCGAGTGCACTCTATTATCATCATACAGTAACCCACTGGAATTATCTTGGAGTCCTGGTACATTTTACCTAACCTCTCCATGACTACCTATGACACCTTGGGGGTTAATCACATACCAAGTGCACTCTGTTATTATCATTTTACCTAACCTCTTTAAATATGGCCTGGCTAATGGATTGCAACTTCGTTTTAATTTAATATAGGGCAACACGTGAGTTATCACCACTAGACTTAGCTGGACCATATTAGCAACTCCACATCATGAGAGAAGCCCTGACCCACTCCAACATGGCGGTTCCCATGATCAGGATTTCACGTCATCCAAGATGGCCCCCACTGAATACCGTTTTCCCTCCCATGACTTTATAAAATTATTATCATTTTACTTAACTGCTTTAAATATGGTTTGGCTAATGGATTGCAACTTCATTTTAAGTTAATAGAGGGCAACACGTGAGTTATTGCCACTTGACTTAGTTGGAGCATAATAGCAACTCCACATCACGAGAGAAGCCCTATCCCACTCCAATATGGCATTTCCCATTATCAGGATTTCACGTCATCCAAGATGGCCCCCACTGAATACTGGGATCGCTCCTATCACTTTTATCAGTCTAGTGCGCACTGCGAGCCAATCAGGAGTTTCACGCCAACCCAGGCTGAGTCACATGCAGTATTTAAACAGGTCCACAATCCTTCCCAGTACCTCCCGATCCCGGCAGAAGTGGGTAGGTCAGAGAGCATGTTGCTGATTCAGCAAACGTGAGTACCTTGTGTCCGATAATGCTGTGCTTTTCCGGGTACACTTTGCTCAGAGCCTTCGTAATTCTCCCTAATGGTGGGGTTTTCTTAGTTACTCTGCAACACACAAGC
The DNA here is from genome assembly GCF_964204655.1 of Triturus cristatus. NCBI lineage: Eukaryota > Metazoa > Chordata > Amphibia > Caudata > Salamandridae > Triturus > Triturus cristatus. Next base: position 805,112,874 of record NC_140592.1, on the reverse strand, counting down.
TCATCTAACGTTAGTTTGATTTTCACTATGCACAGTTTAACGAGACAACAAGAGCTTTTGTACACCTAGCTGGGACCCATTATCTATGCAGTTGTTGTACCACACCAAACAATCTTTAGTACCCCCGCCACAGACCAAATGCTTCTAGACTATTGTAACCTAACATGTGGCATTTACACAAATATCTGTCCTGACAGGACACAGGCAACTTTAACAAACAAGTTTTACACCAAGCTCATGTCTATTTGACCACCATATGATCTGGGTGAGTCTGTTTACATAACATACATTAACGACTGCCTCTCGTTAACTGTTGATAGTTTGAAGAACCCTCACTGCTCCATATACCTAATCAAGCACCTACAACATCTTACGTGTTGTGCTGTAATCTCCTTTTCTTTTACCCTACAACCCACAAAGTACATAGGGAAATTCCTTGTGTGATATCTGCCGGGTATTGATGAAGTAAAATGAGAAACCCGACTGGGATGAGTTCATCATTTCTTCCTGCAACCATGGTGGTGTTCCACCATAGGTGCCTGTGTAATTTTCACGATAAGAGGTCTGTGAGAGTCACCTACACAGCACTCACGTTGTGTATGTTTTTAGCCATCACCACTGTGTGCTGTGAGCTTGTCACACAGGGAACACAAGAGTTTTTGTTTATACTGAAGTCTCAGATTTTAAAATGTGTTTTTCTTCCTTCACCAGGTTGGTCATGTTCTATTAGGTACTACACATAGTATATGTTAGGCTGGTTTAAAGAGGTAGGTTACACCATATAATCACCCGTGTGTAGATAGATTTGATTTTAGAAGGTCCTGACGAAATGCCACCAGATTGATCGACTACCAGGGGAGAAACATGTTGACCACACAATAGAGCGCCCCACCTGAAAACATAACCTCAGACATGCGTCTTTGTTTATTTTAATCAGGTAGGGGGACCTATTGATTAAAATTGTTTTCGTTGGTACTTACAAACCTGTTTTAAACTTCCATCAGGTTACACACCTCCACTCACTCATCTAAACTGGTTAGGCCCCTCACTCACACGGCACCAAACGGCAATTTGGAATAAAAGATCTCTGCCAAAGAGCCCCTCATAGGGAGGCCATCAGGTAGTGCAGCGCCGACCTGACGAGGAGCAGCCCTATCATGAAGCATGACACCCAGCCGGGTGTGTAAGTGCCCCAAATTCCAAGAGGAGGAATCCCCATCCTCCTACTTCTCATGACCATGCAAAATCGTTTCCCCTAGTTTTCCCATGTCTCGTAATTGGGAACAGCATACTTTCTGTATCTTTATTAAGTTTGGGCACGTATGCTGGACCTGTCCAAAAAGCCCAGAGTCCCTCCTTTGTGATTGATAAAATTAATATTCCCACTCCAGGGAGTGCAACAGTAGGAAAAGTGTTGGATAGCGGAAGGGTACAAATTACTATTCAAACCCAATAACTTCAACAGTAGGGAAAGTGTTGGATAGCGGAGGGTATTAATTTACTGTTCCAACTCCAATGAGTGCAACAGTAGGGAAAGTCAGGAAAAAGAAATGAAGCGAGGTCCAAGAATCCTACGACTGGATATTATATTGCCTTTATTCAATTGAATCTTCATATGGGGAGTTTATACTCGAGGCCCTGGACCACTATTTAATTTAATTACCAATTAATAAAGGAATATTAATATTCAAGTAATGATCAATTAATATAAGCTAAGTTACTTTACACCCTCTACCCCAATAAACACCAAAACACACCTAAAAATATTTACACAATTTCCATAACTAATTTTACAATAATAAATTAATTTCAATTAACAACAAATCCTTAATTAATTTGAATACAATTACTTCCCACTATTTACCACTATAAATCCCACAACGCAACTCACCCATCAAAATTATTACACAATTGTTCATATTTAAATTTAAATTAATTAATCATCATTAATTAACAAATAATTAATTAACTATAAATAAATCACCTCCCAAAATGTTCCCCTATAAATGCCACCACCAATTTCTTTTTTTGTTTGTCCTCATCTCACCAAGGAGCATCTGCAATACTCAAAGCGAAGCCGTCATTTGTATCTGAGCACCCCACGGCTGCTGCGTTCGCTTAGGTCAACCCAGGCCAGCCCCCTTTGTTGGAAGCTTGGTGTAATCATAGGACTTGTTTGTGCCAGAACCAGACTCAGCTCCCTACCCCAAGATAGTCGGGTCTGTCAGATGTTCACACTACTCTCAATCTCTCCCCCCTGGCCCAGACGTGCCATGGCGAACGCTGCTTTTAACCAGTCCTCACACTTGGGGGCCGTGTATCTTTCCACTTTATACATGTTTCTCTTCGAGCTATTAACACCAAATATAACAACAGGCCTCTGTGAACCTGCTGGAGGTTCTTCCCAAGCAATCCGTCATCTCCACATATTACCAAGGAAACATTAACCTTGAGTTTAAACTTGAAGATACCACTTAAGACATTCCCCACCCCCCTCCAGAAAGTTCTACGTTCAGGACATTCATAAAAAATGTGAATATCGTTAGCATTAAGAAGATTACACCTTGGACATTTGGGGGCGGAAAGTGGTGCAAACTTGGCAATCTTTGCATGTGTATAATAAAGCCTGTTAATAACAAAGAAATGGTTCTTTTTCAGGCTGGGCGGTTTAACATATTTATAAAGGAGCTTCAAAGAAGGTTCGTACAGTTCTCCAATCACAGGCTCAAAGGCAGACTGCTGCCAAACTGCATACTGCGGGGGATAGTTCATATCTTCCATCTGTAGAGACTTCTTATACCAGATAGAAACCTCTGTTCTTTTGATATATACTCGTTGTAATAATTGCTCCGTCTCCCAATTTCCTTTTATATCCTCCTTTTCCGCTGTATACAGTAGGCTAGTTGCAGGTATTTAAATCTAGATAGACCGCTTCCCACCTTATCTCTTAAAACCTCCCAAGGAAACACTCCATCCAAGGATAGAAGGTCAGAACAAATAGCAATACCCGCCCTCTTAATTGGGATTGCAAGGCTATCCCTCAGACATAAGAGAGTCCCTAGGGTGTCCCAGATTGGGGCAAAATCTGTATAGTACCCTATCACCCATCTGCATCTAACCTTATTCCAAATACTAAGGGCTGTCCTAAGTACTCTCCAACGAACCTCTTTGAAGAACCTAGGTGCCCCAAATTTATAGAGAAAACCTTTGCCTCTGCCATCCCCCTCTGACTTCACCATTTCCCCCAGTAGTCTCCCCCAAGATGTCTCTTCCAGTTTTACAAGAAGCATCCTGATATTTTTAAATTGGAAGGCTACTAAATACTAACTAATAACTGTAAGAGCTAACCCTCCTTTAGGGAGCCTACGTCAAAGCTTTTTCCATGACAATCTTGCACCCTTATTTGCCCAAATAAAACTTCCAATCTTACTTTGGATTTTACATATAGGGAATTCAAGGGGGATTGCATTGAACAAATATGTCAACTTGGGTAGAATAACCATTTTCACCAAGTTGACCCTACCAAAGATTGTTAGTGGAAGATTTTTCCATCTTGCAAATAGACGGTCCATTTCTTTTATGGTCTTATTCAGATTAATCTGAGGGATTTTGTCCAGATCTTTAACAATGGTAATACCCAGATATAACTCATTGCTCATGGTGCCATCCCAACTGTCGATATTCCAACACAGCACCTCAGTTTTGGCAGTATTTGCCAAGTACCCTGATAGTGCACCAAATTCTTCCAACACAACTTCAACCCTAGGAATAACCACCCCTGGATTATCGGTATATAGCAACACATCATCAGCATCGAGAGCCAACTTACTCAAGTATTGCTGAGATTTAAAGGGGGAGATCAAATCATCTAGTCTTATGGCTTGTGCCAATGGCTCTATATAGATGTCGAATAACAATGGGGAGATGGGACACCCCTGTCTGGTTCCTCTTTGGATATTAAAACTAGAAGTTAACATGCTATTTAGCAAAATGTTTGCAGAGGCACCCTGGTAACAATTTATTAAAGTACCTCCCAGAGATATACCCAACAGACTCTGTTGAATGCCTTGGCGTCTAATGTCAGGACAGCCAAGGGTTCCGATCGCCCCATTGCCAAATCAATATTACCGATTAACTGCTGTGTGTGCTCCTGAATTTATCTCCAAGGGATGAAACCTTTCTGGTCAGGATTTATTAGCTGAGGAGCCAACCTGATGAATCTCCCTGCAAGGACGCTCAGAAATATTTTATAATCGGCATTCAGCAGAGAGATTGGTCTATAGAAATCTTCTTTTAAAGGATCCTTCCCAGGTTTCAAAATGAGTACAATAGTTGCTTCTTTCCAAGATCTCGGAGTTTGACCTTCCGCACTATATACTGTGTTGAATAGAATACCCAATATCGGAACCAATTCATCCGTGAGTAATTTATAAACCTCACTAGGGAGCGCATCGGTACCTGCAGCCTTATCATTCTTACACTTGCCTTTTTGGACTCTGATTTCATTCTCAGTGATTGGAGTGTCTAGGTGTTCACGACACTCATTAGTTAATGTTGGCAGGGATTTTCCTTTCAGCCAACTTCGAAAGGTATCAGTGTTAGGCACAGTCTCTTCCCTATATAGTTCTGAGAATAAAGAGAGAAGGCAGGCTTGCATATCCTCCATGCTACTTGACTACTCTCCGCATTCATTAATGATCAATTCATAAATGTTGTTTTTTGTGCGGTCTACTCTTGCTTTCCACGCCAAGAGTGCTCCTGTCCTCTCTCCGTACTCAAAGTTCTGCATACTTTTTGACATCCACTGTGCCCTACAGCTATGATCTAACCTTCCCCTATATTCCCGGCGGGCATCTCCCAAGTCTCAGTTGACCTGTGAGAGCCTATCAGTATTTGCATGATGAATCTGAGACCACTCCTCCTCCAATGAAAGAATTTTCTCCTCCAGGGTCTGGAGCTTCCGAGCATCTGCCCTATTTTTAGAGCAGATAAGACTGTGTAGGATGCCCCTTATGTTAGTTTTAAAAGTATCCCAGACATAATATATTGAGGTTGATCCAATATTAGTTCTAAAATAGTCTACCATGGCTAATTTAAGAGCCCTAGCTATATCAGCATCTAACAGCATAGACCTTTTAAGTGTTCACCTGGGATGTAAATTATGCCTTTTTCCAACAAAGGAAATAGGATTTGAGACAGAACTAGGCAAAACAGTTATGCCAGTAATATTGTCCGAACTAGGCCTGTCTATTAGAACATTATCAATTCTAGAGGAGTGGCCATGCTTTTTACTATGGAACGTAAATACCTGTTTGTCACCCATCTTTATCCTCCAGACATACACAAGATCTAAATCGTGTAACATATTTTTCATTGCTCGTCGTACTCGAGGAGCCCCCACGTAGTGGCTCTGATTCGATCTATCTTTCATGGGGTCAAGAAGGACATTAAAATCGCCTCCAATTATTAGTGTGATACTACTTATATTAGATTGTAGTTTACAAATATACACCGAGTCGTCAATAGTGGGACCATAGAAAGAAGCACATGCTAACTCTGTGCCTCCAAAATCTAATAAGGTCACTAACCACCTCCTTGACTGATACGAATGGAAGGAACCTTTGTCTACGGGGACACCTTAACCCATTAACATTCCATGTAATGAACTTAACCTCGCTACTCATGGGGAAGATACCTGCCATCTGAGGGTAGAACCCATATCCAACTGACTAATAAATGTGAGATTGAGGAGTTTTTTACATTTTTACCAACTGCACCCCACCCTGTGCTACCTACCACCATTCTCCTCTCACTCCCTCTGCGACCCCCCCCTCCCCTCAGGAAACCCTCCCTTCTATTAGGCCAAAGCCTATTCGATCCTCTGTCCCATGTGCCTTAGAAAAAAGTGAATAACTTAATACTTCTATCGCAGGTCTCACTGACCAGGGGCCCCCCTTACTCCACCTACTGCCTTCTCCAACTTACATCCCACCTTTAATTTTTTCTATAAGCAAATCTACCTCATCAGCTAAACAAAACATATACATATGGTTGTTCCACATGACACGCAGAGATGCAGGAAACTTCAATCGAGCCTTAGCCCCCAGTTTATTTAAAACCTCCATTCTTTTACCCAGTTCCCACTGTTTTATTGCAGTAATGTGGGATACATCCGATCTGATTGAAAAAGAAAATGGACTAGAGAAGGATGTTGATGTTATACGACCTTCCTTTAAAGGAAAGGATTGCTTCCTTAACAGTATACGTTCAAAAAATGATTAAGATTTTCCTAGGTTTCTGTTTAGCCGGATTTCTTTTAAATGGGTTACGATGTAACCTTTGTATATCCTAGGTAAGATCTATATTAGGAGAGTATTTTTAACACTGTTTCTTTTAACAGGGAGACCATGAACCCTCTAATATCTGCACCTTCAATTGCTTCAGGAACATCAAGAAGTCTCAGATTATTCTTCCTGGTATGGTTCTCTAAACGCTCGAGATCTTCCTTCAATTCTTTATTCTGAGTAGCAAGTTTAGCCATTTCCGTTGTTGAGGTATGGAGTGCCTCATTAATTTTCGGTATCTCCTGTTCAAATGCATCAGTTCTTGATGAAACCTCCTCCAACTTCTGAACTAATACCACGCAGGAGGCTTGGATCGCTGTCTGGTTTGTCTCCGAGACTGTGAACCTATTTCTCATCTCATCATTTAGAGACAATAAAATGTCTGCCAGCGAGCCAGAAGAACCTGATGGGGCTAATGAGCCTGTTGGACCTGAAGGAATCACTGGATCGTCAGTCACAAGGAAAGGTTCTTGTTGGCCCTCAGAGGCCTCGCTAACCTCTAAGGCGGTAAATGTAAATGTAAATGTAAATGTAAATGTAAATGTTTGGTTTTTTATATAGCGCCGATCACCACTACGGGTATCTCAGCGCTGTATTCATACCGCTGAAGGAACCCTTCCTGGCTTTCCATGTGAGGTGTCCACTCCTGGGCACCCCCATGGTGAAGGCCAGGCATCCCAGCGCTGTTGGAGCCGTTGTGGAGATTAAGCAAGCTATTGCCCAGAGTTGCAGCGTGGGACCCATGATTAGAATAGGCACTGAGGCAAGAATATCCGGTCCGCGGAATTTATAGCCCGAGACCCTGCCGCGACGGGAATCGAACCCTGGTCCCGGACCAGTGCTCTGCATCGAGGTCTGCCGCGCTAACCATTGACCAACCTTCTAGGTAAACCTAATTGAAAGGCGTACTGCAGGATGTATGGCAAAATTGAAAAGTCCAGAGGCCCCGGGGCTCCCAGAGCACGTCACCACATCACACAGAGAGCTCGGGATATCTGGAGGTTGCATGTTAGATTACAAGGAGTCAGTCATATCAAAAGAGCTGCACTGGGCGGGATCTAATATAATATCAGGCTGCAACCTGCTGGGGATTTCCTTATCTGAACTCAAGGTTGTGGAAGAGGATGCGGGCAAGACCTTATACAACGATTTTAAAGAGGGGCTTATTTTAACTTTTACGGCTGCTATTTTCCTACCCCTGCCCCTCCCTCTTCCTTTAATACCAACAGCATGTTCAGTACTGATTCCTTTGGTCTTAGCTTGTCTATCTGATACTTGCACTTCAACTACAGGGGGGGAGACTCTAGAGGGCGGAGAGGTTTGAGAGAGTTCGATGTTGCCGTGAAGCTGAGCAGCCCTAGCATGCAGCGTATACCTGCAGGCTTTAGGTGGTAGAAAGTCAAAATGCTGCTGCTCGCTTGTCTCCATACACTTAGAAATCTCCTCTACTTTGCAAGAAATTCGAGTAGATAGGGCACATGCGATTCAAATAAAAGTCCTGCAAAAGTCCAACTCCAAATAAGCTCTTACCTTGTTGTTCAATAAGAGCAGTGATACGCTTCTCACCGAAACCAGGCTCCAGGCACCCTACCTGAGCAGCTATCTCAACTGGCTCAGCCGACTCAGTCACGCCGACTCCATCGCCATTGCCACCGGGATTCAGACTAGAGTAATCCCCAGTGCTGTCTCTGCCGCCCGTAACACGGACCCGGAAGCAGGCAACACCGCTGCGCCTCCACTTCCACGGGGCTCAGGGGCCATGCGCGGGCAAAACAGAATAAAAATCCAAACGAAAAAGAAAAGAATCAAAGCGCCATGAGGTAGGAGGATTAGAAAGGGGGAAATAACTCAAATAACTTAATTATAGCATACTGGAGGGGTACCTGCTCGAGGCCAGACACAGACACATGGGAACAGCCGCCGCGACCGCTTAGCTTACGGCCGCCATGTTCCCACAGAAGAATAGACTCTGACAACATCCTCCAATTTCGTAACACATTACGCAATTAAAAATATTTAATTAACAATTAATTAATTAATTAATTAATAGTAATTAACAAGAAACATATACATAATTATTAATAAATTAACACGATAAAAAACAAATTAAATATTATATTAAAAATATTAAGAAATATATTAAAATTAAATTACTTCCCACCCTATTTCCATATGAACCCACAACCCGCTCCTAAAAATGAACACAATTAACATAATTGCCAATTAATTCAAAATAATGAACAATTAATTAATACATAAATAATAATAAATGAATTCCCACAATTAACAATATGAAATATAAAATAAATAAATCTTAATGAATAAAGAATATTAATAAATTAATTATAAATAAATTACTTCTACACTACTCCCTTATCAACCCACAGCCCTCTCCTAAAAAATGAGACAATTAACATAGTTACCAATTAGTTAATAATAATTAACAACCAATAATAAACAATTAATAATAAAATAACTCTCACAATTACCGATAACATATACAATAAATAAATATGAATTAATAAAAAATATTAATACATTAATTGTAATTAAATTACTTCCCACACTATTCCCCTATAAACCCACAACCGACTCCTAAAAAATTACACAATTAACATATTTACCAATTAATTGATCAATAAAAATTAACAGCTAAATATTAATTGATTAATTATAAATTAATTCCCACAATTAACACTATGAAATCCAAAATAAATAAATACTAATAAATAAAAAGTCATATTCAATTTATTATAAATAAATTACTTCCCACCCTATTCCCCTATAAACCCACAACCCACTACGGAACTAAAACGCCAAATTTAATTAAAATAAAATTAATAACTTCTAAAATGTAACACATATATTAAAAAACAATGCAATACTTAGATAAATAAATGGAGCACATACATAACACTGACTAAAAAAATAATATTTTTTACATCCATTACGAAAGTGTGCCGGCCACCGCAACGACAAACTGGACCGCCCGCAAGAGGTGCGGCGGTTCCACCATGGCAATCAGGATGCAACTGCTACCCTGGCGGTTACATCCCACATTATTAACATTGCAGCGGGCGGTGCTGTAAGCTGCACCCGCCGCAATGTCAATAACGCATGTTATGCATTGGCATGCACAACGTGAGAGTCACTGCGTGGTGCCTGCCACCTTGTCCATGCCAATGTTGGGGGGGTACCATAGGTACCCCCCAAATGCAGCCCCTACCACCCCACCCCCCTCGGGGCCCGCAACGGGCCCCCGAAGCGAAATCTGCAGAGTCTCCGCCATGGAAAGGCATTGAAAATGCCACATACTCATATGCAAGGCACCGCCACCATATTATGGGCCTTTTCCGCACCGCCACCATATTATGGGCCTTTTTCACCCGGTAGGCAATGGGGACCATTGCCTACCGTCCGAAAAGCAGCGGACAGTCTTTCCGTCCGTCTCGGTATCCCCCGCCATGCTAATGTGGCAGGGGGTAAAAGGCCGTCCGGTGGGGTGTGTTGGCGGGCGGATCGCCACTGCCCAACCGGCGGTGGTGATCCACCCACCATGCTAATGGGCCCCCATATTTTTGCAAAAGATATTAATGACTTCGATATTTATATTTCTCACCTTAAACTCGATATTCTTGACCACGCTATTTTTGCATTCAATATTTATGTATCTTGATATTTTACACTCGATATTAGTGAAAGTCACCATTTCCAAATCGATATTCTGGCTCTTTACTGCCATGCTGAGTGTCAGCTAATAAAGAAAAAAATGTGCACTTACCTGGTGTCCGGGTCCCGCTTTTCAACTTGCAGCAGTCGTGGGAAATTTGGTGAAACATATATATATATCTGTATATATCTATATCTTTATATATATATATTATCTACTGGCAGTCGCCAGTAGATAGTTATAGTTAGGACCTATTTTCCATAGGAAATCCGCAACATTCTATTCTCAATATGTCTGGCGCCGATTGACGAATCTTCGCGAAATTTTCCAAACTTTTGGCCAGCTCCGCTCCGCTCTTACCCTGAAAGTTTCGCCAAGTGATGAAAGGTGATTCGTCAAGCGGTGGCCGAGAAAAAAGGGGGGTCCCAAAACGCATTTTCCCCATGCAATTTCCCATAGGACCTGTTGTCGCAGCTACAGCCCGAACTGCTGAACGGAATTACACCAAATTTGGCAAAGAGGTAGTCCTCAGTTCAGACTCGTGCCTTTTGCTTAAATGGTGTAAATCCGTTCAGTAATTCCTGAGAAAATTAGAGTTAAAAGTTAGTGATATCTATGGGCGAGGAGGATCCGCGGACCCTCCCCGCACCCAGCGCGCACCCTGCCGTGCACGAGCTGAATGCTAATTGGCTGTCAACACTCCAGATCAGGAAGTGTTGGCAGCCATCTTGTGCCTCAGTAGAACCAAGAAGCCCCAATAAAAAACATCGCAAAACGCGAAAAGGGGGCAGGCTAGAAACACCCTTACCCCCTAGGCCTGCTCAGGGGGTACCACAAAAGCCCCCAAGGCCAAGCATTTTTTTTTTAAATCGCGGGATGCACGTAGGGTCTGCGCCTCCCACTGAGGAAAAAAAACCTACACTTTGTTTACAATTAGGCCCCGGGGGCCAAGTCCCGGGGGCAATTTTTCATAGTTATGGGTAGCCCAGAGGGGCCCCCCAGCCCCGGGGACCACCACCCCCGGGACTTATCTTAATGTGTGCGGGGGGCTCATGGCCCCCCCGCAGCCCCGGGGACCGCCAACCCCCGGGGCTTGTTTTTTTTTTTCAAAAACCCTGTGTGGGGGGTCTCGAGCCCCCCCACAAGCCCCAGGGACCGCCACCTCCCCGGGGAACTACATATTTAAAGTAGGGGGTCCAATACAGACCCCCAAGCCCCGGGGACCACCACCCCCCGGGGCTTTAACTTAAGTGGGAGGGGGGCCCCCTCCTGGAGCCTTGTCGTGGCCCTGGGGACCGCCACCCCCCAGGGCCGGCTTCTGCAGTGTCCCGGGGTGCCCACCCACGGGACACTGCTGTTTGCAATGGCAGGGCGGGAGCCTCGCGGCTCCCACCCTGCCATTGCAAACTGCTTTGCTATTTGAAAGAGAGAGCAGGGAAACATGCTCTCTCTTCCAAATAGCAAAGCAGATTGCTTTTCCACATGGGGAGCAGCATGTTAGCTGCTCCCCATGTGGAAAAGCAATGCTGGCTCCCGCAGGAGGCGGGGAGCCGGCAGGACCGTGGAGGGATTGGGGACCCCCCACGGTCCCCAACGGAGGCCAGGCCCCGGGGGATGGTGTCCCCGGGGCCAGTAGTGGCCCCGGAGGGGGGCCACACGGCTCCCCTCCCCAAAATAAAAAATAAAAAAATGTAAAAAACTGCCCCGGGGGATGGGGTCCCCGGGGCCAAAAGAGGCCACAGGAGGGGGGCAAAGTAGCCCCCATCTAAATAAAAAAAAGGGCCATGCCCCGGGGGATGGGGTCCCCGGGGCAAATTAAGGCCTCGGGAGGGGGGCCACGCGGCCCCCCTCCCCAGTTTAAAAAAAAATAAAAAATAGGGGGCAGGCCCTGGGGGATGGGGTCCCCAAGGCCAAAAAATAAGAAAAAGAAGGGGAGCTACACAGCCCCCCTTCTTAATAGGAAAAAAAAAACGGGATCGGGAGGAGGCCACACCCCCTCCTTTCATCACTCTGCAAACGCGCCCCCTGGTGCGTTTGCCGAGGGGGAACGAATTCTCCTTCAATACTGGGGGTCCCTGGGGGCCAACTAGCCCACCAGGAACCTCCAGTATGCGCCAGGGGGCTGCGTTGCAGAGAGGTGTAATGAGGCCAAGGCCTCTCTGCAACGCAGCTCCGTGGCACTTACTGGAGGTACCTGGTGGGCTAGTTGGCCGCCAGGGGACCTCATGATTCATGGGAACTTAATCCCCCAACTTAAAACGTGCCACGGGGCGCGTTTGCACAGTGGTGAAGGTAGGGGGCGGGGCTTGAGGTGATATGTGTGCAAACACGCCCTGTTGCGCGTTTTAAGTTGGGGAATTAATTCCTCTTCAATCCTGAGGGTCCCTGGGGACCAACTAGCCCACCAGATACCTCCAGTAAGCGCCACGGAGCTGCGTTGCAGAGTGTTGTAAAAAGGAGCGTGGCCTCTGAACACCCCTCTGCAATGCAGCCCCCTGGCGCATACTGGAGGTACCTGGAGGAATAGTTGGCCCCCAGGGGAGCTCAGGATTGAAGAGGAATTAATTCCCCAACTTAAAACGCGCCACAGGGCATGTTTGCACACATATCACCTCAGGCCCCGCCCCCTTCCTTCACCATTGTACAAATATTCCTCTAAAATTTCGATTTACTCACCTGTAATCAGGAGAGAACCCTGGGCTGCATCTTTTAGCCCAGCACTGACCCTGAAAAGTAATTCTAAGGGTACTTACCAGTAACTTGTATTTCCTTCCATAGGAATCCATTGTGCGGTTTTCACCAGAAAATTTTCAAAGTGTCCATTTTTGAAACGTAGAAATACTCCTCTAAAATCAGCCGAACTACGAAATCCGATTTACTCACCTGTTATCAGGAGAGAACCCAGTGCTGCATCTTTTAGCCCAGCACTGACCCTGAAAAGTAAATCTAAGCGTATTTACCAGTAACTTGTATTTCCGTCCATAGGAATCCATTGTGTGGTTTTCAGCGGAAAAGTTTCTAAGTGTCTATTTTCACAAACTAAAAATATTCCTCTAAAATCAGCCGAACTACGAATTCCGATTTACTGACCTGTTATCAGGAGAGAACCCAGGGCTGCATCTTTTAGCCCAGCACTAACCCTGAAAAGTGATTCTAAACGTACTAACCAGTAACTTGTATTACCTTCCATAGGAATCCATTGCGTGGTTTTCACCAGAAAATTTTCTAAGTGTCCATTTTTGAAATGTATAAATATTCCTCTAAAATCAGCCGAACTATGAATTCCGATTTACTCACCTGTAATCAGGAGAGAACCCTGGGCTGCATCTTTTAGCCCAGCACTGACTCTGAAAAGTAATTCTAAGCGTACTTACCAGTAACTTGTATTTCCTTCCATAGGAATCCATTGTGTGGTTTTCACCAGAAAATTTTCTAAGTGTCCATTTTTGAAATGTATAAATATTCCTCTAAAATCAGCCGAACTACGAATTCCGATTTACTCACCTGTAATAAGGAGAGAACCCTGGGCTGCATCTTTTAGCCCAGCACTGACCCTGAAAAGTAATTTTAAGCGTACTTACCAGTAACTTGTATTTCCTTCCGTAGGAATCCATTGTGTGATTTTCACTAGAAAATGTTCTAAGTGTCCATTTTTGAAACGTAGAAATATTCCTCTAAAATCAGCCAAACTACGAATGCCAATTTACTCACCTGTAATCAGGAGAGAACCCTGGGCTGCATCTTTTAGCCCAGCACTGACTCTGAAAAGTAATTCTAAGCGTACTTACCAGTAACTTGTATTTTCTTCCATAGGAATCCATTGTGTGGTTTTCAGCAGAAAAGTTTCTAAGTGTCTATTTTCACAAACAAAAAATATTCCTACAAATCGTTTGTATGACTTAAACACATTCTTTCAACTGTTTACAGGAGGTTGGCCAGTGCTGGATCCAGGATCCACCACTGAGTAAGAAAAAGTAACGATAACACTACTTACCTGCTAAGTGAATTTTCTGCCATAGGATAACATAGGTGAGTGTATGTCAAAAAATTTCTGAGTGTCAACTTTTAAAATACAATAATATTCCTTGAAAATAACTACTGTAACCAAAATGCTTTTACTCAACTGTTTACAGGAGATGTCCAAGGACTGAATCTAGGATACAGTCCTGTGGTTAGAAAAGTAATCCATAAAGTAACTAATTGCATTTAACTAGAAATTCACATTGAGCTGAATGTTGCTTTGTGTTTGAAATTGGGTTGGCCATTGCAACAACTGTAACTACTGTACTTAAAAGTCTGTTGCCTATTTGCCAAGTATTTAAACTAAAGTAATTCATTCTGAGAAAGTATATTTTGTATTGTAATGTATAATGTAATTATAATGTAATTAAAAAACAAAATATCTAAAAATAAATAGTTTAAAAAAGTTTATAAATCAGTATAAAAAAAATCAGTATAACAATTAATACATTAAAAATTGTCATTTACAAAACCTTTGAAATTCACTGAAAAAAACATAGGTTTCAGGCCTGATATAGTTAGGAATTAGCACTTAAAAAACCTTTGAAATTCACTAAAAAAAAACAAAGGTTTCAGAGGAGTTATAGTTAGGAATTGGCATTTAAAAAACCTTAGAAATTCACTGAAAAAACCATAGGTTTCAGGGGCGTTATAGTTAGCTGGACACTTCCCAAAACCATTGAAATTCCCCCGTTATAGTTAGTTCAGCTAACTATAACTCGCGCCCCCGCAATGCACTGCTGATGACGTTACATATTACATCACTCATGACATGGTCAGTGACATCACTGATGACATCACTGATGACATCTGAAATTACATCACTGATGACATCACTGATGACGTTATCCAGTGAGTGTGTGTTTCTGTAAATTTTCAATATGTTTAATATATATATATAGGGAAAAACCTATGGAAGAATGAGTGGGTGTATAGGTGTGTGAATGGATGATTTAGTAGGTGCGTGACTGACTCTATAAGTGAGTCATTAAATGTATCTTACTGCAGACTAGTGACTAAACTGTGTGAATGTCTGTATCTGTCTGTCTGTTGGTGTATAAGCGGCTGCATGATTTTGTGAATAGCTATATGAGTGTCTCTATGGGTTATTGATTGGTTGTCTGAGTATCTGTATGGGTGCCTGAGTGTTTGTGTGGGTGGGGTGTGTCTGACTTTGTGCATACATGTGTAAGTGGGTGATTCTATGGGTGCATGGTTTTAAGAGTGCATCTGTGATGGACTGTATGGTTGGGTGAGTGTATGTATGGGTGTGTTAGTGATTGAATGTATATCTCAGTGGTACATGTGTGAGTAACTACATATGTGAAAGGCAGTATATATGTGTGTAAGAGTATATAAGTGGGTATACGTGAGAGTGTGTGATTGTGAGAGTGGCTGTATGGATGAGTGTGTGCTTGTATCAGTGATTGTATAAGAGCGTAAGAATGTGGTACTATTTTTATGAGTAAGTGAACTTGTGTGTGTATAACTGCATAGGTGAGTAAATGGGAGTGTGATTAATTATTTGCATGACTGACTAGGTGTGAGAGTACCTCTATGGATGATTGGTGGTGTGTGAGTGTCTATGTAGGTGTAAAAATGCATTTGATAGTCGTGTACTGAGTGACTGTAAGTATGAGTGACTGTACAGGTGAGTGAGTGGATGTGTGTGTAGATCTAAGAGTCAATGAGTGGGTATGTAGTTATTGGTATTGGAGTATCTATGGTTTTGAGAATGGACGTCTGAAATTTTGATTGAGTATATCAAAGGGTGTGAGAAGATGCACTAATTTAATCACATGGATGACGTCATCAGTGATGTCATTTCAGATGTCATCAATGATGTCATCAGTGATGTCACTGACCATGTCATGAGTGATGTAATATGTGACGTCATCAGCAGTGCATTGCGGGGGCGCGAGTTATAGTTAGCTGAACTAACTATAACAGGGGAATTTCAATGGTTTTGTACGAGGGAAATGTCCAGCTAACTATAACGCCCCTGAAACCTATGGTTTTTTCAGTGAATATATATATATGCCTCTTTTAATCGAATACGTGGGCATTGGTCCTTCTTCAATGTTTTCAGTCACGTTCTTTAAAAGCTAACGAACCCACCCATGTATTATTTGCATATGATTAAGACTCGTTGGAGTTGAAACGCGTAATGCTTTTCTGCCTTTCTATAAAGGATTTTATCAAGCACAGTTGGTGTGGCCTGTTTTCATGCACTGAAGAGTGCGTGTTTTCTTTTGTAATACGGAAGATGGCTGACACATCTATGATGGGCCCCGACCCGAGAGGCTGAGGCACTCCTTTGTCAGGTTTCTTTTCGGAGCTTATTTGCTAAAATGGAGTGCCGGCCGGCTGCTTAATTGGTCACTGACGGAGTACTGATGGAAGGGCCACGTTGAGAGGCCCGCCTCGACTTTGAAATTGAACTCTTTGACAGCCTGGGTCCGTGAAAGGAATTTCCTATGTGCTCCGTGCTTGCAAATACAAATTTGGAAGGCAAGTAATTAACTAAACAATAACTGGATGGTAGCGGAATTTTTCCTCGATATGCACTGTGACTTTTCACCCAGCCACAACATGGAACTGTCCGTTTAAAGGCGTCATTTGAGGTGTTTGGTACACAGTGAAAGCAAGTGAAAGGTTTTGCCAACAACAACATTGAATGATTTATTTCTTTTGAAAATGGCAGCAATGGTGCATTATGGATGTGGTGGTCCAGGTGACTGTTGAAACATACTAAAGTGCAGAGAAAGAGTATGAAAATACTATATTTTTGATGGACTGATCTGAATGAAATTTAAAAGTAAATATTAATCTCTGTAAAATGGAACTATTTAAAACTTCATGAATTGTCATGTACTGCCTCTTTTAATCGAATACGTGGGCATTGGTCCTTCTTCAATGTTTTCAGTCACGTGCTTTAAAAGCTAACGAACCTACCCATGTATTATTTGCATATGATTAAGACTCGTTGGAGTTGAAACGCGTAATGCTTTTCTGCCTTTCTATAAAGGATTTTATCAAGCACGGTTGGTGTGGCCTGTTTTCATGCACTGAAGAGTGCGTGTTTTCTTTTGTAATACGGAAGATGGTTGACACATCTATGATGGGACCCGACACGAGAGGCTGAGGCACTCCTTTGTCATGTTTCTTTTCGGAGCTTATTTGCTAAAATGGAGTGCCCGCCGGCTGCGTAATTGGTCACTGACGGAGTACTGATGGAAGGGCCACGTTGAGAGGCCCGCCTCGACTTTGAAATTGAACTCTTTGACAGCCTGGGTCCGCGAAAGGAATTTCCTATGTGCTCCATGCTTGCAAATACGAATTTGGAAGGCAAGTAATTAACTAAACAATAACTGGATGGTAACGGAATTTTTCCTCGATATGCACTGTGACTTTTCACCCAGCCACAACATGGAACTGTCGGTTTAAAGGCGTCATTTGAGGTGTTTGGTACACAGTGAAAGCAAGTGAAAGGTTTTGCCAACAACAACATTGAATGATTTATTTGTTTGAAAATGGCAGCAATGGTGCATTATGGATGTGGTGGTCCAGGTGACTGTTGAAACATACTAAAGTGCAGAGAAAAGAGTATGAAAATACTATATTTTTGATGGACTGATCTGAATGAAATTTAAAAGTTAATATTAATCTCTGCAAAATGGAACTATTTAAAACTTCATGAATTGTCATGTACTGCCTCTTTTAATCGAATACGTGGGCATTGGTCCTTCTTCAATGTTTTCAGTCACGTTCTTTAAAAGCTAACAAACCCACCCATGTATTATTTGCATATGATTAAGACTCATTGGAGTCGAAACGCGTAATGCTTTTCTGCCTTTCTAAAAAGGATTTTATCAAGCACGGTTGGTGTGGCCTGTTTTCATGCACTGAAGAGTGCGTGTTTTCTTTTGTAATACGGAAGATGGCTGACACATCTATGATGGGCCCCGACCCGAGAGGCTGAGGCACTCCTTTGTCAGGTTTCTTTTCGGACCTAATTTGCTAAAATGGAGTGCCTGCCGGCTGCTTAATTGGTCACTGACGGAGTACTGATGGAAGGGCCACGTTGAGAGGCCTGCCTCGACTTTGAAATTGAACTCTTTGACAGCCAGGGTCTGCGAAAGGAATTTCCTATGTGCTCCGTGCTTGCAAATACGAATTTGGAAGGCAAGTAATTAACTAAACAATAACTGGATGGTAGCGGAATTTTTCCTCGATATGAACTGTGACTTTTCACCCAGCCACAATATGGAACTGTCCGTTTAAAGGCGTCATTTGGGGTGTTTGGTACAGAGTGAAAGCAAGTGAAAGGTTTTGCCAACAACAACATTGAATGATTTATTTGTTTGAAAATGGCAGCAATGGTGCATTATGGATGTGGTGGTCCAGGTGACTGTTGAAACATTCTAAAGTGCAGAGAAAGAGTATGAAAATACTATATTTTTGATGGACTGATCTGAATGAAATTTAAAAGTAAATATTAATCTCTGCAAAATGGAACTATTTAAAACTTCATGAATTGTCATGTACTGCCTCTTTTAATCGAATACGTGGGCATTGGTCCTTCTTCAATGTTTTCAGTCACGTTCTTTAAAAGCTAACGAACCCACCCATGTATTATTTGCATATGATTAAGACTCGTTGGAGTCGAAACGTGTAATGCTTTTCTGCCTTTCTATAAAGGATTTTATCAAGCACGGTTGGTGTGACCTGTTTTCATGCACTGAAGAGTGTGTGTTTTCTTTTGTTATATATATATATATATATATATATATATATATATATATATAGATAGATAGATAGATAGATAGATAGATCTATAGATGTGTAAAGATATAGATATATATTTCTTTCTTCACTGGAAGAGCCAAAGGTTGCAGGGACATTATAGTGAGGATGACATTTCACTTGTTCAAAACCAGAGAAATTCAGCAGATATAGTTACCTGAGCTAACTATAACTCATGCCCCTGCAATGCGCTGCTTATGACCCTATGTATTACATCACTCATGATATGGTCAGTGACATCACTGAATACATCTGAAATGACATCACTGATGACCTTATCCAGTGATTGTGAATGTTTTCTAAAAATGACTGAGTGTTAAACATATATACTAAGGTAACTCGCTGTGGAAGTGCCTGTATTGGTAACAGAATGGGTGTGTAATTGGTGTATAGAAGAGTGACTCGGTATATAAAAGACTGTATACATGAGATAGTGGGTGTGTGAGTTTTTGTATAGGTGAGCGAGTGGGTGTGTCAGTGCGTGTATGAGTGAGTGGCTGTGTGAGTATCTGTATAGTTGACTGAGTTGGTGTATCAGTGGTTGTATCTGGTGAATGAGAGGGTGCATGAGGGGCTAAATGGGTGTTTGAGCAGATACATAAGCGTCTGTATGGGCGAGTGACAGGGTACATAAGTGACTGTCTCGGTGAATCAATGGGTGTGTAAGTGGGTGTATGGGTGAGTGAGTGAGTAAGTGAGTGAGTGAGTGAGTGAGAGAGAGATTGTTTGGGAAAGTACATGGTTCTCTCAGTCACTGTGTAGGTAAGTGAATATATGTATTAGTAAATGTATAAGTAACTGAGTGGCTTTGTAAGTAATTGCATGGGTGAGTTAGTTGCTGTGTGAGTGACTGTATGGGTGACTGAGCAGATGTGTGAGTTGGTGTATGGCTTACTGATTTACTGTGCCAGTAGCTGTATGGGTGTATGAGTGGGTGTGTAAGTGTGTCCATGTCTCTATATCTGAATCTGAGACTGGCTGTATTGGTGAGTGAGTAGGTGCATGAGTGGCTTTATATGTGAATTTGTGATAACGTTAGTGGCTCTATGGGTGAGTTGAGGTGCCATTGTCTTTGTGGATGCATGACGAGATGTGTGAATGTTTGTATGGGTTCTGTGAATTAGTTTGTTAGTGATTGTGTGGAAGTGGGTTTATGAAATGTGTTCTGGGGTATAAGAGGGTGTGCCAGTGTTTCTCTGGACGATGTCATCAGTGATAGCTTTTCAGATGTCATCAGTGATGCCATTTGAGAAGTTATCAGTGATGTCATCAGTGATGTCACTGACCATGTCATGGGTGATGTAATATGTGAGGTCATAAGCAGTGCATGGGGGGGCGAGTTATAGTTAGTTTAGGTAACTATAACTGCTGAATTTCTCTGGTTTTGTACAAGTGAAATGTCAGCCTAACAATAATGTCCCTGTAACCTTTGATTTTGTTTACTGAATTTCTACAGTTGTCTTAATTCTATTTTCTAACTATAAAGTCCCTGTAAATTTTATTTGTTTTTTATTGAATTTCTAAGATTTTCATTGTTAATTCCTAACTATAATGACCCTGTAACCGTTGGTTTTTCCAGTGTATTTCTAAGGTTTTTAAAATTGTATTTCATAACTACAATGTCCTTGTATGTTTTCCCATAATTAGATATTGAACAGTACATATGCATGGTGCACCACTTATTGTTGTATTTGTCATCTATTTATTTACAAAGTACATTAATCAACATATTTCAAGATATTTTTGGTTTTCACAACAATTTTGCGATTGCCGAGGACACATAGTGAATACCGCGTGTTTTTGACAAAGTGTAAAACACATTATATAGACTTGTTTTACATACAGTTTGAGTCTAGCTTGCTATTAAGATATTCATTTAATGTTCAAGAAAACGACATCTAAAATGCATTGACATTGTTTGCGGTTACACTGGAGGTTGCGATGACGTCAGTAGTCGTAAATACAAATGACAAAGAGTAATACACATGTATAGACATATTTTACATGAAGTTTGAGTCTAGCTGTTTATAACAGATTGATGTAACTTTATTTTACCAACACATTTGTAAAAAAACAACAGTTTCAAAAATTAACTTTTTGCAACTGTACTCGCAAATAGCACATAACTACCAAGTAAACAATCTTTAAGGCCAATTTTCCATTTTCACGATGATGCCAAGCGCTGTGATGATATCGGCAGCCGAGATCACTGCGAAATGACAAAACAAAAGCACACATTTAATAGCCACCACCACATGCAAAACTTACTACTGCAAAATAGATTATAACCAACACACTAAACACATTACTATCTAAAAGACTCTTTAATAGCATGTATAACTCCCTTAATATCTCTATAACACAGTTTATAACTGTTTCCGTGGAATCTCTGACTGCATACATCACTGTATCAGTAAGACTCTCATTCACTGTATAACTATTTCAGTGCATCAGTCTATCAATGGTTCTCTAAAAACTACGTGACTGCCTCAGTGCATCTATGAGGAGTGAATCAGTGTCTCAATGGGTCTGTGATTGGTTGCATGAGTCTCTCAGTCAATCTGTGAGTAGGAGCATGAGTGCCTTTCTGCATTTGTTAATATTTATATGACTGTATGACTGGGGCTGTGAGTGGAAACATGAGTGTCCAAGTGGGTGAGTGAAGTGAGTAAGAGGGTGCATGAGTTTCTGAGGGGGTCTGTGAGTTGGTGTAAGAGTCTCTAAGTGGTTATGAGACTGTGTGCATAAGTGGGTCTCTCAGTAGGTGCGTGAGTTTCTGAGTGGGTCTGTAAGTTGGTGCATGAGTACCTGAATAGGTATGTGAGTGGGTGCATGAGTATCTGACAGGGTATGTGACTGGATGTATAAGTGAGTGAGTGGGTGTATGAATGGGTGTATAAGTATCTGAATAAGTTTGTGAGTGCGTACATGAGTCTGTGACTGGCAAGTATGTACAAATCTATATTTTTTTTATATTTCCACCAATATTCGCGACAATCTCCCTGCGATGGTACACGGGGGGACCCACATTGGTGGTCATGGCGTCATCTAGAATATCCTGCGTGAACAAAAATATCCATTTTGGACACATAACTTTTGTCACTAACACCCCCATTTCTCAAACATGAGGTCAGAGTACATCCACCCTGACCCCTTATGTTAGCTTTCACAGATATTTTCAGCCCTGGGAACTGTTCCCGATCAATACAATGGCAGCCACAAGTTCCTGTTCAGGTTGCATCCAGACAATCACAGCATTCACAATTTACCCCAACATAGCCGAGACATACCCATGACCATCGTGAAACCTCCATGAAATATACATGGCCGGTGATATCACCAAATAGTTTGGCTTTAATTTCTCAAAAACTACTGAACGGATTTGCACCAAATAATAAAAAGCACAATCTGCGTAACAACCTCTACCTTTCTACCAAATGTTGTGTTATTGCGTCCAGTGGTTTGGGCTGTAGTTTTGAAAAGGCATTCCTATGGGAATTAACATTACAAATGCACCCTTATTTCGTGCCCCTCGGTCCCCACTGCACGTATCACCCCAAAACTTTCCATGACACACAGAACCTACTTTGACACTTTGTTTGGAACATTTCAACAAAGATTGGTCAAACGACGCCAAAGTTATAAGCAAGTCAAAAAATGCATTTCCTATGGTAGCTAACTATCACTACCTACTGTGAAAGAGGTAAGAAAGCAGGTCATGAAGACACTAGTTCACAGGGCGATAAAGTCAATGGCTCTATTGCTCTATGAGTGACAGCATTTTGCTGATCATCTACAAATCCGCTTGAAAATTAATGTGCTTCAGTGCCAGACCTGGTGGATAAGTCTTTTAGTTTTACATTGTTTTCCTCTGATTTCTTTCCTGCTCGTCTTTTCATTATTTTTAGAGCATGCTGCAATTCCCCAGAGAGCACTAACAGGCTGCGTTCTTACCATTTATTTCATCTGCAGTGCATCCCACCAGGCTACAGCCTCTATAATAGGCCACCATCATGGAATGGTACTGCCCATAGTTTCACTATTTTACCATTCCAAGATGACAAACGATAAATGTGGTGGCACTGCTGGAACTGCTAACAAATAAAACACTATGCCCAATTCCATTCCAATACAGCCAGTCGCTGCTGTATTTAATTGTGTTTGTTATAGCAAACATATGCTCCCAATCTTCAACTGGCAACTTGTTTTGTTTTTCTGCTTTTATTCATTGAATTCATCTTTCATATGTTGTTGAGTTTCTGTGTGAGTTCTGTAAATGGATGAATTCAAGAATGAGTCAGTGGCTGGATGAATGGGAGCATAGTTGCCAAAATAAGTGACAGAGAGCATGGATAATGATATATTGAATGCCTAAAGCCGCGATTAACTGAGAAGGCACTTTCCTTCAAAAGACAAACCTGTCAGCATTGCCAGTGTTTGTTGGAAAAGCCTCTCTAACAATTTGTGCAGAGACCGCTATTCTCCACAAGGTGGCGTTGCGGCGTCGAAGTCACTTTAATAGCAATGCCCTGCTCAGTCTCCATCCACAAGTGATTCTCGGCAGCTGCAGCCTCTATTGCCGAGTAAACTTGAGAGATTAGAGAGAAAAAAGGGGTTCTTGGAAAGCTCTTCTCCAAACGATGTAAAGCTGTATTTATCCAATTGGCAGCCTAAAGCCGTCCTACGAAACAGGACCCCCATGCCACTCCTGCAACATCAGCGCTCCTTGACTCTGCACGACAAGGTAGGTGAAAACATTTTGATTGTGTTTGGAAATAATGTGAATGAACTGCATAAAATAGAGAACAAGTGAAACGTATTTATGTGTTACTTACAGGCTGGCCTGTCCTGCAAAACATACTGTAGCAACATGCTGTGTTGTTGTTTCGTGTCGTGTGCTCTCGCCGTCTCGCCGCTCAGTCACAATTGTTTCTTTTTGACTATTTGCAGTCAAAACGCACTCAACGTTTACTGATTGTGAGAGTTCACGCATTTGACCAAAAAAAATGCCTTTTTAAAGACTCTGAGTTTAAAAGCCGAGCTGTATGTATGTTGTGTTCAGGCACTCATTCATTCACGCACCGACCGGCACGTGGTTGTCCGAATGGTGGACGCTACCAAGAAATTACAGACAATATGAGAATAATTAAAAAAAAACGGCGTTTATAGAACTGACGGACAATGCGGTCTAGTTTTCACGTTCAGAAACTAGCAACGTGGCTGTGGTGTGGAAGGTCGCAGGGTACAGTAGTTTTTTGAGAGAGAAAACGCGCTGGCCGAGATGTCTGCTACTTCCATTGTTGTCCGTGTTGCTTGGCACCTGCTCAGCTGGTGTAAGCACGCGCAGCGAGCATGATCAGGAACAACGTGTCCTCGATTTTAAGACGGGTAAATATGCACATAAAACCAGGCACTTAAACGTTGAAATGAGTTTCTAAGGCAATGAGATAATATAAAATGCATGCCATCTTTTACGGAGGGCACGCTTGGTTTGTGGGATGGTGCTGTGTTCCTGCTCCCAGAGAGTCTGCAGGTGGAGTACTCTTGTCACGTAGCTCCCGATTCCTAAGGATTTTCCTCTAACTTACTTTCGTAGCACTCCTGAATTCTAGGAGTAAGCCCCTTTGAGTAACTCATGCATACTCATACTCATGCGCCATTCCTTGAGACCCCGGCCAGTAGTGTGCATAAGTTCTCCTACTATTAGCAACAATTAGAAAAGAGGCACAAGCAGATAGTAAGATCTGCCGAGGATCACAGTATGTAGTTTACAGAAGATTTGAGGTCAACAGGTAGATCAGATTAATGTCCTCTGTTCCTGTAGCTAGAGCACTGTGCTGCCCAGTCACATCATAAAGGGGGCAGCTCTCACTAACTATAGTTCAGTAGTGGCCATACAGACAGGCTATTGGCGTAATAAGATCTGACACAACATCATAAAGTTTGCACAATAATGTTGTACATCTGCTCAGACTTATTTTGAATATTGTGCTTCTTTCCCCTAACACGAATGGGCAGTTTCCTCTTTGCAATGTACACTCTGATAACATTAGAATTTTCAGATCTATCATTTCCATGGAGATACATTATTTCTTGCACTCAAGGTGGATGGACACTGTCCACTTTGAAGAAGAAAAGGTGGTAGTCCTGGCTTTAAGGCGGTGGTACTAGTGCCGCCACACCGGTTGCCAGGCTTGATGGGCGCCCGCTTGCGTGTTCGGCTGAGGCAGGATAACAGAAGCCTGCGGAGATCTTTGGCGACTTGGCATTTTTCTGGGATACTGACACCGGCATGATAGCTCTGGTGGTTAATGCACTTGATGGACAGATCTGTGATTTCTCTAGTCATAGTTCTGCCCATGATACAGGGGCATAGAGAGTGTATATAATCCTGCTGCAAAGCACACCCTGTAAAATGCAGATCGCTCATTCATATTTTATGAAGGGAGCTCAGTGGCTCCTTGCTTTTGTCACAGAGATTCTTTTGTTGCTTGTGGTTCTTCATTTACAGTCCTTCTAATGTAGCCCATTAAGCTTTGAACTGGCTTCAAAGCACCCCATGCAAAGGGTGAGGCATAGGTTTAGAACCTTGTTGTTTTTTCCTAAATATTTCTTTATTCTAAGGTTGCTAAAAAGTGTTTCTTTCACTGTGTTACATTTCAAATCCCGAGTTTATGAGGCAGATTTGCTAACACTTTGCGTCTGGTGACACAATCCGGGCACACAATGTTGCTTTGTGATTTACTTTCCAGTGCAAGTCCTGAATCTCATTGGAAAGTAGCCCTAAAGTAAAGCATTACTTTGCGGCAAGGGGGTGTATCATGGGTGGTACATGCACGTTTCCATGCAACCACCCATGGATGTTGACACTGAACCCTATCTACTCCTACAGGCAGGTGTAAAGTTAGAGAAAATATTTATTGTCTCCAAACCTTTTCAACTGTACATCCGTACCTCAGTGTACAGTACACATACAAAGTGGTAAAGTGTTAAACTTTGTCAAACTTAGAATTTTGTGTTGGAAAGATACTGGTCCAGTACAAAACCTACGGTTAACATCAAACACACACCGTTGCACTATGGTGCAAGGTTGTGTGCATTGGTATAAAGCAGTCTTTGGTATTGTAGTGAAAAGGGTGAGAGCAACAGTGCCATATCTTAGTAGAAATGGTGCTGCTGGACTCTCTCCTGTACACACACTGCAGCACCTTTGGTTACTTCCCTGCATAAAAACTTAGTAATTCTGCCCATTTGTTTCTCCAGATGAAGTACTCTTAACATACGATGCCTGCAAGTATGGATAGCATGACTCCTGTGCCTTTTCGCCCTCATTGTTTCAAGTAACATTTCCTAGACATTGATTGAAACACTTGTATGATTTATTGTCACTGTGTATGTACGGGCTAGTAGGACTGTAAAGTACATAACAAAAGAGAGATGGCAGGCACTGTTGGAGGGTGATAGTGGGGGAAACCATAAAGAAGGACGTCATGGGGGGGCACCAACCAAGATTGCCTCTCAGGGTGTCACCAACGCTAAAGCCGGTCCTGAGTCCACATTATCCTTGCAGAAAGAAACCTATATGTCCTGTAGGCATGTTTTGACTATGCGTCTTCTGAGATTTACGGTGTCCTGATTGTCGGCATGCACCGAATGAGTGTGCGCATCTTCTGCACGTGAGCAGCATCATGGAAAGCTCAGAGTTATCTATTCATTTCAATTGATTTCTGGGAGTTGCTTTCTGTCAATGTCACTGAGCACTTCTTGAGAGAATTACAATCATTTGGCAGCAGTGCATGATTTTACAGACTGCAGCCCTCGTAAGTGATGATTTAATTCAGTTTGACTGTAAGCCATTACTAGAAGGCATTAAAAGGCATTCATCTGCCTACACTACACATAGCCGAAGTCACAATTGAAAAAGCAGTGGCAGTAATTATTCTATTCAGGTGGAAAAAATGTTTGATTTATGTTCTGTCATAATATATTGCATCTGTCAATCAATTACTGAAAACTTATCATTATTCAATATTCTTGTCGTTACTCTGAGCAAAGGGTTAATCTCTACCCATAATCACCAGCAATGCAGTGCAACCTCTCCACACCCTAAATATTCACCTACTTCATAAAGTTCATTTTGCACAATAGGCAGACAACATATTCCAAATGATTACTATCTCCATCCTCCCAATACACCTATTGTGTCCTGAAGTATTGAGCATTCACAGCACCCCATACCCACAACACCACACCTCACCGATGAGCACTCTATGTAATTCTACTCTAACCCTATCTCTGTCATATTAAAGGTCAGGCAAACCATTCTTCACCCACTTGATTTAGACACTTTTACTAAAAAGAAACAGAGAAATGAGTATATGGACCACAATTCTAAATTATGCCTTCTATCTTTTTACTACCTACTTTGAGAATCAATTTGGCTCTGAAAAGGTCCCACTAAAATTTAAGCAATCACAAGGCATAAATCAATCCCAAAGATACAATAACTCTGGCTTCCTCTCACACAGAATTTGCATGTTCCCTTCACACAGAATTTGCATGTTTTTCCACACACCATGCAACGATAAAAAAGGTGAAGGAATAAATCATTTTCTACCACACCCACAGCTATATGAACCTCGTCTGCTTGATCTTTTGAAAACTCAATGACTGTCTTTGCTGTATTCTCCATCCTTATTGTGGACATTTACTGCCTTCCAGAAAATCTCGCAACCTTCTCTGATGTGATTCTAAAATCAATATCCCGCTCAACACCTCTCGACATGCTTATCCCGCTCAACATTAATCCAATCACCAAAACGATATTCTTCTCATCCAACAGAATTACTCCTCCCCTTCACGCTCACTTGAAAAGGAACTTGATCTGATCCCTATTTGTTAGACATTCACTTATTTCCCACTCACCATTTACCCTTCTCTTCCAAAGAGACGGTACGGTCACAAAAACATGATTTCCATTCCTATGACACCAACCCCTCACTGAAGACTTCAGTCATTAAACACAGGTACTATTTCCCAGGTGCCTTGCCATCATTCCTACATTAAATTCACAAAGACTTCACATGCATATTGAACTACACATACTGTCTCCTACCTACTTACATATTGGGAGGAACATGTAACTCACACTGTCATTTTTTATACATTAGCCTTACAAGCCCTCAGCCAGAGCGTGGGATCACACTCAATATCAGAGCTTTAAAAATAAACATGACTGCTCTCCTTCATAAATGGAAGAAAATCTCAACAAATGTGTCTTAATTACCTTCCCACCACATCTACCCTCTCAAAAGCTAGATCCTCTGAGTAACAGAACCTCATATCCTCACTACATCCCCATGCTCAATGTCTTGTCCATTCAATTGATAGTCCCAGCTCATAGTTATGGTACTTTGTGTTATACTCCTCAGACATCTCAGAGTCATCTTGGAACAGTACTGTCAAGTCCACCCCCTGTATATCTTCCACTCTTCCCACCCATTCTGCTATGCTAACTACACTCTCTCACAGATCTCCCACTGATTTACAGCTACTGAAATCCACAAGCTCACCATGGGCAACATCTGACTCCTTCGGTCCCCAAATAGTTAAATTACTGACACTTTCCTCTCGTGTACTATCATCTCTGATCACTATCTTCAATCACCTTCTCCATACAGTTAACTGCCCCTCATGCTTCAAGGCTGAAGAAGTCTTGATTCTACTAAAAAAAAATGCTGTAAACCCCTCAGAGATACCAAAGGGGATGATGGACGGAGCGTTTGAGCAAATCAAACACTCACCCCCAGTCAACTGATCTGTGTAAACCCCTCAGCATCACCGACTGTAGCCCTTGTTGAACTGCTCCCATTCTTTTTTAAACATTCTGTAACAATTAGATTTAATCATCTGAATTCCTTTCACACTGCTCACAACCTTCATGACTCCCTTCAGTCATGATTCCTGGCATTGCAATCTACAGAACCTGCCCCCCACATGTCCAAATTCATAACCTCTACCCACCACAATGCCCCTTCTTCTGTTCCTATACTTCTCAATCTATATTCAGCATTTGATACTTTGTATCAAATCTGCTGCCCATCCATGCCTAACTTGGGATCTCTGTCTCTGCACTACACCTGTTATCCCAGCTTTCAGAACATTACGTTTTAGTCT
The DNA here is from genome assembly GCF_964204655.1 of Triturus cristatus. Classification (NCBI taxonomy): domain Eukaryota; kingdom Metazoa; phylum Chordata; class Amphibia; order Caudata; family Salamandridae; genus Triturus; species Triturus cristatus. The sequence continues at coordinate 805,083,858 of NC_140592.1, read as the reverse complement.
CCTGATGCTCGTCACTCTCCACCCACACTTCTCCCGGTAGAAACCTCACAAGCCTCATTGATTTTGTCAATATTAAAACCAGAATGGTTTAGGGAAAAATAATGAAATAAACAACATACACAATTGGACCAAACCAAAAAACATACAGTTTGAAACAGAGAGGTACTCAAGGTATTGTTCAAAGTAGTAAACGCGTAAGCATGTACTTCACTGTGTTCTTGTTATAATACGGACACACATTTGGAATGTTATCCCTCTCCCATTATGTATTTTTGTTTACACTGTATTTTCTTTTGTTATATTTTTGTCTAGTGTAACATTGTGAGTGCATATTGTATGTTTGTTGATGCATTTGATTCTGTAGGGTACTGTCTCTTTCCCCCCCCCCCAAAAAGGTTTAATAACAAAAAAAAAATTCTACTTTGTAAATGGTATTACAACCGAGAGACCATTTTGGTGGTGTAAGAGCAGGAACATATAAGATGACTAAACATTCCATGCAAAGAGGTTGAGCTATAAAATTCATAACTAATGAATGTGGTAACGCATAAAGGATGGATCTCCATGGAGAGACTGTCCGGTTGATAATGGACATTGTGAATCTTTGATATTCACTTGATGGTACTGCTTTTTTTTTTAATACACAAGGGGCACAACTTGACACTTTGATATTCGATTGTTAAAAATAACTGTTTATGCCTTTTGATGTCATGCCATAAGCAACTATGGAAATCCAAAAGTTCCCTAAGTATGATATCTATATTGTAGACTAACTGTTTATAACGTTTATATTTTTGTACATATCTAAAGTATCCATATGCTTAAGATGGAGTTAGGTTGAAGCCATGAGTAGTAGTGTTAAGGGTAGAGTGGGCGAAATTGTTGGTGTGCAATTCAAGATGATGTGAACTTGGGAATTTGATTTAGTAGATAAGATTTTAGATGTATTTGAAGCTAAATAATCTTTGCTTCTAGCGCTTAATAAATATGTGCAAAGTGGAAGCTGTCCTCTTAGAACAACTTCCACTGTAAGGAGGACAGCTTTCGGCTTCAGGGGGAGAGCGACCATCCAGTGGACCACTGCATTCTAAACGCAATGTCCCATTATGCAATTTTCGTGTTTCTTATGGGAATCAGCGGTGGCCGGCTCAGGTAAGCACAGTGGGGCGCGGCAGGGGGGGGGAAGTCGACAGACAACATAATAGGTGTTATTTATTTATTTACTTATACCTATTCTGTAGTGTGTTGGCTTCCCCCCTCTCCCACGCCACCACGCCCCACCCCACCACGCTTACCTGAGCCGGCCGCCGCTGATGGGAATGTCTCACTTGTTATTGTAGAGAAGTAGATCCATTGTCCCATCTCTGCATTTGTAACCATTTGCAATGAGTTACACTGCTAATCTCACCTCATGATTATTAATGAGGTGGGAAGTCTGTGCCTCATTTTGGGAGAACCCTATGACTTCTCTGGATTAGTACATCCAGTGCAGCGCAAGTCACTTGTTTTCTAGTGCCAGTGAGCAGATATTACATTGCTCTTCTACCAGGCTAGTTCATGCATTCCAAGACAGGGGTTTGTTCTCCCATCATTATTTTGTAAATGTTCTGTGTTTTTTGGATGTTAACAAAATATGCCTCCATTGGTGTTTTGAGATTTTGTCTAGTTATTTTTTGGCATCTTCCAATAGACAGGGCTGTTGTCGGAGAACAGTGCTCTTGCTTCAGAATTTTGTTTTATTGGAAGTTGCTTCCTTTCTATTTTTCAAAGAAGTTACGTTTCCCCTTGTTTTACACCTGTTGGTCAGAGGCCAAACCTGGCTGTGTTTATTTGCATTCAAGAACCAATGTGGATACTTTTGGAAGATAAACAGCTTTTGAATAGTTTTGCCAGTTTCAAACTGAAGAATGTAAATGGCCCTATGTCGCTACTGGAAGTTGCATATCTATTGCCCAATACAATTTAGAAACAGGATATATATAGTAGTTCTCAAGTCTGTTATAGCAATTAATGTGTGTGAACTCATTATAAGGTTTTATGTACATCCGAAGGGCGACATCTAAAATACATAACATTGTATAACAAATTTGCAGGTACATCCTTATCCCTATCCAACTTGCTACTATTACTTTTTTGATTTATTCCTTCCGTGCAAGGGTAATGACTTTCAAATAAGAGGAATATGCGCATGGCAGCTCATTGCTTTTGCACAGGTGAAATCAGCTGCTGGTCCCGCAAAAGATTGTCATCCATCAAAATATTCCAAAATGTTTGGTCAACAGTTTGTCAGCCTATTCAATAGCAGCCACCCAGTCCTGTATTTTTTCAAGAGCACTGAAACCACATATTCTTCATGCAAATATTTATTAGACTTGACTCCATGGTATTTATAGGGCTGATTGATGCCCTTATCAATGATTGTCCTTACTACAATGAGCACAGTCATGGAATTACTAAGAGTCTGATCCACAAATAATTTTCCAGTGAATGTGTCTGTTTTCTAGAAAGTCACTCCTAAATTATGAAAGAAAACCCCTCAAGACGCAAAACAAGCCCTGCATAGAGAATCCATTATTCTCATCACATTGTCACAGTAGTCATTTATATCTTATACTATAATCAGCTGCTGTCCATGCAGGTAACAGCGGTGGGGCGGTAGTGTCGTGTAAGGGGGGATTCCGAGGGACGATGCTGAGGGAAAATAATTATTTATTTAATTTTCCTTCGTCATCGTCCCTCGGACCCCCCCCCCCCCCTTAAACAACCCCACCGCTCCACCGCTGTTACCTGCACGGACCGCTGCTTACTATAATATAGAAAAAAGAGCACACAAGCTCCAGAAGTCATCCTGACACTTAAATGGCAGATATTTAGAATGTACACTAGGTAGTCTGGGTGTTATTGACTTAGCATTTTTTAACTTTACTAATTCATATTTTAATTCATACTTTGCCAGAAACTCATTTTATATGTGAACACAGAGTACATAAATTAAATGTGAATCTGCTGCTAATAATGACAGGTACAATTGCTGGTATGTAGCGAATAGAAAATAGCAAATTCATGTGGAGAACAAATTGACAATAATTGTAAGGTTCATATAGAGTACCTTAGGAGCTTGTCTCAGTACACCAAAGATTTGATTCTTATTGACTGGAATGTTTTGGAGCTCACCCTCTTATTTCCCGTGCATTCAATGAATAATTTTTAATTGTGAGAACAGCTTGGTGTGTATAGACTCTCCAAGTACTTTGGTAGAGCTGCAAGCAAGTGTATTGTATTTCCCAGGCATCAGGGCTTTGCTTTATTTGGACAAAGTAGTCCAGTTGTAGTGCCTTCAAGGGATGGGCTATTGCAGGATGAATCCATCTGAGGATGTTGTAGTGCTCAGATGGGGAAGGTAGTCGGGTTTTTGGGAGGTAAGACTTGGTTCGTATTGAGGACGGTCGATGAAAATATGCCACTGTGGCTTGTTGATTTTCATATAATTGCAGAAAGAGCACAATTGTAATTTCTGGTTAGAAGGGTGCTCAGAAATAAATAGTATAATAGCTGGCCCATTACATTGAAATATCTGCCTCAATGTGTGTTATGGTAGAACCTGGCCTTGACCATTTAACCCAGTGCAGGGGACAATTTTTGTGGATTACCTAAACTGTTGCCCAGGAAAACATTGTGCATGGCCACAGTGCTATGAGTGTTTGTTAAACATCACTGGCATATAGTGGAGGGGCTTTTAGGGAATCAGAAATTCTGTTAATACGGTTTGAAGTTGTTGGTTTTTTTTTGTGGAGCCCATGCACGTTACAGAAGTGTAAACGAGTAACCCCGGGCAGTGCGGAGATTTGCCTTCTCTGTATTCCACAGAGAATGCAGAGAAGGCAAATCTCCGCATGCTCCACTCCAACCCCCCCATTATAAAAAGTAATTAAACATTATTTAAAAAATAAATTTAAAACCACTTACCTGTACTGCGGCGTCTCTGGACTGCCCTCCTCCTCTTCTTCGCTGTCTCGCTAATCCTTGTGAAAACTGTGCATGTGCATGAGCCGGCGCATGAGCAGTTTTCACAAGGATTAGCGAGACGGCGTAGAAGAGGGGAAGGGCAGACGGGGGACACCGCAGTACAGGTAAGTGGTTATGAATTTATTTTTTATTAATGTTGAAATCCTCGTTATAATATGGAGGTGGAGGCGGGTTTTGTAGCGTAGCGTAGCTTAGCGTAGCGTAGCGGAGATCCACTGAGTTTGTTTGCAACTCCGTGGACCTCTGTGTAGCCCTGCTACGCACACTACACCTGGGGTTACAAATAAGTGTGAAGAGTGAAGCAGTTTGTTTCACTCATAAGAATGGGATGAATAAAAGGGAGGACCTCCTGAACATGTTCATATGCATGTCTGTGCCTTCCACTGCAGGTAGCCAGATTTTGATGATTTTCTCTGGTTTTTATGCCTTTGAAAGTATCCTGCAAGAATTTGAGGATAGTCCATTGGTTTAACATGTTATAGGTACAGAGAAGTGCAGGATCATTGGTGCTTCTGACTGATCCTTATCTAATTCTTTACTCAAGTAGTACCTTTTCAAACTCTCAAATTGTCTTCGTGTTAAAAATGGAAGATTTGCTTACCTGGCAGCCTTCTTCTTGACACAGTGTTTTGTTTTCAGTAGGTCCACCTTTCTGTCCTGGCACACCCTCCCAGATGACTGGAAGTGCACAGAAGTGTGAACCCTGCTCAAGAAGCCCACAGCTGACCCCAATGACCTCAAGAACTATCGGCCCATCTCGCTCCTCCGTTGCAGAGAAAACAGACCCGTCCCAATCCGGATTCCGAAGCAACCACAGCACAGAGACCACCCTACTCGCCGCCACAGACAACATCCGCACCCTCCTGGACCAAGGCCACTCCGCAGCCCTCATCCTACTTGACCCATCAGCAGCCTTCGACACCGTTTCCCACTGACACTAGTCGCCAGACTACACGACCCAGGCATACAAGAAACAGCCCTGGACTGCATCCAATCATTCCTCACCGGAAGAAGCCAATGGATCAGACTCCCACCCTTCCTCTCCGACCCCACAAAAATCACCTGTGGAGTCCCACAGGGTTCATCACTGAGCCCCACCCATCCGACAACACGGCCTCAACATCGTATCCTACGCCGACGACACCCAGCTCATCCTCTCCCTCACCAAAGACCCCACCAAACTCAGCTTCCAGAAAAGAATGCAATATGTCGCAGTCTGGATAACCAACAGCTGCCTGAAGCTCAACGCCAAGAAGACAAAAGTCCTCATCCTCGCAACCACTCCTTCTGCATGGGACAGCACCTGGTGGCCGACTGCCCTCGGAAGCCCACCTACCTCCTCAAACTACTCCAAGAACCTCAGCATCGTACTCGACTCGTCACTCACCCTGAACAGACAGCAGGTCAACGCCGTCACCTTCAGCTGCTTCAACACCCTCCACATCCTCCGCAAGACCTTCAAGTGGATCCCCCCTGAGTCAAGGAAGACAGTCACCCATGCACTTATCACCAGCAGACTGGACTATAGAAACGCACACTACGCCGGTATCAACAAGTCCCTACTCTGCAAACTCCATACAATACAGAACACCGCCACCAGACTCGTCCTCGGCATCCCCCGACACAAACACATCAGCTAACACATACGAAGTCTCCACTGGCTCCCCTTGGAGAAAAGAGTCACTTTCAAAATCCTCACTCACGCCTACAAATGCCTACACAACAACGGACCCAAATACTTCAACGACAGAATCAACTACCACGTACCCAAAAGAAACCTCCGATCTTCCAACCTCACACTGGCCAAAACCCCGCGCATCCACAGAGCCAGAGCAGGCGGAAGATCCTTCTCTCACATTGCAGCCAAGACCTGGAGCGAGCTACCGGCAGACGCACCCCCTCCCTGAACATCTTCAGGAAGACCCTCAAGTCCTGGCTCTTCAGCTAAACAGATCTGCAGACCTCTCCCTCGGCTCCTTGAGACCCTCACGGGTGAGTAGCGCACTTACAATTCCCTCAATAATTGATTGATTGAATGGCATGGTGAGCAAAAAAATTATGGATTTAGACCCAGATCTCTGTACTGGGGTGAATGTATGACATTTTTCTGCATTCTGTCCGTCAATTGTTGTTTTTGCTGTTCTTTTTGCATGGTCGGGCGGCAAAAGCAGGAATTGATTGCCAGCACCACCCCCAAGCCCCCCCCGCTTGTTGTTTTTGCATTTGTCCCCCCGAGTGGGACGACTATGCCCAGACATGGGCCCTGTGCTCTCTATGCCACTGAATGCAAGCTTTTCTGACTGATGAGGGGTGAAACCCCAAAATCGGTTTTAGGAGGCTTGTTTCCAGTCCAGGAAGGACCCGGCCTGGCAGTTCGGGCTAGACTGTTCCTGTTGGGTACAGGGTCAAGACTGATTTGCATATGGCTGGGTTCAAACTGGAATGGCATGGTGAGCAAAACAAAAAAACTATGGATTTAGGTCCAGATCTCTGTACTGGGGTAAATGTATGACCTTGTTCTGCATTCGGTCCGGCAATTGTTGTTTTAACCTTTGTCACCCCGAGGGGGACGGGTATGCCGAGATGTGGGTCCTGTGCTCTCCATGCCACTGGAGTCAAGCTATTCTGGCTGATGAGGGGTGAAAGCCCAAAATCGGTTCTAGGATGCTTGTTTCCAGTCCAGGGAGGACTTGGCCTGACAGTTCAGGCTGGACTGTTCCCATTAGGCACAGGGTCAAGAATGATTTGCATATGACTGGGTTCAAACGGGAATGGCACGGTGAGCAAAAAACTATAGATTTAGGCCCAGATCTCTGTACTGGGGTGAATGTATGACATTTTTCTGCATTCTGTCCGTCAATTGTTGTTTTTGCTGTTCTTTTTGCATGAGCGTGCGGCAAAAGCAGGAAAGCAGGAATTGATTGCCAGCACCACCCCCGAGCCCACCACCAGCTCTTAGGGCCCCCGGGGGCGGGAAGGGCTGGGACCACCACAGGTGGCAAAAGGCCTTGCTACGCCACTGGGGGACCAGTCATTGTAGCGCACTAGTCCTCACAGAGATGGTATTTGTCTGGGTTTGTCAGGGTGTAGTAATACTTTGAGGGCACACAAATACACCTCTCACTGTCATCGTTTATATTTTTCATCTTCTTTTATCAGTGTGGGGACAGGGTCGCCAAAGTGGACAATTGCCTGGACCTGTACACGCTGTAGTGTTTACTTGGCATGTGTGAGATATAGATAACGATATTTCTCCATATATCCCTACCTTGAATTCATTTTCTCTGGAAGTGCAGAACCAATTGTTTGCCGTGTTTGAAGACTGCTCACGTGTGCATTATATGCCCTTTATATAGTCTCATGCTGATGCAGAAAGGATTACAGACCTCTTCTGGAAAAAGGAGGAATTAATGACACATGACTAGAACACTCCTAGAAGTCCACACGATGCCCACATGTATTTATTTATTGGATATGAAAAGTATGCAATTTTTAAAGGCAGCCTGGAACTAAAGACGTTGGAACGTAGTTAAAATGATGATCTGCTAATCCAAGATTTAAGTGTTTTCCTGAACGGTATGTGTAGAACGTCATTTCACGTAAAGTCATAGGAAGAGAATTCCAAATCAAAGCAGTTTTATAGGAAAAGGCGCGCCCGCCTTGGTGACGCTTTTTAATCTTAGGAATGTGCAGTGGGGAGGCCTGTGCAGAGCACAGAGTGCAAAAGGGAACGTAGCGGGTAAATATGATCATCAGAAATATAATTATGTTCTGATGTCGTGCCTTAAAGCACAATCAGAGTCTTTTAAACTTGGCACTAGTGATTAGGAAGCCCTCACTTTAGCTTAGTAGATATAGGAGCAGAACACGGAAGTTTGAGTAGCAATCTGAGAACTGCTTTTTGGAACAATTGATCAGTTACCTCCTTCTGTGCAATGTTAGGCAAGAAAGGTAGAAGAGCAATGGGATGGTAGTTGCTCAGTTCCTCAGTGTCCAAAGAAAGTTTCTTTAAAAGTGGAAACACACACACCAGTTTCCAGTCGTTTGGGATCATGCTGGCTACAGCAGGGAGAATTAGCTAATTCTTAGATTGGAGGTGTTAGAGGGTTGGCAAGTTGATGAACAATTCTAGCTGGGCTTGGTCATCACACTTTCTGATGGCGTGTTCTCCTTTCTCCACTGTAACCTCCTATGCAGGCAATTCACAGTTCTGATGGCAACTCATGGATTAACACTCCATGGTCAAAATAGTGATATGCAGGTGGATCAAAGCAGAAATTAGGATCAGTTTTACAGACCTTGTACTACCAGAACCGTTTGTTGTTTTGAGACCATGCACAAAACATTTGCTTGCCACTGAAAAAATGGTTTATTGCTTTTTTGAAAATTCTATTTCTTTTTAACTCTTACAAATGTGATTTTTTTTTTGCATTTCGACCCAGTAACACACTTCATTTTACAACACAATGCCAATGAAAATTTACAAGACATCTGCAACAATTCTGAACTTTCGTCACAATAGCTAATTCTCAGGGCAGCGATTCTGTACTTATGCCAGGGTCTCCAGCTGTTTCTGTAATAAGAGCTACATATGGTCAATGAAAATCCTCTTGCGCTACTAATAGTTTTAGTGTTGTAATGGTGACCACATGAGACAACAGTGCATTAGTATTCACCCCATGCAGAATTACCAGCAGTGATCACATTAGTGATTCAGGCATGGCTGCCAGAAGAGATTTTAAAAAGACTTTGGGGCTGATTTAAATTTCAGCGGACGGGTTACTCCATCACAACGGTGACGGATATCCCATCCGCCAAAAAATAAATCCCATATTATCCTATGGGATTTATATTTCGGCGAACGGAATATCCATCACAGTTGTGACTAAGTAACCCGCCTGCTGAAATCTAAATCAGGCCCTTTGTCAGTGTGGAATGCCGTTTTGTGAGTAATACATAAGACACCTAGCTGTAATATGCCTGGTACCAAGGTAACAACATCATTAATAAGTCCCCACTACCCACATGATTTATCACTCAACATCAGCTTTAGATATATTTTGAAAATTCAACAATTTTTGTCCAAAAGACAGTTTATGAGTTCTCAAAATGTACATTTTTTTCTCGAATAACCACTTTTCAATTTTGATACTCATATATTAGTTCTAACCAGCAAAAGCTTCTAATTTAGTAGGCTGGGCTGCACAAAGGAGAGCTACTCACTGGTAGTAGGAGAGCTACCAGGAGCTTACAAGCTATTTGTTGGAGATGTTTAATTTATGCCAATGACGGAGGCAAACCCCATGCTTCTTTAATAACTCCCTTTTCCATCCTGAGCTGCAGGTAACTATGAAAGAGAGAGAATACATTGGCATTTTCTAGTTACAAACCCAAAATGACAGCAGCACTTGCAGAGGTACACAATCCTAACCCAAGTTCTGTGGGAAAAGGGAAGGTTGCTAAGGAGGTTTACTAATCCCAGTGCACACCCTCTCATAGTGCTTCTCCTAAAATAAATAAGCCTGTGGCTGTTGACAACCACACCATTTTGACAAATGATCATACTAATAGCACAATAGGGACCACATACTCTCATTCCACCTCCTGGGCCTGGTGGACTTAATTATCACTTTAATAAACACACATTAGAAGCCAAAAAGTCTACATTAAATTGGGAATCTGATACACTTGTTATGCAGATTGAACTATGGAAACACTTGCCTCTTTTGTTTGGTTAATGCGCACACACATAGGGTCTTTAAGCATTCTACTCAGTGCTATCAAAGAAGAATGTAAGATACAGTTCCAAAATACTCTTGTGCTGCTGTGACAAGCTATTATGTATCTCAGTGATATTGATAATATACTAGGAGAAGGGTATACAGTGGTAATATAGAAAGATGGTGGCTCGCGGCTAGTCATGGACAGATGCTAGTCCTCCCAACTTGTACCTGATGCTGTGCTGAGCTCGGGGACTTCATCTTTGTGTATCTGTGCCCCCCGGATGAGGTGTTCCAGTCCTCAAAGTGCTGTAGCATCGTTGGTCTGCCTAGGGATTTGGGAGTTGGACGTTCCTGTACAGGTAGCGGCCCGGGGCAGAGAGCTTGCAGCCTTTTGTGGTTCGCCTTGCAGCAGCACGTTGGGCGTCACTGTCTCTCCGCTGTAAAAGAAACCCCAGCCTCAGCCGCGCTTGGAGGTGTGCTCATAGCCTGTGGCCGTTTCTGACCAGTGGTAGGATTATCCGCCTCTAACAGTTTCTCAGCCCTTGCTGCTGCCGCTCAATACATTGTTTCCACAGTGAGGTTTGGACAGATCACTGGAACATTGTTGCAGTCTCTCAGGGGGTCTCAACTGCAGTCCCGGTGTCTTAAAGGGGACTATATCGATGTAATTCATTTTTGAGATGTAGTGGTTTTCATTGTTATTTCTCCAGTGGCAACGCCTTCCATATTTCTCAGGATGCCGTAAAAGGGGGAAGAGGGGCCGGACTCCCACTGCTTGCTTCCTGAGCCTACGAAGAAAAGGGAAGAAGAGGCTCTTGGTGGGAAAATTGGCTGCCAGTAAACCTGAAACCTTAGGGGATTCTGGTGCCTCAGATGGTTTAGACTGCCCCTATACTCAAAGCTTCACCACTGAATCTGGCTTCTTAAAGCTAGGCGGCAAGACTCAAGGAGGGTAAGCCAGATTTACCTGATGATTTGGGAACAATACTGCCAGCTTTGGGATAAGCTCAGGTTCTATGCCAACATTCTCCCAGAGCACTATTGACTGCTGCATCTCACTCCTCACTACTGTCACGAGGGATATTGCGTACAAGGTAGTGCTTCCCCCAAATGCATCTAGTGAAGGCTGTGCTGCTGATCCTCTGACAGCATTGGAAGTGGCTGCGTTGGAAGAGGCACCATCAGCCAGTAATGCTGGGCCATCAATCTCCAACCTTACACTGGGCTATCCTCTCCCTGAGGGGGTTGATAAGCATCCACTTGACCATGGGTCTGACACTTCAGGTGCCCAGGTGAATATGACTGATGGAGATCCATCAGGAGCACTAATCGCTCAACCAACTTGGCTCGGGGGCTCTTGAGAGGCTACTCCTCAGATTTCATTGCAGGAGAAAAGTGCCACTTTTGGCAATCTGGCCTTACCTCTCTGCATCATTACACAGAAGCCCCCTGAGGCATTTTACTCGCATTCTGACTCGGCTGGTCAGTCTGATATTGACGATCCAGTGCCCCACCTGAGTCCTTACCTGAGAACAGTTTTTTTTTTAGGTTTATATCCCGTGAACTTATACCAAAGGTATCAGGCATCAGAGCGCTTTACATGAGCACCAGTTGCGTTACAGACGCACACATTCATTTTTGTTAGGCACAGGGAGATTGAGTGATTTGCCCAGAATCAAAAGATGTTGACCATCCCTGCAGAGACTCAAACCTGGTTCCCCAGCTTTGAGGTCAACCGCTCTAGCCGTTAGGCCACATCCTCTCCTCTTTTTGCTTCTAAAGAGGCTGATGATCGATTTATCAGTGAGTAGTCTCATCATAAACTGAATGACACTCAGCGGGAAAGACTGGAAGAGCCTATAACGGTGCTTGAAGTCGAAATGGCCATCAGTTTATTACATAAGGGTAAAGGTTTTGGCCCGGACCAAATTCCATCGAAATTTGAAGTGGCTTTCTCACATATTTTAGCACCTGACCTCTGTGATCTTTTCAATTCTTTCGACTCTGTGAATCAGGTCCCAAGATCTTGGAAGGAGACTAATATTGTTATCTTCCCTAAAAAGGGAAGGACCCTTCGTACTGTGGCTCCTATCACCCAATATCTCTAATTCATTCTGACTATAAAATCTATACCCGGATTTGGGCCAAGAGGCTATCCATGGTGATCTCTTGCTTGATCGACTTGAACCAGCATGGGTTTATACCCGGATACGGCACAACTTCTCATATCATCAACACACCCATCACCTCGTTGGAGGTAGTTTTAGCAGATGGGGACCCTGTTTGTAGGATGTTAGATGCCGAAAAGTCTGTTGAGCGGGTTTCCTAGCCGTTTCTCTGGGCAGTTATGGGTGCCTCAGGATGCAGCCCTTGGGTCTTATCTTAGGTTTGCCAATTGTATGTCAGTTTGAAGGCTAGTGTTCTCTGTGCTGGCAGACTCCAATTAAATTTCCAGAAGCCCCCCTCAGGGCTGCCCCCTCTTGCCTCAACCTTTTGCGTTATATGTCAAACCCTACATACAAGCTCTCAAACTGTCCAAGGCCATTCATCCTATGCATACACATCAGCTCAAACTGAAATTGATGATGTGGCTATTTTTACTCCCACCTCAGCCACAGCTCTTAGAGCAGTTGAGTCGGCCACATGGAAATTCGGTAATTAATGGAATCAATTACATCTGGCTTTGATTGGGCATTGCAACCTCATTAAAATGGTAATTCTTCCCCAATATTTTTATCTCTTTAGGTGAATCCCTCTTTATTTCCCTAAGCTTTTCTACAATAAAGTCAAAGCTTGTTGTCAGAATTTTTTTTAGAGTTACAAGAAACCCGGTGCAGTATACAACTTCTCCAATTACCCTGCGATAGAGGTGGCGTCTCCCTCCCGTTGTTACGAGATTATTTTCTGGCTGCTTTCTTTTCAAGGCTTACCTCAGTTCTTTCCAGGGAGCCATGGACTCAGAGTGTTATGTTTCCAGGTTATTTACCTCGGGGGATTCCATATCCGCCCGTACTGATATGATCGATACTGTGTATTTCAAGAGAACCAGGTTTTGGATGTCAAGGGTATTTATTTACCCTGGGGTTCTCTTAAAAAGGTATTTCCAGACATTACTCTTTTCGATCAATATACGTATCTGGGCAATGACCGTAATATGCTGTCATTTATACACCATAGATTTCATGAGTGTTTGGAGAATGCTAAACCTTTTACTTTGGGACAAATGTTTGATGGTGGCATATCTTTGTACTACGAGACTCTGCAGCAACGGTTGTCCCATCCCCATATAGACTTCTTTAGATACTTACAAACTTGGCATTTTCCAGCTTGTGTTGAAAAGGATGAAATTCATTGTTCCCAAAATTGCTTTTTAGACTTTACGATGAAATGCCTTCAAAAGGGTAATATAAGCTTGGCTTTCAAGATAATTCTTTCAGCAGAGCTCGAGCGAAGGCCGATCAATTTGATTTAAAGGCAGCCAAATGGAGCAGACATCTTGGGACCTGGTGACTGTCAATGGCATGATGTTCAGTATCTCTCTCATGCAGAGTATTCTTAATATCTCTTAACTCAAGGCCCATCATATTAAATGTATCGATGATATCTATTACACGCCCCATCGTTTATATATCATGAAGCTGAGACAAGACGGTGTGAAGCTGAAAGCGCAAATGCTGTATATATATTTGCTGCATGTTTGTCTATACGTAATTACTGGTATCATATTTTTGGGAAACTCAATGGGAATGTCCACACTCACATTGCATGGGACCCGAAGCAAATTATATTGGGGCATCTACCATCTATCCCACGCAACATGTCAGGGATTTACTTTTTTGCCATCACTTTCACTAGGCTGGTTCTTGCATGACATTGGCTATTAAGAGAGGCTCCCAGCCCGTCGGTACGTTGGCATGAATGTCTAATACGTGTTGCCTGGAAATGATTATTTTAGATATTGTTATAAGTAAAACCAGGTTGAATAGGTTATAGGACCCTGTGGGTGTTTGGATGTGCTGTATTGTGGCTTGACAAGGCTTGTCTTCATCATACCGTCTCTTTTTCAGGCTCATATGATTGTTTCTACATGACGCTTCCTGCACCCTAGCTTTTACCTCTGATTGTCACCCATTACATGTTGATTCTGTCTTCTTTTTTTTTTTGATGTATGTTAAGCAGTTTTTACCTTGATGATAATTCTCTTCAACCCAAAAATTATGATATACTAGAAGAACTCAAGGGATTGGCTAAATAAACAGCATTTCAGAATCTGGAGCAGTGTCAGGAACAGACTTTGTTAACTGTTGATTATTCTTCATGCAAAGACATCCCTCATACAGACTCACTAGATAAGGTGAAATAGTTAAAAGATTCGAGAAACATTGCAATCCCCTCTTCTTTCATTTGAATAATAAACAGACTGAAAAAAATAAACAAAAAGGCCAACAATGAAAGATTTCTGGGGTTCTTTATTAATAACTAAATTTAGGGACATACAGATCAATTTTTTCCAGTCTCTCTGGTGAATGTTTCAAAGAGCCCTGCATTTTACCTCACTTTAAAGGTAATTTCTACACTTGCCATTGTGTTCCCTCTATGTAACAGCTATTGTCCAATGACTTGTATAACATTCAGTTTCTGTCTTGTCCATGAACCTTTAGTGCAGACTTTTCATCAATGTTACCTTTAACTCATCAGATGCACTAGAATGCTTTTGAAACCATAGACAACCTTTTGCCTATTGTGGAATCTTCCTCTTGAAAACTCACTCTTGTGGTAACTATCCTGAGGCTTTGGCAAGGCCAACACCCACGATTATTCATCCCCATTGCTAGTCAAACAATCGATCTCGATGGGGGCACCGGGAATGGCCTCCGTCCCTCAGCGCCAGAATAAAAATCTTATTTGAGTTCAGGAGAGCATGGAGAATGATTATTTGGATATAACACCCAATTCCAGATCCAAATTTCAAAAGTGATAACAAATACTGGTCTTGGTTAGCAGTGGCCCATACTGCAGAATGAGATTTTATTACTAGATCCACAATTACCAAATAATCCGATTTACAATACCCTTTCTTTAACTCAAAATGCTATCTTGGAATATCACAGGATGGGCAACATTGTTCATTGATACAGCAGTGATAGGGTTTTAACTTTACTATCAAATACTTTGCCTTCCAGGGACATGGCTACTTGGAGTGGCTATTCTGCAAGGTTATGTGCTTTTTCTGTTACAGCTACTTGCACCTTAGTTGGGAGGTGTTGCAAAGTGTGAATAATAATTTTTTCGGATAATTGCTATACCTTGTGGTAAAACGTATGGCAGGGACTCCAGGCGGAACACCCCTCAAAGTAGAGGAATATCTGCCTAAGGAAGTATTGTTCTGATGCAGAGGAGCAGGCAAAGGCATACACCAGGTAAAAACAAACACCAATAGCGTAAAGCACAGGAAGAGGGCAGAGAAGACCAGCAACACTAATGTGAACAAACAGGGAGCAGAACCAATAATGATCAAACGTACTGGGTTCCCACAAGGATTGTACACATGTAGGACTGAGAACTTCCCATAGCAACAGGGAACATCAAAGTCTCTGTGAAGATTACTTTTCAGATAGTCACCCTGCACACCCCATAGAAAGGAGGCAGCAGAAGTGATTCTGTAAGTACACCCTAGGGTACAAACAAGGATTTTACTAACATACACAAGACAAGCCCCTTTGAGTCCAGCTGGAGTCACAGTGGAGATTCCTAAGGAAAAAAATGTCAGACTGTCACAGTTGAGGCACTTAAGGCTACATGTAACACAAGACAAAGGATGGGCAGGGATTGCCATTTGGAAACCAAGAGCTAACCCCTGTACAGAAGGAATACCCTGATACACAGATGAGGACAAAATAGCACACTTACCAGACTCAAGAGCCCAATAGAAGTACAGAGAGCAAACAATAGAAAGGGACCTAAGAGCTGTAACAAAAAGTTAAGAGCAGGGCATTCAAGGAAAAAATGGATAACAAACAGAGCAGGACAAACACAAGGATTTTAGGAAGCAAACAAGAGACTGGAACACGAAGAGAGCTAGAGAATGTAAGAGAAACAGTGAAAAGGGGAACATAAACAAAGGGCAAAATCTAGGAGATGCTGGAGTACATATAGGTAAGAATTATGGCAAACAAAGGAATAAGCAAATAGAATTAAAAGCAAGAACAAAGGGAGCAAACCAGATACAATTTGAAAAGGAGCAGCCCAGGTGCTGCACCTGAGTGTAGAAAAAAAAGATAATGGACCAAATAAAGCAATGCAGAGGTAGGAGAAATCTGCAGCACGCTGCACAGGAGCAGAACACAAGCTCTGGCTTAAGCAAACCAGGAACTGGACAAGCAAACAGGCAACAAGAGGTTTGATACACAGGGGCTCTGACTTCACTGCACAAACCAGGAGCTTCAGGCAGTGGCAACTCATAAGCAGTTCCAGGCAGCAGCAAGCCCAGAGCAGAGGCACATGACTGGGCTGCACAAGAGTGGTTGCAGGTGTGTACAACTCCCATCTCTCACAAGCATTGGAGGAGAGAATTCAGTCATGAGGAACAGCGGGACTATTCCTGTTGAAAGCAATGCACAATGGATGCCAGGTCTTAGTGAATACTTGTCATTGGACTATGGTACCTAAAATCCATGAAAACAAATGTAGGTGTTCCAATGTGTCCTAGATTGAAATGGGAAGCAGGCAGGAGTCATGCAGGGACTTTGGATGACTTTGAGTGGTGATTTGCAGACTGTAGTTTGTCCATGTACGGTCCCCCACAGGCGGAACGATGGAATCCTAACACCTATGTTTAGTGCTAGTGACTATCTTAACGCTTTATTGCAAGGCTTCATACTTGTGAAAACGTATATGCATGCATAGACTTTACTTAAGCAAAATTTAATTGAGAAATTATTACTTTTTATCTTATCCGTCAATGCCTCTGTTGGGAGAATTTTAGCTGGAGATTTTAATGCAAACGTACCACTGAACATAGACTCAGATGATATTGCCAGGATTGGTGACCAATCTTGACATATTGTCTGCATTTCAACCCAGTTTTGACCTCTCCTTCAAGTACTCCTAATGAAAGATTAATACTGTATAGTTTCTTTTACTCAGTATACAATTGCTTCCTAGTTGAGGAATTTAAAAATCTAAACAGAATAGAAAGTTATAATTCATCCCAGAATATTATATTCATCACTGGCCTAGAGAAACTGCAATTCTCTAAAATAACCAGAGAATTAGGTGGCATGGTGGCTTTCAAAAGATAAAATGTGGACCTTAACAAGCTGAAATATTTGGACCATTGACATGCATCCTTTATAATATATTCATAATGGAGGACTTATCATTGACTGCTTTTTCACCTATTTATAACTGAATATCCTATGATTATTGCCCACCCAAAGGCCTATATTGAATAAACTAGTATGACATCGTGGAATCTTTCCCACTGTGTTTGGCAGCCATGGTTTTCCCTAGAGTAGGGACAATCTAGAAACTATAATACTAGGGAAATTAAAAGATATTGTGCATAAGGCACCACTCTTGGCTTAACTGTTGATATCAAAGAACTTGAGAGACATTATTTTAAAAAAAAGTCAGGATGATTCCATTACAAGACGTCACAGTTGAACAACAGGTAAAACTCATCACATTTGTAAAACAGGCCAGCAATATATTTTGCCATTCTATAAATTACTTGGACTGAACAAGGTAATTCAGTTTCTGCTTCTTCTTGGATAGGGCACATTAGATCTCTCTCTTCCAGTGGAGATGGTAATCTACTCCTTAAGGTTCCACTTCACTGTAAGAAACAAATAATTGTAGAATTAATATACAACTCAAAATAAGATGGTGCTCTAGGCCCAAACTGTGTACCTAACAACATCTAAAAAGATGGCCCATTGTTTTGGGCGGACATTTTATTTCCTTCATTCAAGATCTCAGCAGAAAAAAACTTGTACCTGTTTCCTGGCAGGGTTCTATCTAGGGGTGGGCGTAATTTGCGTAATTGCGTTACGCAAATCTCAGCGAAACGGTAAAAAATCTCCGCGAACACGCAGAAATTCCGCGAACACGCGGAATTGCTTGTTCGCGATGCTTTTTTCCTGTTCACAATTGCTGTTTGCGTGCTCGGGGAGAAATATCTCACGAACACGCATTTTGAGAACGCGAACAAGCAAAAATTTCGCGAAATCGCGGAAAGCAGACTTTTGAGCAATTTCGCGTTCTCCGCGGAACGCGAAATTACGCGAATTCCGCAAATTCTGCGAGCGGAACGGAATTTACCGCCCAGGCCTAGTTCTATCCTACATCCAATATATGAAAAGGCAAACCATAAAACTTTAACACACTATCAAATGATAGCCTTTCTCGACACTGAGGTCATTATTTTTGTCAAATTACTACTTTGTGATCTGGAAGTCTGGGCCACCAAAAAAAGTCTCATTCCCATTCGCCAGTCCATATTCTGGCCACACTGTGATACCTAGCACAATGCAGGCCACTTAATTACATACCAAACGGTATTTGTTTAAAAAGTGTAAGCTATTCACTAATCTACAGCACTGTTTTTGTTGGGGGTTACAAACCCTTGTTGGGGTCATGCTAAGAACACTGTAGTATTTCAGATTCTCTACTGAGCCCTCTTATGGTGCTTTATACCGGCATACAGTTTAGAGTACAGCTTAGACAAAATCCATTTGTCTCGAAAAGCAGGAAAAATAGATCCTTAAAGCAGGGTGCCTACTTGCTCCTCTACTACTCAGCAGATATATTGTGGTCACATGGGCCTCGTTGGCAAATTTGTATTCACTCACCTTGCCCTATAGTTTGGGTTTACTACAATATGCTGGCAATACCATTCTGTTGGACTGTAATCAATGCTTCAAAGTCTGCAGCAGTTGTGTTTCAATGAGGCCTTTCACAAAGCATTGCTGCCACATAAAAAACCTACTGATTGTACGGAAGGCAGGCTATCATTAACCCCGAGTATGGCTTGAAGAACGTGGGGGACATTAACTTAATCTCGACAATCTCATTAAATGTAATTTGCTGATCTACCCCTCTAAGAGTTTATATGATTTCCTGGAGTCTCAAAATGTCAGACCTTTATTAAACATGGCTTCAGAGAATCTTTTGCTGCATCTCCTATATGGGCACACAGCCTTCCAAGCCAAGCTAGTCTCTACGTTAGAGGAAGCTCAACCAATTGCCTTCAGAGCTATTTAAACCTCTCCATTCCTTCCACCTCATACACTCAACTCAGGTACGAGTTTAACCTTCCCTACCAAGAGCTTAAGGTGATGAGGTACTTCTTGGTTAACATATTTGGATTACAACGTGCTCCTAATGAAACTAGGAAAACCGTCTCTGTGGACCATATTAGGATACAAATGTGGGGTACGGGAACCTTGGTTGCTATCCAGCAATGACTCAGTCAACAGTTTACATTTGGAGAAAATTCTATTTCAGTTTCCCAATATAAAGGCAACTGCAAATAAAATGTTGAAAATTATATCCTATAATCGGGACCTAGAGTCACTTAGGAGTTTGAAGGCTGCAAAATCCTTTATTGATTCGTACACTTTGAACTTTTTTTCCTCCTTATAACCCAATAAGTAAAAATGCACATCGGGCCTTCTTAGGAGTATGTTTTCTACTTGGTCCCATCTGGTAAATTAAAAGACATTGGTCAAATGAGGCCTCATATCACTTAGTTGTAAGCTGTGTAATTAGTCAAAGAAACTGTGATCCATGTGTTTTCCATCTGTCCATCAATGCCTTCGCTCAGAGATTACCAAAGCCTACTTTATTTGTTTACAATGTTAGAACTAGTATAGCAGCAGTCTATTTTTTATCAAGTGGACCAGACTTGATTTTGATGTGGTGTGATGTAGATACATTTCTCAAGCACTTAAGGCTGCTCTCACAGAAATATCTATAGTGTTTTTATAACCAGTGGTTAATCATTTTACAGTCATGTATCTTTCAAGCATTATACAATGGTTTCAGAGATCAAACTCAGTGACTAATGCTGTTCTTAGCTTTGTATTTTTGGCTGGAGCTGGGTCATTTTGATTTCATCTCAATTAACTAATCAAGGGTGAGGGAGAGAATCACTCTTGTTCCCCCTGGTAACTTTAGTAAACAACGAAAGAGTGAATAAGGGAAAAGAACAACAGCGTGGGCAAAAACCAAGAGAGTTTGTTAAAAGAACCCTCACTCACCAACCTGGTTGGTGACATGTTTCATCATCGGGTTCCCACCTAGGAGGCCAAGTGCCTCCCTGGTGTGCTGCGACGCCTGATTTACAGCGGAGCTGGTTTTTGATGGAAAGGTGGATGTGAATTTTTAAAAAGTTCGTGGTTTTAACCTATCATAAATTTAATCCAGGTAAACCAAAAACCGTTAAAAACAAGTGAGACGGACTGGAACTGGTTGGTTAGGATAACCAAAGCTCGTCCGGTTTAGATCAGTGAGAAGAAAATGGTCGACATGTTTCAGCTTATCATGCCAACTTGGCTAAGCATTCTTCAGGACCAGATGGCAAACCACGGCGGTATGCGCACGCTAAGGCGCACCCTAACCAGACCAAAACTCACTATAAACCAACGGCGAAGAACAACCTGCTTCATTTTTCAAGTTACCATCCACGCCCATTGAGAGAGAATCTTCCCTTTGGTCAATACCTACGCCTTCGACGCAATTGCAGTGAAGTTTCTACCTTCAAGAAGCAAGCACAGGAACTTACTGTGAAGCTGAAAGACCGTGGCTATCCCGATAAAATCCTCAAGAAAAGTAACAAAAGAGCCCGCAACCAAAATAGGGATGCCCTCCTGGAAGTTAATGTGAGAGATGACCAGGATACCATTCCTCTCACGTGCGTGACCACCTACAACGCAGCGTCCAACGCAGTTAGCAAATCCATCAAAAAACATTGGAATATCTTGAAGAGCAATAACCATGATTGGGAGAAACCCTTGTTCTCATACAAAAGAGCAAGAAGCATCAAGGATACGCTTGTACATACCCGCCCGAAAATACAGGAGAGCTGGCAGGATCAATCTGTTCTCAGTACGTGGGGCCTTCCCCCAGTGGTTGGCCACTATCCTTGTGGATCATGCAGCGTTTGCTATTTGACTTCTACCTCAAAGCACCTAGCGCTTGAACCAGGAAAACAATGGGTACAGAAAATGCACACCAACTGCAACTCCACAGATTTGGTCTACTTAATAACTTGCCCCTGCGGGCTAAGATATGTTGGCATGACAAGTAGGAAAATCAAGCAGCGCATTTGTGAACACCGTAGTACTATCCGTTGTCGCAAAGTGAGTACCAAACTCACTGAACACTTTCTACTGAAGAACCACACCACGAATGACTTGAGATGGACAGTTATTGAGAAACTTAACCCAGGTCCAAACACCCAACAGTCTCTCTTTGAGAAAGAACAACGCTGGATTTATCGCTTATCCACACACCAAGTAGGATTGAATGATAACATTCCTTGGAGTTCAGTACTGAAGCGATGAACTGTTTACTTAATGGCCATTCTATCCTCTGATCAGCTCAGCTTGACTAATACTGGACATTGTCTCATACACTCTCATAATCTGGTCCGTTTCATGGGGATTAAAAGTCAATGTATATAGCCTTTTTTAGTCTTTCTAGTTACCCTGATATTAGTGTTAATAGAGGATATCCAATTCACTGTCCTTCTAGCACGTTACAAGGTAAACAAGTACATCGTTTGTGAGCAGTTATTTAGCTTTCCAATAAAGCAATTCACACCGGCTATTTGGATTCGAGGTCCTTCAAAATGTTGTGCCTAAATGAATCAGATGTATTATTGCTTTGTTTGTCGGTCCCAAGGTCTTATTAAAGTTCGTCCGTTCAACAGCTTGCTTTTGTTTCACTCCCCCACCCCTGATGTCACACGCACGTATTGGGCATCACGTGACCGGTTTCACGGACTACTTACTTCCGTGTTTACTCAGTACCCATTAACATCCGGGCCAAGCAGGACTGAATCAGGTCTACAGCGGGAGTGTGCGAGCATGGAAGTAAGTTCGGGGCCCCCCCTTTTTAGGGATACATGTTCCCCTAGCCATTGGGACTTTGTCTTTCAGCCTAACAAGACATATTAACCCTTTTGCTTGTCACCATTCCAGATACTATAGCTCACTACCCCCCTCTCGGACCCATGATGTCAGTCGTACATTGCATACGAGTAAGCGGACCATTTCTTCTCCATGCTACTGTTTGATTATTATATTTCTGTTATGCATGCATTGGAGCAACGACGCCTGGCAACAACCACGGGCGCCTTAAAATCAGCACACTTTCACGAGTCAGCTCTCATTATTTACACAGCGGCTAATAGCCACTACATAGGCACTATTTTTGCTGGATTTACAGATTACTGTTAACTGATGCAGGCACTATACATATGCCGAGCTCACTACAAACACCTCCGGTGTTTTATAGGTTCATTTTAGAGGAGTAATGCTCGCCCCCGGGCAGTAGAGGCCGAATTTGCTAAACACACCCACTCCCGCTCCACAGCACGGGATTACCAAATTGTTTGTTCACTCAATTTCGCTAAGGACAGAAAATATCCAACAGGTCACATGTATATGTTTATGTGTGTTTGTCTGTTTTTCCTTCCTTACAGATTTTATTAGCCCTGGAATAGCAAGGAGGCTTATCGGTAGAACCGTAAGTTTTACCACTTTCATTCCACTGGTTAGGGTGCGCCTTAGCGTGCGCATACCGCCGTGGTTTGCCATCTGGTCCTGAAGAATGCTTAGCCAAGTTGGCATGATAAGCTGAAACATGTCGACCATTTTCTTCTCACTGATCTAAACCGGACGACGAGCTTTGGTTATCCTAACCAACCAGTTCCAGTCCGTCTCACTTGTTTTTAACGGTTTTTGGTTTACCTGGATTAAATTTATTATAGGTTAAACCACGAACTTTTAAAAAATTCACATCCACCTTTCCATCAAAAACCAGCTCCGCTGTAAATCAGGCGTCGCAGCATACCAGCGAGGCACTCGGCCTCCTTGGTGGGAACCCGATGATGAAGCATGTCACCAACCAGGTTGGTGAGTGAGGATTCTTTTAACAAACTCTCTTGGTTTTTGCCCACACTGTTGTTCTTTTTCCTTATTCACTCTTTCGTTGTTTACTAAAGACACATGGAACACTGCATGCTTTGACTACATTGCTACAACTACCTATTGAGGATTTCTTGCCGTCCTTCCCTATCATTCAGTTGCATTTCATGAGCTCATCAAACAATTTATTGCTGTTTATCTATAAATATGAATTATGGTGTTTTATAAACTATAGCAGTTCTACCTAAAAAAACTGATTGTTGTTTTCATGTCCGAAACTTCAAGGACTAAATATTGCTGGAAACCTTTTATGGTTAATCAAAGGAGTCCTCACTAATATGTGGGTTATAATTGAGCGACTCAATGATGTAACTTTCTTCGAAAATATTATTACAAGGGCCAGTATTCAACAATGATGCATACTAGCCTCGACATTAGACAGTACATATGAATATGTTAGCATTGGCTGACAATTTAGATTTGTGTGATAGCATGCCTCTGGGTTTACAGCACCTAAGGAAAGAGCTGGAAATGTATAACCAATGTAATTTCTTGACAAATAACATAGACAAAAAAGAAGATAAAGACATTTGGTAAATCAATCAAAATATTCAAATTGTTTGTTCCTGGAGGGTGGGTCAAACAAATAAAAATGAAAACTTGAAACTTAAATGTGGCAGAGCAGTGGGTGGTATCAGGAAATGCAATGGTTCTTATGGCACAATTTCTTACCCTTTTGTTTTAAGTTTTGCAGAGCAAAAATAACTACTATGGTGTGTTAAATGGCAATGGCCTATAGAGGCCACTGTTGCAAATGCTTGTGCTTAGTTTAAATGAATATGCTAAGATACATTAGTAACATTAGGAAGATGGTGCCTCTGGCTCTAATCTGACCGGGATGTGGTAATACAGTTGATTCAAGGTTTGTAGGTGCTTCATTTCTAAAATATTATTTCTCTCCGAGATATATAAAATTGCAAAGAGATATGTCAGTTAACACACTGAGCTGTGAAATTTCCACAAGTATGTCAAATACTTTTAATATTTACTTGAAAAATGTAACTCACCGGTATCATTTATCCTCGGATTAGGAGAATCTAGGATTATTTAAGATTAATTTTAAGAACAAAGGGCCTGACTTACAGTTTGGTGGACGGGTACGCATCGCAAATGTAGAATATAACACTCATGTAAAAAGGCGGACGGGATATTCATCACATTTGTGACAAGAGTTACCCATCTGGCAAATTCTAATTTAGGCACTTAGTTAGTGAACAAGTACATATGATTAATTTTATTGTCGATCTCATCCAACCTCAATGAAGTCAACTCGGCCGACAATTGAGTATCAATTATATTATTTACCCACACCAATGTTCGACTGGTTTCTTAAAACCAGACATTATGGATACATTTTTATGGTTTCAGATTGAATTCTGATCTTTTGTCTGATTATGTAAAGTTTGGCCATGAGGATATGCTGAAAAGCTTACGTTCTGTTGACCTTGTGGTCTGGATGTCAATGCCTTACATTTCCAGGCATAGAAGGTCACCTGAGGTTTTATCCGAAAACCATTTTTAAAATGTACAGTATCTGTACCAACTAGGTGGCATTACAATTTTTGGTTTCTCATTGGGACTACATCTTTAGGTTGTGTATGCAGGGTATTGTTATTAATTGAGAAGCACAGTTATTAATTGTTTTTAAATCTGTGGCTTGCTTACTTTTTTTCGCACTGTATTTGAGTTTTTTGTCTTTTAAACACAATAGTTTTATATCGAGTGCTAAATTAAATCTGCTTCAAATTGAGTGTTAATAATGGATTAGAAAATGTAACCATGGTTCCACATAGTTTTGGTTGCCTCCTTTTCTTACACATATGTACAATATATTAGTATATTATTTGGCAAATATTAATGCAAGATTTCAAATGTTAGAGAGGAACAAGCTATTTGAAAGGCATGAATGAGCTGTATTGTTTTTTATCTGCTTTTTCACAAGCCCAGCAAGTTTTCAGAAATTGCAGTGCTGCATCACGATCCCAGGTCAGCTTTTAAACTGTCTTATTCTGTGAATCTTTGTCAGTCTTTATGCTTCCTGTACTTGGATTTATAAGTCATTTCAGGTCTGCCTTTCTATTTTTCAGTGTTCAGATACAATTTTTTTTAAATGAAGGTCAAATAGCATGGTTTATAATCTTCCATCTGGTGACCCTGCGCACCCAACTTCAATTTCATAGGTTGATCTGCATTATCCATTACCTAGAGGCGAAATGCTGTAATTCTTACCAGCCCAGACAATGATTTCTCAGTCATTGCATGCATTTCTTTTAAATTAAACAGATATTAATGCACTAATAGTGCTTCATTTATGAAAAACTACCAAGAAGGACTACTGGATAGCTCGTTTCAAGGTTTTGTCTACAGAGTCTATGAGATCGCTTTCATCAGAATATCAAGTGTTTATTTTTATTGATTTTAGCATAAACAATTTCTTTTACATATCCATTATTTCTATGGCTCGGTACTCTCATTAACATACATGTGCAGTTTGCTCGATGACTTCAGTCTACATAGGCCTCGTCAGTGGACTTTACTGCTATATAATGCTGCAGTTTTACCTGTTATGGCAGTGGTATAGGGTTTCAGCTCAAATTAGTGAATACATTTTAGTGTACATTTTTTGTTTTTGCTCCTCTGGTATGCAGTACAATGATCCCAAACAAGCTCCCCAATGTGTAACCACATATTTACACGCAGGCTTCGTAATAGTCTTTTGTGACTACTCATAGGTTATGCACCCAAGACATGCATGAGCAACAACCTGAAGGAGCGTTACATCTAGTAAAGAGTACTAAGAAAACAACCTCTACTATACTCCAGGTACAGTAGTCAACCAAATTACACAATCAAAATACGACAAAGTGGTATGTAGCATGCTATATCATAAGTCTGCTCACAATTTGTGGATAGCCCACAAATATAACCGTCCCATGGGATGTGACACACAACTAAAAAAGCAGCCAGGCCCATGATTTACTCCGAGAACTACCATGGGTCTTAGGAATTTGATCTATGTCTATGGCAAGTGTCATGTGACCACAAGAAATTACCTACACCTGGTTGACAACTAGAGAAACAATGCAAATATTGAATCCCTAAGCTGTGCATGACCCCAAACCTTATAGTACCTACAGTGTGAATGCAACCAAGGACAGTACCGTGTTAACGGTAGAACTGAGCACAGCAAAGACATCAGGCCATGGTTCCACCTTGCTTCCTAACTGACATCATCAGAGCAGTATTGTAGCAATCACATACACAAGTAACAGTACACTACAGTATTAGGCACGCCAACGAACAGAACGCAGAGCACCTGCTAACCTCATAAATACATTCACAGTTACCTGCTATGCAACCACACAGTGCACACAAGCAGAATAGCTTTGAATACAGGTCCATGTGTAATTTAATGCCAAGGATTAAATCCAAGGATCTGGTGTTCCTGATTAGCTTGGAAAGTTGCCAAGATTCTCGTGAGAGGCAAGCCCATATTCAATGGGGGATTTCCTGGTTTCAAGACAGATGAACAGGGACTCCGCTACTTGTCTGTTCGAGTTTCTTACGAGACATCTATGATTGTATTCAGTTAAGCCATTTTTTAGGTGTTGCACAGAGTCAAATAATTTAATGCATGAGTAATCATAAGCCCATTAATGTGAAATAAGCAAGGGAGCCCATAAGGTTATGGAAGGTTTACAGACACATGTTAAATAAAATGGGTGTCAGGATAGATAAGTGTGGCATGCCAGATGTGGTTGTTGAGTGAATTTCTTTTTATCAGCAATAAAAACATGTGGCTGATACTAATCAATTCTTCAAACTTTCCCCAAGGATATTGCATGCTAATATCACTCTTGAATGGACCCCTTTGAGGATAAAGAATCTAGGGGTCACAATTAAATCAGTCCCTTTGCCAGAAAATCTGAGGTATGCTATTATGTATACTGTTAGGTGTACTATTTAGAAAGAATAGTAAGAATGAGGTTGTGTTAAAGGTGTTAAAAAAGGAGCAACCACCAAAAGCATGAATAATGAACACAGCGCTGTGCCAGGCAGGGGAGGAAGGGTGGTGAGCAAACTCTCCCCTAGTGGCAGAAAGTTCTCCTTGTTGCACACCAGGAAACTATATAGGTCTTTATCCAGCAGTTTCAGTGAAGGAGATATGCCAAATGCTGCTGATCGTGAATGCTAGTGGTTGCCCAGGTGACCCAAGTCCTTTCACCATTGGTGAAGATTGGTATGATCAAAAAATCTTGTCAGTAAAGCTAAAAACCCTAACATATAATTCTTCTTCTGTCTTATCTTCTTTGGTTCCTCATCAGTCATAAAATTGTGTTTCCTACTATAATATTTATGCACTGGTTTCTGCATGACACTGGACGTATCGATTAGCAAAGACCTGTTAATTGGCATTTTCCACCTAGGCATTTGAGATGATTAGGTCCCAACCTTGCCACTACTGTACATATCTTTAATTATTGTTTGGAAGGACCAAACAGTACAAGTTCTCATCATAAAACTGGTGATTCTGGTGCGCTCCCCAGCTTGAGGCTGGGACTTCCTACTAGCAGGCATGCTCCTGTCACTATTTTTAAACTTAGAGGAAGGAAAGAGAAAACACTGCCAAGATCCTAAGAATGCGGGGAGCCTGGCCAAGGCCCAGAACCTGCAGCAAACTTTTTCTTTAGAGATAATGACTGAACAGGGACTGCCTTGCAATTGTGGAACGTCTGGTTAACATGGCGAATCTGTTAGACTCGACGCTGTGAGGGCACTTCACAACTTATTCCCTCTTATGCGTGTGCTGTGGAGCTAATGGGATCATTACTATCCTGAGCATAGGGGAAACCTGGGTTCCGCCACTTGAGTACAGTTTGTTTTATAACTGAAAGTGACGGCCTGCATTTTGCTGGAGGCCTTTAGTTTATAGGGGTGATGTTGGGGCTAAATGACATGATGGTACTTTGGTCCTGGTACAGGTCTCACAGCTGGCAGAGTCCAGGTACTGAGTAGAAGATGGAGGAAGCCTGTTCTGTCCCCGAGGCTCCAGATCAGGAGGTCAGCCAACTAGCCCTTGAGTCACTCTGGTGGACCTAGATTCAAGATGCAAGTCCAGTCCTTCACTTAGGCCGAAGGGCAGCTGGGAAGCACAGCAGGGCAGCAGAGTGGCAGTCCTTCTTGCATCAGAGCAGCACAGCACTCCTTCTTCTAAATCTTCTACTGGTCCAGATGTGTACTCAAGATTTGTCGTCCGAGGTCCAATATTTGTATCTGGTGCCCACTTTGAAGTAGATGAAGCTTCTAAAGGTTTCTACCCCCCACCAGAGGAGCTAGGACTTTCCTGCCTCAAAGCCCTGACCCCATATTGTCTGGGGTCAAAATAGACTAGTGTCATATGCTTTGTGAGATTGTCAGGACAGTGCCTTTGCTAGGTACAAGTGTGGTAGGTGATGGATCCTCCCCCTCATTAACTCAGTGGCTACACTCTTTATTCAACTTCTTGCCATGTTTCATTATTGTGAATACATGAAAAACAAGCATTGGCAAATGCGGTAGTTCTGGCCTTGGCAATCTGAAGAGATTTTCTATTTCCCACTGGAAGGATGTGCCACAAAAAAAATGTTAACTAATGGGGCTCCATATGCCAGCAAAACTATTTTAAATTACTAAAATAACGTATACAATTTCAGTAAAACAGTATGGGTCCTTCCTAGCAGGCAAGTGTACTTAGAAGAGGTATAGAGGATTATCACAGCGACATGTGATTCTTATTGGCAGAAAGAAAAGGCTGATTTGGCTAATTATTGCAACCTGAAGACATAGTTTAAATACTCAAGGGTGATTAAAACATAAAAAAGTTAAGAAATCTAAAGAATCTAATGAAAAGAGCATCGGAAAGGTTACCTATTGGCCCACCATCATTGGCAATTAATTGCACATCTTTGTAGGTGGATGCACATATGTGATCAGGCAAAATGCTTCACTCGCAGCGTAAGGCAGCCAATGGATAAAGTGGGCTAATCCATTCTTCCATGCTGTACACTGCAGTGGACAGAAGTAAAATGTCAGCTGAACAGACCAATGAATGAAGGGTGTTGATCCAAAGTACATCTGTTTTTGTTTACATTTATGTTTTTTGTTTGTTATTTTTCCCTTACATGATTGTGGTAAAACACCTAAAGCCTTCTCTGAGCCACACCTAATGATGTGTGTGTATGTGAACAAAACAGACACCTCTGTGCTTCACAAGTGTATAGTTATTTCCATGTGATCATAAATCCACACTTTTTAACAATGATAAGGAGTAAATCAAGCCAAAACATTGTTCATATTCAATATATGGTGTATACAGATTAATTCTTATGAGCATTATTGCTCTTCTTTTTTACATCTATTTTTTTGTGAATCTCCCTGTAATGCATTTTCCCCTTGAGATGTACACTTGGCTTCAGTGACATCAATTATCATGATGTCACCAGAACCAAGATCACGTGGAATCACTTCCTGGGATTAAGAATCAAAGGTCATATGTTGGCACTCCATTGATGCCACTGAGATCAAAGAGTTTGTGATGTCACTTCGTCTACCTCTGACATATTGGTGAATTACCTGCCCTCTCCACAATTTCCCTCGAGGAGACTCACTGAACTGACTGAAAGCCTGCTTCTACTGAAATGCCCTGGTAATGAAAGAGAGGCATAATAATGGCTGCATCCACTTTCTGAATCCAGACTAGTTTCAGGGCTATTGCTGCGAGATTCTAGATGAAATGGAAAGCACTGCATTTTGAATCAGTCTGTGCTTTTTTACTGTGCCAGCCAAATTGCAGAATGTGCCCTGCATTCATGCTTTCCAATAGTATTTAATTGATGACGCACAGGAGTTTCCAGACCACACGTTGCTATTAATACATTTCCAAGAGCTCAAAAAACGTCAAAGTGACGACGCATGGTAACACAATGATAGGGCAACAGGGAGTCCATGTGATCAAATCTGCTTATATACCATTGGCGCATCTTGCATGGTACTCACAGAGCCTTTCCTGCCCAGGTTTGTTTTCAGGTTACATTGTGAGCAAATGCACCGGCAGAGATTGCGACTGTTTACTCTCTGATAATCGAGCACATGTGGTCACCCCCTCCCTCTCTGTTTAACCTCCCTTTACCAAACACTTTAGTAAGACCGTACAGCCAGCTTTCCCATATAAAGACCCCCCCTCCAGGGACTTACAAAGATCTGCTCTTTGGTTCTAACAGTGGTTCTAATGATTTATGCTCCAGCTTGGACTCTGAACAAAGCAATTATTTACTACACCACTCCTTCCAAGGGCATTACCTCGAGGTCCTTCCAGTGTGCCACATTCACAGTTTCACGAACAAGTGAATTCAGCAAGGGGTCTGAATATAAACTCGTCTATTTTGATATTGAATTTGAGGGCGTGTTTTACTAATAAAGAGAAGGTAATATTGTTTACAATAAATTAGCAGACTGAACATGCGAGCTTTTATGAAATAAAATGCATCTAGAATGCATACAAATGTTGTAAGCAGACATATTGAGATGCACTTAACCTGAACTGGCTAGAGTAACTTTTCTTGACTCGACTAGAAATGTTAACTGGGCATAAAATGTTTAATTCTTGAACTTTCCATGAACAAGTTTATTCGTAATAAATGTGTTTCTACTTGCACAAAGAACATTTTTAACTCTTGATTTGTTTTTGTGATTTAGGGCCTCATGTAGGTAGCCAAATACCGGTCGGTAACGGCCGAAATTTGGTAAATATCCCGTTACCGACCGGTATTGAGGCACTTGAGATGTAGGTGGCTGATTTCTGGATTCGGTATTTACCGAATCAGAATTTTAAGAAATCGGTAAAATACCGATTCGGTAAATACCGAATCCAGAAATGCTATGTAGGGGGCACTCAAGTGAGTGCATTATTGGTGTCTGGATTCGTTATTTACCACCACCACTACTACAACTACAAGTTGATGGTAAATGACGAATACCTTTAAAAAAGCATTTTTGTGCTATTTGTAAAGTGCCATGTGGCAGACATACATGCCCTTAGGGCATGTATGTGCGCCACATGTGCACACATGCACGAATCAGGGGTGCAACAGGGTGTCAATGTGACACCCTGCCACCCATGATAATGCCTCCCCTATTACCGATTCAGTATTTACCGAATCAATAATAGTAACTGGCTTCCCATTCATTCCTATGGGCCTCTAGGCCCATAGGAATGAATGAGAAGGGATGCATTATTACCGATTCGGTAAATACCGATTCATAAATACCGATATTTACCGAATCGGTAATAATTACCGATTATTTACCTACATACTATTTACCGATTCATAAATACCGAATCGGTAAAATTCGGTATTTATGAATCGGTAAATAGTATGTTACCTACATGAGGCCCTTAGTGAGGTAATGAAGATATTCATACATCGATATTCTGCATTTTAGATGTGAACTTGACCTTTTTAAATTATGTTTTTTTCCAATTAATGTTTTTTACGAATACAAATGTTTTGATTTCTATATAGACTGTTGTAGCTAAGGTACAAATTTGATCTATTAGAAGATTAGAGGTGTAGTTTAAACGTGAGAAAGAAGATCGGAATGAGAAAGTAACCCACATGAATTTATAACTGCCACAGCATAGTTTGAAACCTAACATTGCTGTCTGTGGAAAACTGCATTTTGGTGAGAAGAAGAGGAGTGATCCTGTTCTCATGAAAGCATCAAATGTTGATTGGCTGACTGCAGACAAAAGAAGCACCACGTTACAAAGTTTCCGAATGTGATGTCTATAATAATGTATGTTTCTAGCGTAGGTTACCACACTTTATGCCACTTGTCTATACAACTTCTCCATTTTGCACAGACTCAGACCTTAATCCACGTTGCTCTGATACTCTACAGAGTTTCTCAAGCTACTCTTTATGGGAAATTCTGCTGTGAATTATTTTGATTTATTGAGCTGACTTTAATGCTGAAGCTTTATGACTTTTCACACTCTCTGAAACGTGAACTCTTTATTGGTTCTGACTGGTTCCTTTTACCCGATTCTCGGAATAGGGATTCTTTGCTTTATGGAATGCGCTTAATGCATTTTATTACGATTTTTGCTTATTGATTTATTATAAGATTCTACTGACGAAAACTTTGTTGATTTTCTTTTGATTTAATAAAGATGACTTACTAAAAGATTTATAATAAAACCCTTCAAATCATACCAAACTCTTTCTATTGACTGAAAATAAATTAGTAATTGTGATTATAATTTATGTGACGCATTGCTCCTGATCTTCTCTAAAACAATGGCTAAGATCCATTCCCACAATTAGGAGCATGATGCAATGGTAAACCAAGATTCTTCTAACTGAGAACTGACTTCTGCCTCAGCATCTGCAAATCAATAAAAATGTACACATTAATGGTAGCCTTGCCCACTGTCCTGTCTTTGGATTAGATCCGTATCCACCTGCGAGTCAAAATATAGGTCTGGACTTTCTAGAACACTGTTTATTGAGGAAAGTGAGAAAAACATGTTGCAGAGGTTCATGCATAGTCAGTTAAAATTGAAGGCCATCCTGCTTGCTCAAAAAGGTATCACTCTCATTGCGCCCAATAGGCCACTCTTGGTTTCTGACCTTCACACGATCTAACAAACTGAGGCAGTGATATTACTGCTTAGGGGTATTACCATTTTGCCTCCCCCCAATCTTATTGTTAACACATATAAATTATCAGTGCTATTTCTTTTCATGTAAATCAAAAGCACTGTTCACATTGAAAGCGGACAGGCAACATTAGCAATACTGACTTACTTTTTTATACAGTACTTGCAAACACATTTCATAGCTATTTCAATAGTAGATGTTAATGTCATTGAATTTATTGAGACTCGATTTATGGATCTAGCTGCAGTGTCATACTCCGTTGGACATAATCACATTCAAAATTTCCTTCAAGTAACATGGATTTTAGTAACTGGCGTTCAACACTTTGAACAGTCGTAACAATTTTAGAAGGTCTTAATTGTTCAAGTCCAACTATTCATCACCTTAGCTGATACAACATGGAATTAGTGGTGTTTGAAATTGTGATTTTTTTTTTCTGAAACATGAACATTACATAAAATAATTCTTAAGGTATCCTGCATAAAAATCTTTTGCTAAAAAGTCAAAAGAGATATAGTCTATAAGAAATGTGTGCATTCATCAGCAGAACACAACATATTCCATTATTTCATGAAGGCGGAAACTGACATTCAATAGTGATTAAGTACATTTTTTGTAAACCACAAAATGGACATGTGTAGGAAAGTGCCCCTTTTTGACATGGTCTCCCCCATTTTTTGCCTGGTATTTGATACAATTTTGACTGACATGCACTGGGTACCTGCTAACATGGTCCTAAGTGTCAGTGCTCTTTCCCCAAAATAAGGTAACTGTGCAAGTGTTCCACAACTGGCAAGACCTATGGCACCCTTAATACTCCCTAATAAATGGTGCCCCTGGTACCTATGGAATTGGTACTACAGAGGGTCCCTAATGGCTGCAGGCTGTATTGTGCCACCCGTAGGGACCCACCACCAAACTTACACAGACTGCCATTGCAGGCTGTATGAAATGGTGCAGACAAAAGTGAAAACACAACATGGCACACACCTTGTGTGCCATGTCCCCACACACTGCATGGAATATATGTAAGTCACCCCAACAGCAGGCCTAACAGCCCTAAGGCAGCGTGCATTATATTACATGTGAGGACATATCTGCTTGAACAGATATGTCCCTGTTCTGTCTAGTCCAATTACTAGATAGTACAAGTGAACAGGAAACTTATCTTTGGTGCATGTACTGGGCACTGGTCATATAGAACTTCCCCAGCTACATGAGGGCTTCACTGAAATATAGGGTATTTGGTATCAAACATCTTGTTTTAATAAATCTGTACTGCTGCCATTAGTTGATTTATTACAACATGCACCCAGAGGGCACCTTAGAGGTCCCCCTAAAAGCCTACCAACTTCTAGTGTACTGGCTGACTGGTGTAGACCAGACTGACACCACAGACAGGTTTCTGGCCCCTATAGGTGAAAGCCCACACTTTCTGAGGTCAAAAACAATGCCTGCTCTGGCCGGAGATGTCACCACCTCCTAGCAGGTTGGCTAGTGATCAGCATATCAAGGAAGGAGGTTTCAAAGGCCTTGGCCGCCTTTGATATGTGACCCCAGCTTCCCCCACACAGGGGAAATGGCCAACCCTGCCAAGGGCCCATTTGGCACCCGGACAGGTGGGGAAATTAGCTAGTCAGGAGGCATGTTCACTATCAAGCTAGTTACACCCCTAAGGGCGTCTACCTGAAATGAACACGAAAAATGGAATTCCACCATCTTGGTTTTGGGTGAAATTAGAAACAATGGGTCAGGGTTATGTCCACTCCCACAGGAAGTAGTCTTATAGGAGTGTAGGCACCCCAAAGGTAAATAGCCCATTGGCTACTACCTTACATTCCCCTCAACACCCCTAAATTGAGTATTTAAATAGCACGCCTGACACCAGGAACTCAGATTCAATGGACAAAAGAAGAAAAGGACAAAGAAAGCGATAATTAAGGACCAGCTGCTGACTTTTTGGTGCCAAACACTGCCTGTCTCGACTTGTCTCGACAATAGCGACAAACCAACTCATCCTGCCACTGTGCATCTGCCAAGAACACTAGTGGGCTGCCAGCACATCACAAATTGCCAGCAATCGCCACTGGAGTAGATTAACTACTCCCCTGCAGCTTGCAGGCACCAAACAGAAAAGTCCAGTCTACCGTTCCACCCCCACCCCTGGTGAAGACCAACAACCGTGAGTACCCGTGACGCACAAGCCCAGCTGACCTAACCATGCTGCGACTGAGTTCCGCAGCCCGAGTTCATGAGACTGACTGTGCTTCCTTGCTTTCAGGGCCCTCACAAACCTAGCACTCTGTTGGGAGCTCCTGAGCTTGTCCCTAAACCCCCCCGCTGCAGCCTGTTTGTAGGTGCTCTCCCCTTTCCTTTGGTGTAGCGCGCAAAGCTACCAACCCAGCCAGCACCTCTACACCCAGACGCTCCAGGGCAGGTAAAGACTAACTGCTGGTGGTTCTTTGAAGCTTGGTCCCCACCACCTTAAGCCCTGAAGTGTTATATTCCATATAGGTACCCCAATATAGGCCTGGGTAACATCCCAGCCTTTCACCTATATTCGTCCCTACATTACATACATAACGAGCTGCTAGGACTGACCCTTTACCTAGTTACCATACTGCTTACAGAACATAGGGGTTTCCCTGAACAATACCCTAATACATTTCAGATGAGGATTCTTGGATTCTTGGAAACTCAGCAGGACTACCATCTCCTGCATAATAACTATGTACAAAGAGAACATCCGGTGATGTCATAAAGTGTTGGGAAGTTATGCCTCGATTGCCTAAAGACATCAACACTACCACAGGTGAAACACTTATCCTTACTTACAGAGGATGTGGTCCTACGGGATTTTTTATTAGGTCCCAGAAAGCCACGTCAAAAACGTTTCTTATATGCTGTCTATAATGCAATTTGGAAAATTTCCCAGCAAGAATCAGCAGAGAGACTACGAGAAATGGATAGGATTAACTTAGAAAAGGCGTTAGCCGTAGTTGACAATGGTATGACTACGTTAACATCCAGGATTTATTCACTGGGCAACATTGTATCTTCCGCTATTGATTTACTAGAACAAGATTTGTCCATACTACAGCACGGGCAATCGCAATTACGTTCTATTATGTTATTAAGCTGGACGCTGCAATCATTGCGTACAGATTATGTGCCTTGGCGTTTTATCAACAGTACGTCCTTGTTTTCTGCATACAATCTAACTGAAAAACAGATGCAAATGGCACAGAAGGGAGCAATATATACAATGCTGCATATTGACAACTGGACAGATTACCTTTTACTGTGGCAGAATCACCGTCTACAGAGTGGTTAATTCCTTGGCCATATAACTTTACCGGTCACAACTTTCCAGTTTCAGTATTCCCTAGAACGACGACAGACAGGCCGATATGAAGAAATTGGTAGGGAATTCCTCAAGGAATCTTGGGAATTACTGTATAGA
Source organism: Triturus cristatus (assembly GCF_964204655.1). Taxonomy (NCBI): domain Eukaryota; kingdom Metazoa; phylum Chordata; class Amphibia; order Caudata; family Salamandridae; genus Triturus; species Triturus cristatus. The sequence continues at coordinate 805,047,731 of NC_140592.1, read as the reverse complement.
TTTTGATGCAGGAGTGGGGATCTAGAAGTGTTTCTAAGCGGTACAAACTGTGAGAACTCTTTAAGTGGATCTCTCATATGCCAGGATATCATGCTGCACGGGGCCTGCAATGGTTCAGTAGCAAACCTATACTGTCAGTTGAGGGATACCGCGGCAGCCGTGATTACCCCAGTTTTCAGGCTACTTTCAAATGGGAGTTACTTGATGTTAAACAATCAAGTTTGTTGTGGGATGCTTCCGGGCATCGCATATCTAGTAACTGTGAGCTCCAGGGTTACTTCCTGTATGCAAGTATTGTTTCCACTGACACACACAGTCAATGAGGCTCCGTTATGGCCTTCATAGAATGTTTCATTTATACGGTTTGATACTTTGGGTAGAATGAAAGCCATGCTTCTACAGAAAACCGTGCCCTTACCTCCACCCGGGAGACTTTTGATCTCCAAATAGCAAGGTCCTCGGCAGAGATACAGGCACTCATACGTATGAACTGCCTCTTCCATTTCACATAAATGGTAAATCGTATCTTTAACATGTCTGATACGATGGGTATAGTCCACCTGTTTAAGACCATAGGTTCGGGACTGTTAAGCACCTTTCAGACGCTCCTCAGAGTTATACCAAACTTTATACACTCCATATTCAGAAGCATTTTTGGAGGACTTCCGCTTATCCTGTTTCTAATAGCAGATATCCTGATTGTAATTTTGCTGCTACGCAATGGACGTCCCAGTCACCAAGGAGATGGAAAAAGCACTCCTGCAGGCCAAATACTGTGATCGCATGGTACAACATCTGAACACACCTCGCCTACGGGAACTCAGTGCCTCTTGGTTTCTGTCACTTAGACCACTCTGGATGGACTGCATCTTACCTATACTCCGATGCCCGTTCTGCGGAGAAGAATGGCTGTTGGATCTCTGTCTAACACTTCCATCAGTTGCACAACCGGAAGTTGATGCATTACTGGACCCGATAACGAGCCATGTTCTGCAGTGTCCCCAGCCTATTCCTATGTTGATGGTGGCATTCTTAGAACCACCACATAAAGTCTCTGCTCCTGTTGGAATGGATACCGGCTTCCTCCACTAACACTCAGGCCTTGGATGGTGCACAGGCTGCCCCAGCATCGGCTGCAGGCAGTACAGAAGATCATCTGTGCTCAATTGACGTAATATGCGAGGTGTTACAGAGATTGTCATCTGCGAAGGCAGGCAACAGCAATGCTGTTCCACGAGGCAGGACACATAAACATTTGGCTCGTTGTGTGCTGGGAAAAATTTGGCCTTTTTTAAACAAACTCAAAATTGGAACTCCAAAACAATTGACACTTTTTATGACCTGCATGGCTTTTCAATGCTTGTACAAATAATCAAAAGAGGGGGGAGAATGGACCACTTGTCCTGCATACCAGGGTCATGTTTTTTGCTATTCCATAAAAAACCCTCATTCATGTACACCAGATAGGGGCGTTGGTTCTCTGCCTTTGCTTAACGTGACAGCATCATCATAGGGTTTATTCTGAGAATTTGCTGACCTCCACCTGGATGCTTGTAGTCATCTGAACTATATATACGGACATATTAGAGCTATTGCTTGAGTGACACTTTTTCTCTTTTAGCAATTTTTTGAGTTTTGCAACATTCTTTTAGCAAAACTATTGTTTTTACTGTAGTTGTTTGCGTACCAGTATCTAGATAGCCTGGTAGTACATTAGAATTTAATTATGTTGTCCAGTCGGATGAGGAGTGGATGTTATATTCCATATAGGTATCCCAATATAGGCCTGGGTAACATCCCAACCTTTCACCTATATTCGTTCCTACATTACATACATAACGGGCTGCTAGGACTGACCCTTAACCTAGTTACGGTACTGATTACAGAATCTGGGGTTTTCCCTGAACAACAGCGCCATACATTATGCATGAGGATATGTACAAGGTTCATCCCAATGTCATCCTAAGTCCGACAATGGCACAGCAAGGTAGACCGCCTGGGGATACCTTTGGGTATATAAACATCACATCTTGCTGAGATAGTCAGAGGATATCAGAACTTCCCTGCCGACACACTGACGCGAGACGCTGAGGTTCCTGCATGCAGATACTCCAGCTCGCAGTGGTCTAATATCCATTGCTGGGTGTCCAGCTCGAGACCAAGACAGGGTCCCACAGTCTCTCACTTCAGATAATGGGGTTGACTTTATCCTAGAGGGATTCTTGGCTTAACACCTACACACATGCTAGGTACACTTAGATACATCTAGTTAGGGTAGCATCATAGAAGTAGGCATTTAATTATCATGTATTTTAAATACTTGCTTGTATTCAAGGTTACAGCAAAATGGTAGAAATGTACCATCCTTTTACCTTCTTAGTGCTTCTAATCATTTATATTTGTTTCTGTCTAGTGGTTTTTTCAGCACACCTATTTTACACTAGAATGACGAGTGTTCAATAAATGCTTATTGAAAAGCGTCCGTATTGTTTATTCTGTGTATCTCTCTGAGACAAAGTGAGCACCAGTGGCTGAGCAAAAAGTGTTGCACTGTTTCCACGGTCCTGAGGGATCAGGGTTGTCTTGTTCGATAGTTGCCAAGAACCATTCTCTCCTTGGTTCGATGAGTTTCTAGTGGCACTGTGAGCTAGCTGGTATATCGGCCAACATACCCGGTGGGGGGGTGGGGGCATCTGGAATCAGTCTGGAAACCAAGCCTGCAGTGTATATTGTCTAAACGCACAGATCCTGTATAGGTTTTATAGGAAGTACACGACAGAAGGGGAAGCCTATTGCATATAATTGTATTCCGTATATGCCTTTTTTCCCATAGGTAAGCATTGCCGCATAAAGACGCATTTAATGGAACATTTTACTTACCTGTAAAAATCTACATCTCGAAAAGTATGTTCTTGATACCGAGGTTCTTGGTGTTGAAATTATATAAAATATGTGCTATTTTTCTAAATTGGTCTGAGTTTTATTCTTGAGTGTGTGTCTCGTTTATTGCCTCTGTAAGTACAACAAATGCTTAGCACTGCCTTCTGATAAGCCTAACATGCTCGCCTACACTACCGCAAAAGAGACTTGGGTTTGTTACTTGTGCCTCTGTAAATCAGTAAGGATTGCCTGGACTCTCTGCGCAGTGTACTTCTATTTGGTGCACTATATAGAGCGTCTGCATCCAACTACATGGTAAAACGTTAATGACAATACATGCCCTTTTAACTCTTACTGTACCACTCACACCACTTACACCTATCTTATTAGGTTTAAGTCTGTCTGTGCAATTAAGGTGGAACACGTATTGCAAACTTTAGTGAATATCCTGATATTTGCAGCTTGCAATTCCCAAATACTGTGTTCCAAACTCTATCTAAAGCTTATGACAGCTGGAGTTAGAGATTATGCGGAGACTGGAGACACCTGGTAGACAAGCATTGGCAAAGTCAATAGGACTGACAATATTGTGCTATAGCACCCAAATTAGCATTTGTCAGTGCTTGTGTTTTCATGAGTTCATACTTTGAATACAGACCTACTGATTTGTCTGTGGTAGGGAGGAATCTGCGAAGCACTGAAAACAGTTGCACCCAACACTGCATGTGGTGTTTATTTATTTTGTGTTCTGTTTCTCTGAAACATGTTTATGTCAAAATGTATTTAATTAATTTACTCGCTTATTTTTTACTTACTTATTTATTTATATATGTATTTATTTACTATGAAGTGCGAACAGCTACTCAGAGAGCAACCGGAAACTAGTGAGCAATCTCCAGAAAGTACAAGCTGAAGAGAATAAACCTTGAGAAACAGATGTGTTTTGAGGAGTTTTTGAAAATTATAAAAGATTGTGGATGGCACTAAGTTCACATGAAAGAAAAGTCCAGGTCTTTGCTCAGCAGAGTGAGAAGATTCATCCATAACTCTGGCGATTTGATAAAGAAGGAAATATTAGCAAATTTGCTGATTTTGATCTGAGAAATTTAGCTGGAAGCTTTTGCAATTCAATTCAAGTCTATATTTGCATACATTGTGCCTTGCTGTACGAGCAGTTTTGTGGCATAACACTAGAGCTTTGAAACGCCAAAATATGTGCAGACTTACTTAGAGCCAAAACACACCTCGCATTCTGAATGCCTTGCAGTCTAGCTGTTAGAAAAGCAGGAATCAAGAGGAATGGTGTGTTACATTTGTCCAGGAGGGAATGAAATCCTTGACCACTGATTTTATTTTGGACTCTGGCAAAAATGGAAGGGATAATTTAGGGGAATATATAAATATGAAAAACTGCCAGTCTAAAGATGCTACTATGTTTTGATATGCTACAGGGCATGTTGCATACTGAAGACCAGGAGACAGATACTATTTTTATAACTCAATGGCTAAAACATCTGGTGTGAATAGTATCTCCATTTTACAAACGTGACCGCTACCTTTAACAAGCCTTGCTTCTGTTCTCTGTGGTAGAGTCCATCAATAAGTTTAGAAGTATGTTGTACAATATACTGATGATAATGTAATGAAGTCTAATGCCATAGTTTATGCTTCTGTTACATTCAATTAGCTCCTTTGGTCCTCTTTCATAAACACTGTGAAACAGCCTCGTTTCAGACTGGGCAAGCTAACTCAGACCATCCCACAAGTAGAGCAGCATCCCACATCGCCCACCAGATGTATTAGTTTCAGGACAAACGCAGAGTGTAAAAAGACTGTGGCAGCAGCAGCAAGGCAGCCAGCAGATGTACAAAGGGTAAAGGCAAAGGGATGTGCTTGGCTTTGATTTTTGGGGATTGACATAGCCTGGCCCCAATATAAGTGTTCGACTCATCTTGCGATCACAATCTTAGCAGTCAGTCTGTCCAAATATGCAGAGTCAACCTAATACACAGGGCATGTGAAGCTTGAAATTGTGACCTGTCAAGAACATTAAAAAATGCCTTTTGCATTGACAAAATGCAAAAAGATCTGTTTATACATAGAAAGCACATATGAGGTATATAAATGAATATGATAAAAGTGTGACCACTGTTTATACTGTTAAGATGTAAAGTAACCCGTCACACGTTGCAATGAGAAGTTGAAAACGTTGCAATGGAACCACTCCACAGCAGTCTATGAGGCATATATAAAAGGAAATGTCGGAGCAGGGAGCTGCGCCTAATTTGGCAGCGCCACACTCCGACATTTCCCAAAACAGAGGGATGCACCGCATTTACAACAATACGGCGACCCCCTGTGTTTTCCCTAGCACTGGTGCCTAGCACCAATGCAGAAACACTTGCACCAGGGAATTCTTTTTTATGTGCGGGAAGGTGTCCCTTCCTGCACATAAACAATCAATAATGGCAAATTGTCACTAAGCAGCAAATCGTCATTATTAAATGATTGTTTATGTGCAGGAAGGAACATCTTCCTGCACATAAACAATCATTCATGGCATTTTGCTCTTTCTATGTGTGCTGCATTCTGCACACATAAAAAAAGTCAAAACGAGGAGAAATAAAAGTATTTCTCCTTGTATCACCATTATCACGCCTGCTCTTGCATGGCGTTAGTTTTAGGCTCTGCCTCAGATTTGCAGATCCTTGTAAATCTGGGGCAGTATCAAAAAGCAATAGGTGTTGCAGTGGAAAGATCACAGCAACACCCTTTGCACACCCTTTTCACACAATAAATGAAAAAATCAATTACCGCCTTGCCATGTCTCTCTTCAGTCGTCTCTCCTACATCGTCTCTCCACTGGAACCAGGAAGCACACAGGTTCCCTCCCCTAAGCCAATCACAACACTCCAATGCAGCGTTGTGATTGGTCAGAGTGCAGTGGCTCGGCGCTCAGACGGTGAATGGGAGACTGGGCTTGTTCCCCAGCAGGCTGTGTAATGTAGCCTGGTGAGGAACATGCAAATGTGCAGGACTGCTTGGCTGGCTAGAGAAGGCCGAGCAATCTGTCCTGTGCACTTTGGAGTGCAGCAACCACTCCTCCCGGACATCATAGGAATCCCAGCCCACCCAACCTGGCTGAAAAAAAATGATAATAACATCAATAGCTTCTGTTATCATTTTATTTTTTAGCACTGCTCCGCGAGCAGTGGGGTGACGCTTCTCTGCCTTAGCATAGGAACCACCACTGATAATATAAATAACAACTAACATTCTTCCACAAAGAGGCAATGTGAATCCCCCCATTAGTAAATACTGCACAACAAGGCAGCTTCCTATCTTGTCATTTTAATGAATTGACCAAGGATTTTTGGAAACCATAAATGGATACTAAAACTCTAATGCCCCCACCAATGAATCTCATAGTACCACATAAGTTGAGGAAAGCTTAAATCATGTCATGATTTTTTCTCTCATAATAACGTAAATCAAGCAATACTACATATAAGAGAATGCTCAAAGATGAAACGCCTAGCATTCTGAATGTCTTGCATTTTTATTACAAATGTAGACTCAAAAATGTCATTCAAAGTGCTTTGTGGATAACTGTGCATACTTTTTCCTGACTTTAAAAAATATGTATACAACTAATTATCAAATACAGAGGCATAGTTATCAAAAAAGTAGCATGTTCAGTGGTACCGCATCCCAGGTGAGTTAGGGGCTCTCTGGAATTCAGTTATGGCTGTTATTCACGCTTAAACCATGCTATAAGGTGGCATTTTCTTTGGTTTCATTAGGGATCCTAATACACTTGCTATGTCATTGATCAAATGGCATATTCTATTGCCTTGAGAAAGGACCTATTCCTAATTTTATAACATGAGGGATCACCAAATTGAGGTTGAATGTTGGTACAGAGTTAGAGAAGGCAGAAGTTTTAACATTATCCAACGACAGTGGTATCCATCATACACATGATCTAAGAAAACATAACTAATACATGAAAAAGATGCCGATGTCAGCAAGATATGGGAGGTGATCAATCCCTCAAAAACAAAGTCATGTAAGCCCTTTATTATTAGGTGTAAGGAGAACTCAGTGAGTTAATAGGTGGACTGTATGACAGAATATTGAGGCAGCAACACAAATATTGACAAACAAATATCAAGAACACAAATATTGATTCCACAGACCTTGCATGTAAGGTCAAAAATATCAACAACAAAAATATAGAACACCATAATATACAGTTAATACTCAATACATTAATCAACCAATTAACAATTGAGAAACAATTATGAATAATTAAAATACCAATTCACTAACTAATTAATGTACATTATTAATTAAATACATTCACAGAATTAACTGTAGATACAAATGAATAACTTACATAATAAAAACATTCCCAACCCCATACTCTACAAACTCTACAACTGCTACTAAATTAATGATTTATAATTACATTTAAAAAAAGCTACATTTCATTTAAAAATGTAAAACAATATAGTAAAAATAAACACCAATACTACTGCTATATTAATAACGTTTAATATTAAAACAAATAAATGTATAAAAACAATATTATATACAGCTTTACTTAAAAATAATATTAAATGCTTTAAAAATAAACTATATTCTCAGCTGCTGTATTCTCTCCCATGATATTCTTGACATCACAATATTTTTCACATGGCACTTGTGTCTTGCACTATGTTTTTAATGTTTTGTCAGAATTCCAATGGGTGGCTTCGTACATTTGCTGTGATCTGTGGTTCATACACTTGTATGCTCATCAAGACCAACCTCACTTTTCTGTAGTCAACAACTTTATAAGCAGAGTTATCATAAATGTTCAAGAAGAAAAAAAGAACAGAAACAAACTCTGTTAACACACCTATTTTAATCTGCCTCTCTGCAAAGGTGGTGGATCCTGGTGCTAATCAGCCTTATTATCCATTCTGTTTAATTTCAAAGAAACTGTGTAAGCAGCTACTGTTTAATCCTCACAGTTTAGAAAAAGAAAAAAATATTTAAATAAATATAAATTGAATATTTCATTTTATGTATCTTAAAACATTATCTATCTTATGGCTCATGAAAGCCGACCCCAATACAAAATCCAAAATTAGGACTTTAATAACATAATTAAAATATGAATAGATGTATATCACTTAAATTCACCCAAAACCAAAAACAGCTGATCCACCCAGATGCTGCTCCATTAACAAATGCTGATCATCAGTAGCTAGTAAAGTTCTTTCATTCTCTCAAAATTATTTTTCTATTAAAAGAAATAAAACATCCTAGTTGATGTATGTGGATTTTTTTCAGACATCTCCATACCAACAAAACTTAAACAAATCTCACCTGCTACTAAAAGAACCAAAGTATGTATTTAATTCATCTTAAGTGATTAAGGCCTGATTTAGAGTTCGGTGGGTGGGTTACTCATCACAGATCTGACGGATATCCCATCTATCATATTACAAGTGCCATTGGATATAGTTCACTTGTAATACGGTGGACGGCATATCCGTCATGTGTGTGAAAAAGTGTGTTCTTTTATTCTGAACACTCATTCACCCGTGCGGTTCCATTAGCTCATTCTTGGAGTGTTGTGCAAGCTTGTGATCTTCCTGGAGACGGGCGCACATCTTCCTTTGTGGTAGTGTTTGTGTTTTTTAGAGGAGAAGATCTAATGGTTTGATACTTCTCTGCTGGCTTCTTCTGTTGAAGAAGAATATTCATATGCATCATGAGGTGCTTGGGAAGGCTGTGGGATATGTTGTCTGAGTGCTTTGAAGCTTCTCTTGGTGTCCTGTATGGTGATGTTACTCTTTACCAGAGCAATATTGGTTCTAGTTTAGCCTATATTCAAGCACTGAATGTGCCAAATTAAGGTTCTTCAATGATTTATTCATTTCAATTGGAATGCTCTACCTGAAATAATGAAATGTAACTGCTTTTTTGACTTTCCACTTTATGCCAGTTCATACTTTTGGCAGCTCCCTCAAGGCCAGGCTTCTCTTTGTGTTCTGCTTAAGCTATATTTTTGCCTAGTTAGGTAGTATGTCTCTTCTGCATTTGGGGCTGCTGTGATGAACACAACTCGACTCTCTGTTTCCTATCCTAGTGTGTAAGCCATCATTCTTCCATCGCTGAAAACTCTACTGAATTTGTTCTTCCATAAGCCTTGGTAATAACACAGGAGGATTTTTTGATGAGATGGCTGTTGATGGCCCTGCTTAGGTTATGGCCATATGGTCATATTTTACTGTTTCTGTTTACAACAAGGATGTCTTTAATCAGATTAAACAAGTGTTAAATCGCAAGTTTAATCCAGTGCCAAATGTTGATTGTGATTGATACATCTTCAACCAAGAATGCCAGAAAGTTGGTGAAACCATTTATGAACTTGTAGAGAGACTCGACACACTCATCAGACATTGTAAGCTCAAGTAATTTAATGATGAAGAAGCTATGTGTCTGAGAGTTATTGATGGATGCGTGACAGATTCATTCAGAAGGGGAATGCTGAGAGAAACTCTTAGTCTGGATAAAGTGTTAATGGCTGCTAGAGCTAAAGAGCAGGATGACGGACAAGCTACTGACCTGGAGGCTGAAGGTGCCGAAAATGAATCTGTCATGTGAAAAGTAAGCCAAAAAAACAGACTGAAGGACACAAAGTGATATCTACACGTAAGAAGAAGTTGTGTTTTAGATGTGGATTTTCCTTTCCACATAAAGGTAAATGCTTCTCTCTTGGACAGAGGCTGTAGGAAGGAGTACCATTTTGTGATGGATTGCAAAGTGAAGGATAAAAAATAAGTGTGTCACAGCGGAAAGACAAAATGGCTGTCAAAATGTTCCAGAAGCAACCTTCAATGCACACTTACAAGGCCAAGGGGCGATATCAGTTCAGACAAATTGACATTGAACGAAGTCGATCATCTTCTAAATCATTGTCAAACAGTTCTTCTGTATAAGTATCAAGTGAGAGTGATGAAAATGATTGGGCGCTGTTGATGTTTACATCAGAAAAGCGTGCACATGGTGGTTTGGTCGCTTGTGAAGAAAAAGATCGACATGCCATAGCACCAAAATCATTCAAACAATGTTGGAAGATTACATTGAAAGTAAATGGCTGTTCAATACCTTTCATTTTTGACAGTGGTATTGGGCCCTGTTGATGTTTACATCAGAAAAGCGTGCACATGTTGGTTTGGTCGCTTGTGAAGAAAAAGATCGACATGCCAAAGCACCAAAATCATTCAAACAATGTTGGAAGATTACATTGAAAGTAAATGGCTGTTCAATACCTTTCATTTTTTACAGTGGTGCACCAATAAACATTATTCCTGAGGAGAAATACAATGAATTATCTCCATTGTCGCAACTTATACAATTGAAAACCAAATTGTATACATGGGCTGCATCAACGCCATTTAAAAGTCAATTTTCCTTTGTAGCTACAATGAAACACAAGAAAACTAAGGTGCAAGAATGTGCTTCAAGTAGTGGTGAACCACAGAAAGGACCGTTTCTAGTTGTATATAAGAGATGCCCAAACTAGTGGGAGCAAATCACAAAAATTGACGGACTGGCATCACACACCACCAGGTGTCATGCTTCATCATCTGCCAGTCCTCGCCCTCTAAAAACCGCGTTTGATAGAGGGCGGGCATGCACCTGGAGACAGGGATGCACTTCTAAACTAAGTGGGGGCCCAAACAAAAAAAGGAGTGAGTGAATTTAAAAACCATCATAGTATACCTGAATGATTTTTTATTCAATGGGGTTACTATGTGGGATTAAAATATATAAGTGCGGTGAGTGGGGAACTTATCATCCTGTCGCCGCTGTGAATTAGTGATTGTTAAAAGGGGGTCAACATGTTTCTGCCTGTATTGTCCACTTGGGTACGTGGCATTCGTCAGGACCTTAGATATTGGGCTCCAATCTTACCCGTGGGGGCGCAGGCCTATAGCCAGCTGCCACCTGTTTAGAGAAACCCTATTGGAAAAACCTATTTGCCCCATGGGAGGGGTAGGGGGGAAGTCCCTGTAGCCACATTAGTTCAAGGTGTACTCCCCGCTAGAAAACCTAGCCCTCCGGAGGCTGGACGCATGCAGCGCTAGGTTTTCTAGCGGGGAGTACACCTTGAACTAATGTGGCTACAGGGACTTCCCCCCTACCCCTCCCATGGGGCAAATAGGTTTTTCCAATAGGGTTTCTCTAAACAGGTGGCAGCTGGCTATAGGCCTACGCCCCCAGTGGTAAAATTGGAGCCCAATATCTAAGGTCCTGACGAATGCCACGTACCCAAGTGGACAATACAGGCAGAAACATGTTGACCCCCTCTTAACAATCACTAATTCACAGCGGCGACGGGATAATAAGGTCCCCACTCACAGCACTTATATATTTTAATCCCACATAGTAACCCCATTGAATAAAAAATCGTTCAGGTATACTATGATGGTTTTTAAATTCACTCACTCCTTTTTTTGTTTGGGCCCCCACTTAGTTTAGAAGTGCATCCCTGTCTCCATGTGCATGCCCGCCCTCTATCAAACGTGGTTTTTAGAGGGCGAGGACTGGCAGATGATGAAGCATGACACCTGGTGGTGTGTGATGCCAGTCTGCCAATTTTTGTGATTTGCCCCCACTAGTTTGGGCATCTCTTATATACAACTAGAAACGGTCCTTTCTGTGGTTCATAGCTTTGGTTGGAGGCTGACCGATTTCTAGTGCCCTAATGCCTCTAGTTCCCTCCCTGGGCCAGACCCTGGGTGTAACTGTGGTTCTTCTCTTCAAGGAGTGGTGACAAGTGTGTGTCTATTCATAAGTCTCACATCTGCAGGCTGTGGGCCTTCAAAGGATTCCACAAGTTCACGAATAGAGTAGTCTGTGACTGTGATGGGAAGCCCCCGCAACATGATTGTTTTGCTTTCCTGCTCATCGCCAAGGTCCTGTCTATAGTCCTGTTCAGCGTAGTCCCCATCAGAGTGGTACCCATCTTCCGATCGGTCACTGTTCCTTCTCACACGATCCCTCTCTGGGCTGTCATAATCACGGTAATCGTCATATCTATCACCCCGTCTTTCATCGCTCGACCTCCTGTGGTCAGATTCTCTTCTACGGGATCTATATTCCCGATCATCACGGTAGTCGCGACCATCTCGATCAAAGCCAGAACTGTACCTTCCACTGCACTCACTCCTACTTAAGCGTTTGTCTGAGCCCATGTTTCTTTGGCACTTGCCTTACAATTGGTGGGTCTACTACATCAAACACAATTACCCTTTCCAAAAAATGGCGGAGACCATAGTGTCAACGTCTCCTCCCCACAATGCAGCGCGCACAACAGCAGCGACAGCTGGAAGCTTCTACAGCAATCACAAGGAACCTTCAGTTTCTACACAGCTGCTGAAATGGGACTGATTTCTGTGAATTACAACACAAATGCTCACTACGAAATAGTAAGTCAGTTCCCTTTGTTATTTCATGGTTTGGGAAAGCTTAAGACTATGAAAGTAAAGTTGCACACTAATGATAATGTCCGCCCTGTTGCTGAAAGACATAGACACATTGACTTTCATTTGTAAGAAGCTGTTGAAAAAGAACTTGAATGGTTACCTAAGTATAATATTATTAAGCGATCCACTGGTCCAACACCATGGGCTTCTTCCATAGTAGTAGCGTCTAAAAGGCACAGTGATGGAGCTGTACGCATATGTGTTGACATGAGTCACGCAAACAAGGCAAAAGAAAGAGAGCGACATCCAGGTCCTCACATTATTGAAATGATAATTCAATCAAATGGTGCAAAGGTCTTCTCTCCCCTTGATTTAAATAAAGGTTATCATCCGTTAGAACTTGAAGAAGATTGCAGGTGCATTACAGCCTTTTCTACACATGTTGGTCTGTTTCAATACAAAGGACAACATTTTGGTGTGTCATCTGCTGCAAAACTGTTTCAAGATGTAATTCGACGTATTATACAGCTGGTCATGAATGCATTCGAGTACAGCAATGATATATTAGTTTTCGGAGTTACACAAAAAGAACACCATAAAGCTCTTACACAAGTATTTTGTTTAGTTACTAAAGCAGGTTTGACTTTGAATGCACACAAGTGGGAGTTCCATAAGACAAAGCTAAAATTCTTTGGTCATATTTTTTCTGATGGGGGTATGACACCAGACCCTGCTAAAGTACAAGTGCTGTCAAATGCTGATCCCCCCACAAGTTCTTTCTATGGTGCATTCATTTCTTGGCATGGCTAATTATTGTTCCAGATACATACGATAATTAACTGCTGTATGTGCTCCATTAAGAGAAGTGACAAAAAAGAATGATTCATTTCATTGGTCACATGCTGGTGAGAAAAGTTTTAAAAATATCAAACACGCTATTGAAAAAGCTACATAATGGCATACTTCATTCCAAAACTCCATACAGAGGTTGCTGTTGAGGTTAGCCCAGTCAGGTTAGGCACTATCCTTGCACAGCACAGTGGACATCCGAATACTCTAAAGCATATTGTGGCATATGCAATTAGAAGATGCCCCGAACAGAATGTGCTCTCTCAGAACCTGAAAAACGAAAGCTTATCCATGGTATGGACTTGTGAACATTTTCATGTATTCCTGAAAGGAAAACCTTTTATGCTGGTTGCTGATTCTTAAGTTCACTGACTATATTGGGAATCCAAATGCCAAAATGCCTTCTCGCTTTGAAAGATGGGGACTACGGTTACAAAAGTGAAATTATACCATTGTGCATTGTACAGGGGAAGATCAGAACCCTGACGACTACTTTTCTAGAGTGCCTACACAAGGTCACCTTACTCCATCCAAGACGGCTGAGGCCTATATTAACTTAATTGTAAAATCAAACAAATCAGCTGCTATTTGGTTAGCCCAGATTATCACTGCCAAAAGCCATGATAGTGACAAATTAAAGTTGAAGGCTATAATCACACATCAGTCATGGAACCAACACACTCAGCTGCTCACCTGTGATGTTGAATATCAAAAATACAAGAATATCAAAGATGAACTGTGCATAACTCGGAAGGAGTTATACTACGAGGGTCAAGAATTCTGATTCCAGAGAGTCAGTGACAGAAGATAATTAAAGTGGCCCACGAAGGACATCATTGAATCGTTGCCATACAATGAGCTCTCTGAAACTGAGTCAGGGATGAAAAGGGATTAAAGAACTGTTATCTATGCAATTGCCTATCTACAAAAACTACTCACCTCACCTTGAACATGTCAGAAATCCAAAAGCATGAATGGTAGAAAATAGCCATTGACTTTTTCAATGGACATTATCGATGGCTATTAGTTGAAGATCTTTCATCTACTACTCAAGAACGAGCCGTTGAAAGACTAGATGGCATCTTTTGCGACATGGGGTGTTTCAGCCATAGTGAAGTCTGACAATAGCTTACCTTTCAACAGTCGAGAGTTTAAAGATTTCTTGAAGCATTTGAATATAAAGCATCAAAAAAGCACACCTTTGTGACCGCAGGCCAACTAACTTGTTGAGCATTTTATGAGTTTGCTAAAGGAAGCAGTGCAGCATGCCACTCGTGAGAAGCTTGATTTGAAAACTGTGTTGAATTCACCTTGAGAGCTTATACTTCAACACCCCCACTCGACCACAGGTGAATGTCCTGCGGCATTGATGTTCGAGAGAGCAATGAACCCCAAGTTACCTCAATGGGCCAATCAGAGAAAGAAAGATGGGAAGGCAACTCATGAGTAGGACTTGGTTAACAAACAAAAGATGAAAGGATATGCTGACCAAAGATGAAAGGTGAAGAACATAATCTTTAAGAAAGGAGATCAAGTGCTCGCACAACAGATGCGGAGAAGAAAATCTGAATATATCTTTGAATCAGAAACGTTTCAAGTGGTGTTTGCAAAAGGACACATGGTGACTGCCCAGAGCCGTGTGAAGTCTGTTAACAGAGACTCTTCTCTTTTTCAGGCTCTTAACTAATTGTTCATCAGAGCTAACTGTTGAAGGGGAGACTGGGTCTGCTGAAACATCAGTAACTGCTGTTGTCGCCTCACCAGTGACAAAGATCCTGGACATTGGTGATGTCAGTTCCCAGTTTCCAAGTTCAAAATCATGTTGATTAATTAAAGCACCAAAAAGATTGATTGAAGAGAATTAATTGTATATCTCTATCCATATATATAACATTAAAAAAAAAAAATAACAAAGGGGGGGAGATGTAGTGTCTTGCGAGTTAGAAATGATGGAACCTTTTTGGCTCCTGATGGACTCCGTACTGTGACGTACGTGTTAGAGCGGAATGCAGTGAAGGCTGGTTTAGAATGTTGAGTTTGCAGTTCCATGCAGATAAAAACGTGTAATACTAAGCTCTGTGTGTGGCATAGTCATTGGCAGGTGCCCAGTCTGGGGAGGACTCTATAATCACCATGGTGAAAGCCACTTTGTGCTGTGATCACCATGCAGGACGTCACTTGATGGAAATTCTGTCAGTACCTTTTAAACGCTGGGCTTTTGTAAGTAAGACGTGTGTGTATATGTGTGTTTTTAAAGTATTTTAAAACTACTTGAGAATTGAATTTAAAACTACGTGAGAAGTGATTTAAGAATCAGCATTGGGAAGCACAGCACCCACTCTAGAGAATGAGTATGGAGGTATAATTCCAGAAGGTGGATATAATGTCTGTGACCACATAGCTAGAGTCAATAAGATGAGAAACATTTCCCAGCATGGTAATTTACATTTAAGTGATAGTCTATCCACCGCCCTTTGCATGTAGACTTTTATGAAGGTAACTTCTCGAGGCATGGTGCTGAATATGTGTCTATACTTTGGGTTTCTGAATCCCCACTATTATTGACAGAGGCACCTTGGCATGAAGGATGGTGGAGCTGGGAGGCGTTATAGGGATCTTCCAATCCTGGCTATTAGTTATTACTTACAGTGCAAGCAGCTAAATGTCCAAAGTCAGTAACATCTAGCTATTTTTCTAACTACTCCGATTTAGGAAATGCATTTTATATTATTTTTTGGTGCCGTGGGAATACTGTACTATCTGCTGATTCTTGCCTAATACCTTAGCTTCTCTCCAGTGTAACTCTATCAAATCAGTTTTCCCAAAGGTTATTAAGTGTGTTAAACTATTTGTTTCACAGTTAAACTTAAGATCGTGGTTACGTTCCCTCATCTGATTCTTAATTCACTATGTTAGTTTGGTTTATTTATTTTCGTACTCGGGAATTTGTAAGCCAGAGACACGTCTAAGCAGGCTGAAGCCACTGTTGAATACATTGCTGGTTATTTCACATTTGATTAAGTAGTTTGTGACCGCATTTTATCCTTTTCTAGCCTCATGTAAAATAGTACGTTTTATAGAAGGCAACAGGAAATAATTTTCTTTTTTACTTAGGGAATCTATATATACTTTGGGGCAGATTTACAAGAACTGGCGCATCCCTGCATATCAGCAGGGATGCGCCAGGTAAGATGCGTCACGCAAGTTTACCCTTGCGCCACCACAGATGCGCCACATTTACAATGCGGCGCATCGTGGCGCAAGGATAAACAGATGCGTGATGCATCTGATGGTGTAAGGGCGGCGCATTGCTGGAGTCGTGTCGCAAGCGCGACGCAACTCCAGCAATACTCAGGGGCTGCCCATACCTAACATGCTGCGTCACGCCTTACGCCTGCTTCAAGCAGGCGCAGGGTTTTGACGCAGAGGCTTTGGAAAAGTGACTCAGTGAAATCTTGTAGATTTCACTGCGTCACTTTTCCAAGGCTTTTTCCGACGGAACACCCACCCTGCATACATTAAACCTGACGCAGGTTTAATGTAGCGCAGGGCTTTACAACGTGACGCCTCTCCCTAGATGCGTCACGTTGTAAATAATGCGCAATATGGCGCATGGTTTACGCCGCCGCTGCGTCACAGAAGTGATGCAACGGCGGTGTAAATGTGTCGCAAGGGGCTTGTAAATCTGCCCCTTTGCTCTGATTCTGCTTCTTCTTACTGCCTTGCCATCGTGTTCCTCCTACTTTAATTTCTCCCTCTTTCCAACCACTTTTTCCTTTTTAAGGTTGCCTTTTCTGTGCTTTCCCCATTCTTCTTCACTTTTTGTATTTTAGTCTGTCCTGTTTATATCTCCTTTATTCTCCCTTCATCCTTCTGGGTATCTGTTTCATCATAGCTCTCTCTTCTGGTAATCTTCACCCTGATTTTATTGCCAGGTGTGGCAGAAACAAATACGGCACAAGTGAAACTAATTATTAGAGATTTATAACAATCCATTCAACATAACAAAGTCGCAGAAAAATGCCAAAGCACATTAAGAAGATATATTTACGTTGGGGTAGTAATGTGCTAGTGGCACGCACTATACATAACTCTCCCTATGTATAGTTACAACATGTCAACAGTTTTCATAAAGTGGCTTCTAATTGTAATTTGGGTTGGCTGTACGGCGGGTTGAGCAAACTGCCAATGGCCAGGCTTTTCTCTCCGCACAGCAAATCGCTAGCCACTGCTGCATAGATCCTCGTCATTGATCAGAAATGGTTGGGCCACGGCCTGTGCATCATAGTTGGCATACAACGTGCAATTCACCACACCATCGCCTTTCTCACCACCCTCCTTGCCGTGCAGGTCACAACCCAGTAACAACCAGTCAGACGGTAGTTGGTCTTCACAGCGTAGTCTTTATTAATTTCAACATGATATCGCCAATCTCCATATTGGCTCACTCACTGTTAATCTCTTGACCAATTTATTATTGCTTATTTAATACACCACAGCATGCCCAGAGGATATCAGGATTATATACTTTACATCTCCCCATTATTTGTATTTACATTTGACTCTCCACAGACCCTTTGCCGCGTGTTGTGCCAGCAGGCCACAACCAAGATACCCTGCTCTCCTTTGTGCTGACCGCCCACCGGCCAACGGAGCCGCAGGTAGTTTCATCACTGCTGATAACCAGCGCCGGCTTCCTGGGTAGGGCCAGAGAGTCCAGAGCCACCAGCAGGTCAGCCCCCTCTCCCGCCAGCCCGGAGCCCACAATGGACTGCGCGCCCTGTTCTGGGGCCAAGCAGCCACTGTCAACCAGAGTCCCTGTCATTTCTCTTGTCCAGGACCCCGCCACTAGGAACTCTACGCTTAGGGATGGGTGGGTGGGCAACTTCGATACTCCATGATGTCGCCGTCAACATGGCGAGGGGACAAAAAGGGGGTTCTACCTCTCCCCTGCACTTTTAAACCCAGCGCCAGTTTCGGTTTCCCTGGTCGGCGTGACACGCTTCTGGGGTCCTTGCAGCCCTCAAACACTTCCGGTCAGCTTGCCACCCCCCCCCCCCCTCCCGAAGAGTTCTATCCGTTTCCCCCCTTTGTTGCCACTAAAGGCACTACGCCCTCTAGGTGGGGTGGTGCCGATCATTAGTGATGTCATATGTGATCTCATCAGTGATGCCATGAGCTATAACATTTGATACCATCAGCGATATCATGGGCAGCGCATTGCCACAGCATTAGTAATGGGTTGTGTAGATAACCGTAACTTCGTAATTAGCCCATTTCAGGGTTTTTTGTGTTTTGTTTCATAACGATAATTTCATTTTATCTATAATTCTTTCTGGGAATTTCTGCCATGATTTAAACCTATATCAGTGTCTTATGGGCAGAAGAAATCACAACCTACCCATAATTAAGTTTTTTTTTATGATATCCTGCATTTACTTCTCTTCCACCTAACCCTGTCTGTACAAAATATTTGGCCTTGTACAATCCCGGTAGGCTGCAACGTCTGTCCTATGGCCAGGCCCTAAACACAAACCACCAGAGAGCCAACCCCATTAGGTATTGGAGAACAGCTGTACGGTCCTGCCCTACAACAAACCTCCACTGTGCATGGCTGAATGCAACAAACAGTGGGGGTTTGCTGCACAGAGGGATGGACACAGTGCCCGGCCAAATGCCATTGGGCAGAATCTACACTCAGCACAGCAAACAGCTAACCACTGCTGCATAGAGCTTTGGGCATAATCAGTGATGGTTGCCGGGTGGCCTGGGCTGCAACAGGGTTATACAGCTAGGTTCAGATTTATTAAAGGTTCATGCTACGCAGTACAGCAAGATAGCAACGTTGCTGTGCTATACTGCATAAACAAAAAAAGCAGAATTGAGCCATATCTACAAAGGAATGGTGCATTTCTGCTCTTGCCATGCTCTGGCCCACCTGGTGCTGCCTAGCGCCAATGCAGGCACCCTTGCACCATAGTACAAGGATGTCTGGATTGTGGTCAGGATAGTTTAAAAACTATCATTTGAGCTTTTGTCTTCAATGTAGGTATGCTGCAGAATGCAAAGAGGAAATAATGATGAGAAATAAAGATATTTCATTACAGCAGCCTGGCTGCAAACCTAAGCATACTAATCTTTGTAAATATGGGATTGCATCAAAATCCGTGGGTAGATGCATGGAAACGTGCAGGCAGCACCAATGGAATGAATGTCTCATGATTTAACACAAGGCAGCGCATTGTCTTGCACTTTTTTTTGCACTACTTTTTTTTCGAAGCAATGCAAACCAGCATTTGTGTTGAAAATAACAAAAAGTATTTTGCGTCAGGCTGTGTCAAAAAAGTAATGCGACCAAAAGCAAAATCATTGTATTAATATGCATAAGTGATCAGCTATTATACTTAGGCTATTTTGATATGCTAGGTTTTTAAAAGTAGCACTTTTAGAACAGTGAACACTATAAAGCTCATCAAAATAGTTCTGCTATTTATTATGAATAGATGAACCACACTTAAATGGAAACTAATCACTTTAACACAGAAACAAAAATGTGTTAAGAAGAATGTTTGTGTAAAGAAAAAAAAGTAAGGATGGCACTCCTTATAAAGATCGTCAACCATCCAGGTCTTTTCCTTCATGCCATACCTGTGTTTGACATTCTGTGCAGAAGAGTGCCTTTCTACCCATGCCAGGATCAATTCTTACTGTTATTCCTACAGTGCTGGTCTGAGAAGTTTGCTGAAATTTCAGTATGATGATCATTCTTGCTCGTAGCAGCCTTTCTCAGCTTATTGCAGTAGATTCACATGCTTGGCTTTGCTCATTCTTGATACGGTTAACATACCAAAAGGGTGTAACCGGAATGACCTCTTTCTAACACAACTTAGAATTAATTTTGGAAGCATTTTGGGCCTGATTTAGAGTTTGGTGGACAAGTAACTCTGTCACAAACTTGACATATATCCTGTTTGCATTATTACAGTTGCATTATATCCTATGAGACATCTAATAATGTGGAAAGTATATCCTTCACATTTTTGACAGAGTAACCCATCTAGAAACTGTAAGTCTGACCCGTAGTTTTCTCTTAAAATCAGGATAAATGAAAAATTCCTAGACATAACAATCTTCACTTGCCTTTTCGTAATCCTAAATATCCTACATGTTTATGACATTATCTGACGTTTGAGGTTGAACCACTGGCTCTCTGAAGTGCCCCCATTGCTTTGTCCTGATGGACCACTGGTCCAGCAATTACAGCCATTGGTTTGGTACATTCAGAGGAGATCCTGCAGTCTCACATCTTCAAGACAAAACAAATACAAAGCTGAAAGGAAGGCTCTGTTGCGTTAGAAATCATTAGTTGCACTACAACTACTACTACAGCAATTTGTGGAGCACAATGATTTTAGTTGCACTACAACTACTACTCCAGCAATTTGTGGAGCACAATGATTAGCTACAGTGGACTCTAACCAAGAAAGACTAACGTATTAAAACTGTGTAAAGAACCAGGGGGCATATATCAGCAAGAACTTTGTTAAAATTATCGCCGTTTTAGCGGCAGTTTCCTGCCGCTAAAACGGCGATAGTGGGCTTGCTAATATGCGTTATAGAATTCCAAGAGAAGCCCAGGTTAGATGTCCTGCACATCTAACCTGGGCTTCTATTGGAATTCTATCACGCATATTAGCAAGCCCATTATCGCCGTTTTAGCGACAGTTTCCTGTCGCTAAAACTGCGATAATTTTAATGAGGTTTTTGCTAATATGCCCCCAGTTTTTTAACTTCTTCCTTAAAAAATGTCAGAATATTCCTGCCTAAGATCTACCAGTAACGTGTAACACAGTTTAGCAGCAAGATAGCAGAGTGTGCACCCTCCAAAACGTGCACTAGCTATCCTGGGAACTGCCATTAAGGCGGCATCAGAGGATCTCAGGCAGCGATTGGACTGGTACAGTTGTAGCAAAGAGTATAAATACCAGGGACCCTTTGAGTTCAAAATTCCATGACAGAAGCATAGAGTCTTAAAAGAGATCCTTTCTCTCGCAGTGTAGTTTTCTGAGGGCAGAAACTGTGGATGAGAATTCAGGAATTCTAAGCAGCAATCTTGCTGCCGCTGTCTGGACATGTTGAAGCATTTTCATTCTAATTTTGGTAATACCCAGGTAGAGCACATTACAGTAGTCCAATCTGGACATCAAAACAGCTTGAACCGCAGTTATTTGGCTGTGTCAGAAAGCAGTCCCCCAAAATCTTATGAAGCATCTTTAAAATGCTAAAGCAGGGCCCTGCAAGATTGGTAATCCAGTTGTCTCAGGACAAATTGTTATTGAACCATAGTCCTAAATTTTTGATCTTAGATTTTGGGAATGGGAATAGGTCCCAGTACATTAGGCCACCACATTGTTGACCAGGTGAAGGGTTGTTTTCCTACAATCAGCACTTCTGCTTTTCCGACATTAAGTTTAAAGCAGCTGCTAACCATCCAGCTTACTAGGCCTGCCAAACAGTTCCTAAAATTTGTAGTAAACAGATTGTCATTTTGTACTTGGGAAATGATTAACTGGGTGACGTTGGTGTAAGATACTATTTTGACATCGAAAGGACCAGATGGAGGGTTGTTTTCCTACAATCAGCACTTCTGTTTTTCCGACATTAAGTTTCAAGCAGCTGCGATCCATCCAGCTTACTAGGCCTGCCAGACAGTTCCTAAAATTAGTGGCAAACAGATTGTCATCTTGAATTAGGAAAATGATTGACCGGGTGTCATCGGTGTAAGCCACTATTTTGACATTGAAAGATTCTACTAGATCTGCTAGAGGGCGCAAATATCAGTTAAATAGGGTTATGCTGAAGGACGAACCCTCTGGCACCCCCTGCTGCAGGAGGAAGATCTCTGATACAAAAGTGAACTGAAACATCTAAAAGATCCGGTCTTGGAGGAAACCGGTCAATCATCTCAAAGCCCGCATTCTGACACCAAAATCCCACAACCGATCAATGGCTAGGGCGGTCGACCTTGAATATGGGGACCTGGGTTCGAGTCTCGGCAATGACGCTGAACATCCTGTGATTCTGGGCAAATCACTTAATCTCCCCATGCCTAAAAAAAAGTGTCCTCATTTAATGCAACCGGTGCTATGTAAAACGCTCTGATACCCGTTTCGGGTCAAGTTTGCGCTATATAAAACTCTGTAAAAATAAAAGGAGACTGTGAGACATGGTGTCAAAGATCAGGTCAAATAAGACAAGCGCAGCAGTTTTACCTCCATCAGCCAAGAGTCTCAAAGACTCTGGAGCAAGCAGAAGAGCCGATTCAGGTGCTGTATAGGGGACGAAACCCAGTTAGAGTCTCGTTCAAAATCTTTTCCGCCTCCATATATTCCATCAGCTGTTGACTTATGTGCTTTTCATCTAATTTAGCAAAGAACAGAAGCAAGGAAATAGATCTGATATTTTCAGGGTTGGCCGGATCTAAGGAGGGTTTTTTCGGGAGGGGATAACTGCTGCATGTTTCCACTGAGAGGGGAGCTGACCCGTAGAAAAAGATCGATTAAGCAAATTTGCTTAAGACGTGTAACAAGGCCTCAATACTGGGTATTGGTCTCATAGGAGGGGCAGGATCAAAAGGAGAGACAGATTTAATTTTAAGAACCAGCGACTGAAGTTCTTAAGTAGAAAGAGCAGTTATCTGAGAAGACTCCCAGAGAAAGCAAAGGAGAGCACCAATTTTTGCTAGACGGGGGCTCTATGGACTCTTTCAGGAAAGACAAATAAATTTGTCTATTTTGTAAAAAAAAACTGGGCAACTTGATTACATGCTTCTTCTAAGGGGTGATAACTGCAGCGACAGGCTCTAGAGAAGAGAAGGATTTGATTATCTTGAATGTCTCCGGTAGAGACTTTTGGGAAAATTTGATCTTCTGGGCAAAAAACTGGCTTTTAGTGTGCCAAACCTGAGCATGGCATTCTTTTAGCGTCTTTCTGTAGGTTTCTTTATCAGCCAAATTATAATTTTTTTGCCAGTGGCGCTCAAGATGTTTGAAAGATTTTTTCTTTAATCATAGTTCCTCATTTAACGACTCAGCTGAAGGCTTCGATCGTGCATTATTTCCCTTTTTTTCAGTGCAGTGTCATCCAGAGGCTTATCAATCAAGGAATCCACCTGTTGATTGGCTGCTGAGTGGCCTCTTCTTCAAGCAGCAAATGCTTGAATCTAAGGGTGGTAGTGAAAGCAGTAGCAGTCATCATTGCCCAGTTACGTGATTTGCATTGCCTATCTGCCATAAAGGTGGCAATTGGAGCATCAGTAGGGATCAACAATGGTACAAGATAGTGATCAGACCAACTAACTGGGACCAAAAGTGTCACCCTAATATGGGTGGAGTTTGAAAAGATAGGTTCCAGAGTGTGACCACGCTCATACGTTACCTTTCTGAACCATTTGTGTATATTGGAGCAGTTTATATCCTTAATGAGAGATGCCGACACTTGACAGGTGAGGTCATCAGGATGTAGATTGAGATCCCCTAAGAAAAGAAAATTGGAATACCATAAGCATGGATCAAAACAAAGTTCACCAAGGTGGAGACAAAATGAGCAGCCGGGTCCAGCCGACGGTAAATCAGCAGGCCAGTTAAAGTAAGGGGACTAGAGAGAGTCAGAGAAAATAAAGCTGCCTTACATTCAATAATTAACATTTCTAGCAGAGTACATGAGAGATTCTGTTTGAAGACTACTTCAATCCCAACTTCCCTCTTAAGAGTCTATCCCTCCTCAAGATTGCATAATTTTCTGGAGCGGCTTCATAAATGTAGGGAGCCAAAGGAAGGCGTAAGCCAGGTTTCCATCAAGAAAAGAACCTCAGGTTGGTGGTCAGACAAAAAGTTATTAATTTCTAATTCATGCTTAGGCAATGTGCTGCAGTTTAACAGAGGAACCAGAATTACTAACTGACCTAATATCGGGGCATCAGTCATAATTCTAAAGCCACACCTACTGCATCTGGCATCCAGCTCAGAGCCATCCATAGACTGTTTACAGCTGTCTCCTACATTTGGGACCAGCTGGAGGAGCTCATCGCTGTGTAGGTTAGGCAATTGTATTTCACGCATTCACTATCTAGGCCCACATACCCACATGCACAACTGCGGCGTCTCTCCTTAAAAGATCTCGGCCAAAGAGCCCTCTCGCGGGGCCCGTGGGGGACAGCAGCACCACACCCATGAGAAGCAAACTCCCGATGATGAAGCATGACACCCGCAAGTGTGTGTGAGGGCACTTTTCCAAGAAGAGGAGTTCCCCTACCTTTAGGGATATCCAACCTTCATCATAATCAGAATGAGACACCCCTAACACATTGATCTAAGCTACCAGATTAGGTTGCTTCCTTCTTTTTCATAGGAACAGTTACCACTGAGTGGTTACCACGTAATTCTTTGGGAGCTCTGGTACTGGACCTTTTCTTTCTAATTGGCTCCTGGTCCCCCCCTCTCTCTTTTGATTTTTTAATGTGTACTGATCTCCAGGTGCAAACCTAGAGATCATAGGCAGAAAAAAAAACAATACGCATTGATTTGTTGGGTCATCAACTCCACTGTGTTGCCAGTAAACCTACATCAATCTCTCATAATTTGCATGAACTGTCTCATCTGCATTTTGTGTTGCTCTCATAATTTTTGACCAATCAAGCCATTTCATTGGAACCTTATTTTAAAATTTTCAATATCCAGAGAATATTTTTGAATGACAATCATCGAAGCTTAAAACTAGGAACCTCTCTTTGCTTTTTTTATCAGGCCATTATGCTAGTGTTGTGCCCTTAATCCACAAATCCTTTGGTGTAATAATTGAAAACAACACATCCAGACCTTTCCAAAGCACCTTCAAAATAGCCATAATTCTATGTACCTCAATATACCACTCTACTGGTTCCTCTCTAAGCTTCGGAAAATTCCTTGTAAACAGTCCAGATGTGATGACAGGTCCAAGACACATGTACATTGGCTGGTCCGGGTGCTTTTCACAAAAGGAATTCTCTTCCAACTGTCACCTTGCATTCAGAATCCATCACACTCATTACTCTTTTCAATTTATTCTTTTCTGGCTTCTCAGAAGTCTAAGCCCGATAATCTCTACCAGTCTTTGATAAATTCTGTCATTCTATATATTTCACAAATATATTTTTTCTGCAAATTCACATCAAATTCCTCAGCCAGCCTCTTATGTTTCTCATTTGCACAATTAACATGCTTCCCTGCTCTAAATTCAAAAACACTAATTCTTCTTTATTACATTTTTTTTCATGTTATCATTATAATTTTTTTAATGCACAATTGTATCTAAATTCTCTTTAAGGTTAAATGTAAATGTAAATTTATCTTCTTACTCAGAATCACTCTTATTCTCACTCTTTTTCTCATCCTTTGTCTCATTTGGCTTTTTGTTTTACGCCCTTTTGTTTTGTTTTTGTCAGTAGCAATCACAGATTCTTATATATTCTAATGTCACTCCTTTTCCTTAAATGCAACCTCGCAGCCAACCAATAATTCTTACCAACTTTACCCTGTAGCATTCTCTGTTGTATTTTCTCATTTTTCCATAGTACTCCATTAATTCAATGCCTCATATTTCATCAGTCTCAGTTGGGGGCTCATATCAAACATGAGCTACCTCAAATGCTCATATTTCTACACATCAAACGTACCATTCTCAGGAAATTGTAACTTTTCATCACCTTTTGTAGCCTTATGGCATTCTTTCAGCCACAGACACATATGTAATCCATGATTCAGAAGAATTTAATATGCAGCACTTCCCAATGGAGACAGAACGTCCCCATCGAAGAAGGATTTCTCAGATTTTTCCATAAGAGTACACCCATTGCTGATTCAACAAAACTTTAGCAATACCTGTAATGAATACAATTTCAAACCAAAACCTTAAACAGACTGCACAGCGTCAACGCATCAAAACAAATACATCTTTATCTGCCTACCAGAACACAGGAAGGGAATCAAACTCACCAGTGAGAGGGATGTAATATCTGACGATATTACCTACATACACTTTGAGCTAGGTTTCCCATCTGGCAATTCAAACCCAACCTGAAATCTGTTTATTCTGTTCTCATGCACAGATGCCTCAGTTCCTACTCGTTCCCAGCTAAAATATTTTAATAAGATCTTTTAAATTTCAACTTATAATTGACCTGGCTTTCACCTTATTAAGCTGAAAACCTTATATCTCATTCAAGTTGTCTATAAATCCAAAATCTTTACATAAATCACATAACATTTTCAACATCTTCAGTAAAATTGGAACCCAAAATACATTACAACATGTCACAACTTCACTTGTTGTGCACAAATATATTATGGCACAAATGCAATCGCCAAACGACTATGCCATATCACACGTCAAATGACACTTCACACCACACAAAAAACTATTAATAGTCATGAAATCTACTCATTAGACGATATGCACCGATACTTTAGCAATAATTCTAAAATCATCAAGATTTCTCCACCTTTCCACAACCAAAAATGTATCATTAATTAGCTTAATTAGTAGAAATTAGATTAATAATTAGCTCATTGCCTGTATTGCCACCAAAATTATGTTGACGCTCTAAATAACTAATTAAACAAACTGACAGGAGGCAAATATTCCAAGTTAAGGCCTTATGCATTTATTCAAAAATATATATAATCATTACAGAAAACAAAACTTAATTTGTTTGCCATTTAGGAATTACAATAAACAAAACATCTAATTGCAATTTTGCAAGAGGACTAACATAAGGTCAGCCTCTAAAGGAAGCCCAAGGAAAGGCTAAGGGTAAATTAGTAAACAGGCAGGCATAGAGTCTGCTGAGTCTGCTGAGTTCAAACGCTAGGAAGGCCCTGGCTCTTCTCCCAAAAAAACACAGCTTTTATAAGGTTTCAGGTTACAGAACCCACACACATTTCATGGTATGGCATACGATACTAGCAATGTTGCAAACATGTATTCCATTCAATATTTTGGTAAACACGATACTTCCAGAGACACCTAATTCCTAATGCATTCTATTGGTTAGACTATGCATAACAATTAAGGGAACTCCTAGCAATGAGGAACATATTTTGTAACCGCAATTTGTAAGTTTTTAAAAATGGGCTAACAGTGTTAAAGAAAAGGAATAGGTTTTCAGAGGACAGCCTTGGCTTAGAGCTTTGAAAAACACTTTCAGCGAGGGATTCAGTCAACCAGAACTAAAACGAATAGTACATGTATGACAGCTCATCGTTTGACAGACAGGAAAAACTGCTCATATGGCGAGCCAACTTTACCTGTCTGGTCCATAGTCAAGTCATGATTAAGATTTTGATTTAACCAAAGACGTCATTAGTATATGCTGGTCCTGTTCACATGTCTAACAGGCAACTCTGCGATCTGTCCAAACAAACTGGCAAGATACCACAGTCATCTGTGCAAAATGGTGATACAACTGTGAGCAGGCTAAATGAACCCCCTATTGTTTCCATACATGAAACCATTTCTTGTGCAAGTGGGATTATATGGATATCAATTCTCAGAGTAAAATCCAACTAAACTACTTAGCTCTAGGATTGCATGAAAAACATTACTAAAGACAGAGGTCTTTAAACAACACACAATTCTACAATTAGTTAGAGAAAGACAGCAGACTACATTCAGTGGCTCTGTCTTCATATTTATAGACAATAGAGTTCACGTGACTCAGTCCCATTTCTGTGTCCCATTTCTAAGCAGCTCAAAGACCACTAGAAATTGAAATGTTAGCATGAATAAAAGTATAGACAGTTGTGAATGCATTTGTAGTTCAGATTGAAGGAATCCTTAAGACAATTGTAAGTTACAGGTAGCAGTTGTTGGTTATGATGCAGAAAAATACACCTAATCTCCAAAGCATGTTTAACTATAATGCTGACCTTTTCTAAAATTACACTAAGCTTACGGGTATCTGAAAGGTGTATAACTTTGGCATTATTTATCTTTTGTAATGTACAGTGTAAGAAGGCAAGAGCACCGTTTCTGAAGGCTAATTCCACACCAAAGAAGGAAGACCTTAGGCCAAGTTTGTTCAATGTCCTCAAGTCTGTATCAGGAGGCTCAGAAATGGTCTTGCTTTTGGTGCATATTCAACCTTTTATACTACACTTTGTAAGATGCAAATCAAATTTCCCAGTCAGTTGAGTTCAAAGATCTTTATTCGGCACAACTGTAGTTGCCATAAAATTACATAAAAACACACACAATCAATAAATACAAAACATTAAAACTGTATCAATAAAAGTTGAAAACAGTGCACATAAAAACTTCCGAACCTCCCCATTCAATGTTTGCTAAAATATAAATCCATTCCTAGGGCGTATTGCCCCCCAAATACAGATCACAGGTTGAGGCATTCAGAGGGATACCCAAATCCATATAAATAGTGGAGAGCAATTTGTAATCCCTGATGTTCTGTGCAAGGAAGAGTAGCTTTAAATAATATCTCCTTAAGTCTTCGTAAAAACTACAAAATAAAATAAAGTGCTGTGTGCTTTGCTTCAATAAGCCATCACAAGGACAAAGGATCCTATCTAACAGTTGTTTTTTCATTTCAAGGATGGCAACTAAGTGATGTGCAATGCCCAATCGCAACCTGGTTAAGACATAACAATGCTTGAAATTAGTCGCCCAAGACAGATACAATTGGCATCCCTCCTGAAAATCCTTTGATATATATGAAACAACCATAGGCTTCTTAGATTCTTCACGTGCTCTGCATTCTTGTCTATAATGGAAAACAGAAGTCTTAATTACGCTCTTATCAAGGGATACATTTCTATGAGGGTCGTGCAATAGGGGTATATTGATTAGCAATTTGATGCATTAATTTATTTAGGAGTGTCAGGAGATTTTATAAGCGTAATCTAAAGCTAGACAATATAAAATAATTGATTTAGTAAAACCTGTTTCAGCTTTGACCCAGACAGAATACAAAAGAAATAGAGGTTTCAATGAAAGTGAATCTTCCAGATAATGCAAGCCAGCCTCCTTATGGACAATAAAAGAGGCTGGTGTACATACCAAGTGCCTAAGGAAAGAATTATCTGTGACCTGAAGGGAGCTACTAGGCGCATACCTCCACAGGCCTTCACCATACGTAGCAGTTGACAACCCTCTCACCTTGTATATATCTCTCATTCCCTTAACTGGGCAACTGAATTCAATCAAATTCACCTGAAAAATATTTAATACAAAAGGAGTATGGATAATCAACTATTATTGTAAAATCATTGCTTACTTTCATAGTTATCCTTCTGTTATCATTCGTCACATCATCCACCTCTGGCACCTTCCCTACCTCACCCTCAATAGCAATAAAGGTTATGAAGCTATAGCTATCTCATTGCATACTTGATGGGGAAAATTGTTCTGTGTGCCAATTTAGTGCCCTGCAGTAGGGGCAATATTTTGTATTGCAGCAGCATGGTTTGGCGATCATGGATAACGATAGCCAGTGCCTCTCACTTCATTAGATTAAAGAAAAGCAGAATTTACAAACCTATTTGCTGCTTTGTATTAACTTAGGGCCTTATTATGAGTTTGGTGGTCCGATGAAAAGCCAACCTCAGCTACCGCCACACAGGTGGTCCGACCACCCTAAAACAAGTAGGGCAGTCAGACGGCCATGGCACTGCTGCTGCCGCCGCTGATGTTGCAAAAGACACATAATTGATGGACGGAATGCAGAACAAATCAAAACATTCACCCCCAGTCAAGAGATCTGGGTTAAATCCATCATTCTTTTGCTCACCATGTCACCCCAGTTTAGACCTGGCTATATGCAAATCAGTCTTGACCCTGTGTCTCATGGGAACAGTTCAGCCCGAACTGCCAAACCAGGTCCTCCCTGGACCGGAAACAAGCATCCTAGGACCGGTTTCGGGGTTTCACCCCTCTTCAGCCAGGATAGCTTGATTCCAGTGGCACAGTGAGCCCAGGACTCACGTCTGAGCGTACCTGGCGCACTTAGGGCTAGAAAGGAAAAGACACATAATTGATGGACAGAATGCAGAACAAATCAAAACATTCACCCCCAGTCAAGAGTTCTGGCTTAAATCCATCATTCTTTTGCTCACCATGCCACCCCAGTTTAGACCTGGCTATATGCAAATCAGTCTTGAACCTGTGCCTCATGGGAACAGTCCACCCCGAAATGCCAGGCCAGGTCCTCCCTGGACCGGTAACAAGCATCCTAGGACCGGTATCGGAGTTTCACCCCTCTTCAGCCAGGTGTTGCGGCAATGTTGAGGCAGCTTATTGCGAGTTTCCTCTGCGCCACTGTTTTCATGTAGGTGAGCCTGCCATGAAAACTGTGGCAAAGAGGAAACAAAGGGGTCGCTACTGGGCCCCCTGTTGCCTCTGCACCAGGGGATACATGCGGGGGGCACATGGTGTGCCCCCCTGTCAGCATGCACCCCCAGTTCCTGCAGGGCATGGACTTGACAGTCTATTCCCTGCAGGAACTTACTTTGGCGTCCCCATTGCGATGCCTTTTTTATAGGCACCGCCATGGGAACCACCAAAGAACCGCCCACCAGTGCCAAAATAATTTTTGATCTGGTGGGCAGTGGACACACGGGTTGGCGGTGTGGGAGCGGGGTGGCCTGCTCCCGCACAGCCAAGCTAATAATAAGGCCTTTAGCTAACACAATATAATTACTCATTATGAATATCTACCAGATATTGTATTGCTAATTACACAGCACCTTATTTAAGATGTAGTCTATACAGCTTGATCCATTTTATTGTAATATAATGCAGGAGGCCCAAAAAAATGTTTTGTTGTGTGCAGAAGAGTAGCTTCAAATTTTAACCTGTTTTCATCCAGTTATGGTCATCCATGCATCTTGTTGCATGTATATGATCACAATCCCCTCATGAAATTTGATAATCTCTAACCTAGAGAAAACATTGCTACAATTTTAGCCAAAGGGTTAAGGTACATTGTATTGCTTTTATTATGTATATGATGTACACAAACTAATGAGTGAGAAAAAATTATTGATTTTCATATTTAACTTCATATATGCAAAGTTAATTTTTCTAATGAGTTCAGCCAAAATGTCCTGGTATTGACTTTATGCAACTGAACGCTCAATAAACATTTCAATCATATGTTTTGTGGACATTTAGGGACTGATTTGGATGTTGGTATGGTCGGGGGCTTTCCGAGCGACATCCAAGGTTTAAACTCTGACCACCTCATTACAAAGACGGTGGTCTGAGTTTAAACCAGCCGGTTAATCAGGCTGGCTCCCAACGGGATCAAAGAGCCCGTCGGCCAGTTGGAAGCTGCACATAATCCCTAATGGATGGCGTTTCTGCCGTCATGATTATGATGTTGGTTTCCAACAGGCTTTCCATGTCGGGTTTTCTGATGTGGAAAGCCTGTCGGAAAGCGACTATAGGGGCCCCTAGCAGGGCCCCCTTCTCTCCTGGCCCTACGGTTGGTGGGCCTGGGGGCACCTATGGTGCCCCCCCTATAATTCCCTCCACCGTGTGGGAGGCACAGTAAAGTGCCTCCTACACGGTGCAGGGACTTACAGTAACTCCCATTTCTCTATGGGAGATTGTGTCGCGGCCAGTTTCCGACTGCTGGAATAGCTCCCATAGAGAAATGGGAATTTGTGACCGCACCATGTGCATTCGCATCGTAATTTCGGTTTCTGAACCACCGACCAGAGATTCGTCAGTTCTGCAACAGCAGAGATGTCGGTTGGGGGCAACTCTGACCGAAATTATAATGAGGCCCTATGTAATAATTATATGCTCAATGCCCCTATGTGCCCTTGTAGTAATTTATTATCACCTATTCTGAAAAGTTGGTCTGTCACTCGAAGTAGGTGAAGCACCAAAGTGTAGGAGACCCTGTTGTCGAATGCCTAGGACCTTAACCTAGATTTTACTGATTCGATACAGAGAAGCAGACATGCAACCACCATAGACCTTGGTATGTGAACGGCAGGCGGGATCTATCAGGTCAGCGCTGGAGTATTAGTTTTTTAATTTAGCTAGTCCTCCCTCAAAGATCATGTTCAGAGCACTAAAAAGGTAATCATTACAAAGTTGGAATGATATAAATCCATGACTGCATTTAGCTTCACTTCTAATGAATAGTTAGTATTTCCTTTCAACACTGCACATGAGTGTCGAATTTTCTCACCATCCACATATTGCTCAGATCCCGCTGATCATAAGTCCTTTACCACTGTCTAAATAATTGGATCTCAATTAATAATTTTATGATGTTTATTCATGTCATTTTTCTAGTCTTTAAAAATCCTGATTCTCCAAAAGCCATCATTTTATTCTCTATACGTTCACTGAAAAGGTATTTCTTACCTATGTACTTTGGTATACATGAATGGACCGACAACAAATATTGTACTCACTTAGCATATGCAGCTAATTTCTAACATGAAAAATATTTGAACACTTAGTTTATGGGTAAAAAAGTTAAGGTGAGGTTATAAAAGATGTATTTTCTTATTTTAGCTACATTAGGAAATTATTCTGAGTGCTGCCTAAAAACACCCTGAACATATATCTAATTTTGCATGAATGTAGAAAACGAATACACTCTATATAAAGTTAATAATATAAATGAATGCAAATTAAAGTAATAATGTTATAAAATAGTAGACATTTATACATTAACTTTTAAATATTTCGAATAATATATATTATTTTATATACTTTGTTAACATGAAGTTTTATTTAATTGAATTTAACATTATTTCTTATGAGGTTTTATTCTAAGACCCTACCTCCACTATTTTCAGTGGGATAGTGTTGTAGTACTAGTGGCTGGCCATGTGCAGAGCTTGAATTACTTCAAACGGGTAAGTTACTATAAAAGTGTAACTTATTACAAAAGTGCATCTTGAGAATACTGAAAAGTAGTAAACTTACTGAATAGTGTAAATGGACTCAAAATTGCAGTTTATGAATCAGGCCTTTTGACTTTACATACCTATAATGTAAAATTCAACAATATGGTGTCGATTCCGATCGTGTAAAACCCGGGTACGAATGGTCGTACGGAGCGTATTCTCCGTACAACTCGTACCTGGGAAATCCTCATTACAAATCAGCAAGTACGATTCGTACAGAAATACCATTTCCGTACGATTCGTAAAAAAATACTTGCGGCTAAAAAATACCCACAATTCTGATCCGGGACATCGAGTACGTGACGTCCGGACGGAGTAATGCAGCGTTTTACGGACCAGCAAGTACGATTCGTGCCTACGTCACTCCGCACGGCTCATTTTTTACGGCAGCCAAAAACTCCTGGGAAATTGAGGACGACGCGTAGAAGGATCACCGATACGCGACGGACAGCCATGGACCCCATCCTAAGTGTCATCCCGGCCCTCCTAGCCTACGACCTGGTGCACCGAAACCGCCATGCATGCCGCAGAAGGTCAGAACAACACCCAGGGGCAAAGGGGGGGGCGAGGGGCAGGAAACATAACCCCTACCCAATGTAAAAAATACTATATTCTGTACATACATTATCTCCAGGGTCTGGTCACTTTGTGGGGCATGTCCACCAATCCCTGCGTACCGCAACAACGGAAGTGGACGTAGACGCGTACCCGTCACCACCACAATGGTGGGACGGACCGTACCCACGCTCTGAGGGCGTGAGTACGGTCCGTTCCACCATTGTAGTGGTGATGTAGGGGTACGCATGGTATGGACCGTACCCACGCCCTCAGAGCGTGGGTATGGTCCGTACCACCATTGTAGTGGTGATGTAGGGGTACGCGAGGTACGGACCATACCCACACCCTCAGAGCGTGGGTACGGTCCGTACCACGCGTACCCCTACATCACCACTACAATGGTGGTACGGACCGTACCCACGCTCTGAGTCCGTGTGTACGGTCCGTACCACCATTGTAGTGGTGATGTAGGGGTACGCGTGGTACGGACCGTACCCACGCCCTCAGAGCGTCCAATAGAAGATATATAGGTGCATGGTCCAATACACAGTGGACCCCTAAACCATAATCTCACACTCTGGGAAGTGTAGATCCATTCATTAGTGCACAACCTGACACCCCAAAAGCGGGGTTCTTTCAGCTGTGGCTTAACTGCTTCACGGCCACATTGTAAAACTTTATTTCCACATCTGCTAGGGTGGGACTCGGTCCCCCTGTCCACTGCGTACCTTAGGGGTGGGACCAGTCACAGCACACTAAAAGAGCATCACCAGACTCACAGTGTGGGCTTCATTCTCCAGTGGCTTCCCTGCTTCATGGGCGCATTATTAAACTTTCCTTCCACATTGGCTGGGGTGGGAATCGGTCCTCCAGCCCACTGTGTGCCTAAGACGTGGGCCAGTTAAGATGCTCTTAAGGTGCACCTGCAGACTCGAATTGCAAGACGTGCCCGGGCATGCGACCGGGCAAAGACCAGGCAAAGACAGGCCTGTCTTCACCTGTCATCGCCCAGAAGAGGCCAGTCCAGGACCGCTCTCTTTAGCCCTGCTATTGGATATCGATAACACATGAGAGCAACTAATACCAGTAACTATCTAGGTTCCTTTTGTCTGTGGCAAGAATAGTGCTGACAACTATGAGTCCATTAGTAGCTTCACTAGGATGGCCATCTGACGACGGCCCTACTAGTTCATAGGAGGCAGATCTGGTAACCAGTGAAACCTGCATGAAATCTACAGCATCAAAGCTACAGCTTGCTATCTTGCCACAAACTGTAGGTCCTCAAGCTTGCCTACATTATCCAAAGGTGTAACTATAGGGAAAAGGGCAAATCTGCAAAATGATAATGGCTATAAGGGAAAGATAGCAAAAAAACTTCTAACGATTTTAGCACATTGGAAGCTATATATGTTTTAATAGAAGAGGTGGAGGGCATACTAGGTGATGAATCAGGGTAGAATGAGAGACTGGGAGCTAAACCGAAAATAACACACTATTTCAAGTGAAATACCAAGAAAGTTACCCCTGGAAAAGATGCCCCCTTAAGCTGTGCCACTGTCACCATAGACCTGTCTGCACAATCGAAGACACCTTGTTCTCCATCCACTGAAGTATAATCCATCCTTCCCTGTCTCCCCCAAGTCAAGCACCAAATGAACCTGTTACTGTAGCCAACATTTCCCGTTCAAATCAGTATGTCCCACTTACGTCTGCAGGGGAAGACAAGCTGGATGCTAAAACTTCAAATTCAGCCATTGACAAGAGCATGGATTTAGTGTGGGCCTCAATACAGATTATTTTCCTAAAGGAAGATTTCAAAGTCTTGACAGGGACCGTGCAATCTCTCTGCTTTATTAGAGGGTCTTAATAAATCATTCATGGAGCAACTAAGGAAGCAAGATTCCTTTTTAGGTGGAAGAAAGATAGGTAACTTGAATCTCGCAAACTGCCAACTGTCTGTATGTCCCTTAAAGGTTGAAGTAATGGGTGAGAAAAAACTCCCTGGGCATCCCCCTCCTGCAAACATCCCACAGCCATTCCACTCCAACCAAAGTTTAGGTGTCCAAATACCAACTAACACTGTCATAGAAATGGGTACTGTACAATATCAAAGGTCATGAGATAGCAATATTGCGCCCGTCAACCATTCTGCACACATTTGGCACCAGCATAGCCAATACAGCTTGCTAATTCTGGATCTACCACCTAATGTACCATCATTTCCTTCAAAAGCTCGTTCCTATACACTGCCACCAAACTTTCAGGGAGGAATAATTTATTTGACAGGGGTCCTTGGATTTGCCTTTGATCAGAGAGGTAATATAATAAACTGTTGGTTCTGTTGGGTGGTGCAATTGCTATCCTCTGAGTAATTAATACAATACCACACAATAATTATAAATAGCTTTCAACAAATTAAATTTGAGAGAACATATGTATGATAAGAACACACCAAACAACGTATGTTGAGAAAGCAGAGTTTTACTATTTTCTTATTCAAAATAAGATAAATATGGCTGTCACAAGCCCAATTTCATATTGGCAAAATATAGAAGGTGACTCACGTATAATTAGGTGAAATAAAGTGACAAAGTGAAGTCAGTGGTGAGCTACATGACATATACAAGTGACATAAATAAAATAATTCTTTTTAAAATGTTTGTCCTATATCTGATTTTGTAACATGAATTCACATAGCTCAATAGTGATTTTATAGAGTAGGGTCAAGAAGACTGTTAGGACATGAATGAAGGTAGCGTCGACGATTCGACCTTAAGGTCAGCGCAGATTGACATGTTCAAGGCAGGTCTTCCTCAGGACTGTAGAAGCAGAAGTGGGCAGCCTATAGGGTTTAAATTAAAGAGTCAGGTGTGTTCTATTGGTCAAAAAGAAATTAATGTATCACAATTGGTAAAACTTACCAAGTGATTGCAGAGAAACCTGAACAGTGGATTCCAGTAATGCGTTGTACGAGAAGATCCTCAAAAATGCAGAGATCCCGAATGGATATCCAACAGAAAATGTAAATCTAGGAGTGAGAGAAAGCCCAGCATTACTTAAGCTTATGAGAGGAATATAAGTGGCCCCTGTGGTGACAGAACTGGTAGTAGGACTTACCAGGTGGTCCTGTGAAATTCGAACATTAAATCATGCATGATTTCATGAGAACAACTTAGCACAGGTGAGATATGGGAGGAGTGGGGAACAAACAGAAGCATTTAACATAGAGAAGGGGGTGAGGCAATGCTGCATATTAGCCATACTCTTTTCTCTTTCTATGTTAAAGATTTGGCAGAAACCTTACATTTCCAATACCACAATGTGGAAATATATCTTTTTAGGGGTACACTGGTGCAGGGTCACCCTTTTGTCCACGGGTTTAAAAACCAACAAAGTAGAGATCAGCACTAGATTAGGAATAAATAACAAGTTTATTAATCACTCATGAGTGGGACCACGTCTACACAGCACTCTCAAGTACTGCCTGAGGTAGTACACTGAAGTCACAGAACACAGGGCTTTTATACAGTTCTTCTGCAGTGTAAGCATGTGAACAGAAATAGGAAGGACAAGTTTTTGAAATAGTTTTTAACAAACAAGGGCAGATGATTTACCACTTGGTCAGCAAAGTGGGAGGGGGAGCAGGAGTGCTTATGGCAGCAGAAATGATTAACAGTAAACAGGTGTACTGGCAGCTACAAACTCTCAGCACGTACATTGCTTTTAGCTGAGTCAGGAAGTCAACTAAAATAGATAGCACAGGCAAAGTGAAAAGACGAAAGAATTACGAAGGGAACTTAAATGGACACCACAGCCAAAATGGCTGCAGCATATGCCAAGTAAAATATTACACATTTTCCACAACAATGCTTCCAGGATTGGCACCACAAAATACCCCATGCTATGATATGCGGATGATACCCTCCCTATCTCAAAGACTCCAAGGGCCTCCAAGCAGCTTTGAGCCATTTCCTGATGTTTAGGCGGAGCGTGGTTTAGAGCTGAATATAAATAAGATCAATATATGGTGCGCAATCCCTATAAATAAACCAAACCTAGAGTAACTGCTAATAACAGTCTTCTGGAGCAAGTCTTTGACTTAATTTATTTGGGAGTGACCTTGGAGCATAATCTCAGCTGGAAGGCTGAAATAAGCAAAAGCTCCCTGAAATTACAGCAGGAGACTGGGGCTATTCTAAAGATGGCTAGAAAGTTAAAATCAAACACGCTAGATGTTTATAAGGCCGGGGCAAAGAGTGCTGCACTCTATGGTGCAGAACTGCGGGGCCATGCACCTGTTAACGAACTATCAACAGTTGAGAACAAGTTTCTCAAGCACTTAGCAAATCTTCCATATAGCTCCCCCACCCTCCAATTAATGCAAGACATGGGCCTATACCCCATTTCATTTACCATACAGGTGAAACCATTATTATTCTGGCATAGGCAATGGACAACACTAGAGCTAGAACCCTATAGAGCACCCCTCAGAGAGATTTTGAAATCAGCTGGACACTTTAGGATTCCATGGTTATCTAAGTATGGAAAATGTTCCAATCTTGAGAGTCTCCAGTATTCTCCAGATGATTCTTATTGATATCAAGGCAACTGCATAAAAACCGGTGTAGAGAATATTTCTGGAGGGAACAGTCAAGCATTGCATATCCGGGAGTTTGACATATCAATTCCTCAACTACAAGATCGTTCCATCCTATGAACCTATGCTAGACATCATCCAGGGACCTCTCCCTAGGCAGTTATTTCTAAAGTTTAGGTATGGGATTTTGCCTATGCTGGAGTCTGCAGCTAATTGGACAAAAACTAAAAATCCTAATACCGTGTACCCTGCTTTTGACAGTGCCTCTAAATCACTAGCCCATATTGTATTTTTTTGCAAGCTTATAACTTCCAAGTACATTAGGGCGGGGTGCTGCTCTAGATGTTTAGCGGTGACACAAAGAAAATCATGGCCACTAAGCGGCCGCTCAGTGGACATGTGCAGCAGGTGCACCACCGGCGCACCAAAGACAAGCCCATCTACGCCCGTCCGCGCCCGGCCCATGCCTAGTGCCAGGGATGCTGCTGGTTTCAGCTCTCATCCCGCTACAAGGCCGACCTGCACTATGGATCAATTACTAGGCTACAATTCTGGTGGTAAGTGTTGTGGGAAGTCCAGTCATAGTATGTATTCATCCAAGGCACCGTTTCAGTGCCCTAATTGCTGTTTTCATATTCACCCCTGTACGCCACAACTAGCGTTATCTAGCTCTAAATTTGTCCCAAACAAGCTGTGTGGGATGAAGACAGTACTATGTACGTTGAATAACGCACGATCCCTCTGTAAGCATGCATTAGAGTTTGCTATGTTTGTGGAAACACACACTGTGGACCTTGCCTTCATTACGGAAACATGGGGGGAACCTTCCTAGCAATGGCCGTTCCTGCTGGGTTCACTATGTTCAGGCAAGATCGGGTGGGAAAAAAGGGGAGGGAACTGGCCATAATATTTAGAAGTGAGTGGAAAGGGACGTTTAGTCCCCAAAATAACAAATCATTTTGGGAATCACTACTATTCAAAATCATAATAGACAACCATTATACTTTTAATGGCATTCTATTTTATCATCGGCCCGGGCCCCGGGCTAATTTTTTAATACTATTGCTAGATCTTTAGATGTAATATCCCAGTCATCGGATTTTACACTTTTAGGTGATTTTAATCTTCACCTTGAAGACTCAGCGGGCAAAGATGCAGTGTACTTCTTGGACATTACTAACAGCCTAGGCCTCACTCAGCAGGTGATTGGCAGTACACACTCTGGGGGTCAATTGTTGGATGGGTTGTTCTCAAACAACAAGTCTCTAGAATGTCTTCCGTTGCAGCCTCTCTTCTGGTCAGATCATAGAGCTGTTATTTTCTCTCTTTCCTTCCAAAATGAGCAGATAACAAAACTGAAAAACAATCAGTCGAGAAGGGTTCGGCTTGGAACAAGATTGCTATTGATACTTTCGAAAGTTCCTTTTCTCAGAACCTGCCCAACCTTACAGAGGACCCAAATGAGGCTGCTGCCTCATCTGAGAAATGGCTTAGGAATACAATTGATCAGGTGTTACCGGTCAAATCCATGGTTAATAATAAGGTAAGACATACGGAATCCCGGTACTCCAAACGTCTTGGAATTTTTTTAAAAAATGTCGTCGCCACGAAAGGAAATGGAGATTTAGCTATGAAATCAACGACAGAATTGCTTACAAACAAGCTTTGCTAGACTGTAAAAAATCTGTGCAAGAGGAGAAAACCTCTTATTTTACTATAGCTATAACTACTGCCAAAAATTCTACATGGGAAATAACTAGCCAAATGTCCGGAGGTGATAGACTCACCAATAAATCAGACTTTTTGCAACTCACTGGCCACATTTTTCCAAGACAAAGTTAGCGCAGTCTATAGTGGCTTCTCCCAACTGTTGGCCCAAGGGACACCATCCTCTTTGGAGACCGTAACAAGTCCTAGGGAGGATAAAGAAATGCCACCATCTACCTCAGATATTGGTGACCCTCCAGAATTATCTGTTTTTCCTCCAATGACTGCGGATGAGGTCACTAATCCTCTGCTGTCTACCAAATCTGGCTCTCCACTGGATCCATGCCAGCCCAACATTTTCCATCTACTACCAGAAGTTTGGTATTTATTTATTTTTAATCAAATGTTTTTCTCTGGTATCTTTCCGACTAATTGGATACTGGCATTGGTTCTTCCCCTCCTAAAGAAGGTAAACCTTGAAGGGGCAGATCCTAGTAATTACTGCCCTATCTCAAGACTTCCCTTACCTGCAAAAATAGTTTAAAAATCCATGAATGGTGTTTTACCGGACTACAATGAAAAGTATTCCATTTTGGATACCACTCACTTTGGTTTTAGAAAGCATCATGGTACTGAGTTGGCATTGATTTTAGCGTCCGAGTTAAGCAGGCAGACAGTTGATGCGGGAGGCAGTGCAGCACTTGTGCTGCTTGACCTCTTGGACGCTTTTGATACTGTGAATCATCAAAACTTATTGGAAGTTTTAGATAGGATTGGCATTAAAGGGAAAGCTTCTGCCTTGCTCAAGTCTTTCCTGTCGAATCCGGAACAGTTTGTGGCTCTGTCAGATTTTAAGTCATCTAATTTCACATTGCCCTGTGGAGTACCCCAGGGCTCTTCGCTGAGCCCCACTCTTTTTAATATTTATGTTGCTCCGTTGGCAAGGCAGATTCGATCTCTGGGTTTCTCAGCTATCTCTTATGCCAATAACACCCAGATTGTGGTGACAGGCTCACCATCAGACACAGCAGCACAGTTCCACACCTGTCTTCATCAAGTCGTGGACTGGATGACAGCAAACTGTCTGAAATTAAACTCCGGTAAGACCGAAGTTCTTCTTTTTGGCAGCACACAAACTTCTGGTCTCCTGCATTATGGCCTTTGGAGCTGGGCTCACCTACCAAATCCAGTAAATAAAGTAAAGAACTTAGGTGCTTAGGTGTCACGTTTGATTCTATGCTTTCTTTCGAGTGTCATGTGAACTAGGTTACCTCGACATCCTTCTACACTTTAAAATTACTTCGAAGGACTTTTCCTTTTATCCCGGCTAACCTGCGGAAATTAGTGGTGTCGGCTCTTGTTTTATCCAAGGCCGACTATTGTAATGGCCTTTTATCAACCTTCGAAAGAAATGTCTGACTAAGTTGCAGATTGTGCAAAACGCAGCAGCTCGTTTACTGTTGAATATCCCGAAACATAAATCTATCTCTAGGACGCTTAAAGAGCTACACTGGTTGCCGGTGAAGAGACGGATCGAATTTAAGGTCCTCTGTACAGCTTTTAAAGCTATTCATGACATTGGACCTACCTTTTTGAAACAGAATCTGCAGCCTTATATTCCGGCCCATCATCTCCGCTCAGCCTATGCTCATAACCTGGTAGTTCCCAGGTTTAAAAGTGTTTCTGGGGTGGAAGAAGCTTCCTGGTCAGTACGACCTGACTCTGGAGCACGCTTCCACTAAGGCTAAAAGAAGAAACTCATCTGTTGGCCTTCAGAAACGCATTAAAAACATGGCTTTTTAATCTCTGATGTGGTAAAATCTATTTGTTATCTTTCGTCTGATGAGCTAGTGCCTTGACACCCTTGGGTGAATGTTTTTGCGGTTTATAAATTTCCTTTTCATTTCATTTCAGGTAGGGGTGGGCAGTTAACTCCCCTCCGTCAGCGGAGTTTGTATAGTTTTTCTAACTCCGCACAGAGTTTGGCAAAAAACTCCAACTCTGCCTGTGTAGCTGAGTTTTTCCCCTCCACCCACCCCTATGCTTAGCGCCATCCAAATATTATCAACCAATCAGATATGTGGTAACATATTTATTTTCAGTGGTAGGCAATTGTGGTAAACTTGCATTCCCTAGACGACCTAGTAACGTGATTTACTGAGGTGCTCTTGATTGTTTTTCATTGGCTGTCCGGCGTCGGAAATTGTATCATAGCCTATGATAAGTGCCTTCGCGTCCGCCTTCAGTCCTGAAGTAAGGGAAGTGGCCTGGGTCTCTAGTGACATGTGCTGACTACCTGTAGTTAACCACCTTATTTTTAGTGAGCAGTGTTTGTATAAAAGCTTCGCGTTACCAGTGATCGGTAACCACTGGTGAGTGTAGTCTCCCCCTTCCCCAATGTGCTCAGTGTAGTGAAAACAGAGACACACCTAAGGTCTCATGAAGGAAGCTCCTGACGGTTATTTTCCAAAGTTATTACATGCATAATCCCATTCAAATATTAGCCCTGAAAAATAATTTCTACGGGTGGATGTTAATGTTTACTTGTGCTGTTTGCATTGTGCCCACTCGAAATGCAGCGCTGTCGCTGTCTATAGGGTTGGACGGAACTAAATGCTATCCCTAGTACTTCATGTAGTTGCCATCCAACATGTTTTCCTCTTCAGGATCAATAGTAAGTAATCACAAGAAACCTGTAGTGGGGTGGTTCAGATAGTTATTTATCCCTAAAAGTGCGCGGCAGCTCCCTGGCACCCTAGACACTGCTGTTGTACCCTTGCCCCTTGCAGTGTACATCATCCTGCATGTGTGTCACAAGTTGCTGCCATACCAGACTGCACACCGAGTTCAACCACTGAATATTCGTCTTCAGGTACAGCGCCTGGTACTCTCTCCACTGCCTTGAGCGACTTGTTGTCTACGGATATCCTGCTCTGCTTTCCGTGCCTGAGTTGTGACTAAATCATTGCCACAATCAAGACTATTTGTTTTTCTGTGATATGGTGTGCCGGAATAGTGTGCACACCATCTATCACTGCATTTTAAGAAAACTGACTTAAAGGCAAATGAGTACTAATGTGTATTGGCCGGGAACGTGTTCTCTAGGACTCCAAATAGGCACAAAGTGATGCATTCAGTGTAATCTCTGAAGGCCATTCGGAGCACTAACCTGCTAAATCAATCAACGGGTGACACCCACCTTGCA
Organism: Triturus cristatus; assembly: GCF_964204655.1. Taxonomy (NCBI): domain Eukaryota; kingdom Metazoa; phylum Chordata; class Amphibia; order Caudata; family Salamandridae; genus Triturus; species Triturus cristatus. Next base: position 805,004,468 of record NC_140592.1, on the reverse strand, counting down.
ACAACAGGCTCCTGCGTTTTTGAACAATAATGTGTTTTATTTTATATAGAGCTTGCTATTGTGCTGTATTAAAAAAGATACCAATATTACCCAGTTGATGGTACTCATCTCAGACTAACTGCTAGGGCAGAGGGGAACTCTGCATTGTTCCACTGAGTTTTTATCCAACTCCACATAGTGCAACTCTACAAACTCCACCCACCCCTACTTCCAAGAAGAAAATGGATTATTTCGTTATACTAATTATTAGACACAAAGTCCCTTGGCCCAGCACTCAGGATATTAAAACTCAACACACAGGAGGTGATTGTTGTTAGTCTAGCAAAATTCTGGCATGCTGCATGTATCATTTGCAATCAGTAGAAAGAGCACCACTTGGGAACCAAACTGCATTTTATCCACATTTAATTGGCACCCTAGAAGAATTTTGTAGGGATTGTGTTTTTAAAATGGTGACTTAGTTACCATATGCGATTATCCTCCTCCTGGTTTTAGCATTTACATAGTGCAACAATAAGTTAGCAGGGACGCTGCAATATTTTTACATTTTTTTTAATACTGTATGGAATTTTTTTCTGCTAGTACCTAAGATATGAATCATCGTGTACATCTGGATCTTGGGATAATTGATTTTATCTGAATATTTAGACCAGAGCTTATGAGAATGTATGTATTTCTTCAGCATTGCATTTGTGATATGTGTGCTTCTTGGCTTATCCTAAATGTATGTTTTATGGATTGTTAATCCGAAATAAACATTTACTACCAGACTTTTCAGTTATCATGGCTTCAGGAATTGGTCTAAAATGCTGTGTAGAGGAACATTGCCCCCACATCTACAGATATTTCCACATTTGTAGGTTGTGATTCTATTTGTTCCAACATCGCCTCCAATGATTCAAGGTCTGTAAATTCTCACGTCCTCTCATTGATGTTCACTAACATTAAAGCTGGATGTAGTAGAGTGTATCTGATTTCTTTTCCCTCAAGGCTTGGATTTCCGGTAAGGAATTTCTTCCAGAAGGCATTTGTTTACTGTGAAAGATTAGGCACAAAATACATTTTGTGTCCCTTATTGGTATACAGCCCATAGAATTTAGAGGCTTGCAATATTAGGTGTGCGTGCTGATGTATTAATCCTAATATTATCGCTACAGCTTCTATCGTCAAAGGCTGTTATCTACTTTGGGAAACTACACATCCCATCTCCCTACTCGGGGCATCTAATAATTTGTTTTCCAAGGTTTCTATTAGTTTTTCAGATCTATCCACCTATTGATTAAGCATGGTTAGTTCTTCCTGGATTGATCTAAGTTATTTGACAGTTTCTATAGTGGAGAGCTCCCCTTTGTAGATAGATACTTTAATACTCTTAAGTTTGGACATGATCAATTCCAGAGTGACATAGCACATGCTGGTATCTTTGGGTTGTTCAGTTGGTTTTTACTGTTGAGAGCTTCTGGTAAGAGCAGCTATCTGGGGATTTTGTTACCAGACATCGATTTAGTAGGAGTAAATATTATATTGTCCCACATTCAAGGAATTGAAGCAGTATCTGAAAATATAGCAGTTCAGGTGTTCAAGTGTGGAAACTATAATGTAAAGATGTCCATGCCAGAAAATACAGATCCCAATACTAGAACAAATGTTTCACACATCCAGCTTCTAAGCAACTCATCAACAGTATCTACATCACAGCACTCATCAAATCTTAAACCTTGCAAACTCTCTGGTTTATATAACATGGCAGTAAAGGTGCAATATTGGCCTTCCGTAGGGAGAGCTGATTTAGTATATTGATTATGATGTGAACATGGCCTTCCCAGTCAGCATGAGCATGTCCTTGACTCACACTTTTTCCAATCCAAAACGGTAGCTATTAAGAATTGCTAATGTCCTTGCCAACCACGTGCATATTTTTTCCAAAATGGATGGAGCTCAGCAACCTGAAGCACTCTTACTCACCAGCGCAGTCGTCGGTAGCATCTTTATTCTCCACTGATCCCCGATTGGGCTCGCTGTTCTGGCCTGTGTCATACTGGCTGACACGCAAGAGGTGGCTTACAAGCATGGACGTCACCAACAGCACCTCCTGGGCTCTTCCTGGGTCATGATCCCAATCTTTGATCAGAGTTAAGGAGAACTCTGTGTGGCACTGCTGCTTAAGTAGTATGGAGCCTTCTGCCCTTGATCCAGTCACTTCTGCAGCAGTCTACTCCACTAACAAGTAAGGAAACAATGACTTGCTGGTGTGATATTTGCTTCATCTGGGTGTTCTGTATTAAAAATATTGATAGGACAGCATCTGACACCGTGTAGGTATTACATTTGGGGACAACTGTATACAGAGCTAGCTTAAGAAGCAGCCATTTTGCCCATGATGCGGCTCTGCACCTGACTTCTGTTTGTTTGGAAGCATTTCTAGTAATGGCCTATTGTAATGCAGCCTGCAGCAAAAAAGTGTGGTTAAGCTTTTTAAAACTCACAAAGCATGGTGATGCCATATTTGTCCAACAGGTTTTCTGTGTTCCTGGTTTATTTAACTTTCATATCTTATATCTCTGGCAGGTGCAGAGTAAAAAATGGTAATTAGTGAGACTGAATTTGTAAAAATGAACAATCATTGCTAAAGCTTGTTTAAAACTTATTGGCTTTTCTTGTTTTAGATAACAATCTTATTTGTTAAGATCCTTTTTAGTAAACAAGTGCATGATTTTGAAAAATAGTGTGTGTAAATTAGGAATTCTTTTTTAAACAATTCATGTTTTCTTTTGTTTTATAGCAGTACGTTTTTGACTGAGTTGGTTATGTAATTAAGATAATGATTGCGTTGTGACTGGAATCTTTTTAACGCAAACCCCCTTTGTAGGCCATTTGATGCAATTAAGATGTAGCATATAAATTGAAGAAGCTCCATCACTGACCCTCTCCATGCACTGCTAATTACCTTCCATTTTAAATCACTAGTGACATGTTCTGTGATTTATAACATGACTGCAACATCTGAAATTACATCATTGATGACAACACTGCACATGGTAGGGACGTTAGTTATAGTTCATTTAGGACTTAGTTACAGTTACTTGAGATATCTATAACTGGTGAATTTTCGTGGTTTTGTTATTTGAAAATGGTATGCTTTATCTGACATTTTCAACTAACTATAATGTCCCTTTAACCATTATTTTTTTCAGTGAGCAAATAAATAAATGTATAAATATAGGAAATAGATTTTTGGGTGTACTAATACCTCTGGCGCTGTTTGATGAATCTTCACAAAACTTTCCCAAAAATTATCATCCTTCTCAGCTCCTTCCTGGAAAGCTTTGGGGTGATCCATAATGTGGGGTCCAAGAAAAAGGGAGAGTCCTAAACACATTTTTCCCATGCAGTTTTCCATAAGAAAATTGAACAGCAATACAGCAAAAACGGCTGAACTGAATTAAACCAAATTTGACAGAAACCAAGATCTTGGTCCAGAAAGTGTGATTTTATGATTTAGTGTAAATCTGTTCAGTAGTTTTTGAGAAATTAAATGTTTTAAATTTTTGTACTTGAGGACTCAGTCCTATGTTCTAGAATAAAGGTCATACAAATATGGAGGGAGCAGTTTAAGTATATCCTGCCCCCTTAAGCTTAGCGGCGGGTCCCAGATAGGGCCCTCGTGGGGACCAGAACATATTTTTTTTTATCGGATCCACATTGGATCTCACCGTTTTACCATCTGAGCCCTATTGGGTGCATCAGTACCAGGGGAGTCTTCACATTTTTTTTTCCTGTGAGGGCACACGCTCCGCCTGCCCCTCCCCCAGGAGGGCACCGAGGCACTCACTTAAACAAAATTGCCGGGTCTTCCCAGCACCTGGTATGGCTGCTGGCTGGGGAACTGGCAAGGGCTGTGGGGGCTTGGTGCTTTCCCCCATGGCGCCCAACTAGGCATGTTGTGGGTGCCCTGGGTGGACACTGGAGCACCCTTTTAAGATCAAAATTGCAGCCTCTCACAGGCACACAGTATAATTGCTGGCTGGGGTCCAAGCAGGGGTCACGGGAGCCTTGGGGCTCCCTTGGTGGCCCAACATTTGGGCATGTTGGGGGCCCCTTGAGTGGGAAATGGGGCACCCAAAAAAAAGAATAATAAATGAGCAGCAGGAGTCACTCATTTGTTATTCATGGCTCTGTGAAAGTAGCACACTTTATGCCTTGGATCTTTTTTAAATTATATATTTTTTTCTTGGTGGTTCCCCTCGAATGAAGTGCAGCAGACCCCCAGCAACATTTAAAAAAACACAGCAAGTCTTCTGTGTCAATGAATCCATGACCCCAGGAGATATTACCGTATTTCTTAAAGCACTGCAAGCTGGAGCTATATGATCTTTCCCTGTAGTGCAGGTACTCTTTGTGGTGGGCTCTGGGTTTGCATTTTGAGGCCTGAAAAATATTTTTAGAAGACTCAAAGACATGATGACTTTTTAAAAGGTTTTACTAAAATATTGTTATGACAATCGTTTTTATTAAACATTGTGTTGTGTGAATTAAAAAATATGTACATTTGATTATAGTTATTGGCGACTTTTTGACAAAGACAATGTATCTGCTTTATATATGTTGATGTGCTGATCCTTTAATAAAACCAACAGACCCACATTTTACATTTTGGTGTTCTGACCCTTTGGCAAAGCCATTAATACTGCCTTACTTAAATTGATGCTGTTTATACTTCTACTTCACATACTCAACTGTGCGTGTCTGAAGGTCGTGCACAGAGGGAGTAGGGCATCTGCGGGGGGAATGGGTGCAGGGCCTGCCCTGCCCATACACTGCTGAAGGCCATGCGCTGTAGAGTGGCCTTCACCTGCACGGGTTAGGGTATATGGCTTGGCCTTCTGCAGTGCACATAAGGGTTTCTTGTGCCTAAACCCACGGTGCACACGATGATGGACATCTTTTTTTATGTTAAAAAAAACAAATTAAGTGAAGAAACTGTCACTTAAAGTGATGTTATAGTCAGGAACTGTAATAGTATCTTACTTTTCAGTTAAAAAAAACTTAGAAATTCACTAACTAAAACAAAAGTTAAAGGGATGTTATAGTTAGGTGAAAATGTCAGTTACAACATAGCGTGTCAGACAAACAAAACCGCTGAAATTCACCAGTTATAGGTATCTCAAATAACTCTATCTTGCACTCTAAAGTAACTATAACTTGCGTCCTTGACATGCTCTGCTAATTACCTCCCATATTACATCACTCATGACATGTCTTATTTCATCATTAATAACATTACTGCAACATCTGAAATAACATCATCGATGACAACACTGTTCATGGCGAGGGCAACATTGCCACTCTGTGCCAAGGCTAGGCATACTCTGGGCTCAGAAAACATAGAGATGCTCTCTGTCTCCTCAGCCCTGGGAAGGAGTAGCTGTAGGCCTGCTATTACTGTGTCACTGCATGTTCCAGAGGACTTTGATTGCCGGGACTGAGAGAAGATGACTGGAAAGTGATAGTGGACACATGCGTGTGATTTTTTGCAAGTGTGTGTGTCTGTGTGTGTATAGGTGTCTGGAAGGTTGATGGGCAGAATGAGCACACCTAGGCTTTAAAGCCCTCTACTAAAAGAGACACTGGCAATCACATAGCCACCTATAAACGTATGGCCAAGGTATGGCCCTTTTTTTTAGAATGCTCACTCACCCAAGGTGCTTAGCCCAATACTTGCAGTACTACTATTCTTTATGCAGCAAGACTAGGTCTAATGTCTTCAGTTCTCTTGAATTTAGATTATGCAACCATTTTGTACAGGATCTCTCAGTCTGCTTGCAATAGCATGGGGGCATTCAGGTAAAGGGTGAATCTGGTCGACTTTGTTTCATTCATCTCATTTCCAATGATCGCAGTCTCACCTTTGTCACCAGCCAGTTGATGACCAATTATTTTTTTAAGTTCATGAACCACAGGACTTCACCACAATGTATAATTTGGAAACCTATTGCTTAGTGCCTGTGTCCTATGCAATATAATATGTAAACATCATGTGCAACTGAACATGTGAACTGTCTCAACAGAGCACACATAGCAGGCTTGGAACTTATTAGACCGCTTTCTGTCTTCAACCGTAGCGCTAGCAGGCAGATGAAGGAGGAAGAAAGCAAGGTGTCCTCTGGAACAGGTGTAAATATTTTCATTTTCCATGGATATAATTTTGTCCAGCCATTTAATGTGGCTTCCATTTAAAGCTTTGAAATACTGACAAGAGTTCAAAAAAAGTATCACTTGCCATGATTTTGTCCATTTATAAAGATTTTAGTACCGGGATTTAGTCTGCGACTGTGAGCTTTCCATTTTGACAGATAAGTTACTTAGGATTTCATCCAGCTGAAGCGTACTTGTAAAATGTATTATTTTATATTTTCCCCTCTAACCGTACTGGGCCCTTTACGATCAATACAAATTCACCACAGAGGCAATGATCATCTGATGAATCTTTCTCCACCGATAAGAGGGGTGGAAATTAGGATGACTAAACTCACTGTTATCTGTCCAATGAAGACCATTAATTGACAGCCAACTCACAGGTTAAAAACCAAATTTAGATACACCACTCTCAAAACCACTCTGTAAATATATAGAATAGCAACTGGAAGTACCAACCGCCTAAAAAAGTTAAGATGAGTAAGAATTGTGCAAACAAATAACTCTGCAGTCTCTGCGCAAAATAAGAGAAGCAACAGCTGATTTTCTGTCAGGGCTTGCTAATTCTTTCTACAATGCATTTAAATACTCAATATCAATCAAATAATGAATCAACACATCTCAATATTAGGCTCAGACAGATTTGAATAAATTCATTATTGTATTATAGATGCAAAATTCATCGTAATCAGCAATTGCTTAGGATGCTCAGGCAGAAATATAACAGCTTTAATAACAGTGCCACGCATTTAAGAAGGTGTTCAAATCAACAATAGCCACAGAATTACAGAGTCCAACCGCTAAATAGGCAGGAGGATTTTTTGTAGACTAACAGCTCAATTTTTAATGGGATGAAAAGGATTCAATTAGAGTCCAGTAAATGCGAGTCAATTAGCATAATCAGAATAAGAAAAGAGAACGTTCACATAGAGGGTCAGTGTATGCAACCCACTGTCACAGAGAATAGGCAGTCCAAAGTTAGTAAAAGGTTCAAAAATCGAATAGCATCCAAGTCCGCAATGCAATATAATGCACTTCAAAGAGCATCTCAAAGAGTAATGTGTATGAGCTGTGTGTGTTGAGCCGTCTGCGTGCATCTGCTTTGTTCTTTGTTGCTCTGTGTTGCCCCTCCTTTGGGGTTCCTTCTTTTATAAGTTCTTTAGTAAAGTGCTAGTGGCGTTTCATCGCACCACCATCGAATTACCATCACATGGCTATGGTCACATCATGTCACCAAAAATGATTGAAACATCGAGGTGGTTTCTCATGCTTGTCATGAGAAACGAAACTTTGCCAGTACACACAGGCCTAATGTTGCAAAAAAAATACAAAGTTGCAGCTTACAGTCATAGCTATAATTCTATTCCCACAGGAACATTTTGCTGTGAGTATCTGAAAAAGAAATAAGATATGATACAGAACAAACAAGTTACATTACTCTTGCAACAAATGATCCACTATATTAAATCAGGGGAAAGTTCAGTACCAGAGAATGAGCATCTTGAAAAGAAGACCTTTAAGTTAGCATCACACATTTAAATGAAATAAGATTTAACTGTACCTCATGTATAATGAAATTAAATCATCATATGGAAATGTATACACTTCACAAAATATTATTACACAGAAATGACTAACAATAGGTATATCCTACTTCCACATATTTTCGAAATATTCATATAAATGCAAGTTTTCAAAAAACATATTTCTAATATAACGTTAAGGTTTTCATAATCTATAATCTCTCTAATATCATTCTGTAAAATATCAAGTTTATACTTTATTGTTTACACATTTTGCAGCAACTTTTTAACTGGGGCATGTTGGCAACAGGCACCAAAGCACTGAGCTGTTCTTTAACATAAACTCCATTAATAAACATAAGCATCAATATTGCAACTTCATTTTATATGTATTAATATTACTCTATGTATGTTTTCTTGATCTCACATTTTAAAGCACACTTTTATAGTGCTTCTAATACATCTCTGTTTCATGTATCACTATCTTGTGCATTGTTAAAATTTCAACTTTTCATGGTCTCTACGTGTAAATGTGTAGTATACTATGATTTTCAAAATCTCACTGGATCAGTACTGATTGTTAGTGGTTTGCCTACGATCATAACATCTGTTCAGGCTGTGAGAAGCAGGATTAGAATTCTGAAGGTTTGTTTCCACAGTCATCCATTTTACTATTAACTCCATTGGTTGCTGTGATCATTCTGTTCCGTAACCTAAAACCAGATCTCAGATAGCTTTTGGAGCAGAGAACTTATTTTGGTAAATCTGAAGTTGACGTGCAGCTAACAAGTCTCCTGCAGCGATCCATATGCCACATAAAAGCTACAGGATCACATCCACAGCACTGCGGGTACACTCTGAATCTCTTTCTGTTGTGATCATCGAAGAGGAGAAATATCAATACCTGCCATCAAATTTGGTTTCTATAGTAAACAGTATAATTAAACTAATTAATATCCTTATTAGATGTGATTAAAAAATATCCTTCTCCATAACAAAGTCAGTGTCATTTTGAAATTCACACATCAATAAGAGATTAACAAGGAAAACTTTCTTACCACACTTGTGAAGGTGCAATTACATTAACCCCTTCAGCGCGGCGGGAATTCCCCTGCGGTGCTGAAGGGTTCGAGCGCGGGCGGGGCCATGACGGAACGGTTCCGTCATGAGCACAGCGCAACCGATGCTCATGACGGAACCGTTCCGTCATGGGCATGGAAGGGGTTAAATAGCAACTTCTATTTTACAAAACTCCTCATCGATTATCCCTAGGCATTTGAAGTGAAGTCTTTTTCTCTAGTTGTATTTCAAAAGGCGGCTCACATTTTTCTGAGGTTTACCTCCCAGCAAATGAGGAGGCAATCCTGGTATCTTTCCGGCTACTAATCCCAATTGGAGTTACTGTGCAATGTGAATGTAGACACGACCTGTAGGGGGATTTTCCAACAGCCTCTCCATAATGATCTCTGCATGTTTTGGCCCTGGATGATTGTGGCACTGTCCATTGGTCTATTCCTAGGGTAATAGTGACCAATCACAGACCTATTAGATTTCTTTCCTACCACTGTGCTGATTTCTGGCACAATAGAGCCCGCCCATGATTTGTTGTGGCCATTCTTGACAACATTTTTCCGTCACTGACATAATAGTGGCATATACTCTCTATGTTGAAAGCATTCATGGCAACATTGTGGCTATGAAAACACAATAGAAGCTGCTCCACGTACAGTGACTGAAACCTAGAAAATGCTAAGTTAAAAGGGGGGTGGGGTGGCATCTCACAAAAAGTGAAGGACTGTCCTCACACACCACCAGGTGTCATGCTTCATCATCGGCAGCCCTCGCTCTCCAAAAACTCACTCTAAATAAGGTGGGCAGTCTAATATTTTGTATGACGGGCCCCTACTCTGTCAAACCACTGGTGTAAGATTTCTAACAGCAAAGCCAGTGGGGGAACCACCATCGGAAACCAGACTTTCTGCCCAACTCAAAACTCAGCATGCAGACCAATGATTTGACAAACTCTGTGCACCAAAATATAAATCAGGTCCTTACACCTTTCACATCCAACAGACCCACACTTTTAATTCTATAGACCATCCATTACACCTTCACTGGACAAAAACATTCTTCTTCTAGCTCAAGTTCAATATTTTGCCAGTTTAGAGGATTCAGGACTACACTTCACAAGCCGCAACTGCTATAGTCTCCCTGGAGTAGTTCTGGAATTCTTTTGTGAATTTAATATTGCTCACTTGCAAAGGCATGTTTTGCTTGTGTAAATGCAATAAGGGTATCAGGTACCTTGCAATAGTGCAATGGCCTTTAAAATTCCAATTTCTTCACCGGAAAGCATAGATAGGGGTTTTTATTCTTGGTATATCTAAAGCATTCAGTCAGGCATTAGGTCCTAGCTTGGATTTGAAGGTCTACTTTCATTTATTTATCTCTATGCTGATTGGTTCAGTGCCAACATGTTTATTGTCCATGAAAACAACTGTGTAGTTAAACATTTAAAGGGAAAATGTCAAGGACCTATTCTCTGTATTCTAAGGAAAGGAGCGTGGATGATCTGCAGTCGCGGCAGTTAAATATATCATGCCTCTATAGCATATGTTACACCGTAGTCCTTGCGTACACTGCAGCTTCGCAAAGTGTGAACGTATTTAGGAGTGTATCAGTGAATCTTTAAATGGTGTGAGGTTGAGCCATTCTGTAAAGTTAGGCAATCTTGTAAGAAGCAACACTTCTGTCAAAATGAGGCCAACTGTTTCATGAGATGTCTCTTAAAAAAATCTTTCATCTGTTCCTCAGCGAACAGAGGGAGCCTGATTCACAAGTTGAAGTAGTAAATCGGCAGCTGTAGTATGTTTTCTATATACAGGAGCAGACTTATGACAACTAGGACTCCATAACATGCTTCAGTTACACGCCTGGAAAGCTGTACCAGAGATAGATTTCTCAGTGCCATTCTAGCAATGTCATGCAACACCTCTAAAAGTTCCCATGTGGGTAGTTCTCAAGTTTTAGATGGATAGAAGCTCCTTTATATGGAACACTCGACAACACCACAGACACTCTAAAATTGCACACCTTAAATGTCTGTTATTTTAGTAGAGTTTTTTAGCATAGGATTAGCATAGTGCCATCCACTGCAAACTTGAAAAGTGACAAAGTCCTTTACCATGTTTGCAGCAAAGTCTTTACGCATAGGATTAGCTAGTGCCATGAAAACTGACCTGAAAATTAACAAAATGTTTGTACCATTCCAGGCTCAGTTTTGTATGTGGGTAGTTTGGAACTGCTCGACCTCAAATCTGCTGGCAAGTGTTGTCAACAATGTAGTGTCCTCCGAGTTAGTAATGACGGAACCCTTTTGGCTCCTGATGGACTCCAAAGACCTGTGACGTAAGTGTTAGAGTGGAATGCAGTCAATGCTGATTTAGAATGTTGAGTTTGCAGTTACATGCAGAAAAGATGAGTAATACTAAGCTCCATGTGTGGCGTAGTAATTTGCGGGTACCCAGGCTGTGGAAAATGCTCCAATTGCCACTCATCACCATGAAAAGACCCGCAGGAAGTGATATTGAAAGAGTACAATACCCCCTCGCCATGGGAGTAAACTCCCATGGCATGGTGGGCATTGTTTTTTTTATTTTGAAAAAGAAAATCACTCTTGGGGGTTTTCTTTTTGAAAATAAAAACAAATGTTACTTTGCCGTACTGCTCTATTATGTTTGACAGAGCTGTACAACAAAGTTACAATTAATTGGCAGGAGCCACCTTGACAGTGCTACCTATCAGTGGTGCTTGAGAGGTCTGCTGAGCTGACAGACATTTCAAAATGTTGTGATTGGCACCTCTGTCATGGATACAGAGTAATTTACTCTATCTCCGGCAGAGGACGATCCGGAAGTCAAAATTTAAATCAGGCCCTAAATTTGCCGCACAGCCTACCACAAGATGGAAAACACAGTACACAAACACAACTATTGAGATTGGTCTACTGCTGATGTTATCCCCTTCTCCGGAACACAAACTATTTGCTTTGAGTGGCACACATCTTCGTACTATGGTGCAGAGTTGAGGGTATGCTGTATATCCCAGGAGATGTAGTGGAAGAACAAATTCCTATGCCTAGACAAGATCAGAAGGATCCCACTCATTGCATGTGGCTGTGCACTGCAAAAGCACAAGTAATACGTTAGATTTTGAACAATAAGCACATTTCCCATGTCACCCTGAAATGTGGTAGAACACTAGGATTACTATAGTACCCTGCACACACACACACCCAGCCCCCAAAGCCTAATTGTACTGTGTACAAAGACTTTTGCAATCTTAAAAAGATGTCCAAATGAATAGAGTTGGATCCGGGAGCCCTTCCCCCGTTGCTTAGGGAGTGCCCAGGAGTATACCCAGGACAAAGAAGTAGACACCAATGGTCATAAGACTGGCTTTCTGTTAAAGTCATCACAGGGACATAACAAGAAGCCTTCTCTTGCTGTTGCTTAGCTGACCAGTGGCAACTGGACATGGACTAGACCCTGCTGCTTGGCCTCTGCCAGAATCCCTGTGAGTCTCTAGGTGCTTCCTCAGAGGTTGTGTTGGGCTTTTAAAAGTGTACTCCTGTGGTGAATTGGGACTTAAAGGACTAAAGTTAAAAGGTAACTAATACCCTGGTTGATGAGTTCCATTGGGGTCACTGTCACATTGTGCCTACGTTCTATTCTACTGTGCCCATCGACTATTATTGGCACTTTATGCTTTTTGATGCCATTCCTGCTTAAAACTTAAAAAATGCATGTCTCTGGTTCCCCTTATTGGATTTTTTTCATTTTGGTGTTATTTTGTCCTTTAAATTTTAAATTGTTTTTTAAATTCAGTTTCAGATTTTTATTGTGTTGCACTTCGACGTTATACATTTTTTGGTACTGCATAAACACTTTGCATATTGTCCTAAATTAAGCTTGTCTGCTCTATGTCGTAGCTACTAGGGGGTTGAGCTCAGATTAATTAGTGACTTTGACGGTTCACCCTGACAAGGTTTGTGATTGTTCCTTGAGGTGGGTAGCCGAGAATTCCAAATAATAATCCAAAGTCACACACACACTTATACTTCACATTGTGCTGCGAATATAAGTAATTATATATTTGTTAGATTTTTTGGGGTATTTATGTGTTGTGCGCAATTTCAGAATTGTGTAGCAGGTCGGGAAGAAAGTCCAGTGCATCCCGCAAGGTAGGTGTACATATGGAATTGCATACTATTCCAGACAAATGATGTTCAGTTGTTGATCTATCTGGATTTTCTTGAGTTCATGCATGTGGTGTTGGATGTGATATATGTAAATGGATCGCGTATACTTTCAGATTTGTGTTTAACATATTGAGTTCACGTAGGGATTTATATTTGTGTTTTGACTAAGGAGTTTGCAGATGGTTCGATTTGTGTGTGTATGTATGGAAATTGCATACAAATGCCAGTTGTGTATGTGACATTTATTTTTGTTATTAGCCAGTGAAAGTATGATGTGTTTACATTGTAATCAGCAAAATCTGTGTGATGTATGTGAGTGTATTCTAATGACAGATTTTAAGGTGGAGGCTAGCTATGAATGTTTCTAGATGAAGAATAGTGACAGATCTTCTCTATCACTGCTGTTCGGTGCTCTGAATGTGAAGACCTGGGTATGATGAGAAACCCCTTCTGTGAGGAGGTCTGAGGGACTTGTGCCCTGGCCCCCAAGTGTGTGACATGGAATTGATGATTATATATCTTAGTTGTATAAATCTTGTACGGTTTGTTTGTGAGTGTGCAGGCCTGCGGCGGTAGGACCCCATGTCGAAGGGGGTTGCAAGTCTTACAGGCAATGGACTGTTGTGCAAGGTTAGTTGGAAATTAATGGTCATATAATTTTTGGTTGACATGAGATGTAAGAATCCTCATGTCTAGAGGGGTACCAAAATTTTCATTGGCCCATCATAGATTTCCAGTGACTGTTATTTGAACAGAGCTGTGAACCTGATGCTGCACCTAAGGGCTTCATATATAAATAAAGAATAGACCCTTGTCTAGCTGAATGGTTCCTGACTCACCATTGAAGAACATTCCGCAAAAGTTAACATTGTGAGACCTGTTTTTTTATCAAGGTTTTGCCGCATAACAGGGTGTATCTCACCATGTAGATGTATTCACAGGCATAGAATATTTGGGTCTAATGCGGCATAAGCTTACATGTGCGGGATATATGGGCTTATCACTGCATTGACGGGTATATGATGGAGATAGCATGTGATGGTAATGACTTGCATACGGTGGATAGCTAAACTCACAATGGATGGAACAGACAGGAAGTTTAAATATACTGTCACTCCTACTAAAATACAGAGAATAACAAAGGAGAAACTAAAAAGTAGAATTTTTAACCAAAAACATAAAAATGTTAACTGTAATGAAAGGACACTAACTAAAGCTGAGGAATAAACTTTGGGATAACACATTGAGAATTATAATAGTTGATGACAACACTCAAAATCATTTAATTTTAAGAAAATAGTATTGAAAATGTGGAATTTCTTCTTGCCCCTTTAAACACACGTTTTTAAAGAAGAGAAGGAAGAATTATATAAAGGCTGTTTGTTTAAATTGCAACTACATTCCAATGATATTATAATACATGAAAGGGTATTGGCAAATAGATAGAACAGGAGCTAGACCACTCTTTCACTGCAACTGTGTATTATGGAGGCAGAGAGATATTTCTTAATATTGAATGAGGCATGCATAATCTCAAAGTTGAAGAATTAATCAAAATGTGTAAAACAATGATGAAACTGATAAATAATACATTTTATAGTGGAATAATTGGTGATGGCAGTGGAATGTTTTCATTTTTTTTTTTACCATCTGTTTATTGGTGTTTTTTTGTGATGTACAGCTGCATACACAATACATGATACAAAAGAAAATAACATATGCTAAATGTTTCTGATTACAATTCTGGTCAGGTACAAGTCACACGCTTACTATAGTCACGACTACATAGTTTTACAACTAACCATATAGTGTTTTGTTATGCCAGGACTATCAAGTACATTGTCCGATGTTGCACGATCCCTGCCACAGCTGTGGCTGGTTTACAAGTAATTATAAAACAGATTAACACATGTAGAACTAGAACTTCTGAGCATGATAATATAGTTGCACATCTCTACCTTATGCAGGGCTTCTCTTGTATGCTGTCCCCCTTTAGGCTTACAGAGTTTTGCGATACATATGCATGTGCCGTGAGCGGTACCACAGGTAGCAAGTAATGTTTTCAGGCTTTACTCATAAATTTCATCCATTTTGCAGGAGATAGTGTGCAATAGTTGCGTATAGCTGGGTGAGTTATGTGCTGTGATTGTCTTATTTGGATTAACAGTTGTGAGCGCGCTCACGCTGGTGAAATTACTGTGTTCGGGCCTATCCTACCAGTATTCCCCTGTGTCTCCACCTCCAGGCTCCCAGTTCCCATAGGGAAACTGAAGCCTACCTGCCGGATGGGCTGGAGCAAACCCCGTTTCCCCCTGATATGGGATCCCGGTTATGGGGAGTGACTGTGTCCTCTGTGCCTCCTTCCATTATCCCGCATAGTTCCTGTAGCATGGTTTCCAACTGTGATGCTAGCGGGACTTTATGAAGTCCCCGAATTTCTTCTATACAGAGCTCTGAGGCTTCTGCTCTAGCCCAAACCAATAGAGACTGACTCCATGCCATTCCTGACCGTGGCTCTGGTCTGTTCCACCTCTTTGTTATCAAGCGTTTTGCAGTCGGCATGCCCAGATCTAGGAAGCGAGATGATGCCCTCAGCTTCTTGCTCCTAGCACATAGATGCAGTATGCACTCTTCCCAAGTGTGGCCCAGCTGGTTATCTGTTATCGCCATCAGAGTGACACAGATGCGCTGCCACTTGGAATGTAGTGAAGCATATGTAGTCGGCACCAATGTGATTGCATCTGGGGCTCGCTCTGTCTGCATGGCCAAAGATCCTGTTAATCTTCTCCAGGGTGAGGTAGGCCCTTTAAATGATGTAGTGTTGTATAAGTCTTAAGCGTGAATTACGCAGGATGTGTGCGGGGTTGAGCAGTACCTCCGACCATTGCTTGTCAGTAAATGAACTCCCTCTGTCTGTTTCCCACAGCTGCCTGACAGGAATCATTGATGTCGCCGTGTGGATCCTGAGTGAGTCTGCGAACCATCTGGTTTGGTGTCTGCCCCTGCCCATGACATGGAGGTACTGCACCGTAAGGTGCATGGGGTGTTCTGTGCTCATGTTTCCCCAGCTACTCCTAAAAGTTGCCAGAACTGTGTAATATTGTAAAAACTGGCAAGGTGGTACCCTATATGTCTCTATCAGTTCTGCAAAGAAGCAACCATACTTGATAGAGATCGCCTAATGTCTGCACTCCTGCCGACAACCAGGAAGATAGCTCTTCTGTGGTTATTGAGCCTGCCCCCCTAGGTGTAACCAGCAGTGGGAGAGCTGGTGCATAGGGGATTGTCCCGCACGTCAAATAGAAGCATCTTTGATATACTTTATACGCCACCTAAAGGGTTAGCTGTTCTGTTCTAGCACATGGGTGAAATACTCAGAGAATGTCCTCCTCAGTCCAGGGGGGACTCTAAGTTCACCGTATCTGTGACCTGCAGGTCTGCTAGCCACTTCCCCACCCATTGTAGTTGTGATGCCAGGTTTTATTGTTCTATGTTAGGAACAGCTATGCCTCCCCGCTAACTGGGGGACAGAGCTTTGCAAGTGCCAACCGGAAACGGCCACCGTTCCATATGAATTCCCGCAGTAACGAGTATAGTTTCCAAAAATAGGACGGGGTTACATATATAGGCAGATTGGTAAAGTGGAATAGCGGTCTAGAGAGCACCACCATTTTCACATATGCAATGTGGCCTGCCACTGACAGCGGTAATGCCAGAAAGTCATCTGTGAGCACAGCGCAGTAAGTGCTCTTCCCATGTTACCCTCCAGGAGATCTTCCCGTGCATTGTAAATGCGGATCCCAAGGTATCTAAACGTGTCCCGTTGCGAGGGTTTGCGAACTCTGTTACAAGTAAGTTCAGTATATGTCTGCCCTTGGCCAAAAGGATGCAAGCATGACTTGCTCCAGTTGACTCTCAGACCCAAGAGTTTGGCAAAAGTTGCCAACGTATTTGTGAGCGTGAACGGGAGAATGCGCACATCTTTGAGGTATATCAGTATGTCATCAGTATACAGAGATAAAGCATGCTTGCCATCGCCCAGAGGGATACCTCAGTCCGTGCTCTGTTCCATCAATACTGCTGCTAGACGCTTCACCACTAAGGCAAATAGCAGCGGAGGCAGGGGACATCCCTGTCGGGTACCACGGCCGATCGGTATAGACCCAGAGATGTTTGCGCCTGTTTTCACCCTGGCTGTTGGCTGTGTATAGAGTAGCTGCACCAGTAGGAGAAATTGTCCTGTGACACCTAGTTTAGTGAGTCAAGGGACTCAAGGGAGTCAGGCAGTGAAATGTTTTCATAATACAAAAAGAAGGGATTTGTAAGGATAAGTCACCCCCACCCCCTCTTAAGAATCCCTCGGACCCCAACCCAGCACCTGTAACCCATTCAGACTTACCCTTCCACCTCCAGCCTGATGACCTGTTCCGTGGACCCGGTACCTATGAAGAAAAGAAAAAAAAGGTCAAGACATACGACGGAGAGATGTGGACAAATAAGGAAGGCGGAGCCAGAAACATAAAAGACCAATCAGCAACGAGCACGGACCTGGAGGGACTGATGCTCGGACCTGGGGCAGAAGGCGGAGGAAAGCATAATCCAGAAGACTGCAGAAAGGAAGGAGGAGTCGGAACTCAAGGGGATAAAGGGCAGGAGGATGAAGACGCCGGCACGGAGAAAGAAGACGGATGTCCAGTTCCAGCAGCCGAAAAATGAGAACAGCGCCAGAGGACAACGAGGCTCCAGAAGGGTGGAGCTAGCAGTGGTGGTCGCCCCAGGAAATCTGAAGTCCCCGCCGCAACTCAGGGAAGAGTTGCTGCTTTACTCGGTACATGGACAGGGGAAGATGGTAGCTTTGGGGGATTGCGGGGTGGGCAAGAAAGACGCAGGTAGAAAAGCTTGCCCGAACCATTTATTTGGTGCCAGCTGCCTGTTCCTGGGTCACATGACTAGCTGTAGTTGGCAGTTGGCATTTGTGTATTCCTGACAGATAGCATCACAATAAAGAGTCAGGGCTTGATGGGATGGCAGAGCTCTCACCTATCACGCTTTCATTTCAACAGCACAGGCCCAGCTCACGCATAAGAGATTTCATCCTAGCCTATTGTTCCCCCCAGAAAGACTGGGACCAAAGCAGGGAGGCATGAAATTCTAGACACCTCTGCAGAGGGAAACTCCAGACGTTTCTTCTGCTTCAAAGTGGGAACCAGGTATAAAAAGGGGACCCTCAGACTTACTCATTAGTACACTGCTGGACCAGTGGATACTACAGAAACAGGACTAAACAGCTTACCTGCTGCACTGGACCTGTAACTAGATCTGCCGGAGATCTGCCTTGTTGTCTGAGAAGGAAAACTCAAACTGCACCCTTCATCCCAGGCTGAAGTGCTTCAAACATCTGATGTCTGACCTCTTGTTCTGAGATACAGGAACACAACAAACTCCAGAGGCCTCCCTTAAACTGCCCAGCTGAACCTGCTGCACTTGACCTGCCTAAACCTCTAACTGGGCCTGCATGAGAACTGCTGGCCTCCGCTGGAGCAAGTTCCTGATCCCCAAGAGGTGCCTCCCAGCTCCTGTACCCTTGGTGTAGTATCAGTTGAGCTCTTCTTAAAAGAAAACGAGAAATCCTGAAGTTTTAGGCTCTTTCTGACCGTGAACAGGTCCATTCGTGCCAAGATCGTGTGGCCCATGCTGCCTGCCAATGCGAAGCTCCAGTGACCAGTTAACTCATCTTACAACAATCGTCAGCTATGAATAGCAACATGAGAGCTGCACTTTGCGCTACAGCATCGAAAGACCATGGTGACCGCCAACACGACTCTCCAGCATCAACCGCCTGCGATGCCCCACAGGATCTTCGCGCTCCAGTAACCACTGTCCGCGATGCCGTCCTGCCCTTCGCACTACAGCTATGACTATCTGCAACGCTCTCTCTTCTCCTCATGACCTCCTCCACTGTGATCAGAACTCTTTGCACTGGACTTTAGAAGGTAACTCTTTCAGCGGAATTAAGCTGGTCCCTATATCTGGCCCGATCCATCGCCGTTAGCCTGTACTTGTGTCTTTCACTCGGCTTGCATTACCAGGTTACCTCGAGAGGTGCTTTGTGATTTTAGGCGTTATACTTACCTTAAATCTTTTAAATTGCATATCTCCGGTTCTACTGATTGTTAATTCATTTTTTTGTTTTAGTGTCAAATAAGTTATGAAATGTTATTCTACTTTTCTAAATTGGTTCCAGTTTTTCCTCTGCTGTGTTTTCACTTTATAACTGTTTGAGTGCGAAATAAAAACTTCACACTTTGCCTCTAAGTTAAGAGTGACTGCTTTTGTGACAAGCAGACGGGCAACTAGAGCCAAATTTCGGGGGGGGCTGAAAAAGATTTTGGGGGGGGCTAAGTCTTCCAGCCATAGGCAGAGTGGCTGTAAGAAGGGGTGAAAACACAACAAAAGCCTCATTAACGAGTAAATGGTCTTTTAAAGACCTGTTAAGTACTCGGGTGCGGCTGCAACTAGACGGACGCCAGCCCGCGAGGCTGTCTCGGCCGGGCTGACAAACATGACGGGGGGGGCTGAAGCCCGGTGAGCCCAATGGGTGTTGCGCGCCTGGTGACAAGCTACCAGATGGTTAAGCACGGGTTAATTTAGTAACTTTTTTTTGGTTCACTCTAACTAGAATTCTGGCTGTTGCTTGAGAAGAGCTGACATTCTCCTCACAGTAGCAATGTCTCATTCAGGGATATAGCAGAGGCATTAATATGTAAGATTAAGCTATAGTGTGTCTAGAAACTCTTCTTAACTAGTATGACTTTAAAACTATATACTGCAAGGGAAAACCCGGCCACATGGCGACATTCACTGGCATGAGAAGGATAAGGTTGGCTTTGACTATACTATTGGGAATATGGAACAGATGGTGGCATTGTCTGACATATGATCGAAGATAAGTGGGCACATGAAGGTGCATGGGGGCACATTTATATATGATGTCTGAAGTATGGTGATAATGACTGCATTGTGATGACATACCTACACACATAATTGTAATGAATGCAATCTCATTATATTTACTGAAGAGGACAGCCTTGGAAAAAAAATGAAATAGTCTATTTTCAGGAAGCGGCAAGCTAATCTTTGGGGACAGTGCACAAATGATATTTGTGGACATAAAGAGTATATTTTCAGAATATGGCAATACAACAAAATTAGTTTATTCACTAATATTATTTGCTAACAAAATGAATGCTGGACTTTTTGGCAGAAAAGAAACATTTTTAGCAAAAGACTATCTTGTTTGGGCTGTGGCCAGCATCAGCTCATTTACTGAATGTTACTGAAAGTAAATTTTGCAAAAACATAAACGTATTGCCAAAATATTTCCAAAATATTTGAGTAAGTATTCAAAATTACTTGAGGACACTTCTGGGTTTGGTATGACATCATTTAATTGGTTCCAGATTGAGCTCTCTTTCTACTGCAGGAATTGTTCAACTAACCTATTGGTATTCCATGATTAATGCTGACTGCATTCATTACATTTCAACATATAAAACTGCAGTAATAATAAATTCATTGTGATGCATAGATTTTAGTATTTAGGGCTTTCTAACAATTTATGTCAGTACAGATGATATAACTGGTGGTTGAAGCTAATTAAACAGTGGCACAGAGCAAATCAGAAGATTTTGACAGATTTCTTCCAGGTCTTTTGGCTGAAAATTTGGACATCTTGGAATTTGTATTAGAAAATTATCACAATGAGAAATATTGATCGTGGGGTATTGTGCTACAGTTCAGGCCACTGGGATAAATAGGCTTCATTAGCTTACTTTTGATAGCTAGGCAGCCAGGGCAGCAAGTCAATCCCCAGAGAAAATGCTTAAGGTGTTATGAATGCAATGAACCCCAACCTGATGGATGGAATACTTAAATTAATCCCAGTCACTGTTGATCGCCCGGGCTCCACCCAAGTTCATAGTGTTTTGCCCATCAAGCTACCTCAGATTAAACCCAGGCATATTCAAATCAGCCTCAGTACTGTTGCAGGGATTCTGCACATTTAAAGAACAATGCGCAGGAAACCAGGACCTCAGTGTGTAGTGGTGTACCAAAAACCCACCTTACTGCCCGGAACCCCAATCCGACTAGCTATAGTGTCTCATTCGTCCTCCGTACTACAGCGAAGCTACCAATGATTAGACATCCTAGAACATGTAACTCAGATCCTCCCAGGAATCGCGGGAGCAAGAACATGCTTTTATTCACTCACTCATACTTGTTCACAACGTGAATAATCAGAGACACAGTATAATTTAAAATGTTCATTTTAACTAACGTGCTCTATAATGCAGGATACGAGCCAATACTAGCAGCAAAATGCATAAACACAATATAGTGAGCATTGCTACAATGCCATAGAATATAAACGGGGATATTATTCTATAAAGATAGTGGAAAAAGGACTACTGTGCCTTGCCACCCTCCCCGTGGTAGGAACTAGTTTATTATAGAAATAGAAGACCTCTGGGCTTTGTCAGGGGGGACCCCATACCTCTAGGATTAGATGCAAAAGTTTACATCTCCGTTCAAGCACATCTCTTCTCTCTGGAAAGGTATTCTTCAAGTGCCTAACATGCATGCAATGCCTTACTAAAAGCACTCGATTTTCAGTAGTGCAGCTGTGTGAGTGTATTATGTCTAACATGCGTGGGACTGACCAAAGCAGATTAACAAGAGACATTGTTTTCGACCTTGACCACAATGTGGAGACGAGACCCACAGAGTAAAGCAATAAACGTGAAAGGTAGATGGTTCTCATGTGGACAAGCACAAGCACTGGTTTTGCAAACACAAAGTAATGTAGAAATGTTAGCAAAAGTATTTCAGGGGATCAAATACATAGTAGGGCTGTTCCAGTGGTGCTATTCAGTGGTGATGCATAAACATGCCAGTTTACTCTACAGTGCGATACCTTCTTCTAGTAGCCATGCTTTGGTCCCTGATCTCTGTCTTCTAGAAAAGATTCTGCATATTGTGATAGGATATACTGCTTTGGTCCCTACATCCTATCAGATTAGGAAAGTTTACCTATTTGATCAGGCACTTGGAGAGTCTCTGAGATAATCACACTTAGTTACTCCCTTTTCATTTCCAGTTACCACTTTTAACATGTTCTTATAAGTGATCCTATATGCAAGGTTTAGCTGAGGACCTGAACATTAAAGCAGTGATCAAGGGAGTTTTTTTTATAGACGTGTCTACTTTTGTACAATGTTATACTTTTTAGCCTTGTTACTCATATACCACTACCACACATGTATTTACCACACGTCATTACCACTAATATACATAGGGGTACATTATAAGTGCCATTACCACGCTAACGCTTGCCACAGAACTTATTTTCCTATAGGAAAATGGTGTTAAATGCACAATAAAGAAATAGTAATGAATGGTAGTTAATAAATATAGTAAAATGCTACATATATATCACTGTAGCAATAAAAAATGTACGCTGCATACTACAATAGCAAAACTTTTCTATAAATGAAAACGTTTTGCGTGGCGCCTCTCCAAGCAACATAGAACAATACCATGCAATATGCCAAAAAACCATGCAATGCATCGCAGAGCTAAGCAGAATATATCCAACAAAATAGTATTACGCAACCCATGCAAAACAATGAAACACTGTGAAAATATCAAAAATATTATTACAAAATGATGCAACACAATGCAAACCAAGGCAAAACTTTACAAAGAAAATCCACAGTTCCTAAATATAAATAAAAATTGAAAAATACATTAAAATATAGTACAAACAGTTTTATGAAACAGTTTTAAAGGTTTTAAAGGTTTTAACATATACACATTTGTCTTACTTTCATTTAAACGCAAGCAATGTGCCTTGTCCCCAACAAACATGGCTGTTGCAAACTCTGAAGAAGGTCAAAAACATGTCATTTTTCACAAACAAAAGAATAATACATTCAGATACGGTTTAAATCATGGGAAAAAAAACTTTTCAATGCATATTTAATTGTACATTTTCGATTACTCCCTAAAAAACATATAAAAGCAGCCGCTCACCATTTTGTATTCAGTGGTACGCTGCCTTCTGATGTGACCACATGCACCAGTGAGACCAGGATAGTACAGTCCATCCATTTCCAAACAGTACCCTCTATCTACACAAGTAAATATATGCTTGCCATGAATCGCCCTAATAGAATACTTACTAGAAAAGCAGAACAATTCATTTAAAAAATAAAAAAAATGTACATTTTCAGACATTCTGAAGGTTATCTTCAAACCTCACCTTCGATCCATTTCCTACTGTTTCAACAATGTAAGTTACCATTCAACCTTTACCTTTTTTTCTGTGACAAATAACAGCAAAATAATATTTTAGGTACACCCTATAACCTACTCAGGGAAGGTTCTGGTCAGCATCGGGAAGGTAAAATGTCCTATTCTACTACAGCCAATTACTTATTTCAAAGAAGGTGCTGCACAGTGTCTGGGGACAAATAACTATTTAAACCCTGCCAGGTACTTACCACAGGGAAGTGTTGGACAGTGGCGGGGGGGTCAAATGTCTATTCTAACTTCACCAAGTACTTACCTCAGGGAAGCTGCTGGATAGTGGCTGGAAGGCAAAATTACTATACAAACTCCGCAATGCACTTACCTCAAAATAGATGCTGGACAGTGGCTGGGGGCAAAATTATTATTCTAACTCCACCAAGTACTTACCTCAGGGAAGGTGCTGAGCAGTGCATACGTAACTGGTCCCGAAAAAACATATTAACGGCAAACAAAGCAGCAACTCAACAAATTCAGTGTATATATTACCCTTTTCTTTCTTATCTTTAATAGATATAAGAAAAATAGAACGCTGAACACAACAAAACTCTCCAATCCAATTCTGAATATTTGGAACCACAGAGGAACAGAATCAAAACTCACCAAGTGATAAATTTTTTGGAAAAAAAAATACAAACTGCCAAGCCTAACAACCTTCTTTCCATGGAACATAACCCTAACAAACACTTACGTTTCTCTGTATTTCAACAGGTTTATTAACTATTCTCCCCCTCATCATTCTGCATCATGTAAAAATATTTTTTTTTCCTCTTAGCAGACAGAATTACGTCAACGAAAATAAAACAGACATTTAATACATTGCACGCATGATTTTTTCTCATTTTTACCAACAGCTCACTGGAAAATGGCAAACTGAAATCAAGCATACTGCATACAATCTAGACAAGGAAACCGTCTGCTATAGTATGGTGACCATATTTATTGCAAGGAGAGATTAACGGAGCCCAGGAGTCATTAGAGGTGTGTTGATTATTTTGAATCTCATTGCAAAGGCAGAGTGGTTACTCTGGGTGACACTGTGGAAAGTACCATGAAGCATAACCACTCTGCTTCTGCAATGGAGACTGATGTTAGGGAGAACATCCAACAACTAAAGAAACTACCATCCACCTCCAATGAACCATGTGGCTCAGTTATGAGGGAGGTAGCCCAAAACATACCCATGCACGTTGCTAATAGTATGCTCACAATACCTAATTTAAGGAGAATGGTTCAGAGACAAAGACAGCTTACTGCCTGACAAGAAATCCTCAACTTACACAGACTTTTTATCAGTAATAAAATCCAAAACCGTGAATAAAAGCCCTATGAAAATTATAATTAATTTTGAATTACAGATGATTAGTACTATTACTAAACTTCGTTACCCTGACACACAAATTCAAGGATGTTTTTTTCACTTTTCCCAGGCATATTTGTGAAGATTTAAAAAACATCCTTAGCTGAGAATTACATGTCAAACAGTACACTACAATGTGAGTTGAAAAAACTTTGGAATTTTGTACCACCTGAGTGTGTATGTGACTTCTACACTTCAATTATACAATCACAGCACTTAACACAAAATGAGGAAAAAATGGTTTGACTGCTAAAATATTTTGAGGAATCTTGGATTGGTCATCTAAGCAGGTCAGGTCACAGGTGGAAGTCAAGGTTTCCCAATGAGTGATGGAACTGTTACTCAACCTGCTTAGAGGGAGATGCACAAACAAACAATGCCATAGAGGGATTGCATAATTCGGATTACTGGTCTATAGAAAAATTACACCCTAGTCTACATTATTTCCTGGAAAATTGTAAAAAAGAGTAAGGTTTCCAGGAAATGAAAATAGCACAATCATTGTCAGGTAGCCTGTATCCTCTTGTATCCAAAAAAAGCAAAGAGATGTCTGAGAGACTATTGGTAAAAATCCATCAATTTAAATAAAATTAAACAATAGTTTGTGGTCCTGCATGTAGTTGTCTTCTTTCTTCGTCTCTTGGTGATATATTGCATAATTCCTGTCACCAAGAACCTTGAGCAATCCAAAAATCTGAAGAGTTGAACTCAAATCCACAAAAAGGCCAACACGTGTTTTCTGTAAAAAAAAGAAAACACCTCCTATGTTAAAGAGGTATAGAAACATCCAATTTACCCCGAAAATTTCCCTAAAAAATACAACTGCAATCCATCCAGGAATCCCAAGTTTTTCCAGCAAAGCCACGGATTGGTCTTCTTAAGTGGGAAAACCATGAAAACCACGATGCAATTTTTTTTAAAATGTTGCTTTTATTCCTAATAGGTTTAAAAAAGTTATACTCAAGAATTTTTACAAACTTTTTTGCAACTGCGCATAAAACACAACCTACATGAGGATGTAAAAGTGGTTAAAATAGCAATAACATAAAAAATCCTTACTTTTCACCCTCTATCTACCTCCCCCATCTCTCCTTACAATAAACTTAGGTCCTTATTACAAGTTCAGCAGTCCAATGGTACCACCGAAACCGTGGTGGAGGTCTGCCCACCGCGTTAGTATTTTGGCAGTTGGTTCACAACTGGACCACTGCTGCCGCCAGGGATCCATGATCCCTGGTGATGGCACAGCAGTCTGAGGCCTCTAATATGGAAAAGTGTGGCGGTGAGGAAACAAAGGGGCCCACAGGGCCCCCTGTTTTCCCTGTGCCATGAGATGCAGGCAGGGGTGCACATGTTGTGTCCCTGTGTGCATGCCACCCCATGTTTATGCAGAGCATGGACTTGAAAGCCCATATCCTGCAGGAACTGCCTTTGACGCTCCTATTGAGGTGCCTTTTTCAGAGGTACCGCAGTGGGACCGCCAAAGAACTGCCAGCCAGAGTAAAAACAAGTCATACTCTGGCGGCAGTCTTTAATTGCGTTGGTTGTCTCCAAGCAGGGCAGCAGCATGGTGGCCTGGCTCCGAGACCATAATAAGGCCCTTAGCCACCAATATGTTTAATGAAGTAAAGCAACATTCTATTACCTGATCTCAGCTCTTCCTTGCATACCATCTTTACCACAACGCTCCACCGACTGTAGAAACAGATGCAAAACTGTTCATGTCAAGCCAAAAAGTAAAAAAAAACAGAACAATTTCTCCCTTTGAAGTCAATGGGAAACTGTGGGAAAATGTTATAAAAAATATGTTAAAAACATGTTAGTGACTATTAAAATATATATTACATTTTTATAAAATAAGATATATGTTACTATTTGTGAAAATGTTTTCATTTAATAAATATTTTGATTAAAACACTTGTGTCCTTTTTTATGTTCTGCAATAAAATTATTGGTGTTTTTATTTTAAATGTTAAATGTATTTTGATTTTCTATGATACCAAATGTGTAACATTTTTTGTTCTAAATTAATACTCTGGTAATAAAATTAACACCAGAGTATTAATACACTCCCACCAACCTATATATCCCTTAGACGCCATTCCTAGTGGTTATTTTTTTAGTTCTAAAATATCTTTTCAAAATATTGTTAGCATAAATAAGCTACAAATCATGTTTTAAAATTGAATACTCAGGTATTAAGATTAATGCATGAGTATTAATACACTTCACTATCCAAAATTGCTATATCCTTTACATCCAATCTCCAAAGATTATTTTACTAGTCCTTAAATATTTTTTCAAGTGTCTTATAAAAAACAATACTCGGGTATTAAAATGAATGACTGATTATTAATACACTTCCTCACCAATACTCCCATATCCCTTACATCTCATCCCTATTTTTTAGTTTTCTAGTTTTTAAAATATGTTTTTTAAAATAATATCTGCATTAAAACCCTTTAAATTCATATTCTGAAAAGTAACACTTAAGCATTAAAATACCTGAGTATTAATACACTTCCACACCCAAAACTCATATATACCTTACATATCCTACATATATAAGCTTACTTTCAATTTTTTTAACGTATTTTAAAAAAAATGGTAACTAAAGGTAAACTTGAGTATTTATACACTTACTCTCCCAATACCCTTGCTTCCCATCGGCTAAAGAAATGTGTCTGCAAAATTTCTTTAAAATTAAATTTGCATTAAGAATCCTATAAAATCATACTTTCAAAAATAATATTGGGGTATAAAAATTAATACCTTAGCATTAATGCACTCCCTCGTCCAGGCCCTATATCCCAGCCCAAACATTTTCGTTAATTTTACAATTCCTTTTAAAATAATTCCTATATATAAATATATCACATAAATAAAATGCAGCAGGTATAACTACAAATTAAATGTAAGACTTATGAGGTTGTTATGAAAACTGTTCTCGAGGCCTAAAAATCATGTCAACTTAATAGGGCCCAGGGTTACAAATGCGTGCACGTTGCAAACACATAGCAAATGCAGTTTCTTAACGCATGAATAAATTCAAAGTACACCAATATGAATATAATTTCTTGTTACACATATAAATGCTTAACCATTAGTCTACACATACTCTTTATTTCACCAGCAACCAATGCTACATGTCTAAACTGTAACTTCCCTTAGAATATTAATATATAAGTTTTGCAATACTTTTATTAGTCTCATTTCTATGCACCACATGTATAAGTCTTATTAGGTTTCGTGAGGAGTACATTAAATATACAATACCCCTTCTTATCTTAGTAACATTAGTCACACAGAATATATTCCAGTATGGACTAGACATGATTATGATGCACTCCTACGGTATTTTAGGACGATATCAAAATTACACTGCTCCAGGGCTTACTTACCAACCTTTGGTTTCATTGTCACTCTTATTTGCTGCCTTCTAATTGGTCTGCGGGTGCCAGCTTAACTTCCTCTTCTTTCAACTACAGTATTGTCCTAGTACTGATTGCTTGAGCTTGATTGCTTTCAGTCGACTGTTTGCGTTGTACCTGAAGTACTATTTTTATTTTGTATACTTTCCCTGTCATGTTGTGGGAGCTACTTTTACTTTAGCTTGAATCACTCTGCAAGTGCATGTGTTTGTAAGGTGTGCATCTTCTGTCCCTCCTCTCCACACTCCATGTTATGTTGGTCCCATCTGAAGCTTTTCCACCATTACCTTTGCAGCCCTTCAGAATACCCCAGCCTCCTGAAGCTCATCAGCTCCTCTATTTCTCACCAGGAACAGTGCCTGAGTCCGCAATCTCATCACTGTTCCTCCCAAACCAATTTGAGGTGGCATATGGCTTCAAAAGCTACTACAGTGCCACCATCCCCTCCTGCAAAACTATCTGTTCCGCTCATGGCGCTATGTAGAGGCATCTAGCTGCAAGGGTTACTCATGTGCCCACAGGTCTCTTATCTTTTTAATTCTACCCAGGGTGCAATAATATGGCTACCAGACACACTATGTGCTTTACAAATACAAGAAAGGATAGCCATAAAAATAAATCAAACCAGTTACAAGGCCAGCAAGTTAATGAAAACAGCAGGTAGTAGTGCCGGTCCCCCACAGGTGCCAGATTAATCGACATTTAGGTAGCAACTACCAAAAACTGAACTGGTTTGTGCCACCTGAATAATAAGTGGTATTATTCTGCCTAAACAGATAAAAAGCTGTGAGGCATGCCGAGATATGTCGGAGAAAAACATTGACATCCTAACAGCAAAACCATTTTTCCACTGTACTATATTGCCTGGGTGGAGCCCTGTCACTGGCTTGACAGGTCTTAAACAGGCGTATTCATTTTCAGAGATTCCCAGAGCCAGGTTAAATACTAGGAAAACTGTTAACGCTCCGGCCACCCCCCCCCCCCCTCCCCCCCCCATATGATAGCTTAATTTACAATGATAACCATTTATTTAGTGTAACAACGTCTTCAGTGTAGTGCTCTGTCCAAACGGAATCCTCCCGGGGTGGGTAGAAAGTCCCAGGGCTCCCAAAGGCCAAAGGATGGAGAGAAAATGAGGTCACCAAGGGCATAGCTGGCAATTTCTTGGTGGACAAGGGAACAGTGTCCTGTGTACCATCATCAGCCAGTCAGGGCTTTTCAACCAAACATTGCATTCTGAGACTTGCAGTGCTTATTTTACTATTATAAATGTTATCCCAACTACAATTAAAGTACTACTGGCTAAAAAACAAAAAAAATAAAAACAGTTTTGTATCTGACATTGCTGTGCGTTACATGGGATCATCAGACAGTCTTGGTGGGTTGGTGAGGGTTAAGGAACTCTTTTTTGATTAATTTTCTGGAGAAGATCATGGATAAGCAACTCAGTTGTTCGTTTCTGCTGGGCCTAGGAAAAGTGCTGGGTGTTATTGGGCAGGGTTACCAGATGACAGCATCCATCTCACTGGAAGCATTATCTTCAAGACATGTGCTTTCAATACCCCCTTTGTTGCCCTTTTAGGTTTCCCCAACAGCGTGCATGTGGTGTCAGCGAAAGCTATTGTTATTTTTTTTTAAAAGCTTGAGAATGCGTTTAAAGCTCACTCATTGCGTTCCATTGGTTGGCGTCCCCTTCACTCTGGTTTCCTTGCTTCTAACTGGTAACTTTTCTGGGCTTCTCTTCATGCCGTGGAGCATGGACCCAGCACAGCTTCTTGTTTGCGGCCAGTGTCCTTCTTCTGGCTGCACTCTCCTTAAGGTACTTTTACTTTTGGACAAGCACTCTATAAAAGGTAATGGCACTGTACGGACTTTACCACCACCCCCTGCACATTTTGTTCCCGTCGACTACCTACCCTTCTGCTGCTGTACCACCGCCTTCCCATGTGCCGTTTTTACTAACCTTGCACAGCAGCATGAGGTGCTGTGCAACAAAACATATTAAAAGGGGGGGAAAGTGCTAACACTTGGTCAACTCTAGTAGTGTCATAGGACTTATTTTTTGTTTTTTTAACTTGAGCCCATGTTGCACAGCACCTAGCGATGCTGTGCAACATGTCTTAAACAAAGCAGACAAAATCAATAGATTTCGCATAGGCAAAATCCATTGGGTTTGCAAATGCTTGTTTTTTGAGTTGCTGGATGAGTGCAACGCAGGACATGGGGCCACTTGACACCTGTGGACTTTTGTTTAGTTTGAAATTTAACCAGATTGTGTACTACCTTAAAATAGACTGTAAAAGCATGCAACCAAGAACTGAAACATCACGACTTGGGGCTGATTACGATGACGGTGGGACCGCCACGACAGCCTGTCAGCCTGCTGAATCCAACCCGCCACATTAGTATGGTGGGTGGTTGACGGGCGGTCGGAGAGACTGACCGCCACGGATCCGATGGGCCCATGGAGCCCGTCGGTCTGTCAGAGGGACTTGTATTCCCTACAGTAGTGGTGGTGCCTGTCAGGCACCGCTGTTGGGATTACAATGTCCCTTTCCGCCTGCCTTTTCATGGCGGTTTACCAGCCATGAAAAGGCAGGCGGAAAGGGACATTGGGGGCCCATTGCCGGCCCCTCTACACCCCTGGCCCTACGACATGGTGCCTGCCACATGGTGCAGGGATATGCAAAAGGTGTATTTTTTGTACTGCAGCATGTGCTGCACCCACACCACATGCCGCAGTACAAAATATACACTTTGCGATCGCCTTGAAGGCAGTTGCATTGTAATTAGCATGGCGGGACCGCCAGCAGCTAGTCAGGCGGTCCCGTACCCGATATGATGGCGGTCAGACGAAAGTCCGACCTCCATCATAATGAGGCCCCAAGGCACCAGGGACCGCACCCTTCATCAAAGATCTTTAATCCATTTAGTAGTGCACTGCTTGTCCAGATCTTCACCCTCTCAAATTCTTGTACTACTTTTGGTTCTACTCATTATACAATGCAGTACTACACGTACCGGAATACAAAGGGAAAACAAGACCTGGACAAAATATTTGCATCAGGAAAGAGCTGCCCTCAGTCAAATGCAGAGTTAAATGTAAACACATGAACTATAGTAGCTATGCTGGCTGGGATGAAAAATGAAAACTGGCTGCCTGCATCCTTTCTCCAACAGAAGATCTGCTGTGTGAATGTGGTTAAATGCAGAATTTGAAGTATAACCCATGTTTTAAAGGGAAATGGATTTGGAGTCTAGTTTCAAATCCAGGACTAGGGAAAAAGGAACATAGACTTCAGGTGCTCCAAGTCACTTGTGACACCCGTATGGCATTCCTGGATTTTAATCAAAAGTACTGTGCATGCTGGGATTAGTAGTTTCTTTTTCACCATCACAAGAATGTGATTAGTAAACCCAGAAGCAAATTTGCTGTTGGCTGAAATGTGAGGTCTAGGTGAAAGTTTCATATATTGCTTGAGGCCACTTGACAGCTAGGTCCGAATCTGCATGCAATCCACAAGAAGTAGAGAAGCTTAAAAATATCAGATGAAAAATCCCACAGAAAGTGAGGTTTGCTGGAGAAAACCTCCCTCAGAACTATTTTTCCACAGGAGAATTCTCCCATGGAAAAATCTGTAGAGAAAACATTTTTTGTAAGGGAAATTTGACTGTAGGCAAAGGACCTTATTAGAACTACGGCGGTCCATTGGTGGAATGCCATACTGGCGGTCCACCTGCCATATTTGGACTATGGTGGTCAGACCACCACAGAACCGCTGCTACCGTCAAAGTTCCGCAATCCCTGACGGTCTTGCAGTGGTGTGAGACTGGCAATATGCTGGCGGTACTGCGGCAGCACTGCCAAGCATATTATTAGTTTCTTCACCGCCACAGTTTTCCTGGTGGTCACCATGACTTGTGTGACGGTGAGGAAACTAATGCCTCTGTGCCAGGGGATGCACGCAGGGGGGCACATTGTGTGCCCCCCTGTATGCATGCACCCCCAGTTACTGCAGGGCATGGAATTAACAGTCCATGCCCTGCAGAAACATGCAATGGTGTTCCCATTGCCATGTTTTGCTAAGGCTCACATATGAGCCTTAGCACATCACCACTGTGGGCCAGCTGCTGCAGGACCTCCTGACCTCGATTCCAGTTGGAATCTGACGGGCGGTCTCATAATGGGTTTGGCGGTTTTGAAGTAGGGTGCCTGCATAGTGGCCCACTCCAAGACCGCCAAAGTCATAATAAGGCCCAAAGTTTTGCAAATGTGACAAAGTGCCATTTCCTGATGTTATAAAGTTTGTGAACTTTGTAGAATTCCCCTATCATAACTAGTTTTAATTTCAAGCTCTCTTGGAATCCTATGCTTTTGTATAGATGCTCTGGAGTGCAAGGGCTCTTCCTGGGTGGCCATGCATTGATGACCAGCGGGGCACCTGAATGTGACCCCGGCAGTGGGGTGGTCTGATGGCATCATCTGAAAATGAGTCAACTCTCAGCATGTATTTTTGTATTTGTGGTTTGCATTCTTATTTATTGAGACTCAAACAGAAGTGCTGATCATAGCAGCTTGGTTGCATTAGAGAACATCGATGTGATTGTTACTTGGAGATAAGAGCAGTGATGGGTGAGCTTGAGTAGTGGGACGTAGGTGTAATCATTGATATACACATGAAGCTATTTGCTGAGTATACATATTTAGGTTATCAATGAAAGTCTGGTGGGGCAGATGTTCAGGATGTGGCTGGTAAGCAGAGGACAGAGCCAGGTGGGTGGAGATGTCCACTGCTCAGGTTTTTCAGCCTCAAGAAGCTGGTTGTTATGGCACAACTCAAATCTAGGGACAGATGATTAGAGGTTGGTGGGTGTTTCAGATTAAGGGGTGCACTAGTTCATATAGTGTGAATTTAGAGCGGTGCAGAGTAGTTTATATACTGGAGCTCGTCCCGTGGGGGGAGGCGGAGGGGCTGGGCAGTGCAGCTCCCTATCCCCTTTTTTTCAGGCAGATAAGTACTCCCTTCCCCCATTGCCATGGGGATACTTTCAGGTCAGTGAACACTCCTCCTCTCTATATAGAGCTCTCATGAAAACATTTAAAAATAAAAAAAATGCGCCTTTTCCCTGTCGGTGAGATGTGTAATATTACTTACCACATCGCCTCCTTTAAAAATGCATTGTACTTAACAGCTGCTTTTCTTTATATGAAATTATTGTTTTTGTCTCACGCACAGCCGATTCCAAACTATGAGGTCTATTATAATGGCGGGCAGATCACCACCGCCCGAATGGCAGTGGCGATCCGCCCACCAGTATCCACCGCCCGCATGCAATTTACCCCTCGCCTGATTATCTTGGTGGGGGTACCGCGGCGGACGGGAAGACCGTCCGCTTTTCCGCCCGGTCGATGAGTCGAGCGGGCGGAACAGGTTTGAATATGGAGGCGGTGTCTGTTAGACACCGCCATCCATATTACTATGCATGCGGGGATCAGCCTATCGCTGCCATGGAAAGGCATGAGGATTTCGCAGTTGGGGGCCTGTTGCGGACCCCCCGGATGTTGGTGGGGTGGGGGGCGCATAAGGGTACCTATGGTACCCCCCTGCATTTGCATGCAGAACGTGGCAGGTACCGCGCGGTGCCTGCCACGTTGTGCATGCAAATGCACAGTGTGCACCCACAGCATTGTGGTGGGCGGTGCTGTGTGCACCGCCAGCCACAATGATGTGGATGGGGGATGCCACCGTGGCGGTGGCATCCTAATTGCTGGTGTGCCACCACTGGCGGCCGGTCCCAGCACTGCAAGGGTACGTCCGCCCGCCATCCTAATAGGCCCCTAAATATTTTTGGCCTCATATTATTGGTGGCTGTGACTTTATTTATGCTTAACTGGAATATAAACATATTTTTTATTCTGGAGGAATACAGTTTTATTTCTGATGTTTTGGGTCCATTCTAGTACTAGAAGTTTTGTTTTTGGAAATCCAGTTATTCTATTTTT
Source organism: Triturus cristatus (assembly GCF_964204655.1). Taxonomy (NCBI): domain Eukaryota; kingdom Metazoa; phylum Chordata; class Amphibia; order Caudata; family Salamandridae; genus Triturus; species Triturus cristatus. The sequence continues at coordinate 804,970,327 of NC_140592.1, read as the reverse complement.
CGATTTTAGAACCTTACAGGGCGTCTGTTATTGCCACCAGACTACACCTCCCATTGATTGCAATTTCCAATTATTGGCATTTTTTTCTTGAGATTTATTTTGGTCTCCTCTTGTCGGCTGTCTTTGAAACTATTTATCTCTATGAGGGGAGGGGTTTTCTTTTTTACAATGTTATCCTGCCTTTAAAATTGCCTATATCCAAAAACACGAGGATGGCAGCAGCTACCTTTCCTGATAAGGAAAGGTAAATTTGAATACGTTTACATTTCAAATGTCTCCAGGCTGCTCTCCAGACATGGCCTTTGTGTACTGATGCCCGTCACAGCAGGGCTGTCTCCAGACTGGAGCGCCTGCAGCAGAGGGACAAAGAGGTTTGAGGGCTCTGCACTGAAGTATGATTAAGGCAGACAAATGTTCGGTCCCTTTCCTACAGATCCACACCTACTCACCCTTAGCATCTACAGAAAGGGCAGAGCTTTGGGAAGTCTAGTCAGCAGCCATTTGCTATCAAAAGTGTTCATTGCATTTGTAAAGGGAGCCCTTTCACCAGAAGCTCACAATCAGCTGCTCCGTTTGTGAAGCTCATTCGGCTGCTCTTGTCTCTTCACTAGAACCTGTGCCCAATTCACAGAAGGCAGAAAGGAAGGTGGGGAGGAAAGGAAATATAAATTTAAGGAGGGGGGCTGAAACAGGAACAAGGATGGAGGAAATAAGTGAAAGAGCAAACACTTAAAAACAGGGCCGGACTGGGAACCAAAACCGGCCAAGGCAAAGTGCTCGGCCGGCCCCCCCTCCCCCGGGGGGTTGAGAGTGCCACCGAGCTCTTTGCCAGGGCCGGTTTTCGGCCAATTTTGTTACAAAAACAGCCCCCAGGGGCCCAAAACCGGTCCCCACCCGTGCGGCCCACTGGGGGATTGCCCGGTGCCTGCTATGGCCAGTCCGGCCCTACTTAAAAAGAGAGACAACGGGAAGGCAAATAGGAAAAAAAACACAGAAAAGAACCCCGTAAATAAGAGGGGGAGAAAAGGAGAGAAGAATGAAGATAAATAATGGTGCAGAAAAACCTACAGAGTGGAATGTGATAAAGAATTAAGTGGAACACAGTGGACAATGCTAAATGGTTAGAAAAGAATGTATTGCAGTTTAAGGAAAGGAATGAGAGAAATCAGCAAAAGTCAGCAACCACGGGGAAAGGTGAAAAGAGAGGCTGCAGATAAGGGGGAGTGGCTTGAAACAAAGGAGAGAAAAGTGAAAGGAATGAAAATAAAAACAAAGCAGAGGGCAAATACAGATGTTTTGTGTGCTACAGGTAAAAGATGAGTGAGCAACAAGCAGGGGGTGACGCACCTAATGCGGAGTAGTGTTTGTAATGTACCGCCCTCCGACTCTAACCCTGGTGAAATAGTTCAGTGTTTAATATACTGACTGCAGCCATAAATGTGTAGGCTGGAGGTCTCCGGTCCTAAAATCATTCCCATAGCTCGATGGGTTAATGGACATAATGTTGACCTGTATGCTTCACACATCCATCGCAGGCTGCAATCATAGATAGATCATTGTGTTTACTGCCCCTGCTGCTGAAGTTCGTATGTTGCAAGTGTTGGTCCTAGTAACAGGCCTCCCTCTCGGGTAGGACACTTGCTCTGTGAGTTATGTATTAGAACAGTCCCTGGGTTAAAAACAAGTGGTTAAAAAACAGAAAGAAAACGTGCATTATTGCAACGCTGTAGGAACCAAGAAAATGCGTGCCTTATGGTGCATCATGAAAACTAAACAGTAGTGTGCATGATTTCATCATTGTGTGTTGGACAAAGCTGTGGATTGCTGCATGGCAGCATTTAGCCACATTTGCAGGACAGTAGCAGGTCGGAGTCTGAGGAGTATTGTAGACATGGAGAACAATTTGCATTGCTGCCACTATGCAAGCGTGGCACAGGTGCATGTGCGTGTAAACTTAAAATCTGCTTTGAATATCCGATCCAAACACCCCTCTGTATTAGAAATGAATGCTATTTGAAAGGTGTTTTCGGTTAAATGTGCTCTGAAAGATCCACCCTGTTGGTAATTTTTTTTAAATCGAGGTGGGTAGCAATACGTTTTCAATGTTATCAATTATTCAACCTATATTGGCGTAGTGTAAATATGATTCATATACAACAGCCTTTCTTAAACATGGCTCGGGTTAGCAATAATTATAGAAAGAGTTCTAGCTTTACTGTTCTGTTCTGACTACACCACTCACTACAACATTTCAGTTAGAAAGCATATTGTTGTGTTAGTCAAAGGAGGCATAATACAACATCTGCCGCTGTATATTTTTGTTGGTGTCTCTTTCTCCATGTTGTTTTTTTTGCCAGCCATTGTATGTTGAGCTGTTTGTCTGTGACTGTGGTGCAGTTGTTGCAGCCTGTAGCATCTTCCTTGCAGTCTGCGCTAATAGATGTGTGCTGCGCTGGCACTGTAGTTGTGTTTTATTTGCCTGCATGTTGCAGTCCTGGGGTGTGGTTGCATGTGTCTGATCTATGCCCATCTCTAATTGATACTGGTGTTACCAGTGAGTGTGCCCTACTGTCCCATTGCTTATATACAAGACATACCCATATGAAAGAAAAGAAAACTTTCACTCTCTCCAATGCACTGCTCTCTCACCCTATACATCTCTTAATATATCCTATACCTCCACTCTGATTCATCCCAAACTTTAGTCTACTACTATAATCCCCAAGATATCTCTTTCTAAACTCTTTTCTCCTGTATCCCTCCTGGCTAACCCCAAATCCCATTTCTAAATTCTTCCCTCATGCACCCCTTCTTTGACTCATCCCAAACGTCTGTTACTACTATGATCGCCCTAATCCCTTACTAGAGACTCTCCCCTCCTCCATCTCTCCTTTCTACTCATCCCAAACGTCATCTTACTACTATGATCTCCCAAATAACACTTTCTAGACTTTTACCTCTTCGATCCCTCATTATCCTATTCAATCTAACTTACCGACTCACATGTCCACCACTCAAATTATCTCATATTTCCCTATACTAATCCACCACTAATCCTTTTTGGTTCCGGAGTAGCGTGCTACTTGCCAAAAAGAGCTTTGATGCCTCGTCAGGGGTAGTAAGTGCTATATAAATACAATTGCAATGCAATGCAATTTTTAAAAAAACATTTCCCAAAACGTATCACCATATTTAACCAAATACCTGTACATACTTACAAATACTTACCTATAAATTTACACAATTATACACAATAACCTATACAAATAAAGTATAATAATTATATATATATATAATATACACCAAAATTTTAACAAAAAAACACCTGTACATACTTACATATATTTACCTATATACTTACTCAATAATGCTTGGTAAAGGTATCAGTGGTAAAGGCATGTGTGTTAAAGGCATTTGTGGTAAATGTATATGCATGGTAAAGGCATATGCTTTATAATGACTTCGTTGTGAGTGTAATGCGTGATGAAGACTGCATGGTAAATATAGTTTCCCAAGGCTGAGGGAGTACACATGATGCTTATTCTGCTTTACTTGGCATGTGATTAAATTTAGAGGATGTAGAGTATAGGCAACTGTTGCAATTTGGCAGTTTTGATCACATAGCCTATGGGGCAAATGGAGGCCTTACCAAAGAAAGGTATTTGATAACAGTGTGTCCTAGTCCAATGCATTTTAATTGATGTTACTTCCTGTGATAGGCAGTTGGGAATCCAATTAACTTGTACACAAATCCACGTAACTCAAAAACCCATCAGCCAAAATCAAAGGGGGTCCCACCCAATGTCCATAGTGATGTATTGGAGCACCAGTGTGCCAGATCGCAACAGTCCTGATGTTGAGTTTCTCCAATTCAGACCACCAAGCATGAACCAATTACACCAGTGACATCACAGACTTTGGCTCACCTCACGTCATCAATTCCAGCACGTTCTTCCTTCTCGGCACCAACCCAAATTCGACAGTCCTTCTAGAAAACTTTGGAAACCTTAGCCTCTCCTAGCATGTTACTGAACCTGTCTTTACTGCTAGATGCCTATTGGGTCAGATTTGTTTCCTCAATCAGCAACATCACAGTAAACAAACCAGCAACTGAGACTTGGACAGGCCACACCTTGTCAATCTCAGCACAGTCATCCTGCACCCTCAAAGACCTATCATCAGTCATTCCAGTTCCGCCCCCTCCGTGCATTGGCCTGAGCACACCAACAACTTGCAAAAAGCCATCGAGGACCTCTACAGCTGGATCACTGAATGTGCTGTCACCCTGGTTGCCCTTAACTGCCACCAAAACATCAAGAGCCCGACCACAGGCCAGCTAGTGCAAAGCGGAACTCAGGCTGACAAAATGCCACTACAAACAACTAGTGCAGACACAGTACATCGATCACACATCTCTTGAAGATCATTCAAACAGTAGCAAGGAAATCTTCATCATCATCAAATATTTCACCATGCCTCCTGCCACCTCCAGCAAAAACACCCCCTCACAAGACATTTGTAACAAGAAATTCTTCTGAAACAAAATCACCTCCATAAACAGCAACTTTGACCTTCAATCAGACCCTGTCACCATCACAACTCAACTTCCCATCACAGCTTTGCCAAAGGACTTCTACTGATCAACAAAGCACTATCACCCATCCCTAATGCATCCATCAACTCAGCCACATTCCCAGACAGCTGGAAACACACCACTTTCATGCCCCCTGCTCAGAAAATCATCCGCTGACCCAGCCACACTCTACAGGCATGTGCCCATAACCCTCCTATCATACGCAGTCAAGTTCTTAGAGAAACTATTCAACTGATGCCTCACTGACCACCTCAGCAACCATCAGCTCCTTGACACCATGCAGTCTAGATTCAGGCCCAACCAAAGTACAGAAACAGCACTAATTGCCACCATAGATGACATCTGCATGATCCTTGACAGAGGAAACACGGCATACTACTTTACCTGGACCTCTCTGGTGCTTTACTCCTCATAAGCCCGCAAACTCATCTGAAGAGTTCCTCAAAGTTGATTGCTCAGCACAACCCTCTTCAACTCAATGATCCCTCTTGCCAACGTCATTCATGCACATGACATCAATATCCTCGCCTACACTGAGGGCACACAACTCATACTCTCCCTCTCAGACAAGATTCCCAACAAGAAATAAGTTCACTGCCTGCATGACCTAAATCGCTTACTGGATGAGAGACAACTTCAAGTTCAACACCGACAAGACAAAAGTAGGGACCTTCAGCAAGAACACCTTACAATGGGACTTCAGCTGCAAGAAGCGAACTCAGAGCCAAATCTAATCTGAGCACCCAGGCCAGGCACCTCTGAATCATCATTGACAGCAAACTGGTCATGACCGCACAAGTCGACACTGTAACTGCAACCTGCTTCCACACTCTGAAGATGCTGATGAATATCTTCAAATGGCTTACCAGCAGCACCAGAAAATTCATCACTCAAACCCTAGTCACCAGCAAGTTGGAATTTTGGAAACACCCTCTATGCTGACATCACTGAGCAACTGACCAGAGGACAACAAACCATCCACAGCTCAGCATCTAGACTCATCCTCAACCTCCCACACAGAACTCACATTGCACCACACCTCAGGGGGCTCCACAGGCTCCCGATACACAACTGCGCTAATTTCAACATTTCAAACTTCTCACACACACATTCAAGACAATACACAGCGTAGGTCCTGCCTACCTGAACAGTCACATCTCCTTCCACCAACCACCCAGACACCTCTGCTCCACAGGACTCCTATTTGCACACATCCCATGAATACACACAACCAGATCAGAAAGCTGAAGCTTTGGCTTTTTAATTAACCAACCTTATCTAGGCAGGGCTAGGCACACATACATGGGGGGTAGAGCACTTTATATATACACAACAGATTAACAGGGCTCTCACAGGTCTATTTCCAGTGTACTGATGATAAAAACCTGTTAGGCCCCTCTGAAGATGAAAAGGGGCTTATACTGGCACTCACTCAGTAAGGAATGGTACAGAACAAGTTGAGGATGATGAAGGCTTACCAAACATGGAAACGTGGCAAATGCTCATTTTGTCTTCAATCCTTCTATCATGCAGAAGTGTCTTGTATCAGTTCTAATGCACAGGAATGCTATGTCTTTGTGGCTCCTGATCACCTTACTCCATACCTGGTTGAGTCAGCTGCACCTTGCTCTTTGTTCACCTGGTCAGAGCCAGCTTCTCTCTTCTCATTGGGTACTACAGTTTGCTATTCTACCAGGGCAAGTGACAGAGGTGAGGCTTCGCCAAAGAACTAGGCAAAGAACTGCTGCCTCTGATAGAAATAACAACCAGCAAAATGTTGTCTTTTTGGCAAACATATGTCTTGACTGTTGCACAGGATTTCCTTGAAATTTCCAAATGAAATAGAAATACTTGCTCAATGGGCCTAGTATTCATCTTGCTTTAGGGCACTGATAGGAAGCCAGGGCAAATCAAATGACCAATTCGTTTCTGAGTTCAGACTCTTCACCATTCCGACTAGGCTGCATTTTCCAGCATTTTCAGCAGGCAGAGTAGGTCTAGTCACTTCACTGAAATGTGTTTTGTTGACTCTTTTTAGCCAAGGGCTGCTTGTTGCTATAGAATGCCCACGATAGCACGGATGAAGGGCTGTTTCTAGGTGTTCTGCCACCCTAGTCGAGAATTGAAAAATGCCGCCCCCTCCCTCTTACTACCATCACTCTCTCCCCCTGTCATCCAGGCTAGAAGAATTAATTCATTATATATTCCCAAACTCAATGTTTTATGCCGCCCTCCCGCTTTTGCCGCCCTAGGAGGTCGCCTAGTCTTGCCTAATGGTAGAAACCGCCGTGCACAGATGGCAGGAGGGGAGCTCTGGGTCTATGGCCGGTAAAAACTGGCTGTCAGAGAATAGGTATATCTTCCAGCCCACAGCATACTCACCGGGTCTCTGATGCAGACACACATTTAAACAGCATGCCTTTGTCATGCCGATAGAGAAGTTTAAAAAACACGACCTTAAATGAAACCATCATTTTGTGAATTTGCACTAAAAATCTTTTCCCAAACACACAACAATGATATAGCACACCACACGCACAGAGCACTGCAACCACATCATAGGAAAAATAGGAATGGGGTTGTGGGCAACTACACATATATTTCCAAGGGAGGGTCTCTAGGCTGCCTCAGCTCCATCTGTACAAGTTGGACATCAAAGTCCTGTACACAGAGCACTTGCAGTAACAGATAAAGCTCTTGTGCTAATCACAACATGTCTCTCATGCCCGCATTTGCTTACCAGGCGGGTCTTTCAGAGGGTCTACTTGGAGCTGGTAGTGCTTTTGGGGGTGGTACCTGTGGTTTCTCAATGTCATGGCTATCAGGATCAACATTCTAGATCACTCCTTTACAGTGTAGTGGTGACCATGTATAAGGTAATGCCCCACTTTTGTGACACTTTAAATGGGAAAATGTACAAGTCCGCTCTGAGAACACCACAATGGTTTTTCACTAGGATTCAGGTTATTTCCCCAAATCTCTCCTGTACATTTTAGATTTCCATCATGGAGTTACAAAACCATTTAAGATATTGATGTGAGAATCAGATGATGTTGGTCTCAATTCACATCTTAGCATGTAGTGTGCCCATGAGTTTAAATCTATCTAGGTTGCACAGTTCTGTTATATTTTCATCATCATAGAAGCTTATTTGAATCAAACTCATACAAAATCTACATGCATAAATATCACATTTTAAATTATGATTTGTAAAGAAGAAACTAATTTAATTAAATACAAAATGAAGAACTAACAGAGAAAAACCCTGAAACGAGGGTCAAATAAAAAAGCGATCTCATTTCATATAATGTTCTTAGACCTATTCTCAAAGACCAGGAAAACCAGGACACTGCTCCATTCTGTCCGTTAACTGCCCTTCAGCCATGCATGGACTAGAAAAGTTAGTAGATGAACAAAAACGTTTGGTCAAAGAATCCCTTCTTTGACCAAAACTGCAATACACCTGTGCTAAATGATAAATTAGCAATTTGCAAATTTACAAAAAGAAATGTCTACAGGATGCTTTGCTATAAAGTCAGAGGGACAAAATGGATCACATATCTCTGGATCCCTGCTGCAAGGAAATCTGTACCAACCAGTTATCAGCCCCATCTTAAAACATGTTAGTAGAGCTCTATCACAGAAAATTTATGACGCAAATCTAGTATGGCTCTATGCCATTATAGAACTTCGTCAAAATATAAGTCCTAACTGATGGCTTGAGCAACTCAGTCTTTTCTCTCTCGGTTGACAGTAATCAGCTGTAATCCTTGCCAAAGAGCGCATGCGGTCCATCCACAACATACAAGAAATATAACTCAGCTGCCATGTTTTTAATATAAGCCAGCCCAACCATGGAGTAGAGTAAGCAACAGCGTGCTTCGCCACATCCCCAAGAATTTCCCTTGATAAGGAGGCGTAAGAATTCGACCCCAGTGATAGCAATAAAAAAAATCTTATCGCAGATGTATTGCTATCCATTTTTTTCATGGCAGGCATATGTGCAGATTTCTGCTGAAAGGCCTAACATCTTCTTTAAAAAGCTGCTCTCTGTGGTTTATAATATCTGGGGTTAAAATATCCACCAAATGCCGTCGCTGACCTTTGCAATAGCTACAGTTTTGGCCTTTTAGACTGTTATTAGTGTGAGGATCTGCATGAAACCGAGCCTACTTGCAAAAGAGTGCACCCCCCACCCCCGCACTGACTCTAATGATTTTACTGATCGAACCTGCCATAAGAGGAGGCCAATTGAATTTAGAGTCAAACATAACACCAAAATAACAATAGGATATCGCCATGAGGCTCCGGTTGGTTCAATTTAAGTACCTCCACAGGGTGTATTTCACAAGAATGCGGTTGTGGCGGACGGGACTGATTGCATCCCCGGAGTGTTTGAGGTGTGGCAGGGAGGAAGGCACATTCCTCCACACTATATTGCAGTCCGTATCTTTAGATAAGTTTTGGAAAGGAGTGTTGGCGTGCCTCTCGGAAGTGCTGGGGTGGGAGCTCCCCCGATCGCTGCGGCTGGCTATACTTAACATCATGGAGGACATAGGGGGTAACATATACAAACAACATCTTATGTTGTTGGGGTTCACCCTGGCCAAGCGGGATATTGCGAGGGAGTGGAAGGCGTCACGAGCCCCTTCCATGACGAGATGGAAGAACGGTTTGGATTTTTGTATGGGGCTAGAGCAGCCCGTCTTTGTGGCCAGGGGGTGCCCACGCAAACATTATAAGATCTGGAAACGGTGGGCAGATTATCGGGGAATTTGGCTGGAGCCCCCGGTAGAGGGGGAGATCAACCCTTAGGGGTAGCTGTACATGGGAGTCAGTGGCCATGGGGGGGGCACCGCGGGGGTGCGAACAATGCGGGGGGGAGCGTGATGGATGGAAGTGGGAGAGTAGGACTAGGTGGAGGAAGTGCGATCACAGGGTGTTGGGGGGGATTCGGGAAGGGTAGTTGAGGGTTTTTGAATATACAAATGTCTGTTGCCTGTATGTAAATGTATGAAGGATATGGCAGACGTCTCTTGATTATGGAGCTCTGCATGGTGATGGCTAAATTGACACAATAAAATTTGTTTAAAAAAAAAAAAATAACAATAGGAAATCCACTCTCTCTAGTAGTTAGCTGTTTGTACAGATTAAGTTAAATTTGCCTGCGGAGCACCCGATTGACATCTTGACGTTGGCGACAAGACCAAATGTTTTCATGAGTAACACGTATCTGATGATTAAACATTGCAGGCAGTTGGTAGTCTGTGGCAAACGTACAGCACCCGCATATAAAAGAGCAGACAACCACCTACCCGGCCTCTCCATAGATTCCACCTTGTTGATTTAAGGCGTGAAGAGAAAAAAAGCACTAAAAGAGACCTTTGCTTGACACCTCTGTTTGGACCTGTCCAGCAAATCAAATGTGGAGAACAGGTCCAAAGTTCTCGCAAGAGAAGGGCTTTTTGACATACATACGTTTTTTTCAATGTTACCATGAATAGTTCCAGGCACTGCTCTAGAGTGCCCGTTTCTGTAAAAAATCCAAATTGAAGGTCAGACAGGATGTCTGCATCAGTAGCCCATTCCTGTCCATTTATGCCAAAATGTCCTCTCTGGAATTTAATGGTTGAGCACAACGCAGAAATGGGGAACTAACATTATTATCATGGAAGAATCTTACCTCTTGTGAAAAGCAAGTCATCTGCAAATTACATTTAAAATTCTGGTGTGCATAGGGGGCTTAAAGCTCTCGATTGGCCCTGTTAATGTTCTTGAAAACCCATCTGGTTTAGGGCTCTTGTTCCTTGCACCAGTTCTCATACTAGTTTAAGCTCATTAACGACAAATTAGAATATTAGCTTACTGTTTCCATTTGCGGTGATGTGCATGTCAGTTATCTTTCCCTTCTTATACAGACTTTGGAAATATGCAAATGTGCATTCTATTGATTTGCTCAAATCAATTAATCAATCAATCAGGGGTTTCAAATGACAAACTCCAAGGCCTGATTTATACAATTTTTATATGTACATCTTGATGCTCATCTCCAAATCATCTTCCCATTACGATCATTGCTCCCTAACTAGAGCCATAACTAAGCAGGTCTACCATAGTCCTTTTTTGCCTTCATTCGGATTTCTTTGTTTCTGTGACCAACTCTTGATTGCATGACAAATGTTGGCTTTACTGCATGCCTCATCAAACCACCTAAATTGACACACAGATACACTGGCATTTACGGTATCAACTTTGTGTAACACTAGCCTTCCATTCTAGATTCAGCAAGAAACCCTGTTTGGCAGTATTGGCAACCTGGCTAATTAAAGCAGCCAAATCTAGAGCAGCTTAAGATAATCTCCTCCAGTGGAGAGTAAAGGTCTCCTAGCTTGAAACAAGAATAGTTACAATGGTGGGAATTACACCATTAAAGTAGAAGATGGCTACAATAGTGAGACTGTGATCGAGCTCTGGTCGGGATCTGATTTTGAAAGAGTATACAGAATTCCCCAGATTGCAAGAAACTAAGGTATGATGATCAATTAGTCATAAATACCCCTCCCCACGAAGGTAAAGCAAGCTGGCATGTCTGAAGATTGACAACCCAGACAGCTGATCAAGTTATGTGAACCGATGGAATCTATCAAGAATCTCTCTTGTCGATCAATCCTCCGGTCCCCCACCGTAATATCAAGGCGACCTGCATATACCTCTTGCTCACTTAAGGCCAAAGCAGGGCCTTGCCCTGAATCTATCTTTGCATTGAAATTACCCATTATGACTACGGGGGGGCGTATTTACTACATTTAATTGAATTTCATGACTGTCGAAGCAATCTGACAAGTCTTACAGATGTGGAGAAAGTTCCATGCCAAAGTAATTATTTTAGTAGTAGAATCAAAGGACCCAGGATTCCTCTGGAAAATCCAGCAATAAGGCTAAAGAGTGAGTTTATTTATTGGAACGGTGTAGAGCAGTGCAGTAGAGTGGAAAAACAGCCACGTAATTAAACCACCGAACAGGCTTTCCTTCAGTGAGCATGCAGAGGGAATGATGTAAAATCACCCCCAGATAATGGTCCTCCAAGGCCCATGTTTCTTGTAGTAATATAATTTCGAAACTGCAAACAAAAGCTAGACACCATTGTTTCTGAAATCTTTTATCCAAACAAACAATAATTGTTAGCAATAGAGTCAGTTATTATGAATCACTCCATGTCTTTTTTCCAGAAGAACAGTTTCCTCCCCATGGAGGGTGCTGCTCCATTAGACCCTTTAAGTCGTTCTCCACACTGAGGTATCTCCTATATTAATAATTCATTCAAGAGACCCAATCAGGAATTGTGAGAAGGTAAATTAGTAATTGGGGTGGGTGGTAATCCACCACAAGTTATACGGCCACTATGTTGTTGGGTTCAGCTAAAGGTTTCAGCAATTTAAACGAGACCTCAACCCCTAGCTTTGCCATAGAGTAGACGGGCTTAACTTCAGAAAATGTGAAGAAACTATAGAAGCACCAGGGGTGGCTCCTCAATTATAGCGGAGGAGCATCACCCCCCCCTGACAGATGATGCAAATCTGGGAAAAATAAAATGATAATAAAACAGGTTTATTATCAGTTCATTTTTCTTCACCGAGCCGTCTTGGGGGCAGGGCCATCGTGACAACAGACATGGAGGAGGAGTAGTGGCCACTGCTGCAAGTGCACTTGTGTGTTTGGCCAGTGTCTTAGGACAGCTATGCTGACATCCGCACTGAGATGTCTTCAACCTGAGCTGTATTGCAAGGTTTGAGACAACAGGCACCGGCTTCCAGACCCCGTGAGAGTGCAAACCTAGCCGGCAGCATGAGAGCAGTGTCTGGATTGGCCGTAGGGAAGTCTGGGAGCCTCAGCTTGTGCTGCAGTGGAGCCAGAGGGGTAGAAGAGCGGAAGGTACGTTCTTTTTTTGCCGTACTATTTTATTTTGTTATGTCCAAACCCCCACCTCACCACTTTTTCCTTACACCGGCCACTACTGAGAAGTACCAAAACAGTTAAAAAGTAAAAAACACTAACTCAATCAAAATAAAAATTGGGCCCAAATCTATCAAGGGTTTGCGTCACCCATGTGCCATGGAAGGGGCACAAGGGTGACGCAAAACCTAAATGAGGTTTCTCAAGCCTCGCAAGGCCACATTGCATGGCCCTGTGTGTCCCTCTATCAGAGGGAGACATTTCATTAATGGAGTTTGGGTGTTCCCATGCCTACAGACATGGATTCGGACAATTTCCCAGTTTTACCAACACTGGTATACCTGGGAATGCATAAGAATTGTAGGCCTCCCCACCAGAAGCACACTGAGGAGAAATATCTGTAATTTTCCTTGTTGTTTCCTCTTTCTGAGTGTGCTGCATTCTGCAACACACTTAGAAAGAAGGAAATACTTCTAAGAATTTTTTTGTGCTGCAAGGTGCCCTTCCTGCACAAAAACAATCCTGTCTGCCTACGACACGGCCATCCCTGCCACATGACATAAGGGTGCCAGCGTTGGCGATGGGCAGCCACACATTTGACAGCGCTAGGGAAGGACAGGAACTCGCCATATAATGATAAATATGGTGCATTCCTGCACTTTCACACAGTGCAGCAAGGTGGCTTACTTATTTGCATTCGTTTTTGATAAATAATGGGCCTCAATTTTTTAAAATATAGAGCAAAAGTCATGAAAAAATAACACGAAAATGGCAAAAATCGAATAAGGAGAAACATAGACATGAATATTTATTGATGTACATAAAAATAGCGCTAAAAAGCTAAAAGCGCCAATAGTCAGTCAGTAAAAAATCTATCTTTTTCAGCTTAAAACCCATACAAGTTTTAAACTAGACATACATCCACATTCTCAAACAATTCATTTAAATTATTAAAGGATCAGAGAATAGTGAAATATAAAATAATACTTAAACAGAGATGCATACAGTTCTTCTATAAATACAGCTTATAAAAGAGGCACATCTCATTGCTTATAAAGTGTTCTTCCTATAAGGCATTTATAAGGCCTTTAAAAAGAAAAAAGTTTTAGAATTACATGAAAAAACCATACAAAAAATTCTCCAATTAATACATCTTATAGAGCACATTTCGTATTTCATAAAGTTTCCTAATTGTAAGGGCATTTCTCGTAAAATGACAGGTAACTGACATCTCTAATTTTTGTAAAACTACCATCCTAGGCTTATAATGTCTAGCATTATCTTGAGGTAGGATAGGAGTTAGATAAAGAATTCGTGGGATGGAGTATAAAGTGCAAAACAACATAAAGTGACATGTACTTTGCTAGAGACACTAACACAGGGGCAAGGGGACAGATTCCTCGAAAGTGTTCTTTGTGAAGAAAAAGCTCCCATGAAGTATACTGTGCTCAGCCTTAAATGAGTCAAATAAAGTCGTTGAGTGGGGTTCAATATAAAAATTAGATATTTCCGACCCGGTAGACATTGACGTAGCAGAATACATGATCGCCGTTTCCATAGACTCAGCCCGTTCTCTCTGTTGAGTCACAATTTATTCCAAATATAGCTGTTTGGCCATATCCTTGTAGCTAACGGTTCATTTTTGTGGGTTATTAAACAATTCTGGCACGCCCAGCAAGTGAAACAATTTCTGTATATAAACAAACCAGGAGATCCGATTTAAATTATCAAGGGATAAACAGTCCTTGAGAAAAACGCTTACCAGACCCGCGTCTAGTTTTCCCTAGCTATTAATCCATAAAATCAGTGGAGCAAGACCGAATATACCTCCAAATAAGTTAAACCTAACTCGTCATGACAAATGGAGGTTGCCGTGATCCTGGGAACATGTAAGGCCATCTTCAGTGCATTAGATTGTGTCCCGATTACTGTATATCCAAACCTCTGCGAGACTCTACAGGGATACATTTACTTGTATTAATTTCAACTAATTACTTCACTGGTTTATGGCGTAAACTGTGTGCAAACCTGAAAACGGCCTCAGTTCTTTTAATGAATATTTGTTGTCTTAGGGTTAACATGGGCCCAGAAAAGTGCCAAATTAAATAAAAGCTGCAAGTAGGTAAAAGTCTTATTTCTTTCTAGCTGAGCACCCCCCTAACAATAGGGTTAGATTTTTGTCTTTAAAGGCCCCCAGGTCATGACAACTGATTTAGTATAATTGCCCTGTAGGTCCAAGCCCTCCATAAAGGCTAAAAACAAATCCTACAAAAGTTGGAGGCCATTAGCTCATTCTAGCAATAAGGGCTGCATTGTCAGTGTATAATAAAATTGGAATTTAATGCTTCAACATCACAAAATAAAATGATGGACGGAGTGTTGAAACTTTTCAGACACTCACCCCGGTCACAGCTCTGGGTTTAATCCATCGTTCTTTAGCTCACTTTGTCACCCCAGTTTGGACCCAGCCATATACAAATCACAGTCTTGTCCCTGGTCCCCATGGGAACAGTCCAGCCCGAACTGCCAGGCGAGGTCCTCCCTGGATCGGAAACAAGCATCCAGGGACCGGTTTTGGGGTATCAACCCTCATCAGTCAGGTTAGCTTGAATCCAGTGGCACAGGGAGCAAGGGACCCACGTCTGGGCTTTCTCGCAGGGATACATTCTTATAATGTTTAAAGTGATGGCTAGTGTTGCTCACACGCTTCAATGAGAGTTGTGGGGCCAATAGCTGGGTATTTCATAACTAGGGGTGCGGAAAAGTTGCATAGTTTGCTTTTCCGTAATTAAGTGAAATTATAGCAAAATAATGTGATATTACTCATCTCATAGTTAAGTGAAATTGAATCCGTCAATTCGGACTATATGTTAGCGTAAAATGCATCGGTGCGTCAATCATTGGTGCGAGGATGCATTTAAACAAGAGTAATGTGAACAACAGCTGTTATCCCTCAAGAGTGTGCAACATTTTTACCACGAATTACAGCAAAGTGCACCATTCGCAGTAATTGTAACTGCAAATGTCACAAAATTACATGAAGTGGTGTAATAGCGTAATTTTGCAAAACAAATTTAACACAAAATTCCTGGAATTATGCAAATTGCATTGGTGTAATTTAAATTTCACCCAAGTCTATTCATAACCCCCTAATGGATCAATTCTATGGGGGTTCCTGCTTAACCTTCACGTGAACCCGTGCATCTGGAATACCTGGTTATTTCTGCATGGAAGATACATCTTCCGTTTCAGTTCTAGTGTCCCGTATTCCTCACTGTGTCACCTATGTTGTTAGATCACTCTAAGGGTAAAGGCCTATGAAAAAGTTCCTAGTTCAAAAATATTGCTGCTGTTGTATGAAAGGGAGCAGAATTACCTGCATGGCCAGTTGGGTGACAAATGGGGAAATAAATGTCATGGTAATGCAGTCACTTGGCATGCTTTTCCTAGAGGAACCCAGTAGACATGAGGGGCCATTAACAAATCAGAATGACTTAGCCTATCTGTTTGTGTGATCTTTGTGACCGAGTTTACATATTTATCAAGGATAAATGGCATTTCTTTGCATACCTACCCCTCACCGTTGGTACCACTCCTAGAATAGCCATATGAAGGTTTGACTCAAGAGGAAGAGGTGACATAGAAGAAGCGACTGGCGTTGCTAGATTATGTTTCACACTAAAGGGATGGATAATAGAGGGGGGGGGTCCAACACCTCTGCACATTGTGCTCTCCCTCCACGTTCTGTGTCTTGTCTAAAACACACTGAGGAAGAAAATGGGAAGACACCAGGATGGAAACCAGAAAATGCATGTCAGTCTGTGCGGTACCATCATGAGCAATATGTTAGAGGTTGAGGAAAGGCCAGCCACATACCCTGGAGTGCATTCATTAATGTCCAGTAACATGTCTGCAAGTTTGATGAAAATGCTTAAGAGAAACCAAACTTTTTAGAAGAACAAATTCTCAATGTTATGAATATTTGAAGCAGAAATGATTGTGCTTCACTGTGGCCAATGGTGCCTCCTTGTAGGAGAATGAGCATGACATTCCAAAACATCTGTATTATTCAGGACCCCCAAATCCGGACTAGGCATGGAAACATGGCCACGGGTCTTGCTTGGATGGACAGTCAAAAGAGAACATCTTAGCCCCCGTGCAGCATTAGCAATTTCTGCACTTGAAGTCCAAACAGTTTCCTCTGAGAAACCTTCAATAAAGGCCACATTAGATTTACACTTCTTACTAAGTGTGTCCTATGGCGGGAAGGAATCTTTCGGCCGTATCATATTTTCAGTGATGCCCTCAAAACTGGAAGCCATTAGATATGAATCAGCACAACCTCTTCTAGCCCCTGACCCCCCTATGCCTGTTCTTTTCCTGGGTGCCTCAAATACTGCCTGAGTCAGCTACTGCTTATGTCCTGTGCTGCAGTTATGATGGAGGGATTCAGTAGATTCGGAGGACTCTGAAACTTTGAGTACCCCAGCCTGTACCGCCCTCCACCACTGTCCCTTCCTGGAAAGTAGCAGTGGCACGCTGTGGGAGGCGGCTGCTATTTTTGTCTTGTGCGGCAGTGGTGGTGAGCTGGGCTTAGTAGATACGTCAGACACTCTAGCTTTGAGTCCCTCAGCATGTCCTACTATCTTCCAATGACTCCAGCTTGGAAATGAGCTATCCCCATTGTTACATAATGAAATTGTGAGTCCTAAGTAGCAAGAAAAACAATTATTAATGTATAAGTCTCTGTACATACAAATATCAAGTTCTAAGCAGCTTTCTTGAGCAGAGAGTGTGTTGTTTTCAGTTGTTGAAACATAAGCTTTGAGCCTTAATAAAGTCATTAAGGGTTGACATTACTATATATGTTGGAGATCTCAACATGTGTGAGGCTTATTTATATCTAGGTCAGAGGGCTGCCCCCAGTCTCGGACTTTACTCTTATATTCTCTGGGTGTCTCACTCCAGCCTGCGTTACAGGAATCAGCTGAGCGCTCATACAGAATAGGAGCTTGTCTGCATGGTAGTTAATAATGGAGAGCTAGGGGAAGCAATTGCTATACTAGCTTGCTCAGCTCTTGCTACACCTTTCCTTTGAGGTCATGAAGGCAGCATCAGGAAGAAAAAATAAAAAAGTGAGAGTGCTTGGGACAGGCCAAGCTACCACCAGAGACACCTCAACTTCTGACCTGGCGGGGTGATACTCAGCTGGAAACTCACACGGGACCCGAGTAATTGTCACCTATGATTGACGGGCCTCTCAGTTTATTTGCTGAGGGACTTCAAGGCCCAGAAAACCACGCAGCATTTGAAGAGGGTAGAGTAGAAGGGCGTCAGTTGATTGGTATTGCGCTTAAAAAGCACTTTCATCCCTCCCCCACGCAGGATACTATCCTGTAAGCTGAGGTACTTTCAGGTCCCAGAAGACCATACAGTGTTTGGAGAGAGCAGAGGATAACGGCCTCTGTTGACTGGCCTTGCACTATAAAGCAATTTAATCCCTCCCGCCACGTGGGACACTACCCTATATGCTGAGGGACTTCAGGTCCCAGAAGACCCTGCAGTTATTGGGGAGGACAAAGGAGGAGGGCCTCTATTGGCTGGCCTTGCTCTATAAAGCGGTTTCATCCCTCCTGCCGCTGGTTGCACCTAGGCAAAGCCCATCCCAAGTGTGGGCAGTCTTCACCCTTGGCTCTTGGCCTATGTAGAAAGGTATCCCTCTTCAATTGACCGAAATGGACAAGTGCCTATCTTTTAACTTTTGTTTTTCTCATTATATCATTCACTAAAGATTTTGTATTAACTTCCAATGGCAAGTGTTTTCTAATTTAATTGGTAGGTAAACTGATTATATTACCAGATCATTGTTGTAATGGAATTCAAATGGGGAATCGGAAAGTGGTAGAGAGTTTGACAGGGGTAAGTTAAACAATAAAAATGGCACAACATGCAGCAGAAAACTGTACTCTGAGTGAAATTGATGGACTGATTGGGGACATTGAATCCTTACTCAAGACCCATGGTAGAAATGCCAGCCCGGCTAAGAACACCAGGACCACAAAGCAGCTGTTTACAAAAAGTAAATCGTAGAGTCAAAAGATCAAAAAGGTTACAAATTATTCCACAAGAAATACTCACTAATTCTGAGAAGGGGCTAGAGGAAGAACATTGGAAGGAGAACAACAAGTTCATTTAGTCTCTGATCTAATTTGCAAAAATTGATACCAGCTGCTTGCAAATCAGGAAGACGAGGAACACGAGACTGACTGATAAAATAAACGAAAAAGCAACAGAGATACAGAGTTCGAATGGAAAATAAATGTAATAAAAAGCAAGATTTTGGAGATAAGAGGTTTGGGGGCAGATGTACGATCGTTTTTTTGCGGTTGCAAACGGGAATTCGGCCCGTTTGCGACTGCAAAATTGGTGTGCCCCATGTACAAACCATATTTTGCGAGTGGGTAACCTATTACCGACTTGAAAAATATAGTTTGCGATTCGCTATTAGCAAGGGGCGTGGCAAGGGTGTCTGTTCCTAATAGCGAGTCTAACAGCAATGTATGATTCCTTTGCAACCGCATTTGCGGTTGCAATACAATCGCAGTTTACCACCTACTTCAAGTAGGTGTTAAGCGACTCGCAAAAGGGATGGGGTCCCCAGGGTACCCCTTTCCCTTTGTGAATGGGCGCGAAAATATTTTTTAAGAGCCGGCAGCTGCCTTTAAAAAATGAAACTGAAAAGTTACACTTTTTTTTTTAAATGAGGCCCGTTCTCCTTTAAGGAAAACGGGCTGCATTAAAAAAAAATGCTTTATTAAAAAAGCAGTCACAGACATGGCGGTCTGCTGACCCCAGCAGGCCACCATCCCTGGGAGTGCTAGCCATTCCCAATGAGGTTGCAAATTGCACCTGCCTCATGAATAATAATGAGGCATGCAGTTTGCAACCCAATTAGGAATCGCAAACAGTGAGTGTTGTACATTCCATTTTGCAAGTTGCGAATTGGACAAAATGGACTGGTCGTACATCTGGCCCATAGGTCCATATGTACAAACCAGTTTTGCATTTCTTAATGGTCTGAATTGGTATTTTGGGCTGTTAAGAAATGCAAAAATGCCTTTTGGTATGTATGGAGAGCATATGCAGCATCGCAAAATATGATTTCTACCGAGTAGACATCGCATTTTGGGAATCGCGAAATAGGAAATCGCAAATAGGGATTTCCTATTTATGATTTGGTAACAGCATGTACATAGCATTTCCTAATTGCGACTAGTCGCAAAGTGGGCGTTTAGGAAATGCAGTTACAATCGAATTGAATCTGATGGTAACCAGGTGCAAACTTAAAAAAAGCACCCAAAATGCATCAAATAAGGTCCCTAGTGTGTCAAAACTGAGCAGGGTTTAGGAAATGCAATTACCATTGAATTGGATCTGATGGTGACCAGGCGCAACCTTTAAAATGGCGTCCAAAATGCATCAAATGAGGTCCCTAATATGTCAAAACTAATCTCCTACAATGTAGACAATAATAATGCAACATAAGTCCTACACCTGGTAGGATAAATATAATATTCAGCATCATATTAAGAGGATTAATTAAGATTGACCCTGCCTTGCTCCCATTTTTCTTGCCTATCCTATGGGATATGCATTGGGATGACTCTGAAATTCCAGTGATGGATGTCTTTCCCTCCATGGAGAATGTGCATCTCCCAGCGTTTTTTCTCTCTATTTCTTCAGTAGCGGATCGGTTAGTGGATGCCCTTGTTAGTCGTTGGAGTCCATGACTCTGACCTGTGCTCTCCTCCTGTGTCCCCTGTATGCCTTCGCTAATGCCCTGTATCAAGAAAGGCCCCTTGTTTGAGGAGAATGTCTTGATTTCTCATTCCCTGATGATGGTATCTCAGGAATGGATTCTGCCATTTCTTAACTCTCATCAATTTCCAGTTAATCTATCACGAGATTCTTGGAATACTTTGCCTGTCAGTGTGGAGGTTAAGAAGGTTAGGTCTAGCTAGGTTTATTGATTATCTGTATTGGATATATTATTGTACGATTGGGTACTGGGCTAGTGCAGAAGGCAGTGTCTACATTATATGTATAGCAGAGGCCGTTGTGCACACTGTGTTTTTTCTGAACCTTACTCACCAAAGGAGAAGAAAAGAGGTGCCCTTTAGCTGCCTGGGTATTTGTAGGGCTGTTTCCTATTATATGGGTAGAACAGTAAGCCTTCTGATTGCATTTGTGAATGGTTGAAGGGGGAGTTTGACTATGAATCATTGAGTCAGAGCCACGTTACCCATGGTTTGTTCTTCAGTTGGCAAGCAGTCTTCTGATATTCAGTGTTGTTTTACCAGTGATGATTGCCTCAAGGCACTGTGGGCTTCCTTTTGAAATCCCTATCGTATGCTTCTGCTTCACACTTTTCAGCTGGAAATGTGGAACTCAGGGAAGACAGAATATGAAACAAGTTGTCCAACAGATGTGACTCAGAGTGGGGTGCTCTTTACTAAAAGCACCACTACCAGGGTCTCTGGTAGATGGATGTCATCACAAATGAATGTTTCAACCTTGGACCAACCTTGACAGGTAAGCACAAGGGAAAGATGAGGGGTATCAGAGCATTTTTAGTGATGTTGCCTATCAGAGGTTGGCGTAGGTGCCAAATTGCGTCCTGTGGTTGAGTCTGTATTGGAGACTGTAGTTCTGTTATTTACGTATTTTTACGTGTGTTACTTGCACATGTGAGGGAGATGGTGTTCATATGTCCATACATACCACACACATACCAGAAATACTGGCTTGTGGGCTCTTTTTGTGTTTGATATTACAGGAAACAGGTCTGTATAAAGGCGTGGGTGCTTATATGCGTGTTAGCGAGGGTCAGAAATCAGCTTTCTTCGTGTGTCCTGCATACACTGTAAGGACATATAAAGTGCTATCTCACTATATGACCATTATTAGAATCCTGGCTGCATTCTGACCATTTTTAGAGTGTTTTGGACATTTGTGATTCCAGTGTGTGGGAGAGCACATTTCTAGGATTTCAATGACCAACAATCAACGAGAAAGCATATTTTAACTGCAAGTATCCTTATAATGTTCCGTAGACTAGGGTAGTCACTATCTTTTTAGAAGGCACACTCTAAGCCGAAGCACGCTTGGGCGCTGCCATTCTATTACAATTTGAGAGATAAATGCAAGAAGGCACCTAAAGTGTTTTGTCCAAGATCACGGTCTTTAAATGCAAAACCTGTATTTGAAATATTATCTACTTCCTGAAAAGGAATTTGTTTAACTGTAACACTACATCTCCTCTCTTTAGGATGTGTAACAGCGATGCTTATTTTACTGAGCTAGGGCCATAGGTACAAATGGATATTGCATTTCCAAATGTGTGAATTCCTATTAGTAAATCATAAATTTGCGATTTCCTAATAGTGAATGCAAATCCGTAGGAATCTCTATTATGAAATCACAGGTTACAAACATTTCCTTTTGCAAATCCCAAATAGTGTATTCTATGAATTGGCTATTTGGGATTTTCGTACATATGGGCCTTAGTAACAAGTTACTGGGCACTGAGAATTCAAGACAGATGCAGCTAGCGAGCTAACCATCCCAATGCCCAGAGTTGTACCGCACACGGCACCCAAGAGGAGGATCAAACAGTATAGTGGGGCAAAAAAAGTAAGGAACACACAAAGAAAATGGGACACCTATAGCTGCACATAGACCTACTAGATAGTAGGTGAGAGAGCAGGGTTCTCAAATGGTGTGGACTAGCATCAACAAAATCACCACGGATCCCCTAGTGTCACAATTAAGGAAGAACAGAGTGAGCGAGATCCCACGCATCACACTCCAGCAATCCGATTATAGAGTGAGTGAGATCCGACCCATCACACTCCAGCAATCCGATTATAGAGTGAGTGAGATCCGACCCATCACACTCCAGCAATCCGATTATAGAGTGAGTGAGATCCCACGCATCACACTCCAGCAATCCGATTATAGAGTGAGTGAGATCCCACGCATCACACTCCAGCAATCTGATTATAGAGTGAGTGAGATCCCACGCATCACACTCCAGCAATCCGATTATAGAGTGAGTGAGATCCCACGCATCACACTCCAGCAATCCGATTATAGAGTGAGTGAGATCCCACGCATCACACTCCAGCAATCCGATTATATAGATAAAAGAACCCCAGAAGAAAACAGCAGGGCTGTATATATGACAGACATCCCCAAATTCCATCCTGGTGCTATATAGAATAATGAGACCCTTAAAATACAAATTCATTACTTGTCAAGAGCAGTTCGACAGTGCAGGTCACTGATCCGAGTTCATATTGTTTAGGTTATCAAGTGCACATCACGATCAAAAGTATTATTTATATTCGACTTGTGTTGATAAAATGATGGCAGATGAATTGGTCGAATTTGATCACAGAAATTAACCAAATTGGTGGATCGTGTATTTGATTTAAATTTAGAACAACATTCGAGCCACTGATCAGGTAGAGGGGACTCGGCTAAGCAAACACTGGAACGATTGCACAGATCACATGATGAATACGAACATATGTCGGATCTTTATGAATTAGACTGACTGAAAGAGAATGAGTCAGAACCAAAATTAAGTAGAACTGATATACTCAAAAGCACAATCCAGGAGAATGTGAAATATAATGGAAGAATCAGACAATTAAAGCTGGGAAACAGAAAAACGAACTGGAGGGATGTCTGGTAATGGTCGTGCAACCTCTGACAAGCAAAGCTCCCATACAGTCATACCAGGGCCTAGCTCAAGTCTACCATGATAGGCATGAAAGTGATAGAGCAGGCCCTCAGCGATCATCATGCCCTAGAACTACTTATGAAAGGCATTGATTTGGAACTCTCTGATAGGGCACTCTTAGATCTAATACTCCCATTGCAAATGACAAATAATCGTAGAAGTATTACATGGTCAAGACCAATACTTTTAGTTCATTGAGTTATGGTTGGCGCTCTCAAGAAGCACTTACATACAGATTATAATAGAGGGCATAAAAAAGAGAAGTCGACATTATGGCATACACAAGGGTGCAGAAAGGCAAGGATGCAATTGGCACATGCGATAAAAGCATGCAGTAAGTTCTCAATATCTGAGGATAAAAAACCTATAGATTTACATTAACACCAACTATTAAAGACTTGAAAATTTAAACTAGCTGAATATGCAAGAAATCCTTAGGAGAAATTATACAAGAGCTTTTTGGCATATAACAGCTCACAGGAGCTTAAAACCAAAAATGTGGAAATGTATGGCAGCCAACTAGAATGGCAGAGCTACTTTACTGAATTGAATGCTGAATATAAGGGAGGAGGCAACATAGCAAACACTGGGCACCCTACAAACAACAAGAACGCTTTAAAAACTGCGAAGAAAAAGAAAGCCTCGGGCACAGAAAACACCCCTGGAGACCTATACTTATCTGAACCATGGACCTGGGCTCTATACATCACAACTTGAAAAACGCTATTAATAATGGATCAGAAATTTCCTGCACCTGGGAAGGAGCAGAGATTGTTCCTATAAATAAGAAAGGGACAAGAAAAGACTTGGCCAATAAGCCTAATTGACAACTTGAACCAAAAAATGAAACAGGCCCTATCTAAATTGCAGCCAAACCAAAAAAAAACTCTTTATTTCGGTAAAATACCATAAAAACACAAAGATTCAAAGTAAACCTCATGCACATCAGTGTGAAATCAGACAATGCTTAAAATTAGTTTGAGCAGGACAATTAAAAGATGATGATACGTAAAAAATATAAAAACAAGCAGCAAGAAAGGTTAAAAGCTCCAGGTGCTGTACAAATCATGATTTACATCGCAGATTCTAGCCAACAAGAAGGATTAAAGTGCAAGTCTGGCAAAGTTCCGTCTCTAAAGTGCGAATGCATTCATGCTGGAGATTACATTAACCAGTCGTCATAACAGCAGTTTGGGTTTGATTGTGAACAGGAATAAAAAGGCATTTTACGAATAGAATTACTAGCCACCGTGGCAGTTACGGGAGAAAGCCATTTGCGCCTGGGTTTTACATACGATGGGCAGCCCTTTGGCTGTGTTGTGTTGGCCGACCATAGGTTTGTGAATGTGTTAATTGGCAAGCTACCCAACCTAAACTGGGTATATAACTTCCTATCGTCCGGCACTTTGATGTCGAGGTAGCTTTCTAGAGTGCGGTTGATCTTACAGCTTCTAAATTCTTCAGTCAGTCTGCCCTGGCGGCCATCTCGATATGCATTTTGCTCAAACCCTTCCCAATAGAGTGTTTTTATCTGTCTTCTAGTGTAGGATGTTGGACACTCAATATTGTGGCGTGCAAGGCCTATGCTAGATAGAAGATTTTTACCATGTTTAATCCAGCCTATTTTGTGCATAGTATCTAAGGCGCAAATTTTCTGAAAGGCGCGGGATAGGACGACAGTTACGGAGTGGTAATCATCCTCTCCCCAAACAGCAATGGGCGGATCTTCGCTAGATCACTCATGGGTTTGATGCCCATATCGAGCAATAATGGGGATACAGGAGTACTCTGAGGCAAGGAAACCAAGTTTCTAAGGAATTTATTCTCCATGGTTGTCAGGTCGCTTACTCTTGCCATGCCTCACAACTCAGCCCCATAAAGTGCACTGCTTAAGGCCTTGCAACTATACAATTTCAGTGCTGGTGCAATTGGCTTAGTGTAGGAGAAATAGTGTTCTCTACGCAGAGCCCCGGTGTTAGAAATGGGGGTCTCTAGTTGGCAAGGGCTTGCACCTTTGTCCAAATAGGGACCCTTCTTCCTAGTCAGGGTAAGGGAGTTACACTCCTAAAATAGCCCCTGCTCACCCCCTTGGTAGCTTGGCATGAGTAGTCCGGCTTATATTAGAGGTAGTGTGTAAAGCATTTACACATACCCAACGGTAATACAGTGTAAGCACTACAAACGGACACCACACCAGTTTAGAAAAATATCCAATATTTGTATATACTTAAGACAAGACCAAAACGATATAAATCCACAATACAGTACTTACAAAATCTTCAGTTAGCAATATAACTTAAAAACAGTTCCTTGATGTCGATAGCTCCGTCCGGGGCTATCACGGCGTCGTGAGCAAACAAATCCCAACAATTCTCGCTGACTGCAGCCTCGCGGGCCAGCTACGGTGTCGGAAAGACCCGCAAACAGTACCTTTCAGAAATGCAGGGCGTCGATGACCTCTCATTGAGCTTCCGAACACATGGCGTCCGTAGGCGTCAATTCCGGAGGTCGGTGCAGGAGTCGTCGAGGCCCTCGAAGTCACACGCTTTGCAGATCGAACTCCCCTTTGTTGAAGTCAGGAGCGCTGGCGTCGGCAGGCGTTGAGTGCTGCGGTGCGAAGTGCAGCAGTGCGGCGTGCGATGCCCCCAGGTCGTGGTGCGAGCAGCGGCTCGGTGGCGGCGTCTGATGGTGTCGTCGGTGAGACCAGGGTTGCGGTGTGAGATGAAGGCGGTGCTCGTCACAATGCTAGAAGATCACGGTGCAAGCACCGTCGTGGCTGGAGCGCTGTAGTCGGCTGATGAACTGGAGTCGATGGCACCGGCATCGGTAGGCCAAGGCTGCGGTGCAGGATGAGGGCGGTGCGTGGTGTAACTTTACGAGCGGTGCCCTCGAACCACGGTGCAAGCAGCAGCATCGATTCCGGCATGGAGCGGCGTTGTCGGGGATACCAAGGCGTCATCGTGAAGCGAGGTGGTGCGGAATGTGGTGCCCACAGGTCGCGGCGTGAGCAGCGGCTTGGTGGTGGCGTCAGCAGGCGTCGTCGGTGAGACCAGGGTCACGGTGTAGCGTTGTGGCGGTGCCCTCTGCGGTGCCTTCAGGACACGGAGCCGGCGTCGGCAGCAGCGTCGTAGATGGCGTAGAGCTTGAACTCTTTGCTGTTCCTGAGACTTCTTGAACAGGGGGCAAGCTCTACCTCAAGCCCTTGGAGAAACTTACAAAAGTAGATTGCAGAAAGTTCAGTCCAGTCCTTTCACTGCCCAAGACAGAAGCAGCCACTGCAGGCCAACACAGCAAAGCACACAGCAAAGTGGTAGTTCCTCCTCACAGCTTCTCCAGCTCTTCTTCTTGGCAGTCTTCTTGATCCAAAAGAGTTCTGAAATCTTGGGGTCTGGGCCCCAATATTTATACTAGCAAATCCTTTGTCCTCTGAAGGCAGAGGGTCCTGTACCTAGTTCAAACCAGTTCTGGGTGCATTCTGCCAGTGTGCACCTTCTTCCTTTGTCAGTGTGGTTCAGGGTCCTCAGACGCACCACAGGAGGTGGAGCCAGCATTGTGGAAGGCAGGCACAGCCCTATACAGACCCAGCTACTCCTCCCACCTATCTACATGCAGATAGGTCTATTCAGCCCTGTGCTGACTCACCCTGTCTCCTGGAGTCTCCCCCAGCCCCTGTCACTCACAAACCAGACAGACAATACACAAGCTAGCAGAGGCAGGCTGGATGGTTTGGTAAGAAAATACATACTTTCTAAAAGTGGTATTTTCAAACACAGAATGTTAAAACCATCTTCACTAAAATATGTATTTTATCATTCAAGCATACTAAACTTGAATTTCTACCATGTTCCCTGGGTCAGTTAGGATTATAGGATGTTATACTCAAACTGCCCATTGTGGCCTATGGGGAATAGGTAGCCTTGAAATAGTGAAAAACTAAGTAGGCTGTAATTCACTATCAGGACATGCCACACACACCAGGGCATGTCCTACCTTTCACCTACAATGCACCCTGCCCACAGGGGTACCTTTGGCCTACCTTAGAGGTGACTAACATGTAGACAAAATGAAAAGAAATGAAATCCAGCGTTTGTAAAGCGCACAGCTACCTCCGAAGAGATGTCCAGGCACTGGGGGCCATCGGGAAGATTAAGCAAGCTATTGCCCAGAGTCACATGGTGCAGGGCTTACCTGCCGCCGCCCCCAGGGATCTACTATGGTCCCCCGTGGTCCAGAGTCAGGCGCCCTGGCCACTGCACCATACTTCTTCCCTAAAGGGAAGGTTTAGGGACTGGCAAGTGTGTGCACTTGCCAGGTCGACATGGCAGCCCCAGGCTGCACACAGGTTCTGCAATGGCCAGAGTTACACTTTACAGGCTGTTTGCGTGGGTGGCACAATCCAGTGCTGCAGTTCACCAACAGCATTTGATTTATGGGCCCTGGCACTCACAGTGCACTTTACTAGGGACTGACACATAAATCAAATAGGCCAATCATGGAAACACCAATCCATAACACATTTTACCACAGGAGCACTTGCACTTTATCACTGATCAGCAGTGGGAAAAGTGCGCAGAATCATTACACCAGCAAAAACAGAGTCAAAACCGGAGGTCAGAAAGCAAAAACTCAGGGGAAACACGCCAAAAAATGCCAAGTCTAACACCCGGTTACCTGGGAAAATTTGAGGAAGGCCTTGCTGAGATGGGACTTCTAGGCCATGTACTCTGATAGTTTAATTCCCAGGTATTCAAATGAGCTGACTCTCTCCAAGAAGATGGTATCTAGGAGCAGATTTCCCTTAATGACTTGTGGGGGTTCAATAGCATAAGCTTGGTTTTAGATGTATTTATTTCAAGCCCCCTCCATTCGCCAAAGAGCTTGAATTGATCTAGTAATATTTGCAAGCCCATTGGGTCTTCGGGATGAGAAGAGTGTCATCCGCGAATAGGCGGGTGGCGATTCTTTGCTTAGCTAAAGATGGGGCATGTGCTGGAATGGGGGATAAGAGCTCGGCAACGTGAAAGATGTAAAGTGAGAATAAGGTTGGAGCCAGGACACATAATTGGCGGACCCTCCATTGTACTTTAATGAGAACGGTGACCAGTCCGTGGCTGCCCCACCTAACTCTGGTAAAGTTCTCTTCATGGAGCCTAATCAAAAGTGCAAGGATGCCCGGTGGCATACCCATCTCCCTGAGCACCCACCATAGGCTGTCCCTGGAAACGAGATCAAATGCAGTTTTTAGATCTATAAATGCAATGTATAGGCTCCCTTCACCCAGCAGGACCACCTTCCAGTACAGCATAAGGAGCCAAAAGACCTGGTTGATTGTGCCAGTTTTCTGCCGAAAGTCCACTTGGAGGGGAGAGAGAATATCATTTTCTTCCATCCAATCAGTGATTTTAGCTAGAAGCGAGTGACAAAGGACTTTCTGGACACAATCGATCAGGCTAATTGGTCGATAGTTAGAAGGGATAGACCTATCGCCCTTTTGAAAATAGGAATCACCTCAGCCCCTTTCCAAGATTCCGGGATCCTTCCTCCACCCGCAAAGTCATTTGTGATGGTCAGTATGTAGGTTGCCCAATTTTCTCTGTCAAGACGGAAGAGATCCCCAGGGATCCCATCCGGGCCGGGAGCCTTAGCTGGTACTATTGCATCCAGAGAGGCCAATATTTCCTCTCTGGTAAATGAGAGATCATATGTTGATTGGAGTAAGTAAGGGACTGATGGTTGCATTTCATAACTGGTAAGGGTTGAGTACATTCCTCCAAAATGATCTTGCCACCCATGGGCCGAGATGTTATTAGCAAAGGGCGGAGACCTTTCATGGTTACCCTTGCCCACAAGTACCCAGAATAATCTAGCTTCCGAACTTGAGATGGACTCCCCGAGTTCTGCCCACCTTCTTCCATTCCATTCCCGCTTCACCTTTAGTTGGGCCAATTTGTATTGCCGCCTCAATTCCCGAATTGACGGGATGTCCTTTTGCCGTAGGGCTAGGGACAGCCGTCTTTTTATAGATCTGCATTCTTTTGAGAACCATGGAGTTGTTTTGGTTGGTTTTGTCTGGTTGAACCTCGACTTACGTTGATGGACAATAACATTTCTTGCCAAATGGTTAAAAAAACTCAGAATGTTGATCTCCACAGCTTGCTCGTGAAGACGGGTCACTTGGCCGGGACAGCAAAACCCCCAGGTGGCTCTCAAGATCACGTTTGAGTGTGCTGAGCTTGGATTCGTCCACCAGGATTGTAGGCCATTTGTGCCAGCGATTATCATTTGAGAGAGTCACCTCCCTTGTGGTGAAAAGATCATGAAATACCCTTGACCTTTCACTCCATGTCTATTACAAGTGGCCATAGACTAAGGTCCACTAGTATATAGTCTATCCGGCAAGACCCGTTGGGTCCAACAAAAGCCATTCCCCCGTTTTTATTGGAGGCAGTCCTTCCGTTGGCAGCCCGTAGCCTATGCACTAAGGTAATAGAATTCAACTGCAGGGCTGCTTGGGACCACTTCTTGATTGGTGGCAGGTCTAATGAAGGGACTGACCATGTGTTGTCCTCCTCGTTGGCCTCTAAGATGTCTTCCCGATCGAGGGGCTCAAAAGTTACATTAAAATTGCCAACCACGATTAAGGGGTGGGTTGTCTGCTTTGCATCCAGTTCCTCATCTAGGGCCAACAGAGTAGGAGACCCACCAGCTCTAAAGCTCCTTGCATAGACATTAACGAAGTCAATGCACTTTCCCAGTGGGCCTTTGAGGCTAACCTAAAGAATATCGCTGTTATTAGTGGAAAGCTCCTCTGATACACAATTTAGTTCAATTTTGCCCAGGATGAAGAGCCCTCCAGAGGGGTTGCCGTGTTTAGAGGGAATTGGCGTTTTGTCAAACGTTATAAACCCTGGGATAAAAGTGGGAGTCAAACTCCAGGTTTCCTGCAGAATACAGATCTCATGTTGATTAATAAGCTCAAGCCAATGGGGGAGACCTAATTTTCCCCTTATGCCTGCCACATTTCACAACGGTATTTTGAGATTCCTGATGCTTCAATGGTGCAGAGGAATAGGGGACAATAGCGCTGAAGCAGAATTGGCCAAGTCAAAGGTCGGCTGAGTGAATAAAGTGTTGTCGGCTTCCTGAACGTCATCTCCTATTTGCAAAGCAAATCCAACATGTGAGGGAGAGTGGGGGCTGGGTGGCTCTCCTCTTATTAAGGGGGACGGTTCTCTGAGCCCATGTCCTCAGAGCCCATGTGCAGCAAAGTGTAAGTTGTATCAGAAACGTTGTTAAGGAAACACACGCGTTCCTGAGGGAGTTCTGACGATAGTCAGTTGTTCTGTAATAGGGATGGTGATGGTAGATCCCTTTGCGGCATCGTTACAATCATGTGAGTGGCTGCGAATGAACGGATGTTTAACTTCAATTGGATTTTAGTGGTGCATGGGGGGCACGATCCAGCTTCCAGAGCAACAAGATTATACACTAGGTGTTCACTTGTCAGGGTGAGTTCTATTGCAGAAACTGGGCTATTCTTTAGGACACATCTTCGTGCCCTCAAGATGTCGTCCCTTATCACCGATCAACAGCCCCTTACATGCCTAATCCAATGGATGGCTTTGTTCTTAAGGACCTCCCTGTGTTCAAATTTTTTGTTGGAATCAAGCTTTGGTACATTGGTCATATAGATAGTAGACTGGGGAGCGTTGTGTGGAATTAGGCGGGGCCTAAAAAGTGGAGGCTCCACACTGTGGCCAGTGGTCTGATGGAGTGATTCTTTCACCATGGCCGCCATATGCTCAGTCTGGAGCTTTCTTGGTGTTTGTCATGGGTGGGAAAGTTGTTACAAAGGTCCTCTTTGCAAACACCTCGGTTTTCAGCCAGGGGAACAGGATTAGTGCATGTTATTTATGTGCTAAGGATATTAGAATGATTGCTTTTCACAATCATGCATGTGCTCAAAGGACACTTAGGTAGTAGCATCTGAGGGTTGCTGCAATCATCTATAATGTGATATAATTTTGTAATGTGGGTAGTTAGAGTCCCTATTGCTTCCTTGAGGGCTAGAGTTTCCCCCTGGAGCTCTACATTAGTTAATATTGTTTCAGTGCCCGCCACCTTGCAACTCCCATGATGAGAATTCTTGTCCATCCTGCTAGGCGCATTTCCCGTGGGTCCCCGCTCCCTGTGCGTGTGTGTATATCAGACGTATCTGTATGTTCCGCGAGGGGTGCAAATCTATTGCTCAAGAGCAGGTCTACTGGGGTCTTGCCTTGGGTTTCACTACAGTTGCCCGCAGGGCTACTACGGAGCGCTTCAGTATCTTCAGGTACTTTCGCCGGTATTTTCGTGCTAGCAGCCTTTTAAAATAAGCTAGGTATACTGCCTGGGCCTCTACAGTCAAGTGCAGCGGTGGGAGAGGTGGGATTTTGGGGAACCTTGGATGGGGGGGCAGGTGTGGTGGTAGATGGTGCAGATGTCTTAAGCAGGCCCTCACAGTAATTTAGTAACAAATCCATTCGATCTAATACACTCCCCCCGCATTCCCCATCCCGCTCTACTTCCGGGCCAAGATTCTGAGAACGTTTCTTTGTTTTTCTCTTCAAGGCACCTCCAGTTCCTCCCTCAGTTACTTTTCGTTTCCCCATGATTACACAGAAATGTAGTCAAATGGAACAAAAGGAGAGAATGGTTGCTACTGGGTGATCTGAATATAGCTTTGTGGGAATAAGGAATAGCCACTGTAGCTCTAGAATAGGCAGTCAATAGTCCGAATATCTTCAGTTCGAGATATTGGGGGGTGGCCCAGCCCAGCCTTCTCCGGCCTATGACAGGCGCAGATGGGCCCGCCCTTGGCCCGCGCTGCGGGAGCCACAATGTTCTTTTACGTGCCTCCGGGCACGGGAAAAACAGTGGTGGAGCCTCCTGGCGCTAGGTGATCTGGGGCTTGCAGTCCCCGCCTCACAGATTGCAGGCACAGGTGTTGGTGGCTCCCGTACTGTGGGAGCCGCGCAGTGCTATTACGTGCCTCCGGCCGTGGGAAAAACAGTGGCTGAGCCTCCTGGCACTAGGTGATCTGGGGTTTGCAGTCCCCTCCTCACAGTTTGCAGGCACAGGCGTTGGCGGCTCTCCAACTCATCCACTGGCACTGACACCACAAGGGGATTCAAGCAGCAGACCTCCTATGCACAATACTTGAAAGAGAGGGAGGGTGCCGTGACCCAGTCAGCAAGTTCTCTGCGGGTCTCCCACACAACCCCCGTCTGCCAGAGCGCCCTGCACCCACCAGTGACTTCCGCTTCCCCTCTGATGCTCCGGATTCCTCAGCTTCTGGTTCGGTTCGGAAACTCCCAGCCGAAGTACAGATAAGCGGCAGTAAGCCCCTCAAGCCGCTCCTGGTCGTGCGCACGTCGCCAAGTAGCACACTGGGTCTTCACCAGCGCTACCCCGCATCTTTCGCCATGACGCTGCTCTCCCTCTTGACTCCAGATCTCACATGCACTACTCGGCTGCAGCGTGGGCCACACACCTGGCCGCTCTGCTCCACTAGGTCTGGGCTCGGGCAGGCGCTAGAGCAATCTGCGCCGCCCCAGTGCTTTTACCTCCGGCCCGCACCATTCCTCCGGCTTTCCACATCTGGGCGGTCTCGGTCCCCAGCTCCGTGACTCCCGATCAGGCACCTCATTCTGTAATGTATGAGCCGGCAGAAGCTTGCTCCGCCCCTCTGTCATCGAGTCTAAAGTAGTCAATCAAAGTAAGCCATGGATGGACGAACAGCATGTCCTGACTGATTTAAGCTGTTTTTAGATGGAAAATAAGTACTATTGACCAGGTCTTCAGGATTCAAATCCTATTCTGGGAGTATGTCTCATTGAATGAGATCATATTATATATAGCGTTTGCCGACATAAGTGCGTCCTTAGACTTAATACTCAGGGAATTACTTTAGGATGTTTTAAATGATTATGGTATACCACAATGAGTCCTAATTCTCTTAATGCACCAACATCAAACACTTATGCATGAGAGAGATGGGGTACTTGTGGTGAGCTAACAAACTAAATATTAGGAGAGGGGTGCGGCAAGGTGGCAACCTCACACCTACTCTCTTCCGTTTGTATATTGGGATATTTAGCAAAGTGCCAGAATGATGTACCAAATATAGCAAGAAAGGGGAAAATTCCTGCACTGATGTTTGTGGACGATACCCTAATAATCTCAAGGACTCAAATGGGCCTGCAAAATGTGTTGGATAGTTTTACAACTTTTTGTGCTCTTTTAGGGTTCTCGAGATAAATGCTCCCAAAACTATTTGGGCCATAAGTCATCAATGTACATTCAGGGCTTGGATCCGTTACGGTTGAAGGAACAAGATTAGAAAGGGTCAGAAATTTAGATTTTCTATAGATAAATCTCGCTGATACACTATAAGGTACTCACAAATGACTAAGAGTCAAATAGCACTAAAGCACAATTTGGCTATATTGTCAAAAACGTATAGAGTCACAACATTAAGGGCCTCATGTAGGAAGCCAAATACCGGTCGGTAACGGCCGAAATTCGGTAAATATCCCGTTACCGACCGGTATTTAGGCATTTGCGATGTAGGTGGCAGATTTTCTGGATTCTGTATTTACCGATTCGGAAATTAAGAAATCGGTAAAATACCGATTCGGTAAATACCGAATCCAGAAATGCTATGTAGGGGGCACTCAAGTGAGTGCATCATTGGTGTCTGGATTCGTTATTTACCACCAACTACTAGTTGATGGTAAATGACGAATACCTTTCAAAAAGCATTTTTGTGCTATTTGAAAAGTGCAATGTGGCAGACATACATGCCCTTAGGGCATGTATGTGCACCACATGTGCACACATGCACGAATCAGGGGTGCAACAGGGTGTCAATGTGACACCCTGCCACCCATGATAATGCCTCCCTGTTAGAAATGAGGGGGCTCTGGTTGGCGCAGGTGTGTACCCACAACAAGCAGGGACCCTTTACTTCTTGTCAGGGCGAAGGATGACTCCCCAGAATAACCCCTGATCACCCTCTAGGTGCGTGGCGCGAGCAGTCTAGGCTAAGTCTCAGGCGTACACGGTTAAGCAAATGCAATTACACATACAGTAAACCCCTTGCATGCACCACAAACGGACACCAATCAGGTAGTATATAAAATAAGCTTTTATGTAGTTTCAGCAGATTCAAATACAAGGCCCAGTAACGTTAAACTGATGGGGCCACAACTCTTTGAAATACGGTAAAGTCTCTTTGTTACGGAAAGTTCCTTAGGCGGGCACAAGGTAACTGTGGGCCTCAGCGTACTTCGTGCTGAGGCGGCGACCGGGAAGCACACGGCAGATGACAGGGAAATCAGAACGTTGCGGACCCTGGATCCGATGCGAGCTCGCGGTCGAGTTCGTAAGTACAGTACCTTGTTTCTTGACGCAAAGGCGGGTGCGGGACTTCAGCGGCTCTTCGACAGAAGGGCGAGGCGGCGTCCGAGGCTCCCACACTTCACGATGGGGGTCTGATCTTCAGGCTCACGACAAGAGCGGGGTGTTGCAGGTGGCGGGTGAACAAAGCGGGGCAGCCGGGCACGCAGATTACGTCCGGGCCGTCCGAGGCTTGGAGATGCTCACAACGCCGATTCCGGCGGGAGGGTGAAGGTGCACAGCGAGCCTCCAGCGAGCGAAGTGACAGGGGCAGCCCAGCACAGCGTAGGGGGAGCGGCTCTGATCGAGCGAGGCTCTTCCCAAGGCGGGGGCGGCTAAGCAGTCCTGGTCACGGCTCAGGGAGGGACTGAGGCACGAGGGTCACTGCTCCGGCTAGGGAAAGGACACCACAGTCCAGCGGCAGGCGAGTGAAGATCAGGTAGAGCCCAATGGTCCTGGGGCTCAGTTTAGGGGGCAAGCTCAGTTCCAAGCCCTTGGAGATCGTTTTGAAAAGCACAAGTCTTGAAAGTAAAAATAAAGCCAAGTCTTCAGCAATAGTTTCTCTTCTCCCCTTTGGCAGCAAGGTCACCACTGCAGGCCAATCCCCCAGGACAGGGACAGTCTTCCTCCTACAGCTTTCCCGGTGCCTCCTCCTCAGGCAGAGATTCTTCTTGGTCAAAAGCGGATCTAGTTTCTTAGGAGCAGGGCTCCTCCATTTATACAGCAAATCTTTTGTTCTCCCAGGCCAGGGGGTCCTTTGCCTAGTCCAGTCCGGTTTCTGAGCACTTTGTTTACGTGATGCAGGCTTCTCCTTTCAGAGTGCAGGGCAGAGTCCTCAGACGCTCCACAGGGGGCGGAGCCGGCATTGAGGTGGCAGAGCATTGTCCTATTCAGAGCCTAGGAGCACTCCTCCCACCCATCTACCTGTTGATCGTCCTATTCACCACCAGGCTACCTAGCCCTGCCCATCTGGGTTCCCCCAGCCCTGTCACTCATACCAGCCAGACATCAGATACACATCACGCAGAGGCGGGCTGAAATGTTTAGGCAAGCAAAGGCCAGCTTTCTAAAAGCGGCATTTGCAAACGCGGAATATTAAAATAAACCTTACGAAAAGATGTACCTTATTATTCCGAGTTCAGACATACTAAACTCGATCTTCTACCATGTTCCCTGGGTCGGTTAGGATCATAGGGTGTAACAATCCAGGCCGCCCATACTGGCCTATGAGAACAGGGTAGCCTTACAGCAGTGAACAACAAGATGGCGGTCATTCACTACTAGGACATGCCACGCATCCAGGCTTGTCCTACCTTATGCTTGCAACGCACCCTGCCCGTGGGCCTACCAGAGGGGTGACTAACATGAAGTTAAGGGAAGGTTTTAGGGACCGGCAAGTGTGGGCACTTGCCAGTCAGCATGTCAGTACCAGACTGCACGCAGGTTCTGCGATGGCAGACCTTATACGTATTTTACCGGCCGCTTCTGTGGGTGGCACAACCCGTGCTGCAAGCCCACCAGCGGTGTTTGCATTTACATGCCCTGGCACTCCTGGCGCACTTTACTGGGGTCTGATAGTAAATCAAACAATCCAATCTTGGAATCCAACCAACATATACAATTTACAAGGGAGCACTCGCACCGCGAAACTGGTTGGCAGTGGCACAGCGCGCTGAGCGGCCAACACCATAAAAACACATGAGGCACAGCGACAAAAAGAGGAAGGGAGACTCACGCCAAGGTGCCAGGTCTAACACGTGTCCCCTCCAGCTGAAAAGTGGGGAGAACTACCCTACCCCAGGGAGTTCCTCATCACTAAGGCGGAAAAATCTGGACAGACCGTCAGCATTGGCGTGATCTGTACCAGGGCGATGTTCCACCGTGAAATCCATACCCTGTAGGGAAATGGACCACCTCAACAGCTTTGGATTCTCACCCCTCATATGCATCAACCATCTGAGGGGCCTGTGGTCCGTCTGAACCCGGAAGTGAGACCCAAACAAGTAGGGTCTTAGCTTCTTCAGCGCCCAGACCACAGCAAATGCCTCACGCTCAATAGCACTCCACCTCTGTTCCCGTGGAAGTAACCTCCTGCTAAGAAAGGCTACGGGTTGATCTAGGCCCTCCTCATTAATCTGTGAAAGAACAGCCCCCACACCATGCTCTGAAGCGTCTGTCTGAACGATAAACTCTTTGGAGAAGTTGGGAGCCAAGAGCACGGGCGCCGTGCACATAGCAGTTTTCAAGGCCTCAAAAGCTTTCTGACAGGTGTCAGTCCAAATAACTTTCCTGGGCTGCTTCTTCGAAGTCAGTGCTGTCAAGGGGGCAACCATGTTGCCATACCCCTTGACAAACCTCCTGTAGTACCCAGTGAGACCTAGGAAGGCTCTCACCTCTGTCTGGGTCTTGGGCGCCTCCCAATTCAGGATGGTTTCTATCTTGGGCTGAAGGGGTGCCACCTGGCCACTCCCAACTTGGTGTCCCAAGTACACCACGGAACCCTGCCCGATCTGGCACTTACTTGCCTTGATCGTGAGGCGTGCCTTGCGCAGCGCCATCAACACTTCCCAGAGGTGTCGCAGGTGTTCTTCTGAACACCGCGATGTCATCCATGTAGGCTGCACTGAACGAATCCAGCCCAGCCAACACCTGGTTGACCAATCTCTGGAAGGTGGCAGGGGCATTCTTCATCCCAAATGGCATAACCCGGAACTGGTAGTGCCCATCTGGGGTGGAAAATGCTGACCTCTCTTTGGCCCCCTCGGTCAAGGCGATCTGCCAATACCCAGACATTAAATCAAACGTGCTGAGGTAGTTGGCAGCCCCTAGCCGATCGATGAGCTCATCAGCTCTGGGGATGGGGTGTGCGTCAGTCCTAGTGACTGAATTGAGTCCTCTGTAGTCCACACAGAACCGGAGTTCGGGTGTGGCTCCCGGCGCTGCAGCCTTTGGGACCAAGACCACGGGGCTGGCCCAAGGACTGCTAGAAGACTCAATTACCCCGAGTGCAAACATCTTGGAGACCTCCTCCTTGATGCATGTCCTCACCCTGTCAGTCACCCTGTAGGCCTTGTGCCGCACAGGTGTACTATCCCCAGAGTCCACATCATGGACGCACCAATCAGTGACACCAGGGACCAGGGAAAACAGATCAGAAAATTGTCCCAGCAACTGGCGACAATCAGCCTGTTGCTCAGGGGTCAGGGTGGAAGAGAGGATGACACCATCCACTGACCCATCTTGCTCCTTGGCTGACAGGAGGTCAGGAAGAGGTTCTGTCTCCTCTTCCATCCCAGCATCTGTTGCCAAGAGCATGCCCACTTGGGACCTCTCCAAGTGGGGCTTGAGGCGGTTGACATGTAGGACCCTTAAGGGGTTCCTAGGAGACTTCAGGTCCACCACGTAGGTAACAGGACTCTTGCGCTCCACCACCTCAAAGGGACCGGTCCACTTATCCTGGAGCGCACATGGCTCCACGGGGGCCAAGACCCATACCTTCTGTCCAGGCTGAAGCTCTACCAGAGTTGCATTCTGGTCGTACCACCGCTTCATCTCCTCCTGGCTGGCTTCCAGATTTGCCTCAGCAAGTTGCCTGAATCGCCTAGTCTGATTCCTGAAGGCCAGCATGTAACTATATACATTCTGGGGAGGTTTCCTGGGAGATTGCTCCCAGCCTTCCTTGACCAGACTTAGAGGTCCTCTGACTGGGTGACCATACAGAAGCTCAAAGGGACTGAACCCCAGAGACTTCTGTGGCACCTCACGGTAAGCGAAGAGAAGGCATGGTAAGAGGACGTCCCACTTACGCCTCATGGGTCCTTCTAGGCCCATTATCATGCCTTTGAGGGTTCGGTTGAATCTCTCAACCAACCCGTTTCCTTGGGGGTGGTAAGGTGTGGTGAACTTGTAGGTTACACCACACTCTTGCCACAGGGATTTGATGTACTTGGACATGAAATTGGTACCTCGGTCAGACACCACCTCTAGAGGGAATCCCACTCGGGAGAAAATTCCCATCAGTGCACGTCCCACCACGGGGGCCGTCACTGTCCTCAGAGGAATGGCTTCCGGGTACCGGGTGGCATGGTCCACCAGGACCAGGATGAACCTATTGCCCATCGCTGTCCTGGGGTCCAGTGGCCCTACAATGTCAATCCCCACTCGCTGGAATGGGGTACCGACCACAGGGAATGGCTGGAGTGGACCCTTCTGCTTCCTTCCACTCTTTCCACTTGCCTGGCAAGTCTGGCATGTCCTGCAGTGAGTATCTGAACTCCTGCGCATTTGAGGCCAATAAAAGTGGGTGACAAGCCTTTCAAAGGTCTTGTCCTGCCCCAAATGCCCTGCCAATGGCACATCGTGAGCCAGCCCCAGTAGGAAGGCTCTGAAGTCCTGGGGTACCACCAGCGCACGGGCTGACCCAGGCTCAGCAACCTTAGGCTCTGTATATAGGAGGTCGTTCTCCCAGTAAACGAAATGTGATCCTGACTGATCACCTGCGGCCTGGTCTGCAGCCTGCTGCCGCATACCCACGAGAGAAGGGCACTCCTTCTGTGCCTTACAAAAGTCCTCCCTGGTGGGACCCCCTTCCTGCTGCCAATGGGTCAGCTCCGGCAGGTCTCCCAGTTCAGCAATCTGTTCCCCTGTAGGCTCCAGGGCATCCCCCTCAAGGTCTGCTTCCTCCTGGACCGTGGGAACTTCAGGGGCCGGCTTCCCGCGCCCCTTGCACCTTCTCTCTGAGGCCGGTTCCTGGGCCTCCCTCTCAGGCTCCAGGACCTCTTGAGTACCTCTACTGGCTGCCATGGACCGTGTGGTGACACACACCCAATCCGGCATACCCAACATCTCCAGGTGAGCACTCCGCTCCACCTTAGCCCAAGGTGAGCTCTCCAAATCGTTCCCTAACAAACAGTCTACAGGCATGGCGGGCCTCACAGCTACCTGAAGAGTACCAGAGACACCCCCCACTCGAAGGGAACCTGAGCCACCTTGCAGTGCCTCTCTGTGTTGTCAGCGGCAACAACGGGATAGAATGCATTGGGGACCACCTGCTCCTGAGACACCAGGTGACACCTGACAGCTGTCACACTGGCTCCTGTATCTCTAAGAGCTTCCACTCTATGGCCATTTATGGTCACCCACTGCCTGTACTTCTTAGTGTTCTCAGGCAGCTGGGTTGGAGGGACCACTTCACGGTCTCCTAGCGAGACCAGGGACATCTCTGCGGGACCCCACCAACCTTGGACATCCCTCTCCTCCCCCAAGGCTACACTAGTCACCTGCCAGGGTGGAGCACCAGTGGGTGCTGGTTTACCAAACAATGGACACTTTACATCAGAGGCAAAATGCCCCAAATTGTTACACCTGTAATATCTTACGGGCCCCTTCTGAACAGGAGGAACTGTCGGGGCCCCGGTCGGTTTCTGGATTGGGGGAGGCTGATAACCCTTCCCTTGGTTCCCTTGGGGACTATTTTGGGGCCATTTTTGGAACTGCTTCTGTTTACCCCTGTCCCCCCCACTCTTCTGCTGGGGACCCTGCCCACCTTTGGCGGAATCTCCCACGGTACCCTTGTGGACCCTGGTACTGACCCAGTGGTCCGCCTCCTCAGCAAGCTTCCTAGGGTTTGTCAGCCTACTATCTATCAGGTGCTGGCGTAGCTCAGGAAAACAATTACTGGACAAGTGCTCCCATGCCATTAAATCAAGAAGCCCTTGATAATCATTTACCTTACTACCCTTTACCCATCCATCCAGCGCTCTGCAAAAGATAGTCACATACTCCACATACGTACTATTGGGAATCTTAGTGCAACCCCTGAACCTCTGTCTATATAACTCAGGGGTCAACCCATACCTAGTCATCAAGGCTTCCTTCATATGGGCGTAAGAATTATGAACATCAGCAGGTAAATCTAACAGTGTGTCCCGCCCTTCACTCAGGAACCGTCCCCACAACCCCGCTCCCCAATCTCTCTCAGGGACCCGGTGGGAAGACATGGCTACCTCGTAGGCTCTGAACCACTGCCCGATGTCGTCATTCTTGAAGAACTCCTTCACTACATCCTTGGGAATATAAACTCTTGGTTCCGCCGGAACTGGCGGTGTGCTGCCACCAGAGGGATTAAGCTCCAAACTTTTTGCTTTCAGCTCCAGCTCCCTCAGCTTCATGTCATGCTCTAATTGTAGTTTCTTTTCTTCCATGGCTAATCTTTGTTTTTCCATATCCATCTGCCCATGAAGTCTTGCCATCTCCACTTCGTGTGCCCGGGTTGCTGCCCTGTCTGCCAACTCTTCTGGCGACAGGCCTCTGCCAAACTCACGGACACTTTCTGGTGGAACCATTTCCACCTGATTCTCTGGTGCCTTTGACTCATACCAGGCCCTCAGCGCCTTCACAAGTTGGGCCTTGTTTTTTAATCCAGTTTGGGCAATTCTGAACTTGGAGCAAAAACCTTTCAATTCTTCATTGGTATGATTCTGAAGTGCGCCTTCTTCCCAATCTATGTCCTCAAATCCAGAGATTATAGAAGCTGCCCTTCCGGCGGGAAGTGAACCAGGCAAAACAAAAACAATTTCTAGTCTTGTGGCTGTGTTACTGGTCTGCTCTCACTACGTGGTGATCAGTGATTCACTATACGCAAACCACAAATGCAAATCCGTAAATCCTCACCGCTGCCACCAATGTTAGAAATGAGGGAGCTCTGGTTGGCGCAGGGGTGTACCCACAACAAGCAGGGACCCTTTACTTCTTGTCAGGGCGAAGGATGACTCCCCAGAATAACCCCTGCTCACCCTCTAGGTGCGTGGCGCGAGCAGTCTAGGCTAAGTCTCAGGCGTACACGGTTAAGCAAATGCAATTACACATACAGTAAACCCCTTGCATGCACCACAAACGGACACCAATCAGGTAGTATATAAAATAAGCTTTTATGTAGTTTCAGCAGATTCAAATACAAGGCCCAGTAACGTTAAACTGATGGGGCCACAACTCTTTGAAATACGGTAAAGTCTCTTTGTTACGGAAAGTTCCTTAGGCGGGCACAAGGTAACTGTGGGCCTCAGCGTACTTCGTGCTGAGGCGGCGACTGTGAAGCACACGGCAGATGACAGGGAAATCAGAACGTTGCGGACCCTGGATCCGATGCGAGCTCGCGGTCGAGTTCGTAAGTACAGTACCTTGTTTCTTGACGCAAAGGCGGGTGCGGGACTTCAGCGGCTCTTCGACAGAAGGGCGAGGCGGCGTCCGAGGCTCCCACACTTCACGATGGGGGTCTGATCTTCAGGCTCATGACAAGAGCGGGGTGTTGCAGGTGGCGGGTGAACAAAGCGGGGCAGCCGGGCACGCAGATTACGTCCGGGCCGTCCGAGGCTTGGAGATGCTCACAACGCCGATTCCGGCGGGAGGGTGAAGGTGCACAGCGAGCCTCCAGCGAGCGAGGTGACAGGGGCAGCCCAGCACAGCGTAGGGGGAGCGGCTCCGATCGAGCGAGGCTCTTCCCAAGGCGGGGGCGGCTAAGCAGTCCTGGTCACGGCTCAGGGAGGGACTGAGGCACGAGGGTCACTGCTCCGGCGAGGGAAAGGACACCACAGTCCAGCGGCAGGCGAGTGAAGATCAGGTAGAGCCCAATGGTCCTGGGGCTCAGTTCAGGGGGCAAGCTCAGTTCCAAGCCCTTGGAGATCGTTTTGAAAAGCACAAGTCTTGAAAGTAAAAATAAAGCCAAGTCTTCAGCAACAGTTTCTCTTCTCCCCTTTGGCAGCAAGGTCACCACTGCAGGCCAATCCCCCAGGACAGGGACAGTCTTCCTCCTACAGCTTTCCCGGTGCCTCCTCCTCAGGCAGAGATTCTTCTTGGTCAAAAGCGGATCTAGTTTCTTAGGAGCAGGGCTCCTCCATTTATACAGCAAATCTTTTGTTCTCCCAGGCCAGGGGGTCCTTTGCCTAGTCCAGTCCGGTTTCTGAGCACTTTGTTTACGCGATGCAGGCTTCTCCTTTCAGAGTGCAGGGCAGAGTCCTCAGACGCTCCACAGGGGGCGGAGCCGGCATTGAGGTGGCAGAGCACTGTCCTATTCAGAGCCTAGGAGCACTCCTCCCACCCATCTACCTGTTGATCGTCCTATTCACCACCAGGCTACCTAGCCCTGCCCATCTGGGTTCCCCCAGCCCTGTCACTCATACCAGCCAGACATCAGATACACATCACGCAGAGGCGGGCTGAAATGTTTAGGCAAGCAAAGGCCAGCTTTCTAAAAGCAGCATTTGCAAACGCGGAATATTAAAATAAACCTTACGAAAAGATGTACCTTATTATTCCGAGTTCAGGCATACTAAACTCGATCTTCTACCATGTTCCCTGGGTCGGTTAGGATCATAGGGTGTAACAATCCAGGCCGCCCATACTGGCCTATGAGAACAGGGTAGCCTTACAGCAGTGAACAACAAGATGGCGGTCATTCACTACTAGGACATGCCACGCATCCAGGCTTGTCCTACCTTATGCTTGCAACGCACCCTGCCCGTGGGCCTACCAGAGGGGTGACTAACATGAAGTTAAGGGAAGGTTTTAGGGACCGGCAAGTGTGGGCACTTGCCAGTCAGCATGTCAGTACCAGACTGCACGCAGGTTCTGCGATGGCAGACCTTAAACGTATTTTACCGGCCGCTTCTGTGGGTGGCACAACCCGTGCTGCAAGCCCACCAGCGGTGTTTGCATTTACATGCCCTGGCGCTCCTGGCGCACTTTACTGGGGTCTGATAGTAAATCAAACAATCCAATCATGGAATCCAACCAACATATACAATTTACAAGGGAGCACTCGCACCGCAACACTGGTTGGCAGTGGCACAGCGCGCTGAGCGGCCAACACCATAAAAACACATGAGGCAAAGCGACAAAAAGAGGAAGGGAGACTCACGCCAAGGTGCCAGGTCTAACACTCCCCTATTACCGATTCGGTATTTACCGAATCGGTAATGGTAACTG
The DNA here is from genome assembly GCF_964204655.1 of Triturus cristatus. NCBI lineage: Eukaryota > Metazoa > Chordata > Amphibia > Caudata > Salamandridae > Triturus > Triturus cristatus. Next base: position 804,926,552 of record NC_140592.1, on the reverse strand, counting down.
GCTTCCCATTCTTTCCTATGGGCCTCCAGGCCCATAGGAATGAATGGGAAGGGATGCATTATTACCGATTCGGTAAATACCGATTCTTAAATACCGATATTTACCGAATCGGTAATAATTACCGATTGGTTACTTACATTACATTTACCGATTCATAAATACCGAATCGGTAAAATTCGGTATTTATGAATCGGTAAATGTGATGCTACCTACATATGGCCCTAAGAGTGGTATCACCTGCATTGGCGATCTACTGGAGTAAGGGGCTGGGCTCAGCATTGTATGGAGCCAAGATTTGGGAAAAAGGAAATGTATGTCCATTAATAAAACCTCAAAACTATTGTCTATGGGCCCTCTTTGGTTTACCAAATGGTGCCCCACTTCTCCAGTTAGATCTAAATCTAGCTTTAAGTAAAGTGGCTCGTGTAGCCAAATTAGCACCTTAACTACATTATGTAGGTGTATGGATGATTGCAGAGGTGGAATATTTTCGAACCTCATTGATTGAGTTGTTGGAAACCGATAAAGCTTGCAAAACACCTTAGCCTAGTTCTATAAAATCTCTACTCTGCGAGTTAAACCTAGAACAGCTTTTGATGAACTCGATGGCTTTAAACAATCATATAATGAGCCTATTAACGGAGTAATCTTGGCACTATGTCTGGGCCAAAATGGTCATGGAAGTTAAAAGTGGGGCTTCATAATGAAATTTTTGGATCACAAGTGTGTTCCTAACTTTGAACGGTACATGGATGATATTTTACCATATACTGCAAAAAACCTGTACATACAATTAAGAATTGGCAATTTACTTGTGAATGCATCCAGTTCAAGAAAGGGAAAAGGTGATGTGAGGAGTGATCAAAGTCCAGTGCGCAAACTTACCTGAAGACAGATAAGAATAGTTATTATACTTTTGCCTGGTGTATAATAATCCGAGAAAGAAGTGGATCATCCCAATATGTCGGTCAGTTGGCATTAGACTCTATTGGGATGCACCACAAATCTTTAAGTCAAGTCAGATGCAACTGAATTAATTGTATTTGATTTTTCCAGGTTTTGCCTGTCAGCTTGGACCATACCAAAGTCTTTTATCTAATTCATTGAACTAGTCACCTAATCACAGAATATTGTAGAGAGTGTTCTAACCCGAAACAGTTTTGTATACATCAATTATAATATTAGTATTTTTCATGATCCCTGAGACAAATATGAGTTACCGTTCTGTTTGAGGACTGGATGCAAGGAAAGGAATTTATTTCAAACAGTGTGGGTATCATTTGAGAAATCTGCAGCAAAAAACAGTGTTTCGGCTTTGTAGGCAAATGGGTCTAGTTGATTAGCTATTTGGAAGATCATGCTGGTCTGTTGGTGCTGCAAAAGGCCCTTTATGACTGGTTTTGGACAATCAGTAATACTATGTTGTTTTTGTCGCAGTCTACGTACCCTCTGAAACTCAAGCAGGGCTGCAAAGGAAGCATTTAGAATCTTGGGTAAAACATTATGCAAGAAACTATGTACATGGTATCCTTAGGTAGTCCGTGCAGCGAACTTCTAAATCCATGACGTTCTTTTGAAGGTTCCATAGGCTTTCATCCCAGTCTGGAGCACTGAGTAACTTTTCCTCTAAAATCAATACCCTTATTTCTGTGGGGTCTAATTTTTATTTGAATATCATCATTTGCGCGCACACATTTTTTCTTTATTTTATTGTCTCTACCGAAGTGTGTTCTACTGTCTGTATGGAGGATTTCATGTTTTTCAGCTCCTTCACAAGTATCTGGAACTTTATGGACCCAGTTGAGTGTACCACTGGCATTACATTGTTTTCCCTTGGTAATACGCAAGGGCCTCTGAAAAAGAGAGTTGTCGAGATACTTTACACCCTCACATCGGAAAAGCTGCAGTCTGAAGACTACGCCAACAGCCTGTATTTTTCACAATCCAATACAGTTTCTGTGTAACAGTTTTCATAACAGCTTTGTACATGTAGTGGTTATGGTAAAGTTCATTAAGTGCTGCCACTTTGTCGCTGTCGTCAGAGGACCATAATATTAAAGAAAGTGCCTGCTTTAAGGTGGTGCTTGCATTAAAAAAGAGAGGGGAAGTCATCTCCAGTTGGCTATTTACCATAGAGAGTTTGTTATCTCCAAGTGATCTAAATCAAAATGGACGCCGCTCAGGACCCATGGATCCCTGTTGCTAGTAGTGTTGTGATCTGGGTGCTGAATTCGTCAGCGTGATCATGGGGGTGAAAGAAATTATAGGAAGGTCAGATAAATTAGAACCAATGCTTTAAATGGGCCGGTACTGGCCAGTACTGAGTACTGGCACTTTTTTATTTTGAGAGGGAGAGTACCTGTAGACCTGTACTTCTCAAGAGAGACATAATACTTTTAATTAGAGAGTACCGGCACTTCTCCGAAACAAGTAGGTACTCTGCACCTGCACTTCTATTTTTCCATTTAAAGCACTGGCTATAACTGAGTTGCAGTGTGTCCCTCTTGTTGTGGTGCTGTTCCAGGAAGAAGGTCTCAGTGCAGCAGTAGCACAAGTTCCTCCCTCCGCAAAGGGTAAGCAAGTCTTCATCTGAAGAGTAAGTATTGTGCAGCAATTGAAGGCGACGCGGCCCACAGCCGTCAGCGAAGTTCCTGGATGATGTCAGGGGAGGTTTGTGGGTGATCTGCAAGAACTGCCGGCATCTTCCCATTAAACTGCCATTGGGGAGGAGATTGTCAGTATTTCTGGACCCCTTCTAAGCAAACTTTTTGTGGAGCAGCCATGGATAGAGCAAATCAGTGACCAGCCATCCTACTGGAGGGCAAGCTCCCCCCATGGGATCTTTTTCAACCCTTTTCCCACTTGTTCCAGAGCTTTCATGGGGACATACTGTGAAAGGTATCCTACCGGTAGTTCTATGACATCGGACTGCATTTCAGGTTTATCCGTAAGGAAGAAGAGTTTTTCTTCCCAAAAACAACAAAGTCTCTTTTCATAGTGGGACATAGAAACCTTTTCAAACTTCCCTACTTCCAGGTCCTTGAGGGGCCACTCCACGTGACTCCTCCACTGCAGTCGGCCTCAAATCGTCCCGGTCTACCATGACTATTGACTACCACTGGAGCTTGCACTTTTTCTGGCACAATTTTCATCTTTAAAAACTCATATCTGCAGTTCTCGTTATTGTATTTTTGTTTATTGCAGTGTCATTTTGTTAATTACTTTTTTTTCTCTTTTGGTAAATTAGAGTGTATTTTTTATTGTGTTTTGTGGGAATTTTTAACTGTTTTGACGCTTCTAAATGCTTTACACATATTCTTTATGTTCTGCTCTGTGCCACAGCCACCATGGGTTGAGCTTGGATTTAAATTACTGAAATGTTGGCTGGACCTGACAAGACAGTAACTTTATAATTTGTGGTGAACAACATTCTCACAATCCCTTCATAATTTTTTTTTTAATTTTCCCTCGCTTTCATTCCATTAAACTTTCAGCAGCAAATAGGAGGGACTAAGTGCGTGATAGTGGGTCAATCTTCGGATGGAATGTAGGGGGTGAAGAGTGTGTGTGATCTCACATTCACAAACCCCTGGCATTTTGGTGAATTGAGTGGCATGTTCGTTTGCATTTGAGGACATTTACCAGTGGTGAACTAGGAGCTAATAATCGATCGAAAACCAACAAGTATGTGTCTGAAAACATATAACTTAAAAGTTGTTTCAAACAAAAGTTTCAGCATTTCTTGCTACAACACTTGTGGAGCAATATAAATTCATCATAAACTTAAACTCATTATGTTATATTACCTGACATGAGTCAAGGTACATCAGTTTGCATGATTCATAATTACTCTCTTTAGTCTTAGCATTTTACTTGTACGTAAATGCCTCTTGAGTGTTTTGGGATGAAATCTTTTCCAATGTAATAAACTGTGATTCAGATTTAAATATTTGCTTTCTTTTATGCACATGACATCTAAAAATTACTCTATGTGGTACATTAGTGCACAAGTAAACGTTATTCTTGAAATTAATTTGATGTGGTGTCTTTTTGTCCTGCCTTAATGGGATTTTTGTACCTATCCAAACCAGGAAGATGCTGTCCATGTAGCATAAATCAGTCTTCAAATGTGATTGACATTCTTTAGAAATCGTTATGTGTCCAAGTTCAAATATACCCATAAAAATATTTGAAAATACCGGCGCTGTGGTAGAGCCCTTAGAGGTCCTGACAACAGCAAATAGTAGAGATGTAATCGCTTAAAAATATAACAACTGTATGTAAATTACCAGTATCAGAAATCATTATTTATTTACAAAAATATCGAAGCATCTACGACTGAAATGTGACCTTTACAACATCACACACTAAATCAGAAAACCAAAACACCACATATAAAGTTTTTCTAGTCAGTGAGGGCCGAGACAGAAAAATACCGGCGGGGTGGGTGGAGGAGACGTGGGGGAGGGGGTAAGCGGGAAGGATGCAGGGGGGGTTAATGGTGAAAAAAAAACACTTACCTAGTGCTGCTGTCCACCTTGTGCTCCTCTGTGGCAGTTTCTGGTCCCTGCAGTCCCTGGGACAGCATCACAACTCCCATCCAATTCCCGCGCTGCTCTCAAGCATTAGAACATCTTGGGCATTGGCCTGAGTGGGCTGGATCTACACTCTCTCAGGCAAAGGGAGTCTGTGCTGTTTCTCCAGCCTGGCTGTACAATACAGCTAGGTTGGAGAAACCTAAGTGGTCATGTCAGTTTGGCTGGCCTGAGACGGCTGGTTAAGCTGACATGCACACTTACAAGTGCACATACCACTCCTCCTCCCCCTGCCCATGGCCTGGCCCCGCCCCTCCCTGCACACACTGGCTCAGAACCAGCAGCTAAAAAATAAAACCATAGAAAGATATTATTTTAATTTTCAGCTGCTGGCTCTGAGCCAGTGGGGCGACGCTCCTTCGCCATTTTGGAGGAACCACTGCTGCTTCTAGTCAGAAGTGTCATAAGGATATGTGCATCGCCAATATCCAAACAGACTTTGCATGTCATATGGTATATACCTGTCTATGTGAAGGTACCTCACCTCAAACCCTCAAATATATTTTAGTAACAATGATGACAGTAGTATTAGCCTTGATAGAGAAACATACCGCTCATCCAAATTGTTGTGTTTTGTGTTAAAAAAGGGTATACTTACCATTATCGTAATACCTTCGGTAATGCCGCCAGGCAACCATAACCAATTCCAGGGTGCTAGAAACAAACAAGGTGAGAGAGAGAGAGCAGTGAGGAATATAGTTCAGCTTGTGATACAATAATGTGAATGTACCACAGTGTGTATCTTTGTACTTTAATAATTATGTGGTGTTCTTCTAATGTAATACATGTGTGACTTGAAAAGATCCATACTTTTAGAATAAAACATGGGTCATTAGCTTCTTTGGAGAAGAATACATTAATGAGTTGCTTTTAATCTCAGACTGCATTTTAATTATGAAGAAGACAGCCGGTTGATGTTCTTTTTGTAATCTCAAGGTGTGGCGTGCAGCATCCTCCTATGTATCTTCTGAGGATGCCAATGTATATTGACATGATAGGTATTGGTGCATTGTGTATTGAGGGTGTGTATAGATTAGGTTCACTTAGCTTTAGGCCTTAAATTAGGTATCTTTCTCACTTCTCATTTTCGGAAGGCCAGTTGTCGAGCTACGATTGTCCTCCCCTTCTGTACTGTGGGAGCATGGGCAGTGTGCCATGTCTTGGGCCACTGGATCATGGAAGTGGGTGGGTTCACCAGGTCTGACTGCTGAGTTTGGCATCGCTACAAAGCTCTGTTGTGCACCATTCTACATGTTCTTTTATAGCCTGAGCCCTTCTTTACAATAGGGGAACAACCTTTACAATGCAACTTTTTCAACGCACTACCATTACAACGAAACTGTTACAACGCAAGTGAATTTACAACGCATGCCATTACAACGCAAGTCTTTACATCGACTTGCGCTAGATGGCGTGCTAACATTACAAATAGTGTAGTTTACTATCCCAACACCTTCCCTACTGTTAAGTGGACTGGAGTTGGAATAGTAAATTACACTTTTCTAATGTTAGCACGCCATCTAGCGCAAGTCGATGTAAAGACTTGCGTTGTAATGGCATGCGTTGTAAATCCACTTGCATTGTAACAGTTTCATTGTAACAGCACGCGTTGAAACGTCATACATCGTTTACAATATGATGGTCTGCACTTGCTTCTGCTACTGCAGCAGAGGGATGTAACCTTATAACCCGGTGGTGCTTCCCACCATAAGTAAAGATCTCTGGCAAGTAGATGGAGATCTCTGTTTATCAGCAGAGCCACCATCTTGGTGGCTCAGTTGAAGTCACTGAACTTTGCTGAGCTGCTGCCATGTTTAAAGCGGCTGCTCAGCATATTTTTGTTGCTGTAAAACAAAACACAAATGTCCCTGACATTCTGGGAGCTTACTCCCAGGATGTGGGAGCTATTTTCTTCTTTCATTTTTGGGACTACCAGGTTTCCTCTGGTAGTGTGATTCTGAAAAACATGCATCCGAATGTATGCCCACAGCACAGAAGGTCTGAGATACTTTAACTGGTGGCCTAATATCTGATGGGCCTTCGGCCAAAGCTTTCCTCTGGTGAAGCCAGCGTAGGCTGTACTGTCAGAAACATTGTGCTTTTCTATAGCCTAAATAGAGCAGGGAAGCCCAAGTTTGGCAGACAGAGTACTCTGCTCGATTTATGGCAGAGTATCCTGTTCCCAGAAAACAACATAAGACCCCTGGTATGTTGTTGCTGTGCTCATGGATGAAGAGGTCTAAAAAAGACATTTTCGATCCAAACATGTTTCTGACTCTTGCTGAGCAGTCTGAGAGCCATGAACGCTTGAATGTGATGCACGGGATCAGAACTTGTGTTCTTCTCTTTCTGTGGCCCTACTAAGAGTTCAGACCGAACCCTCTTGGGATGACTGTAGGCATGTGCCTCCTCTGGGGTCGCTGAATCAGACCCTGGTCCCTATGCTTTCTGTACCACTTCAGTCTTTGATTGAAGCTACTGTGGAGTCAGTTCTGGATAAAGCTACACTTCCCCCTCCTCCTTCTCCTCCTCCTCTTCTTTCTACTTCTAAAGATTCTAGAGAGGAAGAGGTTTTGGCATATCCCATTGAGGAAATCAAATATAAGATGGAATTTTACCACTTATCTAAATATGTGAGGAGTAGGGTGTTTGCAAAAGTGATGGCTCACATTCAGGAAATCCGAGAGCTTCAGGAGGTCCCTGTGGGGTTGTGTCAAAGGCCTCTGTACAACAGCTGAACTTTGTTTTCAATCAGAACCAGATCACCTGGAACTCTGGCTGTTCCTAAATTCTGGTGGAAGTTGTAGCCCCTCTGAATAATCACCTATTTTCTCCAGACTTGTAGGACCTGTGACTGCTACCCCTTTAAATTCTATTGATTAGAAAGGATTTTGTAACATTGATTCAGTGAGCAGAATAACATCACTGCCTTCACATCTTCTGCCTAGGATGCTCTGCAGATGGGCATAGGGCACCTTTTGAACAAAAGTGTATTTCAGTTGCAGATCATTTCTTTTGGATTGAAGTCTATGCCAGTAGTCATGGGGCAAGTGGATCTCCTTCATCTGAGAGGGGTTTGGGTCACTAGAATCTATTTTCTCAGAATTACTATCTCCATATTCTTGTGACTCCTTGCTTGAATCGTTCTACTTAGTGGTGGCTAGGGAAAGCCCATATTGTTTGTGGACCTCTGTTGCCTCTAATCATTAGAACGGAAGGCTCAGTGGTGTAACATAGGCTCCCACAGCCTCTGAAGTGTGAGGGGAGGCCCAAGCTCCAGGAGGCCCCCTCAGCATAGTACCCTGACCTGAGAGCTCCTGACTGAGTCAGGAGGGGGGCCCTCTATGTACCTCGCAGGGGGGCCCCCTCATGTTTCGTTACGCTACTGAGAAGCCTGCCACAGGTGCTGGACTGGACATCATTGTCTGAGTCTGTGGTCAGCCGAGAGTCCAATACATCTCCCATCTGGGGAGAATAAAAGCAGCCTGGATGGGGATTGAGTCCTTTGCCTTCCAGATTTGGTGGAAGGCTCTGGTCAGGATGGACAATCAGATTGTAAAATCATATATCAAGAGAGGGATGAGGCACCATACTCCCATGTTGCCACGCTTCCTTCACTTAAACCAGGCTTCTCGCCTTATGGGACTGGAGAATGTGCAGGCCAAAGCTCAGGTATTCATCCTCAGTTTCCATCCTCAATTAACTTCTTTCTTAGTTTGATTGGAAGCCTTTGAAGAGACAAGTGTAGACCCCATAAATGGGCATGTGTGCTTCCGAACAGTAAGTTCTGCTGTATTTTGCTCCAGATTAATTGTGATAGGGAGTTGAGGAGTGGATGCTTTCTCTTTTCCATGACCTCAGGGGTTGTTGTTTGATTCTTATTCATCCTCTCTTCTCCCCTGGGTTTTAGATAAGAACAGGAGAGAGGAGTCTTTGTCATTCTGGTAGCTCCCTCTGGCTCCAAAGTGATGGTTCCTCTTCTGTAACCAATGGTTGTCAGGCCTAAAGGGCCTCATCCACTGCCCTGCTACCTCTGTGATGACCAATTCTATTTTTCAGACAGCTGTCCTATTTACTGTGATGTCTTGGAGGATAACCTGTTAGGCCTTTTTAAGTTGGGTATTTCTAATAGAGTGGCCGGAGTACAGCTGTGTAGGCATTCTTCTACACTATGAACATTGTCACAGTAGTGATCTTTCCGCACCTGGGGTGAGGGTCACAATATGTAAATTGGATTTTTTTGCAAGAAGCTTTTGATTTGGTGTTGGTTGCCAATTATGTTTTATTTACTTTAAGCCATGCATCTACTTAGAGAAACTTGGAGAAGTTTGGCTGGAAGTCTGTGCAGCTTCCTTTTGGGACTGCTGTTCTTATCATGGTTTTTACCTCTGCTGGTTTAAATTTTTCTGTTTTTTCACTGTTTTTTTTAAAACATGCTCTTTGAACTGTTTTAAACTTTGCAGGACATGCACTGCCTGTGTTTGACATTTTGTGAATGTTGCGGGTACCCGCCTTCTATTTGCTACATCCTCATTACTACTAAACACTAGGAGAAAGAATAGTGAACGAGGGGGTTAATGACCAGATTACTTACCTGTAATCCTCATTACAATGGGCTCTACTGGTCTTCATCACAGTTGCACACCTCCTACCATCCCAGGTGGGGTGAACTTAGGGATGTCACCTTTCCCAGTGAGAATACCAGGCATATGTTATTTGTTATTATCAGCTTTTTACCGGGCCGCTGGGCAAATAGTGATTTATTTTCTGCTATTTACTCAGACGCTGGCTAAATTGTGGAAATAATTTTTATTTGGCAGATGACCTTGAAAATAGAAGAGAAAGTTCACTCTTTACCTGGATGCTGGCTAAATGGTCACTGGCTAAGTAGTAGAGATCCTGAGCTGTTTGGCTGGCAGCTGTGCAAATAGCAGGAAAACTTCACTAATTACCCGGCCGCAGCCCAAATAGTAGAGATTCTCCACTGTTTGGCTGCCAGCCGTGCAAATTGCAGAAAATTTTTATTATTCACTCGGCAGCTGGTTAAATAGTAGAGTTTCTGCACTGTCTGGCTGGCGACTGCTCAAATAGAAGGCGAACTTAAATATTTATCCGGCTGCTGACTAAATAGTTCAGATTTTGCGCTTTACTATATAAGCCGTGCAAATAGCAGAAAAACACTTCATTTTTTACTTGACTTCTGGTTAAATAGTAGAAATTCTGTGCTGTTTGAGTGGCAACCATGCAGATAGCAGAAAATGTTCACTATTTACCCGGCCGCTGGCTAAACAGTAGAGATTCTGCAATGTTCGGCCAGCAGCTGTGCAAATAGCAAAAGAAAATCACTATTTACCCGGCTTCTAGCTAAATATTAGAGATTCTGCAGTGTTTGGCTGATGGCTGTGCCAATAGTATAAACATCACTATTTACTCAGCCATTTGCTAAACAGTAGAGATTCTGCGCTATTTGGCCAGAAGACATGCAAATAGCAGAAAAACTTAATTAATTACCCGGTCGCTGTGTAGATAGGAGATATTCTGCACTGGTTGGTCAGCAGTTTTTGGAAGACTTGTCTCACCAAGGCTGCCAACATCGTGTCCTAAGGGGATCTCTTCCCGCTTGCAAATTATTTACCACCCGAGCTCGGAGATCATTAGCTCAGTGATGGTTTGCAAGAACAAAAGCAGTCACAAACTATCAATAAATAACTTTCTGAATTTGAAAGGGGAGGGATGAAACCCCTTTCTTGAACCCTCCCATTTGCAATTCAGAAACAATTGCAAAAGTCCTTTTACTAACCTAAAGAAATTCCAACTTATAAAAATGGTTTTGTATATAATGATAAGTACTTTTGTGGTCCCAAACCATGTGATTGTTCAACATGAGGCCCTTAGTGCTAAAAGTGGCTTAGATGTAGGCACTAAGATATCGGTCTAAAGGTCGCAAATGTTTGAATGTTTCCATGTTATTTTGTCGGACATGTCACAAAATGCAACTTCATTACACTGTGGGCCAAGACATAGCAACTTGGGACGCCATTTATGGAGCTGTCATATGCTCCACAAGTGATCCTAGTCCTTTACCTTTATCTGCAGATGTGACTATTGATAACGATGATTACAACCTTTTCAAGACTAGTTAAAGCTGTTTACTCTTCTACATCTATATACGCGCTCTTACTCACAAAGCAATGAAAATGTAAAAGGGTCAGATGTAGGATTAGCAAAAGGTTCCATGTTGTGAGAACACCTATTTTTCTGCAGAAAATCAGTGCATTATATAATTATTCATTCTGGTTCAATTCAATTAAACAAATCAGACTAAAACACCTGAAAACAATGATTTGTAAAAGCAAAAACCAGAAATGGAAATGCTGTACTCCAGTTACAGAGATCCATCTACTAGTTAGGGTGATTTAACAAAATAGAATCAATTGAAAAAGGCCCCTTATGAAGTGGCCAACACAATATAATTGAGATCATTCATTCCAACTGAATGACAGGAGTAAGAAAAACTATGAAATTGATTTAGAGTTTCGAGGATGGAGTTAACCTTGTCAGGATGCCAGAGGACAATGCCTCCGCCATCCTGAAAACAAAATCCCAAAACAGGAGTTTGTTTTATGAAAAACAAAAAAACTAATGGTTCTATACGTTAGGAGTTTTCTCCTAGGGTGCCAAGGTCATTATTTCTTTCCTGTCTCTTCCAGCAAGGTTTTACTCTAAATAGGGTAAATGATATAAAGTCATTCCTTGGATATCAGAGGAAGTGATCTGTTGAGAAGCCACAAGAAAGGAATGGGACTATAATTAATTGAACTGAATGTCATTGGAATATGAATGAATTTTCCCATTAAATCAGAGAAAGACATATAGGCATCAAAGACACAGAAAAATAGAAACTCACAGAGATTTTTAATAAATTGAATTTATTCCAAATACTGAAAGAAATAAGACAAGGAATAAACTGAGACATTTTATTACCTAAATTTTTGTGACCTACATATCGATCATTTCACAGGTCCACCACTGTACTCATTTTCTAGACAGGGGATATGGATCCGCCGTTGAGGTTTCAAAACTGATCTGAGGTGAATCTCTTTCAAATATCATTTTGTGGCTGTCACTCAGACACAGCCTGTGTGCTAGGTGATGACTCTCACAGCAGCAGCAATAGTACTAGCTCCAAGCAGAAGTATCCAAAAAGAAGGACACAATAAAGCATGAGATCTCAGCACCTGGCTGTCATCAGCCTTTCTGAGTATTCATCAGGCACAGACAAAAGGGCAGTGCTACATAGAAATGCTGACACCTTTAACAAGCGAAACCTATGACCTACTCCTTACTTCTACCATCTACCCTATGTCATCGCTCAGGAAGAACTATCAACAGCCCTTTTCTGAAAACAACCTCACAGAATTTTTGGGGTAGCCTTTTCTTCATTCTCTTCTCACTGACGTTCTGGGTCTCCACTCTCTATTCAAAGGGATGACGTCAATACACTCCCACTGTGTAGGGAAGCTATATCTACTCTCCATCATGTTATGCAAAGTTCATCCCACTGGTCCATGCACTAAGACTTTCATCACACAGGAGCCTTGCATTTGCATTGCCCTTGTGTCAAGCAAAGTGACGCAAAGCAACACACATCCTTAAATGGGATTTACTAAGGAATGCAAAACCACCCTTTGTGGCTCTACGTGGCTCAGTAAATTCAGAGTAATACAAAACAGCGCAAATTGTGGCTTTGCTTTACCCTCTGGTGAGAAAACATTCCATGGGTGGAACATGGGCATTATCATCCATCCACCCATGAATTGTTTGACACAATCCCTCATTTACTAAGGTGGGTAAACCTAGGATTGGGACAAAAAGGGTACACCTTCCCAAGGCAGGATTAACAAGGAGAAAAATCTGTATTGCTCCTTGTTACTTCCTCTTTCTATGAATGCTGCAATCTGCAGCAAACAATGGAAAGAGGAAACTTCTTTAAAGGATTGTTTATGTACAGGATTGTGTCCCTTTCTGCACAAAAATAATCCAACACATAATGCAGGCATCCTTGCACCAAGGCGCAATGGCCCCTGTGTTGGTGCTAGGCAGCACTCAGTGTGCCAGCACAGGGAGAACAGAAATCCATCCTATCTTAGTAGATATGGTACATTTCTTCTCTCTCCCTGCCATGCAACACAGCACAGCAAGTTGTCTTGCTGCCTTGCGTTGGGTGACTTCTTAGTAAATAAGCCCCCTGCTACATGCCTACCTCACATACACACATATGGAATATCAGCACAAAGATCAGGGGGTCACACAGAACCCCTCTTTGGGCCATCTGAGACAATGTATATGGAGCCTCCATCACCCCCTCTTCTGCTCATCAGAACCTTCCTACTATCTTGAGCTTCCCTTTGCTCATTGGCATATCCCTTTGACCCCTCTGTTAACCATTAACCATTGTTCCTGACTTCAGCCATCTGAGTTTCTCAAACCCTTTCTGCCATCTTTCCCAGACCAAAGTCATTTTGACCCATCCACCCTTAAACTCCCCTGACAAGTTTCCGTCTCTATGCCCTCAGATCCAGCCTCCAATTACTGTCTACCTCCAGACCATGCCATTTACACTCAGAGGTCAGTGTGTAACAGTCCCAGCCTTTTATTCACTTTGCATGCTCAGATTTTTCAGCAAATACTTAATGGTTGTATACATGGGCTGAAGAGTTGGGGGTTTCTAGGGGTTGTCAGAAAAAGAACCATGAAAAAGAACTATTAACAAAAGGGATATCTTAACACATGTGGTCTAGACTCACATAGGTGCCCACCTGCTGCTGGTCTTCTGCCTTCACTTCTAGGTCCTTCTGTGCCTATAGGCATTGGTCCTCCTCCTAGTCCTGTTCCAAGTCATCCTTTTCTGTGTTGTTTGGTTCTTCTGATCCTCATCATGACTATGGTTTAACTAGTTCTGGTCACACTGGTACTAGTTTTCTGAATCTGGGGGGTCCTGCTTGTAGTCCTTCTTGGCCCTTGACTTCCTGGCCATGCTCCTAGCTCATCCTATTATGAACCCCTCCTAGGTTGGACTTATTGTTGCCTCGGTCCGGAAACCCATATCCTGGCTTTTTACTGTGATGTGGAGCCTCATTCAAAATAATTGTTAGTCAGACCTAGTAGTATTCTTACGATGTCTTGCACTAATATCTGTACATAATTTTATTAATTATTTAAACAAATGTAGAGTGTTTTATCGATTGTGTTTTTAAATAACTGTTCTGCACTTTTATGGTATTGTTGGATACTGAATAAAGTAAATTTGATTGATTGATTGATTGACCCCTTACTGGGACTCCTGATCCCGATTCTACCGATCGTCATCCTGATCCTGCTGGCCTGCCAGTCCTTAGCCACTTAGTCATGTTGCCCTGATTCTCCTAGGGCTGGCACTCCTAGTCTTCCTGGTCTGGGTCACCCTGATTCTCCTTGTCCTGGTCCTTGTTGTCCACCTGTTACTGCCTCTATGGATCCTGGTCTTCATCAGTTCCTCTTGGACTGGGCCTGGTCAATTTGGTACTGGCCTGGTGCCATTGGTCTTCATGGCTCTGGTGTCCATGGTTCCCCTGATCCTCATTAGCCTGGTCCTAATGCCCTAGTTCCTAATCCTACTGCTCCACATGGAACTGTAGGTCCTGGTTTCTTGGCTCTGACCTCTCTGGTCCTCCTAGCCCTGTTTCTGGTTAGTCTGATCCTTGTAGTCTACCTTATCCTCCCCTTCTGGTCCCTGATCTAATGGCCCTGGTCCACCTAATCCTGGTCTGACCAGTTCATCGGGTCCTCCTCCAACATGTAATGATACTCTTGGCCCTGGTCCTCCTCCTGTTTGTCATCTTGGACTAACTTTTCCACTTTATCCTGATCCTCCTTGTTCAAGTCAACCTGTTCATAGTCGTTCTTAGCCACCCAGCTTGGTCATCATGGCTTCTGTCATCTTGGCTTTTCCTGTCCTGGTTCTCCTTTTCCTTCTCATCCTGGCCCTGCTTGTCCTGGTATGCCATGTCCTCATAATCTGGGCCTCTGTGAATTGAATTTTCTTTTCCCTTGATTGTGGTCCCACCGGTCCTCATTGCCCTGGTCCTCTTAGCTCTTCTCCTGTTGGCTTTGGTTTATTTTTCAGGTCCTAATCTCCTAATCTTTCTCACACTAAATCTGGTTTGCCTAGGAAAGGTCTTTCTATTCCTGGTCCTCACAGTCCATGTTCTCTTCCTGGTTTTGTGCCCAATAAACTTGGTCCATTTGTTTCTCGCCCTCCTTGTTTGGGACTTTGAATGCTAATCCTCTTGGTTCTGGTCCTTCTGGCCATCCTTGTCCTTTCAGCCCCCCTTCTCCTAGCTCTTTCTTTCCCTTCCTGATCCTCTTGACCCTCGTCTATTTAACCTGGTCCTTCTGATCCTTCTCACCCTGCTCATCTGATTCCCAGTACATCATTTTCCTTGTTCAACTAGTCTCCTTGGTCTACCTGGCCTCTTGAGTTCTGGCCCTCATAGGTCTTGCCATCTTCGTGCTTTGGTCCTGGCCCTGTGCCTTGTCCTCATGGGCATTCTGGGATTACACCCAAAGGTTTGGGTCCTCTTATTCTTCATTCTCTTTTTAGGGTCCTTCTGAGCCTCGTCATGTTGATCCTGGTCCTCCTAGATATCCAGACCCAGCCCCCTCAATCTTCCTGGCTCTGACTGTTCTAGTCCTCCTGATCTTCTTCACTCTGATCCTGCTGCCACAGGCCATGGTCTTTCTACTCCGGTTGGGAATTTGGGCCCTGGTTTTATGGTCATTGTGAGAAATCAGGACCCTACTTTTTGCCCCTATTTGTACTACTAGTTGCTGGTTTTCTGATTCTGACTGTGCCCAGGGCCTGTGCTCTGATTAAAAGTACATGGGTAGGTATAATTATAATTGGCAATGACAAACCCTTGTAAGTCCCTAGTATATAATAAGGCAAGGGGGATTCAAATTACCTACAAGTCCCTAGTAAATATTAGGAAAAGGAGGTTTAGCGGCCCAGTAAGTTTCCTGCACTAGTGTGCACTGCTGTGTTACCTGCTGTCCTTTTAAATGCCAGCCCTACCTTGCAGGCTGCTTTTGGATTGTAATTATATGCAATTTGACTTTGGAATTAAAGGTACATCCAAAGTAGTAATCAACCTTATTTGTACATATAAGTCACCCCTAAGGTCTCCCTTAGGTGCTCCAGGGTTAGAATGCCTTGTAAACTATAATCAGAAACATTATAAAATATGTTTTAGAACCCCTGGTGAGGGTAAAACTGCCAATTTCGCTTTTCCCCAATGTAGATAATTAACTCTAAAGGCTAACATTGGAATATTTATTTAAGTATAAATATTGATAGGAAGGAGCTAAGAATGTCATTCAAGGATTTAAAATGATGATGATCAACCCAACAACATACCACTGTTAAATTTATAATCACAGAAAATAAGTTATTAAACTTTCTTATATATGAGTCTAAATCCAGCTTTCAAGCTGCCCTCTCCTGATTGGCAAGCCTTTCCCAGGCTGAGCCAGAGCTGCTTGATGAGGTGTGAAGTATCCTGTCAAGAGATTTCCTGTGGGTGGAGAACTTTAACTGCAGAAGCCAAAAGGTAGGAATAAGGTGTGGTAGCCAAACTGGTCTTCAACGCTAAAATGACAGTTTGAGACCAGCACAGGCTGACCCTTACACCCTGCACCCCCATCCACACAGGAGCCTCAGTAATTAGATACGTCAGGGGCTTGGAAGGGGTGTGTTAATGAAATTTAGCCACACCAGTGGGTTGGCTTAGCCAGATCTAAGCCCAAAGGAGAGACTTTCTCTGTGTCGGATTTTGAGAGAATAGTGCTTTCTGGAACAAGAATATGCCACACTTTAGAGGAAGTGGTCATACACCTGGGTGACACCCTGTGGCCCCCTGGACGCCCAGAAACTGTGACTAAATATGGGAGTGCTGCCAAGCTCCTCAGATCTGGTGCATGAAACTACAACGAGAAGAAGGACTGCCCTGCGGGAAGCCTGTACTGCACCCTAAAGGAATGCACTTTGAAGGACTGCAGCTGCTGCACATTTGGAAACCACAGCCTTAAGGACATTGCCTTGCTTCAGGAAGGATTAAGGACTAGACTTCATGCAAGCTGCAGGTTAACTGAGCTCTCTTGCATCATATCCACTAAAAAGTCCCCATCCTGGACTTTTCATGAATTGGCCCTGTGCATTGTGGGAATTGTAGTCTCAACAACCCAAGGACACTGTTGGAGATTCTAGACCCCTGGATTGGTGTTGTGAACCCTTTGAACCTGCTGGAAGAAGTTACAGAAGTTTGGAGAAACCTTTGTAAACACTTCCATAAGCTGACCAGGTGCATTGTGGGAGTTGTAGTCCCAGCCCCCAGAGGTAAATAGAGCATCTGAACCCTTGGCTTGTGCTATGAAACACTTTCCTGCATCTAGAAACACTTCTGGAAGTAAGTCTAAAGAACGCTTGACTTTGTCCCGGTTCAGCCCAACCTTTGTAATCCTTTAAGCACTATTTCCTTCTAAGCGCTAGTTTTACTTTTAAACTTTACAGTATTCATATTTCTTTTTCCCTATATCGGATGTTTGTCATTTTGGTGCCTATTTGTTCATAAAGGTATAGCCTATTTTCATAAAATGGTGTTGGAATTTTATTGTGTGTTGTGTCTTACTTGTTTAATGTATTGGTGTTTTTAAAGGCTTTACACACTTTTCTCCTAAATTACTCCTGCCTGCTCATTGCCAGCTACCAAGGGTTGAGCAATGGATTAATTTATTGGAGCCCTAACTTAAGCTTTTATTGTGTTTGTGGCCTTGTTACTAGTAGTAAGTCACTAATTATCAATACTAATAAACCACTTTCCTACAGTCATCATTCCCCAGTCACTCCTAGGTCTGTTCCTAGTCCTATAATTGCGAATCTTTCTGATTCTCTTTGCTGTGGTCCTCCTGGTACTCTTGATACTGGCCCCCTCATCCTCCTCCTTGCTTATGCTGGGTGGCTGCCAGCCCTATTGGCCAGGATCTTGTCTTCCTGGATCTGGTCTAGATCCTCTTGGACCTTGTCTTCCTGCCTCTTGTCCCTGTGCTGGTACACAAACTCAGTCAGTCAGTCAATTACTTTTATTCGATCAGTTAAAGATCAAAAAAAGAGACAATACAAACAGATAGTCACATTACATCAGATACAGGGCAAAAATTCATCAATTACAAAAATAATAATGAATCACATTATCAAAATTTAAAACGTTTGAAGAGAACATATTTCATAAGTTCAATTCTAGATTAAAAAAATAAATAAGATACAAAGATAAAATTTCAATTTAAAAGTCTAACAGGAATAGAATGCTCCATGACAAAAGACCACCATCCATCACGCCACCTCAGTTATGTTAAGACTGGGACGTACTCTGACACGCTTCTTATTGATGCGAACAGCTGCAACCAAAAAATTTGCTACATAAAAAGCAATAGTAACGTTAGGCAGAAGTTGCAAAAACAGAAGCGCTGGCCGAACCTGGACAAAACCAGCCCCTTTAAGTAAGGGTAACAGGTATTTTGTCCTGATCTGTGCATAATGTTCACAAAACATAATAAAATGTAGTGTGTCTTGACAGGAAAAATTATCACAATCACATGGGGTAGCATTATCAGGAGTAGCCCATGTAGGATAAAAACCTAGCACAAAATGTATTAGATTTAAACGAAATTTAATTAGGAGAGACCTGTGAAGTGGGCTAGTTACAAATGCCAGGTAAGGTTCAAGGCCAGGAACAGTTATTAACCCATAGTTCCTTCTTACTAGCGGCTTTTTTAGTTCCAAGTCCTCCCTCTCGGCCATAAAACGTGTCAGTAGTGCAGTCTTGATCCCCAGGATGTCCTTGTTGTACATACAGTCAGGGGAGTTAAATAGTTCTGGTCTGCCTACTATTGCCAAACTCATAAGGGTCCTCCTTCATCTGGTCATACCGGGCCTGGCCACCTGTCCTTCGTGTACCTAGCTCTGTATCCTGGACCTCCAGGCTGTGATCACCCTGGTCTGATATTGCTGGTCCTATTTTCCTTCTCACTCTGGTCCTCCTGGTACTCAAGGTACTGATCTTCTTTGCCCTGATCTTCCTGGTGCCCTTAGTCCTTTGTTTCCTGGTCCTCTTAGAACTTTTACTTCTGATTTGGGTTGTCTGTGTCCCTTGTCTCAGCTACCTGGCACCTCTGGTCATGCTATTCTTGTTTTTCATAGTCCTTGTCCTCCTCGAGACTCTGCGCACATTGTCCCTGAACTTGGCAGTCCTGTTTTGTACAATTGGGTTCTCCAAGACCTAGTTCTCTAAGACCTAGTTCACACCTTCTAACTTAGTCTTGGTCACCTTAGTCCTAGTCACCCTGCTCCTCCTTTCCTATTGTGCTTGGTATCATAAACCATGCCTTTTGGCCATCATGTCCCTTCCTGGTTCCCCCAGTCTTGGCCAATCTGTCCCTGTTCCTTTTTGGTCCTCTTGGACCTAGTCACCTTGTCCTGGTTCTCCTCACCCTCCTACCCCTGGAACCACAGGTCCTGGTCCATCTTGCTTCTCATGTGCTGGCACTCTCAGTCTTTGTCCTCTTGGTTTAGGTTGTCCTTGTCCTCCTGTATCTCTTTCTTGTCCATTTAGTCGTACTGGCACTGCAGCCGTTGATTCAGGTCCTCTTGATCCAGGTTCTCCTTTTTCGGTTCCTCCTGAGCCTGGTCATTTTGGTCCTGGTCCTCCTGCCCACCGCTGTCCATTCCACTTGGACTTCCAGATGCTGGGTGATCTTCTCACCTCAGATCCTCCTCACCCTGGTCCTGCTACTTGTAATGATTGCTCCACTTGGTAATACGAGCCCTGGTCCCCAAGGTCCTGATCTTCATGACCCTCTTAGTCCTGTTATCGGTCTCCGGGTCATAAAGCTTGTAGCCTAGTCCTCTTGCTCTGGTCTTCTGGGTGTCCATGATACTGCCCCCTAAGTTTTCCTAATCACTGACCTACATATCCTAGTATCCTGGACATACTGCCCATTGCCATTCAAGTCCTGATATTCTTATTCCTCTTCAATCTGGTTCTGATACTCCTGGTCCTTGTCCTCCTGCTCATTGCTCGCATGGTTGCGTAATAATTCGTCCTGTCACTAATCATCATAGCATTTCCTAGTTCTGATGTTCCTTGACCTCCAGTTCATGCTTGTCTAAGTACTTCCTGGCCTTGTACTTCCTGTTCCTGGTATTACTGGTCATTATTCCCTGGTACTCCTGGCCCCAGTTGTTTGGATCCTGGCTCTCCCATTTCACAGGTTTTTGATTCTGGACCTTTTCATCCTCCACACCCTAATTCTTATTCATCAGTCCTCCCGGTCCAGTTCCTCTGATTTATCTAGTCCCCTCGTTTTCCTAATAATTCTGATCCTGGTGACCTTTATTCATGTAGTTCTAGACTTAGTTCAGGTAATCCTTTGTCTGGTCCGAATGTATTAGGTCTTCTGATGCTAGTTCTACTGCCCTTGGTTTGCCTAGTCCCCCCAGTCCCCAGTGTTCCTGCCCCATCCTACTTCTACTAGTCCTCCTGGTTAGCCTATTCTACCTTTTATTGTCCATCTGTCCATGGGCCCCTCTATGATTGTGCTCCTAGTAATGGGGCTATTGGGTCTGGTCTGAGATGTGGTCCCTGGGATGAGGTCCCTCTGGCCCTGGTCCTCCTTTATACTATATTTTGAGTCACCCTGGTTCATGTAGTTCTTTTCACCCTGATTTAGGATCCCCCTGAGTCTGACACTCCTGGACCTTCTGATCCTGGTCCCACTGGACCTAGGCTTCCTTGTCCTTTATAACACCTGGCCATTCTAATCTAGGGTCTCCAGCTTCTGCTAGCTCTTTCTGATTGTGGTCTCCCTGGCCCTTTTGCTTCTTGCCCCTTGGTCCTCCTTGATCTGATGTCTGTGTTTTTGGCCTTCCAGTCTCTGGCCCTTCTCTCAATTGGTCTCATGGTACTGGTCCTCTTTGGTCTATCTACTTGGGTCTGCTACTCCTAGCCCTGGTTGTTTTTGCCCCTCTGCCCCTAGTTAGTGTGAACAGGCCCTCATAGCCCACCTTGCCGTTAGGGTCCAGGGCCTTCTGTTCCCTCTACCGCTGGTCCTTCTGTTCCTTTGTGCCCTTGTCCACTGGGTCCAGATAACCCTGTTCCACGTCCTCCTGGCCCTCCTTCTTACCCTGGTCCAGGTACCCCAGTGCTGTTTTCAGTGTCCTGTCTGTCATTATCTACTTGTTCCTGGTCCTCGCTGGCATTAGTAACCCTGGTCCTCATAGATGAGGCTTCCCTGGACCTGGCTCTTCTTGTCCTGGTTCTCGTGCCTCTGGTTACCCAGTCCTCCAAGTGTTCCACCTCTTGGCCCTTATTTTCCTACTTTGTATCCTCCTCTTACCACTGCTTCCTTCCCCAGCACCCCTTCCACAACTACTTTGGTCAGTTACAGTCTCCAATCCTGTCACACAGATTTTTTTTTTTGCTTCCAGATTTCTTTTGCTGAGACAGCATTGTCAAGTACAGAAATGAGGACCTAGTAGAGACAGGACCTTGCTCACTTAAAACACTGCTTAACATGTTAAAAATCAGACTGCCATTCCCAAAATGCATTGTGCAGCTGACTAAAATGTCACTGTGGCTGAAGGGACCGCTTATGACAAGGGACCAATTAGCATCTATGCCCTAAACCTACTATGCTGGGTGAATAGCGTTACACTATTAAAAAAAAGGTTTATTCACAGGCAGAAAAGTGTAGTCTTACTGTGAATTACCCACATGCATTACTTACCTGTCTCCTGCTTTCACTTCCCCATTCCACAGAAGCCCCATTACAGTGTCTCACTAAATGTACTTTCTTCAAGTGCCCCAAAGCACTGTTCCCCCAAGCACCAGATACCCAATATGTGTCCCACCATCTGGAGCCCAAATACCACCTATGTATCTGCATTCCCTGTTTGCTGTTGTGTTGCCAGATTTGAAATGTTAAGCAAGCACAACACCCTTAAACAGAAGCCTAAATCTAGCATAAGGCCTTCCATAAGAAGCCCAAAAACACCCCAGTCCTCACAAGTCATTAATAGGAGCATCATGAACATTAAAAAACACAATGTATTCTCTTGAGTGAATAAAGGGTAAACATCCATTACAATGCAGTCATTACATCGCACTGCTTTTACAACACAACTGTTCCAACGCAACTGCCTTTACATCACATGCCATTAGAATGCATGCCATTACAACGCATGTCACTACAACGCATGCCATTACGACACATACCATTACAACGCATGCCATTA
The DNA here is from genome assembly GCF_964204655.1 of Triturus cristatus. Lineage (NCBI taxonomy): Eukaryota > Metazoa > Chordata > Amphibia > Caudata > Salamandridae > Triturus > Triturus cristatus. The sequence continues at coordinate 804,904,571 of NC_140592.1, read as the reverse complement.
CAACGCATTATAAGGTAAGTAATGGAGATTTTTAAGTTTTAGGTTGGGTATGGTTTTTGGAGTAGTTGGGAATACTTTCCCTACTGTTGCACTCACTGGAGTGGGAATAGTAATTTTTACCCCTCCGCTATCCAGCACTTTCCCTACTGTTGCACTCACTGGAGTGGGAATAGTGATTTTTACCCCTACGCTATCCAACACTTACCCTACTGTTGCGCTGTAAAAGCATTTGTTGCAATTGTTTGTGTTGTAACGTCATATATTCGATAAAAGCATGTATGTAACATCCTTGAAAACTATACCCAGTTTTCTTTGCTAAAATCATAAATATCTATGTGCCATATCCTTAAGCTTCTATTTGATTTCTACATGTTTTATTTGAATGGTAAATTAACAAATGCTTTATTCAAAATTGGTTTTATGTTTTTTCATCTGTAAACAGCTTAGCTTAATTTGTGCACTTACCTTTTTACATACTATTGCAAATTTGAATATGCGCTTATTTTCAAATGCTTCATAACTGTTGCAAACACATTACAAGATGGTCACCACACTACCATTGCCTATAGTCCTGTTTTTAGGTCGAGCATTCGGGACCTCTTGTATATTCTTTAGTATATACTTAAATGTTTATATGGTTTGTGGGCTTTGGAGATCAGCCCTAGGACTTGTCTGCTTCCGCTTAGGGACTTTTTTTCTGATCAACTGACTCTATCTAACTTTCTTGATAGAAAACGACCAGCAGAGGTCAGTAAAATACCCGAATCACTTCAGCATTCTCTAGTTTTCAGTCCATAGAAATTGTCTTCCACGAGCACCTATAGACAATAATATTTTTTTTAAATCTTGTATTTTCAGTGATATGACCACCGAAGGCCCAGATTTTATATTAAAAACAGAGCTTTGGACTATACGATTTCCCGCTGAAAGGCAATATTTCTCCCCGTGTGTTCCAATACTTGGCGTGTCACGCAGTTTGGTGCTTACTTTCCCTCCATGTCAAAGAACAGCAGATGTTTCAGGGCGCAGGCTAATGTGCTGCATAGCTAAGTACATATAAGGTCCCAAAGGCGAGACCGATTGCATTGCAAATGCTTGTTTCTTTATGGTGGCTAAATAGAGACCTCATTCACACTGTTTATCCGGCTGCTGGTCAATTTGTACCTCAGCTCTACTATTTAGTGTATGGCCGGCTAAACAGCAGAGATTATGTACTATTTTGTCACCTGCTGGTTAAATAGCAGAGATTTTGCACTATTTGGCCAGCGGCCAGGTAAATGAATTCTGTAAATGGCCGCATATGATAGGTAAATAGCACTTTACAGACAATTGACTGCATTCATTTCAAAATGGCATTTTTGTCTTTGATTACTTTAATTATCATTTAGGGACCATTAAGGGAGATCTGGAACACTATTTAAATTGCTTTCTTCTTATATTTACATTGTAAAGTCTGTACTGATAAAGGGAAAAAACATTCTCGAAGGGATGTACCTAATATTTGTACTGGCCGGGACAATAAATACTGCCTGTAAAACAAAACGCCATTTGGAAACCCCAGTGGCGATGTATCATAATTGTATATTTACTGTGGAATGAATTTGGAGGAAGTATAAAGGGAAATGGTTCTTTTTAAGGAGAGGCTTCACATGGGTGGAGTTTGAGTGTGCATGGATTATAAAAGTTCATTTGCAAGGACTGTGACAGAAAAGAGTAAGAGTTTCTATATTGCTATATTCATTTGAGGGGCTCCCACTAGAGTGAAATGCAAATTGGGATTTGTATGAAACATGCGTTACAATGATGACCGAAATTGCACTAACTAGAAGCAGATCTATCAAGTTCACTACATCTATCAATGAGTAGCTCATGCAGGCTAGCATTTTCTTTGCATTCTGGGACTTGTAGTCCTGATTGGAACTATAAGTCCCCTGTTTTTCCCTGTTGGAAAAACAGGATTACAGCTCTCAAAATGAAACGAAAAATCCTGGATTGGAGGGGTTTCGCATGCTTGGGATCAGGAAAAGTGTAATTTCTGTACAAGGCCTGTACCTGGACCAAGACAATTATACAGAGACCGTAATTATGGAGATACGAAGGCATTTTGTTTTAAAATTGAAATCGTTTTAGACCTGGAATGCTTTGCTGCAACATTCCTCTGACGGGGTCCACCTATAGTAAAATAGGAATCACATAAAATGTATTTTACTACGATGACATAAAATGCACGATCTAAAATGCCCATAAGCCCCCAGCATTAAGAGGAACATAAAAAATATACCCAAACCTGTCAAATGTTCAAGGTCCGCGTGTGATGTTCTGTTCCAGTTAAGGTTTTTCTTTGAATTCTGGGAGATGTAGTCTTATTTATTCTATTATAAGGACTACAAGTATCAGAATTCAAAGAAAAAACCTGGACTGGATCAGCACATAATGCATTGACCTAGGAAACGTGGCTGCTATGTATGCCTGAAAGTTATTAGGTGGTTTGTTAAAGTGCACAGCCCAAGTTGGTGTTTAGATATTTGTTGTGCTTCCTTGTGGCACACTGAGGATGAACTGATCCCTTGAGACTAATATTATAATATTGCATCACTACTGGCCATTTTTCAGTAAAGCGCTGAACTACTTTCAGACGAGATTTACTATTCTCACAAATTCCTCTGATGGGTAAAAGGGCATATGAAATTGCATGAAATATATTTTAAAATGGTGACCAAAATGTGCAAAGTAAAAGTAGAGCTCTCAAGTTTCCAGTGTTTAATTTGTAAAAGTATAAGTGTTGGGGCCCAAAGGTTTGCTCAGAAGCCTGTGACAGGTGCATTGAATGTTGGTGTGCCCAATACCAAGGCCCGTAAGACTTGATTCCGCCCGTTTAATTCACCACCAGACACTACCTGCCTCTCATTTCATTTCTTGCAGGTTCGTTATCATCCATACTTTCTCCGTTTATCACTTTTTTCTTTCCTTTGTCTTTCCCATCTTGTTTATCTGTGCCTTTATCTCTGCCAAAGTCTGATGAGGAAAAATAAGTGCCAGTCTACAAACATGGGGATCGGTGGCCCCGCTTGCACCCACTGGCTCGTAGGTGGCCCCGCTTGCACCCACTGGCTCAAATTAAGTACTTAGGGACAGATCTACAAGGAAGTGCCGCAGCACAGGAATGCAACATATTTACAATAATATGTCGCATTCCTGTGCTCTCCCCTGCGCTGGGGCAAAAACTGCAGCCATGCTCCGGCGCAGGCACCATTGCACCATGGTGCAAGGATACCTGCGTCATGGGGAGATTGTTTTTGTGCAGGAAGGGAAACCATTGAAAGAGGAAAAAACGAGGAGAAATTAAAACATTTCTCCTCGTTCTGCCTCGCTACTCCTCCCCTGGGGAGGCGTAGCATTGACACACATTTCCAGAGTTACGATTCCTCGTAAATCTGGAAATGTGTCTCATTCCATGGGTGTTGCGCCCACAGCAACACCCATGGAACGCCCCTTCCACGCCAAGTGCTGCATGTGAATGGGCCATATTTACAAGGAGAGGAAAAGTCACGCAGGGTGGCTTTTCCTCTCCTTGCAAATATGGAGAAGTGAAATGCGCCACCAGTACGTCACAAAAAGTGACGTACTAGTGGCGCAGGGGGCTTATAAATCTGCCCCTGAGTTTCCCAAGGCCCGGCATGATTAGCTAATCCAGTGCACAGTTTTTAAGTTTTATTTGCAATATCGGACTTGCAATCTTTTGTAAGGGATAACCAGGACTTCATATTTCAGAATAACAAAAAAGTATGGATTTGAGGAGTTACTCTTGCATGGCACCATCAAACCTGGGAACTCTGTACAATACCCATAATTCTAAGGGCAAAGAGAAACTGGGACTGGACCTGCAAGTTATTGGCTGGTTTGCCCGAAGCACATACCATTCTGATGTTAGGATGTTTGCTGTGCTTCTTAGGGATCATGGACTGTAAACTGCTTGCAAAATGATTCCTCGCAGGATGACATATCATGTAGCAAGAATTTTGCAGTAAAACTGAACAGCTTTCAGACCAGCCTATTGCTACATTCCTCTGACCCGCTTCAGCCAGAACAAATGGTGCCTGAGGAATTGCATGAAATGTATTTTATGATGATCAAAAATTCATAAACTATAATGTGAAATACACTGGGAAACTTGGCCTGCACCTGCAAGTTAGCTGGTTTGCTGGAGTGCACGCCCTCTTCTGGTGCTTGAATACAGTAAGGATTTAGTGAAAGTTGAGGTAAGCCACAGAGAAGGGTAGCCGGGGTTACAGTTACTTCTACAAGGACATTGTTGTGGAAGCTTGATGGGTGCAGACTTCTTTTTTTTCTATGTTCACATGTGAGCATTCCTAAAAGAGAATAAGATAAGTAGGTTACCACATGGATGTCATTTAGGGTCGCCAGGTGTCGCACTTGCGACACCAGGTTTACCCCTTGCTACCCCTGGCAATGCTTTTACGAACCCTGACCTCAGAGGTGGCAAAATAAGTGCCTGGAACCCTGTGTTCCAGGCACTTATTTTGCAGCTCTTCCTAATGGACGGTAGTTGGAGCTCCACTTGCCTGATTTCTGTCAATTCTTGTTATTATACAAATAGCGGATAATATTATTTACTATTAGTGTAATACAAAATGGAGTACATTAGCTGGAATATGACCCTATCTGAAAGCTAAGGTAAGTAAAAAAAAATGCTGTTAAAAGCATGTTGTATGCATGCTTGAGGGTGAGTGTGTTTTTGTGTGCGATAGTGTGTGAATGTGTTAGTATGTGTAAGCATGCGTGTGTGTGAGTCAAAGCAAAGGTCAAATGGCATGCAATGTCACTTACGCTACACCAGGCATTTTGGTTAATTGGCGTCCATAATTACTCCTTGCCACCAGCCCATTACAGACACTGTTTTCAGTTGTGGGCTTATGTCTTTAGCCTGATGCATCCTGGGTGTTGTAATCTTGTGTGTTTTTTTGCATCAAAACTAATTAAACCAACAACTGAAATCAGCGTTATTTGCACGAGTAACATAGTCATGCAGTCGCCACACAGTGGAGTCTAATGCAACTTCTTCAATCGTTAGTGTCCTTGTCATGGGGTTACTGGGGTTACTGCATGCTGCTCCCTAAACCATGACTCTCGCATAGGCATAGTTGCTGGAAGTATACATGCGGGGGAGATACAGCACCCCCAAAAATAGTAATTTTCAGAGTGTGACTGAGCAATACAGTTAGTTGAGTTATGTTTATCTTGTCACAATCTTGCTGGGGTACAAGAAGTGAAAGAAAAGGCCGTAGGATGTCATTTATTTCTCACACACAGCAACATTTAAATACCTGTAAATCAACTATGCACATATTTCAAAATATTTCAACAATTAGAAAACACAACTTAAGTATATATTTGTAATTTTTTAGTGAGATGGTTCAAACCAAATCAAGGCACTTGGTGATGCGCAAATGAAAAATAATCACTGGAACCCAATTTCCAGCTATTATTGCTTGTGTCCAATATAATTTTTGTCAGTGAAACTGCATGTCTATTTAAATTTAGTGGCCATTTGAACAGAAATTGTTCTGTCTGTAAATGACATTGCACCACCACACTAGTACTTCAAATTGTACCACCAGCTACATACCACACTCTTACAGTCCTGTTCAATGGGCGTGGCATATTGACTAAGCCTGGGCGCAGTTCTCCGCCGTGATACAGGGAGTTCTGCAAGTCGTTCTGCGAGCCGCGGAGAGAGTTAAGATTATGCTGTTCGCAGTGATTTTGAGCACCGGGTTCTTGTCCCGTGCTGTAAAATCCTCACAAATGGCACCATGCGCAGTGCAAGAGGGCTCAGCTTCCTTTCTGCTGCTCAAGTAGATTTCCTACTTAGGCAGCAGCTTTCTCAATGTGAACGGAAGGTTTCTCAACGCGAGTAGTTGCAACCTGCCACGACCACTCTCATTGAGAAATTTGACCACCCGCAATGAGAAATCTCGCCAGGCTGATTTTCCACCCTCACCAACTAGACCTTGGTGAGTGCAAGCAAGGAAAAATCTCGCTGGGAGGTGGATTTTTTTTGCTCACCAACTTGAAGTTGAGGAATGCGAGCGAGGAGAAAAACTCCGCTCCACGGAGCAGAGTTTTTGGGAACTCCACGTGCTCCCCGGAGCAGAGTTTTGGGGAACTCAGTGTGTGCTCCGCAGAGCGCGGAAAACTCAGCAAACTCTGCAAACAGAGCTGAGTTCACCGCCCAGGGTTATTATTTCCTACACTTGTGTTTTTGGGTGACACTTTGATTTTTCACAATCCCTATGACTAATAACATTAATGGCAGTATCCCAATTCTCAAAACTGTTCCAGTTCCACTGCTTTAGGGCACACCTTCAGAAACCTGACTGCCTTGCCTAATTATGTGCATCCACAAGGTTTTGTCCACTTCAAGGATCAAGTTAAAAGTTTATTTCTACAAATACAAAACATTAAAATTCAAAACACACAATTCTGATGCAAATTCCGGCCCTTCAACAAAAATTTAAAATATTGTCTGTTCACACACATTAACCAAAATCGAGGTATTTCTACACAGAGCTCCTATTTTTTCAAACTTCTACATATATCTGTGCCCTCATACATTCCTTTCGGGTGCCATGCACCAGTCAATTCCTTACTTTCACATGTCCACATCTGTGATCAATATTAGGACAGGATCCCTACATAGAAGCATGTGGCCCAAAATACACATTACCATTTTATGCCTAGGCATGTCAACATTTCCTGGCATACGTAGCGTAGCTTGTTGGGGATTCAGTGGTCATATGGACCTCTCAGACATCCCCCTGCAGGCGGGTTCAGTCACTGACTGCACCCGCCTGCAAGGGGATCTCTAATCCCCTTTAAAAGCCCTGTCTGCACAGTGAAACATGGAGCGGCTTCAAACCAGCTGCTCCGTTTTCCACAGGAATGTTCTGCCCCCAGGGCAGCGTGTGTTTGCCGCAGTCCTGGGGGCAGTGCATTCCATGTAATAGGGCGCACTTTCCCTGTTTGCACCTGGAACACCTGTTTTAAGGTGCGTGTGACGCACACAGGTAAAGTTTGCCCTTTAGCTAATAAGTCCACTGGGTCTGTTTATTTTAAAGCAGATGATGTTCCTGGACTCTTAAGTAAAGTCAAAAATGCTAATAAAATACAACTGCTATAAAAGTGAGTATGCGAAAGTGGGCAGGCACATTTTTTAAGCAAGTTTGTGGGGGATTGGTGCATTGTGGACCACTAGGGGAGGGGATAAACTGCTTTAATCTGTGCAACATATCCACATGACATTACCTAGAAATTATGTGAGTTACATAAGAAGAGTAATTCTACATTTTGTGATATTTCCTTAATGCAAAAATCCCCCCTCACATCTAAAATGGAGGAGAGAATGCTTCTTGCACTAGAAAAAAATGCTAAATGCAACAAAACACAAACAGCAGCACGAGGAGACACTCACGCCTGATTAATGTGCACTTGGGGTAGAATTTCCCACCAACGTAATCCCAGCATTTAGCACTAGTTTCTTCATTTAGAAAATAGTGTTGAATGCACCAAAACATGACCAGCAGTGCGAGCAGTGACTCGCAAAATGTGCTCCTCCATAGTATTTTTTCCTCCAAATTACTCTTAACCCCTTCAGTGCCCGCCCCTTTCCCCGCCCAGTGCCGGCCGTTGCATTAGCGGGCGGGGTCTATGACGAGCTGGACTCGTCATGGGCACAGCGCCACCGCGGCCCATGACGAGTCCAGCTCGTCATGGGCACTGAAGGGGTTAATTAGGTGAGCACGTTTAATCACGTTATTATCTGTAATTCTGCGTCAAAGATTAACACAGAATTACCGAAATTACAAATCTAGAGAACTGTGGTGTTTTAACTTGAATGAGCCCTATGCTCTGAGCCCCCACCTCCAACTGAACAGAGTCTATGCAGACATCTACCTGCGATTCGCTAATGTAGACCCTTGAAGTGAATCCCATGGTCAGCTCTCAGAGCATTAGGGTAGCCAATCCCAAAACCTGCTCGCCAGTTTGACACATTTATACATTAATTGAGTGTCTCAGATGAGAGGCTATGAAACACTGCAGCTGGTAAATGACTTTTCTTTTTTTATTTCTATCTCACCCTCTAACACACATAACCTTAGGTCTCAATGTTCGAAGCAAAGAAGAAGTGACAAACAGAAAGGTAGAGAGTTACTGGCTATTTCCAGAGGGATATCGAAACATAAAATACATAATTCTGTGGGAGAAGGTGCAATAGCGCAGTCCTCACTATCTGTTCCTCGGAGCACATTTAAAATCTAGAAAAACTGGAAAACAGACCAGGGCTCAGAATGAAAACAAGAATTCACTTAATCATGTATTACTTCTCTGTTGCTCCAAACGCTTACATATCCATCAGACAAATTCGACTGAAACACTGCAACAGAAAAAACATTCTGTCAGAAAGTGTAGTGGTCCCAGTAATGTTATGGTAAAAAAAACAAAAGTGAGAAAATTGATTATAGTTTGGGAATTACTGTGCTCCCAATTAAAAAAGTGTCCTGTGGTGCTGGCCGGCAATGGATACATAACCCTAAACACTGACAGATTAGCTTGTGCTTCTCACTATATTGGGCCACGGCTAAGCATTTTCTCTGCTGGGGGGCTGTAAATTTCTTAGCTAACAAGGGAATTCGAAGAGGTACACTGACACCCTTCACACGCTGCTTTCTGTTGATCCCTGCCTCGCCCAGCCGTTGTTACTGAATCGGCTGCAAGCGACGGCGGGCGCCATCTTAGGTGTGGCTGGGGCTGGGGCTGCGCTCTAGTCGCGCCGGCCTCCCGCCCTCCTCAGCTATTTAGCTTGGAATTGAATCCCGCCTCGCTGCCATTTAGCTCTCCCTGGTGAGAACAAGGGCTGCGAGCTAGCGCTGATCATTTATTTGTGCTCACGATTTTACCTACGACTGATAATTGTTTTTTTTAAATCTTTTTAATCAGTTTTAACATTTTCTCTGCTGGGGGGCTGTAAATTTCTTAGCTAACAAGGGAATTCGAAGAGGTACACTGACACCCTTCACACGCTGCTTTCTGTTGATCCCTGCCTCGCCCAGCCGTTGTTACTGAATCGGCTGCAAGCGACGGCGGGCGCCATCTTAGGTGTGGCTGGGGCTGGGGCTGCGCTCTAGTCGCGCCGGCCTCCCACCCTCCTTACACCCTATATTAGCAGTGTCATGGCTAGACGGCGCAGCGGGCTGGCGCAGCGGGCGCGCCGGACGCGCGCCGAAGCCGCGCCTAAGCCAAGCCCGTCTGCGCCCGTCCGCGACCGGACACGGCCCAGGCCCATGACCCCTGGCTCTTCTGTGTGCTACTCCGCGGCCCTACTTAGATTGCTCAATCCGGCCCTTCCTAGCCATAACTGTACTCCCTTGCCTCCTCCTACCACCGTGGGTATTATTCCCGCCCCTTGTCCTGGGTGTAATTATCAACTACCAACTCCTTTCTTATCCATTTTGCTAGGTGCCGACGCCCCCTCTAGTCTGCCCATCACCCCTCTCCAGGGATGTCGAGCAGCGTTAATTAACACACGCTCTCTCCCCTGTCATAGTCTAGATATCAGTGAGTTCATAACTACTCACGATCTCGACTTTCTTTTTGCCACCGAAACTTGGGGAGATGCGGGCTCAGGACCTGACTTCTGTCAGGCCACCCCGGATGGTTATAGCGTTGTGAGACATGACAGACAAATAGGAAGAGGTGGAGGTCTTGCTATAATTTATAAGAATCAGTATCGTACCACGCTTGACCCCATTTTATCCACTAATTGTGAAGCTGCAACTTTTGCAATCAACATTAACTGCAAACAAACTTTTAAAGGTACTCTGCTCTACCGATCTCCTGGACCTCGGAATTCTTTTCTTGGGTCCCTCTTTGAGCTAAATAACTACACTATAGGCTCCGCTGATTACACAGTATTGGGAGATTTCAATTTCCCTCTGGAAGAGCAGGGAAATCACGACACCTTCCAACTCACTGCTGATCTCCTTACTTTAGGACTTCAACAATTGGTCAAGGGACCCACCCACCAGGCGGGACACACACTAGACGGTGTGTTCACTAGCAACCCTCTTATTACGATACTAGACACTCTACCCCTTACCTGGACTGACCATAGAGCTATTATATTTGGTATTGACACACGCCCAGTCAACCTTCCCGCTTCCAGACCACCTAGCAGGGCAGCAATTCGTGCCTGGAAGAATGCTGACATCCCCCAGATGGCAAATATTCTGATATCATCCTCCCCTACTATAGAATCCAATCCTGTCCCCTCAGCCTCTGATTTCCAAGACTGGATTAGGAATGCTGCTGACCAGGTCGCTCCAGAAAAATCTATCCAACCTAATAGAAAGTCGCCTTCGGCGGCATGGTACACCGAAGAACTTAGACTTCACCGACAACATTGTCGGAATTTAGAAAGACGCTGGAGGAAATCCTACTGCCCCATTGCCAAGCAATCTTACAAGGATGCCTTAACCATATATAAAAAGGCTATCACTACTCGGAAGATGACTTTTTTCTCGACCCAAATAAACAATGCTAGGAATTCGGCCAGAGAATTGTTTTCAGTAGTCAACTCCCTATCTACACCTCCATCGGGTCTCGGAGTAGAACCCTCCCAACTGTTCTGTAACGCATTGTCCACCTTTTTTACTACTAAAGTGGCAGATATCTATGCATCCTTTGGTGGAGATACAGGGGCCAGACCCATTGCCAGCAATAAGGAACCCCCCCTCATCAATCATGACCGTCTTTCTTTATTTGCTAACACCTCAGAAGACCAAATCAGCAGACTCATCTCCATCACCAAGTCTGGATCCCCTCTGGATCCATGCCCTCCCTCTGTGATGGCTAATCTAAGTGAGGTGATTTCTCACCCACTTATGGAAATCTGCAACAATGCCTTTCAATCCGGATGTTATCCAGCCCCGTGGAAGAAGGCTGTGATCAAGCCTCTTCTGAAGAAGCCCTCCCTGGACCCCTCCGCCCCGGTCAGCTATAGACCTATTGCCTGTCTTCCCTTCCCGGCCAAAATCTGCGAAGCTCTGATGAATACACAGCTCTCAGAGTTCGTCGATACGCACCAACTATTAGACGAAACGCAGTTTGGCTTCAGGAAGGGACACGGGACGGAGACCGCTCTAATAAAAGCCTCTGATGAAATCAGAACCATCATGGATCAGGGAGGAATGGCCATCTTAATTCTTCTGGACCTATCCGCAGCATTTGACACGGTCGACCATGCCATTTTGGTCGACCGTGTCACAGCTCTGGGGATTGACGGCCTGGCTAGAAATCTCATTTCATCTTTTCTGGCCGACCGCACCCAGACAGTCAAGTTGGGTAATTTCTACTCTCCCGTCTCTGCACTACCATGCGGAGTACCACAGGGTTCCTCGCTAAGTCCCACGTTATTTAACATCTACGTAGCGGACTTAGCGAGGGTAATAAAGGCCTACGGGGTGCGATTAACTTCCTACGCAGACGATACCCAACTGGTGCTGGCGATCCATAAGAATGGCACAGCAGTGGCAGCTAATTTTCAGGAAGCAATGCTTGCTGTCAGTACGTGGATGTCCTCCAACTGCCTAAGGCTTAACTCGGATAAAACCGAGGTTATGACCTTCGGCAACCTCGCCCCAGAATGGTCCTCCACCTGGTGGCCCAAACAACTGGGCTCTCCTCCTGTCCCAGTGATAAAAGCGAGGAACTTGGGAGTCATCTTCGACAGCAAACTAACCTTCAACCTTCATGTCAACAAGGTTGTCTCCTCTGCTCTCTTCATGCTAAAGAAAATAAAGAAATTGCTGCCTTATCTTCCCTCCTCTGCTGGGAAGACTTTAGTTACCACTCTGGTATTTTCCAAAATGGACTATGAAAATGCCCTCTTCCTCAACACCCAGAAATCAGTGCTGTCAAAACTACAGTCTGTACAGAATGCGGCTGCCAGAACTCTTCTAAACATCCCTCACCGCCAGCCTACCACCCTAGCCATCCGCCAGCTTCACTGGCTCAGAGTAGAGAGCCGTATTAAGTTTAAGGCCCTTTGCATTGCCTACAAGGCCATGCATGGCACAGGACCTAAATTCTTGACTGAGGCACTCCAGCTGTATACCCCCAAAAGATTGCTGAGATCGGCTAACACTTGCCTTCTGCCCGTACCTCGCACCAGAACGGCAACCTGGGGAGATCGTCGCTTTTTAGTGGCTGCACCAAGACTCTGGAACCTTCTCCCACTAAATATCAAAAACGCCCCCAACCTGATGAGCTTTCGGAGGCTCGTAAAGACATGGCTGTTTGATCAGTGAACTCTACTATTATGATCCTGCTAGCTCACACATGCGCCGAGACACCTCCGGGTAATTGTTTGCGCAATAAAAATCTCAAAAATAAATAAAATAAATAAATAAATACCAGATATTATACCAGGGGTAGGGTCTAACCAAAGTTTGGTTGCATGGCCGGCTGCGGTCCGTGCAGGTAACAACGGTGGGGCGGTGTGTGTGTGTGTGGGGGGGGGGGGGGGTATTTTGAGGGATGATGCAGAGGGAAAATAATTATTTATTTAATTTTCCCACTGCATCGTCCCTCGTAATCCCCGCCAACGCGGCCCTACCACCCCACCTCTGTTACCTGCACGGACCGCGGCTGGGCATGTCCCAGTGCTTAATTCGAGCTTTTGGTTGTAGGTGGGGCCTCCTGGCAGTCATTTGGGGGGACTAGCACTTATTTTTGCTCATCAGGCTTTGAAACACCAAAAGACAGAGAAAACACACAAAACAGCGAAATTAGGAGGAAGTGAAAGTCCGAAAACAGTGACAAGCTGAGAAAACAGGGATGGAAAAGATCCTGCAAGAGTGAGATAATGGGCAGGGAATGTCTGGGGGTGAATAACTGAGGCATGAGGTGGAATCAAGGCTAGACTGCTTTGGGTTTTGGTACCCCAGCCATCTGTAGTGCCAACTGCGGCCATCTGGGCGAAACAGTGGGCCCGGGCACTTAGGGGCAGATTTACAAGAAAGTGACACATCTTTAAAGATGCGTCACTTTCCCTGCGCCACCCTAAGAAACCCTTGCACCACTATGGATGCACAGTACTTACAATACGGCGCACCATGCTGCAAGGATTGACTGATGCGTCAGAAATTTTGACGCATCTGTTGACGCAAAAGTCACGCATTGCTGGAGTCGTGTCGCAAGCACAATGGAACTCCAGCAATGCAGGGGAAGGCCTATCATCATTGTGCTGCGTCACTCCTCACGCCCGCTTCAAGCAGGCGTAAGATTGTGACGCAGTGGCGTCCTAGAAGTGGCGCAGTAAAATCTTGTAGATTTCACTGCTTCACTTCCACAAGGCTTTTTTGCGTTGGAATGCCCAGCCTGCATACATTGTACCTGACGCAGGTATAATGTGACGCAGGGCTTTACAACATGACGCATCTCCCTAGATGCGTCGTGTTGTAAATGGGCCGCATTTATACGCTGCTGCTGCGTCACAAACAGTGACGCAACGGTGGCGTGAAAATAATGCAAGGGGATTGTAAATCTGCCCCTTAATCTTTAACAAATGAAGCATCGCCTAGGCCATGTCATATTTAGTGCCTCAAGTTTTCAAACTGCTTTTTCTCAACCGGGCCTTGTGTTTTCTGCCCCACAATTTGGCAAATTCTTTCGCAAGTGGTGTTACGGGATGCATTTTGCATACTTTGTTGCAGTTTTACCTTGCCATTTTTAAAGCACCTTAGAGGTGATTTTACTGTTAAACTTATAACCCATGAAAACTGTACCTACCGTAATATGCATGGATATTGCCTCTGCGCGTATTGCATGGCAGTCCAAATAAGTGCAATATGTATGATGAAAGTTAAAATGCCTGTTATGCCAAATAATTGTTATTGCTGAGTTTGCAGTTGTGTTAATAGTAAATAAAAACAATACATAATTTAAAAAGGAATAATAAGTAAGGGCGCTTTTAAATAGTATGCATCACATTATATACATGTAAAGTGACTTTTTTATGCAAACAAGGGCTCTCGAAGTAGGGGGCTGTCCGCACTGCATGCAGCACCCCAACAGAGCCTACAAGAATTTAAGCAGAAGAGCAAGCTGTTTTATATTGATTTTTCCTGCAGTATTTGGAAGACATTCGAGGGTTGAATGTAATTAAGGCTGGGAGTAACACATTTTCACACACTACTGCTGCTATCATGCAGCTTTATGTGCAGAGCGGTCTACCAGCAAACCCATGACATTTTGATTTATTATTTTTGCAATTTTGGGCAACGCTCAAAGTACATCTCTTCGAGGAAAAAATATATTTTTATTATCAAATTTGGCAGTGGGTGTAGATTTAGCGACTTGAACTTTAGAGTCATACTGGTTTCGAATGGATGTGACAGAAGAGTTGATGTCAAACAACAGTGAACATCAAAACAGAAAAATATTTTCTAGCTTTCTCTGTGCTTTTTCTAATATTTTAAAATTATATCTTTGTCTAATAGTATTATTAATAACTTGCATTCTCATGTTGGTAGGCTGTGAAAACCCTATGTTTTAGGGTCTAAAAACAAAACTAAGACACATGAGATATACATACCTTCGCTGACGCATAAAAGGCTAAAAGCGCGATTATTTATTGCTTTTTAAATATTGTTTTTGAGTTGAAATTCACAATAACTTACCAACAAAGTAATTTATTTTGTGGCACCATAGGCAGATCTACAAAATTGTTGGCATACAGTGTGTAATAGGTGAATATTGTTTTAATGTTGACACATCCATTATTGGCAAATATTTTTACATCACACATATTTTTACTCTCCACACATTTACATGGAGACACATATAGAAAAATTGCCCAGGTCACAAGATGTTTCATCAAGTGCAGAAAGTGGGATTAAATCCCTATTCTCCTGCATTGAAAGTAAACAACTAATGGACTCATTTAGAATTTGGTGAGTTCAGGGCTTAAAATGATGGTTTGCCAGCTCCATTTAGAGTTGTCTGTGTTCTGACAGATGAGCCTCCACTGACACTGCTGGGAGAAACCTTTAAGTAATGTCTCATCCGTCAAAGGGCCATTGGTCAATAACTTCAGAACCCTCGCCCTACATAGGGTGGTCGTCTTGAAGTGCACTTTTTAGGTCTTGCCTGTGTGAGTAAGCTCTAGTGCATGACCTCTCGCTTGCAAGACTAGTGTTTAGTAATGGCCTTGGAACCCGCCCATTGCTTACCAATTGTTGGCATCGTTTCTCTTCTTTGCTGCCTTCTAATTGGGCAGTGCTTGCAATGCGTCACTTCCTTTTCTTTCCGTGGCACTGGGACCACGCACAGATTAATGATGCTTGATTAGTGTCCCTCCATTGGCCAACAGCTGCTCATGCTGTGACTCAGGTAGTATTTTTGTCAATGCTGCATCATTTTTTCCCTTCTCCCCATCCTTCCCTGTTTCTTCTTACCTAACACCTGCCCTCCTGTGCCTATTTCTTCTCCCCTTTCCCCCCGCCCCTCTCTCCTAATTCTGCCAACAGAAGGGGGAGAAAAAGCACTATGAAGCAGACTGTGCTGCCAGCTTCACAGTGCTTTTTAAAAAATCATTCTGTTTTACCTGATATCCAATCATATTTTTGGGAGACCCAGCTGGCAGTCATAAACCAATGGGTGCATCGCCCCCATGATGAACCGTTGTGTAGGATTGACCAATGAATTATGGGCCCTGGGGGCTATAAGGCCGCCCTGTACACTAATCCACACCATCAACACCTGATGGGTCTGACGGCGCAAACAGTTCTCTGGCACCAGGTGACAAAAAAATTGTGGTGGCACAAAAAAATTATGCAGGATACCCCCCCCCCCGGTGGGAGGCCGAGCTACTGGGAAAACTCAGTTCATGCGCGGTATTTCACAACTGGGACACAATAGGCATTACAAGAGTGGGAGACCTGTGGGTCCGAGTACAAATGCTCAAATTCACGGAGCTGCAAAGAGAATATGAAATGTCTACATCACAAACATATAGATAGTTTCAAATACGCCATGGTTTAAAGGCAGCTATTCCACCCTATCAAGAACTCCCAGAGGCCTCCCTGCTGTAATTTAGATTACTGACAGACTGCATGACACGCAAAGCCATCTCTATGACCTATCAAAAAATAACCCACAATCTGACAGACCCCTTCACGCGGCTCCGCTCTCAGTGGCAGGCAGACATAGGAAATTTGGAAGGTGGGGAATGGCAAGAAGCGCTCTCTTCCCCCCGAGAAGTCGCCATCGCAGTGTGCCTCAGGCTGATACAGCTCAAAATACTCCATAGAATATACTATTTAGGTGAAACACTGGTCAAAATGGGGAGAAGAGAAAATGCAGATTGTAACCGTTTATGCACCCAAGTAGGCACGTTCTATCATATGCTGTGGGAATGCCCAATATTTCAACAATACTGGAGAGGGGTGGTGTCAGAGTTACGGCAAGTCTGCGGGAAGGATCTCGCTTTATAGCCTGAGCTGTGTCTATCAAATATTTGGGAAGCGACGGATACCAGCCAAATGGAGCAGGTTTGGGTGACATTGGGGATGACAATTGTAAAAAGAAACATTGCCCTCAAATGGGGAGCATCAGACCCTCTGACCTTACAGGAGTGACGCAGAGACATGGACTGGTGTATATTGGCTGAAAAGGCGGTTTTTGAACTAAGGGGATGCCCTCTGAAATGGAATAAAGTGTGGGTTAGCCTGAATGAACACAGAGGAAACATATGCACCCCTCTACTCACACATAGGACTTGCCCAAATGGGTTTGAGGACTTAAGAGACAAGAACGACTAGGTAAACAGATAAGCCATATTGTAATGTTGTGGAATCCGAGGATATATGCTACTGTTTTGACTGTCATGAATAATAACTGTAATTTAAAACGCTGTAACATGTTTGTTAATAATAAAAAGAAAAGGGAAAAAAAAATCATTTTGTTATCCATACCCACCCGCCCTGTTACTCACTACCACCTGCCCCTCCTTAACCACCCCCACCCGACTCCCTCTCTTCACCCAGAAGTATCAATGATTACCCTCGCCCACAATCTTGGGGTTTTAGCAATTTTTCTTTTATGTTCAGGTTTTCTTTCTATAAATTGTGCACCCATTTTATGTTTTTTACACCTCACCGTCTGCTCCATATCAACATGCCTTACTCTCCCTTTGTTCCCATTTGATGTTTATTTCCTTTTGCCTGCAGCAACTTGCCTTGTGCAATCACATCTCTTCACATGACCCTTCACTCACACCACCATTGGCTGGCTGCCTTACGGTGAGTGCCCATCTGTCGCTATTCCCCAGCTTCGAGAAATGTTGTTTGCCTCAGCGCCCAAGCAGTCCTCAAAAATCTCATTTATTTAGTACCAAGCATCGAGGGCACTGTGCTGCATTCGTCACATGGGACCAGAACCCTCCCAACTTGCCTCCTGCAACTTGTGGGAGCGCTTTGTAGAGGATACGCAATTGAACTTTATTGTTGTAACTGAAGTGCAGACTTTTAAACATGATTTTTAAGCTGAAAACCATGCTTGCCCGTGGCATATTTTCTTCCTAGGGAAGTTGGGGTGGTTCAAAATGTGAGCCTGGGGCACTTTACCCCCACGTGTTTATTGAAATATGCGAGCTATTAGAAGAAACTATACCTTTGTAGCAGGGGTGTATACTTCTGCGGTGTACTGCTTTGTTAAAGGCTTTTTATATAAGTTGAAAATTGTATTATATTGTAATAAAATTATTTTTTTCCATAGGTTGACATTGAGTGTTTTTATGACCTGGGTCATTGAGGGAGGAGTATGTTAAGGAGCACAGTGTTGCTTGCTGCTGACACTACCTTGAGGGGTGTACACTGGAAATGTGCGCTGTACTCCATCTAGGTTCAGAATATGTTTTTCCCAGATCAGATCCAGTACGCTAAACGGTGAGCCGAGAGGCTTGTTGGGTCTGCCCTCTGCAGACCGTGTTTAATCGCAGCTAAAGCACATCCATGTTTACTCCTTAAATGATTTATTACCAAAAAAATGTCTTTCAATTCAACCAGCTGGCTGGTGGACTGAGCCAGACTCCACTGCGATTGCCCCAGAGTGAAAGGCAAGTCCATTTGCACCATCGATACCCGTGCCCTACTCCGAATAGAGACCCACTCACTTGGGCAGTTCTACGTTGATGTGCTATAGGTTGGCATGGTGAGCTTTGCTGGCCCATCGCAATGAGCCATTCTTTTTCGGTGTCACTTAATAGGTTAATAGTATCACATTGCCAAAGGTAATAGCTTGCCCATATGTGAGACCTTTCGGTTTTGCCAATGCTTCTTCTGTGTGCATCTAACCGGAAAAGCCATGTGGTCCCCACCAGAGAACAAGAGCCATAACACCCATACCCTGGGAGACCGCTCTTTGTTGCAGGACCAATATAATTTTTTTATTCTTGCTTTCAAATAGTAAACTCCCACTCTTGAGTTTGTTTGTAAAAAACAAAGAAGTTTGTTGAGTGAACATCCAACATGGCACCCAGTCAGCAAAGCTTTAATGCCTTCAATCGCCTACCTTTGGGGATCTATATGTGGGGTGGTAGTCCTTCACCAGTGGGGTGAAGAATATAGCTCCAGTGAGCTGGTGGGCTGACTAGCTAACCTTAAATGAGGCCCTAGGTCACTGCGCCAAATTGCATCCCTAATTTTAACTTGTGCTCTTATGCACAGTTCTATACACTTAGGTGTGGGCTTTCTCTCTGGTTTAGTTAGTGTGTCTGTGCATAAGGCACATGAACCCACTGAGCTACAAAACTATTTATATTCAGTTACAGGTTCAGAGTTGGCTCCATATCCTCTCATCCTTACTTCCTGACTGGGTATTCTCATATGGCATATACTGCCAAAAAATATCTCCTAGGCATCCTAAGATGGTATAAGAGGATTTCAGGAATATAATGCTTAAGATTCTCAACATGCTGTTAGGGGCTACAGAAATATACAGATTTGTGCTGATGATTTATTAAATCACTGGGAAGGAAACCACATATCGTGCCACCTGACGTTACGCTAGCTTCAGAGCAGCTACCTCATAGACAATGACATGAAGGAATTATTACATGTTTATCATTAGTTTAGATTTAATAGAATATCAACATCAATAAAGGCTTGGCATCAAGAGGGATCACATTGGAAATCAAAGGCCTCCACTCCTGTAGGGGATACCTATCTCCCCCCAGTCTCTGGCATTACGTCCAAATTGGTGAAGTCCCAGGCCTCTTAAATTTCAATAAAAAATAAAAATAAAAAAATAAAAGAATTATGCAACATAACCCTTCATTACCTGACAATATTTTCCACACAAAGTAAATCTCCAGGACTCAAAAAAGTAGTCAAAGAAATAGATGTGAAAAGTGAGAAGGCACCTCACGTACGCAACACCAGGGAGGCTACCTGCTGCTTCTCGCTAGTATGCCCATGTTTTGTCATCATCGGTTGCCAACTCACAAGAATCAGAAAATTAGTGTTCACTGAGAAAAAAGTAGGCAAACAAAGCAAGGAAATTTAGAGAGAAACTTTGATGTCCCCATACACAGGAAAATAAAGTTATAGATTTAATAGAAGACAATGAGTGCATCAGAATAGAGGTCACTTTGGGTTGGTAATGGCAGAAATGATTCAGGTATTTTATCCAGGACTAATGACTTCCCATCAGTATGTAGACTCGACTTTCATTCTCAGGTACCAAGGTTATAGGGTTGTCTATCAAGACCTTTGCTTGGTGAGGGCTCAATGTAGGTAGAACAGTCAGAATTTTAACTAAACGTTCCAATTTTCAGCATACTTTAGCTTTCAGGGAGCAAGCAGGGTTATTTGACTGTTTAGAATCATGTTGCAATTGCTAACATGCCCCTTCCTTCTCAGGCTCTATGTGATTCTCTTAATCTATTTTTTATAGACAAAATCAGTAAAATTAAAAAGAGTATCCTCCCTGGATCCCTGGTGATGCCCCCCACAGAGACCATCTCCCCTTCTAATCTCCATTCCCTAACCCACTTTCCCCCTATACTAGAAGTAGACTTTCTCTCTCTGCTTAATAAAGTTTCTTCTGGCTCTCCCACGGACTGTTGCCCTACTGAGATTCTTCGTGCTGCCTTTTCGGCCTGTCCCGCCCCTCCGCTAGCCCTCCTGAACAACTCTCTTCTGTTCGGTGTGGTCCCTAGCCAGTTCAAGAACGCAGACGTGGTTCCCATTCTAAAAAAACCTAATGCCGACCCCGCAGTTATGGGTAACTTCCGTCCTATCTCCCTTCTCCCTTACCTGAGTAAGGTACTCGAGACACATGTGACCAGTGTCCTCAGCTCTTTTATTGAAGAGTCCAACTTCTTAGACTCCCAGCAAGCTGGGTTTAGACCTGCTCATTCGACGGAGGCGGTGATCCTCTCTGTCATGGAGGAACTCCGTAAAGGCGCCGATTCTAATACTAGTCAAGCTTTGATTCTTTTAGATCTATCGGCGGCCTTCGACACGGTCGACCATACCATCTTGGTCGACCGTGTCAAAGAGGCGGGTATCAGTGGGACCGCCCTCAGCTGGGTTCATTCTTTCTTGACGAACCGCCACCAATCTGTCCGACTCTCCCAGTTTTCGGCTGATAAAATGAAGCTTACTTGCGGCGTTCCACAGGGTTCGTCTCTGTCACCGCTTCTATTTAATTTGTACCTCACTCCCCTTATTCGCTCCCTCCGGGAAAGGAATGTCACTGCATTTAATTATGCAGATGACATTCAGCTTGTTTTCAATATTGACTCCTCGGACGAAGCGATTCAAGATTTTCAGCTCACCCTCTGTCATATCAGTAATTGGATGGGCGCTCACCATCTTAAACTTAACCCCGACAAGACGGAGCTTGTTCTTGTCGGAGGCCCATCCAACCCCTGGAAATCTACTTTCTGGCCTTCCCTTGGCCCCTCCCCGTGTCCGGTTGATAAGGTAAAAAGCCCAGGAGTCTACATCTCCCATGATCTCTCTATGAAACACCAGGTCAGTGCCACTGTGTCCTCCTGCTTCTTCCAGCTTAGAAAGATCCGGAAAATAGCTCACTTTTTGACCACCGAGGCCCTCACCCTGGCACTGCTGGCATTAGTCATCTCTCGGATTGACTATGCCAACGCCCTGTATGTAGGCATCCCACAATATCAAACTAAGAGATTACAGCTGATACAGAACCAGGCAGCCCGCCTGATCTATCATCAACCTAAACATCTCCACGCTCGCCCTCTGCTCAAAGCCCTACACTGGCTTCCTGTTTCAGAGCGTTGCAAATTCAAACTCGGTTGCTTAACCCATAAATCTGTGGCCGGCATAGGCCCTTCTTTCATTTCTTCCCTTCTGCACCCTTATGTTCCCCCTAGACACCTCCGGTCTTCTCACCATGCGCTCCTACAGACGCCCAAATTTAGGCGCAAGAAACATGGAGGCCTCAGATTCTCTTTCCTGGCTCCTTCCTTTTGGAATTCACTTCCGTTGGAACTTAGACTATCTCCCTCTCACCTACACTTTAGGTCTCTTCTTAAAACTCACCTCTTCCGCAGCATTTATACATAAGTACTCTTTTCCCCCCTTCCGTGCCTCTCCTTAAGCAAGTGATCAGCGCCAAGAAACCGTCCGGTGTATGTTGCGCTTTACAAGTTTCTTTTACATTACATTACATTACAACGTCTTTACTTAAGCAGATAGCTCTGATTAGGAATGTATTCTATTAAACAAAATCTGACTCCACCGATGTGATAATTATTACATATCTTAAGTTTTTGGGAAATAATATGTGGATTTTGGTGCTTACTTCACCAAAATCCATATGTCTTGGTAAAAACCAGGCCTTTTTTGTTCTTGTTAAACCTCGCCCGCGATCCATGGGCAAGCGGATAATTACCATGTTCGATAAACAGCGCCCCACTTTTATTAGTGAGCCCCAAGCAAACAGAGATCACAGTTTAACAGGCCAGTTGGAATAAGGCCCTATATTATTAATAGAAGACATTTTTTTGTAAATGTCTTGTCCTGCTTGTATTATCTTTTCAATGAAAAACTCAATAAAATACGATTTATGAAAAAAAATCCACTTTAGTGCCTTGGTTCTGTCGTTTCCAGTTTCACTTTAATTGCAGACATGTGCACTCTTCTCTGATCACCAAGTCAATGCATTGTGATTTGTGGACCTGTGAAATAAAAGCTGGTCATGCTCTGTCCTCAGTGACCTGAACGAAGAATGACTCTCCCCTAGAGTTCACACTTCAGAAAAGTTTTGTCTCCCACATGGGACCATATGGTCTGAGCTCCATTTTCTGGAAAGATAGCTGGTTGCCAAAGAATATACAATCGAGCTGCCAGGGCTATTTCGAGTGTTGAAAATAGATACTAACATCGAAAAACTGTTTACGATATTTATATTGGATGCGCTCACTGAACAAAATGAAGTCGCAATTCTGTCTGCACGGTTTGTTAGAGGAAGGGAGGGAGTATCAAGTGGGATTTTATTAAATGCTATACTTCAGTTTTTTTATGTATCATTTTATCTAGCAGCCTGGTAATACTGTTTTAAAGAGGTTACAAAGTTTCAGTCAAATATGTGATCACTCTGAGAGCTTCCTAGCTAATCGAAAGCAGTTTGTGTATTTTCTTTACTCTGGTGTCTTTGACAAAACAAGCCAATTCTATATGGTGTCCTCTCTACGTTCTTCTCTTCTAGTTCGCTTGCGGTCTTGACTTGACATTGTCATGGTTTGCATTTTAGTCGCAGTGATCGCGATATGTAGTAGGTCAATGCCCATGACGAGCTATAGACTAAGGCAAGAGGAAGCAAGCCAGTAAGGTTACTGAGTGATTGATGGCTGCAGTGTTTGGATGACAAACATGACTTGTGATGGAAGATGCGCCAGTCTCTTCCATTGTTGTTGGTAACTTTACTCTTCATCTGCATCTGGTGAAGAATGGCATAAATATTGCAACACTGTTACACCTTGAGACCCTTACACCTTGCGCCTTGAGACCCTCACGGGTGAGTAGCCACACTTTACAAAACCCTGATTGATTGATTAGCTGTTCTCAGAACACTCCTCGTGTTGGAATACTTTCCTAACTAAGAGTCCATTAAAAAACCTCTCTCTCAGCTACTCTCCATCAGACAGCATCCTATGGTACTGAAGTTCTGTGTGATCTGGTAATTTAAGGGCAACATCTCAAGGTATTGCTTTATCTACGGTATGCCTTCCTTTTATTTTATAACTCTGATATTCAAGGGAAGGTCCAATATGGATGCTGACTCACCAAC
Source organism: Triturus cristatus (assembly GCF_964204655.1). Taxonomy (NCBI): domain Eukaryota; kingdom Metazoa; phylum Chordata; class Amphibia; order Caudata; family Salamandridae; genus Triturus; species Triturus cristatus. The sequence continues at coordinate 804,881,162 of NC_140592.1, read as the reverse complement.
ATACCACGGGTAGCAGAAGTGATATGACACCCACTTTTACGGCTGATATACAGGGTTGATCCCTGTACCTCCTTAACCTCTCCCATTCCTATTTGCTGCTGAGGGTCGATAAAGATGAAACATTGAAAGTGAAACATGTTGATCCCTGCTTGATTTCTGTTCCCGCAGCTGCCTTTATGACCCCTGAGACATGGAGTGGCAAGTGGGGTGCTAGGGGTGGTAAAGGGAAAGACAGAGTTATACGCCACTACCCTAACAACTCATAATTAAGGCTTCCAGTTTTCGTTTTTAACTGATTTTTACAGATAAATACAGACAGAAAACAGTATATTTCCTGTCTGTATTTTTTTTACAGCAGAAAGATACAGAAAATTGTACTTCTTGTAAGTGATTGTCCTTCATGAATCCCAGACCAACTACTAAGCGGATAGGCGCAGAGGGGATTTAAAAGCAGGATCAGATTCCCTTAAATACAAGCATAGGCTACCATATATTTGTATATGAATGTTAATATTTACCTGTCGGTGTAGTGTTTTGTTATATTTGGCTGCCTAATTTACTAAAACACGACAGGCATCAAAGTATGGGTCCATTTCTATCAGTTAAATAAATGTTAAAATATGCCATTCTACAACTCCATTTGTTCTCAAAACATAAAATAAATATGGATAACTACCAATAAAATGGCCAAAATACCATAGAACAGGTAGACCTGCTCATAATTAACGCCATTGGGCTTCATTAAGGAAAACCCCTTCCTTTATATTTAATGAGAGTAATAGCTTAAAAGGCTAACAGCCTGGTTTAACATTTAACTGATGGTGCCCAGTCCATCAGGGTGGTGGAGGACATTTACCTCTGCTATCCGGACTACTATCCGTCAAACTGAGAGATGGCTGCACGCCCAGCTAGAACTGTAATGAGTATCCAAAAGTTACTCCATCTTTCCTAACAGTTGTAAGCAAAACCTGTTGGTTTGCTTACAGGCCGTGAGTCATACTACTTTTTCCGATTAGAAAGGAAGATTATCAGACTTCCGGAGGGCGTAATACGTGGGCCCCGACTCAGCGACGAGGTTCTAAGTTTCTCTCCATTTTTTTTTTTACAACTGTTAGGAAAGATGGAGTAACTTGTGGATACTCATTACAGTTTTACTACAACTGTGTGGATCAAGTGAAGTTTCAAATGGCATTTGATTTCTAGTGTTTGAGCCTTGAAAAAGTCGCTCTAAGCGACGAAACATGTGTCGGCTGTTCAGCTTTATTATCTACTTGTCAACAATTTGTCAAACCAATCTGCTTATGATCAAGACTATGATATATGGACTTTTCTACGTTTGGAAAATAAACTTTTGACTGCATGCCTTGCAGTTTGAACTTATAGATGTGAGTGCTCTGCTATTGGAATTGTGTACCTCTTTACATGTTCATGTATTTAATACTAGAACAACCAACACGTGTTCCACAACATCTGTCGCTTTTTCAAGGCTAATGTATTACATGCTCATTTATGTATTTTCTGAAGATAACTGGTTTCTACCCACTTATGTTACTGTCAATAGGCTTCACATCACTTGTAATCGAACCGTCAGTACTAAATATTGTGTTGTTTTTAAGACAGGTTTATATTCTCTTCCCTTTAGCAGTCCCAATAGTTTAAATACTCAAGGATGTATCCTGACGTCTCCTCACGCAATAACCACTCCACACTGTATGTTAGCGTAAAAGGCCATTTTATTAGGACAAGGTAGTCAACACAATATTTAACCAAACATCAATAAACTTATAAACAATCCCAAACCTCAGATCTTTCATCCATCATCCATTCCCACACTCCTGTTACTCTCTCCCGTTTCACTCAGCAACCTCCTCTCTTATTCCATTCGCTTCCTCACTTATCTTTCAACCTCCTCCAGCATCTCCAGCCATTGCACTCTTGCATCCCGCACCCCCATCATGCACCTGTATCCCCCTCCCTGGAGAGGTGAGTATGCCCCTCATTGACTCCCCACCCCTCCAAAGTACTGCTAGCCCGACCTCTCAACCTGTCCTAAACTGGCGCACTATTCCTGTGGCAGAAACCCGCTTCCCACTCCTGAAACTTGTAGGGTGGGAGGGTGGTCCAAAATAACTCTGAATACTTCCCAAATGGCACTGAGGGCAGGAAGAGGGTGAAACCTCCTCCCCTGCCCCCTATAAACCCTAGCCCTAGACCCCACCCCTAACCCAACCCCTTGACCCTACCTACACCTTGTCCTTCCTGTTATGCGCGAACACCCCGGGGAAAGACTGGTCTGCCGACCCTACTTCCCCCGGGGGCAGCCTCGCGCAATAACCACTCCATGCTGTATGTTAGCGTAAAAGGCCATTTTATTAGGACAAGGTTGTCAACACAATATTTAACCAAACATCAATAAACTTATAAACAATCCCAAACCTCAGATCTTTCATCCATCATCCATTCCCAAACTCCTGTTACTCTCTCGCGTTTCACTCAGCGACCTCCTCCCTTATTCCATTCACTTCCTCACTTATCTTTCAACCTCCTCCAGCATCTCCAGCCGTTGCACTCTTGCATCCCGCACCCACATCATGCACCTGTATCCCCCTCCCCGGAGGGGTGAGTATGCCCGTCATTGACTCCCCACCCCTCCAAAGTACTGCCAACCAGGGAACCCCCGTAGGCCGGTTACCTGCCTTACCCATCTTCCAGTGCACCTTTCGCCCTTAAACCCATCGACACCAAATGGACTTGTTCCACAATTTACTAATGACGTCCCTCCTTTCCATCATATAGAAAGCATTGCTCATGTGCGAAAGGTGCACCCCATCATCACGAAACAGCAATGGCTCTTCCAGCCTCAAACCCACACGAGCAATCCCCTTGATACCTTTTTCCCTACAAAAAACTCTCATTGCTCGGTTCAATTTCCTCTGAGCTTTCTCAACTGCAGCTGGCTTCAGAGCCCCCCTCCAAATTCTCCGTGGTACAAACTCAGTCCAAACAATACATGCACCTGCAAGATTGCTCTTCATGGCCTCCAGATCGCGTTGCATCAAGTGTAACAGGGACACACCAGACTGCTTTATTAAGTCATATAACCAACATGTCCAGGCAGCCTCTTTGAGACACCTTTTTCGTCAACCAGGGCAACAACGCTCCCCAGCGCATCCCACTCTTCCCCCACCAATGCACCTCGTGGTGGCTGCTGCGCAGGCCCAGGCTACGGCCGTAAACCTGCCTGTCCGCATACTTTGCTGCCCAATGCACAAACTAGTGCCCGACAATCCAGGTAACCGTCTTGGCTCTCGGTCCCCCAACGCAACCTACGAAAGAAACAAATGTTAGTACAACTGAAAGGAACCCCACACAACTGTCCCTCCTGCACCCCCACTGACTACCCCCGCAGCCTTCATCCTGACTCATTTACGCATGTAGCGTTCGCAGCAGCGGGACCTCCACCGCCCAATCCGGCGTATCTTATCCAAGGACCAACCCAGGCGCGCCGCCGCCATGCCAATGCAAAAGCAATGCATCCCATACCTCGTGGGGTCCCTGCCCAAACGCCTCAAAGCCATTCGCCAAACACCGCCAGCAACTGAAAAGTCATCACATTCGTTTCTGCAAAACATGACAAAAAATTTCACCTGATGCCCTCTGCGCATGCCGACAAAAACCTCGCCACTCCTGCACAGGACACGCCCCCAAGCAGCCACTTTCACCAAGCCACACTCAGTTGCCCCTGCCAGCCTGATCCGTCTTAGAACGACCCAGCCAAATTCCCAATCACGTTCTATGCAGACCATGTCCTCATACACTCTACTCGCTCCGCCCCTCGTGCCCACCAATTCTGAAACACGGAAAGCCCCAAAGAACATCCATATCATGCACAACCGAAACACCGCAACTTCATACTTATCAAAACAACAGTTAGGTAACTCAGCCAACAGGCTTTGTAACAAATCATTGCCTCCCTCCCTCACCCCGTACACTCCCCCAACCTTTCAACATCCTGCTCAACAATTCACTCTTGGCCATTTCAAAACCCATGTATAGCATGCTATAAAAAGAAACCCCTGCCAATTTTCCTGTAATCGACCCCTGCCTATGCAGTCCAAAACAAAACAAATGACTCCCTGTTCACTTTCCTGCACCATGTCAGACTGGTCCATCCCAGAAACGCGCCGAATTCAGATCACGCCAACCTGTTACTGAACCTCATAGAGTCAGCTATGGATTTTTCAACCAGGTCCACTACTCTTACTTCCCCCAGGCCCAGATGCCACCCGGCACCTCGGTCTTGCAAGCATCCGCTCCCGGCACCAGACGTTTGAAACGCTGCCACTGCGAACGAGACAATGCATCCGCAATGTCATTACTTGCACCTGGGACGTGTTGTGCGCGAAACAGCACATTTAATCGCAGGCATTGCAGCATAAAATTTCGCAACAAGCTCAGCACACGCAGATCTCTCGCCTTCTGCCTGTTCACAAAGTCCACTACTGTCAAATTGGCTACGTGGAACAGTACTGACCTGTTTCAAAATTCAGGACCGCACACCGCCAGCGCTACCTGCAACGGGGAAAACTCCAGGAACGCAATACTTCTCCCCTGCCTCAACCAGTGCCCCGGCCATTGTTCCGCGCACCACCTCCCGTCCCAGAAGACCCCAAAACTGGAAGCCCCTGTGACTTTAGAGATAAGTTGCACCTGCCAGACCGTCCTGTCATCCACAAAATCCAATGACACACCATTAAAGTCCGACAGAAACATCTGCCACACCCTGATCCTGACTCTGTGATGCGGCAGCACCGCACCCGACATGGCCATGCCGAGGCATCTGCAAAATGTCCTCCCAGCACGCACCACACGGCAAGCAAAATTCAAAACCCCAGGAGTTGTTGCACCCTCCGCAGATCGATCTTCTTCTCCCCGATCACTTGCGGTAAAAAAGCCTGCATGTCTGCCACCTTCTGTTCAGGTAACCTGGCCACCCATGTAATCGAATCCAACTCAATGCCCAGCAAAGTCAACCTGCAGCTGGAACCAGCTGTTTATTCCGGTGCCAAGGGAACCCCGCAATCTTGTGCCAAAACTTGAAAGTGACTAAGCGCCCTCCAGCACTCGCCAGACTGAGCTCTCCCGATGAACAGAAAATCATCCAAGTAGTGAGACACCTCACGGTGCCCGCTCCGTCACGTAAATGCCCACTGCAGGAATGAGCTGAAAGCCTCAAACAACGCACAGGAAATTGGGCATCCCATGGGCAAGACTTTGTCAACAAAAATGGCACCTTCAAACTGCATCCCCAGCAGCGAAAAATCCGCGGGATATATGGGGACGAGGCGAAAAGCCGACTTCATATCACACTTCGCCAATTCCGCTCCCTGCCCACACACCTGCACCAAACTGATCGCATCATCGACCAGAGCATGCAGTACCTCGACTCAGGCCAGGACAGATGATGAATCAGCCTGTACTCCCCTGGCTCCTTCTTCAGCAACACCCCCAGGGGTGATATAATCAGATCGTCTATGGGTCAATGGTCGAATGGACCCTACCTACAGCTTCTCCTTCCTGTTATACACTAACACCCCGGGGGAAGACTGGTCTGCCGAACCTACTTTTCTGACTGCATGGGAATTAATGTGGTGTCACTGCGGGCCCCGGGGGGAAGTAGGTTTGGCAGACCATTAGGTTACTAGCCTATTAAAGAGCACTAGAGCGCTGAACAAGATAACCCGAACACTGTCCATAGAAATCATTTTTGTTAACTTGAAAATATCGTGTTTGCTATTTACACCATGTGAGATATAAGGTAATCGGTGGTTAGAGGAAGATACGATCGAAAAGTGTAAGAATGTGCTGCGGGAGTGAATGACTGGGCTGCACAGGCAAGCAAAATCACAATATTAGTTTGTTTGTTCTTGTTACCCTTACCTCCTTAGCCCCTTCAGTGCCCGCCCCTTTCCCCGCCCTGTGCCGGCCGTTTCATTAGCGGGCGGGGTTTATGACGAGCTGGTCTCGTCATGGGCACAGCGCAACCGCGGCCCATGACGAGACCAGCTCGTCACGGGCATTGAAGAGGTTAAAGTTCAATCTTCTGACAAGGGATCACAAACAATGTATGGGGTTTATCCCTGCAAATGGGTATTGTTAAACCTGCGTTACCGGTATTCACATATAAACATTAAAAGGAGACCGTCACTGTGAGCGATAGCAGGTATTTCCAGGAATATCAATATAGATAAAGCATCTCTGTATGAGTTCATCTAGAGCGGTTTGTAGATGGAATAGCTCTGGTCCGTTTATTAGGCTGTGCAAATATCTGAAGCCATCTTGTGTGTTCTTCAGTGCGAACATGAACAAAGTACGTGTGATATTTTCAATATGTTGTAGCGTTGTCATTAATGTCAGTATTCAATGGTGTCATTCCATTGCGGCCATCTTGTTCATGTTTGTCACAGAGTATGTGGTGTTTCTTGGGCGCCATCTTTTTTTAAAATAATTATGTTGTATACGTTGTGAGACTGATACAATTTAGTGAGTCCTAACATCCTAATATATGCATGGGTGGAGATCATTTATATTTGCGATATGTTGAAGTAAATGCTTGAATTATTACTTGAGGCCTTATTATTTCATGATTTCATTCAGGGTATGACATTGCATGGGGTGTCATATATCTATCCAAATGTAGGAGAACTATAATCTATGAAACAAACCCCTCAATGGGTCCACTATTTAAATTGTGGCCCCTACTTTAGTTAAGGAGTCTTAATTGTTATTCTGCTTATGGAAGGGTTTAGCAGTCTCATGAGGTATTCATGGTAAGGGAAGGTAAGTGGCGGTTGTGTCTACCCATCCAGTCTTTGTGGGTGGAAAACTCTTTGGGCTGTACCTGATTTATAAGAATAGTCTATATAGATCTAGATAGCTGTGGGAATCCTTATTCTCGATATAGAATTGTTTGATAGGAATCTGGGATTAATGGTGCCTGTCATATTAGTACAAGCGAAAAGAGTGAACTGCTCTGTACAGTGTAAAGGTGCCCCCTGTTGATACCTGCACCTGGTGGTAGGCACCTTGAGGGGCCTGCTACGGGGTACATGGATGATCTGCACCGCCCATTTTACAATGGCATTACAGCCAGTTTACGGCCTGAATGCATGCTCCCATTGTAAAATATAGGAATGCGAACGAACAGTGTTCAGTCGCATCCTAATGGGCCAGTTAGGACCGCCAACAGGGTGTCAGTCGGTCCCATAACCAATGGGGTGTCCGGCAGAAGTGTTTCCGCTAGACATAGTAATCAGCCCCTGAGTGTCCAGGGCGGATCCAGGTGAAAATAGGATAAATAACAGAGTGCCAAACTTGAAAGAGGTACAGCTGGTATTACGTCAGTCATACTTCCCTTGTTAGTAAGGATTTGTCACAAGTGCTGTTCACAATTCACATTTTTATAATACACTACATTTCCTCAATCTGAGCATGTTTCCAATTTGGTATTTGCACTATGCTCCAGGCCTCATGTACTCTCACAGCACAATACTCTTCGAGTAAAAAAGACTGGATGATTTTAGCAGGCTCTTGTAAATGTACTATTTCTTGTGTGATGATAACCTTATACTTTCAAACTGAATAAAACCTCGGGAGCGCTTCACCACCAGATAGCAGTATAGTTAGGTTTACAACCACAAATTGGTGCTACCACCATGTCATCAATGATTGCTTCAACAATGTCATTATTTATGTCATATTAAAAGTCACAAAATAAGTAATTGAATGCTGGCATTCCCCCAGGTTTTTATCCCTTCTTTGTCTGAACCTGTTTTTGCTGGCCAAAGGACTCTGCACCCTTTACTAATACTAACCAGTGCTAAAGTGCTTGTGCTTTCCTCTTTAAACATGTTAGAATTGATACACCCCTAATTGTCACATTTAGTTTACTTGTATGTCGTTAGCCTATCGTACCACATGTACACAGAGCCTACAAATTAAATGCTACGACTGGGCTGTAGCACTCAGTGTGCCACTACTAAAGTCGGACTGTAAGACATGTCTCCAAGCCTGCCACTGCGCCCTGGGTGTGCAGTTTTAAACTGCAATTTCAACCTGGCATACATGTTTTTATCGCTTCTAAGTGACCCCTAAAGACGTCCCTATATCCTTATACGGCAATGTGTATGATATCAAAAAATTAGGGCATGTATATATAATGTATTACATATCCAGGCAGTGGCCTCCAAAGTAGTTTTTCAATGTGGCTATGCTGGCTATCCTAAGTAAAACAATGGGTTACATTATTACAAATTATAATGCCTAATTTCAATTTGGGAGCCGCTAGAAAATGATTCAAGGACTCCTTTTTAATAGAAATATAAAATTCAACATAATGGACAACTTGGATTGGATATTACTATTTTCGAAAATACACTTTTAGAAAGTTGTAATTTTCCTGCCTAAGCCAGAATAGCCATTCTGCCAGTTACAAGTGTCACCTTACTGCTGATGACTCCCCTGTAGCGAGGTGTGGATTGCTCCCAGTCAGTCAACAAAATGCTTAGTGTGGGGAGTTGTATTTCTTCCTTAAGCAGGGTGCTGGGCCCAGAGCCTTGCTGAGCTTCAAAGGAATTCCTACCCTACCACTGGCAGATTTAGCTAACACCTAGGCCTGCCTTCCTTTTTTCTTTCTAGTCAACTTAACTCCAAACCCAGTGGAAAGGGTAGCTGCTCCAGAACTGGTTTGGAGTGACCATTAGACAGGGTTTGCTCATTTTCCTAGCCACACCTCCGGGTGGGAAAAGGGAGGAAAGAAAGTTTCTGCCATTCTTGAAATAGGGAAAGAATGGTACTCTGGGATAGGTTACAGTAAAACACACAGGACATGCTGCTAAAGTAGTTGGGTCGCAAGTGGAAATTTTTAACCCATTGATTAGGGAGAGTACAGGAGATTTCCCCCACCGACAGGCTGGCACAGGGCATACATTTGGCATCCTCAGTCCCCTCCTAAGAATACTCCTGTACCTTTGAAAAATCACAGGAAAGAAGAGACCTACAGTCTGACGAACCTGAAGGATCTGCTTGCTTGAACCCAGGAACCCAGAAGTGACTCCAAAGGACAATTGGCTGCTCTCCCTTTTGATATGCAGGGACACAACAAACTTCCAGAGGCCTTTCTCCCTGGCACTGCCCAGCTGACCAGTACCAACTGGACCTCCCATGGACCCAGCTACTGTCCTCTATTGGAATGAGCCCTAACTCGCAAGTTGTACTCACAGGGCCTGGGCCCTTGGCTGTTGTTATAGAGTACTCCTCCTGTCCGCAAACTGCAAGAGGTGTGACTGTCTGCCAGCTTTCTGCCTGGAGAACTGACGGACACTGGGATCACCTTATAAGCTGCAGCCATCGACATTGAATCACCAGTTGATTTCAGCTTGTCGGTTGTGTCTGCTAAAGGAGATCTCAATTCCAGAAAAGGTTGTAAGTAGGATATTGGGGGGTTTCATAGGGACCAAAGTCAAGCAGCATACTATGTCGACGTTTCCCACCTCTGTCGATGACAGTAATATGACCTTACTCTTCAGCAGCCCACCATCATAAAGCCTGATTCAGAACTAGCTTGCAGCTTGCCCTGCCAACTATTCGGCAACAACCACTTTTTCTCCACAAATATTTCTAAGTCTGAAGATAAACTTTCCTCTGGAATGAACTGGTGCCTGCTTTTGAGTGGAGAGCCACTGCGGTTGGCCTTAATTTCTGACTGTGACCTCGTCTAGTGTGACCTGCTAACAGAAGTTGGCGATTTGTTCTTTTTGGCACTATTTTCAATCGACACATTAAAAATTATTATCCCCAGTGCTGCTTATTGGATTTTTGTAGTTTTTGTGTCATTCTCTAATTTTTCTAAATTGATTTGAGATTTTCATTTTATTACTGTTTGAGTACTGCATAAATACTTCACACATTGCATCTAAGTTAAGTCTGACTGCTTTGTGCCATACATGCCTATTTGCTGACGCTAGTGGTTCTCTCTGACAAGGATTGTGATCATTATTTGAGGTGGGTTCTCACTTCCTCAACTAATACTCCGATTTCTTACATTGATGATGTCTTTTAAGATGGTATCTGTACTGCCTGTTGTGAGATCACAGGTAATGTGTGGAGAAGTAAGGTTACCTAACCACCAAAATTGTGATTTTTGGAACCTTGGAGGTTTTTAATCTTCACTTTAATGTCCCTTCACCTTTGTTTTCTCCATGAAATGTCAGAAAGTTTTGTATTAAGATAGAAAGGCACAGTGTCTTGTTTGGTAAATGTAAAACCCCTTGAAAAAAGTGTGTTGAGTATATTGTATGGATTTTGTAATAATAACCTATGGCAGATCTTATATACACATGTTGCGATGCTTGTTTTTGGTTACCATGGATGAAGGGCCATGTTTGCTAGACAAGTGTCAACATTTTATGGCTGTTTGATAAACAAAATCATAGCAAGCGGAGGTGGTGGTAATGAAGACCAAGGCCTGTCACCTGGGAGCAGGTCTATTTTTGTACCAGGGCTCAGGCAAAGATGAGCTTAGGGAATAATTGGGCCACAAGGAAAATATTCTTCCACTAGAATTTGCAATACTAGAATTTTTAATACTAGATGGAAGGACTCTTCTCATTGGTGCCGGATTCAAATCCTCTCTATAGCTCTTCCTGCAAACAAAAAGACAAAGGTTACTTTCTTGGCCTAAACAACTATAGCACTACACGATATTCATTCCTAACAGATTGCCTGCATTTGATTTAGTAAGTTGCCAGAAACCAAGCTATAGTGGATTGTACTGTTCGGATGACTAGCAGCTGACAGCTCAATGAGCTGGCCTTTGTAAATACAATAATGCTATCCAGTAATCCCCCGGAGACTGGGTAAAGGCCTAAAGTATCCAAACAAAATGCTCCTGAAGGAGTGATTCAAGTAAAAAAAAAAGATTTTTTTTAAAATTATTCTATGTTGTAGGTATCAACTGAATCCAGTCACTAACTCTCTTAAAATAACTCCAGCGCATACATCAGGGCAATAAGGCGTACTCTAAGAAGATTATCAAAAATATATTTATACAATACAAAAGATGATTCAATACAATATATGCCATGAGCAAACATTCATATCATAATTCACTGAATGATCATAAAGGGTCACAAAAGCACAACAGTCAAATCAGAGTCCATAACCTTACAAAAGAACTCGGCCTTGGGCCTCATTCCTCTACATGGCCATGGAACTCCTCTAGGCTTTCTATATATTTATAATGTACAACAGAGGGTACTTTATCCTATATATTTAGGGCTCCCAGTGTTATGGTATTTATTTTTTTGACATTTCCGTTTGTATTTATCCATATTTATTTTTTGCTGGTTTTATCTATATTTATTCATATTTATTGTACTTAGTGTAAAAAAATGAAGCTTCAATTAATTGGAATATTTCCACATTAATTTAACAGACAAATGTTTACTCATGTTTGAATTTGCAACGAGTTTCAGCAGTTTACAATACAATACTGATATTTGAAACTATTTTCAGAACAGGTTGTACAGATGTACTGCTGCAGTTATTCAAGCTTCATTAGGAAGTCTTTTTCATTTTTTTTAACTCCTCTGCCTGACAATCTGCACAGCTATTCACCTAGCACTCATGATTGACTGGAGGGAGAGTTGTCCAAAAGATAATCAATATTCCAATTTTATCACATATAAAAATAAATACAGAGAGGAAAATAGATGGGATTCTGTCTGTATATATCTGTAAAAATGCTAAGACCCTTACGTATATTGTATCCAATTTCAGGGGGGTCAGATTGTTCCTGTGCAGCACATTATACTGTATGAGTTTGAATCTGGCAACATTTGACACTCTTTTTACATATAGCAAGCCTTTTCCCATTCAGCATTTGTGAGGGGTTCTTGAGTGCTAGTGTCCCACTTATGTATACCTTTAAGTGTTCCACTACTGCTTTCAATTCTCAGTGCTTTGTACAGATTAGAGACCAACTTCGCCCCTTTGTTCAATTCTGGTAGTGCCTCCATTCATTTAGTCTTTTCAAGGATCTACATGAAGGTGGTTCACTTCCCTTTCTATTTTTGTGAAATCTGCATATTGAAAACGTTGGCCTGCAACCAATGCACAGGTTGCTATTGTTTCTTCGTATGTTGTAAACCAGTCAGTTTGTAAAGGTCCCTAAGTGTTCAGCCTCCGCCTGCTTACCACTGATCTATCAACGTAGGGATATGCATTTTCTTGAACTGCAGTATAAGCTGTATCTCCATGTTAGATCTGTCAGCTTTAGGGTGGTCTTCTCCCAAACTTTTTGTTTTACTCCTATTCTTCTGATCTTGTTTTTGTTGGCCGTAAAACTCTGCTCTTTACCAATGCTAAACAGGGCTAAAGTGCATTGGCTCTTTGTTGTAAATGTGGTGAAATTGGCTTACAACTTTGGCACATTTAATTTACTTATTAGCCCCAATTAAAGTGGTGCTACATGTAGCCGGGCCTGTAAATTAAATGTTACTAGTGGGCCTGCAGCAATAATTGTGCCACCCACTGAAGTAGCCCCTTTAAACATGTCTTAGGCCTGTCTTTGCAGCCTGTGTGTGCAGTTTTAAACTGCCATTTCAAACTGGCAAAATAAACCCTTTTGCCAAGAATATGCCCTAAACAGCGCAGAGAGCAGGGTGCAGTGTATTTAAAAGGTTGAACATGTACTTTCAGGTTTTACATGTCCAGGTAGTGAATAACTCTTAAATTCATGTTTCACTACTGCAAGGCCTCCCCTCTCCCATGGGATAACATTGAATTACAGTATTACATTTAATAAGTGTTAACTTTCAGCAGGTAGAAAAGTCAAGTTTGGTGTCTAAAGAATTGTAATTGAGGCCCCTCTTTAATGGTAAAGTCAGTCCCAATTCTGAAAAAGTCACTTTTAGAAAGTTGGCATTTGCCTGTCCTAACCATTTGGTGCCTACAGCCTGTAACCTGGGTCAATCAATCAATCAATCAATCAATCAATCAGTATTCTTATTGAGCGCGACTACTCACTTGTGAGGGTCTCAAGGCACTGGGTGGGGGAGGCTGAGTCTGCGGTTCAGTCGAAGTGCCAGGTCTTGAGGTCCTTCCTGAATTGCCGCAGCGATGGTGATTGCCTGAGGTGCAGATGCAGGGTGTTCCATTTCTTCCCAGTGAGATAGGAGAAGGATCTTCCTCCAGCCATGGTCTTGCGGATCTGTAGGATGGTCGCCAGGGCTAGTTGGGAGTAGTGGAGATGTCTGGTAGCAGTGTAGGAGAGGCGGTGGTTGAGGTATGTAGGTTTAGTGTTGTGGAGGGCTTTGTAGGCGTACATGAGACACTTGAAGGGGATTCTCTTGTTGACAGGTAGCCAGTGAAGTTCTCTCAGGTGGCCGGTGATGTGCTTGTGGCGTGGGATGTTCAGGATGCATCTTGCAGAGGAGTTTTGGCCAATATGCAGTTTTTTGGGGAGTTTCTGAGTGGTTCTGGCATAGAGCGCGTTGCCATAGTTCAGTCTGCCACTGATAAGCGCATGGATAATTGTTTTCCTGGACTCGGTGGGGATCCACTTGAAGATCTTATGAAGGAGGTGGAGTTTGTGGAAACAGGAGGACGAAACGGCATTGATTTGTTGGTTTCGTGCTTGATTCGTGGGTGTGGAGTGTACGAGAGCTGCGGGCCACCAAGAGTTGTCCCAGGACGAGGGGGAGGAGCCCAAGATGAGGACTTCAGTCTTGTCTGAGTTTAGCATGAGGTAGCTGTCCTTCATCCAGGTGGCGACTGCCTTCATCCCGTTGTGGAAGTTGCTTTTGGTGTCTATGGGTTCATCTTTGAGTGAGGATCAGCTGGTTGTCATTGGTGTAGGAGACGATGTTGAGCCAATGGCTTCTGACAATGGCAGCCAGCAGGGCCATGAAAATGTTGAAGAGGGTGGGGCTCATGGAGGAACCCTGAGGCACTTCACAGCTGATCTCTGTGTGTTCTGAGTTGAACGGCGAAAGTCTGACTCTGCGTTTGGCCGGTGACAAAGGAGCGGATCCATTCTAAGGCTCTGTTGCAGAATGCAGCATTGTGGAGTCTTGCACAGAGGGTGTGGTGGGAGACGGTGTCGAAGTCGGCTGAGAGGTCCATGGGGATGAGGGCTGCAGTCTTGCCTCAGTTGAGGAGGGCGGATGTCATCTGTAGCGATGAGGAGAGCGGTCTTAGTGCTGTGGCTGCTAGTTAAGCCATGGATGTTGTTCATTTTGATGAACTCAGAGAGTTGAGTGTTGATGGCTTTCTCTATGGCTTTGGCTGGGAATGGGAGCAGAGAGATGGATCTGTAGTTCTTGATGTCCGTCAGTTCAGCAGTAGGTTTCTTCAATAGGGGGTTGATCTCTGCGTGCCTCCAGTCTTCCAGGAAGGTTGCAGACTTCACGGAGCAGTTGATGGTGCAGCAGAGTGAGGTTCCAATGGAGATTCCGGCACTGTTGAAGATGTGGTGAGGGCAGGGATCTGAGGGAGCTCCAGAGTGGATTCTCTTCATGATCCTGAAGGTGTCTTCATCGGTGAGGGTAGTCCAGTTGGTCAAGGATCAGCTGGGTGTTGTTGGCATAGGAGACAATGTTGAGTCTGTAGCTTCCGATGATGGCAGCCAGCGGAGCCATGTAGATGTTGAAGAGGGTGGGGCTCAGGGAGGAACCCAGAGACATTTCGCGGCTCATTTCTCTGGGTTCTCAGTTGAATGGTGGAAGTCTGACTCTCTGCATTTGGCCAGTGACGAAGGGGCGGATCCATTCTAGGGCTTTGTTGCAGAATGCAGCATTGTGAAGTCTTGCACAAAGGGTGTGGTGGGAGACGGTGTCAAAGTCTGCTGAGAAGTCCAGGAGGATGAGGGCTGCAGTCTCGCCTCAGTTGAGGAGGGTGCAGATTTCATCTGTAGCGGTGAGGAGAGTGGTCTCAGTGCTGTGGTTGCTACTTAAGCCCAATTAGGAGATGTCCTGGATGCTGTTCATTTTGAAGAACTCAGACAGTTGAGCATTTTTGAGGTATGTCAGGTTGGCAGAAGGTTTCTTCAGCAGAGGGTCGATCTCTGTGTACTTCCAGTCTTCCAGGAAGGTTGCAGACTCGATGGAGAAGTTGATGGTGCAGCAAAGTGCGTTTGTGATGGAGGTGCCAGCTCTGTTGAAGATGTGGTGAGGGCAGGGATCCGAGGGAGCTTCGGAGTGGATGCTCTTCATGATCCTGAAGGTGTCGTCATCAGTGAGGTTAGTACGGTTAGTCAAGGTCTGCTGGGGGCTGGATCCATTGGGTGTTGTGGTTGTGGGTGAGGTGGGTGAGTCTTGGGTTGTGAAGCTGTCGTAGATCGTCTTGATCATGCAGTGGAAGAACATAGCAAGGTTGTCACAGATATCTTGGGACGAGGATGTCTGTTGTCTCTGTGCTTGGCTTGGTGAATTCTTTGCCCATGGTCAAAGGGTTCTTTGCTGTTGTGTGCATTGGCATTGATGCATCACATGACGTGGTATAGCTGGGAGTTGGTGTTTGTGTATTTGTCACAGACAGTGAGACAAAGGTGGAATAGGTATTGGCAGGATAGAGGGAGGAGATGTCATCTACCACACTTGCACATCAAAAGACTCTGCCTGACCACACTCATCTTTTGTATCCCCAGATCAGCTGGGGCCAGGGCAGGGAGACAGGAAATACCAAATACCTCTGGGGTGGTAGCCTCGAGAACCTATCCTACTTCAAAGCTTGATCCATGTACACATATTGGACCCTTAGACCCAACTTTCCCAGTACACTTGACCAAGACTCAGAAGGACTGCTATGCTGCTAGGCAAAAAGCGCTGCTATTATGAAGCCCTGCTGCCTAGGTAAAAAGGATTGGACCTGCATCTTGAACCCAGGACATACCAGAGTGACTTCAAAGGCTAGTTTGCTGGCCTCTTGATCATAGCCTCAGGGATAGGAAAGGCTTCAACCACCTTGATCCCAGCACCTGAACTCAGTCTGGTGTGAGTCTCCCCCACGGAGCGGTGCCGCCAGAGTCCTGGACCCATGAAGTGGGCCTGAAGATGCTCTTCTGCCCAGCTGCGGTCCTGGAGCAGAACTGATGCAATGAGATGCATGTCCACGCAGCTGCCTCAGAACCACCACTGCTCGACGTTTCCCCAATGCAGGACCTCAAAATGCATCTTGCAGCATCCTCTGAACCGCCACTACATCTTGCACCCTTGACTCAGGCCTTTGTATCACTATCTGCTTGTTAACGACATGCTCAATGCTGACGCAGGAATTCACATCAAAGCCAGCAGTTTCCTTGGAACAGCTGCTGTGCAAGGCATCCTCAACGCAAGACGTCACATTGCAACCCCTTCGTCAATGGCATCCTCAATGACCACGCAGGACTCCGTATTGCAGCCTCGGACTGCTGTTGAGCAATGGATCCTCGGGGTGCAACAAGCATTTAAGGTACTTTGTTCATCTGGCCTAACTTGGTATTGTATCTGACCTGCACTCTATTGCGGTCAGCCTGAGCTTGTGACTTTATTCCAGTCTGGCCGGACCAGATAGCACAGTTTGCACTTTGTGCTCTAGGCACTATTCTCACTTAAATATTTAAAATTGCTTATCTTTGGTTCTACTGATTGAATTGTTGTAGTCTTGGTCTTAAATAATTGATTCAATGTTACTCTATTTTTGTAAATTGGTGTGGGATTTGTCTTGTGTTGTATTTTAATTTTATTTCTGTTTCTGCTGCATAAATACTTTACACATTGCCTCTAAGTTAAGCCTGGCTCCTTTGTGCCAAGCTGCTAGAGGGTTGAATACAGGCTAATTTTGGGTTTGCTTGAGTCTTAATCCAGACAGAAATTATGTTTCCTGCTTGAGTAGGGTTTCACCCCCCTCATTCAGTTACCCTATTTCCTACACTCCATATCTTGAGCACATGCGGGTCTCTTAAATCAAGTTTTCACCATTTGTTTCCATGCAGCTTCCACTTATTTGATGCTGTAGGTGCCAACCTGAAGGGCTCTGTTTCCCTCATCCGCAATCATCTTAGTGAGTCTTAACCATACATCTCAGCTAAAAGTTCTTTCTCCATTTTCTCACACTTCTGGAGCCATCTAACCATATGTTGTTGCTGGGTTGCTACATAATACAGTTCTATCTGTGGAAACTCAAGACCCCCTGTTTCCCGTGTTCATTTAAGGGTGTCAAGATTTACCCTACTCCTCTTTCCTGATTAAACCAGCAACAGCAGTAATTTGATTGGGAGTGCTGACTTTTGTGTCACGAACAGGCATCTAGAGATGGACACCATTTTAGATAAAGTTTCCAGGCTCATCAGCGAGAGTGGAAGAGAATTCCAAAATCTCATTATTTTTCCAACCCACTCGCGACTTTGCCAATGTTATGTGTTAGATGTTTCTTAGGTGTATGTGCTGCTTTTTTGCCCATATATCTCACCACATTTATTTGCCATCTGACATCAGAATCAGTGTATGCCTAAGTATTTACTGAAGTATGTCCGTCCATTCGAAATATCTGGAACTTCGTGCAGCTTGTACCAAGAACTATCATTGCATGGAATTTGTGTTGTTCTCCCATGAAGATCAGAGTTTACTGTCTCTCACCCTATGACACAGAGGCTCAATTGCAAACTCAAACAGCAGAGGGGAAAGCGAACATCCCTTTCTTGAATTAAGAGCAACTTTTAAGTAGATCATGAGTGGAGTTATGTTTTTCCTGATTACTCAATGATGTCCTCAACAGAAGTATTGCTAATCCCAGTCGACCTTTGTCAAATGACACAAGAAAGTAGATCACTAGTCTGTGAAATAAAAAAAATAAAAATGTAAGTAGTAAGATCTTCCTTTTGTACACTGCATGCTCTGTAATTGTATCACATAGGGGTATATTCCCTTTCTACTTCCTAGTAATTTGACTAAGCTTACTCTGTAAGTGTGTCACATAGGGGCATACATTCCTACCTACTTCCTAGTAATTTTACTGAGCACGCTCCTTTCAAAATCACTACTCTTCTGCGCATGCCCAGTTGTTAGTTAATCAAGCTATGGCCATCTCAGGGTCTACAAGCTAAACTAGCTATGACATATTTTATTTTGTAGTGCATTCTGCTCCGCAAGACATTCACATGCATGGGCAGAAGAAGTCAGAGTGGAGATGGGGGATTTATAACTCAAGGGGGAATTGCTGTGGAGAGGCCAGGCAGATTTAAATGCCCAGTCCTTCTGCTTGCTGCTGTTACAGGTAGGGTGACCAGATGTACCAAAAACCCGGGACAGGCCAGAAACAAAAGTAGGACTAAAACCTTTAGGGGCACATGCATCAATGTTTTTTGCGGTTGCAATGGGGTAGATTCGCAGAATCGGCCACTTTGCGTCCACAATTTTTGCATTTGGGATGCATCATCCCAAATGCAAAAATCGCTATTTAAGTAATCGTAAAATTTGCGATTACTTAAATTGCAATTGCATTTAGGGAATCGCAAATTGCAAATTGAGATTCCCTAAATGCAATGCAACAAAAAAAATAATAATAGCGATTTTAAAATTTTAAGAAACGCTAATTACCATCAACTTAAAGTTGATGGTAATCCACGAGAACTTTGAAAAATGCACAAAAGTGCATTTTTCAAAGTTTTATGTTGCACACACACATGCCCTTGGGGCATGTGTGTGTAACATGTTTTTTAATTTCACTTTCAGGGGTGCATCAGGGTGTCCTTTTGGCACCTCTGCACCCTTGAAATTGCATGCGCAATTTGCGAGTACCTATTTTGTACTCACTTGCGCATGCAATTTCCATTGATTCCTATGGGCCTTTACGCCCATATGAATGAATTGGAAGCCATTCCTTATTTGCGATTCGCAATTTGTAAGTCGCAAATAAGGAATGTGTAGAAACCACACATTTTTTTGCGATTCCTACATGCATAGCATTTTGCGATTCCCAAATAGCGAATCGGTAAAATTCGCTATTTGGGAATCTTACAATGCCGACTTGATGCATGTGCCCCTTAGTCTTCTATATCTGGCCTGTCCTTGTTTTTGCCTTTTAATTCTCCTTACAGTTTCAATTACCTGACCTTTGTCTCAAAACCAGGACATGTATTTAAAATGAAGAAATGTGTTGGGACACCGGGACAGTCCACCGAAAACCAGGACTGTCTGGGGAAAACCGGTACGTTTGGTCACCCTAGATAGATGTGCTGAACCCTCTGTGTGTGTTGACAGCCTTTCAGAGACACACAGGCTGGTTCGCTCAGTATGGATTGCATTACAGAGAGTAGGTATGAGCTCCCACAGTTATTATGAACTTAACATTTAGGGTGTCATTATTGCATTTTAACATCTTTTGTTGTTTGAGGCAAAGCAAAGCTTTAAAATTTTAAATTGACTGAATAAGGCAACAAAACAAGATAGTTGGATTTGTTTCTGCCTTACTTTCCACAGTGCCACTGATCTGTGCAAAGATAGCTAGTTTTAGTTTCAATTACCAAGATGCAGATGATGCTGAAGTGTATTGTAGACATAAGATATTGTTCATGCTTTTATCATATAAAATAACCCGAAGCCTGTTTAAAATAAAATTGCAGCTAGTTTGCATATCCCATGCACACGTTTCTATGACTCTGCTAATTATGCCCAGCAAACAAGGAAATATTTGCTGACCAATTAAACAAGCATTGGTAATGCACCCGTTTCGCCTATGTGATTAATAATAAACTGTTTTTTTGTTGTAAGCTGTAGCTTAGTGAGAAGTTGTGCAATATAAGTTGCTGAAAGTGTTATGACGTCTTCATGGAGAAAGGCAATATATTGTGTGCTCCTATGAGTCAACAAGATAATGCCAATTGTATTTGTGAATCTGTACAGACGTGGTTAAAGGAGGAATACAGCTCTCAACATATTGAAAGTTTTAAAGAAAATGAAAATGCACTGGCCAATTAAGAGAGATCAAGAGTGACAATGAAGCCAATAAGTGGTAAGCAATGGGTGGGATCCAAACCCTTGCATCACAAAATATCTCTTGCAAAAGAAAACGCATGTGTGCTATGTTAGACAAATCCTCAAAAGGTTAAAAAAGAAAGTAAGATCACATTTAAAAGAAAAATGGGAAACCACTGGAGTCTCTAAAAAATTATCTTTAAATACGAAAATTGTGGAGCGTAGAGTAGAAGAGTGCATATATGAGCAGCATCATGTTTGTATCAATCAACATGTATATGTTCAAGAAAATTGATGGAGGGAGCAATAATGTTCAAAAAGGCAGTGCCTGAGTAGATATTTTGTCACAGCGGTACCATTATGCTTCCTGGAACAATTTTAATGGTCCTAGGGTCTATACGGTGCCCCTTTTCTTGTAACGCCCTATGTGGCTAATATTACCTCTAACAGCACTAGCTATGATACGCACCTGAAGAATCTTATTTTATACACAAGCACAAAATGCAACTAAGGATGGTAGAGGCAACTAAAGTCACAAAAAACTCTAATCTGTAACATAAACCTTCAGATCATAGCATGAAGGTAGAAACCAGTCAGTGCTGCATAGGCATATGTAAGGCAATGCAAACTGTGCAAATCTCACTCAACATACCATGAGTGCAGCCAGGTAACCAACATGTAAACAAGGACAGCCATGGCCTGTGTAGGTAAGAGCGGTGGGGCCAGGTTGGGGGCGGATTTGACAGACGACCGCAAGGGAAAATTAAATAAATAATTGATTTTCCCTCGTCGTCTTTCGAAATCACCTCCCCCCCACCTGTCCCCACCACCCCACCGCTCTTACCTGCACAGTCCGCAGCTGCACAAGGATGAAGCAATACATGAATTGGGCAACAACTACAATAGCGTGCAGTATGAATCTGAAAAACACCTACTGAAACCAGTTGCAGTACGTATGTATGGATAAAGATCTAGAAGGGAATAAAATCTCTGCCAAGCACCAACACAAAGCCAAGGAGAGAAAGAATGACCTCATATTTACAATACTGTCACATTGGTGGTTTAAAAAGTCTGTGCGCAGAAAATACGTAAAGCGCCTGACTAATGTCGGCTTCTTGATGCGTCTCACCGATCGTTCTGCTGACTTCCCCAAGTACATTGCTTAGCAGCTTTTATCGCTACTCTGAGCAATCTTCTGTGAACCTTGCTGGATCGCCTGGGACTTCCAATACCGTCCCTTCCAGCAGAGGCTTTTCAGGTCCAACTTGAATTATTTCACGGTCTTCTCCTAACCTCATTCGTTGCCAGTTGTGATATGTCACCACTGCCATATAAATAACAGTAAACTGGTCCTGATGATGGCCTAAACATTTCTACAGGCTGAAACGCCTTCGATTTTTACAGTGGAAATTTTTGCGCTATTTCCTCAAGGATACCCCACCTGACCCCTTTTGTATATATTATCATTTATTGTTTGGGTATTCCAACTATGTAAATTTCACTCTTACTTGTTCTTTGTTGGGCCCCCCTTTTTGTCGCTGTGCATACTTCCTCACGTGTCACTTGTGGCATCACAATTTTCCACGAGCACTTGTGAAAAGTATTCCACAGATTACATGCCATTCAATGTAATGCAGTGTCACCCTCTCATATGTTTGAATATATGAAGTTAAATATGACAAATATATGCAATTAATAAAGTACATTCTATGTTACCAAACATTTTGTCTTCCTGGTTTTCTCCCTATCTCTTTCCGCTCACTGCGATTAATTGCGCTAGCTAAAACTGACTTTTAATTAATACTACGAGACATTGTTGTATGTTACAAATGTACGCCCTAGTCTCTTTAGGGTTTATGGCCTACATCCTGTAGTCTGATACTGCCCAGAAAATATGTGAAACATGGCAACAGCAGAAAATACTGCACAATTAAATGTTGTGCTCTAGTGCAAATATTTTAACCATCCTCATAAGGATGTGCTTTGTTCACATCCATGGAAACAGTCCTAATAAGCAAACTAAAACAAAACTATTGCCACAAAAACTGAAATATCAGTCTCCAGAGCAGTATTTCATGCACATTTAATTACCAAGTGCTACAAGGTGCACAAAATCTCAAGCCATGTTCTCTGTAAAGGTATCATCATTGCTTCCACTGGGCCAAGGGGCAGGATTTAGCTGTGAAGATCCTCACTCTATCCTTTAGCAGTGCTTAAACAGAAGGATTCTGTCTCTGGCTGCGTCAAGCTACCAATGTTGTCCTTGGCAACGAGAACCTGTTTAATTCATCTGGACCACAGATGAGGCCATTACGTCATCGTCAAAAGTTAATAATAGGGCAGACCCAAGTTACATTTAAGAGCCTCAGCCTCGTATGCTTTCCTTCATTTTATTCTTAGAAATGTGATGGAGAGCTCCCACTAAAGGAAACTGTTCACACCCATATCTTCCATCATTGGAAAAAATATAGGTGTGACCAGAGCCTTAAAGGAAAAATGGGCACTTACCGTGAGAGGCATCGACTGGTAGAAATGGATGAAGCACCAGGCAAACAGTCAGCGCGGCAGGGAAATTTGTAGCAATTAATGGAGCTCAACGGCGTTCAGTAAATAAGGAGTAGAAATCACAAAGCAGAAAGCAAGTAAGTAGCAGCCGAATCCTTTTCACAATGGCTTCGGAGAGTCTCTGCACCGCGTGGCCATAGTTCTACTGTATAAACAACTCAGTGCCCGAGCACACACATACAAGTAAACATTAGTAGTGTACAGTATAAGTGCTCCTAACAATATTAGTTTTCTTGTGCTTTTATTTTCTTCTTTGAAGGTCCATCCAACACATGTTTTGTCGGTTGGGTGATGTACACCCACGACTTCCTCAGGGCTGTCACACGAGCCGGTAATAGGAGGCAAATAGACGTCCCTTTTAGATGTTACTCTGGCCATATACATCGCCCATACTTACACTTCCTGGCAGCGTGACGCGTATCGGCGTTCGTGTCAGATCAGAAGACCTGGAACATTTTTTTCCACATGATTACCAGTAAACGCTCACCAGACCAAGAACTACAGCTCCTGCCTACTGGCCAGGACGGACGTACAACCGATGCAGAGGTTACGAGCGACATACTACTTCTAGAGAGCCCTGAGGAAGTTGTGGGTGTACATCACCCTACCGATGAAACAAATGTTGGCTGGACCTTCAAAGAAGAAAATAAAAGCAGAAGAAAACTAATATTGTTAAGAGCATATATGCTGTACACTACTAATGTTTACTTGAATGTGTGTGCTCGGGCACTGAGTTGTTTCTAAAGCAGATCAATAGGGATCTTACTTTTGGGGTTGGGGTGATCTCCCCCACCCTGGAGCACCATAACTAATAGAACCAGAGGTAACCTAACCGTTAAGAGTGAGCGCCTACACCATTTAGTACCACATCACCCATCTTGTAATCATCATAGTTCTTCCGTATAACCACTTCGGAGTCAGTATGTATTTGGACCCCCAAGTAACATATTGGCTCTGTAGTCAACATTATGGGGTACTCCATCTGCATAGGGGCGTTATTAGCAGTGTGGTGAAATATGAGCGACTTACTCCAAATGATGCGTAGACCTGAGTGACAGCCAAATCCCTCCACCTCTTGCAACATTGGCAATAGATTGTGTTCTGGGTTGCGCATATATAATAGCGTGTCGTCTGCATAAGCGGATATATTAAGTTGTAGTGTGGGAATTTTATTCCACGGTGCGCATGATATTCTCTCAGGGCGCAGGCCAAGGGCTCCGCTATAAAGGCATATAACAGCAGAGAAAGCGGGCATCCTTGTCTAGTGCCTCTAGTGATCATGATTGGAGTAGATAGCAGACCATTCACACACAAACGCGCTACCAGCTCTGTGTATAATACTTAAACCAATTTAATGACCACCTCACCACTCCCACGCGCCTCAACACAGCCAGTTTGGGTCAATACGTGTACTAGTGCAGAACAGTGTGCGTAAATTGCTAGTGAGGGAACACCTGAGTATAAACCCGGACTGCTCTGGGCCCACCACATATGGGAGTAGGGGGCCAGTCTGTTTGCCAAGATTTTGAAGAACAGTTTACTGTCTGTATTGAGCAAGGACAGTGGTCTATATGAGGAGCATTGCTAGGGTGGTTTATCAGGTTTTAATAGTGATCAAAATGGATTTTCACCTAATTGGGGGCATTATGCCCTCTCTAGCCATTTCTTCGAAGAGGTTGACCAGGTGTGGGATTAGTTGATCTTGCTAGGCCTTGTAGAAGGCAACTGCTAGACCATCCAAGCCAGGCACTTTATCATTGGGCATGTCTTTTAAAGCTGCGGTAAACTCAGTTGGGCGGAGTGGGGCTATCAGCCACTCCCTATGGGAGTTAGTCAGCCACTTCATGGCAATATGGGCTAAATGTTCTTCAGCAGATTCTTCTGTATGTACAGCTCTGTGTAATAATTGCGGAATCTGTCCCCTATCTGGGATGCGCCACTCACCTGTGCCCCATTGTCGTCCTGCAACAATAATACATTGTTACCACCCCTTTTGGGTCGAGTCAGGGCTGCTAGTTTGGGGCTGGCCCTTTCTCTCTCACCATACACTCTAGTGGAAGCGTATTTCCCTAGGTGCATTATCTTGGATTGTGCCAATTCATTGAATTTGTCTATCTTTTCCCTAATCTGGGCTAGCACCTCAGGCTTGGACACTCCCTGTGTCGCGCACTCCAGTACGGCCAGCTCCTTCTCCAATTTCTGCAAACGATCTGTTATAGTTCGGAGCACCCCTGAATGCTTCAAGATTGTTATGCCACGGGTGTAGGCCTTGAATGCTTCTCAAATAGTGGCCATGCTGGAGACACTCCCGGGGTTGGTGCTAAAATAGTCGTCTATCACTTGCACAAGTTCCTTGTGGAACACTATAACTAGTAGTAAATACTGCGGTAAATGCCAGGTGATGGCCTTGTGTCGCATATCACTGGTCTTCAGTTTCCATCTTACTGGCGAATGGTCTGAGTATGTGCGCTGTAAATTTTCACATTCAATTATAATAATAATAATAATCTTTATTCGGCAGTAATCAGACCACATTTAAAATCAATATCAAATACATTTGTTAGCAGCATGTCACCCAAATGTGTAAAGTCGCAGAATGTCCTTGTGATCATCGGTCACATATAAAATTTCTTGGCCTCAGTGCAATTCTTAAACAGTAAGTCACAATAAAAATCGTGCAAACATTAGCTGGAAGTTACAGATACAATAAAGCTACACGAGCCTACAGTAGTCACAACTGTGAAGTTAACCACAGTTAAAATCATTTATGGCAGCAAATCCCCCCAAAAAATGTGCAAAGTCGCAAATATCCTTGTGTTCTTCAGTCACATCTAGAATTTCTTGACTTTAGTGCAGCTCTTAAAAAGTTAATAACACTGAAAAGTGTGTGAACATTAGGCAGAAGCTGCAGATACAGTAGTGCTTCACGGGCGTGCCTAAATCTCAATTCTTTTAGAAGCAATTTAAGAAAGAATCGCCTAGGATATGTAAAATATTTACGCAGAAAAACAAAGTGTAGGGTATCCTGTGAAGACTTATTGTCGCAGCCACGGGGACCTCTATCTTCTATATGTGGAACAAAACCGGAGGGGGATGCCAAAAAATGGTGGAGCAGGTTCAGTCTAAAACGAGTAATTAAAAATCTATCATGAGCATTTGTTAAAATAGATAAATAAGACTCCATGCCCTGCGCAGACTTCACTAGGACATGCCCCCTTACCAAGGGTTTCATAAGCTCCTTTTCCTCCTGGGAAGCCATGGCATATTTAAAAAACAATTCTTTAACAGTATTTTTGTCCTGTGGCTTCACTGTACCATGTCTCATAAAATTGTCTGCTCTGCCTAAATCCGTCAGGATAAATTTAACATATCTTAACCATGGGATTTTTAAAGCATGGTTGAGTGCGAGGCAGTCCTGGAGTACTAATCGGTTAAAACCTGCCTCCTCACTAGACCAAACCTTCACCCAATATAACAAAGGTTTGACAGCCACAAATTCCATTATGTACTTCATACCTAATTCTTTGTGTACAGTGTACAAGGGGGTACCCTGTGGTACTTTCAGGAACCGTCTAAAATATTTATTTTGTGAGGTCTGTAATTTGTTGGCCGCCTTATACCCCCATACCTCACTTCCATATAAAGCCTTAGAGAAACAGAAGGAATTATACAACTTGAAAAATTACCCCCAGTGATCATGTGCCTAGTCTATGGGCATAGTTTGCAATTGCTCCCATTGATTTTTTTCATGTCCAGTAGCTTCCAGGTATTTAAAATTAAGTTTCTCATCTAATAAGATACCTAAGTAAGAGAAGGCCATGACCTTCATTAAACTATGTGTGCCTACTTTGTATGTATTATGTCTAATGGCCTGCTTACGAAATTCCATAATATACAATTTAGTCTGATTCAGTGACAGGTCCATCTTGTCCATTAAGATACATACCGGTCAAGTAAGACCTGCAGACCCCTTGGAGTTCGTGCTAGCAGTACCACGTCATCCGAGTACAACGAGACAGGGACTGATCTCCTGCCTAACCTAGGGGTGTCAGCCTGTAAAGCTATCAAGGCTGATTCTAGTCCATTAATATATAATGTAAATGAAAAAGGGGCTAGTATACATCCGTGTCAAACCCCTTTAGAGCATTTAAAATTATCAGTAATATTCCTTTCCTGAGTGTATCTAACTACAGCTGTAGTCTTAAGGTGTAGGGTCAGTAAAACATTTATAACCGCTGGGTCGACCCCAAGGTCACCAAGCAAGAGCCACAGTTTATTGCGGTTCACCCAGTCGAATGCCGCGGTGAGATCCATAAAGCCCAGGAAGAGATCTCCAGGTTTGGCTGTCGCATATTTTGAAAATTAAAAGACGAAGATTTAGGCATTGATAAATTGTTGACTTTCCTATGCGAAACCCATATGCACCTCCAAAATAATTTTGTCGGTATCTGCCCAGTCAGATAGCCTATTTAATAGAACCCGGCCAAGAACTTTAACAGTGGCATCAATAACGGATATAAGATGATTAACAGTGAGGATTGTCCCTATCCCCTTTCTTAAAAAGCGGGACAATGGTGGCCGTGGACCACGAGGGAGGCATTACTGTGGCATTTGGTACCCTGGTTAAAACTGGGGCCCAGATATCTATATTGTCACAAAAAAGGTCCGAAGGAATCCCATCGGGTCCGGGAGCCTTATTTTGGGACAAACCCTCAATACCCAACCTAACCTCGTCAAGAGTAAGGGTAATGGGTCCAGCTCTAGAAAGGGGATATAGGTCCGTAATGGATTTGCTCACTGTATCCATAGTTATAAACTCCCTCGAAATGAGCCTTCCATTGCTCTGGGGACATGTTATGGCTGAGTCCCGGTTTTTCCTGCTCGGAGAAACAGGGGCTGTTGATTACCCTCCGAAAAGGGTGCAGTCATTTTGTTCACATGCTTCTATTAACTCCTCCCATGCTTGTTTTTGTAGGAGGCGCTTCCGGCCCTTGATGTCCCTCTTATAGTTACTGCCACAAGTTGCCACCCAGAGTCTGTTTTGTGGGGTCTGTTTCATGGCCATCTTGAGTTTCCGCAGAGCCCTGGAGCACTCTCTGTCAAACCTCCTCGGAAGATCAGCACGAGGGGTGACTACCGGAACTGTTAATAGACTTGCGACTGATTACGCAATTGCAATGCATGCCTGTATGGAGTGGAGTGGTGTGGCTCACTGGTTAGAGGCGGCAGACCCGGAAGCAGAGGTCGGTCAGGGACCAGGGTTTGATTCCCGACGCGGCAGGGTCTTGGGCCAAGGTCAGCGGACTCGATAATTCTCGCCTCGGTGCCCACTCTAATCATGGATCACACTCAGCAACTCTGGGCAATAGCTTGCTTAATCTCCACTAACGGCCCCATCAGCGCCGGGGATGCTTGGTATTCACCTTGGAGATGCCCAGTAAGGGACCATCTCACAGGGAAAGCCAGGATGGGTTCCCCTTCAGTACACAGCGCTGGGACACTCTGCTTGAGTAGCTGAGCGCTCAATAAAACACCAGATAACATAACATAACGTATGGTTTCTTGTCCAGGGGCTAGCAAGTCTAAACACATTAGAATCTCCTGTTGTCTTGTTCTAAAGAGAGAATGATTCAAAGCGGTGATGTCCAACTGCGAAGACCTTAGGTGCCTC
This sequence comes from Triturus cristatus, assembly GCF_964204655.1. Taxonomy (NCBI): domain Eukaryota; kingdom Metazoa; phylum Chordata; class Amphibia; order Caudata; family Salamandridae; genus Triturus; species Triturus cristatus. Next base: position 804,852,914 of record NC_140592.1, on the reverse strand, counting down.
CCTTGAACAGTTGCAGAAATGGTGCCCACATTTACCCTCCGACACACAGTCTGGTTTCCCGGCACTTCTAGTATCAAGCTCAAAGGATTTTGATAGCTAAAAGGACTCTATTGAATATTAAAAGAAGATATAAACCACCTCAACAGAAAAGAAACAAAAACAAAATCAATAATTGTAGCGTATCCCCTGCCTTTATGGGTTGGCGGAACAGGAGAATCAGGGGGATTCGCAATCAAATCCAGAGTATATGTTCAAGCATAAGTGTTTAGAAAAGCATTCAGTTTGCGCCCTTCTAAGGAGTGCTCCATGTTCAACCCCTTCCTAATCGTCCATATGGACCAATCTCACAAATTCAGTGCTAGGTCTGGGCATAGATGACAATTAAAATCTCCTAATACAATTAGATGCGCCTGCGGTAAACCTTCACCCTGTATTAACTCGATGTGACAACTTAACTTTGCAAGACTTAAAGGCCCATGGTTCTTCCATTTCGCATTATAAAAATTAATTAATGTGAACCGAAGCGATTTACCTCACATACAAGACCTTGTACTACTTTGGAGCCCCAGTTCAGGTACTTCACGGATCCACAGATCCTGATGTTTATGAAGATAATGAAGCCGCCCCTTGCTCTTCTCGTTCTTGAACTGTCTGCCGGGCAGAAAAGTGTTTTATAACCCTTGAGAAAAAAGTTATCTTCAATCTCCCAGGTCTCCTGAATGTAGATAATGTTAAAAAATCTAATAAATTGGAGCCACCCATCTTCAGAAAATTTTGTGGCTACACCTGCCACATTCCAGGAAATAATATTTAAATTCCCCCCCTACTATGGGTATGGTTTAAAAGTGGCACAATGGAACCCGCCGTTGGGCTACTAGGCCCAGTGCTCCTTGAGCAACTCAAATGGTGGCCTGCATTTACACTAAACTGTATCTCGCTGGTCACCAGTCTCTGTGACGGTGGTTCCACAGGCATTTCACTAGCTTTACTTTTACCCTCACAGTCTCGTTGTCAATCTGGGTCGTTAGGTGCCAGAGGGTAGCATAATAGGTTAAGCGTTGTCTGTATTCCCCTGAAGGAAAAAGAGCCCCCCACCTGGGTTGAGGGGTGGTGGCTAGTTATGGCGTAATAGGTGGGCCTATAAAAGAAACCCAATAGTAGTGACTTAATACCATAATCATGATAGGTGGGCTGGGAGATCTGCTGCAAGATGTTTCGTGCCAGTTCTGAGAGTCTAAACGCGACTATCACCCTCAAATGTTTTCCTAGACCCTAATATCCAAGAAACCCTCCCAGCCATCAGAATATGTCTATGGTTTTCCAATTTAAATCTGGTGTGTTTACTTAACCAGTGTGTTACTTTATTGATCAGTTGGTCAGTGGGTTCATCCCTTTGAAGGCCAAGACCTGGCACCCCTACCAGAACCCCAGAGTAGGGGAAGCAGGCTGGGGGAGATCAATTACTGGCAAACCAGGGTGAGAGATGGCAGATAAACTATCTGTCGCTACTTCCCATTGCTATGTCGGAGGGCATGGATGGTTTGGGTCTGAACAGCAAAAGAGGGGGTTAAGAGGTCGAGACCGGGTACCCAAAAGCTCAGATTCACAATTGATATCTCTCGATGCCCTAGGATTAGCAATGAGGTTCTGGCTGAAGCATGAGGTATCTGGCGGGGGAATTCCCATTGATTCTGTCTGCTGCTGTGAGATAGCAGTTGGGGGTGTATGGCTGATAGAGGCCAACACATTTTCGACTCTACCAAGTGTATCTCTAGAGTCTGACATTACTTTGGTGAGTTCATTACAGAAATTGATTAATATATCAGTCAGTAGTTCAATATTTTTTTGTTTTAAAGGAGCCCAGAGCTCTTCTACACCCCTCAGATCAATATTTGCAGTTCCCTCCCCTCGCTTTACATTCTCTTTACAGTCTCAGAGTTCTTGTTGACTCGCCTCAGCCTCTTAGGTGCTGGGGGCCCCTGGTCTGCACCCTGGTCAGAAGCAGTAGATGCCATATAGTTGTTCTTAGATCCGGCAGAAGGGTTGCTGAAGCAAGGGCTGGAGGCATGTGTGGGGGCCAGTTTTGGGCCCCTGGTGGGTGCTTTTTTGTTACCGGAGACCAGTTTTGCAGCACAGCTGCAATATCGGCCCCTGTAACAAAATCAAACCCCAAGATTAAAAAGTTCTCTTACAGCTCCTTTTCCCTCCTTTATCCAGTCCAATGAAAACTACTGCAGGCCAATCCAGGGAACAGCACACAACACCAGGACAGTCCTCTCCTGCAGCTTTCTTCAGTTCCACGGACAGAGGTTGGTCTTGAGATCCAGGGGCAATACAAATTGTAGGGGTTTCAGCTCAGATATTTATACCCCAAAAGTCTTTGTTCTAAAGAGTCACAAGTCACTGTTATGTTATGTTATGTTACAGGGATTTATAGAGCGCACGTATACCCGGGGGTGTCTTGGCGCTAGACATAACAGAGATACAAGACTACTTTGCCTCTAATGCTGGAAAAGCCAAGTTTTCAATTGTTTCCTGAAAGTTAACAGGGAGCTAGCGTTTCTGAGGTAAAAGGGAAGAGTATTTCACAATTTGGACGCTCCATAGAAGAAGCTGCGTCCACCCCAGTGGGCTTTGAAAATTCTAGGAACAGCAAGTAATCGAGCTCCAGTGGATCGCAGCTGTCTAGTGGGACAATACCAAGAAAAATGATCCTGCAAGAAGGACGGACCGATACCATACAAAGCCTTAAAGACAATGCACAGGGCTTTGAAATCAATTCGCTGAGGTATAGGAAGCCAGTGAAGATAGCGGATTTCATTGGAGACAGAGTGATATTTAGAAATATCCAGTATGAGGCGGGCTGCAGAATTCTGGATCATCTGTAGTTTATGCAGATGTTGCTTCTGGGCGTTCAAGAGAAGACCGTTGCAGTAGTCAAGCCTAGATGAGATAAGGCAGGAGACTACTGTTCTCTTGGTATGATTAGGAATGTAAGGAAAGATTTTCCTGATTTTTGTGATAAGAAAGTGTGATGCCGAAACTACCGCATTTGTGTGGTGATGGAAAGTGAGTTTGGTATCCATAAGTACGCCCAGGTTCTTTGCCTTAACCACCGGGTTGGGCGGGGAGCCCAACTCGGCGGGCCACCACAGATCATTCCAAGGGGGCTGAATGCTGCCGAAAATTAGGACTTCCGTTTTACTGGAGTTGAGTCTCAAGCAATGTGCTGTCATCCACTTATTAATTGCGCTCATACAACTCCTGAACTGCGGAGCCGGAGACTGTTGGGATTTGGAAGCTGCCACCACAATCTGAGTGTCATCGGCATAGGTGGTCAGGCTGAAGCCAAAGTCCCGAATAAGGGGTGCTAGCTCAGACACATATATATTAAATAGTGTGGGGCTTAGAGAGCTCCCTTGTGGGACGCCACAGGGAAGTGTGTAAAAGTCTGAATTAAAACCATTCATGGATACAGTGGAGGTACGATCTGTTAGAAAGGAGGCTATAAGTGCTCGTGCTGACTCTCCCAATCCAAGTTTCTCCAGACAACTCTGCAGAAGACGATGATCCACCGTGTCAAATGCCGCAGAGAGGTCAAGGAGCACCAGAGCTGCTGCACCTCCGCCATCCATAACTGCCCTGATCTCCTCGGAGGCTTTGATCAATGCCAACTCAACTGAACCCAGCCAGAACCAGTTCTGCTCAGTCCTGGAGCACTTTGTTTACCAGGCTACGTCTTTCCTTTCAGGGTGCAGGGCAGAGACATCAGACGCACCACAGGAGGTGGAGCCAGCATCGTGGAGGGAAGGCCCAGCCCTATTCAGTTCCCAGGTGCAACTCCTCCCACCCATCTAGATGCAGATCTCTCCATTCACCACTGGGACACCTCACCCTGTCTCCTGGAATTCCCCAGTCGTGTCACTCCAAACCCAGACAGCCAATACACATAACAGCAGAGCACACTGGAAGGCTTAGGCAAGAAAATACCTACTTTCTAAAAGTGGTATTTTCAAACACAGAATATAAAAATAACCTTCACTAAAAGATGTATTTTAATATTCTGAGCTCAGGCATACTAAACTCGTTTTTCTACCATGTTCCTGGGGTCAGTTAGGACTATAGAGTGTAATAGTCAAACTGCCCATTCTGGCCTATGAAGAACAGGTAGCCTTACAGTAGTGAAAAACGAAATTGGGTGTAATTCACTACCAGGACATGCTACACACATCAGAGCATGTCCTACCTTACACATACAATGCACCCTACCATAGGGTTGGCTTACGTGATGCTAAGGGAAGGTTCAGGGGCTGGGAAGTGGGTGCACTTAACAGCCAAGATGGCAGTTCTAGACTGCACACAGACACTGCAGTGGCAGGTCTGAGATACACTTTACAAGCTGCTTCTGTGGGTGGTGCCAATCAGCGCTGCAGGCCCACCAGCAGCATTTGGTTTACCAGCCCTGGGCACACACAGGCCACGCTACTAGGGACTAACAGGTAAACCAAATAAGCCAATCATGGATATACCAATTCACACATCATGTTTACAAAGGGAGAGCATATGCACTTTAGCACTGATCAGCAGTGGTAAAGTGCCCAGAGTTATAAAATCAACACAAACAGGTCAGAAAAAATACAGGAGGAAGGCAAAAAGTTTAGGGATGACCCTGCAAAAAGGGCCATTTCCAACAGCTTCCTAATGGCTCTTGAGTGTCTTAAGGAAGTGAGCTCTCCATGAATGTTGTGCACAGGGCGAACATCATGCGCAGCAGAGACTTGCCGACTCATGTCTTGTTGGTTGCCCACAAGAGGTAAGCTATCTGTAAAAAACTTTGCAACAAGGCAAAGGCTATGTGTAGTAGTTGCTTACTCTCCTAAGGGTCCTTAAGTGAATGGCGGGATTGGGTTCTGCATGAGAAGTGGTGCATAGGAGGGAAGACTGTACACACCAGGTACTTGCCCACCCAGGTGTGTTTGTTTGCCCACAAGAGATCAGCGATCTGAAAAATGTTTGTTACTGGGTGTAGTCTATGGATAGTAAGGCCTTCACCACCTAAAGGGCCTTGGGTAACTAGAGGGAGTGGGCTCTCCATGGGAGCTTCTGTAGAGGGCGATGACTGTTTGCAGTAAGTACTCTTCTACCCATGTTGGGTTCAGTGCCTACGAGAGGCCGACTAGATGCTAAAGGTTTGGTACACTGTAATGGCTGTTCATAGTAGATGCTTGGCCACCTAATTGAGCTTGAATGTCTGAAGGGAGTGGGTTCTCCTTGAACTATTGTTCTCAGGGCAAAGACTGTGTGCATCATGGGCATGCCCAGCCTTGTCTTGCTGATTGTCCACTTGAGGTCAACCATCCACAAAATGCTCAATACAGGGTGAAGGATGTGAGAGGTAGGAGCATGGTTCACCTAACTGGGCTTCTGTTTCTATAGAGTGATCTATACTTTGCATGATTCAGCGCCATTAAATATGTACTTTCATATCCAAAATGCTCTACCGGCTTATAGAGTAATTTGAACAGTGGTAGTTTGGATGATGCCATGGGTGATGTCATAAATGATGTCATTGAACATGTCATGAGTGATGTAATACATGAGGACATAAGCAGTGCATAAGCAGTGCATGGCAGGCACTCAAGTTACAGTTAGCTCAGTAAACTTTCATAGGAGAATTTCAGTGTTACATAGAATATTGGGGCCCAGACCCAACCCTGGATGCCCGCCACGACCGATACTGGCAAGACTTTTAAATTTCAAAGACAGGGACACAGTGCTGCAGCTTGCTAGAGAATCTGAAACTTTGAACTGGCAGGGATCCAATATCTCCATGTATCCAGACTTCACAGCATTGGTACAAGACGCCAGGAGCAAGTTCACAGGAGCGAAGGTTGCAGTGCTCAAATTGGGCCTTCGCTATGGGATGTTATACCCTGCAAGACTCATGATAGATGTAAATGGGGAGACTAAAGTATTCGACAACCCTGAAGATGTCATGGTTTTTTGCAGGCAGCAAGCAGGGGTAGGAATTCTACAGGGTGGCACCTCCTTGTGAGGAGCGTCACAGGGAGCCCAATCGGGCACGAGTGCGGACCTGTTTACGACTAGCTGATTTGCCCTGTAATAGACTGGATCCACATGTAAAGATTGTTGTTGTTGTTCATCACAGATAAGTGATATGGGTTTGTAGGATGGGAGGATGTTGTTACATAAATAGTGGAAATGTTTAGTTGGTTTGCTGTTTTAGAATAACGCTAGTGCACGGGAAACCCACGTGGCGTCGGCACCACCTCAGTGGGATCACAATGGTGTTGCAATAGGAAAATGTGCCACGTTGGCATTGTACAACTCAACAGTTAATCCTTGGGTACATAAGGGAGACACCTGGTGGACTGCCGCCAGGTGGGGTGGGGGAGGGTGGAGGGGCACAGAATTGTTTAAAAGGTTCAGAGATACAGTTGTGTTTATTCAAATGACAGTGATATACATTATCTACAGATACAGAAACGACATAGTATGCTTGACTCACAATGGCACATACGGTTTAGATACACTGTAATACGAAAATAACCTTGCTGACATGGAATGTACGGGGCCTTAATAATCAAAAGAAATGCCGATCAGTCCTTCAATATGTGCGTCAGCACAACGTAGACATTGTCTATTTGCAAGAAACTCACCTATCCCCTTCCTTTCTGCCTAAATTTGCAACCTCCTGGGGCCCTCACAGGTTCTTTTCGAACTATAGCACATATGCTCATGGCGTATCGATATTAATTAACAAACGACTACCCTTTGTACACACTACAACGTTCACAGACCCAGGTGGCCAATTTTTGTTGGTAACAGGAGTACTGGTAGGGCACAAAGTTCTACTGGCTCATATATATTCTCCGAATACAGATGACCCGTCCTTTTATGAACAGCTCCAGACATGATTAGATACTTTAGAAACCGACCACATCCTACTGGGAGGGGACTTGAACATACTGTTAGAGCCCAGACTAGACAGCTCTGCTGAATCCCCTGTGAACAAGCCCCGGTCTCGTTGCGCATTAACAGAGCTTTATAATAGTTGTGAGTTAAAGGATGCATGCCGGCATTTTAATCCGCAGAGCACTGAGTATACTCACTATGCACAACAGTACAACACATGGACGAGATTAGACTACTGGCTAATATCGCGACCACTGCTTCCTTGGGTTAAAAAAGTAGTACAATTACTCCGCACCCTATCGGACCACTCCCCAGTTCTCCTGACAGTACAGGTCCCGGCAGAAAGGGGGATTGAGAGGCAATGGAGATTCCCTACCATGGCATTGAGAGACGTGGTCTTTAGAGAGGAACTGCGCACAGCGATAGTAGATAACTTTTCTAACAATACAGGATTGGTTACCACGCATAGTGTGCTATGGGAGGCCTTTAAGGCATGTATCAGGGGGGTATGCAACTCCACACATACAGGGGTATTGAGAGATCTGATGCGAAGCTTAGCAAGACTGGTAGGGGACCTGGCCAAACTAGATGGAGAGAATATGAATAGGCATCCCAGGGACAATGCATCTTATATGAAACATAGGGCAGACCTGCTGATGAAATACACAGAAGCAGCGGAATGGGAAGAGTATTATTTGGGGAAATATGCAAAGACCTGCAGATATGGGGAGGGGAAGCGACCGGGTCGCACGCTTGATGGCTGCTCCGGCCATAGTATAAGCAGAATTACATTATCACTCTGCAGGAGGCAGATGGTACGAGGGCTGTTGGGACTGCCACCATTGAGCAGACACTTTTGAAATACTACATGGATCTGTACACTACAAGAGCAGCAGCTAGTGCGGATGAGAATAAGAAATATTTAGGGGAGATAGCTATGGTCTGGCTTCCTGATGTGCACAGATAATTCCTCAGCAAACCATTCTCAACAGATAAGATAGAATAGGCAATAGAAGCCATGGATGGCTCTAAGGCCCCAGGCCTTGATGGGTTGTCTGGTGCATTTTATAAAACATATAAGAGTTTGTTAGCCCCATATTTGCTGGAGGTGTATGCAGAAGCTTTGGAGGATGGAATACTCCCCCCTTCATTCAGAGAAACAGTTCTGATACTGTTGTGTGCAGATTTAGATTCCGTATATAGGTTTCCAGATGTATGCCCTTATAAAGGTTCAATTCACATTGCCCTTATTTGGACATAGAAATCCGGCCCTTATTTAGACATTGTCCGTACAAACCAAATACAGGCATGGCCACCTACATCCGTCCATCCACGTCACAACGAATTCTTGGTAAACCAGACCCTTAAGCCTTTAGGAATTTCCCTCAGCTTGAATATTGATTTCTCCAAGAACTCATTAAGTATGCATGAACATCTATTCCTTAGGGGTTCTTTCATGACTTTCCTCTGCCCGACTTTTACGTCAATACTGGCATTCCTAGACACCTTCAAGGTATAAATATACCAGCACTTGCCCTGGCAAATTGAGGTTCCTGGAGGATTCGATCCAACCCAGACTACACGGTTCGCCACAGCAAGTTTGGAAGGAGATCGAGTTCCAGCCTTATGCACTGACCTGACGCTGCCATCCTCGTCGCAGAGAATCCAGCTCCAGTGCTCTCCGACTTCCCTTGCGGGGAGTTAGACTATCGAGTCCAGAAAAAAGATTTCAACCTCTCTCATTCTAAGGTATGGACCTTACTAGAATTTAGAGAAACTTTTGGCAACTCTTGGCTAAACTAAAATATAGCTAGCTATACTTTAGAAATGGCACCTACTTCAAACCTCGTACTGCACTTAGGTTAGGTACACTGGGGTAGAACAATTTAGAAGCATCAGATGAGTATCACATTTTAGGTTATGTTATTTATGTATGTATTTTGATTAATATATGTCATAGCTACAAACCATGCTATTGCAGTATTATTTTATCTTAACTCTGTAGAAACGAAGCATGCACGATTGACTGAGTGAAACTGTTATCTATTGTTTCCACGATTCTGAGATTGTTCCGATTCTAAAAGGAAACAAAGTTGTCATGTTTATGCGGTTGTCAGAGACTAATCCCTTCTTGTATATTCGAGAAGTTTCTAGTGACCTCTGAGTTAGCTGGCACACACAAGTAATTAAGTTTAATATACTCAATAGAGACATACTGACCTTAGTCCTATGTCAAATCTATAGTGTATGTTATTCCAATGCGCAGAGCCTATCAGGGATATAGGAACTACACTACATGCTGCCCAACGGTTTGGTAAGGCACTAATTTAACGCTAGATACTGAAGTAACTCAGTCGTGCTTTTCTCAGAGACCCTCTACTCATAAAACTCCATAAGACGTCTGGAGTGGGTAGGGATAATATCCGCCATAGCTGAATAGGACGAAAGTGCTATGTATTAGCTGTTTGGTTTTGTTCAACGTTGAAGGATACAGTGTTCCAAAATATTGTGCACCTTATCTTTGTTTCCTTGAAACTTGCTCTGCAACTTTCATTAAACAATGTCGGAGAACGACGATCCTATCGTCAACAATGGTCAAGCTGTGGCTGACCTTACAGGTCTTAATGAAGATGAGGTGGGTGTTATACACATCCCACAAAACTTAAGGAGAGCCATCACTCTAAAACTTATAAAACATGGTCTGACACCAAGAGGTGGTAGAGCAGTTTTCGTGATAGAGGCACATGAATCTCACCAGACAGAGGTATTCTATTCATGGATAGTATTCCCAGAATCAAATCCAGTAACACATGTGTTTCACTTCTACAAAGAAGATGAACCACCTGAGGAATATATTCCTTTCGAGGATATTGAAATTCCACTCACATACCAGGAGAATGAGCTCTGGTTTAAAGGCGCCCTAAAACATGACAATCAGATTACCAGGCTCGGTGCACTAGGTAGACCAGGAGCAACGTGGCCGATTTTAGTCGGCTATATACCTCATCCTGAAATTGAAACTATGTCAGACGTAGATTTACTTGCTCAACTCAAGGAGTTACTCAAGATATATAGACAATTAGTTCAATATGTCATGCAGACTTTCACAGTCCAACAACCATTAACAATTCAAAATCCAGCCCCTCATCCGGGGAATACGTTAAAAATTACTCCACAGACTTTACACTCAGTCATGGGTAAATTACCCGCGATACTCGAACAAATTCCATTCTGGTTAGCTCAAAACATTACTCAAATCGAAGCAGTATTTCCTAATACTACCCCTTTTGAAAAACATTGAATTGTAACTATTTGTTTACCAATGGGGATCACACCACATCTGGAAGACTGCACCTCTTGGGGCACAGTCTTTGTTGCTATCTACACGAAAACACATGGTGTTCCGTCAATGGCGGTAATACCTGATGTCCTGAAACAAATTCAAAACAAATACGGGACAGAGCCTGCTTTGAATTTAGGTATGAAGTTACTTAAAAATTTCGACCAGGTGTCAGCAATAATATTATCTAATATTAAAGGAGAAGCAGCATCAGTGGCGATCCGCCAAAAACTAAGGGAATTTGATGTAACAGAACAACCTCAAGAACTAGCCAGAATAATTGAAAAATCCTATGAGGAATTAGGCAGAGACAGTCTGGGAGGGAAACCAGTAAAACTACAACTGTCTGAAAGTCCTGATAAGGTCTTTCCTAAAAACACTCCCACCTCTTCTGAAAAGAAGTGGGAAAATAGTAAACAGAATTCCAAAGAGAAGCGTTCTCATTGCAGAGGCAGGTCTCCTCCACAGAAGGAGTCCTCTGAAAGGAGGTACAACCTCAGGAATAGGTATAATTTGAGAAAACCTGACAGATTTGCGAGTCTTTATTGGCATATACGCAATAGGCACACTACATTCTGACCAGGGTCATGTGTTTAGCTCTAGGGCTTACAAAGAAGCCATGGCCAGTCTGGGCGTAGCATTGCGGTATTCTTCTCCATTCCATCCTGAGGGAAATTCTGTTGTGGAAAGAAAAAACCGGGACATAAAGCAGTTTATAACAGCTAAGGTATTAGGTTCGGGTGATGGGTGGGTCAAACATTTATATGGGGTCCAGCGCGCAATAAACAACTTGCCAAGAAGTTCTCTAGGGGGTGCCACTCCAAATGAGGTCCTGTTTGGGACTAGAATGTTGGTTCCGGACTTAGATATGAAAGGCACAATTTGATATCAAAGATTGTTTGGCTGTTTTACAGGACTTAAATGAACTAAGAACGCAACAAAGCAATGTGGTCCTGAAGCCAACCAACACTGAGAAAAATCCGGCCGTCCCAGCAAGGCCTGTCTGGATCCCAAAGCTTGGGGATCTTGTCAGAGAAAAGATCGCGGATAAGAAGGAATTTGGGCCTTCATACAGACAACCAGTACCTGGCTCAGCAATCCACGGATCAAGAACAGTATTTTGCCACCCCTTGCTGGTAAAAAGGAGAAAAGATTTGTGTCCATCCACCAGATCAAACCACACTATGTGGCCGATACTGAACAGTAGGCCAAGTGGACTCCGCCAATGTAGCAGACGCACTCCTCTAGCTACAATCCAAGAGGTTCAAACTGAGAGACTCATCACCTTTGAAGATTCAACAGTAAGAAATAGAGGACTAAGCAACAATGCTATGGACCTTGTACCGCTTGAGACCCAAATAACAGTTCGTCCAGATACACCTGTTTACAAAGAAGTAACAAGTGATCAACTGGTTCCAGCAATTTCATCAAATACGGATGCAATTACAACCATTGACAGAACTGCTTCTGGCTATTTCATGAACTTTGATACGTTTTCTGAGGATCCCAGCGAGCCTGAAACGACGCCAGTACAAAGAACTTTCAAAGAACAAGCGACAGACTTTTTTCATCTACATGAAAAAACTTAGCTGGTTTCACCATGGATTGAAGTATGGATTGTTTTGGGAATATTCTTCTTTCTACTTTGGTTTGCTCTGGTAAGAACACTGGGTATGGTGATTAATGGAAGATATATTCAAATGGACACAGCAAGTAAAAGAGTGAACTTACTTCTCCAGCCACACAAATCATCCCATCGTGAAGCAAGAGACTTGTGTACATCACAGCGATTCCTATACCTGATGGTATAGTTTGGGACAATACCGAACATGACATTTTTGGCCCGTCTGAGCTTTTGAAGATTCCACATTTATTTAAAATTTCATTAAGTGACTTTATTACATCCAGTACCTTTTCTGATGATTGGGACTTCGAGATTGTTAATAATATGATGTCTGATCTAGAGATGACAACTGCATTCACTAATAATGAATATTTACAAGGTTCATCAGACTATGAACAACTGTATTGTTATAACCACTATGGTCATCATTTCTTGCATAAATCTGCAACACCTAGAAATGTATTTATGTATAACCAATGTGAACATTCTCCTACACCACCAAAGGGTAGCTCGAAAACATTTGCAATGAAATTTCCATATTTTTCGGGGTTTAATATCTCAAATGCAGAGACACTTTACTTTAAGAATGTCAACAAGACAGGAATGAAAAATATGTTAACGAATACCAAACAGATTTATTCTACAGCCTTTATTGCCCAACTGTCTAGAGAGGGTTACGACTTTTGGAAAGACAACATTGAGACGAAAACTGACTGGGGTACTAAAGATTGGCAAGTACAGGGAATAGAAGCTTTGTTTAGAGCATGTATCATTCCTGAGCAAATTATGTTTTTGAACGACACTGTCCAACAAACATCATGCCTTGGAATAGCCAAGATAAAAGACATGAACACTCCGTCTTTACCTGCACCTACAAGTGAAAGCACTACACAGGGGGAGGTCGACGTACATACTATTTTGAATAATAACAGATCAGATCCTGAATGGAAAAAATGGTTGCTCTGGCCCTTAGACACAAACAACTGTCAAGATAGATTCCTGAACAAAACACAAGGTTTTACCTTTCATAGGCCAGACCCACGTTATGTCCAAAGACAGCATCTGGGAGTAGTAACAACTTACAGTGTAGGGAAACTTTGCCTTGATTGGCTACAGAAAGCTACACTAGAGAATGTAAAACAACACTTAACTTTACTTCAAGAAGGCGCAGACCTTAGGGAATTCTTGCTAGGACCAAGAAAACCGCGTCAAAAACGTTTCATATATGCCGGTATCTACGCTGCTTATAATGAAGCATGGAAGGTCACCCAAGCAGAGACTGTAGAACAAATACGAGAAATTGATCGTATTAATTTAGAGAGATCTCTCTCTGTAGTAGACAATGGGTTAACGACTCTGTCGTCCAGGATATATTCTTTGGCCAGCAATGTATCCTCTGTCATAGACATCATGGAACAAGACTTGGTCATATTGCAACATGGTCAGTCACAGTTACGTTCGATCATGCTATTAGGCTGGATGCTTCAAAACCTGCGTTCTGGCTATGTGCCTTGGCGTTTAATCAATACTACATCATTGTTTGCATAGTTCAATCTCACTAGACAGATCAAACTGGCACAAAGGGGAGCAGACTATACGGTGCTGAGCATTGAAAAACTGGAGAAATTACCATTCACAGTGGCAGAAAAAACAGCTACTGAGTGGATCATACATAGTAAGATTACTCTGCCTGTTACGACTTTCCATTTTCAGCATGGCCTAAAAATATACCAGCAGGCAAATATTAAAGGTTGGGTAAAGAATACATCAAGACATCCTGGGATTTACCTTACACACACAGATGGAGTGGGGGACGTGAAGTGTTTCTTAGTGGTGAAAACTGTGAACACGCACTAAGCGGTTCTCTCCTTTGTCAGGGTATTAATTTACACGGGGCCTGTGACGGGTCCAGTACAAACTTATCCTGCCACCTGCACGGTTCACCGGCAGCAGTGATTAATCCAATCTTTGGTCAACTTTCAAATGGGAGTTACATTATGTTGAATGATCACAGCTGCTGTGGCATGCTGCCAGGTATCCCATATCTAGTAACGTTTACATCCAGGGTCACTTGCGGTATGCAGGTCTTATTTCCCCAAATAGACATAGTCAGGGAGTCGCCTTTATGGCCGTCACTAAATATCTCTTCTATACGAGTTGATACTCTAAGCAGAATGAAAGTCATTCTTTTACAAAAAACTGTGCCTTTGACCTCTGCCAAAGAAACCTATGATCTCCAAGTCGCAAAGACTTCTGCAGAGCTACATACCCTTTTGTATACAAACTGCCCTGTGCATTTCTCAGAAATGTTAAGTCGTATCCTAAACATGTCTGATATGAGCGGTATTGTACATGTATTTATGAACATGTGTGCAGGACTGTTAGCACCTTTTCAAGCAGTCCTCTGAATTTTTCCAAACTTTGTGCACTCTGTGTTTGGCAGACTGCCGCTCCTTGTAGCACTTGTTGCAGGATACTATTTTTGCACCTACTGCTACGATATGGCAAGCCAAATCACCAGCGACACCCAGTTCACCATGGAAAGAACTCTATTGGAGATGAAGTGTGGTGAGCGCATCGTCCAAGTTCTGGGTTTACCTCGTCTACGAGAATTAAACACAACTTGGTTTCTGTCATTCAGGCCAATCTGGCAAGATTGCATCTTACCTGTTCTAAGCTGCCTGCTATGCGGTGAAGAATGCGTGCTGGACATTTGTCTGACACTTCCATCAGTCATGCCTACGGATATAGATACTCTGCTAGACCCACTAATGACCCATGCTATGTGTTGTCCCCAGCGGCTACCAATCCTGATGGCGGCATTCATTGAGATCTCACAGACTCAACATGCTACTGCTGAGGTCCGAGAGGAAACACCAGGCGCGCAGGTAACATCCAATCCGGACATTGCTGATGCTTCCCATGCTGAAGGCGATAGTTCGCATCTATGTGCTGTTGATCTTCTACACGAGATACTCTCACCCACAACGGTAGACGACTTGTTGTCTACAGGATTCGAAAATGTTATGTTTTCTCCATCCCCACACACTGACTTTTGATTCAAGCACACAGTGTTTCGGAGAGACTCTGAATTTGGCCTTCATTCTGTTTCAAACGTGAAACTGACTTTGGAACTTTTTCTATGATTATATATTTTTTTTCTTCCCGTCCTAAAATTGTATTTTTCGTTTTTTGGCCCAGTAAACTGCTTATAGTAGAACTATTCATAGAGAACAGAATTCTTTGATAACACTTCCAGGGACAGTATGCCACCTTGTCATGAACAACAATTTGACTTGTGTAACCTGATATGAAATGGTTTCGGACCCTTTTTTTTTTCCTTCTGTATTTACGAGCCATTTCATCACATGTATATATTTTGGTTCATTCATTTAACATTCCAATGTGATCCTATGCTTAGAATGGAACATTGCCTTTAATATGTACAACACTTTATGCATAGCAATGGTTTTGTAATATATTTTTAGGACATAAGTTTTAGGTATGTTTTTAGCTTATTTTACCAAACCCATGCGATACTCTGTTTTAAGATATGTTTAGAACTCAGCAAAGACCCCGAGAAGTGTGGATCGTACCGGCCACTGTCCCTGTTGAATTTAGACTATAAGATTTTAGCCATGATATTGGGGACAAGATTGTCCCTAATCATGGAGCAAATCATAGCACCGGCACAAACTGGTTTCATAT
Organism: Triturus cristatus; assembly: GCF_964204655.1. Taxonomy (NCBI): domain Eukaryota; kingdom Metazoa; phylum Chordata; class Amphibia; order Caudata; family Salamandridae; genus Triturus; species Triturus cristatus. The sequence continues at coordinate 804,837,306 of NC_140592.1, read as the reverse complement.
GCCACAGGTCCACTGCTCTAAATTTAAGGACTTTTTCTCTGTAGTCAATAAAATAAAACCGGCCACCCCTGGGATAGCAGCGTTCTTAGATGCGGAGAAGGCATTCGACTCCGTGGAATGGCCCTTCTTACATGCTGTACTGGCTAAGATGGGTGTCCCGAAGGGCTTTGCAGGCTTAATTAAACTACTGTACATGGTGCCGACTGCCCGTATTTGATTTAATGGCAGGATAACAGAACCCTTTCCCATATCTAGAAGCACCAGGCTGGGATGCCCCCTGTCGCCATTACTATTTATAATTGCGATGGACCCACTCATACGTTATTTTCAGAAGGATCATTTACACAGAGGGCTCCAGTTCAAGCACGGACCGGTATTAGTAACCCTTTACACTGATGATATAGTCTTATATATTTGCACAGCTGAGGTCAATCTTCAGCCGCTACTGTGGGAAATAGAGGGATTTGGAGTCCTATCTGGCCTCCACATTAACTCGGGCTAATCTGAAGTTTTTCCATTGACAGACGTGACAGACCGTTTGAGTGGAGAATTCCCCCTACATTGGCAAGAAGCGGAGACTAAATATTTAGGAATTCACCTTCATAGGGACAAGGAGCAAGTACTACGACTTAACTATGGTCCAGAGTTGGACCAATTGCAGACGCAGGTGGAACGTTGGATCAGGCTGCCGCTTTCAATGGCTGGGCGGATAGCCATCATTAAAATGGTGGTCCTGCCCTGCTTTCTTTACTCATTTTTAAATATACCCATTCTGCTTACTAATGTCTTATTCAAACAGATCCACACTTATTTATTAAGATTGGTGTGGGGAGGAAAGCAACCAAGGTTGGGATGGGATACACTCACCCTCCCCTATGATAGAGGGGGATTCGGAGTGCCAGATATGTAGTTATATTTCCTTGTGGCACAGTGCGGATACATCCGACATTGGTCTCACCCTGACGCACGCATACCCTATGCGAAGCCTGAAAGGAACCTAGCTGACCCCATTGCATTGAACGCACTCTTGCCCAAGTGATTACCACGAGACCCACATGACATACAAATGATTTCTACTGCCTGTTGGGCATGGCAGAAGCTCTTCAGGAGAACTGGAAGGGAGACACTATACTCACCGGCATTACCAATATCAGCTAACCCATGGCTACCTATGACGTTCAAAGCTCTGACTAGACGTACGCTGACTCGCTTGGGGGTAGACACTATAGGAGATCTGTTCCCGGGAGGGCATGTATTTTCCAGGACAGATTACCCTCATTTTCCGTCAGCCACATTTATGGAGCAGTTTGTACTGACCCGTATGCAGCATACACTCAGAGAGGTAATCCCAACTTATCCTATAGAACCGAACAAATTTGAGCCATTTACGCTAGTTCTTAAAGATAGTAGCAGAGAACACCTTACTTCTCGGCTATACAAAACATGCCTAGCCTTGATGCCGCAGCATGATGCTAGAGTTAGAGAAGCCTGGTCGACTGACATAGGCCAGCCGCTTACTGACGAGGTATGGAAGGGCTGTTGTAAACAAACTAAACTGGTATTGTGTAATCATAGACACAAACTAATTCATTTTAAGATTAGGTGGGCTTATGTAACACCGCAACAGATAGCCCGGATAAATTACGCTAAGTTCACGCACTGCCCTAAGTGTAATCTTTTGGTAGCCCCTTTCATATACATGACTTGGACATGTAATGTACTACGTACCTACTGGCATGCTATAGTTGATACACTATAGCAGATGACTGGATTGCAACTGACCCTTTCCCCGCTGCTGGCACTGCTGGGGTATGTAGACACGCTGCCCAAAAGCAGTCGCAGATTCATAGCAGCAGTGCTTCTCCTGGCAAAGCGTGAAATAGTCATACGCTGGGGTACTTGTGAGAAACCAACAGTTAAAGGGTGGATCAAGAGAATGTCCTTTTGTGACACAAGTGAAATATATGCCGAGCTACAACCACCCACATGTCGTCCAAAAGATATATGGCAGCCTTTACGAGAATACCTCCAGCAACAAGAGGAAAGGGATACGCAGGCTAGCCACAGAGGAAGAACTCCGCAACAAGGAACATAACTAACGAGATGCATACACAGGTACCATATTACGAAAAAGCAGTACATAAACAACTCTCCAAGTTCGTCGAATCTTTGGGTGCCCTACACCCTGGTCAGTTGGGTTTTAGGGCCACCTATAGCACTGAGACGGCCCTGGTTGAGATGTCGGAGGCTATTAGAGATTGCCTAGATGCAGGCGGCAGAGCAGCTCTGAATTTATTAGACCTCTCGGCCGCCTTCGATACTGTGCCGCACCGTCAACTTTTGGCTAGCCTTTCCGAGATTGGGATCTCTGGATTGGCTTGGGATGGTTCAAATCCTTGTTAGAGAATAGGACATAGCAGGTTTGGCTGCCTCCATTCTCCTCAGCTCCAAGAAGGGTGACTACGGGAGTCCCCCAGGGCTCAACTCTTAGCCCCCTGCTTTTTAAAATTTATGTTACGCCATTGATTTATTTGGCGGAGGAGCTGGGCGCAAAGATTATAGCATACGCAGACAACACCCAGCTCCTCTTTACGTGGAAGAGAACGATCTGTCCACTGCATTAGCCAATAATTGCCTGGCAGCAGTTTTTAAATGGTTGGCAGAAGCCCAGCTTAAATGCAACGAAGACAAGTCCGAGGTCCTCCTCTACTGGTCTTTTCCTCCATTCTTCAGGGACAACCTTTGGCCTACGGGCTTCCCCGTGCCCAAATCAACAGGGAGCCCAGTGAAGAATGTGGGGGTCTGGTTCAGCGAGGACCTCCGATTCACTCCACAGATAAACAAACTGGCCGGAGTGCGCTTCGGCACATTGAAATTACTCAGAAAATGTCTGCCACTGTTGCCTAGATCAGCCAAAGAAATGGTGACTTGGGCTCTCATCCTGTCACGTTTAGACTATGCCAACACTTTATACATTGGTCTTCCTGGCTATCAGCTTAAAAAGCTGCAGACTATCCAGAACGCAGCAGCAAGAGTGCTGCTAGGAGTTCCTGGCAGAGCCTGTACTAGACAACATCTCCGGGATTTGCATTGGCTCCCAGTGGGACAGCGTGTTCTATTCAAGGCGTTTACCCTTGCCCATGGTGCCTTATATAAATCTGGGCCTCCCTACCTCAGGAGACGTTTTGAGCTCTATTTGCCCCACAGGCATCTCCAATCTGCTGGACAATGCCCCGCCTCTATTCCCTGCTACCGCCTCGTCAGAACGGGGGGTAGCTCCCTTTCTCATAGGGCGGCTAAAGCCTGGAACGCCCTTCCCTTTGAATTGCACAGCACTCAAGACCTCAGGCTGTTCAAAAAGCAGCTGAAGACTTTACTGTTTAATTAACCTTCAGCCGCATCTGCACATTCTTCTGTCTTCTGTTTGGCTCATGCGCCGGGATACTCCAGAGTATCCGTGTGCGTTACAAATTCCTAATAACATAACATAACATATGTAGGAATGAGACCAATGGGCAGGATTAATACTAATGGCCAGCAGTAAGATTGCAAGGGACAAAGGAGGCAAATACCGATGACCAGTGTATTTTTATGTACTACAACGGTGTTATAAGATGTTTACGCATGTGTTAAGCAAGCAGTGATTGTAGATTGATGTAACGATTCAGCTGCAGATTAATGTATCTTACGTTTATTGTGAACTGTCAAAAGATCAATAAAGTTATAAAAATAAAAATAAACTATAAAGTCACTTTAACCTTTGTTTTTTTCTTTGAATGTTTAAGGTTTTTGAAAGTTACATTTTAGTAACTTACTTAACTATGACATCACTTTAACCTTTACTTTTCTTAGTCAATTTCTGAGACTTTGTGATGCAAAGTAAAATATTATTACTAGACTTAATTATAATATTGTTTCAAACTTAGGGTTTTTCAGTGAATTTCTGTTTAATTTTCAAGTAAAGATCTTATTAACTTCCCAAACTTTAACATCACTTTAACCTTTCTTTTTTCAGTTTGTTTCTGGGGGATTTTGATTATTTTGACCTAACTCCCTAACTGAGCATACTTTTTGGCAGTGTGTAGTAGGGGGTTGGACACAGCATTCGGACGCAGAGTCTGGCTAAACCTTCTAAGGGGCATATTTACAAGCTGGCGATAAAAAATTATCGCCGCTTTTGCGGCCGTTTTCGGCCAAAAAGCGGCGATAATTTTATCGCCTAATTAGCAAGGCCACGCTAACGCGTGAAACCTTGCTTTAGCGTGGGGATTCCTAACGCCCAGCTTTGCATCTCTAATGAGATGCAAAGTAGGCGTTCCTGACCTAACATGACAGGAGAAATGTCGCTAAGCGAAATTTCTCCTATCATCAAGCCCCACGCTATGAAGCATAGCGTCAGGAAAAGTAGCGCTAACCCCTGTTATCGCTACTTTCCTTACGCCTGCTTCAGGACTGCCTTAGCCATGATATCCTTTGGAAGGTGGATATCATGGCTAAGTTTGTGAGTCCCTATCAGCAAGTTAACGCCACACTACGTGAGATTATCGCTGGGTTTCCAGCGATAATCTCACGTTAGGCAGTTAGCGTGAGGATTTTTATCGCTGAGGAGATAAGCGTTGCTAATAGCACGCTATCTCAGCGATAAAAATCCACGTTACCCGGCGATAATTATCCTCACGCTAAGAGCGCTGAGCGATAATTATCGCCGGGTGTTGCTGATATGCCTCTAAGAGTGGCCAATCCATGTTTTCTCTCTTTTTTTAATTCTTTTTTTCAGAGTCATGCAGTACTCCTGCAAGACTACACAGGGGACTGTGCTATATCCCATGGTACCACTACTGCAGGAGCCGTGGCATGAACATAATATTTTTTATTTTGCCCTGTGGGAGGGTCCTCCTACAAAGACTGGGGCATCAGGGTATCCCTTCCCTGTCCACTTATACCTTATTTTTTTGTTTTCAGGAAACAGGGACCGAGCTCTTGTGTGCTGTAATGGCAGCCGCAACATTTCTGTTGATGTTTCAGCCAACCAATCAGATTGACAAGGAAATAAAAGACCTCTCAATCAATCAGATGGCTTTTAATTTGCGGTACAGCAGGAGAACATGAGACTCGTGCAGGGCCAACAATCCAGATATCATGAACTTTTGATCCATAGTTTGTCAAAAATCGTAGAACGGATTTACAGCAAATACAAAAAAGATGCTTTATGAGTAAATATCTAGCTTTCTGCCAAATTTGGTGTTTTTTTTCTATATCATGGTCTAAAATTCCTATGGGAAATTGAATTAGGAAAATGTGTTTTGCTACTGCTCTTATTTTTAGCCCTCACTTGACATTACACCCCACATTGTTTAAGGAAGGAGCTAAGGTGATGGGATGGACGACCTTTTTTTGTAAAGTTTTGTAAACATTTGTCAATCGATCCAAAGTTATTAGGCAAAAATAAAAACACTGTTTGTATAGAAACTCTGACTGATATACAACGAAAATGAAGGGAGTGATGTGGCGCAGCAGGCTGAGTGACTGACTCCGGAGCACGGGTCTCACGGTTCGATCGCAGGCTGCAGCTCAACACCATGTGACCCTGGGCAACAGGTCACTCAATCTCCCTGATGGCCCCCAGCACCTTGAAACCATAAAGGGTGACATGTTCGCACTTATTATAATTATTATTATTAAAAAAACAAAGGTTACAGGGACGTTATAGTTAGGAAATAGACTTTAAAAAACCTTGGAAATTCATTGAAAAAATCAAACATTGCTGGGACATTATAGTTAGGCTGACATCTGACTCATACAAACCCAGAGAAATTCAGCAGTTATAGGTAGCTAAGCTAACTATAACTTATGCCCGTGCAATGCATTGCTTATGACCTCACATATTACATTACTCATGACATGGTCAGTGACTTCACTCATGACATCACTGACTCAAATGGCATCATGCTGACAAAAAGAGTGAAGACCTTTGTACACTACTAAGGTAAATGGGGCGGGCAAAATGGGCAAGACTTCCAGGTGATTTTGCTCATTTGCATACTTGTAGCAATTTAAAGTGAGAAACATGGACTCTGCTATCACCAGGAGAGGTCAAGAAGGAACCCACTTGTCACAGTCACTACAGATTTCACTCCAACAGATCAGGATGCATTCATGGGGAAGAATGGACCCCATCCCCTGGGGCCCGCCCACTAGATGCTTCCTCCTCTGGCCCCACCCAGAACACCCAGTGTGCAGTGTTGGGGACCGCTGGGGAAACTTATGGCCCCACGGTCCTTGCCAGCTCCCCACCTCCAGCTTAAGCAGGCATTGCTCCCACACACAAGGATCAGCCAAAAATGTAGCTCCCTACGTGCAGGAGCACTCCTTTCACCTGTTTTCCAGATGAAAAGTCTGCTCTCAGCAACTCTCGCTCACTGGGACCGGACTTACTATTTCCCCATGCTTGGTGGGAACTGTCAAAGCTCCCGTCAAGCAAAAGAAAACAATTATGTCCCAAGGGTGGGCACCTCGGGACATAGGGAGCCAGCCCTGGGGGGGTGGTGGTACCCAGGGCCTTCAATGGCTCCAAGAGGGGGTCCACACTGCCCCCTCCTTTGTTATTGTAGGGTCTGCCCCGGGGAAGTGGTAGTCCACGATGCCATAAATGGCCCGGGATGGAGACCGCCTGGCCCCCCTCTCATATTTTCACATTGGCTTGGCCCCGGGGTGGAGGTGGTCTTGTACGGCCTCCCCCACAGACCTGGGCCCGCCACCTCCTTGGGGCAGATCTAAAAGAAAATGGGGGAGCCTCGTGGACCCCACTGTGCCCTCAGGACCACGAGCTCCCTAGAGCTATCTCTTTTGTAATGGGGGTCTCAGTGACCACCACAGGCTCCATAACCGCCTGATCCTTGTGGACCACCAGAATCATTGTTTTTTAAATGGGAGGGGGCCATGTGGCCCCCTTACAGGCTGGTTTTGGCCTTGGTGGCTGCCATCTCCCCGGGGTAGGCACTACTCCAAGAATGGAAGGTGAGCACAGACCCCCACCTGGAGCCATAGATGGCCCTGGCGATCACCAACCCCCATGGCTAGCTCCTGCTATTTCCTGGGGTGCCCACCCCCAGTGACATAGCAGTTTTCTATTACTTGGCGAGAGAATTACCACTCCCGCCAAGCCATAGCAATCTGTGCTTCACTTCCAGCAAGGAAGAGCACTTTAAAATGATCCCACTTGCTGGAAGTGGAACACAATTGCTTTGACAAAGAGGGAGCTGCTGAACATGCAAGCTCCTTCAATAGGCGTAAAGCTGGCAGGGCCTTGAATCTCCCGCCGCAATCCCCACCAGAGTGTGTGCCCTGGTTGGGACCAGGGTACCCACAAGAGATGCCGCGCCACGGGGGATGGTGTCCCGGGGGCTGAAATCAGCCTGGGAGGGGGCCGCATGGCCCCCCTCCCCTTATTTATTAAGAAAAGTAGACATAGAGGCCAGGCCCCGGGGAATGGGGTCCCTGGGGCCAAAATCATGCGAGGGCGCTCATTTAAGCTTTTTTGTTTTTATTTTAAAAGGCCGGGCCCCGGGAGATAGGGTACCAGGCTGAAAGAATGCTGGTATGGACCCCCGACAGTTAGCTAACTATAGACCCATCTCGCTTCTCCCTTACCCTGCAAACATTCTTGAGGCACATGTAGCTAAACTTCTCTGTGTTTTCATCGAAGAGTCGGATTTCCTAGATCCCTACCAAGCAGGTTTTCGGCCCTCTCATTCAACTGAATCAGTCATTCTAAATGTTGTGGACGACCTGAAGGAAGGGGCAGACAGGGGGTGCATGCAAGCATTGGCCCTACTCGATCTGTCGGCGGCATTCGATACCGTGGATCATGCGATACTAGCTGATAGAATGGAGGCGGCAGGTCTCAGAGGCACTGCCTTAGAATGGATGACATTCTTTCTGAAAGATCGTACTCAATTGGTTAGGCTTGCATCCTACAGCTCTGCCATTGTCACCACAACCTGTGGGGTGCCTCAGGGCTCCTGCCTGTACCCCCACCTCTTTACCCTCTATATCCGCCCCTTGATTCACTCCCTCCAACAAAGGAAGGTTAAGATCTACAATTATGCGGATGACATGCAATTATTTTTTCAATTGACGAGACTCGGGATTGCAAGTCATTTTTCCGAAAAACTGTGTTATTCATCAAACACTGGATGAACCGTCTTAAATTGAACTCTGATAAAACAGAGATAGTAATTTCCAACAATAGACTAAACCATTGGACTCCTACTCACTGGCCAGAAACATTAGGAGTTCCACCAATCCCTAAGAGTGCTGTAAAGAGTCTTGGCATCCAAATTGACACTAACCTTTCTATGCAATCCCATATAAACATGGTTACGTCATCCTGCTTTTATCAACTGAGAAACTTCAGAAAGATCAGAAGATTTTTCATTAGGGAGGCAAGCATGGTAATCATGATGGCCATGATTCTGTCCGGAATTGACTATGCCAATGCCATCTACCTAGGTCTCCCTATCAACCAAACTTATAAGCTTCAGTTGATACAAAATCAAGCTGCCAGAATCATCTTCCAACAACTTTCAGGCACTGTCATACAAAACCATTAATGAAGGAGCTCCATTGGCTTCCCGTAGTACAACGGTCTATGTTTAAGACGGGCTGCATTATCTTCAAAGCAATCAATGACAGGGGCCCTAAATTTATCTTTACAAAGATTCATCTTTACCTCACAAAACCGAATCTCAGTTCGGCACAAATGAGCTTGTTGACAGTCCCAAGATTTAAGCGCAAAATAATGGGCGGTTTACGATTCTCTAAGGTGGGCCCCCAACTCTGGAACTCCATTCCGATCAAGATCAGACAGACAATTGATTATATGAGTTTTCAGAAAAAATTGAAAACCTGGCTTTTCACTCAGGCCTATTGCTAGATACAACTTCTGTGGTGGCTCTTAACTTAGCGCCAACAGACCTTAGGTGTATGTGCGCTTTTATACATTTTTCTTATAACATAAAATAGCAGGGAAGTGGGACCACGTTACCCTTTCCCCTAATAATTATTTTTGTAAAGACCATGCCCCCTTTCACTGTGCTACAACACACCTCCTGGTGCACAACTGGTTGGGGATGAAGTCCACTTGGCTGCAGAGGTTCCTTTGGGGATAACAAGCACTCCTTTTATCTTGAGTAAGTCCCACACAGTGGGATTGCTGAGAGGTCTTTGGAGGCCATGCCCCCTTTCTCCTCCACTGTGCCAATGTGCCTCCTAGTGCACTACTGGTTGGGGGATAGAGACCCCTTGGCTGCTGAGGGTCCTTGGAGGCCAACTAGCCCCTCCTGTTACCGTCACTAAGTCCCACACAGTGGGATTGCTGAGCGGTCTTCGGATGCCATGCCCCCTTTCTCCATCCCTATACAAATGCACCGCCTGGCACACTGCTGGTTGGGGCATGAAGACCTCTTGGATGTTGAGGGTCCTTGGGGGCCAAGAAGCCCTCCTGTTACCTCAAGTAGGTCCAAAACAGCGGGATTCCTGAGAGCCGATCAGAGGCCTTGCACCCTTTCTCCACTACTCTGAAAATACGACTACTAGTTAAGAAGCCATAGAAATACACTTAAAAAAAGCAGAGGTTAAACGGACGTTATAGCTAGGAAATAGAATTTGAAAAACCTTAGAAATTCACTGAAAAAAACTAAGGTTACAGGGAAGTTACAGTTAGGAAATAGAATTTTAAAAACCTTGAAAATTCACGGAATAAACTAAAGGTTACATGGACGTTATAGTTAGGCTCAGATGTCACTCGTACAAAACCATAGAAATTCAGCAGTTATTGTTAACTGAGCTAATTATAACTTACGCCCCAGCAATGCACTGCTTATGACCTTGCATATTACATCACTCGTGACATGGTCAGTGACATCACTGATGATATCACTGATGACATCTCAGAGGACATCACTGATGACATCATCCACAGAACCACTCACACCCCATAAAACATCTTGTATGCACATTCACACACCCACACAACCACTCATATACCCATTCACTGACCCATACCAGTATTCACACACCCACTCACTCTTCCATAGACCCACTCACAAACCCACTCACTCACTTGTACAGCTACTCACACACCCACTTATTTACCTAGTCACTCACACACCTACTCACCACCCATATAGCCTCTGAACACTGCCACTCACTCACTCATAGAATTACTCACACACTCACTCACAAACCCACAGAGCCACTTGCAAACCCATTAACACATCCATACAAGCACTCAGACACCCACTCACTCACCCATACAGTCACTACACACTCTCTTACCCACCCCATAGAGCCACTCACAGTGCCACTCACTCACTCATACAGCCACTGACACACCCACTCACTCACCAATGTAGCCTTCAGTAAGGCTACTTTAAATAGCGTGTTATTGGGCTACATTTATTTTCACTGCTATGGCAGTATATACATGTTTATATACATATACACATATTACACAGTGGTGGTCACCACTGTGTAGTTATTATTCAGTCGCACGTACTTTCCATTGAAAAGGCATTTTTTTTGCTTTTAACTTTAGGCCTCGTGGACAGATTTCCATGAACCTCAGCAATCTATCAATCCAGTCAGCTAAGTTCTGGCATGGCAAGTTTTGTGAAGATCCACCAACAGGAAAAAAAAAGTTAAAAGGGCATGAAAAGGTATATCCTTTCCCATTTTGTTTTTCATAGGAAATGTTGGCATAAGATAGAGCAAAAAACGCTGAACAGATTTAATCCGAACTTGACATGAATGTAGAACTTTCCTTAGAAAGAGTGCTTTTTGATTTATTGTAAGTCTGCTCAGTAGGTTTTAAGATATTTGGGTTTAAAAAAAAGGTCCCGGTGGGATTTAAAGAGTGAGCACGTTTGTATATATTCACTATAACTCACCTGTCACATTTTTTTTTTTTTACACAATGTCATTTGCTGGTCTAGGGCTAAGCCAATCACTAAAATGAGTGACTTGCTTTGGTGTGTTACGGACTACCCCACTCATTCACATATAATTTGAGCACTACAATGGAAGCAAAATTATAGAGAGGTAGAGGGTGTCTAATGCAGGTCCATGTTGATGCACACCCTAACTCACCCACCTATGCAGTAAGGGTCACAATCAGGGATTTATTTGCTCCAATGGAAGAAAACCTACAGTGAGGCGGAAGGTGTCTCGTATCGGTCCAGGTCGATGCACAATCCTCCTTACACACGTATGCATTCATGACTACAGTCAGGGACATAAGTGATCCAACGGAAGCAAAATTACAGTGAGGCACCGGCTATCACTTGCATTTCTAGGCTTATGTAGACACCCATTCACCCATGTATGCACTTAGGGCCACACCAAGGGATCTGATCTCTCCAATGCAAGCATAAGTACAGTGAGGCAGAGTGTGTCTCACGAAGGTGCAGTTTTATGCAAACCATTCCTGTTGGACTTGGCCCTCTTTGCAGGGTCACCTCACCCCTCCTGCTTTCTGAACCCATTTTTATTGACTTTTAGGACTCTGGGCTCCTTACCACTATTAACCTGTGCTAAAGTGCTTATACTTCATACATGATAAAATTGGCTTGCACCCAATTGGCACTTTTAATATACTTATAAGTCCTTAGTAAAAAGGAGCAGCTCCTCCACTGGAGCAGCGGAGTTCCGCCCCACTTAAATGTCCCCGAGATGAAAAATAAAATGGTAATTCAAATCCATTTTATCTTTCATCCTCCCGCCCTGAACCTAGTTTCAGGGTGGGGCGAGGTTTACTGAGAGCAGCAGCAGGGAGAAGGGTGGGGTGTATGTGCACTTTTTAAAGTGTGCATGTCCCTTTGGCTGGCCGTCTTGAGACATCCAGACAGATATGTGTACTTTGAAGCCTCTAACCCAGCTGTCTGAAGACAGCTGGGTTAGAGTAAGTGCAGGCCTCCAGAGCACTGTGGAGCGTCGAGTGAGGCCGCTCCATCCAATCCGTTCGCTGCTCTCACAGCATGAGAGCAGTGCCAGACTTGTTAAAGGGAATTTCCTGGTGGCCAGGATGCAGTCGCTAGAGGTCTGGGTCAGGATTAGTCATAAAGTAAGTTTACTTTTAAAATATTTTAAGTTCATTTGCGTGCGAGCCTGTATTTGTATATTTTTTGCACACACGTTGATGCCAGCTGCCACTGATAGTAAAGTGGTAGTACGTATACCCAGGGCCTGTGAATTGAATACTACTAGTGGGCCTGCAGCACTTATTGTGGCCAGTGTTCCCTGTAGGGTGTGTGCCTACACGCACTTGCACCGTAACTACCCTGAGCGCGCAATCTCTATTGTGAAGCGTGCACACGTCACCAAGACATCCCTTTGCAGCTGCTGCTTTTAAAAAGAGAGTGGCACAAAAAGAGGCTCACTTGCTTGTAGGCTCACAAGGAGCAGCCCACCCTGGAAGAGGAAAGCACGAGCAGTGTGCCTCTTCCACGGCAGATATCGGGATTGTCGAGGGTCACAAGTTGCACCACATGTGGCTCCCTCTCAAGTTTTGGAGACAGGAGATGGTTAATGCCTCTCAGGGCATGACCCGTGATTTACAGATTAACGTATTTTTAAAAGCTGTGCACTTGTCGGCATTATTTGGCATCTAAGGGCACGACGCAGAGCATGCTGATAATATTTTAAGTTCATGCTAAAGCTCATCTGTATTCAAAAGACAAGTACTCAGTGCTTAGTTTCATATACTCGCTTTAGTCATTTAGAAAAGTGCTTTCTGACCCTGTCCGGCATGCTGCGTAGTGCATTTAATGGAAATATATAAGTGCATGCTCTCATTATTCAGAGCGCCTGTTTGCTCCTAAGATGTGCTGGTACTCTCACATTAAATGTGTTGCAGCAGTGCCGAAAAGTGCAGGTACTCTCCCTTTCAAATTAAAGAAGTGCAGGTACTCAGTACGGGTAGTACCTGCCCATTAAAAGCACTGATGCTTCATCATTATATGCCCTCAGTGCAGCAGCACCATTAAGACTAGTCATTTTCCCATGCTTCTTTACCTGTATACTTCCTGCCTAGACTTGGTCTCTGTAATTGCAGTCACTTTACACAAACAAGAGAGTGTGAGTGGTTGTCTAGGGCTTTCACATACCCACCCGTATAACACAGTTATTTACACCAAATAATGTGACAGCAATCATACCATTGTGTTATCTCATTATAAATGTGGAATACGCTCATCCCTTATAGTTTATTCTTTCGTGCCAACTGTTTATTGGATGTATTTACTACTTCCCTCACACCCACACATGAGAGCACAGCCTCAACACTCACAAGCCCTCTCGTACAAAACACACTAAACTACTACTCACTTACACGTCACCTACAACTTTCTTCCCTCATTGCTAGCGCCCGCAGCACAGCTCCCCAGCAGCAGATGCCAAAGGCCCAACAACCACCTCCCACCACACAAAGGAGGCAGCCCCCTTGCTGCTCTGCTGCGCACAGCAGGGTCTTGCTTCACCCAAGGGACTGGCCTCAATCTTCATCTCAGGTGACCCTCGGTCTGTATGGTGATTGCAGTCAGAGCCACAGAAAGTGTTTAGGAGTGTTTTTCTTGCCCCATTACACCTGTTATTACACATGTTTAAGACTTCATAGGTGAGCTGTGGTTATTGAAGATAGATATAAAGGCATCTTTTCCAAAGAAAGTCCCGAAGCACGTTGCAATGCAAGGGATTAATTATGTCACCATTCGGAACATTCAAGAGCCACTCCTGGAGGGCACAAGTGTTTTGCCACTCTGGAACTACTATGGTGCTAAGGCTTCAGTAGTGAAGAGTGGCGCTGCAGCTAACCAGAAAGCAGCTATCCCACTTAGAAACTAATGGCTATGGGTGCTGCCAGGTATAACCTGATGTACTCCTTGTCAGGAGTATGTCCTGTGTCCAGATCTAATTTTTCATTTCATCCTGATTATTTTTTGATTTCCCTTTTAGAAGTGTAGAAGTAGGAGAATTCAAAATTTAAATACTTAATGATTTACTCCCCCGAGCAGGATAACGTGCCAATAAAGCATTACAAAAATGGTACATCATTGGGCATGAGTTCTGGCCCTCGTGTATTTTTACACATTAATCATTGCAAGCACTCATTTGTGTGTGCTCCTCATGACTGAGGATATGTCTTTCATCTTGCAGCCTAAGGCGTGGAGTAACTGATTAGTAGCTGTGCTTGCATGCCTGATTTGTGCCACGGACTTAAGTAGCTGTTAGACCTGTCATCCTTAGGGTGGTCTTCCACCAAACATTGTGCCTGCTTAGCTCCTCTTTTTGTTGGTTCTTTTTGCTGGCCTTAGGACTTGAGCACTAATTGTGCCACCCACACAAGTAGCCTTTCACCCCTACCTCAGGCTTACCATATCAGGGCCTGTGTGTGCATTTTACCTCCACCCCGACTTGGCAATTAAACTACTTGCCAAGCCTTAAATCCCCTTTTATTACACATATGTCACCCCTAAGGTAGGTCCTGGGTAGCCCATAGGGCAGGTTGCTGTGTAAGTAAAAGGTAGGGCATGTACTTTTAAATTTTGCACGTCCTGGTAGTGACAAACAGCTACATTTGCTTTTCCGTACTGTGAGGCCTACTGCTCTCTTATGCTAGCATTGGGAATTCCTTAATACACTTTTAAGAAGTATTTCATGATCAGAAAGGAGTAGCTGCATCATATTTTATATCCTTGGAATGGTAATGATAAATCCTCTTTAATGGTAAAGCTTGGCGTGGCCAAGATGGCGCCCATATCGGATGCAGCTTATCCAAGCTCCTTCACCAGCTCATGAATATCCTGGACTAATCTTCCCGATCTGCCCAAATCTGACGCCCAGGCCCCAACAACGTGAGGGACGTCCTATTTGCCCCAGAGCTGTGGGGAGCTGTTGCCTCCGCTGACTCCCAGGATTGATAGTGTCATGCTGGTGTGGCAGGCCCTTGAGGGGTGCGGATGCAGCCCTGGGTTGACCCTGGGTCAAGTAGGTGCTGGAGTGAACCCTGAGCCGGTGAGCCCTGTTCCACACTACAACCATGATCTGGACACCCCGGTTGTGAAACCCTAAGGGGACCTCTTTGCCCTGCACCTGCAGGCTCCCTTCCCCACCTGGCTCTGAGGCGCACATGTCCTCTTGAGGACCCACTGGACCACTCGGCAATACTGCCTGCCGCCCGAGACACAGGTGAGGGGAGGACGTGGCAGACCTCCAACCTCATTGTGATGGCCCATGGCTGCTGCTGAACCTTGGGGGCACTGATGTGGTCTCTATTCCAGGGGGCTACGTGGTGACTGATGCTCCTGACCCTGGCTGCCCTTGTCGACGAGGTGGGGAGCCTCACACCTCACAGTCTTTCATCCTCTGCACCCACGGGCCCCTCCTGTCTTTTCCTGGCCCTGGAGGTAGTGCGGCTAGGCGGGGGACCATAGTTCGATACACCTGCCTCCTCCCTGTGCCCTAGAAATGGATGTATGACGTAACAACGCGAGTCATTACAACGTGTGCAGTTACATCGCGGTCGTTACAACGACTGCGATGTTACAACGCTATGCCATTACAACGCAAGTCTTTACATCGACTTACGCTAGATGGCGTACTAACATTAGAAAAGTGTAATTTACTATTCCAACTCCAGTCCACTTAACAGTAGGGAAGGTGTTGGGATAGTAAACTACACTATTTGTAATGTTAGCACGCCATCTAGCGCAAGTCGATGTAAAGACTTACGTTGTGATGGCATAGCGTGGTTACATCACGTCGTTGTAACGACCGCGATGTAACAGCATCGCGGTGTACTGACTGCGATGTTAAGGATGTTTCCCCCTAGAAATGGGGGTGTGGCCACGCTGGAGCGGCTGGGGGCATGCAGAATCATTGGAACACGGACTCCCCCCCTTCCCTTCATATACCCTCACCGCTTGGAGAATTGCTGAACTGCAGGCTTCAATAGAAGTTAATGCCCAGCTGGAATACAACACACGGAGCCTCACTCATAAGCCCTGTCTCACCCCACTTGCCGGCGGGCTCCTCCCCGGAGAGACCTGAGGTGAGAGCCCCTTTCTAAGTGTGTGTAGAAGTGGCCCACATTGAGGACACCTTCCTTATTTGTGACATAGTCTAACTGAACCCCTGCACTGCAGACGGAACCGAGTGGTGCCTGCCAGCCACCTAGGAGTGTGCCCCTAACCCTATTTTGACTGCATGGTCTGCCACAAGCTCTGAGCTCCATGGAACACAGCTTCACCCACAGGCGGCATCCCACAAGATCTCTTATGATCATGGTGTCTGTACCGCACATTTTCTGGTCACAGTGTGGACACTTGGAGATGGAGCACACTATAACTAATCCCAGCACAGAGATGAGCCTATCAATGGTGTAAACGCCTGGCTGGGCCCTAGGGGAAAAAAATCAGATGATAAGCACTCCTCTCCTGATTGGTTGGTTGCACCTGTTTGGGTGGCAATCGTTATGGGGGTCTTGTGATGCCAGAACCCCTCTAGCAGTGACTGTCAGAGACCTACAGAAATAACACCAGAACCCACTGCCAGACGGACCACACTACTTGCATAGCCTGTTGCGCTGACCTTAACCTAGTGTCCGATGGACCTCCTCTGTCTCATCGGCCTGTATTAACTACCACCTGAGACATGTTCTGTCCCGTTTCATTTTTGCAGACCTGCTGGTATCCTATTACAATTGTCTACAATCTAGACGCTCAGGCACCGACCGCCTACTCCTTTCATCGCCTGCACTCACATCTTCATTTATTTTGGTGCAATAGGATGCATCTGGCCACCCCAGGATTACTCTTTGGGACTGCGTTCTGTTGCTGTGTATATCACTCCAGGGACACTGAAAGCCCACCCTTGCTCCTGTAAACCTGTACTCATGGCACTCATAAGAAAACTAAAGACCAGGACCTCTGAAGCCGATCCTGGCTCAACTTACTAAAGCACTTTTATAAATCACTGACTGCCATGGTTCGGAAACCCCTGATGACACCTAGACGTAAGTGGGAGGGGGTATTGGGACAAAGCCATACTGATTCAGAATGGATTAAAGTCCTGGCATATCCAAAGAAAGTCTTCAGAAACATGAGACTGAAGAATAGCCAATTTAACTATAGGCATATGACTTATGCCCTATAGACTACAGGTCGCCTCTGTCCCAGGTGTACTCTTCCAGATGCGGACTTCTGCCATATGACCTGGAGCTGCTCCCGATTACAACTGTTCTGTAAGGCAGTGATCAGCACCCTCAAGAGCACCCTGAAAAGGAAACGCACATTGGAGGCCTGACTGCTGGGACTGATTCCCAGACCCCGAAAACAAATGGTTGGTTTCTGATTCTTAGACTTGCCTTCGGTAGTTGGTAGAAGACAGATAGCTATGGCTTGGAAGTCAACACTGGGACCGGTGGTGGATACTTGGATAAGGATGTTACCATCTGAGCTTAGGAGAGGTCCCTGATTCATGAAGATGCTAGTGGAATATGGCACCACCAAATAGTAGATTTGTAGACTAAAGTACTAGAGTCCTAGGAACACCCGGAGAGGGAGGGTGGGGTGTACTAGGTGAGTTGAATGTACTGCCTGGGTATGATAGAAGCGACCCCCCTGGTGACTCTGGAGATGAAAGAACCGCCCTCCGTAGGGAAGACATTGTAGATTTGGTGTAGCTCTCCCCCCTCTCTTTTTTGAATGACAACCAGGCGGGCCGATTTACACTCTTCTTACCCCCTCCTCTTACTGAGGCCCTCGCTGCCTTACCTAGAGCTTAGACCCTCTCATGGAGTGCTCCTCCTCTTCTCCTTATATCAGATGAAGATAACCAACCCCTCCCTATCTTCTCTGTCCTTGTTTCTCCTCAATAGCATGTGCAATCCCAGAGACACTTTATCTTTTCTTTCTCTTTAATCTTTTGTTTTCTTGTTTCCCAATTATACTTATTATGTATGAGAGCATTTGAAATTCCTCTTTCAACTTGTCAATATTGATAAATAGGATGTCGATGTACACCATGATATATGTACGTATAACAACAAACTTGCATCGCTGTTGTCGAACCCACCCAATGTGACCTCCCCATCTACGAATCAGAAATAAGTGGTCAAAAAGGCCCTATGACCTAGGCCTGAAGCAACTGAGTGACAGATCACAGGTGGGGTGACAAGTAACCCTTAGAGAAACAAGAAAACGTGAAAACCCAGATCGATCCAACAGACAGACAGCGCCATACACAATGGGCTATGGAGATTAGCCCCAATAAAACACATTTGGCTCGAGGGGCTCGCGTTCCAAAAACACTGTAAGTCAGATACCACACTAAGTTAGGAACACTCAGCCAAACATAACACAGCATGCACACTACACGCACTCATCACACGCTCCCCATGCTGAATATCTGAACATGTAAACACAGGCCACCCCATTGTGTCCACTCAAAGTCGAGACCCACCTGTGCTTCTTATTAAATCACAACATTTATGACCTCATGACTGGGCCCAGACTTCTGTCTCCAAAAGAATGTACAAATTGTTTTATGTTGCTTCATTTAATGTATAAAAATACGGGCGAAACCAATGTGCTTTGAGACAGACTTCAGACCCTGACTCTGTTGCCTCTTCTCCCGGCCACAGCGTTTAAATAAACCAACTGTTCCTGTTCTGCAAAACATCTATTGTCTTTCATTTTTCAAGGTAAATTCATATTCGACCAACAAACTTAGGCATTGAGACTTAGGGCCTGATTATGAGTTTGGTGGTGCTGGGTCTGCCCCGCCGCTGCCCCCCAGACAAGTGTTTCTTGTGTCTGATAGGCTTTTTTTTGACGTTTCAACAGCGGTGCCTCAGAAAAACGGGCACTGCAATGGGAACTCCAAAAGCAGTTCCTGCACTGTAAAGTCCATGCAGTGCAGGAACTTGTGTGGATGCACACAGGGAGCACATGTTGGGCCAGACCACCAGACCCATAATCAAGCCTTAGTCTGCATACTGTTTAGACAAAATATATAATTCTTCTCATTAAATGTTAATATGATCTTTGGATACCCAGACACGCTTGATGTGACAGACCAGAGGAGGAAGCCTCAATGCATTGTTTTCAATTGCTGTGACTGAATTCAAAATCACCCCCCACACACACACTGGCTCACATGGGGAGAATGAAGATTTCTGTACCTATGGCTCGGATTTGCATGTCGGAAAACATTCCATTGTATGAAACATGTTTCCTTCTTCATCAAGTTTATATTTGAACTGCAATGTTTCTGCATCAATGCAAGGAATGTTTTAAATGCCAATAAACACATGTTTAAAAAAATGGTAAAGTTGCATTCAACATTACTATTTTAGAAATGCCACTTTTAGAAATTTGGCAATTCTCTGATCTTACTGCTCTGTGTGCCTGCAGCCTGTCTCCAATACACGTCTGTGGTAGGTGACAGCTTCACTTAGTGCATTCCCTCTATACAGCCACAAACACAGGGAGTGCAAGCGTGGCATTGAAAGTCATCTGCATTCATCTGCATTCTGATAGCTATACCTGGGCAGTTAGAGAGTGGGGAGCTGACAAATACACCTAAATAGGCAGTGTCCTGTTTCCCTCACAAAGGGATAATTGCCCCCTACTGCTAGTCTGGATCCAGGGCTGGGAAGAAAGGGCCTTTGTTCACTTCAAAGACCCTTCTTTGAAGTCACCCCGGTCTAGCGCGACCAAGGGGTATATTTACAAAAACCGCTGCTAACAAGTGTTTGTGGTAGTTTTATTTTTTAAATATCACTGAAAACTATTGGCGTATATACAGTACACTGCTTTATATGGTGATAGTATCAGCTAGCAGTGGCGAAACCTGCTGCTAACACTAGCGTCAAGGTGATAAAAAATGAGTTTAGCTAGAGAAAAGTGACAAAAGGTCAATTAGCGGCAAAATAAATCATGTTTGTCAGCCCAACGTCCCTTTTCAGCCTCTAGAGGCAAAAATAGCTATAAATACACCCCTAATTTAAAAAAAGAAAAGAAAAACAATGGAATGCTGAATGGGTCTGCCAGGGCCAAGTCCAGCACAGGTCAAGAACCCCACCAAACCCCCTAATAGCCAGGCTGACCCAGAGTCCCAGGGGAAGAGTAAATGCAGAATCAGGGACTCACTTATGAATAGAGGCGCTTCATTGGGGAAAACCAGTGATGCAGCACTTTTCACAGCGCCATCCTTGTGACAACATGGCAGACAATGCCTGGAAGCGCGGACAATCTCTGGGGACCCGGAGGCCTCTTGGGCATGCATCTGAGACCCGGAGTGGGAGGAGGCGGTGCTCTGGAGTTGCTGAAGCTTGATGGTGAAGGTGGACCACTTCGGGCCCAAGCTTGTGGGCCTTGGTGGTAGACATTGAGGCGTCAGCGATCACCCTTACCTGGTGGTGAAGTCTGGCAGGTCAAATGGAGACACATTGCTGACCTGTGTGAGAAGACCACCTGGCACCCCTTAGAGCTGTGATCAGTATAGGCACTCCTGCGCACCGACGTAGGGAGGTCTGTATTGCAATACATGCGCCACCACTACACTGGGGTGCACGGAGGAGATTGCCAATGGTGGGCCACGCCTCTCTGCATCACAGGCCGGAGGATGTGGCACTGCCTGAATGCCGTGGAGGGTGAGGCCCCTGAGCTGCGGCGAACTTGTGTGGTGGGAGCGCTTCAACTTCACGCCTAAGGGGGCCCTGTTGCATCACCTGCATCAGGAGGTTCCCCAGCAGACTTGGCGGCGACTACTGTAACCAGGCTTGTGAAATCCCACCTGGCTGAGGCTTTTGATGGCTGAGTCAAAGATTCAGAGAGAACGCAGTGGATTGAGGCCCGGTGTCAATGTCCAGGTGCGGAGAAGGTGGGACAGGGAGCAGAGGAGGCCTGGGGGTCGTCTTGGGCCCAGTCCTAGCAAATGTGGGTGATGCACACTGTGCCCTGAGCAATCTCTGTGGTGCGGAGGACCCACATTGCCAAGGATACTGCACAAGACTGGTGGGGGACTCCATTAACTGGCTTAAGTCACTGATGTTGGGCATTGGTGGCAGCCAGTGACAGGGGCACAGGGGCAAGCTTGGGCCCAGGCCCTTAGGTATGCAGCTTGATCTGCTGTTACTAGCTGGGGAACACAGAAACTGGTCGCCACTGTTAGATCGGAAGAGGTAACGGGTGGTGCTGCCTTTCCTCGTCCCCTGTCAGCTTGCTTTTGGGTGTCAGTTTGCCCTTAGTGGACATGCTGCTCCCACAGTGCTGCACCATCTGGTAGCTGCTGCTGCTGTCTCCATCTGCTGCTGCTCATTCTTCTGACCCTCTTCCACCTGCAGGCTCTGCCTGCACCTCATCCCTGTAGGCCTAGTGATAGAGCGTCACTGCTCTGCTGCTTGACTGCCCTCCTGTCCTTCTTTTCTGCTGTTTCTGTCCCTCTTTCTGCTCTTCTCTGTTGCTTTTCTACCTTTGGCTTGGTTTTCTTTTCTTTGCTTTGTTTGGCTTTGTTTCTTTTCTGCTTTTTTCAGTTCCTTTTTCCCTGTCCTCTCCCTCATTGTCGCTGCAATCCCCCACGGCCCGCCCCTCCAGTGTTCTTTCCTGTGTTTCCCACCTGCCAGCTGTCCAGACCCCCACAGCACTACTTTTTAGGGGCCACTGTGTGGCCATGCGCAGTGGGCATGCCATTGGTACGCTGAAGTAGTGTCATAGGCAAGCCCATCTGCGACCGTCAGTGCCTGGACTGTGCCCAGCACCAGGGACCCTGCCTCTTGGACACTTCACCGCTACGATGCTAGCACCCTACTCGCCCTCAACCCTGGACACCACGCCTCCTTCCATCTAGCATCCTCCAAGAATAGCCTTGCACCCTTTGCCTGCCGAAACTGCAAACGCACCTTTTGCCACATCAACACACCTGTGCCTCTTGCTGCCTAACAGACCTACAGCGCATCCAACTGGCTCAACTGTCTACTCCTCAATGTGTGGTCCCTCCACAAACATGCCACAGAAATCCGGGACCTCCTTGCCACCACCTCTCCAGACATCGCATTTTTCACAGAAACCTAGACAAACCTCTGCTCCGGACCAGACATCGCCATCACCATCCCTAATAACTACAATATCACCCGCAAAGACCACCCCCACCGCCCAGGAGGAGGCATTGCCATTGTCTACAAAAGCACACTTTGACTGTCCACACACTCTAATGACCCAACGGTGACCATGGAACACTTCCACTTCCAAATCTGGACCAACCCCTAACCCACCCTCCGCGGTACCCTCGTCTACAGGCCCCCCGGCCCCTGATCCCCCATTCACCGATTCCATCGTAGACCTCATCGCGCCCCAGGCTATCCTATCCACTGACTACATCCTACTCAGATACCTCAACTTCCACCTGGACAACCTCAGTGACCAGAACACCACCTTCCTCCTGCAGAACCTCGTCAACATCCGACTCAAGCCGCTAGTCACAGCCCTGACCCACATAGCCGGACACATGCTCAGCCCCGAAGCAACCACAGCACAGAGACTGCACTCCTCGCCGTGACAGACAACATCTGCTCCCTCCTCGACTGGGGCAAGACTGCAGCTCTCTTCCTATTAGACCTCTTGGCCTCCTTCGACACCGTCTCTCAATGCACCCTAATCACAAGACTCTGCAACGCCAGCATTGTGACAAGGCTTTGGACTGGATCCACTCCTTCCTCTCCTGCCAGACCCAGCGAGTCAGACTACTGCTGTTCCTCTCAGAAGCCATGGAGATCAGCTGTGGAGTACCCAAAGGGTTCCTCCCTGAACCTCACTCTCTTCAACATCTACATGGCCCCCCTCACAGCCATCCTCAGAAGCCATAGACTCAACATTGTCTCCTATGCCGAAGACACCCAGCTGATCCTCTCCCTCACTTCTCCCAACAAAAACCATACACTGGTGTGGACAAAAGCTGCAGTTACCCACATAGCCAAAGCAGTTTTGTTTTTACAAGGAATATTGATGTTTCCATATTGCATTTTGTGGACTGTTGTGTTGCAAGCAATAGGCCAAGCTACACATGTGGGGTAGTGATTTTATCAGGACAAGTGTGAGAACACTGGACGGTAGGAATTTTGTTGATCTGTATAGATTCATTACAGAAATGTGAG
This sequence comes from Triturus cristatus, assembly GCF_964204655.1. Taxonomy (NCBI): domain Eukaryota; kingdom Metazoa; phylum Chordata; class Amphibia; order Caudata; family Salamandridae; genus Triturus; species Triturus cristatus. The sequence goes on along the minus strand of NC_140592.1, from coordinate 804,814,097 downwards.
GAAAGTGTGTGATTTTATGCACACCACCCTGCTTCCTCCGGGTGTCTAGACTTCACAAATGTCTGGGTTTGGTAGCTTTCCGTGGATGGTGACCAAGCCGGGGCCCAAATACCCCAACTACACATTGCGTTTTGCAGCCTTTGGTGTTGTAGTTGCCAGGCCAAGCCACACAAGTGGGATACTGTTTTTAAAGGGAACAGTGTTGCACCACCATGGACTCCTCTGGGTGTTCAGTTTTCAAAACTATCTTCGGTTGTTAGTGTTCATTCTGAGCCAATTCTCTACTCAATAACAGACTTATACCACTTGGTTTTGGCACTATCAGTAGTAATAGGCTCAAAGACTAAATACTAATAACAATATCAGAATATCTACCCATCGCTTAGTGAGAGTGAGGCATGAAGTAATGTCAAGACACCAATCACTTTAAGATCCATTCACAAGCCTTTTGTGCGTGTCATACCCAGCCATTCACACCACCAGTGTGAGAAACTGGGCTTTTGGTTGTCTGGGGTGTGACACCTGGTCAAGCAACAGCCACAATCCCTGCCAGGTTAAACCACAAAAAGTCACTAAATTAACCTGTGCTTAACCTTGGGGAGCTTGGCACAAAAAGCAATCTGGTTTAAGTTAGAGGTAATGTGTAAAGTATTTAAGTAGCACACGAACAGCAATTACGTGAAAACACAACACAAGAGGAATCCCACCCTAATTTAGAAAATAGAGTACATTTTAACAAATGAATTGACACCAAAATGACAAAAATCTGTAAAACCGGAGTAAAACTAGCACCCAAAAGATGAAAGGGCCAACCATAGACATCTAGTTGCACATACACCGGGTCAGAGTCAATAAATATGACCAACCTCGATGGAGTGCGGGTCAGATATAAGAAGGGGATTGGGTTCGGTCAGCTATTACCTTTGGAATTTTCAAAATAAATGTGCTGAGAAGGTACGTTTCAGTGGGACAAGGCTTCAGAGAGTGCCCAAGGAAGGGGCATCGTCATCGGCGAGCCGCTGGACGAAGTCGAGGAGAAGATTTCTACATACGGACTTAGTCACTTTTTTGGAAGTCAACAATCTCCAGCGTGACAAGGCAGCAGGCTGTAGCCGACAAGAGTTCCAAGAGGCTGGCTACCCCTTTGGAAAAGGACTGCTGAATTGGATTTGCAGCAACGAAGAAGAACAATAGCAAGAACTACCGCAAAGTCAGGCTATCTAAGTCCCAAATGTTGGATTTTGGCTATCTGGGCACCATTAGCACCACTACCAAGGATCCAGGACTGGAGGGGCACCACTTGGGGGGTAGGACTCCCTCCTGCTGGGTCCAGGTGTACATTCAGGATGGTGGGAGCCTGTTATGGCCTGGTAGCTCTAAACAGGAGGACAGCAAACTAGCCATTGGAGTCACTCTGGTAGTCCTGTGTTCAGGTGATAAAACAGGGCTCAAGCAGGAAGGCAGGCCTATGAGGATTCAAGGCAGGCTCCAGGCAGAAAAGCAGTCTTTCCAGGTGCAGCAAAGCAGTCTTTTGAATACTCAGTAGCCAGTAATCTGAGAGTCATACAGCAGGTCCAGTAAGTGAACTGAACAGTGGGTCTGAATGCCCCATTTTTGTACCTGGTGCTATTTTTATTGTGGGAGAAGTTTCTAGAGGTCTCTGTTTGAAGTGCTTGGATTGTCCTGACTCCCCTGCCCTGGCTACACGCTGACTGCAGAGACAATGCAGTGGTGACAAGCCCTTTGTATGAAGGCAGAGCACAGCCTGTTCAGTTGCAAATGGGGCAGTGCCCAGCTCTGCACCCCCATCTTGCCAGCAGATAAGCCATTTAGCGACACCTACTCTATTGATTGACTGTCTGGGAGGAGTTCACAAAGTCCTATTTGCCAACTACGCTAAGTCATGTGACCCAGGGGAGGCTGCAGGCACCAAATGGAGGAGGGCAGGAAAATGGCAACTTTCTAAAAGTGGCATCTTCAAAATTGCAATTTAAGATCCCACTTTAACATTAAAGATGATTTTTAATTACTATTTCATAGATACAAATATAAAAATCTTATCTGTCCCCAATCAAAAGTTAGCACTTATTAAATGTATTAAGGTAAACAGATGTTTTCCTATAGGACAGGTAGGCCTAACAGTAGTGAAATATGAATTTAGGAATTTGTCACCAGCAAAACATGTTAAACTTAAAGGTACATGCCCAACCTTTTAATTGCTGTGCACCGTGCCCTACGGGCAACCTAGGTCCCAACTTAGGCATGACCTATATGCAATAAATCGAGAGTTTAGGGCTTGACAAGGTGTTTATATTACCAAGTCGAATTGGCAGTTTAAAACTGCATTCAGGCTGCAATGGCAAGCCTGGGACATGTTTTAAAGGGCTACATAAGTGGGTGGCACAATACGTGCTGCAGACTCGTTCATAGAATGTAATATACAGGCCCTGGACATATGTTATACCACTCAACAATGGACTTATAAAGAAAGCAAATATGGCAGGAAGGTGTAAACAACTTTTACTATGTTTTAAGGAGAGAGAACACACACTTTAGCACTGGTTAGCAGTGGTAAAGTGCGCAGAGTCCTAGAGGCAACAAAAATGTATTCGGCAAAACAAATGGAGGGTAAAGGCAAAACATTTGAGGGGATTACCCTGCAGAGAGGGCCAGGTCCAACAAACAGTCTTGATTCTCGTGAATGAACAGAATGTGGGTGATTCAAAATGAAGATAGCCATGAGCATTATGTGCTCCATGGCTTCCACTTAGCAGAACATTGGGCAGTGTGTCAGCCCTCTTGAGTCATTGATCAGTGATCGTTCCATTCACATTTAATTTCCACACAGCACAATACATATCTTTGGCGAAATGTGTGAGCCCACTTCAGCCATTGATCAATTATTCTGGCATCCACATTTCACTTCCACCCAGCAAAGCATACATCATGGGGCAATAGAAGAGCCCACTTCAGCCAAAAGTTGTATGCAGCAATGCACATTTTGTTTCTGCTCACCATGACATAGGGCAATGTGTCAATCCACTCCAGCCATTGATCAATTATTGTGTCTTTCACATTTTACTTGCACCCACTGCAACAAAAATCATGGGGCAATCGGTGAGCGCACTTCATCCACTGATCACTTTTTGTACCATTTACATTTTACTTCTTCTCACCACAAAATATATCATGGTGTAATGGGCCATTTCCTTTTTTTGTTTTTGTTTTTTACTGTGCTGCCCTAAGGAGGGGCTAGAGGGTGGTGAGGGGGGGGGGGGGGGGTCAAAAAGGTCCTGGGCAGCCGAAGTGAAGGAAAAAAAATCCCTTCCCTGGGAGAGGCCATAGGAAGCACAACAAATCCCTGGTGTCCATGAGTCTGAATCTGTTTTGTGAAAAGCATTGGTGGAAAGGAAAAACACTCCTGGGGAGAGGTATTCTAATGGACACATGCAGAGCTGTCCTTAGCTACTCCTTGTAGCACTGTCCGATGGGATCTGTGATGTCAGCACAACTTGCAGTGCGCTGATGTCACTGATGGATGGTGGGCAGTGGGGGTTCACCCAGAAGTGATTCCACATCAGCCACTACAGTTGCCCACAAAAGGTTAAGCCTCTGATGAGGGCACCTTAATTCCCCCGCACCCTCACTATTGGATGACCCGTTGACATCCTCTGCACTGTGGATGTAAATGGAGGACCTCAACTGGTCATCCTCCTCAGCCAAGTGGTTATTGTTAACTATGTCATTGTTACAAACCATGGCATTTATATTTTAGATCCACAAACACTTTTCAAAGTGCCAGTTTTCTATTTCTGTCCGCCTGAATCTGTTTCAAGAAGAGATACATTTAATTGAGCCACCTATCCCATCGTATCCCTCATTGGGAAGCTACCTTTTAATGAATTCCACACAACTTTCCATGTTTTAATCACCTTACCAACCTCTGCTGTTCTGTGGGAATTATAAGTTTAATTGATATGAATGTAATATTATCAAATGTTGTTTGCATACAATGTGCCTGCTTTTATCAGTTTTGCCCTGCATCGTATTATGAATTTTGGAGTTTTCTCCCAGGTATCCCCTTTCCCTGACCCTTGTCTCAAAGCCCACCTCGGAATATGAATGCTAGCCCTAAGCTCTCCTCATGGACCTATTGCAGTCCCCGTAGACTCTGACCTCTACATGAACCCCTCCCACTTACTTACTTAAGGTCCCTTCTCAGGGCCTTCAGTTTGGGCTCTCTCTCTACCAGTACATGGGCTGTTGTTATCTTTGAATTTACAGATGAACTTGAGAAGGTACTACTGGAGAGGTGGAGCACACTGCAGGTATAATAGTATAGATTCCCTTTTGATTTGTGGTAATCGCAGTTCATTATATTTCAAGTAACTCTCGAGTAAGTAGGATTTCATCATCAGTTGATATAGTCAGTGCTGGTTTTTGTGTGCATTACCGAACACGTATTTCTGGGTGATTGCCTGCCTCCCACAGGTAGTAACAGTTCAGATCTAGAGTGCTTGAAATGTTTCTTGTGTTTCATCAGGTCAAGGTCAAGGTCAAGGACCAACCTGAAGCACACAGTGCATCCCAAGGCTCTTCAACCTAATCAATCCTAAAGGAGACTTCACAATACTGTGTGGGACAGAGCACACTGCATGCACAGCAGCACATACATGTGTTAATTACAGTTGGCAATATTTTCAGTAACTGACAAGTAAGGAATGTCCACTATCAGTTCATAAAGCATGCTGGTGTTTCGGTGCATTGCTGTCTTCAAGAGGAAATAGAAGTTCAGATTTGGAGTGCTTCTTGTAGCTCATCAGGACAAGTACCACTGCGAAGAGTGGGGGTGGATCCAGGGTTTACCAGCCGAATCACTCCCAAACTAGTGAAGAGCTGACTCTTGGGCTTAGAAACTGTTCTGTTTACAAGCAGAGCTCATGCTGCATGGACGCAGTGATGGTAACTGCTTTAGTGTTTTTTTCCAGTGTTCCTACCTTCAATATTTTATGAGATACTTAAATCTGACAACATCACTGTGTTGCAGGAAAAATAATTGTAAATTGCTTGTAATTTTATCAAACATTTTTTTACTTGATTTGCCTATTTATGTGAATGTTTTTCCTTGCATAGTATAGTGATTTATGGAGAGTTTTCTCCAAGGTTCTCCCTTTGCACAGGCCTTGGCTCCCCACCTACCTCCCAAAACGAGTGCTAGGCCCAGGCCCTCCACAATGACTTGTTGATATTCCCAGTGACCCTGCCCTCTCAATTGGTACTTTCTTCCTCCTTCTGATAATTTACTTCCACATATCTTACTGTACCTCTCCTCTCAGGGCTTCCAGTTCAGGAACCCAGGTTAAAAGGGGAGAAGCTGAGTGCATCTTCCTGTGGCATTTTCCCTGCTTGGGTCTTTTAGGGCCTTGGACCAGCCATCCTACTCTTGGAGTTCTCTCAGACCTATCCTCATGTTAGCCCCTTTTCTCCTCCAATTGATTTAACCCAATAATCATAATATTTTCAAAGCATTACCCTACTTTTAACTCTATTACTCCTGGGAGTGCTAAATACCCTCTATACAATTTCTAGAGAGTCACTCACGAATTGATCCCCTACAGCACGTACCCTGGTTGGCTCTGTCTAGTCCTCTCCCGTGGGTTGTTCCTATATTGCTCTGGGGAAGTTCTACAGAGTATTCACCATGGCTGCCTTTACTCTTGCATGCCTGTGGCTTGCACCTCTACTGCTCCTCCTGGGCTCAGTGGTGCTGGAACAATTTTTTGAGTAAGGGTTCTGGTCATTGCCGTCACTTGACTTAAGTTTCTTGATTTATGTAGTGCACACCATGAACTGCGCTTTTGCCACTTCGACACAGATTCCAACTCAACCTACTAAGTTAAGGTATAGTACACATATTTAATCTTTGACTCCTTACCATTACATGCTTAAGAGCAGTGACCTTGGTAGGATGAGAGTACCCATCTGGTAGGTAATTCATTCACACTGGATTTAACCACCCCTCCAACCAAGCTCTCCCCATGGTATAGCATGCTAACAGTCTACTAATACACACTGGCGCAACACCAACAGGTCTGGACTGGGAACCCAAAGCAGCCCTGGGAATTTGGTCAGACGAGCCCTGGGAGGTGAGGGGGTGCAAGTGTGAAGCGCCGCAGCTTTTGTTACTGTGAGATGATATTGCAGCACCACTGCAAAACCGGCCCCCAGTTACAAAACCGTCCCTCACCTGCAAAACCAACACCCACCCATCTGGCCTCCCAGTGAAACGCCTGATGCCCGGCACGGCCAGTCCGGCCATGAACACCAAGGATATGAAGTGCTATGCTAATACAACAACAATATATTACACTAGAATCGAAGAAGCTATCTTGGCAGAATAGTGTTAGTATCTTTCTAATCTGAAGTGCCTACCCACCAATATTATCACATAAAGCTATTGGTAGCTCTCGTTTGTGATAAATGGGAAGAAAATTCACTGGATTGTCAATGTTCTCCTCTTTTCATAACTTTGAGCTTCTGGCAAAATTCTCAAATATTGCTACCCCATGTTAATTGAGCCTGGTATGCTTAACTCCCATCCCTTGACACGTGCCTACCGAGGATTGGTTATTTACCCTTTTCCCGTGGTGGTTGGCTGTCCTTTAGTGATATAAAACTCTCTCCACCGACTGGACTGAAGTTGAAGGTATACACTTATCTAGCTATTTTCAATTGCCAGGTGAAATGAGCGACTCACTGATACTGGGATTTTCCACTTTCAGCAAAGGGAGGGAAAGGGGACTCGGAAAAAGTACACATATACAAAATGGGAATTCAGGTGAAGAGCACTATGGCAGAAATCCAGTCCCAAAAAAGAACTTTGTCATAATGGAAAAGGAGAAGTGGACTAGCAAAGGTGGAGTATTTAAAAAACCTGCGAGGAGGCAACATCGATGCTCATTCCCACAAAAAAGCTATGTAAATAGACTCTTGTTAAATACGTCAATGTATTTATTATGTAGGTTTAAAAATCTCTTCAACCAAAATTTATAATAATAACAATCATAATCATCATAATCAGCAGCATTATATTGGGTATTATTGTTGTTTTTACTGGTATTATTATTATTATTATTATTATTATTATTATTATTATTATTGCTGCTGCTATTATTATTATAAGCCATCTCCAACTCACAAACTGGCCAGCCCTAGAAATATATCTGATAGACTCTTACTCTGCAGCCTTCAGTAATCGACCAAGGGTAATCAAAATGGCCACCGATTTCTGCTTGAAAAGGCACGTGAGAAATCAACAATCAAAAAATATGAAACGATCTACAACGTCTCAGTTTAAAACTGACAGCAATATTTCAAAAAGTGCAGTGGAGTCTCCACATGCAGCTTCACACTTATCATGGGTGCTGTGTGCGTGGCCGCTTAAGGCTTAATTTGCTACCTCCTGCGCCGGCCCTGTAGTTATATTTATCCCAATACTCTAATTCTGCTAACAAAACTATTTTAATATTAGTCAAATGAGTTCCATTCCGATCACATTCATTCTAAACTTTGTTCTGAGTCTTTGAGCCCTCTCTCGGAATTGCCCCACTGGAACGTGCCCCATTTCCAGCATTCCAAATAAGAGAAATCGGGTACATTGGGTAGTGTTGCCCCCACTAGGTGAATTCAGACTTCATAGGAAAAGTTTTTTCAAGATCCTGGCCGAAGTGAAATTGGATTACAGTACAACACGTTTTTTTCACACCCTTTTTTAGCTGAATCATAACAATGATTGTGTGGGGCCGTCCATCCTGTGTTACAGCATAAATACTACAAACAGCAAGGGCCCCCAGATATCTGTAATCAATTTATATAAATCTGTTTGGACACCATCCGGACCAGGGACATTTACAACTGATACACAACATCTATGAGAGCGAATGGTTCTACATCAAGTTAGCTTCAAACTTTGTTCACCTCGAAATTGCCCCCATTTTTCACATCTTTATAAAGTTCGAAAAAATGTGTCAGACAGTCTATATTAGATATGCAATTTTCTTGTGGTAGTGCGAATTATGACGAAATGTTTGGCGCCAGATATCAGAAAAAAGGAACTCTCCGAGAAGGAGTTTTCTAAAATGTAACACAGCACAGCAACCAAAGTTACTGTGCTGCTCTGTATCAAAGTGAGAGTGAAAAATAACACAATTTCTACTAGGATGTGGTGCTGTTCTTCTCTCCCCCAGCAAAGGCACACATTTTTCCACTGTAGGGCTAGAGTCTGTGCATTCTGCTCAGCATAGGTGTTGTACCGGAAGGAAACTCTTCCAGTACAAAAACTATAATTAAGGACCTTTCTCACTTTGTATTTATATTGTGCAATGTAGCACTCATGCAAAGTTTGAAAAGTATGGAAAAAGGTAAATGTTCCTTCTCTGTGTTGGGACAAATCCATTTTCAAAATTGTTAGTGGATAGGGGTTTGCTTTAAATCCCATGAGTGGTTCCATGGGAATTCCCATGTACCACCCATGGAATGCCACTTTAACAAAAAGTAGCACAAAGTATTGCATAGCACAACTTTGGGTTACTGTGGCCAACCTCTTATTGTGAATCCTGATGCGTGTTAGAAAGTAAATACCACCACAACTGTTTGTACCAGGTTTACGTTACAAATGTAACGCAAACACGCTGCAAATTGTTGGTAAATATAGATCTATGTGTTGTTGTTGCATATTCCAGTTCCCTCCACACCAACGTTTCTTTACATGATTTAATATTTTGACCGAATTCAGGGGCATATCAGCAAGGCTAGGAAATAGAATTATCGCCGCTTTTGCGGCCGTTATCGGCCAAAAAGTGGCGATAATTTTATCGCCTAATTAGCAAGCTCACGCTTACGCGTGAAAACGTACGTTAGCGTAGGAATTCCTAACGCCCAGCTTTGCATCTCTAATGAGATGCAAAGTGGGCATTCCTGACCTGACATGACAGGTAAAATGTCGCTAAGCGACAATTCTCCTATCATCAAGCCCCCCGCTATGAAGCATAGCGGCAGGAAAAGTAGCGATAACCCCTGCTATCGCTACTTTCCTTACGCCTTCTTCAGGACTGACTTAGCCATGAAATCCTATGGAAGGTGGATATCATGGCTAAGTTTGTGGGGCCCTATCAACAAGCTAACGCCACATTGCGTGAGATTATCGCTGGGTTTCCAGCGATAATCTCACGTTAGGCAGTTAGCGTGAGGATTTTTATCGCTTTTGTGATAAGCTTTGCTAATAGCACGCTATCTAAGCGATAAAAATCCACGCTAGCCGGCGATAATTATCCTAGCGCTAAGTGCGCTTAGCGATAATTATCGCTGGTTGTTGCTGATATGCCCCTAAGAGCTTTCATTTAGGACTTTTTTATTGCAATACACTTAGGGCCTAGACCAGGTAGATTTAAAATGTACTTTGAACGGCCCTTGGATAGCTTGCACATCTTATAAAAACAAGGCGTTGCATAAGGGAGGATGTGGCCTAAGGGTCAGAGCGGCCGACCTCGAAGCTAGGGAACGGGGTTCGAGTCCCGGCAGGGACGCTCAACATTCTGTTGTTCTGGGCAAACGGATTAATCTCACTAAACCTAAATGAATGTGTCCGTCTGTCATGCAAGTGGTTCTTATGTAAAGCGCTCTGATGCCTTCAGGTCGAGGTCGCGCTATTTGAATCTCAGGAAAACAAAAATGATCTTTCTTCCAAAAAAGAACATGCAAAATATCTGAGACTTTCCTTGCAATATTTCACATGAAGTAAGTAAATATTATGTTGCACTCATTCGTATCATTTAAACAACTCACCACATACATTCTTGGAAAGCAGTGGAGAAGTGTGGCTCAATGATTAGAGCGGCAGACCCTGATGCAGAGCTCTAGCCCGGGACCAGGGTTCAATTCCCCGCCTCGGCGGGTCTTGGGCTCAAAAATTCCACGGACCTGATAATTCTTGCCTCAGTGCCATTCCAATCATGGAGTCCCACTCTGCAACTCTGGGCAATAGCTTGCTTAATCTCCACAATGGCCCCCACAACGCTAAGGATGCCTGGCCTCCACCTTGGGGGTGCCCAGGAGTGGACGCCTCACAGGGAAAGCCAGGATGGGTTCCACAGCGGTATTCGTACAAGCGCCTTGAGACCCTTGCAGGTGAGTAGTGCGCTATACAAGTATCAATTTACAGCCTCTATAATATTCTGAATTTAAAATCTCCTGATCTGCATATTCCCATTTCAATCTTTTCTCAGCACTTTGAGACATTCCTTCAGCCAGACAAATAATGGATACATTTGGTGGATAAATGAACTCCTTGGCTGATCCCCAGTATCATGATCAGGGTTGAGTTCTATAGTATACTTTTTACAAATTATTAATTACCCATTAAGTATTGCAAATGAAACAGAGTGTCGTCAATTACGCCGCCCTTTCAGATTATGCGCACAAAATGCCTGGATTGCTGGGCCTTTAAGAGCCATACATTCAAAAGTCGTAAAGCTTTGACAGTTCATAAAAATGCATATTACTAAAGTCACTGTAGCAGCCACAGCGCAAGCGAGCCCATCCAAATTAATTATTTGCCAATATTGAATGTATTTGGAACATACATGTACATCAGTTCGGTTACATAAATGAAAGTGTTTGTGTTTCTTAGGGTTTTGGTCTCATAAGCGCAGAATTTTGTTATAAAGTTTTTGAAACCAAAACGCTAGGTTCTCCTACCTTACGTAATGATTTTCGTGTCTAAAGTTCATTTTTTTTGTTTCTATTTTTCATTAAGGGAGCTGGAAGTGTAAAAAACATCACAGAGAGAGATTGCCAGTTAACTTAACACTGAGTGGGTTTCTGAAATGACTGCAAATGAGAACCTGGGCTGTTCTTCCACCTCCTGCGGTTATTTAGAAGACTGTGCATTTTCTGTCAACTTTTTATTTAGATATTGCTGAAAGAAATTTACTGTTTAAGAATATAGTGTGGATATGTGCTAACGTTTGTGTCACTGTGTGCTTGTCTTGGAAATTAATCCTGCTGTACGCCAGTTCATAAAACTACACTCTTTGCCTTATTATTCGCTCATGTTCCTCAATTTTTCTTGTAATTACTTGCAGAATAAGTAAATATATTTCCTAATCAGTTCTCCATGGTGATGTTGAGATTAATATATCTTGAGAGAACTTTTGCATATTAGCATTTTTCCGATTCCTTCTAACATATTCGTCCATGGACTGTTAACTAAATGAAGCTTCCAGCACCCACATGACCAGGAGGGGTGTTATAATGTGGCGGAGAGACATTTCATAAAGAGAGTCCGTCTCTACGGGAGTACTACCACAGTAAGAAGGACCCAGGAGTGTTGCCAGGAGTACAGATGCCAACTGACATGTGGTGTTGGTTCGTCAAGGGGCTTAACGCAGGTCTCTGCAGTCCCTACAACACTGTGGGGCATCCAAATTCAGCCCAAGAGAAAGAACATCTATGAGATGTGGGAGACTCAGACGGCCTGCTTCACATTCTGCAGGGGGAGGGGGGGGGGGGGGGGCGATTCCATCATTTAGCATTACACCACTGGGTATGTCCCTGTGAGTGGCAATAACTCAGGCGCCCCTCCTGGTATATTACCAGGGCCCAGGCCTGGCCATTACAGATGGGGTAATAACAGGGGGCCCAGGTCTGGCTATTACAGATGGGTTATTACCAGGGGCCCCAGGTCTGGCTATTACAGATGGGATATTACCGGGGGCCCAGGCCTAGCTATTACAGATGGGGAAATAGCAGGGGGCCCTGGCCCAGCCATAAACAGATGGGGAAATAGCAGGGGGCCCTGGCCTGGCTATTGCAGATGGAATATTACCAGGGGCCTCAGGCCTAGCTATTACAGATGGGGACATAGCAGGGGGCCCAGGCCCAGCCTTTACAGATAGGATATTAGCAGGGAACCAGGCCATGTTATTAGTGATGGGATATTAGCAGGGGGCGCAGGTCCAGCTACTACAGATGGGATATTAGCAGGGGGGCAGTATTACAGTTCGGTTATTAGAAGGAAGCTCAGGCACAGCTATTACAGATGGGATATTAGCAGGGGGCCCAGGCCTGACTATTACAGGTGGGATATTAGCAGGGGGCCCAGGCCCAGCTATTATGGAGGGAATATTAGCAGGGATCCCAGGCCCAGCTATTATGGATGGGATATTAGCAGGGGGCCCAGGCCCAGCTATTAGTAATGGGATATTAGCAGGGGGCCCAGGCCCAGCTATTATAGATGGGATATTAGCAGGGGGACCAGGCCCAGCTATTATTAGATGGGATATTAGCAGGGGGCCCAGGCCCAGCTATTAGTAATGGGATATTAGCAAGGGGCCCAGGCCCAGCTATTACAGATGGGATATTAGCAGGGGGCCTTTGCCTAGGTATTAAAGATGGGGAATTAGGAGGGGACCCAGCTATTACAGATGGTATATTACCAGGGGCCCCAGGCCTAACTATTACAGATGGGATAATAGCAGGGGGCCAGGTCCAGCTATTACAGATGGGATATTAGCAGGGGGCCAGGTCCATATATTACAGATGGAATATTAGCAGGGGGCCCATGCCCAGCTATTACAGATGGAATATTAGCAGGGGGCCCAGACCCTACAATTAGTGATGGGATATTAACAAGGAACCACTATCACAGTTGAGTTATTAGCTGTGGGCTCAGGCCCAGCTATTACAAATGAGATATTTGCAGGGGGCCCAAGCCTAACTATTACAGATAGTAATATGTGCAGGGGTCCCAGGCCTGCTATTACAGATGGGATATTAGTAGGGGGCCAGGCCTCTATTACAGATGGGATATTAGCAGGGGCCCAGCTATTACACATGGGATATTAGCAGAGGGCCCGGGTCCAGTTATTACAGATGGGTTGTTAGCAGGGGGTCAGACCCAGCTATTACACATGGGATATTAGTAGGGGTCCCAGGCCTCTATTACAGATGGGATATTAGCAGGGGCCGCGCCCAGCTGTTACCGAGCCAGTTTCTAGAACATCCACTGGTGTCCCTCATGGTGGGTAGAGGCTAGGGTCAGAGAAGAGCGGCATGGAGGGCATCCCATCCAACATTGCTTTGCCTACTGTGCGCCTCTGGTGTTAAGTGATTCAAAAAGTGCCACTTACCCTGTCTGCTTGATTCGTCTGTGCAAAGCACATTTTTTGCTTCAATGTTCCACACTTTAGTGGTTGCATCTTTTAAATGAGGGGCCCATAATTTCTGAAATCAAACTTAGAAATTCTATGTTAGGGAAAAATGCTTCAATGGGCTGAGCATCCACCACTGATCTTTTCATAATGGTAGCTTTCAAACAAACCTATTTGGGCTCAGCAGTTTAGTTGGGCCACGCTTCATTGAAAAGAAAAACGGGTGACTTTTGAATGCCAATCCTCAAAAAAGTACACGGTTTTCCTGTGCAACGTCGTTCACGTAAAAACAACAGTTTAAGCATGATTTTAAGGGTAAAAGCAGCAAGGAAATAATATAGTTCCTTGTGAATAGATAAACAGCTTTCATATAGGTATTAATGCTGGGATTCACTATTAGAAGTATTTAAATAGTAAAATATGCCTAGGACAGTTCGTTCTGATAATTTACCTGGTATCATAGTTGGGATTAATAACAGCTGATTCACTATGGAGCTGTGTCCTTTTTAGATGGATTGGGTAACATGGTACAATTTCCTTTTCTTGCGCGGTGCGATCGTAAAAGCATTTTTTTTAAGGGGGACACATGAATCCATCATGTGATAGATTAATTTCCTTGATGGATGTAATTTTCATTTATTTTCCAAATTCTTATTGAATAAATTGATGTCTTGGGTGGCGGATGAGAAACTAATACCAGTAGAGCAAGCAGGCTTTCAGCCCTGCAGCTCTGCAGCGGATCAAGGGTATATTTTCTGCAAAGGAGCTTTATGTAAAAATGTCTCCTTTTTCAGTTGGACTTTAAAACAGCGTTTGATTCCAAGGATCATACCTGTCAATTGGCCAAGCTAACATTCCAAAAAACACGCCCTAGGCTGTTGTGTGCTATTCAGCTGCCACACAGTGAAACTCAAGTAAGGCTAGGATTATCAGTAAATGGGTGTCTAACCAATAAATTTAGTATTAAAAATGGCCTCAAGCAAGAGTGTCCATTACTGTCTTTACTGTTTAACTTATTTACCTCCCAAATGCACTTAATGATATTAATTATTCTCTCCCAAAAAATAAATATTTTTAATTGCCTTTTGTTTGCAGTTGACCTTTTTTAATTGAGGTTGAAACTATTAGGCCTGCAAAGTAAAATTGTAGCACTCCGGCATTGTTGTGTTGCTAACAAATTTGTGATTATGCACTCCAAAACCAAGATTTTAGTATACCGAAGGTAATGCTGGACGTCTCGTTGGTATCTCAGTGCTAAGTAGATGAAAATAGTTGACAAATATATCTACCTTGGTATGATGTTTACTAAATTACTAACTTCAGATGCGCATCCGTGGATCCTAAAACACATTTTTTTTAAAGAGTCTGGCTGTAGACCATACCATGCAGCCAACTCCCCTTGCTCAGGCTTTGTGCAGCAGGGTTTGGCCGCCCCCAAATGGGGGCAGGACAGAGGGGAGCCCGAAGGAGGAAGAGTCAAGACCTGGTTTAACTTCTGTGGGGTGATATAGGGTATGCAATATGTGATGTCATAAGCAGTGCATGGCGGGAGTGCAAGTTATAGTTAGCTCAGTAAATTAGAACTGGTGAATTTCAGTGTTTCTTAGGTTTTACTTCAACACCTGAGTAAAATGTTAATTTAACTTTGTTTTGTTCAGTGAATTTCTATGAGTTTTTTAATGTAAGCTAAGGTCTCATTGCCATACTTAACTATAACGTTACTTTAACCTTTTTTCCCATGAATTTCTTTAAAAAAAAATATATATTTAGCCAACTGCCCTGACACGCACAGCTTTTGACCAGGCCCTGTACCCAGCCATGCCAAGGGCAGCCGACCACTCACTGCACACTGCCTTTGGCTGTGCGCAGGGAGGAGTGTTGGCCGCAGCACCTGGCCTCCAACAAGGCGCTGCACGCTCCCCCACATGGGCAGCCTGTCCTAGCTGCACACAGCCATCTATCCAAAATGACTCCAACTGCATACAACCTCTGAATGTGTGTAGAGGAGATTGAATGTATTCTTTTCCTTTTTTTGTATTGTTTTTCGCACTTCTGTGTGAGGAGAGGTGTGGTTTGGTGCAGCAGCCAGAGCGGCTGACTCTAACGGATAGTGATCACAGTTCGATCCCTGCCAGCAGCTCAGCTCAGCATTCTGTGACTCTGGGCAATAGCTCACTTAATCTCCCCGACAGCCCCCAGCACCATGACACCTTAAGGGGTGATACATTCGCGTTTATAAATATGGATTTTTATTATTAGTTAGATTTTTTCAAAGTTCACGGTTTAGAACTACTCTTTTTTAATATCTTTTTAAATGTTACTTTTAATTATTTTTCATTTCTCTTATTTTTTCCAGGAGTCTTTATGTCCTGTATGGTGTTTGATGGCCTGTGAAAAATGTATTTTATTAATTTCCCCACAGGCCATTACCTTAAGACAGTGCCTGCAGTACCTTGCATTAAATTGCAAAATACTGCATCTGCCTATCACTTTCCTCCTGTATTGACAGAGCACTTCCTGTGGAACAGTCTTTTGTCCTTGAGGTGCTCAACTCTTCTGCTTCTCAGCGTGAGCTATGCTGTTGGGATGCATAGCCCTCAAGTGCTTCAAGATCCCACTGGCTGCCATTTAATATTGTACAGTACTTGTCTTATGCAGCATCTGGCTGCAAAAGGCGCAGGTAACTTCCTGCACACTTGTGCTTTTTGACTTGCTGGAAAATAAAAAAAAACAGCCACACCACTGATTCTTGCGTCGGTTGTTGTGATACGGCAGAAGTGAATGTAATGAAAATAATGTCATCATCTTCTGATGCTGCACTCGTGATAGGTCAGGTGGATGATGTGGTTGGTGTTTCCTGGTCTGGTGGATGATGTGGTTGGTTTATTTTTTGTGTACACTTTTGTCTGAGGCCATTATGGACTTAGTCTGCATTTGCATCAGACTGTCTCTCTTAAACAACAATCTGGTAATGACAATCAATGTTTTTACTTATTTTTAACCTCCGATAGGTACTGTGGTACTCCTGTGGGACCCATACAGCCAATGAGAGAATACCACAGGAATGTTGTGTGGGTTTGTCTTCCTGCACCATGTCCTTTAAACTGAAAAAGTTGTTGTGTTTACTATGAAGCGGTCATTTTATTTAAAGCTTTGAGCCTAGAGGTTTCCTTACAAGTAGAAATAAGCAACATGTCTTACATTTTTAAAAACATTTCTGCATTTTTGGGTGTTGTGGTACTGCAGTGCTTGGAAATGGTACCATAGTTCCTACAATTCACAGTAATGCCATGTCTGATTGGTTTCTGTCACTGTATTCATTCATCTGGATGTCATTCCCGCCTCCTGACTCTGAGAACAGATCTGGGCTTGAGAGAGTTTGCATCCACTTCACTCTCCTGTATTTTTACCAGGACGTTCTCCTTTGGTTGGATTACCTGTGCTCAGAATTTATTATGACATCAGGAGGAGACCAAAGCGAATATAGCTACCTCCCGGAAGAAGGAGCAGAGGAGAGTACCACTCCTCAGTCTATATTGTGGGAGTTCTTCCCTGTCCCCATGAGAGAGAAGAAGGTGTGTCGCCAAGACAGAATGTAGAAATTCAAATGGCAACATATATTCATTTTGCACCTCTGGAATGCTCAGACCTCTTAGAGCGTGGCATTCCCGCCATATGAACATGGAAACATGGAAAGGGATGAAGACGAGGGACCTTCCACCTATGCTGCAGGTCTCCAGAGTCTCCAAAATGGGGATACTGTATGTCATTGAAAAAACAGGCTCTTAGGATATACAGGGACTTTGCGAGTCCCAATGCCTTCGATGCTTGATCCTCCCACAGCTTTTGCTCTGCTTGTCCTGCAGTTAGTCACATGAATACACACAGCAAGAGTTCTGCTCCTGGGCACCAGTCAGCTCCTTTCTCCTTGGTCTCTGACAAACTGTTTTCCATCATATGGCAGACTCAAGATCTTAATATATTTTTTCCACAACCCCTTCTTCTCACTGGAAGCAAACTTTATTTAAACTTTACCAAAATTGCCCTGCTTAACCGCTTATATTATTTTGGGACTACCCAATGCCCTCACTTTTCCACTTAAGTCCCGCAGAGGCAGGGAGATAGGTCTTGCACTAGGTGCAGCTTAGAAAAACATATTGCAGTGGGGTATGGGACAAGTTCCTACCTACCAGGGATGGTTACACAGACTGTGGTATATTCTTGGCATTGAGCACATATCCCTCTCCCTGTTGACTCAAGGGACATCCTTCCCAGATCTCTGACATCCATCCCTGGCGCTCCTGACTTTGGAGTTTCGTGAACTCACTTGCCCCAGATATCTACACCTTCTATGTCTCACGGAGAGTTCCCAGGGTTCTACCTGAGGGAGATACAGACAAAGCATATACATTCCTATGAGACTACTTATTCTTCTGATTGATCCGCATGGTCCCGGGGAGGGGGGGGGGTTGATTGTTTGACAGTTAAAGGATGCCATAGCTATTGGGCCATTAGCTGCTGAATGCTTTGTATTTGTGAATTCAATAAAGAGGTGTAAACCATAAAGTTGAACCAAAAAGAAAAGATGTAACTAGCTATAATTACTTCAGGCTTTTCTAAGCACTTAAAAATGTAGCTGCAGCTTCAATATAACACTGGTGCCTTTTGTTAGGCAGAATGAGTTTCCAAGTGCTCTATCCGTCAGTGCTCTTGCCTGAGCTTACAGGTCGTTAGCGAAGAGTTACGGTGTATTGAACAGAATACGGTAATGCTCTCTAGAGAATGATTCAAGGTCTTGTTTTTAGTCTGGCACCTTTACAAGCACTGCAGTATCTTTAGGAAAGAACAGTGGACTTAATAAGTTCCCTCACTCGTTTCCAGTAACCGTGTACGGGAAATGAATGTATGTCTCACAGACCTCGTGTTATCCAGTACCAAGGAGAGGCACTCAAGATGTGTTGGTCAAGACAGTGAAATAGAAGTACTCATTCCAAACTACAAATGTGTTTTCAAGACTACTGGAACTATCTATTTCCCTCAACCTGATGATGTCTTGCTCAAAGTATATGTTCTTGAAAATTAATCTGTCATGATAGGTGAATGCCTTTCGGCTACTGACCTAGTAGAAGATTATTGACGCCATCATGGTTTTTGGTTTGATTCCTTGTATTCCAACATGCAAAAGAATACAATTGAAATATTAAGTAAGCAGTGGTACTGTAGACTGAGTGGCTCATAGTGCTGTAATGAACACAGTGGCATGGGCGTTCTGTACACCTAGGATCTGAGGCAGAGTTTGGTGGGCAGGGTTCTTCTTAAAAAATGTGGCAGATGTCCTGGACATCAAACGTGTGATCCACTGCTCCACTTAGAGTCTATGGAAGTGCCATGTTTCCTACCCAGAGGCTGTGCTGGCTCTGCCACCGGAAACATCTTACTGATTTCCCGTCAAAAATTGAGACAACCATCAAAGCCCCTTAGACTGTCTTGCCCTATTTAGGGTGGATGTTCAGATGCAGGTTTTTCCTGTTCAGGACTACTAGGGCAAGCCTGTAGGTTCCGTGAATAGCAAACCAAAGAAATTAGCCCCATATGCTGGGAGAAAATTGGGAACATGTCAGGGACATTCCTTTATTGTTTTTAAATAGAAGATAATTTTGAGAGTTTGTTTTTGTAAAACAAACTTGCTGGGCACATTAAGCATGGCAACCACTCTGCAAAGTTACAGTGCCTTTAGTGGGCCTGTCTTGATGATGGCTCCCTGGTGGAGGTTTTCTTCCATGGCCGCAGGATCCATCCCTCCGTGGCCCTGGTGGGGACCGGCCATCATACTCTGAATATTGCTCACAGTCATGACAATAACCATTACATGTTATTCCTAGGGAACATAGGTGGTTTGATTAGTCACGTGTGGTAATAATGTTGCAATAGTCTCATAACATAAATTGTTTCTTTTAGGGGAGCTAACCATCTTGCAGCAATCCATTTCTGCATCATAGTTGTTTGTCCTGCGAGCGCACCAGCCATGTTTCACCCTTCTAGGATCTTTGGGACATATTGTTCATGTGGCTTTGACCTGTGTAATTTAATACTTTGATGATCATACACACTTTGGAAACCTAGAGGTTCTGTGGTATTTCTCGGGTAATGTTTTGTAATGAGGATGAGCAACCTCACACACTTGGACACTTAAGCACGAGGGTGAATCGGACCTTTACATTACTTTTAGTAGTGGAGTTGCTAGAATCCTTGGTTTTGGATTAGCATGGATTCTGATTTGTAAATTTTCCTTCATGTTTCTCACCAGGTGAAATGAGAATGTTCTGTCGGGTGTGTGACACTCATGTTAAATCGTTTTGATTCATTTTCTTTACAGCCACGTGCTTGCACTGCTCACCCCTTTTGGGAGACTCTGACAGCTAGCCTGGTTCCATCAGGAGCTGGAGGAGTTCTTCAGAAGTGTTGGGTGCCTACCCTGTTTTGGACTGACATTCATGGGGCCTGACATTGAACGAGGAATGAAATTCATGAATGTGCCACAGATCTCCTTGAAATGGATTATGGGAAGGAAACTATGCATTACGAATGACTATTACAAGCACCTCCAAATATCAGTGGATTTATATTGTGGTTTATGTGACTACAATGTACATGTTCCTTTTAATCTGTTATTTTATTTAAGCCCACCTTAGTTCTGAGTGATGGGGTTGAGATGAATATTTTAGTGACAACATTGTATGACACTACAGTTAATCCAGGAGTATGGCGTCATGCATACACATAGGCATAGATGTGAAACAGGCGGTTTTAACCTGAATAAAGTCTAGTGAGAAATGCAGTGTCATCGCCATTTGTCTGTCGATTTAAATAAAAATGCTGTCAACTTACTATTTTATCAACATGTTTCGGCATACAGAGAAGTATTTGGGAATAACAAGTGGGACACTGATCCTGTTTCATGATAAATAACCTTTATCAAGTATAAGGTTATGCTACATAAATGGCACATTTGATTTATTCCCAGTAACCTGAATATTATTCAGCTGTTTTAGAAGAGCATGGCTTAATTGAGATTTCCTGTTATAGACCTTTATTGATTGTACATAAGCGCTTTACATAAAAATAACTAATAATTTTCAGAAAGAAACAACACAAAATGTAGGGTTATAAACAAATTCTGGTCATAATATTAATGTGTACTTCGTGAAGCCCAGGAAAACCCAAAAAACTCACCTAATAGGAGATGAATTTTCAAAGTGCGTAATCTCTCTTTCCAAGTCAAAGTATGTTGTGTTCCCTTTTAAATAGGTTTGGTTATATATTCAGAAGCATAAAACATTACAGCAATCCAAGTTGGGATGATATGCGCGCTGACTTTTCCTTCTGTTTGCAGAAGAACAATTTATTTTCTTATTAATAGACCAGCAATAATCAGAGCTCATGGTTACAGACTAGAAACCAATCAAGGCAACTTCTTTTCTTACTCGGGTAACTCTTCAGAAACATTTTTATAAGCTTTCTAAATATTTCCAAATGAGCCTAGGAGTCTGTAAATTGGACAGAACCAGGGACCCGATCCACTTAGCCATTTTGCAATCGCAAACACTGCCATTCACAAAATCAGAAGTTTTAACTCCCAAAAAGGCTTTTTTTTTATTGACTGAATCCATTTTGAAAGTTAGAGAATCTTTCCAACTTGAAAAATGTTTTTGTGACCCATTCTGAACTCCAATTCAGAGAGGGCATGAAAGTATCCTTCCCTCTTAATTGCGAGTCAAAATGTAATTTATCAATGGTTTTCAATCACAATTCTAGTCGCAAAATCGCAAACCATTGATCAATTACCGTCACATCAATGGAGATGGTAACTGATTCACAAAGGGGAAGGTGTTCTCTTGTGATACCCTGTCGTTTATGAATTCTATTAAGTGACCTCGAGGGGAGCAAGCAGTGATCTAGTCACCACTGCCAGTTTCACCCAATGAATTTCTGAATGGGAATCATTTTATTTTTGAAATCAGCATTTGTTCCTTTATGGGACATGGATGGGCTGCTTAGAAACAAAAACCACGTGGGAATGCAAACACAGAATTGTGGTCTGCTCTAAATTGCAGTCCATCATCTCGGTATATAGCCAAATGTATAGGGGCTCAAAATGTGATCTAGTTCATATTTACCAAGCTGGTCGTTCTGAGATCCTCTCACTGGAGATTTTGTGACGTGCTCTATAAGTACATATGTTGCATCACAAAATCAGAGGCTGAATGCAAAATCAGTGCACCATTTTTGACTACTATTTGCAACTTGACTCTTAGTACACCGGTCCTTATGATAAGTTTAGTGATGGCAGGAGAGATCTAAATCACCAGATTCCAGTACCCTTTAAGGGATGTTAAGACCTTTACTTAAGAAACTATGCAATTTAGCCATGTTTTCTAATACCACAATCTTGACCATTAATTAATTTTAATACAATGAATGCCACCTTCATTTTCCAATTCAGGTTTACATTAGGATGCTGAACTATAGGTGACCATTTTTCTTGACAATATATGAGCTGTCACTGTTCTGACTAGACATCGCTTATACTCTTGAAATTAATTTAATATCCGGAGAGGAACAGGGACCATTAACAATATATATACTGAATCATAGGTGTTATCCTAATATTTACAAAAGGTACTCACTAAGACAGTAAACAATACCTCTCTAACCTTTCCCAGTAGTTCATTCATTACATTTGGAAATATATGAAACAGAATTGCAAGGTCCATCCCCAGATGACTGTTGTAGGTGCTTAGCGAGAACTACTTCAGCAATATCTAAAATGTCTTTGTGCGTTGCTAGTCATGCATATTCTTCTAACATTACATTTTAGTGAAAGACTCTTGTAGATTGCTGAAAATATAATATCAGTTTTGCTAATTATAATTTCTGTGAGTGCTGGGCTGTACATGAGCTTTTCTAATAAGGGTCTAAGAATAAGAATGCATGGCACTGGGGGGCAATGGGCACCCTCTCTTGTTTGGTTTTTCTTTTAACTATTGGAGACCACGGGTTACCTGAAAAGATACAGACTGTGTGACACTTATATCCAAATCATCTTATCGAACCCTCTGGCATCCAACAGAGTCTCAAATAAATAGGCTTTAAAGTCAATTCACTGTAAGACCTTTTCCACACCAAAGATGACCCCCCCCCCCCCCCATAAGATTCCTTTCATTGTTCCAAAGGACAGGCCAGGCAGACAAGCCATATTGTATTACCAGAGATGACACTGCCTTCACAAAACCTACTTAGCCAGAGACCCAGTCCTCATTGTGAGAATCTTAACTGTATATACATTCTATGTTTAACAATGAGATATGATGATAATTTCTGATCAGCAGTGGATTTTTCCCAGGTTCTTCAATAAACATAATCATTAGTTAAGTAAAGGTTAACATTACTTAACTTTAACATTATCACTGTTGGGGACGGGAAGGAAGCCTGTCTTCGATGCTACCTTCTTTGCAAAACTAGAAATGTTAATTAAAGAACATAATTGAGAAAATTGATAGTTAGATGCACAATTAAATAACTAAATATCTAGAATTCTAAAGATACTGGTAACAATTATGCCATAGCTGATAGGGAGTGCTTTAGGAATATGACCCGTATTGAAAACCTAGTAAATCTTTGATGAAGAAATGCATAACACACAGAAATATTGTTATATTTTTCATTAAAATTATTAAAAGAGCTACAATTTTCTAGAGTTTAAATTCTGGTCCCACTCAATAGAGTAGTGTGATAAAGTACCCCTTTTTGTGTAGTCACCCCAATGTTTGCGGTTAAATCTGGCCTCATAATCAGAATTCAGTATCAACCATCGCACTGAGACCACGCTGATTGCTGCCACAGATGACATCAGAACACTCCTTGACTTCGGAGAAACCGGGCCATGATCCTCCTCGACCTTTCCACGGCATTCAA
Organism: Triturus cristatus; assembly: GCF_964204655.1. Taxonomy (NCBI): domain Eukaryota; kingdom Metazoa; phylum Chordata; class Amphibia; order Caudata; family Salamandridae; genus Triturus; species Triturus cristatus. The sequence goes on along the minus strand of NC_140592.1, from coordinate 804,790,914 downwards.
CACCGTCTACCACAACACCCTCATCAACAAACTCTACAACATAGGCATACTACAAGACGCCCTTAAGTAAATCACCTCCTTCCTTACAGGATGCACACAGAGCATCTGACTGCATCCCCTCACCTCAGCACCCAAAGACTTCATATGGGGCGTTCCACAAGAATCATCCCTCAGCCCCACTCTGTTCAACATCTGCATGACCCCCTCGCAGATGTCGTAAGATCCCACCGGACTCAACATAATCTCCTACGCAGACAACACTTAACTGATTCTCTCGCTCACCGAAGACCCCTATAAAGCCAAAACCAACTTCTGCGATGCCATGACCAACGTAGCCAAATGGATGAGAGACAACTGCCTCCAACTCAACTCTGACAAGACTGGAGTACTAATCTCCAGGAAGAACACCTCCGCATGGGACCGCAGCTGGTGGCCTACAGAACTTGGATCAACACCCACCCAGACTGACCATGCACGCAACCTCTGCATCATCCTCAACAGCCAACTGACCGTGAAACGACAAATCAACGCACCTCATTCTGCTTCCACACACTTCGCATGCTCTGCAGAATCTCTAGATGGATCCCAACCAACACCAGAAAGACCATCACTCAGGCCCTCATCACCAGCTGCCTTGACTACGGCAACACCCTCTACACCAGCATCTCCACCCAGCTCCTCAGAAGACTCCAGACTATACAGAAGGCTGCAGCCAGACTTATCCTGGACCTCCCCAAATGAACCCACATCGCCTCCACCTGAGAGACCTCCAATGTCTCCTCATCCAGAAGATATGCCAGTTCAAGATCCTCATGCATGCCTACAAAGGCATCCACGACCTCAGACCTGTCTACATCAACCATTGACTGAACTTCCACCACCCCTCCAGACACCTGCACTCCTCTTCACTCGTCCTAGCGCACACATCCCGCATCCTTCGCAGCCACAGCAGTGGCCGCTCCTTCTCCTACATCACTGCCAAGACCTGGAATGACCTGCCCCATCAGCTCTGTACAGCCTCCTTGCTGGTAGATTTCAGCAAGAAACTCAAGACCTGGCTCTTTGGCGGAGACAGAGCACCCAGATACCCCTAGGGGTGACAGTGCTGTGCTTTACAAATGCTATTTGATTGATTGAATGCTGCTAGTGTTTTAGCTCTGCAACATGGGGCACTGCTGTCCAAGCCTCAGTGTGTGTGCATAACACCTAAAGCAGAATTGGCTAACTAATTGGCATGTTTACATTTTCAGTAAGGCCATGGTATATGGTGCAGGAAAACACTAATGGCATGGAAAGTTAGATGTCACCCGTGGAGTGCCGCACATGTTGTGCCATCTACTAGGTTGACAAGGGAAAAGTGACCTAAACCCTACATGTACAGTTTGAATTCTGCAGCTTTGAAACCTGCAAGTAAAACTGTAAAAATACCATTTTGACAGGAAAGAGTAATACTCTTAAATAATAAATGTCACTCCCAAGTAGGCCTTGTAACACACAATAAGGTACCTAGTATTCAAAAGTGCTGTGAGCAAGAACTTAGGGCTGATTACAATGATGCTGGACCGTCACCGACAGCCTATCACATTTGGATGGTGGGCAGATGTGTGGCGGTCTGAAAGACCGATTGTCATGGATCCGAAGGGCTCAAGGAGTCTGTCGGTCCAATGGTTGCAGTGCCTGCCAGGCACCGACGTAGGCATTACAATGTTCCTTTCTGGTCACAAATGCTTTTATTGATGGCTGAATTGATTACTTCAATGACCTAACTTTGGGTCTCACAATACTGTGCTATAATCCGTCTAAAATACTGCAGTGCAAATTCTTTTTGACCTAAAGAAGTTGGATTGACTAGCCAGCAGAATCAAGGAACTATACGCACACCAAAATACAGAGGATGGGTTTTAAATCACTGTTTCTGGCGGATAGTATGGTTTACATAACGTCTTTCCTTTCTCACAGGAGATAATTCCTTCAATTAATCTCCACTCTTCTTTTCACAGTCTATTTTCTATTACAAAATCTAGCAAAGTCTATTTGGGTAAGAGGCACCTTTACAGTACTAGGCCCAAAATTATGGAACTCTCTTCTGCCAATGTAGAACAGGAGCCCTCAGTACTGAATTTCCGACACAGAATTAAAACTTCACTCTTCAATCAAATGAAGTAGAGGATTTTCCATTTCTTGTCAGTGTTTCCTATGGTATAATGATTCACCCCTTTTTTAGGGCAGGCGTTGCAATTTATAAAAAGCCACAAATATGGGGAGGGCAAATAGGAGGAGGGAGTAGGAAGGAGAGCTCTCGAGCATCAACCCCAGATACAATCTGTTTTGCAGAAACTTTCAAAGAGAGAACTGAGTGATCTAAAGAACCCAACCACACCAAAATACAAACTATATTTTTATTCCTTTTATAAAACTTGGTCTTAATCATTGAATTATTTATCATTTAACTGATTTGGTGTTTCAAATGAGTAACATTACACATCCCTAGCATATCTCAGAAGATTAGAATTTGTGTGCAGGCAAGCAACCAAACCTGCTTAAGCTGTGGCTGTGTCACGCACATTAACCTCAGGACTGAGGCCTCACCTTCTCTAAGAACCTGAGTGTATATTCACTACAATTTCAAAGAATTGTTGTGTGACAAAATCACCTCTATATATGGCAATTTTGACCGTCAACTTGACCCCATCACCATTGCAGCTGAACTTCCCATCACGGCCGAAGGACGAACCCATGGCCTGCTGAAACTGCTGCTACCATGAAGACCATCCACTCTGTTCCCATTTGACCCTTGCCACCACCATGCTACGGACTCCTACCAATCAGCAAAGCACTAACACACATCCTAATTGCCACCATTAACTCAGCCACATTCATGGACACCTGGAAACATGCCACTGTTACACCCCTGCTCAAGAATCCAACAGTCAAAACTACTGACTCATCTCCCTCCTACCACAACTGCCAAAGGTCTTAGAGAAATCAACTTCTCACCGACCACCTCAGTAACTACAACATCCTTGATGCCACACTGTCGGGACATAGGCACAACCACAGTACAGAAAGGGCACTCATCACCGCCACAGACAACATCCACATAATCCTTGACAGAGGCGATACAGCAGCGCTCATTTTCTTAGTGTTTGACACGGTCCCGCAATCATCAGGTGCCTCCACAAGATTGGCATCCAAGCAACCGGTCTCCACTGTATCTGCTCTTTATTAAATGGATAGAACACAAGCTGTCAGGCTACCACCTTATGCCTCGGCAGCTCGCAAAGTCATCTGCAGTGTGCCTCAAAGTTCATCACTCAGCGCCACCCTCTTCAACACATCACCGCAAAAATGAGCCCTATTGCCAGAGTTATCTGCAAACATGACATCAACATCCTTCCTATACCAATAACATGCAACTCCTACTCTCCCTCTCAGACAAGACCCCCAACACAAGAAAAAAGTTTACTACCTGCATGACTGAAGTCGCTAACTTATGAACGGCAACTGTCTCAAGCTAAAGAAGTAGTGATCTTCAGCAAGAACACCTCAACGTGGGACTCCAACTGATGGCTGGCCAAGTTTGAGCCCAAAATGAGCACCCACTCCAGGAAGTTCGGAATCATCAACAGCAACAGAAAACTGGACAAAATTGCACAAGTCAATTCTGTTACAACATGTTGCTTCCACATCCTAAGGATGCGGAGCAAGATCTTAAAATGGCTCCCAAGCAATATTAGAAAAAGCGTTACTCATGCCTTAGTCACTAGCAAGTTGGACTACGAGAACACCCTCAATGCCGAAATCACCAAGCAACTCATCAGAATACTACAAACCATCCAGAACTCAGCAGCCAGACTCATCCACAACCTCCCACACAGAACTCACATCGGAACACACATCAGGGAGCTCCACTGGCACCTGATAAACAAACATGATTATTTCAAACTCCTCACACACATTCAAGGCACTACATCAGAACAGTCGCATCACCTGCCATCAACTACACAGACACCTCTGTTTAACAGAACCTCTACTCGCACACATCCCACGCATATAACAAACCAGATCAGCAGGGTGAGTATTGTTGTACATCACCCCTAAACCATTGAACAACCTCCAACTCCACATCAGTTCCTCCTCCACTCTTCCTGAATTCCACAAAAAATTGAAGACCTGCCTTTTCAATTAACCGACCTAACATAGACATGGCTAGGCAAACATACCTGCTGTGCATCAGGATGCCCTCATGAGTGATAGTGCGCTGTACAAATAGACAAAGCATAATGTAGTGTCTTGTGTATTACCGAGCGTGGGACCCTTACATTCCCTAACGGACTCCGTAGTCTAGTGATGTAAGTGATTGGATGTGGTTAGTAAAATTCACGATGCAGGACATTTACATACACTGCGTGCTTCCTTGCATCTCAAGGTTTTCTCCTCCTCCCTAGTCCATTGTTTGACATTTTTTCCAACAGGCATATGTGTAGCCACTTCCTGCCTTCCAAGTCACAGCCAGAAGACGTTTATCCAACACTAGTAATAGGCTTAGCAGTTTATTGCCCGTTTTTGGGGTTTAGATTGGGCGAATCCCACCAGTAGGCACACCTTCGGTTTACATGTTATCTCTCTGTTCAGGACTTCAGCTAAATGTCTCGTAATTTTGTCCCAGTATGCTCCGTCCATCAATTGTGTGTCTTTTGCTTCCGATTTGAGGGCAGCTCCAGACCAAATGGAAAAAGTGCAGTTGTTTTCTTTTTTTCCTATTTTCTGGGAGAGAGGTATGTCTGATAAAGAAAGTTGAACTGTGTAAACTTTAGTCTAGTGATCTCTGACACTTTCTGTGTGTATGACAGTTTTGCCGCTCATTCCTTATCCTCTATTTCAGATGGAAAATTTGAATCCAACCTGTCTTTGGTTTTGTGTAGACCACTTTGCACCATCCCGTTAAGCGTCTTGGAAAATCATGTAACCAAGCATCTACTGGTTATTCCTGTATCCCATAGACTCTCAAAAGTTTACATCAAAGACCCATAATTGAAGAACTTCCCAGGTGCTACACCATATTTTCCTATAAATGTTTCCAGGCAGATAATCTACCCATTTATGAGGCAATCTCCTACCATGAGTATCCCCACTTTTCATCAGTTGACAGGCAGTGAAGAATGAGAAGGGTTCTCCATATGAGAGGCCTATCAGGAGCAAGACTGGACATTGAAGAGATAGCCAGAAGTCTTTTTGACACATCTTTTACAGCATCTCAAGGGGATAGAAAGAAATATCTTAGGACATGATGTTCTACTGGTACTCTGCATTAGGAGTTCAATCATAGCACCTTGGTTCGGTTCCTTCCCTAGTGCCTATATCTCCTCAGTACTCTCTCCCTCCAGCCATCATGCAATCAACTGTAGTTGTGCCGCAGGATAATGTAATTCATCGTCTGGTACACGCAGACCTTCCTCTATAATAGGCTTTTGTGTGCCATAATGCAACCCTCTGTCGACCTCCTTCCCAAATCAGTACCCTAACCAGCAAGTCAAGTATCTTAAACTATCTGGCTGATACCCAGATCGGATGATTAACAAAGAAGAATAACAATCTAGGTAAGATTAATCGTTGTTCTTGTTGGTAATCGAAGTGAGCACCAAACTGCTACAATCCCCACAGTGTTCCCATTGTAGTACCCAGATTACCTTCTCTTAGTTCTGTTGACTGTTAGTAAAGATTTATTTCCAACTATTTAAAGACATGGAGGGTCCAGCATACCCCAAGTTCTTCCAAGTTATATTCTGCACACTCCATTGCAACTGAGAAGACACATGTCTTAGAATTATTTGTTTTAAGTCCTGAAAATGCTTCAATCTCCACCAGAAACTGTAGTGTTGACTTTAAATCCAATGCTCTATTTCTACCATAGAATAGTAAATTCCCTGCATATAGGGCTGTAGTATACGGGCATATAGGGCTATAATATAAGGGGCATATATGGCTATATATGTATACCACCCACAGAGGGAACGAGTGTCTGTGGTTTTTCCTTTAGTTTAGGAAATGGTACTACCAAGGCCTCTCTGGTCGAAGCTGGTACCTCGCCTTTCTCCAGAGCTATTGCAAATACTTTAACATAATGTGGTACTAGGATCGCAGAGTAAGTATGATTGAATTCTGCATGCATCTCATCCAATCCAGGTGCATTACCCCTAGCCAAGTCCTTAATGGCTCCCCATCTCTCATTCAAACTATTTGGGCCTCCCTGCCCCCCCAGCTTTCTGAGTCTAACGTTCTCATTGGGTCTCTATCCAAAAAGGCTTAAACATTTTCCATTGGTGCCTCTCTAGTCTGTCCATAGAGCGCTGTAATATTCCAAATAGGTGTAATTGATCTGGTTTTGAGAATGCACCATTTGGCAATTGGTAGTTTGTAATTGTGTAATCAGTGACAGCCAGCCATGCCAGCAATTTCCTATCAGTATATTCTCTAAAATTATAACAGCACAGGCTCTCAATATTCTTGTGTACCATTCCTTACTTTCTGTTAGTTGAGCTGTAGAAGAAGGACTCCTGGTCAAAACTAACTTTAATTTATGACTTAATTTATCTAGCAATAACAATGTTTTTTTTAAACTCCAATCATTTTATCCATGTAAAGTCCCTGCAAAACCACCCGGAGTGCCTCCCATTCTTCCCCAGTGTTAGGTTGAAGCCTCCTAGTTGGTACTGGCTGTGGGGGTCTTCTTACTCAAGGAACAGCTATATGTCCAATGTTAATAACATCCAACTTGTTATTTGTTATGATGCTCATTGTGCTTGCAAGGATCATTAAAAGAATAAGCAATATTTTTATAAGTAACTTTAAAAAAGGTCTGGGTGGTTCAACCCATATCTAGCATTCATTAGCTTAAGTTGAGAACAAAGATCTAAAAATTATTTCTTTCTTTGCTCTCTAAATAACCTGGGAGAGAAAGACCTTGTGGTCTTTCAATAGAATCTCCTTTGTCTCCTGGATCAACATTAGAATCATTGAAAAATCAGTGTATAGTAGAGAGTACAAGATACCATCTCTAGGCCTAGCAGTATAAGTGGTAGAATGTGGATTAGGACCAGCTCAAGGAGCTCTTTGAATGTGGATGGATAAAGAAGTTGAAATCCCCAACATTATCGGAAGTTACAGCTTAAGAAGCAGGAACATGTCTGATCCTTGAGAACCTTCCAGAACAGTATAAATGCGAAGATCCTTGCTCCTTTTTCTATTTTCCAAATCCTCTGCAAGTTTTTTCAAACAGGCAATTTCTTTAGCCATGCCCTTAATTTTTACTGCATCATCCTCTACTTTACCAATTCTCTGCTTTCGTCATTCTAATATCCAAACCAGACCACTTTTCCTCTAAGTACTCTTAATGTGTCTAAAAGCTATGGTCTGCCCTCTGAGAAGTGTGTTTTTGAGCGCCGCTGAACCAGAACCAATAAAGAAAAAAGCAGAACCCCTGTTAATATCCTTACCCCACAGGCTGTTGGAGGAATTTAATAGCGGTGGAGACAGAGTAGTCTTTGCTGTGATTAATCCTATGGCCCACCCACATTTCAATAAGACGGCCAGACCATTATGTTGGCTGGGAGGGAACACTGTTGCTGTTGAGATGGAATTCCCTCTCTGCCAACATATAAAGTAGGCCCATGTTTTTAAAAATATGAAGCAACATATTAAATTATACTGTAGCAAAAGGCAATTCCATTTTCTTTCTGTCACCCACTAGAGGTGTCAGGTCATCGCCGCAGGAGCCATGCTTTCTGACAGAAATTAAACTAAATGATGGTTGACAGTGTGCCAGCACTGCGGAAAGCAAGAAGGTCACAATACAGTCATAAAAACGACTGAATTAGTCAGCAACATTTATACCTCTCACCGCCTTAGCTCACACCACCACAGCTCACACCAACGCTGCCATCTGTGGGGGCAGTTAGCCATGTCACCCTCTCTTTCCCATCCTAAGAGTCAGATCTTCTTATGCTTTGTAATATTTAAAGATTAACAGATTACAGGTTATTGTAAACTATGATTAGAAATGCAGCAAATTAACTGATTCTTAACTGACTACTGATATATGATATGAAAAGCTAAAGCGGTTTGTTCTCCAGGTAAAATCTGAGTTGAAGGCACATGACTAAGATTATGCCTATATTTTAAAAAGTCCACAAACCTATGCAACACAATTATAGCCCAACTTTAGTTTTAGATGTGGTAGGTAAATTGTTTTCTAAACAGATTCCAGTTGTGCAACTAAATGTGGCAGATTTGTTGTTTGCCGAACCGATTCCATCCCTCAATTGAGAGTTGAAGAAACACACATTTTATGTTTAGGCCAGATAGTGTAGGATTGGGGAGGCCTAAGCATAGCAATAGACTACTGTATCATTATGAAATAACGAAAAGGTATTTTTTTGTATTTCTTAGCTTTAGAAGCTGCTTTTTACACCATTTCCATTGTTAAAAAGGACAGCTATTTGGGGCAATCTGGTTGGATAGTGTGTGTGTGTTTCATGTCTGCTCATTGGGCTCTATATATTAATTAATCTGTTTAGAAGTGGCAATGAAATGGCTCTGATTGTTATTCAAGCAGATGGGACCCCTTTAGACTATTAGAATGGGATTCCTGGTTGGCTGAGGTATGCTTGCAGACGAGGCAGGAACCACTACTCTAGTCAGGGTAAGCTAAATACACAATAAATGATAACCTGTGCACACCCTCTGGTAGCTTGGCACAGAGCAATCAGGCTTATCTAAACAGGCAATGTCTAAAGTATTTGTGCAACTCGCTCACACAGTAACACAATGGATGCACCACAAAAAGACCACACAGGTTTAGAAATATAGATTATTAAATTCTGAACAAAACAAGACCAAAATGAAGAACATCTGATTTATGGAAGTTGAGATATAGAATTTTAATAGAATAAATGTAATAAAGTGCTTAGAAACAAGTTGCGCTAAAAAGGTCACTTTAGGTCGTGCTGGACTGGGGCAACATTAAAGTTCAGGCTGACCATGATGGAGTGTCGCTGGCTACCAGACACATGGAGGCCCCAGTGAAAAAAATTCCTTTCCTGGTCGCAAACAACGAGATACATCGATGTCGAGGCCCGCATGATGCGTGAATCTTCTCCACCCAGTGAAGGCGATGCCTCAGTTCTCAAGACTGATGCTGGAATAAAGAGGCATCAAGCGATGCGCCGGATTTGGCCATGCAGTCGAGAGAATGCTTTGATCTCACCAAGCTGCAGAGGCCGCGATACGCTGTTCGATGCGTTGATCTCTGGAGGCAAAGCGCTGGTTCTGAGGTGATGTGCCAATTTTACTCCTGCAACTGGGTCGATGCACCGGTTCTGCTACACGCAGATAGAAGACATGTCGAAATTCATGTTGCAAGTATCTGGGCCACTTCCAGTGAACTAGGCATAGGAGCAGGGGTCAAGACTTTGATATCCCTGAGTCTCAAGCAACAGGAGGCGAGCCAATGCACCCTTGAAGATCACTTGGAGTGAAGGCAGAGTCCAGCTCTACTTCAGCAAAGTCAAAGAGCAGCAGGCAGTAGGGCAACACACCGTAAAGCAGACCTTCCAAATCAGCAGTCCAGTTGAGTCCTTTAAGAAGCACAGCAGTTCCTCTGGCAGATCTTCAGCTACAATTCCAGTAGTGTCTAATTTAAGGAGGCCAGAGACCTAATACGTATACCCAACAGGGCCTTTGATGTGGGGCTGGCTTCAAAGCATAAGTATCCCTTTCAACCCAGTTCTGTCTGCCAGGCTATCTGTGTGGTGTAACCAGTCCTTTGTGTGGGGGCAGGGCACAGCCTATTCTAAATAAGTGTTAGCCCCTCCTTTCCATCCTATCAGACTGGGTCATCGAAATGCACGTGTATGTAGATGGGTACTTAGACACGCCAATGCTTCCTGTGTTGTGGCTGTCAAGAGGGAATGTACAAAGTGTATCTGTCACCCATCCCAGTTGTGTATTGGAGAAAGGCTGTCGGCCACACAGAGCAGTAACTGCAGAGAAATATCTACTTTCTAAAAGTGACATGTCTAAAATGGTAATGCCAAATCCAGCTTTAACAGTAAGGATGATTTGTCATTACCATTCCAATCATATGAAACATGAAAAAGCTACTCTTCTTTGATCAGAATTTGCAGATTAAAGTGTATTAAGGATTTCCCAATGCTAACCTATGAGAGGAGTAGGACTCACAGTAGTGAAAAACGAAATAGGCTGTTTTTCACTACCAAGACATACAATAAATTCCAACACATGTTCTACCTTCCATTTACACAGCACCTTGCTCTTAGGGCTACATAGGACCTACCTTAGAAGTGACTTAATTGTGATAAAAGGGGAGTTTCAAGCTTGGCAAGTAGTTTTAATTGGCAAGTGGAAGTGGCAGTAAACTGCACAGAAAGGCCTTGCAGTGGCAGGCATGAGACAGGTTTGAAAAGCTACTTTTGTGAGTTGCACAATCAGTGCTGCAGCCCACTTAGTCGCATTTAATTTAAAGGCCCTAGGTATTTGGGATACCAAGGGACTGACAAGTAAATTAAATATGCCAAACAGGTGTAAACCAATTATACAATGTTTAGAGGAGAGGGCATGTGCACTAGGACTAGTCAGCAGTGGTAAAGTGCCCAGAGTCCTAAAGTCAACAAAAATAAGGTTAAAAAAAAGGGTAAAGGCATAAAGTTTGGGGTCATCCTTCAGAGAGGGCCTTTTCCCAACAACAACCATCAAGCAGATGTTAGAAGCCTTATCCCATATCACTATTTAGTTAGTGACGTAGGCTCATATTGATGGCCTTTTAGTGCTTTCAAAAGCACAGTACCACAATATTGACCATTACTACAAGTTAAAAAATGGGGCTAGGTCACACTCCAGATACTGGCTTGCACAGAGTCTGTGATTTGAAATGTTAAAATCAGAATGTACCATGGGTGTCCATCTGCAAATACAAGTTCTGGATTCAAATGCAGACATTGACACCTTAAAATGGACAGTAGACCTCCATCCTTTTATTAACATTGTGCCAGTATAGCAACCCCAAACATGGGTCCTGAGGGCTATAGGCGAGCCAAGAGATTTTCCCATCTTCAATAATAATTTGGACTCTTGGTTGTAGCACAAAGTAGGGGCATAGTGGCTAAGAGCAGTAACTAGAGAAAAGCACCAGGAAGACTGAAAGCATTTGAGTATAATAGCCTGAATGGAAACTTTTAGCGCTGTCCCCCAGGGCTCTGTGAGATAAAACAGTTTGTGGGTAACGTTTCAGTTTTTTTGTTTTGGTGCAAGAGAGGCCTCTGGTAAGTATGATTTTTTAAATATTACTTTTCCACTGCAGATATCAAAAATTTATCATAGCCAATGAAATAATTTGGACAAACAACTTTTTTCTTATCTTCTTGGGGGAAATTGTTAAACTTGGTTTTTCAATCAGGCCCCCTAATAGGAAAATATCATTTTACCTACAGAATTTGACAGCTGTCCACCATAGAGATATAGTTTTCATAACTATTTGACATGATCCACTTTTATAGATTAAGCCCATGACCCAATCCTGTGGGCTAGCACAGCATACTTTGGAGTGATTTAGCTAGTCTATAAAAGTAGGTCTCTGATGTGTTACTGCAGTTTTAAACTGCAGCCAGCCAGATCACAATGGTGGCTCTCTAGATGTTCATTTCTAGTCATATATGTTTGTGATATGTTTCTGGTATAAATATACATCCAACGCACCTATGACACTAAACTTCCATAATGTACCTGATTCAGTTCCTGCATCAGTTTACTATGGCATTGCTTGAATGTTAAGTAAGGCAGAGCATATGCACAGTGTCAATGAATGACAAATAGAGTCATAAAGCCAGCAAAAATCAGTTCAAAGGGAAGTGAAAAATCAAGGGGGGAAAAATGAAAAAGATGTAATCACAAATACAGCACCCACAAACTCACTCTGACTTCTTGGGTGGTTCAGAAAACACCTGCACATTGGTTACACTGCAGTTGCCTACCCATGGATTTTTGTTTGGTCAAGGGGAAATAAAGAACACCTTTTGTATTGTAGCTTGATGCCAATTTTTCAAAATAGTGCACATTCCAAAACATTTATGTGAGCATAGCATGACAAAACACACAGAGAAGAGGAGGAAGTGGGGCAGCTGGAATAATGCTGGCAAGTCACAAGGAGAGGTTAAGGCTACAGCACATTGGGAAGGAGTCTAAGAAGACACAAGGAGTGGAGCATATTTAGGTAATGTGACATAGGGAAATGTCAGTTGTTAGTTCACATTATTTTACACTGTGTGTTTTTACCATTTGTATCATTGCATCATGTGATTACCCTTATGTAGCATTCCCATACAACGCTTGTGTTTACAACGCATAAGTGATTTTAAAATTTCATTTTTTTAACCATAAAATAGAACTGTTATTGTAAAAGTACATGTTTTTAAGAGAAAATCTGTTTTTTAAATGTTTAAGAGTTTCTAAAGTTTTTTTAAAGCTTAAAGGCAGATTAAGCTAAGGTTCCAAGTGAAGATGTCTACTGATTCTTACCATTTGACTGTATTTAAAATGCCAAAATACAAAAATAAGGCTCTGTCACTTTAAAAAATTGTTTACTGTCTCCTGTTATTCATCAGAATAGTAAACTCAAATGAAGTAAAAACTAGTGAAAGCTTCTAAAAAACTATAATATATATAATATAATTTCGCTCACAGGGCAATCAAGAAAATGTGGAATATTTCTTAAAATTAAAAAATAAATAAATGATAAATATTAATAAGTAAGAAACAATAATGAGAAAAAAAATAAAACAAAACAAGCATAATGAGATTTAATTTAACCAGTATCTCAAAAAAGGAAATAATGAATGCTTTGTGGTTAAAAATAAAACTACAGTCAGAACCTCAAAAAATCTTAGCAAAATGTAGAGAATGTATAAGTTAAATAATTTCATTTAACTTAAACATTAGGGGCCTCATTACAATGTCGGGCGGACACCGTAACAGTTTGGAACTCCCCAACCATAGGTCGGCGGTCCAGACCTCACAATTAGAATGCGACCACCCTGTGGGAGGTCGGAAAAATCAAATTCACTATGGCAGCTTGTGCGGCCAGTTGAAAAGGCTTGCAGCCCAAGCTGCCATAGAAAAATGGATGTTCGGACACATCCCTGCAGTGTGTGGCAAGCACCTCAAGGTGCTGTCACACTGTGCAGGGATGTTTAGGGGGCACCATAAAGGCCCCCAGACCCCATAGCGGAGGGCCAGTGGGGAAGGTGGCCTGCCAAGGGCCCTCAAAGTCACTATCCCACAGCCTTTCCATGTCTACCTTTCCGACATGGAAAGGCTGTCGGAAACCGACGTTGTAATTCCGACAGTGAAGCCGAGGCTGGCTGCGCCATCATTCATGGGATTACATTTTCCCTCCTCTTCCGATGGGCTCTGTGAGCCCGTTAAAAGAGGAGCCGAATCCCCCGCGGGTTTACCTCCAACTGCTGTCATTGGAATACGGCAGCCAGAGGGAAACCCTCGATGTCAGAGGCTCTCTGCCCGACATCAAAATCAGGCCCTTAGTTTTTTAATGTTTCTCTCTCACCACAAAAACAACACTGGACAACATGGCTCCTACTAAATTTCTATTTGTATTTGTGTTACTAAATTAGGATTTCTCCTTAGCCAACAACAGGACGTTTATTTAGCGTAAAGATACACTTAACCCAGGGCTCACTAGAAGTGTGTTAACTATTTCTCAAGCCATTGCAATCTCTACTAATGACGCTTTATTACTTTATCAGTTTTTTAATGGCTGTACACAATAAAACTAATAAAATACCTGGGAAAAGAAAAATGTATTTTGAGCTGGCAATTATCACTGTTATAAAAATAATTGAACATACAATACAATTGAGCAATGTGTTTGTTCAATTTTCTTAGGCAATCTTGTGAAAAAGTCCCAAAAACTTTCCTTGAAGAAAACAATATGTTTGGCAGTAGAATGCTGTTTGAAATGAAAAAAACTATTAATCTTAGCATTTTTACTCCCTGAAAAAGTTCATGAACATTGGACAACTATTCTTCATTCATTGTACAAAGTGACTATTTTGCAAATAATGATTGAAGATTGGCTCCTCTACTAAATTATTTTTGAAGATACCCAGATTGACAATCTAAGCAGATCGGGTCACAGAAGATATCCATAGTTTATACTGAATGGTGGAATGCTACTAGACCTGCTTGAAGGAGGATGGGGTGGGAAGACTAGTAATGTCATTGAGTGACTGCATAATTTCTTTACATGTTGGTTCAAGTGCAAAACCTCATTCTATCATTTTATGTACATTTTTAAAAAAGGAACAACATTTCAAAGACATGAGAAAAGAACAACCAACAATGAAAAAAAAATGAATACTCAACTTCTATTCAAAGCACAGCCATTCTGTAAATTTTGGGGGAGAGGAGAGGGCGACGTAATTGCCTATATTCTATATTGCTAATCCTTTACTAACTCCAGCTATTATTACTTCCTTAAAAACACCATAAAATTAGAACAGAAATAAAACAAAAAGCCTTTCCAACAACAACATAATCCTCAAGCAAATATTTAATCAAACCAGAGATTTCAATCAAGAACAAAAAGCACATTTAGAAGTCTTTGATCCTCACAGAGAGGTGGTTGATATTAATCTCCTACTCGACTGCAAAGATATCTAAGTGTCTCCAAATCATATAGCTCTACAATCCAATCAATACCCATGTCGTACAAAACATGATTTCCTTTTTTTTTAATTGAAAATCTGCTCCAGGAAAACAAACCAAAAAACACAGGAATAAAATGTGCAGCACACATAGAAAGAGGACAAAACGGGAAGAAATAAAGATAGTAAATCTGAAAATGCACCAAAGTCCATTGGTGGATGCATGGGAACAACCATGCTCCACCCATGGAACAGCTTCTTGGGGCAGAGTAACGCGAGGCAGCGATTTGCGCGGTCATACGTTCCTTCAAATGTATCAATATATTTAAACAACAGGAGAGAGAGGGTGGTAACACACTCTTAATCCCCCTAAGGCTTTCATAAGCAAACAACAATGGTGACATGCTTCATCATTGGGTTCCCATCAGAGAGGCCGAATGCCTCCCTGGTGTGCTACAACGCCTGTTTACAGCAGAGCAGGTTATTTCGTGTATGGTGGAGGAGTGCAATAATAGTGAGTGCAAACTGGGAGATGTGACTTAAAAATGCCTAGATTTTATCCAAACAACTTTATTGGTAGAAAATCTGGCATAAATAAAAGAAGGTATACGACTCTGAACAGAAAGACCGTAAAAACTCACGCTTTTTTGGACAAGTCTTCAGTATTTCTGAAAACTGTGTGTTTCTGAAAAGAGTGAACAGAAACACACATAGCAATGCAACACACAAACTATACATATATAATACATAAGCTTATATAGTGCTGTAATGTGCCCAACAGTGATTGTAATCATGCTGCATCTTGGTGCTCTTTTAAATAAAAACAGGCGCTAAAAAGAATGAAAGAGCCAGCAGCGTGAGATCACAAGTGAGGCCAAATTGCGCTTCACGTAAGTTGGATCTCTTCTCCATTATATCTTGGTGTTTTGGGTGTCACGTATTTTACAACTCTCTACTAGCCCCTTATCCAAAGTCACGTTCATTATTTAAAATTTTGAAAAGCAGCATACTGGAAAGATAATATGCTTTCAGTAAACTGAAGAAACAGTGGCGATTTAACTAATTGGTTGGGCACTTGCCAAGGCCACATGTGACTAAACATGTATGGACCACTTGAATAATGACGACTATTCACATAGCCTGTTTTTATTTAAAAGAGCACCAGGAAGCAGCATGATTACAATCACTGTTGGGCACATTATAGCACTATATAAGTTTAACACACAGTTTGAAGAAATACTGAAGACTTGTCCAAAAAAACGTGAGTTTTTACGGTCTTTCTCTTCCCACCAACGGTTAGGGTGCCCCTTAGCGTGTGCACACCGCCGGGGTGGTTTGATCCTGATGAATGCCTGGTGAATAATTTAAAAAGGCAGAAACATGTTGACCATTATGATTTTATTTTCACTGTAGGATATAACTGGTATATTTAATTCAGAGTTATATACCTTCTTTTATTTATGCCAGATTTTCCACCAATAAAGTTGTTTGGATAAAATCTAGGAATTTTTAAGTCACATCCCCTAGTTTGAACTCACTATTATTGCACTCCTCCACCACACACGGAATAACCTGCTCTGCTATAAACAGGCGTTGTAGCACACCAGGGAGGCATTCGGCCTCTCTGATGGGAACCCAATGATGAAGCATGTCACCAACTAGGTTGGTGAGTGAGGGTTCTTTTTACAATTTTTTGTGATCTCACGCTGCTGGCTCTTTTATTCTTTTTAGTCATTTACACTCTTTTGTTGTTTGCTTATTCAAATTTATCAAGCCATGCAGGGCCCTGCAAGGGGGCCTTGGTTGGCTTGATAAATTTGACTTTGTTGTTGCATTGCCCTTGCACCCCCTTGCATGGCGCAAGGGCGACACAACACAATAATAAATATGCCCCGTAGTTTCTTACCACCTCAGTGAAGCAAGACCCCACTGTTTGTGACCACGATATTCCACCAAACGAGCACAGCAACAGAATACATGAGAAAAATGGCAGCCAAAATCAAACAAAAAAAGGGCTGTTCAGATCATACTAAACAATGGAAAACTGTGGAACAATATCAAAAGAATATTATTAAAAAGTTTTACTTTGCTATTATACTTTGCTATACTTTCTACAAACATGTATGTATTAAAATGATCTTTAATTATGAATGTTCTAATACATTTTAAATAAATAAAAATATTTTATTAAAATAAAATGTTTGTATTACTTATATTGTTACATACAAATGTTGAGTTGCATTTTGCAACCTACTTTCTTTTTTATTTTTAAACATTCTCCATATTATATAACCCAAAACCCTCATATTAACCTTTACCCTCAAAACACTGTCCATCCCTAAGCCCAATAAACCAAATCACTCCTATCACACCTCTGAATCCTAAAAACCCTTAGGCTCATCCAAAAACACCTCATTTGCCCTTAAAATAACCTCTTAACCCAAAATCAATATCCAACCCCTAAACTCTAAAACACTATTACCCATGTTATAGTACCCACTACTAACCCATTTCAAGTACCCCAATGAACTACTTACTAGGATGGGTGTAAAATTCCACGCTGCTCACGGAATTTGGGAACTCCGCGGAGAATGCAACAAATTCTGCATTGTGCTTCGTAGCTGAATTTATTTTTGGTTGGCATGCTCAAGCTGGGTTTTTGTGCATCCTGGCGAGTAAGACGAGTCTTGCCAAGTGCACGCAAGAGGCGGCGAGATTTGCTGGCCTCCCGTGAGCAGCAGCAAGACTTTCCAACTGCCCGCGAGAACTCTCAAGAGCTTGTGAGACTTGCTGGCCGGTAGCGCAGCTTTAGGCCACCGGCGTCTTCGACATCCGGCTCCTTTTTTCTAAAGAGAGCGCCAGTGACCGAGGCTGCATTCTTGAGCAGATTTTCCCATCTCGGTGCTGTTAGCGTGCGATTTCGAGCACGTCAACGCCCGTCGAGTTTCTGAATGTCAAAAACGTAGCACGAACGGGCGCTTTGAGCAGCGCCGCCTGCTCACGGAATTCCACTGAGCCTCTTAGAGATTTTGAGGCCCTCTGTAGAATTCCACATAGCAGAGCTCCACAAACTCTTACTACTTACCCCAACTCCAAAAAAACTAAATCCATAAATCAAACACACCCTAACTCTAACCTCAAAACATTCTTCATCCCATCCCAGAATCCTGAGGAAACATTCCCCGATACACTACCCATCTCCGTCTCCTAAAAACACACATTCTTGAACCCTAAAAATCCCATACCCAATACACACTAATGTGTAACCACTGAAAACCTACTAACCTTCTTCTTAAACGAACCCCTGAACCTGAACAACACCCATATGCCCATTTCTAAATCCTTACAAAGAAAACATATCCAAATAAACTGCCCACCCTTAATACCTCAAAAAAACACAGACTGTTACTAAAACATGCCCATGAACCAAACAAAACCTGTAAACCTGTGCCGAAGCTTACAAAACCAATACTCAAATACACTACCCACACCTAAACCATAATAACACCGAACTAAACTATTACTTTTTCAAGCCCCTTAATCTTTAAAAATGTCTTAAACCCATCCCAGAACCCAATAATCTACCAATCTATACAAAAACCTAATAAAACGTTCCTTAAATGAACCACTGAACCCAAAAAAAAAACATTAAACCCACCCCAAACTTCTAAAAACTAATATGCCATAACTCAAACTAATTCCGCAACCCTGAAAAAGCCTTATCCCTATCTCGAAACACCCATAAAGCCCAGTAACCCCTAACCTTAAAAAACATTACCCGCCAAAACACTACATTGACCATGTACCCATTTCACATCCCCGTACCCCAAAAGAAAACTTTTAAAATACCCACTTACCTCATGACGAAGTAACAACTTCTGATATATTGACTCCTGATGTACCGACTCCAGACAGAACACTCACCTTACATGAAGTAAAACTACCATGGTAACTGTTACTGGAAGTAAAAGCAGCAAATTAAAAGAAGGAGATTGTCTGTATATTGTCTATACATTGTCTAGAAAGGGACACTGTTGCTACCCCAAAGGAAAGGGTCAGTGGGAGAATCCATGACAAAAAAATTAAACGACCTATCTGCTGCTGAATGGGTGAGAAAAATAACTGAATGTGTAAACCTGAAGCATTGTGGGTTTTGACTTCAGAACCTGTGGCTGGCTCTTGTTCCTGTTTGTGTGAATAAACAGCCTTATTCAATTCATGCCTTGTGATCATTGTGTCAACTTGCTGCAAGTTTGCACCTGTGTACTGCATCTGAAAATAGCTGCAGTCACAAGTACTGCCGTTTTCTCTTTCTGATTCATAGGGGTACACCTGTTTAATCCAGCAGACTTTCAGGACTGATTGAATTGTTTATGCGGTGGTTGATTGTGTGTCTGGGCTTGTTTTTTAGTTAGTTGCCTCTAGTGTCAGAATAAAAGTCAAATGATTGGCAAAAAACAACTGGCATGATGAACGCAGCAGTGGCAGTTTTTATACAATGCATACTAAGGAATGCTGGGCCATAATTGCTAAGGGGCCTATTTACGTGGTGCAAAAGGGACAGAAACCTTAAGTAAGATTTATGAAGACACACAAGGCCACTTTGCATGACCCTGAGTGGCTTTATAAATCTGGAGGAAGGTAAGCATCGCAAATAACTGCGTTGCCTTACCCTGTCCCGGAAAGGCATTCCATGGGCGTTGCGTGGGTGTTACCAAGCAACACCCAAGGTTTTTTACGCATTCCCAGCTTTATCAGGACTGGTAAAGCTGGGAATGTGCCAAAAAGATACGCCTTCTCAGGAGAGGCGTAACAAGGAGAAATATCCTCATCACTTCCCATTTCCATGTGTGCTGCAGATAGAAAAAGGAAAATGCCTCTCAGGGTTGCTTTTGTGAAGGAAAGTGGCCTTTCCTGCACAAAAACAATCCTGCATGCAATGCAGGCACCCTGACACCATGGTGCAAGGATGCCCACTTTGGCACCAGGCTTCCAAAAGGGTTCCAACGCATAGAAAAAGGCAGGGATGCACCATTTTGCCTTAAATACAGCACATTCAACTCCTTTCCCTGTCACGCAGTGCAGCGCAGCAAGGTGACTTGCTGCGCTGCACTGTGTGATTTTTTCATAAATAGGTCCCTAAGTGTTTGCACTAGCGCTCGGGCAACACAAAGTGGTGCAAAACATCGCAAACATAGTGACTGATCATCTTTAACACGCAAAAGCTATTTTCAGCTGAAAGTTGACCCACATTTGAAAAGCTACTTAGCTCTGAAAGTTGACCCACATGCTGTGTTCAAACTCCTTTGTGCCACCCCTTGCAAATGTATGGATAGGAACATGTCTTAATGTGGGCCAGTGGGGAAACCTTGATTATTACTGAAAAGACAGATTTACTAAAATAGTGTGATCTGACTTTTCCCCAAATCTTTACACCAAAGAAAAGCAAACGTATAGAAGGAGTTAACGTATTCCTATCATATCAACTGAGCACACATCTTATATGTAGGTATGTTACTTGATACACCTTCATGCAACATGTGCAACTGTGTGCATACCGTTAATGCATACATTTTGCCTGCCTGACCATTGTCCTGGTATCTACCCTACTCCTTGCCATGTGTGCTTAGATTTGGGCTATGGTGTCTTACTGGGATGAGCTAAAGAACCAGTGTGTGCTTTCCAGTGTGTGAGAAATCTGTTGGACTGTGCTGCAATGCGAACAAAGCATAGGCTAGTGGTCAATGTAGGAGTCTGTGGCCAAGTAATTAAGAAGTTTACAGGGACAGCCAGTTGTGCTATATGTGCGGCTGCGTACAGTTCATTATTGTGACATTTGTGCATAGGAATGCAGTGGTGTTTGGACATCCATGACCTCTGATGTCATAAACTCTGATTTGTCATTTGTGGGGATCCAGGAAGTGCATCAGAAGAGACAGAAGGTGGATCATTGACTCTTCAAGTCAGGAGTGGAACTTGAGCTAATCTGGTACATCAGCAGTGTGCTTGTGTGACATTCATCTTGCAGATTATGAATTTTCAGCAATAAGGATTGTTTTGTGACATTATCAGTCAGAGGCATTCAGTGTTTTCCAAGCATTAGTGACATTACAGGCCTTTCAGTGATCTGCAAACTTATTTGAAACACCACTTAGAAAAACCTGGAAAGTCTGACATGAAGTCAAAGTTATGGTTAAGTTCTTTTAATGTCTATTTATGGGCACATGTTGTCAAAGATATACACCTGATAGAAAACAAAACATCTTTATTTGATTATTTAGGCAAAACATAGACAGGGACAGATCTGCCTACTGAAGATGAATGAAGTTCTTGATGACTTTTGGGGTCCTTGGTATTGTAGGACAAGGGCGACAGGTTGAAGCCCATATTGCACTCACATGCCACACACCAGCCCTCACAAACACAGCTCTGCCATACCGCGACAAGAGCACCGTTAATGCTGCTTGTAAGTTTACCATCCAGGTGCACAGTCCATGCTGCCATTTTCCTTCTACCTGCCCTGCACACAACTGTACTGCATGGCAGTGGCTGGAGAGCGACAATGTTGCCTATCGGTGCTCCCGTCAGAATGCGCAGTCCAATGGTAAATGAGCAAGATGCGATCTCTCAAGACGCCTATTAGTGTTTCCATGTGGATGCACACTCTAACAGCAAATGAGAAATATGTAATCCCTTGAGATGCCTACACTCTAAGTTCCACACGGCTAGCCTGTAACATGATCCAAAATGGGGTTAGGACTTCAACAAACTGAGGACTCAAGGGAGCTGACAGAAAGCCCCTCTGTGTTGTGGTATGGTTTTGCTTTTTTGTATTATTTTCAAAAGTCCTGCTAAATGGCTAGAGCTGTCTCTAAGCCAGACCTAAAAATGAGGCAGCACCCTTCTTGTGGGACGCCCCAGAGCAGCGTGTGCATCTCAACTCCTTCCCTTCTACCATGTTCCTGGTTTCACAGTTCGCTCCCCTCTCTCGTTCATCAGCCACATGTAGCTGTAAAATCCGAATCCTTTCTTTGGTAAGCCAAATCGCAAAGGCATACACAAAAATTCCAGGAAAAGCTACATAATGTGTATACAAAGGGCAATTAAACGTACTGTGTTCTGCTAATGAGATCAGACATCACATCAGCCCTACTGCTGCTAGAAAGAAACAATTCAGACGTAAATACAAAGCACAAATCTGTGTAATTGGAACATAAGAATCAGGGCCATGCTATATCTTTCTGAAAAATCCCACTAAAATAAAAACAAATGGTGACAGGTTTATGTGCTTTCCAATTGCTGGCATTTGTGCTTTGTTATGTTCACCAGGGTGTCTTTCCTTGGGCTGATGCGACGAGGTACGAGAACAGGTTACTGAAAAGACAAACCACTTTTTCTCTACCTTGAATATAATGTTAGAAAGAGAGAGAGGTTATCTCCGAGACCACTGCTTTTCGGGCTTAATGGCTACTCGAAAAAAATAATCTTTAATATTAGGTTTCTTCCTGTCCATAGAAGGTTAGATGTTTAGGGAATTCAGTTTACAGTGGGGAATTTCTGATATATTCTAAGTAAAGCATACTAAGAAAATAATGCTAAGTATGTGCACCAGTTTGATGTAAATGTTTAATAAAGTAAAGCACTGCTGGAGCACACAGCTTGACTGGTCAACCATAAACCAATATGGTGGTCCCAGCCAAAGAGTTAGCAGAGAGAGACATTAGCAAATCCTATTAACAGCACACATCATGTTTATGATGTGAGGCATTTTCTCTAGTTCCTGTGACTGTGGGCTGTCGCTGCTTGATATGTGCGATAGATAATGTCATTTACCACTTCTGCCCCAAGGCACACAGCACTATTACCCTCTATCAAAATAAAATACACTCCCTTTTTATGCTCGACTCTCCAGGGAACGCACATTCAAGCAGTCAGTGATTACTCTATTAGGCAGCTAAAAGTCACCCTAAAGACACCCATGTGTCATTTGTCCCAATTTCTCCTTTTGTTCAGGATTCATGGAGGGTAGATCAGTGGGTATGAGCTAATCACATGCTAAACACAAGCCCACCACCCAAAGGTGAATTTCAAAATCCAAATCTTTTTTAAGATATCTACTAGTTGACACACTGACAGCTAGACAACGATTGTTATTAATAGGGTTTCTAGTACTCCCAAGGCCTCTGGGGTTCATTAATGGCAAGAGTGGGCTATTGACCCAATTAAAGGAACTGTATGGGCCTTCAAATTGGCCCTGCAGCAATTCAGTGAGCAAAGGGGTTCCTGGTGAGAGAAGGGAACCTTGTGGTTGGTACCCAAAGATGTCACAAATTGAACAAGGCTGGAGCTGTTGTCATCTGTCATAATGCCCCCAGCCCCATCCAGCCCCACCACTTGTACCTGTATGACCGCGGATGAAAGACTGTAACTCAGTAAAAGCTACTCAGTATTTTCCAGCAGTTGAGGCTTTCATGGGTCTAAAGGTACCCAATGAAATAGTTAGCACCTGGTGAGAACAAAGTCGCACCCTGGTAAGGCTGTCACTGCACTTTCCATCCCCAATACTTTGGGAAGTATAATTCATAGAATGATTCGAAGTTTGGTGCAACTGTTCCCGGTCAATGAAATGCAAAGGGTACTTTTGAGACCAAAAACGCTTTCTCGAGCCAAACCTTCTTTAATTACAACCCTTGATTATCACAGCATCATATGCCCAGCAGCTCATTATCACTCTCCAAGGCAGGTGTACAAGACTAGTCTGGTCCCTGCATCCGGCCCACGCCCCACAGCTGTCAGCATGAACTTGCGACTTTCCCCCGATCTAGCATGAACAGATGACCGCAAGTAGCACTTTGTAGTAGATACTATATTTACCTAAAAGTTTGGAATTGCATATCTCCGGTAATACTGATTGGATTTGTGTCATTTTGGCCTAATTTTATTTATGAACATTTACTCTGTTTGTCTAAATTGGTTGTGTTGTGTTTTCACTTTATTACTGTTTCTGTTCTGCATAAATATTTTACACGTTGCCTCTAAGTTAAGTCTGACTGCTTTGTGCAAAGCTACCAGAGGGTTAAACACAGGTTAATTTAGTGACTTTTGTGGTTCACCCTAACAAGGATTGTGGTTGTTGCCTGAGTGAGCTTCCATCCTCCTCAACCAAGAATCCAATTTCTTACAGTGAGGTTCTCCGTGTTCAGGATCAATGCATTCATTTTAGGAACCTCAATAGAGAAATTGTAGGCTCCTAGCATGGAGATTAAAGAAGCTTTAGGTCAGGGAAAACATAGTGGACTCCTTAATAAAGTATACAAAATAACTGCATTGAAATTTTAATGGGCTGTAGACATGATTAGCATCATGGCTGAATGGACTTGAATTCCATTGGCTCTGTCGGTTCCTTGATTATGCTGAAAAATCCTGACCACCGTTGTGACATCAGACCTGCAGATGTGGGAACAGTTAATTGCCATCTCAGGTGGTTTGTGGACCTACTACCTAATTATGTTCTCTTGCATGAGCTACAACAGTAAATGCCCCCACGGGCTAGAGTTAAAGAAAAGCTGCGAGGTCTGTGAGGAGAAGTCCAAATGTCCCCATGGCTGGAGTTGTGCAAAGTAGGGTTGTTGGCAGGCAATCCTGGGTCCCCCTTGGCACTGCTTTGCTAGAGAAAAGGGAGCCAATTTGGTCCATCATGCTTGAGGGCTATAGAGAGGCGGTAGCATTGCTGAGGTGGGAACTGACTGAAGTACAAAGTGCTGTCGGACAGTTTCTCTCCCATTAATCTTGATCTTTTCCTCTTGCTTGTTAAGGGGGAAACTGAGAACAAGCACACCAGAAGAGGCTATGAGCAAATAATTTAGCTGGGCATTTGTAGCATGGCAGGTAATACAAGTGGTGAGGAGTGGATAATTGTTCTTCAGCACTTGGTGGATCGAGCTGGATTACCTCAGGAGAGGATGGAGGTGTGACTGGGAGCAGCAACATTAATGCTAGTTGTTCCTCACACAGGTACTGGTTTATGTTGTACTGCAGAGCCCCTATGCACGGATAGGACCAGAACCTGCTGACCACTGACTTAGATAGGGAGTTCCTGTAGATGCTTTTCGCTGCTGTGTGGCAGGTCAAAAATCAGTGCGAGAGGAGACCTGGCTTACCATGATCATTCAAGTAGCCATGCCAGTGACCAGCACACCAGGGGAAAGCAATTGCAAGTGGAGGTTGTGTAGAGTGACCTGGGTGTGGAGACTGGTACACAACAGATTTCTACAGATACAGGAGGAGTCACCTAGCAAGAATTGTGCAGAACATTCTAACAGCGTATTCTTCCTCAAGCTCATGGTCTGCGGTACCTAATAGAGGAAGCTATCAACCCTAGGCTGACGTAAGACACGTGGACCCAGATTTACCAACAATTTTCACCAGGTTTGTGTCTCTTTTTAATTATGTGCTACTTTGCATTACTTTGAATCAAAGTGGTGTTCCCTGGGTGGTAATGGACATCCCCATGCAAGCACCCATGGGGTTTGCCACAAATTCCTATCTGCTAACATAGGTGGAGAGGTGTGGTGCAGCTGCCAGGGCAGCTGACTTTGGAGCACTGGGTTCACAGTTCAATCCCCAGCTCCGGCGGCAGCTCAGCACCATGTGACTCTGGGCAATAGCTCTCTTAATTCCCACAACTACCCCCGGTGCCTTGAGACCCGTAAGGGTGATTAGTTCACCTTTACAAATATATATTTACATTTTTATTTAACATTTGTGGAGAGGCTGCACCACAGTCTTGCACCTCCTTGTGGCAGGCATAATGAGAAGAAATGTTTTAATTTTTCCTTATTTTGAAAGCTTTGCATGTGACTGCATTGTTCAGCACACATACAATTTGGGAAAAGTACTAAAGGATAGTTTTTGTACTTCAAGAGTCTCCTTCAATTACAAAACCCATTATTGAGAGATTGCATGCACCCTTTCACTATGGCATATGGGTTTGTGGCACATGGCAGCCAAAGGTGCGGCAACTCTGGGGGAGAGAAAAGATTAACCATATTTTATTAGATATGGCAGATTTCTTCTCTCTCCCATTGATACAAGGCAGTGCAACAACTTTGATTATTGTGCTGCCTTGCTTCAAATATTAGTATATTTGTGCCTCCATCTTTGGACTACAGCCTGGGGATGTTTGCATCCATGAAAACCTTTACTGAGCACATATGGGCTAGTGTTTTATGTCTACTCCTCGCTTTTCATGGTGCAACACTGAGATGTAAATTCTCTGGACACCATGGTAAGTGGCAAAATGAGCAAAACAACATGGGGAATATTATCAACGCTTCGCGTTAAACATCGCAAATCATGCTTAGCGCGATTTTGAATATCGCCACCTATCACTAGTTTACTTCACCGTGTTAGCGGCGTATTTACATCGCCTTGCTCACAGGCAATGTACAAACCTGCGATAGACGGCTATATTCATCATTAGCGTGTGAAATCAAGCGATGATTTCACACGCTAATGAACAGCTTGATAATAGGGGAGTGTGGACGTAACCAAACAATCCACCTCCCATTCAAAACATGCCTAAGTCAAGTTTTGACCAGGCGTAAGT
Source organism: Triturus cristatus (assembly GCF_964204655.1). Lineage (NCBI taxonomy): Eukaryota > Metazoa > Chordata > Amphibia > Caudata > Salamandridae > Triturus > Triturus cristatus. The sequence goes on along the minus strand of NC_140592.1, from coordinate 804,764,571 downwards.
ATCCGGGGAAAACCGCGGTTAGCACGGCTTTCATCAACGCTTCGTAATTCCGGGGCCGCGTTGTAAATAACGCAATGTCCTGTTTCCGACTTTTTATCATGGTGTTACAGGAAGGTACACCTACTTTGCATCTCATTAGTGATGTATATCGCTAAGATGCGTGGCGTTACAAAAACTGCAGCTAACATACATGTTAACGCCACCTTGTTAATAGGGCGATGAAATTATCGCTGCTTTAGCGGCAAAAAGTGCCGCTAAAGCGGCAGTAATGCCCTTATAAATATGCCCCCCTGTGTTTCATAAAATTAAAATGTAAGTGTGCTCTAAATGCACAGTAAGGGGCCCTCAGTGGGGGCCTGACAAACACACTGAACTTTATGCTGTAGATGTGATGAAGGCTACTAGGGTTTCCTGAATGCCTTTGAACATAAGATCAATACTTTGTCTATGGAAATGAAGTTGATTAGAGCAGATTTTGAATAAGTGTAAAAAAAATAGAAGCTGAGGAAAAGAGTCTGTTATGTTAGGTATTTGTAAACTGTGTTATGGCAAAAGCTTTATGGCACCAAAATCTAGCAAAAATGCTAGATTCTGAAAAGCAAATTTTCAAGCTTTCTGAAAGCTACAAGAGAAGATTGGAACCAAAGGTACAGCGGGAAAGTGTTCCAAAGCCTAGTGCCAGCTACCAAAAAGTATTTTTCACCAGAGCAAACTTTGCAGGAGAGAGGAATAGGAAGAAGAGATTAATTCAAGCATCATGTTAGGAAACCACGCAGAAGATTCAAGAAATAATGGAAGATTCAAAGAGATAGTCCAGACAAAACGGCCTCTGCTTTGCAGGGGTTCCTGGAAATGTCGAGGCACCATCTGTGGACATTTTTCTAGGGAAGTAGATCCTCAAAAAGCTTCATCACAAGGGTTTTTCCAAGCTCTTATCTACTGAATGAGCTCACAAGGCATTGGACGTGCCCCTAAACTGGAAGGCCTATCCTAAATGATTTAAACCAGACTTTTGAATTACTGTGACAGAGAAGTGATATTGCAAAGTATGCCAAATGAGAATGTATCACAATATGAGGGCCTAGAAATCTAAGTGTTCTTGAGCTAAACCCAAATGGTACATCACAAACAAAAGTCCTTTCATTCACTGAACACTCATTGCTCACTTCTCTCTTTCATGCACATTTGAGTTTTAAACAGATAGAATGCCATTGCTGGCATCTCTTGAAACAGCACACAAGAACAAGAGCTTCTCAGCTGAAAACAGGAGCAAATGAACGAGGCATCTGATGTCACCGATCATGAGTTGGGAGGAACAAATCATTAAGCTCTTTCCACAAAGAGAGAAGTAGTAAATGAATATGGCATCCTTGGTGTTGATACCTGAGTTCAGTGAAGAGAACAATCGGGACAATGCTAATAATGTGGGTCACCATGGTCATTGGAGAAAATATGGAGGTGAAGTGGGCCATACTATGACGCGGATAGAAGCTGAAGATGATGGCTGCCACCATGGCATTTGGTCTTGGATTACAGGACTCTCAATGGGAGTGGCACTGGCTCTCCTGTTAACCCCTTTATTAGACAGTGTTGCTTGGCAGTCTGGTCGCTATGTCCCACGGCTATACTCTGTTATATGGCTTTTGGTTTATATTGCTTAGTGTGCTTCTGGGAGGGTGGAGGTCTTGATTTGTGAATCAAATGGTTCCTTCTTTCGGAATCTCTCTGATTGTTACTATGGATGCTGAAAATCAGAAGTTCTCAGTGGTAGATTATATATACCACGTTCCTTGTACCCTAGTGGTTAGTTATTTCTTTAGAGGTGCTCTGCTTATTAGAGTTTGTTAAGCAGGTAGAGAATTGGGAACAGACAGAACATGTTTAGCAGCATAGTCCTATGGGCTAAATTGGGAGTGAGTGTGACAGGAGATTGCCTGGATCCAATCATTAAAAATACTACAGGGCCAGAATAACAAGCATGCTTTCTTGGAATGCCCGGGCTTCGACAACTATGCCAAGAACCACTGGGTATTCTCATTCATTAGATGCCAAATAGATGGGAATGCTATTCTACAGGAGACATATCCTGTAGAATAGCAGGAGTCCAGGAGCATGCTCATTTAGCCAAAACATGATGGGGCAGCCTGGATTTTTTCTCCTCATTTCTCCTTCTCGAGAGGTTGTGTAATATGGATTGAGAGAGGATTGTGTTCACTGAACATGTATGCTTCAGATGTCATGGATATGACTTTATTATTAAAATTGCCACTATGGTTAGGAACCCCAATGATATGGGGTAGATTTTAATTTAGAGACAAGGAACTGAACATAGGCTTTCGCTGCAGCTCTTTGACAGATTATACCAGCTTAACCTGGATCACTAGTAGGAACAGTATAAAATAAATCTATTTTTCTCCTTTCACTTGTCTCAACACAGGTCATAGAGCATAGTGGGCTATTATTTTGTGATTTTTGAGCTAAATGTGTAGGTTGTTTGGATGATATCTTTTATGATAATTCACCTTCACACCTCTTCAAACTAGGATCAGAGCCAGATCAAGGATGCCAACCCGACAACTTAGGCAGGAGATCTCCAAGACGAAGACTTTAGCAATCCTTCACCTTGACCCTGTTGGTAGCAGGGACAGTACAATGATGAATGTCCTGGGGGAGCAGATGCTGCTGTTCCTCACAACCTGGCTGTTGTGAGTTTAGCTGAGCCTGTGTGCACGTGCCCTGAAACCTAGCATTGTACTTGTCCAGCCTCAAGGGCTCATGTGTCGCGCATGTCACCTGCAAAAGCCCAAGTGGAAGAGATGCACCTCCTCGCTCCTTCGTATGAGTGCAGCATTTTTTAGCGGAAATAGAGGGAGGGACTGTACAATCAATTTGCCCTGCCCTGCCTGCATCTGTCTGTAGCTCCTCCTCCAGCACATTGCGCAAGGGGTGAACAGAGACTTCTCAGACCTAACTACTGCATGGTTAGTGCGTACAATTTGAATCCCTTATCACCCTCACTACTACCCATGAGCAGCACCAGTTGCTCAGGATCCCTTAGGAGGTTGGAGCCTCAGTGTCAAGCATCCAGTAATGAGTGACAGTGACAAGGACAAGGACAACACTGACAACCCCTGGAAGAAGGCTCGCTGGCCCCTGGCCCTTCGCTAGTTCAACCACTGGTGGACCCTGGGATACACGCTCACTTCTGTCCTGTGCACCAGATGGGCAGCAACTCCAACCACCTCTCACCATTTAGTGAACTGAGTGAACCAGTGGGATGCTCAGGTTAATACATTCTTTAATTCAATGAAGGAAGCTAAGTGAAAGGTCAACCAACCACTGCCACAACACTTTGCTGGGGAGGAGATTTTCAAACGTCTGCAACATCCCAAAATCCAGACTTTCAGCACTTTATAATTGGACAAGTCTTGTTAGAGGAAGGGTGAGTCCATCAATGTCTGCCATGCAAGACTGAATAAATGGGGAGAACATGCACAGAAGATGACCCAAACAAGTAGGTGCAGACACAGATCATACAGGTATGCTGTTTGGGTTCGTGCGCCAACTCATTATAAGGAAGCATGGCATTTTGCTGGGTGAGATTCTGAAACTGGCAAGGTGTCCCAAAACTCACAAATTGTCGAACATATGGGTGTAGCAGATGGAATCGGCACTGGCCAAGGTGACGGTCAAAGATAAGCCAAAGGATCTCAGGCCAATCAGGATGGAGCCAGGAAAACCGAGCACCTCCAAAGAGCAGGAATGCACTGGAAAGATGAAAAATTTCAAAAAAGACAGTGGTTACGGTGGGATGTCTCTGCATCCCTCAAGCGAGTGCTGTTTGAAGACATGTGCAAGTTTTGGCCTCCTCAGTTGTATTAGGGTCTGTTGAGGTGGAAAATTCTAAAGGATACCAGATCTTATTGCACCCCATATAGAGGCATATCCATAGTCACAAATAGAAGTGACAAAGCACATCCTTATCGAAGTAGGTGACTTCCTGACATGCACCACAAAAACTGCAAAGATGATGAAGAAATCATTCTGATCTGGTTTGCCAACAACATGCAGAATAATTGTGCAGGGATTGGTCATCATGGGCCTGATACAAGTGCAACATATTAGTAGAGATCTATATGATCAATTCTGACCATGCACAAAGTTGAATGTTCACTTACGGGGATTTAGACCCTAAAAGGCACAGTCCAAATTAATGTGAATGATGGAACAAGCCCTTGACCCTTGAAATTCTTAATGATCATTGGTGGCGCAGGCAATCTCCTCAGCTGTTTAGTGACAGAAGACTTAAAACTGATATGGCTGCTGGGGAATCCATAAAACCTAAATTATCTAAATTAATGTTTCCATTTTACTCACACTCTTGCTTTTGAGCCTGTTGTTAATTGTGGTCAATGAAGGGTCTCTACCAATTTGAATGGCTTGATGATCTGTTGATGAACAAAGATACTGTCATTTTGCTCTCAACTAATTGTGTGGATTTTCATGTTCTGATTGAGAGTTCAGCCATGCCCATTAGATTTGCCTTTGTTCACCTAAGAGTGAGCAGTGATCTTTTTTGAGACTTAAATGAGCAATTTTATCAACTGCAATTGTTCTTGTGATAGTACAGTTTATATGCATCTGTTAGTGGAACCATAATCAACTTCATTTGCTTCATCAACTTCATCAACTTCATGTGATGCTGTTTTCCAGAATGGATGCGGATATTATTGATATTCAGATTGAGAATATTAAGATACTTAGTCAAACACCTGATGAGTACTTTTGATTTTGATACTCAATCCATTGAATATTTAGAGCATACCAGACAAGTTGGCTGTCAATTTGATTGACACTACATCATACAAAACAATGTTGGATATTCAATCCATTTGACATCATCATACAAAATAAGATTGGATACTCATTTTGTTGACTTCTTACATCCTATAAAACAAGATAGAAACACAGGCACTCTAGGTAGTAAAAATATCATTAATGAACAGGTTTTGCCTGAAAAAGCTCATGGGATGTCGCTTGTGAGACATTTTGTTCACTAAAAGGCCCTTGGATTCGCTGGTTTTATTGCCATTCTTATTTCCTGGCTTCTCACTGGCCAGCGTGTGCTGGTTTTGCTTTCTCTACGTGTTTTTGTCCCTTACCTGGAGCATGGATCAAGTACTGATTATAATTGCTTTGTTAGAGTCATTCCGCTCCTTGTGCTCGGATTAAGGTACTTTCTTCTCTTGTTGCTTCCCATAGCCACCTCATATTGCTTGTGGTGTCTCTGTCTACGAGTTCCATCATTGTTACTTCCCCGCACCTCCATCTTGCCAGAAAAAAACTCACATATTAGCTTCTGATTCTGTAACCAGGTCAGAAGTATTTGCAGGGCCTGGGTCCACAAATTCAAGATTCCGACCCATAGAATAAGGACTTTCTTCAAAGGTTAAAGTAAATGTCCTGTATGGAAAGAGGATACATGGCTGATCCAGCATCTGGCCCCTTCTACTGGCATTAGCTATGCTAGCTGCCTAGTCGGTGATAGATAGACCACGTTATCTTTAAAAGCTATGAAAAAATGTTGCAGCTCAAGCACATTGCCCTAAAAAACACATGGGACATGGAGAATAACGACCAATCTGCCCCTTACTTCAGATGGGCCTGTTGTCACATTTGCAGTACCTTAGTGACACTCTGTCACTATTTTCCATTTTGCATAATCTGCACTGTATTTACAAATATTTAGAGTGTGATTTTCACATTAAGGTTGACCATAGTTCGCCTGTTTCCACGTTATGTTAGCCATAGTTAAAGTAGGCCGCGGTTTGAGTAACAAAATATACTTTTGGGTGCTATGTTCTTTCTCTCATTCCAACGTCCAAGATGCAGTAGTCTGAATTAATTAGATTGATGCAAATGTTTTTGTTTCTGTGAGAAATGTTATCTGGATGTGTTATATAGAGAATGAATAGTAAATGTCCACACCTGTGCCTGGGGCAGGCTGATTGCAATGTATCATCCTGCTACAAGATATCTCTTGAAGGTTCTGCAGCTGAAATCGTCAATTGTGCGATGGCTGGGAAGAAGGCTGACGCCATCTTTATCAGAAAATGTTCGATCATGATTGGTCACCTCTAACTGAGAGCTGTGGGGAGTGTTGCACGCAGTCGAGAAAAGTATGTTTTCATTGTGTAGTTCTGAATTAGTGGGTTAAGGATGCGTTTCCACTTGCTTGGGAGCAGATGCCCATTTTCACTCTCTCGAGACTAGGGGCCATATGTAGGTAAATTACATTTACCGATTCTTAAATACCGAATTTTACCGATTCGGTATTTATGAATCGGTAAATGTAATGTAGGTAAAAAAATACCGATTCGGTAAGTGTCGGTATTTTAGAATCGGTATTTACCGATTCGGTAATGGTAACCTGTATCTCATTGATTCCTATGGGCCAGGAGGCCCATAGGACTCAATGGGAAGCCAGTTACCATTACCGAATCGGTAAATACCGAATCGGTAATGGGGGGAGCTCAATCAAGGGTGGCAGGGTGTCACATTGACACCCTGTTGCACCCCTGATTCCTGCATGTGTGCACATGTGGCACACATACATGCCCTGAGGGCATGTGTGTCTGCCACATTGCACACATCTAAGGGCCAAATAATGCCTTAACTGAGACATTCGTCATTTACCACCAACTTTCAGTTGGTGGTAAATAACGAATCCCCACACCCACCACACACTCCCCCTACATCTCATTTCTGTATTCGGTATTTACCAAATCGTTAAAATTACCGATTCGGTAATTTTACCGATTCGGTAAATTACCGAATACAGAAATGATCCCCCTACATATCAAAAGCCTAAATACCGGTCGGTAACGGTATATTTACCGAAAATCGACCGTTACCGACCGGTATTGGGCTACCTACATGAGGCCCTAGATGTCTTACTTTGCTCCTTTTCAAAGAATTAGACTCCTGAGTAAATTTATTCTCACCTGTCTGAATCTTTATTGACTCTGCATTTGAGGGGCTTTATCTGCTGACACCTGCTTGACTTCTCTATTGAATTTGGCGGTTTCCTTTAGCTTATTGAGTTAGGAAAATTTTCCTTCATAGGAAACTTACTTTACTTGATTGATAATGACAACTTCAAACAGTCTGTCTTTGTATTTGTTTTTTTGAATCGCTTTAAATAATACTGACCAATGTACTTTATGTATGATGAGTATTGACTAATAAATTATTTGAGGGATTTGAGTTTGCAACTTTGCCAATCTGCTAATAAACCTTCATGGTTTGCAGATCTACTACTCTCTTACATCGTTTTGGGTCCTAATAGGCTTCACTGTCATCGACATATTACTGATTTGTTGATGTTAAACCTCAACCCGGGACTAAACGTCCATACGCTCAAGTGCAGCTTGTACTTGAGTTTACACCAATAACCTGCAAAACCTGAAATGTTTCACAGTGCAGTAAGCTACTGGGAGGAGCCGAGGTCTACTGAAATGTTGCAGGGAAATAAGGCAACTGGATTGTAGGGCTAGGGTCAGTCTGTTCTTCTGTCCTTTACATTGGCAGACCACCACCAGAGCAGCAGATCACAACAACAGTACACACTGCTGGCAGTATGATGGCCATCATTTTAAGACATAGAATCTGCCACTTTATCTCTTACAAAAATTAGGCTATTTCAATAGACTCATTTGAAAACACCGAAAACGTTCATAATGTTTGACTCACACAACGGTCAATAGTTTAAAGAGCTTTTTTAGAACTTGTGTTTTGAATCCTTGCAAAGACATTTAAAAGCTTTTCTCATATTAAATCATCTCTATAATGGTTCAGCCAGATCAAAGCCACAATTAATTTCGATTACATAAAGACAGTTGTTTACGTTTCCCAAAGTGTTCAGTGGCTCATTAGACTACATTGTCCTGGGTCTTATTAAATCTTCATAGAGATTTCTCCATTAAGCTAAAGCAACACTGTTCTGAGTTATAAAGAACATGTGTGCAAAGTACAAAAGCACTAAGCCTTGAACTGTTTTCATGCCAACAAGAACTTTTTCCCTCTTAAATATAATCTTTGCTTCCCCTCCCCACCCACGCTGTCTCGCTTCCAGCTCTGGGTACTTTACATACCCATAAAACAAAGAAAAAGAAGGAGATAAAATGCAAATGTCACAAACACAATAAAACAAGAAGTGCATTCATCTGCTTTTACCAACAACTTGGGAGAGTCAAGGGAGTAAATCTGACAAATGTTCAAATGCTGTGGCATGATTTGTGGATTCGTGGAACTTCTAAAGCAGCACCAACATTGGCAGGTCTGTGGGGTTTTTGGTTCGAGGAGTAGGTTATTGTATGTACTTGGGTGAGTGTATTTCATGGTTTGTTTCCATTGGGTGATGAGCAGCCTCAACACTGCAAACTCACTGGAAAGGTCACAACAGCTCTTGCAGTCATCAGCTGCCTGATCACAGGACACAAGCCCTTCAATTTTAAGGGAGTGTGGAAGAAGCTATACTTTTCTACTTAGAAGAACCCTCTGAGATAGGGCCGAAGGACTGGTGTTTTTTTAGGCATACATTGGGATATTTGGGTGTAGCAATGGGGCATACCTATTCCTGCAAGATGACTTCTACAGGAAATGTTGATGGGAACTGGAACAGGGATAGAGTTTTGCAGAATATTGGTCTAAGGCAAATAACAGGGAAACTGGATTCTTAGCATAACTGATTTTAATGTATTGGTCTCTTGTTGTGGTATGCATATAACTAAATATAGCATGCACGTAAATATTGTGTTATGGTTAACCCTAAAGTTTTCAAGTAAACCGTTTTTTAATTATTACCTAGCTGTAGAAGGTGTATAAAATATATTTCATGAACTGGAATTAGGATCACTGGCTTGTTGTAGTTTTAAGCCACGGAAGGAATAATCAGGGATTTCAATGTAGGGGCTGAACTAAACATTGCCAGGTGTGAGGGTAGCACAATTAAAGCCCTTTGCGATATGACGAAGGATGCAACAGATCTTTATATTTAGGGCCTCACTTAAGAATTTAGTGGCCAGAATACTCCATTAAAACTTGGCAGATATCCTCTTAGCTGTATTACAAGTGACATAGGTTATAATTCGTTTCTAATATGGCAGATGGAACATTCCCGACATTTGTGACGGAGTTTTCCATCTGACAAACTCTAAATAAATCCTTAGTCTCTCAAAATTTACCTGCAAAATATAAAATAAAGTTGACTTAGCTTCGCTGACTGGGGCCCTCTTACAGAAGCCAGGCTCTGTAGCACTGCAAAGGTGCACACTTCCTGAATGTGTACTCATCGTCTACCGACCACCCCACCCACCGGGCACATGGTGAGCTGAAGCCAGACAAGCCTGTTTTGGCCAAGATGCCGTCATGCGTTATAATGGCAAGTGTTGCACAATTTTCGTTGTTTCCCGCTAAAATGGCCAGGATCTCAGAGCAAGCATGCTTTACTATCTGGCAGGGGAGACAGGTGACTTGGATCCTTGAAAAGAGCCACCTCAGTAGACACTCCTTTAGAAAAGAATCTACTTGTGGAACCACTTAAAGGATGAGTGTGTGTGTACATGTGTACATGTGTGTGTGTTTGTGTGTGAGAGTGCATTTGTGTACACAATGGGGAAGCTCTTAAGGATTCAACAGCTGCACACTGGTCTGTGAGGGCATCTGCATCCTCTTTGTTGTTGCTGCCCAGTGTGCAGTCAGTAAGGAGCTGCTGTATAGCCTAGATTGAACAGGGAAAACGTGGGCCTTCATCAACTAATAAGAAATGCGATTGGCTGACGCGAATCCACTTAGAATGCTTGGTAAGGGAGGGTTGCTGCCATAAGGTCTGCTCTAATAATGGAAAATAGTGATTTCTCTATGATTTTGTTGGTACATTGATGATGATGGAGGTAACACTTACATTCATTGTCTTTCATGAAACTTAGGCACTGAACTTTAGGTGCTGGTGATTTCTATTACTTGCACCGAAGACTAAGGGCCTCATTTACGGTCTGATGGACTATACTCGGTCAGTCAGGGTGGCGGAAGATATTCTTGGTGGAGACAGACAGGAAAAAAGTTATTACCAGTGGCGGCTCGCCGAGCGAGTGCTGTGGGGCGGTGGGCGGGGCAGTGGCAGGGTGGGGGTAGTAAGCTCTAGCATACGGCGGAACGGAGTTAAGTAAATAAATATATCTAAATAAAACAATTTACATTGAGCGCTCTGCACCGCCGAGTTGGCGTTGCAGCACGCGCAATGTAAATTGTTTTACTTATTTATTTATTTACTTAACTCCTTTCCGCCGTATGCCGGAGTTTACCACCCCCACCATGCCCCTCCCAGCCCCGCCTCACCGCCCGGCAGCACTCGCTCGGAGAGCCGCCCCTGGTTATTACACAGTTCACTCTAACTAGGGAGAGCAGTGAAATGTCCTTCCTCCGATGGTCCCTACCCCATCGTTGTTGGACGATGTTTTCCATTGATGGAACCAGAAGGGCTCCAGCAATGGAAAACTTAAGGTCCTCCTGTTACTGAAAGAGAGTACCCAGTCCACCAGAGTTCCTTGTCCACCAAACTGTAACTCAGGCCCTTTGAAGTTGAATAATTATTTGAGATTTTCCTGTTCATTATGAGATTAATTAGGCCATACATTGTTCCAAAGTTACGCCTGGAAGGAGGTCCATGACCTGTTTACCTAGATATCATACAAAATGCCATTAGAGTGGCTGTGTAAAAATGATAATCCTAATTTGGGGGTGAAAGGAAAAGATTGTTCCTTTCTATCGACAATGCGTCGAAAGGTAATGCAAGAATTTTAAAAATTAGATCAACGTACAACTACATCTTAGCATATTAATAAGGATAAACCAAAGAAACAGACCCAACCTTTAGGAATTTCTGAAATGTGAGAAAGTATCTTTCCAAAAGAGGAAAGAAACCTTGGATTTCTTCATTCTTACAAGTACTATATAGAAATAGTAGTCACATTTGCTGTATACCACCTGATCTATCTTTTGAGTCAAATGCATCTACTGCTAAAGCCAACTTATCCGTTCCTTTAAAAACATTAATGAAATACCTTGATTCTGGGTGTTAATCCTTGAATAAATAAGGCTCCTAAAAAGGCTTTGATAAAAGAATAACACACCAGACTACAAATGGCATCATTAGGCTTGTTGTATTTCGAGTTATACTAATCAATACACAGTAATGAAATACATCAGATCGCTCATCAAGAAGAGCATATACATGAGGGATCAAAAGGGCCATTAGCGGTAATGAAAGCTTATATGAATAAAAGCAGACTTTATTCCACTAATATTTTTAGATACAGATGCTGATCCTGATTATTTTAAGAAGTATTATTGAAGATAAAAAAATGTAGTCTAAAGAAATATCATTCATTATACATACTCATTCTGTGAATCCCATTGGTGAAGAAGATGAGGATACTTAAGTCTTTAATTATCCTTCTATGAGAACTAAGTTCTATATTTGCCTTGCACTTGTATATGCACAGGCCAACCATCCTCTAATGTCCCTAAATATTTATAGGGCTTTAATTGAGTGCGCCTGTCTAGGTTAAATCATTTTAGGCATGGGTACCTAACCAGATGACTATTATGTTATTTGTTTCCTTCCAATGGGTACCTGTAGCCCAAAGAGCTTTGGCGTCTCTCCTTCCCCTTAATATTTTCATTTAATGTTCTATGTTCATAGTTTTACTTATATAATTCTTTTTTACACTTTTTGAAAGAGATGTCTTTTTTTGCTCCATATCCTCATGAACTGCATGATAATTAGCACTCACTCTGAATCCTCTTTGCTGCACATACCATTCCAAAATTATAAAATCTGTGTATATCTCAAAATCATCATTCAATATAAAACACTTGATGTACCCAATATTAAACCAAACGTTCTTCACCATCCTACAAATCACCAGCACGTGGCATAGCACAGCGACTATGAGCGAACATCTTGGACAAACCATTAATCTTTCAGATATTAAAGACACATTAATTTGAGTGCTTTTGATATGTTAATACCAAAGAGATTTCAACAATTGCTCCTCATCATCGTGAGTGTAGCGTCCTCCCCACACCAGTAGCTTGTAAATGAATCACGTCACACATGGAGCTCGGTATTATACGTCTTTATTCTCTAGAGAGGAACTGTTAACTGAAACATACTGCATCATGAATTTTAGGAACCACACCTAATCACTTACGTCACTAGACCATGGAGTCCTTTAGGGCCCATAGGGGTGCCCCCTTCTATAATACACAATACACAACATCTCCCACTTTGATAAATAAAAAGATAAAAACAAAACACATATACATCATTGTTACTCAACAAGTCATCGAGGTGCTTGAACCACTCTTACAGATCACGTGGTGTGAGGCTGAGGAAACACAGAAGAGATGGCCACAGCAGGCACGCGTGAGCTAGCCACTGAGGCAGTCCTGGGGCTCTTCTGGCCCTTTGATAGCAGAGTCTCACTCCAGAAGTCTGGAACTAACAGACTCCAAGGCAGGTGTTTGAAATGTAAGGAATCCCTTGTAATGGACTTTCCAGGATAGTGAGCAGTCACCATGTGTCCCTTACTAGTCACAACTTGCAATGGATCGGCATCAACTGATGCTTCAGATTTGCGTTTTTGCCTCTGCTTGACAAGGACACGATCCCCTGTCTGAAACGTAATGTCCTATGTACATCGACGCTTGTCTGCATTAGTCTTCATTCTGAGCTTATGAGATGAATCAGTGAGTCGAACTTTCTTAGCATCAATTGTTTTTTCAGTCGTCCACTGGGTTAGTCGGCTAGGTTTTGATCTTTTCTTGGCTTGTGTACAGTTATGTAGTTATGCTTTTGCAGTAGCAGCCCCCACATCTCAATGTGAGGAGGCATCTTGGCCTTTGGATTGTCACAAATGGTGAGCAGTGCTTGGTGATCAGTAACAAGCGTAAAATGTTTCCCATACAGAAACACATGAAAGTGTTGCAAGCCCACAGCTACAGCCCACAGCCCAACAGCTAGGCTTTCTTTCCCAGGTTGCGAGTACGCTTGTTCAGTCTGTGACAAACTTTGGTTGGCATGATGTTTATTGATGCACTACTGTCTATAATCAACAGTATATAGCAACGATTCACCTTCAATCTGATTTTGGGACAGTGTCCAAAGGAATTTTGTGAATTCACTTGTTGATCCTTTTCCAACTTGTGTTCTTCCTTGCAGGAAACCAAACCCACATGCACATGTCTTTCAGTGGCTAGCATTGACATTGTACACCCATCTTCTCCACTGTCGCTTGACTGTGATGTTGAAGAACCTCTTGGCAAAGAATTAGATGACAATCGGACTGTTTCAGTTTCTACTTACCGCAACTGATGTTACTGTTTATTTCGGTGCAGTGCTTTTGGAACATTCTGGCAACCATTTTGTCTTCCCGACGTGACGCATGCTTTGAAAACTGTTAAAAAATCGTTCTCTTTCCAGCAGCCTCAACATATCTGTCCAATGGCAGGACATTTACCTTCATGTGGAAGTGAAAATCCACATCGAAAACACTGCTTCTTTTTCTTCTGAGGCATCGCTTTGTGTCCTTCTACCTTGTGTTTTATCATGCTTTTCATACTCAACGCCAACTCACTCTGGGCTCTTCCAGGCTCCAAATCAGCGGCGTGTTTGTTGGCACGTTCTTCTGCTCTGGCCACCATGAGCACACGTTCCAAACTGAGCGTTTCTCTCATCATTCAGCGTCTAAAGGAATTGGACAGGCAAAATAATAATCCACATTTTGTAAAGCGCGAACAATCACCCGTAAGGGTTTCTAGGCGCCGTCGGGAAGATTAGGCAAGCTATTGCCCAGAGTCACATGGTGCTGGGCTAAACTGCCACCGGCGCTGGGGATCGAACAGTGATCCCCAGATTCCGGAGTCAGTCGCCCTGGCCGTGGCGCCACACCTCTTTCACAAACTTCAACGATTCTGAGACGATTGGCTTCTTAATCATTGAATTTGTTGAATTTACTGTGTTTAATTAGCATTTCAAGGGGTATATTTACAAGCCCCTTTCACCACAGGAACCTCACTTTTAGTGAAGTTCCTGTGACGATATGGGCTTTGCCTTAGTTACAAGGCAGCGTTAAGCAATTTAACGTGGCTTAATGCTGCCTTCTAAGTAAGGCACCATTTCAGGCTATACTTGGCGTGAAAGGGGCAGGCAATGGGTGTCATGGTGGGCGTTCCACCCCAACACCCGTTGATTTTGATGCTGCCCCATATTTACAAGGGGGCGTAAATATGTGGCAGCGCCAAAATAAAAACCAGGGAAAACCTGGTATTACCCTGGCTCAACGAGTACAAATGTTTAATTTCTCCTCGTTTTTGCTGTCTCCATGTGTACTGAGTTGTGCAACACACATGAAAACAGCAAACCGCAGTTGATTGTTTATGTGCAGGAAGGTGTACCTTTCTGCACATAAACATTCAATAAAAAAAAATAAGTTTTGCAACTTCTAGGTGCGCTGCATTAAGCAGCACACATAAACGTTTCAAATGCCATTTCAGATTGTTTATGTGCATGAAGGAACACCTTCCTGCACGTAAACAATCATTCCCCTCAACTCAGGCATCCAGTGCCTACCTTGGTACTAGGTTGCTAAATTTAGCGCCAGTGCAGGCAGAAGCTCAGGGTTAAACCTTATTCTTGTAAATACGGTGCAGCCCTGCATTTCAGAAGTGGCAGAGTGCGGCGTTAAGCCAACAAGGCTAACGCCGCTCCCGTCATCTCTTTTGTAAATATGCCCCTGAGTCTTTCAACAAATGCATCCATCGTTTCACCATCTTTCGGACTCTTTTGACTGAAAATGAACCTTTCCTGGTCAACGTTCTGCTCATTCTCGGATTGAATTTGGTGTTCAACACTTCTATATGTTGACGGTATGAAGTTTGTTTCTTTGCCTCTTTGTATTTTCTTTATAACTTCCATCACCTGCTAAGTTTTTGAAATATTTTATGATCTTTTTGTCATCTGCTTCTTCCAACGCATCAATGACGTCATCTGCTTCTTGGCCACATCGAAAGCGGATGATGGTTTTAGGAAGGCCGCAGCTGTTCAACCAAGAGTGGGACTTACTGACATTGAGAGTGTAGTTATCATCAATACTGTTTGCTGTCCTTTAGGACCTGTCTCATTCATACCATCTCTAAGACCTTGTGATGTGCTGGCCACTGGTTCGTCCACAACAGGTTTTGAAAACGTGCCCTCTTTCTTCTCAGCCATCGGAGCTTTCAGTCTTCGAAGATCTTCGGAGTTGTACTGAGCCCACCTGGCTGCTCCAGTGAGGTGTCTCTTCAGGTATCAACAGCTCCATAAGCACAACCCTGGTGTGTTCACTTGGGTGGCTGCTCCCACAGCTGAGATTGGATGACTCTCTTAACTCTGGTTCTGGTGAGTGAAATTCTACTTTATGTATTTAAGGCTTTGCTTTCTAAAACCTGGTTGGTCTCTGCCTTTTAGCACTTCTTTGCCTTTATCAACTTCTGATCACAGCATTATTTTGCACTTTACTGTCGCTATTTGTTACGTTTTCTGTACCTCGTTATTACTTGCTTCAGCGTTATCGCACTGTATGAATAACAGCTCTGTGATAAGTTGTGGCGTCACACTTCTTTATCTCTGTCGTATTAGCAATTTTCTGACCAACGATAAATGAAACTTTTCGTGGGGCCTTCCCTTTCTTCGAAGGTCTCGTAATGGCTGGAGTTGCACTTTGACTCCACATTTGCCAACAGTCGATTCTCCACTTTAACTGAGGTGCCTATGCCACGCAGAAGTAGTTTGCTGGACCTTGGCAAAATCTCTGGGAGGGCACTGTCAACTCTTGGGGTCGAGGGGGTCACCTATCTTGTCACCAGTTGAAGCCTCCTCCCCAGCCAGGCAGCATGGAATGAATCACACCACAGACGGAGCTCCGTATTGCACGTCTTTATTCTCTAGAGTGTAAGCATTAACTGAAACATACTGCGTCAAGAATTTTATTTCCCACACCCATCACTTACATCACTAGACTACAGACACTGTTAAGGACCGTGGGATCCTGTGCTCTATAATATACAAGACACTACAGTGAGACATGACATTCCCACTCATTTCCACTACCATCCAGGGTCTCAATCAGTTCAGAGTAGATTCTTCATTCCTACTTCACAATTGAGCTCCCTCTCTTTAGCTTTTCTCCAAAATGAGAGACACTCATAGTCCAAAGGAAATCCTGTAGATCGGGATCAAACCTTTTCAGTTGGGCCTAGTTAAACCATGAAATGTTTAGAAAACCTAGACTTCAAAGGATCCAGGTGCCCTGCCAGCACCTGCATACCCTCACGGTTGATAAGCAGCACCTTACAAACTGACTGATTGAAAGGATTGTCAAAATGAATATTTTCCTTGCCTAGTAATACATAACTAGGTAGGTCAAAGAAATACAGATCCTATCTTTGAATCGCACACCTAAACACAGTAAGCCAACAATGTTGTACATTGAGAGATTTTACTCATTCCAACTTTTCTAGAAATCCCTAGCCATTTCCCCCATAACAATATGGCTTTTTACCTTACCTTTTTCTGGAGAACATTTAGAGTAATCACTTCTTCTAAAATGGTTTGATAATTCTCAGAATAATTAAGGCAAACGTATTATTCCCAGATCAGAGGCAGTCCACACTCTACCTCACTTCAGCTATGCCGATCCTTGTATAGGACCATTCAACTGTTCCACTTGCACTCAGAATATACCTGCTCCTCCCACAACCCCTTCCCCTCAAATATTAGCAGCACTCATAAATGTACGGTCTCTGCCGAAACACAAATTTGAAATCGCTGATTTCATAGACTCACAGAAACTAGACATATTGTTTGTCACTGAGACATGGGGGGACGAATCATCCGGTCCTGATTTCAGAGAGGCTACGCCTAGCAACTACTGCGTCTGCAAGTTAGACAGACCGAAAAGGAAAGGGGGTGGAATAGCAATTACATACAAAGACCATCTTAAAATAACTACAACAGAGTTAAACTACACCGAGTGCGAGGCACTCCTCTTTACTATAGGCCTCTCAAGCAGATCATCATTTAAAGGCATATTAATCTACCGCCCTCCAGGATCCAGATCCAAATTCCTCTCGTTTCTAGATAACATCATCGAGGCTTCAGTAGGATCACCACACTTCACCATCTTGGGTGACTTTAATTTTCACCTAGAAGCCTCGGATGATCCTGATACTGTAACTCTAATTAATGACCTAGAGGCAGCTGGTCTCCAACAAATTGTTAAACAGCCCACACATAAAGCGGGACACACATTGGACGGACTCTTCACTAGTAACTCAAAGATTGCCATCATCAAGGTCATCCCTCTAGTTTGGACAGATCATGCGGCCTTATGTTTTTCTATCCCAATTAACTCTAACAAACCCCCGTCCACACCGTCTACACCTACGAATTTTAGAGATTGGAAAAACATTAATCTGGACCTTCTCACGCAGATAATGCGAGACAGCCCAATGCCAAATGAACAGGATCCCATAGCAGCCTCCGCTAATTACCTGAACAATCTAAAGGCAGCCTGCAACAAGCTAGCACCTAGCAAAACCTCTCACCGAACCAGAAAACTCCCTTCCGCACCTTGGTTCACCGAACCACTCCGACTACAGAGACAATACTGCAGGAATCTAGAAAGGCAGTGGCGTCGCCATTTCAATCCCTGTGAAAAAATCACATATAAAAATGCTTTATCAAACTACAAAAAACTTATAATAGCAGAGAAAACCACTTACTACACCAACCAAATCAATCAGGCCAAAAACAATACAGGTAAACTATTTCAGGTGGTCAGTTACCTATCCAACCCCCTCGCACCTCGCCCAGAAGGATCACAGGCTCTTTCAGATGCCGTGGCCAAATTCTTTGAAGATAAAGTCAGAGCTATTTTCACTACTTTCTCCCCGGACTCGTCACTCACCTCCACTCCGCAATCTACCGCCGAAATTGTCCCAGTTTTTCCAATTTTTTAAGCCACCACGCAAGAACTCATCCAACCTTTAATAGCCCAAACCAAATCGGGTTCACCTTTTGATCCTTGCCCTCCGGGCATTCTTAATCTCATTTCTGAAGCCATTGCCCCGTCACTATCTACCATCTGTAATGCAATGTTTACAACGGGCATCTACCCTTCTGTCTGGAAGGAAGCTACCATTAAACCTCTTTTTAAAAAAACCTACCCTAGACCCCCTCCTTCCTGCCAGCTACAGGCCCATCGCATGTCTCCCGTTCCCTGCTAAGATTTTTGAAAAAATCAGGAACATCCAGTTGTCAACTTACATACATAACAACAACCTGCTGGACGACACCCAGTTTGGGTTTGGACAGGGCCACGGAACAGAGACTGCGCTCCTAAAAGCAGCGGATGAGATAAGGTCCACTATGGACAACGGAGGCTCAGCGATTCTGATACTCCTAGATCTCTCTGCGGCATTCGACACGGTCGATCATGTCACCTTGATCGACCGTGTCACGGCCATAGGAATAAAAGACAAGGCTAAAGATCTTCTTGCTTCATTTTTGTCTAACCGCCCACAAACAGTGAAGATAGGCAACTATATCTCTCAGACTTTCTCCTTGCCTTGTGGAGTACCGCAGGGATCCTCGCTAAGCCCGACACTCTTCAACATATATGTGTCGGACTTAGCGAGGGTCATAAAATCCCATGGAATCTCACTCACTACATACGCTGACGACACCCAATTGGTGTTGTCTGTGTACAATGACGGCACTTCTGTGGCAGCCAATTTCCAAAATGGAATGAAGGCAATAAGCTCCTGGATGTCATCCAATTGTCTAAAATTGAATTCTGATAAAACAGAAGTGATGACATTCGGGAGACTGCAACCTACTTGGTCCCCGCAATGGTGGCCATCTCAGATGGGACAACCTCCTGAACCAGTGACCAAGGTACGAAACCTGGGTGCCATCTTCGATAACAAGATGTCCTTCCAGCAACATGCTAATTCGGTGGTCTCTTCTTCTTTCTACATCCTAAAAAGGATTAAAAAACGAATCCCTTACCTTCCTCCATCTGCAGGCAAAACCTTAGTCAGTGCACTAGTCTTCTCCAAAACAGACTATTGCAATGCCCTCCTACTAAATGCACAACAAAAGGTCCTCAATAAATTGCAGACAGTGCAAAATGCAGCAGCCAGGACACTGCTATCCATCCCCAAGTTTGCATCCATCTCCCCTTACATCAAACAGTTACATTGGCTGCCGGTGAGAAGCCGGATCAAATTTAAGGCTTTATGCATAGCATACAAAGCTATCCACAACCAAGGCCCTCTATTCTTAAGACAAGCCTTCTGCCCGCTTGAACACCTTAGAACATTACGCTCATCCACAGCTCATTTACTAAGAGTACCTCGAACAAGAAGAGCTAATTGGGGAGACAAGTGCTTCTCTGTCGCCACAGCCAAGTTGTGGAACACGCTCCCCCTCTACATTAAATCTGCGCCAACACTGCTCAATTTCAGGAAAAAACTAAAAACTTGGTTGTTCCCAGCCTAAATACTCCCTGATCCATTGGAAGTTCTGCAACTATAGCGCCGAGACACCCTTGGGTATTTGCGCGCTCTACAAATCGCTCAAATAAATAAATAAATAAATTATATTTCTAATGACTTATTTCCCATTTGGCGAACTGGATACTCCATCACAAACATGTCAAATGCCCCGTCCACCCTACAAGCCACAAGCACTTTTTTGCCTATGGCAATTTTAATACGAAGTATGGGTTATCCTACAAATTGCGATGGTATATCCCATCAGGCAAACTCGAAATAAGGCCCTAAGTCAGCTCCCATGAAAGTTGTCTTGCAATTTTTAGGCAAAGCCATATAATAACACTTTATAACTAACTGCCCATGCCATTTCTAAGAAACCACTAAGGTTTCTTCAAGCAATGTCTGAGGATTTAGATGCTCAAATGTTATGTTATGTTAATGGGTGACTTATATAGCGCACGGCTACTCCAAGGAGTGTCCCGGCGCTTTCTGACCCATTACTGATAAAAGGAGAAAAGACAACAGAAACATAACAGAATTACTGATTAAAAAGCCAGGTTTTCAAGACCTTTCTAAAGGCAAACAGGTTGGGAATGCGGCAGAGATCAACAGAAGGGAGTTCCATAGTTTGGGGGCGAGATATTTAAAGGAACGTCCACCTATTCTGACTTTCCTAATGGGAGGCACCATTGCCAGGCCAAGACTTTCCGACCGGAGAGATCTGGTGGGTTTGTAGAAAGAAAGCCGTTTCTGAATGTAGGAGGCCCCCACCAAATGGAGTGCCTTATGGGCCAGTGTAAGAGCTTTGAATGTGATTCGCTTCTTGATCGGAAGCCAGTGAAGGGAGGAAAGCAACTCAGATGATCTGGCTTGCCGGGGTAGGCCGAAGATGGCTCTTGCCGCAGAATTATGTACAACCTGGAGTTTGTGCAAGAGATAATCCGGCAAACCCAGGTAGAGGACATTTGAATAATCAAGCCTGGAACAAATCAGAGCTTGTACTGTCAGCTTCCTGTGGGCTAAAGGGAGCAAAGGAAGGAATTTACGCATCATTTTTAGCAGACCAAAACAGGTACCCGTGAGACCTGTGATCTGTGTTTTCAAAGCCAGGGTGTTATCGATTTTGACCCCAAGGTTTTTAGCGACCAAAGAGGAAGAGGAAGGGGGGGACATGCAAACCGGCCACCATTCCTGCCAGGGCGGTTCTGCCTGACAGCCGAAGAAGAGCACCTCGGATTTATCAGGGTTGCACTTGAGGCTGCTCCGCTGAAACCAGTTGAAGACAGCCCCAAGGCAACCACGGATGCTCTCCCCGTCGAACTCCATGCCCTTCTTGCAGGTGAAGAGGAGCTGGGTGTCGTCAGCGTATGATATGATCTGGGCACCCATCGACTCCGCCAGTACCGCCAATGGAATCATGAAGATGTTAAAAAGGGTCGGGCTCAGCACCGACCCTTGTGGGACTCCGACATCCATAGGCGGCACCTCGGCGGAGTACGGGGGGGCCCAGACCACTTGTCGACGACCTGCTAGGTAAGATCTCAGCCAGCTCAACACCGTCCCTCTGAGACCGATCTCGTGAAGTCTTCTCAAGAGGGCCTCATGCGGGACGGTGTCGAAGGCCGCCGACAGATCCAACATCACCAGCATTGCTCTTCCACCTGTGTCGAGGACTTCCTTAATGGCTTCATTAACTTCCAAAAGAGCGGTCTCAGTGCTCAAGTTGGAGCGGAAGCCAGATTGGGTGGAGTGGAGTAACCCATGGTCTTCAAGGAAGGAAGAAAGCACAGAGTGGACGTGCTTCTCGACGATCTTAGCCAAACTGGGCAGGAGAGAAATGGGCCTATAGTTAGCATGTATCTCTGGGTCAAGGCCTGGTTTTTTTAGAAGGGGAACGACCATTGCCTTCTTCCAGGCTGGCGGAAAAATGCCGCAGGACAAAGATAGGTTCAAAACAGGAGAAATTAAGGAATTCAGAGTCTTGGCAGTCCTGGCTAAAAAGCTCGCCGGGCACGGGTCAAGCGGAGAGCCAGATTTAATCCTGAGTAAAAGATCCAGAGAATTAGATTCCAATAAAGGAGGAAACTCCGATAGAATGGGGCAGGAATCAGAAGGTAAAGTCGTCAGATTGGAGTCATGCAATGATGCATTTGGGGCAGCTGGTGGAAAAGATTCTTGAATCAATTTGATTTTCGTATTAAAGAAGATGGCCAGCTCCTTTACCCAAGATTCGGAGAACTTATGCTGGACTATGCTAGATTTGGGAGAGATAAACTCTTTGACAATGGTAAAAATTTCTTTACTGGAATTTGACGCAGACTCAATTCTATTTGCAAAATAGTTCTTTTTGGCCTCAAGAATGTCAGAGTGGTAAGATTTAATAGATAGTTTATAGGCAGACTTAGCTGACTATATTTGTCCAAAAATGGCTTCCCATCACACAATTCTTCATTCTTCATTAGAGTATCATCTGTTGCACTACTTCTGTTTTTAGGTCAAGCATTCGAGACTTCTTGTATATACTTTATTCGAGACCTCTTGTATATACTTTATTCGAGACCTCTTGCATATACTTTAGGATACACTTATATGTGTATGTACTTTGTGGGCTCTGAAGATCAGTCCTAGGACTTGTCCTCTTCTGCTTAGGGACTTTTTTTTATCTTCAACTGCCTCTATTTAACTGTCTTGATAGAAAACGACCAGTAGAGGTCAGTAATATACCAGAATAGCTTTCTGCTTGTATGACTGCCTTTATTTAACCTCTTCAGCGCGGCGTGGATTTCCGCGCCATGCTGAAGATTCCGTGCGCGGGCGGGGCCATGACGGAACGGTTCCGTCATGCGCACAGCGCAACCGACGTGCATGACGGAACCGTTCCGTCATGCGCGTCGAAGGGGTTAACTATCTTGATAGAAAACGACCAGTAGAGGTCAGTAAAATACCAGAATTGCTTTCTGTTTGTTTGACTGCCTTTATTTAACTGTCTTGATAGAAAACGACCAGTAGAGTTCAGTAAAATACCAGAATCACTTTATCATTCTTCCAGTCCATAGAAATTGTCTTCCACAAGCACCCGTAGACAATAATATTTTTTTCAAATATTTTTGTATCTGGCAGCTGTCTGCAAAGTGTTTAATCCATATTCGAGGTAACACGCGTACTAGCTATTATTTATCTAGATACTGCAGACAAATAATTTTATTCTACACCTGCATTCTGTATCTGGTCGATGTGCCGCATTACTGTTTTGATGTACCTGCCTGATGCTTGAAAATTATTTTATTCTATAACTGTACAACTTTTTAAACTACTTTTACTTGTGTCTGCCTACTGTTTATGAACTGTTTATTGTACGATCGGATGCAATCAATAGAACTACTGTTATTTGAGGGCCACTTGCAGAATGGTTATACCATTATATAATATCTATGTGCGATCTGTGAATGGTTTATTCCCCATTTGGGTGAATCCTGTGAATTTCCTTACTCTGCATAGGGTACTACTTGTGAATTGTGATAGGCGTCACCTGACTGATTAAATACATCTGGACAATAACAACAACAAAAAATAGTATCTGACTGAAATTGTTCTCTATACATCCGCTTGCTACGCATTAACACATTATTCTACATCGTGGCACTTGCTGTTGCCTGTGAAATGTCTAGTTTGTCTAGGTAAGTTGTCTCACCGGCTAGCCCGTGCTGTCTCTTGATTTGTCTCATTCCACTTCTGAATTTTGATTGAAAAGAACTCGCTGTAAATATTTACCCACCTGAGTATTTATTGCATCCGAATATTGCCTAAAAATTACATTTACATCTTATTTTGGTTTTACCTGTGAGCACAATTTTTACTATCCATTTGGTAAATTACTTGTACTTCAGTTGCAGCTGGTAAATTGCTTTTCTGCAGCTGTTACGACCTGCTTATGAACTGCCAATTTACAGTTTTCCCTACTTGTGGCCTAATTGCATCTAGGTGCTGCCTGCGAACTGCATTCACCCCTTATCTACAAATGACAGCTGAACTCTCTAGAATCGTTGATCCCACATGTGAACTGCTTTCATCTGGATATCCTATGAACTGCTTTCACTGCACATACAGGTACGTGTTGTGAACTGTCTTTGTGCTCTGTATCCGTCAGGTGAACTATATGCTGCT
This sequence comes from Triturus cristatus, assembly GCF_964204655.1. Lineage (NCBI taxonomy): Eukaryota > Metazoa > Chordata > Amphibia > Caudata > Salamandridae > Triturus > Triturus cristatus. Next base: position 804,740,745 of record NC_140592.1, on the reverse strand, counting down.
GGTTTGATGGCTAAGGATTGCTTTTCCTCAGCATCTGTGTGCTGCTTATGAACTGTTAGCAAAAGACACACATTTGATGGAAGGAATGCAGAACAAATCAAAACATTCACCCCTAGTCAAGATATTGTTTGTCTTTTGCTTTCTCGCCCTAAGTGCGCCGGGTATGCCCAGGCGTGGGTCCCGGGCTCACTGTGCCACTGGATTTAAGCTATCCTGGCTGATGAGGGATGAAACCCCGAAAACGGTCCTAGGATGCTTGTTTCCAGTCCAGGGAGGTCCTGGTTTGGCAGTTCGGGCAGGACTGTTCCCATGAGGCACAAGGTCAAGGGTTCACTGATAGAATATCAATGCTCAAAATATTCCCATACACAAATATTGATGCAAAAATACCGATTTCAAAAATATTGACATCCTATATTTAAAATTGTAAGTACAAAAATATCGATGTAAAAAATATACATGTACAAAATATTGTTTTTTTAATTTAGATAAAAATTAATGTAAAATATATTAAATAATACCATTAACAATTTTTTTTATTTAGATTCAATATATATTTTAACAAATATAATTAAATAAATTGCATTTAAAAAATATTTAAACATACACATATAAAATGTAATATATACATATTTCCTTTAAAACAATTAATAAACTAATAATTTTAATTTATTTTGTAATTTTATAAATATATAAAAATGTACAAATAAATATATATATTTACATACACTTATAACATAAAATCTAATAAAAAAACATATTATAAATTAAAACATTCAAATATGTAATAGTCTTTAAAATTAAATTTTGCACCCAATTGAGTGCAACAGTAGGGAAAGTGTTGGATAGCGGAGGGGTAAAAGTTACTATTCCCACTCCAGTGAGTGCAACATTAGGGAAAGAATTGGATAGCGGAGGGGTAAAAAATACTATTCCCACTCCAGTGAGTGCAACGGTGGGGAAAATGTTGGATAGCGGAGGGGCACAAATTACTATTCCAAATCCAGTTTGTGCAACAGTAGGGAAAGTGTTGGCTAGCAAGGGGGTAAAAATGTATATTTCCACTGGAGTCAGTTAAAAATTAAAAACAAACAAATTAACAACAACAACACAAAAGATTTAAAAAAACAAAAAATAAAACATATATAAAAGTTTTAAATATTACATAAAATAGAAACACATTAGAATGTTAAAAAGATCTAACAAATACCTAGAAAGATTATTTTAAAAAATTAAAAAATGTAAAAACAATAAAATATTTTTAATAGAAAATGTTTATACACAAAAACGTTAAATATTACATAAATGTAATATTTTGTATTTCCTACTCTATAATACCACACAATTCACAACCCACATTTACATTTTTTTTTAAATGTACCTCCATAATTAACATAATCAATTATCGATTAAACAAATATTATTGATTCTTTTTTTTAAAAACAAATAAAAAATCATTTACTCCCCAAACATTACCAAAACACACACACAAAATAACAATAAGCACTTACCATAAATATGTGTCAATTGATATATTAATATTAATAATCAACTAATTATGAATTAATTAAACATAAATTAATGTTCCCCCTCTACCCCAATAAACACCACAACCCACACCTAACAACCATTACACCATTTCCATAACTAATTTTACATTAATAAACTAATATCAATTAACAACGTATTAGTTAATTTAAAATAATTTACTTCCCACCCTTTACCACTATAAACCCCACAACTTACATCAAAAATTAATTACACAATTGCCATATTTGAATTAAAAACAATAATTAGCATTAATTAACAAACAATTATTAAATAATTATAAATAAATTACTTCCAACCCTGTTATCCTATAAACCTCACCACCCACTCCTAAACAAATGACACAAGTAACATCATTAATTACAAATCAATTCATTAATTAATAATAATTAACAACCTATTAATAAATATTTAATAATAAAATAACTCCCACAATTAACACTATAAGATATAAATTAAATAAATATGAATAAATAAAAAATATTAATACATTAATTATAATTAATTACTTCCCACCCTATTCCCCTATAAACCCACAGCCCGCACTTAAAAAAAGACACAAAATACATAATTTCCAATTACATAATTAATAATAATTATCAGCCAATTAATGAATAATTAATAATAAATTAATTCCCACAATTAACTAAATACTAATGCATACAAATTTAGAATTAATTTGTTATAATTAAATTACTTCCCATCCTATTTCCCTATAAACCCACAACCCGCTCCTAAAAAAATGACATAATTAACATAATTGACACTTGATTGATTAAAAATAATTAACAACCAATTAATAAATTATTAATAATAAATTAGTTCCCACAATTAACACTATAAAATCTCAATTAAATAGATACCAACATATAAAAAATAATCATTAATTTATTCTAATTAAATTACTTCCCAATATATTCCCCTATAAACCCACAACCCGCTACAGAACTCAAAAACACAAAATTTTATTCAAATAAAATGAATAACTACAAAAAATGTAACACATATATTTTAAAACAAAAAAAGATCACATACTTTTAGAATACATACTAAAATACATAACACTAATTAAAACATCGATATTTTAAACAACTATATTTTTGCAAACGATATTAACAACTTTGATATTTGCAAAAAGGATATTTCTTACCTGCAAGTTGATATTCTTGACCATGATATTCTTCCTGTCGATATTTCTGTATCAAGATATTTACATATGGCCAGGTCTAAACTGGGGTGGCATGGTGAGCAAATGAATGATGGATTTAACCCAGATCTCTTATCTGGGGGTGAATGTTTTGATTTGTTCTGCATTCCATCCATCAATGGTTTGTCTTTTGCTTATGAACTGTTGGCATAGTTTTCACCCCACTTGTGAACCACTTGCATAAGGTGCTGACTGTGATTTAAATTCAGCCTTCAACTGTACAGGTACGGTGAGTTGTTCAGTCATTTATGCCACTCTGACCGTTTATCCATCCGGGTGTTACCTGTGAATTGCTTTCACTCCGCAACTTGGTAATGCTTGAGAACTGTGTATTATTAGCTTATCCCACTTGTAAATTACTTGCAGTTGGATCCTTCCAGTGAAATATTACAATTGAATTGCTCCCATTGCCTGTTCAATGTTTACTTCATGTGCCAGTCTTTCTCACCACAATGAAGTATTGACTACTCCAAATTTAGGTGCTGCCCGCTTATTGCCTCTTTATGTGTATTAATGTGGACTATTTTACCTGTATCTTAGTGCACTTTATGACATGTGTCTGTAATTGGGTTCATCAGTGGCCTATTCTTTTCACCTCTACTATCTGTAAATAGCCTACCTTCAGTAGCCGTACTCACCTGTGTGCGACCAATTCATTGTTCACACTTAGCAGAATTACACACCAGCTGCCGGTGCTGATACATCATCTGTTCTTTAGTCATGTCTTTAGTCACTGCTGATGCAGGGAGTACAGGGCTCTCTAATGTGCTCATATACCATCCATCAACCTTGCCACTAACTGTCGTTTTGCTTTCCACCATTTCCGAACCCTCTATCCTTCCTTCCCTCTAACTCTCATGCTCTCATTCTTTCTTCCCTCCTTGTACTTAATCTAATATTTTGCAGCCTCACCTCCTCCAACCTCTCTTCTCTCCCTCTTCTCCTACCTATGACACACAACCACCAAATTTCAATTGTCACCATATACTTCCCTCTATCCACATCCCCATTATAGCTACCTCTTCGCTTTCACTTCACTTAACCACGATTCTTCCCTTCTCCCTCAACCATTTTGTTCGACTTCTGCTTCCCAACCTCCCTGTACCTACCTTCCCCGACCTCCCATCATTGCCAGTCCTAAAATCTCCCCTCACGCCCTCCTATCTTTCTGACTTACCCCAATCACACTCTTCACTTCCTGCCCACTATGGTCCATTCCCTACCATGATTTCTCTAACTCTTCCTCATTCATACTTCTAACCTTCCAACCATTCAGCTTGCACACCTTTCAAACTCTTTTAGTCACCTCCTGATTCACATGCACTTCACCTACATCCCAGCTCATCCATGTCCTCTACCCAACTACTCCTTGCTCATATAACTTTGGACAAACCCTTTCACTTGACTCACTCATTACATCTCTCCAACTGCCTTGTACCCATCTTCTTGTCTGAGAGCATGCAAACTCTTGTATTAGTTCTCCAGCTAACCTTCTGTCCAGCTAACTACGATGCGTCTTTCATTGGTCCTCAGCTCACTTCCACTGGCATGCTTTACTCCTTATACTCTCTCTTCTATGACTTCAGAATTATTACATAATATTTTGTCCAACCACCTTTATCATGCATGTACAACCCCTACAACCACCACATAATTTATTTCCTCTTCCCCTGCCTCTTCCCTGGTCCATCCATATGTCATTTCATCCGCCAACCCATTAAAATTCTCCAGTCATATTTAGACCCTTTCAGACCAACCCTTAATTTGACTTTCTACCTTGCTCTCCCCTTTGCCCTCTCCTCATTCTCCAACTATTGCTTCCAATGCACTCACACCATTGCAACCAGTACATCCTAATCAACACTAGATCCAATAGATACAAAAATCATCCCAAGAGATGACCTAAAAGTAGGGCCATTTGGTTGAACACAGTCCACAAGTTATCACTGATGTCTAATCTTTCTTGCTATCTTTACTTTGGAATCTAAATGGCTCTATGTGACATGCAGGCTTTCCTCACAATTATGTTTCTCCTCACCAGTTTATTGCCTCCTCCTAATACTACGTTCTCAAACTCATACTGTCATTTCATCACATCAGTGTTTCTTAATAACCCCTCCTTGATCATACTTGGAGATTTAACTATGTGGCTTAACTTCACTGGTTGTGGTGCTCTATCCCCTTTACCTGGAAGCTCCTGGCATTCACCAACATATTTTAGGACTTGGTCTTCTGGGAATGCCATAAAGGACATTTTAGCCAACCTTCCCACTGTCAATGTATATCAGTTATTCCTACTCCACTGAATTGGCCATCATGTGATCTCTTTCACATCCAGGACACTTGTCAAAAATTATTTGTGGACAAAGATTTTTCAGGCACCAAAACACAGGCCTGAAAGACTTTATACTTTTCTATCCTGGAACATCTCAAGCTCTTGTCTTCTTTGGTGCCATCGCTCCAGTCACCTGGTCCCATTTTCAACTTCTTGCAAATTATATAGCAAAGATTGTTCTGTCTTCAAATCCTACAATAACATATTGTAATATAAATGAAAGCACAGGTCTGTTTGAGGCAATTAGTTGCTAACCCACCAACAACTGTGATTCTAGAAGGCTTTGTTGAGAAATACTAAGTAATTTACTGCACCATACAACTAACTATTTCAAACTACCCACTTCAGAATCATGCCAGAATTCCAAGACCCAGAACCTTGAGGAGTCATACTTCCATCACAACTATTTGTATTTAGTTTGAGAGCTCATTCTCTGAAGATGGCACTGGATCTTGAATCTCACCTCGCCTAGGGTACAACAATGTGTACCACTCCTTGACTCCGCCTTCACCTGATGCATCTGTCACCCCAACTTTTTCACTCAGCAGTTAACTTCTGAATTCTCCAAGCTAATTGCTGCTGAAGCATGTTATCTGACATTCTTCATGTAGATCGCGACTTTCCCTCAAATGCATTGGTAGAACCAACCATATTCAGCTCCTCCTTTGTCTAATTAACAGAAAACCTCTAACATCAAGCCACCTCAGATGTCAACCTCCCTCAACTCAAAAAACCCAAATAATAACAAACCGGTTTGCAACAGAATCTTTCTGGGTTGAGTGAGAAAGCTGCTTTCAGACTCTTTATCGATCACTTCAAGGCACTCAACCTTCTAGCTTGTGCTCATGCAGGTTGAAATTGGAGTACAGTAAAATACCTGGGGGTTGGTTTTGATCTTTTCCTTTTTTTCCCTCCACATCATCTTTATTTCACCTCCTCCCCTGACCCCTAACAACACACAAGTTCCCTTCATTGCTCTGATACCATTCAACATTTTCTTCAAGTTCTGCCCTCTCTGAATTTGATCTTTCCAGTCTAATGTGCAATAACTCTGCAGAGAACACACTGGCAATGCAGTGACTGAAACCACAAGCAAGAGTTGACCGCACAGTGCCCAGATCCTTTGTTGTCACCATCAAAACATGCTGAATAATAATCATCTGAAGCAAAATATCTGGAAACCAGAAGCCATCACCTGTAGATTGTTGCCACATATGTTTCCTTCATCTCTGTGACCTTCTAAGTAGGGCAAACCAATCTATCCCCAAACGTTTTGTAAAACATGTTCAGGTCCTTCTGAATACAGGCTTTCACCCCATATCAACATGGTTGTTGGGACCTTCTTTTACAATCTAAGAAACCTTGAGCATATTGACCCATCCCACAGCTTCCCTTAGTATATTCAGACAGCTATTTTGGAATATGCATTAGGTCCACTAAGTCAGTGTACTCGAGTATCTTTTAAATACACTACTTCAGATCCATAACAATGCAGTAAGTCTCCTTTTGCATTTCATCCATCTGACCTCATTAGACTAGTTCTCTGTGCTCTGCAACTGCCTCATGAAGCTGGAAGAATTTTATTTAAACCCTCTGCATTATCCACCATGCATATCGTTTAATCAAACCATCCTTTTTCCGAAGATAACTATGGACCTATCAATCCAGAAGTAGTCTCCATCAAAAGCTTTTATCTGAATAAAAAAAACTGAAATCCAACAGCTCTTGACTTGGAAGCTCAGTTTTCTCCAAACGTACAACAAAGTTGCTACCCTGCATTTCAGTTGTACTCTCAGTTCCATGATCAGCATACATCTATGCCGCTCATGATCAATGCTCATACAGCTCCACCCCTGCAATCAAGCTCTTCACCTCTAGAGTGATGGATAGGACAGTGCCAATGAAGGTGGCTTATTACAATGATGAGCTAAGAAAAGCTAAGCTTGAATGTAGAAAAGCTGAGTAACGCTGGAGATCAAACTATGAGTTTCAGGGTAAAAGAGAGACTTATCATGGCTGCAAAAACCAGCTACTACTTCCATTTTTTTCTTTGGATGCCTGATTTTTACTTCAGGTCATCCATACTGGTTGATGCTGTACTTTAATTGAAACAGGAACTTCTTCAGTCATTATCAAGACTTTGCATACATTGTTATCTCTTTTCAATAAAACTAAATAGGAAACAGTAGTTTTGCAACCTCTCAATCTGTGAGATAGAGTCAACTAATGCATCTCAATTGAAAGATATTTATGAATTTTTCACAAAGAGAATGTCACTTTTTAAAATGTTCTTTTAACTTTTTGCCGATGTCCTAAGTGCACAATTCCAGACTACCTATTTATCCTAAGCATCCATTTTGTTTCATAAACATAATTTGTTCCCATTTCTAATAAAGCATGAACAGCATTACAATAACTAGCACTAATCCACTTCCTGCCACTTCCCGTAACCCTAAAGTCCAATTCCCACCACAGCATGTATATAACAAATATTAATATGCAAAGTACATTTCAGGTAAATACATGTACCATAATCCTGGCTACACTTCTACTTGTTTTCTTCCCCTGATTCATCCCTCATATCCACATTTTTATAGGAATCTAATAAGTGATCCCATGCTCGTACCCTATCAATTGATCCTCTTCCTTTTCTTACTTCACTATAAAACACTGCGCTCTCATAAACCACCCACCATATCAGCTCCTCTTTCCAATTTGCCACCCTGGAGGGCCTCGGTGCCTACCAATTCATAGTTACCTCCTGTCTAGCAAGAACCAGGCACATGTCATTAAATCCTGTTGCGTTTTTTTGGTTAGCAGGTCTTGAAAATCCCCCCAGAAAACAGACCACAGGAGCACACTCAATAGATCACTGCATCACCTCATTAATACAGGATACTACCTCCCTCCAGTATTCCACTAATGATGAACATGACCACACCGTGTGTACCACCAGTTCTACTCCTTTTTCCCCACACCTAGGGCATGCCACAACTTTCTGATAAATCAGAGCCATTTTCCCCAGAGGTAGATATACCCTATGTAAGTAGAAGAAATTAATACATTTCATCTTAAGCATCCATGCCTCCATTTTGTGACACCATGCTGGAATCCTTCAGAAGCTTGTATTTCCCCTTTTTATTTCAGATGCAGCACCCCTGAGTACATCACATGGGAAAAACACATACACATAGCTCCACTACTGCTATGCTTGCACACCCAGCCCTCAAAGTGCCTCCAACCTCTGTCATTAGATCACCTCTCAGATTGCAGCTCAACATCTTCCACTATACATAGATGTCACTTCAGCCAACTTGGGGTGAGTGTCTGAAAAGTTTTCAGCGCTCCGTCCATCATTTTCTTGTGTTTGCTTTGTTCCCGTACCTTAAGTTGGCAGGGTATGCACAGACGTGGGTCTCTTCCTCACTTTGCCACTGGATTCAAGCGAGCCTGGCTGATGAGGGCTATTAGCTCGAAACCGGTCCCAGAATGCTTGTTTCCGGTCCAGGGAAGACATAGCTTGGCAGTTTGGGCTGTACTGTTCCCATGAGGCACAGGGTCAAGACTGATTTGCATATAGCTGTGCCTGAACTGGGTTGGCGAAGTGAGCTAAAGAACGATGTTGGATTCAACCCAGATCTGTGGCTGGGGGTGAGTGTTTAAAAAGTTTCAGCGCTCCATCTATCATCTCCTTGTGTTTGCTTTGTTCACCCTATGTTGGCAGGTTATGCCCAGACGTGGGTCCCTTGCTCACTTTGCCAATGGATTCAAGCTAGCCTGGCTGATGAGGGCTGTTAGCCCGAAACCTGTCCCGGGATGCTTGTTTCCGGTCTAGGGAAGACATGGCTTGGCAGTTTGGGATGGACTGTTCCCATGAGGCACGGGGTCAAGACTTATTTGCATATAGCTGTGTCGGAACGGGGGTGGCGAAGTGAGCTAAAGAACAATGATGTATTCAACCCAAATCTGTCACTGGGGGTGAGTGTCTGACAAGTCTCAGCACTCCGTCCATCATCTCCTTGCATTAACTGCCTACAACCATGTTACCTATCTTTAGAGCAGTTGTGATATAGATAAAGTTATCACTTGCAGTAGCCGTAACAACTTTTTTTTAACTTCCACCTAGCATGTAAAGGGGCACTTTTCCCAAAAAAGTCCTGATATTTTGACTAGTGAAAAAATATTGCCGTCATATAGTCTGTGCTAGTAAACCTTAAAAACCAGTTAACTCACCTTGTCTTCTAGCAATGTTACTCTCAATCTGACTTGTTTGCCTCCTCACTATTTATCTGATAAGCCAAATGGAGCAAATTTCCCTAAATACCTCTCCATGGAATGGTGGGTGGATTCCTGGAAGCAGCTGTTGGCAGTGCAGCTTTGGCTACTCCTCACTTCCTGGCTGCCATGGGAGGTGCCTATCTGCTTGCACAGGCATGCACGACGAGTACAGCTTGCTGCGTAGTGGAGACAAGCAGTTCTATGTTGCTCTTGCAGTTTGAAAGAGCTTGACTTGCCATGAAGTTCTGAGCCCTTAAGACCAGTACTGACAACCAACCAGAAACCAGACTACCAGAGTGCTGCAGTGGTTGTACTTGAGAGCATATGTTTGCTTTTTTAGCTAATTTATCAGTAACAGACACAGTGTGGAAACTGCCATCATCACCTCCATGGATGATATCTGCATGACTCTGGACAGAGGAGACACAGCTGCCCTCCTCTTTATGCATATTATCTCTAAGTCTGCACTCAGTCTGAAATCTGGCCCGAGTGTAGACATAAAGATAGTACTCGTAAATGCCATTTGTGAATTTCTAAAGTTGGAAACTTAGACGTTTGATCTACGTTTTGACCAAACGTCTAAGTTTACCTTTGCAAATCGGGCCCTCTGTCTTTAGTCCTTTCCGTTGAGTCAAATTTAGATGACTCCCCAGACTATTTTTTTCCAAAATAAAATCTGATATAGTATATATACATACAGGGGTTTTTAGTAAGCAGGCTTCATCTATTGTTCTGTTGATTTGTCATTCCCATTTTGCTTCCTCCCATTCCAGAATACAGCATGGGGCAGTTGCCCATGCTGCCCATTGGCTGCCTTCACTTTGTGTGACTATTCAAAGCGTGCGTGCATTGTACACATCTGCTTAAAAATAGTTCCTTTCTCTTTATTAACAAAGCTTTCCTTTTTTAGTATTATATTTGCAAAGTGTGTTACTTGAACTTCAGGTGTTCAGTTAGATGATGATTTATTTCCTGTCTCCTTTTTAAAGTTGATGTTATATATGATTTAACAGAAATTCTGACATTTCAGTAGCCTGCAATTTGAATACTTGGTTAAGGGATGATTTCTTCTTGTTGCCTTCGAACGAAATAATGGTAAAATCTATGACACAGCTTACAAACTTGTTTTTGATCACTGGTAAAAGAAAAATGTGCAATTATGACATTACTCGGCCTTGAACTGAAAGCTGTTTTTCCCACCCACTATGATGTTTCAGTATGTACTTATTTCTTCTCAATAAAATAATAATATTGTTAGCATGTAGATGTCATAAATAATTGATTATCTACTTACTGCTGCATTGCAACTAATGAGGAAACCTTTATGGTGAATATCAATACTTAAATATTTAATAACAATACCCCTAAAGGGAATACCAATAACAATACCCATAATAACCCCAAACTCAATTATTTTACTTTCTCTAACATTAACCCTAATCCTAGTCTTAAACCTAATGCTCAATTTAAACCCAAGTTGTGACAAACACTAACCCTAATATTAACCATAAACCTAAAATCCTTACCTAACCCTAATACTAATTACAAACCTAACTATAACACTTACCTTGCACCACATTTACAAAAATATCATAAAACTATTCCCTAGGTATATGCCTCCATCAGCAGTACATATGTTACTTATTTACATGTTAACGGAAAGGCTGTGGTAATGTGAAAAGCTGTGACTGTTGCAGCATTCTAAGAGTATTAACATGCATAAGTATTATATGAAAATGTAATGGATATACATTTACGTATAAGTAAATATATCTCATTTGTGCTTTTGCAAATTTATTTTCGTTTTCCATAGAGAAAATGTTTTTCCACATGGAGAAATCCCTTTTCTCCGAATCCCATCAATCAGTGGTGATCCTTCCCCTTCTCCACTCTAAAAAGACAGGCATTCTCTCACCTATCAAAACTGCATGACCCGCCACAGTGCACAATTGTGCATATGTGTAAAATCACAACAGACTGGCATATTGTCTTGTCTGAGTAAATTCTTTTGCAAGTGAGAATGTTGTTGTGAATTAATGTTTTGCCTATCAACGTTCAGATTAAGTATACAAATACATTTCTGAATCAGCCCGTCTCACACTAAACCTAACCGTTAAATGTTACCCAGAGACCTACCTCAATCATTACCCTAATCTCAAACCTAACCTTTTTCCTACCCTTATCCAACTTATTAAATGTTCTTACTGCCTATTTTAATAATGTCCTTCTTTTATTGTCTTCATAACCTAAAAAACCATAACTGTCATTTTCACTTTTTCTTCATTTTCTTTTCCTTATTGTGGGTTTCTTGACTTTTGTTTCTTTATTTTCACATATTGCCCTGCTTCTCGGCTACATTCTTTATGATCTTTGGTCACATGATGTAAGAGGACCTCTGATAATGTGAAGTGAAACACCAACTTAATCTGGGTGTTTGTTGTTAAATTTTCACTCGTATCAAACAATGAAGTTCACTGCATTTCTTCAATTTTCCCATCATTTTAGAAGAGTGAAGAAAGAGTAAGAAAAATAAATTATGGATTTTGAATGTTCTGAAGAATTCAATAGTCATTTCAATCTTTCTAATGCATATTTATTTATTGATTTGCTTAGTAATTGGTTGATTTAGACCAGGTTATTTCTGTAGCATTTGCATGCTGCGAATGAATTAGCAAAAATAACAAAAAGTTAAATGTGCCATTCTAGAAATGATTAAAAAAATGCTTATTTTATTCATTCATTTATGTGAGACTTCTAAAAGCACTAAATAAGGTGATTTGCAACTACTTAGAATGATGTTGGAAGATTCTGACTATAACTTAAGTTTATTGCAAGATCTTCAGGTAAAAAGGATATCTTAGACAGTCTTTCTGAACAATATCAGAAACCTCTGGGCCTAGTGAAGATTTGTTGGTGAGATGGGGCCCCGGAAAGGAACAGGATTGCCCCAGTGTGTCACTGTTGTGCTAAAAGCATTTTTAAAGAGAAATTCCTTTAGGTCTTCCCTGAATTTAATCTATTTTGGTTGATCTCTTAAGGATATATGTATATCATTCCGGAGATGGAAACTCGTGATTTTGAGAATTATCTGTGTTTGAATCATCTTTGTTTGCTTTTACAGAAACGACCTACCTTCTTGGATTTTAAATTCCATGTAGGCCTGTAGTGTGAGGCTAGATTTGCAGGTGTAAAGTACATTTTATATGTTAGGCCTTGTTAGCACTGTGTAGGCCTAGGGAATTATCACTAACTGGTTCCTTTAAATGATGGAAAGCCACTGGCAGAATACCTAAGCAGGAGTGACATACTCCTGCTTTTTTTTAAATTCAGGCACACTCTCACTACTTGATTCTGAATACTCTGCATTATTTGTATTTGTGATTCTCATTTCCGTTGTGAAAGCAAAGCCCTTTAAAATATTTTTGAAGCAATTTTCCCAATCTTAACCCAGCCTACAACTGTGCAGGAAATTATTTTAAGATGCATTTTGGGCAGTCAGATTACAAGCAGTTTCTGAATGCTTTACAGTTGCCATGATGCATTTCTGTTTTATTCAGGATTGACTTCAATACTGAAAGCAGATTGAGAAGTAATTTTTTCTGATTCTTTTTCAGCCTTCGTGTTTCATTTTAACGATTTGAAATGCATACATCGCAGGTTTTATCTTGACTCAAAATGTCAGCACATCCACATAAGGAGTTTTCTCTACTTCAATCTTTCTATGACACTGGACGCGGTAAAACTGAAATGAAGAGTTCTCCATCAGACCTTGGTTCTCCCATACCGTACGGCAGTCTACAGCCAACTTTGACAGTGGAACACAGTCCAGTGTACATACCTTCATCGTACATGGAAAGCAGACATGATTATCCCTCTATGGCATTCTGTAATCCCTCTATGATCAACTATAACATGGGCAGCAGTGGAAGAGACTGTGACACTGCAATTGTCAGGCAGCAGCTTAGCCCAGCTCTGCTATGGCCAGCTTCAGACCGCTTATCCCCTTTGACTCTGCATTGCCAGTCAACCCATCTGTATGCAGAGCAGCCAAGGAGTCCATGGTTTGATGCAAAATCAGAAGACCATTTACTACCAGTAAACAGGTAAGTGATAAACTCCACTAAGTTGATGTAATGTCCACATAGAGTCTTTTTTATTCTATGCCCCATCAGTCAAGAAGAGTATAAGAAAACAAGTATTTGATGATCTGCAAAAGTATTTCCGTGATATGTTAAGGCAAATGTGTTTTTTGTTGAAGAATTATTTTGCTGCAAAAAGACGTGTGCTCATATTTCCAGAAAATATAACATTTCGGGCAGAATTCACAAACGGGTGTTACATTTTTGAGTAAGTTTGCACTTTGTAGTAAATTTGCTACTTTCAGTGTTCACAAACTCTGGACCGGAGTCCCAAACTGCACTTTGCAGTATGTTTTGGAGTACTACAGTAGTACTACAAAACGTACTAGAAAGTGCTATTGATTAACTGCACTTTTGTAGTACTTACCCCTTTGAGTATGTTTACTACTTTTCAGTATTCACAAACTGCAAGTTTGTAGTAACTTACACTTTTGATGTAAGTCTTTGCTTCAATTTTTTCTATGGAACGGTGTTGTAGTACTGGTGGTTGTCCTTGTGCAGTGTTGAACTTACTGCAAAAGTGAAAGTTTACTACAAAAGTGTGAGTTACTACTAAAGTACAGTTTGTGAATACAGAAAAGTAGTAGACTAACTCAGAAGTGCAAACTTACTACAAAGTGTACCCCCAGAGTAACTCAATTGACTTGCTCTTGTGTCGGTGGGTGACATCTCTTCCTAAACCTCTCCTTGACCCTCCCTAAACCCCTCTTAATCCTCCTTAATCCCATCCCCTTTAGAAGTAAGTCTGCCACTTTTCCCACCCACTCCCCTGTGTCCCTCCCACATTTACTACTCAAATCTATACCTACATTTGTTGAGACTCCGCATTCGGTCAGAGAACTTTGCACTTATTAGTTTAGACAAAAATTACATTTTGTAGTACCACAGAATGTACTACATGGTGCAGTTTGAGAATCAAGCCAGTATTCTTTATCTTTCAAAATGCACAGATTGCATGGGTGCAAATGCCACCTGCTCAATGAACAACAAAGTGTACCATGTGATACTAACAATATGGCCTCCCATTGACTCAAATTTCATTAACATCTATTTCCCTGCCACATCCATTCTTCAAGAATACTGACGTTGTTGATTTCATATATCAAATGTGAGAATATTTCTTCTGAATCTACTTAGACCACTCTTGTCTGCCTCCAATTCATCAGTGGACCGGTGCAGCTCCACCAATCCCACAAATGGTGAGCAGCTTGACAACCGTCCATCTCACATAAATTGTAGGCCTATGCCCTGAGCTTCTTTTAATGCACCAGTGGAGCCATCTTAGAAAGTCTGTATTCACTGGGCCATCACCTTCTGTGCCAGTAACACTTAATCTGAAGTGTCCTGGTGGCACAAGGGCCACTCCCTTTCTGTAGCATTTACTCAGGGTTTAATAGAGGATACCTGCAGCTGATAAGTGAGAGAAGTCCTGTGTAAAGTCTATAATGTTCACTTGATCAGATGAATGAATTGCTCGAGGATCAGACAGATAATACCTTTTCCAGTAAAGAGTCTTAGACTCTGCACACTGTAATCTCTGTGACGTTCATTTCACAATTGCTAGACCCAAAGTTTTAGAAAGGATGAGTATGATACATTTGTCCGATAACCTGCGCTCACCCCTGGCTAGCTTGGCATAGAGTAGTCAGCCTTCTGCTCAGGGTCAAAGTGTAAAGTATTGATACTACACCACCCTGGCAACACACTGAGTACACCACAAAATGACCCCACACAGTATGTATAAAACACTGGTTTTTGTATTACGCACACATTAAAATCAAAATGACATACAAATTGGATATAGGCTTTACAGTTATATGCAATTGTCAAACTCTTCTATTAGCAGCAGATTGGCATGAACCTATATGTACTAGTCATAGGTATTCCCCTGCCCCGTTAACGCCTCAGCCCAGTAAGCAACATAAACCCATGTGCGTGCTTCCTTGAGGTGTTCCTGATCCAAGCAATCCCTCTCATATCAAAAGGAACAGAAACATATTTGCAAGCTATTCAGAGGTATTCCACTTTCCTACTAACACATGAGCAGAGAACACAACATTCCCAACATACATATGCTGTACAATTGTAAAGGTCAGGAAATCACAGGTTTTGACTACGCCTTAGGACCCAGCCTCTCAGCCACTCAAACTACACCAACCAAAGATACACGTTGCACCTGCTGGTGACACTATTATTAGATTGCTGGGACCACCTAGAGCAGAGGGAAACAGCTACTTGGTTTCATCTCTCCAGATAAGGCCTTCAGGCACACATCCGCACCTTCACGAGTGAGGGATCACTATCACCCCTATAGACAAACGACTGTGACACTGTAAGCTGGCGCACTTCCAAATTGGAGAAATGTTTCCCCTCAGGAGGAGGTGCGAGCTGCAGTTACTCTGGGCAGCCAGCCATGGCTGCACACAAGGCACATCGAGACCCCTTGGGTCCAGTCACAATATTCTGAACAACAGAGTATCTTGTGGCGTGGGTCCAGGGAGAGGGAGCCGGTGACCTTGGTCAAAGGCCCCGATTTCAGACAGGTCGTAGACAGCCTAGGCTTCCAGCTTGGATCCCTCAGACTCCGTAAACATCCCCCAACACACCTTGGACACCACACGCTATGGAGTGCAAACTAGCACAGGTTTCCGGTTGCCAGCACAGGCCCCTTGCAAGCATACTCCTCTGCACAGTATGATTATGGCGTCTGTCAGGACAGTCCTTGTCTTAACCGACAATCCCTTCCACCCGTTATTGGTGCATCTTGCACGGTCCTTAAGATTTCGTAGAAATGAGGGGGGAGATCCTTTCTGTCCCTGGGATCTCATTCATGGACAGAAGGCCAGCCAATCAGCCCATGGGGGATTTCTTATGGGCCCGGGCCACCACAGTTGGCAATTAGCTGCAGGCCAGCAACATCCACCAAGTGATAGACCCATTCCTGGAGCACAACAAGCCCTAGGCCACCCCAAGTCTGTGGATAATCCAGTTGCAGCCCCTCATATCCCAGCGATGAACCAGCGTAGTATGGTTTCAATAGCAAAAGCGTCTCTAACTCCTCAGGGCAGAGCCCCAGTAGTTATACCCACAATGGCCTTTGAAGATAAGATCAGTTCAAAAGGCCTCCTTTGAAATGCACAGTCTTCAATAAATGCCATCCTACCCTGAGAAGCTTTATCAATATCTTAAGTGGGGCCAGGGCCCTGTCCCTTGGAATGCAGGTGCCAATTCCACCCCTCATATCCGTACCAAGGAAGGCCCCTCAGTGCCAGAGATCTGCAGTTTCCCTTGAGCACCTACTTTATGGCCTTCTAAGTGGAATGCACAGATGTAGTTGTCCCCCCACCACCCAGATGTGGATTGAAGACAGGCTGACAGACACACAGAGCCACGAGCACAGAAATGCCCACTTTCCCAAAGTGGCATTTCCGCATTAGTAATGTTGAATCCACTCTTGCAATTGGAGAGAATTTTCTATTGCTAACCCATCAGTTTCAAATACGATACTGCTACTCTTCTGCACCTAGGTAATACTGCTCAATAGCCTTTCCACTGGTCCCCTATGTTAATCGACGTGAGAAGCAGGCCCCACCATAGCGACACACCATCCGGTGACATTCACTACCAGTGCTTGTAAAACACCCGCGCCCACGCCTTGCCTCTTCCCGGCACAGCACCCTCCTCCAACCAACTCGGATGTAGTGAGAGATGCAGAACCTTGGCATGTAGCTTTTTAAATGCCAAGCAGTGTAACAGTCAGCTGCACACACAGGTCTCACCAGGGCAAACCTGTGGCACATTTGAAGAGCTACCTCCGTGGGTGGCACAACTAGTGCTGCAGACCCTCAGAGGAACATTTGAGATACATGCCTTAGGTATATGTCTCACCCCTAGAAAAGGGATTTACAGCTAACTCAAATCAGTGAATCAATCTTCAGTATGTATATGATAAGTGCAGCTCTTGGGCACTGAGTGTCAAAAGTGCTGAAAGTCCTAAGGCTAGCACATAGATGAGTGGAAATCCAGAGGGAAAAAAGCTAAAAGTCGATGGAAAGCACCATAAAAAGGGCCACTTCTAACAACAACCCTTTCATGTGCGTTCAAAGTGGTGCACTTGCATTATTTGGGAAATGCCATTTGTTGGTGTTGCTTTTCTTTGCTATTTTATGCCATGTCATGGCACGTTTTGCTATGTGATGTGATATGTAATATTATGCATGCTATAAAACGTTATGCTAATGTTGTGTTCTCACTCCTTTTGTGTGTTTATGTGCTTACAAGTTTGTGTTGTTTTACTTGCTCTTCAAACAAAACCAATGGTAAATTATTATTAACATTATTTTTATTAGTAGTATTATTATTATTATTAGTAGTAGTAGTAGTAGTAGTAATTGTAGTAGCAGTAGTAGTAGCAGTGAAATAATGACAATAATAATAATACATAGTTACATACATACAGATAAACATAAAAAATTCTTCCCGCTGTCTTTTTAGAAATAAAATTAGATTTATTTTTGGTGTTTTGATTGTATTTTATTTGTTATTTATGTAGAAGTTAGTATAGCATTCTGCAAATTAATGTGAATATTTACTAAAATCCCATCTGTTTTATTTGGAATACGTCAGATGAAGATTCTGGGTTGGGGTAAACCAATAGCATAAAGGCCAAGGTGCTAATTGACAGAGTCCTCCCAGCTGTTCCTCGAGTTTCAACTTCAGCTGTCTTTCCTTACCTAATTATAAGTTGTTACTGGCACTGCAGCCTTTACTTCGTATGTTAGTGTATTGTGGGGCATATTTACAAGCCCCTATCGACACAGGGATGTCACTTTTTACTACGTTCCTGTGGCGATAAACCCTTTGCTTTATTTACAAGGCACCGTTAAGCCACTTAACGAGACTTAATGCCGCTTGTAAATAAAGCACGCTTTCACGCTACACTTAGCGTGAAAGGGGCTTGCAATGGGTGTTGCGGTGGGAGTTCTGCCACTGCACACATTGATTTATACGCTACCCCCTATTTATAAGGGTGGCGTAAATAGGAGGGAGCGCCTAAATTAAGACCTGGTTTCAACATGGCGAGATGAGGAGAAATGCTTAATTTCTCCTCGATTTTGCTGTTTCTATGTGTGCTGCATTGTGCAGCACACATAGAAACAGCAAATCACCATGAATAATTGTTCATGTGCAGAAAGGTGTTCCTTCTTGCACATAAACAATCATTTAAAAAATGACGATTTTCAACTTCTATGTGTGCTGCACAATGCAGCAGACATAGGAGTTAAAAATCACCCTTATGTTTTTTTTATGTGCAGGAAAGGACACCTTCCTGCACATAAAAAAATCATACCCGCCCAACTCAGGCCTCCTTGCACTATGGTGCTTGGGTGTCTGAATTGGTGCTAGGCAGCTAGATTTAGCACCAGCTCTAGTGGAAACGCAGGGGTGAGACACATTCTTGTGAATACAGCGCATCCCTGCGTATTCAGAATGGCAGAGTGCGACGTTAGCAATTTTTGCTTAGCGCCACACTTCGCCATTCTATTGTAAATATGCCCCTGTGTGTTCCCATAGACTTTTGCCATCTTTTGCTACACTTGTTTGCCCAAGTAAGCTGCACTTTATTTTATTTTATTTGAAACAAAAGGGCAACCCAATAACACCTCCTGAGTATCTTGAGTGTTTGACTATTGTAAGGTAAACAGCTAACAAGGGAATAAATCAAACAGAAATAGTCCAATTAGTGGAAAAAAAAAGAATCAAACTCAGTCATTCATAACGTGATTTAAGAAAGAGTTAAACCAAAAAATATTGGGGGAGGTAATGGCCCTCATAGCAGGTAGTGATGATGCTGGTTTCAAACAGGATTTCCCATATCATGAGCACAATAAGTGTGAAGCTCAATACCTGGCTGTTCTAAACCTACCTAGAGGGGGTTACTTGAGAAAAGACAAAAGGCCCTATGCCCAGACTAGAATGTTTCCTCCCTGAACAGAATCTGCTAAATCACCCCGCATTTTCTTTCCATTACCCAAATGGCAGTGCTAAGGAGGGACTAATCAGCAATGTCCTGCTAAATAGGTCAGATGGAATTTATACAGGGAGCTATGCCTCCTTCCCTTCTAAATTCTAGTGTCTGGTGCAATACAATCCAGCTCAGGAATGTAGGCAATACTTCCAGTGTCTCACAAGGCTGTATCAGCACTTGTACCATGTTAAACAATGGACAATCCAAAAGCGATCCCACAGTCTACAGCATAGACACACTTACAACAGCACATACTTGACATACTCACATGGATTTCAGCGCAAGGACAATGCATGACATGTAGCTATAACTTTGCATGAGCAGGCCAGTAGGTATTACCCTCTTCACTGGAAGAGAGAAAAGACCTGTCCAACCATGATAGATTAAAAAAACTGTATAGTGGCACCACTGTTCACTGTACACTGTACTTGTCCCAGCGACCCAGATGGTACTCTCATGTCAGAAAGCTTTATGAATCAGGTTCCATGAGGATAGTAATTGACAGTACAAGAGATACTCAGGGACATAGAGTGTTTTAGGGATAAGTTCCCCCTAAACCTTTGAAGTGTTTTCAACCTTTAAGATCTGCCTCCATCAGGGCAGTGATACATGAAGGGAGTGACTACATTATTGACATCTTATTAACTACTCAGATAAAAGCTATTGCAGAGAAACCTCTGTTAAAACTTCTTTGCTGTTGCCCGGACGAGAGAAAAGGGAAACTCAAATAAACATTTTTTATTATTTCATTTTTGGGGCTTGTGAGTAATCAGGTGAGGACAAATCCAAGTCTCTTTTATTTTTTTCTAGGAAGAAGAAAAAAATACACCTATTACTCCTTATACTTTTATAGTTTCTTAGAAGGTGATCATTGGGTGTTACTACAAACTTGCATATTTCAATGACATTTCTTAGCTTTTTTTATAGGAGGACATACATTTCTGCTGTTGGAGAGTGAGCAAGAAGGGATGATGAATGAGAAGCAGGTTACCTACCTACCTCTTGTCTAAAGTTGCATTGAAGTCCATTTTATATATGATTTTTTTTATATTAAGCTCTAAATTGTGAAACAGTCAAGCCGTTATATCAGTTGTTTTTATTACCCATGTCCATTGAATAAATATATCCACCTCTAGAAGGTTGAAGGGCAAAGTTGAGCATCCTTGGTTTCAAATCTGTAAAAGCAAGTGAGATACAGATCTCTGTAGAAGATGAATTACTGAGTTGTATCGCTAGGATTGAAATGTACTTGATTGTTCACAGGAACATTACAGCACTGAGCTATTCCTGCAATTGAAATCTTTATCTGCAGGCTATACCCAGATATTTGCAGTGGTAGCATTAACCTGCCACACTAATTTACTGAAACCATGATTTACAAAATACACAAAAACCTTATAGACCTCCAAGGTTCAGTTAGATGTTTGTTTAAGCACATTCTAAACAGTGGTTATGTTCTGCTAATCTCTCAGGCATGAAGAGAAGATAAAAAAGTTGTAACTATACCCTCCTCAGGTACCTCAGTTTCTACCCGGACAACCTCGACGACCACAACACCTCATCCCTACTGGAGAGCCTTACCTCCATCAGACTCATACTGGTCACAACGCCAACCCACTCAGCAGGACACGCCCTCAACCCCATCTTCTCTGCAAGCAACAACATCTCCATTAGCCACACCGCCAAGCCACACTGGACCTACCACCACTGCGTCTACTTCTTCTTCACCAACCCCACCGTACTCTCACCGCACTCCTTGCAGAAGCTGGAACAAGGACACAGAAGACCAGCTCACCACCTCCCTCAGCAAAACCCCACAACCAACATCAACAGAGTCCAACACCTCAGCATGCAACCTCCACCGCTGGATCCTTGACTGCCCTAACATACTGGCTCACCTCAGGCAACCCCCAGGCAAGCAGCCCTCCAAAAAAACCAGCTAGTTCTCTGCCACCTCTCCAAGAGTCCAGGTGAACCTGTAGACAGCTCGACAAAAGATGGAGGAACAGCAAGATCGTGGCAGACCACGCAGCATTCCAAACCACTGTCACCGCACACCACCACCTCATCAGAACAACTAAGATATCAGCCATCTAGGAATGCATCAATGCCAACACACACAATTGCAAAGAACTCTTCACTGTGGTCAAAGAATTTGCCAAACCCAGCACTTAGACAGCAGATGTTCCCTCCTCTCAAGACCTCTGCGACAAGCTCACTGCCTTTTTCCACCACACGATCAAGGAGATATACAACAGCTTCACTACCCGAGACCCACCCACCCCATCCACAACCATTGCACCCAATGGCTCCAGACCCCAGCAGACCTTACCTAACTGGACCACCCTCACCCTTAACGACACCCTCAGGATCATGAAGAGCATCTACTCTGGAGCCCCCTCGGATCCCTGCCCTCACCTTGTCTTCAACAGAGCCAGCACCTCTATCGCACTCGAACTCTGCCGCACCATGCATCTAGTCCGCCACCTTCCCAGAAGACTGAAAGCATGCAGAGATCAAGGCCCTCCTGAAGAAACCCTCTGCCGACCTGATTAACATGAAGATTCTACAGACCCATCTCTTTGCTCCCCTTCCCAGCCAAAGTCATCGAGGAAGCTATTAAAACCCAACTCTCTGAGTTAAAACGAACCACATCCTGGACCTCTCCCAATCCAGCTTCAGAAGCAAACACAGCACCGAGACCACTCTCCTCTCCCCTACAGACAATATCTGCACCCTCCTTGATCAAAGCGAAACTGTTGCCCTCATCCTCCTGGACTTCTCAGCCACCCTAGACACCGTCTCCCACCACACCCTCTGCGCAAGCCTCCACGACATTGGCATCTGTGAATAAGTGCTAGAATGGATCTGCTCCTTCCTCACCGGCCGAACATAGAGAGTCAGAATTTCACTGTTCACCTGAGAACCCAAAAAGATCAGCTGCAGAGTTTTCGACATTGTCTCCTACACAGATGACACCCAGCTGATTCTCTCCCTCACAGACGAATTCACAGTCGCCAAGAGCAACTTCCACAACAGGATTAAGGCAGTGGCCACTTGGATGAAGGATAGCTGTCTCAAGCTTAACTCAGACAAGACTGAAGTTCTCATCCTGGGCTCGATCCCATCCACCTGGGATGACTAGTGGCCCGCAGCGCACAAAACCTCCCCACATCAACAGACCATGCACAGAACCTCAGCATCATCCTGGACTCCTCGCTCTCTATGAACTGCCAAATCAATGCAGTTTCGTCTTCCTGCTTCCACACTCTCCGCCTGCTTCATAAGATCTTAAAACGGTTCCCCACCGAGTCCAGGAAAACAGTCACCCATGTGCTTGTCAGCAGCAGACTTGACTACGGCAGTGAACTCTATGCTGACACCACACAGAAACTTCAAAAGAAACTGCAGAACATCCAGAATGACTTCGCCAGACTCATCCTGAACATCCCACGCCACAGCTACATCACTGGCCATCTGACAGACCTCCACGTCCTACCTATCAACAAATGAATTACCTTCAAGCTCCTCATGCATGCCTACAAAGCTTTCCACATTGCCGGACCTCCATGCCTCAACCACCGGCTCTCATTCTGCATTACCACCAGACATCTCTTCTCCAACTGACCCTGGCAACAGTCCAATGGATCTGCAAGACCAGAGCTGGAGGAAGATCCTTCTTCTACCTGGCTGCGAAGACCTGGAACTCCCGTCCTCTGCGCCTCAGGCAATCACCATCACTGCTGCATTTAAGCCAGCTACTTGTGACACTTGACGTCTCCTCTCTTTATACATCCATACCCCAGGCGAAAGCCCTTGAGGTGGTAAGGATTACCTTGGATAAACGCCCAAGACCTCATTGGATTCCAACAGACTTCTTAATTACCATGCTAGAAATTGCCATGAAGAAAAACTACTTCATATTTAAAAAACAGTATTATTTCCAATGCAAAGGAGTTGCGATGGGTGCCACCTATGCCCCAAGCCTGGCTAACGTCTTTATGGACAGTTATGAGGAGGAACACCTGTACAGTGACAATAACCTGTTCATCAACTCTATAGCAGTTTGGAAAAGCTATATCGATGATGTGGTGATGATCTGGATCGGTACTGAAGAAGAACTAAGAAGCTTTGAATAGTGGCTGAATGGTAGGTCACATGATATCCAGTTCACCATGAACTTCAGTGATGAGGCCATCGACTTCCTGGACCTGACGTTTGGAGTTGACGAAGGTCTTCTATACTGTGACCTATATCGTAAAGCAGCGGAAAGGAATGCGCTACTCAAATGAGTCTAACCATCCCCGCAATCTGAGAGACAACTTGCCATATGGGCAATACTTGCGACTGAGGAGGAATTGTTCACGCAGAGACGACTTCTTCAGTGAGGCAGATTGTCTCACCAAACGACTAAGAGACTGTGGATACCCAACAGGCCTGCTTAAGCGAGCAAAGAAGCGAGCATGGTACTGTCCTAGGGAGCAACTATTACAGCACAAGGAGAAAAAGACTGGAACAGAAAACATTGTGTGTGTCACCACGTTCAACTCAAAAAGCAATGAAATAAGGAAGATCATAAAGAAATACTGGAATCTAGTAGCGGATGACCTGAAAACCACTGAACATCCCCTGTTCGCATTCAAGAGGGGCAGGAATATCAGAGACAATGTGGTCAAGGCCTACCTTGAACCACCCAAGCCACTTGATTTGAGGAGTCAATTGGGTCTTCCTCCGACCACTGGACACCACAAATATGGCTCTTGCAAAGCTTGCCCACTCACCATTGAAGGGGCCACATTTGCACACAACAACCAAATACACAAGCTGTCAGGGTTCACCAACTGCAACAGCATCAATGTTGTGTACATAATCCTTTGTCCGTGCAATACACCTTATGTAGGACAAACCACACAAAAGGTGAAAACACGCATCCTCCAACATATGAGCAGGATCAGGTGCAAAGTGCAGGGGCCGCCCCTAGTGGAACACTTTACCACACACAACCATCCCCCAGAGAGTATCAGATGGAAGGTACTTGAGAAAATCTGCCCCCATCCCAGGGGTGGTTCAATAACAGCTACATTGATCCTGAAAGAATGCAAGTGGATCCACTTTCTTAACTCCATGGTGCCTGGCTTGAATGAGCATGAGGAAAAAGCGAGACAAATGGGGCAGTTATAAAAGGGGTACACTCCGGTTTGCCAATACTGAATGGCCAGTGCATACATCACCACACCTAACATCACTTTCCCTTTGCACTGGTACATGACACTTGTCCATATTTTACACATTGTGAACCACCCATGCTGAATTGCCAAATAATGCAGTATAACTTGCTTGTATAGGTTCAATAAGATTTAGCATATCTTGTTAAATTAACTCGCCATTTTGGCAGCAGTGTGCACTGACTACGCTGATGTTATATATGTGGTCACACTGATAATACATCTCACGTTGTTTTTAAACAGATGTACATGCTCCTTATGGTGTTAAATCAGCCTTTTACAAAAACCACAGAGAATTGTATTTCTCCTCCTTTGTCTTCCTCTGAATTCCTTGATCAGGACGCATACTTAATTGTCAGACAATGTACTACAACTTGTTTATATGGGTTCAATACAATGTTGTAACATATCCTGTTAAACCACTCGCTATTATGACAGCCGTGTGCATTGACTGCGTTGATGTTTTATAATTCCATGATCATGGCTCGTGATGAAATAATATGCCAAACTTTTTTCCTAATTGTGATTCAGTTCTTAACATTCAGTTTGTACATTTGCCACTAGCTCGTCTAACAGAAAGCCCTGACAACAGGATTCGGGCGCACTGAACTCATTCTCAATCGATTTCCATGGTTGCTTAGCAACCGGGCTTCACTTGACGTAACAGCAGCGTGCACGCTGCCCGGTACGCTGTTTTTAAGGTAGACTAGTAGCTCCTAGACAGTAGGATTTACCCACTGAGCTGCAGCAAGACCGACGCCTGCTCCTCCGTAGCCGACTTATTCCGCCATTCAACTTGGACTCCAGGTGAGCCACTGCATCGCACAAAGTTTTGTTAGCGCGGTTGTTCTATAGAGTGGCCAGTGTTCACTTCAAGGAGGAACACACATTGTGTACAAACTGTTACGCGCTCACGGCCTAGTCCCTGAAGAATTAATCACCAGTGCCTCTGCAACGCACATATTTTGTCAGCGCGATCGTTCCCTTTGATGGTTCATACAGTAGGGCTATTACTCGTTGTAGTAGGGGTGGAGCTTACTCCCAGGGAGGATTTTTAGACACTGTAATTATCACCCCTCCCATCTCAGAATGATTTCACCCGAAGAGTCGGATATCACGCTCGGCAACCATTCACTATAAGCATTACCAACCCCATACTCAGAGTGCCTGTAATTATGCTTGGCCTCATCATGCTGCACCCATTGATTTCGCTCGTTAACTATTTACTATAAGCATTACCGACTCTCATGACAGGCCATATCCTTCACTTAGGATGCCTTTAATTATGCT
Source organism: Triturus cristatus (assembly GCF_964204655.1). Classification (NCBI taxonomy): domain Eukaryota; kingdom Metazoa; phylum Chordata; class Amphibia; order Caudata; family Salamandridae; genus Triturus; species Triturus cristatus. Next base: position 804,714,695 of record NC_140592.1, on the reverse strand, counting down.
TGGCCTCACCACGCTTCACCCATTGATTTCTTTCGGTTGACAATGAGCCACAGCTCAGTGGAGGATATATGTCCTACGTGCACCACTTTACGCTGGTCTTTTACACTTTAAGATTATGCAGGGTCACGCTATTCGGCTCCACTTAGCTTATAACTCACCTTGAATAATTTTACCTATTTATTCAACCGATCAGCGCACCCACTGACGCACCGCGCATCATTTTAATTTACAGCCATTCACATGCCAAGGTCCTTGAAGAAAACTCCCAAAAGGAGCCACTTAGGGGCACATGCAGCCAGAACTTTGGTCCAGACTAGGTGAGTGGTCCACCTTAGTCTCCCTTCTTTACACATCACTAACATAAGCGATCCACACGCCTGACAATCATGTATCTTTCATCCATAGGCTGTAACAAATACCCCTCCTCCGCAGACAGTCCTGATGAAGACCCGTAGTGACTACTGAAAGGAGCTCATCGTGGGTTGAAACGTCGACGATACAACAAGGCTCAGACCAACCAAGGCCCTGCATACCAAAAGGAGCATTAATAGCAACGAGGGCTCATGGTTATGAGTCTGGCCATTAGAAACGTTGTCCTGTCCCCTGTATATAAATCCTGAACCACCCTGTATATACTGCACACATTGTTTTTTCACTTAAGCACATATGTCACTTGAGCACCATATATTTCACCCATTGCAAACAGCTATTTTTGTATCTTTGAAAAATGAACATATTTGAATGAATTAATTTGGATAAAATGCAAAGTGGATATGCATTTAATGTGTCATTGTGATTATTCCCGATAAATTTGTACATGTGTATAGGCGTGTGCGATATCCATGCCCTATGAATAGTTGGGTTTTGCGATACTTTGTGCGCATATGAAATAACTCTTGAGAACCCGACGGAACCACTTTTTTGATAAGCATTTAAGGTTGGGCCTCAAGACCTGACTCTTCGACTGAACTACGGATCCTCCTCCCCCCTCAGCGCCTTGAGAACCTCACAGGTGAATAGTTGCACTATGCTAGAATTCTGATTGATTGATTAAATTTGAAGTGCCTTTAGATGAGTTATAGATGTTAGCATAACTGAACTCAGTGGTATTCCTTTAGGATAATATAACCTGTGGATTTGCAGATTACACTGATTTCTGAAATAGCATACTGAGCAATTCACCAGTCTTACTAGAAGATGACTTGCTTTAACAACATACCTTGTATTGTATTTGAGTTGTAGCACTTCTTTGCTGCTAAAATGCATTAGCAAAAGGGTAGTGTCCTATACCTTGGGTCCGGGGTCTCCAACCTTTTCTGTAGTGAGAGCTACATCTGAGCAGTGAAAGTCATTATGAGCTAATGAAAGCCAAGCCACTTCCACAGTGCAACTAGACACCCGCACACCCAGCACCATTGACTAATGTCCGTAGAGCCAGATATCATGGTTTGAACAAAATACTTTGGCTGGGGGCAATATGACAGGGCTGCCATGTGTCTCAGTGTTGTGTGCGCATGAATGTGTATGGGTGAATGAGAGTCCGTTTCGTATGTACTTGTGGCACAGGACAAACCTTTCACCATATGTGGCACCATTACATGTCCAACAAAAATATACAAACATTTATTTTAAATGGTGAAATTTAAAGTGCAGAAAAATGTTCTGCAAAAATATTCATATGGAACATTTTTCTACATTTTCAATTTCACACACTTGTAAAAACGACTGTATTTTCAAGTTATATATATGACACTGTGTCTCCCAGCCACTAGTAGCAAGATTCTTGCTGCGTGTAAATGTGACACTTTGAATGGGAGAAAATTAAACTAAAGAGTTAACTTTATGTTTATCTGGATTCCATAAAACTCATAATTTACATTCTTTCTCATTTCAAAGTGTTGCAATTACAAACAGCAGGCATCTTGCACCCAGTGGCCTGAAGACAAGGGGACCGATTCACAAAGGCAATCTGAGACAAAAGTCTAACTTTACAACTTTTGGTATTCACAGAGGTCATTTGCAAGTCATATCTTTACCCCCGCAGTCGGTCCGAAATCTCCGCACCCGGGCTGTACTCTCCGGCTCAGGCCGTACTCTCCGGCGTAGGCCCTACTCTCCGGCTCGGGCTGGATGAAGTGTAACCAATGAGCCGGAATACAATTTTTTACAAAAAGGAACATTAGGAAAGTGTGATAAATGGTAGAGGAGGTCATGAAAATAAGTTTGGGCAGGGAAAAGGGTGTGGCCGGACACTATATCATATCCCAGAAAAGTTTGCTCCTTTGCATCATGGTACATGCAGTCCACAATTTGCACTCCCCTCAGTGTTGACTGTAGTTTCAACACTAAGTGCAAATTGTGGACTGCATATACCATGATGCAAATGAGCAAACCTTTCTGGGATATGATGTAGTGTTAGGTCACATCCTTTTCCCTGCCCAAACTGATTTTCATGACCTCCTCTACCATTAATCACACGTTCCAAATGTTCCTCTGTGTAAAATATTGTATTCCAGCCCATTGATTACACTTCATCCGACCCGGTGCCAGAGTGTCCAGCCCAAGCCGGAGAGTACAGCCCGGGTGCGGAGAGTACGGCCCGACTGCATACGTAAAGATATGACTGGTAAATGACCTCTGTGAATAACAAAAGTCGTAAAGTTAGACTTTTGTCTCAGATTGCCTTTGTGAATCGGGCCCTTCGTGCCATATTTATAACAGAAAATCTAGCCATTTGTTTAAATGGGAGGAATTTTAAGTGAAGAAACATGCTTCATAAAATCTTAACACATAATTGGCTTAATTGAAAGTTGAGAAAAGCATTGACATAATGTTTCATAGAAATATTCTATTTCACTTTAAATTTCTTCCATTTACAAAAAGACAGTTTTTGTATGCTATAAATATGGCACAGTGTCTACTGGCCTCCGGGAGCAAGGGGCCTGCTATTTGTAAATGGAACACCTTGAAATGGGAGAAAATAAAAATGAGGTGTTACCTTAATCATTAAGGTAACTCATCATTTTAATTTCCCCCCATTTAAAAGCTTTCAGAAACCTCATTTTGTCCTCATCCAATACTGAGTAGACAAGGACATTTATTTAAGACTTAATTACCTCACTGCTGCAGTTCTTCACCTCTGTGCCTTGGATTATAAATCTGACTCAAGCACTGTTCATTATCAAGCCCTGCTATCTGCAGCCTGAAGATAATAATATAAAATGAACACAGCCTTCCCTTAACTTCAAAAGGGAAATGTGACCCTGTGCTTATTTATAATGAACTCAAGGCTTTGATCTACTCTGAAGGTGTTTGTGAGCTACTGGTAGCTCGTGATCGACTGGTTGAAGACACATGCCCTAGGGTGTGCCCATAGGGTGTTCTCATTTGAAGGATATTAAGGACTAATACACCTTATGTGAGACATTTTTGGTGTTGCATGTGGTGATCAGAGTAGTGCTCCTATCATGTATTCTGTCACTGTGCCTACGCGTGTAAAGAGGAGTGAGACTGAATCATTTATATAATTGTTGTGTCTGGTTGGAAGGGTGTGTATTGTGAGTGTAGCTGATTTGGGAAGTCTTTCAGTGATCTGATTCATATGTAGGGGATTTCACAATTTGTGTTGCTGCTATCATGCACCTGTGCTTATTCTTTGTGTGGAATGAAGTGTTAGAGATAGTGAGGCATGTGACCTAGGAGGAAATAGGTTACATTTCTTAGGTGGATATGGTCTGAGTCATAGGATATCCACACTTTCCTTATGAAGACAATCAGATCGGTTTGTTGATCTTGTGAACCTCAATACCAGATCTTCCCCCACCAGATTCCGAGTGATTTTGGACATGTTTTTACTAGTGGGAGGAAATGCCACAATTTTGCTGTTTGTATGTAGAATGACGTTCACCAATATGTTTCTTCTTGTACTTGGGACTGATCAGCCAAAGTGCCATACTAGAGCAGAGGGTTCTGTTTTAGGTTTGGAGCCTTACATGAATGAAGCATGGACCCTTTTTGTGAATTGCCATATGGGGAATGCAGCATACGTGGAAGGAGGACGGACTGACCAGAAGGAGCCAGTAAAGCAACTGCAGAACAGGTGGAAGGTGTTTCAATCGACAAATGCATAGAAGCTAATTTGTTGCCATGCTTTTCAGTCTGTGGTGCAAGAAGAGCAAGACTCATAGGTAGAGAGCCTTTGCACAGTCTAGATGGGATATGAAAAAGGTTAGGGTGACCTTTAGCTTCTGTGGGAAACATGTATGAGGGAAGATGGGTCAAAAGGATTGCATGGTATAGGAAGCCCTTCTTGCTACCAGGGACCAGGAGTCAGGAAAAGTCTAGCGGTCATTTATCACAAAAGTATTTTTTGCTTTAATAACTCTTTTATACAAATAACCATATATACATAAAGAATTGTGCAACAGAGGTATTACAATTCCCATATAAAGACTAACCCACAATTAGTTAGGAGAGGAAACTGTGTCATCTATGCCCCACTGATCGGCATTAAATTGTGTCCATTTAGACCAACATCAAAAGTATTTAGCTGGGCAGCCTCTAGCTGTTTACACTGTTTCCTCCACAAGAGCACACTGTCCATGCCTTCCTTCCAATCACCCTCTCTAGTGGGGGCATTGTTTCACCAGTGCTTAGCATTGTGTCACTTTCTCTTTGCAATTAAGAAGCTAAGACCAACCAATAGGTCTGCAGCCACCTTCTCATTTGTCTATTATCTCCAGCAGGGCCACCTTAGGTTTTAATGGAAATTTATAGCCCAATATGCTCTCAAGCGGTGAGTGCATATTAGTCCACTATGTGGCAATGGGGGGGGCAGCTCCATATGGTGAACAAGAATGTGCCATCAGGACTACTGTAACGTCAGCAGGCAGCCGATGAAGCTCTTCCCCTTCACTACAACCTTGTGAAGTTATAGTAGACACAGTGTAGATACATAAAATGGATAAGTCTGAGTCTGGCTGAAATGACCAGAGCTCTCAGGGCCATTCTGGCTTTGGCCTATTCAAAATCAAAGTCAAAACAATCTTTATTTCTGCCAGAGGCCATAAAAGAACATGTTTCAAATATATAAAAAACCTTACAAAAATTCTTAGTTCAAATAATAAAAACAGGCCAAAACCAAATATATATAAATAGATTAAACATTAAAACACATGTATGTAAAAGCACCAGCTTCACATAAGCATTTTTCCCTGTCTTAACCTCCAAGTGCACATGAAATATCTCAAGACAGCAAAAATAACTGTCAAGAACAACTTCTAAGTATTCTGAACAAAATGTTGTATTCTCTCACCCCCAGGTTGCAACAGAGTGAGAGTATCCACTTCCTCCTATAATCATGGTAGACTGGGCAAAATAAAATAAGATGTTCAGCCATTTCCGTTCCTGCAGGGCAAAAAAGAAAAAGTTTTAACAGGAACATTGTTTCCACTTTTCAAGGTGGCATTAAAAGCATGCGTCTGTAGCGCTCCTAGGCAAAAGTTTTTAAACAAAGTTCTAGCCTGGAGTGGCTCAATCTCATCCAAAAATGGCTCAAAATAATACTCAGCTTAATGAGCTCATCAGGAGAGAACCCCGACAGAGAATTACAACTTATCAGGAAACAAATAGCAAAAGGTAGGAGATCAGGAGCACCTGGGCCTAATGGAATTCCTCCAATGCTATTTAAGCAAGATCCCGCTTTCTGGAGTAAAGTTCTGGAGCCAGTTTATAGATATGCTTTAACATATATGAAACTATCAGATTCACGGAGAGGTTCAATTGTAAGCCCGATATATAAACAAGGAGGACGCGACAATCCAAACAACTATCGGTTAATTGCCCTAATAGATGTAGAGGCCAAATATTATGCAGGGATCCTTCTGGAAGAACTCACAAGATGGACAGCTGAAAACAACATCATTCCCATTACGCAGACCGGTTTCCAAAAAGGCCAAGGAACAACAACGAACATCTTGGCCCTGTCCATACTTATGGATGCTGCAAGAGAGAAAAAACATGCATTGTACCTCTCTTTTATAGACTATGCAGCAGCATTCGATCATGTGGACCGTAATATAATCTGGTATAAACTGACAAAATGGGGGATACCTTCGCCACTTCTGAACCAACTCAGACACCTATATACAGAAACGTGGATTAGGATAAAACTGGGAGAAGGTTCGCGATTATCGAGAAAAATTCCAACAAACAAGGGCCTCAAACAAGGATGCGTCCTTTCACCAGTATTATTTAACCTCTTCATGGCTGATTTGCCAGAAGAATTGGACAAATGTTAATCTCATGGTCCATCACTAGGAGGAAAAACCTTGACAAACCTGCTCTACGCCGATGACCTAGTTTTACTCAGTCGCACTCCTATTGGCCTACAACGCCTTTTGGATACAACCAACAGATTTTCAAAAAGAAACATCTTAAACATAAACTATTCAAAAACCAAAATTATGGTAGTGAATTACCATAAAAAATCCACGCCAAAATGGTACCTGGATGGGCAAAGAATACAACAAGCCACTACTTATAAGTATCTGGGGATCCTCATTGATCATAACAACTCGTGCAAACCACAGCTGGAGACCTTAAAGAAAAAAAGTATGACATCCTGTCTGGCACTCAAACCATTGAAGAATCAGCTTCCAGACCTCTCCCTGGAACCTTTCTTAAAAATATTGAGAGCCAAATTTCAGCCTACAATCTTATATGGGAGTGAACAAATGAGAGGGAGAGACGCTTTAACGCTAAATAATATTATAACAACTGCATATCGTGTGATATTCCAACTTCCAAGATATGTCTCTCCAGCCCAACTTCGACTGGAATTTGGTGTACAAAACCAAACAGTGGAGAGAATGGGAGCCTACGCAAAAAGCTGGCACAAAATCAGACAAGCTGAAAAAGGCACTTTAAACGACCTTTTATGGACAGAATTAACACGAACCAGCAAATCCCCATCTAATAAATATCTCAAAGATTCAATCGAGATACTGGGCTTAGAGAACCTTTGGAATACTCCAGTATCCCACAATGTTTTTAAAAAACTGGCTACAAAGGCAACAAAAACCATCTCCCTCGCACTAGATAAGGAAACATTATCAAGACGAACTCATGGATGGACAGTTGTAAACAACTATAAAAATGGCAACCCTCAAACCTATCTAAACCTAGGAATAAAGATCCATACAAAACAAAAATTGTTGAAGTTAAGATTGGGGGTTGGACCCATAAAAGCACTATTGCCGCCAAGGAAAAGAACAGGACAAGACAGTGAATGTAGATTATGCGGACTGGGTGAAGAGAACATTACCTACATCATCTGTATATGTGAAAAACTGAAAGACATAAGGGTATCCTTATTAAAACCTTTTTTTATACAGCATGGTGTGAGGACTTGCAGATAAGCAACACTTCTATGTTTGTTACTCAATTAAACTGTCGCCTAACAAAATTTCTGGACATCACAGAGAAAAGATTAAATATCCAATTAGATTCGCTAATGGTTTAACGAAACAGCGACTATTTCTTGGATGATCGGCAAATTCCACCTATTTGCACGTTTTAAGAATATTAACCTTTTCTCTTTTTATATTGTATAATATTTTCCGATTTTTAGATAAGTGTTCCTTTTATTTTAAATGTATAGATGTTATATTAACAAGAAATTGTGCTTTCGTTGTATGATCACCATATGCAATGATTTTAGTTAATTATGCATAATAAATTTACTTACTTACTTACTCAGCTTTAAACTCTACAAAGTAGGCAATAAGAGAGCCCTCATTAATGGAACTTAGAGTGTGTAAGTCAACATGCTGCCAAAAGGCATTTTTCAGGATCTGCTTCTAACCTGATGCAGCTTCTGTTGGTGCCGACCAAAGATTACCCAGCCCAATCTCTCTCAGGTGATCCCTGACTACCTTTAGCCAAGGGATCTAACTAGCCTCCGACATTCCTTTTACTTCCTCTAGAGCCTTACGGGTAATGGAGTGTAGGAGAACTTTCCATATTCACCACCAATAGAATAGAGGTTTCATAGCTACCATATCAATAATACGCCTTAGCCCATAGACTAGCCGCAATGGAGTGCTTGCTGGAAGATTTTTTAGGATTCTCTTGAGACGATTTTCTACTTGCTCAAAAGACCCAACATTTGCAGTACCCAATAGTTCAGCTCCATAAAATAAGGCCCCCATTGCCTGGTACCTATATATTTCAAGAGCTGGAGTTCTTGGACGATATGTAGATGAACTATAAACCCTAAAAATAGCCATACAGTATTGTTCAAGTTTGATCTTGCACTTTTGGATGTGCAGTAGTCAGTAAAATCAACCTCACAACTTTCTAGATAAGAAACTAGACCATTAATGTAAAAAAGGAAGAGGGTTGGGGTGTGCACACACCACCTCCTCGCTCACTCATTTACAGGGATGGGGTCTGTTAGCTCATTCTGGGAGCTGCACCTAACCTGCACATAATTATTTGAGTGTACCCTGATGATAATATTAAGAAGATAGGCAGGGACACCCAACCCCACCAAAACCCTCCATGGGGATTCCCTAGGTACTAAATCAAATGCTGATCGGAGGGCAACACAAATTACATAGAGACTACCTCCCCTCAGTAAAAAGTATTTCCAGTATAACAATTGGAGGTGAAGAGAACCTGGTCTGTTGTACCTATACCTTCTCTATAGTCACCTTGCAATGGGGACAAAACATCAGAGTCTACCATCCATTCGGTCAGCCTAACCAGGCTAATGCAGCGGAACAGTTTTTGGGCACTTTCAATGAGGCTGATTGGACTGTAGTTGACCAGAGAAGATCTACAACCATGGGGATTATCTCTGCCCCAGCCCAGGTTGACAGCAGAGGAGCATCAGCCAGTAAGGCATTAAAAAATAAAACAAAATAGGGGCACCGAATGTCCTTAAAAATCTTGAACAAGTCAAATGGGACTTTTCCAAACCCAGAGCTTTATTGGGTATAATCATGTCAACTGCCTTAGAGATTTCGTGGGTAGGAATGGGTGTACCAGCCGCAATGCTGTCAGTCGAAGAATCACAGGCGACCATACAAGAGGAAACATCACTGGCCCACGAGTACTCATCAGCATTGACTGCGGTTTGGTGTAAAAGCACATCAACAGCTGGGTCTAAGCCCTTGTCTCTAGAACACTGGTTGGGCATTGATTAAGTTGTATCCCCAGCATACAGCTCAGTGAAGTGTTTAACCCAATCGCTAGCCAGTATGTTATTCCCAAGTGCAGAAGGAATTCCTGGATCGCCACTCGCTGCCATGCACCAGAAGATGTGGTAATCTCTACTTTTTGCAGCATTCATCATTCTATTGCATTCCCACTCTCTTTTAGCTTTGGTGATGGCATTTTTGTAAACTTTCCTAGCTGCTTCAAGTCTGTGCCCTAACCTGATAGATTCCAACAGAGCACACTTAGCTTCCCTACATGACTTGGTATACCAGGAGTTCTCCTTATTTCACATTTTTACACTTCGTGATTCTTTGGTGGGTAATGTCTGAGGTATGAAAACACTAAATCATATGATACACTCATGGTCTCCCTGAAGCTTTGGCCCAGTCATCATCATTTAGAGCACCTAGGTCGTGTTCCCACTTTTCTTTGAGATACATGAGTGGATAGGAGAAGTTAATGATCAGGGATCTATATGTGCATGATATACCTTTTACCTCAAATCGATCCATTGTGATCTTTGCTTCTACAGAGTGAAACTACAGACTGCATTGACTTTATGCCCTATGGCTATCTAGAGCACGCTTGAGTATGTTGAGTTTCCCCTATTAACCCTAAGAGTAGGATGCTATCTGCATATAAAGCATTTCTGTACTAGAGACCACCTGGCCACTGAAATCCCCAGACCTCTGCATCCCACCTGATCCACACCATGAGGTGCTCAACAACTAACATGAACAGGAGGGGGAGAAAGGCCACCCCTATTGCTTGCCACATCATATTTGGAAAGGGGCAGAGAATGCACCATTGACATGGACTTTGGCCCAGGAGGAAACATAACGGACTTTTACCATCCCAGGAAAACGTAGACCAAAACCCATTTGTTCTAGGACTGCAAGCATGGGAGGCCAGTGTACAATATCAAATGCCTTCCAAAAATCTCCTGAAAGCAGGAAGGCTGTTTAACCCTTGCAACTGCATTAAAGCCACCTGTAGTCTACAAAGACAGAATCTGACTTTCTTTCAGGCATGAAATCATTTTGATCTGTGCTAACCAGAGTGTAAAAGTTCTCCACTAATCTAATAGCTAGAATTTTAGCAATGAACTTGGTTTCAATATTTATGAGGAAGATAGGCCTGTATGATTTGCATATGTTTGATGGTGCTCCGGGTTTACGTTTTACTGCTATGGTGGCCCTATACAGGTCATGGGAAAGCTCACCACTTGTTCCATGCTTCTTGGAATACTTCCAGGAGATACAGTATTAAGAGTGAAGAATACATTTCAGTAGGGAATGCATTTGGGCCAGGTGTCTTACCTAATGGCATCTGTATGATTGCCCATTGTATTACTTGTTTAGTGAGAGGCATGTCAATTTCCTCAATGTCAGTTGCAGATAGTTTATGAATAGGGAGGGCAGGGACGATTGGCCTCTCCTGTTCCATATTGAATGACTTATGAGCTGCATAGAGCTCTTCATAGTGTTTTGCCAATGTGTTTGGGATCTCTGCTACCCCAAATAGTTGTTACCTAAGGGAGTCCAGGATTATGGATATGATCCTGGCTTCTGTGTCATTCTCACATAGCCACACAAAATGTGTTCCCCATTGTTCCCCCATTCGTACACCTTGTTTTGTGACAGTAGCCCTGCATGTTTGGCCCTGTTGAGGAGGCTACCCCTGATTGCATCCCTGGTGATTAGAAAAGGTTGAAGATTATCTACGCTTGGGTTGTCAGCCTACCATGCCTTCAGTTCCTGGAGGAGATTTTCTAAGACAATCAGTTCTTGCATTATCTCTCTTTCTTTACCACTACTGAAGGGCATGGCCCTGCCTCTGATCAGAGTCTTGAAAGCATCACAGAGAAACACCCTCGATGTAACCGGTTCTTTGTTAATCTCAAAGCATTCAACCATTATTTCTCTGAGAAGATCAGACACCTGAATGTTCTGCAGCCACCATGCTTACAGCCTTCACAATGCAACCACTTCTTTGTTGATTTCAAAGTACTCTAACATTATTTCTCTGAGAATATCAGACACCTGAGTGTGTTGCAGCCACCAAGCATTCAGCCTTCACGATGTAACCAATTCTTTGTTGATCTCAAAGTTTTCAACTACGATTTATCTGAGAAGATCAGGCAGCTGAGTGGCCTGCAGCTACCAGGTGTTCAGCCTCCACACACCCGGATAATCCCCAGCCTGGTGTTGAGTATAGCCCTCAGGAAAGGATCTGGACACCCGACATTGCAGCTAATTTACTTGCTGCATCGAATATATAGTCTATTCTGGATGACAAGAAGTGGGCGATCGAGTAGTATGTGAACGTTCGGGAGTGTCATGCCATTTGCCATCTCTGCTCCGAGTACGGACATAAAGATAGTACTCGATGCCCTTTGTGAATTCCCAAAGTCGTATACTTAGACGTTTGGTCTAAGTTTAGACCAAACATCTAACTTTACCTTTGTGAATCGGCCCTTCAAAGTCTCACTACTGGGATTTTCATGAACTGTGCAAAACAAATTGGGGTCCATTATGATATTGTGTTATCCTTATGGATGTCTTAGTACTGCAATACAGCAGGTGAGATCAGAGATGAATCATGAGAACTTGGTGGAAGTTACATGCAGTGAAGTGGAAGTTGACAGTCAGGAAAGAAGGTACTTTGGGAGAGTACTGAGGAAGTCTCAGTACAAGATAACAGTGCAAAGTACAGGCCAAGTAGAGATACACTGTAAGGGATTTCTCGAAGTCATAGTCTTGAGACAACAGCGTCTCCTGCAAGTCAGGATTGACATCCATTGTGGAAACTTTGTGGCTGACAGTAGTATAAAAGCAGTAAATGTTACAAGTTGAAGGCTAAATGTATTGTGAAGGGTTAAAGGCTATTAGTATTGCAAATGATTAGATGTTCTAATGTATGCTTATGCCTTTCCAGAAGCGAAATGTTAGAACGGGGATATTGACATGTCTCCAGAAAGAATATACAGGGTGAATATTTTGGGCAGATGCAGTTTTACGAGCAGCAATTGAGACACACAGAGCTTTTCAATTTGTTACTTGTAGCTTTATTTTCCCCATTAAATGCATGGTTAAAAGCAGGACTGGATGACCTACTTACTCCTGCGATGGAAACCTTGAGTCAACTTTTTGGAAGCAGCACACGCATTACTAAGTGTCATCTTTAGTTTCTATTCTGCTCTCCTGTGGCTTTTACCAAGGTTAAGCAGTCAGTAATGCTACATTACTAACGAGAGGTCTCAGGAAAATTCAGCCTCTGATCTGGTGGAAGTAACAGTGGTCCAAGTTACCAAGCCTTGTGTCCAGGGCAGGTATTGGGCAAGGCAAGACTGCCAGAATTAGATCATGGTGTGTGGGCAGTTTTTCTTGTAGACCCCTTGTCTTGTGTGATGTAGGTGCCGGCTGCATGTGTGAGAGATGTCACACAACAGAATGAAGGGACCCCTCACCCTGCAGAACACTCACTGGCCTGAAACTGAGAGGGGGCCCCACACACAAAATGGAGCCTGCAATATAATTGCTGGAACTTTTCACCGAGCATTGGGGCAATTCGGACAAGAACATCTTCATTCTCAAAGTTGAGACCAACTGCAAAGTATCTATTTATTATCCTCTACAAAGTAGGCCCCACCCTCTCCTTGAAGAGAAGGCCTCTGCTATCTAGGCAAGCTCAATTGCAGTTTCAGATTCCTGTTTAAAAACCCAGGAGCCTCTGGAGCCCAATATGTGGACCACTGTTTCCTGCCTACTGTATTTGCAGTTTTGGCTGAGGCCCCCCTTTCCCAGAGACCACACTTGTGTACTGGGGCCCCTCGGACCTTTAGACTTAGACTCAGTAACCCGATAAGTCAGGGCAGGCTGAGGGAGGGTCACCTCACAGGCTAGGAAGACCCCACCCTAAAAGTGTCGCCTATGTATGCCCATACTCCTCCTGAGTGCCCCCCCTTAATACTTGAAAGAGAAACAGCATTTCACTTGTGGGCTTACTCAACTACAGCAGCTGCTGACCAGCTCTACCTGACCACCTAAGCTGCCTGTGCCTGCAGATTCTTTCCTAGCCACATTGACAAAGAGAGTTAAGGAAGCGAGTTGTAGGGTAGACAATTCATCAGTTGTAAGGGGCTCAGTTATTCTACTGGCTCAGGTTTCACTCAAAAGGCTTATGCGTCATCTGCTACACGACTCCAAGTCCTGATCATGTCAACTTTTCTGCATGCTTCATTTTGACAACTGTTCAATGCAACATACAGCAGGCAATTATCTACTTTCCAAAATGTAGAACATGCAACTTGCCAGCTACCTTGCAACGTGATATGGTTAATCCTTATAGATTAAGTTGTAGCCTTGTCGCCCATTCCATCAGTAAAGGCTGATCGAGGAACCCTTTACGTCTCTCATTGTGTGACCATAGGTCACTGAAAGGATAGATGGCACTTCTCTCCAGATGTGCACATGCCACAAATGCTTTCATTTATTCATTTCGCACATTTGTAAAGCAGTTCATGCCATAATAAGTTAGGTGCTGCCTCGCTTAAATAGGCATAATCTATAACTCTCTAAAGTTATGCCTGCCTTTATTCTTTAGGAACACCAAATAGGAGTGTTAGACCTGGTACCATTGGCGTGAGTCTCCCTTCCATTTTTTACTGATTGTCTTTTTTTATATGTTTTGCTGGTTTAGATTCTTTGGGCACTGTGCCACTGCTATTCAGTGCCACAGTGCTCCCTATGTTAAATTGATGCATTGATTAGTGACTCCATGATTGGGTTATTTGATTTACTTGTCAGACCCTAGTAGAGTGCACCATGTGTGCCCAGGGCTTGTAAATCAAATGCTGCTGGTGGGCTTGCAGCACTGGTTGTGCCAACCACAGAAGCAGCTTGTAAAGTGTGTCTCAGGCCTGCCATTGCAGAGCCTGTGTGCAGTCTCTGACTGCCATGTCGACTTGGCAAGTGCACCCACTTGCCAGTCCCTAAACCTTCCCTTATCTTCATATCAGACACCCCTAAGGTAGGCCCAAGGGCAGGGTGCATTGTAAGTATAAGGTAGGACATGCCCTGATGTGTGTGGCATGTCCTAATAGTGAATTACAGCCATTTTCGTTTTTCACTATTGCAAGGCTACCTGTTCCCCATAGGCCAGAATGGGCAGTTTGATTATAACATCTCATAATCCTAACTGACTCAGGGAACATGGTAGAAATTCGAATTTAGTATAACTGAACTCAGACTGATAAAATACATCTTTTAGTAAAGTTGGTTTTAACATTCTGTGTTTGAAAATACCACTTTCAGAAAGTAGGTATTTTCTTGCCTAACTATCCAAGCCTGCCTCTGCTAGGTTGTGTATTCCTTGTCTGGAGTTTGAGTGACAGGGGCTGGGGGATTCCAGGAGACAGGGTGAGTCAGCACAAGGCTGAATAGAGAGATATGCATGTAGATGGGTCGGAGGAGTTGCACCTGGGACCTGAATAGGGCTGTGCCTTCCCTCCCCAATGCTGGCTCTACCTCCTGTGGTGTTTCCAATGTCCCTGGCCTACACTGTGAAAGGAAAGAAGGAATGTTGTCAACAAAGAGCTTCAGGACTGACCAGAACTGGTTTGGACTGGGCAGAGGTCTCTCTGCCTTCAGAGAACAAAGAGAATAGTAGTATAAATATGGGGACCCAGACCTCAAGACAAACCTTTTGCCAAGGAGAAGAACCAAGGAAGCTGCAGGAGTTTGGACTGCCCCTCTGCCAGTGTGCTGTTTGCTTGGTTGGCCTGCAGTGGTGTCTTCATTGCCAAGGAAAAGAGAAGGAACTTTGACAGAACTTTCATCATCTTGCAGAATATTTCTCCAAGGGCTTGAACTTGTGCTTGCCTCCTGCTGAAGTCTCAGGGCTAAAAAGACTTCACCACCTGCTCCCCCCCTGAATTTCCTTGCTGGAAATTCTATCCGCAGAAGCCTGCGTGTCGCTGGGAGCTGGAAGCGCGACGCATCGTGAAGAAGCATGTCGCAGTCGCAGCTGTTGCCGTCGCATCGCCGTAGAAGCGTGACGCCGCCGAGGTTGCTGCCGCATCACCAGAGAAGTGTGCCTTCGTCAAAGCTGTTACCCGACGCATCACCGGAGAAGCGTGTCGCCGCCGCAAGGTCACCGTCGCCTCACCGGAGAAGCGTGGCACAGGGCCTGTCGTGTGCTCCAAAGCTACAGAGTTCGCCGCACGGCCGCCGAGCATGCACGCATCGTCTACACGTCGTCGCATCAAGGGTGCCATTTTATCGCATCGCATCAGATTGTCCCATTGCATCAAGGCGCCATCTTGCCGCATCGCAACCGGGCCGCAGTAGGAGAATCTACTCATCACCTCCTCTCCGGTAAGGATCAAGACTCATCCCCAACTCTGCGCAAGCATTGAGGCATGACGCATCCTCCCCCCCGAAGCAAGGAACCGACGCATCTCCAACGCTGCGAGCCTCTTGTTTATTTTGCGTTACGCATCCAGGTATTTTGTGAGAACTTCGTCGCATTTACCATCAACTTGAACTAAGTTACTTCTACCATCTTTTAAGTCTATTTTAAGTACAGTATTGTGGATTTTTGTCGTTTGTGGTCTTGTGTTAAGTATAAAGAATACTTATTTTTATAAAACCTGTGTGTTGTCCATCTGTAGTGTTTTCACTGTATTACTGTATGTGTTCACAAATGCTTAACACACTGCCTCTGAGATAAGCCTGTCTGCTCGTGCCAAGCTACCAAGGGGGTGAGCAGGGGTTATCCAGTAGTGTAATCCCCTTTCCCTGACTTAAAAGCAAGGGTCCCTATTCGGTCAAAGGTACCTACCTCTGCCAACTAGAGACCCCCATCTCTAACAGGGAGTATTCACTAAGCTTCGCTTCCCAAACAGGAGTAACTTACAACTGTCTTACAAAATAATCTTAAGCAATGAGAATTCCCTAAAAAGGTACCTATGACTGTTTTCAAATCCCTATGTTTGTGTATTGCATCAATACATGTAATATATGACCTAGGGTAGTGAAATCCCTGAAAAATGCACCTACGATTGCTTTCATGTGTCTATATTTGTGTATTCCACAAACACATATATGTAAGGAATTGGGGTATTGTCTGAGGGGGTGGAAGTCCCACTCAGGCAATTACCACAATCCTTGTCAGGGTGAACCACAAAAGTGACTAAATTAAACTGTGCTTAACCCTCTTGTAGCTTGGCACAAAAGCAGTCAGCCTTAACTTAGACACAATGTGTAAAGTATGTATGCCCACACTAACAGTGATAAAGTGAAAACAAAACACAAGAAAGATCCAATGCAATTTGGAAACATAGAAATTCTATAAATAAAATGATACCATAACGACAGCCTTTTCAACCAGTAGTCATGAGCTCATTATGAGATTTAACAAATGGGATTTATGCTTCAGGGTTGTGCCAGAAAAATGACATCCCAGGAGCACAATGTGAGCCTCAACTCATACATTTATTTTGTAAAAACTCTGGCACAAAGAAATTGGCAACAAGGAGAAGCATGGCAGTAAATCCACATTTTAAATATCTTAAGGCTACATAAAAATTAGATAATGGTATTTAAAATTTTGTTTGTGTAGATACTGGGACAGACCATCAAATTTGACATTCTTACAGTGCATGCATATCACTTATATACAGGGATTGAAGAAAGTAAAAAGGACTCCTCTCTTACGCCTTTGCTTCCCCCTCCCTTGCCTCTAGTTGTAACCACTCAGATAGCTCCCAAGCAAGATAGTGGAACAAAAGGAGGCCTAATGGCCCCTTAAATTCGGTTTTTGTTATGGGCCCAGCTGGAGTCTGAAATATGAAAGCCCCCTAGCTGCCTGCACGTTGCTGCTATGAAAGTAGACAACGCGCAGGAACTGCTGAATGCGCCCCAGTGCCTGGAAATTACACCGGGACATGTTCAGCATATTTCAGTGTGGCCCAGCTTTTTGTAGGGTGGACGGCATTCACAATGTGAAAATAGTGGGTGGATCCCGTGTACTCACCACTTGTGCCCTGCTCACTCCTCTGCAGGACGCACTGATGTCCAGAGGGAGCTGAAGGGAGAGCACCGGCTATGTGGGGCAGGCCGTAGTATCAGCTTGGGGGTGTCCGCCATGACTGCTTGGTAGCACTGATTACAGCTCTGTGAATTATGTCAGGGCTGCACTGCAGCACTACACAGCACAGTCACTGCACGGTGCCCCGGTTTGCAGTGACCCCGGGCTGCCAGGCTCAGAGAATGCCTGGGCTCTACAGCACTGGGAGATCACTGCAGGAGGCACACACTCCTCTGCAGGATGCAGTGAAGCAGCTTCCAGAGGGGGATCAGGGGACAGCACCGGTTATGTGGAGCAGCTATTAGTATCAGCTCAGGGGTGTCTGCTGTGACTGCGTGGCAGCACTGATTTCAGCTCTGTGGGATACATCACTGCAACAGAGGGTGATTGTAAAAAGCTAACAATGCTGCTTCCCACTACTGGGTGCACCGCACTGCTCTCTGCGCTGCTGCACACTGTGTTGCTCTCCGTATTATTTGCCTCGGCCATTCAGACACCGAGGCCCCTAGGACTTAGCTGTGCAGCTGTCTGTGCTCTATTGCCTCTGTCTGTAGTTGTGTTACTCTATGGATGTGCACTGTTGCTGTCAGTACTTGTATTGCTCTCTCAATGTGCCATGTTGCTGTCCATACATACCTTGCTGCTATTTGTATTTATTGTATTGCTCTGTGTGTGTGCCCTGTAGCAGCTTGTATTTGCTCTGCTTTTTTCTATATTTGTTGTGTTGAAATCTGTATCTGTCCTGCAGCAGACTTGGTGAGCTTTGCTGTGGCCTATATGTGCACTTCTGTTGTCTGTATGGTCCCTGCAGCTCTCTTTATGTGCCCTGCATCTCTCTGCATGTGGCCAGCTGATGTCTGTATTTGTCGTGTTGCTCTCTGTGCATGCCCAGCAGCTGTGTGTATGTGCCCTGCTGCTGTCTCTATTTGTTGTGGTGCTCTCTGTGTGTGCCTGACAGTTGTCTGTAAATGCTTTGCTGCTGTCTGCATTTCTGTATTGCTCTCTGCGTGTGATCTGCTGCTGTGTGTTTGTTCTTTTGCTCTCTGTGTGTGGCCTCCCCTCCATTTCTGCCACTGCTCCCCATCCCACATATTTTTTTTTTCCTTTTCTTTTTTTAATGAGAGCCCGGAAGATGCAAAGTGCTGCTGGACTGTTCATTTTTTTACTTTTCCTATTACACCATATTAGATTGATAAATTAAAAATGTCTGATGTATAAATGTATAAGTACACATACATGCACACGTGTTTACTACACCCTTAGCCACCCCAACCCCTTTGACAAAGCCAATAGGTCTCCCATCAGTGGGACCAATTGGTATTGCAAATGCTTGTTTAATGTAATCTCCTAAGTATAACGTCCCTGTAACCTTTGTTTTTTTTGGGGTGAATTTCGAAGCTTTTTTTATATCATTTTATAACTGTAACCTGTAACTTTTGTGATTGGGTGTGTTTGTGTCTGTATGGGTGTGTGAGTAGGTGTGTGGGTGGTTGTGTGAGTCTGTGATAGGAGCTGAATGGGTGTGTGAGTGTCAGTGTGGGTGTGTCAATAGCTTTGTGAGTGAGTGGGTTGGAACAGAACCTCATCTGCCTCTTTATTGAACAAGAGTCTACAGTTTTGCTGAAAAGTCTATCCAACAGGAGTACTTTCTACTGGTTAATCAGTAGGTGCTACCTCGTTGGGTAATAACTAGTGCATATTTTGCACTACAGCTACATAATGGGCCATGAGGAAATGTCTCCTGTGACCTTGCGTGCATGTAATTTTGGCAATGTGATTGTTTCTTTAGCATTTTGATCAACAAATCTGTGATAAGGTGGAAGAGGTGTGGGGCCGCGGCCAGGGCGACTGACTCCGGAATCTGGGGATCAGGGTTCGATCACCGGCGGCAGATTAGCCCAGCACCATGTGACTATGGCCAATAGCTTGCTTAATCTTCCTGACGGCCCCCAGCGCCTAGAGACCCTTACGGGTGATTGTTCGCGCTTTACAAATGTGGATTATTATTATTATATAACATGAATCCTCATCTAGCGAAGCTAGTTTGACAAGCTGTCAAACAACATGGGAAAAGGCAGGATGACCTTTGCATATTACTAAGGAAAATGGCGTGTCCCTTGTAGATGGTTTTAGGCATTTGCATATTCAGGGTAACTAAAAGGGAGAACCATGGACTCAGCTCTCAAGACACACTCACTGAAGATTAGATAGCTCTCCAATATATCAACAACGCATTCACCTCCGTTAAGGGTTTTGGATTTTTTTCAACGTGGAATACGAAAGGGAACACACTTGCTTTTCTTTCACCAACCCAAGTAGTTAGGATCATTTATGCTTTACAGAAGTGGAACTTCAACTGGGACACCTGCTGCATTTATATTTGTAAGTGCTTCCTGTTGAGATTTAATTTGTGTGAAATGAGCATTAGGGCAAGAATGGAACCTCATTTTTTTCCAAGAAGAGTCCACAGTTTGGTTTGCTTGTTTGATGGAGATGCCCTCATATTCTTCTACATCAAGAACGCATCACCAAAATCAGTGGGAAACCAACTCGGGGGCCTTTTGGAAAACTGCCCATTAATGTGAGAAAATCTGGGAAGATCTTAGCATGCTACTATGGAAAAGCAGGTGTGGCTAAACGACCGGAGTTGGCAGAGGATTTTGTACATTTGCATGCTTTTTAAATAATATAAGGGGAGGGGACCCTTGTATTATTTAAAATGCATGCAACTGCCCAAAATCCCCCCAGGCCGATTTTGGGCCCTGAAACCCCATCCATTGGGCCCGGTCTCTTCATACTTGGTGCCCTAGAACCCACGCAGGGCACCCAGTGTGCAACGTTGGAGACCGCAGGGGAGCCTCAATGCCCCTGTGGTCCCTGCCAGCTTCCACCTCCAGCAGGAGCCGGCATTGCTTCCACATGCAGAGAGCAGCCAAAAATGCTGCCCCCTCCATGTGGAAGCAGTCCTGTCATCTGTTTTCTACTGCCCACTTGACAGTGGGCAGGAAGACAGATACAAATCCGGCTCCCAGCGAGCGGGAGCAGTTTTCCTGTTCCCACCTGCTGGGAGCGGACTTACAGTTTGATCTCACTTGGCGAGAGCTGTCAAAGCTCCTTCCAAGTGAAAGCAAACTGCTATCTCCCGAGGGTGAGCACCTCAGGAGATAGGGAGGCAGTCATGGGGGGATGGTCCGCAGGGCCAGTAATGGCTCCAGGAGGGGGTGGGGGGCTGCATGCCGCCCTCCTTTACTGTGTACAGCACCAGGGAGGTGGTGGTTCCTGGGGCACAAAACAGCCTGGAGGGGCATAGGCCCCCCCCCTAATTAATTGTTTTGTCCCCGGGGAGATGGTGTTCCCCAGGGCAATTTTTTATGTTGTGGGAAGACTGTGCAACCCCCCCTCCTTTTTTGCAAACATGCCCCAGGGGGTTGGTGTTCCCTGGGCCCTTGAAGGCCAAAGGAGACCTTTTTTTTTATTTTTGTCGCAAAATTTTGAATCAGTTTCAATTTTCACCACCAAAACTTTTTTTTTAAATGTTGTGTGGTCCTTACCAGGCGTAGGGGGTCAGGGTATTCCTACCCTGCCTCCTTCTCTTTTTTATATTTTTGTTTGGGGTCTGAGTCCTAAGATGGCTGAAGTGTTGGCAGCCAATCAGATCTTTGCACATGATCGGCAAGATTCACGGAGGGTTCGCACCCCTAGATATACAAATTTGTATTCCTTAATATCTCAAAACTATTCAACGGATTAACACCAAATAACAACAAGCATTGGCAAAGCCAATAGGTAGCAGCAACCTAAGAGCTATAGGCGTTTTCAATGTTAATGTATTTTAGCTATGTTGTATGGAGTGGAGCAGATGTATGTGGTGTGGAGTTATGTGGGTTGGAGTGCAATTACTAATTATGTGGTGTTGAGTGGAGTTATGTGCAGTGGAAACATGTGGCATGGTGTGTATTGGAATTATGTGGCTAGTAATTGTGTGCTATTGAGTGTTGTAGAACTATGTGGTGTGGGATTGTGTGTTCTGGTGTGTAATTATAAACTCACTACTTAAAAGTCTCAGATTACAAGCGTCACATTAATATTGATGGTGACATAAGCTGACTAACTCTCAATATGTTATTTATTCCGACAGTATAGCTGACATTTTACTCTGACAAATTGGAGTCAACGCCTCAGTAGAGAGATGAGCTTGAGCTGTTGTTCTAATCAAGCAAGTAACTGAGGGCCACATGTATCAAGATTTGGAATAGCAATTACCTAATTGCGATTTTCAGCGAATCGCAATTAGGTAATCACTATTCAAAACGTATGAAACTCCAAAAGTTTCATTTAGCGATTAATAGGGCTCAAAAATCGACATACCTCATTAATATTAATGAGGTAGATCGCAATTTGCGACCCCCTAGGAACCGCTAAAATTAGGGGGATGGTGGCCTGCTGGGTTCAGCAGACCACCATGCCCATGATCTCTTTTAAATACAGCAATCTTTTTTTTGTAAAGCAGCCCATTTTCCTTACAGGAAAATGGACTGCTTTACAAACTAAAAAATAAAAAGTTGCCTGCTCTTATAAAACGTTTTTGCATACATTCACAAAGGGGAAGGAGTCCCTTGGGAACCCCTCTCCTGTTTTCGAATAGGTTACCACCAACTTGAAGTTGGTGGTAAATTGCAAATGTTTTGTGAGCGCATTCACGGTCGCAAAATGTTCCTACATACCGTTGCGATTAGGTAAACACGCTCCTTCCAAATACCCAATCGCAAACCCACTTTGCGATTTGGTAACAGGCTACCGATTCGCAAAATAGGGTTTGTTACATGTGAAAAGCATTTTTTGCATTTGCAAATTGGCCGATTCTGAGAATTGGCCCATTTGCGAACTCAAAAATATTTGATGGGGGCGTGGCTTGGACAGCCAACATAGCGGACGCAGCCAGACAAGGCTCCGCACATCTATGTCATAATCTGCTGATATCCGCCAAAATCCTTGTTTCAACGGAGCACATCGGCCACACTGGAGGCCAGAAACAACATGCGCCCGATTCAGGCGAAAGAAAACCGGCGCCCGGCCGTTGCATCGCTGATTGAGGCAGACCGGAGAGTGGCGCAAGCCCAGGACTGCTCGGGGCTGGTGCGCCCGGTGTCTGCATCCCTGATCCGACGGCTGGCCCAGGAGACAGAGGGGGGCTAAACGCATCCCGTGAGGTGACGCCTCGACCGACCGGCAATGCGGAAGTGGCAGGCCAAGTCCAGGTTTGATCCAGTGGTGACGGCAGGCCCGTTGTCTGTGCGGGCCTGTCCTGTTGCGGGTGCTGTTGTGCCTGGGAGACCTAGGTCGCGCAAAGTTTCATTGTGCGTTTTCCTTGACTGGATTGGGCCCCCCGCACCAAACAATCCCTTGGGTGCGGGGGCCCAAATACGAAGCGGCGAACTCCCTGGCGGGCCGGAGCCAGGACCAAAAGCGGCACTCGCCTGTGCCGCGCCCGGCCTCCCATTGCCTAACTACAGCACCTGCACACCTGCCAGAACCCATCAGCCCAGGTGTGTGGGGCCCTGGCCCAGTGAGGGGGAGCCTCCCAGCCCCCTCCCACATTGAAGACTGGGCAATGGATTACCCAGGGGAAAAAAGGAAAAACCCACTGGTGTGCCTGTGGCTGTGGGGGGACATGGAGGGAGACCAGGCCCCGCAGGAAGAACACAGGCAAGTCTAGGCCCACACATCAGGCCGCAATCCCTCTTCCAAAGGCCCATGCAGGGATCCGCTGAAGAGGGGAGGAGGCCCTTACTGTGCATACTTGATACACCGAGCTCCTTTGACGGGCGCTGCTGCACGTAACCTGGTGAGGAGGCAACACCCCTGCGACACCCTTGTGGCGATGATGTACCTGTGGTGCAGGGTCCCCGTAGGGCGGGCTGCGAGCCGGGGGTCCGGCAAGTCTGGTCCTGGTAGGGGGCCTACTTGGCTGGCCGCCTAGGGCTATGGAAGTGGCCAGGCTAGGCTTGGTGCGGCTTGTGGTCTGGGGTGGACCGGATTCTGTGAGGCCCGGACTGCGGTGCCGTCTCCTGCCAAGGTCGAAGGAACGCTTGAGGCGGCATCCCATGGGCTTGATTGGTCAGGTCACAACATCTCATTGGCTTGAGATCCTCACTGCTACGAGACCAGGAAGCCCTCTTTACAACCAACATGGGCATGGACAGGCAGGGGGGTGGGGGCTCCAAACAGAGCACACTAGACCATTATACTATAACCCCCGTGGCGCCCCCAGGGGGAGGCCGGTGGCTTGATACCAGACAACGCAGGGCAATAGTATTGTTTTTTAATTCTTAATGTGTTTATTATAGGAATGAATTCCTTTTTAGAAAATGATGTACTATAATGTGTTTTTAAATGATGTATAATAAACTATACAAGGTATAATTGACCCATTTTTTGAGCTTTCTGGCGGGAGGATTTATAGGATCAACTCAATTTATGTTTTGGTGATAGAAAATATTTTGCTGTATGAGTATGAGAGCTATGTGATTGAGTTACCCAAAGGGGATTGTTTTCTTGACTGTGGTAACAGCACATACAACAACATCTCATCAATGAACCGCAGAAGATTTGGCTAGCATCACAACATCGGATCTACCAATGGGCAGACAAATCTAGTAAAATGCTCCACTGACTGTGTCAGGCTACAAAGTCTCCCGCAAACGCCCCAACACTCCGGGGGGCGGACGGAAGCTTGTGCTTGGCCCCCGAGGCGGTAGCCAGTGAGTTCGCTAAATATTTTTCCTCACAGTACACACGGCAGGAACATCTATAGGATGCCCTGATTGCCGAATTTCTCAGAGACATTTCCCCTCGTAAGCTCACAGACCATATGCGGGATCAGCTTGATGCCCCCATTACAGTAGATGAGCTCAGTACTGCACTGACCAGTATACGCCCGGTCCGGGCCCCTGGACCTAATGGATTCTCTGCTGAATTCCTCAGGCCACACATGAGCATGCTAGGCCCACATTTACTGGACGCGCTACATGATGCCCTAGACCAACACATATTGCCCCAAGATTGGTGACATGCCGAGATTGTCCTGTTTCTGAAACCCGGCCGTCCCCCAGAAGATCCATCGTTGTATGGACCTATCTCTCTTATTAATTTTCAGCCAAAACTTTTGAGGAAAGTCCTTGCAGACTGTCTCCGTGCCTGCATTCAAAACTTGATCCACCCGGATCAGTCTGGCTTCATGCCACACCGATACACCCGGCACAACATCCGGGGGATCCACAACGCCATAGCGAATGCCCCTGAGCTGGGCTGCCCCGCGGCTACTTTATTGGCCGATATAGACAAGGCGTTCAACTCTCTTAGTTGGACGTACCTGTTTCAACTACTTGAAGCCATTAACTTTTGTCCTGTGCTTCTTAGCTTATCTGTGTCTACTTTATACAGACCTAACGGCTTCGGTCCGGATTGCGGGACACTGGTCGGCTTCCTTCCCTATCAGTCGTGGAATGAGGCAAGGTTGCCCCCTGTCTCCAGTACTGTTCACCCTGTTCATAGAGCCCTTGGCGGGCTGGGTGCGAGGGGAACCTCTGATCTGAGGCTTTGAGTGGTCACGGTCCCAATCCGACCGTATCGCACTATACACCGACGATGTGTTGTTTTTCATGACCGATCCGTATTTTTCGGGACCCCGAATTCTCCTGATTCTCCGAGTATACGGGAAGACGTCCAGACTTAATACCAACCCCTCAAAATTGATACTCTTTCCAGTATGTGGGGAGCCTGGGCGGCCCAGCTGTCACACGCGACCGTAAGTTTGAAATATTTAGGCATTTTTATCTCGCCCTATCCGAAGACCTTGTGGGCACACAACATTAAGTCACTAATCACCAGTCTATGCAACACGACGGCAATATGGTCTCATCGTCCGCTCTCACTATATGGGCTCTCAGTGAATTTGTAGATGGTACGCACAAGTTAATGCTATTCACAAGATGTTTTTATGGAACGAAGGGGTGCCCGGGTGGCGCTGAGTACATGTACACAGTCAACGTACTGCGGGGGTATCACAGCAGCTGATGTGTATGCCTGTAATGCAGCCTCCCATCTATTAATCATCAATGAATGATGGCACAACTTGTCTACAGACCCTGCTTTCGCACTTGAGCATATAGCAATGGAGGGTACCTCCCTTCTACAACTCCTATACAGCCATATGAACCTAAATTTCCTACCCTCAGCAAGCAGAACTGTGGTTCGGCTCTGGAGGTATACGGTTAGGCATATGGGTTGGCAGGGTCATCTGACACATGTGTCCTGTTGCGCCTCCATCAGGATTCCGTAAATGGGATCTGTTAGGCGTTTCCACCCTGGTGGGCGTTATGCAGGGTACTACTTTCAAATTGTTCCAACAACTGCAGACCGATTTCCAGCTACACAGGAGGCAAGTTTATAAATACCTCCAGCTGAGGCATGCACTCACTTCCCTCATTCACTCACTCGATACCTTGCCCGAATTTCACCCCTTGGAGGGCCACCTGCCGATGGGGGACCTGGAGCACATAAGATGCATCAGATCTACTAGACATTGACCACCCACACCCATACAACACTACATAAGACCAAAGGAGCATGGTTAGACGACTTACCTGATCTAACCGACGTTGACTGGACAGGGGCCCTGGCTAGCCCCCGTGGCCTGGCGGTTTCTACAATTTACCGCCTCACCCAATTCAAATATATGCACTGTATATATTTCACACGATCCTGCCTGTGGAGGAGGGGTGCCATCCAGTCCCTCATGTGCCTTATATGTGAGAAGGAGGAGGGTGCCTTCCTGCACACAGTCTGGAGCTGTGGCACATTACAACCATTCTGGCATAAGATTGTGTCCTGCCTAGGCCGGGTTCTATTGTGGGATTTCCCATTTGACCCTAGGTTGTTCCAACTTCACAGTACTGATGGGATTGGCAGGAATCGTTATAAGCAACATCTGCTCTTCTTAGCCGTCACCCTCGCCAAACAAGACATTGCCCAGTTGTGGAAAGGAACGTCCCCTCCAACAATAGGCGGGTGGAAGAAGGTCCAAGACAAATGCATGAGAGCAGAGATTGCCAATTTCCCGGCCTGGGGCTGTCCCCAGAAGCATAGAAAAATATGGTCCCGCTGGGCGACTTACCGGGGCATTGATTTACCCCCTTTACCACCTACTGACCCCTCATAAGACTGCTCTTTTATATACAATTGACTACGGTGCAGCCTAGACAATGCAACTCTATTGTTAGACACATTCAGATTTATTGAGCCCCATGGGGTCTGGGACTACCTGTGCCATGTTTTTGTTGTCTTGCCTGCGGGTTCTGCAGGCATTACTGTTTCATGTACTTATTGATACTTTTTTTTTCTTTTAGAACACACTTTATTGGGTTTTTAGATTTCTTTGAGCCTTATATGATCATGAGTACATTTAGTACATTAATGTATTGGAATGCAGTTTGTCATACATTTTAGAATTGCCAATGCTTTATAGCTGGTATTCAAATCATAACGTGCATGGTTCTTGCAGTGTATTACACATTACAGAGATACTTATTGGTACTTTTGATGTAATATGTCTACATAATGTATGCAGCGGACCACAGCCCAAATGTACCATGAAAAATCAATAAAATAAGTTTTTTTTTAAATGTTTGATAATTGTGGCCCTGAATTCTTTCTCATGGGCAGACTCCCAATTGGTCACAGCCTCGTCAATTTTCAAACATCATCAATGCATCAAGCATCCACGACGGCCTTCCCATTGGCTAGTAATGTTTTTAGATTATGGCATTATTGTGAGCTATCGCCCGTTATCCAAAAGCTACATGGAAAAGCTACAATAGGCTCTGGTCCAATATCAACCTCCTGCTCTTTGTGCATCTGTGGGATGAAAGCCCTGCAGGAAGGGATTTTGTGGTGCAGACTGCAGCCACGGACCTCTGAAGAAACTGACCCAAAGTCTGAAGAACACCCTGCCAGTAGAGCGTATTTGATTAATAACACAGTTTATC
Organism: Triturus cristatus; assembly: GCF_964204655.1. Lineage (NCBI taxonomy): Eukaryota > Metazoa > Chordata > Amphibia > Caudata > Salamandridae > Triturus > Triturus cristatus. Next base: position 804,687,336 of record NC_140592.1, on the reverse strand, counting down.
AAAGCGTGTCTGCTTCTTTATATCTAGGGGTGTTGGTGATACTTCAGTGTGCACTCCTCGAAGGGTTTCACTTTAGCCATAAAACCTTGTGAGCCGAGCCTGTTATCGCAGTGGCGGGTTTTGAAAAGAAATAAGAGGCTGCAGAAGGGAGATGGCTACGCTTCTCAAGCCCTCTGAGCTCAGCTGGCCAAGGCATGAGGCAGTATCGTTCATGTGAGACATTTTATTCAGTCTAGGGCAGAATCAACAGGACTTTTTGCATGAAGTCTGTGAAGAAGGAGGGTTACCCAAGGAGTCGCAGTGGGGGGAGTGTGCATGTTACCAGTTCTTACAAATCAGTATGATGAAGGGATTCACTGGGTTATACACCCAAAACCTGAAAAACATGACTGGAGCTTCAGATCAAAGGTAACGTCTAACCGATGCCCCATTAGGATGGGAGCCGGGTGGAAAGGGGATCGCGCCTTGTATCTTTTATGTTTGGGCTGCAGTTTTTGAAACAAGTAGTCCTGAAACCATGCTCACAATGACTACTGTAGATGTTCAACAGTAGTTGGTGCGGACGCTTGGGCAGGGCTGAAATTCAGAAAAGGCATGACCTAGGCATCCCTTGGCTAAGGTAGAGATCGCAAAATGGAGCAAGGAGGGTTGCAGCCAATGGCAAATCTATAGGCGGGCAGAAGCCCACAATATAGCTACATCATGTCTCGGTTCGAGACAGCGCATGTGTGCTGTCTTAGAGCCAAGCACTAAACAAGCATTTGCAATGCATTAGGTCTCGCATTTACGCGAGTTTGAGTTATTGACATTGCAAATAACAATGCCTATTGGCATTGTCATTTACAATGCCAATAGCTTGAACTCGTGTAACTGCGAGGCCTATTGCATTGCAAATGCTTGTTAACTCTCCGCTGAAGCAGCAGACCTCTTGTGTTTATCTCTCACACAGACATTTGATGTAAAGCTACTTTACAACAGGCTATTTCAATTTGCCCCAACGGTGCTCGTTCAGTACTTTTCAAACTTTATTATCACTGCATATCAGAGCGGACCAGACAGCATGCGATGGCAACAGACAGCAGCAAGGCACGCCGCCATTGTTTGCGCCGAGATGGTGAAAAAAACATTGTGGAGGAACTTTACGGCTCTGCTTCTCACAAGCAAATAAGAAATGATAGCGCTTCATGCCCAAGCGCTTTGTGTCCCACCTTTGTTGCTGTATACCTGTTTGGCAGGTTCACAGTGTCATCTGCGTTGTCACTCACTGGCCTTCCATGCAATTCTTCTACTAACTGTGACATTTTGTATTCTAGGCTGGCGCCCCTTCTAGGCACTTTACGGGAGCCACGAAGTGGGGCGGGGGGGGGGGGGGGGGGTGGAGGAGTGGGGGGGAGAGGTTCACCTTCATGTAGTACGTACGAGCGTGCAGATGTGTGAATACTTCATTCAAAAGGTGACGGGCCTTGTAAGTGATTTGAAGTGAGTAATATGTGTGGCGTGGGCTCAAAGCGAGAAATATCATAAGCTCTGGCAATAACTATGAGCAGCGCCGAAAACAACAGCTGTTATAATTATTCAACTCAGTGGCACTGCTTTTGTCGTCCTCACGAGGTTGAAAGGCTGAGATTAGTCTGACACTGCGCTGCCGTAGGCGGTCACCTCTTGTGCGCTCTCTTTGGGGCGGAGAGATGGGCGCCTGTTGCTTGTGCTACACCAGGGGGTCCTAGTAACAACTAGTCCACACACATGTTTATTTATCTATTGCACAATTTATAAAACGCAAATGCCGTCCAGGCAGCGCTTAGAGGCCCTTGCATGTATTGTTGTAGAGAAATGAAATAGGAATAATGTTTGTACCCGCGCATTTTGATCCTTGTGTATATGTACAGATATGTACTCTGAATATAGCATAAACCGCACCGAAACCGGAAGGTTAATATAGAAAGAGCGCGCCAAAATATTTAACAGCCTGTGACGCCAGACACAGTGACACAATTGCAAGTACAACAAGCTTTGGCAACGCGGCCGCGAAAGTGAAAGTGATCGCGATCGCTAAGGAGTAAAGACACATGGCGCTGCGCGCGTGCACGTTCACGTGCACTGAAGCTTTAGGCCACGGCAGCACTTCGAAAAGCCTGTATACAAAATGTCTCGGCCAGATCAGCGCAAGCGCTGGATCAGACGAGACCTAAAAAGGGCTCATTCTGGACCAATAGCTACCTTTCTGCCAAATGTGTTGTAATTCCGTCCAGAGATTCGGGTTGTAGTGTGTCTAAAATCTCTATGGGATTTAACTTTGGAAATACATTTTTTTTTACCCCCCCCCCCCCTTTTTCTCAGCCCTCGCTTTTTGGATCACCCCGAAGCTTTCCATGCACAACAAGAATTAGGAGGGCACTTTTGGGGGAACATTTTGTGAAGATTCTTCAAACAGCGCCAAAGTTATAAGCAAGTAAAAAAAAAGGTTTTTCTATGGAAACTAGGGGGCTCATTACGATGGCGGGTGGACTTTAGTCCGCCCGCCATCGTTGCAGTGGTTGGGACCGCCCACCAGTATTGCGGCGGTCCCACCACACATATTACGATGTGCCCGCCAGTATGGCGGGAGCATCTCGGGCCATTAACATTGCGGACGGTGCTGCTGGATGCAGCACTGTTCGCAATGTTAAAATGGCATGCACTGCATTTCCCTGCACTGCATGGCAGGCAGCAGCAGGCCCCTAAGCCCCATCCCCGCCAGCCTTTCTGTCGCCAGAGAAAGGCCTTGTCCTCACAACATCCTAATTTGGTGAATGGTGCCTGCTGGGCACCGCCACCATTTTAGGCACCCCGCACCATCCGCAAGGCTATCGGTACGATTGCCTTTGGCGGTGTAGTGGTGGACGGACCTTGCGTCATCCGCGGTGCCCTCCGCCATCCTAATTGGGCTGTGGGTAAAACGCTTAGTTATGGCCGGCGGTCCTTCCGCCATTCTAATGACCCCCTATGTCATAACAATAATTACATACTGGCTACCACCAGTGGGTAATATAGATACTGATATATAGATATATAGGTTAGAATTGACTATTTCATTCGGTTCAAATTAAGTCATTGTATTAAGTATTAATTATTGATATTAATATGATTTAGTAGTTAACATTTGTTACGGTTCCGATTATGCTTAGTCTAAGACCTAGATTGAAGGTTAAGCAGAGAGTAAAGTAATTTATTTGATATATCTACTCTTATTTCTGCTACTACTACAACTGCTAATACGACTACTACTACCTACTACTACTACAACTATGAACCTTGGTTTCCTTACTTGTATGAAACCAAATTTCACCTAAACCTTAAAAATCCACATTGAAGGAACAGAATCATTGAGTGTCACAGCTTTTTTGCTACAGTAGGAATATAGGACTGCTCACTGCTCCCAAGCTCATTACTCTCCCCTTTTACTTGGCTCCATGCTATCCATTATCTCTCAGTAACGGGGGAAGAAACCTCTGGCTTCACTGGCACTCCTCTGGAAGGCAAAGAGTTATTTTAATTAAACATTTTAAATTATATACTCTTCAATACTCTCAACACTCTAAAACTGCGCGCCTCGACTGCCGTTTTTTTAATCAAAGTGTCTAATTATAGGATTAGCATAGTGCCATCCATGCCGAGATAGGAAAGGGAAAAGGTATTTTGCCATTTCTGCAGAGAAGTCTTTAAGCATAGGATCAACTAGTGCCATCAACGTCAAGCTGAAAAATTATAAAAGCCTTTTACCACTCCAGGCACAGTATTGAAGCTTTTGATTGGTGAAATACCTTCCAAGCCAATCTGGAATAAATAAAAGCAGTGTCTGACACAGCCATTTTTCCCTAAAATAGATGTGACTGCATCTAAAACATTGTTTTTTCTGTTTAAGAGGAGACAGTAATACAGTGAACAAATGCCTTCCTTCTCTGAAACACATTTTTACAATCACAAAGGGGAAATGTCCCATGGGGACCTCTTCCATTTTGCGAATGTGTTACGACCTCCTTTGAGGTGCCGGTAAAATATCAATGTTTTTCAACCAGATTTCATTTGAAAAACATTCCACATTAGATTTTATTTTGATATTAAGTAGGGATACCTAAGGCACGCCCCTTCCAGATATCGAATAGGTATTGACTTAGAATCCCGTTTTAGGAGTTCAAAAACCTTTTACAACTTTTAAAATGGAATTAGCAAATAAGAAAAAGCAAACCCCAAGTCAGAGTATTTGCAACTGTGAAAATGCTTAGTACATCTGGCTGAAGTTCCTAGTTTTATTATTATGTAATTTAATTTAATTTGTATTTATAAAATAAAGTAAATTAGTTACTTTCACTAGGGTAGGTTTGCAGTTATGGGGGCAAAGTAAAATAGACAAATGATTAATTTTGGAAATAAAATATTTTCTTAGCATTTCCATGAAATAACACATTTGTTTGACAATACATACATATATATATATATATATATACTCCACAAGCGAATGGGAATACCCGCTGTCTCCAGACCAAAGGGCGCGTCGAAGTAATGACCTCCCAATCACGGTCATCAATATTCCACCAAACTTTTCCAACAAAAGTAATCGACGCCGTGTCTGTGCGCAAAATCAAAGTTTTAATGCCAGCTGAAAATGCATATATTATATATATATATATATATATATATATATATATATATATATATATATATATATCTACTGGCGGTCGCCAGTAGATAGTTATAGTTAGGATCGTGTTTCCATAGGCGATCCGCAACACTCTATTTGGAATAACTTTGGCGCCGATTGACGAATCCTCGCGAAATTTTCAAAATAGGTGGGGCGCTCCGCTCCTTCCCTGAAAGTCTCGGGGGGATTCGTCAAGCGGGGGCTGAGAAAAAGGGGGGGTCCCAAAACGCGTTTTCCCCATGCATTTTTCCATAGGACCTTTAGTCCAAGCTACAGCCCGAACGGCTGAACAGAATTACTTGAAATTTGGCAGAGAGGTAGTCCTCAGGTCAGGGATGTGCCTTTTGCAGGTCTGGTGTAAATCTGTTCAGTATTTCCTGAGAAAATAGCATTTAAAAGCATATATATATATATCTATAAGCGCGCACCGTGCGCGTACGGTAAAACTTACCGTACGCGCACGCTGCCGTGCGCTGGTTGTTAGATCTTAGTAAACATTCGAATCGGTCGAAACCAGGAAGTGTCGGCCGCCATTTTGTCTCTCGCAGTCTGAGGGGGTGAAAAACAAAGGTGGAGAACGTGAAAAGGGGGCAGGGTGGACAATTCCTGACCCCTAGCCTTTGTCAGGGGGTCCCAGGAGGACCCCCAAGGGCCAAAATTTCTTTTAATTTTGTTTCGAAAAAATTGCGGAGTGCGCGTAGCGTGCGCGTACGGTAGAAATAGAAAAATTCCGCGAACTGCCTTACGTGGGCGTGTGGTGTGCGAAGCGCACCGCACGCCCACAGCGCGCGCAAGGTGCGCGAAGCGCACCGTGCACGTACGGTACACGCACGGTGAAAAACCTTAAAAATAAATACATAACTTAGCATTTAAAAAACCGTACAAATTCACTGAAAAAACCATAGGTTTCACACACGTTATAGTTAGGAATTAGCATTTAAAAAACCTTGCAAATTCACTTAAAAAACCATAGGTTTCACACATGTTATAGTTAGCTGGACATTTCACTCGTGAAAAACCATTGAAATTCCACCGTTATAGTTAGTGCAGGCAACTATAACTCACGCGACCGCAATCCTCTGCTGATGACGTCAGATATTACATCACTGATGACATATGTGTCTTTCTGAAAAAAAAATATTTGTAATATATGTATAGCTAAAAATTAATGGAAGAAGACATGGGTAAATAAGTGTCTAAATACAGTGATATAATATCTGACGTCATCAGCAGAGGATTGCGGTCGCGTGAGTTATAGTTGCCTGCACTAACTATAACGGTGGAATTTCAATGGTTTTTCACGAGTGAAATGTCCAGCTAACTATAACATGTGTGAAACCTATGGTTTTTTAAGTGAATATATATATATATGCATATATTTCACAAATCCATACATATAAACACACATATACATAAATAGTCTCTGACATTAACACACAATATATACATCTATATACACTCAAATTCCTTAATATTTCAAAGTCAATATCAACATGTTTTGACAGACCAAAGACATCCCATGTCTCTGAATGAAAAGTACATATATTTGTAAAAGAGCCCCCCAGGCTTGTATGCCCAAAGGCCTCATCTTTGGTCTGCCATATTTGTGAAATATATGTATATATATGTATGTATTGTCAACACTGTACAGTTTAGTTTACACTATATATGTATTTAATTTTAACTTACAGCCCTGAAGAAGTCCAATGTTAAAGTGAACGAAACGCGTTGGCTGATGTTTTTTTAAGAATTGAACACAATTAAATAAAGGACGAAACAATAACCTATGGACATTAAAGAAACTTATTTAAAAATAACTGTCATATTATATTGTTTTGTCTTGACATTGTTTCAGTTTAGATTTCTGTCTGTATGTGGTGCATCTCCAATTGTGTATTGTTGACCTATACTCCCTGTTGAAGGGAGGCACCGCTGGGCAGGGGGTGCATGTGGAGATTCGCACACAGGAACGTTTGATTTGGTCATAAATGACATAGGTGACTGACGTTTGGGTGCTGCTTTTAGTGTTTGGTCCACTGCCCACTTTTTGAGAATAGCAAATACACCAGTTCTTTTAGGTAGTTCTTGGTGTTCGCCGAGGATGTGTTTTGGTGCCAATTTTGTTTGTCCTTTATACCAATGGTCAAGAAGCACACCTAATTGAAAATGGACATGATATACCGAAGGTCAATAATAAACCGGTACCTGTGCTTTGGAACGCCAATGATGCAGTCCTAGCAGTGCGAACTGCCTGCAGCTTAAATACCTTGAAAACACTTTTTATGAATTTTATGTAAGCCATGAGCCATGAAACTAATTTAACAAAAACGTTTTACATGGCTTGTGGGTGGAAAAATGTTAAGACTCAAGCTTTTTCTATCAAGGGGCATAGGATAGAAAGGACCCATCAATTATCTTATCTAGGCGTGACATTTGATAGCAAGGGCACTTGGGAGCAAAGCAGAAAAGAATGTTTTGCTCAGTCTGTAGTTTTTTTGTTTATTTTGGCTATAAACATAGACAATAAGCCCATAGTGCCCTTTCTGGAAATTTATAATAGAAAATGTAGTCCTGGGCTAGCATTTGCAGGTGCAGGAACTAAGGCTGCATTCAGGCAAAGGAAAACCATGCCCTGCGTTGTCTATTGGGTGTGCCCCCTAGTAGTTCTTTTTATGCTATTTGCTATGAGGAACTAGGAATAGATTATGCTGCAGACCTTGTAAGCTTATCGCCCCTGTTTTTATGGTGTTCCATATGGGGAAATCGGCACACGAAGCTGAACCAATATAAAATCCTTGTAGTTTAGCGCGTGACAGTGGTCTGGTGATTCCATGGATATCTTAAGTCAAGGATGGCTCAGAATGACTGGGGGGTCTTCATCCGTTCACAAACCCTAAGGGAATTCAGAGCAAGAATAAACTCTGGTTAAAAAATGCTTGTTCCAAAGAAGGGATGTGGGCAAGATTGGTGGTTGAACTAAAAAAAGTCTGTTAGCGTTTGGTGGATATTAAAACTTTCATAGGCCTGGAAATTTTAATATAATTCCTAGGAGCGCTCACCGTACCTTTTTCAGACTTGGATCAATTACATGGGCTGTGAGTTTCCCTTCACAACAGTATGGTCCTAAATCGATCTATTTGTGGCCGTGTAACGCATGCTCCCCTCAGTTTCTTCTATATTTCACTTTTCTTTGTAAATATTATCTTGTGTGTTCTAAGCGGTTATTATTTCCGATGTTAATGCATGCTGGTGTTAGGAGCTGTAACTTAGCTTTAATATTTCTGCAAAACTTCAGTCCTAAGAAGTCTGTGCAAATGTGTGTTCATTTTTTAAATTTGTCATCCATCATTGTAAGTCATTGTGTTTTAACCAATTGTAAGATGTATTAATTAGAATTAGAGTCAAATATAATCCGGAGGAAAGTAGACCTTTATTTTTAAAGAGACAAAGAGCAGCCCTTTTGGCATATATTTCAAAGGCACAGTGCACACTTTTTCATTCGGAAAAAGACAAGAGTAAAAAATAGAGTGAGTTCCAGATTTCTACCGACAGAAAAGCAGCGGGGAGAATTCCAAAAGTTGGTATAATGTCTGCAGCCATTACTTATGTAGCAGGGTTTAATCTTTGGATTAATTTCCTTGCTAGCAGCCTGTGAGTGATATTTATGTATTTAGTGAATCTGGCTACAGTGTGAGGGTGCTTGCCTCATAAACAAAAATTGATAGTGTGATGCATGAAGAAATGACATGCTGAACATCTACATCTACATGACGCCACTTGCAGACATCATCAGAACACATGACATCAACATCATCTCCTACGTCAATGACACCTAACTAACTCGTCCACTTACTGTCAGCGAACCCCACCTAGACCAACTCCAACTTCCACAACCGCATGAAGAATGTCACAAAATGGATGAAAAACAACTTCCTGAAACTCAACACTGACAAAATAGAAGATCTGACCTTCAGCAGAAATACCACTCTGTGGAACAACTCTTGGTGGCCAGCGGAGTTTGAACCACGCCCGCAAGCTTGACATCATACTGGACAGTGAACGCTCCATGAAATGTCAGGTCAACAGTCACCTCAGCCTGCTGTCATGCAATTTGCACGCTCCAAAAGATCTCAAATGGCGCCCCATCAGCACCAGGAAGAATGTGACGCAGGCCCTTGTCACCATCCGCTCGGCTAAGGCAATGCACTCTATGCCGGCACCACCACCAAACTCATGCAAAGATTCCAGACAATCCAGAACGTAGCAGCCAGACTGATCCGTATTCTACCCAAGAGGACACACATCAATCAGCACCTGAAAGACCTCCACTGGCTCCCCATGCAGAATTGATGCCAGTTCAAGCTCGTAACCCACGCCTTCAGAGCCCTCCATGACCAAAGGCCAACTACATTAATCACCGCCTGACATTTCATCAATCCACTAGCAACCTCTGCTCAGCTCACCTCGCTGTCTCTCTCAAACAAATTGCATCTGCCGCGCCGGAGGACGTGCCATCTCCCACCTCACCGAGAAAGCCTGGAACTCCCTCCCCCGCCACCTATGCACCACACCCTCCCTGAACCACTTCAGAAAGGGACTAAAGACCTGGCTAATCAATAGATACCTGCAGCAAAGCACCTGGATACTTCCCAGAGTGATTAGCTGCGCTATACAAATATTACTTGATTGATTGAATAAAAATGAATAAATTAAAATTAGTAAAAATGTTGCACAGAAGCGATATACACTTCGAGTACATGAAAGGTGACCCAAACTTTCCAGATAATAGGCACACAAATTGTAGGTTTGAGGTACAGGCCTCTTGGCCCATTTGGAGAGAATGTCAAGAGATGGAAGCAACCTAAATGAAGCTGCATTACGCTGATTTTGTAATGGACTTTAAGGGATTCTGACAAGTATCCCTGAGTATGGCAGGTTCTGTAGGAATTTATTACAAGTCGAGTGTGACTTCTGTTGCTGAAGCTGTGTTTGTCCAGAGAAAATAAATGTTTTTTGTCATTTTGTTTAGCAGCTTCTTAAAGAGAGCATGTGATACTTGTGATTTCATAAACCTTCACCTCCTTCCAGCTGCAGACTGGCATTGAGAGTGTTAGATCAAGAACTGTTCTCTGTGTTTGAAAACGAAAAATAACACTGTTCTTTGTGGAATGTGCAGGATTCATTTCCTCCCAAATACAGTGCTTTAATGTCGATCTTTGTGTCATTTTTAATGTATGTGCATAGTTAAGGAAAGCAAATATATGCATGGGGCAGCCTAAATAGAGATCTATCGATTTTGCTTTGGGTATTGTTTGGAAAAGTGTCGGATTTCTCTGGATATGCCTCAGTGCCATAGTCAATTGTGGAAATAAGCTTAGCTTTTATCATTTTTAAAATCGGACTCGGAGGTGAATTGTTAGTCGATTTCAAAAGGGATTGGAATGCGAAGAGCAGGGAGGCAATTTTTGGTTTTAGTGCATTGAGATGTTGTAGATGATCCTCATGATTTTCTAGTCAAACCTCCAAGTACTTATACTTTTTGCTTTTGACAGATCCAGCTTCTCCAAGTGTCATTCTCCTTGTTTGAATATTTTTCTCCCAAAGGTTACTATATATTCGTTTTTTTCGAGGTTTACTGTCATTTCATTTATGCTGCCACCATTTTTTTGAGTATCTAATAGTCTCCATAGACCAACCCCGGTTTGGTTCAGAAGTATAGTTGTATTTAAATACTATTCGTGCATATAGTATAATTTGGTTTATACGTATACTAAGTACTATGTGGGAACCCCTAATCAATACACATAAAAAGTCATTTTTTTGGTGAGCAAATGAGTATACTTACAATTTATACATTCACCGGAATCCCTACGACACCCGAGAGTATCAAGGGTGATCACTATATTCTTTGACTACAATTTGGAATTCGCGTGTAGTGTATCACTTTTATTGACTACAGTATGAGGCAGAAGATCGCTATATGTTGACTTTCTTAATATGTCAGTTAAATACTTTGGTAGACCTCTAAAAAAATGTGGTTATGTAGTCTTACTTATATATACATTTGGTTGAATTCTATTAATTAGGACTATTTTCTTTTAGTAGCTGATGAACACTTGATGAAACCCTACCTGTGGGCTTTCTAATATCAATGGGTCCTTAGCAGGGTTTCCTTGACACATTTCATGGAAGAATTTGACTATTGAACAATATCTATTGATTCATTACGTTGTAGAGTACTATAGGGATCTGCATCAAAACTTGTGACATCTATATATCATGCCCTAACTTATAAAAGGCTCATTCCTCTCTTTTTTTAATATAGTTTTATAAGACTTTACCAGAATTTGATGGGGAGGTTGTTCCCTTGTCCACATACTACGGACTACTAGAGAAACGTTAGGGCCAGGATGTACATGTTTTTGGACCGCTTTCATATCTTAAGCTTGGTCAGAGTAATCACCGTACTTCTCTCTCAATATTTGATTTTCTTCTTGGATAGAACAGTTTGGAACTCATAGCACTATCTTTATGGTCAAGGATCTTCCCACGTTCTATATATTTTTTCACATCACAGGTGCTCTTCCTTATTTTTCCTACTTGTCTGATTTCTTCCATTTCCAATTTACACTTACATTTTATAAGACTTTTTCTTGTCTTTGAGATCTATGTCTTTCACTCCATTCCACCAACCTTCACTATCACTTCTCACATCCTTAATATATTATTCTTTACATTATATGTTTGATTTTAATTTCATTTTTCATTGTTGTAAATTGTACAGCCTTGATAAAGTCACAAAGTGACTAAACATATTGTTATGAGATTGTATGAGTGCTGGGGTTTCTCCCTTTTCTAATTCTGACTGATATGGTGGCTGGGTGGTGGTAAGATCCGTTTATATACCCTGCCTTGTCACTGTTGGAGAGACAGCAGTTTGACTAGTTATTAATAGTGGAAGTGTTTCTTTTGGTTCTTGTGTGACCCTAGGTTCTCCGGAGATGGTTGTGTCTTATGACTTATTTGCTACTGATGATGAAGTTTTAAAAATCAGAAAGAATTGTTGTAAGTCCATCTTTTGTCTATCCAGTTTTGATGCCTTCTCCTACTTTTTATTTAATTTTCTTAACCTCTTTCTTTTGCACTTGGACATAGTTGATTGATTCATTGAAGATAAGTGAGAGAACTACATTTATGGATGTTGTGTTGTTTTGTTCTTGTTGATCGATTCTTTCAAGAGTTTTGTTTGTAAGCTTGGTAGCATTAGTGTCTGAAAGTAAAAATTTGGGAGAGGGAGGAGCTACATGAATTTCGGAAAGGTATACTATAATGCGGTTGCTGGCCGGCGTGCATACGCATCTAGTATAGGCTTAGGTTGAATACATTTTGTCAGTGATGCTTCTACATTAGAAGAGACATGAATACGAGTTTCAGCAATTTGTTCATTTTGAGAGCTTTAACTTCTTGGACTAAGGCACTGATGATCAATACAAAATTTAGTATGTTTTTCTAAGAGCAGTGCACATACACATTCCTGTGGTGATGAGGAAATTTGCTTCTGAGCATTTGATAATAGTTCTTGAATAAATGTATTTGAATGTTCAAAGTGAAGGCCAATGCTATGCTATGCTATGTGGATTTCTAAAGCATGTGGCTAACCGTGGGCTTCCCAGCATGGCTGAGACATAGCGTTGCTTCGGAACAAGTGGAGAAACACAGAGGGGCGACTTATGTGGATATAGCCATGCATTTATGCTTTTTCTGAACTGTGATTCGATGTTTAGGCATCTTAATTCTATGAGGAGCGTGTTCCAGAGTTTGAGGATGAACTATGAAAAGGAACTACTGCCCCATCTGGCCTGGTCTAAATTTTAGGTACCTTCAAGATTTGACCCGTAGAGGATCATAGAGCCCTACATGGGGAAGTAGGGAGTCAAGAGTGCGCTTAGCATAGTGGGTCCTTGAATGTTAAGCCAGACAGAGCGTTTTACATTTTATTCTTGCCTCAATAAGGAGCCAGTGCAAAGAAGTTTAAGCACTGTTTGCTGAGGCAAATTTTGGGACCTTGTTTAGGATCCTTGCTGCAGTATTTTGAACAACCTGGTGCCTTTTGATGACATATATGGGGAAGCCTATGTACAAAGAGTTTTCATGGTCCAACCGAGCACGAACAAGGGATTGGACCACAATTCTTCTGGACACACTATGGATAATGTTTAGGATTTTATGTGTTCTGAGGGTGTCAACGCCAGTTTTTTGGCCTGGGTATCCATTGAAAGGGACTTGTCCAGTCACTTACCAAGGATTTTGATAAGGTAAGAGGGGATGAGTGGATTGCCCAAACATTCTGGTTAGTCTATTGGTTGTTGGGGGTCAGATCTGTTCCCCAGAATCATCAGCTCAGTTTTTTCCTTGTTTAGTTTTAAGCAGCAGTTCGCCATCCATTCAGATACTTTTTCCAAGCAGGGAGACAGCTGATGGGACTGTGCACCTTTTCCAGGGGTGAGGTGGATGACCAATTGCGTGTCGTCGGCATATGATACTATTGGCAGCCCAAACTCTTGAAAAATATCAGCCAATGGGCGCATGCACTGGTTAAAACGTGTGGGGCTGAGCGCCAAACCTTGTGGGACCTCACACTTCAAGGGAAGCACGTCAGAGCAGCATGATTCCTCAAAAATCTGGAAAGATTTGTCCTTCAAAAAGGAAGTGGGTCAATTAAGAGTGGAGCTCTTTATTCCAGCTTTACCCATTCTGTACATAAGTGTCTATGGTCAACCATGTTGAATACTGCACTTAGGTCCAGGAGGATCATAGCAGCTGTTCATCCCTGGTCCAGCAGCATTTTCAGATTGTCAGTTACTGTGAGGAGTGCAGTTTCCATACTGTGACCTCTTTTGATCTTTGTTTTTGGGATATTTTCATCCAGCGACTATGTGATCCGTTCTTCAAATTTCGTGTTGGCGGAATCAGTGGTTTCTCCTAATATAGGTTTGATCGAGTCTAGGGACGAAGTCCATTCTACTGTATTCAGCTTAAACCATCTTTGGTCGATTATTGGAGAGTATTTAATCCCAGTCGTGGGCGAATACTTATCAAGCACAAAAGGGATTAAAAAAGGTCTGTCCAGGGAATAAGACAGGGACTTTTTACGATGATTTTGTTGTTAATGCTAAAAGCCAGATCAAGTGGGTGTCCTTCGATGTGTGTAGGGCCTTCAACTCTTTGCATGAGTTGAATAGCGCCCATGTCCTGTATTATCCCTGCTGCAAGTGGGTGATTATTCTTGTCAAAATGTATACTGAGGTCACCCAGAAGGGGAATATTCGATTTTACGAGTGCCAGGCTAGCCAAAATGTCTGGGAGGGCATCAGCAAACTTAGAACAGAGTCAAAGGGGTCTGCTTATCAATACTCCAGAGAAGGTGCAGGTGGGTAACGGATTTGTTGTGAATACTAGATTCTCGCATTCAGGAAAGGGAAGGGAATTGGACACACATCTGTAGGAATCTTTTAAGATTATTGCAATGCCACCACCCACTTTATTTACACAATCTTTCCTGCACATTTTATGCCCTGTGGGGAGCGTTTGGTTAATGTCAGGTACTGCATTCTCGTGAAGCCTAGTTTCCATAAGGAAACTGAAGCCTGCAGTATCCCTTGACCTTCTGGTCTTGCACTCCACTCCCTGCTGCTGCCAGCTCCTTGGGATCAGGATTGTGATCCCAGTCCCTGGAGCCTTCAATTCAAGACTGCTGTCCGGAGGTCTGCTGGGTTAAGCATTTCTTTCTGCTGGGTCTCAATGTTGCCTGCTATTTATTGGGGTTAAATATTACTTATAGGCCCCATTATTTTATTTTATTGGGGTTAATTCGATTATTGCCACTTCATTTGGGGGTTATACTGGGTCCACAGCTTTAGTTGTTTCCCACCTCTTCCCTCCATATTTTCCTGCCTCATCCCTGTTCCTGCTCCCCGTGCTCCTGCCTTCATAACAGCCCCTCCTATCTCCAAGGACTACTTATGGAGGCCGCAGTGCGTCCTTGCTGCCAGCATGCTGAAGGCGTGCCAAAGGCAAGCCCACCTGTTCCTGTCCACGCTTGGGCCGTTGCCAGCGTCAGGACTCCTGGCCCCTCCCACCACCCACCAATGCACCGCCAGGGAGCTGCTGGCCCTGGACCTCGAACACTGCAGCAACAGCTGCTTCACATCTTCTCTGCGATCAACCAAAGGACCCTTCACCTGCAACTACTGCCACTTCTCCTGCCACACAAGACCACCTGCCTGCACTGGGCCTCACACTGCTTCCCCTCAGAAGATCACGGGATACTCAGAACCGCTGCACTGCATCCTGCTCAATGCCAGCTCCCTCTGCAAACACGCCACATAAATCTGGGACACCATCACCTCCCTCTCCCTGACATTGCATTGATCACCGAAATGTGGCTCAATCCCTCCTCAAACCCTGACATCACCACCGCCACTCCCGACGGCTACAAGATGATACACCAAGACGGTAGCAGCAAACCCAGCGGGGGCATCCATCATCCTCAAGGAAACCATTAGATGCACCGTCACCAATGACAAACCCAATACCTCTCTTCAACTTCTGACTATAGACCAATGCTAAGTCCACAATAAGAGGCACCCTAGCCTATAGACCCCTGGGACCCCGACCAGCCTTCTGCAATGCCATCTCCAACCTCATTGCACCCTAGCTATCGACTCCCACCACTACATACTATTCAGAGATCTCAATTTCCAGGTTGACAATCCTAACAATGCCAGCTGCACCATCCTCCTGAAAACCTAAACAACATGGGCCTCACCCAACTGGTCACCGAACCCATGCACAAAGCCAGACACATGCTTGATGCCATTTTTACCTCCAGCGACAGAATCAAATTCACCTATGTCACAGAACTCACCTGGACCAACCATGCCATCATTCACTTCACCATCTCCAGCACCCAACATACTATCACCAAACACCACAGTGCCACCCACTGCAGCTGAGGCAAGATATCCAAGACTCAATGGACACAGGACGTCAGCACCACCCAACCCAAAACCTCAGCAGACCTTGACCAGGTCATCCAGAACTTCTTTGCTTGGATCGCCAAATGTGCCCACAGAGTCGCCCTGCAGAAATCATCAAAAGCCAAGAAAACCTCAAAATAAGCCAACTAGTACACCTCAGAGCTCAGAACCACCAAGCGCAACTGCTATTGACTTGATAAGCTAAGGACCCCTCTGACACAGCCAACCACAAAGCAGCCCTCAACAACTACCATCTGCATATCAAGAAGCCAAGAGAGCAGCCATTACTGCCTGCATCGACACAGCAAACAACCACAAGATATAATTCTTCAAAATAGTCAAGGAATTCTCCAACCGACAGCCACAGAGAGCACCATCGACCCCTCCCAAGAACTCTGCATCACCCTCTCGGACCTCTGCCACAGCAAGATTGCCACCATCTACAACAACTTTACCCCCAACCTACCACTCTCAGCCTCAACAACCTCACCAACCTGCGAACACCAGTCAAATGACCTGCCCCCGGTACCCGCTAACCACTCAGACCACTACAGCCATCATGTTGTCCATCCTCTCCAGGTTGCCCACCGATCTCTGACCCCACTGTCTCTTCCACCTCGGAACCATCCCAATCAACACAAATCTCACTAGCATCCTCAATCCATCCATCTCCACAGAAACCTTCCCAGAGAGTTGGAAGCATGCAGAGGTCAGATCCCTCCCAAAGAAACCCTCTGCCGGCCCCAGTGACCTCAAAAACTACCGACCGATCTCCCTGCTCCCCTACCTGACAAAAGTACCCAAGAAAGCCATCAAGTGGGGTGTGGCTTACCGCAGAGGAAGATGGATGCACTTTAGCGCGGCTCCAGCGAATCACTCCCGATATCCCTGAAAATCCAGACAATAATCAGTAATCAATGGCAATATTGCTGATGGGGGAGGTCTGTCCTCACCTGTAAGCGCCAACTGGGAAATACTGGTACCGAACTGGCGTGAAGGGACCTTCGTGTGGACCGAGGCCTAGAAAATCAGAGAGGCCTGACCGCTAGAGGCGACATACGCCTGACTGCCGAGAGGAGGGTCCCGGATCAACCAGAACAGCAGCGGGGAGATCAGAAGCAGAGGCGACCTCTATGGTAACCAGTCCGGATCACCGGGCACAGTGATTCAGGACTGGCCAAGCGGGATGCTGGAGGCGCACCCAGAAGTTAGTGCGTGGGGCCAGAGGTGACCTAGTGCGGTCCCATGGAGTCCCTGGGTGCCGCCACACATCGAGGCAGCCGAACACCCAGGAGAAACGAAACGGGAGCCAGGGCTGAAGTCGGATCCCTGGAAAAATTAAAGGGTGTGCCCGCCGGGTGGCGGATAGGGCAGATGACGGAAAGCGGCCCCTCCACACAATACAGGCAAGTGGAGTGACCGTAACACTAAGTGCCAGTGCAGTCCCAGGGAAGGAACTAGCGCCTAAGGGAATGTCATTGGAGAGCCATGTCTCCATTGGACCTGCCACACAGGACTCCAAGGGCACAGTTTGAGTGGAAAGGAAGAACTGGATACGCCGTGCTGCTGACAAATTAATACCCTACAGCAGGGTCCTTAGTTGCGTTAAGCGATTTACACCAGCCAGAGCCCACTGCAACTGGTAAGAAAGATCAATTCCTTTTGGGAGAAAACTGGGGAAACCCGACAGGCCGGACAGGGAGCCCACCCCATGGAAGGCATCCCCAGAGCAGGCGGCGGAGAATACCAGCCTGACTCCAGTCCACTACCACACAATTTTAGTGGCACACCAGCCCTCGAAGATGGCGGGGGAGAAGCAATAAAGCCAGCTGCATGCAAACCTGGACAGGTATTCATGGCAAAGGGGTGCAGATGCAGAAAAAACTGCAGACACGACCCAGGTGCAATAACCACAGGCGTACAGGCGGAGGGCTCACGCTCAACTAATTTCAAAAGGGAGGGGGGGCGGGCGACAGGCACTCTGCAATGTTGGGAAAGCGGGAAGTTTGTTTACCGCCAAGCAGGGAAGCAGGGAGGGGGGAAGGGTTAGCTCAGTAAAGGGGGGGGTTTCAAGTCAGTCTTCAGGGCAGAGGGAGGTGAGGATACACAGGCACGGACACACACCCTACACTTGGTCACCAGCCCATCAATCTGGGCCTGACATGCTGTTAAGAATAATCCTGAGCCCGATCATACAGACCTAAACTTACCCTACAACACTCACTATAGATAACAAAACAGGGACCTCACTTTAGGCACTAATTTGGAATGTGAATGTTCTAGGGGACAAACTCAAGCGAGGTATTGTACTACAATATTTGAAACGATAAGCACCAGGAATAGTACGGCTACAAGAAGCACACCTGGTGGGCAATGCTTGCAAAGCCCTGGATAGATGGAGATATAAACTGATAGCCCAAAGCGGGTTCACCTTGTGGTCTAGGGGAACGGGCATACTGACACACAAAGGCTGCCCGTTAATGATACAGAAAACATGGATAGATACGCAGGGTAGATATGTGGCGGTTGCAGGAATGTGGGAAGAAAAAGCAATTATTGTACTGTCTGTATATGTTTCCCCCACAGTGCAAAAAACTACACTAGCGAGCATAGGTAAGATCATTCGTGACCCTCCAACTGGGCTTCTCTTGATGGGGGAGACTGAAATATGATAGTGGACGGGCAGTTGGATAGATTTCCCCCTCGATGGAACCCACGTGAACGATCACAACTTGTGGACTTATTATTGACTCTGGGTCTGGTAGATATTTGGAGCCATCTCAACCCTAAAGTGCGTAAATTCACATTTCACTTGAGTGCACATAATAGCCAGTCTCACATAGACAACATACTAAAACTCTATAGAGACGCCCACTACTACAGAGAGGCAAAATGTTTGTAACGGGGCATATCTGAAAACTCTCCAATCCTTATTAGGATAGTACTGGATTTGTCACCCAGACGGTCAACTCTCACAATTAACCCAGGATACTTGAAAATTCCTCAGGTTAAAAAAGAACTACTGGAAAACACAGACCAGTACTTTAGTGACAATGTGGGCTCAGTAGTCGACGCAAACCCTATGGGAAGCATTCAGACCAGTAATCAAGGGCCTAGCCCTGGCACTCATTCGAGGGCACAAAAGAGAACAGGAAGCAAGGATAGAAATGCTGGAAAGAGAGATCCTAGAGGAGGAAAATAGGCTAACAGACACAGAGGACAAGGATGTTAGACATATACTAAATATCAAGATACTAGACTATCTACAGTTGGTGGCAGGGGCAGCCAGGGACACACAGAAGACGACGAAACACAAAATATATGAACAGGGAGACAGGGCAGGCAAACTGCTGGCCTGGCTTGAAAGGCGGGACCAGGCCCAACGCTGGGTGCACCTTCTGAAGGGGGAACTGGAGGAAGAGCTGAGGGACCCTCAGGAGATAGTGGAGGCCTTTGCAACATACTTCACTAAGATATATACACCTGCAACCACAGCAACTGAAGCTGACTCCTAGGATTTATTAGTTCATAACCCTCTGCCCACCCTGACCCCAGAAGACAGGGATTCTCTAGAGGGTGACCTCACTGAGGAAGAAATACAGGCAGCAGTAAGAATTGTGCAGTCAGGGAAGGCCATGGGACCAAGCGGCCTACCTATAGGATTCTTCAAACTAAAAGCTCCTAGAATAACACCCTTCCTTCATAACATGTACTTGGAAAGCTGTCAGAAAGGCTCTCTGCTGAGTGACCAGAGATTGGCCACACTAGTGATGTTTCATAAACAGGGCAAACCAATGGATGAATGCAGCTCATATTGGCCCATCTCACTGCTAACTGCAGAAGCTAAAATCCTAGCGAAAGTATTAGTGGCCCGATTGACCCCCTTCATTACCAAAATTGTTCACTCGGACCAATCCGGATTAATTCCAGGGCGAAATATGTCCCTTAACCTCCGTCGCTTACAGGGGGTGATCAGAAGAATAGGGACACTGCAGAAAGATGCAGCTATAATGTCTCTAGACGCAAGAATGGCATTCGACACTATAGGATGGTCTTATTTATTCGATGTCCTGGGAAGGATGGGCTTCGACCCAAATTATAGAAAATGGATTGAACTCCTTTGTGCTGATAAAATGGGGCAGGTAACCATCAACTGTCATACGTCCCAGCAGTTCCAATTGGGGAGAGGAACCCGGCAGGGATTCCCCCTGTCGCCGCTAATATTTGCTCTGATGTTAGCGTCGCTGGTGACCTGGGATAGGGGGGACCATATGGTCCGAGAGTTAACGTGGACCGATGAACACAAAGACAAAATATCGCTGTACGCAGATGATATATTATTGTACGTTGCGAAACCGACTGCTTCCATTAATAGAATCCTTCAAATTTTTTCCATCTTCGGCCAACACTCGGGCTACACTATAAATTGGTCCAAAAGCATAATTTACACCATCCACGGTCCTAGCCCAAAACTGCCCCCAGACTGTAAGGTGGCAGTGACGATGGAGGATTTCCGCTATTTGGGGAGCTTGATAACACCAGACCCTGCTTCTCCATAA
Organism: Triturus cristatus; assembly: GCF_964204655.1. Lineage (NCBI taxonomy): Eukaryota > Metazoa > Chordata > Amphibia > Caudata > Salamandridae > Triturus > Triturus cristatus. The sequence goes on along the minus strand of NC_140592.1, from coordinate 804,667,057 downwards.
CAACAACCTTCAGGGACCCCTGACCCGCCTAAAAAAGGACATACGCCGCAGGAAAACACTTCCTCTGAACTTTTGGGACACGCAGCCCTGTTCAAGCTGCTTCCCAGCCTTGATTTCTATATGAATTACAAAACACATCTTTCAGAATCATATTTCAACAACATCAAGAGTGGAGTGAGAGCCCTAATATGGGAGGGGAAACCCCCACGAATAGCAATGAACAAACTAATGTGGGGTTGGTACGATGGGGGGATCGCTCTACCCAACACCAAATTATACTACTGGGCCTCCCAACTGGTGGTAGTTAATCAATGGCTACATTGCAATAATACAGAACCTGGATACTGGATGGACAGATGGCTAATGGGCCCGGAAGGATATAAAAGAGCCCTCTACACAAATCCAGGCCGTCAAAACTTAACAGGCCCCACAGCCCACACAATAGCAATTTGGCACCAAGTGACTAAAAAGCTAGGTTGGCACAAAAAAATAATGCAAGCAACTCCTCTTTGGGAAGCGCAACAATTAGGCAGATTGAGAATCTACCCAGGCTTTGATAATTGGAATGCAATTAGCAGCTCGACAGTAGGAGATCTTTGGACTAGAGAAGCGGTTGGTCCATTCTCTAGGCTGCAATTAGAATATAATATGGTAAGCACCAAACAGTTTCGTTATATGCAAATACGACATGTCTTGAGGTTGGCAATCCCTAACAGGGTGGCCCTTCCAGAAGCGTTGCCACTGGAAGACAGGCTCCTACCAGAACCATTGAACCGAAAGGCAATATCCATAACATACCAAAAACTAGTAAATAACTTACCTGATCCATTCCTGCGGCTGGGAGGCCTCTGGCAGATGGATGTGGGTAACTTGGATGATGAGGAATGGCAAGAGGCCCTGGCCTCCCCACAGGAAGTAGCTATCCCACATAAACTTAGACTTATCTGATTTAGAAGCCTACACAGGTCTTATTTATCCATTGTACCCAGGAGGTCTTGTTCCATCACATCTTTTGGGATTGTCCGGCTAACAGACCATATTAGGAAGCTATAACTTTAAAGTTGCAAAGAGTTTGCAGCAGGGAGATAGCCCCTAAACTTTGTCTTCTCAACATACGGGAGCCTACGGACTTAAACCACACAGAAGAATCTTGGGGATGATTCTAGCTAAGCGTAATATTGCCCAGAAATGGGGGGGCAGAGGATACACCAGCATTGGGCGGATGGGAGAATACCAGGGATCCATCCATGATCGCTGAAAAAGATGTATACAAAAATAGAGAATGCCCGGGAAAATTGGATCACAAGTGGGCAAAGTGGAATACATATGGGGGGATCTGTATGTCACCGACGGAGGAACTAAAAAGGTCGTTGAAGGAGAATGCTGTACCAGGAGCAAGCCGTTGAACCTATGCACAAATTGTAATTTATATGTATGAACTTACTTGACTGTAGATAAATGTATATTCACAATGTGTGTCTGCATACGCCGTTTTTTAAAGTTGTAAGACTGACAAATGTTCAATAAATAGATTTTTTTTAAAAGAAAGCCATCAACCAACATCTCACTGATTACCTCGAACGAAATCACCTACTCGACACATCACAATCAGGATTCCAGGCCAACCACAGCACTGAGACTGAGCTGATTGTTGCCACAGATGATATCAGAACTCTCCTTGACTGCGGAGAAACTGTGGGCCTAATCTTACTTGTCCTCTCGACTGCGTTTGTCACCGTCTCCCACCACACCCTCATTGATAGACTCTACAACATCGACATTCAGCAAAACGCTCTCAAGTGGATTGTCTCTTTCCTCACAGGACGCACACAGATCATGCACATGCCTCCCTTTACCTCCACACCCAAGAAGATCATATGGGGTGAACCTGAAGGCTCATCCCTCAACCCCACCATGTTCAACATCTACATGACGTCATCAGATCTCATGGACTCAATATAATCTCCTATGCAGATGACACTCAACTAATACTCTCACTCACGTGGACCCCTCCAACATCAAAACCAACATCTGCAAAGCCATGACCATCTTAGCCAAATGTATGAGAAAAATTGCCTCAAACTAAACTCTAAAAAGAACAGTTGATGGACAGAATGCTGAACAATGTCATACATTCACCCCAGTACAGAAATCTGGGCCTAAATCCATCGCTTTGTTGCTACCCATGCCATTCCAGTTTGAACCCAGCCATATGCAAATCAGTCTTGACCCTGCGCTCAATGATAACAGTCCAGCCTGAACTGCCAGGTCAGGTCCTCCTTGGACTGGAAACAAGGATCCTAGAACCGGTTGTGGGGTTTCACCCCTCATCAGCCAGGATAGCTTGACCCCAGTGACATGGAGAGCACGGGACCCAAGTCTGGGCATACTCGTCCCACTTGGGGTGACAAATACAAAAAGAACAATTGATGGACAGAATGCAGAACAATGTTAAACATTGACCCCAAAACAGAGATGTGGGGCTTAATCCATCGTTTTTTTGCTCCCCATGCCATTCCAGTTTGAACTCAGCCATATGCAAATCTGTCTTGACCCTGCGCCCAATGGAAACATTCCAGCCTGAACTGCCAGGTCAGGTCCTCCCTGGACTGAAAACAAACATCCTAGGGTGGCATTGTGAGCAAAAGAATGATGGATTTAACCTAGATCTCTTGACTGGGGGTGAATGTTTTGATTTGTCCTGCATTCCGTCCATCAATTGTGTGTCTTTTGCTCTCTCACCCTAAGTGCGCTGGGTATGCCCAGACGTGGGTCCTCAGCTCACTGTGCCTCTGGAATCAAGCTATCCTGGCTGATGAGGGATGAAACCCCAAAACCGGTGCTAGGATGCTTGTGTCAGGTCCAGGGAGGACCTGGCTTGGCAGTTCGGGCTGGTCTGTTCCCATGAGGCACAGGGTCAAGACTGAGTTGCATATGGCCAGGTCTAAACTGGGGTGGCATGGTGAGCAAAAGAATGATGGATTTAACTCAGATCTCTTGACTGGGGCTGAATGTTTTGATTTGTTCTCCATTCCGTCCATCAATTGTGTGTCTTTTGCTTAAACTCAAGTCTGACAAAACAGAGGTGCTGATCTTTGGAAAGAACACCTCTGTATGGGACCACAGCTGGTGGCCAGCAGAACTCAGACCATGCACGCAACCTGGACCTCATCCTTGAGAGCCAACTGACCATGAAACAACAAGTCAATGCAGATACCTCCTCCTGCTTTCACACCCTTCGTATGCTCTACAGAATGTTCTCCCAACCACCACCAGAAAGACCATCATGCAGGCCCCCCCTCACCAGCTGCTTCGACTATGGCAGCACCCTCTAAACTGGAATACCCACCCACCTCCTCAGAAGACTTCAGACCATATAGAAAACCACAGCCAGATTCATTTTGGACCTCCCCAAATGATCCCACCTCAGCCCCCACCTCAGAAACCTCCACTGGCTCCCCATCGAGAAGAGATCCCAATTCAAGATCCTCACGCACACACCTCAAAACCCTACATAATCAAGGACCATCCTACATCAGTCATCAACTGTACTTCCATCTGCCTGCAAGACACCTGCGCTCCACCTCACTTCTCCTTCTCCTACATTGCCGTCAAGACAGGAACGACCTGCCCCTTCACCTTGGAACAGCTCCCTCCCTGTCAGACTTCAGAAAGAAACTCAAGACGTGGATTTTTCAAAGGAGACACAGCACCCTCGGCGCACGGATACCCCTGGGGTAGCAGTGCTGCGTCTTACAAAGACTGTTTGATTGATTGATTGCAGTCCCTCTTCTATCAACAATGATAGCTCTATTTTATGGCAAGGAAGGGCCCAGCAATTAATCAGGAACATATTCCAACAACTGTTTTTATAGGAAGTTTTGAACTGACTTCCTTCGCTGTATCCAAGGAAACGTAGCACCTTGAGCAAAACAGTTCCCTGCTTTATAGGTTTAGGGGAGAGCAGAGGTGTAAGAGAGGTGGCAGTTTGAGTTTGTGTAGCTGCTGGGAGGTGAATCCTACTCTCGTGTGGCACATAGGGCAGGGTTCCTGGCCCCGGGTCCTTTGCGGGCGCGGATTGGCACAGACGGACTTGCCTTTGGCACCCCAGCAGCACATCCGCTGCGCACCCCTGTCGTCATTTAAGGCTAAGGGCAATTCAACTGCTAGAGCGCCGACCTGACTGGTGTCTCTATGGAAGGAGTATGCTATTGTGAGGTCTCCCATGCACTATGGCTATTTTCCCTACTCTCCCTTCATTCTCAGTGCAAAGCAGCCAACTTAAAAAAAAGTGATTTTGTTTTTAAGAACCAGTGCAAAGCAGCCGACTTTAAAAACTGATTTTCATTTTTTATTCTAGTGCAAAACAGATTTAAAAACGATTTCCTTTTAAATAACACACTACCTAAAAAAAAAACTATTCTAAGACACAGTCTAAGTCACAGTTTTAAAAAGTGTTTCCCCCTTATGTATTATGCTAAGGGTTCAAATAAGGATATTTGTAGATCAGATGTATTTGATTGGCATTCAAGTGCATTTTTGTGGCGCCAAGTGTGTTGAATAGTCACCTCCACGTGTCCTGTCAGATATTCATTGATAAATCTGCTTCCACGGTTAAGTTCTTTAATGTGCACTAGGTAAGTTTCTGCCAACGTTCCAATTCACTGTCAGTTGCAGTGTAGCTGGGAAACTTAGTCTCATTTCATATTCCAGAGTGGTCTTATATAGAAATGGAACTAGGGGGACCGTTAAACAAAGATTGTTGTCTGAAGACTGCTGCCCAGTCTACCTTCCCTAAGCCAGAGGTGTTTTATTGCTACACTTAGTGTGTTTATTCTGAGTAAGAAAAATGTGTTCACACTGTTTCACAATGGATAAAGGAGAGGATGGTGGAGCATTTTCTTGCTGCAACAAATTTTATTTTCATTAAAGCTCGCATTGTGTGAGATATCTGTCTGGAGTTTAAAGCAAACAATTTGGGGTCGAATGTATGAAGAAACCGTTTTACGATTTCCTGATTGCGAATCGCAAGGATTTGCAATTAGGGAATCACACAATGGCATGTATGAAAGAGGGTTGAACACTTTCTGCGTTTCCCAGTGGTTTGCAAATGATCTACCCCATGAATATTAATGAGGTAGGTTGCAATTTGCGACCCATTAGGAATCGCAAAAATCACCGGGATGGTGGCATGCTTGGTCAGCAGACCACCATGTCTGTGATTGCATTAAATAAAGCAATCTTTTTTTTGTAAAGCAGCCCGTTTTCCTCATAGGAAAACAGGCTTCTTTACAAATAGAAAAATGAAAATTTTTCCTTTCATTTTTTAAGAGCAGTCAGTGGTCCATGGGACCACTGCCTGCTCTTAAAAAAATGCTATAACAAATATTCACAAGGGGTAAGGGGTCCCTTGGGGACCCCTTCCCATTTGTGAATAAGTTACCACCTACTTGAAGCAGAAGGTGAAATGCGAATGTTTTGCGACCGCATTTTGGTCGCAAAACATTTATACATACTCTTGTATTAATAGATATTGTAAGACAAGTTGGACGGCTGCTTGTTTTCTGTTTTTTTTTCCTTTTTTGCCCCTTTCTTTGTAGGTGGCATGCTCAGTATAAAAAGACTTCTTCGGAGATTTGTTGATAATTGAACAATACTTGAATTTGGTACTTGCCATGAGCAAATTTTGAGCAAAAAGCCCTTTGAGCTTCACTTTTCCTAATTCTAGCTTGGCTCTTCTGTAATCAAATAGGAGATTACGTTGTGCCGTGATTAAAGATCGAGTGTACCTTGATCTTTGCCAATGATTTGCATTTGCATTGTTTTGTGTTGCCTTTTTGAGGGTGCATTTGAGATCACAAATATAAAGCTGGGGAGGAGGCTGTTGACCCTTGTGCATAACACTTTGGGGGTGTCGATAGAGTTCTAAATGCTTCCACCATGATCTGTCAATTACACTGCAGGGGGACTAAACCAAGACTAGCTGGTGGTACTAAACAGCCTCTCCAACCACTGTGTGAATTGTGGTCAGCGGCCACCTGTCAGAAGATAAGAAACCGCCAACCTCGCTAAAGCCAACCCCTAAGCTGGACTCACCAAAAGCCTCCACATGAGATGAGACCAGTGTTGGGTTTGGTACTGAGTGGGGGGAAGTGAGAGCGCAGAGAGTCCACTCTTGTACTGAGCAGGTATGAGGCCGTGATGATGGTTCCTCTGGTGTTCTGCAGGGACCTGGCTGTGTGTAGCTGTTGACTGCTGTACACAGGAGTTGGCAGTGGCGATGCTGCTTAAGCCACAAGGGCTACAGATTAAGTCAGTAGCTTTGCTCCAGTAGCTCTACGAGAGGGTAAGGGAGGAGCGGCGGGAAGCTCCATGCTCACCAGCCAGCAGGTTGTGTTGAGTCGTGGCTAATGAATGAGCAGTGTGCAAACCAGGAGCGCAGGCCACTTTGACCTCCAGATCGACAGCCTTCATGCTCTACCAGCTACCCTGCTGAGTGCTAGGGATTTCATATTTTTCAATCCCTGTAAGAGGCCAGCACTTCTCCTTACTCTGCAGTGTTTGCCTCATTCGCCTCCTCGTCCTCCGAACTCTACTCTCCATCCTCCAACCATTGCAAAACTGTTAAATGACCTCAAGTAAGCGAGAGCATGAAAAAGTGTGTTTTTATTTAGCAGGCATAAACATCAATGTATTGTTTTCATCAAATACTCACATATACTACTACTGCCACACAGCAATACATTCTGCCTTGCAGGGCCGTGCATCGCCATATCATGTCACAGAATTACCACTACTATGGTTGGCTGGTAATGTGTCACTGGGCATTATCATGCTAATAATGTCCAAACAGGGCCAGGAATGACTTCCTTTATGCCAGCACCAACATATTACCATTGGTGGGAACAATCACACCTTGCTGCCTACAATATGCCTACGATATGCTACAAATTACAACCATTATGCCAGGGTAGACAACATACTGTGGGTGGAAACCATCATAACACAGATGCCAAAAGTAGGCAAAGAATTACCAACAATATGTAAGAGCAGGAATTTTGCTGGAACATGTACTATCATGCTAAGTATTACTGGCTGTATACCAGAGTCAACAATTACAAGGGTGGGCACATATGCCATGGATGGCCAAAATACGCCTAGAATCGCAATCAATATTCCTGTGCCATGGTTATACCATGATGATCTCAATGTGTCACAAATTACCATCAATATACCAGGGCTGGTGTTTTGCTAAGTGTGAGCATCTCCAGGTCATAAATATTCCCAATATGTGAAAAATGACCATAAATTTGCAAAGATAAAAGGACCAGTGATCCTACAATTTATATTCACTTGTATCCAAGTTTGCTGTTCCTCATTGTCTTTTATGAATGTTTGAGGCATTTGGTGTCGTGAAAGAGCTTGAAAATTCATAATAACTTTGATGAATCGCGGACAGGATAGTTAGTAGAGTATTTAGTTCACAGAAGCATATGTCAAGGTGAGATGCAAAAACATGTCGAACCTACAGGCAAAACGCACATGCACAAAGCAGACACAAACCATGAAGGAGAGTAGCTAAAATATACACCAATTATATACTAAAGGATGGGGCCAGATCCTATTGAAGATAGTAGGAGTAAGGAACCAAATACATTTGTCATTATGCATAAGGTCATCATTTACTATTAATTCTCTCCACTTTTCATATATACTTAAGAGGCAGACTTTCTTCATATTGATTGTCCAATTTTGAATCAAATAATTCTTTGATTTATATTTACCAGTTTTTTTTGGGAGACAATCACTGGCATTAAACAAACAGCCTAAAACCTTAATGTGGATGAATCATATTTAAAATGGAATAAACATGTATATATAGGTACTTTGAAAACAGATATTTTTAAAAGAAACAGACAAGACAAAAACAGCTCATGACTCATAGACAAAAATACTTAGATGTTGTAATCCCTCATTCATTTGTAGACACTTGTACCCAGCAGGTGAATACTACAGTCAATGAGGACCCTTATGAGGGTACTGAAGGTGCGTCCAATTATTATCTAGATGCCTACATGTTTTATTCTTTGCTGCGGTCAATCTTTAAAGTTGCTCCTCATGCTAACCTATGCATTTTGATCTCCATTTTAGGGACAACAATCCAGTGTCATATATTTCGGGGCCCAGTATAAGGTTTGGGGAAAAAAAGTCAAGAAAGTCTTAAAGAGATAAAAGAGTCTTTGATGAGGATCCCTCAAATTACATTATTCTATAGGTAACGTGGGAGAATTCATAAGAGTACATACCCGATAGAATTTCATATGGTGCTGTAAAAAGAAGAGCGAAATAATTGGTGCAGGAATTCTGATACACCCCGTTCCATTTACCCATCCTGATGATCTGATCTGGAAAAGCAGGTGGTAATCTTTTTGTGCCATACAGAAAGAGGAGCAACAACATACTTCTACTTGTCGCATTATGGATAGTCATAGTTGGCGCAACATTGAAAGCATAACTATGCTGTAGAGATCACGCTTTGTCATGGGGATTGACCATGCTGTTTTTGGGCCAGTCCTTTCCCACCACCATATTCCCTCGGAGTGCCGAAAGGACTGAGCATGCGCTGAAATGGTGACTTGGTGATAAGCCAAGCCCGCAATGAACCCCTGAACTTCCAGTTTTGCCAGTAGAATGCTTGAGGTGGAGCTAGCAAGACCATCCTAGAATCAATCCAGAGCTTAATCTGCCTTGTTTCCAAATAGTCTGGAGCCTTAAAAGTGCATATTCATTTGGAAAACCTGTACGACCCTGGATAAACCTGTAGGGCACCAAGTGTGATGATGAAGCCCAAGGAGAAAGCTGTAGCACAGCTATTTTTAAATTGCTCCAGAATGTATCCACCTTGTCTTCAAACTGCCTGGAGCATTCAAAGGGTGTGTCCATGAAGCATACATGAACACCCTGAAGAAACCAGTAGTGTGCACCCTAGTGTGAGGACAATTACCCACACTAGTGCCCATAGCACAGCCTACACAGCATGTGGTGGGCAGGCCAACACACAAGATATACTTCTACTTGTCACATTATGGCTAGTCACAATTGGAGATACATTTAAAGCATAAATATGCCTTAAAGATCACATTTTGCCATGGGAACTTACTTTAGAGATGCTAGTTTCGATGTGATCACTGTCATGCCTTCTGGTTCTGAGTTTTCTTTGGCATACCAAGTGGTTGCAGAGAGATTTTCCCCCCATCTCTTATTGGTCAAGGACTTCTGGAGTCTTATGTCTGTCAGTGTCTTAACCCCTTTGCTATGAGTTTGCAGTTATTTGCAAGTGCAGTGGTTTGGTGCCGCCTAGTTATTTCATCACGTCTGCCTTGTTCATGCTAGGCAGATGATGGAAAATGTAGTCTATTTACAAGGTCATACAGTTTAATAGCTGGGCATTTTCTTATGTTTTGATGCTCTATATGCATCGAAAGTGCAAACTCCTCAATGATCTTGAATTTTTAGATCGGGAATATGTGGCATGTTGTATCTTCTTTGTTTCTTCATCCCCTGCTACAGACCTTTGGTTTATGGTGATGTAGTCCAGAAGGTGCATTCTTCATGATATAAGTTGTAACAAATATTTATTCAACTAATTCTTCTTGGCTAAAAGGGACACTTCGCTTATATTTTATGCTGATATCATTTTAGGCTATCTAGAATGGTATTCATCAGAGTTTGGTAATCAAAAAAGGTACCCCTGGTGAGTCAATGTGGATTTTGTAGTCAGACCCAGACAGAGGGTATCTGTTCGGATAATCGTTTATTTATTTTATATTGATAATCTTAGATAATTCATTATGGCAGTTTTCTTTGGTATGGAATGTCAAGATCATCATGGCTTCAAAGTGTCCGAGCACTGTCTCATTTTTTTCCCTTTTTGGTTTTATATGTTTTAGTATACTCTAGCTCATTTGAGATTGATTATGTTCACATAGTCTTGTACTATAGGTGGTTTTGTTTCTGTGGTGGAATTTATGCTGAATATTGTGTATCCTATTCTCTTGTGTCACTTTGTCCAATGTATGATGTATATAATAGTAAGAGTAATGAAATATCGTAATCCATGCACTGGTGACATTGCATTTGGATTATGCTAACAGCTTATATCTAGGTCTTCAAGCTTTCCTGACTCATAGACTTCAAATGATACAGAATGCAGTGACCAGGTTGATTCAACAGGTCCCCCTTCGTCATCACAGCTCCCCTCAGCAGCTTCAGTGGCTTCAGGTTGACAAGAGGGTTGAGTTCAAAGCCCTGACATTGGCATTCAGAGCATTAGGGGCAAAGATCCATGATACCTGAGAATTTGGCTTAGTCAGTACCATCAAGAGAGAGTCTTGAGATCTAATCACCTGTGACTTTTGCGCAGGAAAGGATTTATTCTCCAAAACTTTATTTCCCCTCTATATTCCAGGTTTACAATATGCCAATCATACTGTTCTGTCAGATTGCACTCCCATTGGTCTACAATGAGCACTAACCTGAGTCTAGTATTCGTGGCTAAATTAAAGAAGTTCTTAGTTAAGCATAATCTGGTGAGTTGTATTATACATTTTTGGGGATTGTGATATACTGTCTGAATACCATTTGAGTACCTCTAAAGCTATATTTTGCTAATAACTGGTTTATAGAGTTTCTACTTCCATGGTGACTAGAATTTCCTCTTGGGTATCACATTCCAGATTTTTAGTTTTGTTGATGAGGTCCATGGTGTCTCTGACATATGATCGAATATTTGTAACAAAAGGTATATGGAAAACTTTCATATATTTAGCTATGAGTTCCGGAATTTAGTTAAGTCCTAATATTATTGGTCTCCAGCAAATTTTGACGTATCTTTATGAATCTTGGGGCGTGTACAAAGGGTGAGTGTTCTTGCACCTCGATTATCCAGGTAAGCTAGTTTCTTTCTAGTTAGCCACATTTAATCTTGTTCCACTTTACCAATGTCATTTCATTAGTGGATTCTTGCTCCTCTAGGGACAATTGGAGTTTTGACAATCAGAATCAGTCCATTAATCAACTCGTATATTTATGGTATACTACTGAATTGCAAGCCATGAAGAAAGATCTTAATCGGCTGGTAAAGTGCTTTGCTAAGTACCATACTTCAGAAGCCCATCAAGAATGGTCAATATATAGAGCCAAGAAGGAAAGGATTTATTCTCCAAAACTTTATTTTCCCCCTATATTCCAGGTTTACAATATGCCAATCAAACTGTTCTGTCAGATTGCACTCCCATTGGTCTACAATGAGCACTAACCTGCCTCCACCAATATAATAATGTGAAAGATCGCAGGATCAATGTGGAAAAAATGAAGATAGTCCAGGATGGCATCACCAGCAGAGCCCATTTATTGTGGATTGGAGAATTACAGTCTTCTACGATTAAATCTTATTAATTCCTAGGCGTGTGGCAGAATAATAAATGTTGTCATCATATTCATGTTATGGCTATGCGTAACAGAGCAAAATTGCTACAGTACAAGTTGAGGAAACTTTAGCACAAACTCCATAGCCCATCTGGTTTGTCAATAATAGCCCTGATAAGGACAAACGTGTCCCCACACTTATCTATGGCTCAGCCTCATATGGGGCTGAGCTAAACTTAGATTGTGAAATCTTTTGTGCAGTATTTTCGTACGATTTCTAGTCTTCTGCAAAGAATACCCCATTGCGTTTTATCCTTAGTTGATCTCCAGTGTTTGAATTATTGCTTTAGGTTGAGATGTTCAGAGGGCAAGTCCTTCAAGAATCTCATCTGGAGGGAAATGAATGTTCAGGCCAAAGTGTATACCTCGAATGGGATTGCTAACTTGAAAAGGATATTAGATTTATTGACCATGCAAGAAGAACGGCAGGGCAACTTACAATATGATGCTTTCAGAACTATCACTAGGATGGCAGCTATTGTGGACTCCCATAATCGAAAAATGATTGACCTCTGCAAGCCTTCATGTGGCACACTACTCCTGCCAGCTTATACATCCCCGGCTGTTCAGCCTTATATGGAGATGCATTTGAAACATAAGGTCAGAAACAAGTTTATAAGACTCAGATTTCTCTTAGCTAAGCTCTCCTCCCTGAAATACGGTCTCAGTGCTTCTCAGCTCAAGAATTGCCCGTGTTGAAGAGGATGCATGTTTCACAAAGTGTTGTTGGTGCACATTATTTGCATTTGTCCTCTTTTGGTACAACTGCGTCGAACACCTTTATGTCTGTGTTTTCGTAGACTGGGCACATATACAATTGAATCTGGCATTTTGAAGTGCCTGCTAGGAATGGATTGTCAGGTAAACTGCTGGTTGGTAAAATATATAGAATTGGCACTACAGAGCACTATCATCATGGGGACTTGTTGCACTGTGCAACCAGCAGAGAAAGGTAACGCTTCTTGAGTCACTTATGCAACGTCAAGCAGACTATGGGTTGATCCAATGTTCACAAATTCGCAGTTCTTTTTTAGATTATACATTTCTTTGGACTTATCCAGATTTTGCACTTGGCTTTTAGAGTATAAAAGTGTTGGGAATTTTGTCTTTTAAATATATTTAATTATTAAACTTTTATTATTAGTTATTAAGAGTTTTTCCAGACCTCATATAGAGGTGCATTGATTAAGTTTGGAAAGCTCATATTAAATGTCATTAATTTTTAAGTCATATTATGTTATTGACATTGTGCCTTTCACTGTTTTAAATGAACTTTGTATTGATTTTTTCAAAGAAATGAATAATGATTTTTATTAATCAAACAAATGAACATGTAGCTATCGACCTCGGTCCAAGATATTTCTGCCTGAATTTCCTTTATTGAATCATGATACTTTTTTTTGTGGTGTTCAGTGTTACTGAGTTGAATTTTAATCTAATTTTCATATTCAGTGTTTTCCTTGTATCACAATCGCATCTTCCTTGTATGCTGGATACACGATGATGTGTCTGATTCTTTTAGATGTTGGAGGGCATTGGACCCTTGTTTGGAGATACTGAACTTGGTGTTCTTGCTTTTATTTTCAAATTTAACCAATTCCTTCAACACTGTTTTATTGAATGTGATCATTTCAATTGCCATTTTTCGTGCCGGAACAAATGTAGATGACCTATGGAGGTTCATATTGCTCGATTGCATTGGTGTATCTAACTTTCCAAAAAATGCTCGTAGTCTGAACGTATGGAAAAAAATTAAAGAGCTCCCTACTTACTTCAGTGAAAATCAGCACGCTTTGTAGGTATGATAGCTAACCATTTTCTAATATGCTTTTTTCATCGCAATCAAGGGTTCTCTTGGAGATTTTATGGATTGGAGTTACGTCTCCATCCCTCATCTGTATGTCTATGTATTTTTGTCTCCTTTTCTTCAGGGTTGCTGTCTTTTTTCTCAGCCTTTTCTTAGTCCTCTTCCTAAAAAACGACCCCTGCCTGGTGAAGCAAACATGTTTGTACTTGGGTCCGAGTCCCTTGTTGAATCTGATACTTGGATGCCGCTAATTAGATTTAATGTATTCATGTACACATTTCTCATTTTTAAACCTGTGTTTCATGTAGTATTAATTGCACACTTTTATCATATGAAGTTCCTTTATTACCAGTTCATAGTGCACCAATTGCGAATTCATTATGCATTAATGTGTGAATTTATGTGCAGTAGATTTTTGTAAATGTGCAATATAGTTTGTATGCTAATACTTTCTTTTACATTCTAATTACAAGGATTTGGTCTTCTCATATCAATTAGAGAAGTGTATTTAAGTCTGATGAATAGGAATCTTAATGGAGTAACACCTTTAGATTTTTGCTAGGATCTGAAAGCAGAGCATGCTGGATGCTGCAGACATCTGAATTTGAGGGCATAGACTGGTGTTGCAGTGCAAGTGTGATAAAATGTTTACTCTCTTCACTACTGTAACCATACTGGGCCCTTTGCGATTAGAAAGTCTGCAGCATTTCCCTTTACAACAGAGGCAATGATCCTCTGATTAATCTTTCTCTGCTGATAGGAAGAGTGAAAATTAGGGTAACCAAACAACATGTTACATGTCCAAAGAGGACCATAAATTGACAGCCAACTCACACATTTTAGATCAGGTTTAAGTACACCACTCTCAGAAACATATTATAGAAATAAAGAATTACTAAGGGAAGACGTAACCTCCTGAAGAAGTTAAGTCAGACTGGAATCATAAAGATCAAAAGCTCTGCTATGGCTACACAGAACAAAAGAAGCAGAATTAATGTTCAGTAAAAGCTTGCTGATTCTCCCTACAATGCATTTAAAACATCAGTAAAATAGCACAGTTTCAATGGAAGACTTAACAAGACTCAATATAAGACTCAGAAGGAATGCTAATTAATTTGGTTATTGTATTAAAGATTCACAATTAATTGCAACAAGTAATCTTTTAAGTATGGTAGTTAAGAATATCACAGTTTGCATCAGAATGCCAACCATTTAAGCTAAGCTTAAAAGGATAGTTTTTCCTGAAATAAACAGTTTACAGAGTTACAGAGTCCCACATCTCAAGAAAAATGGGAAAAGGTTCAGGTTTAGAGTCTGTTAAGGGTGAGTCCATTAGGCATTGGGCAAAGTAATATGAAATGAGTTTGTTCAGCAAAGAAAGTTAGTCCATCTGCTACCATCTGCAGCATTCAGCAAGACAGTCCTTAAGTAAAAGGATGGTTCTTAAAGAACATCAAAAATTGTTCAGCATAGCGTCCTGGTTCCAGAGCAAGAAAAATCAGAATGGCGGTCATTGCCTCTCCTTTGGGGTTTTTTTCTTTAATAAAGTCTCTGTAAAAAGTTCCAGTGATGTAGCATCACACCACCATCAGGAGACAGTCATATGCTTAGATTCACATAATGTCACCTAGGACATTGCAACTGTGAGATGCTTTCTCACACTAGTCATGAGAAATGAAAGATTCGAAAATCCACATAGGCCTAACATCGGTGAAAAAGAAATAGAAAGTTGCTATCTTTAGCAAAAGCTGACATCCTGTTCCCACAGGAAAAACTCTCTGTGAACATTGTAGAAACATTCAGGAATGTCACAAGTTACACATGTACTGAACAAATAATGCAACATTATACTTGCTGTTTAAGTCCCATTGTATTAGGTCAAGAAACATGTCAGCATTAGAGAAAGTATCAAAGGTGCATCTCCTAAGTAGGGGATGTCCCTCAGTGCACAGCGATTGCCCCTTTGGGGTTATGTTTAGCAATGAAAGTAATCTTGCCGATGGTATCGTTTGTATAATGACGTTTTATTCACATCAATTCAAAACGTTGAGTTTCTTCAAAGTATCTTGAGTTCAGATAATCCATTTACATTTAAACATCAATGTACAGCATTCCCGATGCATTTCGATGGGTCTCCTTCGTCCGGGTGACCCATCTGTGAGTAAAACCAAAAAATATATAGCGCTTACAAATCAGACACATCCCACAAGGGTATAAATGATAAAGGTAAGAAAAACATCAGGTCTTCATGCACAGAATCATCATCGGATGAAAAAATGTCAATAACATCAAGATAGTGAACATGAGCGACGCGTGGGCAATCACCGTGTGGAGCAAAAATTTTAAAAAGCTACACAACATGAGCGAGTTGAAAGTGAGACCCTGAACATGATGCACAAGTGACAGGTGAACTTTAAAGGTCTGCGAGTAAAGCAGGAGATTCAAGAAATGCTACTGCATGCAAACGTTGATTGTGAGATCGTGAGCTTTATGTTCATATGCCGGGAGCACCGGGAAAACATGGTGTTAATGTGCGCATGCAGCCGGTAATTCTCAGGTGAAAATCTATAGCCCGAAGTGATGAACAAAGGCATAAAAACTGGTGTCTTACAGAACCTTGTAGTCCGTTAGAGAATATCCGTATACAACCTAAGGAAAGTAACAGCGAGTATCAGACAGTGTCTCTCGAGTGGAACGCTCGAGACCTGTGACGCGTAGAAGCCTACGCTAAGAAAAACTTACGTTGACACGAATGCTGGAAATCTGCTACGGGAGTCTGCCGGTGTGTCGAATGATTGCAAATAATGTTGTGTGGGAAACTGAAAACGTTATCAATACGGAAGTGTACAAGCGGGGTGTGCGTGAGCCGATCATGTGATGTGCAAATAAACCGACTCGATAATGCGGGTGCCATCTTTAAGTGGAGGGTGCCGCCGAGTCTAAACGATGGTGAGAAAACAATGTGGTGGTATGAAACCAATACCTCACGAAGTGAATGTGTCACAAAAGAAAAATAGTGCAGCTGCACACGGTAGTGAAAAATCAAAGTACATAAGAGCAGTGACTCTGTTAAAGACGTGTGGATGAATGATAATTGTGGGACAAGAGTGTTCAATCGGCTGTAAACAATGACATTATACGAAGTGCATAAGAGCGATGACCCAATAAAAGCGTTTGTAAATAAATAATTGTACTGGTTCAAAACATGATAATCACTATGTTCTCCATAGTAGAGGTATATAAAACACATGTAGATGGGTGGAGTGATAGATCATAAGTAACATAAGAATTCCATTTGGTCGTTCAGTCCATTAGGGTGCATCGTGTTCAAGAAGCAGATCCAATGATTCTCTCTCTGTAGCAGCCTGTTGTTGTTATAAATACCTGCTTTTATTTCCACTGCGTACAAGATCAAAAACTTTAGTTGAGAAATATTATGTTGTTTATCCAAAAAGTGTGCAGTCATGTAGATTTCAAGTTTTTTGTCCGGATGCTGCTTTTGTGTTCTAGGATACGTGTTCTGATTTTTCTGGTGGTTTTTCCAACATAACACAAGCCACAGGGGCATTTAATCAAATAAATGACATTGGATGTGTTGCATGTTGCATTGACCTTTAGTTTAATGTTCATACCTTTCATCGGGTGTGATATTGTAGATCCTGGAATGGTGTTGTGACAGTTACTACAATTGTGACAAGGTTGTAGGCCTTTGTATGTGGTTACGATGGTGTCATCTGGTTTTTAGTCAGTAGTTCCTTCAAGTAGCGACCTCTTGTGTAGGCAAAGATCGGTTGATGGGTAAATATTCAGTTGAAGTCAGGTTCCAACGTTAGCAATGGCCAATGTTTCATGATGATGTTTCTGTAACGTTGGCTCATGGTCGAATATTTAGATATTACTACCATGCGGTTTTGTGCTTTTTTAGGTTTGGTTTTTAAAAGATCATTTGTTTCTCTGTTGGCGCATCTCACTCTAGCTTGGATTCCGGCTGGATATCCGCGTGTTTTAAACCTGGTGAGCATGGCTTCAGTTTGTATGGCACTTTGGGTTGAATCCAATACGATGCGTTTCACTCGTAGTAACTGTGAATAGGGTAAGTTGTGTTTCAGATTTGTTCTATGAAAGCTGTTGAAATACAGGATACTATTCCTGTCCGTAGTTTTTCGAAAGATGTTGGTCTTGAATTTGTTGTGTTCCTTCTGAATCTGCACATCCAAAAAGTGTATGGTGTCATGTTGTACATCGAACGTGAACTGGATGCGGTCATCTATGTTATTGAGTTGTTCCAGTGCTTGCAATAGTTTGCTCTGTGGACCAGACCATATAATAAAGATATTGTCTATATATAGTAAAAAGATCTTTTTGTGTGCTTGCCAAAGTTCAGTGTTCAAGATGTGTTGTTCCTCAAAACGGTGCATAAAAATAGTGGCATATGTTGGTGCTGCACAGTTGCCCTTTGAAGTTCTGGATAGTTGCAAGTACCATTTGTTGTCCCATTTGAAGTAACTCTGGTAAAGAGTAAACTGCAGAAGTTCCATAATGAACACTTGTAAGTCTAAATCCAGAGTAGAGCATAATAAAATATGTTCAATGGCTTACGTGCCTAAATCATGGGGGATCGAGGTATAAAGAGATTTCACATCTGCTGTGCACATCCAAATTTCCTCATCCGGGGAGATAGTAATTTGGTTAATTTTGATGATAAAATCTGTGGTGTCTTGAACATATGTGCTGATGCTGGTGACAAATGGTTGAAGGTGTTTATCTAAACATTTGCCTACCGGCTCATGAATGCTGCCCTTGGTGGAAACAATCGACCTAAAGGGTGGTCGGTGCAGATCCTTATGCACCTTTGGTAGCATATATAACGATGGTGGCCTGGGATTGGTTTGGATCAAATATTTGTTCACTTTTTCTGTGTTCACACCGTTGTCAACAGCGTTCTGAACAATGTTTTGCAAGATAGTCGCAAATTGATTGGTGGGATTGTGATCTAGTACCGCATATGTATTGGGGTCCATGACATGCATGGTTACCTGTTCTTTGTAAAAGTTGCTATCCATGACTACAAGGGCGCCGCCCTTGTCAGCATTTTGACACACAATGGATGGATTGTTGGCTAAGATTTTGAGAATGTTTCGATCTTTGACCCTCAAATTAGAATGTTTGGATTTGTGTTGAAATTTTAACGAAAGTAGATCATGCTTCACTAAGTCTTCAAATGTGTCAAGGCTTTTGTGACTCACTGGGTCCAAAAAGGTGCTCCGGGGTCTCAATCCTTTCAATAAGTTGTCATCCTTGGTTTCAGTGAATGGTACCATGTTCTCAAAGTAATTCCTAAGATGCAGGTTTCTCATGAATTTAAAAAAACTAATTTCTAATTCCAGAGTGTTGGTAAATGTGGTGGGGACGAAAGATTGGCCTTTTTGTAAGGTGCGTATCTCACTCGTCGATAGTTGATAAGAGGAAATGTTAATCACCAGGTTATTGAAATCGCCTACTTCTTGCCCTGGCCCTTCCTGCTGGTATTCGGTGGATTTTTCACGCTGGGTGTCTCTTTGTCTTTTTCTTTGGCTCCTCCTGGGTCGGCCCGATCTCCTGTGCCTTCGTCTAAAAAATGCACCGCAGATGTGGATGGAGTTTCAATGTTTTCAGTTGATACTTTGAAGAAACTCAATGTTTTAAATTGATGTGAATAAAACGCCATTATACAACTGATACCATCGGCAAGATTACTTTCTTTTCTAAACATAACCCCAAAGGGGCAATCGCTGTGCACTGGGGGACATCCCCTAATTAGGAGAAAACGGGTGAGCACAAACCGGTGACGAGAATTATACACGTTAGCTAGATATGGTTGCTTGTAAACACTAGTCAAGATCAATTGGTTCCTCAACACAGTTGGTTTACAGATTTCAGATGCTAATCTGATTTCTTCCAAGAAAGAGATACATTTCAACTTCAAGGCTTTCCTCTGCACAGTGGCCAAACATTTTCATAAGTATCTATCATTAGTACAACTCGTTTATATGTATTAGTATTACCTTTTTTTCAGTTAAAAGCACGCTTTTATTGTACTTCTACTACACTTGTTTCCCTTTCATTTGACACTGTTTCTAATGTGTGCAATGTGTACTTTCAGTTTTTCATGTCTCAAGTCAGTAAATGTGTAATTTATTAGGATTTTTAAAATTGTATTCTATCACTGGCACTGGAGGCTATCACAGCACTGATAAAATTGGCCTTCTCAAAGCACAATAGCATAATGCAAACACCTTTATTATGCACCAAAGGTATGCATGTCAGAGATCATATGGGAAACTCGTATGAGTGTATGATTCTAAGATAGATTTAGATAGATTAGAAGTTAGAGTGGGAGTAGTTTTAATACAGACTGTTTCCATTAACCGATGGTGTTATTTAATGATTACCAATTAAATACCCCTTGGGTAACACTCCACTGAAATCTGGGACTTCCTGAACAGCAACACACCCAAACTTCTCTTCCTGGTAAAAACTTGGCACAACCCAGCCTCCAATCCGGACATCGCCGCAGTCATCTCACCCTCATACAAATTTATAAACCAGGACCGAACCCACAAACCAGACGGAGGGCTCACGATTATTCAAAAAAACACAATTGACTGCTCTACCTCTACCTCCACGGACTCGGACACCAACCGCACGGAACAACTCCACTTCAAAATTTGAACAGACTACAACGCCACCCTTAAGGGAACCCTAGCTTACCATCCCCGAGCGAATTCTGCAACCATATTGTAGACTTCATTGCTCCCCTCTTCATCAGATCAACCAACTACATCCTCCTCTGAGACCTCAATTTCCACCTGGAAGACACCACAGCCTAACTCCTTAGCCCTCCTCAAAAGCCTCAGCAACCTTGGTCTCACCAAACTCATTAAAGGACCAACCCACACAGCAGGCTAAACCCTCAACCCTATTTTATCTTCCACCAACAGGATCACCACCCCCACATGACCTCACTCACATGGTCTGACCAATACATCATACATTTCAAGATACCCTCTCACCAAGTCACCCCAAAAAACACAAAGCGCCATCAAGACACTAGGATAAAATAGCCAAAGAAAACTTACCAAAACTCTACTGGGATGCCCCCCCAACCGCACTGGAAACCTCCTTGTCGACACCAAGCTCTTCAATAATTAGCTCACTGACTGCTCCAACCTCACCACTCCAATCAGAAACAAGACCTACAAAAACAACAAATTACCCACCTGGTATGGGAACCACCTTAGGTATTCCAAGCACCACTGCAAACTGCTTGAGAGAAAATGGAGACTCACCAAAACACCCCTGCAATATCCACATACAAAGTAGCACTCAACCTCTACCACCAACAACTACAAAACACAAAGAAAAAGGTCCTAACTCTTAGACTTGAAGCCTGCTCCAACAATGGCAACGAACTCTTCACCTTCGTTAAGGGGTTCTCCAAACCCACAGCGGCCAACAAAGACATTATCTCATCTTAGCAAACACAAGGAGATGATGGACGGAACGCTGAAACTTTTCATACACTCACTCCCAGTCACAGATCTGGGTTGAATCCATCATCGTTCTTTAGTTCACTTCGCCACCTCAGTTCAAACCCAGCTATATGCAAATCAGTCTTGATCCTGTGCCTCATGGGAACAGTACAGCCCGAACTGCCAATCCAGGTCTTGCCTGAACCAGAAACAAGCATCCTGGGACCGGTTTCAGTGGAACACCCTACCTCAGTCAGGCTAGCTTGAATCCAGTGACAAAGTGAGCAAGGGACCCACGTCTGGGCACACCCTGCCAACTTAGGGCGAACAAAGCAAACACAAGGATATCATTGACTGAGCCTTTGAAATATATAGTGTGAATTTCTTGTTTGTGTTCATCCATTGGGAAAAAGGGCTATATAACTCCCTAATAACTAATGAATAATACTGCAGACTGACAAGACTGACCCCTACCCTAGATGCACCTTCCCCAAATAGGTCATGGAACGCACATGGGTTAAAGTCCGCCTGACTTCTTGGCTGAAGTTAATAAGCTGCCTAAACTGCCTAAGTCTGCACATGCCAGAAGATTTTGGGAGTCTAAACTGGACTGTCATTGCCTGCTACGATTTTTAGATGCATTAAGGAGCGTTTGTTGCATGACTTCGAATAATGCTTCGATCTGAGATATCAGAAACAGATGTGATGCGGGCTCATAACCATCATCTGCTTTCTACATGTAAAACACAGCTGAAGCCTGTCATTTTTGGGGTAAACATCTTCTGGAATGCTGTCAGCAAAATCATTTTGAAGGTTTGTAAGATATCATCAAAAGTTCAGGAATGGAGCTCCAGATCTGCTTTGAAGGATGCAGAGAAAAGGGAACTGACATCAGCATGCAGAGGTAGCTCCTGTATACGACTCCGTAACTGTCACTTTTGGAAGTGGGGAGAGGTCTTTTCTGAGTCAGATGGCACCACTTATTGGCACATGGGAGCCATTGCTCACAAAGTTTACGGATCTACTCTGGCACCTAAGAGAATTAATACGTGAGGAATCTTTGGTTAGATAGATTATCCACCAGAAAAAGTGCTATTAAAGGTAAGTATCTTGTTCTTCTCTGCACCTCATTAACTCTTCATGCTGTACTAACTACTTAAAAACCTCCTCCTGCTGCACCGTATAAAAACTCTTGACTTATTGAATTATAACCTGGCTTCTGGTCCTTTATAGCGCTCTGGTTCCCCTAGCTAAGTTTGCATTTTACAATAATTCACACAAATACACACACATACATACATACAGCAATCAACAACGAAAAAGTGAAAGTCTGCCATTGCGATGCGTGACAAGTGCTACATTTATTTTAGAAACTTTTGATCCCTTTGAACTAAAAACTATTTTTTTGTTGCAATTGGCAAATTATGCAGCAAATGTTTCAACTTTTGGCAAGTACGATAAATACATGGTTGTGTAGAAACAGCAGAACTCCAAAACTGTATAATTTCTGTTACCCTGGCTATTATTGAAACCACAACAGCAAGGGCTGTATTTGCTACCAAAAATATGTATTTTACATTAACTTTGTATTGAGATTCAACAGATGTACACGCTTTGACAAGGGAGGAGAACTACCTTTTCAAGTCTAGATGACCTTGAAAGGATCTTAAAAAGGGATAATAAAAACCAAAAGGTGAAGTGGCACAATAGTGCTGCTAGCTTAATGCCAGGCCTGTCAGAATATTGGTGCTACCATCTGAGAACTGGCATTTTCCTCCTATGGCTGGGGCTAAATCCTCTCCTGTACTTTTACCACTGTTCTGTGAAATTTTTTAGATTGGGTTTTGCACCATCTCACTTCCAAGTAAGTAAGTAAGTAACGTATTTGTAGACTGCACGAATGCGGAGGCATCTTGGCGATGAGAATGCTGTGTCGTATGTTGTCCAGGCATAGTAACAGAGATTATTTGGGGGGAAATAGCCAAGTGTTGACCATTTTCCTAAACTGAAGCCTATTAGGCTGTAGCCTAATAGTGATCGGCAGTCTGTTCCAGAGTTTGGCTGCTCGGTAGGATAGGCTTTTCCCTCCCCGTCTGACTTTTTGGATTTTAGGGAAATTAACTAGTCATGTGTTAGCTGATCTAAGAGTCCGTCGCGGGGAGTACCAGAGAAATAGATTTTGCTCCCCCACCATAGAGTGTCTTATGCACCAAACAAAGAGCTTTAAATTCAACACATTGTGCGATAGGAAGCCAATGGAGCTGCGTAATACTAGCAGAGATGGACTGATATTTAGGGATGTTAAGTAGTACTTGTGCTGCGGCATTCTACACGACTGTAGTTTGGCTGTCTGATACTTGTCAATGCCCAAAAACAATGAGTTGCTGTAGTCTATTTTTGAAAGGATTAGTGCTTTCATTACCTTTTTTCTGAGAACCTGAGGAATAAAAGGCAGGATCTTACATAGGATCTTCAATAGAAAGAAGCATGAGGAAGGTGGGAGATTTATTTGTCCTGTGAAGTTTAACTGATTGTCGAACATCACTCCCAGGTTTCTCACCTTAGCAGATGGGAGGGGGCAGTTACCTGCCTGAGTTGGCCTCTGTGCTTGATTCCATATAGTTGGACCCTTCCCAAACTCTATGAACTCTGTTTTATCTGTATTAAGCTTGAGGAAATTCAGATTCATCCATCCCATGATGCACTTCAGCCAATTATGGAAACTGGTGGCTGTGATTTTAACCCTCGACGAGATAGATATAACTATCCAGGTGTCATCAGCGTATGAGATCAATGTGAAACCATGCGCTCTGATTAGCTTCGCCAGAGGGGTTACATAGATTTTGAATAGGGTCGGCAATAGTGCTGAGCCTTGTGGTACCCCACATGGAAGGAAACATTTCTCTGATTTCAGGTTGTCCTAGCACACCCTCTGCTCCCTACATGTCAGGAAAGAGGAGAGTAGGGTTAGAGCCATCTCTTTAATATCTATTGCCATCAGCCGCCGCCTTAGCACCGCATGGTTGACGGTGTCAAACACTGCTGATAGGTCAAGTAGAATAAGGACAGCCCCCCCCATCCAGCTGTTTGCGAATCTCCCCTCTGGCCATGATCATGGCAGATTCTGTAGAGTGGCATGGTCTAAAGCCATGTTGGGTGGAGTCTAGGAGGTTATTGGAATCTAGATAGAGGATTAGTTCAGTATTAACTGATTTTTCAAAATGTTAAGCCGCTATCGGTAGACATAGTATAGGATGGTAGTTTTTCACCTCAGTGGGGTCCAGGGAGGGTTTCTTCAAGATGGGCCTTATACACACTTTTTTCCAAGACAGGGGAAAAGTCCCAGAACTAATCACCTCATTTAGGAGAGGAGTTAGATGGATGCTGATCTTTTCTGAGACCAGATGGAAAATGGCAGGAGGACTTGGGTCAGTGGGAGACCCTGACTTAGTCAGTGACAGCAGATTGTTAACTTTCTCTGCTGTTAGTGTAGAAAAGCTGGACAGATTACTAAGGGTTAGATTCTCATAAATAATATTATCATTATTTTCAGTTGCGTTAGGGGCTGTTCTTAAGAGTTCATTGTAGACTGATTGTACTTTGGTTTGAAAGAAGTTAGCAATCTCATTACAAAAGGTTTGGTCTGGTATGAACTGGTTATCCTGTTTCCCCTTAGACAGGACAGTGATCGTCTTATAGAGCTCCTTAGAATAGTTCTTGGATGTGTCTATTCTAGTTGTGAAATAGTTCATTTGAGCTTTTTTGATTGCTTCCTTGTATTCCTCTAGGGCTACATAGTAGGCCGTTTTGTGTTCCTTGCTATAATCAACTCTCCATGTTCGTTCTAATCGTCTGCATTTGGATGTAATGGTTTTAAGGTCCGAGTTGTACCAAAGTGTTGAAGACTGGCTTCTTCTCTGTTTCTTTGTTTTTTCTGGAGCCAGCTGGTCTACTACTGATCTCATCCAGTCATCAAAGTTGTTGGCTGCCAAGTTGTTATCTGAAACACACATGGGGGATTTCTGTCAAGGGCCTCTTCAAACTCTTTTTTATGTACTTTGTGCCAGGGGTGAGCCTTTACAAAAAGTGGCCTATTTAAGTGGGACCTGTTTCTGTCCAGGATTTGTACTTTAAAGTAGATGGCATTATGATCTTTCCATGGTAGGGGAAGAGTTTTGTACAATATAATATTAGGATTATTGGTGAAGATGCCGTCCAGGTTATGGCTAGTCTTGTGCGTGGATTCAGAGAAAATTTGAGTCAGACCGAATCCCGCCAGATTGTCCAGCAGCATGGCTGAATTAAAATCACCTAAAATTGTAAGTGTCAGGAACTCTAGATAGGATTCTAAGAGAGACTGGAATGACTGAATAAATGTAGACCTTGGCCCCGGTGGCCGATAGAGAAATAGGCCCAGGAAGGTCAAGGTGTTCTTAATTTTAATATTGAAAATCATGGCCTCGGCTTCGAGTTGTTGGATAGGTTCAATGCTTATTCTGAAGCAAGAGCGATATAATATGGCATTGCTCCCCCTTTTTTACCTTTCCTGTCTACGCAGGCTACTTGATATCCTGCCGGTAGAGCAATGTTCCAGTCGGCCTCAGAAGCATCATTAGACCAGGTTTCAGTTAGAAAGACCAAATCTGGGTTCGACAGCTGCATCGTGCATTTAAATTCATATTTATGCTTTATCAGGGATAGAGAATTCAACAGAATACACTGTATGGTGTTTTCAACAATGTCCTGAGGGTTATTAACTACTGTTGGGGAGTCCCTTTTTCGGGGGTCTGGGTGGTTTGAAGATGTCAAGGTGACCCCAATGTCTTCTACTGTAAAGTGATTAAGCCTATTTGCTGGTGGAGGAGTTGTGAAAGTACTGTTTGTGGAGATAGTTAGTTTGCTCAGTGTTTCCCTAAAATACATACAAGGGGGTTACAGCACTCACCGTTGTTATACATAAGTAGCTATTCCCTGGTGTAAATTTGAGAGGGAAAATGGGCAGGGGTCCTGGCACAAGGCACAATGCGGGAGCTGAAGGGCGCAGATGGTCTTGCCTTTGGCGCACCGGTGGGGTGCCTGCAGAGCAGTCACGCCAGTGCGCAGTTTTAAGTTCTGCTGGCAAGAACAGCTAGTGCGCCGACCTTGGTCCAAGGGGGGCCCGCTCTTACATACGGGCACCGCAGGCCGTGCACAAAGCATGTTCGTCTAAAGGCAGGTACATTTATATTTATTATGGAATCAAAGTGCAAAGTGCAAACAATGCAAAAAAATCTGTTAAAAAGTACTGGATATCACAGAAAGCGAGAGATCAAAGTTACTGAGGCTGATGTCAGACACTTCACACGCTGTGTGGTCGCGCCAGCTTGCAGTTTTAAGTTCTGCTGGCAAGAACAGCTAGTGCGCCGACCTTGGTCCAAGGCGGGCCCGCTCTTACATAAGGGCACTGCAGGCTGTGCACGAAGCCTGTTCGTCTATACGCAGGTAAATTCATACTTATGTTAGAAACAAAGGGGCAGATTTATGTGGGACTTGCGCCCCTTTTATGCCGCCGTTGCGTCTCTTTTGTGACGCAGCGGCGGTGTAAACCCTGCGCCACTTTGCGCCCCATTTACATCGTGACGCATCTATGGAGATGCGTCACGGTGTAAAGCCCTGCGCCACGTGAAACCTGCGTCAGGTTTCACGTGGGCGTTTCGACACAGGGGGGGGCGTTCCGTCACAGGTACGCCCCTGAAAAGTGACTCAGTGAAATCTATAAGATTTCACTGAGTCACTTTCCCAACGCTGATGCGTCAAAACCCTGCGCCTGCTTGAAGCAGGCGTAAGGCTTGACGCACCATGTTAGGGATAGGGTAGGTTGGAACAGTGCTGGAATTGCGTCGCGCTTGCGACGCAACTTCGGCACTGCGCCAACCTTGCGGCAGCAGATGCGTCATGTATCTGCTTGTCCTTGCGCCACGATGCACTGCATTGTAAATGCGGCGCATCTGCGGTTGCGCAAGAGCAAACTTGCATGACGCATCTTCCCTGGCGCATCCATGCTGATTTGCAGGGATGCGCCAGGGAACATAAATCTGCCCCAAAGTGCAAAGTGCAAACGACGCAATAAAATCTGTTAAAAAGTACTTGCTTTCACAGGTAGCGAGAGATCACCGTTACTGAGACTGATGTCAGACACGGCACATGCCACCAGCCAACGCGGTAGTTGTAGCAAGAAATCTAGTCAAATGTGTTGTCAGGGGCGTAGCTTCAGGGGGGAGTTTGGGATGTTACACCTCCTAATAAATGTATTAACTAGTAATTAGTTGGGTACAGGTGCTTGCAGTCGGGTATGGTGAGATGTCTGTTGGATTTCACCTGGGATTTGTACACACACACACACAAATCAAAAACACACACACATGCACTCTTTCTCCTGTCTCTGTTTTGGAGATGTTAAAAATATTGCTTATTTTTCAAAATGTTGTGGTTTAAATACCGCTAACAATCCCCACTCTTCTCCCTCTCCTCTGCCTCTTAAGCCCCCCGTGATGCCCTGCTTCTCATAAAATATATTATATGCCAGCATGATTGTTGGTAAATCTGCAATCCTCCCCCCCTTCACACACACAGTATTGCTGACTAATCTTCGTTTGTGGGTGTTGTAGGAAACGTGGTCTCATGGAAGCAGATTAAGAAGAGACGCCACGGTTTCTTTCACAGCGTCAAACTTTCTGCGTTGCACTAAACTCTGGCCCTGCTGACTAAGGGAAAGACAGACACTCCAGCACTCTGTTAGATGTAGACAACTTCACTGGAGAGCTCTATTTAAGGCAGTCCCCTGCAATTGGCTGTAGCTCTCCGGGTTCCGAGGTCTGTAACGCAGACACTACACCATAGAATGAAGAGTACAGTTTGTTCTCATACTGATAGAATACCCAGAAAATGGTCTATTTTTGTCCATCACTGTCCTTATAAAGCACATGCATAGTGGTATATGATCAAGGGTTTTTCCACTTCACTGTTTGTATTAACAGCAGTGCAAGAGCATAACTCATGAAGCAGTAGACGACTACACATGAGACATTGTTCTAAGATCCTTTATTTATACAGTATGTAACAAATGAAATAAGAAACTCTGCGGATTCTAATCAGGGCCTAGCATTTCCCGTTATGCTTCCCGGTTGCTTGTAGGCCCTTTTAAACCTTTCATTTCCATAGTTACAACGTAATCCGAAGCATTTTACCTCATATTTATGCATCGCTATGGCAGTGAAAAAGAAAGTGCAAGATTTACCAAAAGGCAAGCAATTCTGAAAACAAGGAATTAGGGGGCATATGTAAAAAACGATTTTGTATTCGCAAACGCTGCGAATCGCAAAAAAACAGCGTTTGCGAATACAAAATCGCAAAATGAGATGTATGAGGCATTTCAGCAGCGCATTCTTAAGGAATCACTAATTTTGCGATTTCTTAAGTTTGCGTAAGCATTTAAGAAATCGCAAATTGCGATTCCTTAAATGCTATGTAACACGCACCCAAGTTGTGCGATTTCTCCTTAAAATTTCTCCTTGAAATCGCAAATTACCACTAACTTCAGGTTGGTGGTAATTTGCGATTTCTTTGAAAAATGCACTTTTTGGCATTTTTCAAAGTGCCATGAGGTGCACATACATGCCCTTAGGGCATGTATGTGCGCCATATGCGCATAAATGCTGATTTCAAGGGTGCATCAGGGTCTCATCATGACACCCTTGCACCTTTGAAAATGTTCTCAATTTGCGATTAGCAAATAGCGATTCGCAAATTGAGAAAGACTTCCCATTCATTGCTATGGGCCTCCTGGCCCATAGGAATGAATGGGAAGGTATTCCTTAATTGCGATTTTGCAATTTGCTAATCGCAATTAAGGAATTTTAAGAATTCGCAAAATTTGTGCGAATTTTTAGATACATCCCGTTTTGCAATTCACAAATAGCGATTCCAAAAAATCGTTATTTGAGAATCGCAAATGGAGATGTTGATACATATGCCCCCTAGGTAAGAAAAAGTCACATGGAAAAGTTCTCATAAAAGACATAGCTAACACTAGAGTTAGAGGAAAGACGCTGGTGTTCCGAACGAGTCTTTCAAGGAATAATTAAAAACCCTTAGTGCATAAACATAAACTCAAATCAATTTCTCTAATACAAATATGCATTTATTCAAGATACCATATGTGAAGAGTATTCAACCCGCAGTCACAAGACATTATTTTATTTCATAAGTTGAGATAATCATTTACACACACAGACACCTAAACACACACATGTAGAGTGTGTGTGTTACATTGAACAGTGTGCCAAATGCCACAGAGAAGAAAAACAATGTGAAAATCGGTGAACTTGTGTGTATTTTTTACAGTTGAATGTGATTTCATAGCAAAACGATTCCATGGAACGCCATTCCTGAGAAACCATCTCACCTAAACTGTATATTGAAATGTGCTGGTTGAATGTAATTTACCATTCCATAGAAACCAGATCATAGAATGTCTTTTTAGAATGACTGCACCTTTAATAGCAAAATAATGGTTGAGTCTGGGGTGGAGGGAGTTTGCCCCAAAATATCGAAGAGCTAAACAAGGGCCGGGGTCACTGAAAAGATGATCAGGGAAGCACATCAGGTCATATTAGTAAAATCCCCTGGATGGCTACAAATCCTTGGTAGAGAGAAGAACAGGTTAGGCCTGTTGCTGTATGTATTGAATAAAGCAGATTTTTAAAAAATGTTTAACATTTAAATCATGGAGAATGGATTGTGGAGTGGGTGCACCCTCCAAAAACTGAGCCTTCGGATAGTTAGAAGGAGCTGGAAAGAGTGGGTACCTCTTCCTAGACTCATTTGGGGATACTTCGATAAAGATGTCTATTTCCGTATTCACTGGTAAAATCCATGCTCTACTGAGCCTTTTTGAAGCAGGGAAACTACTGACATTTGATTGCTGAACAGAGGAGGATTCCCTCATACCAAGCATTTCTTTCAATCCAGTCTTATTCTACTTTAATATCCTGGTTGAGATTCCCTTTGATAAGGTGAAATTGTTGGACAATCTGTTTCAAGGAGGTGAGAATGTTTAGCATTCCTCTTAACCATCCAAGTATGCAGCAACTCAACCTCACAGAATAAAGCAATTTGTGTGCAATAGACTCTGATGCCCTTTTTGAAGATGGAGTATGTAGGCGGGACATGGATTTGAAGGAGCACTCTCCTTAGTAACCCTTTGAATGAAGCCCCTTCTGTCATGTACTCTTCACTTTGTTTATTGGATGCTTGGATTTAGAATATTGCCTTGAGGACGTTGATGGCATTCAAGGACTAGCGACTAAACACGTGTTTGCTAGAAGACCTATGTGGATTTGTTCAAGAATAAAACAACGCAAGGATCAACATATCAACTTTGTTGTGTGACTTGTCTTCGCATGGACTGGGTGCTGAAAGACGTTTTATGTTAGAGGACATTTGTTCCTTAAGGGCTGTTATCATGGCCGCTCCTCCCTTCTTGAGCACCAACTTATTGATATATCTGTTCTGTCGAAGGAGTAGTAAATTTGTGAGTATGCACCAGATCAAGACCCATCCAACTTTGACTTTCATAACTGAAATAAGGGATTTGAGTGGTTGTATGACAGAATATCATTGTCATAAATATCCTTTGACTTAAACCTCATGTCCTAAATATTGGTTACAAAAATATTGTCCCATTGGCTGCTGATGGTCTATTATTTATTTAACTGTGGTGGCTATTTTGTAAGAAGGACACCATATTTGTGTTAGACAATATTATGTGCACAATATTCTGGTACTATATCCTTTGTGGTGTACGTGGTTCTCTTGCAAAACTAAACCTGGTTCTATATCCCTATTGGCTGCTGACCTGGACTTTGGGGGGGAAATGTCAGCATGCATGTGCATTTTCGATTGATCTCCACGAGAATGGTAAGGGAGGTTGAAGAATTCTCTTGTGAAATAGGGGTGTTGTCTAAAAATAGATAAGGAAAAGAGGGTTTGACTGCCAGAAATCCAACTGACATTGACAAAGCCAATAGGTCTGGTGAATAACTGAAACTGCCTCTTCAGTCACTTAGGAGTTTAGCCACTCAAAATGTCATCATACATGCATTCTGTTAGTCATCCTTACACTCATACATCTGTTCACCCACCCACTGGCTCATTCTTGCATTCATCCACTCACCCATCACAAAAAAGCAGGCATATCAACTCCCATAAGCAAGTGGAAGATAAATGAAAAGAATAAAAGTAGAAAAAAACAGATGCTGGTACGCAGGCATTTGCTTGCAATACAAAAATAAAATGAAACATAGCAGAGAGACACCGTCCTGCAATAGTATTGTACATAGTGTTTCGTTCTTTTAACAGCAGCGGTCTGTGGAGGGAGTTCCGTGGGGCAGAAAGGCGGGGCGGGGCGGGGGAGGGGCAAGGTGGGGGGTACTAAACACCGGAACATGGAGAATCGGAGGTAAGTAAACGATTAAATAAATAAAACGAATTTCGTAGCGCCCTGCATCACAAACTGAGGTGCAGCGCGCGCTACGAAATTCGTTTCATTTATTTAATTGTTTACTTACCTCCAATTATCCATATTCCGGTGTTTAGTACCCCCCACCCTGCCCCTCCCCACCCCGCCTTTCCGCCCCATGGAACTCCCTCCACGGACCGCTGCTGTCTTTTAATATTCCAACATAGTTTTCACTTTTGAAAGCAATGTGCTGGCTATCATGGAATGGTAAAAACAATGACATATTATACACAATTCCATTTGAAGAGAGCTCAGGAAATATTGCATGGTGGACATATTGGTACGGTAAAAATCTGATAAACTGAGGACATTACCATTCCAAAATGGCCGACTAGTTTACAAATAGTGGGCTCACAGGATTCAGCACAATTAAGAGGGAATGAGTGTCATGTGAGCGGCCATGTGAGACTGCCTTGAGGTGCAAGATCCTGTAAAAATAAAAAAGAAGGATATAAACGAATGGGAAGGGAAATAATAGAAATCTAAAGGAATAGCCACCAGTACAGACACTGAAGTGCACTAATTTTCAGATGCGTGGGCAGATGTAAAAAGGTAAAATGCAACTAAGAAAGGACTGAAAGACATATCCGGGTTAATTCACCCACAAGAAAAGAGTATATATATAGATTTTTTGTAAATAGAGAGCTCTATCTGCAGACAAGCAGGCTGAATGGGGAATGAATGCTGATTACTCCTTTGATTGGGAGAGTGAGAAATGCTTAACTGAAGGATGACTTAAAATTAAAGCTAAATGTGTAACATGTGAATATGCAAAGATCACATGCAGATGTAGGAATATATTGATACAAGTTTGAAAAGCAAACAGATGTCACCAAAAAATAAATGATGAATCTAACCATAGACATTGATTTGCCAAAAGCCTGGAACCGTGGAAGTGACTTTAAGCACCTTTTAATGCTAGATGACGTCACTGGGTTCCCCTGTTGTCCCACCTTTAGCCCCTCAGCCTACTCTTTGCTGCTGATGAGGCAAGGAGTGGCAACGTTGTCACTTTAGAGTACGCTATATCAATTAGTTTGAAGTCCAACACAAATCTACAAAAATCACACCTTAGGTGACCATGCTTTGAAAGGGAAATGCTACTGTGCCAGCAAAATATCCACCAGCAAACCGCTTTAACAATATATATGCGGTATGAGTTTTTAAGTGGCCATAAACAAATCCCTAAAAGTAGGAACTAGAATGTGGTAGGAAAGAAAATATGAAGCCAACTTGCCTCATATTCTGCAGGGAACAAGTGATAACTGATGCTAATGCGTTTCCAAAAGAGAGCAGAAAGCTATTCTGTCTCTGCAGCAGGGCTGTAATGATGAGCCTGCTTGTTCCAATTCAAAGAATGGAATTGATTAGACAGCAGCCACGTTTGTGTGTCCATCCAAAGGCAACATGTAAAATGTAAGTTGTTTTGCTACAGCATTAATAGGTAAAGAATATCAACCAAAATTAGGAGAATCTAGACCTTTGTCAATTAAGAGGGGGAGATAAAATCGAAAGACATTGAGCTTGATTCACAAAGGTAACTTGCACTTTTGAGTAAGTTTACCACTTTTTCGTGTTCACAAACTCAGGTGTAAATTGCTACTATAAAAAAAAAAAACAGTCGTAAGTCCAATACTACACATGGCCAGCCACATGTACTGCAACACCCTCCCATGGAAAATGATGGAGGTTTGCAGTACCAGTGTAAGTTACAACAAAAGTGCAATTTGTGAATACCGAAAAATAGTGCCATATTTGCAGGTAAGCTAGGGAAAGGGGGAAACCACCTGGAAAAAATGATTTAAAACCAAAAAACAAGTTTTTAGCGATATTTCACAAAGTCTCTAACTCCATGTATTAGGAGTGCATACAATGCAGATATGCCACACTCAAATGATTAGGGAAAACAGGCATGCAAAAGAAAATGTGTTAGAAAAAAACATTTCAATTATTTGTGCCTCAGTGTTTTGCAAATTTGAGGAAAAGGTGTACATCACAGCTATGTGTTGGCGTAAGTGCAGAGAATTATGGGGCATATTTACAAGAAAAGTGACGGAGCGCAGCATTGGCCTTCTTGGCTTAACACCGTGCTCTGCCACTTTTGAAAAGTAGGGCTGCACCGTATTTACAACAATACAGTGCAGACCTGCGTTTCCTGCTGTGCTGGCGCTAATTACAGCTGCCTAGAGCCAACACAGGCACACTTGCACCATAGTGCAAGGGGGCCTGCGTTATGGGAATGATTGTTTATGTACAGGAAGGTGTGCCTTCCTGCATATAAACAATCTTAAATGGTGATTTGTGACTTCCACATGTGCTGCTTTGTGCAGCACACATAGAAGTTGCAACTAGTCATTTAGAAAATTGTTGTTTATGTGCAGGAAGGGACACCTTCCTGCACATAAACAATCTTGCATGGCGGTTTGATGTTTTTATGTGTGCTGTACAGTGCAGCACACATAGAAACAGCAAAAACGAGGAGAAATAAAGCATTTCTCCTCATTGCGCCATGTTAAGATTAGGTTTTTTTTGTCTTAAATTTGGCGCTGCCCCATAATTATGCCACCCTACTAAATATGAGGCAGTGTCAAAATCAATAGGTGTTGGGGCAGAACGCCCACATCAAAACACCCATTGCCCAACCCTTTCACGCTAAGTATAGCCTGAACGGGTGCCTTATTTACAAGGCAGCGCTCAGTTGCTGAACACTGCCTTGTAAATAAGGCAAAGCCCACATCGCCACAGGAACGTCAAAAAATGTGACGTCCTTGTGGCAATAGGGACTTGTAAATATGCCCCTATGTTTTCGTATGAATTGTGCTCATAGAGTCTTTTGAAATCACAAACTCTGCATTTCTACAGTTTGATTTTCAGTTTTTGGGCAACACTGTGTCGTCTTAAACATTTAAGAAATCGTTCACTGGCAGATGTTCATTCAACCTGTTTAATACTGGCTCCAAAACGCTTT
The DNA here is from genome assembly GCF_964204655.1 of Triturus cristatus. Taxonomy (NCBI): domain Eukaryota; kingdom Metazoa; phylum Chordata; class Amphibia; order Caudata; family Salamandridae; genus Triturus; species Triturus cristatus. The sequence goes on along the minus strand of NC_140592.1, from coordinate 804,632,726 downwards.
TACAAAGAGAGTGAAATAAATTATTCGTTCAACTCTGGCATATTTAAAACCTATTCCTATTTGTCGGTGAGGTTCCTCTGAACTTCTTGGCTTTACTTTCTCAACAGGGAAATATTAAAGAGGAAAACGAACGGTGGCGATTGTCCAAGTCACATTCCAAACAACCCTGGCTCAAAAAGGGACACACATTTCTGTGCTGTGTGCAGTGATTATGCCTCGGGGTATCACTATGGCGTTTGGTCCTGTGAAGGATGCAAGGCATTCTTTAAAAGAAGCATTCAAGGTAAGGAAGGCTGCCCTGTCAATAGTAATATTATATTGCACCATAGCGTTTTGATGATATATTTTGTTTTCTGTTCATTTCTATCGAGGTCTTGTGTTCATGCTCTCAATAAGGCGCTTTTTATGGGGTGGCCAAGTTTGGTGCAGAGATACCAGGATCTGGAATCTACATCATCGGCCAGTATCTCCACACCAAAGTCTGGCCATTACAAGTTTTTTTTCTCTAAAATGGGGAATAACTTTCAGACCCGGAGTTACAGGGTGGTTTTCAATTAAGTTTTCACCATTTTTTTCAAAAACAAATACATACTCTTCGCAAAGTGAAGAATTGAATAATTGAGGGTGTTTGCTCTGTTTTTGCTGCGAAAAGCTGCTTAAACTGTTTTCATTGTGCGAGTTCTCTGATAAAAAAAAAGGTTTTGTCCAATTGTTATCCTTCAGAAACCTTTTTTGCAGGGAAAAGTTTTACCGAAGGTAGGTGATGTTCACAAACTGAACATTTTCAATGTCGAAAATTGAATACTTGACGCTAATTTCATTCACCACAAAGAAAACTCTTATTGGGAATGAAAAATTAATACATCTGCACCAGCGGGGTCTAAAATTCTACTTGAGAGCAGATGTACAACGATCTCTGTGAACTGGGCAGACATTGCCTAAGTTACAAGAAACTAACAACAGTTACCAAAACAGTCTTTGTCCTTTGACCTGTGATTCACTGTGATGCTGTGCAGGATATTTGTTCATGCGTTTTTTAATCAGATTTAAAAATGCAAGTAATATCAGAGGGCCACACCTTAACACAATAGCATGGCCTGTAACCGGTTCAAGCTACAAAATGGAGTAGTGTATGTAAAAATCGTCAGATTTCCAGAAAGGCGGTGATTGAAAGGTCTGTTGCAGTAGAGCTGAGCTGAGTCAACCACCTGTTGAGCTAATCCCTGAGAGTTCGATATGGCAGCCATGATTGGGAGGGGCTATTTAGCTGGTGGACACATAGGCTAATTTTTTCCCATATTAAAAGTGACGCACTGGCGGCACAAGGGGCTTGTAGATAAGACCCACAGTGGTTGCAGCTGGTGGGCAAATGCACACATTTTTGGGGAACCAAAGTTATTTTCCACCATCAGAGTTTGACCCAGAGTAAGAAAGAGAAAGGCAGAAAAGATAGACTAGGGAGTTACGGGCATGAAATAGAACCTGCAATCGTAAAATAAGATGAGGGAAAGTGTAGGGTGATGGAAAAGGAAGCATGAGGTTGAATCACCACCAGGCAGCCTTGGGATCTAGAAATGTGGATACTTCATTATCAAGAATGGGTTGTTGATGCTACCATTGCAAGGTGTTGTAATGTCTTTACTGACATCCATCATGAAGTTTCATGGAGGGATGAGCAATATGGCGTTGTGGCAACTCCAGTATACGGATGATCTTGAACTAGAAGATAGACAAGATCCTAAAAAGGGAAACAAAGATGTGCATAGCAATGGCACAAGGATTGTGCGAGAAAATAAAATGCTGTTTAGAGTTCCAAACTCTGATGGAGGTTTTACAACTATATTACCTTTTGAATTTGGTCCTGGCAAAATACCGTGAACGGAATACCTACTAGCACAATAATATGAATGTAAGGTACGCAAAATGTGGAGTCAAGAAACGTTAATCTATACTTCAATATAAATACTTGTTTCCATAATATCATAATAGCTAAAATTCTGTATACGATATTATTGCACTACAAAAATAGTAATCTAGGGCCTACTTTAGAGTTTGCCAGATGGGTACTCCATCAAAAACATGACTGATATCCTGTACAACTCATGACCCGTGCATTGGGATATAAAGCACTGTAAGGTGGACATAATATCTGTCATGTTCGTGATGCAGTACCCCTCTACAAAACCCTGAATCAGGCCTTTAGTATTTTGACTTACTTCCCTTTGGTGTTCAGAAGCAATGTACAACACTTGATGGTGAGAGACTTCCAAACTACAGGTCTTTTACTCCCTTTAAATTATTCCAGTAGACAACTTGTGCATCTTTTAATTTCTGCGTTTTTTCGAATCGCCCCTTTAAATGTCTCGCCACTTACATTTCTTCCTATTGTTTAGTTCTTTTCATAATGAAGAAATCAAAATAATCCATAAATTTGTTACTTCACCTACGGTATTATTTCAGATGCACTAAAAAGGCCAGGGCTAAGCATAACTAACTGGCCAGAATCGTGCTGTGCTGCTCGTCACCCCCGGAGGGGTTGAATCCAGGGACTGCTGCCGCTGCCTTGCTGTTGTGCTCGGGGAAGAGCATCGCACGGGACTCCATTGTCCAGGAGTCCGTGCGTGAGCACACCTGCGCGGAGGTCCGCCTCCCTGCCCACACCCTTTAAAACAGCTTGCGGAACCCGCTGACGCGGGTCCCGCTTCGCACCTGAGGCCAGAATCGTGCTGTGCTGCTCGTCACCCTCCTGCCGCTGCCTTGCTGTTGTGCTCGGGAAAGAGCATCGCACGGGACTCCATTGTCCAGGAGTCCGTGCGTGAGCACACCTGCGCGGAGGTCCGCCTCCCTGCCCACACCCTTTAAAACAGCTTGCGGAACCCGCTGACGCGGGTCCCGCTTCGCACCTGAGGCCAGAATCGTGCTGTGCTGCTCGTCACCCCCGGAGGGGTTGAATCCAGGGACTGCTGCCGCTGCCTTGCTGTTGTGCTCGGGGAAGAGCATCGCACGGGACTCCATTGTCCAGGAGTCCGTGCGTGAGCACACCTGCGCGGAGGTCCGCCTCCCTGCCCACAACCTATGACTACTGGTTCCCGCTCATATATAAACAGCCACCCCTCGCAGAGCGGGACGCGCCGCGGGACGCCCAGGACGAAGCCCGGACTAAGGGCGGACAGTCTGTGACAGTCCGGGACAGGAGGGGGTAGGAGGGGGCCATATTTTTGGGCTTCATTTTGTCTGCTGTTACCTGCCAATTGGTTGTGTGATCCGCCGTAACGTAACTGCTACGAGTGTGGGGCAGTGTGTCATATAGTGGTATAACATGAAGTGACTATTAGTGCTGGGCAGCCATATATTGCACCAGTTTATAGGTTGTTGACTTGTTGTGGTGTTAACCTGTTTTTGACTATTGGTACTGGCCCAGCCCGGCATATTTATGCCTAAAGCCAAACCAGCGGCTGTATCGTCCACTATGGATAACTATTTGGTAAAGATGGTGGATAAAATTAACCAGGAAAGGAGGAAGTCCTTAGGACGATCGGGGCCTCAAAGCATGAGCCCTTCCTCTCCAATTGGATCAGCATACCAGTCAATCCCCAACCTTGATGTTAGTGTTTCTACTAATCCTCTGGTCAGTCCCATTTTGGTTGATTCTAATGATACCATAAGTGAGGCAATTGTCATTACTGTGCCCACCAATGAAGTAGATTCTGATGCAGAAATTTCTTCTGACCCAATAGTTCCAAATGTGCAGGCTCCGAGGCCACAAAGATTAATACGTTCTTGCAGGAATAATAGCAAGATCAATCAGCCCAAACGAGGGGGGAATCGCCCCGCAAAAAGAATTGACCCCTTATTGCCTAATCCTCAGCATGACCAAATTAAGATACTGGATGGTCCCACGATCAGTTTGAACAACGAGCAACTTGATTTTTTGCTTAATGCTATTGAGGCCAAGCTTGATCTACTGGTTCAACCCCTATTAACCAAACTCGCTACAATTTCTGACGAAGTAGTCAGACTGGGAGGTTTAGTGGATACATTCTTAAATGCCGCAAAGGGAGTAAATTCCGTTGACAAAGATTTTGGACCTGCTGTGGTGCCTTTTAACCCTCACATTTTAGTTCCAACAACGGCCGTGTGCAGTAATTTCAGCTCTGGGAATGATTGTGAAGTAATTTCGGCTGTCTCCAATCCACTCCCGCAGCTGCCGGTCCAAGCTAAACCTTCCTTTAGCTCAGCACTAAGGAAGCAGGTGGGTCCTAATGTAAATCTTAACAGTTCTGGTAGCCCCCAGCCGGATCTACCACCGTCCTGTGCTCCCTTTGTAGCAGTCTTAACCAATGTTCCTCCGTTAAGAATGTCCGGAAGCAACCACGGCTCTGATGAATCGCATTCCTCTTTAAAGAATAAAACCGTGGATTGGCTTCATAGGCAATGTGGATTCCCCGTAGCACTTTCAGGGGATATTTTAAGCACTAGAAGAACCAATTGGGTGGGGAAATCCCGCAAGACTTGTGGAGGGGATTGTATTGTTATTAACTTTCGAAATCCACAACTTACCTCCACGGTGTTGATTAAAGCTGCATCTCTTCCTATACGAGATGAAGGAATTTCTCTACGCCCCCTGGGGTTCTTCTATAGAGACTTTGATATTCAACCTGATGCTGAGCGTTACCGAGGGAGGTCCAGAGAATCGAATTTGTGTGTTGGTCCTACCATTCCCACGTTTAATAGATTTCAGCCCCTGAGTGGCCTTGATTGTAATGACTGACTGGGGCTACCCCAGGTGGTCCCAGGGACTGTGATCATTCCCATGGGAGAGGGTAGGCGTAGAATGGCCAATGGGGCTTCTGAATCAGTGGAGACTATTGGTTTAAATGGTCCGAGTGTTAGTCATATTGATGTTCCAGTGGATAGTGGAATTGTAAGTTCAACCTCTGGCGATAGGGAAAGGGTCGTTCCAACTAGACCCATTATTTTAGATAATAGGAGTTGGTGCTCTATCGCCTGTTGGAATGTTGCCGGTCTCTTACATAAGGATACATGTCTAGGCTGGTTTGATTTTATTAATAATTTTAAAATCATATGTTTTCAGGAAACCTGGAGTCTGGCCCCCGTTAACTATTTGGGTTTTGTTTCTTACCATTTGCCGGCTGTGGCTTCCACTTCGGGCAGAGCTAAGGGTGGGCTTCTGACTCTGATCTCTGTGGATGTACCACTAATTGTTAAGAAATATGTAACCATTGGGGTCCATTCCCATATTTTATGGCTTTCTCAGGAGCAGGGTAGAAATATCCTTTTAATCAATTTTTATAATAATGTATTTGATAATACTAGGCAGCAGGTAGTTTTTGCTTTAGAGTCCGCTTTGGCAGATATTGTCACGGGTAATAATATTGTGTTTGATTTCATTTGGCTAGGGGATTTTAACACTGCTGTGTGTCCATCCCCCGCCCATAGGATTTGTGGTTTTTTAAATTGCTGGGGAGAAGGCGTCTCTCATTTTCCCCACAATTCCTACGGAGATTCATTAAACAAAATCTTGATGTCCTATGATTTGGAATTGTTGGAGAACTTGAAGGGTGCCTCTGGTGAAACCATCCCTACATTCACGGGCCGGAATGCAAACACGGTGATTGATTTTATTTGCATCTCATCTAGCCTTAACCCGTGGTGTCCAGCCCCTCTGGTTGTTGATAACCTAATTAGCGACCATAACTGTCTAACAATGGAGGCCGTACTATGGAAGGCGAAACTAGGCCCCAATCCAAACATAATAGCTAATATTGAACCCCACCGTCCCAACGGAACTAGAATTAGATGGAAAGGGGATAAAGCTGATATCTTGTCCAACTCCATTATTAATAAATGTGTTAACGACATTTCCGTTATCTTAGAGAGTAAAGAACCAACGGATGTAATTATTCCCAAGTTTATTAACATTAATATTACTATTGATGCAAAATTTACCATGCTTCTTAAGGGAAAGTCGTGTAGGCAAAGGGGATGGTTCGATCATGCCAGCACTATTGCACTTAAGCGTCTCAAAGAGGCACTTGCTGCAAAACCTAGGGATGTAATTTTGGTTAGGGAGCTTAGAGTCACCTATCAGGCTGCAGTCAACAATAGGAAGGCCGAACTAAGGCAAGACGCTTGGGACAAGTTAGACCAGGCGGCTGAAACTTCGGATTCCTCGCTTTTCTGGGCAACAGTTAATTGTCCCTTTCTTAAGAATGAGGAGATGCCTGAACTGACGGCAAACGTTAGTGCAGAATGTTGGGTCTCCCACTTCTCCATGATTTTCGATTCGGACAAATCTCTGGATGAAGGTCCAGGTGACTGGACTGCTATTCCTCTAGATATATCCACTTCTGAGGTCCAGGATAGTATTTCTGCTAGCAAGGGAGGTAAGGCCCAGGGGCCAGACGGGGTGCCCATTGATGTCTATAAAAAAGAACCAGAGATCTGGGGCCCGTTATTAACAAACGTGTTTAACGCAGCGGTCTGCTTTGGTGTCCCACCCTCCTGGGAGGAATCTATTATTATACCTATCTATAAGAAGGGAGAAAGGAAGGATGCTAAAAACTACCGTCCAATCTCCCTTCTAGATTCCTCCGTGAAAATCATGAGCAGGGTGCTCCTGGTTAGACTTGAAGAATGGGCCGATTCTAATAACATATTGGCAAACTCCCAATATGGTTTCAGGAAGGGTCGAGGGACAGTAGAACAGTGCCTCAACCTTGAACTTCTTATTGGGAAGTATACGAAGGCCAATAAAGGTTCTCTTTTTCTCTGTTTCGCAGACTTGAGCAGTGCCTTCGACATGGTGAATCATAAGATTTTATGGGAGAAACTACTAGAAATGGGGGCACCGGAGGGCATTGTTCATTTCTTGGCCCGGCTATACGCCAATCTTAGATCTAGTGTCCGCTACGGCCCGGGAGGGGAGTGCACCCCTAAGTTCCCTATTAGACGCGGTATTAGGCAAGGGTGTGTGCTCGCCCCCCTACTTTTTACACTCTTTATCAATGAGGTTGACTCTGTCTTAAAGACCGTAGTGGCTGACACCCCTAAAACCCTTGACTCCCACGTCCCTGTTCTACTTTATGCGGACGATGCCGTTATTTTATCTAGGACCCCTATCGGCCTTCAACGCCTAATAGACAGGTTTTCCCTGTTCATCAAGGACAGGAGGTTGAAGATCAATAAATCAAAAACTTTTGTCATGGAGTGTGGTAAGAGTTGTAATAAACCGCATTCGTATTTTATTGAAGGTCATAAGGTTCAAACGGTGGACTCTTTCAACTACCTAGGTATTAATTTCTCCAAATCAGGTAGCTGGTCCAGCGAGATTAACTATGTCAGGGCTAGAATGGCGAAAAGTGCCCATGGGGTGTTTCAGTTTGCTTCTAAACTAGGGGATAAACGGCTCAAAGACATGTTGAAAATTTATCAAATGAGGTGTCTTTCTATTACCCTCTATGGTGCTGGTATTTGGGGGCACGCTCTGAGTGGAAGTTTACAAGTGGAGGAAAACCTCTTCCTTAAAAGACTTTTAAGCCTACCTACTTCGGCTTCTACCGATTTGGTGCATAGGGAGTTTGGAATCCAACATCTTTCAGACTCCGTTGCGCTTAGACCACTTATGTTGTGGCGCGCAATTTGGGTAAAGGAAGAGACCTCCCTAAATAGAGCTATCATTAAAGATTGTCTCTCTACTGACAACCATTTAAAGATTCCATGGGTTAAATTTGTTTCGGGTAGTTTTTCTGAGATCTATGGTCTTAATGTAATTGAGGATCACTATGCTGCCTCTTGTTTGACCAAAAATGAGTTGAAATCTGTCTTTATGAACCATAGGAATGTGAAGCGTGGGAGGGCCAGTGGTAACTTAACAACCTGTCTCTTCTATGAAAGCTTCAGTGAAACGACAGGGTTCCAACCGTATTTGAGTTTTGTTTCCAGACCGTCCCATAGGTTCGTGTTGACAAGAATGCGTTTTGGGATTGTTCACCATTTGGTGGCATTCCCAAGCATTAGAAAACACCCGATTGGTCCCTGCCCATGTGATAATACTACCGCACAAAGTACCATGCACTTCTTATTGTTCTGTCCATTTTATGGGAATTTCCGTTTAGCTTTTTTAAAACCTGTTTTTAAGAAATATGGAGTCAGGACTGTAAAAGATACCATGAAATTGCTATTTAACCCGTCACCCGATGTCTGTTTTTTTACTGCCACTTTTCTTCTTCCGGCCATCAAAGCAAGGCCTAGTATGTCATTTTAAAACTGTTTTAATGTATTTTTTAAATATTTCCGACTGATTTTGCCAAAATGATGTTGTTTTATATTGTAATGTTTGTGCTTTTATGGACTTTGTGTTTAAGCTCCGAATAAAGCCTTATGAACTGAACAGAACTGGCCATTTTGGGTGTCACTGGCAAACATAGGGTTCTCCGCATTGATACTACATCTACTGATTAAATCGCTACAAGTCAGGGCTGACTGGTTTACCCTCACAAGTGTTCTGAGAACCTGGATTAACAACCAAAATAATATTTGTGTTACATTTTGTTACAGCCATGGGAAATAGAATGATGAACTGCTTCAGCGGGTTGGCATTACATCCCATTTTGCTTGCTACTACTTAAGGTTTTACCAAGCAGTGCTAAGTTCTACTCCTCCTAGACCCACAGTATGATGTTCATAGTATATAAAAGTCCACCTGCACCTCTTCTGCTCTAAAGCTCTTCGTTGTTTCCATTATATTCGGAATTATTTTTTATGATTTAAGGATTCGTATGTATTCTCATGCACAAAGGCCCTCATTAACTTACGAGTTCCCAGGGATGATATTGTCGCACCTAAATCAGAGCATTTCAAGTTCTCTCAATTTATTTTTCCCAGAATGTGGAATAACATGCAGATCCAAGAATAACAGGTCCAAATTAGCAAGCTTTTCCTCATTCCAGAGAAAACAGGGGGCTAAATCTGCACACATTTACCATCTGCGTGGAGATGGCAGCTGATGTGTGTGGGGCTTTCATAAGGCCCTTTCTGAGGATGGTGTGGGATGGGGAGGGAAGATCAGGTGAGGGGAGAGCATTTGCTGCTTCTCTCCTACACAGCCAGAGAGCTGGTGGAGTTTGAGAAAAGCCAAAAATATTCTGAACATCGCAACTCGCACTCATAACCCCCAAAAAGATCAAGGCAGAAGAATGAGGTACTGCCAATTATGTTAAAGGAAGATAAAAGTGATGCAGAGAACAGTAGAACATAAAGACACCTTAAGTAAGTCAAACATTTACAGTGTACAATGTAAGACATTTCTTGAGATTTTTAACAGGGATTCAAAATACATATAGGAAAACAGGGCCTATTAGTAGTGAGTTATTAAGCAATCAAGAAAGTTGACTACTTAGAGCCCTTGATTGCCGAAAATTACTTCTGTAGAAGATGAAGAGGGCTGAATCCCCTGGGATGCATGAGAGGCTCCAGAGTAAAAGACTAAAGGCACAGATGTTGTTAAAAGTTTTACAAATTCTGTATTTGGTTTATAAAGCCTCAGAGGTTTTGGCTAAAAAAAATAGATTTATTTTTGTTATTGTTTCATAGTATTTCTACAGTGTTGCAGAGAGAAAGTAAATACATACAGTTTTTCTGCATCGATTAATGGAAAAAGTACATGGTGTGCGAGTGTAAGGTAAAAAAGTGACTTTATGGGAAATTTACCAATTCTGTTTGCTCCAGATTGAGCAATACGGGACAATCAAAGGGTCTGAGACATTTGCTTTTTACTCGTTTTAATCATCTATATTGTTTCCAATAGATATTTTGATTACAAATGCAGTGGGTCTTTCTCAAGGCAAACAATTTACAAAAAATACATATTCAGCTATTTCTCAAAAATGACATTGAAATCTGGGTGGGGATCTGTTGATTCATTGGTGCCTAATAAAAACATTAGGGGCCTCATTGATGAAAAGTGTTGCATCGCTGCGGTAAAACAGCGTTGCAACACTTTTCACTGCGCCTTCCTTGCAACACCATGGATGCGCCGTATTTACTGTACGGCGCTCCATGTCGCAAGAATTGATAAATGCGTCAGGAAGCCTGACTTATCTGTCGGCGCACAACTCACACGCATTGCTGGAGTTGTGTCGTAAGGATGATGCAACTCCAGCAATGCATGGGGGAGGCCTATACCTATTGCACTGCGTCATCCTTACGCCTGCTATGAGGCAGGCATAAGGTTTTGACACAGTGGTGTCCTAGAAGTGGTGCAGTGAAATCTGATAGATTTTAACTGCACCCCTCTATGAGGCGTTCTTGCGGGGAACGCCCACCGTGATACATTATACCTGACGCAGGTATAATGTGGCGCAGGGGTTTACAAAGTGACACATCTACCTAAATGCGTCACTTTGTAAATATGGCCCAATGTGGTGCATTATTTACACAACTGCTGTGTCAAGAAAAGTGACGCAAAAGTGACGCAAGGGGCTCATAAATAAGCCTCTAGGTTGGTACGAAAACAATTAAAATTGGAGCCAAAATATACACTTTCTGCTTCAGCCTTTGACAATGTTATTGCATTTTTAATAACAGATATCATCCTTCAGTTTGAGAGAGGATAATGCACTTTAAAATGTAGTCATTGAATTACTGGCCCGTACTTTCATTTCAACACGAGATCACAAGGGCGTGCAGAGATTGCAATTAAGGAGCAGTAGCTACAGCCACAATTTTGTCACATGGTATTTGAAAGGAAATTATTTTCACACTATGTAAAAATTAAACTTAAAAGGCCTTTGCAGTCCAAGTAACTGGAAGGTACTCCTTAGAGAAAGGTTTGTAGGTTAACATGAAGGACTTTTTCTCTTTAATCATAGTTATTATATGCCGATAAGGCTGCCAAGTCAAGATGGCAGTGGAGGCCCTGTTTCAATCAACCTCATGCGCCCTCCCCCATTTGTAAATCCCCTGTTCAAACAGTTGTGTAATTTTGATCAAAAGAGGTTCTGCTGAGCCGGTGGGACCACTTTCAACAAAAAGTAATGCCCAGCAGTCACAATGTTATGGCGGTCAGCGCAGCATTTCTTTTTGTTTGACAGAAACAACCCCTAGCAGGGTTTTGTTTCTATAATGGCAATTTTCTCCATGTGTGTGGGGGACATTGTTTACCTTTTCCAAAATGCTGAAAGAGCTGCTCTAAACAAGGTGGGCCTTCCTACATTCAGTAAATAGCTGAGGCGGCACCTTTGGAAACCTGACAGCTCATCTACCCCTAAATGAGGAGGACTTACTGTATGTTTGGTGTGGAGACCACCTCTCATTTATAGATGTTGTTTTATTCTGCCAAAACCCAAATCTTTTCTATATTTCAAAAATTAAAAGGACAAGTAGCATCTGGCAGAATTTGGTCTGTTGAATCATCAATTTACATGATAGTGGCAATAAATATGTGTATTGTGTTGGAAGGATTGGCTTATATTCTTATATTTTCACCCTTAATGAGGCAATGGATCGCTCCAATTTGCATCTGTTTCCTGGGCGCCCATTTGCAGTCTGTGGTAGATGTAGAATGTCGTATGTAGAAGATGTTGCATGAAGTTCAAAGACAAGCTTCGAACAAGGTGCAACATATGTCACTGCTCATAAGTGTAAAGTGTTGTGGAGAGTGTGAGAATAGAGATAGTCACACAAAGTTAATTTCAAATATGTACAGATCATCATCTACAACTTACGATTATATACATGGGAAGAGAGAGGCTGTTAGTACTCCCCCAAATCCCAGGTGATTATCAATTCTTATTAATACAGGGATTGAGTTTCAAGGTTTATCTGTCTGGACCGAGAAGGAGCGGCACCAATTTGTGACTTTTTGAAGGGTGGGCTGATCAGCAGTGGAGCCAGCCTGGAGAGCAGTGGTCTTGTTTGACAATAGGTATGAAGTCTTTGTTTCAAGTTAGTATGCCGCAGTTCTATGGTTTGTATGATCAGCACTGCACACTGATTATCAGGTGATCTTTCTAATTATTGGCAGCCTGTCAACAGCTATGATATCAGGCATGTTGGGTGTTCAAATAAATAGATTGAGAATCTGTCTAGAAGCTGCATTCTGGATCCTCTGTCATTTCTGTATAATAAGGAGGAGTGCTGAAACGTATAGCCTATTGGCATAATAATGATGGGAGAGTACTAAGTCAGTGCTAGCTGGAACCTTATTGAGAGGGCGAGGTTTGGAAATATTTATCAAAGACGTGTCATCATGTGGAAACTTTGCCTGGCCACTTGATTCAATTGCAGTACGAGGGAGAGATTGGAGTCCATAATTACCTCCAGGTTCCACACTTCAGTGTGATAATGGGGGCTAGATTGTTTAAGGGTGATAGTATGGTCTGAAGTGAAGCTTTGTGAACAATGGCTAGACGACCCACAGTATTTTTTTGGCTAGAATATTTTCATAAGTATCTAATTTCGAGCAGGGAGAGCTTCATGTGAAATGGGTAGAATTTCATCACTGAGTCAGCCTTCTGAGACAAAAGCTTAAAAAGAATACATTAAAAAAAGTTTGAGTAGTAGCGCATTGTTTGCAAGAGCATTCATTCACAAAGAAAAATGGTGAGCAAAATCTTTCCGAACTGTGGGAATTTCTTACTTTGCACAGAATCTCATCTGCTTGGCTGCAATAAATAAAGAGTGATTGGATGCAGCAGATTGTTTCTGCTCGTATAATAACTAATCTAGACATTTCAAAGTCTTGTAGAAAAAAACTGAAACTATTGCTGCAGGCTTACTTACAACATGCTCCAGAAGAATTTGACCCTACTTTTCTGTAAAAATAAGTCTGGTACTAAAAGAGAGGAAAATAAAGACGACATTAACTACATGTTTGCCTTGGATTAATATGTTGAAAAATCATCCTACAATGATAAACTATGTGACCATTTGGAGAATAGAGTGGGGGAAAAATGGTGCTTTCTGGCACAGTTCAACTGGCTGTCAACTAATGAGGTCAAGGCAAGGAGAAACAAGAACCTACCCAGTATCTGCCTGCGTAGTGATCAACAGATTGAGTACATGCCATATCTGCTTTTGAACAGTCACAAATGGAAGCTCCTAAAGACAGGTTTCTGGTCAGATTTCTGCAATTGGCAGAAAAGGGAAAGCACGCTTAACTATCCTTTGTACTATTTGATAATCTTACGTATGTTTTGAAAGCATTGTCTTCATCAGTTAATACATCTAAAAGAAAGAGGAGAAAAATACGGCCAATCAATTGCTAGAGCAGCTTCCACCCTAGAAGTAGAGCCACATAGATCACAAAGGGGTGGATAAAGATAGTTGTATGGTCCAAGCAAACTTCAACTCCAAGTATGAGATCCCTAGATTGCATGGAGAGATTAGACTTTGCAGGAGTTACAGATGAACTATGAAGAGATACCCAGAAAACCCAACTTATCCTGAGAGGGCCACCCTCCCCTTATGGATGCATGAAAAGTGGAAAAACAATCTCTTTCAGTGATCAAAACTCTTTTCTTTCCTCATCCGACTCTTTCCAGAATTTTCACTTTTTACTGCTTAAGTATTTTTTATTGATGTTTTCTGTTTTGCTAAGCAAAAATCCTTGTGGCTGGATGCAAATAAAGAAATAAAAATCTAACTCCAGTGTGTTGTGGAGATATTTGTAACCTAAAGGGACAGGTTTGAATCCCTGCATGCCAACTGAGTTTTTCCTAGCACTAATAGAGATATTTGTTACTATTACCTTTCACAATGCTATTTATTTTATGTACTTCATAAGGGTGTAAAGCTCAGTTGTCCTTGCTCTTTGAACAGCAGTGTATTATTAGTTATTTTCATAATACAGGTCACTGGTGCGTATTATATCCAAATTGGAATAGTAAATCAAACACACCCCTACCTGAATTTGAGCACTGGACATCAAAATTAATTTCTGATGAATATTTCTACCTGCAGATTTCTCACCTTTAGAACATTCCCAAATGGCACAGATCCAGAGAACTTTCAAGCAATCGCTCCTGTGCTTCAGTAGGTGGTGCTGTCTGAGTGAACAATGGCCTCTGACCACCCAGGAAGTGACAGAGGAGAGCCGAACACTGACGTTATCTCCTTTCTTCCTTTGCTACAGATTAAGAGCTCTGCTCCCAGCTTTGTCATTTCCTGATATCTTCAATAGTCTTAGAAATTGTGCTAGGGAAGAAAATGTTTCCCTCAAAACCACAGGATTCAAACTGTGCTGTGACTGCAGTAAGCAGATGCCAGTCATTTGATCTCCAACACATGTGTCGGGTTTTGGAAAGTGCTGCGATATGTGCTCCCTGATGCAGCTGAAGGCAATTAGAGAGTGGGAAGAAAAGTTGTATGTCACCGAACACTACAATAGATTGCATTTGAGGCAATGATCTCACTCCCTCTCCAGGTCACTGGGCTTCTCCAGCTCCCGTTTGCAGGGGCATTCCAGTGCAAACCTCGGTCCAGCTCAAAGTCCACAGGTAAGTTGCAGTCTAAGGCTCCTCACAAGTGAAAGAAGGCCAAATGGAATTAGTATCCCTACCACCAGTCTAGGTAGGGGCCATCAGTCACAGGACATACATCTGGCCTTTTTCCAGGTCTGATTCACACTTCCAATCCTGCTCCAAAGTCCATGCTGGTGCCTTCCTTTCGACTATGAGATTTCAAATGAGCAGCCGTGAAACAGGTCAGTTCCCAAACCAATTGATATGGTGCTGACGGCGAGGTTGCTTTGGCCTGTGTAAAAAGGGAATGTTATTCAGACTGGATGAGACTGCTACAAATGTGATATATATATAGTTGAGAGGTGATCTGTCAGATTGAGATTTTGTCCTGTGGTGACCCACTATAAATACTTTATGGGTCGAAACATCAACACTGACCGGGAGATCATTTAATATGAAATAATTTCTAATTCTGGATCAGTATTAGGGCTAAACTGATAATTCTGAATTATGGATACCCACGATGTATATATGCATCATATTTTAATTGTTTCTCTATTGTACTCATGAGCACTGTGCTGTTTGCACTTTATTGCTTTATTTTCTAGCACCTTATGTAAAGAACAATACATTTGTGATTTTTGGAGATGATAAACACTGACATGTACTTTAACCTCATGAGTTATCTTGATTGAGTCCCACGAAACCACTTGTTCTATGTTTTGGTCCCTTCCTTGCTGGCACCGCTGCCAACTCTGCTATGCCAGATCTATTCCTATGTCGGTCTTCGATCTGGAGGTGACACCGGCCCATACTAGACCTATGTCAATGTATGAAATAACCGAAGCGCAGTCAACCATACTTGAGCCTGACTCCCAACCTCTTCCACAACACCCTTACCACCAGAGGTTGAAGGGCATATTTGAATACAGTCTAGGGTTTGCAATATACTCCCCATGATGACATCGATGATGATGAGGTAAACAACCTACTGTCCCTCATTAAACAGATACAGGTCTGTGGGCCGATTGAATGTAATTGGGTTGAATACCTTTACAATAAACTCAGCTGAAATCCACACCTAGTATACCAACTGAAGAAAGTCCCCTTTTCATAGTTGTGGTGCGCAGAGCAGCGGGTTTCCTTTACATACAACTGCCCATAATAGAAACAAAATCCAACCTACTTTTTGAAATTCGTATCTCTGATCCGGTCCCTATAGAGGTTGGAGCTTCAAGCTATCTTTCTACTTGTCATCAAAGGGAAGGTGGTTCATATTCTAACAGAACACGTGTGGTACTATTGCAATAAGTCATTTGGTACTGCAACAATCAGTGTAGGATGAGGTCTTTGAGTCTCTGTCAAGGGGCCCTACATTTTTGGAGGAGGCTGGGTCTGTAGGGGATTTTTCTAGATGACCAACCATCTGGCAAGGTTCCTGTATGCTTGAGCGACAAACTCAGCAGGCGGTGGCTGGTCTATCATAAACGGCCTCTTTACATCAAGCTATCAGCAACCAGTACTAATAGAGATAAACTTTTTTTGCCACTGCTAAGAATGTGCAATGTCAAGATTACTGCATGCTGAAGTTTATACCAGGAACGTCATAAGGAGATACTTTTCACCTGAGGTGGACCGCAAGTGTCCTGTACTCACTCCAACCATTACCTCTACTCTTTTGAGTTCTGAAGAAATACAAGAAACACTAGGCTCAAGTCATCTTAATAGCCCGGATTGGGCCTGGGGAACATGGTCCACAGATCTCTTGAGCCACCTACCCCTTCTGGAGGGACCTCTGTCTTAGGATCGGGGCAGGGTGATGCACCTGTATCTCCGTAATCTACACCTCCATGCATGGAGATTGAATGGCACTATTTGAGCAGTTTGAATTTGTCATCTGAAGTGTATTTGATCCTAGCAACCAGACAGCACTCAAGCAAATCCATTTATTGCTGGTGCTGGATCAAGGTAGTGGCCTGGTGTGATCTTGATACCTTGCAGGCTAAGCTATTAGATGGGTTATTATTTGTTTCGTTGTTGGCCTGGCCCCGCAAGGATTTCAAGTGGGCACAATTAAAGGTTACATGTCTTCACTTTTGACATTTTTATGTTTGATAGAGCAGCCTTTCCTCTTCAAATGACCTTTTGTGATGCATTATATGAAAAGCTTGATGTGTTTGTTTCCCCTTAAACTCTTACATCATACGTCAGAGGGACCTTAATTTGATTCTCATGCTTCTTATGTGCATGTTGTTTCAGCTCGTGTACAACTGCTCCTTGTGGCTCCTGATCATCAAGATTGTTTTTCTTACTGCTACCACTTCGGTGTGCTGTTGTCAATGAGTTGCACCTTCTATGCACCACCTTCTTTCCTGACAAATTGGTGCTGAGGACCTGGGCCGCTTTTCTGCCTAACGTGGTATTACCCTTTCACTTGGGACAATTCATCACACTATCAGCATTTTTCACTCTGCCCTCTCCTTTGAAAGTGGATCAGAGACTCTATTGCCTGTATCCCAAGAGAGTTGTAAGAATCTACATAAGCATCAACACTAATCCACATGAAGGAGCATCATATTGATGAAAAGCTTTTCATGGGGTTCTGTGGTGCTGGAAAGGGGTTTAAGAAGAGGATGAGGACTCTATCAAGGTGGATCACCCAGTGCATAAACATGGGCTACATTCTAGCCAAGAGGGAGCTCCCAGAAGGCCTAGGGGATCATTCCACTTGAGCCAAGGCCATCACGATGGTATTGGAAAGGGAAGCTTCTGTAATGGACATGTGGTAACTTGATTAATGACATAAGGGCATAAGTTTACCAAGCACTATAGTCCTTAGTGAGGCCATTTTGCATGTTTGGTCGTGCAATCTGTTTTGGTTAGAATCCACTCGTCAGACCATCCCACACCTTTTGAGGAGGTACTGTTGAGTATCTAATCGAAGGACGAGGAATCTCTAGTTAGAAGTAACCATCAGAAGAACAAGTTACTTACTTTCAGTAATGTTCTTTCTTCCATGTTTTTTTTTAAATTTCTATTCATGATAATGCCATACAAATATGAATCACCATTATTCTTTATCTAGCAATCTTAAAAAAGGGATAGAATAGAATAGGATAGATAAATAAACAGTTACTTTAGCCTATACACAACGACACAGGTATAAAAATATAGTAGATATCTAAACAGTGATACTTCATAAATAGTTCTTAACAGTAATTAAAAGTTCATAGAGGGTAAATAAATATTCAGTCCTTCATATATTCAATCACTGGATCCCATATTTCCATACCCAGTGTTAATCTGGGCATCGCAGGCATTGACTCTGCACATATCGGAGCTGGGATTTTACTTTGTCCGTGTCGTCAGACCTGTGGGGACGCTGCGCTGCACTTGGAAGGGACGTTGTGGAGGTTTTGATTCCCGGGACTGCGAGGACCAGGGTGCTCACTGTTGAACTCATCCAGCACACCTGTTTCCTCTTCCCGACCCCGCCTCCCTCATCTACTCCACATCTCCTTTCTTCCTTTGCTACAGATTAAGAGCTCTGCTCCCAGCTTTGTCATTTCCTGATATCTTCAATAGTCTTAGAAATTGTGCTAGGGAAGAAAATGTTTCCCTCAAAACCACAGGATTCAAACTGTGCTGTGACTGCAGTAAGCAGATGCCAGTCATTTGATCTCCAACACATGTGTCGGGTTTTGGAAAGTGCTGCGATATGTGCTCCCTGATGCAGCTGAAGGCAATTAGAGAGTGGGAAGAAAAGTTGTATGTCACCGAACACTACAATAGATTGCATTTGAGGCAATGATCTCACTCCCTCTCCAGGTCACTGGGCTTCTCCAGCTCCCGTTTGCAGGGGCATTCCAGTGCAAACCTCGGTCCAGCTCAAAGTCCACAGGTAAGTTGCAGTCTAAGGCTCCTCACAAGTGAAAGAAGGCCAAATGGAATTAGTATCCCTACCACCAGTCTAGGTAGGGGCCATCAGTCACAGGACATACATCTGGCCTTTTTCCAGGTCTGATTCACACTTCCAATCCTGCTCCAAAGTCCATGCTGGTGCCTTCCTTTCGACTATGAGATTTCAAATGAGCGGCCGTGAAACAGGTCAGTTCCCAAACCAATTGATATGGTGCTGACGGCGAGGTTGCTTTGGCCTGTGTAAAAAGGGAATGTTATTCAGACTGGATGAGACTGCTACAAATGTGATATATATATAGTTGAGAGGTGATCTGTCAGATTGAGATTTTGTCCTGTGGTGACCCACTATAAATACTTTATGGGTCGAAACATCAACACTGACCGGGAGATCATTTAATATGAAATAATTTCTAATTCTGGATCAGTATTAGGGCTAAACTGATAATTCTGAATTATGGATACCCACGATGTATATATGCATCATATTTTAATTGTTTCTCTATTGTACTCATGAGCACTGTGCTGTTTGCACTTTATTGCTTTATTTTCTAGCACCTTATGTAAAGAACAATACATTTGTGATTTTTGTAGATGATAAACACTGACATGTACTTTAACCTCATGAGTTATCTTGATTGAGTCCCACAAAACCACTTGTTCTATGTTTTTGGTCCCTTCCTTGCTGGCACCGCTGCCAACTCTGCTATGCCAGATCTATTCCTATGTCGGTCTTCGATCTGGAGGTGACACCGGCCCATACTAGACCTATGTCAATGTATGAAATAACCGAAGCGCAGTCAACCATACTTGAGCCTGACTCCCAACCTCTTCCACAACACCCTTACCACCAGAGGTTGAAGGGCATAGTTGAATACAGTCTAGGGTTTGCAATATACTCCCCATGATGACATCGATGATGATGAGGTAAACAACCTACTGTCCCTCATTAAACAGATACAGGTCTGTGGGCCGATTGAATGTAATTGGGTTGAATACCTTTACAATAAACTCAGCTGAAATCCACACCTAGTATACCAACTGAAGAAAGTCCCCTTTTCATAGTTGTGGTGCGCAGAGCAGCGGGTGTCCTTTACATACAACTGCCCATAATAGAAACAAAATCCAACCTACTTTTTGAAATTCGTATCTCTGATCCGGTCCCTATAGAGGTTGGAGCTTCAAGCTATCTTTCTACTTGTCATCAAAGGGAAGGTGGTTCATATTCTAACAGAACACGTGTGGTACTATTGCAATAAGTCATTTGGTACTGCAACAATCAGTGTAGGATGAGGTCTTTGAGTCTCTGTCAAGGGGCCCTACATTTTTGGAGGAGGCTGGGTCTGTAGGGGATTTTTCTAGATGACCAACCATCTGGCAAGGTTCCTGTATGCTTGAGCGACAAACTCAGCAGGCGGTGGCTGGTCTATCATAAACGGCCTCTTCACATCAAGCTATCAGCAACCAGTACTAATAGAGATAAACTTTTTTTGCCACTGCTAAGAATGTGCAATGTCAAGATTACTGCATGCTGAAGTTTATACCAGGAACGTCATAAGGAGATACTTTTCACCTGAGGTGGACCGCAAGTGTCCTGTACTCACTCCAACCATTACCTCTACTCTTTTGAGTTCTGAAGAAATACAAGAAACACTAGGCTCAAGTCATCTTAATAGCCCGGATTGGGCCTGGGGAACATGGTCCACAGATCTCTTGAGCCACCTACCCCTTCTGGAGGGACCTCTGTCTTAGGATCGGGGCAGGGTGATGCACCTGTATCTCCGTAATCTACACCTCCATGCATGGAGATTGAATGGCACTATTTGAGCAGTTTGAATTTGTCATCTGAAGTGTATTTGATCCTAGCAACCAGACAGCACTCAAGCAAATCCATTTATTGCTGGTGCTGGATCAAGGTAGTGGCCTGGTGTGATCTTGATACCTTGCAGGCTAAGCTATTAGATGGGTTATTATTTGTTTCGTTGTTGGCCTGGCCCCGCAAGGATTTCAAGTGGGCACAATTAAAGGTTACATGTCTTCACTTTTGACATTTTTATGTTTGATAGAGCAGCCTTTCCTCTTCAAATGACCTTTTGTGATGCATTATATGAAAAGCTTGATGTGTTTGTTTCCCCTTAAACTCTTACATCATACGTCAGAGGGACCTTAATTTGATTCTCATGCTTCTTATGTGCATGTTGTTTCAGCTCGTGTACAACTGCTCCTTGTGGCTCCTGATCATCAAGATTGTTTTTCTTACTGCTACCACTTCGGTGTGCTGTTGTCAATGAGTTGCACCTTCTATGCACCACCTTCTTTCCTGACAAATTGGTGCTGAGGACCTGGGCCGCTTTTCTGCCTAACGTGGTATTACCCTTTCACTTGGGACAATTCATCACACTATCAGCATTTTTCACTCTGCCCTCTCCTTTGAAAGTGGATCAGAGACTCTATTGCCTGTATCCCAAGAGAGTTGTAAGAATCTACATAAGCATCAACACTAATCCACATGAAGGAGCATCATATTGATGAAAAGCTTTTCATGGGGTTCTGTGGTGCTGGAAAGGGGTTACAGAAGAGGATGAGGACTCTATCAAGGTGGATCACCTAGTGCATAAACATGGGCTACATTCTAGCCAAGAGGGAGCTCCCAGAAGGCCTAGGGGATCATTCCACTTGAGCCAAGGCCATCACGATGGTATTGGAAAGGGAAGCTTCTGTAATGGACATGCGTTAACTTGATTAATGACATAAGGGCATAAGTTTACCAAGCACTATAGTCCTTAGTGAGGCCATTTTGCATGTTTGGTCGTGCAATCTGTTTTGGTTAGAATCCACTCGTCAGACCATCCCACACCTTTTGAGGAGGTACTGTTGAGTATCTAATCGAAGGACGAGGAATCTCTAGTTAGAAGTAACCATCAGAAGAACAAGTTACTTACTTTCAGTAATGTTCTTTCTTCCATGTTTTTTTTTTAATTTCTATTCATGATAATGCCATACAAATATGAATCACCATTATTCTTTATCTAGCAATCTTAAAAAAGGGATAGAATAGAATAGGATAGATAAATAAACAGTTACTTTAGCCTATACACAACGACACAGGTATAAAAATATAGTAGATATCTATACAGTGATACTTCATAACTAGTTCTTAACAGTAATTAAAAGTTCATAGAGGGTAAATAAATATTCAGTCCTTCATATATTCAATCACTGGATCCCATATTTCCATACCCAGTGTTAATCTGGGCATCGCAGGCATTGACTCTGCACATATCGGAGCTGGGATTTTACTTTGTCCGTGTCGTCAGACCTGTGGGGACGCTGCGCTGCACTGGGAAGGGACGTTGTGGAGGTTTTGATTCCCGGGACTGCGAGGACCAGGGTGCTCACTGTTGAACTCATCCAGCACACCTGTTTCCTCTTCCCGACCCCGCCTCCCTCATCTACTCCACACCTCGCAGCCCCCGCTTCGCGGGAGCCGCTCGCAGGCATTGACTCTGCACATATCGGAGCTGGGATTTTACTTTGTCCGTGTCGTCAGACCTGTGGGGACGCTGCGCTGCACTTGGAAGGGACGTTGTGGAGGTTTTGATTCCCGGGACTGCGAGGACCAGGGTGCTCACTGTTGAACTCATCCAGCACACCTGTTTCCTCTTCCCGACTCCGCCTCCTTTCTGACTTCCCAGTACTACAAGGCCCCCGCCCACAAGCGCTAGCGGGATGCGCACGGGACGCAGCCCTTGGCGAAGACCGGGCAAAGAGCGGGCCGTTTGAGGCCGTTCGAGCAAGGGTGAGCTCGGGCCAGGGCCCCCTATAGCTGCTTGAACCCTGCAGTGTATCTGGTGGTGGGTGTGATCATGACAACCAGAGAAACGAGGAGCAAGAGCGCTTTGGCAACCGGGAGGACAATAGGTACTCTGGATACGTACTTTACCAAAGCTGGGTCCCTTCTCATAGATGAGATCTCTATCCTTGAAAGACGCATTTCGCAAGAATTTGACTGGGTGAGGAGATCTTCCTTGGGACCCCTTGCTCGTGCCGTTACTCCCATGAAATCGCCTAACTGTACATCAGTAGTCGCAGGGGGGGTTAAAGGCATGTCTGCTCTATCATCTCAACCAGACCCCAATTGTTCTGCTTCCCCCTCTATTGATTGTGATAACTCTGGCAATACAGAGCTTAGCATATTACCTCTTCCATCTTGTAAAGGTTCCTTATCCCAGATTAATGCTAAAGGAGCTGTTTCTAAGACGAATATAAGCATTAATAGGGAGACCACGCAGCTATTACAGGGAGAGAAGGAGGGAGCTATTTCGAAAAGGAAAAAAGGGCTTATATGATAGGGGGTAGAAAACCTAAGGCTTCCAAACCTAATTATAGGGGTAAGGGAAACCAATCGGATTCAATCAGTAAAGGGCTAAATGTGTTGCGTAAAACAGGAGCCCTGTCCCACCAGACTACGGCACAAATCTCTCCTAGTAAACATATTCCTGTAGGGGTGGAGGATTCCACTTTCTTAAGCCTTCGCACCTTATTGAGGGAACTGCTTATTCCCTGGAAGATCGCCTGGCGAACATGGAAATATGCTTATTGGATTTACGAAAGGGACTTTTAGATTTAGCAGCAGGCCAAAGAGCAAGTATGTACAGAGCCCATGGGACTACAGCTGGGTCCTCCAATACACTTATTAATCCTGCTACTCTGCCTCCTGCACCTTTAACAGCTATTCCCCTAGAGAATACTACTTCAGTCCCCTTGTCAAAACCTGTTCCTGAAATTCCTTGTAGCCAACAACCCCCGATAGTACCCACTAGTAGGTCTAATCCAGTTTCCCTGGCCTCTACGTCCGGTCAGGAGATATCAGCAAATGCTGTAATAAACTGCTCAACCAGGCAAGTCAGCCCCCATAACTGGCGAAGAGTAGTAAACTTGCCCCCAGAGGCGGCAGTTTATACTGTCATCTTGAAGGGGGTACCTGTGCTTCGCGGAAATGTGGTGGAACTCCATGATTCCGTACATAATAAAGTTATTAGTTGGCTAAATATCCATAAGCCTCTACCACCTAATCTTAATGGAGAAATCCTCATGGTAAGAAGGGTCCCATGGATTGGATACACCGACAAGAAAAGTGTTGGGGACTGTATAATTGTAAGTTTTAAGAACCCGAATGTTGTGTCTTACATCTGCAACTCGCCTGGCAATATAGGAGTTACATCTATTGAAGTGGTCCACTTGTCATATGTTTATCCCAACACATGCAATTCGATTATGAATAGGGATGACGGATGGACCCAGGTGGGATCTGTTGGTGCTGGGTCTAGATTTAGGCCCACTTGCAATGTTTTCACTAACTATGGCAACTATATACACCCTAATAGATATAGTTGTCTTGACCAGGTAGATTGACTTTACAAGGGACTGGGGTCCATGAGAGGTGAGATAGATATCACCATCCAAAAATCTGGTGCCTTCCGACGGGAGAATTTGATATCTACTAGCTCCCATGGTCAAGCAACTAATTCACCTCTGAGTCTACTAGGTTATACTAATAACAACCTAAAATTGATAGTCCCGCCTCTTTCCAAAGTTGCCCCTATTGTTCCACCGATCTTGGAAATACCACAGCATATGCCCATGGCTTTAACATTGGACGCTGTGCCGGAGAACATTGGGGGACCAGGAGTAAAATCACCTGTTGGAATTCTTAAGGTTCTTTCCTGGAATGTGGCAGGCATCACTAATAAATTAGATACGAGTGACTGGGAGTCCCTAATAGGCAAGAGTGATATCTGCCTTTTTCAAGAGACCTGGGCGAGGGAACCGCTGTGCAGAGTAGGTTATGCAGTGTTTGAAATTAATGCAATTTTGACTGGTAGAGGGAGGCCATCTGGTGGTCTGGTGATTTGGGTAGCGATTCACATTGGATGCATTGCGGAAAGTGTACCGACGCTCTCGCAGGACATACAGTGTGTCCTACTCAAGTGGCCAAATGTTTTAAATCTAGCAATCATTCATGTGTATTCCCGCCCAGTTAGTGTGGCTTCGGAATCCCCCACACTAGACGATCTTTCGTGCTTTTTGGGTCGTCTCCCCAATGACTACACGATAGTGGTGGGTGGTGATTTTAATTCCCACTTTGAACCCTTGGAAGGTCTAAAGGAAGGTGCCTTTACGGCTGAAGATGACTTCTGGGGTGTCCCGCCTTGTCAATCTCCCTTTGCCAAATCCTGGTCCCCTTTAGCTGTACAAATTATGTCCCTAACGTTAAATTTTTCTATAAGGGCTTGTAACGGCCGTACTACCTCTGATATTCCCTCTGTATGCACCTTTAATAGGAAGAATCACGAATCTAGGCTGGACTACATATTTGTAGATACCAGCCTTTGGTCTAAGATCCTGGACTTCCGAGTAATAGTAAGAACAGACAGTGACCACAATGCACTTTTTTTTTTTGAAAAGATTTTATTGTGCATAAAAAGGGTTACAAACACGGGCCTACAACCACCAGGGCCGGCCGCTAGTAGTCGAAGTGTTCCAGCATATCAGAAAACAATGACTGGCCCACAGGGGCTCCGCACTATCACAGTAGATCAGACTGCACATAAGGGAAATCAGAATACACACTTTTAGTATAAATAACAACAAAAAAGAAAAATACAAAAATACAACAAACAAGGCGAAACGACTTATGGAGGGCGGCGAACACCAGCCGGGGGAGTCAACACCCAACCACCCGAGGGCGGTCAAAAAAGAAGACCTGAGAGGGAGGGGGGGGCCACGAGAGAACCAAATCTGTACTCCAAAGTACGAGATACACAAGGAACCCTCAAGGATCAGGGGGACGAGGCAACCCCGGACGTATCCACCAAAGGGGGAGCACAGATAGACCCACGATACGCGTTCCACTGCCCCCAAATTCTACCCCAAGCCCCCGGTTTACCACGCGCCACATACACCGTTTTCTCCCTGAACATGCACCAGTCCATGTTCTCCTTCCAGACGGACACGGTGGGAGGCCGCTGGGAACCCCAAAGCTGTGCAATATCTCTCTTTGCAATCATGTTCCCCAAGGCCGCCCACCGAGCCTGAGCCGCATTGCAGTCATTGGGCTCCCATACATTCAGCACACAACGACGCACCTCCGGCAGCAGAGCGACCCCGGTGACTCGTCTCATAATATCATGCACCCGGCGCCAGTATTCCGCCACCTCGCGGCATTACCATAGGATATGGAGAAAGGTAGCACTGAGCCCGCAGCCACGCTTACAGAGTCCGTCGTCTGAAAACCCCATCGAGACCAGGCGGGGGCCCGTCACATATACACGATGGAGAATCTTAAGCTGGACCAGGCGGAGACGGGCCGGGATGGCCACCTCCTTAGGGGATGACAGTGCAGTCTGCCAGTCCTCATCGTCCAGCTCCACCCCATCTCCCGTCCATGCCTCCCGAAGACGCACCAAGAGGTCAGCCCGATTGTTTATCAGTTTTTTGTAAATCAGGGAGATAGTACTGTCGGGGACGTGACCATCGAGTATGCGGTCCTCGAGAGGCGAAGAAGAAGGGACCGTGGTCCCCTCCCCAAAGACCGAAAGCAGGGCGTGCCGAACCTGTGCATAACGGAAGAACTCTCTGTCACTAAGCTCATACTCGCGCTGAAGCGCCGCGAAGGATTTAACCGCACCTTTAACCCACAGGTCCCCCACTCTGCTGATGCCGATCGTATCCCAGCGCTCGAAGCCTTTCGTTGTCCAGAGGCTTCCCAAGCGGTCTGAGTCGAATAGAGGAGTGGCGCACGTTAAACGCTCACTCCAGCCCATCGCAACGTTAGCCGCCTTCCATACACTGACCGCAATCCTGGTAGGGCCCGTAAGGGCCCTACCAGCAGACCGCGAGTAAAGCGCTCTGTTATAGTTACCGCCGGGGAGCAGGAATTTATCCATCTCATATGCCGGGTTCGAACCAGGAGCGTACGTAGCATGATTAATGGCAGACAGCTGGGAGGCCCAATAGTACCGTCTAATATCAGGAAGCGCGATGCCCCCGTCATACCAGGAAAGAGTCAGCTTGGCCAAAGCGATACGCGATCGCCCGTCCCAAACCAGTCTCCTCTGCAAACTCTCCACCTCCCTAAAGTAGGCCGCAGGAATGACATCGAAGGAGTTCTGGAGTGCATAAAGGAATCTGGGAAGGGACATCATTTTAAACAGCGCCGCGCGACCAAGCGGAGACAAGGGCAGCTTACACCACCGAGCCGTATCTGCCCTCAAACGCCGGAGTGGAGACAGGAGATTCTGCTCATAGCGGACCGCCGGATCCAACGAAACGTACACCCCCAGGTATTTAAAGCCGGACTGTGATATTTGGAGCGGAAGCCGAGGCGGCAAGAGAGGAAGACCACCAGAGATAGGGTACACACAAGATTTGGACCAGTTGATTATCAGACCCGAGTTTTTCCCGAAGGAAGTAAGGACATCAAAGAGAACATTGAGCGACTTCCGCGGTGAGGTGAGATACAAGAGAATATCATCCGCGTACAATGAAACCCGATCCTCGAAGCCCGGGGCCCACCGGAGCCCTCTAATCGAGGGCTCCCAACGGAGCCAGGCAGCGAGCGGTTCCAGGGCGAGAGCAAAGAGCAGCGGGGACAACGGGCACCCCTGCCTAGTTCCCCTCCCGAGAGCGAAAGGCCGAGAAACCCGCCCATTGACAACCACCTGAGCCATTGGTCCAGCATAAAGGAGCTTCACCCAGCTAAGGAACCCCTCCCCAAAACCAAACTTCGCCAAGACGGCCCAAAGAAATGGCCATTCAATGGTATCAAAGGCCATCGTGGCGTCTAGGGAAACCAATATGGCCGGTTCAGCGAAGTACTCAGCCCTAGCGAGGACGCCGTGCAGACGCCGTAAGTTGAGAGCGGTATTACGATGTGGGATGAAGCCACATTGATCCGGATGTATCAAGTCACATATAACGCTCAGCAAGCGATTGGCGAGGACCTTAGCAAGGATTTTGGGTTCGGCATTTAGCAGGGAAATAGGCCTATAGGAGGCACAGCGGTCACGTGGCTTACCCTCCTTGGGAATCACCACTATAGTAGCCAGACGCTGGTCGTCAGGAAGGGAACCCCTCTCGAGCGATTCCTGAAACATGCGACGGAGGAAAGGCGCGATTTTATCCGGGCGCAACTTATATAGTTCAATCGGCAGACCGTTGGGGCCCATAGCCTTGCCCGAGCGGAGGGAGCGAATCGCAGTAGCTATCTCTTCGACAGACAAAGGGGCATCCATCAGCTCGCGGTCCTCGACGGATAAGCCGGGCAGGGCAATATCCCGAAGCAGAAGACGAGAGTCGTCCTCATCTCTATCAGACACCGGGGAGTACACTGCATGGAGGTGGTCAGCAAAACACTCAACAATCTCACCAGGCTCAGTCACACACACTCCATCTGACACCCGAAGCTCCGGGACCACACGATTCACTCTCTCCTTCTTGTCCAACCAGGCAATCAGCTTACCCGCCTTGTCTCCGGCGTCATACAACCTACCCTGCTGCTCCCTATACATAGTCTTGGCAGCATCAGTGACGAGAGACTTATATTCAAACTGCTTCAGGCTGAGGGCATGCAGCCCTCCGGGGTGACACCCGCCTCCAAGGCTGCCTCCAGCCCCGATATTTCAGTCTCCAGCGTCACAACCGCCTCTCTCTTAACCCTCTTGGCCTCCACTATCTGGGACAGGGCATGCCCGCGGAGCACTGCTTTGAAAGCTTCCCACAGGGACACCGAGGACAACACCGACCCCTCATTCTCAGAAATATATTGATGAATCGACTTAATCAGGCTATCACGGATCTTGGGGTCTCGCAGGTACCAAGGGTTAATAGGAGCGATCCGCCCAGCGGATCGCGACCCGGTGTCAAAAAGCAACCACAGTGGGGAATGATCAGAAATACCCCTGGCCAGGTGTTTGACCTCTCGAATCCGAGTAGCCTGGGCCGCGGGCATAAGGAAATAATCCAGTCTGGAGAGACTCCCATGGGCCCCAGAGTGAAAGGTGTACTGACACTGTGTCGGGTGCATTAACCTCCAACAGTCCACCAGACCGAAGGTCTCCAGGAGCCCGCCCAGCCACGCCTGGGCAGCAGGGAGGGCCCTGGGCGGATGACGGTCCAGGTCACCCGAGACAACCGAATTAAATTCCCCACCCATAAGCAAAAGACTGTCAGGAAGCCCAAGCAACATACGACCCAAGTCTGAGAAGGTGGAGTTCTGGAGGCCCGGGGGAACATAGACCGAGATCAAGGAAAGGGACTGCCCCTCCCACCTCCCAGTCAGAGCCACATAGCGCCCTCTATCGTCTGGGACCACCCTGGTGATCTCCAACGGAAGTGAAGCTCGCAAGAGAATGCCCACCCCTCTCGAACCAGTGGTGAAACCAGAGTGGGCCACAAGTCGATATCCCCCCCTATTCATAGCCCAACAAACATTGCCAACCAGATGCGTCTCCTGTAAGAACACCACATCAGGAGTCAGACGACGCAGATATTGCAGCACAACACCCCGTTTGATACGGTCCCCCAATCCATTGACGTTCCAAGACATCAATCTCAACCCGTCCCCCCCCATCCCCTCCAGTAGATCAAGGGCCCCCTAGCAAAGAGCTCAACACCCAAGGATGAACCATAGCCAATACTTCGCCTTGAAAACAAAAAACACAAATCCAAACAACCCCACCCACCCACCAACCCCCCCCCAACTCCAACACCCCCCACCCTGCACCCCTGCGGTCCAAAAAACCACCCCAACTTGCAGTGTGCCTGTCGCCCTACAAACCCCATTCTACGAAAAGACCCCGGAGGAGGGAAGGGACCTGTCCCCGCCCGCTCCCCACACACAACATAGTGAAACAAAATGCACAAAAGAAGTAGAACCCAGCCGAACAGTACAACATGGCAGAGTCCGGGACCATAAGTCACTCCAAAGGAGACCACCACCCTCGGTACCGGCAGAGGGCCCAGTCCGGTCACCCCGGTCCGGCAGCGAATCCAGCCAGTCACTCACAGTCGCAGGAGAGTCAAAAAAGGTAGTCCGATCTTCATGTTCCACTCGGAGCCTTGCAGGATAAAGCATAGAGTACTTGAGACCGAGGTCCCGGAGACGCCGCTTCACCCCCTGGAAGCCCATCCGCTGTTTCTGGACAAGTTGGGTGAAGTCCGGGAAAAAGTTAATGGACGAGTTCTCATGTCGGACCGGGCCATGGACCCGTGAGGCCTGCAGAATCGCGTCTCGGTCTCTGTAATGGAAAAGTCTCGCAACGATAGGCCTCGGGGGGGCACCCGGTCGCGGCCGGCCACCTGGGACTCGATGGGCCCGCTCCACAGCGAAAAACTTACTCAGGCCAGCGGGAGCAAGATGTTCGAGGATGAGCTCCTCGACCAGGAGATCAACCGGGCGGTTATCGGAGGTCTCCGGAACGCCTATGACGCGGATGTTATTGCGGCGGGCCCGTCCCTCGAAGTCTTCCAGCCGCCGGGCCATCAGATCATTGGCCGACTTGAGATCGCCGAGAGTGGCCTGCAGGTCCGACACGTCCGTACCAAGGGAGGACGTCCGCACATCCAGCGATTGAACCCTCTCGTTGGTCTTAGAGAGATCCGCCCGGATTAGCGTAAAGTCAATGGCCACCGTGTCGATTTTACGGGCCAAGGCCTCGTACTGCGTAGCGATGGTCTCTCTGATGCCCTTAATGGCGCCCATGATGTCCTGCAGGGACAGATCCGGAGAAACGGACGGGCCACCACTGGTGTCCTCCGGGGTGACATTGGCCGTCCCGGGGGATCCTTTACCCTGAGTGTAGCGGTCCATGTTGTTCGTCTGGACCGGTCCCCCACGTAGGGATGCTTTGGTCTTACGCCTCTCAGGGTCTCCCTTGCCTCCCATGAGAACCTCGATCGCTGAAGGGGACCACCAAGGAAGCGTCGAGGTGGCACAGGCCAGGCAGACGCGTGTCGCACCACAGGCCGCAATATGGCGGAGCGAAGGGACCACCGTCAATGAGCACACTGGCAGCAGACGAAGACACCGGCATCAAGCGAAGGCACAATGAAAGCCCAGTCGCACCAAGCAAGTCCACAGTCCAGCCCCTCAAAGACCAAAAGTGAAACCGAAAGTGATGTGACGGCCACTGGCACAGCCCCGCTGCCGTTGTTGTTCAACTACGCCCCGGCTCCACAGATCACCCTCGCATCGGGCACAGCCGTCGGGTGGGCCTCAAAAGTTCAAACCACCATAACTCCGGATTGCCAGGTCCGATTTGATTTCCGAAAGGAGTTTAGTGTTCAGCCAGCATTCGTCTCCCAGATTCCATCAACCAAGTCAGGATAGAGTCAGGATAAATTCCGAGGAGCAGCGAGGGTCCGGGGAGCCCTGTGCTCACGCGACCATCTTGGATGCGCGCTAGGCTCCTCCCCCACAATGCACTTTTATTGGACATGGTGCATCCCATATGTGCTGATGGTTCACTTTCCGCTGAGTCTAGTGATGATCCTGGGAACTTGGTTCTCAGCTCCAATAGACGTAGGGTTAAATGGGGGAAATTGGTAAGCTCAGAAGAGACCATAAGTAAAATTTATCAGCTAGCACTCCCCAAGTTAAAAGAACTAGATATTTTAATTAAACAGCCAAAAAATTTGGAATTTAATGAGAAGCTAACCCTAATTCATAAAGACCTAGTGGGAGCTCTAGGCGAGGTTTTTTATCCAGTGGTACCTCTGCGGAAAAACAAGACTCGAACCCCAACTTGGTATAATTCATCTTGTAAAAAGATCAAGTCACAACTAATAAATACAGTTAAAACAGGTTCAGATAAGGGCAAGGTTATTGAGCTCAGGCGGAACTATAGGAAAGCTATGGCATTGGCACGAGCGGAATGGGATTGGAACAGATGGCAGGATCTCACACTAGCACTCGAAGCGAAGGACCCAAGAAAATTCTGGTCCTTGGTAAATACCGGTGCAGGAGAACCAAAAGCGGCGGTGGAGTCAAATATTGCAGCATCCGTTTGGGAGGCCCATTTTGGCCAATTGTATCAAGAACCACACGCCAATGATGTGGTCTGCACTGTTTCATGTGACCCGTTAGCTGGATTGGAATTTACCCTTGGTGAGGTGGTCAGTGTAATAAAGGGTTTGGCGAGGGGGAAGGCCCCAGGCCTCGATAGATTGCCTGGTGATCTTTTTCGTCTTCATCCTGAGATATGGGGCCCTTATCTCCTTATTCTTTTTAACTCCATTGCGGGTGGAATGGAGATTCCCAGTACTTGGCTGGGGGCTGAGATAGTCCCTATTTTTAAAAAGGGCTCTCCTCTTCTCCCGGCCAACTACAGGCCAATCAGTCTCATAGATGTTCCCCAAAAAATCTATTCTTGCCTCCTCCTGAACCACCTTTCAGAGTGGATGGAGGAAAATAAAATCCTTAGTCCCCTTCAGGCTGGCTTCAGGAAAAACACGTCCACCATGGATCAGATCTTCCGTCTCGTTCTCCTTTATTGGAAAACTGTGAGTATTGAGAGGGGGAGGCTGTACATGGTGTTCGTGGACCTGAGGTCAGCCTTTGACCTGGTTCCCAGGAAGAAACTATGGGAGGTTCTAAAGGAGCTGGGCGTTCCGATCCATCTATTAAACACCATAACCAGGCTCCATGAGAACAATTTTGCACAGGTCAGGTATGGGAGGGTGGGAGCATTGTCATCAAAATTTCCAGTCCTCAGAGGGGTAAGACAGGGCTGCGTCCTTGCGCCAACCCTCTTTTGCCTCTATGTAAATAGTGTCATATCACATCTCGACGATATTGGGGACAACGATGCCCCATCCTTGGCGGGCAGGAGGGTACCCGCCATTATGTTTGCGGATGATACCCTCCTGCTTTCAAAATCCCCGATGGGGATCCAACGGATATTAGATGGTTTTGGTCTTTTCTGTAGGCAATATGGTCTAGAGATCAACACAGAGAAGACCAAGTTCATGATATTTAATCCGTCATCCAAAACCAGACCCAATCCATCTCTGAGCCTGGTAAGATTGGAGAGGGTAAAAACCTTTCAGTACCTGGGGGTAACCCTTCACGAGAATTTATCTTGGGAACCCCAAATTGCAAGAAGCCGGTTAAAGCTGTCCCAATTGTCGGGGGGAATTTTGAAGGTGGCAAATTCCTCCACATATAAACCTATTAGCCCGGCAATGGAGATGTACAAAACTCAAGCTAAAGCGGCAGCATCTTATGGTGGTGAATTATGGGGGCATAAAGCGGGTGTAGGAATTGTTAATGTAGAAAATAATTTTTTAAAACGTCTTTTGGCCCTTCCCCGCGGTACACCCCTTTTTCCCCTAAGATTAGATATGGGTTTACCCTCCATAAGAGATGATCTGGAATTAATGCCATTAAGATTTTGGCATAGGCTTTGGTCCACTGTTGAGCTCGAACACTACAGGCAAGAGCTTGCTTATGTAATGAAGTTGAACCTGTGTGATAAAATTCCGTGGCTGGCCTCTATAAAGAAAGAATTGTACCGGTTGGGACTCCCTGAATTATGGGAGTTCCCTGAACAAGGCTGCCACAGGGTTTCACGTAAATGTCTCGTGGGGATATATAAGGAGAAAAGTCTTGCTTCCTTGGTCTCTGCATCCACTAAAGGCATTCTGACTGATCGATTTTTGGCTTTCAAGGATTCATATCAGTTTGAAGGGTTTATGGACATCATCTTCCCTATTTTATCAAGAAAATTGTTCATCCAATGGAGGCTAGGGACCCTGCCCATCAAAACTTTCACACATAAATGGACAAAGAGGGATGACAAAATTTGTCCAGGATGTTGTATCCATGATGAGGAAGAAATCCACCTTTTGTTTTTCTGCCCATCCTATAGCAGACCAAGAAAATATTGGCTAGCGCCACTCTGTAGAAATTTGGGCATAAGGAGTCATCTGCACTCGTATAGAATACTGAAAACGAGTACCGCTCCCCATATAGTCTTCGCAGTTGCCAAATTTTTAACGGCTATGTGGCGGATAAGGTCCAAATCACTTAAAGATTGATTGCTGTGGTAATGAATTACAACTGTCTTTTGTGATCTGAAATGTTATTCATATCGATTTTATGTATTTTACTACTGTTTTTATATGTAGTGGATGTTTTATGTTGATATTGTACCATTGCATCTTTTATGGCCTTATTGGCCGAAATAAAGAAAAACTTGACTTGACTTGTTAATCTTCATGGGCCTTTCAGAGTATATAAACTGTATTCTACATTAAAAATAGCAAAAAATCTGGCTCTCCACAGCTCAAAAGTCGGAATGTCCTTCTCCAACCACATAGAGGCAATACATAATCTAGCTATGGCAGTGGCTAACAAGATTAAATACCTAGGTGTGGGTGCTGACTGCTCACCCCTTACATTTTCGTCTATCCCCAGGAGCATATAGGAGGCAGATATTTTTACGAATCCTCCCATTATTGTGGTGAGAAATTTCTAGAGATGCTCCAAAAAAATACTCAATTGTCCACATGAATACAATATATGAACTATATCAGCATCCTGCCTACCACAGTAAAAACATTTCCCATCATTTACCCCTCCCTATTATAGCATTTTGGCAGGGGTATGATAGAGATTAGACACTGTTTTATAGTACTTAGATAGTAAATTAGCAGATATAAATAGCCTCCCTGCTAGGTCAATAGAATGTTCCACTTGAGTGCCCTGGCACCCAAACCTATTATCCCATTTTAAGATTATGAACATTCAAATCATCCGTCTGAGTATCCAATAGCAATTTATATAAAGTGCCTGTACGGGCATTCTTCCTGATAGCTTCAACAACGGGATTTGGCTCTACGCTTCGTCGAGTTCTACACAGAAAGTCACAAATTTGTAGAAACTTAAAGAATTCCGATCTAGGTAACTGATATTTGTCCATAAGCATAGCGTAAGATGCAATATTCCTATTGACATATAGGTCTCCAAAATAAATGACCCCTTTACTCCTCCATCTGTCTATAGTTCTATCCCAGAATATAGAAGGTAATAACCCAGTCGCAGACATTGGAGTATAATAGGAGACCCTTTCAAATTGATATTGTTTCCTTACAGCCTTCCAGACCTTATAAGCAGCATTTAACACCTTGAACCTGTTTTTTTTGTAATAGCTGAGCTCCAGCATCACAAAAAAACGGCTCTGGGCGTCCGTACCTAAACGCATCTGGTAGCTAGATGGAGAGTCTGCTATATTAAACACCTCTTCCCCAGTTACTAGAACTCGCATATTTTGCAAAATACAGGTGTAATATTATAACGTAAAATCAGGAACTGCCCAGACACCCTTCTCATGAGGTATTGTCATAAAACGCATTGCTCTGCGGGATTTCCCCCTAGCCCATAAAAACTTGGCACAGATTGATTGAAGTAACTGCAGTTGGGCACGGGTGATTTCTAGCGGGACTGATCTAAAAAAATATAAACCCTGGGTAAAATCAGCATTTTAAGAACATTACAGCGCCCCACCAATGAAAGATGCAGGCATTCACAACAATCTAATTATTGCCGCACAGCCTTTACAATACACCCCCACTTAACCTCCACTAGTATTTTTAAGCATGTCCTTAATTTAACACCTAAGTATGATACCTCACTCATGATCCTTAGGTCGTTATTGCAGTCTTGATTGATACACAAGATTTGGGTTTTGGACGAATTAAGTTTTTAACCGGAGGCTGTACCAAATTCAAGTGCCAGCTGTTCTATCTTAAGCATAGCAGCAAGAGGATTAGGTGTGACAACCGCAATGTCGTCCGCATACGCGAGCGCACTATATTGCTCTTGCATGCACATTACTGACTCGATCCTGGGGCTCTGCTCTAGCATGTCTAATACAATGAAAACAACAGTGGAGAGCACGTGCATCCTTGTCTTGTCTTGTACCTCTGGTGATAAGTACGGGGTCTGATTCTAAGCCCATCATACAGATTTTAGGAATCGGCTGGCGATATAAAACCTGGATAGCTTTAACAAAACCTTGTCCAAATCCCAATCGTCGTAAAACTGCCCATAAAAAAATCCCATGCAACCCGATCGAATGCTTTTTCAGCATCTAATAAAATCAGCCCAAATTTACTGCCCTTGGTGTTAGCTATATCTAGCAGGGTTATTACCCAGTTAATACTAAAGGGGTTACCACTTCTGCCAATCAGGTCGCCAGGATTTTAGCATCAATTTTGCCATCGCAATTTAGTAGCGATATGGGTCAGTAAGAGCCCGGATGATTAGGTGGCTTATTTTTTGTTTTTTTGAAAGACAATTATATTTGCCTCATCCCATGATGCAGGGCCTGCACCCATCTGTGCCTGTTGGAAAGTGAACAACATATCCACTTTCAACACTTCAAAAAAAGTTTTATATACTTCTAGAGAAAATTTGTCAGGTCCAGCTGCTTTACCTCTAGCTAGGCTCTTGATGGCCGCCTCCAACTCTTCCATACTTATAGGTGACTCTAGCCCATCTGTGTCTTGGGGGTTCAAAGTTTCACTATTAAGATTTTGCAGTAAGGCCTCACCAGCCAACGTGTCATAGGTATCTCCAGTATACAACCCGTTAAAAAAATCATGGAAAACATTAAGGATCCCAGCCAGGGTTTCCACCGAGTTGCCTTGAGAATCAGTCATGGCCTCAATTCTTTGTGCTGCTTCTCTTGCCCGGAGCCTTTGCGCCAAACAGTGCCCTGCGGCTTCCCCATTCTCATAGTTCTGTTCTTTGTTCAAAGTATGCTTAATGGCTATTTCTTTACTCCAATGAAGGTTTGACCTTGCAACGTGCAACCTCTGTTTGAAGTGACGCAATATCCCCCTTTGCATATATCCCCAACATAAGGTTTTCTTCAGCTGTTATAAGTTTTGCATACAGTTCCTGAGTTGCCAACTTCAGCTGTTTCTGCTTATGTAACCCAAAACTGAGGGTTTCTCCCCTAAACCCTGCCTTTAGGGCATCCCAGTTAAAGCCAGCCGTGGTAGAGCTACAATTGATAACTAGGAATTGCCTAATCCACTCTTTCATGTGCGCAACATATGTTTCATCAAGCAAAAGCTTCCTATCAAATGAGAACGATCTAGCCTTAGTGCCAGCATTGAGTGCATGGCTATTCAATACCAAAGGTCCATGATCAGCCGTAATCCTGGGAGATACATATATATCCGCATCGGCCAGTAACGTTGTTGATAAAAAAAAAAATCTAGCCTTACTAATTTCTGATGCGGGTGCGAGTAGAATGTGAACCCTGGATCGTAAGGTAGCCCAAACATCGACCAATCCGTGATCCAAGAACAAATGTTCAAAGGCCTTGAAAACTTTGGGTTTTCTCTGCCTTTGTAACTTCTAAAATCCACTAGCAGGCCCTGAGGCTCGGTATGTATATTAAAATCCCCACACAAAATCAGAGGAGTTGGTCATGTTGCTGATTCGACATTCAATCCATCTATTATTTCTGCTTCATCAAAGTAGGAGCCATATACTGAGCAGACCGTGCACCTAGTATTCCCTATAATACATTCAAAGATGACCCATCACCCCTGTTTATTCCCCAGTGCTCTTCCTGGCCCCCTTATAGAATTTTTTGCCGATACCGCGACCCCCCCGGGTTGTTGTAGATTGCTGTGTGCATATCAATGTTGACAATCCCAGTTCAGCCATAAGTTTTATTTTATCCCATGGTATGTGAGTTTCTTGTATACAGACTAGATCTGGTTGGAGCACCCGCAGCTCAGCAGCCACCCATTGCCTCTTCCCATAATTATTAAGCCCACATACATTAAAAGAGCACATTCGTAATCTTGGGAACCTATTCCTATCCCCCATCAAACGTCGATTTTTCTAGCCAGTCTAAGACCATATGCATTGTTTGTTTATGCTTTCGGCTTTTTATTCTTACACTATTATGGATTGTTTTATCTCTGAACTCCCCACCCCCAAGTGCGATCGGGGCGTGCTAAATCATAGACTGCCTCTGTGGCCAAAATGTTGTTAATTGATATTAAGATAGCCCTAGGTCTGGAGGTGTTTTGTCCAGGTCTTAAGCGTCGCATGAAGGGGAATCTTTGTGCTCTCTGGATCTCTCGATTCCCATCCCAATGCGGAAGTCCCGGAAAGGCCTCCGTAAAGAGCTCGATGATGAATTTTCTCGCATCTAATCTTCTGCACCCTCTGGGATGTCCAGGACCCGTAGGTTGTTGCGGCGCAGACGATTTTCAAGATCTGTCAGCTTCCAGAGAGTATCATCCTTAGACATGCGCATTGTTTCTGTGATTGTTTTCTGTGCCGCTGATTCGTCCTCCAGATTAGAGATGCGTGTTTCAGCCTCATTAAATCTCTGCAAATTCTGTGCATGATTTGGCTATCCTGCTAACCGAATTCTGGAGTTTTCGACAAGCCCCTTGAGTGGGCTGACTCTCAATGCGTGTCAATGGGCCATTATACTTTGATATATGACCGCCAGTGAAATGTCCTCAACCTTCTCCAAGGCCTTTTCACTATGCTGCATTCCAGTGGATCTCTTTTATCCCATTTTTACTATTCACATTTTCTTTAACCCTTACGATATCCTGATTCAGGGGTTAATGCACCTGCGCATTCATTGCATCAAGTACAACCAAGAGATCGTCACCAGGAGCCTCTGCTGTGTTTTGTTTTATCTCGTCACTTTCAAAATTAATATCGGCCTCTGATTTATTAATCATGTTCAGATCCTTTCCCCCCTCATTCAACTTGCCAGGTATGCCCCCTGTTAAATCATCCTTCTGTAGATAAGCATCTTTAAGCCCCAAACCAGTATTCAAGCTCTCCCTCTCTTTACCGCTCTGTCCAGTTCCCTTGCCAGAGCTTGTGTGTGTAGAGGGGAGTTGCTTCTTCGTTTTCCCTTTCAAAAATAGAGACGGCACTGTTTTCTTACCGCTTGCCTCCAGACGCATGGTGTCTTTTCCCCCCTCCGATATTGGGTCGCTGTTCTTACTTTCTCGCAACCCTCCGGGTCCTCCAGCTTCCATAGGGTTGTGGATCTTGCAGCGCCCAGCCTTTGGAGGCATTAGAACGAAGGACGTCGATCGGCCGGCCCCGCCTACAATCCACGGTCTCCTGACGTACATGAACCCGAAGACCGCCGCACCAACTCCAGCAGCTGCCGGACAGCTACTCGGGGTGCCTCTGCAGCAAGGTAGGCACACCAGAGCATACCGGTCCACCGGATAAATTCGGGCTAATATCTTGTTGCTTTGCAGTTACATTCGGCTGCCGCTTTTCTTTTATACATTTAGATTCATCCCGTTAACAGCGTGAGGCGCCAAACACCAAGGGGTATAGGTCCGGGAGCTCGGGCTTACACGACCGTCAGCACGGTCGCCATCTTGCCTCAACACTGACCATGTAAAAAAACCAGTAATGTTCTTTCTGGTGAATACTCTATTTAACTTTATATTTATCAGTGCTCTCCTGCTTTCCTGTTCTGTGGATTGGAATCCTGTACCTGTTAAAAAGGTCCCAAGTTACTCTTCGACACACTATCGCTTGCAATTTGTCTGAGATAATGTTCATCTGAGTGTATGGAAGGAGAACAATATAGAAACTGATGTCAATTCATGGGGTGATGCCTTATTGTGGCTTCTCTTCATAATTTCTGGGGCAGCGCAAGGCCATTGCAGAGTTGTTCGGTACCTCCTTTGTCAGATGTGTTGCTCTGAAAGCTCTCCGAATCCATTCTAGCACCTGGGACTATTCTAATGGTGAGGGACCTTAGGTTAGAATATCCACCAGAAAGACAGTTAGCAAAGGTAAGTAACTTGTTGGTAGGTATTATTTGTATCCAAATCAATGTCATCTATTTTGACGGCTTTAGAAGAATGAAATGCCTAGACTTCTATAATCAGATTTGAATTTGTCACATTATTATTACCTAACACATTTCCACTGATCGTACTTCCATCTGAAGGACACAGGACTGAGTACTTCATGTACTTGAAGCCGAAATTTACACCTATGGCATTGAACTGGAAAAGCTAGAAATAGATTGCAAAACTAGCAAATACTTTTTCTAACATTTGACCAGTCAATCTTTAATTAACCAAAAAAATTTCATGTATTTATTTATTTGTTTATTTTGGAGTTTTATAGAGCACGAACGTGACCCATCCGGGTATCAGAGCGCAGTACAAATAGCCATCAAGTCATACAATATCAGGAAAGGAAAAGAGAAAAACAAATGACAATCGGAGAAGGAATAACCATAGAGTTACAAATGTACAGTTCATCATTAAGCTTATCAGTTCTAAGAACCTCTGGTAGTCCACCCAACTCTAGCCAGGCTGAAGAAGGTTAATCGCTCCTAGTGAAGGATCTAAGTATCAAGAGTTATTTTGCTTTTTTTTTTAAGTGTGCAGATGAGGGGTTAGTCCTGATTTCCAGAGGTAGAGTGTCCCAAATTCTAGTGGCAAGGCCAAAGGAGGAGCGGCTGTAAGTTTTCTTTTTTTTGAACTTCTGTGGTTTCAATAAAATGGAGTCGGTGCTTCTTAAGGAGTGCCTCGCTCAGATAACTCAGGTTTTTTGGCCAAGTATACAGGAGTATTGTGATGGAGAGCCTCGGGCATCGTGCATTCAACCTTAATTGGATTCTGGGTTCATATGGCAGCCAGTTAAGATGCTTTAAGTCTGGGGTAATATGGTCTATTCTCCGGAAACCTGTTGTCTGGCTGCTGAGTTCAATGTGGCCTTTAACGGGGCCCACTTTACTTTAGGTAAGCCAGCAAGCTTGGCACTCCCGTTATCTTATCGGGAAATCAGAGATTGAACTGCTAATTGAAAATCTATATGGGCACAAAGGGTTTGACTTTTTCTAAGAATGTTAATTTGGTGGTTGGCTCCTCTGATAGTGGCACTAATATGACCGTGCATATTAAGATGTTTGTCCAGAATAATGCCTAGAGATAGAGTAGAGTCAATAATGTGAGGGGAGCAGTTAAGAGCTGTGAGTTGTTTGATCCAGCCATCCATGGAGGCCAAGAGCTTGGGGAGATGGGGAGCGATCAAAAGGAATTCAGTTTTCATGATGTTAAGCATGAGGTGATTGCAGGCCAGCCATTGTTGGGTTTTTGACAAAGTGGAGTTAAGTGTTTTGATATCTTCAGGTGAAGAGATTTTCAGATACATTTGTGTATCATCAGCATACATGTGGTAATGGATGTTTGAGTTCTTCAAAATATCCATAAGAGGTTCCTTGAACAGGTTGAATGAAGTAGGTGAGAATATGGAACCTTGGGGTACTTCAATAGTTACCAGTGTATTGTCTGAAAAGGATTGGTTGATTTTGATTCTCTGAGTTCTTTTTTGATGGAAAGAGGCGAACCATTTAAAAATGGGACCCAATAGCCACATCCTATGTGCGAGGAGGTCAATCATGTTGTTATGTTTGACCATATCAAACGCTGATGAGAGATCAAGAAGTATGAGTAGACAGGGTTCATTCTGATCCAGCAATCTCAGGGCATCATCGATGATATGGGTTAGAGCTGTTTCAGTGCTATGACTAGGTCTGAAACTGGATTGGTATTGGTCGAGCAGTTGGAATTGTTCAGTTTGGCTACAGAGTTCTAGGTGTACACATTTTTCCAGAGTTTTTGCTAGAGTCGGATATTGGAGATAGGGTGACAGTTGTTGGGGTCAGATTGGTCAGCATTCATTTTGTTTTTTTAAATTGGGGTGACCTGACCTATCTCTGGGCTATCAGGGACCGTGCTTTAAGAGAGAGATGCTTTGATGATCTTCGTCCATAAAGGGAGTAGGGAAGAACTTAGCTCTTTGACAGGCTTAGCTGGCAGAGGATCATTGAAATGGTTGGATGGTTTTAAAGAGGTCATTGTTGTGAGTATGTTGAATTCGTCAGGGATTTTGAAGGAGGACCACATAGGCTTATTCTTTGTAGAATATCCAATAAGAGGAGAGCTAAACAGGTGCTGCAGGAGAGGACTGGGATGGTCAGTACTGATCAAAAGCTGAGATGCGAGTTGCAGTTCTAGTTCAATCTTCCTTGTGTTATCAATTAAGTGGTTGGAGAACTCAAATGTAAATGTATTTGTACTTATATAGCGCACTTCTACCCAGGGGTCTCGTAGCGCTGTATTCATACCGCTGTGGAACCCTTCCTGGTTTTCCTGTGAAATGTCCACTCCTGGGCACCCCCAAGGTGAAGCCAGGCATCCTAGCGCTGTGGGGGCCATTGTGGAGATTAAGCAAGCTATTGCCCAGTGGGACCCATGATTAGAATAGGCACCGAGGCGAGAATTATCAGGTCTGGGGAAATTGAATCCAAGAGCCGCCGAGGCGGGAATTGAACCCTGGTCCCGGGCCAGACCTCTGCATCAGGGTCTGCCGCTCTAACCATTGAGCCACACTTTTCAACTCATCACCATTTGGTAGTATCTCCTTGTCTACAGAGTGTTGTTTAGAGTGGCATGTTGTTAATTGTGTGATAATTTCAAAACGTTTTTTAGGGTGGTTTTTGGTATTATCAAATTGCAACCTGAAGTATTCTGCTTTTAACTTGTGTATCTGTTTGTTGTCAGAGTTTCTTACTGCCTTCAAATGTTTGAGATTAGAGCCATGTAGGGAGATTCTCCACATCTTGCATCAAGCCTTAGATTACGCCTTTCCTTGTTTAGATTGCCATTCAACCATGGTTGGGACTGTCTGCTTGGTATTCTCTTAAGCTACTTCGGAGCAATTGTGTCTAGTATGTCTGCCATGGACTAACTGTAATGATCTGTAAGTTTATTTGCGTTTATCATGTTTGTGGGAGGAGGAATAATGTTGTTTCTAATAGCAATTATCTCAGTAGGTTTAATTTATTTAAGGTCTCTGGACCATTGTTTGAGTTTACGTAGTTGCTCTTTTCTAGCTAGCACATTTTCCAGAATAAGGAAGAAGATAAAGTAATGTGCAGACCAGTCACAAGAGATTATGGATTCAGGTTGTATCACGTTGTCCTTGGCGATGATTAGATCAAGGGTAGAGCCTCTATTGTGTGTTGGACCATTGCAAAATTGGGTGAGGTTGATCTCCATAAGGAAGGCCTTGAAGGTGTTAAGAATGAGGCCATTTAAGTTATTCCAGTGTATGTTGAAATCCCCATGGAAGATCTGGTTGATGTGTTGGTCTGAGTTAGAGGAGATGATCTCCATCATTTGTTCAATAAAAGGAAGGTTGTTACTCGAGGGTGGTGGATTGTGTGAAGTTTACAGATAGGTTTAATATTGCTCCATATTTCTATACTGAGGTATTCACATAGTGTCATAGTAGCCATTTTTGAGTTTTTTAGGATGAGTATGAAGCTATAAATGCAGTGCCACCATCAATTTGACCAGATCTGTCAAGTCTGATGATGTTGTAGTTGGGTGGTACTAATATGTCAAGAGTAGGAGGGGATGAATCATTGAGCCAAGTGGTATTAAGGATAAGGAGGTTGAGGTCTTGAGAAACAATGAGATCAGAGGCAACACGCATATCCTAGAGCTTAGGTTATTTGGATCCATATTAGCAACGGTGACTTGAGACTCAATGACTGGCTTACTACTCAGAGAGAGAGGTGACACAAGTTGGAGTGCTATCAGCGGGGGTGAAGAGTTCAGACCAAGAAGGGCAGTGCAAAGTACTGACTGTATTGTGGTGAGTTGAATAAAAAGGGGGATCAAAAATGTGTCACTGTAATGGAACCAAATGAGTCTCATACAGCATGGGGGTCAAATCTAATTTTCAGTCATTTTAAGAAAAATTGCTTTTCCATACAGATCTCCACAATTGTTGATATTGAGAGGCACATTTATATTTTTTTAGTGCACATTGTCACCCACCATCTGTACACAATCAGATTACTTTCTTTCAAGCCTGGGTGATAATAGCACAATGAAATGTAGTTCCAGTTGGAGGCAAAGTTTTTAAGAAATATCTTGTGA
The DNA here is from genome assembly GCF_964204655.1 of Triturus cristatus. Lineage (NCBI taxonomy): Eukaryota > Metazoa > Chordata > Amphibia > Caudata > Salamandridae > Triturus > Triturus cristatus. Next base: position 804,589,281 of record NC_140592.1, on the reverse strand, counting down.
AATCGGGAAAACAAAATATGACTTCTTTCACTTTGAACAACTACAGTCCTCACTGTGCTCGGAGTTGCTAAGAGAACTTGCCCCTACTGTGGTGAAACAGAGTAAACCTGTCAGGTAAACCACTGTGCTAAGTACAGACAATAAACTCATGTTTCTCTTTTTCTGTGATTCACCTGAGCTCAGCTTAGTTGTTTAAGGCTCCACAACTTTGAAATTGACAATTTTTCAATATAGCACATTTTAGGAATGAAGGAGAACCAGAACTATAATGGGGATATGAATTCAAATATAAACTAAGTACCACATTTACTACTAATATATTAGTTGCAAAAAGTAGTTACAAGTTAAGCTCCGACTTTTGTGACCAGTGTCTGATTTTGCAACCCGACCTTTGTAGTATTAAGTCAATTTGCAAAAATCACCACTTGCAGGGGTCACAGAATACACTGCCTAATGAATATTAAATAGGCAGGTCACAATTTGCAACACCCTGCGATTGGCTATAAACATAAAGATGGTGTATTGCAAGGAGCAACAAACCACCATCCCTGTGTCTGCAATTCCAAGCAAAAAATCTTTTTAAAGCAACCTGCATTTACTAGTGCTGATTTCAAAAAGGAAAATTAAAATAAAGGTTTTCTGTTTGGAGAAACATTAGGGGGGCTAGCAATAGTCCCCTGGACCACTGGCTACACCCCCTGAGGCTGACAGTATGATTCCCAAAGGGGAAGGAGTGAATAGACCCTTTTTAAATTTCGTAATCAGTTATCACCTGCTTTAAGGTGTTGGTAACCATTCAAAGGTTTGCCACTGGATTTACGGTCTCTGTTTAGTGTGAAGAGCAGGTTAACGTTGGAGGTTCAATTATGGTGGGGGTATGGCAATTGGTGCCAAAGCGAGGAGCCAGCTTGTGGTTTACTGCCCCAAACCGTTGGATTTTCACCTGCAGCTTAGTTCTAAAGCAATAGGAGTACACTCTGATGCCAGTCAAGGGTCCAAGACCTGGGGGGCACCTCTTGGGGATCGGACTCACTCCAGCGAGGACAGCAGAAGGGTTCTGGCCAGATGGACAGTTGCTGAGAAGGGCACTAGAAGCTTGTTGTGTCCCTGTAGCTAAAACAGGAGATCTGCCAACTGACCCGTTGAGTCACTTCTGGGTATCTTGGGTTCAAGGCAAGCATGCCCAGTCTTCCTTCTTCAGACAGTGGGAGAGTCCTTCTTTTGAATCCTCTACAGGATCGTCTCCAAGCTCTAGTTTTCATGAGGAGAAAATTTTGCAGCAGCCAAAAACACTTTCACAGTAGACCTAGGCGGAATGTTCCTGGAGCACAGTTCAATTGACTGTCTATAAAAAGTACTGCTCCATGTGATTTCCAGCAAGTGAAGTCAAGTGGAGGGTTTGAAAAATCCCAAATATTTCTTTTTTTGCCCTCACCCTTCGTAAAGTCTTAAAAAGTGAATAATTGTTATCTGAGATTATTTACAGAAAAGTCATTTCATGCCTGTGGACCAGGAAACAGCCAATAAGAAAATAATCCCTGAGCTAAATACACGCACATGTATACCACTAAGCTATACCTGAAATCCTGTAGGATTTCTCTTTCATTACCTAAACCGCACAGAGACCTCCAAGCAGAAAACTATGTGGCGGAAGGTTCCCTAAAATGAAAAAGCCTCTCCCAAATGACAAAAAATGAAAATATTATCCTCTAAAGACATCAACAACTTTCCCCATGTCTTGGTGACTGAAACTAGCTAGTCCAGTTGTTGCTAAAGGAGACACAGCAAGGCTCTTTGGTGAAAAGAATATGTCACAGCAAGGTGATTAGCATTTCTCATCCAGTGGGTTATTCCCCTAATGAACCCTCTCCTGCTTTAATCTTTGGTCAGGAAAACAATATTCCGACGCACATTACTACATGCTAGTTGGCTTTACCAATAATTCCGAAAAGAAATGTATACCATTGAATTATGGTCTAATTGAAAAAAAACATCTAAAACAATCTCAAAATCTATAACTGTTATCTTAATTGAAATTCGAAGTTCCCACGATGCTGGTTTCCGGTCCAGGGAAGACATGGCTTGGCAGTTCGGGCTGGACTGTTCCCATGAGGCACAGGGTCAGACTGATTTGCATATGGCCATGTCTGAACTGGGGTGGTGAAGTGAGCTAAAGAACGATGATGGATTAAACCCAGATCAGTTGACTGGGGGTGAGTGTTTGATTTGCTCTAACGCTCCGTCCATCATCCCCTTTGGTATCGCTTTGTTCGCTCTAAGTTGGCAGGGTATGCCCAGACGTGGGTCCCTTGCTCACTGTGCCACTGGATTCAAGATAGCCTGGCTGACAAGGGTTATGAACCCGAAACCGGTCCCAGGATGCTTGGTCCCAGTCCAGGTAAGACATGGCTTGGCAGTTTGGGCTGGACTGTTCCCATGAGGCACAGGGTCAGACTGATTTGCATATGGCCATGTCTGAACTGGGGTGGTGGAGTGAGCTAAAGAATGATGATGGATTAAACCCAGATCAGTTGACTGGAGGTGAGTGTTTGATTTGCTCTAACGCTCCGTCCATCAACCCCTTTGGTATCGCCTAATATTCTGAAAAGGCAAACAGTTGCTACTGTTATCACAGAAACCGCTGCTCGAAATGGTTCCCGATACATTCTACATATTGCAACTGGGCTAGATTATATGCAGAGCATTCGCAAAGTTACAGGCGTGCCCCAAGAACATATGCAGACAGCCCGTCTACTTGTATTAGATATCGGAGGGAGTGCAGCTTGAAAAATAGCTCAGGTGAGCAAAGAACCATTGTTATTTCTGAGTTAAAGTCTGCTGTTACTTTGAAAAACGATTTAAAATCACAGAAAATAGGCATGTCTATCTGAAAACTAGTCCGGGCAAGCATGCGGATAAAAACACATTTAGTCAATCAGTCTATGCGTGTAACTCAGCACGGAGGAGGTGTAGCTAAAAAAAGGCTCAGCTGAGCAACAATAGTTTATTACATCTAAGTTTCAGTGGGCTTTTGCTATAATGATGATACAGGATCGCTTAACAAAAGGCATGTTAGTGCAAAACTGGTCCGTACATGCATGCAGACAAAGGCACATTTACTCAGTCAGTCTACGTGTGTAACTCAGCACGTGTATTTTATGTAGGTATTAGACTGCATATATCTAATTATTACGTGATGCGATCAGGCCGCTTATCTCTCCGTCGGTACCCCACACATCTCACAGAGCTGGAACCGGAGGTGCTCGCCGGTCCCGAGCAGGTAATTTTTATCCCAGTCGTCCGCGTCATGTGACACATTCGCATCACGTTCCCTCACAGGATGTTGGGAGCATGAAGGAATGTAGGGATATGTAGTCCTCCAAAAACAGCAAAATACTTTTTGGTGGAAAACTGCTTTCTGATCGCATATCTATGATAGGAAAAAGAGTGATATTCCCAATTAATCTCATTGGTAATATTGCCCGGGATACAAAACACTCATCCTTCGTACCAATAAGAAAATAATAAGAATCAAAGCAATGACAAGTGATCACCGATTAAGTGACGAGTCAATTAATATCATTTTCCATACAAATCTGAGGATGTAAGCTAGAAAACACTGTTCACCCATTCCTAGATAAAAAAATACTGCTACAAGAACACAGCAATTACTGGGGAGTGGCAAATTATCAAAGGTGACCAAACTGGAGAGTAATGCTTCTCGTGGTTACCACTTCAGTCCCAGTAATAAAGAGCTATTCAGAGAAGCCCTTTAGTGAAAGCTCTATAGTGCAGTGATTTCGCAATGAAGTGTGTGTCTCTATTGTTGTCTTGACACGTCAGGAGAGGGCTATTGTGAATTCACGTGAGACTGCAGATCACAAAGCAGTCCCTGGAATGTCATCATTGAGACCCCTACTATCGCTATGCCATTTATGTACCCATTGTTGTTCTTTGATAAACAGATAGTTGGCTATATTAGAAACAAGAGCAGGGATGAAGGGTTGTTCAATTACTGTAAATGACAATTCTTCTGCTGTATGGTTATTCTCAAGGTAGTGATTTGTGAGCTTAGTTGCTTGTTTCAAGCACCGGATGGTACTTTTATGCTGCATGATTCTTGTTTTTATTTTATGTGTGGTCATGTCCACATATCGGAGACCACACGGGCATATCACCAAATAGATAAGGCGCTCACTGTTACAATTGGTGTGACGAGTTATTATCCATGGTCGATTAGTGCTTATATCTATGGCAGTAGTGTGACTAGTTTGTGGACAAACGACACATGTGCCACATGGATTGCTGGCAAGCCCCACAGTGTATCTTGGGCGGGTGGTTTCTTGGTTCTTGGTCTCGTATGAACCAGTTTGACTCTAATGTTAGTGCTTCTCTTAAAGGCAAACAATGGTTGCAGAATCAGTGTATTACCAATGTTCAGAATCTTCCAATTCTTTTTGATGCTTTTCTGAATTCCATTCGAGAGAGTGCGGAATGTATGTACACAGGTTATTCTTGTGGACTCTTCTTTTGGTGGATTAATCTCAATCAGGGCCTCTCGGTTGTTATTCAATGCCCTCTTCAAAGAACGTCGTACCAGTCTTTCTGGGTACTGTCTGTTCCTCAATTGTTTAGTTAGACTCTTCGCATGGTCACTGAATTTTTCTTTGGAGGAACAGTTCCTTCTCACACGGAGGAACTGTCCAAATGGCAGATTATCCCTTAATGCTTTAGGGTGATAGCTGTTGTAGAATAAAAGGGAATTACGGGCCATTGGTTTCCTGTATAACTCTGTCCCGAGTCCTTCGTCTGCTGGAAAAATACGTATATCCAAAAAGGGAAGACTGATGTTGCTAAATTCAAAAGTGAATTTGAGGAATTAATTCCTTGCATTCAACCATTCGTGAAACTCACAAATTGTTTCCGGTTGCCCACGCCAAATGAAGAACACGTCATCTATGTAACGCCTCCAAAGAAGAATATGATTCCTGTATGGATTTATTTATCTGTGTGCGTGTACGTATTTTAGACCCGAGGATATTGTTCTTGGGCAGCTTTGGCTGCGGGTCCATTAATTTTTTCAGCCCTTGAATACGAGGCTGCTGTTACGTTTGCTATGATTAAGCTGTTCACATTAGTCTCAGTACTTTTTCTTTCTCGTCATCATGACAGAAATAACAGGTTTGGCTTTTGATGAAGCCACAGTACAGGCTATCCTTACAACACAGAGCATAATTGACACGATCCAAGCTGGGGTCTCGACACAAGGAGATGATTGGGGTAAACTCCTGATCCTTAAGAGATCACATTCACGCGCACAGATTCATGGCGCGATCATGACAGAATATCTGCGTGGTCATTGCGCCCCGACAGGGTTGATTGTAACCAATACACCGAGACTCTTTCTCGATGATAAACTTTCAAGAAAGACTGGTCTCTCATTGCCTGGCAGTGCACGAGAGACTGGCTGATTTTAATTATCAGCACAGCTAAGTGCATCGGCGAAAATATTCTGATTGAAATCCAGACTTTGGAAGCACACATAAAAACGATAATTTCAGTAACCCTATACAAAAAACAATCCAAAGAAACTAATAAAACCAATAAGGAGTTCAAGGATTCTATTCTGACTGCAAAAATCACTAAATTCAAGAAAGACTTAGCACGCTTTTCTTTTGAGAAAGTGTAACCTTACACTAGTGAAAGCTATTCTCCACCAGAATACAACGATAAAGGGAAGAGGTATGGATCGAACTATTCCTGCTCAGAGAGCGATGATTGGTCCATTGATTCGGACTCCACCCTAACACTGTTCCTCAACGACGAGGCAGAGGGCGCAATAACAGGAAAAATTGGAGAGGTGGCCCATTTGGCCCCCACCAGGCACAGTGGTGACCTCCTACATCTACAAACTAGTCACACTACTTCCATAGATATAGGCACTGATCGACCATGGACATTAACTAGCCACACCAATTGTAACAGCGAGCGCCATATCTATTTGGTGACATGCCCGTGTGGTCTGCTTTGTGATCTGCAGTCGTACATGAATTCACAATAGCCCTCCGCTGACGTGTCCAGACTACAATAGAGACACACACTTCATTGTGAAATCACTGCACAACAGAGTTCCACGTGGTTACGCTAATATTCCTTCTTGCCTGTTTCAAGAGATGTATGCATCTTTTGATTCCCTCTGTTGTCTCTGTCATTCACAGGTACCACCAGTAAATTGAATACGCCAAGCGTGGGATTACTGGTTTTGTATTATTGTATTTAGCATTTTCTATTTGTTTTCACACTCTCTTTACAATAATTTTTTTTCATTGCAGTAGCACAAATACTCTTTGGTCCTGACGAAAGCTGCGAGACCTTGTAGGGTCCCTGAGGCTGAAACATGTAGACCCTTTCACGTCCACCACACGCAGTTATTATTTCAAACTGCAGGTGCTCTGTTTTTAATTCTATTTAATTGACAACAAGAGCACCCATATAAGATCGACCAGGGACCCTGGGAATCATGTAATTATAGACAACAAAAAAGTCCCTAGGAACAAAAAGAATAGAGAAGGAAATCAATAAGGACCCAATCAGTGCACTGATTGGGTCCTTATTGACTTTTCTGTTTTTAATTCTGACACTAGGGACAAACCAATAAAGTTCGTATTGCTCCTGGTAGTCAGTTTTAACCCCTTCGCTGCTGCGGACATTCCGCTGCAGCACTGGGGGGGGCAGGGGGGCAGCGCGGTGGGCCTGTGCTCATGACGGAGCCGCTCCGTCATGAGCCACAGTTGAGCTGTGCTCATGACGGAACGGTTCCGTCATGACTCCGCCCATTTGCGTTGTCGCCCCGCACAGGCGGGGAAACAGCGCCGCGCAGGCGGAGCGGCCGCCAACAGGATTGTCATGACGGAACCGTTCGGTCATGAGCACACGGCAACCGTGGCTCATGACGGAACGGTTCCGTCATGAGCGGGGAAGGGGTTAACATCACTTCTGTCACAATATTATTTTTGTTTTGCACTGCGCCCGTTACCCAATCAGTCAAGTGTCTTCTTCTCTGAAGGAACTATTATATCGTCAACAATGTAGGAATAAAAACACCCCTGAGCTCCTCCATCACAGTGAGGGGGTTGAAGCACTTGGTGGGGCTAGGGGTCCCCATCAAGAGGAGAATCCTAGATGATGAAGCATGCCACCTTGGTGGGTGATGTAATTACGATTAATTAAGGGTCTCCTCTACCAACGTAGTGAAATAATTTTTTGCTGTCTCCTTTTCAGGTATACGTATTTTCTTAGACCCGAGGATTTTATGTGTTTGATTGTTACTGTTTAGGGATCTCATTCTCGCAGGTCTTAAAAATCTCCCTAGGACCCTCTCATATCTTGTTGTTTTTATTTTTTTTAAAACACTCTCCACACATGCTACATGATGCGGCTTGCTGTCCATGTCTTTAAGTGCTTCATCACCCCACATAGGTTTAGTAAGGGCTATACAAATGCTACAAAACAATACAAAAAAAACTGTATGGAATTAAACCATGGGTCAGGCGCTAAGGTGTCCTCCTGTAAGTTGATGCACTTGCAGAATAAATTAATAAAAATCAGGCTAAGATATAGAAGTTGAAGCAATGCAATACATGAATTCATTCAGAACCTGCAGACTAAAATAATGCCCCTGCCTCATTTGTAAAATCAAAGAAACCCATGGCAAGAAATGTACAGGATCATTTCAAGGTTGTGGTATACAAACCATCTGCCAAATAATGGAAGATGCTATATCTGCGATTCTTGAGATTCCCCACCCCATTCATAGGTGGACGAACATCAGGGTTTCCTATGGCAAAGTCTTAGCTAGCTCCTCCAGTAGAAATCCTTGACCTAACAGCTGGGGCACCAGGTTACATTGATGTTCTTCCCTCCCTAGATAGGGTGGGTGGATATCATTAATGTTTCCTTTTTTTAGATCCACTATGCCAGGAATTGCAGATCTGGGCAGAGAAAACTCATAATGGCCCCCACTTTCATAGGATAATTTATATTTTTGATTTTCAGAAAAAATACATAGCTCCATCGAAGTATAAATTACCCCTGTAGCCCACAAAGCTCTTTAATTTATAAAAGTCCTTGTTCCAGGTTTATACACATGTTCTATAAACTACATGCACTCAGATAAACCCTAGAGAATTGTATATAGGTCCTTTTGGGATGTAAGTGCTTTATGAAATTCAGAGGTTGAGACAACGGTCTCACAGATCCAAAAGAGAATCTGCAGCATGTAAACCAAGCCCACAGATTAACATAGATCAAACCATGTTTACACTATTACTAATCATGAGAATCAAGGCACTGATTATGTTATATTATGTTATGTTATGTTACGTTGTGTTATAAGTACTTCTATAATGTTCGTAGACCCAAAGAATTTCTGGTGCTAGAGATCATTGAATTCAGTGCTGAGTGCTCCAGATCAGGAAGTGTTCATTCTGGGCAGGCATACTTTGGGTAACTTTTGGAAGATTTTGCCCCAAAATGACAAATCAAAAAGAAACAGTGACTCAGCTATTCTGCATTCACTTGGTACTGTTGTATTTGAATCAGTATTATATAAATGTGTCCAACCCATCCATGTCAGGAAAATAGTGGATGCCACACTTGATGGGCATGAACAAAATTGGCCCTTTAAACGTACATGCATCTTATGTGCATATCCTCAAAGCCAGTCATGGATTCAACATCTTTGTGCTTCTTAAGCTTCCCACTCATAACTAAATACCTCCAATCAGTTTCCAGCTATTAAAATGAAAGACTAAGTAGCAATATTATTAATGCAAGCATCCGCAGATTACAGATACCACTGCTAATGAAGTCCTCAAAAAGACCAAAATGAATGTTTGATTGTAAGAAATTCACCTTTTGCCCTGCTTCCTGGTATAGTCTGAACATCTGTTATCTGCACTCGAGAAGTTGGAGCCTGCCAATTAGCTCATAACAGCATGTGCTGTGCATGAAAAATGAAATCTGTTCTTTAAGTTACTAAATTTGAGACTTTGGTAAATCAGTCTTAGAATTGTGCAAACGTGTTGCACAGCTGCGCCTTGTTCGGATCTGGAATGTCAGCTAGACGGAGATGTTTTCCCCAATTGTCTCTTAAAAGCACAGCATGCTTAAAACACATGGTTGTGCACATTCCGAGAAAGCCTCCTTTTTAAAGCGTGACAGATTGCCCATAAAGCTAGCATCCAATGCTTATTCATAAAATGCTCTGAACTTTGCATTGTGGCAATAAGCATGGCAAAAACAATGGGAACATTTGATTTTGATTATTTTCAATTTTTGGCTCTTACATGTTATATGTTGTCACACAGCCTGCCTGAACTGTACTTAGTGTTAGCAAAATGACTAATCCTGATTCCCTGGCTAAACCCTGTGTGGCTTGCACACAGGATTTGGGGTGCAACCAGTACATATTTCTTGGTCACCAGGACTCGTTGTTATAGTCGGTCAATCCCTTGGAGTGCAAAAAACAGACAGGGGACTCAGGAGTCAACCAATTGGCCATTTCATAGGCATAGTCATTTTAGAGACATGCAGCGAACCTGCCAGAGACTCAGTAGAATATGTGTATACCCTCCACTGTCCTCATGCTAGTGTACACACACACAATCTTACATCAAGCTTTATGATGTCTTGCACATATCTCCAACTGAACCAATACACATACTCAAAGCTTCCTACATATGATGAGTACCATCTGATCCCCACAGTCGTCAAACCATGAAAAGAACCTCGCTTTCTCATCTGATTTTCTGTTTTGCTTGGCATCTCTCTTTAACCACTCTCAATTTGTACTATCTGTACACCTGCTAAAAACACTGTAGACCCTCATGTCCCTGCTAACTACTGCCCCTGACTCCTTACTCCATTTTTTCTCGAACATTCTTGAACAGCTATCCTAACCTATCCCTCAGTACTCCCTACCTGCTGTATTGTTTAGATTTTGTGGTGTACATTTCACAGAATCTGTTGTGTCGTGATTCCAGCCTCATAAATTCTGCACATTACAGTCACCTCTTCTCTGTTCTTATACTTTTATCTCCCTGATACATTTACCATTGGGGATCATCCCAAATGACTGATCCTGCTATAGAATCCTGGATCACATGCTTGGCATGAAATTAGCGTTCATCCTACTTCTGACCTATTAAGGCATAGTCTCATGCCCACACAAAAACCTTTCTCTCTTTTCCCATGTTCACTCCCCACCTACCTTTCAAACTCGGCCTCAACCTAAGGATGGCAGTCACGTAAGGTATACTCATGGAAAGTGGAATTCATCTTCTTTCCTAAGACTTTAGTACAGGAGCGTATGTCCCAACTTGTAACCTGTGCTCAACCAACCATAATTTTTTTATGTCCCCAAAACCTATATATACTGCATCCAAATTCCAGTTCTTCTGTTTAATGGAGTCCATACCCTAGAACACTCTCTATGCTGAAATGATTTCTGATTCTTTGTTAATCTCTTTCAAGAGCATTCTCAAGAATCACCTCGTGTTAAGTGATTTTTAATTGTCAATCAGACATCAATCTCTCCTTCTCACTGACTTAAGCACTGTAAATATGTATATAGGGTCAACTGTTTGTATTACAATGCCTGTATTAAACATCATTAAACCCCTCGTCTCCGTAAGTCTCCTTAACATATACTATTTAACTGTTACTGTGTACAACATTTCTAGTTAGAATGCTTTTTGCTGCTATGTCACTAGGTAAATAAAAAAAGATGAATAAAGGAATAATGAAATAAACAAAAAATAAAACATTGGTTGTCATGCTTTCTTGGTGAAATGTTAATGGGAACATGTTTCATAGTAATGGAATTAAAGTTCATCCCATGGATCCTGCCATAACATATATGCAAATGTTATATGTGCTATAATCATTTAGCTAGTGTTCCCCATATTATTTGTGTAACCTCTATCTGGTTCACTAAATTCAGAGGATTTGCCTTTCCCTGTAAGGGTAGAAAAACAAATGAAAATGAATGCCCTGATTCGGTTCTAGTTTAATTCACAGGCCTACCAATAATTGTCACAGAGAAAAAATTGAATCCTCTTTAATCTGCATTGGTGAACTGTTTGTAATGAAGAATAAAGGTTGCTGTCTCTCAAGCAGCACTCATACTTCCAAAAGAAGGAAGTCCGCCTAAATATCAAGAAACACGTTTAGACTGCTAAACTAAGAGTAGATATATGCTCTACCTGGAATGCGGCTGGAAAATCAATGTGGGATGTTCTAAGGCTTCTAACAATACATAGGGTATTTTCATTATTTAAATCTGCTATCAGAAGAACACTGCAATTTACCTCAGAATCTCCAGTAGTATAAAACATATCAACGGAAACATACCCTCTCCATTACCCCCTTGAAGAAACAAAATCGTGAAACCCTGCCCCTCTTTGACTAGGTATGGAGTGCTTTGTGATTTTGTTCCCAGAGGACATGAAAGTCTCTGGCTGAAGTTCTTCAGAAAAGTTCCAAACAGTACTAATCAGCAGTGCACCAAAATTGCACAACTGATGCCTACCCTCCTTTCATACAAGCCTATAGGGAGAGGGACAGCTTTCGATTATGGGGTACTGGAATTCTGTACATATACCCCTGCTGGGGAAGAGCAAACTGTTTGCTCTGGATAAACTCGCTTTCGTTTTCCTATGACAGGGACCTGTTCCCTGATAGGTGGTCAGACTTTCTCCTCTCCTATAAACGTTTCTCCGAAAAGCTATCTCCCATTTCAGTAGGTCCAGCTTTGCAGAAGGAAAAGCGATTTTCTGGCACTTATGAGTCTCCAACTTGTAGACCGCCAACCCAAGAGGACGAGGGACGGGCCTGTCTTTGTACTTCCAGGAGTCTGTTGCCGGAAAAGCAAATCCTAATCCCCAACAATAACCGCTGTTGTAGAATATGAGTTGTGTCAGAAAACAGCACGGAGAACAGAGGAGCAAAGAATGGAGTGGAGGAAAGATGCAGGGAAGAGTGGTGGGATGGTGGCAATAGTGGAAGCTGGCAGTGAAAAAACAGAGGATAAAGGGAAGAAAAAAAGTGGTGAGTTTGAGAGACAACCACAGGCATACTGCATACAGGAGACCAGCAGCCACCAATAGATTAGTGCTAAGTCCTCTTGAGTTGTGATTCTACTACCTCTCACTGGATTAAGCATGCTTTTCGGTAGTGAAGGGTTTCTGCAGATAAAAATAATTCAAGGGCTACTGGACACGACGGGAAGGGGAAGTGAGTACCAAACAGCAACAGAACGAAGTAGAGTCGAGTGTGCAACAGTCATCACTTCCTAGATTCAGTCATGTGGTTTTGGGGAGGACTTTTTACCCCAAACCACTGATAATGGTAAAAGTAATATCTAGTATTTACATTGGTGACCAGACACTTGCTTATCTTTCTTTTTTTTTAAAACTTATTTTTATTGCCATTTTCATATTTCACACATTGTACATCACACAAAACTTTCAAATAGTCATGTGACACTTGCTTATCTTTTATGCTGTGGGGTGAAGAGTAACCAACTCTAACAGTTACTGGGAACGAAACCAGGGTAGGAAGATCATCCAGACCACATATACAACTTCTTCCACAAGACTACTGTACTGTATCCAGAGAGATGTTTCCCTCAAACAGATCCTATTGCTGTGTCCTGCTCCATCTCTAACCACCACAGACTGGTAGCTCATGGATGTGTGTGAGTGTGTGTGTTGTATGTGTTTTTTATGTGTGTGTGCGGCATGCTGCAAAAACTGTTGTTTAGCTTGAAGTCCATGTGTAGTGTGGATGTTAGCTATCAAGGACATTGTGAATTTTGCATCAAATGATAATTCTTCCTCATGCTGCTATATGGACATAACAGCACACATGCTGATGTCCCTGGAGCTCCAGTGTAATGAAATACATATACCTTTGCTGCTAGAGCCACATCTGCCCAGCAACTACACCAGAGCTCCCCATCGCCTGGTGTTGTGCTGGGCTAGCAACAGGTGACTGGGCCTAGAATGGTTAGTTGGACATCTTCTTAGAACCCAGAAACAGATGCTTTCTTTGGTTGCTGTGCACTTTTAGGCTGAGCAAAAGCTTGATAAAAAGCCAATGACAATGCAACCAGGATTCAGAGAGTGTTTGAAAATTAAAGGTAACTTATTCTCCAGTTCACTAGTGAATTCTTCAGTGTCCCAAAAGTACCACAAATACCACACCCTTCAAACTATTAGCTTGTATGTCCTCTAAAGTCCATAAAGGTGCTCTGTGGGACAAGCTGAAAGACACAATTACCAGGAACAACACCCTGTCTGTCACTGTTTCCTTCCTAAGTCTTGGACCAAACCAAGGATCATGAGTAGTCCGGCTGCACCAACCTGCCTGGTGAGGCCTATGAAAAGGATGACAAACAGAAAAGTCCAGTTCATTTAAGCTTATAAGGAAGATGCCTTGAGGAAGTGAGCTGCTCAGAAGTCATGGTCAGCACAGGCCTAATTATCTCTGCAGCATCAAGAGTGCCTGCAGCCTGAAGGGGGCATTACCAAGATAGTAGTATGGTGAGCTGTACATTGTATCTGAGAGTCTTCTGTGAATGTAAAGGTGTGTCTGTGTGGCTGGGCATATATGGCACTGTTCAAGGTTAATTTGGATCTATGTGCAATTTCAGGGCAACCAAGATGTAGAATAGACAAGTACACCAGCGGGTCATCCCAGTCAAAGTTTTCCCCTTCTGACTTAAGGCCTGATTTTGAGTTTGGATGGGTTACTCTTTCAGGAATGGGGCTTGTAATACGGTGGACAGGATATCTGTCACATTTGTAATGAAGTATGATGTCAGCCAAACTCTAAATCAGGTCCTTTGTCTCCTTTATGGAAGAAGATATCCTAAAACAGGGAAAGGTTGAAGGCTGTATCTGCCATTGTCCTCTATAAGGTCAACACCTGCTGGACGAGTTCTCGCTGAAGCAATTGGTTTTAGATGTAAAAGCTTTGAATGGGACAAGTTCAGATTTCACATCCAACAAAGTCCTTGTGTTGGGCGGATCCTTTTCACGACTTCAACTGGTTAAGGTATCCACCTTCGGACTTGGGCCCGATGTATATGTTGGTGGAGAGGGAACTCCATCCCAATGGAGTTCAATCCCCAGCAACATAATGGTCTGTCCATTGGACTAAAATCCGAGTGCACAGCAGTTTAATGATGGCAGAGACTACTTTATCTCCACCTTTGTCAAACTTCTATCAAAGCCCAATAGAATAAAGGCTGACAGAGGTGTGGCTGTATGCCCACCCATCTGATTTATATAAGTGGACATGCAGATGTTTTTCAATGCCCATCAACCGCCAGGAAAAACCTGCGGTAATGAGCACTAAAAAAGTGCTCAATGCTCTCCTTACCATGGAAGGAAGCAGACAGCAGGTCCAGTCCTCTTGTGTTCTGCCTCAGATCGAGGAGTGTTCCAATGGGCTGAGGGTGAGGTGCATGTTCAGTTCACTATCCAGTGGGTGGGGGTGTGCAAGGAATTGGGCGTATTGGTTAAGCGGGTGCAAACTCTTCACAAGCAAAAAACACAATTCTTATCAGAGTGAACCACAAAAGCCACTAAACTAACCTATGTATTGGGCTTGGATACTGGCATCAGAATCCAATACAAAGGACCCCAACACCAGAGCCCTTCACAGCCTTGTGACACAGAACAGTGGCACCAGACGCCAAATGGTTAGTGCAAGAAAGACAACTTTCTAAAAGTAAATCACATAACAATAGGGCAACCTGGAACACAACAGGAGACTGGGTATCTATAGCAATATACAAAAACATCTCCTGAAGGAAATTACTTTTTGAAATGGCAATAACATGTATCTACTTAACTTAATTTCATATTTCTAATGGTGGCATATTCAGACTTGTGACTTAAAATCCAACTTTAAGGATGAAGAGGATATTAAATTACAATTAATTTGATTCCCAATATGATATATCTACCTGCTTCCAATCAACAGTGAGCACATATGGAATGTAATAAGGTAACCCCGTGATATCCAATGGGAGAGGTAGGACAACGGGGAAACGGCGGCCCTCATCCTCCTGGACCTCTCTGCTGCGTTCGACACTGTCTGCCACCGCACCCTAGTGCAGCGCCTCAGCAACATCGGAATCCAAGAGAAGGCACTGGAGTGGATCATCTCGTTCCTCGCCGGAAGAACCCAGAGAGTCCGCCTCCCCCCATACAGATCCGAGGCCACCGAAGTCATCTGCGGCGTACCACAAGGATCATCACTCAGCCCAACCCTCTTCAACGTCTACATGAGCCCCCTCGCAGCCATCGCACGCCAACACAACCTCAACATCATATCCTACGACGACGACACCCAACTGATCCTCTCCCTCACCAAAGACCCCGCCACCGCCAGAGCCAGCCTACACGAAGGGATGAAGAACGTCACCGAGTGGATGAAGAACAGCCGCCTGAAACTGAACTCAGACAAGACGGAAGTCCTCATCCTGGGATCATCCCCCTCCGCCTGGGATGATTCCTGGTTTCCCCCGGCCCTGGGCACCACTCCCAAACCAACGGACCACGCGCGCAACCTGGGCTTCACCCTGGACTCCTCCCTCTCGATGACCAGACAAGTCAACGCCGTTTCCTCATCATGCTTCAACACCCTGCGCATGCTCCGCAAGATCTTCAGATGGATCCCCACAGAAACCAGGAAGACCGTCACCCAGGCTCTCGTCACCAGCCGACTGGACTACGGGAACACCCTCTACGCCGGAACCACAGCCAAACTTAAAAAAAGACTCCAACGTATCCAGAACGCCTCCACACGACTCATCCTGAACATCCCCCGACAAAGCCACATCACCGGACACCTGAGAGACCTGCACTGGCTCCCCGTCAGCAAGAGAATCACGTTCAGACTCCTCACCCACGCACACAAGGCTCTCCAAGACCTGGGTCCTAAGTACCTAAACAACCGCATGACCTTCTACACGCCCACCCGCCAGCTACGATCGACCAGCCACGCCCTCGCCACCGTACCTTGCATCCGCAGAGCCACCGCCGGAGGAAGATCCTTCTCCTACCTGGCAGCCAAGACTTGGAACTCCCTCCCCATCCACCTCCGGCTAACCCAAGACCATCTCTCCTTCAGGAAGCAGCTCAAGACCTGGCTGTTCGAGCAGTGACGAACCCCTCCCACCCAGCGCCTTGAGACCCTTCTGGGTGAGTAGCGCGCTATACAAATGTCGTGATTGATTGATTGATTGATTGGCCTTACAGAGTTTTGAAGTGCTACTTTAGTAGGTGGCATAATGAGTGCTGCAGGCAAAGTGAGCAAGGGACCCACGTCTGGGCATACCCTGCCAACTTTGGGCGAACAAAGCAAAACCAAAGGGGATGATGGACGGAGTGTTGAACATTGCAAGCACTCACCCCCAGTCAACTGATCTGGGTTTAATCCATCATCATTCTTTAGCTCACTCCGCCACCCCAGTTCAGACAAGGCTATATGCTAATCAGTTTGACCCTGTGCCTCATGGGAACAGTCCAGCCCAAACTGCCAAGCCATGTCTTCCCTGGACCGGAAACAAGCATCTTGGGACCAGTTTCGGGTTCATAACCCTCATCAGCCAGGGTATCTTGAGTCCAGTGGCAAAGTGAGCAAGGGACCCACGTCTGGGCATACCCTGCCAACTTAGGGCAAACAAAGCAAAACCAAAGGGGATGATGGACGGGGTGTTGAACATTTACAATGGGCAAAAAGTTCCCAAGGGCAAACACTTCTATGGTTGCACCACACCCTGTTTGCCTCACTGCAAACTATCCCGCAGTGCACCATTTTCAGTAAAATTAACATGGCAAACTCTTTCGGGACCTAGAAGGAGCTGGAGCTTGTGCCATACCTAAAGGTGTGTTTAAGGTAATAAGCAGCCCCCTCCCACTCAATGGCTCTAAACTGCTTATGGGGCCAGCTCCTTCCTCCATTGAGACTAAAGCCTGGGTGCTACATTTTGTTTCAGGATCAAAAGGCATATCTTCTACGGTCTTCCCTTATCAATAAACTATCAAAGTTCATGACTCCCCCTAGCCCCTTCTAAGTTAGGGAAGTTCATGAACACTGCTAAACTGGCCTGCTTAGGTGAAGCAGAATCACATTTCTCCCATTAACCATCTTGGCAAGTGCAAGCTGTTGTTTCTGCTCTGAGAGCAGTATTTCACATCAAAACAGCACTGACAGGCTAGTCATAGGCAGGCTAATGTTAATTATTCTTCAAGGGCTTCAGGCAGGAAAAGTATAACTTTTGAAGTTACTTTTCCTGCATAATTATAAAAAATCCAACTTCACCACTGAATTAAATTATTTAATTAATATTAAAGCCTGCAGCATCGAAAACAGCCTTTGGAAGTTAGTCACTGTAGGAACATGCAACCATTACATTCTTACATCTTCCACTTTTGAATACCAGCCACTCTACTTTTTAGTCTAAAAAGCCTACTCAGGGGATACTTTGTTAATTCTTAAAGTTGGGTTTTACTCCTGTCAAAAGGTTTATTCTGACAGGTCTGCATGCAGGGTTAAAAGCTGCAGGACCCAGGCTACAAATGCAGGCCTGAAGCTATTTTTCCTTGTCAGCCTAGTGAATGGCACAATAGGTGCTGCAGTCCACAGGCGACACTCTACTTTCTGTGCCATTAGTGTATTTCATTAAACCATATAATATGGCCTTACTAGAAAGTTAAATATGCCAACTGGATATTAGGCAATCTTAACATGTTTTAGGGATCAGAGCACTAGGGACTGGACAGCAGTACTGCAGTAAGTTCCCGAACCAGCAACATCAGTCCACAAAGAGGAGGGTGACCTTGTAAAAAGGGGCATTTTCTCACATCCACTCAAAGAGGCTTTCAATTCGTGCAATGTGTGCATTTTGAGACCCCAAAAAGTATTTTCAAATGTAGCCACTTTTTTTGTGGTGACGGTTCAGCAGTTCCGCACATAGTAACATTTTACAAACATCTTGACAAAACAAGCATTGACAAAGCCAAAGACCTGTAATCCACGCCAGACATAATGGCTTTGCCAATGCTTTTTTATTTTATTAAGGAAAGGTAAATTCATAATACAAAGTACAAAGAAAACGTTATTTACAGTTGCATCTAATATTGATCTAATAAGCATATCACATTAGAAGCAATGTTTGCATCCCCCTATTTCCTACAAAATCAGCTAATGACAACCAACCAGCAATCAATACATTGCTTTTACACTGTACCATTATGCCACCTGCTCGCTTCTTAATTCTGACAATACCAGGAATAATTAAACTATATGTAAATAAGTTAAAATCGATATACTATCCCCTCTAATACCATAAGTTAGAAATCGGGAAGACAATGCAATTATCCACATACAATGTCTGTGCTAATACATTACTAATCAGTCTAAAACACATACGCCATTGAATGAACCCACTGTTACATGTGACAGTGCAATAAGGTATAAATTATGAAATACAATCTACTGCTTGCCCAGGTTTTCTCATTTTCTATTGTCTGATCTTCATCAGTTAAACCTGGCTTTACACCGGGCTACACACGGACCATCCTTACGCATTCTTATAACATGTTTATCCTTCCTTAGGTGAAGTAGAAGTAGAAACTTCTGATCTTACTACCATGTTACAATGCCTCTCAAAGCTCATGAAATTCCCAAAACCTGGCAGCCCACATAATAAACTGTTTCTGCGCTTAAAGTGGCAGTGCTTATACAGAACACATCCATGCAAGATTATAAACTCCTTTTAATGTGTAATACTAAAGTGACAGTGCTTCATTTTAGAAAATCTGAAGGCAGTCGCATTAAACTTGGCATAAAACCAGGCTTTTCGCTAGCTAACCTTCCACATTTTTGCAATCCACCCTGGGGGTGCCAGGGGATTTCCAAAAAGTGGTATTCAAGAGTGATCTGCTAGTATGGCAGTAAATGTAAGCCGCTTTGTGTCTTGGTATGGTAATTTCCCTGAGTATAATAGGCCGAGGAGGGTCACTTTAAGAGAAGCCAAGATGGTCCTGCCTGTTGTAATAAGCACTATATGAAATACATCCCTCCAAAATACTGCTGAGGTGCTTCAGGATCAGAACATATTTAGCCCATTCACTTCCTGGTTGCATTTGGGGCAATTTCTGGCATTGGTGGGAAGCATCTTGTTCAGAGTTTGCAGTGTAAAATGTAACATCCATCTGTTAAAAAATACCATGCTCTGGAAATTAGCCTCTTTAAGACTCGAATAACAAAGATCAAAATTGCTTTCCCATTGCTCTTCTCCTAACTGTGTTTTGGGTGCTGTTCCCATTTTGATCTCATCCTTTCCATAATTACTTCAGAATTGCGATACAGCCATCTATACCAAAACTCAAGGTTTGATTGACGCTATCTTCTCTGAACAACTTCTTTACAAGACTCCAGGAGAAATCTATATCTGTTCTCGCCAAATTTCGAACAATGGCACCTATTTGAGCGCACATTGAAAAATGGTGATTCTCATACAGCTGTTTTGCTAAAGAAAGATTTTGAAGTGATTTTAATCTAGCTCCCTTATAAAATCCCCAGTTTTTTATAATTGATAAATCCGTCCATGTACTTATTATGCTGTAGTCAAACTAAGTAACACATGTCTGCAGTACTACAAAGACATTTTGGCATTAACAGCAGGGATTTTTTGCTTAGTAAAGAACTTTTGACTCAAGTCTAAATGAGGTTCAATGACTTAGAACTTACTTTCTTGGGAGATTTATGGGTTTTAATACACCAGCGAAGGTCGTATGTCAAGGTTCTTTAACTTAAGTTGAATAATTGAATTATCGAAATTTGAGAGCTGAGTACTTTATTTCTCTGTGTACAAAGAGAGCGGATATTGTAAAAGTGACCTGGGTGACCCTGAGTTTATTTTGTTGTTGATTAGTTCAATTCTTACAATATTGGAAAAAATAAAAACATCATAAAAGAGATTAATTTAACCATAATTGTAAAATCACTAACATTGTTAAAAAGGGTTATTACATATTTACATTTATGAGGAACCAACAAAGAACGATTTCCTTATATGGTCCCACATTATATTAAATAAGAAAACATTAATTACTAGGGCTAAAGGTATGGTCACATAATATGTGCCATTTTCATTTCCACTGCTCCCATCATTTTTATAAGTATACAATTCAGTGCTATATCAGATGGATCATGACATGCTATCACCGCTTGTCTGCATGGATGAAACTCCCGCTGGTTAAACGGTATCCTTAGCAACCTGCGCCTTAGATCCAATAAAGCTGGGCATATACAAAGTAAATTAATGATGTTACCTTCGCCAAGTTTATACAGTCTACAGGAGGTAGGTGTTCTTTGTCTCAACAAAGTTTTTCAAATTGTGCTCTTATGAACCTTTTTTTTGTAGCGGGGAGCATCCAGACTCTAAATAGAACTGTGGTTTTTAGGATTTTATATTCATTTATAACCATCCAGGCATGTGACCTAGATACAACATTGATGTTTTTTTTTATTAATCCATTGATGCATTTTTTTTAAAACTGCTGGAGTCAGAGGGTTATCCTACAGAGAATTGATGGACAAATCTTCTATTGCGTCAGTTAAGTACTTATAATCTTATCTGAGCTGGTGTTGCGTTGCACGGTAGTTTAAACAAAGATCTAAATATTTTAGCGACAATTTTATTTAATATTACTGCATTTTTTCACCACATCGCTTCCCTCCCATACCAGATAGTAGGTAAAAGTTTTGCGGATATTAAATTTTGTAGTGGTTGGTGGCTGACGCCTCCTAGTGACCTCTGTAGGGAAAGAACTGCAGAGAGTAAGGAATTTTCTTTCCTTTGTAAATCTATTTTATGTTGCTTGAAAGAGCCCTTTTCATCAAATATTACTCCAAGATATTTATATGTTTTAACTTGTTCTAGTTGCAGAGTTTATTGAAACCACTTATATTTTTTATGAATCTTATTTCTTACTGCCATCACCTATGTTTTCTTTCCATTTCAAGAACGATGATGGATTCAACCCAGATCTGTGACTGAGGGTGAGTGTCTGAAAAGTTTCAGCGCTCAGTCCAACATCTTGTATTCCTTTGTCCGCCCTAAGTTAGCAGGGTATGCCCAGACATGGGTCCCTTGCTTACATTGCCACTTGATTTAAGCTAGCCTGGCTGATGAGGGGTGTTACCCCGAAACCAGTCCCAGGATGCTTGTTTCCAGTCCAGGGAAGACATGGCTTGGCAGTTTGGGCTGGACTTTTCCCATGAGGCACAGGGTCAAGACTGATTTGCATAAAGCTGTGTCTGAACTGGGGTGGCAAAGTGAGCTAAAGAACGATAATGGATTTATCCCAGATCTGTGACTGGGGGTGAGTGTCTGAAAAGTTTCAGCTCTCCGTCCATCATCTCCTTGTGTTTGCTTTGTTCGCCCTAAGTTGGCAGGTATACCCAGACGTGGGTCCCTTGCTCACTTTGCCACTGTATTCAAGCTAGCCTGGCTCATGAGGGGTGTTACCCCAACACTGGTCCTAGGATGCTTGTTTCAGGTCCAAGGAAGACATGGTTTGGCAGTTCGGGCTGGATTGTTCCCATGAGGCACAGGATCAAGACTGATTTGCACAAAGCTGTGTCTGAACTGAGGTCTTGAAGTGAGCTAAAGAACGATGATGGACTTCACCCAGATCTGTGACTGGGGGTGAGTGCCTGAAAAGTTTAAGCGCTCCGTCCATCATCTCCTTGTATTTGCCCTTTTCATTTATTACCATACCATTCAGTAATGAATAGTTTGATATTTTATTAATCAGTCTGCAATCCGACCTTTGTTTGGCTCAACAGAATCACATCATCAGCATACAGGAGACTTGATATATATTTCTCTCCTAACCTTGGAGGATGTGCATTAACGTTATCCAGCTCTTGAGTTAGATCTGTTAAAAACAAATTAAATAAGTATGGAGCAAGAACACAGCCTTGTTTCAAACCCTGGATGGTTTTAATGTTCCTTGACAAAATGGAACATCACACATCTTCACTCTTATCCACATATCAGAATATAAAATTTGGATTGCTTTTAAGAGGCAGGGTGGGATGTGTAGTTTAGCCAGCTTTTGCCACAGAAGGCTGCGTTGAACACAGTCAAACACAGATTCAAAATCCACAAAACAGAGGTAGATTGTTTCCTTACTTTGTATTTATCTATCATTATTGAGCGCACTAAAAGATTGGATGACGTGCCTAAACCTTGAACAAACCCAGTTTGATTTGGGGGGATAAACTGCTTTTCTTCTGCCCAATATAAAAGTTCTTTCAAAAGTATCCCTGCGAAAAGCTCAGCTTCGGTGTCAGGAATCGTAATAAGGCGGTAGTTTTCTGGTTGTGTCCACTCCCCTCCTTTATGTATCGGTACTATTATAGAGCCTTGCCAAGATTCAGGAATTGTTTTTCATTGCAGAACATTATAATAAACTTTTGATAGGTACCCTGCCCAAAAAGTACATCTGTTTTATACAAGGCTTGCGGAATACCATGTGGGCCAGGTGCTCGATCTTGTCTGCTACTTTTAATTCAATTGTGAACTTGCACTTCTGAAATTTCAATTATATATTCTTCTGGAACTTTTTCTTCCAACATGATGTTACTATTTTCTTCACAAATGGGGTATATTTTTGTTTCACTTGAATAATTGAAGTGATTTATTAAGAACTTTACCCCTGTCAATTCTGTTATGGTTGAAGTTGTAATCTTCACTGGAGCCCGGTTCAAGTTGTTGATCATTCTCCAGAATGCCCTTGAATTTTTTTCTTTACTCAAGAACAGAGCCTTAGCCCAAAGGGTTTAATTTATTTTTAACTTCTCTTCCCAGATTTTCATCTGGTAAGCTTTATTTATTTTCTTTGATTTAATCTGAAACTTCTGATTCCAGGAGTACTTCCTTTATTGACACATAGTTCATTCAAGAAGCAACATGATTCAGATACTTTTACCATATTCAGATCCTGTATCTTAAAATAACGTTGATGATTAATCATAATTGTTTTCAAAAGGGAAACACTTAGTAATTTTTCAGTAAATTCCGACCTTAGTCCACCACAGATCCTGTCTTATCAATGAAACAATTTTTAACCAAAAGCGAGTCCTTCTGGCTTACCACCTCTAGTGATCCTTTCGACCAGTACAATCTCCTATAATAATTTGTTTCTACCTTTTAATAAAGGAATTCTGCTTTTTCATTATACTTTGGTTGGACTTCTATCTCAATAATTTGCTGGCCATTGTCACTTTCTTCTGTTGTGTGAATATGAAATTAAGTTATAATTGCAGTAAAGATAGAGTTACTACTGTAAAATGTAGTCTTCATTGCAAGCCAGCAGCCTGATATGTTCATTTAGCTGGTACGTCACTTTAAAATCTCCCGTTCAGCACCCTTAAGTCAAGGGATTCAAGATCTTTCACTACTTCTAACCCGCTTGCCCTATTTCCATCAAGGGTGCAATATTGATTCGGAACAGACCATCTATAATCCTGCTGTAGTATATTTTCTTCTCGGGCGAAAGTACACAGCAAATTCATATTGAAATCCCCTGATATCATGATATCCAATAACTATTCCTCATGTATTAGTTCTGACAATATACATATTAATATATGGGACATTGATTTCCTTGCCTTTGTTTCCAAGTGTATATAAATGTTGATTACAACAAGTATGCTCTTGGTGTATTTATTCCAGTTCCTTAATTTTACTATTACGATATTGTTATCATCTGTTACCACCTGCTCACTTTTAATCTTTAAACCAATAGATAGTAATAGCTCCAAGCGCCCCCACTGGCCGTATCTTCTGATTTTAGTGGCTGGATTAAAATGGCCAGTTTAAGCCTTCCCTCACAAATGGCTTAATTTCCCAAGTTTCTTGTAATATTTTGATATGGACATTTGTGAATAATGTATTCATTTTCTGTCGTATTTCTTATTTTTCATACCATTAATGTTCCATGAGCATAATTTGATGGTTTCATCTAGATGCTTTACTTGTTTCTCCTTAATACCCACTAAATGAAATACACACCTTCAAAATGCCTCTAAGGTGCTTTGGGACCAGAACATATGTAGCCCAGTCCCTGACAGGTTGCATTTGGGGCACTTTCTGGCATTGGTGGGAAACATCTTGTCCAGAGTCTGCAGTGTAAGATGTAACATCTATCTGTTAAAAAAACAATGCTCTGTAAATTAGCCTCTCTAAAACTCAAATAGCTAAGATCAAAATAGCTTTCCCATTGCGCTTCTCCTAACTGCGTCTGGGATACTATTCCCATTTTGATCTCATCCTTTCCATAATTACTTTAGAATTGGGATACAGACACCTATGTCAAAACTCAGGGTTGGATTGACCCTATCTTCTCTGAACAACTTCTTTATAATTCTCCAGGAGAAATCTATATCTGCCCTCACCAAATTTCGAAATATGGCACCTATTTGAGCGTATATTGAACAATGGTGATGCCTATGCAGCTGGTTTGCTAAAAAAAGTTTTGAATTGATTTTAAACTATCTCCCTCATAAAACCCTCACTTTTTATAATTGATAAATCTGTCCATGTATTTATTGTTATGTAGTCAAACTAGGTGACACTTGTCGGCCGTACTGCAAAGACATTTCGGCATTAACAGCAGGGATGTTATGCTTAGTGAAGAACTTTTGTCTCAAATCTAAACGAGGTTGAACGACTTAGAATTTACTTTCTTGAGAGATTTATGGGTTTTAATACACAAGCGAAGGTCGTACGTCAACATTCTTTAACTTAAGTTGAATAATTGAATTATCGAGATTTGAGATCTCAGAAGAAGAGGGGTGCAGTTGTAAGACAAAAGATGCCATATAGTATCGCTGAAAATCAGGAAGTCCAGACTGCCCTCACTCTTAGGCATTTGTAAGACCTTTAGCTTGATGCGGGGCATTTCTGATTCCATACAAAAGATGATATAGCCTGCTCCATTTGTACAAAAAAGTGGATTCTAACCTGCAAGAGATTGACTGAAGGGGGAACAAAATCTAAGGTAAAAGTGAAATTTTAGCAATGCTATGTGGTAAGTAATAGATAGTGTTGTACGGTTTCCACTTTTCAGTAGGAATTGTTAATTTGTTGGACAACATAAATGTTAGAATGGTGCCAGATTGATTCTGTACAACCGCTCAGGATATGTTGGCCTGAAGTCCTGCTAGCTCACAGTGCCACCATAAATCCCCCTAAACCTAGTAAGGCTAATGAATGGTTTGTTCAGGACACATTAATTGACGGGAAATTAAGCGATTTACCCAGAATTACAGGATGTTGAGCTGGCGTAATGACTCCAACCTGGTTCCCCAGCTCCGAAGTTGCCAGCTCTGGCCATTATGTCACTTCCTCTCCCCATTTTCAAGGTTCTGTTTTGGGTGGCACTAACAGAAAAAATGGGCTGGTGCAAGCTGCTGCCTGATGGAGCCCCAACACTTATTTTTTACAAATAGACCACTGACAGCATTAAACAATAAGTAATCTGTCTTAGTCTCATTGGTCTTATAGCCCCCCAGACTCATCAAAGTTTTAATCAACTGCAAAGCCAGATCTACATTTGACACAGTACAAGTTAAAAATAAAGCAACAGTTTAATTTTAGACACGGAAGGCGTGAGCTATATGATATTTCTATTCTTACAAATATGCTGTGCCAGGGGTTCAATTAAAAGAGCGAATAACAGTGGGGAGAGGGGGCGTCTTTCTTGGGTGCCGCAGTTCAAAATGATCCGTCCTGCAGAGGAATTGTTAATAATTAACTGTGCTGTGGTCCCTTGATATAACGCACAAATCGATATCGTAAGCTGTGAAGTGGACTGTAATTCCCCAAAAGTTGGAACAAACATCTCCATCTCAGAAGATCGAACGCCTTCTCAGCATCTAGTAAAACGATAGTTGCCGTGATGGTATTATATCAGAAGGCTCAATGACTTTTTGATTTCAATTCCTGTGTTGTCATGGTGGAAGTCACAGATATTTGGATGGCACTTCATCTGTTCCTCATTTACCATAAATCAATCCATTATTTGGGAAAAGTCTTACGTTCAGTTTTTTTTCTAACGTCAGTCAGTATGAACTTATCAGTTATATAAAATCATTTACAATATACCCCATATAACCACATAAGTAATTGCCAAATATTTCATAATAAAAAAATATTCAGCTACAAAGCAATTTTTGTTCAAAACAAGTAATCTGTATTTGTACATTCACATGTCACATATTGTGTATTTCATCCACCAAGGGGATGTCATCTATCCCCATGATTCGGCCAGTGATGAAAAAAACAATATCAAAGCGATTGATGTTATTGGACTCAAAGGTGGCCTCAAAACCAATTATATTGACATTAATAATGCAGTCTATGAAGATTAAAGAAATATATATATGGAAGTCCCTTCTTTTAGGGGACCACGTCTACAGATCAGATCACTCCTTCTCAAGGTGAGGGGGGAATCACTATCTTTAAATGGCCTTGCAGTCCATCACTGAATTTAGGAAACCCTGAACTTTTCAGAAATGTGTTAATGCATTTTGACTTCAGTGTACAAGGTCTTTGTCAGGATAAATTCGCTCCTAAAAGGCCAGCAGTCTTTGTTGTAGACTCCCAATCAGTCACTGATCATAGATTTCTTTCATTGCTTTTTTATGGTAGAGCCTTTCTTTTGTTGACATCATAATTTAAAAGATGGTAAATAAGTTCCTGTCCTGATTTTAAATCAAGGGAGACATCTCTGTGTACCTTACCTATCCCATTACTATATCTGCACAATACTTCTTGGATGGGCTAAAATCTCCTTATCATTTGCGTACAAATCCCCACACAATTTCAGAGTAATTCGCAACATCCATCGATTCACCGTTGTAATTCCTTTGCAGGCTTGCTATTGCCAAATTGTTGCTGAATCAGTGTTGCACAGGGACAGAAAATAGGCCCAGGCACCAAACGTAAGTTGCCCCCATCAGTGAATTAGAGAGCTAAAGGAGCGGCCAATGTTTGTAAACTGTGAACTTGGAAAGATACTCTGTATAAAGTGTTATTACAAGGGATGGAAGACCGCGTGGATTTTACCGTGCAGTCAGGGCTGAACTGGCCATACCGGGAATCGGGCATTTCCCTGAGAGGCTGGAAGGGTGGGGGCTGGTTTTGCAGAAGTGGGGGCCGTTTTTGTTACTGGGGAAAGGTTTTGCAGTGGTGCTGCAATATCGGCCTGCAGTAACAAAAGCAGCAAGCAAGCATTTCCAGGCTCCCGAGGCCAGGCAGTGCTTCCCCAGGGGCTGGTCAGAGAACATTGCCAGGGTTGCTTTGCGTTCTCAGTCCGGCCCTTCTTGCAATGTTTGTTTAACTATCAGACATCAGCAGTACAAAACCAGCCCAGCTGACCACAATCAGGCCCACAAACAACCAAACCACTGTCCTTTTAGACCAGTCCGTTGGACACTGCCTGATTCTCTTATTGGCGAACCCTAAGCTCTGCTGAATATATAGCGCCCCTTCCCTAGGGATGCTAAAAGGGCAAATCCTCTCGTCTTAGTACATTAGTCATTTTAAGGTCTCGCCTACCCAGCGCGCATGCGCTGCTAGGAAAAAGACCTTTTGGAATCGATTCACTTTTCGCCCTAAAAACGTGCACGCATTGCATTGCTTTCAATGGCAACGCGTGCACGTTTGGCGATTCCCTTGCAGGAGCGAGCTTTGGCGCCATGTGTTAGCAATTATCGCTCCTGGCTCTGATCGCTCCCGCAAGGGAAACGCTTTCACTTTTGCCGATTTGTGGTCAGTTCTTCAAAACATGTCAAAAGCTACGACCAAATACAAAAATACATTCCGCGTTTCTTTTCATACAGGAAGAAATTCTGTGAAAAGACACTGTAATTATGTCTTTAAGCAAAGGATGCACTCCTGTTTCTGGAAAGAAATAACTACTTGAAATGAACGCCTTTAAATTCTGCTTTGAGTGAAGAGAAATAACAGTTAAATATAAAACATTTTGGCACCTTCTTCTCTTTTGTGCATTTAATGCAAAGCTGTGTGTATCACCTGTCACACACGGTTACCACTCACAGGCTGTGTATCTGAGAGGCTAGATCAAGGGCTGCGATTGCTTTTTGGTTTTCCGAACAGCATGCCTATAGAAACCTATAGAGCACGGCCACAACCTGCTGAAAGCCGAGCGTCGGTGCTGAGCCCCGTGTAACTTTCACAGTGGCCTTTCATGCCTCCTAAACCCTTGTGGGCTTAATTGTTCCCTTTCGTTGACTTCACATTACTATTATTTCTATGATTAATGTGATCAGTGCTTTAGGAAAAGCCTTTCCGTATTGACATATAAACACATTCCCAGAAACGGGCCGAACTTGCCGCCCCTCGGCTGCGCTTTGATACAAACTTAACACTAGTTTTGTGGCGGGGCGCACTGGCGAAGGGCGGCCGCCTCTTATCTTTAGTTCCAGTTAACTAGCAATCCTGAAAGAGTCTGCATCATCATCAGAGCAGGCTCCGCGATAGGATTCTGCCGCCGCACCTAATCAATCTATACAATACGGCGGATGGGCCGTGGTACAAAGTGAAAATAGATTTACAAATGGGGTTTGAGGGGATAAGCTCCTCCACCGTATTACATATTGATTTTAAACATAAAAAAGCTTATCATATAAACCATAACTACGAAAATAGTGAACCTATGCATAAATCCTTTTACAAGAGTGCACGCTCTAAACTCTAAGCCAGGGATGAACCAAGATGTACAGAATACAGCGAAAGATCTGTTTATAGAGCAGAAAATGAGCGCAGTCGTTCTAGAGGCCGCCCCAGTGGTGTAAGCCCATCTTTTTGGTCAAGGCAATAAATAGCATAGAGCTACTGCGAAGGGTTTGGACTTCTGGTTTACTCCTATGCATGATCCATCCAGCGTGGAAACACAACACAAAATCTAAACGAGCAAGTCTATAGAACAAGGTTTGGATACGACGACCAGATGAGGTGTTGGCTGCATCCTATACACTGAGGTTATATGGCCCCACACATTCTCATATGAATCTCTCTTTCTGATGGCCTGTCATCAGAGTTATCTGTAGAGAGATTCAAGTGTAGTCTTTCTGAAATCTACCAGGATTTTGCAATCTTGTCCTCCACGCTGCTGCTAAATGGCAAAGGAAGCAATTCTTTCTTTCAACCTACACTGGTCGATTTCTAGGGTAGCTGTTAAATGCTTCTGCAGTGCAAAAGGCTCTTTGATCTCACTAGTAGCTCCATAAAAGTTCGGTATCTAAAACAGTAACAAACAACCAACTTCCTTTCACTTTTACTGCAACAGTAATTTGGTCATTGGTGGATAACAAACTTCTGTTACACTGAAAATGATTCTCTCCCAAAGTTTGTACAACTAACAATCGGACCCACGGAACCAACGGAGGCTTGTGGAGTGAAGTTTGGCCTCTAAAAGGCTCTTGAGCTTCCTTGGAGTTAAGAGCAGGCTGCATGGTCTCAGGTGCCACAACCTCTAGGTGAGAACAGCCTCTGTTGTCTTGGAAGTGACCCCTGCACTGGATTGCTGTGAGCCTCGAGCCCTCCCCCGTCTGTGGGAGTTCTCGACTTAAGCTACCAGCAGTTCGAGAGGGAGGAAAGGCTATGGGTGGAAACATAATACCACTGTGCCACATAAGTACAAAAAAAAATAGACGACATTTTTTATGTTAAAATATTTTTTTTATCAGGTTGTTCAGTTGTCTATAATGTCGTCTTGGTTTTTATAAAGGTAAAAAAATGCTTAACACTTTTTATTGTAACTTTTAAACATAATGCACACCAGCCACTATGCTCTACAACATAGCCAAAACTTTAGTATAAACACATAAGGTCCCAAAAGCGAGACCTATTGGCTATGCCAATGCTTGTTGTTAATTGATGTGAGTGTCCCGTGATATTTTCAAAGTTACACATGTGCAAGCCTGCAGTATTGCCTTACAGTTAGAATTCACAAAATGGGACACACTGCAGGTGCACTGTTGTAGTTTTCCTTTTGGCCTGTCTGTCCTCCTAGAAAGTGATGAAAAGCTTGAACAGGCTAGAACTGGGGAATTCACTTATTAAGGGTAACTGATGATTGATCAATAAACGTTGTATCCAGGATGCTGTCTACCCCATGAATGTCTTCCTTTACAATTATTCATAAACGAACTGTTTAATATCTGTTTATTACTACTCCTTCCCCTTTATTCTGGGCATCACTAAGCTAGTAATAAATAGGGATTATCTTTAATGTTCGATTCCATCAACTCAGTGCATAAAACATTATGTTGAAAGCTGCCTGGAGAAAATAGGCTACTGTACCCTGGAGGTCTGCAAACCACTGAAGTTAAAAACCACTTCCAGAATATGGATTCTGACTGCGTTGACTGCCTTCATTTTTATTTTTGGAAATTAGTTGTCGAAAGAGCGAATCTTTTTTAATAGGGAGGGGTACCACCGGGTCATAATTTTTGGCCAGTTCGCATCACAGTGGCTGGTATGAATAGCACTTTCCTAGCCTGTTCTTTGTGCTATGCCTTAGGTATCAATGCAGGCAGCACAATGCAAGAAAGGCAATTGCAAGGAATTGGGGAAATCCTGCCTCATCAATCTTCCTGAGGCAGGATTCCATCTTCCAGCCCTTGTGATCAATTTTGAATGCACAGACAAACGCCTCCATGGGACTGCAGGGGACGTTCTCTGCATTCTCTCTTGCAGCATGCAGGGATACACTGGGAATCAAAAGAAGCAGTGTCCAAAACGTTGACACCTGCCCTGCCAAAATGTTTCATCTAATTCTCTGCCTGCTGTGCCTGCTGCCATAAACGCCGGGCATCTGGAGGCAGAAGCTGTAGCGGGTGATCTTCAAAAAACAAAGCCTCCAGTGGCTCCAGCCCCCAGGGAAATGCCCAATGGCATACTTGCTTTGCGACCTCTATGTATTTAATGTGCAAACTATATGTTAAAGACAAAAGGCCTTTACAGGTAGATAGTTAATAAATACAGTGCTAATGCATGTCCTCCATTGCGATGAGCCCTATTCTTATGTTTAGGGCAGTTCTCTCTTACGTCTTAATACCCTTTTTCCCCTCAACAGGTATCCAGGCAAAATGTGCCCACTAATTGGTGATTCTGAAGGGTTTGGGGATCCTCCCCTGCAATTAATGATACTCTATGGCCTTGGTCTTCTGCTTTTAGGTTAGGGACAGAAATACATCTATTTGTTTTGGGGGTAACCTTGATGCCCCCTGCTAATTTAAGGTGTATGGGGTTATGATCACAAAAGTGTGACCACTTAGCCGTATATGCCACAACCATGGGTAACAGGGCAGTATTAATGAACTTGTAATCAATTGTAGAATTCGTTCCCCTTCCCTTGAAGGATGGAATATTATCCTTGTCACGCAGGGCACTGGGATATGATAGGCCAAATTACGCTAAAGTATCCTCTAAGAACCCGCCTTGTTGTGTGTGTTCGAAATGTGTCTCTGAATGGATACAAGGGACAAGGCTATCAGTGACATGGCAGTTCTTTGGACATAAGTGTATATTAAAATCTCCTAGGATAATAACCGAATAAGGTGTAACTTGCTTTTCTTTGTATGACTCCAGAAAGCAATCAAGACTGGTCAAATGCTCATTTGCAGAAATTCTGTCCAAACAATTATAAAAGTGAACTATAAGTACCTTCGGTTCATTCATGGGCGTGATCTAAACCACTAGACAATTTACTGACCCAGAGCCCAGTTTACAATGTTTACCTATAACATTTAAAGAAATTAAGGTTATTAAACCACCTTTTGGCCTACCAGCTACGGACGGCCTTGCGGGCTCGAAATAAGTTTTATAACCATCCAACCAAAGAATATTTTCAATTTCCCAGGACTCTTGCAGCCCAACCAGAACATATTCCCTTAATAGACCATTCCACCTAACATCGTCAATTTTGTTTTTTAACCCTGCTATATTCCAGCTAAGTACCTTGGAATGTTCAATCGTGCTAACCTCCTCCACCAATGTGGGGCTAATAATGTGACCTCGAAAATTGCCTCTATCCTGTCCGTGAGTAGGAGAACATTTGATTAGTCAGTCATTGCTGTCCAGCTGGCTCAGTGGGGCGAAACTATTTGCTAATTCAAGCCTGTTTTCTGCAACCCTTTCTCCTATTGTGTCGGCAGAAATTGAGAGTCCTATGGGATGGTTAAAGGTGCTCAGCTAGAGGGGAAGGCCATCAATGATCTTGGGTCTGCCACCTGGCCCATGACTACCTGCTCCTGGGGGTTGTCTCAACAGGACTATTGGTCAGCTCATCCAGGACTGGGGGTTAAAAAAAAGCCAATGGTAATGCCTTAATCCCGCCCGCAGTGGATCTACTGACAACCCATTGCATTTCTTATTGCTAAAGAAGATTCCAGGATAATGTTGAAGCATTCTGTAAAATAAATTAAATAATATGTTACTTCGTCAACCAAAAAGAACAATTGATGGACAGAATGCAGAACAATGTCCTACATTCACCCCGGTACAGAGATCTGGGCCTAAATCCATCGTTTTTTTGCTCACCATGCCTTTCCAGTTTGAGCTCAGCCATATGCAAATCAGGCTTGATCCTGTGCCCAATGGGAATAGTCCAGCTCAAACTGCCAAGCCTGGTCCTCCCTGGACTGGAAACAAGTATCCTAGGACCAGTTTCGGGGTTTCACCCCTCAGCCAGGATAACTTGACTCCAGTGGCATGAGGAGCACGGGACCCACGTCTTGGCATACCCCTCCCACTCAGGGTGACAAATGCAAAAAGAACAATTGATGGACAGTATGCAAAACAATGCCATACATTCACCCCAGTGCAGAGATCCATCGTTGTTTTGCTCACCATGCCATTCCATATGCAAATCGGTGCCCAATGGGAACAGTCCAGCCTGAAATGCCAAGCCAGAGCCTCCCTGGACTGGAAACAAGCATCCTAGGACCAATATCGGGGTTTCACCCCTCATCAGCCAGGATAGCTTGTGAGCAAAAGAGTGATGGATTTAACCCAGATCCTTGTGACTGGGGGTGAATGTCTGCATTGTCCAGCATTCCGTCCATCAATTGTTTCTTTTGCGTACTTCGTCAACCAAAGCATCATCAATCAATAATTTTAGTTTACATCTGCTTTTGCCTGAGCTTGATATTATTGTTTTTGTGATATTAATATTAAGGCAGTTTATTGTGTTATATTCTTGTAAACTATTCAATAGGAGATCTGCTGGAGTTCGGTCTATGATAACCAAAATGTCTGCAAACGTCAATCCAAATAGGTGCAGGGATCCAGGTTTTGGTGAGAATATTTTTTAAAAATGTAAACATCCAGACTGCTCTGCCATTTACAAGTTGATCAGTTTTGGGGTCAGCATACAGCCTTCTTTTAGGTACCTCCCAGGATATAGCTTCCATGTGCTGGAATACCCAAGCATTATAATCAAAGCAATTAACCAATGTAAGCAGGCGGTAATAATTATCCATATCTGCCAACGTGTCCATAGTTCAGCATATGAGGGCAGATGCTGTTGAGTAAAGTACTAGATCGCAGTATAGATTCACTTCTTTCTCAGTCCCCCTTGAGAGAGCACTGATATTGCTTCATTGTTATCTTATACTGCAAGACATTTCCCAAATGTAAATTGTACAATTGGTAGCACTGTTCTCACATTTATCCAACCAAAAGATGATCCAAAATAATACACACATTCAAATGTCCCTCTTGATCTAAGAGAGCAACCGTTTGTTAATTACAGGGATCTGATCTTGTACCTTTTTTGGTCTAGCCTGTGAGGCCTCCTTAGCCATTTTGCCAAACTACTGGTTTAAAAGTTATATATATTAAAAATATATATGTAGAGGGGCGTACTGTCTTCATCCTTTGGTCAGTTAAATTGGCAATCACATTTTGCTTATTCTCATCAGAACACAGAACATGGGGCTCTGGTTCAAACCATTTTAGCAATAGGCTTTCCTCAGTGTGAGTGACAGCATTTGACTTGTGCACAGTATAGACATTTTCGACAAAAGCAGTAGCCGTTACTGCTAGGGCTAGTGGGCGAAAGTTTTCTTTAAAACAAATATATTAGCCTTTTTTCAGGGCCAGGCAGCTCCCTACACACTGCTACCAGGCTGTTGGAAGCTGCGTCTTGTTTTATTATTAAAGAGCAACACACATAATGGCTGGTGTCTCCATGGAAAGCCCATATATAATTCAGTTCACTAGTGATCTTTAATATGATCCTGATGTTCCCTTTGTATGAAAGCACATTTGAACCACATATTTTCATTACAAATTATTAAAGCCCAGCACTTGACCAGGAGCAGGTTTTTACACCCTATAGAGAGAACACATTTGCTGTTACAATGCCAGGACTTCCTGGAATCAATTATTTCACAGTGAAAGGTGCAGATAACTGTGACTGTGCAGTTTTGAGATAATGCCTGCCTAACAAAGGTAATCGAAGGCGTTCAGCAGAGTGGTACCTCATTTGGCAGAGGAGGCAGAAGGCATGCTACTGAGTAGCACCTGTCTTGTCAAAGCAGCATCTTGGCATGCAAATGAGTAGCATCATCTAGCTCGAACCTCATGATGTACAGCTGCTAAATGCTCAGAGAAAACTGTACACACTTAGCTGCTCTCTTTTCTATTTATTTTTTAAAGAAATGCCAGCATTATAGCATAGATACTTTAGGAGTTTACAGATACACTGGAATATATAATATGTTGTGAAAACTCTGACTCAGTATGTGTGACTAATTCAGCATCTGGGCAGCTTTGCAAGAAATCTGGACCTTCATACTTTATCATCAAATCAGAATTGTCACAAGTCCAGGGCTCACTGGAGTCTCTGGATACCTCTTGTCCTCTGCTGATTTTTGGTTTCATACCAAGGGCTAAATGTAAAGTTTGGCAGCTAGGATACCCCTTCAAAAACGTGAGGGGGTAGCATACCTGCCAAACTTATAGTCTGTCTGCCCTTTTTGGTGTTGGTAGGATTGCCATGTTTCCATCTACTGAGCCCCTAATGGCTCAGTCGACAAAAAGCCGCGTTGAAGCCACTGGAGGAAGGACACTGCACCACCCTCCCTATTTAGGTTAGACAGTGTGATGTTGTTTTTCTTCTGTCCATCACCGGGTGTGAGGGTCAGAATAAAAAAACAAATAATTAACCTCTCCGGTAATAGGGTAATTGATTTTTTTGTTTTCCAACAACAAAGGGCCACATGCATCAAGCTTTTTTCCGGTCGCAACTGGGTCGATTCACATATTCGGCTCTTTGAGACCGGAAAAAGCCCTTTCATGAGGCATGAACCCATTTCCATTTGCAAATTAGGAAATCGCATTTTTTTACAATTACCTAAATTGTGAATGCATTTAGGGAATCGCAAATCACGATTCCCTAAAGGCGATGCATCAAGCCTTTCCTAAATGCAAACTGTGCATTTAGGAAAAGCTAATTACCATCAAATCATGTTGATGGCAATTTGCAAATTTTGCACAAAAGTTCATTTTTCAAAGTGACATGTGGCGTACACACATGCCCCTAAAAGGTTGCAATCTGAGGTATATAAACGCCTTCCGTTTTTCTTATCCATAGAATGGTCAATCACCAACCTTGTCTGCTCAACCAACGAATGTGTAATCTAATATATTGTTTCCCTAAATTGATAATACATGAGCAAAATGAGTATGAGATTTGTTTATTTATCTCCCATTTAAACTGAATTGTATTTCTATAAGGTGTAATCATCAATTTTGTATTTTTAATGTTTGAGTCTACAAAAAGGGACAGTGGCTGTTTTCAATAATAAAAGTTGGCATGCACACAGGGAAGTTGATATTTCATCAATGGTGAGTGATAGTAACTATGGTCACAAACAATTGATACATACCATTTCAACTTGGAAGGGAGAGTGGGACACTCCTTTCACGTCCCGTCATCCTTCCAATCAGAATTTAGTTGAAAAGGACATTTTGTGAGTCAGAATATAACTTCCCATGCACAGTGTGTACTTTGTACTTTTCAAATTGCACTTTTGTGGTCACAAATCCTGTGATTTTACAAATGGCAGGCTTTGAGATGGCAATAACGCTTAATGCATAGGGCAACTGGCTTCCTAACTCAAATTTTGTGGCACTACAATCAGATGAGAGCCTGCTAGAACAATGTTTTTGTGAGGATCACTATGATTGCCCAATCTTACTTGAAACACTGAAAGCTTTGGCTGTAGCCCACTTTAATGCACACATCTCTTCAGGGTACAAAGACAAACAAAACTTTATCATGGTCTCTTTGATAATAGTTTTAAAAAACTATTATGTGGCACTGGAAAACAAGAGGCAAAGCACACATTATTGTCTGGCATGAGACTATACCAACACATTTATCAATGGAAAAACTATCTACCAACGCTCTTAAGCTCTGCATAATACACATACTAACATTTCCAACAGTTTTGAAGACTCTAGTAATATTTTCAGATATCTATGTTTTCTTAGAAAACTGTATAGAATAAATGGTTACAGGAGATTCAAGCATTTTTCTTATTGCAACTGAACTCTCCTTAAATAATTGTACTCAGAAGGAACCTACAATGTTTTTGTGAGGTCATTAATTGAGGGATTCTCTGCGTAAGTCTGTGTTGTCTTAAGTACACTTTGTTAATGGATTGTCTCTGTGCCATGATGTTCTTGGGGTGAAAAGAGAATAATTCTAAAATATAAAGTGCAAGCACTCGATTGATTTATGTTTTAATTGATGTTGATCTTGGTGCGGAAAATTGCGCATTATATATTCTCCATCAGGATAAGTTTAATCTTTGTATCAATCTTGCTTTATAGAAATGTTGCTTCAAAAGTAAAGTAATAAATCAAAGCTTTAATTGCAGATATATGAAATCATATCTGAACGCTGTGCTGACCTGTCTTCTTGTGTCCAAAGTAATTAAATGAGTTCAGATTTAGAGTGGTGCCATGTTTGATGCATGTGATGGTGTCCCTTGCCAGAGGAGGAGGAAACAGCAGTTCTGCTCTACAGTGTCTGAAAATTGATTGTTACCATGTTATTGCCCAGCTAGGGTTAGTGAAAGAATGTCCACTCTTTACCTATGCTCTCAGTACACCGTGGGACAAACCATCACTGATTTATCAGAAAGTGGAAAGCTTATTGGTGCATTTTTTTACATTGTTAAAGCTTGGCATGCTGTGCCTTGATTTTTGACTGATGTTCAATAGAGTAAAGGAATAAGTAATTTTGTCAAATTGTGATGTAATGGTTTTGAGTTTTAGATTGTTCAAATTAGTTGATGTCGGTTCATTTTACACAACGAAACCACTGCATATGCATTGTCAGCACATAGTCATAATTTTACTTTATGTATACGTTATTTTAACTTTGTTAGTCTTTGATGTGGTGCTCATACGTTTTATTGTCTTTGAATTAACATAAAACTTTATTTTAATGAAAGAAACGGTATCGTGGTGTTGGGGATGTGTCTTGGGCAACGTTAGCGTTATTTAAGCAATGGTTGGGTGAAGCTTTTTTAAGGGAGAATTGGAACTTGCAATCGAAAAGCAGAAATTAGGTAATATCCAATAATGAGTCAAAGGAGAATTTTAACAGTGAAATAGGAAGTATATCATTGTGCTAAGATGTTGCTTTAGGGGATTGTGGGAAGCTGTATATCTCTTCAATAGGAAGGGCTGATGGAGGAATGATGCAATGACGGATGCTAGAAGAGGGGTGTTAGAGATTTGATAGCCCTTGTTAATGGTGCAATGGTGCAGTTGTGTTCGCTCACTTGACGGAGAAGTTGTTCAGCTTTGTGTACTTTCAATAGATTCTGAACTTGGTGGTGGGGTGGTTTTATACAGTGTCTAAAATGAACAAATGGTTTGCCTCATTGGAATTGTCAAGAAATGGTCTTGATAAACAAGTTAGATCTGGGTTTGCAGACTGAGAGTAATGTCCACCATGAATGTTTTTGAGCTGAGTAGATTTCCATGAATCAGCAGGCTGCCAGATACGTGTGGGAGAGGGTCATCTGTCCAGCGTGGGTGTGGTACTTTTTCATTTAGAAGTGTGACATGTCTTATGAAAAGTTCCAAGTGTTGAAGCTGATATCACTTACAGGGGATGCCTTTGAAAGAAGGATCAGTTTCTCTCCATTGACCATTCTGGGATGATCTTCCCCACAAGTATTAGACATTCTGCTTTCTTTAGTATTTTGAAAGGATGATAGATTTTACATTCAGGTGAGTTGAGTGGTTTAGTCCTACACCCTATTTCAGTTGGGTGAGTTTGCCTCACTTGTCTAGAAGATCAATCTAGGGTATGGTTGACAAGCGCGAGTCAAAAGTCATTGGTAAAACACCTGACAGAGAAAAGACAACATCTCAAAAAATCAAATAACAATGAAGTGTGAAACAAGACGGATGGATATGAAAATTTAAGAACTTCATATTCATGTCTAGTGCTTGAAAACAAAAAGGAAATTAGGCACACAGAAAGCATTATGCACAAGACCTTTGGCAGCAGTCACAAAGGGATGAGCTGGATTTTCAAGGGTCAGTTCCTAGACTGTTCAAGGAGTGCATTACCAGTTTTCTGTTGGGACAAGTTTGCATGCAATGATGTTCTGAGGCAATGAGTGTTGTATGGAGGGCGTGTCCTCCGTTTTCAGTAATGCTACAAATTATTAGGCCTGCATATTAGGTTGGGAATGAGGATCAGTTTATGGACCCATTGTCACTCTGTGACATGAACAGTTTCCAAAGACATGCAGGATTATTGTAAAGTGGTGTTACTGGTGCTCTGCTGCATGGAGAGGACAGTGTTGTCATAGGGCAATCACTACTCTGAACTCAAGAGCCAATCCTGGAAATGTTGCTTGTATGGGTCGGGCTCAAACAGATAGATAAA
Organism: Triturus cristatus; assembly: GCF_964204655.1. Lineage (NCBI taxonomy): Eukaryota > Metazoa > Chordata > Amphibia > Caudata > Salamandridae > Triturus > Triturus cristatus. The sequence continues at coordinate 804,550,174 of NC_140592.1, read as the reverse complement.
AATTGTCTTACAAGAGCATGCACAGTATATAGCACTGGGAATTTCTTGTTCCTTTAACCCCTTCGCTGCGGCGGGAATTGTGCCGCAGCGCTGGGGGGGGTTTGGGGGCAGCGCGGTGGCGCTGTGCTCATGACGGAGCCACTCCGTCATGAGCCACGGTTGAGCTGTGCTCATGACGGAGTGGTTCCGTCATGACTCCGCCCACTGCGCTAATCGCCCGCACAGGCGGGGAATCAGCGCAGTGTGGGAGGAGCGGCGGCCAACGGCCGCGGCATGACGGAACCACTCCGTCATGAGCACACGGCACCCGTGGCTCATGACAGAGTGGCTCCGTCATGAGCGCTGAAGGGATTAAAGAGTAGCCCTTGAAAGAACAGTTCATTAAAACGAGGCCCAGGTGAAATTTCTATGAAGTTGGTCGTGATCTTGCAGATATCTAGGTTATTGAGATTCACGCATTTCGCGTGATTTTTTGTATACTTTTTTCTTGTAGGTGTCTATTTCAAGCACAAAATATCTCTCTAGTACTAGGCAGCTGAAAGCGAGCTACTACATCATTTCCTGTGCAAGCATCATTACCCTGGTAACCATAAAAACTGTCAGAAAAATACACTGAGCAGGTATCTGGTGCGACATTTGTATGTGCAAACATTCCTTAATTACAATTTTCAAGTGCATGAGTGCCCAAGCATATTTTGCATAGTAGGCATCATTTTCAAAAATATTATGCAAATTTCATCGCCAGGCCTAATTATATCTAGTATTAAAGGCAGTACTGTAACTGAACCAGCTCTCGCATTAGGGTTCAAATAGGGTTCTTCCTGACTGACGAGCATTCCTGGAAATGCCATTGTGCCAAGAATGGATTGTGTTATCCCTGTCTGGGATCCTTCCCCAGCCCCTCCGATCACAACTGGGGCCTCCCACTGTGGCAAACACCAACAACAGTCCCCCTGGTCTTCACCAAATGCATGCAACAAGATGCGTTGTACCAGTCTGCACAGGCAGCAGAGGCTGGGGGTAGACAATGTCATACATAGGATTCTGGCTTAAGTGTGTTGAAATGCAGGCCTGCATACTTCAGCTAAAAAGAGGGGCTGCCTCTCTCCAGCACATTAACTTTCACTCAGATGCCACCCTATGAGGAACCCACAAGGCCAAGGAGGTGCACATACAGATAGCACCTTCTCTACTAGTGCATACATTCAGAGTAGCTAGGAACTTTAAAAAGGCTGTGTTATCCTTCCAGCACCTGGGAATGGTTGCACACCAATTACTGAGGAGGAACAGAATCACTGACCAATGGACTTTGTGCTCTCAATCAAACTTCTTCATGACGTCCTGAATGTTGATGTTGTCTAACAGCAGAGCTCGGGAACACAAAAAGCAATTTACTGCCCTTTGTTTCCACGGTCAGTTGTCAGAAAAATTTGCACTCAATCGGAGGGGACACCAAAAAGAAGTGCCCAGATCCCTTTTGCGAAGGCGCAGTGCAGAAAATAGCATCATAGTATGGGCCCAGGTCTTAAACACCTTAAAAACAGTGGCGGCTCACAGAGGGAGTGTTGTGTGGTGGTGGGTGGGGGGGTGGCAGGGTTGGGGGATACTGGAGTCGGACATACGATGGCCAGGAGTAAAGTAAGTAAATAAATAAATAAAACCATTTACCTTGCGCATGCTGCATCGTACTCCCCCTCCCTGCCCCACCGCCCGCAGCACTCTCTTTGCAAGCTGCCACTGCTTGAAAACCAAACCCAGGTGCCACTAGCTGAAGTATACGCTATGCATTTGGTCTCCTAATGCTCAGGTGATGTTTTATGTCACATGGTTCCTGTTCCTGCTCCCACAAATCGTAATTTGATTTCTGAGCTGTGGCATGTATTACTACAGTAGTGATGGGCATATTTATGAGAGCCCTGCGCCACTTTTGCACCACGCAAACTGGCACATGTGTGACGCAGGGCTCGCATAAAGATTTACGAAGTATTGGAAAGCCACCCTGCGAGGCTTTGAGTGACCCTATAAATCATGAGTAAGGCGATGCAATGAAAATCGCTGCGTCACCTTGCTCTGTGCCCGGGAGAAGTTCCATGGGCGTTGCCATGCATTTTCCCACGCAACACACATGGAATTTGTTGCAGCCCCAGATTTACAGAGTGATGTGAACCTAGAAGCGCCAAATCTGTGCGCCTCCCAAAGTGAGTAATAACAACGAGAAATATCCTAATTTCCCCTCGATTTTTCCTCTTTCCATGTGTTCTGCAGCAAACCTAGAAAGAGGAAAATGCCTCGTAGGATTGTTTTTGGGCAGGAAAGTACTCCTTTCTGCACAAAAATAATCCTGCCTGCAAGGGTGCCTATGTTGACGCTAGGCTGCCAAAACGGCACCAGTGCAGGCAGAAAGGGCAGGAATGCACAGTAATGCTTACATACTGTGCATTCTTGTGCTTTCACTTTGGCGTAGGGCAACACAGCAAAGTGCCTTGTTGCACTACCCTATGCTAAAATGCCATAAATGAGGCCCTAAAGGCCTAATTTATGAGAAATTAGCAAAGGGCAGCGCTGTAAGACTTCTTGCTGCACTGCCCTTTGCCAATGTGAAAGACAGGAATGCATTGTATCTATGAAATACAATTCTATCCTTTCCCCCGACCCTGGTGCACAATTTGCTGCCTACTGCCAAAGTAGACACCCTTGCACCATGATGCCTCTGTGGCAGGCAGGATTGTTTTTGTGCAGGAAGATTCACCTTCCTGCAAAAAAACAATCCCAAGAGGCGTTTTCTTCTTTCTATGTATGTTGAATGCAGCACACATGAAAAAGGGAAAAAACAAGGAGAAATTAAAATATTTCTTCTCGTTATGCCTGATCTGGGGATTTGTAAGGTTTTAGCGCTGCTCCATATTTCCATGATGAAGTAAATCTGGCTCAGCATCAAAATCCATGGGTGCTGCGTGGGAAAACCATGGGTGCTGCATGGGAAAACCCACTGCAGCACCCATGGAATGCTTCCTTGATGTAGAGTAAGGCAAGGTAGTGCTTTGCGCTGGTTTGTCTTCCTCCATATCTATGAGGCCATGCGTCACCTCATAGATATTCAGTAGGGGCCCGTGGAGGGAGTTCCGTGGGGCGGTGAGGCTGGCCGGGGGGGGGCTGGGGGGGGGGGGGGGGGCAGGGTGAGGGGTAGTAAACACTGGAATATGGATGAACGGAGGTAAGTAATCAATTAAATAAATAAAACAAATTCCGTTGTGTGCGCTGCATCGCTTTTTGCGATGCAGCGAGCACAAAAAAATTTGTTTCCACGGGCCGCTACTGGATATGATTGAAAGGCTTACACCGCCGGAGCATCCAAACGAGTGACTGTCCGGCGGCAAAAGCCTCTCATAAATAAGCAGCCGCGGTCGGTAGTAGGAGTAACTGCAGGGCGGTGACGTGGGGAGGGGCAGGGTGGGGGGTAGTAAACTATGGATTACGGAGGTATACAGGTAAGTTAACATATAAATTAATCAAACGAATTTCGTTGCGTGCACTGCATCGCATGGGGATGCAGTGCACGCAACGAAATTTGTTTTCCCCCTCTCCACGTCACCGCCCTGCTGTTACTCCTACTACCGACCGCGGCTGTAAATAAGCCCCCAAGTGTATGCCACCGCAGGCACAAAAATCTCCTTCCTATACTGCTGTTCATCAGAAAAATATTTTATCTGTGATATCTCCATGGCCAGGAGAACTCACTAGTAACTCTGTTTACTATTAATACCAGTTCCATACTGCTGGCTCTGATAGAAAATGCTAAATACCGCCAGCGTCAAAACGCCACAGAGTTAATTGCAATGCCGTGCTTATTTACCGCTGGGTTCTTCTTTCCAGAAAAAGATCACATTTTTTATAGTCGAATAAAAACACGTTGTGTGAGCTATGCAGTTATGTCGACAAGCACGTAAGCTCAAATCTTCCACAGGAAAAATATCACGAAAAATATAAACCGCTGTTTTATGAGCCATTATTGTGAAACTTTTCTTTGTATGTTCTCTTCCAGGGCATAACGATTACATCTGTCCGGCGACCAATCAGTGCACGATTGACAAGAACAGGCGCAAAAGCTGCCAAGCCTGTCGACTACGTAAATGCTTTGAAGTAGGCATGATGAAATGTGGTGAGTTTTAATGATGGCAGACAGCAGGGTAACTTTCCTTCAAAAAAGTAGCAGCCTATGTGCCATTTCTCTGAGCTGATACCCCTTCATTTTATAATTTCCGAGTCCTCTCAACCCACACTGTCAAAAAGGGCAGACCAGCTCTGGCACAAAAACTAGAAAGAAGTATACGTCATGCTGTTTCGAAAATGCTTTGTTCAGAAATTTCTGCGTTATAATTTTCTAGATTGTTCGATGCCCTCAAGTAAATCTTGCAAGTGCCCCCTTAATGCCCTCTGGTGCCTCAGGGATGCATTTTATTTTCAGACTAGTCTTCACCAATTACTGCCGCAAACCTTGCCACAAACTTAGAATTTCTCAGATTTGGAATTCAGTGTTTTTTTTTAATTAAGTAAGACATTTGTAGGAGGAAACCTTGACAAATATACATATTTAGAAATTCATCTACTTTTCTAGGGTTCAGAAATGCGTACTATCTGGGCTCACTCGTGTTTTGTGCACTTACTTTTCCCACTCATTTTAACAGCAGAAAATAAGAAATACTGACTGTCGCTTAAAACAAGCATTAGCAAAGCCAATAACAACGTTGGTGCATGCAATACACACAAACATTAATTGTGTGGATATTTGCATGTGTAAACACGTTAAAGCCAGACATGTTAGCTTTACTACACCATCATCATTGGAAGCAACAGAAACAAAAGGTATTAAGTGCATTTACGAAAGGACTAAAAACGACGTTTGTGCGAAAGAGTTAGACTAATGTGCTGTGTAAAATGAGTTCTATACATTGTACACTAGTGGTATGTGTAGTTTTCAGTTGTTATAGTCACCACAATTGTGGTTTGAAGCATTCTTTTAAAATCTTAACATGTAAGCCTGGTATTTGTAGGGTACTGGTATATTACAAGGACTTTCACCACACACATAACACGGTGAGAGCCGTTTATAAAGTAAATCTTTCTTTAAAAAAATGCTCTTTGCAATCTATATGCAGGTGTTTGAACTAAAATCCAGAAGACGACGTCGTTTATTAAAATAAAGGGACAAAATAAAATAGGAATGAAATCCATAAAGCACGTGTTACCGGATTGCACAAAGCACACATGCCCAGGGAGTTATTACAGCTCCAGCCGAGCACTGTCACAATCTTTACTAAAAACCAGAACACATCACACCTCAGTAAAATATATGAACAAGATAAAAGAGCACGCAAATCCGTAAGCCACAGCTAATAATTTGTCATAAACATTGACTTCTTTATAGGATTAAGCGTAATTGGCACCAAAATCCAGGCATTCGAGAGACCACATTGTTAAAGTGCAAGCACCCTAAAATGAAAAGAAAACAAATATAACTAAAGGTACCGAATGCACTAAAAGCTAGAAAACATCATCTTTTATTAAAATACATTAAAGAAAAATGAGCTAAAAAAAATCCATGAATCTTGACTATCAGGAATTGTCTGCATATTGAAATACACACACTGAGTGCAGCCAGGTAAAGCAAGGGGTGTGCGAAATAAGCGTAATTTGCTTTCGCATAGTTGCATGAAATTCGTGACATGAAATTCAGTTATGCAGAGTTACATAAAATGGAAATGTGGCATTGTTATGAATGTTGTGTATTCTCTAGTCTGGACATTCCCCTGCTTAAGTTACATGTGCCAATTAATCAAACAAAAGCAAATACATGTTTATAATGCAACTCACATTTAGTTTATATCATATTTTGAAATGTGAAAATCAAGCTCAGTTGAATATATTCACATTCTTTGATCGAAATGGTGACTGCTTTATTTTACAATTTGTTTTTGACTTCTAAGAGTTTCTAGAAGGTTGAAATGATGTGCCTTGTTTATTGTTAGTATTTAAAAGAACATAGTCGTGGAGAATAAAATTGTTTTATGCAACAATGCAATAAAGTTGTAAACGCTGAACACAAAGAGTGAAGGTTAGAGAGGAGTCTTTACGCCAGGCAACACTGGGACAGAGGATGTGGCCTAAGGGCTAGGGCGGTCTGTTCCCATGAGGCACCGGGTCAGACTGATTTGCATATAGCCATGTCTGAACTGGGGTGGCAGAGTGAGCTAAAGAATGATGTTGGATTAAACCTAGATCAGTTGACTGGGGGTGAGTGCTTGCATTGTTCAACACTCCGTCCATCATCTCCTTTGGTTTTGCTAGGGCGGTCAACCTCAAATCTGGGGAACAGGGTTCAAGTCTCGGCACCTACGCTCAACATCCTGTGATTCTGGGCAAATCACTTAATCTTCCTGTGCCTAACAAAAATGAATGTGTGCTTATTTAACGCAACTGGTGCTCATGTAAAGCGCTCTTATATCTTTGAGTCATGTTTGCGCTATATAAAACTCCGGAAAAAAAAGAATCAATACTCTGGTTCCAGTTGAAGATTACTGGGCCGGATGGCCCTTAGCCTTTGTTCGCTCACTTATCAGTGCAGCTGGTCATGCGAGATGAAAATAGCAGACCTTTCTGTTGCACTGAACACAATCTCTGTTGTTCAAACAGGTATGCAAGAGTAAACCATCTCCTATGCTATAATTAGATTAGCTCTTAGAAGTAGAAAAATGGGGGTAAGATTGTTAAACATTTATTACATCAATCATGTTGGAGTGGTTCCTTTTAGTAACTCATTTTATATAGTGCGAACTTGACCCGAATCGAGTATCAGAGTGCTTTACATAGCACCAGTTACGTTACTTGAGGACACACATTCATTTTTGTTAGGCACGGGGAGATTAAGTGATTTGCCCAGAATCACAGGATGTTCAGCATCATTGCCAAGACTCGAACCCAGTTCCCCAGATTCGAGGCCGACCGCCCTAGCCGTTAGGCCAACTCCTCATTCCAGTCATTTGTATTTGAGGCATAAATGATATAATCTCAGAACTTTAACATAAGGAAAGTAACAAGAAATTCTCAAAATTGCACAAATTACGGTAGCATAATTGAAATTTCGCCCTGGCCTATTAAAGAGCTTTATTGCTGTTGTCTGCATTAAAATGAAAAAAACACAGTATCCTTCACAAAATCATGTATTAGCAAATAAAAGAACAATGAAATGAGTGAGCCAGGGCTAGCCATATTTCACAAACCATTGCAAAGCCCTTATTCTGCACAGCACTGATGTTACTGCTCTCTAATATTTATGGGTCTATTCACAAATGCACTTTGGAACGCGTAAAGTAGTATGCCTGTTGTACTCTCAGATACATTTTTGAATTAGCCCCAAATATCTAACATTTGAAAAAGTGGGAATATTTGGGGAATTTTCATGTATACTTATTAGAAATAGAAAGGACTGTGCCTTCATGGACTTTTACTAACAGCTACGCGCTGGGGGTACGCACCGTACATACACGGGTGGGGGTACGACTCGAACGTACACGGGTGTACATACACGGGGGGTTCGACACGTACTCGGGTGTACATACACGGGGGGGTTCGACACGTACTCGGGTGTACATACACGGGGGGTTCGACACGTAGCGCTGGGGGTACGCACCGTACATACACGGGTGGGGGTACGACTCGAACGTACACGGGTGTACATACACGGGGGGTTCGACACGTACTCGGGTGTACATACACGGGGGGGTTCGACACGTACTCGGGTGTACATACACGGGGGGTTCGACACGTACTGTTCGACACGTACTCGGGTGTACATACACGGGGGGTACGGCGCGTACATGCGGGGGCTGGGGGGGGTACGGCGCGTACATGCGGGGGCTGGGGGGGGTACGGCGCGTACATGCGGGGGCTGGGGGGGGTACGGCGCGTACCGGGCACCTGTTTGGACGTCTCCATGGTTGCTATTGGAGTTCGGTGCGGACGGTCTTTTAACCATACGGTTGTACATTCGGACGCCCGGGACGGATCGTGATTCCCTGGTCGGACTTCGCTTTTCACGTTTGTACGGTAAATCGTCCGAGGACGTGTCGGACACATTTTCCGACCCGAGGACGTGTGGGGAATAATTCCCAAGGCGGTTCGTATGGACTTTTTACCATGCGAATCGTGATTGCCAGTTTGTACGGCACTTGTACGATTCGTACGGTAAAAAGACCGGATACGAGTCGTACGGGAATTTTTTTTACCGGATCGTAATTGGCACCACAGTCTTGCAGACAGCTACACTCTCATTCGAGACCTACAAATGACAAAATAATCATAATGGAGAATTTAGCACAGTAACTGTCTCATTCCTCAAACTGCAGCTCTCCCAGACAGGTTCTCCTGCAACTGGTACCCATATTGCAGGAACAGGCACCTTTTTTTTTATTATTAGAACAGGAAAAAATAGATAAAGCAAAACTTTTACATATCAATTTACATAACATATAGCATGACCAAAAAAATATATATTTAAGCTGGCATGTTCAACAATTTATACAAAACATCTCATATTACATTTTCAGAAAGCAGCTGATAAAGGATCAGACTCCCATAGTCCTATATTAAAAAGATCCTATCTAACCTATTTAATATAATAAATTACATTAAATAAAAATAAAAAATAAAAAAAAGTTAAAGTGCAAAGTGCAAATATAGAAAGTGCCATGTGCCTATTTTTATATTTATGCAGGAACAGGTACTTGTTTAGTCAAAAAATTAGGAACTGCACTGGCATTAGGGGCTGCTGTGCCTATTTATACAAAATGTTTCGACAACCAGGCCTTTTCTCCCCTCCAGATTTTGCACAGGTTTCCCGCATGAAATGCCCATAGTGAAACCCATGGAAGTATGGTATTCTCTCAAAAAGTGTAATCGAGATTCAACCAATCACTCCTGTCACTGGTTAAATCAGGAGTGCTGTCCAACATGTAATGTGGACCTACATCTAATATTGATTTTGTTTAAAAAAAGAAATTGTGCAAAATATGTTTGTGTATTTTGGTTGCTTTCGCAGATGCATCATATTCATTGAAGCATGACTTGTCCCAATAGTCAAGCACGCCTTGGAAAAGCCAATAGGTCTGTCCTTGGCTAGCTGTTTTGACAGTTGCTCAAAATAAAAATATTGCAAGTAGATTTCCCAAAAAGAAACAGGAAAAAAGAAAACGTGTTGTCACCTAAACAGGGCCAAGTAATGGTTGCAACAAAAGTTTTAAATTAAAAAAATATTCACAGATGAGGTTCTGTGATTAATGATTTTTTAAAATACCATTCCTTTCTGTTGCGCCAAACTTGTTTTTGCTAATATTCACGTAGGAGACTTGTCTAAATTACCACCGAAATAAGCTCTCAAATTGCAGGAAGCTACAATGTTACAATGTCACTTAAACACTTTAAACTGAAACTTTATAAACGGGTGTAGGCAAAAAACAATAGACAGTATTTAAAGTTAAAAATAAACAATAAATAAAAAGTAAAAAACAGACTCTGAAAAGAGCCAATTGGAAAAGTGGGCCGGCTCATTACTCCTAGCTGTACACTATGGTTGGTGGTGGCAAAATGTGAAGCGCCGTTGACCAGACCATTGGATGAAGCCCACTGACCAAAAGCCCAACTATGTATGTATGCTATGCATGTTTTTTTCCGGAAAACAGTAGTCTGGTCACACAGCTAAAGCTGTCTAAAAAGTCAGACCTGAAACGTTCTCAGCCAAAGAGTTAGTTGGGAACTTACAGCAGCAACATGCTCGGTAGTCAAAGAGATAAAGTAATTTGTCAATGAAGTTTAAAATTAGGCATATATTTGTGTGATGAATTTTACTTCTATCTTAATTATTATGTACAGTGTATTTGGATTAATATCTGATTAGAGTAATAACATAATATATATGGATATATGGCCAAGAGGATGTGGCTTCAAGGCCAGATCTGCCGACTATGGAACTGGGGAACCAGGTTCAAGTCTTGGTGTCGGCTCACCATCCTGTGACTTTGGGCAAATCACTACATTTCCCAATACCTACGAAAAACGAATGTGTCCTTTTGTAATGTAACTGGTGCTCATGTAAAACCCTCCAATTCCTTCGGGTTGAGTTTGCACTATATAAAACTGCAAAAATATATATATATATATATGTATATTATCTACTGGCGGTTGCCAGTAGATAGTTATAGTTAGGACCGAGTTTCCATAGGAAATCTGAAAATTCTATGTTGAATAACTTTGGTGCCGGTTGATGAATCCTCGCAAAATTTTCAAAACTAATGGGGCGCTCCGCTCAGCTCCTACCCTGAAAGTCTCTGGGTGATTCGTCAAGCGGGGGCTGAGAAAAAAGGGGGGTCCCAAAACCATTTTCCCCATGCATTTTCCCATAGGACCTTTAGTCGAAGGTACAGCCCGAACGGCTGAACAGAATTACTTGAAATTTGGCACAGAGGTAGTCCTCAGGTCAGGCATGTGCCTTTTGCATATATGGTGTCAATCTGTTCAGTAGTTCCTGAGAAAATTGCAGTTAAAGGTACATAAATATCTATAAGCGCGCACCGTGCACGCACCGTGCGTGCACCGTGCGTGCACCCTAACGTGCGCGAGCGTAATTCTGATTGGTGGTTACATGTCAGTCAACATTCGAATCGGTCGAAATCAGGAAGTGTCGGCCGCCATTTTGTTTGTTTTGTGTGCGACAGTGAAAAAGAAAGGTGGAGAACGTGAAAAGGGGGCAGGGTAGAGAGTTCCTGACCCCCTAGCCTTTGTCAGGAGGTCCCTGAAGGACCCCGAAAGGTGAAAAAAACATTTTTTTATTTTTTTTTAAATCTTTTTTTTGTTTTAAATCGCGGGGTGCGCGCACGGTGAAAAACCTTAAAAAAAAAAAATAATTTTAAACGAGCCATTCCATATTACAGGATACAGTCAATCTATAACTATATACATAGGTAGTTTATTGTAAAATAAATATAAAAAAATATAATAATAGGGGGAGGAGCCTAGCGCGCAACCAAGATGGCCGCGTAGGTGCGAGGCTCCCGAGGACCTCCGCAACCTCCTACATTTATCCTGTATTCATCCTGCCTCGGTTGAGGGGACTGTGTTGGTGAGCCTGAGCTGAGGTGGTACCCATTTCTCGTTCTCAAATCGGACCTCGGGTGCCGGAGTGAGCACCGATTGAAGTTTGCGGCCTTCTCCTCGCCGGACCCCGGATTTGCGCTGGGGGGTGACCTGGTGGCAAAGTGAACAACAACGGCGGGCTGGGCCTGGTGGGTCGCGTACCCCGCACTTTCGCTTTCACTTTCGCACCCCCTCGCCTTCTCTGCGAGTGAGATCGCGGAGCTCTTTGCGTTGGTGTGGCCTCGCTGGGGGACCCTGCCTGCCTGCCGGCTGTGACCCACCCCGCCGATCTGGGGTGGCCCCCCCCGGAGCTCGTGGCCCCGATTGCCTGCCCTCTATGGCGTCACTGGTGCGAGTGTGAGAACTGTGGCGATGGCCACGAAACAAGATGGAGATCGATCAAAGACCAAGTCGACCCGGCGTGGCGCCGTACATCAGGCCAACATCATGGACCGCTATACCCTCCAGAGGGGATCTCCTGGCGGACCACACAAGTCCTCTGAGGGCCCTTCTGATGCCCCGGACTTGCCCACGGATCTGACTCTGCAAGACGTCATGGGCGCCATTGCCGAGATGAAGGCCTCGGTGGGCCAGCGGTTCGATACCCTGGCACATAAGATCGACGCGGTCCTCGTGGATGTTGGCCTGGTGAGGGCTGATCTCTCTAAGACCAACGACCGGGTTGATTCTTTGGCCCAAACCGCATCGGGCCTCACGACTGAGGTGGCGGCCCTACAAACGGAGGTGCGCCGACTTCGTCAGGCGAGTGCACTTATGGATCGACGCCTTGAGGATTCCGAGAGTCGGGCCCGGAGGAACAACATCCGCATCATCGGGGTACCCGAGGGACGGGAGGAAGCGGCGGCGGATCTATTTGTGGAAGACCTGATCGCTACCCATCTCCAGCCTCGGGGACTGAGTAAATTTTTTGCCGTGGAGAGGGCCCACAGAGTTCCCGGGGGAAGGCCGAAGGTCGGAGCCCCTCCGCGACCTCTCATTGCCCGGATTTTTAACTTTCGGGACAGGGACGCGATCTTGCAAGCCTCCAGACTGCAAGGGCCGATTAAGCTGGAAAATATGGAGGTGAACTTTTACCCTGATTTTACCCAAGCGGTCCAAAAGCAGAGACTGAGCTTCCTGGGCGTCAAGCGCCGACTTCGGGACATGAACCTAAAATATGCCATGCTCTTCCCGGCCAAGCTGCGAGTGAAGGTGGATGGTCGCACGCACTTTTTTGATCGTCCCGAAGCGGCCGGGGACTGGCTGGATACTCTGTCTGGGGATCGTGATCGAGATGGCGGGGGGGGGGGCGGCGGGAGGAGACGGCCCACTGGATCGGGACTGAGGGGTTGATATTGGTCCTCACTCTGGACGACTATGATGCCACTTTCGACCAAGCTTCTGTCTTTGTTCTTTCCTCTCCCATGGAGGTTGGGTGGGGTCTGGAAGGGGTACTCTTTCCTCCTCTAGGGGGTCTAGCTAGTTTCATTATATAGGGGCGACAGGCACACTGCAAGTTGGGGGGGCTGTCCGGGCTCGTGCAGGGGTGCAGGGAGGGGGGAGTTTTGTTGGGGCGGGTGGGTTGGGGTGGGGTGTTGTTCGTTTACACCACAAGGCAAATGTATCATTGTGTTATCTCTAAAGTGCTCTCTGGGGGACGAGTGATGGCTTCTGTTTATGATGGGGGGTAGGGGACTGAGTTTGTTGTCCTGGAATGTTAATGGACTGGGGGACAGGATAAAACGAGGTGTGGTCCTGCAGTTCTTGAAGCGAATTTCGCCCGATATAGTTTTTCTGCAGGAGACACACCTCATTGGCAACTCCTTTCGTGCTATGAATCGACGGGGCTACCGCCTTGTGGCCCATTCGGGCTTCACGTCTGGTTCAAGGGGTGTGGGCATTATGGTTAAGAACTCGCTCCCGCTGGAGATTGATGAGGTGCTCCATGACGACAGGGGACGTTACACGGTTTTGGTGGGCAGAATGGAGGGCAGAGTGGTCGTTTTTGTGTCAGTATATATCCCGCCGGGGCTGCAGACGACCACCTTTGCGGACCTGGGGCGCCTCCTCCTTGGCCTTCCGGAGGGGATTCTAGTGGTGGGGGGGATTTTAATGCTGTGGTTTCCGGAACGGTGGACCGTCACCCCCCTAGGGATCTCCCCCGGGCCCAGGCGTGGTTGCCTGGCCTCTTGGATACCTTGGGGCTGGTGGATTGTTGGCGTTTGAAACATCCCACGCAGCTACAGTACACCTTCCATTCTGGGGCTCATGGTAGTCTCTCACGGCTAGATTATGTCCTGGTTCCGGCGGCTCATGTGGGGAGGGTGGGAGAGGTGAGCCATTTGGCACGGGGTATCTCGGACCACTCCCCGCTCTTGTTGCGCTTTGATATTCTTCCGAGGGGAGAGGGTAGGGTGGCCCCGATTAATCCCTGGTACCTGCGTGACCCCACCATTCGCGCGGAGCTGGTTAAATCCCTTAAGCGCTACTTTGACGAGAATGTGGGGTCTGTGTCGTCGGCGGTCTCACTGTGGGAGGCGTTCAAAACGGTACTCCGGGGAGAGGCCCTGTCCCTTATTTCCCACTCCCGGAGGCGCGAGCAGGAGGAGGTGACCCGTGTTGAAGCTGAGATAACCGAGTTGGAGGGTGATCTAGAATATGGGGTGACGGATGATAAATTACATGTTCTCCGACTCAAGCAAGCGGCCTATAAGGCCCTCGTCAAGGAGGCGGCCAGGGGCCTTAGTAGAGAGCAACAGGGTAGACTGTACGATGTGGGTGATAAGGCTGGTAAATTGATTGCGTGGCTGGACAAAAAGGAGAGAGCGAGTCGAGTTGTCCCTTTGATTGAGAAACAGAATGGTGTGTGTGTCACTGAACCGGAAGAAATTGTTTCTTGCTTTGCAGACTATTTCCGTGGGGTGTATTCCCCGGTGTCCTCCCGCTCTGAAGAGGATTCCCATGCCCTGCTCCGAGATATCGCGCTGCCTTCCCTTTCGGAGGAGGACAGAGTCTCGTTGGACGCCGCTCCAACTTCTGAAGAAATTGCCCTCGCCATACGCTCGGTCGCTTCCGGCAAGGCCATGGGTCCTAATGGTCTTCCCATCGAGTTGTATAAACTGCGACCGGATACGCTGGCACCACATCTCTGTGCTATGTTCCTTGCGGCCCACTCGACGGGTTCCCTCCCGCTAGACCAGCGTCTGGCTACAATTGTGGTTATCCACAAGGAGGGGAGGCCGCGGGACCGAGTTACATCCTATCGGCCCATTTCGTTATTGAATGCGGAGCCCAAAATTCTTGCCAAGGTGTTGGCCAATCGGCTGGTCGGCGTAGTGTGTGACTTGATTCACCAGGATCAGTCCGGCTTCATCCCCCATCGCAACACAGCGCTTAACCTGCGGCGTTTGCATGGGGTGCTCGCACGTGTCCCGTGCATACGGGAGCCGGCCATCTTGGCGTCCTTGGACGCCACTATGGCGTTTGACACACAGGAATGGCCATATATTTGGGCGACGCTCGCGAAATTTGGGTTTGGCCCTGGGTTTATCAGTTGGGTTAAATTGTTGTACTCTGGCCCGCTGGCACAGGTGGTCGTGAACGGTAGAGTATCGGCTCCGTTCGAGCTGGGCAGAGGCACGCGGCAGGGTTGCCCGTTATCGCCGCTCCTTTTCGCGCTCGCCTTGGAGCCCCTGGCGGAGTGGCTGCGGTGGGAACCTTCTATTCGTGGTCTCCGCTGGACCCGCGAGTATGAGGACCGCGTATCTCTATACGCTGACGATATTCTCCTGTACCTGGCTTCCCCACGTAACTCACTGATAGTACTGGTTGATGTATTGCATTCATTTGGTCTTAACTCCGGCCTTGTCATCAACTGGGCTAAATCGTGCGTCTATGTTCTCTCTGGGGAGGATCCTATCCTTCCGCGGGGCTGTCCTATCCAGATCGCCCCGCGGGGATTTCGGTACCTGGGTGTCTTCATTACCCTGGATGCGGAGGCCCGATATAGTCAGAACTTGCTTCCCCCCCTCCAGCGCCTGAAGGAGGATGTCGCACGTTGGAAGCGCTTGCCGCTCTCGCCGCTCGGCCGGGCGGCATTGTTTAAGATGATGTCGCTGCCGCGTTTCCTGTACGCTCTGCAGAACACAATGGACGTCGTCCCGGCGCGCTACTTCCGCGAAGTGGAGAGTTTGCAGCGCCGCCTGTTCTGGGAGGGGAGACCGCGTATCGCCCTGGCGAAGCTGACGCTCCCGTGGTATGACGGGGGGATTGCCCTCCCGGATATCAAACGGTATTATTGGGCCTCCCAGCTGGCTGCGATTAATCACGGCATGTACGGGCCCGCTCTAAACCCGGCCTTTGAAATGGATAAGATGTTACTGCCGGGTGGTGATTATAACCGAGCGCTTTACTCCAGCTCGCTCGACGCACGTCTGACGGGCCCCACGCATGTCATGGTACGAGTGTGGCACGCGGCTAATGTAGCGATGGGGTGGAAAGATCGTTTGACCCGGGCGTCGCCACTATACGCATCTGAGCAGTTGGGCACCCTGTGGACTTCGAAGGGCTTCGAGAGGTGGGACATGATAGGCATCAGCAGGGTGGGTGATCTCTGGACTAGGGGGGGATTCAAAACGTTCGAGATGCTGCAGACGGAATTCCAGTTGCAGGACAGGGAGTACTTTCGGTATATGCAGATCCGTCATGCGCTAGGCTCCGTCTTCCCGGATGTTGCCTCCATCCCGGAGTATTCCCCTCTGGAGGACAGAGTGCTAGATGGACATGTACCGGAAAGCACGATTTCACTAATCTATAAAAAACTTATTAATGACCGCGCGGGATTGCTAACTAGCCTTCGTGAGGCATGGGTTGCCGATGGATTGGAGCTGGACGACGAGGACTGGGTCTCTGCGGTGGCCTCCCCGAAAGAGGTGGCCATACCGGCCCGCCTTCGCTTCGTCCAGCTCAAGATACTCCATAGGGTCTACGTCACGGGGCCAAGGCTATTGCGTATGGGCTATGCTGTGGACGGGCTGTGTAAGCGTGGGTGTGGTTCTTTGGGGACCTTTCTTCATATTTTGTGGGACTGCCCGGAGGTGGAGCGATTCTGGCGTGGTGTGCATGAGGTCCTGCGGGTGGTTACGCGTGTGTCGCTGCTGCCTGAAGCGAGGAGATGCCTTCTGAATGTGTGGGAACCAACCGACTACTCGGCGCCACAGACGTGGTGGGTGACTCTGGGATATATGGTGGCCAAACGCGACATTGCCCAACTGTGGGGTTCCCAGAGGTCGCCGACCGTCTCGGCCTGGAAGGACAACATGGACTGGTGCATGTTTCGGGAAAAGGTGGTGTATGTTGCGAGAGGTAAGCCTGGGACATGGGTGAAAGTATGGGGCCCCTGGAACGCCTACCGCGGGGGAATCTGTACCCCGCCGTTATTGCTCGATCCGTCTCCGGCCCCGTCCCCTTAGCCGGTTTATCGCCCCGGTACCGGGCACTGAGTCCACCTAGTCCCTGTCCTGACCTTTTCCCCCCCTTGATACTCCTATGGATTGGTAGGGTCCCCCTTCTAGGGGAGCACATGTTGCTGTTTCCGATTGTGGGTTGCCTTGTGGATTTGTTTCCTGTTGTTATTTATATCAAAAAGAAACCGTTATATGGGGTCCGGATGGTGTGGCTCTCAACGCTGCTAACTCCTGTGCATTTCCCTTTGCCGCAGCATGAGCGCTATTGTTTGTACCATATGCTCCTTCTGTTTGCTAGCGGCCGGCCTGAAGGTTGTAGGCCCATCTTTGTATATTTTTTTAATTTTGTAATAAACGGTTTAAAAAAAAAAAAAAAAAAAAAAAAAGAATATAATAATAGATACATAACTTAGCATTTAAAAAACCTTACAAATTTACTTAAAAAACCATAGGTTTCACACAAGTTATAGTTAGGAATTAGCATTTAAAAAACCTTGCAAATTCACTTAAAAAACCATAGGTTTCACACATGTTATAGTTAGGTGGACATTTCACTCGTAAAAAACCATTGCAATTCCCCCGTTATAGTTAGTTCAGATAACTATAACTCGCGCGACCGCCACTCTATCACAAGGATGATGTCATCAGTGATGTCATGAGGGATGCCACTGACCATGTCATGAGTGATGTAATATGTGACATCATGAGCAGTGGATTGCGGGCGCGCGAGTTATAGTTATCTGAACTAACTATAACGGGGGAATTTCAATGGTTTTTTACAAGTGAAATGTCCACCTAACTATAACATGTGTGAAACCTATGGTTTTTTAAGTGAATTTGCAAGGTTTTTTAAATGCTAATTCCTAACTATAACGTGTGTGAAACCTATGGTTTTTTAAGTGAATATATATATATATACACCTGAAAAATTCTACCAACTACTTCCGGGCCCCCTTGTACAGGTGTGCATATGGAGAAGATGAGTTGTGTGGCATTGCCAGCTATGTGTCCCTTAAAGCCAGTGCTTTAAATGGAAAAAGAGAAGTGCCCGTACTCACCAAATTTGATTGTGGTGGGTCTGGAAGGGGTGCTTCTGGTGGGGAGTGAGGCTTCAAGGCAGGCCTGTACAAAATCATCATTTTCTTCTTCAAAGTAAACTGCCCTATTGCCCTTCGGCCAAGTTCAGTTAATAGGTGCAGGGAGTAATTGGTATTTTTTGCAGTGTTATATAGCCTGAACTTGGCCTGAGGACATTAGACCGTTTTACATGAGAAGCAAAAGTTTTACATGTAAGCATACTTTCTTTTTTAATTGGTACTGGGAGATTTAAGTGATTTGCCCAGAATCACAGGATGTTGAACAATCCCTGTGCCCGAAAAACAAAATAATATGCCTTCATGTAGACCTTGTCCGTCTCATTTGAAGTGCTTTAATACCCTCCTGCCAAGTTTGCACTATATGTAACTTCAAAAAGGTACCAATTGTGCCCTACACACACAAGACGAACTTGGCCGAAGGGCGTTAGGCACTCTGACAGACAATGGTGAGTGTACTCCAGGATCTGCAAATTTCCACTGTAACTTACAGCATGACCGCTCTAATGTCGGAAGCTCTAGCACTCAAACCACATCTCCTTAGACCTGTCACACTGCCAGTTAGAGTGTAAGGCTGTAGATGTAACCTAGCGCTGGAAAACACTCGCCAGTTACTATCAGATTGCCTCACATATGGGCTCCATCTGAAAGCGTTGTATTCATTCTGCACCACCTGCACTGCACGTACCCATACCCCACAGCCTTACCAATCAATCAATGCAGTCTTTATTAGATCAAAATTAAAAATTGATCATGAAAGAATAAATACATAATATATCTTAGCTTTCCATTACTACAATACAATTTAATTCCCCAATTCGTTCAAGTGCACATACCCATACCCCACAGCCTTACCCCAGCATGCCACTAGGAGTACCAGTACTCTCTTGACACAAGGAGAAGTCCTGATACTCAGTGGGTGAAAACTGAGAAGTGCCGGTACTCAGTACCGGTAAGTCCGGCCCATTTAAAGCAATGCTTAAAGCATTAACTAAATTACTGTTCCTAATGAAATACTGGGGTCATTCGCTGGTTTTAATGATGACGTACAGTTCTGCTACTTTATTAATTGTCAGACATTGTAAGAATAAAGATGTAATTAGCTCTGCCTATCATTATTCCTCGCACCAAAAATCAATAATACCCAATCATTGTAAATATCGAAAATACTTTTCGGGTTTTATCAGGGGATGGCCCAGTGAGCCGAGCTGTAATGGGATGACTGATTCACTAAGATAAAGCTCAGTCAAGGAAGATTGCATTCTTTATATGTCTATTCAGAAAAACTGACTGTTAAAAACAGATTGCTGTAACCTCCATGCATTTCAGGAAGCCTTTTATCAAAAGTCCTACATTAACCAAAAATAAACACGCTGTGTACAATGGAGATTCAGCCTAAATTATTGAACATGTCTGCAATTGAGTTGAATGTTCAGTATTGAAGTATAGTGGTAAATTCTTTCACTAGGATGACAGACCACTTGTGCTAGAAGGGTACAATGGGCATCTATTTGTAGGCACTGGTTCTGATCAATCATGAACAACATTGCAGAGGCCCTGGGGCTTCAGAACCTAAAATATGCCTTATTGTGAATGCCACCAAGATTTGTTACCCAGATGTTTCTACAAAATAATTTAAATGGAAAGCCTTAATGGAGGGACTGGAATGTGGCAGGAGTAACCCTGAGCCTCATACACCAAGTTTTTTGGTGACTGCAAAAGCAATTTACATAAGCTCAAGGGTTAAACCTGTAAAATGTCTTTTGTTCATGTGCAAAAGCACTTTTATGAGTCTTAAAATACTTTACAACCCGTAAATGGACTTTTATGTCCTCTTAGAATTGCAAATAGAGCGGAGTGTGAAGGGGGCATGGCCCCTGTTTATTTCCAATTAGGAAAGAAATGTATCTATGGTTTACAACTACAATTGAGGTCACAAACTATTGATGACTCACCAATTCCTGGGATGGAAACTGCTTTGCAAAGGGGCAGGGATCCCAGGAGCAGAAGGCCTGTCCTCTTCGAAGTTTTCCCAAACTGAAAACCTTTTTTTAAAGCAGCACTGGCTCATTTAAGGAAAACGGTCTGTTTAAAAATAATCCATTTTAGAATCAAATCATAGGGATGGTGGTCTTCTGTTCCCTGCAGTTCACTTTTCCTGTGGTTGCAGCAAATCACAGGGGATTGCAAATTGTGTGACCTTACTAATGAAGAATAATCAGACAGACCAATCTGCAACTCTCTGCTTTTCGATATTTTGTGAACCGGCCTATTAGTGCATAGTTCAGTTTGCACAATTCTATTTAATTTTCAAAAGGTCGGCTCGCAATTTGCGACACAGTTTTGTGAAATCAATACGTAAGAAATTGGATTCATATTTTGCGGATGATCACCCACATCAAGGAATAATCACAACTCTTCTTAAGGTGAATACTCAAAGTCTCTATATTAACCTGAACTCAACCCCTGCTAGGTATGTCATAGAACAGACAGACTTAACATAGGGCAATATGGAAAGTATTTATGTAGTAATAAAACTGTAATATAGTCAAAATGTAAAACCAATTCCAAACTGACAAAAAAACAATAAGGTGTACCATTGATAATGCTTTTTAAATTTTTAAGTAGGAATACTGTCAAGAAGCATAAAGTGCCAATGATAGTCATGGTAGACTGAGACCTAGGCACAATTTGAAGATGAGCGAAATGGAATGTGGTTTGAACCCACCAAACAGGTTTGTCCTAGTCAAAATTGTTACTATCTGACTTTAGTCCTTTAAGCCCCAATTCACTACAGTAGTACACTTTTAAAAAACCCAGGACCACAGGGGAGACACTTGTAGATTCATAGGGTGTCTGACAGAGGGCAACAGCAGAGTTCAGTCCACGTCCAATTGACAATGATCAACTAGGCAGTTGCAGGAAAGGCCTTTTGTAGCTTGTTGTCTCCTTGTAGCCACACAGGAGGTCTGCCAACTGACCCGTGGAGTTCACTTCCTTGTCCAGGGTACAAGGGGAGTAGGTCCAGTTATTCAGGGCACCCCTCAGGTCACAGACAGAAGGTACAGTCTTCTTCTGTTCTTCCTCATATCCAGAAAGTATTGAGAATTGGGTGCCTGTAGATGCCACATGTATGTCTGACATGAGCTAATGTGTACGAATAACTCCTGGGCTCGCCCTAACTAAAGGAGTAAAATTTCCCACAGTAAAGTCCATCGATTTTGGGTATTTTCAATACGGCAAAAGTCTTCAGTCACACAAAAGGTGGGCTCTGAGGGCTAGGGGTAGGTGTGGGGATTGTACTATGGCAATCCGAGTTTCCTCCCTATCTAACTCTAAAACCCAGTTTGAGGCAGACATTGTACCCACAATGCACCAAGAAATAGAAGTATGATAGAACAAAATTTGGAATTTCCAGCAACCAGACACTTACTACATGAGATCTGTTTTGACATCTGATCTCACTTTGATTCAAATGCACCTCCAGTGTATTATGTAAATACGTCTGGTGGGACTGAGGAGGTCCATTAGCACAGCACACACTGGATACACAAGAATTATCTTGATATCCTCTTCTCTGCCTTTCAGGTACACCCCACAGTGATGAAAACCCATCAAGAAGGCTTTGACACTCAAGCAGGATTTAAAACTGTAATGCCAAAAAGGGTGTTTATAGTCCCCTGCATATTGGTTAAGGTTCAGAGGAGTTATCTCCGGCCATTCTGGTCAACGTACAGTTTGTTTTTGGGAGGCATTTCACAAATTGTTCACACCTAATCAAAGGCTAATTACTGGCTGGTAGAACTGGGAGAACAAATACAAATTTAGCCGCCAGGAACTTCAGATATAGAAAAAAGAACTTTATAAAAGTGACTTTTCCTTAATAGTCATTAGATATTGAACTTCGCAATTGAATTGGATTTTTAATAACAATTTCAAATATTTATTTAAATGTTTTTCTTGCTAGTCCTCTGGAGATACAGTATTACGATTTTAGTAAGTACTCTGGTTTTCTACATAGGACTACTAAGCTTGTAACAGTAAAATGAACTTTAGGGTGCTAGTTACTGTAAGGTTATGTTAAAATTTAATTTCTACATGACCTATTTTTAAATGGTATGCACTCTGCCTTGTGATGTACAAGGCCTATATAGGTGTACATTATATGTAAAATGGTGGTTTTGAAGTGTCAAAGAGATTATTTTGATGGATTACATTTCAGTTTGTATACTACTATAGTCAGGCTACACAGGTAGGATTTGCTGTCCTAAGTGGCGAAGGATATGCCTAGCCATGGGTTCCGTGCTCACTGTGACCTAGGAACAAAGGTCCTTGAGTTTGCTTGTGTTCTTGTTCAGAGAGGACCTGGCTTGGTAGTTTGGACTTAACTGTTCCTATTGGAGCAGGGTCAGAACTGTTTGCATATGGCTGGGTCCAAACTGAGGTGCCATGGTTGGTAAAAGAACGATGGGTTGAATTGCTACCCTGAGAAATTGCCAGTAGTAGGCTTATTAGCAAGCATTCCTCCCATCAACTTTTGTGTGTTTGATGTAACACACTAGGTGGCCACAGTTATGACCAGAAGTGAGTCTCATGCTCTCCGTGCTGCTAGAACAAAGCTACCTGTGACTGAAAAGACACAATCAGGGCAAAACCGGTCTTAGGTTGCTTGTGTTCTGGTTCATGGAGGACCTTGCCTGGCAGTTTGGACTGATATACATATTGCTCGGTACAAACTGAGGTAGTATGGTGGGCAAAAGAACAATGGGTTGGATTGCAAGCATTCTTTCTACCTCCTGTTGTGTGTTTGATACACAGATAGGCCTGAAACCGATTTGGCTTACCACTGTAGTGGATTGCACAAAAGGTGCTGCAGTCCACTAGTAGCATTTAGCTTCCAGGCTCAGGGTAAATTTTGTACCATAAACTAGGGGCTTATAGTTAAGTTAAAGATGCCAATTAGGAATATGTCAATTCAACCACAATAAAGTTGGAGCACAGGCACTTTACTACTGGTTACCAGTGTTAAAGTATAGAGAGTTCTAAAGCCAGAAAAAATATAGGGTCAAGTAATAGGTTAAAAAATACGGAGTGGCCACACAGAAAAGGTGGATTTCTTATAGCATAATAGTATAACAGGCCAATAATTCTCTGAAGTTCATAGTGATTTCTTGGGACATGCCAAAATATAGAGTTGATGTCTGATAATTACCAAATAGGAGAGAGGACAGATGGTTATCGTATCTGGTCCAGTAGTGGCCGGAAAGTATGAGGAGGCATATGTCAAAAAAGATGGGATACAAGATTAGACTAAAAAACATAATGCTACCAGAAGAAGCGGACATGGCCTTCTCCTGATGAATATTGGGACAAATTTAGAAATCTGCATCCAATTGTCAACACCACATATTAGAAGAGGCCTTGCAACTTGACTTACATGCCAGCAAAAATGGCTACTTTACCTTTAGCCTCTTCCAAAATATTTGAGAAATAACCCAAATTACCACACAGCTGATAAATAAAGATCCAAACTCTAAATATAAGGGTAATTAGAAAAGAAATTAAGGCATAATGAATTTATATAAGAAAATTGGATAGCACTGGAGGATGATTCAACCCATCCCACCTTATTCTCTGTACTCTGAAAAACACAATTTCACTGAAGACATTGCAACATTTAGCAACAAAAGGAGAAAAATATCATGATAAGGTGATCAAGTGGGTGGAAGAGCCACTAATGGACTGTGCAATACACAAATTAGGGTACCAAGCCAGCTGAGAGGATTTGGGGGAAGTATATTTGTCATGTATGAGAGAATGGACAATGGGTCAGCAGGCTCCTACAAGCCTCCATTATAGCCATGAAAGGAGAGTTTCAAAATGGGAAAACCAAGAAAGGTAGCACAATGCCAAGCTTTGGCGGGGGCAAAAATGGGAAGGAAATATTTTGAAGTTATAGTCCCAATGTAATGTATGTTTTATATCACATGGCAAACATTTTGCATCCAACTGCAACAACCTAACCACTAGATCGGAAGCTAAGTGTAGGTAAGTAGATGTGGAGGTAAGAATAGTAATTATATATTTGTTTGCACAATGTAGACAATGTATTGTTATGCAATGTAGTAGATGCAATGTTATTGTCGATTGGTATTATTGACTTCTATGTGATATCATACAACCATTTTAAAAGACCCAGTAAATAGCATGCACAAGGCAAAACCAACTGCTGGGATACACAGTCACCATGTCAATATGTAAGAGGCCCTGTCAACACTTAAACTTTGAGCATAAAAAGATATCATGCTGTACTGCAACTAAGGGGAAGGAAAAGAAGATGAACACTAAGAATGACAAAAATGTACAGCAGTGGTAAAATAATTCACTGCTGAGACTGGTAGATTCCTTAGCTAAAACACAAGCAGGCAGAGAGGTCAAGGTTTCACCTTGCCTGCTGACAGGACGGGCTGCACAAGCAGGGTTGTGCTAACGCCGTAAGCCAAAAGTGCTAGTCCAGAATTGAATGATGATTATTGAAGCTAACCTGGACCAAAGGACCTGAAGATCCATAATCCATGTCACAAATGTTATGGGTAAATCAGGTTTAAATCAATACATAGTTCATCCCAAAGCAGAGGGGACTGGGGATCTCATTTTAGACTAGACCGTTATAAGTTATGACAAGAGTGAGCTGAGGTCAAAATGCTTCAATGGTAATCCTGCGAGATGCATATGACTGAAAGGGTTTTTAGTAACCTTTTTCACACCTTATTTTTGCCAAAAAGATTACATGGAATTAAAACTAGAGGGCGTCCGAGTGTACCTTCACCAGGGGTTGATTTTGTTCCAAGCCAAGGACAAAGAAGGAGTTACGTCTTCACATCCCTATGAGGGTCCAAGCAGTACCCTTGTAAAAATCTGTAACCATTTGATGTTTAATTAACAGTGAAAAATGTCTTCTTTGTACTGAGAGCCCAGTACTTTTAGTTTTCTATTATTCAAAGTGCTTATTAGAGTTTGGAAAAGTTTTCTTTCCACGTTTGACACTGTATCCATGGTTACTTACTCACCATTAGGTATTGTTGTTTTTGTCAATTGTGAATTATTGAACATTGCTGATTATTGAATTGTGACACATATGGTAACTGTTGCAGCATATGCTGTCTGTTTTTCAAAACATGTGAACTATGGATAAATAAGAATCCTTTTATATTCTTACATTAGATCAATAAGGCATCTTTAGTTCATGGTTGATGGGGAACTAAATTTCCTTTATTTAGTAAAATAACAAGAAACATTTCTCAAATAGGTTAGATGAAGTAAAGGAAAGAATGAGTCAAATAGACATGCATAGTAATAAACAGTGACAGTACAGGAAGGTTAACAAACGTACACTGGCCAATATTGATTTTGAAAAAATAAAAATATTGATATAATTGGGCAATTCTCTCACTCCTAAATTGGCGCTTAGTGTTCTTCATCGATCAAATAAGTAGTTTGGAGCCTTCCCAGAAAAAGAAATTGGGCACACCAAGTGGGCCAGATAAATTAATAAATTAAAATATGTTATGTGAGAACCCTGACCGACTTGTTATCCTAATTGTAGGGAATAGTTTTCTTTTTAAAGTTTGTATTTAATTTCTTTGGTATATTGAAAGTTTAAAAACAACTTGATTGCCGTCTTACATCACACAGTTTAGCAAACACCAAGACATGAAATGCTAGTGGGTGCATGGACAAATTGTTTTAAATATGAATCATCCACACTTTTTCCTGGTTTCAGTTTTACTCTGCATGAATTTAATCGTGTTTATGACTCTCCACCTCAAGCTCCTGTCATGGTAGAATTCTGAATAAATGTAATTGTTCACCTATTATGTGAAATGTGCTCACCTGTTCCTTTGTGGTCTTTTATAAGCAAATGCCACTTGCAAATGCTGCCTAATGGAATCTACCAGTCTACCAGCAGTGACATTAAAAACCTTGGGCACAATCTTAGTGGCTAAACTGATAAAGTGGTTAGGCTGATACTTCCCACATTTCTTGGGATCCATCTCTGGTTTAGTTAACATCCTTACCTATCATGCATGAAATTCCTTTCTCAGAAATAGGACCTACTACTATATCACTTGTCTTTGCTTCCAACTACATTAGATCCTTAGAGTAGAGGATCTGACAAGAAACAGTGTTATGTTCAGTTGTTTCACTTTCTTTCAATCTATAAATGGATTTATAACAGATATGAATTTCACCTATGATGCCACAGAAACGATTACCATTTTTGTCAATTATAGCTGCAATTTCCTCCAAAGAACCTTTTGATTTGACAGGGTAAATGGTGGTCTTCTGACCTACTCCAACAGTGAATAATGAGATTTGTCAGTTAAAAGACCAAGGGGTATATTCTCAAGAACGTTTGAAAACCATCACAAAAGTTACTTAACGCAACCCTCAACATCGCAGTCCATCGCAGGAATATTA
Source organism: Triturus cristatus (assembly GCF_964204655.1). Lineage (NCBI taxonomy): Eukaryota > Metazoa > Chordata > Amphibia > Caudata > Salamandridae > Triturus > Triturus cristatus. Next base: position 804,523,950 of record NC_140592.1, on the reverse strand, counting down.
CGCCGTGTTAACCAGGTATTCACAACACGGCGGTATCATGCGATAGTCACCAGATAACCGTCAAATGGCCACGATAAAATCAACGCCACGCCGCAAAAATGCGAAACAACAACGCAAAAAACGCTGCGATGAGGCCAAGCGCGATACAAAAAGCTGCGCAAACCAGCCACAGGCCTGCAAATCCCACGCGTCTGGCGGGAAAATGCAACATAAAAGCTGAGTAAACAAACGGTGAGATGACAACCTGCAAGCACAACTCCACAGCTGTGACGCAGAACAAATGACCATCGTCCAAATCAGATAGGCATTTCCCACAAACAGCCACAATGCACATAGACATGCATTCAGTATGTAACCTGCGCCAATGCGGAAACAAACATGGGACACACTGTGAAACCTCATCTCCCCCTCGCATTGCAGAGGGACCAACAACACCCCCTGCACACCGACGTGCCATGTACACGACCAAACAAGATTGAAAGCACGGACTAATGCAGGGGCCTTGACTCCCCCTTACGCACATGTTGCCCATGTCGAGGACCTTGAGTCACAGGGTGCATCCCTGCATCATGGCGGCACATATCAGAGCACAAAAGAATCCCTGTTGTCACATGTAGGCCACAAATGACAGCCAAAATGGAAAGCTATTGGACACATGTGAAATGCAGAAGAGTGGAATACCCTAACAACTGTGACACACAGAACTGGCAGTTAGAACACGTGACACCATAAACAGCCTCACTGCACAGAGGTGACACACCCACCATCCATCAACAAATCCCTCAATTGACAGCACAACATGTCGCACCCACACTTGTCTGAGTGAAGTGCCTGTACAGATGAGTGACATGCACGCAGGGAATGTGTATCAGAATGCTTTTATTAGCACATGCAGTGCCTGTGGCAGTCAACGTACTGTGCCATTACTGCGAAGGACCCACACAATGTGACGTCAACCAGAGAAGAAACTGTCAATGATGTAGTCCCTACGTGCTATTCCTGCTGCAGTGGGGTGTGGTCCACCTGCCTCATCTTCATCATCATCTTCTGGTGCATCTGGCACTCGTATCCATGGGGCTTTGCTGCGTACACATATGTTGTGCAACACACAACATGCAACGATCATCTTGCACACGAGGTCTGGGCTGTACAGGAGCTTACCACCTGTGACGTCCAGGCACCTGAAACGGGACTTCAACATGCCAAATGTGTGTTCCACGATGCACCTGGTGTGTTTGTGGCCAAATTGTACTGCGTCTGGGCCTGTGTGTTCGGGGCTCGGAGGGGTGTCATCATCCAAGCGCAGAGTGCATATCCTTGGTCACCTGTGACAGTGCAGAGAGAAATGAGTCACGACTACATACTGCATGATGTGTTGGCAGGGTCACTGGTCCATTGGTGTGTGATATGTGTGACTTAGTGATTGCTGTATGACATGTACTGCGTGTTGCAAATGAGCTGCATCATTGTGTGCTACGTAGCCTCACTGCTGCACCTCCCCCTCGAGCACATTCACTAGTGTGCGCAGCACAAGTACATCACATGCACACCTATCGCACACCATTGACATGCGTGTCTGTGCATGTCTACAAGCCAGAGTACGACACAATAATGATGCTGCACAGAATGTGGCCGGCTACGTGTGTGTTGGCCCATTGCAAGGACAGTGCTGACACAGATGTAGAGCACCTGCCTGGCTGAACTCGACATGCCGTTGAGGAAACATCTTTGGCTCATGCTGCGCTAATAGCGACACACACAACAGTTGGCATGTGTGATCCCTGAACCTGAGCGGGCATGCCCTCCCCCATGTACCCCTTCGGCCGACCGCGCACACCGGGGACATGCCACATAGCAACATTGTTGATTGCGTGACGGGTGGCGCAGACACTACAACAGAGACACACGCATCAGCCACATCCTTTGCAAGGCCCACACTGGACCACACCCAGATCCATGTGTGGAGGAGCCACACCCCTACGCAGTACTGTCATATGCCTATCTACCCCGCTTACTCTCACCTGAAGATACGACACAGTTACATGTCCCAGGTCTACACCACTGCCTCCAGTGACATGGTTGTGCATGCTGTACATAGCACAATGTACTGTGGAATGGCCCTGGTCTCACATGCATATATAATGACTACACAGACACATTGAGTGAGTTTCTGGGACTGGCTACGGGCAAGTGCGCCTGGCCCCTATTATTGCCAGGGTCACATCTCCAGTGACGCCTGTGCTGGATGGGTGTTGGGTAGTGTAAGCCACCACAAAGGGGTTGGTTGGTGCTGGCAAAAACCACAACAGTGAGCAGACAATCAGCAGGACAAGGTACGGATATCATGGGTCCTTGACTAGAGCAGCACAGAGTTTGTGCCCTGGATGCACAGCGGCCGGCACAGGCACACCGCCACGGGACGGTCACTTGCGGTGCACTGAGGTAGGGCCACGCGAGCTGAGCGTGTACTCGTCCATGTCCAAGGGGAATGTCGCGAAGTGTTGCGGGGGACAGTGGAAGGTGTCCTTCCAGGGCATGATGCAGAGGGCAGAAGCAAGCAGGAACAGGCAAATTGCGGAGTTGAATGCAACAGACTCCACTTTTCCACCTTGTCAGTATCAGCTACATGTAGAGGAAGACAACCTCCAGCCCATGGGCCTAGACGCCACAGACGTACAGACAGATATTGACCATGAGTTTTCAGGGCACACACTCAGGGGCAACAGAGCTGGGAGGGGATGCAGTATGCGATGATGCCTTTACAATGACATGGACTCTGCCATGTAGAGGGCATGACTCAGTTCCAAATGTGTGACCTACTAGTCTGCTGTGCATGCCGGTGGAGTACGTCAATGAGAAAGGAGTACTGTGGGCCTGTGTCATGGAGGCCGTGATGGTCAGAGGAGGCTGCCATGGTCGCGGACCTCGGGCTTGGAGCTTGCACCGGCACATGGTTGGCCCTCTTCGACACACATCAGTTTCGGCAGCTGGGTATTGAGGGCTGGGTGTGCAGGGGCGGGCAAGACTGGTTATGGAACCAGCTGACTGGGGTGCATCAGGCCCACAGGATCGCAGGCAACACCACTCACAGCGACGGCGTTGGCCTCCTGGTGGGGGGAGAGGCGCCGGCCTGGCAGAGATTTTGGGCATTCTGGAAGAGGACCACGCCCAGAGTTACGTGCCTTTTATTCACACCCCTTCGCTGGCCTGGCATGCGCTGGGCCAGCCCACTCCACTCACGCTTACAGGGGTACGTAACAAGATACATTTCCCGGGTCTTCCCCACTGGCTGGGGTGACATGGTTGCGTTCACTGTCCACTACACTCCATTCACCAGCGGTGTGTGTCGACATGGATATGTGTGTGGTCTGCATACTTCAGTCTGACCAGCACATCCACGCAACACTTGGCATTGTGTACATGAATATTAATGGGTCACTTGCCTCCTTCACATATGCCTGGTTCCCACCTCTCTCCACAATCTGCTGTTGTGTGGCTGAGGTGCCATGCCGTTGATGGCTTATATACATGGCTAGCCCAGGTTACCACAGTAAGTTGTGCTGTCGTGTCTGGTAGGTGGGCATGTTGTTTGGCATGTTGAATGTGAGTTTGTGACGTGTGCATTCCCAGTGTTGTGAGTTGCATGATTGTGGAGTTGAGGTGTGTGGTATGTTCATTTGGTACTTACCAACGAGCAGGGCATTTCTGTAGGTGCCATCCTGGAAGTGCCGGTTGATTATGGACTGTGGGAAGATGTATGAATCATGCACACTGCCTGGGTAGTTGGCGACGACATTGGTGAAGAGTTCCCGGTGGTCCACTATTGCCTGCACATTGATGGAATGCGTGTGCTTTCTGTTGCGGTAGTTGTGTGCAGTGTCGGCAAGGGGCACAAGTAGGACATGTGTGCAGTCAATTGCCCCCAACACGTGCGGAAATGCAGCTATGGCATAGAAGCCTTACTTGGTCTTCAGCTGTTCCTGGGAAGTGTGGGGGAAGTATAGGTACTGGGGTACCAAGCTGATGATGCCATCCAGGACTGGTTTGAGGGAACTTGGATAGGGCTGGCTGTGAGACCCCTGCGACTCTGGCGGTTGTTGGTTGGAAGGTACCAGAGGCCAACAGGTGCAGCACAGCCAGCAGCTTTGTCTGAGGTGGGATGTTGGTTATCCGCTGTGTTGGTACCGTCAGCCTGTGGGCAATGATGTTCAGGATGTGGATGGTTGTCCGTTTGAGCCTGTAGTGGGCAATGACATACTCTGGTGTCATGTCTGTGAGGATGGTGCATTTTCAGAAGGTCCGCGGTCTGTGTCTGCGCTGCCTCTGTGGTGGTCCGGGGGTGGTGTGGGGTGCTCTGGGGGGTGGTGGCGGGCCTGGGGGTGGTGGAGGGGGGTGTTGTGGGCCTATTGGGGCTCCAAGCTGCATAATGAGTAGCTCCATGGCATCTGTTGTTCTTCAGGTGTGGCTGTGGGCTGGACTCCCTTTTCTGGTGCCAGCTGCCGTCCGACTTTGCACCAGGTCAGAGCAGGTATTAGTTTCCTACTGCTAACATGCATTATCGAATGTTTCGTGGTCTTTTCGCAGATGTGGCTGGTCGTTGAGAATATTGCGGAGCGGTGTTGTCACAGCTTTTTGCACGTGAACGCCTACTCTGCATCTCATTAGCAAAATTTGCCGGGCCATCTGTGGTGATGTTGTTTTAGGCTGCTATCGCGGATAAACTGGTGTTATGGGCTGTTGACACCAGCTTGTGAATGGGGTGATAAATTTATCGCAACTTTGGCTGCGCTAAAGTGCTGTTAACTCGGCGATAGCTCCTTGAGAATATGGCCCAAAATGTGTTATTCAATTTCCATTTTGCTCTTGTGAGTTTTTGTAACTTTGAGCTTGTTAACAATTGCTGATGATGGCTAATTTTTTGTTTGATTCACCGGTCCAGATTATTTTAATTTTCTTTTGTCTCTCCTTTCAACTTTATCATTTTTGTAATATCTTTCTGCTTGAGCAAGCTGTATAGGATTACATAGGGCTTCTTTTTAAGCTTCTTCATTCTCATGTACTGCTACTTGATATTTTGACACTTGTTCTGCCTCTAATTTTAGGTAAATCCTTCACCTACATAACGTCCAAGAAAGAGTCATGCCATGCTTTTTTGGGAAAGCGTCTTTGGGTTTTTCTTTATGGATTTAGTTTAAAATAATTGTATTCATCCATGCTGAGTTTGGACTAAGCACAAAAAGCTTTTTTTCAAGGGTCATTTGAATCATCTGTAACAATTTATGTCATCTGCATAGAAAACATATCACCTTAGTTGCTAAGAAATTCTAAGACAGGAATCATATGCAGAATGAAAAGAGGGACCGAACCATTTCAGACATGTTAGTGCCAATATGCCTACACCACATTTTAGTATCTCAGCAGAGTGCCATAGTTGGTCACATCAAAGGCCGTCTATATCTCCAGCCAGATCAAGTCCCTGACTTCAATTCACCCTTGCTGACGAACCGGCTCATATATTCCAAGTGTGCAGTAATATTGGGATCTTCAGTGAGCTGGCCAGACACCTGCCTGGAGAACGATATTACCCTCCATATAGGTTTGTGCTCCATTCTCATAGATAGTTTAGACCGATGTAGCAAATTTGATATAGGGTGGCAGTAGGGTATATCTAAAAAGTTGGCCTGAGGCATTTTCCTTTGCGGACAAATATAGTCGTTTTGAATTCCAGAAGGACATCAAGAGAAAGGCCTACAAAGTCATTATTGTAAGATTGCACAGGAGTAAAAACGTTTGCTGAGAGACCTCATGAAACATGCAGGTGACTAAACAAATTTCCATCGCCATTGATATTCCATGGCAGTGGCTCCACTGAATGACTAGAGATCTCTGCCAGACAGGCAGGTAACTTTAACTATGGTGTGCTATAGTCAACCAGGGCAGCAGAGCACATGCCTCCTCTGCCCTGGTAGAAAGGAGTACAGCCTTCCAAACCTTAACTAAAGCCTTAAATTGTGTATAATCACTACAGATTTCTAATTCAGCTGTGAATACCACAATGTGTAGCAAGTGTTTCTATTTCTTACCACAAGGAACAATGCAGAGAGTTAACCAATGGACAGTTTCCTGTGTCAGGTGAGTACAGTGTGTTCTTCTTCTTTGACACCTGTTCTGGTAACAATAGTGTTGCTTTTATGTCTTTTACTAGTTTGAGTGGCTGGGTTGTCTTTGGGCCAGGAAAAATACAGTTTTGGAGCATATTACAAGATCAATTTTTCAGAACATCACCGGGTATTTGTAGGAAAGTGGATGATTATTTGGGGTGGACAATTGTCCACCTTAAACGATAAGGCCACCACCTGCTAGGTGTCACACAAATCTAACAGAATAAACATGTGCTCAATCCCTGGGAACATGACACAAAGTAGTCAGGCTTCAATCAAAGGCAAAGTGTAGAGTATTTAACCCTGGACACACAGTAAAAAAAAAGTCACACAAATTACAATAAGACCAAAATGACAAAATCGAATTAGAAGGATCAGAGATATGAATGTTTAAAAAGTTACTGAAAATAGGGCCAAAAAGCAAAATGCTCCAATGGTAGCCAAGGGATGCAGTAGGCTTTGTCCCCCGGTGCGATTTGAGGCTGACCGTTCGAGCCGCAGTCGGATACACCAAGTGGATTGGTCCCGGTGAAAGTCTGGAAGATAAAAAATTGGAAAAAGTTACAAAGTCCTTATGCCAAAAAGTACTATGTAACTTTTTTTAGAAGAAAGGTTACATACAGCAGGTATGTTCTGTTCTTTTGCAGGTTCCAAAAACTATTCTTCTGAAGGCTGGGTGGGGGTCTGGTTTTTGTAGGGTTTACCAAACTGGGGGAGGAGCAGTCTCTTGGTCACTACCTAAGCAAAAAAATCAAACGTTCAGGAAGGCAACTCTACCCATATTTTCAGTAGCTCCTGTCTATCTTACGGCAAGCAATCCCACAGTGTACCTCACACTCAAATTATGAGATGAAGAAACACTTCTCCCCTTATGCAGAGGCTGTGTGCCCACCAAGAAGTGTGGCTATGCTAAAGATCTCTTGTCTTGGTACATCAAAACCAGTTCTGGGGGTAGCTTTACTCCCATTAGTTTTGATACCAGCCTGGCAAGGGTGACAAATGCTGTGGCCTTTCCGGGCATCACCTAACCTTTATGTGTGACAGTAAAAGCCCCTTTGAAGTAAATTAAGGTCAAGTATCCACCCCAACTGGTCAATCAATAAACATTATTCTGTTCCTATACATAGAAACCATAAAGGTGCACAGTTAAACATACATAATTGGAGCATAAATATTAGAAAGTACATATCAATATATATATATATATATATATATATATATATATATATATAGAGAGAGAGAGAGAGAGAGAATAAATGTAAGCCCTCCTATCACAATTGCAGTAAATGCCAAAAACATAATTTATCTGTGAACATAAAACATACCTACCCTGATAAACACAAGAGTAGGACAAAAACCAATTATACTAAAGCTTCTATCACTGTGAACTCCTTTCAGCTCATCAGAATTCTCCCTTACCCTTATGACGTGCAAAACTTGCGTGAGAAGTTCTGAACCTGCCACATGTATGTCTAAAGCGTGCAATTACTTTGTAAAGGCCAAGACTGGTCTTTCTGCCAAGGGAAGAAAACACCTAATTCAGGCAAAGCACAGCTGTGCAGTTGCTGAGGAGCTACTGAAAATCAGCCTCCAGCAGCCTCAGTCAGGATACAGGTAACGTTTTAAGAATTCCAATTCCAATCTATGTATTAAAAATCCGACATCATCATTAGATTGGGTTATTATCAAATATAATAATAAGTCGTTGGATGGAGTATATAGCTAGTACAGGTCAAACGTTATAGATTAAAGTCTATAATCTATACTTTGACTTTTCCTAAGTGTCAGCTACAGCCTGACCAGTGACAATGTAGTTTTGATGCCCATCCACTGAGGAAACATGCCATTTCCAAGCAGCAAGGTGTGATTAGGTGTGGCTTATTTGATATTTAAAATAAGGTTTTCCTACTTGTCAAAAGGGGAATTTTGACCGGTCTGTGCAGTAGGGTTCAAACTGCTGCTTTCAGCCTCCACAGGGTGGGCCTGAAGCTGTGTTTACAATGTCACTGAAGTAGATGACCCAAAAGGTGCTGCAGCCCACAAGTGGCATTTAACTTTCCATGCTGTGCAATATATATTATGGCATCATAGGAAAGTTAAAATGTGCCAATCAGGTTTTCAGCCAATTTTGACATGACTTAGGGGCCAGAGCACATACAGTGGGCCCTGGATAGCAGTGTCCCACTGTTAAAGTTCAAGATTACCACCGGGTGTCTCTTCATAAGAAATGAAAAATAGGGTGTGAACATTCAAATAGGTGACACCTTTCAACAGTATTTAGTGACGGATAGCTGCAGCCCTCTTGGAACTATTTGACAGCCATAGGCTCATGAGCTTTTCAGAATAGTATAGGAGCCTATGACAGCATCTTCTGTTCCCTTACCCCTGCCTGGCACAGATGGAGTCCGAAAATGGTGCCTTCGGCATGCTACTTTACTAACACAAAATAAGTTACCTAGGGAAATATTGAGCAAGGATCCTATTAAATGTATGTTTAAGTATATTGTCTACACGACAGAAGAACAGATAGAAAATATATCAGTATCTAAGTGCTGACAATTGTAAAACAAGAAAATATTGGCAGGAGGAACAAAGTATTTAGATGGCAATGTATTTTTGCTAAACTGCATACTTAAACATTATATTAATTAAAAAAAGAAGAGTCATATAAAAAAGTGAAAGGTAAAAGCATGCTACTAGGGTGGGATACATTGTGTCAAAAAGTAGGGTTAATTATATATAGATAGCAACAATAAAACAAAGAAATCGATGGGAACTTTCTGGTATGATAGAACTAAAATCCTCATTACGATGGCGGTCGGAAGACTGTCCAACTGCCATTGCCTAGGGCAGGTTTCTGACTGACAGTGTGTGGGCAGTCTCACCTGCTCGATTACAATGTGAATGCTGTGCAGGCAGTCGGTAAACTGCTCTTTTCCATTTTGGCTTGTGCTGCGGCCCTAGAAAAAGGCCAGAGCAAAAGTGGCAGTGGAAAAGGGCAGTTTTCAAACATCCATGCACCACGTGGTGTCTGGCACAAGGTGCATGGATGTTTGGGGGAGCCATCACATGCCCCCAGGCCACATTCCTGTGGCCCACGGGGGACGAGGGCCTGCTTGGGCCCCAATAGTCATTTTCTGGCTGCTTGTTCATAGCTGTGGGACTGCCATGAACAGGCAGTCAGAGAGGGATACCCTAATCCCTACAGCGGAGCCAGTGCAGGCACCGCACCATTGTAGGGATTAGCAATCCAATCGCCGTCCCGACGGGCTCCCTGGGCCTTTTGGAGAGGGTGGTCAGTCACTCCAACTCATGCAGTCTGACCTACTGCATCATAATGCAGAGGTCAGAGTGCTACCTAGATGATGGTGGGACGGTCACCGATGGCCTATCACTGGCTATCCCACCAACAGCCTAATGAGGTCCTAAAAGCACGGAAAGAGGAGGTAGGGTTAGAAATGTTGAGGCGAGAAACATGTACGCATATAATATACCAGTGAAAAAACGGTTTGCTTTAGTCCCCTCTTTGGATGAGATTGACTGACTGGACCACTCACCGGAAACAATGCAAAAGAAAGTGGTAATTTTCAGTTCCTCCAAACCACAACACGTTAACCAAACTCAAAACCTAAACCAAACTTTGATTAGAGTACATGCGGGAGGGCATAACGCGACAGAATCACAGAACATAGCTTTAGATAACAGCCCCACTAGTACAGGTGTTATTCCTAATTATGGCCTATAAATAGATCAGAACAGTTTACTACGAGCCCATACATCAATTTACTTAGTTCCTCTTTACATGACATCCAAAGTGAATAAATAGCTAATGAGAATAGCTTCACTGTACTATATTGGAACATAGCGGGCCTACGTTCTAAGTTAACCAATCATCTTTGGTACGTTTTCGTGAAGGAATTTAATGTCTTTTGCCTTCAAGAGACTTGGTCCATAGACAAAATCCATATTGAAGGTTATAATACCTATCATACATCGGCCATACCGTCTATTTCTGGGAGGCCAAAGGGAGGCCTGAGTATATACGTCTCAAATCTGGTAATGATACATAAAATAACCTCTGCAAAAACAGAACCCTATTACCAAATAATAACCCTACATATGGATAATAAAAAAAAAAAGCTTTTTCTGATAAACTTGTACAATAACATCCAGAAGGATCTATTGAAAGACGTTCTGAAGCAACTTAGAAACACTCCAGAATGGCAATACACGGAATGCCTTTTTTATATGGGGGGGGGGGGATTTTAACATGACTTTATGTACGACTAATAACAACCTAAAATGTGGCCTGGTAGTTGAGGAAAACTCTAATCTATCGCATTTCCCCCACAATGCAAATGTAGACTCTTTAAATGAGATTCTTTTTGTCTTGGAAATGGGTTTTGCGAACGTACTGTGTTCTCCACCAATTCCATTCTCACAGATCTTTAATGGGAGAGGCCTGAGCTCAATTATAGATTTTATATTCATTTCAAATAGGTACGCATCTAGCCTGCTGAGTTACAAAACGCACAAGAACACCATCAGCGATCATTTTCCGATGAGTGTATCCCTATTATTCCCTACAAAAACCCCTATAATAAACAAAAAGAGGAAATTTGGTTCACAAAACCTAACAATTGACAGAATAAATGGCTACTCCCTAAAATGGGCGAAAGCTGACCCGCAGGAGATTACTAGACCAGTAGTCACAAAATCCCTTAGTTCCATCATGAAATGTTTAGATCCCTCCATTTCTCACGAGGAAGTGTTAAAAATCTATATAGAAATAACGAAAACAATAAGTAAAACACTGAAAGTACAAGCTAAACAGAGGAATGGGAAGAATGAAGGGTGATTTAACAAAAATTGTACAAAATCTTACACAGAGCTAAAACGAGCGTTACATAAAAAGGAAAGGGATAGACTCAAGATTATACAGCTTAGAAAGGCATACAATCAGGCCGTGATATCAAGGAAAGGAGAACTAAGAAAAGAGACCTGGGTTGATCTACACACGGCACGCATCAATAAAGATAGTACTACCTTCTGGCGAGTAGTAAAATCCCCATTTTTAGTAACGGAAGACACCCCCATTATAGAAATAGCAATAGACGAAAGACGCTGGGTGGAATATTTTTTGAAGATCTTCGGCCAAGCTAATGAGGAGATCGACAAAGCAGCGAAGACTATAAGTCTTAGCTCTGGATCCTCTTCAACAGTTTTCCCATTAGATTTAGTATTACCCTAGTGGAGGTAGAAGGCGCTCTAAAGGCTAGTAAAGGGGGAAAAGCGCCGGGTCCGGACGGAGTGCCAGTGAACATTTTTAATTATAACATGGAACTATGGAGCCCCCTTCTAACGAGAGTGTTAGAAGCTTGTTGCGCAGAGGGACTGATAGGATCATGGTCGAAGTCCATTATGGTACTGATTTTGAAGAAGAGTGACCGGCAGAATCCAGCTTGTTATCGTCCAATCTCATTGCTGGACTCAATGGGTAAATTGGCAGGTCGTATAGTTCTTTGCCATCTTCAGCAATGGGCGGAAGATAACAACGTCTTATCAGACCTTCAATATGGGTTTAGGGAAGGGCTAGGTACAGTCGAACAGTGCCTTAATTTAACTATTCTGATGGGAAAATATGTAAAGGCAAAAAGGGGAAAATTGTACCTGGCCTTTGTTGACCTAACTGCCGCGTTTGATTGCGTATGTCATGCCAAACTGTTGCGTATTTTAGAGGCAATGGGGGTCGAGACTTCCATAATCAATTTTTTAAGAGAACTCTACAAAAACGCAAAAGCCTGGGTTCACTACGGTCAAAATGGAGAGTGTACAGAGTCGTTCCTAGTGGAGAGGGGGGTTAGACAGGGCTGTGTCCTGGCACCCTTTCTATTTACACTATACACAAATGGGTTGGAACAAGCCATGCTGAAAGGGTGCCGGGACTTACCACAACTCCAGAAATGCCCCGTACCCGCCCTACTCTACGCGGACGGTGCTGTAATTATGGTGCAGACACCATTGGGCTTACAGTGTGCAATAAATAGCTACAATGAGTTTATGAAAGATCTAGGCCTAAAAATAAATATTTCTGAAACTTTTATAATGAGCTGTGGGACTGGTATAAAGAAGCAGAAAGACCTCCTAATAGAGAATTAAAAAGTGGAGTCCACAATAACCTATCCCTATCTAGGCATTCTAATTGATAGTAAGAGCACATGGCATCAAGTGATAAAAGCTAGGATATTGCTCTTTATGAGAACAACAGTGGCCTTAGTGAATTTTGCACATTAACTAGGTAAGAGACCTCCAATAGAGATGCTTCAAATTTACCAAGCTAAGTGTGTTAGTACAGCGACCTACGGGGCGGGGGTTTGGGGATACTGCAATGTAGATGAAATTCAGAAAGTGGAAAATGCCTTTATAAAATATTTATTGGAAGTTCCACAAGGCACTTCAACGTATATATGCCACAATAAGTTAGGGATACTTTACATTGCAGATATAATAAAAATCCAACTTGTACTATTATGGCACCGGATTTGGACGTCCACAAAAACAATTTTTAATGAAAATATATTAAGTGACAGCCTCAAGTTTTAAAATATACTGAAGATTGGGTGGTTCAAATATATAAAAGATTTTCTGATGGACATAGGCCGACCTGAGTTCTATAAAAAACCCTCATTGATTGGGTCAATCCCAAGAAAAACTTTTGAAAAGCAATGTATGACCCACATGGAGGAGATTAGACTAGCCTCTGAGACACAAAAGCCCACGGTGCAAAGAAACCAAATGATGCGCACAACATTTAGTATCCAATCATACTTAACCTACACATTAACTGGGTATGATAGATTCGTACTAACGCGCCTTAGATTGGACATATTTCATCGCTTGGTAAGCTTACCGATAATGAATGACTGGGCAAAAAATCTATCTAATTTCCCTTGCGATGCAGTCTCACCCCAAGCATCAATGCATGTCTTATTGTTCTGTAAATTTTATAAAGAACATAGGAAAAAGTGGATTTTACCAATTTTGAAATTATGGGGGTTAAGACAATGTTGCCCAGCTTACCTTGCTTTGCAGTTTATGGACTCAGATTGTGTTACCACAAACATTGCACAGTTTTTGAAAAGTTGTATTAGACATAGAAAGCATCTCTGAAGAATGTCTTACATAAGAGTGTATTCCTAGGCTGATTCCTATTAACAATTGTTTGGATGTAACAACCTTGTTTTAATAAGTAATTTTACCAATTTTATTGTAAAATTGTGATGAAATAGAATATTCAATTATACTGGGGTTTAAATGAATTGTTTTATGATATTTGAATAAGTTTTATGAGTTTTAAAGGCTGCTATAAATTGTGCTTTTATGGTTTTTAATGTATCAAATGAAAACCGAATAAAGCTGACTTTGATTTGATTTGACAGTTAGTATTCACTCTCTGATCCTAAGGTCTAGGTCAATAATTTTTTGTGTTGAAAGTGAGAGGACAAACTCAACAGTTTCCAAATGGGAAACCCATGATGGCGGAGCAGCAACCGCTGCACTGGCACTCCGACCGCCGTATTATGACCTTCTTCGGTCAGACCACTATTGGACCGTGCAACCACTGGGTACCCGTGATTCCTCAGAGGTGGTCTGAGGACGCAATATGCTGGTGGTGTTGCTGCAGCACTGCCGAGCATATTATGAGTTTCGAAACCTCCACACTTTACATGGTGGTGAGCCCGCCATGAAAAGTGTGGAAGTGAGGAAATTAAGGACCTACAGGGCCCCCTGATGCCTCAGGGCCATGGGGAAGCATGCAGGGAGTACATGGTGTTCCCCTGTATGCATGCACCCCCAGTTCCTTCAAGGCATGGACTTAACAGTCCGAGCAGTGCAGGAACTTGCTTTGGCATTCCCATTGCTGTGCCTTTCTATGGCTTACCACCTAAGACCCCCAAAGCACCACCCGTCTGACCAGGAGGAAACCCCTAATCTGGCATGTGGCCGGCAGATGAGATTAGCGATGTGGAAGCAGGCAACTGGCGTGGCAGCCCACTCCCACACTGCCTAACTCATAATCAGGTCCTAAGTACAAATGTAGAAATCTTCATTGTGACTTTCTCCCATGGCTGCCCGACAGGGGCACTCCCTCCTCGCCTTGCCCTGCTGAATTTTACCTTCTCAGGACTTCTTCAACAGACTTTCTTCTAAGTACGAAGGTAAGCACCGGCCAGGCCCAATCCACTTCTTGTATCATACCCCTGCTCTATCACGGTCAGCCGTGTTTTTTCAACTTTGACCCAGTCTCGTGAGACTAGCTGTCTGGGGTTGGCGTTTTGATCTTTTAAGCACTAGCTTTTGCTAAAAATTTAAAACATTCATAACTATGGTTTCTACTAATTTGATTTTTTTCCATTTTGGTGTTAAATAATGTATTAGAATTTACTCTAGTTCTCTAAATTGGTATGTAATTTATACTTGTGTTTTCACTTTAATACTTGTTTGTGTAGTGCATAAATACTTTACTGATTGCCTCTAAGTTAAGCCTGACTGCTCTTGTGCCAAGGCACCCAGGGTTAAGCACAGGTTAATTTTGTGACTTTTGTGATTCACCCTGACAAGGATTGTGGCTTTTGCTTGAACAGGTGATCACTACCCAAGCAATCAACAACCCAATTCTCGCAAATATCAGAAAGCATATTATAACATTTCACTGTCAGTCAATTTGTCAGTTTAAGCTTTATTTCGGTCATAGACCATAAAAGTAATGGATCAAAAAGAAAAGTACAGTACATGAGACCACTAATAGCGCAATTAATAACAAAGCACATTTTTTCTTTTTAAAAGGGAGATACAAAAATTATGTTACACACTTAAGTGACAGCAGATCAAATACCTTACATTTTAAAACCATAATAAAAATAGTAATAAAAAAAACATAAAAGAGAAGATTTCTCATTTTTTTAAATCCCAGATAAAATTAGCACTTACACTACAATTAAAACACTCTTCACAGATGAGGAAGGGTTCAATGCGATATAGTTGTGCGGCAAAAAAATGTACCTTAGCCCTGGTGATTAGTGTAAGGTGACTTTGTGCCGGATTGGCCAAACACTCTAAAACTTGGCGATTCAATACACGATAATGGGCGAGGTGTCAGCTCTGCAGATTCTCACAGCGACCCTATACTGACGGACTGTAAGCAAACGTAGAAGGGGAACAATACAGCGTTTACTGGGCAGAGGCTACTCCCCCCCCCAAACCACATTTCCATTAAGAACTAAATGAAGTGAGGGAGAGAGAGCCCAATCCAAACCTTATATAAAGTGTTTTGGTGGGGGGAGGGTCAATCGGGTCCATATAGGCCTCAAGAGCCAAAAAGGGTTTAAACCCTATAAATCGGTCGCTAAGGGATCCCAGATTTGGCTGATTGATCAGCTTCATCTCTTCATGTTCCCAATAAAGAGACTTCAATTTTTTAATTGAGGAAGATGTGATAGTGGAAGTGTCTGCCCAGAGCTCTTGCATCCCAAATAAGTTGACGGTCTGCTTAATGTAGCTCAGCCATGGTGCTAAAGTCCTACTTTTTTGTTTACCCAGGATGTCACTCAAACCCGCTCTGCAGTGAGACAGCTTGGGAACAGACCAAAAGCGTAGCCAATAAAGTAGGTGTTTCAGTGGCAACTGAGAAGTTATAGGGCAGAAACAAAGGTCTTGCCTGAAGATCAAAGGAGTGCTCCTTGATAGTTTAAGGGCCTCCCTCAAAAATGTGTTTTCAGCTGTACCCAGCGTACCTATTTTACTACTGTGTCCCATAGTTCTGCACCATAGGTGGCAGCCGCTACTGCTTGGGCTCTACAAACTTCGAGAAGTGGAGAGACAGGGTGAAACATGTTCTTGGCGGCAAATATTAGATTAGCAGCAGCCCTATGGTTTAGCCTAAGAGAGCTCTTTAAGACTTAACTGTCCAAGGAGGTGGTGGTAGGAAGCCGGATTCCAAGACAGTCAAATTCGAGAACTCTCTCCACTTCTAGGCTCTCTAAAGTAATGGCCCTCTAAATCCCCTGTGAGGGTTTATTACAATAAACTTAGTTTTAGATACATTTATAGTCAGGCCAGAGGAAACACAGAATGAATGAAACCTGAGGAGGAGGGTCTTAATACCCATTGGGGTTTTCTAAATCAGTAGCGTGTCATCTGCAAACAATTTTAGTACTCCCAAGCACCCAGGAATCATTGTCACAGCCCATAAGGAAATCGGCACAGCCATTGATGAAAAGAAGAAATAAAATGGGGGCAAGGAAACAGCCCTGTCTAACTCCCCTGTTAATTTTAAAATGGTCAGTAGTTTCCCCGTTTTCTCCCGAACTAATTTTTGCAAAGTTATCTCAATGGAGCCTAGTTATGATGTCATACACGGGACACGGTAATACTAGAGTCTTAACTGTTGACCAGAGTTTAGTCCTGGGGACCATGTCAAAAGATGCCTTCAGCTCAACGAAGGCAATATATAAACTGTCCTTGTTTATATCGACCTCCTTCCATCTCAAGAGCTGGATACTAAAAGCCTGATCAACAGTGCTGGTTCTGGAGCGGAACCCAGCCTGAAATTGGGAGAGGATATTTTTGTCGTCAACATAAGCCTGCAGATGATCCAAATCCTGCTTGCAGAAAATGTTCTGATGTGTCAATAAGACTAATAGGCCAGTAGTTCTCAGGATCAGATTTAGGGCCTTTCTTGTAACTGGGGATAATCTCAGCACCTTTCCTGGTTGCAGGGATGGCAGCACCTGCCATTATAGCATTAGCTACACAATTGAGATTGGGTGCCAAAACAACTGGTTCAGAGAGGAATAGGTCAGCCGGGATTCCATCCAATCCTAGGGCCTTGCCAGACTTCTGTGAGCGAATGGTAGAATAGGTTTCTTCTATTTCACAGTCAAAACTAAAGGTTCCAAAATACCCAAATATAATCCCTTTGGAAGAATGTAAGTGCCAATATTACTATATAAACTAAAAAGGTATGTTAGCTAAGATCCTAGATCCAATATTTCCTTGTCCAAACTTTGTATTCATGTTGAACATCAAGGATTACATTTTTTAGAAACCAATATATACATATGTCTAATCAGGCACCCTACCATTTACCATCAATGTCCATAAAACAGAGTTTGATAGCTTGTTCAATATTTCTGCTCCCAAATAATTTAAACCACAGCTTCAATTATGTTTCTTCTTATTAATCAAGTTGCATATTCATAACATGCGGAAGTGTTTCATTCTTTGCTTTGTTTGCATTGCTACTCCATTCTGCAACAGGAAGAATTTACATTTTATGAATGGTATTCTGTTGAGATGTTTAAAGAACATCAGATTATGTGTAAAAATCTTAAATGTAGTAGGCCGTCTAGAATATGCTTAGTTTTGACATTCTTTAATAAAAGCATTCTTTTATTATGTTAAACATATTTATTACATTTAGGAGAACAGCAAGACACAAACAATGTGAATGTGTGTATCAATATAACAAAGCTGCTGTTAAATATAGAAAGAAAATAAAAACAAATAAAAATTGAGCTACAAACAGGAAGGAGTATGAT
This sequence comes from Triturus cristatus, assembly GCF_964204655.1. NCBI lineage: Eukaryota > Metazoa > Chordata > Amphibia > Caudata > Salamandridae > Triturus > Triturus cristatus. The sequence goes on along the minus strand of NC_140592.1, from coordinate 804,506,189 downwards.
AAGCAAAACATATTTTAAATACAAATATTCAGAACTAAGTTTTATTCAATGATATATTATAAACATAAGTATTAAGGAGAATCCAACATACTTGCTCAGTACAAGAGACTGCAAACTTTTAATAAAACGAGCTCACCATGTATAAACAGAGAATAGGGAAGACTCTTTTTAATTTGATGTAATTGGTTTAATACTGGAATTAAAATCAAACAGCTTCAAATGTGCAGTAAGTAGAAAACATGACAATGCATACGAATATAATTACAGTTTATAAAATATTGTTAGAAAAATAACAAATATTTGTATTAACTCCACAGAACATGGAACAACATGTTAGAATAGTTTGGTGTTAATGAAGTAGGTATTTCAATACATCAGAATCACAAACAACTTATAATTAAAGATATGCAGAAGTTGTACAGTTATTAGTTTTTTGTAATTCATAATAAGAGAACACCTCCACTTTTTTTTTTTTGTAAAACATTTTTTTGGCATTTATAAACAGTTATACACTTAGGCACAGGCGATAGCGCTATTATCATATAGGCTTACATAACAGGAGCGCCCAGTCGCATCTCTTTCGGTCTCTCAATCTCGTGGGCCCTCGGGCTTCTCGCCTCTACTCTGAGTTGGGCTGCAGGCATGTGTCCGGGATCTGCATCTGGGTATGCCCTACTGGAGCGCGCAGTGGTCGCCTCGCCGCTTGGGGGCCGTGCAGTGTGAGTAATCCCCTGTGAGGGGTATCGTAGAGGCTATAGGGTTGCAGCCATTAACTAACCGTCAACTAACTGGGGACAGATAAACTAGGGAAAGAGGGTGCACTATGTCGCGGACCATGAATACTTGTAGCTGTGCGCTTGAGAGTTGGACCATCGTATGGGACAAAGTCGGGGTGGTCGCGGATGCGGAGGAGGGAAGGGAGTCAGGGGATGCGGGAGCACCGATCATTGCCTATGTGAGAAGAACACCTCCACTTGACATATCTTGTAGATAAACATTCCAGCATCTACAGAGGGTTTACAAAATGCAAAGTTGTTCTTCAAATTGAAGAAAGAATTGTGCTGAATGGATTTGTTTGAGTATTTATTACTAGAATAAACTAGTGGATACAATTCTGAGGGAGGTTGTTTAGTTTTTTTAATAGTTAGGCATGAATTGTTAATTTTACTGTTGAATGTTGTTAAGATTGCCAGTAGAGAACAAGGTTTAATGATAGCTTGCTCTATAAGAATCCTATTCAGGGGTGTAATAGAATTATGTATGTAAAACCATAAAGATCATTGCCTAATTAAATAAGCATTATGTTATTTCTGATAAACTGATAAACTCATAAAATCATATGTTTAGTCATCTTTTAGTTTATTATAATATAATCCTGGCGTTGTACAAATCAACATACTTTTTAAATCATTCTACCTAGCTTTCTAAAAAGGTACTATGAAATTGCTGCAGGTGCATAGAAAGCAGATATAATGTTTGGGGTGCAATAACTGTCTTAATTGCTTCTCTTTTACACCTCCAACTCAAAATAATGATTACCATTTATCAATGTGCTCTTTGAACTTTAAAACAATGTCACAGTTTACATCTGCTGTCCTTTTTATGGAATTAGAAAAAAGAGACCTAATTATGAAGGGCAGTGGAGAACCAAGTAATACCAGTATATTGAAACATATCAGGTTTAAAATGTATATTTTCAGGAAACAATTCAGTTGTGATAATAGTCAGAGTGTAGCCTGCAACTATGGAGTAAAATTCAGTAATTCAAAAGACAACCAGGCTATAGATAGCAGGCTTGTCAATAAATACTATGTCAAGAGCACACAGAGCAGATTTTATTTGAGTATCATGAATTATTATACCTCTACTGTCTTAGGAATTATGTATTATACCTCTACTGTCTTAGGAATTATGAATAGAACATAAAATAGTTCAATAGCTCATATAAAAGAAGGGGGATTTAAAGGTCAGCCATATCTAATGTATGTGCAGAGATTAAATGATTTACTAAAATCAATCTTGACATACATATGAGCATTTGGTTATCAAGTAAAGCTTTAATCATACTTATTAGACATATTTATAAATATAGAACCAAAATTCAGAAAATAAATAGCTTGAAATAAAATATAATATTCACAAACTTTATTCAAATGCTTAGTCCATATGTAATGCCAAAGGCACACTAGGGATGTAATGAACTGGGTAAAGATGAAAAGTGACAGAGAGACCTTGATAAAAATTCGGGTAGATGAGAATGAACACTGTTGTCTAATATTTTGATAATTTGTTGCATTAATCCTTCATTCTTGATTAGTTAATGATATAGGCCTACGATTAAATATGTGAACTAATTTATATGTTTAAATTGTAGTGTTGATTAATTAATTATGCGCACCTGTGACTAGAAACAGATGTATCACTTAGATCTGGTTTAGGCAAAACTACAATTAAAGGTTTAGCAAATATATCAGAAGCCAAAACATTATCACAAAATTCAGAAAACATAAGCAGTAAATAGGGGATTAAATGTGATGAGAGCACATTAAAAAATTCAACTGGTAAGCCATCTGGTTCCAGATCTGTACAGGATTTGAGTGAATTCATCAAAGATAAAATTCCATTGGCTGAGATCATAGCCTATAAAAGTTAGTTGTCTTTTTGTGAAATCATAGAAAAATTACAAGAAAATGATCTAGAGTAGTATATTAATTGATACTAGTTTCATCATAAATCTTAAAATAAATGGACATAACACGATGGGCTAAAATAGCTGAGCTCCAGCAGGCCGTGGAAAGTGTTCAAGACCTGAGAAATGCGTCTCAACTGCATCAGTTTGAAAATGCCAAAAAGGCACTGAGGGAATTCTTTTTATTAGAAGAAATTAGCAGCTCCCGAACTTACCAACAACGGGTATATGAAGAAAGCCAAATGGTGCGCAAATTGTTAGCCGGCTCCACTAAAACTAGACATGAAGAAGCTTTAATCCCAGAGGTGGTTGATCCTGAGACCAGATCTGTAGTGTCAAATAGGGATGAGATTGCTCTGGCTTTCATGGAGCACTTCCAACAGCTCTATACAACGGAATATCCAGTTGGGCAGGATGCCATACAAAATTATTTTGATGGCGTAAATCTCCAGAAACTGTCTAATTTCCTTGTGGAACAGTTAAAACTAGACATATCGAGTGTTGAAATTCTGACAGCCCTGAAATCAACTGCTGGAGCTAAAGTCTGTGGAGATGATGGGCTGCCCATAGAATTTTATAAGGTATTTGCAAAGGTGTTGACCCCGCACTTGACTATTCTATTCATTTATATCAAAAATGGTGGTGCGGTGCCCTCGCATTGCAAAGAGGCGATCGTTGTCAGCTTCGTGAAAAAGTGCAAGAATCCAAAGGTTGTCAATTCCTATAGACCCATTAGCCTCCTCAATACTGATTATAAGATCTTTATGAAGACTTGGGCGCAGCGTTTTACAGCAGTTTTACAGGAAATAATCCATAAGGATCAGTCTGGGTTTATAGCAGGGAGATCTATGTCATCAAATAAAGAATTTTTAATACAAGCTCTTGATTACTGTAACACTAACTCAACCCCGGTTTGTATTATGATAGTCGCTGCCAAAAAGGCATTCGACCTGGTAAATTGAAATACCATTTTTTCTGGTCTTGGCAGGTTTGGAATTCCTCCTCAGGTTATTAAAATGCTTCGGAACATTTATCATGGGGCTCAGGCTCAGGTGGTAATTAATGCAAATCGTGTGGGCACAGTACAAATAAACCGGGGGACAAGACAAGGGTGTCCGCTTTCCCCTTTACTATTCACGTTTTTATTGAACCGTTAGCCATCTAAATTTGAGAAAATGCTGCAATTTATGCTCCAATTCTGGCTATGTCCAAACTAAAGTTATTTGCAGACGATATTATCTTATATCTCAGTCCCGATAGCCAGAATTTGGAATTGGCCATAAAGGAATTCAGCAAATTTGAATTAATTGGGGACTATAAAATAAACCAAAACAAAACAGAAAGCCTCGTTTTGAATTCTGATATGAATTTTCTTCCAGTCAATCTTAAGCACCAAGCCTCTAAGCCTGACCCAATACGCTATTGGGGATCTACGTTTCTGATCAACATCATCAGCTATACAAGCTGAATTATGTAGCTATGCAGGGTAAAATTAAGAAACTGCTGGATAATTGGCTGCTACTACGTTTAACTTTGATAGGCCAAGTATCCCTTATCAAAATGTCCATACTTCCTTTACTTGTATTTCTTTTTATAAATATACCTATGAAAATCAATATTAATTATTTTAAGGAGCTGGAAACAATGTTTAGACAGTTTGTCTGGGGGAAGAAGACACCAAGGGTTAAGCTCTCTTCGCTACAATTAGCCATCGACCATGTTGGATTGGCCTTACCTCATGTTCGTTCATACTGTGAAGCAGCCTTTATAGATTTAACATCTTGTTTATTGGTTTTAAATGGTTTAAAAGACAATTTTTGGGGGGATAAAATGGTGCAGGAAGCCGGCTCTCAGATCCCGATATTTTTAAAAACTTCTAAACTTCCCAAACTGACGAGATATAAGACTTCGAAGGATTACTCTATTAAACTTCAATCCTTTTTTAAACATGCTGGTTCTTCTGGGTTCCATTATCTAAAATTAGGAGAATGCAAAAACTTTGACCTCCAAATTCAATCTAGCCACCTTAAAAACTGGAAGCACTGTGGGCTAGGAGAGATAGGGCATTTCTCAATTCAGAACAGGGTAATCACCTGGCAAGAGGTGCAGATGAGGAGTAGGGACCGGAGGAAGCCAGTTTTATTAGAATATTTACAGATCTTATATTTTCTAAACAGACAACATTTCTCTTTTAGCACGCCGGCTAAGTTGGTGACTGCCCTTTTTGGAGCAAAGTTAAGAGGCGTGGGGAACTGGTATCGTCTACTGTGCAATCATGGTCAACCCTGTGACTGCCCTTTTTGGAGCAAAGTTAAGAGGCGTGGGAACTGGTATCGTCTACTGTGCAATCATGGTCAACCCTTATTGGTTGAGAAACATCTAGAAAGGATAACCCGGGAAACTCAATGTACCGTCTCTAGTCAAGAATAGCAAGTCATATGCCAATTAGGGAGCAAGGCCTTGAGAGCTGCTAATTTTAAAAGAATGGCCTTTTTGTCCCGGCGGCTGGCATACTGTACACCCAAAGCACTCAATAAAAAATACCCAGAAGTTGAAAACAGATGCTTCCGCTGCCAGGCAGAAGGTGAAGGAGCCTGGCTACAAATTTTTTTTATGTGTCCTAGACTAGGGCCTATCTGGGGTGAGATTTGCTCAGCTTTAAATCGGGCAATTAAGAAGAGGGTACAGTTAGAGGCCGAGGTTGCCCTTTTCGAAATTAGTAAATATAGGGCAAATCTGACAAAAGCAGAGGAGACTTTTCTTTCCATCTCCTCCCTGGTTGCCCGCTCTTTAATTCTCCAGAATTGGAGTTCGGCAGAAGCACCCACTTACGAGAAGTGGTTAAACAAAATGAAATGGACCACGGCTTTTGAGGAAGCCTATGCGAGGCGGGTGGGTGCTTCCAAAAAGTTTAATGAAACCTGGAAGCATTTAAGGAGTCTAGAAAATCCGACAGATTAGCAGTCTTATCCCGAAAAGGAATTTAGGACCTTCTGAATTTTAAGGTTGGCGGAATAGGGGTATCTGTTCTGGGGTCCGGAGGTTTACTCCCTAGTAGTTTCAGCACTTAAGCATCCTGGCACTTTAGTACTCTAGCACTTTAATACTCTAGCACTCTAGCACTTTTGTAAGAATGAATGGCATATATTTCTAAAGCTGCCTTACTATTGTTATTATTGTGAACATTGGTACGTTCTCGACCCTCTTATGAAACATGCTTCCTGCACTTACTTTACGCTTTTAACATATTGATTTTATCCATACTTGTTAAACGCTGATCTAATGATGCTCTTATGTATTTCCTTTGTGATTGCTATGTTCTCGATGCTCTGCTCAATAAAAAACCTTTTTTTAAAAGGACATAAAATCATCAGCTATGTCTTTTTTTGTAACTAATAATTTTCTTTTACAATTCTTGATAGCATGAGCTTGATTTTGTAACATTTTTAATATGAAGATAATTGGCAAGACGTTGTGTGAGATGTGTAGCTTTATTATTAGATAATTGAAAGCCTGCCTTTTTGCTTAGTAGGGAATGTTATTCAAAATGTAGTTTTTGCAGTTAGGATTTGGAAGTAATATTGACAGAAAAGAATATACTTTGAAGCAAGCAATCTGCATTCCTATATCAAAGACTTTCCTAATTAATGTGTCATTTTCATGTGCCATAATGTACATAGCAGAATGTTCAACATATTTTTAAATGCATCACAAAACGCTACTCTAGATTTATCATTAACATCGTTACAACAACATTGTTACAATTAAAGTAGTATGTATTATTATTTAACATTGTATTATCTTGTATAACAATCTATGTTATCATTCTCTATCTCAGGGTCCAAGGACTGAAATTATGCTTTTTGACAAATATGGAATTAAAATCATGGTCATACAATTCTATGGTCTGAACTTATTTGGCACAGATTCCTGGATAAAAGTATGTGGTCAATCCTAGAGTGAATTTGATGAGTAGAAGAGAAAGTATGATCTTTTTGGAATAGAAAAGCTGAGTCTCCAAAGTTCAATTAGCATATTGTTTCTATTGAAGGCCTTAAATAACAAAAAGATTTTAAAGGCCTACATATCGTAGATAATAATCTGTCAAACTAAAGTCTGTAAAATTATTAAAATCACCACCATCAATAAGATTTTTTACCCAGACGAATAATTTCACATTGATATCGCTCCAAAAACACGGATCCTTGCCAGGTGGGCTATATATTCTTGTCAAATCTTAGTGTAGGCAATATGGTCCTTTGGAATCATTCTGAAGGTTAAGACTCTGTATTTGCAGTTTTTTAAGTGTATGACAACAATATTTTTATTGGTGTTAATTTGGTTAAGATGGTGGTACTCCCCAAGATAACCTTCCTTTTTAACTCTATCCCCCTGCATTTTGACAAACCTGCCATTGATAAGGTCCAGCAGGCCATTAACTCTTTTGACTGGGCATATAGGTCTACTAGGATCGCCTTGAAGAAACTGAGGCGTAGGAGGGAGAAGGGTGGACTTGCTTTGCCTGACTTGCAATATTATGCATGGGCTTTCCAGCTGTCGTATTCTAGGATGCTCTTAAAAACTCCAGTAAGCACAGGGGTGGGGGCCATGGTCTCTGCAATGCTAAAGGGGGCCAGCCTATCCAATCAGGGTTTCCTGTTCAAATTTGGAAAGCCGAAATTTTTCAGAAAGTTTACGCTTCAAGTTCTCCAGGCAATGGCCAGATTGTGGGCCAGTCTTAAGCGCCTTGCTGGTCTTAATTACTTTTCTAGTCTTGCCCCTCTTTGGGATTCACCAGACACACCAGAGTGCCTAAAGGATAGGTTGGCACTACCTATTAGAGTAGCAGGTCTAAAGGTGTGGGAGGACTTGGACCATGAGGGTATGCTTATTTCCTGGGCATCACTTAGCGAAATGGTTGGAGCGGGCCTTTCAAGTTTCATGTACATTCAGTTGCAGAGCTGGGCCCAAACCCGGAAACCCCCCATAGGTATTGATCACATTTTGGAGCATCAGTTAGTGGAAAGACCAGTTGGGGGGAAGGAGGTTTCTTTCTGGTACTGGACCATTGAGGAGGCTGCTGACGGAGAATTTAAATTGGCCAAAGAACTGTGGGGGGATCTTATACCAAACGAACAGTGGGAGCATTTGTGGCAAACTTCGTTTAAGACCTTATTCGCCATTGTAAAACCAGCTTGGTTTAAGAGGAACCCCTTGTTTACAGTACACAGGGCCTATCTATCACCGCTGAGGCTGACTAAAATGTCGAGGGGGTCTCCAGTTAGCTGTAGGAAATGTGGTCTGACGGGTGCTTCGGATGTACATATGTTTAAGGATTGCTCGGCCACAGCAGATTTTTAGGAAGGAGTAGGAAATTCTGTGGCGGGTATTCTAGGCCTTCCAATCCATATAAATCTTACTTTGATAATTTTTGGTTTATTTAAGGAAATTACAGGCTCTGCTTTCTATTTTAGGTTATATTATTAGCTAGGAGACACATATGTAAAAGATGGATAGACCCGACACCCCCCTTGTATTCTGACTGGTTGACCTCGCTTTTTGAGACATGGAAGATGGATCTGTCAAGAACTCTGGGCAGGAAAAGGACAGCTTTTTGGGATTGTTAGACCTGTCAGCCCTAGGGTGGTCTCCCCCTCTATTTTTGATCGTGCCTCATTTTTTCCACCCTCATTTTTATGTTGGACTTAGGTCTCCGGGCGCCTTTTCATTGCCAATCAGTGTTAAGGTGCAGGTGCTCCCTTCTCCCAAGAGGGCTGCCACAGGCCCCTGCTACTGCAGAGTGGTCTTTCTAGTAGCACCCTAGCTGCCAGGAGCTGGCTGGAACCCCACAACAATGTTGCGACACCAGCCCGCCTTTTTTGTCCCATAGGTAGAATGGGGAAGCTCCTGGAATGTGCTGGAACCTTCTAGAAGGGAGGTGGGGTTTTTACTTTTGCCGCCTTGGATAGAGGTCACCTGACCTAGGGCTACTTAACAGAGGGAGGGAACATTTTCTAGTCAGTTGGCCAGTTGGGGTAAAGCAGACCTGGAGAATCCACGTAGGAGTTTAGGCGGTAGGGCCTAGCCAGGGACTTATGCCTCTGAAAGTGACAGGACTTAGGTACTGCCTTTTAAGTGAGTGAGGGATCCTGTACAACCCACTGACCTAGCCCAGGGGCCATCTGCCAAACTTGACTAGGAGGGAACTAGTCACCAACTTAATCCCTACCCCCAAGAAACAGAGACATCTGCGCCATTAAGATTGCTGGAACTTCATGCTGAAGCTGAGTGCTGAAACTAAACGCTGGAACTTCATGCTGAAACTGAATGCTGAAACTAAACGCTGGAACTTCATGCTGAAACTGAATGCTGAAACCTAATTCTGAAGCTCCCTATTGAAACCTAAGCTGAAAGTGACTTCTGGACTGCTGGGGGATCAACCAGGTACTTGCGCTGTGACCCCTGCGCTCCCCGACCTTGACTGGGATCCCCCCAAGTCAGTCCCACATGGGGCGCTGAGCGCTGAGCCCGCCGTCGCCCGTGCTTAATTTGTCACCCCCCCCTCTGGCGCGGGGACCAGAGGCGCACTCACCGCCGCGGCCCAGGACCCAGAAGTCTGCTCCTCATCGAACCGGGGCCCGCGGAGAAGCCCGGGGCCCCGCCGCTGCAGTCGCAGCTGCTGCCTGAGTCGTGGAAGGCCGTGAAGCCGGCTCCTGCACCCACGTGACGAGGGCAGACTGCGCGTCGCCGCACCCGCCGCTGAGCGCTCTGACTGCGGGGCCGGAACAGTGAAGATCCCCAGAGTGTCTGCCTGTGGAGGACGCCGAGATCAAGGTAACCCCCGGGGGCTGGGAGGTAGCGTGGCTGTGCTGAGGCCTGGGACTCACCCCCCTGCTCCCCGGGAGGTCTGAGGAGGACCCGGTGCGCCCCCTAACGATCGGGAGCGGCACCGCACTACTTGCGACCGCTTCCCAGTGCCCAACTGAGACTCTGGTTCCCCTCCGTGGGATTGCCCCCTTGCTTCTAGACTGCCGCGTACAGGGGGACCATTTGCTTAAGGCCTGAATATTACGAGTAGCGCTGTGTTCTCAAGTTCTGCTCTGAAGTGCTTACGGCCTGATTATTACGAGTAGCGCTGTGTTCTTAAGTTCTGCTCTGAAGTGCTTACGGCCTGATTATTACGAGTAGCGCTGTGTTCTTAAGTTCTGCTCTGAAGTGCTTAATGCTTGATTATTACGAGTAGCGCTGTGTTCTCAAGTTCTGCTCCGAGGTGCTTAATGTCTGTTTATTCCGTGTAGCGCTGTGATCTCCAGTTTTGCTCTGAAGCGCCAGCGGTGTCATGAGTAGCGGTAAGCCCGCAAGTTGTGCCCTGAAACGCTATTAGTTTCCCAGGTGTGGCGCTGCGTTTCCCAGTCCTATGTCGAAGCGCTGATAATTACTAGATACCGCGCGAGGTGCCCACGGCGGATTGAAACGCTAGGGGTGGGAGGGGCGCAGCGCGCTGGTTAACCGCTGTGTTTACCGCTCCCCCAGGTTCGCCAGGTATTGCCAATGGAACTATGATGAAGCGCTCTTGAATCTGACGCTGAGGTATACAGGTGTTGCCTATTGCATCATAATGAATTGCTGGTGAATCTGACGCTAATGTATTCAGGTACTGCCTATGGCACCATAATGAAATGCTGGTGAATCTAACGCTAATGTATTCAAGTAATGCCCATTGCCATCTCATGAACTGCATTTGCATCTAACTGCTTAGATAAACTTGATTGATTTTCATTGAACCTAATGTGTGGTGTCCATTATTGTGTGCGTTTCCTGCTTCAGGGGATGTGTGTGTTGTATGGTTGCTTTACACTTAAGCCTTCGGGTGCCCACCCGCTCGAGTCACGTTACCCCCTTAGGGCCCGGTGACCCCAGGTCTTACAGGGATCTCTTGTTAAAATGGCCTGGGGCTCAATCGGGTGTGAGGGACTGGGGAGTTAAATATTTATTTATGTATCACTAAAACAATCTCTGGGTCCTATGATTATGCCTCGTCGATACTCTTCGGACTATGTTGGGCATCCCCGGTTCTCCTGACAGGCCAATAATAATAGTCACCAGGCTCACTTGGGCCGAGTGGAAGAGTGACCTCTCTCCCCGTTACCCGGGGTTACTGACATTTGAGCCTGTCATGGTACCTGTAGGCAGGGCATACCCCTGGTCTTAAACGAATAGCTTCCACTTTCCATCATTGGGCTTTGGTACAGACGGCTCGTTTGTCTAGTGAGGTCGGAGGTGAATAAGGACAAAAAAATATATATATTTTTTTTATTTCAATAGCTGGGGGTATACAAAAGTACCAATGCAACTTTCAACTATAACATAAATAATATAATTCCTATGACTTGGAGTCATTTGATTGAGCACAGACTTGTTATCTTTAAATTTTGCCTCATAATCTGATACTTGCATTTGAAGATTTGTAAATTCTGTTTAATTATTTTTAATACCTGAACTGATAGTAGTTTGACCTTTTTCACCTCCTCCTTGCCCACCGCAGGGGTCAGAATAGGGGACAAATCTTGTCGACCTGTGGCTGCAAAATCTCCACAGGATATGGTTCATTTTATGATACCCCCAGAAAATCTTTTTTAATTCCCATTCTGAAAAAAGGCCAATTTTAGGCAGGTATTGCCTGCTTTTATCTTTTTACAAATGTTAACTGGTAATTCTGTTTTTTATGTGCTTAACTGTTTGAAATCCGCAATCAGACATAGGGCGAGCTGTGATTAACAAGCCTGCTCCCTGATATTACCCCTGGCATTATGCACTTTATTTTGCTCCACTTGCCTGTAGAACTAACAATATAATCTTGCACATGGTCCTATTGTATCTTCTAGAATGATTTGTCCATCAGGTACCATCCGTGTGTTTGTAGAACCTTGTTAACTACAAATTGTTTAATTTAATTTGCATATATAACCTTTAAAATGGGTATGTCCTTGTGTGGATTGTACGTATCAAATTGTTTTTTATCCTGTGCTTTTATGGTTTCATTACACGAAACCAAATAAAGTTTGAATTTGTTGATTGTTTGATAGTATCAGTATTAGTATGGACAGCAAAACTTCCTTCCGAATCTTGGCAAACAAGGGCTCCTCAAATTCTCCCAATTACATTTGATAGGTGACATAGAGCTTAGCTGTTATTGTTATCAGATTGGGCAGACCAAAGTTGGTAGTGGCCAGGCAACTTGTAATAAAAATGAGATAGTGAAGAAAGATATTATGAAGTGAAAATGCTGAGAAAAAAAATCTCCCCACAATACAAGCACTAGTACATAAAAACCTGTACCTCATAAAAATCATTGCAATTCCTGATAAATATAACACAGAGACAATAGAGACATCTCCCTATAAATATAGTTAAATAAAGAAGGGCACTATGTATTTAATGGTAGCAAAGCAATATACAATTACAAATCCAGTACCATAGAAATAATAAAATTAATTGATCCAATCACACATTTAGCTTGTCCTGGAAGGTAAAGGCCCCATATGTCAGTAATTGAAGATATTTCAATATTTAAATTGTCAAACTGAGGTTTGTTGATGGATTATCTAGTTTACATGTTAGGTGTCTCATCAGATATTGCTGAAAATCTGAATTTGATTCAAAGGCATTTAAAAAGGTTTTGTAGCCAGCACAGCAGTCTTCCCCGATTGCTAGGTAGGTATATGAATTGACGCACTCAATTTGTGTGATGCCTAGTTTACAAATGAAATACCATTTACCTCTGTTTTACATAACTACATTTGTTTTGTTTACATTATCGCTAAATCATCGAAAAGATTATTTTGATTTACTGCTAGCAGTGTTAACTGGAGACTAGTGCGAGTGGTGTCTAGTAATATTGTATTGTCAGTGTATTGGATTAGATGTATGTGCGGGCATCCCAAATTAGGAGGAAGTTTCTCATCGCCTCTAATCTTCCGGTCATGTCCACTGTATAGCGATTAACAGATAAGCATGCTTTAACGCTGGTGGCGCCTGGTCCAACAATCACTTTTGGCGCCCTGCCCCATGTCCTCCTCCTCGGATTCTCTCACTACCACCTGGCAAAAATGCTTATCATCTCTCCAATCATAAGATACTGCTAAGCGCAGCTCCGCCCCTGAGGTCAGCGACCCCTCCAAAGGTCAGCGACCAGCGCGGCCGTACTGGTTGCACTGCACTAAAGCCGGCCCTGCATACAACTCTGTTTGAGTCCACAATGTATGCTATTCTTTTGTTGTCTTCATATCATCACCCACTTTTACGCAAACCTGGGTATTCCAGTGGAGGTGTTAGAAACTTCCCATTGTGATAACGTTCTCCAAAACAGTTCAGGAAGCAGCAATGCAATCTCTTTTATCAGGCTCGCAACCATGCAATGGTTAATTATAAATAATGCCAATACATTATCCATTGAGTCATAATTTTTCTAATTCCTGCATGCTGAAGAGATTGAATATTTGCTTCTTCATCACAGACTTGTAATGCTTCTAGTAATATCTTGGAGTACAAATGCTCCTCAGATTTAGGAAGGACTATGAGGGGAGAGTACTTTAGATTGTTTAGATTTCCTTTCTTTAATAGTAGGTGGAAAACTGAGTGTCTCAAACAATATGAAATACATTTAGGTCCAAGAAAACTGAGAACAAAAACATCAGAATTGGTGCCCAAAGGTTAGTGTCTTTCCTGCACAGTTTTAATGGTAGTTTATTGGATCCTGGATCTCTTGGGCTTCTCCCTTACCACAAGACTGTCCTAATTCTTTTTTTTTCTGTAATCTGATGATGAGGCTGAGTATTTAAAAATGTAAACAATATAGTGAGACAAGAGTACAACTTTGTAGTGTAAATGTTGTAGCAAGAGAAAACATATTTTAAACATTTTCTTTTCATTTTCAAGGCTCACAAACTTGCATATAAATCAGTACATGAATCATTGATTAATGGCCAACTAAATTGCAGCATTTATCACTTGTTAACCAAACATGCATCTGCCTTTGCCATATACGCTACAAGCAGTTGCAAAAATATCCTTGATTTGTATCCTAACTCACTTACATGAGAGTTCAACTTCTCTATGCTCACTGTCCTGCACATTTTTATGTAACATATGACAACTAGTGGTGTTTGTAGTCTTTTTGTGATCGAGGCAATGACTATCTTTAGCAAAAGAAGCACTTTGCAAATCAGCAACCATCTTAGCAAGTCCATTTACTTCCGGGACAGTGATTTTAGTACCAAGATAGTTAGGGACGGTACCTTTGAATTATTAACACACCTAATGTGATATATTTTGGGGGGGACATCCTTTTAGAACACTTGTAAGCAGGGGAATGCCCATCATATTGGCAGACCTGACCCTTGTTCCCGACATCCTCTCAAGCCCTCTCTGAGCCCAGTCATTCACTGAGTTCTCCTAACCTAAACACACCTCCGGGTTTTTCATATGTGACCACAGCCATGGCCCGTGCAGGTAAGAGAGGTGTGGCGTGGTGGGGGGATTTCGACAGACAATGACAAAGAAAAATGTAATAAATAATGTTGTACTTATTAAATAATTAATTAATTTCCCCTCGTCATCATCGGTCAAAATCCCCCTCACCCGGTCCCACCGCCCACCGCTCTTACCTGCACAGCTCCTGGCTGTGTGTCCCTGCTGGTTGTAACTGGGGGACTGCCAAGCTCTTATACAAAGTGGATACTAGACGCTTTGGACCACTAATTGAGGAGATCTACACCTCGAAGGGTGTCTTCTTCCTGGTTTCCACCTTCCTTACCACTAGGTTTGAGGCCCAGTGTCACAGTTGGTTGTATTTAGAATTGTCTATTCCCCAAATTGTTCTTGGCCCCTTAAAAATTGATATATAGACATGAAATGGGATTGGAAAAAAGTTAAGGATCTCATGAAAGTGATTACATCCCAGACATTTAGGACTGTGCTGGTATTTGTCTTTGATTACGGTGACACCAAGATTTAACCCTGACGGAGAGGGGGCCGCCTGCAAAAAATAAATCAGGCCCTAAGTGGCAATGTAGAGTTTAACACACTTAACTTTATACTTAAATACAAAATTATGCTTAAGTTGCTGGTGGGGCAATGAGGTCCTCTTGTGTCCTGAGGACCTCAGAACTAAAGTGGACTTCATCCCTCGAGCAGCAGTGTGCCAGGAGGCGTGTTTGCAGAGTGGTGTAAAAAGGGGGCATGGCCTTGGACCACTCCCAGCAATCCAGCTGTGTGGGGCTAACTAGAGATAACAGGAGGGCTAGTTGGTCCCCAGGGACCCTCAGGGGGCAAGGGGAGTTCATCCCCTAACTAAGAGTGCGCCAGGAGGTGCACGTGCAGAGCGGTGGAGAAAGGGGGCGTGGTCTGTGTCCACCTCTCAGCAATCCCACTATCTGGGGCTTACTTAGGTACCAGGTAAGCTAGTTGGCCCCTAAGAACCCCCAGCAGTGAAGGGGACTTTAATCCCCATGAAAGAGCGTGCCAGGGAGCGCATTTGCAGACTGGTGGTAAAAGAGGGTGTGGCCTGCTATGAGTACTTACCAATGCTGCTGAGTGGGACTTACTGGAGGTAATAGTAGGGGTAGTTGGCCCCCAAGGCTGTCCTTGGGGGGCAACTACTCCTCCTGTTAGCTCCAGTAAGGCCCACACAGTGGGATTGCTAAGAGGTCTTCGGAGGCCACACCCTCCCTTTCTCCACCGCTCTGCAAATGCACCTCCTGGCACACTACGGGTTGAGGAATAAAGTCCACTTTGCGTCTGAGGGACTTTGGGGGCCAAGAAGCCCTCCTGGTACCTCCTGTAAGTCCTACGCAGCGGACGTCCTGAGCGCTGGTTGGAGGCCCAGTCCCCTTTCTCCACCACTCTGCAAATGCGACTACCAGTTGAAGCAGCATTTGCAATGTAATAGGTTTCGCATTTGCGAGAGTTAGAGCTATTGGCGTTGTAAATGTAAAAGTGTTTTATTAATGTTTCTTGGAGTGGAGTGGATGTAGGTTGTGTGTAGTGGAATTATGTGGTATGTTGTGCAGTGAAATTATGTGGATAGTAAGTATGTGGTATTTAGTGTATAGGAATTATGTAGAGTGGGATTATGTGTTATGGAGAGTAATTGTGTGGTATAATAGTCTGTGTTGTGGAGCTGCAACCTCAGGTTTAGTCTTCCTCATTTCTGTAAGAGCTAATCTATAAACTCAATGAGACAAAAAAGGAACCACTGAGAAGCACTCATAAACCTAGGCAGAGGTATGTGCATGGCCACTGGAATTATGTGACTGTTTGGCTGCACCGACTTTTGCACAATTATAAATTTTCCGCATTTGCCACATAATCCATCATCTGCGGCATAATCTGCAGATCTGAACAAAAAAAACATTGTTTCTAGCTCAAATGGCTCAAACGTTACCAAAAATGCAGCGACAAGTGTTACAGCGTGGTGGAATACCCTTTGCAAACCTAGAACGGTCACCCGTTACTTGTTGCTAAATGTGGGTATTAAATTGGTACTAATGGTGTGTAAACCACTCTTGCTTCTTTCTACGCCTCTCTTGCCTCTTTCTGCATTTCTGTTGCTTTCTGCACCTTTCTTTCTTATTCTGCACTTCTTTTGCCTCGTTCTGCTCATCTCTTGCACTTTCTGCACCTCTCTTGCCTCTTTCTGCACCTCTGTTGCCTCTTTCTGAACCTCACTTGCTTCTTTCTGTACCCCTCTTGCATCTTTCTGCACACTTCTTCCCTCTTTCTGAACCTCTTTTGCCTCTTTCTGTACCCCTGTTCCCTCTTTTTACACCTCTCGTGCCTGTTCCTGTACCTCTCTTGCCTCTTTCTGCACTTCTGTTGCCTCGTTCTATACCTCTGTTGCTTCTTTCTGAACCTCTGTTGCTTTTTTCTGCACTTCTCTTGCTTCTTTCTGCACCTCTATTGCCTCTTTCTGTACCCCGGTTCCCTCTTTTTACACCTCTCGTGCCTGTTCCTGTACCTCTCTTGTCTCTTTCTGCACTTCTGTTGCCTCTTTCTATACCTCTGTTGCTTTTTTCTGCACCTCTGTTGCTTTTTTATGCACTTCTATTGCTTCTTTCTACACCTCTGTTGCTTCTTTCTGCACCCCTCTTGCCTCTTTCTGCACCCTTCTTCCCTCTTTGTGCAACTCGCTTGCCCCTTTCTACTCCTCTCGTCTCTCTTACTTCACCCCTCTTGCCTCTTTGTGTGCCTCTGTTCCTTCTTTTTGTACTTCTCTTGCCTCTTTCGGCATCCCTCTTGCTTCTTTATGCACTTCTGTTGGTTCTTTTGCACTGCTCTTGCTCCTTTCTGCACCTCTCTTGCAAATTTCTGCACCTTTCGTGTATTTTTCTGCACCCCTCTTCCCTCTTTCTGCACCTCTTTTGCCTCTTTCTGCAAGTTTCTTGCCTCTTTCTGCAGTTCTCTCGCCTCCTTATGCACCTCTGTTGTTTGTTTCTGCACTTCGTTTGCCTCTTTCTGTACCTCTCTTGCTTCTTTCTGCACTTCTCTTGCCTCTTTCTGCACCCCTCTTCCCTCTTTCTGTTCCTCTTTTGCCTCTTTTTGTACTTCTCTTGCTTCTTTCTGCACCTCTCTTGCTTCTTTCTGCACCCTTCTTCCCTCTTTCTGCACCTCTCTTGCCTCTTTCTGCACCACTCTTACCTCTTTCTGCACACACAGGGCTACTTTTAAACTGACCTTAGACTCAGCAGTGAACACATGCAAGTGCAGAAAAGGGCTGCGGGCCTCTAAACTGCCATGCCCTATTATATGCTAGGGACATAGAGGTAGTTTTAATGCCCCTGCCCTACTATGTACTAGGGCTAAACCTCGTAACAGAAATGCCAATGTACTAGCTTATAAAATTAATAAAATACTTTGAAATGGTAAAAACCTTAGAAATTCACTGAAAAAAACATAGGCTTCAGGGACGTTATAGTTAGAAATTAGCAGTTAAAAAACCTTAGAAATTCACTGAAAAAACCATAGGTTTCAAGGACGTTGTAATTAGAATTTAGCATTTAAAAAACCTTAGAAATTCACTGAAAAAACCACAGGTCTCAGGGACATTATAGTTAGTTGGACATTTCACTCGTACAAAACCAGAGAAATTCGGCCGTTATAGTTAGTTGAGCTAACTATAACTCGAGCCACCACAATGGACTGCTGATGACATCACATATTACCTCACTCATGACATGGTCAGTGACATCACTGATGACCTCTCAAATGACATCAATGATGACATCATCCATGTGATCATCTGATGCACCTCCTCACCCCTATATAATCTTTGATAAACCTACTCTGAAATACCTTAATTCCATTCTTGAAACCATAGGACATCGCCAGGCACCAGGGACTATGCCAATGCAGCACCCAATTCCTGCAAGAGCAACCCCGCATATAGTGGGGCAGAACTCAGGCTTATTCGAGATAAGTATCTTTCTCCCAGCTTGACTTGCCACAATGTGGGGCTGCAATATCTGGAAGGGCCTTTTTCCTGTATTCAATGCAGACTCCAAAGCAAAACCTATACAGAAATCCTACAAAATGCCCCTTTAACACCTATCCCTGGGCAGCACGCCACAGCGTCCCATGCCCCCCTGGCTACTAACACCACTGGCCATATCCCGATCCCCAAGACTACACATCGCAACTTCTGGAAAGGCTTTTTGGGTAACGTAAGATCGCTCCCCAAACACGCCATAGAGATCTGGGATATACTAAACACCGACTCACCTGATGTGGGTTTCCTGACCGAGACTTGGCTGAAACCTACCAGTGGCCCTGCAATTACGGTCGCCATTTCAGAAGGCTATAGGATTCTGAGACTCGACAGGCAGTCGAAAACTGGAGGGGGGTTGCCATCCTTCACAATGAGCGTGTAAAAATTACGAATCTCGAACAACGCACTAACGCACAAATCGAAATTCTGATCTTCAAGATGGAAATGGTCCCACATGATTTATGGAGAGGGGCACTGGTATATCGGCTTCCGGGCCCTTTTAAGGATTTCTCCACACAACTTATGGAAATAATAGCCCCACATGTGATAATTTTCTACTGTTAGGAGATTTTAATATACACAGCAAAAATTCTACGCTTCCTGAAATATCATCCTTCTTTGCCGACCTATCTACACTGCACCTCACTAAAATGAATGGTGGTCCTACTCATGTAGCAGGCCACACCATTGACATTATTTTCACTAATACTTACCGGCTTACCTGCGAAGCCCCCCGCCCTGTGTGCTGGACGGACCATGCACTCATTAACTTTCAAGTGCAGCGTCTCCATGCGCCTCCCACAACGGCAGCACACACTCAATTTTCCTACAGACAATGGCACAAAATCAGCCCTAAGTCTTTTCCCTTAGGGTTCACACCCCCCAGGTATCCCCTGACCAATAACCTTGAAGAAAACCTTACTCTCTTCAATACCACCGCCCTAGCGACCATCAATGTAATTGCCCTCTTAAAGACCTGTACTAAAGCCCCCAGAAGTACCCTGGCCATCTGGTTTACTCCCGAACTACGCAAGACAAAAAGCCGCTGCAAAAACCTGGAAAGAAGGTGGCGTCGCACCCACCGAGACACTGACAAAGAGAACTATAGAGCCGCTCTCACTCTATACACAATGAAATCAAACAGGCCCGCAGATCATACATAGCTCAGCAGCTAAGTCAGGCAGGCAACACCCCCAAAATTCTTTATCAAATTCTGCAAGATTTAATCTGCCCTAAAGCCTGTGATTTAGACGACAACCTCTCTCAGTCTCTTTGCAATAAAATTAGTTCTTTTTTTATTCAAAAAATTGATACCATTTACGATAAATTCCCAAAAACCTGCCACACATCAATGTTTGACGACACCCTCAAACCCCCGAATGCCGACCGCGCAACCCTGCTGTCCTTCCCCTCCCTATCACGGGAGGAGACTATTGCACTTATGTGCAAGGTCAAATCTGGCTCCCCCCTAAATGTTATGGCTGCAAAAATCTCGGCCTCCCTTGCACATATGCTTGCAGACTCTGTCAGTCCTCTTCTCAACTCCTCCTTAGGAAAAGGCCTGGTACCCTCCATCTGGAAAGCAGCCCAGGTCATTCCGTTGCGCAAAAACAACAAAATCCCAATGGACGACCTCTCCAACCTTCGTCCTATCTCCCTCCTCCCCTACCTGAGCAAGGTCCTAGAAAAGCATGTGAACAAACATCTCTCAAACCATATCGAAGCGACTGGCTACCTCGACCCGTCCCAATCGGGTTTCCGTGCAAACTATAGCACGGAGACCGCTTTGGTAGCCGTTACCGACAACATCAGACTCACGCTTGATCAAGGACAGTCTGCCCTCCTGGTCCTTTTAGATCTTTCCGCCGCCTTCGATACGGTCGACCATCAGACTTTGTTTGGCGAGATTAATGGAGACAGGACTGGGAGGAACGGCACTGAATTGGGTAACCAGCTTCCTCTCTAACCGTACCCAAACTCTCAATCTGGGCCCATTTCGTTCCACCACTGAAAAACTGACCAAGGGTGTGCCACAGGGCTCCTGTTTGAGCCCTACGCTGTTTAACATCTATGTGGCCCCCCTTGCCTCACTTCTGAGAACACTAGGGTTCATCCCTGTATCTTATGCGGATGACACCCAACTTATTTTTCCATTTGATAAATCCTCTCAGACAGCCCAAGCATCCTTCTCCTCAGGTATGCTGGCCATCTCGCAGTGGATGAGCGGCAACTTTCTTCAGCTGAACGCCAGCAAAACGGAGATTATTCTCTTTGGAGATGCTCCCATTATGTGGTCACCTACTTGGTGGCCAACTGAACTGGGCCCTGCTCCTCCGCCTAAACTGACAGCAAAAAACCTTGGTGTGCGACTTGACCAAGCTTTGTCCATGAAAGACCATGTCTCTCATACAGTCAGTGCCTGCTTTTTGGCACTTAGCCTCCTGAGGAAAGCCCTTCCCTATCTTCCGGACTTTTTCCGCAAGACACTCGTACAGGCTCTTGTACTGAGTAAATTGGACTACTGCAATACCCTCATGGTCGCTGCTAATGAATCTGCCCTTAGCTGTCTGCAAGTGGTGCAAAACACTGCCGCACGACTAGTCACCAATGCACCATACAGGTCAGCTTCACTTCCTCTGCTCCAACAACTTCATTGGTTGCCTGTGCGGAAACAGGTCAAGTTTAAGCTTTGTTGCTTGACACATAAAGCATTGTGGGGCCCTGGCCCTCCGTATCTTGCTGAGAGGTTCCACCAATATATCCCCAGACGCGACCTGAGATCCCGTTCCAAATCCCTGCTGCTTATCCCGAGGATAAAAAGAACACGGTTAGGAGGTAAATCCTTCTCCTACCAAGCACCTTTAACATGGAACCAGCTCCCCCTACCCCTAAGACAATGCTCTGACTACTTCAAGTTCAGAAAGACTCTGACAACCACCCTCTTCTCAGAATAACATCGTACCGCTCATCTTTCACAGCTCCGCAAGCGCTGAGAGACCCCCTCGGGGGTTATTCATGCGCTATATAAACTATTTAACATAACATAACGTAACATAGACACACCAATACCAGTTAGTACATAACCACTCAATAATTCCTAGATCTACACATACATCTACTCACTCACCCATACAGTCACTCATACATGCAGTAACTCATCAATACAGCCACTATCATATGCAGTCATACACCCATACAGACACTTGCACACCGCCACTCACCCATAGAGTTACTCATGCACCTAGTCAGTCATGCAAATAATCAATTACACTTCCATTTACTCACCTATACAGTTATACACAAACCACCTCATTCATTCATACAGATACTAACACATACTTACTCTCTTATACAATCACTGACACAAGCACACACTCATGCATACAGCCACTCTTACAATCACTCACTCTAATATATAGTTAGTTATATACTCCAACACTCACATATACTGCCTTTCACATATGTAGTTACTCACACATAAACCACTGAGACAGACATTCACTCACCGACACAGCCATATGCATACTCACTCACCCATAGAGCCCCTAAATCACCACCTTACATATCCATGCAGGGAGTTACACCCCCCACTACCCACACAGACACTCAAGCAGCCATACAGGTACTCAGACAACCAATCAATAACTCATATAGACATTCATGTAGCTAGTCACCAAGCCATGCAGCCACTTACACACCAACTGACAGACTGATAAACATTCACACTGATTAGTCCTCCACCCATGCATTTACTAAGACATGTTTAATCACTAACTAATACAGTCAGACACACCCACAAAATCATCCATACAGACACTTCTACACCCAGTCATTCTTCGAATATACCTTGACGTATATATAGATAACATTCTTAAACTTTTCAGAAACACACAGTCACTGTATGATGTCATCAGTGATGTCATTTCAGAAGTCTTCAGTGATGTCATCAGTGATGTCACTGACCATGTCATGAGTGATGTAATATGTGACATCATCAGCAGTGCATTGTGGGGGCGCAAGTTATAGTTAGGTTAACTAACTATAACGGCCGAATTTCTCTGGTTTTGAATGAGTAAAATGTCCAACTAACTATAACGTCCCTGAAACCTGTGTTTTTTGCACTGAATATATATATATACATATATACATATATATAAGTACCAGGTGCGTTCATCCACTTCCCAACAGGCGAGGAGAAAGCATACGGACACCAGATCGTGCTTCAGTGAGGTTTATTAAGAGTCAGCATCGGCGTGACATATATATACACACACACACACATATATATTTATTTATTTATATATATTATTTCATACATTAATGTCTTTCTTTGAAATGATTTGTCCAATAGAAATGCTACTTTAAGTAAGTTTGATATGACGTTGTGGCCAGAGCTGCCAACTTTGGAACTGGGGACCCAGGTTTGAGTTTCAGCGCCAGCTCAACATCCTGTGATTCATGGGTAAATCAATCACTCACTCCGCCAATGCCCTCCTGAGAGTACCTCATGATCAACATCACCTCCAATGAAAACTCAAGGTGCTCTCTTCACACATTCTACCACCCGCCCAGAGATAATACACCTGTGGTACATTTGTATGTAACATATGACAACTTGTGGTGTTTGTAGTCTGTTTGTGATCAGGCAATGACTATTTTTAGCCCAAGAAGCACTTTGCAAATCAGCAACCATCTTAGTAAGTCCATTTACTTCCGGGACAGTGAACTCGCTTCCTCCCAAGATTAGATGCAATCCTTCCACATCCATCTTCAGTAAAGAAGTAAAAATTCTATTATCCAACAAAGGTATCACTCATTGAGGACTTTCACCCCCTTGTCCCCATGAGTGACTTTTTCTTTACTGCTCCTTGAGACCTGCACTGTTCTCTCTTTTGTGTTGTCCTGTCATCCACACAACATTATACTACCCATCGGACTTGCTCAGGCTTGGAACTATGTTGAGCTTTGTGCTTCAATCTTTCTTCTACTTATTTGTGCTGTAGTGTTCCTCAGGATATATTCCATCCTTTGTATGTTACCTAGTTGGTATCATATTTTCCATGTTTTGCTTGTCCTGCAAAGTGCTCTGTCACCAAAAAGTTTATTGTTCGCTATATATACAAATCGAAACATTAAATTAAATAAAAAATTAAATACAGTAATCACCCTGTGACTAAAAAAATGAATATAACCTTGTACAATGTAACTGGTTCTCTCGTAAAATGCTCCAATACCTTCACGTTAAGTCCATGCTATACAAAATTACAAAAAAGTACATTTGTCTCTGGTCCTCTACAGCTGAGCTGTTAATAGCCTACTTTACAAATTATTGAACTGGGAGATAAGTGCTACCAGCTAAGGATTTTTCTCACAAAACAAATTGGGAATATGTTGTTTAATGTCATGTAGTGAATATTAGCATTATACAGTAATATTAGTGATTATCTGTTTTGGCTTCTAAGTGGCAGGGATTACACAGTGTTTACACCACTGCATAAATATTCATGTTCTCTTAAGACAGAAGGAAGAGTAATCTGATTGCATGCAACTTAGCAGCAATGTGCACTGATAACGCATTGTCTCAGGATATTTTTGCTGTGCTGTTGGTCCACAATTCCAAGATGCAGAAAGAATGATAGGCCAGAAGGTTCCTGCATTTTGGCATGCCGTTCTTTGCTAATTTGTAATTGCCTTTAATGGCAAATACCCCATATCCTGCTATCTCACTGAGGTGGATTAAAAGGGTGTCTTTCCCCTCTAGAGGGCTCCATTACAAGTTTCCCTTTATTTCAGCAAGGCGATAACAGGGTCAAGTGTATTTTTTTGTAATATAACAGGATTTATAAGGTTTTTGCAGGGAAAGAAACAGGTCTAAATCTGCAAACATCTAACACCTGCTTGCTGCAGGTGGTAAATGCTTCAGGGATTTTTCTTTTACGCTTGGTGGGGTGGAAGAAAGGTATGGACTGTAGGGAGGTAGATACATTTTTACTTCAGCAAGGGGGAGCTGCCTCTGGTCTTCTCCAGCTGAAGGATCCAGGCAGGCAGGAGCCAGACAAATCAGCTGTCAGCAACCCCTGTAGCCTCACATCAAAGCCTGGCCTGATGTCTCTGGGCATGAAATATTGGATTTGAAGTGTACGGACTGTGAGAAATTGGGTTGTTGGTTGACTAGGGTGTGAGCCCTGGTTCAAGGAACAGCCACAATCCCTTGCAGGGTGAATCACAAAAAGTCGTAAATTAACCTGTGCTTAACTCTTGGTAGATTGGTGGAAGAATCAGTCACGTTTAACTTAGAGGCAATGTGTAAGTATTTATGCAGCACACAAGCAGTAACAAAGTAAAGTCACAACACAAGAAAAATCCCAAACAAATTTAGAAAAATAGATTATATTTTATTAAATTACTTGACACCATAAAGACAAAAATCCAATAAGTAAAACCGGAGATACTGATTTTTAACTAATTAAGTGAAAATGTGAAAAAAGAACAAAGCTACAAAAAGGGGTTGCGCTGGACTGGGACATAGTTAAAAGTTCAGGTCGACCAAGAAGGAGCATGGGCATGCTACAGGAACCAAATTTGGCCCACTGAGCAAAAGTACCTTAGTCTGGGTTTGTCGACATTGAGGATCCTGTTGATGATGAGGATGCAGAGCGCTGACAAGACAAGGCAAAGATTTGGTGTCAATCCACGTGGCTGAGGCGATGCACTAGTCCTGGTCACGCAGCAGCGGCAATCTGTCAGCTCGAATGAGCGGGTTGCTGCAATGCGTGGTTCAGCATCGTTGTTGAGGCTTTCATGGATGGGGATGCGAGGACCTTGCTTTGAGTAGAGTGTCATGCTGGGGTGGTTCCAAAAGCAATTCAGCACCTTCAAGCCATGCAACCGCAGTGATGCACTGGTTCTGATCCATGCAACAGGGGCGATTCGCCAGTTCTGTTTTCCACAGCGGCAATGATGCATTGTTTCTGTTGAAGCAAGAACCTTAGGCCCACTTCCAAGGGTTCGACCTGGGGTGGCACCACTTGAGGGGAGACTCACAGATGGCAGTGTCCAGGTGCAGATGCAGGTTAGCTGGAAGTCTTTTATGTCTCTGAAACTTCAGAACAGTAGGCCTGCTAACTAGCCCTTGGACTAACTCTGGGTTCAGGTGACAAGTGACGCAGAGCCAGTCCTTCTCAACCAAGCAGGTCAGCACAGCAAGGCAGCAGTTCTTACAGAGCAGCAGTCCAGCAGAGTGGCTGTCCTTCAGCAGCACAGCAGTCCTTCTTCCTGGAACAGTATCCACAGGTCCAAAAGTGTACTGAAGTCATAGGTTCTCAGGTCCAATTCTTATTCCTAGTGGTGCCTTTAAAGTGAGGGAGACTTCAAAGAAGGTTCTTTGAAGTGCACAGAGGTCCTGCCTCCCTGTCCTGGCTCCAGACTCACTATAGGGGGGGGGTCTGCAGTCCTTTGTGTGTGGACGGGACACAGCCTATTCAGGTAAGTAAGGAATTCATCCTGTCAGCATGGCCCATGAAGTCACACCTAGGCTCCTATTGTGTGTGGCTGCCTAGAGGGAATACACAAAGCGCAGCTGTAGCCCTCCCCAGATGTGATCAGAGACAGACTGCAGGCACACAGGGCTAAGAACATGAAAATGCCAACTTTCTAAAAGTACTACATTTGGGATTTGACTTAACACCAAGATATGGTTTACTTTACAGATTGATGTGCCCGTTTGTACTGGGTAAGATATTGGTTATGTGTTTTACAAGTGGGGGTGCGCAGTTCATTGTGTTTCCGCTGTGTAGAACGCTTTCCTCTTATTCCTTTTCTTTATATAGAGATCGACTCTTGCATACATTTTCTGTGGCCCATTGGCAAGATAATTTTGTTTTTCCGTAGTTTATTGTCGCTACTTTGGGTGAAGTTGGAGATCTCATGAGTAGCGTCTGCCTGCTCAGATGTTGCATGTTTTAGATGGTTGATAATGTTTCATACCTGGTGTATTGTTGATTTTCACTAGTAAGGTGATGAGCCTATCATTCTTTGGGAACATCCTTTCGGTTTTTTTAACATGTCACTTGGCTTGTCACTTTGTATGGTGTTACATTGTGAGCAAGTGATGCACATGATTTTTGGCGTATTGTCATACATCCTCATTAGTGATTTTTAGTATATTTAGCCTAGGTCACAAATTGGGCATTCACAACACTGAGTCCCGAAGATGGTCTTGAGGACTGTTTTGGCCATAAGAGACCGAAACGTCGACTGTTTGTCCTTTTTAACATCATTCACTACACCATATGGCGCATCAGTCTACTTCAGTGTTGAAACAAAGGAAAAACTCCATGAAACTGTGAATTCATAAACCTATATGGTTTAAAGGATATTACCCTTACCAATGATCCTTGGACCGGATGTATTCGACTAATGTTGTTGTGATCTGTTTGGGGGAGTCAGTGTTGCCTTTTATCTGTTTAATTTGTGCTGTACTTTTTGAATCTCATGTATTTTAGACTGAATAGCTTAATGCAAAAAAAATGTGCGAAAGTAGTACTCCTTTGGTTTAAAATGTGTTGTTCACAGCTGGATCATTTTCTGACCAACAAACTGTTCATTCGAGAAAAAATAATTCCTCCATGAACACTTTCTTTGTACAACAACTTTCTAAAAGGGGCATTTTCAAGTTTGTAATGCCAAATCTTACTTTGCCATGAAAAAGGAGTTATCATTACAATTCCAGCGGTACTAAACATGACAGATCCACCTCCTCTCAATTAGGAATTGCAGTTTATTAAATGTAATAAGCAATCCCCAAAGTTACTGCAGGAGAGGGGTAGGTCTCACAGTAGTGAAAAAGAATTTGGGAGTTTTTCGCCACCAGAACATGTAAAACTTAAAGGTACATTATTCTGCCTTATACTTACATAGCTCCTTGCCCTATGGCTACCTATGCCCTACCTTAACGGTGACATATATGTAATAAATGGAGAGTTCAAGGCTTGAAAAGGGTTGTAAATGCCAAGTCAAAATGGTAGTGGGACACTGCATTCAGGCTGCAATAGTAGGTCTGGAACAAGTTTTAGTGTGCTGCTTAGGTAAGTGCACAATGAGTGCTGCCGGCCCACTGGTAGCATTTAATATACAGGTCATGGGTACATGGTATACCACTCTACAAAGGACTTAGAGTTAAATTAAATATGCCAATTAAGTGCATTTCAATAAAACCATGTTTAGGGAAGTGAGAACAAGCACTTTAGCACTAGTTAGCAGTGGTAAAGTGCACAGAGTCCTATGGCCAACAAAACAAATGCAGCAAAATTGGATGCAAGCATGCCAAAAGTTTGGGGAGAGACCACACTAAGGTTGGCAGGTCTAACACGGACCAAATGGTAGTATTCCGAAAATATTAGGAGAGATATAATTGCCCAGAGCAGTATTCCCTGCCCTGGGATTCCACTCTGGACAACATTTAATGAAGCCCTTAGTGATTCTATGACGCATCTGCCCCTACCTGGAGTCATGAAAGTTATAGTGCCTCTGATGTTCTCATTATCCCAAGCTAAAGCAGCTCAAACCCCAGAGAGATTACACTGTTTGGTTTGATCATTTTCCATAAAGAATATGGATAGGCATTCTAGTAAGCACTTCTTATATTCTAACACTGCAGTTGGTTACTTATCTTTAGAAATGTGGTGTTAGTGTTCCTTTTTACATTAGAACAAAATTGCTCCTAAGTATGAAAAAAGGATCAAGTCGCTGGTAACCTTTGCATTTCAAAATGTTTTTATATTGACAAGTCTGTGGTGCACTGTGCTGTCATTTGGTAGTTTTGTAAGTGCATTTTTATCATTACATTAATCGTGCTCCCACTTACCTTAAAACATTTGGATAAAACCTTTCTTTAATTACAGTTTCAGTCTATCAAAAACCTTTATAAAGAGATCTTACCTGTCCTAAGAAAGACCAAGCTGTGCACCCTGTAAAATCATTAAAGTTAAAAATCCTTCTGTGAGAGACCAAGTATTTTCATACAAATCAAGATTGCGACCAGCTCTGCTAGAAATGCTTAGAATTATAAAGTATGAGCCAGATGTACTAAACACTGATGGCTAAAGAATTGCTGACATTTGCAACCTGTATTATTTTGACCAGTAATTAAACCGACCTATGACCAAATATGTTGGTAAGTAAAATTCTTAATTGGACTGTACCTTAATCCAATCTCCCTCATTAATAATCATGAGGGAGGTTGCAAATTTCAACTCACTCCAGTTTGTGGCTATCACAGGGATGGTGGACTGCTAATGTTCAGTATACTTCCATGTGTTATTGCCTTTCGATAAAGTAAGTGTGCATATACAGGTTTTTTTTTTAATGCAGACCGTATTTCTTAAATTAAATTGAGCACTGCTTTTAAAAAGGAAAGTTTACTCTGTGAAAATGTTTGTTTGAGAATCTGCAAGGTGGACTTCTTCCCTTTTGCAAGTGGTTTACTAACCCAACTCAGGAGTTGGTAATTTCTCAATGACTTGCAACTGGATTTCTTTCACAAAACAACGATCCATTACATAACAGTTCAGTATTTGGAAGGGAAGCTCACAACATGTTGCGGCCGGCACAGGTAAGTGCAGTGGGGCAGGGACAGGTGGGGTCAGGGACATCGATATACGACGGGATAAGTGAAATTTTAAAAAAATAAAACCACTTACCTTGCGCTGGCTGCATCGCCGACTTGGCGATGCAGCCGGCGCAAGGTAAGTGCTTCTATTTATTTTTAAATTTAATTTAACTTATCCTGTCACATGTCAACTTCCCCGACTCACCGATCTTAACTGTGCCGGCCGCCACTACATATAACATGTCCCTCCCAGATAGCAAAATGTAATCCATTTTCATTTTAGGAGCCAGTGAACATATACAGACATTTACAATGGGATTTGTACATTTTAAAATCCATGTTTGCAGTTACAAACTCCAATTTGGATTGTTTGGATAGTACATCCGTCCCTATGTGCTTTTGACTTCTCTAGATATGGCTAGAGGCAGCTATCATTGTGTTTTGGAGCTCGTATTATGACAAAAAAGTTTTTAAAAAAATAGAATACAAATTTGTGTTGTGGCTTCACCTCTTTGTTGATGAGCCTCATTATGGCAGCTTAACAGTTGACCAGTTACTGAGTAACTGCACATATGAGGATAGACTGTTTTTTGTCAACCTTCCTTTTGGGAACTTTGAGGTCACTTTCCATAGTAAAGAAACCAAAATGTGTCAATCTGACAAAGAATGAACATAACTGATCATTAGCCTGGATGGTGAATCTCATTGGATTTGTAATGGACCTTAATGAATGATAGCACCACATCAGCGTAATTAATTTCTAAACACATTGGATGAACACACATCTTCATAATTCACCAGCCATCCCTTTCATTTGAATTAAGATGTTGAATTTGTGTGAAGTGCTGCACCTCTTCCCTGGTCTGGATCTCTTGTGAGTGGCCTTAGACAGGGAAACTTAAGGTGCTAGTGGATGTTTTCAAATATCACCAAGATCCATATGCATTACATAAGATAAGTGTGAGAAATTGGGTTGTTGATTGACTGGTGTGTGAGCCCTGGTCAACAAATAGCCACACTCCTTGGCAGGGTGAGCCATTAAAAGTAACTAAATTAACCTGTGCCTAATCCTGGGTAGCTTGGTACAAAAAGCAGTCATGCTTTACTTAAAGGCAATGTTTAAAGTGTTTACTTAGAACACAAACTGCAATAAAGTGGAAATACAAGAAAAATCCCACACCAACTTAGAAACATAGAGTGCATTTTAATAAATTATTTGATACCAGAAAAACAAACATCCAATTATTAGAACTGGAGTTATGAATTGTATAAGCTTGTAGTAAAATCTGGCGCCTCAAAAAAATTAAAGCTTCACCTGCATGTATCTGAATACATGAGACCTGGTAAAAGCTGGAAATGATGGCCCACCACGATAGAGCATGGGTCGGATACAAGAAGTGGGTTGGACACTGTCAGCACTTATGTTCAGACTGAAGACTGAAGACGGGACCTGGTGCTGGACAGAACAGGACAGTTTGGCAAGGCTAGCGACAAAGCCAAAGCTATTTTATAGGATGTAATTTCTCTGACTGGGTCTCAATAGCCCATCATCAATCTATTGAGTTTATGTATATTTTCGTGCGCTCATAGCTCTTTCTTAAGAATTGATTACTTTCTCATCACAAGCGATGCCAGGGCTCTGGCACTCTGAGATTTCGATACTGGAATTAGAAAAAAATCTTAATCGTAATGTAGTGTATACTTCTATAAGAGTTTTTGTGCATTTATACATGTGCACATTATTAGCATTGTACAGAATGTGTTTCTACACTGATATTAGAAGTTAAAGTTACTTTGTATGGCTTATGCTAACCAGGCATCAGTTAGACCTCAACACCATCTTGACCAAATTGGATGTCTAACATGTTCACTGTATATCATTTCTGCAGCAAACAGTCAAGCAAAGTTATGTTTGTTTATTGCATTGTTGTTCTCGAATACAACTTTCCAACTTGGGCTAAGTAATGTTTAGATCATTCAAGGTCCCTTCGCTAGCTTACTGTACCGTATTCATTCTCAATAGCTCACAGTTGTTTCATAACATTTAGTCCTGCCATCTCCAGATGACATTAGCATAAAAAGGGTTGAATCAATATTCATGTAGTGGGATGATGCTTGGGGGGGTCAAAGGCAATATGCCATTTAATTAAACCATGCTCTGGTTTGCTGAAATTATAACTCTTTTGCTCACACCATGAAAAGATTCTCTATGGTCCTCAATACGATGGCGGTCAGAAGAGCATCTGACCGCCATCGTATCTGGATGGAGACCGCCTGACATGTAGTCGGCGACTCCACCCACCTTATTACGATCTAAACACCGTGGAAACATGCCTTTTTCTATTGCGGCTTGTGCTGCAGCCACAATTGAAAATGGCATGTTTTTAAACATCAATGCACCGTGTGCCAGGCATCATGTGGTGCCTGGCACACGGTGCATGGATGTGCATGTACAGTGGCCCACATAGGACAGAGGCCTTGCTTGGGGAACTCAAAGTCCTTTTCCGACAGCCTGTATATGGCGTTCTAACCGCCATGAACAGGCTGTCATAAAAGGACATCCTAATCCCTACAGCATTGCCCTCTTTGTAGGGAGTAGGAGTCTGACAGCCGTCACAATGGGATCCTTGATCCTGTCGGACGTGTTGGTCTATCCTCCCTGACAGCCAAGCTCCAACCGTCTACATTCTAATACCACCATCATAATCAGACCCTATATAAAACCTCGATTTTGGGGGTACGCCTGGATATCCCTGATGACTTTCTGATGCTAATAGAGATGCTGTCTGATTTCTTATTGGTTTTGCTGCTCGTTTAGGACTTAGAATGTTTTTGATTCTTTTTTTTTTTTTTTTTTTTTTAAAGAAACCTTTATTTACACAATAAAATACATACAAGGGCCTACAAGCTCCAAGGCCGGCCGCTACAGAGCCCGAGGGCCCGCAATGCAACGCCACACATTCAAATAAACCAGAGGCGAAGCTGCCGGCAGTTCGTGAGCATATGCAATAGGCCGTGGCCATAGGTCAAGAGCAATCGGATAAAACAGTTTCAGTTTTTATGAAATACAAAACACACTCAAGGCAATGAGAGTCCAGAATAGCAGCGTGCGCTTCCCAGGACGGGGGGCAACGTACAGTATCCGAAGCAGTACTTGACAGGAAGTGGAAGTGGGGCGCAGTGGGAAGACAAAACATGGAACACACCTCACACAATCCCGCAGAATGTGTGGCTAGGGGGACATAGCAATATCAACCTCTAACGGCAGAGGCGGGGTGCAAATATGTCCACGATATAAATTCCATGGACCCCATACCTTATTCCATTTAATTTTTTTGATTTTGCTTACTATTCTGTATTACCCTGTTACTGAGAGCCTTCATGGCAATGACTCATGCATCTGCAGTTTACGGTTTCTCTCTTTTGGCAATCTTTTTTTTAACATTTTCTAATACTGACCAAGAACTTACATATTGAGTCTGTCTTTACTTAATTGATTGTATTTTTTAAATGCTGTGTGGTGTCTTGTGTTGGGACTCATTGCCTCATTAAATTGAGGTTTAAAGTAGGGGTGGGCGGAATTTGCGAAATTCACTTTCGCAAATTATCGCGAAAATGTTAAAAATCTCTGCAAACACGCGGAAATATCGCCAAGATGCGGAAGTTTTTTTCCCGCCCGTTCGCGGTATTTTCTGCTTGGTCGCGGCTCGCCAACTTACCCATGAGGTTGCTCGCGGGCGCGGCCATCTTGTTTTCACTTGTCTCGTGGTGCATGATCGCGAGAAGAAAGACGTGATCGCGCGATGCATGACGTTACTGCGGGCGCGAACTGTCGCGAGACAGCGCAAATGGCTACTAACAATCCAACATCTCGTGGAGAACGCGACCGGATCGGGAAAACTTGGTGGCAAACGCGGGGATTCAGGTAAGGCGATCGCGCGCACACGAGAATGTATTATTCTACAGCACGAGCAAGAAACAAATTATCGCTAAGCTGCGGAATGCGGAAATTTTTACATTTTCGCGCTTTCAGCGGAACGCGAGAATGCCAAATTATCGCAATTTCCGCGAACGGAACGGAATTTTGGCCCAGGCCTAGTTTAAACCATTCCGCCCCATCCGGCTGTGAGCGTGTTATTGAGGTATCTTTTGTGGTGTAATAATTCGGGGGTTTCACGCGTCCACACTTACTAAGCCGAATATGCTTTAACCCTATTGAAATGGCATCACTATGAGCTTGGTGAGAAAACGGGGTGGCTCCTAGCAGCTCAGTTGAAATGTAGGGAATATGATGCAAAAGCAGTGGCGTAGCAAGGGGGGGTGAGGGGGCAGACCGCCCCTGGCGGCACAAGTTTTGGGGGCCCCTGCTGCTCTTCCATGCGTTTGCCACGGGTGGCAATTGAGGGAGTATCGCCCCCCGCTCTTACTGCCCCCGCAAAGTCAAGGCGGCAAAGAAAGACTCTCTTCACACCACCAGGCTGCCAACATGGATACTTTTCCCTTAGTGAAGTCTCATATGTTTTTTGCCTTATCTACCTCATGTGATTATACACTAGATTTACCTACTTGTATGCCTTTTGCATATCTTTAATACACCAATAAAACCTAACAAACAAAAAAGAATGACATAGAGAGCAAGTTCTGACTAAGTCTGTTGCAGAACTCTTTAACCTCAAATAACCAGGCTTACAGGAACGTGATGAATTTCTGTATTCTCTTCATTTTACATTATTTTGAATGTACCTCCTTTCCAACTGCCTCTCCTAGCACCAAGAAGCCCATGCGTGTTTGTGCCCTTAGGGAAAAAACACACAACTAAAGATAGTTTATAATTTTGGTGGAAGATTTTGTGCTGTTCCACCTGTTCAGTGTTGTTTCCTCCAATTAGGCTTTAGAGATGAGCTTTGTCCTCCTCGTGAATTATTCATGCTGGAACACATGGTGATGACATTGGTGCTACCCTGGAGGGTTTTTTTTTGTGTGCCATGTGTTCCATCTGAAAAGAACACATGTGGTTCGGCTTTAATGGGCCTCACTGATATGGTCCATCTATATACAGCGTGTTAAGGGATTCTTATCTGTCCATTCTCATACTTTCAGAATGGCACAATTCCATGGGCCAGTGAAAAGTATGTAATGCTTTCAATTACTGTTGGCCAACTGGTAATGTTTCGGTGACTCTGGTTAAGTGAGTAGGCTAGCTCTGGGAAACCTTTTTTAGGAAGCGAGGCGCTTTACAAATCACGTATTATAATAATAATAATAATGCTTCACTAGACAGCATTAGGGGTGATGTAGGCAAGACCTTTTCATTTGACTAGAATTAAGTATATAAGATACTTAGTCATAGGAGCCTTCGGATAGCCATCTTAGTCCATTGGTCTGTTGGTATGTCATTCAAATTTTTCCTCCACCCACTACAGCATACAGCATGGACAACAGGTCAGCCCACTTGTACCATTGGCTAACTTAAAAGTGAGTGGCAGCGTCCTGCTCTTGCGCAAGGAGAACAAGGAGTACATTCACACACAAAGCAGTCAATCCAGAAACTTCTATAAAAACATAGTCAATGCAGAGACTTCCATGGAAACGTGCTTTTTGAGACCAAAAAATTGTTTTGTTTTTTTAACAGATGTATTTTTTTTGTATGGGCGAGTACCTTGCAGCTCATTCATCAACACAATTTTACAAAACTTATGACAAAACAAGCATCGTCAAAGGTAAAAGGCTGGCAGCAAACATAAGATGTATTGGCTTTGCCTATGCTTGTTGTTCTGGTAGTTGAATTCGTTTGTCTAATAGGTTTCACCAAGAATAACATCTGTTCGACTGAAGCACAAAACGCAGAAGTTTTTTTCTGACGTTGACTAAATAATTCACGCGCTTCTATGGAAAAATGTGCTTGTAAACAGAGTTATTGTTGGTTCACTTTTGTTCCTATTCACACACACGAATCTGCTGTCTTAGAGGTATTAGCATACGTTTAGTCTGAATTCAGAAAATACTAAATTATGTGCATTCTCTTCCTGCGTTCTTTGTGAGTTCTTTCTTTGCACTTGCTTCCTTTATAAAAGCAGAACCTGTAGGTGTAAAAATAAAAAAGAACCCCGAGGGATAAAATGTTAATGTTTGTACAGAGTGGTCTCATGAATGAAGTTTGAAAACGAAGGTTTAAATGTGTGACTGTGGCGAAGGAGGGAAAACTGACTGTTTTGCTGGTAGAAAGTGCAAAAATTTCAAAAGTATTACCTGAACCTAAACCTATTCTGAACATTGTCAACAATTCATCTTATATAGGGAACAAAATTAATGTTTATTAAAAGGGCAGGTGTGTAATGCAAAATGAAATGCCCTCTGCAAATTATGTTCGCTGGTCCATAATAGTTTCCTTGGGTTCGCTGCTTCACAGGTACTGGGCCAAGTGTGGCTCTCGGAGCGCTGCACTGTGCACTCCTGTATGCTTTATGTCATCGGGTGTGACACCCGAGGGTTCTGCTTCCCATCAAAAGCAACTTATCCATTGACCAGTGTGACAACTGCATGGAGGGAGTATCTCTTCAAGCTGGATGGAGCAATGGTTTCTGATGCCATAACGGGGGTCTTATGTGAATAAACTGAAGTATCTGTGGTACTTTCAGTGAGGAAATTGGCATAAACCTTTTAACACATGGGCGTATTTATTATTTATGAGCACAACGCAGAACAGCAACCGAAGTTGGGCCCAGATTTGCAAAGGGCTTGCGTTGCCATTGCCTCACGCAAGGTCTTAAAACAGAATTACTAAGCCACACACGGCCTCCTTGTGTGGCTTAGTAAATCTGGAGTACCACAGGGCAGCAAAACTTGAAGCCTTGAGTTACTCTGCATTGGGAAGGCGTTCCATGGGAGGAGCCACTGGCGTGCTTGACCATGTGCCGTCTGTGGCGGTTGGACGTTTGCCACCCTGCAACGGCAGCCCATGAGAGCAGGGGGTGGAGGAGACGGTCCCTGCGTTTGCCGCACCGTGTCGGCCGCAGGTAAAGGGGGGTGTCTGCCCCCCCAATACTCGTGCCGCTGGAGGTGAACCGCCCCCCCCGCCCCCCCTTGCAACGCCACTGGGTGGAGCATGGGTGTTCCCATGCATCCACCCATGGGTTGTGCATTCCCAGATTTACTAAGACTAGTCATCCTGGGAATGCATCAAAATGGCATGCTATCCCAACAGAGGTGTAATGAGCAGAAATATCTTTATTTAGCATCACTAGTTCCTCTTTCTATGTGTTTTGCATCACACATCAATAAAGGAAAATGCCTCTGAGGAGTGTTTTTGTGCAGAAAGGTGTCCTGCCTGTAACGCAGGCACCCTTGCACCATGGTGCAAGCGTGTCTGTGTTGGTGCTAGGCAGCACATAGTGTGACAGTGCAGAGAGAGAGCAGGAATGAACAATATATTAGTCAATATGGCGCTTTCCTGCTCTCTGCATGTGACACAGCACACCAAGTTGTGGTGCTGCATTGCGTTGCCCCAGATCTTAGTAAATCTGGGCCTTGGTGTGCTGCTTTGTTGCTGTTCTGCGTTGCACAAAGAGAATCGGCCAGAGTCATATTTATGAAACAATGCCCTGCTTCTGCTTACTACCCTTGTGCTGCCACAGAAAGAGGCTGCCTAGCACCACACAAAACCTTTGCACCACGGTGCCAAGGTATGCATGTGTGATCTAGCATTAGCTTTGTACTGGAAGCATACAATTCAAGTGCAAAATCCTATGCCTACACAAATTCTTAAAACATTCCACACATTGTATATGTGCTGCACAGTGTTTTCTGTTTATTTGCACAAAGCACAGTCTGGCTATCTTATTATTCAAAAACTATGGGTGTATCGCCCTGCTGATCTTCTGGCATGTCTATTGCGCTTCTTCATGCTTACTCCAAGTTACACCCAAGTAGCGCAACCATGAAGCAAGGTGGCGCAGAGCAGTTCAAAGAGCTATTTGCACTAAAAAAGGGACACCTTTCAGTGCAAAATAACGTATGCACTGGAAAGTACATAGCCTTGCAAGAGTTTGTACCACTCTCCATCACTTTGTGTCTGTTAGAAATGGGGTCTGTAGTTGGCAGCGGTTTGCACCCTGTCCAAATAGAAACCCACACTCTAGTCAAAGTAAGTGTAGTATGCCCTAAGTTTAACTGTGCTCACCCGCAGATAGCTTGGCACAGAGCAGTCAGGCTAAACTAAAGAGAAAATGTGTAAAGTATTTGTGCACACACATACACACACACTTTAACAAGGTGAAGTCAAAACAAAAGTTCTCCACACCAGTTTAGAAAAATAGACGATATTTATCTGAGTAAAAATAGACCAGAACAATAAAAATCCAACATACACAAGTCAAGATATCAATCCTTCAATATTAAATGCAGTTATCATGATTTGAAAACAAGAGCTCCAACTGGAGCTGTTTGGTCGCACTAGACTGAGACAAATCCACAAGTTCAGTCCAACCACGATGAGGTGTGGGCCGCTTACAGGAGTCGCATGGACCCTAGTACAGTACTGTGTCACACAGTTAAAGACAGTGCAATGCGCAGAGGAGGTGAGACGTCGCGTAGGCAGATGATGTGTCCGTTCCTTACTGTCATGCAGGTTGTTGCCACTTTGGCCCTTGTAGAAGATGCGTTGCGCAAAGGAGGAGAGGTGTCACTGTAACAAACTGATATATAGGTTCCTGGAGGCGGTGCATGGTCATTTAGCCAGCAATGCATGGCCAATGGGCTGTGCTAATGATACATCGGTGTCACAGCACGGTGCATCAATTCCACGGCTTCATTGTTGAGCCACCAGGTCGCAGGCACTGCGTTGGAGCGGTGCATTGTGGACTTTGGTGAATCGGTGTTGGGACTCACGTTATCGGAGGTACTTCGAAGACGCTGCGGCACAGTCGGGCTTTCGTTGTAAGTCGCGTTCATTGCATTGGGCTCTCAGTAAGTGGGAGCCACGGCTTGGGTGCAGGCAGGAGCGATGCGGTGATTTTGTAGGGCTGCCCCGGTTCCGAAATGCGTTTATTTCTTGGTTGCAGAACAAGAATCACCTCCAAGGGTCCAGGACTGGGGTTGGCACATCTTCGTAGGTCAGGGCTCACAGCAGAGGAGCCTAGGTACTGGTAGGAAGATGCACGTGAAGCCTTTGAAGGCCCTGAGGCTTTCAACAGGAGGCAAGAACAAATCAAGCCCTTGGAGCGACTTTAGAAAGCAGGAGGCTGAGAGCAGAGTACAATCCTCTCACTCCCAGGCAAAAAGTAGCAGACAGCAGGCCAACACAGCAAAGCAGGCAACAAAGTGGCAGTCCCTCCTGACAGTCCAACAGCTATTCTTCCTGGCAGAATGTCCTTATTCCAGAAGTGTTCCTTTTGTTATGGTGTTTTGAAGTCCAGTACTTATACCCATTTTGGCCTTTGAAGTTGAGAGACTTCAAAGAAAGTTCTTTGCAGTGCGCAAGTCCTTCTGGCCCTGGATCCAGACACACTACAGAGGGGGTATGGAGTTCTTTGTGCAGGGACAGGCACAGCCCTATTTATGTGCAGGTGTCAACTCCTTCACCCACTCTAGCTCAAGAAGACCCATCAGCCTGGTGATGGGCCCTCAGGTAATGCAGTTCACACCTCAGCTCCTTTTGTGTGTGACTGTCTAGAGTGAATTCAGAAAGCCCAACTGACATCCAACCCAGACGTGTAATCTAGGGAGAGGCAGAGGCACCGAATGGTTAAAGTAAGAAAATTGCAACTTTCTAAAAGTGGTATTTTTCAGACCTACAATTAAAAAAACAACTTTACTAATAGATTTGTTTCTAAATCGTGAGTCCAGAGACACCAAACTCCAATTTTCTATCAGCTCCCACTTGGAAGATACCCATGTAAAATGCTACGGGGCAGTTCTGATGCTAACCTGCGGGAAAGATAGGCCTTGCTGTAGTGAAAAGCAAATTTTCACTACCAAAACATGGAAAACTTAAAAGCACACGCCCCCCCTTTTAAATACACAGCACCTGACCCCTGGGGCTACCTAGGGCCTACTCTAAGGGGTCTTTACATGTAATAAAAGTGAAGATTTGGTCCTGGCAAGTAGGTGAGCTTACCAGGTCAACATACCAGTATGAAAATGCTCCTAGAGGCTCTGCAGTGGCTAGCCTGAGACAGGTTTGAAGGGCTACTCATGTGGGTGGCACAATCAGTGCCGCAGGCCCGCTAGTAGCATTTGATTTATAGGCCCGGGGCGCATGTAGTGCACTGTACTAGGGACTTACTAGTGAATCAAATGTGCCAATCATGGATAAACCAAATCCCCCTACATTTCAGACACAGAGCACTTTAGCGCTGGTCAGCAGTGGTAAAGTGCCCACAGTCCAAACACCAGCAAAAACGAAGTACAGCACACAAGTAAAAACAGGAGGTCAGAGGCAAAAAGACAGCGGAAACCATGCCAAAAGATGACAGGTCTAACAGTGTCCAATTACAAACGCTTAGTAAATTTGACCACAAGGGACAATAAGAAGTTATCTAGAGTATTATATCTCAGAACAAAATAATCTGAAATACATTAATTGTTCTTAGCAAAGCAGGAAATTTGGATTCCTAAAGGACACATACCATTTTTAGCAGCACATATCTTTAGGGCACAGTTTGATCTTCTACCTGGTCCTGGAGCTGGTACAGACAATAAGGACAGAGCGAAAATAAAAGTGGTTTTCGGATATCTTCTTGGATACCCACATGGTGTGTTCTTAAGTGAGTGCGAGTAAGTTCTGTACTAGTGTGGTGTTTCTGTATATTGAAGATGCAGAACATCACTACACCTTTTTCTGCCCTTGCGTGGGAACCAACCAATGAAATGGACTAAATGAAAGGAAAAGTGTTGGGCATCACTATGAATACGCTGCTCAAGGGCTGACAGTCAGAATTAGACAAAGTGCAGTTGGTCTCAATAAATCTGAAATTTGCATCGAGAAACTTGACTTGGCTTGCATTGTCTACCTACAGTTAATATGATTTTGGAAAGATGCCATTTTAATATCAAACTCAAGGGAAAGGTGGAGTGTAGAACAATATGTGACTGAATTAAATAAATTGGCAGCCATAAGCACATTTGGCAGGAGAACGGAGGACAGAACCAGAGATTAATTTATTTTAAGCTTCCGGAGTAAGAAGCTAAGAGTGGAACAGTGGTTAAAAGAGGAGGCTCTCCTCAATGGACAGTTATTAGTAGAAAAATACTGGTAATAAGTAGAAAAAAAAAACTTGAAAGAAATCAAAAAGCAAAAGTGGAAGGAAAGTGTTCAAACTGTTGCAAACAAGAGGGATCCCAGGAATGAAGGAGATGCATTAATTTTTAAGGACAGTGTTGTAGATGTGAAATTATGGCACACATGACAAACAGCTTTGAGAGTGTCATATGAAATATGCAAGCGAAAGGGACGCTGCATCGTGTATTACAGAAGTAAGCATGAATAAACAAAGCAAATGAAATTAGTGACACTTGTGAAGAAATTGTGCTTCTAGTAGGAGACGAAATAGGGAAAATCCCAAATATACAATACTCAACAGGAATATAGAGATGCTTGTCAGTTCTGAAGCGAGTTTGACTCAATTTCCCAAATATATATTTGAAGGCAGATTTGAAAAAAAAATAACACTATGCAAGCTAGCTGTGAGATCAAAGGAATATGGGACTAAACCCATCATATTAAAAGGATATTTTGAATTTGATATTACATTTGGGGAAAAACTTGGGAGAGGAAATGTATATGTTGCAGTCTAAGCAAGCTGTGGGCTATACTGGCCTCATCAAAGATTATTGGGCTTTAATCTCCAATCGATAGCGGATCCACCAATGCCAATAAATAGTGTAGCAAACTATCAAAATAACTTTGAGGAATAATATCCAGAGCATTGAGGGAGGTTTGGGGATGTTTAAATGGATATGTACACACAGTCAAGTGGAAAGAAGGCTCATACCCAGTGATAAGCAATGTGAAGGTGAGAAAATTGCATATTGGTGTAAGCGATTTGGTATCAGCATAATTGGAATCATTGGAATAAGCTAGAGAAATGGAGAACCCGTGGAAGACATGAAGTGTTTGGATTCAGTAGTGCTATATCTCTACGGCCCCACCTCCATTATCCTCTCTCCCACTCAACCCACCTGTTGCCCTGAACTGGAGGTGGGTCTCTTTTCTGGCTCTGTGACAAACAGAGAACAGGACCACTCAGGGCCCAAACTAGAAAAAAGAACTCTGTTTCATCAGACATGGCCCACTGTAAGCATTAGAGGGTAGGGTATAACTGCAGCACGGTACACTGCTGTTCACACCCCGGCCACCTGGTACCAAAGAAAAATAATCAAAGGCAAAACCAATGATGGTTGGCAGCAGGGAGTGATAAGAAAAAGCTGATCATGCTTTACATGACACATAAACCAGTGTTGACAATGAAAACATATGTGTGCACTTTGCACATGTAAAGAAAAACAACACTAAAACTGAGAAAAGTTGAAGTACCAGCACTGTAAAAGTTTACTTTGCTAGGTAGAAACAGTATGATCAATCAAATAGTAAATTTAAGATGTTCAGTGACTGATTATCTTATATTCTCAAAAAAAGATGTCATGAAAATTAATGATGAAATGTATTATTTATATTAATTTCATTGTAGAGCACCATAACAAACTCGACAATGGTGCAATTCGTGCATTCAATGTGCTATATGATTGAACCTTTTAGTAAAAGTGTCTAACATTATAACAATTATTTAATCATAGAAATGATTTTATTTTCATGATTTCTAGAAATAGTTTGCACATTGCTACTTTTTGAAATTGTGGTAGTAGGCCAAACACCAATCACTGACAACCTCACAAAATGGTCATATAGGATATGTTTTATTTTGCTTGAACTTAATTAGGAGTTTATTTCACTAAATAAGAAATATTAATTTAAAAAAGCATTTGATTTGATTTTCTCCTTAGGCAGCATTATTTGATAAACCTCACACAGAAAGAGGGGGAGGAGGAAATAACCTTACTTCGCCCTCCTCTGGTTAAACCTAATCACACGCTGAGAAGTAAGGAAATGTAGATCGCTTTTAAAGTGAGATAAAGAATGGCAAAGTGCAATGCTTCGAAAAAACTGCCCTCACCCACCAAAGTTTGTGGCATGCTTCATCATTGGGCTGCTACAAACACCTCTGCGCAGACCAACGCATGAGGTGGAGCAATAGGGTGGGGAAGACAATACAAACATATAGAAAAGGTCAGGATCTAAAGAAAAGTAAGTGCAGACAATAAATTAAAACTGTAGCCGCTGGGGTAGCAAAGAGAAATTTGGCCAGATTGTGGGGAGCCAACAGACCCCCAAAAGTCCAGGACTGGGAAAATAACATTGACTGGTGCCGGGCGGCAGAATGCTGGATCTATCAGGGTCGGCCCATAAATTGATAAGATTTGGGGACCATGGACACAATACAAAGGGATCTAAGGGAGGGACAGGGAGGGTAATATGGGAGGGGTCAAGGCAGCCCATTGCTGAATGCATCAGTTGGTATAGCCGGTGTGATAAGCACTGTACATGTGCATGGGCTGGGTGTTATTAGTGTTGAGTCTAAATGTGCACAAGCTCCCTGAGAGGGGCCCAGGAGATTTCTTAATCCTCCCATCTGTACTTTTGTGAAGCTGAACAACTGCTTAATAAAAAGAGTTATTACAAAAAATCCAACCAGCGCAGAGAAAGACAGTGAGACTAAATTACTCGAAAGAGCTGATCCAAGATGTAATTGAACATGTCTCAAGAGAATTACTGTAGCATTCTGAACCATGGAAGCCAATTGTTATAGGAGAAAGACTTGTGTGTTTTACACCAGGCCTGAATATTCTGAGGGAAAAGGAAAATACTGTTCATATCATCAAGCAGGTCCTGGATGTGGCATCATTTAGTTATACATTTACCTGTAGCTGCTTCATTGAGTTCTAGGGCTTTGAACATGAAATACATCTGCAGCGTAGACATGGAAAGGTGCGGGCCTGGAGCAATAGCCTCACCCCCCTCCACCCCTCCTTCTAATGTGAGTGATTCCATATTTATGGTCCCTACTCAGAGTTTTACCATAGATTCTGAGTTCTATCACCTCTCCCTTCTAGTGGCTATTGATATTCTTCCGCTCCTACCCTTTGACTAAAAGTACCAGGAAGAATGTATCCTGCTGTCTGTGGACAATTTTGGAAACTGAAGGGGAATTATAGTGAACATTGCCTGTCTCTCAATTACCGGCTCATTTAATTGTGTGTCAGCGCTATAATGGGCCTTCATTCTGTTTGTTGAGAACGTAGGGCCTGTTCAAGATGTGATATTTAGTGACATTGATGAACCTTACCTTTGCTTTATAGACTGAAGTTATTCATTCTGTTTGTTGAGATAAACTTGGCAATGCTCTCATGAGTAGAGATGTTTAATTGTGGTCATGCATACATCTTGTGAAAAGTTAGCATTGTTTCATGCAGGTGTGGTGTGCAAATGTTGTGTGGGTTGGTTTGCATGTTGTTTTGTTATAGTATTTTGGAGTCAAATGTGATTGAAGCGTGATCTGTGTGGGTGCAGACTGTGATCTTATTAGTAGACCAGGAAGAACTTGCCTTATGTTGTGGAAGTGTAGTGTGTTTCTGAGAAGTAGCATCATTTACATCTAAGTGGTGTAGGTGTAAGTTAGGAAGTGCATATGTGGAGAGATGTTGCAAATATTTATGAATATTCATAAAGCGATAACTGAGAAGGTGTTCACATCATTTGCATTGCATTTTTCTTGACCCTGCCCGCCTCACTTCTATCAAAACGACTATAACTTCTATTCTAGTGTCATTTATAACGAGAATGAGCATAGCTGGAATTCTGCATGTGTATGTCACCGCCATGCCTACAAAACTGGATATGTGAATGACCTGTACATTAAAAAGTTGCTTTTTAATCAGGCCTGATT
Organism: Triturus cristatus; assembly: GCF_964204655.1. Classification (NCBI taxonomy): domain Eukaryota; kingdom Metazoa; phylum Chordata; class Amphibia; order Caudata; family Salamandridae; genus Triturus; species Triturus cristatus. The sequence goes on along the minus strand of NC_140592.1, from coordinate 804,462,348 downwards.
GACCCCAATCTTAAACTTGTCCCAAATAAATAAGGAGAGTGAAGGAACAGAGTGTGCAGAGAATTGTGTATTTCAAATGTTCTTATATCGTTTGTGAGAAGTTCATATCCACTGTTCTGGCTTAAAGATGTTTGAAAAAGTCAAGAAGTTCTGTTTTTGTTTAGGTGCTTGAATTTGAAAAGTAGTGTAGACAGCCTGTTGTAACTAAATCAAAGAAACTCCTTTTTCAAGCTTTGATTCCACGTTGATGTGGGTTTGACCATGACAATCCAAACTAAGCTTCAACAATGGCATAGACTCGTTCACAAATGTATTTGCTTAAACCTTTGTTTACACTTATACATAGTTTACAACTTTTGTGAAATTTGTGTACACTCCATTACAATTTATGATTCATGCATAAAATATGGATGTCACAGTGTGGATTCTTAACTACGTGGTATTTATGCACATATGTAACTTAAAAAAATACGTTTGTGTGACATTCAATTTGTACATTATGATCTTCTTGAAAAAACACTTAAAAGTTACATTGATAAACAGCTATTAAACTTTCTAGATGAACATAAGACCTTAGACTCCTCACAATCGGGTTTCAGAGCGTTACACAGCACCAATACCACGTTGCAGTCACTGATACCGTCAGACTCTCATTAGATACAGAAACTCCAGACATGTTGGTATTACTGGATCTATTGACACAGTCTCTCACCCTATCCGAAGATTACATGAGGCAGGACTTTATGGCAGAGTGCTACACTGTCTCTGGGACTTCTCTAACAAACGTACCCAAAACGTCTGTCTCACCCCTTTGGATGGAGAAAGATGTTTAGTATCCCACAGTCGTTCGTGACTGAGCCTAGTACTATTTAATATCTATGTAGCACCTCTGGCACAATTTGTGAGATCATGCAGTGCGGAGCACCCCCTTTGGGGGTGATTCGGGCATTTTACAAGTCAATAAAATAAATGATATTTTTAAAATACCCGCATCTAATCTGCCCTGACTACTGCACCTCCATAGCACAGAGACCCCCTTTGGGGGTGATTCGAGCGCTTTACAAGTCAATAAAATAAATGAATGATGTCATGTCGATGATCCCAACTTCTCATCTCCTTCGGACCAAATCCAGAAAACTTTAAATCTCAGTTTATGAGCTGCATGAGGGGAATCGCGAACTGGATGACAATCAACTGTCTCCAGCTAAATGTCGAGAAGACTGATTATGCTATTTGGTAAGGCACATGAGCTTTTGTTGGCTGATGGTTGGTGGCCCAGCCCATTGAACCTGGCCCAGCCTCTTCCAAACAAATGGTGAAAAATATCTCAAAATAGATCAAATGCTATCTGTGAAAGATCGGGTCAATGCAACCTGCAGCACTTGTTTTGCCACAATGAGGCTCTTAAAGTTTTTCCCTGGCTCCCTTCCACCTCCAGAAAAACCCTTCTCCAGGCACTTACTACTAGTCGCTTGGACTTTGGGAATGCACTGTGGTAGCAAATAATGCCACCTTGCTGGTGAAACTGCAGGTTGTGCAGAATACAGCTGCACATCTGATTAGCAGCCTTCCACCATAGTCCTCATCGCCCCTCTCCTAAAACAACATTTGTTTCCTATCAGGAACTGGGCAATTTTCAAGCTATACTGCCTGACACATAAGGCTTTAAATAAGGCCCTTCCTGCCAATCTTCATTCCATGCTCCGCATTTATCATCCCTCCAGACAGTTAATGGCCACAAATAAGCTTTCTTGCAGATCCCACACATACGCACCTCCAGATTTGGTGGCAGATCTTTCTCATATTTGGCCCCTTTTCATTGGAACAAACTCTCTTTTCATATCCACACCTACTCCGATTTCACAAATTTTAAGAAGATGATAAAAATGTGGATGTTCTAAAGTGCATTTGTTTCTGAGCGGCCAAGTGCCGAGATACTCCTTTGGGAGTGAGTCATGCGCTGTATCAAGATTAAATAAAATAACATATATGTTTATGGAAAAAAAAGACATAAAAAAGTGAATACATTTTTCTTTCCTGCAATCAAATTACAATTCCAGGGACTACTGTGCCACAATTCTAGAATGATGGAACGATTTGTGCAATTTTCATGTTTGTTAAATGAGCCCTTACTGTCCAGGATAAGGTAAATGTCTACTGAAACATTGATGCGCACACATAAAAGTCCTTGGCAGGAGGTCTTTGGCAATGAAGTGAAACTGGATATGGAGGAAAGATAAAACATAAAACTAGTTGGACAATATTTTAATCACATTAGTACATGAAATTGAGCCCTTTTAAGCCTCTCCAAAATCTGGCAATAAGGCAAATGGAAGTACTTACCTCATCTGTCTCAATTCCGTTGAATGCTGTAAACTTCGCGGCTTGAGTTTGTAAATGCATTAAAAGCTGCAGGCCGAATGCCCACTGCTCCCATGGATCTGGTGCACGTATGACTTGTTTTGTAAGGATGGGTGGCAAGTGCTGAGGGTGGGATAAACATGCTCCTGAAATTCCCAGTTGCTCTGGAAAATGCATTGCTATGACTGCTAGTAGAAATGGTTGCTTTCACCCTGCATTTAAGCAATTTAATCTTTTGGTAACTTTATTGGAAGCCTGTCACTGCTAAACTGCATTGTAGGTCTTGGCAAGGTTATCTTTTCACTGGGATCTTTTCTACAGGCTTTGGTTCCTTGTAGATGCCGATTTTGTTTTCCCCGCCTGTCCACGTAAACCTTCTTCAACCTATGGTTTGCTCTGTATTCTGCATCCTCTCATCCCCCATCCCCCCACTATTCAGTGGCAGCTGGTATTTACTGGCAGTGGGGGGGGCGGGTCTCAGGGGTGGAGTTAAAATAAAAATGCACTTACTGCCTCCTCCTTCTCTTAGTCCTCTTCGCCCACAGGGCAGGAAGCAGGAAGCACCTGGCTCCCAGCCTCCCGATAGCCAAGCACAACACTGCAATGCACCATTGTGACTGGTGTGAGTGCCGTGGATCGGCTCTTAGCCAGAGAAAGGGAGGCTTGGCATGTTCTCCATGCAGGCTGTAATGCAGCCTTCATGGAGAACATACAAAGTGTGCATGACGCTAGGAGTGGGCATACAACTCCTCCTCTGTCCTGCTCTGTTAGAAGAGAAGCCTTGCCCCAGCAGAGCAAGGACATAAACATAAAATGATAATACCAATGAGTTATTATAATTGTATGTTTACCTCTTTGACCTTCTGAGTGGGGCGAGCCGCCAATGCTACTATTGCTGGAGGAACCTTGTATCCGTCCTCTTCGATTTCATTGTCATACTGGCTTATTCACACATTTTTTCTACCATCCACTGAGGCTGATTGGGCCCTTATTAAATCTCTATTTGAACATATTCTTGCAATTCATTGCTGAGGAATCAGATACTGTGTCATTTCCTACTTTATACGCCAAGCAGCTGCAGAAAATATATTTTACTCTCTTTAACATCCCGTAGCATCCAACAAGTGATGGGTGGAAATGCTTGAGAAAACAGTTCCTAAACCCTAGGAATTCCTCTGAATAGCATTCAGTTTCATCCATATTTAACTAGTCATTACTATTATAGGAAAGGCCTGACTTAATGCAGAACATTCTACCCCAAACAGCTCTGCCTTGTCTATTCTGTATAGGCAAATATGAAACCCCTGTCCAACTGAGTTAGATGCAGCTCCATTTTATTCACATAGGAGGCTCAGGACCCCAGTTCTGGCTATAGCAACATCTTCGGTAATGACACCGAGACAACAATAAAGTGATAGAATAAAATGTCTGAGCAACACTATTTAACCAGTGGGAATGCCTAATGACTTGTACCACATTGGAGTATGCCCAGGTTTACATGGTTTTGTAAATCTGGGGCTGCATCAAAATCCATGGGTGTTGCACAGAAAACCCACCACAACACCCATGGAAGTCTCCCTAGCTCAGATTAAAGCAATGCAGCAATTTGCGCTGCCTTGCCTTACTCTACATCTATGAGACCATTAAGAAGCTATGTAAAGTGGCTTTGTGTGACCTCATAAATATGATTTTGTGGTTTGTGCTGCCGCAGCATCACAAAAAGCTACACTCCAGCGGCGCACGGGGCTCATAAATATACCCCTCGGTCCGGGCGTTACTTTTTTTTTGCCGTTTTGTATTGCATGAACAAGACCTAAAGGTATTGGAGTGCTTTACATGAGCGCTAGTTACATTACACAAGAACAGATTTTTCTTTCTATTATTGTTTATAGGCAGAAGAGTGATTTGGCCAGAATCATAGTGTTGTAAAGAAGTAATTTCACTCCAGTATTAATCGTCCTGTCCTTTATTTGCACCACTACAACTTCCAGTCAGCTGAGTAGCACAAGGTGTCAGTTCAGGATTTTCAGCCGATGTCAAGACTTGAACCTGGTTCCCCAGTTCCAGTCGGCAGCTTTGGCCATATCGCCACATCTCTTCCCCTACTTTAAAGGAACAACCCAGCCCGAGCTGCTAGACCATATTATCTCCGCATGGTATCACAAACATACCCAGACATGCTTCAGCTTAGGTGAGCCCCATTGCTGAGCTTCAGGTTCAGTATCTATGAACAACGAGTATGCAAATCACGTCTTGGCATAGCCACACCACTCAGAGAAGCTCGATGAAAGAACAAAAAGGACAGCAGTGGAAATGACTAAAACACGCTTCTCAGTCACAGAAAATTCCCATGAGGAACATTCGATCCCATATGTGTATGGCTTGTTTCTGCCATTATGGGAGGGGACCAGCCACTTGCCAATCAGTTGTTTTTAAAAACAAAAATTTACAGTTACCCCTGACTAGCTGTCTGTAGAATCTTAGAGCACAAGGCAGTCCATGATTTGATATTTTCATCCTTGTTTGTAACACAATTTGACATCTGAGGGAATCATAATGAGCTTATCTGTGGATTTCCATTTCCATCTTGAGCTCAAATCATCATTTAAAGTAGTTAGAACAATCAGATGCAAATTTAAACATTGTCAGATCTACTCAAGTCGCTTTCTACATGGAGAGAAGAGTTCTTTAAACACATTCCACAGTTATATACTTAAGTCCTCAAAAAAGTAAACTAACAGAACAGCTTACAAATGCATAGGTTCTTTTGTTTCCTCAATATTACTCTTAATGTAAAGTTCATTATCTCAGTTGGTCAACCTCGCATAACAATGTATGTTATTTTAGTGAACAATGCTTAAACCCCATCGTGTAAGTAAGCAATACAGTTTGTGTACAAAGCTGATACTTGCTGGACTCTATAAATGTGAGGGATGTGAAGACATTGCATTAACTTTGAAGTTACACAGGTAGTTTGTTCGATGTTGAGAACGTTGAATATATTTTCCTGTTTTATTAAAAACAATAAATAATTCTTGAAAACTGCACACCATCAACTATTTGTATCATGTGTTCATGAAATCCATCTGTACCCATGACTATGCCCTGCGTTCTATTCGCCAAGCCTACTGTTCAGCTTTTTTAAATTCCAAAACTTCAGGTGCTGGGGCCTTGTAGCATTTCAAGATTTTGGAATAAAAATAGGACACAGATGCAGAAGGCAAAGATAGGGGCAGGTTGCACAGAGATATGGCACAAATGCACGATGCAGAGTGATTAAAAACAACATGAAAAGTGGTAGCCTCACTCAGTGGCGGCCACCACGGATCGCGGGTGGTGAGGTGCGGGGTGGTGTGGTTGGGTGTAAGGAGAGGTAGGAAAGTATTTTTAAACTCACCTTATCACTGCTGCGTCCTTCCTCCGCGTCAGGACTCAGGGATCAGGAACCAGCCAGGCTCCTCTGACCAATCGCAATGCTGCAATACAGCATTTGATTGGTAAGCACCCTGGCTCCCCTGACCAATCACAACGCTGCAATACAGCGCTGTGATTGGTCTGAGTGTGGTTTTTCAATGCTCAGCCAGCAACAGGGAACCTTGGCTTATTCTCACACAGGCTGTAATGCAGACTGCGTTGAGAACAGGGAAAGTGCGCATTACTGTTTGGCCGGGCCAAGAGGGTCAAACAGTCATGAGCACTTAGGAGTGGGCAAACCACTTCTCCCCTGCCCTGCTTCGAGAGAAGAGCAGCTCTGCCCTCCCCGGCCGCAGGAACAAATAAAATGATAATAAAGTTCAGTTATCATTTTATTTTTCCTTTAGTTACACTGCTTAAAAGCAGTGGGGCGAAGCGGAGGATCCGCCACTGGCCTCACTGTATAAGCAACCCCGCCCTGTCACAAATGCACACACGCATACAATGCTTCAGTTTAATGTACAAGTAAGTGACCTCTATTGTTCACATGCCGCGAAAAAATGAAAGATGAAGTCTATATATTAAATGCATCTGATGCATTCATCGTTGCTATTGTGAAATACCTTCCCTTGTGCTGCCCAGTCAGCTCCGCAGATACTGAAATTATTGAAGCATTTATGCAAACGTGACACATTTCCTTTGGTGAGGTTACATGAAATTAAGGTAGAATTCAGTTTTGAAAAGAATAGGAATTAAATAAGAAATGTCATGAAATTCAAATGGGCTTTAAGTGAAATGAATTTCCTATGGATGTAAGCTGACGGGACTGACACAGCAGCTAGGTCTGGTTGTACCGGAGTTGGAACCGGTGACAGTGCAGCACTTCTAAAACCCAAAAGGGCATTTTTACAAGCATTGTTGCATCGCTCTTGCACCACGCAAAATCCATGGAGTTTGATGCATTCCCATATTTACCAGAAGTGGTAGACCTAGGAATACACTGAAAACCCTATGCCCCCCATGTGAGGCATAACGAGGACCATATCTTTATTTCTCCTTGTATTCTCCTCTTCTATGTGTGCTGTATTCTGCCGCACACATAGAAAGAGGACAATTCATTAGGGGATCTTCCTGTATAAAAATAATCCACCTTACAGTGCAAGCATTAAAAGTTAGGGGGAGAAGAATTATCGCATGAGATTCCACCTGATTATGAGTGGGTTTGTTTTTGCACAACTGAGCCCAAATTTACAAGAGATTTTGTGTTAGGGTTGCGTCACTTTTATAGTGCAGCCCCGATGTAAAATCTACTTTGGTAATTACAGTCACATAAGCCTGATGTGTGTGGCTTTGCATTACTTTGTAAAAAAGAGTAACATAAAGTAGAGTTACCTTGCACTGGGGAGTCATTACATGTGTGGAGCATGGGCGTTCCTTTGTATCTACCCATGTATTTTGTCGCAAACCCATATCCACTAAAGTCAGTAAACATGGGTTTGTGCCAAAATGGTGTGCCTATCCGAGGCTGGCATAACGTTACTCCTCTTTGCATGAGTGCAGCCTACTTAAGCATACTTACAAAGAGGAATACACCTCTAAATATATTTTTGTGCAGAAAGGGATAATTTCCTGCATGAAACTATTCTGAGTATAACACAGGAACCCGTGCATCATGGCGCATGGGTGCCTGCGTAGGTGCCACGCAGTCAGAGGTTTGCAGCACTATGAGAGAGAAGGACTGCGCCATATCTGTTAGACCTGGCATCCTTGGGTGTGGTTTCCCCAGTCATTCTGCCTCTGCATTCTGTATTTTTGACTGTATGCTGGACTTCGTTTTTGCAATCTGGGCACTTTACCATGGTTGATCAGTGCAAAGTGCAAGTACTCCTTGTGTAAAATATGGTTGTGATTGGTTATCCATAATTGGCATATTTGATTTACTGGTAAGTCACTTGTAAAGTGCACTGTATGTGCCCAGGGCAGGTAAATCAAATCCTACTAGTGGTCCTACAGCACTGTTTATGCCACTCACATGAGTAGCCCTGTGTACATGCCTCTGACCTGCCACTGCATTGTCTTTGAGGTCCAAGGTAGCCCCATGGGGAGGGTGCAGGGTATGTGAAAGGTAGGACATGTACTTGTGTGTTTTCCATGTCTTGATAGTAAAATACCGCTAATTTCAATTTTTCACTATTGCAAGGACTATCTTTACCATAGGTTATCATTGGAGCGGACTGGTAACACCTTACAAGTGTAACTTTCAATTGGGAAAAGATAGAGATTTGGCGTTTGTGTTCCCTGAACTCAGACTTTAACAACACATCTTTCTGTGAAGGTAGTTTTTAAATTGTAACTACAAAGACTATCCTTTGAAGTATGCCTAGTTCAAAGATAGAAAGCGCTACAAGTAGAGGACCTGTAACCCCACATTATTAGAACACTTTTGGGCTGAGGACTCTGCCAAGAAGAAAACCTGATTAGCTGTCAGGAAGAGTACTGCCCCTTTGCTGTGTTGCTTTGCTGGGTTGGCCTACAAGTGCTGCTTCTGTCTGTGGGCAGGGAAAGAACTGGACTTTGCATTCTGGAATCCTGCTGTTCAAAGTTCTCCAAGGGCTTGTTTGTGCTTGCCTCCGGTTGGAAGTCTCAGGGCCATCAAAGACTTCATCTGCAGTGCCCCTGAACACCTCTGCTGGCAGTTCTGACCTGCCTAGGGATGCCGACTGGGACCTTGGAGGTGGTTTGGCTGCTTCAAGAGCTGAAAATACATGCATCACCCTTCAATGCCGTTTTTCCCGCCGCAAGTTCACAGTATGGCTGAAAAACCGACGCATCGCCATAGTGCAGCTGAAAAAACAACGCCACGCCCGAGTCCAGAGCACTGTGTATCTGACGTCCAAGGCCCCCATTCCGACTCTGACGCAGGCCCTGCTGTGCAGCTTAAAGAATGAATGCCTCACCTATTCGTGGCTGGAAGAATTGACACAGCGCCTTTTTTGCTGCTGCATCGACCCAGCGTGTCCGGATTTTCCATGCACGCACCTGTGCGCCAAGTTTCCACCACATCGCTCCACAGTAAGGAGCCGCCACTGTGAATCAACGCATCGCTTCTCCTTTCAGTAAGGAATCGATGCAACAGTTCTCCTGCGTGCAGCAGAACTGATGCCTCCATTTCCCTAGGACTCAAGAATCGATGCATCGCTTGTGTTGTCCGATGCTTCCCTCCTTTGCTGCTGTTTTTCAAAGGTACTTTGTGCTAAAATCAACGTATCCATAAAGTTCTATGGACAAACTTGCTTAAACTTTTAAAAAGTGATATTTCTACTTATGCATGTTGGATTTTTGTTGTTTTAGTCATATTTGGTTTAGATAAAGATTGGTTATTTTTCTAAAATGGTGTGGTGTCCATTTGTAGTGTTTTCCCTGTGTTACTGTGTTTGTTCTGGGCAAATGCTTTACACATTGCCTCTGAGATAGGCCTGACTGCTCCTGCCAAGTTACCAAGCTACTAAGAGGGACCCTGTGAGATGGTTAAAAACATAACATGACACAAAGAGGCATTTACCAAGGGGGTGAGCAGGGGTTATCTTGGGTGTGTAACTCTCTTACCCTGACTAGAAGGAAGGGTCCCTACTTGGACAGGGTGCATTCCACTGCCAACTAGAGAACCCCATTTCTAACCATAACTTGGTACATTTTTGCTCTCTCCCTTACGCAACGCAGCACAGCAACTTCCCTTGCTGTGTTGCATTGCGTCAAAGTTTGGCAAATCTTCCCTGTGGTCCTGATGTGGGAAAACCAGATGCAATTTTCCATATGATAATACTTCATGGTTGAATAGCATGAAACTTTAGCTGCAGGAGCAGGCAAGGCTCATTCCTCTCTTTTTTCGTAGAGGAGTGTTGGGTGGTTGGTAAATGATGGGAATTACATGTGGTTTTACAAGTGTAAAAATTAGCCCTGCATGGTAACTCCCTATTCCACGGGGGGTTAACTTGTAATTGCATGGTACTGCAATTGATCTACTGCACAATAACAACACATTTGAATGCACATTTACCATGGTTCCGGGGCCATACAACTTGGAAGGTGGGCCTATATAAAGAAATCTCCCAACCTAATTAGTCAAGAAGTTCAAAAATGTAATCTTTTATTATTTTCAGTTTAAAAGCAGAAGGTAAATAATAACAAGAGATCTGGCCTAGTGTCTAGACCCGCTGATCTTCAAATATGGGGAAGCAGGCTTGAAACCACCCAGGATTGGCTCAGCATCCTGTGATTCTGGGAAAAACAGCTTGCGTCTCCAGAGGAGGACAGAAAATGTGAATTGTAATCTGGTTCTGTTGTAAAACCACTTTAATGCCCTTGGGCTGGGTTGTTGCTATATAACACTGCAAAGCAATATATATATATATTTAAGTTATTCCACCACAGGCACTGAATTTTTATTTAGGGTATATTTAAGTTGCTGTCAGCAACTTTTATTTAGCTGAAGTTTGATGCAATCTCCAAAAGCCCATCTGATTGCACAACAGTGCCAAACAGCAGTATGCCCACAAAGAGATGGCATGTGCACAATTGGATCATGTGCACTGCAGTGGTACCAGGAAAACTAATAGCCACGCCGAAAGATAAACGCTGAAACGCAGGGCCGGCTTTAGGGCAGTGCAACTGGTGCGGTCGCACAGGGCGCTGACACATGGAGGGGGCGCCAATCTCAGGGCGGGCTCTGTGTTTAGCAACAATTTAGGGTTGGAGAGATGAGGAACACTTATGCACGGTAGTAGTGAAAGAATCCGAGGAGGCGGTCATGGGGTGTGGGGGCGCCAAAAATGTTTCTCGCACCGGGCACCACCAGCACTAAAGCTGACCCTGCTGAAACGTAATCTGACGTGAGCTTCACTTCTCCCCCCAGCCAGCGCCCAGACTGTGAACAAGTCAAAACATCAAATGCATCGTCCAAGTCCACTTCGAAGAGCCCATGACCGTAGAGGGGGCTACCGTATATTTATTCAGGAGCATAGCTTCAAGGGGGGCGGTACATGTATTCTGAAATAAATAGTTTGATACTGGTGCTCTCAGTGGGTGTGGTGGGGTCTCTGTCAGATTTCACCTGGGTTTTAATATACACACACAGACAAAAACTCTTCCACGCACACAGACACCTTATCTCCTTCTATCTCTCTCGCACCCCCATGTGTTCTGAAGGTCCTCGAAAATGTTGGTTACTTTGCAAAATATTATTTTTCCTGCCACTTAGTTGCTCTAACAATCCACTCACCTCCCCCTCGCCACTGCTCCTTATGCCCCTCTCTGCCCTGCTTGTCGCATTAATATATTTTAACTGGACATGCCAGTGTGATTGTTGCAAAATCGGAAGGTCACACCACCCCCGTCTTATTGACCAAGATAAACCCCTGCTTTATTACATTACTATGGCAGGTTTTGGCCTCGTTGCCCTTCCCTTGGAGACATGGCACAAAATGCAACTGTCCGTGCAGAAGAGGAAGAAGACAACAAGCTCTACGCTCTCTGCTGGCGCTTTATTTCGATTGGGAGCAGCGATAAACATAGAGGGCCGTATAATGAACAGTTGTGCTGCCTCAGCACTGAGCCAAGCGCCTGTTTTTAGGTGTTTCAGATGATCTACAGTTAATGCATGAAATGCAAACAACACAGGTCGGATACAGTGAGCAGGATTCCTCCATTTCTGACTTATGATCTCTGACATCCATAGAATAACAAGGGGTGCATGGGGCCCCCAACCCATCAAGGAGCCCCAGTGGTGTAACAAAACTTGAGGGGGCCCCCCTGCAAAGTACATTAACTTGGAGAAATTCCAAACAATATGTATAATGTTTTGACAGTACAAACACAAACAAACGGCTGTGACACAGAGAAAAGGGATAGAAAGGAAGGGAAGACTTAAGAATATCTGGTTTCACCTCCAGAAAAGAGACTGTGTTTTGAGAGCATTTTACAGCCTTGTGCATGCAGAGGGAAACAAACAAGCAATCCAAGCTCTTTGGCTAAATGGCCGCTCCGACTGAAAAAATGCACATGTATTTGATTGGTCTTACATTTAAAAAATATCAAGGGCCTAACTCACAAAGGAAAACTGACACTTTGAGTAAGTTTACTACTTCTTGCTATTCACAAACAACGTGTTAATAGTAAAGTTACGACTGCAGAGGCTCCGCAGTCAGAGTGGAGAACTTTGCACATTCATAAGACCGGTCCATCTATTTGTATGCAAAGTTCTCTGCCCGGACTGCAGAGTCTCTGCAGTTGTAAAATTACTATTAGCTTGTAGCTTGCGAATAGCGAAAAAAACGTAAAGTTATATGAAAGTGTCAGGTTACCTTTGTGAATCGGGCCCCAAGTACAAGTAAATCATAAATTATATTTCGTCTTCTTGGACATTCCAAAGGTTCTCTTGAAGTAAGACCTGTCAGAAATTGTAGAGCATATACAAATTTATTTATATTTTACTTTCATTAAATCTTTGTTTAGGAAGGTTTGGTGGGGAAAGCCTTCTATTCAAGATGGCTTCTGCACTGAAACAAGTACTCCCTACCTCATTGAACAACAGGCCCCATTCAGTGGAACTGACCCACTCCCTAGAAGAGGAAGAATACATCTAATGCTAATGAGCCAATAACAGATTGTGAGCGATAATTACTCTTCCTGACTGTTCCAAATTGTGGCTGAAAATGTATCATGCCAATGATGGTATGGAAGCTGATCTAAGCAAGAACATGGTTAAATAGGAACTCACTCAAAGCACACTCAATATGCTACTGTATCCAATAGAAAGGATTCACCAAACCTAAAAAGGGAGAATGCATAATGTGGCATTGTATAAAAGAATTAATGCACAGAATAAGAAGTTCTTGTAGGGATTATTAGATTAATGACAATTACATTAATTTAATTACACTGCCCAGTCCCTGACAATGTATGAAGACAAGATCTCCAGCAGAGTGGTGTAGCAAATTTGTTTTTGCTGCCTGGCCACACCAAATATTTCACCTTTTCTGGATGCTATTTTGCCTGTATTAGGACTTCCTTCAATATGATACTGCTATTAACTGCCACAATTCATGTGCCCTGGCCCTAAAATGTTATTGATAAGATTGGTTTCACCCAACTGGCCTATTTACCTTTCTTGTAAGGCCATAGTAGATGGCGAAGACGATGTTCCATTGGCACAGTAGTTGAATGTTATATGTGGGTTGCAATGTGTATTTGCACTCTGTATTTCAAAGGTGTGACATTACAGGGACTGAAAGTCAAAAAGATATGTCACTGCATAGTCAGCTATATTTTCCATAAAATAGGGCAAGGTGAGATTAAAATATTCAATGTTATGTGTCTGTCTGGGAAAATACTAGTAAAGTTATTCAAAGTTATTTTCTACTTAATGTGCAAAATCAGATTTTGATTACTTGCGTTGAAAATTAACTTTATAAAAATGTACTTTAGGCTGCCTGAGCCAGAACTGGCTTAAAACCAGTTCTGCCACTCACCACACATCCTTGGCTGGGAGAGTTAATGACCCTGGCTCAGAAGACAATCACTTGCTTCTGACACTAGTAAGGATAGGGTGGTGTTAACTGCTTATCAAATCAAATATATTGTATTGTCTGAGACCTCCTCAGAGATCAACAATATAAAAATTACATTATGTGTAATTGATAAAAGTTTTCATAAATTTGACATCTTTAAAACAGTGGTAAAAATGTTTTTAAAAATGTAAACAGATTATAGCATACATATTCATTTGGTGGAATTCTTGTTAGGTCGGTCAAATCATTAATACTAGAGATATTGAATTTGAAACATATAGGTTTTATAAAACGGCAGCGAGCTTCAACCAGGAGTTTATTTGGGCAGACGTATAAAACATGTGCAATGTCTTAAATACTTCCTCTACACAGATCACAAGAACCTGATTTATCAATTGTGTCTCCCCAGTTTTTAGTGAAGGATTTTAGCGGCAGGGTCCTTAATCAAAGCATCAGTGTAGAGTGCTGAAACCTGCTGGAGAACCAGGCTGAATGGAAATCCGGTGCCTATGAGTCTGTTCTGAAGAGCTAGGGCTTCAGAATTGACCAAAAGGAACTTTCCCAGAAGTTGGAAAAAAGCAGGACTTGGTCATATATTCTATCCATAAACATAAGTCAAAAGTGCAGGGTCCCTCCCAAAACAAGCAGCCACTATGCCCTACTCCTTAGTGCTCACCATATGAGAACGGACCAAAAGGATATGTGGTAAAAGATACAAATAATGTTTGTAGGGAAAACAATGAATTAGTCCCTACATGTGGGAGCCCAGTCCCCAGACTTATTACTTAATTAATTGAACACTCACAAATCTACCCCAAGTTAACATTTCAAACCAAAACTTGATATTTTCTTAAACATACATAAGACACATCAAACAAATAACACAAACACAATAATCATCAGTATTTTAAGATTCTTTCCTACCCAAACAATCTAACGGCAGTTGCGAAAAAACAACAATTCATACCCAATTCGGCTTGCTTATTTACAAGCCCCTTGTGCCGCCGGTGCATCACTGTTTGAGACGCACCAGCGGCACATTTTTCTGCCGTATATTTACAAGGACAGGAAAAGCCACCTTTCCTGTCCTTGTAAATACGGCCCCTTTACACGCAGCACTTTGTGTGGAAGGGGTGTTCCATGGGTGTTGCTGTGGGTGTTCCCACGCAACACCCATTGAAGCTGATACATTTCCAGATTTACGAGAAATTGTAAACCTGGAAATGCATCTGAATGCTACGCTTCCCAGGGGAGGCGTAGGGAGGTGCAATGAGGAGACATGCAATCATTTCTCCTTGTTTTTTTCCTCTGTCTATGTGTGCTGCATTCTGCAGCACACATAGAAAGAGGGAATCACCTCTTGTGATTGTTTATGTGCTGGAAGGTGTCCCTTCCAGCACATAAACTATCATTTAAAAAAATGAAGTTTTGCAAGTTCTATGTGTGGTAATGCAGCACACATAGAAGTTGAAAAACACCAATTCAGATTGTTTATGTGCGGTAGGGGGCACCTCCCTGCACATAAACAATCATCCCCGTGACAAAGGCATCCTTGCACCATTGTGCAAGGGTGCCTGCATCGGCGCATGGCTGCTAATTGTTCACCAGAGCAGGGGAGAGCAATGGGATCCATCATATCATTGTGGATGTGACACATCCCTGTGCTTCAGAAATAATGCAGCGCGGCGCAGCGGCACTGAACTGCGTTAAATCTCTGTAAATAAGGCCCTGAGTTTGACAAAAACTCCACCAACCAGTTTGTGGCAGAGTTTACCGGCATTCACCCCTAGCAAGGAGTGGCTTCAGGTGAGGTGTTGATGAGCTAAGTATGGGGTGGCTAATGAAAGAATTTGGGGTCAATGTGAGCAGCTTGAGGTTCTTCGCCTATTTACATTTGCACTGGCGTAGTTGCCTCGAATGTCCGGAATTTCCATGGGCTTCTGGTCTTGAACTTGCAGCAAACAGCCTGCATTTGCTGCTGTGCCAATCAAAAGGGTTCCATGGAGGTAGAGGGAGCCTATATGACACGCAGCATACAATCACTATGGAGATAATTCACACCACTGTGGACACATCCCCTGGCTCCTGGTCTGATGCTCGCTTTTTTCAACGGGTGCTTAAAGATGCTTGCTTAAATCTCGGGTGATTGGCAGACATGTCATCGACTCATCGGTGCCGGCGGAGTTGATCTTCGGCAGATCCTAAAGAAAGAGTTTTTAAAACTCGTTCCACTAGGCAACACTAGATTTCCATATGTTACGAACAGGAAGCAGCTGAATACAGAAGCACAATAATAAGCCCTGCATCAATGGCTCACTCGTGATGGCATCAGTTTGTCACTGTGACTCTGCCCGCTCATGGAAATCTGTGGAATTTTGCTGAGTTTTTCAGGAATGCAGTGGAGTGAAACTCGGCGAGCTCTGCCCAGGCCTAGTTAGGAGTATGAGGGCCTTAGAGGTCCTGATGAAATCTGCACATCTCGCGAAGCAGATGAAACATGTCGACCTAGAATAGACACACTGGCTCAGTAAATGTCTCTTTGTATCATATTATGCTTTTAACTATCTCACAAGGACCCCCTGTTAGTCCTGGCATCTTTTGGCATGAGTTCCCGTCTTTTTGTTTCTGGCCACCTGTTTTTGACTGTGAGCTGCAATTCATTTTTGCTGGTTTTTGGACTTTGGGCACTTTACCACTGCTGACAAGTGCTAAAATTCAAGTGCTCCCTGTGTAAAATATATTAGTGATTTGTTTATCCATGATGGGCATATCTGATTTACTAGTAAGTCCCTAGAAAAGTGCATCAGGTGTGCCAAGGGCATGTAAATCAAATGCTACTAGTGGGCCTGCAGCACTGATTTTGCCACCCACCTGAGTAGCCCTGCTAACATGTCTCAGACCTGCCACTGCAGTGTCTGTGTGTGCAGTGTTTAACTGCCATTTTGACCTGGCAAGTGCACCCACTTTTCAAGCCCAATCCATCCCTTTTACTACATATAAGTCGCCCCTAAGGTAGTCCCAAGGCAGTCCCATGGGCAGGGTGCAGTGTATTTAAAAGGTAGGACATGTACTGGTCTGCTGTAAATGTCCTAATAGTGAATTACCGCTAATTTCATTTTTCACTATTGCAAGGGCTATCTCTCCCATAGGGCAACATTGGGATTGTGTTTAAATATCTTTCAAGTGTAATTAACCATTGGGAGCTGCTAGAGATTTGGAGTTTGGGGACTTCAAACTCCCAATTTAAAAAGACATCTTTTGGTGAAGTTGGTTTTTAAATTGTGTGTTCGAAAATGCCACTTTTAGAAAGTGGGCATTTTCTTGCTCAACCATTCTGTGTCTCTAGCTGTCTGTAGAAGACATGTCTGGGTTGGCTGATAGTTGAGACAATCACACAAAGGAAGCTAAGGTGTGCCTTGCATGTCCTGATCTTCCTGAGCTAGAGAGGTGGGAGGAGTTATCGCTGACACCTGAATAGGGCTATGCCTATCCTCACACAATGCTGTAACCACCCCCTCTAGATTATCTGGAGCCAGGTCAGGGAAAGCAAAAGACACACAATTGATGGACGGACTGCAGAACAAATCAAAAGGTTCACCCCCAATCAAGAGATCTGGATAAATCAATCATTCCTTTGCTCACCATGCCACCCCAGTTTTGACCTGGCCATATGCAAATCAGTCTTGACCCTGTGCCTCCTGGGAATAGTCCAGGCCGAACTGCCAAGCCAGGTCATCCCTGGACCGGAAACAAGCATCCTAGGACCGGTTTTGGGGTTTCACCCCTCTTCAGCCAGGATAGCTTGATTCCAGGTGCACAGTGAGCCCAGGACCCACGTCTGGGCATACCTGGCGCACTTAGGGCGAGAAAGCAAAAGACACACAATTGATGGACGGAATGCAGAACAAATCAAAACATGCACCCACAGTCAAGAGATCTGGGTTAAATCCATCATTATTTTGCTCACCATGCCACCCCAGTTTAGACCTGGCCATATGCAAATCAGTCTTGACCCTGTGCCTCCTGGGAACAGTCCAGCCCGAACTGCCAAGCCACGTCCTCCCTGGACCAGAAACAAGCATCCTAGGACCGGTTTCGGAGTTTCACCCCTCTTCAGCCAGGATAGCTTGATTCCAGTGGCACAGTGAGCCGAGGACCCACGTCTGGGCATACCTGGCGCACTTAGGGCGGGAGAGCAAAAGACACACAATTGATGGACGGAATGCAGAACAAATCAAAACATTCACCCCCAGTCAAGAGATCTGGGTTAAATCCGTCATTCTTTTGCTCACCATGCCACCCCAGTTTAGACCTGGTCATATGCAAATCAGTCTTGACCCTGTGCCTCCTGGGAAGAGTCCAGCCCGAACTGCCAAGCCAGGTCCTCCCTGGACCGGAAACAAGCATCCTTGGACCGGTTTCGGGGTTTCATCCCTCTTCAGCCAGGATAGCTTGATTCCAGTGGCACAGTGAGCCCAGGACCCACGTCTGGGCATACCTGGCGCACTTAGGGCGAGAAAGCAAAAGACACACAATTGATGGACGGAATGCAGAACAAATCAAAACATTCAACCCCAGTCAAGAGATCTGGGTTAAATCCATCATTCTTTTGTTCACCATGCCACCCCAGTCTAGACCTGGCCATACGCAAATCAGTCTTGACCCTGTGCCTCCTGGGAACAGTCCAGCCCGAACTGCCAAGCCAGGTGCTCCCTGGACCGGAAAAAAGCATCCTAGGACCGGTTTGGGGGTTTCACCCCTCTTCAGCCAGGATAGCTTGATTCCAGTGGCACAGTGAGCCCCAGACCCACATCTGGGCATACCTGGCGCACTTAGGGCGAGAAAGCAAAAGACACACAATTGATGGACGGAATGCAGGACAATCAAAACATTCCCCCCAGTCAAGAGATCTGGATTAAATCCATCATTCTTTTGCTCACCATGCCACCCCAGTTTAGACCTGGCCATATGCAAATCAGTCTTGACCCTGTGCCTCCTGGGAACAGTCCAGCCCGAACTGCCAAGCCAGGTCCTCCCTGGACCTGAAACAAGCATCCTAGGACCGGTTTCGGAGTTTCACCCCTCTTCAGCCAGGATAGCTTGATTCCAGTGGCACAGTGAGCCCAGGACCCACGTCTGGGCATACCTGGCGCACTTGGGGCGAGAAAGCAAAAGACACACAATTGATGTACGGAATGCAGAACAAATCAAAACATTCACCTCCAGTCAAGAGATCTGGGTTAAATCCATCATTCTTTTGCTCACCATGCCACCCCAGTTTAGACCTGGCCATATGCAAATCAGTCTTGACTCTGTGCCTCCTGGGAACAGTCCAGCCGAACTGCCAAGCCAGGTCCTCCCTGGACCGGAAACAAGCATCCTAGGACCGGTTTCGGGGTTTCACCCCTCTTCAGCCAGGATAGCTCGATTCCAGTGGCACAGTGAGCCCAGGACCCACGTCTGGGCATACCTGGTGCACTTAGGGCGAGAAAGCAAAAGACACACAATTGATGGACGGAATGCAGAACAAATCAAAACATTCACCCTCAGTCACAAGATCTGGGTTAAATCCATCATTCTTTTGCTCACCATGCCACCCCAGTTTAGACATGGCGATATGCAAATCAGTCTTGACCCTGTGCCTCCTGGGAGCAGTCCAGCCCGAACTACCAATCCAGGTCCTCCCTGGACCGGAAACAAGCATCCTAGGACCGGTTTCAGGGTTTCACCACTCTTCTGCCAGGATAGCTCGATTCCTGTGGCACAGTTAGCCCAGGACCCACATCTGGGCATATCTGGCGCACTTAGGGTGAGAAAGCAAAAGACACACAATTGATTGACGGAATGCAGAACAAATCAAAACATTCACCCTCAGTCAAGAGATCTGGGTTAAATCCATCATTCTTTTGCTCACCATGCCACCCCATTTTAGACCTGGCCATATGCAAATCAGTCTTGACCCTGTGCCTCCTGGGAACAGTCCAGGCCGATCTGCCAAGCGAGGTCCTCCCTGGACCGGAAATAAGCATCCTAGGACCAGTTTCGGGGTTTCACCCCTCTTCAGCCAGGATAGCTTGATTCCAGTGGCACAGTGAGCCCAGGACCCACGTCTGGGCATACCTGGCGCATTTAGGGCGAGAAAGCAAAAGACACACAATTGATGGATGGGTTAAGACTGATTTGCATAAGGCTGGGTTCAAACTGGAATGGCATGGTGAGCAAAAAAACGATGGATTTATGCTCAGATCTCTGTACTGGGGTGAATGTATGACATTGTTCTGCATTCTGTCCATCAACTGTTGTTTTTTGCATTTGTCACCCGAGTGGTTTGGGTATGCCCAGATGTGGGTCCCGTGCTCTCCATGCCACTGGAATCAAGCTATCCTGGCTGAAGAGGGGTGAAACCCCGAAACCGGTCCTAGGATGCTTGTTTCCAGTCCAGGGAGGTCCTGGCTTGGTAGTTCGGGCTGGACTGTTCCCATGAGGCACAAGGTCAAGACTGATTTGCATATTGCTGGGTTCAAACTGGAATGGCATGGTAAGCAAAAAGATGCGTTCTGACACTGCACGCACCTTTTTCCCTCCTGAGGCGGAAGCCGGGAGGTCTCCTGTCTGTCCCTGTGTTTTAAATCGCTTTTAACTCGTTTTTATTAGCGTTTGTATTTGTACCTGTTTTTGCTCCACACCTGATCTTAGAGGTGTGTTGAGTCCCCCCAGCGCCCAGCAACACCCAGAAGTCTACTCTTACCCGTCCTGCTGTTCCGGTCCTGCTCTCGGCTGAGAGCACCGGGCGCCGGTTTTGGCGGCCAGCTTGGGTTGGGCTGGGTTGGGGACGCCATTGAGAGCACTATAAAAACGGGCAGGGATGACTCCGCGCAGCGGACGCGATCAGCGGGCGCGCCGGATCTGCGCCGGAGTCGTGCCAGAGTCCTGCCCGTCTGCGCCCGTCCGCGACACGGCAGCGGACGGCGCGACGGCAGGCTCTGGCCATAGGCTTACCTACTCTGCAGCGGATCTACTCTCATTCAACCTTAATACCGCTACCTGTCGGTATGTCTTTCCTGGCCGATTCAAAGGTAAATGCTGCTGTCCAGGTTGTAGATGGTATCCCAACATATACCGGGCTTCTGAGGGTTCCCATCCGCTCCCTCCCAAACTGTTTAAGTGCTTAATGCTTAACACCCGTTCTTTACATAGGCACGCTTTGGACATCTTTGAGTTACTTACCTCTGAGAACCCACTCTGTCTCTTGCTCACAGAAACATGGCTCTGTGAGTCGTCTAATCCTGACATCGCGGCAGCCTTTCCGCCAGAGTATATTGTTTACAGACAGGATAGGACAGTGGGTAAAGGTGGTGGTGTTGCACTTGCAGTTCTTAGATCTTTTGCCTGCACAATTATCCCATCTCTGCCTATTTCTGGCTGTGAATCCCTCGCCTTTTCCATTGCACTCTCCCCGCATCAATCTTTTTCTGGGCTTCTGGTCTACAGACCTCCGGGTCTGCGGGGTTCCTTCTTTGACGACCTTCAATCTGTTATTACTGCTCTTTGCTTGAAGGTGGAAAACTGCATAATGTTAGGGGACTTTAACATCCATATGGACGTTGAGTTGGACAATGAAGCGGTCAAAATCAAGGACATCACTGTTCCTCTTGGTCTAACTCCTTACATCTCAAGTGCGACTCATGATAAGGGTCACACGCTTGACCAAGTGTTCTCCACCTTTCCCCTTATTATGTCCCATCCCACCCCTGTTCTCTGGTCCGACCATTCTTTGATTAGTTTTTTAATTCAGGGCAGAAGTAAAACATCTCATATTAACCCAGACCACCTTAGGCACCCCAGACGACCTTTGCATAAAATCACCCTTGAGAATCTTGCTCAAGCGCTTCACGAATGTCCCTGTATTCTATCCGGCCATCTGGAGAGGGACCTTGAAACTTTCCAGGAATGGGTAGTTGAAAGGCTTGATGATCTTGCTCCTCTTTCTACCCCCTCTTCATCTGTCAAGCGCAGTTCGGCTCCTTGGTTCTCTAAGTCACTTGCTCTGGCACGGCGTAACTGTAAGTTAGCCAAAAGACTTTGGCGGAAGCAATATGACCAAGAAGCTAAGTCTGCCTATAAACTATCTATTAAATCTTACCACTCTGACATTCTTGAGGCCAAAAAGAACTATTTTGCAAATAGAATTGAGTCTGCGTCAAATTCCAGTAAAGAAATTTTTACCATTGTTAAAGAGTTTATCTCTCCCAAATCTAGCATAGTCCAGCATAAGTTCTCCGAATCTTGGGTAAAGGAGCTGGCCATTTTCTTTAATACGAAAATCAAATTGATTCAAGAATCTTTTCCACCAGCTGCCCCAAGTGCTTCATTACATGACTCCATTCTGATGACTTTACCTCCTGATTCCTGCCCCATTCTATCGGAGTTTCCTCCTTTATTGGAATCTAATTCTCTGGATCTTTTACTCAGGATTAAATCTGGCTCTCCGCTCGATCCGTGCCCGGCGAGCTTTTTAGCCAGGACTGCCAAGATTCTGAATTCCTTAATTTCTCCTGTTTTGAACCTATCTTTGTCCAGCGGCATTGTTCCGCCAGCCTGGAAGAAGGCAATGGTCGTTCCCCTTCTTAAAAAACCAGGCCTTGACCCAGAGATACATGCTAACTATAGGCCCATTTCTCTCCTGCCCAGCTTGGCTAAGATCGTCGAGAAGCACGTCCACTCTGTGCTTTCTTCCTTCCTTGAAGACCATGGGTTACTCCACTCTACCCAATCTGGCTTCCGCTCCAACTTGAGCACTGAGACCGCTCTTCTGGAAGTTAATGAAGCCATTAAGGAAGTCCTCGACTCAGGCGGAAGAGCAATGCTGGTGATGTTGGATCTGTCGGCGGCCTTCGACACCGTCCCGCATGAGGCCCTCTTGAGAAGACTTCACGAGATCGGTCTCAGAGGGACGGTGTTGAGCTGGCTGAGATCTTACCTAGCGGGTCGTCGACAAGTGGTCTGGGCCCCCCCGTACTCCGCCGAGGTGCCGCCTATGAATGTCGGAGTCCCACAAGGGTCGGTGCTGAGCCCGACCCTTTTTAACATCTTCATGACTCCATTGGCGATACTGGCGGAGTCGATGGGTGCCCAGATCATATCATACGCTGACGACACCCAGCTCCTCTTCACCTGCAAGAAGGGCATGGAGTTTGACGGGGAGAGCATCCGTGGTTGCCTTGGGGCTGTCTTCAACTGGTTTCAGCGGAGCAGCCTCAAGTGCAACCCTGATAAATCCGAGGTGCTCTTCTTCGGCTGTCAGGCAGAACCGCCCTGGCAGGAATGGTGGCCGGTTTGCATGTCCCCCCCTTCCTCTTTGGTTGCTAAAAACCTTGGGGTCAAAATCGATAACACCCTGGCTTTGAAAACACAGATCACAGGTCTCACGGGTACCTGTTTTGGTCTGCTTAAAATGATGCGTAAATTCCTTCCTTTGCTCCCTTTAGCCCACAGGAAGCTGACAGTACAAGCTCTGATCTGTTCCAGGCTTGATTATTCAAATGTCCTCTACCTGGGTTTGCCGGATTATCTCTTGCACAAACTCCAGGTTGTACATAATTCTGCGGCAAGAGCCATCTTCGGCCTACCCCGGCAAGCCAGATCATCTGAGTTGCTTTCCTCCCTTCACTGGCTTCCGATCAAGAAGCGAATCACATTCAAAGCTCTTACACTGGCCCATAAGGCACTCCATTTGGTGGGGGCCTCCTACATTCAGAAACGGCTTTCTTTCTACAAACCCACCAGATCTCTCCGGTCGGAAAATCTTGGCCTGGCAATGGTGCCTCCCATTAGGAAAGTCAGAATAGGTGGACGTTCCTTTAAATATCTCGCCCCCAAACTATGGAACTCCCTTCCTGTTGATCTCCGTCGCATTCCCAACCTGTTTGCCTTTAGAAAGGCCTTGAAAACCTGGCTTTTTAATCAGTAATTCTGTTATGTTTCTGTTGTCTTTTCTCCTTTCTCAGTAATGGGTCAGAAAGCGCCGGGACACTCCCTGGAGTAGCCGTGCGCTATACAAGTCACCCATTAACATAACATAACATAACATGGATTTAGGCCCAGATCTCTGTACTGGGGTGAATGTATGACATTGTTCTGCATTCTGTCCATCAACTGTTTTTTTTGCCCGGTCATGGAAAGGCAGGGTCTTGTGCACTACAAAGACTTTCCTTGAAGTTTGCCAACTTCAAAGGTAGAAAGGGATATAAGTATGGACCTCTGACACCCCAAAATGTGTACACTTCTGGACTGAGGACATTTTGCCAGGAAGGAGGCTGGATGCTGTAGGAGAGTCTACCACTCTACCTATTGCTTTATTGTGCTGTCCTGCTATTTGCTGCTTCTTTCCTGGGAGTGAAAGGACTGGACTTTGCTTTCTACATCTTGCCTCCAAGGCTCCCAAGGGCTTGTGTTTGCATGCCTCCTCTTAAGAAGTTTTAGGGACATCAAAGACTTCTGGGCTCTTCTGCTGAGAGTCCTGGCTTTCCGGGTGATGCCCAATTCAGTTCCAGGGCCCTTAGAAGTGTAACTGGGTGATCTTGAAGAGGAAATCCATGCATTGACTCCCAGCGCCTGTTTTCTTAACGCATCTCTGCAAAAGATTGACGTATTGTCGCTGCCTGCACCGAAGTGTGAAACATCCACCGCGGCTTTCAAAGCAGGCACCAGCTCGCCATTGCAGCTCCTCAGAAGAATCGATGCAGCGCCTGCCTTGCAGCTGACATCGACACAGTGTCTCCATCGACGCAGCACATCTGGATTTTCGATGCCTTGTCCCTCGACGTTGACTCTGCATCAACACCGTACTGCAGTAAGCAACCAAGACCACACGCCCGGAAACCGACTCATCACCTACCCTGTCAATAAGTCACTGACACTTCACCTCCCCTGCCAGTAAGGAACCGATGCATCACCTCCTCTGCCAGTAAGGAACCAACGCATCACCTCCTCTGTGTAGTAAGGACCTGAAGCATTGCTTTGCTTTTCCGACGCCTCACCTCCCGTGCTCTTTGCACCGTCTTTGATTTTTGACACATCTAAGAAACCTTGTGCTTGAACTAATGCATTTTCGATGGTCTAAACTTGCTTAACCTTTTAAAAGTGATATTTTTACTTGTGCATGTTGGATTTTTGTCATTTTGGTCTTGTTCCATTAAGATAAATATTGGCTATTTTTCGAAACAGATGTGTTCCTCTTTTGTAGTATTTTCACTGTGTTACTGTGTGTGTGGGTACACATGCTTTACACATTGCCTCTGAGATACACCAGACTGCTCGTGCCAAGCTACCAAGGGGTTGAGCAGGTAGTTATCTTAGCTGTGTGACTCACTTACCCATGACTAGAGTCAGGGTCCCTACTTGGACAGGATGCAAACCACTGCCAACTAGAGACCCCATTTCTAACACCCTCTAATTTCAAGAATTGAATAGGTCTCCCTGGAGATATATTTAATGTTTTATGTCCTAATATCCAATTAAGAACATAGGGAATATCAAAGTGCTACCTCAGAATGCAAACGTGAGCCCACCTGGTGGTGAGTATCTCAGAAGGTGAGAACCTTATGATGAAGCTTGCCACATGATTAGCCTGTGGGTGAGGGTTCTAGAAGAACACATGTACTGTGCCTGGTGAGCACTATGGAGCTGGGCATAGTGACTGCTTGCTTTGGGAGGCACCCTTCCCTTTTAGTTTATGTATAAAACGTTTGGGAAACTGAGGGCCTTTCCCATATAACTGTTCCCCTCCTCTCTCATTGATTTTGGCATACATTCAACCTTCTGAGGGTTGCCCAGAAAGGTATCACCCTAGACGGACAAGAAAAATAGCTTTGGCCTGCTTGGCCCTTTTTCCTATGCTGAAAACAGGTTTAGCATGACCTCGCAATAGAGGTGCCTTACCTCATGGAGCCCTGCCTGGCTACAGCTTCCAGCCTTGCCTGGGTAGAGGATTTGGGCTTCCAAAGAAGTAAGTAAGTCCGAAGATAACACCTTGGTCCGGGACAAGGCAGCAAATCTATTTTACTATCAAAGCACCTTCAGTGGCCCAAAAATTCGACTTTGCTCCACTTAGAACTGTTGGCACCAAAGCTGATGGCTCCAGTGGGTGCTCGACAATAACGTATTTGACTTAAAGGGACAGCCGTCAGCCATTTCCTTGGATCTCCTCTTGCAAGAATATTTTTGCTTCCATTTCATAAACTAAGTATGAAAGTTAAAACTTTGAAGGGGATGGCTTGCTTGTAGTATCTGACCTTTATTCCATCCCATTTGATTTGGAAACCTGCCTCGGTCCTGATCAAAACCGAACCGTTGTTTTTCAAAGGCGCTTTATTTTTTGGGGGTCTTTTTGGTCTTAACATTTTAAAGATCCATATCTCTGGTTTTACTTGATCCATTTGAATGATTTTTGTTCCTTTTTGCACATTACATTTTTTCTCTATAGCTTCTAAACTGGTTTGGGCGTTTTATTGTGTTTTTTTATTAACGATCGATTCAGTGCCCTTGTATAGTGCAAACACTCTCTAAATGGGCTCCTATGAGAGATAAAGGGGCAGGGTACGTCTGGCAGTGGATTAAAGAGGCATAGGGTGGAATAAACTCATTGCGCGCAGCGACATTTAGTAACACCGGTGGTGGGCTTCTGAGGAGAGCTTTGGGCACTGGCTCTCTTTCTTTTCAAAATTAAGCACAGATGAGACTTGACAAGAAAAGGAAATGTTCCAAGCGAGATCCTTTCTCGAAGCAAGATGGAAGATGTCTCTCTTGTAGAGCAAGACCTCACCATGAACAGTGTTGACAAATTGTCAATTCACACCACTTCATATATTGTGCAACTCCTCGAACAACAACAAATGAACTTATATAAAATACTTATTCTAATACTTATACTAACACTTCTGTATACGTGTATGAAATAGTATTCACTAGTGAAACACTGTAATTGGAATTTAGTTACTTAATGCAAAAACATCACTTATTCTTCTTCACTCACAAACGTTGCCATATGACTACGGGTGATCTCTCCCTCCACTCTTGTACTCACACTGTCTTGCCATGCGCTCACCCTAAGAACACATCCGCATACATATGCATTCATCCATCAACCCACAGTCAAGCGTTCATCCATCCATGCTTGCATCCATCCAGCTACGCAGCCACACCCATCCATCTAGCAATTCACCATTGCGTGCACCTATAGTCGTCCAACCACCTACTAATCAATTATCTAGTCGCAAAGCGATCCATCCAGCCATTCATTCATCTAACCAGCATCCACCTGAAGCTAGAGGTGGGATGGCCACTGAAAGCTTGAGCCAGACTCAATCCATATGTCTGGCTCTGGCTCAGCTCGAGGTCCTCTTGGAGTGCCTACAGCTGTCTACCAGGGGAACCAGGTTTGAATCCTTGTCTCCGCCCAGCATCCTATAAATCCCGGTAAATCTCCGTGTGGTGAAAATCTAAATGTGAAACTTGGGGGCATATTATCAAGACAGGCGATAAAATTATTGCCGCTTTAGCGGCAGAAAACTGCCGCTAAAACGTCGATAATGGGCTTGATAATATGCTCTATGGAATTCCAATTGAAGCCCATGTTAGATGTGAAGGACATCTAACCTGAGCTTCAATTGGAATTCCATAGAGCATATTATCAAGCCCATTATCGCCGTTTTAGCGGCAGTTTTCTGCCGCCAAAGCGGCGATCATTTTATCACCTGTCTTGATAATATGCCCCATAGTTTGTTGTCATGCGCTCTTATATCCTTGGGCAAAGTCTGCGCTATGGAAAACTAGTAAAAATTAAATGTGAATTCTGCCTGTCATCCATGCGCTAATATTATCTTCCATGAATTAAGGACAAGCATTATACAAAGAAATACCTAGTGAATGAATTGCAGAATGTGTAACTGAAAAATCGGAAATCAAGTCGACTTCTCTGCTTGACCAAATTGTGTGATCGTAGGCAAATACTTTATTTCACTCATCCTTCTTTTTGTTCATTACCAGATGTAGGAGCACCTTCAAATATGTGAATTCATCAAATGTGCTGTACAAAATTCTCTTTTGTGTTTAGTAGCCTATAATATTGCTCCATCTATGTAAAAATCTAAGCCATAAACCGGCTGCACATGACCCCGGCCGAGCCTCTTACTTCACAACCAGCATTGTCATCAGGGCGGGGCAGGAATCTTTTTTTTTAGCTCAGATTTAAGAACTCCCACTTTTAGGGGCATATTATCAAGCCGGGCGATAAAATTATCGCCGCTTTAGCGGCAGAAAACTGCCGCTAAAGCGGCGATAATGGGCTTGATAATATGCTCTATGGAATTCCAATTGAAGCCCATGTTAGATGTGAAGGACGTCTAACATGGGCTTCAATTGGAATTCCATAGAGCATATTATCAAGCCCATTATCGCCGTTTTAGCAGCAGCTTTCTGCCGCTAAAGCGGCGATAATTTTATCAAAAAACACAAGAATGTCCTCTGGGGAAATTAATCAACCACACTTTCGTCCTCACTCACATTCTGCATCTCATTCATCCAAGTCCAAGAGGTCACACAAATCTCCCTCTGAGTTTGTTACGTATTGGCACAAATATTCAAACGTAGTACAATAATATTTAAAAATTCACCAAAGCAATTTATTTCTGAAAATTACCCCAATGAAATACAATTTTGTAAAAACAATAAAACAATTACAATACACTCAATGTTTAAAACCACATCCTCAGGTTACTATCAGATTACTATCAACAGCATATTGTACATGAGAGTATACTACCTAGACATTCCTCTTTGTCATCCTTTGCCACAATTGGTGAATCTATTTAATCACATAAACCCTGATATCATCTAATTCTTATATATCTAGGGAAATGTTCATACACCAAAATGTGTGGCTATGCGAAAGCGTCAACACGTTTCGAAGGAAAATTCATTTGGAACCTTCTTTTTCAAGACAATTGGTTTTGTTACTCTCGTGTTTCGAATCTTGGACACTTTGTAAAAATAGAGCCCTTGGTATACGTTGATATCCTTCTTTCAACAACAGTCTTTGTCTCGTTTCTCACTCCCAGTCGATTGTTGGTGTCCTATTTGGTGTATTTTCATTTGTTGCCATATATACACACACTCCCTGCGAGCGTTTCCCCGTTGATTTGAGCTCTTGTGTGAAGCCTAATATTTCTCAAGTCAATCAGTGAATTCCCAATTCTAGTTTTTTTCCCGCAGTGCTTGCTTTACTGCTCAAATGTGATTCTCTTTAAAGACATCATCTGCCTTTTTAACAATCGTAGGAAACCACCGGCGGCATATTCATCTGTCCGTCCTGGTGTTGTGTCGTGTTGGCGTTATAGTTATAGATAATTTTATCGCCTGGCTTGATAATATGCCCCTTAATTCGTACGGTACTACTAAAAAATTCTGATGTAATAGGGTGAAACCCCTTTGTCAAAGAATAACCCTTTTTTGAATTTTGAAAACCCCTCATCATATTCCAACATGTTGTTTGTTGCATGATTTACATGACAAATATTTTCAAGACTAGTCCCGTGCATGGGCTCTTAAAGCCAGACTCAACTCGTGGCTCGATTCTGGCTCAGCTCTCCCTGTTAATCTGTTGGCTCACCCAGAGCCGGGTTTAATGCGGTGCCAGCATACCAGGCAATGAATTCGGGTGGGGTTAATGTTCTTCCTGGCGAGAGATTGGAGTGTTGTCTAGTGGAAATTTCCCCTCATCCTAAGGTAGCACAGAGGGTTAATATGCCTGCTGCAAAGAACGTGTACTTTGCAGATCAGAGAGTGCATATAATGTAAATAGGTCAATGGATTTGTCAAAGAGATCCTTTTGTTACTTGCAGTTTATAAGCTAAAATCCTAATATAGAAGAGTGAACTATTAATTGTCATCAAAGAGCTGCACGAAAACTGCAAGGTATAGATTAGAGAATTATGAGTTTTTCCCCAGTCTTTCATTAACTTAATATTGCAATAAGAGTCTACTTGAGTAGAAATCAATTTGTATTATTAAAGAGAAACCCCAAACTTACCGAATAACAACATACACCCATTACATCGAAGAACACCCTATGTCAATTTAGTAAGCTGTGTAAGCAGGAGCAGCTCTTCTGTTGGAGCGGAGGAGTGTCGCCCCACTTAACTCCCCCTCTCCCACGCACCAGAGATGGAAAATAAAATGGTAATTTATTACCATTTTTTTTCCCATTTCCCATCCCAAATAGAGCATCGGGATAGGGGTGGGGCTGCTGCTGAATGACAGCAGGAGGGAGGAGGGTGGGCTGGCTGTGCACTGTTTAAAGTGTGCATGTGGCTTTCTTGCGACGGCCAGCCACACACGTCCACTTTAAACAGCTCTAACCCAGCTATTTTAAGACAGCTGCGTTAGAGCAAGCCAAAGCTTCCAGAGCACTGTGTAGTGCAGAGTGAGGCCGCTCCCACCAATTCCAGTGCTGCTGTCATGCTGGTGAGAGCAGCGCCAGGATTGGCCAAGGGAGTTGCTGCATCAGGTTTCAGTTCCTGCGAAAGAAGAGTTCCAGACCGGAGGACGTCATGTTAGTGTACGGTAAGTGGGGTTTGTTTTTATATTGTTTGCATGCACGTTATCAAATTATCAATTTTGAATTCTGTATAAAATGAAAATATATAAAATTACATTTGCCTACTAAGAGCCTCATATCAATCACTTATAGATATATGAAAAACGTTCAAAAGTATGATTGAGTTTGGGCCAGATATACAACCATTTTTGCATGCGTAAACGGGTTTGCAAACCCTTTTGTGCATGCAAAAACAGCATGGGTAATGTACAAAGCCTATTTAGCGAGTCATAATTTATTTGCGACTCACTAAATAGTTTTTACGACTAGCTATTAGGAATGGGTGTTCCCTTCCTAATGGCGAGCTCAAGCCCATGTATGGATGTTTTGCAACTGCCCTTGCAGTCGCAAAACACTCACAAATTACCACCCTCTTCAAGAGGGTGGTAATGCACTCCCAAAAGGGAAGGGGTCCCATGGGACCCCTTCCCATTTGCAAAAGCAGGGTAAAATATTTTTAAAGGCAGGCAGTGGTCACAGGGACCACTACCTGCCCTTAAAAAAGTGAAACGAAAACGTTTCCTTTTTTTCTTTTTTAAATGCATCCCGTTTTCCTATGGAAAACGGGCTTCATTACAAAAAATTGCTTTATTTAAAAGCAGTCCCAGACATGGTGGTCTACTGAGCCCAGCAGGCCACCATACCTAGGAGGCCCTGCCATTCCCAATGGGGTCGCAAATTGCGACCCCATTGGGAATCGCAAACAATGTGATACACACTGTTGTACATCCAAAATAGCGCCTCGCAAATTGCGAGTCGCAAAAAACTCACAATTTGCGAGGCGATATTTTGTGCGTCGTACATCTGGCGCTATGTCTTTCTTACCGTCTTGTTAAGAATTCCAACAGAATCCAAGGAATAGTCTCCAGCTAACCCGTTTTAGGGCGAAAAGTGAAGCAAACAGTTGAATGAGCCAATTACACATGGCATGCAGAAAGTTAGGATTAGTTAAGAAATCGTGCACATTTTAGAAAGTAGTCCTTTCTCTTGAAAAACATAGTTTTGCTCTCAAGAAAAAGGGGTATATGCCACAAAGAAAAAAAGTAAGATAGGACCTGACAGTGGGCAAATTCAGAGATCTCAGTTGTCCCCTGGCTGTTGTGAATAGATCTTTGCCTCGTACGTTGTATTCTTCTACTTGTAGTTTTGATATTTTCACTATAAATGCTAAACTAAAAGTATCTACAAAGTTAAAAACAATATTGAAGACAAGACGGACAAGTCATTCCGTTTCATTGTGGACGCAGTTTGCAGTCCGGGGCTATCGGGAGTGTTAGTTTAATTAGGGTGATGGATG
Source organism: Triturus cristatus (assembly GCF_964204655.1). Lineage (NCBI taxonomy): Eukaryota > Metazoa > Chordata > Amphibia > Caudata > Salamandridae > Triturus > Triturus cristatus. Next base: position 804,431,057 of record NC_140592.1, on the reverse strand, counting down.
CTACACAAAACTACAATACCCAGAATACTTTAGCTTTTCACAAATGTCCCAGATTGAAAACAGTGTCCCCAATGCTATAGTGTGGATTGGAGATCTTTGCACTGCAATAGGTTTCGAGTGTCATTGAAAATGCAGAAATACACACAGTCCAGATTCAGGAGGAAAGCACTCAGGGCCTGCTTTAGAGTTTGCCAGACAGGTTACTCCATCTACCCATACGCATACATAGCGCCTTGAGACCCTCATGGGTGAGTAGTCGCGCTTTATAAGATTACTGAGTGATTTTACTGATTTATCGTACCAAAAATCCAAAGACTCACTAAAAGACAACAATACATCCAAACCAGACTATTCTCCAGTTTACATAAGTACACTCAAGTACAGATGAAATAACATTAATTCACAGAAAGCTTTAACCATTGAATTCCTTAGTGCTTGTTTTAATAGGAGCCACATTTCTAGCTCATTCAAATAAATCGGTCAAATAAATGTACTTCCTTATATGAGTCTTTTGGATAGAAAAACTGTCAATTTGATATGGTATTTGTTCTATTTTAACCAACGAGCTGGGAGGTTTCTGAAATAAAACGTTGCAATCTTCTCACGAATTGCCTCCATTACGTTCCTTTTGTGAGACACAGATTGACATGAACCTTGTGGCCCTCGCTGCAGCGCAGAGTTCTAATAGGCACTCTCCTGGTTTATTCCTGTCAGACACTACTACAATTACCAGCCAGTAGACCTATTGTTAACGTTGGAGCACGGTTGTCTGCATTGCACGTCCATTTGAGGAAAAGCCTGTAAGCATCTTTCACATTAGAGTTATCTACAAGGATACATTATTGATGGGAGGACTCGGTTACTTATATGCTTTAAAATCAACTCACAACTGTCCACATCCTTCTAGTAAACAACTATTGTATACTTTGTTTGTCACTGGTCTATCACTGCAAACGGAAGTCAAATGTTTACTGCACAGTGGACCCCAGCATTTTCCTATTTTGAAAAGAAATTGCTGTCTTCAGATAAATAGTCTTAAGTTATGGCTGCTGCTTGGTTAAATTGACATATTTTACCTATTTTAATGTATATCCCGATCTTCTTATATATTGTTGTATTAAATTGTGTGCTGTATCGTATCTGTTAATATATTTTGCATGTATGTCTTAATATAACTAGATGAAGACCCCTGAGCACTTCATGAAGAGGAAGTGGTGGCATTTGCCCATAATAAGCAACTTTCCTTAACAAGAAGGAGCAATGGAGACTGAGCCACTCATTGAGTGTTCAATGCACTGCTTGCAGTTCCAGAAGCCCTCCTTTAGTAACTGCAGCGCCACAGCAATGACGATGTCATTAGTTAAATATATGACATTACAACACGTACTGATACCACGCGTGCTATTACAATGCGGGTATTACTACGCCAATGCCACAACAACGAACTACCATTACAACGCAAACTTTTACCACGCTTGTGCCTTTACCACGTACGCCATTACAACGCAAAGGTATGCGTGGTAAAGGCATACACTTGGTAAAAGTGTTGAATGCAGGTAAATAACTATAAATATATATATATACATATATATATATATGAGAGGGTGTATGTGTGTGTATATATACATATTTATAGACACACACATTTGTATATGTATATTATATATATGATGTCCCTTCCTGCACAAATACAATTCTGCCTGTAATGAAGGCGCCCTTTCAGTATTCCCTAAGGGTGCCTGCATTGGTGTTAGGCAACCTCAAGTGTGCCAGCACAGGTAGAGAGCTGAAGAGTGCCATATCTTAGTAAAGATGAAGCTGTTCAGCTGTCTCTCATTCATGCAGCACAGAGCAGCAACTTTAATTGCTGTGCTGCGTTGCACGAACATTTGGTAAATATACCCCTTAGTGACTGTATGTGAGTGCTCTCAGTAATGTGTGCTAGCCAGTGAATGAGAGGTATGAGGCTGCTGTCGGTAGTGTCAGGCTGCTACTCTTTGAGAGGTGGAAGTACTGTTGAGGGTGTATGACTACACATCTATGAGAGCTTGCACTGGTGTGAGTACTGTTGGTAGTGTGTGAGTACTAGACTTTGAGGGGAAAATGAATACTTCTGGTAGCGTGTGGCCGGCACTCTGTGATGGGTATAAGGGAGTTTTTGATATTTGGGGTGTTTTACTTTTCCACCATAAGTTCCACCATGTTTTCATTAAGGCCAAGTCAGGCTTTATACTTCTTTAACTCTGGATGAGTCTTACTCTTGAAACATTTCTATAGCAATCCTTCTTAGGGGCGTCCTCTTCCTCTGCTTATGACCTTGACTTCAGTTTTCCTTAATGATGCTGCTCAGTGATTTGGTGAGACATTAATTCATTTGTATGTCAATGTATTTACTTTTGAGACCCTTCACCCAATGACTGCTGGCAGGTCTCTGCCATCCACACGCTAGTTAGACCAGTGAACAGAGTTTCAGCCCCTTACCTCAGATCACATAGCGCTTGGAGATAATCAGACTCTACCCAAAACTTTGTCTCTGGCATTATATGAGTTGATCAACAGCGGTGTTCTGTAGCTGCTCTCTGGTTGACACCGGTCCCAGTACATCAATCCCTGAAGCCAGACTGGGGAAGGTCCCAGACTAGCTTCAGGGTGTTAAAGGCAAAATGTAACACCCACCAGCCCATTTTATATGATGCTGCATGATTTATGTTTGAGCTCAGTTGCTGCCTTCGGAGTAGATAATGCCACATTTTACCAGTGTTGCTGCTGCTGGATCATGTAGTATGAGGTGATAGTACTAGAGGGGAATGGCACTGAAACTATTGGAGCTTGCAGTGCCACCTCCCAGGGCACTGGGTGAGATGGGCAGCTGCTGGGCTGGTTTCTTTCGCGGAGATGGGCAATAACAAGATACCTCCATTGCAGTTCAGGGGGGAATGTGGAAACTGGTTTAAGAGGGTCTCAGGGTGATCATGAACTACTGGGCTCCTATTCTGACAATTTGAAGTCTTTTACCACTGGTGATCTGAACCCCTCTTATATTTGAGCCCAACGTAGCCACAATTGCAAATCTTTAGGATTTAAATTTCAGGGCAGCAAGAGGAAGCATTCCAAGGTTTTTCAGAGAGATGATATGGCTAAGAAACACAGAACTTCACAGAGCTAACAATAACACGTAATACATCATTGCCAAAAACTGTGCTTTTTCTTTTTAAAGAAGTAACATCTCTTACTGCTGCATTTGTCATGGAGTTGTTAAAGAGTTCACAAAGTAAAAATCTCCACTTACAGAAATTGGCAAAGGCGTACACCACACAAAACCCCTTCCTAATGAATTTGGCCTTTAGACTGCATGAGCAAGTCTCTATCAGTTATGAAGAATAGCATCACTTCATAGGTGGACCAACTTAACTGCTGCCCAATTACTCATAAAGAGGGAGATTAACGAAGGAGTAGAGCCCTGGAGCAGCCTTACTATTGCACTCAAAATGAGCACCGAGCACAGCCCGGTAGCACCGACTGTCAGGGTGCAGAGAGGTACCGCAGTCCAAGTCTTGCTTGGAGGTAGTTTGGATGGTAAACAACGTTTACCGCAAAACGTTGTCCCCGCAGGGAATCATAACGCGGTCGTTACAACAGCGTTGTGATTCCGCATACCATTACTCCGCAAGTCGGAACAACGACTTGCGGAGGGGGGGGTTGGATTTAAAATCCAACACCTTCCCTAGTGTCCGCACAGACTGGAGCTGGAATAGTAAATTATACTATTCCAACATCCAGCGTCACCCCTCCGCAAGTCGTTGTTCCGACTTGCGGAGTAATGGTATGCGGAATCACAACGCGGTCGTTGTAACGACCGCGATGTGATTCCCTACGGAGAAAAAGACTGCGGGATGACGAGATAGATTCAGTTTAGGTTAGTAACTAAAAACTCCATTGTGTTAACAATGCGTCAGCCAGTTATGCATAAAGGATTAAGGCAGATGGCCACAACAGCTGCCTAATGAAATGCCCCTAAAGAAGATCTGCAAAAGTGTGGCGCCATAGCACTAGAGCCACCATCCCTTTGTAATCAAACTTAACATCAGGCACATCCTTTAGTGCTTGGCTATCTGGGTAGAAATGCAAAGCTGTTCAGAGATTACTCATGGAGGTTGAGTTGGTAAAAAAACTAGACCTACGCCAAACATGCACTAACACTTCACAAATCAATGTCCAGCCATTGTGTAAAGGAAAAAATGCTTGAACTCACACACACTTAAATACTAAGCATAACATTTCATTTGCACACAATGAATTCTCAATCTTTCTAGCTCCTCCTAAACCCAGATCTTTGTAGGAAGGATTCTGTGTTAAGCAATGTATACCCCCTTCTTATGGTATTTGCCACGGAGTTAGAAATGCAATGCAATTTCCTATTGTATTTGTCACAGAGTTCACAGTATAAAACCCTTCCTACTGTATGTGTCAGAGAGTTCCCTATGCAAACCCCTTCCTAAATTATATTTAAGTGAATATACAGTGTAAAATCCCTTTCTGCTCTTTTTGTCACAGGGTTATATCATACAACCCCCCTGATGTGGGTGATGCCAAATGTATGCTTACAATGTCATTATCAGTTCTGAGAATTACAGCTACTTCATAGGAGGGCTGTAACAACCCCTGCCCAATCCACTGCCTGTTAAGAAGATCAACAAAGGGACAGAGTGAAAGTCTATCACTCTACAGTTTAAAAAAAATATGTTTTGTGATTACACAAGAAGCCCAGTGCTTAATCTGAGCTGCTGGTTGCTGGTGGGGGCTTCCGGCACTCATTTTGTAGGTCCAGAACTTATTTTTCCTCCTCAGACATTTCCGGAGAGCAAGATAGGGAAAAACACACAGAGGGAAGTAAAAGATGAAACATCCCTCACAAATACAGAAAGCAGGAATTCACAAGAATGAGAGAAAGGAACAGGATGTGTCTTGCAGTGGATTAAAGAGGGTTGGGGTGGATTTAAGACGATGCAGCCTTGGCATTCGGCGGCTGACATTTAATAGCAGCAGCCACAGGCTTCTGAGCAGAGCTTTGGGCACCAGCACTCTTTCTTTTACAAATATAGTGCAGAAGCCTAGCAGACAGCATAAGCTGTCTCCAGCCTAAAATGAAAAATAATTTACCCAACCCTTTCTTTTGCCTAATGGTAGGAGTATTCTGTGCAGTCAGTCTCTGTACTTTTCCAATTATTAAAAGTAATTCGTTATTTCTTGTAAATGTGCCATAATATGATGAAATCTCCAATTCAGCTCTGCTTACAATGTAAATGATTATTATAGTGTTTTGCTTCAATATGTTGCTTTTCCATTAGTTTAAGTGCAAATGCGTATGACTTCAGTGGTAATAAAACGAAAGTGTTGACTCCAGGGACTTGCTTGTTAAATTTGGATACTGCGTTGAAATTCATTGTTTTTCGTCTTTAGAAACCAGAAACATTTCATAAAACAGCATTACTTAGCATTTGGCAAATCTTATTTTTCCAATATCTGACCTCATTGAGCAGTTACATTTTAAATTTTGTTTGAAATGTTTTGTCTATTTTGTTTGGGCAATAGATAAGCACAATAAAAATAAAATTAAAATAATAAAATGAAGCATAAATGAACTCTAGGGTATTTGGAGAAAATACATTTAATATATTTATTGTATTCAAACAAGGCACCACAGGGAGTCTAAAAACCCCTGGCAAATGGTTTGATTAACACAGGCCCTACTCACAAAGAGGACTTCCACGTTGTGATGTGGCTATGTGGTGAGCACAAGAGCTGCGTAAATGCTGCCCGGGTCCTGACAGTAATCTATCAGTCCCTATCACCCATGTGGGAGGAGGGACTACTGCATGATTATGTGAGGAGACATCTGCCCCGCCCTCCAGATATGATGTAATTGCACTTGAGATAACAGGCGTCACAGGCATGGACGTCAGGGTCGCAGCTGCGACCCCTGGCTTGCCCTTTGTGATCGATTTGGGAAAAAGGGGGTGGTGATGGACAGAGTTTCTGAATGATGCAGAATACTCTTACCAAGTCAAGAGATCATGGTTTTAATCCATCACCGTTTTTTAGCTCACTGCACCATCCCAGCTCAGAACCTGGCTACATGCAAATTAGTCTGTACCTGTCCCAGTGCATGATGGGAACAGGGCAAACCAAACTACCAAGCCAATTCTTATACTGTGAAGGAAACAAGCTTCTGGGGACCGGTTTCTGGCATCACAGCCTTCGTCGGCCCGGCTTGCCTGAATCCTGATGGTGCAATGAGCAAGGGACTCACGTCTGAGCATACCCTCCCACACTGAGTGTGGATAAAATCGATTTGGGAAAAAGGGGGTGGTGATGGACAGAGTTTCTGAATGATGCAGAATACTCTTACCAAGTCAAGAGATCATGGTTTTAATCCATCACCGTTTTTTAGCTCACTGCACCATCCCAGCTCAGAACCTGGCTACATGCAAATTAGTCTGTACCTGTCCCAGTGCATGATGGGAACAGGGCAAACCAAACTACCAAGCCAATTCTTATACTGGGAAGGAAACAAGCTTCCGGGGACCGGTTTCTGGCATCACAGCCTTCGTCGGCCCGGCTTGCCTGAATCCTGATGGTGCAATGAGCAAGGGACTCACGTCTGAGCATACCCTCCCACACTGAGTGTGGATAAAATCGATTTGGGAAAAAGGGGGTGGTGATGGACAGAGTTTCTGAATGATGCAGAATACTCTTACCAAGTCAAGAGATCATGGTTTTAATCCATCACGGTTTTTTAGCTCACTGCACCATCCCAGCTCAGAACCTGGCTACATGCAAATTAGTCTGTACCTGTCCCAGAGCATGATAGGAACAGGGCAAACCAAACTACCAAGCCAATTCTTATACTGGGAAGGAAAAAAGCTTCCGGGGACCGGTTTCTGGCATCACAGCCTTCGTCGGCCCGGCTTGCCTGAATCCTGATGGTGCAATGAGCAAGGGACTCACGTCTGAGCATACCCTCCCACACTGAGTGTGGATAAAATCGATTTGGGAAAAAGGGGGTGGTGATGGACAGAGTTTCTGAATGATGCAGAATACTCTTACCAAGTCAAGAGATCATGGTTTTAATCCATCACCGTTTTTAGCTCACTGCACCATCCCAGCTCAGAACCTGGCTACATGCAAATTAGTCTGTACCTGTCCCAATGCATGATGGGAACAGGGCAAACCAAACTACCATGCCAATTCTTATACTGGGAAGGAAACAAGCTTCTGGGGACCGGTTTCTGGCATCACAGCCTTCGTCGGCCCGGCTTGCCTGAATCCTGATGGTGCAATGAGCAAGGGACTCACGTCTGAGCATACCCTCCCACACAGAGTGTGGATAAAATCGATTTGGGAAAAAGGGGGTGGTGATGGACAGAGTTTCTGAATGATGCAGAATACTCTTACCAAGTCAAGAGATCATGGTTTTAATCCATCACTGTTTTTTAGCTTACTGCACCATCCCAGCTCAGAACCTGGCTACATGCAAATTAGTCTGTACCTGTCCCAGTGCATGATGGGAACAGGGCAAACCAAACTACCAAGCCAATTCTTATACTGGGAAGGAAACAAGCTTCCGGGGACCGGTTTCTGGCATCACAGCCTTCGTCGGCCCGGCTTGCCTGAATCCTGATGGTGCAATGAGCAAGGGGCTCACGTCTGAGCATACCCTCCCACACTGAGTGTGGATAAAATCGATTTGGGAAAAAGGGGGTGGTGATGGACAGAGTTTCTGAATAATACAGAATACTCTTACCAAGTCAAGAGATCATGGTTTTAATCCATCACCGTTTTTTGTGATCCTAAGTACAGAATTCATACCAAGGGGCAGATTTACAAGCCCCTTGCGCCTGTTTTACGCCGCCGTTGCGTCACTTTTGTGACGCAGCGGCAGCGCAAAACCAGCGCCATGCTGCGGGGTATTTACAACGTGACGCATCTGGGAGATGCGTCACGTTGTAAAGCCCTGCGCCAGAAGCAGGCGTTCTGGCGCAGGGGGGGGCGTTCCGGCGCAGGGACGCCTCCGAAAAGTGGCTGAGTGAAATCTACAAGATTTCACTCAGTCACTTTTAAGGCCATGCTGCGTCAAAACCCTGCGCCTGCTTGAAGCAGGCGTAAGGATTGACGCAGCATGTTAGGGATAGGGCACCCCCGAGCCTTGCTTGCGACGCAACTCCAGCAATGCGCCGCCTTTCTGACAGGGGATCCATCACGCATCTTCCCATCCGGGTGCCACGGTGCGCCGCATTATAAATGCGGCGCATCAGTGGTGGCGCACGGATGGGCAGATGCGTCGCAACTCTTCTGGCGCATCTCTGCTGATTAGCAGAGATGCGCCAGAAGTCATAAATCTGCCCCCAAGCATTTTGAGACGGATTTTGGAAAGGAGTCCAGGTAATAAGGTGCTTTTGCAGTAGTACTTCATGCCTCAATTGGTTTCAAAGCACTGTAAATAATGGCTCTTTCTAGTGCCCAAAGAAGCATAGTTTGGAGGGTTAATGTGCCTATTCCAAAGTATTGCACGTAACATTAGGCCACAGATTTGCATTTTTTTACTTTATTTATTTTTTTACATTTTTGTTATTGTTCTAACAAACATGACATTAATATAAACTCAAATGCAGAGTTTTCGACTCTTTTCCGTTACACCTCTGACACAAATGACTTTTACCCTTAGTCTGTAGTGCTCCAGTTGATTCCCACTCCTAGGCGTAGTACTGGAATATCTGTGTTCCTGTGGTAGAGGCCTCCCTCCCACTTCAATGTACTTGTATACCATGCTGGGTCACTGGCAAGCCCTAGACTTCCAAGGGATATTAACTAAAGTGGTGGCGAAAGAAGGTGTAAAAGGTGAAGGGGTTTAAAAGGGTATTTAGGGGGAAAGTGGAAGAAAGTGTATGGGGTGCTTATACTGCCGCCCTACATGGGGATATTAGGATGTGGAAGGTGAGGTGGCCGGGCGTGTCGGTGGTACCCCTGGAAGAAACCACTAAGGAAAGCTCAAAGAATGCTCCCTCCTGTAGCTCACTCCTGGGTCCTTAAAATGCAGGTATGTGGTCCCCCTCTTTGGCCCTTTTTACTGGTTGGGTGGTGTGGGGAGGGAGGCAGAATTACTGGGGTTACTACTATGCTTTGAGCCAACAAGAAACATGCACAGAGGCAATCTGAAAAAGAACCTCAGTGCTTTCATTTGCATATGGAATATACCAGCTTTGAATTTTACGTCACTGGAAAAAACAACTTTTATGCTTGAATGCAACAGGCTGTAGTTCTGTAAGAAAATGGTTTGTGTACGTGTTCGTAATGCATACACGCTGCTTAAATGCTCTTGTCTGTAAACATCTTGAAGGAATCCATTTTCCTTTGTACTGTGTTCTGGTAGTTATTACTGAGGTTACAGTGAAAAAAGGAGGTTGGACATACATTTGAGGATACACAGTAGGGAAGTCTGTGTTTTGAGACAGTATCTGAGCATAATGAGGATATACTCTGCTTGTGCTCATTGACATGGGCACAGGATGGCTTTGGCTCTTAATATGAGCCTGTGTCCAAGCATAGATTGCTTTTAACCTAACGTTTGGCTTGGTACCCTAGTAAGTAATGTTGTGCATGAGCATTTACTGCTGTGCCTGGCCTTCTGCCTGTTAATTAGTGTTGTTTCTGGGCATTAGAAGTTGTGCCTAAGCAGTGCTTAGTTTGTAAAAGTATGAATGTCCATAAATCTGCTAAGTATGAATGTCCATAAATCTGCTCAGTATGAATGTCCATAAATCTGCTCAGAAGCCCCTGGCTAGTACATTTAAATGTCAGCGTGCCAAATACCAGGGGTGCCTAGTCTTAAATCCACCTATTGCCTTTTTTTCCACTTTGTCTTTCACTACCTCCATCTTTCCGCTCTGTTTTTTTTCTATCTCTTACTGTCGGTAAATGTTTGATGTGTAAAAATAAGCCAAGTCTCACCTGGTGTTGTGGTGCACTGTATCAAATGTTTATGATAAATCCAGGAGAACAAGTACGCATGACACGTCCTGGACCAGTATATGAAATGTATCATCACTTTGAAAAATAGCTTTTTCTGTTTTTTACAGCCTGTTTCAAGTCCCGATTGCTGGTCATCAATAAGTTTTTCTGTTATGTGCCTTTCCATAACTTTTTCTAAAAGGCGTCGATTTGTTGGACATGCATTTTTTTAAGGCAATATGGGAATTTACCATTAGCCATAGGTAAATTTATAAGGTTAGTCTAGTAAGAGTCAAGAGATTGGCTTATGTCTTTTGTTATAAATATTCCAGTAATCAGGTGCTAATTTCTTTTTTTCTTCTTTTTTTACTATTGTATGAAATTGGGTTACTGTTTACTAGTTGGGGTGATTTCACAAGCAGCAACCCCAATTCCTGTCAGGGGAAAGCAAAAGCAAACCTCAATTTAACCTGTGCTCAACCCTCTGGTAGCTTGGCACAAACCAGTCAACCTTAACTTAGAGGCAATGTGTAAAGTATTTAAGCAGCACTTCAAATAGTAATAAAGAGAAATCACAACATAAGAAAAATCCCACATCAATTTAGAAAAATATAATAAAATGCAATAAGTTATTTGACACCAAAATGATAAAAATCTAATCAGTCGGACCAGTGATATACCATTTTAAATATTTAGGTATAAAATAGTGCCTAAAAGCACAAGTGCCAACGGTGGTTATCTGGTCAAAGTGGACTGGGACACAGTCACAAGTTCAGATGGACTGCAATGGAGCATGGGCCGGACACAGGGACCTAGTTTAGCCCGCTGGACACAGTACCTTAAGTCCTGGGTGTGGATCCTTGCAAGATTCCACATCGAGGATGCATCAGCCAGCAGCATACGCTAGACCCTGTGTTGAGGATGTGTCAAGCAGCAGCAATTTCAAGGAGCTACAATGTGAGGTCCTGCATCAAGAATGCGTAGTGCAGCTCTGGATCTGCGTAGTGCAGCTCTGGGTCTGGGGCTGCGATGCAATGTCCGGCGCCAAGGGTGCATCACACAGCTGCGGTTCTGAGGAGCTGAGAGACCCTGCGTCCTAGATGCGTCGCACAGCGGCAGTTCTGATGCAGAGCTGCAAGGCGATGCATCATGCTGCATCAGTTCAGACTGGCAGAGCACCTTCATGCCCACTTCCCAGGGACCAGGAATGGGGTGGTGCCACTTGGGGGACTGGACGCAGAGGAGGCAGAGTCAGAGTGCGGGGTTTAAGGTGCTTGGAGGCTTTTCTGACACTGAGACTGATCAGGAGGCCATCAACTAGCCCTTTCAGTCACTCTACTGGTCCTGGGTTGAAGGTGCAAATCCAATCCTTCTCATTCAGGTGGCAGGACAGCAGAGTTGCAGTGTAGAAGAGTAGCAGTCCTTCTGGCAGCAGAGCAGCCCAGCAGTCCTGGGTCTTCCACAGGTCAAGAGGAGTACTATAGAGTTGGGTCTGAGGGTCCGATATTTATACCTGGTGCCCACTTTAAAGAGGTTGATGTTTCTAGAGCTTTCCCTCTACGAATGTGTCTGAAAACTTAGTGTAAAAACCTTTGTGAGTGTGCTGAGGCAGAGTCTTTGTGTTATGCAAATGTGGTAGGTGACAGCTCTGCCCCTCTTTCAAGTCAGAGATGGCCCATCCGGCCATCACCTATTTCCCTTTTGCCTCACTGTCTGGGAGTAATACACATAGACCAACTGCCACTGACACCTAGTCATGTGACCCAGGATACAGGCTGCAGGCACCAAATGGTTGGGAGAAGAAAATGCCAAATTTCAAAAAATGGTACAAAAGGGGGTGGTGATGGACGGAGCATCAGAACCAATCAAACACTCACACCCAGTCAACAGATCTGGGTTTTATCCATCACCGTTCTTTAGCCCACTCTGCCACCCCAGTTCAGACATGGCCATATGCAAATCAGTCTGCCCCAGTGCCTCATGGGAACAGTCCAGCCCGAACTGCCAAGCCATGCCTTCCCTGGACCGGAAACAAGCTTCCTAGGACCGGTTTCTGGCATTTCAGCCGTCTTCAGCCAGGCTTGCTTGAATCCAGTGGCAAAGTGAGCAAGAGACTCACGTCTGAGCATACCCTGCCAACTTATGTCGAAGAAAGCGGTACAAAAGGGGGTGGTGATGGACGGAGCATCAGAACCAATCAAACACTCACACCCAGTCAACAGATCTGGGTTTTATCCATCACCGTTCTTTAGCCCACTCTGCCACCCTAGTTCAGACATGGCCATATGCAAATCAGTCTGACCCTGTGCCTCATGGGAACAGTCCAGCCCGAACTGCCAAGCCATGCCTTCCCTGGACCGGAAACAAGCTTCCTAGGACCGGTTTCTGGCATTTCAGCCGTCTTCCGCCAGGCTTGCTTGAATCCAGTGGCAAAGTGAGCAAGGGACTCACGTCTGAGCATACCCTGCCAACTTATGGCAAACAAAGCGGTACAAAAGGGGGTGGTGATGGACGGAGCATCAGAACCAATCAAACACTCAAACCCAGTCAACAGATCTGGGTTTTATCAATCACCGTTCTTTAGCCCACTCTGCCACCCCAGTTCAGACATGGCCATATGCAAATCAGTCTGACCCTGTGCCTCATGGGAACAGTCCAGCCCGAACTGCCAAGCCATGCCTTCCCTGGACCGGAAACAAGCTTCCTAGGACCGGTTTCTGGCATTTCAGCCGTCTTCAGCCAGGCTTGCTTGAATCCAGTGGCAAAGTGAGCAAGGGACTCACGTCTGAGCATACCCTGCCAACTTATGGCGAACAAAGCGGTACAAAAGGGGGTGGTGATGGACGGAGCATCAGAACCAATCAAACACTCACACCCAGTCAACAGATCTGGGTTTTATCCATCACCGTTCTTTAGCGTACTCTGCCACCCCAGTTCAGACATGGCCATATGCAAATCAGTCTGACCCTGTGCCTCATGGGAACAGTCCAGCCCGAACTGCCAAGCCATGCCTTCCCTGGACCGGAAACAAGCTTCCTAGGACCGGTTTCTGGCATTTCAGCCGTCTTCAGCCAGGCTTGCTTGAATCCAGTGGCAAAGTGAGCAAGGGACTCACGTCTGAGCATACCCTGCTAACTTATGGCGAACAAAGCGGTACAAAAGGGGGTGGTGATGGACGGAGCATCAGAACCAATCAAACACTCACACCCAGTCAACAGATCTGGGTTTTATCCATCACTGTTCTTTAGCCCACTCTGCCACCCCAGTTCAGACATGGCCATATGCAAATCAGTCTGACCCTGTGCCTCATGGGAACAGTCCAGCCCTAACTGCCAAGCCATGCCTTCCCTGGACCGGAAACAAGCTTCCTAGGACCGGTTTCTGGCATTTCAGCCGTATTCAGCCAGGCTTGCTTGAATCCAGTGGCAAAGTGAGCAAGGGACTCACGTCTGAGCATACCCTGCCAACTTATGGCGAACAAAGCGGTACAAAAGGGGGTGGTGATGGACGGAGCATCAGAACCAATCAAACACTCACACCCAGTCAACAGATCTGGGTTTTATCCATCACCGTTCTTTAGCCCACTCTGCCACCCCAGTTCAGACATGGCCATATGCAAATCAGTCTGACCCTGTGCCTCATGGGAACAGTCCAGCTCGAACTGCCAAGCCATGCCTTCCCTGGACCGCAAACAAGCTTCCTAGGACTGGTTTCTGGCATTTCAGCCGTCTTCAGCCAGGCTTGCTTGAATCCAGTGGCAAAGTGAGCAAGGGACTCACGTCTGAGCATACCCTGCCAACTTATGGCGAACAAAGCGGTACAAAAGGGGGTGGTGATTTGCATATGGCCATGTCTGAACTGGGGTGGCAGAGTGGGCTAAAGAACGGTGATGGATAAAACCCAGATCTGTTGACTGGGTGTGAGTGTTTGATTGGTTCTGATGCTCCGTCCATCACCACCCCCTTTTGTACCAAATTTCTAAAATTGGCATTTTCAGAATTGCGCCTCAAAATACAACTTTATCATTAATAGCGGTTTTAAATTACAGTTATTTAGAGACCAAACTCGATATTCCTACCTTCTCCCAATTGGTAATTATTACTTATTAAATGGAATAAGGTAACCCAATGGTATCCTATGGTAAAGTTAGGCCTTGCAATAGTGGAAAGCTAATATAAGAGTTTTTCACTACCAGAATATGTAAAAGTTAAAAATACATGTCCAGCTTTTTACATACACTGCACCCTGCCCTGTGGCCAGTTTGGGGCCTCCCCTATGCATTGACTTATATGCATCCGAAAGGAACGTTTAGGCCTGGAAATGCTTTTATTTTGCCAGGCCAAAATGGCAGTTTAAAACTGCACACACAGGCTGCAATGTCAGGCTTGGGATATTTTGAAAGGGCTACTTAAATGGATGGCACAATGAGTGCTGCAGGCCACTAGTAGTATTTAATTTACATGCCCTGGGTAAATGTAGTACCACTTTACTAGTGACTTACAAGTAAATTAAATGTGTCAATTGGGTGTAAGACAATTTCACCATGTTTAAAGTAGAGAGCACACGCACTTTAGCACTGGCTAGTCATGGTAAAATGTGCTGGGACGTAAAGCCAACAAAAACAAATTCAGCCAATACAGGAGTACGGTCAAATGTTTTGGGAAGACCACCTTAAGACTGACAGGTCTACCAAATGTCATGGGAGAGACTGAATTCATAAGCACTCTCAGCCTGTTATTGAAATAGACTGCAAAAGAGTTAACCTCTAAATCATTAGTAGACATTTGTACTTTTGATGAAACTCTTGATAACAGACTAAAGATCGCAATATATCTGGGGCCTCTGATCCATATCTTTGTTTTTTTAATTGATTATTTATCATTACTTTTGAGGACATAAGGGAAAATGGAATGACATAATGGTCTGACAAGTGAACAAATATCAGTGGGCTGACTGGCAGCAGTGAGGGAGTTGGTGGAGGTTTAATTCGGCCTATTTCAAGTGTGCTTTCTCTTGTCAGCGTTGGAGCAAACCAGAGGTGCTGGTTGTTAGAGAGTGTGGACAGAAATCCTTACCCAAAACTGTTATTGTATAGTTCCTTCAAATCTGCAGGATCTGCGCATTGTTTGGACAACATAAATGAAGGGATTGGTGTCTAGACTGATTACGGGCACTCCTGCAGGATATGTTGGCCTATAGACCAGCTAGCTCATAGTGCCACTATCCGCCCACGACCCTTACCAAGGAGTGAATCGTTTCTGGCAACCACTGTACATGACAATTCTCGAACCCCTCAGGGATCTTGGAAACAATTCAGTACTTTTCACTCATTCGCTTGTGCTCACTTCTTCTCGGTGAGATATACAGAATAAATGAAGGGGACGTTTTCAATAAGTATTTATTGAACCAGCGTCATTCTAGTATAAAATACGTGTGCTATGACAACCATTAGACAGAAACAGAGATAACAGAGATAACGTTAATAAAAGGTAGAATTCTACCATGGTGCTAAAACAATGATTATATGCAGGCATGTAGATACATAGCAATAACCAAGTGTACTCCTAAGATGCGCACCCTAGCTAAGTGTACCAAAGTGTTCCTAGCATGTATGTGGGTGTGAAGCCAAGAATCCCCCTAGGAAAGAGCCAACCCAATTACCTGATGGGAAAGAACAAAGGACCCCATCTTGGTCGTGAGTTGGACACCCCCACAAGGGGTGTCAAACCACTGCATGCTGGAGTTTCTGCATGCATGGACTTCAGCGTCTTGTGTCAGCATGGAAGCTTCTCCTCTGGCTTGCCCAGCGAAGATGTGGGGCTTATATACCCAAATGGTACCCACCAGGGGTCTACCTAGATATGTGATGATACTGTGGGTCTGCCATACAAGGATGACTATAGCGGTGACTTTTGTATAGAGCTATTATATAAAAAATGGTAATCCTGCTGTGATACTGAGAATCCTCATGCATAAAAAATGATGCTAGTCTTCGAAGAAAACCCCACGACATTTATTCGGCACACAACTAGGTAAAAGGTTAGCGCCAGAAATGTTATGTAGAGCCAGGTAGGACAAATGTAGGTGAAAGGTTGTGCATCTACCAGGGCCTATATTGGGGTACAATGGGGCTCATGACACTGTAAGTTATTAGAAACACCTAATATCCAATGATGGTCATTTGTCAAATGTGTATTTAATCAATCAATCGGGGAGTTGTAAGCGTACTACTCACCCGCGCGGGTCTCAAGGTGCTGCGTGGCGGGGGGGTAGCAGCTCCGTTCATTCGAAGAGCAAGGTCTTGAGTGTCTTCTTGAAGATGTTCAGGGTGGGGGAGCGTCTGATGTCAATCGGGAGCTTGTGCCAGGTCTTGGCCGTGATGTAGGAGAAGGCTCTTCCACCTGTTCTGGCTCTGCGGATGCGAGGGGTTTTGTCAAGGGTGAGGTCGGCGGATCGGAGGTTTCTTTTGGGTAAGTGGGAGGAGATTCTTTCATTGAGATATTGGAGTCTAGTGTTTTGGAGGCATTTGTAGGCGTGGGTGAGTATCTTGACTCTCTTCTCAACAGGGAGCCAGTTGCGGTTCTGCAGGTGTTGGGTGATGTGTTTGTGTCGAGGGACGCAGAGTACGAGTCTGACCGCGGTGTTCTGTATGGTGTGAAGCTTGCGGAGCAGAGACTTGTTGATCCCGGCGTAGAGGGCGTTGTCGTAGTCGAGTCTACTGGTTATGAGTATTAATTAAATTAAACAAGGTAAAAGGTTTCAAAATGAGCAATATCAAAAATATCAGTAGGAGTCCCCAATAAAATTAGAAGTCTATGAAAGATTATAAATGCCTGTGTATTGTAAGTAAAATGACACAGAAAGCAAGCCTTCTTAGAGATGACAACACATCGCTAGATCGGTGGTGGTCAGACCACCACCGCGAGTACGGTGGTCACAAGACCACTGTACTTGTAATAAGGCCCTTAGTCAAATGCTCCTGACTAGGATGGTAACTATCCGTGGCTGATGGGTCATGTAAAGTTTCTCACAGTCAGTTCTTCAGTGCCAGAAATTGAGCTCAGATGTGTCTAGCTGTGAGTTACAGAAGGGACATTTTGGGTAGGAATCAAAAAGGCCAGAGTGCTTGAGCAGGAGCTGTGAGTAAGGCAAAGCAGTTAAAAGCAGTTGGTAGTTTTACTTTTCTAAATCAATTTGGTAACTTTATCTTGGTCCTTTGGATGGGGATGTGAAGTTCTCAAATCTTTCTTGGGTCATAATTCTTCCTTGCACGTGCTGCTAAGTAGGCTTTGAAACTGCTTCCTTGTTCTTGACTGCATCTTCAGGATTGATTTTCAATAGTTGAAATGGTCACACTACAGCACCACTGGATTTGTCAAAGTGAACTTGGTAAGATTAGGAACATCTCTCTATTACACCTACAAATCATGCCTAGACACAACAAAGCTCATGTGTCCGTTTTTCTATGCAGTCCTTTCTTCTGGCCAGTTCCATGTTCTTCACAGGTGGTATTTGGACTTGTAACACAGGATCAAGGCACAATTTTGGTATCTTGAAGAAAGCAAAAGATTCCCATTTGCTTGTGGGCCAAGCAGATGTTCTCTCTCAACCGTAATACATATTTTTGTACTCAACACATTCAGCTCTCCAAGAAAAAAGCAAGCAGGCGAAGATGGTGTACGTTTCAAGTAGGAAATCTTGGCCTATTTGTAAAGATTTGTAAGATTTGAGAAATCTGACCCATTGCAAATCTTAATTCCAAAACTCAGCAACAGTAAATATTGTTCAACCTCTTTTCTTTACACATCACCACGAACCAAAACTTTAAAGACCTGGGATAGAGCCAAGGAAATCTCACTCAAGATTCCCTGTCCAGCCTATATTGCTTCTGAAAGCCTTTCCAAGCATTTAAAAATGTGGATTGAAGTGACAAATGGAGTGATACAGTCAGGATTGGGAAATATAGCCGCCGTTCACAGTGTGCGGCATTAGGGCAGGGGTCTCAAACCAGTAGCTTGTGATCTACTGTAGCTCTCCAGCTACCTCTGAGTAGCTCGCCTGTGTGCAGCCCAGCTTATTAAATTAGAAAGCTTTTTCTTGGTTGAAGTAATATACATATAACAAAATTGAGATTATATAACACTAATAATATTAGTAGCTCTCAATGCGTTTTTTTAACATAGCTAGCCCTCAGTACAGAAAAGGTTGGAGACTCCTGCGGATTAGGGCATTATAGTTACAATATATGAAGGCCTGAGTTAAGCATGGAGCCTGAGGTAAAAATGTGCAGATTCAGGTTCTAGCAAGCAGCCGCAGCTTAGCCCACCACCCATTAATGTGAACACCAGTACTCAAGAGAGTAAATAATGCTGTCTTACAAACAGCCACAGTATTGGCGTCCCGGAAGGCTAGGTTTTCCAAAATATATAACAAGGTCCCTGAATCCTAAGAATTAGAGCATGATTCATGTTTAAGATGGACCTCGCGTGATGTGTGGTAGATTAATTTGAAATCATACCTGACTGAGTTTAGTAGCCAATAACAAGCTCAGTACAATCCAGAATGGGCCACTGATATCAATATTGACCTTTTCCGTACCATCCTCGTCTGAACGGCTGGGTTTGTTAAAAGATTGAAAGCTTTAAGGAACCCTCTGGGTCTCACTAGCTTACTCATAGCAAAACGTTTGCCAAACGAGCCCCTGCATTTAGAGTGACCAGAAGTCCCGGATTTGACCGGACAGTCCTGGTTTTCCACCAGCTGTTCAGTCAGAATTCGGCAATTTTATCTCATTTCCCGGTTTTTAGAAGGGGTTGACTGAAAACAGTGAGAGGCACTTATTTGGGTGTTCTAAAGCTTTGCTAGTTAGCAACTGTTATAAGTAAGCAATTTAATTAATAGGTATGCTTTTGATTGTAGAAATTATATTGTAATTACTTTCTTAATGCATCTTCTGTGATCCTATGTTGATGACAGCTGTCATTTTTCGCCAGTCCGTGGTAGAAAAATTGTAGTCCTTCTTCTATTTTCCCCAAATGTCCCGGATTTTGTTTCTCAAGATCTGGTCACCCTACCAACATTGCAATTCTTTGAAGACCATCAGGAATACATTAACTCAAAAAGGTGTAAAGAAAGGGGAAACGTCTTATAAATCAGCATTATATGTTGAGATATAACATGAAAGCAATGCCACAACTTAAAACTAAGTATCAAATGCTTAAGCAAGGAATAATTTCCTTGAGCTCACCGATTGATCAGTTACGAGGAAAACTTGGGGTAAAAATTACATTTTAAAAGTTGAATAGATGGCTGTGACATTTTAGGCAATGAAAATATGACACAAACATTTCACAATTTATAGTTTCTATGTGCTCGTACTGTGAATTAATGTATTTGACCCAATATTGATTTTAAGCTGTTTTTGAAACATATTGCCTTTGGGTACATTTGGGAAGGTATGCTTTGCATATAAAAGGGAAGAATCATTAGCAGAATTGAAAGAAGGAGTTCAGCTGGATTTTATGAATGTCATTGGAAATTGGCTATATTGGGAATAAAAAAAGTATCGAAAGACATTACATTTATGATTAAAGAGATTTTCAATTTGCATGCTGCCATTCATCAAAGGTTATTGTTAGCAGGAGCTAAAAGAATCTGCGTTTTGCAGTCCCAGAACTCTGGAAAGAAGAAAGGATTTCACACATAACATTAGGAAAAATAATTGAACAACGCTTTGTGGCTTATGAAGGACAACGGAGAATGCTAGTGGACTTGTGCATATGTAAGATTTCTTTATTCCTGCACATCTGGATGAAAGTAAACACTTGCAAATGTGCAAGTTTTAATTTAGCGAGTAATGTCTGATTTTTGCCAGTTTTTAAGCATTACTAAGAGACATTCTGAGGCACGGGGAGATTGCTTTACTCATTATTCATTGTGATCTATTAGGGAAGCCATGATCCAAAGACTGGATGGTCTGGGCTGTATATCATAAAAACATTTGCCAACAAGCTGGCCACAATATGTTAAATTCGATCACAAATCACATTTAACTATGGCCCCGTCTTCCATTGATAAAAACCCAGGATTCTTGGTTTCAAAGTTCAAAATGTCAACGCTAGACTATGTCTCTGTCTTTAACAAAGACGAACAAAGCTAGCCAAAAATATAGTCAGGAGCACACATACATTTCACTAGGCATCGCCTTAATGATTAAACAGAACAAAGCACGATTATATTAACTTAAATGTGAATACCAGAAAAGTAAGTTCCATATTGTGTGAAGTTAAAGTGAGTGGGTCCCAAACACGATAGTGGATGGTTCCTACAAACCAGTGGCACCATTGGGCAATAAGGAAGGCACATTACACAAATTGTTACAGTAAAAAATTGGGTTTTTGGTTGACGAAGGTGTGAGCCCTAGTCAAGCAGCAACCACTTTCATTGTCAGGGCGAGGCACAAGCTAACCCTAAATTAACCTGTGCTCAACCCTCTGGTAGCTTGAAACAGAGCAGCCAGACTTAACTTAGAGGCAACATGTATAGTATTTGTGCAACACTTCAAACAGTAATACATTGAAAACACCACAAAAAGGAAACCCACATCAGTAGAACCGGAGGTATACAATTTGAAAGATTTTATTGAAAATAGCACCAGAAACCACAAACTACCAACTATGGATATCTGGTTGTGCTGGTAGGTAGATTGGGCCTGGTCTCCGCTTACCTTTGTACTTAGAAGAAAGTTTGGAAAAAAATGTTTGAGAAGGTAGAGCTCAGCAGGGCAAGGCAGCAGGTGGTGGAGGAAGCATCATTGTCGGACAATCACTGGAGAAGGTCTCGGTGAAGATTTTTTCATTTGGTCTTAGTCACTTTTTTGGAAGTCGAACAGCTCCAGCGGGACGAGGCTAAAGGCTGTAGCCAACAAGAGTTCCACGAGACTTGATACCCCTTCTCCGAGGAGCGACTGAACAGGATTTGCTGCTGCAGAGATAAGCGTAGCTGGAGCTACCGCGAAGTCAGACCGACCGGCGATGCATCTTGGGTGGATCGACGAACACGTAGGTCAGGGTCTCCCATTAGTTCTCACAGCACGTTTGGGCTTAAAGTCCCAAGTTGTGGATTTTGGCTTTTTGGGCACCATTAGCTCCACTTCCAAGGCTCCAGGACTTGATAGGCACCACTTGGAGGACAGGCCTCACTTTAGGCTGCGTTCAAGTGGAGGATTCAGGTTCTTGGAGCTTGTTATGTCCCTGTAGCTCTGAAGAGTAGGCCAGTCAACTAGCCCTATGAGTCACTTTAGTAGTCCTGGGTTCAGGCAGCAAAGCAGATCTCCAGCACTGAGGCAGTCTTCTGCTGGCACAGGGCAGGCTTCAAGCAGCAGGGCAGTGTAACATTGTAAGACGTGCTGGGCGCTAGGACCAGCACAGAAGGTCCAGAAGTGGGAGGAGAAGGGGAGGCGGAACAGGAGGGGTTAAGAGTCAGGAGTTAGTTCGGAGCAGGGGAGTAATGGGATAAGTTGCTTGCAAATAAAGCTCCTCACCACATATGCGTGTCGGTGTCGTCCATTCATCTGCGGAGCACCTCGCAAAGACACCCACAGAGACAATTACAGACAATCCAGACAATCCAACACTCGCCATCATGCTAAAGCAGTGTGGGACGGCAGAGATTCCTCCACTGGTTCTTCAAAGTCCAGCTGTTATTCTCATGGGACATACCAATCCCGTCGATCACAATCTCGTGAGTCAAGGTCGTTGTCGCCAATATCGCAAGACAGTGATGAATATGTCTGCATGGTCGCAGATTCTGACAGGCTGAAGAAATATCCGCGACTACATATTCAAATGGACACACGCTTGGCTAAGTTTGTTTTGGACAGTGGGGCATCTCTCAACTACATTTCCGTTGCAGAATACAAAAAAATTAACCCGTAACCAATCTTGCTCAAAGCTAATGTACGGGTATACCCATGGATGTCAAAGGAACCTCTTCCTTGTCTAGGCAATTTCAAACTAATCTCACATACAAGGACAGGACTATTCAAGCCCGTATTCATGTCTTTGATGGCCCTGAGGCAGATTGTCTTCTCAGTTTGCCCACGGCCGAACGTCTTCGACTAGTGGAAATATTGTACAAAGTTGATGACGAACCCGACTTAGTTCACAAGTTTCCAAAATTATTCACTGGACTTGGAAAGATGGCTCATTGTCCAGTTCGATTGCATATAAATGAACGAGTGACCCCCATAGCACAACATCACAGGAAAATTGCATTTCATCTTCAACAGTCTGTAGAGGAGGAACTGCAGGATATTCTCCGGGCTGACATCATCGAGAGAACATCAGGACCAACCCATTGGGTCTCTCCAGTGGTTATTGTACCAAAAAAAGGCGCGCCTGATAAAGTGCGTCTCATGGTGGATATCAGGGCACCCAACACCGCCATTGAAAGGGAGAGACACCCAGGACCGCACATCAGTGACATGATTGCGTCACTCAATGTTGCGCAAATATTCTCCAAACTAGACCTCAACAAGGGCTATCACCAGCTGGAACTCCACGAAAAATCAAGATATATTACCATATTCTCGACTCATCAAGGTCTGTTTAGATACAAAAGACTCAGTTTTGGGGCTTCATCTGCCGCTGAGATTTTTCAAGAGGCCATCAGGAAGGTAATCCATCACATTCCTAACACCCTAAACTACGGTGGTGACATTCTTGTCTATAGAGCAACAATACAAGAACCCCTGATGGTGGACCCGCCACTGCCATAGAGAAAATATTCTCCCATTCAGTGAGTTTTCTCAAGTCTTTGGCTTTCCACTCTGTCACATCTCCTTGTGAGCTATCCATGTCCTTTTTGGATGCTGCTAGTGAGGGTAGATATGCCTCCTGCCTAAAGCAAGAAAGAGAAGACATCATGTGTGTGGGGGGTGTGGCTAGCTGCCAATGATGGCGGGTGTATGATTTGAGAACTCCCGACCCGAGCCCTGGAATCCGCCTTTATTAGCTAATTATAAGGACATTGTGGTGGTTACAGCGTGCTGCGTGTGCCTCCTGCTCTCAGCAAGCTCGGTACTGGTGCTGGCAGACTCTATATAACAACTGAGGTGACCTGGCGATCACCGAGTCCTGCTGCGAGGGCAGCCACCATGATTCTGGGGCCTTCAGCCAAGATCCAGACACCGGCTGTGTCAACAAGGGGGTCGTGTAGATGGCAATGAATTCCCCTGACTACCTGTTACAGCCTGTGGGGGTGGCTGCCCCTCAGATAGCGCTGCAGTGGGACCAGTGGAGTTGTGCAGAATGTTCCACGAAGCACCCAGCGGCTGAGAGGTAAGT
This sequence comes from Triturus cristatus, assembly GCF_964204655.1. Classification (NCBI taxonomy): domain Eukaryota; kingdom Metazoa; phylum Chordata; class Amphibia; order Caudata; family Salamandridae; genus Triturus; species Triturus cristatus. The sequence goes on along the minus strand of NC_140592.1, from coordinate 804,407,703 downwards.
GCAGGCTGTGGGCTGGAGTCTGCTGTGGAGCATGGCGCTGTACGCTGCCGGCAGCCTAGTTGTGATCCACTTGTCCCTCAGACCTTGGGAGCAGACAGGCTTGTGGATGCAGGGAAGCAGTCACCACCTGATGCTGGGCCAGCAAAATTCACCTGCATTTAATCAGCGGCAGAGCCGAGTAATTGCACAGGCCACAATTTGCACAGCAGCGTCTCATTAGTGATCGTGGCGGCAGCCATTTATGATTTATACTGACAACTCTGCCTGCATGACTAGGGCAAGGGCATACTATAACTTGCTCTCTTTGGCTTAGTGCAGCAGGTACAAGAACTTTCTTGGATACACATCAATCACCCCTGTAGTGAGTGCATGGCCTCTTTCCCGTCTATGGCCTTATCATATTAGCTGTACTTTTGTCATTTTGCCTCCCAGTGCCAGCCTTGGAGCCTACTCTCCAGTGCTAGAGCCCGGCCAGGGGTGGGGGGGGGTTGAGAACAGACTGACTTTCTCTTCTCGTTCCCCCCCCCATGGTGCCTAAACTGTTTACTGCCCTGGGGGCTGCGGGCTGTTGCATTAATTAGGGCAGTACTATTTTTACCTATAATGCCACCCCTCTGATGTTGAGGTGTGCCACTGCCGTGATGTTATGTGCTGGGTGAACTGGATGATATGTATGCCCCCTATCACACCACTTGTACTACCCTAAGCATTTCTTACTATTGCCTGCCTGCTTTCTCCTCTTATAAATTGGCACTGGATGTACTTCAACATGGGTCGTACTAGACCTAATACTGTAAAGCCTCATGGTCTCACCTGTTCTCATTCTACCTCGTCAGAACACTCCTCCATGATGCCACCTAAGGACTGTATACCCCTGTCTTGACTGCCCTCCTTTGTACAAACTTGATGTCATATTGCAGGAGATACAAGACTCTAGAGTGCCCATTGAACAAAGACTAGGTGCAATTACTATTGATCTCAGTCTACTTAAAGATGATTATTGTAAATTGGCTGACAGAACCAAGTCATGTACTTCATGAATGGGTGGAAGATGCTGAAGGACGATCATGCCGGTATAATGTTCAACTCATTGGTATGCTGAAGGGTGTTGAGGGTTCCAATTCCACACCGTACGTGGAGGACTGGCTGGGGTGCACAGTGGCACTGACAGGCTTATCTGAAATGTTCACGATTGAGAGGGGGCACCACGTCCCGGTGAGAAGACCACCCCTGGGTGCACCACGGCTCCTCTTCATGGCCCACATACTGAATTTCAAGGACCGGGATGTGATCATCCAGTGCGCGCAGGAGAATGCACCCACCATAATGGAAAACATGCGGATCTCATTGTTCCCGGACTACACACTCACAGTTCAGAGACAGTGTTCTTCCTACAGGTGGTCAAGCTGCAACCGCTCACATTATCGCCCTCCTGTTCCCTGCAAAGCTTAAGGTGCTCCGAGTGCCTTGCTTTTTGATACACCGTAGGCCACATGAAATTGGGTTGAACAGCAATTTCCCCAATTCTTGGAGACCTAAGGCCTAAGGCTCAACAACCACCCTGGAAGTGATGCCATGGTCCTGGACCCGTGCTTTGACCAGTGCAGTTCCATCTCTGCAACAGGCCCTAGAGGGCCACAGATCGGCACTTATACTAGCGACTTTGCTTTGAAACACGCAACCACACACCAGTTCATCACCTAGCATCGTCGCATACTCCAACTCCTGTGGAAGTATGACTCTGTTCCCTTCAATCACCCCACATACTGCCAATGAACTCCTTGACTGACTTTTGTGAGTACTGTTGCTGGGAGGACCGACTCCAGTTCTCTGATGTGGATTGTGTGATAGCTTCCTATGGAGCTGCTGCCTTGGGCTTTGTGAGGGCCCCCTATTAGATGGGCACGATGGTGATCCTTATGACATTGGCTGAGTGTGGGCCTGAGCTTCCTCCCTGGTGACATTGGGAGTATTAGGGGGATTCCACTAATGTTGCTGCTGTATCTATATCTGCTTCCTTTATTATTTGTAGTAATCATTTTCATTTTTCTTATGAAGTTTCTGATTCCGGGACCCTGGGTCTGGGTGGGTACTGGTGCATAGATAGCCCTTTCGTTCCACCAATAGCTTCATAGCAGACTTAGAGCTATGAACCCCAGAAGCGACTACAAATTTTGTTATTCTGTTTTCATGTTTTTCTTACAGTTTTGGTCGAATGAGTGTTCATCACTGGACCTTGCATTGGTTTTTTTTTTTATGAGGTTACAGGTCATTGTCACATGCTGTTCGTGTCCTTGGTAATATTGTTCAATCTTACAACACGATGCTGGCTTCTGACAGTCAGTATAACATGATTACTTGGAGTGCCAGGGGAATGGTCGATGCTGAAGAAGTACAAAATACTAGTGCAACTGTCCCGTTGTCAGGTGCACATAGTTTATTTGCAGTGCCTAATCTCACTACCATTGAAGCCCCTAAACTGAGCAATAAATTGAGTGGTCAGCTGTTTTATACCTCTTATTTGGCCATTGCAGGCTGTGCATCAATTTGGTTGTGTGCAGCATTTCTCTTTGCAGCTTTAGAAACCAGAATTGATGCATATGGCCCTTATGTTCTCGTCAGGGGTACCTTGGATGGGGCACCAGCGGTACTTGGTACTGTTTTTTTGCACATGACATGCAGTAAAATGTTTTTTGGAGCACTTATCTACAGTCCTCACAGACTGTGCACAATATTTCTGGGTAATAAGGTAGGACTTTAATGATGTTGTAGATATTCACGTAGACCACTCCCACCCTTCTCTACCTGGCACAGTTTCGGTCCAGAGGGCCAAGGCTTTGCAGCAATGGGTTCAGGGGTGGACCCTGTCTGATGTTTGGCATAGTCGTAGTAATGGCATGTGTGAATATTTGTTTTATTCACCCCCACATACATTGCATGCAGTCCTCAATAGAGTCCTTTTCACCACTTCTCTGCAGGCAAATGTAATTCATGCAACATACCGAGCTAAGACTCTTTTGGATCATAATCTTTTGGAACTCACACTATCATGGGGTCGGCTCCTATACCTACTTGGCGCATGCAACCTCAGCTTTTGGAGGATGCAATGTTTCCGGATACCATGGCCAGTACAATTGAAACCTACTTTGTGGAGAACACTAACACTGCCTCCTCACTGTTGGTGGAATTGGAGACCTTTAAAGATGTGGTGAAGGGGGCATCTATTAATGCAGTAGTAGGGGCAAGCAAAACTGTTCTTCACAACCTTACACGTGTTGAGAACAGTCGAGGTCCACTAGAAAATGCTGCAGTGGAGAATGAAGAACATGAACTACAGTTGCAGGAAGCCACAATTAACTGCTCTGAGTTCCTTGAGCACATGTACACTATTGATTACTGGGCCTTTGTGCGCCGGAGTCACACTGAGGGTGACAAATCCAGTGCATTACTGATGAGCATGATTAGACCAATGCACTCACCCATTCTCAATACTCACTCCTCAACACAATCATGTCACTACCCAAATAAATATAAGTTTAGGGTTTTGTAATTTTTACGCATTCCTTTATAGTGCCAACCACAAACCCAACTGCTCTACACTCATTTTTAGAGCTATTGGCACTGCTTAGAGTGTCGAGTGTGGATAGGGAGGCACTGGGCTCTCCCTTCACTCCCGGTGAGATTCAGGTGCCATCGATAATCTCACCTGTAAGTAAATGCCATGGTCTGATGGCCTCCTTATTGAATTTTATACTGCCTTTGCTAAACTCCTGGTTCCACAATTGAAGCAGCTTTATAAGGCCTCCCTAGAAGAAGGAATGCTACCTCCCACTACTAGACAGGCACTGGTCACCCCTCTTTTAAAGTCAGGCAAGCCCCTGGACGAAATGCCCTCTTACAGGCCATTGCCATTCCACAACACTGAATATAAAATCCTGAATAAGGTGCTGGCACGCTGGTTGCTCCCCCTGCTCCCACAGTTGATACAGGCTGATCATTGTGGTTTTGTTCTGCTCCGTAACACTTCACTGAACATACCCCGCTTTTACCAGATCATGGATATAGTCCAAGGTCAATACCTGATGACCGGTTGCCTCTCGTTAGATCTCTGGCAGACCTTCGATACCCTGGGGGGGACTTCATGTTTGCTGCCCTGACACGTTTTGGTATTCACCCCACCTATCTGCGCTGGGTTAAATTACTGTACACCTGTCCCACCGCATGGATAGAACGGGCCACATATCTCCTACCTATATCCAGTGTGCCGTGGCACTAGAGAGGGATGTCTGCTTTCCCCATTGCTCTTTGTTCTGGCCCTGGAGCCTCTAACACAGCGGATTCAGCAAGATGCCCAGAGGTGGTGGATCCCCTAGGGTCCCGCAATACACGTGGTATCATTGTATGCTGATGACAGGGTATTGTATGTAAAGAATCTCTGTGCAGATCTGGTTGAGATCTCCCAGTTACTCTCCACATTTGGCGATTTCTCCAGCCTCCACTTAAACTTTGATAAATCCTATGCCTTTTCATTCGCGGACACTTATAATGGGCCTACTCTGCCTTTCGGTGATGTAAATAGTCAAATCCCAGACATTCCGTTATTTAGGCATACAAATATATCGTGAATCGCAAGATTTATTGGATGGGAATCTCTCGAAAACGAAATTGTCCCTCAAATCTTCAAAGTGGCTTTTGGATTACTTTACCATTGTCAGTGGGGGGTCGACCGACTCTTGATAAGATGTTGCCTAAACTACTATACCACTTTGTAAATTTACCAGTGCATGTACTGGCCCAGGTTTTGGAATCTTAGAATACACTATTGATTGATTTGGTGTGGGGCACTGGACAGTGCAGTGTTAGTTTGATCAAGATGCAGTTGCCCTCCAATAGGGGCGGGATCGGTTCCCTGGATTTTAAAGCCTACATCTATGCTGGGCAACTGCAATGGCTATTCTATTGGCTGATTAGCCATAATCTGACAGAGACTGGGTATACAAACACTATGCTTAATCAGGGTAAACTTCACAATCTGATCTGCCCAGGTTCCAATGCGCCATTGTCTTATCCTCTCCTACTGCGTATAGCTCTTGCATACTGGAAGGTGATCCTATGATCTACTACCCTATGGGTACCTTATGATCCGAGTAGTCCCTTGCAAGGTCTCCCTACATCTTCGGGTACCTTGATGGTGAGGAGGCTGTGTCCCTGGGAGCAGGGTGAAGTGACAACGATTGGAGCACTCTTTGAAGGTGGCACCCTCATCCTGATTTTGTTAATACTCATGGTCAGCCAGAAACATTCTTCTTAACACACACTAGTATTATTCATCATGCCCGTCAACACTGGATGCCATGCAGTTCTGAACCAGTTACTCATGACTTTATACAGGCAATGCATGTTATGGGTTATGGCAGCCACCCGATTTGCTGGTTGTACCGTGGTATGCATACACACCTGATGGTTTCCTTGGCTCTCCTGCGGACCAAGTGGAAAGAGAACCTTGCACGAAGTCTCCATGATAAGGAATGGGCCATCCCTCTCGAATTGCCTAGTAAAATGTTTTGCAACACACGCTTCAAGTTTATACAGTTTTCCTTCTTACATCGGGCCCATCTTAGGCCACAGAGACTCCACTCCATGTTCCTCCCTGAATCCTCCGCCTGCCCCCATTGCCGAACTCCTGACGCAGATCTTCTGCATATGTTATTGGTCTGTCCCTTGTTATCTTCTTATTGGGCAGATATCCGAACCGCTTTAACGGAGGTGACTGTGCTTGGCATAGTGTGCCACCTGACTGATATTTTGCTTCTTCTGTCATTACATCCAGATATATAATAAAAGTAACATTACACCGACAAGAAGCCAGGACTATTGGCTTTGTCAATGGTTGTTTGTTGCATAAAGTTGTATATAATATTGAAAATGCTTCCGCTCTTTTGGTAGAGGTTGTGGCTAATGCTCGAGCTGCCGATTTAGGAGATGGGTTTTGAGTCTCAGGTCAGATTAACATCCTGTGATTTGTGAATTAATCTCCCCATGCATACGAATAAATAGATAAATCATGTAAATTGCTCCAATACGTTTGTGTTGAGTTCCCACTATATAAAACTTGCTGCATTTCTTTTCTAAATGCAGGGCTGATGGTTTGCGTTTTGAAAGAATTTATGTTAAATGCAGCCCATGACAGACGCTGTGATTAGGGGAGCAACTAGACCCGAACTTAGGGGGAGCTAACACTCCCAGCCAGGGCTGGCCCTAGCATTGGACACACACTGTGCATCAGTCATTTTTGGTGCCCCTTCCCCCATTTCCACCTCCGCCATGAATTCCCTCACTACCACTCACCAACAATGCACCTCATCCCTCTATAGCACCTTTTGGGACAAACATTTTATTTTTTAATAGCACTGCTCCTAGTTTTACTCACACTCAGTTCTGTGATCTGCATGGTACACACGGTCTTTGTAGCAGGCACTTAACCCTCTACGCTGTGTGGGTGGCAGGAGTGCTCATGTGAGTGCATGGTGAGCGATGCGACAGTGTGAGAGTAAGGAAAGAGGAGTGACTCAATGATGAGTGAGGTGACCATATGAATTTGGGTGCGGATGTAAGTGCGGAGTGGGACAAATTAATGCATGGTTAGCGATGGGCTTGTTTGAGTGAGATTGCAGCTTGTGCAGTGAGGGGGACAGGTGAGTTAAGTATCACATGAGTTCAGGGTGAGTAGTGTGCCCGTATGACTGCAGGGTGCGGAACAGGGTGAACAGCACAAGTATATTGTGAGTGCAAAGTGGTCACTGTGAGTGCAGGGTGAGCAAGTGCATGGTGTGAGTGCATGGTGATCAGTGTGAGTGCATTGTGATCACTGTGAGTGCAGGCTGAGCGGGAAAGTGAAGGGCGAGAATGAGGAGTATTTATGTTAATCACTGTCCCCATCAAGGTCTGCATTTAACATAAATACTTTCGAAAGGCAAACAATCAGCCCGACAGCCACGCTCTATTTAGAAAACAAAAGCATCAAGTTTAAAAGCACAAACGTGTGCGTTCAGATGATTCTTAAAGCACACCTCATGTTTGTAGACTTGCTGCATTTCTTTTCTAAATAGAGTGCGGCTGTGGGGCTGATTGTTTGCCTTTTGAAAGAATATATGTTAAATGAAGCCCTTGATGGGCGCTGTGATTAACATAAATACTTTCAAAAGGCCCACAATCAGCCCGGCAGCTGCGCTCTAATTAGAAAAGTGCATAAGCATTTTCTGCCTTTCGGTGCAGGAACGCTCTCCCGGGATGTGCTGTGTGTGCATGCTTCACACAGAGCACTGCATGCTCAGGAGAACAGAGGTGAGCGTGGGGTGGGTCGGGTTAGTGTATGTAAAGGGGCAGGGTTTCCGGCCTTAGGGCAGGGGCAGGGGCAGGGGAATTGGTAGACAGGGTAGTTTTAGAGACAGCCCAGGGGGTGGGGAGTCATGGTAGTGTTTGTAAAGGTGCAGGGATTTAGTGACAGCTTGGGGAATGTGGGGGCGGGGTAGTAGCAAACCTTAGCCACACATACCCCTTTACCATTCATGCCTATACCACAAAATTGTGTGGTAAAGGCGTGCATGGTAAAGGAATGTGTGCTTAAAATGCATTCGTGGTTTGGGCTGAATGGTAGAGGCACGTGTGGTTAAACCATGTGAGTTATATCGCAATATGTTTTGCAATCCAACCAGATGTCAATAAACAAAGGGACATTTTGAAATCCTTATTATTGGTGATTGTAGATGAAGAAATATGAGATAAGAGATCTAGATTTTGTTTTTACAGGACATCCACCTTACTGAGGTTGCCAATTGAAATGCCCAATTTGGGTGAGAGGATTTTGCCCATTCATAACACAATCCAACGATCATGACTCCTACTATACCACAGTCACTACTGGCATCCTGAGACTCAAGCACTAAGAAATGAAAAACATCTGACTAACTAATTGAAGAAGCCTGTTCCATATGATAATGTTTCTTTGATACATTCCTCTAAGGAAGTATAGCACTGGACAATAGGAGCAAGGCTGTAATTGAGACTGTTTAATATTATTGGTTTGTTAAAGTTAAGTATTTCTTTCATGTGAGGACAACGATTAAATGTAACTATTCTTACATACAATTAAAAAAATATCATAGTCTATTCTCTAGGATCCTTGAATTATTTGATAAGTAGAAATGATTATAAGGAGAATAAACTAAGTATGTTTTGTTATGCAGGTACGAGACGAGAGCGGTGTGGTTATCGCATCGTACGGCATCGACGCCATTCAGAAGATCAACTGCATTGCATTGCCAAGTCCAAAAAGAGCATTGAAAACGGATCCCGGGTCAAAGACATTGCTACTAGTGTCCTTAGTCCAGAGCAGTTTGTTCTGACACTAGTAGAAGCTGAACCACCAAACATACTGCTAATGAACAGCCCAGCCAAGCCATTCACTGAAGCATCCATGATGATGTCACTAACAAAACTTGCTGACAAAGAACTGGTCCATATGATTGGCTGGGCCAAGAAAATACCTGGTATGTATGATCATTAACTAACTCATTTTTTAATGTAAAAAAAAAGTATTGAAAAGGGATGAGCATCTGATTTTTCCAGGTGCACATTTTCAGATGTGTGGAATAATTTGTTGTTGTGATAGGAAGACTACTAGGTACACAATGACAGCAGTAAACATTAAACCAGCGAGTAAAGATGTGGCAAAAGACTTTGCTCTATCACCATCTGACAGATTCTGGAACATGCAGCATCCAGCTTGCAGCTCTAAATTAATGCAAGCCAGGTACAACCGATCTATTGACAGTGATAGAGTGACGTTTTTTCCTGCATTTTGTACTCGCTCCTGGCTGAATGCCCCTAGAAGTGACATTAGGTGGGGTATCCTGAAAGTGACAAGAGTTTGAGATTGATACTACCTTGATTTTAGTTCTGATGAGGACCCTGTTTCAAAATAATGTTTTTTAGGGTCAGTACATTGATTGATTGTAATTAAGATTTTTCACATCATCGCTGACTTTGAGATGTGTCATTGAAATTTACAAACACATCAGCCTCTAATGTTGTGTAATTATGCCTTGTATTTACCACTTGCGCACTTTATTTCACGTATTCACCGCCACTGCATCATTTTGTGGAGCACATTTGGATACAATGTGTCTATATATATATTTGTACATATTCTGATAAAATCTATAAGTTGCCTATTATAAAGAAAAAACTGATTATTATCTCTATAACAATCAATTTAATTGATAGTCTTGTGACAATTGCCAAGGACATAGAGGTTTATACTTCCCCCGAAGAGAACATTATCTTGTTTTATTGCAGGAAGCACATTTTCCTGAAATATGGTGGAATAAGTCAGTTTTCTATTTATTTAGGTGTCCATTCAGGTAAAAGCAAGACCGGGTATCTTAAAGGGATTTGACATCTCAAAGCAGTGTCTTTAGGAGTTCTGGATCTGCAAAGTGTGTGCTCCTTCCAAATATTAGAGGATCTCTGGATAATAAAACCTGTGCTCACTATATTCTTGTCTACAAGGATATGCATGTTGAGGCTAGAGTCGAACTGTGTTCTTAGATGGTGCACTTCACTAATTAAGAGGATGATCAAGCTAATTAATTAGAACAGTGACGATACATACCTGTCACTCTTTCAATCTTGTTCCAATTCTAAATTTACCACAGTGGGTGTAATTAGGTTTCATTTCAATCAGGACTTGTTCATCCAACCACCTACTTCAAATAACTCATTCTTTGAGTGTGAAGATTGTCGTCCTAGAAGACATATACATATTTATGCTTCATATATAGGACATATACATATTTATGCTATATATATATATATATATATATATATATATATATATATATATATATATATATATATATATATATATATATCTCTCTCCAGTCACACGAAGTTGCCTTCAACAGAAGAGCCCAAGGTTAGTATCTGCCACCGATTTAACGAAAGCTGCAGCGAATGTAGGCAAAATGACACAGTGATGTCATGAGTGATGTCACTGACCATGTCATGAGTGATGTAATATGTGACGTCATCAGCAGTGCATTGCGGGCACGCGAGTTATAGTTAGCTCAACTAACTATAACTGGTGAATTTCTCTGGTCTTATATGTGTCAAATGACTTTCTAAGGTTTTTTAAATGCTAATTCCTAACTACAACGTCTGTAAAACCTATGTTTTTTTCAGTGAATTTCTAAGGTTTTTTAAATGCTAATTCCTAACTACAACGTCTGTAAAACCTATGTTTTTTTCAGTGAATTTCAAAGGTTTTTTAAATGTTAATTTTATATTTTAATATTAATAAAACCTATATTTTTTCTAATTGTTTTTTAATATTTTGCAACTCTATTATCCTTTTTTTAACCTAAAAAACTATGTAATGTTTTATATCTTCCCAAAACAATATGCATATCAAACATTTTTTTGTTGAGAAAACTACAGTCCTGTACCGGTACTCTACCAACCTCGATCAGCACGCAAATCCTATCCACCACATTTAAATGATGCGCATTTCGTATCCGACAGGTTTGTGACACCACGTCCCGCGTAACAACATGTACGTATGAGGTCACATCAGCTGCTTCTTTAGTATGCCACGGGTACGCACTACCAAGCCGTGCGTTATGTCATGTACGTATGGGGTCGTGCCCGCTGTGCGTTGCGACAAGTGCACGCTGCCACACCCTGTGTTACATCATAAACATACACTGTTGCACCGCGTACGCCATTCCCTCATTTTTTTTTGTCTCAAAACTATATCTAAATAACTTTAAAGTGTATATGAGAGCAAGCGATAATCTAACATATTTTAAACATTTATATATTTCTAACTGTAATAAACTTATATTTTACCAATTATATTTTCTCTAAATTACGTCGGTGCGGTCTACTTGTGCACTAGGCGCACGATTGCCATGTGACCCTTAAAAAAAGCACTTCATTAGTTCATAACATTTCCCATTGTAATAGTTGGAAAACACCACCCATTTTAGTCAATCGCTGTACTGCATTTGATGAGACACACCTCTTCTGCTTAGAGAGCTTTTTTCTAAACTTTTTACAATGTCTTACACTACACACAACATGCAACCATCATCTTCATCAATATTCATGGTCTGTAAAGTAGGCTTCCACCTGTGATAGCCATACACCTGCAAGTTACATAACCGACGTTTTCCCCACTACCAGAGGTAACATAGTTACATACACTGCCCACAGCACAATGTAATATCATACGGCCCAGGGGCACTATCATGCATAGATAATGAACACACGGACACAGATAGATAGTGGAAGTGGGTATGAGCACATGCGCTCAACACCTTTTTATTGCCAGGGTCACATATCCAGTAACGTCTGTGGTGGATGCGTGTGGAGTCAGTGTAAACCATTCCTCAAGGAATAGTTGCAGCTATCATCTACTACACAGTAATCATTGGATCACACACAGACATTCAATAATAAATGAATCAATAGTTTGTACTGCAGTAAGGTAGGGACAGTAGATGTGAAGTAATACAGAAACATATTCTATCGTAAAAGAAACACAACTTATGGTATACTGAGACACAATTAATAGATCAGAAATAATACACAAAAAGATTTTATCATAAAGGGTCCATCAGTTTTAGTGCACTCAGAAAGCCACATCAAAATCATTCAGCATGTCAACAACCAGCAATGATGTGTGCTGTAGACGGGCAGGCCGTACTTGGAGTAATATCTGTTACCATCAACAGAACATCATCAGCAATAGCAACTCAATCTAAATTGTGAACACTGCTGTCTACAGTGTAGGCCAGAGAGAGAGGTCAGCAAGGGCCCACAGCTACATAAGGTGGAATTCAGCTACACAGTTTGTCGTAAGCGAAGCAACAAAAGCGTGTCTGGAGCCTGTAATAATACGTATTCATGGTGTAGACTGAGCGCACTGGAGCAATGTCTTTTCCTACAGAACTGCGTCATCTACAAGACCAGCTCGATCCGAATTGTGAACACTGCTATCTGCAGTGTTAATTGTAAACAGTACTCACACAGACATTCATGAATACTTTCTCTCACTTCCTCTTAACAAAAGACAACAACATCAATTGCAGAAAAATCTGCAATAAATAAAACAAAACAATTCAAATACCATTTCTGCTGTCTACAGTGTAGACTATTCAGTGTTCCTTTGCACTTGCAAATTAAATTTGGTCATTGTACTAAACCTATAAGTCATTTCAAAAAATGTCTATAAAGAAGTATACTAAAATCATAATATGTATATTCCAATAGACGTTGTAGTTACTTGACTACTGGATTCTATAATTAATCGATCTGAATTGTGAACACTTCTGTCTGCATTGTAGGCCAGACTCACTATTCATTAACACCTGACAGCCATGTGCCTGTAAAAGAGTCTTCCAGACACAATAAATATAATTTAATAATATTCTTTAATGGAGCTTGTAAATCAGCCTCCACATCTATCCCAGTATATCAATTGAATGCCCCTTTCCACCTGCTAGCAGTCAGCTGTAATTAATTTAAAATTTCCATAGCGCATTTCCTTTTGAAAAGAAATCTTCATTTTTCATGTGTGTCTTCATCCCGCTCGTCGCCAATGTAAAAGAGTCTTCCAGACACAATAAATATAATTTAATAATATTCTTTAATGGAGCTTGTAAATCAGCCTCCACATCTATCCCAGTATATCAATTGAATGCCCCTTGAGCATTCCTTCAGTCTTAACATTCTTTTTAGAACTAATTACATCATAGTGTAATTTACACATTACTACAGTACCGTTCAATTCGAAAGCATGGACTTGCTTGCAGCAGATCAGAAGGGGTACACAGAAATAATATCAAACTTCAACTTCTGACATCCTCAATCATACAATTAAGACCCCATTTCACTGTTCGGACCTGCTGTACCACAGTGTACTCCACCGACTAGTGTCAACCAAGCCCAATAATAATGTGCAACAGTTAGCTACGGAAACACTAAGTCTGATGCACCTCAACAGAGGGAGTTCTATGAAAACCAATCAACAAATAATATCGGACATCTCCCACTATGGAATCAAGACACCGTTCCACTGTTGGGACCTAGAGTTGGTTGCACCTGGTCAAAAGGAGTACCTTCATCTCCACTCTCAGATGCAGTTCTAACTTCATCCATTGTGGGATCAAAGGACCGTTCCACTGTTGGAACCTACACTTCATTGCACCTGATCAGAGGGGTTACACACAAATCATCACACACTTTAACTTCTCACATCCTTAATCACAGAATCAAGACCCCGTTTCACTGTTCGAACCTGCTGTACCACGGTGTACTCCACTGACTGGTATCAACGAAGCACAATAATCATGTGCAACAGTTAACTACGGAAGCACAGTGTCTGATGCACCTCAATGGAGGAAGTTGTATGAAAACCAAGCAACAAGTAATATTGGACATCTTCCATTCTGGGATCAAGACACCGCTCCACTATTAGAACCTAGAGCTGGTTGCACCTGGTCGAAGGTGTTACACAGAAATAAACACAGACTTTAACTTCTGACATCCTCAATAATAGAATCAAGACCCCGTTTCAGTATTCGGACCTGCTGTACCGCGGTGTACTCCAGTGACTACACTCAACCAACCCCAATAATCCTGTACAGCAGGTAGCTACTGAAGCACAGAGTCTGATGCACCTCAGCAGAGTGAGTTCTGCGAAAAACAAGCAGCAGGTAATATCGGACATCATCCATGGTGGAATCAAGACACCGTTCCACTGTTGGGACCTAGAGTTAGTTGCACCTGGTCGAAGGGAGTACCTTCATCTCCACTCTCAGATACATTTGTAACATCGTCCATTGTGGGATCAAGACGCCATTCCACTGTTGGGACCTACAGTTGATTGCACCTGGTCAGAGGGGCAACACAGAAATTATCACAGACTTTAACTTCTGACACCCTAAATCATAGAATCAAGACCTCGTTTCACTGTTCGGACCTGCTGTACCGCATTGCAATTTTAACTTCATGCATAGCAATGGCTGCTTCATTTTCCAGTATTACTCGTCCAAGAAGATCATGACTACATGGACCACTACTTTCACTATCTTGAGAACTTTCATTACTAATTTCAGCTGTAATAGTTTTTTTCTGTTTAACTTCATCATTCAACATTTTTAAATATATAGCAAAAATTGTAAATGCTACGCTACTTTTACATGTATTACAAGAATCTTCGTAACAGTCGAAGTCTCCAAATAATTCACTTTCACTACACCATGAATGAAACAGTTGCACAAGTGCTAAATAGTAAAATTCTCCCTTATCTAAACTTTCACAACTAACTTTCTTGTGGTTTATGAGATTACTTTTTGCATGTTTTACTAAACAACCATGACATCCAACTACTGCATCTTTTCCTTCTTTTACATTCTCTTTAACATTTCAAGGTGTAATGTTGAAGTACTTCATACAGACATAGCTGTTCCACATGTTGACTCCTTTTCGGTTAGTACGTAACCAACATATTCGTTTTAAGATTGTCTGTACTGTCTGCTTCATTTACTGCTAATTCTTCAATTTCTTCAAATCATTTCAAGACTCCATTTCGTTTGCAGGCAAGACCTAAACTTACCCAAATGATTCCTCGTGACTTTGAATTTAAACTTGAAGAGCACAATCAGTCTGAACATCCATACAATCCAATTTCTCGGTGGGAAAGCATTTTCAAAGTAAAGCTGCACAATTCTTTACTAAGGCTTTTCTCTTGTGTAATTTCTTCCCACAGTTCTTTCATCTCTATTTTTTCTGATTTTGTTATGTACGATGTAACGTAACATGCGACAGCAATTGAGTTATCTGCAACATACTGAATGTCCATGTTCGAATTCCACATTTTTAAAATGACTGGATTGTAATCATTGATATACTTTGACACTTCTCTTCTTTTTAACTTGTAGTTATTCTTTTTAGATTTCCGAGTTATTGTGTGCCTTACAGAAGAAGAAAACATTATTTACTCTTCCTTTACAAATGACTAGACAGGAGAAACCAAACCGATATCTGGTGTAAAATATTCCTTTAAAGTTGTAGTTTCTTCTGCAATACTTTCAACAACTGTGACTTTGGAAACATAAAACTTGCTATCTCAAGCTTCTATCTCCTTCTTCTCTTGGTATCTCACATGTCACATACTATTTAATGAAAGACAATACTGTTTCATCAGAATCATTTCCAAATTTAGGTTCATCCTTGATCCATAGTAGCATATGTATATGAGGTGCACCTCTTGCTTAATACTCCTTTCTCCAAAAGAAATCGGTAACCTCTCCAAGAGCTGTATTCTTTTTATTGCAGATAAAATACATTATAGGTTGAAACCTGTCATTACAATATCTGCAGACATATATAGGATCCAATGAACACAGTTCACCACGATTCTTTATTTCAACATTTTTTATATTGGAATTCGCTTCTCTTAGAAAGTCAATCAAATCTTCCCATGCATACTCTGCACAGCAAGTGAGACAAACCATGTACTTGTACTTGTTTTTGTTTTTGTACTTGTAACATACACTTGAGTTCTTCATGACGACAATACCAGTACTCATTTGTTCCACGTTGACATGCCATCAAATTGATTAAGTGTCCTTCTAAATTTTCATCTCTTTCTTGAAGTTTCTCCACAAATTCTTTCGTAGAAAGAATTTATTGATGAACTTTAGTTTTTAGTATGTGGTTCACTGCATACGACAAAGAAGACAGATCACTTTCAAACAAAAATGTGAAATATGTATAAAATGCACAGTCGAAATCTAGGATCTTCAGAATATAATCTGAAATTTCAAGTGGTCAAATAGAGAAAGTGGACAAGTCAAGGACTGAAGATATTTATGAACATTACACAAACTGTCCTTTGCATTCAAAAGAAGTAATAGGAAACAGTATTGAGTTATTTGAAATGAAAAAAGCACAGGGAACTCCAATAAGTGTATGGGAGAAAACCTTGGAAGGTCAATATTTTCCACAGCTGTTTCCTACAGGAGAAGGTGGACGGTATAATGATCCACCTGTACCGATTGCAGCTTCAGAATATCGATCAACAGGATTCATCTTCTAAACTTATTACCTGTTCACCCACATTTACAGTTTTGTAATAAATATTTTTCTCTATAAGATATAAGGTAGCCTTTTCAACTTTATTAACACCCACAAAATCTTTCCATATTTTCCGACTTTTTGTTACTACAACATTTAATAGAATGACTACTGCCTAATTTTCCTCTTTCACTCCAGAAATAGTTTCAATATTTTTCTTAAAATCCAAAGGTAAGTACACCACTCTTCCTTCAAACCTCTTTGCAAGTCTGTTGGTTACGGTTTACATGTTTTAGGCTCCATCCGAATTATAGTTTGAAAAGTATTAACACATTGAATTAGAACAGCCTCATATGTATTCAATTCTGCCAGTTCCTCTGGAATAGCTACTAATTCTAACTTATTCTGTACTGCTCTAAAAGGCATTTTGTTCTCTTCTAATTTGTTATAACAATATTTACATATACGTTGTTCACTACCTAACTCAAATTGACCTTCCACCAACAAGTAAATTGTAAATTGTACCCACTTACCATTGTTCTCCTTTTCACTTTTCAAATACAAATCAACATTCCTACTTTGACTTTCAAAATCAGTACGTCGACAACAAATACAAACATAGTCTCGTATTTCACACCACACTATATTAAACTTTCCAATTTCTTCTTCAAATTGATTAGTGCTAATCACTTTCCCATCTCCGCCAACATCTGTAATTGTCAAATTTTCACGTTCTATGAACTGCTCCTCTGAACCAAAATATCGCATTTCAGTATCATCACACTTTTTTTGAACAACTAATAAAGAAGCATATAAAAGTACTCAGTTCACTTAAAAATAATGCAGAACGTTTTACATAGTACACTTTCCTCACAAACTTCCACATTTCTGAATAACATACTGCTAACATCCTCAACTGATAAAATGCACTTTTACAAACTTTTCTTCAAAGACAAGCCATAGAATGCCCATACTTCTCAGTATATTTTCTTACGTGACATAGATCTAGTCCTTGTAACAACTTAACGTTCTGTTTAATACTTTCTCTTCAAAATCACAATGAATAACTTCTGTTTTAAATTGAAAGCACTATCCACTATACTTTCAATACGCTGTTTCTCTTTCAACTCAAAAACATTCCTTTTATATTTGAAGCATTCTTTCATTGAATTCTGAATCACTCTAGATCGAAAAAGACTCGGACGATTTTCATGAAACTCCTTTTGTCTCTGAGTGACAGATACTATTTCTTTATCATCTGGTATTTGAAATTGAACTCTGCTTCACCTTACTTGAAAAATTCCTATTTTTCCTCTTGTGTGATCCTTTTTTCATCTTGTACTTATAGTAGAACAAAGTTTTTCTGTACTACTACCATTTTTACAAACTTTTGCCTTTTGCACAAATATATATTTTTCTTCTCTTTTCTTTTTTTTTACTTCTTCTTGGAATTTCCAAATTTTAATCCAAACAAAATAATTTTCTGAAAAGAAAAAATAGATGCAATTATTTTTCACATTTGTTCACTGTGTTAAAATTATAACATACAATTACAAAACTTCCACTAACGACTTCTACACCCAGTGCTGCAACGTGATTGAACATGACAGAGCAGTACTAACATGACAAGTAGTGCCATAGAACATACAGCAAGTATTTATTTAATTATTTACAAACACCTTTACAATTTAGATGTAACTGCACTACCTCGTACTTTTCACCTCTCCACTGCACCCCACCACCCCACACCACTCTCTCTGCAACCCACCACAGACAACTTTATAGATAGTATTTTTAAAAATATTTAATCTATGTACTTAAGATGATATTATCAACCAAAAAGCACACACAAAAATTACCATTATTAGCCTACAATTTTATCTACAACTTTCCAAACATAACACTGCCCCCGCGGTTTTAAGTGCCGGGGGGGAGGGGTGTTTGTGGGTGTCTGAGCAACAACACTTTATTTTAGGTGGCCTCGAAACAAGTCTTTATGGGGGTCTACTTTCGGGCCTCGCAAACCTCATCCCCTTTGTTTTTTCTTTATTGCACTGCAGTGAGACTGTGAGAGCATGCACATTACTCACTACTTAGAAGTGCAGACATCATGCCAGGTGACTCGTATTGTAGGAGAAGGGAAATCCTTTAAAAAGACACTTTTTCTCTCAGAATTTCCCTTCTCTTTTTGCAACGCAGGAACAACATCATCGTGGGGTAATTAGCAAACGCACCACCAGGCGCGCATCACCCATTGCCCCGGACTCTCTCAAACAGCTTCCCGAGCGCACACACACAGTCGCACCTGAGTACTTCACAGGTTTTCAAAAGATCATTTTTGGTAAAGAAGACTCTGTACTTTTTTCACCCCTTTTTACAGCCCCTACATCCCCACTCTGCCTTTTGCTGAAAAAATTAAGCTCCCCCGAAATTTCGCTCTGATTGCGCCTCTTGAAATGACCACAAGCAAGCAACTCCAGCACGAACCTGCTCTGACCTTACTCATTCTCTTGTTTTAGGGCTACGAAAACACACGCTTTGCCTGCCTCACTTAGGTCTCACACCCCCTCTTTAATATGAACATAAAAGCTTTCCACTTACTTTTATATTCCTATACTGTACTTCACATGGAAATATAGAAATCAAGGTTCTCACCACCCCAAATTACCTCTCTGGTATACTTTTTCAAATGTAAGAAATACAGGTATTCAGTATCTGTCAGTCACGGCCACTTTTAAACAGTTACCTATATACAACTCGACAAAACGTTATGTTTCTAAATTAACGTCTTACACTTAAAAGCTCCTTTACATTTCTTTCGCTATATGTACCTTCTTTAAAACACCACCAGAGAAGGATGGTGAAGTATGCTCCACAAGAGCAACTCAAAGCTTTGTTATTCTTTATAAAATAATCTGCCTGTCAATGCTTTTCGCAAACATTTACAACCCCTTAACAGGCTGGATGGATGAGTATAATACGTCCTATTTAGGATCGGGGGCGGACGATGCCCGAAAATAAGAACGTATAGTTGAATAAAAGGCAAGTGGATGCATGGCCAGATGCATCAATGCATATATACATAGATGGATGTATCAATGTATGAATGGAAGGATAAATACATACAGGGACCAGTACTTACGATAGACTGGTTGACTGATAGATGCTTAGGATTGGTTATGGGACAGATGTATCTATGGATATACAGGCGTATGGCTGCATGAATGACACAGTGCTTACAATAGGCGAGTGCGCTCATAGATGCTTAAGATAAGTGCAGGAACAGATGTATGTATGTATATAAGTAGGAATGTATGCATCAATTAAAAGATGGTTGGATGGCGCAGTTCTTAGGATAGATGAATGCTGGGCTTTAATTGAGCCGGGTCTGAGGACCAGCACTCATTTTCAAGGAGCCTCCAAAAGGGTCTCTATCAGGCTTTATTTTTAGCCCTCGCAAACATAGTCAACTTTATTTTCGGCCCTCGCAAACATAGTCAATTTTTGATTTTTTTTTTATTGCACTGCAGTGAGAGCACACACAAAAATTACCATTATTAGCCTACAATTTTATCTACAACTTAACAAACAATTTTTTTTTCCAAACGTAGGATAATTGGAGTGGATTTTCTAAAGCACACAATGATTCTTATCTTGATTTAGACAACGGCCCAACTTGCATAGCCCACATCCCTTTAAGTGCTTTGACCCCCCCCCCTTTTAGAGGACCCCCACTTTCTGAAACGCTCATAAGAAAAGCGTATTAAAACATGCAAATTTGCGAGTAAAACATATACAATGCCATAGGGCACTTTATAAGTGTTCCCAGTGGTACTACATAACCTTTATTAGCTCGACATCTGCACATTACTATATTCTGTGTTTTAATCAGTAACATACCCACCTCCCCCACACCCACAACCACCCACGCCCTTCCTTAACCATACAAAATAAAAAAGAAACCCCCACCATTCCTAGTAGCGCCACTATACCCATACACAGGCTTAATTTTAACAGGTGTGTGCCGGAACACTTATCAACAAAAAGTATTCAAACATGCAAAATCGCGGGAAAAACATAAACAATACCATAGCATGGTTAATAAATGGGCCCAGTGAAACTACATTACCTTTACTAACAACACATGCCCATGTTACAAATGTTCGTCATATAATCAGCAACATACGCACATCCCCCACCCCGACCCATACCATGCCTAACCTTACGAAATCAAACAACGAACCCCTGCACTCCTGTTACTGCCATTATAGCCATTGATAGACTTAATGTCAACAGGTGTTTGCCGGAACGCTCATCAGCAAAAGCTATTAAAACGTACAATTTTGCAACTCAAACATACACCATACCACAAGACGGTTTATAAATAGTCACAGTACCACTACACCACCTCAACACCCACCCTTGCTTAACTTTACGCAATAAAAGAAAGAGCCCCACAAACGTAGAAGCGCCACTATAGCCATACACAGCCTTAACTTCAACAGATGTCTCCTGGAAAGCTCATCAGCAAACCGTATTAAAACATGCAAATTTGCGGGTAAAACATATACCATGCCATAGGGTGCTTTATAAGTGCTTCCAGTGGTACTACATCTCCTTTAGTACCTCCACATCTCCACGTTACTATATTCTGTATTTCAAACAGCAACATAACTACCTCCCCCACACCCACCCCGCCCTTGTTTAACAGTACGAAATCAAACAGAATCCCCCCATTCCTAGTAGCGCCACTGTACCCATACACAGGCTTAATTTTAACAGGTGTCTGCCGGAACACTTATCAGCAAAAAGTATTCAAACATGCAAATTGGCGGGTAAAACATAAACCATCCCATAGCACGGTTTATGAATGGGCCCAGTCGAACTACACCACCTTCACTAGCTAGACATCTATATGTTACGAAAGTTGTTTAAACACTCTGTAGAGTGTATAGCAGGGCATAAGAGAGTAAACAAAGTTCTAATTCCCAAACTTTTGATATACAGTCCCTTTACTGTATCTATATTAAAGATATTAAATGGAATGAATAAATTGACGAGTGTCTCAAAAGGGATAGTGAAGCTCACCATCAGTAAAACACGACCCACTTCAACACCTACATATATCCGCCACAGCGACACAGCCTGACAAATAGTATCACTTATAATCGCATGTAGTTCTCTAATGTCAACAGTCATACAGAAAATATACCGCACATTTACATTTTTTTATTTTTCACACATTTATAAAACATCTCTTCTAAAGAAGCACTCCCCAACTACTTCTATTCCATAAGAACAGACAATAATTAATACGTTTACTACCATATATTTTAGTGTATCTACCTTTTTATTATTCACTAGTCAGAAACTACAAAAACTATTCACTATACCCAAATGTAAACCAGAAACCATATTCATATTTATCTCAACTTAGGATCACATGATTCAAACTATGCGTACATATAAAAGGAACTTATCCCTTTTCCTATCTCCATCTCCTCTCCATGTAATCTCAAAACACTGTACACAGCCCCACTGTACAATAACCTACCCTGACTTACAGTCAAACCTACCTCTCAGTGTCAAAAATAAGACCACAACCTGCCCACATAGCATTTCTGCATTTGGTTTTATCGCTTTTAACTTAATAACACATACGTCTCCTACCACCAGCCCCTCACTCCACTATTTCCACAAAAAGTATCAGTTGCAAACGTGCAACATTTTCTTTATCTCCCCAAATACATTACAAACTCAAATTAACGCTGTACCTCATTTTCAAAACAATACAGTCCTATAAAGATGACAAATTACACTTCTTCTCTGGGAACAATTCCTAAACATATATAAAATACTTATATAACAACAGCTCAAATTTTATGCATATTTTATAACCAATATCAAACACCACACTTTACTAACACTATATTACTTTGAAATAAAAAATACTTTCAAAATTAAAAACATCACCTCAAATACTTAATCAATACTATAAAACACATAACACACCTTGTTCATATCTAACTCACCTTTGTAGTTGCTATCCAGATTTCAAATGACACACGCATACAATTCTCTCTTACTCACATAGTACATGTAAAGCTCCGACTTCATCAAGAATGAAACTAGGAATGGCACAATTTCTCTGCCGCTCCACACATAAATACATGTAAAGAACAAATCAGAATACTTCATTCCTTCAACGACATTCCAAAACTTATCTCCATTGGTTAATTTTGAATTTTACTTCCGAAATGCTACTTATTATTCCACGCCACATACAGGTCACAAGTTCAACCTATTTTATCACCACACTTTCTGGAACCTTCTACGACACCTGCAGGTTAAAAGTTCATCATTTTTTTTAACCTAACGATATACTTTTGCAACATTTTATCGAACATTCAACGGCACGTGCACA
The DNA here is from genome assembly GCF_964204655.1 of Triturus cristatus. NCBI lineage: Eukaryota > Metazoa > Chordata > Amphibia > Caudata > Salamandridae > Triturus > Triturus cristatus. The sequence continues at coordinate 804,385,136 of NC_140592.1, read as the reverse complement.
TTAAAAGTTCACAATAGGGGTCAGTAGTTCATCAGCTTTATTCCCAACTCCAGCAGCACCTCACCTTACACCCCCAGTGCCATCCGACCCGTAGGAGTCAGTGCTTTCCACTTTCCAAATACCAAATTCATTTCATACACACAAATTTATCTTCGCACTCCCTATATAACACCCCCTAAGCACCATACACAAGTTACAATGTTCGAAACGAAAGTTCCTCCAAGTAGCTATAACTACATACTGACACTACTTGCACAGATGTGGCACAGCGGCCAGAGCACATGACTTCACAGCATATGACACACAGTTTGGGCTCACGCTTTCATCCCCGAGTCCGTCAGCAGCTCAGCTTAGCAGCATGAGACTCTACACACTACCTCACATATTTTCCGTACCCCAGAACTTTCAGACCAGTACGGGTCAGTAGTTCGTCCTAGTAGTTATAAACACATGCTGACACTACTTCCACAACTATACTTCAGCGGCCACGACACATGACTTCACAGCATAAGACACACAATTTAGACTCACGCTCTAATCCCCGAGACCCACACCACCTCACCTTAGCAGCATCACACTCTAGGCAATACCTCACTTAATTTTCGTAGCCTAGCACTTTCACACCGGTAGGTATGATTAGTTCACTTCGCACCCCATCTATAGTACACCCTAAACACCCCACAGAGGTTACAGTGTTCCTACCCACCTATTTCCCACTATTTTCACCCTTTTTTCCCCTCACTCGCTTCAACGGAATCACAAAATGGCGGCCAACACTTCCTCCTTCCATGAGACTCTAGACAATACCTCACATATTTTCCGTACCCAGGTCTTTCACACCACTACGGGTCAGTAGTTCATCCTAGTAGGTATAAACACATGCTAACACTACTTCCACAACTGTACTGCAGTGGCCAGAGCACATGACTTCACAGCATAAGACACACAGTGTGGGCTCACGCTTTAATCCTCAAGTCGCGCACAAGCTCATCTTAGAATCATCACACACTAGCCAATACCTCACTAAATTTTCGTAGCCTAGAACTTTCATACCGGTAGGTATGATTAGTTCACTTCGCACCCCCTCTATAGCACACCCTAAACACCCCACAAAGGTTATAGTGCTCCTACCCGCCTCTTTCCCACATTTTTGCCCTTTTTCCCCCTTACTCGCTTCAACGGAATCACAAAATGGCGGCCAACACTTCCTAATTGCAAATGCTCGCAGCGCTCGCAGTCAATCAGCAGCAAGCTGTGCTCGTAACGCCTCAGGCAATCAGATGGCAGAATTCCCAAATATCGATATCTGTAAATTTCGGTATTTCTCAAAAACTACTGAACGGATTTACACCAAATAAACAAAAGCGTGCTTTCTAGACCAAGACCCTTCTCCCTGCCAAATTTGGGGTAATTCTGTTCACCCGTTCGACCTGTAGCCTTGTCTAAAGTTTCCTATGGAAATTAACATTGAAAAAACACATTTTGGGACCCCCTTTTTCTCAGCCCCCCCTTGACGAATCACCCCCAAACTTTCAACATAGGAGCCGATCTCAACAAAGAATTAGTTTTGAAAATTTCACGAAGATTCATCAATTGGCGCCAAAGTTATTCCGAATAGAATGTTGCCATTTTCCTATAGTAACTAGGTCCAAACTATAACTACCTACTGGCGATACACGCAAATATTCCATACGGGACTCTGTTTTTTTTTATATGCCTTCACTACCCAAGTTTTTATATTGGCGCATATACAAGTAAAACCTTTATGCAACGCTTATAGATTATATCAGCTAGTCGTCTTATATATGTGTTGGACAATAAATGTGAGGTTTGAACATCAGGTATTGTGCAAAAGATACAGCTAAAGAGATTACATTGGGCCAACAAGTAAGACCTGTCAATCGCTAGGCAGAAATGTGATTATGTTACAAAAGTAATTTTTGCACTGAAGATTATGAATACATGTTCGATTATTTTTATCCTTATTTTCTAACACACTGTTAAATGTGATTGTGTTTTTTATATCGATTCCATTAGAAAAAAAAATGTATGTCATGGTGATTGTTTTATACTGCCACCTGCACAATCAAATTTCGTGCTGACGTAAAGAGGGGTAAATCCTTCATTTCAAATGCCAACAAAAGTTTTACTTTTCATTCTTGAAAACACAGGCTTAGCAGTTGCTACTACAAGGTTGTGCTATAGGTCACATTGCAGGCTTTGCTTCACATGTTACTGGAATAAAGTTTTACAGCTTTCTTATAAAAGGGTCAAATGTTCCAATTTAATTGCGAAATCTTTTTCATTTTTAGGCAAGCAGACATTGTGGGAAGCTGTTTAGCAGGCTCAGCTGACCACTCTGAAAAGTCAGTGCCATTATCCACTGTGTCAGCCACCGCATACACCATTCTTAGGAGTTTAAAAACGATAATTTGGTGATTTTGAAGGAGTTGTTATTTTTTTGAGTCACATTTCTCTCTGGCAGTAGAAAACATTTTTTCAGCATGCTCACTAAAAATAGATGATCGGAAATTGGACAGAATTAGGCAAACTGACTTGTTCATGGGGGATCTCCTTTTACAGATGTTGGGAGTAGGGACCAAATCTGGCGATTGCCATAGCTGTCCTTAAGGCATACATCCAGCCAAATTAGTCAAATAAGAGAACTTCTTCGGTCATCTATTTCCTCATGACAACGATCTGCTAATCCAGATAAAGAAACGATTGCAGTGAAGATCTGCAAGACAAGGGTTCCTTTAGGTTTCTACTTCGACTGGGCAACATTTTTTGTGATAGATCTGATCATAAAAGAATTCTGCATTCCTCAAAGAATCTGCTTTGACGGTGGAGCAGCTGTGATATGAGAGATGTTGACTATCCTGATGATTATTGTTGGCTATTCTTGTTCTTTTTCTAGCTTTAAGTTCATTTTACTTTATTTAGATAGTAGAGGGCCCGGTGTACAAACATTCACATTTGCGAGTCGCAAATTGCATCCAATTGTGACTCACAAATGTGAATTTACAACAGTGTCTCAGACACTTTGCGATTCTCAATGGGGTAGAAAATTGCATGCCTCATTAATATTCATGAGGCAGTCGCAATTTGCGACCCCATTGGGAATGGCCAGCACTCACAGGGATGGTGGCCTGCTGGGGTCTGCAGACCACCATGTGTGTGACTGCTTTTTTAATAAAGCTGTTTTTCTTTTTTAAATGCAGCCCGTTTTCCTTAAAGGAAAGCGGGATGTATTTAAAAAAGAAAAATGAAACTTTTCAGTTTAATTTTTTCAAGGGCATGCAGTGGTCCCTGAGACCACTGGCTGTTCTTAAAAAATATTTTCTCACATAGGGGAAGGGGTCCCCTGGGGACTCCTTCCCATTTGCGAGTGGTTTATCACCTACTTCAAGTAGGTGGTAAACTGCAAGTGTTTTGCGAGTACATGGCAGCGAGTCTCACTATTAAGAAGGGACACCCCTTCCTAATAGCGAGAGTCGCAAATGCTTTTTTGTGAGTCACTGACACTAAAGATAGCATTTGTACTTGCCATTGCCCTGTTTTGCGGTCACAAGCGGGAGGATTGCCCGTTTGCGGACGCAAAAAAGGCTCATACATCTGACCCTAAGTCCGTTAAAGTGCGAACAAGTTTTTAAAAGAAGTCAAACACATTTCTGATTTACAATGTACTAAAAATATATAAAACTAATCGCAGCTAGCAGTATAAAGTGCAGATGCGTAATTGTAATAACATAATAATCATAAAATCATTTAACAAAGAAAGTTCAGCATGTCTGCAATTATGGCCCAGAGTTTTTAAGATTGGTTGACAAAATTAATTACTACTATCGACGCCTGCAAAGCAGCATAATGTGACACTGTTATTTACAGTACTTCAGTAATTTGTAAAGTGTTATGCTCTGTAGAAAGTAAAGTGCTAAGTCTAGTACAAATCAGAAGATACGAACAAACATTGCATAAGTCAGTTGACTTCTCTAAGGAAATGGTGGCTAAAAGTTAAAAAAATTAGAAAAAAATGGCCTTACATAATGGTATGTATCTATGCCTTGTCCGCCACAGAATCTGGGAGGAGACGTTCATTTTTAAGCTATTCCAATGAGCCAGAAGATGTATTTGTCTCTTGATCTATCAAGATCTTCGTTCATTTTGCCTAGTTTTTAGGGTGCACTGGTAGGATACTTTTACTTAATTCCTCCTTGATATATACCCCAAAGTATTTAATGGATTCCTTTGCCAGCTTAAATGGTGTAGGTTTTATTGTTCCCCTCTCTCTGTAAGTACTGTTAAAATAAGGGACGTTTGTATAGCAATTTTGTATCACGGTACCACAGCAATATTCTATAGTACCTGCAACAAGGTTGGTTCTGTGAGTTGAGCATGTCATCATCCACAAACAGAAAAATTAAATTCCCCTCTATCCCACCAAATAGTACTCCCATAAGTTTCACTGAGACCTTTATCATATTTCTAGCAGTTCTATGGTAATGGCAAACAGTGATGAAATATTGGGCACCTCTTCTCCACTCCTCTTCCCACCACAAACTATTCTGAAAATGCTCCATTCCCTAAGATCCTAGTTTGGGATGTTTAGTATGAAGCTATGACCATTTCATGAGCGTGTTCACTAGCCCAAACATCAACATTACTGCCCTCATAAAGGACCAACTCACCCTGCCAAATACCTTCTCAGCATCTACGTCAATTATGACCGTGCTTATTCTTTTCCTCTTGCCCTTTTTGATATGGCGAGCTTAATTCCCAATAGTATCGAAAGTCTGTATGTCTTGATGAAGCCTGATTGCTCTTTGTGTATCTAATACATGAATAATTCATCTAGCCTGTGGGCCAGGACTTTCAAGCGTAGGTATTATTTATGTTTTAGAGTACAGTTGCTCTATAGGCCTTGCAGTCCAGATGCTCTGTCCTAGACTTAGGGTGTTAAATGAAATCTGCCTCCATCATTGTTGGCTTAACTCCTCCGTTGTTTGCTATTGATTGCAAAACTTTGGTCAATGTTGGCACAATCTGTGGGGGAAAATACTTTATAACATGCACATGTGAAAGTATCAGGTCCGGGGGCCATAAACAATCTTTTTCCTTTAACTGTGACCCTGATTTTTTGAGTCACATTTCTCTCTGGCAAAGGAAAACATTTTTCAGCATGCTCACTAAAAATAGATGATGAGAAATTTGACAAAATGTACGCAATAGTGCTTCTCTCTATGCTTCTATCATTCGAGTGAAATGAAGGTCTTGCCGGAATACATTACGCTTCTGAGGGGAGTTAGGAACCCACATGGATGGGGCTGTGTCAAACACCCTAAATATGGCAGCCTTATCTCTTTCACTGTATTTTAAGGCTAGCAGTGCCCGTTCAGATTCATTTATTAATATCACATGGAGGTGCCCTCTAACAGAGGAAAATTGACACAGTCAATTTTTGAGTCTGTACATTTGTACTCTTCAGCTTGTTTTAGGTCAGTTTCACCTCTCTTTTTGCATTCTTCAACACAATCCTCATCACTTCAATGAATGATGAATTAATATTTTGCTGAAAAACACTTTCTTCAAGTAAACTCTCTCATATCACCTTACAGTAATTTCAATGGTGACTATAATGCTAAGCAAAATAATTCAGAAATAAAATAATCTACACCAATACCACCATAACAACCTGAAACCTCACAAATGCACCACACACCAAGCAGTGTTATGCTCCCCTCTGCTAGGAAAAAAAAGCAGACTCTTTCATCTAAAATAATCACCAGTCTAACTTCTATTGGTCAACATGGTCTTGCATGCTTCTTGCCAGACTACATGACCTTATGCGTAAGTACCGTTTATTGAAACATCAGACTGCACAACACAGGATGGCTGCCTTGGTCTCAATTGCTTCTCTTAACACTACAGAACCTTGTGTATTCCAAATGTATTTACAGTCAAACACACCCTTCCAACAGATTAGTGAGCATGTCATGGCAGGGCACCAGGGAGCTTTACGTAAGCAGTACCCCTGCCCGCCGGTAGGTGGCGTCATTCTCCTCTGTGTGGCGTTGTTGGTGTCATCTGCGCCGGAAGTGATGTGTGCATTGCCTATACAGGCACCACCCCAGTGTGCTGACGTCAATTATTTTCTTTCTGTGTCAGTTAAAAAGTGACTGGGGGTAGCTCTCGTCAAATCTGCTTTGACTGGTGCAGAAAGAAAATAACTGGTGTCAGCATGCTGGGGTGGCATCTATATAGGCACCGGACACATCATTTCCAGCGCAGACAACAACAACAATGCCACAAAGAGCCAAAAGATGCCACCTACGGGTGCTCAGGAGTACAGCTCTCAAAAAAAAGTTCTGGATCCAGTCTGATGCCTGGGGAACATTCTAAGGTAAGGACTCTGCGGCTAAATAGAGTCTTTACCAAATAAGGTGTTGCCAGCAGTAAGTATCTTGTTCATTAAATCTAATCCCGCCGAAAGCCAATGGTTTCCCTATTGTTGCTTAAATTGGTGTGGGAATAGTAATTCTAACCCCTCCGAAGTCCATGCTTTCCCTACTGTTCCTTAGACTTGAGTGAGAATAGTAAATCTTACCTCTCCGAAGTCCTTTGCTTTTCCTACTGTTGCTTAGAGTGATTTTTATTTTCTTATAATTATTAATATTTATGTTTATTGTTAACATTTGTTTAGGTTTCTCATATTAGTACAAGTTTTTTATATTTACTATATTACTTTAGTTTATAATTTTTTATTTATACAGCTTTTTGTTGATTTCTTGTTTCTATTATTATTATTTTTGAACATTTCTAAATGTATTACTTTTAAATAATAAACTTCACCAAATACATTACATTAAAGTCAAAATTTATTTTTAAAAAGTTATATTTTTCCTATTTTTGGTCGATATTCCTGTTAATTATATTTCTGTCACAAAAGTTTATATTTTACATTATAAGTATAGAATCACAGTTTTTTTGGCTAATGATTTGTTTGACACAATATTTTTGTCTCTATATCTTAATGTTCACGATTTTATGTCAGCGATCTGGTGAAAATATACATACAAGTGTGTTTACATGGAAATATGTCTAAATGAGCAGAGCGGTACAGTCTGCTCTTAATGATGATATCAGTGCTTGGATCGTAGGTATAGTGTCTGAAGCTACGCACACCACAAGGCATACGTGGATGAGTGCTAATTCTCTCATATCCATATTTTCTTGAAAGGTGGTTGCACTAAATAATATAGAAATGGTTTGTAGCTCTAAAATATAAGTAATTTGTCATTCAAATCCACAGGATTAAAAATGACAGAGAAAAAAAGTCTATCTGATTAGCGTAAGTTGTACACTGCACAATAATGTTGGGTATAAACCTTCACAAAACTTTCCAAAAAAAGACTCATCCACCTCAGCTTCTTCTTTGAATGTGTAGGGGTGATCCATCAAACCAGAGCCAAGAAAAAAAGGGGTATCCCAAAACACATGTTCTCCATACAATTTTCCAAGTTGAACAGCAATACTACAAGAACGGCTGAAAGGAATTACACCAGATTTGTCAGAAAGTAAATCTTGGTTCCAAAAGTGTGGTTTTGTGATTTGGTATAAATCCATTCAGTGGTATTTGCTAAACTATAGTTCAAAGTCATGCGCCCAACCTCATGCAGCGCACAATGATGGACATCATAGTTTACATTAAAAAAAAAACTATTCATTTAAAAACCCCAAAGGGTAAAGTCATGTTATATCTGGGAATTCAAATGATGACTTACTTTATTTTATTTTATATTACAAAAAAAACATTTAGAAATTCCCTGGAAAAAACAAAGGTTAAAGGGACATTTTAGTTAGGTTAACACACATCATTTTAAACAAAAAAAACACTGAGATTCATAAAGTTATAGTTATGTCAGGTAACTATAACAAGTGCCCAAAATAACTATAAATCATGCCGTCTCTATCAACTGCTGCTTACCTCACATATTAAATCACTTATGACATGTTCTATGACCTCATTGATATAATCACTGCAGTACCTAAAATGACTCTTAATGTCAACACTGTACATGGCAGGTTAATTTAAAGCAGTATGTTTGAATGGACATTTTCACCTAACTATAATGCCCCTTTATCCTACTTTGTTTTGTGAATAGTTTTTTTTCACTGAAAAAACGAAGATTAAATTGAAGTTATAGTAAGGTCTTGTAATAATATAAAAAACTATCGTTATAAACCAAAAAACTTGCTGAGCTAATATATAACTTGCCCTCTGTTATTCACTGCTTATGCAAGCACAAGGAGATGATGTACGAAGTGCTGAAACCTTTCAGACACTCACCCCCAGCCACAGATCTGGGTTGAATCCATCACTGTTCTTTAGCTCACTTTGCCACCCCATTTCAGACCCAGCTATATACAAATCAGTCTTGACACTGTGCCTCATGGCAACAGTCCAGTCCGAACTGTCAAGCCATGTCTCCCATGGACAGGAAACAAGCATCCTGGGGCCGTTTTCGGGGTAATACACTCATCAGCCAGGTTATCTTGAATTGAGTGGCAAATTGAGCAAGGGACCCACGTCTGGGCATACTCTCTCAACTTAGGGCGAACAAAGCAAACACAAAGAGATGATGGACGGTGCGCAGAAACTTTTTAGACACTCATCCCAGTCACAGATCTGTGTTGAATCCATCATCGTTCTTTACCTCACTTCGCAACCCTAGTTCAGAGCCAGCTATATGCAAACCAGTCTTGACCCTGTGCCTCATAGGAACAGTCCAGCCTGAACTGCCAAGCCAGGTCTTTCCTGAACCAGAAACAAACATCCTGACACCGGTTTTGGGGTAATACCACTCATCAGCCAGGCTATCTTGAATCCAGTGGCAAATCGAGCAAGGGACCCACGTCTGGGCATACTCTCTCAACTTAGGGCAAACAAAGCAAACACAAAGACATGATGGGCGGAGCTCTGAAACTTTTCAGAAATTCACCTCCAGTCATAGATTTGGGTTGAATCGATCATCATTCTTTAGCTCACTTTGCCATCCCAGTTCAGACCCAGATATATGCAAATCAGTCTTGACCCTGTGCCTTATGGGAACAGTCCAGCCCGGACTGAAAACCCAGGTCTTCCCTGGACCTGAACCAAGCATCCTGGGACCGGTTTCGGGGAAACACCCCTCATCAGCCAGTCTAGCTTGAATCCAGTGGCAAAGTGAGCAAGGGACCCACATCTGGGCATACCCTGCAAACTTAGGGTGAACAAAGCAAACTAAAGGAGATGATGGATGAAACGCTGAAACTTTTCAGAAACTCACCCCAGTCACAGTACTGTTCTTTAGCTCACTTCGCTCACCCCAGTTCAGACCCAGCTATATGCAAATCAGTCATGACCCTGTGCCTCATGGGAACAGTGCAGCCCAAACTGCTAAACCAGGTCTTTCCTTGTCCAAACATGGGTCCCTTGCACACTTTGCCACTGGATTCAAGCTAGCCTGGCTGATGAGGGGTGTTACCCAGAAACCGGTCCCGGGAATCTTGTTTCAGCAATGAACATGAAAAGATGTGATTTTAGAGTTTTTGAACAACATCATTGTTTGGCAGATATTTATAGATAGTATCCTCCTAATCTGGCATGGTGACAAAAGATCCACCAAAAGTTACCTGTCATTGCTTAACAACAAAAATCTGAATCTTAAATTGACCTGTCATGTTTAGGTCAAACTACCATGACATTTTTTGAACTTTTAATTTTTTGTCAAAAAACTCCAATGTAGGTTATGTAGAAATCACCAAGCCCACAATGCAATAATACCTCCTATAAGTTGAAATTCTATACATCAAATAAGAAGTATCCACAAAATCAAAGACACAGCTGATTGCAACTCTGGAGCCCATCTCCTGTACTTTGCTGGCCATTATCATGTTCACTGATCTACCCTTGATCACTTTTTGCCAGTCTGTTGAAGTGTGAAGTATAAAATAAATACTTGTGGTAAGTAGGTAGTGTCTGTGAGCTTTTTATACCATGCTATTGAGATTCTAGTTACAGTTGAGGCATGCATAAGGTTCAAGACAAAACAATGCAAGCACTGTTACAAATGTGTAAGAAAGATGCAGTCACAACAGCGATGGAAATGGTGCAATTCCTTCAACAATCTCTGTGACTTCAGTGCACTCATGTTTGTCACACATTTATGTGAGTGAGTGTGGAGGTGTGTTTGTGTGTGTGTGGTTATATGACACACAGATTAGCGAGTGTGTGAAGTACTGCATTTGTGAGACAGATGTGTGCGTGTGCATAGGGGAGAAATATTATTTTTTTATTTAGAGAGATTATTTCCAATATGATTTTGTGTGTTGTTTTTTTGGCTGCACTTTCCTTGGAGATGTTATGGGGTGCATGGAGATGTGTAGTGGTGTGAAGGGCTCACAGGTTGTACTTTTGAAAAATGTGTGCTGTTCTATTTTGAAAGGGAGTTGTATTGTATTTGCGTTTATTTCAGACCTCTGTGCATGCGTGTGTGTGTTTGTGTGTGCGTGTGTGTGTTGTCAAATCTATTTGCAATTGCCTAGAGGTGGCAGTATCCAGTCTCTCATCATGGATGTCAATTCACCAAAATGCAAGGGGTAGCGGAAGGGACATCACATGCCCTTTGCCCTTCGCTTTCACTCACACATTCATACATACACGCACTCTGCTTATGTATACACACGCATTCGCTAATACCTGAAGTCCCGCAAGCATGCACACAACATCCATTTAAAAGCATAAAATTAATTTTCCAGCTATTTGTACTCCATTTTTATAACCCTAATAGTGAATAATGTAACATTATTCACTAGTAGTATAAAAAGATTGACAGAAAACAAGGAGAGCTGGGCTCCAACCAATGTCCATAAGGACAAGATGCACCTGTGTTCCTGGCACAGACTTGACCACCTATGAAGCTAGGGATCACAAAGGCAGTGCCAGGGGTCACATGGGACAAGGCAGGGGTCGCGGGAGCAACCACTGGCAACCCTTAAATGATGTCTGTGTCTTTGACCTTACTTGCAGGTCTGAGGTCTGGAATAGTATAATTTTGGCTTCATCCTTCTATGTTTGACTAGGCCAAATATATATATATATATTTACTTTTGGCCTTCTGGACTCGTGTGATGCAATAATGCCAATTAAATATGGTGCCCCAAAGGTATAGAAAGTGCATCTTTTGTGTGTTCTGACATATATGTGTGGGCATATTAATATGTTTCCTTTTCAGAAATATCTGGATTGCTGATATAGGTTTAGATTGTTAAGTGGTGCTCTAAAATGCATTTAATGGAGTGCATTCACCAGGGATTTGGGAGAATGAATCATATGTGTGTTCAATGCTTTCTTTATAAATTGTGACCAGTTGTCATTTTGTTTAATCAAATATGTATTAGTGCCATATATAAGAGTACAGTATAAAATTGTTTGATTCCTTTATTGAAGGGTTCATTTATTGGATTGTATGTAAATTGTAGAACTAATCTGTATTTAAAAGAAACTGTTAAGGTAGCGTGATTGTGGGCCTTAAGCTTGCAGTCGAGACATTCAATACTAACAAGAAAGTTTTTTTCTGCATGTTTTCCCCTCTGCAGGTGCAGAGTAGACCAAAGGCATTCATTAGTTAGTGAAACCACATTGTATTGCAGGAATAGTGAGGCAAGCAAAAACTGGCAAGGTCCAAAAAGTATAATGAATAACAAAGGGAGTGTTACCAGTTGGTAATATCAGACAAAGGGAGGAATCCAAGGATGCTTTGTAAATGGAGAATGGAATATGGCAATAGTGTTCAAGGCGCCAAGTTCTTTCTTGGGAACTGGAAAAGTATTATGATGTGTATGACGTCATGTTTTGCAAATGTTCATTTGTGCATTTTAATTAGTGAACCCACCTTGAATTTAGTCAGATTACCTGTAGACCTGGAAAGGTGCAGACCTCTCTTGTCATCTCTGATTGTGTGACTTCATGCTATAGATGACACCTTACATATAGAACTTTTACATAGGTTCTGATGCTGACACCTTTCTTGCTTCCTTGGTCAAAAGGTTTCCCCCTATTTTTAGTTTAGTGTAGGGATTAGTAGATGTTGCATCTTGTACTTAGCCTTGCACACAGAAACGTAGTTTTGCTTGATGCATATTCTTCTGCAGACCTTTACGTTTGCAGGACATCAATCCTCATGGCACTCAGAAGCTATCACCGACAAAAGGTGACTTACTTAGACTATCTGGTCTAGATAATGATGTATTTTATTGAACAGATGGATCTATTTACAAACTGCATTTTATAGTACATTTTGTAGTACTATATTGGGACTACCAATGTACAGCACAATGCTATTCACAAACGTATGTGTGGAGGTTCCATATCCACCTCTCCTATCTTTTTCTATGCAGAGATCTCTGCCCCTACTGCAGAGTCTTCGCACACGTAAGTATATCTTTTAGTAGTAATTGTGGGAAAGGCAAGGGGATCAACAAGGGGGAGTAAACATGGGATATTTGCAACTGCTAGGGAGATGCTAAGGAAAGAATTAGGAGGGTTTAAAGAGGACGAGAAACGTGCCCCCACCCACATAAGAGTAATCATATTCACAAACTTCACTTCTAAAGTTACTGCAGCCAAAAGGGACCCAAACAGTAGTAAGTGTACTCCATTTCAGAGGATTACTAACTTCAGCACCACACTGGCCAAGCACTGGTACTGCAACACTGGTCCATAGAAAATAATGGCAATAAGGACTGAAAATAAAACCTCATAGGATATAACGTTAAATGAAATCACATTTTTATATAGTTAAAAATGTAAATAAAGTAAATTTAATGTTAAAAGTCTAAAAATAAAATGGTCTTTAATATTTCGATAGTATTTTTGAATTCAAATATAATGTAACATTAATTTTTAATAAAAAAATTAAGTTACATTGCTTTTATTTGATTCTATCCATCACTTTTAATAATCAATAATGCATAACAGAAAATCTATTATATTTTATTTAGCTGAGGTTATTTTTATTAAAACTTCAGAAAAAATATTGTTAAACATTTGATTCAAAATTAAGTTTATAGTGCTTTCACATTTTTTAATTTGCCCCACCAATAAAATAATGCACACAGTTTTTTACAATAATATGTAGCATAAACATATTTTTACAATTTCTTTCATGTTTAGTAAATTCTTTTACTTTTCCCTATACTTTACCATAGGGTGATATCCACCACCGGGGGAGGGTAATGTAAAGAGAAAATTAAAAAAATAATGCTACAGCGCTATAATTTTGAATCTAATATTTAATGAATTTAAATATATTACATTAACATTATTTTTTAAAATATTCAATAGTAAAAACACAACTATTTTTCATTATGTATTATTAATTATTAAAATTGATTAATAGAATTATTAAAAGTAATTAATTATATTTTAAGAAAAATAAGGTTACATTAATTTTTAAATTAAAAAAATTATTGAAGTATGTTCAAATCAAATAAAGTAAAAAATGTATCTAATAAATTGACCATGCAGCTGTCAAGGCAGAAATCAAAGAGCCTTGAATAATACTTTGTATGGAAAAAGAAAGGTGAGACCACAGCTTTAATCTGGGGCAGCATAAAAGTTGGGGGCATAGTAGACCCCAGAGATTTCACCGAAGTTGATGTCATCGGTACAGAACCCAAAACAATGGGTCAAAGAAAGTTATACCATAGATCCAGGTTTCTGCCTATTGAAAGGAACTACCGCTTGTTAGCACTGATTTGTTTTAAGTTTAGTGGCATTCAGCACTGGACAGCTATAAGCAAATTAGTTTAATAGGTGGAATAGCCAAGTGAGTACTGGTCCAGCTGAATTATAATCGTTGGATTTGGATAATCTGGGTATCATCTGCATAGGATGCAAACGAGCAGACATCAGATTCAATGAGTGCCATCAAATGAGGAATACAAATGTTAAAGAGCATAGGCAAGAAGAAGGAACCTTGGGTGCGGGAACCACAAGAAATCCCTTCTATTTAAGAGCAAAATGGTTGTAGAACCACCGCCTGTGTATGATTATTAAAAAATGATGCAAACTAGGCAAGTACCTGAAGCGTTAGGCCAAATTCTACCAGGGGTTGTAGCATGATGTTTTAATCTCAAACTCTGGCATAGCGGTCTCATTCCAGTCTCTATCAGAAAAACAATATACCACTTACCGCCCTGGAGATTGTTGGCTATTTAGGTGCTGTGGGCATGAAGCAAGCAGACATTTAATAAGCCAGCCATAAATGTTTGACTAAAGGCAACCCTGCCAGGTATATCTTGCGGGTGAGAGCTCAACGGACATGCACCAAGACTGGTTCTGCTGAAACTATCCCCTTGACAAGTCAATAAATATCTCCTCCTATTGCCTGCATAGTGTTAGAGAGATGGTATGTAATAAATTATCAAGGTCCTAGACAGTAGCGTAACGAAACTTGAGGGGGCTCCCTGCAAAGTACATGGAGGGGACACAGCTCTGGATTTAATCCGGAGCTGTCAGGCTAGAGTACTGTGCTGACGGGGGCTCCTGCAGCTCAGTGCCTCCCAACACCCAAGGTGCTGCGGGGGCCTGTGTACACCACTGGTCCTACAGTTCTCTCCAGCTATAGCACAACTTACTGCGTGCCAGGTAGGTAAGCTGCCCAGAGACAGCCAGTGCTTGACCTGACCATGGACCAGCACAGACGTGCTTCCCCCTGGCGCACCTTCAGCATGCCAGCGGTGCACCCTCTTCACAGATGTGCAGCGAGTGTTGTTGAGGAGCGTGCAGCCTGTCTACAAATGCTCAGTATGCCCCAAAAAGCTGGTCCACCATCTCAACTGAGGTGCACCGGCTCAAGCTCTCTTCATACCAACACCAAGGAGGAGTAGGCGGATGAGGAAACATCGGGCTGCTACGGGGACCCCCGTTAACTGTCACCAACAGAGAAGTTAAAAGAGCTAGTGCTCTATCAGCACAAAACAACAGCCAAAGCAGAAAGGATCCGAATATAAAAAGAATAAGACCACAATTAGAAAGCAAAATTGAAATAGCATGATAGAGGAGAGAATGCTAACTTAATAAATTACAGCAGCTGACTTTTCTTAAATATACACAGACACAAAGAAGCTCATTAACTGGCAAAGTGCCACTCAATTTACTATTGATACAATGTTTCCAAAAATTCCAAACTTTTTCTAATGAAGATGCCAGGAAGAAACCGGGAAAACGTTGCAGAAAAAATTGAATGAGGAGTAGTGTTATTGCAGGTCAAATTGCAGCTGCTATTCAGTCGTGTTTTCAAAAATGCATTTTAAATCAGCTGCCTTTCACCCAGTAGCTGCCAATTCTTCAGAGATAGTTCTGCTGCTTCTCCCTTCAGTCTTTTCTGGAGTCAGGTATGAAATGGTTTTGTTGCAGGCAGGAGTGTTGTTGTTTGTGAAAATTCCCACTGAGCACTAAAAGGGCCTCATTTACAATAGAAGGGCGCAGCATGAAGCCGCAAGCAATTTTGCAGTGCAGCGCCATTCTAAACGTGAAGAATGCAGCGCACATAGAAAGAGGTTTCTGCAGCACACATAGAAAAAGGTTTCTGCAGCACACATAGAAAGAGGAAAAACAAGGCAAAATAATGATATTTGTCCACGGTGCGCCTCCCTAGGTGGCATTAGAATCTGATGCATTCCCAGGTTGACGATTCATCGTAAATCTGGGAATGCTTCATTCCATGGGTGTTGCATGGGAACACCCACAGCAATACCCATGTAATACCTCTTTCACCCAGTGTTCTGCATGAAAGGGGCACATATTAACAAGCACATGTAAAGTGGCTTTGCGTGGCCTTGTAAATATGCTGCGGCACATTGCGCCACTGGAGCATCAAAAAAGTGACTCTGATGGCGCTAAAGTGCCCTTAGGGCTTCATAAATGAGGCCCAAAGTGTGTTTTCTTTTCCTGTGTTCTACTTTTAGTTTAATTTGTCTCAATGTAGGTGTTTTGTAATGCGCTGCGTTCATCCCAAAGGAGTATCATGGCGCTACGAAACTAACTCAGACCTCAGAAGACATCAGAACCAAAATTACACCTTGAAAGAACAGCTAGAAATGCCATCTAATTAACCATGTCTTCTGCGCCTCCCTAAATTCGCGGAAGTCTGCAACCTGGTGAAAATGTAGGGGAAAGGGTCCGCTGAAACAGAAAAAGTGCAATCTCCAAAAGTTTGATGGCAGACTTGAGGAACAGCCTGGAGAAGTTTGTTCCTAGTCCTTGAGGATTTCACCGGCTGATAGACTTTATCCAGAGCTGTGTATTTTGTTTCTCCTTTTGCCTAGCCCCTTTAAATTGATTTGATTAGTAGCATTTTTGGTTCAACCCTGAAACATGGGTACATTCCACATTAAACCCTAAGGGGTATATTCACAAGAACGTGTAGTAACTACCGCAAGAGTAGCGTAACGCAACTTTCAATATCGCAGCCCATCGCGGGAAAATAACCCCGTGACAACGTGGGTTTCACAACAAGGCGGCAGCATGCGATAGTCTGCCGAAACCGCAGACAATAACTGCGATAAAATCACCTTGATGGAGATAAAAACACAAACCACAACACCAAAAAACCTGCGATGGGCCAAAGAGCGATGAGGAAATCAGTGATAAGCAGCACAAGGCCTGCAACACACACCTGGCAAGTGGGAAAAATCTCCATAAAAGCAGAAAAAACACTCACACACAAACTGATCTACACCCAAGCTCCATGGAGGCAGCCGGAGCAGGCGCAGCGGACGACCGCAACCCCACAAGCACCCCGGACAGCCAGCCTGGGACATCGGGGACAGGGAAGGACAAGGACAAAAAGACGATGAAGATGAAGTTCAGTCCACAGGCGAACAGGATCATAGTCACGGAGGTGATGGAACACCATCAACAACTCTTCGTCATCTCCAACGTGTCACTGAGCACCAAAACTGCAATATGGTGGGACATCGTCGACAAGGTGAATGCCGTCGGAGAGCACAAGCGGACAATGGACGAGGTCAAGAGGCGATGGAATGACATCAAGCGGAGGACCAAGGAGAAACTCTCCGCCAACCAGAAGGCAGCAATGTAGACCGTAGGTGGAGGCCCAGTGCCACAGCTGGAGCTGGATGACATGGAGGAGCTGGTGTCGACAGTCATCAGTGTGGAGACTGTGGCCGGAGTCGGGGGAGCAGACACTGCTTGACAGGACACAACACAACCGCAACAGGGTGAGTGACCACCAGGGGGACGGGTGGAGATTGGCACAATGGCACACATGCACAATCAAGCAGAGCACAGTGCACACCCACAATGACTCTGGGTCATTGCCCATATCTACAGACTGTCACAATGTACAATGCCATGCTGTCTGAATGTCAACCTGTACCATGCATCTACACACATGTGGACACATTGTAATACACCATCTCCCCTTCACATCGCAGGGGCACCGTCAACACCTCCTGCAGAGCAGTCCCAGCCACTCTTCAATGATGACGAGGAGGACAACGCCAGCATCGACACCCAAACCATCCAAGACATCCTTGACCTCATCTGCCACTCACCTCCAGGATCAGAGCAGCCCAGCTACATCGATGAGACCCCACCCACCACCCAAACCACCCAGCAGGAGGCACCCACAGTCCCGGCACCCTCCCTAGACCTCCAGGAACAACACATGGCCTTCCAATGCCGTGTGCTGGAGGGCCAGTTGGAGACGGCTGAGCAGGTGCGGGTGGGCTTCGGCATCATGGCTGCCAAACTGGATGCCATCCTTGGGTGTCTATGTCCGCCCCATGGTCTCCAACGACCCCTGACTGACATCGCTGGAGTCATGACGTGAAGAGAAGAACAGCTGTCCGCTCAGAGTGGCTCCAGAGATGCCAGCCGTGAGCTGGCACACATGCGTAGGCTCATGGAGGACATGGTGCGGATGGAGGCGGAAAGGATGGCAGCCACCGCTGAACATCATCGAAATGTAGCTGGGAACAATCATGCCCTACAGACCTCCATCATGGCATTGCCACCACAAAGCGTGGCGCTGATGAATGCTGCTGCCCCCACACCATCCACATCCCCACCCCCTGGTGTGTCAGTGCCTCCAAGTGCGGCAGACGGATCCACTCAGGCCCCTGATGTGTCAGTGGCACACAGTGCGGCAGCCGGTTCTGCAACACCCACAGGTGGGGCAAGACACACACACGGGGACGAGGATGTGGATGGGACTGTGGTCAGAAGGACCAGGCACTAGGATTCATTTCTGCCACCTTTGCGTGTTTCTGCTAGGACTGCCACTTCCGGATTGATGACCAATGACACGGCAACCAGGCTGCGGACTGTACCCTTCCCTTCAGCAGGACTTGTCATCCCCGGATGGACTTTGGCTGACCCTCCACGGGCCCATATTGTGAAGTGTGCTGGCATTGCCCTGAACCGCTCCAATTGCATAACTGCACTGGATGTGCAATAAACATTCATTGACGCACTGCTGTGTCATGTCTTTCATCAGTCATGTATGCATGTGTGGACGAATGTAGGGACAGTGATTTCCCTTGCGTCAACGATGCTCATCCTGTGGGATGCCAGTCAGAGGGTGCTACATTGCATTTTGTGTACTGGGTCCCGTTGACACCACAACAGGGACACACGCATCACTCCCTTCCTTGTCCGGACATGGACTGAACCACACCCAGAGCCCACATGTCATTGTGGCAAGCCCTGTGCTGGTCCAGCGTACGGCAGGCCAGACCACTCCGCTTACACTCCGAGGGGGGCCCTCATTGCTCCCTGTCACAGGCGAACTCGCTGGTGGTGTGCAGGTCACTGGTCTAGCGGTCAGCATGTCACAGCCACTCCCTGAGGGCAGGTTTGCACACACGCCACACTCATCCGGCACAGGCGTCACAGGCCATGTGACTCCGCCAACATAAGGGGCTGACGACGTCACATTCCCCTCTGCCGGTGGTGACTGGATGACAGACACCACGGTTCACAATCATAAAGGGCACAAGAGTTTTGTTGCGCACAGGGTTAGTGGGAACCCAGGCCTGCGTACGGCATGGGCAGACCACCACGTGGCACTGACTGGGATTGCACAGGGTTAGTGGCAACCCAGGCCTGCGTACGGCACGGGCCGACCACCACGTGGCGCTGACTGGGGTTGCTCAGGGTTAGTCACACCCAGCGCATTGCGGCAGGCACAGGCACCCCGCCTCGGGACGGTGACTTTGGGTGCACTGAGTCAGTGGCACCTTAAGGTGCTGAGCAGGTGGGCACCCTGTAATGATGCCCCGTCCCGAGGGCTGGGCAACTCAGGTTTCGTGTGCCCTGCTGAACCGCAGAGTAGGCAGAGCCAGCGGGCAGTGCGAGCCTACCGCCAAGTGGCCTCGCTTCCGGGTCACAGAGTTAGTGGCACCCAGTGGGCTGATTGGGTGTGCAAAAGACACACAATTGCTGTACGTAATGCTGAACAAATGAAAACTGAGCGGGTGTGCAGCTTGCGATGTTGCCGGGTGCATTGGTATGTCCTATGCCATGGAGTATTCAAGACCCAGCTACAAACGTGAGACCTGGTGGCCTGCGGATCGTGGCTGCATGGTGTGGAGGGTGCCATGTTCGTGGGCCCCGGGCTTGTGACTTGCAGCGGCACGTGGTGGGTCATCCTGTCTACACGCCGGTGGCGGAAGGTGGGCAGTGAGTCCTGGGTGTGCATGGGCGGGCATGCTCCGTGGGCGGCGGGTGCCTTTGTGATGCCTCTGCCTGGGTGTGCATGGGCGGGGAGGGCGTTGTTATCTTGTGCAAGAGTGTGTACTGTGCCAGTCATGTATCTGGACTCTGTTTCAGATGACGGCTCTGACTCAGATGTGTGACCTGGTGTACTGCTATACCAGCACGTGGTTAGAGACACACCGGTGGCAGCAGGTGAGCAGTGTGGCCTGGGTACGCAGGGTCGTCTCTCTCTCTCTCACTTCTTCTCTCTCTCTCTCTCTCTCTCTCCCTCTTTCTTTTTTCTCTCTCTCTCTCTTCTACTCTCTCTCTCTCTTCTTCTCTCTCTCTCTCTCTCTCTCTCTCTTCTTCTCTCTCTCTCCCTCTCTCTTCTTCTCTCTCTCTCTCCCTCTCTTCCTCTCTCTCTCTCCTTCGCTCTCTCTCTGTCCTTTGATGTGCGCAGGACACACCTTCTCATCTTGTTTTTTGTCTTGCAGGCTGTGACATACAGAGTGTACCGAGGGGAGCGGCCATGTGTTTTAATTGCATTTCAGTGTTCATTTTAATAAAGTTTTATTTGTTGCTTCAAAAGTGAATGTGTGATGCTTATTTCTGTGACGACACATGCATTTCAACTGTTGTGATTGTGCGACATCATGCAAAATATTTTGTACATGTTTTGGTGTAGCTGATGTGGCATGTCTTTGTTAGGGGGTTCCAGGGAGGGGTGGTCCGGGGAAGTGGTGTCGGTGGGTGTTGTGGCCCTCTTGGGTGTCCGGGCCGCATGATGTGTGGCTTCATGGCATCTGTTGCACTTCCGATGTGGCCCTGGGCTGTGCTCTCTTTTGTGGTGCTGGCTGCCGTCCGACTTAACACCAGGTCAGAGCAGGTGTAGATTTCCTGGTGCTAACACACCGTATCACCGGTTTTGTGTTCTTATCGCCGATCTGGCTGGTCATTGAGAATGTTGAGGAGTGGTGGTGTTGCGGCTTTTGGCACGGAAACGCCTACTTTGCATCTCATTAGCGATAGTTGCGGGGATCCTCTGTGGCGATGTTTTTTGCAGCTGCTATCACGGGTTAACTAGTGCTGTGGGCTGTTAGCACCAGCTTGTGAATGGGGAGGTAAATTTATCACGAATTTGGCTGCGATAAAGTGCCGATAATTCGGCCATAGCTCCTTGTGAATATGACCCTAAGAGTCCTAAAACAAATATTAACTGACTTCTTTACTCCACCTCCAGCACTCCCCTTTTATAAAATGAAGCTTGATTTATACAAAGTGACTTTGACTGAGGTCTTCATTTGTCCAGGGGCACCTTTAACAGCAATTAGAATTTTTGAAACATTTGTAAAAGATTTTTAAACTTTGCGATTCCAAATAATTACATTTTTCATATTATAATTTCGAAATATACATGGGAATACTATTCATATTCCTAACACTTCGAGTAGGGTAGATAGTAGTATATTGGGATTTAAACATGCCAGAAGTTCATGCAACATTTGTCCATAAAGCTAATGAACAAACACACACAAATATTGCATTCTTATGAAAATGTTTGATTAAAATAAAGGTAATGTTTTCATAAATATTTCTCAGATGTGCTTCTTTGGTTTTCTGGCCCTCACAATACACTGATTCTAGCTGCATCCTTACAGATTCGCTCACCAATGCTCTTATGCACAGGGGCATATCAGTTTGGGAAGTAAAGGTCGATTTGACGACGCCTCCATTATACCGATAATGAAATGCCTCCAGCATTGTCTTAGACTGCAAAAAGACAAGTATTAGGGATTTTCCTATGTATGGCTTTTGAGTAACAAGTATTCCAAATAGATATATTCCTTTGTCAAGGTCATTTTCAAAACTACTAGCTGCTCAATATGGATCAGGCCTGTTACACCATCTCAGTACAAGTTATGTCAAGTGCTATTTCCCAAAATGAAACCTAACAAGGACATGGCTTTTAGTGAGTTCTGTATCGTAAAAGAGTAAATAAATATACACCTAGCGCTAGGAATTATATAAGGAAATATAACAGCGCCTTGAGACCCTCACGGGTGAGTAGTGCGCTCTACAAATCCCTGATTGATTGAACTAGCATACGAATTTTCATCCACTGCATACCCATCGTTTAAATCTAATTTTTGACTTTTTTCAGCTCTCATGTAGCCAAGTCTCACTCATATGCTCACATGGAATACACCAGTTAGGTGCTACCAGTATATCACTTCAGGTGTCTAGAATTCCTTTAGGACATCTCTGAGAACTGCCACACCTATGGATGTCCTTTGACACATGAAACACATCATCACTTGCAACAGGGCATGTTTCTGATATTTCATTTTTGCATGACATGTTATGGGGCTAGGCACAGCAAATAAATATAGCCACCTCATGTCATTCCATTTAGAAGCTTCACAGATTCCTGCATCTGAAGTTCATCCTCTTTTTTTAGGAGCATGAAGATGAAAAAGGCAAACTTAAGGTAGAAATCCATGCTGAGTAATGTTATATCTTAAATGGGTATCTTAAAGAATTGTCCCTGGAATGGAACTAAATGCTACTTTTTGAGATTAGCCAAAGAATAAAATTAGTAAAATATATAATGTCAGCTAATGAGAACATCTCAATCTTTTTGCCGGATGTAGAGATTTATCCCTCACTCAAAGCTGAAAAAGAGGTTAACTGCAGCTAATAATGAACATCAATAGTCATCCTTATACTTTTCCAACTCCAGTGATGTTCATGGTTAAGATACACCATAGATCTTCCTATTGCCTTTACATTTAGGTATAAACTTATGACCTAGCTTTGAGGAAATGGATAACAATTATTAGCAAATAGCCCTCTATATCTCTGTGAATTAAAGCATAGAAAAGCCAGAGTACATGTATTGTCAATTTTAATAGTCTGAGGGTTTTTGTATTGATGGGCGGATGTCTTCTTTTGGTCTCTGGGACCTCCGAGTTACGATATGGGCTGTAGCAGTGCCCCAGCATCCAATGCCCTGTAATCAGAACAAAAGGGTGGGCCAGTTTCCTTGCAGCTCAATATTGCTATAAATCAAATCAAGCAGGGTAAACACCCCACTCAACCAACAACCCGATTTCTCACAGGATCTCATGGAGGATACAAGTTGTCCTTTTGGTGGTTTTTCTCTCAATAAAGAGGAACACCTGGTAGGAGGAGAATGCTCACTTGCACAAGGATTTTCTTGTTGAGGTTTAAAGGTTTTCTACAAGTCCTGTCCATCATGATGAGACAATGTATTGATTGGTAAGTGATGGATCTGTATATCTTTCTGACCCTGAAATGGATGGAGCTGGACATACAATTTGTCTCTTTACTTGGTCCTGTAGGTTGAAAGATTTATACTGATAGCATGATTAAGCCTAGAAACTTTGGGCCTCATTTATGAGGCCCCTTGCACTGCCGGAACGTCACTTTTTGTGACATTCCATGGCGCAGGATCCTGCTCCATATTTACAAGGCAGCTATAAGCCACTTTTTTGGCTTAATGCTGCCTCATAGATATCGTTCCCTTTAATGCAGTTTTCTGCGTTAAAGGAGCATGCAACGGGTGTTGCTGGGGGAGTTCCCAACAACATCCATGGCTTTTGACACTGCTCCAGATTTACCAGAAATTGCAACTCTGAGGCAGTGCCAAAAATGTATGTCTCCCCAGGGGAGGCGTAAGGGACAAAACAAAGAGGAAAAATATCTTTATTTCTCCAATTTTTCCTTTTTCTATATTCGCTGCATTCTGCAGCACAAATAGAAAAAGGAAAAAGTCTCTTGTGATAGTTTTTGTGCAGGAAGGTTTGCCTCTAAAACTACTACGTTTCTTACAGGTTTTGCCACTGCTTGCTTGCTGCATGATATAATATCCTCCCTCTATACTCCTAATGAAGGACCTATATTTTGGGGAGACACTCCAATGCGTATAAAGCATTTTAATTGGATCACCAAGGAGACCAAGTGACGACATTCAATTTTCATATAAATCCAAATAGACATCCACTAAATAAGGAGTATTGTCACAATAGAGGGCCTTATATTCTTAAGAACTTTTACAGATGTGTGGGAAGGAGTTGTGCTGTGTGCAAAAGTACCATTGCACACCAGAGAGCAACTTTGTTTCTGTACTTTCCCAGGCTTTTGAAGGAATCTCAGTCGGTTGCAATGGAGGCTTCCTGACAACCAAACTCTTTTCTGCACTTGAACATACCACACACCTTTCTACAACAGAGTAGATCTCTTTATTCATGGATGGCCACCAAAACGTCTGTCTGATCTTGCGCTTAGTAAAGGTCTTTCCTAAAAGTCCGTAATGAACCATTTTGATTAGCTTAACTCGGATCAATGTATCTCTTCTCAAAAGAAAGCCATTGCCTTACTCACACGGACACTAAATTCACACATACCTGGCAACCCCTTATTCACCACCTTTCCCAAATTGAAAACGCTAGCTACAGTCCCCTAGACTGCGAGCCCTCCAACACTTTGAGAACTCTCTCTTGCCATACTCCGGAGACAACCCTCAAGTGGATCCCCCAACACATGAAACGAACAGTAGTCCCCTCTTCCTCTAGCTGCCATTCACAGACAGAGCGCTTATCCCCCGGGTCCGCCGCCTCCTATTACCCCAGCCTTGATTCCCTTCTTCCACCCTTTTCTCCTTTTTATTTTTCCCTTTGTTTTCCCACATGTTCTCTTGTTTAGCCTTCATCTGATAAATATCTACCAGAGGCTGTGGTAGCCAGCCCAGCCTCCCCGGGGCCAAGTTGGGCTCCCTATTTAAGCAGGTCCTATAATACAGGACATAAATGCATTGTTTAGTTTGTACTCTTTATATAAGGCACTTCTCTAACTCGTATATACTTTAGGATGCTTGAAAACTATACCCTGTTTATGCTATATCCATTATTTGTATTCTGTGAACTTTCATAACCGCCTCGCTGAGCTATATGACATGCGATGCTGTGTGTTCATCCTAAAAAACTCTAGTTTGTATTCTCCTGATGAAGTATCTTTCTAACATATATGATGCCTGATATCTATACGCTGTTCTCATTGAATATTGTGTTTGATGCCCTGTGAATTTATGCTGCCTTCTCACAGAGTTCTACTAAATATGATGATGCTTGTATTATTTTAAAAATTTCAATAAACAGTTTTATAAGAAAAAAAAGAAAACCATCTTCTATAGACAATTCATCATGTATGTTCCAAAAAGGCTCACATGGTAAGTGGTAACTCTAGTGATCTCTCTGGTGGCCACCCTCCTTTCACATAGAACATAACCAGTTATAGAACCTCATCTTGAGCCAACTGAGACTTTCACTCATCCTTGGGTGCTGCGCACATTTCCTATAAATCCATTGCAGCAATAAGACAATCCTCATCAATATCCTCACGTTCGTCTTCCGGATTCCCATCTGAGGGTAGAAACCTTGACAAAAAAATCAGCCAAACATTTCTGGCACCTTTGATGTGCTTTATGTCAAATTGATTTGCAACAATTTTGCTGTGATCCTAGCAATCCTAGGGATCTGCTCCTTTATCTTGAGCCAACTGAGACTTTCACTCATCCTTGGGTGCTGCGCACATTTCCTATAAATCCATTGCAGCAATAAGACAATCCTCATCAATATCCTCACTTTCGTCTTCCGGATTCCCATCTGAGGGTAGAAACCTTGACAAAAAAATCAGCCAAACATTTCTGGCACCTTTGATGTGCTTTATGTCAAATTGATTTGCAACAATTTTGCTGTGATCCTAGCAATCCTAGGGATCTGCTCCTTTATCTTCTCCCTAGAAAGAATGACAACTAATGGTTTATGATAGTCACAATCATAAGCTTAGTTCCCCACACATACAATTTAAACTTTTGAATCACCCACCAACAAGCCAACAATTATTTTTCCTTTGTGGAATAGTGGGTTTTTGACTCCCTCAAAACTCAAGATGTATAGCAGATAGTGTTCTCGTCCTTACTATCCCATTGTGTGAGAATTCCCCAAATCACACATTGGATGCATCAACCGTGATGGAACATTGTAACCTTGGGTCAAATAACCTCAACACCATTGAGCTGACTAGATCTTTCTTAACCCTTTCAAATGACTTTTGGCACGTAGTGCCCCAGTTGAATAATGCATATTTCTTCAACAGATTGGTCAAAGGTTTGATATGGGATGCATAGTCAGGATTAAAGCGATAATAACATTTTCACATACCCATGAACGATTTCATACCCACCTTGTCAGCCGGTGGCTTTGCATTAATGATGGCATTTACCAGACCTGGTCTTGGCTCAATGTCATCACCTCAAACCACATGTCCCAGATATTAAACCCTGGTCTTGGCAATTTCGCATTTCTCAATTTTTAGCACAACTCCCCTTTCCTGTGGAATAAGCAACACTTGGCCTAATATTGTATTATGTTCCTCATTTGTGTTTGCAAAAAAACAAAAAATCATCCTGAAAGGTGATTACACCTTTTATATCCTTGAGAAGATTATACACGATCTGCTTTAAATGGATGCAGCAGAGGCCAAACTGAAAGGCATACAGCAATACTGAAATGTACCAGTTGGTGACACAAAAGGTGTGAGATGTCTTGACTCAGGTTCTGGAACAACATCGGGATAGGCAGATGCTAAATCAAGTTTTGAAAAACAGCTTGCTCCTGCCATCATAGTCAAAAAGTCAATAATCCTAGGGAGTGGGTGCAAATCAACCCAAATGCCACTGTTAAGGCTCCGCAGATCAACGTAGACCCCCAATTCACAATTTTTCTTACAAGCAACTACCAGGGGAGATAACTATAACAATGACTATATGAGTTCAATGATGCCACTGTCACGTCATTTATTTTGCTTTTTCCAAATCCTCCCTTACAGGAAATGGGACATTTTGCATTTTGTGCTTAGTGGGGATTGCATCTTGCTTGACCTTAATTTTATCCTGGAACCCTTTAGAGTGCCCAACTTGCCTGAAAATGTTTTTCGTAAATCTGATAGTGATGTCACTAGCTAATTCTTCTGTCACCACAGACACTTGGAGCCTAATTATGAGTTTGGTGGTCCATAGGACTGCCAAACCCAAGGTGGCGTGGTGGCAACCGCTGCACTGACGGTCTGACCACCGTATTACACCTTTGGTTGTCGGACTGCCATGGGACAGCTGCAACTGCCGGGGATCCGCAATCCCTCAGCGTTGGCGCAGCGGTCTGGGCCAGTAATATGCCAGTGGTGCCGCTGCAGCACCACCAAGCCTATTATGACTTTCCTGATCTCCACAATTTCCATGGTGGTGATCCAGCTATGAAAAGTGTGGCAGTCAAGAAAGTGAGAGAGCCCTACAGGGCCCCCTGGTGCCCTTATGCATGGTGGTGCATGTAGGCAGGCACATGGTGTTCCCCCTTATGTGCATGCACCCCAGTTCCTGCATGGCATTTACTGCAAAGTCCATGCTGTGCAGGAACTTGCTTTGGTGCTCCTTCGTTGCTGCAGTTCAAAGGATCACATATGAGCCTTTGAACTGCACTGCCACAGGACTGCCGCACCACCTGCCCGCCAGACCAAAAAATTAATCGTAATTTGGCGGCGGCCGGCAGTCAAGTTTGGAGGTCTAGGAGCCGGGCTCTGGCATGGCGGACCACTCCAAGACCGCCAAACTCATATTCAGGCCCTTGGTCTTTGTGCCAGGGCGCAGAATAGTCTTGAAGAGACCTTAGTGGAACCAACCTAGAATGTTTAATCCTTTGACTGCCACATAAACTTTCCCAAAAATCTTTTTGCTCTTGAAGACCAAAGTCTCCTCAAAATAACATATATGGCTGATTCCTGGTGGAGCTGCACCGACAGCTATAGGGGAGATTGGCTCCGGCACACCGCCATGGCCGTCACCTACCCAGCCGGACTTCTGACATTTGTCTCGTTTCTTCCCCGACGCTTCTTTTGCTCTTTTGTTGTTTTCCCGCTGAGACCTAGCTGTTTGTCTGATGCCCGGTGGAGCTACCTGATAGCTAAAGAGGAGATGGACTGTGGACTTCCCCCTCGTTCGTCACCTACCCAGCCGGACTGTTGGCAGACCCTCCTTCGTCTCTCCATTCTATCTAACTCCTACCCCTTTACCCCACCCCCTTACCCTTCTAAACTCCATTTATTTAGTCTTCTACACTCTTGAAATGTTTTTCTAGTAACTGATGTAACGTGTAGCTGAAGTAATTTTATAATATCTGTGGAACCTTATGTAAAGCGCTCTGATACCTCTGGGTCTAGCCAGCGCTATATAAAACTTTTAAAATTAAAATAAATAAATAAATAAATAAATAAAACCTGATAACTCTGTCTCCTTTCATATGATACTGGAGCAAGATCCGGTGGTTCCAGGATTTTACCACACCACAATTCATCAAAAATATCTTGACACCATTGTGAGTCTTACACCAGAATCAACCAAAAGCCTGATAGAGCTATTACCCACTAGTACCTCCGCCTAAGGATCAATGCATTCTGCTGGATCCCCTGTACAAACATCATCCCCATCCACCAACGCCATATCCTGGAAATCATTCTGTATCTTCTCTAGACGTGTATCATGATCATCATCAACTAAATTTGCTACTACATTGGTACTGTTCTTTATTGGGTTCAATTTACTTTGGCCAAAGTTTGCAAAATGTCCCACATTACCACATTTGCTGCAAACCACATTTTTGGCTGGAAACTGTGTCCCTGACTTAAAGTGCTGTATATTCCCACATCTAAAACAAACATTAGTTATTTTGAAAAATCCCTTAGCTGTTCTTGATACTTCCTTATTCATTGTGCACTCATTTGAAGTACTTTTACTCTTCAGACAAATGTTCCCCACTACTTCAGTTTTTTGTTCTCAAGCTCCTTAACAGACATTTGTCATGTCTCAATGCTTTTTGAAATCCGCAAAGTTTCTTCAAGTGACAGATTGTTTAATGATAAGAGCTTCTGCTGAATGGCTTTATTGATACAGTGACAGTTGAATTGATCTCGTACTAGCTGATCTGTAAAGTTTTCAAAATTGCAATCTGCAACTAATATCATGAGTTGCAGGCGGATGTGCATTCACACCCTCGCCATTCAACTGTTTTCTGTTGCAGCACAAAAATGCTTAGTTGGACATCAAAACGTTTTTCCAACTTTCTTATGGTTTCTGTGTACTCATTCACTGGTTCCTCATCTGTAACCTCACTTTCTGGCAGATGTTAGAAAATTGCACACCCTTCAAATACCAATGAGTGTTTAAAGCAGGCATTTCTTTCTGGATGGATGGAACCTTGAAGCACTTATTATCCCAAGATATGTTTGGAATGTGTCACACTAGTTCCTCCAAGACACAGGTGGTTCACACAGACATTCTAAAAATGGAGGTGGTGGATTAACAGACTGTATATCATTTGCGCCTTCAGCCTTTCTGAATTTCTCATGGGTCATCCTAGTAATGGGAGCTCCTTCTCTCGCTTGTTGCCAACAAAATCTGTGGTGATTTTTGTGAAATGATGACGGCATACACAGCTCTCAGGTTGAAAAGGTAAAATTAATTAATACAGGAGTCACTGTACATGTCGTGTCAGCTCAGCTGCTGCCACCAACCGCCACGGAACACTCCTCAATGCTATCCTCAACAACATTCCGAACCCCATATTCCACTTCACTAAGCCCCCTTGCATTCTGCCTACTGTATAGAACATAACAGTGAGGTCCAGACTATCAGATCGAATTGTCCTGTCTAGAGGGATGAGCAAGGGTGTCCATTTTTGCCTTCGGTATTTGCGTTGACTATTGAATCTTTCATGCCAAAGGTAATGGAGAACAGAGAGGTTATAGGCTTGCCACAAAAGTTCAAATAAAATTGGCACTATTTGTAGATGACCTACTTTGGTTTTTAACAAACCTATCTACTCCATTCCCAGCACTGATAGAAGAATTACCAAAGATCCCTGCTGTAGTAGCTTTTAAAGTCAACTCTAAAAGGTCCATGGGTATGGAGTAACAAAAGCACTGGAGGAAATTATATAAGGACCTATACAGATGGGTAAAACTTGAAATTTCTTGAATAGGGAGCATACATTGTGAAAATATCAATGTTGCACCTAGATCATTATACCTGGCCAGGCCTTTACCTATAGAGATCCCAATAGATTCAATGAGAACTATACAGAAGAAGATTTGAAATGTTATATTTTATAACAAAGCCACTCAAGCAGCTAATGTAATACTTTATAGAATCTCATATGATGGTGGGCTCAGAGCTCCTGGCTTAAACACATATACATTAGCAACACAGCAAATGACAATTCTTACATGGGTCTCCTTGTCTGATCACAACCCAAGGTGTAAATTAGACTTTAAACATGTAAGGGCCTCCTGTGACACTTCCTGTAGCTCCCTCTAGCAACTCATAAAATGCAGGGACCCCCTACTCAGCTCCACTAAATCTGCATTGAAATATTGGAATAAAGCAGTGAGAACGCCCCAATTCAGAAACTACCCTTCATCTATGACTCCAGTTGGAGGGAAACGGAATATTAATCAAGAATGCTAGACAAGGGCTTTTTTAATTGGACTAATGGCCCAGTACGATTGTTAGGGGGCTGTGTAATAATGGAGTCTTAAAAAGCAGGGAAAAGTGCACTAAAAGATATTTATAGAACAACACAATTACACTGGGCATAGCAAGGCCCAGTGAACGAGGGCGGTTAGCAGGAAAACTGTGGTAATAGAAGACCTGTTATCAGAGTGGGAGACAATAGGTGGGTATATCTAACTTGTTCAGAGCTGCTAGGTTAATCCAACCTTTTCCCATCTCTGCCATGTACTCAAAAATGGTTGGAAGAACACGGAGAGGACATAAGAGAGAGCTTCTGATTTTAATTTGACAAAGAGGGGTCAAGTAATCCATAGATGCTCAGTATAAATGGAATGCCTATAAAGTTGTGGTATGATGGTACCTAACTCCAGTGTGCCTGAAAGATGTATATGGGAGCTTCGAAATATGTCATAAAGGGTGCAGAGGTATAGATGCATCCAGGCTTATTGGAAAGAGGTATCTCACTTTAACAATATTACGAGTATGCAACTGCTGATGGCTCCACTAACTTTACTGGTGGGAGATGTGAACGAAGAACAGTTATACCCTCTGTTAACACCCACAGGAAAATCTTCACTAGCTGCCAGACTAACTGTCAACACCAACAGGTACAGCACCAGCCCCCCCTTGCTATTTTATGGTGGACTAAAGTTTGATATTCTTACACAGTGGAGAAATTGATAGCAATGGTGAACGATAAATTATCACTATTTGAGAGAATTTGGACATCCTTTCAAACTTACGTCAAGAGACAGACCTCAAAGGTGCGAATGCTGGTAGCGCGCCCCTATGATCCTAACAGCAGGAATAGATCTCTTGATTCACTCTAAGTAAGTTATTAATGTCATGCTAACGAACACACCTTTACTTACTCTCTATGGTAATGACTAAACTATAACATCCTCTTCCATGAAAGCCCACTTGAATTATTTGTATATCTACTCCCAGAAAAATCCATGTGACTTTTTCTTTGTTTAGCACAAATGAAATTGATTGTTATGCTATAATAGTCTGTAGAATAGAAGGTGCAAACACTCAATGCATAAGAAAGAACACTTTATTGTTTCTGCAAAAAGCTAAACAAAGTTGTTTAAAAATCGCTCGGTACTGCTTAGTATAAACTAATTATTCAACCACTGGATCCACTGTGCGGTCTGCAAATCAGGGAGTAGTTGTAGATTACCAACAAGCTCTACTGCCTAAGGACATTGTAAATATTTATGCTCTTTACGACAAACTCATCTGACACAGTCTTTTTCATCCTTTAAGGTTTCATCGAGCTCAGTCTGTATGATCAAGTGCGGCTACTTGAGAGCTGTTGGTTGGAGGTGTTGATGGTCGGTCTTATGTGGCGATCCATCGATCATCCTGGTCAGCTCATCTTCGCCCCAGACCTTGTGGTGAACAGGTGAGCCGGTGTTTCTTTCTACTCTGAGATACTGCACAGCATTTTTTCTTTTTGCGTTTTTCTAAAATCTAGGTGGCCCCGAGGCACTGATCTACTTCTGAAGACGAGAGTATTTAATCGTATAAATTCTGGATTTTGACCAAGAGGAACACAATCACAGGAATACTGCAAAAAAGAGATTTCACACCAAAAATTGCAAGTTGTTGATGTTGTAATGTCAGGAGCTCTTTCTAATGTCAAGAATCCTAGAAACCTGGAACAGTGTCTCTGCAGACTTTAGAGCTTTTCAAGTGGCTCTATAGTGCTAGATGATGTGTGGCTGCCATACCGCGTTTTTCACGCCCTTGGAAATGGGTGCTTGTAAGACCTTCACTGGCCTCAAATGTTAATTGGAAAGGAAAAGACAAACGTGAGATAATGCACCCAGTCCTCCACGAGTCATTTCGTAATCGCACTGATTTACAGACACGTACGTGAAATTTGCGGCTAAACATTTGTAATTCATGTAATACTTAAAAGTAAATGAACAGCATTTTAATCTCTGGAACATGAACTCTTATTAACAAACTATAACATCAGATTGTTTGCTTCTGAAAGTTTTTTTTTACCTATTTGTCCTATTTTTTTACTTGTACAGCAATTATATTGCAGGTTGGGATTTAAGGGCGATTGTGCTAAAGGCAAAGAATTGTTCCTATTCACTGCACGGATCCCATTAAACTGACACCGTGGTGTATATTATTCCAAGAGGTACCATACCAGTGTAAAGTTAAGTAATAATTTAGACGAAAGTAACCTCACTGAGCCTTTACTCAAAGCACTAAGGGCCAGATGTTCGACCATTATGTTTAGCGAGTCGCAAATTGCGCTAAATTGTGACTCACAATTTGCGACTCGCTAAACTTTATGTACAACAGTGTCTCAGACACTGTTTGCGATTCCCAATGGGGTCGCAAATTGCATGCCTCATGAATATTAATTAGGCTGTCGCAATTTGCGACCCCATTGGGAATGGCTAGCACACCCAGGGATGGTGGCCTGCTGGGGTCACTAGACCACCATGTCTGTGACAGTTTTTTTAATACAGCAGTTTTTTTTTTCAATGCAGACCATTTTCGTTCAAGGAAAACGGGATGCATTTAAAAAATAAAAATGAAACTTTTCACTTTCAATTTTTAAGGGCAGGCAGTGGTCCCTGGGACCAGTGCCTGCTCTTAAAAAATATTTGCAAGCCTATTCACAAAGGGGAAGGGGTCCCCTGGGGAACCCTTCCTGTTTGTGTGTGGCTTACCACCCTTTTGAAAAGGGTGGTAAACTGTGAGTGTTTTGCGACCGCAAATGTGGTTGCAAAACAATCCTACATAGGTTTGAGACCCGCTATTTGGAAGGGACGCACTTGGCATGCCCCTTCCTAATAGCGAGTTGCAAACCATAATTTGTGAGTCGCTAATAGGTTAGTGACTCGCAAAATATGGTTGGTACATTAGGCAGACCCATTTTGAGGTCACAAACGGGTAGAATGCCCATTTGAAACCACATAAAATGGTGGTACATCTGGTCCTAAGAGCCTGATGTACAAAACACTGGTCGCAAAAGACTGACCAGAAATTGCAGCAAACATGTTTGCGACCAGCGTGGAATTTTGTGAATAAACCTAAATACAAATAGGTTGGTTTCAGAACATTCCCATTCTGAGTGGGTTGCAATCTGATTTAGCTCATGAATAATAATGAATAAAGGGACATATTATCAAGAAACGGCGTTAAAACTATGGCCGCTTTAGCGGGAGAAAACTGCCGCTAAAACGGCGATAATGGGCTTGATAATATGCCCTTGAGAATTCCCATAGAAGCCCACGTTCTGGTGTCAACATGGGGTTCTATTGGAATTCTCTGTGGCATGTTATCAAGCCCATTATCGCCGCTTTAGCGGCAGTTTTCTGCTGCTAAAGCGGCGATAATTTTAATGCCGTGCTTGATAATATGCCCCTAAGTTGTGTCTCATTCAGACTGGATGCCATTTAAGGGATGCTATACGACAGACTGCCATGTTTGTGACTGCTTGTTTGTGATTTCATGTTTGTAATTGCATTAAACTTTAAAAATAAAACTGCCTGATTTCCTTAAAGGAAACAAGGCTGGGTTTAAAACAATTGTTTTTTTTTTTAAATCGTTTGTTTGAGAGTTGGTAGTGATGCCCTGGAACACTGCTTCCTCCTGAAATTTTTTTTTTTAATTACCAAAATGGAAGGGATCACCTGGGAACCTCTTCCCTTTTGTGAATGGTTTACAAGTCCAACTCCGGAGACTAACGTTTTTAATGTTTTGCACAAGATTTAATCCGCAAAACATTGAGACACTTCCTAAACAACTGCTATTGTGAGGAATCCCTAAAGCACATCTTCCAAACAGTGATTTCTAATGTGGAGTCAAAAAACTTTTTTAATAGTTGGTAATAAAGTTTCGTCCATCAGGTCCTTTTCTCCAATTTGTTGGCAGTAAAAATTCCTGGTTACTGAACAACCATTTCAATATATTATCTTGACAAATCAAGGTAATATCGGTCACCACTAGTTAATGAATACAAGAAAACAGCTAAAAAAAAATGCAAAGTTTACCACCGATAAATAAATGCCCACTGATTATTTCCCACCTATATGAGCGGATCACTCAATACTGTGACATTAACATGCTCTAAAGCTATTACCACTGCACTGCATTGCCATGTTATTGACCAGCAAGTCCTGTTGGAAGATTCTAGATCCAAGTTACTTGTTTGGAAAGAACCTTTTCCTATTTGCCACTCAAGTGCACACTCTGACAGTTGTCTGAGCACTGAGTTCCTGAAATAGCCTGTGAGGTGTAATCAAGTATATTAAAAATAAGAAAGTTAACTGATGTGCATGATCTGCAAGTGCCTTGACCTGCTATTGACTAGCTAAGAACTGATTCCTCAGTGATCACCCTCTTTTGAATTCAAGTGCTACATATATTTCATTCCAGATTAATACTTGAGTATTTATTGTATGTTGAAGTTTCACACTGCTTTGATCGGTGATACTTGGATGCACTAGAAAGTTCCATAGTGACTCTCATGAAAACTGCTTCCGTAACTTCCTCCTATATTCGCTGGCGGATGGGAGAGTGTGCTTGATGAGGTAAAAGTGAAGCGTGCACGTAAAAGACATATTCCGGGGGGTCTCATGTGTTGGGTTAGGTGCCGATAGACAAAAAAAAGAATTTGTTAGAGAGCTACAACACATGGATTCAACTGTTGATTATAATTCATTTACTGTAGTTCAGTACCAACTAAAATATAGGAACTCTGCACTTTCACATCTACATATAGGGTATGAGACAAAGCTTTTAGGATCACATTTTTGAATTTTTACAGATGTGTGGCAAAATGTATTTATTATTTAAAAAAATAATGTAAAGATATAGAACCAAAGACATGTTTTGCAGCAGAATACACCACAGGAAAACTTCATGCATTATAATCAGCATATTTTTTTATGAGTCCAGGCATAGGGAAACTGTATAGAAGGCAAAGGAGAGATAAATTTAAATCAATGAGTGCACATATCTAATATCGCTGTGTATTTCCCTCCCGGAAGATTAAAGGCCACGTCTTTCCTCCCTCCCTACAGGCTTCGCCATCCTGATATCCCTGTCTCTCCTCCAATGGTTCTTCTCCGGACCCTCAAGGGAGCGGGTCAGCAGGGCCCCTCACCTGAACTCAGAATGGATCCCCTTGGGCCTGTATGAATTTGTCAAGCATTTTCTGCCACATATCAAGATTCCACTCCCCATGCGCGTGTGGCTCAATGGTTAGAGCGGCAGACCCTGATGCAGAGATCTGGCCCGGGACCAGGGTTCAATTCCCGCCTCAGCGGGTCTTGGGCTCAATTTCCTATGACCTGATAATTCTCGCCTCAGTGCCTACTCTAATCATGGGTCCCACTCTGCAACGCTGGGCAATAACTTGCTTAATCTCCACAATGGCCCCAACAGCGCTGGGGATGCCTGGTTTCACCTTGGGGGTGCCCAGGAGTGGACATTTCACAGGGAAAGCCAGGAAGGGTTCCACAGCGGTATGAGTATAGCGTCAGGACGCCCCATTGCTGGGGCAGCAGTGCGCTATACAAGTACAACATTTCATTTCATCACAACCTCAGCTGTCAAAGGCTCTGTAGCTAAGCCAAAGCCCATTCTTCACATCCACCTGTTAGGACGGGAGTTGTGCAAAAGGGGAGAGCCAGTGAAGGCTATCCAATGCTTGAAAGCCTAGCAGTGCAAATCTGTTCCTCATCTATTGGCCCCTCCTAGGTGTGGGTATGAGCTCCAGCAAATAGAACTTTATATTCGCTGTCACCCATCCAGCGCCATCCCCCCCTGCAGCTTGTCTGCCACTGCAGTCCAATAGGGGACTATGTCATATGTATAAGGGAGGACGGGCTGCCCCCAAATCTCAGGAATAGCTCGGATCAGGCTGGGAATATATGAAGCCTCTGAGATGAATACAAACCACATTGATGTGCTTAAAATTGCATTTACTTTGACTATATTCTGACTCCGCCTTTATCTTTGGGTTTGCACAAAAAGGATAAAAGAAATGCACTCTCTCTGTTCATTCCATAAGGGAACTGTTAAGGAATTTAAAGAATTTCAAAGGGATTCTAACAGGTAGCATGGATAAGAAAAGTTAATAACAGGGACCATCATGATTTTTATTGTGTCTATCCGGTCCCACCTGGATAAATCGTGAGGGGACAATTTCACTGCCATTTGAAGAATTGTTTGAAGGAGAACCTCCAAATTGGTCTGAATGGTTTTCATGATGGAGGAGGAGTATTTAATTCCTAGACATTTAATATAATTGGAATTACATTTAAAACCATTTTCTGCATACATCTCTTTCAAACAGATGTATTTAGTGGGAGAGTATCTGAAAAAGAATGGGAGGTAGAGGAAAAAAAACAGAGGACTCGGCCTCCAGAGGTAGTTTAATAACCAAAAAGAGTCCGTCCGTTAAATTGGACTATCTTTCCACTTCAGATGTTTAGTAGAAAACAGAGAGTTTTCTTTAGATAACCCTTGTGCACCAGGGTTTCCCCTTGATGAGATGCTTCATCATTGGGTTCTTCTCGTTCCGCTGCAGACCGGGGCATGCTACACCCGGCGGGTTACGTGGGAGCACTTTGATCATATAATTTAAAGGATGAAGAGACAAATAGGAGTGAGGGGCTTTTTTGTGGAGAAACTAAAAACACCTGGCTTAGTAGGAAAGCCAATTTATTTTTGCCTATATCTGATATGCTTAAAAATTGGGGAAATGTTTGAAAATCCCGCAATTATGTACCGCAATTATGTACCTGAATTTCTATGGTCTGCATGTTTCAAGCCCTACCCCAAGGCTTTTCTTCAGGACCAAGGAACACTCCATGATACCACTCCTGTTAAAAAAAGCTCAAAGTTGACTGCACTCTGATTTAGATCAGTGGATAAAAAATACATGTACATACAGTACCCATTTGGTAAAGTTTCTGTAAGATATGTATATGCTTCATGAGCTCAAAAGGGGGTAGCCACATAAAAAGAATGCTAGAGGGGATGATGAGCTTTTTGAGACCAGCCTGACTGACAGACTATCCTTCCTTCTGGGATGGATATCAAGAAACCCTTACGGGGGTGACAGCTGAGTTTCAGCAATGGCTGTCTCTAGAACGAATCTGTTAGAAGGCTTTGGGACATTCAAGAAGGATTTTAGTGAGGAAGTAAAAGAAGACAGAATGAAGAACTTGCAGGGGGAAACGGCAAATACAACGACCGATGAATAACACATTGCCTTTACAACTAGGGAGGAATAACAAATGAATCTGAACCACGCATTACATTAACAACGCAAGTCCGTACAACGAGATGCGTTACGTCAAGCAGCGTGCGTGACTGGAGTTGGAATAGTAAATTATACAATTCCAAAGTCCACCACCCCCCTAAGGCAAGTCGTTGTAACAACTTGCGTTGTAAATGGAATGCGTGGTTCAGACGCATTCCTTGTTACGCCTGCGTTCTTAGGGAGCGCATGGAAAATTAATGCGTGGTTGTGTCATGCAACCACTTGCAAGATCTGAGGTCTGATCAGTGGCTATAATGGACGCCTGATGTAGGATGTAGACTCCCTGGACGCAGGCTTGTGAATGTTGAAAATAAAGTAGAAAGACAAAGGGGCATATTTGCAAGGGATATCACCACCAGAATGTCACTTTTAGCGACGTTCTTGTGTCGATATGCCCTTCTCCATATTTACAAAGCCCCTTTACATGCATCACTTAGAGTTAAAGGGACGTGCAGTGGTGTTGTTGTGGGAGTTCCACCACAACACCCCCTGTTTTTTAATGCTGCACCAGATTTACAAGGAGATGTAAGTGTAAGGCAGCACCAAAAACTAACGCCATGCAAGAGCAGACATTAGAATGATGAAACCACGAGAAATACTTTTATTTCTCCTCGTTTTTGCTTTTTCTATGTGTGCTGTATTCTGCAGTGAACGTATAATTAACAAATTGCCATTAGTGATTGTTTATGTGTAGGAAGGAACACCTTCATTCACATAAACAATCATTCCCTGCAACACAGGCACTCTCGCACTATTGTGCAAGGGTGCCTGCGTTGGAGATAGGCAGCTCTAGGGAAAACACAGGGGTGTGCCGTAATCTTGTGAATACCACCCATCCCTACGTTCTGAAAATTTCAGATCGCAGTGCTGCCAAATATGCAGTGTATGCGCGTAGTCTCTACTACCATGTAGACCTGGCAAATGCACCCACTTGCCAGGCCCTAACCGTCCCTTTTATTACATATAAGTCACCCCTAAGGTAGGCCCAAGCTATCCCTGTGGGCAGGGTGCAGTGTATGTGAAAGGTAGGACATGTATTTGGTGTGTGTGACATATCCTGATAGTGAAATACAGTGTATTTCGTTTTTCTCTATTGAAAGGCTATCTTTTAGTAAAGATGATTTTTACGTTGTGTGTTTGAAAACACCACATTTTAGAACGTGGGTATTTTCTTGCTTAGTCATCCTGTATGCCTTTGCTGATTTGTGGACTGACTGTCTGGCTTTAGCCTGACTGGGGCTGGGGATGTACATTCTGTTTGGGACAGACACTGGGGGGGTCGAGGTGTGTCCTGCCTTTCCTGAATGAGTCAGGGCTTGGCTGAATAGACCTGGGATACATTCAGAGTAATAGGCCTGGTCTGCATTTAGATTGGTGGGAGGAGATTTCCCATGCACTTGAATGGGCCAGGTCTGACTTGGACAATGCTGTCTCCACCTCCTGTGGGGAAGTTGGACCAGAGAGAACTGGTTTGGGCTGAGCACAGACACTCTCTGCGCAAAAGAACAAAGAGAAACTGAGTGTAAATACTGGGGCCCAGGCCCCAGACATTCATATTACGGCTGAACTAAGAAACCTGCCAGGAAGAAGAGCTGGAAAAGCTGCATGCTCTGCTGTGTTGTTCTGCTGCTGGCTGCCTCTGTCTTGGGCAGGGAAAGGAATGGATTGTACTTTCATCATCCTGCTTTCAGAGTTTTCTTCAAGGGCTTGAAGTAGAGATTGCCTCCTGCTGGAAGTCTCAGGGAGATAAAAGACTTCAGAGAACTCGCTTGGATCAAGGAACGTGCCTAGAAGAAGAGCTGGAAGAACTGCTTGGAGGGCTACTGCCACGTTGCTTTGTTGTTGCTTTGTTGGGTTGGTCTGCAATTGCTGCATCTGCCTTGGACAGTGAAAGGACTGGACTGAACTTTCTTCACTTGACACTGAGTAGCTCCAAGGGCTTGAAATAGAGCTTGCCTCCTGTTCACGAAGTCTCAAGGCACAACAAATACTTCACTTACTACCATGGGTTTCAGTTGCCACAGAGTGGGAAAGCAGCTGACACCTTCACCGACACTGCTGTGGACTCCGTGGTCCTGAAGGCACAGCAGAGGGCACCATCGCACTTTGCACCACAACCCTGGTCTCTCCGACTACGACCACCGTCACAACCAAGCTGCTGCTTGCACCACGACCTGTGGGCACCGCACTCCGCACCGCCTCGCTTCTCTCTGCCGCCCTGGTCTCAACGACAACAACGCTGCTGTGACACCCATGATCACACCGTGGTTTGAGGGCACTGTTCGTAATTCACATGATGCTCCGCCCCGTCCTACACCTCAGTCTGGTCCGACCAACGCCAGCTCCCAACAACCGGCACTGTCGCTTAGACCATGACCTGTCAGTACCGCCACGAGCACTGCCTCACTCTGCACAGCAGACCTGGTCTCAACGAAGGTGCTGGACAACCATCACTGAGCCGCTGCCTGCACTGTAACTTGAGGGCACCGCATGCAGCACCGCTACAATTCACATCACAACCGCGATGGTTGCCAAGACCGGCCCAAGCCGACATGGTAGGCCAGAACCAAAGGTATTGTTTAAAAGTCTGCTGACACAAACACCGGTCCACACCAACGCGGTCAGCCAAAACTGTTGGATTCTGTTTTTCAGTACGTCGTAGCA
The DNA here is from genome assembly GCF_964204655.1 of Triturus cristatus. Classification (NCBI taxonomy): domain Eukaryota; kingdom Metazoa; phylum Chordata; class Amphibia; order Caudata; family Salamandridae; genus Triturus; species Triturus cristatus. Next base: position 804,344,762 of record NC_140592.1, on the reverse strand, counting down.
CCGGACAGAGATACCGATTTCAAGAAACTGCATTTTTAGAGTCATACTTGCAAAGTGCCTATTTTTGAGTATTGTATGTTGGTCTTTTATTGATTTGGCATCGTTTGCACAGATAAATATTGGTTATTTTCCTAAAACAGGTGTGGTGCTCCTTTTGTAGTGTTTTCACTATATTACTGTTGGTAATGTGCAAATGCTTCACACACTGCCTCCGAGATAAGCCTAACTGCTCATACCAAGCTACCAAGGGGGTGACCAGGGGTTATTTTAGGAGTGTATCCCCCTTATTCTAACTAGAAGGAAGAGCCCCTATTTGGACAAAGGTGCAAACCAGTGCCAACTAGAGAACCCCATTTCTAACAAGTGGTATACCATATACCCAGGGTCGGTAAATTAAATGCTGCTAGTAGACCTAGAGCTAGCCCTTCATGCTTATGAGGAAGTTTGGAGACTGCAAGCAACAACAGAGGAGGAGAACCCTGTACCAAGGGAAGGACTCCCCTGTCTCAAGAAAGGGAATCAAGATACCCAGGATGGAGCAGGGAAAGGTATATCTACCAGGGGCCTGTCACATTTGGAGCTGGACATCAACACCATTGAGAGCTAAAGCATGGCTGAGCTGAGGAAGTTGTGCACAGAGAGAGGACTGAAAATCCCTAAGGGTGATCCAACGTTGGAGTATCAGACTACCCTTAAAGCCTAGGAAGAGGTCCACAGAATGCAATCTGCACCACCGGAAGAGTCTGAAGCACTCTAGAGAAAACAGAACCCTGTTTATACCTGACCCCAGAATAAGGGCCCTGAGAGGGCAGTGGCCCTGAAAAGGAGGGAGAAAAGCAGAAAAATGCCTGGCAAAGGCTCCACAGGAGAGAGGGGATGCCACACAGAGGGAGTTCCTGCTTGATCCTATGCAGGAAGCAGTGTCTCCTCCCAAACTTTTGTCTCCAGAGGAGTTAAAGGGCAGACAGGCTGAGCGGGACCTAAGACTGAAGGTGTCCCAGCTGGCTGCAGAGGAGAGAAAAGCTGATGCTGAGAGAGCATTAGAAGAGAAAAATAAATTGCTGGCTCATGAACTGAGTCTCAAGGAGCTGGACTTGATTGCCAAACAGCAGGAAGATCTGATAGAAATGGTAGCAGCAATACTACAGTGTGCAGTGGTGGAGTAAGGTTCCATATACCCATGAACCTAGTGCCTGACTTCAAGGAGGGGGATGACATAGTTGGTTTGAGGCATATGATGTTACTCTAGATGTGCACAGGATCCCTGAGGAGAATTGGGGAGCTGGAATTGGGAGGCATATACCCAGAGATGGTTGGGATGCCTCACTGGCCCTAGAGAAGGGGACATGCTGGGGTATCCCACCTGTAAGGAGACCCTTGTCAAGAAGTATGAATTCACCCCGGAAGAGAGTATTCTGAAATAAAGGAACAGACAGAAACTGTCTCACCAGTCTTGGGAGGATAGGACTGTGTGGGTTTGTGCAAGACACTGGATGATTGAATGAAGGGCAGTGAGGTAAACACATATGACCGGCTGTACAATTTGATGGCTATAGAGCACATGTTTCAGTCACTGTTTTCCAGAGCTACGCCAACACCTGGTTGATTGTTAGTTCTTTGACCCCAGGGAGCTGGCAAAGGAGGCAGACCTCTGGGAGAGTATCAGAGTGTCTGAGAAGGCATTAGGGATTGATCCTAAGGAGGGTGGTTAAGGTTCTCCCCAACAGGGGGAAAGGGAGGTACGCAGTGACACAAATAGGTCCCAGTATGGTACTGGGAAAAATGGCCCTCCACCGTGTCCTGAGATCTGGGGGGGGGCGGCTGTCACAGGTGCCCTACCATTTCTGTTTTATGGGGGTAGAACTCCATAGTGAAGGGTACAGAGGCCCAGATGGAGGGGCAGGAGCTGGAAACAGTCCACAGTGGGAGAACCAGTGGGGCAGGGGTTGCCAGCTCTGAGATCAGAGTACCCCGAGTCTGACCCTGGGGATGCCTCTTCTGGCCTGGGCTATGCACAGGGACAGAAGTGTGGGAACTGCGCCAGGCAGATTCTTGCACAACACATGCAGGCTGTGCTTCCCCTGGCGAGGGTGTAGTTGTACTCCCCTGGAATACCTGGCTAGCCAGGCACATCTTCAGTCTAAGAGTACAGATTCTGAGTTGAAGGACCAGTCTCAGGATATTACCCCTGAACTGGTGGAAGGTAGAGTGGAAAAGAGGGTCCAAGTCACCTTAGACTACTACCCCCCATTCTGAGTAACCACAAAGGACAGAGGATGACCTGGGCCCTCACTGCTGACACTGACAGCTGTCATTGGCCTCTGTTGGTTGTTGCTCTTATGAACAGAATTCTCCTTAGGCTGGGGACAGAAGTCCGGTCGGATGGGTGGATTAGGCCACATCACCTTGTTGGCCATGGTGGTACTATCTGCCTACTGGGAGGCATCTGTGAGTAAAGTTGAGGTTAGGTGCTGCACAGATGGGGTCCACAGGTAAAGAGAAGGGTTCCCCATGGATCAGCTCAGTGGCCCCAGAGTGTATAGACAGAGGTATCCACTGGGTTCAGAGAGGCGTAGAACTGCCAAGTACCCCTGCAGTAGTGGCCCATTGTCCATGTTCTATCACCCTAAGCAGGAACGTCCATAAAGGAATTGATTAGTCTACCCTGACTTTAGGCTGGAGAGGATAATATTTGAAAATAGCCAGCCCTGGAGGGTCACTCAAAACATTTTGCCTTCTTCTCTTTTCCTGGCCTTGTTTTTGTTGCCTTTAGGACTCTGAGCACTTTACCATTGCTGACCAGTGGTAAAGTGCACATGCTCTCTCCTCTGAACATGGTATACTTGGTTTACACCGATTTGGCATATTTAATTCACTTGTAAGTTCCTTGTAAATTTGTATACCATATACCTAGGGCCTGTACATTAAATGCTACTAGGGGGCTTGCAGCACTGATTGTGCCACCCACACAAGTAGCCCTGTAAACATGTCTCAGGCCTGCCACTACAGAGCTTGTGTGTGCAATTTTACTGCCATTTCGACTTGGCATTTAAAACCATTTGCCAAGTCTTAAACACCCCTTTTATTACACATAAGTCAGCCCTAAGGTAGGTCCTAGGTGGCCCATAGGGCAGGGTGCTGTATAAGTAAAAGGTAGGACATGTACATTTACGTTTTGCATGTCCTGGTAGTGAAAAACACCTACATTTGTTTTTTACTACTGCGAGGCCTACTTCTCTCATAGGTTAACATTGGGAATTCCTTAATACACCTTTAAACTGTAATTCCTGATTAGTAAGGAGGAACTGTTTCATGTTTTATATCTTTAGAATAGTAATGAGACAAATTCTCTATTCTGGTAAAGTTAGATTTGGCATTACCATTTCTGAAATGCCACTTTTAGAAATTGGACATTTCTCTGCTCGTACAACTCCATGTGCCTGCAGCCTGTCTCTAAATTAAGGTCTGGGGTTGGTGACAGCTACACTTTGTACATCTCCTCTAGACAACCACAAACACAGGAAGGGTAGGTGTGTCTGAGTACTCATCTGCATTCTGATGGTCGGGAAGGGAGGGAGGGGCTGACACTTACACCTGAATAGACAGTGGCCTGTCTCCACACAAAGGGCTGCTTATCCCCTAATGATAGTCTGAAGCCTGGGTTGTTAAGAATGGGCTTCTGTGCACTTCAAAGAACATTCTTTGAAGTCACCCCCACTTCAAAGGCACACACTGGGTTCAAATACTGGGGCCCTGACCCCACCAAATCAGACACTTCCAGACCTGTAACTGAACTCTGTCACTGCTGTGCTGCATCAAGGACTGACATCCTGCTGGACTGCTGATCTGGAAGACCTGCTTTTCTGCTGTGCTTTCCTGATGCTCCTGGCCCTGCTGAGGGAGAGCTAGACTCTGGCTTGCAGCCAATGTGATCTCAAAGGGCTTGTTGGCTTGCTTTCTGTTGTTTGAGACTCGGGGCTATCAAAGTCCCTACACCTGATCCTGTGCCCGGCTCACTGGAAGTGGACCCAGATACCTGAACCAGAGAAATTGACTCATCTCTATTCTGCATGTAGCAGATCTGGCTCATCGACTCTGTTACGGAAGTAGGTTTGGTGCATCACTCTCATAACCTATGCATGACCCTGAGAGCCCAACGCATCCGAATTGCGCACCACCACTGTTGCAAGTGTGAAGAGATTGACGCATCCCCTCAAATGTGTGGAGAAACCCAGTGCTTTGCACTTCTGAACCAATGCATTTTGGCTCAGTGCTTCATCTACGGACCCGACGCATCGCCATCACTGCATAGAAGATCAACCCATCACCTCAACACCCCACATCTAGGAAGAAAATATGTGTTTGTTAATTAATAGTCATAATGTACTAGGGCTGCCGATAGCCAAAGGCCCACTGAACAAAGTAGGAAGCCCAGACAACATGGTTGCCTGGCTTCTAGAACTTTTCACCCCAATTTGAAGTGATAAAGGATACCTGAGCACTACAGCGTAAAGACATAAAGTAATAAAAAGGACACACTGGGGGAGATTTATCAAAATGTTGCGCAGCGCAACAAGACGCCTTGCAGCGCTGTGTTGCGTGAAGTGGAGAGGAAAGGAATGCACTATATTTACACTTATATGGTGCATTCTTATGTGCTGCCTAGCACCAACGCAGGCACCCATGCACCATGAGGCAAGGGTGCCTGCGTTGCATGCAAGATTGTTTTTATGCAGTAAGGGACACCTTCCAGCACAAAAACAATCCTCCAAAGCTTTTTCTTTCCTATATGTACATTTCTCTTCATTACACCTTCCCCAAGAAGGCGCAGCATCTTGACGCATTCCCAATTCTACCACCCATGGTGAATCTGGGAATGTGCAAAAATCCATGGTTGGTCCTGTTTGTGTTACATTTAGGCAACTTTACAACGTAAAACAAGTTGTGTAATGAAAGTAAATAACAACAAAAAAACACAGAGCAAAATGTTTATAAATCTGGGCCAAAGTGTTAAAGACTATGCGCATCTTAATGAGGAGTTAGTGTCATTATTTTTAGTAATGGGCAAACATAGCTGATGCTGGATAACTTATAACTTATATGGCACAGCATCTATTCTCGAGAGAAAAGATATAACAAATAAGCACTGTCCAATCTTGAGCTGGTGATCGCTGAAATGGCTTATCTTTGGCTCTCCAACGAAAGTAAACAAAGAAGGTGTGTTATATTTCCATATGGAATGAGTCTTGTTGGCTTCATGTCTAAGGTCTGATTGGATATGGATAGTTTAAAATTAATTATGACAACTAAACTCAGAGACTATATGACAGACAATAGGAAGTGAACTCATCTCTAAAGGCCAGTAAAACTCCTGCCAGAGAGATCTGCCCGCCATTTACCATCACCTCTTCATTGAGTTTTAGCTAGTTACAAATTATCCATTCAAAGATGTCACTTATGCATTGTTAGAAGTTAGCACCAGACAATAGATCACCTCCCAGCCTCACTGGAAGTTGGGTATCATCAGCATACATATAGAAGGGGACCCTCATTGAACGCTTGAGCTTGGCCATAGGAGCAACATGATTTAAAAGGTTTGGGGCCTCATGTAGGTGGCATACACTTTACCGATTCTAAAATACCGAATCATACCGATTCGGTATTTAAGAATCGGTAAAGTGTATGTAGGTAAAAATTCGGTAAATGTTACCGAATCGGAGTGAGTCGGTAATTACCGAATCGGTATTTACCGATTCGGTAATGAGGCATACCTTCCCATTGAGGGGAAGGTATGCCTCATTACCGAATCGGTAAGTACCGATTCGGTAATGGGGGAGCACATGCAAGGGTGGCAGGGTGTCACATTGACACCCTGTTGCACCCCTGATTCGGCCATGTGTGCACATGTGGCACACATACATGCCCTAAGGGCATGTATGTCTGCCACATGTGCACACTTCTAAGCGCTTTTAAATGCTTTTACTCATCCATACTTTATTTACCACCAACTATTAGTTGGTGGTAAATACCGACTCGAAACAACACCCACACAGTCCCCCTACATCCTGATTTCTGTATTCGGAATTTACCGAATCTGTAAAATTACCGATTCGGTAATTTTACCGATTTCGGTAAATTCCGAATACAGAAATTCACCCCCTACATACCAAAAGCCAAAATACCGGTCGGTAACGGTATAATTACCGAAAATCGGCCGTTACCGACCGGTATTTGGCTACCTACATGAGGCCCTTGGTGAGAGTGATGAACCCTGATTCACATCACAGATCAATGATAGCTCCGGATGGATGCGCACAGACTTGTGCCAATAAGGAAGGAACAAAGTCTGTAGATTGTTCAAAATGTCTTGTAGAAATACTAACTGTTGTCTTGTGCATCTTCGTGGCGCACTAGTTTAAGGACGAGCCGTATGGCAATGTGGCCACTTCGGTTAGTGGTAGAATTTGGTCTAACAGAACAAAGTGTATTTTTGTTTGCAATATTTGTGTAGTACATCTCGGAAAACAATTTTTTTCCGGATACTAAGCACCTGATGTAAAACATCACGTCAGAAAACAGCTCCAAGAACCCAAGCATTAAAACAAGTAAGTATTAAGCACACAATGGAAAACATAATGATGGTGGGGAAGCTTTAAAAGCAGGGGACAGACTATTCCCTAAACAAGGCGCTGAGATGGGAAAGCACCCTTTCACAACTCTATATCTGGAAATGAGCAAGAGATCCTGATGTACAGAGAACACTGTCCATAAGGGAGAGTATTTCTCAATCCATTTAACTAGATCAGCTAAAGCCAGAATGTTTAGATGCGTAAGGGTACATGATCCAGAAGATCTTGAACGAAATAGTGAGTCTCACAGGTAAACAATGGTTCACTCTCAAAAATACAGTGACAGATCTGTGGTGTCTCTCTATCCTGTGGTGGTCCACATGATGATGAAGAGCCAGCACCTACCTGCATAAAAACAATCCTGGGAAGTATATTCCTCTTTCCATAGACAGAGGAAGAAACGTGGACAAATAGAGGTATTTCTCCTAGTTATGCCTCCCCTGGGAAGGTTTAAGGTTTTGGCGCTGTTAGACCTGGCACCTTGGCGTGGGTCTCCCTTCCATTTTCAGCTGTTGCCTCATGTGTTTTTGCTGGTGTTAGATGTTTTGGACACTGTGCCACTGCCTCCCAGTGCCACAGTGCAAGTGCTCCCTATTATAAATTGATGTGTGGAGTAGTGATTCCATGATTGGCTGGTTTGGGTTAACTGTCAGACCCTAGTACAGTGCACCAGGAGTGCCCAGGGCTGGTAATCCAAATGCTGCTGGTGGGATTGCAGCACTGGTTGTGCCACCCACAGAAGCAGCCTGTAAAAGTGTGTCCAAGGCTTGCCTTTGTAGAGCCTGTGTGCAGTCTGGTACTGCCATGCTGACTGGGCAAGTGCACCCACTTGCCAGTCCCTAAACCTTCCCTTTTCTTCATATCATCATATCAGACACCCCTATGGTAGGCCCAAGGGCAGGGTGCATTGTAAGTATAAGGTAGGACAAGCCCTGGTGTGTGTGGCATGTCCTAATAGTGAATTACAACCATTTTCGTGTTTCACTATTGCAAGGCTACCTGTTCCCCATAGGCCAGAATGGGCAGTTTGATTATTCCATTTTATGATCCTAACAGACTCAGGGAACATGGTAAAAATTTGAGTTTAGTATGCCTTAACTCAGAGTGATAAAATACACAGTTCAGTCAAGTTGGTTTTAACACTCTGTGTTTGAAAATACCACTTTTAGAAAGTAGGTATTTTCTTGTCTAACCATCCAAACCTGCCTCTACTAGGCTGTGTATTCCTTGTCTGGAGTTTGAGTGACAGGGGCTGGGGGATTCCAGGAGACAGGGTGAGTCACCACAAGGCTGAATAGAGAGATCTGCATCTAGATGGGTGGGAGGAGTTGCACCTGGGACCTGAATAAGGCGTCTGATGTCTCTGCCCTGCACTCTGAAAGGAAAGAAGGAGTCTTGTCAACAAAGTGCTCCAGGACTGACCAGAACTGGTTTGGACTAGGCAAAGGCCTCTCTGACTTCAGAGAACAAAGAGAAACTGTGTATAAATATTGGGACCCAAGAACTTTAGATCACTTTGGGAAACAAGAAGAAAGCTTTGTTGAGGAGAGGAACCAGAGAGACTGAGGAGAGACTATCCCTAAGTTGAAGTGTTGCTTGGGGGAATTGCCTGCAGTGGTTGCCTGGCTGCAAAAGAAAGGAGAAAGGAACTTTGTATGTACTTTATTCAACTTGTGAAGGATCTCCAAGGGCTTGAGAAAAGAGCTTGCCTCCTGCTGAAGTCTCAGGGACAACAGACTTCAACCACCAGCTCCCCAGAGTTCTTTGGAAGTGCCTGCAGCTGTATTGGGGCCTTCTGAGGGAATGCGTGTCGCAAGGAGCTGGAAGCGCAACTCACGAAGAAGAAGCATGTCGCCGCCGCAGCAGCTGCCATTGCATCACTGAACAAGGGTGTTGCCGCTGTAGCTGTCGCATCGCATCGTAAAGAAACACCTTGCAACATTGAAGAAGCATGTTGCCGCCGCTGCCGTCCCATCACTGAACAAGGGTGTCACCGCTGCAGCTGTCCCATCGAGCCGAAGCGTCTCGCATCACCGGAGAAGCGTGCCGTCGCGCAACCGCTGTCGTCGCATCACTGAACAAGGGTGTCACCGCTGCAGCTGTCGCATCAAGCCGAAGCATCTCGCATCATCGAAGAAGAGTGTCTACACCATAGCCACTGTCATCGCATCACTGAACAAGGGTGTCGCCACTGCAGTTGTCGCATCGAGTCGGGACATCTCGCGTCACGGAGAAGCGTGTCACAGGGCCTGTCACAACTCAGAAGAATCGTTGAGTTGCCGCACGGCCGTCTGGTGTGTACGCATCGTGTCGCAACAAGAAGAAGACGTCATCTTTGTTTCATTGCACCGGATCTTCATCGCATCACGGCGTTGCGGGCCGCATTGCCACGGAAGTGCAGTACGAAACCGACGCATCACCGTTCCTGCATGTAAGGAACCAACGCATCACCTTCCCTGCAACACTTTCGTTGTATAGCGTTACACATCCATTGACTCAAAGTGTAGCATTTTAACATCTAAAGAGAACTAAGCTAATTCTACCATTTATAAGTACAGTATTGTGGATTTTTGTTGTTTGTGATCTTGTGTTAAATCTATATAAAGAATACTTATTTTTTATATAAAACTTGTGTGGTGTCCATCTGTAGTGTTGTCACTTGGTTACTGTATGTGTTCACAAATGCTTTACACACTGCCTCTGAGATAAGCCTGTCTGCTCGTGCCAAGCTACCAAGGGGGTGAGCAGGGGTTATTTTAGAAGTGTACCCCCTTACCCTCACTAGACGCAAGTGTCCCTATTTGTCAAAGGTACCTACCTCTGCCAACTAGAGACCCCCAAATCTAACAGGCGCATCCTCAGGTTTACACATTTTTGTAAGTCTGGGGATGCATCAAAATTCATGGGAGTTGCGTGAGTGTTACCCACACAATGCTCATGGATTGCCTTCCAAGGGCAGAGTAACTCAATGCAGCGATTTTTGCTGCGTTCCATTACTCCAGATTTTTGGAGCCGCTCAGAGCCAAGCAAAGTGGCTTCAGAATTTCTGTCTTAAGGTTTGCGTCATTCCCGCACCATGTTGCGTGGTGCAAAAGCGATGCAAATGGCCTCATAAATAGGCCCCTGAGTTACTTCAGCTTTAGCTTTTTAGGTGTGTTTGAGATCTCTTCAGGGGAAGCAGAGGGCTGAAGTCAGTTAATTATGGTGCAGTGACCTCAGCTTGAATTAGCAGATGTCTTGTTCAATTTAGTTCACAATGCAGACGCTTTATCTTGTGTGTGTCTATCTTGACTAAAGGTATCTAATTGTAAATTGTAAATGCAATTATATAGCGCTTACACCGCCTGACAAGGCATTGATATGCTTCTTTCAGGGAGTAGCATGCTACTCCAGAACCCGAAATTAGCATTTATCAGGTTAGTACAATTTTTTTTGTTTTGTTTTTCCTTGTGCATTAGTTGTGTTAGGATTGTGCTTTTGATTTCTTGTGTGTTTAGTACAGTTTGGGATGGGGATAGAATGATAGGAGTGGATTTGAAAATAGGAAGTAGTGAGTTTTTTTTTAATAAAGAATCAACATACTCTGGAGGTTTCCTGTTAAGCTGCTGTGTTTCAGGTTAGTAATTTTTTCATTGCTCAGCTTCAAGGTCCTAATTTTCCATGGGAGATTTCTCACATTTCTACAAACATTGACAAAGCCAATAGGTCTGGCATTCGATGCAAGCCTTTTGGCTTTGGCAATTCTTGTTTAATTCTGTCATAGTTTGTGCAAAACCATATTGTTAGGGAAGCAGCCATGCTATCAATCTAAAAAAAAATCATTCACTAAGCCCAAAATATTTTTGGGGTTCAAAAAAGCACACATTGCCATAGCAGTCGGTGAAGCTGAAGTGGACTACTTTGTGTGTAGATGTGCACCTTTTTAAAGCTATACCTGGCTGATCAGCCCTAATAAGGGCAAAACCGGTCCTGGGTTGCGTGCATTCTGTTTCAGGGAGGACCAGGATGGACTGCTCCCACTGGAGTAAGGTTAAGACTGATTTGCAGTCCAATAAAGGTGCAAACTAAGGTGCAAACTAAAGTGGCAAGTTGTGCAGAATAATGATGGGCTGGGATGTGACCCGAGAAATTACCAGTGGCTAAGATTAATTCAAGCATTCCACTCATCACTTTTTTGTATGCTTCATTGTGAAAGAGTAGCTTACAGTAACTCATAGTGAAATCAAGCAGTGACTGAAGTGTGATACTCCACTGTTCCATGATGCATGCTGGAGTGGCTGCAAAAAAAAATGGAACACAACAACAGACTAATTGATGAAGTCTGGACAAAAAAACCCTATAAGTAACTATATTATGCACATGCCTGTAGAAACATCTAAAGATCTTGGCTAACACCAGACCTAGAATAACAATTGGTTTGCTGTTATCTACCAGCCTCTTGCCTATGCTAATGCTTTTGTGTAATATTTTTGTAAAACGTCCTTACAAACACACAGACAGAGAGTCTTGCACAGACAGACAAAGGCTTGCACAGACAGAGAGAGTTGCTCAGGCAGACATATAGGGAGGCTTGTACTGACAGACAGAAAGACTTGCACGTACAGAAATAGAGGCTTGCACAGATAGACAGAGAGACATAGACAGACAGAGATGCTTGCACAGACAGAATGCAATGCTTGTACAAACAGACAGGCATTCAGAAAGAGAGACTTAGCAGACAGAGGCTTGCACAGGCAAACTGGCAGACAGACAAGTGTGCACAGACAGACAGGCTTGTACAGACAGAGAGGCTTGAACAGACCGACAAGCTTGCACAGAGAGACAGACAGAAACAAAGGCTTGCACAGACAGACAGAGAGAGTTGCTCAGACAGACATACAGAGATACTTGTACTGACAGACAGAGAGACTTGCACCTACAGACAGAGAGGTTTGCATAGATAGAGAGACATGCACAGACAAACAGGAAGAAATGCTTGCACAGACAGACATACATTCAGAAAGAGAGACTTAGCAGACAGAGGCTTGCACAGGCAAACTGGCAGACAGAGAAGTGGGCACAGACAGACAGGCTTGTACAGACAGAGAGGCTTGAACAGACCGACAAGCTTGCACAGAGAGACAGACAGAAACAAAGGCTTGCACAGACAGACAGAGAGAGTTGCTCAGACAGACATACAGAGAGACTTGTACTGACAGACAGAGAGACTTGCACCTACAGACAGAGAGGTTTGCATAGATAGATAGAGAGACATGCACAGACAAACAGGAAGAAATGCTTGCACAGACAGACATACATTCAGAAAGAGAGACTTAGCAGACAGATCAAGGCTAACATAGACAAACTGACAGACATAGAAGCTTGCACAGACAGAGAGGCTTCTACAGACAGAGAGTCTTGAACGGACAGACAAGCTTGCACAGAGAGACAGACAGAAAGAGAAGCTTGCACAGACAGACAGACAGAGAGGCGTGGGCAAACAAACAGGCTGGCACAGTGTGGTAGACAGACAGAGGGGCTTAGATGGATGGAAAGAAAGGTTTGAACAGACAGACAGGCAGATAGACAGAGGCTTGCACAGACAGACAGAGGCGTGCACAGACAGACAGACAGGCTTGCACAGAGATAAAGGCTTGCTATATGAAATTGTGTTACTGGTTGGGGAGTGGTGACTGAAATCCTACTCAAGCAGCTACCACACTCCCTGTCAGGGTGAAGTCACAAGCAAACCCCAAATTAACCTGTGCGTATCCCTCGGTACCTTAGCACAAAAGCAGTCAGGCTTAACTTAGAGGCAATGTGTGTTTATACAGCACTTTAAACAGCAATAAAGTGAAACACAACACAAGAAGAATCCCATACCAAGTTAGAAAAATAGATTAAAATGTCATAAACATTTGAAATCCACAATGACAGAAATCCAATCAGTATTACCAGAGATATGCCGTTTTAAAGAATAAGTGAAGACAGTGCCAAACAACACAAAGCACCAACTGTGGCTATCCAGATCAGGACAAAGTGAAGTCTGACCGCAATGGAGTGGGTGCCAACTAAAGAGACCAAGTTAGGCCCACCGAACAAGAGTACTTTTAATCCTGGTTGCGGAGGGATGCAGAGTCCAGGGTCGAGAATGCGTAGCACAGTTGTGATTCCTAAGAGCTGCAAAGCGAGGTCCTGCATCATCATCGAGAATACCATGCACAAGCGGCTTGCTATTATAAGTCCTGCATCGAGATGTATCGCGCACGGGATGGTTCTGAAGGAGGTGCAGGGCTTGCAATGTCGAGTTCTGCATCATCGTCGAGGATGCCATCAATGAGGGGCTTGCAATGCGAATGCCTGTGTTGAGGATGCCTCAAACAGCCGAGGTTCCTGGAAAACTCCGGGCGGCGATGCAAAGTTCTGTGCCAGGGATACGTTATACGATGCGGAGTTTGGTGAAGCGATGCATCACACAGCAGTTCCGATGTGGAGTTTTAGGGAGGCGCTGTGTCGGTTCTGCTGATACCACAGTTGGACTGGTAGAGCACCTTCAGGCCCACTTCCAAGGGTCTAGGACTGGGGTGGCAACACTTGGGAGGTCAGGGCTCACAGCTGACAGGGTTCAAGATGGAGGAAGCCTGTTCTATCCCTGAGGCTTCTGATCAGGAGGCCATACAACTATCCATAATCATAGGAGAGTGAACCACGAACATTGATTGGATCTCCAAGAGGATTGTCTCAAAGACCCTCAACCAAGTCTTTACAGTCAATGGTTTATGACATCACCCTAGCCGTGATATGGTGGATTGAAACATCATCAGGTCTAATATATCTATTCAACATAAAACACCTAGGTTGATGACATACCCCGTTGGCTATGAAGATGTGGATGAGGGTCTTCAAGATAATCCTCTTAGAGATCCTATAGTTTGTGGTTCACTCTCCTTTGATTATGGATATTGCAATGGGAAGCTGAGTGAACTTCTGCTTATCTCTCACCTCTTTGGTTATGAGTAGGCCAGTTAACTAGCCCTTAGAGTCACTCTGGTGGGCCTGGATTTATGATGTATGTCCAGTCCTTCTCACTCAGGCAGGGGGCAGCAGGGCAGGAGAGTGGCAGACTCTTCTTGCAGCACAGCAGTCCTTCTGCTGAGTATTTCACAGGTCCAGAGGCATGCTGAAGAGTTAGGGTCTGAGGTGCAAAATGTATGCCTGATACCCCTTTTGAAGTAGGAAAAGCTTCTAGAGGTTTCCACTACCCCTTTCAGAGGTGCTTGGAACTTCCTGCCTCCCTGCCCTAGCCCCAGCTTGTCTGAGGTCATAATAGACAAGTGTCAAAACCCTTTGTGGGAGTGCTCCGGCACGGCCTTTGAGATGTGCAAGTGTGGTAGATGACAGCTCCTTCCACTTGTTAACTCAGAGTGGCCCAAACTACCAACACCTGGCTATCCTTTTGTCTCACTGTCTGGAAGCAAAACACAAAGACCAACTGACAACTACATCTAGTCATGTGCCCCAAGATACAGGCAGCAGACACCAAATGGTTAGGACAAGAACATTCCAATTTTCTAAAAGTGGCCTTTTCAGAATTCTGATTAAAAATCTTACTTGAAGCCCATTAAAGTGGACTTTTAATTACAATTCTTTAGTAACCAAACTTGCCCTGTCAACCTCCTGCCAATTGGAAATGATCACGTATTAAATGTAAGAAGGTAACCCGGTGTTATCCTATGGGAGAGGTAGGCACACAGTAGTAAATACGAATTTAGGAGTTTTTCACTACCAGGACATGTACCTAAAAGTACATGTCCACCTTTTTAAACACACTGCACCCGGCCCTTTGGACTCTGTAGATCCTACCCTAGGGGTGGCTTATATGTATTGAAATGGGAGATTTTGCCCGGCAAACGTTTATTTCGCCAAGTCGAAATGGCAGTTTAAAACTGCACACACACAGGCTGCAATGGCATACCTAAGACATGATTAAAAGGGCTTCTCAAGTGGGTGGCACAGTTCGTGCTGCAGGCCCACTAGTAGCATTAAATGTACAGGTCCTGGGAACCTGTAGTATCTCTTTACTAGGGACTTACAAGTACATTAAATGTGACATTCGGGTATTCACCAATTCCACCATGTATAACGGAGAGAGCACAAGCACTTTAACCCTGGCTAGCCGTGCTAAAGTGCTAAGGCCAGCAAAAACGAGATCAGCAAAGATAAGAGGGGTGCAGGCAAAACATTTGGAGGAGGACAACCCTAAGGCTAACAGATCTAACACTTGCACAAACAGATAGACAGAAAGGCTTGCACAAACAGACAGAGGCATGCACAGACCGACAGAATTGTAAAGATAGATGCCCTTTCAAACATAGATAGAGTTGCAAATGTAGATGGACAGACAGGCAGATAGAAAGGGTTGCAAAGACAGATGGGCAGACACACAGATATATACAGTTGAAAAGGTAGATGGACAGACAGACAGACAGACAGACAGACAGAGTTGCAAGGGTAAATGGATAGATAGATAGATAGATAGATAGATAGATAGATAGATAGATAGATAGATAGATAGATAGATAGATAGATAGATAGATAGATAGATAGATAGATAGATAGATAGATAGATAGATAGATAGATAGATAGATAGATAGATAGATAGATAGATAGATAGATAGATAGATAGATAGATAGATAGATAGATAGATAGATAGATAGTGAAACTGCAGAAATTAGCAGAGTTAAAATTAGTAATGTAATAGTTAAATGTCTATATAATCAGGACTTACAAGAGCGCTGAAAGCACACTAGAACGCCATACAAGCAGGGCACAGACTAAACTGATTTAGTAATGTATAATGATATACAAAAGCACTGAATGCAAACTAGAAAGCCTTCAGACAGGACATATGGACTAAATTGGTTTAAAATGTAACTGTAGCCCTAAATTAAAATAAATGCCAGAGTAGCATACAGGAGTGCAGTTAGAAATGCACTTCATAAACAAATAACAATTCCATGAAAACCGTTTCAAGTAGAATTTGATATGCTGAGAAATAGAAGCAGCGAGAAAAGAAAAAAGGCCACTTCAAAAGGAACATATAACACCATTAGCAGGAGATATGAACTGATAAAGATGGAATGTTCCTTGTGTTCAACATGTAAGAGCTAGTAGAACGCCTCCTGCTATTATATCAGCCTCCAAACCAAAAGGCAACACCAGAGCAATAATGAAAAAAAGAAAAACACTGTCCCCTTGTGTGTGGATGTGCACCTTGTGAAAGAGCAAAATGCAGTCACTCAAAGTGAAGCTACTCAGTGACTGAAGTGGGTTGACCCCCTAGCCCATGCTGTATGCTGTGGAGGGTGGAAGCAAAATGAGAATGACACACAGACTAATGGGTGAATACAGCTGGCCAAAAGGGTCCTTGAAATAAGTTTCTTATACAATTATTTTTTGAAAAGTCAAAAGGTTCTGGCTAAATCCAGAACTAAAAACAGTGGTGGATGTTCTGGCTTGCTTTCTCCTGAGTATTACATGAATGGGTTCCCTGAAGCAGTACACACATAGATGTGTTCATGCTTATCTTATGCATCTACCTCACTAAGACACTGTAACAAGATGGCAGCCTGTATTAGCCTTAGGGTTTTCAAGGACTGTGTATCAGGTCAGGGTTCATCTGGATATTAGAGTTCATACTTGATTTGTGTCTATAGGAGCTGTATATAAAGGCCTCCAAAGAGGACTCCCAATCTGGGTTGGTTTAGTCTCCCCTTGCTTATGGCACAAGAGGGATTGATAATCCAGGTGACGCTAGGTACATATCTCTAAGTGGTGGCTCTTGTTGAAACAGGCGAAAGAACTTTAAACAATACACAGCCGTGGGTTGACATAGTAAAGTTTATGCAGAAGCTGGTACTGCCCTTGATTTACATCATTGTTGACGTGTTATGGAAGGAATTAAATATGAAAACACGGTGCACCACCAGATAACAGCACAGAGCGTCACTCAGATATACGTGGGTAAAAAGCAGTGCAGGCCAAAAATGAAAGGACAACTTGTGTTTGACAGGCTTAAGGGAATTTATGGCCTTAGCTTACAGGCACACTGGCACCTATTCTATGTTTTCAATAGATTGGAAAATGATTGGACAATAGGAGCAGGAAAGATTAAATTAGCCAAGAACACACATAATTTGATAAGAGGTCATAGTAGCACAATGATAAAGCTCACACACAAATACACATGCATTCAACGCAAATGAATATACATTTACCACAAATACACACACATTCAAGAGTAAAGAATGGTAGTTTGTTATGCATTGTTAGAACTGCAAAAAAGGATGTTTAGAGAATTAGGTTAAAATTTAGGGTGACAGATGACATGATGTTTTCCATAACTAATGTGTTTTGTAATAAAGTACTGTCTGACTGTATAAAGGTGGCTGAGTGTGAAGCAGCAGATTGAGACCGGCTGTTTACCTGTGTGGACATTGTCACTCTCCATGTCGCAACAGTAAAGAGCTGTTTTTACATTGCGAAGAGGAGTCCGTCTATTTCTTTATTTTTAAGTTACCCTACAGCACACAGAATTATGAATTTTTTCTTGATAAAGAGCAGAGTCAAAACACTGTAGGAATGTATTTATGACCACTGAGGCATTTAAAGGAAAATGGAACCCAGGATTGGTAAATGTAAATGTAAACAGGGTTTACCAAACAATGTTTTCACAGGGGTCTTTGGCATCTCTTATACTACTACTTGCTAACTTTGGGGCCTGATGAAATATGGCTCCACCCAATGCATCCCTTACAGTGTCGAACTAAAGTACAGTTCCTCTGTAAGTGAGGTGAACTTGTCACACAGTGGTAAAAACAAGACATACGTTTTGCAACCATGGTTGCTACAAAACATTAAAGACGATTGGAGGTGGAACTGAATATGAGTACCACAGAAGACGCCAAACTCCCCTTTCCTATTGGGCAGTGCAGCATTGAATTCTGTGTATTTGAATAAAGTTGAGCAGGGCGTAGTCTTTATGAATAATATCCCAAATTACTTTAGCTAAGAATTATAGCATGGTATTATACTTATAAGGAAAATGTAGAGTTTTCATCTTCCACCAACTCCATTGGAGTAATGTGGGTTTGACCTTCTATTTGCTGGCTTACTTGTGCTAAAGGTGATTTAGATGTGCAGATCTGTTAGTCCAGAAAAGCAGGGGTTTCCTTTCAATCGTACAGATTATAGCCCTCTTAATCAAGCAGCAGCGCAGCAGGATTTTCTGCTGCACTTTTATCACCGTTCACTGGCACTATTTCACCAGGCTGGGCTGCTAGTAAATGTACCACTTGGTGGTATTTACCATTACTGCTAGCTTTATTTACATATCCCTTATGCTACTTTTTTTTTTTTTTTAAATGGATTCAAAGGGGGCGTGCAGGCAAACTATAAATACATTGTAAATGGGAAGAATCAAAAAGACTGCATTCAGTTCAGGAACAATGCAAGGGTGTTGAGCACACCAAGCAAAATAATATTATGCCTGGAGCGCTCCATGCCCGCTGCCAACATAGCTATGCATGTTATTTTTTTGACACTAGGTGGCGCCAGAAGGGTGCTGCCTTACCTCGCCTTGAGAAAACTCTAACCCTGGAAATTGTAATAAATGCTCGTTCAAGCCTTAAGTTTTTATGGTAAAACATTTTGCCAATCAAGCTCGATTGATTGACGTGTTTAGTTTAGTTGTCTAAAGGGGGCCCTGCCCCACAGCAATGATTTGAAGACACTTGTCCGTGGGGTCCCTCCAACTTCATAGTTGTCTGATGGGTATTTGTAATTGGTGTTTTTCGGTATTACAGCACACATTTAACTTGCAAATCATTTACGTCATTCCTTTTAGTGATGTTTCCATTTTAATTCCCCTTCATTCATCAGGTATTCCGTGAACTACTCAGTTTCAACAGTTTGTTTTATAAACTGCAAGTCCTGGCTGGAAGAGGACACACTCGCAGTCTTCTTTGATAAGTTAAACCAGAGTTTGCACTTGGCTGGGATATTCTGTCGACGCACTCTGTCTTTATTAAGCAGTAAAAAGTTAAAGCGTTTCCAAGCAGTGATGTATTATGTACAGTGTGTCCACATTGCTGGCCCCGGTATCCCTGCCGCAGCCCCTGCAGCTGATGTTTTACATAAGGGTCGCCAGAGGGCTGCGAGCCGCAGGGACCGACCCTGGCAGTGCCCTTTCTAGGTCACATAAAAGGGTCACCGGGGGTCTCATTTAAGGGGGGCTTCAATGTATTCTTTAAGCCATTGTTTAGCTTAATACAAAATACAGAGGAATAAAGGCCGTCCAGATGTGCAGTGGCGAAACAGACACAGATGTGAAGACATCGTAAATGTATCTGAATCTGGTGGCACGTATTACACGTATGTGAATGCGGGCAGCGGGGCTATTTTTAAGTTCACTTAATTCAAAGACTAAATCCCTTTCCAAGAATATCTCCTGTTTCTGTATTAATCATTGTCCGATGTAGCACGTTATGTGTCTTTCTGGCTGTTCATTTTCTGTGCCAAAATGGTGCTCTATTCTGTTCCTTTTCTTTGAAGCAAGCGTGACTGCGGCGTTCCGATGTGAAGTTTGTCATTTTTAGACAGGAGCTGACTGTTTTTGGGCAAACACCAAAACAGATGTCAGTGACAGACTGCTATGTTTAGTTACAGAGAGTTATTTTGACATGGCACACGTCCTAAAAAACAGAAGTGGGGGGGACTAACCTAGTTAGGCAGTATGCAAGTGACATTACGGCGCGCGACATCACGGCGCACAATATCATGGCGCATGATTTCACATATGGCATCACAGAAATTGACATCATAGAAAGTGGCATCACAAGCCACGACTTTAACCCCTTCCCTGCTCATGACGGAACCACTCCGTCATGAGCCACGGGCGCCGTGTGCTCATGACGGAGTGGTTCCGTCATGCTGCGGCCGTTGGCGGCCGCTCCGCCCACGCGGCACTGATTCCCCGCCTGTGCGGGCGATCAATGCAAGTGGGCGGAGTCGTGACGGAACCACTCAGTCATGAGCACAGCGCAACCGTGGCTCATGACGGAGTGGTTCCGTCACGAGCATGGCGGCGCCGCAAACACCCCAAACCCCCCCAGCGCCGCGGCAAAATTCGGGCCGCGGCGAAGGGGTTAAAGGAAGTGGCATCACAAGAAGTGACATCAGATCTAAAGCCCTCACATATATGTTTAGCAGGTCTATCATGTGTACGTTTGAGCAGGTTGTACAACGGTACAACGCATGTAAATACATTGTGTGCCTTTGCCACGCATTTTTTAGCATGCATGTTTTTACCGCAAATATGATTTTACAATGCATGCCAATACCACGCATTATTTTTAGATTTAAAAACAATATATTTGTGGGTGAAGACCCCCCACCAATCCCCAATTTACCTTAAATGTGTGGTATTGGCATGCATTGTATATGCATATTCCCGGTAAAAATATGCGTGCTAAAAATGCGTGGTAAAGGCACAATGAGGTAAAAACCTTATTGTAAAGGGTGTTTCCCTTTGGAGTGCATTGCGAGGATAATAGCACAGTGAACTATGGAAGATGTTATGTGACTTCTACACCTTGCAATCCCCCAGTTTTATGTAACACATCCTGGACATTCATTTACAAACGTATATAATTTATTGTACATGTAATATGCACGTGTTGATGTAAAGTGATCTGACACCCTGCATTGGGATGAGTAGGGCTATACTAGAAAAAATAGTGGTACTTCAATTATTTATTATCGTCTCCTCAGGTGTAGTAAGCTCTATATAAATGCAATTTGCTTGTGTAAATACTGGGAAAGACCAACACATCTGACATTCCTACAGTGCATGCATATCTCCTAAACAGGGTCTGAACAAAGTGAAAAGCTGCCTCCCTGAAGTATGTGTGAAGTGCTAACAAGGTGTGAGCCTTTGTTTCCCCTCTGCTTCATTTGCATCAGGTGTGAGGCTCCAGACTGCGCCCAGCCAAGAGACTCGGAAAAAAAGGAGGCCTGATGACCCCTCAAATTCAGCCTTTGCTATTGGCCCAGCAGGAGTCTTAAATAAAAAAGCCCTATCCCTGCCTGCACGTTGTTGCTTGTTGCAGATGGAAAGTAGACAATGTGCCGGCGCTGCTGAAAGTGTCCCGGTGGTTGGAAATAACACCGGGACAAGATCAGCACATTATTCAGTGGGGCCCAAATTCTTGGCAGGGTGGACGGCGTTCACCCTGTGAAAATAGTGGGGTACCCCTGACTTGTGCCCTGAATTTTGACCACCATATACGAATAAAGTATCTGACGAGTTTTGTATTTTTTTCCTGCTTTCTTTTTGGCAGTTATTTTGGCTGGTGCTGATTTCATGCTCAATCAGTTTTTCAAATTTTATTATCTGTGAATTGCTCGAAATTTCTGTGGGGAACCAAAGCAGCCCTTGTGAAAATGCTCAAACCAGCCTGCTGCTTTAGTCTCAATCTCTCTCTTTCTATCCATCCTCTCCCGCTTCTAATTCATTGATCGCTTTCTCTATACGTTGCACATTCCTCCCTCTCTTTTTCTCTCTCTTGAAGCATCTCTTTGCCTGCTGCAATTAACCACGGGTAGCTGGAGGAAGTGAGCAGCCCTGGGTTTTCAACCCAGAGGCCTCCGGCCTGCTGAGAAAATGCCTGGTGGAATAAAAGACCTGACCGGCCCTGAAAACTATTCCAATTTTCTTTCTCATAAAAGCTGGGCGCTGGCCAGAAATACTAGTTTGTTGCATGAAACGTCTCGCTCCATAAAAATGGACGCCTATTCGTAGAACCATTTCTTTTGCCCCACCCACCCAAAGATTTGAAAGGAAATGAGAAAACCAAGGTAGCAGCCCTTCTGCATTAAAACTCCTACAACACAGTGCAGATAGCTGGAAAATCTCACTTTTAGGCTATTATTGTTACTGTTTATTTGTATTGTGCAGCAAGTGCCAGGGATCCAGCTTCTAGGTGCAGTATACAACAAACGTGTAGAGAAATAAAACCAGAGGAAATGACCAAGCATAAAGTAAAAAACAAGTGTGGAGGTCATACAATAAACAGTTATGACAGAATGGGAACTCTGCATAGAGTAAAAAATAAAGACTCTTGAGATATACTTAGGCATAAAGTGGATTTGGAATGAAATGGTAAACAGAATGAAGTGGGAGGGAAGGGACATAGAGATCACTATGGAGACTTGTGGGGTGGCGGCAACAGATTTAATTGACTTGTTCATGTTTGATGCCTATGCAGGAATTATTTTAGGTTACGCTTAAACAGTGCGTGTGTTGATTCGTCTAAGGTCCTTGGGAGAGAATTTTAGCCAAAAACTTAGGGGTGTCATCAAGGAGTTTAATTTATCTGTTAAACTTTAGAAGATATGGATAGCAGGTGTTGACTACAACCCTAGGTGGATTGATTGCTGCATCTGGTGAGTGCCTGTGCCTTTGTCAGTCATTGTTTATGAAGGTGCTACTGCCTTGTGTCTTCCACAAATGTGATAAAAACCAATGACCCATACCTGGGGTCACAGTTCTTCTGCTCTGTCTTCCAGTGATGTCATTTATTGGTGTAATGATTTCAGTGCTGGTCGACTTGCCAACTGTCACATGCTAACTGTTACATCAGAAAATGATCCTGTGTCATCTTTGATCATCTGACTTGGCAGGTCTATATTTACCAAAGCATAGATGCAGCTGGGTAGACTGCCATAGGGCTGGAAACACAAACCACCAGAGGACTGGAGATACAGCAGTGTATCACTCTGGGTGTGATGGGGTCGGGCACTTCAATCGAAATACATCTGTCATAAATAATAATACTTCACAAGCACCAAGGGTGCCATTTCCGTAGTATGAGCTCAAAGAAGACAATTTATAGAGAGATCTCCCCATGTAATTCAAGTATACACTGATTGTAGGAAAATAGGATCTGCTTCTTATGGTTGCCCCCACTTTTTGCTGATGTAATGCTGTTTTTAACTAGTCTGACTGGGATCCTGCTTATCAGGACCCCAGTCTACCTGCTTTCTCCCCAAACTGTTATGTTCTGTACTTAGGTACACCCCATATTGGATACTGGGGTACCCTTGTCAGTCCCTAGTATATGGTACCCATGTACCCAGGGTATAGGTCTCCCATGGGCTGCAGCATGTATTATGTAGATGAGGGTCTAAAACTTTTCATCGGTCCGTCCATCGTCTCCTTGTGTTTGCTTTGTTTGCCCTAGGTTGGCTGGGTATGCCCAGCCGTGGGTCCCTTGCTCACTTTGCCAATGGATTCAAGCTAGCCTGGCTGATGAGGGCTGTTAGCCCGAAACCGGTCCCAGGATGCCTGCTTCCGGTCCAGGGAAGACATGGCTTGGCAGTTCGAGCTAGACTGTTCCCATGAGGCACAGGTAATAGGCTGATTTGCATATAGCTGTGTCTGAACTGGGGTGGTGAAGTGAGCTAAAGAACTATGATGGATTCAACCAAGATTTGTGACTGGGGGTGCGTCTGAAAGGTTTCAACGCTCTGTCCATCGTCTCCTTGTGTTTGCTTTGTTCGCCCTAAGTTGGCAAAGTATGCCCAGACGTGGGTCCCTTGCTCACTTTGCCTCTGGATTCCAGCTAGCCTGGCTGATGAGGGCTGTTAGCTCAAAACCAGTCGCAGAATGCTTGTTTCCGGTCCAGGGAAGACATGGCTCAGCAGTTCGTGCTGGACTGTTCCCATGAGGCACAGGGTCAAGAATGATTTGCATATAGCTGTGTCTGAACTGGGATGGTGAAGTGAGCTAAAGAACCATGATGGATTCAACCCAGATCTGTGACGGGGGGTGAGTGTCTGAAAAGTTTCAGCGCTCCGTCCATCGTCTCCTTGTGTTTGCTTTGTTCGTCCAAAGTTGGTAGGGTATGCCCAGGCGTGGGTCCCTTGCTCACTCTGCCACTGGATTCAAGCTAGCCTGGTTGATGAGGGCTGTTAGCCCGAAAACAGTCCCAGGATGCTTGTTTCCGGTCCAGGGAAGACATGGCTCGGCAGTTCAGGCTGGACTGTTACCATGAGGCACAGGGTCAAAACTGATTTGCATTTAGCTGTGTCTGAACTAGTGTGGTGAATTGAGCTAAATAACAATGATGGATTCAACTCAGATCTGTGACTGGGGGCGAGTGTCTGAAAGGTTTCAGCGCTCCATCCATTGTCTCCTTGTGTTTGGCTTGTATTATGCCAGACATGAGAGACCATTCAAAACGGAACTACAGGCCTGCCATTGCAGACTAAGTAAGTTGGTGCATGCACCAACTTACTTAAGATACAGGTTTACTATATCTAAGGGTCTCTGCACTTAAAATCAGTAAAAAGCCCCTATAGCAGGCCTTTACAATCCTGAGGGCAGGGTGCTTGGTTCTAAGTGAGAGGGTGGCCCTGCATGAGCAGGGCACCCCTGCAGCCTACTGAGTCCATTCTCCCAGGTTTACAGTGAAGCAGCCATATACTATATATAGAGGGGCATTACGTGACCGTGTGATGACCATCTCGAAAACAGCTGCAACCAACCCTATCGTGTTTGGTGTCAAACATGATGGAATCATACCCCCGCACAGGTAACCTGTGTCGGAGTATGATTCCACCCACCTGGAAGGCCCTTCGTGGGGCCCTCAGTGTTCCCGGAACCAGCCTCCTAACTCCGAACAGCACAAAATAGTTGCTGCCGACCAGAGACACATTTCTGCCTTACTGCTGCTGAGCCAAGCTCGAGCAGGGAAGACAGAACCATAGGCATCCTCTCACAGGAAGGTGTGATCACCTCCCAGATAGGATTTAGAGTATTAGGGCTGGGTGTATGCACTTGCCGGCGCCTGAAATCCTGCAGGAGGGGCACATTTGGTGTCCCTGTGCATAGTCCAGTTCAAACGAGTCCTGGGAGCCATTTGATTCCCACTCTGGTGCGAAACTGGACAAAGGACATGGGAGTAACCTTCCCCCTGGGAGGGTCCCCTGAATCTTTCCAATCCTTCCTGTGTGTTCTTAAGGGCTTTCCTGGTTGTAGGACCATATATTCGTCGTGGACAAGATTCAGAACTGAAACCACTGCACTTCGACCGTCTGGGCACTCTGGACTTAGCTGGACTTCGTTTGGGCCTGACTTCGTCTCCTTCTAAGTCTGCTGTATTGTCTGTGCCTGTGCATCATACAGGATCTGTGCAGAACCTGTGGAGCATCCAAGACACCTGAAGATAATCTCCCTTGGAGTGAAGGAGTCACTCCTCTGCATTCGCAGGCACAACAACGCTGCTGACCAGTCTTCTGATCCAAGCTCCTACGGACTCCGAAAGGCTTAGCAACACCGGAGGTGGGATTCTAAGTCCCTGGAGGCCAGAGCTGTCCTCTCATCAAGTGTGAGGCCAATATCCCTCGTGGGGGCTGCAATACTCAAACCTCTGTGCACCACGTACTTTTGCAAGTGCATGTGCTTTTTGGTACTCCTGTGACAAGTGCATCGGGTTCCAAGTAGCCCCAACCTCTGGCAACTTTCCCCACAAAGATCTTCAACTACCTCGCACCATGTGCTCTGTGACCTGTTGTTTTGTGAAGCTGCACGATGTCCTCTCGCAACTCCTATGCCTCCGGCCTGTGGGTCCAATTGAGGGTCATCCTTAATTTTCTTCGCAACTCCTATGCCTCCGGCCTGTGGGTCCAATTGAGGGTCATCCTTAATTTTCTTGGGCTCCCCTGATTGCTCTGGGCTTGCCCTGACTCCCCTCCATGTGGTGAGTCCCCTGGACCTTGCTGGTCCAAACCGTAGACTTGCTTGACTTCCTGCGTGGGTTGCTTTTTCCAAGGCTTGTTGATACTCCTGCCGGACATCAACCCCACAGCACTCGGCATCCTCATGGGACAGCTCGCATATGGCTCCTGGTCATCCTCAACATTGCCGGGTCCCCGCAGCTGCAGAGTCAAGGTCACCATCAACCATCTTGAAGCACCCGACATCGGTGGCCATTCGTCTACCGAGTCCCTGGTCACTCTCAAGTGACCCAGACTCTGTCCCCTCTGCTTTCAGGTACTCCACGACAAGAATCCATGTTTGGATTCCATGGACACTTTCTCCTCTTCCACTTCCACTTGAATTCCTCCATTGGGTTCGATGGCGGTTTCCAAAGCCACTTCACACCTATGCACCTGGCTTTCCTGGGTTAAGTAACTTGGGAACTGCGGTATCCACGGGTGGGGTAGCTCTCCACCCTTCTCTCTTCCACTGGGCTTCCTCGAAGTCCACTGGGAAGGGTCCCTAATCTTTGAAATTCCAACTGCGACTTGCACATAGACTTGTACAGGGCACGCGGTGGTGTTCACACACTGCACACGCACTCCGTGGGGTACCTATCTACTCACCTTGGGTGGTTCCTTGGGGTCCTAGCAATTTTACGTCCTTTCGACATTGTCCTGACTCGAGACGTGATTCCTATACTACTTTCTTAGTATATGGTTTAGTTCCCCCAGGGGCCCACTGTGTATTAGTGCTATTTACTGTCATTTCTTTGCCTAAGTATTGTGTGCTTTGTGTCTATCTCCGTGTAGGAGATACTGTAACATACTAGATAGTGGTATATAATTAAAACATATTTTTATAACTACTGTGTGGTTCTCTCTTCATTAAATCTATACTATAAGATTGCATTCTGATAAAACAAGCTGCTTTACACTCCTTCAAATCAAAGCCTGAAGGCTGCTCTCCACAGCTACCACTTGGATAGCTTTCTAAGGTTGTCTGAGACCTCTGAAATCACCATAAGGGTTGTCTGGGCTGGTGCAAGGTGGCCACTTTAATTAGTGGACATCATATACCAGACCACTTTCTCACATTGGTGTGCAGTGGTTGGGATTCAAGCCTGCATTGTTTTACCAGATAAATCTTTGTATTGATTTACTGAAAAAAACCACTAGTACTTGGCACATATAATACAAGCTTACAATCGTAAGTTCTACTGAACTTGGGTTGGGTAAGTTAAGGGTCTAGCTCACCCTTTCTCCAACCTAAGAGAGTTTAGCCCCCACTAGGTTATGTAGGTGCAACACCACACCACACTTAGTATATCTACTAAAGGAGATACCAGTGGCTATCTGCCTTCTAGATACAGTGAACTTTCGTTCCATAACTGTAAGCACTGTGTGCCTCTAGGAAGCTGAAGACAGGGAGCAGTGGCAACACTCAACGCCTGGTAGAGGTGTTACAGTTAGATGACCTAAGGAAGACTCCTGGGTCAGAGGAACAGGACAGAGTGGGTGGGCCAGGGTATGAAGATAGGGCTGGAGGGGAACCCATCTTTGAGTTAGAATCTAACCCTGACCAGAGGGAACCTGATGGCTCCCACCTGGACAACTCAGATCTTCAAGAGGAGAATAGAGAAGGCATTGAGTGCCCCCTGTTCATCCCTCCTGGAACAGTGCAGAGTTTACCAAGGAGATCTAGATCTCCCTCTGCAGAGTCTAATCACTCAGGACAGCCTGTAGGGACCTCTGTATCTAGCAAAAGGGACCACTCTTTTGATAAGATTGTCCCTCCCTACCATGTTGGGGATGAAATCCATAAATGGATAACTGCTTTTGAGAGGGCCTGTAAAGTTCAAAGGGTCTCTCAAGAGCAGTGGGCAGCTATCTTGTGGCTCCCCTTTGCTGACAAAGGTAGAGATACGCTTCTCACTGTTATAGAAGAGGATGCTGACAATTACTCAATTCTGAAGAGTGCTCTCTTTGATGGGTTTGGCTTAACCAGTGAACAGTACACAATTAAGTTCAGAGACACCGAGAAGACACAGAATCTGGACTGGGTAGACTTTGTGGATAGTGCTATCAAGGCTCTGGAAGGTTGGGTGCTTGGCAGCAAAGTGCATAATTTTGATGGATTGTACAATTTGATTTTGAGGGAGCAGATCCATAATAATTGTCAGAATCAACTATTGCATCAATACCTGGTGGACTCAGATCTGACTTTTCCCCCAAAATTGGGATAGAAGGCAGATAAGTGGGTCAGCCTCTGAGTAATTGTCCAGCATCAATAGAGCTGTGTCGCTCTGCTATCGTGACCTTTGGACCCCATATCCAGCCTCCCTTGCTCACACCTTGCACTCACTTCTACGCAACCAGCTGAACAGAGGAAAAAAGAGTGAAAAGATAGTGCTGTGAACTATTAAACAAGAAAGGCAGGGCAAAAGGGAGCTTCGCTCTTAGGGGGGCAGGGGACGTAGACAGCAGCACTTCTGGTTGCATTAGGGTGCAGTAGTGTTGGAGCCAAGCAAGGAATTTTGCGGAAGTGGTCAGTCCAGGTATCGGTGTAGCTTGCACCCCTCTACCTGGTTTGGCCCTCACTGCCTCCCCAGCCTCCTCAGCCTTGACATCGGAGGCAGTAATTTCTGTACACCGCAAGGGACTTAGAGAATTGGCACCAAGTTGCACTGTGTTGTGCTGTGAAACACCGTCTTGATGCACGGTCTAATGCTGGTGTGCACGCCTGTGGATCCATAGTTGCCGCTGCAGTCAGGCAGAATAAGGTCTGCAGCGTCCGCAGTGACCAGGTAAAAAAGGGGAAAATGCCAGACAAGGTGCGGGAAAGCGAGTTAGCAGCACACTAAACTGTTACTCTACCTTCAGGATCGGAATCCCTGGTATCCTTCTCGCTTGCGGACCTCTTCCAGAACGGTGCAGGAGGCGCCACTCTAGAAACAGATATACACACACCCACAAGTAATTCAGCTGGCCCTGGGGGCAGTGGGATTGAGGCAGGAATGTGTCTGGTTGGAGGATTACCACATAAAAACTGCCACATGAAAAGAGGCAAATAAATCACGAGGATTACACTGTTCTACCTATGGAACGATTAACAAATTTAGCACTCAGCCTTTGCTTAGAGTATCAAATTCAAGGGGATGACATGCAAAATCCAGCAAGCTCAATAGTTAAATCCTCAATCAGCGTAGCATGCGGGGTTGCCCTGATTGACGCCATACAACCTACAGTAAAGGCTTTGAATTACCATTCATCTCAATTAGAGATTCAGGTGGATCTACTAAATATCTTGGCTATTTTTACATCTGGTAAAACACTGGAAAAACCTTTACATGAACAAAAAACAGGAAAAATTAAATCAATTTATAGCACGAACCCAAGTGGCTATAGAAGGTAAATTTGCAATCTGCCCCAGCTCACGGATATTAGATAAACTTAGGGGGTGATTAGGATGGCGGGTGGACTTTAGTCCGCCTGCCATCCTCGTGGTGCTGGGACCGGCTGGCAGACGTGTAGCTGTCCCGCACCGCTAATTAGGATGCGACCACCACCTTGGCGGTCACATTCCGCATATTTGACATTGCGGCGAGTGCTGCTTACAGGAGCACCCGCCGCAATGCCAAATTGCCATGTTGTGCATTCCCATGCACAACGTGGCAAACACCGCGTGGTGCCTGCCACCTTGTGCATGAAAATGGAGGGGGGTACCCCCCAACTGCAACCTCCACCCCCTAACCCCCCGGGGGCCTGCAACGGGCCCCAATTTCAAATCCCTGCCAGCCTTTCCATGGCGAAGCCGCCATGGAAAGGCCTTTAAAACCCAGCATCCTAATAAGGATGGCGGTGCCTGCTAGGCACCGCCACCATATTGAGGCCCAAGTCCGCCCGGCCGGCAATCGAAGCGATACCCCCCGCCATCATAATATGGCGGGGGTAATTCGGGTTGGGATGGTGGGCTGATCGCTACCGCCGATCCAGCAGTGGCGATCCGCCCGCCATCCTAATCACCCCCTTAGTGTCCACCCAGAAGTCTTAAGCATTATGATAACAGAATTGAAAAATAAAGTAGAAAGAGTAGCTGGCCCTTGGCAATCAAAATTACAACATTATAACATCAATATTAAAATCCCTACAGCTTCTCCTCCTCTCTGTTCTGAGGTTATCGGCCTGTCGATGGATAATTTTCCAGCTGATAACATATTCACGGTGAATCACTGACATAATATCGAAGACAAAAATATCTACATACGCAAATATCGATGTGAAAATATCGATAGTGAAAATATCGACATCCTATCTTTAAAATGTAAATGACAAAAATATCGAAAAAAATATATAGATGTAAAAAATATCGATGTCCGAAATATCGTTTTTTATTTAATATATAAAAAATAATGTTAAAACAATTATATTATAAAATTACTTAGATATAATATATATTTAAAAATATATAATTAACAAATTTAATTTTAAAATAATTTAAACATACATATATAAAATGTAATATATAAATGTATATTTACTTTAAAATAATTAATAAACGTATAACTAAATTATTTGAAAATATTATACGTATATAAAAATGAATTATGAAATATATATATATATATATATATATAAAATCACAAAGGTTGCCCTGGTGAGGAGGTCACTCCTGAAGGGGTGCTGCACACAGCCACCGGCGGCAGAAACGTTCAACCAGCCCTCCACATCTCGTAATGTGACTGCCATACGCGTTTCGAGCAATAAATGCTCTTGTTCACTGGCTCTCTTCAAACAAACAAGGAGAGCGGTTTGAAGTGGAACATGTATTTATTCAAATATATAGTCCCGCCCATGTGGGCGTCAGCAAAGCAGGGCATGCTGGTCTCTGTAGTACTGCCCATAGCTGCTTGGACAAAGGTTCCATCTAAAACCCGGTTGGGTATCGCTGTCCAAATTGAAGAGTACACAAAATAATGTTAACCCCAGTGGGCATGAAAAAATGAAGAGGCAGCTCACGGTCCTGTCAATATGAGCCCAGTAGCTAGGCCCCCTTCACTCCTGGCAGCGCTTGTCAATGTCAACGCTGCGGAGCCGCAAAGCAGCGGCGGGACCTCCTCGCGGCTAGGCTTGCCGCCATAAACAAAATCACAAAGGTTGCCCTGGTGAGGAGGTCACTCCTGAAGGGGTGCTGCACACAGCCACCGGCGGCAGAAACGTTCAACCAGCCCTCCACATCTCGTAATGTGACTGCCATACGCGTTTCGAGCAATAAATGCTCTTGTTCACTGGCTCTCTTCAAACAAACAAGGAGAGCGGTTTGAAGTGGAACATGTATTTATTCAAATATATAGTCCCGCCCATGTGGGCGTCAGCAAAGCAGGGCATGCTGGTCTCTGTAGTACTGCCCATAGCTGCTTGGACAAAGGTTCCATCTAAAACCCGGTTGGGTATCGCTGTCCAAATTGAAGAGTACACAAAATAATGTTAACCCCAGTGGGCACGAAAAAATGAAGAGGCAGCTCACGGTCCTGTCAATATGAGCCCAGTAGCTAGGCCCCCTTCACTCCTGGCAGCGCTTGTCAATGTCAACGCTGCGGAGCCGCAAAGCAGCGGCGGGACCTCCTCGCGGCTAGGCTTGCCGCCATAAACAAAATCACAAAGGTTGCCCTGGTGAGGAGGTCACTCCTGAAGGGGTGCTGCACACAGCCACCGGCGGCAGAAACGTTCAACCAGCCCTCCACATCTCGTAATGTGACTGCCATACGCGTTTCGAGCAATAAATGCTCTTGTTCACTGGCTCTCTTCAAACAAACAAGGAGAGCGGTTTGAAGTGGAACATGTATTTATTCAAATATATAGTCCCGCCCATGTGGGCGTCAGCAAAGCAGGGCATGCTGGTCTCTGTAGTACTGCCCATAGCTGCTTGGACAAAGGTTCCATCTAAAACCCGGTTGGGTATCGCTGTCCAAATTGAAGAGTACACAAAATAATGTTAACCCCAGTGGGCACGAAAAAATGAAGAGGCAGCTCACGGTCCTGTCAATATGAGCCCAGTAGCTAGGCCCCCTTCACTCCTGGCAGCGCTTGTCAATGTCAACGCTGCGGAGCCGCAAAGCAGCGGCGGGACCTCCTCGCGGCTAGGCTTGCCGCCATAAACAAAATCACAAAGGTTGCCCTGGTGAGGAGGTCACTCCTGAAGGGGTGCTGCACACAGCCACCGGCGGCAGAAACGTTCAACCAGCCCTCCACATCTCGTAATGTGACTGCCATACGCGTTTCGAGCAATAAATGCTCTTGTTCACTGGCTCTCTTCAAACAAACAAGGAGAGCGGTTTGAAGTGGAACATGTATTTATTCAAATATATAGTCCCGCCCATGTGGGCGTCAGCAAAGCAGGGCATGCTGGTCTCTGTAGTACTGCCCATAGCTGCTTGGACAAAGGTTCCATCTAAAACTCGGTTGGGTATCGCTGTCCAAATTGAAGAGTACACAAAATAATGTTAACCCCAGTGGGCACGAAAAAATGAAGAGGCAGCTCACGGTCCTGTCAATATGAGCCCAGTAGCTAGGCCCCCTTCACTCCTGGCAGCGCTTGTCAATGTCAACGCTGCGGAGCCGCAAAGCAGCGGCGGGACCTCCTCGCGGCTAGGCTTGCCGCCATAAACAAAATCACAAAGGTTGCCCTGGTGAGGAGGTCACTCCTGAAGGGGTGCTGCACACAGCCACCGGCGGCAGAAACGTTCAACCAGCCCTCCACATCTCGTAATGTGACTGCCATACGCGTTTCGAGCAATAAATGCTCTTGTTCACTGGCTCTCTTCAAACAAACAAGGAGAGCGGTTTGAAGTGGAACATGTATTTATTCAAATATATAGTCCCGCCCATGTGGGCGTCAGCAAAGCAGGGCATGCTGGTCTCTGTAGTACTGCCCATAGCTGCTTGGACAAAGGTTCCATCTAAAACCCGGTTGGGTATCGCTGTCCAAATTGAAGAGTACACAAAATAATGTTAACCCCAGTGGGCACGAAAAAATGAAGAGGCAGCTCACGGTCCTGTCAATATGAGCCCAGTAGCTAGGCCCCCTTCACTCCTGGCAGCGCTTGTCAATGTCAACGCTGCGGAGCCGCAAAGCAGCGGCGGGACCTCCTCGCGGCTAGGCTTGCCGCCATAAACAAAATCACAAAGGTTGCCCTGGTGAGGAGGTCACTCCTGAAGGGGTGCTGCACACAGCCACCGGCGGCAGAAACGTTCAACCAGCCCTCCACATCTCGTAATGTGACTGCCATACGCGTTTCGAGCAATAAATGCTCTTGTTCACTGGCTCTCTTCAAACAAACAAGGAGAGCGGTTTGAAGTGGAACATGTATTTATTCAAATATATAGTCCCGCCCATGTGAACAAGAGCATTTATTGCTCGAAACGCGTATGGCAGTCACATTACGAGATGTGGAGGGCTGGTTGAACGTTTCTGCCGCCGGTGGCTGTGTGCAGCACCCCTTCAGGAGTGACCTCCTCACCAGGGCAACCTTTGTGATTTTATATATATATATATGTATATATATATATATACACATACACATACATACACCTATAACATAGAATATAATAATAAAAACATTATATTATAAAATAAAATACTAAAATATTTATACATTTTTAAACTTACATTTTGCACTCCATTGAGTGCCACAGTAGGAAAATTGTTGAATAGCGTAAAGGTAAAAATGTACTATTCCCACTGCAATTGCTGCAACAGTAGGGAAAGTGTTGGAAAGCGTAGGGGTAAAAATTACTATTCCCACTCCAGTGAGTGCAACAGTAGGGAAAGTGTTGGATAGCGTAGGGGTAAAAATTACTATTCCCTCTCCAGTGAGTGCAACAGTAGGGAAAGAGTTGGATAGCGAAGGGGCAAAAATTACTATTCCCACTCCAGTGAGTGCAACAGTAGGGACAGTGTTGGATAGCAGAGGGGGAAAAATACTATTCCCCCTCCAGAGAGTGCAACAGTAGAGAAATTGTTAGATAGCACAGGTGTAAAAATTACTATTCCCACTCCAGAGAGTGCAAGAGTAGGGAAAGTGTTGGATAGCGGAGGGGTACAAATTACTATACCCACTCCAGAGAGTGCAACAGTAGAGAAAGTGTTGGATAGCGTAGGTGTAAAAATTACTATTCCCACTCCAGAGAGTGCAACAGTAGAGAAAGTGTTGGATAGCGGAGGACTTCAAATTACTATTCCCACGCCAGAGAGTGCAACAGTAGGGAAAGTGTTGGATAGCGAAGAGTAAAAGTTATTATTCCCACTCCAGAGAGTGCAACAGTAGGGAAAATGTTGGATAGCAGGGGGTTAAAATTAACAAAACACCAAATACACTATGAAAATTGTTAATAACACAAAAATAAAAAACAGATAAAAATATAAAAAATATATTAATGTTAAAAAGTACTAAAAATTAACTACAAACAATAATTTGTAAAAGTTAAAAAAAATTCTACAAACAAATAACTATATTTGATATAAATTCATTATAATCAAAAAATTAATTATTAATGATTTTTAAATAAATGACTACACACCATATTACCCTATAAACACACAAACAACTCCTACATAATTGATACTATTAACATAATTACCTATTATCAATTATAATTATGAAACAATTATTAATTAATTAATAATAAATGAATTACCACAAACAACACTATAAAATCGAAATATAAAATAAATACTACTAAATGAGAATTATTAATTACTTTATTCAAATTAAATTATTTCCCACCCCATTCCCCTATAAACCTACAAACCGCTGCAAAAAGAAATAACACAATTAACATAATTATCAATGAATTAATTAATAAACATGTATCACCAAATAATTAATTTATAATTTTTTTATAAATACTAATAAATAAAATGTATTAATTACTTTCTTATAATTAAATTCTTCCCACCTTTTCCCCTATAAACCCACAACCCGCTCCTAAAAAAAAGTAACACAATTAACTTAATTGTCAATTAATTAATAAAATGTGATAACCAATTAAAAATGTAATTAATTCAAAATGTATTATAAATACTAATAAATACAAATTATTAATTACTTTACTATAATCAAATTACTTCCCACTCTATTCTTCTATAAACCCAGTACCCGCTCCTAACAAAAATAACACAATTAACATAATTATCAATTAATTAATTAATAAAATGTGAGAACCAAATAAAAGTGAATTAATAAAAACTTTTATAAAGACTAATAAATAAACATTATTAATTACTTTATTATAATTAAATTACTTCCCACCCTTTTACCTTATAAACCCACAACCTGCCAGTGGCATCACTAGGAAGGTGCAGGGGGTGCGGACCGCACCGGGTGACATCATCACATGGGGTGCAGCGGACCCCTCACACACACGCACCCCCATCACTCCCCCCAGAGATATAAACTGCCCAGCGCCCTCGCACACGGCCCCCGGCCGTCGTCTGCTCTGCTCGCCTCAGCCATGTTTACTTTCGTCATCAGAGCCGCGTCCTCCCCTCACATTTGTGGCCGGGAGGCTGCCGCGCGCACCTGTTGGCAGGGGCTGCAGGGCGACGGGCAGAGGGCTTCTCCCAGCCGGCACAGGCCCACTTCCCTTCAAGCCTGAACATCAAACTTCCTGCCTGCCTGCCTCCCTCGCCCCTCCTCCCCGTGACCTGGAAAGGAAAACTCCAGGCTCTGGGCCTAGCAACCAGACAGCAGGCCGCAGAGGGGATTGGACAACACCACCCTCCTGAACGGGGCTACACGCACCCCTAGAACGACGGTGGCCACCTCTGAGGGTGAACTGGTACTGAGAGAACATAGGGGCCGATTCCGATCCGTTAAAAATTTCCCCCGTACGAATCGTATACGTTTTTTTTACCGTACGAACTGGCAAGTACGATTCGTATGTGAAAAAATCCATACGAATCGCATTGGGAAAATACCCCGACACGTCATCGAGTCGGAAAAAGTGTCCGACACGTCCCCGGACAGTTTTACCTATGAATCGGGAAACTGAAGTCCGAGCGCTCAAGTACGATCCGTCCCGTCCGTCCGAATGCACAACCGTATGTAAAAAACACCGTACGGTGCGAACTCCCATAGCAACTATGGAGACGTCCAAATAGTTGCCCGCATACGCGCCGAACACCCCCCCAGCACACCCCCCCGCGTACGTGCCGTACCCCAGCACCCCCCCATGTCCGCGCCGTACCCCCACCCCACCCCGTAGGTACAGAGCGTACCACCACCCCCGTAGGTACGGAGCTTACCCCCACCCTGTAGGTACGGAGCGTACCCCCACCCTGTAGGTACGAAGCGTACCCCACCCCGTAGGTACGTGGTGTACCCCCCCATGTACGGTGCGTTACGCGCTGGGGGGTCCACAGCGTCCCTACAGGGGTGGTGGTACGCTCCGTACCTAGGGTGGGGGGTACGCTCTGTCCATAGGGGGTGGCTGGGGGTACTGCGCGTACATACGGGGGTGGGGGTATGTGCTGGGGGATGGTGCTTACATACGGAGGCTGGGGGTACGCACCGTCCATATGGGGGTGGGGGCACACACCGAACCCCCAGCCCTGCCCCCCATGTACACGTCATACCCTCGGTTCACGTATGTACGGCATGTACCCCCAGGCCCCCACACCCTGCCCGTGCCTGTACGCACCCTACCCGAGGCCCCTACACCAGCACCCTCACCCAGCCGTGCACATGTACGAGTCGTACCAAGCCATAGCAAATGTGAGCACTGTACAACAACATGGCCGATGTACGCACCGCACGCGAAAAACACACGTACTGAACCAGGACCCTGCAAAACACCACAAGGAGAGTCAATTTGAATTGCACAACACCACAAAACACGTCCAACAAGCCCAAATACATCCAATACACTGACTTGCAACAGCCAAACAGGTAAACAGAGGCCCAAAACACAACCACCCCTTATAACACACCCACCCAAAGCTCAAAAACAGCCACACCCACAAATGGACCAATAAAAAGGGCCCACACACACAAACCATGAGCCTTTGCAACAGACCCACTGCTGCCAGACCCCACAAACAACCCACAGCACCAGACTTGAACCTTTACTACACCTTACACTTGCACACCTTCACACAACCACCTTCACAAACACCCCCTCATCACATTCACACACACACCTTCACAACCACACACCCACAACCATCCACACCCACACCCCACACCATGCCCACAGACAGGAATCCAAAGTTCACAACAGCGGAGCTGGAGATCCTTGTCAACGAAATCATCAGAGTCGAGCCACAGCTCTTTGGAACATTGCTCAGACAGACCAGCGTAGCAGCAAAATCAGCCATGTGGCAGAGGATCATCGAGAGGGTGAATGCTGTTGCGCCCATCAGAAGGACAAGGCATGAATGCCAAGCCAGGTGGTACAATCTGCGGAGGACGGTCCGCCGCAAAATGACCGACGAATACAACCAGGGGAACATCACTGGAGGTGGGCCGCCCCGCAGACCGGTACACTACCATCCCTGGGAGGAGAAGGTGATGCGTACGCTGCTGCCGGTGGGAGTACACGGAGTAGAAGGACTCGCCGAGCCTGGTGAGTACACAAACAAATCACCCCACATGGGGGGAACCGCATCCACAACCCAACTCCCGATAATGCACGCAAATACCCCAAATCCATCACCGGACGCAACCACATTCCAACAACACGCACATGCCACTATCGGCTCCATGCCCCATGCACCAAGCAAGGCCATGCCAAGTCACAGGCCACACAAAACACCAACACAAGACAGGATGTCCGTGATGCCGGGAGGGGGGGCCTCCAAAATCACATTGTGCAACTCAGAAGCAGACATCAATGCCCTCAGCCCATATGGCCTAGGGCAGAGCTATACAAACAGTGTGTCCCGACACTGTACTGTGTCGCCTGCAAAGGCGGCCGCGTCGCAGGATGACATGGGTATGAAGGCCCAATTCGCACATAACAGCAGCTAATGAAGAGGCAACACTGTGAAAGAGTGTCAGCACACACCGCCGCTGCAGCGCAGACTCAGAGACACTCTGCCCAATGGGGTCCGGGAGACTCTAAACAAAGCCACATGAACAAGCCAATGGCCTTTGAAAGACCTGCAAAGTGTGTGTGCCCAGGAAGCTGTGCTGAGGTGACAGAGGGTGACAGACAGACGGAGGGAGGGAGAGGGAGAGAGAGGGAGGGAGACAGAGGGCGACAGAGGGCGACAGAGGGCGACTGAGGGTGACAGACAGACGGAGGGAGAGGGAGAGAGAGGGAGGGAGACAGAGGGCGACAGATAGAGGGAGGGAGAGGGAGAGAGAGAGAGGGAGACAGAGGGTGACAGAGGGCAACAGAGGGTGACAGACAGACGGAGGGAGAGGGAGAGAGAGGGAGGGAGACAGAGGGCAACAGAGGGCGACAGACAGAGGGAGGGAGAGGGAGAGAGAGGGAGGGAGACAGAGGGCGACAGAGGGCGACAGAGGGCGACAGAGGGTGACAGACAGACGGAGGGAGAGGGAGAGAGAGGGAGGGAGACAAAGGGCGACAGAGGGTGACAGACAGACGGAGGGAGAGGGAGAGAGAGGGAGGGAGACAGAGGGCGACAGAGGGAGACAGACAGAGGGGGGGAGGGAGAGAGAGGGAGGGAGACAGAGGGCGACAAAGGGCGACAGAGGGTGACAGACAGATGGAGGGAGAGGGAGAGAGAGGGAGGGAGACAGAGGGCGACAGAGGGAGACAGACAGAGGGAGGGAGAGGGATAGAGAGGGAGGGAGACAGAGGGCGACAGAGGGCGACAGAGGGTGACAGACAGACGGAGGGAGAGGGAGAGAGAGGGAGGGAGACAGAGGGCGACAGAGGCCGACAGACAGAGGGAGGTAGAGGGAGAGAGAGGGAGGGAGACAGAGGGTGACAGAGGGTGACAGACAGACGGAGGGAGAGGGAGAGAGAGGGAGGGAGACAGAGGGCGACAGAGGCCAACAGACAGAGGGAGGGAGAGGGAGAGAGAGGGAGGGAGACAGAGGGCGACAGAGGGAGACAGACAGAGGGAGGGAGAGGGAGAGAGAGGGAGGGAGACAGAGGGCGACAGAGGGTGACAGAGGGTGACAGACAGACGGAGGGAGGGGGAGAGAGAGGGAGGGAGAGGGAGAGAGAGGGAGGGAGACAAAGGGAGACAGAGGGAGACAGACTGAGGGAGGGAGGAGGGTGACAGAGGGAGGGAGAGAGAGAGACAAAGGGAGACAAAATCACCCTTGGGTGGTGTGGGCATGTCCGCTCATCAGAGGGTGGACTGTGTGCATGTTGACAAGGTCTGGCAGTGCGTGAAACAACCCTCATTCGTTTGGAAAGCACTGGCCCATGTGTCAAACTGTGCACAAGTCGATCCTCGCTGCAGGCACAAACCTAACCTCACACCCAGTATACCCACTCACTGTGTTTGTTAGAACCCAGTCACAAATGCATAAGTTTCCTACCTGCATTCTCCAATAGACATGACAAAGCAACATTTGGCCGCGTACAGTGCAACACGTAAGTCGGTTCTGCAGCGCTCGCTACGCACTCTTGCTACACTGCTCACTGCGTTCAAAACTGATGCAACAACAAAGAGTGTGTCACACATAGGAAAAGTGTTGACAGCCGTGGCCAAGGGACATACCCATGCCCCATGCACAATGCATAGGGACTTGCAAAGTACAGACAAGGTAGATGACACTTGGCCCTGCTGTAGACAGCACAAGGCAA
The DNA here is from genome assembly GCF_964204655.1 of Triturus cristatus. Taxonomy (NCBI): domain Eukaryota; kingdom Metazoa; phylum Chordata; class Amphibia; order Caudata; family Salamandridae; genus Triturus; species Triturus cristatus. The sequence goes on along the minus strand of NC_140592.1, from coordinate 804,305,545 downwards.
ACCTGTGACCACTGTACACTCAAACACCAACTCCACATGCCACCTACCTACCACAGGAACTCACATTCACTGTCATGCCAGCAGGCACCATGAGGGGATAGACACATCACCTGGTAGACCCAATGACAAATCACACCACACCCAACAGCATGCCCGGTCACACACCCCCCCCCCCCTTACACAAGCACACACCCCCGGGGCAACCAACGCAAATTGGCACTCCCACAATGGATATGTGACACAACAAGACCAATCCATAGCCAAATAAGCATCTCAACACTCATTAGACAGGCCAAATAACCAGTAGTACATATCAATCTGACCCCCGCAACATACCCATCCACAAGTGCACTGTGAGAGGAATGCTAGACATATCCAACTACCTAGAGCAACTGTGCCAACTTGAATATGTATGAAACATGGATGACACATGCAACACCATTAACATTGTCTCTCTCTCACACACAGGGCAACGTCGTTGATCTCCCCCCAACACTGGGGGGGAAGACACACAGGAATAGGCTCGGCGTGACGATGATCCCACCGGCAGCGACGACTCTCACCACACCATGGATGACCCCGACCAATCTGGCCCCTCTGGTGCCCAAGCACCTGCAGCACCTGCGTCAGGTACAACTGTGCCAACCACCACCCCCATTCCTGCCACATCCCAGGATACACTCAGGAGCCCTGCTCGCACACAACGCAGCCAGTCTGACCAGGAGCGACGAGGGACCCCGGGCACCCAGGAGGAGGCAGGCGACCCCGCAAATGCCCTCCCTCAGGGGTCCCGGAGACCCGACGTGCACACAAGGGCAGGCCAGGCTCAAGTGGGCAGGGGTGGTGGGAGTGGAGGATGGCGGAGGCGCGACCCTGACCAGACAGCTGAGGAACCGGTTATGTCACACGTCCGCAACATCCTGGACACATACCGGCGTGACACCAGAGGCATGGACCAGGTCGTGTCAAGACTCTCCGAGATGCAGGGGACCCTCGATGAGATTAAGAACCTGCCGGTCGAGCATCATGCCAGTCATCAACAACACCAAGGACGGATGGAGGCAAGACTGGCTGAGCTCCTGGCGGTGCACAGGGACGTGAGCCAATCACTCCGTCAGATCGCCCAAAGCCTGGCAAACCCTCCCTGTGCCACCAGGCGGAGACCAGAACCAGACACCAGGAGGGAGGAGGGGGAGGAGGATTCATCTGACGGAGCGTCCCCAGCATCGTCAAGGCCTGCATCTGAGGGTCCCCGGAGGAAGGTGGGTCGTCCACGCAAAAGACCGTGAGAGTCAGCGGACCATCACCATCTCCCAGGTCACCTGGCCTGGCACCTGGCCCTCTGGCGCAACAGCAGCACCTCATCCAATGACATTCTCTGTCACATGGACTTGCTGGTCACTGTCTGACCAATGTTGACAAAGACTGTGGCATGGACTCTGATGACTTCCAATGGCAAGGATACCATCTCCCCCTGTGAACTTTGGATTCTATTCCCCCAGTACAGCACCTAATTGCATCCCCCCAAACACGTACCCCACCACCAATGAAAATATTAGAAATCACGAGATGATGCCGTCATTTAGCATTATTCCATTACATGTGTGTGTTGGCAAGTCAAACCATGCCTGATTTTTGAAGTAACTCCAACCATGCATACCCTGGGGTCTGAGTCTGGCACAGGACACACGTGGGTCACAATGTATCATCCAATACAGACATGGAGCACCATACTCACCCGTGATGGGCCCAACCAGCTAAGGGGGTGCCTGCACAACTGTGCGGACAGACCTATTTCGAAGAGCAACAGTCATGCGCAGAGGTCAGGGATCATGTGGAGTGTCCTGGGGTGGGAGTCCCAGGTATGTGTAGCCAGGTGGGAGAACTATGTCCTGCAAGCAGGAGTCAGGTGGATGTGGAGAATGGTGGCCAGGCCAAGGTTGGATGCATGGAGATGGCACAATGGGTCTTGGATGACAGTGCCACATGGTTGTGTTGGGGGCGTGGTCGTGGGCTGCATCCTGAGTGTGGCCGTGGATTGTGAAGGTCATCCTGCAGATGACAGTGATCCATTGCCGCTATCCCTGTTGGACGGTGATGTGGCTGGGTTGCCGGATCTTGAAGCAGAGCTGTGCAGATGCACCCTGGATGTGGACAAGTGTCATGGGAGTTGTAAGGTACTTCTCCCTAGAGTGCAGGGTAGGATTGGACATGGATGTCGAAGTTGACCTGGGGGATGGTCTGTCTTGCCTTGAGGTGGATCGAACAGTGGACCTTGTGCATAATGCAGAGTGTGCTGAGGCCTGAGGTACAGATGCTGGTGATCAGCATAGCACATGTGAGCAAGCATTCCATGATGCACACCAGCTCGTGTGCATGGACACTGTGTGCCTGTGCAGGGCCCTTGCGGGTGGGACCCAAGCAGTTGACCCAGCTGTAAGGGGACAATCCGCAGATGAACACCTTAGTCGTGTACAAGTCCAGCATCAGGTGGCCAACGTGCAGCCATCTGCCAATGGATACCATGCATTATTCAATATGGGAACTGGCAAGGACTGCATCTTTGGGGAGGGTGAGGAGCACCTGCCTGTCAATGGGACACCAGATGATGATGAGATGCAGTGCGCATGTCATGGTGTAGAGGACACATTGTAGACTGACACGCTGAGACATGATACCTGTGCCATGTGTCACACAACGACACCATACTACATGCAGAGGCCTGGAGTACCACTTACATGGCCATGTTGGGGTACAGAGCTGGTGGGGAGTAGGAGGGACATGACCTGGTTGGTGTGACAGGGCCTGGAAGGCGTGCCAGCGCTGTGTAGGCAGTTGGAGTTGCACACTCATTATGCAAAGGTGTTGTGTGGGCGATGAGTGCATGCCTGAGTGCATGCAACAGATGTATTGGATGGACATTGCTTGGTGGGTGGCCTCAACATCATGGTGTAGCGTGATGTGGCACATGCAAGGACATGAGGCACGTGCAATGTGCACGTAGCATGTGCAGACGGTCCAGCCTTTGCCACCGCAACTGTGTTACACACAAGCAGATTACACCAAAATGAATGGGTGGAGGGAGGAAAGGGGGTGCGTCTTAGAGGCGTGTGTGTGAGGGCAAATCTAGAAACTCTGTGTGCCCTTGCTGCAGGGCCTGCAGCAGCAGGCGCCATGTCCTGGAAACCATGCCACAAGTTGCACACTAACACAAGCATGTCAGAAAGGACTACTGCAAAAGGTGTATGAGAAGGGAGCAGTGTCTGGTTCAACATGGCACACACATAGACAATGGATGCACATGCAGCAAAGTGGCCGTTGTGGGGACTGAGATGGCAAAATACCTACACAGCCATGTACATCGTGCACAATACATATCATAATCCCTGACAAACCGCTTGCATCTTGCTACTCTACACATAGACTCATATGCACAATCTGTGACAACTATGCCAGACATGCCGCATGCACAGTGGCAAGAGACCTGCATTGACAGAGATGCGGCACCTTGGAGGCTGAGGGACACCTTTATTAGTCATGTTTGCCGGAAGGCAAATGCATCTATATTAACAGATGCACAGGTCATGTGGATGAACATGTGGAACCTACACTGGCACCCCCCTTTGCACCGCAGATGCAGGAAACCAATAGAACTGGCATACAAGTGACAGGTTTGAGGCAAACACCCCGTGCTGCTCACGGAGAGGCTGCAATTCACCATTGAACCACTAATGGGGATGTCCCACACTATGTCAAGCCGGTGCATCCCGTATGTTTCCGAGGGCAGTGTTACACACATTGATGCCTTCATCACAATCCACAATCACATTACAGAGGACTGTCACCGAGTGTGACTATCAATTCAGGTGAATCCAGCTCCATGTCATGTGACCCATGGTGATTCTACATGTATGCTAAGTAACCAAACATGAACAGGAGCAGTGCACACACATTCCAAACACATAGCACACCCAAAAAGCCATGGTGCATCCCTTACCCTAAGGTGATTTTTCGACATGTCCGTGCATGTTACGCTGATTCAGCACATGTTGCTGTATTCATGAGGAATAGCAGGAGCACAACAATGCCACCAGCAGACAGCATGCGCAAATACCTGGGGATGAGAGACACACAAGAAGTGAGCCAAAAGAAGCACATCCGCATGCATGGGCATGTACTCGACACGTATAAGGTTGTCAACATGCTAGGTGAAAATAGTGTCTCAGGTAAGACATACTGTTATTACAGCATCACTCGAGTGACACATCCAAACACACCTCTGACTCACTTGCCAGACATGCAGATGGACCCACACATTGCAACACATGCCACACAAGGCTCAATGCGTGCACACTCAGACACTGCAACTCACCACTAAGCAAAGAAGTTGCGTATGAGCCGACTCCGGATGTCCTCTTCCTCCTCCTCCTCAACATCACTTGCCTCGTCACCAAGCCCCTCGTCCCCCATGGGTGGATGTTCCTGCTCATCCGGATCCAGGATGAGTGGCACAGCTTTCTCCACTGCCATGTTGTGCAGCATGCAGCACACGAGGAAGATTTTGCAGACCTTCACCGGTGCATATGGGAGTGCGCCGCCGGTCTTGTCGAGGCACCGGAATCGGCTCTTCAGGAGGCCAAAGGTCCTCTCTATCACTCGCCTGGTCTGCCCATGGGCGTTGTTGTACCGGTGATCGGCAGCCGTTCTGGGGTTGTGGAGAGGTGTGATCAGCCATGGCATGTTGGGATAGCCAGAAACCCCTACATGGAAACATCATGGACAGAAGTGGGTCAGGAGAAGCAGTAAGACAGAAAGATGACGCTAAATACAGGAGTAACAGAGTATACCCACCAACAAGACATGCTCGTTCGTTGCGAAGCTGCAGCATCATTTCAGGCACCCTGCTACGCCTCATGATGTAGGCATCGTGTGCTGATCCTGGAAAACGAGCACAGACATGGGAAATCACCATGTTAGCAAGACACACCACAAGGGCATTAATGGAGTGGTAATGTTTCCTGTTCCTATATGCTACCTCATGTGCCTGTGGTGGTACCAAAGCCACATGTGTCCCATCAATAGACCCAATGACATGGGGCATCCCTCCCAGGGCATAGAAGTCACCCTTGACACCTGTCAACTGCTCAGGAGTTGGGAAATGTATAAACTCATCAAGGTGAACCAACATGGCCTCTAAAAAATCATGCAGGACACGGCTAAACATGGTCTGGGACATGCCACCAACATGAGCAATGGTATGTTAGAACGTACCCGTGGCAAAGAAATGTAGGGCTGCCATCACCTTCATCTTGGGTGTCAGTGCAGTAGGATACCTGTGTAGCGGTTGGAGGTGTGGTGCCAGCCTTGCTGTCAAGTTCAGAATCAACCGTTGGGTGAAGCGGTAGCGGCGTATACAGTCATGTTCCCTCAGGGCAGCCAAGTCTGGGATTGGTCGGGGGAGAGGCGGAGCCCTGCAGTAATTTGGAAGGGACAACGAAGAGTGAGTACAGTACAACAACACTGTCAATGTACTGAGCACATGTTGAACAGCCAATACACATATGCTACATGCAGAGTCAGGTCTGTGCAATATATCCTGGACACGTATGCCAGGCAGGTGACACTACTACCAAGAGCCATCTACAAACGTGGATTCACAAGCTCAACATGACATGGCATGAGACTAGCTGTGGGCCAGTGTAAGTGAACAGGCAGACGCATTACAGGAGTGACAGACATCCACATGTGTGCAGGAGAAGGATGTTTATCATACAGACAGGTTGCGGAACACTAGAGGCACAGGTCACATGTCCCTGAAAAAAGGACAGACCACACACCTTGCCATGAAGGGGTACATGTCAAAACTGATCACACATACATTGATACTACGCAGATATGTCCTTGTCTCGCAAGTCCATGTTCGATGCATACATACACACGTTACGTCTGATTCCACATGTGTCCTGGTGTGCATAATAGTGTGCCATGCCCATCCACACACATGCACATGTTGGATGCAGCAACTGCAGATGCATTTGACGGAACACCAAGAGCAAGCTTATGGGAACACATGACACACACATGACATACTCACATCGTGCTACGCCGGTAGTCACATGTCAGGTGTCATTATCCGTGTACCTGGCATCAGGGGACAGTTGCGGGTGTTGGCGACTGTGCCATGCCAGTGACGCAGTGCTCAAGAAGTCTGTACTACATGCACACATGTCAAAGGTGTGAAGGGGATGTGTGGCACATAGTGCAGCTTGACACATGACATGTGTACACAGCTCATCACACATCTACCGGGTTCAAACATGAGGAGATTTGTGCCACATCACAGCCTGACACACCTAGGCCCGAGACATGTAGGACTGCACTGACAATGACTTGATGTCCAGCCTCGGCCAAGTATGACAGCTCAATTCCTTTCTGTGTGCCGCCTGTCACCAGTGTAAGGTGTGAAACGCACCGTACATACGCTCTGAGGGCGTGTGTAGGGTCCTTATCACTATGGTAGTGCAGCCGTAGGCGTATGCCATAGTGATACGGTCCGTACACGCGTGTGTAGGGTCCGTACCACTATGGTTGTGTCGCCGTAGGCATACGCCATAGTGATACAGTCCGTACACGCGTGTGTAGGGTCCGTACCACTATGGTTGTGTCGCCGTAGGCGTACGCCATAGTGATACGGTCCGTACACGCGTGTGTAGGGTCCGTACCACTATGGTTGTGTCGCCGTAGGCGTACGCCATAGTGATATGGTCCGTACACGCGTGTGTAGGGTCCGTACCACAATGGTTGTGTCGCCGTAGGTGTACGCCATAGTGATACGTTCCGTACACGCGTGTGTAAGGTCCGTATCACCATGGCGTACGTGTACAGCAACACTACCATAGTGGTACGGACCCTACACACGCGTGTACGGACCGTATCACCATGGCGTACGCCTACGGCGACACAACCATAGTGGTACGGACCCTACACACGCGTGTACGGACCGTATCACCATGGCGTACGCCTACGGCGACACAACCATAGTGGTACGGACCCTACACACGCGTGTACGGACCGTATCACCATGGCTTACGCCTACGGCAACACAACCATAGTGGTACGGACCCTACACACACGTGTACGGACCGTATCACTGGAGTAGTGGTGCCCTAGGGGCGTGGAACGCTCCGTACCTGTGTGTGTATAGTGAAATTACATAGGGGACACATGAGGGACAATTATAAGGGCCTAAATGCATGCTGGTTGTCATGGAGACCCAATTTCAAGTTCAAATTTTTTCATCAGGTGGCCAGCAGAAGTCGGTGGAGACAATATACAAAGTTGCAAAGTGGTTGTTGACTTGACATCATGTTCATTTTTTATAACATGCAAAGGCACCCACTGGGGTAGGTTTAAAGGGATTGGAGGAAACGTAGGATGCAAATGAGATTGACCAATCACTCTGTACTCCTGTAAATAAAACAGGCCAGCAAGGCAAATATAAGGCAGCCAGGCCCCATTAGAGAGCACTTGCCTGCACAACCTTTCATTCCACACCACTGCTGCTGCTCGTGATTCCTCTGGCACCATGTCCAGGTCTGTGGAGAGGGCCCAGCCATTCACCCAGGAGGAGAACCAGGCCTTGCTGGATGTGATCCTCCCACAGTACCCTTGCCTGTATGGGAGACCAGGGGAGCAGGTGAGGGCTGACTCCATTAGCTCAGACTGTGCCCCTGTTTTGTGACTGTCACTTCTGGCATTGTGTCCAGGTGTGACAGACATGCAATGTTCTTCAGAGTGGGTCCCAGGGGGGAAATGCCTCATGTCTCCCATGCAGAGCATGCTGTAGTGCATGTCTGCACTCCTCACTTGCATGGTGCTTACTGTGACAATCACTGCATGGTGCATGCCACATTCAGCCTGGCTAATCCTCTTGGGAATGTTGTTTCTACAGTCCTGATGTGATTCTGTTGTCCCCCCAGTGTGACAGGTGACTGTACCCACAGATGTGTGTGAGTTAAGTGTACCTGTGATGAGAGTGTCCAAATGATGTGTTCGTCCCCTGGACATTGGTGTGTTTGTAAGTCCACTGTCATGTGGGTGAGAGTCTATGTGGAGTGTTGCACCCCAGCTGCATGAGGGATGCATATACCCTACCCATCTGATGTGAGCAGGGAGCAGTGCTGTGTGTCTGACGTGCTGAGCCTGCCCCACACCTGCGACACCCCCCGGTCTAGTGCCACATGTGCAGAGTGATGTTTGTACCCGCAGTTGCCAATGGCAGGTGATTGTCCTGTGCCTGTGTGTGTCTGTGTACCCTGCTGAGGTTGCGCCAGTGGCCTGCAGTGACTGCTTTGAGGTGCTGTACATAATCGTTGTGTAGCTTGTGATGCACAGTGTGAGCCGGGATCAGTGATTGTGTTGCACCCCTCATTCCACCTGTGTACTTTCAATGCCACGTCATGCATTTGGCCTTCCCCAGAGGATAATGTCCCTATGATGAAGATGCAATGATTTTGCTGCATACTATGCCCTGGTCAAACCAGCCAAATTGTTCAAACGTGTGTCACTGTGACATGTAGCAGGTGTATTGATGTTGTCTCACTTTGTCATCCTCACAGGTAGGCGTCCATGCCAAGGGGGAGATCTGGAGGGAAGCCGTCAGTGCCGTGAGGTCGGTGGAGGGTCGGAGGCGGCGCCTGCCCCAGGTGAGGAAACGCTGGCAGGATATCCGGTGCTGGACCAGGAGGATCGCCCGGGTCCTGCTGTGGGACTCACCTGAGAGCCACAAGAACCGTGGGCGCCGGCGCCTGACCCACCAGATGAAGCGTGTGCTGGCGGTGGTCTTCCCTGACTTGGATAGGCGCCTAGCGGAGAAGCAGCAGCCGGAAGGGGGTAGGTACATGTGTGTTTGTTGTGTGTCACCAGCTTTTGGAAGTGCGCAGTTGCATGGATACACTGCCAGGGTTCATATGTGCAGTACATATCCTGTTCCCCAAAGTAAACCGGTGCTGTTCTTCCTCCCTTCCCCTCCTTGACACGTGTTCCCTGGTCTGTGTGTAGTCACTATTGCACAAGGTCATCTAGGCTGCCAGTTAATCCAAGTGCCCAATGCTTGCAGCATCATGTGTGGGGGTGGTGTGTAACATGTGTTGGGACCTTGCCTGTGCCCTGGCCAGTTCAGTCAATGTGGGGTCCATGTTAGTTGGCACTGATGCTGAGTCCCGACATAGGAGTGTGTCTGAATAGTGTACTGCCTTACAGCATGCATGACCAATGTTGTGGCCTCAGACATGATGTGCATGAGTGGGAGATATGCATAGTGCAGGGACGTTTTGCTTCTGTTGCAGTTAGATCCTTCCCGGACCATGGAGGAGTGTGGCCACTACAGTCTCCTGGGGCACCTTTTCCTAGGTATCATGTGTGTCATCCAACAATGTGGACATTCACTGTGTCTTCAGCATAGGTTGGGCTCTGTGGCATTGTACCCTGGCCTAATGTGTATATACGTAAAGTGTGCTACATGTGTCCACTGTACAGGGTGACCCAATTTGGCTTGTGCATACTCACAGTGGCCGGTGCCAGTGTGTTTTGGTACAACTATCTGATGATGGTTGTTTGTCAAATTTATGTGTGGACAGGCGCACGAGGGTTAGTTCGTGTACATTCAGGATTTATTGAAGGGCATTTTAGTAATCCCTGAGTAAGAGGTGTAACTACTTCCTCTGTGTCACTCACATTGTCTCAGGTAGGGGAGGGGTTGTGCGGGAAAGGCCTACATGTCCAAACCGTATGTGTCCTTGCCAGGTCTGGCCTGTGTGTGATGATTGTCTGAACATACACTCAACATGCAGTGACGCAGTCATGTTGGGCAGGGTTAAATGTATTTGCTAAGCAGCATGTTCCAAAAGTTACAAGACATGGTTCCTGCTCATCCCTTTTTTGGCTACGGTGTGTGGTCCAGATGCTGTACTCAACTGTCCCCAGAGACTAGCTCCTCAGTCTAATTTGATATCAAGTTCTTTGCTGTTGTGTCATGCTCTCCATTGTTTCTCAGTGGCATGGTGGGTCAACCAACTGTGTGGTGCAGGGCCTACATATGTGCGTAGTATTGTAGATGTTACTCATGTTGCTTTTCATGCTATGCACTGTGACCTATGTAGTTTTGAATCATGTGTCATATGTATACAGGTGTCTGATTATTTCCTGTCTCTTCACCTTGCCCACAGCATCGTCGAGGGAAACCGAGGGAGACACTGGCACAGAAATTGAGGAGGGATCCAGCAGCGGTGGCACTAGTGCTGGCGTGTCTGGCTCAGCGAGTGGCACGGAGGCGGAGGGGAGTGCGGCGGAGGACCTGTCCAGTCCCACCACCGACTGACGCTGACGGGTCCGAGGCTGAGCTCCCTGAGAGGGCGGATGCTGCTCCCAGAGCTGAGAGCAGCACTCCATCTGTCGCCGTCCCCTCCATTCCCATCACCCGCCTCCCACCTGCTCGGGTCCCTTCCCACCGTGCTAGGCGCCAACAGGTCTCCTTCGTGCCAGGCACCGCACCCCTGCCCCTGTCTCCCCTGCTGCCGTCAATGCCGAGTCTGTGGACATTCTGCGGCAGTTGCAGGTTGGTCATGCATCGATGCTTACTGTCCTCCATGGCCACACCACATTGCTGACACAGATGCAGTCGTGCATGGAGGCCATGTCAGCAGCGATATCTGATCAACGGATGTTGCTGAAGTCCAGAGACTCCTCACTGACTGCAGCAGTGGATTTCCAGCAGCGCTCCGTCCCCCCCTACCCCTGCACCATCCACACTTCCTACTCCCATGCCTGTCCCACGCACACCCAGACGTCCCCATGCACGCACCCCACCAGACACAGGCAGCACACCACCAGGGAAGGCAAAGCGCACTCCTCCAGTCATGCACACACAGGGGGAAGTAGGCACACTCACTGGGTCTGGGGGCAAATGGCAGGCACGCAGCCAGAGTGGGAGTCCACATTCCTCAAGACCCACTTCCTCCAAAACCACTTCCCTTAGCTCTCCTGGCCAACTGTCACCGAATGAGTCCTTGGCGGCCAGTGTGTCCCTCAGCCCCAGTGTGGCACCACCCCGCAAGCGGTGGAGGCAGTGCCCGGCCACAGGGGTAGAGTCCCCCCCTGTCCACACCCTCCCCCGGGAGCGCTGCAACCCATCCCTCTGCCCCCCCCTCCTTGGGGCCTGTGGTTCATTCGGGTGCAGGGGAGACGCTGAGCGACCTGGCAGTAGTGTGCAGCGCCATGCTGGAATCCACCTTTGGCGCTGCCCAACCCCCTGTGGTGGAGTCGTCCGTCTCTGCACCCACAACACCTACCCTTGTCCCTCCTGTCCCTGCGGTGCCTGGTCCTTCCCCCCCACATGATGCCCCCCTCTCTGTGGATGAAATGGACATGTGAACTGTGCAGGCAAGCTAGGGGACACACGTCCCGATGTGTACCCCCCCAGGACTTTGCTGATGGCCTGGCCCATGGGCCTTGTAAATAGTGGACATTTAAAACAATTTATTTTGAATGCTGAATAAAGCATTTTGTTTTTCTTTTGCACACTAGTTCTTTCCTGGACTTGCTGTTGGTGGTGCTGCTCCATGATTTGGGGTGGTGATAATGTGTTAGGTGTCTGGGAAATATTGTAGTGTGCTGATCATGGGGTGGTCCCTGGTATCTGTGTGCCATCACAAGGGCTCTGCAAATAATCTTTGGTCATGTGTGCTCTTACTGTATGGTGATATTGTCCCAAGGTGTGTTCCTTCCTCTGTGGACCCTGACATCTTCCCTGCAGGCTGTTTCCCAATTGTTGTGCTGAGCTGTGTCTACATATCCTGGGTGTGTGACGGATCCCTTCAACTTTGGCCATGCCTGCTCAGCAATGTATCCACCTGCATCATTTGTGGCATCCTTGGTGGTCACTGTACTAGTGTATGGAGTATATTGACATGACTTCATGTGGACATGTTCCCTTTTACGCCCTATGCATGTGTGTACTCCCAGCCTCGCACACATGTGTTACGTGTTCTGCAGGGTCTTTGGTCACCTGACTGACAATTGTGGGCATTGTATCTGTGGGTACTCCACCCTTTTCCTTCCATGGGAGGCAACAACTTGTTGGCTGCCCCAGCACCTGTACATTCCTATCAGTCCTGGAATGTGCATGACAGTGTGTGTTCCCTTTGGGTCTCTTAGTTTAGTAGGGTGGCACATGAGTATACAGTCTTGGTGCATGCTCTTATTGTGTGTATTGTGCTGCCAGCACCAGGGGTGGGTATGCATGTGTCATATGTCTGGGCACTGCTGGGGGGACTCTGCACCCACCCCTCCTATGTCTGGGCACTGCTGGGGGGACTCTGCACCCACCCCTCATATGTTTGGGCACTGCTGGGAGGACTCTGCACCCACCCCTCCTATGTCTGGGCACTGCTGGGAGTGATAGGCACACACCCCTCCTATGTCTGGGCACTGTTGGGAGGACTCTGCACCCACCCCTCCTATGTCTGGGCACTGCTGGGAGTAATAGGCACACACCCCTCATATGTCTGGGCACTGCTGGGAGGACTCTGCACCCACCCCTCCTATGTCTGGGCACTGCTGGGAGTGATAGGCACCCACCCCTCATATGTCTGGGCACTGCTGGGAGTGATAGGCACCCACCCCTCCTATGTCTGGGCACTGCTGGGAGTGATAGGCACACACCCCTCCTATGTCTGGGCACTGCTGGGAGGACTCTGCACCCACCCCTCCTATGTCTGGGCACTGCTGGGAGTGATAGGCACCGACCCCTCAAATGTCTGGGCACTGCTGGGAGGACTCTGCACCCACCCCTCCTATGTCTGGGCACTGCTGGGAGTGATAGGCACCCACCCCTCCTATGTCTGGGCACTGCTGGGAGTGATAGGCACACATCCCTCCTATGTCTGGGCACTGCTGGGAGGACTCTGCACCCACCCCTCCTATGTCTGGGCACTGCTGGGGGGACTCTGCACCCACCCCTCCTATGTCTGGGCACTGCTGGGAGTGATAGGCACCCACCCTCCTATGTCTGGGCACTGCTGGGAGTGATAGGCACACACCCCTCATATGTCTGGGCACTGCTGGGAGGACTCTGCACCCACCCCTCCTATGTCTGGGCACTGCTGGGAGTGATAGGCACCCACCCCTCCTATGTCTGGGCACTGCTGGGAGTGATAGGCACACACCCCTCCTATGTCTGGGCACTGCTGGGAGGACTCTGCACCCACCCCTCCTATGTTTGGGCACTGCTGGGGGGACTCTGCACCCACCCCTCCTATGTCTGGGCACTGCTGGGGGGACTCTGCACCCACCCCTCATATGTCTGGGCACTGCTGGGGGGACTCTGCACCCACCCCTCCTATGTCTGGGCACTGCTGGGAGTGATAGGCACCCACCCCTCCTATGTCTGGGCTCTGCTGGGAGTGATAGGCACACACCCCTCCTATGTCTGGGCACTGCTGGGAGGACTCTGCACCCACCCCTCCTATGTCTGGGCACTGCTGGGAGGACTCTGCACCCACCCCTCCTATGTCTGGGCACTGCTGGGGAGCCGCAGCGTTGTTTGTTTTGTAGTGAGAGCAGCGGGACCAGGACTACGTGTCCCAGGGGGCTTGACGTTCCACACCTGCAGCGGATTTCACCTCGCTATTATAAAGGCTATCCTCACCTCCGCAGCGCGGACGCGCACGGACGGGCGCCGGGCGAAGCCCGGGCCAAGGGCAGGCCCGTTTGAGCCCGTTTGAGGCCGATCGAGGACGGGACACCTCCCTTCCATCAACAAACAAGGTTAGTAATATTATAGCTGCTCCCTGGTGCACTAAAAACCACCAGTATTGTATACGGCTAATACAAAGGACTTGGATCAAGTCATTATTCCCGGCACTATAATGACTTCAGTTCCTGACAGAGGTCGAAAATCCATAGCTGGGACACTAGATCAATTTTTGGTGAGAGTTTCGTCTATTCTGGAAAACGAAATCGATCAAACAGAGAAACGATTGTCCTTGGGATCCCTGGTAGAGAAACGTTCTTCTCTGGGTCAAATGGCTTATGTTTGTTCACCGGCGCACAACAAAACACCTAGAACTAATAATGGCGTAAGTCTTGTGGCACGAGAGGTAGCAAACAGTTCTCCTTTTCATGAAGGGTCCTCTCACTGCCTTCCTGAATCCGAAGGAACTAATCTCAATACTAGACTAAGAGCGGGTCAAACAAACCCCATCCAAACTGACAGGCGTCTGTTACATCGTCTGGCACGCTGTCTGATAAATGCACTACTACTGCTACTGTTGCTCCAACTTCCACTTCCACTGTAGTCAATGTCAACTCCCCAGTATTGGGGCAGGAAACCCGGGTCACAAAAAAGAGTTTTGCATGTAATACAGTGAGTGCAGGGAGGGTAACAGCTAATGAAAGCTCATTAGCGGTACAATCAGGGAGGGAAGTATCTAGCACTTCAGTAGCAAGAAAATCCCTAATTATACACCTCCCACCTGAGTCCACACCCTATGTGGTGATATTGGCAGTAGTCAAACCACTGGGCTCAGATAAAAGGGAGGACTATAGGGAATTGAAGAATAAGTGCGTTTTCTGGCTTAATTTAAATCGCCCCTTACCCCAGCATGTTTCTGCTGAAATTTTGTTTGCAAGACGAGTTGACTGGGTTGGTCCCAAGAGCAAATCAATAGTGGGAGATTGCATAATAATTAATTTTAGAGACAAGAAGGCAGTGGAACACATATGTAATTGGCAGAAGTCAAATTTGTGTACCCCCATTCTTTCTTTGCCTTTGTCCTTTTTCTATTGTGCACATCAACAGCCCACCCTAGACGAACGTGAAGAAAAAGGTTTTGATAATTGTGCAAGGAACAACAGAGGGTCTAATGTACATAATGGGATGGCTAGGTCTTCCGGGCTGGAAGATTGTGACTGACGGCCAGCCCATTCAGGCGATAGGAACATAACAATTGAACCAACCCAAACCCTCCCCGAGAAAGGTGAAGATCAATTAAATATAACTGTGGTCGCTAGATCTGATAATGAATCAAACCTGTTAGCTGGGTCAATAACAACTGACCTGAATCAGATAGGAGTGGCATGCCCATTAATTTTGGTGAAAGAGGTGGGGTGTTCGTCACACCCGCCAAGCGGTGCAGGAGGAGATAACGAGTATGGCACCAAATCCAATATGGGCATTATTATTAAGGATAATCTGGCTCACCCAGAGAGGGATGATCTAAGCGCTCCATTGCGGAGTCTAGACATCAATAAGGGGAAAAATAAAGAGAATGGACCACTGTCTATAATATCCTGGAACATTGCAGGCCTAGGCCCTAAAATTGCCTTTTCCGAATGGATGGGTTTCATAACAAAATATGATGTATGTCTCTTTCAAGAGACTTGGTCAATAGATCCTGTGTTTTGTAATGGCTTCCTTAACTTTTATGTCCCTGCATTAAAAAGTACAAGAGGCCGCCTGTCTGGCGGATTAACTATATGGATAAGGCAGGATTTGGGATGTTGAGTAAACCAAGGCTTAAGAACTAGTGATGATATATTATCAATAAGGATTACCTCTAAGTCTGGGATTAAATTGGAAATTTTTAATGTATATGCACGAGGCCTACCGGGGGGCAAAAAGTCTCTGGTCGAAAAGGAACTGGAAGACTTATTAGACTCTTTGCCCTCGAACACTTTACCCCTAGTAGCAGGTGATTTTAATACCTCCTTTGAGCCTTTGGGCCATGATATATCACAGCTCACAACAGAGGAGGACGCTAGTTGAGGTATTCCAGCCCTCGAGATTGCTCCCGTGAAAAGGTGGACAGAGGCAGCAATTCAGCTAAAAGGATTGTGCATAGGAAACCATTTGAGGGCAGCCAACGGTAGAAGTGTGTCAGATAAACTCGGAAAGAACACCTTTGATAATGGCCGCAGGGCGAGTCGAATAGACTATCTGCTTGTTCACGTGAAGCTTTGGCCCCATCTTAGAGATATGAAGGTCATCAATCGAACCGAGAGTGATCACCACCCACTTGCCTCGCTATTTAATTTGTCCTTATCTGGTAATTTAGCATCCCAGCAAGGCAACCTTGAGCACCGAACAAATTGTGTCTAACAACATGCGCCATCTAAATTGGGGCAGGATTGTAGGAGACCCAAAAATCACGACAGCGATTAATGAAGAAGTAACTGGTGCATTACAAGTACCTGGTATAGCTGTAGATGGTTGGAGCTCCTGCCAGACTGTGGTGGAAGTTCATAACAGGCTTTTTGAGGGTTTAAGAAAATATTTTGTTAAACCTATCTCAAAAAGAAATTCTAAGCATCATAATAAAGAGGGATGGTACAATTTTGACTGCAGGAAAGCTCGGGCTAAACTTGGCAGTGCCCTTAAGACGAAAGATTCAACATTGGTAAGGTATGCTAGGCTATCTTATAGGAAGACATTGAAAGAGGCAAAGGAAATGTGGGACAATGAAAAGTGGAAGGATCTCCTTGATGCTTGTAGGCGTAAGAATGGTAAGCTATTCTGGGATATATACAAATGGGATAGGGGTGGCATTCCAGAGCGCCCACAGAATAATGTGGCCCAAAATGCGTGGGTTGATCATTTTAAACCACAGTATGCAGCAATCTGTGAAGAAAATTCTAGTGATACTTTTAGCCATGTTTATTATGATAAGGCAATATTTTTACCAATAGATGTAGGAAGGGCCCTAGATAAAGTGACTGGGGGTAGAGCACCTGGCATGGACGGAATCCCAGCAGACGTGTTTATTAGTGATAGACACCTCTGGTGTAGTTATATTATGTGTCTCGCTAATGCAATTGCCCAGGGAGCTGACATCCCCTCCTCATGGAAGGGAGCAGAAATTGTCCCGGTATTCAAAAAGGGGGATAAGTCTGTAGCTGGCAACTACAGGCCAATCAGCCTAAGAGACTCGATACAGAAGATCATTGGTCGTATGTTTCTACACAAGATTTTAACATGGATAGAAGACCGGGAAATCCTAAACCCAATGCAGGCTGGATTCCGTCGTCGGACAAGTACAATTGACCAAGTTTTCCGTTTTGTTACTTTGTATTGGAAGACGGTGGTCCTAGGAAAGGGTGCCTTATATGCGGTGTTTGTGGACCTAAAAGCGGCTTTTGATTTGGTCCCACGTAGAAAGCTCTGGCAGGTCTTGAGAGAAATGGGAATTGCACCTGAACTCCTTTCCGTAGTCATCCGCTTACATGAGGGTAATGTCGCTCGGGTCCGTTGGGGGGGTGTGGGAGAGGTGACGGAGGACTTTCCTGTTGGCAGGGGCGTGCGGCAGGGGTGCGTCTTGGCGCCGACCCTGTTCTCGCTCTTTGTCAACGGGGTGGTCGAATTCCTCTCGCTGACCCCCACGGACGCGCCGGTATTGGCAGGGTCACGTGTCCCCATCCTCATGTTTGCAGATGATACGTTGATTATCTCCAAGACCCCAAGTGGTCTACAAAAGGCACTCGGGTGCTTTGAAGAGTTCTGCAAAGTGAGGGGCCTGGAAGTTAACACTGAAAAAACCAAGTTCATGTCTTTTAATGAACATAAATCATATAAGGGAAGGATTTATGTGAAAAATGTACCCCTGGAACAGGTTACTTCATTTACATATTTGGGTATTACATTGCAGAAAGACATGCGCTGGGGCTGCCAATTAGATCGTGCCGCACTAATACACAAACAAAAATCAGGTGTTCTTCTCTCCAGATTTAAAGCCTCATTTACAAAACCGATCTCCCCAGTATTAGAAGTCTATGGGATGATGGTTCTGAGCTCATGCTTATATGAGGCTGAGCTCTGGGGATTTGGTCATTTGAACAGCCTGATGGTGCTTGAAAATGCGTTTTTACGCAAGATTACAAATCTTCCTTCAAGCACGCCACTGCGACCTCTATTATTGGACCTTGGTAAAAAGCCACTTGAATATCTTGTGAAGCTTCGCCCAATACTGTATTGGCGCCGGCTTTGGTGCACAGGAGAACTTATTCACTACAGGAGTGGCTTCATGGATGTAATAAAATCTGATTTGTTTCAGAAAATACATTGGCTGCGTGGGATCAAATCTCTCCTGGGTAGCATAGGCCTGATCGATCTTTGGAATGACCCACTAAATGCTGTTTTCCCTTCAAAGGAAAAGTTGAAAACAATATACTGGGAATGGGTATTCAAGGTAGAAACTGCACAAGGACTTTCTACCCATCTAACATGTCGTTTCCTCGATTTAAAAGTTTGCCCATCCCTAGAGAGGTATTGGGATATAATCGAAAAAACCCTCGACCGTAAGTTGTATTTTCAGCTCCGGGTGGGTACCCTACCCGTTGCTGAATGTACCTCCAGATGGGGGGGCCTGCACAACAAAAATGATAAGTGCTATAGATGTGTAGAGGTTTGTGAATCAGCAGGACATGTACTATTGTTTTGTCCCATGTATGTAGTACCTCGAAAAATATGGATAAAGCCCATCTGTAGACTTTTGGGCATAAGGAGATACGCTATAGCTCTCCGAATCTTGTGCACAGATTCTGCTCCCCCCATTTGTATAGCTGTGGCCAATTTTTTGGGGTGGGCTTGGGATATACGGTCAAAAGCCCTGAGGTATGATGCAAATTGTTTTTAATACACCCACATCCTGTAGCACCTTCTAGATGTAGTTAATCTTGCTGGTAACTAAAACAGTATGACCCTTAAATTGCGCTACGTTAATATAAAAGTAAAATGGATTGGTTTTAGATTGGCTCAATAGCTTTTTAAGTATTGCATTTGATGGTTGTCTAGAGATTTAATTGTAATTTTAATCTTTTAGATAATTTATTAACTGTTTTATGTTATGATTGTAATGTGCTTTTATGACTCAACTGTCGAATAAAGCTTGATTGATTGATTGATAGGCACCCACCCCTCCTATGTTTGGGCACTACTGGGAGTGATAGGCACACACCCCTCATATGTCTGGGCACTGCTGGGAGGACTCTGCACCCACCCCTCCTATGACTGGGCACTGCTGGGAGGACTCTGCACCCACCCCTCCTATGTCTGGGCACTGCTGGGGGGACTCTGCACCCACCCCTCATATGTTTGGGCACTGCTGGGAGGACTCTGCACCCACCCCTGCTATGACTGGGCACTGCTGGGGGGACTCTGCACCCACCCCTCATATGTCTGGGCACAGCTGGGGGGACTCTGCACCCAACCCTCCTATGTCTGGGCACTGCTGGGAGTGATAGGCACCCACCCCTCATATGTCTGGGCACTGCTGGGACGACTCTGCACCCACCCCTCCTATGTCTGGGCACTGCTGGGGCTGATGGCCACACACCCCTATGTGTCCACTGGCGTAGTCCGACCCGTACCCACATCCTACGGCCTGGGTACGGCCCGTACCACCATTGCAGTGGTGATGTAGGGGTACGCTTGGTACGAGCCGTACCCACGTCCTTGAGGCATGGGTACGGGTCGAACCCCCATTGTTGGGGTGCCGTAGGGGTACGCACCGTACCCATGCCTTTGAGACGTGGGTACGACTTGTACCAAGCGTAACCCTGCATCAACACTGCAATGGTGGTACGGGCCGTACCCATGCCTGTGGGACGTGGGTACGGGCCGTGCCACCATTGTGGCGGTGACGTAGGGGTACGCGTGGTACGGGCCATACCCACGCTCTGGGGCGTGGGTACGAGCCGTACCACCATTGTTGGGGTGCCGTAGGGGTACGCACCGTACCCACGCCTTAAGAGCGTGGGTACGGGTCCATACCACGCCCACCCCTGCGGCACCCCAAGAATGGCAGTACGGTCCGTACCCATGCCTTTGGGACGTGGGTACGGGCCGTACCGCCAATGTTGGGGTGATGTAGGGGTGGGCGTGGTACGACCCGTACCCACGCTCTTAAGGCGTGGGTACGGTGTGTACCACAGTTGTTGTGTTGCCGGTTCGCGTCCATGTTGACTTCCGTTGTGGCGGACGCAGGCCTTGGTGGAGGCGCCCCCACCCCCGAAGTGACCAGGCCCTGGGGGTCAGGTATGTACAGGGCATGTTTGATTTTGGACTTGGGTGGGGGTTATGTTTCCTGCCCCTGCCCCCCCCCCCTTTGACCCTGGGTGTTGTTC
Organism: Triturus cristatus; assembly: GCF_964204655.1. Taxonomy (NCBI): domain Eukaryota; kingdom Metazoa; phylum Chordata; class Amphibia; order Caudata; family Salamandridae; genus Triturus; species Triturus cristatus. The sequence goes on along the minus strand of NC_140592.1, from coordinate 804,285,370 downwards.
TGACCTTCTGCGGCATCTGCGGCGGTTCCTGTACACCAGGTGGACTGCAATGAGGGCCGGGATGACACGTAGGTTGGGGTCCATGGCTGTCCGTCGCGTACAGGCGCTCCTTGTGCGCGTCGTCCTGATTTCCCGGCAGTTTTTGGCTCCCGTAAAATATTGTCCGTGCGGAGTGACGTCGGTACGAATCGTACTTGCTGGTTCGTGAAACGCTGCCTGACTCCGTCCGGACATCACGTCCGCGGTGTCCCGGATCAGAATTGTGGGTATTTTTTGTTCGGTCGGTGTTTTTTACGATTCGTATGCAAATGGTGTTTGCGTACAAATCGTACTTGCATGTTTGTAAGGTATTTCTACCGGGTACGAGTCGGACGGAGAAAACGCTCCATCCGACGGTTCGTACCCGGTTTATCCAGGATCGGAATCGGCCCCATAATGTCCATCATGTAGAGTGGGTAAGTAAACTGATACGTGGCTGGGACGCAGGGTGATAACACATTAGAGCAGGCAGGCAGTGCTGTAGGAAGGAGAAGTTGTGAGAGAAGAGTTTGCGGTGTTTGGGTGAGTGCAGTGGGGGCTGCTGGTCCACAGTTACAAGAATGACCGTGCCCTGGGGTGCTGTGTACCTAGAAGTCAGAATCAGCCATCGGGAGTTGTGCAATACATAAGCAGAAAAGTTAGTCAAGAGCGCTGGGCAGGTAGTGGCAGGTCAATTCAAAGTAGTTAGTTAAAGTATGGCATTATTACACCACGGCTGTGCAGTACGGAGAGTGCATGTTACTGGAGGATGTGGTCCGTCGGCTTAAACTGCCGACTCTGGTGCTGGAAACCAGAGTTCGAGCCTCGAGGTCGCGTCCACATCCTGTGATTCAAAATCACTTAATCTCCCCGTGCCTGAATGTGTAATGTAAATACGGTGTGTAAAGCGCTCCAATACCTTCGGGTCGAGTTCGCGCTATATGAATATGCAAAAAAAAATGAAAAATACCAACAGTACAAGTGTAGAGTTTGCTGGAGGGTGTACAGTGGCGTCACTAGGGGGGTGCGGCCCAGCTGGTTTGGACAGCACGGGTGACACCATGAGTTACCGCACTGGGTGACACCAACCCTAGTGACGCCGCTGCAACCTGCTCCTAAGAAAAAGAACACAATTAACATAATCATCAATGAATTAATGAAAAATAATCACCAATTAATAATTAGTTAATTTTTTTTTCTATAAATACAACAAATAAAAATTATTAATTACTTTATTATAATTAAATTACTTTCCACCCTATTCCCCTATAAACCCACAACCCACTACACAATTAAAATACGCAAAATTTAATGAACATAAAATTAATCACTTCTAAAAATGTCATACATACATTAAAAAAACAGCTATACTTATACAAAATATTAGATCACATACTTTTAACATACATACTAAAACACAAAACACTAATTTCAATGTTATTAACAACGATATTTTTACAAACGATATTACTGACTTCGTTATTACAGAAAACTATATTTCTTACCTTCAAGTCGATATTCCAGTCAACGATATTCTTGCAGTCGATATTATGCCACTTCGATATTCACAACTCGATATTCTGGCACTTCGATATTCACAACTCGATATTCTGGCCGTGCACCATTCACGGTGAGCAAACAAAAGTTATTGTATGCAGAGAGATGGTTGCTTCAACCCTGCGGTCTGAACAAAAAATTAATCACATAGAAGACTTTACCTTCACTAATAATGCGATTGGAGCCTGCTAGACCTAACAGCCATAGGATGGACTTCCCCCAACTTTTTGCCTGCCTCCCTACATTTTTCTGACCTGGTTTTGTGGGCTTTAGGACTTTGCGCTCTTTAACAATTGCTAAACAGTGCTACTGTGCTTGTGCTCTCTCCCCCGCACATAATATTGGTTCATCCCCAAATGGCATATTGAATTTACTTATAAGTCCCTAGTAAAGTACACTACATGTGCCCTGGGCCTGTAAATTAAATGCTACTAGTGGGCCTGCACCACTGATTGTGCCTCCCACATTAGTAGCCTCTTTACCATATCCTAGGCCTGCCATTACAGGGCCTACATAAGCAGTTTACTGCTCTTTGACTTGGCACTTAAAGATACTTGCCAAGCCTTAAACTCCCCTTTTATTACACTTAAGTCACCACTGAGGTAGACCCTAGGTGGCTTTAAGGGCAGGGTGCTGTGTAAGTAAAAGATAAGACATGTCCTGGTAGTGACAAACAGCTTGATTTGTTTCCTCTACTGTAAGGCCTACTCCTCTCATATGATAACATTGGGAATTCCTTAATACACTTTTAAGCTGTAATTCCTTATCAGAAAGGAGTCAATGCATTATGTTTTATATCTTTAGAATGGTAATGATAAATCATCTTTACTGGTAAAGTTGGATTTATCATTTCTATTTTAGAAATGCCACTTTTAAAAAGTGCAAAATCCTATAGGGGTTAAGCCCAAAGGACCGGGGCCAGGTAGGGCTATTCAAAATTCAGTACATAAAACAATGAACCCGGCCTCGTACTACCGTACATTCCTACTACTCATGGAGTAACGAACAGTCAACTCTTTTATCTGTCCAAATGGAATTTTTATTAGACCATTCCTGTTTCTTTAGAAGTTAATCAAAACAATTTTTTGGACTGAAAAAGAAACATAGACTTATCAAATTCACACATGAACTAACACGTATATACAACTCACAATAACATACACTTAAAGACAAAAATGGACTTAGACACTGTGAAACAAATTATTAGCAACAGCTTGCAACATGACAAAATCAGCAAATTGCAGCAGGATGAAGAAGCATGTGTACGGTCATCTGGTGACACTTCCACACTCGTGGCAACAAAAGTAGAAACAACAATAGAGCATCCTCCAAAACGTACAGTGAATAATTAAATAAAAATGCATGGACATCTCAAAAAATTCAGGGAAAGCAGCGGCGCAAACAAAGGGCCTCATTGTTTAAATCTTTTACAATAGAATTGAAACACTCCACCCTGTAGCAACAGGTAGAGAAGCAAAAGTGGTTCCCCCAATTCAATGAAGTTGCAAAGGAGGGTAACATCAAGGTTAGCTCACACATGGAGCCAAGACTAATGAATAAATGAACAATTCATTATTGGATGTGAAGCTTTAAGTAGACGGAAGACGTGGGAAATAAACGTCCACTCGTATAGTACTGCGACTATAAAAAAGAATCCACTTTGTCACAGCCTCAAAAGAATGGAATCCTGCCCGAGGCAAACCAATTCACAGTAAATAAAATACAAAGGGGCAGAAACCAAAAAAAGCCCCAACACCCGTACATTTATCAAAGACCTATAAAAGAACCCACCATAGAAGGATCATTGACTGTTCATCTACCATAAGAATAGAAACAACATAACACATGTTGAAATTAAAAAAGGAGATACAATAGAAATCGAAGACACTCAATCTCATAACCTAAATGGTTGTAGATACCTGCAAGGGCTTTCAGCCAGGGAACAAAATGGTACGAATAACTCAGGAGTTGTCATTGAAAATAAAATTAAAACTACCATAAGGAAACCATTACTTCAGGGGAGGACTGGCAGAATAAGTACCTGGCCTCCCCAAAAATTCTATTTGTCCCCAAATATCAATCCATATGAGGACACGACAATCTGAACTGAGGCAATTTAGAGAAGCTACTGAAATAATTCCACACTTTGGAAAGTTGGAAGTCTGAAGTGCTGATGTCTCTGGCATTTCTAAAACCTAAAGGTACCCAACATACTGAACCAACTTTAGTCACTGTTTTTGCGTGTGGGATAGCCAAATCAATCCTGGCCTTGAAAGATACATTCAGGTCTTATGTCATAAAGTTCACCGGTTACCATGCAAATGCTTATCCCACAATACTAACATTGCAGCTTAAGAACAGCTATTGTAAGGGAAAATCCCAGACAATAACCCAAGTTTGCAACCAGGCAAAGACTGAGGAGTATGTCACTTTCAACGCACAATGAATCCAAAGATATAACTACAAATTCATGGTTTAAGGCTTATCCGCAAGTTCAAAGCAGAATGGTGATCCTAAGTGGGGAAATAAGCCTATAGTGCCATACCTGAGACTAAAAAACCCAATAGGGAAGGATCCATCCAGTGCAAACTTTAATAACTGGTCAAGAACCAGAGAAAAGAGACAGGCCTTAGTTGTGTGGGAAATTCCAACCAGGAAAAGACCATCATGTGGCACATGCTGGGCTTGGCTTCCAGCAGCAGTCCAGATGGAGACAATTGCATGACCTTGATCGATATTAGCTGAAGTTCACCCCATCACAACTTGTACCACATCTGATACTTTACCCATTATGAACATCTGTGCTTGGAATGTGGGTGGAGTTATGACTAAAATCAAGGATAAAAACTTATTGGCATACTTCCAACAATTTGAAGAAATAGCTTTGCAGAAAACCTGGTCTGCAAACCCACTGCCTATCCCAGGTTTTTTTTTATTCCATATCCCGGCATATCAAGTGAGTCCACTATGGAGGTTAAGAAGAGGCCTAGCAATCTATATATAAATGTGAAACTTCACCTAAAAGTTGAACCAGTGAACAACATTGAAAAATGGGTCCAGTCTGTTGAATTAGAAGGTTGGCCATCTTACTTATGGAGCCCTTAATCCTGTACCTCGCTTGTTTAAGTGCTAAATAGTGGATTCAAGGAAGACCAGCCCCCAATATGGACAAATATCAGCGCAAAGACACACCCTTACATTGACTACACATTAGCACACCTTGCCCTGTTTAAGCATATTGATAGTTATAGCACGGGGCACTGTACAGAGAGTAACTACTTCCCTGAAAAGATAATGATCCTAGCAAACTCAAACGCCCTTAAAACAGAAAAACATCTGCTGGAAGACGCTGAGGCAGATGGTCTTAAGGGGCTGGCCTAAAAATGCGCACATTTCTTGCAAGAGGTACTGCAAAGTTACAAATTATTAGAGGGCTGAAAGCCTAAACCGAGAAACACAATTGCGGCCTGGCAACAGTTTGTAACCTCTTTGCTTACTAAATACCCTAGTAAAGTTAAGTGGTCCAGATTCGTTGATCATGAATCTCCCTGGATGAACAATCACTTAACTTAACTGAGGCGTTGTGTAAACAGATAATTTTTCCTACTGAAGAAAAACCCCACTAATTCACTGAGGCAGTGCTAGGTTTGTATAATGAAAAGATACAAAAAGGACGTATGGTTGGTCAAAAAGTTATATCAAGATCAGTACTGGGGCAAAGTACTGTACGTTACTAAAATGAAAAATCCAAGGGACTACGGGAGGATAATACATGATACTGAGAAACGTCCAGGAAAAGAGTTTAATATAAATAAATATACTACAAGTTGCATGGGTCAGGCATCTATGAGACCATTTCTCCATATTAAACGGGAATATCCAAAATCTGATTGGAGAGCCCGGTGTCAACATGGGAACCATGACCCTTGACCCACCAAAAACACCAGTGCCAGAGATGATGTATATGGAAAAACTCATAAAGGTAATTGTGCATGCAAGGGTTGCAGAGGCACCTTGTCCAAACGGCATGCCACAAGCCATTTTAAAGCCACCCCAGGATACTGGCCAAGGAACTCACCATGCCAAATAGCACATCCTTCCTGACAGCAGAATTTCCAAAATCATAGAGAGGTTCGATGATACAGCCCATTTTCAAATGAGGTGTGAAACTTAATCCAGCTAATTACAGACTCAGAGCCCTCCCTGATGTAGAGGTCAGATATTTTACAAGTCTGCTCCTTGGAAACTTGGCTGATTGGGCCACCAGCTTTAAAAAAGTGCAGTTAAATCAGACAGGATTCCATCCAGGATGAGGAACTCTCTCAAATCTTTGACCTTGTCCATTTGATGAAAAAACCTTTTCTAGCTAAAACAATGATGTTTGCCTGTTTTGTCGACTTCAAGGCTGCATTCAATAGTGTGCCACAAACCCTGCTCAATCGATAGATTTCCAATTTGCTATGAAAATTAAGCAAGACCACTGTGAATGGCCCAGAACTGGGTGCCCTGTAGGTATCAAATTTACTATATGCAAATACTTACTATTAAGGGGCCGATTCCGATGTCGGATGGACTCAGGTCCGTCCGACATCGGTCAGGAGCCGTAACCGACTGACCTGATGTCGTCGGTTACGGCCCTGCTAGTACGATGCGATCGACCAGGGTTCGGACACACTCGTATACAACACAATGCAGGCATGCATTCTGAGCGGAAGGCATTCCTGCATCATTGAAAGCAGGGGTGCAGTTCATCCCTGCACCCTGTGGGCAGCACCCCAAAGTGTCTGCCACCGGGTACAGGGATCCACAGAGGGGCACTACAGGTGCCCCCAGGCCGCCATACAGCAGCCTCGCACCCATGGGGGCCCTACTAGGGGCCCCCAAAGACAGTTTCCGACTGCCTTTTCATGCCGAAAAACCGGCACGAAAAGGCAGGGAAAAACTGCCATCGTACTCCCTCGGTCGCAAAGAGGCAGCCGGGGAAGTACCGAGGGATTACCGGACGGCAGACAGGCTCTCCGAGCCTGACGTCTGCAATCCAGAAATCCGTGAAGGATTCCTTTCCGACCGAGCCCATCAGAATGGCTTGGTCGGAAAGGAATCCGACCGAAATCGGAATCGGCCCCTAAGTAGAACGAGGATAGGCCTTCAGAGGATTTTGAATATGCTTCACATCTATGCAACTAATAACAAACTAATAACAAACTAATAACCAACTGTAAAAAAAGAAAGCCCTTAAAAACTGGGGAGAAACAATTACCATTAAGGGACCTTCACACATAAATGGTGAGAAACTGGAATCAGTAGCACAGTACAAATATCTGGAAGGCACTATAGACAGCAGGGGCTGCTACATGCCTCAAGGCAAATCAATGAAACTGTAAACACTGGCACTCAAGGCGACATTTAATTCACTAGCAAAGCCATTATGGGGCCCAATTCTCAGACCCTTGCTGAACGTTATGAGAGGCAAGTTGAAACCTGCCATTACCTATGGAAGAGAAATAATGAGAGGCAGGGATAAGACTCTGTTAGATTGTTTGAATGCTCCAACTTACAGATAAGCATTTGGATTGCCCAAATATACTACTCAGGCCCAGGTACGACTAGAATTTGGCCTAGTCAACAGGAATTAGAAGGTAGGAGTGCGTTTTTAAAAATGTGCCATAGGCTGTGCGCCCTCCAGCTGGATACATTGGACTACTTATTATGACACAGGATATCTATAGCGAGCCGAGTTCAACCTCATAGGCATTACCTAGAAGAATCCATTGGTTACTTATGGGCAACTCACCTCAGGGCTCTGCTAATAAGAACATTAACAGCCCTGAACAAGCTAGTACGAACAAAGTCGTATTTACAAGATATAGATTTAACAGTAAAACGAAAGTCCTAGCAAATTATAAACTCTTATACAATTTTAAAGGTACAACCATACATTGTTGGCAGCATTCCCAAACATTTAAAAAGAAAATTGGTTTTACATAGGTTTGATATTCATTCCACCTTATCTAGCTCTCCACCCTGGCAGAAAATCAATGGCGACCTGAGTTGCAGGCCATGTGGGGCAACGGAAGAAACACTGTTGCATGCCCTATGTATCTTTCAGGTACATTTGAAAGAGCGTGGCTCAATGCACCGTCCATTGTTTAATAAGCTCTTAGTCCGGACTTGCACGTAAACCACGGTGGAGGTGCTGAATCCTGCAAATGCAATACTAAACTACAATTTCAGAAAATGTATGCTTATTTATAGGACAAAAGTAGGCCTAGTGCAGGACACGTGAGCATAACTAATGTCAGTATATGTGGTCTTTTTAACCTTTAACCTCTAATTTACGTATAGGTAATCACAGAATCTTGTTTGACACAAATTTGAACTGTCTTTAATTGTTATGTATGATGTATGTGATGGTTTTTATTGATTACGGTCAGCTTATGATCAAATTGCAATTTTATATTATGTTATAGATTTTTATATAGCGCGAACATTTACCCTGGGGTGTCAAGTCGCTAGCTCGGAGGTATCATATATATGCACAACTTTAGGACAAAAGTAGCCCTACAGTAAGATATCTGAGGATGCTTATGTAATTATTCTTAGCATAAGTGGTCTTTTAAACTTTTAAAGTAAGTATAATCACAGGAATCGGTTTGATGCAAACATACACTATTTTTTATTACTATTTTTTTTTAATCTACTTTTGTTATGCATGTGATGGTCTTTACCGATTCTGCATAATTTTTATACAATAAACTTGGACTTATGTTTGAAAACCATGAAGCTACCTGTCAAGCCCTCCTCAGTTGAACCCAATCAAATTGTAGCAACCTTATAAGAAGGCTGACAGGAAATCTGCAAAACGACTCAGAAATGCAAACCGTGTAAAGCTCCATGGCAAGGGTTTATGCAACACACTACAAGAAATTATGGATTCAAAAGAGACAAAAGTGGCAAATCAATCCTTATTTAGTAAAGCATGGACTAAGCTGGTCATTACACTTTTTATTTTATTTTAAGACTTCCCAACTTTTTTGTCCTGTTTTGGTTTAGATTCTGCAGTGAGCACTCTCTATTGAGAAAAGCATTGACTTGCCGTAACGTGTCCTTCGATTTCGGTGAAGTTATTTTTTGCTTACATTAATATTGCACGGCAGCCATGATGAGCATGCTTCAAGACAACTGTACATAACATTTTGAGGTAAATAAGAGGGGTTTATAAATGTTGTGAATGTAATGCATAACCCATTTTTGAGATTGCAACCCTTGCAATTGGCTTGTAACACCAAAGAGTTTTTTGGTGTGTAGAAAATCCCTTTGCGAGTCAGAAAAAACTCTCAAAAGTTTTTTTTTTTTTTTTTTTTTTTTAAATGTGCGATTTTATTTTAAATCGCAATTCAGCTGAGGGAGTGAAAGGGGGGTAACCTTTCCTAACTTTTACCACAATTGCTGCTGAAAACCATTGCTCAGATAGGGACACCTGAGAAGGGGTGGAATCTTGTTTCAAGGCTAAGCTATTCCTGTTGGACAGCTTTCCCTTTGTGATTCACCTCAGTTGCTAAGGAAGGAAGCAGACAGTTCAACTAGGAAACACTGCATGCTCCCACTATGGGGCCGATTCCGATGTCATCGGTCAGGAGTTGTAACTAACAGACCTGCTGTCATCGGTTACGGCCCTGCAAGTACGATACGACCGAACCCGGTTCGGTCGCACTCGTATGCTTCACAATGGGAGCATGCATTCCGAGCGGACTGCATTCATGCATTGTGAAAAGCAGGGGTGTAGTTCATCCCTGCACCCTGTGGCCGGCACCCCAAGGTGCCCGCCACCGGGTGCAGGGATCAACAGAGGGGCACCATAGGTGCCCCCAGGCCGCCATTCGGCAGCCTCGCATCCATCGGGGCCCTACTGGTGGCCCCCAAAGACAGTTTCCGACTGCCTTTTCGTGCCGGAAAGACCGTCACGAAAAGGCAGTGAAAAACTGCCATCGTACTCCCTCGGTCGTGAAGAGGCACTGAAGGATTTTTGGACGGCGGACGGGCTCTCCGAGCCCGTCGGAAGCCATCCAGAAATCCGAGTTGGATTCCTTTCCGACCGAGCCCATCAGAATGGCTTGGTCGGAAAGGAATCCGGCCGACACGTTCCGATTCGGTCGGAAGGGCTCTGACCATCGTTCAGAGCCCTTCCGGCCGAAATCGGAATTGGCCCCTAAATGTAAAACTTGTTTTAAAAGCAGCACCTGTCCCTTTCAGAGCTCTGGGTTGCTAACAAAAGAGTTTATAATTTAGGATGCAAACGCATGGATGTAAAGGTCACTTGCCCCTTGTAGGAAACCATCAATGCACTGATAGGCAAATACAGGGGCACAAATAGTGACCTGCCTAATTATTACTAATTAGATGGTTCATTTTGAGATCCTCTGTAAACAGGCATTTTGTGATGCTACCTATTCATTCATAAGTCACATCGCAAAATGACATGAAAGTCACAAAATATTTGTGTATGATTTCTATCCACTGCTTGGATCCTGCCCATACAGGCAAGAGACCTGTTTCGATTCTGTTTAAAGGGACACCAGATGTCCCTAGTTTTAATGGAGTATTAGTCCTAGCATTATATACACTGACAACACTGACCTCGTGGCCAGAGTTCGTTCTATGCTAACTATTAGTTGGTCTTGCATTTTATTGGTACCAAAAAGTTACAAATAAGCGCTGGGAAATATAAAATGTTGTCCTTGGAAAAGAGGTGACCCGATGTAAATCCTTCCACTTAATTGGGATTAAGCTTGGACAGTTGAGAGGTTTGGTCATTCAATGCAGCATTTATGCATTCGTAGTGAATGGACAGCTCAAGTCCATAACAGACAGCAACACCTGGTGAACACAACACACATATCATAGCTGTATAATTTCAAGATGGAAGGTTGTGTAATCTCAGCCCCCTTAAAGCTTTTTTTGGCCATATTAGAGTAAAGTGCCATTTATGGAACTGAGCTATGTGGGTCAATTGATGGTAATGCTTCACTTGTTTCCCAAATTCACTTTATCAAAAACTATAACCTTCTTAGTTCCAAACCAACAATTCCTCTATGATGGGAATTTGGAGTGAAATCTATAGAGAGGACTGCGGGCACTAAGCCAGTTTGCCCTTGGATCCACATTTGGTCCAGTCCTGAAGCAAAAGTTTCCAATAATCAAGCCTCGAAAAATCATAAAAATGTTAATAGACCTGCAAGTCTAGTAACTTGAATAATCTACTTGACCAAACTGTAATGTACTTGACCCCTAAACTGGTCTCAAATTGTGTAATCCTAGGCAAATATGTTATTTTACAGAGCCACCTTTTTCTTCATTATCACATACATGAGCTCGGCATTTCTGCTATACAAGAAAACCTCTTTTGTTTAATTAAATAGACTAAACGTTTGCTGAATGTATAATAAGAATCTAGCCTACAAAAGGGTACACATGATCCCTGACTTGCCTCTCAGTTCACTAACAGCATTGCCATCAGGGCAGAGGCAGGAGTGTTTCTCAGTTCATGCTTAAAACTCAGGGGCATATTTTCAAGCCCCTTTGCATGGCTCTTGCAACACACAACGTGGTGCTGGAGTGACACGACTTCAAAATAAGATTTATGAAGCCTCGCAAGGCCACCTTGTGTCGCCCTGAGGGGTTCATAAATATCAAGTAATGCAATGCAGTGCAAATTGCTGTGTTGCATTACTCTGTACCAGGAGGCATTTCCATGGTGTTCCCACGCAACATCCATGGATTGTGACGCATTCCCAGATTTACCATGAATGATAGACCTGGGAATGCGCCAAAAGCCTACTCATCCCCAGGTGAGGCATAACAAAGAGAACTATGTTTAGTTCTTCTCGTTTTTTCCTCTTTCCCTGTGTGCTGCATTCTTCAGCACACAAAGAAAGAGGAAAAAGCCTCAGGGGATTGGTTTTGTGCAGGAAGGAGTTCCTTCTGCACAAAAACCATTGGTGTTAGGCAGCCAAAAGGACGCCAGCGCAGGGGAAAATGCAGGAATGTGCCGTATTGCCTTAAATACAGTGCATTCCTGCCCTTTTTCTGTCACACAGTGCAGCGCAGCAAGATGACTTGCTGCACTGCATGACTTGGCTATAAACATGGCCCTCCCTTTTAATAAATATATCACTAAAGCATGATGCGGTAGCAAACTGGCATTTTCAGACAGTAAATGTCCCATTGACATGGCAAAAAGCATTCCCACTAATATGCAGCTTTGCGGATAAAATTATATAGTGTGGGAGGGTAGTGGCTTAGCCAGGGAGCTTGGCTGTCACTCTGTGAATAGCTTCGCTTGAAGAACAATGGATCCATCATTCCACCGCCGCTCCCAGGGGTCATCTGCGCCGGTTTGAGTTGAATTGCGGTGGAGAACGAGAGTACAATCATGGACACATTTGTCGGGCTCAACTAGACCCCCAGAGAGCCAAGATAGCCATGCGGCTTGCAGCTGTCATTACCTGCACAAAAGTGATTGGTGCTATCCTGGGAGGGCGACCACAGCGGTGCCAGGAGGAGTGGCGTAGCCCGAACTGGATGTCCAGGGAGAGACCGTTTTGGTTGCAGGCGGCTGCTGGCTTGTTGTTTCTGCCTGAAGGGACCCGAAAAAAGGACAGGCCCACTGACTGTTGTGACGGCCTACCTTTGGGGTTGGGCTCAGAATGTGCACTGAGGAGGCATTAAAGAGTTCTGTGGCCTGGCCAAGGCCGAGAGTCATTGGCATGTCAGAGTCCCTGGTGAACCAAGCGAACGTACAGCATCCGGCAGGACGAGCCACGACAGCTTCCTGTCTGCCCCTCGCCGATGAGGGCTAGGGCCCTCCCCATTGTACCGCAGGTGTGGTGAGGATTGAGGGGGGTACTCTTCGACTTGAAAAAAGGAGGCGGAGTGCCTGGACCCCCATTCATGTAGAGTGACTATGATGCCTGCTGGATTTGAGGAAGAGTTGTGGGCCCTGTAGAAACTTACATCAGGACTGTCGGGGCCTCCCATGTGTCCCTTGTCTAGACATAAAGTGCGACCTGGGGGGACGAGGCTTGCTCTGACTGCCCTGGCCTACACTGCAATCGCACTTAAAGACTGAAGGGGTGCAGTACTTGACCTGGGGATGTTGGCCTGGGCCCTGTTGATATTGGGGTCGCTTCAATGCCCTCCCTTGCCCCCTGTTCCTCTACTGGGCCCGAAACACTGTGCCGCAGTGACTTCTGAGAGTCTGGAGCTCTGGAGTGGGCCCCACTTGGACCTGATCGGTGAAGGTGGCGTGGAAGGTCAGTGAGATTCCTTGGAGTTCCCTGCTCTCCCTCTTAACAGCTGTTCCACGAGGGAGTGTGCTGATGAGCGGAGACCTGGGGGCGGTGAGGGGAGATCTGGCCTTCTGAGTGGGGAACCTTGTTCCAGATTATACCAGTGGGTTGATGCGGTGTCTGCCTTCCAACAGGGGATTCTGTCTTGACAGAGTTTCCCTCCTGCCAACATTTCCCCTTTGACCCCGCCGACATAGCAGGAGACAGACTAGCCGCTATGGCCTCCCAACAAAAAATAGATAAGTACACTACACAACAGACCCCCGCGGGGGACAAGTGCTAAGGAAGGTGCTCATGTGCCGGTTGACCTCACCTATCCTCAATGCTATCCAATACCTCAAGGACACTTTAGAATGCAAGATGGGGGAACTTAAGGTGTTTGAGGCTGAAGACACCATCAAATCGCATGAATGACGCTTGGTGACCCTACAGCACCTGGTGGGTCAACTGGATGACGCGCGGAAGGGAGGTCCTGGAGAAACAGGGGGAGGAGGACTCCGCACCAGTGAAAATTAGATGGGAATGGCTGAGCAGCTGGGCCCCCAAGGATGAAGTGTCAAGATGCTTCATTGTGCAGCAGGCATACAGGGCACTGATTTCCAAGCCTCCGGTCGGTGCTCCATCTAGAGCGTTTATTCTGCACGAATTCAACGCTACAGACAGGGATGCTGCCCTTTGGGCTGCCCGCAAGGCCAGTCAATTGACTTTCCAATCATCTCCGGTGATGATCTTCCCGGATCACACTCTGAAGGTACAGCAGCAGTGCCAGTCCTTCCACATAGCTAAACACAAACTGAGCGCCAAGAGACTTACAGATATGCACTTGATCCCAGTCCATCTGAAAATACTCTTCCAAGACAAAAGCCTGTTCTTTCATTCTCCTGAGGCAGTGCAGGAATGGATAGAGGAAAGGTTGCATCAGCGCCAAACAGCTGCTTCTTCCACCAAGAGAGGGGGAGGGGCCCGAAGAGGTGGTGGAGACCTGACAAGGGAATGGCACACAGCCCTGCACAAATGCTCAAACAAGATATCAAAGGGATCGTTCACTGGGTCCTGACCACGTGGCCCCTGGAGCTATCTCGTCTGCTTCAGGAGATGAACATTCTATGCTATCCGGCACTGATGACCTACAGCAGGCGATGCCTTCTCCACAGTGATGCTCTCTGGTGGTATTGCTTAAGAGCAATGCATACTTGTTTCAATGCTCTGCTCTTCTTTTCTTGGTCTGTACCCTCCTTTACATTAATTCTTTAGGGATAGTTTGCGTTGTCGGAGGGGAAAAGGGCAGGAGGGTTGATACAGTTTACACAAGTGACCTGTTGGTGTCAATCCCAAGTTGCACCACAACAGGTACACCCGTTCACAAAGTATGGGGGGTGTTGAGGGTGGGGGCAGGTGATGGAGTTTTGTTGTTGATTCTGTTTTTGTTCAGGCACGGAGACCATGCGTGCTGGCTCTTGAGATATCTCTAGGATTTAGTAAAACTACACAGTTCCATCTGAGTCATGAGTGAAACCCTTCACATACTTGGCTCCATGCAGGATTGCATAGTCCAGAACATATTTGCGCTCCTGTCATGGGACGTTAATGGTCTTTTGGATTAAATAAAGAGAGAGGCAGTACTTAAGGCGACCCTTTGGGCAAATGCTGATGTTGTTATGCTCCAAGAAATTAATCTGATGGGTACTAAATTCTCCTTCCTGGTCCGTAAAGCCTACACTCAAGTTTATCACTCGGGGTTCCATAGGGGATTCAGGGGCACAGCCATCCTCATTCAGGGCCCCACCCCTTTGGCGTTCTCTAGAGTGTAGCACGACAGGCTAGGTCACTTTGTGGTGATCATCGGGCCAACTCCATGGATAAACCCTCTCACTGATTTGTGTTTACACCGCTGCACCTTTCCTCAGAGTACCATCAGACTTGGGGACCTAGTAGAGGAGTTGCCGAAGGTACCATAGATCATGGTCATTGATTTTCAGAAATAATAATTTATTGCCTTGTCAATGTTTCTTACAATTATGATGTGAATAAAAAGTGCACTTCCTTAAAATTGCTGTGCCGAGCTTATATTTGGTTTCACACATGGATCAAGCAGGTATAGTTTTGGAAATTAACGAATTAACGTTCTAACATGTAGCATCACAACATCCAACTGTTCTAATTAAATGCTTGACTTGTTCGACAACCATGAATTTCATCCAGTAACACTTTACATTTTTGAGTTTTTGAGACCCAACTTACAATGTGAAAAAAAACACTACGTGTCCCGGAATAAAGCATTGTGGTGAATGGAAAACCAGGATGGATAGTCACATAATCACCGTATATAGAAAAAGCTTTTAGCTGTACAATTTTGGACACTAGTAGATGACTCCATAATGAAATAATTTCTATTTCAAAAATTGTATTATGTCTTTCCATAAGAGGATACCGCAAGCACATATCACTGTAAGTTGACACAGTAGAACTATATATGTCCGAAAGATACATACTTGTGATATGATCTTTAACTCAATTTAGAGTAGGTTTGTCAGATATATCTGTTGTCCACAATGATTTTCCTTTGCTTAGTCACTTTTAAAGGTATAGATTAGGATATCATACAAATTACAACTAACACGTAATAATTAACTGGCATGCTGTATTATATTTACTATATATGCAAACATAGGCCATGACACATTGTCTATCAATTGTTCAGTAGAAACATCTTGCTAGGTTAACATCTTTGGAAATATCACCTCCCAGGGACCTTTTAGTCTATTGCTATATATTCCAATATGGCAGCGATGTTAACACACATTGACCTTATGAGTAACTTTGGATACACGAACTTCGCGAGATCTCGCGAGTGTTGTTGTATTGAGATATAACATGCTGCATCAATCAGCAATATGGGCACGCTGCGTAATTATTTTAAAATATAATTAGACTCATTTTAACCCGCAGACAAATGTGAGGGTAATCACTACCTTTTAAAATTACAATAGAATCGCTGATGTTAGTAATATACTTTTCAACATGGCGGCGGTTCCTTATATCAACTTAATCTTTGATAGTTTTTACACAAATGAACTCGTTGATATTTCGTGTGCCTTTTTTGGCCAAGTGAAATCCAGTACCAGACCTAAGTACCTATGTCAGTGATTCACACTCCAACATGGCAGTGCCTTTTTCCCATCCACCTATTACTTCTTAGCTCCCAATTATATGAGCTCCTTGAAACCTCGCGAGCTTCCCCTAGCCAATTGACAAGCAGTATCAGATTTTAAGAACCGGCTTTAGCCCGCCACTCATGACTACCTTTTCATCTTCATCAACTGTGATGTGTAGACTTTGCCGATATACTGCCGGACGCAGGTAAGATCTTTTGCAGTAGGGCTGTACCAATCCCTTTCCTAACTTTTACTGAGTTAGAGACCTATATAAAGAAATAGTCACCTATCCAGTTTTTAAATCATATTAGTGTCTGCTATACTAATTCGGTACTGCTTTTTTATGCAACTGTATAGTCGGTATGATAATATAGATCGTGAGTCTTACAGTTGCTTTATTTCAATAATACAAACATAGTACTATCAGTCTATACGCTACACTTCTAAATACTTCTAGTAGATGCTTGTTTGGTTGTTGATTACTTCTAGTCTGAATACAGCAAAGCGCTTGCCCTTATGCTTTCAAACATCTTAACATAGCGCCCGATATGTTGACTGGCCATTTTCGGATTGCTAAATTTATGTAAACGGGTTGCTTAACAGGAGTCTTAGCCGTAAATTTCCTTAAGCAGAGTAACTTGCCCCTGGACTTTTCAACAGTTACTGCGTGCGTCAAGAAGAAGCTTCTCATGTAGGAAATATCTCGCCAACAATGCGCCCTTTTTTCATCGCAACTAGTTTAAATAATTTTATACGGAACCAGTGCAGAACCTGTTGTCTGCATCGATGCTGCTGGTGACGGCCTTTAGCAGAACAGGATTGTTTTTGGTTCTGTTTTTTGTTTAGACTTTTCCAAAAATCCTATATTTGAAATTGATGTCATGACTGGCAATGCATTAGAAGTAAGCCTGGGCAAAGCACTACGCTACGCTCGCGCAGTTTGCGAAGTTATGGTCATTGATTTTAACAGGGTGTGCGATATGGCTTTAGACCGCTCCTCAGTGAGTTCAGGGTCTAGTCATGGGCCCACACTCCTGTCCTCCTGCATAACATGAAAGATTTGTGGTGGTTCCACATCCCGCGGAAAGGGGATACACCTTTTACTTGGGTGCCCACCGCTCCTTCTCTCCATTAGATCACTTCTTCATGCACAGTCGAGATGGACATCGAGTCATTGGTGTTGAGGGAATCAAGAAGGAGATGGCGACTAGATCGCTGCCTTCTTTAGAAGGATGACTTCCGAGAGATAAGTCAAAATATGTGGCAGCATTTCCTTACTGATGACAGGGACTTCGTGACTTCCAGTGTTTCGCTCTGGGAGGATCAGAAGGCCACACTTTGGAGGTGCATCATTAGTTATGCTAAAGGCCAAAGCGACAGGAGTGAGAGGAGGTTCAAAGACCTGGAGGGCAGAGTTCTGGAGTTGGAACAACAATATCTGTCCACACTACAAGGCTCTATCCTGCGTGACTCACCGTATACTCAAAACCTGCTTCGGCAGGAACTCACACAGGAGGCGAGGGAGGTCTGGTTAGCCACACATACTACAGTATATCAATGGGGCAATAAGGCTAGCTAAGCACTGCATTGGCTGTGCAGCACCAGGGAGGTGGGGCGTCGTTGGCCTGCCTAGTGGCAGAGGATGGCTCGAAGATAACTGGAAGTGGGCCCATCACTGACGTGTTTGCGGCATACTACCATTCTTTATATGGAGCAGACCCATTGTGACTTCGCGAGGACCTGCATCAGATCTCCTGTTGCCTGGCTTGTCCTTGGTGGTTCCCGAGCCACTGGAAGCAGACGTTACAAGGAACAAGCTGAGCACTGCCCTGGCACAGCTTAACGCTGGGAAGGGGCCTGGACCTAACAGTTTTCTGGCTGCGTTTTAGGCATCTGGTATGGCCCTATACTGGCACGCTGTTGTTTACATTATTTCAGGAGCCTTGGTGGAGGGAGAACAACCCTCCGACCTCTAAACCACCTAGATAGTGGTATTGCCAAAGCCAGGTATGGAGGGTGCTCATTGTGGCGATTTTCATCCTATTTACCTCTTAAACATGGAGGACAAAGATTGGGCCAATATGTTTGCCTCCCGCTTGGTGGGGTTTATCACTCGATTAGTCCATCCAGATCAAACCGGGTTCATGCCCCAGCGTGCTACTCGACACAATCTTCGGTGAGTTTATAACACTATAGCCTTGAGTGAGACACAATCCGGACACAGGGCCCTTCTGTCCGTTGACTTCCAGAAAGCCTTCGACTCAGTGAATTGGACTTTTCTGTTTGCCCTTCGACCAGAGTCAGCTTTGGTCCCAAATGTATACGATACGTAAGGCTTATCTATACAGGCTTCGAAACCAGGATGAGGGTCGTGGAAGTGGCGTCGGACTGCTTTCCATTAGAGTGAGGCCCCCGTCAGGGTTGTCCCCTTTCACCTTTACTCTTCACGTTGTTGCTAGAGCCCCATGGCGGCTTGGGTGAGGACCTACTTGCTCCTGGAAGGATTCTGGTGGTCAGAGGGGGCTAGAGACAAGATCTCGTTATATGTCGATGATGTTCTTCTGTTTCTGGCCAAACCAGATGTGTCAGGCCTCTGGCGCTTGACATTTTGAATATATATGGATCCTATTCCAGCCTTCTGATGAATGCTCGTAAATCAGTGGTTTACCATTTTCCTCTGTGCCCGGCTCTCATACCATGGGCATTGGGGTTACAGGTCTTTCCCTGTGGATTTAAATACCTTAGAGTTTCTGTCACCGCTGATGCGGCATAATCCTATAAACAGAACCTGGTGCCGCAGTTAGCGGGCCTCGGACGGGTTGTTAAGTTCTGGTCTACTTTACTTTTATCTCTTCTTGACGCTTGGCCATCTTCAAGATGGTCTCCATACCACACCTCCTTACCATCTGCAGAAACATCCCAATTAAAAGTGGATTCTCTTAAGTGCATCAATGCACAGATTAAGTCACTGCTCTGGAGGGGCGTAATGCCTTGTATAGCCCTTGGAAAGGGCTGCAAGTCAGGCTTTGAGGGCTGATTAGCCACATCGGATTTGCTCCTCTACTACTACTCAGCACATCTGCTGGCTGTGAATGACTAGTGGTTCACAGGCTTTAGAGATCCAGCATATGCTGCGGAGGGGTGAACACTGGGAGGCTGAGATTTTGGTCATATGCTTTATGGTCGGGCTATCCCCACAAATCTCCCACCTGCCACACAGGTGCTGTTTGAGGCTTGGAACGAGGCCCTCAAGAGGGTGGGATGGGCAGACCGTGTTACGCTGGAGACTCCATTGTGGTGAAGTACTGCATTACCACAGGTGGCCAACTTGCCAGGCTTCTCGGCCTGGGATGCTATAGGCATATCAACAGTAGGGGATGTGCTCAAGGGCGGGATGCTTAAATGCTTCCAGGTCTTGCAGGATGAGTTTGACTTACACCGCACTCAGTTCTTCTGTTATCTCCAGCTCTGGCACAGTCTCCTCCCCATGATACAATCACTAGAAACTATCCCTGAGTTTTCCCCACTGGAAGCCAAAATCATACTCATGCAACTCCAGGAGCAGAAGCTACTGCGCATCATGCGCATCATGATCGGACTCCATGGTGGGAGTTTGGGTGGCTTGGGAGGGTGACCCGGCCCGTTGGATGACTAGGATTGAAGATAGGTGGTGGAGGCCCTTAGAGAGGCAGTCATAGCATCCTAATTTCGGCTAATTTCAACTAAAGGTGCTCAATAGGGTGTACTTCACTAGAGCCATACTTCACAGGATGGGCCTTATCCCAGTTGGTGACTGTTAACGATGTGGCGACCCGCAGAGAGACATGTTCAACACATTCTGGCATTGCCCGGGATTGGCCCAGCACTGGGGAAATGTGCTGAGAAAACTTGAGAGGGTGTTGGGAAGGGCTGTCCCTCTGGATCTTTAACTTACACTTCTTCACATCACGGACAACTTGGGGGGTAAACAATACCAGAGGGCACTCCTATGGCTGGGCTTAGTTGTTGCCAAGAGACACATCGCTAGTGCATGGAAGGACGTGGAGGCACCCACAGTAAAACTTGGGCCAAAGGCATGGACCATTGTATGGGGCTAAACCGCCTGATCTATCTGTCATAGAGATGTCCCCAGAAACACTTCAGGATATGGGGGGACTGAGCAGAATACGGGGGATCCACCTGGAAACACTTAGGGTTTCGCAATGGGTGGCAGAGTAGACTCGAGGAGCACAGGAGGCTGTTTTTCCACTATATCAGCATAGGGGAAGGGGTAAGGCATTGTTTTTATGATGTATATGACTGTGATGACTTCTGTGGGGTGGGTGATTTAACACACTGTTGTTTTTCGCTTGGTACAATACTGTGGTGT
Organism: Triturus cristatus; assembly: GCF_964204655.1. Lineage (NCBI taxonomy): Eukaryota > Metazoa > Chordata > Amphibia > Caudata > Salamandridae > Triturus > Triturus cristatus. Next base: position 804,264,923 of record NC_140592.1, on the reverse strand, counting down.
TGTGTATGTATGCCATGCTGAGTGTGCTGTTCTTGCTTATCAAAAACTCAATAAAAAAGTTTTTATAAACAAGAATCTGTGATGAAAATTGGGTTTCAGCAAATATATTTATAATTTGCACATCACCAAATAAAGTGTTTGGATTGGTGTCTTTACTATCAAATATATTTTTTCAGCACACTGAATTATAAAAAATAGGCTTTCATAACTACTGAAATATATTTTGAAATGTTTGTACACTTTACTTATTAGGCATTTAAATGTGGGTTGTTAGAAAAAACCTGGCACACTACAGCCTTTCATTTCACACTCTTTGTACAGCACTTCAGACATTCCATGAAGTCTGCAGTCAGAGAAAGAAAAGTAATTGTAAGAAGACGTAAACTGACTTCTAACCTCTGTCTCTGAACACAGAGCAGATGTATTAGGTATAAAACAAGGTTTAAAAGCATCTTTATTGCTCCTTCACTTTCTAAGTGAACAGAACACCTTTTCTGTGTCAGCTCATCAGAACAGGCGAGTGGGCCCTATACATAGCCTGCCCTGTTACTATCTGGCTTGCCATAGTGTGTGGGTGAGTAGATTTATCCAGGCCTGTAATAAAGTCCCCATAATGTTGTGAGCATAGTTGATGTTCTGTGATCACCATGGATTTGATGTAGTCATGATTCCTTGATAAGTTAGGTAACAAGCTGCCCGGTCAGACGGCCATGGGACCACTGCTGCTGCCAGTGATCCATGATCCCTGGCAGTCTTGCAGCTGTCTGAGGCCCCTAATATGCTGGTGGTGCCACTGCAGCACCGCCAAGCATATTAGGAGTTTTCTCACTGCCACAGTTTTCATGGCGGTGAGTCCGCCTATCTGCATGCACACCCAGTTCCTGCAGGGCATGGACTTGACAGTCCCTGCCCTGCAGGAATGTGCAATGGCAGTCCCATTGCAGTGCCTTGCCAAAGCTCTCGTATGAGCCTTAGCAGTGAACCACTGTGGGCCAGCCACCGCAGGACCACCGGACCTGGATTCCTCTTGAATCCAGAGGGCGGTTGCATTATAGCTTTGGCGGTGTGGCAGCGTGGGCGCTAGTGTGGCAGCCTGCTGCCACACTGCCAATGTCCCAATAAGGTCCATAGTCAAAAGCAATGGTAAAAATAGAATACAGTTTCCTAAAGACGTCAAATTGGAGGACTATAATATGATGATGAATTTGTCTATGTGTCCTAAATACTTGTTGTACAGAAATACATAGGGCATGAAAAACTAGCAAGACTGTATCACCCTCAAGACCTATGTGGACCCTTGGATCTACATTAAATGCAGGCTAGGTATTCTGTACCTCAGAGTCTTCATCCGACAATTGAAAATAAATAGCAACATCAAGTCCGTGACGGCACCCTCCGACAGGGTAGAAGATGAACTACATTTCCTATTTTCCTGTAGCCATTATTGGGACCTGCACTCTATGAATAACAATATACAAATACAAACTTCTATCCAGCTATTGGATACATTTGCAAATAAAGACCTTAAAACTGTGCAGAGATTGTACTAATTTGGCTTCTGAGAATTGCTTTGATATTTTATATATTTATATGGACGACATGGAGGTGAAGCATGAAAAAGCAAATAACTTGAAATGTTGGTGTGAAATGTTTTGTAATCAATTACTCTGGGACCTTGTAATTTTACTTGGAGAAGGATTTTTAGATTTTATATTATATTTTAATGTGAATTTCTCCCTTGCAGATTTGATTCATTCTCTAAATCTAAGACAAATAAAAATTACTGACTGACTGAAACACATGCAAACATATGTGCTTGTAATACTTTTAGGTGAAATCAAAAACTGAATATAGGGTATGACAATCCCTAAGCTGGACATTTTGGTCAAGATAAAGCATTTACTGTAGCACATTGCTATTCTAAGAGAATTCTTATTGACAAGCGGAAGGTGTGTGGTATCCAACACTAGTTCTGTCAGAAATGAAGGTCTGTTGCAGGAAATACCAGTCCCAAGTCCAGCCTGGCCACAGATACCTGTTGTATATAACTGAGCTATCAAAATTCCATAAAATGACAGCAAACGCTGTCCTCATTAACAACATGCCCAAATTGTCACATTCAAAATACCAGCTCATTTATTCACTTGTTCTTGGATTTCTTCAATTTGCTTCGCAGGCTTCCCTACGAAAATCATTACAGACCAGGGAACTCAATTCACATGAATATTTTGGCAAGAAATGTCATGGTTTATTGAGTTTATAGCTCATGCCATGCACAAACAGCCAGCCAGACTGAATTCCTGAACCGTGCACTGGAACAGTACCCTATATCTTTCTGCCAGTGGCTAACAAGGCGGTTCATATAAATCTCTTTTGCGTAAAATTATGGCTACAAAAATTTAATAAGCTCTCCTTTAAGCAATGGTCCCTTCTAATTATTTTCTGTCATCCATGATTTTATCCTGTGGTCCTTCCAAGCAATTCTAAACCAGCTGCTTCTGACTATGTGCAACAAATTTGAAAGGAACAGAAATATCTATAACAAATGGGAACACAAACAGTGTAAACCTGAACCAGCATACCAAGTGAATGTCTTCATCTGGTTGTCCACAGGTAATCTCTTCTTCCAAGAGAAGCATGTCAAACTAACACCCTTGTATATTGGCACATTCGGTAATTACCATTTTGGGAAGCATGTAGCCATTGAATTGGCACTACGGTCCCACTGGAAGACCCATTCCGTTTTCCAACCCTTTTTCTATAGGGTAATCAATCTTGGTAATCCCAATTTGCCAACACAACTTTCCAAAAAACCTCCTTGCACACCAAGTTCAGAGTCAGATATAATATTTGACAACATTTAAATTAATTACAGAGTTGCGGTGTAGAAACGTCCGACAAGAAAAGAGGAAACTCAAATGTATATCCTAGTATACTCAAGTTTCTGTTTATGGTCACATGATAAAATTCTCACAAAGAATAGGAGCAGTTACCTAGCTGACTTTATGAGAATTGGAAAACAGCCTTCCCTAGTAACAAAATGCAATCAGTTTTCAGTTGAGTGAACTACTTCATTACTGACAGGCCTCAAAAGCTAAAACGCAAACTGCCTCAGAATGAGAAATGGGCACATCCTGTGGGCAATGTTCAAGGGAGTAGCCAGAAAAATAAAATGCCCCCCACTTTGAACCACATGACACTAAACATGCAAGTAAAGTGAGAAATCCTGACCATTTATATGCAAGTCTGTGAGAATTGTTCCGCCCTCTTCCATGGAGAAAATAGTGCAAAATTATGCTTTTAGAGCACAATTTTAAAATAATTTGGCCAAACAGCTACATGTTTACCAGTCTTTCCTTCTTTCTTCCCTGCTTTCTTAAAATTATGCTATTCTTTCTTCTATGGTCTTTCTTTCCTTTTATTGTTAATTATCTTTTTTCCTAATTTCTCTCTTACATTTATTTATATCTTCTATCTTTTCACCTTTCTTTCCTTCTTGATAACATTTTTTCTTTTCTACTTTGTAGTATTCTTTCTTTCATTCTTTCCATTCTCTTTTGAATTTCTTCTTTCCATCTTGCTTTCCTTCTATCATTCTTTCCTTCCATCTCGTCTTCTTGCTACCTTTTTGCCCTTCTTTATTTCATTTCCTGTGCTTCTCTTTGTTTTATTCTTCACCGTCCTTGTTCATTCTTTTTATTCCTTACTTATCACCTTCTTGCCCTTCCTTCTCCCATTTTTTTTCATTATGCCTTTCCTTCTTTATTCCTTTCTTTCTCTTCCTTGTTCCTACATTTCATTGCCCTTCCTTCCTTTTTCCTCTGGCTCTCATTCCTCTTTTTCAGATTTCTTTTTGAATATTTCATTTTTGTTCTACTTTCCTTCTTTCTTTCCCTCCTTCTATTTTTCTTTAATGATTTTGTTGTTCCTTCCTGCCACCCTTTTTTTTCTTTTCTGTCTTATTTTTCTTTCTTTTACTTGTTCTCTCAATCTATTAGCCAATTGCATATTTTGCCATTGCCATTGCCATTGTTTCTTTATCTTTCTGTACCGCTCTTTCTTACCCCTCAGATTTGCTACATATCTTCTATCCTTTAATATTTATTACCCTTGGTTTTTTATCTTGTGACCTGCATATAACAGATAAAGGAAAATAGAAAAAACAAGTTCTTCTGATCCGCGCTGATGCTGGTATAGTGGGGGCTTCACTACGTCCTTGATAATGTTAGCCTGAGCAGAAACCATGGCAGGTTGCACTCATATTAATGTAGATAAATGTATTTAAAGGTTTTTTTCACAATCCCTCCCTCTTCTGGTTTTTCAGTTGTGCAGCTCACAATACTGAAATGTTAATTAATCATTCCTTATCTTATTCAGCATCAATTTCATGATGATCTAAAGTACCATAATCAAATGTCAACTCATCATCCAATGATTATCAATAGCTAAGATGAGAATCTACCATTTTCGCTACTAATGCTTGAGAAGGAGGCAATAAAGGCTCAGACGAAGACGTTAATCAGTAAGAGAGCCAGGAAACTGATCAAGACAACTTTGAGTATTTCCATACCCCAGCCTCTAAAAATACTTTTCAACCTTGGCCAAAGGTCCCACTATTTTTAACTCAACCCGTCACCTATAGCCATCACATATTTTATCCAATCCGTTCATGGACGCCCACTGACATGTTTAGAATACAGATGAAGCATTTAACTCCAACTATAGCACAAACGTCTCCATTAGCAGCCAGGTCAAAATCAAGGGCCATTCTATTTTGCAAAATCCCATTCCATAGCAAGGAATCAAAATGACAAAGAAACAAGCAATATATAAAATATCTCTGGTTTGTCTCCTACCCGGACACGAGGTCAAGCAGGAATTATTTATTAGAGGGCACAACATACACAGGATAAAATGATCCAAAACAGCCACTTATCAGCCCTTTAGTAATTTCCACCCTGGTCATCAGTGCCATTAGAGGTAAAGAGTATGCAAGCAGGAAAGATTTTGGTTTTGCATCCTAGGTGAAGACTGGAAAAGGAATAATGATACATTGTACACATTGTGTCCATTGTAAATGCTGCTAACTTCCCAAACTAGGCCTTGGGCAGTCATTGTAAGAGGAACAGCAGCGGGTAAAACAGCTGATCAGGCAAGGGCATTGTGAGATCAGCAAGACTAACACAGGTGATGTTGTTGTATTCAGAAATAAAGTGCCAGCATAAGCGTAAGTCATCACATTGTTCCTTCCAGTCGAAAGAACTGGGATCACTGGTACTCCCCCGTTAGTGTTGGTGGGTCTATGGAAGCACAGCCAGCATAGGGAGTGGTTCAGCTCCTGCCTGCATTGATCTACAACTTGCAAAAACGTATTGTTTGTGTAAATCGATCATTTGTTCTGAGAATAGGCTGTATGCATGGTGCAGTTTGCTTCTTCCAGCTCACCACCACCCCCTTATGGCACGCAACAGTGTGATCCAACCACATTTTTGTTGCAGAGAGGACCAGCCAAACGTTGCAGGAATTCAGGTAGCAAGGAAGCTTCCCAACGCTGGGATCGCAGACCTTAGTCATATGCAGAAGGGCCAGCTGCAGTCTAATGACATCCTTATGGTCAATTTGTTGTGGAAAGAGTGCTTTGGTCAGCAAGTCTGACATCGTTTAGTGCCATGGTCTGCTTGCAGTGAGAAGCATTAATACACATGACCAGTCCATGACATATGGCGGTGGTGTTGGCCATGAGCAGGATGGGCCTCACTCACCATCTGAGATGGACTGCCAAGTTCCATTGGTGCATCTTGATGGGGATCCGGTCGCCGGGCTGTAGACCATGGCAAATTTCAGTAGAGCTGTTGGGCAGCACAGCTTGGACCTAAGATCAGAAGCTATCAAGACAAATAATCGATTGTTTGCATTATTCAAGAGAAATATCATTGAATAAATGCAAATTGAGCAAATCCAGAGACACAGGAGGGTTAGCAGAAAGAGTCATAGGTGTGCCAATTAGAATTTCATACTGACTCAACTTGTTCCTCTTAATAGGAGCGGTTGTTTTAGACATGAATCCTAAGGGTATGGTGTCAGGCCACTTAAGTTCAAATCCTCTGCATATCTTAGACATATTTATAAGGCCCTTGTTCCGCCAGTGTGTCACTTTTTGTGATGCTCTGGTGGCGCAAGAGCCTGCTCCATATTTACCAGGCAGCGCTAAGCCAATTGTTTGGGCTTAATGCTGCCTTGTAAATATTGTTCCTTTTAACGCAGTTTTCTGCATGCAATGGGTGTTGCTGGGGGCATTCCCAGCACCATCCATGGCTTTTTGACACTGCCCCAGATTTATGCGAAATGTTAACTCTGAGGCAGCGCCAAAAACATATGCCTCTCGGAGCGGCGTCAAGGAGGCACAATGAGGAGAAATATATTTTTTTCTCCACATCTTTTCCTTGTTCCATTCTGCAGCACACTTAGAAAGAGGAAAAAACCTCTTGTGATTGTTTTTGTGCTGGAAGGATCCCCTTCCTGCGCAAAAATTATTATCCCTGCAACGCAGGCACCCTTGCACCATGGTGCAAATGTGCCTACTTTGGCGCGCGGCAATCCATTGTGCACCAGCGCTGGGGAAAAGGACAGGAATGCGCCGTATCTGATAGATATGGCGCATTCTTGCCCTATTCTTTAGCTGTAGACCTGTGCAGCAGGAAGGCCTGCAGTGCTGCCCTACAACAAAAACTCATAAATGAGGCCCAGAGTTTTTCAAATTTCAGTTGTATTGCTCTACCATTCTAGATGATTTTGGATGGTTCGCAATGTACCTTTTACGCTGAGTTTTATTGCATATGTGTAGTTTATTATTTTGTGCGTCAAAAGAAACATTCATTTAACTTCTCATTGTAAAACGAGAGCCATTTTTATTTGGGAAAGGTGAAAGTAAGGAGCTAACATAAAGGTAGGACTAAGTTGCAAACTGTGTATTTGAGAACACGTTTTTTCATTATTAGTCGTATTGTGTAATGTTTCATATATTATATTTATTTGTAGAATGTATTTTAGAAGATTTTAGGTTGGACATTTTTTATTGTTATTTTTAGAATTTCTTTTCATTTTTTTTTACATTTTGTAAATTGTGCTTTTCTGCAATGGTTGTAACAGCGCATTGTAACGTTGTACATTTTGATGTGATACGTGGTAATGGTAGGCATGGTAATAAGCAATATAATGATACTCTATGTATGTGTGTGGTAGTGTTTCATGGTGAAAACGTGCATTGTACTAGTAAGTGCGTTGTAAAAACTGCGTTGTTTAAGCATGTGTAGTAAAGGCACTGGTTGTTTCATCATACATCCTACCCACAACATTAGCAGAAGGCACAAATGATTTGGACAAGAAAATGCCAACCTGCTAACAATGCAATTTTTCGAACTGTGATTTAAAATCTGACTTTACAATTAAAGAAGATTTTAAATTACAATTCGTTTGAGTCTAAACATGATATCTCTACCTTCTCCCAATCCAAGTTAGCTCTTATTAAATGTAATAAAGTAACCCAGCATTAGTCAATGGAAAAGATAGGCCTTATAGTAGTGAACAAATAATTTAGAAGTTGTTGATTTCCAAGACATGTAAAAGTTAAACCCACATGTCCTATTTCTACATTACAATGCACCCTGACCTATGAGCCTTTAGGGCCTACCTTAGAGGTGACCTATATGTATTAAAAAAAATGTTTCAGGCCTGGCAGAAGGTTTATTTTGTCAGATCAAAATGGCTGACTACAGGCCACAATGGCAGGCTTGAGGCAGGTTATACAGTACTACTTTAGCGGTTGTAACAATGAGTGCTGCTGGCACAATGGTAGCATTTAATTTACAGGGCCTGGGTACATATACAACCGTGCACTAGGGACGTACAATTAATTTGAATGTGTCAATGAGGTGTAGGCCAAATACACCAAGTTTTAAAGGAAAGAGCACAAGCAATTTAGCACTGGTTAGCCATAGTAAAGTGCACAGAGTCATAAAGACAACAAAAGCGAATTCAGCAAAGCAGAAGGGATGAAGAAGGTATGGGCTTACCCTGCAGGAGAGGCCAGGCCCAACATGACCCCCCTCCAGCCTAAAGCCACGATAGACTAATCATCACCCTGCAGGCTTCCCGGCTAAGGTGATAGAAAGTGGACAATGGCCCTCTTTTTAGGAGGCACTTGTCAGTTCTGTGCCCTTCTGAACCCAGGTGGCTCGCTCTGTCAACGCTCTCTGGAATGACTAGACTGGCCCATAGGAACCCATCGCCTCACTTGTGGACCCCATCTATGAAGCTCCTAACCTTCATTTGCTCACAGATGCATCCCAGTGGCAGACAGTACCACCATGGCCAACAAAGTGATGTGGCCCTTCAGCCCCTTGGATCAGACTTCTGTCCCCCATCCAATAGAAATTCTGCCTATAAGGACAACAACCACCAGAGGCCACTGAAAGCTGCCAGTGTCAAGAGCCAGGCTCCAGGGCATCCACTGCCAAGTGAGGGCTCCAAGCAAGGGCCTTGTGAAGGCCTCACTTCCAGCCTTGGGGCTGGCAAGGAGTTCCCTAACTGCTCATGGGTTTTCCCAGACCTTTGAGATCTGTAAGAGTGGGAGCCAACAGCCCTGGGTGTTGGCCACCCTACTTCCACTCTCCCTCCTATCAGCTATGGGGTGGTATCCTGAGGCTGGTCTCTCTGCCCAGTGTCTGTACTCTGAGACTGAACAGGTGCCTGAGAATCCAGGAATTCTAGGGGGAACCATCACCCCCTTCAAGGGTGACATACACTGTCCGTGTCATGCAGGGGTCTGCAGGGGTCTGCCTGGTGCAGGTCTCTCTGGCAGCGCAGGGAGCACCTCCAGGTCAGTAGTGGCCTCACCAGTGTTCATCTTCGTGTGCTATTTTCTAACAGCTGGCAACCCCTGATCTACTTGTCCTCCCACAATAGACTGTCTACCTACTACCCCTCCATCTAGGCCTCTATACCTGATGGAAGTGATGACTCCCACCCTCAGGGGTCACAAGTTCGCTCCAAACACCAAAGTCAAGTTTGGGCACAATTTGTATTTTAAAAGCAGGCCTACACCCAAGGGCTGCTTTTAAACTGACCCCAGGCTGCAGCAGTGAACACATGCAAGTGCAGAAAGGGCTGCTGGCCTCTAAACTGCAAAGCCCTATTAAATACTAGGGACCTAAAGGTAGTTTCAACCCCACTACCCTAGTGTGTACTTGGGCCTTGTAGGGGAGGTCATGCCATTCATAGGGCTATACTAACCCATAGTGCACCATAGTGTATGTGTTTTCACTGTATTCTAAGTGTCTCTTTCAGCATAGCACTGGCCCTGAGCTTGATTAGGCAGAGCCCAGGGTCAGTTACCACCAGTACCAGTCAGCAAAAAAGTTGGGGTCGTGCCCAGGGCACAGGATGACTTTGCAACATAGCGAGCCCCCCCCCCCCCCCCCCCCGAAACGAAAGGTGATGGGTTATTAACCTACACCATGGTATTCCTCATCTGCTAAATGAAAAAAACCTGGAAAGTCCATCCGCATTTGCATGGGCAACCCCATGTTTATGTTCCACTGTAAAGTCCATTCCCTGTAGGGAAATGGACCACCTTAACAGCTTGGGATTCTCCTCTCTTATCTGCATGAGCTATCTGAGAGGCCTGTGGTCAGTTTGAATGTGGTGCACACACCACTCAGTGATGCCTGGGGTCAAGGAGAACAGGCCAGCAAACTGCTCCAGCACCTGCTTGCAGTCTCTGTGCTGCTGGTCTGTGAACTTGGGAGAGAGTACAACCCCCTCCACTGACCCATCCTGCCCATTAGTGGAGAGGAGGTCGGGCACTGGCTCAGTTTCCTCCTCCACTCCCTCATCAGTGACCAGTAATATGGTCATGTCTGCCCTGTCATGGTGGGGTTTCAAACTGTTCACTTTCAGGATTCTATGAGGGTTCCTCTGGGTGCCAAGCTCAACGAAATTGGTAACCTCACCCTTCTTTTCTAAGATGGGATAAGGCCCACTCCACTTGCCATGCAGGGCCCTGGCTACAGGCTCCAACACCCACACAAATTGTCCTAGAGTATACTCAGGCATTATGTCCTTCTGATCATACCAGTGCTTCATAAGCTCCTGCCTCGCCTCCAGTCCCTGCTTGCCTTGTACCTGAACTCTGTCATTCTAGATCTCAGGCCTAATACATAATTAGGTACATTGCCCTTTGCTTCTTTAAGAGGCTTCTCTAAAGGCTCTCTGAACAGGCACAATGCCCCCCTCACAGGGTGTCCAAACAGCATCTCAAAGGGACTGAAACCAACCCCTTTCTGTGGAACCAACCTGTAGGCAAACAGTAGGCATGGGAGGAGAACATCCCATCTCCTCCGAGCTTCCCTGACATCCCATTTACCATGCTTTTTAGGGTGTTGTTAAACCTCTCAACTAGACCATTTGTTTGTGGGTGATAGGGGGTGCTGAACTTGTAGTTGGCACCACACTCATCCCACATAGCAGTCAGATGGCTGGACAGAAGGTTTGTGCACCTATCTGATACCACCTCTTTCGGAAAACAAACCCTGGTGAACACACCAAGCTTTGCCCTAGCCACTGCAGGAGTATCAATTGTTTTAAGAGGGACTGCCTTAGGGTATCTAGTGGCATGGTCCACTACCACTAAGATATATCTTATCTGATGTGGTAGGTGGGTCCAGGGGACCAACAATGTCCATCCCCACCCTTTCAAAAGATACCCCAAGCACTGGCAGTGGTATTAGGAGAGCCTTTGCCTTGCCCCCTGCCTTGCCACTGGCCTGACAGGTGACACAGGAGCTGCCAAACTCCTTTACCTTTTCAGACATATGAGGCCAGTAGAAATGGTTCACCCGGTTCATTGTCTTGGTCTGACCCAAATGTCCTGCCAAGGGAATATCATGACCCAAAGTCAGTATGAACTCTCTGTAGTTCTGTGGCACCCTCCTTGAGGTTTCTGGCCTGAGAATAAAGCAGTTCAACTTCCCAGTAGATTCTGTGAAACCCACTGTCATCTCCTGCTTCCTGCTTGGAGGCAATTCGCCTCAAGCTCTCAAGGGTGGGACAGCCTCTCTGTCCCTACTGGAGGGTCCACCTGCTCCTGTCAGTTCTGCCAAATTTGACAGCTCTAGCAGGGATGGAGTCCCTCCCTCAGAAGCCAGATCCTCCCCGTCAGGGCTAAAGCCTTCCTGCACCTCTCGAGTTCCCTAGGCTGGCTCACCAGAACCAGTACCCTTGGATGCTTGGACCTATGTTCCAGGGTCCAAGTGTCCAGCCTTTCCCTTCTGGCTAGTGTGACCTAGCCAGAAAGGAAAGGCTGAACACTTGGAGGTTAGAGCTCCCTGAGTGGGTATGTGCGGTTACTAGTCTGTGAACATTTTCAAATTGAGTCCTCTCTCCACCTCTGATCACTCAGAGGCTTCAAGATCATTGCCCAGTAAACACTAGACTGGGAGAACCTTAGACACAGCTACCTTCATAGGGCCTATCACACCTCCCCATTCCAAATCCACCACAGCCATAGGATGGAGTTTGGTAGTGCTGTCTGCATAGGTAACCTACTCACCAGGTAGCAATCTCTCTGGAGGCACCAGCACGTACAGGATCATAGTTACACTAGCCCGTGTGTCTCCGATAGGCTCAACCTCAGTCCCATTCACTTTAGGCCTCTGCCTGTACTTGTCCATGTTTGGAGGTAAGGCAGCAAGGTTGCAATATTCACCAAACCCAGGGATGCTAAGAGTGCTTCTACCACCTGCTTACCTCTCTCTGGAGCACCACTCTCCACCCCACACTTACACTGGCAATCCCTGGGGATGGACCCTTAGGGGGGAGCTTCTAGGTGCAGACAGTATCTCCCTTTTTGTGCCCTGGCTGGTTACGGTCAAAGCACTTACCCACCTTTGAGGGATCAAAGAACCTGCCATTCTTTCCCTGATACCCACTCCCTTTGAATTTAGGTTGGCTCGGGTCCCCCTCCTTGTTTAGGTTTTTGTGGATCTTTGGAGGACTCCTTCTGTTTTTACCCTTCCTTTCCCTGGGCTTTCCCCTAGGGAGGGACCTGTCCTACTTTCTACTGGTCACCCCTGATGCTGAATACAAACCCGGGTTCTTACCCACTCATCAGCTGCCTTGACTGGCTCTCCAGGACTAGACAGCTTTGAGTCCACTAGGACTGGTGTAACTTCTCTTCAGCACAATGAGTCAAAATATGTTCTGTAAAAAAACAAATCATACAATCCCTCATATGTGTCAACATTGTTAGCAACAATCCAGCCCTCCAGTGCCTTCTGTGAGATGTCCAAAAAGTCTACCCAAGATATTGAACTCATTTTTGGGTGACTCTAAACTTCACCCTATAATGTTCTGCGGTTAAACCAAATCTTTCAACCAAGCGTTGTCTCATGTGAGTAAAGAACTTCAGGGCATATTAACAAGGTGCGGCGATAATATTGTCGCCGCTTTAGAGCCCGGGCGAAAAACGGCGATAATATTATCGCATTATCAACAAGGACACGCTAGCGCATGTATCCTTGCATTAGCGGCCCTTGTCAGCACGCCTCCCATTGCATCGCTAATGAGATGCAAAGGAGGCGTGCCTGACCAGACTCCCTTGGGTAAATATCGCTAACCCAGCTTCCTCATATTAATAACGAGGGTTAGTGATATTTAAAATCATGTTACGTATGCCTTAACGCAGGAATTTAACGTCTGTTAAATTCCTGACTAAGGCATACCTAACATGGGGGGTGGATTGTGTAGCTAAGACCACAGGCCCTATCACCAAGGATATCACCGTTTTACATGGAACATCGCTGGAAAACCAGCAATGTTCCATGGAAAACATCGCTATCACTGGAATGATTATCGCCCTTGCGCTATGCGTTTTTAATACAGCGCTAGCATGGCGATAATTATCTGCGATAGCCGGCGATAAAATTCCTCACGCTAAGTGCGCCCAGCGATAATTATCGCTGCCACTTGTTGATATGCCCCTACGCCTCCTCTCCCTGCAGGGTCAGGAGACTATCCCTTCCACCCACCGGATCAATTCCCACAAGAGTGAACCCCAATGTCACAGGATGACTTTGCAAAGTACACGTATCATTGACCAGCACTGCACAAACACAAGTCCTGGATTCCACCACTGAAAACCAATTAAAGAAATTGGGTTATTGGTTTAGGGGATGGATGCCCCACTCAGGCAACAACCACAGTCACTGTAAGGGTGTAACACAAAAGTCACTAAACTAACCTGTGCTACACCCTCTGATAGCTGAGCACAAATGCAGCCGGGTGCAACATAGAGGCAATGTGTAAAGTATTTATGAAGCCCTCAAACAGTGATAAAGTGAAAACACAATTCAAGAAAAATCCCAAACCTATTTAGAAAAATAGAGTACATTTTAATAAATAAAATGATACAAGAACAACATAAAATCCAATCAGTAGAACTGGAGCTTTGTAATTTCAAAGTTTTAGGCAAAAATAGCTCTTAGAAACACAAAGTGCCAACAGCTCTAGACCAGGACTAAGTCACAAGTTCAGGCCAACCATGATGGAGTGCGGGCAAGATACACGTACCAGGTTAGTCCTCCTTAGAATTGTACCTTATGGTCTTAATTCAAAGCTTTGCGTCGCACCGCATTGGTTCCGATGATGAGCTGGGCAACAATGCAAAGTCTTGCGTCGAGTTGCAACGCGCTGTGTTGCTTCCGATGAGGCAGATGATCAAGATCTGTGATACAAAGTCCTTGTTGAGGTGCATCCTCTCCTCCCTAGTCAGGGACGTCTAGCTGATCCATTGTTGGAGGTGAAGGACTGCATTCTGCAGAACATATATAAAGAGGAACTAGCCTCATAGGATGGTTTTTGTTCAGGAAGATATTCCTCCCTGTACTAAACCTGTTCTGACCACAACATGGGCACCTTTGCATTGTTGTGCATGGGTGCATGCATTGGTGCTAAGTTGCCACCGCTGCGCCACCACAAGGACAGAGCAGAAGTGCACCACATCTTAGTACATAGGGCACTTTTATGCTCTCCCCCTTTTACACAACGCAGCAAGTTCCCTTGCTGTGCTGCATTGTGTTGCGTAAATTTAATAAATCTGAGCCAAGGGCGGGTTAATACGGAGAGCACTTTGAGGCATGGATTTGTTGTGATAGATAGAAATGTATGCTGGTACAATACTCTTTTCTAAACATGGCTCAGTTTATAACATTCTTCACAAGTTCAAACTGATTTATTTATTGCATGGAAGCACTTATCAGTAAGAAAAATAAATCAAATACTAACATTAATGTTAAAGCAGCAGTATGAGACATCGTGAACAGCAAATATTTTTTCAGTACAGTGTACGTTTTTTCCTCTATCAAATACCAGGACAGAGTTACTTTGTTTGAAAGCAGATGTAGGAAAATATGTTGCCAGTTTGCTCCAGGTTGGCCAAGCACTATGGGGCAGATTTATCAAAATGTCATGCATAGCAGCTCAGCAAGACACATTGACGCGCTGCATTGCGTGAGTGGGAGAGGGCAGGAATGCACCATATTTAAAATTATATGGTGCATCCCACTTCTTTCCTTGTGCACGATGTGCTGCCTAGCCTGTGGTGCAGGATGGTTTTGTCTCCAAGAAAGGAGACCTTGCTGCACAAACACAACCCTTTGAGGCTGTTCCTCTACAGAATGCAGCACACTTAGAAAGAGGAAAAGCGAGGAGAAATTAAGACATTTCTCCTCATAATGCCTAAGCCGGAGGCGTAGCATTTAGACTCATTCCCTGGTCTACCACCCATGGTAAATTGGAGAAGGTTCCAAAATCTATGGTTGGATGGGTGGAAAAATCTTTCATAAATCTGGCCCTGTGTTTTTAACTGTGGGTTTTACTTTAACAGTTCAGTGAATTATTGGCTTCAATCATACCAATGCATTTGATAACTATTTGTGAAGGGACTGAGGCTGGATACTGGGGGTCAGTGGCGGCTCCTCCACTAAGGCAGAGGAGCGTTGCCCCATTGCTCAAAAGGAAAAATAAAATGATAATAACGCATTGTTATTATCATTTAATTTTTCGTATTGCAATCAGTGGCTCTGTTTCATTCAGGGAGGGGCAGGACTGGGCAGAGCAGGGTGGAGGAGTATTGGCACTCTCTAAGTGCGCATGACTGTTTGGCTGGCCGTCTTGACCCGTCCAGACAGTCATGCGCACTTTGCATGTTCCCCGCCAGGATGTAATTCACAGCCTGGTGGGGAACATGCACAGCCTCCCAGTCCCCGTCTGAGCGTCAAACCACGGCGCTCAGACCAATCACAATGCTGCATTGCACAGTTGTGATTGGCTTAGGGGAGCCTGGGTGCTTCCTGCTGCCGAACTGGAGGCAGGAAGAAGGAAGATGAAGAAGACAGAGCGTAGGCGGCTGGAAATTCCCAGGTAAGTGCTCTTTTTCATTTTATTTCCTTCCCCTCCGCACTACCACCCCTGTCCGGTAGCAACCGCTACTGCTTTTGTTTGGTATACAGAGATCAACCAGCCAAACCCAAGAGTCAGTACTTAAAAGCAGTGCTGCACATTAAGGCTTATTCCAGAGACGCCAAGGAAAACATGGTTATGAGGAGAACACTTCATTACTACCTACCAGTGACCTTTAGATGGGCATGGTTTGGATGGGCACAAAGACTGGAGTAGTCTGTCACCCCCTAGAAGTGATTTGTTCAAGAAGAAGCCTAATTGATTTCGCCAGAAACAGGGTAAAGAATAGATGGACATCCAAACTCTATTCAACCCCCATCTCTATATATGTACCTGCCTTTTTGCCATTGTCCTCTGTCTGTGTTGTTAGGGCTGTATGTGTGTCTTTATGTTTGCTGTCTGTGTGTGTCCGCTTATATGTGTACATAGGTTGCTGGTCCTCACTGGCTTGCTCTTGCATCTCACTCTCTCTCTCAGGCCATGGTTAGTTCCCACTTTTTCTGTTGCTTTCTTCTTGATAACTAAGCATCTAAAGATTAGTCGTTCATTACTGCTTAATTTTTTTAGACTATCATTTCATTCACAATGTTTCTTTGCATTCCTTCTCTTAGTCTCGCCTTTTTGCTCTCATGTTACCTATAGTGCTTTGAGATTTCATGTGAGCATGAAACATAAAATGCCTACTCGTCTGTGTACATGAGTACTGCATGTCTGGTGTTCCGCAATCATGGATGTCTGTTTTTCTGCTGGTCTGCACATGCTTGTTAAGTGGGCGGAGCAATGGCCTTCTAGGACTATATGGGCCGCCAAAGAAGGGGAAGCACATACCACAGGTAAATCTCGGCTAAGGCCCTGTGCGACCTTCAACCCATTTATTTATACCCTTGGGTCGAGCCCAGCCTCAAGGAGTGCAATGCATACATTTGAATGTAGAGGCCGGATGGCTCTCTACATCCCTTCCATCTTTTCATCAAAAGGCATGCCAAAAAAACACAACCAGAAAATTAGCATAAAAAATCTTTCAAACTCTGACTGGGTGCCGGGTTCGGGCGCAGCTGGTACCTTGGGCTCCTGGGCATCGCATCCGGTTTCTGCCCGCTGTGCTGCTCTCCTTTTGGAACCTCATTGCATGGGGCTGACGGAGACCACGGGGACCTGTCAAATGGCATCCACGTGGCGCTTGTGTTCTTCTCCTCTTGCTGAGGCGACATAGGAATGCCTTCACCTTCGGTCACGTCCTGCGTGTCCTCGATCTCGTCCGTGTTGCAGTTGTTGCCTCTTTCTGCACTAGCGGGCTCAGTGCCTCTCGATATCTCCTTGAACCATGAAATATTTCTTGCGACTGTCTGCCAACCACATTTTGCTGTTACCATGGTTTGATTTGATTTTAATTGTTACTTGTCAAGCGCACGAATGCCGGGACGTCTTGGCGCTGACTGTGATACATAGATACTGAGGCATACATTGAAACTGTGGCAACCTAACTCTAATTATATAGATTTTGGAAAACAGCCAAGTTTTCAGCTCCTTCCTGAACCTCAACTGGTTTGGTTGAAGTCGCAAGGTAGATGGCATCTGATTCCAGAGTTTGGCCGCACAGAATGACAGTGTGCGGCCCCCCATCTTGCCTTGCGAATTTTTGGAACACAGACAAGCCCCTTCATAGAGGATCTCAGTGTTCTAGCTGGAGAGTACATGATAAATAATTTCCGTATTGCCCCAGAAGTTCCTCCTTAGAGGGCCTTATGTACTAGACAAAGAGACTTAAAATTGGCTCTTTGCTGGACGGGGAGCCAATGTAAGGCTCTAATGGCCTCTGAGGTGGGACGACCCTTAGGGATATTCATGAGCAGTCTAGCAGCGGTGTTTTGTAATGACTGCAGCTTCCTCTCCTGCGCCTTATCAATCCCCACAAAGAGTGAGTTGCAGTAGTCTAGTTTAGATAGAAAGAGTGCCACTACAACGGTCTTTTGGAGTTCATGTATAATGAACGGAAACATTTTCCTCAGTGTTTTTAGGAGGAAAAAGCAGGAGGAAGTTAGCTGGTTGACTTGGGCCGAGAGATTGAGCTGATTATCAAGGATCACCCCCAGATTCTTGACCTTGGTAACCAGGCCCCACTGATTTGCACGACAGGCCATACCTCGGGTTCATATGGTGTCCTGAACTTCTACTCTGGATGGAGAACAACTTGTGCCCCAACCTTCAGAGTCGCATCTTCACATGCCGATCCCCGCTGGCCTTTTCGTTTGTCATCTGTCGCTTCTGCTGAGCCTTCTCCACGTCAGTGCTTGGGGACACCCAAACATGGTCTTCAGGAATGATGTCTCGAGGTGTTCGCTGGAACAGTTTCACCGCTGGGGCACAACCCGTAGTTGATTGTGGGGTCTGGTGGTATGCGTGAAGGAATTGATGGGTTCTCCCGATTGTTGTGGAGGGCGCCGGCACACATTTGGGTGTTTCCTTGTGTCAGGGGGTGGAGCTAGGGGGGCGTTAGCGCTCTAGCGCTCCTGGTATTTAAACACCACGTTCGGCTCGTCGCGAGCGGACGTGTTGAATCTGACTTGCTGCATACCGACTACGAATTGAATAGATTTTAAACAGAGACTTTTTGTTGTGATTTTTAATTGCGCTTGTGGGCGCTTTGGGGGGAATCTTACCTCTTTCTTCATTCCTGTTCAAGCTTTTGCCAGCGCCCCATTCCACCACGGGTTCTCCCGATTGTTGTGGAGGGTGCCGACACACATTTGGGGTGTTTCCTTGTGTCATGGGGTGGAGCTAGGGGGGCGTTAGCGCTCTAGCGCTCCTGGTATTTAAACACCACGTTCGGCTCGTCGCGAGCGGACATGTTGAATCTGACTTGCTGCATACCGACTACGAATTGAATAGATTTTAAACAGAGACTTTTTGTTGTGATTTTTAATTGCGCTTGTGGGCGCTTTGGGGGGAATCTTACCTCTTTCTTCATTCCTGTTCAAGCTTTTGCCAGCGCCCCATTCCACCACGGGTTCTCCCGATTGTTGTGGAGGGTGCCGGCACACATTTGGAGTGTTTCCTTGTGTCAGGGGGTGGAGCTAGGGGGCGTTAGCGCTCTAGCGCTCCTGGTATTTAAACACCACGTTCGGCTCGTCGCGAGCGGACGTGTTGAATCTGACTTGCTGCATACCGACTACAAATTGAATAGATTTTAAACAGAGACTTTTTGTTGTGATTTTTAATTGCGCTTGTGTGCGCTTTGGGGGGAATCTTAACTCTTTCTTCATTCCTGTTCAAGCTTTTGCCAGCGCCCCGTTCCACCACGGGTTCTCCCGATTGTTGTGGAGGGTGCCGACACACATTTGGGGTGTTTCCTTGTGTCAGGGGGTGGAGCTAGGTGGGCGTTAGCGCTCTAGCGCTCCTGGTATTTAAACACCATGTTCGGCTCGTCGCGAGCGGACGTGTTGAATCTGACTTGCTGCATACCGACTACGAATTGAATAGATTTTAAACAGAGACTTTTTGTTGTAGTTTTTAATTGCGCTTGTGGGCGCTTTGGGGGGAATCTTACCTCTTTCTTCATTCCTGTTCAAGCTTTTGCCAGCGCCCCATTCCACCACGGGTTCTCCCGATTGTTGTGGAGGGCGCCGGCACACATTTGGGGTGTTTCCTTGTGTCAGGGGGTGGAGCTAGGGGGCGTTTGCGCTCTAGCGCTCCTGGTATTTAAACACCATGTTCGGCTCGTCGCGAGCGGACGTGTTGAATCTGACTTGCTGCATACCGACTACGAATTGAAAAGATTTTAAACAGAGACGTTTTGTTGTGATTTTTAATTGCGCTTGTGGGCGCTTTGGGGGGAATTTTACCTCTTTCTTCATTCCTGTTCAAGCTTTTGCCAGCGCCCCGTTCCACCACGGGTTCTCCCGATTGTTGTGGAGGGCGCCGGCACACATTTGGGTGTTTCCTTGTGTCAGGGGGTGGAGCTAGGGGGGCCTTAGCGCTCTAGCGCTCCTGGTATTTAAACACCATGCTCGGTTCGTCGCACATCAGGCGCCTAAGGCAAGCCCGTCTGCGCCCGTCTGCGCCACGACCGGGCCAGGGACCAGGGATGCTGCCCCAGACCTCTACCCTAGGAGGTGTTATTCTAGAGGGGGCTTACAAAAGCTTAGACTGGCTGCTTTCCTTGCCATCACACCTGGAATCCTGAGTCTCTCCCCAGGAAGCTACACCAGGGATGTAACAGCTGTAACTCCAGGTGGTAGCAGGCCAGGAAGAGCTGACCTGACACCATCACTGGTAAGCTCTGTAGTACGGGGACACCTATTCAGGGCTTTCTCCTGAATGCGAGATCCATTATCAAGAACAAAATAACCTTTAGAGACTTTGTGTCAGCTAGAAAGCCCACGTGGGTCTTTATTACCGAAACCTGGGCGACGGACGCATCAGGCCCGGATCTGGTAGACGCCATCCCCTCGGGCTATACTCGGTCCAGATTGGTTAGATTGGGCAGGCGGGGAGGAGGGCTTGGAATTGTGTATAAAGATGCCCTTACCTGTCGCTCTCAGGCTCTGATCACTCTCTCTGAACCTTATCAGGTTCTTTACTTCTCTATTAACTTTCACCCCTCTGAGAGTTTCTCGGGACTTCTTTTAGTCAGGACTTTGGCAAATTGGTAGAACCCTATTTGGAGAGATTCTACATTACAATTTTGGGGGACTTCAATTTTCATTTAGAAAATACCTCCTGTAGGGATACTCAATCTCTTTTGGAAACTTTGAGCTGCTGTGGGCTTGCCCAACGGGTCGGAAGCTCTACTCACACTGCAGGACACACCCTTGATGGGGTGTTTTCTAATGATCATAGGCTAAGGGTGGGGCAGCCCATCCCCCTCGCCTGGTCTGATCATTTTGCTATTCCTTTTGATCTGTATTGTCAGTCCTCAGCATGCTCTTTTGCTATGGATAAGAAGCCGGATGTACAAAGAAATTTTCACCTTATAGATAATGAGGCACTTCGGCCCTTCCTTGGTAAGTTGGAGCTGGCCGCCCTGCCTGATGCCAACTCCGCTGCCACAGAACTTTCTCTTACGCTAACAGCAGCAATGGATGTCCTGGCTCCAGCTAAAAATCACTATTCGGCAAGAATTAGGCCGTCTGCCCTTTGGTTTACAGAAAGACTCAGAAAACTTAGACAGGGTTGTCGTAAACAGGAGAGGTTGTGGCGTGCTTATTTAGAACCCTCTGAGAGGGAACAACATAAGCGTTGCCTAAGAGAGTATAAGGCGGCCATTATGGAGGAGAAGAGATCATATTTCTCCAAGGTTACCACTTTCCTGAAATCCTCCAGGGATCTCTTTAAGGTTATCAACTCTCTTATCTCGCTGCGGGTAGTGGATCCATCAGAGCCCTCGCAGGAACGTTGTGATAGAACCTCAGACTTTTTTCAAGCTAAAATCTCCGGTATATATTCCGTGCTGGAGGCAGCTAACTACAGTACTAGGCTAAAAGCGGAGTTGCCGACCCTTTCTTGTGAAGCCCTTCCCGTGGAGGAGACCCCGAGCTTGTCTACCTTCCCCTTTCGGTCCTTGGAGGAGACGGATAGGCTCCTGGACCGTGTCAACTCTGGCTCTCCTCTGGATCCTTGCCCGCTCAAGGTGTTAAAAAACTCTCGGGATATTGTGGTTCCTCTCTTTATGAGGGTCATGAATGTTGCCATCTCTGAGGGAGTCTACCCGTCTCTGTGGAAGACAACGGTGGTTAAGCCTCTTCTTAAAAAGCCCTCTTCAGATGTTGCGGAGTGAAAAAACTTCCGGACGATTTCTCTGCTTCCCGTTCCTGCTAAGATCCTAGATGCCCACCTAAATTCTCACCTCAGCACATCAGGGATCATCATTTGCTTGATGGTTCTTAACATGGTTTTAGGAGACAACATAGCATGGAGACAGCTCTGACGGTAGTCTTTAATAACATTCGGACGTAGGTCGATGCTGGCCATACTACGCTTGTGGTGCTTCTGGATCTTACTGCAGCCTTCGACACCCTATCCCCTCATAGGCTGGTGGCCCGCCTCCGAGAGATGGGTGTCAGGGGCACAGCGCTGAGCCTCCTTGCCTCCTTTCTGTGGGAACGTGAACAGAGGGTGAAATTGGGGTAGTATTTCTCTGCCCCTAAGGTCCTGCAGTGCGGTGTCCCCCAGGGCTCGTCCCTAAGCCCTACAATTTTTTATATCTATGTGGCCCCTCTTTTAGAGGTGGTTAGATCCTTTGGGCTGGAGGTATTGTCCTATGCGGATGACACCCAAATAATGGTGTCAATAACTCATACCCTGAAAGACTCAGCCCTAAATTTCAGGAGTTGTATGGCAATTTCCCTCTGGATGGTGGAAAACTTTCTGAAGTTGAATGGAGAGAAGACTGAGGTCTTGATCTTGGGTAATGATCAGGGAATCTGGCCTAATGATTAGTGGCCGACCTTGTTGGGGGTCTGTCCCGGTCCAGTTTCCATGGGAAAAACCTTGGGGGGATCATGGATAATATGCTCTCTCTGAAGCTGCAAGTAACTAGGACGGTTTCCACCTGCTTTGGTATTATCAGGATCCTTAGAAAGATTTCTCATTACCTTTCTTTTGAATCACGCAAACAGGCTGTAGTGGCCTTAGTAACCTCGAGACTGGACTATTGTAATGCCCTTTATTTGGGCATTAATAAAGGCCTCATCCATAGGTTGCAGATGGTGCAGAATGCTGCGGCTAGATTTGTCTTGAATCCCTCTAGATTTCACTCAGCCGCAGCCTCAATTAAGTCTCTGCACTGGCTCCCGCTGAACGATAGGATTATTTTTAAGATCCTTTGTTTGACCCCTGAAGCCTTTTATGATACCGGTCCTGAGGGTATAAAGTCGACGGTTTGTCATTATGCCCCTTCTAGGTCTCTTCGGTCTGCGGACAAGAATCTTCTTGTCGTGCACAGGTTTAGGAGGGCCAAATGGGGAGGTAGAGCCTTCTCCTCCCTGGCGCCCAGAGTGTGGAACTCTCTTCCTTTGAACAACTCTGGAGAGCCTTCATGACTTCTATTCGGTAGGGCCTTGAAGACCTGGCTTTTTGTCAATTCTTCAGTATGAGCTTGCTCCTTCTCCCTCGTCCTCTGACGGTTTGCATCGAGCGCCTTGACGCCCTTGGGCATAGTTCGCTCTTTTATAAATCTAATTTCATTCATTCATTCATTCATGGAGGCAGACTTCAGCGTCCTGGTGTTGGTCTACCCAATTCGAGGGACCTGGTTTAGTGTCCTCTCTTCCTCCCTGTTGGCTTTCGTCCATTGGGGGTAATTCCCCGGTGCCGGATTGCTTGCCATGCCAAGAAGTCCTGGAATTGTTGCGCCTGGAAGGGTTGTTGGCATTATCAGACTTCACCTCCTCGGGCAGGAGCAAAAGTCTTCTCCAGTGCCGGTTTGACGTGGGCAAACACAGTGGAGAGAACCAGTTCCACCATGGGGTAACTTCGAGTATGAGTCCATGACTACCAGGGTGTTGCACCCATTGGGAAAACGCCTGAAGTTGATGCCGACCTTTAACCATGGGGTGAGACGTAGCTCCTCTGTCAGTACGGGTGCAGAGATTGGGTCTTTGCTGGTTACGGCCCAGGGGGGACATCTCCTGAGCTCCTCATCGACCAGATCATCCATGCCCGGGAACCAGATCTTGGCTCTCAGCCTTGCCTTGGTTTTCGCTGCCCCCAAGGGGGCCTTGGTGGGCGAGGGTGCCCATCCGACTCTGGAGGGTTTTAGGGATGACCATGTTTTGTCCTCGCAGCACCAGACTGGTGCTACTCACACTGAGAGTGTGTCTTACTCCCCAGAGCTGACGACACATGTTCTTCTCCTCCCACATCATTGACCTGTATCTGTCCGGGAACCAGTGCCATTGACCTCGGGTCAGAGCCTCTGCCACTTTAACGAGGATGTCATCTGAAACCGTGGCATCCTGTATGTCCACCAGGGTGACGGCAACAGGCAGGCATTATCTATGACCTTCCTTACAAAACATTCTGGGCATTCTTCTTCATGGTCCTGCTGACTGAGGGTTCTCTGCACCGGCTGGTGTGACAGGAAATCAACAAGGTTGTTGCTGCCAGGTCTGTAGACCAGTTGGAATGTGTAGGTCTGGAGCTGTAGGGCCCACCTCTTTTTCCGCAGTGAGGCAAGTCGAGATGAACCGGTGAACAGTGGTATGAGCAGCTTATGATCCATTATCACCCTGACCTTGTGACTGAACAGGTAGAGATGGAAATATTGACATGTCCACCGGATAGCAAGAGACTCATGTTCTCTCCCGCAGTATGTTGCCATTCCCAGAAAACTTCGTACCTCAGGCTCTGAGGTGTCGATACAATCTGGATTGCCTCTATCTTCCCTGGGTCAACCTTGAGCCTGTCCCGGGAGAAGACATATCCAAAAAAGTCAATCGAAATTCTGGTAGAAGGAAAAACAATTCCTGTGTAGGATAAGGCCACATTCCTCTAAGCGTTTGAGGGTGGCCCATAGTCAGACGTGGTGTTCTACCAGGTTTTGCAGATGAGGATATCCTCGCTCAGATTTATCATGCCTATCAGCCATGAGAGTGCTTCTTTGATGGTGTTCTGGAACACCTCTGCAGTAGAGGAGACACCGAATCTCAGCCGCGTGTAACGCTGGAGAACCACATGCGTGGAAAATGTTGTGATGTACCAACTTTCCAGTGTTAACTCCAACTGATGATACCCTATGTTTAGGTCTAACTTTGAGAACCATAGGGCGCCATTCAGGTCTGCAATGAGGTCGTTCATGGTAGGAATAACGTGCCTTTCTCTCTGGATGGCTTAGTTCGGCAGACTCATGTCTACGCATAATCTTATGGTGCCAGGCTGCTTGGATTTAGGCACCGTGACAAGCAGGGATACCCATGGAGTGGGGCCAGACACCTTCTTAATGACCTCTTACCTTACCAGTTTCTGTAGTTCCTTCTCCACTAGCGGTCAAAGATGAAATGGGACTCTTCGGTGACTAAGCGCTGTGGGCTTTACAGACTTATCAATTTGCAGGGTGACTTGGTGGTCTTTCAGTTTCCTGAGTCCGTGGAACAGTTGAGAAATGTCTTTCAGGATGTCGTCCGCATGAGAGTTGTGAATCTGCTTAGCAAAGAACTCCAGTTGTAAGTCCTACGCAGTATGGCACCCTAGCAGGGGACCTTTTGGCCCTCAGTGACGGGAAATTTGGTTTTGATGGTCCTGTTCTAGCTGGTAACTTCGACTTCAATGGTGCTCTTCATCTGTGGCGGTTCGGTGCCCCCATACATGTTAATTCTCACTTACCTGGGGGTGCTTGTGGGACAGGGTATCATTTTTTTGCATTGTACGGAGTCCACCACATTCATTGATAAACCAGTGTCTATCAAGGTTAGCACTGGGATGTGCTTCATGTGTACTGTGCACACGGGCGAGGATCCGGCGAATCAGATAACATAGTCATCGCCATCGTCATCCTCTAAATGGGTGGTGGCCCCTTGGGAGGGGGGCAGTTCCGCCTCGGCTGGTTCCTCCAGTGTCAGATGTCTCAGAGTCGGTGAGCGTCCCTTGGAGGCACCACTGCTCAGTCGCCACCTTCCACCCCGGCAAACGCTAGCATAATGGTTGAATCTTCCACACTTAGAACAGGTAAGACCTTTGGCCGGGCATGTTTTGGATGGTTTGCGGTCAAATTCACAGGGGCTCATCGTGGCTGTGATTGTGCACGAGGCCTTTTCACCGTATCTACCCTTTCCTCTTTGATATTGGGTGCCCGCGTGACTGAAGAGGCGGGTGTAGTGCTGACGGAGGCGGCTTCCATCTCCTCTGCTCGGCTATTCAACAGTTCATGAAATCATGCGTAGATCAGGATCTCGTCCAAAGATATCCCCGGCTGGCGGAGTTTGAAGCGACAAAGTGTGACAGAGTTGCACCCTTGGCTGATTTGTGTGCGTATTTTCTTGCATTGGTCAATGGCTATGCACGTGCGTGCGAGTTTCCGCGGTCTGGCGTAAAACATGCTCAATAACTCAGAGTCCACTTGTTTTGTTTGATGCAGCTTAAAGCGCTAATAGTCTGGATTAATCTGTGGGTCGAAGTGCCTGTTGAGGGCGGCTATTGCGGCGTCATAGTCATGGTCTTCCCCCACTTTTGACAGGGTCTCAAACAGCTCGTAGAGCGCATCACCCCCATAATGCATCATCAGCGAGCGTTTCACAGCACCATTCGTCTCTCTTGTGCCGTGGAAGTTGTGATTTCATCTGTCGAACCACAGCCTCCACCGGGGCGTAGTCGTCGCAGGGCCAGCCAGCTGGCTGAAAGGAGGCAGAGGGGTGACAGAAGCATGTGTGTAGCGCGCAGGGGGTGCCGGACCCTGTGGTGGTGGTGGGTCTCCCATTGATGCCAAGTGTGAGTGGAATGATCCCTCTATGAAACTTGTTCTTATCTCCTTTTGTCTCTTTTTCTTTTTGCAGGTCTTGCCGCCCAGCCAGGCACGGTCCCTACCTTGTCTATTGTGAAATGGGCAGAATTTAGTAAAGTGGGGGACTCGCAGGGAGACCCAGGTAAAGCACAGTAGCTTGCGTGGGGAGTGAGTTACAGGCCCTGGCCACGTACTGCTTGTGCATGCCACATGCAGGTCTATCGACAGCTTTGCACATCATGAGCTTGGTCCTGGGCCGGTGGGGAGGAGCAGTGT
This sequence comes from Triturus cristatus, assembly GCF_964204655.1. Lineage (NCBI taxonomy): Eukaryota > Metazoa > Chordata > Amphibia > Caudata > Salamandridae > Triturus > Triturus cristatus. The sequence continues at coordinate 804,238,696 of NC_140592.1, read as the reverse complement.
GCCAGTGCAGTTGGAACATGTAGGGTGTCTGGCAAGGCTGGGGTGTGTGAGGGCAGCAGGAAATGCCCAACACTGCAAGAGCACGAGGGCACAGCCACCGAGGCTAAGCCAGGTGGAAAGCCACATGCACCAGAGCCACAGGAGCACAGCGCAGCCCGAATGCAGAACCAGCCTCAACCGTGCAGATGGCTGACGTGCACCTAGGGACAGCGGTCCAATACACCTGGAGCAGGGTGCAAGCGGGCAGGCACCAGGAGATGTTCAGCCAGGGTATTGCCGTGGCCATGCAGAGCAGGTGGGCCCAGCGCTGGAGTTAGGGGCAACGTCGTCAGTACGGTTGACGGCCCCTGCTGGCAGCGGAACAGGAGCGAGGGTTGCAACAGAGTTGAAGTGAGGGGTCATACCTCCTCGTTCCCAGTGTTAAGTGGCCTGAGCAATGGCCAGCCAGGCCTATATGGTCCGCCGAAGAAGCTGAAGCACACACACCAGCTATATCTCGGCTAAGGCCCAGAACGACCTTCAGCCCATTTATTTATACCCTTGGGCCGAGCCCGGCCTCGAGCGTTGCAATGGATACATTTGAATGTAGAAGCCAGGGCCGGCTCTAGGGCGGTGCGACCGGTGCCACAACACTGGGTGCTAGCTTCCTGGGGGCACCGTGTTTGCATGTTTATTATGTTTCAAAGCACCTGCTGCCGCGTTCCTTTCCTCCTGCAATTTTCAGGCCTCACAAAATGTCAAGTTAACTCCTATGATTAATGTTCTTCCTGGACAGAGGTTGGAGTTTTGTGTAGTTGAGGTTTTGACTTATGTGAAGGTTGTACAGGGGGTTAATATGCCTGCTGCAAAGAACGTGTACCATGTAGATTTCACAGTGCATATAATGTAAATAGATCAGCAGGTTACTCCTTTTAAAAGAGACATCGTTTTTTCTACTTGCAGTTTGTAACTTTAAGTCCTAATATAGAACAGTGAGGTATTAACTTTCATCATAGAGCTGCATACACACTGCACAGTATAGAATAGAGCAGAATTCTTCAATCTGTGGGGCGCAACCCCCCAGGGGGGCGCGACACCATCTCAGGGGGGGCTCGCACTCCACACTAAAATCTTACCTTTGTTGTGTTTTTTTCCTGTCCACCATCGCAAATCAAGTCACAGTAACAGAGGGTTGTTGAGGGGAGGGAGGGGAAATAGATAAGGCAGGATGTGCGCTTTTGTCATGTAAAGAGCTCAGTTAACCTTCCCAGGAGGGGATTAATTGGTAGAGCTGGAATGCTTCACCTGCAGTGGGAGGCAGGGTCTCCTCTGCTAAAACCGAAAGCAAACGAACAGACAGTCCTCCTGTTCCTTTGTTCGATTTCATAGCAGAGGAGACTCCTTGCCTCCCACTGCAGCTGAAATGACTGCCTGGTCGTTGCAACCTCACACTGTACTTAATGAGTGTTGTCATTTTTAGGAGAATAAGGATTCAAAGGTGAAAATATATTTAGTGCCTAGAAGCCACGGTCCAAAGTAGAGTAAAGCAGCTAGTAACAAGGAGCGCAATTTGCAAATTACTGTTTAATCAGATCTGGTCGGAGGTTGTTCTTCAGCCCCCTCCACCAGATTAAAATAAACTATCACCTCCCATCCATGTGTGCTGAGAGGCTGAGGGGGGCACAGGGGTCCGGTTGCACTGCTAGGGTCTAAAGCGCCGTGCGGCACACACTCTCTAAAAGGCGGCCTCGGTGCACTCTATCTAACTCACCCACCTCTCCTGACCAGGCTGTGACTGCTAGAGATCAGGCTTTCAGCAGACAGTCAGACAGTGAACCACAAACACGAGGCTTAGGCAGATTGCAGAACTGTGCTGTAAAACAGTGGCGAGCCGAGTGCCTCCCCGAACCCCCCCCCCCAAAAAAATACAACAGAAAAATTTGATTCAATCACACAGTGTGCTGCATTGGATTTACGTTGTGGCATAAAACTAATGCAGCGCGCTAGGTGAAATTAACTCAGCATGTTCAGAAAAGTGATCCCCTATTTTAGAAAATGTTCATTTCTTTGTGGCGCTTTCCAATACTCGGACTAATTTAACGTAGTAATACTCGGACTAATTTAACGTAGTAATACTCGGACTAATTTAACGTAGTTAAACGTTTAAACGCACTTGCCCCGAACACGAGTTTATCATTTGCTGCAGCTCCACTCCAGTCATGCTTGCTATGACCTGCTGCCTGATCCCATTCAAGTATCAATAAACCAGCCGTCAACCTGACCCACAGCCACGGGTGCAGCTACTCGGTGCCGGTGATCAGGGGTGGAAAGAGACAGCGGCCTGCACATGATTCCACCCACTTACTCCACTCCTAAGCAACCCGCTACCTTGGGGCAGAAAGATATGGGGAGCGGGGGAATGGTTCAGGGTTATACCCCTCTGTCCTAAAGCTCTCCCAGCAAAGCTCACCACAACAATTTAAAATAAAATAACAGCACTCACCGTCCGCGCCATCTCAGCTCCTGCCTCCCGCTGTCCCGCGTTTCCTGCAGCTATCCTCAGGAAAGCCAGTAAGCCAGCCACAGGCCGCCTCCCTTCCCTCCACCAATCACAATCGCAATGGCAGCATTGTGATTGGTAAGGTGCAGTGGAGAGCGCCCCAGCCTGGCCATTTTCTCTATGTAGGTTGCATGCAGCAGCCTACAAAGAGGAAAGGGAGAGTGCGTATGACTGCTTTGGTCGGCCCCAGGGCCTACCAAAGCAGTGAGGACCCACAACACTGGGCATGCCACTCCCCCCCTGCCCTCGAGCAGGACCGCCCACCCTCCCTCCCACAACCAGGCACTCCAGGCACTTCTGCTTTCTCGCAGTGCAAGAAGCAGAAACATAAAATGGTAGTTTTACCATTTTATGTTTCTGCTTCGTGCACTGCACTGCGAGAAAGCAGAAGTGCCTGGAGTGCCTGGTTGTGGGAGGGAGGGTGGCAGCGACGCCCCCACGCCCCAATGGAGGAGCCGCCACTGCTTTCACGCTCACCCTGCACTCACAGAGATCACAATGCCCTCACACTAGTCCCGATGCACTCACACCATTCACCCGCTCACCCTGAATTCACAGTGATCACTCTGCACTCACAATGCACTTGCGCTGTTCACCCTGTACCTCAGTCTGCAGTCACACAAGCACACTACTCAACCTGCACTCATGTGATACTTCACTAACCTGTCCCCCTCACTGCTCAATCTACAATCTCACTCAAATAAGCCCATCATTAACCATACATTCATTCATCCCACTCTGCACTTACATCCGAACTGAAATTCATATGGTCACCTCACTCACCCTGCAGTCACTCCTCTTACCCTACTCTCACACTGTTGCATGGCTCACCGTGCCATCACATGGGCACTCCTGCCACCCACACAGTGCAGAGGTTTAATGTGCCTGCTATAAAGAACATGTACCAAGCAGATCACTGAACTGACTGTGAGTAAACAATGAGTAGTGCTATAAAAAAATTAAATGTTTGCCAGAAAGGTGCTATAGAGAGATGGGGTGCATTGTTGGTGAGTGGTAGTGAGGAAATTCATGGAGAAGGAGGAAATGAGGGAGGGGGCGTCAAAACAGACCGTTGCACTGTGTGAGACCAGTTCTAGGGCCAGCACTGGATGGGAGTGTTAGCCCCCACCCGAAGTTCTGGTCTAGTTGCGCCCCTGTACACAAGTATGGGCATGTCGTGCCCCATCACAGTTTTCGTCTTAAATTACAAAAATACATATTTACATGCACTGCAATCCAGCCTTTCAGGGGGCCCCTTGATAGAGGCAGCTCTGTTTTTGCCCTATTGGCCTGAAATAATTCCTAAACAGATTCTTGTAAATACTGTTTTGCTTCATTTTTTGTAATGTGATTGATATGAGAGAGTCTATTACTATTTGCAGAAAATGTTTTTTTCCTCATGCAACAACCATTACAAAGTTCATTTTAGATCAAAACGGGTCCTCACATATGAGAAATTGGAGGATATCCCAGATATTATTCGCTGTAAAATTAGTGGACTGCTGCTTTGTTACAACAGTGAAAACACACATCACTATATCTGAATATTAGATGTATACACTTTTAGAATTTCGACCATAGCGCCTATGCACCGTTAGTACCCTGGCTAAAGAGGGTATGGCAGAGCTGAAAGTGAATCATTTAATCTCAAAGCTGTTCTGAACAGGGGCCCCCAAAATAGTATTGGCCCAGGGCACCCAAAATTCCTAACATGTCCCTGCCACCACGAAGTCTATCAGACAACATTGCTCTGAAGTAAAATAGGCAACATCATTAATTTATTATCAGTTCTACTTTTTTTTAAACATAGCCCGACATGTCCTAAACCCCCACTGCTTCAGGCAAGCAACTTATCGTACCACTAAGGAATTCTCAATTAGGTGTTCGTTCAGCGCCCTCTCTTTGGACTTTCACCTGTCTCTTCGGATCCATAACTGGTTGGTGGGCAATTATCTCATTATAGTGCTGCCTAAAACATTTTTTAATGGTTTCTAGAGAAGAATGGTTTCTCGTGTACCAACTCTGAACTAGGGAGTGCTCGAAAAATCTGATAACACGCTCTCCCTTACAGTCACTGTTTTGGCTGAAAATGTCTGCAGAATATTCAGCTTTGTGAGAAACTGCTATCAAAACTCTCTTGCCTTTCAGCTCATCCTATTTATGTGAGATCGGGTTCTCAGCACTTGCGGTAATAAAGACTAAGTACCGTTCAAGACTGGATGTGGAGCACAACCTGAGGATGACAGTAGCAAAAATCCATCCACAGATTGACAGTCTATGTGGCTAAAAACAGGCACACCCGTCACATTTATGTTGGTGGTGTTATTATTAATCTATATCATGTGTAAAATAAAGCATCCTAGTAAAAACAATTTGCACACATTGTATTTTGGAAAATTGTGTTTTAAGCTGTGTAATAAGCCTCTGTCATTTCACCACACCCACTCACAAACCTGCAGTTTACTAAACACTCTTATTTTGTTGAACATTATTTGCTGGATATGGCCCGCGATATGCGCGTGGCGGTCGATTATGTACTGTACCAGATTCCAGAAATTTCAGGTAGTGGGGGGCCCAACATTTAAAAAAATTCAGCTGGGGGGGGCTCAACCTACAAAAGTTTGAAGACCTCTGGATTAGAGCATACATTAATGTTGCCAAAAAGGTTAATTTGGTAAGAAATCGATTCTTATTATTAACAAAAACTCCCAGCTGTGCTGTTTCTTTTTCGACTGAGGTTGTGCTTCTCCACACCAAGCACTCCTAAACTAGATGGCAAACCAGTACGGACAACATGTGACTCCTACACTTTAATGCCTTGGCTTATGTAACATTTCCTATAAGGTGATTTACACACGTATGATTGATTGTCTCTGTGTAATGTGTGTGCGATGTAAAGCACTGTGACATCCTTTACTGGTATGAGTGGCGCTATATAACTAATTCAATGCATCTGAGAGAGAGTTGTTATGGAGACTTGGTCACTGTTAAAGGGTGCTAGTGAGAGAATCCGTGGTGGAGGTGGTCATTGGGGGGGGGGGGGGGGGGGGGGTGCCAACTAACATTGTCGCACAGGGCGCCACCAGAGCTAAAGCCGGCCCTGGAAGAAGCTGGATGGCTCTCCACAGTGCTTATGATTGAATCTGTGCCGGTCTGTGTGTTAAATATGTGTGGGTATATGTGTGGGTATATTGCTTGGTCTGCATATTTGCATTCATGTTTGATTGATATCAGGTTATGTTGGGGGGGTAATTGTGTGCCTGGAGATTGTACTATACAAAAGTAATAGTCAAACCTACTGACTTTCTTAATACTTGTTTTATTCATGCGTTTACCCTTTGTCCAGAAATCCGCTGCTTGCAGCGTGATCTTTGCCTATAGTAAATGTGTCTAACTTTCCTAAACTAATCTGCAACACTTGAGCGTTTTACTGCCAAGAGACTAATATGAGATGTGCCCTATAAACTGAAGTCCAAGTTTAGTTGCATTGTCTAAATGTATTGATTCGATGCTTATCGTCACTCACCATGGCAGTATGAGTAAACAATATCTCCCATTCTCCTCTTATATAGGCCAGCCCTGTAACATCCTTATTTCAATGGAGAAACAAGAGAGGAATATATTTCCAAGCACTGCTACTATATTTCAGTTTGCATTGAAATCTTAACTTCTGAATTTTTGGTAACTTCTTTAATCTTTTCGTTGTGTATTTTTAGTGCACATGAGTCAGATGGCTTTGAGATCTGTGTTCTTAGAAAGTTCACCACAATGCAACCTTTTGAGTGCAGCAAGTTGATGTATTTCCAGGTGCCCAACAGCTGGTTGGGTGTTAGGCCACAGTATTTTATAGATAAATCTCGCTTTAGAGATTTAAACTGGAAAGTACATGGAAAAACGATAAAATAAAGCTATAAATTGTTTTTATACTGGACAATATCTTATTAAACAGAGATTGTTACAGTACAAACAGTTCTATGCAGAAATCAAGAAGGGGAAAGGAGGAGGGGGTGAGGAACTAATGAGGGGTGGGGGAGAGAGAACAGCGGGAGGTGCAACCACACAGGCAAGAGAGACGTAGGAGTGGTATAATTCATTTCTGTTTGTTCAGGCTCCGAGGTCGACAGCCGTCTGGGGAATGGTTCTAATAGTACAGCAAGAACTTTCTGCCCACAAATATCATATTTCTGAGCAGGCTTTAATGGTTTACAAAAAGCTATACAGGTATAATAATTTATCTTCTATGTCTATAACCCTTTTATTCTGTTTTATAAATATAAAGTCGGTCTGTCTTTATAGTAATTGAACGTGTTTCTTCACTGATTGGCGAATTTGTTTGCCTGGTACTGAGGATGAGTGGGTGGATGGATGTAAGAATGAGTCCATGAGTGGCTAAAAGCATGGGGGTGGGAAGCAGTAACCGCTTGGATGGATGTTTGAGTGTTTACATGTATGGGGAAAGGATATTTATTGTCGCCTTGTTGGCAGGTGAGGGTTGCCATTAAAGGGTAAGATGCAAGCAGTCTCTCATTCTCAACCTGTTAAACATTGTTGCAAACCATCACCACCATCTTTACTTAAATGTAACTTGTAGTGTATGTGTGAGGATGCCCGCAATACACCTAGAATTGCCACCATGATGCTGACATCAGCATTATGCCGAAAGTAGATATCTTGATGCCATTGCTGCTGTGAGGGCAGCATCATGCAATGAATGCCCTCAATGGGCTACAAATATCCACTGTTATTCCAATGCCAGCACTAGGCCAGAAAGGGGCATTGTTATCCATTGGATGATCACGATATGCTATGGATAACCACAATTATGCCAGGGCCACATTATGCCAAAATGTAACATTAATTTGCAGCTATGTAGTAGGAGTAGGTAATTCCACCTCGTTCCAAGAATGGCCACAATTATTCCAATAATTGCCACCATTATCCCATGAATTGCCACGAACATGCCAGGACCACAATTATGTCAGAAGAAGGCGCCATCATGAAAAAGGTGTCCACAGTTTGCAAAGAATGTCCACATTTATGCCAGGGCCAGCATTATGCTAGGGGTGGGCACCATCATGCTGTTTATACATACATGATGCTACAAATAAATCATATCATGTCAGGAATTAAAATTGTTATGATATGGACCATGACCATATCACTTCAGGCGAGGACCCAGAATGCATTGGGGAGGCACTAGATGACATATAGGGGCTAGATCAGTAGTTACGGTGATAAAAGCTCCCGGCCTCAAACCTTTTCTCTCACACACAGGGAGGCACATGTACCACCGCACACAGTAATGCCATACAGTTATAGTTTTTTTTTCTATTTACCTCACTCTTCTGTTCCCAGGATTGCTCTATGTACTCATAAAGCTCCTCTTCTGCTTTGGATTGGTGGTCCTTTCCAGCAGCTCTTCAGCAGCCACAGGGAAGCCATAGAGCTGTGGAGAGAGGGATCCCCTGCACACACTTATGATGTGGTTACAGGCTGGATGGCACTTAACTCCAGAGTGCAGCCCAGATGCTGCTGCAGAGTTAAGTCTAGTTCTGTGCAGGGTATAGTAAAAATGCCTCTGGCCCTACTTCCTGCATTACTTAGCACAGCAGCTACATGGATGGCATGTGTGTAGGCAGTGGTACTTGCTCTCAAAGCTTGTCCCTGGTACTCAGCTACTATCAAAGCTCAGGGAAAGTGATACACAGCACGGTTTTATGATAAAGCCACATGCCACGTGGCACTAGAGGGTGTTACAAATGCTTCTGCTGAGTCACAGTCTAGTCACCTAAAGTGCAAGCCATGGTGGTGTCTTTCACCCCACTACCTGTGTGCCATGCTGGAGAATATCTTCAGAGAGGACCGATGTGTGACGGGGTGCATGGCTGTGTTTCTGGAGTTCAACTTAAGTGGACCAAAACAATTGCTGAATGAAATGTCAGTAGGACAGAAAATAAGAAAACTCCAAAAGTGATCATTGATACTTTGAGTGAACCAATAGCTGAATGGGGGATCAACATGTGAATGGTACTTACAATGGCAGCCTGACCTCTCAATATGGATACTAAAAGCTTTTGTAGCACAGCTGAAGCTTTTTCTAGCCAGACATAATAAGACTACAAATCAATTACAAAACTGCTGTCTCATTCAAGACTGAAGTCCTTATTTAAAGTTGACCATACATTTCTACCTTAAGCAAAGCATTGCAAGTAAGAAATCTGTTATATTAGAGTGCCCTGCTAATGTTGCATGGATTTCTCCTCCAAAGAGCATCCACCAATGGAGGCATGATTTCAAGAGAAACCCACTGCTATAAAATTCATCAGTGATTATCCCCAGTGGCGGAATACCTGGCACCAAATGTGGGCACTTGGATAATACTGTTGAAGTGGGTGGTCATTGACAGTGCCCACATATCAGGTGCTACTATTTCTCATGAGGGCCAATCACGCTTCATTCGGGAGGCTAACCTGCCACCATGTTTTGGAGAGTAAACTCCAAACCGTGGCTTAGAGTTGAAGAGTCTCTTTCAGTGACATGCCCACTACCTAGCAAATACTGAATGGCATAGTTATGTTGCCTGAAAGGCAGATGAGGAATCCTTAATTTTTGGGCAGGTTCGATTTTGTCACCCTCCTCTAACTCAAATTATAAGCCTGAAAAGTCTCAGAACACTCAAACTCACCCCCATGCAACATGCCCACAGATACACATATACAAACACACAAGACCCTCCTAAAAATCAGGAGCCTCATTTTTGTTTCTAAATAAGGTTTGATTTAAACAGAACCTGAGCTTAAAAATGGTTTTGTAATGTCTCTAGGCAATGTGATATTTGTTTTGTGTAATGTCTATGTGATTTGTTTTTTTGTAAATATTGTATCAGTAGTGTTTCAGTGTATTAAAAAGTTCTACAAATTGTTTTTCCAAGTTTATGAATATTATGTACAAAAAAGATCTCTTTTTTGTCAAAACAAAAAAAAGTAAAACATTAATAAATTGATTAATGGTCATGATAATTGATGTGTGTGATCATGGTATGTGAATGAAATGAAGAATTGATATCAGTACTGGCATTCATGTTGTGTTTTGATGTTAACTTTCTAAAGATGGCATTTTCAGAATTGTGACTAACAAACCGGCTTGACCATTAAAGATGCTTTTTAATTATAATTCTCTTAGACACAAAACTCCACCTGTCAACCTGCTCCCAATTGGAAGTTACCAGCTATTAAATGTAATAAAGTAGCCCGATTTTATCTTTCGGAAGAGGTAGACCTTGCAGTAGTGAAAAACAAATTTAGAGGGTTTTCGCTACCAGGATATGTAAAAGTGAAAAGTACATGTCTAACTTTTTACAACGCTGCACCCTACCCTCTGGACTGTTCAGGGCCTGCCCTTAGGATGTCTTATATGTAAGACTCCCAAATGTTCAGTTCTTATTGATTACTACAAATAAATACAGACAGAAAACAGCATGTTTTCTGTTTGTATTTATTTTTAGAAATGGAAAAATACATAATAGAATATTAAGCTTCTTTTGTGTGACTTTTGATACTGTATTTCATTAATTCTAGCAGAACAGCTAAGCAGATAGATGGTATGGGGAGTTAAAAAAACCAGGATAAGATTTTCTTAAATACCTACTTATGTCAACATCCATGTGTAGGATAATGCAAATATTTACCTGTGGGTGTATTGTCTTGTAAAATGTGGCTGCTTAATTTTCTAAGACATGACAGGTGTCAAAGTATGAGTGCACGTTTATAGCTAAATAAATGTGGAAAGCAAACATTTTACAACTTCATTTATTGATGGACCACAAAATAAATATGGATACATACTGATAAAATGGCCAAAACATAAATATGGATAAATGCAGACAGACATGTTAAAAAACATAAATACCATAAACTGGGAGCCCTACTTATATGTATTAAAATGGAATGTTTTGATTCTGGCAAAAGGTTTATTTTGCCAGGTTAATATTGCAGTTTAAAAACTGCACATACAGGGTGCAATGGCAGGCATGAGACATGTTTAATGTGCTACTTAAGTGTGTAGCACAATCCGTGCTGCTGGCCCAATAGTAGCATTTACTTTATAGGCCTTAGGCACATGTAGTATAACTTTACTAGGGACTTACAAGTAAATTAAATAGGCCAATTGGATGTAAACCAGTCAGTCAAGTCAATATAACTTTATTTCGGAGAATATCTCCATAAAAGATACAAAGAAAAAAAGGTTACAATTATACTATTATTAAAATATTTAAAAACGTACATAGAATTGATTAAGAGATAGTTTTAAAATATTTTAAAAAAACATTTAGAACACCAGGACATCTATATGGCCACTCATTGCAACAAGATATACAATTTAAGCCAGTACAAATTAAGTCAAGTAAGCGTTTTCAAGTACCGTCTCCTTGTTTGCCAGAAAGCCCCCAGAAATTTGGCCACAGCAAACACAATATGGGGAGCCATTTCACTCTTCAGAATCCTGAAGGCTTCATGGCACCTAGTAAAACCCAAATTCCTGCAAATGGGGACAATCCATTTTCTCCGCACCTCGCTGTAGCCTGGACAAAAAAATATGATATGCAGTTCAGTTTCATCGCTTGTTCTGCAGGCCGGGCAGGTGCTAGGGGCGGACTCAATCCAGTGGCTGGTAAATGCACGGATTGGCAGGGACCCATGCCTCCATTGCAAGTACAGCTTCCTTATTTGTACTGGATATATATTGTCCAGGGCTGGTTCCAGACTATAAACGTTTTTAATACAAGTGAATTGCTCCGTAAGGGTCCCAGGAGTTATGGAGGGGAGCAGTACAGGAGCCTTGGAGTCATAGTAGATTTTAGTGAGGGCCTTTTTTGAAAGCCTAGGGCAAGCCTCCAGAGGGTCGTTCCATAGGGTTTCGAGGCCTAAGCCCATCAAACTGCTCCTTACAAATTTGAGCCAGCTAATGTTCCCCGGATTCAGAAGGCTAAGGACTTCCTGCAAGCCCTGCCTATAATGAATCAATTCGGGCACCGTCCACAATCTACGCCAGTAGATCTGAGGACGGAGCGCCAGATCTTCTTCCAGGGGTCTAATACCTAGGTCAAGTCTTAATGGCACTAGAGGTGTGCTTGGAGGGAGGGCTACCAAGCACCTAAGAAACCTGTTCTCCTCCTTTGCCAGACAAGAGGAGACTTTGTGGCCCCATAGTTCGCTGCCATAGATAACGGCTCCTCTGGCTTGGGTCCTATAGATGTGAAGTGGAGGGCCTATAGGTTTGAGAGTCGACCTATTCTTCCCCAACAGCCTCAATATCCCGCCCGCATGTTGAACTAGTTTTAGCTTTGCTTTCTCCTGGTGCGGACCCCACCCCATTTTCTCATTAAGGGTTACACCAAGGTATTCAAAAGTGTTAACCCTTTCTAGCGTATTATTCCCAATACGGGGAATAGAGTGGAATCTGGGCGGGGGGTTGAAGGCCATAAATTTGGTCTTCGTGGTCTTAATCTCCAGTCCGTGCTCTCTACAGAAGTCCACAAAGCCGTCCAGAACACGCTGGATTCCCATCGGTGACTTGGAGAGGAGGAGGGTGTCATCCGCGAACATGATTGCCGGAACCCTCGTTCCTGCCAGCTTTGGAACGTCAGAATTCGGGACCCCGTTGAGGTGGTCGATGACCCCGTTGACAAAGAGGCAGAACAGGGTCGGTGCGAGTACGCACCCCTGTCTTACCCCTCTGCCAACGGGAAACTTGTTGGATAGGGCGCCCTGCTTACCACACCTCACTTGAGCATAGGTGTTGGTATGGAGTCGAATAATCATCGACAATAGGCCACTTGGTACCCCCATTCTAGCCAGCACTTCCCACAGCTTGCCTCGTGGGACCAGGTCGAAGGCTGCCCTCAGGTCCACAAACACAGTATAGAGGCTGCCACCCTCGAACTGTATTGTTTTCCAATGAATGAGGGAAAGCCTGAAGACCTGATCCACGGTAGAAACCTTTTGTCGAAACCCAGCCTGAAGAGGGCTCAAGATTTCCCTGTCTTCGATCCAGTCCGAAAGGCGATCCAACAGGAGCCTCGCGAAAAGCTTCTGGGGGACGTCTATCAGGCTGTTCGGTCTATAATTGGCCGGAAGCAAATAAATATGGATACATACTGATAAAATGGCCAAAACATAAATATGGATAAATGCAGACAGACATGTTAAAAAACATAAATACCATAAACTGGGAGCCCTACTTATATGTATTAAAATGGAATGTTTTGATTCTGGCAAAAGGTTTATTTTGCCAGGTTAATATTGCAGTTTAAAAACTGCACATACAGGGTGCAACGGCAGGCATGAGACATGTTTAATGTGCTACTTAAGTGTGTAGCACAATCCGTGCTGCTGGCCCACTAGTAGCATTTACTTTATAGGCCTTAGGCACATGTAGTATAACTTTACTAGGGACTTACAAGTAAATTAAATAGGCCAATTGGATGTAAACCAATTCTACCATGTTTTTAGGAGAGACCACAAGAACTTGGTTAGCTGGGGTAAAGTGCAGAGTCATAAACGCCAAGAGAAACAGGTTCAGAAGACTGGAGGGTGAAGGCAAAAAGTCTGGGGCTGGCCCTGCAGAAAGGGCCATGCCAACAAATGTAATGCACCCCTCTGAGTCCTGCCTTACCAAAACGGGGAAGCTGGATTTTTGTTTTACAAAAATAAATCTCACAATAGCAAAAAATGGGTCTGTAGATCCCAAGGGGGTCTGCAGATCAAAGCTTGACCCAGATGGTACGGTGGTTACAAAGCCATACTAAACAGAAGGATTTCATAACTGGTGGTGCAAATGATATCTACCAGAGTACTTTGGTGTTTATGATTGAAGTTAATAGAAAACCTCTGTATATTTTGTGAGGACTCTCCAGCCGAATACAAATTTAGCTCCTTGGTATGGCAATGGAAATGTATGGGTTGGTTGAGGCATTGAGCACGTTTCCTTATCAACGCATAGATCTGGAGTGGAACTATGAACAGTGTCCCACACTGGTATATTGTGCTTACAGGAAGATCTTTTTATTAAAGTAGCAACAAATAATATTTATGTGTGTGGTACACTGGGCAGGGGGGCCCATGGCTAGACTAGAAGTCACATGACTCAATGGAGAATTAATAATTGACTCGAAGATGGTTGTAGCTACTTCCTGGCTTTTGTTGAGGCCACAAAAGGTCCTGCCGTGCAAGCAGGAAAAAGGACCTTCACTGGTAACAGAATAGGCCTTACAATATTCATCACTAGACATAAAGCGGGCCCCTAAAGGAGAGAAGGAATGAATGTATGTCAGTCTCACCTGTAGATCCATGTTGAAAAGGCCAGGAATCTGGCGTCAAACAGGTACGGACAAGCACAGAGGGTGTTGTCCATGGTGCAGCAACTTCCCATTGTGCAGACACGCAGCAGCTCTGGTTTATCCTACCAATGAAATACTGTGGGTAAAGACTGAGTCAGAACCAATAGTTAATGTCAGCCAATGATTGGTGCATACTGGCTGGTCAATAGGTAAATGACACTTACATTAGCCAATTGCTGAGGGGTAACCTTTAGCTTTTCTACATTCTTATCATTTTCAGTGTATAGGTTCGTTCTTTTGTTATTTTGTGTATTAACTTGTTCAACTGTGTTGATTATTTAATTTAACACACCATCAATTCACCAATAGAATCCTTTCTTTGATATGAAGACCATATTTTATCTTTATGCATCATTACTGAAGAATATTTTGGCCCCAGTTGTGGTGTAGGACCATCTACATTCCTAATAAGTTTACATTTCGCTGAAATTGAAACAAAATATCATCACTCTGTCTGTCCTACCTTTTTCCTCATATTATGCTCGGAAATATTTTTTTTAAATTTAACATCTCCCTCAAACAAAAGGCTTGACGGTATTGATAACCCCCCTTGAGCTGCATGGAGCATGACCGAATGTTTGAATATGTTTGAGTGCAATAACATACCAATGTTGCAGGCTACACATTTCTAAGGTGACATCAATGTAATTAGCATTTGCGTTTTTAACATAAGAATTCTTATTTTTATTTTACAGGAATGAAGAGAAATGTGTGGAAGGGCTTCATGAAATCTTTGACATGTTACTAGCTGCAACTTCAAGATTTCGAGAACTAAAGCTGCAACAGAAGGAATTTGTTTGTCTCAAAGCATTGATCCTTCTTAACTCCAGTGAGTCCATGAAGAATTCGCCTTTGATTTATTGCAGGTTTGCAATAGTATTTCCCACATACTATGCTTCCTGGGGAAAACCATGCCAATGATGGAAACATTTTGATATGGTCTATCCTGTCCGTATGAATTATTCAACATTTGTAATGCAGGGGGGTTGGGTTTCTTCTGATATTATATGTCCAGGTAAGATCTAATTAAGGGGATTGTAATAATTAAATACAATGTAATGCCCTTGTTTAAAGTGCTTTATTCAGACCTCGAGAGTGATTAAGACAGTTCTGTTTCTATTCTTTGATGTGTTAGAACATATAAGCTTCTGAAGTATGATATTTCGGCCAAGATTTACTAAAACCTTGCATTGCCCTTGTGTCACGCAAGACAACACAAAGCAATGCTAGGGATTAAGTCAGATTTACCAAGTCACGCAAAACCACCTTGCATGGTTTGGTAAATCCAGAGTAACGCAAGGAAGGGCAAACCGCTGCCTTTTGTTACAGTGCGCTGGGAAGGCGTTCCATGTGTGGAGTGTGGGTGTTCCCACGCATGCGCACATACATTTTGGTGCATTCCCAGATTTACTAAGGGAAGTGAACCTTGGAAGGCCTCAAATTGCTACGCCGACGCCGTCACATCTGATAGAGACTTCTAGCTGCAGATTCCTTTCCTTATCATTATCCCCAAGCATCAGATGAGAGTCGGTCATTTTTAATGAGCAGTACCCATGTGCACTAGTAAGTGGCTTAGTTCAGCTCTGTGTGGTGTTGTCGATGTCATCCGCGCCAGAAGTGACTTGCACGTTACTTATATAGGCACCACCCCAGCGCACTGATGTCACTTCTTTTCTTTTTGCTCCAGTCAGTGAAGATCTGGACAGAAGTAACCCCAGTCATTATTTCACTGCTCTTTCTTGACATTTTGTTGAGGTTTTTGGAGACTTATCCCCTGGTGTAGCAGGGGATAAGTCTTCTACTAGGAGAAGGTTGAGTGTAAGCCTTGCGGAACCTGCACTGACAAATGTCAGTGACAAACCCACACCTCATTTGCCTCTGGTGTCTTGAGCGAGACCATAATGCCAAGACTTGCATCGATTGTCACGTCATGCACCCCAATGCCTTGAGGGAGCGATACACCCCGTAGAGCTTGGTGGTGCAAGTCTACACATCCCAAGTAAATTCTGGTGCATTCCCTACCACCCCACCGGATAGGGAATTCAAAAGGCTGGACACCTTGTTTTCTTCCACAAACCTGGATTGCGGTCTGTGAATACCGCATGACTTTTGGGCTGTTACTCCCATTTCCTTTGGGATCAATTGCACAGCTGCTGCCAATGGTCCCGGAGGAAGCCAAGGCCATACTCTCCCAACCAATGGCGGATGGGAGTGACACAGCTAAGTTCAGAATGTGATGTTGGCTGGACAAGACTGACTCGCTAGGCAGAGCGGTTTCTTTGTCAGTGGCCTTATGGTGCCACGTCTGGCTGAGGACAACTGGCTTTTCAGGGGATGTGCAAGCATTGCTTATGGACATTCCCTTTGATGGCGCCTGTTTCTTTGAGAATGAGGCAGACTCAGCACTGGAGTCCTTCAAGGACAGCGGGGCTATGGCCAGGTTCCATAGCCCCCCCCCCTCAACTCAAGTCCACCTTTTGCTCCTTTCATGGCTAGGGGAGGGGTGTCCAGCAGCATCCTTACCTGCCAAGCCACCATGTCTTGCAAGCTCTCCAGCCTTTGTGTGGCCGAGGACTCGGTACCCACAGCCCCCTTGGATCAGGCAGACAGAGGCCAGGCCAGACCACCCCTGCCCCACCCACCACCCCCAGCAGCCAAAGTCTCCAAGCCTCTTTAGTTTACCCTTCAACCACCATGGGCAACCACTGGAGGTTGATAACATCAGACTGCTGGGTCCTCCAGATTGTTCAAAGGGCTACTCCTTCCCATTCGTGACTGCTCCTCCACTCATGCCATCCACTTGTGACATGATGACAGAGGACCGTCTGTTATTACTCCACCAGGAAGTGGTGTCTCTCTTTGCCAAGAGAACCATGGAGAGGGTACCATTACCAGAAGTATATCATAGTTGTTATTCCCGCTACTTTCTGGTGCCCAAGAAGGACAGAGGTCTCTGTCCTATCCTAGATCTGTGTCCTCTCAATTTCTTACTGACGCTCAAGTTCTGGCTGCGATCAACCCGGGATACTGGATGGTGACATTGTACTTGCTGGACTCATACTTTCACATTCCTGTCCTGCCTGCGGGTCATGGCGGGCTGTGAGTACTTTCAGTTTGCCATGCTCCCTTTTGGCCATACTAGCACCCCTGACTCCCTCTGAGACGCTTCATTTCATCAGAACAGTTTTGGACATGGTAAAGTTTCTGGCTTATCCTACCGAATGGCGGGTCCCAAATTCAGACTATGATTCTGATGTTTTAGCCTCTGTTCTGTGTTTCAGTGACACTGGCTCTGAGGTTGCTGGACCTTATGTTTTCCTGCATCCTGCTTGTGACACATGCCTACTAGTACATGCGGTTTCTGCAGTGGGAACTGAAGTTCCAGTGGGCGCAGCATCAGGGGAATCGCTCAACATGGTCCAGATCTCGGAGGGTACCGCAAAGGATCTGCAGTGGTAGTTAACAACCTGAAATTGGATCAGCAGCAGAGCCCTCTCCCTTACCAAACTGGATCTGATGATAGATGTGTCACTCCTGGGATGGGGCGGCCATCTGGGAGAGGTGGAGATCAGAGCCCTCTGGTTTCCAGCAGAAATCTGGGCTCCACATCAATCTATTGGAGCTCCAAGTGATCTGACTGGCATTGAAAGCCTTTCTACCCTCCATTAAGAGAAGTCTAGTGCAGGTGGTCACGGAAAACACCACTGCCAAGCGGAATGCAACAAACAAGGCAGGGCGGGGTGGTAGACCCGGTGTCAAGAGGCCCTACATCTTTTGACATGTCTGGAACAGCAGGGCATATTCCTGATGGTTCAACACTTGCCGGGCTCCCTGAATGCCGGGAGGACAAACTCAGACAATGATGCCTAGCGGATCACGAATGGCATCTCCATACGGAGGTGGTGCATGGTCTCTATAAGCCGTGAGGAGAGGCTTGATTCACCACCGCCGACAACATGCAAAGTCAATGGTTTTGAGAGGCTCTCGCTCAGGATGTTTTCATCTCAAGTGAAGCTCAGTCCTACTGTATGCTTTTCTGCCCATATCACTCCTGCCCAGATTTCTTAAGAAAATCAGGTCATCCGTGTGGCTCCAGACTGGATTCAGAGAGTTTGGTATCCTGAGCTCTTGAGCAGACTGCTACTTTGGGAGGATCTTCTTTCACAGCAGCAGGGGAGCGTTCTCTACCCAAACCTGTTGCATAGATTACAACTTCTTCAAAACTCGGCAGCCAGATTACTTACAGGGACACCTAAATTTGCCTCTGTTTCTGGTGACATTAGAAGACTCCACTGGCTGCCTGTTAAGAAACGGGTGCAGTTTAGGTCACTTTGCACCGTTTTTAAAGCTCTTCTCGAGAATGGCCCAGAACTTCTAAAGCAGCAGTTTAAGTGGTATGTTCCAAATAGACCACTGCGATCCCTAGGAGCTAAATTGGTAGCAGTTCCAGCCTTCAAAAAAACTGGCTGGGGAGGCAGGAGTTTTCGGGTGGGGGCAACCAAAGCTTGGAATGCCCTCCCATTTCAACTTCGTAACAACATGGATCTCATGGCTTTTAGGAAAGCCTTAAAAACCTGGATGTTTAATGTGTAATATGTGGTTTCTTTTTTGGGGAGCTTTTTTCAGGAGGTTCTTTGTAGATAGCGCCAGGACACCTTCGGGTAACAGTTTGCGCTTTAGAAATATTATAACATAACATAACAAACCTGTCAAAACTTCCCCTTGAGATTGAGCGGCGACAGTTGACAGCTTTCGTCCTTCCTCCTGAAGTCTGTAATGTCATCTCGGTAACCAGTCATCCCTCCACCAAGGCATATAGGCCTGCTGTTGGGGCAAGTTTGTGGCGTGGTGTGCAGAAAGACAGGTTTACCCCGTTTCTGCCCCCCTTTCTCTGGTCCTTCTGTTTCTTCTTTCTCATGCCCAGCAGGGCTCTGCGTTAGGCACCTTAAAAGGCTTTCTTTCTGCCATCTCGACTTTTCTGTGGTGGTGAAATCAGCCACCCATGTTCAAATTTCCTATTGTGAATTGTTTTTTGAAAGGTGTCCAACACATGTTTCCACCTTTACCCATAATCATGCCGAAGTGAGACCTAAATTTAGTACTCACCTTTCTCTTGTGCGCTCCCTTCGAGCAGCTACACAAGTGTCCTATGAGTCTCCTTACGATCAAAACTGCTCCATCGACTGGACCCAAAAAGAGCATTGTCATTCTACCTTGAATGCACACAAGAGTTCCTTGTGGATTATCATCTCTGTGTGGGGTATGTTGGAACCAAGAAAGGGAAGGCTGTGTAGAAATGGACCATCTACTGATGGCTCCTGCTTTGCATTAAAATCTGCAGTGCAGTGGCCAAGGGAACATTAAATTACCCTCATTTTAGTCTTTTAGTCCTACAAAACATATCTTACCCAAGTTAATAAAGGGCATACATACACAATTGGACCAATCTTCAAACAAACATAAAAACATTAAATGACATAAAAAACATACAAAAATACATAGGAAAAATACATATACAAGACAAGAATACAATCAAATCTCTGTTACCAATACCCAAAAAAATCTTTTTCTTTGGCTAGTGTCTACCCCTCTATTCTGGGCAATGCACTTAGAGGTAGTCAAAGTGTGCACAGAGGCAAAAGTGCCTTTTGTATAGCTCTCATGTGTCACATAAACGTTTTATAGAATTCATTCATTTGAAAACTCCTCCAAAGTGAATGTCGTCGACGCAGATGCGTTTCAGCCTTTGGATTCTTCTCGGCCTCCTCAGGACGAGGGCAATGCATATAAATATATATATGTATTCATTAATGCACATATCCCGCCTCTAAATTGTAAAAAGCATGCTGATGGGCGCAATGTCCCACCACCGTGGTGTAACTACAGCGTCACCCCGTGACGGAGTCGAGGAAAAATGTGCTATAAAATACCACACTCTCCTTTGAAGTGTCATTATTCACATCTAAACAAATCAAACAAAAATACAGACTGTCAATTCTGCAATGCAATTTGTATTGTGCTGCATGCAACAAGTTTGTATGTGACGCAAACCATGCATCCAACCACCAAAGCAAATACAAATAGAGGAGAGGAAAAGGCGGAAAAATTCTTAACCACTCACATCATCAAGTCCTCTGTGGGTCGTGAATATTGTGACCCTGAGTCTAATGCACCAAAAGGCGCCACAATCCAAAATAAAACCCCTTAAATAAATGGAAAATGAAAGATTTACAAACTAGATATGATGTCTTTCAAATCACCTCCCTTTCCACTTTTTCCTTTGTTTTCTCTTACATACTCTGCATATTGTCCTATTATGCTGCATTCCAATCACTTGGCAGCTTTAGCCAGGCACCTCTCAAACCTAGCTGAATGCAATGTGCTACCACACCGAAAACACACACTGTTCAAACTTTTAGCTTGTTCCACATTGTCACCTTTCCTCCACTCCTTCCTTTGGTCTGCAAATCGCCCAGTTTGTGCACTCTTCTGTCTTCCTTCAGACACGTTATTCACCACCTCCAACACTTTTTTACTGTGTTAATGTATCTCTAGGGCAATGCTCCAAAAGTTCTGCTTTCTTGACAATTGCCGCAATATCTTCGAGGTTCGCCTCACTTTCCACCCACAACCTCTCTTGTATAGGTTTGTTTTTTGCATACATCACAATTTGATCACGAAGGAGCTCGTCATGCAAATTCCCAAACCTACACAAGATCGACAACTTCTCAAAGACAGAAATATAGGGGCATATTATCAAGCACGGCGTTAAAATTATCGCCGCTTTAGCGGCAGAAAACTGCCGCTAAAGCGGCAATAATGGGCTTGATAATATGCCGCAGAGAATTCCAATAGAAGCCCATGTTGACACCAGAACGTGGGCTTCTATGGGGATTCTCAAGGGCATATTATCAAGCCCATTATCACTGCTTTAGCGGCAGTTTTCTGCCGCTAAAGTAGCGATAATTTTAACGCCGTTTCTTGATAATATGCCCCTTAGTCTTCAAAATTCTCATGCTTCTCCTGTTTTCTGTGAAAGAATGCATTCTGCGTTACCGTAATGCACACCATGGGTAAAAAGTGCTCATCCAAATTCTTGATTCACTTTTAAAATATCTATATAACCTCCACTCCTGTCAGGTTTCTGTAATTGATTATAAATGCATAAACCTTCCGGACCTAGGCAGTACACTAGGATTCTTTTCTTCCTCTCCACTGTGAATAAACCATTACTATCTTCCATGTTCACTATGTAGTTCAAGAAGTATTATTTCCATTCGCTCCACTGTACTGCAGGTGTCCCTGGAGAAACAAGGGGCATATTAGCAAGACCGGCGATGAAATTATCGCCGATCTAACCTGGGCTTCTATTGGAATTCTATAACGCAAATTAGCAAGCCCATTATCGCCGTTTTAGCGCGATAATTTTATCGCCGGTCTTGCTAATATGCCCCAAGATCTCTTTGGGTGAACTCAAATGTACGGGATGCACAACCCCACTGCTTGACGATACTGCAGTTTCGCTAGATGACATACTAGCATAGTACGAGAACTGTCCAACACCCAAAAATAACATTTAATAGTTTTTTCACTTACAACCCTGCATACATCCTTGCTGAAATCCTCTACGGTGCAAATTTTCCTGGTAGAACACACCTTCAAAGTTCACTATGCGACCTGCGCCCTGCCGATGTAAATATCAGACTCTACCCTCTGTGGACAATGAAGGGAAAACACACCAATCTGGTAAAATGGCAGGTAATTATCTCAGCATTTATCTGAAGAACGGTTGTTCAAAAGAGTGCAATTGAGTCCTTCCCGATGGTCCAAAATGGTTGCTGCACGTGGTTTTCACAGGGCAATAGAGCTTGTTTCAGAAGCATGCCTTACGTTGCTGCGCATTTGTTTCCAAAGGAAATACCTCTTAGCAGCACCTCACCAGCGGAGGGGAACGTTGCCAGCAAGGGCCAGATAACCTCACGCTGAAGCCTTCACACGCTCTTCAGTGGTCAGTGCGTACCAACGGGCACTCCGCTCTGACGCTTCCTATGGTAAATTCACACATTAATCACACTTGGCACACAGCTCCACTGATGTTCGCCGATAAATAAATACCCTTGCAAAGTTCTTACCCTGGAAGGTGAATCCTCATTCCGCACTATAGTGTAGTAACGAATATCCCATCCTCGTCGCCAAATTGTAGTAACGAAGGACTTCACGCTAAATATAATTTAAGATATATTTATTTAATTATGAATAATTAGGCCCACAAACAGCCGACACGAAGCGTGGCTGAGAGATCGACAGCTAGAGAAAGAATGCGAAGCATTTCGTGACGTCAGATATAAACACTGCCAGAATTCTATTGACGCGTCACAAAGGAAACAGCAAGGATGCAACTACGGGGTGCAACCCATCTACGCATTTGAATAACTGCGAGATACAACATATAGTTTTCAGTTTTATAAAGTAGGATCCCGTTTTATGGTTCAAATCTTTTATTAGCATTTTTAGATAAAACAAACAGTACTAGCAGCAGATCCACAACCACCGAGGGTGAACCACCCTGGGTGTAGCCTGACAAAGCAAAATTTTGTGCTGATAAACATTCCCCAGTCCCCCACGCTCCCGCCAACCCCCTCACCCGCACACAGGACAGTAACTCTTATATAATCTTAGATTCGTTCAGTGATCTGAGGGTTCTGAGGATGAGGACGCCTCAGACAGACGTTATAGCCGGAGATATCTTGGACACCTCAGTTCTCAAAATTCCTGCAAAAGCAGTGACACAAATGGGCTCCACAGGTACGAAAATTCGGAGCCCTTCCCTGCTAGAGACATGGTTATCATCTCTATTCCTAAAATGTGCCATAGCATGTGTAACCAGTTTGTGTGGGTAGGAATGTGTTTCAAGCCCCAGTGACTGAGAATGTTTTGACTGGCGCCCCCCAGTGCATTGCCTATCTGGCGTTCCCTTTAAGATTTTACGGGAAATGTGAGTGAGTTCGGAAGACCGAGCAGCATATAGGGCAGGAAGCGCGGCAGCTGGGTATCCAGGTGATTGTCTATGTCGTCTATTACCTGTGGCCAGTACTGCTGTAGCTGAGAGCAGTCCCACAGCCAGTGTGTCAAAGTCCCCCTCCCCCTGCAGCAATTTGCACTTTGTGTGGGCTTAATTCTGTGTAGTCTAACTGGAGTGGAATACCAATGTGTAGCTATTTTGGTGAGGATCTCGGTAAGGCCCGTGTTGTGGGCTGTGGCGAGCCCTGTATGAAATGTCCTCCCATTCCTTGGCGCTCAAGGTCAGCCCAAGTTCCTCCTCCCATTTAGCGTGCCCTGCCTTATATTTATGATTGTGAGTTTGCAGCATAAGTGCGTATAGCTCCGATATAAGGCTTTTATCCGATGTTTTGGCCAAGAGACAATTCTCTTTCTGGGTTAGATATCATTGTGCATTGGATCTGTTTTGGGTATGTGTAATCCAATGTCTGAGTTGTAGGTAGTCGAGTCTTTCGTATTCTGGTAGCCCGAATTCTTCACGCAGCTGAGGAAAGGAGAGAATGCCTTCAGTATTGAAGAAGTGGCCCATTGAGCGGCAGGTCGAGTGTCTCCATGTCCCGAACCCCTCCATCCCAGCTCCCCAGGGAGAAGTCAGGATTATCAAGAAGGGGGGTCAGCGGTGACGGAAAGGTAGTCAGACCAAGTTTAGTAGTGGATTGGTCCTAGGCGGTCATAGTGTCACTGGCAAGAGGTATAGGTTTGGGGGTCTATGAGCTTTTGGTAGAAAGTGGATCTTCCAGAGGAATGTGCCTGCAACTGCACTGTCATGGAAGAGCCAGTGCTTTTTGGACTCTGGACGCCCCCACTCCACTAGATAGCGTAACTGCACTGCCTTGTAGTAAAGATTTAGGTTCAGAATGCCCAAGCCTTCGGCCTCCGGGGGGGAGTTAACTCAGGGATTTCTTCATGCAAGGTTTCGTGCCCTGCCAGATGAACTGCACAATCGCGGACTGTAATTTAGCGATCATGCCACAGTGGCGGGAGGGGAAGGGTTCGGAAGAGATATAGGATTTTAGGAAGAATCGTCATTTTAGATGCCGCTATTCGCCCCAGCCAAGAGATCTGGAGGCGCTTCCACCTCCCAAAGTCCTGTCTGATTTGCCGAAGCAGCGCCTTGTAGTTCTAGTCTGCTTTTGCCTGGGTCGTGGATTGGATGCAAGGTTGATCCCCAGGTATGGGATCTCAGTAGTCCATTGGGTGGGGTGATAGTTTTCCAGATAATCCACCGCATGGGGAGGCATGGAGAGGTTGAGGGCCTGGGATTTCACTATGTTGATAGGAAACCCAGAAGCCAACACAAAGGATTCTAGCTTCACCAAGAACGTCAGCAGAAAGACAGTCGGCCTCTCCAGAGTCGCCAGTACAACATCTGCATTTAGACTGATAGAATGTTGGTCACAACCGGACGGCACTCCAGTAATATCTGGGTGATCTCAGATCTTCTGGGCCATAGGCTCCATATAGAGAGCGAAAAGCAGGGGGGACAAGGGGCATCCCCGTCTAGTGCCCCTGTGGATCGGGAAGGGGGTGGATGTGTACCCATTAAGACGGACCGTCAGTGTGTAATAGCAATTAAGATTTTGTGTCCTGCATTTGTCCCCAAATCTGAAGTGTTTAAGGACTTGTTCCAGGTAAGGCCAGTGGACTCGGTCAAAGGCCTTTTCTGCATCGACTGCTAATGGCATGTATTCCCTTGAGCTCTACTTGCCTTTTCAATGATATAGAGGATGCGTTTTGTGTTGTCGCTAGTTTGTCTTCGGAGGATAAAGCCTGCATGATCCGGGTCCACTAATGAGGGTATATGTGCGTTAAGCCTTTGTGCAATGATGCTCGTAAATAATTTTAGATCTATGTTCAACAGCGAAATGGGTCTGTATGAGCTGCATTGCATTTTGTCTTTGCCCGGTTTAGGCAAGACTATTGTGGAGGCTGCAAGCATCTGGGCAGGGATCGCTCCTGGTTCTGAGAAGGAATTAAAGAGTCTTGTCAGGATAGTTGCTAGTATTGGACAGAAGGGTTTGTAAAAGGCAGGAGAGTAGCCGTCTGGGCCTGGCTTGAGACGTGAGATTGCTGATATGACCTCCTCAATACGGAAGTCCCCGTCAAGGGACTCTGCTTGTTCTGGAGTAAGAGAAGCTGTGTATTCCGTCTGGAGATAAGGGGCGCCGGCCTCGGGGACTAAGGCTTGGTTTGAGTAAAAGTGTGAGTAGAAATGACTGTCCATCCAAAGGTATTAAATAAAAATGTACAAGTGTCATGCACTAAGGGAAGCCTGTAATAACCATATGAAACAGGGCTTGCGGAAGGGTGATGGTGTTACCATGTATCGCGAGGTATAAAATCCCACCTACCGCATTATTTATTAGAATATTCAAGCCACTTCCAAGACTTTAGCAAGGCTCTCCATCTCGCTCTGCTATATGATCAAGGAACTTCTCATTGACTTGCAACATCTTTATAGTGGGTACTCTATCTAATACATAAAAGTATAGGGAGAATTGTACACCGCAATTAGCCATATATCGATTTTGGTGGCAAGCGAAAGGAATCGATACCATGATATCCCCACAGTGACATGAAGGATTCAGCTGGAAATCTTCTCATGGCCGGGCTATGGTAAAGGGTTGCAGTACTTATTTCAGTAAATATAAGGAAGATAGAAAGGAGGGTAACACTATGTCATGTACTCCATTTTTTCTCACTGCTAAGATCTTAACGAATTTAAATCTACTGGTTCCTCAACCACACCAGTTTCTACAGTTTGGGTTCAAAAGATCCACATATTGCATTACCATCTTAGATTATGATGCATAAACATAATGGGCCTGTTTCACAAAGGGCCTCCGCACTCGTGGCAGGGGCCCGCACTCGTGGCAAAGGCCCCGCACTCATGTCAGAGGCCCCGCACTCGTGGCAGGGGCCCACACTCGTGGCGGAACCTCGTATTGCAGTTTCTCATTGCGGACGTCCCGCCATGACTCCACGCCCCCCGCCACAACTGCGTGGCCTTTGCCACAAGTACGGACGCTCTTTGGGAATCAGGCCCAATGTGTGGTGTCCAATGAAACTCCCCGGATGCAGATACACCCTTTTCAATGCCTACTTTCAGTACAGTGTGGGTGGACTCTATGGACAACTCATTAATTGACGTTTATTCTCTTGTATAGATATGATTCCTGTGGCTACTGCTTCAGAAGAACCAGAAGGCACCAGGAAAATACATCAGTTACTTAATGCAATCACAGATGGATTGGTGTGGATTATTGCAAAGAGCGGAATCCCTTTCCGCCAACAGTCTACTCGCTTGGCAAACCTGTTGATGCTGCTTTCTCATGTCAGGCATGCCAGGTAAAGTGCACTTCCGCTTGAATTGCTGTCTTCCATATTTTAATGTATGTAAACCGGGGTTCGTTTAGTTGTGTGTATGTTTAAGGAACAGAGGTATGCGCCTTGACTGCTTTGTTGTCGGTGGTGTGGGCTGCTGTGTATGAATGCGGTGGTGCTGCAGTACTGAAAGAGTGTAAAACCGATCACGTGATCTAGCAACACATGCTGTTGCCTGTGATTTTCTGTATAATACTGAGTATAGTAAAAAAAAAAATCTTTCAGGGCAAATTCGTCAGTTGGGGCAAGTTTGAGGCTGGTAGATGCTCTGGTCGAGTGACAAGGCAGCGGGGTCTGTCGGGAGATTTTCTGAGGAGGCATTCACTCGGGAGTCTGCTTCCAAACACAGCTCATTAAAACCGTGATGCAAAATATTAAACCTATACTCTAGGGCCAAGTTACTTAACATTAAAAAAGTATTTTTTTTTTGTTACTCTATGCTAATTGGCATCGAGGTGGTAATTAGCCCCACTTTGTGCTTTTGTGTGAGTCCTGTTTTCCTTCATTTAGTAATGAGGGTCTCACTGTCTTTTGTGGGTGCAAAAATCATTGCCCATAACTTTAGCAAAACGCCATTTGTGGTTTACCCTGCTTGCCATCGATAGTCATGCAACACAAAACATCTGAATGGAACCTCCTTTTTCTAGAACAAAACAGATGCCGCGAGGACGGAAACTGCTCAGCCGTGTTGTACTTTCTTCCCTTTCAGGGTTGACGGTTACATTTTTCAGCGCTTTGGTTTGTTCAGTGTTTCTCATTTTTGTGCCAGATTCGTGCACGCTGACCACTTATAACTTAAATAAAAGAAAAAATACGTTTTCATTTTGCTTAACTTTGAGAAACATTTTTCAGCATTTAGCTGTTGCCTCCTGTGGGACTATTACGGATTCTTGGCATTTCCTCGGCCTATGTGTTAATGACGCACACATTTGTCAGTAGCTTGGTAGGCCTTTTGGCTTTTACTCCAACTTATAAAAGGGCTTGAGCCTAGTAAAAGCGATGATGGAAATAGCGTGGGCTAAATCTGAGAATCATAAAGTGCTCATTTTCAAAAGGGATCACTCATGTAAGATTTCCAGTGGGTCAGACTTTCTTTTGTAATCTCTGTCTGCCAGCCCCTCCTCAGTCTGCGGCTCCACGTTCACAGGGGTAATCCTGTGCTCCCTGTTATCAAGCATTTTTGTCCATGCAGTAATTCCTGTTGGAAATGTGCTCTTTTCGTTGAAAGGCAGACCAGACATAATGAGAAGGGCTGCGGTGCATCCAGTGCAGTTCCTGCATATTATGCCCTATAAAATCATTGTGGAAGTGTGGCAGGACCAGCAGCGGAAATCACAACCACTTATGTTGCAATCAACGAGAGATCAGAGAGAAGCCATGTGTTTGGAAACGGGGCTCATCTAGTTGAGGGGGCCAACAATAATGTAGCTTCCCAATGTGCAGCAGATGCAGTGGCAACGGGTCCAAGTGGCTGCCAGCACCCACCGAACGCTGATTATTGCTGTACTTTAGAACCCAAACAACAGTCAGAGGTCCATTTAACCTGCAGTCGGTCAGCAGCGGCCGGTGAAGGTAAGCGCAGTGGGGCGCGGCGCGGCAGGGAGAGGGGGATGTCAACAGATGACAGAATATGGCAAATACAATAAATAAAAAACTCCTATTCCTCCCTCCCCTCCCCCCTCCTTTCCCTCCTTATCTCTTCCCCTCTCTTGTTTTCCTTAACGTTAACATTTTCTTAAAAATGCTTTTTGGGTTCCTAACATTTATATTAGCAGTGTTAAGGTTTTTCACTGAATTTCTGTATTGTTTCAGTGTATGCTAATATCTCCTTTTTGTTATCAAATTCTTCAATAAAGCTTTCAAACATAACAAAAAAAACTCCTATTCCGTTGTCTGTTGACATCCCCCCGCAGCCCCCAGCCCCACCGCACTTACCTGCACTGGCTGCTGCTGCAGTCACTTGAGTCTGAGACTACTTGGGGTCAGGATAGGCCACTCAATTGCTTAGAACTAAAAAAGTCCTTGAAGAGGGTAAGACGAGAATGACCACAGTACTCCAAGACTAGAATGTGCATACCCCTCAAGGGACAAACCTAGCCTTTAGGTGTTGGAGCACATTGCAGATTAAGCAAAGTAGAAAATGTCATTCCCTGGTGTGGGTTGTTTGGCAGTTCAGACCTTTAGGTGCCTACAGACTGGCTGCGACAGCAGTGTACTGACTGGTAGAATCATCATCATCATTGAGATGTACTTTATAAGATATTTGCGAAAATAAAGGTTTTATGATGCTGATTGGTAGAATGCGTGCAGATCTCTGAGTGAGGTCCAGTACCAGGTGGTAGGGCAGGCAAAGAAAGTCCAAAAATAGGTTGAAGTTGATTTTCAACAGTAGCTTTAGCAAAACTGTTCAATCCGAGCAGTGTTAAAAAACATTTCAGTAAACTTTCTAATCTAGGATAGATCACCACCACAAAATCCGAAGATGGAGGGCAGCCAATATCTCAACTCACTTCTAGCCCACCACTACCGAAATCAGATGCACCTACAGGTCAGATTAGCGTCACAGGATTGGTTAGCTCATTGAGGACAACAAGGATGCAGATCCTGGGAAAGAGTGATTGGTCCTTGTGTGTACCTTTCAAAATCTTCGGCCAACTTGGGGGCATTCTGAATGATATTCCCTGTCATATTTATTGAATGGAGACAGCAGCAGGCTCTGCGGATATCTAAGTATACTCATGTCTCCTCATGTCCATATCTTCACACGTCTCCCCAATTTTCCATGTCTCCCCTGTGTCATGGGCAGATTCCATCATTAAGTTACTGCGTTCAATAGGTTGGTGAGTGCAAGATCGGTCAAATCCACATCAGCAAATCCTTGCTAATACATGGTTTATTTCCACCTTCGCCTCTACAAAGAGCCGGCGGCTAACATCTGCTAAAGATGCCCTTTCTCCAGTGGGGAGGTTAGGTCGAGTGGTAAATGTGCCAGCGGCGTGAATTTAGTTTAGTGCTTGATGGACTTTTATATTAATCTGTCCACAGTAAAGCGCTCTCAGGAGAGCATGGTTATACAATTCATGATGCAGATACCTAAAGAAGCCTAGGTAATGGTTTTAGCTGATGTATCAAATGGCGTATGCTGCCCAGAGACAAAATGTGCAATATCACTCAATTATCTATTATAAAAATGCCTTTGAAAGAATGTTATATTGCTGTCCCAAAGTTTCATTGCTATCTACAAACTATAACCATTTAGATGTAGTTGTGATATGTGTGTACTGTGGGAAAATAAGTATCCCCTAAAGAACGCCGAAATTGACCACCTCATGACTCATCAGTTAATGAAGGACAGCTTATTTTGAACCTTTATTTCTTTAATAAGAATCAAGTCAAGTATATATTTTAAAATAAATACATATATGTACATACATTTTATTATATTGTATATATGTTATATATATATTAAATTACATATATACAATTTCTATTCTGAGTGGGTTACCATCCGATCTACCTCATGAATATTAAAAAGATGGGTTCAAATTGAGACTTACTCTGATTTGATGCCACTACAAGGCTGGTGGCCTGCTGGGGTCAGCAGACCACCATGGGCATGGGCGTGATTGCACTTAAATGAAGTAAACTCTTTTTTTTAAATCAGACCTTTTTTTCTTAAATGAAACGGACCAGCGCTGGAACACTGACTACTTTTTTACTTTATTTCACAAAGGACGATTCTCTTTCAAAAATGGCTTACAGCCCCAATTTGGGAGATTAAAGGGCTTTGCTAATTCTTTCAGTGAGTGAACTCCCATGAAACCAAAAGCATTAATACAGCCATGAAGGTATTGAAATAAAAACGAAGGGCCATGTTTATCATTATTACTGGCAATGCAACTCAGTAAGACACCTTGCTGCGCTGCATGAAAGGAAGAAGACTGGAATGAAACATATCTACCAAGGTATTGCGCATTCCTGCTCTCTGCCTGCGCTTGCTCACAAACTGCTGCCTAATGCCAACGCAGGCACCTTTGCACCATGGTTCAAGGGTGCTTGTGTTACAGGCAGGATTGTTTTTGTACAGGAAGGAACACCTCCCTGCAAAAAATCAAACATCTAAGGTCTTTTCCTTTTTCTTTATGTGCTGCAGAATACAGCACATGTAGAAAGCAGAAAAACGAGAAAGAATACAGATATTTCACCTCGTTACGCCTCCCTTGGGAAGGCGTACCATTCTGATGCATTGCCAGGTCTACCTCTCACGGTAAATTTGGGACAGCTTCGGAATCCATCGGTCGATTCATGAGAACACCGACGCTCCACCCGTAGAATGTCTCCTTGGGGTAGAGTAACGCAAGGCAGTGACTTGTACTGCATTGCGTTACTCCAGATTTACCATGCCACCAGGCTCCGCAAGGTGGCCTTGGGTGGCTTGGTAAATTCCGTTCTAGGTTGTGCGTCACTCTGCACCCCTTGCACGGCACAAGGGCGAAGCACAAATTTTATAAATATGCTCCTAAATGCAGTTTCAATTTGCATGCAACAGACCTTTGTAGTTGGTGGAGGAAAAAGAGAGTTAGCATTCAACAAAACAGTTTAAATTTGTGTAACCCATTTGGCCACACAAGAAGGACCAAGAATCAGTAACTAATGTCAAAGGGTTTACTGCAAATTAGCGATCGATTCAAATCCATGCAAATTAATCATTGATCAGATACAGAATTCCTAAAGGGCGTTAGTCTATAAAGTAAATCCAGTTCAATAGCATCACAAACTGACAAGCACAGCAGGAGCCTAGACTGATAAAACTACCAGTATGGTAGAGGTGTTGGAAAGCCGATTAATGCAGATCAAAGATGCAATGGAAGAGTTGGTTGCCTTCTTCTTGTGCAAAAATTGACTCCTATTCATCTCTGACACATTGGTCATGAAGATAGCCTTTTTACAGGTGAAATATGAAATTACTGCAAGGGACTTGATACGATTGTGGGTTTTGTCAATCTCTAAGTGGCGCAACAGAGCAGAATATATGCTTATTCGTAAGTTAAGTCTGCCAGATCCTTTGAGGATAATCTGTGCAAGTTTTTGGAATAGCCCTTGCAACGAGGTATGTATGGGGTGCTGAGCTAGACTAGCCAGGTCTCCTCTGGGGAGCCGATGTGTGGGGTTTAGACGTGTAAGCTCCAATGTAGTTTGCAAGAGTGTTATTTCATCTCATTGTTTCTTAGCTTCTCTCTTCTTTCTCTCTTTGGCCATGGTGGCCCTTTGTGTTATTACAAGAGAACCTAATTTGATTGAGGATATGACTAATATATGATTTTCTGTAATTTGGCGGTTTGTTTGGATGTGAAATGGAGAGTTGCTGTGTTCCATAGTTTTGCTTAATAAACAAATTGAAATATCAGTATTTATTCATCGACACTCAAAGACACCTATGATCGGAACCCAAAACTACTGGCTTCTGGCACTGATAATCATTTGGAACAACAGAACTGAGACATTAAAGCTCAATTTACTGCTTCAGCTTGTAAAAAAGTAAGATGTATCCTAAACATAGCCAAAATAGTCAAAGTATTGCACCATACATAGGGCCAGATTTATCAAATAGTTGCATCACCCTTGCGCCACACAATGGAGCGAAATGGAGACGCAACTACTAAGTTAGATTTATCAAGCCACACAAGGCCCTTTTGCGTTGCCCTGCATGACTTTATAAACCTAGAGTAACGCAACGCAGCTCAAATTGCTGTGTTGTGTTGCTCTGCCCCAGGCAGTCGTTCCATGAGTGGAGCATGGGTGGTACCACAAATCCATCTATGGATTTTGGCACATTCCAAGATTTACCAACAGGGGTAGACCTGGGAATGTATCACAATGCTACGCCTCTCCAGGTGAGGCGTAACGAGGAGAAATATCTCTATTGTTACTTCCTCTATATATGTGTGCTAGAAAGAGGACAATGCCTCAGAGGATTGTTTTTGGGCAGGAAGGTGCCCCTTGCTGCACAAAAACAATCCTGCTTACAACGCAGGGCAAGGGTGTCTGCGTTGGCGCTAGGCAGCACATTGTGCGCCAGCGCAGGGAAAAGACAGGAATGCGGCACATAATGTTAAATACAGAGCATTCCTGCCCTTTTCCTATCGCACAGCGCAGCAAGGTGACTTGCTGCGCTGCATGAGTTTTTGATAAATGTCCCGACTAATTCGTAATGAGACACTAGATTCCAGCAATGGTTATCAATTTTACACAAAGGACGAACAAGTAAGGCCCTGAATGGTTTCACGAAGAGACTCCAAACCCCCTCACTTGTGGGGATTATCAGCGGCGGCCAGTGCAGGTAAGTACGGTAGGGCAGGGTGGGCGGCAAGTCAACAGACAACAGAATATGATTAATGTATTTATTTAATTTTCCCTATTCCATCGTCTGCTGACTTCCCCCCCTCCCGCCCGCCACGCTTACCTGCACAGGCCGCTACTGGGGATTATACTCTTATGCCCTCCCTGTGTATACCCTCCAATCCGCAAGTGCCATCTTATCTGCAGTCCATCACCCCTCCATTGCTTTGGCTGCTCCCCCAAAAAGAGTCTGTTGAAGGATGAGGAATAATGGGGAAGCGGGACTGGCATCACTTACTGAGTCCTTCACAGCACTTTTAAGATCTCCCATCTAATAATGACATCTACGTTGCGTTGGCGAGGGAGCTTTTATTAATTTGCACTCGACGTTGATTCTTCTGTGCTCCAAAAATGGGAGCTCTCTCATTCTCTGAAAGATTTAAACATCTCTAAACTTTAGTTCACGCCTAATAAAAAGAATTCCCTAACAGTTCCCAAGTATCTCTCACGTCTGCCTAGTTTCCCTCTAAATGACTCCAGGTCATTGAGAATCCCAGCATTTCACTCTTTCTTTTTCTGTACACAATTACGGGCCTCTATTCTGCCCTAAGGACACCATTTTTGCACCACTACTATGATGCTTTTGATTTCATTCCGGCAACCACTCATGCCAGTTGGTCCCCTTGACAATTTATAGATAAATATTATTTTTTTGGTCACTGTCCCATAATTTACAATGATCTGACCCGTGTCCTTTTATGTTTAGTTTTGTACATTGAGTCGCGACCACCCCCGCTAACAACATGGACGAAGAGTGAAGACTCGAGTGCACCTTAGAATTGTACAGAGGGATATATTGGATGACGTATTGACAACCTGGCCTCAAACATGTCATTGAGACTATGGGACAGATGCACTAAGAATTGATTTGCAATAAGTGGTTGCAAATTACGCACCTACTTTTTGCAAATTAATTTAGAATTTGACATCCAGCCTATGTTCAATTAGGTCAGTTTACAAAATCACTATTCAAAGTGGGCCGCAGTTCGACGTCACTCCCCTCAATAGTATTTATTTGGTAGCTCATAAATTGTGATTCACTCTGATTGAATGGTATTACATGGATGGTAGCCTGTTGTGGTGACCAGAGCACCATGGCATGTGATCGCATTTAATTAACTAAAAAAAAAAATACAGCCAATTTACCTAAAAGAAAGGAGTCTGTTTGGAAAAAAGGGTACAATTTCAAAAAAGTTTGTTTAAGAGTTGCCAGCATTCCCCTGGACCACTGCCTCTACCAGACAAACTGTTTTTTTTTAATCCACAAATGGGAAGGGGTCACCTTAGAATATCCTTCCCCTTTGAAAATGGATGAACTCCTTTGATTAGTGGAAAACGTTTTCATGGATTATGACCTAAATTGAAACCTCACAGTTTTTGAGATTTGGTATGCATTTGGTATGCATTTTAAAATTGATTTTGTGATTCTGTAAGCACTTTCTGCACTGCACAATGAGCTAGTTACTTAAAAGGCATTTATCAGTTGTAAATTCTGTGAAATAGCAAATCGCTGGATTTGCGACTGCCAAATGGCTTCCTACATCTGATCCATATATTTATAGCATCTCCTTAATATTGTTGGTTCCAGATTTATCAATATATGTCACAGTGCAACACAGCAAGACAACTTGCTGTTCTGCATTAAATGGAGAGGGCAGGAATGCACCATGTTTATCAAGATATGTCCGATTCCTGCTTTCTCACTGCACTGGCCATGGTGCAGGGGTGCCTGCATTGCAGGGAGTATTGTCTATGCACCAGAGGGTCACCTTCCTGTACAAAAACAATACTTAGAGGATTTTTCCTCTTTCTATGTTTTCTGCAGAATGCAGCACACTTAGGGTCCTGATTACGAGATTAGATGTTATTTATTGCACATAATAAATAAGGATAGCACGGGTAGAGCTTTTTATCATGTGTGATAAATAACACCTATTATGAGTTTGTGAGGAATAACATGCAACTTTTGGTGTTTAATGCACTAAAATCTGCTTGATACAATAAATACCGTACAATTTCCTCTGTGAAGTTTCGGAGGGTATAATCTGCCTCAATTTACCAACAGTTGAAGTATTTAACTATTGCGTTAATTACAGCCAAACTCGGAATTTCAACACTTGCATAAACAGGGGTTTATGCAGGGGTCGGAATTTACTGGCACACTCATAATCAGGACGTTAGAAAGAGGAAACAACCTGGAGAAATAAAGATAGTTCTTCTTATTGCACCTCTATCGGGAAGGCATACAATTTTGACAAATTCCCAGTTTTACTTTTCTGGGTAAATCTGGAAATGTGTCAAAATACATGGATGGATGGGTGGGAACACCCAATTACCACCCATGTAAAACCTTCCCGGCACAGTGTAACGCAAGGCAGCAACTTGTGCTGCCATATGTTACTCCAGATTTACAAAGCCTAGCTTGGCCACGCATGGTGGCTTTGCGTATCTTGGTAAATCTGACTTAAAGATTGCATTGCCATTGCGTCACCTTGTGGGATTTACGGCCCTTTAACAAATCTGGCCCTTAATATCTTATGAAGACAATAGAATATATTAGAAAGACTTCAGCAGGCAGGAGAATTTTTATTCATCCATCACTTTCGTTAATCTTTGTAGCATGGAGCCTACTGGCAATGTTGTCCAATCTGAGGAAACTAGCATGTATGTAATTTGCCCATTAAAAAACAAAACTTTCATTTTGGGTCACACCACACGGCATCAGTAAACTCCAAGGACCTATTAACTGGTGTCTAGACTTAGATGCAAGAAGTGTTTCTGCCACACAGGCCTGCAGTGGCAAATGAACATGAAGAGGAGACATCCAAAGTCCTCCACATTCAGCATGCCTCATTTTAATCCAAAATCCATCACTTTTGGCGCCATCCACTGCTGAAAGACCCCATGTCATGTTTTCAGCAACATCTGGCCAAGGCATTCTGCAGCACACATAGAAAGAGGAATAGGCCTCAGGGAATTGTTTTGTGCAGGAAGGTGTTCCTTCCTGCACAAAAACAACCCTGCATGCAACAGAGGCATCCTTGAACCATGGTGCCAGGGTGTCTGCGTTGGGGCTAGGCTACCAAAAGGGCGCTAGCGCAGGGAAAAGGCAGAAGTACACCATATTGACTTAAATAATGCGCATTCCTGCCCTGTCCCTGTTGCAGAACAGCACAGCAGGGTGACTTGCTGCGCTGCACTGCCTAACAAGTTCCCAAATAGGTCCCTAGGTGCGCAAGTTGAAATATACGTAAAATAATATAATTGCACTCACCTTTGTTCAAATAACTTTTCAGATTTTTTTTTTGATGTTGCCTCTATCCCAGAATGTGTTCTGATCTTAGATTTCTGTTGCCTCTATCCCAGAATGTGGTCTGATCTTAGATTGTGACCCAGCCCCTTTCACCATCAGACGGAGTCAATATACTGTGGGCTGTACAGTTTCTGGTTGCCTGTTCTTCACTACAGTCAACTCGCCATTTTATGTTTGTTATTATTCTTATTGATCTTGACACATTGTTCCTCACTTGTACAAATTGATCACTGCGCTGTCTTCACTATTGTTGTGCAACCAGATATTCCTTTTAATGATATAAATGTATACAATCAGTAAATCCTGAGCGAGCATTATTTTGCCCACACGGTAGCCTATAAAATAAAGGGTAGCTCAATTTCTAAGTGGATTCCTTCTCCAGAGCAACGTTAGAGTTCTGTCACACGTTTGCCTCTCTCCTAACCTAGGACAACAACCACAAAAATTGTCCATGGATAATATGCACAGTTTTTCTTTTTAAAGCAAATGTATGGAAAGATGTTGTCAATCTAGATGTAACATATACAGTGCTTAATATGTACCGGTGTTAGCTGATGCTGAGTGTCGATATGCATTCTTGGATGTCGGGACACATTGGGGCATATTTACAATAAATGCCGTTTTATAACTTCTATGTGTGCTGTTTAATGCAGCACACATAGAAGTTGCAAAACAGCATGTTTTTTAGAATGATTGTTTATGTGCAGGAAGGGGGACCTTCTTGCACATAAACAATCATAGGCAATTTGCTGTTTCTATGTGTGCTGCAGCACACATTGAAACAGCAAAAACGAGGAAAAATAATGCATTTTGTTTCGCCTGTTTAAGACCAGGTTTTTCCTGGTCTTAATTTTGGCACTGCCTCCTATTTACGCTGCCCTTGTAAATAGGGGGCAGCGTCAAAATCAATGGGTGTTGAGGTGGAACGCCCAGAGCTACACCCACTGCCCACCCCTTTCACGCTAAGCATAGCTTGAAAGGGGCCTTATTTACAAGGCAGCATTAAGCCACGTTAAGTGGCTTAATGCTGCCTTGTAAATAAGACAAAGCCCATTTCGCCACGGAAACGTCACAAAAAGTGATGTTTCCGTGGCGATAGGGGCTTGTACATATGCCCCTAGGCGTTTCAAGCTAAGCCACAAATAGATGTGTTTATAACAGTGAATCTCAAATTGTTCCATGTCAGGAGATAGCTCTTCCAGTCCTATGTTGTTCCTTGCTGTCCGATCACCTTTTTTACTTTCCCCATTTGTTATTGCAATGTAATAAAAGAATAAGAAATCTAAAACGACTATTTACAAATGAGGTACGTTTAAACTTGATCGACCCTTTCCCAAAAAACCCTCTTTTCCACAAAGACAGTGTCATCATATGGCTTTGGGGGGCTCTGGGCAAAACATAGTTGGGGGTCCCAGTCCGGAAGAAATGTGACATTTTTTACCTATTACCTGCTGCTTAGAGCTCGTGTGATGTCAAACTGTACCAAATTATATGTTAATCTTTAACAGGGTCACAAAACAACATTTGAATTATATCTTGCCAGAGAACCCAAAAATCCTTAAGATGACAATGGGTAGAGGGACAGAGTAAGATGTAGAGGTGCGTAGATAGGTATAGATAGATAACTAGAAAAGACAGGGAAAAATAGAGGGAAAGTTAATTTTCCCAAGGGGCAGCTTGGAACGTTAGGACCCTGGACAATGGCCACTTTGCCAATGCTTTGAAATGTCTCTGTTCAAAAAGCAGTGCTTGGCTGAGAATTTATATAGAGACTTGTAAATATTTATAGAAGCTAGCCCTAAATACTGAAGCTTTGAATTTATAAGGAAAACAGGAATAAGCTGTTGTCCCAGATTTACTAAGCCTTTGCATTTTCTTTGAGTCACACAAGGCGACGCAAGGAGAAAACTAAGATTGACTAAGATTTACTAAGCCACGCAATGGGCGATTTGAGCCACCTTGTGTCGCTATGTAAGGAAATGTAACACAACACAGAGGCTAGAGCTGCGTTACATTACATTTAAGCTGGTAAGCGTTCCATGGGTGGAGCTTGGGCTTTCCTGTGCATTGAGCCATGGATATGGCACAATTTGAGATTTACAAAGGTTTGTAAACCTGGGATTGCGTCAAATCGGTATGCCTCCCAGAGGATGACATAACAACGTGAAAAATCTTTTTTCTCCTCATTATTTCCTCTTTCTATGTGTGTTGCATTCTGTATCATGCATAGAACAAAGAAAATGCCTCTAAGGATAGTTTGTGTGTGGGAATGCATCCCTTCCCGCACAAAAACAATCCTGCACTTTATGCACGCATCCTTGGACTATGGTGCCCGGCTGCCTGCATTGGCCTTAAGCAACACACAGTGCACCAGAGCAAGGATAGAGCAGAAATGCTACATATATTTGTAAATATGGAGCATTTCTGCGCTGTCTGCTTCACGCAATGCAGTGCAACAACTTTGTTTACTGCCCTATGTTGCATGAAACATTAGTAAATATGCCTCATACTATCAAAAGGGACAGCTTAGACACATTTCTCACTAGCACAAGTACACTGCCCTTTGTTTGACAGCTGACGGTATCCCACCAAGACAGATCAGCTATAAAAACTGAGAAATCTGTGTGACTTAACCATTACGCTGCAGGGTTGGGTGAATTCTAATTTGCACTAGTATCACATGCAAGGTGTGACCCTTGGCAGACCTACACACAGTTGCGGCTAGTATTCGGGAAAAGTGGCGGGCGGGGAAAGAGGGTGAGTCACAAAACAAAAAAAGTTAAATAAAAAAACTTTCCTGAATTCCGCTGCATTGCCGCTCCTCTGGCTCCCCTGCAGGCATAGGCTCAAAGACAGCCCTGCGTCCAATCCTGACGCTGCTCTCACAGCATGAGAGCGGTGTCTGGAGTGGCCTAAGCACCCTCGGTCTGCTCTCACAGGAAGGCTGGGATCCTGTGCCTGCTGTCTCCATCCCCGGCAACGCAGCTCGGGTTGGAGACAGCGTCAGTGCGCATAACGGTTTGGCTGTCCTGAGACGGCCGGCCAAACCGTCATAAGCAATGTCGTCAGTGCACCTACCGCCCCACTTCCTGTAGCCCCATGGCCCCGCCCACTAGTCTCCATAGTATGAGAAAAGTAAAACGATAATAAATATGCTTTATTATCATTTTGACCATTAAGGATAATGGGGCAACCCAGTAACCCTCAGAACCTGGGCGTAATAGTGAAAGCAAAGAACAATGGTTCTGTCGGGAAGTAAGCAAACTAACTTGGACATGTACTGAATACACTTTAGCACTATACAGGACACACACAGACCCAAAGAAACAGAACTGAATTCGTGTTACTGGATGGAATAATATTAATTATTGTAATGAAAACACCGAAGTGTTTACAGGGTAAACCAACCAGAATACACATACAAAATGGAACAATTGGTGAAACAGTGATTACTTAAACAAAAAAATCACATATAACAGATATGTACAATAAACAATACATAGAGATAATAAACAAACAGATCCAGCTTGAAGTACATAGGCCACTATAGGTTGTGATTTCCTTGTTCTATATGTGGATTTGCACGGAAGCATAGGACAGGTAACGTCGACGTTTCGACCCAATATGGTTGTGCCAATTAGTATGCATCAAAGGGGGTCTTCATCAGGACAAGGAATAGGTTGGGGACCTGTAAGCGCAAAGAGTTTGGTGTCAGGGCAATGTGTGCGTCACATGTAAAGGAAATGGTTAAATTCCCTTGTGCGGCAATATAGCTCACCTGGGAAAGCGATTTAATTAATTGGAAATAGATTCCTCGTGTCTCTTATGCGGGGCGCCGACATCAACTTTGGTGGTAAATTCTGTTCAAATTCTGCAAAAATAAAGAGGAGGGGCTGTTGCACGAATTAAACAGACTACGTGTCAACGTAATTAAAGTATGACCGGTTTAAAAGAAAAGCACGTACCTGTAGGACGGTAATTTTGATTTGAAAAGGGGAGTGGTGCTGTCTCAACAATCGCCACGTACTGCGGACAAAAAAGGGGGGCACTATGATTAAGGTTGCCAAGGAGGTTAAATTAGAAGGGGTAATAATCGCTGGCGAGATATCTAAGGACATATGTACACATTAATACATCAACCAATGCAGGGAACAGCATAAATTAAGCTATTTATAGTAAAGGACTGTCATCCCTCCAATTATTACCATTTAAAAATGGGGGCCATACCGGAGGCAATTAGACACTTGTAGCAAAATCGTTAAACAAGGATACTAAGTTATAGGAATGCTGAGCGCTGGAAAGCAACATTAGGTAGAGCAATCACGGCACAGTAGTTTCACAACATCTTAGTGAAACTGAGCGAAAGAGCCATGACGTTAGTTAAACAACTTTAAAGGAGTTAAAAATACCAAACACTGGGAAGTAACATTAGGTGGAGCAATTACGGCACAGTGGTTTCATACCATCGTAGTGAAACTAATTGAAAAAGCCCTGACGTTAGGGTGGAGCCGTAGTGGTACAAGACACAGAAGACTATATAAAAGAGATCAACCAACAACTCAGCTGTCCGGACAGTTACACAAAGATCCCGTGTGATCCTACTAAGGAAATTGCGAAGCTAATCCGTGACCTTACTACTTGCGGTATGGAACAGGGATTCCTTTCAGAATCTGAAAGTAAATTCCTTAACAAAACCAACCCTAGGATTCCTACCATCTATACCATCCCTAAAGTTCATAAAAACCTACAGAAACCTCCCGGAAGACCAATAGTATCTGGCTGTGGCTCCATCTTGGAACCCTTGAGACAGCACCACTCCCCTTTTCAAATCAAAATTACCGTCCTACAGGTACGTGCTTTTCTTTTAAACCGGGTATACTTTAATTACGTTGACACGTAGTCTGTTTAATTCGTGCAACAGCCCCTCCTCTTTAATTTTTGCAGAATTTGAACAGAATTTACCACCAAAGTTGATGTCGGCCCCCCGCATAAGAGACACGAGGAATCTATTTCCAATTAATTAAATCGCTTTCCCAGGTGAGCTATATTGCCGCACAAGGGAATTTAACCATTTCCTTTACATGTGACGCACACATTGCCCTGACACCAAACTCTTTGCGCTTACAGGTCCCCAACCTATTCCTTGTCCTGATGAAGACCCCCTTTGATGCATACTAATTGGCACAACCATATTGGGTCGAAACGTCGACGTTACCTGTCCTATGCTTCCGTGCAAATCCACATATAGAACAAGGAAATCACAACCTATAGTGGCCTATGTACTTCAAGCTGGATCTGTTTGTTTATTATCTCTATGTATTGTTTATTGTACGTATCTGTTATATGTGATTTTTTTGTTTAAGTAATCACTGTTTCACCAATTGTTCCATTTTGTATGTGTATTCTGGTTGGTTTACCCTGTAAACACTTCGGTGTTTTCATTACAATAATTAATATTATTCCATCCAGTAACACGAATTCAGTTCTGTTTCTTTGGGTCTGTGTGTGTCCTGTATAGTTCTAAAGTGTATTCAGTACATGTCCAAGTTAGTTTGCTTACTTCCCGACAGAACCATTGTTATTATCATTTTGGTTTTCAAGTTTTGCAGTTGCTGCTGGCGGAGGTGGGGGGGGAGGCAGGGGAGGCGACGCACCTCCGCCATAGCGTAGGAGCCGAAGCTGCCTACACACTCTCCAGACTATATAGTCCCTTGGTGCTTTACTGTAATTGCTATACCAAAATAATTCAAAAGTATTGATTTATTAAACATGAGAGGATGAAATGCTGAGACAGTCTGCCAGATTGTAACATGTGGCTCTTGACGGCCACACACAGAGCAGCAAGTTTACAAGCCCTGAGCAGCTGCTATATCATTCGCCTCCTATTGTGTTTCTTCTTCATTGGCTGACACAGTGGTGAATGTTAAGAAATAAACAGCACAAGCGTGCACTTCCCAAGCACTACGGTGTAAACCACCACCACACTTAATAGATCACATAATTAGTAACAACTCATGCTGTAGGGTTGGTGAGACCTCAAGCATGGGCACAGTGTGAGCAGGCGGCAGCCCCCAACAAAAGCATGTAAGCCCTGGCACCTATATTTGTTAACAAAAAAACATAGCAGTGAGTGCATTAAGTAGTATTTCCTGCTTCCGGAATAGCCCAAAAATCACATGATGAAATGACACCAAACCTGACAAGAGGTCAATGGACATTGATTTCCGATTGCTCTGTGTGATTTTGTGTAAATTTGTCAAGCTGTTTTCGAAATATCCGCAAAAGGAACATTTATAGATTTCTGATAGTTTGAGTTTTTAAATTGGATTTCAAATCAAAATCCCTTTTTCTGATCGGTATGGAAAAGCAAAACAACAGGTGGTAAAACTTGCGAGTAGGCACAATTGCAGTGTGACTCACGCAAGCACTGAACTGTGAAAACCCATCATTTGCATTCATAAAGGGTATGTGGCGGACACACTCTACTACAGAAAGAATGAGACGAGTACAGGCAAAGGAGGGGAAAGCGTCTTCTTTTTCTTTTTTATAGGCTTTGGGGCACATGCATCAACATAAGGTATTGCGATTCCATAAAAGGAATTTTTTAGAAATCGCTATTTAGGAATCGCAATTCCTTATGCATGTAGGAATCGCAAAAAAAATTGAGATTCCTACATATTCCTTAATTGCAAATTGTAAATTGCGATTCGCAATTAAGGAATGCCTTCCCATTCATTCCTATGGGCCTAGAGGCCCATAGGAATGAATGGGAATCGCAAGCGCAATAGGTAATCGTAAATTGCGCATGCAATATCAAGGTTGCAAGGGTGCCAAAAGGACACCTTAATGCACCCCTGAAATTGCCATGTGACCACATGTTGCACACACACATGCCCCAAGGCCATGTGTGTGTGTAACATGGAATTTTGAAAAATGCTCTTTAGTGCATTTTTCAAAGTTTTCGATAATTACCATCAACTTTAAATTGATAGTAATTTGCCATACCTAATTGCAAAAGCGCAATTTAAAATTGCATCATGCATTGCATTTAGGGAATTGCAATTTGTTATTCCCTAAATGCAGTTGCAATTTAAGTAATTGAAATTTGCATTTGGGTTGATGCATCCCAAATGCAAAAATACCGGTCACAAAGGGGCAGATTCTGCAAATCTGCCCCTTTGCGAGTGGTATTTAGAATGATGCACATGCCCCTAAATTTGGATAGAGGACTTGTGAATCCGAGATTAGCAAGACAATATACATTTTTTTTATATTTCAATATTCCCTTACTTTATTATTCCAACTGCTATCCCTGAACCAGAACTAGATATTGCTGCACTCAGGACATGGCCCTCAGCCATACTTTGTTCCCAGTGACAGTTGGTACTGGCATATAAGGAATGCAGCCATAGAAAAATATATTTTTTAATTATTAATAACCTTACTTTCATAACGAATCCCTATCAAACTTTACAATGTTAGTTCATCTGAGTTTGATCTTGGATAGTTGTCTACATATTGGGCAAGCATCAAGTGTAATATTATGGGTTCACAAAACTGTCCCCCAAAATTTGCATTTCTTATTTAAAGTCACTGGTACGTGCAGGGCAAGGAGCAGGAGGTACTTGGCACAAGGTGTGCTCAAGTGCCACTTCCTGTGATGAGTGGCCACTTGCCATGGCCTCAGGCTGCGCACAGAGGGCAGTTGTGCCGGAGGTACTTGTAACTGAAGTCCATGCCCTGATCATATATAATGCTTAAGAACCACAATTGATGGACATAATGCAGAACAAACCAAAACATTCACCCCCAGTCAAGAGATCTGGGTTAAATCCATCATTCTTTTGCTCACCATGCCACCTCAGTTTAGACTTAGCCATATGCAAATCAGTCTTGACCCTGTGCCTCATGGGAACAGTCCAGCCCGAACTGCAAAGCCAGGTCCTCCCTGGACCGGAAACAAGCATCCTAGGACAGGTTTCGGGGTTTCACCCCTCTTCAGCCAGGATAGCTTGATTCCAGTGGCACAGTGAGCCCAGGTCCCACGTCTGGGCATACCTGGTGCACTTAGGGCGAGAAAGCAAAAGACACACAATTGATGGACGTAATGCAGAACAAATCAAAACATTCACCCCCAGTCAAGAGATCTGGGTTAAATCCATCATTCTTTTGCTCAACATGCCACCCCAGTTTAGACTTGGCCATATGCAAATCAGTCTTGACCCGGTGCCTCATGGGAACAGTCCAGCCCGAACTGCAAAGCCAGGACCTCCCT
Organism: Triturus cristatus; assembly: GCF_964204655.1. Classification (NCBI taxonomy): domain Eukaryota; kingdom Metazoa; phylum Chordata; class Amphibia; order Caudata; family Salamandridae; genus Triturus; species Triturus cristatus. The sequence continues at coordinate 804,194,328 of NC_140592.1, read as the reverse complement.
GGACCGGAAACAAGCATCCTAGGACCGGTTTCGGGGTTTCACCCCTCTTCAGCCAGGATAACTTGATTCCAGTGGCACAGTGAGCCCAAACAAACGATGGATTTAGGCCCAGATCTCTGTACTGGGGTGAGTGTATGACATTGTTCTGCATCCTGTCCATCAACAGTTCTTTTTGCATTTGTCAACCCGAGTGGGACGGGTATGCTCAGACGTGAGTCATATATAATGCTTGCCATGGCTACAGGCTGTGCCCGGTATTTATTTGGGGAGCAGACACTTGGCACCAGTTGCTTCTACGGCCAAACTGGGCTTGCTAGATATGCCTGAAGGCCCCAATAGCTTCTATCTGATTAAACATGACTCTATCTAAACCGATTACCATTGAGAGGGGCATGAGACAAATTTTTTTTTGTCCTGTGTCCTATGTGGCATATATCTTGAAATGTTCAACCTAAGATTACTATCAAACTGTTTAATTTATTTAAAAATGGATGATGCACAATTTGTCATTGACATCTCAATATACATACTAAGGCCCAGATTTACAAAGATTTGGTGCAAGGTTTGCATCCCTTTTTTGATGCAGACCCCACGCAAAATCTATTTGGGGTTTTACAAAGCAATTCAAATTGTGATTTGTGTTATTGTGTAAAAAAAGAAAAAAAACTAAGACAGCACATTGCTCTGTCTTGAGTTACTTTGCATCAGCGAGGCATTCCATGGGTGGTGCATGGGCGCTCCCATGCACCCACTCATTAATTTTGACGGTGTTGGAAATGGCCCATTTGGCAAGGTTATCTCCAAACTTTTTGCTTCTTCAACCTATTTTTTCTTGACCTGATTTTGATGGCTATAGGACTCTGGGCACTTTACCACTGCCGATCAGTGCTAAAGTGCATATGCTCTCTATGTAAAGTAAGATTATAATAGGTCATCCTTGATTGCCATGTTTGATTTACTGGTAAGTCCCTAGTAAAGTGCACTAAGTATGCCAGGGCTTGTAGACAAATGCTACTAGTGGGCTTGTAGCACTGGTTGTGCCACCCACATAAGTAACCCAGTAAATGTGTCTCAGACCTACCACTGTAGTGTCTGTGCGTGCTGCTGTTAACTGCCATGTTGAGCTGGCAAGTGCACCCACTTCCCAGGCCCTAACCTTCCCTTTTCTTACATGTAAGACACCACTCAGGTAGGCCCAAGGTACCCTCATGGCCAGGGTACAGTGTATGTGAAAGGAAGGACATGTACTAGTGTGTGAGATGTCCTGATAGTGATATTGAAAGGCTATCTGTCCCATAAGCTAACATGGGAGTTAATTGTAACATCTTACAAGTATAACTTTCCATTGAGACAAGATCGAGAAATTAAGTTTAGGTTCTCTGTACTCAGAATGTAATAACACATCTTTTTAGGGAGATGATTATTAAATTGTGTGCTTGAAAATAACACTTTTAGAAAGCGGACAGTCTTTAAGCATCCTCTGTGCCTCGGCTGTTTGTGGATCGGCTGTCTGGTTTTAGAGTGACAGGTGCTTGGGAGGTGCATTCACTGTAGAAAGGCACGGGGAGTTGAAGTGTGTCCTGCCTTTCCTGGGTGACTCAGAGCTGAGCTGAATAGACCTTGGCTGCATTTAGAGTGGTGGGAGGAATTTCACTTACACCTGATTAGGCAGTGTCTCCTCTGCACATTGCTGTCTCTACCTCCTGTAGTGAGGCTGGGCCAGAGAGGTCAGAACTGGTTTGGAGACCCTTGCACATAGAGAACAAAGACAAAATGGGATATAAGTAGTGGACCTTAAACCCCAGAACTTTAGATCACTTCTGGAATCAAGAGGAACCTTTGCCAAAGAGAAGAGTTGGAGAGCTGTAAGGGGGAATACTACCCCTTTGCTGTGTGCTGTTGGCCTGCATTTGCTGTTTAAGCCAAAGGAAGAAGACTGGAACTTAGCTGTGGATCTGCTTGAAGAAGAATATCCAAGGGCCAGTGTGTGCTGGCCTCCTGTTCTGAAGTCTCAGAGGCACAAAGACTTCACCTCCCAGTTCCCCTGAACTCTATTGCTGACAGTTCTGACAGGAGGTGCCTATTCCTGTTTTGGGCCTCTGGAGGTTGTTCCTACTGTTGGGCGCTGGAAGAAACTTGAAAGACGCAAGTAAACCTGTTTCCGACGCCATCAGGAATGCTGCTGTGATGCTGTGACCTGCACCAAGGCCAGCGGCACTGCTAGTGAAGTGCACAATGCACCTCCTGGCCTGCACCACAGCTCCGACGCCCTTCGATGCCTGTAGTTATCGCCATTCCCAATGCCAGCGCTTGCGCCGACTCGATCACCATCAGCGCCTGCATCCTGTTATTGCAGCACCAATAACTGCTGAGGGTGACTCCACGAACTCGCCGACCAACGCCTCACTGCCGACGCAACCGACTTCCCCTGTCCTGGACACGACACGTCGTCTCCTTGCAGACACAACGTCTTACCTCCTCTGTGGCAGCCAGGAAGCCGGCCTCAACCTCGGCACCGAAGCATCACCCCCACAACGCCGTGCATCGTCATAGACTTTGTTTCCAAGGTACTGTTTATTTGGTGGTCCATGTGACTGGAAGCTGCGCAGCTCTCGGTCAGCTCTGTACTAAGGATTTATTTCTGTCACGACATCGCAATAGCCCCAAGTGGGCTATTTGTTTTCTACAAACTTAATTTTTGCAACAACTTTTCTAAAGTCATATTTTATTAGCTGTAAGTAAGATTTTTATTGTTTTCGTCCTGTTGAGTTCAGATAAAGATACTTTATCTTTCTGAACTAGTGTGGTGTCCATTTGTGGTGTTATCACTGTGTTACTGTGTGTTTTGAGTACAAATACTATACATATTGCCTTTGGTATAAGCCTGTCTGCTCGTACCAAGCTACCAAGGGGGTGATCAGGGGTTATCTAAAGTGTGTATCCCGCTTACCCTGACTAGAAGCAAGAGTCCCTACTTGGACAAAGGTACATACCTCTGCCAACTAGAGATCCCATTTCGAACACTGGAGATCAGCGGTGAAGATTCAACATGTATTTGTACTTGACCCACAGTAATTGCTGCACACTACTGGTATAGTGCAGACTATTACACAACCACATACTGTTTTTGTTCTGTTTCTGGTGTCCTCCTAGATGTACTTTTAATACTGAAACTCTGTTTAGCTGTTGCACTTGTGAAGTCTTGACAAAAAATGGATCAACTTCTGGCACCTGTACATCTACATGATGAAGGAGATAAAAGCCTTTTGCAAGGAGGGAGGGCTGCCTGTGGAGAGAAGATACACAAAGAGGGATCTGGAGGCACGCTTGTAGTCTTATGAGTTCAGACTCTGGGAAACAACACTATCAGATGATTCTGAGGAGGAGAACTTCGCTGACAGTGAGGGACAAACAGAGAAAGATGAATGGCTTCTAGCTGTTGAGCGGCGGCTGAGAGAGTTTGACCGGGAACTCAAGAGGGTTGAGGCCAGAAGGGCCATAGCTCAAGAAAAGGAAAAGTGTGTAGTCCATTAAGTGACCTTGGCTGGGCTGGAGGTGAAGTTCAGCTTGAATGGTGGCAGCAAACATTTGGGGGCAGATTTGTTTCCTGGCGCATCCCTGCAAATCAGCAGGGATGCGCCAGGAAAGATGCGTCACGCAATTTTACCCTTGCGCCACCACAGATGTGCCGCATTTACAATGCAGCGCATCATGGCGCAAGGATAAACAGACGCGTTTCGCATCTGATGGCATAAGGGCGGCCCATTGCTGGAGTCGTGTCGCAAGCACGACGCAACTCCAGCAATGCTCAGGGGCTGCCCATACCGAACATGCTGCGTCATGCCTTACGCCTGCTTCAAGCAGGCGCAGGGTTTTGACACAGCAGCGTCGGAAAAGTGACTCAGTGAAATCTTGTAGATTTCACTGCATCACTTTTCCGAGGCTTTTTCCGACGGAACGCCCACCCTGCATACATTAAACCTGACGCAGGTTTAATGTAGCTCAGGGCTTTACAACGTGACGCATCTCCCTAGATGCGTCACGTTGTAAATAAGGCGCAACATGGCGCATGGTTTACGCCGCTGCTGCGTCACAGAAGTGACGCAACGGCGGCGTAAATGCCTCGCAAGGGGCTTGTAAATCGGCCCCTTGATATTTAGTGCAGAGGAAGAAGTACACACACCCAGAGATGTGGCGCCTGACTCAAAGGAGGGGGGTTGACATACACCAGGTGGTTCAGGTTTGATTGGGGACCTGGCACAGGGGATCATTGTCCTAGTGGTGGAAAGGTACCTACCTCTGCCAATTAAAGACCCATATTTCTTAACAGACGGAAACCCATTTTGCAAAGACATGTAGACATGGGTTTGAGACAAAATTGTGTGCTTGTCTGAAGCTGGTGTAAAGAGGAGATACATCTTAATTTCTCCTTCTTACTTCCTCTTTGCACATTCACTGCATTCTGTAGCCCACATACAAAACGGAAAAAGCCTCCAAGGATATTTTATTTCAGGAAGATACCCTTCCAGCACAAAAACTATCCTGTCCATAACACAGGCGCCCATGCACTATGGAGCAAGGGCACTTGTGTTTGCGCTAGGATGCCACAAGTGTGCAACTCTATGGAGATAGCAGAACTACGCAATTTGTTTAAAAATATGGAGCACTTCTATCACCAGGTGATGAAAAGCAGCGCAGCAACTTTGCTTATAGCACTGCATTGTGAAACTTCTTTGTAAATATGCCGCTACCTCTTCATAAAAATACAAAGAAATTCTTGTTATAGAAAGCTCCCATTTCCAGTCACCTAACACATATTTGGAGAGAGAAGAGCACTTCAGTGTAAGTCATCATACTGAATTTGGCCTGTGTATGAGACCAGTTTGGACCACCATTAAGGGATGTACACATTTTCTAAAAATATTGAGGAATAACATGACTGTGTTCTCCAAGTCTGAATCCACTCAGCAGCACCTTTCAATTAGTTTTTTGCATGTGGCTTCACCATCCCTAGCTCTTTATCATTTGTGTGATACTTGCGTTGCGCAGCATGGTGTTCTTTGTGTGCCTAAGGGTGACGTCACCATTGTCCCCTGAAGTACATATGACATTAGGCTAAATTTGAAAATGTTTAGCAGCACATCTCATTTTCACACCGTGTTTTACTTCAGCAATCTAGATAAGCCTGCCCTATGTCTGATTGTGCAGAAACCTAGCACCTCTTCCAACTTCGGAGTCCTTAAAAAGGTCAGCACTTTCCCTTAATTTTGAACACACCTAGGGGCATATTTATGAGCTTTGCAACATGCTTGTACCACCCAACATGTACATGCACGCAGGGCTGGACTGGGAACCAAAACCGGCCCCCACCCATGCGGCGCACCGGGGGATTGCCCGGTGCCCGCTACGGCCAGTCCGGGCCTGCATGCACGAAGCAAAGCTCTAAGTCATATTTATCAAGCCACACAAAGCCACTTTGCATGGCTTTGAATGGCTTCAAAAATATGGAGTAATGCGTTGCATTACTCTGTGCAAGGGAGGCGTTCCATGGGTGTTGCGGCGGGTGTTTTCTTGCAAATCCCATGTTTTTTTACTCTTTCCTAGGGAATGTGCCAATAAAATATGCCTCCCCAGGTGAGGCGTAATGAGGAGAAATATCTTTATTTCTTCTCATTATTCCTCTTTCTACAAGCAAGAGGAAAATGCCTCTATGGTGCAAGGGTGCCTGTGTTGGCCTACAAAAATGTTACCAGCGCAGGGGGAGAGAACAGGAATGGGTCATATTGGATACATACTGTGCATTTCTGGGCTTTCCCAGTGAAGCACGGCAGCGCAGCAAGGTAACTTGCTGCACTGCACTGCCCTGCACCACAATGCTCATAAATATGCCGCCTAGTGACAGAAAATTCTGCCTTTCGTCCCCTGGTTAACCCTGCAAGGATGTGCTTTGCTGTCAGTGGAACTGTAGCCTTCATACCTATGTAAGCCTAGAGATGCCACCTGTTGGTTGTTAGTGGAACTACAGCCTTTGTTGTTCATGTAATTTATTATTTTGCCCTTCAGTGTATTGCAGTCGTTCTTCTTGAGGTAATAAATGTCATGTGTGATGCCACATCAATCGTGTGACTCAGGTACTGGTGATTTTGTATGTGGCGTCAAGTGATATTACCGTTTGTGATGTAATCTGTACGGTCAATTATAGAGGTTGCGAGTAATTTATAAGGGGTGTAGCATAGCTAACCATAACTGGGCAATTTCAGCAGGTTTGTGGTTCTAAGTTATGACCATAACACACCATTGACAGACTTTTTCAGAGAATTTTGTGTAATTTGTGCCATACTCTACTGGATGATCTTGTTAATCAGTCATGACACCCCTTTTTAGGTCTGGCACAACAGTGTTAGCGGTCTGACTGAACCTTAGATATTACAACATTAACATAGATATCAGATCATCTTAAAAATATTGTACAGAGATGGGCTTTGAGTCAGCGTTCCATTGGTAGAGCATGGATGTTCCCATGAATTCATACATGGAGTTTGGCGCATTCCCAGGTTTACCATGAGCGGTAGACCTAGGAATGTGTCAAAATATTACGCCTTCCGAGGGGAGGCATAACTAGTAGAAATATGTTTATTTCTCCCCATTTCTTCTTCTTTCTACATGTGTTGCATTCTGATGAAAACGGAGAATGTGGAAGAAGCTTCTAAGGATTGTTTTTGTCTAGGAAAGTTTCCCTTCCAACAAAAAACAATTCTACCTACAACACAGGCACCCTTGCACCACAGCGCAAGAGTGCCTGTGTTGGTGCTAGGCAGCACATTGTGTGCCAGCTCAAGGAGAAGACAAGAATCCATCATATAATGTTAAATATGGCACATTCCTGTCCTCTCCATTTCACACAGTGCAGCAAGGTGTCGTGCTGCGTTGAGTTGCGTGACAGTTTGATAAATCTGGGCATCAGTATTTTATTCATTTCCTACAGACATCATGGCAGGTAAAGGGTTTCCCTTTCTTGCACTGGGACAATTTCCACGGTTTAACACGAGTATAAAAACAGGTATTATTGAGCGGTTTGCTAAATGAAATTTTCTAAATTCAGTTGCTTCAAGCAGGATGGTAGACTCTTTTCATGCAAATTTTTCCAACATCGCTCCGCCCATCTATCTTCCAGTGCCGGACTGGCCACAGTGGGCACCGGGTGTTATCCCGGTGCGCCAGAAGGGTGGGGGCTGTTTTTTGACCCATGGGAGCCGGTTTCGCAGCAGTGCTGCCATATCGGCCCCCTGTAACAAAAGTAGCAGCGGTGCTTGACACTAGCACCCCTCCTCCCCATGGGTCGAGGCTTCTCAGTAGCAACCCCCTCCCACCCCCGGGGCCAGTCGAGCGGAATTGCCAGTGCTGGTTTCTGTTTCCAGTCCGGCCGTGCTATCTTCTATCCTTTCCCCTTTTTAACACTTTCACTTTTATACACATGTCTCTGTTTACTACTCATTACTCCTCATCCATATCACAGCAATGTGGCTTTAGCTTAGTGGGCGGGGACCCTTCCACCTGCATTTTTTCCCAAAAATGTATTTGTGCATTTTCCGTCATGTTTGTGGATGTAGGAATATTAATTTCATACAGATGTGTCAGGATCAAGGTCTGCCTTTTGTAGAATAATATGGGTGATTTTTCAAACATGAATATGGACATAGCACTTGCTTAGTGTTTTTTTCAGTTTACTACTTTTTTATTTCTATGAAGAAGAGTGTGCCTTTAGATGCATTTTTCCAAACTCTTGCCCTCCTACTCGTCCTATAGTGTCACAGCAATGAGGCTGTTGCTCAGTGAAAAGGTGTGAGTTTTGTACAAATGAGATCTGAAGTTCAATTTCCCAGCATCTCCAGTGTTTTCTTTTCCTAAGCCTAACTCCAGTTAACAGGCAAAGACAAAATGAGCTTTTTCTATTATCTCATAGGATATGTTTACAGTCAAAACATAAAAGCAAAAAAAGGAGTAAACAAGTATTAGCAAAGACACCAAGAGCAAAGCAATATTTATCAAAAATACACGCAACACAGCAAGCCACCTTGCTGCGCTGTTCTGCATGAAAGGGGAGGAATGTGCTGTATTTACTGTTATGCAGCTCATTTCTGTCCATTCTTATGCTGGCGCACTTTTGGCTGCCTATCGCCAACGCAGGCACCCGTATGTCATTTTGCATGGGTGCCTGCATTGCTGGCAGTATTGTTTTTGTGCAGGGAGGGCCGCCTTCCTACAGAAAAGCAATCCTCAGAGGCATTTTCCTCTAAGTGTGCTGCACAATGCAGCACACTTAGAAAGAGTAGACAGCAAGGAGAAATGAAGGATTTTCTCCTTGTTACACCTCTGGTGGGGAGGCATACATTTCTGACGCATTCCAAGGGTCTACCACTGTTGGTAAATCTGGAAATGTGTCTGAATCCAGGGGTGGATGCATGAGAACACCCACTCTCCACCCATGGCATGCCTTCCTGGTGCAGAGTAAAACAAGGCAGTGATTTGTGCTGCCTTGCGTTACTCCAGCTGCGGCTCCAAGGCCATGGCGGAGGAGCGTACCCCCCTGGCAGCAGCCTAAAAAAAAAGAAAACAATAATACTCCTAGGTTTATTATCGTTTTATTTTGTTTCCTGGCCGAGTCTTTGGGGGCAGGGCCAGGGGGATGACAGGCACTGAGGAAAGTAGTTGCACTCACTACCTTCAGTGTGCCGGTTTGGCCAGGACGGCCAAACTGGCATGCGCACTGAAACTGTCTCCAACCCGAACTGTGTTTCCGGGTTTGAGATAGCAGGCACAGGCTCCCAGTCTCACTGGGATGCAAAATGAGGGTGCTCAGGCCAATCCTGACCCTGCTCTCATGCTGTGCAGCATGAGAACATTGTCAGGATTACCCACAGGGTAGTTTGGGAGCCTTTACCTGCAATGGACTGGAGCCAGAGAGGAGCTGAAGACCGGCGATGCGGCAGGTAATTTTTTTTATTTTTAGGTCTCGCCTGACCCAGCGCATGCGCTGGTCTGGCGAGACTTATTGAGAGGGCTCCAAAAAGTGCTTCCAGGCCAGCCTAGAGCTACAGTGCATGTGTGCGGGCGCGCGCGCCGCTCTTTACCGCGATTACTTTCGCTTTGATGTTTGATCGTGATCACTTTCACTTTCGCGGCCGCACGGCCGCTTGGCATAGCCAATAGGTCTCGCTTTTGGGACCTTGTAAGTATTTAGTTATGCAACTGTTGCATGGCTATACACTTATAAGGTCCCAAAGGCGAGACCTATTGGCTATGCCAATGCTTGTTTTGATTGTTTGTCCGTCCCCTCTGTTCCCCCATCCCCCTGCCCCACCACTTTGCCCGGACACAGGCTCCTACTGCGTTACTCTAGATTTATCAAGTCACTCCACTCAGAACCACGCAAATTGGCCTAGCATAGCTTCATAAATCTCGTTTAGGTTTTGTGTTGCCCTTAAGACCCCTTGTGTGGAGCAAGGGAGACGCAAAACCTTGATAAATATGCTTCTAGAACTGGTTTTAATGTGCTAACCCATGCAAGCACACATGAAGTTTACTTGCATCAGCAGATTAAAACTAGACCTTGTATGCTTGTGCTCAGTGAATCTAAACATAGAAGTAAGTACAACAGCCCTTATGAAGTACTATGAAAAACTGTGTCAACATTAGACTAGCTTTACAAGTACTTATGTTATGCCTCCTAACAGATGAAAATAACTGCTTGTCTTCTGTGACTTCCTAAATGAAAGCAGAGAGAACTCACACACATCTTTGTTTCTGTTCACAGCAACAAAGGGATGGAGCATCTTCTCAGCATGAGGTGTAAAAATGTTGTACCAGTCTACGACTTGTTGCTGGAGATGCTGAACGCTCACACCCTGAGAGAGCACAGGAAGCCCATAAACGCTGGCTCTTCTAGCAGCCCATCGAAGGAGCATGAAAAGAGGGACTCGTGTTTGACAGCTCAGTGACTTGATGGCGTGGCAGAGGTGGAGCAGACAGCACTGAAAGAGACCAAGCTAGCGACCATTTTGAAGTTTATTGGAAAATGGACGCTTGGAAGTGATGACTGACAGAACCACTGGGGGTGGAGAGGTATCTGTGCTCCGTATGCCCATAGGAGCGTGTACATAGGGGCATCTGCAATTGACAAGGGACTTGATCACTAGTCATCCTACGTCACTCCAGCCATTGTCTGGATGCTACTTGGCTGCGAGATCTGCAGGCAACTTAAGCTTGTGCCTTGCGAAAACTACAAGCGCTAATACATCTCTCTCTATATGTCCATTTTAAGATCAATGAACCACTATTTAAGACACAATCATGGCATGACTCAACGTCAACGTGAACCTCCAGAACCACTCAACCAACCATGTTTGTATGGTGACTTGGATCCATTTGCAATTTGAGCTGTAGATGTTGTGTACAAATGTCTTATACTGAACTTTGTATTGAAAAAGGCCTCCAAAATAAACGCATAACTTATTATTCTTAGGAAGGTTCATGACTATGTAAATATTTTTGGTAACATACAAAACCTGGGAACTTTTACTATTTCTTTCATTGCCACGTAGAAGTTTCCAGTGGAAAAATGGCCAAATTAAACACTTTCTTCCTAGAGAGAAGGATTATAATGTGAAGTTTTCAGAATTTTGCATCCTGATGTACATTTTTATGTAAAAATAAACTTCATACAGTTTAAGTGTTTCTTTTGTTTATGCATATTGTCAATAATGCACAGCACATTGTACATGGATTCAGGGTCTTGGATGTACACATTTTACAAGATCAGGACAGTGATTACCTTTTGGGTCTTATTTACAAGCCCATTGCACCGCCGGTGAGTCTCTTTTTTTGATGCACCAGGGACGCAATAGGTTTGCCCATAGTTACAAGGCCACGTAAAGTCACCCTTAGTGACTTTTCATGGCCATGTAATTACGGGCCTTTTTCAAGCATTACTCTGCATGAAAGTGGCATTCCATTGGTGTTCCTGTGGGTGCACCCACGAAACATCTATGGAACCTGACTCATTCCCAGATTTACAACATTTTGTAAACCTGGGAATGCGTCTGCCTCCTACGAGTGGTGCAACAAGGAGAAATACTTTTATTTCTCCTAATTTTTCCCTCATTCTGCAGCATACATAGAAAGAGGAAAATCCCATCAATTATTGTTTTTGTGCAGGAAGGTGTACTTTCCTGCACAAAAACAATCATCCCCGCAATGCAGGCACCCTTGCAACATGAGGCAAGGCCGCCTGCACTGGCGCATGGCAAGCAATTGTGCAAGAGAGCAGGACAAAGCACACAGATGTGTTGTATTGTTGTTAATACGACTCAGCCCTGTGCTTTTAAAATGACACAGCTCGGCACAGCAACATGGTTCGCGGCGTCGTGCTGCATCATTTTGCATTAAATGATGCCCCCTGTTTCTGTCTTTCTATATCAGCACTGGCCAGTGCAGGTAAGTGCGGTGGGGTGGTGAGGCGGGGGGATGTCGACAGACGGCGCAAAATAATTTATTTATGTACTTTTCCTTATTCAGTCATATTTCAACATCCACCCCCACCGTGTCCCGCCCCACTGAGTTTACCTGCACCGGCCGCTGCTGCTATAGCTGTAGCGGTGTTGCTGTTATTGTTTTGATACTTTACTGCTATAATTTACAAACATCTTTATTTTATTGTTGACTACGACTGAGGTCAACTATACATGTAAACCTCAGGCAGGGAGTAACAGAGTGGTAACCAATAACAACACGAAGGTGGAAGTATGATCTGGTCTCTGAGATTTACGGATTTGCCTCACCAGGTGCCTGTGAGGGATTTCATAAAAATGACTAAGTACAATCTAGGCTGAGTGAGAAGTTAATTTATTGATATGTTTATCATTTTTGTTTTCCCATATATGCAGCACTTTCAAAACAGTTTTTGGCAAGCTGAAAAATAAACAGTAGGTAAAGTTTGATTTTTTTCCCAAAGTGTTTGCAGAAAATGTTGATGACCATGTGATAATTGCTTCTGCCCCTTGGACCATTTGATTAGACTTAAATTGGTGCCATTACCAAGCATAATGCTAACATTGCTGAACGATGGCATAATTTCCCAAAAAGCATAGAGGTAGCAGGAAGTGACATCACACAGCATTGGACTCCCAAATACTCTCCAGGACATCATAATATCACACACCCTTCTGCCCTAATAATAGCCATTGTACCTTATTGGAAATTGGAGCCTTCAGCATGTCAATAAATATTGATTGATACCGGCAGATATACCCACCTACCAAAAGTAGAAGAGCCTACAGGTATGCCTACTTTTAAAAGAAAGGTACTCCAGCTGGCCAAATGTTTATCCCCTTATATAGCCACACGTGAATACTAAATGCAGTCCATAAAAATATCATTGTATCATATTGACGTTTCTTCAGATTACGGCCTAGATTTACTACTCCTGTGCATATTGCTTGCAGGATGCACGGCAGTGCAAAGCAGCGCAAACAGCAGCACCCTTAAGCTTTTTGCCTCAATAGGTGGTGCACGTGCACCACCACAATCACTTTGCATTGCAGGGTGCCAACCCCCAATTTATGTATTCCAACATGGCATCACAGGGTGAGAACAGCACAATCAATCCTGGAATTCCATGCAAAGCCAGATCTACTAAAGCAGCATGACTTGGCTTTTTGTAAAAACCAGCAGCAAATGAAGCTAGGCACAAGCAAGGGGAAAGGGAAGTAGTGTGTGATATTCCAAGGCATAATCTGTAATTTCGGTGAAAAGGCACATTTTACACAGATTACCTGTAGAGATCACACAACAGCAAATGTAAATCCAGTCATCTTTATTCCAGATGGATGTCCTCAGCCGGGAGCTCCTTACATGACGCTGCCACAACAGTAATAATATCTCTCTATAACATTAAGAGACAGGCACTCCATATTTCAGGGGTGCAACAGGGTGTCCTTTTGGCACCCTTAAAATTGCATGCACAATTTGCTACTACCTATCTGGTACTCGCAAATTGCGAATGCAATCCTACTCATTCCTATGGGCCCATAGGAATGAATGGGAAGGTATTCCTTAAAAGCGAATCGTATGTAGGATTCACAATTTTTTTTGCAAATCCTACATGCATTGCATTTTGCGATTCTTAAATAGCGAATCGGTAACATTTGCTAATTAAAATCGCAAAAGCAATTCTTGATACATCTGGCCCCAAATGCCCAAACACCTCCTTTTTGCAGCCAAAAGGGAATGGCATATTTTGCAATCTAAAGTTCTGGGAGCGAACAAAGAAGGAAAAAGTAGCTGCTGAGGTTGCTTTGGTAAGCTTGGCACCTTGATTGAGTCCTCCTGAAACGAAAAATTCCCAACGTATAGAAAAGTAATGAAAGTTCATGTTCATTCTCTGTGCTCTAGAAGTCTCCAAACTTTTAGTAAACTCTGCTTGGACACCATGCCAATAGTTCAAGTAGTGGAAAAGCTACTCATGACTTTCAGTCAAGTCCTCAGCTAAACATGCAGTTCTAGCTGCTATGCAGGATTTCTTACATGTTGTCACAGCGGGCCTTATTTATGAGTGGCTTGCGCCGCCAGAGCATCGCTTTTTTTGATGCACCAGTGGCGTAAGCTTCCCAATTATATCTATCAGGCGACTTAAAGCCACTCTGTGTGGCTTTGCATGGCTCATAGATATGGAATAAGACAATGCAGTGCAAGTCGCTGCATTGCCTTACTCTGCATCAAGGAGGCGTTCCATGGGCTTTGCCGTGGGTTTTCCCATGCAGCACCCATGGATTTTGATGCTGTTCAGTCTCGCAACGCCCATTGGGCTCAAAGGGCTTCAGCCCCCTCAGCGTGTGTGTCAGCCCGGGCTGAAACAGCTTCCCGGGCCCACACACAGCCACAACTGAGTACTTCACAGGTCTTTAAAAGACCATTTACTTGGTTAACGAGGCATTGCTTTGTTGTTCTTTCACCCTTCTTAGAGCCCCTGCATCTTCACTCTGCCGATTGCTGGAAGAATTAGACCCCCCCCAAAATTTCACTCTAGTTGTGCCTCTGATGCTGTCCCATATCTGATCACATAAACCCGTGGCAGCTCCAAATCCTTAGGCCTCCCCAGAGCAGTCGCAATGAGGAGAAATATTCTAATTTCTCCTTGTTTTTTCCTCTTTCCATGTGTGCAGGATTCTGCAGCACACAAAGAAAGAAGAAACCACCTCTCATGGCGCAAGGGTGCCTACATTGGCACTAGGCAGCAAGTACTAGCGGAGGGGGAAGGGACAGGAATGCACAGTATTTTATAAATGGGGTGCATTCCTGCCCTTTCAAATTGGTGTAGGGCGGCGCATCAAAAAGACTTGTGGCGCTGCCCTACACCAATTCCTCACAAATGAGGCCCAATGTTCTTTGTCTCCAGGACCTTCTACACACTACGGCCCTAGAGGAAAAGGTACAACAGTAAGCAGGCTCAACTTGTCAGGAACTGGGCTCTTGGGTCAGCTGATGGATTTGTTACCAGTACAAAAGGGGGTGGTGATGGACGGAGCATCAGAACCAATCAAACACTCACACCCAGTCAACAGATCTGGGTTTGATCCATCACCGTTCTTTAGCCCACTCTGCTTTTACAGCACATTTTATTGATTTTAGGAGAAGAAACAGAACAACAAATTACTTTGCATAAAATGTCAGTCTCATCATCAGCCAGTGTAAGGCATAATTCTCAAAAGATGAACAGCCTGTGGCAGCACAAGCCTCGGAGTGAATTTCTAATTCGTACATCTGGAAGAGCCCCTAGCCCACCCACAATTACCCCGAAGGACCCCTCCAACTTACATCTTGTTTAGGCTTTCCTCCATCATGCCTATATTTTCCTTCAGCAATATCTTACTTCACACATTGGTGTTTCTGTAGAGATACACAACTGCATCCCACTCTTCCATGTATCGTTAGCCAGGGTCTTTGTGCTACCCTACTCACAGGCAAATACCTATGGTCTGGCATTATGCCCATTGGTTGTAGTATCCTTTTAAGCCCAGGCATGTTAATCTCTCACCTGATACCCAGTAGGGCTATGCAGGGCACAAAGCTACTTCTTCTTCCAGGTCTGTCCCCAATTCAGCATTCACTTACTTCCAATACAGTTCTATTGTGTCAGGATTTCCTTATCAAACCATACCGCACTTAATTCCAATACAGTTGTATTGTGTCAGGGTTCTATATCAAACCATGGTGAATAATGTATATCCGTGATAGTACACGCTTTACAATATTAGTAGTCATAAATTCGATTGTATGGAACTTTATCTAGTGTATATACAGGCTTCATCCTACTCCACATCCTAAGTGGGTCCCTTAGCACCTCCACACGGTTTGCAGTGCATTCTTTAAGTTGCAAATCATGACACTGTGCATGTTGAATACTGAGCTTTGATGTAGATGTGGTCAGATGCATAATGTCATTTTGAGCCATAACTGAGTTGGGGATATCAGACCTTTAAATTATAAAAGAATTTGTCTACCGGGGTGACTTTGCGGCAGCTGTCCATGTCCAGACATTCAAGGTGAAGCTGAATACATTATCTTCACAGTGTTCACTACTTTGATGTGGTGATTAACTCTCCCTTCAGTGCGTTTTTCAGCAGTTTCTAAAAGGTGAATAAAGGACTTTACAGCGATATCAACACCAGTGGTACCACAGAAAATATACAGAGCAGGATACTAGCTTGGGGGCAAATCAGCAACAATTTGCAATAATGATCGCAAAGCGCGCGTATCGCTGTTCTTCCTATCACCAGCTATCGCTGGATTTCTTCGCCGAGTTAGCACGGTATTACCAACGCGTTTCCCAAAGGCAATAAGAAATCCAGCGATAGCGTCGAAAAGAGCCAATATCGCGTGAAAAACAGTGATAACTTGTGAGCGCCAATGATGAGCTTGTAAATATGGGAGTGTGGATTTAACCTGCCAATCCACCTCCCATACTCTACATGGTTAAGTCAGGTTTTGAGGAGACATAAGGATCCGGCGATACCCACGGTTAGCGGGAGTTTCAATATCGCCTTGCAAATCTTGTTAATACAGAGCTGTTGTGTTAGCGCTCTCTTACATGTTGTAACTTCAACGGCACGCCTACTTTGCATCTCATTAGCGATGTTCATCGCTGGAATGAGATGCGGTACAAAAATGGCTGCTAACATGCGTTAATGCATGTGAGCACCGCATTGTAAATAGGGAGATGAAATTATCACCGCTTTTTTGGCTTTTAAAGCTAAAAAAGCGGCGAATTGACCCTTGATAATATGCTCCTCGGTTTGAGAGCAATGTTTTACTGGACCTAGTTAATTTTCATAAGGAGGTATCTCTTTGATGAATCAATGACAAGAGTTGTACCTTATGGTAGTGTGTGTTCAGGGTTAGCATAGTTCTGCTGCAGTGCACATGTGCTGCTGTGTTTTGCAGTTCGTTTAGTCCTGAGCAGGCATTTTGGTAGCCTGCTCCGAACTGGCTTTATTCCCCTATGCATCAAGGTGAGGAAAGCAAGTGAGCATCAAATAAAGTGCTTTTTATGGCCTCCAAGTTGGAGGAAAGAAGTCAAAGTGCCTTCTATCAATCTGGTGATACTCAGGTGAGTCATCCAAAAGAATCTGTTAGGTCAGCGAGAACAGGTGCTGTAAATATTGTCGGGACAGAGTGTGTTAGACATTGGGCTGCGGGTTGGCAGGTGTATGCACCTGGTCCAAACAGGAACCCCAATCCTAGTCAGAGTAAGAGTAGTACACACTAAAGGTTCACCTGTGCTCACCGTCTGGTAGCTAGGCACATAGCAGTCAGGCTAAACTAAAGAGGCAATGTATAAAGTATTTGTGCACACACACACAGAGTGAAAACACCTCAGAAGTACTCCACACAAGTTTAGACAAATAGCCAATATTTATCCGAGTAAACAAGATCAGGACGATAAAAATCCAACACACACATGTAAAAATGCAAATTTTGTAAGATTAAATCAAAAAAGCAAGGCCTAGAAATCAATAGCTTCAACTGAGGCTATCTGGTCACGCTTGTCCTGGGCAAATCCAAAAGTTCCCTCTGACCGTGATGGAGCATGGGCTGGATACAAGAGTCACACAGACCTGCTGACAGTTGATGCATTGAGTAAAGGAGGGGATGCGTTGCTGTCAAAGACGATGCGTTGTTTCTGAAATCGGGCAACGTCGTTGATGTGTCGAGGTCAAGAGCACTGTGCATCGGGCCATTGTGTCGATGTCGACCCACTGGGCTGTAGGCGATATGTTGGTGCAAAGCCTCGCACAGCCGGGAATGCATCGGAGTAAGGGGCGGTGTCCGAGACTCGTGCAGCAGCGGTGATGTGGAGGCGCTGTGTCAAAAAAGTCAGGACTGTGTTGTAAGTCACAGTTGTTGCGTCATAGTTGGCGAGCGCTTTGGGCGGCTAAGGTGCAGGCAGGGGCGATGTTAGAAGATTGCAGGTAAACATGCCGCTTCCGATCAATACTTCGGTGTTGATGCATTGGTTTCTTGGGTTGCAGCACCAAACACTCACTTCCAGGGGACAAGGACTGGATTTGGCACCACTTGGCAGAGCAGGACTCACAGCAGAGGAGCCCAGGTGCTGGTAGCAAGGTGCAGGTGAAATGTCCCTGAGACATCAGAAACAGGAGGCATGCCCAACAAGCCTTAGGAGAACCTCTGGAGATGCAGGAGTCAAGTCTCGTCCCCTCACTCCCAGGCGAGATGCAGCCGGCCAACACAGCAAAGCAAGCAATAAAGAGGCAGTCCCTTCTGGCAGCACAACAGCTCTTTATCCTGGTAGAATACCCTTAGTTCCAGAACTGTTGTGAGTATATGGTGGCAAAGGTCCGGTACTTACACCCATTTTTTTTTTTTTTATGTTTCTTATATTGCGCCTGAATCGACCCCCGAAGGGGTATCTCCGCGCTTGCCTTGGGAACCCGTCCTGGCTTTTCCCTGTGAGATAGCCCCTACAGGGCATCCCCAAGGTGAAAGCCAGGCATCCCGCCGCGGGGGGCCGTTGTGGAGATTAAGCAAGCTTAATGCCCAGAGTTGCAGAGTGTGAACCCATGATTAGGTCAGGCACCGAAGCGAGAATTATCGAGTCCATGGACATGTGAGCTCAAGACCCTGCCGCGTCGGGAATTGAACCCTGGTCCCGGGTCTGACCTCTGCTTCAGGGTCTGCCTGCTCTAACCAGTGAGCCACACTTCTCCACCTCGGGAGACTTCAAAGAAAGGTTGTTGTCGTGCACAAGTCCCTGCCCTTTCCGGCCCTGACTCGAGACTCACTATGGGGGGTATGCAACCCTATGTGTGGGGACAGGTACAGCCCTATTCAGGTGCACATTTCAGCTCCTCCCTCTCAGTCTAGCTCAGGTAAACCCATCAGCCTGGTGATGTGAGTGGCACACCTCAGCTCCCTTTGTGTGTGACTGTCTAGAGGTAATGCACAAACTCCAGCAGTCACCCAACCCAGAAGTAAGAAAATGCCAACTTTCTAAAAGTTAGTCATCTGTGGGGTTACGTTCCTGTTAGTGGCCAGATAGGACGTGGGAAAAGTTTACTACAAATTCACCGCAGATATCGCAAATAGAATAAATGGCTCAAACCCAAAGAGACACTCTAAAAAATAAGTACAGATTACACCGTGTCAATGCCCTGAGGATAATCCCTTGATAAATACGGGGATTTGAAATGCGTCGCTGTAATATTCTTGATTCTTTTTTCATTCAAGCACTGTTTGAATTTGCACTGTTTTGATTTCACATCATTTGTTTTTTCATGTTTTTTACATGTATCTTGTCAATGATTCATTTCATATTGAATTGTGTATAGCATATTTTTCAGGCTTGCACATAATTGTATGAAATAAGTTAAATTGCCTAAATAAGGGTACAAAATAACCAGGACCATGAACTATAAAAACATTGGCCCGAAACCTGCCTAAATAAATAGCAGCAAGACAAAAAAGGTGGTCACATCATTTTTTGTAAACTTTCTAAAAGTGGCATTTTTCGACCTGCAATTTAAAACCAACTTCATTAAAAGATGTATTTTTAAATTGTGATGCCAGAAACACCAAACATACTCTTCCTATCTTTTCTCAACTGGCAGTTACACTGATAATATGTTACATGGCAGCTCCAATGCAAACCTGTGGGAGAGATAGGCTTTGCCATAGTAATATATGAATGTAAGAGTATTTCACTACTAGGACATGTAAAACTGAGAGGGTTATGTCCCACCTTTTAAGTACACTGCACCCTGCCCACATGCTGTCCAGGGCCTAATCTAGGGGTGACCTATGTGTAATAATAAGGAAGATTTTGGCCCGACAAGCAGGTCAACTTGTCAGGTCAAAATGGCAGTTTAAACACAAGGGCTTATTTACAAGCCCCTTGCACTTTTTTGTGATGCACCAGCGGCACATTTTACTGCCCCTTATTTACAATGACAGAAAAAGCTACCCTGCGTGGCTTCTCCTGTCCTTGTAAATATGGCCCTTTACACGCAGCACTTTGCGTGAAAGGGGCATTCCATGGGTGTTGCTGTGGGTGTTCCCACGCAACACCCATGGAACCTGACACATTTCCAGGTGTAAACCTGGAAATGCGTCTCAATTCTACACCTCCCCAGAGGAGGCATAAGGAGGTGCAACGAGGAGAAATGTATTCATTTCTCCTCATTGTTTCCTCTTTCTATGCGTGCGGCATTCTGCAGCACACAGAGAACGTGGAAATCACCTCTGGTGATTGTTTATGTACAGAAAGGTGTTCTTTCTTGCACATAAACAATCATTGAAAGAATTACGTTTTGCAAGTTCTATGTGTACTAACGCAGCACACATAGAAGTTGAAAAGCGTAATTTTAGATTGTTTATGTGCAGGAAGGAAACCCTTCCTGCACATAAACAATTATTCCCATGACGCAGGCATTGTGTCTGCATCAGCGCATGGCAGCCCATTGGGCTCCAGACCACCAGACAACACAGGAATGCAACATATTATTGTAAATATGTTGCATCCCAGTGCTTTGAAAGTGCCACAGCGTGGCGCAGCCAAAGGGCTTGCCTGAGACATGTATGAAGAGCTACTCACGTGGGTGGCAAATTAAAGGCCCTGGGCACATGTAGTGCACTGTACTAGGGACTTATCAGTAAATCAAATACGACAATCATGGAGAAACCGGATTCCATTACATTTTAGACACAGAGCACATGCACTTTAGCAATGGTCAGCAGTGAAAAAGTGCAGAGTCCTAAAGCCAGCATAAATGAAGTTCAGCACACAGTCAAAAACAGGAGTCAGAAAGCAAAACGTCTGGGGGAAATCACGCCAAAAGATTCCAGAACTAACAGCGTGTATGATGCCATCTTTGACAACAAGTATAACAAGAATAGTGTGACTTGGGGGAAGATATTCTCAGTATAGTTCATGACACAAGTTTCTGGGCAAGAGCAGGAACTACGAGGTTTACACCATCCATTGGTGTTGACTGAACAAGCTTCACTGTCAAGTATTACATCTAACATTGTTTCTTTGCTTGATTCACAATGTAGCTGGCATTTTGCCAGGACAGTGGAATGTGTCAAACTTAAAATAACCAGCACTTTATAAGTTACTGTTCAGTTATTCATGTGTTTTATGAGGTTACTGTGGAACAAGAGATTGTTTTCCACAGTCAAATATGTCTTCTTTGGTCTTTGTGTGCCACTGACAGGCTATATCTGCAGCAGCACATCTCCTACAAATGCATTTTGCCCTAAATTTGCTTTGAAGGTCTGGCAGTTAACCTGAAAGGATATAAAAAAAATTATATATTGGAGCCAAAGCTCCCAAATAAAAAAATCTTTTTTCAAGTATGTGATTTTATTATGAGATGTTTACTATTTTATACTTCATCTAGCTAATCGCACCTCCGTACTGGAGACAGAAACAATTCGTATTAGCAGATGTGACTAGCAGGACACCTCTTCTGCTCTCAGCTAAAAAGGCATACCGGACAATAGAAGGAAATGAGGAGAGGTGATTTTCTATGCCAAACAAGAAATGAAGGGGCATATCAACAAGGGCTTAATCTCTGCTTTTTTGGCTTTAAAAGCCAAAAAAGGAGAGATACAACTAGCGCCCTATCAACAACCGGGTGCTAACATGCAAATTTGCATGTTAGCACCCTTTTACTCTACGCTTCCCCTTGCATCTAAGCGACATTTCTCCTATTATCAAGAATGTCGCTAACCCTGTTAGAGACATAAAAAGCAGCGCTAACCGCGGTTAACGCCTCTTTTTTACGTCTGGTATTTTTCTGACTTAGCCATGATATCCTATGGAAGGAGGATATCATGGCTAAGTTTGCCTGTCCCTATCAACAAGGTAACGTGAGATTATCGCTGGGTTTCCAGCGATAATCTCATGTTAGCCTGTTAGCGTGAAGATTTTTATCGCTATTGAGATAAGCGTTGCTAATAGCACGCTATCTCAGCGATAAAAATTCACGCTAGCCGGCGATAATTATCCTAGCGCTAAGTGCGCTTAGAGATAATTATCGCCGGTTGTTGTTGATATGCCCCTAAGGAGCATATTTACAAGGGCCATAGCTCCGCTTTTTTGGCTTGTAAAGCCAAAAAAGCGGAGATAAAAATATCGCCCTATTTACAAGAGGGTGATAACATGCATGTTAGCACCCTTTTACCCGACGCCTCCCTTTGCATCTCTAATGAGATGCAAAGTGGGCGTCGCTGGGCAGTACAACCTTGTAAATACCGCTGATGTACACATCGCGATATTTACAAGGCTGCCCATGCATTTTAGCAGTCGTTAGTTTTTGGAGAAAACACCTGTTTTCTCCAAAAACTAACGTCTGCTAAAATGCAGACTTAGCTATACTTACCATTGGGGGTGGATTATGCTGATACGACCACAGGGTCGCATCAGCAAGGTTATCGCCGTTTTCCATGGAACATCGCTGGAAAACCAGCGATGTTCCATGGAAAACATTGCTATCCCTGGGAAATTATCGCCATTGCGCTATGCGTTGTTAATACAACGCTAGCATGGCGATAATTTCCTGCGATAGCCAGCGTTAACATTTTTCTCACTAAGAGCGGCCAGCGATAATTATCGCTGCCACTTGTTAATATGCCCCTAAGGTGTATATCCACAAGTAAGTGGCACAGCGCTGTGGCAACATTGTGCAGCTCCACACTGCATAATTTAAAAAATGGAGGGATGCGCCGTATTCACAAGAATACTGCACACACCTGTGTTTTCCCTTGCACTGGCGCCAAAAATAGTCTCTGATGCCAACACAGGCATCCTTGCACCATAGTGCAAGGGCTCCTGTGTTACAGGGAATCATCCCTACAATGCAGGCACCCATGCACCATGGCACAATGGTTGTCTTTGTTGCAGGGAATGATTGTTTATGTGCAGAATGCAGCACACATAGAGAGAGCAAAAAGGAGGAGAAACACAAGTATTTCACTTCGTTGCACCAATTTAACGCCTGCTTTTGCATGACATTAGTTTTTGGTGCTGCCTCAGATTAACACATCCTTTTAAATATGAAGCAGCATCAAAAAGTAACGGGTGTTGCGATGGAACAGCCACAGCAACTCTTATTGCACGCCCCTTTCACGCAGATACGTGCATGAAAGGGTACCATATTTACAAAGCGGTTTTAAGCCATGCAAAGCGGCTTAATGCCCCTTTGTAAATATGATGAAGGGCATTGCGCTTTAGGAACATCAAGAAAAGTGACGCTCCATGGCGCAATCCCCTTGTCAATATGCCCCTAGGAATGTGGAGAGAACAAGTCTTCACTTCGGTTTACTGGTTTAAGAAGAGGTCTGACGATACAAGAGGGGTGTTTGTCATTTGAAATTTATAGGTAATCATTTTATAGGTAATTCTTGGGAGGGTTATATCAACCATGTGGCAAGTCTCATAAACGTGGACATACATCACACTCCTGCAAAAGGGATATTGGGCAAACAAAAAACAGCACAGTATTACGGGTACCGAATAATGGTATGTTAGCACATGCCATCTAGGCACACACCTCTTGGAACCTGGAAATTATTAAGGGAGGAGGATCTCTACTTTCTGGGAAGAAACTTGCTTGTGAGGGGAAATAACAGCTTCAAAAAAGTCCCTTTCATACAGGTATTCAATCGCCTGCAAGTCTCTAAAACACGAAATATGCAACATCTTTGGATAAACTAATATACCTACATCTGAGATTTTTCACCTCTGCAAAGGCTTTTCACTGAGCTACTGAATTAGCCCCATTTACTTTGAACTGTCTTCTATAAACTGTTAAAAGTCCAAAGGTGTATAAACTTTATTGGGCTCAAAAGGAAACATATATTTGACAAAGTGTACACATAGGTGATTCCACCTACGTGTCAAGGTCCCATTGAGCAATGTCGTAGAGAATGTTGTCCCTTTTCAGATTCCTACCACTCTTACATACTTAAATTTAAGCTCATATTCCTATAGTCTGCCCTTCCTGGGGTTCTCCATGTTTATGACATTTAGGGGTATATAGTTACAAGAATTGGCACTAAGCAGTTTTGAAGTTGCTTAGCGGCAATTTTTTACAGATGTCTATCGCCGAAATCAATCGCCATGTTTGTGACATATTTACAATACGTCGTTACATGGTGTTTGGATCAGCAAACGGCAGTGAAAAGTTGTGACAAAAAATTCACGTAAGTCAGCCCAACGTCACTTTTCAGCCTCCAGATGCAAAAACAGCTTAAAAATACACCTCTCAGGAAGAAAAAAACACCAGAATGCAGAATGGAGCAGCCAGGACCAAGTTCAGCTTAGGTCAACAACCACCCACCACCCGCCCTCCCCAGACCCACCAACAGCAAGATGGCCAGCCAGCGTCCCAGGGGAAGAGGAAATGCAGAATCAGGGCCTCATTTATGAAAAGTGGCGCATCGTTGGGGAAAAACAGTGAGGAAGCACTTTTCATTGCACCATCCTTGCAAAACCATGGTGGCTGATGCTTGGAAGCACGGACAGTTCCCGGGACCTGGAGGCCTCGCTAGACCTGCGTCTCACACCCGAAGTGGGAGGCCCAGATGCTGTGGAGTTCCTGCGG
Organism: Triturus cristatus; assembly: GCF_964204655.1. Lineage (NCBI taxonomy): Eukaryota > Metazoa > Chordata > Amphibia > Caudata > Salamandridae > Triturus > Triturus cristatus. Next base: position 804,170,146 of record NC_140592.1, on the reverse strand, counting down.
CCTGACGGTGGAGACGGGCTGCGTCGGGCCCGAGCCTGTGGGCCGCAGTGGTATACATTGAGGCATTGGCAATCGCCCTTACCAGTTGGCGAAGTCTGGCAGGTAGCATAGAGACACATTGCTGACTTGCGTGAGAACACCGCCTGGTGCCCCTTGGAGCTGTGACCAGGACAGGCGCTCCTGCGCACCAATGTGGGAAGGTCTGCATTGCATAACAGGCACCACCACTACATCGGGGTGCACGGAGAAGATTGTCAATGGTTGTCCGCGCCTCTCTTCATCACAGGCTGGAGGAGGTGGCACTGCCCAGATGCTGTGGAGGGTCAGGCTTCTGAGCTGCTCACAACTTGTATGGCGGGAGCGCTGTGACTTCCCGCCTAAGAGGGCCCTTTTGCATCACCTGCATCAGAAGGTTCCCCAGCAGACTTGGCGTTGACTGCTGAACCCAGGCGTTGAGCCCCAGTGTCGATGTCCAGGTGAGGAGAAGATGGGACGGAGAGCAGAGGAAGCCTGGGGGTTGTGTCGGGCCCAGGCCTAGCTCCTGTGGTGGCACACACCATGCCCTGAGCTATCCCTGCGCTGCGGAGGGCCCACATTGCTGAAGACACCGCATAAGACTGGTGGGGGACTCCACTAACTGGCTCAAGTCGCTGATATCGGTAGTTGGTGGCAGCAGGTGGCAGGTGCATGGGGGTTGATTCGGGCCCAGGCCCTTGGGTACGCAGCTTAATCCGCCATTACTCGCTGGGGCACTGGGAATCACGGAATCTGGTTCCCACTGTTAGATCGGAGGAGGCGACCAGGTGGTGCTGTCTTTCCTCGCCCCATGTGCGCTTTTGGGTGTATAGGGGATTTCCCTCAGTGCCGCTGAACGAAGATTCCTGACTAGAATATACCTGACTGAAGGAGAGGGGCAGGCTGGCCACACTGCACTGCACTGCATGTCATACATAATGCCTGGTCATCTGGCGCAATGATGTTTCGCCTGCACACGGGGACGCCGTCGACACCTGGCTGCTCCACTGTGTTGGTGGACTGAGCAACTGGGGGTCACTGGCCACATGGGCAGGTGACCGTGGACACCCTGGGCTCCAAACTAGACTCTACTTGTGGCTGTGAAGAAAATAGGTACCTCCCTCGAACAAACGCACACTTCCCTTGTGGGCCGCAGCGACAAACTCACAGTCGACTTCACCCTGGAGCATGCAGATCATCGGAAGCTGACTGACAAGGTACACAACATTGAGAAAGAACTGGCCAAAGTCCACCCAGTTACCCGGACCACAGCATTGGAGGTACAGCAGCTGATGGCATGTGTGAAGTCACTGGAAAGAAGAGTGGAGGATGCAGAGGGTCGCTTCCAGCGGAACAACATGCAGGTGGTGGGTCTGCCCGAGGAAGCAGAAGGAGCTGATGCAGTGGCATACACTGAGACATGGTTGCGTGACCTATTGACAACAGATGTACTCCCATTCTTTGTTGTGGTGCGGGCCCATTGAGTGCTGCCGAGCTGTCCACCACTGGAAACAGGTCCCAGACCCTTTCTCTTCCGCCTCCTACAGGGATAGCGATGCTGTCCTGAGGGCGGTACGCAAGCTGTGGGAGGTGAAAGTTGATAACGCCACAGTACTTTTCTTCCCTTATTACACCACGGGGTGCAGAGGCAGAGGGTGTTGTTTCTAGTGGTTAAGCGATGCCACGTAGAGTTGGGCATCCAATACTCCCTCCTCTTCCCGGCAAGGCTGCGAGTGGTCTCAGATGGTAACAGGCTATTCTTTGGTGCCACTGAGCAGGCCTGGACCTGGCTAGAATTTACTGGTCACCAGGTGCTGCGGACAGGGAGTGAAGGGTCTGCGAACAGGTTGTCATTCGCTGAGCTAGTCGTAGAGGAGACATGGGAGGAGCAGGCATCCCCTACCACAACTACAAGCCACCCCCAATTTGGAGCAGGTTACACAAGAGAGGCAGAAGGCACTGCATGAGGCAGCGACAATGCGCTATTGCACTCAGAGACAGGATCCCGACACTTCCTTTAAACGCTCCCCCAGCGACGATGGCTCCACTGTGATGTGGCCATTAGTGCGGAGTCCAGGGAGCCCCTGCATGTGACTCCTCAGATGGCAGATGACCTAATTTAAGGTTGACTGGTTGTGTGTTTCTCCTTCTTCCACGGTTCCAGACTGCTCCGTAGAGTCTCTGGCTTTCTGCAGTTCCCGGTCTCCAGCTTCCTGTTGCTGACATTTCAGTCTACCGAGGTCAGCACTTAGAGGGGATCAGGTCAAGTTGTCATCCAAAGGGAACGGCACAGTTGTTCAGGTAAGTGACAGGAGTGGTGGTGGTCTCCTTGGTGCTCCTAGCTGCAATGGCAGGAAGTCCATGGCCTCGTTGATCTTACCATGGATGAATTATGGGAGTTCTTCTATTATCCAAGGGCCTCATTTATGAGGCCCTAGCGGCAGCACTTTTGCACCGCTGGAACATCACTTTTTTGTTGTTCCAGTGGTGTAATGTGTCGCAGTATTTTTACAAAGCCACGTAAAGCCACTGTATGTGCTTTTCATGGCCTTGAAAATATGTGCACCTTTCACGTATAAAACTGGCGAAAGGGGCGTTCCATAGGTGTTGCTGTGGGCGTTGCCACCCAAAACCCACGGAATCTGAAGCATTCCCAGATTTACGAGAAACCGTAGACCTGGAAACGCGTCAGAATCTAACACCACGCAAGGGTGGCATTTGGGAGGTGCAACAAGGATAAATGTTTTCATTTTTCCTCATTTTACCCTTTTTCTGTGTGTGCGGCATTCTGCAGCACACATAGAAAGAGGAACTTGCGTGGATTGATTGATTTTGTGCAGGAAGGTGTTTCTGCACAACATCAATCAGCTCCGCAACCTAGGCATCCTTGCACCATGGCGCAAGAGTGCTTGTGTTGACACATGACAGCCATTGTGCGCTGCCGTAGGGGAAAAAGACAGGAATGTGCCCATCTTATTAATTGGGCGCATTACTGCCCTTTTATTTTGTCACAGGGCCACGCAGCAAAAGTCCTTGCAGCTCTGTCCTGCACCAAAACATCTTAAATGAGGCCCCAAGTGTGTTTGCACCATCTTTAAGACAAGCTAATTTCTAACATTAAAAAACTGCCACTAATGGGACTTGGCAGCAGTTTTTCTTTTTTAGCGGCGTACAAGGAAATCCTTATAAATATCGGGTAGTGTGTTTTGCGGAAGTTTTTACTCAGGAACACCTACCTTGCATCTCATTTTCGGTAAGTCACGCTAACAGAAGTGAAGCTTTGAAAAAATCACGTTAACTCTGAAAAAATGCCCCTAACTGGACTTTGCGGCAACTTGTAAATATATACATTTTTTAAAAGCCGCCATAACATAAAACAATTGACGCTACGGCAGCATTCAATCCTTGAAAATATGCCCCTTAGCTTATTACATTTGTATCTGTCTTTTTAACTAAACTTAGTCTAAAGTTTTGAAGTCTTTTTCGTCTATTCTTGTTTGGCTTGGTTTTGTGCATAGAAAAATCTCACACCTGTATCTGGGCATTCTCTTTACTGTTCAGTCCAATCTACCACAGGTTACCTGTTATGAATTGAGGTTTCTGTTTTGCAAAGTATTCACCCTATCCAAGCCGGAGCCACAATCCTAGTCAGGATAAGTCAGACACACAACCTAAATGAACCAGTGCTCACCCTCTGGTAGCTTGGCAGAGAGATGTCAGGCTTAACTTAAGAGGTAATGCGGAAAGTATTTGTGCAACACTTGCAATACAGTAACACAGTTACAACACCACAAAAAGACTCCACACCAGTTGTGAAAAATAGAGAATAGTTATCTGTGTAAAACAAGACCAAAGCAACAAAAACCCAAAAAGTAGAACTTGAGATTTTCATTTTTGAAGGTTAAATCCAAAAACAGTGTTTAGAAGTCAATAGCGCTAAAAGGTTACTTGAGGTCATGCTATACTGCAGTAAATCCAAAGTTCCAAGCCGACCGCAAAGGAGGGCAGGCCGGCTACATGACCCATGCAGGGCCCGCTGAATAAGTACCTTGGATCGATGTTGAAGACTCAATGCACTGGTACTGATTCACGCAGTCGGGCGATGCATAGAAGACAAGCCTCACAGTCGGTGTTGAGCCTCGAAATCGGTGTCGAAGAGTCGGTGCTGCATTGGAGTTGAGCCTCGCAGTGGTGCCTTTGGATTGGCGCTGGTTTGTCGTAGAACCTCACAGTCGAGACTCGTGTCATCATCAAATCCGCACTGCGTCGGAGGACACTGCATTGGTTCCAATCAGCGCAAAGGGGTCACTGCACCGATTTTTACTAGAAACAGCTGCTGAACCCACTTCAGAGGCCCAGGGCTAGAAGGGGTACCTCAGGCAAGGGTAGGACTCACAGATGGCAGAGTCCAGCAGAATTAGCAGAGTTGCAGGAAGTCTTTTGTGACCCTGAAACTTCACAGAAATGGAGGCAAGCCAACAAGCCCTTGAAGAAACGTGAGTTTAAGGATGTAGAGAGCATGTCCGGTCTCTCTCACTCCCAGGCAAGAAGCAGCAGGCAGCAGGCCAACACAGCAGAGCAGGTAGCAAAGATGCAGTCCCTCCTACAGCACAGTAGCTCTTCTTGCAGGCAGAATGTCCTTGTTTCCAGCAACGTTCTGATTTGGTGGTGTCAGGGGTCCAGTAATTATACCCAAAGGTGCCTTTTGAAGTGGGGGAGACAACAAAGAAGACTTTGAAGATTACGAGGTCCAAGCCTTTTCTGCAATGGCTCCAGACTCACTACAGGGGGGTATACTCCTTGTGCAGGGGCAGGCACAGCCCTATTCAGGTGCAAGTGCCAGGTCCTCCTTCCCATTCTACCACAGGAAGGCCCATCAACCTGGTGATGGGCCACTAGGATGCAAATGTCACATCCCTGCTCTCTTTGTGCGATTGTCTAGAGGGAATGCACAAAGCCCAGCTCTCACCCAACCCAGACATGTATTCAGAGACAGGCAGAGGCACAGAATGGTTAAAGTAAGAAAATGGCAACTTTCTATAGGAGGCATTTTCAGACTTACAATTTAAAATCCGACTTCACCAAAGGTTGTGACTCTAAATTGTGAGTCCCAAGACACCAAACTCCAAATCTCTATCTTTTCCCAATTGGAAGTTACACTTAAAATATGTTTTAAAGCAATCCCAATATTAACCCATTGGAGTGATAGGCCTTGCAGTAGTGGCAAACGTATTTAGCAGTTTTTCACTACCAGGACATGTAAAACTCAAAAGTACATGTGTTATTGTTTAAATACACTGCACCCGGCCATAGGGCCTTCCTTAGGGGTGACATATGTAATAATGGGGAAGGTATGGGACTGACAAATAGGTTAACTTTCCAGGTTAAAATGGCAGTTAAACTGCCCACACAGCTTTGCAGTGGCAGGCCTGAGCCACTGAAGTGGATGGCACAAGCAGTGCCAAAAACCTATTAGTAGCACTTAATTTACAGGCCCTGTACAAATATAGTGCACTTTACAAAAGACTTACAAGTAAATGATATATGCCCATTGTGGATAAGCCAATGTTACCATGTTATGAGTACAGTGCATATGTACTTTAGCACTGGTTAGTAGTGGTTAAGTGCCCAGAATCCTAAAGCCAGCAAAAATGAATTCAGCAAAAAGGGGAGGAGAAAGGCAAAACATTTGGGGATGACCCTGCAGAAAGGACCACGCCCAACATGATCTAAGCATAAGATATGTCAAACTGGTTTCACATTTGTAGGCATTTTTGTTTGGGCAATGTGTAGCCTTTCTCCCCTATTGCCTTACCAATTTGATTCCTTACACACTGGTCTGGGCTACAGCAGAAGATGTGTTGTACATGGGGAAGGCATTTAAAGTAATGACAATGACAGCAGAAGTGTTTATGATGAAATTGGATAATTAGTCCTGATGTCCAATATCTGTAGTTAATAGGAGAGAAAGGCATGAGCTAGAGCTCAAAACTTTGAGTGTTTCAGTTTTTCCCCTGCGTGCAAATTCCCTTTGAGCAGCACATCATTTAAACAGAAGACATGCAATTTTGGATACACTGGGGCAGATGCACAAAAGCAATTAGGAGTATGGAAAGTAGCACTACAGGTGTACTGTTTTACATATTCTAACATGCCGTTGTGAAACGTCCTGAAATGTCATACTCTCTATTAGTAAAAGTCGGAATAGGACAGAGTCCTTTCTATTTGGATTAATTATATATGAATATTTTCTGAATATTCTCATATTTTCCATTTTGGATTTTTGGGGACAACTCACAAAGGCATGTCAGAGTATGTAAAAGAGTACATCAGAAGTTCTTCTTTCTGTACTACAAAATGCCTTTGTAAAGAGGATTTATTGACATTGGCCACTGCATCCATTTTGCCACTAAAATCCAATTATATCTTGCAGTGCTTTAACAAGGTTTCAGAAGGCATTCCAAGGGGTAGCTTCATTTCATAGATGTGCTTCGATGTGTGCGTGTGTGTATGTGTTTGTGTGTTCAGTTATAAAATTATACCATTTTGGCAGTGAAGTAAAATATATCTATTCTGGAAATCTGCAAGTACATGTATGTATGCCATGTGATTCTTCTCCTTCTATTCAATTATAAACTAAAGGGGACAGAGTACCTTGTCTGCTAAACTCACAGTCCACCTGCCTCATTTAGAGATGGGTGAATCATCAGCTTTCAGTGGAGACCCCAATGGCTCCAACAATGGAAGCTACCTCTGAACATGAACTGAGTAGGGGTGTCGAAGTAAAGCCTTCACAGTACCCACTGTAATTAGAGTCAATAATCTGATGGGGGTTGTTAGAAATGGGGGTCTCTAGTTGGCCATGGCTGGCAGCAATGTCCAAATAGGGACCCTTCTTCCTAAGTCAGGGCAAGTGGGCTACCTCCTTTGATAACCCCTGCTCAACCCTGTGGTAAAGTAGCACGAGCAGTTAGGCCTATCTCAGAGGCAGTGTGTGAAGGGTTTATGGCCACGTACAATAAGGCAGCAACGACACCACAAAAGGACACAACTCAGTTAGATATAGAAAAATAATATCTTTATCCAACAGATAAACTCAAAGACTCTCAAAGCGTTTCAACAACTACAATTCACGTCAACCCGTAGGGCTCACAGCGGCAGCAGCTCTCTCTTAGCTGCGGCGGTCCACAGAACAAATCGCAAGGATGCAAAGTTGTCAATGGTGCGGGCGCTCAGCGGCCACAGCTCTCTCTTAGCTACGGCGGCCCACAGAACAAATCCCAAGGATGCAAAGTTGTCAATGGCTCAGCGGCCACAACTTTCTCTTAGCTGTGGCGGCCCACGGGGCAAATTACGAGGATGAAAAATAGCACCAGGGGTGGGCACTCAGCGTTAGCAGCTCTCTCTTGGCTGCGGTGGCCCACGGGACGAATCACGATGGTGCACAGTAGCAACGGGTGCGGGCACTCAGCGGCAGCAGCTCTCTCTTGGCTGCAGTAGCCCACGGGATGAATCACAATGGTGCACAGTAGCAAAGGGTGCGGGCACTCAGCGGCAGCAGCTCTCTCTTGGTTGCGGCGGCCCACTGAACAGATCATGATGGTGCACCGTAGCAAAGGGTGTGGGCACTCAGCGACAGCAGCTCTCTCTTAGCTGTGGCGGCCCACAGGGCAATTTAGAGTCTCAACCTGTCGGGCACCACGGTGGACGCTCAGCGGCCACCGTGCTCTCTCGACTGCAGCGGTCCACGCAGATTCAATGGAAGGTCCGAAGGTGCCGATTCAGGCGGGCTCTCAGGGCGGCAGCTCTCTCTTAGCTGCAGTGGCCCACACAGATCCAGCGAAAGGTTTGAAGACACAGATTTAGGCGGGCTCTCAGCTGCGGCAGTTCTCTCTTAGCTGCAGTGGCCCACACAGGTTTAGCAAGAAGGTTCAAAGGTTCAGAGTCAGGTGGGCACTCAGCGGCGGCAGGTCTCCCTTAGCTGCAGCGGCACACACAGGTTCAGCGAAAGTTTAGAAAGTCTCAATTCTGATTCAGGCGGGCTCACAGCGGCAGCAGCCTGCACAGGTTTAGCAAAAGTTCAAAAGTGCCCAATCCGCGGTCCTCACAGTAGAACTAGAGGCTCCGGATTACTTGACGGAGGCCTCACCTGCAAGCAGAACTCCTCGCACAGGAATTCCGACGGCGGACGGGGTGAAGTCTAATGTCCCTGAGACTTCTGCAGGAAGCGCTCTCGATTTAGGCCCTCGGGTAGTTTCTTTGGCAAGCTTGATGAAAGTTGCAAAGTCTTTTCTTAAATTCACTCGGACAGAGTTTCGTCTTGACATCCAGAAGGAACACACTTGGCCAAAGTTCCAGCGCAGCATTTTATACCTAAAAAGTCTTTGTTCTCTAAGGTTGCAAATCACTGACTCCGGACAGAATCAGTTCGGTGGGGTCGGAGAGCACTTGGTTTACGAGGTGACATCCTGCCCTTTCAGAATGAGGGGGTCTGCTATCAGCCACCCAGTGGGAGGTGGAGCCATAATTCACCTTGCCAGGCACGGCCCAGCTCGGATCAAAGAGTCACCCCTCCCAATTATCTGAATATCGATCTCTCTCTCCAGCCAGGTCTGTCCCAGCTGGCCCTGCTGCTCCAAAACCAGACAGCCAATACACATACGCGCAACAGCGTACAGTAAAGCTTAGGCAAGAAACTACCACGTTTTCAGAAAAGGCATTTCAACACATGCAATATATAAACGGTCCTTACTAAAAGGTGCCCCTCAATGTCCTGAGCATATGCGTATCAAACTCGAGGGTCCTATCAGGTTCCTAGGGCCCGATAGGATGATAGAAAGCAATCTTTAACCGGCCCATCCTGGCCTATGAGAATGGATCATTTCACAGTAGCGACAGTGAAATGGAAGGTAACTCACTATTGAAACAGGCTACAACGATGTAGGTATTATAGTTATCCTTATTCATACAGTCATTTATATACAGGGAGCATTTGCGCTGTGGCAATGAGTAGCAGTGGCATGGCGCCCAGAACATCTAAATCCAGCCAACATAAAAGATAGGGAGAGTAGAGAGGAAGGGAGACCCACGCCAATGATGCCACGTCTAACAGGGGTTTTTTCTGTCTGCCACTGCCAGGAAAAACCTGGCAGGGAGGAACAGTAAAAAATAAAGACCTCCCCCCCCCCCCCCACACACATACTAACTTCATAGAAAATTCCCAGGCTGTGGGGGTCATTCGTTTTTGTTTTTCAATTACAAACTTCCATTTTGAGAAACAAAAATGTAAAACATTTGGTCAAAGCCAAAGACGGCAATCCACCAAATGTTTTGTACCTTGAAAGGAACTGCTATAATGGTGGTTCCTTTCATCATAAAGATATGACTGTTGTGCTGGGAAACATCTCAAAATAGGACAAACTCCATTCCATAGGGGTGACCGATGTTAAGACCTCTTCCACCCTTACAGATGGTTGTCTATCCTCGAGGGTCAAATTCAGACCAAAATTCTTGGATATCCTTGTGCATATTGTAATTCCGAGAAGGATCAAATTCTTCCTTGTAAAATTTCCTAATGCCATTGTGGTTTTAACGGGGTTATAGCACTGGTTTTATCTCTGTTATTCTAAGTATTCTGGGGCATATTTACAAGGGCCATATCTCCTCTTTTTTGGCTTTTTTAAAAATATCGCCCTATTTACAAGAGTGTGATAACATGCATTAGCGCATGTTAGCACCCTTTTACCCGATGATTCCCTTTGCATCTCTAATGAAATGCAAAGTGGGCATCACTGGGCAGTACAACCTTGTAAATATCGCTTATGTACCCATCGCGATATATACAAGGATGCCCACGCATTTTAGCAGACGTTAGTTTTTGGAGAAAACAGCTGTTTTCTCCAAAAACTAACAACTGCTAAAATGCAGACTTAGCTATACTTACCATTGGGGGTGGATTATGCTGATACGACCACAGGGTCGTATCAGCAAGGTTATCACCGTTTTCCATGGAACATCGCTGGAAAACCAGCGATGTTCCATGGAAAACATCGCTATCGCTGGGAAATTATCGCCATTGCGCTATGCGTTGTTAATACAACGCTAGCATGGCAATAATTTCCTGCGATAGCCAGCGATAACATTTTTCTGGCTAAGAGCGGCCAGCGATAATTATCACTGCAGCTTGTTAATATGCCCCTACCTTTCTTGTCAAATTACATATATATGAAAGAGTCATGTTCATGTACAAAAGTAATTCAGCAAACAAGCTTGTGTGACCCCTATAAGCTACTTAGACAAAGGAGGCAACAAATGGCATCAGCCAATGGGTAACGTCATGTGTCATGTACAAAAACTTAATAATACTACACTGGTTTAAGTCAGACATCAACACGCAGGGAAGAACTCACTGGGACTAAAGGTATTGAGAGAGTTTTCCTCTTCAACACTGGAGCTCCGAGGCACCCTCAGCCAAGTAGGAAAGGTCTCCATTGAAGACAGCAGAATGGATTCCATTCGACAGATACCCAAATAAAATGTCAATTGGGTGGTACTGTTCGGTGGGAGGGAGTTGGTGCCTTTTGGTGGTGCAGAATGGTGGTCACAAACAGTGACACAAAAGGTAAGTCTTTTTTGATTTTTATTGTTGGCAATGGTTTGCATTTGTTTAAAGGCCGTACTCATGTTCAATTCATTCAGTTCCTAAATTGTGGCTACCAGAATTCATAGGAATGTGTGGCACTCTGGAAGGTACTGGGGTTGCCGCCCAAAATGTCCCTTCCTTCTCTTTAATCCCCCGCTTTGCCTGTCCTATGGAATATGAAATCCTTCATTGGCAAGGCTGTTGGGTCTGGCCTTGGCAAGCTGCGCCAAACGGTAAATAATGTCCTATTATTTTTATTGCAAGCATATGTCATAAAAAGAGAAAACCCTAAACGTGGCCGTCACGTTTCTGCATTAAAATGAAACAAAATCATTTCACTGAGGAGGTCACTTTTCAGGTGGCTACAAGGCTTCCAGTTTTATTATAGATTTTGTAATGTAATTTTAGAAGACAAGTATCCAGAGTAACACAGCGCAGTGCAAATCGCTGCGTCACGTTGCCCTGGAAAAACGTTCCATGGGGGTTGTGTGGCGGTTCCCACATAACTCCCATGGTTTTTGATGCATTTCCAGATTTACCAGTAGCGGTAAACCTGGGAATGTGCCAAAAAGATACACCTTCTCGGGGGAGGCCTAACGAGGAGAAATATCTTTATTTCACCTTTTACTTCCTCTTTCTATGTGTGCAGGCATTCTGCAGCACACATAGAAAGAGGAATATGCCTCTCTGGATTATTTTTGCGCAAGAAGGTGCCAATTTCCCACACAAAAACAATTCTGCATGCAACACGGGCACCATTACAGCATGGTGCAAGGGTGCCGCATTGGCGCTAGGCAGCTAAAACCCCACCAGCACAGGGACAAAGGCACGAATGCACCGTATTCTTTTAAATGTGGAACATTCCTGCCCTTTCCCTGCAACGCAGCACAGCAAGGTGACTTGCTGCACTGCATTACATTCTATTAATAAATTGTGCAGTGATGCATGGGAAACCCTTAGTAAATTTAGGTCCTTACGGCTATATTTATCAAACTGTAACCCAGCTCAGCAAGTCACCTTACTGCACTGCGTTAAGGGCAGGAATGTGCCATATTGACACAATATGGCGCATTCCTGCCTTTTCCCAGTGCTGGCATACAATGTGCTGCCTAGCGTCAACGCAGGCACTCTTGTACCATACTGCAGGGGTGCCTGCGTTGTAAGGAGGCTCTTTGTATGTGTGCTGCAGAATGCAGCACACATAGAAAGAGTTATAAACTAGGAGAAATAAAGAAGGCATAGTATTTTGGCATATTCCCGCATCTACCAGTAATGGTAAATCTGGGAATGCATCACAATTCATGGATTTTGCATCGGAATACCCATGGAAACCCTCCCTGGGACAGATTAACGCAACCCAGCAATTTGCACTGCGTTGCGCTACTCTGGATTTATCAAGCGCAGTGTGCGCAGTCTTATCAAGCCACTCAGGGCCACATAAGGTGGCCTTGCATGGCTTGATAAATCACATTTCAAGGGTTGTGTTGCTATTGAAGGGTTGTTTGATAAATATGGCACTTATTTTCTACAGATCAAGTGATAAACAAGCATCCTCTGGATCCATCTGCCCCTCATGCTTATATCGGCATTCATTTCAGTCAATATGAGAGCAGAGGCACCATCCAACACCATGCATCTGAAGCTGACCAAGAGGTATAATCATTAGACATCATAAACATCCATCCGATTCTAACAAATTCTCAAATGACCCAGATTTTGACTTACTCCTATTCTGACTGACCTTGTTATCCAATTTCCTACATTTTCTCACTGAGTTCCAACACTCCCGCGCAGTTGGGGGTAGAGGTTGGCCCCACACTTTACATATCTCCCTCCTTGCCAGAAGAAAAAGTAAAATATTAACAGGCTGTGAAGTCTCGATAGGCTCCCAGAACCAGATCCTTACTGCACCAACTCAAACATGACCAATGTGGGTCTTACCCCCACATCTGGTCTCAGGATGTCAGAAATTGTCTTACCCACAGTCCTCCAGAATTCTTCCAGGGTGCAGCAGCTAGCAAACATAAGAACATCATTCACCTGACAAGCTCCACTCCACTTACATTTAGATTCCGCATTGCCTCTCATCTTGTCGAGCTTCACCTGGGTGCAGTAGACTCTATGCAAAGCGAAGAAGTGGTTTCTCCTTAAAGCAGCAGGTTTAATCACAGAATAAAGCATACTTATAGATACTTGCCATGGCTCTTCCAACTCCACACTTGGCAAGTATACTTCTCTTCCAGGGGATCCTCATCAAAGTCATAAGCACTGAATATTCCCGCCCATGTGCGGGGAACCCGGAAATAATAAAAATTATATATGAAAAACACATATATATACAGCTCTGTATATGTATAAACACATATATTATTTTTTCCAAACCAATGCAGCCCCCATAGTAGGCTAGACAATGTAATATTAATGAATGTAAACATTCCTTTTTTTTATTTTAATGAGACAAACCTCATGAGAAAGAAAAGAAAACACTGTGCCAAACACAGATCAAAAACATTGTTAGCCTGCAGGCTGCATTGTAATACAATACCATAGAGACTAAAAATCCTTGTACAGATAAAAACTGGCACCGTGCCTTTAAGGCAGCTCTGATCCCAGATCCCATCATGCCTCGGGGTGACAGTTGGGTTAGTTGTTCTTTCCGGCTCCTTCAGTCAGGACCCTGGAATTCAGCTCTCTTCTTTTTTGACTTTCTAGTCAAGAACTTACCAATTTTTGGTGATTTTTTTGCTTCATTCAAAATATTCTCCTGTTTGGTGAAGCATTTACTGATTTTCCAGACAGATTTGTAACTTTTTTCTGTCAAAAATGCCTTCCTTGTTCATGGCTTGTCCATCCTCTGGTAAAAAGAAGGCTACTTTGGATTCGCATGATGTGTGTATCATTTGTCTTCCTGACACACATTCTACTGCTTCCTGTCGTCATTGTAAGAACCTTTCAAAGAGGACTTTGAAGGAAAGGGAGAGGATTAGGCTTATGGCCTTTCAGAGATGCGGTCGACGTCGAAGCAGTTGATACCTGTTTGTTCTCCATCAGCGTCGGGCTCGGCGTCGAAGACTCCAGCGGCGGGATCGTCGTTGAGAGGTGAGGAGACAAGGGAGAGTCACGCTTCCAGAAGAAAGTCATCGTTGACGCAAGATCCGGCGGCAAAAAGCAGATGTTCATCGTCGAAAGCATCGCCGTCGAGAAAGCATCGATCGGCATCTAAGGAGAAGCATCACCGTTCGGCGTCAAAGTCGACATCTAGAAGGAAGTCGAAATCGAGGGAAAGGAACGGACGGTCGCCGTCGAAATCAGCAGCGACGTCGAGACGAAGATTGACGTCGAGAGTAAGGCGCAGGAGATCGCCGTCGGAGACACCAGCGACGTCGAGGTGAAGATCGTTGTCGAGAGAAAGGCGCAGGCGATCGCAGTCGAAAACATTATCGACGTCGAGGCGAAGATCGTCGTTGAAGCAAGGATCGACGTCGAGGCTGACGCCTGCGTTGGGATCGACGTCGAGGCAGGCGCCTCCGTTGGGATCGACGTCGAGGCAGGCGCCTCCGTCGTCAAAAGTGTCCATGACATCGAGGCGAGGTTCCCCGTCGGGTTCTAGGCCTCCGTCCAGGATAAGCCCTCCGTCGACGACAAGGTTCTCGACGTCAAGGCACGACTCATCGCCGTTTATCCAGTCGGCGTCGAAGTCCAGATCTACGGCGATAGGCTTATCGCCATCGAGGCAGTCCTCCGCTGTGGGGCTTCAGGAGACGTCAGGACGTAGATCGACGTCCAGGTCAGCGTCGAAACGGAGGTCTCCGCATAGAGAGTCGTCAGGACAACGATCTCCACCTGATGTGGCATCGGAGCATGGTTCAGCGTCGAGGTTTCCACCTATTTCCATTTCTCCATCGGCCTCCGCAGGATCAGGATCTCCTCTGTCTCCTTCAAGACCCAGATCCCCAGAAGTGATAAATTCTTCTCCAGCTCCTCTTTCCCCAGTAGAGCATCCTAGACCAGCAAGTCCTCAATTGAGAGCGTCACCGACACTCCAAAGGCAGGAAGAGGGACATCTACCGGGACAAAGTTCCCCCAGATTTCTGCCTGAGCCCATACCTCCACGCATACCTTCTATGGCGCATGCACTGAGCATTTCCTTGACTAGATTGAGGAACCTTGCCCAACCAAGGAGACCAGCAAGTACTCATTCACGGGAAAGAGATTATGAGCGACGTTCTCGTTCATGTTCGCCCAGGAGAAGAACCATATCCACCTCCCGCAGAAGGGAGTCGGGCGACCTGAGAAATGAAGGCGGAGGTCTCCTACATCTTCTTCATCCAGCCCTTCCTCCAAGAGAAGTTACTCTCCCACACTGTCAGATACGCCACCATCTCGAGTTTCTACAGTGGATGACATCAGCACATTTCAAGAGGTTTTGTGCAGGGGAGCGGCCAAGTTGAACATTCCTATGCCTGTTCAGGAAACAACTTCCTCAGTCATCTTTGAGACCCTTCATGAAAAGACAGCGGCTCGTCCACTGTTGCCTCTGGTTCCTGGGTTGCTTAAACCAGTGATGGACGTTTTCCTAACGCCGGCTTCCATCAAGTCGGCTCCGGCAAGAATCCTTAAAAAATATTGTCCCGCTCCAGAGGATCCTCTGTTTCTCAAGGTTGATCCTTCTCTTTATTCTGTAATCACGGCGGCTGCGAGGAAAACACACTCAGTGGCATTGTCGTCTACAGTCCCTCCGGATAAGGAGAGCAAGACGCAAGATTCTTGGGGTAGGAGAGTATGTGGATCGGCTGCTTCCAGCTTAAAGGTTTCTAGTGCTTCAGCGCTCTTAGGGCGCTACAACAGAGCGCTTTGGGATTCTCTCCAGAGATTCAAAGACAAACTTCCTCAGGAGGATAGGAAGGATTTTGAGGAGATCCTGCAGGAGGGCAGTTTGGTGTCCAATCAGGTGATAAGTGCGGCAGCAGATGGAGCTACTCTGGCAGCTCACTCCTACGCCCATGGCATTTCGGCCAGAAGATCCTCTTGGCTGAGGTTAACAGCTCTTAAACCTGAGGCTGAAGCTAGGATTCTCAACCTACCTTTTTCTGGAACTTCTTTTTTTGGCTCACACACCGACGACGAGATGGCTCGTATGAAATCAGAGCTTGAAACCATGAAAGCTGTGGGTCTGGAGAAGAGGAATAAATTCCGCAGTCACAGGGGATCCGACAGGCGTACCTTCCAACAGAGGGTTCAAACCCCTCACTGGCAAAAGAACCAAGACCAGCAAGGGCAGAAAAAGCAACAATTCCAGTCTCGTCGATCATCAAGAGGACGAGGGAATAACCTCCAATCCAACAGCGGTAACAAAGCTCAGGGCAAACAATGAGCAGTCGCTTCCTCCAAGACTGTCCACCGCTCCAGTGGGGGGAAGTATTTCTCAACATCTTCAAGAGTGGCAAACCATCACCAGAGACAAGTGGGTTCTAACTATACTGCGACATGGATACTCTCTTCGTTTCCGGAGTCTTCCTCCCTCAATCCACCCAGTGCATTCGAATCATCAGCTCAAGATGCTACGGGAGGAGGTGGCTACCCTTCTTCTCAAATCGGCCGTAGAAAGGGTTCCGAGAACACAGAGAGGGAGAGGACTCTACTCCAGGTATTTTCTGATTCAGAAAAGAAATCCATAAACAGAGTTCAGACCCATCTTGGATTTACGAACACTCAACAAACATATCAAAAAAGAGAAGTTTCGCATGTTAGCACTCCACCAAATATAACAAGATGCGTACTTTCATATACCCATCTGCCAACGTCATCGGAAATACCTGAGATTTGTGGTTGGAACCTCCCACTACCAGTTCAAGGTTCTACCATTTGGCCTGAAATCAGCACCTCGAGTGTTCACAAAGTGCATGGCGGTGGTAGCTGCTGCCCTGAGGCACGCAGGAGTCTTCGTCTATCCCTATCTAGACGATTGGTTACTAAAAGGTCCATCGCCCCAGAGTGTAAGCTCACAGCTGACACGCTGCCTAAATCTGGGTCATCGATTGGGACTCCGGGTCAATTACAAAAAATCCACCCTCAAACCAACGCAAAGGATACACTACCTGGGAGCACTTATAGATTCCGAAGTAGGAAAAGTGTTTCCTTCGGAGGAGAGACAGTTATCCCTCGCTCAAAAAGGCAAACGTGTCATGATCAACAATCTGTCTACAGCGCGACAGATATCATCTCTGCTAGGGGCCATGGCATCTTGCATATTGCTAGTGCCCAATGCCAGGTTAAGAATGCGTCCTCACCAACAGGATCTAGAGGACAAATGGGACCAAAGGACTTCTCTTTGGGAGGACAAGGTGTGTCTTTCAGCGAGAGCCAGACAGTCGATCAGGTGGTGGATGAGACGGATCAATCTACGGGTTGGAATCCCGTTTCATCAAGAACCCCCATCGCAAACCTTGATCACCGACGCATCGCTCCAAGGGTGGGGCGCGCATCTGGGGACTCTGCAGACTCAGGGGCTTTCGTCCAGCAGCGAGCAGCTATATCATATCAACATGCTTGAGCTCAGGGCAGTCCATCTCGCCCTCAAAGCTTTTCTGCCCTCAACCAGAACGAGTTCCATTTTAGTACAAACGGACAACACCACCACGATGTACTACCTAAACAAGCAGGGAGGTACTCGTTCCAGGACTCTCTCGCTGGAGGCTCAGTCCCTATGGCACTGGATCCTGGCAAGGAACATTTCCATAACAGCGGTACACCTGCCAGGCGAGCTCAACGTTCAAGCGGACTCGCTCAGTCGGCACTTTCAAGATCCAGAGGACTGGGTCCTCAACGACGAGGTGCTAGAGGACATTTTCGTGGAGTGGGGCCGTCCGCAAATAGATCTCTTCGTGGACGAAAGCAATACAAAATGCTGAGGCTTCGCCTCAAGGTACTATCGGCCAGGGTCAATGGGGAATGCCCTTTTGATCGACTGGTCAATGACATTTGTGTACGCCTTTCCTCCTCTTCTGCTAATCCCGAAAGTGGTGACCAAGCTGCAACACTCAGCCACCAAGATGATCTTGATAGCACCGGATTGGCCGAGGCAGTGGTGGTACCCAGATCTCCTTCATCTATCGATCCGCCCGCACAGGCGTCTGCCGTGCAGGCCGGACTTGCTAACCAAGATGCAGGGGAGGATTTACCATCCCAACCTTCCCTCACTGAGCTTAACAGCATGGCTCCTGAAGTCCTCCAGTATGGCCATTTAAACCTTCCTCAGGACTGTATGACCATATTGAAGGAAGCTAGGAGACCTTCTACAAGACACTCATACTTCTGTAAGTGGAAGAGATTTTACATATGGTGTATTCAAAATCAATATAGCCCTACAAAAGGTCAAGAGGAAGTGATTTTACCTTATCTACTCCATTTAGCCAGGGTGGGATTGAAATTTTCCTCTCAGCATCCATTCTTTAAACTGCAAGTGGTGAAGGACTTTTTGCAGGGCCTCAAAAAGGTTTACCCCCCTAAATAAGGCCTCCCTCGCCTCCTTGGGAGCTGAACCTGGTTCTTTCAAAGCTTATGAGTCCGACTTTTTAACCCATACATAAGGCTACTTTACAGCACCTTACGTGGAAAGCAGCCTTCTTGGTAGCTTTTGCCTCAGCATGTAGGGTGAGTGAAATTCAAGCCCTTTGCTCAAAAGAAGCCTACACGGTAATTCACCTTAATAGAGTGGTGATGAGAACTCATCCATCTTTTTTACCTAAAGTGGTGTCCGATTTTCATATAAATCAGACTATCTCGCTGCCAACTTTCTTTCCCAACCCCTCCTCGCCAGCGGAGAGGGCGTTACATTCTTTGGATATTAAGCAAGTTCTCAAATTCTACCTGTATGAATCTAAGACTATCAGAAAGTCTGACCAACTGTTTGTAAATTATGGTGCTGTCTGTACAGGTTTTGCAGCATCTAAACGCTCTATTACCAGATGGATTGTGTCAAGCATTAAATTGGCTTACCAACCAGCTCAAAAACCGTTGTGGCCTCTACCTAAGGCACATTCCACAAGAGGAAAAGTGGCTACTGCTGCGTTTCTCAATAATGTCCCACTCTCCGAGATCTGTAAAGCAGCTACTTGGAGATCTGTCCATACATTCACGAGGCATTATTCTCTGACTCGGACACCAGAGCAGACACTCAAGTAGGGCAAGCCTCCTTGAGGAATCTGTTCAACAACTGACTATCTCGGTTGTTTTTTCATTTCAGTGCAGTTCTCATTTGCCTGCAGGTGGAAGGTGGGCTCGCTATTCTATTCAGTGCTTATGACTATTGATGAGGATCCCCTGGAAGAGAAGGATAAGTTACTTACCTGTAATCGTAGTTCTCTTCCAGGGGTATCCTCATCAAAGTCATAAGCAACCCACCCGCCTCCCCAGGCAAATGAGAGGATTCTATTCTTAAATCTGAAAGAAGTAGAGCTTTGTGTTTAGACCTACGGGTCCCGCAAAGAACAACTGACCCAACTGTCACCCCTGAGGCATGATGGGATCTTGGGATCAGAGCTGCCTTAAAGGCACGGTGCCAGTTTTTATCTGTACAAGGCTTTTCAGTCTCTATGGTATTGTATTACAATGCAGCCTGCAGGCTAACAATGTTTTTGATCTGTGTTTGGCATCAGTATGACATGCCGCCTTTCTCTTCTACTCCAAGTGATAGAGGAGCTCTTCAGAGCACCCCCTTAACAATGCCTCAAGTGCATTCCAAAGCAGATGAATTGGGGCAGAAGCCATGTTCTGCCTAAATTATTCTCCTGAGCTTCCCTCAATCTCCTGCAAAATCCCCTGTTGGAGGAATAATCTTCTATTTAAGGTCCACATTCTTAACATCAAACTGGCCAGCCAAAGCAGTTTTAATACTAAAGCAACATGATCAGATATATAGATATGGAGATACTCTATATCCCAAAAATAGTCTGGTTCTCCCTCATCTAAAAAGAAATAGTCAGTCCTCGAATGATGGCCATTCTTCTTACTGTAAAAAGAATAATTCCTGCCTTTTCCCCTTACCCTGCACCACACATCACAGAGGTTCAGATTTTCTAACATTGACAAAAGATAAGCCCTCATCTTTACTGAACTAATTTGCATGCGTACAGAAGACCTATCTAGGTTATTGTTCAATAGGACATTAAAATCCCCCCTCCCAAAATTAGAGGGGCTTCAAATTCTAGCAATGTAGAAAAAGGGTATTCAGTGACGAAACGTCATCCACATTAGGGCATAGTATCTGGCTAAAGTATACTGACTTTGCCCGACCTTAATCTCTGCTACTATCCATCGCCCCCTTCATCGGCCTTATATCTCAACACTTCCACCCCAGCATTCACCTTAACCAGAATGGCTATCCCCTTCGTGCAGTGTCTCTGATCTGTGGCCACTACTTTTTCCACCCACCTTTGCCTTGTGAAGAGATTCATGCACTTCGACCACAATAAATGGGTCTTCTGCAGCAGGATAACTTGATTTGAGCTTTCTCTCAAATATTAAAGCATAAGGCACTGCCTTCTCCTGACCCGCAGCCCATTCACATTCCAGCATAAAATTGAAAGGGAAATATCCCTTCACAAGTGTGACCCTAACTAACCTACCTCGTGTGCATCCCCCCCCACGGAGCCCTCCCACACCTACCTGCTGGCATTCTGTGCCAATTCAATCTACCCCCCATGGGGACCATTTGGAATACTTTGGTTTCAAACTAAGATAGTACTCATGTAACCACCTCTTACGACCAAATTGCAGCGGGAGTATCAATTCATACCTGATCAAGCCTTCTGTAATAAAGTGGCTAACTTCTTCCAAACCAAAGTCCAAACAGTCTAAAATGAACTTACAGGGAGCGCCCCAAACCTGGCCAAAACCTTACCCACAGACAAAACTACTCTTGAAAATTCTACCCCATGCCAACTGTCCGGCTTCTCCCTCTAACCATGGAAAAAGTAAACAACCTGCTATTTATTAAATTGGGTTCCCCGACAGACCCTTGTCCCACTGCTACCTTTCACCTGGCCTCAGACAAGATTAGCACCCATTTGGCTCCACTCCTAAATAACGTGATAATGTCAGGAATTTTCCCCGCGTCCTGGAAGACAGCCTGTATTAGGCCCATTTTGAAGAAACCCTCTATAGACCCCACTGAAGTAAAAAATTACCAGCCCATATCCCGCCTACCGCTCGCGGCCACAATTATCATCATTACACAGAATCTGCTTTGTTTATGGCCACAGAGGATATTCGTAAACAACTAGACAGTGGGTGGAGAGCGCACCTTATCCGACTTGACCTATCAGCAGCGTTTGATACCATTAACCCTTTGGTACTAACGCAGCTGCTGAAACCAATAGGAATTAAAGAAACGGCTCTAACCCTACTCACTTCTTTCCTTACCTCCAGGGAGCAGATAGTGTGCTGAGACATCTTCAGAGAGGTCCCCTCGGTTCAGCACTGTTGCTGACCTTGTTTAAAATCTACGTTACCCCTCTGGCCAAGTTAATCAAAGTGCATGGTTTCTCGTTGGTTTCCTATGCCGACAAAACTCAGATAGTTATATCTATCTCTTTGAGTGTAGAAACTGTGGCTGGGAGTTTCCATAAATGTCTGAAGCACATTATGGGATGGATGAATCTGAACTTTCTTAAATTGAATACAGCTAAAACGGAGGTCATGGAATTTGGAAAAGGCCCACCTATATGGAATCAATTATGGTGGCCAACAGAGGCAGGTAGTTGTCCCCACCCGTCTGTAAAGGCTAGGATCTTGGGGAGCTATGTTTGATGACCAGTTAAACTTTGCAGCCCAGATCAACCTCCTGATTTCCTCTTGTTTCTTTTTACTAAAGATTTTGAGCAAAATTCTGCCTTTTATCCCCCAAGATCTTAGGAAAACTATAATAGCCACATTAATTGTCTCAAAAATTGACTATGGCAATGCGCTGTTCCTGGGCATTGACGAGCACCAATTAGTAAAACTTCAATCTCTACAGAACGCCGCAGCGCGAGTGTTGCTTAACATTCCCAAATATCACTGGCTTCCTGTCCAGCAGCGCATCGAAGTCAAGGCTCTGTGCCTGGTACACAAAGCACTGTATGGTGGGGGAGCGTTGGATGTGCAGAAACTCTTTCTATGGTACTCCCCGCAGCAGGATCTTAGATCTGCTAACATAGGACTAGTTCCCAAAATTCGAAAGGCCAGATGGGGGAGGGGAGGGTAGATGCCTATCCTATCGGGCGGATAAAGTCTGGAACGAGTTGCCGCCCACTACAAGGATACAACCTAATAGACTCCGGTTTAGGAAATTGATCAAGACATGGCTATTCCCCTCAAAGTGAAATGCTATTTTGCTATCTTTCCCCTGAAATAGCACAAGCAACATGCTACATTTAGCACCAAGACGCCTCAACATTCGTACGCTCTATAAATGTTTTACTTACTTACTTGCCCCCTGTCGCGTTCTGAGTTATGAAGTTGTCCACCTCTACTGATGCCATGAAACAATGCATTTTATTGGCCCACATGACCTTCATGATTGCTGGAAACCTTAACTGCACATCCGCCCCAATTCTTCTAAGGTTGATTGATTGATTGATAAGGGATTGAGTGGAGAAGTGTAGCTCACTGGTTAGAGGAGGCATACCCTGAAGCAGAGATCAGACCCGGGACCTGGGTTCGATTCCCGACGCGGCAGGGTCCAGAGCCCAATTGTCCACGGACTCGATAATTCTCGCTTCGGTGCCCACTCTAAGCACGAGTTCACACTATGCAGCTCTGGGCAACAAGCCTGCTTAATCTCCACAACGGCCCCCCGCGGCGGGATGCCTGGCTTTCACCTTGGGGATGCCCAGTACGGGTTATCTTACAGGGAAAAACCAGGACGGGTTCCCAATGCAAGCGCCAAGATGCCCGTAGGGTGATAGCTGCGCTCTATAAGTACATCAATCAATCAATCAATCATTTGTATTGCGCTACTTTGCCCAAGGGCGTCAAGGCGCTCCATGCTTTTACCTAGCTCCCACTGTCTATCTTCGTTGGTACGAGAGATGTCGGACCTGATTTTGAATTCAAGATCTTGGACCTGCAAAGACCCTTCTTTTAAGGCCACACCCAGGATTTTCTCTTTAGCTACATATGACTGAAAATTACACCCTGGGTTCAATTTGAAATGGTCACAATGTACTCTTTGGATTTCTGCTTCTAAATCTATGGTAGAAGACACCTGAGGGAAGGCTTTCGTCAGATGATCCACCACAAACAGCTTAACATCAGCCCCCTCTGCACCTTCATTAACATCCGAAAGTCAAATTTTATTCCACCTTGAGTTGTCCTCGATTCTTTCTAGCTTCTCTGTTAGCTCCTTTTCTTATGCCTCAGAAGAGGCACCTCTTGCATATTTCGACTCAGAGTTAAGCTTAGCTACTGAACCCTACTTTCTAGTACATCGGTCCACTGAGCCAGACTTAACCGTTTCTCCTCCAAGCTCAGGTATATAGCCTGTATTTCTCTCTGACTTGCTTCAGAAGTTGAAAAACTTCCCTTAATTTCTTTTGACATCTCCAAGCTGCTACCCCCACCGGCTGATGCCTGCTCCAGTAGTAAAGGTAGCGGAGATTTCTCTAACCCCCCCTACCCTTCCAGCTACTCCTTCACTTCTAACCTTACTACTTTGTGAACGCTTTCCCTCCAATGGTGTAAATCTATTTGCAGTGAGTATGTCTGGCCTTTAGTCCCACACCACCCAAAATTATCCTGATTTGTTACTTTGTTACCTTCCCATCTCCCTCTGAAGTCCCTGAACTACTCATCGAGGTTACCTTAAAAAAAGACCTCAGTGAAGGTGTTACTCTGGAGTTTCTGGCGGCCGTGTCACTGATCCTGTCCTTTCTTGCTGGGGCTTTATTAGAAGGCTTCTTAATTTGAAGTGGGCTGAGCCCTGTTGGCTGCTTAACCTGAAGACTACCCTTCACTCCAGCAGCCACAACTTGGGGGTCAGACTCACCTTGTAATAGGGTATTTCGTATTTGACTTTAATCTATACCTCTTAGTGGATGCCTCTTCTCCCAGAGCTTGTCAGTCAGTATCAGAGCCCTTATGTTCTACCCGAGCTATTCTGGACTCCCCAAATGTAGCCTTACCCTCCAACCACCATCTCCCAGCTTCCATTGGCTCTGCAGCTGCCGTCTTAGTTGAACATTTTCCCCTCTCTTGAGTCGGTGCAGTTCCACAAGTCCTATACCGCCCCTGCTCACCAAGTTGTGTGATGACAGCCACCTGTGTTTGTCGTGGTTTGTGCTGACTCTGCCCAGATTGCTCCAATGTCGCCAGGAGACAAGCTGAGCCAATCTGATGCTGTGGAGCACACTCACTGCCAAAGACCACTGCAGCACCTAATGTTATAACACCAGCCCCTAAAAGAGCAAACAATGAAAAGAAAAGTTCCATCTCTGCTCAAACTGACATTACAAGATATACCCGACTTGAAAGAGAGAACCAGGTTACGGCATGCTTTCTTGCGATGTTCCTAGATTCCCGTGGGTGGAACTTCCAACCTGCTACACGAGCTGGCCGCCATGTTCCCCCCTGACGATGACCCTTTCTACTGATCATTTGTTGAGTGTGCCAGTGACAACCAGATTAGGCGTGCGTGCCCTGTAGACATTTGTGAGGGTAAAATGCTGCCGGGTATGCAGCAGGCATTTAAGTTACTTGGTGTGGTGTCTAGGGTCCTAGGCCCACATGATGCACGGAATGACCACACTGACACAGCATACTTGGGTACTGGAACAGGCCCAGGGCACGTGCGCAGGACCCTTATTTTTCCAGGGTCACCTGACTGGTGATGTCTTTGGTGGGTGGGTGTAAAGTGTGAGGTACAACAGGCAGAACACTAGTAGGTGCCCTGCCGGACACTACATCCCTCCCAAACTTTAATGAAAAGAAACAAACAAAAGTCCAACCTGTAAGAAAACAAATAAACAACACATAGCACCAAATGAGTCTCTTCAGGCCATCATCCAGGCAGCGCTGGAGCTTTGGACCGCATGGTCATGATGCTTTAGTCCGCCATGGCGATGTACTTTAGACCGGCCTGGTCTCGCGCTGTTGGAGTCTATGTAAAAGGTTCTAGTATCGGTGCATCTGGAGCAGTGGTGGAGTCCACGATCTCGCAGGTGCTCAGGTTCCGGTGGACAACAAACCTACAGCTGTTCGGGATGATCTCTGTGTGTGAGGCTTTTCCTTGGAGGCGACGTGCTTGATGGTCTTTCTAGCTCCTGACAGCTGAGCAACTTCAAACTTGCCTCTCTCGCCTGGACTCCTCTCCCACTGAAGCCTCCTGGAGGGCCTTCCTTCCGGGCTGCCATGGGACCGTGTGGACTGTGCGGGCTTCGTGTAAGCCACGCAAAGGCGTAGCTGAGGAACTGCCAACAGAACTCACAGCCAAGTCGCTCATGTAGCCGCAGAGGGTGGTGCCTCCGTCTCGATGTACTCGCAGTCAGGACTCAGTTTCTGTGCCTTCCTCTGATGGTCTTTGGGTGACCAGTCTTCGACTGCTGCCGACGGATCTCTCCTATTCGGATTCCCCTCTCACAGGAATTCCGTCGAGGCCCTTGCCCCTGGATTGCCACATGACTGCGTGGGCTGTGCAGGCCTTATGTAGGCCACGCTGAGGAGCCGCTTCAGAACTCCCAACAGGGCCACGGCCAAGCCTCGTGTAACCCCAAGGGTGGATATTCCAATGGTCGGGTATCCTCTACTTCGGCAGGCTTCAGGTCGACGGGGGCGCATAGAAGGTTCCTGGGTGGCTAGCCTTGTTGAACTCCTGTTGTCTGGATTGTTTGTATCCACTCTGGTGGTGCGATGCTCCTTGGTGATGATGCACCTGGCTGACGATGACAAAGCAGTGTTTGTCCTTCAGTTGGGCAACGGGCGGCGATCTCTTGCCTTGGGTGACCTTGGGGAGTGAGGAGGACTAGAGGGACTTTGTGGCCACTTGCAGTTGTCTTCCAGCAGGCGCACTTGCTAGGCATGGTGCTGTCGATACCAAGCAGCCGGTGACAAGTGAGAGGATAGTCGAACTGTGAAGCGTGGGGCCTGGACGCGCCTGTTGTGGTTGTCTGCCCTATGGTATTGTACCACTGTTCTTTCTTCCTCCTTCTGACCAGGTCCTCACTTGAATGTGGCGTCCTGCCACATGTCTCATGTTTGCGCCACATGGACATCTCGCTGGTCTTGTCCAGTTCTTGGTACGATCTTCGCTTTTCTGCATACTTGTCGCGGGTCTGTCCTGTCAGTAGGACGTGTTCTTCCTCTCTGGGACCTTTCCTGGGCACCATCCTCTCCTCCAGGATTTCACGGTGCTCCTCTTTTCTGCACTCGAGGGCATCGTGCTGGTGCCTCGAGGCTGCGCCGTCGTGACGGTTGATCCTGCCTCCGTTCAGGCATGCTTGGTCACTTCGAGTGACGTGCTCCATGTTTGCGGTGCGAATGTGGCGTCCGGCCACGTGTTGTGTGTCCTTGGAGCACATGTTTTGGTGGCTGTTTGCTACGTGGAGTGTGCGACTCTCCTCTTCCCTATCTTGGATCACTGGCGACTCCGTCTTGAGGCAGTGTGAGGGATGGCACTGTGACTGTCTTTGTCCCGCTGCGGGGCTTCTCTGGTTAAGGGGAGATGTAGAGGCTCTCTCTGCGGCATTCAGCATTACTTCTTCTCTTCGGAGAGGTCTCTCTCTCTCCCAGGCTCCTGCCCGTGTTGTCAGTTTTCTGCGTGCGTGCTTCAGCGCAGCTACGACCTATGCACTCTTGGTTCTTCTTCATGGGCGCCCTCTTCTGGCACTTGGTGTGCCAGTTCTTCCTCCTTGCGGTGGTAATCGTTCACCGCCAGGGGCGTGTGGCGCACTCTTCTCACTTGCTGTGGCGTAAGACAGGCACTGGGGTTGCACTCTGCACCAGTCTTTCTTGTGCACCTAGGTGGGGACAGCTTGTTGGAGGCTTTGTATTCTGGTTACTCCTGTCAACACTGGAACCTTGGCAGCGACCTTGGCGTGGTGGCTTTGAGCTTCATGGGGCTCTGTAATGGGGTTCACGTCTCTCCCCTCTGAAACACGATGCATCCCTCCGGTGGTGTGTGTGGCACGGTCTTGCCACCCTCCGCTGTGGCGGCCTGTAGCTGAGTCTTCCACACTTGGCTGCCTGTGACTTCACCACCTAGAGTTGCGCTGTACACCTAGCCATTGTCTTGGCAGGGGCTTTGTGCACTGGATGGTGGTCTGTTCTCTTGGAGCTGTGACCTTTGTCTTGGGAGTAGACTAGCTACCTCATGGTTCTGCAGACTCTTCCCATGGTGCAGGGCGTGTGGCTACAGTTCCCCTCCTTTTTTTGTAAGTCTTTCACTCTAGCTGCTCAAACAAATGTCTGCAAGTGTCTATTGATGGCCTCAGATTTGGTCTTGCCTCATAGGGGGAAGTGCTTGTGCCAGGTAGCAGTGCTTATTTATTTGGGTACAGTAACCAACGATGGTCACTCGGTGGCACTGCAGTGCACTTGTTCGTTCCAGTCGCGGTAGCCTTGGTTGAAGCTGGGAACCGTTCCGGAATGGCAATTCAGGTGCAGGCCGTTTGCAGGGCTTGGACAGCTTCAGTGCTTGCTGGATGCTCCTCCTGCGCAGGGTTGCCACAGAGAATATCCTCCGGTAAGTGGTGTGGCTGCTGAACATTAGAGGTCATGCAGTCTGCCTCCTAGCTGCTCTGGCTGGTTCCTCTCTCTTGCAGTCACTGGTGGTGGGTTAGTGTGAGAATCGATAGGAACACTGTGGCCTCTCCGCAACGGTCAGGGCATGTCACACGGGCCTCAGTGTCATTGTTGCTGCTTGGTTCTTCATGGTGCAGCGCAGGCATGCGACTGCTAGGTGGCGCTGCACACAGGTTTACTTTTCACCAGCTGCGGCAGTCTCCCTTGCACTCGTGGGCCTTGAAGTGCGCTGCGAGCAACAGGCACAGGGCCTCCCTCGATGTTGATGCCTTTCCCTCCATGGCACCTCCACGATGAGCAGTTGGCGGTGTGCAAAACAGCTTTCCGCAGCAGGTAAGGGGCATTGACCCGCTCACTGCTTGGCTGCCGCGTCGCCTTCACTTCGCCCTCAGGCGCACATGATGTCGGGGCTATGGTTTGTGGCTCCAGTCACGAGGTCAGGGAACCGCAAACATTTGCAGGCAGCAGGGCTCATTCAGACTCTTTTTCCTGCCCTCTTCTGGGCTACCGCAAGGTGAGCTGCACTTCACCACCTCACGAGTGCTGCAGGAGCCAGACCAGTAAGCACAGTCCAATGGCGTGTTCCCGGGCCACGGCGCTTCTTTAGTCGTCCGGTGCCTCAGGCTGCAACGATAAGAGGGAGTGAGGCGGGGGACTTCAGCACATTATACGGCATCTCCCTATCGCCGCCCATTGTGGGTCACAGGACCTTTTAATTGCGATAGTGACCACCTGGGCGCAGCTGCGGGCACATTGCAGGCATAGCAGGGGGGTAGGTGGTCTCACCGGACTCGGGTGGTGGCTGCGCCGTGTGGTTCGTGGTGAGTGCTTTGTCCTTCTGGGTTCTACTGGAGCCCATGGAGTAGGAGACGGCCAGTCTCCGTTCGTCCTTCTTTGGAGATAGAGGGCTGCTTCGTGGTGCCGAGCCCGATCCTCCCCATGCAGACGGTTTGTCTCTGTTTCCTCCCCAATGAGGAAAAATTACTCTTGGCATGAACCATTTTAATACACTTGTCTTGCAGGAAATAATAGCCCGGAGTTAAAAGACAGTCCTATATCCGTCTTATTTCCCAGCAAACGGCCGTCATTGTGATATTCTCCTCTGGAAACATTTTCTTATGAAATGTATCATTTTTCTGCTTTCATGATATGATAAAAATTACTCATGACCTGTTTATATAAAATATTTTCTTATCCTCAAATCTGTCATTGTGATAACACCCTTTTGAAATACTTTTTTAATGAAATGTGCCACTTTTCTCCTTCATGATATGACTGAAATTAATCATGAATTGCTTTTATGAAATACTTCATTACCCTTAAACCCTCCTACATGGTGCTGTGAGTGAAGATTGCTCAAAATATTTTACTCATGCATATATGGAATGGTTTTTAATGCCTTTGGTGCCAGTATTGGCCATTGGCCGATACCTGATAACCCTTCCCCAATACATATGTGGGGTCGTGGCCGGCACTGGGGAGAGCTGCACGGAATCCTCCAGTGCTCACACAAAAAGCCTCCTTTTTCCAAGGCAAGGGCTCCCATTGACCTTGGATTGATCCGTTCCTGTAGTAGGCACTAGGCCCAGCCACATAAGTGTGGCAGCATTTTTATTAGCACAAGAAGGGTAATGCAGGGTGGTAGGATTTTTGTGGATTTCTGTTGAGTCTGGAAGATTCCATCACTTAAATGTAAGTAAAATCTGTTCTTTCAGGCAAAGTTTGATGTTTGAAGGGCATTGTGGGTAAGAAAACGTCTTGGGATCCACTCGAAGCATACCAGACTCCCCTGGTTGTCTACTTTTCGAAAATATCTGTGGTTCATATGTTTGCATGGGTGGTGCCACAGCACAGCACCAAATACAGCAGTTACCCATTTTGCTTATTTCTCAATGTAGAGCTTTGGGGTTGTGCTGTCACGGCCCACCTACACAAGTGGGATATCGTTTTTATCAAGATATGTGTGGAAACTCAGGGTGCCAGGAGATTTGTGGCTCTCCACAGATTCCAGAACTTTATTTCACAGAAATATGAGGAAAATGTGTTCTTTTTACCAAAGTTTGATGTTTGCAAAGGCTTCTGGGTAAACACACATGTTAAGAGCCATGCAAGTCATGCACCTCTGTACTTCCCTGGTAGTCTAGTTTTCAGAAATCCACAGATACCCACGGTGCAAAAAGAAAGAATCAGTTTGAGTGGAAAAATGTGATGTGTTCATGTTGGATTGTGGGCCATTTCCTATTGTGGGCTCTAGTGAAGTGAAGTGAAGTACCATTTTTATAGGTAAACTTGGGGGAATGCAGGGTGGAAGGAAGTTTGTGACCTCCCACAGAGTCCAGAACATTCCATCACAAAAATGTGAGGAAAATGTGCTTTTTTCAAAGTTTGAGGTTTGCAAGGGATTCTGGGTAAAAAACCTTGTGAGAGTCATGCAAGTCCCCCCACCCTGGGTTCCCCCAGGTGTCTAGATTTAAAAAATGTGCTCGTTTGCTAGGGTTCTCTAGGCGTTGACTGAGCTAGGCCCAAAATCCACAGCTACCCACTTTGCAAAAAAAGAGACAGATTTGAGTGAAAAAGAATCATGTATCCATGTTGCGTTATGAGCCATTTTTGTTATACTGTTCCTACACATTTAGTAGGTCTAGATCATCAAAAGTTTATAATATAGGCACATAGTCTCCTTATATCATCAGTAAATGAATTTTAGTTTGTCTAGCTCACAGTACCCCAGCTAAACTCTGAAACCTCCAGAGTTATAGATGCTGTCAGCAAACTTGAACATGACCACTCTTATTACAAAGGAATTTGTGAAAACAGATCTAAACTTTTCGTTTGTCACATTTGCATGCCCAAGGTTTGACAAAGAGAAGAGACAATGATACATTTTCAAATCTTTATTGAAAATATCTAATCAATGTAAGTAAAACATGAACTGCGAATATTACACAGATGAGACACTTCATTGTTATAATCATTATTAGAATGGTGAAAAACAAACAATTAAACCATGTTTAATTGTTACTAATGTTACTCCTATCTATCATTAATACCCCTACTTTAGGGAGAGCATTGTTGGAGTACCCTTCTGCCAGACCCTGTTGGAATGATCTAGCCCAGCGGTACTCAAAGTACGGCCCGCGGGCCAGTTGCGGCCCGCCAGCCCTTTCCATGCGGCCCTCGTGTAAAACAACAGACAGTTGGCAATCAACTGCAATTCCGCCTGTTTTTATTCCTCGGGGGCCTCATTCACTGGGTAAAGAAGCATCCGCAAAACCAGTGCCTCGCAAGCAGAGGCGCAACTAGAGCTAAATTTCGGCGGCGAGGGGGGGGGCTTGATTCTTTAAGCTATAGGCAGAGTGGAGCTGATTTCGAGGGAGGGGCGGGGCCTGAATCTTTAAGCAATAGGCAGAGTGGCGCTGCAGGGCCTCTTAGAAGGGGTGAAACAGCGAGGCCTCATTAACATGCAAATGGTCTTTTAAAGACCTGTGAAGTGCTCGGGTGCGGCCGTGTGTGCGCCGCGAGGATGTTTCATCCCGGGCTGCCACACGCGACGGGGGGGGGTGGAGCTGAAGCCCTTTGAGTCCAATGGGTGTTGCGCGCCTGATGGCCTGTGTTACCCAAGCAACCTCTCGCAGATGCTCTGCCCTTAAAACTCAATGGGAGATAAGACGAGTGAACAGCAACGCAAGGACCTGCTTTTTCAGCAGTCTCTCCTCTGCGGGCCGCACACCACCGTAGGCATCTCTTATGCCTCTCACCAGGGCCCACGAGCCTCGATTTGCTCCTACCCCTCTGTGGCGAACAGGCTAGCACTGCTGGTGCTGCCCTACCTGCGGCCTCACAATGCGGCCTCCCCAAACACACCCAAGCCCGGGAAGCTGTCTCATCCCGAGCTGCCACACAGGTGGTTAGACAGAGGGAGACAAAGGGAGGGAGACAGACGGAGGAAGAGGGAGGGGGAGACAGAGAGAGGGGGAGACAGAGAGAGGGGGAGACAGAGAGGGAGACAGAGAGTGAGGGAGTGAGACAGGAAGGGAGAGAGACAGAGAGGGAGGGAGACAAAGGGACACAGACAGAGGGAGACAGAGAGAGAGAGGGAGACCGGGAGAGAGAGAGAGTGAGACCGGGAGAGAGAGAGTCCCTGTTTGGCAGTATGTCGTATGACCAAATGGGCTGCTCTATATGAGACAGCACGTTGCGTACGATATATTGCCAAACAAGGACTCGGGGAACTTTCATTTGCATACTACTGACTGTGTGAGCCTCTGAGGAAGAGAGTCATCGAAACGCGTTGGGCTCAGTCAGGTGTGAATAATTACAGGCAAGCGCGACGAACCATACCTAATAAAAGCTTGTGGGGAAGTGCGGTTCTTCTGATGGACAAATCCCCAATGAACTGTATACATATGTGTGTGTGTATGCTGGGTCTGGTGGCTCAGTGGACGAATGCGTCCGCTGCAGGGGTCTGTGTTCAACCTCATGGTCAGTTTTTTTTAGTTGCTCTAGCCCCGCCCCCTCCACCACTGACCCCGCCCCCACAGGTGCGGCCCTCGGCCACAAACCACACTGTAAATTTGGCCCCCGAGAGAAAGTTTGTGAGTACCCCTGATCTAGCCCCACACCTTGGAGTAAGTCTCAGGAAGCTGGCATCAGTGCATTAACGAATGCACTCCATCTGAGTGTGTAAGCCAGCACACATTTCTGTTTGCACAGCTATCTTCCTTCTTAGGATGAATGTCAGGGCCTGTGGTGCTGCATCTCAGTCACAGCTCTCAACAGCTTCCATGACAACTCCAGTGTGAAGTGCCTCTCCCCGAATTTAAAACAGACGCTGTTTAAATAATAAAACACCAGCCTGTAGTGTAGAAGAAGAATCCAATTCCAATTAATTTCATATGAATTTATTGATAGAAGAAAGACACGGCTTCCAAGGTGTGTAAAGGCCAGAGAAGTGCCCCAACTGTCAATACATTCAGACCCAAACACTGTAGACAGTGAATGCCTTAGCCAATTACATGAAAGCAATATAATATGCAATCTAACAATAGAAAGGAAAGATTTTTTTTTAAAGAGAAGCAGAGGAGGAAAACAAAAAACAAAAAAAGTAAAATAAAACAATTTCAGAAAGTTATTGTATTGCATATGAATAATGCACTTACTAAATGCATAATGAACTTTTCCCAACAATTTAAAGAGAAATCCTATTTCTATAAACAAAGCAGGACTAAATGGTTAATTCAAAATTACATAGTTCACTCTAAATATCTTGTGGTTACCCTGAGCGTTCTAGAGCGTCTTCTTAAAATAATACCCTGATTTTTTCTCACGTTAGCCTTGTGACCGTTATTGTCCCACAACATCATTTTTGTCAATTTTAGCTACTCTTCCTATATTCCACCATTGTTCATATGACCTTCGTGCAGCATTTCCTCTGACTTCAATGGCACTAATAGGATCTTTAAAGCTCACAGACGTTTTCTTAAGAAGAATGAGTTCTTTGATGTGTACCAGATCACCAATTTCAAACTTGGTTTTCCTTTTGGAAAATCCCTAGA
Organism: Triturus cristatus; assembly: GCF_964204655.1. Taxonomy (NCBI): domain Eukaryota; kingdom Metazoa; phylum Chordata; class Amphibia; order Caudata; family Salamandridae; genus Triturus; species Triturus cristatus. The sequence continues at coordinate 804,137,158 of NC_140592.1, read as the reverse complement.
GTGCCTTGTTTCTTTGATATCTCACAGTACTGTCTCATCACTCATTCTTTTAGCCTTTCCACTAGCATCAGAATGTCACACCCTTGACCCTTTATTCCCATCCTTCAAAAGGGACATAAATAAGAAAGAACCTCCCTGGCCCTCATATGTTCAAATGGAACTCTTCCTGTGATCGAATGGGGAGTAGATCTGTAAGCCCAAATAAGATCTCTAACAGCAGTTTCACATTTCTTTCCAGATTTCATAGCACTTTGTATACACTCCACTAATATCCTATTAAATTTCTCAACTTTGCCATTTGCTTGAGGGTGATTAAGAAGAGTGCACAGATGTTTAATACTACAAGTCTTGGCTGAGGATGTAAATTGAACACCATTGTCAGTTAATAAATCTTCAGGTAAATACTTTATTAAAAAATGTAATTACTGCTTTGGTATTGGGCTCTGTCACCTCACGTATGTTCACCCACCTGGAAAAATGATCAATTATCACAATAAATACTTCATATTGTGTGGCAGCATATGAAATGGTCCTAGAAAATCAACAGCAATTCTTTGCCATATCTTTTCAGGAGACATTACCGGACTTGTGTCTGGTATTGCAGCAACTAAATGCTTGTCACTGCAACAACATTGTAAGCAAGACTTTACCAATTTCTCCACATCACCATCAGTACCAGGCCACCAGAAAAAGATTATCACTCTGCGTTTCATAGCAGTCATCCCTAAATGTCCAACGTGAGCCATTTCCAAACTTCTTTGGAAAAACATTCCAGAGGTATCCATTTGTCCCCTCTCACTAACAAATTTACTTCCAAAAGCAACTCATTAGCCACTTTGCTATCATTTTGTAAGGAAGCTTCCAATCCTTTTTCTCTTGCCCATCCCATTTTCACATGCTGTATGACTGAACTCAAAATTACATCATCTTTCAGCTGATTACACCACGTTTCCATATACAAACACACAACCACATCTTCAACCAAAGCTATAATGCATGCTTCAATTTCCTCTTGATCTTCCATATCAACAGGATCATCCTCAACTGGTAGACGAGATAAAAAATAAGCTCTGTCATATTTCCCTTCTGCAATATGAACAACAATAAAATTGAATTCCAACAATTAAGTTGTCAACCTTGACAATCGTGCTGTGGCTTTCAAAATTTTCCTGCCTGATAAAATGTCAACCAATGGTCTGTTCTTTCTGCCCCAGAGATAAGACTTACATTTCTCAATACCCCAAACGCATGGCAGCATTTCTTTTTCAATAACAGAATACCTGGTTTCCACTTCTTTCAACACCTACAGTTCGTTCCTCGTTATTATCCATTTGTGAAAGAACTGCACTCATGTCATAAGCACTGGCATTTACAGTTACAAATGTTTCTCTCCATTCAACATAAGGTTGTAAAAATGGAGCTGCCACTATGCTGCGTTTAATTTTCCCAAAACTTTGCTGACACTCGTGGCCCACTCAAAATTAGTGTTCTTTTTCAAAAGAAACCTAAAACATTCAGTCACTCCTGAAAAATCTCTAGTGAACTTACAGTTAAATTCACAAAGACCTAGAAAAGATTTTAATTGGTCAGTTGGATGAGGAGCCTTTAGAATACCATCAATGATACTTGGTTTAGGTTTGACAAGGTTAGATGTTAAAACATGTCCTAAATACTCTTTAATTCACTCCAAATATACTTTTGTTATCACACAAAGTGACACCATTCAGTTCCAAGATTGACAACACTCTCTCTACACACTCATTGTGTTTTTTCTCAGTTTCTCAAAAAATGAAATGTTGTCCTGAATTATTACAACATTGGACATATTTTAAAAACATCCTAAACATAACCTTTCCAAAAACAACAGCAGCCGAGGCCAGTCCAAATTGCATGCGGCAAAATTGAAATGTACCATCAGGTGTTACAAATGCCGTTAAATGGCTACTTTGTTCACCCACTTCCTCTTGATGATATGCCGCCGAAGATCTAATTTCAAGAACCACTTGGTCTCACTTACAGCGTTGATGAGGTCATCAAAGCATGGCAATGGAAATTTTCTACCCAAATGGCATTATTAACTAATCTCAATTCAATCCGTAGCCTTAACTCTCCAGATTTTTTTTCCGCTAAAACAATTTGAGAAAGTGACAAAGTGGCATCAACGGGTTCTATTATTCCATCATTTTGCATCTTTTTTAAGATGGTAGAAAGTTCCCCCCGTTACACTATGAGGCACGTTTCACAATTTGTCTTTTACTGGAGTAACACCTTTTATTTTATGCACAAAAGTTTTAATTTTGCCCACTGTATCCAGAAAAACTGCTTTGAATTTATTTGTTTTTCCAGTCAACATGCAAAACAGAATTGACTAAAGTTACTGGATGTTTATGTCCAGGTTTGATTAACAACTTAAAGTCTGCTTGATGCCACCACCCAGCAACATTAATTCCTTTGTGGGCCACATACACTTTACTTTTAATGATTTTAGTTTCAAACAACAGATTTGCCCAAATGTAGCAAACTAAATAAATTCTGCTACCCTCAAATGCTGTTGAACTAACATCAGGAGGAAGACAACCTTTATCTGCCCAGAATGCCTCGTATTAATCAATGGAATTAATTGTAAGCTTTGCTCCAGAATCCAACAGGAGAAATAAAATGGGATCAACAAATTTAGGAATTTTCAGATCACTGTACCCGTTGCTATGTATGCCCCCAATTTCAATACAGTCCACAGAAAGTACGTACTCCTCCACTTTGTTGGACATGTTACATTCATCATCTACTTATTCCCAATCATTTGCCCCACCTCTACATACTTTCCCAAAATGTCCTACTTACTTGCATTTTCGAGCATTCGTGGCGTGTAGCTGGACAGTTCTTAAAATTTGACAAATGCTATAATGTACCACAGCTATAACACACAGGCTTACTTGTGCCCCAAACAGATGTTTTGCCTGTTGGTACTAAAACTTGGTTGTTGTGAAGTAGCTTGTTTATTAAGAGAAAAAGCATGTATGTGGTCATTGTGTGGATTAACTTGAGAAACTTTAGGTAAGCAAGTTACTGATTTATTAAGTTCTAGTTGTTTGGAATCCTCAAGTGAAGATTCAGTACTTTTTGCAATGTCTATTGTTTTGTCAAGCGATGGATTTTTACAGGCAAATAGTCTTTATTGAGTTTTTTTATAGTAACACTCGGACACAATTTGATCTCTGATAAGTTGTGAGGTGAAACCCTCAAATTCACAATACTCTGCTGGTACCTTTTACGCTCTGGTGTAGAAGTCAATGGATTCATTGGGAGACTGAACTCGAGTGAAAAACTTGTGACAGAGTAGCACCAAACTGATTTTTCCTTCAAAATTAATTTCCAATTGTTTAACAGTTACTTCAAACTCATCACATTCTTCATCATCATAACTAACATTCTCCGATAAGTGATCAAACACATTTTGTGCTTAAATAGTAATACAATGAATTGCATTACCTGTCTGGTTTGAATTTCATAGCATCACAGGCCCCAAATACTCATTGAATGATCTAAACCAAACACACCATCTTAAAGGGGGAGCTCCAGGTTCTTGTAAAAATGGGGCTGGCGGATTACCCACTTGCATCACGGCAAATAAATGTAACCACACATTTAGAGGATAACTTAAATTAAAGTAAATTTAGTTAAAGAAATAAAACTACAAAAACTTATGTTGACAAATTGTGCTGATCACTGTAGAAACAGCAGTGTGCCAATCACTGTTAAATCAGCACAGAGTGGTTCTCCAAACGCAGTAGTGTGCTAATCACAGGAAGGGACCAGCAAGAAATATCAATAGTGTGTTGATCACTGAACAGTACCAGAACATGAACAGTAGGTGGCAGTGTTAGAATTCCACTTTCAAGCAACCATAGATGAATAGGCAGGAAGTAGTTCCACTCGACCCTAGACAATTATACTGGAAAATGAAGTCAGATCAGAGAAAGAAATATACATTTAATGGGTGGCTCTGCATCGAAGATCCTGGTACTTTAAAAGGTAGGTTTGAACTTTGAAATGCGCTTACTCGAGATGTGTCTAATGAAAATATAAACTGAAGTACACTGAAAGCGCTGGCCACAGTAAACTTTTAAATTCCAAAACAGTTGTAAAACAAAAGCGCTCCCCACAGAATTGGTTGGGCAATGTAAATGCTGAACATCAATGTTACAGGGAAGCTGTGCTGATTGTTAAGCTGCATGCACCTGCAAAGGAATGTTGCCGCATGCATAATTGGAGCATCGAGTCGCTGAGGAATTGTACTGGCTATCATAACAAAGCCACAAGTGCAGGCACCTTTGAAAACTTGTGGCACAGGAAAACCACAAGCCGGCGATTGAAGAAAGTAGTAGTAAATAACAAACATAAAACTGTAGATATACACAGCTCCTTAATCCTCAAGAGAGCAAACACTGATCCCTGGGGGTTTGCAAAATATATTTTTTTAAGAACTGTACCCTATATTCCAAGGGTTTACACAGATTGTCGCCACACAGCCTTATCTCATTCTGCTAGAGACCCAGAAAACATATTTACTTAGTCCGGGGAAAAGAGTTGTCTCTTACAAGCACATAATAAAGCAAGGACATCGCGTTCTAGTATGTGTGACCCTGAAACCAACAATGCAGACCACAGAAGAGTAATGTCCACCAAAAATAAATGTGTGCATGGCATTTTCTTGTGTTAGTGAAAAACATGTCCAAACCACCATCTCACAAAAATGCTAAGTTTAAAAAGGAAAACTAAAATGGAGACCAAATGCAATCCTTATAATGCCCCCACCATGGACAAAGGATATGATTATATGAAAAAAACAGTCACAGCAACACGATTATATAAAAAGCCTTGCGTTTCATATGAACACTTTAACAACATAAGCAGACTCAAAGCTCATAAAGAATGCCAATTAAAAGCCACATATACTACAAAAGAAACAAAGAAAAAAATCAGATGCCAATCCATGAGTCTAAGAGGCTTCCGAATGGGAGGACCGTATCTCCAAAGTATCCACAACATCCATGTCCAGAGTGGTGGTGGGGTCCAGGAGGGAACCTGCATCCGAAGACATGTCATCGAAAGACATCTGAAGAGCAAGATCCAAAGAACGAATATAGTCAGCACCAGCCCATTCGTCAGATGCCGAAGGTGATACTGCCAGGAGTGCAAAATCAGAAGAGTGCCCAGATGCCAGAAAATCTGAAGTCTAAAGAACATCTGGCATTGGCAAAAGCAGGTCATGGCAGGCATCTTGCAGCAAAGAAAGCAGCATTAATTGACAAAACAGCCAATGCAATTGCAAAGGACGCATAAGCAGATTTATATCGGGAGACTGCGACAATTGCATAGCAGGGTATAAATTGAATTTATATTCGAATGAGCAGCATAGACAGCAAAACACAGTCTACACTCTTTGAAACCATGCTGGCCAGAAGGACAGAGGCCAGTGTTTGTTCAGTTTCAGTAATATTGACTCTCTGGATATTGTATCAAGTGTTCATGACACAGAAGGACATGTGGTAGTTTCATTGCATTTGACCTCACTTTCGGACATTGGTTTTGTATCAACAAAAATAGAACCAGTCCAGCAACAAGGAGCAATAATGCAATCGGAATGCCTCCAAAAACGCTTGATAATAACTCAAAGTACAGTCTGGAACATAGAAAAAAGTCCAGACCCAATAAGTTTAAAAAAGTGTGGCACTCCAGCAGTGTTAGATGCATTAAATATATGGTGCAGGAGCTCAACGAAATGCTGTGGCAATTTAGTTGGTAAAAGAGACTGCACCTCCCACGAGGAACGTGCTACTTGGAGATCAAACGTTTCTCAGGCAGATCTAAGAGCCACATCTTTTTGAAACAATTAGGTTTTCAGGCTGCTTAATTGATCAAAGCATTTAGTTTCTAAGGGGACCTTAGGCCACAAAGTTACTTCTCTTGCAATATTTGTAGGTGGCTATAAAATATGCATACAGCAAGTTACCCCGCCGGAAACAGTGACTATATAAAGAACACCTGGATTCATCCTGCATCAACTTTGATCATTTAAAATTAAATAGCTCCCATTAGAAAGTAATTGTACGGGAATACCTTTCAAATAACATGCTAAGTTAGCCATAGAGGTATTACAAACTCAATGAAGTCTAATCTTCCTGCAGACTAAAGAGTGATCTAAAGAAGCCCCACAGTCACGTAGACTAATAAAGCCTCTTTTTTCTCATTTTAAACATCTATACTGAAAAGGGAGGAACCAGGCTTCATGGAAAAAATGTGCACCCATCTCTTCATATCTGCCTACTTGAAAATGCCTAAGACATTTAGTGAAACGAAGCATGGAAATTGGAATAGAACTTAAACCATGAATGAGCCAAACCACAGATGGGGTTTCAGCAGCCTAAAAAGGCACCTCTTCTAAACATTTGATACTAAGCATAGTGTAGATGGCTTCTTTTTTAGCCATTACATTTTGCATGCATGCCATATTTTACGGCAGAAACAACTTTCTTGAATTCAAATAACTCCATGGCACTCTATTCAATTTCAGAACCTGCAGAATCCAGCTCAATTGCAAAATCGATCTCAACTGACTCTGACCATGTTGAAGCCTAGACATGTCAAACTCTATGATATGCAATGCAGATATAACAACATTATTCAATAAATAAATACAAGTTGGTAATGTGGTCACCTGATTATCAACATCAGCCATTTTTCTAAATTTTCATTATCGATTTGTCTCAAATGTTCAGAAGCATCTTGTTGCGAAATTTTCCAAATTTCATTGTAATTGGCATATATAAAAAGTTTAGATTGAGGAAGGAGGGATAAGTGGTCTCTAACAGCGGCCAATGTTGAGTATTTCAAACATTGCTGGTACAATTTCCCCACACTATACGTAGTAACAACCCCAGATTGTATCTGGCCTACTTGCCTCAAACCCTGTGAAAGAGTTAAAAATACTAGCATTAGATTCATTGGTAGAAACTGGCCATAATAACCACCCCACTGGACCAGAAAGTGAAGAATTGTACATTCCATTCAGCACTATTTCATTAAGCTGTTTTGTGAAATTAACCCACTGTCGCCATTTATGAAACTGCGCAATAGAGGGAATGCTAGGCGTATTCAAATGTGTTTTTTTTAAAAAAACAATTTTTACTATGGGCTTACCATGGCATTATGTTACAGCTTGAGCATATGCTTTTTATTTCTTTTTATATTACAACATACATTTGCATTCAACCTGTTGCGATAATGGAATTTTTCATTTTATGTTATGAAGCATGTAACAAGGCACATCTGAAAGAGGTTACATATTCCGATTTTCGTGTTTACAACAAACTGTATTTACAATTTGCCATTAAGCATGTAGAACCATCTACTTAACAAAATATAAAGGCAAAGCAAGATTAGACAGCAGTTAATGTAGGAGATTTTAGTACATCACCTGGTATCATATAGAGTTGCGGTGCAGTAGTTCGTCCAAGGACAATGTCGGGGCTGGACTGGCAATAGCTGGCACCGGGCGTTTACCCGGTGGGCCGGAAGGGTAGTGTCCGGTTGTGGACATTCTCATCTATGTGTACTATCCGTAACCGCCTCTCCTCAACCACCCCCATTACCACATATCCACCAGCATATTCAAATGTTTAGCATTGCAAAATCTAACACATGTAGTCTGGTGTACTGTTTTGTTTAAAAAGATCATTTGCTAAGGTAGTAGGCATGCTCTAAACAAAGCATCAGTGCCCTGGACCTGCCAATAATGTGTTCCCCAAACAGACTTGAGCTCATTATTTTTCCAAAACTCATAACCCTGTAGGGAGAGCTGTGAAATAAATGAATCAGAATGAATCAACTTTGTTTGCATTAGCATGTTTTTCTTCAGTGGGGAAGGAGTAAGCGTATAAAGATATAAAACCCGGTCTGTAGAGACATGACTGGAAAAATAAGGGAACTTCTTCAAATTTGTAGTCGAACTACCTAAAGGTGGTGTCAAACAGTGTTCCCACTGCTTATAAGTAAAAACAGCATGTTGAGTAATAGCTCTGTATGAAAAGTGATGGGAATAATTTGCAGAATCCAAATACAAATCCTCATTTTCAAATACTGTGGATGATTCTAATTCAGATAGCAAATTACTAACAGTCATAACATCCCATTCATCAAAACTTAAACCTGGAATAATGATGTCATCCATAGCAACTTTAACTTTATACAGAATTTGCAATGTTTTCTTAGGACCAAAAATATCAAGGGAAGTTTATCCCATACAATACCATCATGGACAGAGAATGCAGTAATGTTCACAAGGGACAAGTCTCTTTGGACCTTAAGTCATGAAAAATGGGGAGTCAGGAACCTCAAGTGTGGGAGAGCAGGTGGTTGATAATGCACAATGTCATTGCAAGGAGAAGCAGTAGAAAACGGCATACTCACATCAGAAACACACCGTGTTTCCATCATCAATCTGTATGACCGAAAGTTCAGTATCTGAAGACCCTAGCCAGGGAGGACTACTTATTGCATGGAGATGGATTTCCTGCAAGGTAGAGAACGGTGACAAGGAACTACCCAAATACCCTTGTGGCCTACGATGGTCACATGGTGTAATTTTAACAAATCAATCGAAACTTGTCATTTTCGTTTACAACCAGCAAGTGGTGGCAAAATCACAGTTGAGTACCTTGACTCAACTGTGATTGAATAGACTTTTGGTAAGGTCTCGCCACTAGCCAAGGCATTGACTGAAGCCATAATGTCATCATCTATCCCTGTGTGTGAAAGAGTAACAGGAACCGCTATCTGCAATCTTTTTTCGGACTAGATCGCCAACTTTAGGAATCCAGCCAGAAACTACTTGTTGCTTCTTCAATTAATCAGTGGCAGATTGTTTAGAACTTAAATTTGAGTGTTCATCTCGGAAGTCTTGTAATTCCTGCAAGACAGTGAAACGTTCACTGATGTCAAAAGGTGCATCTTCTGCCACTGAGCCAGACTTATCAAGATCTGGTACAAACAATGGAACCCCAAACAAAATTTCATATGGAGTACGATCACCCAACATGTGTCTAGGCGGATTATTTAAAGCTCTCTGTACACGAAACAGGTGATGAATCCAACTATGACCTGAACATAATACTCTAGCTTTTAAGGGCAGCTTTAATTCACCTTGTTTCTGTGCTAATATCTAATTTCCATCAGGATGATCGGGTGCAGAATAATGCACAACAACAACCAGGGTGTCCACAGTGCCCAGGTATGCTTTAGAGACAAAAGCTGGGCCCTGGTCTGAATGGAATGCTAAATAAACACTAGAAGGAGTACACCCCTGGAGGTACCTCAGTGCCTCCGTTCTGGGGAGAGGTGCACCGAAAGGACAGAGTCGTCCTTTTTAGAAGACCCCTCACTCACCAACCTAGTTGGTGACATGCTTCATCATCGGAGTCCCACCCGGATAGCCGAATGCCATCCGGGTGTGCTGCGACACCTGATTACAGTGGAGCTGGTATTTTCTTTTGGTGTGTGCCAGTGGAAAAAAGTGATTTCAAAATTGGCCAGTTTTAACTCTCTATGGATAAAAAATCTTTTTATTCTGGAGCAGCTGGACAATGTTAAAAAATTCAGGAGATACCATATGAGGTTAAATTGACCTGAGGTATCTTAAAAGTGAAGTGAAAAGTAAAAGTGGTCTACATGTTTCAACCTAGTGGAGAAATCTCCAGGTTTTCGTCAGGACCGGTGTTAATAACCAGGGCAGCCTACACACGCTAAGGTGTACCCTACCCTTGGTTATATTGAAGCCCCCTCATGTACTCACAGTGGGGAAACATCCTTACTTGAAATTCTAGAAAGGAAAAACGCTTGCGGCGCTAAATTAGCGTGCCTCATGGGTGCCGGGGAGCTTGTTCCTACCACGATTGCGTGTGGAACAATCTCGGCTGTTGTTGCCTAAACCATGACCCGCATCGGCCCCCCTTTCAAAATTCTGAATGGAATGCTGCCACTGAATTTTTACTAATAAAGACTTGCAAATCTTTAATAACAGTTTGAGCTCTCAGCCGATCGTTGAGGCCACACCCATCGCAACCAAGAACAAGAATCCACAGCCACTAAGATAAATCTGTATGCACCATCCAGATGGAGAGGTCCACAATTATCTAAATAGAAACAATGTAATGGCTTATTACAAACTAAACTCAGTATCTGTGGTGGGTGTGCAACAGTGGAACTTTTAATTTGTTGACAAATGCTATAGCAAAGTGCACATTTTCTGGTCTGCTTTTATAAGACCCCACCACCAGTATTGTGTCTGTAACAAAAAACAGTAGGCACCACACCAGTATGGGCAGACGTCCAACCCTCATGAGCTCCCATTATTAACTCTAACCTCCAGTCCTGGTTGGGCATCACTCGATCACCCACCCCAGGAATAGACAGAAGTTCTTGACTGAATAGCCTTTAGGTAAGGTCTCACCACTAGCCGAGGCATTGAGTGAGGCTATAATGTCATCATCTATCCTCATGTGTGAAAGAGTAATCACAGCCACAAATACAGCCTGAACAGCCACCTTGGCATCTCCATCAGTCAATTATTCCCTGCAACATGTATGCCAACACATTGATGTGAGCCCGTGGCAAGCATCTTTCAGACCCGCCACCTTTCCCCAAAGAAGCTTATGCTTAATAGTATTTCCTCTTGAATCCATTCAAGAGCCATTAAGCTAAATTATTGTTAAAAGCCTGAACACAGTAATAGGAATCACACACTATAAGTGTAGGAAATTCTGAATCCGTATTCTGTAAAGCCAGAACCAAAGCTTTCAATTCAGCCAGCTGAGCAGTACAGTCACCTAAAGGGTCTGTATATGTTCTCTGTGCCTATAATACACCATCTTTAATGACACCCTTAACTGCAGCATACGCATCGGAGTACTTGCACTTTGTACCCACTGTCGGCTGGGCTGAAATATCGGTATAAATTATGAAAGCATACTCATCTAGAGGCAAAGTTTCACTAGACATTGGGTACTCATGTCCAGACTGGAGATATTCTTGTGTTCTCAAATTAGGGTCAAAAATGTAATCTACGTCAGTAGCTGTCAAGGAAGAAGCCCACTTGATCCATCTCTAATGCAAGGCTATCACATTTGGGACGCTATCCTTGGGATGGCCTCTAGGGGCGGAACAGAAAATACCACAATTATATGTCTCCCTTGCGCCAATAGACGTTCGTTCAATACAGCAGTTTGAACTGTAATCAAAAAGAATTCTGTTGATGCAAAACCAATTTCCGCATTGGAATATAAATGCAATTAATAAGCAAATGGCACTGTTTCTCATTCATTAAATTTAAGGTATGTGTTCCTACTGGAACCCACAATTAAGCGGATCACTAAATTAGTAGAGGTAACACGTGTATGTAAATGTTTAGACTCAAGCATGTCTGCGTATAAATTTCAGAGATTACAAGTATGTTTCACAGTCCAATGTTGATCAGAAAATTCAGGAAAATGTAATCATACATCGGTCTATCCCATTGTGCATAATGTGGTATGTACATTCTAAGAAAATTCAGAAATCCCAAAAGTGATTGAAGCTTTTTTTTTAACATATTTGGTGGTTGTGATAAAGCACATTTCTTTAGGAAATGTTTTGTCAGATGTTTGCCTTCATTTGATAATGTATCCTAAAAAGAGGACTTTGAGAAAGGCAATTTTAGATTTCGAAGAAAAAAAATGTAGCCATGGTCAACTCATAATAATACGATCCACTCTGGCTAAATGCACATTTAATTCATTGTCCGTGATGTAAATATCATCAATGTAAGGCAATGCTTCTGAGTTATTTCTTGTACTATTAACATCACTCGGGCAGCAAACAGACCTGGACTCTTTATATAGCCCTCTGGGAGCAGACAAAACCTTTGTTGTGCTCCCAATGCTGAGAAAGCTGTCAAATTCCGGCTTTCAGGAGCTATATTTTGACAGGAAAAGCATTGGAAATGTCTAATGTAGTTTTGTATTTTTTTAGGAATTATGTTATTTATCAAGCCGATGCTGTGGGAATTCTATGCAGCAAAAGTCCTTGTAGGGTTGTTTAAATGTCAACAGTCTGAGACTATACGAATAGAATGCTCAGGTTTAAGCACTGGAAAAAATGGACTATTCATACGGGAGACGCAAGGCTCAGTCACACCCTGATATTCTAATTGTGATAGAATCTCTCTAACTGCCTGTTTAGCTTCATATTTAATGGGCTAATGTGCTTGAGCCTGCGGGCTGGACCTTATAAGTGTAACATGATATGGGGAGTTCTAATCCCAACCTGCTTCATCATGATCTAAAGCTGGGATCTGCAAAAAAGCACATTCTGCAGCATATGCTGCTTTCACCTCTTCTGGAACAAGAATGAAAAAGAAAGGTATGATTATATCCTCCCCTTGTAAAACATTCCTAACAAACTGTGGCGGCCAATGAAACTCAGCCAAGATAATGTTGTATTCAGTGGTCAAATTCTGCCAGAATATTACTTTAATAGTATGCACTATGTCTCTCTCAATTTGTTTGTCCAAATCATAAAGCCTATCTAGGGAGCTAAGCAGCTGATCTGGAGTTTTAACCTGTAAATATTCATCAGTCGGTCTCGCCACCAGAAGCTCCTGAAGAGCCTGGAGAACTTTTGCTGTCGAGAATAGTTCTCACCCATGTTTTGTATTGGAGAGGAGTTCTGAGTATTTGTGACATTTGTTGTGGAAATTCCTGCCACTTTCTTCTTTTTAAACTATACTTTTGTTCAGGAAGTGTATCTTACTTTTTTATACTGATGTAAGAGGAGCACTGAGAGTCTGTCTTTAGTTTCACATACTCCTTCTGTCTGGAGAGTCCTGCAAGGAACGATAAGGAAGTGTAGCAGAATACTGATTCTGATCAGGCTGTTTAATTTGTATTACTAATGGTTACGGAAATAAAAAATGAATAGACTGCAGGATATGATTTCAAAGAAAGAAAGAATTTAAAGAAAGAAAGATTAAGAATAGTCTATATGTATGTGTAAAAGTGGCATGAAGAAGGTAAAAGGGAAGGAGAGGGGAATTCATAATAACTAAGGGATGGAAAGATGGAAGTCACATAAATTATAACATTTCGTGAAAGTCAATGTTTTAGTTCTAGTCTTTTCTTCATTTTTATCCCAGTGTTTTTTTAAAGACTCGGGCCTGCTTGGTATTATCAGCTTCTGAATTGCCTTTAATTTCTGGCTTATTAGCCCTGGTTCCAAAACTATCCCGACCTATAGGAGTATTGGTTTCAGTAATTATTTTAGGCAGCTTGCTTTCCTGATCCTTAGCAGGAACTAAAGCGAGCCATTGGCATATCGCAAAAGAAGCTGCCTCCCCCCGATATTACTTTTTGAAGACACTGTGGCAAAGTTGCCAATGAGTTTCATCCTCAAATCTAGGGCAGGAGCTGCTCCATGTTCAGTTTGAATCTTTTGAAGCACTTCAGGCAAAACAGCAATTGAAGGATTACCATGAGTAATGGTGTAGAGGGAAGCAAATACAGTGCCCCACGTATTACACTCAACTGGGTAAACTACACCAAGTGGAAGACACATAGTGAGAATTCTAAATTTATCTTGTGGTCCCATATGGGGAAAACTGCCTCAAGCTGATTCGTTTATTATGCTATCCGAAACGCAATTTCATCATGTTTGATTGGGATCTTACCCATAATGACATTAATAGTAACTGGACTAATTGCAGGCGTAGCTAACTGCGCGAATCCAGCTTGAAGAACCCTTGCTTGGGCAGTATGCATTATGAACTGGATCAAACGTCAATATGAAATGGTTTGAGAAAGCAAGATTCTCTTGCTGTGTTAAATGATTTGCATTCGGAAATGGCGTATACCCTGCCAAGACAGGCCAGGCTACCCTTTTGTTACTGAATGGTCCCAATCTTACATTCCAATGGGGATGTGGGAGGGCACCTTGGAACCAATTGTGATGTTCCTGGTAAGTTAATGCGATCTCTAAATATTCATAGGGTCTATATGCAGCTGGAACTGCAGTCTCAGTATATGTGTGAAAATGTGTAAATTTGCATCAACTGCAGGAAAATTAACCCAGGAATAAACAAAATTGCATTGATACCCTTAGTGAGCCTCAACCCTGAAGGCAACATCTCCACCATCATTGGTGAAGCCATATCTATTGAAATGATTAATGACTGCCTGTCTACAATTAATAACATTAATAACTGGTTGCGGATTAATGATTGGAAATCAAAGAAAGGATACCCTATAGGGGGCTATCCTTTTAGAAGGTCCAGCTTGATCAACCTACAGAAATAAATAGGTGCTTCCTATTAACGCTGAGGAGGATAAACCTTTATTGTAATTGTAATTGCATTTATATATCGCTCACTACCCCAACGAGGTGTCGGAAAGACGAGGCGTCGAAGTGCTTTTTGACAATTAGCACACTACTCCGGAACCCAAACAGGATTAGTGTTGAATGAGTATAGGGAAATATAAAATGTATTTGAGCGGTAGACATGTGACTCTGCCAGTTGGATTGAAAAGGATAGTGGAGGAATAGAAGAGGGAAGGATCTATTAAGTGTTTATTTGGAGATCATAGCAGCAGCAGAAGGTTTGGGATGAGTAGAGGGGAGTGGGGAAGAGTTAGAAGGAAGAGTTTAGAAAGGCTTGTTGAGGAGATATGGGGATCATAGTATGGGTAGAGTATAGAAGAGTCTAGAAAGGGTTATTTTGGGGATCATAGTAGTCATAGAGTGAAAGTGGCGGATATATTGATATATTGATATATTGATATAGATAGAGGTTTCGAATAATCAGAGAGTTGAGCTAGAGGATATATTGAGGGAGGTATGTGGTGAGATATAGGGTATTGCATTGGAGATGCTGAATTAGGAGCAAAGTAATATATATAAAGATACACAAATACATGTCTATGTCTATGTGGGGTTATTTGCAAAATGCACTGTTGTTCCAAAGAGTGTCCTGGTGCTGGCTGAACGGTAGCAGCATGGGAGAAGGAGCTTAGGGGCAGGGAAACAGCCATGTTTTCAGCTTTTTCCGAAACAGGGGAGTGGATTCAATGCGTCTCAAATGAAGAAGCATTTTGTTCCAGTGGAAGGGTCCCAGGAAGGAGAGAGACTTATAACCTGGACTTTTTAAAACGGGGGACATTGGCCAACAACAGATCATCGGAGCGGAGCTGTCTACGAGGAGAGTAGAAAGATATCCTACATTTAAGGTAGCTTGGTCCTTCCCCGTAGAGTGCTTTCTGTGTGATAAGCAGAGTTTTAAGAATTATTCTTTTCCATATAGGGAGCCAGTGCAGGCTTCTCAGAAGGTGTGACATACGCATATTTCGAGGGAGCTCAAAAATGGACCGGCCGTTGAATTCTGGACAAGTTGAAGCCTGTCCAGCAAAAAGCCAGGCATACCAAGATAGAGTCCGTTCCCATAATCCACCCTTGATATAATCAAAGCTTGGATCACCTGTTGTCTGGCAGCTTTGGATAGAAAAAACAGGAATTTCCGTAGAAGACGCAGCAAGGCAAAACAGGTGCCAACTACTGCATTAACCTGAGAGCGAAATAGCAGCTGGTTGTCCAGTTTGAACCCCAGAGTTTTCACCACCAGGCAGTTCGCTGAGGGGGCACGAGCGTCCGCTGGCCAGAAGACATGTAGAGGGGTCTCCACCGCTCTACCAAAGAAGAGTTATTCTGTTTTGGCAGCATTACATTTCAGCTGGTTAGAGGCCAGCCAACCAAAAACCGCTGCAAGGTAGGAACTGATTATTAAGGTAATATATCTAGATATAAGTTGTATTAAATAAACTCGGACTTTTAAGTGTTGCTGTACTTTAGGCAAATGTATTTGTTTTTATTTATATATCAATATTAGCCCTATTGTGAAGCAATTGTAGATGAATAGTTATTATAAAAATGTACTTATTTATGCAGTGACCTATATGCATGGTAAACATAGAAAAATATAACCATAAGTAAAATGTAAATTTGTTAAGCAGAACAAATGAAATTCTATATATTTATAAACAAGATTATTATACACATTTCTACAAAGGAATACACATACCTAGGTACACATATACAATGCAGATAACGGCTATAAAAACACAGGCATGTGCTGTATATTTATGTTTGAGTGTGGTGGTTATGTGGGGAAGAGCCAACTATTGGGTAGTCTTCTGAAGATAAGGTAATTATCCGTGTATCTTATGTTTGAGGGTCAAGGGTTCCATAGTTTGGCTGCTTGAACAGAGAGCATGTGCCACCTATGGCTTTTTTCTTGTAGGGTGGGATTTTGAGGCGAGGTGCCAATCTAGAGGGAAGGTTCCTTTGCGGAATATACTTGGTGATTTTACTGCTGATGAAGATCGGCCCTTTTCCGTGTTTCGCTTTGTACATTTGTTAAGCAGAACCAATAAAAATCTATATATTTTAAAACAAGATTATTTTTGCATTTATACAAAGGAATACACATATCTAGGTACACGTATATAATCCAAATAACTGCTTACTTACGTAGGGATAATGTGTATTTATATTTGAGTGTGGTGGTTATGTGGGGAAGAACCAACTCATGCGTAGTCTTTTGAAGATAAGGTAATTATCCGTGGATCTTATGTTTGGGGGTAAAGAGTTCCATAGTTTGGCTGCTGGAACAGAGAAGGATGTGCCACCTATGGCTTTTTTCTTCTATGGTGGCATTTTAAGGCGAGGTGCCAATCTAGAGCGGATGTTCCTTTGTTGAATGTATTTGTTGATTTTATTGCTGATGAAGAATGGCCCTTTTCCATGCTTTGCTTTGTGGGTGACGCAAAACAGCTTGAATGTGTATCTTCTGGCTGCCTGTAACCAATGTAGGGCCTTCAAGGCTTGGAAAATGTGGGCTTGTGGCTTTATATGTAAGAGTAGTCCGGCAGCAGAGTTCTGATTCCATTGTAGTCTTTTTTATAGCTGTGACAGCTGGTCCGTGGTAGAGGCTATTGGCGTAATTGAGTTTTGACAGAACAAGAGAGATAGTAGCCTAGACCTTGTGTGTAAATCCCAGGTGGGGTGAAATGTGTTGCAGAGTTTTTGAGTAATGAAGCTGGATCTTGCTAGTATGTCCACTTGAGCATTCATTGATAGCTTGAAGTCCATAGATTATTTCCAAGTTTTCTTACTTCCTCAGTAACTTTAGGCAGTGTTCCAGGTCTGTAGGTGTCGGGGTTAAGCGGATCTAGGTCTGTTTTCTTTAGTAATGGGAGTATGTATGACTTTTTTAGGTCTTCTGGAAATATTCCCTTAGTTAAGGAATTGTTGATGATTCTTCTTATTGGTAAAACAGCAGAGGTAGTTAGAAGAAATTTCTTGAAGTTTTGTGGTGGACACCGGTCAGAAGGGCTGCCGGCAGGCCGGCTTGTTTTGACCAGATCCATAAATTCATTGCATGATATTTGTCTGAATGCAGAGGCAGGGTTAGCCTACTCTTGCAGGGTTGTTTTGGAAAAGGGTCAGTACTGGTGTTTTTTTCATTGGTTGAAATAGAAATACAACATTTCTGCTTTGGTTGTGTAATGATTTGAAGTAGCGGATGGCATCTACAGGGAGAGGTATGTGTGCAAAAAAAAACAATTATTGAACTACTTACCGGGCAAACACGACGTCCTCTGCTCCAGACCTCCACAGGAACTGGTAGTTGGAGCCTGGAACTCCCTTGACCAATCAGAGAACTGTTCTAATGCTGTGAGAGCAGTGCCTTGATTGGAGGGAGCGCCCTAACTTTGCACTCCACAGCGCCCTGGAGGCCTGCACTTACTCTAACCCATGTGGCTTAAGACAGCTGGATTACAGAGTTTAAAGTACGCACGTGGGGCTGGCCGTCTCAAGACTTTAAACATAGGTGCATATCAGTCCACCCTCTTCCCTGTTGCTGTCACTCCGCATCGACTCCATACCCTTCGTGGTGCTTTGTTTGGGACGGGGATTAAAAATAAAATGGAAATAAATTTCCATTTTCGTTTTTCATGGGGTTTCGGGGGAATTTTAAGGGGGGCGAGGCTCCTCTGCCACTCTTGATGATTTGCCAGTTTGTCTGTGAAATCTTGAGTAAATGAATGAGCTCCTTCTAGGCAATTTGGTTCACAAATTTCTGTGAGAATTTTATAAAATTCTTTATTAGCACATGTAACATTTTGAATTCTGTGTGAATAGTATCTTTTCTTAGCTTTTTTGATTGCTGACCTTCATAATCGTTTAAGTTTTTGTAGATGAAGATTGTCTTGATTGGTGTTTATTTTGAGCCAGGCACGTTGAAGCTTTCTAATTTGCTGTTTTATCTCTTTTATGTCTGTATTTCTCCAGGGTGCTTGTTCTTTTGTGTTCTTCTGAGTGGTATTAAGAACTTAAAAGCCTCCTGAAGCCACTAATATAGTATTTGAAAGGAATTTATTGTGTCTAGATCTGTATTGGATGTTAGCTGTATTTCTAAGAGTTTGTTCTACGGTTGATCGGTGAATGCATGTACGGTTGTTTTAGCAGTCGAAGCTGCTCCCGCGAATCAGTAGTGATGTGGGAGAGGGAAGGCCAGACGCCTTTCTTCTGCCCTCTTCCTGGCTTCTGTTTGAAGAGGAAGTAGGATAGGCTCCCCTAAGCCAATCACAACGCTGCAATGCAGTGTTGTGATTGGTCTGAGCGGCATGGTTCGACGCTCAGATGGGGAATGGGAGCCTGGGCATGTTCTTCAACCAGACTGTAATGCAGCCTGGGTAGAGATCATGCAAAGTGGGCATGAAAGTTTGGCTGGTCCAAGACAGCCGGTAAACATTCATGCCCACTTAGGAGGGTGCCCACCACCCCTTCGCTGCCAAGCCCTGCCTCACAAATTTGCCCCAGCACAGGAAAATAATATGATAATAAGATAATAATAAGATTGTGTTATTATCAGTTTATTTTTCCTTTTTTGCCGTTCTGAAAGCCAGTGGGGTGACGCTCCTCCACATTGGTGGAGGAGCTGCTCTGTGTTTTAGGTGTGTTGCCTTGTGTTGTTTTGTGTTGGAAAGCAAGCAATGGTGGTCTGACCATGTGACTGGAGTAATTGTTTAAAAGGGAACTATTTCTGGATTTGCAAGAAAAATGACATCTAGGATGTGTCCAGCAAAGTGTTTCAGTTTGTGGACGATCTGATGTAGGTTCAGTGTCTAGGCCAGTGATGATTGTTTTTGGATGTGAAATATTTTGTTTGTCAAACCAAGTGTTAAGGTCACCAAGAATGCATAGGTTGGAGTGCAGTGTTAGCAGGTTTGAAACTGTGTCTGAAGGTGTGCCTGGGCATGTTGTATGGGTAGGTGGAGGTCTGTAAAGGAATAGGAAGTTACATGAGGAAGATGGTGTAGGGTTGCATATGGTGAAGAGGGCTTCACAAAGGTGATGTTGTCAGCTTTAGTGATATTTAATGTTTGCATGAACACAACAGTCAGGCCACCTCCTCTTTTGCCTACAGGATTTTGTGTGATAGTTTGAGAGCCTAGAGGAATGGGTTCATGCAACACTGGAGCCATGTCATCTTCCAACCATGATTCATTTATGAGGAGTATGCCAGGTTGTGTGTCAGTGAGTAGGTCGTAGATGTGATTGTTTTTTGACAGTGATCAAACATTTATTAGTAGGCAGTTTAGAGAATGCCTTTTGGTGATGGTGTGATGTTGTTTTGCAGAAGAGCGAGTAGTGTTTTGTGGACTTCTAGCAGATGTGTCCTTAGTGCAGGTATTAGCTATATGAGGATAGCAATAGTGTAGTTGTTCTGTATCGTATTCCTCGTCCAGCAGGCTATGAAGGCATTTCTATGGGTCTATGTGTGTAGGTGGTGGAGATGGTGTGTTAGAGTGAGTTGGTGAGCTTTGTTGTGTTTGTAGAGTAGTCTTGCTGTGTAGTAGACATGGAGATGCGAAGTTGTGAAGAGTGGCATGTTGTTTACTTTGTTTGCATCTGTTTATGGCAGAAGGTGTATGAACTGGGGGTGGTGGGACATGTAAGAGAGTTGAAGTGGTTGTATGTTTCTGGTTTGTTACGGAAAGTATTATGAGGTAGTGTTTGTATGAGATTTTGTTGTGATGGTGTGCATGTTATGTTTTGTTTTTAAGGAGCAGTGAGAAGAGATGATGTATTTGTTTTCTGAGAAGTATTTGTATGTAAAGTAAAGTATTGTTGGCGAGTGGAAGCTGCAAGTTAAAGAGAGTTGTAGGACTTGGCCTTTTTGGCTAAAGTTCCCTAAACTTTTTGCTTTCCCCCTAGACCGTTTTCCTGACATAGAGTTGCCAATTCACATGCTTTGGGTGCTTTGCCACTGCTGATCAGTGTCAAAGTACAAGGGTTCCCTATGTTAAGTACATTGGTAATTGGTTGGCCATGATTGTTATGTTTGCCTTACTAGTAAAGTCCCTAGTGATGTGTACTGTGTGTGCAAGGGCTAGTACTGCAGAGGCTCGCAGAGAAGGAAACTCAGGCCTTCAGTGTAGGGCCTGCACGCAGAGTGCTAAGTTAGCATGTTGTTCTGACATGTGTAACCACTTGACAGGCCTTACTTTCACTTTTGCGTAAACAGTGGGCACCCCTGTGGTAGGTCCTGGGTAACCCCTGGGCAGGGTGCCGTGTAAGTAAAAGGCAAGCTATATACTGAGGTGTGTGTTATGTCCTGACAGTGAAAAACACTCCATTTCCTTTTTCACTGGTAAAAGACCATTCTGCCCATAGGACAGAATGCGGGAGGCTGGGTATTGTGTTTGTGAGTCTAGTTTCCTATAAGTTTAAAATGCAGAGGTGAAGTTTAGTATGCATGAACTCACAGTGTCATAACACATCTTTCTATGGAAGTGGTTTTGTCACTGTGTGTTCAGAAGCCACTCTTTTAGAAAGTGCTGAGTTTTGTTGTTTAAGCATTTCTGTGTGTCTCTGCGGAATGTGGATTGACTGTTTGTCTCTGAGAGGTGCGAGGAGCTGGGAGAGGTCTTGACCCAGGGAGGAGTTGAGATGGCACCAGGCTGCCCTGCCCTGCATCTGGAGAGTAGGCTGGGAGGTGAAAAGGCCTGGGCTGGTGCTATAAACCAAATGACCCATCTCCTGCTGAGTGATTAAGGATCCAGACCCCCAGTATCAAAAGGAGAAAGGTGACACTGGGAGGGAGACACCCAGAACTGATGTAGGCAGGGGTCAGGGACCCCTGAGCACAACTAACTTCAAAGACGTTTAGGGGTATAACTATGAGAGCTGAGGCCCCTGAACGTTGGAATAGAAATGGATTGAGACCGAAAAGGCTTAGACCCATTTCGTGGTCAAGTGGAACCTCTGCTAAGGAAGGAACTGAAGAGACTGCTGGGAAGGACCAATCCTTGCTTCATGATCTGGGGCTGGTCTGCAGTTTGCTATTTTAACCAAGGAAGAGGCTGTTGGGACTGTGCTGTGTGCTTGAAGAAGACTGTGCGTTGTGCTGTGTCTTGTAACCCCAAGGGTCCGAGGTGAGCTGGCTCCTTGTTTGGAAACACAGAAGCATAAAAGTTTCCGGGGAAGTTTCAAGCAACGCGGTGGGCATGTGTTGTGGCAGCTTGAGACCCTCGGAAGGTGTGCCCTGTGCTTTTGGACACTTGGAGGAAAAGTGAGATCTCATCTCATCAGATCCGCCAAAAGGGCCTCCTTCAAAGAACGCCTAGACAACAACGCGCACAACAGCAAATAGCTCTTCAACATCATGAAGGAACTCTCCAACCCCAGCTCCAACACCAACGACATCCCACCTTCGCAAGACCTGTGCGACTCGCTGGCCACCTTCTTCCATCGCAAGATCGCAGACATACACGACAGCTTCAACACCACGACCGCCCCAACAACCAGGGAGACCTCCGCCCCCACGGCCAACATCCGCACCAACCGCCTGCTCTCCTGGACCAACATTAATGATGACAACACCATCAAGATCATGAACACTATCCACTCCGGATCCCAGTCAGACCCATGCCCACACCACATCTTCAACAAAGCCAGCACCACCATCGCACCCCATCTCCGGAAAGCCATCAACATCTCCTTTGAGACAGCAACCTTCCCGGAGAGCTCGAAGCACGCCGAGAGCAACGCCTTACTCAAGAAACCGAAGGCTGACCCCAAGCACCTCAAGAACTTCCGGTCCATCTCCCTGCTCCCGTTCCCGGCGAAGATCATCGAGAAGACCATCAACAAACAACTGACCAGCTACCTCAAGGAGAACAGCATCCTGGACCCATCCCAGTCCGGGTTCCGCAGCAACCACAGCACCGAAACTGCCCTCATCGCCGCCACTGATGACATCAGGACCCTTCTAGACAACGGAGAAACCGCGGCCCTCATCCTCCTGGACCTGTCAGCTGCCTTCGACATTGTCTGCCACCGCACACTACACACATGCCTCCACGATGCTGGGATCCAAGAGAAGGCCCTGGACTGGACCACCTCCTTCCTCTCTGGCAGAACACAGAGCGTCCGCCTCCCCCCCTTCCGCTCCGAAGCCACTGAGATCATCTGCGGCGTACCCCTGGGCTCATCCCTCAGCTCAATGCTGTTTAACATCTACATGGCACCGCTCGCCATCGTCGTCCGACTGCACAACCTCAATATCATCTCTTACGCTGATGACACCCAGCTGATCCTCTCCCTCACCAAGGACCCCCGCACCTCCAAAACCAACCTCCGTGAAGGAATGAAGGCTGTCGCCGAATGGATGTGGTACAGCCGTCTGAAGCTGAACTTGGACAAGACAGAGGTCCTCATCCTCGGATCCACCCCTTCGGCCTGGGACGACTCCTGGTGGCCAACCGCACTGGGAACAGCCCCAACAACGACCCCGCACGCAACCTAGGGGTCATCCTCGACTCCACCCTCTAAATGACTAAGCAGGTCAATGCCGTCTCTTCCTCCTGCTTCAACACCTTCCGCATGCTCCACAGAATCTACAGATGGATCCCCACCGAAACGAGAAGAACGGTCGCCCAGGCTCTCATCAGCAGCAGGCTGGACTACGGAAACGCCCTTTACGCAGGAACCTCGGCCAAACTCCTGAAACGACTCCAACGCATCCAGAACACCTCTGTTCGCCTGATCCTCGACATCCCGCGCCACAGACACATCACACCCCACCTGAAAGACCTGCACTGGCTCCCTGTCAACAAGAGGATAACCTTCAAGCTCCTCACCCACACACACAAGGCACTCCACAACACCGGACCAGCGTACCTCAACAGACGACTCAGCTTCTACACCCCACCCGCCGGCTCCCTTCTGCCGACCTCGCCCGCGCCACAGTCCCCCACATCCGAAGATCATTCTCCTACCTCGCCGCCAAGACCTGGAACACCCTCCCCATCCACCTACGGCAGACCCAAGACCTACTGACCTTCAGAAGACTCCTCAAGACCTGGCTCTTCGAGCAGTAGCAGCATCCCCCACCCCCCAGCACCTTGAGACCCTCACGGGTATGTAGTGCGCTTTACAAATGCTTGATTGATTGAATGATTGAGACTGCGCTGGGTGCGTGTTGAGGTGCACAGGGGGCATTGGTGAAGAGCGCCTCGTCAACATGTGCACCGAAGTAGAAGTGAGTCTCGGACGTGCTGGGTACATGTCGTGGTGCACCGCAGACGTTGGTGAAGAGCGGCTGGTCAGCATGTGCATCGGTGGTGGAGTGAGACTCGGACGCGCAGGGTGAGTATCGTGGTGCACCGCAGGCGTTGGTGAGGAGCGCCTGGTTGGCATGTGAATCGAAGGACAAGTGAGTCTCGGGCGCACAGGTGCGTGTCGTGGTGCACCGGAGGCGCTGATGAGGAACGCCTGGTCGGCACGTGCATCGAAGGAGGAGTGAGTCTCGGACGCGCAGGGTGCGTTTCGGGGCGAACCGGAGGCACTGGTGAGGAGTGCCTGGTCATCGAGAGCCCTGGAAGAGAAATGAGGCTCAGACACGAGGAGCGTGTTGAAGTGCGGCCAGATGCGTTGGTGAAGAGCACCTGGGTATCGGAGCACCGGAGTTGGAGTAAGTCTCAGTTAAGCAGTGTGCGTGCTTTAGTGCAACCTGGGACTGTGGAGGTGATCAGCGGATCATCGTGTGCACCGGACTAAAGTGAGTCTCTGCAGCGCAGTGTGCGTGTCTGAGTGCCAACTGAGACTGCAGGAAGGAGTGCCTGGTGAGTAAATGTCAAAATGTAAATGTCAAGGTACTTATAGAGCGCACTGTCACGAGACGGCCACCTTGCGGTGTCGCCTTTTGCGGTTTCCTGGCGCTGATACTCATACCGCTGTGGAACCCCTCCTGGCTTTCCCTGTGAAGTGTCCACTGGTGGGCGCCCCCAGGGTGAAGCCAGGCATCCTTAGCTCTGTTGGGGCCGGTGTGGAGGCTAAGCAAGCTATTGCCCAGAGTTGCAGCGTGGGGCCCGTGATTAGAATAGGCACCGAGGCGTGAATAGACAGGTCCGAGGAAATTGAGCCTGAGCCCCACCGAGGCGGGAATCGAACCCTGGTCCCTGGCCAGAACTCTGCTTCAGGGTCTGCCGCTCTAACCATTGAGCCACACTCCTCCACTGAGTGCGCACTTGGAGTCAACGTAAGGACTCATCAGCGTTGTGTGTGTGTGGCTTCATGCCAGAAGAGACCCGGAGGGTGCTGTGGTGAGCGTGCACTCGGAGTAACGCAGTCTTAGGGGCGTGGGGTACGTGTGCCCTGTAGCCAGCTAAGGCCTTCCTAACAGTCGCGGCCTGGACCGGCAGCCCCGGAGAGCTGAGCTGCCAGGCCGAGCTGCTGAGGCCCATTGAGGAAGTTCTACACGGCTGGCCCAGTCCGTTGAAGTACGCCGTCAACACTTTTGTGCATTGGAGTTCCTAAGAAGGCTCTCTCCCAGGAGACGCATTCCACCTACAGTGGAGCTCATGACACATGCATGCATTCCCACACCTGCCTCTCATGACTCAAGCGCTGAAGAGAATTAGGAGTGACTGGGCCCAAGTTATCTTAGTGGCTGAGGACTGGGCCAGAGGAGTGTGGTATCTGGAAACCCTGGGCATAAGCATGTGATCTCTGAGCAAGAGCAAACTACCACTTCTGGAGGATCTTCTCTTGCAGCAATAGGACACGGTCTTGCACCCAGTCCTGCCCAACCTGCACCTCATGTGTGTAAAATGAGCAAAAGCAGTTGACTCCATTCAGTCTAAAACCTGAAGTAGTGGATGTCATCCTGGTGGCCAGGCATGCTTCTACAAAATCTGTTTGCACCACGCACTGGGACAAGTTTGTGACTTAGTGTTGCACCTGTAACATAGACCTGTTGCAAGCTAAACAGTTGGAAGTGGGTTTTTTTCAAACATATTTTATTGGCATTTTGAATTTACAGTGACATTGTGCTTCAAGGTACGGTTTGTCAGATCACGTATTAACAGTTGGAAGTGTTACTGTTTGTTCTGTCTTTGGCCCAGCAAGGGCTTGTAGGGGGCACTGTTAAAGCTTTGTCAGTCCTTTTGGCCTTTTAAAATGTACTGGACCAGCCGTGCGTCCTCAAATGTATCATACCCCCTGGGCTCTATTAGTTCCATGTAAAAACTGTCATAAATCTTAATGTAGGGGTAATTATCCCCATTCCCACCATCGTCATCTCTGAATAGTGGCAAGCACTGGTCAGAGTCAACGCCTAAAACACAATGTGAATGCCTCTGTGGTAGTGAAAACATGGAATTAGAATAAAGTTGTATGGTAACTAAGTCTGCTCTTGTGGAATTGGAGTGTAATCTGTGTCTGGGTTGAGTCGAAGCTGGATTGAGTTCAGACACTGGAGTCAACACAGTATTCTCCTGCGGTGCCATTTGAATTGGCACCAGCGTCGCTGAAGAAGGGACCATCACAGGTCATGGAACCGGTGTGGAAGTCTGCACTGGACTTAATGTGGAGCCTGTGAAAGGCCCAATGGGTTCAGACAGAGGCCAAATTGGATCTACTGACAGTGATTCGACTGAGGCCCCCCACGGTTACTTGAAGCCCAAAGGGGCCCAGCGGGAGCTGGGAGTGTTCCAAAAATATGCAGCCCTTCCTCCGTAAAGGCCTTGACCTGCAACAGCATCGCCAATGGGCTGGGGAATCCAGGAAGCATCAGTTCTGCATCCATGGATTGGAAGTGAAACTGATAACTTGATGACCTCATGCCTTCTCCTTAACAGTGAGTGGTGGAATAGGGTTGAGTTTCACTTTGTGTTATTGTTTTTTTGTTGGGACTTCGACTTAATAGAGGACTTTATCCACAAAGAAAAATTCTCGTGGGATACTGTAAACCAGACCTCAGTGCCAGTGCTCCTTCCTTTAAAGGAAGTAATGTCTGATT
Organism: Triturus cristatus; assembly: GCF_964204655.1. NCBI lineage: Eukaryota > Metazoa > Chordata > Amphibia > Caudata > Salamandridae > Triturus > Triturus cristatus. The sequence continues at coordinate 804,110,712 of NC_140592.1, read as the reverse complement.
GTCTTACAATTGGCCAAGGACTTTAGCACCCCTGTAAGTCGTTAGTACATGGTACCCAGGGTATCTAGGGCATGGGTACTAAAGAGGGTCCCTAAGGGCTACAGCATATCTTACCCAACCCTAAGGGACCCACATACAAATTCCACAAAGACTGCCATTGCAGAGTGTGTGACATGGTGCAAACTTTGTTTGAAAACATGGCACGGGACACTCCTGCATACCATGCCAAAAACACTGCATGGGCTATATGTAAGTCAACCCTACAGCAGGCCTTGGAGCCCTAAGGCAGGGTGAATAATAGCACATGTTAGGACATAACTGCATGAGCAGATATGCCCCTGTAATGTCTAGTTCCATTGCTGGATATTACACGTGAGCAGGGAAGCCATCTTAAGATATGTACTGGACACTGGTCAAAACGAGTTTCCCAGCTACATATTGGCTTCACTGAGACCTATGGTGTTTGGTATCAAACACTTTGTATTAATAAATCAACACTGATTCCAGTGTTGGATTTTTTAATACCTGCTCCCAGAGGGTACCATAGAGGTACTCCCTGAAACCTACAAGTCCTCTAATGTGCTGGCTGACTGGTCCTGTATAGCCTGCCAAGACGGACTTGTTTCTGACCCCCTAGGAGGTGAGAGCCCTGCTCTCAGAGGTTAGAAGCAATGCCTGTTCTGACAGGAGGGGTTTACAATCCAGTAGGATGGCAAGTAAATTATCATGTCAAGGCAGGGAGCTTCAAAGAGTTCACTGCCTTTGATATGCAAGCCTGCCCATTACGACCTGGGAGATGCCACCCCCTGCCTTGAGGCCCATCTGGCACCAGGACAGGTGGGAAATTTACTATGCAGGGAGGCTTGTTGCTCCTCCATGCTAGTCACACCCCTAGGGTGGGCTACCTGAAATGAACACAAGTAAGATTCCACCATCTTCAGTGTGGTGGAATTAGGAACTCTGAGACAGGGTGATGCCCACTCCCCACAGGAAGTGGTCATCTAGGTAGTGTAGTGACCCCAGGGTTAAGTAGGGTTAGGTGGCTCCCTGACACCAGGAAAACAGATCCAACTACTGAGAACCGAGGAAGAAAGAAGGTCTGAAGAGAGCGAGAACTGAAGACCTGCACCAAAGATTGGCACAGAACCCTGCCAGGCTGCTTGCACTTTGATCATCGCTGGACTGACTTCGCCAAATGCCGGACACCCTCCCCAAAACCCTTGGAGGACTGTCCAGCACCTCAACAACTGGGAAAGATCTCCCTTGGAGTAGGGGAGCTGCTCTCCTGCAACTAAAGGCCCCCCCAAAGCATCTGCTAGTCCACCGTGTTGCTAGCCATTGGTCTAACCTAAGGAGCAGTATGACAGGAGAAAGGTATTCGTGCTCCAGGAGGTCATAGCTGCCACCATGCCAGGTTTGGAGACACCAGGACCTCCCCAGCACCAACCCTGGGTACCTGAACAGTTGCAGCAACCAAGGCTTGTTGGTGGCCCAGTCTGGACTCTAACAGCGCAAAGCCAGACCTACCGTTGTGGGACGTCAGGATCCACCAGGCCAGCAACAAAAGTGGCCCTGCTTCCCCTCCTCGCCAGGTCACCAAGACACAAAGTGAGTCTCTGACCAACTGCTACCCAACACCTCAAAGTTTGAGGAAGGCAACAGTCCCAAAGTGGTCCTGAGACACTTAAAAGCTGAGCCCACCCTTGGGTTTAGTCAGACTGGTCCCCCAGTCGCCGTCTGCAGCTTCTTTCTGCAGGAACTGAGAACTGCAAGAGTCTACAGCGACGCGACCCTGCCTCACAAAGTCCCACTACACATGAGCCACCAAGCCCGAGTTTGGGTGGGCCAGTGGTGTCCCTGCGTGCCCAAAACCCTCAAGACTTTAGTACCCATGTACGTTCTACCAGACTAGCTCCAAGTCTCTGAGTGCAGCCCCTTTCAACAAGACCGTTTCCCATTCCATTGCCTTAAACGAGGCATCAGACGCCGAAAAGCACCTTTGCACCCGGATGCCCCAGAGCCGACCGAAGTTACTTGCTGGTACTGCCTTGGACCTTGCCCCACACTAATCTAAAGTCCAGAAGAACAGTCCTGTAAGTCGTTGCCAAGTGACCGAATGCAGTATATATTTCCCCCCATTGGATAACATTACTATTTTAAATATACAATACAGTGCATTTTCTAAGTCTTGAAAAATCACTAACTCGAAAAGTACTTACTTGATTACAATGATCTTGGGGGCATATGTATCAACATCACCATTTGCAATTCTCAAATAGCGATTTTTATAGAATCGCTATTTGAGAATTGCAAAACGGGATGTATTTAAAAAATTGCAAACATTTTGCGATTTCTTAAAATTCCTTAATTGCGATTAGCAAATTGCGAAATCGCAATTAAGGAATACCTGCCCATTCAGTTCTATGGGCCAGGAGACCCATAGGAATGAATGGGAAGTAATTCTCAAATAGCGAATCGCAATTTGCTAATCGCAATTTGAGAATAATTTCAAAGGTGCAAGAGTGTCATGATGACACCCTGATGCACCCCTGAAATTAGCATGTGTGTGCATATGGCGCACATACATGCCCTAAGGGCATGTATGAGCGCCAAGTGGCACTTTGTAAAATTCAAAAAAGTGCTTTTTGAAAGGAAATCGCAAATTACCACCAACTGGAAGTTGGTGGTAATTTGCGATTTCTTAAGGATAATTCGCACAACTTGGGTGCTTTTTACATATCATTTAAGAAATCGCAATTTGCGATTTCTTAAATGCTTACGCAAAATTAAGAAATCGCTAAATTAGCAATTCCCTAATTTTGCGATGGGATTTGCCTCATACATCCCGATTACCGATTTTTTAATCGCAAACGCTGTTATTTTGCAAATCGCAGGGTTTGCGATTAAAAAATCGTTTGATACATATGCCCCTTGGTGTCTAAATTAATTTAAAAAAAATATCTTTTTATAAATTGGTATCCTCTGATAAGCCTAAACTGCTCGCCCACACTACCACAAAAGAGAGCATTTGGGATTATTAATTTGGTTCACTATATAGAGGGTCAGTTTCCTACAGAAACGAGCTCAGAAGCAAGAGCGGGTCCAGGCTCTCTACTTGGAGCAGAAGTAGGACTTGCGTGAGGCCTGTGACTTTTTCTTGTGTTCGATGACATACAGCTTCAATTTCCAGTCCAGGGATCACCTTTGGGTGCACTCGTTGCATGACTTGGTGAGAAATCTGCAGTTAGAAGTAGGTGTTGGGAGGAGATGTGGCCTAATGGCCAGAACAGCTAACTTTATAACAGCAGAACTAGGTTTGAGTCCCGGGCACAGATTTTGCAATATTTGGCAGGACAGCAAGACAAGTTGCTGCACTGTACTGCATCAAATGGAGAGAGCAGGATGCACCATAATTACTAACATATACCACATTCCTGCTCACTCTGTACTGGTTCACTTGTGGCTACCAAGCGACAACGCAGGCACCCTTCAGCCATTGCGCAAGGGTGCCTGCATTACAGCCAGGATTGCTCTTGTGCGGGAAGGGACAACTTCCTGCACAAAAACAATCCTGAGGCATGTTCCTCTTTCAATATGTGTTGCAGAATGCAGCACACGTAGAAAGAGGAAATAACAAGGATAAATAAGGAATATGCTACTTACCAGTATGCATCTGTTCTTGGCATGTAGAGCTGCAGATCTACACACTTTTGCATAGATCGCCATCTGGTGTTGGGCCAGGATGTCTGCAGTTTTTTTTTTCCTCTTGGAAAGTCTTTGGAAGTCACGAGGTCGGTGACTCCTCCTTTGGATCGTATTGCGCATGGGCTTCGGCTCCATTCTCAGATTGTTTTTTGCCAACAGGGAAAGATGGAGCGTAGTAATAACAGTGAAGAAACCCATGTGTGTTGTATCTAAATAAGATAGACTGGAACAGATACAGGTAGCCGGGGAGGCGGGTGGGCATGTGTAGATCTGCAGCTCTACATGCCAAGAACTGATGCATACTGGTAAGTAGCATATTCTGTTCGAGGCATATGAGCTGCAGATTACACACTTTTGCATAGACTATATAGCAGTTCCCAACCTTAGCGGCGACCACCGGTATCTGTTGCAGTGGTTTGAAATAGTGTTTTTAGTACAGCCTGGCCCACACTAGCTTGTTGCTTGGTTTGCACATCTACACAGTAATGTTTAGTGAAAGTGTGCGGTGTTGACCATGTAGCTGCTTTGCAGATATCATCTAATAGGATGTTCCCTAGAAAAGCCATAGAAGCCCCTATCTTTCGTGTAGAATGGGCTTTAGGGGGAACGGATAGCGTTCGTTTTGCTTTGTGGTAGCAAATCTGGATGCATTTTACAATCCACCTAGCTATCCCTGATTTTTAGATGGAGTTGCCCTTGTGTGGTGGAGAGAAAGAGACAAACAGTTGTTTGGTCTTTCTGAAAGGTTGTGTTCTTTGGATATAGTAAAGTAAGGCTCGTTTGACATCTAGCGTGTGTAGAGCCCTTTCTGCAGCAGTTTGAGGTTGCGAGAAAAATACCGGTAATTCTACAGATTGGTTTAGGTGAAAAGGGGAAATGACTTTAGGTAGGAATTTTGGGTTGGTACGGAGAACAACCTTGTTTTGGTGCATTTTAAGAAAAGGTTCTTGTATGGTAAGTGCTTGTATCTCACTGACCCTTCTAAGGGAAGTGATGGCTACAAGAAAAGCTGTTTTCCATGTGAAATTGCAGTTCGCATTTATGCAAAGGTTCGAAGGGCGTCCCCATTAGCCTTGTGAGAACGATATTTAAGTTCCACACAGGTGAGGGTGGTACTCTGGGGGGAATCATTCGTTTTAGGCCTTCCATGAAGGCTTTAATGGCAGGTACTCTAAAAAGTGATAGGTGCTGCCTGTTTTGTAAGTAAGCTGCAATTGCTGCGAGGTGTAGCCGAATGGAGGTATATGCTAGGTTACACCTTTGTAGATGGAGTAAGTAGCATATGATGTGTTGTATAGACACGTCTAGAGGATTGATTGTGTTGTTATGGCAATAAACAACAAATCTTTTCCACTTGGCAGCGTAGCAGGCTCTAGTGGTAGGGTGTCTAGCTTCTCTGATGACGTTCATACAGTCAGGGGGAAGGTTTAGGTATCCGAATTCAAGGATTTCAGGAGCCAGATCGCAAGGTTGAGCTGAGCTGGGTCCGGGTGCCTGATCTCTCCATGGTTCTGGGTTAGGAGGCATGGTGAGAGGTGTAGCTTTTGGTGTGGTACTACCGAGAGTTCCAGGAGCGTGGTGTACCACGGTTGTCTGGCCCATGTTGGAGCTACTAGGATCAGTGTGAGGGAATGCTGTTGTAGCTTTCGCACCATTAAGGAATTAGTGGGAGAGGTGGAAAAGCGTACGCAAATTTGTCTGACCAGTTCATCCATATCGCATTGCCTTTGGACAATGGGTGTGGATATCTGGCGGCGAAGCTTGGGCATTTTTTGTTTTCGTGGGTGGCGAAGAGGTCTATCAGCGGATGCCCCCACATTTGAAAGAACGGGTGAAGTTCCCACTCGTGGATCTGCTGCGTCTGTCTGCTGAGCAGATCTGCCATGGTTTTTTGGACTCCTGGGACATGTTGGGCTAGGAGAAAATTTTTGTGTGGAATTGCCCATCTCCATATGCTCTGTGCTAGTTGAGAGAGATGTGGAGGGTGTGTGCCGCCTTGTTTTTGAATGTAATACATGGCCGTCATGTTGTCTGTGCGAATGAGGACTGCCTTGCCTAAAATCTGTCTCTGAAAGGATTTTAGGGCTAGAGAGATTGCTAGTAACTCCAGATGGTTGATATGGAGTAACTTTTGTTGCGGCGTCCATGTGCCCTGCACTGTGAGGTGTAATAGATGAGCTCCCCAGCCGGAGAGCGATGCGTCTGTTGTTAGTATTATTTGTGGAACCGGGTCCAGGAACGGTCGACCTTTGGAAAGGTTTGTGGTGTTCCACCACTGCAGAGAGCGGTGGGTGCGACCGTCTACCAACACCAGATCTGTCAGTTGCCCCTGGGCCTGGGTCCATTGGCGCGCTAAGCACTCTTGGAGTGGACGCATCTGGAGTCTTGCTTGGGGCACTATGAAAATGCAAGAGGCCATCATCCCTATCAGTTGCATAAACACTCTTGCTGGAAGGGAGTGTTGAAGTATGATTCTTTGACGCAAAGCCTGAATGCTTGCGATCCTGGCCGGATTGGGGCAGGCTAAGGCTTTTGAGGTGTCTATGGTGGCACCGAGGTATTGCTTTATTTATTTTTATTTATTTATTTTTTATTGAAGTCCAAAAGCAAATTACCTACACATCTGATACATTAAGGAATAAAGATATCAGACATAGTCAATAAATTCAAAACATATTGCATATACAAGAAGTAAAAGACATCCAAATCTAAGTAAGAATTGCTAAAACCAAGGCTCAGCCACCAATAAAATCCCCCTTTCATATATGACCATGTCCCTAAAGCCAGATCCAATCCTACCTCCAAACTCACTGGTCCTTGAGTCACCAATTTATAAGGATAATAATAATGATGGATCCAAAAAATTTTTAGTCAAAATAGGAAGACCATATTTTCGTACATTTTTTGAGAACCCCTATTCTCATAGAGTATATGCGTTCGCTTCGCTTAACCGCCCGCATCTTATTGACCCATTCCATTTGTAAGGGAACTAAATCTGTTCGCCATTTCCGTAGTAAAAGGGATCTAGCTACTGTCATTGCGATGTATACAAGTTTGACCATCTGGTCTGGAAGTAGAAGGTCTGGGTCATAACCAATAAGGATCAATTTATCATATCTTGAACATTGTAAATCACATTCAATTGCAAGAAAACAAAAGACATCTTCCCAAAATGTTTGAATTTTTGAGCACTGTAACATAGTATGAGTCCAGTTAGCCAGCGGGTGACTTTTACATCTGAAACAATGAGCTGAATAATTAGGGTACATCCTCCGTAAAACAGAAGGTGTACGATATACTAGCCATTTACTGAAAAAAAGCATCCTGCGCCAATTTGCACCTCTAAGTGTGTTAAAATTTAGTCTATTAATCGTCATCCAAGTATTCATAGAAATTTCCACATCCTCCTGATCAGACCATTTTTTAATTACTTTCTGTGCAAGATCCAAACTTTTAACCGAGGTTAAGCATTGTTTCCATTCACCAGGTTTCCTGTCGGATGCTACTAATAGTAAATCATTAACTAACTGGCTTGACCTATTCAATTGGGAAATGTCTAAATTTGAAAAGAATTTGTATAAAATATTATAAGATCCCAATAGAATAAAATCATTCGAAGCTCGTTGTGACATTTCCTGCTTAGATAACCATTGACCATTTTGCAAAAAATCACCTACTTTGCGGAATGCTATCATAGCCCATTTTAGCGTAAGTTCAATAGAGGATACAATCCCTACTAAAGGGAATATACCAGCCAGAAGAATACCTGAATTAATGACAGGGATAGAATATCTCTTAAACAGTGCTTGTCGTTTTTTAAATACCCAATGAAGGCACTTATACCTAACCAGTTTAGGGGATTTAAAGATTGCAAGCGGTGATTGGATCTGATTTTCTTTGAGCATTAGATCCATAAAACTATTGATAAAAAAATGTACTTGTGGAGGGGGCTTAAACCTTGATAAATACTGTGCAAAATATGCATAATAGTAAACCCTGAGATTTGGAAGCGCTAGTCCTCCCTGTTCCTCCTTCTCGTATAAAGTGCTTAGTGCAATGCGTGAAGATTTCTTTGCCCATAGAAAGGTGGTAAACATTGACTCTATTTTAGTAAAAAACAAACTTGATAAAGTGCATGGAATAGTCGAAAATAGGAAATTAAAAAGAGGTAAAACTGACATTTTAATAAGTGCAACTCTCCCTAAGATAGAAATGGGAAGAGAGCTCCAGCCCGACAGCAGAGCTTGAGTTTTCCGAATTAATGGCACATAATTCAGATGGTACAAGTCGGAGACTAAATTCGAAAAATACACCCCGAGATATCTTTTCGGGTTAAGATTAATACAAGATCGAATATCTATGTGTAGATCACTGATCACCCCACCACATTGAATAATTTCGGTTATATTTTTGTTAATACGATATCCCCCTAATGTCTCAAAAGCCTCAAACAATTGAAAAACTTTCTTTTGGGTTTCCATTTCTGGCTTAATCACAAGCATTATGTCATCAGCATAAAGCTTCAATTTTGACATTGATGGAATTGGGGGACAAATTACTGGGCAGTTCCTTATTGCAGCCGCCAAAGGCTCAATAAAAAATGCAAAAAGAACTGGCGACAGGGGACATCCCTGTCGCGTGCCACGTTTCACTTTAACCTGACCAGCAATTAAGGTGTTAATAATTATATTGGCTTCCGCATTACCATATAATCGCCGGATCAGGGACGTGATTTTGCTGGGGATGCCGAAATGGTCTAAAATCATAAATAAAGTCTCCCATACCACTAAATCGAAAGCCTTTTCAGCATCTAATAACATCACCAAAGCATGTATTTTATGTATCTCAAAATAATCAAGAGCCTCCGCAAGATAGTGCGTGTTGGTGGCTAATTGTCTCCCTGCGATGAAGCCGTTTTAGTCACTATGTATCAAATTTGCGGCATGTTTATTAAATAGAAGTGACAAAAGTTTGGTCAAAATCTTGTAATCCGAATTAAGTAATGTTATGGGCCTATAGGAATTCGGATCCTCAATATTTTTCCCTTTCTTTGGAAAACTCACTATGTTCCCCTGACGGAAGGATTCTGGCACCTCGCCACCTTCTAACATAGAATTTAATTATTGAAGAAAAAACTCGGCGAATGAACTTAAAAAAACCTTATAAAATTCGGATGGAAGTCCGTCCGGGCCACAGGCCTTACCATTTGGCAGGTTTTTAATTACGCCTTCTAGTTCTTCCATCGTAAAGGGTCCTTCCATGCCGAGATTTTCAGTCTCAGGAAGTTTTGGTAGATCATTCTCAAGTAGATGTTTTTTTAAAGAGCTCAAATCTACATTTTGCTCGAAGCTATAAATAGAACCATAATGTTGGACCATTATTTCCGCTATCTTAGCAGGATCTTCAAAACATGTACCTGATAAAGGGCATTTTAATCTTTTGATCAGATTAGAAATGGCTTGTTCCTTAGCCTGCCACGCTAGGAACCTGCCAGTAAAATTACTCTGCTCATAGATTTTTTGATTTGATTTCTGGAACAACACCTCACTTTGAGCGTAGTAGTTAGAGCTAAGTTCGTATTTTGCCTGGACCAAAAGATCTTGATTTGTCGGGGAAGGGTTATTCAGAACAAAGGCATATAAAGTTTGAACTTTCTTTTCCAGATCTTTTTTTACCTTTTTTTTATGTGATCGGCCTCTTTCCCGATAGCTAAACCCCGAAAAAGGCCCTGAGAGTGTCCCATATTACAGCTAATGATGCCGTCTCGACATTTCGTGACAGAAAACATTCAATTTCCAATACCATGGAGCCTATCCAGTCTTCTTCCAGCAAATATTGCCGGTTCAAGGACCACCTTTTAGGATATTTAACATCTTCCACCACACCCATCTGTAAACTCAGCATAGCATGGTCAGAAAAACCAATGGGTAGGAAAGCCTGATGGTTAAAACGAAGCCTACTAGAGACCAAAAAAAAATCAATTCGAGATGAGGATTGAAATCTGCCCGACCAACACGAAAAGGATTTCCTAGAAGGAAAAGCCACCCGCCAAGGATCATGTAGGTCTAATGTTGCGCTATATTGTTGTACTATTTTAAAAGATCTAGGTTTCATCTGCCTTTTCCTTGACGCACCGCTACTGGTAGACTGCCTGCCACACTGAGAGATCCCCACCACAATGAAGGATCGTTTTGAGAAAAGTGCTTCCATTACTGTGGTACAAGCCCTTTTGGGCAAACCTGAAATGAAAAACAAAAATAGCAATTGGCCTAATGTGATGGAAGTTTTCTCTCAGCACGTGGGGGTGGATCCTTTTTTTGTTGTTTCATGTTTGGGACTGCCAGGCGTTCCCTGGCAGGAAAAATGTATGGCAAAAGGCCCACCTTTGGTGGAAGGGCCACTGGTCAAAGATTTCTGCGGGAGGAGCCATCTAAGGATTAGCAGGCAGAAACGTGGCACTTCACCAACCCCCTAGTACTTTGGCGAACAGGGATTCTTTAGGCCCGGGAGGTGACCTCCGCTCCATTCGTGGAGTTCTCCGCACTCAGCGGAGCATGCGGAACTCTAAAAAACTCAGCTTATCGCTTGCCAATATTAAGTTGGGAAGTGCAAGCAAGGGAAATCCAACGCTAGACCACCTCCCAGTGAGATTTCTCAACGCCAGTGGTTGCAGATGGTCGCGACCACTCGCGTTGAGAAGCCATCCGTTCACATTGAGGGAGCTGCTGCTTGATTAGAAAATCTACTCGAGCAGCAGAAAGAAGCAGCACCTCTTGCGCTGCACATGGGGCAGCTCGCGAGACAAACACTCGGCCATAAAAATAAACACGAACGGTGCAAGGTAACACACTCTGCCGCTTGCAGAACTTCGCACAGTGCAGCGGATGTTTTTTGGTCACTTCGCGTATGCTGAACTTAAGAAACTCCGTCGAGGCCTAGGATTCTGTCGCTTTTTGGAAAATGTTACACATTCACCAAACTCTACATAACTCCAAGGGTCATGAATCTTCAGATTTTAGGAGCTGCCAAGTTACATGTCAAGGAATAATATGATCCATTTTCCTCTGTCTTGGTTTATCGATCTTTTACAGCTCCACATTTGTAGAATGTTGAAGTTCTTTGACATGCGATTTTTCGGTGGCAGCATAAAACAAATGCACAGCAGTACAGAGATATGCGCTGAAATGTAATACCTGGACACAGCTGTTATTGCCATCGTGGTTTATTGAAAAAGTACTGGACTGATCATGTTTTGAACATTGTCGGAAATGAAATACACATTCAGGTTTACAGCCACATCTACAAAAACAATAACAATATTATTGACAATCTTAGAATCATTTATTTTGCCATTCTATACAAACAGGATTCCAGATTTAAAAATACAATGTTCAATTATTTGCAGATGCGTTCGTTCCGGAATAAAAACTTTAAAATACATTCCATGCAAGTATCCGTTACGAAAAATAAAGAAATCCACAGTTTGAAATCGAACAGTACAACAAACAGTAAAGGATCAATCTGTCTGCCATAATACTAGCGATATATTGTCCTGCACTTGATGATTGTAGAAAATAGAATTGCTTCATTATGTATTTATAAATCTATTCTCTTAACCAATCCAATTTATTTTATATATATTCTTTATTGTAATGATTTTTAATAATTTGACAATAAAGTACAAGGTACTCGTTAAAAAAAAGAAATCTGTCTGCCGCATTAATGAATCGCCATCCAATTTGAAAACATTAGGACAATGTTTTTTTTGTGTACTTGATGAAATTTTGAAACAAAGTGACACTGATTTGAATGGAAAATAATTACTTCAAATTAATGTGAACAATGTTCTCTCTATAGCTCCATGAGCTAAAGTTAATTTCAACAGATTTTTTGTGGATTATAAAACAATCTTATTAAAAGATGTTATGCGAAAGTTTAGTTTAAGAGCTTTGTGATGGTGCTGGTTAGAATTAGCACAAGTGTGAACTTTTTGGAGCTCAAAATTGCTATGCATTAAAAAAAATATTCATTTGTGTTCTGGCGGATGTAACAGGCAAACATTTTCAACTGAGAAACATATGATTCATAAGCACAGAAATGTTTAACCACTTAACGGACTTAATGAAATATGGCAGTTTATGAGTGCTGCTGAATCAATTTTTCAATGCCTGCAGAACTAGATGGGAAGACGAGAGAAATGAATCATACAGCACAGAAATAATTAGTTGATTTTGAACTGTGGATTTCTTCACTTAACTACAGGATGAAACTATAGGATCACACATTTAATGTAAAAGATTTAAAAAAGGTACCATATAAAATTGCCTGAAATTTTCTTCCAGAATACTGTACAACATTTAAGACTGCCCTAAAATATTTCATAGAAAAGCAGTTGCAATTTACAAGTACATATATTAATATGTATAGATATATATATGCCATATTTCACATAGATATATAAAGTCAACCTTTAAAACACACAAAATTACAATTTCAATAGAAAAAATAAGATATTTAAAAGAAGAGAAAGATGAGAACAACACAATTATACTCTTTGCTTTTTCTGTCAACTGCATTCCGTAGTACAAAGGTACACATGATTGGAAGCCATCACCAGTGATATGAAAAAGTACTCATGTGCATGCAATGCATCTTCCCTTAAAGCTTTATCTTTCAGCAAATGAAACGTCAAAGTTCCCAAAAGACAAGTGCAGTAGTGTTTAAATACAGCAATTTCTGTAAACATGTCAGTGGTCATTGCTGCAAGCGACACAGGATTTTAGAGAAAGAAGGTTTGCTTTCAGGCGGACAATTAAAGAACAGTATTTTTGACAGTCATACCAGTTCTTTTCAGAAACCTCTAAACTCTTTACCGAAATCGTATTGCTAAAGAAAAAATTGATTCCGAGTCAAAAATGTAATAATTGTCCTGCAGGTATATAATTATATGTCTGGGCTCACATGTACATGTCTATCCTCAGTCTCACTTCATATGTTTCTGAGTTGTCTGCAATGCAAAACAACAAACCCCGCTTGAAATTATAGGCCTGCATCTGGCATTCAGCAACATTAGGTGGTGTTTGATGTTGTCGTAACAATTCTGATGCATTCATTTATGATTTTAGAAATCAGTACTGGGATCCCTATGGTTGCCCAATAAGTCTTATGTTGGTGGTGGTCCGTTGGTGTATCGGAGCATGGGGTAGAAGGATCTCTTGAAATTGTTTGAATTAGCACAGCTGTAGTCTTCTTCTGAGAATGGGATCAGGCATGCCAGAAGCAGGAGCAGGAGCAAAAGAAACTGAAGGGGCAGGGCCGCTCTCAGCACGCGGTAAAACAACGACCGGGGTCTAGAGCCCTCCTCTGCCACATCGGACTGATCTGAGGTTCTGAAAAAAAAATGGATTGGTATTATTGTTTGTGAACAGAACTTTTTTTTTTAAACGAAAAACTGATTTAAATATAGTTTGTAGATATTGACTTGGTACAAACAAGATGAACTGCTTTTGTCTTGCAATGTAAATCTCTTTAGCATATTTTTTGGCACAACAATGTTTTTTTCTTATTCACTCTCTTCATATATATCTGCAGACACGTTCACTGATAGGGAGATATATTTGTACAGGTGTTTTCAACTCTTCATAAGAAAAGCCAGTCATTTTGCTCACACACCAAAGCATTCTGACACTAACTGGACTAATTTCCTTAATCTCTTGACTCAGTCAACATGAATTGAGCATGTCAGTACAATGTGGCAGAATTTATCTTTAAGGGGGACTCATTTGTAGACACTAGGGGCCTGATTTATCAATAGCTCATGCAACGCAGCTAGACAAATTGTTGTGCTGCAAGAAAGGAAGAGGGCAGTAATGAAACAATCCTCTGAGGCATTTTTTGGAATGCAGCACATGTAGAAAGAACACAAAATGAAGAGAAGAAATATGCTACTTACCAGTATGCATCTGTTCTTGGCATGTAGAGCTGCAGAGTTGTACACTTAGCATAGATCGCCATCTGGTGTTGGGCCCGGATGTTTGCAGTTTGTTTTTCTTCTTGGACAGTCTTTGGAAGTCACGAGTTTGGTGACTCCTCCTTCGGTCCGTACTGCGCATGGGCTTCGGCTCCATCCTCAGATTGTTTTTCGCCAACAGGGAAATGATGGAGCGTAGTAATAACAGTGAGAAACCCATGTGTGTTGTATCTAAATAAGATGGACTGGAACGGATACAGGTAGCCGGGGAGGCGGGTGGGCGTGTACAACTCTGCAGCTCTACATGCCAAGAACAGATGCATACTGGTAAGTAGCATATTCCGTTCGAGGCATATGAGCTGCAGATTGTACACTTAGCATAGATTATATAGCAGTACCCAACCCTAGCGGCGACCACCGGTATCCGTTGCAGTGGTTTGAAATAGTGTCTTTAGTACAGCCTGGCCCACTCTAGCTTGCTGCTTGGAATGCACATCTACACAGTAATGTTTTGTGAAGGTGTGCGGTGTAGACCATGTGGCTGCTTTGCAGATGTCATCTAAGGGTATATTCCCTAGAAAGGCCATAGAAGCCCCTAACTTTCTTGTAGAATGGGCTTTAGGCGGAACAGATAATGTTCTTTTAGCCTTTTGATAGCAAATCTGTATGCATTTTACAATCCACCTAGCTATCCCTGATTTAGAAATGGGGTTGCCTTTATGTGGTGGAGAGAAGGAAACGAACAATTGTTTAGTCTTCCTGAAGGGTTGCTTTCTTTGTATGTAGTATAGCAACGCCCTTTTCACATCAAGTGTGTGTAAGGCCCTTTCCGCAACAGATTGGGGTTGCGAAAAGAAGACAGGTAATTCCACCGATTGATTGAGATGGAAGGGGGAAATGACCTTGGGCAGAAACTTCGGATTTGTGCGAAGTATGACCTTGCTGTGATGCATTTGTATGTAGGGTTCTTGTATGGTGAACGCTTGTATTTCACCAACCCTTCTAAGGGAAGTGATAGCTACAAGGAAAGCTGTTTTCCAGGTGAGAAACTGTAGCTCACATTTGTGCATTGGTTCGAAGGGCGGACCCATTAGTCGTGTAAGAACTAAATTTAGATTCCATACAGGGGAAGGTGGTGCCCTGGGAGGAATTACTCGTTTAAGGCCTTCCATGAAGGCTTTAATAGCGGGCACTCTGAAGAGTGATAAATGCTGTCTGTTTTGTAGATAAGCAGCGATCGCTGCTAGGTGTAGGCGTATGGATGAATATGCCAGGTTACACCTGTGAAGATGGAGCAGATAGCATATGATGTGCTGTATGGATGCATCTAGAGGGGTGATTGTATTGTTACGGCAGTAAATTACAAATCTTTTCCACTTTGCGGCATAGCATGCTCTAGTGGTAGGACGTCTGGCTTCCATGATGATGTTCATGCAATCAGGGGGAAGGTTAAGGTATCCGAATTCTAAGATTTCAGGAGCCAGATCGCCAGGTTGAGCTGAGCTGGGTCCGGGTGCCTGATTTCTCCATGGTTCTGGGTTAGGAGGCATGGGGATAGGTGCAGTTTTTGATGTGGAACCACTGATAGTTGTAGTAGCGTGGTGTACCACGGCTGCCTGGCCCACGTCGGAGCTACCAGAATGAGTGTGAGGGAGTGCTGTTGTAGCTTCCTGACCACTAATGGAATTAGTGGGAGAGGTGGAAAGGCGTATGCAAATCTGCCTGACCAGTTCATCCATATCGCATTGCCCTTGGACAATGGGTGTGGGTATCTGGCGGCGAAGCTTGGGCATTTTTTGTTTTCGTGGGTGGCGAAGAGGTCTATCTGAGGATGCCCCCACTGTTGGAAGAATGGGTGAAGAACTTGTGGATGCAGTTCCCATTCGTGTAGTTGTTGCGTTTGTCTGCTGAGCAGATCTGCCATGGTGTTTTGTACGCCTGGAACGTGCTGTGCCAGGAGAAAGATGTTTTGGGGAATTGCCCATCTCCATATGCTCTGGGCTAAGCGGGAGAGCTGGGGAGAGTGTGTCCCCCCCTGTTTTTGGATATAATACATTGCAGTCATGTTGTCTGTGCGAATGAGGACTGCTTTGCCCGAAATCTGTTTTTGGAAAGATTTTAGGGCTAGAAAGATCGCCAAGAGCTCCAGATGGTTGCTGTGGAGCGATTTTTGCTGTGGCGTCCATAGACCTTGCATCGTGAGGTGTAGGAGGTGCGCTCCCCAGCCGGAGAGCGATGCGTCCGCTGTTAGAGTCACCTGAGGAACCGGGTCCAGGAACGGCCGCCCCTTGGAAAGGTTTGTGGTGTTCCACCACTGCAGAGAGTGATGTGTGCGGCCGTCCACCAACACCAGATCCGTCAGCTGACCCTGGGCCTGGTTCCACTGTTGTGCTAGGCACTCTTGAAGTGGACGCATGTGTAGTCTTGCATGGGGCACTATAAAGATGCAAGACGCCATCATTCCTATGAGCTTCATGAACACTCTTGCTGGAAGAGAGTGTTGGGGAAGGAATGTTTTGCGTAAGGCTTGAATGCTTGTGATTCTGGCTGTGTTTGGATAGGCAATACCTTTGGAGGTGTCTATAGTGGCCCCGAGGTATTGCTTTGTGTGAGATGGTATGAGGTGGGACTTTTGGTAGTTCACCGTGAAGCCTAGCTGGTGGAGCAGTTGGATGGTGCTGTTTGTATGCTGCACGCATTGATGGTAAGACGCGGCTTTATGAGCCAGTCGTCTAAGTAAGGGAAGACGTGAATGTGTTGACGTCTGAGGTGTGCTGCTACTACCGCTAGGCATTTGGTAAACACCTGTGGTGCGGTGGTGACCCCGAAGGGGAGAACCGTGAATTGGTAATGTTGCCCGTCCACCACGAACCTGAGGTATTTCCTGTGAGAGGGGTGTATTGGAATGTGAAAGTATGCGTCTTTCAGATCCAATGTTGTGAGAAAGTCTCCCTGACAGAGGAGCGGGAGGACTTGTTGTAGGGTGACCATATGGAAATGGTCTGAATTTATGTAGGCATTTAGAGGCCGGAGGTCCAGAATGGGCCTGAGGGTCCCGTCTTTCTTTGGTATTAGGAAATATAGGGAGTAAACCCCTAGATTTTGCTGATTGATGGGGACCTGCTCTATAGCGTGTTTTTGGAGGAGGGAGAGTACCTCCTGTTTGAGCAGTGTGGAATGTTCTTGAGACATTGGGCGGTGCCTTGGTGGGATATTGGGTGGGGTAGATGTTAGCTCGAGACAGTACCCTGACCGAATGATTTGGGTCACCCATTTGTCCGATGTTATGGACTCCCATGCGTGGATAAAGTTTTGTAGTCTGCCCCCGACCGGAGTGGAATGGTCTGGGGGGAGCGGAGGGAAGTCATTGTGTGGGCGGGGTGGCAGAACGGGTGTTGTTAGTTTTGCCCCTGCCCTTATTGTTGTTGCCTCTGTAACCACCCCTTTGGTTGCCCTTTGAAAAGGTATTTTGAGGAGGGGATTTGTAGGAGGTAGAGGTGTTGTCGGTGGAGAAGCCTCTGCCTGTGCCACGAAAGGAGGAGCGTCGAAAGGAACGTTTAGACGCTTGTGTTTGGAGTGCCCCCATAGACTTTGCTGTGTCTGTGTCCTTTTTCATCTTTTCCAACGCTTCGTCTACCTTGGGCCCAAAGAGCGTTTGTTGGTCAAAGGGGTGATTGAGTATGGACGCCTGGACTTCAGGCTTAAACCCTGAGATCCTGAGCCAGGCATGGCGACGAAGCAGGACGCTGGTATTTATGGCTCTAGAAGCAGTGTCGGCTGCATCGAGGGCACACTTAATGGAGGTGTTTGTAATGAGTTTACCCTCCTGTATTAGCTCATGAGCCCTACGCTTGTGTTTCTCGGGGAGGTGCTGCATAAGAGCCTCAAGTTCATCGTAGTGTGCTCTGTCATAGCGCGCAAGTAGCGCTTGTGTGTTTGCAATGCGCCATATGTTTGCAGCTTGAAAGGCGGTGCGCTTGCCAGACGCGTCTAGGAGTTTGGATTCCTTGTCTGGCGGTGGGGCTTCTCCTGAGGACTGGGAGTTAGCCCGCTTTCTAGCTGTAGAGACAACTAGGGAATCTAAGGGAGCAGGGCCCTTAATGTATGCAGGGTCTGTGGGTGCCGCCTTATACTTTTTCTCTATTCTAGGGTTTAGTACCCTGGCCCTGACAGGGTCTTTGAACACCTCTGCGGCATGCTTGGTGACACCCTTAAGCATGGGTAAGATAGAGGTGGATTTGTCCTGTATGTCAAATGTATCCAGTAAGAAGTCGTCTTCCACTGGTTCAGTGTGCATGTCCACCCCATGGTAGTGTGCTGCTCTCTGCACTAAATGATGGAACCCTAAGGAGTCCTCTGGAGGAGACGGCCTGGATGGGTATAGGTCGTCCTGAGGAATATCGGGTACATCAGGGTTATTGTAATCCTCCCACGGGTCTGGGGTCCCTGGTGGAGTGGGATCCATTGGGGCGTCCACCGGATAATTGTCCGGGTCCCCGTCGTCCGGATCTGGGGACGGGGCCGGAGTGTAGTGAGGTAAAGGTGGCGGAGACCTGGGAGGGGGAGGGGGTGGAGGAGGTGGAGGAGGCAGGGGAGGTGGTAGTGGGGAGGGCACTCTGAGGGGAGAAGTAGCAGAGTCCTTCCGTTTGGGTGGTGGAGGAGGAGCCGGAGCATCAAGGCGTCTTTTCTTGATAATTAAAGTCAATAGTCCAGTCTTTGGATCTTTGGACAGAGTCTTTTGTAGAGGGTCTGGTGTAAACAGAGCCAGTGGCGTCGAATCGTCCGTCGGCACCGGTGATTTCGGAACCGAGGGCTTCGATGGTTTGTGTGCGCCATGCTTTTTTGGGGCCTCCTGTTTTTTCGGCGTCGAAGGAGTTTTCGGCGCCGGAGCGTCGGTGCCGACAGATTTAGATTTATGTGTGTTTTGGATGCTGTTTTTCGGCACCGGGCGTCGGCTGGCTCGATCCCGAGCTGCCGTGAGACTTTGGATGCTTAGACACCGAGCCCGAAGGTGGGGTGATCGAAGCTTTGGTCTTGGTTTTGCCCAGGCCGGCAGGCGAGGGAGTAACCTGAGTCTCTTTGGTTTTGGGCGCGGGGGTGGGAGGGGGCATAGTACTCACGGCCCGCTGCGCCGGTGTGATGTCCTCCACGTCGGAGTCGTCGGCCTCGGAAGCGCTGACGACGTCTTCTTCCTGCTCGGTGTGTGTTTGCCCCGAAGCTTCGGCGCCGTCTCCGAAGATGTCCGGTGGGGCTGCAGACGATGAGTGCGCCATGGTGCGTCGAGCTTTTCGATCCCGGATGGTTTTCTTCGATCGAAAAGACTTACAGGCGGGGCAGTCTCTGGCCTCGTGTTCTGGAGAGAGGCAAAGATTACACACCTGATGGAGGTCGGTGTGGGGAAATTTAGACCCACATTTTGGGCACTTTTTGAACGGAGTCCTTTCCATCGGCCGGGACCGAAGTCGAGGAGGGCCCGAAGGCCGGTGCCGATGTACGGGATGGAGAAAAGTGCCGCTTCGAGAGATGAAGATAATGATGAAGAAACTCGAAGAGACGAGGATTTTCCGTCGAGGCTGGAACCGTAGAAGTTCGAAGCCGGAGCACGAAGTATCACATCCGAGCCCGATGGCGGAAAAAAACAATCTGAGGATGGAGCCGAAGCCCATGCGCAGTACGGACCGAAGGAGGAGTCACCAAACTCGTGACTTCCAAAGACTGTCCAAGAAGAAAAACAAACTGCAAACATCCGGGCCCAACACCAGATGGCGATCTATGCTAAGTGTACAATCTGCAGCTCATATGCCTCGAACATATATTTCTCTGCGTTCTGCCTCCCCTGGGAAAGTGGTGCGTTTTGCTGCATTCCTAGGTCTACCACGCAAGGTAAATCAGGGTATGCACCAAAATCCATGGGTGGAGCGTGAGAACACCCACGCTCCACCAATAAAACACCTACCTGGCGCAGAGTAATGCAAGGAAGTAACTTATGCAACCTTGCGTTACTCCAGCTTTGACAAGCACCGAAGGGCCACACAAGGTGGCCTTGTGTGGCTTGATAAATCTGACTTCAGTGTTGTGTTACCTTGCCTGATCTGGCACCTAATCTCAGGGAAATAGACAGACGTGGTAAACATCCTTCACAACAACTGCGCTGCAACGCATGCCGTTACCCCGTATTTTTTACTCCGCAAAATCTTTCACAACGCAGTGCTTTACACGCCAAACCATTACAAAGCGTTCCCCATGACAACACTCCAGTGGAGTTAGAATAGTATATTGCGTTGTAATGGATTGCGTTGTAAAAGATTTCGCGGAGTAAAAAATGTGGGGTAATGGCACACGATGTAAAAGCGTGCGAGGTAACGTGTCATATTCGGCAGACATCACAACATAATATTCAAAGGTTCCACACCATACAGGATCTATTGGTTGGTGGCAACTGTTACTGTTTGTGATGACCTGGTCAGGAATCCTCATGGAAAAGGTTGCAAAATAGGAAACCTCTGTTAGCATCCTTCACCCTGGAACATATCAATAGAGAAAAGAAACCCAGACCTATACTTTCATATGTCACCCGACTGTGGACTGTATATTTCCACAGGTCTCAAGGTCCTCATAGGCACTAGAAGAAAAGTACACATGCAATCACATGTAAAGTGATCACTCGCATAACCTAGGAAAGAATGGAAACATAGCAAAAGGATACATTTTCAGAGTCAGAGCTATGAGCTCTAGTGTCATGTTTCCTGTATTTGCACCCTCCAAGTCATGTTGAGGGTAAAATAATTTGAGGGCATACTATCAAGCATGGCGTTAAAATTATCGCCGCTTTAGCGGCAGAAAACTGCTGCTAAAGCGGCGATAATAGGCTTGATAATATGCCGCAGAGAATTCCAATAGAAGCCCATGCTGACACCAGAACATGGGCTTCTATTGGAATTCTATAACGCATATTAGCAGACCCATTATAGTTTTCTGCTGCTAAAGCGGCGATAATTTTAACGCCGTTTCTTGATAATATGCCCCTTAATTCTTTAATACTGAAAAAAGTATTTACAGGCGTCGCTGCACTTCCCACGTACCAATGTTTTTTTGTCACCATTACATCTTCCCGTTTGCACGCCATTCACTGAAGGTTATGGTTTTCTTACGGTTAATGTGAGGCAACATCAGCATA
This sequence comes from Triturus cristatus, assembly GCF_964204655.1. Classification (NCBI taxonomy): domain Eukaryota; kingdom Metazoa; phylum Chordata; class Amphibia; order Caudata; family Salamandridae; genus Triturus; species Triturus cristatus. The sequence continues at coordinate 804,089,860 of NC_140592.1, read as the reverse complement.
AACATTGTTTAAATGTACACTCAAATCATTCAGGGATGCACTGAAAACTTAATGGTTCAACTGTCTCAAGTGTTTTCCAAAAGATAAACAGTTTACGCAAGTGATATTCTGATCTTCCAAAATGTACCTCTTGCCACAGATAAAATGCGGTTAGCAATTAATACACATTTGTTACTGTATTAGATTTTATTACTAGTTAGGATGGGCAGTTACTCCATGTTTTATTGACCCAACATCCTGTCGGAAACCTGCATTTGCACCAGACAGTATTGTATTGTTACAATGGTGTAAATTACTTGCAATATTTAGGTAGCTAGGAATAAATTAAAATGTCTTTTTAGGCTGAGCTTTTACGACCTGCAAAGTGGAAGCGAAAAACTGTCAACCTTCCTCAACCATCAGCTGGTGTGCCATTCACACACTGATCCATGTACATGCAATAGACATTGGTTGATTAAAACTATGTGGAATAGTATACAGTTGTGCCACAGAATAGTATACAGTTGTGCCACAGCATTTGTTTATTTTTTATCTTTTATGTAGCCCACAACCTATTTTATTGTTTGTAATTATTTTACTATGTGTATAATAAAACTGTTTTTACCTGTGAATGCACTAGACAATTACAATTAAAAAACAACAATAATTCCCATTTTTTTGTTTCACTGCTCAAATTGCTCTGACTGTTAGATACAACATTAATTCTTGTTATTGCCTGTAAGAATTGCCTAGTTGTTACTTTTCAAATAAAACTATGTGGTATGACACACAGTTTCAAATATTCATCGGAAACCAGGAGCGGCCCGTGCAGGTAAGAGCAGGGGGCATTGTTGGGGCGGGGGGAAATTGAAAGATGACGACGATGTAAAGTTAAATTTAAGAAAAGAGAAAACCGCCTACCTTGCCCTTGCCGTAGCGCTGAGTTGGCAAGAGCAAGGTAAGTGGTTTTCTTTTTTTTTTATTTAACTTTACCTCGTTGTCTGTCGACTTCCACCACCCCGCCCCCCCCTTGCTCTTTACGTGCACGGACCGCTCATGTCAGAAACAGCATTAAGAGCCTGGAAAAGGTAGAGACAGCTCCCTCTCCCAGCCCACCCTCCATCAAGCTGGTGGAACCCTTAAGTAGGAGCATGAAAGGCCCACACACTGTTTTGGTGGTTTGAATGTAGACACACAATTTCATTCTATTGGAGAATAGTGAGTGCAACAGAAATGGCTGAAGATTTGTACGTTCACCAAGACCGATACTGACCACCATAATCACGCCTTGCAATTCACTGAAGGGAAGAGGTAAAGGCTACCCAGTAAGGGTATGTTCTGAATGGATCTAGCAGTAATAAAGTTGAAAGAGGGTCACTTTCACCTAGGAGTATGAGGGCTGTTAAAATTGAGTAGCTTTTGTGACTTCTCCCATGATTCGTTCTCTTCTCAACTGTGACGGGGCTGCCCTGGCTCCAAACAACTGTGGTGTGCAGTAATTGCACAGCAGTTTGAGGGCCTGATTATATTGCTCGTTATATTGCAACCCATGCGTAAATTCCTGTTTAAGCACAAGTCAGAATTACAAATCAAAAGGAATTTGATGCAGCCGATAATTAATAGATGCGTAAAGTACCTCCAGCTTTGTTAAATTTTGGTCAAACCTGCCGAACTTTAACAGGGGAAATGTGTAAGGTATTTATTGTACCATGTAGATTTTGGTGTGTTAAACACCAAAATCCGCATGTTATTCCATAATAGGTGCTATTTATCAACCCAATAAATAAAAAAAAAACAGCATATCGTTATTTACTGGTGCGATAAATAGTGGCCCTGGGGGCCTGATTACAAGCGAAGGCATTATTTATCGCCCCTGATAAATAATGACACCACAGGGTACATTATATATTGGGTGTGATAAATAACACCTTTTTCAAGTTCATGGAGAATAATAAGCGGGTTTTGGTATTTAACGCCCCAAAATCTGCATGATACAATATACCGCATGTTTAATGTTTACCCTGTCAAGTTTCAGCAGGTTTGACCTGCCGAAATTTAACACAGGTTGAGTAATATAATGCATCCGATAATTATCGAATGTTTTAGATACAGTTAGACTCGTATTTCCGACCGAAACGTAAAACAAAAAGTACGCATGGAAGATTTCCAATGGCTCACTGTTCTGCTTTGTGTGAGCTTAGACTTTACAATGGAGCTCAGTTGTAGCCATATTTACCTTATCGGGAGTGCACAAGACTCATGCAGTAACGATTGAGGGGCCGATTCCGGTCGGAAGGGCTCTGACCGACGGTCTGAGCCCTTCCGACCGATTCGGATCATGTCGGACGGATTCATTTCCGACCGAGCCATTCCGATGGGCTCGATCGGAAAGGAATCCGACATGGATTTCTGGATTGCAGACGACAGGCTCGGAGAGCCCGTCCGCCATCCGGAAATCTCCCAGTACTCCCCCGGCCGCCTCTTTGCGACTGAGGGAGTACGATGGCAGCTTTTCACTGCCTTTTCGTGCCGGTTTTTCCGGCATGAAAAGGCAGTTGGAAACTGTCTTTGGGGGTCCCCAGTAGGGCCCCATGGGTGCGAGGCTGCCGAATGGCAGCCTGGGGGCCCCTAAGGTGCCCCTCTGTGGATCCCTGCACCCGGTGGCAGGCACCTTGGGATGCGGCCCACAGGGTGCAGGGATGAACTGCACCCCTGCTTTCAAGGATGCAGGCGTGCATTGTCTTGTATACGAGTGCGACCGAACCCTGTTTGGTCGCATCGTACTAGCAGGGCCGTAACCGACGACAGCAGGTCGGTCGGTTACGGCTCCTGACCGATGTCGGACGGACCTGAGTCCGTCCGACATCGGAATCGGCCCCTTAGTGATGTGCTAACTAGGTCTTTTAATCAAGTGACCAGCCATAGTTTCTGGCCTCAGGCATGCTTGGTACTTTGTAGGAGTAAACAGGCTTAAGATGAGTTCTCTGCAGAATGCATGTCACTCTAGCACCACTGATGGTTTTGGTGACAGTCTGTATTGGCAGTACACATGAGAACACCGATTCTACATGTGCTTAAGTTTTCACGTGATTCTAGCTTGCATAATAACTCTCTGGAGCTACGATTCTTTCAGGCAGGCACTGCGCTGCTTTAATGTCACCAGGAAGACTGCTAATAAATCTAGATGCCTCACTCATGCGTGATGGCAGTCTTCCAAAGCACAATGTTGGCATCCACATACAAAGCAGTGCACTTCTATGGCAGGGCTCAATGTTTGCTTAATTGTTAAAGTTGAATGTATTTATTTTCTTTGGCTAGGACCTACAGCTCCCTGACTACTGCTACCAGGTCATTAGTGTGTCTTCACCTTAGCAAACTGCAGGTAAACAATTATTTTGGGGCAAAACTCCATCTAAAATGGCCGCGAATATGTCTGCATGCCTAAACTAAAATTCATTGAAAGATGGTTACCTGTGCATGCATGTTACAGTAGGCACCTTTCATTACATATCCTTAACTACCTTCAGCCCTCCAATAACACCTTTCTTTATCACCGATCTACAAACACAAACCTTATCCAGACTTGGAATGGAAAAGCAGAGAGGAGAAAAGAGAAGTACCTAGCTTAGAGTTTGTAGCTCACAAAAAGAATGGCACACTTGGGCAAGGCTTCCAGTGTGAGAACAACGCCCAGGTTTAGCCTGCATGTTTGGATAAAACCACCACAATGGCGCTTAGGGCCCATAACAATTATCACTAGTGCATTTGAGGTATTAACACTCTGAACTCATGCAACAAGATAATGTATAACTGTAGAAGGCCCATGTGCACACCCAATCCATGCCCTAGTGATATTCACATCATAATTATTATCAAGCTAGCAGGCTTCTACTACCACCAATGCAGCTTTACTAGTATCACCAATGGCCTCAGTATGAGAACACTGGCTAGATACGACATCAATTCATTTAGGTTCTCCTTAGAATCTCCTTAAAGCCCCTGTATTTGCAAGGGTTAGTACAGTAAGCTGGATATGGGTACCCGTTTGTGAAACTGGAAGCATGCCACAGAATATGCTTTAGAGAACAAACCAAAAATAGCCTTCAGGAACCCCACACAACTTTAGATTTCTAATACCTTTAAAAGTGAAATGAGATATTCGTCCAGTCCAAAGATACAAGAATTACAGATGCTGATATAATTGAGTATACAAATATGCAGACAATACAGATGTCCTAAACAGAAGACTGATTGGCCTTCAACAGACATTGACCGCCCTAGAGGAACACTGCAATGCAAACAAACTGACAGTACAAGTAGAAAAGACCAGGGTCGACATACAGGGTCAGAAACTGCATAAGCCTTGCACTTTGTATCTTACTTACATACAGGGTCAGAAACTGCATAAACCTTGCACTTTGTATCTTACTTACAGGAAGGTCAATCAGTCTTAAAATGTCAGAAGCTCTAGTTCGAGAAAAAGGGGGTAACCTTCTGAACTTAGCCTCATTAAAGCCTAATGCCCAGTCGTATTTTCCATAAGACATCGGTGCATCCCAGGGACCAATTAAATCTGTCACCAAAGTTAATCTGTTGCCCTTTGGTGTAGGGGGAGGCCACAGTCTCGGCCCTTCAGCCAGAGGAGCTAGTTGGGCACCCGGGTATGGGTGTGTGGGGTGCAAGGCCTGGTCTCCAGCCATGTCCTGTACCCAACCTCCAGCTGCGCATTGGTCAAAGGTGGCAACTAGTGGGGACGAGACGCTAGCCACAGGTTGCCCGAGTGGGTTGGGCATATGATCAAATTTGAATATGATAACCCCCACCCAGAATTTCACAAAAAAAAGTTAAAGTGATGTTATAGTTAGATATGATAATAAGATTTCAGAATATATTTGACAAAGCCTGAGAAAATCACCGAAAAAAATTAAGGTTAAAGTGACGTTATAGTTAAGTGTTGAAATTAGATCAAAAACCGCTGAAATTCGCTAGTTAGAGTTTTGCAAACTAACTATAATTTGCGCTCAACCATGGAATGCTTATGACCTCACATGTTACATCACTCATGACAAGTCAAATGAACTCACTGATTATAAACATTTGTAACAAAAAATACAAGGATATCAGTTCTGAATCTCATCATTGTAAGAGTACCCTGGAGTCTTGCCAGGCTGGTGTTCTATAAAAGTGTGTAGACATCAACTGGAGTGCCACCCACCTTACATGACAGAATTAAAGACCCACTGTATCATGGTTGCTCTTTAAATACAAATACACTGTTTGGGTGTTCTCAAATGCGTTCCCTCTCTGCTCCTTTACAGGCATTACCCACGCTTTAATTCCTCCAGTGTTTGAAATTATGTTTTCTACATCAGAATTTAATTTATTATATGGCTGCTAGGTCAAACTGTTTTTAGCCAAAAAGGACCCTCTCAACAATACATAAGTATTTCACCCTCTCTGCTCATTTACAGACATTACCCAAGCTTTAATTCCTCCAGTGTGCGAAATTATGTTTTATGCATCACAATTTATTGTATTACCAGACGCTGCCCATACAGGTAAGAGCAGTGAGGGGGTGATGCCGGGTGAGGGGGATTTCAATGGACGATGACGAGAGAAAACTAAATAAATAATTAATTTTCTCTGTCACCGTCTGTCCAAATCCCCCTCACCCGGCCCCACCACTCTTACCTGCATGAGCTGCAGCTGTGTATTACATGGCTGCCAAGGATACCAGGACTTAGCCAAAAAGGACTCTCTGAACAATACACAGGTGTTTCACTGCTTTCATTCATTTAGATGCAAACTCATCTCCCCTGTGTGAACCTCATGTTCTCCGAGAAGATTACTTTATCACATGAGCAGTTTGTTCAACACCAGCTGAAGAAGTCGCCCGTCTGATCTAGAACACTTCTCACTGCACCATCTTGTATGCAATTTTCGATATTTCCATTGGGACCAGAAAAAGATGCATAAACATCCGGAAATTTTAACAGCTTCTATTGCTCCCTGAGAAAATCCGAATGCTCGACCTGTATTGGATCTATTTTAGCGGTTGGTCTGATGTCTAGTCTGCATACACTAATTTGCTCAGTGAGTGCACGGACAAGGATGTCAAACACTGCTATTTTACAAAGAACAGCTAATCATGTTCCAATTAGTTCTGATGAGAGAAGGGGAGGAGACCCTCATTGAGCAGCGTGAAGACTTAGTTTCAGAGATACAAATCAATCTACATATGAAGCTGTTTCGGTATTTTTTTATTTATTTTAACAGTTTTATATGGCACTCACTCATTTACTGTGAAATGTGTAGGTGCTTTATAATGAAAAGTAACAATTTCATTGAAAAACTCATCACTCTAGAAACGAGTCAAATGTTTGAACAAATGTAACAGAATTATTACAATTGAATCCAAGGTGACAAGGACAGTCCAATTAGCAACATATCAGGAGTGAAAATTATCAGTGATAGCAAAGGTAATGATCATAGAGTAGGTGAAGAATTAGAGGGCACCAGGGCTAAGTTAAGGGCCTTGACTGAAAGCAGGAGAAATTACTTTATAATAAATAGTAGCATCAAAAATTACACTGAAAGCACATCACTAAAGAATGACTTCAGGTATCTAACAATAGTAAAAGATCCAAAATAGTCAAGAGTTTAATCGACGTTGTGGCAGTCTTAACAATAGATCAGGCAGCAGTAGAAGAAGGTCTTAGGTGACCATGACTGATTGCAAGAGAAATGGAATAGGTTCAGAACTGAAAACTCAGGGGGGTATAAGAGGTATTTGATGGAAGAGAATAGTTAGGGAGCAATTTAGGGATGTTTGGTTAGATGAAGTCTGAATAAGTGAGTCTTTCAGTAAGGCAGGAATTACAGTAACATGGGTTTGGTTCTGGTATCTGCTAGAGGAGATTTCCATAGAAGAGTTTCTGCTGCGGAGAAAGATTGATGTTGGGATGTATTGTTCTGAAGCGTGAGCTTTAAAGCAGAAAGCTGTCTTTACTTCGGAGACCTCTCAGCCCTCCTGATAATTTGAGTAGGTTGCAGATGTAGGGTGGCGAGTTAAAACTAACTACTTTGTATTTAGAGAGCCTAATGTAAACTATATTCTATCCTCAAAACATAACCAGCATATGTCAATGAGAATCAGGGTGAAGTGATCACATTTCTTGGAGGAAGAATGAAGTCTAGAAGGGGAGTGGAGAACTACTTTGATGGGGTAGAGGGTGTATTGTGGTAGTCCAGCTAGACCAGCACTGCCAGCATCCAATCAAGACAAGATTAAAGCATGGGCTGCATATTTTGTAGAAATGAAGGTAGAAAAGCTTAGATATTTTCAGAGCCCGTAGGTGAACGTTTTCTACCATTGCTATTTTGTTTATATGAGTGATCGTAGGTATCAAGAAAAATTCTGAGTGAGGTTACCATGGGAGAGAACATTTTGCGAGCATTTAGCAATATTAAGTTGTTTAAGCAATTCTAAGTTGAAGCTTTTCCTGTACTTTGGTGAAAAAATATTTAAATTCAGTTCTTCAAAGATTTAATGTTAGGAGACTTTCAGTCATCCATTATTGTACATTTCATTTAATAGCATGGATTGGAGGATGTAGATATCAAAAACTGAAGTGGTTTTTAGGTGAATTTGTGTGTGGTTGCGAGACTGGTGGATTTTGACTCCCATTCTCTCGCAAACATTAAAGATGGTGCCTGATCCAAGTTGAAAAGAATTGGCACAAGGATGCAATCCTGTAGTCCTGTGACAAAATCAGCTTAGAACTGGACCCTGACACCCGAACCGTCATTCGAGTAAGGGACAAAGATTACTAGGATCAATTAGGTCAAACGCTGCTGTGAGATCTAGAAGTACTAAGGAGTCACTCTCATCTAGCATTCGATGAACCTCATACAGAATTTGTAGTGGAACAGTTTCATTTCCTTATCCCATTTGAAAACCAAACTGGTGAAAAGGGTGATTTGCCTGCATTTCAGAGTGCTAGGGAAAGTCTCATATTCGAGGGATGCATTGATGATTTTATATCATGAGGGAAATAGTTTGCGCTTAGTCAGAGAAGTCTGACGATCTTGGACAGTTCCTCAATACTGATAGGTATGACCCCAGTAGCTGCTGGAATTGACGGGCTAACATTCTGTGATGTGTGTGATAAAGTAATCATGGCCTTTCACACAATAGGTGCTGTACAGGAGGAGACTCCAATACTTCTTATATTGGACCATTTAGCTTCCTTGCTGGATCAATGATCCTATAAGAATGAGGCTGCTTGCACATTTTTAGTATGTAGCCCTTTTTTTCATCTATGCCACTTCTGATTTTCTAGTGAGTGCTACAGTTTCACAAGATCCTAGTGAACTAGATAATTTTATGCAGCTGTCTCATGCTGATCTATTTTAGTAGTGCAATTTCGGCAGGTGACAATGAGGTGGAGAGAATTATTTTAGCTAATAGCTCATTAGGCCGTGAAATAGTCATGGATTTGCAGTATATGGAGCATCACTCGTCTGGCATTGGAATCTATTGCATTTTCAAAAAGCAATTGAAGTTTCTTTTTTACATTTAGCTGAAGGAAATAAAGTCAACAGATAGGACCATCCTCATTCGCAGAACTGATGCAATACCTTGGATGTGGTACACTTAAGAAACATTTTTAGGGGTAAGGGACTTTAAAAAGCAGAAGTGATGTTCCTAAAGTAAACTATTAACTAGGAGGTAGTATACAAAACAATGGCAACAGTGGCTTGAATTACTTTAATCAAAGTAATCCATGTGTACTATTCTGAGTACCTGTGATGTTCAATCATTTAGGGATGCAAAAGCAGTGCTGTTAAGTTACACCTTCGTTCTTTTTTTTCCTAACAGGTATAAAGAACAAGTTACTTACCTTCAGTAATGCTCTTTCAGGTAGAGGCTCTACCTAACTGCAGATTCCTCACCTTTTGAATATTTCTCCAGGAATCAGATTGAATCCGGAAACTTTTGAGCAGTACCTCTGTATCAAATCAAATATGCGAGGAACAAGTTAACGTCACACTGAGGCATGACAAAAGGAGAGGGAGGAAACAAGTGTTCGAGACCTTTCAAAAAATGCGGCACAACCGGTGATTTAAATTATGAGGACTGGCCTGACAACTGTAAAAAAGGCCAAAATAGCAGAAAAGTACCTCTTAACTGTGTCCAAAGCAAAGTCTTGCTGAACAAGAGACAAGACAAACAACAGCACATCAGATAACTGGGCCTCTGAGGTGTGCTGCACTAAACCGCAAATCTTTCCCAGCAACTGGCGCATACAGTTTTTGTTGAGGGACGCCTGGCTGCCAAGAAGACATCAACCACATCCGGAGGCTGGACGAAAGTGTTCAGTTGTTGCTGCTAAATTTGCTTGCATGAAGGTGAGGATTGCGAAGGCCCGGGTGCAAAAACCTGCTCTGTTGTTGCAATAAGAGGTCCTTCCAGGGGGCAGCCTGATCAGAGGGCAGTTGCTCAAGCCCAGGAGTTTCAGATACCATAATCTCAGTGGCCAATCCAGGGCCACTAGGATGACTTAGGCCTGGTCGTTCCTGATCTTCTTCAGAACTCAGGGCAGGAAAGCATACAGGATTCCCGAGTTCCACTCTCGGCAGAATGCTACTCTTAGCGAGAGGCGCCTTGGAAACTCCAATGTGCAAAACTGCTGACATTGTGCATTCTTGTAGGAAACTGGGGTTTGTTGCAGTAACCCCACTTTATGCCTGGTATTGATGCAACTTTAACTGTAGGGTACTAGGTTTCTGCTAACCAGGGACCCCAGTACCAGTGTTCTTTTGCTAAAAATTTACAATTGTTCCCTCGATTGACCAAATCTTTAGCACCCTCTGTAAGTCCCTAGTAAAGTAAATGGTGCCCTGGCACCTTGGACCTGAGGTACTGAAGAGGGTCCCTAAGTGCTGCAGCACAAATTGTGCCACCCTAATGGGGCCCCTCACCAAGCCCATGCAAGACTGCCATTGCACGCTGAATGTCTTGATGCAGACAAAAGTGAAAACACAACATGTCACACATCCCTGTGTACCATGCCCGTACCACTGCATGTAATATTTGTATGTCACCCTTATAGCAGGCCTGACAGCCGTAAGGCATGGTGCTTAATATTACATGCAAAGGCATACTTGGATGAGCAGATATGCCTCTGTGGTGGTCAATCCTATTACTGCCAGTACAAGTGACCAGGGAAGCCATTTTAAAGCATGTGTTGGACACTGGTGAAAACAAGTTCCCCAGCTACATGACGGCTTCGCTGAAAATAGGGATGTTTGGTACCAAACATCTCGTATTGATGAACCCACACTGACACAGTGTTGGATTTACCAATACATGCACCCAGAGGGCACCTTAGAGGTGCTACATGAAAACCTACCAGCCTCTGGTGTGCCTGCTGCCTGGATTCTACCAGCCTGCCACCCGGATCACTGTTCTGATCACCTAGGGTGAGAGCCTTTGCTCTCATGAGGCCCAGAAAAAAGGCCTGTACTTAAGGAGGGTGCAACAACCCTCCCACAGGATGATCTGCTGATTAGGCTCCTTAGGCTGGCGAGCTTCAAAAAAGCAGCTTTCTTTGGAATGCGAATATGGCTCCCTTCACAGGAGAGAAAGCCACCCACCCATCCAGAGCCCCCTCAGCACCTGGACAGGCAGGAAAATTAGCTAGTCGGTAGGCGCGCCATCCCCAGGTTTGTACCACCCCTAAGGTGGGCTAACTGTGAGCTGGACACGATTTTTCAGAGGTAGCCATCTTTGTGATGGCATACCTTGGAATTCGCGGTTAGGGTTATGCCAACTTCCCACAGAAAGTGGTCATATAGGGTGAGTAGCGACCCCAGGGGACAAAAGCCCATTGGCTAATACTCTACACTCTCCTAATTCCCCTATATTCAATATTTAGGGGAGCCTCTGGCACCAGAGGAGCAGATTTTGCCGAATGAATAAGAAGGACATCGAACAGCCACAAGGAGAAGAGGACATGTGACTAATCTGATGTCTTCGACTCCTGCACCAAAATAGTCTCATGCTGCATCTGCACTCAAGAAACCTGGGAGGACTGCATGCCTTTAATAAATAATCAAGAACTCCATTGGATTGGTAGAACCAGTCTCCTGCACATCGCAGGCCATGTCCGAAGCAGAAACAATGTGCTTACCGCTGGGGCTGACGAGTTGGTGACCCACAGCGAAGTGGCAAGAGCACTCCAAGAGTGGTAGCTGGCTCTCACCGATGAGGTCTCTCATTTTATTTGCCACAGACAAGGTTTGTTAGTAGCCAGTCCGGCCACCGGACCATTCAATCTTCACCCCAACAAGAGGGCACTCCACAGCACCTGCGAGCAACGTCGGAAACAACCCCGCTCCTGTGAGTCTGCATCTCCTGTTAGGTTGCATCGCCTCTGAGGCAAAAACCATCTAGGCACGACCACCGTTCATTGAGGGACCGACTAAAGCACTTCTTTGGCACCTTTTATTTATCTGTTTTAAAAAGAAACACATAAATAAAAGGCATTGTCATTTACAATGCCAGTAACTCAAACTCGTATATGCGAGACCTACTGCATTGCAAATGCTTGTTATAAATTGGTGTGGATCTCCTTCTTGAGTTGTGTCGTATTGCCGACCGAGACGCTTATTTGGTGCCACTCTCCGTGTGATGGACATTTCCACATGTGCCTGCATCCAGAGTCACTGGTCAAGGTAATCGGGAACTGCCTATTCCACTCAAAGACCTCTGCTCTGAAAGACTAGAAACCAAATCCATCCACAAGTGCCCATTGGCACAAAACTTGCATAAGCCTGTGTGCTTTTACCTTTGACCACAATGGTCTTTGATTGATGGTCAGTACTGTCAGCCGATTTACCCCATTGCTTGAAACACTAAATTGTTTGAATGTTGATGCAGGTCACGCCATGTATTCTACATGGAGCATTACGGTAAATACTTAACGGTGTTTAAGCATTTTATACTGTATTTCCGAAATGCACTTGCCTGCTCATACTGATTTTGCTGCCTAAAACATATATAAAGATACTTGCTATTTGTAGGATGAGCCTGGCCAGCACATGCGCTGCTCTGCTAGGCATGCTGTATTCAGGTAGTGACATGAAGCTCCACCCACTCTACGCCCATATTGTTCAAGGGTTTGTGTCATTGTCCACTGTAAACTGTGCCTGTTCATTGGTCAATAGGCGTAATAGTCCCTCCTTAGTATCGCCTTGTCTCATTTTGTAACCTCACATGGCGACACCCCGTTAGGTGTGTTGTTACTCGGTAGGCTTCAATTACAGCCTCCGAGCACTATTTTCTCAAATAGCTTTGTCTAAGCAGGCAAGACAAGCTCGCTCCTATCGCTTTTTAAAAACATTTTATAGCACAAATGCATTTGCAATGTAATAGGTCTCACATCTGCGAGAGTTTAAGCTATTGGTATGGTAAATGACAATGCTTTTTATTTATCTGTTTTAAAAACAACACATAAATAAAAGGCATTGTCATTTACAATGCCAATTGCTCAAACTCTCACAAATGCAAGACCTATTGCATTGTTAATTTTTGTTATAAATTGATGTGGATCTCCTTCTCAAGTCGTGTTGTCATTTATTAATCATTGTGTATAATTGCAAATGTCTTGCACTCCTCTGTGTTAAGCCTAAGGTTGCTCCACCACACTACCCCAAATAGAGCACTTTGGGATTGCATAGCAAGAGCCTGTCCACTAGTAAGGGAACCCCTGGACGCTTTACACGATATATCAGAGTATTGATATATCACATAAAGAGCGAGCTTCCTACAGCCACCTATTGAAATGGAGAGGTACTGCTCAAATGTTTCCATATCCAGTCTGGGGAAAAATCCACAGAGTGAAAAATCTATGGTTAGATGTCTTTCTCAGAAAACAATTTTTAAAATGTTTCCATGACACTAAAATGATGCAGCCAAATGTGAAACAGAAGGGGCAGTCCTAATGGAAACAAATCAGTGACCAAAGGAGCAAAGAGAGAACTGAATAAATTCATAAGGTCTGGAAAAGGAGCTTTAAGAAAAATCTATAGGTGTAACTCCTTGAAGGGTTGGGAGGATATCAGTGTCCATAGCCTACAGATCCAAACACACTTCTCATCTACTTCTTTTTGCAGGAATCTCAAATCTGAAATTACCCTCTGGTTCCCTTATAAATGAAATTCAGAAAGGAAAGATGACCTCGATGGTCCTTCAGCAACCATTCGAGTCTTCTGAGTGTAGATATCATATGTATGTAGCATTTCAATAAGTCTTCTAGAGAAGCTAACACAAACACCACAGGCTAATTTTAGAGTATCTCTCTGGAGACAGATGTCGGCCAGCGTAGCACAAAGCAAAATATAAATTGATATTCTGCACACTCTGGGGATTCTATTAGTGAGTCTCTAGCCGCTCCCTTCAAAACTGGCTGTCAGTGAAATTTCAGGGAAACCCTGTTGGAGCATTTGAAATTTCACAAGTGATGTAATTTCTGTTTGGTGGTCATCACAGTAGTATGTGACTAAGTCAGAATAGACTCAGATCAAAATTTCACTATGTCTCCAGGCAATACCAATAACAAATGTAGATTTGTTTCAGTTTTGGTCTCCACAGAGGAGCAGGCTCTTCGACCTCCACCTCTCTCGAACCGAGGATCGCTCAAACACCACAGTGCCTGAAGTTCCTCCGGGTTGACAAGCCACGCTATACAAGCCTCGATGATTCACGGGACGAAACAGGGGCAACCAAATAGAAAGACTACAGAACAAATTCTGACAGAGCAGGTAATTTGAGGGGCCCATCTCTTTTAATGGAAAATATCAATTGAGACTAACAGACAATCTATTAAATTAAATAACTGTGCTCAACATGTGAAGAAATTAGCATTTTGTTTTTTTACCTCCTCACCCAATTGCGTGTTCCGAAAAGAGGACAAAAAAGTTGAAATGTTTACCTGCTGTGATCCTCATTCTTCCCTTGTGAACGGTTCTCTTTTTCAATCTGTTGAGTAAAAAGAGTTCCTTTAGCAACATTTTTAGAAATGTGATGTCTTATTAGATATAAATACTTTGTCACATTTGTACAATGTTGTAAAATCAAAACAGCAAATTGGTACTTATTTGTCGAGCATTTGTAATATATTGCTAGCTATAAAGTAATCCATTGGTAATTGTGTGACTAGTTTACACTTGAGAGTAGCAATGGAGAGAGGCAATACTCTGCTATGGTAGAAGGAACGGAACAAAGTAACACAGAGAATTCCTGCCCTGTGCTGGTGCAGAAGGGTGCCAACCAGAAATGGCATCATCTAACATATATTACATGGCGACACGTAACGCACGGACAACAGCAGTGCATATCCATGCACCACCCCACCCCACCACCACCAACACACAGGCACACAAAGGCAGCACAGACAGATGTGCAAGTGCACATACATAGACACAAATAAAACGAACTGACCTCACATGGGCATCACCAAGTTTCCCTTGCACAAACAGAGGTGTGCCTGAGTGTCTTCAGGAGTGTATGTGTGTTGATATGTATGTGTATGGTTGAGTCCCTCTTTGTGTGCATTGTTGTACAAGTTACTTACCTTCGGTAACAATGTTTCTGGTAGAGACGATTCTAGCTGCAGATTCCTTAACGTAGAACTATCCCCAGGCGCGAGACTGAACCCGGAAAACTTTCTTGCCCAGCATCTCTGCGTGCAGGGGATACCTCGCGACTCCGCCCCGACGTCCTCCGCGGGAGTGACGTCAGCGAGGTCACATAAGCCCCACCCCGGCGCGCTGACGTCAGTTTGCTTCGGAGAACTTTTCCGCGCCACAACGCGGAGCCATCACAACAAAACTGAGGAGAACATGGGAACAGTGTGCGAAAAAAACCAGAGAAACAAGAAGAGAGACAAAAGGTGAGGATCAGCACCCGGTGACACCGAGGCACCAGGAGGCTACAACAGGAAAGCCAAAGCAGGGAAAGAGCAGAGCACCTCTGAGGAACAACTGTGCAAGCCAAGGTGAGAGCACCAGGCAGTACCAAAGTACCAGAAGGCCACAGCAGCAAGCCACAGCAGGGAAAGCGTAAAGCACCACCCCGTGGAACCACCACACAAGCCAAGGTGATAGCCAGTCTGGAGACACAAGCATTGGATAAGAGAAAGAGAGAGACTGCAACCACAGACCACACAGCAAAGGGCCACATGCCCAGAACAGAGGAGCAACAGCCATCCTCCCCCAGACTACACAGCCAAGGAGGGCCATAGCCCCTGAAGGGAGCAGGGGGCCAAGGACAGGCCAAAGAACCCCCAACGTAGCAGACCGCAAGGGGATCAGAAACTGTAACAACAAAGGGAAAAAAGAGCAAAAGCAGGACCCTACACTGGAGAGAAACCAGCTGGAGAGAGCCTGACGGAAAGAAAACGAAAAGGACCCCCACAGAAGACAAGCCACCCAGAGGGAGGCGCGCGCAGAAAACCAAGCTGAGGGTCCTCGCAGAACGGGGAAGAAGGGCGAGTCGTGAAGGAATCTGCGGCTAGAATAGTCTCTACCAGATACATCTTTACCGAAGGTAAGTAACTTGTACATCTGATAGAGACTACTAGCCGCAGATTCCTTAATGTAGACTAGATACCCTAGCCATACCCAGAAGGGAGGAGGGCCTGCGAGAGAGCCTCCCCACCAGGAGAGACCCAGGGCCCCAGAAGGGGATATGTCACAAGGACAAGAAGGAAAAGGCCAGGAATCCTAAGCCCAACCAAGGGAGAGCATCCAACACCCCGCAGGGGCAGACAGTGCCCTAAAAGCCTCAAAGAGCACAAGGGCCACCTCGAACCCCAGAAAGAAAAAAGAGCTGAATACACCTTGGCCACAAGCAGCGGGCAAGGCCGGAACAGCTCCTCCGCCAATAGCACAGGCAGAAGAAGAAAAGCACCTTTACGCAAAGCCCCAGCGGAACCAGAGGCAGGGATGCAAGGGAACACATCAAAGATCACAGCGGTGAAGTAGAACAAGCAAGTCTGCCGGGCAAGCGCCGCCAGCAGCAGCAGCAACACCATGGAACAGTGCACCCAGATCAAGTCAGACGTCAGCCAGAAGGGCCATGACACACCCCAAGGAAGGGGCCAGCCCAGAAACCCACTGATCCGCGAAGAAGGGGAGGAAACCAGCAGAAAAGAAAGAAGGAAAGAGAGAGAAAGAGGACGGGCTCAAGCCGGCCACCAGAAAACAGAAGCCAAGGAAATCCAAAACCTCTGGGGCAGCAGACAGAGGAGCAAGCCAAAACACTTGACAAAAACGTAGAACTGCCATAACATGCTGCCGCAGACCACAGGCCAGACCGGCCGAGCGACGCTGTGACAAGGAGAAGGATGGACCCAGTGCAAGCTGCACCAAGACAAGTGGCAAGAAGATCGCACCTGCGACATACCATGACGCCACGGAGAGCAAGGAGCCCGAAAAGGGGATCACACCTCTCCAGCACAGGACAGAGCTATATAATAGCTACCAGTACTTCACATGTTATGTTATGTTATGTTATTTAAATTTATTGAGCGCACAGATACTCGGGAGTGTCCCGGCGCTAACAACAGAAAAAGGCAACCATCCCACGAAATTCATCAAAACAGCAAGGTCTTCAGGGATTTCCTGAACAAGAGAGGATCACGAATGGCTCTCAAAGACAGGGGAAGAGCGTTCCAGGCAAGGCAAGCTCTACGGGCAAAGGAATTGCCCCCCAAGCGGGCCCGCTCAAATTTAGGGGTCTGCATAAGCAGCAGTGAGGAAGACCTCAGCTGTCTCCTAGGGATGTAAAAGGAGAATCTGACCTGAAGATACTTGGGGCCAAGACCATAAAGGGCTTTTTGTAGAATTGACAGCATTTCAAATTTAAGACGAGACTGAACGGGGAGCCAGTGAAGTGCCCGCAGTTGGTCCCGGGCACTTTGCCAGGAGGACAGTCCGCCCAGAAGTCTAGCTGCTGAATTCTGGACCACCTGTAATTTCGTTACAAGGTAACCAGGGCTCCCTACCAGGAGGGCATTGGCATAGTCTAAACGGGATAAAAGCAAAGCGCGCACCTCCGTTTCTCTAGCCCTGTCTGGTAGCAAGGGGAGAAACTTCCTAAGACTCCGCAAGAGCCCAAAGCATGTGCCAGTAAGTTTTTTTATATGCGAGGCAAAGTTCAGGTTATCATCAAACCAAACACCGAGGTTTTTAACGGCTCCAATGATCGCTGGGGGGCATGGAAAGCCCAAGGGCCAAAGTCTTGTTCTAAACTCAGAGGGAAAAGAGCCGAACAGCAGAACTTCTGACTTAGCCTCGTTGCATTTTAGCTGTGCATTGGCCAACCACTGAAATACCGAGGACAGACACTGATGAGGTTTAACCACCGAGTCATCTGCTTTGCCCCAGGTAAACAGCAGTTGGGTATCGTCGGCGTAGGCCATCACTTTAGCCCCCAGGGACTCCGCCAGGAAAACCAGTGGAGTCACATAGATATTGAAAAGCAGAGGGCTAAGTGACGAACCCTGTGGTACCCCCGTGGTGACATTCAGGGGAACCGAAGCGCACGGAGGGAGCCAGACCTGCTGAAGCCTACCCTCCAAAAAAGACCTGATCCAGAGCAACGCATTCCCAGACACTCCAATGTCCAAGAGGCGGTCGAGGAGCCTGGCGTGGGGCACCGTGTCGAACGCCGCCGAGAGATCCAGCAGTATAAGTGCCGCTCTCCCGCCGGCGTCCAGACACTCGCGAATCGACTCCGAGACCTCCAGCAGAGCAGATCCGGTACTGTAGGAGGCCCGGAATCCAGACTGCGCAGAATGAAGCACGCCAGCCACCTCAACATGGTTAGTCAGTTGAAACGTGACTGCCTTCTCACACACTTTGGCCAAACTAGGCAGGAGTGAAATAGGACGATAGTTCTCTGGGAGCAGAGGATCAAGGGAGGGCTTTTTAAGAAGTGGCAGAATTAGAGCATGTTTCCATGCCGAGGGAACAAGAGCTTCCCTAAGCAATTGGTTGACCAAATAGTTGACCTCGGGGTTGATGGTGTCTGCCAGATCGGAAAGTAATCGGGCGGCACATGGATCGTGCGGAGAGCCAGACTTGAGGACTTTAAGGATTTTAAGAGAGTCGACTAACTCAATAGGACAAAAATCAGAGAAGCGGGAGAGTGGAGAGATCTTGGGCAGGGTGGAAACCAGCTCAGTGCTGGGCGACTTCATCAGAGGCCGAAATGTCTCTTGGATACTGATGATCTTGTCCTTGAAAAAAGAAGCCAGGGTGTTGCACCAGGTGTCCGATGTAGGGGCTACAGCTACCTGAGCACTCGGGGCAAGGAAGGACTGCACTATGGCAAAGATCTCCTTGGCGTTGTTATTGGCTCGTTCAATGCGCGTAGCGAAGTACAGGCCCTTGGCCTCCCCAATTGCTCTATAATAGTGTTTTTGCTCAGATCTAAGAAGCACTTTGTCGTGGAGCAGATAGCCACGGGAACGCCAGGCCCTTTCAGCAACTTTGCAGTTGTGTTTAAGACTCCGTAACAAAGGGGTAAACTAGGGTTTAGAAGGGGACTCTCTTCTCAGCCTGGGTTGGCCAGCCGCCGAGACTGAAGCGACAGCACCTGTGATCCACTCATTGAATTGGATAAGATTAGCCTCTAGAGCTGCGCCAAAAGTGGGTCGAGACGCAGCAAGCGCGAGGCTAAGCTGGGTGGAAGCCATCTTCAATGAAAGAGGCGGCCGGTAACAACTGGTTGGTCTCCAAGCTTCATGCAATGCCCAGGAGAAAAAGATGGGGAAATGAACTGACCATGACACAGGGCGCGGCTTCAAGACAGAAATGGGGAAGTTAGTACAAATCATATCGAGCGTGTGACCACCCTGGTGAGTAGGGAATACGACCATTTGGGATAAGTTTGCAAGATGTAAAGAGTCGAGAAAAGCAACTGAATCTACCTCTTTACTGCAATCGAGGTGGATATTGACATCCCTAAGAAAAATATATTTCGAGAATATCAAAGCTCGCTCAGCTGATTCCTCACTGCAAAGGGCTAAGAAGTTCGCAGCTGAGCCAGGGGGTCGGTAAATTAAAGAGCCACCAAGAGTGAAGTGGGCTGAGAGTTGCAAGCTGAAATGCAATGCCTCGCAGTTACCCCAGAGAGTGGAAATTTCACTTTGGAAGGTCCAATTTTCCCTGTACCAGATGGCCACACCGCCACCTCTGCCTATACTACGATCCAATCGATGGACTTTAAATCCTATAGGTGTAGCCATATTAACTAGAGGATTTGATGGGGCATCAAGCCAAGTCTCAGTCACAAACAGGATTTCCAGATTATTATCAATAATCAGGTCAAACACATCCAAATAGTGCTTTTTCACGGATCTAGCATTGATGAGACAGGCGCTAATGGAACCGGGGCTGAAAGGAGCAGCACCTGAATCTGTTAAAACGCGCTCTGTGGTAAAGCGAAACACGCATCCGCCGCAGACATAATCACAGGAGGGGAGATTAGAGCAGATTTTTTCCCTAGGGCAACGGGGAGGCTGGAAGGATTTGAGCATATCAGCCGCATAAATCAGGGGACTGGTAACCTCAGAGGAAGAACGAGCAGAGTGACATGCCCTATGCCCTGACAGTGCGCTGACGGGCGAAGACGGGCTTGCCTTTAGCGCGCCTTCGGCGCGCTGTCGGCGCGCCCGCTGCGCTTCCTGTCAGGCAGTCTACTTAAAGGGCATGGCTGAGCCGAGGGAACAGCGTGCAACATCTAGAGTGCTGACCGCGAAAAACGCGCGTCGCACTCAAGATGGCCGCTAAAAATGCCAGAAGAGCGTGTCCCAGGCGAACGCCCCGTGACCAAGGCACGATCGGAAAGGCAAGTTCCACAATAAGTAATAAAAAATTCCCACAGTTTTAAACATAAAGATCAATTTCTCCCCCCTGTCAATTCCCTCATGTGAGCAGCGTAAACAAAAATTCCCACAGTTTTAAACATAAACATCAATTTCTCCCCCCTGCAATTCCCTCATGTGAGCAGCGTAAACACCAAAACGAATACAAAAACAGAGTAGGTCGCACACTGCTCGTCATACTAGCAAATAGCCCCATAGAACTCTGGATACTGTAGTGGCAGCGGAGAGTACGCCTATGCCACGAGTGTAAAACATAATGCCATCCCTGGACACGTGTTTCAAGGTAATTGCCTCTCGTCAGCAGGGAGCAGGTAGGTGTGAGGGGTGCCAAGTAGACTGCCAAAATATTAAAGGTAAAATACCTCTCACGGCGCGCAGGTGCGGTACCAAGGCTCGTCAGCCCAACGCGCTCAAAGGAGCTTAAATACAAAAACAGAGTAGGTCGCACACTGCTCGTCATACTAGCAAATAGCCCCATAGAACTCTGGATACTGTAGTGGCAGCGGAGAGTACGCCTATGCCACGAGTGTAAAAAATAATGCCATCCCTGGACACGTGTTTCGAGGTAATTGCCTCTCGTCAGCAGGGAGCAGGTAGGTGTGAGGGGTGCCAAGTAGACTGCCAAAATATTAAAGGTAAAATACCTCTCACGGCGCGCAGGTGCGGTACCAAGGCTCGTCAGCCCAACGCGCTCAAAGGAGCTTAAATACAAAAACAGAGTAGGTCGCACACTGCTCGTCATACTAGCAAATAGCCCCATAGAACTCTGGATACTGTAGTGGCAGCGGAGAGTACGCCTATGCCACGAGTGTAAAAAATAATGCCATCCCTGGACACGTGTTTCGAGGTAATTGCCTCTCGTCAGCAGGGAGCAGGTAGGTGTGAGGGGTGCCAAGTAGACTGCCAAAATATTAAAGGTAAAATACCTCTCACGGCGCGCAGGTGCGGTACCAAGGCTCGTCAGCCCAACGCGCTCAAAGGAGCTTAAATACAAAAACAGAGTAGGTCGCACACTGCTCGTCATACTAGCAAATAGCCCCATAGAACTCTGGATACTGTAGTGGCAGCGGAGAGTACGCCTATGCCACGAGTGTAAAAAATAATGCCATCCCTGGACACGTGTTTCGAGGTAATTGCCTCTCGTCAGCAGGGAGCAGGTAGGTGTGAGGGGTGCCAAGTAGACTGCCAAAATCACTCGTGGCATAGGCGTACTCTCCGCTGCCACTACAGTATCCAGAGTTCTATGGGGCTATTTGCTAGTATGACGAGCAGTGTGCGACCTACTCTGTTTTTGTATTTAAGCTCCTTTGAGCGCGTTGGGCTGACGAGCCTTGGTACCGCACCTGCGCGCCGTGAGAGGTATTTTACCTTTAATATTTTGGCAGTCTACTTGGCACCCCTCACACCTACCTGCTCCCTGCTGACGAGAGGCAATTACCTCGAAACACGTGTCCAGGGATGGCATTATTTTTTACACTCGTGGCATAGGCGTACTCTCCGCTGCCACTACAGTATCCAGAGTTCTATGGGGCTATTTGCTAGTATGACGAGCAGTGTGCGACCTACTCTGTTTTTGTATTTAAGCTCCTTTGAGCGCGTTGGGCTGACGAGCCTTGGTACCGCACCTGCGCGCCGTGAGAGGTATTTTACCTTTAATATTTTGGCAGTCTACTTGGCACCCCTCACACCTACCTGCTCCCTGCTGACGAGAGGCAATTACCTCGAAACACGTGTCCAGGGATGGCATTATTTTTTACACTCGTGGCATAGGCGTACTCTCCGCTGCCACTACAGTATCCAGAGTTCTATGGGGCTATTTGCTAGTATGACGAGCAGTGTGCGACCTACTCTGTTTTTGTATTTAAGCTCCTTTGAGCGCGTTGGGCTGACGAGCCTTGGTACCGCACCTGCGCGCCGTGAGAGGTATTTTACCTTTAATATTTTGGCAGTCTACTTGGCACCCCTCACACCTACCTGCTCCCTGCTGACGAGAGGCAATTACCTCGAAACACGTGTCCAGGGATGGCATTATTTTTTACACTCGTGGCATAGGCGTACTCTCCGCTGCCACTACAGTATCCAGAGTTCTATGGGGCTATTTGCTAGTATGACGAGCAGTGTGCGACCTACTCTGTTTTTGTATTTAAGCTCCTTTGAGCGCGTTGGGCTGACGAGCCTTGGTACCGCACCTGCGCGCCGTGAGAGGTATTTTACCTTTAATATTTTGGCAGTCTACTTGGCACCCCTCACACCTACCTGCTCCCTGCTGACGAGAGGCAATTACCTCGAAACACGTGTCCAGGGATGGCATTATTTTTTACACTCGTGGCATAGGCGTACTCTCCGCTGCCACTACAGTATCCAGAGTTCTATGGGGCTATTTGCTAGTATGACGAGCAGTGTGCGACCTACTCTGTTTTTGTATTTAAGCTCCTTTGAGCGCGTTGGGCTGACGAGCCTTGGTACCGCACCTGCGCGCCGTGAGAGGTATTTTACCTTTAATATTTTGGCAGTCTACTTGGCACCCCTCACACCTACCTGCTCCCTGCTGACGAGAGGCAATTACCTCGAAACACGTGTCCAGGGATGGCATTATTTTTTACACTCGTGGCATAGGCGTACTCTCCGCTGCCACTACAGTATCCAGAGTTCTATGGGGCTATTTGCTAGTATGACGAGCAGTGTGCGACCTACTCTGTTTTTGTATTTAAGCTCCTTTGAGCGCGTTGGGCTGACGAGCCTT
Source organism: Triturus cristatus (assembly GCF_964204655.1). Taxonomy (NCBI): domain Eukaryota; kingdom Metazoa; phylum Chordata; class Amphibia; order Caudata; family Salamandridae; genus Triturus; species Triturus cristatus. The sequence goes on along the minus strand of NC_140592.1, from coordinate 804,067,180 downwards.
GGTACCGCACCTGCGCGCCGTGAGAGGTATTTTACCTTTAATATTTTGGCAGTCTACTTGGCACCCCTCACACCTACCTGCTCCCTGCTGACGAGAGGCAATTACCTCGAAACACGTGTCCAGGGATGGCATTATTTTTTACACTCGTGGCATAGGCGTACTCTCCGCTGCCACTACAGTATCCAGAGTTCTATGGGGCTATTTGCTAGTATGACGAGCAGTGTGCGACCTACTCTGTTTTTGTATTTAAGCTCCTTTGAGCGCGTTGGGCTGACGAGCCTTGGTACCGCACCTGCGCGCCGTGAGAGGTATTTTACCTTTAATATTTTGGCAGTCTACTTGGCACCCCTCACACCTACCTGCTCCCTGCTGACGAGAGGCAATTACCTCGAAACACGTGTCCAGGGATGGCATTATTTTTTACACTCGTGGCATAGGCGTACTCTCCGCTGCCACTACAGTATCCAGAGTTCTATGGGGCTATTTGCTAGTATGACGAGCAGTGTGCGACCTACTCTGTTTTTGTATTTAAGCTCCTTTGAGCGCGTTGGGCTGACGAGCCTTGGTACCGCACCTGCGCGCCGTGAGAGGTATTTTACCTTTAATATTTTGGCAGTCTACTTGGCACCCCTCACACCTACCTGCTCCCTGCTGACGAGAGGCAATTACCTCGAAACACGTGTCCAGGGATGGCATTATTTTTTACACTTGTGGCATAGGCGTACTCTCCGCTGCCACTACAGTATCCAGAGTTCTATGGGGCTATTTGCTAGTATGACGAGCAGTGTGCGACCTACTCTGTTTTTGTATTTAAGCTCCTTTGAGCGCGTTGGGCTGACGAGCCTTGGTACCGCACCTGCGCGCCGTGAGAGGTATTTTACCTTTAATATTTTGGCAGTCTACTTGGCACCCCTCACACCTACCTGCTCCCTGCTGACGAGAGGCAATTACCTCGAAACACGTGTCCAGGGATGGCATTATTTTTTACACTCGTGGCATAGGCGTACTCTCCGCTACCACTACAGTATCCAGAGTTCTATGGGGCTATTTGCTAGTATGACGAGCAGTGTGCGACCTACTCTGTTTTTGTATTTAAGCTCCTTTGAGCGCGTTGGGCTGACGAGCCTTGGTACCGCACCTGCGCGCCGTGAGAGGTATTTTACCTTTAATATTTTGGCAGTCTACTTGGCACCCCTCACACCTACCTGCTCCCTGCTGACGAGAGGCAATTACCTCGAAACACGTGTCCAGGGATGGCATTATTTTTTACACTCGTGGCATAGGCGTACTCTCCGCTGCCACTACAGTATCCAGAGTTCTATGGGGCTATTTGCTAGTATGACGAGCAGTGTGCGACCTACTCTGTTTTTGTATTTAAGCTCCTTTGAGCGCGTTGGGCTGACGAGCCTTGGTACCGCACCTGCGCGCCGTGAGAGGTATTTTACCTTTAATATTTTGGCAGTCTACTTGGCACCCCTCACACCTACCTGCTCCCTGCTGACGAGAGGCAATTACCTCGAAACACGTGTCCAGGGATGGCATTATTTTTTACACTCGTGGCATAGGCGTACTCTCCGCTGCCACTACAGTATCCAGAGTTCTATGGGGCTATTTGCTAGTATGACGAGCAGTGTGCGACCTACTCTGTTTTTGTACCAAAACGAATACAGTTTTAAAATGAATGGAGGCAAAATGCAGCCTTACATAGGGTAAGTTACATCCCAAGAGCCATGGGAACCCCTCCTAGGAAACATATTCCGCAGCAGAGGACAAAACAAAAAGACTTGCAGAAAAAACCCGCAGATGGCTTACCAAGCAGCCAATAAAGAAGACGCCGAAGGCCTAATCTCAGGGCCTACCGGGTTACCAACAGCCAAAACAAGTCAACAAAGGGCCAGACCAGCAGCCAACAGCACCAAGGGCCCAAAAAAAGGACCCCAAAGGCACATCAACCATATAGAACACACAACCTGGGCTACCCGTTACAAGGCCGCAGGAAAACAACTGATGAACACCTCCCAAAACACAGACCGACAGTCAGGCCACTGAGGGGGAGGAGGGGGAGGAAGAGGAGGAGGAGGAGGGCGAAGCCCCGCAAGAAACCTCTGACTGGCAGAATCCGCAGGGGCGTGAATCAACAGACCGCCATCAAAGGGGAGGTCAACCAGCCGTTCTGTAACATTCTCAGGGAAAACACTATCCCGTAGCCAGGCATGGCGACGAAGGGCCACCGAAGTAGCCATGGTACGACCAAGCACCTCCGATACATCCAGAGCCGAGCGACGAATAAACGCCGCCAGCTCCCGGCCATCTAACACATGGTGCCGCAGATCAACGCAGGCACCCTCCTGAGAAGCGGAAGACATAAGGGACTCCCATAAGCAAGAAGTGGCTCTGGCCAACACACAAAGAGTGTTAAGGACCCGCAAAGCAGCACTGGAGGAGGCGAAGATGTTGCGCCCCCAGGAATCTAACCAGCGGGCCTCCCGTGACAGGGGAGACAACACCGATGGCAAGGAGGGAAAGGCAGTCTGTAAAAGAGGGCCCCTGGTAGAAGGGTGGGGGAAAGACAGACAGGATCATGCGGAGCAGGACGGTGGCAGTGCAGAAGAGGCTGGGGCACCGGGTCCCCCGTGGCAGGACGACCCCAGGCCCCCAAAAGAGAATTGTGGAGCTCAGCCTCGAAGGGAAGAAGCAGCTCCCGTCCACCAAAGCCCTGATGGAGAACCTCCAGCAGATGATCCGTGGGGAAATGGGCAGCTGGATCGCCCATGCGCAAGATTCCTGCAGCCGTGGAAACAGCCCGAGCGAAGGCAGCACTTGCCTCCATAGGTCCCCGCGGCAGGGAAAGCAGTTCCTCCGTGGGCGACGGCTGCAAGCTAAGGTGGTCGTTCCCCAGCCCAACTGAAGGAAGGAAAGGCCAAGCTCGAAAAGGGGGAGGGTGGACGATGAATGGGGAACCTGAGGCATCTCCGGCGAAGACTGCGGCCACGGTGATGGTGGAGAGCCGTCCTTAGAAGACGCCGGGAAAAAAGCCAGGCGCGGGGGACAGACGCGGCGACTACGTCGACCTGGACTTGCGTGCCGAAAGGAGTTTCATCCGGCGCTCCCGCCGGGACTTCGGCTTCATTTGTTGACACGCCTCGCAGTCCGTTGAGTCGTGGTGCTCCCCCAAACACCACATACAGATGGGGTGAGGATATGTCGCCGACATCTGGCGCGCGCAAGACGAGCACGTCTTGAAGCCTGAAGGCATTCGCACACTGTACCCAAGAAAACGCTAAGCGTAAAAAGAAGGCCTGAAACAGGCCAGGAACACGATCCGGGTCCGCGTTGCACGCGGAAAAGAAGAAAACTGACGTCAGTGCGCCAGGGTGGGGCTTATGTGACCTCGCTGACGTCACGCCAGTGGAGGACGTCGGGGCGGAGTCACGAGGTACCGCCCCCCAGCGCGCAGAGATGCTGGGCAAGAAAGTTTTCCAGGTCCAGTCTCACGCCTGGGGGTAATTCTACGTTAAGGAATCTGCGGCTAGTAGTCTCTATCAGATTTGTACTTCTACATACAGGCCTTACTTAAAGGGCTAGTCAATCCTTGCAGGAGAAAAGGACAGACTTTACGGGTGACAGATTTCTTTTAGGCTCAGCTTGTCTGATTTGTAATTGACTGTGCCTCAGTCCCAGTATCATGTCGGTGGTGTGTTATTTGTACCAGTCATCTTCGACTGTGAGGTATGTGCCTGCCATGAGGTGGCACTGGCATGTGATGTACCAAATGGCTTTTAAGAGACACTACCCTGCCAGGAAATTCATAAATTTTCCAGGTCTATTTTCCTATGGTGACTGCTCAGTGAAAAAGCTACAAACATCCTGAATGGCAGTTACAATCAACCAATGGCTAATACGGGGGCTAATGAATGACACCCACATACCTAAAGGGACAGGCCACTATGCCGATTAGTTTAGATGACTAGAGCTCTTTGAAACAGGGAATGCAGTCACTATAGAGACCTAAAATGCTTGCTAGAATTATTACTTTGCTTGCAGATTTTACTTTTTGTCACCAATCGATGTAACATTTCTTGAGATTTGTCTGTTTATCTGTCCCAGGCTGCGGTCAAGCAGGAGGGAACCTGGGTAGCATGCTGCTCTGAGTAACAGCATTGGTACTGCAGAATGGGCAATAATGTAGGTGGCAGAAGGGTTCCTGAGGGCCTAGGAAAGTGGAACTGTGGACACCCATGATGGGGCTCTGCGAGTGTGCCCAGACGTGGTCCTGGGCTCACTGTGCCACTGGAATCAAGCTATCCTGGCTGAAGAGGGTCAATTGTGTGTCTTTTGCTCTGCAAGCGCACCATCCTATGCACGAGAAGCCTCAGTATGGGAGAGGACTCTAACGAGCAGCTAGGGATCCTGGCAACCCTGTATGGGCTTGCCTATTGCAGACAACTGGACTTGCTGAGTGACCTTTACAATAACGTGAGGAAAAAGGAAATTAAGGATGCCCTCCTCAAGTGGACTCACCAATTCACTAATGACTGCATTTGTGCAATATAAAACTACATAAGTCATGGGTGATAGTTACAATCCATCAATGACTGAAAAAAATAGCACTTGCAATAATCAAAGATTAAACAGAGTAAACCACAATGGCATTTCAGAGTAAACCACAATGGCATCTTATTTATAGGTCATAAGCTCTATGAGAAGCTGTCTCTAGCCACACTTCAAAAGAAAAAATGGAACTTTGGTGCAGTCACCCTCTTTAATCTCTCTAATTGTCAGCATAGAAGAAGAGGCATGTAACTGTAGTTTGGGACATTTAGCTCGACATAATAATCTCAATTCCTCCATTCCTTTCAGTGCAGGGTCTCCAAAGGCATTTACTGGCAAACAATTTGTGCGTATTTGTAGCCTTACCAAGAATGCAACAGATGCCCGTCAAAGAATGCACAAAGCTGCGATGAGAGGGAAGCAAGCCATATGCTGTGGAAATTTCAATTCAGTGAACAGGTTCTATTCAGGAAAACTAATGGCCAGGTCTCAGTCAAATATTTTATCCAAGAGTAGGTAACATTTGAGAGTTCATTTCTTTGAGGATCTATTACTCATATAAATGCATTTCTACACTAACAGCATAGCACAATGACAGAGTTAATGACATATTTATTTTACCTTATTCTCATGAAGAGGAGGGGTGGCAGCAACAGTAGGAAAATTACCTCCGGAATCCAATTCATCCAAGGTACCAAAAGTATGAGTGTCCTGAAATGTAATTAACAATGTTAGAAAAAATACAAATAAGGCCAAACTACTTTAACCAACAGATGGGAAAATGTTACTTACCCTGTAACTATCGGTTTGCAGCTTGTAGTGCTGTGTAGTCACATGCTTTACACAATCTTGCCATCTAGTGTTGGGCACGAACGCTTTCAAGCTGATTTTCAAGTATCATTTTGGGTTTCGAAATAACTCTCTAGATCCCTTCCCGAAACCCACAAAGCACACAGACAGATATTTCACTTCAGATTATACCACCATAGTGAATGATTAAGGTAACTGGAGTAAAAATACAAATATAATGTATGTAATGTAAAAACATTTCAAGCAAGAGCTTGCATCCAAGGAGCCTGGAGGGCGCATGTGAATTTACAACACCACAAGATACATACTAATAGTTACAGGGTAACATTTTTCGCTTGCGGTATGTGCTGCTGTAGGTCACATACTCTTTACAGACTGTTAAGCAGTGCACTCCCACTAAAGTGCTGGCTGTCGAGCAAATGTGGAAGATGATTGGAATAAACTTTTAAGTACCGTTTTCCCAACTTGTGCTTCTTGCGGGGTTTAAATGTCTACACAGTAATATTTGGTGAAAGTGTGTGGTGTCGACCATGTAGTGGGGCTTTGTGACTGCAACAAAAAGTTGCTTTTTGGGCGAATGAACTTAGTCTGATCAATTTAATACATTAGAGCCCTTATGACATTTAGGGCCATATGTACGTAGCCTAATACCGGTCGGTAACGGCCGATTTTCGGTAATTATACCGTTACCGACCGGTATTTAGGCTTTTGCAATGTAGGGGGCACATTACAGGATTCGGTATTTACCGAATCAGTAAAATTACCGAATCGGTAATTTTACCGATTCGGTAAATACCGAATCCTGTAATGATATGTAGGGGGAGTGTGTGGGTGTTATGGGGATTCGTTATTTACCACCAACTAAAAGTTGGTGGTAAATGACGAATAGGTGAAAAAATGCATTTTTGTGCACGTTTAAGTGTGCAATGTGGCAGACATACATGCCCTTAGGGCATGTATGTGTGCCACATGTGCACACATGCAGGAATCAGGGGTGCAACAGGGTGTCACTGTGACACCCTGCCACCCTTGATTGTGCTCCCCCCATTACCGATTCGGTATTTACCGATTCGGTAATGGTAACTGGCTTCAAGGGATGCATTATTACCGAATCGGTAAATACCGGTTCTAAAATACCGATTTTTACCGATTCGGTAAAAATTACCGAATTATTATCTACATAACATTTACCACTTCATAAATACCGAATCGGTAAAATTCGGTATTTATGAAGTGGTAAATGTTGGGCTACCTACATAAGGCCCTTAATGTGGGTAATAATCTTTCATCCACTGTGTCAAAGTGTGGCAAGAAAACTAATAAATCAGTGATTTCACTGGCATGGGTAGACCATCTTTGTCAGAAAGTGATCATTTGTCTTCAGGACAGCTCAATCCCTATGAACCTGAAGGAAAGGCTCCTCCACTGTTAACGTTTGCAACTCACTTAGCCTGTGCAAGGAAATGAATGCCACCAAGAATGTTACCTTCCATGAAAGACATTGCATTTCACAAGAAATTAATGGATCAAACAGGAGTTATTTGAGTCTAATGAGGACTATATTAGGACCTCAAATTGAGATTTGAGGTGTCCTTCGGAGAATGACTGGGATTTTGAACAAGGAATTATGTTGACTGTTTTGCATGGAACCAGCTACTGCTGCAAAATGGATGCGTCTGCCAAGCCTACCTTTTGATGGATTAACAAATAGGATATTAATTTTTGAAGTGACATTATGTAATAATAAACAAAGTGTGTCCATATTGCTGCATAACAAGCTCGTAGTGTTTGCGAATCTAGTGCAGAATATGCATCCAATCCATCGGTAACGCTACAGCACCCCACCCTAAAACCCTTATGACGACCAGCTAATTCACATCAGTTATGGAAAAACATATGCCAACCGTACCTGTCAATGGTGAACTATACCAAAATTGTTTCTAGCACACCTTTAACTAAAGAATATGCAAATTCCATACCCCCTCGCTCCATTTCTACCCCCAAAATGAATTCTACATATTTTATACACAATAAAAGTAGGAATCTCTCTCGATTAGCTATGAACTCATCCCTAGCCATGTCCTAAAGGAATGTGCTTGATCATTGATTTATATACATACACACACACACACACACATATAAATATATATTAAATAATAAAGTGTGTGCCTCGGGGAGGTGGCAGTGTTCGGGGCAGCGGGGGCATGCGCAGGGCCTCCGATCATTATTTTTATTTGCCATCGGGGCCTGGGCCTAAATTAAACGAAGCACGGAAGACTGTGCTTTTTTTAAAAAAAAATTGGCAGGTGTTGCAAATCCAACGTGAATCCTGCTGAATTTTTTTTAAAAGATAACGCTATTTTGGCCCTGTCCATCCCCCCCAAAGATTCCTAGGGGGTCAGGGTGTTTCTACCCTGCCCCCTTTTCTTTTTTTTGACTTTTCTGCTTGTGACTCAGTTCAACCGAGTCACAAGATGGCTGCCAACACTTCCTGGTTTGACTTGTCGGCAGCTAATCTGATCTCGGGCACGAGATCAGAAGGGGCCGTGGATCCACAGCAGCCTCAGTTGTATATCTGAGAAATCTTTACATTTTTCAGCAACTACTGAACGGATTTACACAATTTAACAAAAAGAGTGCTTTCTGGTCCAAACACTACCTTTCTGCTAAATTTGGTGCAATTCCGTTCAGCAGTTCGGGCGGTGGCCATGTCTAATGTTTCCTATGAAAATTAACATAGAGAAAAAGTGTTTTGGGACCCCCCCTTTTACTCAGCTCCCGCTTGACAAATCACCTCGAAACTTTGAAGATTGCAGCTGAAGTGACTGCACCGATAGTTTTAAAAATTTCACGAAGATTCATCAAATGACGTAAACGTTATTTGCAAATCAAAAAACACTATTCATATGGAAACTAGGTCCTAAATACAAACACCTACTGGCGACCACCAGTAGGTAAGATGTATGCAGGAAGTTGGCTCTTTATGTAGTATATCAAAATTCCGATATACCGTGTAAAGAGTCCAGGGATTCCCTTACTAGTGGACAGTGGCTTGCTATGCAATACCAAAGTGCTCTATTAGGGGGGTAGTGGGGTCGAACAGCCTTAGGCTTAACACAGAGGAGTGCAAGACGTTTTAAAATACACACAATGATTAATAAATGACACACACAACTCAAGAAGGAGATCCACACCAATTTATCAAAATAACAAGTACCAGTATGTATGTTTAGGCATCAGAAAAAATCGTTCAGGTTAGTACGTTTTTAAATATTAATTATTTTCAGTTTAAAAAGTGGACACTGTGCATTTTCTGAGGTCTGCAATGTAATCCGATGGAAGGAATAACAAGTTCTGCAAACAGGTATAGTACAGCGACTTACAAGACCAATCTCCAGCAGCTAAGGTGAGTGGTGAGCAAGGTCCAAAGCAACACCAACAGAACACCACCAGCGGCATGAGGGCGGCTGAGTGTAGTGTGCAAATCAGCGTCCAGATCCCAATGTATTTCAATTGAGATCGATCAGGGTGAAAAGAGGCTGCAGGCTCTGGGCAGGAGGCCAGTCGGGCTGAACCAGCAAGTGGGCTCAGGCCTTGTGATGCTCAGGAACTGAGGGACACCTGTGATCCTCTTCTCCAAGGCCCAGGTGCAACGGGTGCAGAGGCGTTCTTAAGTTTTGTATTTTTCCTTATTAGAGCAGTCACAGTCGAGGGGGGCTGCATGCAGAGGAGGCAGGCGTTGTGGGGAATCCAGAAGAGGTGAAACTGGAGTTCTACAGGGCTGGGCGACCTTATTAACACTGGGCTGGAGGCGACGGGTGCAGTGGTTGGTTCGGGTGTCCACAAACTCCACCCTAAAATCTCACCTTCCATTGTTTCACATAGTCTCACGTCGCAAGTACACTTGCTTCCAGCATTTCTTTCCCCATTTCAAATGGGGCTTTTGGATTGGAGAACTCATGCAAAGTTGCCAATCAGCACATAGCAACGTCACAACTTTCGTTCCACCATTGAATGGGGCATCATAATAGATGGCAGGAAGTGCTGCAAAATTTGCGTGGATAAAGCTCATGCATACTACTACTTTTTTGGTAGTGTGGTGCTTCTTCACTCCTGCCGTTTGCCTTGTGCTTGCTGCCTTTTCTTCTTTGGTTGCTGTCCTTTGCCTGTCGAGGTTATCCTGGCTTGGGCTCTGCGTTATACCGCCTCGCTGTGAAGGATTTTAATGCTGATGCCCTGGTGTTCTACTGCTGGTCTCTTTACGTCGGAAGATTTTAAAACACCAACAGGTAATTGAAAAGAGCTTTTGAATTTCGCCCTATTATTTACAGCCTTCATGCATACATTGATTGTCCATTTGGTGTTTCCAGCTTTCAAAATCCGGATGGGGATGGGGGTTGGAGAGAGGAGGGCGGGGAAATCGACAGGGATGTTTTTCCCAGTGCTTTTTAGGCCTGGCCTTCCATCTGTATTATGGCACAGGCCTACGAGCAAAGGCCAGGGCCCCATGAAAATGATGTACAACCGCTTGAGTCTGTCAGAGATGTGTCCATACTTAAGCAGTCCAAAAAATATGATTAAGACCTCTGTAGTTGAGAATCAAAGGCAGTGCATGTTTCTCACAGTGCCTGTCAGTGGGTCCTAAAGTTGTTCCAAATACATGCTCATCCAATCCTTCGCTTCTCTGCAGAGTGCACATCACATTAGTCGCATGTGCCAGTTGTGATTCTGTGTAAAAGTGCAAGAAGGAACTGCACAGGTGTTGAAATATTGACAAGGCAAAAGTAAAGGAAATTCTGTGCATACAGGAGTGGGTGTGTTGTGTATGGGGGATATTGAAGTGAAGGAGCTGCAAGGAAGTACATGCAATATTAATTTGAAAGAATGGAAAGCTAATGTGGCCCTGCCAGAAATCACATTTTTAACTTGGAGATCATGGCTATCTTACCAGCCATCAGGACTTCAAACTAATAACTTGCTGATCATTGCATATTTTATTTGACCTTAAGATAAGGCAGCAGGTAATGTCTAGGCATGTCATTCACTCCCTTGCCTATCACTATGATGCTGATCTCAGGGGAGCTTTCATGATGTCTCACGCGAAACATATTGAGAACATGCAAGTAATATTTCTTAAACATTTTCTCTTCATTGCAAGGGAAAAAGCTACTTGGCCAATAAGCAGAGGGCTCCTATTCAAACAGCAGGAACATTAGAGGAAGTGAATAAGAAGGTACGCATTTGTTTGTGAGAGAAGGGGCAGTGCTGAAGTTTGCCCACACTAACCACTGAATAAGTAACTTGCAGAGCCTCAACTGTGGTATATGGCATATACATACTACAGCAATTTTGGGAGCACCTACTTAAAGCCTGGATGAGCTGGACTCTCTTTGTATCCGCTTACCATAAGATTATTCTTTTATCCAAATGTGTTTTATTTGTAGTTTAAGAAGATATTTTTTAAAAGATTTTTTTCAAACTACAAAGTTAAAAACCTGCTGTACCTCAGGCAACTGTAAAATTGCAGCCATGTACTATTCATTAACAAGCTGCTTCGGAATTTTGTATCTTAGTTGAAGCACACATTTGACATGGATCGTTTCTTGCTGCCAAAAGATGACAGGGTGCTCAAGTGAAAGGCTGAAACAGAAACAGATAGTGAGAGAAAAACTGCAAAAATAAGGAAATATGTTGTCTTCTATTTGGACTTTGGTTTCACCTGCATTGTCGTTAGTGGAGAAAGTAGACCAGTGTGTGGTTTGTGGCATGATCTTAGCTAACAACAGCTTGATGCCAACCAAACTAAGGCATCACTTTGAAACAAAACATGGGTCTTTAGCAGGAAAAAGTAGAGATAGGGCTGGCCTATAAGCTTAAGTGTTGAAACTGCCTTCACATATTTTATGTAGCCACTTTGCATGATAGACGGGAAGCCCTTACTATTCGAAACATGTACAGTAAACTTGAAGATGTGCAGAATTCTGCTATGAAAATAGTAAATTTCATAAAGACCCATTCCACAAGTGCTCGTCTATTTACAGTTTTATGTGCAGAAATGGGAGCTGAGCATGATGGCTTGCTGTTTCATACAGAAATGTGGTGGTTATCCCGGGGGGAAAGTGCTGACTCGCATCTTTGAATTAAGGATTGAAGTATGGCCGTTTCTTCTAGGTTTGGACCCCTGCAAAGCAGAACAACTATGCAATCCCCGCTGGCTTGTGCTATTAGCATACCTTGCTGACATTTTTGAGAAATTAAATTCCCTGAATCTGTCTCTGCAAGGAGATGAAATCACTTCTTTTAACATAAATAAAAGAATATCTGCATTCAATAAGAAGCTGGCATTATGGAGAGGAATAATTGAAGATGGCCTGTTTGAGCCATTTCGATTTTTAGGTCTCGCCTGAGCCAGCGCATGCATTGCTCTGGTGAGACATTTCGTCTGTGGGCTTTTAAAAGTGCTATCACAGCTTTTTGGCTGGCATTGAGTGTGCGGTTACGCGGACAATGACGAGCAGAGGCGCCATCTGGCTTTCCTCTCTCGTCATGGTGCGCGCACATCGCACACCGCTTGCCAGCCTGCTTTCACTTTTGCCGTAGCGTGCTTTTTAAAATTTTCTTTTAGGGGGGGCGCGCGCACACAACTCCCGGGCTTGTTTATTCCAGGAGCCCTGTCCGGCTTGGCCTCCCAGGTTCCAGCAATCTTTTACTGTCAGCGGATACCACTTTCATTTTCGTGGCTGCTTCACTTTAACGGGCGCGCGGCCAATGCTTGCTTATCCTGTGTCTACCACTTTACATAATGTTCATTCAAGTGAGCATCGCCTCTAATTGCCATATTACACATAGTATTGAATGCCGTCAGTATCTTCCATGTACTGTATATATATCAAGGCAACTTAGACATGACGCATTGGTCAATTTCCATAATAGACATTACATAATAGACTTTACATTTTCTTCATAGGTACCAACCTCTTGGTATGGTTTAGATGCGAGACATCTCTTTTAGGTATCTCATTCCTTTACGCATTTACTTCTAAAATCTCGCATAGCTTGCTTTGCCTCTCAACTGGAAGCCACTAGGCATCACCACTGACTTCTTAGGTTCGCGTTCCAGTCTTCCGCTACACGGAAGTTGTTTGTTGGGTATTTTTGTGCTTACTTTACGTTCCTTGGCGGGAATAAGTAGAGAGGTTGCAGTTTGCCTCTCCCGCTAAACACAGGACGCTACCCGGACACGGCTTGAATCACATGAAACTTGGATCTACAAGTAAGTCATGGGACAGATTTATTTTCTCACAATGTTTTTAATGCGCGCAGTTCCCGTTTTTGGTAGTTTGAATATAAGTCCAAGATGTCACCATCCTCACTAAAATCCAGCCTTCCTTCCAGCACGACTTTAATTGGCTTTATCTGTTTCTTTACCGTTAGGAGACCATTATACATACCTCCTGTTTTCCCACACTATATACATTATCTTTGAGTTTGCCTAGTGAAGGGTTTCCTACTCGGGGTCACCGCGGCCCTACATACTAGTATCTACCGGATGTATGTGTGTTATAGGATTTGCTTATATGGCTCCCAGATAGCACGGCTCCCGTTTTTTCAACTGCACACACCCATCTTAAACTGCTAATAAAGTGACCAATACGTCGCTGCTTCAGCTTACTATGATTTTCAATTTTCCCATGGACTTTTGCTTGAACCAAAGCGTTACTGGCTGCTTAATTTTTCCAACTAGACTAAACTGCACACAACCGACTTGGACACACAGGCAGCCTCTTAGGCTTGAGGTATGTTTAACACATACACCGACACTGGTCCACTGTTGATGCACTAGTGGCTGGTATGACTCCCATTTACACTATCTCTTTCCATACTAGGCTTCTACCGAGCGCTCACAAACGGACATACCACGTTGAACACGATGTATGATGTAATTTACCCTGGCAATACATTTACTGATTCAAAACTTGTAAAAAGTGGCTGCTGTGCTTTCGGCCCATTCTCTTTCTCTAAAATATCAATTTTTTACCAGACGCAACATATTTAAAAGTGTGAACAAAAGCCATGGCTGGCGCGTTTTTTGAGTGGACTGGTCTGGTTGAGTAAAATATAAGACAAGTGATTTTTACTCTAACATATCAAAAACAACGCATACACACACAGACTAAGCACATACCTTCTGGTACTCTCCCTATTGGCCAGTCGGCCACAGCGCATGAGCAAGGCCCACATTTACCAGTCATATAGGTTCAAATCTCATAAGTTAACATAACAGTAAACACACTTTGCTCTACATCTTTTCCTTGTATGATGTTTTTTGTAAACAATAGGATGTAAAGTACCACATCTACTTTTTTTTTTTACTTGTCTCTTGAATTTTATCTGCAGAACATTCCACTAGCCTTCAGGAATCCTTCACAGAAGCCTCTTCCCTAAAGCGGGGTTTTCCGGTTCACTGTATGATTGCTTGGTTCTGCTCTCTGCTTCAAAAACACACTGCTTATTGGTTCCAAACCCCATAACGTGTGACCCATGCTGCTTTAATTGTCAGCCCGTTGTAAGAGCTAAGAGAGATACGCGTGTTGTATGCCAGAATGTGGGCCCCAAATCTGAGCATTTTTTCTTGTTTAATTATAATCCTCTTCCGCTCCACATGTCATCCGGGCGATGCAAGGACGCTTCTGCACATCTGCTGCAAACACAGAGCTTGGCTGCTCACTGTGTGGGGTGTTCTGATTTCATTTTTGGAGCGGTGGATACAATCCTCCATTAGGTTGTGTTTGGTCGGCCTTGGGTCCCTGGTTATGTTGTTTGTGCGCCCTCTATGTAAGAGGACTGTTTAACACGCAAATGTTCCTCGAGCACACACGCATCCCCGACACCCACAATACTGCACAACCTATACCCACATAAAGCCTGCACCTTATACACACACTACACACCACATACACTCCATAACACATAGATAAGACATTGTCATTTACAACGTCAATAGCAATAACTTAAGCAAATGCGAGACCTATTGCATTTCCAAAGCTTGTTAGCAGATGCTCTTGAGGAGACTGAATATAAACTTCCAAGTGTTGCTGAGATAATATAATATCATCTGACGTCTCTCAGGGACATTCTACAAAAGTATTTTCCTGAGGACAACAATCACTTCAATGACTGGGTCTTTCAACCACTTCTGGCAGAGGTGGGGAGCCATCTTTCGATTCGCGTGCAGGAAGAACTGATTGATCTCCAAAGTGACTGCACTCTGCAGATGCAATTCAGCAAAGTCTCATTGGGAGAATTTTGGATGAAAATATTTGCAGAACATTCAACTTCGAGAGAGAGTGCAATCAAAACTCTCTTGCCTTTCAACTCGACAAATTTATGTGGGATTGGGTTCTCAACACTTGCGGTATTAAAGACTAAGTGCCATTCAAGAATGGATGTGGAACAAAACCTAAGGATGGCAGTAGCAAAAATCCATCCACTGATTGACCGTCTCTGTGGTGAAAAGCAGCCACACCCATCACATTAATGTTGGTGTTGTTGTTATTTATCTATGTCAAATTATGTGTTATATGTGTAAAACAAAGCATCCTAGTAAAAACAATTTGCGCACATTTTATCTTGGAACATTTTGATTTGAACTGTGCAATAAGCCTCTGTCTTTTAACCACACCCACTCAAAAACCTGCACTCTGACTGTGTAACATTATTTGCCAGATATGGCCTGGGATATGCGGATGGCAGGCGAATATGTAGTGTACCAGATTCCAGAAATTTCTGTCAGGTGGGTGTGGGGGTCCGACATCTAAACAAATTCAGCTAGGGGGGCTGGGGGGATCAACCTAAAAACTTTTGAATACCTCTGTTCTAGAGGTTTCCCTATGAGGTCCCCTGGTATCATGCCTTCCCTGTCTTGGCTCCAGACTAACTACAGTGGGTATGTAACACCTAAGCTCAGTATTGTTTCTAGCTGTCTAGGAGGAATACAGAAAGCCCAACTGTCAGCTGCACCCAGCCATGAGACCCAGAGACTGGCTACAGGCACTAAATCACCAGCTTTTTGAAAATGCCATTTTCAAAATTGGATTTTAAAATCTGAATATACCATAAGAGAGGATTTTTCATCACAATTTCAAAGAAACCAAACATGAACTGGGAGCTTGTTCCCAGTTGGTAATTACAGCATATTAAATGTAATAAGTAATTCCAATGTTATCCATGGGAGAGGTAGGCCTCATAGTATGAAAAGCAAATTTAAGAGTTTTCAACTACCAAGACAGGTAATATTTAAATTCACACGTCCTACTTTAAAATGCATTGCACCCTGCCCTGTAGGCTATTTAAGGCCGATCCTAGGGGTGCCTTATATGCAGGGCCACTGGAATGATGCGATTGTGCGGCCGTAGCGATTTTCACATGTTTATAGATTTGCCACATAATCCATCATCTGCTGCATAATCTGCAGATTTACAAAAGATTTTTTAGCTTCTAGCTCAAATGGTTCAATAGTTACTAAAAACATGACAACACATGTTACCGTGCAGTGTAAGGCCTTTTGCAAAGGTTGGCTGGTCACCTTTCTGTTGCTTATTGCGATATTTGGGTATTAAACTGGTACTAATGAGGTGCACCCAATGCCCAGACAGTGTTAAAAAGTGTGAAAAGCACAAAATAATGAACTAAGATTATTAAAAAATGTGCCACATTATGTTGCATAATCTGTCATTTATTGCCACATAATTTGCTCACCCCTGCTGCGTAATCTGACCCTCTACTGCTGCATAATTCCAGTGGCATGCTTATACATTAAAAAAGAAGGTTTGGGCCTGGCAAAAGGTTTATTTTGCCAGGTGGAGATGGCAGTTTACAACTGCACACACTGAGTGCAATGGCAAGTCTGATACATGTTCAAAGGGCTACTTAAGTGGGTGGTACAACAAGTGCTTCAGGTCCACTTGTAGCATTTAGTTTACAGGCCCTGGGTACATGTAGTACCACTTTCTTAGGGATTTATAAGAAAATTATATATGCCTATTGGGGATAAGCCAATGTTATCATGTTTTAAGGAGTGAGCGCATGCACTTTAGCATTGGTTAGCAGTGGTAAAGTGTAGAGTCCGAAGGCCAACAAAAACGAGATCACCAAAAATGAAGAAGGACGGCAAAATGTTTAAAGGAAAACCACCCTAAGCCTGACAGGTCTAACAATATCACAACACAAAACACCTACTTTACATTATATAACAAGACAAAGAATAATATCTGCTGTCACTGACATTAAAAACGTGAAACAAATCGAAGCTAATATTTTTAACAGCTACATCTGTATGAGAAATACCCTCAATGTGTTTAGTTTGTGTAAAGTTTTAACAAATGGGATTCTAAATTAAAATTCAAAATTGTGTTGCATTTGCGTTCTATGCACAGCACAAATATGTTTTGTTACGCAGCTCCTAGGTGCCTTCACCTCTAGGCATACAGTCTGACTGCAATGGTCTTCTGCAACAATTATTAGGTGAAATTCTGAGACTAAAAGAACATAAAAGAGGGCTGTGTCTCGTGCCTACAGGTGTCTTTGAAAATGTAGATGAGGATTGCCCCAAAGGTACTGGCAGTGCTGTGAGCTTCACAGAATATTTTCATCTCTAAGAGTGCCAAGTGATTTTACAATAGGAGCAGCTTGGAGAAGCCAGACTGAAGCAGTAGCTTAAATGTATGCTACATCCAGTGACAAAACGTCCACTACATCGAGACAAGAATTGTAAAATTAAGACTATATTCTAGAGGCAAATCTGAACGTAGTACAGTAAACATTCAGGTTTTTGTTTGCTGATGGGAATACCGTAGATTTCAGCTCTATCAACGACTTTTAGAAATAAGAACACCTTTACCCAACAACTGTTTTCTTCCTTTATTCGTCTCCTTACTTCATTGTGGAAAGAGACGTGCTTGTGGTCGTGCAAATCTGTTCTACTATGCTGTGCAGTAAACTTTAAGCTCCAACTCACCAGTCTTTCTTGTGATGTTTTCAAGTCTTGCGAAACTTGCTCCAGAAGTTGCTTTAGTTTATTTCCAATCACATGCACCCTTTCTTCTGCTTCAATATAATCTTCCTTATCAGTTTTAAAAAGCAAGTATTTTGTGATTTCTTGGAGTGAGTTAACTTGAGGCCTTCGCTCCAACAGCTCTTTTTCCAGTTGCTGCAAGTCAAGGCAATTTGAGATAAATATTAAAGGTTGTAGTGTAAATGGCCACTCTGGAAAATAATGGTTAAATTGATGTGCTGAAAATCCATTAAAGAGCAGCTAGGAATGTCAGACACAGCTATGCACTTACCTTCAATTGAAATTTTAAATCACATACCTTATTTACATCACTACAACCTATAAAATGCACCGTGTATTCCTAGAAAAGGATTATGTTACTTACCCAGTAAGCATCTGTTCTTGGCATGTAGATTCACGTGCTTTGCATACTCCTGCCATCTAGTGTTGGGTGCGGATGTTTGAAAGTTGGTTTTTCTTTGAAGAACTCTTTCCAGTCACGAGGTAAGGTGACTCCTCTTTTCAGTGATAGTGTGCATTGGCACCGACTCCATTGTTAGATTGTTTTCCCACAAGAGGGTCGGAATGGAGTAAGTGAGTGTAGTACAGTGATGTCCATGCATATGTAATATAAATAATGAGAACTGCAATAACTACAGATGTCCGGGGAGAGCGCATGTGAATCTACAGCCCTACATGCCAAGAACAGATGCTTAGTGGGTAAGTAACATAATCCGTTGGAGGCGTGTGTGCTGTAGATACACATGATTTGCATAGACTATATAGCAGTAATCTCCCAAAGCGGTGGCTAACGAGTACATGTTGCTGTTGTCTGAAAAAGTGTCTTTAGGACTGCATTGGCTTGTTGGCGTGCTAGCACATCCACACAATAGTGTTTTGTAAATGTGTGTGGGGTAGACCATGTTGCTGCCTTACAGATGTCAGATATAGAAATGTTACCTAAACAGACATAGATGCCCCTATTTTGCGAGTACAATGCACTCTAGGGGGTATAGATAAAGTTCTTTTAGCTTTTACATAGCAAGTTTGAATGCATTAAACAATCCATCTTGAAATGCCAGATTTAGAGATAGGATTGCCTTGTGAGGTGGAGCATATGCAACAAACAGTTGCTGTGTTTTACGAAAATCTTTTGTACTTTCGATATAATACAATAACGCTTTTCTGACATCAAGTGTGTGAAAAGCTCGTTCTGCTACAGAATCAGGTTGAGGGAAGAACACAGGTAACTCAACCGATTGGTTAAGATGAGTTAAGATGGGTTGGTGCGAAGAACTACCCTATCTTTATGAACCTGAAAGAAGGGTTCTTCTAAGGTTAAGGCCTAAAGCTCACCAACTCTCCTTAATGAAGCGATTGCAATGAGGAAGGCAACTTTCCATGAAAGGAACTGTAAAGGACAATTGTGTAATGGGTCAAAGGGTGGACCCATGAGTCTTGTAAGTACAATGATGAGATTCCATACCGGTGCCGGAGGTATTCTGGGTGGTATTACTCTTTTTAAGCCTTCCATATAGGCTTTAATCACAGAAACTTTGAATAAAGATAAATGCTGTCTTCTTTGCAAATATGCAGCTACTGCTGCAAGGTGCAATCAAATAGATGTGTAAGCTAGACTAGTTTGCTGTAGGTGCAGAAGGTAACCAGTAATGTTTTGAACAGAAGTATCTAGAGGATTAATATTGTTGTTATTACAATAGATAACAAATTGTTTCTATTTTGCTGCATAACAATCTCTGTTAGTGGGCTTTCTTGCTTCTTTTAGAATAGTCATAGTCTGGTGGCAAATTTAAGTATCCAAACTCTATAACTCAGGAGCCAAATCGCTAAGTTGAGCTCCTAGGGGTTTGGGTGTCTGATTTCTCCACGGTTCTGAGTGAGAAGGGTGGAACTGAGATGCAGCTTTTGATGTGGAACCACTGAGAGTCCCAAGAGTGTGGTGTACCACGGTTGACGGGCCCATGTGGGAGCTACTAAAATTAGTGTGAGCGATGTTTGCCTGAGCTTTCGAACCAGAAATGGAAGGAGTGGGAGAGGCAGAAAAGTGTAGGCAAATATCCCTGACCAATTGATCCATAGGGCATTGCCATTGGAGCAAGGGCGTGGGAACCTGGAGGCGAAGCTTGGGCATTTTACGTTGTCCACTGTGGCGAACAGATCTGCTTGTGGAAATCCCCATTTTTGAAAGTATGGAAGGAGAACTTGTGGATGAAGTTCCCACTTGTGTACTTGCTGTCTTTCTCTGCTGAGGTTGTCAGCAACTTGATTGCTGACTCCTGGAGGGTGTTCTGCCAGAAGATAATTTTTGCGATGAATTGCCTAGCTCCAGATGGTCTGGGAGAGGCAGGACAGCTGTAGAGAGTGTGCCCCCCACCTGTTTTTCTACATAGTACTAAGCTGTCATGTTGTCCGTGCGGACCAGGACAACTTTACATATGAGATGAGACTGAAAAGCTTTCAGGGTTAGAAATACTACTAGAAGCTTTAAATAGCAGATGTGGAGATGTTTCTGCTTGTTGTCCCAGAGACCATGAATTGTGCAATTGTGGAGAAAGGCACCCCAACCAGTGGGAGTTGTGTCTGCTGTTAGCACGATCTGTGGAACAGGGTCGCCCTTTTGCTAAATGTTTTTGGTTCCACCACTGCAGAGAGCGATGGGTGCGGCTGTCTACCAACACTAGATCGGTTAATTGACCCTGTGACTGATTCCACTGACGTGCTCTTCATTCCTGTAGAGGACGAATGTGTAATCTTGCATGAGGCACTATTGCAGTGCATGACGCCATCATTCCTAACAGTTGCATAAAAGTCCTGGCTGGTAAGCTTTGATCGGCTTGAAACTGTAATAACAGAGTTTGAATATTGCAAATTCTGGCTGCATTGGGAGAGGCTAGAGCCGTGTGAGTGTTGAGAATCACTCCCAGATAGGATTGTATTTGTAAGGGTTGTAGATGAGACTTTTGAGTATTGCAGTGAAGTCCAATTGGTGGAGTAGGTTTAGCGTGGTCTGAGTATGTTTTAGACACTTCTGATGTGTGCTGGCTTTGATGAGCCAGTTGTCTAACTAAGGGAAGACATGAATTTGTTGTCTTCTGAAATGAGCTTACACTACTGCTAGACATTTGGTAAACACTCTGGGAGCAGTAGTTACTCTGAATGGGAGTACTTTGAACTGATAGTGTTTGCCTGCTATCAGAAATCTGAGATATTTGCGATGAGCTGGATGGACCCGAATGTGAAAGTATGCATCTTTTAAGTCTAATGTGGACATAAAATTGCCTTGCTGCAGAAGTGGAAGCACCTGTTGGAGCGTTGCCATATGGAAGTGTTCTGACAATATGTACTGGTTTAACACTCTGAGATCCAAAATTGGTCTCAAGGAGCCATCCTTTTTGGGATTAGAAAGTAGAGAGAGTATACCCCTGATCCTTGGTACTGTAATGGAACTGGTTCTATGGCTCCCTTTTGCAAGAGAGATTGCACCTCCTGTTTGAGTAACTGTAAGTGGTCTGACGACAGTTTATGAATGCGAGGTGGAATATTTGGAGGGTTGGTGGTAAGCGGCAGGCAATAACCATGTCGGATAAGATCGATCACCCATTTGTTGGATGTTATGGATTGCCAAATGGAGAGAAACTTTTGAAGTCTTCCCCTGACAGGTGTTAAATAATCGGGGGAATGTGGGCAAGTCACTGTTTGTTGGGAGAAGGGGAGTTACGCGCTGCGGCACCTCTAACCCTACCTTTGGAATTGTTTCCTCTTTACCCTCCTCTATAAAAACCACTAGAGGGAGAGGATTTGGTGTTGCCTTTATAAGAGGAAGCATTTGAGTCTGAGGATGTGGTTTTAGACCCTCCTCTGTAAAAGGAGCAGTGAAAGGAGCCTCTATTTGGTGGGGACTGGAGCGCTCCCATGGACTTTGCCACTTCCGTGTCTTGCTTCATTTTTTCCAAAGCCTGATCGAATTCAGGACCAAACAGGTGTTGCTTGTCAAGAGGGGTGTTTAAAATGGATTACTGAACCTCAGGTTTAAACCCCGAAATCCTAAACCCCGCATGTTTTCTGAGGAGAATGCTAGTATTTATTTCCCTAGCCGCGGTGTCAGCAGCATCTAGATCACATCTGATAGAAGAGTTAGAAATAAGTTTGCCCCCCTGAACTGACTCTCGAGCTTTGCTTTTATGTTTGTCTGGGAGATATTGGAGCAGTTGCTCCATCTCATCCCAGTGTGCCCTGTTGTACCTAGGTAGTAGGCCCTGTGTGTTTGCGACGCGCCAGTGTTTAGACGCTTGAGCAGCCACTCATTTCCCCGAGGCATCTACATGCTTAGATTCCTTCCCCGAGGCATCTACATGCTTAGAATCCTTGTCTGAGGGAGGTGCATTAACAGAGGTTTGTGAATTAGCTCTTTTGCGAGCATTGGACACCAGTAGGGAGTCGAGAGTTAATTGCCCTTTGATAAATTCAGGAACAGATGGAGATGGTTTATATTTTTTATCGGCTCTGGGAGTTAAAATACATGCTCATACAGGGTCTTTGAAGATGTCCTCTGCATGCCTCATCATGCCCTTTAGCATAGGGTGTGTTTGTATCTTTTTAAGTAACCAATTGCTCAATTTTGCACAGTCTTGTCTGATTTTTGTTTCCAATTGGCATATGAACAATGTTTAAAGAAAATAGAATTCCGAATGGTGCTAACTCTTTTACAATGAACTGTGCTGTAACATCTTTTACATTGGTTTTATGAAATATTTTTTGCAATGTTTATGCACATGTGCACTTTGATGGTACTTGGATACCGAATAAAGTTCATTTACTACTACTACTACAAACTTGTTGTAGGTCGGTGTAAGTGTACTTGGCACGGCACCGAGGACAGAATTGGAACAGAGTTTGTTCCGTTGACGGAAGGGTTAACTGACGCGCCTTGGCCCGAGGGCCACCCCCGATGTTTCCGATGATAGAGTGTTTCTTGAACGATCCGATATCCGGAGAAGAGGGAAACACGTACGAGAACAATACCGTCGAGGGTAAAGTGGATTGCGCACCAAGGGGAACCCGAAGAACGGTTTCGAAGCGGAGCACAGCAATACACTTCCAAACCCGATGGCGGAAAAAAACAATCTAACAATGGAGTCGATGCCCATGCGCACTATCACTGATAGGAGGAGTCACGTTACCTCGTGACTGGAAAGACTTCTTCAAAGAAAAACAACTCGCAAACATCCGGACCCAACACTAGATAGCACGAGTATGCAAAGCCTGTGAATCTACAGCACACATGTCTCGAACATAAATAATTCCTCACCTAACTTCAAACATCCTATAGTTAGTTTCATCTTTCAAAAGTATTGCTACATACTAGCGCTCTCCAAAGATTTTTTTTTTTAATAACATCTAGCTTTTGCAAGAAGCAAAATACAATTCTTTGTGACAGATACGTACAAATACTATTTGATGAATCTCTAAAAAACATGTCCATCCACCACAGTAATGGATAATGGAAGTAGAAGTTCAGTCACTTCAGCCAACCCTCTACAATCCAGAGGACTATCTACTTCAAGCATTCTTATATCCAATATGGGTGAGGGCCTAATAAATTTCATCAGAGCTATGCAACAGAACCATGCGATGGGACCACATGAAATCACATGAAACAATCCTGAAACCTTATAAATGTTCAAAATTGTATGAAGAGTAGCACGACTTTAGAACTTAGATTGCTGAAAGTATTTTTAAATGACCACAAGGTGACCCTCTCATGCTACATAAATAAATGGGATAATGTAAATGAAAAGGCTGAAAAGACCCAATCATTTGCAATACCCTGTGACGCATAAAAAACATAGCAACTTGCCGCACCATATAAACATCAACCTTACTGTAACACCACAACACTTATGATTCTTAGGGACAATCCTTCAAAAGAATTGATATGCACGCTTTCCGTAGAAGCAACTTAACATGCACTTTCTGAAGATCAAGCTCTGGGCTTCAAGAACCAATAATCCCAGCTAATTCTAAAGTAGGCGCTAAGGGTAAGGATGGTTCAAGTAAAAAAGGTGAATAAATTAGGGAAGTGTTCCAAACAGAAAACACTGATGGTTTAAAAAAAAATGTAATTAGAAGATGTAAGAACCAAACCCAGCAGATGAAGAGTCGAGACAGTAGTCCTCAAGACCCTTTGCATTTGGCTGAATGTTGAGCAGACATCAAGCATGCTGCTTGTGGCAGCCAGGTGAGGGACATCAACCAAGGGACCATGGGCCACATGTACGTACGTGAAACATTGCGAGTTCCAAATTGCAATTCCATGCAAATCGCAATTAGGAAATTGCAATTTCAAATGTACTAAGCTGTATTGAGTTCCATTTGAGATTCCCAGTGGGTCGCATATGGACCTGCCTCATTAATATTAATGAGGCATGCTGCAATTTGCGACCCATTGGGAACTGCTGAACACACAGGGATGGTGGCCTGCTGGGGACAGCAGACCACCATGTCTGTGTTTGCTTTTAAATAAATCAACTTTTTTTTTAATAGATGCAGATCATTTTCCTAAAAGGAAAATGGGATGCATTTCAAAAAGAAAAATGAATCGTTTCAGTTTTATTTTTTAAGCGTAGGCAGTGGTCCATGGCAAAAACATTTTCCCATGAATTCACAAAGGAGAAGGGGTTCCCGTTTGTGAATGCATTGATATTGGTGTCAAAAAGTGAATGTTTTGGGACCGAATTTCAGTCGCAAAACATTTGTACACAGGACTGCAAGTCGCTATTGAGAAGGGACACTGACCACGCCCCTTCCTAATACTAAATCGTAACCCATTTTGCGATTTGATAATAGGTTACTGATTTGCAAAATAGGGTTTTGTAAATAGTAAAATGCTTTTTTTTGGTCGCAAACGGCCCAATTCTGCGGATCTGGCATTTGCGACCAAAAATAAGCTATGTACATGTGGCCCTAAGTTTCCTGAAAACCAGAACTGAAACTTGCAGTGCAAATGTAGAAATGAATTCACAAAAGTATAGCCAAGCATTAAGACTAAGGGACAACGTTGCATTGCGGGCCCTCGGGCTCTGTAGCGGCCGGCCTTGGTGGTTGTAGGCCCTTGTATGTATTTATACTGTGTAATAAAGGTTTCTTTGAAGAAAAAAAAAAAAAAAAAAGACTAAGGGACAAGTTGAAAGACCATAGTTCTTCAAATTTTGATTCCTTGATCATGGCTGCTCTTAACATTGTTGCTTTTGGAAATATTTCTTGTCAACATTTGAGGGAAACTGCGCTTTTTTAGCAGCAGTCCCTGCACTTTTTGCCCCCTTTTTGCAGATTTTCATCTTTGACGGTGCACTATGGCCTGCTAACCAGTGCTCCTCCCTTAAAACAAAGTCATGTCTGACTGTTCTACAATTGGCAAAGGCCTTTGGTACCCCTGTAGGTCCCTAGTAAATGGTACCCCTGTTCCAGAGGGTATGAGTATTAAAGAGGGTGCCTAAGGGCTGCAGCACATCTTATGCCACCCTAAGGGACACACACACAAATTCCACACAGACTGCCTTTGCAGACTGCATAACATGGTGAAAACCATTGTCAAAAACATTACATGGCACACTGCTATGGACCATGCCAAAGACACTGCATGGGTTATATGTAAGTCACCCCTACAGCAGGCCTTGGAGCCCTAAGGCAGGATGCATAATAGCACATGTGAGGACATATCTGCATGAGCAGAGATGCCCCTGTAATGTCTAGTTCCATTGATGGATATTACAAGTGAGCAGGGAGGCCATCTTAATGTATGGCCTAGGCAATGATGAAAACGAGTTTCACAGCTACATAATGGCTTTGCTGAAACCTATGGTGTTTGGTATCAAACACCTTTAATTAATAAACCCACACTCATACCAGTGATGAATTTATTATTACATGCACTCAGAGGGTACCTTAGAGGTATACCCTGAACCCTACTAGTCCTCTAGAGAGGTGAGAGCCCCGCTCTCAGAGGTCAGGAACAATGTCTGCTCTGGCAGGAGGTGTTTACACCTCCTCCTAACAGGATGGCTAGTAAATTAACATGTCAAGGCAGGGAGCTTTAAAGAGCTTATTGCCTTTGATATGCAAGCCTGTCTTCCCCATACCTGGAGGATGTCACCCCCTACCCTAAGGCCCATTTGGCACCAGGCTGAACAAACCTGTAGGGTGGGCAGCCTGAAGTGAACAAAAAGACAAGAATTCCACCATCTTGTGTGGGGTGGAATAAGGAACTCTGGGACAAAGTGGTCATCTAGGGGGGTTTAGTGACCCCAGGGGGTAAGTAGCCCATTGGCTACTACCATTTTTTACTCCCCTTAACGACCCTAAATTATATTTAACTACTGGGAACCGAGCAAGAAAGAACAAGCATTTGCAATGCAATAGGTCTCGCATTAGGAAGAGTTAAAGCTATTGGCATTGCAAATGATAATACTTTTTATTTATCTTTTGTTATAAGTAACAAATAAATGAAAGACGTTGTTATTTAAAATGGCAATCGCTCCGCGCATGTAAATGCAAGACCTATTTCCTTTGAAAGAAGCGGCTGCTATTGCCCCTGGCTGTTTGAAAAGTGTAAGTGCACATGGCAGTGCATGTTGCAGGAAAGCATGTTATGCCTGCAGCAGGAGAAACGCATCAAAGAAAATAATTTTTACAGATTAAATAAGATATACTGTGTAACAGAAGTAAAAGGGCCAGTTGTTATGGGAGGTTACGAATGTTGACAAGGCGGTACTAAGAAGGGACTAACAAGCTTATTAAGAATCAGAAGTCAGTATTTACAAACGGCAATTACATAATTGAATGAAAAATATGGGCGGAGAGTAGGCGGAGCTTGAAGTCCGTAGTCAAATACAGCATTCCTCACAGAGCAGCCCATGCGCTGGCTATGCTCTATCGAAAAACCACTTTGTGCACATTCATGCACCGTGTGCACAGTGCATGGATGTTGGTGGGCACTACATGTTCCCCCTGGGCTACTTACTAGTGGCCCAAGGGGGACGGGAGCCGTGCTTGGGCCCCCCAAAGTCCATCGTTGTCTGCATTTTTATGGTGGTGGTACTGCAATGAAAAGTGGTACATTTGTGGTGGTGTTGTGTTTGTTGTTATTACACCTATGTGTGTACCAGAAGCCACATGTTTAAATCTATTTATGGTTGCTGTTGTGTGTTTCCTTTTAATTTGTTCCCTGATGGGTGGTGGTGTATGTGCTTGGTGGAAGTGTGCAATGCTAGCTTGTGTTGTCAATTAGTGAGAGTGAGTCAGTGAGAGTGAGTCATGAGAGAGAGAGTGAGTCAGTGAGAGTGAGTCAATTAGTGAGTCATTGAGAGTGAGTCAATTAGTGAGTGAGTCAGTGAGAGTGAGTCAATTAGTGAGAGTGAGTCAGTGAGAGTGAGTCAATTAGTGAGTCAGTGAGAATAAGTCAGTGAGAGTGAGCCAGTGAGAGTGAGTCAATTAGTGAGAGTGAGTGAGTCAGTGAGAGTGAGTCTGTGAGAGTGAGGCAATTAGTGAGAGAGTGAGTCAATTAGTGAGAGAGTGACTCAGTGAGAGAGTGACTCAAACGCGAGTTTCTTGGCTGCCTATTTCCCCTGAGAGTTCACCTATGCAGTCATACTGTTCATGTTTCCTAGTCCTACATTGTTATTTAAAATCATATATAGTTTTACGTCAGAAAGATGGACTGTGTGTTCATCTTTTTTCCCCATCATTTATGAATACGCAAAAGAGCAATGAGCCAATACTAGCTCTGCTAGATACCAGTCGTGTGGCATACGAGGACCTCCATGGAGAATAAAAGCTGAGAGAATTTTGAACACAGCCTGACTACGGGGGACAGTAAAATCTGAAACACATTGTGGAAGGAGAGAAGCAGACGCAGCTCCGTGGGTTGCAAACAGAAAATTGCTTCACAACATAGCTGTGGTACGATCATTCTGCTATGAGATGTATGTTAGAGGATTTACAACAGATTATCAGTGGGCCTGAAAATGCTTGTGGCTGGCTACAGAAACTTAAAACAGAGGGTGTCAGACTGGCACTAGAATGTGGCCGCCTGTGGAATGGTAAATAGGTGAAGAGTGAGGAAGCTGGATGGTCAACGTAAACCAGAATAGACGTTTGTATAAAGTAAAGAATGGACATGGGAGTGGGAAAGGGTCCAAAAAGGACAAGCATTGGCCACACGCGCGCCTCGCGCTTAAAGTAAAAAAAAAAAAAGACAAGCCCGGCGGAGCGTGGCGCGCGCGCGCTTCGGGGTGGGGGAGTGCATTCCAGGCGGGGGAGCGGACGCTTTGAAGTGCTCCCAAAAAGCGGATTGCATGGCGGCACAATGCGCGTGATTGTGCGAGTGCTAGCCATTCGATCCGCTTTTTGGGAGCACTTTTAAAACCCGCTTACAATAGTCTCGCTTTGCGATCGCTTACGCGATAGCAAGGCGAGACCTAAAAAGGACCGAAGAGAGCATGGACTGAAGACCTGCACCAACGACTGGTGCAAAACCCTGCCAGGTGGCTTGCACTTCGACCATTGCAGGACCATTTTTGCCAAACACTGGACACCCTCCCCAAAACCCTTGGAGGACTACCCAGCCCTTCAACAACCGGGAAAGATTTCCGGTGGAGTAGAGGAGCTGCTCCCCTGCATCTGCAGGTACTGAAAAGCATCTCCTGGCCCACCGTCTTTTCAGCCATCGGGCTTACTGAAGGAGCAGCGCAACAGAAGAAAGGTCTTACTACTCCCGGAGGTAAGATCCGTCTCCATACCGAGTTTGGAAACACCAGGAATTTCAGCAGCCGCCCAGCACCAATACCCTGAGTACAGGAGCAGTTGCAGCAACCAAGGGTTGTTGGTGGTCCAGTCTCGACTCCAACAGCACCAAGCAAGACCTACTGTTGAGGGACATCAGGATTCACCAGGTAAGAACAGAGAGTGGCCCTGCTTCTACTCTTCACCAGGTCCCCAAGACGCAAAGTGAGCTTATGACCGACTGCAAC
This sequence comes from Triturus cristatus, assembly GCF_964204655.1. Lineage (NCBI taxonomy): Eukaryota > Metazoa > Chordata > Amphibia > Caudata > Salamandridae > Triturus > Triturus cristatus. The sequence goes on along the minus strand of NC_140592.1, from coordinate 804,038,719 downwards.
CCGATGCCTCAAAGTACCCCTACATCTCAACTCCACAGCCCAATTCCGAGGGAGGCAATGGTGCCAACATGGTTCTGAGACCCTTAGGAGCTGAAGTCATCATTGGGTTTGGCCATATTGGTCCACCAGTCGCCGCCTGCAGTCTCTTTCTGCAGGAACCGAGAACAGCGAGAGTCTACAGCGACGCTACCCCGGTGAACTAATTCCCACTGCACCCGAGCCCCCCAGCCCGAGTGGACCGACAGTGTCCCTGCATGCCCGAAACCCTCAAGACTTGAGCCCCACCTGTGGATTCGACCTGACTGCCCCCCCCCCCCCCCCCCCCCCAGTCCCTGCTTGCAGCCTCTTTTCAACAGGACCGTTTCCCACTGACTTGAATGGAGCACCCGATGCAGAAAAGCACCTCTGCCCCTGAAAGCCTCAGAGCCGACAGAGGTTACCTGTCGGTACAGCCTTTGGACCTTGTCCCATACTTACCTTGAGTCCTGAAAGTAATTGCTAAGAGACCAAATGCAGTATATGTTTTCCCCCAAGGGTTAACATTGGTGCTTTAAAGATACAATAACAGTGCATTTTAAGTCTTGTAAAACCACTATCTTTAAAAGTACTTACCCAGTTACGATGATCTTGGTGTCTAAATTCATATGAAAATTTGTGCTATTTTTATAAAGTGGCGTTGGATTTCTTTATTGAGTGTCTGCCTCATTTACTGACTCTATGTGTGCAATAAATGCTTAAAACTATCCGCTGATAAGCCTAAACTGCTTGTCCACACTACCACAAAAGAGAGCATTTGGGATTATTATTTTAACCCCTGTAAAACTGAGTGTCGACTGGACTGTCTGCATAGTGTACCTCTTTTAAATCAATGACCACAGACGCTAAAAGTAAGTAAAAATAAAAATGACACGTTAATGAAAAATGAAAAGGGTTTTTAGGGTGGTATGAATATGGTTAAGCAGGTATGCCTTAGTTGCGACAATATCAGGGGATGGGATACAAACATTTTTTTGTGTGTTTTCAGTTAACATATGCCTGATTAAAAGACTGCTGGGTGCGTCAACATCAGAAGAGGTTTTTGCAACTGTAATGTGCACTGTCCAGTCCACTATGTTGCTCAAAATCTTATATCTCCAATTGTAAACATGCTTAATGAGTCATTCTATATTGAATCCAAGTCCTACAGACTAGGCATAAAAACACAAATATCATCTGCATTTAAGATAGGACAGACCCCTCCAATCTCCGCCTTCACAACCACAAAGACAGCACTTTAGGGTTTTTAGGAGTGACTGATGCATTCCTAAATTACTCTGGTAGGAGGTTTTTCAAGCACACACAAGACTTTTTCAATGAAAAAAATCCTATGATGTTCTTATAAGGTCACCACCTATCCTTCTTGTGCTCTGGTCCCTTAGCGCCAACCTTGGATCTTTTTTTCTGTGAAAATAAACTTACCTCAAAGGTTGAACCTGCACACTGTAGATAGTGATTACAATAATTGCATCTTTAGATGGGTGGAGGATGTTTCATATCTCCAATGCCATGCAAACAACACCTGTAACTCACCCTTAATTCTCTGTGGCATTCCAGCACTGTGTGCGGATCAGCATTTGGGTCCAGAATTTGGGACCTGTGCCTTCTGTTTTCAGCACTTTCCAACCACAAAAGAAAAGAATGGCTTGTTTCATGAAAATCCTATATAATAAAAATAAATAAAAAACAGGTTTAGAAATGCGCAATTAGAGAAAGAAACAAGTTGTACTCTACTTTACTGCTGTAAATGAAATTAATAACAAAGCTACTAAAATGAATCCAGATTGAAGAATAAGAGGACTTCTATGCTGAACCACTGGTAACTAATCTGTTTATATATATGACTCAACATCATTATTAAAGAAATCAATAAATACTTGCTTTAACAAAGCATTATAATGTTTTAAAAAAAAATGTTTTACACATTTTGCCAGTTGATTTTTTTAAAACGAAAATAAAATGCTTTTTGGATTTCTTTGTGTTTCTTAATTTATTTGTCTACATAGTCCTTCAGTTCCTACAGAAGAAATCTAGTTCCAATTCTAGGTGCCACTTCTATTTCACAGCCTCAACTACATTATATAGTACCAGTTCACAAAGAATGACTATGAGGCCAATTAAGAAATATCCACAGCATCTAACACTTAGACCAATGCATTTTACCTTCAACATTACGTTTTGTGTTGGGCAAATATAACATGCCTGAAGGGTATATGAGATGTTTAGTGCATCTGGAAGATGCTCAAGTCTTAAAGTCAATTCACACCTGAACACCCTTGTTTAGTGACTACAAGAAATGTTCTGCGGTGAACTTTGAGATGCTCTAGGCATCTCTTAATTACGTTCAGAGAATTCCAGACTCATAATATCAAATCTTATATTCCCTGGATCTGGGCAGTGTGGACAGAGTCCATGTCTCAGAGTTTGCAAGGACAACGAAGATAAACAACAGTTCTTTGTGTCTATCCATGGAGCTATGTTCAATTTCGTCATGAAGATCTCTCCTTCTTCCGTCGATTGGTACGAGCATAAGAATTTTAAATGTTATATATCTATTTTTGAAATTTTCAAATCAAAACAGCTTTTCTTTGTATCGGTACCCTTTGAACGTCGAAAACGATCTTCCCACTTCTGGAGTACTGCTTCCACAACTGTAATGTTTACAGTGTCCTTCTTAGAGTACCCTGTACACTTGTCTATTAGGAACAGGAGGTAAATGCCCCTTAGTATTGTAAAAAAATAATCACTTTTGTTACGTTACTGCTGATTTCCTTTTACTTGAGGAAGCCTGATGTGGTCTGATTGACAAGTGGCCTGGTACATTGTAGGGTAGAATTACAGCCTGGAACAAGATGTATTTCTCTACCATTTTTCCACTGCAGCACTCAAAATCAGAAATAAAAAAGAGCATTAGCCTTCAGTAACTTTGTATCTCTCCTGCAATCGTAACCATGTACCCAAATTAACTGCACATGACCTCTATTAGAGGAGTCTCCCCTCTGTTATCATTTGCTCCAGACATGCATTTGCTAGGTGTTTAAGCCTATTGAGCTTTCAATGTGCAACATATGACATTCTATTTTGTCTGTTTGCCAGGTGACTCAAAGGCACTAATTTCTTGTCGTTTCTTATATTACCTTATCTAGTTTTCAATCATTTGGTACTGCATGACTAACAGCAAACAATATGTGACATTAAACTTTCTTGGCCTCTTGCTTCTAGTGTCCCCACGGGGACCTTAGTGTTTCACCCGCATTTGGATAACATCCCACCTAAAAAAAGTGTCCATCCTAGAGGCATGTTGGCACGGACTGGTCTCTTCTGTAAATGTAATACCACAGATCTACATACTAAAATGGCACCATGGCCACAGGAAAAAATGAATGGATGTATAAACTGATGAATGATCTGCACATATGTATTTATTGGCGTAAACCATCTCTGGGTATTGGTCAAGAGATGCTCTGTGGGCCCACCAGTGGGTGAATGTAGGAAGCTGGCTCTTTATATGATATATTAAAATGAGATATATTGTGTAACCATGGGTTCTCTTATGAGTGGACAGGGGCTTGCTATGGCAATCCCAAGTGCTCTCATAAGGGGTAGTGTGCTTGAGCAGCATTAGGCTTATCACAGAGGAGTACAAGATATCAAAAAATACACACGCTGGGTCAATAAGTGAGACACAAGACTCAAGAAGGAGATCCACACCAATTTATAAAACTATATATATTTATAATTATCTGTATATATTTTTAGGCATCAGAAGAAAATCGTTCAGTTAAGTACGTTTTTAAATGGGAATTCTTTTCAGTTCAAAAAGTTAACTTTTAGTGCAATTTTTACAAAGTGCAATGTTATCCTATGGGACAAAGTTAGTGCGTCTTTCAGGTATAGTACAGCGACTTATGGGACACTTTTTCAGGAGTTGAGGTGAGTGGTGGGCGAGGTCCAAGGTAGCACCAGCAGAACACCACCAGCGGGACAAGGGCAGCCATGTGCAGGGGTGCAAAACAGCTTTGGGTGCCCAATGTTACTCTATGAGAAACGGTCGCAGTGAAAAGAGGCTGCAGGCTTCAATCAATGAATCAATTAGCATTTGCAGAGCGCAGCACTGTCAGCCCTAGAGGCATCTGGTCACTGAGGGTGCCGTGTCTCAGTCGAAAAGCCAGGTCTTGAGCTTCATTCCTGAAGTCAGCCGAGGGTTGGGAGGAGGGTCGGGGGGTGGGAACAAAAGGGGTGCTGTTCGGAGGTGGAGGAGTAGGTAATAGAAGAAGGAGCGGCCGCCAATGCAGATGCGGCGAGTGTGTGGGAGGGCGAGCAAGACAGAGCTCAGGTGTCTCGCAGGCAAGTGAAGATCAGTCGATGGTTGCGGTAGGATGGTCCTTGCTTGTGTGGAGCGTGTGTGACGATCTTGAACTAGCATCTCTTCTGGATGGGCAGCCAGTGGATGTTCCTGAGGTGAGGGGTGATGCAGGTACATTTGGGGAGGTCTAGGATGAGTCTCAGCGCTGTTCTGTATGGTCTGGAATCTTTTGAGGAGTTGGGTGGTGATTCCGTTGTAGAGAGCATTGCCATAGTCAAGGTGGCTGGTAAAGAGGGCCTGCGTGACGGTCTCCCTGGTGTGGATTGGGATCCATCTGAAGATTCTGCAGAGGGTATGGAAACAATAGGAGACAACTGTGTTGACTTGTCGTTTCATGGTCAGGTGGTTGTCAAAGATGATGCTGAGGTTTTGTGAGTGGTTTGTTGGTGTGGGCATTGGTCCGAGTTCTGCTGGCCATCAGCTGTGGTCCTATGCAGAGGTGTTCTTCCTGCAGATTAGTACTTCTGTTTTGTCGGAGTTCAGTTTGAAACAGCTGTCTTTCATCAATTTAGCTAAGTCGGTCATGGCATTGCAGAAGTTGGTTTTGGCGTTTGTGGGGTCCTCGGTGAGTGAGAGGATGAGTTGAGTATCATCAGCATGGGAGATTATGTTGAGGCTGTGGGATTTGCCGAAGTCTGCGAGGGGGTCATGTAAATGTTCAACGGGTGGGCTGAGGGATGAACCTTGGGGTACGCCACATGTGATGTCCTTGGGTGCGGAGGTGAAGGGAGGCAATCGGATGCTCTGTGTGAGAGGAAAGAAGTGATCCACTTGAGGGTGTTTCGCTGTATGCTGGCATTCTGGAGTCTTTCGATGAGGGTGCGGTGGAAGACGGTGTCAAAAGCAGCAGAGAGGTCAAGGAGGATCAGGGTCGTCGTATCTCCGTGGTCAAGAGGAAATTTGATGTCGTCTGTTGCGGCAATCAGCATAGTCTCGGTGCTGTGGTTGGCACGGAATCCTGATTTTGAGGCATCGAGTAGGTGATTGAGTTCCAGGTATTCGGCTAGCTATTGGTTGAATCCTTTCTCGAGTACTTTGACCATGTAGGGGAGTAGGGAGATAGGTCGGTAATTTTTAGGTCGCTGGGGACAGCCAACAGCTTCTTTAGGAGGGGCCTGACCACTGCATGTTTACATCCGTCTGTAAAGGTTGCTGTGGAGATGGTGGTGTTAAGTATGCTTGTGAGCTCTGTGAGGATTTGTTGGCTCTGAGTTTAAAGAGATGGTGGGGCGGGGAACTGTGGGCGCCCCAGGGTGGATAGATGACCTGATGATTCAGGTGGTCTGTGCAGTGAGTTACGACCAGGTGGTTATTGTTTGGCTGGCACTTACAAGGGGTGGTGGGTTCGGGGTCGAAGTTGTTGCAGATAGTGGCTGTCTTGAAAGGGGTGGATGGTGTTCACTGTGGCAGACAGATTGGCAAATTCATTGACAATTGTGAATAGTTCCTTTGTGTAGTTGGCTGTGGTGTTGATGCGGTTGGTGATGGCTGCTTTCTTGGCTTCCTTGATGCACAGGTGGTAGAGGGCTGTTTTGTGGGCAGCTCTGTCGGAGGGGTCCTTGGAGACGCGCCATTGCTTTGAAGGTAGTGTCTGTTTAATACATATCGGTGCATTATTAGAGTAGAGCGACCCGCTGTACATAATCCATAAAAATCGTCAGATTATTTAATTGCTGGTTTGCCACTTGGACTCTGTTCTGTGCGGAGTGTGCGCGCTGGGATGGACTGCTGTTTCGATGTCCGCAATCTCCTGTATAAACGCTTAGGAGCTCACTACACACAGACTTTCCAACAGGCTCCTGAACTTGAAGACACCTTGCTTCTCTTCATACTTCACCCGAGACCACACAGCTTCCATGGTATAAGCTTCAGCAGTCAGCCGGCCTATGGGGAGAGTAAACCGAAGAAGTGAAAGTGTGCCTTGTTCCTAGTGCCAGACTGCTATGTTGGAGTGTATACGGCCAAGAGGGGTCTAAAGCAGGTAGGAGAGAAAAGTTGGGGCCAACACCCACGGTCATCACATGGTCACAATAGAAGATAGTTTATAAGCCAGCTGATGCTCAGCTTCGGAGCTAATGTTGCCACAAAAAATACCGGTTTCATGTGGGTATTTTTCAAATTGTGCTTTCTTGGCTGGCTCTGAAAGACTCTTGGGTTCCGAATGTTTTTAATTGACTCACAATAAGGTTTACCCTAGCATGTCTGTCAAGTGGCCACATTATCTTAAGTTCCACTGCACTCTATAATTAGTTATATAGGGCCACATGCATCAACGAGAAAACTGGTCGCAAACGGGCAGATTAGCAGAATCTGCCCCTTTGCGACCGGTATTTTTGCATTTGGGATGCATCATCCCAAATGCAATAATCGCAATTTAAGGAATCTCTAAATAGCGATTCCTTAAATTGCGATTGCATTTAAGGAATCCCAAATTGAGATACCTTAAATGCAATGCATTAAAGTTAAAATATTAGCGATTTCGCTAATAGGGGGAGCAAATTACCATGAAGTTGAACTTCATGGTAATTTACCAAAACTTTGAAAAATGCACTTTTGTGCATTTTTCAAAGTTTCATGTTGCGCACACACATGCCCTTAGAGCATGTGTGTGCAACATATGTGCACAGATCAATTTCAGGGGTGCAATAGGGTGTCATTTTGACACCCTTGCACCCTTGAAATTGCATGAGCAATTTGCAAGTACCTACTGGTACTCGCAATTTGCTCATGCAATCTCCAAATCATTCCTATGGGCCTGGAGGCCCATAGGAATGAATGGGACGGCATTCCTTAATTGCGACTCGCAATTTGCGAGTCGCAATTAAGGAATTTGTAGGAATCGCTATTTTTATAGCGATTCCTACATGCATAGGCTTTTGCAATTCCTTAATTGCGATTCCTTAAAAATCGCAATTAAGGCATCGCAAAAGTCTTTGTTGATGCATGTGCCAGATAGGGCTTTTTATGCCACTTATGCTGAATACAGCATTTGTGCAAGCTGCTCTAAAGCAATACTGTGCCACTACATTCAATTTAGATTTTGCTTTGCATTCTAGCACTTGTCAGTCTATTTATTCCAATATATACTAAGGACTTCAAGTGCCAGAATGCAAAGAACAACTGTATTTGTAGACCTACTCACACGTATGAAATCAAAAAACTTAAGGGCTGATGGTCTCGAAGTGTTTGCTTGTTTCTACAAAGCTTTATGTTTTCTTCACTTACTCCATGTAAGCAACATTCCTTCAATTAAGTGGTAAGATAAGGGGTGCACAGTGAGCTGAATGTGTCAGCTGCTATATACAGTAATGGAAAGTTTACAAATTCAAATCCCAGCAAGGCCAACTCAAGACTTATATCCTTCCAAGGTTTGTACAATTAAATTTTTTAATAGTAACGTCCTTTTATTTTCAGCACTTAAAATTGCATTAATATGGTATGATACTTTGATACACTGTATAACACACATTGCCATTATTATTTTATTCCTAACAATACATGGAAAATATTTTTTTTTACAAAAATAATTCCATTGTTTTCCCAATAGTTGCCTACTAAACCTCTTAACTGTTAAAAGGAATGGCATGCTCCTGTCCACTTTTCAAGGTAAAAATTCAGCAGTTAAAATTGTTCTCACTAGCAAATTACTTTCAAACCTTGTGTATTACTGGCTCTAAATTAAATTAAAATTTTCCCTTTAGAAGACTTGTACATTGTTTGTTCTGTGGCCAAAATAATTTCCAGAACAGCCACAGGAGAACTTGGGAGGAGGTCGGTGATCTAGCATAAGTACATTGGGATGCTTGCAGCACTTTTAAGGCTGTTTTTACACTACTGCAGTAGCAAAATACGGTAATTAGTTTAAATTGTTTCACTACATTGATGTGACTGCTTTTTTTCTACAGATAAAATGTGTCACACAAAGTGTCACACATAAAGAATTAAAATGTCACACATAAGCACACAGCAATCATGAAAATGTCACTTATGGGAGCTGACAACTTGGCAGTTGTGAGTGACATTCTATGCCCAACTCACTGTGCTGGTGAGGAGAAATGTGACATGTGTCCCCTGACCGGAGAGTGTGTTGTTAAGTGTGACTCTTGAAGGCTACAGTTCACTCCAAAAAAGTGTAGTGTTCTCTATCGTTGTTGCAGGCTAAACATGTACATGAGACGTAACATGGTTACCCAATTCACATTTTAAAAGATGTGGTGTTATTAAAAAAAACAAAATATGGATAAGCTGCGCATGCTAATGAGCATTCTGACCCAACAAGTCACATGGTTTGCCAAAGAATTAGCATAACTCAAAAGCAATTGGTTTCTATATGTAGGTGGTAATGACAAGACAACACAGTAGATTTGCATTCCTTTCTGCTGGGACGTGTGTAGTACCTTTTTACTTGACATGGAATACTTTGTGCTGATCTTATTAGTCTGTCTCTGTATAAATCCCCACATAAGGTTTTTCTACTGTGGGAGATATGAGTTCAGCAGCAGGTTGTTGGGTCCACATCTGCTTGTGTGTTAAGCCTTATTTTCAGTTTGCATCTGACGTTATTTTGTGTGCTATAAGCAGGACCACGAATTGTCATTCTGCAGCATGTGCTGCATAATTATGGCAGTGGAGGTTTCTTTGTTGGGGTGTGGGGGCGTATGTCTGATAGCGTGTGTGTGTGAATTTGATTTCTGGGGGAGACTGTCTCTGCTGGGTGTTCTTTCTGCAGAGTTGGACTGGCCTAAGAGTATAGGGCAATCTGACAGTGCCAGATGGACCGGTTCGACAAGTCAGTGCATGGGATATTTTTTTGGGCAGTATGTTGGCCTGTATTCTGTTCTACTGCTGCTTGGGTTCGTGGTTACTGTTGTTTTCCATGATCATATTACTGCAAACATTGACTACAACAAAAACACAAATGTATGTAGTCTACCATACCGTAAGATAACTATACACCATCACCACGTCTTCACAAGTTAAAATATGCCCCGATTTGCAAATGTGGGCCAGTTGTTAGCTATCTAGGGGCTGCTCTTCTTTTGGTGCCTGTGCTGGAACTTATTATGTGTTCCAGTCTGTGGTTATACTGAATAAACAGCTACCTATGTCATTATCTTATGAAATCTCTATATTGATGTCATAACTACATTTTCACTATTGCTTTATTAACAATCTTGCTTTCTTAAATGTTTGAAAATGCCTCACTTGCCTGCTCTTTTTTCAAAATTTTCTTGGTTGGAGAACAACGCCAAATTCCTCTTATGACGGTTGGGCATGCGAGCTATGCTCACATGCCATAGGGCACTCATCCCGAACTTTTACGACTCACCACTTTCAAATGTCACCAGCCACCACTGTTGTCACATCAGTCTGGCGGAGCAATAGCAGGACCGAACCGGAGGCTTTAGGGAATGGGAACAGGGACTCAATCTCATGGAGCTAGGCGTGGAGGTGGCGCAATGACGGGGGGAGGGCCGTCGGGCTGAACCAACAGGGGGGCTCAAGCCTCATGATGCTCGGGGATGTAGAAACACCTTTGGTCCTCTTCTCCACGCCCCATGGGCAACGGGTGCAGAGGTGTCTTAATGCATCAGGTTTCCTTCCCAGGAGCAGTAGCGGTAGAGGGGGCTTCACTGTGGACGAAACCACGGTTGACTCGGTCCCTTGAGGGCTGGGGGACCATGTTGACACCGTTGGCCCACTTCTACTCACGCTTGGAGCGACTGGTGCAGTGGTGTCTTCAGGTGTTGGGTTTCTACGGCCACAAAGTCCTCACAGGAGTCTTTGGTTGCCTGCAGAATGCAGGGAAGCAGGTCCGCTACTTCTCGGGAGGTCTTGTTCCTGGTAAGAGGCCCTAGTGTGAAGCACCAACCTATCAGAAAAGATGGTCAGGAAGAAGGCTTACATGACAGAGCCTGCAATTCGCTCACCCTCGTGCTGGAAGTTATGGCCACTAAAAAGGCTGCTTTGATGGTAAACAGCCAGAGGGGGCATATGTACAGAAGTTCGAACGGAGCACACATCAGGAAAGTGAGAACCAAATTAAGGTCCCACTGAGGCATGATGAAAGGGGCAGATGGAAACAAAGACCCCTTAAGACATCTATTTACAATAGGGGATTTAAATAAAGAGGGTTGGTCTGGCAACCTGAAGGAGGCAGACAGAGCCGAAAACTACCCTTTGAGAGTGCCCCAAGCAGAGCCCTGCTGGACAAGAGCCAAAATAAAGAGAAGGACATGAGAGAGGGAAGCAGAAAGAGGATCAATTGATAATTCTGTACAATATTTTAAAAATTTCTGCCACCGGCAGATGTACACGGTTTTGGTAGAGGGATGCCTGGCTTCCAAAATAACATTACAGACTTCAGGAGGAAGATTGAGTGCTGTCAACTGCCACTTCTCAATCTCCACGCAAGAAGGCATAGAGTTGACAGGTTCGAGTGGGGGACCCTCCCCTGCTGCCACGACAGAAGATCCTCCAGATGACGCAGCCAGTGTGGAAGATCGATGCTCAGTTGGAGAAGCTCGGGATACCAAACGCTCCATGCTCAGGCTGGAGCCAAAAGAATGACTTGGGCCTGGTTGCTCCTGATCTTCTTGAGCACTCTGGACAGGAGTGATATTGGCGGAAAGGCGTACATGGGGCCTGAGCTCCACTCGAGATGAAAAGCGCTGGAAACTCCAGCACGCAAAACTGCTGACATTGTGTATTCTCAGTGGAGACAAACAGATCTATTCAAGGCTCTCCCTGCTGCTGATAAAGACATTGCGCACCTTCGGATGGAGACGCCATTCGTGATCCGCTAGGCATGGACTGATGAGTTTGTCTGCCCTGGCTTTCAGAGGACCTGCCAGGTGTTGAACCACCAGGGAGATGCCTTGCTGTTTCAGCCACGTTCAGAGATGCAAATGCAAGGCCTCTTGAAAAAGGGTCCACGACCCCACCCTGCCTGTTGCAGTACCACATGGCAGTGGTGTTGTCCATGAACACTTGAAGCAGCTTCCCCTTGAATGAAGGAAGAAAGGCTTTCAATGCCAAGCGTATCGTTCATAGCTCCACCAAGTTAATGTGGAGTCCGGATTCCACCGGAGAACAGAGTCCTCTGATCTTCACCTCTGCCAGATGGCTGCCCCATCCCAGGAGTGAAGCATCTGTCACTACTGTGTGGTCTGGTTGGGAAAGGGAGAGGAGTCTGCCTCTGACCCAATTGCAGTCTGTTAGCCACCATTGCAGGTCCCGTCCAGTTCTCGCCGAGATCTGGACCATGTCGGAGAGATTCCCCTGATGTTGTACCCACTGGAATTTCATGTCCCACTGCAGAGCCCGCATATGCCATCTGGCATTTGTCATTAGCAGGATGTAGGAGGCCATGTGGCCAGGAGCCTCAGAGTCCTGCTCACCAAAATTCAGGATAGAGGCTGGGCCAGCTGTATCATAGCCTGAATATCCTAGATTTGCTGTTCGGGGGATAGGCCCAAAACTGCACCATACACAGAACAGCTCAGATGAAAAGGAGGGTCTAAGAGGGAGTCAGGTGTGACTTCGTACTGCAGAAGGTTTACCAAAGTCTGGAGGTCGGCGACGACAGCCTGGGGTGAAATCGCCTTCAACAGTCAGTCGTTGAGATAGGGAAAGACTGCAATCCCTGATCTGTGCAGATGAGCGGCAATAACCTTGGTGAACACCCGAGGGGTGCTGGTAGCACGGTGAACTGAAAGTGCTGTGAGCACTGTGAACTGCAGGTAAAACCTGTGGGCAGGTAAGACGGGAATGTGGAAGTATGCATCTGGCAAGTCCAACGCTACCAGCCAGTCTCCCGGGTAGATTGGAGCTAGAACTTGAGCGAGCCTGAGCATTTTGCATTTTTCCTTTTCAGGTAGATATTGAGAGGGTGCAGATCTAGGAGAGGATGATGGCCTCCGTCCTTTTTGGACATCAGAAAGTAGAGTGAATTACCAACCACCAGAAAGTAGAACGAATTAACAACCACAACCTACTCCTGGCATTGACACCCTCTCTATGGTGTCCCGTTTCCTGGCCGAGTAAGGAGAGATAGTCCTCCGTCAGCCTGTCACACAAGGGTACCATGGGTGGAAGGGTAGTCACAGAGGGGAGGGAATAGCCCCTTCAGACCGTCTGGAGAACCCAGCGGTCTAATGTTATCGACCTTCAGTGGTGCAGGTGATTGCGTACCCTGCCTCCCACTGGTTGCCCATGATGTTTGGAGGGCAAACTAAAGATGTTTGGAGGTTGCTGCTGCTGGGGTGGCAGACTGGTCCGACCTCTGGCTGCCGGGCACATTAGGTCTGGGGGAAACGCATCCTCAGCCATGCTGAGGCTAGGGAGTTTGTGTGCCGTGGTGGCTAGGCAGTAAAGACGAGGCTAGAAGCCCCTTCCGTGGTCACGAAAGGAGTGGAAGGTGGACTGGGGTTGGCGGGGGCGCCACGGAAAGGCCCGAAGCCCTGGCTGTAGCTCTGCTATCCCTGAGGCTCTCCAGCGCTGAGTCCTCCTTGTCTTTAATGAGATGGGAGTCATTAAAGGGCATGTCCATAAACGTCGCTTTGGCATTCCCTGAAATGCCAGTCGTCTTTGGCCAGGCGTAGTGTTGTAAGACCATCGATGAAGAAACTGCTCTGCTTAGTGAGTTGGCTGTGTCCAGCCCACATCGGATTGTAAACTTAGCTGCATCTCTCCCATCCGCTATAGCTTGGGAGAGTATGGCCTGGGCCTCCTCTGGGACCAAATGGGTAGCATCTGCACAACTGAATACCAAAGTGCATGGGCGTAACACCTCAAAAGGCAAGTAATGTTCAAGGACCACAGTGCCAGGCTGGCGGAAGAAATTTGTTCTTGCCTAAGGTGTCCAGCCTTTTGGATTCCCTATCTGGTGGGGTGGTAGGTGTAGGAGAGTAGGGTCTGCAATCCTATGATCACCCAGATTTTTTGCCTTTGCTTCATTGGTTTACGACTTTCTCCGGCTGTGGGCCTGCCAATCAGACCCACAGCCTAGCTGTTCTCTCTCGAAATTAACACACATGTACATTAGGTGCATCCACTAATTGGAACTGGGCCGCCTTGTCAGTCCCTGTCTCAGCATACCACAGGTATCCAGGGCATCGGTGTACCCAGGGCCTACCAGGGGCTGAAGCATGTATTATGCCACCCCTGGAATGGCCGCCCAAATCTGACACAACTGGCTGCACGACAGCTGGGGCCACGTGGTGTAATCACCCGTTGCTGTAGGTGTAGTATTCCTACACCTAAACCCTAAAATGGACACATGGATTCCTATCAGTCACTCCTATAGCAGGCCTTATCAATCCTGAAGGCAGAGTGCCGGGAATCATGTGGGACGGTGCTCTGGCGCGAGCTGAGCCCGTCGACGGCTTGCGGAACCAAGTCCTAATAGCCGTTCCATGGTGACGCGGGCCAACTACTTTTAATGCATTATAATCCTTGCGGTTATTTGCTAACTTTGGCATCACATCACCTACACATGTCGAGTAAGGTGTCATACGAATGGGAATACGAACCCCTCGCCAGTCCTGGCGACGGGGTTAGCATTCCCCCCTTTTAGAGGGACACGACATGGAAGTAACCTTGAACCCCGGTTAAAGTTGACTCAAGCCTCAGCATCACAAAATGGATGCTGCCACCAGACACAAGTCTGACCTCCTGCTGCTGGGGGACCTTCCAGCAAGGGGAGCTTGGACAAAGGGTTTCCTGTCGAGGGCGGTGTTAGCACCATCCCAGACAGGGTTTGTGTATCCCAGGTAGGCAGGGCTGAAAGGAAGGTGATTGCAAGTGGCACCCCGGTGCTCACTGTGCATAGCCCGGCTCAAACCAGTTTCGGGGGCACACCAGCCCCTGAGCTGGCGGGAAGCCGGACAAAGGATAGGGGTGTAACCACCCCCCTCCTGGCTCCACCCATAGGTAGAACCTAGTCACGGGCCAGCCCCTTTTCTTAGAATAAAGGTAGGAGCGAGTCCCCTTCCCAAATTGGATAATCAGATAATCGGATAACTCCGAATCACGAACCACTTTCCACGAAAGGAACTCTTGACTATTTCTGAAGACTCTCCCTTGTGGCTAAGGAGTAGCCACCCTGCACCAGCAGGCACCACCTAAGCGCTTGCGGTTTGCTGTACGTCTCCTACGGATCAAGACTGCCCAGCTCGACGAGACCCGAGTTCCCTGCCATCTCTGACCTTTTACCTACCTCATCAGCCCAGCTGAGAGTCGTAGGTGTGACGAGACCTGCGGGACCGGCTATCTTCAGAACCTGCACGACGCTTATCTAGCACGCCCACCGAGGGACCCTCGAGTGAGTGCACCTAGGGTTTGAGAAGCCCTAAAACCCTGAGCAGCTCCAGCATCGAAGTCTGTCTCCCCAGCATCCACGAGATCTGCGTGGGGGCCCTTCCGCTTCTTGCTGTTCCCAGCGTTGTCCGACCACTTGCCGACCGGCTTGTGGCCCTCTTCACGACGCTCCAAGATTATTTGCATCACCGGTCTGGTTGCTCCAGACTGGCTCTGGCTCCCCTTCAACAGAGGAGTACCACGGACCCTCCTGGTCCACTCCCGACGCCATCTGGACTCCCCCGCTTGGGTTGCCACTGCCAAGATCCGCTGCCCCTTCCTGGGCCCAGCATCATCGACAGCAGACACCTTCGTGGGACAGCTCGCCCTCCATCCTGGTCGCCGCCGCGCCTCCCGGTCCGAGGAACAGCCGAGTCCGACGTCACCCACTCACCTGGTCGAGGTGACTTCAGCCGGTACCCCCCTGGTACCCACACGATCGCTGGCTAGCGGTTGAGAACTGAGTCCCCTCTGCTTTCAGGTTTCCTTCACCACCGATCCAGGCTTGGATCGCTCTGAACATCGTCACTGGTCGCCTGCCAGCAACTTCTTCTTTCAGGCTCCTGAGACTACACGAGGACTCCCGACATCTTGCCGAACTTCACGCAGCCGCAGCCTCCGGGCTAGGTAACTCGAGCATCTCGGTGCTCCATCGCAGGCTCGCTCTACAAGTGTCCAGTTCCTTTTTCGTTTAGTCCCACTGATCGGAACACTCCGGAATCAGTACCTCCAGACTCTAACCATTCGCATTTCACTGTTAGTGTAGATGGTTTCTCGTGCCCCTCGGGCATTTGTGTAAATTGTGCAACTGAAGTATTTTCCTAAGAGTTTTGTAGTGTGCTTAGCTCCCTGACTCATAAAGAGCCAGGGTAGTCTTGTTATAAATAAATATCCTTTTATTTTCATAACAACTTGTGTGGAGTCCTTTCACTTGGTGTTCAAGGGGTATATGTGATGGTAAACAGCTGGCTTAACACGCCCTCTAGAGTTTAGCCTAAGACTGCTCGTATCCACGCTACTAGGATAGCTGGTCTATAAGGTTGACTTACAACCAATCATCAATAAGGGTCGTTTGGAATGATACACAGTGATCACTAGAATAGTGAGCACTACATATCAGGCCAACTTCTCACATTGGTGAGCAGCGGTTGGGATTTGAGCTTGCTGTTGTTTTACCACACACGTATCCTAAGAATATCGCAGTGAAAGATCACATAAGTACCCAGGTACATATAACTTAACTTAGAATACTCCGAGTTCTACTGAGCCGGCTGTTGTAGTGTAACAGGGCTTAGCACACCCTGACTACAACTCTTAGCAAGGGATCAGTAGGTAAACCCATAGTGTAGGTAGGTGCAACACTTACACCCCACTAGAAAAGCATGTCGGTCCACGGAGAGTCTGCAGGGACTCCCTTAGTGGTCAGTGACCCTCCACAGGTCGTGTCACGATATGCAACTCTTAGCTTCAAGGAGATGAGACAACTGTGTGCCTCCAGGAAGCTAAACCAGGGTTCTAACCCTACCATCGCAATACTGATAGGTCTCTTAGAGGCGTACGATGCTAGGAGGTCCTCTAACCCAGGTCCCCCCAGTGCAGATGGGAACATGCCTCCCTTAGAGGGAACCCTCGGTGACCCAGACCTCGACCTCCACACAGAGGAGGAGGACGAGGACGAGTTATCGGGAGACGAGGCAGACAAAGGTCCAGTGGTAGTCGGCAGGCTTACAAGGACCAACTTAAGCAGGCATGAGAATGGAACTGGGGGAGCCCCGGGCCCACGCTCAAGCAGGCTTAACCTTGGGAACGGACGAGCTAGGTCTCTCTCCAGAGGCTCTGGCAGATCGGTTCATACACATGTCTCTCAGGTACCTTCTCAGAGAGGAATGACTTCCCCTCAGAGGAGGGAGCATGAAGCGAAAATGCGGGAGGTCAATCTGAGGATCGAGCGGGAAGAACTTGCCCTCGCCAAAGAAAGACTTGCCTTGGCCCGAGAGCAGAAATGAAGTGGGTTAGACCCCACTGGTGGCAGCATTCTCAATAGAGAGAAAGACAGGGGTATAGACACTAGACACCTGAGTAAAATAGTGCCCCCCTTTAAACAAGGGGACGACATCCACAAGTGGATAACTGCCTTGGAGAGGGCCTGCACTGTCCAGTGCGTCCCCCCAAGTCAGTGGGCAGCTATACTGTGGCTTTCCTTTGAAGGTAAAGGAAGGGACAAGCTCCTCACTACAAGAGCTGAGGATGCTAACAACTACCAAGTCCTGAAGAACACACTGATTGATGGGTTCGGCTTAACCACGGAACAGTACCGGGTGCTGTTCCGGGACACCCAGAAAATTCAGTCTCAGGATTGGGCTGACTTTGTCGATTGTGCCACTAAGGCTTTGGAAGGCTGGTTGCTGGGTAGCAAGGTTACTGATTACACAGGATTGTACAATCTTATCATGCGAGAACAGATTTTAAACAACTGTCAGAACCAATTGTTGCATCAGCACCTTGTCGACTCGGATCTGACCTCTCCCCAAGAATTGGGAAAGAAGGCAGACAGATGGGTCAGAACAAGGGTCAAGCAGAACCAGAATCAGAACCAGGGTGGTCAGAAGAAAGCAGACCAAAAGGGTAACAAGAACGAACAAAATGACCAGAAGTCTTCGACAGGTCCCCAACAAACCAAAGAGGGTGGGGGTCAGGCTTCACAGAAGAAGAAGACTCAAGAAGGCCAGTCAAAAAGGTGGTGCCAATACTGTAAAAGTAAGACTCACTGGTTTAGTGAGTGCACCAAGAAAGGAGGGCAAACTCCTGCCACTGCAGCCCCTAAGGCACCTGCGCCCCCTAGTACAGTCAGCAGTGGTAGTGCGCCTCCCAAGGCATTAGTTGGGTTAACCTTGGGAACCGAGGGGAGTGACGACTTAGTCGGCACGCTCACTCAGGCCGTCCTTGTCTGTACAGGGGATATGGATATGTCCCCTGATGCCAGTCCCAATACTTTGGGCAAATACAGACAGACACCTTTGATAAATGGAAAAGTGGCTCAGGCCTACAGGGACACGTGTGCCAGTGTCACCATGGTGACGCCTAACTTCGTGGACCCTGGACAGATCATGCTAGGTACCAGTTACCTAGTGACCAATGCCAGCAACGTCACTACCAATCACAGTATGGCAGTTGTTGATTTCTCCTGGGGAGGGGTAAGTGGCCCGAAAAAGGTTGTGGTTAGTTCAGACCTCCCCGTAGAATGTCTGTTGGGCAATGATTTGGAAACGTCACAATGGTCAGAAGTGGAGCAGAGGACTCACATGGAGATGTTAGGCTTGCCAGCACATGTCCTTGCTGTGACCAGGTCACGGGCCAAAAGATGCCCCACTGAACAGGTGCTGGATCCTGGAAGAACGGACCAGACACCTTCCAAGAAAAGGAGCAGTAAGGGTAAGGCTTCACCTTCCCCCTTGCCCCAGGTCGTGGATCAAGTCTCTGAGGAGGCTGACCTTAAAGAACTGAGGGAAACTGAGCCGCAAGAGCTTGAACCTGGTCAGGTTGAGTTTCTGGGCTCAGGGGGGCCCTCCAGGGAAGACCTGGGGAAGGCACAGTTAGACTGCCCCTCACTTGAACCCCTCAGACAGCAGGCCACTG
The DNA here is from genome assembly GCF_964204655.1 of Triturus cristatus. Classification (NCBI taxonomy): domain Eukaryota; kingdom Metazoa; phylum Chordata; class Amphibia; order Caudata; family Salamandridae; genus Triturus; species Triturus cristatus. Next base: position 804,020,322 of record NC_140592.1, on the reverse strand, counting down.
CTGAGGCTGCCGGGAACGCCACAGGTACCCACAAAGTGTACTGGGACGATGGACTCCTGTACTCCGAGGCAAGAGACCCCAAACCTGGTGCGACCAGGAGGCTGGTCATCCCCTTGTCTCTGAGAGGTTTCCTTCTCACCTTGGCCCACGAGATTCCCCTTGCAGGTCACTTAGGCCAGAATAAGACTTGGGACAGAATTGTTCCACACTTTCACTGGCCCCACATGTCCGAAGATACGAAGGAGTTTTGCCGCTCCTGTGTCACTTGCCAAGCCAGTGGTAAGTCAGGTGGCACGACAAAGGCCCCCCTCATACCACTACCAGTGGTGGGGGTACCCTTTGAACGGGTGGGGATCGACATTGTCGGACCAATGGAACCCCAGACAGCATCAGGGCACAAGTTTATACTGGTGGTGGTGGACCACGCCACCAGGTATCCTGAAGCTATTCCCCTTAGGACCACTACAGCACCTGTGGTGGCACGGGCCCTACTTGGAGTGTTCTCCAGAGTGGGCTTCCCTAAGGAGGTCGTCTCAGACAGAGGTGCAAACTTCATGTCGGGATATCTGACTGCTATGTGGAAGGAATGTGGTGTCAACTACAAGTTCACCACACCCTATCACCCACAATGCAATGGGCTTGTTGAGAGATTCAACAGGACCCTAAAAGGGATGATTCACGGACTACCTGAAAAGCTTCGGCGGAGATGGGATGTCCTGATACCCTGCCTCTTGTTCGCCTACAGAGAGGTCCCGCAGAAGGGGGTTGGCTACAGCCCTTTTGAGCTTCTGTTCGGACATCCTGTAAGGGGACCCCTTTGTTTGGTAAAGGAAGGATGGGAGAGACCTCTCAGAAAGCCGGCATCAAACATTGTGGACTATGTGCTCGGTCTCCGCTCGCGGATGGCGGAGTACATGGAAAAGGCGTCTAAAAACCTGGAGGCGAGCCAAGAATTACAGAAAGCTTGGCACGACCAAAAGGCTGTCCTGACTGTGTACCAGCCTGGACAGAAGGTGTGGGTGCTGGAGCCAGTGGCCCCAGCAGCACTCAAAGACAAATGGTCTGGGCCCCACACGATCATTGAGCAAAAGGGAGAGGTCACCTACTTGGTAGACCTGGGAACTCCCCGGAGCCCCCACAGGGTGCTCCATGTAAACAGGCTCAAGACATATGTCGACAGGGAGGGCATGGGCTTGCTCATGGCCACAGATGAGGGACAGGAGGAGGAGAGTGACCCTCTCCCAGACCTGCTCTCTCAGAACCCTGACGATGGATCAGTAGATGGTGTTGTCTTTTGCGGCAGCCTCTCTGGCTATCAACAAGAGGATTGTAAACAGGTTCTTCAATCCTTTCGACATATGTTCTCTCTGACACCCAGTCAGACCAAGTGGTGTACCCATGAGGTCGACACTGGGGACAGTCTGCCCGTAAAGAGTAAAATCTATCGGCAACCTGATCATGTCAGAGACTGCATCAAGACAGAGGTGCAGAAAATGTTGGAGCTGGGAGTCATTGAACCCTCGGACAGCCCCTGGGCTAGTCCCGTAGTGCTCGTGCCGAAACCTCACACCCAGGGCGGTAAGAAAGAGATGAGGTTTTGCGTGGACTACAGAGGCCTCAATGCGGTCACTAAGACTGACGCCCACCCGATACCAAGAGCAGACGAACTTATCGACCGGTTGGCCTCGGCCAACTACTTAAGTACGTTTGACCTGACAGCTGGGTATTGGCAAATCAGGTTAGCTGAGGAGGCCAAGCCCAAAACAGCATTTTCTACCCCGGGTGGGCATTATCAGTTCGTGGTAATGCCCTTTGGTTTGAAAAATGCACCTGCCACCTTCCAAAGGCTGGTGAATCGAGTTCTCACTGGGTTGGACGACTTCTGTGCGGCGTATCTGGACGATATCGCTGTCTTTAGCTCCACCTGGGAGGATCACCTGGTCCACCTGAGGAAAGTGTTAGAGGCCCTGCAGAAGGCAGGCCTCACTATCAAGGCCACCAAGTGCCAGATAGGGCAGACACAGGTTGTATACCTGGGCCACCTTGTAGGTGGAGGCCAGGTTCAACCATTGGAGAGCAAAATACAGGCCATCCAGGACTGGGCTCCTCCAACCACCCAGACTCAGGTTCGAGCTTTCTTGGGCCTGACTGGTTATTACCGGAAATTTGTCAGAAATTATGGATCCATTGTGACCCCGCTAAACGACCTGACAAGTAGAAAGATGCCAAAAAAAGTTCAGTGGACAGCAAGCTGTCAGAAGGCATTCGATGACCTAAAGCAGGCCATGTGCACAGCACCTATCCTAAAGAGTCCAGACTACTCCAAACCATTCATTGTCCAAACAGACGCTTCGGAGCTGGGTGTGGGAGCTGTTCTATCGCAACTGAATTTTGATGGTCATGACCAGCCCATAGCTTTTATTAGCAGGAGGCTGACCCCCAGAGAGAAGAATTGGTCAGCTATTGAGAGGGAGGCCTTTGCTGTGGTTTGGGCCCTGAAGAAGTTGAGGCCATACTTGTTTGGCACTCACTTCAAGATTCAGACCGACCACAAGCCCCTCTTGTGGCTAAATCAAATGAAGGGTGAAAACCCCAAACTACTTAGGTGGTCCATTTCCCTACAGGGGATGGACTTCACAGTGGAGCATAGACCTGGCACTGATCATGGCAATGCAGATGGGCTCTCCAGGTATTTCCACTTAGAGCAAGAAGACTCACCTGGTCAAGGTTAGCTTATTGTCCCAAAGTTTGGGGGGGGTCATGTAGGAGAGTAGGGTCTGCAATCCTATGATCACCCAGATTTTTTGCCTTTGCTTCATTGGTTTACGACTTTCTCCGGCTGTGGGCCTGCCAATCAGACCCACAGCCTAGCTGTTCTCTCTCGAAATTAACACACATGTACATTAGGTGCATCCACTAATTGGAACTGGGCCGCCTTGTCAGTCCCTGTCTCAGCATACCACAGGTATCCAGGGCATCGGTGTACCCAGGGCCTACCAGGGGCTGAAGCATGTATTATGCCACCCCTGGAATGGCCGCCCAAATCTGACACAACTGGCTGCACGACAGCTGGGGCCACGTGGTGTAATCACCCGTTGCTGTAGGTGTAGTATTCCTAAACCTAAACCCTAAAATGGACACATGGATTCCTATCAGTCACTCCTATAGCAGGCCTTATCAATCCTGAAGGCAGAGTGCCGGGAATCATGTGGGACGGTGCTCTGGCGCGAGCTGAGCCCGTCGACGGCTTGCGGAACCAAGTCCTAATAGCCGTTCCATGGTGACGCGGGCCAACTACTTTTAATGCATTATAATCCTTGCAGTTATTTGCTAACTTTGGCATCACATCACCTACACATGTCGAGTAAGGTGTCATACGAATGGGAATACGAACCCCTCGCCAGTCCTGGCGACGGGGTTAGCATTCCCCCCTTTTAGAGGGACACGACATGGAAGTAACCTTGAACCCCGGTTAAAGTTGACTCAAGCCTCAGCATCACAAAATGGATGCTGCCACCAGACACAAGTCTGACCTCCTGCTGCTGGGGGACCTTCCAGCAAGGGGAGCTTGGACAAAGGGTTTCCTGTCGAGGGCGGTGTTAGCACCATCCCAGACAGGGTTTGTGTATCCCAGGTAGGCAGGGCTGAAAGGAAGGTGATTGCAAGTGGCACCCCGGTGCTCACTGTGCATAGCCCGGCTCAAACCAGTTTCGGGGGCACACCAGCCCCTGAGCTGGCGCGAAGCCGGACAAAGGATAGGGGTGTAACCACCCCCCTCCTGGCTCCACCCATAGGTAGAACCTAGTCACGGGCCAGCCCCTTTTCTTAGAATAAAGGTAGGAGCGAGTCCCCTTCCCAAATTGGATAATCAGATAATTGGATAACTCCGAATCACGAACCACTTTCCACGAAAGGAACTCTTGACTATTTCTGAAGACTCTCCCTTGTGGCTAAGGAGTAGCCACCCTGCACCAGCAGGCACCACCTAAGCGCTTGCGGTTTGCTGTACGTCTCCTACGGATCAAGGCTGCCCAGCTCGACGAGACCCGAGTTCCCTGCCATCTCTGACCTTTTACCTACCTCATCAGCCCAGCTGAGAGTCGTAGGTGTGACGAGACCTGCGGGACCGGCTATCTTCAGAACCTGCACGACGCTTATCTAGCACGCCCACCGAGGGACCCTCGAGTGAGTGCACCTAGGGTTTGAGAAGCCCTAAAACCCTGAGCAGCTCCAGCATCGAAGTCTGTCTCCCCAGCATCCACGAGATCTGCGTGGGGGCCCTTCCGCTTCTTGCTGTTCCCAGCGTTGTCCGACCACTTGCCGACCGGCTTGTGGCCCTCTTCACGACGCTCCAAGATTATTTGCATCACCGGTCTGGTTGCTCCAGACTGGCTCTGGCTCCCCTTCAACAGAGGAGTACCACGGACCCTCCTGGTCCACTCCCGACGCCATCTGGACTCCCCCGCTTGGGTTGCCACTGCCAAGATCCGCTGCCCCTTCCTGGGCCCAGCATCATCGACAGCAGACACCTTCGTGGGACAGCTCGCCCTCCATCCTGGTCGCCGCCGCGCCTCCCGGTCCGAGGAACAGCCGAGTCCGACGTCACCCACTCACCTGGTCGAGGTGACTTCAGCCGGTACCCCCCTGGTACCCACACGATCGCTGGCTAGCGGTTGAGAACTGAGTCCCCTCTGCTTTCAGGTTTCCTTCACCACCGATCCAGGCTTGGATCGCTCTGAACATCGTCACTGGTCGCCTGCCAGCAACTTCTTCTTTCAGGCTCCTGAGACTACACGAGGACTCCCGACATCTTGCCGAACTTCACGCAGCCGCAGCCTCCGGGCTAGGTAACTCGAGCATCTCGGTGCTCCATCGCAGGTTCGCTCTACAAGTGTCCAGTTCCTTTTTCGTTTAGTCCCACTGATCGGAACACTCCGGAATCAGTACCTCCAGACTCTAACCATTCGCATTTCACTGTTAGTGTAGATGGTTTCTCGTGCCCCTCGGGCATTTGTGTAAATTGTGCAACTGAAGTATTTTCCTAAGAGTTTTGTAGTGTGCTTAGCTCCCTGACTCATAAAGAGCCAGGGTAGTCTTGTTATAAATAAATATCCTTTTATTTTCATAACAACTTGTGTGGAGTCCTTTCACTTGGTGTTCAAGGGGTATATGTGATGGTAAACAGCTGGCTTAACACGCCCTCTAGAGTTTAGCCTAAGACTGCTCGTATCCACGCTACTAGGATAGCTGGTCTATAAGGTTGACTTACAACCAATCATCAATAAGGGTCGTTTGGAATGATACACAGTGATCACTAGAATAGTGAGCACTACATATCAGGCCAACTTCTCACAGTAGGGAAAGCGTGAGGATTTTCATGGGCAGTGGAACTTGGACCACTAACCTTTCCGGGGTAGGGTGTTGTGTGAAGAAACTGGGGTCTCCTGGGGCGGTGTGATGGCGGCGGGCAATTATCCTGTTCCCAGATGCCCCTGTGTAGGGCTTGGACCGAGCAGGACATCTGTATGGGTTTCATTAATGGGAGAAGCGGTTCTGAGGGGGTAACTCCCAGCTGAAGCATTCTGTCACGACTTTAGTCTCGACTGCCACTGAGGGCAGGCTAAGGCCCAGGACCTCAGATGCCCTTCTCACCACCATAGCAAAAGAGGCTCCCTTCTCCTTAGCAACAGTGGGAGGAGAGACCATGCTAGTATCTGGGGAAGTGTCCAGTCAACTAGCATTCGCAAATTCTTTACATCAGTCCATGTTAGGGTCTAGTGGCTGGTATTCATCAGGGTCCAGTGGCCCCTCCGATTCTAGCCCATAGACTCTGGTATGGTGGGTATGACTCCAGTCAGCGCCGGAGTCCTCATTGGGGGATGCCTCTCCAGGTCTGTGTCAGGGATGAGAAAGGGGATGGCCCCGCTGGCGCAGAGAGCGTCAACATCGAGACCAGCATTGGGGAAGGTCGAGGTGGTACGACCGGCGCTGGTCTGGACCATCCGTCTATCTAAGGGGCCCGAATGGGAATCAATTCTAATCTGGTGAAAATAGAATCTAAATGCATGATCCCAGGTAGATCTAGTTAGCTTGCTTTACCATATTTTAGTTAATCACTAAACAAACTTTTTAAATAACTGACACAATGGTTAAAAAATTGCAATAGTTGTTCATACCTGACAGTTCATTAGATCATATTGTAAACGTTCTCGCCAGGTGTCCCGGGAAATGCATGCTTTCTCCCAGCGTGAATTCACTTGTCGCAGCCTGTTCTGAAGCTCTTTTGACTCTGCACTGTCTGCCTGCTGAAAGTCTTTACTGCTCAGGTTAGCAGAGATCACTAAAGCTTTGTGGTTATCAAAAGCTTTTATGATATCCTAAAAAAGAGTAAAGTCTATCAATATTCAGTTTTTATTATGCAAAAGAAAGAAAAAATGAAAAGTGGACAAAACCATTGTGCTGGGTAAGGCACTGAAAAACAGAATGTGCTCTAAAAAGTAACTGTGAATGCGAGATTACATGAAAAATTTTATTGTTAAAAGAGGTGGGTTTTTTGTTATCGTGTATGCACTTACCTTAAGCTTTTTTACATTAGCCTCTGTCTCTTGCATGCTGCTTGCTGGTCTCTTTTTCTGTTGTTCATCTAAGTCAGCCTCAATTTTGTCCAACCAAGTAGTAATAGCTGAGAGGTCAGATGTTAGCTGTTGCCACTGCTGCTGGTTTTGTTTCTTCTGAAACTGGTTTCGCACCGCTTGTGCCTGAATGATTTCCCATCTTTCAATGACACCTGTGTACATAAAGCCAAATGTTACTTTACAGCATGCTCTATAAATATTTTTTTTCCTTCCATTCTAGTTCTTTCCAAAGTTTGTTCCTAACTAAAAAGGATTGGGAAAGAAAAGTCTAAACTTACTTAGACAGATATTTTAAAGTACAAATAATGGACCTAAAAGGCAATTGCTCATAAGGCATTGAGCTGCCAAAATAGTTCTCCCTTGAATGAAAAAGGATGAAAATCCCATACATAAACAACTTCCGTTGAAAATTGTATCCAACTTAAAATTGTCTGATGTGATCCATCAACACAGCCAATACTGCATCTTGTCAATTGAAGTTAAAAAGAAGGTCAAGTTCCTACAAAATGAAGCAAGCGATATCTAGGAGTACCCTCAGATACCAAGATACCAACATTAAAACTAATGTATTTTCTGATATATATATATATATATATATATATAGTATTTAATTTGGTGTGGGGGGGCATTTACATGAATCAAGATGGCTAAGTGAATAGTACAGAAGGTAGCTGACACCCTAAAAAGAGGTTAGAGGCCTCTAAGCATGCCCACTGTGAGCAAATGCTAATGACCAAAGGACAACAAGTGACTGAAGCTCATTCACTCTGATGAAATGAGCATAAAGGTACGTGGTGCAGGAGGCACTGGGATGGATTTAAAATGCGAACTGTAGACCATCATCAAACAAGATGTAAATACAGTGGAAGATTGTCAGCAAAAAATATAAAACTGTAGGTAACAAAAAAGTCAAGCATATCATTAAACGTCACTGGCATCTTCAATGTACAATTTCAGAGGTCCAGACTGTGTAGTTACTTTTGCCTTGGAAGCATATCATCTCATATCATGTCTTTTACCTGTTGAGATAATCTTCTTTTACTGTCACTTCAAGAAAAAAAGCAGAAGAGGAAATGGCATATTACCCTCCTCAAAGTTTCCTTGACATGTATGCACATGCTCCTTCTGAAGAATTTGAGGGATTCGTACTTGAGGCAACCGGCGTGAGGAGGACACCGCATAATCGCAATATATACACGTTGTCGACTTGAATGTTTGAAATATCCACTGCAGCATACTCCTCTAGAGAGAGAATACCCACGCCGGAGGACCGTGAGGGTCGGAATTAACACTGCACGATAATATATACTGATAGAAGCCGGTTCAGCCTTGAAAAAGTTGTATGTTAAATATTTGAAGGCGACGAAACACGTGTTGGCATTGGCTTTCCAACTGAATCACAGATATTAAATCAAGGACCAAGAGGAAAACTAAAGAACAAAGCTTCGCATCAGTTTTTTTGTACAGATTGTGTATTGAAGAATTACACGAGGACTACTGTGATGCTATGAATTTTGTGTGCTAAGGGATCAGTATGAATTGCTCCAAAGGAGTGTTAGGACACTTGACTTAGAACTCATACCAGAACAAGAATGAATAGAACATGAGAAATATATGGAGTAAGACCAACTTTTAGCAACATCTTAGAGGACTGAGGCAGGAATTTGTTCAAGTAGAGTTGGAAGAATTGACTGACTTGTGATATTTAGAGGTAGGGCATTCTAGATGAAAGCTGAAACACCTGAGAAGAGAGTTTCAGAACTAGGGAGGTTCTGAAGTTCGGTACTTGTAACTGTGGAAGTGCCGGCTTCAAAGTCTTCTTTCCCCACCAGCTACATAGTCTGATAAGGTTGTTGGTTGAGTATTAGTACATTTGGCAGGCTATCATACATTTGATTCTTGTCTTTACTGATAGCAAAAATATCATACAGTACAGATGTGACGTGCATAACTGTCAACGATTCGTTGAACTGTAATGGTAAAACCATGAGAGACAACAAAACACAACTTGGTTGGTTTATCTCCTAATAAACAAGGTAGCAGAACCATATGTCAGACAAGGTACTACACAAATGCTTTGTTTGTTTGATACAAAATATGTGTCATATGGAAAACATTCAACATTTTAAGAACATGCCAAAGAGCTTTAGAGAAAAGCAAAACTGTTCGAATAACGTCTTTTACCCGCCTCATGATAATAATAGAAGATAATGATCATGTACTTCACGCATCCCGCAGTTCTCAAAGTGTGCCTCCAAGAGATATTATACCTCCAGATTTTCAGCAAATGCTGCAACAATATGTGGCTCAGAAAGTGGTCTATTTAATTCTTTTGCAGTGTAATGAGCTTGTGCAACTTATCACATGATAACAAAACTGAACAAGCATGAAACCTGGGAAGTGGTTGCACGTGTTCCTATAGTACTCCAACAATCAAGTGTCCAGAAATCAAACATTAATAAAAAGTGTCTCTGAGTGATAACTATTAAAATCAGTTGGCAGGGTATGCTCAGACGTGAGTCCCTTGCTCACTTTGCCACTGGATTTAAGCAAGCCTGGCTGAAGACGGCTGAAATGCCAGAAACCGGTCCTAGGAAGCTTGTTTCCGGTCCAGGGAAGGCATGGCTTGGCAGTTCGGGCTGGACTGTTCCCATGAGGCACAGGGTCAGACTGATTTGCATATGGCCATGTCTGAACTGGGGTGGCAGAGTGGGCTGAAGAACGGTGATGGATCAAACCCAGATCTGTTGACTGGGTGTGAGTGTTTGATTGGTTCTGATGCTCCGTCCATCACCACCCTCTTTTGTACCGCTTGTTCGCCATAGTTGGCAGGGTATGCTCAGACGTGAGTCCCTTGCTCACTTTGCCACTGGATTTAAGCAAGCCTGGCTGAAGACGGCTGAAATGCCAGAAACCGGTCCTAGGAAGCTTGTTTCCGGTCCAGGGAAGGCATGGCTTGGCAGTTCGGGCTGGACTGTTCCCATGAGGCACAGGGTCAGACTGATTTGCATATGGCCATGTCTGAACTGGGGTGGCAGAGTGGGCTGAAGAACGGTGATGGATCAAACCCAGATCTGTTGACTGGGTGTGAGTGTTTGATTGGTTCTGATGCTCCGTCCATCACCACCCTCTTTTGTACCGATCATTTTATACCCAGACATAACCATGACAAGTGTTTATCAAGTGATGCACATCCTTCTTGTGCCTTGCAAAACACATATTTTAATTGAATTATGTGACATAATGTTGGATAATGCTAAAAATTCCAGGTTTATGAAGCATGCACTGTAAGCAGTGATTTCATGCAACTTCTTCCCTCCATGGGTTTTCTTAATGAAAGCACAAATTTGTTGTAGATCTTTTAGCTTGGACAGTTTTTTTTTCACTCGACCATAGGTGTGCATTGTGACTTCTTCACTAGTACCTTGCTGATTTTACATCAAAGAAGTGGCTGCCTGCCCATACACATACCACAATGTTCAAATTCAAATGCTGAAATTGCTCAAGATCCAGTCATACTATGAGTATATTACAACACACACTCTACCACTTGATAATTGGAGACCACGAAAAAGTGACTAGAGAATCTTAGGGATGGAGTGGGATCAATGATTTGAAAAAGGCAAGCAGTTAGCTCATAAATTAAAATTAGGGGATTGCTGTGAAAAGCTTTGGCTGCATTTTAAATGGGGTGGTTGTTCTCTGAATACTGTCACAATAGTCCACAAATTACTTAATATTAGCTGCAAAAATTACCTGCTTGTCTTTCCGGAACCTCAATCGTTATAAGTCCTTCATCATCTTTGAGGTCGTCACTGGGCACATGTTGAAAGCTCACATCACTGACACCAATATCAGGCTACAAAGACATAATTGTGTATAAAAAGCTTAACAGTCGAGCAGTTTTCAGATGACGTATAAAATGAATTATTAATAACAAAACGGTTATTAAGCATATACCTGGGTTTTAAGGCCTAATTTAGAGTAAGATGCTTATTGGAAATCTCCTGCGAAATGCTGAAAGGCAATCTGCAGTCACATTTTTTCTCCCACACAGATAGTAAGTAGAGTTGAGGAAATTTTACTGGTGGATTCTCCTCTATAATTAACTTGTTCTCCAGGGTCAGATGGTATTTCATTTACACTGAACTCTGAACCAGGCCCTAACTCATTTGCTGATTTCAAAGATATTTTTCTTTAATACTTGTAACATAAGGGTCTTGTTTTAATGGCATGCACTGGGTAAGCTGCTTTGCTTATTTTAAAACCTTATTATGAAAGGTTAGGAGCACACTGACAAATAGGGCACAGCACACAAATGAATTGTCATCTTGTAGGTCAAGATTAATGCTCTAAACTATTATCATTTTTTAACCAATTGGATATTTTATGCGAAACACTTCCTCTGTTCTGTAATTCATTTTGGGGATTAAGTCCAAAACAACACATCAAACTTTTTGATAAAGAGAACTCAGTCGCCAAAGAGCATAAAAATATTTTGCCATTAAAGCTTTCTTAGGAAAATGAAGCAAGCCAGTTCATAAACAACTTTTTTTAGCCAGTTCAACTCTAAACAGTAAATTTCGTCCCACTGATCCTGTCATCAGGTGAACAGCTGGCTTGAGGAGGTTTCCCTCAGGCTTATCATGAGGAGAAAAACAAAGTTGGCACAATCCACTGAAGCCGGGGTCACCTTGTTGTTGAACAGCAGCAAGAGTTCTGATTCCCTTGCTGTATTTCTGTACAGTGAGGCAGTTCCACGTGAGATGTATATAATCTGCCTAGGTGATGGCAACATGTGCAGGCAGTCTGAGTTGCTATGTTGAACTCACTACTGTCCTCTGGGGTGTAGTAAAATATATGGACACATTTGAAATGGATCAGCCAGTGCCTGCTACTCAGCAACATTTATTTTTGTTTCTGCACAGCAGTACTCCCACTGCTTATCTGGCAGTAAGCGTTTCAAATCACAGTCCCATATTTATCAAGCCTTGTGTCCACCCACTGCCACCAGACCCAAGTGTGCTTTATATGTAATAAAGAAAGGGTAGCTTACTGCCAGGGAAGAGTTCTGACCAGGCTGTCAAAACTGGGTCAGTGAAGTCTTCAGAGAAGGATAACCAGTGCTCTAAAGTAGCTGGTCAAGTTTGTTAAATATCTCATTAAGGATGCTAACTCTAGTTTCCTGAGTAGGGAGGGGGTAACCCCAGGACCTTTGAAGCCCTACAGGCCATTTATGCAAAAGAGACACTCTCTGGAGTTTCCAAACCCCTGGCATTTATGCAAGTTGAGATAAATGTCAGCATCTATATAGTAAGGAGGTAGAAAATGACCTGACTTCTCAGTCATCTCCAGCATGTAGACCATGCTGAACGCCTTGTATGACATCCTAATTCCTCCTTCATCCAGATTTACTGTTGTTCATGAGCTTGAGCATTACCTTTGGTGACACTGGACTAGCCCTTGCTGCAGACGACTACGGATCCATGATTTTTGCTAAAGACAGATCTGGAGCTGGCACCACTGTGGCCATAGGCAGCACGGACAGCAGGATCAAGCAAAGAGACCTGCAGAAGAGGAGTAGAAGCATTGCCCTGCTCTAGTCCAGGATCAGGCTGACTTCAACTGGGGTCAGTCACTGGCAGGGAACGGTCCACTGGATGGAACATGGCTGGAGGTGCCAACAAGAAGTAAAACCTTTCTAAATATCAGCGGCATGGCCTCCTTGAAAAAAACAACTTGCTGCAGATTTGGAAATGGTCTAGGGAACTTTAAGATGCAACACATGGTTCAAGTCAGACACTGAAACCGGATGTCATGCACATTGTCTGTGAGAATTCTTCCAGGATTGGGAGCATCTGCACATCAACAAGATACAGGGGCAATTCTTACATTTCTTCTACTGAGATTGGCACCTCTTCTTATGTTCCACAAAGTAGAGCTTGGCTTCTCGTGCCCCTGATGTTTTTCAAGTGCATCAGGGAACTTTTGCCACAAGACATGGACATGATGTGACTTCATCGCCAACATTTGCTTATGTCATGTGCAGCACTCTTTGAATCACATTCGGTGAGAAAACATTGGTAGGAGCAGAGAGAAATTGACATCAGTGGGTAGGGGTGGCGCCTTTATGCAGCTCTTGTCTTTATGTACGGAGGTGGGATGGACACAAAGTGAAGGCCAGTTGTGTCACCTATCAGAGTGCAGGATCGATTGCAAGAGTTTCCGGATTCAGTCTGGAGAGAGTCAAAAGATGAGGAATCTGAGGTTAGACGTATTAATAAGAAGAAATGCCGGGATGGCAACACTCAGCAATGGTGGGTGTTAAATTTACCTAGATTTAGAAATTAAGATTAGATGGGTTATGGTTCACGTTGACAACTCCTGATATAAATGGAGTTACTAGCATATTAAATGTTTGTTTTATAGGGAAATAAACTTTGTCGGACTTCGTAAGTGTGTGTGTAAATTAGAAATGCATGGTTACAATAAGAATTCTAGTTGTAGTCTCCTTTATCTGCCACATACTCTAAAAGTGATGTAAATCTAAGGGGGAGGAAGATTAGAGCTATGTTTCAATAAATAAACATAGCCTTCAACATATAGTCAGAAAAATCATGCCGCAAGTCAATGCTGATGCCATAGTAGAGATCATGCTGGCCAAAGGATAACTTAAAAGCTCCCCAAAACTTCACACACTGCCTTACATATGATACCTGGCAACTCTTCCCAGCTGCAAGCATTTGATCATAAACAAAATATTGCAACATTAATTTCCACAAAAAGGCTGCCTGGATTGTGAACTATTGAAATCAATGCTACTGTCTAATGTCTTCGAAATGTGATTGTATTCATTCAGCTTATTACAGAAGGATGGTTATGTATTAGAATATATATCTCCAGTCACATTTGTAGTTATGCTATTATGCGCCAACAGATAATCACAAAAGTATAAAATCTGACAAAATCAATGTGGAATATACAAAAAAAATAAGAAAAAAAAGCAGTTTATTGCAGAAACGTTTTAATAAGTCCCACTAGACTGCATATCAAATTTACAAGCATACCTCCAATTATAGATTGGCTACCTACACATCACTTAATCTTATAATAAAAGAGGAGGCTTACTTGTCCTTGTTTAAATTGAGTGCTGGTCTCTGGGGTGGAGCTTCGAGGGTGTACACTCCTAGTAATCACAGGCTTTCTGGGTGTGTCATCATCAGCAGATCGCCATACATGAGATTCTGAGTTAGGTTTTCCTGCAACATAGACAGAATTATCTTATTCACAAGCCAACATTTTGCTAGTTGAATGATACAAAATTTCATTTATACAATATAGAAGTGCATCAAGAAAATTCTGAGACCACTTTAAGTATTTTTAATTTAATACTTATAAAGACAAGCAGTCTTCATACTCATCTCATCATAAAGTTCATTAGATGACGCAACACAATGGTTCAAATATTGTCACATATGGCATAATGCATGTGTTGCATGATATAAAATAAGAGCAGTGATACATTCCTTGATGTACCTTGTCCATTTGGGGGTGGGGGTGGTACCACATACTCACTGAAATGTATTAATAAAGGAAAATATAATTGTATCTATTCAACTTACAATTGTGGTCATTTACAAAACTTTCTTTTGAAACACTGCTATATTAGTGATAACATGATGTTTTCTTTTCAATGGAACAATGGGTGCACCAAGGTATAGTGTGAAAAGATGACAATTCACAACTTTTCTTGCACTGCAAGCATGTTTGCAAAATGTACATAGAGATTTGGAAGGTGATGAAATGTGAGCCATGCACCTATGTGACCTCTGCTCTACTACGATAAGGCATCATTTATTATCAGGTGGATCATGTGGCGTGGTATAAGCTGATTTAATGGGACGTCAGGAGCCCCAAGTTGCAGATCATTGCCAAGAGGGATATTAAATGTTAGCTTAAGAATACGTACCTTGCCACTGGAACAAAAACAAAGAAAGTGGATTGTGAAAGGTTCTTTAAAGCATGTTAACTGAGCCACGTTCAAGTGTGCCATATGTATCGGAGAGGAAGATTAGATAGATTAAAATCTTATACTCCAATTTACAAAGCAGGAATAAACTTGCAATGAAAATATCTTTGCATGAAACAAATTAATGTTTAGAAGTACTGGAAAGGACATCTCTTCTGGACAGATGGAGAACAGCTTTGCTTAAATAGCATGTTGTTCTTCAGTGCAAAGATACCATGGAATAAGGCAGAGATATATGGTTTTCACACAAGGGAGAGGTTAAATGGTGCGCATGAAAAAGCCTGAGAAGTACAGTGTGCCACAGTGATTTTGCCATGTTGAGACACATGCAACGGCAGGTGCCTACCAGAAGTTGCTTTCAAAGCTTTTGTAGTCATTTTAACATATGCGTCTGGACTTTCTGTGATCTCTACATCTGAAAGAGAATAATGTCATTTTTCTCACTGGTCACATAGAAGATAACTTCCAACCAATGAAAAACATTGCAATGTGCACAGAAAGCAATTAAAACATTTTAGATTAGGTTACGCTGGGTTGAGGAATACAAAGTTTGTTATAAATTACCATGACCACAGAAATGTGGATCCTGCTGTTTAAACACATGGCCAAATCTGTTAATGTAATGAACATTGCTTTGCTTACCTGACAGAGCACTGTAATATGCACCATCACCATCTTCATCCTCATCTTCATGAGAAGAAGAGCCGCCAACATCAACTGTATGATCCCATTCCAATGGAATGGAGTCTACACTGACAGGTGTCTCACGGCCTGACATTTCATGACCTGGAGCCGGTGGCATGAGATGACAAAGGGATGGTTGAGGCACCTCAAGGTTGACACTCGTCTGCCAAGTAGAATTCTGCATCTCTCGAGAGTCTTCAGACTCCATCTCATTTTCTGAAGTGTCTTTTTCATCTTCATATCCCTAAAAAGATAAAAAATGTTTCGTATTTCATGTAGTTCCCAGATACACTTTTAAATGATGTACTCGATCTATGCACAGATATGAATTCAGCAGCCCACATGCCTCGAACACATACATTTAAATTGAAGTTAAGACGCATAGGGCCTGATTACAGATGCCCTGATAAATTATGACCACTAAAAAAATTATTTTTTATGTAGGGGTCGATTTTACGAGATGTGCAAAATTTATAACACCCGGTAATTTTGTACATTGATTACAAGTATCAAATTTAACTGACCCATCTCATATTCTGTTCTGCTATTAACACTAAGAAATAAGCCAGAAAAGTGTAAGATTAAAGATTATAATATCCTGGAGCTAAACGTTAAATGGCAATGACTAGTATACCAACTACCTCAGATTTTTCTGTCTAGTTCGTAGTTCGAGCAGCAGTTATTTTCTCATTTCATCCAAATTAGATTACTGTAACTCTCTTTCTAAAAGTATTAATAATAGATTATGGACTATTTTTAAGGTGATGGTAATGGGACTTCCATTAAAAGACAACAAGAGTCCTGTCCATCCTTCTGTACGTTCTTCCACCCTTCAACAACTTTCTCAATGGCAGAGTTGGGGCTTTACCATCTGGCAGTGAAGACTGACCCTAAAATTGCATCAGACTTGCTTCCCAAATTAACATGCCGGTCCACTGCCATTTTCAGGAGAGCCACCTATGTGCAACCGCGTCCAGTGCAACATTGTGGTCTTGCACAGAACTGCACAAAACATCTCCATGGCATGCAGCAGAAAGCTCCTAGGACACAGGGGGCAATTAAGTGTTGGTTAAGTTCTAATTCCCCAACAGGTGACAGAAAGGACATTACACCACACTATCATGAATCTTAATATGCCGTGGACCTTCATCCAAAGGTGGGGTTGAGGTATTTATTCCACCAAACCAGTGGCTGACTGGTCCAGTCTTTATGGCCACTACCTGGCCCTTAATCTGTGAACTTAAATAGATTTCTCAAATACAGACACTCAGGTTAAAGTCAATTCTGAGAGATTCCAACACCCAAAACCAGTCTTGAAACAACTTCGCTAGCTGCTTATGAAATAAAAGAGATTCCAATTTAATAAGAACAATAAGATCGGATCGGCCATGTTGAAGGTGTCAGCCTGCATTATTCTGTAGCATCTACAAAATGACATAAGTGTTGATTTTTTAAATTTTTTGTTAGTGATCCGAGTTGGCTCAGTTACTAAAAAGAAGAAAAAAGCATGAAAGCATTTTTTTTCTAAAAAAGCGATTTGTGGAATCAACACAGGGATGGGGGTGCTGTGGCATCGGGAGGAAGCAACATGGGGATGGAATCAACATAGAGGACTTGGAGAGAAGAAAATGGAGAGTGGTGAAGCAAATGGAAGAGAGAGAGAGCAACGCGGAGCTGGTGGGAAAAAGCACATGGGCAAAAAAGCAATGGAAGTGAAGCACACGCGAGTGAGCGCATCACAGAAGGGTGCTGGGCAAAAGCACATGAGCAGAGAAAGAGCAACACAAGTGTGGCAAAGGTGGGAGAAGTACATGAGGGAGACAGCTTGAAAACATATGTACTCTTAGAGTGCTTAAACAAAAAGAAAAAAGTAGCACCTGGAAAAGCGAGTAGTGTAAGTCACAGTGATGCGTCCATGTTCCAAGAGAGAGACAATCACACGATGAGGAAAGAAAGCTCACACACCCTAATGAATAAGTAGCAACCAAATGAGTGACAATAAAACCAGGCAAAACCTAAAAATTAGAAATAAAAAGGCTGTGGTCCAAAAAGAGGTACGGTAATAGCACACAGCTGGAAGAGCACATGCAACTGTATTCCCGAGAAAGTACACCTAAACAATTATTGTGGTGCAATTCAATCTTGGGGGTGATAGCAAACCCCATCAATGTACACAAATTCCTTATGGCAATATATCATTTTAAATCTGCATACCATAAAAAATTCATATTGCGTTGGATGCCATTTATTCAGAAAGGTGAAAGGAGAGTTTCCTGCAGCGGACTTTCAGGATTTCCTTCTGAAATATACCTCAATTGGACATTTGTGTCTACCTCATTTACAAATATGTCAGGAGGCATACATATCCCAATAGATAGTCACTGGTATCTACATGAACATACAGGAATTTACAGAGGCTAGGGATTACACCTCTACATTACAAGCCTGTTCTCGGATGTGAGTCCATGATGTATTTGGTAAAGCAACCACTAGGAACACAATGAGAACTGTGTACCAGGTTTGATGGACACCTTCACTATGATTTTTTAAATATCATTTTTACCACAATTTGGCAATTTGGTGTGAAACTGTGGTTGAGCACATGCATGGTTTAACTTTCTGTTTTTTAAATGAGACGTGTGTTCACTAGTTTGTAATGGCTTGCAGTGATTACCAACCTGTTGTTTTGTTTGCAGTGACACACAGATGATAAAGTATGTCTTAAAGATATATGCACGTCTTTTGTGTGCAAGTCCTATATGTTGTCATTATGTTTTGCTTCACTTTAAGTTGTATTAATTTTCTGTATTTGGATGTCACAGAACCTCATGAACCTTGCATTATCAGTAAATGTTTGCCCTCCGGCAGAAACATAGGGCTGATATCAAATGTGTCTATACTGGCGACATATGTATGCAGTTAGGGAACCAACTTTGGGAAACTTGGGGATCCCGGTCCTGATAAAAGCCCGTAGGAGGCCACATACAGGGCTGAAACATGTTGACCTGCCGGATGTCAGAGTAATAACTTCTCCAGTACATCCAATATGCTTTTAACTATCTCACTGCTGTCTTACCATTAAATGGGAAATTCCTAGTGTAGGCAGTCAAAAGTTTTATTTCCTTCCTGTCTGGATCCTTCTCCCCATTTCCCTGCAAAGTGCCCTCAATATTTCAGAGCGCCCATCTGCCATCAGAGGATTCTTTGTTGCTTGCGGGATGACCAATGATGAAACATGACACTCAGGCTGGTGTGTTGGGTCATCCTCTGCAACTCGGGTTCTTGAAACTAGGGTATTTACGCAACAAACGACACAGAGGTTTGCTTAGCCTCATTTAGTTACTTCTTTTTAGTCTCCTGTATACGGTGCAAGCTGCACCTAGGTATTTGCTCAACAGTGTCTGCTAAGTCTATGGATACCAACCGTGTATGGATACTTTCAGGTTTTGTTATCTTAATCTATATACATCTTCTGCTGTCTCGGATTGCCCCCAACACTGGATGTCGGCTCCAGCCCCTTAGGTGAAATTGGACTCAGACAATGGTGCAAACTTGAAAGAGTACCAAATTGCCACATTCCCCTTTGCACTAATACGTTGATGTGTTTACCAATGGCAGCGCAAAGAAATGACAAATGGAAAATAAGATAAACAAACAATGCCCAGGACCGCAGTTGTTTTTAACCTGGTGTGGAGAATATTTCAAAGAATATTTCATTCTAAAAATGAGAGCACTATTGTGTTTTTCATCAGAGCTGAAGCAGTGGCTCATCATTCTGCTCACAACTTGATTGCGCTGTGGTAAGTGTGCTCACTTTTTACATCAGATTTTGGAATTAATAGAAGATACAGGAAAGCCATACTTCCCCTACCGCCAGAGAAGTCACCAACTAAAAGCTAGTGACAATTTCATGTGGTTAATGGCTAATGAAATAGAGAAAGGGGAATTGCCTTTACGAATGGGTGAGATGACTTTAATTCCAAAGGTAATTACCAATTTTTAAGTTCACCCTCATGGTCCGACTCCGAATATCACACTGAGCCAAAATTACCAATACCCATAGATTTGGCAAGTACTGCTCTAAAACCTCTGATTGGTTTTCACATTTACAGAAAAATAAAAATATTTAGATTGTACTTGCACCCTTATATTAATAAACCATTTTGAGGTATATTTACGTGTAACTATATTAACAAAGATAGCCCAAGATGTTTAAATGAACTGTTAAGGTCCTTTGGAAATACCATGGATTCTATTAGGACTACTCAAATTTATTTGAATTCTCCAGATGCAACATTTTCTCCAGAGGCCACTGAGTTCTGTGCAAATACTATTCAAAACGGACTCTGTGCTTCAGAAAACTGTTACGTTTAAAATGAACAAGATAACAGCTTAACTCACAAAAACTACAACACATAATATAACAGGTCAATGGCGCTACGAATACATGGGAATTATCACATTTTGGCATCATTTTTCCAAAAAGAGACCATTATAAGCCATTTCAAATGGACCTAACTCTAGGTTCCATATTCACTTTAAAACATAGTTTATGTAAAGTTATGGTTATAAATTAAGGGCCTGATCTAGATCTCAGCAAAGGGGTTACTCCGTCACAACGGTGACGGAAAACCCGTCTGCCGGATTATAAATCAAATAGGATATAATGAGATTTATATTTCGGCAGACAGGATATCCCTTCACAGTTGTGACGGAGTAACCAATTCACTGAGATCTAAATCAGGCCCTAAAATTGGAAAAACACTGAAAATCACCAGTTATGGTAAACTCCAACTAAATACAGTGCTCATGACTTCACCATTAATGGGACTGATGTAAATTAAATAGGGCTTCAGTAATGTGAAATGTTAAATTACATGTAACATTAGCATGAACACTATCATTGAACCAACTCTGAATATACTAATATTTATTGGTTTGATAATTAGTTCTTATTTACAATGTTGTGTTTTTACAAGTTTTGGTGAATTTTTTGAGGTCACAAGAATTGAATTTGGTATGCATGTTATAGTGTACATGGCTGTTCCGTGAGGTATATTACACTAATTTCGCAAAAACAACCCAACGTATTTACATCAAACCAAGAAAAAGAATAAGTCAAGTTCTCGATTCACACCAGGTTTGATGCAATTCTGCTCAGCTTTTTTTCCAGAGCAGAGAGCAATGTTGACCATGGAAATTAAAATGGAAACCGGTGCTGTTCTGACCTCCAACTGCTTTACTCACCCCGCCCCCAGATGGATCTTCATTAACCCAGCAATGCCAAACCTAAAAAGAATAACCTTTTTTTAAATTGTGTGAAGATTTGTTAAACCACGCCAAAGTTCTTAAGCAAAAACTGGAAATGTTTTTGCAAAGGAAGCTCTGACCTAACCACACCTACCTACTGACTGCAGGGCACAGCAAATAACTAAGTAGAAATATGCTCTTTATGTAATAATTTGGCTGGTCCTCAAAAGAACTTATGTTTTATTTTTGTGTTTATGCAACTTTACAAATTCTGGACAGCTAGGTATGGAATTTTGCATAGTGTTGTTCTCTTTTCTGCTTCCCGACGTTAGGGCTTTTATATCTACACCATATATTCTTTTTGCACTCTATGCTGTATAGAGCAAATATCCAGAGGCCAAAAGTCATTTTCTTGATGCTTCTTCTGCTAACACTGGCATACGAACAGTCTCTGTAAATAGACCTCCTGCACCTCTGTTTCAGCACTGTTCCTGGTTTTCTCACTCTGGCTTTTTTGTTCGAGCAAACTCATTTGTGTCTGCCTTCACATGACAGATGTGCCAAGTGATTATAGACCTCTGTGTCCCCTGCTGAAAGGAAGGTTGCATAGTTTGTAAGTGACCTTTTCTTGCATTTAACATTTTTCGACAGGTGGATGAAGAAGCTTTCAAGTCATTTTTTTGTCTTTAGGCTCCCAAGTGGATTTCATCTTTCTACTATTTAGGTGCACCATGAGAAGACCTAGCTCTCTCCATTTTTGTTGCGTCAGGTGGTTAAAGCCCACCTCTCTTCTGATGGTTGCGTCTCTGCTCTGCCATGATGACCTCCACCCTCAAAATATGCACAGTCTGCCATAGAGCACTCACATAGATTGTGAAACATGCACACAGACAGGATCTTTTTCTCTGAAAACAAGAACTATTGTTTTTCGCGAATGGGTACTCCAATATCCACAATAAGATTTCCCTTTTTCATTTATGTTTTTACGGTCTGAGGATCCAAACAAAATTACACAGACCCAAAACAAACGTTTTGGGCCATGTCAAACAAATTTGTGCATGTAGCAGTCCTCCCTGTTTCAGGCTCCTGGACTCCGCCTTTGCACCAACTGCAAACATTTTTGACTTTCATATGGACCATCATTTGCAATTCACAGTCCTGATAAAGAATGCATATGATAGATGGGGACCCCAATCAGGGTCTAAATCTTTCACAGTCGCAGACTGTGTACCAGGTCTGAGAACCTGTAAATGTGGACGAGGAGGACTTATGCCATTCAGGATTTAAAGAAGCCAAGAGAAGCCCACAAACCTTACTTCACAGGTTTTAGTTTTTTTACTATGGGGGTCCCCTTAGGTGCCACCCCCTCATCTATGTCCGGGGCTCAGGGTATGCTTACTCTGCCCCTCATGGACTCATAAAAACTGTGTAGACTTATCATAAATTTGCAACATGTGATTTAAGTATTCCTTTGCCAAACATGAATTACAGGTTGCCACATGGCCAATATCTTAATAAAGTATTTAACATAGTTAAAACTAGTCTGTTTAAACGGTTTTTAATAATTGTTTGCAGCAGTATACGTAAGTCTGAAATAGAGATGTAATTAACACCCCACATGGGATAGAACGATCAGTAACAACTTAATATGATAGATTGCCCACTTGGGCAACATGTTGATTTGAGACATGTATAATTAAAATTATGAAGTCTGCTTTCTCCTTCTCTGCACAGGTATAAATGAGTAGTAGATATAGACATTACACACATTGCACCCAATGTAATAATTTGTTTGAGAAAGATCTGCGCAGACCAAAAATAATCACCCTGGTAATTAAATCCTTCAATCAAGTTTTGTGTGCGCTAGTGTATAATCAAGAAAATATTTCTGATAAAAAATGGGCCATGCATTATGTCTCTTAAATCACGTCAGAGTGCAAAACGAAAAAAAAGATCTTACTGGTGTTCTATTAGTTAGCCTTTGGTGGAAGCGAGAGACACGTCCAAACACTTCTTGGCAGTATCTGTTAAGTTCTTCTATCTCATCTTCAATTAATACAGCATCCATAGGCTCACTTTTCTGAATCAATTGTTCTCCAAAACCTATCAATTCATCAATCTTGTTGGTGTTTAATGTTATTTCTTGCTTGAAACCCTATGTAAACACAAATTACAAATATTTCAAAAAATCTTCCTAGCTTTAAAAAAACCCAAGTCATACCCAATTTCCCTCTTTGTACTACCCTCACCTGCTTCTAGATGAATTTAAAGCTTACAAGTAAATGTCAACACACTACAAATTTGTTTAGAAACTACAGCAGAAAACACATCACCATAAAACAACTATTTTCCCCAAAACCAAAGTAAAATAGAAGTTATCTATAACAACAATCTCCATCAACTTCAGAATTGTGCCTCACAGTTGGATGATTGCAGGCCTCTTTTGAAACAAATAAATAACGTGAAGACAATACTATGCATGCCACTGAATGTTTGCTGTTAAGATAATTGTCGGTTAGTCCATTTCAACTGCCTACTCGAGGCTAGTTTATTATTCTTGCAGGGTTTTGAAGGCGCAGGCTTCATTAACACATGGACTTCCCCAAAGAATGCAGAGGGATTTGCCTAGTAGCTCCATATCCAATGTTCATTAATCCAAAACGTTGTGACAAACTAACTGGTCGGTGTCTTAACGTGTCTTCTGCTTACTGAAAAAAAAAACGAAGGGCCAGTGCATCAGAAGAAGATCTTCTGTCAATTTTCACTTGCCCAGTATTGGTGGAGGAGCCAAAAACAGCCTAGAAAGGTCTAGCCAGGGTCGGGGTTAGGTGACCCACAAGATAGCAAGCATGGAGCACCTGAGAGATCCTAACAAACCCTGCTCATAGGTGTCATAATCAAGAGCATTTTAAGAGTAATCTGGCTTTAGCAGAAGGGGTCCAGTCATGAATTAATATGAAGTGCGAGCAAATACTTTCTCTGGAGAAGGATACAACACTCTTTTGTAACAAATAATGGCCAAGAGATTGGCAGAGGAAAGCTCAGGCTCCCAATGTCATTACATAGTCCTTTCAGAATAGTTGTAATCTTTCCAAGTAATGATTGATGTCCAGCTACAACTTTGTCATCTCAGCATGTATGATTTATTTTGGGATAATATGGTGGCGAACACTGCAGCAGTCCAATTTTGCTTGTGCTTCATTAAAATAGGAATATTGCCATGCATTCGACTTTGTGGAGTTCAAAATATACTGCTTTGGCGGGCACAGATCCAGAAGTAACTGGATAGTTATTTTCCTGGTACATTTTAACTACTTAAATTTTCTATGCCTTTGCTTGATGGGCTGCCCTCATCCTTTTGCACTGTACTACAGTGACCACAAGCATCACAGCTGAACTGCTTTTCGCAGCCTTGCAATCTTCAAGGATGTGCAAAACTAGTACAAGACAAACGATTGTTGCTTGACTCATAACACAAACTAGAGCATGACAAATCTAGTGCTTTACTGTAATTCACAGTTATACACTGATCAGCCAGTATTAACCCATCAGAGGAGGGGAGTGATATACCAATGCTTCCATACATTCATACAAGACTTTTTGGACCTCTGGTGTCACAATAGCTCATTTAAAAGCAACTGGTGTACTTTTAATGGGCTATAGATTTCATAGGTGATGCCAAGTTTGAATTCTGATAGTAACTTTAGTGCCATGAAAAGCGCGTGCCATAGAGAAGATCTGAAGCAAGGAGTCCAGAACAATTTGGTAAATGGTTACTAGAAATTCCCACACACCCTCTCCATCACAAGACATGTCATGTTGGAGGAATCAATATGGTTCATATTTGAACTATGAAATATAGTGAGTAGTCCAGTCTGGAGCTTAGAAAGATAGAGGTCTGTCATGAGGATGACTGAAAAGTAATGTCTAAATACTGATTCAATGAGCAAAGAAGTTCTGCAACAGATCCTGGTCTAGTTCAAGTTTATTTGTGGAATGTTTTCCATCATGTATTTTTCCTTACAGTGATATCTCACAGATACTGAACAAGGCATTCTAACTTTTTTTTTTTAATCAATTATAAAGTGTAGCATGAAGACTACAAAGACCTGTCCCGAAAATTTGGAAAGGACACCCCTTCACAGTTCTCCAGGTCTCCATATGAGATACACATATGTGAAAATCCTTGCATCAGCCCCGTGAGCACAATAAGAAAATAAAAGCTGTCATCCTTGAAACCTCAGTTTGAGGTAGTACAACGCAAATGCCATCTTGAAAAACGGTGTATAAGTTCCTTTCACTCTAGGCATTGTATATGCCATATAAAAATTGTTGCCAGACCAACTTCCTGTTGAAATGACTGTCTGACAAATCATTGTGGAGCACAAGTTTAAAATTCACCCCAAGATCAAGGAGAAGACATCAGTTATAATTCACCTAACATGAATGCAGCACTACAGGATAGTTTTGTCAAGCAAACCATACCTCATGTGAACTTTAATGGGAATTGTTGTATATTGATTCTTCATGTAATATGGCTGACAGTGGTCATTAGCCCCTCCTTAGTGTTCTTACCTCCTTAGCCTCCCAGAATACCTGTGAGTGTTCTAACTTGTACCAGAGTGTTCTACTCTTGTCAGTTGATGGTCTGGTCAGCTGGCCAGGTGTCTTGCTCTGCTGTAACTTAATAAACCTAACCTGTAACTACTATGAAGTGTCCTGCTGCCTACCTTACCATTTACAACAGGAATTAAGCACAGGCAGGACTAGGCTTGCTTCCCAGCTGTAAACCATTGATTCCTGCCAGGTCTGGATATGTCTAGGTTGGCCACGCATTCTTTAATCATGTTCATTTTCCTAGAGCGGATTTGGCAGGATCTCCCATGTCAGCAGAGATAACTCTGAGGCAGACTATCACTAACAAGCTTACCAAGAAACATACAGCTGCCCCTCCTTGGTTAACATCTACTGAGGTATCTTAGAGAAGAAAGGTTTTCCCTAAAGTCCCTGTACTTATCTTTGTGAATCTTGAAGGGTGCTCATTTTTTCACTTTAGGGAAACCATGCCTCTCATTTTGAATTAATGACATGTTACTCACTGAGCTTAATCTGTGCAAGACTAGCTTGGCCCATTACTCCTTCGGGGGGAAACATTCTTAATTTAAGACAGCCATTTGGAAGGTAAATGTTGCTGAGTAAGCAACCATGTCTCTGAATGGGATGTTGAAGAATAGTATTTCACTTGCAAGCCAAGGCTTTTCTGGAGAAAGCAATAATGTTTTTAATTTTATGCTCGTCCCCTTACTTTTTCCAACAGCAGGTCCACTGTGAGGTGACAGCAGTTGTCCTTTAAACAAATTAAAATTAAGCTTACTTGTCTGAGCCACATAAGAGCATCGAGCTCTAATGGTGGGAATAAAGTACATTTGGGATATTATTCTGGGAGACAAGAAGTCAAAGTGTTCTATCTGATGCTACATATTAGCATACCTTTAAATTACAATTGAAGCTCTCAATATGGGCACTCTATCGCATCTTAAAGTAGCTCTGAATCAGGACGTTTTTCTGTGCTCACTGCACCAAAATAATCTAAATCAAAACATGCATTTCTATAACAGAGCAAGCATTCACTGGCACTTCCTTTAAATGTTTTAGAACCCTTCCATGAGGCTTAGCATGAGTCTTGAGGACAGTTTCTAAACATATAGCAATACTGCATTTACACAGTTTTTAACTATGAGAGGACATAGGAAATGTAGCCCCCTCCTCCATCTGACAGACACTCTAAAGCATGTAGGATAGAGGCCTCTGACTGAACCCAGAGAAAATAATTCCATCTTCCGACAATGAGCTCAATAAAAAATAAAGCTATTCTCAGAAATAATATTTTCTACCGGAACTGATTGCGCTCTTCTGTCAGAAAGTATGGGGAGTCTCTCACCTGTATACATTCCCTTTTGCTCATCAGAAAAATGTAATCTGTACAACGAGTGAGTACGCCTGCCTCTCTGGTGCAAGACTTTGGAGTCTAAGACCAAGCCTTTGTAAATATATTGGTGAATCATCTTACGCCTCCAATCCCTGCTTTGTCCATTCCAAATAGGGTTCAATATATCTTCTACGTTATCATGCACAACCAATACCATAAACCTAGTGCTAGGAAATAGCATGAACGTGTGTTTTGGGAATTCCAGAGGCATGTACAGTATTGTCTTTGTTGTAAGATTCTTTAGAAAAGGGTTTTTGGTCCTCCCATTGTGAGATTTAATCCTGAAGGTGATGCAAACAAAAAGAACGAGTCATGGGAAAAATTAGTTTTGCCTATAAGCAACTTGTTCAGTTTCCAAATGTTATATATTTTATGCTAATCCTTACAATTCACATGTTTTTGCTTTCTTAAAATATCTATTATAGGTTCATGTGTCGCCACCAATTAAATTATAATGATACGTCTAATATACTAAATTGATTTTTTAAATTCTAGTCTACACCAAACACAGTTAAAACATAGTATCACTCCCAATATATTCTAGCTAATGTTCCAAAGGTAGCTCATCTTTACCAGCCATACAAACATAACAGACACTAGAGATACATACATTTAATTGCCGCATCTTGTCATCAACATCACAATGAGAGAAATGCTCAACGTTGGTGAGCTGAAGGTCCATTTCTGTTAGCCAAACAAGAATGCTGTCCCTGGTTCCCTCGAACTCCTCCCTCTGACTGGTGAAGTGCTAAACCACGAAAGCAAGGAGGACAATCATTACATCTGAATAGTATCACAAACACCATCTACTGCATATAGTAATCTAACAAGTGGCATGCAACAACAGTCACACCGCCACAGATTCCTCTCACATACAAAGGAATCTTCAGGAATTTGCATCAAGTCAATTTTCTACATTAAATATGTTCCATTAATTCATGTACGCCATAGTGAAATCTAAGTTGACAAGTAGAAGCATGTGTAACATCTAGGGAAATACGTGGCAAAAAAAAAGTGCTCAGGATAAAACCAATATTTGTAGGTGAATGTGTGGAAGAAAGGTGCTTTGAAATACCATAATCTACTGCAAGCACAATTTCCAGACAATAATTTAATTGTTAGGAACTGTAGAAATAACTCTTGCTGTACATTAAAGACTTGACATACAAATACTTAAAAGGCAGCCATAACTTGTAGTTTGTGTAGCGCTCATGAAGAGCTACAACAAATAGTGATTTATTACCGTTTTCTATTAGTAAAACTCAAGAACTAATGGATAGGGTTTTTTATTAAACACTCTATTGTATAAAATTGGGCTTCATACTTGTCAGAAGTCCACGGGCCAAACAGGGGCAAAAGGGTGACAGTCAAGGAGCCTGGGATTCTTGGACTCTGATGTCACCTGGTCTGTTCTGCTACGGCTCTGCAAAGTGGGTCAACTACAACCCTTTCAGGAATTTGGTACTTAACTCTCAGTGGTAGTGATGGTAAGCTCTCATAGGCTTCTCAGGGATGTTACTGGTAGGGGTGCAACTGGCTCAGTGCTCAGCAGATATCTTACAGAGTAATAGTGTGAATGTCTAGCCCCGTGCTTATCTTTGTAGAAAGAGATGTGCTTTAATCCACATTAAAACTTAAAAGTACACACCAAA
The DNA here is from genome assembly GCF_964204655.1 of Triturus cristatus. Classification (NCBI taxonomy): domain Eukaryota; kingdom Metazoa; phylum Chordata; class Amphibia; order Caudata; family Salamandridae; genus Triturus; species Triturus cristatus. The sequence continues at coordinate 803,992,083 of NC_140592.1, read as the reverse complement.
CAAACATATGAGGTGCTCAATCTCTGGTGCAGGACTATCTCCTGTGTGACAATGCCCCCCTTTGCCTCTCCTACCTCCCTTAGTCCAAGGTATTCCGGTGCAGATGTCAGCACAGGTGCACTGATCCCCACTTTGGTCTGTTTAATCATTATTAAAGACTCAGTCTCTCAATGTTTGCCTCACTCACAATTCGGGTCTGTGGTAGGCTTTACTCTGGTCACCCAACACTCAGGCCAGGTCATCTCTGTAAGGAAGACGCAATGGCCGCAGGTGCATCTTGCAGCTGTTCCACTTCCTATGAGCAAAAAGGGTCACACAGCAGTGTCCAGCTGTCTTCATTTGGCAGCCCACTTCCAGGTATTCAGCAGAATATAGGCACGCAGGTTCAGGTAGGTCATTCTTCCCCCTGGACTGGGTGAGTTGTTGATTAAGCAGCTCGGCCCTCCCTGGTCGAGGCAGCGGTGCAGTCCACTTTTGGTCACAGGTCTGAGATCAGCAGCTGAGTTCCATCAAGGTGATTTAGTGCAGCAGCAGTTGGATCTGGTTGGGTGTACTTCCAGTCAGTACCTCAGCAGCTGCCTAGTCACTCAGGAACACAGTGACAAGTACCTCAAGGCAGCAGCTCAATTCCTGTTGTGTAGTCCATACAGGCACATATTTGGGCAAGTGGCATGGGGGTTGCCACAATACAAGCGTGTTCTGGCACACTTTGGGCAAGTAACATGGGCTTATTCTTTAGTGGCGCAGACCTCTCGGACACACTTGGGTAAATTCTCACAGCTCCAACAATAAAGTCAATTAAGCTACATTTGGTGAGTGTTGTGATTTAGCAGTGTATACTGCTTTGAAACCTTTGGGGCCACTGCCACGGCTACAACAGGAAGGTTGTCAGCACTATTCGTTCAGGCACACTTCAGCAGTGACATGAATCTTCTGCTATGCCGATGGTGACCAGCACTGAGCCTGGAGCAAGCCAGTAATGATTCCACGAGTCTCTGTCTGACAGAGCCACAATACAGGGGTCAAGTGCTCTGGCCCACACAAGTAGTTTGCTCCACCTGCAGGGTTGGCTCGCTCCTTCCTTCTTGTTTCAGGCAGGGTCCCCCGACACGCGAAGAGAAGGAACAGCTCTTCCTTCAGATTACACGCTCCACTTAATGTCCCCTCACATCTGGAAAGCTGGCCGACAGAAAGACACTAGATTTGGTTACTCAGTAGTCCTCTGTGGATGATATAGGACAACTTGGAAGTTGTAAAACCTGTGGGCCAACAGATCCCACTTTTATACAAGTACAGCAGACAGGGAATGTGTATTCTTTGTGTGCACTTCCAAACCCGGTTTGAGTCGGATCTTCTGGACTCAGTTTTTATCTCGAGTGATGTTCCGTGCAGTAGGATAATCTCCGGGCTGCAGCTCCCAAAACAGAGGCTCCAAAAATATGAGCATTCTGCACTTGGCTATCACTGCCACACCGGACACTGATCAGAAGAGAGACAAAGGGCTGACCCCTTTCTAAAGAATACCTTTTATACTCTGACAACAAGAACTGCAGTCCTAACCTTCACCCCTACTATCCATGAAATGGTAGTATTCAGAGAGACTAATCAAGATCTTTCTGTTACAGATGAAATGAACCTCACTGGATTTATAAGGGAAAATTATCTCCAAATTCACCACTTCAGTGGCAAGGTCTCCCCCACCAAGTCTCAAGAATGACAACAATACATTTCCACCTTCTAAGAAAGTAACCTCGCCTCCCTCTCATGCATACGAGCAAGTCAGGGGCTTACAAAATGGAATCCACTTCATCGTGGATCACTCAGACTAAACTGTGTGTAATATGAAACCACACTCATACATGCATGCATCTGCTTGGGATATCAATGCAGGGATCCGTGCGCATCTCTGACAGTGGAACATTATACGAGCGGGCCAGAAAGCCACAACTCCTGTGACAAGAATTAAAAGGTCTGGTCACACTAGGATCATTGCATCACTGTGCTACATGCTTGAACCTGTGTCAGGGACATTAATCTCCGGTCATTAGGAGAGCATGCTTGGTGCATCCCGTCAATGTCCAAGTAGGGTCCAATACCAGACTCATATCAAGGGTCAATCCTTGGTCTTTGCAGACACTACATTAGTGAGAGGCTGGGGCCAAAAATTCAACAAGCATTGGCATAGCCAATAGGTCTCGCCTTTGGGACCTTATAAGTGTTTAGACATGCAACAGTTGCATAACTAAATACTTATAAGGTCCCAAAAGCGAGACCTATTGACTATGCCAAGCGGCCGTGAAAGTGATCGGGATCGCGATCAAACATCAAAGCGGCCGCGAAAGTGAAAGTAATCGCGGTAAAAGCGGCGCGCGCGCCCGCGCACTGTAGGCCTGGTAGCACTTTTTGGAGCCCTCTCAATAAGTCTCGCCAGACCAGCGCATGCGCTGGGTCAGGCGAGACCTAAAAAGCAGGATAGCAGATACTTGCTATTTGGGAACTGAGGGGCGCAGCATGGTAGTACAACATGCAGGGGACATCCCTAGCCCAACAATAGTCAATGAAAGAATTATGATCTAATAAAACAACCTAAACAATTCTCCAAAACTAAACAATCAAAAATGGTCATTGCTTACAAATCCAATCAACTAACACCTAATATGGCTCCATAAACAAGAAAATTCAATGTTGAGTCACAACTATTCCCAATGTTCTTAGCTACAGCACAGAGAGCTGAGGTGACATAAAAAGAATGGATATCAGGGGTGAGCTCGGTACTGAATTTAGGGACATAAGTATCCAATGTGCTACACAAACTTCTTTCTCCCAAACTATACAGAGCCCAAGCTGCATTAAGACAAAACAGTGCATCATTGAACTATGAAGGGCATTGCCAAAGATGAAAAGGAATGGTGATATGTACTATTGTAGCTGCTGAACAACATGTCTGTTAAACATGGGTTTATTTTTATGCCAGACCACCTCAGTGGATCCTGAAATAAACAAGCCTAAATAAAACCTTCTTTTATACATGTGTTTGATGAACCCCTTTAAAAAAGGACCTTTCCCCTTTTCTGTGGGGGATCTTTCATCTAGAAGCTTCTCATCCAATCCTTCTGGAACTCACTCTCCCAACAAATGTGAACTATTCTATCCTGCTATGAATGGAACTGATGTATTTAAGAGCTCTCTTGGTTGCTAGTTGTGCTGTTTTGCCATACCACCTCAATGGGTCCTGAAATAAACAAGCTGAAATATAACCTTAGTTTTATACATGTGTTTGATGAACACCTTTAAATAAGGACCGTTTACCCCTTTGCTAGTTGTGCTGTTACAAAACAACCTGATAGAACATTACAAATATTAAAAATGATATTTTAGTTGGACCGTATGCAAATTCATATTGGACCACAAGAAAGTGACATGCCCACAGAATGCACCAGGGTATAACTTCCTAATTACAATCACTCATACATGAGCTAATCAATACAATAAAATGTGGTGATGTACACTTTTTAAATACCTCAAGCAATATTATCAACCTGGAAGGCATGAGAAATTAAAGCATCCACTTGAACTATGCCCTTAAAATAGGCCTACTTGGCACGATCTTAGATAAGTAAGGGGATTCACAAAAAGATGAAGGGCCTAATTTAGAGTTTGGCTTAAGGAATACTCTGTGGTGGTTGTCCCATTCACCATAATACAAGTGCATATTGCCCTATGGCACTTGTAATACAGCGGATTATCTCGTCCATCTAACTTTAACTAAGGCCCTTTTTTTCTAAACACATTCCTGTACACATATGCTAGCAATATTGAGGTTTATGAAGCTGTAACTTATTAAACTGTTAGGAGTACACATTGAAAATTAATGCTATTCATAACTTTCCTCAAATACATCATATTTTTTTCTATTTACTCTAAGCTTAAGCATGTAAAGTTAGCATGTTCTGAAAAATGTGCATGCATAAGGGTAAGAATTTAGACAGAGTTTACAAATATTTATTTTGTCTTTTTTAACATAAAATGTTCTATGCACTTTTGAACAGGGTCGGACTGGCCTAAAGGCCAGTCAGGTAGTGCCTGATGGGATGGTCTAACAAGTCTGTGCGTGGGCCATTTTGTTAGCTGGTTCTGTGCCTTTTTATGGTTTGCTGTGCCAGTTTTTGCTGTTCATTTACAATAACAGTTCCTGCATCAAGCTCAAATCAAAGCAGTCTTCGATACGTTGCAATACAGAATGTCTTTACAAGTTCAAAACTGCCCAAATTTGCAAACATGCGCCACTTTTCTAGCTATTTCATTTAATAACAATGGCTACTTTTATTTTGGTGCCCGGGATATTTTCAGTCCCAGTCCAACCCTGCTTTTCAATACCTTCTACACACCAAGTAACAGGTACTTTTAGCTGCCACATTAATATTCTTGAATGTTAACAGCACGGCAAGTGTTTGTGAATACCCACAAAGTTATGACTCTCGGTATTTAGTCTTATTTGAACTGTATTTTCCTGGCCAATACGATATTCTTTCAGCCTAAATTGTCACCTTTGAATATAGAATAATGTGCATATTTTGTGAATTGTACACATTAGTAAGAGACTTTTTTGCATGAAAACATATGATGCTAGCTCTGTGAATCTTGTTCCAGTTTGTCGTAACAAGTCAGACCTCAGCATTGTAAGTTGTGCGAACCAGGCCCTTCTGTTTAGCCACAGAGAGGAGATTACAGGCGTTTCAGCTCGAATCCATCTACATAGTACATCAGATATGGTTTATCGGGAAGGGAAAGAGTGATTAAGATGACATATGTGAGTATGTATTCTTACATATCTGTGCGGTTCATGACAGCTCCTGTCCCAGCCCCATTCTCCCTAATGAAGAAGTGTGGGAAAAGGCAGGGCAGGATTCTGCTTTCTACATCTCAAGAGTGACTGACGTGTATATCCTGGGTATGTTCTGATTCATCCTCACGGTGGGTTAATTTATATGGGTGAAGTGCTTGCAGTATACATATGCTTCTTTCTAATTACTCTAGATGTAAATTATATGGTTAAATAAAAGAAACAAATGTTAAAACCACTGGAATTTGAGTTTATGGTAAGAAAAGCATCATGCCTACCACAATTGGCACTCCTATCATGCTCAGTTCACCCCCACTGTCCACCAAGTGCAAAATATGGTGGGCTGTCAATGTGGTATGCATTGTGCATTCAATTAAAAAACAGTGAATATCAGTGTTTTTTATTTTATTTTTTTGAACCATAACTAACCTTTAGGTGAGTTTTTTCTGCGAGAGATTCTGAGGATTTTTTATGATGTATAACATCCGTTATCAGGCGGCAAACCCTGTTATGAAAGGCCAATAGCCTTTGCAGATGGGCTTGGGTGCAGGGCCTGGCAGTTGCTAATTCCAATGCACATGGCTTTCAGCCTAGTGCAGCACAAGTTGGTCACGGTTCCTGGCCTTCAGTCATGCCAGTCGTGTTATCTCCCCAGTCAATCAGTGGCTGCTGTAGCCAGCATGAGGATAGACACCATGCAACTGGACACTGACCGTAACCTGCCACAAAGCCTTGCGCCCAATGCATGACTCAAGGAAACTGCTGCAACTCATAGTCATCTTGATATGTGCGTGTAGTTTGGCCACAGGCCAGGCCCTCTGCCCAAAGCCCATGGTGATCAACCCCCTGCTGCAACTAGGGCCCTGCAAAGAAGGAGCTAGTAGCAGTACCTGGCAGTAGCATAACCCCATACCCATCTCCTGCGACTACTGCTATTGGCGATTTCTTTTTATATAATGTTTTTTTAGTATATATGTTTTTATATATTTTGTTTTGCTTTTGGGACCCTGGAACCAGGTTATTGTCCCCAAAAAGCCAGTTTCCAGGTCCAATCAACCCATGATCACTTAGCTTGGCCCATGGATTTGTTTTTAAATATTTTTTTAATTTGTGTCTATTCTGATTTTGTAACTGTCCTTGAAGTTGGTACATAAATAAATCTTTCATGTCCACAAAAACGTAGTCGTTCTGGGGTACTTACACACCACCACAGTTAAAAAAAAAAGTTTCAAAGATTTGTCTTTTTCATTTTTTTGTAGAATACAAATAAGCCCTTCATCGTGTAATGGCATCCACAACAGAATTTCTGTGCTGCAGGCGGTCAATCAGAGCTTTAGGGTTCACAGACCCAGAATTGTGTTTGCAGACCTTAAGTGGATGATAGGGGAAACAACTCATTGCTGAATCACTTAATTTTTTTATCTTTTTTATCTGGGTCCTTGAGGACTCTTTTGAGAACTCAATGGCCAAGATATACAAAAGCATTGTTCAAGCTCACCCAACATCTTGTCCCCAATGCTAATATCTCACAAACTACTGAACAGATTTATACCAACCACGAAAAAAGGTTTCTGTGTAAAGTTCTACTTTCATGCCAATTTTGCATAAATCCATACAGTTGTTTTGCTGTAGCTGTAAGCAGAATTTCCAATGGGACGTAAAATTGGAAAACACATACTCTTACACCAGCCTCAGCTTATTTCCCCCTGCACCTTTAAGATCTCACTTAGCACTAACGTTCAACTCATTCACATTCAAGAAAATGCTCTGGATGATAGAGCATAATTGCAATCCAATTCCTACTCTACTTAACACAGCTACCTAACCACCATTCTTGCCAATTTTATTTACTGGTGACAGAGAACTTTACAGATAGTGTACAAAAATATGGGATAGGACAAGCGGAAATAAAGAGACACCAAATAAAAATGAAAATACAATATATAGAGATAAATATACACACACCAATGGTAAAAGAAAGATAGGAGCACATAGAGTAGCATAAGCCCAGGCCTAAGAATATTCCAGCGTGACAAGAGGCTTCGAACAGATAAGCGAGGGTAATCGATCGAGGGGAGAAGAAGAGTTCAGTGTGAGAGGAATTTGTTGGCTAGTAGAATTTTTACTTCTTTCAAGAAGGTGGATGTGGATGGGTTGCATTTGATCTCGGTAAGAAGAGAGCTCCAGATTTTTGGGACAATTCCGGAGAAGGATCTGTTGTAGGTTTCATTTCTCTTGAAGTTTGGTTGCTTAAGAAGGAAGCAGCTAGTGCTTCTGGAAGATCTGTTTTCACACGATAGGGTCAGTTTCTCAGTCAAATGGGAGGGGGTATTATGGTACAACCCTTTGTCGGTCATACAGGCAATTTTGAGATGGATCCTGGCCTCGTGGGGTAGCCATGTCAGTGATTTATGGTCGGGTGATATGAACCCTTTTTTTGTAACCAGCGGAGAGCCTAGCTGCTGCATTCAATGTGGCCTTTAGTGATGCAAGTGAGTTTTTCAGGGTAGTGCTACCATAGTCTAATTTAGATAGCACAAGTACATGTACCGCAGTTGAAAGGTCTGCTCCTGGGAGGAAAGGGTTTCGTTTCCTAAGAATATGCAATTGATAGTTAGCTCCTCTAGTGATGGCGCTGATGTGTTTTTGCATGGAGAGATCTTTGTCCAAGGTGATACCTAGGGATTTGGCAGAGTCGATGATGTGTGGGGTGCAATTCAAGGCAGTGAGAAAAGTGAGCCAGTCTTTGACAGTGTTGGCAGGTGGTGCAATTAGTAAGAATTCAGTTTCAAGGCCATTGAGTTTGAGGTGGTTACGGGACAGCCAATATTGTGTTTTAGTCAAGGAGATTTTCATGTCAGTCAGCCACATCTTTATTTTGGCTCACCGGCCATTAAAGAGGATGTTTCAAATACAATACAGAAAAATATTTTAAAACAATCAATACAACTGTGCAACAGTTATCGTTTCATAAAAATTCCCAGCAAGTAAACTCTAAGACTCTTAGATTAAAATGTCACAAACAATCTAATTTACAGATACAAAATTAAAAAAAGAGGAGGTTTGATAGTACTAGTCCCCCATCTGGACAATAGTTTCTGTCTAAGCCTCCGCGTACACAGCAGAAACCGGGAAACTGCAAAGACTATAACCTGCCTACCATCACTTTGTATTAGTCTAAAGCAACCCTAAAATTTCGAAACCCCACATTGAGACAGACTGGTAAAATCTACCTCCTTCTGAAACCTTGATAGAAGGGACAAAAGAACAGAAGTGCTCAGGTGATTCTACCTGTGGACAGAACTGGTCCTGGTCATTAGGGTAGCATTGCCATGTGGCTGTAAAAGAACCAATGGCCAGGGTTCCCATACGAAATTTATGCTATAAAGTCTTTGCGTGGGGAGGTTCGATCTCGCTAAAAAACTCCCCAAAATGGCAGTTCACTTTGAACTCCAGAAAAGATGCAGTGAGGGAACCAACCCTAGAAGTGTGCAGGTGTAAACTGTCAATGTAGCGCCAGTAAGCACCTTTTAGTTCAGACTTGGACACAGGTGATATCAGCGGGAGAGGACCATAGATTCTCATACCCAATATAGCCCAAACAAGCTTTCAGGGGCCCGGGCCAGGCAATCTAACAAGCATTAGGCTGCTCCACAACATCTTCTGAGGCATCATGAAAGGGCGTAAGCTTGGGGACTATCTAGAATTTCCGCCAATATAGGAGTGGTCTTAACCCAGCTATATCATTATCCCATCTCAAACCATGATCCAGCAGCAGAGGGACAAGCAGGGTATTGACAGGGAGATTAGTTAGACATCTCCAAAAACGTTTTTCTGTCAGTTCTAGTGGTCTAATAATGTGAAAACCCCAAAGCTCCCCACCATATAAAGTGGCCCCTAAAGTCTTGGTTTTATAATTTTCAAGGACCGGTGACACAGGGAGAAATAAAGAGGAGCGACGGCCCTCAAAAGGCCTCTACAGTATTGTTCTAGCTTGAGCCTGGACATCTGGACATGGGGGGACCAATCAAAACATTAATTGAGCGTGACCCCAGAATAATGAAACACAGGAACCCTCTCCAGTGGTATACCGTTAAGGGTTAGGTTAGGGTGAGAAACTGGACACAGGTTAAAGACCATACATTTTGTCCTGTTGGGGTTGATCTCCAGCCTCCTCTGCCTGCAAAAAGACCCCAAACAATCCAGAACCTTCTGGCGCCACATTGTGGATTTAGATAGCAAAAGGGTATTGTCTGCAAGCAGCAGGGCCGGAGTCCAAACCCCTGCAAGACTTGGGGCATCACCCTCACATTTCTCAAGCTGGGATACCAGGGCAATGATGTACAGGAGAAAGAGGGTCTGGGCCAACACACACCTCTGTCTCAATCCCACATTTACCGGAATGGGGTCTGTCAATTCGCCCTGTGCCCACATCTAACTTGGGCAAAATTGTTGGAATGCAATTTGACAGTACTTTTTAGAAGATAGTCGGGGGCTCCCAACTCTGCCAGAACCACCCACAGGGTGTTTCTGGGGACAAGTTAAAAGTGGACCTGAGGTCAACAAAGATTACATAAAGTATGCAATCCCCCAGTTTTACAAATTTCCAATTGCAGGCAGAAGACCTGGTCAATCATTTCAACACCGTCTCTAAACCCTGCCTGCAGTGGGTTTAGAACATTTAAACCAGACATCCACTCGTTCAGCCTATTCAAAACGATCCGACCGAACAGCTTTTGCAAGCTGTCAAATAAGGCTGAATGGTCTATAGTTGGATGGTAGGGATCTGGAACACTTTTAGAAGATTGGGACAATGTTTAGTCTCTGCCCAGATGGGAGGGGTGGGAGCACCATTCAATATAGCACTGAAGAACAAGGAAAGATAAGGGCATCATACATCTCTATAGGACTCAAACAAATTTCACCAGCACCGTATCCAAGCCAGAGGCTTTGTTTGGTGTAATCCAATCTAATGCTGTGGAGATCTCAGAGTTAGAAATCTGGTGGGCCCAGGTAGCGCTGGCTCAATAAGATATTCAGCCGGGAGGGCACTAAGAGATTTATTGCATAATGCCCAGGGAGCCTGACTGGTAAGCACTACTTGGGTCGGGTCCTGGTCATCAATGCCCGAACATAGCTGAGAGAAGTGCTCAGCCCAGGCAGTGGCAGAGATTATATTGTCTAATGGAGCTTGAATGCTAGTCGCCATTGGCAACAATCCGCAAAAAATAACAGTAATCCTTATTTTTGATGGCACTCAGCACTGAGGTCCACTTCGAACATTTCCAGGTTCTCCTGGCGATACAAATTGTAGCTTTATAGTGCGATATAGCATCCAGAACGGCATCTCTTGAGCCAGATTTAATGGATCAGGAGAGGGCATGTCTGGCCACTCGACACGCTTTGGAAAACCAGGGAGCTTCTTTCTTCCACCTGGGAACGGACTTAGAATCTCTCAAGAATAGATTTTGTAAGGTGGCAAACAGTGTTGAGAATACCACTCAACCTCGCCAAAGTGTTTGGAGCACCAAGGGGCATAATTTTGTCTATTACTACAGTCAAACCAATGGACACAGCCTCAAACACCTCAACCAAGGCTCCTTCAGAGCCTAGCGAAGAGTTCCACTTTAGTCTGAACAAGTTATTTGATGAAGCCAGCCTTCTGTCAAGGGGTTGATCTGTACTCAAAGGGGTGTTGCCCAACGATCTCAGTGTAAGCCCCAAAGCATTGTGGTCACTATCCTGTCTGGGGACTACAATCATATCTACCAATAAATACTATAGTGCAATGTCCAAGAGGATATAATCGATAAGGTTGGTGCACTGGGGTCGGTGATACGTGTGAGACCCCTCCCTGTCAGACTTGGTACTCCGATTGCACGCCCAGAGGCCATGACTAAGTATGAATGCATTTAAGTGCAGCACAACAGGGGACCACCTCTATCTGGGGGAAGGGGGAAGAAGGGCTGAACACCTCAGAATTCGTGATTTTCGCCTAAGGGGACATCTTGGGAGAGAGCCAACGGCTCAAATCTACAGTTGAAATCTCCTGCAACTATTTTGAAAGAACCCGGAGCAAGATCTGCCATAAGGGTACACATCTGGGCAGCAATTGGGTCAATGCAATGCAGCCCTGCGCCATTGCCCGTGGATCTGCAATAGTGATTTTCATGTAAATTGGGTGTCATCAGCATAGATGTGGCAGGAGATATAGGAGAGTTTGGGGCCAGTTAGGGGCTTCATATAAAGGTTAAACAATGTTGGGGAGAGAATACAGCCTTGGGGTATGTCTAGCGACAGTGGAGGCTGAACGGAGAGAGAGTGATTGATTAGGATGCGTTCGACTCTGTTGTTTAGAAAAGAGGAGAACCATTTCAGATCGGTGCCGAAGTGTCCCATCTTGTGTTCTAGAAGGTTTAGAAGGGTAGCGTGGTTGATGGTGTCAAAAGCTGCTGACAGGTCCAGTGGGAAAAGGAGGCAAGATTTATTCTGGTGGAGTGAGCGTAGGGCATCGTCGACAATGTGGACCATGGCAGTCTCTGTGCTCTGACCCCAATGGAAGCCAGATTGACAATGGTCGAGAAGTTGGAATCGCTCAGCGTAATTGTGAAGCTGTAGGTGCACACATTTTTCTATTTCTGGAAAAAGTAGGGATGTTGGAGATAGGGCGGCAATTAATGAGGTCGAATTGGTCAGAGGTATTTTTTTTGTAGAATGGGTAACCTGGCCACTTTTGAGGCAGTCAGGTAAGGAGACTTGGGTGAGTGAGGCACTAACTATCATAGTCCATAGTGGGAGTAAGAGGTGAATGGACTAATTTAGGATTTTGGAGGGGAAGAGATCATTGAAGTGGTTGGAGTATTTTACGGTCAGTAGATATATGATGCCATTTTCATCGAGGGTTTTGAACCTGGACCAGGCGGCGTTATTTTTGGGTGAGGTGGGGGAATTTTTGTGCATGCTTCATGATCAAGTGTGGAGGGGTGTAAAGGGGGTTCATGTGGGAGAAGTTTAATTGCGTTCTGGATATCGTTATTGATAAGCATGGTTTTCTCCGCAAAAAAATAGGCTAAGATTTCGCAATTAGGTATTGTTTTGTTGTCAGTAGAAGTGGGGTCGCTTTTGCAGGCAGATAGGTTTTTAATAATTTAAAACAGTTTTTTAGGTTGATTAGCTGCAGTGTCAAGTTGATTTTGGAAGAAAACTGCTTTTAAAGTCCTAATGTGTCTATTGTAGTTGCTGCGTCTTTAGCGTAGGAGTTTGAAGTTGGCCAGGGAGGGGTATGTCTCCATGCTCTTTCTGCAAGTCCGAGGTGGCGTCGTTCTTTGTTAAAGTTACAGTTGAAACAGGGGTTGTATTTTTATTGACAGGATACATTTTAATTGTTTGTGGGCAATGGAGTTGAAGTAGTGATCAGTGAGGTCCTGGGTTTGGTTCATGAAGGGGGCGGGAGGATGTTGTTACTAAGAACTGATATAGTGTGTGAGTTAATGTTAGTGGTGTCTTAGAACCAGTTTTTGGCTTTTATTGGGTGGCCCTTAAAGGTGGTTGAATTTTTTACAGGGTGAATGTCATGCAGTGGTGGTCAGTTCAATCGCAACGGAGAAAAGAATCAATTTGTAAGGTGTTCTCTTTTGCAATGTTTAGGTCTAGGGTGTCTCCTTTATTATAGGCCAAACTTGAATAAGGCTGAGGGCCTGGAGTAAGGATTTGAATCTCACTGACCTGTTCGATGAATGTGTGGTTTCCTTTGGGTGGGTGATAAAATGTGTGGAGGGAGCACCTTGAGTTGTTGGTGGTGTTGATCCTGAGGTAATCGCAAGAGGGCAGAGATGTAGTTTGAGATGGTTTCCTAGAAAGTGAGGATCTGTATAGACCGACTAGGGCCCCCCCCCCCCCCCACGAGTGTCCTGAACGGTGTAGTTTAACGATGTCATAAACAGGGGGAACAAGAGTTTCCAGAATAGGAGCACAGGAATCATTCAACCAGGTTTCAGTGAGCATGAGGATATCTCGGTCCTGGTTAATTATAAGATCGGCTATGTCAGCCATGTGTTTCACCGCTGAGTAGTAGTTTAGTAGTGCACATTTCAGGATTGTATTAGAGGTAGTTGTGGAGGCATGTGATATGGGAACCTGTGTGAGGTTCAATTTATTAATAAACTTAATGCTGGGGTCAGATGTCCTGACGGGGTGATTGATAATCAATTTTTGCAGTGGGTAAAGTGTGATTGGTAGGAGCAGGGCTGGAGCAGTTTAGGAGGGTGAGTATGTCATTGTTTGATAGCCGTCTGACTAACCTATTGGGTCTGGAGGAGTGGTTATGGTTGGTTGCGGATCGCCAGCAAGGGTGTCAGATACCTGTGTAGGCAGGGAGATGGTCAGAGTAGGAGTTGGGGAACAAGGAGTTGTTTGTCAGGAGGTGAGTTAAGTGTGAGGACCATTTGTTTTCAAGGTTGGTGGTGATATGAACTACTTTTAGAATGTCAGAACGGACCAAATACAGTTCATATTTTATAGTCCTGAGCTTTGAGTCATTGAAGAGGTTTCTGAGAGGTACCCAGTTGTGGGAAACACTGGAGTGGAGAGTAATAGCCAAGTGGTTGGTAGAGCTGGCACTGGTAAGGTTCACCATCGGAACCTTAGTAGTGGTACGTTGAGAGGAGGTGGTGGATTTGTTGATCCTGTTGATGGAAGCGTGTGTGTGAGGATTTCTAAAGGAATGGGGGTGGTGATGTTGGATTGATGTAAATGCAGGGGAGAGTTCATGTTGTTGTTGGGGGAGGAGTAGAGTTGGATATCAGTAGTGTCAATGGATAGGTGGGTTACCATCCGTAGAGGGAGGTGGGAAAGGGGGGAATCGTAGGTAGGAGAAGGGGGGTTATCATAAGGGGAGGAGTCAGAGGGGAGTAGTAAGGAGGTAGGTGGGGGAGTGGATGTGTCTAGTTTATTCTTGAGAAAATAGAAGAGATTGCTGAAGAGTTCCAGATTGTGATCTGAAGCTCGAATGAGTACGGTGCCATTGGTGTTGATGGAAATGGTGGCATTACCATTGCAAAAAGAGGAGGGTATAATAGTGGTCTTATGTTCATGAGTGATTTTCTTGGTGATAATGGTGTTGAGTGAGGAAGAGAGGGTTTTCCTACAGAAGATTAGGTCATTAAGTAAGGTGCCCTTGTTGTGGTAAAAGTAGGGGTCAGTGATAAGAGTTTCTTTTTTGAGGTTGAGAATTGTATGTTTGTGAATTTCCATGGCTTTTCTAGTTAGGTTGGGAATGTATTTTATTAAGAACAAGTAATTTCCTTTAGGGGATAGCAGGGAGTTCAACTTTCCGGGGTCCATGCTTGATAGTGGGAGCAGCAGAAAAATGAGGAGAGTAGGAAGGAGCATCTAAAGGAGGTATGTGATGGGGGCAGGAGTAGAGGGACCTCTAACTTTGGAATGTCCTATGGGAGCATACGCTACTGCTGAGAAGACAGGGGACATTACTTATTGTGGTTGATTCAGGACTAGTCAGTATAGCCTGAATGTCCTATACCACAATTCAAGAGACAATGTCCCGGTTAAGTAGCTGTTGACATGAACGGATAAAGGTAAGGCTAGGAGACTAAACAGTGAGCATAAACATTGCAGGAACAGTGTAGAAGTAGGCGCAAATATTCCTCAGTGGTAAGGACATCAACAAAATCTAGGGGGGGTAAGAACACAGAGGAAGGGGGAATAAAGCAGCTCATGCATCAGCATACAATGTAGTCATAGATGGGGTATACCAATTTATTATCAGATCAGACAGAACCATCCAAGTTTGCATTAGATTAAATTAAAAGATGACATTCTGGGGAGTCTTATAATAACTGATGTTTATTGATCAGTCAACATAATTCTCGAACAAGTAGTGTGACATCTAGTGGGGTGAATGAAGTACCACTCAATAAATCATAGGTATGAACGTATGGTAGTGTTCCCCAGGTTGTGTTGGCTGTAGAAGGAGCAAAGAGAGTGGGGGAGGAGCAACAGATAAGAGCAATACTAGGAAATTATAAGCAAAATTGTATTCTAAATTCTTGCACTAACTGGTGTTTATCAGTCAGTCATCGTGATCCTCAGGTTAATATTGCGACTAATTCATTAGGTGAGTGCGGCAGTTGTGCAACAAAATATTGGTAAGATTGAGTGGAAGAGGTCCCCAGACTGTGTTGGTAAAAGCTGGAACGAAAGAAACAGGGGAGGGGCAATCGGATCACATCAGTACAAGCATCTTTCAATAACAGTGAAAGCTCCTAAACCAGTACTCCAAATAACGCCTTTATAACCTTCCCACTTTGTCTCATTGCCTCTTCAAGAAGGCACCATTGCAAAACGATGCCCAGTCTTCACCATGACCTCAGAGGGATAAAGACATCTTGATACTTAACAGGTACAGCTATACAGGGATATATACCACAACATCCTTGTGAATGAAAGTTCCACTTGAACAGAACCGTTACAGTAATTTGAACTAACAAATGAATAGTGGAGGCATTCTGCTCAAAAGATAATACTAGATAATGGATCCAGTGAGTAAATTATGCTAATATGCACTTATCTACATCGAGGCCATTTGCAAAAGCAGTAACATTGGCTGTTCTAGACCACTTTACACTTTTGGCATAAGATTTTTAAGGTCCTCGCTCTTTCTTTTGAAGGATAAATTTGGGGACCATTGGCGGGGAGACCACATAGGGTCTGGAGTCTTCAAAATATGCTTTTATTCTGGCTTATTTGGGTTGTGCTAATTATTCGGAAAGTTATAAATTAACTCTAAACTTAGTTTTTTTTTCTCCAGAAAATGTCAAATTAGTCTGGCAGTTTGACAATGGTTCCCACTGATACTACGTACAATGACTCCTTCATACTCTTTGTGATAGTTCAAATTCTCATTGTCTTCTCTCTTACCTTAAGCTAGCTGAGGACAATTCAAAAAAGATATTTACTCTTCTCCACAATCAGAATAAATTGACAAAAATGTTAAAATTACTTTGGGAATATCAGATGACTATTCTGTTTACATGCTGGCCACTCAGTGAGCTATACATTCAAGCCCTGCTTCACTGAGTAGTAAGGGAAAACAGTAAGAAGTCATTAAGTTGTGAATATTAACCAATTCCAATTTATATTATGGTCCACTCCTTGGTTAAAATAATGCATGTTCATTGACAGAAGTCTATGTACAGCGAACTGTCACTCATATATTTAAAGTATCTTATCCTGTAACACGTCAGGGCTGTATTAGGTAAAGAAGCCATTAATTCATCAGGGCTAACAGCAGACACGGTTTGGCAGTATGTGGCGGCACGCAACTATCAACGACTCTAACAAGCAGGGATAGTGCTAGAAGTCCTATCAGTGGATATGAATACAACCTTCCTCTTCTTACACTGATGTACATTTGCAGAATGAGTATGGCAATAATGAGAAGCCAGAGTATACATTTTGGTTAAGACTGAGTCACAACTCTACTGGTAAACCCTTACTATTAGCTGAAGCATTCACCCTTCACTCCCCCATAGGACACTAATATCTTGGAAGTTAGATCAATTAGTACATCATAATAAATTGGATTTTTATTTCTAACACTGAATAAATAGGGCGCTTTTATTAGTTGTCTGAGACAAATATCCCCAGGGTTTCTGACTAAATGAGCCCTTGTTTAATATCTAGGAAATACTACAATTCCTATGTGCCTTCTAAAAATTTACTTAAAACTTACCTTTAATCTCTTGAAGGAATGTGGTACAGGCATTCATCCTCAACACACTTAAAAGTATACCACAAGAAACAAATGTTCAATAGTTGTTATATAAAATGATGCTGAATAATTTACCCGTAGTCTCCGCAGAATGGTAGCTACTCGTTTTTGTAGATTATCCCAACGTTGGTTACCTTCGTGGACCTTTTGCTTCAACTTGCTAGCGGAGTCTGTGCGATTTTCTCTAGCAAGACGCCTATACTGCTTATTGATTAACTCCAGTTGTGTCAGCCGCTCATGTATTTGTCGTTGAAAAGCCTGGAAAATAGATTAATGCATTTGCTTTCATTGCAGCCATCCAGTTATGCCTCTCTCTACCATAAGGCCCCTATCTCTACCACTGAATACTAAAAGGGCCATCAGTGCTACATAATACATGACCAAAATAACATCAAATGTTTCTTTTGTTTTACTGTATACTGGAAAACAATATTCAAAAGGGAGCAAAACAGTGTATGTTGTGTAGTAAGTAGTCAACCGCAAATATGCCAAAACTGAGTTTGCTGTTTGATAAGAGCATAACATTGGAAAACAGCTAAAAAAAGAGCAATGAGAAAACACAGAAGGCATCACCAGATTTTAACTATGAGGGAAACTGTAGGCTGTAAAAACTGTATACATTTCAACTGGTTTAAAAGACATAGGGCCTCATTTAGAGTTCGGAGGATGGGTTGCTCCATCCATAGAAATGGATTAATAAGGTATTTAATCTTCAACTCAAGATCTCTGTGCACCTTTTTCTCTCCTGGTAATACCACCCTGGAAACTTATTTCCTTAACTTGCCAGTCATCTACAGTGAGGAAACTTGGAAGAAGGGGGTGGGGGTAAGAAATCCTTAACATTTCTCCAATATTAAAGGGTGCAACTCCCCCAAAAAAGCATGTGCCAAGGCTGCAAACTGCAATACAAGTAGAAATGAACAACTAAGAAGACAGTAACCTCAAATTTCTTGAGTTCTTCTTTGGCGTTTGTGTACAAAACTTCTGACGAATTA
This sequence comes from Triturus cristatus, assembly GCF_964204655.1. Taxonomy (NCBI): domain Eukaryota; kingdom Metazoa; phylum Chordata; class Amphibia; order Caudata; family Salamandridae; genus Triturus; species Triturus cristatus. Next base: position 803,974,457 of record NC_140592.1, on the reverse strand, counting down.
GGGGAAGCAGCAGTTCTTTCTGCTGCATTCAACCATTCCTCAAAGCGTGAATAATCTTCCAAAAACTTCTGCCATAAACGCCAGGTTTCTTCAATTCTGGTAATAAAAAAGAATTTTAAAATGTCAGTTGTACTTCTGTTCCATGTTTAGAAGCCCCGTAATTCTTCAGAGTGGGGAATTCCCTGGCAGCTTTTATATTTGCAAGTCAGTAAATACATAAATTAACACACAAGTTACTTACTTGTGTGACAATATATCTGTAAGAGACATTAGTTAGTGATAGATTCCTTACCTTAGAATATCCCCAGGCGTCAAACTGGATCTGGAACATTTTCGTGAGCAGTACCCCTGCGCGTCGGTAGGCGTCTTCGTGTGGCTCCGCGTACGTCGCTGGCGTCGTAATCGCCGAGATGACTTCGTCGGAACTACTTAGATGTGCCCACGCTGGCTGACGTCAGTTCTGTACATGACTTTCCATGCCAGGAACGCAGAGCCATGCCGGAGACCAACTACTGGTGCACTAAAACTAGGACCCTGAAAGGGATGACCTCAACCTTAGAGATCAGTTCGCAGAAGGATTGGCGGGCGGTAAGGAATCTATCACTAACTAATGTCTCTTACAGATATATTGTTACACAAGTAAGTAACTTGTGCATCTGAAAGAGACACGTTAGTGATAGATTCCTTACCTTAGAATACATACCCAAGCAATACTAACCCCGGTGGTGGGTCTGCAAAGTGAGATTACACCAGAAAGTTACGGAGAACCGAACGGCCAAAGAAGCCGTTTCTCTGGACTTGACTGTCGAGGAAATAATGCGTAGTGAAAGTGTGCGGCGAGGCCCACGTGGCAGCCTGACAGATGTTTTGCAGTGTGACACCGTGTCCCAATGCCGTAGTAGCTGCTGTTGCCCTGGTCGAATGGGCGTGCAACTCTACTGGAGGTTCCTTTTTAGCCAAAGAGTAATAGGCTTGAATACACAAGACAACCAAGCGTGAGATAGTTCATTTGTGCACAGCCCGGCCTTTCTTGGCGCCCACGTAGCCAACAAAGAGCTGGTCATACACCCGGAACTGTTGTGTGCGGTTGCGGTAGAATGAAAGCGCACGTTTGGGTCCAGACAGTGGAGCCTCTCTTCCTCTTTGGAAGGGTGCGAAGGCGGAAAGAAAGTGGGCAGAGTGACAGTTTGCCCCAGATGAAAGGCAGTGACTACTTTTGGTAGAAAGGAGGGACGTGGTCGAAGCACAACCTTGTCCGGATGAACCGCCAGGAAAGGAGGTTTCCAGGAAAGATCCCGGAACTAACTCCCACGCCTAGCAGAGGTGATAGCCACCAGGAAGACAGTTTGTAAAATTATGAAGAGGCTCAAAGGGAGCGCACATGAAGTATTTGAGAACCAGGTTCAAGTCCCACTGAAGCATCACAAACGGATTAGGTCGGAAAAGGTGAGTAATGCCTTTGACCACAGGAGACTTGAAAAGAAAGGACTGATCAGGCAGCCTGAGAAAGGCTGAAAGAGCATAAAGGTACCCTTTAATAGTGCCCAGAGCAGAGCCCTGCTGGGTGAAAGAGAGAAGGAACAAAAGGACATCAGAAAGGGGAAGAATGGGGATCTACAGCTTTCGCTGTTCACCATGTCATAAATTTGTTCCACCGGCAGGCGTATACCGTTTTAGTGAAGGGACGCCTGGCTGCCAGAATGACATCACAGACCTCAGGAGGCAAGTCAAAAGGAATAAACTGTCGCCGCTTAATCTCCACGCAAGGAGGTGGAGGCTGGACAGGTTACAGTGGAGGATCGTCCCCTGCTGCTGCGACAGAAGATTCTCCCGAAGAGGCAGCCGGATCGGGGGATCCACGCTCATACTGAGTAGCTTGGGATACCAAACTCTTCGAGCCCAGTTCGGTGCCACAAGAATGACTTGGGCCTGGTCGCGTCTGATGTTCTTCAGCACTTTGGATAGAAGTGGTATATGCGGAAAAACGTACAACAGTCTGCAATCCCATTCGCGACGAAAAGCGGCTCTGAGCGAGGACCGCCTTGGAAACTCCAACGCGCAGAACTACGTCAGTGCACGTTCTCGTCGGTGGAGAAGAGATGTAACCAAGGGTCTCCCCACTGTAGAAAGAGACCTTGTGTAACCTGCGACTGAAGACGCCATTCGTGATCCATTATGCACCGATGACTGAGTTTGTCCGCCCTGGTGTTCAAAGAACCTGTCAAGCGTTGAACCACCAGGAAAATGCCCTGGCGTTCCAGCCACTTCCAGAGGCGCAGAGCCTCCAGACATAGGGTCCACGATCCCACCCCGCCTTGCTTGTTGCAGTACCACATGGTGGTGGTGTTGTCTGTGAACACTTGCACAACTCTCCACTGGACAGAGGGAAGGAATGCTTTCAGTGCAAGGAGGATCTCCCTGAGCTCCAAAAGATTGAGATGGAGCTCGGATTCCGCCGGAGACCAGATGCCTCTGATCTTTGCCTCTCTCATGTGGCCCCCCTACCCCAGGAGGGATGCATCCGTCACCACTGTTTGCTCCGGTTGGGGAAGGGAGAGGGATCTGCCTCTGACCCAATGCTGGTCTGTGAGCCACCACTGCAAGTCTTCTCCAGTGCAGTCCAAGATCTGGACGTAGTCGGACAGGTCTCCATGTTGCTGCATCTAATGGAACTGCAGGTCCTACTGCAGAGCCCGCATATGCGATGCGGCATGATTGATCAGCAGGATGCAGGAGGCCATGAGACCCAGCAGCCTCAGTGTCTTCCTGACCGAAACCCAGGACAAGGGCTGAAAGGGAGAATAAACCTGAAATTGCGCCGTGTCCCGAACCGCTCCGATGAAGAGGAGCTTTTGAGAGGGGATCAGATGCGACTTCGGCACGCTGATGGGAGTTCCCCAGCAAATGCAGGCGGTCGGCCGTTGTCTGGAGGTGGGAGACGACTGCCTGGGGCGAGCCTGCCATTAACAGCCAGTCGTCGAGATAGGGGGAGACTGAAACCCCTGATCTGCTCAGATGAGCTGCGACCACCACCATCATTTTCGTGAACACCCGAGGGGCGCCGGTAAGGCCGAAAGGGATCACAGTGACTGAAAGTGCTCGTGGCCTACTATGAACCGCAGGTAACGCCAGTAGATCGGCAGGATGGGGTTGTGACAATAAGCATCCTGCAAGTCCAATTGTACAACCCAATCCTGCGGGTGTAGGGCAGACAAGACCTGAGCAAGCGTGAGCATTTTGAACTTCTTCTTCCGGAGGAAGCGAGCGGCGTTCCGGAGGTTTAAGATAGGACGTAGGCCGGTGTCCTCCTTTGGAAGTAAGAAGTAGTGAGAGTAACAACCATAACCTACTTCTGACGTTGGAACATGCTCAATGGCCCATTGGCCAAGAGGGTTGCAACCTCGTGCTGGAGAAGTGTCAAGTGATCTCCTGACATGCGGTGGTGCTGAGGTGGCATGGCAGGAGGAGTAGTGTTGAAGGGGAGGGAGTAGCCCCTTCGGACCATTTGCAGAACCCACCTGTTCAAAGTGATGGCGCGCCAGTGGGGGAGGTGATGGCGAATCCTGCCGCCCACTGGCGTGTGGTGGGCCTTAAACACTGGACTGAAACAGCAGACTAGGACGGATTGATCTGCCTGCTAGCCCCGGGAGCCATTGGTGCGGGTTCCCTGTTGGCGGCTGCGCTGCTGTTATGCAAATTTCCCTGCCTATGGAGTAGGCGGAGTCAAGACCACAATGGATGGTGAACCTTGCTGCATCATTGCCCTCGGCAATTGCTTGGGAGAGCACCTTGCAAGCCTCCGCTAGACACTGAGGCAGCACCTGCACCACCGTGTTCCACACAGAGTGTGAATAGAGGTCAAATGGCACTTGGAGAGGCAGAGTCTTGGACAACTAGCCACTCTGACGTTAGGTGTTGTGTGAAGAAACTGGGGTTGCCTTGTATCCACAGGATTTAGGTGCATTATTGAAGGGTAGTAGCGGCTCCGTGGAGGGGGCCGCTGCTGAAAATATGCAGTCAGGAGAGCCCTGATAGGCCCTGTAGGGAATTTGAAGTTAGGGCCTCCCCTACGCAACACCACACAATGAACCAACCACCTCTGTAGCTACGGAAGAAGGGGACAGTGTATTAGGGTGTGGAGATAAGTCCAGCTTGCTGGGACTCTCCGTGTTGCCAACCTAGTTTAGTACATCCTCCCACCGAGCTGCGAGAAGTTCCACAGACCCCTCCTAGTACCCCCCTTCAGTCCCTGGCTGTTTGAGAGGCCGAGAAGGACGAGGGGCTTGGGGAAGGTGAAAAGATTTCACCCCTCAGAATAGGAATTGGAGAAGGCAGGCTTGATACCGTCTGGCCCTGGAGGCCGACACCGAGGTGGGATGCAACGGGGTTGCCGAGTCCAGAGCCGAGGCCGGAGCCAACGGCTGCGCCGATGCCGGAACCAACGGCGACGCCAAGGCCGGAGCCAACGTCTGCGTCGAGGCCAGAGCCAACAGCTGCGCCGAGGCCAGAGCCAACAGCTGCGCCGAGGCCGGAGCCATTAAGGATAATGGGGTGACCCTGTGTCCCTCAGAACCTGGGTAAGTATACACTATAAGCAAAAGTGGTTCTGTCGGGTACGACAAAAGATTTGTACACAGTATTCAATACACAACGGGTATTTCAAAAGAACAAATTACCATAAAGAAAAATCTTGAGAAACACACCAAGAATTTTTTTTGTTGATTAAACAGTAAATGTTATTCTTTACTATTCAATGTATATTGGGTTGGCTGTCGTGTGACAAAATACACAAACAACAATAACTACATAAGATTCAAGTGTACAGTAAGTGACTAATTGTGATAAGTGACAATAGTGCTGTACAAGGGTGACATGGATGACATATGAATACACAAGGGGGAAAAACATATATTATAGTCAAGTCCCAAATGCTAACATAACCCTCTGACAGGGATTATAATTTCCTGTTCAATTCAGGGGGATGTGTGGACTTAATAATGACTGTAACGTCGACGTTTCGACCCTAGATAAGGGAGCGTATTCTTGGGCATCCCGGGCGGGTCTTCTTCAGGACATGGGTGGGGAGGACAGCCTGTTGGGTGAAAGCCAAACTAAAATCAGGACGGTGTGTAGATGGTTTATAAGGTGGCATGAAAGGTGGCAGCAGTCATAGGCTTACCACCGTCAGTGAATCCTAATGAATCCAACTGGAATCAAAAGAAGATAATAGGTGTCAGCCGACACCTATGACTCACGCCGGTAGGTCGTGATCTGGGTAGACAGTCATAAGGGGTCACGGGAGGTCGTGGTCTGGAAGAAAAAAGATGAAGGGCAAGTAAGAAGGAGACTCTGACCCGGGTAGCAAGGGTGGTTCCTATCTATAGAGCCCTAAATGAGGCCTTCATACCTTATTTGATGCACACTTCACCGTCCGGTTGAAGTTGATTAAGGAGACGGCTGCCAAGGCGATCCAATTCTCTAAAGGAAAGGGGAGAGAATCGAATATGTCGTGTATCCAGGAGTGTAGATACAAAACAGGCGACAGATGTATGTGCGTGTGGGTGAGAAGCTGGCCCTGCGCTTCGTGAGTGATCATTCTGAAATATGGGTGATAAGTGAATTAGCGATATAATAAGCTTTCCAGATGTGAGCATGCTTGTACCGAGAGCTGGTATTGGACCATGCGATCTCCAGTGTTGTAGAATAAACCATTCCAGGCGAGTAACTAAAAATAGGCATTGGCATGCGATTTGCAATTAATTAGTTAAGTGCGCATGTGTAATAGATATCTCAGCGTGAGCTTGCGCTTTTAGATTACGAAAATAAAATGAAACACAGTGTTGTTTTGGGGCTCTGCAGTGATTAATAAAAAAAATGGGGGGCATGCACTTGCGCTCGTATGAGAAATCTGTACATTGGCCCAACAAATTCCCAGCGCGTAACTTAAATTAGGAGTGAGCATGCGAGTTACCCAAACTGTGCAATGAGTAGGCTACATGGTCGTTTCAAAGGGAGATAATTTCCATTGCACGGGGAGCCACAGAGTGCAAATGGGAGAGCGGGGGCGCCGTGGTATGCTTACTTGTAAGCCAACGGCAGTGCCGAGACCAGAGCCAACGGCGGCGCCGTGGCCAGAGCCAACGGCAGCGCCGAGGCCGTAGCCAGCAGCGGCGCTGAGGCCAGAGCCTGCGGCGGCGCTGAGGCTGGAGCCAACGGCGCCTCAGGGCATCTTGCCGGCGTAACCGGGCCCAAAGGTGGAGGCACGGGGGCAGAGCCACCCAAGGGGTCCACGGGTCCCAAAGGCATGCCGGAGGGACCCAATGGGGTAAACAAACGGCCCATGGACGACAGGAAGACCTGTATTTCTTCCAGAGTCGCGTACAGCCCCAGGAAAGGCGGGTAGACCGCAGGTAACAACGGAGGCTCCACCGGAGCCGCGGGGCAGTGACCGCCCGCCCCCTCCACCGTGTACCGTAATCGGTGAGGTGTAGACGAAGAGCGACGTCGCTTTTTCGACTTTTTATGGCGCCTGGACTTACCTGTCCCAGATTCCGACGAACGGTGATGACGGCCTCACGACCTGTCTCCTGACCTTCCTCATGAGCGAGATCTCGAGTGTCGCGGAGCCGAATGCCGGGCCTCCAACAACTTTCAGGAACGCTCCCTGGAAACCTTCAGTGCCGTGGCCCGACAATTGGGGCACGCTTCAGGGTCATGGGCATGGCCCAAGCAGAAGAGACACACGTTATGTGGGTACGCCACTGACATGTTCCGATGGCAATCCCGACAGGACTTGAACCCGGGCATCTCTACTAGCACCAGAAGTCGAGAACTCGAGAAAACGAGAGAAACAAGTCTCAGAAACCGAGTTAAAACATTAACTAGGGGTACCACCCTCTCTCGGATCTGCGCTTGCTGGCACGGAAAAAGAAAGAACTGACATCAGCGCAAGTGGGCACGTCTAAGTAGCTCAGACGACGTCATCTCGGCGACGACGACGCCAGCGGCGTATGCGGAGCTACACGACAACGTCTAGCGACGCGCAGGGGTACTGCTCACAAAAACTTTCCGGGTCCAGTCTGACGCCTGGGTATATTCTAAGGTAAGGAACCTATCACTAACGTGTCTCTTTCAGATATTAGCCCTACAGGGGGTACTATCCTGCACAGCTAAACATTTATTCTTTTTATGTGTATGCTGAATAAAGAGAGTAAATGTTAAAGACGTAGGATTTCCAGCCCTACCAATAAACCATTTCTAATTTCCAATCTAATAATAATGGCAATGAGTGTAGAATATGAAATGGATAATTTGCAGGTCTTTACTACTAAACCATACTATAGAATGTCATAAAACAGAGACATAAAATATACAGAAATGTTTTCCCCTAGAAAACAGAAGGGGATTGCACACATTTAGAAGACATTGATTAATGTGATGTCTTAGAAATGGTGTGAAGAAAATAAGAAAGGCACCTAGGAGCCTGTGTTGATTTAAATTATGAGGCACTGCATTGATGTCCCAGCAAGATGGCTAAAAAAGCAGTATTTTTTTCTGATACAGCTCAAATTATTACATCAAATATATATACTATAACTGGATCCTGTTGAAAGCTTTTGCTTTGATAGATTTGGATCTATAGGTGGGAAGTTGTAGTTCAGTAGGTTACTGTTTTTGCACATGGTGTGGAACCCGATAATAAGAGAATTCTCAATTAAGGGGTAGAGAGGCCTAGGCGGTGTTAAGTATTCAAAGTAAATTAGATATCAAGATGATGCTACTGGGTATCTGGCGTGATTCTCCACCCTCTGAAATACAATAAACCAATTTGTGACTGGTGGTGGCCAGGTGTTCTATTGACAGGATGTAGATTTTATCCTAAATTTCAAGATCAGCGTACCACTATGCAGCTGCAATGGAGATTTGTAAGTGTAGGAAATGCAGAACTGTATGAAAATATGAGGCAAATGGAATGGGTCGCATGATCTGTTAATAACAGAGAAAACCAGAAAATTATTCAACACTCTGCTTCACTAATTCAACTTGCCTATGTTGAGAAGGGCCACTTCTTTGCAGTTGTGAAAACTATAATCTCTCTATACCGGTGATAGCTGTCACAGGCAAAGAGCTGCTTGCAATTAGAGTAATATTTGATGGTTAAACAACATGCCTATATGAGTGTGTTGTCCCCATAACAAAACATTTTTGATGGATGCATTTACCCAGGGGATGGTGCTCCTATTATTCTTCACCTCACTTGGTAACATTTTCTCATTCAGTTGTATGGACTTCATACTTTTTGAAGACAAACAAACCCTACCCCTTTTCACACCCTAACCATCAACCTTGAGTGATTAACTACCTCATTGATATTAACTATTTGATTGTGCAGAATTAACTTATGTTCAACTAATTTAAAACTTAAATGAATTGGTGTCCTCCATCCACCACTTCCCCTATACTGTCTTTTATTATTCCCATGCCATCCGACAATGTAGCTTCTTATTATTCTGCCAGGAACCTATGGTAAATTTTGACAGTCACATACCCTTACCTTTCACAGTGTCAACAATTATCTCTTCTTGTTCCCTAATTTTCAAATTCTAAAAGATCACCTCTGCTTCCACTTGGCCAGGGCCCAATCCAGTCTTACATAAACAAGACTAATGTAACACCATCCACAGTGGTGTGCAACTTAACCCTTGCCAGCCCCAGATAACTATTCTATATTCCAGGCAACAGCCATCACCTCTTTTTGTAACCAGGGAGGGTACTACTCAAGTCACCATAGGGCTTGCACAAATTGCTCACACTGAAACTTTGACTGTGGCGTATAACCCCTCTCCATCAAGTGCTTAAATGCAGTCTCTAGATTAAAGTCCTCCAATCTCCCTGCACCCATTTACTGGAACATCCCCATTATGAAAGAGATGCGAGCTTTAAAGCCAGAGGGTTATGGTCACAATTCTAAACCCGAGTGTGATAGATTTTTAAAGGGATATGTAAATACAGTACCTTAAAATGTTCCACAGAACACGGGAGGAGAAAGGCAATCATCAAGCATCATGCATCATTGTTACAGCTATCACTGTATTTGTTGCAAACTCTGAACTTACAGGCATCTGATGTGGAGAACTATGTTCTGGAAACTTAGACAGACATAGTAGGAGAGCGATTGAGCTGTAACGACCTGATTGTTTTTTATTCTTTGACATAAGGACTAATGATTGACCCACTTTTAGGAAAGAGTTCAGAATCCCCTAATCTGGTCTGGAAAGGTGTTGAGTCTTTTCTGATGGCGAAAATTGAATGTGATAGGGTGATAGGCATAAATGTTGTTCCTTTTAAATAGTTGAGGGAGGCAGAGACTGATTGTGCTGGCTGGGTGATGGGGTGAAACTTTTGGATCCACTACCTGTTTAGAAATCACATGAAGATCATTTTAATCATGCAGTTAGGCAGCAAGTAGAAATTGAAATGTAAGAGCAGTTGCTTGGGTTCATTTGCAGGGACTTTCATTTTGGATTCTAAATATATTTGCATCTCTACTAAACATGTTTTATAAAATATGTTGTGGTGTTCAATGCTGTAATCTGTGCATGTTTAGATTTTTCATTTTCTCTTTGCCATTTCCAAATATATTTTCTGTGGGTTGCTTTATGGATTTTAACCTTTTTTATGAGTTATGTGCAGGGTTGTGTTCTGGTCTAAGGGTTTGTTAACAAAGCATTTGGGTGCCGACAGGTTTATGTGCAGCTGTACCATCAGTCTGCATGTTTAGGACACAGTAGCACAATAATGTTGCATAGAATGAGTATATTAAGAAAATGAGATTGAACTGAATCCTTGGGCAGCTCGATCTCAGTGACTAAAAAACAAAACGACAAAAGATACAATCAAAAATGGCCTTGCTGTATGGTCACAGGGGCGGTGAATGAGAGAAGTTCACAGAAAAATACTACAGTTTGACAAGTTAAGATGTAACACAGGGTTCTGTGGATGCTTTTGTGTTGGACTGACTAGTAACTACAAAGACGAATACCCATAAATCAGTGTTTTTATTGGTCAGCCATCATATTAGATGTCAATATAACTGAAAGTCTCACGGTTTTACAGACACAAAGAACTATGCTTGAGGAGGTACTTACTTCATGCGCCTTTCCATAGAGAGAGAGCAGATGTTCCTCCACCGTCTGTCAAGGCTCCTGGTTGTCTGGTGTATTGAGTCACACTCTGTCTCATTAGCACATGCGTCGGAATCACGTAAAAGTACCTCACATATACTTAACACTGAAGCAACTCCTGCACTATGTTGCTCAATGTCCTGCTGCAAATCCTGCAGAGAAATGGGTATAGCAATGTTAGGTAAGCATGTAACATGTTTATGAAAGTGATTGGGATATATTTTACCGTAGTTCTGTGTTGCAACAGTCTAATTCAACAGAAGATGGGAGAGGTGCTATAACTGGTGAATAAAAAAATGTGTACACTTTCTCTCACGGTCAACGTAACCTTTGATAAGTTTTGCATCCTTGTGACCAATTAACCAGGCTGCCTCTAGAGTTTGTCACACTCTTACATCCGCTCGAATTTTTTCCTCAAGTCTTGTTTTGTTTACTTGTATGGTTACATTCATTTTTTTGCATTATTCCTTCAATGGTAATGTTCTAGTTTTGTGCCTGATCAAATTCTGAATTATTTACTAGGTCTATTTACTTCACAGAGGAGAAGGGCAAGATTGCGATTACCCACTGCAGTTGACTCAGTTACTATCGCATGGTTGCATCACAGGATTTCATCAAATGAAATACAAAATATGCCTTTTAAACAGTAACCAAGGTGATTATTCATTTCTTGAAAACGAATATTTGATGTGGATCTAGAAATGGGATGGTATGCAGGAGGGCAGATGCAAAGATAATGTAAAAGGGCCATGCACCCTGTTTCTATGAACTGTGTGCTGAAAACATGCACAGGTAGGTGACTGTGCAATATGCCTATTGAGCCACCAGGAAATCCCCTCCCTAAAGCTTCACTGTATGTGTTATATAATGTATTACAGCATAATCCAGAACCTAGTGAGATATCTGCTTTCACCTCAATTCAATTTTGTTTATCAATTTGAAATAAATTGACATTCTACATCAAATAATTGTAATGAATGTTTTTCAGACATCATTAACATAAAGTAATTGCTATTAACATGATCCACCACTAGTGATTACAATTGGAGTTTTACATTTATTTGTCTATCTCTAAGAATGGCATTCCAGGGTCTGGCTAACAGTATTTATAATACTCTAAAACTGATCTCAGACTATATACAAATAGATATACAAACAGGATAGCAGGATTCGTGATTATTTGCAATCAAATTAAAATGCAGACAAAAAAATTCTACTTGAAGAAACGTTTTGCTAAACCTTTGTGCAACTTTAAATACCACTTTTCTGAAGTATTGGTTAGTAAAACGTGGTTGATGCATGCGAATACTTAATAAAAAGAATAATGAGGGAGAGTCAGTGTAATACCATTATAGACAACATTATGTACATCATGAAAATAAATTATAGATTCTAAGAAAGTAACAAAAGGACACCCACAGGTATATGTCTCACAAGAGATTAAAGAAATAGTCTTGGAGTCTGTACTCCTACCTAACATTTGTAAATGCCATCTCATGCAAACATCTGCTGAAAGACTGCAATTTCACTTTGTTTCCTATAACCTTACTTTCTACCCTGGAGAATATGTACTCTGTCCTAGTCAATCTTTTCCAGAGTGGGAAGAGATTGGAGAAGAGTTGGTAAATACCCTTAAATCTGTTAGTTTGTGAGCGTGCAGAGTGTCACAGTCTATTTCATGCCACGAATGGAGATTTGCAGAAAGGTGGCAACATCATGACTTTGCTAGAATCCAAACCCAGGTATAATACAAAACCTGGCACAATACAAAACCTGGCATAATCAGACAAGCTATTAACAGAGCTCTGATAAAATGAGCACACAGCCATAATTTACCACCTCACTCCATGGCCGCAAAAGGACAAGCAGATTTTTTATACAGGACAAATAGATTTATGAAGCATCCTTTCTCTTGGATGAGGAGATATTTTATAAAATTCAATCCCCTGGTTGGCATTCAAATATACTATGAGTTAAACCTTCCATGTGATGTACATGGTAAAATGGTTTACTGCCACCACTAGGCCACCCAGAGTGTCCTACCATTTGAGTTCCATGAGCACAGGCTGATGCACACACTATTCATAAGGTTCACTACCTGCATCAAATCAACTAATGCCATTTTTACTGTAGTTCTTCACCATTCTGGAGAGTCTTTGCAAAAAAAAAAATAATAATAACACATCAAAAAGTCTCTGTCTTCATGTGGAAGCACAAGACAAATGCAACTGCGAGAAGTTGGATCGTTCATCTTGTCCAAGAACAATGTACTCTTCATCATCAGCGTGTCTAACGCGGAATCAAAATGCAAATCTTATGATGTTCATCGTTAAATGCACAAATGATTTGCTTGTGCATTTTACTGAGAAAGCAAGAGCTATTTCAATCTTTTCACTAGCCCACGATTCCTTAACCATTGTCTTGTAGCTGGGACCATGAGGCACATGCTGTACTGTTATCGCTCTAGCTTACTTCGGAGATATTACTCGGCTAGTTCAAAAAACCTCTGCAGTTCTCATAGGTTTGATGGTACAACTGGACATCGATGTGTGTAGCTCTCCCACTAGAAGTCGATTTCTTCCATTCCTTTTGCCTTCCAATTATACATAAAGTGTAGTTATCAAAATGCACAGGGCCTGGTCTGTAATGCAAATGGTAATGTTACGCACTCAGAGTCAATAGCCATCAGTGATGTTGCTGATCAGACACAAATGCCTTGTAACATATGCCATAGGCTTTTCCCGCTCACAGTTCTTCCCGCTAACATAAGCCCCGCCCACCTCAGGACCACCTAATGCAGGTCGCAGCGCAATTGCTTTAGTAGGTATCTGGGCACCCAACTTGCCACTTGCCTGTGGCCTCTAGTTCCTGCTTGTTCTAGCCTGATGCAGTGACACCGCCTCTGTCTGAGGGTTCCCGCCTGGGATTTCCCAACCGAGTTTACCCGCTCACTGTTCTTCCCACCAACCGAAGCCCTGCCCGCCCCTGGACCTACTTATTGCAGGCCGCAGTGCCAAAGGCAAGCCCTTCTGTGCCCGTCCACAACTGGACCGTGCCGTGCTACGACCCCTAAGCCTCCTGCCCCCCAATGATACACAATCACCAAACTCTACACCCTCGACCCTGGATGCCACAACAAATACTTTCACTGCGCTGACCTATGCTCCACCATAGGACCTTTAACCTGCATACACTGCCAGTTCACCTGCCAGCCCCTCCCCGAACACACCAGACACCACCCACACAAAAAAGAAGCCAGAATCAGTTACATACTCACCACCTTATTTAACACCTCAATTGCCTCTGCCACCTTCCCCGAGGACTGGTAATACGCAGAAGTCAATGCCCCACTATAGAAACCATTGCAAAACCCCTGCAAATTCAACAACTACTGACCCATCTCCATGTTTCCATTCTCTGCCAAATTCTTGGAAAAAGTCATAAGCCAACACCTCTCATCACATCTGGAACGGAACCTCCTACTCAACTCCTCCCAATCTGGATTCTGCAGCAACCACAGCACTGAGACACCATACAGAACGCCGCAGTCAAACTCGTCCTGTCTCTTCCTAGACAAACCCACATCACCCCCTACCTCAGGGAACTCCACTGGCACCCTGTACAGAAAATATGCAAATGGCCCATGCATGCAAGGCCCTACACAACTGAGGTACCACTTACTTGAACTAAAGCCTGAACTTCCATCAGCCCAACAGACACCTCCACCTGTCTCTAACCCTCATCCCCCCGCATCAGTGTAGCAGATGCTATGGTCACTCTTTCTCCTACCTAACTGCAAAGACAAGGAACGAGCTTTCCATTAATCTATGGACCTCCCCATCTCTTTCAGAGTTACAAAAGTCCCTGAAGGCATGGCTATTCGACTGGACTCTGCCAGCACCTGAATACCCTCCTGAGTGACAAGAAGCATACTACAAATCTACTGATTGATTGATAGGCTGCTGTCTATCATCATTTGGTCAGTGACTCACAGGTGCACTTACTAATATTCAGTTACGCTTTACTGGAAATTCTACAAAGCTGAAAATGTTCACAGTTTATTGTTCGCTTTGTGTGCTTATAAAGCGCTCAAATACCAAAAAAGGTGTCTTGGCACTAACTGAGCTACTAGTCAGTGAGAACCTGACCATATTTAAATTGAAGAAAACAACCATCTCTTCAAGAGCTTTCTAAATACCAAGAGATTAGATAGAGCTTTAAGATAAGGAGCTAAGCCATTCCAGGCCTTTGAGGCTCCCACTACGAATCCGCTTCCTCCCCAATTCACACACTTAAATTTAGGAATAACCACCAGATTGGCTGAGGCTGTGCGTAGGGACCTACCTAGTGTATACCAGGAAAAACTATTCATTAGAAAGAGAGGGCCTTGCTGGCTGGTGGAGTGCCTTATGCGCCAGACAGAGTGCTTTGAGAATAATTCTCTTTCTAACTGGAAGCCAGTGTAATTTCGTAAGTTCTTGGTAAACTGACTGGTACTTAGGAATCTTAAGGAGCACACGATCTGCCACACTCTGCAGGGTCTGCAATTTATTCAGAACATGCTGATGTGTGTGCATTTACAGACCATTGCAGTAATCAACACGTGATAGTACCAGTGCTGTAATCAAAGTCTTCTGCAAATAGACCAGAATGAAAGGCAAAACTTTCTTAACCATTTTAGAGTGAGAAAAGCAGCACAAATAACCGTGTTAACCTGATTCACATAAGAAAGTTTATCATTGAGAACAACACGCAACTTCTTAACTGACTTAATGGAGAAGGGGGTGGCCCAAGTTTAGAAGGCCACCACGAAGGGGACCAAAACGATGGCTGAGCCCTAAACAACAGCACCTCAGTCTTACTAGTGTTAAGTTTGAGATAATTTGCGGCCATTCAGCGACTAACTTCTCTCATGCAGTTGCAGAAGTTGCCAGCCACTGCTTGGTATTCCAAAGTAAATGTCACCACAATTTGTGTGTCATCGGCATAAGATGTTAAAGTGAAGCCAAAGGAACGGATCAAATCAGCTAGGTGCGTAACATAGATGTTAAAAATATGTTGGACTCAGCGGGGCTCCCTGAAGTACCCTGCAAGGGAGAGAGAAAGCAGCTGAAACAAACTCTCCCAATATTATCGATTGCTCATGCCCTGTAAAGAAGGAGGTGAGCAACTTTCATGCTGACCCAGTCACCCTGATCCTACCCAGCCGATCCATCAGCAGCCCATGACTCACCATGTGAAAGGCTGCTGACAGCTAAAGCAGAATAAGGGCACCTCTACCTCCCTGATCAAGGGACATTGGGATCTCCTCCGTTTCTTTAAAGAGGGCCGTCTCCGTACTATGTTCTGCCTGAAATACACATTGGGTAGCGTTCAGCAGATTGTTCGTCTGGAGATAATTCACTAGCAGATCATTCAGGGCTCTTTCAATGATTATAAAAGATAGAGGAAGGCAGGAGATGGGCAAATAACTACCTGTGTCTGAGAGATCAAGTGTAGGTTTCTTTAACAATGGTCAGACTGACACTGTCTTCCAGACGGATGGAAGAGTTCCTGAGTGACACATCAGATGGAAAATTTCTGCTGGTATTGGCCCTAGGACCTCAGCAGCCAGAGACGCTACTCTAGGAGGACACGGGTCTGTTGGCAAGCCTGATTTGGAAGATTTGATCTTCTTTGTGACTTCTTCAGCCGAAGGAGGAATAAAATGAGATAGTGAAGAAGCCAAATCAACCTTCAAGGAGGAACTTACAACCATAAGAGAAGAAGAATTACATTTGAAGACATTTTTATAAACCTCCTTGACTTTGCGGCAAAAAGTGATTGGCAAGGAGTCACAGAAGGACTGACTACATTCTATACATTCTATTGTCACAGAAGATGTGTCGGTAGTACATTTTTTTATGGTCAAAAACAGCCCTTTTGAGGAATTTCCTGATGCTTCAATTTTCTTAGTGAAACAAGAAGACTTTGTCTTCCGAATCGTTGTGTTATATATGGCCAGACATTTTTATATATATATATGACCTTCTAATCCTTGCTGTTGCCAACTCTCCACTTTTTTTCTTGTCTTCTACAAGACTGTTTGAGGGCCTTTAGATCATCGTAAAACCAAGGAGTCAGTGGATGTACTTGCTTGATTCTGGACCTCTTCAAGGGGGCCAGGGTAGTAGTGGCAGACATTAGCCAACTCGAGTACTCTCGCCCCCGCCAACTCAACCTCACCCAAGAGTCCTAAAGGCTGAGAAGGGCAGGCTCCTGGATTTTGTGCCATGCCCAAGATGAAGACCAAACTGGACCAGGACTGGGAGAACTGCAGCAAATTCCTGCCGCGACGACCCACAATCAAGGTCCGCTAATTTCTCCTGCATCCTAAGGAGGACAAAAGCCCCTTAACAAAGTCATAGGTAAAGACTGCACCTATGATCACGTCAGCAACGAGCCACTGAGCTCGCTGATGAAGAAGGATAAGTGAAGGCACCCACCCTCCTTATTCCACACCGCGGTCCTGAAGAAGGCCACCTGACTCAAAAGAGCAACCCTAAGGCCGAAACATGTCGACATCCCACAAGATGCTGTGGACCAATCATTAATCCGCCCTAGCACCACCGTTTCTTTTAACCATATCCCTTTCCTGACTAAATAAAGTTTCTTCAAACAGGATTGGTAGATATTTTTCACTTTCCACGACTGTGACCCACACAGTCTCCCGCCTGGTGGAGGTTGGGTAATCACTTGGAGAACTGAATCCCCAAGTGATTACAGCCCGATGAGGACACTATTCACCTTACCGCACGAGCAGGAAACACATACCGCGTACTATGAAAGTGTGGTTGAGGGTCTCCGATAAACACATCTGAGACTCTGGTTCGTTGACACTGGTGATGCACTCCTCTATGATTGTTGGTCGACCAAGTTGGACCAGTCAAAAAGCCTCTAGACAATTTTTACAGTCGAAAAGCTTCTAGACAATTGTTTAAGTCCAATGTCAAAAAGAATGGCCCTATGCCGATCAAGGGGATTATTCTAATATTTCCTAAAGTGGAATTCTTAGAAAAAATGCCCTCAATATATGGCCCGCCTAGTGAGTTGGGCCATCAATCAGCTGGACTAAACCTAATGCGCACACAGTGGAAAGTAAAGCAGCTGTGTCAATGTCATTCTCTACCTCCAGGTTAAAATTAAAATCGTCAAGGATCGTATAATGATCACTTAGCAAACTATCAGCCTCCAAAAGATTACCAATCTCCTGCACAAACATGCTACGTGGGCTGGGTGGACAATAAACAAGTATACAATTAAAACTTTGAAAAGGGGATAGATTCAACTTAAAATAAACAGCCTTGCAGAGCGATGAAGAAATAGGGGTGCAATGAGCCGATAGTTCTGATCTATGCATGATTGCAATGCCTCCACCCCATCTTCCTGACTGGTCTAGTCTAAAAACCAGGTGGAGTGGCTGCAAGAATATCACGCTGTGAAGAAAGGTCTGCCTGGGTCTCTGTAATGAATATTAAAGAAGAATTGTAGGTCTCAAGAAAAACCATAAATTCTGCCTTGTGTTTGACTAAGGAGCGCACATTGAAAAGAGCACATTGCATGAGAGGCCTGAATTGAGAGGCAGCCCCTAAAGTGGAATTACCACTTTTAGGCCCAATTACCACCTCTGCATGAAGCATCACAAAAGACATTCCACACCTAGTATATTCACAAGGAAAAGCTTTTAGAAAGGCAGAAGGATCATGCCGCATGCAGCAGATGTGTTCACCTACTTGATTAAATACCATTAGCAAATCACTGGTGTAGGTGATTATAGGAGGAAGATCTAGTCCAAAACTGGCAGAGTGGCTGGCGCTGTCCGCGGTCCGTGCGCAGAGGGGCGCAGACAGCCTTGTCTTTGCACGGCCATGCTACAGGTGTGGCTCAATAGCCAGCCATAGCAGCAACGAGGCCATGGGTGTGGCCGGGGGCGTGTTTAGTCGCGTCAAATGCGGCAAGTCAGGCCAATTAAAATCAATGTGGAAAACACGGCTATTATTCAGAAGGGCAAGTCTGAGACTGCCTTGCAGTTGGTTCAATTGTTTATGTTGCAGTCTGATGCCACAAAGCACAGTCTTCTAAAGCACTCTGTTGGGGTTGCTTTGGTCTGCCCTTCCTTTTTTGTGACACATTTTATTGTTTGTTTAATTCTCGAACCATCCACAATGAATGTTTCTACAATCAGTGTGAACAAAAGGAAAACAGAAACCAAAGAAACAGAGGTGCAGATTGGCATACCCCCACTTACTCCTCATGTATCCCCAAACCATGCTCTTCCAGTATATGTTTCCCAGTCAGTGTCTGACATACTATTAGTCCAGTTATGTAGCTTCATACGGTTGTCCCTATTATGTGCGTATCCCCACAGAGAGACTCAACCCAATCCATCCTAGGAGTAATCATGATACCTCGATATTCCGCCCAAAATCTCCATATTTTAAAGTATTTCCTGGGGCATCCCAGACCTTCATATACTACACTCTCAATACACATACAATAATGCATTCCCGCTTTCCGCTCCCCAACCGAGGAGGGGGTCTTCATTTTTCCCAAAACAGGTAATGTCTTGTGTCATCACTGTGAGTCCCAAACAAAGTAGTGTCAATTTGTGACTGTCCTGGCCAATGATTGTGTTGATGTGTAGGATGGATTAGCTGGGGGTCACACCCTGTGTGCCACCCCAGAACCCTCTGTAATCAATCTCCTAATCTTTCTGAAAACAGCTCTGCTTCTGTCTCATAGAAAACTAAAACTGATGGTAATCTCAAACTTACACATGCCCATCATCAACCGGCTTCTTCTCTTCCACAGACTCAAGGAAGAAAATCCCAAGATTCAAGACCCTGTTCTTGGCACACAGGCAGTTTATACTCTCAATAGTTGCTGGAGGGACTTTCTTTTTTTCCTGTTTCTGTCAGATTGATCAATCACCATCTACCCTCAGCTTGTAACCTATTTTCATGCAACAGGAGTAGCTCACATTCACCAAAACCTTTCACCACCGGTTGTCACAGCAGTAACCTCACTAAGGTTTGTATTTACATGATATGGGATTACAGCAACACAAATTAGTCAAAACCAAAAGCCCCGCAAATAACAAATGTACTAAGCTGATGAGGGGTTTGAGAAAGCCCTGAGTCTGGAAGTAAAGCAGGAGAAAGAATGCAAAGAAGCATAGCATGATATTCACAATTACACGTCCCTACTCTTTGGCTTACTTGGTAAAAGAGAACTAAGTCGACATGCCTGAACCAAATAATCTGAGCAACAAGCTGCTGAAAGTAAATATATGTTTCCAGCTTGAAAGTTTTCTAAAATAACAAATATTGGTTTTAAAAACCATGATTGAGAGTTTACCAAATGGTGAGAATACTGGACCACAGAGCGAGTGAGGTTATGTATGGAAAATAACTGACAAAAGTGAATACATTTAACAGTAGGCTAGACAGTTCTAAATGAGTCACTGTTGAGAATATTTTAGTTCTCGGTCATCTCAAAATGGAGGGGTAACAACCCAACAGTACACATTATCTTCTTGGATCAAGACTTTCTTACAGTGGCCGTCGTTGAAATTTAGGGACGCCTTTCAAATTAGTCCAGAATGAAAATGAGTTTCTGTTGGATACAAATATCCACAGAAAATGTGCTTCTGGAAAATCACAATGTTGATTCAAAGTTGGCCCTCAGAAAGACTAGATATTCGAAACTGCCAATCTACCTTTGAAATTCTGTCACAACAGTAGATGCACAAATACATTCACTATATTCACCTTTACAATAATAAATTATTATTCACGTTTAATTGAAAAATATTATATCCATTCGCTGCTTACACGCCACATAAACGCACACACACACAGAAGTACAGTACAGAAGGGTGAAATATAAATAAAAATAGCTAATGGGGTGCATCACTCTGAAACTTGTGTAAACCTGTACCAAACTAATGTGTGGTTCTGCTACCGATGTAAGTTTGTGTTAAATCTAAATGCAATAAAGTTTGCTATCAAAAAAAAAAAATAGCTAATGGGTAAAGTGTAATAGTTAGACCAAACATATCTGGTGCAAAGCAAGTACTTGCACAGTAACAATTTCATGGTCTGCTGAAGAGAGATTCAGATCTTTTCTCAGGACGGTGCAGAGGCCGCAGGACCCTGTAACTTGGAGAGGTAACTATTTGACACACTGCAAGTAGATACCGCCTGTTCAAGCTCCCACCTTCTGTTAAAAGGGATATAACAGAGAGGAAGAACCACTAATGTATTTGAACTCTTCTATTACTGTGCCCTGGCCCCCAACATACAATGACACAAACAGTTGCCAAACTTTGCCTCCACTCTCTAATATCCCTCATTTTTCCCAGTGCAAATAATCAGTCTACCCCATACCTCATTTGGCATTTTCCCAATATACTCATATTGCGTTCATCATCAACCTTCCCATTTCACTGTTTTGTTTTACCTGTTGCTCAGCAAGTTTTCGCTTGATTTCTTGGTCATCACAGATATCATAAACAACTGGCTTAGAAAGTTCACACTCAATTCTAGCCAGCCAGGTTCGAAGGTTACTCATGTTTTTGTCCAGGTTCTGTATGATGATAAAGGTTTCCTTGAGTTTCTTCACCCTAGATGCATTTAAAAGAAAGACAATGTGTAAATAAATAAGGAAGCCTTTCATTTACTGTTTGAACACAGACAGAAACAGATACAAAAAGCATGATACACAGTGAGTCCACTGATGCAGCTTTAGACATGGGAACAACACACTCCCACAAATTAAGTGTCAGTTCTCGACTACAATTAAAACCAATAAAAACCATCAAAGACCAGTTAGATGGGTACGAAGAGAACCACTAGAGTGCGGAGCCTGTAATGTCAAGGTTCTTTGGTATGCCACGTATTTTAGGATGGTAAATGGCGTTAAAAGCTACAGAAAGATCAAGGAGAATCAGGGAGAATGGGAGGTGGCAGCAGTGGGCAGAGGGGATGAAGGAAGATAGGTACATCAACGCTTTTTCAGGGAAGCAAAAGATGCCAAAACATTGAAAACAAAGGTTCCTGTTCTACGGAAATAGGATCTATTTGCATGTAAAATAATTACCAACTGTTAAGTGAGGGGAAGAAGGATGAAACAAGAGGGAAACCTATTAGGTACTTGTATGGATGAAAGTACTTTATGGATGGAAAAGCAGGAGCACGCTGAACCGGTTTCGATTTGCCGGGCTTCACCTGTGGTGCTCAATCAGTAAACTTGACAATCCGTGTATCTGCAAGAGGGGAACCATGCTTGTTTCATGGCAGATGGCAAAAGAGGTAAGGGTTGTACCTAAATGCACCCCTCCCATGCTGGACAGTGACTAAGGCCTCCTTATACCATGTTTTGTGGGTAAAGAGTCTTCTTGGACCACGACTGAAGTAAATTGACAAATTTCTATTTAATTTTACTCCCGCTAGGAGGCAGCCTACTAGCATTTTCTAGGAAAATCCAGAGTTCCACAATATGCGTCCATACCTCTGTCCAGATCTGTGCGTGTAGCATGTCAAATGTGGGCGGGTGCCTAGAAACTTGCGTGCATAGAGAATAGGGTCATATGGTTGTGACGGCGAATGCATGCACAAACTGCTGTTCCCACTCAGTATGTCACTGTCCTTCCTTTTGGATCTAACTTGCTTGGTGCTGCCCCTGGGGTTCTTACAATGAAAACCTGTAGATGTTTGGTGAGTCAGAGAATATACTTCTGCTTCTCTGCAAGTTAGCTTCTGCTCCTCACAGTCTGCGAGAGCAGTACCCAGTAGCTACATGGGGCCAAAAAGAGCTGGGAAAACTGCAACAAAGCGCAGTGTCCTACAACCACCATCAGTCTAGGTGAAGAAAGTCGGCAGCGAAACAGCAGTAGCATCTCACATCCTTCCTCCAACCGCAATTAAACAGGCTCTACGGTGTGTGGTGCACCCTGTGGAGATATCTGTACTGCCACCACCTATGGTTTTGGTTAAAGAATAGCTCACTGGTTTGAGTACCACAGTAGAGCCACTCGGCACGGGTGAGTGGATGCCCTGGATCTGCCTCCCATCCACCCCTTACTCTCAGACCACACCCAACGCACCCAACAATCTCCCAATTGTGCAGTGTTGAGCTGGGCGAGATACCAGCTGTGAGATTGGTGGAAACAATTGGAGTTCTGTTGGACAGGTATGCAGACTGTATTGCAGCATGTATGCAGAAATCTCAGAAGAAATCCAGGTGTGTACTGACAACCGGGAAAATGCTGCCCATTGCATCAATTCCCAGCCTTTGTAACTACGCCTGTGCCTTTGGCGTCAATATAGGTTACGGAAAAGGCCTCTCCAAAAGCAGTATGCAGGGAGTATATTGTTCGCTTGTTCTCTCAGTTTGTACCAGACCCAATGGGTGCCATGTACTGGGTCAACATGATTAACTGGTCTACTGCTGGAACGGCATAATATCCCTGAAAGGTTATATGGCGAAGCAATTTCCGCTTCCACCACCAGATACGACATGAAAGGATGGAAGGAGAAAACAGTAAGGGGCAAACTGCATGGGCAGGGTAATGGTATAACCTGAAATATGGTGCCGTGATGACGCCTATTGGGTCCCTCAATTGAATGCTACAATATGAATGAAAAGGATGCAGAGATGACCTTCCTACCATTGTTGTTGTTTTTTTTTTAACCAAAAGCAGAGGTCGTCAGCAATCGGAGATGGCAAATTACCTTCCAAATTGATGCATGTTTATCAGCAGCAGGTTGCATACTCGAGCATAAAAGCATGCGAGCGCATCTTCATTTACATTTTGTATTCTAATTTTGATTTAAGCTCTGGAGTTTCTAACCTTGATTAGGAATGCATAGGCCAGACCGCTGTGAATCACTGCGCCAGCAGGCATTGGAGAAAGAACCCCAGTATCTCCTGACTGCGCCAACCTTTGCCATAATATACACTCACAGCGAGGCGCTCTCGCTCTTTCTGCATTCTCACTAGACAGTGGGGCGCAGGGTTGCAACCAGGCACAGTGGATATTGTTCCATCTGGACTGTGTTCACCACATACGCAGTACCCACACCGTGGCAGAATGGTGCAAATATCTCCATTGTGAACGTGCAATGACGATGATGACGAAACAGCAGCATGTTAGAAACCTGCACATCCCAATGAGCAGACGCATTTGCGGTTATGTTCCTTGCATTTATAGACAACGGCTGAAATACTGCACACGGCGCTATT
The DNA here is from genome assembly GCF_964204655.1 of Triturus cristatus. Lineage (NCBI taxonomy): Eukaryota > Metazoa > Chordata > Amphibia > Caudata > Salamandridae > Triturus > Triturus cristatus. Next base: position 803,950,989 of record NC_140592.1, on the reverse strand, counting down.
CGCTGCTCTGTGTCTGCCATGCACAAGCCACATGAAAGAAAGACTACCGTCCATGCCCTTGACTCTACCCAGCACGAGAAAAGGAGGTGGTGCCTTTCATGGAAGATGCTTCAGAACAAGTATGAATCAAAAAGAGCTAGGCTGCCTCCGTAATTAGGACTATGAATATCGGGGGCTCAGAAAGCCATCCGTGCAGCTCTAACCTATACTATAACCAAAGATGCACCTGCAGCACACGCACACGGCCGTTTCCCGGGCCCTCCACCGGACACACACGCATATGCCTCTCAGTAATGCTGCTCGTCCCCCAAACCCTGCCCCATGACCTCGCCAAAGAATCGCCCTTTGTAAATAAACATGGCAGCCTAAATCTGCCCTTACCGCTCGTGAGGTAAAATCATTCCAAAGGAGGTGAAGCCAGGCCGGCGAGGAGAGCAGCGTCTGCCCACTCCGGCTCGTGGAAGACGACAGCCCGCCCTCCCCCCGGAGAGCCCGGCTTGCTCGTCTGCCTCAGAGCCCCTCGCCGGGGAGCCGCGGTGTGCGCGCACGCAGGCATGGCAGAACCATTGTCAAGGAGCAGGCGGACCACTCCTTTCTAACAGTGGAGCGTGCCTTCGAGGATTTTGCGCTGATTAAATAAATGCCTCAGAACACTCGAAATCAGACCCGCGTTTGCAGAAAATTATCTGTGTTGCGAAGAATACATTTGTTTATTGACAACGTTTTACTACAACGAATCGACGAGTTATTAAAGGCTTCCGAATGTAGCTGATATTATAACGGAGGCACTAAAGTAAAAAGATTTGACCAGGATCACACACTATTTGATCAAGGGGAGAATCCGGATTTTGAATTCAGGTCTCTTTATTGCGAGAGTAAAAATTAGAGCTACTGGACAACACTTGCCCAATTCACATCTCAATAATGAAATTAAAGAAACTGTGAATCCATAAGAAGTAAATACATGTACCTATATCAAAAATCTAATTTATGTTTACGACGCCCTTTGTGCATTGAAATTCAAAATTGCCCTTGCACACACTAGTGAGCAGTCCCGAGCAAGGAAGTAAAATAGACATTTCCCCCTTCGTGTAAAATAGCCATAACATGCACACACATTTCGTTAAAAGTAAGCTGTTAAGATTTGACAGCTTACTCTTTGCATGTGGATTCGGCTGGCATCGGACGGAAGGGCCCATGAACCAATAAGTGCGCGCCCAGATGTTCCATTCACAAGGCGACTTTCTGTGGCATTTTGGCGCGTGGCCAGACATCACAAAGCGGGCACAAGGCAAAAGCGTCTGCTGAGCCGGAGGCCCACTGTCCCCAGCAGTCCTGCATCTCAACATCCCCGCTGTGCACAGTGAGGCGCAATGCCCCGTTCACCCGTCACTGACCTCAATAAGGGGGGCGCGTGCCTGACTGTGATCAGTGCCTTCAGTCACCAGGGGCAGGCTCCTTGCAGCACAGTGCCAAGCAACGCACGGCGAGAGGCCTCTTTGTCAATCAGATCCCGGATGACATCACTTGCCTTACAACGAGTGAGAGCACTATTAGGATGGAGTAACTGCAACGCATTTCAATGTGCAGCCTTGGAACTTCCCAGCCTTCTTTATGATCCATCCGGGTGCAGATATGTCTTTGGAGGTATCACTTTAGCAGGAATTGGAAACTTAGACAACTCAATTTACCACGTGCAGTAAGCACGCCCCCGGATCTCGGTATACTTTGTACGTACTTTAGAGGATCTGCACTGTTAAAAGACGTCTCCGTTGGGTTCATTATGCAAGAGAGAGGAAATTATTTTTTATTCTACCTCTGACGTCTTCAGACATCCCAAGTCTTGCAGAACAAAGGTCGGGATTTCCTGATTGGTTACTATCCGTGATGCCAATCTTTGTTTTCTTTAAGTGGTACTTACTGCACCCACTACAAACAAAATGTCCCCTCTGACTCCTTGGGGTACACTAGGGATGGAGTAATTAAGAACTCAGTGCTGTGAACTAGCACAGACTGCCAAGAAGGCTTGGGGAGGGGCAAAGGATCTTGACTCAACCTTTTGGTTTGGTTTAGGAAGTAATGGGGAGCAGTTATTGCATTTCAATGTCCGGGATCTGCTGAAATGGGAGTAGGGATAGATCTTGGCTCTCTGGAAGAACCTTTCGGTGCTGCTTGGCTGGCCATAAGGCACAATATCATATACCTCAGAGGCAAACACAGGCTAGGACCCACTGCAGATAGAAATATTGTCCTCAGAAGCCACAGAAAAATTCCAAGATGGTAGGCTTCATGAGGGGTGGTAAGTTAGAGTTATAAAGGGCCAGAGAAAAGCACAGAGATAAGAGCGAGAGACTATGGTAGATACATAATGCCTTTGTTATTATAGGTCTAGTATTAGCCCATACTTCTACATAGGAGGAAGGTTAATTAAACTGCTAAATACTATTAGAACGGGGGTAAAGTCTAAATTTAAGAATAACTAATTCTATTTGCATGCTAAAGCTGAAACACAGACTAAAGCTAGATAACTTGACAGAAAGAGTTTGCTAAGTAGAATCAGAGAAGATGCGTGTTGGCCCTTTGTTTAAAGACCTGTTGTCTTCAACTATAGAGAATTTGAATGATCTGCTTCTTAAACTATGATGAGAACTTGTTAATGAGCGCAATGTAAGCTGCTGGCATCAGCATCGCCAGAGCCGGCCACTGATAACCAAGACTATTCTGCAATATTCGTTAAGGTTTCGCTGTAGAAGTTCACCAGGTCAGCAGAGTACTGGCGTATTTGTATCCCAACGAAAACCAACTGGGAATAATGGATAAGCAGGAATCTTCCGAAGCTTCCAAAAGCACTACCCTGTTGACATGACCAAGTAAGGAATTATACGCCACAAGGGTATGCTCTAATGTTGTTGCTGCCACATCTTAAAAGAGGTTTCAAGGTGGTAAACACATCTTTTCGTTTACCTGAATTAACCCCTTCAGTGCCCATGACGAGCTGGACTCGTCATGGGCTGCGGTGGCGCTGTGCCCATGACGAGTCCAGCTCGTCATGAACTCCGCCCGCTAATAAAAAGCGCGGCACTGGGCGGGGAAAGGGGCGGGCATGCAAGGGGTTAATATCGAAAATAATATCATTAAAATAAAATAACTTAAAAATACTCTCACCGGAAACTGAAATTACTATTTTACTTCTTACAAAATCATTTTACTATAACCTTCCATTAGTAACGAGCAAATTACTATCCCTGCAAGTCTTTATTTGTAGTAATGCACGGAAGTCGCTGGGCTGTGTTTTTCAGTGCAATTGTTTTTAACTTGGATCCCGGTGCTTGGGATACTTAGAAATTTAAGTTAGGAGTCACATTTGATAGCTGTGTCCAACTACGCTGCACTACTTTCTTCGCATTCCTGAAAAAGAACATTTTCAATGTATATTTCTCAGTGGTAGCCATAGTGTTCTGTATTTACTGTCTGCAGGTAGGAACACTTGCCAAAGCAGAATCAATTGGTGGCTGAAGGGATGATAGGACACCTTAATGGTTATAGCTAAAAGTGGATGTCTGGAAATGATTGCAGCCTTTACTCCTTTCTGATCATCCACATCTAAGCAAATTATGTAAAAATTTAAATTCGGCTGACATATGCTTTGTATCCTATGAGAAGACAGACTCGAGCATTAGAAAAAAGGAGATCAATTTAGGTATATATTTTATTCAGTACATCAAAATATGCTTAAAATTACAACACATTTGGAATACAAGTTGCATTCTACTGTTCACTTTTGAAGCACAACTCTTCTCTTTTTGTTTAAGCACTTCAAGAAAGCGCATGTGTTTTCCAGCTATCTCTTGTGTACTGCACTTCCCGCTCCAGCCACGCTTCCTCTCACCGGTGTGCTTCTTCCTCAACCTCCTCTGTGTTATGCTCACCCTTGTGTGCGTCCCTCTTGTGTTGCTTTCTCACCCACATGCTTAACCTCAACAGCTCCATTCACCCACATGCTTATCCTCAACAGCTCCACAGTCCATGTAATTATCTTTCCTCCCTCCCCAAGATCCTTGTTCCTCTCTCTCTCTCTCTCTCTCTCCCCCGGGCTACTGCCCGCCACCCATAATACTGCTTTCCCTACCCACACCCTCTGTCTTGTTTCGGCCCCTCCACCCTGTGTTTCTTCTTCCCCTGTGTTGCTTCACCCACTGCAGTGATTTGTCCTCTAGCCGTGCGCTCCTTTTGTAGAGCCTTTTCTGTTCATTGTGGATGCTGTGCGGCATAGCTAGAAATCAGTGCAAAAGCCAATAGATCCCAAATTGGTCTCAAAGGCGAGATCTACTAGCTTTGCCAATGCTTGTTGCAATATGGGCCTATATATGTGTAGTGAGGATGGATCTCAAAGATATTCTTCTGGGGATATTTAGTGAACACCTAGCCTCTCAAATTAGGAGCATGGTCAACAAGGAATGGAATAAAACTACCGAAGGCTATTTTAGCTTGGCATTGTGGTTTATGTCTGAGTGATTAACCCCTTCCATGCTCATGACGGAACGGTTCCGTCATGAGCCACGGTTGAGCTGTGCTCATGACGGAACCGTTCCGTCATGAGCCCGCCCGCGCTCGAACCCTTCAGCACCGCGGCGGAATTCGCCCAGCGCTGAAGGGGTTAAGCAATGTAATGTTTGGATGATTATTTAATTAATGGTTTGCTCTGATTACCTTAACAGTCAAATGCATAAACATTCAATAAGTGTTCTAACCCTGCACCACGGGGGCCACCAAGGTATGGTGTATGGTTAGCTTGTCCAAGAGGACCTGTCTATGTCAAATTTCAACCATCTCTTTAAGATGTACCTCTTTTCTTAGGCCACTTTAAATATTTTGTCTCCATTTATGCATATTGTCAATTTTCTTTTCATTTTAGCATCTGGCTTTTTTTATAATGCTTACTGTAGAATATTTGCGTTAAAGAATTACTGTCATTAGTTATTCTTGAGCATATTGTTTACCATCATTTTATATGGTATAGTACCAGAATATTAAGTTTTAAATATCATGCTACAAAAAATATGTTCATCAACTGTTGTTTTTACAAAAAATATGTAGTCATAATAAAGATTTAAAAAAGTATTCTGAAGATAGTTATATATGGAATACAGTACCCAGGCCATACTTTATAAGGATATTTCAAATCATCAAGGTATTCCATGACTATCCAGAGGAACAAGGCAAACGTTCGAGTTCCTTCATAAAGTATGGAACTCCAAGGTGACTTGTGATAGCCTTTTAGTGTGTGTCTGTGAATATTTGATTCCTTATTATACATGGTCACACCATCATCCTTCCTACAAAACACTTAAACCCCTAAGTCTTGCTCCGTCATATGTATGAGAAAGTATGTTTGGCCACATGAAGAATAAAAGGCAGAATCTGTAGTGACATGAAGAATGAAAAGCAGAATTTGTAGTGCCTAAGTAAACACACCAAAATTGGATTAGTAATTTTCAAAAAGATAACAGAATTAGTTTAATGTAAATCAGATTAAAACCTGCTTAAGCTCAGAATGTGCAGAAACATGAAGAGGGATTCTGTCTTTCCTGTAAGCCCCACTGTGTGCAAAATACAAACAAGTTGTTATTAATATCTACTTTGTGGTTATCAATGTTGATTTTAGAAAAAGAGATCAGAAAAAAGGAAAATCCTGTTTTTGTTGTGTAAAGTGCAGTTGTAATTATGGTCAGTAACCCGTGTTTCCCTTTGGCAACTGGCTCCCGCAGCAGGTAAGAACTCGACTGTAATAAGTTATTACAGTTGAGCAGCTACGTTATTTTTTATTATTATTACAGGTGACTAGACATGTCACAACTCAAATGTAACAGAGAAATTAAACATGCTTTTACACAGAGCTTGCAGGCTCCCTTGTAATACATGTACATACAGGATTACTGTATTTAACTCCACATCTATGTAACTTGATAATATATATATCATCAAGATACACAGACGTGGAATAAAGATTAGACAATCCATACTTTCCTACAAATAATTACTTTCATATTTGTTTAGTAATTGATATTCTGGCCTAAATATTTTTGTAACACAATGTTTGTGTTCCATTTCAGATATACATTTTTTTTTATTTATTATTGAAAGTTATACCAGAAGACTCATTCCCTTTTTAAAGCCAAATCGTGTGCTCAGCTTGCTATCAAAAGCTCAAATGCTTTGTAACTTTGTGAAGCCTCTCACAGTCTTTCCATGCGCCACGTGAAAATGCTCGGAGTTTAGGTATGAGGGGACCTCTTGCCAATTGCTGCCCTGTAAAGCTTCACACTGGAAAGAAACTGCTCACAGTTATCATTTAAATAACCGGTGTTGGGGTGAACAAGTCCCTCACAAGGTGATGGGCGTGTACTCCTGCCCCGAGAGCCCCAGCCGCAATGATGTCTAGATTCCCTGTGCTGATTTTTGTTCTTGTGGGTGCACACGGATCATGCATGTGCACCATGACATAGGGCTGTCTCACAAACTGCGGTCTTTTTGGACCAGCAGGGGCGCCATGTGTGGAGTGAGGTCAGCGATCATGTATGCCAGGTGGGGCTTCCGCTATGATTGCTGCTGTACCGATCAGGATGTAGCCTGTGTACAGAGTGACAACAGTGACCCTGTATGCCGGTGGAGGGTGACCAGGAAACGGCAAGGAGCGTGGTCTGGTCGAGACCATCGTCGAGAGGAGGCCACCAGGGTGACCCATGCAGGCCCAAGCCCTGACTGAGGACCAGCACCAGGGGTGCCAAATTTCCCCCCCCAACTCACCTGTGGGGAGGATCCCAGGAATCTTACCAGCCTCGGTGGAGCATCGAGGACCCCGACCGCTGCCTCCGCAGGACTGCGTGTGAGGAACTGGAGGACACCAGACTTCTGCCCCTCGAGAGCTGCGTGTGAAGAACTCACCAGAGCCAGCCACTGCAGCTTCAGTGCCAGCAAAGGGGACGCGCTGTGACACCCAGGTCGAGCAGGTACTGCTAGTTAGGGTAAGACTGATTTATGGGCCAGACGGCCCTGGGGGAATTTGCCTGCCATATTGCCTACAGAACTGGGACAATTTTTACTTTAATAAGAGCCTGATTGGGACTCCCGAGACTCGAACTACTAGTGGGGCTTAAATGAACTGTCAACTATAGTAGTGAATAGGGAATAACCACTACAGCCTGTGAGAGAGTAGTGGGACTCAGGAACCCACATGCTAAAACTCTTTAGCCCTGACCACAGGCGACTGTGTGTATTGTTTGAAATTGCTGTATTTTACTTTTTGTTGGTATATAAAATATTTGTTTTTCATAAAAGCATGTATTTGACTGGACAATCATTTATTGCTGCTATTGAACATATTTTGAGTTGTGAGCCCAAGTATATCCCTCTGTATCTACCTCCCCAAAGCCCCATATCGAAGCCATGCCTTGGACTGCTCGACCCGGGCTACCACTGAGAGTCAAGTGTTGCAGGGGTACTTGGCCCAGTTGCTCAGGAGCGGTAGCTGGTCGGGCCCCCGGGACTTTTTTATTTTGCTTCAAGGAACTACAACATCCCTGTGTCGACCAGGACTGCCCTAATCCTGCTTCAATTTAGGAAAGACCTGTAGACACACTTTCTTAGAGAACCATATTACGACAAAGTGATAGCCCTGTCCCCCACTGTCAGAACGCAGCTACCTCAAAAAACACTCAATGGCTATATATTTGCTTTTGCTCCTGGACAATGCCTTTTGGCTATGTTTATTCTATACAAGCACTACATGCATACATGTAGACCCATACACACCTATATTCATATATACACATAGATATTCACCTTAAAATACTGAGTGGTGGAGCACAAACGATTGTTTTTATCTAGTGGAGGTACCTTTTTTGTAAACTGTTAAACTATTGTGATGTTCCTTCTCTTTCCCTTAGCTGCATCACTCTACAATAACTGTGTTCTTACATAATGGCTTAGAATTTGAGGCAGAGGACAGCAGAGTCTTTGAACAAAATAGTGACTGTCAAAATGTATGACATCTGATTTTACCTACAGCTACAGGCTCAATTACATATTTTTTTTCAAAAGGATTGCCCTATATCAGTTCAAACATGATACCACAACTAAAAGAGTGAAACTAAAATTAAAGTTGTTCAAAATTGAGATGCTTTTTACTCTCCTTTGCTTGCTTTTTACTGGTCAGTTGATATAGGCTTCCTTCCCCTTTATGCGTTTGTCCTTCGACTGGAACATAGATGCATTACTTATGTCCTTCCATTATTTTTTTAGGCTCTACGCTTTTCTGTGTTTAAGACTTTACCAAACTGTGCCTTTTGTTGCAGGTTTCCTTGTGCAGTTCTCCCTCACTTGCTCTCCTATGTCTATGCTTTTGCTCTACCCACATGTCCTCCCTCCCCGGCATTGTTGCTTGCCTACACCAGCCTTCCCTATTCCATGTGTTTGCTTGCCCCACCAGCCCTCGTTCCCTCATGTTGTTGCTTGCCCCCACATGCCCACAATAACAAAGAAAAAGCACTATAACACAGCATGTGCTTGCCTTGCCCGGGAAATTATATCTCCAACCTTTCAGCCATGTTACACAGCAGTTCATGTACGACATGGCTAACCAGTGACAAAGCCAATTGCTCTAGTTTCATAGGTGAGACCTATTGACTTTGCCAATGCTTTTCTATTTATTTATTTTTTACAGTTTCATGGTTTCCAACTAGCCTTGCGTCAAGAGGCACACTTTAAGGCAATCCTATTGATAAGCAACTGGCAAAATGCATGCTGGGACTTGTAGGTCCACACTTATAATATGAAAAGCTGAACCACAAGTAATAAAATGCAAAGCGACATTGGCTAAAACATCAGGACTAAGGTGTTACCTAGCGGCTGCTGTGCCTTTCCCCAGCTTCCTGCATTAGTGTGGTTTACATGCAAAACACCATCAGTTTGGTATTATGTCTAACCCTCATTATATTTTATTAAAAGTTTGACTATAAAAAATAAATTCACACAATTGACTAAGCACTGCTAACTAAACGTGACTCTAATACAGTTGATCAAAAGTCTCAGAAGAAGGTGATGTACAAACACAGCAAGCCCAACAAAAAAGGAAGAATAGGTTTTTATAAATTGTACCTGTTGCTCACCCGGGAACTTTCGAGCCAATCTAAATCAAATGCATTACTGATCTGAAACCACACTAATGAACTGCAGATTATTGTATGGCCACCAGGATAACGCAGCCCAAATGTTTGCGTGTGGGGAAGCCCATAACAACCAGCTCCCTCTTTTTTGGGCCCAAGGGCAGCAGCTATGGGATGCAGGAAGGGCATGCGGCTGATTAAATAGGCCAAAGGATAAGGTCCTTGAATTTTGAGAGCAAACAAAGGGAAAAGGCTGCATTAAAAAAACGTGGATTTCAGGGATATGAGCTATTTATTTTTAAATATGAAAGAAGGCACAGAAAGATTCGCTAATACTGACCCTGAGCTGGAGCACATTGTTTCAAAGCTGCCTCAATAACATAGCACAATGTAAAGGAGATTATTTTTTCGCTGACATAATTCGATTTTCTTTCACTAATCTCTACTTGGACTCAGCCTCGTCATTAGCAGAATGAAGCATTTGAACCACTGTGAAATACTTCATTACTATTCTTTCTCACTTGTGTTTTAGCCTTAATATTATTAATGATTTGCTTTCTAATCATTTCTTATTTATATGCAACACTGTCTTTATAGTTCACACACATACACGCACAAGCACGCACACACATACACACAAAAGATAAAATGTCTTTAATTCTGTCTGGTCAAATTTTGTAATATTTAACCACTGGTACTCGAAAATGTTTCTTTATGCCGTTATTTTATTTGTTTATCATTCTAACATTCGTCCAAAGGATGCTGCGATCTATCATTAATTAAAAAAAAAAAGTAAAAAAAAAACACAGTAGAATGTATGACACTATTCATAAACGCTTTTGTTCAATAGAATCAAACTGTGAACATTTTTATGATGCATTCATGTCCTTTACTTTCAGAAGTACAGAAGCAGAAACAAGTGGCTAGAACACAGGGCATGAAATTAATTGCATCACTATGAATGAATAGCAGATGTCATGGCGGAGACGCTATATGAGAACACGTTTACTTTCAAGGCGCTTTCTTGTCTGCGTCAGGCCAGATTCCATGCAGTGACCCGACAATGCCCCCGCCGAGCGGCACAGAGGCACACAATGCGGACCTGAGACCTCCCCGTGCACGTCACAGATGCCATATGGCAAATCTGAGCTTGTCGCCTGAGCTCAGAGAATCACTTCACGCTTTAAGCCCCTCAGCCGGGCTAATGTGCCCATCTGCTAATGCGGTTTGCTAGCGAGGTGAACCGAGTTGTTTGCCTCAAATACTTCTACGTGGAAGGGCACAGCTTAAGAGATATTAATTACTGGGTTTTAACACATAATAAAACACTGGTAACTAACGCAACGTTTCTAGTTCTGAAACAAGGTGGAAGAACCACAGAAGGGCTCATTCCAGGTCTCCAGGGTTTAACAGCTGGCAATTTCGACACGAGGAAATACTGAAACTGTATGGTTACACCCTATTACAAGTTTTCCCGTCCTAAATTATGTATAACGTGTGGTAATGCCCTGTTACTTACTGGTAATCTTCATTACTCCGAGTCCAGATCTTCCTGTTACATTCCTTACATGAGCAGCAAGCCTGCTCCACAGAACCTATCACCTAGCTGAGGTCAATCAACATACTTCCCCCAATATGGTGCTGCCTACCCAGCATGCATAAAGGTGGAAGCATGTCACTAAGCCAGCCTGAGAATATTAACCCTTTCGATGCGCATGACGGAGCGGTTCCGTCATGCGCATCGGTTGCGCTGTGCGGATGACGGAACCGCTCCGTCACGGCCCCGCCCGCGCAACGAACCTTCAGCACGGCGCGGTAAGGGGTTAAAGAAACTCACAAGAAAGAAAAACAAAACAATCACCATAAACAGTAATCTGGGAGGGAGGGACGGGATCAGAAAAGGAACGGGAAGACCTGGACTCGGAGTAATGAAGATTACCGGTAAGTAACTAGGCATTACCTCTTGTCATTCTTCACGTCCCATTCCTTTCATATAAGTCCATACCAAGGAGCATGGTGATTGATTAACGCAGAAACCAAGGGTGGTGCAAAACACAGGATTTATTCATTAATGCAAAAACAGCATAAATCACAGATTATGTACAGATGACAAAACATTCTCACACCGTCCCCACTAGTGTAGACGAGGACAGTCCTGATGAATTGCCAAAGATCCTTTGGACTATATATGGCATGAAACATGATGTCCACTTCCACACCAAACACACTGCCTTAAGCTCAAGTGGGTATAATTTTCCCCCTTCAGCTATGACCCTTAAATTGTTCGTTTTTAACTCATAGCATTGGAACCTAACTAATAAAATACTCTGTGGGATTCCGATAGCTATTTTTAATTCACACACACTATTCCCCATCTCTACTCACTACACATACACCCCGCTACCACTTTTCAGCTTCACTACCGCAACAAGCGAAGATCTCTGGCCAAGAGCCCCCTCGCGGGGCCCGTTGGGCATTGCAGTGCCAGCCCAATGAGGAGCTGCCCTATGATGAAGCACGCATGACACCCCTCGGGGGGTGTGAGGGCCCTTGCTCCTAATTGGAGCTACCCCACCTACACCTTCTCTTTCCCCTGCATCCAGCTGGTAGACCAGAACTCACCCTAACCCCTCCCCGTTCCCCCCTCCCCAAGGAACTGCATACTCCCAGTCTTGCTGTTACAATACGGGGCCTGTATGCTGGACCTAGCAAGCTCCAGTCCCTCCCTCTGTGATGGATCAGATATGTCCTGCCACTGGTAACAAAAGAAGCAAAGCCAGCCAGAATGGATGAATAGTCACTGCTTTGGAGAAGGAGTGGTTGAAGCCTCAGTTGACTAAGACCGGGATTTGTCAACTCCAGGGACCCCCTGGCAATGACCCCTGCCTCAAAAGAGTTGGCTGGCCCCTCTAGCTGGAGGATAAATACAAAACCTCTCCCCCTGAAGGTAGGGTGAACGGGAGCAACCAGCTTCTTGTTCTAGGCCGACTGCTTTACTATCTCCCCAGGATGAGGTTCAACCACCCTGAATCCTCAACAGGCAGCTTCAAGAGAACAGATTTCTGTGCAGCATCCATCTTCCACACCCGCTTTAATATAAGGCAACATGCAGCAATGGAAGCCCTTGAAGCTGGTGCTGCCGAACACAAATTATCAAACTAGATGTCGGGCAAGTAGCGGACATGGAGCTGCATAAACGGCAACAGAGCAGCAGAGAGGTAGTATCGCCTCCCTCACTCATCTGCGGTGCCAGAGACTGGAAGTACTTCAATGGGAATTGGTATATATAATTTGTATAGGCCGTAGCCCTGATTGAAAAATTGGAGGCTACGTAACACCTCTTCAAGGCCCCTCCCACCTTTTTATCAACAGGGTCAGAAGGAAGGGCGTCATCTGAAAGCATCATGCTCTGTGAAGAAAGTCCAGCCTTCAAGTTATCCACCTTGATGGATTGTGGGAATTCTTCTGAAAACCCATCAAAAGCATACCGCTTGTCCAAAAATCAAGGGAATGCAGATTCATTGATATCACTCCAGTCATTAGAACATAGTTTGTGAACCGCATGCCCAAGGGCAAAAAGTCAGGGTGCTGATATTGTGTGAAAAATGAATCCTCCAACTACTGTTCCAGAGGTGCCAGGAAACCCAGATTGTCTCTGACATGAGAAAAGAGGCTAGAGAGCTCAACTCCCTGCACAAAACAACCCCGCCTCCCCTCGTCACCAGGGTCCTCCATCTCATCAATGTGATTTGGTTGTGGCACCTTCGGAGAAGGCCCCTCCGACTCCCTGGCCTTAAATGCAGCTTCTACGGTCTCATTAATCAAGAGTCGTAGTGCTGCCACAGTAGGCACCCAGCAGAACTGTTTGAGGCAGACTCCATTGCCGGCATGCAAATCACAATACGAGCGCTTCCTACATCTCACCCTTTTCTAGGGAATCAACTCTTGCAACTCTCGAAATCTTGCGGGAGCCGCGAGATTCAGAAAGCACTAGTGCACAACAAAAATACCGCATTTCAAAGTGCGACTGCCTCGAAGCACTGAGCCACTACCCCTTGGGAGAAAAATAGTGCCCAAATGGGCACTTAGCACCACAACAAGCCACATTGGAACCACAGACCGTCAGACGGCAAAGCGTCTCACATAACACAGTGCGGCATCTGTTACCAGTGGGGGAAACAAACAATGAGCGAGAGGACGCTCTGCGCCACAGTCTACAACCAAACCAATGCCCGCTGTGCAGGGCGGTGCCATTACCTACAGACGAAGTTTGCTCCTGCAAGTCTGGTAATGGATACAACAGCTTAAAAACAATAATGCAGCAACAAAACTTACCATTGACCTCGCTAGGTATCGTTCTGTAGCACAGAATGAAAAGAACATGCTGTCTTGTTGACGTCCTTCCCCCTTTATGCATGATGAATAGTCGGCGCCATATTAGGGGAAGTATTTTGACCTCAGCTAGTTGATAGGTTCTGTGGAGAAGGCGAACTGCTCAGGTGTAAGAAATGGGACAGGAAGACGGACGAGGACGTAACAGAGTTTGCGCAGTCATTACGGAACTTTTTAACTTCTATCCAATCAGTTTTCCCTTTTCAACTTTTGCAATGATTTTCCTTTTGAAAGTTCTTTCCTCCTTTTTGCCATGCTTTTCCTAAGTAATCCTGCAGGTTTAAAATGATGAAATATGTGGTAATTTCATGCATTCTGTAATCCAATTTAGACGCAAAACCCAATGTGCAAATGAGTCAGACATCTTATAGCTATATGGCCAATCCGAATTAGGACAAATGTACGGAGCTGACGATTCTGATGTCGATTTATACCTGTGATGCATATGAAGGCACTGCATTTCTTGTTTTTACTGGGCAGGCCCAATCGCGAGATGGGTGCTTTCTAAGGGGGCAACTGCCCACAACCTCATATCTCTGCGCACCGCCACATTTCGGGTGGTTGAATCATCTGCAGAGTAGGTAAGCAGCTGGTGCAAGTTAAAAGTAGGTTGCCCAATATTCCATTATCCCTTCACACAACATTCTGCGTGTGTGGAGGCATACTGCAACACCGCAAGTGGGACACTTTGCATGTGCAAAAACAGCAGAAGACATTTGCCGGGGAGAGGAAGAGGACTGAGCCATGTAGCAACCTTTTTGGGTTTCATTCTATATCAGGCCCTCTTAAAAGACTGTGCTTGGCTGGTGATTAGGCATAAAAGCCTTGACTACCAAGTATTGCAATTCTTGAGAGATAAGTTTACCAAATGGGAGAAAATAATAGTAATAAGGTTTGAAATACCAATGCTAATTATGTGGATCTACCACGCATGCGGCAGAGTAGCCACCTAGAGCTATAAGAACTTCTCCAGTGGATGCGTTTTAGCCATGCAACTAGAATACTTGACATCTAATCTCAGCTTTACCACTTCTCCCAAACATTCTGGTATCCTGAATTAAGCTGAGCAATGCCCACAACACTGTGATATCTTCATCTCATGACAATCAAGTCAAGTCAAGTCAAGTCAAAGAATCTTTATTCGGTGATTAAAAAACACCATAAAAGCACACTCATATTTACATGTTAAAAAGTCATTAAACATTTCAGGGTTCTTTGTACAGTGAATTAACAAAACATAAATACAACAATATAGCCATATTTAACACTTAAAAGTTAAAGTAAAAACATTTCAGTCTTCTCCTCTAGTAAGCCTTAAACGAAGTGCTACCTTGATAAAGTTCATAATACTACACAGTGTTTGGGGTTCCTCAGCTTTCTGTAAGAATACAAGTGCCTCCCTAGCGTGGACCAAATTAGCATTTTTCAAAATATTTACAAGGTATCTGCGTCTGGGCATTGAGTAAAAGGGGCAGAGTAGAACAAAATGAAGGGAGTCTTGCGGAGACCTGTTGTCGCAGCCGCAGGGCCCCTTCTGTTCTATTGATGTAGCAAACCCCGCTGGTGATGCCAACATAAATGGGAGAAGGTTCAATCTGAAACGGCACATCAGGAACCTATCCTGTGCATTGTACATGAGGAACAAGTATGGCTCCATACCTTCCACGCTCTTCACTAGGTGATGGGCCCTCACTGTCTTTTTACACCCTTCAGCCTCATCTCTGCGTAGGTTTTTCCGCTCTAGAAAAATTCTCCCTACATGCAGTTTATTCTGGGCTACAATAGTTACAGGATGAGTAAAGAGGTTCCCAAAACATAGCTCCTCCAGGGTATTCTTCACATAAAGGAGCCAGGGGATGCGCATACACTTGTCCCTTTTTAGGCAGTCCAATAAGATTTCTCTACTAAGTGTCGCATCAGGATTGTACCAGATTTTTAACCAAGCGATAATAGGCCTCAATTTTATCAAATCTTCTATATATGGTCTCCCTAGCTCCCTATGGGCAATCAAACCAGCAGTACTTTGTGGTACCCTCAAGAGTGATTTCAGATATTTATTTTCTTCACGTTGGATACTAGTGGTATTGACAAAGCCCCATACTTCTGCCCCGTAAATTACCTTGGAGCATGATACTGAGCTGTACAGATTTATCACCTGTTGCGGGGACCATCTTCCTAGCCTCCTGCCATAGCTAGCAATTGCCCCGTTAGATGCAATCATTTTACCACAACGTTCCTCCACCAGGGTATCAAACCGCAGGGCACCATCGAATGTTACACCAAGGTATGGAAACGTTTTGACCTCTTCCACAATGTGGCTCCCTATTTTGTGTGTAAATTTAGAGGTGGTTTTTTTCCCCGCCAGGAGCACATAGGATTTACTCAGATTTACAGAAAGGTCCAAGGCACTCATGAACCTAACAAAACCATCAATCAGGATTTGTAGGCTCCTTGGTGTCCGTGCGATCAGTACCGCGTCATCTGCATAAAGCAGAACAGGAATATGACGCGACCCAACCCTTGGGCAATCTGCCTTCAGACCCAACAGAAACTGCTCCAAATTATTAATATAAAGGGAAAACAAAAAGGGAGCAAGAATGCAGCCTTGTCGGACTCCACTCTTACAGGGAAAAGAACTAGTCAGCCCCCCCTCCCTGTTAAAGCGGACTTTGGCGGTGGTATCACTGTGCAGTTCCCTCAATATATTAATTAGACCACTCTCTATCCCCATACTAAGCATCATGCCCCACAATTTTTCCCTATTGACGTGATCGAATGCTGCTGCCAGATCCATGAAACCCATGTAAATGGATTCATCACTAGCCATGGTATACTTGGCAGTCAGCAAATAAAGGTTCAGGCACTGGTCACTAGTGGACCTCCCTGCCCTAAATCCGTATTGAGTGTCCGAGAAGATGTTTTTTTCCTCGGTCCACTCGGACAGTCTATTAAGAATTGCCCTCCCCAAAAGTTTTGCTCACACATCAATCAGGGAGATCGGGCGGTAGCACTTTGGGTCATCCCTGTTGCCCTTTTTGAAAATCGGCACAATTACTGCCGTGGACCAAGACGGGGGCAGGCCACAGATGATAGCAGTATTAATAACCCTTGTCATTAGGGGAGCCCAGAGTTCGATGTTACTCGAAAACAGATCAGGGGGGATTCCATCAGGCCCCGGAGCTTTATTTTTGGTCAGGCCCTCAATCCCTGCAATGATCTCCTTAATGGAGAATTCTGCCAGTGGAGCCTCAGTTGGAATGGCCGGTAGGTCTACAGTAGAACCAGGCTCATGATTGTACAGGCCCCTATAGTGGTTAACCCACTGCTCTGGGAGAATATTGGCCCCTATATCCGGGGTATCTTTTTCCTGGAAAGTTGGGTTATTAATTATTTTCCAAAAGCCTGCTAGGTCCTTTCTTTCCCCCGCTTCTCGTAAATCTGCCCATGCTTCCGCCTGCAAGGCAAGTTTCCTCCTCTTAATTTCCTTTTTATAAATTTCTCTGCACACCTTAACTTTGTGGGGGACCCTTGGTTTAGTTTTAAGGCAGCTTTTCAGCTCCCTCAAAGCTTTAGAGCAGTCTTTGTCGAACCATCGGGGATTCCCGTGGTTCTTAAATGGGACACTAGTCTTTAGCAAACCATCGACCAGATTAGCGATCTGGTCGAAAGCTTCCATTATCCTCGGTCCGCGGACTTCTGTGTCCAAACAATCATTAATAGCAAGTATGCCTGCGTCCACCAGGCCCTTGTAGAACTTTTCCCCGTCTATTTTAGCCCATTTTAGTCTCCTGCCTTGGTCTGTTGCTCTCTCAGTGAAGGTGCGTTGAACTCTAATACTTAGACCCACCATATACTGCAGCTCCAAAACAAGAGGGTTATGGTCACTAAAGCCACTCCATTCGATCCCTACACTAGTTGTCTTATTAATTAAGGACCTTGAGACCAGAATGTAATCTATGAAGGAAGAGCATCCTCTACCCTTAAATGTGGGGGGAGTGTGCCATCCTCCTGCATCCCTACCATATTAATGGTGTGTTCAAGGTCATATTTAAACCGTAACATTCTGAAAGCTGAGCCCAACGGCGTATGAGAGAAATGCGGTCCCTTCTCCATAGGGCATCGGGACCAATCTGTGCTTATTTGGACCAGTACCGGGCACAAGTGGCAATTATAATCTCCAATAACCACCAACCCATATGGCTGCCCATTTTTTTGGCCTGTTATGACCTGGCCCAACCTATTATCTAATTCAGTAACAAGAGAGATGTTAGATCCCGCTATCTCGTTGTTATAAAGGTTTACTGCAACAAATCTAAGACCTTTCCCAGTGAACCTGACTGCCTGAATCCTGTGGGAATTCCAATCAAGGCAAGTGTAACTTCCCGGAAGGCTCAGATCTATATAAATAGCTAAACCTCCCATGGCTCTCCCTGATCTTGATTTTTGAGCAGGAACAAAAGAACACTTATACCCTTGCAGGTGGAAATTATTCTCCTGGGCCCAGGTCACCTGCAGACAAATTACATGGAATTTTCTGATATAGTCAAGCCACTCTTTGTTATTAAATTTCCCAGCCAGGCCAGCTATATTCCATGAGATGATTTTTAGTGCCTCACCCCCCTGGACCCCTCCTCCCTGTGACCCACCAGGTGATTCTCGCACTTGTTTTCCCAATTCCGGTCCCTGTGCTTCACCTATACATGCAATATCTACAACCCTAGGTTCATCCAGCACATAACTCCGGGCGCAACTTGATGACTTTTGTTTTGCCTCGGGGCTGTGCTTCTCCCACTCAGCATTTGGAACCCCTCTACCCCCTATACCCCATATACCATTATCTCTTTGTCAATCTACCCCCTCAAGACCATCCAGGCAGTGGAACCGATTGAATGTATGGAAGGGTAGCTCTGGGCGGCTAAATAATGGCCTGGGATTGAACTCGTGATGAACACCCCTTCGACCCACCCTTTCCCAGTTGTCATATGAACGGGTCACGTGTACAGGGGCTGGGGTGGGGGGAAAGAAGAAAGACACATGAAGTGTTTGAATTGTTGTTACCTGTGATCTATTCTTTCCCTGGCATATGTGAGCAACTGTTCCACCATCCCTGAAGCTCACCAATATGCAATCCCCTATGATGGATTTGCGTGTTCTCCCTATCCAAGGCACCCTTCTGACCATTATGATCTCATTGCTTAAGTGTAAGGGTAAGGGTCTATTCAAATTTAGCCACTTAATCACCCTACTTTTCAGAGCACAGAAATCCTCGGCTTCACCTGCCTCTAGTGGTGGGACGCCCGCCATGACTACTGTAAAGTCATTCGCCTCTGGTGGTAAATTGGGTCTACGTGGCCTGGGGGGAAGCTTCATTAGTGGAGTCGGTGCAACACTATCTGGGGGCTGTACCGGAGGAACAGCATTTGCAGGGGATATAGGTCCTATGGGGTTAGGTAGCTTATTTGGGGCAGGGTTATTCCTCTGGGTTTGTGGTGGGGCGGCCGCAGTTGCAACCTGTGAGGGAGCAAGATGCATAACACTTTTTGGAGCTGTTGGGGTGGCAATAGGTTTAGGAGCCCTCTCATGAGAATTGGCCGGATTTTTCATACTGCTTAGTGTAGCCTCAAGAATGGTTAGTCTGATTTCCACTTTTTTGATGCTTTCACTAATTGGTAACAAAAGTGACCTAAGCAGGAATTCCAAATTACCCAGCGGAGCAACAGAGAGGGGGGCATTAACAATGTTGCTAGCCGTCTCTTTAGTCAGGACGGGAGCCACACCATCCTGTGCAGCGGGTTTAGAATGTAAGTCAGCCACCGTTGTCACAGTTGATATGGAGGGTTTGGATGACTTCCCAAAATCAGAATGAGGGATCTTTGGTTTGTTTTTAGCCTGGGCACCCCTCGACTTCCTCCTACGTTTGTTTGGTGGGGGCCCAAAAACCCCTTGTGCTACAGCTATTTTAGGTTTGGCTTTCCTAGACTTTGATGCTGGGGGCGGTTGAGAAATTAAGTCAATCGTCCCCCTACTTGGGCTTGTGCTACTCACTGGGGTTGAGCTCATAAGTACCACTGGGGGCGTTTTTGTAACATCCCTAAGCAGGATCGGAACATCTTCATTTAGTGTCAAGTCTTCGCTAGGTGTGGGAGGATAGTCTCCTAGAGGTCTACCTTTCAAATTATCTATAGAGCGTCTCCGCTCAGCTCTGAGCCGGCTTAATGTGTTCTCCTTGTCCCCATCTCCCCCCGCCCGAGGAAAGTAATTCTCTAAGGTCATATTTTTTGTTCCTGCCTGCCTTATGGGGGTGCTTTCCTTTACCGGGGACGGCATGGTATCTTAGAGTGTGATGATAGCTATGGGGCAATTTATCAGCTTGTTGTGCTAGGGACTTGATGGCAAACGGCAGAACCAAGAGGGTAGGCCCAGCCCGGCCTACTCCGGCCTATGACGGCCACAGACGGCCCCGCCCTTGTCCCGGGCTTCTCCCGGCGCCCTCCCGCACGCTCCCGCGCAGCGGGATCCCAATGCAAAAATAAAAGAGAAGGAGGTGGGGCGGGGGGCGTGGCAGTCAGGGAGAGCGACCCAGGTGTTGTGGGTTGACCTCACGCAGGGGCTCCTGGGAGTTGGAGTCCCTGCGGGTCCGCTCGCAGCCCTGTACTTGCCTGCCAAAGCCCAGAGTCCGGTGTCCAAGATCAGAGCCCCTCTATGCTCAAGGCGCCTCTCTCCACACCGCGAAGCGGGACCCGCGTAGCGGGTCCGGCGAGGAGCTGCGGCAGAAGAAAAACACCACAGGTGCAGGGAACAGCCCACGGCGAAGTCCAGGCAAACAAGGTATCCCACGTCGATCAGGAAGGGGGCTGCTTTCAAGTGCTAGGGCGGGGGCGTGGCAGTCAGGGAGAGCGACCCAGGTGTTGTGGGTTGACCTCACGCAGGGGCTCCTGGGAGTTGGAGTCCCTGCGGGTCCGCTCGCAGCCCTGTACTTGCCTGCCAAAGCCCAGAGTCCGGTGTCCAAGATCAGAGCCCCTCTATGCTCAAGGCGCCTCTCTCCACACCGCGAAGCGGGACCCGCGGAGCGGGTCCGGCGAGGAGCTGCGGCAGAAGAAAAACACCACAGGTGCAGGGAACAGCCCACGGCGAAGTCCAGGCAAACAAGGTATCCCACGTCGATCAGGAAGGGGGCTGCTTTCAAGTGCTAGGGCGGGGGCGTGGCAGTCAGGGAGAGCGACCCAGGTGTTGTGGGTTGACCTCACGCAGGGGCTCCTAGGAGTTGGAGTCCCTGCGGGTCCGCTCGCAGCCCTGTACTTGCCTGCCAAAGCCCAGAGTCCGGTGTCCAAGATCAGAGCCCCTCTATGCTCAAGGCGCCTCTCTCCACACCGCGAAGCGGGACCCGCGGAGCGGGTCCGGCGAGGAGCTGCGGCAGAAGAAAAACACCACAGGTGCAGGGAACAGCCCACGGCGAAGTCCAGGCAAACAAGGTATCCCACGTCGATCAGGAAGGGGGCTGCTTTCAAGTGCTAGGGCGGGGGCGTGGCAGTCAGGGAGAGCGACCCAGGTGTTGTGGGTTGACCTCACGCAGGGGCTCCTGGGAGTTGGAGTCCCTGCGGGTCCGCTCGCAGCCCTGTACTTGCCTGCCAAAGCCCAGAGTCCGGTGTCCAAGATCAGAGCCCCTCTATGCTCAAGGCGCCTCTCTCCACACCGCGAAGTGGGACCCGCGTGGCGGGTCCGGCGAGGAGCTGCGGCAGAAGAAAAACACCACAGGTGCAGGGAACAGCCCACGGCGAAGTCCAGGCAAACAAGGTATCCCACGTCGATCAGGAAGGGGGCTGCTTTCAAGTGCTAGGGCGGGGGCGTGGCAGTCAGGGAGAGCGACCCAGGTGTTGTGGGTTGACCTCACGCAGGGGCTCCTGGGAGTTGGAGTCCCTGCGGGTCCGCTCGCAGCCCTGTACTTGCCTGCCAAAGCCCAGAGTCCGGTGTCCAAGATCAGAGCCCCTCTATGCTCAAGGCGCCTCTCTCCACACCGCGAAGCGGGACCCGCGGAGCGGGTCCGGCGAGGAGCTGCGGCAGAAGAAAAACACCACAGGTGCAGGGAACAGCCCACGGCGAAGTCCAGGCAAACAAGGTATCCCACGTCGATCAGGAAGGGGGCTGCTTTCAAGTGCTAGGGCGGGGGCGTGGCAGTCAGGGAGAGCGACCCAGGTGTTGTGGGTTGACCTCACGCAGGGGCTCCTGGGAGTTGGAGTCCCTGCGGGTCCGCTCGCAGCCCTGTACTTGCCTGCCAAAGCCCAGAGTCCGGTGTCCAAGATCAGAGCCCCTCTATGCTCAAGGCGCCTCTCTCCACACCGCGAAGCGGGACCCGCGGAGCGGGTCCGGCGAGGAGCTGCGGCAGAAGAAAAACACCACAGGTGCAGGGAACAGCCCACGGCGAAGTCCAGGCAAACAAGGTATCCCACGTCGATCAGGAAGGGGGCTGCTTTCAAGTGCTAGGGCGGGGGCGTGGCAGTCAGGGAGAGCGACCCAGGTGTTGTGGGTTGACCTCACGCAGGGGCTCCTGGGAGTTGGAGTCCCTGCGGGTCCGCTCGCAGCCCTGTACTTGCCTGCCAAAGCCCAGAGTCCAGTGTCCAAGATCAGAGCCCCTCTATGCTCAAGGCGCCTCTCTCCACACCGCGAAGCGGGACCCGCCGAGCGGGTCCGGCGAGGAGCTGCGGCAGAAGAAAAACACCACAGGTGCAGGGAACAGCCCACGGCGAAGTCCAGGCAAACAAGGTATCCCACGTCGATCAGGAAGGGGGCTGCTTTCAAGTGCTAGGGCGGGGGCGTGGCAGTCAGGGAGAGCGACCCAGGTGTTGTGGGTTGACCTCACGCAGGGGCTCCTGGGAGTTGGAGTCCCTGCGGGTCCGCTCGCAGCCCTGTACTTGCCTGCCAAAGCCCAGAGTCCGGTGTCCAAGATCAGAGCCCCTCTATGCTCAAGGCGCCTCTCTCCACACCGCGAAGCGGGACCCGCGGAGCGGGTCCGGCGAGGAGCTGCGGCAGAAGAAAAACACCACAGGTGCAGGGAACAGCCCACGGCGAAGTCCAGGCAAACAAGATATCCCACGTCGATCAGGAAGGGGGCTGCTTTCAAGTGCTAGGGCGGGGGCGTGGCAGTCAGGGAGAGCGACCCAGGTGTTGTGGGTTGACCTCACGCAGGGGCTCCTGGGAGTTGGAGTCCCTGCGGGTCCGCTCGCAGCCCTGTACTTGCCTGCCAAAGCCCAGAGTCCGGTGTCCAAGATCAGAGCCCCTCTATGCTCAAGGCGCCTCTCTCCACACCGCGAAGCGGGACCCGCGGAGCGGGTCCGGCGAGGAGCTGCGGCAGAAGAAAAACACCACAGGTGCAGGGAACAGCCCACGGCGAAGTCCAGGCAAACAAGGTATCCCACGTCGATCAGGAAGGGGGCTGCTTTCAAGTGCTAGGGCGGGGGCGTGGCAGTCAGGGAGAGCGACCCAGGTGTTGTGGGTTGACCTCACGCAGGGGATCCTGGGAGTTGGAGTCCCTGCGGGTCCGCTCGCAGCCCTGTACTTGCCTGCCAAAGCCCAGAGTCCAGTGTCCAAGATCAGAGCCCCTCTATGCTCAAGGCGCCTCTCTCCACACCGCGAAGCGGGACCCGCGGAGCGGGTCCGGCGAGGAGCTGCGGCAGAAGAAAAACACCACAGGTGCAGGGAACAGCCCACGGCGAAGTCCAGGCAAACAAGGTATCCCACGTCGATCAGGAAGGGGGCTGCTTTCAAGTGCTAGGGCGGGGGCGTGGCAGTCAGGGAGAGCGACCCAGGTGTTGTGGGTTGACCTCACGCAGGGGCTCCTGGGAGTTGGAGTCCCTGCGGGTCCGCTCGCAGCCCTGTACTTGCCTGCCAAAGCCCAGAGTCCGGTGTCCAAGATCAGAGCCCCTCTATTCTCAAGGCGCCTCTCTCCACACCGCGAAGCGGGACCCGCGGAGCGGGTCCGGCGAGGAGCTGCGGCAGAAGAAAAACACCACAGGTGCAGGGAACAGCCCACGGCGAAGTCCAGGCAAACAAGGTATCCCACGTCGATCAGGAAGGGGGCTGCTTTCAAGTGCTAGGGCGGGGGCGTGGCAGTCAGGGAGAGCGATCCAGGTGTTGTGGGTTGACCTCACGCAGGGGCTCCTGGGAGTTGGAGTCCCTGCGGGTCCGCTCGCAGCCCTGTACTTGCCTGCCAAAGCCCAGAGTCCAGTGTCCAAGATCAGAGCCCCTCTATGCTCAAGGCGCCTCTCTCCACACCGCGAAGCGGGACCCGCGGAGCGGGTCCGGCGAGGAGCTGCGGCAGAAGAAAAACACCACAGGTGCAGGGAACAGCCCACGGCGAAGTCCAGGCAAACAAGGTATCCCACGTCGATCAGGAAGGGGGCTGCTTTCAAGTGCTAGGGCGGGGGCGTGGCAGTCAGGGAGAGCGACCCAGGTGTTGTGGGTTGACCTCACGCAGGGGCTCCTGGGAGTTGGAGTCCCTGCGGGTCCGCTCGCAGCCCTGTACTTGCCTGCCAAAGCCCAGAGTCCGGTGTCCAAGATCAGAGCCCCTCTATGCTCAAGGCGCCTCTCTCCACACCGCGAAGCGGGACCCGCGTAGCGGGTCCGGCGAGGAGCTGCGGCAGAAGAAAAACACCACAGGTGCAGGGAACAGCCCACGGCGAAGTCCAGGCAAACAAGGTATCCCACGTCGATCAGGAAGGGGGCTGCTTTCAAGTGCTAGGGCGGGGGCGTGGCAGTCAGGGAGAGCGACCCAGGTGTTGTGGGTTGACCTCACGCAGGGGCTCCTGGGAGTTGGAGTCCCTGCGGGTCCGCTCGCAGCCCTGTACTTGCCTGCCAAAGCCCAGAGTCCGGTGTCCAAGATCAGAGCCCCTCTATGCTCAAGGCGCCTCTCTCCACACCGCGAAGCGGGACCCGCGGAGCGGGTCCGGCGAGGAGCTGCGGCAGAAGAAAAACACCACAGGTGCAGGGAACAGCCCACGGCGAAGTCCAGGCAAACAAGGTATCCCACGTCGATCAGGAAGGGGGCTGCTTTCAAGTGCTAGGGCGGGGGCGTGGCAGTCAGGGAGAGCGACCCAGGTGTTGTGGGTTGACCTCACGCAGGGGCTCCTAGGAGTTGGAGTCCCTGCGGGTCCGCTCGCAGCCCTGTACTTGCCTGCCAAAGCCCAGAGTCCGGTGTCCAAGATCAGAGCCCCTCTATGCTCAAGGCGCCTCTCTCCACACCGCGAAGCGGGACCCGCGGAGCGGGTCCGGCGAGGAGCTGCGGCAGAAGAAAAACACCACAGGTGCAGGGAACAGCCCACGGCGAAGTCCAGGCAAACAAGGTATCCCACGTCGATCAGGAAGGGGGCTGCTTTCAAGTGCTAGGGCGGGGGCGTGGCAGTCAGGGAGAGCGACCCAGGTGTTGTGGGTTGACCTCACGCAGGGGCTCCTGGGAGTTGGAGTCCCTGCGGGTCCGCTCGCAGCCCTGTACTTGCCTGCCAAAGCCCAGAGTCCGGTGTCCAAGATCAGAGCCCCTCTATGCTCAAGGCGCCTCTCTCCACACCGCGAAGTGGGACCCGCGTGGCGGGTCCGGCGAGGAGCTGCGGCAGAAGAAAAACACCACAGGTGCAGGGAACAGCCCACGGCGAAGTCCAGGCAAACAAGGTATCCCACGTCGATCAGGAAGGGGGCTGCTTTCAAGTGCTAGGGCGGGGGCGTGGCAGTCAGGGAGAGCGACCCAGGTGTTGTGGGTTGACCTCACGCAGGGGCTCCTGGGAGTTGGAGTCCCTGCGGGTCCGCTCGCAGCCCTGTACTTGCCTGCCAAAGCCCAGAGTCCGGTGTCCAAGATCAGAGCCCCTCTATGCTCAAGGCGCCTCTCTCCACACCGCGAAGCGGGACCCGCGGAGCGGGTCCGGCGAGGAGCTGCGGCAGAAGAAAAACACCACAGGTGCAGGGAACAGCCCACGGCGAAGTCCAGGCAAACAAGGTATCCCACGTCGATCAGGAAGGGGGCTGCTTTCAAGTGCTAGGGCGGGGGCGTGGCAGTCAGGGAGAGCGACCCAGGTGTTGTGGGTTGACCTCACGCAGGGGCTCCTGGGAGTTGGAGTCCCTGCGGGTCCGCTCGCAGCCCTGTACTTGCCTGCCAAAGCCCAGAGTCCGGTGTCCAAGATCAGAGCCCCTCTATGCTCAAGGCGCCTCTCTCCACACCGCGAAGCGGGACCCGCGGAGCGGGTCCGGCGAGGAGCTGCGGCAGAAGAAAAACACCACAGGTGCAGGGAACAGCCCACGGCGAAGTCCAGGCAAACAAGGTATCCCACGTCGATCAGGAAGGGGGCTGCTTTCAAGTGCTAGGGCGGGGGCGTGGCAGTCAGGGAGAGCGACCCAGGTGTTGTGGGTTGACCTCACGCAGGGGCTCCTGGGAGTTGGAGTCCCTGCGGGTCCGCTCGCAGCCCTGTACTTGCCTGCCAAAGCCCAGAGTCCAGTGTCCAAGATCAGAGCCCCTCTATGCTCAAGGCGCCTCTCTCCACACCGCGAAGCGGGACCCGCGGAGCGGGTCCGGCGAGGAGCTGCGGCAGAAGAAAAACACCACAGGTGCAGGGAACAGCCCACGGCGAAGTCCAGGCAAACAAGGTATCCCACGTCGATCAGGAAGGGGGCTGCTTTCAAGTGCTAGGGCGGGGGCGTGGCAGTCAGGGAGAGCGACCCAGGTGTTGTGGGTTGACCTCACGCAGGGGCTCCTGGGAGTTGGAGTCCCTGCGGGTCCGCTCGCAGCCCTGTACTTGCCTGCCAAAGCCCAGAGTCCGGTGTCCAAGATCAGAGCCCCTCTATGCTCAAGGCGCCTCTCTCCACACCGCGAAGCGGGACCCGCGGAGCGGGTCCGGCGAGGAGCTGCGGCAGAAGAAAAACACCACAGGTGCAGGGAACAGCCCACGGCGAAGTCCAGGCAAACAAGATATCCCACGTCGATCAGGAAGGGGGCTGCTTTCAAGTGCTAGGGCGGGGGCGTGGCAGTCAGGGAGAGCGACCCAGGTGTTGTGGGTTGACCTCACGCAGGGGCTCCTGGGAGTTGGAGTCCCTGCGGGTCCGCTCGCAGCCCTGTACTTGCCTGCCAAAGCCCAGAGTCCGGTGTCCAAGATCAGAGCCCCTCTATGCTCAAGGCGCCTCTCTCCACACCGCGAAGCGGGACCCGCGGAGCGGGTCCGGCGAGGAGCTGCGGCAGAAGAAAAACACCACAGGTGCAGGGAACAGCCCACGGCGAAGTCCAGGCAAACAAGGTATCCCACGTCGATCAGGAAGGGGGCTGCTTTCAAGTGCTAGGGCGGGGGCGTGGCAGTCAGGGAGAGCGACCCAGGTGTTGTGGGTTGACCTCACGCAGGGGATCCTGGGAGTTGGAGTCCCTGCGGGTCCGCTCGCAGCCCTGTACTTGCCTGCCAAAGCCCAGAGTCCAGTGTCCAAGATCAGAGCCCCTCTATGCTCAAGGCGCCTCTCTCCACACCGCGAAGCGGGACCCGCGGAGCGGGTCCGGCGAGGAGCTGCGGCAGAAGAAAAACACCACAGGTGCAGGGAACAGCCCACGGCGAAGTCCAGGCAAACAAGGTATCCCACGTCGATCAGGAAGGGGGCTGCTTTCAAGTGCTAGGGCGGGGGCGTGGCAGTCAGGGAGAGCGACCCAGGTGTTGTGGGTTGACCTCACGCAGGGGCTCCTGGGAGTTGGAGTCCCTGCGGGTCCGCTCGCAGCCCTGTACTTGCCTGCCAAAGCCCAGAGTCCGGTGTCCAAGATCAGAGCCCCTCTATTCTCAAGGCGCCTCTCTCCACACCGCGAAGCGGGACCCGCGGAGCGGGTCCGGCGAGGAGCTGCGGCAGAAGAAAAACACCACAGGTGCAGGGAACTGCCCACGGCGAAGTCCAGGCAAACAAGGTATCCCACGTCGATCAGGAAGGGGGCTGCTTTCAAGTGCTAGGGCGGGGGCGTGGCAGTCAGGGAGAGCGATCCAGGTGTTGTGGGTTGACCTCACGCAGGGGCTCCTGGGAGTTGGAGTCCCTGCGGGTCCGCTCGCAGCCCTGTACTTGCCTGCCAAAGCCCAGAGTCCGGTGTCCAAGATCAGAGCCCCTCTATGCTCAAGGCGCCTCTCTCCACACCGCGAAGCGGGACCCGCGGAGCGGGTCCGGCGAGGAGCTGCGGCAGAAGAAAAACACCACAGGTGCAGGGAACAGCCCACGGCGAAGTCCAGGCAAACAAGGTATCCCACGTCGATCAGGAAGGGGGCTGCTTTCAAGTGCTAGGGCGGGGGCGTGGCAGTCAGGGAGAGCGACCCAGGTGTTGTGGGTTGACCTCACGCAGGGGCTCCTGGGAGTTGGAGTCCCTGCGGGTCCGCTCGCAGCCCTGTACTTGCCTGCCAAAGCCCAGAGTCCGGTGTCCAAGATCAGAGCCCCTCTATGCTCAAGGCGCCTCTCTCCACACCGCGAAGCGGGACCCGCGGAGCGGGTCCGGCGAGGAGCTGCGGCAGAAGAAAAACACCACAGGTGCAGGGAACAGCCCACGGCGAAGTCCAGGCAAACAAGGTATCCCACGTCGATCAGGAAGGGGGCTGCTTTCAAGTGCTAGGGCGGGGGCGTGGCAGACAGGGAGAGCGACCCAGGTGTTGTGGGTTGACCTCACGCAGGGGCTCCTGGGAGTTGGAGTCCCTGCGGGTCCGCTCGCAGCCCTGTACTTGCCTGCCAAAGCCCAGAGTCCGGTGTCCAAGATCAGAGCCCCTCTATGCTCAAGGCGCCTCTCTCCACACCGCGAAGCGGGACCCGCGGAGCGGGTCCGGCGAGGAGCTGCGGCAGAAGAAAAACACCACAGGTGCAGGGAACAGCCCACGGCGAAGTCCAGGCAAACAAGGTATCCCACGTCGATCAGGAAGGGGGCTGCTTTCAAGTGCTAGGGCGGGGGCGTGGCAGTCAGGGAGAGCGACCCAGGTGTTGTGGGTTGACCTCACGCAGGGGCTCCTGGGAGTTGGAGTCCCTGCGGGTCCGCTCGCAGCCCTGTACTTGCCTGCCAAAGCCCAGAGTCCGGTGTCCAAGATCAGAGCCCCTCTATGCTCAAGGCGCCTCTCTCCACACCGCGAAGCGGGACCCGCGGAGCGGGTCCGGCGAGGAGCTGCGGCAGAAGAAAAACACCACAGGTGCAGGGAACAGCCCACGGCGAAGTCCAGGCAAACAAGGTATCCCACGTCGATCAGGAAGGGGGCTGCTTTCAAGCGCTAGGGCGGGGGCGTGGCAGTCAGGGAGAGCGACCCAGGTGTTGTGGGTTGACCTCACGCAGGGGCTCCTGGGAGTTGGAGTCCCTGCGGGTCCGCTCGCAGCCCTGTACTTGCCTGCCAAAGCCCAGAGTCCGGTGTCCAAGATCAGAGCCCCTCTATGCTCAAGGCGCCTCTCTCCACACCGCGAAGCGGGACCCGCGGAGCGGGTCCGGCGAGGAGCTGCGGCAGAAGAAAAACACCACAGGTGCAGGGAACAGCCCACGGCGAAGTCCAGGCAAACAAGGTATCCCACGTCGATCAGGAAGGGGGCTGCTTTCAAGTGCTAGGGCGGGGGCGTGGCAGTCAGGGAGAGCGACCCAGGTGTTGTGGGTTGACCTCACGCAGGGGCTCCTGGGAGTTGGAGTCCCTGCGGGTCCGCTCGCAGCCCTGTACTTGCCTGCCAAAGCCCAGAGTCCGGTGTCCAAGATCAGAGCCCCTCTATGCTCAAGGCGCCTCTCTCCACACCGCGAAGCGGGACCCGCGGAGCGGGTCCGGCGAGGAGCTGCGGCAGAAGAAAAACACCACAGGTGCAGGGAACAGCCCACGGCGAAGTCCAGGCAAACAAGGTATCCCACGTCGATCAGGAAGGGGGCTGCTTTCAAGTGCTAGGGCGGGGGCGTGGCAGTCAGGGAGAGCGACCCAGGTGTTGTGGGTTGACCTCACGCAGGGGCTCCTGGGAGTTGGAGTCCCTGCGGGTCCGCTCGCAGCCCTGTACTTGCCTGCCAAAGCCCAGAGTCCGGTGTCCAAGATCAGAGCCCCTCTATGCTCAAGGCGCCTCTCTCCACACCGCGAAGCGGGACCCGCGGAGCGGGTCCGGCGAGGAGCTGTGGCAGAAGAAAAACACCACAGGTGCAGGGAACAGCCCACGGCGAAGTCCAGGCAAACAAGGTATCCCACGTCGATCAGGAAGGGGGCTGCTTTCAAGTGCTAGGGCGGGGGCGTGGCAGTCAGGGAGAGCGACCCAGGTGTTGTGGGTTGACCTCACGCAGGGGCTCCTGGGAGTTGGAGTCCCTGCGGGTCCGCTCGCAGCCCTGTACTTGCCTGCCAAAGCCCAGAGTCCGGTGTCCAAGATCAGAGCCCCTCTATGCTCAAGGCGCCTCTCTCCACACCGCGAAGCGGGACCCGCGGAGCGGGTCCGGCGAGGAGCTGCGGCAGAAGAAAAACACCACAGGTGCAGGGAACAGCCCACGGCGAAGTCCAGGCAAACAAGGTATCATGACAATCAATACCACCCCAGTTGTGGACTAAGGTCTAGTTAGAAAAATGGAACTAGGAGGCACAGTTATTGTACTGGACTATCATTTGGCCAAATTGTGTTCCCTTGGGCAATCACTTTATGTATTTTTCCCCTGCTCGCAACTGGGAGTATTTAGAATCAATGCAAAGAACAAGTTAGCTACCTTCAATAACAACTTATCTGGTAGAGACTTTTTTATTTTAACTTCTGTTTATTGACATGTTTTCAACTTATTTACTGTGTACAGCATGACATCATGAAATAACGTTGTCTAAGGCACAGTAAGGACCTCTCTTCAGCTTTACAGAGATTTCTGCTGTCTCGTTTATCATGACATCAAGTCCATATGCTTGCTGTGTGCAGGAGATGTCCCCTTGCTTTTACGAAGGGAGGTCATCAAACAGTGCATCGTGAGGATATACAGTGTAGTCATAAAGGTAGCCAATTAATCAAACAGGAGTATGGGGAAAAAGAAGACTAGTAGAGATTTATGGCTTATATGGACGCTGGTGTGCGGAGTCGCACAACGCCCTTTGCCGACGTGCTGGGGTACTGCTGGGGGAATTTCCAGATCCAGTCTGGCACCTGTGGAGGATTCTACGGTAAGGAATCTGCGGCTAGACGTCTCTATCAGATAGCGGCTTAATGAGACTGGTTAAAAAATGGACTTGATATTTTCAGGGGGAAGGAAGAAGACCCAGGTTCATAGTATATTTACCAACATCACCTGTGGTGGTAATGTATAGCCTTTGTAGCAAATAAAGCTGTGCTGCAGTCGCTGGGAACCTATTATGATATGGGTACAATTTTCTTGTTTGTGCCACAGCGCTCCTTCGAACAGGGAACATGCAGCCTACTATGTTGAATGCGCTTCCCACAAGGTAGCAGAGAACTCGTGCTGCCCTGAGGGAAGAACATCCAAATAAAACACAGGGTGACTGCTTCAAAGAAGCTCCATCGAGAATGCTTCAAACTTAAGAACGTGAATTTGCATATTGTGTTGACTTCTACTGAAATGTGAGCTAGTTTTAGTATGTGGCCTCATTTTCATATTTCTGTTTATTCAATAAAAAGTGTTCTGCCAAAAATTAGAACCTTACTGCGTTCCTACAACATCTTAACATGAAATGGTTCTGTGGGACTCTTGTTTGAATTCTGTCGGTTAGGACTTTCTTAAGGTACATGATGTGTTCTTCATAACGTATTCTCTGTTACAACTGGAAAATTGACTTCAACAGGCAATGAGTGAACAAAATAGAATTTCACTTGTAAACATAAGCATTTCACTTGCATTGCTATCTGCTAAATATCAGAGCATCCACAGCGTTCATTTTTCTGTTCTGGATCATGTATAATTCAATCTGAGCTTTTAAACACTTTGGTTTACTTAAGTTGGGGGCAATGCTCACATCCAAGCTTAGATATCCTTGTCAAATGAGTTCTAACAACAACGAAACACACTTCAGAAGCTGCTTTTATTTTCTTTCATGTGGGTTTGGATGGTTTTTTAAAGTAGTACTACTTTACCAGGCTGAGATATGCTTAAGTGTTGTTGGGGAACTCATACCTTTCACTGGACAATGGAGCCAACTCGGTGGTTTTCCATTGTGTTTTTCACACCAATCTCCATTTACAACACAGAATTTCAGAAAACAATTTGGTGCCTCTTTTCCAGCCATTGCCCTCTCTTACTTGAACCCCCAGATTCACAAAAAGCATTGCACCCCAATTTTTTTGGGGAATAATCCACCTTTGAATTCTGGGGTCAATACTGAACAACCTGCAATCAATAAACTCTCAATAAGGCATCATTGTACCTCCGTTAGACCCATTGAGTATGTCTTGTTGTGTCTGTCAACATTCACCCTAGCAACGTTATGGCTTTCCTGACAATATAGCATTCAAGGTAATTATTGTAAAAAATATATAACATTCACTATCACTGAGTGCAAAACTTTACAGCAAGGTCACACTGGAAATAAGTGGCAACCACCCGATAATGCCCACATACTCTGATTTGTCACAAGCGTAAAAAAGGTAACTTAGGTGAGTGCCCGCTTCTGTTCTGGCCAATAACAAAGAAAAACATTTGCTCCTTAGTCCGGGGCCTCGAGAGGATTAAGGGCCTTCCCATCTGTGTTATATCCAATTAACCATGAGTGTGAAAGAAGAGGACTTTGCTCAACCAGCAATCACAAAGAAAGATACCGCAATAAGCATTTGCTTACCTTCCTCCAATGACATCGAAAAGATGCTGCCAGCGATCATTGATTTTGCTGAGCTTGTTGTCAATCTCTGTAGATCTCGTCTGGTTACTGGCCATGATAAGTTGGTCTCCCATTTGTTTCAAATGCAGTTTATTTTCACTGAACACATTTATTTCTTCAACGCAGTCCTGACAAAGACATCAATCAATCCCAAATCAAGTTAGATAGTACTCACTTTGCAAATTGATGTAGTTTTTAATATAAATTTGTTGTGGAAGTTGAGAACTAATCATTTTTAACATGTCATGGTTGAACACAAGCTTGTTAAAGGTGGAAGATACAGTGCACCAAGGGAGGGCTTCGACCATTTAGCCATAGACAGCAAAAGAACACATTTCCCACTCAACACCTATCCCAGAACTCCAGGAGACAGATTAACTGCAGGTGGGGGCAGGAAGACTATTATTACATATCATTTACCGACTGGGTTGTAAAGTTCATTGATAGTTCAGTAAAGATGACATTGTAGACAGTCTTTTTTACCCCCTTTTTATGGTTTTACTCTACCACTTAGAGGCATCAGAATAACATTTTGATTTTGCTTACCAAGAGGCAGCTGTAATTCACTTCACTCATATAGGTCTAGTACTTTGTATTTCTCACTCATACCACTATCTTCACTAGGATTCATAAGCACTGTGTCAACAAAACACCTCAAGAGATCCTCTCTATAGAAGAGAGCTGTAGCCCACACCATTTGTCCTGCTGTGAGGAGGGACCCCATGGTGAAGCATGCCACTTTAGGGTGGTTGAGGGTTCTCGACCTAAATAAAAAATATTTTTCTTGAATACAGGCATACACCTTATCACTCTACCATGCGTACCGCATTGTGTTTTGTTTGAAGTTAGAGAGTGGCAAGCATTTGGTTTGGTCACTTGCTCCATAGAGACCCTTCTGCTGTGTAGTGCTCTTCAGAATATTCTCACACATTCGAGTGTTTTGTGAACTAAATTCCAAATTATGTACTTTTGAAAAATGCATTTGGAAAATAATGCATTTAGTTCAATTTTCACATCAAGGTATTCTGGTGTGTTTATCCAAGGTCTTATATAAGTGGTTATCACTTTTTTATTTACTCCTCCACAATGACCTCACTAACATGGCATGAATTTTGGGCAGGCAACAAAAGCCTTCGGTGCTTGAAGAATGTAATTAATTACAGTGGAGGAAATGAATGCATGAGTGCTTACAATAACCTCCACTACAGCTTTGGCTATTGAGAGGGTGCAAAGGAAACACCCATTGGCAATTTAAAGCACCATCTACTCTTAAGTACTAGAGTGTGTTTGAAATATAACGAGTGATAAAAGGAGTGTGCTCGTAGGTCTTGCACCCAATATATATTATGCATGTACCAATCAAAAAATGTCACTTGAGAACCCTACAGACATTATGGTGCCGATTAGGATCCTGGAAAAATGTTCCCCGTACGACTCGTATCCGTTCTTTTTACCATACGAATCGTACAAGTGCCGTACAAACTGCCAAGTACGATTCGCATGGGAAAAACTCCATACGAATCGCATTGGGAATAATTCCCCACACGTCCTCGGGTCGGAAAATGTGTCCGACACGTCCCCGGACGATTTACCGTACAAACGTGAAAAGTGAAGTCTGACCGCGCAACTACGATCCATCCCGTGCGTCCGATGTCACAACCGTATGGAAAAAACACCGTCTGCACCGAACTCCCATAGCAACCATGGAGACATGTGCCCACATACGCACCGAACCACCCCCCCAGCCCCCGTACGTACGAGTCGAACCCCCACCCGTGTTTGTACACCCGTGTACGTACGAGTCGAACCCCCACCCGAGTATGTACACCCGTGTACGTACGAGTCGAACCCCCCGTGTATGTACACCCGTGTACGTACGAGTCAACCCCCCTGTGTATGTACACCCGTGTACGTACGAGTCGAACCCCCCCCTGTATGTACACCCATGTACGTACGAGTCGAACCCCCGTGTATGTACCACCGTGTACGTACGAGTCGAACCCCCACCTGTGTACGTACGGTGCGTAACCCCAGCGCGTAGCGCTGGGGGTACGCACCGTACATACACGGGTACGCACCGTACATACACGGGTGGGGGTTCGACTCTGTACATACATGGGGGGGTTCGACTCGTACGTACACGGGTGTACATACACGGGTGGGGGTTCGACTCGTACGTACACGGGTGTACATACACAGGGGGTTCAACTCGTACGTACACAGGTGTACATACACGGGTGGGGGTTCGACGCGTACTCACGGGGGCTGGGGGGGGGGTACGGCGCGTACCGGGCCCCCTAATCTGGTCGTTTCACGGCGTACTTCGCTTTTCCGGCACTTTTTGGGTGCCGTAAAAATATTGCCGTCCGGACTAATGTCGGTTCGATTCGTACTTCCTGGGTCATGAAACGCTGCCTGAAAGCGTCCCGACGTCACGTCGGAGTATTCCCGGATCACATTCGTATGTATATTTTCGTCGGTCGGTGTTTTGTACGACTCGTACGGAAATGGTGTTTCCGTGCGAATCGTACTTCCATGTTTGTAATGTTTTTGTCCCGGGTACGAGTCGGACGGAGAAAACGCTCCGACCGACGGTTTGTACCCGGTTTTTCCAGGATCCTAATCGGCACCTATATATACACACCACAAATAAAACCACAATCGGAGTTCATTGTTGAATTCAGGGCTTATGATGCAGCAATGTGTTAGGAGTTACTATAATGCCACTTGGTATTAATGATCAATATAGAAAAACAAACACATACCAGATCGCAAATGACTTAACAACAGGTGTGGGTTTCATATAAGGACTCAAGAGATGTAGAAGAGATCACTGTGTAGAAAGAGAACCTCTAACAGGCCAGTGGTAGTCGAACTCCATAGCAGAAAAAAGAAATATAGGAGGTCTTTAAAAAACTCTTTAAAAAATACAATGAAGAGTGGTCTATGCTGCATACAACTTTAGCATCATCAATCTTATATTCTAGACGAAGGCCCAAGAAGTCAAGCAACACCAGCTAGAACTTAATACTGGAAAGCTGGAAAGGCTTTGAAAAGATTTGCCAGAGGGTATTAAATTACTAAACAGTATTGGTAGATACATGCCAAGTAGATAGTATAGTATTCCATTTGATTTTCAAACTAATTTATAGTGAGTATTCAATTTTCTTGGATGTGTATATTTCCAAATAAATGACTATGGTGAATATGCAAAATCATTAACGAATATGGATGAAATGCCTGCGGTGTTATATTCACAGATTTAAATGTGTTAATGTCGATTTATTCGCAATCTTGAATTTCTATTACTGATATGTTTCTAAAGTAGTTATCAAGCAATAATACATTAAAAACATATAGGAAATGGCTTGTCTTGTGAATATACATAAGATGACAGAAGTAATGTGAGCCCATTTGAAAGTGCATTAAATGACAATGATGTAGTTTGATTATCTCATCTGAAAAAACACAAAGTGTCACAAATGTGACATGGTCATCACTTGTGAATATTTATAAAATGGACAGATGATGGTGGTTAGACTACGAACTTTCAAACATCCAGAAAACTGCACAAGTGTGATTAGCTTATCCTGCCTTAACTGGCCTGAAATGGCAAAAGTGTGATGCATTGTGAATAACCATAAAAATGACTGAAGGAATCTAGTAACACCTTTCCATTTTAACACTTGAATTG
Organism: Triturus cristatus; assembly: GCF_964204655.1. Lineage (NCBI taxonomy): Eukaryota > Metazoa > Chordata > Amphibia > Caudata > Salamandridae > Triturus > Triturus cristatus. Next base: position 803,914,957 of record NC_140592.1, on the reverse strand, counting down.
TGGTTGGTATTTAAATTTGCAGGGATACAATAAATCTAACTCTTGATGGGATACTTCCATTTTTTAAATTAATTAAAATAGTAAGAATTAATTAAATTCTACCATCACTTTGGAATGTCATTAAAATGTTAGGACTGCAATTACACTACCACTTAAAAACCCTTAAAGTGGCAAAAATTGTATTTAAATATCCTGTCTGGACGCTCACAAAACTTCCAAACATGATTTTGCTATCCTCTTTGAACACCTATAAAATGATAGCAAGGCGATATGACTGTTTACTTTTTAAACTACTAAGAGGGCAGAGATGCAATTAGACAGTTCAACTGAACATCTGTAGAACGGCAGGTGTGTTTCGCCATACACTCTGAATGCCCACAAAATGTGTCAGACTGTCCATTTTGGACACCCATAAGGTTTCCTAAATAAGATCTGCCTATCACTTGTGAACAATTATAAAATTGGTATAAATATGTTTACACTCTTATGTATGAACCCCTAAAATGGTACATGGGTTACTGAACCACTCCTTCTGAGCAAGTGAGAAGACCAAAGCATTCATATTTACCTTTTGCAACTTTTCAATCATTTCTTCTATGTTGACATCCGCTGTCTGCGACACTTGGCTTTCCATCTGAGTCAGCCACTCACATAGCTCTTTATTCTTTTCATTGAACACAGTCCAGGCATTGAGTCTATCCTCTAACTCCTGTTTTCGCAAAGACACCTGCAATAAGACCACAATTAACAGGAGCCAGGAAATCTCGACACATGCAATGACTGATCACAAATGTATTTAGAGGATGTATAAATAAAACAGTGAGCAAAGCTTCCAAACAGTGCCAATTTAACACATATTTCATAAATAAGGATGCAAATTTTCACTTCTGGATTATCAAATGTTTTGCATTTTAGTTATCTTATCAAAAATATATCTTGCTAACGATGGTGCTTACAAAATCGGATGCACTTCTAAAAGCAAAAAGCAGTAGCAACCACTACACACATTTTTACAATTATTTTTAAATATAGTTGTTTTTCTCCTAAAAAATCACGAGATAAATGTTTGCCTATTTCTTGGGATTCTTTTTTTTCAGTACCCATCAGCCTCCAGTGATGCCCAGAGACATCATACACCTGACCACCAGAGTGTCAGATCTTCCACTCCCGCTGCATTAAATGTCTAGTAATGCTCTTGGAACACAGATGTGTTAAACCAAACCCTGAACAGTAGTCACTGATTTCATGTGATTTCAAGCTAGTCTTCATCCTTTCTGTGAGATGACTCTGGCCTCCAGTGAGTCAACTGATAGCATGGCAGCACACAACTCATCGACCTGTAGAATTATTTGTATAGGCTTGGTGAGTTTTTCGCCGTTTACTCAGTACAATTAGGGGTAATGTTGGGGCGAATAAGGGCTGCTGCAGGTTTTCTTGACTGCATTTCCAGCAGTGCATTGCAATTTTTGATGAGCCTAGGTTGGTGGTGTGTCTGTGTGCGTATGCCCAACAAGAGCAGGATCAACATCTCTATCTGAGCCTTCTCTCCATTTTCCCTTATTTCTGTGACATTCAATTTCACAAGCCACATGGCCAGCCACTGCACCTGAGCAGCTAAGTAGTACATTTTGATATCCAGGACCCTTATCCCCCAGCTCGTATCAGCCATTGTAGTAGACGCAGAGACACTCTATGTCATAATCTATCCCATATCAATCCCTAAAGAGTACATTTAAGGCTCCAAACCAACTTTGAGGCTTCCAGGTCGGAAGGATTGCATAATAGTAAAGTACGCGCAGGAGCACTGTCATTTTCAATAACGCGATCTGGGCAGTTTGAGTGTACGCCAAAAACCAACACCTCCCGGTAGAGCCCACAATGTACCTCCCAGATTCCCCTATCTAGTTGTCTGTGTCATTACAGTGGAGTTTAACCCACAAGTATTTGAGCATATCTGCCTCCCATCTAATGTCCAACCTCGTCACTGCAATTGGGGCCAGTTGTAATTCAGGGAATATCGATCCCCACCTTTGGCTCAGGCAATAGCCAGGAACCAACACTTTAAAATCTTCCCATTCTATACTCTCCTGCACAGTTGTGTGCTGATTTAGTTGAAAGTATTCCCTGGTCAGAATAGTGGATTATGTTTCCCTGTTCCACACACCGTGTATGCAAGAAGTGAAACTGGACTGTTAGATATATACCTCCCTCAACTCCCGCTCCCCAGGTCAAAGTGACAACAGCCATCCGTCCAATGAACTGTAACAAATAGAAATATAGTCTGGTCTCCCGTGGTTCCTATAGTCAAGAGAGTTCTGAGAGGGGGCTGCTCAGAACTTACATTTCTCTCCTGCCCACCTGTATACCCCCAACATTTACCATACCAAAAGTTTATTGGAGTCAACCAGCTTTGTTGATCCTTCTCCACCATGTCGCCAAGCTCATGCTCCTTTTCGTAATTTCACCTAAGTCCACATCAGTCTGGGTCCCACTTGTTTGTGTCTTCGATCACAGAAAAGTTTTCATAGGTCGCCTGCTTTCCTAGCTGTGAGTAGAGGGCACTGCAAGTCACCCTCTGCACCGTGCCCAGATCAGAGCTCTTCAGAGTCAGCTCTGTTGTGTGACCACTCAAAAGATGATGCTGTGTGTTACGGAGGGAGGTTGCAGCCTCAACCACCCGCTCTTGCTCAGCTTGTCTTCTGGTAAGTCACTTGGCTCTTACGGTATTGCGGTTCCTACAGAGTTGCTGTTTTTGAAGTTGGGTCTATTCCAGTCCATATTTCCATTCCCACCCTCTGCTGTTCCAGCCAATTCCATGGTTACATTTATTGTAAGGCTGGTACTCAAAGTATTCTGCTTTTCAGGTACAACAATGGCTAAGTATTTAAACACTTTCTATAGCCAAAAACATTTGTCTCATGGAGTCTTCAGAACACTTATCTGAGATACTGCCAGTTTTTACCCCATGGATGTGTCAATATTATACCACTAGGTATTTCAAGCTGACATAGAAACTAGTCCTCGGAGACTGCTGTTTGGAGAATGTAGAGGCATGTGCTTTGTTGGTATGCACTCATGGAATCTAAAGTGTGTGCAATATTGGACAATGGATCCAGCCCATACTGGTGTCTATGTTGCGGTAGCAACCAAAATACTGTGGAAAAAGACCAGTTTTAAGGAATTTCTCATTCATTTTGTTGTGTTCTCAGAAATAGTTCAAATGTATTCAAAAGCACATGATGCTTTACCCTACTGGTCATTCTATGATGATTCTTCTGCACAACTTCGTTATAGCATGTCAAAGCAGTTCGGTTTGCTTGCAAATTCCAAGCAGCAACCTACCCTAGGTCTGGCTTCTATTAAGAGTTGCGACCCTTATCTCAGAAAGTATTTTGAAAGGTATGCAATATTGTAAATTTCATTCTTTGGTTCCTCTGGAGCCAGTGTTGGGACTTCAAGATAGGCATGGACGTTACGTGCTTATCTTTCTCCAGATTGAGACACATCATGATATCTAGATTCTGCATTCTTGGAGGTTTCAGACCTGTTTCTAGACTAAGGCAATCTTGAAACTTTCCATCCTTTATCAGGCTAAGTCACATAAATCAGTTCTACCTGGATGACGAATGAGATTAACAGACTCCAGATAGTCCTGTGTGTGTGGCTGTTTCTTTTTTATTCAATATTTATCCTCACCACCTTTGTGTACTACTTGAATTTGTGCTGGTGATGTACTAATGTGCTTTATGTTTTCGAGTTCTCAACTGAAAAGGTTTGTGAGCACTTAAAAACAGAACACACCAAGCCTGGGCGAAAGTTAACTTTATTATGCCCAATTCACCTAATTTCAAGAATGTCGAATTATGCTCGTAAACGCAAACATTTCTAAATTTGACAGAGAGAATGTGTGAATAATATGAGCGGCTGGAACGCGAGAAGCTGTTACTTGTGTTTTTTTGCCCTATGTTTGTTTTTAGGCAAATGGCGTCCTCGGTCAATGCATCTTCTGCTAAAATATAGTGCTAAACGGCGAATTCGCATTTTGCGTAATTACATATAATCTTCCAGAAATTTCACGCAATTCCACGAAAGTAAATTACATTAATTTTGCACACCCCTAGAATAGATCCTCATATCATGAACATATTTTAGTAATCTCCTAAACGGAACCATAATGCAGGAACTTGCATTCAAGCCACCTTTCAGTCCTCTAATCTGACCTCTGCATACTTTCACGGCTTGATGCCGCCACGCGCAGATGGCAGGCCTGGACTGCATCTGTTGCATGATTTCCCATTAAGAGCCTTCCGATACACCCAAAGTACTCAATAATGTGGATGGACGAGAAAGAGAGATTTGGAAATAAATGGCCACTGTGAAAATGCTTTAATGCTCCTCTGAAATAAATTTTTTAAAAAAGACAAATTAACTTATTGCTTTTGTCAGCAGCCACATTTCTGGACTCTCCAGACCCTGGCGTAAGGCCCTGCCTTTTTGTGTTCAGCCTTCTGCCCTGCATGGGCACCTGCTAACAATGGCGGCCTCTAACTGCTAATCCGCTTCAGTGAGCACTGCATAAATGTTTAACTCCTTTGTGTATCTTTCAGTACTACAGGCGCCTTTCTGCCTTTGTCATGTTCGCAACAGCTGTCCTTGGCTCACTGTGCTATTCGCTCCTACCCTAGTAAAAAACATAAAACATATGTACGGAAAGTTATTCGTTTGGTCTCATGATACACATTTTTCAGAAAGACTTCTGAACTTTCTGGTTTACAGCAAACATTGCAAACAACTTACAGTCTTTTCATTTGTGAACACCACTTTGAAACAACAGAATTTACACTACGCAAAAAATAAGTCTAACGTAATTGGTAACATACTTTTGCAAATTTAAGTTGTAGAACTGAAAATGGCAAAGTTAAGTAACTACATTTAGTCAACATAAAATCTCCGATGCAATTCAGCTCTGTGCATAGCGAAGCAGAGAATAACTCCAAGACGATTTTTGATAATGGTTAACAAAAAGAACTTCACAAATTTGTTTTGCAGTCAGATGTTTCCCTCAAGTTAGATGTTTTTTGGATAGCAAGATACTACACAACGGGTTTTGGGAAATTACCCAAGAAATGTATCTACTTTAACATGAGTTGGTTAAAAAATATTTTGACAGCTGGCTCCATGGAACTTGAAACTTTTCACAATTCTTTTTGTTGATTTAAATGCAGCAAACAATAAAAGACACTTGGAACTACACATCCTCACATCATGTATAAATCGTAAAATGACACACTTGTCTATCACAGAAACCAAAAATTCAACAAAAAAAGTTACACGTTAAACATCAAGGCCAAAATATGTAACCCAAGGTGCTCATAACTTTGTATGTTTATGTTCTCGCAAAATGGTCTCTCTAATATGGCACATCTGTTTATTCTCCCATTGCCATTCATGCCCAGCAGGTGGCATGGTGACAGCCAGTGTCTGGCTGTATCCCTTTAAGAAACTAGACATCCTAATCCTTTCAGATTTTTTAATATGCCTGGGAAGCCCCTCCTCCTCCATTATCCCCATTGGCATTACCTTGGAGAAAGTAGTCACTGGTCATGCGTTAGCTCAGCCAAGGTTTTAGCAATAGAGGATCAGTATTTTGGTATTGCTGAGCAGGTCTAGGCTAAGTGATAAAAGTCCCCTTTGTCGGCCTGACAGCTTGGGAATGATGGAGGGCCATCTTGCCAGTCGCCAGGTCCTTTCGGGAGCATGATATATCTTATGCAGGTAATTACATTGTATTAGCATAAGTTTGGGCTGAAATTGCCAATGTTTGTGCCACCATTTTAGTCTCCCTGCAGTCGTCTTTGTCTAGAGGTCCCATATCTGTTTCCTGTACAACTTCAAGGGGTGCTAGTCTATCTTGGTCATTATTAAGCAGGGTACAGTGGATTTGGGAGAATAACGTTCCTCCTTCAATGGAGTTCATCAATATTTAAATTGTAGCTGGATCTTGAAACTTAAATGGGGAACACAGTGGTTCACTGGAGAAGATTGCTTACAATTTTCTGAAAAGCAGCCATCTTGGATTTGTAACTCAGAGTCTGGAGTTACTTTTATTTTAATATCGGTTTACAAATGCAAACACTATGGTTAGCATTGTGTTGTCATGTGATATATGTTGCCTTTGCCAAACATGTCAAATGAGTGCCTCTCATGGTGTCCACAGCAACAAAAACATTTCTAATTGCAGTTTTGACTGAGATAGTCACAGATCCTAGTCCAGTTCTCATGAAATCTAGTAACAGTACGGATCTTGGACCTATCTGTGGCTTTTGACACCCTACTACACACCTTTTACTTTCTTATCTAGTTGAATTTGGCCTCCAAAACCGAGCCTTGGCTTGGATTTCATCCTTTTTCTCATTCAACACTCAGGCAATCTATTTGCCCCTTCCCACCAGTGGTGGCTCCTCTGCTAAGACGGATAAGCGCTGTCCCACTGCCTCGGAGCAGGAAAAGAAAGGAAAAAATAAAATGATAACTAATGTTATCATTTTATTTTTGTCACCGGTTGCGGCAGCTTCCATGAGGGGAGGAGTGGGGCAACCTCTTAAGTGCGCAATTACTGCTTGGTTGTCCCTCTTGTGCTGCCCACACGAGTCAGGCACACTTTCCCCCTTCTCTATGCAGGCTGCATTACAGCCTGCATGGAGAACATGCCCACCCCTACAGCCCCTGACTGAGCACCGTGTCATGTGCATTGCAGCATTGTGATTGGCTGAGGGAGCCCTGGTGCTTCCTGTTTCTCACAGGAAGAAGAAGCAGGAGAGGCGGTGGCCAGGAAGTAAGTGATTTTTTATTTCTCAATAGTGATCCCCCCTCCACTTCCCGCCCCACTGCTGCTGCCAGGCAGCAGCCACGACTGCTTTCAGCCCGACCATCAAAACCTCATCATGTGGAGTACCACAAGCTTCCTCATTGAGCCTCACACTGTTTAACATTTATGCCTCTCCAATGTCCCAAATGATCAATTATTGGGCTTAGTTCACACTGAATGCTAATGGTGGCCAGGCCGTGCTCAGGCTTGACGATAATCTGCAACAGGACCACTCTAATTTTCCGGCTTGTCTTCCATACTGGTTGACAATCAGTTCTCATTAAACTTTGATTCTGACAGTAGGTGATCACTCCTATAACTAATCATCAGCCTGGAGGCATTCGTTTCTAGGACCTGTTCCTAATCCCTCTAAAAAACGGTCCATATTCGGGGAATTACTTTTGATTCAACTCTTCTGAGGCGTAATTTATCACACTGTGGTAGCTCTTCGATGGTGCGACTTTACGAATAGCAATCCCTTTACCTTGATGAACTGCAACACAAAGAGCATGATGGACTAAAATTTCCAGAAAGTTGCAGGAATTAGAAATGAACGAGATGCACTATAGCTCAGAAACAAGCCTTGCACTGAGATTGTTTTCAAAGGACTTCCCCTACATGGTACCAAAGTGCAAACTTTTAATCTGCTCAGAGGTTGTATTGTTGGCTTTTTTTTGCCTTTCAGCTGAATTGAGTGGTGCACCAAATGCCCACGTTGGCGCTAAAATGTTTTTCAGAATTGGCAGAAAAGTAAGGTTATCCGATAACAGAAGATAGTGAACATTTGAGAAGGATACAATTGTAAGATTCCTCAAATACGCTGAAACACAAAGTATCGCAATGCGGACTGTGACTCCTGAAAGGGATACATTGGGAGGTTTGCTTTAACCCGATGTCAGGACCTTGGCATTTGTGAGCTACAAAGAGGCCTGACAGTCTTCAATAACAAAGAGCACTGAAGAGGGGAATGGGAGATGTAGGTTGTGGGAGACAACATATGAAACACTTGTGCTGGACACAACATACCTATTGCTGGAGTTGGAGAATGAGTTATAGGCTCACAGCTGACTGCAGACTGCTATTCAATGCCACAGAGAGGCCTCGGCCAAAGCCCCATGGTCCATGTACATGGTGCATTTGAAGGTGCTTCAATGTCTATGCCAAGTTCTTGCCTCAAAAATGTGGGTGAGATCAGGCTCAGGCATATGAGAGTGAAGCCAACGGAGAATTAACACTTTTTTGGGAAGGTGATGTAGGTTTGAAGTGCGGGCGACCCCATTAAAAGTATACAGAGGCATTTTGTTTCCAGGTGAAAAGAAGGGGTGGGGGGAGAGTGACACCCGCCAATTGCGGATGAATTGGCACGTGTGGTATGTACAACGTGTTCCGGGCATTTAGACGCAGCACAACACATACTGAATTGTGTCTGTGCTTTAATACAAATTCTTGCAAACATTTTCAACAGGGCTATCACTGATTGAAGTTCGAGCCTTGCCGTTCCTGCATTAAGACATGTAATCTGGAGGTGATGGCCAAAATGCGCCCACACCACCGTCTTACATATTCAATCAAAGGGTGCCAGAACATATAGAGCCGGTTCTTACCACTTAAGCAATATTCATAGTAGGTCTGAAAGTGCATGAATAAAGAAGACGTGCGTGGGTTCAGGCATCATTGAAATGCTTCTCCTGTGGCGCAATTTCTTTGATTTCGGAGGCAAGTGCAGTGGCGTTAACGCGCCCTACATAAACATGTACGTGATGGAGAGCCACGTACAGCATTATTAATAGTGGCTTACAACGGAGTGATGAATTTCTGAATTTCATGGTATGCCGGAGTCACGCCGGAATACCCGCTCAAGTGACGCCGAATTCGAAAGGCTTCTATCACAATAGATTTTTTTTTAATCATAAATCTCCCGAAGGTTGCAAGAGTCCACGCGAAGGTCATGTTGTTTTGTGATCTAGATGCCACTTGTGTTTATTTCATTCCCTTCGAATTGGATTTGGCAACAGTGCACAGTAGGCAGCCTGGGAGGGAGCGTTTGCCCGGAGCAGCTGCGTCTGTTTATGTTGCAGTTGCGCAAGTGACCTCCGGCTCGCCAGCCCGAGGAATTCAAAAGCGGAGAGCTTCCGGAAACAGAGGCAGCTTTCCCAGCTCCGGACCTCCTGCAAGCCGGGGGACGGCCTCGCCGCCGGCCTTTGCCAAGAGTTGAACACATCTCAACAGGGGTGTGACGCACACCTCTGCACCTCCTGTGGTGCATGCGGGCCGTTCCTCCTCAGGGCGCAGACACTGGCGACGAGTCACAGCCCCACAGTCACTACAAAATGTGGACTCTGTGTGGAACTGGAAGGTGGGGACGCTCTAGGCCGGCTTTAAACTCCGGGCTTTTGGGGAAGTCGCACGTTTATGGGTTTGCATTTGTGTTTATGACGTGAGTGGCGATAATCTCATCGGCTCTTTTACGTTTCATGCTATTCGGCCCTCGTCACGTTGGTGACGTCACTGTCTAATTCCCACATCACTTGAACTTGATTGCGGGAGTCTCACATGACTGGTTCACACTCTGACGAGGACGTTTACATTACAGAAACCTAAAACGCGCACTACATGTCCGATTCTCTTTAAGAGGTCTACACATGCCGCGAGCTGCCTCACCTGACCACAAAAGTCTCACATAGATGGACAGAAACAATACATTACAGAGAGTGGGAAGTGTTCAAGCAAACAAGAGACTATCAGAAACGAGTTTATCAAAAGTGGCCTGTGAAATGTTCGCGCTGTGCCATCCACCAGAGCAAAACATTTAACCTTCACAAGCAAGTTTGCCGAGACCTGGACACATCCCACCCCTCCCCCGCCCACCCCTCGACAGAGCCACCCGTGCAGCCAGAGCGGCGACTCACCCTCAAGCAGAGCTCTTCCCACTGCACGTGCAAGTGCTCGACCTGCTCCTTCAGCACCAGCACGTCCTCGGCCACGATGCACTGGCTCAGGTCCGTCTTCATGTCGCCCACGTCCCCCAGGCTCTGCGTCCAGCCCGCCAGCGCCTGCCCCAGGTCCTGCATCAAAGAGGAAGGACATGCAACACGTTCAGCTCCGAGCGCTTTCCAGACCGGTGGCTTAATCCCTGTACAATGGGGGAGGGTGGAGGGGAGAGGGAAGGAGAGGGCCGGCCGGGGGGCGGGCAGAGTATGCATGCACACACACACACACACACACACACACACACACACGCAACTTAAAGGATAACACGAGGGAAACAACTTAACAGTATTTAACGCGCTTACTTAAGGCCCTTTCTGTGTTGTTTTTAATCTGGCTCAATTAACTTTACGGCCGGTTTAAAAGCAGAAAGGGTTTCAGCGGTGTGCAGTTTTCCGTGATTGGAGGTTCATTTGTACTATAAATGCTGACCCCTGGACCAGTCAAACCGCAGGGCAATGCGTCCACTACGTATTAAAGGGCTATGGGCATCTCAAACAGTGCTTTAAACGGGCAGCTGCTGTCAGCTACTGAGTCCGGCACTTCTTGAATTTGAAAGGGTCTCAGCATTGCTGCAATACATTTATTGGGAGACCACCTGCTCTTCTCTATTTCCATATAAAGCGCTGATCGCAATGCTGCAGCTCGGCGTGGATAGAACTGTGCTAGTCCTGTGCTTAAACACTTAGCTGTAGAAATGACAAAAGACTCTGTCCCTTTCTATCTCGGTGTGGATGGCTAATCCTACGCTTAAAGACTTTGACAGAAAGGCAGACATTTGAGGTGAGCAGATTTAGAGTGTCGCTGGTGTTGAGGGTGCTCTATACAGGAGCTGCTTTCCACCTAAACTTGAGAACTACCCAGAGTTCTCTGCTTCTTTTTCTCTATATAAAAGAGGGCTTGGAGCAGGAGAAATACAGAAGAGACCAGGCAGTTGTCCTAAGAAACCATCCCAGACGCATCCGCCCCTCCAACATATTGACAGCCGGGGTGATGGGGCCGCGGTGGTTTGTGGGAAATATGGTAACAAGTAGGACTGACTCCTTCAGATTACAACGGTACCAATCCATTGGAACCTTTCTAGTTTTTAACCGACAGCACAGCCCAGCAGCACCATCTGGGATTGACAAAATTCACTATAGCGTAGACCAGTGTTTCCCAAACTGTGGTCCGGGGACCCCCAGGGGTCCCTGACACTTTCCCAGGGGGTCCGCAGGCAGCAGTTTAAAAAGCACTGCACTTGTATAATTAGCAGTTTTCCAGCAACAATAAAAGTGCCAAGATAACAGTAGTGATTAATGTACCTGCTGGAGAGAGATGAGAGTTTTGTCCTGTGGCAGCTTTGAGTTACCTAATGTAGCACAGAGGGTTAATATGCCTATTGCAAAGAACGTGTACTGTGAATTTTAAATAATAGTATTTTATGTGCATAGGCGAGTGGGTTACTGCTTTTGTCACAAAGATTATTTTGTTACTGTGCAGTACATAAGTGACAACCGTAATCTAGCACAGTGACCTATAAACTGTCATCAAAGAGCTGCTTGCAAACTGCATGGTACAAGTTAGTAACTTATGTTTTTTCCCTGTCTTTCATTATCCCGATGCTGCTAAAAAGGTTTATTAGGGTGGAAATAAATTTTTATTGTTAAAGTCAATGCTAACCACTGTCTTATGTTCTGAATCCCGAGTTTTTTGTGCTTCTCCAGACCAAGCACTCTTTAAAAATGCCTACCAGTATAAATGACATGTTTATGATTAAATGTCTCTATATGTGTGTGATGTAAAATGATAAACGTGTTGTAGACTGCACCATTGTTTCCTAAATTTCTTTGGGGGGAGAGCCTCCCAAAGCCCCCTTTGTAGTGGTCAGGCACACTCAATGCACTTGGTGTGCACCGTATGAGGACTGGTCTGAAAACATTTGCCAGGGCTGCTTTGGGTTTCCAGTCTGGCCCTGGGAAGAGTAGGAGCCTCGTACTGCGAAATAAAACCAACCATTCACAGAGATGCAGCACCAACCTTCCCATTAAAATTTTAGTTTGCAAATTCTTTCAATATAAATTACTAAGGGGGATATTTACAAAAGAAGTGGTGGAGCGTGTCGTTAGCCTCTGTGGCTTAACGACACGCACCGCCACTTCAGAAACGCAGGGCTGCACCATATTTACAAGAATATGGTGCAGCCCTACATTTTGCCCTGTGCTGGTGCTACACTTAGCAGTGTAGCGCCAACGCAGGCACTCTTGCAACACAGTGCGAGGGTGTCTGTGTGCAGGGGAAGATTGTTTATGTAAAGGAAGGTCCCCCCTTCCTGCACATAAACAATCTTGAAATGGGGTTTTGTCACTTGTGTGTGTGCTGCTTAATGCAGCACACATGGAAGTTACAAAATGCAATTTTTTTAATGATTGTTTATGTGCAGGAAGGGTCAACTTCCTGAACATAAACAATCCAAGGCTTTTTGCTTTTTCCATGTGTGCTGCACAAGGCAGCACACATGGAAAAAGCAAAAATGAGGAGAAATAAAGCATTCCTCCTCGTTTCGCCAAGTTAAGACCTGGTTTTCCCTGGTGTTAATTTTGGCGCTGCCTCCTATTTACGCTGCCCCGTGAATAGGGGGCAGCATCAAAATCAATGGGTTTTGCGGTGGAATGCCCACTGCAAAACCCACTACCCAGCCCTTTCACGCTAAGCATTGCGCGAAAGGGGGCCTTATTTACAAGGCAGCGTTAAGCCATATTAAGTGGCTTACCGCTGCCTTGTAAATCAGGCAAAGCCCCTATCAGCACGCGAACGTTACAAAAAGTGATGTTTCCATGGTGGTAGGGGTTTGTAAATATGCGCCTAAAATCCTTAGTATTTTGAGTACTTGTTTTGTGTGCACACGTGTTTATTTTAATCGAATTACTGTTTTAACGTTCGAAATTTAAATCATACAAATTGCTTGGGGGTCCCCGAGTTCCAGTGGTGACTCAGTGGGGTCCTCAGGAGTCAAAAGTTTGGGAACCACTGGCGTAGACAACACCCTTATTTACTGCTTGCCTGAGTAATAGGAATAGAGCAAACCAGATATTACAAACTGAAGTGTTGTACCGGGGCAAAACAGTGAAGCAGTAACCAGGAGAAGGCCTAAAAAAAGTGATGGGACCGAAATTCACAGCGGCGTATACAACAATGCGCCCCACACCGCATCCATGTTTTTGCGTTGCACGTATCTACCCTGCTTTCTAAATTCATGGTTGCGGCCAGTTTTTTCCCCACATAGGCAGCATCATCCTTTCAACCACACATTTGAAGCAAGCCTAGGAAGTAGTTGAACCTGTGGTTGACATACAGTGGGCTTATAGCCCGCCCATTGCTTAATATTTGTTAGCTTCAGCATCTCTCTCATTTCTCTTGCTCCCAATTGTCACAGCATGTGGGTGTCATGTCCTCTTCTTCTGTTTAACCTATCCCTGGAGCATGGACCAAGTACTTGTGTCATTCACTTGCCCTGTATTTGGAGCTTTTTAGGTCTCGCCTGACCCAGCGCATGCGCTGGTCTGGCAAGACTTATTGAGAGGGCTCCAAAAAGTGCTACCAGGCCACCCTAGAGCTACAGTGCATGTGCGCGGGCGCGCAAGACGCGCTTTCCCGCGATTACTTTCACTTTCGCGGCCGCTTTGATATTTGATCGTGATCGTGATCACTTTCGTGGCCGCACGGCCGCTTGGCATAGCCAATAGGTCTCGCATTTGGGACCTTATAAGTATTTAGTTATGCAACTGTTGCATGGCTAAACACTTATAAGGTACCAATAGGCGAGACCTATTGGCTATGCCAATGCTTGTTTTTTCTTTGTGTTCAAGCATTGCATGTGACTGTTTGTGTTTTCAGACTGTCTCTATCCCCGTCCATGTAGTTTCTTTTCCCTCCCAACCGTACCCCTTCCATGTTACTTGTTTTTCCTCCCACTCCCTACCTTGTACTCTACACCACTGCACTCTACTGTATGCCACTGCGCTCTACTCTGCATCATTATACTCTATGCCACTGCACTCTATACTGGCCACTCTATGCCACTGCACTTAACACCAGTCGACTCTGGGCCACTGCACTGTAGGCTACTCTCCTCTGCATTACTCTACTTTACGCCACTGCACTCTACTCTACACCATTGCACTATATGGCACTCTGCTCTTCACCACTGCAGTCTACTGCACACTTCTCAGCAACACTCTACTCTACCCCACTGCACTCTACCCCACTGTACTCTCCTCTGCATCACTGTCCTCTAGGTCACTGCATTCCACGCTGCTGCATGCTACTCTGCACCAGTGCACTCTAAGCCACTCAGCTATACTTTGCACCATTGCACCCTATGCCACTGCACTGTACGCCAATCCACTGTGCATAACTCTACTCTATGCTACTGCACTCTACGCCACTCCACTCAACATCACTGCACTCTATGCCACTCTACTTTGCACCACTCTTCACTATGTCACTGCACTCTATGCCACTGCAGTTTACACCACTCTACTCCGCACCACTGTACCCCAGTGCATATACACCACGCTACTCTAAACCACTGCTCTTAACTCTGCACCACTGTACTTTACGCTATTGCACACTAAGCCAGTCCACACTACTCTATGCCATTCCACTTTACTCTATGTCACTCAACGCCACTCCACTCAGTGGCCCTCTATGCCACTCTTCCCCACTCCACAGAATGCCACCTTAATCTACGCCACTCTACTCTACTTATGCCACTGTACCCTATTCCACTTTACTGTACCTCACTCTACTCCACTCCACTCTACACCACTCTAGTCTACTCCACTCCACTCTATGACAATCCACTCCAATCATCTGCACTCTACTCTATGCCACTCAATACCAGGCCACTTCACTCTACTCTACTCTATACCACTTAACACTACTCCACTCCCCTGTACACCACTCTATTCCACTCTACTTTACGCTACTTGACTCAATGCCATTCCAAGCCTCTCTACGCCATGCCACTCCACGCTACTGTACAACATTGCTAAAATACACCGGGAAAGCCAATAGCTGTCGCTGTCATGTATGCGAAATCTTTTGGCTTTGCCAATGCTTGTTTAAACTGTCAAAAATTAATTTAACATTCTTAAGTTTATCTCATTGAATCAAGGATATTTGTTTACACAATTTCCCATTGTAACGAAAGAACACATGAGCTAAAGACTGAGTAGTGTGCCTTTTTGTACTAGAAGAGGAAGTGGTCTTACTTCAAATATGGGACTGGTGGTCTTTATGTCTCTCCAATGCTTTCTTAAATCTTTCCTGCAAATTTGCCTTTCGGAATGGTTTCCCAAACTATGCAGTGCACATTGTCACGGGTAATGCTCGTTTTCTACTGCACATACTATATATAATAAAGCCATTCCTGATCCAGCAATATGGGCAATAAACATATATTCCACTAGCTCCCCTCCTCTTTCTTAAACTATATCTTTAGATCCACAGTGTAAAACATAATGAACATATTGTAAATTTGTTTGCAAGGCAGCATATTGTCTTTAGAAATATCGGCTGAAATAAATATTATGTCCTAAATATAATCTATAAAACTATCATCACATAGGGGGTAAACTTTCTATTATTAGGTTTTCAGGTGTAATATTTTTACAAACACTATTTAGGATATGGGTGTAAATATTGTATTATAAACTCTTATGGGTGTTTTTGCGAAGTAAAAATATTAAAGACATGATATTTATGTCAGATGACATTCTGACAACAAAATTATGGTAACATGCCTATACAGTAACGGTAATGCCAACCACTGATTGTAAATAAAATGTTTACTTTCTCAAATCTCAGGAAGCTATTTAACACTGCAGTTGCTTAATGTATAAATGTTTATTCACTTTTCAATTGTCATGGGTAAAACCGTCTAACATTCCTAGGATAATGTCGCCATTATAAAAAAATAAAAAAACCCTGCCAATGCTGTCTGTACTCTCCGTGAATGCCAACAGGCCCTATTTTATGAATGACTCGTTTTGCTAGTTCTGGCTTGTTAGCCCAGAGCGTTTTGGCAGATGGAAAGTTTAATCCCACACTTCTAACAAAATGGAACCTACTTCTCATACGAAAATTCTATTGATAAAAATGGGTCCACTCCACATCACAACTCTTTGCTGTTTCCTCCTGCTTTAAATCCTGGACCTTCTTTTTTGGCGGAGGCAGTTAATACATTTGAGTGGCAATAGCGAGTGACAAAAAGACAGCTGGAATAATCAGGGTCCTGGCTTTATGATATTAGATTAGTAAAATCTCTTTAGTTTTAGAACGCCAAAGCACTCATTAGTCAGACTTATACAACATAATGCTCCTGATAAAATTATGGGGGTTGTCATCACCCATTTATCTTCTCTCTTAATTCACGATTTTACAATCCAGAGAGGTTATCCTTCATCTTGCAGGTACAGTTTTTCAGGACATTTTAGAACAAGCATTGGCAAGAACTAAAAGTTTGGCCTTGGCAAGTGCGCAAATTTATATTTTAGTCAAGTAAATTAAATAGAAGTTACATGATTACATTTAAAAAAAAAAATGTTGCATAGCTTTCCAAAGAAAAAATGGTTTAAAAAAAGAACCACTGCAGCGTTTGGTGCACCCACTTGGCCCAACCTGGCACTGAAGCAAACTATTTTTTAGGTAGATGTGATCATATAAAATGCCACCACATAAAGGGCTCCATTAGGATGGCGGGCGGACTTTAGTCCGCCCGCCACCCTAGCGGTGCTGGGACCGGCCGCCAGCGGTGTGGTGGTCTCGCACCGCCAATTAGGATGCGACCGCCACCCTGGCGGTCGCATTCCGCATCTTTGACATTGCGGCGGGTGCTGCTTCAGAAGGTGCTGCTGTAAGCAGCACCCGCCCCAATGCCAAAGAGGCATGGTGTGCATTGCCATGCACAACGTGGCAGGCACCACCTTGTGCATGGCAATGGGGTACCATAAGTACCCCCCAAGTGCAGCCCCCACCCCCCGGGGGCCAGTAACGGGCCCCCAAAGCAATTCCCGCCAGCCTTTGCTGCCATGGAAAGGCCTTTACCACCCTGCATCATAATATGGATGGCGATTATGCCCGAGCTCCGCCCGGCTGGAAATCTTAACAATTGCTAACCAGCGGAAAAGCGGTGGACGGTCTTTCCGTCCGCTGCGGTACCACCCGTACCACCCGCCATGGTAATATGGCGGGGGGGTAAAAGTGGTTGCGATGGCAGGCGGATCACCACCGCCGGCCGGTGGCGATCCGGCCGCCATCATAATCACCCCCAAAGTGCAGTACAGCCAATAGCTCATGCTGTCTTGGGCAGAAGGAAAAGCAAAATGTGAATGACGCTTGAATAGAGCTGACCTAATGCACACGTGTGTGTGTGTGTGTGTGACTGACTATATATATTTTATTTTTTTCATTATTACATGCGACTGATGAAACATCTACAACTGTCTCTAAGCCACCTCTAAAGATGGACCAGAATTATAAAGGAAACATCCAAAATCAAGTTCGGAGACATTGAATGATATCAGGAATTGCTCTGGGCAGCGTAAAAAAATATTTTATAAAGTGGTGTCAACAATGGACTGCCCCTTGAAATTCGGGACGGTATGTTAAGAAAGACTGGGGTTGAAGGCACGTCCACACTAAAAAGGCGGAAATGTATTCCTTCATTCAGCTTCTGGGGTAATGAAGAAAAGTGACAGCAGGAAGGCGGCTTGTAAAAATGGTTTATATTTCAACATTAAGTTTTAGCATAGAAACATAGGACTTAACACCTGAAATAGTCGGCAGTATGCATACATTTGGCCCAAAGGAGGCTGCCATGTCACCTTACTCAAAATGGTGACACGGAGCACAAGATGGCTGCATTTATACCCCACCCACCAGCCCAAACGCTCAGCCCAAAATAAACCCAATTTGGGCCCGGGCCACACCCATGGCCCAAAACTCCCGGGGGTGCAAGCCTCCCGTGCAGTCGGCTGCCCTCCCAAAGCCCCATTTTACCATTTCTTGTCTACTTTATAACATTGATTCTAAAATGTTTCAAATTTAGCCCACATATTCAGTGATGTTATTTACGTAATATTTTACCTCTGGCACATACTGAGTGATATTTCATAAATATTAATTATACTTTCAAATTTAATAATGTTAAGCGCCTCTGTCCAGACTTACATGTTGACTTCTTGTTCTAGTTGCTCTTTGCCAAAAATGTATTCCTCTTCTGAGCTTCTTTACTAAATTGTGCTTCTCTCTCATGCCTCTATCCCATCTTTAGCTTCAGTGTGCACAGTTTACCTTCCTCATCATCTTCAAATTAGTTGTTTATAAAATTTCGGAAGGAACTTCACAGCTGTAACCTATATGTCTTTACCTATCCAGGGCATGCATCTCCAAGGTGGGGATCCTGAGCTGAACCAGCCTGAAGCATGTGGAGAACCCCATTCTGGGCAAAGTTGTCAAGGGTGCCCTGCTTTTTACCAAAG
This sequence comes from Triturus cristatus, assembly GCF_964204655.1. Classification (NCBI taxonomy): domain Eukaryota; kingdom Metazoa; phylum Chordata; class Amphibia; order Caudata; family Salamandridae; genus Triturus; species Triturus cristatus. Next base: position 803,896,576 of record NC_140592.1, on the reverse strand, counting down.
AGGAGCTTTGAAGGGAAGACAGGCAGACAAAGGGTGCCCCCCACTCAATACTACCAACAACAAAAGCCCTTGTTGCACGTTACACATAAGCAATAAGCGTACCCCACATTTTTCTCTGTCAGTGGTTAAGGGTTTGATGTCTATTCATAGTCCCCCATGTATACCTTTAGAAAAGTTAACGTTGGTCCAACCTCCCAGGGTGGTACTGACAGTGTTCTGACACAAAAAAATGTGATGTGTTTGGGAAGTGCCTCACGTAAGCAACATCCGGGGAGCGGTTGTCAGGAACTCGCCAATATGCTCACTTTCTCATCATCTGCACTTTCCGAACCGGAAACGAAAACCAACTACCAAAGTATAAGTGAGAAGTAAGCTGTGTGTGACCTAAAAAATGTTTTGTGCACATCCAAATAATACGTTCCATATAGATCCCCGTTAAAGAAAGAAGCGTTCTCTGGCACTCCAAAGGTCAAAAGTGAGTTACGAGAAAACACAAAACATTTATCTTTAATTTGCTGTGCCCATACTCATGCAGCCTGCTTCCTTGCTGGCTGCGGCTTATCTGTGGCCAGGGTGAGAGGGAGTAAAGGTGGACGAGGTACACATCCGCACAGGGCCGACCCCCGTGCCCCACCTCTACCCAATGAGAGGGAGGTGGCACGTGCAGTCAGCGGTGTCCCTCAGAAACTGGAACTGATTTTGCATTGGCTTCCATCATATTAACAAGCATTGGCATAGCCAATAGGTCTCGCCTTTGGGACCTTATAAGTGTTTAGCCATGCAACAGTTGCATAACTAAATACTTATAAGGTGTCAAAAGCGAGACCTATTGGCTATGCCAATGCTTGTTTTTCATTAGATTGAGCAAGGAGCTGTTTGTTTTGACACACCGCGTTAAATGATTTGTGATGTTTGCCCAGAGGTCGAAGTGCAGTAAAAACAAGAAGGGCTGGGTGAGAAGGGAGGGGGGAATGCGAGGAGCCTGAATACAAGTGACGAAAAAAGAAGAGGAGAAGGGAGGAGGGAGATGCGAGCAGAGCATCAATGGGCTGGGTGAGAAGGGAGGGGGGAATGCAAGGAGCAGAGGAGCAGCTGTGCACGTGCACGCCATCGTGCACGCAAGCTCTAGGCCAGTAAAACCATGTGGGTAGCACTTTTGAAAACCCACTTACAAAATGTCTCAAAGAGACAGCTTGCGCGGTCTCAGCGAGACCTAAAAATAATACGTTGTCTCGACCCACCACTCTTCACCTCTGTACTGAAAATCTCAGCAGCACAACAAGCCTCTGATGTAGAGATTATCCAAGACTTCTATTCAGAACATTCAATTACCATTAGGCTGCATCATACAGATTCTCAGGGGCAGCACTCAGGCTGTGGAACTCCTTGCGGAAAGGCCATAGGGGCCAAGATGGTCTCCTTTAGTTTAGGAAAACAGGTACAATTCAACTGTTTTTGTTTTAAACTTTCGTAACCCTTTAGTTTATTTGGAGGCCTCCCTCCCTTGCTTCTACAGGAAACAATGCATCTCATTTTACTTTATTTATCTTTCACCCTTCCGTCATGTCACTTATTTCACCCCATGTCACACTTCTGAGTTTCATTGTAAGTTTACAATTTATTGTTTTCAAGTTTGTTATAAAAGAACTTGACTCAAGATTTCTTGCTAATCGGAAGTGCACTAGCAGTCACCTAGAGTGGAAAAGCACTAGAAAAATGTTAAACAAATAACATTAATAAAGGCAACTCCTGCCTTCTCATCGTCGTGGCACAGTCAGTGACATTCAGCACATATTTTTTAACTCTCTTTATTATTTTCACATTGTAAAACAACATACAGCAGATGCCACCGGGCGGCTGGTATATCCTCAGGTTGCCCCACCTACTAAATTTACCTGTGTTCTCGTCATAACATCCAGAACAAATCACTAATCAGCTTAGGCCCAGTTAGATGCCCAAGTACTTCTAAAGCAACAACCCTGGCCGCTTGTCACCTGTGGGAGACATCCTTTACATCACATGCCATTACAGGGCGGTCGTTACAATGACCGCGTTGTTACAGCACAAACCATTACAACGCAAGTCATTACAACGACTTGCTGTAGGGGGCAGAAGGTGTTGGACAGACTGGAGTTGGAATAGTAAATTAGACTATTTCAATGTCCAGCGCCCCCTACAGCTAGTCGTTGTAATGACTTGCATTGTAATGGTAAGCGATGTAACAACGCGGTCGTTGTAAAACCGTGTTGTAATGGCATGCCATGTATCGCATGCGTTGTAACATCGCAAAATCATCATTGTACTCACACGCCTTTGTTTTCCACAAAATACATAAAACATGCCAAATGGCGCTGCATCAAGTTTGGAACACACACTCTGGGCATCTTGCATGACACCAATATTCAACACTAACAGAGGCCACAGCTACCAAACCCCTCTTTTACCCATGCACCAAAGAATCAGAACCACTGACCAGTGGTCTGCAAAGTGCTTTTGGACTGCGACAAAACAAATGATACAATACAATACTGTCAACAATCAGCAGATAAAGAGGACTTAAACCGACTTTCATGACTTACAGAATGGACTATATTTTGAGGGGAGATGGTTGCGGAGAGACCCGCCTTTCCATAATCACAGGAGACCGCTGCTCCTCCCCCCCGTAATGGAGGGCGCAGATCTCCGTACCTTGGCATCCCGCAGTTAAGCCCCGGTCAGAAAGAAGGCTGAAGGCTGGCCGGTTTCTTCTAGCGTTCTGGGGATCCGGCTTGGTGAGGGATTAGCGTATGTGTGGAAACCACGTTCCGCTGCGGCTGCTTTCAGCGGCGGCGGCTGCAAGACACTCTGTTTGTTCCACGAAGACTCCTCAAAGGCTGTATATCAGTAGAGGGAGAAGTAAGAACCGGCAGTGCAGCTTAGATGGAGGTTGGCTGTGGCTGCTGGGTGGATTGGTTGATGGTTGCTGCAGATTTCTGCAGTTTGCTGGTTATTGGTCGCTGGCTACTGGAGACTTTTTGGATTATTAAATCAAGCTCCCTTTCATCTATGCCTTAATTAGAGCTGGAGGGATCTTCGCGATGATCGGGATGTTTGAGCAAGGGAGTGATGGCAAGAGTGCTGTAATGACACAGCCGAGTTCGCTGAGGTGAGCCTGCCACATGACATTTGTGCCAGTTGTCTGAGTCACCAGAGTGGGTGTCGTGGGATTCCGGGCTTTTGGTAATTTGTATCTCAGGAGTTTGATGGTGTCAGAAGCTACCACTCCTTTCCCTCAAGGATTAAGCACAAAATTGGACTGTTGTCTATTAATTGAGGCTTTAACCACCTGGCAAGCAGGGTTTAGCATCCAAGGTGGAAAGATAGGCAAACATTTAAAACAGGCGAACGCCATTGCAAAAGTTGATTCTGCGGCAGGGCTGAAGGCCAAAACTCAGTTAGCCCAGGCAAAAGCAGCGTCTTCGGCGGTAAGAGTCAAGATTACTCCAAATCAATCTGGTCTAAATTTAAGCCGTCAGAGCTTGGAAGAAGAGCTACACGAAATTGGTCAAGAGGGGGTAGATCCCGTCGCACAGAGGCTACAGAGGGCTCAACCAGCATGGAAAAGGAACTAAGTGCTGAGCCTACCGCGAGTGTAAACAAAGATGCAATGAGAAATCCCAAAGACTTTCCGCTATTCTTCAAAAAGCCTCACAGTCAGCTTCAGCTCTCGCCAAATCCACAGCAGGCCCATTACAACAGACGGAGGGGGGATCGTCAGGGGGTGCATCTACAAGTCCCCACCGGCAGACTCTACTTCTGTCACCTCGGATTCATGTACCGGTGCGGGCGTCGGCTCCCTCTGTAGCCACCTTACTAGCACAAAAGCCCAGTCTAATTCTGGACAATCAGTCTGTTTTTTTTAGAATCACAAACTCAGGCTTCGACATGGGCCCTGTCACCTCCTGAAGATGCAACAGCGCAGTCGCCCGAGGCACAGGCACATTCTCAGTTACAGCCCTTTTTGGATTTCCCAGGTCAGCTAGCCAGGACTCAGAAGCAAGACGGGAAGCCACAACAGAACGAGTCTCAGTTATCGACCATAGAAGCTAATACTCACCAGATTGACATAAAGGGTATGTTGAATCTGATTTTGGAAGAAATCAGAGAAATGAAGAAGTCCCAAGAAATGAGATAGCCTCCCTCCGTCCTCCGTCCCTTCCTCCGTCTAGGAAAGATTGAAGAAGCTGTGGCCTGTTTTCCGGCCAGAATTAAAGAAGCGGAGTCAAGGATCTCCATTTTGGAGGATCAAATGAATTCAATGCTCCTGAAAGTAAAGGAGGCAGCAAAAGATAAAGTCATTCTGGTGAATAAACTCGGCAAACTTGAAAACCATTCTCGATGGTCGAACTTACGCTTCATCTGAGTACCCGAGGGGAGTGAGGGTTCTCAAACTCTTCAATGGGTCAAGTCATTTATCAAGCAGAAGGTCTTGCCAGAGTTTTCCTGGTGAGCTTACGATTACAAAGGCGCATCGAGTTCCGTCACATCCCCTACCTAATTCAACTATCCCACGTACAATTATAGTGAACTTTGCTGATTATCGGATCAAAGAGAGGATTTTGAATAAGGCTATACAGCAGAAATAATTCTCTGTAAATGAGTTCTCAGAATGGACTATATTTTATTATATTTAATAATTCATTTATAGGTTTCACTATGTTCCAAACAAGTCGCTGGGTGGTCACTTCAGAGCTCATATAGAAATGTTGAATGTAATGTCACAGACAGATAGCTGGTTGCATGATGCTTGCACACCTTGCTGACTTTAAATGACAACATAGACTCTACTAAGAGGCTTCCTACCTAGGTAGGTGGTCAGGGCCTGTTTTAGTGCCTGATTTTGAACACGTTATTATCAGGGGCATAGATTGGTCAGTAGGATTGGCGGGGGTGGGAAGCATCAGATTTCACGACCATCACGCTGCCATATAACGTTATAATAATTATATGGCAAACAGGGCGCATGAGAGGAACATAAGAAGCAGTGGAAAGGGAGAGGAATACGAATTAATAGGAGCACTAAATGAAAGAAACACAATATGTGGTAAAATAATGTTTTTATTCGGCCTTTCAAAAATGAGAGTGTCTGTGTGTAAGTTTTTGTCACTCTGTGTATGCAGAAATCACTGATGAAATATGACAGACACCTCACCATACCCGACTGAAAGAAATCATCTGTACCCAACTATTCATAAGAAAATACATTTATTGGGAGGAGGTAATTATTGCTAGTCTTGCGTGGACAATTCAGGAATAACTCCTCCCCACAAGGAGAAATTGGTGGCAGGTGCCAGCACAAAAACATTAGTAAACTGAATCTGCGCTTTTCCAATGAGTCCAGGCACTAAAAACAGGCATGCAAATCAAATGTTTGCATCTCATTTTGCACTCCTCTCTATCATTTTTTTCATAGCCTTGTTGCTCCTTTATCTCTTTCTACGGGTTTTTATTTCATTTTCTTTTTATCGCCTTCACTTCAGGTGGGAGTATGATTCACAACAGGCAACCAAAATGTAAAGAGTGAAATTATTTTTCAGATGGCTAGCTTCTTTCAGAGAGTGAATTTTGGCCAATTACAGCTGCAATTTGTAACTTTTTTCCAGCATCTCTGAGGTTAACTGCGGAAGACTTTAATGTAACTAATTTTAAACTGTGGAAAGATCTCTTTGGAAGTAAGAAAATGCTCTGAGAGCAAATTTCCTGCTGAATGATGCGTCTAAACAAAACCTTCCAGGCAGCACAGCAGCCAAGAACTGAAGGTTATGAAAAAGAACGAAATCATAACATTCTGGCGCCCTGGCCTTTGGCTATATTCCAGAATTTGGAGGAAGATAAAGAAATCTATTGTCTCTCAAAACAAACAGAGGATACTTGTATGTAATCATAAAATATAGCTCGGAAGCTAAAAACGAACAGTTAAGAAAATGCAAATATGTTCACTGGCCCTTGCAAGTTAAGCCTGTAGGCTGGTTTTCGGTAGCCCTGGATCAGGAACATGACAATGTCTGGTAAATAGGGTGACCTGGAATCCCCGGAAAAGTCCCGGTTTGCAGAGGACTGTCCCGGTGTCCCAACACTTTTCTTAGTTTTAAATACATATCCATGTTTTTGGGACAAAAATTGACTTTTGCATGTTCTGAGTTGGTTTATTTTCCAAAGTTTGTTACTTGCCATTTTAACTTTTTTTTTACCTTTTGCTTCCGTGGAATATGTGTTAATAAGGCGGATTGTTTCCATTGTTTCAGGTTTTTTAAAATTCTTTCTTCTTTAGTATCTCTGCCCTTGGTTTCACTGAGGTTTTATTCAGACTTGTTGTTATTGTGTTGTGATTGTAGGCTCTTCGTTTTAAACTTTGGGATGTCATCTTACTATGTTTTAGCCATTAATCCTCTTGCGAGCATATTCTGTGGATCCTTAGAAATTCCCATACAGAATATTGTTGATCAGGGTTGTCTGGATTTGTAGATGTCTTTTTTCTATGCAGCATAGTGTGTATCTTATTGTCTTGGATGTATATTGCTGTGTCCAAGAATGTTACCCTTGATCGACTAATGGTGTATGTGAATTTCAAATTTGCACTGGTTGCATTTAGGATTTTAAAATATTCCGCAAAATCATTCTCTGATCTGTGCCAGATGATGAAAATGTAATCTATATATTGCAACCACACGATAGTCTTGTTAAAGTATTATGTGAATACTTCCTAAAAGAGAGAAATATACATTTTGCCCATCATAACAAAATATTACTAGATATGATCAAACTATGTCAAACCAAGAATGTTTTCTTGTTTGGGGAAGAACTATACAAACAAGTCAAAGAGACGGTGATGGGCTTTTCCTTCAGCTCAAGCTACGCTTGCCTTACTGCTGGTGGGAGCAACAACTGGCTTGGCAACCAAAAAATGACAAATACGTTAAGAAGACTATCATGTGGTTGCGGTATATAGATGACCTTCTTCATCATCTGGGACGGATCGGAAGATGATTTTGCAGAATATTTTAAAATCCTAAATGCAACCAGTACAAATTTGAAATTCACATACACCATTAGTCGATCAAGGGTAACATTCTTGTACAGAGAAATATACATCCAAGATAATAAAATACACACTATGTTGCATAGAGAAGAAACAGCTGCAAATGCAACCCTGCATGCAGGAAGTTTCCACAAGACAACCCTGATGAACAATATTCCATATGGGGAATTTCTATGGATCCACAGAATATGCTCGCAAGAGGATGAATGGCTAAAACATAGTAAGATGACATCCCAAAGTTTCAAACGAAGAACATACAGTCACAATACAATAACAACAAGTCTAAATAAAACATCAGTGAAACCAAGGGCAGAGATACTAAAGATTTTTTTTTTAAACAGAAACATTGGAAACAATCCGCCTTATTACCACATATTTCACGGAAGCAAAAGAGATTAAGAACATTCTAAGAAAAAATTGGAAAATCTTACAACTGGACTACACAGTGACCCAATTAATAGGTAAACAACCCAACATAACGTTTAGAAGAGCAAGAAATATGAAGGCTCAACTGGTCCACAGCCAGTTCCAGAAGAAAAATAAATCAGGCGGGTGGCAGAAACAAAAAGGCTTTTTTAAATGTAACAACTGCAAACTATGTCAAATTGCTAAAAAGGTAAAAGAAGTTAAATTGGCAAGTAACAAACTTTGCAAAATTAACCAACTCGTTACATGCAAAAGCCAATTTGTGGTATACATAATTGAATGCCCATGTGCTCTAAAATATGTTGGGAGTACCATTTGCAAACCTAAGAAACGCATTTTGGAACATGTGAAAGCGACAGTTAACAAAGATTGCAGTAATGCAGTGACCAAACATATGGAAAATCATCATGATGGAGATTGGAAAAAGTTGAGGTTTTATGCAATTGAGACAGTAGAACGTCATGAAAGGGGTGGAGATAGAGAACGCAAGTTAAGACAAAGGGAGTCATGACATATTTTAGATCTACGTAACCCGACACCACATGGATTGAATCAAGATGAAGAACTATATTCACATCTGTAAATTTCTGCCTTGCTTTCCCAAGTATCGTTAAGGATAATCAGTATTTTCACAATTACACCTGAGTACACTTATGCACCATGACAGGAATTGGAACCACAGCAGGTTAAACACAATGAACAAAAATGAATTGGTTTACTAATTGTGTGACCAGCATATGTACAAAGACCACCCCCCCAGCCTCTTTTCTTTTATATAATAATTGTTTGTATGCCATGGAGGGTCAATAATACTCAAGGTGTTTACCCACTGGTGGGTCAGAATGAATTAACTTGATAAGAATGAATAGCATAATTATGAGTGACACCGACCCCGGATGAGATATTAATAGGAGTTTCCTTCTTTTTACAACAATAACTAGTGGTTTACGAATTATCGTTAAATAGGTTAGCAACCCTATAAAATATTGTTTGCATTAATTGCTGCTCTCACCAACATTGGAGGTTATTATGGAAAAATTCAATGTATAAATGAAGTTGCTTATGTAAAAACCGCAAGACCAATTGAATACATCAGTGCGGTTGATACAACTGCGTCTTTTTGAATATAATTTGATTGGTTCCTTCTCTGCCTAAATAATATTGCACATGATTTGCATATTGCACTTTTTTCTAAATCGTTTTTTGAATGTTTTTAACCATTTCACATAGTACTAAACTCCCACAATGACATGCGGCATAAAAAGGAAGTGATGTTGAAACACGTAGAACTGTACTTAATTGGTTTCAAAATGGCACCCAAGCACCCGTGAACAAGGTCTCTGCGAGACCGCAACGCGTCAGAGCTTTGTTTGGTCCTGGCTTGTATGGATTCTTTAATAAGAAAATAAAGAACCGTGATTGACCCGTGAGTGCGATGAACTCTTCTGTATAGAAGTATTGGAATAATTTAACGGCGTGGCTCTGCTGTATTTGGTATCGCACCGCCTCAGAAGTGCCAGAAAACCCCTTGAAAAGCGAGCCTTTGAGGAGGCATATATCTATATATTCACTGAAAAAAGCATAGGTTTAGGGATGTTATAGTTAGGTATTAGCATTTAAAAAAACCTTAGAAATTCACTGAAAAAAAACATAGGTTTCAGGGACGTTATAGTTAGTTGGACATTTGACTCATATAAAACCAGAGAAATTCGCCTGTTGTAGTTAGTTGAGCTATCTATAACTCCCGCCCCTGCAATGCACTGCTGATGATGTCACATATTACATCACTCATGACATGGCTAAAATAATTTGTAATTAACATACGTACGCATACTAATACTAGAAAAATAGAATATCGCATGATATATGTTGCTTTTGTGACGTTATCGTAAGTTGCACCAGATGACATCACTGAGTGAATATGAACGCTTTAAATGTCGCTTTATGCTACATAATTACAAGCACATTTACATTGTTTAATTACTTTTTGTGTTTGTTTCGCTTAAGTTATCCTTTGGGCCTAAAATCAAGATGGCCGCCTGACATGCTCGACGCGATGGCCACCATTCCACGAGGTTTCGGGTGAAGTGCGCCTGCGCCAATCTCACGTACCAGTGGACTCGTCATGAACCCAGACTCGCTGTACCCAAGCAAGGTCACGATGGGATGCTTGCCAAATGTTCAAACAAAGGACTTATGCAAGGAACCGGATGGATCATGCCTGACGATATGACATCATGAACTGTGTGAAACTTCACTTGATGACCCCAACCAACCAATGGAATGAGCCCAAATTCTCAAAATTGTAACTTTTAGTCCTTATTTCCATTATATAAATGACGTTAGAATAGGTTCGTTAGTTCGTTGGTTGGCTTGCTGTTCGTTCATCTCTATCTCGTACTTCCCTTTTTTGCTGACGGAGACGACGGTGACGCTACGTGACGGCTGTGTTCCTAAATCTTTGACAGACTAAATTGCTGCCCAACTTCTTGATGAACTAAAGACTTACGAAAATCCATGTGCACTGATCGATATTTGCACGTCTCTGGTCCTTTATCCGATCTTTGGGACTGTAACGTGCTGACGACTAAATTTGGTGACTTAGAGGACGACCGATAGCCAGAATAGGTAAATATGGTGTTCTGTGATTTGCGTAATGATTAATACATTTACTAGATGGAACTAAAATTCTTGCATCATTTAAGATAAATAAAAATATTGATTAACAAGAATATGTGTTTGGTCATTTATTGAAAGGAGGTAGATCAGGATCATTGAGAATGCTTTAGCTGGACTAAATCATCAATACCAACTCAACTAAATTGATCCGTCGATCACGTGGAAGGAGTATCTTGATGTTTAGGGTTAAGATGTGCAGTAATAAGGGTATTAGATGTATAGAAATGTAAATAATTTTTCTCTCTAGGTTACTATGTATTCCTTTCATGTCAGCGCTTGGAAACAGTTATTCCTCCCGTAAGTGCAGGCCAGTGAGAAGCATAGTGTGAATGTTGGTGTTATGGGCCCCACCAATGATTGTACGAGTGGATGTGTTAATGTGATATTTGGTCTGTGACGAAGGGAAGATATATTAGGTACGGAGTTTTGTCTTGATTCCTGTTACCCAGATTTCCGTTCTGCATCAGTTTTTCTGGTAGCAAGAGGATGGTTTTTATTGTTTTGGTTTGGTGATTATTGCTTGTAAATAGCTTATTAATTATTGAAAAGTATTGGTTTATGTATTTACACTCTATGTTGAGTCACGTCGAGTTCTATGTTGTTTCACGGCTCCTGGGATGTAGGAAGTCGAAAGTTTGTAACGGTTCCGTAGTAGAGCAGAGGTAAGCGCTGCTCTCGGGAAAGACTGAATTTTTGTTGCCCTGTAGGTACACAGGGGAAACGTGTAATGAGTGAAGTTGCATGACGCATTGTCTGGGTTCGGTTCGGTGACATCGTCGTGTGTTGCCATTAGAGACATTTCCTGTATGAAAGAAGTGTATGGTAGCGAAGGTCACCTGTGAAATTTTGGTCTTAGGTACCAGGAGTCCACAAGGAGCTCTGATTACGCTTATCACTGGAAAGGTAATAGGTGTTCTCTAAGCTTGATAGAAGGATAAAGTAGAGGGAAGTGCTACTTCATTAACGTATGTCATAATTCTGTAGTAGGACAGACTGTTCGCTGTTCTCGGGAAAGACAGAATTCTGTGTGAATGAACTACATTTTCCGTATGAAAGTGCGTGAATGAAATAGCATTCGGGTTAATTGCGAAACTCTGGTTTTATTTCTCAGGAGCATTGGGTCTCCAACTACGTGTCTTAGTTCTGGAGAAACGGTTCGCTGATGCTTGTTAGAAGGGTAAGGTTGAGGGATGTGCTACTTTATCAACGGAAGTAATGATTCCGTAGTAGGGCAGAGGTAAGCGCTGCTCTCGGGAAAGACGGAATTCTTGTGAGAAAGGTCATTGACTGTTCTTTGGTTAGCGAAGCGGACAATGGTGGCCTTTTTATGTTGTTACTAATAGATTTGTGAATTGGAAAAACGTAAAAACCTTACTGAGAGGATTATGTAAAGGAGGGGTCAACAGGAGCAGGAGCTGTGGCAGCGGCTGCTGACGTCAGAAAGACCGCACTGGGATTGGCTAGTCAGCTAGAGACGTAGACACTCCTGATTGGTGCGTTAGTGTACGCCGCGCTAGGAGTGGAGAATTACAGGGTGACGTAGACGCTCCGGATTGGTGCGTTAGTGTGAGTCGTGTTGGGATTGGAGAATTGCAGAAGTGTCATAGACACTCCGGATTGGTGCGTTAGTGTGAGTCGCGCTACGATTGGTCAAGAACAACAGTACAGTCATAAGGAGAGACTAGTGATACACGGAAGACAGAAAAGATGTATTACGATCCACCAGAAAAGGAGAAAAAGTCCTGGTTTGGGAAAATTAAGAAGTGGTTTAAAAAGGACAAACCGATTGTGACTAGGGAAGATCAGTTACTTCCTTCACCGAAAATCCCTGCATCCTTTATGGTTGCAAAATACGGATAACCATACTTGTATTTGGTTAGACAATTGCGTAAAATACACTAGAAACTATGGGGTCTTGGCATTTCCAGAGCATGGTTTGTTTAATTTAGCAGTTTTGAGAAATTTGAGAGAAAGAATGATGAATCTGGAACCGAGACCTAGACCAACACAGTTTGAAGCATTGACCGAATGGGAAGATGAAATGCATGACAGAAAGAGACAGAGGAGTGGCGGAAGGTATAAGTACATGTTTGGTAGATACGGGCATGACACACATGATTAGAGAATGAGAAGGTGGCGGAATGCAAGTATGACTGAAGGTCTGTTTCCTGTAAGAACTGCTGAAGAAGTTGGAGGTAGAAAATGTACAGAAAAGAGACATAATGTAGAATCAAGAGGGTATGGAGTGCATGAATCGGAGGATGATGTGCTTGATGACATGTTTTATAAAAATCCACCTCCGTATCAACCAGAATCAGAAATTTTAACACCAAGTGCTCCAATGAGAGAAACTTTACGAATCATTAAGTCAGAACCAGTGTCCCAAGAATTAGAGACAAATAATTCCATTAGAGAGGTAGAGAAAATGTCGGATAATAAGGTAAATGGTGAGAATTCAGCAGAATTAGCAAAAACAACTTTAGAATTAACTGAAAAGATAAGAGAATTGACTAAAAATTTAGAAGCCTTAACTGTTCCTGTGACTATAGGCCCTGCGATGCCTATTTTTGATAAACAGAAAGATAGTGAACATTGTTTAACAGTTCCTTATAACAGTAATAAACAGACTGAGAAACCAAAACAGAGCCTAAATGAAAATCCATGGAGACAGACAATGAGTATGATCGAACCAAATGTTTCGAGTAACCCATTTATAGGTCCAAATGTAGCAGAAAGACATACAATGACCATGGAATCATTATTAGAGACACAAAGGGACTCAGAACAAAGTAATGTAGAGAAACCAGTAGGTCCATCTTCAGAAGAATTGAGTGAATGGTTGAGGAGCTTGCAGAGAAATGACAAAGAATCCCAATCAATAGATGTGGCCAAACTACGAATGGTACTGGAAGAGTTAATAGTAGAAACTATCCCCACAGAAACATTAAAAACTTATCAGGATGAGGAGTTATTATTTTTGTGCAAAAGTGTAACATGGAGAGCGAAAAATCTGCATGAAAGACTAGAAGAAGTAGCAAATGAAATGGGTATAGATATTGAAAAGGTAAAGGCTTTACAAAAACCATATCGAATAGATTTTACTGAAAAAGCTATTGAAAATTTGAACACTACAGGACGGATAAATCAGATTAAGGAAATAATTTTTTTTGTGGAGAAAATGGGGAGATGTAGATAAATGGAGAAGCAGGTGGTACCGAAATCGAGATGATGCCTCAGATAAAACATTTGCAGCATTCCCGGTGAGAGAAAAGGAAAAGGTAGTAACAGAATGTCCCATGAGAGAAATTCCAGGAGGAGGATATGTACATGTTCCATGGACTAGATAAGATATATTGTCATTTACAAATTATTTCCCTCGACTACGCGAAAAGCCTGTTGAGTGGTATAGGCAAGTGGACAGATTTGTGAAGTTATCTAAAGTATTATGGATTGATCTGAATAGCCTATTTGACATAATAGTGCCAGCAGATTTATGGACAGAGTGTAAATTAATGATAAATTGGCCAACACAGGAATACCCTAGGGATCCAAAAACAGGGGCTCCTGATCCAGAGGTTATGAAGAAATATGAACAGGTTATTGCCTTTCCGAAAAATAAAGTACCTCCTAAAGAAAAAGATTGGGTGAAAATTGATAGAACTCATCAGTAAAGCAAGGAGTCGGTACATGCCTATTACGAAATACTGACTTTGGCTTTTGAAACAGTTCAGTGGTGATGAAAATTTGAGTGGAAAGGATTAAAGTCATTTTGTTTACAGATTTGTATATGGTCTAGGTCCAGAGATTAGTGAGATGATCAAACAACGTACTGTAGATTGGCAAAATAAGAAAATAGATGAAGTATTGAGACATGCAAAATATTTTAGTGATGAGATTGAAGCAAAACAGCGTACATTAAAAGAGAAAGCTATGTGGGCACAAGTAAAAGTGGTAGAGAGGCAGGAAGCTCAGTTAGCAGAACAAGCGAATAATACAGGCCCCAGACAAAAATTAATTAGGTAAGGGAAATTTTAAAATAGAAGAAGGGAGGAAGAAGAGTGTGTACTTGGCGCAACTCTAGAAGTAGACCAGACAGGCCCATTTGTAGATGGGAAGATAAATAATGAAAATATTACTTTCCTAGTCGATACTGGTGCTACTCGATCAACTGTTAGGTCAGCTGATGTTAAGAATCTTCCTCTCTCGGATGAAACGATCCAAGTAGTTGGTGTATCCAACAAACAGATTAAAACTTATTTTACAGAACCAGTGAAAGTTAGCACAGGGAAATTCTCAGAAATGCACCGCTTTGTTGTGTGCGATACAAGTCATGTGAATTTGTTAGGTAGGGATTTGCTGTGTAAAATGAATTGCACTATATTCTGTACCCTTGATGGGATAGCATTTGAGACCCCTGATGAAGATGTGTTGTATAAAATGACTATATTGTTCAAAAACAAGGGGAAACCCATAGGTAGAGAAAGACCTAGGGTAGTTACTATTTAGAAAAACAATTGGTCCTTCACAAGAGATAAAGTGAACAATAAATATAGACCGGAATCGGCTCTATATTAATACAAATGTCCAGCCGGACATGTAGGTTTAATGATAAACATAATTAGTGAAAATGCAACCGACAAATTAGAATGGGCCACAGTCCTGTGAACCTTCAACAAACAAAGTAATAAAGAACAAACACAGTTATTCAGAAGAAAAGCATTTTTTTCAGGCTAACTGAACAAGCTTATCGCCGATAAAAAATTAAAGGGCAAGCTTTGAAGAAAGTTAACAATCATGCACAATTCTTAACACATGTGTTTAACATGCATGCTGTACAACATGTCGACGACGTTTCGATCTATTACAAAAATACATAGATCATCATCAGGACTAAAATGAATGACAAGCCTCAGAGCGCATTACCTGTAAAGAATAGGGAAAAATAAAAGAAAGGCAGAAAAGAGAAAGACATTAATTTCTCAACAATAAGAAAGGAGACTGTACCACACAGCAAGATTATTGGTGACGATTTGAATGTCGCATCTGAAGTGAGGTTACATTAGAATTCTAGTGAGAACCAGAACATGACAGCGAACATAAAATTACCGTAGCATAACCTTTGTAAGGGTTGACCAGAATAAGGAACAAGGGGTGAGGTGAAGAGACGTAAGCTAGTACCATGACGTGTTTATGGAGACATGGGACTGGTGGAATAGATTGATGTGGTAAAAGTGCTTAACGAAAATTATCCGAGTGGAGAGATAAAAAGTGATAGTGAAGCGTGCTGTTTAAGTACAATTGCAATGAAATTGACTGACCTCGCAGGGCGAGGGGCTGAACCACGGAGTTGCAAGTGGAACAGACAGGCAACAAATGAGGGGGTTCCACACGGTAAGGAATTCAACCAACTCCGGATAGGAACACGGTTGGAAGTACGGCGCCAAGGAATTTAAGGCGTACGTAAGGGTTTTTAAGGAAGGAAAAAGGTTTTTTAGGCTAAGGAGATAAGTGAGTTAAAAAGGGGATAGCGACGGGATACCTACAAACTCACCAAAATTTGTAGAGTTATGTCAGCTTCACTCGAAAGCAAGAACGGGGGACGGCGCCGATAGGGATTCAGGCGTCCGTGTGAAGGGCAACTTGACGATCCAAGATTTTGCCTACGGAAATTGCGGGGATTGGGAGAAGGAATTAAGTAAGGCAAGGGCCTGATTAAGAAGTGCCGATGGATATCCCCGTAAGGACTTACCTCTTGTGACGGTGACTAGCGCGATCGCTGGTGCAGTGAAGCCCGCGAGGACCCGGTTAAGGAAACAATCTTGGGACACGTGATGCGGTAAGGATATGACGTGTTAAGGACGTGCAGTGCGTGGACTTGTTAGTACGAGGAGGGGTAGAGTGACGGCCATATTGGGTAGGTGGAAGTGAGACAGAAGGGTTGATGTAACAACAATTTTCAACAACTAGTTAAAACATTGATCAACCAATAAGCAATAGGAGCTAACAAGGGGCTAGAGAGGTCATTAGCAAACCATTAGTGCTTGGGACAGGTATTAAAGTCAAAGACAATAGTTACAGTTTACTCAGATTAAGGTCATCCAATCCTCATCTCTGTTAAGACCTTTGTGAATAGTGTCCAAACGGATGAGCTTCAACTCCTCTTTGTTTAGGATTTGTGACAAGTTAGCGCCTCTCGGTGGCAACTTAATAGTTCTTAACACTGTCCATTTGATTTCATTGTCCTGGTGGCCAACAAGGTTAAAATGTTCTACCAGTGGCGCATTAAAGACATTGCAGCGAATCCTGCTTCGATGCTGTCCAATTCTCGTTTTCACTTTCGGAGTAGTCTGGCCAATATAGTTCATGTTGCAGGGACATTGGATCAAATAAATTACGTTGCAAGTATTACAATTAGAAAACCCATTAGAATTGATAACAACGTTGTCAAAAGAAAAAGTTTTACCTTCCATTGTGTATTCACACATATTACAGTTACCACATTTAGCGTGACCAGTCAAAGGTGTAAGACCCCAATGCGCATTGAGTGTGCGTGGGGGTGCTAGTTTAGGGATAGCCGCTCTCACTAGATGGTCTTTCAAGTTGCAATTCTTGCGGAAGGCAAATAAGGGCCGTTCAAGATCAAGTGTACCAACGTTCAATGTGGGTCAGTGTTTAAGAACAGATACCAGGGATATCCCTTGTATCTTTACCGATAATCCAAAATACATCAATAACTTTAGTTACATCGGCACAACGTGCTCCAGACATTGGCTAGTCTTGGGCATTGATATAGCAACAGAAACATTGGTAACAATTAATGAGGAGCTACTAGATATTGAGAAACAGATTAAAGAATCCAATTCTATTACTGAAGGCAAGAAATTGATTGACCTAGTACAGAAAACGGTGGATGATTTCCACAGAATTGAACAAAATAAAAAGTCTTTGAAAGTGAAAAAGGACATTAAAGCATATTCTGTTGAACGTACCTATCCCTATCTGCAAAAAGATTTCTACACTAATAGGGCATACACTAATCCCCAAAACAGTAGACCCTGGGGTCGTTTCAATAAACGCAATACCTTGGTGGGTTTTTCAGATACCTCAGTGAAATCTTCTGATAACTCAGACTCTGGTGAAGGGCCTAGTACTTCTTCCCATAACCAGAATTTTTTAGGGAGAGGCCCTACAGAACAACCAAAATGGGGCCGTGTCAAAAGAGCACAACGATGGTACAATCCACCAGGGGAACGCCAGACCAGACAGAAATTTTACCAGTGGTAAACCCTGTCGCTAATACTACTCTTGAATTAAGCACCATTCCCATTTTTTATTTATCATCACATAACTTAGCTGACTCAGAACTATCCTTGCTCAGCAAAGGGCTTTCTTTTGTCCCCACTACTCACCCGAATGTCCTGGAATTACATGCTGAATTACTCAGATTTTTTAGACGCCTTCGTCTTCATGCTTATTTTCTCAATAACCCCACTCCCAATTCTAACTCAAACACACCCTTTCGCCCTCCCTCTACCTTTTCCCCAACGGCAAACATGTTACCAGGTGAAATCATTACTTTTGAAAAAATGCTGCTTAAAGACCTGAATGAACTTAAAGACAATAAAAAATGTATTCCATTTAACATAACTCTCCAAGAAAAGAAGGCCATTGAAACCTTGAAGAACAACAACTCTATTATCATTAAATCAGCAGACAAGGGAGGTGGCATTGTCTTACAAGAGCTAGATTCCTACAAAACGGAGATAATTTGTCAACTCTAAAATACAGACCACTACTGCATGCTTCCTAGAGATTCCACAAAGGAATTACAAGGCCTTATACTTCAAGTCACCACTGAAGCCCAAGATGCTGGCTATCTTAGCCAAAAGAAATTTCAGTTCTTCAATGTAAAATCACCCAGATTACCGGTTATCTACACATTACCCAAAATCCATAAACATCAGACAAACCCTCCGGGCCGCCCAATAGTTTCTCGCTGCGGCTCCATACTGGAACCTCTAGGTCAATATGTCAATTTTTTCATTAAGGATTTTGTACCTAATACCCAGTGCTACGTTAGGGATAGCATGGATATAATCAATATGGTTGAACATCATCCATTTAACACCAATGATGAATTGCTCTGTACTTTGGATGTGGAATCACTTTATACTAATATTCCACAGTTTTTTGCACTCAAAGTGGTTCAACAGACTCTTGACTCAAGACCCAGGCCACATGCAGTCCCTACATTATTCGTTTTGAAATTACTTGAATTATGTCTGATCCCTTTTATTCTGGGGTTCAATTATGGTGCCGTTACATCGACGACATCTTTTTAATCTGGCTTAATAATGAGGACACACTAAAGAATTTTTTACATTGGCTTAATAATAACTGTCTAGGTCTCCAGTTCACGCTTTCTTCTGATTCCTCTGCCATCCCTTTTCTTGATCTGGTCATATACCATTCCAATGATGAACTCCTCACTAAATTGTACAGAAAACCTACTGAACGCAATACACTATTGAGGTATGAAAGTAACCACCCCAGGTCTCTGAGGGATTCTTTACCGTACTCTCAATTCTTGCGAATTAGACGCAATTGTTTCTCTAAAGACGACTATTTCTCAGAAGCTTGTGTTCTTTCAGAAAAATTGAAAACCCGTGGCTACCCTAAGCGTCTTGTACGTAACTCCTTGAAACACGCATGGTACTGCCCAAGAGAAGTCTTGTTGTCACCCAAACCCAAAAAAGACATGAAAAGATTAGTTTGCGTAACCACCTTCTCTGTAATCTCCAACTCCATTCGCAAATCTGTTCTTAAACACTGGCCCACATTGAACGTTGGTACACTTGATCTTGAACGGCCCTTATTTGCCTTCCGCAAGAATCGCAACTTGAAAGACCATCTAGTGAGAGCGGCTATCCCTAAACTAGCACCTCCACGCACACTCAATGCGCATTGGGGTCTTACACCTTTGACTGGTCACGCTAACTGTGGTAACTGTAATATGTGTTAATACATAATGGAAGGTAAAACTTTTTCTTTTGACAACGTTGTTATCAATTCTAATGGGTTTTCTAATTGTAATACTTGCAACGTAATTTATTTGATCCAATGCCCCTGCAACATGAACTATATTGGCCAGACTTCTCAGAAAGTGAAAACGAGAATTGGACAGCATCGAAGCAAGATTCGCTGCAATGTCTTGAATGCGCCACTGGTAGAACATTTTAACCTTGTCGGCCACCAGGACAATGAAATCAAATGGACAGTGTTAAGAACTATTAAGTTGCCACCGAGAGGCGCTAACTTGTCACAAATCCTAAACAAAGAGGAGTTGAAGCTCATTGTCCGTTTGGACACTATTCACAAAGGTCTTAACAGAAATGAGGATTGGATGACCTTAATCTGAGTAAACTGTAACTATTGTCTTTGACTTTAATACATGTCCCAAGCACTAATGGTTTGCTAATGACCTCTCTAGCCCCTTGTTAGCTCCTATTGCATATTGGTTGATCATTGTTTTAACTAGTTGTTGAAAAGTGTTGTTACATCAACCCTTCTGTCTCACTTCCGCCTACCCAATATGGCCGCCACTCTACCCCTCCTCGTACTAACAAGTCCACGCACTGCACGTCCTTAACACGTCATATCCTTACCGCATCACGTGTCCCAAGATTGTTTCCTTAACCGGGTCCTTGCGGGCTTCACTGCACCAGCGATCGCGCTAGTCACCGTCACACGAGGTAAGTCCTTACGGGGATATCCATCGGCACTTCTTAATCAGGCCCTTGCTTTACTTAATTGCTTCTCCCAATCCCCGCAATTTCCGTAGGCAAAATCTTGGATCGTCAAGTTGCCCTTCACACGGACGCCTGAATCCCTATCGGTGCCGTCCCCCGTTCTTGCTTTCGAGTGAAGCTGACATAACTCTACAAATTTTGGTGAGTTTTTAGGTATCCCGTCGCTATCCCCTTTTTAACTCGCTTATCTCCTTAGCCTAAAAAACCTTTTTCCTTCCTTAGAAACCCTTACGTACGCCTTAAATTCCTTGGCGCCGTACTTCCAACCGTGTTCCTATCCGGAGTTGGTTGAATCCCTTACTGCGTGGAACCCCCTCATTGGTTGCCTGTCTGTTTCACTTGGAATTCCGTGGTTCAGCCCCTCACCCTGCGAGGTCAGTCAATTTCATTGCAATTGTACTTAAACGGCACGCTTCACTATCACTTTTTATCTCTCCACTCGGATAATTTTCGTTAGGCACTTTTACCACAGCAATCTATTCCACCAGTCCCGTATCTCCATAAACACATCATGGTACTAGCTTACGTCTCTTCACCTCACCCCTTGTTCCTTATTCTGGTCAACCCTTACAAAGGTTATGCTACGGTAATTTTATGTTCGCTGTCATGTTCTGGTTCTCACTAGAATTCTAATGTAACCTCACTTCAGATGCGACATTCAAATCGGCACCAATAATCTTGCTGTGTGGTACAGTCTCCGTTCTTATTGTTGAGAAATTAATGTCTTTCTCTTTTCTGCCCTTCTTTTATTTTTCCCTATTCTTTACAGGTAATGCGCTCTCAGGCTTGTCATTCATTTTAGTCATGATGATGATCTATGTATTTTTGTAATAGATCGAAACGTCGTCGACATGTTGTACAGCATGCATGTTAAACACATGTGTTAAGAATTGTGCATGACTGTAAACTTTCTTCAAAGCTTGCCCTTTCATTTTTTATCGGCGATAAGCTTGTTCAGTTAGCCTGAAAAAAATGCTTTTCTTCTGAATAACTGTGTTTGTTCTTTATTGTTTTGTTTGTTGAAGGTTCACAGAACTGTGGCCCATTCTAATTTGTCGGTTGCATTTTCACTAATTATTTTTATCATTAAACCTACATGTCCGGCTGGAGATTTGTATTATTATAGAGCCGATTCTGGTCTATATTTATTGTTCACTTTATCTCTTTTGAAGGACCAATTGTTTTTCTAAATAGTATAAAATGACTATGGCAAACAGAGAGAATGAGGTTACTGAGGCTTACGCTGTATTTAACCGTGATGAATTACCTAAAGAATTGAAACAGTCCGTAAAAGCAGAAGTTTGGGATTTGATAGGAGTAGATGTGGGACTAATGAGAAATGTAGATCCAGTACAAATAACAGTAAAGGAAGGAGTAAGCTATCCAAATGTCCCTCAATATAAATTGACACCTGAAATAATTGAAGGAGTTACTCCTGTGATTGAAAAGATGATAAAACAAGGCATTCTGAGAGAAATAATGAGTAGTCCATGTAATTCCCCTATTATGGGACTGAAAAAGCCTAATGGAAAGTTCAGGATAGTGCAAGATTTGAGAAAGATAAACAAAATTGTTGTATCTTGTTGTCCCATTGTACAAAATCCATCTGTGATTTTGTATCAGATTCCCCATGATGCAGAATGGTATACAGTGATTGATATATGCCATGCTTTCCTTTCCATTCCATTGCACCATGACAGTCAGCAGATTTTTGCATTTCGTTTCGGCAATCGTATTTTGGCTTGGTGCCGAATTCCACAGGGGTATACAGAAAGCCCCTCAATATTCAATCAGATATTGAAGAAATCCTTAGAGAGTCTAGAAATGCCAGAAAATTCTGTGTTAGTCCAATACATCGACGACCTTCTTGTGGCATTGGAAAACCCGTGAAGCTTGTGAAATAGACACTATAGCCTTGCTGAATCATCTGGCTGATGGAGGACTTAAAGTGTCACAATTACAATTTTGCACGAAGGAAGTACAATATTTGGGCCATAATATCGAAAAGGGACTGAGAAAAATAACAATAGACAGAATCAAGATCATAAAAGGAATGAGAGCTCCCATGACACAAAGAGAGGTGAGAATGTTTCTTGGAATGGTTGGATATTGTCGTCAGTGGATAAGCAATTTCTCCCTGATTGCAAAGCCTTTGGTACGTTTGACAAGAAGTGATGTGAAAGATCCCATTGATTTGAATAAAGAGGAATTGGCAGCTTTCAAACGACTGAGAGATGGTTTGTGTGAAGTGCCAGCATTAGGAATGCCTGATTATGAGAAGGAATTTGAGTTGTACTGCAGTGAGAGGAATGGATGTGCACTTTCTGTTTTAATACAGAAGCATGGAAAACTGAGGAGACCAATTGCATACTTTTCATCTATGCTAGACCCAGTAGCTGTAGCCCTATCTGGGTGTCTGAAAGCAGTGGCTGCTACCTGTCGGAGTTTGGAACAGAGTGAAGGAATTGTGATGGGATATCCTGTGAAAGTGTTTGTACCTCATGACGTGGCAATCCTTTTAACAAGGAGTCGCACTCAGTACATGACACATAGTCGGCTGACTAAGTATGAGAAAGTCATATTAGGTGCAACAAATGTATGTCTTGTGAGATGCTTGAATGTGAATCCTTCAACGTTGCTGCCTGATGCTGAGAATGTGGAAGTCAGAGATGAAGCAGATCATGATTGTCTGGATGTACTCGATTTCTGTACCAAACCACGTCCTGACATAAAAGATGTACCATTACCAGAAAGTGATTTCGTGATGTTTGTAGATGGGTCTTGCTTGAGAACAGATGATGGAATGTTGAGTGCAGCATATGCAGTATGCACAGTTGCAGCAGTAATGGAAGCATCCTACCTGAAAGGAGTAAAATCGGCTCAAGTAGCTGAACTTATTGCTTTGACTAGAGCATGCAAGATTGGGAAGAATGTGAGAGTGACTGTGATAACTGACAGCCAGTACGGATTCGGTGTTGTGCATGACTTCGGCCAAATATGGCTGCAGAGAGTGTTCTTGACATCAAGTGGAACTCCCATTAAGAATGCTGAGGTGGTTGGAAAATTGCTTGAGGCGATACAGCTGCCTAGGCAATTGGCTGTTGTGAAGTGTGCTGCCCACAGTCAGACTGGTGATTACATCGCCATTGGTAATAAGTACGCCAATGATATGGCTCAATACTGTGCACGTAATCAGAATTCGATAAACAGAGCGAAGGAGAAGGAAGTGATTTCTTGCACCTTGATGTTTACTAACACCGTAGGTACCTGGGAAGAAGTGAGGCAATTGCAGGAAGAAGCAGGAGATGAGGAAATGAAGCAGTGGATAAAAGCAGGATGTGCACCAAGGGAAAAGGATCATGTGTGGGTCTATCGGGAAGGAAGACCAGTTATGTCTGATAGCATGATGTCAGCCATGGCACGGATGTATCATGGTCAGGGACACATAGGGAGAGATGCCATGATCAGGTCATTTAAGCAGACCTGGTACAATGCAAAATTTAGACTTGTAGTGGAAAGTCTTTGCCAGAGATACCTAATATGTCAGCAATACAACCCTGGAAGAAAGACAGTGGTGAGCCTAGGAACAATAGGTCGAGAAGGAGGGCCTTTTACCAGAATGCAAGTGGATTTCATTGAGATGCCTCCCTGTAACAGGTTGAGGTATGTTCTAGTTATGGTCTGTCTGTTTTCTAGATGGGTGGAAACATTCCCAACAAGGAGAAATGATGGAATAACAGTGGCAAAATTACTTTTGAGGGAATTTACCCCTAGATTTGGGTTCCCAGTAACAATTGAATCAGACCGAGGAAGACATTTCCATAATGAGATCATAAAACTGATTTGTGAAGCATTGAATGTACAACAAAAATTAAATTGTGCCTATCGCCCAGAGGCTTCTGGTGTGGTGGAACAGATGAATGGTACTATTAAAAACAGGATAGGGAAAATGTGTTTAGCCACAGGTATGAAATGGCCTGATGTCTTGCCTCTAGTGCTCATGACTATTAGTTCAATTCCAGACAGAACCATAGGGTTGAGCCCCCATGAAATCATCATTGGTAGAGCGATGCGGCATGTGTTCATACCAGTCAACAAGCAGTTGCCTATAACTGATGACATGGTGTTGGATTACTGTAAAAGCCTGGCTGACGCAGTTCATTCTGTGTTTCATCAGGTTGGAGCGGATGCCACCACCCTTGAAAAGAAGCAAGCCCATGATCTGAGCCCAGGGGACTGGGTAAGATTTAAAGTACACAGAAGAAGAAACGGTTTGGTTCCAAGGTGGGGAAAACCCCGACAGGTTATTTTGACCACTACAACAGCTGTGAAGTGTGCTGGACTGAAGAACTGGATTCATAAAAGTCACACATTGAGAATTCCAAATCCAGTGGATAGCACAGAAAAGGAATATTTTGACGAATCAGAATCTAGTACTGAATCAGATGACGAAGAGACAAAAACAAAAAAAGGCCCTGAAAGGGGGGAATCAGAGTCAAATCTAACTTTTGTCCCCAGAAGTATTTCCTTGAGAAGAAGGCTACAGATTTATGATACCAGCTCAGACTCAGAGACTGAACAAGGAACTCAATGTTCTAGAAAAGAAAAAGACAGTGAAAAGGCAATTAAAGAAATTACTGAGAGAGAAGTTCCAGATGAAAGATTGAGAGAAATTCCACCTGAAATAACAAATTTAGATGGACAGGTGCCAGATACAGAGAGAAAGGGAAAGATTTCTGCGGAAGACCCCCCGAGGAGGTGTAGGGAACTCCAACATCCAGTTAGAAGTAGGGACAAGTAGTCAGCAGGAAGATTGCGTGCCGGAGATTCGAGGAGGGACAGAAGTAGGGAAAACAAAAGAAGTGGTGGAAAAAGAAGCTGTTGAAAGCAAAAAGAAAGTTGAAACAGAGTCAGAGGAAAGCAAAGACGAAGTACCTGAAGGTCGAGTTCTAAGAAAGAGAGCTTGGAGAACTGAAAAGAATGATAAAGGAAGTAAACTGAAAAGAGCAGCAAAAGATGACGTTTGGCCAAATAATATAAAAAGACTGAGATATCGACTGACACGAGTAAATTCACCAAGAGCTGAACAAGTGAATGAAGTAACGAGTCAAGAGAAACCAAAAGACGAAGAAATAGTTGAAATTAAAGAAAGCGAAAGAACGAGGAAACCTAACCAGAAGTATAAATCGCCAGAATGGACGTATGTGGCCCTGGCTGAAGTAAAAGAAGAGGCGGATAGCCAAGGAAATCCAGAGGTGATTGTACCGGAAGTGGTTGAGGAGGACGAAGAATCGGAAATCCTGAGAGTTATCTTGTCCGATATTGGAGAAGAAGCGGATGTTCAGGACATTCTGTATTCAGATCAGAAAGGAAAAGTGAAAGATGATGAGATGCCAAACTGAATGAGACAAGGAAGCTGCTAATGGAAAGACAATAAAATATGGGAAAAAAGACAAAAACTGGTAGAACCAAGTAGGTGCTTAGAGCCTTGGGTTAAACAAACTAGTTGTGAAGTAGAAGAGGCTACGTCAAAAGACACTGTTCATTTCAACAAAAATGGCAAACACAGATAGTAGAAAAGGTAGATGTATATTTTTGAAAAGATGGTGTAAAATGTGTTTTTGTTGTACGGGATTACTAATGCTTCTGTGGGGTATACTAGCTCTGACGATCTCATTTAAAGTTACAATAGATAAAATAGAAGGACATAGTGAAAACAAAACTAATATAGAAAAGATTCAAAAGGTAGTTCCAACTAGAATAGATAGAAACTATTTGCATAAAGACAGGTCTATAACTGATTTTTCTAATAATGTATTTTCGAAATTGTTGTATGAATATGTAAAGACAATGGACGTAAGGGACTGCTACGTTTGTATGCAGTTACCTGCACCTGTTTCGGAGGGAGTGACTTATCACCACCTTCCAGTGACTTATGGAATAACTTTTAGTGTAAAAGCTAGTTTATTTTATCAAACTGGGAAATTAGAGTATTATTTTTCATATGTAGATAACATATTTTCACAAGTACCATCAATTAAAAAGCTAAACAAAGTAAAACCTGCAAAAGTATTAGGTGAATTTTTCTTAGAGTCTAAAGAACTAACATTAGAATATATATTTAAAAACAATTTGACTTGCAGTTTAAAGAAAGAAGACAAGACATTTTTAGATATGGTTGAAGAAAGGAGATTGAAAATGCAAAGGAAAGTATCTGAAGGAAAAGTGGAGAAGACAGTCTGGGATGTAGAAACGGAAAAACACTTGAAAGGAGAAGCTAGTCCAACTATGGCTTTAGATTGGCCTCAGAAAGAGAAGTTGTGTATTAGAAGGAATCAAACTGCATATGATAATTACTTTGTAGGTAATAGTGAGTACCATGATACATACCGAATCATGGGTGGATGGGGATTTAAAGGTGGAAATTATCCAGTTTGTCCTGGGTTATACTTTATTTGCGGGGACAAGGCGTATTATCGTTTGCCAGACCATTGTTTTCATATGGAAAGAGGAGAAGATGGTGTACATAATTTAGGTAGTTATTTAGCACGTAGGAAGAGAGAATCATGGTCAGAAATTGTGGGTGATATCTTTGGAGCATTGATACCAGCAGTGGGAATATCTCTGAATACAAACAAAATTAGAAGGCTTTCAACAGTAGTGGATCGCTTGTCAACAAGCACCGCTGGAGGATTTTAATTGGTAAACACTGAAATGGTTGCCATGCGTGCCATGGTAATGCAAAATCGACTTGCCCTTGATATATTATTGGCAAAAGAGGGTGGAGTCTGTGGAATACTGAAAGTTCAACATTGTTGTACTTACATTCCAGACGAAAGTAAAGATTTGAAAATTTATATTAAAAATATAACTGAACTGCATGATGAAATTGCACCACTGGAGGTTGAAGGTGTTTGGGAAAAGATTGGAAAGAAAATAGCTGCTATTAAGAATTTCTTAGTAAACCTAGGTAGTACCTTTTTAGGTAAAATTTTATTTCCATTAACATGTGTGATTTTCCTAGTATTAATATTAAGATTAGGGTGTCTTTGCCATAAAAAGATGAAAATTCAGAAAAAGTTAAAAAGAGAAAATTTAAGGAGAAAAGATAAGAAACAAGAAAGGGAGTTTGAAGAAATAGAATTAGAAGAAGTTAAGGATAATATGTATAAGACAGCAAAAAGAAAAGAGACTGGGGAAACTGAGTTATGAATAAAAGCAAGAACACACTTCGACTCATAAAAGTAATACAAAATTTTAATGGTGTGGTTATATAATCACCAAAGGGTGGATTGATGGAGCGGGTAGTACAACATTTTGTAGACCCCCCCCTTCTGCATGTTCATACTAATTAGAATTATCTATTAATGTGTTTGTGTGAAATTTAATCAACATTATTAATGTACGAAATATACGTGGGATTGGCATTTTGCATGGCTAAAATAATTTGTAATTAACATACGTACGCATACTAATACTAGAAAAATAGAATATCGCATGATATATGTTGCTTTTGTGACGTTATCGTAAGTTGCACCAGATGACATCACTGGGTAAATATGAATGCTTTAAATGTCGCTTTATGCTAGATAATTACAAGCACATAGGGGAATTAGTGAGGGTTTAACCTTTTATTCGTAATTTACATGTTTTAATTACTTTTTGTGTTTGTTTCCCTTAAGTTATCCTTTGGGCCTAAAATCAAGATGGCCGCCTGACATGCTCGACGCGATGGCCACCATTCCACAAGGTTTCAGGTGAAGTGTGCCTGTGCCAACCCCACGTACCAGTTGCCTCGTCATGACCCCAGAGTCAGTGTACCCAAGCAAGGTCACGATGGGATGCTTGCGAAATGTTCAAACAAAGGACTTATGCAAGGAACCGGATGGATCATGCCTGACGATACGACATCATGAACTGTGTGAAACTTCACCGGACGACCCCAACCAACCAATGGGATGAGCCCAAATTCTCAAAATTGTAACTTTTAGTCCTTATTTCCATCATATAAATGACGTTAGAATAGGTTTGTTAGTTCGTTGGTTGGCTTGCTGTTTGTTCATCTCTATCTCGTACTTCCCTTTTTTGCTGACGGAGACGACGGTGACGCTACGTGACGGATGTGTTCCTGAATCTTTGACAGACTGAATTGCTGCCCAACTTCTTGATGAACTAAAGACTTACGAAAATACATGGGCACTGATCGATATTTGCACGTCTCTGGTCCTTGATCCGATCTTTGGGACTGTAACGTGCTGACGAAATTTGGTGGCTTAGAGGACGGCCAATAGCCAGAATAGGTAATATGGTGTTCTGTGATTTGCGTAATGATTAATAAATTTACTAGATGGAACTAAAATTCTTGCATCATTTAAGATAAACAAAAATATTGATTAACAAGAAAATGTGTTTGGTCATTTATTGAAAGGAGGTAGATCAGGATCATTGAGAATGCTTTAGCTGGACTAAATCATCAATACCAACTCAACTAAATTGATCTGTCGATCACGTGGAAGGAGTATCTTGATGTTTAGGGTTAAGATGTGCAGTAATAAAGGGTATTAGATGTATAGAAATGTAAATAATTTTTCTCTCTAGGTTACTAGGTATTCCTTTCATATCAGCGCTTGGAAACAGTTATTCCTCCCATAAGTGCAGGCCAGTGAGAAGCGTAGTGTGAATGTTGGTGTTATGGGCCCCACCAATGATTGTACGAGTGGATGTGTTAATGTGATATTTGGTCTGTGACGAAGGGAGGATATATTAGGTACGGAGTTTTGTCTTGATTCCTGTTACCCAGATTTCCGCACTGCAGCATTACCTCAGGCAGTGGGGAAGATCTCGGTCATGTAGTTGTGTTGTCGCCCCCTGGAAGTGGAAGCGGAGTGGGCTGCTCCAACGTACGCTACTCCAGCGTAGGAGTATGAATAAATAGATCAGGCCCTAGGCGTGGTTCACTTGTGGGAAGACCAACCAGTCTGTCAGAACGGCAGCCCTCATCCTGGCACGTGGCAGCCGCCATAACCGCGGGCCTCCTCGACACAGGGCCGCTGCGAACCCAGCGGCACAGCACAACAGTCTTATGTCTGTACCGACTACTGCCTTTGATCTACACTACGGACAGCACTGCTCACAATTCAGATGTAGGGGCGATTGCAGATATCGCAGTCCAGTTCGCAAGACATGTTGCTCCCAGTGCGGCCCACCCAGACCACGCATCATCACAGGGTGCGCACACGCTGTGTGCTTCAGGTACTAATAGCTCACTGCACCATAAGTCATCGCCACGTGGCCTTATCAACACAGAATTCATTAGACAAAACACATTGCTCCCAGTGCGGCCCGCCGGGACCACGTCTCATCGCAGGGTGCGCACACGCTGAGTACTCCAGGTGCCACTAACTGTGCAGCTCAACTCAACACCACGTGGCTGTGCGCCCATCCTGACTGCTGCCTCCGCCCTACACTGGAGTTACATGGTTCACAATTCAACATTAGTAGCTACGCAAATTGTGTAAGAGACTATAATGGGTTAAGAAGACCAAATGCTCCCAATCTGTGCAGCTCAAGTCAACGTCACCTGCCTGTGGGCCTTTGCTGACCGCTGCCTCCGGCCTACACTGTGGAAGACTGGCGACACGTGGTGCCAACTAACCCTGGTCAACACAAGCCGATCCCACATGTGTAACTGTGTCCTGAGTCCTCAATGGCAGCGACCACAGCACCAGACTCCCAACGATCACCGAGGGGTATTTCCACATGGAAGACCGGCGACACGTGGTGCCACTGAACTTGTACTACGCAAGGTTTGTTTGGGTCACCAACGTATGCACGTGGTTGTGGACCCTAGCTCACCGCTACCTCTGCCCTACACTGTGGGCGACTGGCGACAAGCCGATCCCACATGTGGAACTGTGTCCTGAGTCCTGAATGGCAGTGACCCCAACTTCTTGCCAGCGACCCCAGCACCAGACTCCCTTCGATTAGTGTGGCGTATCTGCATATAGAACTCATCAATGTGGAAAGTATTGCAGACGAAAAGATAACGCAAAAGATAAATTTTACACAAACTGTCGATTTCCCTTTCCACGTCCAGTAATTTCCAAAGGAAGAGTGAACAGTTTTATGTCAGCAATGAGACATACCATCACTCGAAAATCACCCAAAAATACTTATAATTTAAAAAGAACAGAAGTATCGAAGTACAGTAATGATTACAATACAGAGATTTTGAAGATGTAAAATGCAAATATGAACATACAATATGATGCACATAACTCAATTGCTGTTTCTCACTATGTCACGTCATATATTACCAACTCTGAGAAAACAGAATTGAACGAAATGTGGGAAGAAATTTCACAGGAGAAGAAACTTAGGAAAAAAATTTACTCCTTCAGTTTGAAGATACTTTCACATCGAGAAATTGGATCCTACCAATGTTCGGATCGATAGACATCTGCAAGTTTATATTCAAAGTCAACAGGAACTATCTGGATAAGTCTAGGTTTTCCTGCTGCAGGAAATCGAGTTTTAATATAAATGTTATAAAACAAATTTGTGATGATATAGACTTACGTTTCTTTGCTAGTCAAGAGAACTGTACAGAAAATAACAGTTGGATATGTCTAGGTGTTGATCAACAAATGGAAAATAATACTGTTCTGAAGTTTGAAAAAGAAATAAAGTTTAAAGTAGTTTCGGGTGAAAATCTCAACTACGTTTCTATTTATTGCCGATGAACTCATTATAAAATTCAAACTAGGAATGTATATGTACTACCACTAACCCTGTTCAACACAAGTCGATCCTACTTGTGTAACTGTGTCCTGAGTCCTGAATGGCAGTCACCCCGAGTCTGTGGCAGTGACCACAGCACCACACTCCCTTCGATCACTGAGGCATATTATAATATGCAAGGCCAGCGACACGCAGTCTCACTAACCCTCTTTAACACAAGCCGATCCAACATGTGTAACTGTGTCCTGAATGGCAGTGACCCCAAGTCCGTGGCAGCAACCACAGCAGCATACTCTCTTTGATCAGTTAGACATGTTTCCATATGCAACGGCGGCGACACGTGGTGCCAATAACTCTGTTCAACACAAGCCGATCTCACATGTGTAACTGTGTCCTGAGTCCTGAATGGCAGTGACCCCAACTCCGTACCACCACACTCCCTTTGATCAGT
This sequence comes from Triturus cristatus, assembly GCF_964204655.1. Classification (NCBI taxonomy): domain Eukaryota; kingdom Metazoa; phylum Chordata; class Amphibia; order Caudata; family Salamandridae; genus Triturus; species Triturus cristatus. The sequence continues at coordinate 803,865,393 of NC_140592.1, read as the reverse complement.
GAGGGGTATTTCCATATGCAAGTACAGACTCCAGTAGGCAAGTAAGTATCACAGTCCTACACCCTACATATTATCCTTTTAGTATCCTTGCTTCAAGATTTTTTTTTAATATCAGTTATAGCTTTACTACAATGACCAAATTAATCTTCAAATGAAAACTAAAATGGAATAGCAGTCTACACTGCAGGCAGTACAGCTCGCAATTCCATTTTTAAATGCTAATTTCTAACAACAAGATTGTACTCAGAAAATACAACACTGCGTCAGTGTATTCTATACTTATTTCATCTTTTCATCATACGCCTATGCTGCACTCACTAGGGCTCCCAATGGAAATTATTTCTTCATTCATTAACTACAGAGTCCACTAGGCAAGTAACTATTACAGGCCTCAAATCTACATAATATCCTTTTAGTATACTTTCTTCTTGAATATTTTTAAAATCAGTTATACCTTTAGTACAATCACCAAATTCATTTTCAAGTACAAGCGAACACTCAGCAGTCTACACTGCGGGCAGCAGACCTCGCAATTTGAATTTTGGACACGTGGTGCCAACTAACACTGTCCAACACAAGCCGATCCCACATGTGTAACTGTGTCCTGAGTCCTGAATGGCAGTGACCCCAAGTCCATGGCAGCCACCACAGCAGCAAACTCTCTTTGATCAGTTAGACATATTTCCATATGCAGTGACCCAAAACTTCATGGCAGTGACCACACCACCACACTCCCTTCGATTAGTGAGGAGTACTTTCATATTGAAGGCTGAAAAGAACGATGGATTTAACCCAGATCACTTGACTGGGGGAGAATGTCCGCATTGTCAGCATTCCGTCCATCAATTGTTTGTTGTAACGCTTTTCGCCCTAAGTGGGATGGGTATTCCCAGACGTGGGACCCGTGCTCACTACGCCACTGGAGTCAAGCTATCCTGGCTGATGATGGCTGATAGCCAGAAACCGGTCCTAGGATGCTTGATTCCGGTCCAGGGAAGACATGGCTTGGCAGTTCGGGCTGGACTGTTCCCATGAGGCACAGGGTCAAGACTGATTTGCATATGGCCATGTCTAAACTGGGGTGGCGTAGTGGGCAAAAGAACGATGGATTTAACCCAGATCGCTTGACTGGGGGAGAATGTCTGCATTGTCAGCATTCCGTCCATCAATTGTTTGTTGTAACGCTTTTCGCCCTAAGTGGGATGGGTATCACCAGACGTGGGACCCGTGCTCACTACGCCACTGGAGTCAAGCTATCCTGGCTGATGACGGCTGATAGCCAGAAACCGGTCCTAGGATGCTTGATTCCGGTCCAGGGAAGACATGGCTTGGCAGTTCGGGCTGGACTGTTCCCATGAGGCACAGGGTCAAGATTGATTTGCATATGGCCATGTCTAAACTGGGGTGGCGTAGTGGGCAAAAGAACGATGGATTTAACCCAGATCGCTTGACTGGGGGAGAATGTCTGCATTGTCAGTATTCCGTCCATCAATTGTTTGTTGTAACCCTATAACTGACAGCTTAGGCCCACTATTTTAGGGCCAGTTAACGGCAACCCCGGACCCTCGCCAAAATGTATTCTCCACACAGCTGTGACGCAGCGGCCAGACCATCTGACTTTACAGCACAGAGCTCTTGCTTTGATCACCACCTCTACTCCCCCATAGGGGTGAGTACTTTGCGCTTTACAAATACTGTATTGATTTACCTTCTTACTCCCTGTACAACACCACCTAAGCACCATATACAAGTTGGACAAGTGTGGCACAGCGCCCAGAGGACAGCATAGCAAACACAGGCTCACGGTTTTATACCCGAGTCCAGCAGCAGCTTAATTTAGCAGCATGACACTCTAGGCAATATCTCACTTAATTTCCGTACCCAGCACTTTCAGACCAGTAGGGGTCAGTAGTTGACCGGCTTTACCCCGAGTCCGTCAGCAGCTCAGCTTACGCCCCCAGCACCTTCAGACCCATAGGAGTGAGTAGTTTGCACTTTACAAATACCGAATTGATTTGATACGTGCAAATTTACCTTCGCACTCCCTGTATAACACCCCCTAAGCACCATACACAAGTTACAATGTTCGAAACAAAAGTTCCTCTGAGTAGGTAAAACTACATACCAGAGCACATGACTTCACAGCATATGACACACTGTCTGGACTCACGCTTTCATCCCCGAGTCCGGCAGCAGCTCAGCCTAGCACCATGAGACTGTACACAATACCTCACATATTTTCCATACCCCAGGACTTTCAGACCAGTACGGGTCAGTAGTTCATCCTAGTAGGTATAAACACATGCTGACACTACTTCTACAAGTGTAGTGCAGCGGCCACGGCACATGACTTCACAGCATAAGACACACAATTTGGGCTCACGCTTTAATCCCCGACTCCCGCACCAGCTCACCTTAGCAGCATCAGACTCTAGGCAATACCTCACTTAATTTCCATAGCCCAGCACTTTCACACCGCTAGGGGTGAATACTTCGCTTCACACCCCGTCTATAGCACACCCTAAACACCCCACAGCGGTTACAGTGCTCCTACCCTCCTCTTTCCCACTTTTTACACCCTTTTTCCCCCTTACTCGCTTCGACAAAATTACAAAATGGCAGCCAACACTTCCTAGTTGCAACCGCTCGCAGCGCTCACAACCAATAAGCAGCAAGCTTGTGCTCATAACGCCTCAGCCAATCAGATGGCAGAATTCCCAAATATTGATATCTGTAAATTTAGATATTTCTCAAAAACTACTGAGGGGGTTTACACCAAATAAACAAAAGCGTGCTTTCTAGACCAAGACTCTTCTCCCTGCCAAATTTGGGGTAATTCTGTTCACCCGTTCGACCTGTAGCCTTGTCTAAAGTTTCCTATGGAAATTAACATGGAGAAAACACGTTTTGGGACACCCCTTTTTTCTCAGCCCCCCCTTGATGAATCACCCCCAAACTTGCCACATAGGAGCTGATATGAACAAAGAATTAGTTTGGAACATTTCATGAAGATTCATCAAACGATGCCAAAGTTAAAAGCAAAACAAAAAATGATCTTCCTATGGAAACTTGGTCCTAACTAGAACTACTTACTGGCGACCGTCAGTAGGTAATATATATATATATATATATATATATGACTTTCAAGAAGTCTTCATCAATCTGGTTTGGCGCCAAAATACAAACAGATTGAATAGCCCTTCCCATTGAACAACTTAATAAACATAGAAAGCATACTCTTGTGCATGCAGTCAACGTGCAACTCAGAATGCTCCATACCATATTGTACTACAGCTAAAAAAGCAGCGTTATTGCAGGTAAGATGTAAAATCAATACAATACATTGCATAATACAATATTGAGTTTTAGCTGGAAATATCGTTATGGCAAATAGTATCAGTAATTAAATGCACATGTAAATTCTACAAACATCCACCATGGTAAGAAATTGGCTTTTAAACTTTGCACCGCCAAACACATCAACCTGTATTGCCAAATTTACAAACGTATGTAAAACATACTTTAAAAATAATGCTGCTAAATATCACTGATTGTCCTGAACTAATGACTGCCATTGTCCCGTTTCAGCTCTCCCGAGCTAATAACCCAGCCTTCGAAATGTGACCTCTGACCATAATTGCAGAAACTGTTGTGTTACTACTGTTCTCATAATAACACGGTTGTTGTATTCAAGCTTCCTGCGGCACCAGGAGCGGATAACTGAACTTCACCATGGGGCCCCAATATATGCAGAGAGTGATGTACTCACTCAAAACCAAATTGCAAGCATGTGCTATGTAACTCCACGGAACTACCGTTCCCATAATGCCACAAAATAGCCAACAGAATAGCAGGCAATCTGCACTGTAAGTTCTTACTGCCAGGTCAATGTCACTGATTGTGTTCAAATAGTAGCTGCCACAGTATCAATGTCCGCATCACAAGTGGCCAGGGCAAAGGCAAATGTCAATATATCTAATGGTGACAGCAAGCATTTATTAAATAAAGTAAAGGTATGGCACAAAACTCGGGGTTGAGGGGGACCCATGGACAAAGTGATACTGCCAAAACAACCTCACCGCATCAGCATCGGCGTCAGCAGTGCCCAGTTACCGGGTGGCGCCAGTATTCCGGGCAAGGCATTTCTTGCTTGAGAGAACATGGACCCCATGCTGGCAGTTGCAAGAACCACCCGCTACGAGACCCTGGTCTCCCGCCGCAGTCATCCTCATTCCTCATCCTGGTTAACCCACGGGGGCTCCCCCAATAGCACTTCCGTACTCCTACAAAACTGTCCGGTCTGAAGGGAGAGCCACAAACAACTGGTGTTCCGTATTAAAGCGTGTCGACCGCTCACGCTGCATCAAATGAAAAACAAAATCCAGCTCCCTCAGAAACTCTATGGCAGAAGGCACGGACTCAAGGTGTTAAAATTCAGCATTAATTTATTCAGCCAGGTTGCCCTCAATCCCAGAGGCAAAGAGATACGCGTTTCGACTTTCAAGAAGCCTTCATCAATCTGGTTTAGCGCCAAAATACAAACAGATTAAATAGCCCTTCCCATTGAACAACTTAATAAACATAGAAAGCATACTCTTGTGCATGCAGTCAACGTGCAACTCAGAATGCTCCATACCATATTGTACTACAGCTAAAAAAGCAGCGCTATTGCAGGTAAGATGTAAAATTAATACAATATATATATATATATACTTTCGCCCAAAAATTCGAGTCAGTTACAAGACAAGCATTGGTTAGTAAAATACCACCAGTCCGTGCACAAGATCAAGATGACGTGGTCACGTCGGATACAGACCTAAGTTCAGCAGTCAGTAGTCTGGACTCGGATGAAGGCAGTTCGTTAGTCCAGCGATCACAACTCCAAATAAACTTTACCCCATCTGAGGAATTGGGGTTTATAATAGAGGACCGCAGACACACGCTGAGGCCGAGGTTACCTCAGAAAGCAAATGCCACAAGCGGAACGAGCGCCACAAACAGAGGCGCAAGTGGAGGCGGCATCAAGAGAGGAAAAAGAGGGAGGGGGAACCAATGCCCAGACCATTAAACCCCAGTAGTGACACCACTACTAACACCACTACCAACAGAGAAATTAATTTGACCAATATTGATCTCAATGCTGCTGAAACTCAACTTTTGGCTTTGGGACTTTCATTTTGTTTTAAATATGTGCAATCACGCATTGATGTGTTCAAGTTTATAAGAAAGCTAAAATTAATTAAATTCTGCAAATTGAACAAAGCGAGTGATACTGCTACCTCGATCATTGCTGAGAACCAACCGAGCATGCAATTTCAGGCTTCTTATGTTCCTACTTTAAAAACCATGTACACATTGGCAGGACAATCTGACGAATTCACTCCTAGCACGCAAGATGAGCTCCAGCAAATGGGCATTGCTAGTGCGAGTGCAGCACAAAGCCCTTTTCACCCACCATCTACGTTTATCCCCGTGATGCCGAAAGATGCCATTGACATCTTTGGGGAATGTGTCATTGAAGATCTGAAGGTGCTCAATAGAACTATTGCTCAAAAGACCAAACACAGGAGTTATGCTGAACAACAATACTCTAAACTTATGCGAAAGATCAGTGACAACAATAACATAATAGTGAACAAGGCCGATAAGGGAGGCAATATAGTGTTATGGCCCCGTGATGTCTATCTGAAGGAAGCTATGAGGCACTTGAGCGATCCCATGTGCTACAGGAAAGCTTTGTTCCATGAATTGAAATTGGTAAAGGATCATGTGTTCAAGGAGTTGGTACAATGGAAGAGAGAAGGCTTAATCAGCAAAGATGAATATAACTTTTTAAAGACAGATCATCCTATAACCCCGACGTTGTATTTTATTCCCAAGGTGCACAAACAAGTAATTCCTGTGCCAGGTGGACCTATAATCTCAGCACAACGTGGGTTACTAGAATTCATGTCCAAGCATGTGGATTTCTTTCTTCATGAATACATAGAGAGCCTTCCATCCTATATTAAAGACACTGCCCACTTTCTGAGCAAGTTAAGAGAAGTTATTTGGAACAATGATTGCTATTTCATAGTCATGGACAAATGCTCATTATACACGAGTATTAATCATCATGATGGGTTAAATGCTATACGACAGTTTCTTTCAAACAGAAGTGTGAGCTATAATCAGCATAACAAAATGTTGTTAAAAATGATTGAAATGTGTTTGACGAATAACTTCTTTTTTTTCAATAAGGAAGTGCACCAGCAATTGCGGGGTGTGGCTATGGGGGCATGTTTCTCCCCCAGCTACGCGTGTTTGCACGTTGGTTAGTGGGAGAAACATTTCCTCGGGCACACACATGGGGACACACTTGCTAAAAACTTTATTAAGTGGTGGCATTTTATAGACGACGTATGTGTAATTTGGCAGGGATCCAAAGAGTCAGCACAAAGTTTTGTTGAGGAAATCAATAACAATAATCTGAATCTCAAATTCACTGCTACTATGAGCAATGAAAAAGTTGAATTCTTGGATGTTGAGATATATGTTAAAGACAATACCATACACACTAAATTACATAGAAAGGCTACAGCTGGGAATTCGACGCTACATGCAAGCAGCACCCACCCCAGACACCTCATCAAAAGCATCCCCTATGGGGAGTTTTTAAGAATTAAGAGAATTTGCAGCAACAATAGTGACCTAGCTATTTGTTTGAATGACTCAGTGCAGAGGTTTGTGGCACAAAGTTACAGATTGAGCGATTTACAGATTGCTCTTTCTAAAATACATAACAAAGATAATGACCCATTGAGGTCACATAATGAGGATTGTACAGCATCAGAGAGTATAAAGGAATCGGAAACCAAAAAGTCAGTGGTCAGGCTTATAACTACTTTTAGTTGCCAAGAGAAGCAGGTCAGAAAGATTATAAATAGGAATTGGTCTATTTTAAAGTCTGACATCACACTTGCCCCGGAGTTAGATGTATTGCCTGCTATCACTTTCAGAAGGGCACCCTCTATGTGGGATGCTCATGTAAAAACTAGTCCGGAAGTAATTGAAACTGGACATTGACTATCTAACAGAACAGGTTTTTATAAGTGTAGTTCCTGTAGGGCATGCAAATTTGGGGTAAGTAAACAGGAATTTTTTGATGCTTTCTCCCCTACCCCATGTAAAATCAAAGGACTATTTACATGTAAGACAGACCATGCTATTTATGTACTGGAATGTACGTGTCATCTACAGTACATAGGAAGTACCAAGCTTCAGGTTTTTAACCGTATCCTGCAGCATCTACGTGCAGTTGTCAATTTGGAGTCTACTTATCCGGTTGCACGTCATTTCAAATTAGTGCATCAGAACAACTTAAAAGACCTCCATTATTTTGTATTTGACGCAGTTCTGAGATCAATAAGGGGAGGAAATAGAGAGACAAAATTGCGTCAATTAGAGAGTCAATACATTTTACAGTTAGACACTAAAATGCCGAATGGCCTGAACACCAGGGAAGATTTGTACAATTTTCTTTAAACTGGAGACTCTGAGCTGCTATACACGTAACAGGGATTTCCTTTTATATATAATATTTTATGCTAATTTTTGTTGGGATTTTAGGCCTTACTTTTATTGGATTTTAACTGGTTTTGCTAGATTTCTGGTTTTACTGGTTTTTATTCGGTGTCTGTGGGGTAGTGGGATCCGACAATTGTTGGTCAATTGCAGACAATAGTATATATAAGTATCATATGGTTCATTCTTGTAGTTAGGATGTATATTTCTTACATGGAGAATCTTACAGTGTTGAGCTCAGCTTTTTTTGCACATATTTAATGTATGATTGTTTTTGCACAATCTATGCTAATTTTTGCACAGGTAGTTTCCATGCACTAGCTCTTTCTGTCCATAGTATAGTGGCATTACGTTTTCTAGCACATAGACATGTTTTTGCATTAGCACTTTATACTGATGACATTGAAATTCTTAGCGTCTATTCTATCCATTCTATTACTTTTATTCAATAGTAATTAGCGAGTTTCCTATGCTTTTAATAGTTGACTTGCATTCTTATCACTAGTGGGTTATCATACACTTTTATCTAAGTTTATGACACAGGAATTTGCACTATGTACTTTAATATAACATCAGACATAGGTTTTTAGACTTAGGTGATTGGTTATCCTATATGTGAATACTTATGACACCCGTGCGTCACCCCATCATTCAATCTCAAAGCAGAGATAATGAGATGCACTCTAGGACAAGAAATGTAATTTTGTTTGCATTTGGACTTCTTAAATCCTGCTTTAGATCCCTCCACTGTAGTGGTGGGGTATTATCATTTACACCAGAGAAATGGAGTAAAATTACAATCATATGCTGTATGCTGCACAGTGTTGTTTTGCATTGACGTGTGGCCATGCTAGAAGATCTAGACAAGCCAGATTATAGCTCAAGTGACCAAGAGATTAGCACAGATGGTATATAGGCCATAAGACATTTACTACTAAAACTGCTGCATTACTATTCTGCTACTTCTGAAGTCATTGCTAACCTGCTAACTTATTCATCTGATACTAAACACGGTATATTAATATATTTATAATAGCAACTACACCACTAAACTCATTAATATGCCGAGACCAATTGGCATTGCCAATGCTTGTTTTTCTTTATGCTTCCCGGATGTGCCGGGGGGATATACATATATATTTGGGGGGAGGGGGTGCCGGGGCATGCCCGATTATAGGTAGGGGGATGAGGCTGTGCAGCATCCCTCCATTGGCCGATTTTGGCAATGGGTATCCCATTCCCCGGTGTCCGGCCTTCAAAATAAACTGGGGGGGACACACTGGCCCCCTCCCAGGCTGATTTAGGCCCCGGCAGCCCCCCTCCCTGGGTCGATTTCTGCCATTTGAGATGCCATCAGTGATGTCATTGATCAGGTCAAGAGTGATGCAATATGTGAGTTCATAAGCAGTGCGTTGTGGGGGTGTAAGTTATAGTTAGCTCAGGTAACTATAACTGTAGAATCTTTATGGTTTTGTGCAAGTGAAATATGAGCCTAAATATAAAGTCCTGTAACCTTTGTTTTTTTAGTGACTTTCTAAGGTTTTTAAATTGTATTTCCTAACTATAACGTCCCTGTAACCTTTGTTTTTTTCATTGACTTTTTCAGTTCTTTTTTTCATTTCTATCCCCTAACTATAACGCCCTTGAAACCTTTGTTTTTTTAAAGTGAATTTCAACATATTTTAAAATGTTATTTCATAACTATAACAGACCCTGTAACCTTTAGTTTTTTTAGTGGATTTCTATGGCTTTTTAGTGTTATTTCCTAACTATAACGTCCCTCTAACCTTTATTTTTATAGAGAATGGGTCTGTAAGTGAGTGCATGAGTGCCTGAGTAGGTTTTTAATTGGGTGTGAGAGTGTCTAACTGCATCTGTGAGAGCGATCATGAGTTGGTCTATGATTGTGATTGAGTGAGTAGGTCTGTGAGTGGGTGTATGATTGGATCTGTGAGTGGGTGTATGAGTATTTGAGTTGGTCTGTGAGTGGGTGAGTGAGTCTATGAGTGGGTCTGTGAGTAGGTACGTGAGCCACTGAGTTGTTCTAGGAGTGGATGCATGATGTGTCTGAGTGGGTCTGTGAGTGGGTGTGGCAATCTCTGAGTAGGTCTGTGAATGAGTGCATGAGTGGGTCTATGAGTGGGTGCATGAGTGTGTCTGTGATTGGGTGTGTGAATCTCTGAGTGGGTATGTGACTGGGTTTGTGAGTCTCTGAGTGGGTCTGTGAGCGGGTGCGTGAGCCTCTGAGTGGGTACAAGAGTGTTTGAGTGGGTCTGTGAGACGGTGCATGAATGTCTGAGGGGGTCTGTGAGTGGGTGCATGAATGTCTGAGGGGGTCTGTGAGTGGGTGCATGAGTGTGAGTAGGTCTGTGAGTGTGTTCATTAGTCTCTGACTGGGCTGTGAGTGGGTGTGTGACTCTCAATGGGTCTCTGAGTGGGTGCATGAGTGTCTGAGTAGGTCTGTGAGTGGGTACATGAGTATCTGAGTGGGGCTGTGAGTGGGTGCATGAGGGTCTCAGTGGGTCTATGAGTGGATGCATGAGTCTGAGTGGGTCTGTGAGTGGATGTGTGACTATGAGTGGGTCTATGAATGGGTGCATGAGTGTGTGAGTGGGTCTGTGAGTTGTGCATGAGTGCCTGAATGGGTCTGTGAGTCGGTGCAGGGACATCTGAGTGAGTCTGGTACTGTGTGTATTGCTGTGTGAGTGAGTGTGCCTGTATATATTTTTTTTACAGCAAGGTTTTCAACTCCACCTCAATGCTTCATGGGGGCCGCGCAGAGCATCGCAATGGATCCGCAACTCCAACCACATGGAAAAAATAATAATTTGGGCTATTTTCATACTCATAAGTCCCTCAGAGACCCCTACAATGCACCCATGTGGTCAGGGTAGACGTACCCTGACCCCTTCTAGAATTTCCAATCTATATTGCCGTCCTCCATGTCACGGGCCCCTGTTTACAAAATTGCAGCCTTAACTTTCTCCCCAGGTTGCAGCCAGCCAATCACAGAACTTCTCCTGGGTTGAGGGTTCGCGAAGCTCTGCATAGGCGTCGCAAAGGAGCCGCGTACCTAGATATACAAATTTGGATTTCTTTTACTATCTCAAAAACTACAGAACAGATTTACATCAATTCTGAAATAGGTCGCCTTCTGGACCTACATCTAGCTTTCTGCCAAATTTGGTGCAATTCCGTTCAGCGATACGGGTTGTAGTCATGTCTATAATTCCTATGGAAATTACCATGGGAAATGCACATTTTTTGACCCCAACTTTTTCTCGGCTCCCGCTTGACGGATCATCCCGAAACTTTCCATGCACAACTAGAATAAACAGTGCACTTTTTGGGAACATTTTGTGAAGATTTGTCAAATTGCGCCAAAGATAAAGGTAAGTGAATAAATGCTTTTCCTATGGAAACTAGGTCCTAACTATAACTACATAGTGGCGACCGTCTGGTGGTCTTTATATATGCCAAAGACAGAACAGATATAGAAATAATACTAAAGAAGTTAATCCTACCTTTGTGTCTGGCCTGACCTCATTTTTGCTTCTCAAAATCTGGTCACCCTATTGGTAAATGATGAGAAGAAAGCCAATGGTCTGCATTTCACTGGTCATACGGAACTCACACCCACCCTACCTGCAGAGGGCACATTACATATCCACATGGCTATTCCCACATTAATGAATCAGAAATCCACTTTAGGAAGGCATGCGCCACATCCATTCTGATTGGCCAGCAAAACCTCTTCTTCAAGCTCATGTTACAGCCATTGAGAATAAATGGTCCTTTGACCCATTAGAATTGGTCTCTGTATTTAGACTGTCCCAAGTGTCTGCTGAACAGCAAGGCACAATTGATGTGGATCTCCATTCCTTCCTGCACTACTGTGAGATCAATGAAAATGAATGTTGTCCTGTGCAGGATTGGTGGAGCTGTGGGCACCACACAGTGGTCTGTGCCCTGCAGCATAACTTTGCTGTCTTCTATGTTCATAGATGGATTTTCAGATCCTGGAAATGACAACTGTGTGTGTAGTAATCTGCACTCAGCCTACCCAGACAGGCAGATTCCACCCATCAATATTCAAGTGGTGCCAGCCTTTCAATGGTGCTGCTCAACCCCTACTAGCTACCCAGAGGCACCAGGTTGTCTGAAAAACAGAACCTTTCCTGAAAGACCTGTCCAATTCAACCTACAGCAAACCACACCAAGTACTTTGGAGATTTTTCCTCTAGTCGAAACCACCTTTTGTGAAGAACTGAGATCAAATCATATGTTTCAATAAACAGTTACTTGAACCATATTATAAATAATTCTGTTTCCAGCAATCGTTCAATGTCACTAACTTTTTGTGTGAGATTTGTGATTTTATTTCCTATACTGTTTGTGCAGTGGAGTAGAGGAAAGGTTTATTTCACATTGGGTGTTTAACTATTCTTTATGTTGCTATAAGGCTCAGCTTATTGAAAGGAATAGTAAAAGGATCAGTTCTATGCAAGATGTATATTTATAGTGCATGAAGCCATTCAGTGTGGCAGCTTGGTCATCAATAGCTATAGTAATAATAGCAGAAGTAATCATAATAGTAGTAGCAGTACTAATAGAAACAATATTAATTAATAGTGTTACACTTTTACTTTTATTGGTGTTATTAGTATTCTTGTTATTATTATTATAATAATAACACATTTTTACATAATTGTTATAAAACATTTGCATAGCACACTCTGCAAGTTGAATTGTCTCTTGGAGCTAGTATCCTTCTCGATGGAGCACACTGTTTGGCCTCAGAAGAATGAAAAACTGATCGTGCCCTGATGGGATTCGTTCCTATGACCGCTAGATAACATACAGCTCCCTGCAGCACAGGAACACACCCAAAGAGTTTTTTCGCTGGTTTAATGACCCATACACCTTTTAGATGCACAATTGTCAATCTGAAGCTCCAAGACCAATCTGTATGACAGCACCAAACTATGGAGTGGTGCACTACCCAGGTGGTCAGTTCAATAAGTATGTTCACTTGTGAAGTTGTATCAAAAATCAGTTCTTTATTTTCACAGTCATACGACAAAACTGAGTTCCAGCCAACACGTTTCGTTCATTAAACGGATTGGGACACACCCAGGATTTCTACCCTCTCAGACCCACGGACCTTGGCCCTTATCAAGGAGACCACACCCGAGCCATGACTACAGACAACCGGCGGACTGACTCTTGGTTGTAACTTTTCAAGACAAGCTCAATGTAGCTGATTCGCACTACGCGACCACAGGACACGGCTGTAGAAAGAACTTTTCTCCTCGCAGCCCCACCAAACAACAATCGCCCTGAAGAAGTTCATTGCTTAATGAACAAAACGCGTTGGCTGGAACTCTGCTTTGTCAGATGACTTTGAAAATAAAGAACTGATTTTTGATACAACTTCACAAGTGAACATACTTATTGAACTGACCACCTGTGTAGTGCACCACTAAATATTTTGGTGTAGTTCTCTCTTTGCTTAGCAGTTGGCACCCAAGAATGGCAGGTGCAGGAGTTGCATGAGCACACCAACCCGAAATACCTTTGGATCTACCACACAGGGAATATAGCAGGGAAGTGTGGCTATCCCGGTCCGCCGTTGCTCGTCTTGTCCCATTCAATCTGTATGGCAGAAATGAAAATCTACTTAAGTCTATATTACCCCACTTTTATGATGTCCACAACACCAGGTGTGTGTAACAGCGCATAGGAGGGGAGACGGGGGAACAATGCCACGGCGCACGAGAACACGCTGTGGACGCTAGGGAAACTACAACACCCAAGCACCCCTGCGGAACGCCGGGAAACGTGATGACGTACCATCCAGGGAGCGCTCAAGAGCTTCCGGAGACGCCGCCCGGGTGCCGATTACTTTGGATCCGGTGCAGTGCTGTGGGGCCGACGTGGCGGTGAATGCTGGTAATCTCTCCTCAAACCGCTGTTTCGATTAACAGCACTGGGTGGCAGGGCAGGACCTCGCCCCTTAGTTGCTCCGTTGGGGGAACCCGCTATCGGGGTTCCGTGCGGAGCAACCTTCCACCTGCATGAAGAGAGGATTCCTTTGTGGCAGGTCAGACCTATGTTTTCTATTCTGATGAACGCTACGAACAGCGTTTAACTGTTTATTCTTCCTACGCTGTCGCTCGTAGTGAGAGTGAGCTGGGGGTCGGGTTATCGATCCTTAGGAATTGCCATTGACACTTTGAACAGGAGGAGGAAGACCCTCCCTTCGAAGTAAAACAGGATGTATGACGTTACAACGCACACTTTTACAACGCATGCACTTACAACGCATTTTTTACAACGCATAATCCATTACAACGCATGACATTACAACGCATGACACTACAACGCATTTTTAAAAACTACCTTTACAACGCATTTCCATTACAACGCATAATACCTTTACAACGCATACCATTACAACGCATAATATTAAATTGCATTTAAGGTAAGTATTAGATAGTATAGGGGTAAAAGTTACTTTTCTAACTCCAGGGGGTGCAACAGTAGGGTAAGTGTTGGATAGTATAGGGGTAAAAATTACTATTCTAACTCCAGGGGGTGCAACAGTAGGGTAAGTGTTGGATAGTATAGGGGTAAAAATTACTATTCTAACTCCAGGGGGTGCAACAGTGGGGTAAGTGTTGGATAGTATAGGGGTAAAAATTACTATTCTAACTCCAGGGGGTGCATCAGTAGGGTAAGAGTTGGATAGTATAGGGGTAAAAATAACTATTCTAACTCCAGGGGGTGCAACAGTAGGGTAAGTGTTGGATAGTATAGGGGTAAAAATTACTATTCTAACTCCAGGGGGTGCAACAGTAGGGTAAGTGTTGGATAGTATAGGGGTAAAAATTACTATTCTAACTCCCGGGGGTGCAACAGTAGGGTAAGTGTTGGATAGTATAGGGGTAAAAATTACTATTCTAACTCCAGGGGGTGCAACAGTAGGGTAAGTGTTGGATAGAATAGGGGTAAAAATTACTATTCTAACTCCAGGGGGTGCAACAGTAGGGTAAGTGTTGGATAGTATAGGGGTAAAAATTACTATTCTAACTCCAGGGGGTGCAACAGTAGGGTAAGTGTTGGATACTATAGGGGTAAAAATTACTATTCTAACTCCAGGGGGTGCAACAGTAGGGTAAGTGTTGGATAGTATAGGGGTAAAAATTACTATTCTAACTCCAGGGGGTGCAACAGTAGGGTAAGTGTTGGATAGTGTAGTGTAATATTATGCGTTGTAATGGTATGCGTTGTAATGGTAGTATGCGTTGTAATGGAATGCGTTGTAAAGGTAGTTTTTAAAAATGCGTTGTAGTGTCATGCGTTGTAATGTCATGCGTTGTAATGGATTATGCGTTGTAAAAAATGCGTTGTAAAGGTAGTGCGTTGTAAAAGTTGCGTTGCAAAGGTTGTTCCCCAGTAAAACATTACCCTGAGTTCCTATTTCCAAGGAACGCGACATTGTAACCAATCAGGCTTATGCGTGATGCAAAATAAGGCGATACAGAGAAAGCCTAAGCCCTGATAGGGAACAACATTTATATTTTGGTTTATGTGAGCTGGATGAGAGCAAGAACCTCCCAAGACGCATTGTGGATATGAGTGGAACCATCCCTACCGTTTGCTGAGTGGGTGTACGCGAGCAACTGGGAAATGATCTATATGTTTGTTATGTCTTCCCAAGCAGGGGATCAGTGAGTGAGCGGACGGAAGCCTCTACGCTCCCCTGTTATATGCCTATTCTTTGTATCTCAGTGGTAGGTCGAGACTGCATCTGTAACTCCTTCTCAAGGCTGCCACTCATGTGTTAGAAGGGTGTGATCTGTAGTTAATGCACCTTTCTTTTTTTATGCGGTTCTGAGCACTACCCCACGCTGCATTGAGTACCTGCCTCGGCATCACTGTTATTTTTCTTTACAGGTACGCGAGGTTCCCTAGAGGTGGAGGGGAGGGCACAAAAAGGAAGGATAGGAAAGCATAGTGGATTCTAGTGCTGATATCTGTCTTCTTCTCTCTACAGGTCTCCCTCCCCACTGTCCCCATCCTTTGCTTCCCCCGCTTGATCACCTCATGGAGTCTGTGTATATCTGATCAGACCGTGGGGGTGTCGAGAGGTGGACCCCTTAGAGCAACGTACGATCCTGAGGATTCCTGGCCACCACAACAGAGTAATCGGCCCACGAATTCTATCCTCCCGGTCGTACGTTGAGCTATGGCGACCTTAGAGGACGTTCTTGCTGCTTTGCACATAGTCCAGGCAGAGTTAGTAGCTTCCCGTGCAGAGACTGCAGCTTTACAAGCCACGGTCGATAGAATGCAGAGGAACCCTTTCAGTGCAGGCGTTCCCGTCTTGTCGCACTCGGCTCCCTTGGTGGTAGAAATACCCACTCCCGTTCCTTTAGCCTCACCAGAGCGGTTCCATGGCGAAGGTAGCAAGGTACAGGTCTTCATTACCCAGGTTATGCTGCATTTTTCCTGTAAGCCCAAGGCCTTCACAACCAATCATGCAAGAGTGGCGTTCCTGATTTCTTATCTGGCAGGGGATGCTGCCCAATGGGCGGTTCCTCTAGTGAAACAAGATGACCCCCTGTTGTACGACTGGGATTCGTTTCTCAGGGACTTTGAGAGAACCTTTAACCAAAGAGCGGCCACTCTCTCGGCTGATAAAGACTTATTAGAACTACGACAGGGGAACAGGGATCTTATCTCTTATCTCAATGACTTTCGGAGGCTGATCACCGAAACTGAATGGCCTGAGGCCAAACAAGCGGCCCTCTTCCACCGTGGCTTGAGAGAGGAGATGAAAGACGTGCTGGCCCAAATCGAACCCCAACCTGCAACGTGTGAGGATCTTATCACATTAGTGCTTCGATTGGACCATCGCCTGAATGAAAGAAAGGGGGAAAACAAACGGAAAGACAGAAGTTCCTGGCACTTCGAAACACCACGGTCTTCCGCCCCTTCGAGCGTCTCCCGACCAGAGCCGATGGAAGTGGGGGCTGTCCGGTCCACACTCACCAGCGAAGACAGAGAGTTCCGACGAAAGAACGGTCTCTGCATTTATTGCGGGAAAAAAGGACATTACATTAAAGAATGTACTCTGCGAAACAAAGCCCCGCACACTGACACTCGCAGATAGCTGGCTGCTACCTCTGAAGCGTGATCGGGAAACGAGCAGGCTTGGCAATGGGAGAAGGGAATTCTTCAAGCATAACCTATATCCCTTCCTTGAGCGATAATTCCCCGACTTTCCAACAACATTTTTTCCTTAACCTCTCTTTATGGATTAATGGCGAGTGGTGTCAAGTAAAGGCAATGTTGGATTCCGGAGCTACGGGATGTTTCATAGACCAAAGACAGGCCTCCCAAATAGGTCTGGAACTACAAGAAAAAGAGACCCCAGAAAAGGTGTTTGCAGTCGACGGGAAACGTCTAGCTGCTGGTCCTATCCGTTTTCAGACGAAAGCCGTGGACGTCCGTCATGAGCTCGGTCACGAAGAAAGGCTCACATTTAATGTAATTCAAGCCCCCCAATATGGGATAATATTGGGGTTACCATGGCTGAGGTTACATAATCCTCAGGTAGATTGGGTGGATAACACCGTTCTATTTACCTCTGACTATTGCTCCGTACATTGTAGACCCCCGCATCAGCGACCATTGCAGTGTTTGGCAGTCATCTATCACGTAGCAACCGCAGCCGAACACCCGGTTACGTTACCCAGGGAATTCCAGGATTATGCGGAAGTCTTCAATGAGGAAAAGGCTGAGACGCTTCCTCCTCATCGGCAATACGATTGCCAAATCGATTTAGTGCCTGGGGCGGTGGTACCCACCAGCAGGGTGTACACACTCACTGAACCTGAGAACACCCATCTTCAAGCCTACTTGGATAAATACTTGGCGCTGGGGTTCATCCGTAATTCCATGTCTCCTCCGGCTTCTCCTTTGTTTTTTATCCCCAAAGCTAATGGCGAATTGCGCGCCTGTATTGACTTCCGAGTGATAATTGCTATAACAATAAAGAACCGTTATCCTCTGCCATTAATCCCGGTGTTATTGGAGCAGGTGCAAAAGGCCGTTATATATACCAGGTTGGATCTTAAAGGGGCCAACCATTTAGTCAGAATGCGAAAGGGCGACGAGTGGAAAACGGCCTTTAAAACACGTTATGGACTATTCGAGTATCTCGTCATGCCCTTTGGACTGTGCAACGCGCCTGCGGCGTTTCAATTCTTTCTTAACGATGTCTTACGCCAATATCTGGATCATTTCGTCATCGTGTATATCGACGACATCTTGATATACTCCCCCACAGTAGAGAGTCACGTCACTCATGTGCGCACCATACTACAGACCTTGCAGACACACCATCTTTACTGTAAGATAAGCAAGTGTGAGTTCGGGGTCTCTACCGTGGAATTCTTGGGCGTGATGTTGACCCCGAGGGGACAGGAGATGTCCGAAAGAAAGGTAGCGGCGGTGAAGGATTGGCCCGTTCCCACGTCGGTCAGAGAAATCCAATGCTTCCTTGGGTTTGCCAATTTTTACCGTCGATTCATTGGAGGGTTCTCTGGTTTGGTCACTCCGTTAACCCGTTTACTACAGAAAAAGGTTCCTTTCCAGTGGACCACGGACACTCAAAAAGGATTTGATGCGTTGAAGAAGGCCTTCATCTCTGCCCCGGTCTTGGTACATGCTGATACCGAACAACCGTTCATAGTGGAGGCGGACACCTCGGATCACACGGTTGGAGCGGTGTTGTCACAAAGACATCCCGATACGGGGCAGTTGCACCCAGTGGCGTTTCGCTCCCGTAAACTTCACCCAGCGGAACGCAATTACACCATTGCTGAAAAGGAGCTTCTGGAGATTAAAGATGCCTTGCAGGAATGGCGTCACTACCTTATGGGAGCCAAGCATGTGGTTACGGTGTTCACCGATCATCGCAACCTACAGTTCATGACAGCAGCAGGACACCTTTCGCCACGACAATTGCGATGGACCCTGTTCTTTGCGGAATACAACTTCGTGGTTACGTACAGACCCGGAAAAGACAACAAAAAGGCTGACGCCCTAACCCGCCAATCTAGCGCTCCTCTACCAGTAGAAAGCACCAAAACATCCATCATCAGCCCTCTCCAGGTCATCGGCGCGACTATCACGGTACCCTTCCTGAAGAGCATCGCGCGCTGCATGAAAACAGACAAGTGGAAGACATGGTTGGCCCAACACCCGGAGTGGAAACTGAAGAACGGGTTGCCTCTTCGTGGAAAACAACTGCTGGTTCCAGTCCCGTCTTTGAGAAAACGTATCTTCCCTTCCCAGCGCCGGACATAACGGCGTAGAAAAGACCGTGGAGAAAGTACAACGCCAGTTTTTGTGGCCCACGACCTCCGTTTATGGATCAAGGAGTGTTTGGTATGTGCCCAGATGAAGACGTCACATACATGTCAAGCAGGACTCCTCCAACCCTTGCCCACCCCTGAGAAGCCTTGGCAAAATATCTCAGTGGATTTCATTACAGGCATGCCACCAGATAAAGGGCACACGGTGATCCTAGTGGTCGTTGATTATCTGACAAAAATGGCCCATTTCATCGCATGCACAACTCTTCCCACAGCAGGTCAGCTCGCCCATGTGTTGCTTATACATGTGGTACGTCTCCACGGATTGCCACAGAGGGTCGTTTCAGACCGAGGGTCCCAGTTTACAGCCAAATTCTGGAGGGTCTGGTGTGCAGCTTTGAAAATAACCCTGAATCTGTCCTCAAGTTTTCACCCTCAAACAGACGGCCAAACGGAAAGGGTTAATCAAACTTTAAAACAATACTTGAGGTGCTACGTGGACCAGGTCACAGAAGCATGGGTTGACAGTCTATGGCTAGCCGAGATAGCCTTCAATAACGCTACCCACAGCTCCACGAAGCACTCTCCCTTCTTCTGTACCTACGGTTTTCACCCTAGATTCCTGCCGTTTATACATCCGGAGAACACAACATATATACCCGAGGTGAAGGAGAGAATACTTCACATACAGAAAACGCTGGCCAACACGCAGAAGACGCTAAAGGAGGCAAAGACAAGATACAAAGCCTATGCCGATAAACACCGACGTCCGGGTTCGGTTTATAAGATCGGGGAGTATGTCTGGTTATCCACTCGGAATATCTGCTTCAAAAGACACAGTGTCTTTAACCCCAAGTACATAGGCCCTTATAGGATAGTAAAGCTTATAAACCTGTAGCGGTGAAATTGGCCCTGCCCTCCTCTCTTCGCATCCACCCCACATTCCACACCTCCCTGCTAAAACCCGCCGGGGCTGTAAGAAAAAAGAGGGCCATTCCATTGCTAGTAGATGAGGAAGAGGAGCATGAGGTTCGGGGCATCCTTGATTCCAAGATCCATCGTACCAAGTTGTGGTACATCATAGCTTGGAAAGGGTACGGGGAGGAAGAGAATTCCTGGGAACCCGCAGAAGGAGTGCACGCGCCTCGATTTCTCAAGATGTTCCACAAGCGTTTTCCTAATAAACCCTGCCCGTGTCAGTGTTCCTCGGGATGGGGATGTCCTGTAACAGCGCATAGGAG
Source organism: Triturus cristatus (assembly GCF_964204655.1). Classification (NCBI taxonomy): domain Eukaryota; kingdom Metazoa; phylum Chordata; class Amphibia; order Caudata; family Salamandridae; genus Triturus; species Triturus cristatus. The sequence goes on along the minus strand of NC_140592.1, from coordinate 803,845,202 downwards.
GGGAGACAGGGGTACAATGCCTCGGCGCACAAGAACATGCTGTGGACGCTAGGGAAACTACAACACCCAAGCACCCCTGCGACACGCTGGGAAACATGATGACGTACCATCCAGGGAGCGCTCAAGAGCTTCCGGAGACGCCGCCCGGGTGCCGATTACTTTGGATCCGGTGCAGTGCTGTGGGGCCGACGTGGCGGTGAATGCTGATAATCTCTCCTCAAACCGCTGTTTCGACTAACAGCACTGGGTGGCAGGGCAGGACCTCGCCCCTTAGTTGCTCCGTTGGGGGAACCCGCTATCGGGGTTCCATGCGGAGCAACCTTCCACCTGCATGAAGAGAGGATTCCTTCGTGGCGGGTCAGACCTATGTTTTCTATTCTGATGAACTCTACGAACAGCGTTTAACTGTTTATTCTTCCTACGCTGTCGCTCGTAGTGAGAGTGAGCTGGGGGTCGGGTTATCGATCCTTAGGAATTGCCATTGACACTTTGAACAAGAGGGAAAAGACCCTCCCTTCGAAGTAAAACATTACCCTGAGTTCCTATTTCCAAGGAACGCGACATTGTAACCAATCAGGCTTATGCGTGATGCAAAATAAGGCGATACAGAAAAAGCCTAAGCCCTGATAGGGAACGACAGTTATATTTTGGTTTATGTGAGCTGGATGAGTGCAAGCACCTCCCAAGACGTATTGTGGATATGAGTGGAACCATCCCTACCGTTTGCTGAGTGGGTGTACGCGAGCAACTGGGAAATGATCTATATGTTTGTTATGTCTTCCCGAGCAGGGGATCAGTGAGTGAGCGGACGGAAGGCTCTACGCTCCCCTGTTATATGCCTATTCTTTGTATCTCAGTGGTAGGTCGAGACTGCATCTCTAACTCCTTCTCAAGGCTGCCACTCATGTGTTAGAAGGGCGTGATCTGTAGTTAATGCACCTTTCTTTTTTTATGCGGTTCTGAGCACTACCCCACGCTGCATGGAGTACCTGCCTCGGCATCACTGTTATTTTTCTTTACAGGTACGCTAGGTTCCCTAGGGTTGGAGGGGAGGGCACAAAAAGGAAGGATAGGAAAGCATAGTGGATTCTAGTGCTGATATCTGTCTTCTTCTCTCTACAAGTCTCCCTCCCCGCTGTCCCCATCCTTTCCTTCCCCCGCTTGATCACCTCATGGAGTCTGTGTATATCTGACCAGACCGTGGGGGTGTCGAGAGGTGGACCCCTTAGAGCAACGTACGATCCTGAGGATTCCTGGCCACCACAACAGTGTGTAAGGCAACAGGAATAGTTCTGCCAGCCAAATTTGTAGAGGAACCCCTAAAATATCACTTGGACTGGCCATCCAACAGATATCCGTGAAATTCAAAAAGAATAAGTCTAGTTTCAATGCACAGTTAGCACACAGAGTTAGACACACGGAAGAAAGCCACAACAAGAGAGCAGAGAGGGTTATAGATGTAAAGTAGTGCCTCATGCAGATAAGTGCAAACACTCGAGCAACGGCCAGATGGATACACCTAAACAGCAAAGAGCATTCAGTGACCAGATGAAAACTCCTCAAGGATGAGCCAAGATGTGATTGAAAAAAGTGTCAAGCCAAGGGCTGTTAGAGGCTAATCTAAGAAAGCCTATGGTTAAAAGGGACATTTCAAAAGTCCACTTTTTGTACATTGTTAGCAACAGGTCTGTTTGAGACACAGACCTAACAAGGACCTTGGGCTAAGCAGGTGCCCATCGGCGAGGGTCTTCCGGCACTGCAGTTGCTTAGATGTCACCCCAGCACTAGACAACCATCTAAGGTTACATCCTACGCCTCACCCACATATCTAAGACTGAAACATTTGTTAGCCCCCATCATCATGGTATGCAGGACACTGTCTCCTTCTGAGAAAACAATCAAGGCAGATGATGTTGCAAAATTAGCATTCAGGAAGCATAACAATGGCTGGCTAATGAGATTTCACCAGAAACTGGCACGCTGTCTATTCTTAAACAATTTACACTGTGTCACTGAAAAGAACAGGCAGATTGCCTGCAATAACCACGTGTTGGCGGAACCCAGGCCTTCAAGAGACGAGTCCTGCTTTTCCAGCAGTGCATGCACATATACTTACCTGATAGAGCTCTTTCGATTGTGGCAGGTCGTCATGTCGCTCTGGGAGTGGCTCATTTAATTTGATCTTCGGATCCTGCAGTTTTTTGCCCATCTCTATTATCCGATTTTCACAGGTGTGCCAGGTCTGATTTTAGAGGGAAAAAGTAGCAAATGTAATACATATGCATGTAGTCAAAATTGTAGTGAAACACTAGCCAGCTTGTATATTGAAAATTACTCTGGGCCTGATTTATAGTTCGGTGGTGGGGTCACTCCGTCACAAACGTGATGGATATCCTGTCTGCTCAATTACAAGTGCATTATCCAATGGCCCTTCTAATACAACAGACAGAATATGTGTCACATTTGTGATGGAGTAACCTGTCCTCCAAACTAAATCTAAATCAGGACCTCTGTCCACTGTATGTAGGATATGACCAATAAACTCTGAGGAAACATGAATTACCCATATGACATATGCTAGCTTGTACTTAAGCTCACATATTACAGATACAACCAGACATCAGACCGTGACTGTAATAAGTCATTGACGTCTCCCATAACCTATAATCCTTTGTTAATGACTAGTGGTTATCTAAAAAGGCCTACTTTTCTACACCTCCACTTGTTGGTATTGAGGCAACCCCTCCATGCCTACCACTGTGATCTAATCTATCGCAGAACGTAGTAGTCTCATCTAATTTACATGAAGATCTACACTTTTTATTCAGTGTCATGGAGGAAATGCAGGCATGCAACGCCTACCTGCCCAGGCTGAACTAGGCTCCTATTTGTTTTCCATTTGACAGGGAGACCATGGCAAGTTGGGGGAGAATTGAGGGCAACAATCATGCCATGCTGATACCAGCCTTTATCTAAGATGGAGATGAAGTGAGTGGAAGAGGTGTGGCGCAGCGGCCAGGGTGCCTGACTCCGGACTACGGGGTTCACGGTTCGATCCCCGGTGCTGGCAGCAGGTTAGCCCAGCACTATGTGACTCTGGGTAATAGCTCGCTTCATCTTCCCATGGGCCCCCGAGCGCCGGGACACCACTTCGGAGGTAGCTGTGTGCTTTACAAATACTGGTATTGGTATTGGTAGTGAAGACTGCCAGAACCAACCTCTGACATGGACGGTTCACCTTTTCTCCTCATCGACAGCCAATCTGGCAGCACACTTTGAAGGTACCAATGGACTATTGCCAACCACAAAGCACTAATTCCCTTTGAGCTGACGACTTTAGCGGTCACATTACAAAACTGAATATACTGATTGTATGAACAGTCTGGGATTACACAGAAACAATTGGCCTTAATTACATAAAGTGCCCACCATTACCGCCCCTCTGCCTCATCCTATAATGGCTTGCAAATTTTGGCCACAAGGGTTGAACCATCAACGGGTACTCATGGACTGTGTCTGTGATATCAGAAGTCTATAAACAGACATTTATTTTATCCAGAGAATCATCACCCATACAGACAGGATTTGCCTCCTGTCCTCCAGTTTTCAATTGCCATTTCCAAAAACCTATCTGCACTTTATGCATTTTTCACTGTGTATAACTCAGGGTGCCTTGCATCCCGTTTTGCAGATTTTGTAAACGACATATGTATTTCTTCTTACATAGAGGCTTTTGTTTATTTACTTTAAAGAATGAGTTATTGTTCCAGGACACTGTATGTATAATACAACTTGTGGAAATATTGTTGCTAGAGAAAGATAGGTCACTCAAGGTCCCTTGGTGGAATACTGGGTAGCCTCAGTTTCTTCAGTGGTCATATGGGATGGGGACAATTCATATATAGCTCAGCAGTCTCACTAGAGAAAAGGACGTGCTGTGAAGGAGCTAATACAAAATCCTGTTAACCACCTGACACCTCACCAGGCCCTACAAGTATAAATATAAGCTACAGGTATGTCATGCTGAAGAAAAAGACTAGGAGTCTCCAGCGAGTTTGATGCTGATAAGCCACTCAAGCCTGGACTGAAAGCTTATGAACCACTTGGCCTTGCACAGGTTAGATTAGGCAGTGAATATGTCCCACTGTGGAATTGGCATAGGGGTTTCACAGCTCATTAGCCAGCCGTGCCAAGCACAGGACAATCTTCTCATGCATCCTACTAAAAAGCATTTTTGTATACACTGTATTTCACAGTGACCGACGGCTTGCGAGTTTACACAGGCTGTGTGAAACACCATACTGGAGCTCCACATCGGAAAAAGGACATGGTGAAGGGGGCAGACTCAATTTATAAGCAATGTCTTCAACCAAGGTGACGCAACAGATGGCGTTGTCTTGAAGAGACCCATGGCTTAAATCCATTAGGGTCAAAATGTCAACACACATACTCTCAGGGGTGCCACTTGTGTAATTCTGTCAAAGTTTGACTCGAATAGAGGACTTTAAATCAGTACAAGATTATGACACCCTGAGGTGGTTCAAAATGTATGTCAAAATTGTAAATATTTATTACACACCAAGCACTTTCTGCTCCTTGCACTGCCTGCACTTGACAAACAAGTTATTTACCTTGGGAAACACCTTTTTCTGGTAGAGACTCTTTCTAGCCACAGATTCCTTACCTTAGAATTATCCCCAGGCGTACATTTTTGTGAGCAGTACCCCTGTGCGTCAGTAGGCGGCGGCGTCCATGCTGGAAGTGACGCATGTGGTGGCTATATAGCACGCTGACATCAGTTTCTTTTTGCAACATTCCACGTCAGTAGCGTGGAACCACGAAGACCACAGAGCACTGGTGTGGAAAACTAGGGTCCTGAAAGGGCAACATTCCTGTCCATAGAAATCCATTCACAGAGCAGGGAAAATGGGTTGGTCGGTAAGGAATTTGCTGCTAGAGTCTCTATTAGATAATGCGTTACTGAAGGTAAGTAAATTGTTCATCTAATAGAGACTTCTAGCTGCAGATTCCTTACCTTAGAATAGATACCAAGCAATACTTCCCTGGAGGTGTGTCTGCGAAATTGTTTCACACTAGAAAGACCACACTGACTGTCCAGGCAGTAATGCTTTGTAAACATCTGTAGAGAAGTCCACATTGCTGCCTGGCAGATAGCCAGTATCGGAACTTCACATGCTAATGCAGTGGTCGCAGCCTTAGCTCTGGTGGAAGGACCACACAAACCCTCAGGGGGTTGCTTCTTGGCCAATGAGCAGCAGACCTTAATGTAGAGCATGATCCAATGTGAGATTTATTACAACTTTCAGCAGAAAGGTAGCTCTAGTGCGAAGAATCTCCTTGTCTGGGTAGATGTTCCGGTACAGAGGCTTGGATGACAAAGCCTGAAGGTCACTGATCCTCCAGGCAGATGTTATTGCTACCAGGAAAGTCATCTTGATGGTATGGAGCCTGAGAGGACATTTGTGAAATGGTTCGAAGGGAGAGCACATCAGAAAAGTTAGGACAAGAATAAGGTCTCACTGAGACATGATGAAAGGTAAAGGTGGGAACATGTGTAGCAAACTTTTCAAGAACCTATTTATAACAGGGGATTTGCAGAGGGATGATTGATCTGGCAACCGCAGAAAGGCAGAGATGGCAGAAAGATAACCCTTTATGATGCCCAGAGCAGAGTCCTGCTGGGCAACTGAAAGGATAAAGAGAAGGACCTGAGAGAGGGGAGCAGAAAGAGGGTCGAACTGTTTCTCTGCACACCATGCCACAAACTTGCCCCAATGACAGGTGTATATAGTCTTGGTAGAGAAACGCCTGACTGCCAAGATAATATTGCAGACTTCGGGCGGAAGGTCGAAAGCTGTCAACTGTTGCTGCTCAGTCTCCACGCATGAAGGTGGAGCTTTGACAGGTTTGGGTGGAGAACCCTCCCTGTTGCTGTGACAGAAGATCCTCCCGAAGGGGCAACCTGATCGGAGGACCGATGACCATGTTCAACAGCTCGGGATACCAAACTCTCTGAGACCAGTCCAGAGCCACAAGGATGACTTGCGCCAGGTCGTTCCTGATCTTCTTGAGAACTTGTGGCAGCAGGTTTATTGGCGGAAAGGTGTGCAGGAGGCCTGAGTTCCACGCGAGATGAAAAACTGTTGACATTGCACGTTCTCAGCGGTGTCAAACAAATCTAACCAAGGCTCTTCCCACTGCTGAAAGAGACCTTGCACCTCCTCCGGATGGAGATGCCACTCGTGAACCACTAGGCATCTGCAGTTGAGTTCATCTGCCATGGTGTTCAGAGAACCCGCCAGATGTTGAACCACCAGGGATACGCACTGATGTTCCAGTCATGTCCAGAGATGCAGGGCCTTCTAACAAAGACTCCACGGCCCCACCCTGTCTTGTTTATTGCAGTACTACAGGGCAGTGGTATTGTTCATCAACACCTGAACTGGCCTTCCTTTAATGAAGGGTATAAAGGCTTTCAATTTCAGTCAGATCGCTCGGCGCTCCAGTAGGATGATGTGGAGTCTGGATTCCACTGGACACTACAGGCCTCTGATTTCCACCTCTCCCAGATGGCTGCCCCATTCTAGGAGTGCCGCATCTGTCACCACTGTCATATCTTGTTGGGGAAGGGAGAGGGGTCTGCTGCTGACCCAATCGTGGTTTGTTAGCCACCACTGGAGACCTTTTGCAGTTTCCTCTGAGATCTGGACTGTGTTGGAGAGATTCTCCTGATGCTGCGCCTTCTGGAACGTCAATTCCCACTGCAGAGCCCACATATGTCATTGGGCATGTGTCACAAGCAGGATGCAGGTGGCCATGAGGCCCAGCAGCCTGAGTCACTGTCATCAAAATCCAGGATAGAGGCTTAAACATCAGGATCATAGCCTAAATATCCTGGAGTTGCCATTCGGGAAGATAGGCCCAAAACTGCACCTCAGAGGGAGTCAGGTGAGACTTCGGCACATTGATAGTGAATATCAGGGAGTGCTGGAGGTCGGCCGTAGTCTGAAGGTGAGAGATGACAACCTGGGGCAAGCCCGCCTTCAACAGTCAGTGGTCGAGATAGAGGGACGACTGGCACCTCTGACAGCCTCAGATAATCTGCGGCCACCAACATCACCTTGGTGCACACCGGAGGGGTACTGGTAAGGCTAAAAGGGAGCACAGCAAACTGAACATGCTCATGGTCCACCGTGAACCACAGGTAACGTCTGTGGACAGGTAGGACAGGAATGTGAAAGTATGCGTCCTGCAAGTCCAATGCTACCATCCAGTCTCCTGGGTCCAGGGCAGACAAGACTTGAGCGAGCGGAGCATCTTGAACTTCTCCTTTTTGCAGAAGAAATTGAGGGGGCACAGGTCTGGGATAGTATGAAGGCCTCTGCCCTTTTTAGGCAGCAGAAAGTAGAAGGAATAACAACCAAAACCTATGTCGGGTATCAACACACTCTCTATGGCTCCCATGGCTAAGAGACCTGTCACTTCCTGGGGGAGCAAGAAGAGATGGTCATCCATCAGCCTGTCATAATTGAGTGGCATAGATGGAGAGGTAGTCATGAGGGAGGGAGTAGCCCCTTCGGACAATCTGAAGAACCCAGCAGTATGATGTTATATACCTCCAGTGTGGCAGATGATGTCATATCCTGCCTCCCAATGCGGCAAACTAAAGGGGTTTGGAGGTTGAAGCTGCCGGGGTAGTGGGGGACCAGCCCGACCTCTGGCTGACTGCACCCCGGGGCTGTGGGTACCATGTCCTCGGCCATGCAAAGGCTGGGAAGCTTCGCACCATGGTGGGTAAAGACGTGGCCGGAAGCCCCTCTGCAGTCACAAAAGGAGCAGAAAGTGGACTGGTGTTGGCGAGGGGCCATTGAAAGGATGAAGTACCTTGCCGCAGCTCTGCTATCTTCGAAGCATTCCAACACTGAGTCCAACTTGTCTTAAAAAAGACGGGAGCCATCAAAGGGCATGTCTATAAGCAGTGCTTGGACATACACGGAAAAGGAAGTTGTTCTCAGCCAGGCATGGCGCTGTAAGGCCACCGACAAAGAGACCGCTCGGCCCAGTGAGTCGGTCGTTTCCAAACCCACAGTGAATCATGAACTTTGCAGCATCCCTCCCGTCAGACATTGATTGGGAGAGTATGGCCCGGGTCTCCTCAGGGACCATGGGCAACACTTGCGCAACCGAATCCCACAGGGCATGGGAGTAACTGTAAAAGGCACGCAGTGTTCATGGACTGCAATGCTAGCCTAGTGGAAGAACTCTTTTCTTTCCTAAGGTGTCCTACCTCTTGGATTTCCTATCCGGTGGAGAGGTAGGGAATGCTTTAGAATTTACATGGGCGGTGGAGGGTTGGAAAACCAAGCTCTCCAGGGTAGGGTGTTGCGTCAGAAAGTTGGGGCCCCCTGGGGCTGGGCCGTGGAGGCAGGCAGTCGTCCTGCAGACCACCTGTGCAGGGTGTGACTCAAGTCCCAAGCAGGAAATCCGTGAGGGCTTCATTAAATGGGAGAAGCTGTTCTGAGGGGGGTCACTCCTTGCTGAAGCACCTCTGTCAAGATGTTAGTCTTGACTGCTACTGGGGGCAGGCTAAGCCACCCTTCTCACCACCATAGCAAAATAAGCCCCCACCTTTGTAGCCACGGTAGACCGAGAGAGAGCATGCCAGTATCTGGCGAGGTGTCCAGTCCACTAACATCTGCAGATTCCTCACACCAGTCCATGTTGGGGTCTAGGGGCTGGTATTCTTCAGGGTTCAGTGACCCATCCCAATCCTCTCTGAGTCCCAGCACATAAGAATAGGGCTCGGGCTCTGGCCTGGAAGGCATGGCTCCAGTAGGCACTGGAGTCAACGTCAGGCGACACCCCTCCGGCTCCATTTTGGAGTCGGGATGAGAATGGGGATAGCACCACCTGAGGGTTCTGGAGGTGCTCAGAGGGTCGGCTTTGGAACCCGGGGCAGGTTGAGCTGGTATGACCGGCCCCAGTCTGGATCCATCTGAGGATTCAAGGGGCCCGACTGGAGCTGGGTATGGAAACGACGGCAGAGAACCAGTTGGGCCCCACCTGAACTGGGCCTGAATGCATATCAGCGGGAACGGGCCGCCCACAAATGAGGTGCATGACCTCATAGAGCTCGCGTAGGTTGGCGAGGGGTGCCACTACTCCTGGAAACTTGGGGAGGCATAGAGCCGTCCCAGGCGCAGCTCAAGCGTGGAGCCAGGCCTTGAATGACAATGTTCCCTCATCTCGTCCAAAGACTTCAACGGACAGGGCGAAGATCGAGACCATTGCAGATCGCACAGTGGGCAGCAAGGAGCTTAAGGGAGCGCTCCCTCAAGGCCTCAGGGTGCATGGAGCGCCAGTCGACGCAGGCTTTCACATTGTGGCCACGCTTGAGGCACCAGAGGCAAACAAGGTGTGTGTGTGTCTGTCAACGACATCTGCTGGTGACAGGTGCTGCAGGGCCTGAAGCCAGCCTTCCTAGTTGACATCCTGCCACACCAGGAGAAAAAACTGAAAAAGACTTTGACAAAAAAGTCAGTCAAAACTGTACTGGGGTTGGTTCTCTGCGCTGACTGGCTCAGAAAGAAAAAAAGAAAAATTGATGTCAGCGCGTCTGGGGGGGGGCGCATATATAGGTACCGGGCACGTCACTTCCAGCGTAGACGATTCCACGAGGAGCCGAACGATGTCATCTACCGACACGCAGGGGTACTGCTCATGAAAAATGTCCAGATCCAGTCTGACACCTGGGGATAATTCTATGGCAAGGATTCTATAGTTAGAAGTCTCGATCAGATTGCTCCATTCATTGTAACAAGATATGTGAATAATACATTGCATTTTGGAAATTGCTAAGGAGACCCAATGTTTAAATGATTGTGTTACTACTCTAACACAATGTAACTGGCCTAATTGGGTGTTAGATCTGTGGCTGAACTAGACCCATGGAACCATGGTCTGTGTTATAGGCACAGGACAATAGCATAAAGGTCCTCCTGGTTCTTAGTAAGCTAAAACCCTTTGGTGTCACCCATCACTACCCAGAATACTACTCTTTGTAGTGCCCAGCACCAGACAAGTTAAGGGGCACAGGTTCCTTACATATTATAAGCAGAAAATATCCCCAACATTTCATAAAAAGGTTACAAGCTACCAAGACTTCTGTTTCCAAGACAAAAGACAACCTCTGTTTTCAATGTAGTATTATCTGACCCTAAAGTCACCTATTCACTAGTTTAAAAGGGGGAGATTGAATGTGCTACTTACCAGTATGCATCTGTTCTTGGCATGTAGGGCTGCTGACATTCATATCTGTGCATAGATCGCCGCCTAGTGTTGGGTCCGGATGATTGCACATTGTTGTCCTGGAAGAGTCTTCGAAGTATCACGAGATAGGTGACTCCTCCCCTGGACCACAGTGCGCATGGGCATCCTCTCCATCCTTAGATTGTTTTTCGCCATTGTGGCAGTGATGGAGTAGATACAGTAAGTGATGACCATGCTATATAGTAATTCTGAGTGCTGCAGCCGCTACAGGCGCCGGGGAGGAGGGTGGGCGATATGAATGTCAGCAGCCCTACATGCCAAGAACAGATGCATACTGGTAAGTAGCATATTCAGTTCGAGGCATGTGGGCTGCTGAATTCATATCTGTGCATAGATTATATAGCAGTCCCCCTCCATTAGCGGCGGCTGCCCGTGCCAGCTGCAGCAGTCTGAAAAAGAGTTTTGAGAACAGCCTGTCCTACAGCTGCCTGCTGTTTTGAGTGTACATCTACACAGTAGTGTTTGGTAAATGTATGTATAGTGGACCATGTGGCTGCTCTACATATTTCCTGCAAAGGAATGTTTCCTAGGAAAGCCATGGACGCCCCTAACTTTCGTGTTGAGTGGGTTCGTGGGGGAATCGTTAATGTGCGTTTAGCTTTTTGATAGCAAATTTGAATACATTTAACGATCCATCTGGCTATCCCTGCTTTGGAAATGGCGTTGCCCTTGTGTTGTGGAGAAAAGGCAAAGTTGTTTTGTTTTCCTAAAATCCTTAGTTCTGTCTATATAGTACATGAGGGCCCTCTTTACATCTAGTGTATGGAGCATTCTCTCTGCGACATTTTGTGGATTTTGAAAGAAAACAGGCAGTTCAATAGTTTGATTCATATGGAACTGCGATATCACTTTGGGCATGAATTTGGGGTTGGTACGTAGTACAACCCTGTTTGCGTGAACCTGTATGAATGGCTCTTGAATGGTTAGCGCCTGGAGTTCACTAACTCTTCTTAACGAAGTGATTGCCACTAAGAAAGCTACTTTCCAGGTGAGGAATTGAATCTCACATGAATGGAGAGGTTCAAAGGGTGGACCCATTAGTCTGGTGAGGACTAAATTGAGGTTCCACACCGGTGCCGGTGGGTGTCTTGGGGGAATTACTCGTTTGAGTCCCTCCAAGAAGGCTTTGATGGCAGGCACTCTGAATAAAGAGAGGTGCTGCCTGTTTTGGAGATAGGCTGCTATCGCGGTTAAATGGATACGTATTGAGTTGTATACCAGATTGCATCGGTATAAGTGTAAGAGATAACAGATGATGTTTTGAATGGATGCGTCCAGTGGGTTAATGTCATTGTTGTTGCAGTAAATGACAAACCTTTTCCATTTATCCGCATAGCAAGCTCTGGTAGTGGGTCTCCTGGCCTCCTTGATGATATCCATACAGTCAGGTGGCAGGTTTAGGTAGCCAAACTCTAAGACTTCAGGAGCCAGATTGCCAGGTTCAGCTGTTGCGGATCTGGGTGCTGAATCTCGCCATGGTGCTGCGTTAAAAGCGCGGGTTTGATCCGCAGCCTTTGATGCGGCACCACGGAAAGTTCTAGAAAGGTGGTGTACCATGGTTGGCGCGCCCATGTGGGAGCAACTAGGATGAGTGTCAGTGAGTGTTGTCGCAGTTTGCGGGCCACTAGAGGTATTAATGGTGCTGGGGGAAAAGCGTACTCAAATCTGCCGGACCAGTTCATCCATATCGCATTGCCCTGTGACTGTGGATGTGGGAACCTGGCGGCAAAGCTTTGGCATTTTGCGTTTTCGTTTGTGGCGAATAGGTCTATCTCTGGATGACCCCACTGTTGGAAGTACGGTTGGAGAACTGACGGATGTAGCTCCCACTCGTGCATCTGGTGGCTGTGTCTGCTGAGCAGATCCGCCATCTGGTTGTCCTTGCCGGGGAGGTGTTCCGCCATGAGGAATATGTTCCTTTGAATGGCCCACTTCCACATGCTCTGAGCCAGATGAGACAACTGTGGAGAGTGTGTTCCTCCCTGCTTTTGTATGTAGTACATGGCAGTCATGTTGTCCGTCCGGATCAACACGACTTTGTTGCACAAGTGTACTTTGAATGCCTTCATGCCTAGGAAGATTGCCATCAGTTCCAGAACGTTGATGTGCATCTTCTTTTGTTGCGTTGTCCATAGTCCCTGCACTGTGTAAGTGAGTACATGAGCTCCCCAACCCTGGAGAGAGGCGTCCGCTGTCAGTATTATTTGTGGAACTGGCTCTTGGAACGGTCGGCCCTTGCAAAGGTTTTGTGGATTTCACCAATGCAGAGAGTTGTATGCCCGACCGCTCACCGATACTAGGTCTTTTAATTGGCCGTGAGCCTGATTCCATTGACGTGCCAAGCACTCCTGAAGCGGGCGCATATGTAGTCTCGCGTGCGGGACTATGAAAATGCAGGAGGCCATCATGCCTATCAACTGCATGAACACTCGCGCAGGAAGGGAGTGTTGAGGTTTGAACTTTGAGATTAGCAGTTGTATGCTGTTGATCCTCACTAAATTTGGCTCAGCTGTGGCTGCCAGAGTGTTTATGGTCGCGTCCAGGTACTGTCGTACATGTGCGGGTTGGAGATGTGATTTTGGGTAATTTGGTGAGAATCCCAGACTGTGAAGAAGGTGAATGGTGAGGGACATGTGGCTGGCACACTGCTGGGCCGACTTTGCCTGAACAAGCCAGTTGTCCAGGTAAGGGAAGACGTGAATGTGTTGTCTCCGTAGATGTGCCGCCACTGTTGCTAGGCACTTGGTAAAGACCCGGGGTGCTGTTGTTACTCTGAAGGGGAGAACTTTGAACTGATAGTGATGGTTTTGAATAGTGAACCTGAGATATTTCCTGTGTGAAGGGTGTATGGGTATGTGGAAATACGCATCTTTTAGGTCTGGTGTGGCTAGGAAGTCTCCCTGACTGAGTAGCGGGAGAACCTGCTGTAGGGTGAGCATATGGAAATGCTCTGAGAGAATGTATTGGTTGAGGGGTCTCAGGTCTAGTATAGGCCTGAGCGACCCGTCCTTTTTTGGGATTAGGAAGTACAGAGAGTACACCCCTGTCCCCTGCTGGTTGACGGGCACGACCTCTATTGCACCTTTTTGTAGCATACTTAGCACTTCCTGCTGCAATAATGCCAAGTGCTCTACGGACATAGGACGGTGCTTGGGTGGTATGTTGGGTGGAGTGGACGTTAATTTGAGACAGTAACCGTGTTGGATAATGTCCCTGACCCACCTGTCTGTGGTGATGGTCTTCCACGCTGACAGGAACTGTTGGAGTCTCCCCCCGACAGGTGTTATGTGGTCGGGGGCAGGGAGAGGGCGTCACTGTTTGTTTTTGGGGGAGGACCTGGTGTTGCTGTAACCACGTCCTCTGCCCTTGGTGCTGGAGCCACGATATCCACCTCTGTTGGTTTTATCGTAGGTACTTTGTGTGCCCCCTTTAGTGTACTGCTGCTGTGACCCCTGACCTCTAGCTGCTCCTCTATTCCCGGGGCGACGAAAGGAGCCACTACGAAACTGCTGCGTCTGCAGAGCCCCCATTGATTTCGCAGTGTCAGTGTCTTTTTTAATTTTCTCGAGGGTAGTGTCAACTTCAGGGCCAAATAAATAGTCTGGGTTGACCGGTTGATCCAGGATATTGTTCTGAATCTCTGGCCTGAAGCCTGAGATTCTCAACCATGCATGCCGTCTTAACATGACGCTTGTGTTGATTGCCCTCGTCGCTGTGTCGGCTGCATCCAGTGCGCACTTGATGGATGTGTTGGTAAGGAGTTGTCCCTCTCTAATGAGGATCTCCGCTGCCTCTTTATATTCATCTGGCAAATGTTGGAGTAGGGATTCGAGTGTGTCGTAGTGGGACCTATCATACCGGGCCAGGAGTGCCTGTGTGTTTGCAATGCGCAAGATGTTCGCTGCTTGCGCTGCAATCCGTTTGCCTGATGTCTCCAACACTTTGGACTCCTTGTCTGGGGGAGGAGCATCACCTGTTGTTTGTGAGTGTGCTCTTTTGCGAGCATTAGCAACCACCATGGAGTCCAAAGGTAACTGACCCCTAATGTACATAGGGTCTCCGGGTGCAGGCCTGTACTTTTTTTCAATCCGGGGGTTTAGCACCCGTGCCCTGGTTGTTTCCTTAAAAATGTCTTTGGCAGGTTTGAGGACCCCTTTTAACATGGGCAGAGTCTTGACAGTTGTTTCAGAAGAGGCGAAAGTGTCCACCAAGAAGTCTTCTTCGACAGTGTCAGAATGGAGTTCCACTCCATGATTGGCAGCAGCCCGGTCAATGAGGGCATTAAAGGCAGCAGTGTCCTCTGTGGGAGAGGTCTTTATGTTATAAAGCTGCGTATCATGGGTATCTGGTGCGGTACCCTGGTCTGTGGGGTCATCCCATGCCTGATCTGGGTCTTGTAGGTGATCATCAGGATCGACATCCCCAGGGTAGGTGGTATCATCCCCTACATAGTCCTCTACTGCGTCTGCCTCTGAAGGCGTCGGAGAAAAGGACGGTGGATCCTGATGGAAGGGTTGAAAGTGTTCATGAAGCACTGACTCTGACCCTGCTGGCAACTTGTGATTGAGAGGAATTTTATAGGAGTCCAAACTTCTCTCTGGCGTGAGTTTCCTTTTGCGGAGCATCAACCTGCCAGTGTTGGCGTCGATAAGTTGTGGCTGTGAAGGCTCGAGATCTGTTTGTCCAGTGGCTGGGGACTGTGCCCGGAGGACACGTGTTCGAATCTCGAATAGTTTCGGCGCCGTGGGCGGCGGCAACCCAAACGTGATGTTGGTCGGCGCCGAGGGGGCTTTGGAAGCCTTGTGCGTGTCGGGGCCCGACGTAGAGTGGAGGGCTGCCAGTTCTCTGATGCGTTGCAACGATGCCGAGACCTGTTGCACGGTGAACGCAGACGGCACTTTGGAACCGATCGGCACCTTGGAGGTAGGCGTCGAAGCTGCCCCCGACTTCTTTGCAGTCAAGGGGTCATCGATCCGAAGGGAGGTATCTACGCTCGTTGGAGTCGATGACTTGGCAAGCGCCGCCGTCTTAGACGTTGACGTAGACGGGGTGGTCACCTTGACTTTGGTGGCTGGGGCCGACGTCTTCGGTGCCAATGGCCGAGGCGCCTTGTGGGGTCCAAGGGCCTTCCTCTTTGGTTTGGCAACCGTATCCGCTGCGGTGAGCTCGGCACCGAAATCCCTTTTTGCGCGGTCGGAGCCGATGACCTTTGCCGGCGCCGAAGGAGTGGAGGGCTTCGAGGCCTTCGAGCCGATCACAACCAGTTTCACTTTCGGTTTCGATGGAACTGGTGCGATGGATGGTTTCGGTTTCGCTGAAGGGAACCCAGTCGTCTTCGACAATAATGGCTCTTGCGAAATGTTCGAGGCCGGGCCTGAAGGCGGGGCCGAAGAACCGTGAGATTGATCTCGGGTAAGGCCAGAAGGCGATCCCTCGACCTGAGCCTCATGACGACGTATTTTGTCGGCCTCCGTATCGACGGGTTGGCCTAGCTCTTCGCTGGAGATATCTTCCTCGGCCCGAAAGGCCTCATCGTAGTCTCCTACCTCGTCGACGACTTCTTCTCTCTGAAAGATCACCTCATCGTCGTCTTCCGATCGGGAATCGTGTTCGGAAGCGGGGCTGGAGTCTACTTCTTCCACGCTCTCGGCGTCCTCGTCTTTGGTGCTAAAGATGTTGGCCGGGGCAGGCGCCGATTGCTGCGCCTCCAATCTCGCTGCCCGTCGATTCCGGAGAGTCTTCTTCGAGCGGAATCGGGCATAGGCCATACATTTCGACTCATCGTGATCCGGTGAGAGACATTTGTTGCATACCGGGTGGACGTCGATGTGTGGGTATTTCGCGTGGCACAAAGGACACCTTTTGAACGGAGTCCTCGATCCCATCGTCGATCGAAGTTCGATTTTCGGACCCAGCGGATCCGAAAAGCTGGAAGAAGGTGCTAAAGCACTAAGAAAGTATTCGATACCGAACGGGAACAGTACCGACGAGAACTATAGGCCTTTTGGCCTTAAACTGAAATTTCCTAGATTGAGCTAAGATAAGCACATCCGAACCCAATGGCGGAAAAAAACAATCTAAGGATGGAGAGGATGCCCATGCGCACTGTGGTCCAGGGGAGGAGTCACCTATCTCGTGATACTTCGAAGACTCTTCCAGGACAACAATGTGCAATCATCCGGACCCAGCACTAGGCGGCGATCTATGCACAGATATGAATTCAGCAGCCCACATGCCTCGAACTAAGAATTACTTTGGTATTTGAATAATGCACTGACATCGAATAACTTTTAAAGGTACTGCAACATCACACTAGAGTTTTGTGCTTGTGTAAAATAGTCTACCAGAGACAATTTGTATCATATGAGTCAGAAATGATCTGTGGCATGTAATATCCTTATGATGTACAGAGAGAGTACATTATTCCCCATAGCGTGTCTTCAGCTTCAGCCAGAATCCTACCTGAATTTGTTTGTTTTATTGCTGCATATCATTCCCATAGTCGACTCTCTATTGAAGGCTGGCACTGTTGGAAGTACCAGTAGAGAAGAAGAGGTACTGGAAGGCGCAAAACCTCCAGAAGTGTAATAAAACACAGGGCATCATTTAGAGTTTGCCTAACTAGCATCTCGTTTTTTATCTTTCCCCTGTCACGTAACAGGGTTCCCCCGTCATGTGACAAGGTTCCTTTTTCGATTTAAAAACACGGAGGCGTTCTGCAGTTACAACGCGCCGTCCTTTCGAGGAGCTTGGTGTCAATATCCCGGTGAGAATCTTCGAGAAGATATTTTTTCCTGTCGGTGTGGATATCATTTGCATTGGCGGAGCTCTTATGCTGTTTTCATTTCTTCTCAGGATTTTGCAAGACACGTGTCAGAATCAGGGTAAGCGTCATTTTGTCAATAGCTCTTGTGTGTATCATCGGGGTATAGAGCCCCTGAGCAACTCGTTAGCGGGAAGTAGAATACTGCACATTTTATAATCTATATCTTTCTGTTTACCACAGCATCTTCTATATGGACATCTGGAATTTCAGAAGTTGAACGTGGTTATATTTGTATACTTATCTCTTTGCCACCGCTTCCTAATTTTTTGAAGGTATGCACTTTTCAAATTTGCTTTGTTTGATATCGACATATCTTACATGGTGTAACTAGCATTATGAGAGTGCTCTTTCTTTTTCAGCTTATATTTAACAGTGGGTCTATTTGACCTCACTTATTGATTCTTCGCACATCCAGTGAGTACAGCTCATATTAGTGTATGATTTTGAAAGATACTTGATCTAAGCTCTTTCTTGCTTTGATTGTGTTGGTTCTTTGTTTCTACTTTATTCTTCCTTTTCTCTTCATCCTGACTGTTGCACTTGGTTGGATCATTTCTTTATTCCCCACATTCTGTTACTAAGCCTCCAGCATGATGAGATTGGCACTGTTGGACTCCTCATGTGTTCATAAGGGTCACACTGGTATATGGTCAATAGGTGACTATTGTTCTGCGTAAATGTACATGACACAGTAATGTATTGTTCATTTCTGTTTTTTGCAGTGATGCCCCTGAGGAAGGGACAATAGTCCCGAAATGCATTGGGCTATGCCATTTACACTTGTTTTATTTTGGATGTCATGATACTACTTTAGGATTGTTAATTTAGCGACTGTTATAATTACAGCTTGATATCAGTATGTATATGTTTGTTGAGATGTGAATTACAGGTTAGATTCCCTTAGTTTGAAACTTTATGGTTATAACATGTTAATGTCAAAACATTAACACCCTTATGCATCAAGCCAAAATCCAGTCGGTAAAATACCGATTCCTTATTAGCTCCCGGTATTAAGTAAAAAATACCCAATCCCAATGCATCAACCCAAAAGCAGAAATCGGTATTTAAGGAATCCTTAAATAGCGATTCTTTAAATAGGGATTCCTTAAATACCGATTCCTTAAATAGCGATTGCATTTAAGGAATCCCAAAGTGAGATTCCTTAAATGCAATGCATCAAAGTTAAAAAATTAGCGATTTCGCTAATAAGGGGAGCAAATTACCATGAAGATGAACTGCATGGTAATTTGCAAAAACTTTGAAAAATGCACTTTTGTGCATTTTTCAAAGTTTCATGTTGCGCACACACATGCCCTTAGAGCATGTGTGTGTGCAACATATGTGCACATATCATTTTCAGGGGTGCAACAGGGTGTCCTTTTGACACCCTGGCACCCTTGAAAGTGCTCCCGCTATTAGCGATTCGGTAATACCGAATCGCTAATACAGAATGGCTTTACATTCATTCCTATGGGCCTCCAAGCCCATAGGAATGAATGGGTAGGTATTCCTTATTACCGATTCGGTATTACCGATTCGGTAATAAGGAATGTTAAGGAATCGCTATTTGAATAGCGATTCCTACATGCATAGCCTTTTGCTATTCCTTATTAGCGATTCCTTATTTTTCGCTAATAAGGAATCGCAAATGCTAATGTTGATGCATATGCCCCTGAATTATGTGTGAAAATAGATTCATTTCATGGTTTCATAAGTGAAGGACTGTATAACACTTGAGTTGTGCGCACCTGAGTCCAGCAGACAGGTTGGCTGCTGGCCCCCCCTTCTTTGTTTTAGTGTAGTGTGTTAGGTACATACTGTCAGATGCAGCACACTGATCATTATATTGAGAAATATCAGGATTAATTGAATGTAGCCGGAGTGCATAGTCCTCACCACTAAATTAGTTAACTAGGATCTCCACCATAAGTTAGCAGAGCTTCAGTCCTGCCAAACCTGTGGTTCTCTGCCTCATTTAGAGGTAGAAGGACTGCCAATTTACCAGTGGCAGAGAGTTAGGTGGCTCAAGTTTTGGAAACCAATGAACCCAAAGCCCCTCACATTGGCTGGTACACCTGCCAAGCCACCGATTTTGCTACAGCAAGGAAAAGCAGTTATAGCTCCAAGACACTGGGAGAAATCGTTCTGCTTTGATAATTAGTTTCAGAATAACAAAAACAATTAAGTGGTCAAAACACATGGGCCCACACAGCATTCAGCGGTGCCCAAAGTGCACTGAGTCACTGCTAGATGCAATGTAGGCACAAAGAGATCTGCCGAGCAGGCTGCTAGAGAGCCATTTGCCAGCTTCTAAATGACCTTCAAAGTCTTCTGTCAGAAACATTAGCAGGTCTTCACAAGACGTCATTGTGATAGTGATGCAGGTTGCCTGGTAGCAAGGAAGCATTGACCCACTTTGAGTACTTCTTTTATCCATTGTTTTGACGTATACTTTTTGTAGGCAGGAGATCTTTGCGTAACATTTGGGCTGTCTTTGCCACATGTTGTAGGAATTAGTCAAATCTTTTAGGCCTTGATGTTCTTTATATATGGAGAATGGGTAGAGCAGGTTACTGACTCCTTCATATGTTTTTCACTATGGGCAAAGTTCATAAAAGAATTAATGGCAGCAATCTTGTTTGGCTTTCCCTGTTCTTCATATGGGGAAGCTCATTATGATGGTGTTGCACAGTACGCTGGTGTTCTAATAAAGTCCCAATGTAGTCTGTTTCTTGCAGCATACATGTGTTCTGTCTGCCCAAACCTGATAATGGCATGGACGTGCACACATCAGTAACCCTGCCAGCTTCAGAGTCCTGATGCTAGTCACAGCTTGGCAAGAGAGCCAAGGAAACAACAAATTTGGCAGCTGCCTGTGGTGTTTAGTTTGTCTGAACCCATCTCTCAGTGTTATCATGAAAAGTTAAATTATTTTAGCTAGGCCTGCCTTATGTTGACAGAGCCAGGGCAACCATTTTTGAAGCAACCTGTTGTATACTCTTTTCTCCTTAGATTCATTCATTCTGTGCCTAAAAGGCTGCTGATACAACTTAGTGTTAGTCTGAGGGAAATGAACAATTCATACATGTCTGTGGACTGGTTCAACAGTGTGCTGCAGGGACAATGGTGTTAAGTATGTGGATGCTTTGACCCCTCTTCTACTAAGCATGCTGGCTTTTTAAGAGTTCATCGGTATATGGTAATCATAACATGACACCTCAGTCCAACTACCCGAGAATACTGAGCAGAAGATGACTGGAATAGCAATGCCATTCTACAATCTACAATATTAAAGAAATGCAGATAAACTTCATTTGAGACTTCCAACCAATTTTAGGTACATTCTCCTGTCCTATTGCAATGATCATCTCCTATTTCTCTGGGAGCGACAGGAGTTATTTAAAAGATATGGCAATTTAGCAACGCTAATTTTAGATAGTCAGAGAGCTTCATGTAACAGGAATCTGTAGCTCTCAGATAGCCTGTGCTACGCCGTCAATGTTGTCGACTCTCTCCAGCTTCAGCACTGACACACAGACCCCCTTGTAATTTGCCAGTGAGTATATTACAAGATGGGTGGAGATGGTTGTGTTACAAGAACATTGTAACATTCTACGGGGTGAGCATTTAAAGTACCACTTTTACGCAGTAATCTTTACCCTGGGACAGAGGACAACATTTTGTGAAGCGGCTGGGGCACATCCAAACTGCACTTCTCTTGTCTGTTTACTCGTACTCTTCTACTCATCAGATCTTCAGGCCTGTACCCCCACAATCTCACTACTGGAAGTTGACTGATGCTGACTTCCTATTTGATCATGTATATGGGCCCATCAAGCACTTCTCAAGGGGTCTTTATTCATGTGTTAAATAGCAAGCAACCTGATATTCCTAGGACATGCTATGATGACACTTCCCCTAGATAAGAGGTCTCTGCCATGTTACATTTCTTTCTACAAGTTCACAATTGTTAATTCCCTTTGTAAAGAAAACTATGTTAGAAAGTCAACCAAACGTTACATACATTTTTGGGCAGAAACCATCTTAATCATAATCTAGCTAGATCCGCTTACTGCAGGACTTCTATGATTTTAGTGTACTTATTATTTTTAATGCACCAAGGTGTGGCATGCAAAAAAAGTTCAAATTAATCTGATCAGCTGTATATCGAAAGTGTTTTGTACCTGTACAGTTTTACTAAACTGATGTATTATCTTGTCCAGCTCAGCATGTATATCCTTCCAGCTCTCCTCTAGTTGTGCACGTTCCTTCTGCAGACAGGCCTTTGTCCCAAGGTCTGCAACATTCTCAATCGGTTTTGCAGCATCCTCCAATGAAGAATATGTCTGTTGCCATCTCTGGAGAAGTATATGTTTGTTCTGTTGATAGGAAAGCACAAGGTAAATGCTGTGCTATGAATTCTTAATTCCAAAATCTATTCTTTGCCAACATTATAGACTTGTTTAACATTAGACAGAGGCAACATTCTTTTTGCAAAATACAAAGAACCATTAACGTAGTATAAGGTTATGCTAGCACAGATACAATAAAAGAGCAGTTTTCCATTTTCACACAGATAGGGATTTTTTGCTCTTCATTCTAACAAAGGCTAGAACAATAACTACTGAATGGAATTACAACTAAGTTGGCAAGCAACTAGAAATCTACTTTTTTTGTGGTTTTGGGTTGTAAATCCTGTCACTAGCTTTTGAAATATTTGCATCACAAAAGGTGTCCAGTGGTCTTTGAAAGGTTAAATTATAGAGCTATCTTGACCATTAGTTTACAAATCTTAAGCAGATACAGATACAAAGAGTGACATGTGCGAGCCATTGTGATGACATTACCGCTGTCCCTGCATGCCCATCAATGACATACTTGTGGGTATTCGGGTGGCATATTTGCATTTCCTGCGTAAAATTAGCTAATCTTTGACATATTGTGGACCTCCTTGGTGATCTACTGGCTAAACCTGCACAATAGTAGCCCTTCACTGAAATTGTTTGGTATACTTGATGACATCTTTAAGAAAGCGGATTATTAATTTGGGGTGCATAGGCGTTCAGCAGATCTAGGATGACTGACATTAGAAGAGCCGTCCCGCATGCCCAGCTGATACAATATAGCACAGCTGAAGGAAGGTGCTGAAGAGGCACCAAAATACTAAGGCGTAGAAAGGTAGGAATAATCGCAGAATTTCAGACCACACCCTCCGACTGGAAGGAAAGTAACCCTTGTCCAGAAGAGAGAATCGTTCAGTAACTGAACACGAAGAATGGAGTAGTGTGAAACAGGGGAACCACCCTAGTAAGCGGAACGCAAAAAGGGCCTTAGTGGTAATGCTGCATGCATCACTGGAAAGGTCCCTGAACCATGGAGACTTCGGACCAGACCTTGCAGCCTCGAAGAGAGGTGAAGAGTTAGAAAGAAGAGTAAACATGGAACTCGTATATATGCCTAATTACAGATATATGTAGCAAAAACGGGTAAACTAGCCACGACTATGCAACATGGTTGCAGAAGAACACACCTGGTGCTGTAATGGCAGACGGAAGCTGCCTTTAAAGCGTGATGAACACCCCGAAAACCTCCGAAGGAGGAGAATGAAGCAAATAAGCAAGATGACCAATGACTTATAGAAGATGACGCCAAGGCACAACATTGAGCACCGTACAACGGCAGATAAGAGCACCAGAGGACGCCTAGAGGCCAAAGCAACTCTTAGGCCCAGTTGACATAAGCAGAGCTATATAATAGCAAACAAGTACCCCACACGGAGTATGCACACCCCAACAACGGGGAACACGTTTATTAGGGAAAGCCACAGTCAGAGGAACAATCTGTGGAACACTGCCACAGTAGGTTAAATGCCAGTTTAAAACGCATAATGCATCCAAAGGATGGGAAATGAAAGGGTAATCACCTCCGACCATGCAAAAGGAAGACCTAAGGCTTACTATCGGCCTAAAACACATAACGCATCAAAAGGATGCTAAATGAAAAGGTACCACCCCAGAACAAATGCCTGAGGAACACAGGCCTAAGGGGGGGGGCGAAAGCCTGCAAGGAGGCACTGAACAGCCGAGTCGGCGTGTGCATCAAACAATAAAACCCCATCAAAGGGTAAATCAACAAGACTTTCCCGGATATTTTCTGGGAAGACGCTATCCCGTAACCAAGCATGGCGCCGCAAGCGCGGCCTAAGGAATCAGCAGTATCAAGCAGAGCGGATCGTAAACTCAGCAAGGTCATGGCCATCCCAGAGAAGATGAAGTAGGTCAACACAAGCGCTTTATGTGCTGGTGGAGAGCAAAGGCTCTGCAGAGTCCCACAGGGCAAAGGTAGCCCGAGCCAGGACACACACTGTATTTAGTGACCGTAGTGCAGCACTAGTGGAGGCAAAGATGTTTTGTCCCCATGACTTAAGCCATCTGGACTCCCGGGAGGGAGGAAGCAATAGCTGGGGCAAGGAAGGGAAGGCAGTTTGCAAAACTAACCCCTGCATGTTGGGATGCACAAATAAGCCGACCGGATCATGTGGAGCAGGACGGTGGCGATGCAAGACTGAACGAGCCACCGGGTCACCGGAAGCTGGCCGAACCCAGGTACCCAAAAGGGCATCATAAAGAGAAGCTTCAAAGGGCAGAAGCAGCTCCATGTTCCCTGACCCACGGTGAAGGACATCAAGAAAAGGGTCCACAGACAAGGGCGCTGAAGGAGGTTGCATGTTCAAAATCCGTGTGGCCAAAGAGACCACTCTGAGAAAAGTTGCACCAGCCTCGGTAGCCCTCTGAGGAGGGGATAGTAGCTCATCAGTAGGTGAGGGCTGTAAGCTAACCCTCCCTAGACAGTGAAGGTGCGACCAATGCCCAACTGAGGGGAGCCCCATTGACGAATGGGGGTCCTGATGAGGCTCTTGAGGAGGAGAGGAGCCTACCGGGTGCGGGTGCTCTTGAGGAGGTGGAGATCCGGCCAGACCCACATACTCTAAGGGAGGCACAGGCAAGAATACATCTGGCATCGCCAAGCATGAGGGCGATGCCAAACTCTCTCCGGCGCCAAAACTACTTTAGTAGGCGCCGATCGAGCTTTGTCCGGCGTCGAGTCGGCTCCGTCCTGCGCCGAATCCACGATAAGCTCCCCTTCCGAAGAAGGAGAAGGGGCCGGAGCCGGGGATGCAAGCCTCCGGCGCCGCACCGGCGCCGCCTCAACCTCAACCACAACTGGCTCCGACTCCGGAGAAAGAAGCAGAGGCAGAGCCGGGGAGGCGAGTCTATGGCGTCGGAACGGCACCAACCCCGGCTCCGGACAGGCGGCCGCCTGCCCAGAAGGCTGAGGCGTGCACAAAGCGAAGCTTTGAGCACCAGCAATCACCTGCGATGCCACAGGGAGCCCCACGGGACTATGCGGCACGGCAACGGTGCAATGGGTCGTAGAGGGGGACCCAGCCGGGCTGCACCCTGACGACGCCATATGGATCATAGAGGGGGACCCAGCCGGGCCGCACCCTGATGATACCACATCTACGACATCCCTGGAGGGCAAGAGCTCATTTGACGCCGGGGGAAACCCTCCGGCGAGTCCGTCAGGGACCCCACAGGTAGCGGAGGCCCCGAGGACCCCCCACGGACGGGAGAGGACCCAAGGGAGGCCTGCAAAGCCGTGGCATAAGCCTCCATTTGGGCCAGAGTCGCCCCCGCACCCGGATAGGGCGGACACTCTTCCAGACGCGAAGCGTCAAAAAAGGGCCTGAAAACAGGCCAGAGGAACCGCTCACTCCGGATCCGCGTTGCACGCGGAAAAGAAGGAAACTGACGTCAGCGCGTCGGGAGGAACTTATATGACCTCGCTAACGTCACGTACGTGGTCAGGGCGGGGTCGTGTGGCGACGTCCACCAACACGCAGTGGTGCTGCTGCAAAACAAATTGCGGATCCAGTCTGACGCCTGGGGATATTCTAAGTTAAGGAATCTGAGGCTAGATGTCTCTATCAGATAATATATCGTTTTCCTTGCAGCATTATCATGGTGCATGACACTTTATATTGTGAAAAAGAAGGTCCCTTTGATAAAACCGCTGAGCTGTCAAAAAACCAAATGGGGGCAACTTCACTTTCAATTTAAAATTCTGAAGTAGCTGCAATAAATGTTTTAGTATGAGCAGAAAGAACCAAAACAAGTGGAATTGAAAGAAGCTGATGGTCTGAGCATGCATGCGTGCTGTTTAAAAGGACTCTGTGCTGCACTCACCTTGATATCATGAATCAGCCTTTGCGTCTGGGAAAGACTGTGGCACCCCTGATTGTTCACACTAGACACAAAGCTCTTTGTTTCAGAAATGCATTTTTCAAGTTCTTGCAGGGAAATGTTGTAGCGTTGCCATTGTTTCACAAGGTCATCAACGAGTCGTTTCCTTTGCTTAACCTCGCCAATAACAGTCTGCCACTTCTCCTCCAGTGCTGCGAGTCTTAGAATAAACTCAGATCTAAAGAAAACAGATAAATGCTTGTTACAGATTCTTACATTCTTTCTGTTCACTACAAGTAAAATAGTTCTTAAGCGAAGACGCAGAAACAGTTTGCAGAAGTATTAGATGGCTGTCACTATCAACACTTCCGTTCACTAAGTTTATTAACTTGAAATTATTCAAGACCCGACCGCTAGATTGTTATTTAAAAATCACAGATTTCGCCCTTGGTGATACCAAACAAGTGGTAACCAAACATAATAGTTCTTGCAGTGATGAAGTATTTTATTTCATCAATAACGTCATTACAAATTAAGGTATACGCCCATGTCAATGCTTTGTTACTATAACAACCCAATGGAATCAGACACATACAATACCTGAAACTGGAGTCCTATGGTACAGGTGAGCAGAATACTAAATCTTTAGGTCTGGGCTACACAGCGCATGTGCTGTCTCGAAGAGATGTGTTGTGTTCTATCTGTGGACTTACAGACCGCCCATCTCGTACCACTGGTAAACTTCAGGGTTGCTCAATGTTTAGTGTGTTTATTTTTTATTTTGCCTGCACTTCAGATAACTATTTGGATGGCATTTTATTTTTGGTCTACTTTTAAAATTTGCTGGTATAAAGTATTTTATTGACATTTTAACATTGAGGCTCCCTGCAATTTGAGAGCTTGGTTTAGTGTTGAGTTCTTCTAGTCTCATTCACAAATGATAATACAATGCACGGACCAACTGAAATAATTGTTGTTGAAAAAAAAAACATCACTCGTGAAAAAGCCACATCAGTGAATGTTTAATAAATTAACATTTTTATTGCAAGCAATGGCTGCCGAGTACAGTCTCAGAATGTTAAATATTTTTACTTTTGTGGCACATATCTCAAAAAAATCAAATTAAATGTATCACTTTGTTTGCCAAGACTATACGTATTGGCTTTGCCAATACCTGTTTAACTCGAATTAAAATATGCCATGGTTGGCACTCCTCAGTCCGGTACTCCACACCTTAGTGTTGATGAAACGATTACTACCTCATCTGTCATATTCATTACAGTACTTAATCTATGAGGGCCAGTTTTCACCCCAGAGGAAGGCAATTCCTTTACAGCTCCGGTCCCTAGCTTGCCCAAGAGGCATCTACAAGGCCCCTGCTATCTCAATGTTTGTTGGTCATTCCTTGCGTGTTACTATTTGCTCTGCTGTAGCGGGTAACAAACGGCACCTAAGGATCTCCGTGTTCGGCAGTCCTCTGCTTCAGGAAGCTTGAGTCTATTACATACAGGGGAGGACTGGACGGAGGGAACTTCAGTCAATCCCCATGACAGGTTTGCCTGCTGATCTCCAGGCACAAGAGTAGGCCTGTTCTCAGGGCTCTCTTGACAGCAGACTTTCATCTCTCTTTGGTAAGTGGACACATCCACTTTATGAACCTGGCAGGTCACCAACCTTGCAAATTATGGACGTCTGCATCGAGAAACTTTACCAGGCCACAGATGTGGTCCTGGAAATTCTTCTCAGGGCTCCCTTTACCTACGGCTTGGCGGTTACAAGCACAATTTCTTTGGTTCATGTTCCACTGACCCTTTGGAAGATTTGTCTTTCTCCCTCTGAGTATGACAGGCATCTTAATGTTACGTAACACTCAGAAACATTTGCGTTTTTAAAACAAATAAAAATAATTTTATTTGTTTGACCAGAGGAAACAATTCTAAACAGATTTCATAAGCACCTTTCTCCCACTGGCTCTTAGTTTCCATTGAAAAGAAGGCACCTTGCCTCAAAGTTTTGCACAGTTGTTATCAATATAGCGCACACTGCTCTACCAATGAGGGTTGATCTAGACCTGCTAAGAAGCTCATATGTCCTCTTAAACCCAGGTCACAGGAGTTGAAATATATCCAGAAGTCTGAATTAATGGAGGTAGAACATGAATTCTAAGACAACATGAAAGTTAAGGCTTTTGGTGCATAGCAGGGAAAGCGGAAACTGCAGAGATGGGCATAAAACCTACAGGCCCGAGTCCAGGAAAGGCAACTCAGTCTGTCACCATGCAAGTGGGTATGTCCTCTGAAGTATGACTCCCACTCATTAAGTATATCAATCTGAAAATATATCACTCCTTAAAGAAGGGTAAAGTACCTGAGTCATGGTTCTGAGAGTCTTCTCATGGAGTGGCTCATTCATAGGTTTAGCATCAGTCGCCTCCATTGGTTGAAGTCCACTCTGTCAGTGAGTGCATCATGACTATCTTGCATGGAATCAGCTGACTTCACCCTATTCAGGTGGACTAAAAGGTAACAGAGGCATTCGAGCATTCATTCTCAACCATAAACTATGATTTATGTCATAACTAGGCAGCCTAATCAATTTAGACAGAAGACAAGGACTTCCTTGCCCTCTTTGAGGCATTTCAAAATGAGGATTCTTGCATACGATTTCAAGGTCCCTTAAAACGTATGTCAGTTTTCCTGTGACTGCTAAAAGGAATTAGCTGGTGGGTGCATTCTTGGGAGAAGGACGATGTCCATAGACACCGTTAAGGCAGTCAGAAGTATGCAGGAAAAAGCAACTGGCAATTCATTCTAAAGCTGTGAAATATCGCCTTTCCAGGTCTCTGGGCAACACAGAAATTATTTAAGTAACCAACACATGTTGCAATATGCCAGATTTGTTGCGAAGACCTGTTGTCAAGTATTTAGCATGGAGGAATTCTATTGATGTGATCCATATTCTTCTGTGAAAAGTGGTTTACTGTGCTCCACCCTCGCGCATTTGTGTTAGACACAAGTCATACACTAGGTGGATGTTTACCCTACCAGAATATCAAAGCACTGACAACTTGAAGCACTACCACAGCAACCCATTTAGGGTACCAGAGGGAACCCATGTCCAGCAGGGCCGATGTAGGATAAAAGCTAGCAGACATAAATACTGGAGTTGCGCCCATCTGCACCTGGACCTCAAACAAATTGGCAGGATTAAAGCCAGAGTTACAACTAACTTGAACAGGTGAGGCATGGCATCAACTGTTTGCTAGTAGCTTGTATGAAGAGACTCACAGCACATAAAATAGTCGGAGGTAAGGCAAGCATCCGTACAGTTTCCACACTGCCACTGTTGCATTCAATCAATTTCTTCCCCACCTCCAAGAGACCTGCTGGATGGGGTCAGTAGCTGACTCCACCTGCAAATCCTCATAGCATAATACTGCTCTCACAGTCTAATCTGAGGCAATGCCAGTTGGTTATAGCACTAGTCATGCCCTTGGTGGGCAAAAAATAGAGCAGTAAGGTAGAACCACATGAGAGGCAAGTATCAAAGGTATGGAGCGGCAGGGATGATGGACTATGAGGGTGGCAGTGCCCCAAACTACTTAACACTGCCAAGCCCACTCCCACCATGGCCAATGTTTTCCGGCCCCGTAGAAGGCTATCCCTGGTGCCACATGGCTACTACTGTGGCAAGATGTTACCCAAATAATGCACTCATAATTCTGTAGCTTACAGTTAGAGATGGTCATATGGAGTCAGTAAAGTCGAAATGGTTGGAGATCCAATAATTATAATGTTTTTAGCATTTTGTGCTTGTTAATCTTTGATTAACATGACTGGTTTGGTCTTAAAAAACATGTACTTCACATACAGTTCGTGTATCTGTCTAAAAGGTTAGTTTACGGCCGTTACAAACTTGTAGCATCCAAATACCTGAAATTAATGTAATTTTTCACAAGTAATAGAAAATCCTTAGAACACTGATAATAATTTGGAATAAATATTCTGGAACTACTTACCTGTTTTCTGCCTCTTCTGTTTCCAGGAGGTGAAGTGCTTTAGTTAAAAGGGAACTTAAAAATTGCTGATTGACAGCAGTCTCTGCTTGGAACTTCTATTTGCAACAGAGGAAACAAAAGACAGATTGGTCAACACACTGACTATTAATTTTTTTTTTTTTATTGAATCGCCAATAATGTAACAGGTATCAACATTGCTAGCGAGCTGTATTTTAATTTTTCACAAGGTGTCGACCTCTTGGTGATTCTTGACATGATTCATCAAACAATTCAGACATGAGGCAACATCAGGCAACTGCAACACTGACTCTATCTAAAGGTAATATTGGGCAGTATCTTAAGGAACTGCCACTAGTAGAGAGCCACATGAATGCAAATAGCATCTAATTTGCGACAAATACTAGGGAAGGGACTAGAAACATACCACACTGACTATGTCACCAGACATTCTTGCACTAACCCCAACAAATATTAGCACCATACAGACAGCTGTATGTGTGAACTCTAAATCTTACTTCAACTACGCAGCTGAGTGACTTTCAGGATTGTGCTAAGACCTCAATGTGCCAATGGTAACAACAAGTTCTCAATTCTTCATCCTAAAGTCAAACCATTGGCCAGCCAACCACAATCACCTCTATTACACAGCTCACAATGATTGTGATGAAGCAACTACTTTGGATTAAAGAAACAAGAGATACTACGTTTAGCAACTGAGTAATAATAACATTGAAGGTAAACTTTTCTCTGATTTAAAGGCACACATTTCAAGAGACAGTATACTCAGCAGGATCTTATTAACAGTTATTACTCACAGACTTCCATGCATTTCATCCACATATTTTTATACCCTGCCTGCTTGGCGGTCATTTATAAATTTGGCAATGAGTCTGTCAGTCATGGGGGATGGAGTAATTTACTCCCTCCCAACGGTGGAAGGGCATGCCGCCTGCCGTTATAAAATCAGGTCTAACATCAGCTCTTTTGATGTTCACTATATTTTCATTAAAAAAGATTTTTCTTGTTAAAGCCACTGAAAAAAATATTCAAGCATGATTTATAGGTAGTTGATATTGTAACAAAGATGTTAACAGATGTAAATGTCATGCCAGAAGCTGAACGAGGTTTAAAAAGAGATAAGCAACAGTACGCTTTGTTTCTTAGACACAAAGAATCCATGTACTGCTACACTGGTTTTACATGTCAGATTGATAATACAATATGCACTGTGCATGTTTTCTATTGCTAAAAGGCTGTTTCTAATATAAATGTTTTTCATAACCATATATATCCTTACATAGCTATCAGTCTTCATGCGTCTTGCAGCCATTACAGTGTTATTTCATCCTCCACTTTTTCTGACGCTTCGGTTGGTCTTATCTCTCTGACTGCATATCAAAATTTCATTTTTTTTACTCCATAATGCCACATTGTTTTTTCGCTTCCAGGCTATTCATTACAACGCCCTATGTTCCTGCTTGTACTTTGTGAATGTTGAAGAATCAGTGCCCTTTATTTACTGCTCCTTAGATATTCTGTACCATATGTGCATAACAATTAACCTAAACTGCCACCACCTTTAACTCTTCCAACTACTCTGAATAACACCTCATTTGTTTCCATTACTCTGTGAAGTAATCCATATGACAGATATTCACTTCATGTACAAATAGCCATTCTCTTTCATTGGCTCCTCTATGATATTACCTCTGAGTGCGCTTGAGAGGTCCATACAAAGGGTTTTGAAGTTCCAACCAAGGATGACAAAATGCTGCAGCACAGCAATTCAAGGTACCAGGATGGCATTTGTCTTGCATAGAAAATTACAACATCTTTGGCCATTTGTGATGGCAAGTTCTTAGGAATTGTTCCATTGGTAAAGGCTTAGGGAGGCTTAGGAATTTAACTATGAATGCAATTAAATAAATGAGGGGTAGTGGGATGATAAACACAATATTACCAAGCATAAAGAGGTGCAGATAGTGGAGCAGGACATGGTACATAAACAGGCTAACCATGGGGCAGGATAAGACATGCTATATGTGAAGGTTATCTAGGTCCCCTATCAAGTGAAATAAGGGAATAGGGAGACCTATCAGTCTATTAATAACAGCACCAAATGTAATGGTTTAGTCTCTAACCATACCTCATATGTCTTTTGCTGCTTCTGAAGGGCATCCAAATTGTCAGCAATATCCATTGCCAAGCTAGTCTCCATCGTCTCCAAAAACGTCATCCAACTTTCACACTTTTGGACAAAATTCTTTTTTGCCAAGTTAGCCCTTTGAAGCTCACTGTAAAATAAAAAAGAAGGAGACCAATATTAAAATACCTGCATAGGCTGGTCAGAAAATACAAATCAGAAGAACTAGCAGTTCAAGCAATACCTACTTGGTTGTCATACCCAGACTTAAAGAGCTTTGGTTCAGGCACAAATGTCTTGCACCACTAATTGGTCCTACCCTCACAATTCTCTCTTCCTAGCAGTGCAGGAGGAAGGGAATAACAGTACTTTCATGGATCCCTGAAATGCTATGTATTTCATCAAGATTATGATATCCAACTCCGGAGATCAGACACAATGTCTTCACCAATCTTGGGGGACAACAATATTCCCAAATACTTCATCTCATATTCTTCACTTTTCTTAGTTCTCCTCCCTCTGGATCCTCAACATGAACAATATTATAACGGAGAGCAGAACAGATCAGAATGAAGAAGAAAGACATAATAAAAGTAATGCTATATTTATGTTCATAGCTATTTAGACAGGCAACTGCAGTCAGCTAATGCACTATGTGCAACCTGGGGGAAGAGTTTGAGAAGATTTTGTTTGAGTATTTTCTGCCCCTAAGTGCACTGGTGTAAAGTTTTTTTTCTGAAGTCCATTTAAAGCCAAAACACTAAAACAAAATCTGTGAGTCTTATACTGGAATGTGAGAAATTGGGGGCTTTACTTGAGACATTGGTATATTCTGCTTCGTATTCATTTAGGGTTTCTAATAGAGTGGACCATACATGGAAATAGAATGTTTTACAACATATATAGATACACATACTGAATAGACTATGGTATAGGTGCCATATATTGGTAAGAATGGGGGGGAATACTGTGATTTTCTTGATTCAAAAGGCCAAAAATCAAGAATAATTCTGCTTGTTTCCAAATAAACATGGTACTGATCAGACTACAGAAGTCTGTAAAAACCTACAACAGAAATTGTTAAAAGGTGAAAAGTTCACGAAACACGGTGTGGCAGAGAACACCGTAAACAGCAATCTTTCCAGTGTGTTTATTCTCGGTCCATTAGCCTGAAAGAAATAGTGTTCTATCAGCAGTAGAGGAGAGTAGACGGGTTTCCAGCAGGTCAGGAGTATGAAGGGAAAAGGAGATACAATGAGAAGAGCTGGAGGGGAGATTGGGACCTCATAAAACCAAACATGAGGTGCCCATCCCATCAGATAAAAGAGGCACAGGGAGAGGGAGAGAGTATGGGGAGTTAAAGTTGAGAGGGATGGTAAATGAGAGGCTTTATAAGTCTAGTTAAGACATTGTAAATGAAGTTGCTGAAAGCATGACTCTTACACAAGTCATGGGTCATAGCCACATATGCAATTTGTTGGGTGGCAATGGCAGGTACATTCTAAAGAATGTAAACAATTCTGCTGTGGTGAATTACAAAACAGAACAATAGATAAGTACAAAATAAAATGGACAATATGGTGGTGAGTGATTGTGCATTGAAAAATGATTTTGCAACAGTTACCCGAGGTCTAAAGACAATGTCAATGTCACATTGGGTTAGGGAGTTCTTCCCTCTAGGAATTTTGAAAGACATTGATGACATTGATGACAAAGGTTAAAGCACGCAAGGCTGGTGATGCAGGTGAACGGTGAATGTAATTTTAATACAACTCCAAAGGAGTAGCTTGTGGAGCCCCCGAAGAAAAGATGGGCAACTTCTAAGAAGCTGCTTAATCTTGCTTGGACAAGCATGCCTGTACCCAGCCTTATTGAAACTGCACGGCAGCAATAGAAATGTAAGGGCTTACCCTGGAAATGAAAACAAATTACTTAATCATGGGCAGTTCTGAATTATTGTCATTTGTGGTGCAATACGTTTAACGTGGCACCACAAACTCTTCTTAGCAGAAATCTTATATCATTCATGGTATCAACATCTTTGGACCGAACCAATATAATTAGTAGGATTCTATTGTAGGAATGTTCAAAGTGGGTACTCGGGTAGGATCTAGGTCACGTGTTCAGGATAACCAACAAATATATAATAAGTAATATGTTTATGTGCAAATTCTGAAAACATGCAGTGTATCTATCCATCATGAACTTACATTTGACACGCTTGCTTTAGAGAGCCAGCATAGACAACCCCTTTTCAGTTCTTCTGTTCTACCTTTCATGGACAGTAGAGAGAGTGTTCCACAGCACAGCTATACATTTCAGGGGCAGTACCAACATACCTTTGTAGGACTGCAATGTTATTAGGCCACAGAATCACCTCTCAGCAGGTAGGTAATAATCAGTAACTAAGAAATGACAGCTCTCTCCATTGAAAAAACATTATTCCATATCTCTGACACTAAAGGCTGCCTCACTCACTTTCCTTTGTTCACGTTAATCACTGGAATACAGTGTGTTTGGATACCTCACTGAACACAGGGAGAGAAGAAGGAGGCATTTTCTTTGAAGTGGAAGGATCCGCGATGGAGCAGCGGCATGAAATATACATACAGCTCGAGCCTTAATTTCTCAAAAACTACTGAATAGGTGTACACCAAATCACAAAAAGCACACTTTCTGGGTAAGATCTAGTTTTCCACCCATTTGGTGTAATTCCATTCACCCGTTTTAGCTGTATCTGTGTCTAATTTTCCAATGCAAAATTGGATAGGGAAAAAGGGCTTTGGAACCCTCCCCCTTTTTCTCAGTCCTTGCTTGACGAATAACCCTGAAACTTTCGAGGACAAAGCTGAGTTGGATAAACCTTTTTTAGGAAGTTTTGAGAGGGTTCATAAAATGGTGCCAAAGTTATTAGCAAACCAAAAATGCTCTTCCTCTGGAAAGGCAGTCCTTACTATAACCACCCACTGGTAAAGTAATGAATCACGCTATGTTAAAAACATTATAGAAAAACAATAATCTTCACTACGCTCATCCTTACAATTAAAGACCAATTGCAGACCTTCCTGTTATCTGCGCAATAATGGAGAAAGTTCCATTCCCAGCTGGTTAACTGTGACATCTAAGAGAACAACCAGTCTGGTTTCCATGTTCCACATAGGATAAAATGGCAACTGTTCATGTAGGAAACTGAAGCATAGAAGTAGAATATATGAGGTGGGAATAAAATGTTTTGACAATTGAATCAGTACATTGCAAACATACTTACAAGAATAAACATAAACTGGTACCCAGATATTAGTGGAAGAAAACAGTCTAATTTAAATGAACAGTGGTGCTGGGACTAGGGGTGCAGGAGGTGCTGCAACACTCCCATAGAACCTGAACAAGTTTAGATGTGGAATGAACTATAGAGGGACTATTCAACTGTTTTTTCACCTGGTAGTATTTGTTGATTTCAAAGACAGCCTGACGCATATCCCCTGTGCCTTCAATGAGGTGGTGTTACTGTCTAGCACTCCCACTCTAACAGTTGTTCCAGCACCACTGTAAATGAACCTACTAGTTCACCAATGTTCAGAAAACAAGCCTTTTAAGAATCACCTGCACATTCTACCAGTAGCACCGGCAAGAGACCTTACGTATACCCTGTTGAGCCTCAGAGTTTCCAATCACCTGTCATTTCTTTTCTGTACCAGATAGGGTTTGGAGTGATTGTGAAACCTGATAATACAATCTGTACAAGGTCCTTCAATGGTGATTCAAAGATTAAAGGGCTGATTTAGATTGTGGTGGATGCAGGATACTTTGTTGGTGTGGCGAAGGGCATTGCTAAGCCTTCCAAATCCAGAGTTGTCTGCCAGCCCTACGAAAAACTCTTAATATTGACAGGAACCACCATCATGGTGGCTCTGGTCAATGTTGTATAAAGGCTCCCTAAACAGTGCGGCTGCCCATCAAACTTTGACACAGTTTCTCATTTTGCAAAAACAAATTCCAAAGCAGTAATTATGTTTTGTTAACTGTCCCACACTATTAGGTTTTACATGGCAGTGACAGACAGCAAAAAAAAGCCATCCATTCACCCACTTTAAATTGGGCTGGTGGTCTGATGGCTAACCTCCGACTGCGTTGTTGTTTGTCAGCGAACTGAGCCAGATTAGGCTCTGTCATCATCAGACTTTTGGTCTGCCTGCATCGAAATCAGGTCATGAGTTTGGCAGAGAGGGGACTCCATCACTGTTGCGAGGGAGTACGCTCTCTACCAAACTCTAAATCAACCCTTAACATCAGTAATTTCTGTGATACTGCCAAACATTTTTCTATGTACTGGAAGAGATTGCTCAAGTAGCATTAATCAATTGGCCAACACGCCAAGCTCATCATATGGCAACACACTAGACTTGTGCTTTGTAATATTGACCTCTGTAAAGCCAACTGTCCTTCGTAACACACCTCCCAAAGCAAAGATCTTCCCAAAGAGCAAGAGATCACACACCCACACAAAACAAACTGCTTCACAGGGGCAGCTGATATGCACTGGGTGTCCTATTTTTATAGAAGGAAAGGAGGAAAAGTACATGAATAGCCAAGTAACTCAGTACAAAGGGCTGGCTGTTTTCTGATAAGCTTTTTTGGGCAGCAACAGTATCTGTGCCAGGCGAAGTCCAGCTGGCCCAATTGTAAAAAGCAAGAGCTGTTATGCTGTGTATGGGGCATGACCAGTTAACAGTGGCATTGGAAATTTCTGCCTTGTGATGCTGACTGTGGTGACCTAAGGAGGACTTAGACAAGCTCCTGCTCTGTAATTGCAGTGGGGGGGAAGACAGGCAGGGGAATAAAGGAGAAAGTGAGAGGCACTAGGCTGGATGTGTGCTCTGGGCTCCACCCATGTTGATTTTCTCATCATGTTTCAGTTATGACCTTGGAGGCCATGCCCTGCAGCAGTTTGTTTTTCTCTACCTTTGTCCAAACAATGGTTGGTCCAGCCTATACTTCATCAGATTATTAAGAACTAAGGTAGATGAGAGAGGCACTCTGCCACTCGACATTTCCTATAACCCTATTCTGTTAGTCTACATATCATAATCTAGGAGTTAGACTGAGCCCATGAAAAAAAGTAGTTTGGCTTTTTTTGTATACCCCTCCCTGCTCTGTTAGTGGAATGTTTAATCATCAGGTCACTATGAACCAGGATGGGCTCCCCATGTTTCAGGGAGCGGTTATGGTGATTATCCAACAGGGTCCTATATCATAAAGATAGCTAAGGGATACTCCAGTATCCCTTTACAATTGGGTGCCCTTGGTATGGTTTTAAAATAGCATATGTGGGTGGTCAGGGGATTTGTTATCCTTACCCCCTGATAATGGTCAACATGTTTCAGTCTCTTAGGTATGGCCACTAAGGGTCTGAGGTTTTCGTTAGGATTCAACTACTGCCCCATGTTATTGATCTATTGTTATTAGCTGGCCTGTCCCTTTTTGTCTGGACTAACAAAATAAGACGCAACATGTAGTCAGGCTTACTTGCCTATTAATTAGAGCATCTATTAGTGCTGAAACAGACAAGGCACAGAGAGTCATGGTTGCACGTATTGTGTCAGCACACACCATATAGCTTGGTTGTAATCGAGTGAAGAAAGACAAACATGGCACTGCACACTAGAAAACATGTAACCCATGAATATGACCCAGGTGGGGCAAACATGCATTTCTACAAACACAAGCAGCTGTAAATCCACATAAACATATATTGTGAGATGAAATCCTTTGTGGCACAGTGCACTGCAAAAGTGATAAGTGGAGGAGACAATTGTATAGAGATTCAGGAACATCCCCTAGTTACTCTTATCCAAGTCCCTATTTGTGTGAACGCGTAAATGTGTGAAACCGGTGATCTCGTTTTGATGTATAAATTGTTTCACAAAGAGCTGTAGCTTGCCAAACTGAATAGAGTGTGACTAGACATCTGCCCTATAAAATCCCTGCAAGCCACTGTGTGTTTTCTTTTAATCAGACTTCCAAAAGGTCCACATTTATGGACTCCACAGCAACCACTTTGAACCAAACAATATGTCAGGTCCAGACATGATCAGAAGGATGAGAACACCCTTCAACAGCAAATGCACCTGTGATGCATGAGCTTTTCAACCTGTGGTTTTAAAGGATAGCAGACTAGATTTTATAACAGTTGCGCCTAGTATTCATATTCGTTCTGTGAAACCACTAAGAAATACTCTTATCTGCTATTCGGTAAAGCGCTTTAAATAAGTAGGTAGGATCAATGACAGAATATCGGAAACAAAAATATTGTGTGGATAGAATATCATGTAAAAAATATAGAGGACCAAAATAATGAGAAGGTAAGTGCAAATAGGTAAGTATAGATTTACTATTAACTCCACATCAACACACCTTGAAGATTTATATATCGTCAATGTACATATATGTGGAGTTACATATAGTAAAACTTTGCTTAACTATAAAAACTTATCTTCACAATATGTTTGCCCCTTTATGCTTGACAGGACATTTTTTCCCACTTTATTTTTGTTTCTGATAATCTGTCTCAACACCAGGTAGATACTGTCAGGTACTGAGTGTCTGCACTTCTTTAATTCAGCACTTCTGTATTTTCATTTAAATCACTGTCGCTGTAAATTAAAATTGAACGTAACTTCAAAGATGCTTTAGTTTCAGACTTTAGTTCACAAAGCATGTGCTTAACAGGTTTTACCTGGGGATCTGGTGTCTTAGGGCAGAGTTTTATTCTTGCCTATTCCTGCAGCTCTGCTCTGTGCTGATTGCTGCTGTAGGTGGTCACAGTACACTAATATCCCTGCTGATAGAAAGCCTCTATAGTCCGTTAAGGTTATCTTGTGTTGATGATCGTCAAGTCAAAGATAGTTCCCACTGTCCTTCTGTGAGTCCCAGAGCCCCTTATAGCCAGTGAGTAATATTGTGTTTTTTTCTGTTTTAGAAATCATCATTAAAGAGCCAGTTCCTGCTGCTGTTTTTGAGTGCCATGATCCTACATTTCCAGTGGTGTCATGCAGCACTTTAAAGTCTTTACTCACACCTCTCCCCCAATGTGGGTTGGCCTGGTTCTCTGCAGATACACTAAGACCCCTATGCCCTGTCACTTCAATACCTGTCCCTAAACCGCCCCTTTCTGCTGCACTCTTACCCAGGGTGCACTCTTACCCAGGCCTCTTAACTCCTGGTTCCCACCACTACCGAACTTGTCAAACACTTTCTATTCCAAGTTTGCACTACCAGCTCTGGTTCCCCAGCACTTCCAAGTTCTGCTGTGTGCACTCTTTCATGCAGGAGTGTGTTTTTGGTCACGAAGTCAGGTGTAACACATTGAGGCAGTCCTGGGTTTGGCTTTTAAACAAACAGCACACTTTTTGTCTGGCGCACGTAGTTCTATATTTTTCCATTGTAGTTATGGGTCTTCAAGTCTCAGAATACTAAGTTAGGCAGAAGCTTTGCTAACCTTAGTGCAGCAGGTGCAGTAGTACCAGAACCCAAGGCATTGAGGACCTGCTGACCCCAAACCCCAGTTTGTATTCCACTGCGGGATTGTGTTTGATTACATTAAGACCTCTGGTATCACTGCTACACTGCTGAAGTCAGGGTGTTCTAAAGATGTCATATGTGACATGGGTTGTCTTTGTAGCTTTATACTAGACATGGGATTTCAGACCATACCAAGTTTGAGGAGCAATGCAGTCTGGCCATGGGAGTGCTGGTGACTTATTATGACCATAGCCATGTATTTGCTCAGTGTCCTCAAGAGTACACTTTTAGAAATGTTTTAAATCTGTATCTTCTTAGGCAGTTTCCTTTGAAAAACGTTGTGTAAAACAACACATATTTGCAAAACTTAGTTTTCAGAATTTTCACAGTGGAGAACCCTACGGCTCCCTATTAGGGCTGGCACATGTCACTCACTACAGCATATTTGGGACAGGTGTTTACACCCCCATCACTTTGAAATTTCACAAGCCACCGCTGCCTCTTATCAAATTTTATGTATATACATGTATTTTTAGGACTCACATACCACACACACCCACATGCACCATCCGGCATTCCTTGAAAAGGTCTCCGATAAAGTGACCCTTCGGGGGGCACGTAGGGAACTGTTGCGCCGGCCCTACGAGGAGCAAACGCCCAATGATGAAGCATGACACCCCTTGGGGTGTGTGAGGGCATCAGTGGACAAAGAGTGATTTTCCCTCTCACTTGTGGGTCCCAGTTACCTAGGATTACCCTCTTTTTTCTTGACTTTTCTGTTTTTCTTTGAATGCATGGGTGACATTTTGCACCCTGCTATAGGAACAGTGTCCTCTTGTTGATTCATACATAGTTATAAGGAGCATGGACACTGGACCTGAATTAGCTCCTGGTTCCCCCTCTTCCCTTGTGATATGTATTTAGTACGGCGGCTCAGCCGTGGGACCTCTCTATCTCCTTTTATCTTCCTTTCTTCAGATACATGAAACAATATCTCACCTTTAGTGGGAATTGATATGGGACTCTGTCTCGGCACTACCTGTTTAGGTTTCACATCACGTAGCTGTAGGGCCAGTAGGTTGAGAGGGTAGTGGCAGTCTTCTACTCCCTATGAACCCTGTCTTCCAGCCCTTTCCTCAAGATCTTTTCCTGACCATACATAACACTGACTTGTTGCCTACATTGTACCACGGTTCCCTTTATTGTCAGTAACAGGGTAGTCTATGATATATTAGGGGATGTGTACCATCTGCCAGTTAACTCTTGGCATTCATGACGACGGTTCTTATAAGCACTATTTGTGCGAGTCTATGTGCATTAAGCGCCATTTTACTCTGCTCTAGAATTGCCGAATATACCTCCTATTTGTCTGCCGATATGCAGGCAAGGGGGATTAGTTTTCCCTGGGCACGCAGGCACCGTGTCTTTCAAGATGAACGCATGCGCACATTCTTTCCTAGCCATGTACTCAACCTGGAAAAGGAAATTGCCCATCCACCTGACCGCATTGCTATATTTAGACTGTGCCCTGCCACCATTAATGAATTTCCGGCAAAAGCACGGTCGGGTCAGGTGTTTGGGAGCACGCATGAAAATCTAACCGTAAGATGGACAAATCGGTGTCAATCCTTTGATTCCGAGCACAGTTCTCTCAGGATGTCGTTAATTATGTTTTTTGCCAACACACCCTCATTCTCCTTTCTAGCCCGATAATGAGCGGGTGTCCAGTGCTTCAAGTTAGTGGAGGTACTCCCCTTGCCAACGTGAGGTAAGGACTCCTCCAGAAGTAACCATCGAGTCTGTTACTGCTATTATTAGACATCAGCAGTTTGATTATTTCTGTACGGTATCTATAGTGAGTCTATTGATTTAGGGTACAGCTATATCTTGTTCCCTCACCCCTGGGACTGTATACTCAATACTGAAGTATTCACATGTATTCATATGTGTACTTCTAGCTGTTTTTTTTTGCCCCTTTCCTTTCATTTAGGCCCACGTTGGTTAACTTGTTGTAGACTCTGTACTTTTTTGAGGACACAGTGAGGATTTTTAGGGTGGGACCATAGTTAGGGTTATTTGCATGCCTTTTTGGCCTCATATTATGACTCACTGAGTGATCACTTTAATTAGTACGAGATAAGTACTTACTGAGTTACCACTTTAATTAGTATGAGATAAGTACTGACATGTCTCGTGTATGCTTTTCTTTTTTATGTGATTGTTGTGCACACAGAGGTGGCACACTATGATGCATTAAGTTGTACTAATGCGCATATCTGTTATCTATCCTGTTCTTTTCCCTTTCCTAGGTATTGGATCAGGAGTGTTTCCCACCACCTAGCGGTAGCCTGTTTGAGGCTATACAGGTTTCTGCTCCACTCTGATTTAGAGGGTATTTTAATTCACATTTGGTTTCACGTGCACTGTTTTCATTATTACTTTGGTCCTGACGAAGCGCCACCGACCTTTCTGGGGATAGAGGCGCGAAACATGTTGACCTATGTCCCATGACCTCTTTAACCTAGGCATAATGTGCCTGTAGGGTTATTTTATTCTTCAGTACTTGTCTGTCAAGGGTACATCTCTATATATTTTTGCTGCATGATGACCCTTGATCTTTTTATCTCCTTTGCAAGCACCCCCCTTTTTTACCCCTGTTTTTAGGACTCACATACTCCACACACCCACATGCACCATCTGGCAGTCCTTGGAAAGATCTCCGATAAAATGACCCTTCGGGGGGGACCGTAGGGAATTGCAGCACCGGCCCTACGAGGAGGAAACGCCCGATGATGAAGCATGACACCCTTCGGGTGTGTGAGGGCATCAGTGGACAAAGAGTGATTTTCCCTCTCACTTGTGGGTCCCAGTTACCTAGGATTACCCTCTTTTTTCTTGACTTTCCTGTTTTTCTTTGAATGCATGGGTGACATTTTGCACCCTGCTATAGGAACAGTGTCCTCTTGTTGATTTATACATGTATTGTATGCATTAACTTTCATTAATTAATAAATAAATTAACATATGAATAATTAGGCATTTATATAGGAATGGATGACAAAGAAAAAATAGCACAGGATCAAGAAAGTAGATGAGGAATAAGATATGTATGCTGCATGCACATATTTTAAAAACAATTCATGCACATTTAGGATCGGACAAGGGAGTGGCATAATGTTTTCAATGTTAGAAACAGAAAGCTGCATTATAAGAAAAGCAGATAATATCGTATTGTATTGTAATTGCAGTCATATAGCGCTTACTATGGCTGACGAGGTGTCAAAACACTTTTTCGGCGAGTAGCATGCTACTCCGGAACGCGTAAAAGATTAGTGTTGAATTAGTATAATGAAATATGAAAGCAATTTCAGTGGTGGATAAGTTAGTCAGTTATTTGGATTCCGAAGGATAGCAGAAGGATAGAAGAGGGAAAAAAGGTTTGTATTTATATAGCGCTTGTTACCCCTGATGGGGCGTTGAAGCATTTTTTGGCGAGTAGCAGGCTACTCCGGAACCCCTGAAGGATCAGTGTTGAAAATTAGTATAGTGAAATATGAAATTAATTTGAGTGGTGGAGATGTTAGAGAGTGACTAGTAAACCAAGTAGTGTCTGACACCACAGGAATTGTTTAAAAGAACCCTCACACACCAACCTAGTTGGTGTCATGCTTCATCATTGGGTTCCCAGTTGGGTAGCCGAATGCTAACCAACTGTGCTGCGACACCTGATTACAGTGGAGCTGGTTTTTGGTTTTTGTGTGATGATATAGTGAAAGTGGTGATGTTAAAAATACCTCTGGGAAACTCACTATACGATACTTTATTCCCATTGGCCCAGGGTATGTTTAAAAATGAGGTGGATAATGTTACAGGACTATAATTAAGTGTCTGGATTATCCTTAGGCCAGGTCGACATGTTTCAGCTCACCAGAAAAATTAAATGGAGCTTTCTTCAGGACCTTATCAATATAGTGATTAATGTGCAAGAGTGAAAAAGTGGGTGGTAAAAATTAACCATGTGTGTAGCGCATATTTACACACTTGCTAAGGTGTGCTTACCATGCGATGATGAACTAACCCTGATTATTGGTTCAGCTGTAAAAAATCTGTAAATCACGGAAATCTCATAGTCATACTTTTCCAGGGCAGGAAGAGCTCCTAATTGGTACTTTTGTCTCGGTGCTCCTCCGCTTCTAATCCTACTTCGGCGTCCTCTGGAATGAGAACATCCTCATTTTTAAACATACCCTGGGCCACTGGGAATAAAGTATCGTATAGTGAGTTTCCCAAAGGTATTTTTAACATCACCACTTTCACTATATCATCACCCAAAAAACAGCTCCACTGTAATCAGGTGTCGCAGCACAGTTGGGTAGCATTCGGCTACCCAACTGGGAACCCAATGATGAAGCATGACACCAACTAGGTTGGTGTGTGAGGGTTCTTCTAAACAATTCCTGTGGTGTCAGACACTACTTGGTCAACTAGTCACTCTCTAGTGGCCCGTCTCCGTTGGTTATTTGATTACTACATTGGGACAAGGACGGCCCATGTACTGTCCTGACTCTCTGGTTTGTTTTTTGAAATGGTGGAGATGTTAGTCAGTTATTTGGATTGAGAAGGGTAGGGAAGGGATAGAAGAGGGAAAAAGGTTTGCATTTATATAGCGCTTGTTTCCCCTGATCGGGTGTTGAAGCGTTTTTTTGGCGAGTAGCCCGCTACTCGCCAAACCCATAAAGGATTAGTGTTGAATTAGTATAGTCTATTATTTTGATTGAAAAGCATAGTGGAGGGATAGAAGAGTGAGGGATTTAGACTTTTTTATTTTTGCTTTGTAGGTCATAGCAGTTGGAGGAGGCTTGGGATGAGAAAAAAGGGATGTGGAGGGGAAGAGTCAGAGGGAAGAGTTAAGAAAGGCATACACTTAAATATATATAAAAAGAAAAGCCGATTATATAATGATGTGCAGTGCTGGTTTCATGTGCACTCTGACTTGTGAAATTGTTTTACAGAGAAGATTCATGAAGAATATACATCTAATGGTACTACTGAAGATACCTTAATATGTTAAAATTTCACAGCTTAGCGTCACTTAAATATTCTATACTTCACAATCCTTATATATCACCATTCCCACAGCAACAAAGATGAAACAGGTTTCGTACTGATAGCCACTCTGTAGTTATAGTTAGGGTGACTAGAGATAGAGATTATTTAAATAGTTGTCCCTTAATAACTTTGCATCCATTTGACGAATGTCCACGAAACTCTGTGGACCTGCTGCCCACTTTCTTGGAGTCCTGAAAGCTTTGTGGCGTTTTGTGAAGGAAGTGCAAAGAAAAAAGGGGGGCCACAAAACTGGCAAAAAATCCAATGCATTTTACATAGGCTATTATTTCGCATAGCGTCAGTCGGATTTTTACGAAATTTGGAAGGATTACATATTATGGTGCACAGATGATTCTGTGGGGGTACTGCATGTAAGTAGGGTAAATATTTCATA
The DNA here is from genome assembly GCF_964204655.1 of Triturus cristatus. NCBI lineage: Eukaryota > Metazoa > Chordata > Amphibia > Caudata > Salamandridae > Triturus > Triturus cristatus. The sequence goes on along the minus strand of NC_140592.1, from coordinate 803,800,595 downwards.
TGTTTTAAGTGTTATTAATTTAAGTGCATCTGTGGTCGTAGTCCTCCTGAGGTATATAGCGATGACTAATGACTGCTTTACAAAAGTTAAAGGTAGCCATCTTGTTTTCAGCTCGAGTTTCCCTGTGTTGTGCATTATGCCATCTAATGTAGGTAAGTATTGTGTTTTGTATTTTTTCCATACCGATTAACTCTTTAGTAAAGTGGTAATAGGTAGGAAAAAATATTTGTAAATATATATATATATATATATATATATATATATATATATATATATATATATATATATATATTAATCCTCCTTTTGGCTCCTTTCGCTGATCTGGCGCTCTAAGAGTTGTGCGTTGTCCCGCGACCGAGCCTGGCCGCCAATACATCTCACACTCTTTCTTGCATTGAAAGAAATGGGTCGCACTCCGGTCTGGTTTTTCCTTTGATGATTTTTAATCTTTGTGATTTCACTCCATAACAAACCCAAACCAACGCGTTTCGGTCTCCACCGAGACCTTGCTCACGGTAACGCCCCTCTATAGGTCACATGATATAAAACTCTCTTTCTCATTACATCATTTCCTGTTATTTGAGAAGGGGCATTCTGGGAGTTGTAGTAAAAAAATATTTTTTCTTACTCAAATTAATTCAAATGGACCTTATATGGTGATATAATCACGATGTGACAAAATTGATTTAAATTAAATAAAGGGTTTAAACATCAGCACCTTTTCTCAATGGGTTTGGCGATACTTGCTAATCCATTTAACATACATCATTGTAAATTCATTTTCCAAAACAAATTCAAAATGATATGTTTAAACTCCTCCAGTGGAGAGTGACTTCTTATAATTCATGTCTTGATAACCCAAATCTTAGTGCTGCTCAAATCATGATTGAGATTTCTCAATTGTAGTTAACACATTTGATAGGTAAGGAACATTATCATTAAAAAAAGGGATTTTTATATATATAGATATCGAGGTGCAGTAGAATTAATACATTATACCAATCCAAGAACTTACGATCTCTCACCCCACATGGACTCAATCAAAGTGAGGAACTCTGTGAAAGAACCGATAGAAACCAAGGATGGATTGGTATAATGTATTAATTCTACTGCACCTCGATATGTATATATATAAAAATCCCTTTTTTTAATGATAATGTTCCTTACCTATCAAATGAATTATAAGAAGTCACTCTCCACTGGAGGAGTTTACACATATCATTTTGAATTTGTTTTGGAAAATGAATTTACAATTATGTATGTTAAATGGATTAGCAAGTATCGCCAAACCCATTGAGAAAAGGTGCTGATGTTTAAACCCTTTATTTCATTTAAATCAATTTTGTCACATCGTGATTATATCACCATATAAGGTCCATTTGAATTAATTTGAGTAAGAAAAAATATTTTTTTACTACAACTCCCAGAATGCTCCTTCTCAAATAACAGGAAATGATGTAATGAGAAAGAGAGGTTTATAACATGTGACCTATAGAGGGGCGTTACCGTGAGCAAGGTCTCGGTGGAGACCGAAACGCGTTGGTTTGAACACAGGTACGGACCTCAGAAGAATCTTCAAAATGAATCAGTCACTCAAGGGGGTTACCTCATGATAGTAGTTTATTAAACCATCGAAGTAAAAACAGACAAGTGTCCGCACTGGACACGTTTCGATCGCATATGTATGTATGTGTGTGTATTAAAAAAAATTGGGGAGTGCTGCAGTACCGGAAAACAATAAATAAAAAAAAATTGGATATACACTATAAGACACTGTATTATTTATAATATAATGTGCTAAAGTGTATTTTCAATTTAAATAGGCACATAAAAGTGTACAGAGTAGTGTGGTAATAAGTAAAAATTACTGCAGTACTTAAAGAACAAGTTACTTACCTTCGGTAATGATATATATGTAAGAAACATTAGTAGTGATAGATTCCTTACCTTAGAATTACCCCCAGGCGTCAGACTGGATCCAGAAAGTTTTCGTCAGCAGTACCCCTGCACCGTTGGAAGGTGGCGTTGTGCGGCTCTGTGTCCGTCGTTGGCGTTGTGGTCGCCGAGATGACGTCGCGCCACTACTTAGATGCCGCTCTCGCACGCTGACGACAGTTCTGTACACGACTTTCCGCGCCAGGAACGCAGAGCCATGCAAGATACTGACCACTGGTGCCTTGACACTAGGGCGCTGAAAGGGATGAACTTAACCCTAGAAATCAGTTCGCAGAATGGGGAGGATGGGTGGGGCGGTAAGGAATCTATCACTACTAATGTTTCTTACAGATATATCGTTACCAAAGGTAAGTAACTTATTCATCTGAAATAAACGCAGAGTGATAAATTCCTTACTTAGGAATAGATACCCCATCAATACCAACCCCGGTGGTGGGTCTGCAAACCAAGATCACACCAGGAAGTCCCGGAGAACAGAACGGCCAAAGAAGCCATCTCTCCGGACTTGGCTGTCCAGGCAATCATGCTTAGTAAAAGTGTGCAGCGAGGCCCACGTAGCTGCCTGACAGATGTCTTGCAGGGGGAGACCACGTCCCAATGCTGTAGTGGCTGCTGTCACCCAGGTGGAATGGGTGCGCAGCCCCACCGGAGGCACCTTTTTAGCCAAAGAATAACAGGCTTTGATACACAAGACGACCTATCGGGAAATGGTCCACTAGTGTACGGCCCGACCTTTCTTGGTGCCTACGTAGCCAACAAAGAGCTGGTCATCCACCCGGAACAGTTGTGTGCGGTTCAGGTAAAATGAGACCGTAGGCTTTGCTGGAGGCGCGGGGGAGGGACCACCCGCACCCTCAGCTGTATTGCACGACGGGTGAGGGGAAGTCGGTGAGCGATGATGCTTCTTGATTTCTTGTGATGCTTCGTCTTACCTGACCCTGAGTGCGAAGACTTCGATCCCGATGAACAATGGTGATAGCTCTGTGACCAGTACCTCGACCTCCCACGGGACCGGGACCTTGAGCGGCAAGGAGCCCACTGCCGGACTTCTAGCAACTTTCGGGACCGCTCCCACAAAGTCTTTGGCGCCTTGGCCCGGCAGTCGGGGCACGCCTTGGGGTCGTGGTCATGCTCCAGGCAGTAGAGACACGCGGTGCGGGTCCGTCACCGACATCATACGATGACAGTCTCCGCAAGACTTGAAGCTGGGCATCCCTACGGCACCAGGAGTCGATCGACTCGAAAAGAAGAGACAAAAAGGCCTAGAAAAACTCACTCAAAAAATGACTGGGGGTACCGCTCTCTCCGGATCTGCGCTTGCTGGCGCGGAAAAAGAAAGAACTGACGTTAGCGCGCAAGGGCACCAGTGGTCAGTATCTTGCATGGCTCTGCGTTCCTGGCGCGGAAAGTCGTGTACAGAACTGATGTCAGTGTGCGAGGGCAGTGTCTTAGTAGCTGCCGCGACGTCATCTCGGTGACCATGACGCCAACGACAGACGCAGAGCAGCACAACGCCACCTTCTGATGCGCAGGGGTACTGCTAACAAAAGCTTTCCGGATCCAGTTTGACGCCTGGGGGTAATTCTAAGGTAAAGAATCTATCACTACGTGTTTCTTTCAGATAAAAGAAACTCACTTCACCATACACAGCTATAAAAACGTAGAGAAATATAAACTAAATTGTAACCTTTTAAAAACTTTTTGGGGTACAGCAGAACTTCCAGGCTTCTTTATATAGACATTTATAACTATTTTGCTGTACTTCTTACCACTTTGTTAAAGTGGTAATAGTTAGGGCAAAAATACCAAACATAATAATTACCTACATTGGAAAGCGTAACGCACAACGCAGGGAAAGTGCAACTACAAACAACAAGTTTGCCTGTAACATTTGTAAAGCCAATGATTACCTAATCAGCTAATGACTTTTAATAACTATGTACTTTGATACTACCGTGAAATACCCCCACATTTTGCAAAAATACGGCAACAATAAATATTACTAACTTTCAATACATTAACATTAATTATAACATAATAACATAACTTACCTGCACTATACAAAATAAACATGTGCACACCATAATATGTAATCATGCCTAATTTAAACAAAATATGACTCCCTATAACTCACCCTTACTCTATGCACTACTTATACCTTGCCTATTACAGAGGTTATAGCATGTTAAATTACTGCATTAATAACATCACTTATGACAGCTTAAATTACCTGATTTGTCTAAATACACTGCATGGTACAGCGGTGAGTTATGGTTAATGTAATGTGGCGAGAAGACTGTGTATGGAGGTGCGTGAGTTATCTGTATTTTAAGGTGGCGTGTAAATATAAATATGAGATATAAGAATGACTTATATTGTTTTGAACGTGGTACTTAAATGATAAATTAAAGATATGACTATAACAGTAGAATTTCTAATGTTTATGTAGTTTAAGTTGAATTTCTTTACCAAACATAAAGCAACTTTTCCTAACTATAACTTATGTTTAACCTTTAATGCTTTGTGTGTGTATATATATATGTGTGTTATATACATATATATATCATTGAGTTTTCTTAGGACACACTGCACATCTGGTGATCTGTTTCTAACCATGTACGATATTCCCATTAAAGGTTTAAATTCTTTGGATAGACCATGTGGTGAGACGATGAAAATTCCAGGTACCCATGATATCCTTGATTTATGCCAAATTTTGAGCAATAAATACTCATTTTGAAAAATTAGTTATCTTTAGATTCATAGTATCAGCATGTATTTTAAATGAGAATTCTGAAACTCTGAACTGACGTGAATTTGGCGGTACTGGACCTACTTTTGACACCCATGACATGTATTACTGCATAGCGAAAACTTTGCAGTATAAATGTACATTTAATTAAAAAATATTTACTTTCATCTATTTTTAATATAAAAAATATAATAAGCATAAATTTCCCTGCACCTCTCGACTTAAAATGGACAGCAACTCATTGCATTACCTGCATTTCTCCACTGCAGCTGCTGTCTTCTGAGCCCACTGTCGGTTCAGATTATGTAAATCTTTCAAAGAGACGTCATTGAGACAAAGCTTAAAGCTCCTTTCATTTAGATTTTCGATGTCAGGAGACAATGCCACCAACTCCAACATGGGGCCCTATAAGGGAACCATTTCCATAAATCAAGTTAAAGAACCTTTTGCAATTATCAAGCCTCTCTCCCATCCCATACATCATTTTATGCACATAGCAGAAAGTACAAATAAACAACATTATTAAAACATCTCTCATCTTTTCACTTAGAAGATGAAAATGTCAAGCCTTGTGGCAGCGTTTTTATTTAACTGTAGTGATTTGTGCAATCAGCCACAAGACAGGCAAGGCAACAAGTATAAGAAAAGTAATACAAAGCACTCAGCTGTCTAAAAATACAAGTAATAGTTACATGTAAATAAAAAAACTATTCAAGTTTGATGACAACCGCTGGATGTCAAAGAGGCTGCAGAATCAATTCACATACTTTTCAGTCATCACATCATTGATTGACAATACTATTCTAGGCTGTACTGCAAAACAACTCCTTCCTTTAATAGTCACCATGATCTCACTTTTAAAGAAGTGAACTTGCAAGCTTTATAAGTGGCAATTACATCATAATTGCACACTTAATATTAGGAACGATATGCTTTTCTGATTTTTGTTTACAAGCATGTGCCTATTTTTAAGTAGTTAATCAGAGTACACCGTGAAGACCACAAGAACATAATGACTCCTACATCACAGTGCTAGCTTGTTGCCATGTTGTTAATGATAGTGTTCTGAACAGCTGTTGTCTGATGTTCACTGGAGACACTGCCAGTTGATCCCCTAAGAAACTGGACGTCTTCTCCAAAGTTGAAGTTGTACATGTAAGACATCATTCTCATCAGTTCGCTAAGTAGTATTAATCACTGTAGCAAGTGGGTTGAACCCCCTAAGTTTATTAGATTGTTGGGAGCCCTGGAGAAGTAGGGCTTGTGGTAGAGGTACTGCAAAGCCTAGGGTTTTTAAGGGGAAGAGAAAGAACTAACTTGTTTAAAAATTGGAGTGGAGAGCATGGGGTTAATGAAAAGTTAATGTTTGATTGAAAAGAAACCCAGTGCAATCTGAAACTAGGAGCATTAAAATATCCTCTGGCATGTGAGAAAGCTGTATGGTGTCGAATAAAGCTTCAGTAAGGCAGTGATGTATAGCTGTCAAGCAGAATTGGGAAAAATAAGGCCTGGATTGGATTAAAATGGTGTTGAAGAGCTGTTGACAGCGAATTTGAATACAAGTTCAGAATAAGTACTACAAAGAAAATCTAAATACAGAAAGGTGCAAATACAAGCTCTTAGTTTTTCTTCAAAACAGGAAAAATCCATGTAGCTATTATGTTGGAATTCCTACTTTCTCCTCTAAAGAAGTATACACTGAAACTTTAGATTAGATATGTAACATGCAGATTGGGTGTGGTGGCATCTAGCAAATGTGTATACAGCTGTACCAGGAGTCAATACTTAAATAATATTTTCAAAAGAGCAAATGTTAAAGCAATGCAAATATTAAGTGCTCAAGGGTTGTTTCTTCGTCCTGCTTTCCACAACTATTAGTTAATGTTCAACAAAGATGTTGTAGTTGAAGAGAAAGTTGTCAAATAATATCCTCAATGCTAATGAAGACTATCAAATTACATGTTTAGAAAAAAAGGAATTAAGTTTGATATCTAACCTATGCTTAAAAGAGGTTACTTCAGGCCTCAAAACTATGTATTTTGGTTGTGAAGGTATTATATATTCTCTTTTTAGTACATATGTGTGGTCCCATATCCTAGCTTGTAGAGTTCTGGCAGTAGAAGCAAGAAGTATATCAATGTATTCAGAAATGTCCTGCATAATAGTTTCAATGCTTGAAATAATAGTTTTACATTTGATCAAACCCCTCCCTTCATTTGCAAATTTAGTTATACATGACATCACTGAGTACCTGTTAATAACATATTTGTGTTGATTTTGAATGCTTAATTCAGTGGCAAGCCATTGTTAATTCAATTTTGTAAACTCCTCTAAATATTCTATATGGGATTCATATAGCGTCACACATAAGTCATGGTTATTAACTTTAAATAGTGCCGTTTTAGATTAGTCCTCATGATTAAAAAGCAAGATTTCTGTTCATCAGTTATTAATCCTTCAGATCAGTTTGATGGAAAGTATTAATAAAATATACTCTAGGAACACTTAATACAAATACAGATTTTTCTTTATGATGGACTTTGAAATGGATCAATATCTAAATTGCTTAGAATATCATCAGTTTTCTCGTGAGCCCTCCATTTCTAAAGTGGTATTTAGGCGTGCATGCTTCGAATGTATGGCCTCCTCCAAGTTGATAATTTTTTTCAAGTGAACTTGGCTAGGTGTTTCTAAGGCAGTGGAACAAAAACATTTCCAATTTAAGTTTTCCAAAATATTGGTACATACTCATTTTTTTATGTGAAGACACATTTACATTAGGCACAATGACAGGGCTTTGTTAACACAAATGTAGCTAAGTTATTTACTTCATGCTTAAAAAGACTTATTACTAATGGGAGTCATCTTGCATTAGCACATCCCACTTTGAGATAATGATGACTTTCCTGTGACTCATGTTGTGTTTGTCTCTTGGATTTCTTTCCTGTTCTCTTACCCTGCCAGTAGTCTATATCGGCACACTACTTTTTGCTGGAACCACTTTCATTATTCTACGTGTGAGAACAATGCAGTGTCCCTCTCAAGTACTAATGACGTTTGTATGCATGCACGATTAAGTTACTTAGTGAATATACAGATTCATACATGACACTATTCCTATTATTTCTAGCAAATTGCAAGCTTTTGTAACTTTGATGCCTTCAAGAAAATGGCATTATCGCCATCAAGTGGTTTGTAGAGTTTTACAGTAACTTTGAAGAGTTTCAGATCATCAATGTGCTGTCTAAGTATATCCATTTTTGTTTGTTAAGTGAAAAGTTTTGTGCTTGCATAAACAACATGTTCAGCATTTGATATGAAGCATTTATGAAATACTACTTTCATTCCTCAATGGTTTTGATTCTGCCTCCACAAAGGATGGGAAATTCTAAATTAGCAATAAGTTTGAGACACATCCACCCTTTAAGTGTTTATTGAGAGTAGATAGTTCACACTAGTTAATTTATTTTTATTTAAGGACTAAGTGGTGCTTTTAACATTAACAGCCTGGCCAATTTGGAGGGTATGAAAACCAGGAATGTCCATTTAGCAATCAAAGCCTGCATACAATAGGATTTGGTCAGCATTGAGGGCCATAAGACTGAAAGTCAGCAAATATGGTGGGTGGAAACTCAGTGGAACCCTTGCGGCACAGAGTGTCTACAAAGTTATAGGACAAGTAGTGCGCTGTATATGTGTATAATGGTAGTGTAGCCACATTTTGCAATTAGCACAGTTTTTAAGATAAAACAGATGGAATGGAAAGAAAATGTTTCTGTCAAACGTGAGCCAATTCGGGCTTGTGGTCAGAGTTAAAGTCAAGGAAGAAAGCTTGGTGGACAATGGCTGAATGCATGTTGAAGGATCAGCACCTAAGGCCTGAACACATAAGACCATCTGTATTTTAGGGTAGGAGGATCAGTATGTTCCTGGCTTTCTTTGTGTGGGCATCAAGTGGCTACTCAAATACTGTGGAAGAGAATCTAGGTGGCTCAGGAGTAGGAGATGGATCATGGGGAACAGAAGAACAGGAGAGCTATATCTGAGTTCGTAGGGAGTCACAAAAGTACAGAGTTGGGGGAATCTATTTAATTATAAAGACTGCACAATGATAATCGAATAGTAATTCGAAACTCCGAAAAAGGAGGAAATATTGTAATCTGGGCAAAAGAAGATTATACCAAGGAAGCACTCCCCCAGCTCAACGATTAAAAGCAACGTTTCCAACCTTTAAACGGTGTACAATTACTTTTATTTAAAACTATAGGCCTGGAAAAATAAAGGTTTGATCAACATGCAGGAATTCAAATTCCTGAAAAAAGAAAATCCTACAATACCAACTATCTATTTCATTCCAAAAGTGCACCATGGCAATGCTCCCGCCCTGTCATAGCAAACTCAGCTTTGCTTCATTGAAGCGAGAGCAGGAAAACCTGCTTTTGCTTCAATGAAGCAAAGCAGAATTGCTTTTGAGCAAGGGGAGTTGCATGTCATTGGCTCCCCTTGCTCAAAAGCAATGCCGGTTCCCGCAGGAGGCCTGGAGCTGGCGGGACCGTGGGGGCTTTGGGGCTCCCCCCATGGTCCCCAATGGTAAGGCCAGGCCCCGGGGGATGGGGTACCTGGGGCCAGGTTGTGCCTGGAAGGGATGCCACATGGCCCCCCTCTCCAATAATTAAAATAATTTTATAGAAACACGGAAAGTCCGGCCCTGGGGGATGGGGTCCCCAGGCCCATAATTGGCCTAAGGAGGTGGGCCACGCGGCCCCCCCCTCCTAAAAAACAAACACATGGTGGCCAGGCCCCGGTGGATGGGGTCCCCGGGGCCAAAAGTGGCCCTGGGAAGGGGGCCACGCAGCCCCCCCTCCCATAAAATAAAAAAGAAAAAGAAAAAAGAAGCTGGCAACTCGCCGGAGGCCCCGCCCCCTCCCAGCAACACTCAGCAAACGCGCGTTCTAAGTTGGGGAATTTAGTCCCCTTGAATACTGAGGGTCCCTGGGGGCCATCTAGCCCACAAGGTACCTCCAAAAAGTGCCACACAGCTGGATTGCAGAGAGGTGGTCCGAGGCCAAATCCCTTTTCCCCCTTTTTTCCCCCAGGGACCCTCAGTATGCCCCCAACTTAGAACTCGCCAGGGGGCGCGTTTGCAGAGTGGTGGAGAAAGGGTGTGTGGCCTGTGTCCACCTTTCTGCAATCGAGCTCCGTGGCGCTTACTGGAGGTAACTGGTGGGCAAGTTGGCCCCCAGGGACCCTCAGTATTCAAGGGGAATTAATCCCCCAACTTAATAACCTCACACAGTGGGATTGCTTAGAGGTGTTCGGAGGCCGGGCTCACCTTTCTCCACCACTCTGCAAACGCGACTGCTATGTTATAGTTAGAAATTAGCATTTAAAAAACCTTTGAAATTCACTGAAAAAAACATAGGTTTCAGGAACGTTATAGTTAGAAATTAGCAGTTATACAACCTTTGAAATCCACTGAAAAAAACATAGGTTTCATGGACGTTATAGTTAGAAATTAGCATTTAAAAAACCTTAGAAATTCACTGAAAAAAACACAGGTTTCAGGGACATTATAATTAGTTGGACATTTCACTCGTACAAAACCAGAGAAATTTGACTGTTATAGTTAGTTAAGCTAACTATAACTCACATCCCCACAATGCACTGCTGATGACGTCACATATCACATCATTCATGACATGGTCAGTGACATCACTGTTGACATCTCAAATGACATCACTGATGACATCATCCAGTGACTGTGTGTTTCTGTAAAGATTAAATATGTTTTATATATATATATATATATATATATATATATATATATATATATATATATAGCGCGCAAGAAGCAATGCTCTTATCCGCCATTACTTGCCACTGATGAAAGGAAAATGGGACTCCTGAAACGCGTCTGGCATTGTGATTTTTTGATGCATTCGTTTGTCGGCTGCCTGCTTGCAAGTTTTTCATTAAAAGCACTGAACTACGCATCTTCTGGTGGTTGCACTCCTTGGGGCTAACCTGCTTGTGTGGATTTGAATCGGCTGTTGCCCAGCCGTGGAGTGAGACCCGCTGTGTGAAAACAGGTCCGTGTTGGCGCCACGATGGTGCTACAATTTACGGAGAGAAGGAAGTTGACGCCTGTGCAGGACTGGTGCCAGCTTGTTCATTTGAAAATCTGCAAAGCAGGGCAGGCATGCCGTCGAGTTAATGCTCTAACCCACTGGGGTAATAACTTTATTTTATTTTGTATGACTGATACGAGCGCACCCACTGGGGATTACCTGGCGCACTACATTCACCAGAAGGCTTTGAGGAAGGCCACGCCCACTGAGGCAGGTGATTTGAAATAAATAGCGCGCAAGAAGCAATGCTCTTATCCGCCATTACTTGCCACTGATGAAAGGAAAATGGGACTCCTGAAACGCGTCTGGCATTGTGATTTTTTGATGCATTCGTTTGTCGGCTGCCTGCTTGCAAGTTTTTCATTAAAAGCACTGAACTACGCATCTTCTGGTGGTTGCACTCCTTGGGGCTAACCTGCTTGTGTGGATATATATATATATGTATATATCGCAAAGTGTACTATATAATTAGTGGGTGTATAAGTGTCTGAATGGATGATTTAGTAGGTGGATGACTGACTGTATAAGTGATTGATTAAACGTATCTTACTAAATGCATGGGTTAGTGACTAAACTGTGTGAATGTCTGTATCAGTCTGTCAGTTGTCATGTAAGCGGCTGCATGAGTTGGTGAGTACCTACATGAGTGTCTATATGGGTTATTGATTGGTTGCCTGGGTATCTGTATGGGTGCCTGAGCGTCTGTGTGGGTGGGAGGGGTGTGTGTGACTCTATGCATAGATGTGTGAGTGGGTGATTCACTGGGTGTATGGGTTCAAGAGTGCATCTGTGAATGGCTGTATGGGTGGGTGAGTGTGTGTATGGGTGTGTTGGTAAGTGAATAGATGTCTCAGTGGTACATGTGTGAGTAACTACATATGTGAAAGGCAGTATATGTGAGTGTTGGAGTATATAAATGACTATATGTGAGAGTGAGTGATTGTGAGAGTGGCTGTGTGGATGAGTGTGTTGTTGTATCAGTGATTGTATAAGAGAGAAAGTATGTGTTAGTATCTGTATTAATAAGAGAGGTGGTGTGTGTATAATTGTATAAGTGAGTAAATGGGAGTCTGATTGATTCTTTGCATGACTGACTAGGTGTGTGAATTACTATGGATGAGTGGCGTTGCGTGAGTGTCTGTATAGGTGTATGAGTGCAAATGATAATGCTGTATTGATGAGTGACTGCATGTATGAGTGACTGTATGGATGAATGAGTAGATGTGTGTGTAGACCTAGGAATCAGTGAGTGGGTATGTAATAACTGGTATTGGTGTGTCTATGGTTTCGAAAAGGGTAGTCTGTATTTTACAGTGGGTGTATCAAAGGTTATATTAGGGTGTGAGGAGGTGCATCAGATTAGCACATGGATGATGTCATCAGTGATGTCATTTGAGATGTCATCAGTGATGTCATCATTGATGTCACTGACCATGTCATGAATGATGTAATATGTGACGTCGTCAGCAGTGCATTGAGGGGGCGCGAGTTATAGTTAGCTCAACTACTATAACGGTGGAATTTCTCTGGTTTTGTACGAGTGAAATGTCCAACTAACTATAACATCCCTGAAACCTGTGCTTTTTTCAGTGAAAAAAATAAATATATATATATATATATTGGGGTGCAGTAGGCAGAGTCAGAAAAGGTGCACATTATGTTATTGAATAAACTGCAGAATTTCATTATAATAACTCTATAAGCAATATTGCGCATTTACCATGAGTAATTCTGAGGGCTCCTCTTCTTTGCAAGAAAGGATAGCTGTATCCAGAGCATCAGCATGGATTTTAACATTTTTCTGGAGCATCTGCAGGCTTTTCCTGAATTCCTCCAGTTGATCAAGGGTGAGCTACAGGACGATTACAAGGAATATGATTAATACAGAGCAAACACCTATTTGAAATCATGCTGCGTGACATGCTGATAGCTACACAGTAAATAATGGAACATATTGCAGATCTTGTCACTCACTCTCAAATACAGATCAATAACCTGGCTTCATTGACACCAATTGTGGAAGCCATGCTTGTCTTCTTGTACCCCTACTACTGCCTCTGTCATCCATGTTCTCAGGGGTCATAAAGGCTATGGTAGGAACAGAAAGTAAACTTAAGCTGTATGTGCTCTCTTTAATTTACACTGCTTGCAGCCATTCACTCAGATTGTTATGGTTGTGGGTAAGCTGTCATCTCTATGATGTCAGCTGGGGGTCAAAATGTGTGTGATGTTAAAACTACTACTAGTCCTAGAAGTTTGGTGAATCAACATCCATTAGTGGCTTCAGGATGTGCAGCACTTGTATATATGAAGACAGAAACTCAGGGGGTTATTGAAATGTCTGTCTTGCCAAAATAACACACTTTTGAATGTTGTCTATCTCAGGGTAACACCCAAATAAAAAGATGATCAGCAGTTCTACTTTTTCCTTATTGCCGCAGTCCTTCCATATTGCAATTAATTGATGAACCTAAGAATATACTGGTTTATCAGCATTACCAGTAACTCTATCTTTTATTTATGCACGTGGTCTCTACTATTTAAAAGAATCAATGGTATTGCACAACATAACATTAGTTGTCATCTATCTATTTTAGCTCAGGCAAAAAGATAGAAGCTTGTATATAAATGTGTTGCCGGTGTGTGTAAAATTTAGTGATGACAGGTGCCGCAAAATAATGTTCTTTTATGGTCTAGCTTGACAGCGCAGCTATCGACCAGATAATTATGTGAGCATCACTACAGAGGCTTTGGCTCCACCCACATGTGGGGAGCCAGAAGTATATGTTTTCAATGGGCAGAAGGTGTGTGCTTCCACAAAAAAGCGCTTGCCTGCCACACAGCTGTGATCATTTTGTTCATTTATCCTGCTTCCTGAGCTTGAACTTGAACTTTCAGGGCACACACATGACAATGGAATTCTATGAAGGTGTTTTAGACAACTAGATGATTTATGTTGTTTTTCTCTGGCAGCAGCATGGATGAGAGGAGGGCAGTCATTAACCTACATGGATGTTTAGGTCTGGCATGAAAGTGCATCACCTGACCTATTAACCTACACCAATATTATTCTATAGTTTTTTGCTTCCACACAAATACACATCCATTCCCATGCTATTTTCTTGCAAATCTTCACATTGACATATAATATTCCTTTAAAGCCAGATCTATTGGCAATGCTTGTTCATGTGTTAGTCCATTACTGGGAAAGCTTTTTGCACTGGGCCACATGTACAGTCATGTGACACGCACAAGGTAGAAAAAGGTGCATCAACAAAGTTTCACAGTCAGAAATTACCACGTTTTATCAGCATAAGCAATTACTTGGTGGGTTTATATTTAAGGATATACTTCCTGGCCTTACAAGTCATCATTTATTCAAGGAGAGTGGGAACCAAAAGGTTTCAAAAAAGTGTTTACTCAGATGTAGCTCAGCAATTGGAAAGAAATGAGACATCTCAAATTTGGCACATAACTGCAAATGTAGCAGGAGAGAATTCTAAATACCCAGACAAACTGATTTCGCTCAGTAACAAAATTGCTTTCAATATTGTGAGGTACATTATTTCTTCAATATAAATCATTGGATTCAGAATAATAAAATTCCGCAGAGCCCATTTCAACAGAATCTAAAATGAAGTTGTTCGCAGGTGTAAATTTTAGGCTCACTAAATCTCTAATTTGAATTTAATAACAGAAAAGTTGCAAGAAAATCAAGCTAACATTTATCTGTGCTGAACAAGAATCATGATGCAATTTCGTAAGCTGTCAATTTGATCGAGTTGATGTGAATCCATACCATTAACAGCAAAACTCTAGGACACATTGCAATATGCAATGTCGGATCAAAATTAAATAGAAACAAATATTTTCATATAGTAATGCTACAGTTCTGGCAAACCCTCAGCAGCAACGAGAAGCATTGCAATGCCCTGCACTATTGGATCCCGAAGAAGCACTGCTCATAAACAGTAGTAATTATATGAAAGCTTCTACAATAAGCAGAATCTTAAGTAAATAGCTAGGCAGGCACTTACAACAATCACATGCCCCCTCTCACCCAACTGTAAAACAGAGAGCAATGACCATCAGTAAACACTATAGCTCACTTATGAACTCTCAGATCACAAAACAAAACCAACTAAACTCGTGTTTTGGAGTTAGATGGATTGCCACCTCTGTAACCATATGGACAGGAGGTATAGGAAAACTCAATTGATTGAGGATAATGCAACTTTACTTTCATCTTACTATTCAAATTGGGTACCCTTACAGAATGGTGAAGACAAGGACGATATTGCTCTATGGCTTTAAATCTAAACGAAGGAGGATCAGCCATAACAACTATTGCTGCCATGATCAAATATAAAAATCTTTGCAAATGGAGAAGGGAACATGCAAATCCTACTTGGCATTAAAACCTGGCAGTTTGAAGTCCATGCCATTGCATATTGAACATAAACACACATCCAGACAAAAGTGAAGCCATATACTATGGTGTTTGGAAGCTATGGAAGTACAGGTGACAGCCTCAAAACTGATATTTCAAGGACTGCATCTTAAAGGATGTACCAAAGTAAACCAAGAAGGTTGGTGAAACTGATGTTTGACTTCACTGGACTCGTTGCTGCTTCAATACTTTGAAACCATGCAAGATATGAGGCAGGCTGTGCAGGCTCATGTGGACAGGCGTTTGCAGCAGAGAGTACAATATTTTTTCTTTGCGGGGATGGTGAAAGAAGACATTTAACTTTCCTTTAACAAAGTACCACCAAAAACCATGTTGGTCCTTCTACCATAAATCACAGTCTTTTATTACCCCTCACAAGCAATTGATTATCTTAAAAGATAAGGTAATTATAATTGGATTTTGCATGTAGCACTAGGTATTCCTGTAATGACTGTGCATTTATTCGCCGGAGGGTTTGCCTTCACATTTTTTTATATTGTTCAACAATTTGCTTACATTTGGTAACTATCTTCCTTAAGATGCCTCATTACTTGATTCCCCTTTAGGAGTCAGAGTGAATCAGAAAACTTAAAATAGCTCTCCTGCACAATAGATGGCATCTCAGCTAAAAGCCCAAATATGAATTCACAAAGCTTTTAAAAGGTGCCATCCTGGCACACCAATGTCAGTTCCCTGTCCTTTTATCCACACGGAAATGAAACGAACAAGACTGAAAGAACTGCAGTATTCCAAACTAACTTAGGACCTTATTAACAGTTGTGTGACCACTCCTCAGAACGGGTAGGTGAGTGGGATTGGTGAGGAATCTGCAGGAAGACAGAATATTCACCCGACAGATCATTACTGAAGGTAAGTAACCTCTACTTGCAAATCCCTCATCTCTGTAATCATTACCCAAGTAGAATCTCTCAAGCTGTGGGTTTGCGGAGATGATCAAACCATGAAGCCCTGCAACACCAATTGGGTGAAATTTCAATTTCTGAGGACTTCAGCATCCAGAGTCTCTAGTTAAAGCGTGGAGCAAAGCCCATACTGCAGCTTGGCTAATATCCAACACAGGAGCACCTGAGACAATGCTGAAGTCTGTCTTTGCCCTGGTGAAATGGGCTTTGATGCCTTCTGAAGGATCTTTGTTGGCAAGGGCATAGCATATATTGATGCACAAGATGATCTACTAGGCAATCGTCCATTTCTGAATATCCTTGCTCTTTTGAAGCAGGCCTAGGCCAGGAAAAGGTGGTTATCGCCTCCAACCTCATGGGTCCTTTCAATATAAAAGCTGAGCGCTGTACAAGGATTCAAACAATATAAAATTTCCTCCTCCTTTAGGGTTTGAGGCGGTGGGTAAAAGGTTGGCAGGGTGATCGATCATCCAACATGAAAGGGAGGAAATTGTTGTTAGAAGGACCAGCTTGTCTGGGAAAAAATAAGCAAAGGGAGGCTAAGCCGAAAATACCTGTAGCTTGCTGACACACTGAGCTGAAATCAAAAAGACTGTTTCAAAAGGAAGCAGCCTCAAGGGGCAGCTAAGCATGTGCTTAAAAGAAGAAGTACATTTGAAAAGTTAGCATTGAACTAAGATCCCACTGCGGTATAACGAACAGGGAAGGGGAAATGGTTCAACCCGTTCAGAAATATCAGAAAAATAGGAGACTTACATAGTAAAGGCTGAACCAATAAATGGAGGAAAACCAAGAGAGCACAAAATTAACCTTTAACTGTGTCCACAACTAAGCCTTGCCGGTGAAGTTCAGAGAACCAAGCAACAAAACAGGAATAGAATAGACAGACTTTGTAGAGGAACTCTGAGCTAACATAATTACATCCACAACTTCTGCAGGCAGGTCATCAGAGCTTAGATTGCCCCATTCAATCACTAGGAATGAAGATGGCGGCTCAGAAGATCCAGAAACAGAACCTGACCCTCCCACTACGAGAAGAAGTCTGCCCATAATAAAAGAGGCACAGAAGGTCACAAGGACAGGCGGAGCAGAGCTCCTCATCTCCAGTTCATTGAGATGGCAGCTCCATACAAGCGTGAAGGCATTGGTCACCACTGTGGCCACTACTGGTGGAGGACCGAAGAACTTCCCACAAATGAGGTTGTCCATCACCAACCATCACCTCAGATCATCTATGAGAGCCCCCAAATGCTGGGTTTACCAGAATGCAGGCACCACTGAAATGTATGCACCATTGACGGGGAGACAGAAGCAGAATGTGGATGACTTTTGGGACAAGAGTTTAGAGTTCCCTCTTGAAACATCAAGCTCATAGCCTTAATGTCCCTAACAGGCTGGGGAGGCGGGAAGGCTCTGAGAGACATAGTGTCCAGCTGAAGAGGAGATGCTGGGCAAGGATGAAGTGAAGGTGTGACATGAGGAAGTTGATGGAAAAGCTAGAGTCACAGAGCAGGGAGAATGAGGCCTGCGGGAGGCATGCTATCTTCAGCAGCCAGCCTTCCCCTAATGCAAATTACACAACAGAACCACAAGTTCAGAGATACTCTAAACGTCTGCTCTTTTGGTAGCGCCAGCCCTTGCACCTTGTGCAGAAATCAAATAAGCTCATTTGGAGCTAGAGAGAGTGTGGTGGATGCAGAAGATGTTGTGGCCTACAGAGTAATTCACCTTATCTTCATCCCTAATGCCCCTGCCCGTAAAATTGCATTAATCCATCCGTGCTGTAGCTTGCGTAGCCTGTGGTGCTGGAGGAGAGTATCTCATCTTCTGAAACGTTGGTAGTCCATCATGGTGGACCACTGAGTTCTGCAAATTCTTGGGCAGGCCTATGCCCTTTCCTTCCAGGACTTCCCCCATCCCATCAGTCATCTCAGACAACAAGGCTGGCATTCTGTAGCAGGAGGTTTTGGCTCTTTTGTGAAAGAGTACTGTGGTGTTGGTTCCATAGTACGCGATAGAGCAGGAATGCTGTTCTCATCATTGTCTTGTTCCTCCAAAAGATGAGGGTCTCTACCCCATTCTGGACCTTTGCACTTGGATTGCTTTTGTACACAATGGGAAGTTTGAGGTGCTTTAAATGACACAGGTTCTCTAAGCTCTTCCTGCTACCAGCTAATTAGATACATGTCAGTGCACCGGGTGGTGACTTATAAGGCTCTGTGATGCCTCAGCCAGGATGGAACCTTAAGCTGAGATGGAGCAGAGGCATCACCTATATCTATTTGACGTTTCTGAATCTATTCTCAGTTCAGTTTTCAGTTTTAAAGCTTTATTCGACATTTGTCATAAAAGCATTCCCCTATCCCTAATACAATAAATACTACATATAAAAATACATATTAAACATGGAATGTCGAATAAATACATAATAAAAATACAAGTACTTCAATTTGTCAAATTTCTTAAAATATAGATTTTTCTATAAGTAAAATACAATAATCCATATGGGAGAGTGCAAGATTGAGAATATACATAATTTCATTACGATGCAATTGCCATAAGTGAACGAGTACGAATTGACCATGACCAAGCCAAAAATTTTGCTACCCCAACCACAAGCAATATGGAACAATCTGTTTCAAGTATCCTTAGGGCTGCGGATTGGCTGCGGGTTCCCAGACTAGAGCACACAGGTTTTAACCATTTGCGTCTGGGGGACGAATACAATGGGCAACAGAACAAAAGATGGGAAATGTGCTCAATTTGGTCATTACAGTGGTGGCAGTGTTCATCCCATGCTGGGGACCAGTGCTTCTTAAACACATTCACCGGGAGTGTACCTATGCGAAATTGAAAATAAAGTTTTCTATCAAAGGGTTTTTCAATAATATCCCAAAAAGTTTCGCAGGAAGGGTACATTTTTATGTCCAAGAAGCGAGATGTTAGGCTTGTACTTGTGCCGTCACTAGACATTGTAAGATATACCATTTCCCAATATAGATCTTTCAGCTTTGCCTTCGTAGGAAAGCAGGTTACGTCTTTGGTATCCCATAGATGATTCAAATTCATTTTTATAAGGAGTCCCCGGAGCTCCCTTAACCATGGGATAGTATGGAAACGGTCGAATTTAATGACGTCCGTCAGTGCCGCCGCATAATGGCTTAATTCTGGGGTCACCATAATCCGTCTCCAATATAGAAGAGGGCGTAGCCTCGCTATGTCCTCTATTCCTTTTCTTCCCATATCCAATTTTAGTGGGATTATGGGTGTGCTTTGGGGGACCATCACAATACCTCGTAAAAACCTGTTTTCTGCTCGGCCCAGTTCTCTCAAATGAGAAAACCCCCATAGTTCAGAGCCATATAAGCAAGCCCCTAATACTTTCATAGAATATATTTCCAACACACAATTTACTGGCTTTGTCAGCGAGGAGCGATGTTTTAGGGTAATTGCGCCTGCTAGCTGCCTAAACTTTAGTAAAGTAGTGGTTATGTGTGGCTTCCAACTCATTTTTCCTTGGAGAGTGATGCCTAGGTAAGAGAAAGAGTCCACCCTTTCTAGGGGTGTACCTTTATATTTTATTACACCTTTAAAGGTGGACTGCTGGTTGAGGCACATGAATTTTGTTTTGGAGGTGTTCAGTTCAAGGCCCCTCTCGTCACAAAATATACCAAATGCATCAACCACTTTTTGGAGCCCACTGGGGGTGCGGGAAAGTAGGAGCGTGTCATCTGCGAACATGAGGACAGGTACACGAGAGCCTGCGATTACTGGGGCGTCGCTAGCAATCTTCTCTAGATGCTCAACAATGCCATTTATATAAATTGAGAAGAGAGTCGGTGCTAGGACACATCCTTGTCTCACCCCACGTTCTACCGGAAAGGGATCAGTTACTTCTCCTTGCTTGCCCCACCTTATTCTTGCAAAATTATTTTCGTGGAGACGAACAAGGAGTGTGAGCAATTCCTGGCTTAAGCCCACGTCCGCCAAGGTCTGCCAAAGTTTTTCTCTGGGGACCAAGTCGAAAGCGGCTTTTAGGTCCACAAAAACTGCATACAATGTCCCCTTCTTTAGGGTAACATTTCTCCAGTAGATGGTTAAAAAGTGGAGGACTTGATCAACGCTGCTAGTTAGAGGGCGAAATCCAGCTTGATAAGATGACAAAATATTATTTTCGTTGATCCATTGCTGCAGTTTATTTTGGACTAATCGGCCCATTAGTTTTTGTGCTGTATCAATCAAACTAATGGGTCTATAATTTTTGGCCAGGGTTCT
This sequence comes from Triturus cristatus, assembly GCF_964204655.1. Taxonomy (NCBI): domain Eukaryota; kingdom Metazoa; phylum Chordata; class Amphibia; order Caudata; family Salamandridae; genus Triturus; species Triturus cristatus. Next base: position 803,780,111 of record NC_140592.1, on the reverse strand, counting down.
ATCACCTTTTTTAAATATGGGAATAATTTCGGCTCCCTTCCATGAGGCAGGCACTTTCCCTCCCATTGCCACCGCATTAGCCAGCATTGCAAGATAGGTACACCAGGAATTACGATCCGATAAAAATATATCAGCCGGAATTCCATCCATGCCTGGAGCTTTGCCCCCAGCCACACAATCCAGTACAATACTCACATCCTTTTCATCAAATATTGGAGATTTGTAGAAGACTTGTGGAGGCGGACAACCAATGGTAAATATGAGATTACAAGCATACTGTGGTTGGAAGTATTCCACCCAATTGCTTTTCGGAACATGGTTCGTAGGGTGGAGTGCTGTGCCACCCTTTTCCCATTTTACTGTGGACCAGAAGCGCTTAGAATCCTTGGAGGCACACGCCTCCTTGAGTTCGCGCCAATATTCCTCATCCCAACGCTTCTTTGCCAGTTTTTGGGCCTGTCTATACTGGTTTCTCGCCAGCCTTACTGCTGCTGCATTTCCTGTTCTCAGTTCCACGCTAAGGTTATCTCGTGATATCCTGCAACTCCTGTCATACCACCCTTTACTCTCTTGGACTTTTTTCTTTTTATTTGGGGCTACTGTTTTAACAAAGAAACTTTGGATTTTTGAAAATAGTTTCTCGTGAGCAGCCATCATGTAGTCTGTAAAATCACTCCTCCCATAATGGCACTTAATCTTAGATACCTCAGTCGCCACTAATTCCTTTAGAGTCTCTAAGTTGACAACATCTTCCAAGAGCATACTCCACTTCAGGTGACGAAGATTGTTTGAGCTTACAAGATCTTGCGTCACCATTTGGTTCCCTCTTGGGAGATCGGGCATTTCATGGTAGGGATGGAGTGTCAGGCACAGTGGATTGTGGTCACTTTCTAATTTGTCTTTCACTTCCATATCCACCAATTTATCCCAAGCCCTTACGTCCAGTAGTATATAATCTATTCTGCTGGCTGCTCGACCATTGTCGAATGTGTTTTTCCCCATTAAGTCAGAGGATGCCCGTCCATTTACTGCTCTGAGCCCTCTTGATAGACAAAGACTCTTCAGTTGGATTGCTACTGTGCTCCATTTTCTAATTGCTGGGATATCCAGTTGGGGAATTCTCCACTTGGTATCCTCATCTTCGGCCAGTGTCCTATCCTCTTCGCCCAAAGGTTCGAAGGTGGTGTTAAAATCCCCGCCTATTATTACATGGGGAAGCACTGGTAGCATTTCAATATAGTGCTCGAGGGTCGTTAGGGTCTCTGATGGTTTACCCCTACCAACTCCCCTGGAGTAAAGATTGAACAGGGCTAGTTGTTGACCATTTTGCCAGCTAATGTCAAGAGCTAGGATATCATTAGAGGGTATAGACCTTCGTTTAACTGAGCAATTCAATGTTTGACGTACCCAAATTAACAGGCCCCCAGAGTGTCGACCCACTCGGTTTCTTATGGCTGGGACATAAAAGTTCAGATACCCTTGTCGGAAAATTGGGGTGAGCGCCCAAGTTTCTTGCAACATTATTATATCGTACAGGTCGATAAAATCGACCCAATCTGGGATGTTTAGCTTGTTTGCAATGCCAGCTATATTCCAAGAAATAATAGATAATGGCAATGTGTCCAGTTGGTGCTGAATCTGATCAATAACAGAAGTGTATATTCGATCCTCAAGTTCTATACCTGGCACTAAGTCACTATTCAATATTGGTGAATTCTCAATTGCCTCTAGTGTTCTTTTTTGCCCCATCCAAACTCCACTTAGATCCTCTTGGGAGGGAGTGGGAGATGCCTTAGAGGCCGGGGTCAATTCATCTAGTACAGGCTCATTAAAAATAAGAGGCCTATCATGTCCCTGGTGCAGCTGGAGTTCAGGGGCGACAGGAAGAACACATGCGAGTCAATCACACTCGTTTAGGTCAGATAGCACGGAGTAGTGGTTATCCAACCTTAACCCCCACTCGCATAATGGGTCAGTCCTGGCCCTTCTATTTCCCACAACTGTCCACTTTGTTCTCAATGTGCTAGGATTAGCTACTAGTCCTCTTCTACTATAGAAGAAATCCAGTGTCAGTGGTATTATTTCTGCTGTTCTAAGTTGTGGAGGGAAGATGTTCCGTAGGACATCAGGTAAAACTTCAGGGCCCTTAAAATTCAAAACCACGCAATCCCCTTGAAATTTCTTTGCCTTAGTGCCTATCCACTTAACCCTTCTTGCTGTGAGCAGATCATCAGATAGTTTTTCCTTACCCCAAGGGGATATGTGCATATTATTGCTAAGCCACTGCAAAGCCTTATTTCGTAAGGAGTCCGAGGACTCAATCTGCCCTGTTTTCAACGTTGGTGTGTTTGCGAGTACTAGAATCAAGGGGGAAGCTTCAACGATTAATTCAACTGGGCCAGTTTCTGGATTAAGAGTCTCAGTGATAGTATTGCCTACTGGTTGTGCTGTTTCTAATGTTGGGGCGGTATTAGGAGTCTCACCATGTCCAGAGCAGGCTTGATTAATATGATCAGATGGAATTTGTAGGCCTGTATTTATAGTTCCCCCAAGTGTTTTCCCTGCAGCCTCTATATGTTCAAATTTGGATTTTATTAGGTTTGATATTTCCCCCATCCCCTCATTGGTTTTTCTTAGGAGGGTCTCTAGTTTATTAACTTTGTTAGCTAATTGGTCTACTTTTGATATAAGAGGTTTCATTAACCCTGATAACTTGGACTCCAGTGCTCCCATGAGCTTATTTAAAAAGGTATCCTCCCAATCTACATTTTCGTTCTCTTCTTCCCTAATCCCTTCTTCCACCCTTTTCTTTACTCTTCTTGGTGGGGTTACAGATTTAGTTTTACAGGAACGTAGGCCACCTCTTCTAGGAGGTTCCTTAGTAATCCCTTTTTTAACTCTTGGTGCAGGGACAGGAGTGGGAGGAGTATTGCTCTCTGGATCTAGCTCCACAATTGTGTCAGATTGGTTTGGCTCTTCTAAGATAAGTAAATCAACAATAGGATCAAGTTGTTGAACAATAGAAGGCGTGGATACATTTGTTGTGGAGGAATCATAGGGGTCCTCAATCGGGTCGTTAGTAGCAATTTCATCTCTAGCAGACTGAAATATCCCTGATTGGTTAATTTGGGCACAAGGTGGGGAATCCATAAGTCCCAGGGAAGACCTCCGATCATTATTAATCTTTGCCACCACCTGGACCAAATAATTATCCATTGTGTTTGCCAGGGTGACAGGTGTTTTTTGTCTCGACATTATGATCAGTCAAACCTGTGCAGAAATGCCCTGATAGTAACTGTAATAAGTCAATTTCACTTTCAATATGAATATATATCGTCTTACCACAGGTGAATTTGGGGTTGGGGGAAAGAGGGGTGGCCCAGTCCAGTCTCTCACAGTCTAGAACGGGCTAAAACGGGCCCGCCCTTGGCCCGGGCTTCGCCCGGCGTCCCGCTCGCGTCCCGCGACGCGGGGAGTGACGCTGCCTTTAATGCGCCTCCGGGCGCTAGGTGGATGACGCTGTGTCCGGTGAAGGCCCCCGAGGAGTCTGGGTGATGTAGTCCGCACTCGCCCTCCCTCCGCGCTGCGGCCGCGAGATCCGAAACGCGGCGGCGGGAGGGGGGGGGGGGGAACTATGCACAGGCTGGAGAATTGCAAAGAATCAGGGCCAGCAGGTAGGGACGAAGCACACAAGGGCAACGGCAAGTACAACACCCGCTCCACCGGGAGTGACGCTGCCTTTAATGCGCCTCCGGGCGCTAGGTGGATGACGCTGTGTCCGGTGAAGGCCCCCGAGGAGTCTGGGTGATGTAGTCCGCACTCGCCCTCCCTCCGCGCTGCGGCCGCGAGATCCGAAACGCGGCGGCGGGAGGGGGGGGGGGGGAACTATGCACAGGCTGGAGAATGGCAAAGAATCAGGGCCAGCAGGTAGGGACGAAGCACACAAGGGCAACGGCAAGTACAACACCCGCTCCACCGGGAGTGACGCTGCCTTTAATGCGCCTCCGGGCGCTAGGTGGATGACGCTGTGTCCGGTGAAGGCCCCCGAGGAGTCTGGGTGATGTAGTCCGCACTCGCCCTCCCTCCGCGCTGCGGCCGCGAGATCCGAAACGCGGCGGCGGGAGGGGGGGGGGGAACTATGCACAGGCTGGAGAATTGCAAAGAATCAGGGCCAGCAGGTAGGGACGAAGCACACAAGGGCAACGGCAAGTACAACACCCGCTCCACCGGGAGTGACGCTGCCTTTAATGCGCCTCCGGGCGCTAGGTGGATGACGCTGTGTCCGGTGAAGGCCCCCGAGGAGTCTGGGTGATGTAGTCCGCACTCGCCCTCCCTCCGCGCTGCGGCCGCGAGATCCGAAACGCGGCGGCGGGAGGGGGGGGGGGAACTATGCACAGGCTGGAGAATTGCAAAGAATCAGGGCCAGCAGGTAGGGACGAAGCACACAAGGGCAACGGCAAGTACAACACCCGCTCCACCGGGAGTGACGCTGCCTTTAATGCGCCTCCGGGCGCTAGGTGGATGACGCTGTGTCCGGTGAAGGCCCCCGAGGAGTCTGGGTGATGTAGTCCGCACTCGCCCTCCCTCCGCGCTGCGGCCGCGAGATCCGAAACGCGGCGGCGGGAGGGGGGGGGGGGGGGAACTATGCACAGGCTGGAGAATTGCAAAGAATCAGGGCCAGCAGGTAGGGACGAAGCACACAAGGGCAACGGCAAGTACAACACCCGCTCCACCGGGAGTGACGCTGCCTTTAATGCGCCTCCGGGCGCTAGGTGGATGACGCTGTGTCCGGTGAAGGCCCCCGAGGAGTCTGGGTGATGTAGTCCGCACTCGCCCTCCCTCCGCGCTGCGGCCGCGAGATCCGAAACGCGGCGGCGGGAGGGGGGGGGGGAACTGTGCACAGGCTGGAGAATTGCAAAGAATCAGGGCCAGCAGGTAGGGACGAAGCACACAAGGGCAACGGCAAGTACAACACCCGCTCCACCGGGAGTGACGCTGCCTTTAATGCGCCTCCGGGCGCTAGGTGGATGACGCTGTGTCCGGTGAAGGCCCCCGAGGAGTCTGGGTGATGTAGTCCGCACTCGCCCTCCCTCCGCGCTGCGGCCGCGAGATCCGAAACGCGGCGGCGGGAGGGGGGGGGGAACTATGCACAGGCTGGAGAATTGCAAAGAATCAGGGCCAGCAGGTAGGGACGAAGCACACAAGGGCAACGGCAAGTACAACCATCTATTCTGACACCTGGAAGGGATTCAAGAGGTGAGGAATCTGCAAGTAGAAGTACCATCAGAAATATACTTAAGGGTAGCACACAAACATGTGGATTGTATATAGTATAGAATATTTAACAATTTAAAATTTTTGCCATGTGTCCAGTATAGGAGAATGTAGGCTCTTCATTTTTCATTGAGGCACTCATTCTAAATCTAAGGCTAAATTCTGATCCCTGCACTAACCCTTGTTTGCAACGAGATCAGAATTACAAACTGCACTCCCTTCTATTTTCCTCAAGTAAGTTAAACCTGCCAAAACTGGGGACAAAAGCCCACTATGGTCCTATACCTGTGGAACTTGGTGCGGGATGCACCCATTCCACAAGTAATTCCCAATTGTTCTTTACAATGGTCAGAATAGGGAACATTTACCGTACCAGGTATAAGCCGCACCCGGGGTCATGCTATTTACGGGATGCTCTAAAAACGTCACCCCTTTCTGATACACTCATAATCTGACCCAAAGTATCATGGTCTAAGGTGGAAAGATAGAAGCTATATAGCATTTTGAGTGGGACCATGAAATTGTATTTCTCTTACTTTACTGTATTTATTGTACTCGGAAAGTAACATACGGTATACATAGGAGCTGCTGCATGACTTGGATCATCACAATAGGTTAATCTGCAAAGTTAATTGGTTGTTTTTATATGCAAATGCAAAGTACAAATAGATAGGACATAAAACAAAGAGTACCTTCACTCGATCTATTTCTTTTACAATTTTCAAATCTGCATCGGAGACCCTCAGGGAAAGGGAAGACTTTTCTGAAATGATGATGACTGGATCTGCGAGTTGTACTAATTGGTCTTCCACTTCGGAAATCCGGAGAATAATTTCTTTTATACTTTCAAGGCGAAGACGCAGTTGCTAAAAATTGAAAAAATAAAAAAAGGCTTTGACAATCTAGGCATCTGCGTATGCAACTGCTACCATGCACAACAATTTTTTCTGTTATTTTTTTCATGTGATGAATTTAGACATATTGGTACAAACAACAGTGTTTCATAATAATAAAAAAACTATTATCAACTACATTTCCATAGCACTGTTAAATAACAAACAAAACTTAATGGCATATTTCTTTTTACTCTGCCAAACTTAAAGTTGGAGTTGGAAGCTGGAGCGAGCAGATTTAGCGGACAAAGAGTAGTGTGCAGGAATGCGTTAATACACACGCCCAACAGGAGTCCAGAGGACTCTAAAGGATGCTGTGGCTGTGCTGGCTCAATGCAGCAGTTTGCTGCACTATAAGAACTTTTCTCAGCCATCGGGGATGCACAGAAGAACAAGTTATTTACCTTCGGTATCACCTTATCTGGTAAAGAATATATCTAGCAGCAGATTTTTTACCTTTTGAACTTCCCAAGGTGTCAGGCTGTATCCGTAAGATTGTTCATGAGCAGTACCCCTGCATGCCCGTAGGTGGTATCGATCAGCTCCACATCCGTCGTCAGTGTCATCTGCGCCAGAAGTGATGCTGCAGTACCTATACAGTCGCCAACCAGGTGCGCTGACGTCAGTATCTTTTCTCGACTTTCCACACCGGAATAGCGGACCCATGAAGAACACTGACCATTGGTGTGTCAAAACTAGGGCCTTGAAAGGGGTCATCCCTGTCCCTAGAAATCAGTTTGCAAAGTGAGCAGGATGGGTGGGTGGATAAGGAATATGCGACTGGGTATAATCTCTACCACTTAAGGCGTTACCAAAGGTAAATACCTTGGTCATCTGATAGAGACTTCTAGCAGCAGATTCCTTACTTTTTGAATAGATACCCAAGCAATACCATCCCCAGAGGAGGGTCAGTGAACTGATTTCAACCAAGAAAGTTCCGCAGGGCCGAATGGGCAAAGAGCCCATCCATCAGGACCTGACTGTCCAGACAGTAAGGTTTGATGTACTATTGACTTGATTAATACTTGTATAGCTCGATGAATGCCCGAAGGCGTCTTGGTGCTGGCGTCTGACATTACAGAACTGCTAAAACAAAATTAAACTATAAACCTTACAAAGAAAAGGAAAAGAGCCACGTTTTTAGATGCTTTCTGAAAATTAACAAATTAGATAGGGAGGTATCTTAGTAGCAGTGGCATTTGATTCCACAACAAAGATGTGCCATGAACAAAACTCCTGCCACCCCAAGAGGTTTTAATGATCTTAGGAACCTGCATAGTCTCGGCTGTAGCTGATCGTAAACACCTTCTAGGAGAGTACCACAACTTTTTTTTATTCAGGTACTCTGGACCTATTACATACGGGGCCTTGTGTGCAATACAGAGTGCTTTATACAGAAGCCACTTTATTTTTTATAGGAAGCCAATGAAGCTCTTACAGCCCTTTGGATGTTGATTCATATTTTCTGAGGTTTTTCAGAAGATGGACTGCTGCAAATTGCAGCCTCTGGGGTTTCTTTAGTAAACCTTGCTACATACCAGATATACAGCATTGCAGTAATCTTTTTTCAGTATCTTTAAAAGATAAAAACAGGAAGAAATTAACTGATTTGCTTGGTCTGTGAACGTGAGTTTAGAGTAAAAAACGACTCCTGCGGGTTTTACTTTTGTAACTGGAGGTTTTAAAGGGCCAAGCGTGGACAGCCACCAAGAGGAGTTACAGAATAAAAAATCTGACCCAAAAAGGAGTACATCCGTCTTATCAGAGTTCAGTTTCAAGAACTGGCTATTCATCCAGCTAACGATCACTCTTATACAGTTATTAAACCTGAGGGCAACCTCCTCTATGTTGTTGGTAATAGAAACAGATATGTGTGTCATTCGCATAAAATATTGTATTAAAGTCAAAAGATCTGATCAATTTAGCCAGCGGAGACAGCGTTGGGCGACGCCCATCCAGCTCCGGGTCAAAGTCGGGGATAACAATGGGGATGACACCACCGGTAAACTCCTGCAGCACTGGGAGCATCGGACCGGGTCAGGGAATATCCAAGTGGTCCCACCGGTGCCAGTCCGGATCCAGGAATGGATCCATGGGAGCCCACTGGAGCCGAGCTGCCAGCACAGAACTAGATGGGGCCCCCTCTGACCCTGTGGGGCCCGAAGGCACATCAGAGAGGTCGGGCCACACAAATATGAGGTGCATGGACTCGCAGAACTCCTTCAGTTGGGTGGGGGTTGCTCCAGCTCTCGGAAAGTCAGGGGGAAGCAGAGTCAGCCGAGGAGCAGGTTGCGGTGATTGAAGACTAGAATGCCCATGCTCCCTTGTCGCGTCAGCCGACGGAAGAGGAGAAGTTGAAGAACGCTTCAACTTTTTCTTTTTCTTGTGCCTCGACTTACCCGAGTGTACCAAGGACTTTGAATGGGACGATGTAGACTTCCAGATCCATGACCGGTCCCAGGACCTTCTCCTCGACCGGGACCTCGACTTGTGTGGAGTCACATGCTGGGCCGCCATGAGCTTTAGGGACCACTCCATCAAAGCCTTTGTGTGAATGGTCTGGCAACTGGAGCAGGACTTCGGGTCATGGTCACGCTCCAAATACCACAGACAGATCGGTGGGTGACAGGCTCTGCAGGGCTTGAATACCATCTTGTACAATGACGTCCTCGACACACTAGGCAGTAAAACCTGAAAAACTATTGACAAAGCATCAAAAAGAATTCAGTCAAAAACTGACTGAGGTGTAGCTCTTCTCTCGGATCAGTGCTGGCAAGAACTGACGTAAGCATACCTGGGACTGCAATGTCACTTCTGGCACTGATTACGCCGACGACAGATGCGGAGCTTCTCAACGCCACCTACCAGCGCATAGGAGTACTGCTCACAAAAAATCTTTTGGATCCAGTCTGATGTGTGGGGAAATTCAAAAGGTAAGGAATCTGTGGCTAGAAGTCTAGATAAGAAAGTGCGATTCGATTTTATGCCTCCATGGCTTCCCGGAATTCCATTACGGGAATGCCAGTGGCAGTGGGGTACAGAGCCCTAATTGCCTGGGAAGTACTGGAGGAACCAACAGATGAACCGAGAGGATGCTGCATAGTAGCAATGCCCAGAAGGTGAGGCATTTGTAAGGAGGGGTGTCCTTCGATATACTTGAAGGCTGAAGAACAAGTTACTTACCTTCGATAACAATATATTTGTAAGAGACACATATTAGTTATGGATTCCTTACCTTAGAATTACCCCCGGGCGTCAAACTGGATCCGGAGACTTATTCTTCAGCAGTACCCCTGCGTCACGGTAAGTGTCGTCGGTCGACTCCACATTCATCGTTGGCATCGTGATGGTCGTTATGACATTGCCGTATCTACTTAGACGCCGCCCCTGCGCGCTGACGGCAGTTTTTTACACAACATTCCATGCCAGAAGCGAAGAGCCATGCAAGACACTGACCACTGGTGCATAAAACTAGGACCCTGAAAGGGAGTCCCTTACTCAGAAGTCAATTCGCAGAACGGGGAGGATGGGTGGGGTGGTAAGGAATCCATAACTAATATATGTCTCTTACAGATATATCATTACCAAAGGTAAGTAACTTGTTCATCTGAAAGAGCTATTAGTTATGAATTCCTTACCTTAGAATATATACCCCAGCAATACCAACCCTGGAGGTGGGTATGCGAACCAAGTTCACGCCAGAAAGTCCTGAAGAACGGAGAGGCCAAAGAAGCCATCTCCTCGGACTTAGCTGTCCAGGCAGTAATGTTTAGTGAACGTGTGAAACGAAGCCCACGTGGTTGCCTGGCAGATGTCATGAAGGGGGACTCCGTGACCCAAAGCACTAGTGGGTGCCATGGCCCTGGTGGAATGGGCGCGCAAGCCTACTGGAGGTTCCTTTTTCACCAAGGAATTACAAATTTTAATGCAAAGAACGACCCAACGAGAGATGATTCGTATTTGCACGGCCTGACCTTTCTTGGCTTTCACATAGCCAACAAAGAGCTGATCATCCACCCGGAATTGTTTTGTGCGATCCAGATAAAATAAAAGCGCACGTTTTGAATCTAGACGGTGGAGCCTCTCCTCCTCTTTAGAAGGATGCGGGGGTGGGAAGAAGGTGGGCAAAGTGATGTCTGTCCTATATGGAAAGAAGTAACCACTTTGGGAAGAAAAGAAGGTCTAGTGCGAAGGACAACCTTGTCCGGATGAACAGCCAGGAAAGAAGGTTTAGAAGAAAGAGCCTGAAGCTCACTCACCCTGCAAGCAGAGGTGATGGCAACCAGAAAAGCAAGTGTTGAGGGTCAATAGTCTGAGAGGTCAATTATGTAGTGGCTCGATAGGAGCGCACATAAGGTAAGTCAGAACAAGATTAAAGTCCCACTGGGGCATTACAAAAGGAATTGGAGGAAACAGGTGAGTAATGCCCTTAAGGAAGCGATTTAAGGGAGCAGAGCTTGCCTGACTCTAAGATGGCAGCGAGTTTAGGGAGCTCCGCCGATAACCACCGATATCTGACAAAGTCCAGGTGCATTTCACAACTGCTCCCCTCTAAGGGGTTATGGTGCGCTAACCATCAAGGTAACCCAAGGAACCCGACGTTTCCGGGATCTATGCATGCTGGCGGCCATGAGCGACAGTAGCGACCAGAGCAATGTGTGCGAACCTGGGTCCTAACCACTGCCAAGGAAGGGAAGCGCGCTCTTGCGGGTGCCTGCGTAGCCGGAGAAGTGCGGCTGGAAAACACCAAATAGCACCCTGAGACCCGGCGTTGGGAAGTCCACGATGGAATCCGGAAGGTACAGGAGCTGTAAGTGAATAGTGTGGCCTGCTCTGGTGACCGGCTGGGCCGAATGTGCGTTGCAGAGTGGGGCCTCCCCCGGGCGCCGAACTCAGACACAGTAGGACGCGGGGGCCTACAAACAGGAAGACGCAGTTGGTGCGCGTTGGCACGCCAGAGTTCTGCGTGGTAAAATTGGAGCGCCCGCCACATTGGCATGCACAAGTGCCAGCAGCCGCAAGGCGCCCACCCAGATGTGAGAGGAGCTGCAGCACTGCCCCGACAGGTCCGCTCTAAAGAGCGGCTGAGTCCTGACGTGCATGGTGGATTTGTCAGAGGGCTACCGGGGACGATAGACAAACCATCCGGGGTTCGCCGGGGGAACCTCAGGCTGCGGCCCAAGATGGCGTCCCACCAGCGTGAAGCACAGGACGCAGACAGCAGTTGCGGTACTCCGGGCCGTCTTTGGACATCTTCGCATGCTTGGAGCAGCATAATCGGTGCAGCTCTCTTGGCATGCCCCCTTGCGGATCTGGGCCCTGGGGCAGACCTAAGACACAAGGTGCACACCTTCGCCATCCATAGTGGCTCACATGTGTGGATTTGTGGCGGCCTAATGGTGGAACGCACCTGATCTGAGGGCCCCATGTTGACGTCCTCTCTGTGGCATGGCCCCTGGGACATACCAGAATCCCACTGCTCCAGAGCATAGCATGCCACGAATTACAGCAGCGCATGAAAGCAGCAGATCACAGGGATTGATTAAGGTGCACTCTACCACTGTAAGATGGGTAAAACAGACAAAATTCAATCGAAACTGCAGTTCGCCCTACACAAAACCCCCAGATCATGGGAGCTCACCCCAACTGATCCTGAAGCTACATCAGACGACCAGGAGGCATCAGTGGATGCAGATCTGAAGCAGATACTGCACACCATGCAGCAAAGCCTGTCCAAAATAGACAGCAAAATAGGTGCTTTATCGTTCTGCATGGATAGAACGTCTGAGCGCCTCGACAAGCATTGCGACATACTTAATGTGGCGGAGCAAAGAATATCGGATGTGGAGGACATCGTGAAGGCGAACTCGGAGGCCGATAAATCGAGAGACAAAATTCTCCAAGTGCTCCAAAGCAAGGCAGAAGACCTCGAAGTGAGATCGAGACGGAAAGACATCGGTATTTTGGGGGTGGCGGAGTCGTCAAATATAGGGAACATGGAGCAGCACATGCAGAAACTACTCATCGCTCTCCTGGGCACAGACACTTTTTCAGATATGTTTGTGTTGGAACACGCCCACTGCACGTCCCAGCGGCCCACAACCCATAATAGCAAGAATGTTAAATTAAAGAGACCGCGATGCTGCCCTGAGGAAGGCGCGTGAATTGGGGACGCTACGAAATGAGGCCGCAGACATTCCCAGACTTTACATTGGAAGTCCAAGAGGCAAGACGTCTTTTCACTCCTGCCAAAAAAATGTCTCAGAGACATGAACCTAGAGTACAGCATGCAATACCCAGCCAAGCTGAGAGTCAGATCGTAAGGGAAGGTGCATTTCTTTACTGACCCCAAAGCAGTCCTGCACTTCTTGAAAGAAAAGGAAAAGGCTTCAAGGTGGCAGGGGTCACCAAACAGTTCTCGTCCAAGTGCAGACACCACTCCGGACTCTGATGACAAGCGATGAGAGTGAGAAGAGTTGGGAGTGGATATAACCGTAGGCGTCTTCGATGTTGATGTGATGGTGTGATCTGTTCTGAGAAAGGAACTCTAGTGCCGCAGGAACTGTTGAACAATGCTGCAACTCGGATAAGTAGTTTACTCCCTTTGTGTCAGTTGATTGAAAAGTACTGTAAGGGACTTATTTGGGCCGCTACGTTGGGAAAAGGCATGTCAGAAACCAGCTCTCCACACCATGCTATTAATTTACCAGATTGGGGTATTCAATTGCGAGGGGGAGGGGTGCAATTGCTTGGAACTGAGTCTCTGTGTGAACATTTGTGCACCATAATACAAGTATGTGACGAAAGGGTGGCGTTAAGACCTAGGAGAGATGGCAACAACTGCCCCCTAGTGTATCACACTATTTCACGTTTTGTTGGGGGTTATCAAGTACAAACGGGATGAAGGGGAGGGAGGAGATTTCTGCAGCTAAGGAAGTTGGGGGTACCCATGGCAGGGGAGAGATGTTTATAACTGTATGTACTGTTTTGTTTAGATTAAAGGATAAAATACATAATAATTGCACCAGATTTTTTACATGTGCAGTGACCCGATCTCTACTTTTGATACGTAAACTCAATGGCACCTGAGGGCTGTAAGGCACAATGCTTGCAACTTGTGACCTGGAATGTCCGGTGAATAAATGACAACAGGAAAGTTAGGAGGGTACTGGGATATTTGAAGAGGCACTCAATGGACGTTGCAGTCTTGCAGGAGACTCATCTCAAGGCAGAAAGCAGTGGAGTAGAGAAGTGCAAAATGCAGGGCCAGTGCTACACAGCCGAGTACACCTCTCACGCCAGAGGGGTACTGTTATGGGCAGATAAGTGGTCCGGGGTAGACATGACAGGACTTCTCAGGGACCCAAACGGCAGGTTTGCAGTAGCTCTCTGCAGCAAGGGCGATCTTAAATTCGTATTTGTTGGTATATACGGACCGAACCATGATAATCCCCATTTTTATAATTTGCTAAACGCGAAGCTGGCGCATTGGAGTGGGATCCTACAGGTGTGGGGGGGGGTTTTAATTGCATCCTTAATCCGGATATAGATAGATCCAAGGGTCAGCCCACTCGCCCCGCAGCAGCGTCGTTAGCCATAGTAGACATTATGCGCAGAGGTGGCCTTTTAGACATATGAAGATATAGATCTACTTCAGTGAGGGGCTACACACATTACCCCTCAGTCCATGACACGCACACTCGCATTGATTACTGGTTACTGTCTAGGGGCTTGAGCAGGAGGGTAGTGACTTGCACACATCTTCCCAGAACGTACTCCGACCATTCCCTTGTCCAGCTAACACTTGAATACAGATCGCTTAGGCTCCCTGCATTTATCTGGCGATTCCCGCCATATTCATTATTAGATGCTGTCTTCAAAGCAGAACTGACAAAGGGAATAGACGAGTTCTTCACAAATAACTTAGGCTCTGTTCAAATATTCGCCACAATGTACGAGTTACTTACTTCGGTAACAATGTATCTGGTAGAGATGATTCTAGCCGCAGATTCCTTCACGTAGAAATATCCCCAGGCATGAGACTCGATCCGGAAACTTTTGTGCCACAGCACCCTGCGCGGCGGGGGCGGGGCAACATCACGCGACTCCGCCCAGGCGTCGTCTGCGTACATGACATCAGCGAGGTCACATAAGACCTGCACTGGCGTGACTACGTCAGTTTTCTTCTGAGAACTTTTCCGCACCACAACACAGAACCACCAGATAAAAAACTGTGGGAGCATGGGAACAGTGTGCGAAGAGCAGAAAAATTGGAAAGAAACGGTGACTAACAACACCACCAGAGTTGTGCCAACACCGCAGAACCCAAGGGCAGGGAAAGAAGAAGAAGAACAAGCAGGAACCTGCGCAGTCACCCTGCCAGCACATAGACAACCTCCCATCCCTGTGCCCCGGAGGCAAAGAACATGCGTAAAAGTCATGGCACACGTAGTAAACCCCCCCCCATCCTGAGCAAGGAATGGGACCAGTCCCAAGACAGACAGGGACAACAAGCCTCCAAGTCACCCCAACCTGGAGGGCAACCACCCACAAGGGACAAGGGCAAGACAAGGCCAGATGACCCTTAATCAGAGGATAGCAATGGAAGGAAGGGAGGGGAGGGAGGACAGGGATAGAAAGCAATCCCCCCCGAACCTGGAGTAGCCAGAGCAGCAGGGCACCGGAGCACCGAAATCCCATCCTCCAAAGGACCAAAGGAGGAATGAACTGCCCCCAGACGGAGCCACCCGTCAAGAACAAGGAAGGCACTCACAGGAGACACAGCCCCACACCGGAAGGCGAGTACCGAAGACCAACCCAAGGGTCCTCACAGAATAGGGGAGGAAGGGCGGGCCGTGAAGGAATCTGCGGCTAGAATTGTCTCTTCCAGATACATCGTTACCGAAGGTAAGTAACTCGTACATCTGATAGAGACTACTAGTCGCAGATTCCTTCACGTAGAATAGATACCCTAGCCATAACCCCTGGGAAGGAGGGTCAGCGAAAGGACCCCATCAGCCAATGCAGAACAGAGGGCCCCACAGGGGACCAGATCTGTGGACCAGGTAGAACCTCGCCCCTGCTAGGCCAAGGGAACCCCCACAAGCAGAACCCCACCGACCCCAAGGGGATGTAGGAGGGAAAGAAGGCTGAAGACACTTGTACACTCACAGCAGAGGAACCAAGTGCAAGGACGGAGAGGCCGAAGCACCCCATTCCCCCACAAGGCAACATAGCTTCCACCCAATGCCAAGACAGGAAAAGCGGAAGCAGAAGAAGAAGCCTAGAGGGCCCAAGGAAATGAGGGAAAAGAAGGCAAACCCACTCCAGATGGAGAGCAGCCTGCCAGCCAGAACAGCGCCGGCAGTCAAAGCCGCCAGAAGCAAGAAGAACAGCCCGAGGCCCCAGGAAGGTCGAGTAGGCGACGCCTGGCAAGGGAGAACACAGGATCATTCCAGACCTCAGGACAGGAGCAGGGAGAGGAGGAGATGCCCGGGCACACCACTACGAGTGGCCGCGCACAGGACCTCAGGAAGCAAAAGCAACCTACCTAAACGCCATGGAGAACAGGCGACCAGAACCCTCTAGCAGAGCGCAAGCTATATGACAGCTACCACTACCCCACATAGGGTACGTTAAGTCCCAAGATATGGGAATCCGCTTTGGAAGAACTTCCGCAGGAGAGGAAAAACAAAAGAGCCACAGGGAAAACAAAAACACCCCCGCTGAAGGCGTGATAAGCAGCACAAGCAAAGCAGAAGGTCCAATCTCAGGGCCAAGTCCGCACAACAACTCCTGCAGAACCCACACACAATCAACACAAGGGCCGTCCAGCAGCCAACAATGCCAAAGTCCCAAGAAAGGACGTAAACGGCCAGAAAACACACTCCACAGCCAGAACAACCGGCCTAAGAAGGCCCAGAATCAACCCAACTCAGAAGTCACTGAGGAGGGGACGGAGGAGGAGGAGGATAAGGCGGAGGAGGAGGAGGAGGACGGAGCCCCGCCAAGAGCCTTTGGATGGCGGAGTCGGCCGGGGCATGGAACAACAGGCTGCCATCAAACAGAAGGCCGATGAGTCGCTCCCGAATATTCTCAGGGAATACTCCGTCCCAAAGCCAAGTATGGTGACAGAGAGCAACTGAGGAAGCCATGGCCCAGCCCAGCACCTCTGAGATGTCCAGAGCGGAGCGGAGAATAAACGCCGCAAGCTCCCGGCCATCCAATGCATGATGCCGTAAGTCCACCTGACCAGACTCCCGGGACGCTGCAGATCCCAAAGTCCCACAAACAGGAGGAGGCCCTAGCCAGCACACACAAGGTGTTAGGGTCCCCAGGGCAGCGCTGGTCGAGGCGAACATGTTGCGCCCCCAAGAGAGGGAAAAGCAGTCCGTAAAAGGGGGCTGGTGGCTGAGGGGTGAAGGGAAAGACACGCCGGGTCACGTGGCGCTGGGAGGTGCCGGTGCAGAAGATGTTGAGGCACCGGGTTCCCTGAGGCAGGACGCCTCCAAGCCCCCGTCAAAGAAGAAAGGAGCGAACCTTCAAAGGGAAGTAAGACTTCCCTCCCACCAGAACCCTGGTGGAGGACCTCCAACAGATGGTCCGCTGGGAAGTCAGCCACTGTGTCACCCATGCGCAGGATGCCCACAGCAGTGGACACCGCGTGAGCGAAGGCCGCACACGCCTCCGTAGGGCCCCGCGGCGGAGAAAGCAGCTCCTCCCTGGGTGACGGCTGAAAACTAAGGCGGCCGTCCCCGAGGCCAAGCGGGACGGGTAAGGGCCAGACCTGGAAGTCAGAAGGAGCCGAAGAATGAGTGACCTGCCGCTCTTCCGACAAACACCTCTGCCTCAGGAAGGGCGGCGAGCCGCCCTTCGATGCCGGTGAGAAAGCCACCACACGGCGACCAGTCTCCCGGGAGGACGACACCAATATACAGCCTGCCTCCGGAGAAGAAGGAGCGTCTGAAGACGAATCCACGGTACGACTCCTGCGCGGAGCTGTAGAGTCTGCTGCTTGAGGCAGGATGTCGGCACCATCCGGCATCACTGGACAACGGACCTCCAAGTCACCCCGCACCGGAGACCGGAGTAGAGCTGGAGCCGCACCGGCTCCGGGGTGGCGCCGGAATGATGCTGATCCGACCCCTGATGAGGCAGCCCCCTGCATGGGGGAACGAGACGGGCCTGGGGATTGGCATTAAGCCCTCTGCCAGCCGCGGCCCAGAATGAGGCAAAGATCGCTCGGCAACCCATGTGGTGGCGCCAGGGACGATTCAACCTCTAACTCGCCCTCCAACGAGGCAGTCGCCTGTGGGGAGGGACGAGAGGGGCCCGGAGAGGGACGAGAGGTCCTCCATTGGCCTCGACCTGGAGCGGGACGAGGATGGTCCACTGACCCCTGTGGCTCTGCACGGTCCAGCTGCTGCCGGTGCCGTAGCTGTGTTACCTCGGCCTTAGACAGGACCACCTTGTCAAAGGACCGAGAGGGGCTCGGGAATGCGACACGAACCCCGGCGACCTCCTGTGACACCACAGGGACCCCCGCGGGAGTTTGCAGCGAGGCAGAGACGCCGTGGCCTGAAGCAGGTGCCCCAGAGGAGCCGCACCCCAACAGCACCACATCCTCCAAGCCTGGATCTGAACCGGCGGTGCTGCGGACGGCCCTGGATCCGTCGATGCCCCAGGAGGGGAAGGAGGATGAGATGCCAGCGAGGCTCGCAAAGCCGCCGCGTATGTCTCCATTTGGACTCTCGACGCCCCAACACCGGGAATCGGTGGATAGGACGACACGTGGGGCCGCATCACCCGCGGAGAGTCCACGCCTCCGGGAGGCCAGAAACCTGCCCCCAGGGACAAACTGCGACACTTACCCACCGGAGAGCGACGCTCACGTGACATCGGAGAAGGGCGAGGACGACGACCACGGCCCTATCTGAAGCCGTCCGCCGAAGCAGACCGAGGGGAGGACGTCGACCTGGAGAGACGCGCCGAGAGAAGTTTCATATTGCGCTCTCGCCGCGACTTCGGCTTCAACTGTTGGCACGCCGCACAATCTGTGGTGCTGTGATCCTCCCCCAAACACCACATACAAATGAGGTGAGGGTCCGTCGCCGACATAAGACGCCCACAAAATGTGCAAGTTTTGAAGCCCGAAGGCATTCGCACACTGTTCCACCAAAAGGAAATGGAAGAAAAAGGGGCCCTAACAGGCCCGTAGCAAGGATCGGATCCGCGTTGCACGTGGAAAAAGGAAAAAACTGACGTAGGTGCGCCGGGGCGGGTCTTATGTGACCTCGCTGACATCACATACGCGGACGGCGCCTGGGCGGAGTCGCGTGATGTCGCCCCACCCCCGGCGTGCAGGGATGCTGTGGGAAAAAAGTTTCCGGATCCAGTCTCACGCCTGGGGATAATTCTACCTGAAGGAATCTGTGGTTAGTAATCGCTATCAGATATTGGGAACCTTTAAGGTTAAGGAGTCCTCCGGTCAATACGAAGCAGGCTAGCAACCCTAGAAAAGGAACTTGGAAGTATAGAAAGGGCACTTTCGGAGGGCGAGGGACTACGCACAGATGCGGAACTTAAGCAAAAAAAGGCATAATTTCAGGACACAGCAAAGACGAAATTAAGCACATGGGAAAGTACACTACCACATGTCGTTATGGGGAGTGGGAGAGACAAGGAACTAAGCTGGCAGGGATCCTGAGACCTCAGAGGGACTTAGACCAAATGACGGGCATGAAAGATGACGATGGGTACACTTTACACACTCCATGTTGTGGTCACGGGCTTCTAATACAGAATATGCCAAAATCCACAGGAGCGAAGCACGCGTCTTTCCTCTCCTCCGGGATAGCCCACTCCTCTGTGTTTAGAACCCAAAGAAGGGGGCAGTATCCCTAGGGAGCGAAGAGACAGGAATGCGCAACCAGGGTGCGTCAGACTTGCTATTTCAGGGAGACAGGGAGTGACAGTAGATAGAAGAAACCTGCAGTAACGAGAGAAGCAGAAAAGGGATGTATTAGAATCCACACCGTATCTTATCCAACACACTAACCCCTTACTATAAGTGTGCCTTGTGTACCTCCCCACACACTTACACTGAGACCCTCAGAGGGGGATTGTAATCGTAATTCACCAGCAGGCATGTAGACCAAGGTACCCCTTATGCAAGGAACACAGGCCTCCGAATAGGCTGGCGCAAATGGTCACAATATATGTTCAGAAGGCTGCATGGATAAGTACCAGCGTTTTGATAATCCGAGATAAGGACAGAGGTAGGTTTGCAGGTAAGTATTCAACAACAAAGTCACATTAGTCTCCCCAGACAGGAACGAACTTACTTGCTCTCGCGCCGACCATTAAAGGAAGGAGGAGTGTCTTCTTATTTAATCAGAATAACTCCCTGCAAAGTCAATAAAGAAGTCGGCGTGAGCTCCTTTTACAAGCAACAGCTGCGGTTCTTGAAAGTAATTCGTAGCCGCTCTTGAGGGCGACGGCGTAGGGCGTGCACTTAATTACAAACAACAACAAAAAAAAAGAAATGTTTCCAGCGCATCCTTCGCGCTCTTAAAGGTACAGCGTACCTTTCTGCGTATGGCGCTTCCGAGCGCCTTGGTCCAAGGATCCAAAAAAAGGATGTGTTCAGGTTTTTCCTAGAGGGGACTTGGAGAGACGAGTCCTCAGACAGCGCTTCCTAGCACCGATACAGGCGTGTAGGAAAAAGTAAAGTTTGTAGCGCGATCTCGCACGGGCGAAACAGAAGGGAGATGGAGGGGGCAGGAAACAGCGCGTCCTCGCGCTATGAGCAGCAGAAGCCGCACTAGTCTTCACGGGGTCACGGAGTGTGCTGGGGGTGGAACAGCAGCCAACAAAGATCGTCGAGGAGCTGACGGGAAGCAGGTAGGGCAGGTTGTTTTCCACAGATTCAGGGCGTGGCTCCAACAGGAAACAAAGCCAAGCACCGGGGAGAGGTGGTTGCACGCTTATAAGCTGTGCTTGTCAGCTGACCTAATCTCATGACAGTATGGGAAGGCACACAAGTTCTACTCTATTCCAGTGCATTATGAGAGAAGTAGTTCGAGAGGCAGCAAAGGGAGTCCTACGGGAATTTACCTTTAACACTCCAGAGGAAATTGCAGATCACTTCCGATTCTATTACCAGACATTGTACACATCACAAATACTGACTAATAACGACACGCTTGACGAATACTTGCCGTACATCAAAATGCTGTGGCTAGTGACGGAGCATAGGGAACACCTGATGTCTCCTCTGGAATCAGCTGAACTCAGGGATGCACTGCGAAGTATAGCGGCTGGCAAAGCTCCAGGAGCAGATGGTTTTATGGTGGCTTTTTATAAACAGTTTCAGGAGCTGCTGATCCCACACCTTAAAACGCTCTACGAGAAAATTACAGAGGCTGGGATAGTGCCCCCCTCCCTTCAAGAGCCAGTAATAGTAACACAGTTGAACACGGGCAAATAACCAACTCATTGTTCCTCATATAGGCCATTGTCCCTGCTCAATGTGGATGCTAAAATCTACACGAAAATCTTGGCAAAGAGGTTGGCGCCATTATTGTCAGGCGTTATTCGCCCGGAGCAAGCGGGACTCGTTACTAGCCGCAATTTAACACAAAACCTGAGGACGCTATTCGGTGTAGTACAGAGACTGAATCCAGAAGTCACAGCTGCCGCTTTATTCCTCAATGCCGAGAAGGCTCTTGACTCCGTGGAGGGGGTCATGTTCGCGGTCCTGAGCAAGATTGGGGTCGGGGAGGTATTTTTACGCTTGATCTCGGTTTTATACACATCGCCTACTGCTAGGGTAAGAATCAGGGATGCAGTCTCTAATACATTTAACATCATGCGGGGCACAAAACAGGGATGCCCGATGTCTCCCCTGCTGTACGCAACTGTATCTGAGCCACTGGCATGTGCAATTCATGAATATCATTCTCACAGGGGGCAGGGGTTCCCAGGGTACACTCTGAACATCTCCGTGTATGCTGACAACACTTAGCTATATATCCGCAATCCGGATGAAAACCTCTCCCCCATATTGCGAGAGGTGGTCCAGTTTGGCGAGCATTCGGGGCTGTGCATTGAATGGGACAAGTCTATCATATTTCCTCCCACTCCCGTCACTGTGACGCCAGTCTTGGAGTTCCCTTTGCGTTGGACCACAGACTCGGTAAAATAATTGGGCATTAGGGTCCACACTGACCCAGCTGTGGTAGTATGTGAAAATGATGGAACGGCCGTGCATAGATTAACTGAGGATGTAGACAGGTAGATCAGGCCCCCACTGTCGCCAATGGGGAGAGTGGCTTTAATGAAGATGGTGGTTCTGGCAAGGTTTATATTCTTATTCCAAAACATACCGATCCCATTACCGCACACCCTATTCAAGCAATTGTGCACACAGCTTATCAGCATGGGCGAGGAAGCAGCCCTGAATACAGTGGGACTCCCTTACCTTATGAATTAGGCAGGTTGGGTACCCCAGACTTAGAGAAGTACTATAGAGCAGCACACAGTACATTTGCACATTATTGGGTGCACAGCCCACACGACTCCCACACAACACTCCCTACCTATACTTGGAGAGGAATGCAGCTGATCCACTCATGCTGCCCCAGACACTATTCCAACCACCATCTATGCGACAAAAAATATTTGACTCGTTATCTACTACATCACAGGCGTGGCAAGTATTGCTCCATATGCAGGCAGAGGCTTTGATGTACTCGCCAGAGATCCCTTTAAGCTGGTGCTTGTGGTTTCCTATGGGTCAAGACGGTGGGGCAAGGCAGGCACTACGCACTGTGGGCATCTGTATGCCTTCTTCAGGGCTCGGCATACCTGGCAGGCCCAACTGGGGGATGACATGATAGAACCGCAGGCTATGGGCGCCCTCACCACTCTCATTAAAGTGAGTATGGGTTGTCAGAGAATTCCAAGTGCCAAAGATGATGGAGGAACAAAGCAGGTTATTGGCATCTAGCTTGGTGGTGCCCTGGATTCAGGCATTCTGGTGTACAGTATTTCATGAGCTTGGAATCATTATAAGCGCTGACCTAGACCCTGACCCTAAGATGGCATTGCTGGGATGGGACATGCTTTATTGCAACACACAAATAGACGCATACAATGAATTGCTCCCTCCCACCAGTCGACACTAGAGTTGTTGGGGTCCATATCAAACATCTCCTCAGTAAAGACCCAAGTACAGGACCCAATGGCGCTGAATGTAACGACACCAATGTGGTACAGGGGTAGAGTGATATGGGTTAATGCAGGGCATAAAGGACAAAGTGCACCTCTGATACGGAGATTCAGTATATTGACACGGGATTGCGAAAAGCCAAAATGAAATTGTTGTCATCTACACTTAACAGTAATAGTGTCGGTCTACAGACATCATGATGGTACTCCATACATTCCAGGTGGAGACTGCACAAACTTTGTGTTCTTGTTTTGGTCGTCTTGCCATATAACAGATTGTATGATGTATCATGTACTGTCATGCCTGGTCACAATGTATCTGTCTTCATTTTGTCTGTTCAATAAACTTTCATAAAAAAAGGAAGCGATTTACAATAGGGGACATGAAAAGAGAAGGCTGATCAGGAAGGCGAAGAAAGGCCGAAATGGCCGAAAGATATCCTTTAAGATTGCCCAGAGCAGAGCCCTGCTGGGCCAAAGAAAGAATGAAGAGGATAACCTCTAAAAGAGGGGCAGAAAGGGGATCCACAGCCTTTGCTGTGCACCATGCCACAAATTTGTTCCATCTACAGGTGTATACCGTTTTGGTGGAGGGATGCCTGGCTGCCAAGATAACGTTACAGACTTCGGGAGGAAGGTCGAAAGTTGTCAACTGTCACCGCTCAATCTCCACGCAAGGAGGTGGAGGCTGGACAGGTTTGGGGGAAGGACCATCCCCTGCTGCTGTGACAGAAGATCCTCCCGAAGAGGCAGTCTGATTGGAGGATCGGTGGCCATGTTCAAGAGATCTGGGTACCAGACTCTTCGTGCCCAGTCCGGAGCCACAAGAATTACTTGAGCCCTGTTGTCCTTGATCTTCAGCATTATGGGCAGAAGTGGTAGAGGCGGAAAGGCGTATAGAAGACCGCAACTCCACTCGCAACGAAAAGCATCGCCTAGCGAGGGCCGCCTTGGAAATTCCAATGTGCAGAACTGCTGTCATTGCGTGTTCTCTTCGGTGGCATATAAATCTAACCAAGGCTCTCCCCAATGCTGAAAGAGACCTTGCACCACCTCCGAGTGAAGACGCCATTCGTGATCCATCATGCACAGACGGCTGAGTTCGTCTGCCCTGGTGTTCAGGGAACCTGCCAGGTGTTGAACCACCAGGGACATGCTCTGATGTTCCAGCCACTTCCAGAGACGAAGGGCCTCCTGACAGAAGGTCCATGACCCCGTCACGGCCTGTTTGTTGCAATACCACATGGCAGTGGTGTTGTCCGTGAACAGCGGCACTACTCTTCCTTTGACAGAAGGAAGGAATACCTTCAGCGCAAGACAAATCACCCGGAGCTCCAAAAGGTTGATGTGGATCCCGGACTCCGACAGAGACCAAAGGCCTCTGATCTCCACCTCCCCCATGTGGCCGCCCCCCCAGAAGAGATGCATCTCTAGCCACTGTGAACTCTGGTTGGGGGAGGGAGAGTGATCTGTCGCTGACCCAATCCTAGTTTGTTAGCCACCACTGCAATTGATGTGCAGTGCCCTCTGATATCGGGACACAATTGGAAAGATTACCCTGATGCTAGGCCCACTGGAACTTCAGGCCCCACTGCATAGCCCGCATATGCCACCTGGCATGATCCATCAGTAGGATGCAGGAGGCCATGAGACCAAGCAGCCTCAGGGTCATTCTGACTGAAACCAGGATAGAGGCTGAAAGATCGGAATCATAGCCCGAATATCCCGGACTCGCTGTTCGGGAGGATAAGCCCAAACTGCGCTGTGTCCAGAACTGCCCCAATGAAAAGGGGCTTCTGAGAGGGAATCAGGTGTGACTTCGTTGATATTGAACCCCAGCGAATGCAGGAGGTCCGCCGTAGACTGGAGGTGGGAGACGACAGCCTGGGCAAACTCGCCTTCAACAGCCAGTCGTCGAGATAGGGGAAGCTGGTACCCCTGATCTGCGCAGATGAGCTGCGACCACTGCTATCACTTTCGTGAACACCCGAGGGGCGCAGGTATGGCCAAAGGAGAGCACGGTGAACTTAAAATGCTCATGGCCTACCGTGCACCGTAGGTAACGCCGGTGGGCAGGCAGGACGGGGTTGTAAAAATAGGCATCCTGCAAGTCCAACACTACCATCCGGTCTCCAGGGTCGAGGGCAGACAGGACCTGAGTCAAAGTCAA
This sequence comes from Triturus cristatus, assembly GCF_964204655.1. NCBI lineage: Eukaryota > Metazoa > Chordata > Amphibia > Caudata > Salamandridae > Triturus > Triturus cristatus. The sequence goes on along the minus strand of NC_140592.1, from coordinate 803,755,544 downwards.
CATTTTGAACTTCTCCTTCTGGTGAAAGTGGTTGACGTCCCTGAGATCCAAGATAGGACGCAGGCCTTTGTCCTTCTTGGGTACCAGGAAGTAGTGGGAATAACAACCACAACCTACTTCTGGCACAGGGACTCGCTCGATGGCTCACTTGGCCGCAACTTCCTGATGGAGAAGGGCCAAGTGATCCTCTGACATGCGATGGAAAGCAGGTGGCATGGAGGGAGGGGTAGTCTCAAAGGGGAAGGAGTAGCCCCTTCGGACTATCTGCAAAACCCACCTGTTCGACATAATGTTGTGCCAGTGGGGAAGGTGATGGCGAATCCTGCCTCCCACTGGCAACTGGTGGCCCTGAAAAGTCAGATTAGGAAGGTTTGGAGGCTGCTGCAGAGGGGGCACTGGTGGACTGGCCTGCCCACTGGCCCCCAGACCCACAACGCTGGGTCACAAGTCCCAGGCCGCGCAGTGGCTGGACAGCTTGCACAGGCCTGTGGCTCTGGGTGGAACGTGGTGGGGCACCCCTTCCACAGCCACGGAATGGGCGAAAATCAGACTGCGCGAGGCGAGATGTGGTAGAGAGGCCCAAGGATCTAGTCGTAGCCCGAGCTTGTTGTCTGCTTTGTCACCAAACAAGCGACGGCCATGAAAGGGCATGTCCAAAAGAGTCGATTGGACATCACCCGAAAAACCAGTGGATCTCAGCCAGGCATAGCTTTGCAGGGCTACCGACGATGAAATTGTCCTGCCTAGCGAGTTTGCAGTGTCCAATCCACATCGTATGGCGAACTTCGCTGCATCTCTACCCTCAGCAACTGCAAGGGAGAGCATGGCCCGGGCCTCCTCCGGGCACTGTGGCAGCACCTGCGTGACCGTGTCCCACACAGAGTGGGTGTAACGGCCCAACAGACATGCAGTGTTCACCCACCGCAGTCTTTAGCTGGCGGAGGAAACATCTTCTTCCCAAAATGATCCAGCTTCTTGGATTCCCTAACTGGGGGAGCAGCAGGGAACACGCCTTTGGACGTTGAGGCCTGGACCACCAAGCTCTCAGGGGTAGGGTGTTGGGAGAGGAAAGTGGGGTTGCACGGGGTCGGCGGTGGCGTTGGGCAATCATCCTATCCACAGGAGCCCCTGTGCTGAGCTTGGACCAGGTGCCCAGACTGATGTCTGTGACGGCCTCATTGAACAGCAGCAGAGTCTCTGAAGAGGCATCTGCAGGTCGAAGCACCTTAGTCAGGAGGTTAGTCCTGACTGCCACCGTAGGTAGCTCAAGGCCTCAGCCGCCCTACGCAACACCACAGCATAGGAGTCTCCCTCCTCTGTAGCCATGGTAGGGGGAGAAAGCATGCCATGGTCTGGGGATGTATCCAGATCACTGGCCTCACACATTTCCTCTCTCCAGTCCGGCTCTTCCAGCTGGTCTGCCAGAGGGTCAAGAGACCCCTCCCAGTCCTCCTCCCCCTCCTCTGGCTGCCACTCAGGGTGATAAGGAATGCCAGGATAGAACAGAGGTACAAAAGTACCGGCCGGCGCCGGTACCGGCGTCAGCCGATGCTGGTCCGGCTCCGTGTCCATGTCAAGGTGGAGGCCGGGGTCGATGACGGCTGGGGACACAACCTGCGTCGTAAGGGGCAGAGGTGTCGCCAATGGATTAGATGCCGGAGGAAGTATCCTAAGGTTGACGGCGCCAATCTGGATCCAGGCCTGGATCGCTGGGGGCCCTGCGGCACCGAAGCCACCGGCATCGAAGGCCTAAAACCCCCAACGAGTCTGCGGGGCCCGAAGGCACACCGGCAGGGGGTCATCTTGACTCACGGGAAGGGAGGGAGGCTCGGAGACGACCCAACAGGCTCCGCAGGTGGAGCCGGACGACAACCTTCTGCAACCAGCGTCACATCGGCCGACAGACGGGGAGAAGGCGAAGAGCGACGGTGCTTCTTCGCCTTCTTCTTGTGCTTCGACTTACCCGAAAACTTCGAAGAGGAGTGATGGTAATGTCTCCCCGACCAGTCCCATGATCTTCCTCTCAACCGGGACCTTGAGCCGCACGGAGCTGACTGTCGGGGTTCGAGAAGCTTTCGGGACTGCTCCAGCAAAGACTATGGGTTCACGGCCTGGCAGTCGGAGCACGACTTCAAGTCGTGGTTGCGCTCCAAACACCGAAGGCACACGAGATGTGGGTCCGTGACCGACAATAACTTGCGAGAGGAGTCACATGGTTTGAAGCTGGTCCGTCGACAAAATGTAGAAAAAAAAACTCTATTCAAATAAGACTAAGGGTACCACTTTTCCCCCGATTTGTGCTGGCTGGCGCGGAAAAAGAAAGGACTGATGTCAGCGCGCAGGGGCGGCGTCTAAGTAGATACCGCGACGTCATTCCGGCGATCATGATGCTAACGATGAACGCGATTCAACCAACGCTACCTACCGACGCGCAGGGGTACTGCTGAAGAAAAATTATACAGATCCAGTCTGATGCCTGGGGGTAATTCTAAGGTAAGGAATCCATAACTAATAGTCTCTTTCAGATAGGGGATTTACTCTGAGAAACTTGGTGGTTGAGACTGGCACTGTTTTTACTGTCCATCGTTATCGTCTGCGATAATGCGCCAATACTGTGCTTGGCGGTGGATAATTTGTGCGTGGGAGGAAGAAAGGTAGTAAAGGGGGTACCTTAAAGTTTCTGGGTGTCTTAATTTTATTCTTACTTTAAAAGTGCCTTGAATCAGTGCGTTGAAGTTGTGAAGGCTCTGTGTGGCCTCTGTCTAAAAGGAAGGTGAAAGTTAATGACGCAGCCAGATGTGCTTGTTCCCCTGGTTGATGTTAGACCATTAGCCCCGGCTACTTTTGGCCGGGTCTATCCACACACTTTTCTCCTAAGCTTGGAAAGCTCAGCTGGTAGGAAAATGTAGGAGAAGGTTGAGGGCTAGTCTTGTGGCTTGGCTGTGTGGTTGTTGCATCCGTAAAAACCTGCTCTAGTGAAGGCAACCCTAGTGCCGTTTGAGGTTTGGCTAAACTTTGGATAAAAATTTAAATTACACTGGTTTTTATGTGAATTATTCAATCAACAAGGCTCATGTTCTTTAATCCAATTTTTAATTTCAACTGTCACAAAATCTAGTGTGCCAGAATTAACACCAGAATTAACTTACTCACAAAAGAACTTCGATATTGGAAAATTACTTATAAAACTCGCTTTTGTTTCACAAATTTACGCAAACAGCACTCTAATCCTAAATGAGGGGCAATCAAATGTTACTAGATGCAGATGTATACTTCAATGTAATGTATGACATTAAATTTAAACTAAAAAAATAACATCTTCGATTTTCTTTACAGTCGATCACTATGCTGGAAATGCTGTTGCTTCAAGTCCAATAAGATCGGAAAATGTGCAAGCGGGAATTGATTGCTTTCAATATGGAAAAAAAAAGTTGTGAAGCAGAATTTGCTGAAATTTTTCCTATACTTTATTCACAAATCAGTTACGATTTTGTGCCAGTAAGCACCAGGTTTATATATAATAAGTCAACCTTTCAGATGCGCAAAGTACAGATTTATTGATTTTTATCAATGCAATGGATACTTGCAGAAATCAGAATTAGGTAGGGAAATTCTTAGGTGGGACCCGAAATACAAAAGATGCATAATGGCACACCTGAGAAAAATGTACCTCAAGGGCTATTTAGATGAGGATTTACTTTAAACCATCTCTTTCTCAGCTCTATTTAGAAAATTCCCCCAACTTTGGTAAACACATTTAGGGGTAATTTAGTCCACTGCAAGCAGCAAAACAGCCAGTCATGTTCCTGTCTGCCTTGCAGAGATCTGTGACGAACTACCTAATTTTACCGGGATTCTGAAGATATTTGATGATTGCACAAAGGCATTCACAGTCATTATCCCCTGAGCAAAGATGGGAAAGAGAGAAATCCTCTGTAACAGATGTATGTATATATGTATGGGAGGTGTTCTGGCCCCTTACTCTTCAATTTCTACACAGCTCATATGTTAATAACTATAAAAAAAAGTATTTCCCCTATACTGGGTCGCCTTTATATACCTATACTACAATACACGGATGACACAGTACTATTGTATTGTACCCGATAGGACTTCAACGTTCCCTTCAGGCCCTACACGCTTACAATCATGACAACAAAGATAGTGGTATTCGGGAAAATCTGCAAACATTCACCATAGTATATAGTAGGAAACATTATTAATCAAACCCCCAGATATCGGTACCTGGGAGTCTGGCTAAATCGAATTTTGGATCACTTTTGCCATCTTAAAGGCAAAAATCTCAAAGCGCATAAACTCCATTTTCAAATAAGGAGGCTGTATCGTAACTACATAGCCAAGGAGCAGCTACAATTTTTCAAATCTTCAAGACCAAACTAATTCCAGCAGTGACATATGGCACATTCACTTTTGGTGTAAAACTACACATCGGCCTAGAAGTACTGAGTCTCATTGAATGTTTTATCGACAGCCTTCTAAATTCCTGCCCAGTTAGTCTACTCAGACTTGGTTTTGGCATCTAAATATGGGTCATATTTTGAATTTGCAATTCAGAAATTACTGCAATTGCCTGAGTTCCTTTGAAGTCAGACCCCTTAAAGCTAGAATCTGGAAGGAAATGGTAAACAATTCAATGTAAAAGACAACTGTGACTGGTCTTTAACTGTATTGGTAATCGGTCCATTGAAGAAGCCTTAATGAAATGCTTCAAGGGCAAGGACAAACAATTGATGTCTAGAATGGTCAAAAGTCTTGCGCTAATGATATTTGAATTAAACCAGAAAAACCCAACTGAGTAAAATCAAACCTGTGAGTTTGATAAAAATAGCTTTTTTGTAGTCTGCAAAAAAATGCGAAAACCTTAATCTTGAAAGCAAACCATAACACAACCTTTCAGAGAAGTTCCATATTAACATTTTATACATACAATATCAGGGAATCCTTACAGCTGCTCTATTTATGACTATTTGTTATTTTGAAGTAGACTGATTTTAATGTGCTTTATCTTAATATAGATGATATTCTTTAAATACTTGAGATGGTCTTTATAAACATCTATAAATCTTGTCTTAGATATAGAGGTAAGTTTGTATGGTATTTCTATAGAACAACCTAGCCAAACGGCAGAGGAGAGCTGTACAACGTCAAATGTCAAAGAAGTAATCTGTGTTGTTTAAAGACCTGCCTCTTCAACTCTATTCTAAATTGGAGAAGCTTTGGGGTACTCCTGATGGACATGAGGATGTTGTTTCAGATCATGGGTGCATGGATAGAAAACCCCCTACTGCCTTATATTTTCATTTTTACTCTTCCTAGTCTGAATTCTTATGGTGTCCTGGTTGCAGGTGTGCTGAGAATTACCAGTCATGATAGGTTTGTCTACAAGATAAAAGCAATGCTGGTTGTGATGTCTTTGTAAGTAATGCAGCGGGTTTTGTAGATCGTATAGGCCAGCAAAGGTAGCTCTTGGCGTTCCATCTGGATGGGAGTGATGCAATCATATTTGTTCAGGCCCTGTATGAGACGTGCTACAGTATGTATGATACCCTTAGAGAGTACCACTGTGGAATCTGGGATGCCAAGGAGCTGTGCGCTATCATCCCCCTCCAGATGTGAGAATACCAGGACTTGAGCAGCAGTTCTGAATTTACTTGCAGGAAAAAAATGGCTTCACTTTCTTTAAAAGACTTTTATGATAAGAGAAACAGGTATTAGAAACAGCAGATGCTTGCTGATTCAAACAAACACTAAAATCAATGAGAAAACCAAGATTCCTGTGAAGAGGAATGCAGATCCATGGGCCACAGCTTAATATCCCTGGAGAAAAGCCGATTTGTAATAAGCAGTTTTCAACCATTCATTCACTCCTTTACATGCTGAGGGTAAGTGGTTGGCTGAACCCAGATGCCTCCCTTGCAAATGGTGAAGGAACTGGGAGTCATCAACATATATGTAAAATGTCAGCTTAAACTGCTACAAAATATGGGCCAGTTGATGTAAGTATTGTCTAGAACCAAGGACCATTATCTCAGGAAAGAATATACAGGTAAAGAAAAGGGACAAGAAGATCTTTTCTGAAGCTAAGTACCATGTAAACAGCTTTTCAATGTAATAAAGCAACCTGGCAATAAACTGTTGAACCACCAAGAGAACTTCAACTCTAGCCCTGTATTGCACAATACATTTGCTAAGCCTTCCCAAGTGGTCTCTTCTGTCTTGCAATGTAACAGCAAAATCCAATGAATACAACAGGGAGAGCGCTCACCAGAAAGAACCATCTCAAACCTTTCCATTGTTACCTATAAGTGGGTGAGTTCAATATCTGACACATGGTACTTTTACTTTCAACAACATGCGAAGGTTGCTATCCTTTTCCACTAGAAGTATCCAAAATTCATTTGGCCACCACCAAGTCTCAACCGGAGTTCCAACTGGTGTTCACCTGCTCCTGACGGTCAGAGGCATTTCTAGAGTGGAACTCAATTTCAACACTGTATGCAGCACGTGATGACACCACCCGAAAAGGCAGTTGGTATGTAACCGGCATAGACTATACCAAAGGAATTGGCAGGAGAAGTGACAGGGACTCTAATTCTGTCAGCTGCTGATGAAAGTCTTTACCTGGTACTATAGTCTTCTTACTATACATCCCTATTACTCTCATGCCGCCTACAATTACAATGGATGTTGCTAAATTACTGGCCTTGTAACTCGAGCACCTGCCACCTAATCTCTGTTTTGATATATTTTGACAAAAACATTGTCTGAGCAAATCACCATCTCACTGTGCCACAGACTGTGACTCTGCGTAAAATAAATATTCAAAACATCACCTTACCCTGTGTATTGATCCTATTGCATTTTAATGAAATTCAGTCCAAATCAGTCCCCACACTAGGGATCTACTTCCAGATTTGTGTGTTTGAGATGTTCCTGATACAATAATAGTCTTCAATGCAATGTTCATTGCTGCTTCTTGCACCTAGGTCTGCTTTATACCAAACACTTAAAAAGCTGCATGGGCAGGGCATAGAAACGTCTCGGAACAGACTCTTTAAAAAATTTATTTAATTGTAATTAAATCCAGTACATTTGAGGATGCCCACAATGTTTTTGGATCAACAATGATGTTGTTTTTCGAATCACCCTAATTGATATCTTTTGAGTAAATCACATTTGAACACTTTGATTCTGTAGCTAAGCATATTTGATCTTTAAAATCAAAGCTAAATCAAAGCCATATGTAGATTGGTGTGTTAAAATGAAGGGGCTTGATTGTCTCATTAATGACGTGCTACTTGTTTCTACACAGAAAGCCTTCTTATCACATATTTCCAATAACACAGCTACAAATCAGACCAGTATATAGCAGGACTTGCATAAAGTTAAACAAATTCAGCAACCAAGTTGTTTTTAACAATAGCAGCAATACTTGCCAATGTAATTAGCATAAATATTCAAGGGATGCATTATCACTATGCCTCCTCAGATAACAGCTTTTGTAAAGACCAAATTCTCAGTTCAAGACTGTGCCTAGCCACTTTAGAATCATGTCACAGTAACTAATGTAATGATATTATTGAGGCTTGATTGCCATAACTTATTTCATATCAATATGCAGGTTGTTCTTTTGGACAGACTTCGGATTGCATCATCTAGGTTGCTTCTTAACAGTAATAATTTTGATTTTGTTTTCTTGTTAAGGTGTTTCTTCCTCCACGGATCTCAGCTACACGAATGCACAAATCAAGGTCAAGACTCTCTACAACAGGCATTTTGCTGAATATGTCTTTAGGCCATCAATCCATAATCAAACTTTGGTGATAATATACAATACTGCCCTTAAATCCACAACACCTTCTTTGTGCCAAAACAGAAGATGAAGAGCAAGCAGCAGTTAGGCCTTGTCAATCTGTGACCACATACTCTGGAAAAAATGACCTGGCACTTAATCCTCTGAAGCTGGACATACAATCTCTGAGGAAGACAACCACAGATTCATTCAGTACTATGATAAAGTTACCCTTTGCACATAACACACACAGCCACAATTATATCATACACAATACACTGTAAAGTCAGTCTAAGAAAGATGTCTTGTTCTGGACGTGTTAGAGGGGAAATGGAAAATGGAAGGGTGTGAAAAGCTCCAAAGTGAGCCATATGATGGCTTGCTACATTTCTATAAGATCTGAATTCTAAATGCATTTGTTTCGGATATTTAAAGGAGTCCTGGAGATTCTCAATATTGTTCTTGTATGCATGTGGTAGCATGAGGGCAGAACACGCAATGCTTTTTTAGATTTTTTGTAAACTTAACTAGTAATACCCCTTATAAGACCATCATTGCATTTGGGATACACAGCACAACATTTGGACATGGAGATAGTTACCCACACAGGGCAAAAATCCAATAAAAGTATCGGACGAAGCAAGTGCTAATACTGCAGTTTGCAGATGGTGAAATACACAGCTCTAATCTTCTACATGTCACAGTGGCACTTAATACCAAGCTGTATTACTAACTGATGTTGGGTTTGTGAGCAAAATATGTTGTGCATTTCAGTTGCAATTCCAACTAATGCAACCAGTTACTGCCAGCTTTTTGAAGGTGGCAAGCTTTAATGGTATCACAGTAATTTTCAAGTAATTGTCAGGGCTCAATCAAGGTCATTTTCTGCTTGTGCATTCCCGCATCTGAAATTACTACTAGTGGAATTTATGCATCACGTATAAATATGCAGATGTGGGATATCTATACTTACCACTTCACTGTAAACGAGAGACATTGAGAGCCTAAGTGCCACTCATGTTCCTAGAAGCAGCCTTTAATTTTGAGAAGGATTGCAGCGGTTGTTTTTAGCTGCATGATAGCTAAGGATAATCTATAAAAACCTGCTTACCTTGATAAACGGTTAGCTTGATGCATGTTAGAATGTAGAATTAATTACAGGGACAAGGAAGCCACATTTTAGCAAAACTAACTAGTTTACAAAATAGGAAATGAGATAAAACTTGCATTGAAATCAAGCTTGGCAAGTACCTTGCTGACCTTTCATGACCTCATTAAGTAATCAGACCCGCTGCGGGTCTATTTCCAGTGTACCAGAGGGATTTGCTTAAGCCAATTTACTCGCCATGCCTCAGACTTCAGAGAGCTCATTCTTGCATGATGTGCACTTACTGACTGATCGAATCCAGAGGCTAGGTTCCTCTTTATAAATGAAGAAATCTATTAGTAGAGCACATGGGGAAGTAGAGAATGCAGCATTATGCTAATTCACTGTGACTGGGTAGAAAGGAGTAACCTAGCCATATCTCACTGCACAGAATAATATTAAATCATATTAAACCATAATCACCAACCACATACTGTGTGAGTGGAGCATTCCATATCCTTATTAGGTTGGGGGACTATTAAAGTATTGCACTACCCGACAAGGCTTTGAAGCACTTTATGGTGGGTAGCAAGCTACTCCCTATCCTAAAGTGAGTGATTAATCCAGTGGTTATTTATTATTGCTGTAGATCAGTTGGCTATTGGTTTAGCCTTTTGCTCGAAGAAAACTAAGCAATGTCTCCCATTTTCAATTGGTGACGTTTTAAGTTAATAGGAGTTAGGTGTAATTGATAGAGTGAGTAATGCAAGTGGAAAAAATTGACAGAATGATCCCAAACTGCAACCATATTGCTTCCAACATCACCAACCCCTATATTGTCATGGTAAGAATATCATTACTATTTAGACATTTACATCACCTACCTAAACCAATTATTGTGTTCAATCTATTATACTTACATTGCTAGTGGTTAGTTGATACAATATGAATTTTGTGTGATATAATTCTTGTGATCTAATGATTATGTAATACTTATGTGTTCATTTCAGTAGGAGTTTTAGTAAATGCCAACATGATGTTGTGCTAGTCATCTGATTAGTGTCTTGGCATCTTTCCTAGGAGATGGTGAGTAAATTGTGGTCACATATTTGGGAAGGGGTGCAGAGCATGGAAATGTAGATAAGCCACACAGAGACATCTTTCCTTTTGCACTTCCCATGCTATCATGGAAATGGCAAGGCAAAAAAATTAGTCGTCTCTCTGCAGGGAATTGTGTTTATCTTGAGGTACAATAGACGTTCATCTCTGCCACCCATTCCAAAGAGAAGGAAATGAAAGCTGCCACTCCCTCCCTGTTCTCTCATGTACTGCGCTGACAAACCTGGCAACAGGCAGGCGGTTAGCCTCCCCTATTGTGCCAAATTTCTTCTATAAATTGTCCATGTAATATAAGGAAAGAAATCTCCTGAAAATATGTGGAGTACACACTGAGACACAAGATTTCTCAAGTGCTATTTGCTGCATGTGCCATGTAAAAGAAAAATCTACTGGGCAATATTAAACAAAAGACCAAATGGGAGAGTGAAGGGGGAGGAACTGATAAATGAGAAAAAGCACATATATGTTCACAAATTCATGTAAAGTAGGTTAATAGTTACTATTACTAAATCAGTGTATCCTGGAGAGCTACAATCCGTTGATGCACCCTATTTAATCAATTTTGGATCATGACCTCTTATTGGATCACTTTGCCTCAACAATCCTCGTGTCTGGGATTGCCCTCAAGCGGTTTTAGTTGCCCAAGAAGTGGGCATGGACTGGAAAATAGATCACTTCCTGTGCTTGCATCACTTCTCTAGGGTCTCAACCAGGTGAGGAGAAGATAAGACCAGGGAGGCAGCCAAGTTCACACATGACTTTACAAAAAGGGAAAAACCCATTTTGTTTTTCACTGGCGTAATGTAACTGCAGTGATAAACCAAATTTGAAATCTGGTAATTCACCATTGGAAACCATACATAGCAAATTATATTAAAATGACTTATAATATAGTTTTCTTACTACACATGGGTTTTGAAGTAGAGCTCAATTGTATTTGGAGAAGCATAACAGATCTTCTTTAAGGTATTGCAGTTTCCCATTTTTATGTAAATATAATGTGACTCACCATCAGAAATGTTTTAGTATATGAACACAATTGTAATGCCATGGCTAGAAGGGTAAATATTTTTTTTAAAAGCCTTTTTACCAATTAGTACATAAGCAAGTACAAAATTCAGACAGTGCACACAAATTACAAACTTCATGAGTTCTAGTGACACATCTTTCTCAAACAGCAGCTAACGGGCCAGCTAATTGGGGCAACATGTTGCGATTATGGGACTATACATATAAAAGTCCACCTACAGTTAAATCTTGCATTCTCTTCTGTAGGACGTCCACCTCTTTATCTTCTGGTATGTTGGCACTGTGGAGACGACTGCAATCGTCTTCTAGTAGCTCAATGGCCACTGATGCCTCTGTGCATAGATTCACATAAGACTCGCACAGTGGCAACAGAGCCTGTGCTGACTGCAGCTGGTCCGTGAGGTCGTGATTCACTGATGTCCATCTGAAATCAGAGTTACAAAACAAATAGCAGTGTCTGAACATATTCTTATAACCAAAAACACAAAATTGAAATTCAGATGAACTCTTTTAGGCTGTTGTAACATGGTCTAGTTTTCTGGCCACCAAAAACAGGCATCCTAATGAATTATGGCCACTTAATTGAGCCCAAACAATATGCCAGGCTTTAAAAATCGGAATAGGAGTTAAGCTGCAAACCACATAATTTAAAGCCAGGGCCACATACTTTTTTCAGAGTACTCCATGCTCTACTTGTGACTTTAAAGTGTCTTTGGACACTGCCACAAATAACAAAGTGTTTAGAAAATGAAATAATATTCAATTTTACAAGTACCTCTAAACATTTTGAAAGACTTCCAGGTGTAATTATTGCAATGATTTCATCAACATTATCTATCACACACCATAGGGTTATTGTCCCGCTTCATAACTGGAAAGGAGCTTTGGTACTGAGTTGCCAGATAATCAGCAAATTAAAGCACACATTGCTTCTGTTAGTCTTTTTCATTGTTTTATTCTACTGTGTAACAATCAAAATAGAACAACAATTGAAACTCTATAATTATACCACCATATTGTTCATGCTAAGCAAAAACACTGGTCTAACTGATTGAATGATTAAATGATTGAAAGTCTCTATAAATGGTTTATTGACAAATGTGAGGACAACTTACTGCACTCGGATTAGATGTAGAAGGAGAAATTGAGAAGGTGTTGCAGCGGCGATATTAACTGATAGTTTAGTTGTTAAAATTTCACTCTCAAGATGCAACATTACACATTTGTAAATTATCTATATTATAAACCTAAGAAACTGTATTATTTGGGCTATAGATAAGACTCTCCATGGTTAGCTGTGGAAAGGAGGAAGCAGATTTGGTCCACCTGCTTGACAATATTTTAAAAGAAATGAATGCCTTAGTGATTGAGCCCTTTCACTAAGTTATGATTTAGCCCTTTCACTAAGTTATCTTGGATTATTTGATCTGGGGTGGCTTCAGAGCACAGAGAAGTGGTTGTCAGTGCTATATATATTGCCAGGTTAAGTATTTCCAAACATTGGCTGGAAACTGAAACTCCCCAATTAAACTACTAGTGGAACTGTCTCATGAAATACTATAGGTTAGAGATGTCAGCTTTGGCAGTGGACCCACATATGATACATCTCACATCTTTCTTGGGCCCAGTTATTCTTCAGATGGACTCCATTGGAGAACAGCTTTGACTTGGCCGTTTGGCTTCTTCTTTGTATAGCTTGGACACTGTTTTTTATTAAATCAATGATTGTTATGTAAGCTTAATATTTCTTGTACTACATTAATTTATCTTTCATTTTGGTTCTGCTTTTTCATGAAATAAAATAGGCCAGTAATTTCAGTAAGTCAGTGGGACTGCCCTTCTGAACGTAATGGTTGCAAGGGTACCAATCACTTTAAAGATTCGTCCCTTAGTTTTTGTACACAAATATACTAGCTGCCTTTTACTGTCTGTGTGAAAATGATTGGTTTATATTTGAAGTGACTCAGAACTCCTCAGTAGAAAACATCTAAGTTAGTCACAGTGACCCATTTATACCTCTAGATTCAGGTATATACAGCAAAACAGGTCTGAGGAATTAAACTGGATTCCATCGGGAAGTCACAAACATTCAAAAAAGCAGCATGCCAATTCACTTGAAAGTTACATTGATACAACTCTTTTGCTGTAGCCTCGACATTCATTGTTACAAACTGAACACAACTGATAGTGTTATTCTGATATTACTTCTATGTTTTAGACCCTACTGTGAGTTATTGATAGTGTGACCTTTCATGTACAACACCTTAGCTAAGAACCTCGTCTACACTTCTTATTTTTAAACTTTATGTAAAAAACGTAATGACTCTTTCTTAGTATTTCATATAGACATTATAGTTGTTCTAATTTGCAAATGGAACGCAATATGTTTTTAGTGGTGGTGTTTTTAGAAGTATCTCTGTTTACATTTTTTTGTTTTCTTTCTATTTTTCTGTTGTCAAAAAAGCATTATTTCCATTTATGACTGCTGCTGTAGGACAATTTTAATATGAAAAACAATGGTTCCGTCGGGTGTAGCCAAACAATTACTTTGTTTTCAGTTATGAATGAATCGAAAAGAAGAAACTTAAGTACAATATTTCAAATTTAGAAAAAAAAAATCTAAAAATAATTACATTCACAGGACCACATGAAGCAAACAACAACAATGTACAAATCACGATGACATCAGATTTGCAGGGTGGTGAAATGTTCTTTTATATATAAATTGCCTCATTTATATCTACACCCATCGCATTCTTTTTGCAAGATATGGCTGCCAAGGTTATAAACATTAAAGTGAATTGGTGAATCAGTGACAAGGTGACAAAGGTGACAAAATTATTGTGCAATATATACAGAGTGAATACAAAGGTTTTTATGTACAAGGTAAAAGTCGGCCAGTATATGAAAGAGCACAATGACACAGTTTCCCGGGGATTTCCGATTCTATGGGAAAACGAGTCTTGAACTGGTCCTAGGTACTGTCGACGTTTCGACCCTATACCTTGCAATTTATATATAAAAGAACATTTCACCACCCTGCAAATCTGATGTCATCGTGATTTGTACATTGTTGTTGTTTGCTTCATGTGGTCCTGTGAATGTAATTATTTTTAGAATTTTTTTTCTAAATTTGAAATATTGTACTTAAGTTTCTTCTTTTTGATTCATTCATAACTGAAAACAAAGTAATTGTTTGGCTACACCCGACGGAACCATTGTTTTTCATATCATTTATACCCAGGTTCTGAGGGACACAGGGTCGCCCCATTGTCTATACGATGTAGGACATTTTTAGGCCTGCATTAGAAGTCAGAAAAAAGACTGGGAAGAAACAATGCTAAAAGATATGGAAAATACATATTTTCAACTCAAGATAGTGCCACTTTAGAATGTTGGAGTACAGTAAGGCTTTGAAGAATCCACAGTCAGCTAGTGTGGTTCTCATTGACACACTGCAGATGTTATGCAGAAGGTTATGGATGGGGATGAAACATATGAAGTCTTGGAGCTGAATAGTTTACATGGAGGAACCATGAACACCTTTTTCTAGAAGAATTAACTAATATTTTCTGGTACTTTTGGATCATTAAGGCACTAGTGTGTGTTACGATTTCCTATTAGATTCTATAAAGCATCTAGGACTTGGAGACACACTTTGAAACCCCCGAACCTCCACAATTAAATAGGGCAACTCAATCTTCCCTCAGGAAGCTGGGTATTCAAATGATCCTGGACACAAAATAACCCCTGAAGTACGTATTTTAATAATACAATTAATTATTCCAGTGAGTGGTACCCTTAGTATTCATTTACAACATTGTATAAGACCATAAATACATTAATTCCCTAACTTAATGTTTAACTTTTTGATTCATTTTTGATAATTGATGATGATAATGAAGCACACTCAAATTACATCTATGTGAGGTATTTACTCAACTACGCGATGTTATACTACCACAATAAGATGGGTCATAAGAAAGACACGTAAGCTGTCTCAATGGACACCAGAGATCAATTCACAATATAGTAGTGTCTATAGTCAGCATAAGGGTCCACTCGACCAATCTAAACAACTATCATGTGCAATCAGTATATACAATTAGCTTGATAGTGTGTTACATTTGGCCTATTGAAGAATAGTTGTAGTGAATTACAAACCCCCCAAGCAGCATCTTCAGGGATTAGAGTGGGTGCTGCTGGAATAAAAGGTGAGCAATAAACTAGCCATGGAAAAACAAGCTGCAGGAGCATTATTGTCTGTGAGTGTCTCTTTAGGAAGTACTCAGACTTAATAGTTATCAGTGAGTGAAGTATTCTACAAAATGTTCTTTTATCAGAGATCTTGATTAAAACAAGATTAAAATACACCAAAGGAACAAATAATTTCATACCATTTCATACAGGCTATCCATGAATGACCTATCTATAAAATTCCTCAAATATATAAATACATAATTAAACATGACTTTACTAAGCAAAAGCACGTACAGAGCATACATTCTTTCGCCTAAACAAGATGACTCTAAATAATCACTTCCCCAGAACTTTTAAACAATGAAATAATCTTCCCTTTTCAACACACCCTTCATAGCAAAACCTTTAATCAACCACATATTCTTAAACCTTACAATACCTCCGCATCGGATAGCATACAGTAGCTTTTTTGTTTTTACCTGCTTCATTTTCCCAATCCCCTCACCAATGGATGGGATTAAATGTGATTTCCACCTTTCCAAAAATAGTGCTCTGGCCACCAGCATTGACACATATAACAGCACTTGGTATCTAGAGGTTAGTTTTAGAATGGGATCATATCCCACTAAAACTAATGAAGCACCATGTGCGAGCTGTATTTGCCAAACCTGCTCTAAATGCTGAAAAACTGTATTCCAAAATCTCGAAGAGTTACAAAGTGCAAGATTACATGAAACCAGTTTGCTACTTCAGTTAATTCGCATCTAAAACATTGGCCTGGTAAAATTGGGTTAATCTCATGAGGAAATTGCGGCGTTCGATACATCAACTACTTATTATAGAACTGCATTCTAAGCCAGCTTGCTCCTCTGAGCACTGTGAAATTTGATTTATCAACTTTACCCTAAACTTCCCTTGACAATGCAAAACCTTTATGTTTTCCCCACTTATTTACAGCGTTTTGATAGGCATCAGTCCCTCTATTGACTGAGGAATGAAGGCCGTAGCCGACTGGATGAAGGACAGCAGACTGAAGCTGAACTCAGACAAGACAGAGGTCCTCATTCTCGGACCCACCCTATCAGCCTGGGACGACTCTTGGTGGCCCACGTCACTAGGCACAGCCCCGGAACCCACAGACCACGCACGCAACCTGGGGGTCATCCTTGACTCCACTCTCTCCATGACCAGGCAAGTCAACGCCGTCTCCGCGTCATCCTTCAACACCCTGCGTATGCTCCGCAGGATCTTCAAATGGATCCCCCTCAACGCAAGAAAAACCGTTACCCAGGCCCTCATCACCAACAGACTCGACTACGGGAACGCCCTCTACTCAGGAACTAGAAACAAGCTCCTGAGACGACTCCAACGCATCCAGAACGCCTCGGCCCGACTCATCCTCGACATCCCCCGCCGCAGCCACATCACACTCCACCTGAGATGCCTGCACTGGCTCCCCGTCAACAAAAGGATCACCTTCAAGCTCCTGATCCACGCACACAAAGCACTGCACAACACCGGATCCACCTACCTCAACAACCGACTCAGCTTCCACACCCCCACCCGAAGCCTCCGCTCAGCCAACCTCGCCCTCGCCACAGTCCTTCGCATCCGAAAACCCCCCGCCGGTGGCAGTTCCTTCTCCTACCTCGCCGCCAAGACCTGGAACACTCTCCCCACCATCCTACGACAGACCCAGGACCTGCTGGTCTTCAGAAGACTCCTCAAGACCTGGCTCTTCGACCAGTTGCACCCCCCCCTCCCCAGCGCCTTGAGACCCTCTCGGGTATGTAGCACGAATTTACAAATGCAGTGATTGATTGATTGATTGATTGGTGGAAGGTTAAATTAAATCATATGTGATTCAAGATTGCACTTAGGATTTGACGATCATGCAGACTCACAGAGTCCCTTCTAAAGCCTTTGGTCAAGCCAAATATCCTAGGACAATGCTTGTGAACTTTGCGGAATACAGAGTTATTATTAGCAAAGGCTCTCAGGGAGGGGTCGGCCCAAATGCAAAATACATTTTTGTACCAAATTTCTTCAGATATGACAGCAGAAACAGCTCGGAGGCCAAAATAATTTAAGAACATGATTTCAAGGTTTCAGGTGGCTGGTGCACAGGCATCGATACATCAACTTTCTAGACTTAAAGTAGTTTTTAAAGGTGAATTCCAAACATTTAGCACAGTTAAAGAAGCTGCCATGTTTTAGAAATCAATGAGTTAGTGTGGTGATTTGGACTTTTTTCCCCATAGATAAAGTGTGGGGCAGAAGAAGAGGCGAGAGAGTATGGCACTCAGTCATGGTGCAAAAGAATTCAGGGGGGATGTGAGGAGTGGGAGAAAGAGCGGGGATCCCACCACAGCATGTGGGGAGAGGATGGTGGAGAGGGGGGTTTTGGGGTGCAGTTAAAAAGGAGGTCCAGTAGAGTTAAACAAGTAAAGACAGATTACAGGCTATCCAATCTGAGTTTACATTGTGTAGACAGCATAGTAGGGACTTTAGTAAGGGGCACTACCTATCTTGTTATGCATTAAGTGAAAGTGTGTTTTATACAATATTGTTAAAGACCACTAATCACATGAAGAACTTATGCATTTTTAAGAACTTTAAGGCTTATCTATGGACTTTTATGAGAGAGGGCGTAGATAGCTCAGTCGGCCCTTTAGTAGCGGGAGCTACCTATATTGTGACGTTTTTTTTAAAAGTGTTATTTGTACAAGTGTGTTGACTGCCACTAAGCACATGAAACACTTTTGCATTTTGAAGCACTTTAGGTCATAATTAAATACTTTAAAGAGGGGAGGTTTTGAGTCAGATGATGACTGCAATGTTTGCACAGGAGAATGTCAAATAGAGGCTACTAACTAGAACATGCAGGGTTTTTAAAGCAAACTTTACATATAAATGGTGGAGAGGTTGGGTCATGTGCTCCTATCTCTTTAAATGGGGGGTCTGATAGGAGCAGGTATATCAGGCACTACTTTGAAGGAATACAGACTTGAACATAGGTAGGAACATGAATGGGTCAGGAAACCGAAGGGACATCTTTGCAGGGAAACATTTTGAAGGTTATTTCATTCAATGCTAATGGGCTAAATAACAAAAGGAAACTGTAAGCTATTGAAGCTTGAAATTTTGCAGCTCAATCCATCCATAGTATTTTTACAAGAAAATCATGTTGCATCGACTAAGTTGGCTAAGTTTTCAATGTTTAAGAATGGGCTGGTTTTAGAGGTTTTTCAGCACCACCGGCGGCCCATCGAGGTGTCTCCTTCTTTATAGCTAGAAATGTGACTACAGAGATCATTGATTGTGCAAGAGATGCAGAGGGGCGCTAGTGCTGGGATAATTGTTTGACCTCTTCAGCATGGCTTACCTTAATCAGTTTGTGTGCCCCAACTGAAGTTAATTTTAGACATTATGAGAGTTATTTCAGTCCCTATTGCAGATCCCGAGAGTTTGCAGTGAAGATTTTATCTGCAAATGCAGGGAGTACCCTAATCTTGGCCATATAAAAAAGAAGCAGAGATAAGGATGTACACTCTGGATACATTACATTGCTTAACACTCAGCATAAAATGCCCACTAAAATAAAAACAGCAAGACACCTCTATACATGAATTTCATGCCCTCTTCAAATCTTCGAGGATGGTATTTGTGTAGAGGTACAACATGGAGGTGAGATGTCTTTGAAATTTCAATTGCTGGTTTGTAGATCTCAAAATTGAAGTAGAGCAACCTTTAAGATGATTTATACATTGTGATATGATGAAAGGATGTTGGATATAGGTTGATATATTTTGAATATGTCGATCTGGGTTTCAGGCTTGGAAGATATAGTGCACTTTCTAGAAGATTAGAAAATCATACGAATTTAAAGTGAAAACAATTGCATGACTACAGATAGCATGCCAGGCATACTTTGGAAAGAATCAATAAGACATCCACATTATTGGATATAGAGGAAACAATGTAAAGAGTATTATACTTGAAGTTGTTATTGTGCTGAACCTCAAAGCCATGAGCCTCTGGCAGGAATGAAATACTATGGAAGTACATTACGTAGTTACTTTGCTGCAAACACCAGTGACATGATGTATTTCCATATTTTGAGAATTCTACCTGCCACTTGTCAACCTTTATACAATAATGATATATTTGGTTAAGAAGCAGTACAAAATCTATGACTCTAAAACAAGGAGATTAGCTGTGCAGAATATGAGACTGTGAGAAAACTTTTTAGTTAAAATAATTGGAAAGACACTTCAAACAGAACAGGGCAAGGCAAGATTCTTTTCCACAGAAACACTTTGTTATTCTTCCCGTGTTCAACCTTTTAAATTCAATGAGTCTACAAAAATCAGGGGAAATCTAGAAGCTGCTTAGGCAAATGGAAGCACCCATAAGTTAATTACCCTTATGAAGGCCTTTCTGCCATTTTACAGTCATTCTTGGTATGTCCGCCATCACACCCTATCTACCTTTATTGCTCAAGTATCCTGAAGTTAGTTTGATTCATTGTATTTTCAATACCTGGAATGTGCATCCTGGTACTTCTTTTCAATTATTTGGGTGACTGAAGGACAAGAATCACGTTTTAAGTTATTTGCAGTGTTCTGAAGCTTTGCCCAGTTTTCCTCATTACTTTCAGCCTGGTCCTGAAGACTCTGAGGGAAGAGAGCACAATATTTAGCTGACAGGGGTACTCACAAAAAAGCACAACTGAGGCAAACTACACCATATAAATGGTTCTTTGATAAATATGCAGAGCCCTGAAAACAGAGTGCTCTGACTCACTGGTCTAACTTTACACTGGTGCAGTTTCCCATAAATATTGCTATTTGATGGGACAAGGTAGGTATAATCTAACATCAACAGACAATGGTTACACAATTGACTCCAGAAAGATGAAGATATACTTGAGATGGTCTTATAAGCTTGCTGTACATTAACAACAATGGACATCTAACCAGAACACTAATGTATCTCTCCTTCCCATTTTATCTCTCTCTTCTATATCTGCCATGAAGAATTAAATGAAAAAGTTCAATTGTGCCAATTTCGATAAATTTACCTTAAGGGTTTCCACCTGGCTTCTTAATGCATCCATAGAGAGTGCACATAGTCTGTTGTGATTCATACCATATAATAATCGCACTGTCACCATGTTGACCTCGTCACAGGCAGCATCATAAACTTCCCATTCCTGCAAAATTTTCTGCATAAAAGACTTCAATTGCTCGACCTACATTTGGGAAGAAAACAATAAAGAATAAGGGTTATATTTGTAAACCCTTATGCAACGTTAATTTTGCAGATGCGTAACCAAACAGAATCATTTGAATCACTACTTTAGTTTGCACATAGTAAAAAAAAGAATTCATGAAAATTTATAGATTCAATAATAACCTCAGACACCTGATTTTCTCTCTCCTTCAGGTCAGGTAGATGTTAAAGCCTGCAGTCATCACCCGTACGTTGCTGCCCCGAAACACAGTGCCAATTCCTGTGATCTAATCAATCTGTTTACTAATTTGTGTACCGTTAGCTTTCATAATTTACTAACTGGTCTATAGTGCCTGTCCCTTACCAATCACTGTTCATTAGCATGCCATAGTGCAGTTTTAGATAAAGAATGAGTGAAATATGTACAATGGACCTGCTACTGGGGGTAACAGTGCTAACATTGTCAACTCTTGTGATATTATAAGTGGTCAAAAAGTATTTAATTTTACTTCCCCCTACCCTATGACTTTTCTGAAAATATGCCATTGCAATACAGATCATTGTAAGTGAAAATAAACTCTTACATATTTGAAGAGAGATGTAATTTTAGAGCTATTGCATTTCAAGTTAGATATTCCTTTTTTGATTCCTTCGAAGAGGTATTCTGTGGTTATTGTCAAATATTGCTTTAGGAACACATGGTAAAACACAGTAATGATTCCACAATGGTAAATTATATAATTGAAATAAAAGTCATAGATAATGCAAGTAGTGACACCAAAGCTACTCATAAAGGCTAACTGAGCAACCATTTTGAAAGAATGAAGTGTATGGAAAACGATATTGGTAACAAAAGAGTAAATGACAATGAAAATGCAAAAGAGCATGAGAAATATTTTTTTATGTGATTCTGCAGGTAAGTACTTGAGAATAGGAATATAGTGAAGATATACATTCTTGGTAGCAGATTTAGTTGTGTCCAGCAATGCCAGTCAAAATATTTTGGTTCCCCCAATTAGACTTCCACTGGGCCTTAGTGCCATGTAGCTAACTTACCCAACTGACTCACTTTGCTCTCCTGAGGCACAGCCGGGAGTAGCGCTCTACGCTCTATTTTTAAAAAAACTGCTTATTGTGTGTATTTTATACTTCCTGAAAGCACTTACCCCTGGCATATCTTCTTCACTTGGCTCTGACACCCCCCGCACAGCGGAGCTATCGCTGCAGCGGGTGAGGTGTTTGAATTGCTATTGCCGCCATTTCGCCGCGAGCCTTAGGCCACGCCCACTCGCACAGGCCACGCCCCCTCCGCCAGGACTGCTCTTAAAGCGCTGACTACAAGCGCCATCCCCAGACTCACTTTGCTATCCTGAGGCACAGCCGGGAGTAGCGCTCTTCGCTCTATTTTTTTAAAAACTGCTTATTGTGTGTATTTTATACTTCTTGATTGCACTTACCCCTGGCATATCTTCTTCACTTGGCTCTGACACCCCCCGCACAGCGGAGCTATCGCTGCAGCGGGTGAGGTGTTTGAATTGCTTTTGCCGCCATTTCGCCGCGAGCCTTAGGCCACGCCCACTCGCGCAGGCCACGCCCCCTCCCAACCCTCTCTTTCACTGGTATATAACATGTGTCACCCCCGGCAGCGCAGCGGACGAGCGCAGCGGGCGTGACGATGGCGCGCCCAAGGCGCGCCCAAGGCAAGCCCGTCTGCGCCCGTCCGCGGCCGGCAGGGGCCCGGGGCCCGTTACTCTGCCCAAATCACATTCTATACCCCTAGGGACCTGATTGCATTACACTCTCTCTGGCCGCTGGAACCCTCCAGCCATTCAAAACTACTCCAACTGGGGATTTTCAACGCCCGTAGTGTTTTTCCAGAGCTCAGGGCCCTTTCATCCTCCATCACCCCTGAGCACACTGCCTCCTTCCCACCCTCTATAACCCGGTCTGCTCAATCACCTGTCAACATGGAGCTAGCAGTTGCATACCTCAACACCCGGTCTCTTGTCAGTCACCAACACGACATATACCACCTTCTGGACTTAGACCGTCCCGACATCTTGTTTCTAACTGAGACCTGGCTGAATGAGGACTCCTCCCCCGACATCTTGGCAGCTATTCCCCCGGGGTATTACATTCTCCAAGCCAACCGACCAGCTGGCAAATCCGGAGGTGGCGTAGCCGCTATTATCAAACTCTCTCTCAGATTCTCTTCCCTCTCTCTACTCACCATCCCCCAGGCTGATTGCCTGGCTATTAGACTCGAATCCTCGGTGTCCCCTCTTACCTGTGTCCTGGTATACCGCCCCCCTCAACCCATGCCCAATTTCCCCTCCCTCTTTGGCGATCTTCTATCCCAGCTCACACTTAATAACTCCAAACTCCTGGTCTTAGGAGACTTCAACTACTGGCCATCTGACCCACATGAAAGCCCCCACTCTTTGGCTTTCACCGATCTATTAAGCGGCCTCAATGGCCGTCAACATGTCCACACAGCTACTCATTCAAAAGGCCACACCCTAGATCAGGTCTGGACTTACAACCTTGAAATCAAATCACTCACGATCCTTCCTTGTTTCTGGTCAGACCATTTCTTAATCTCTTTCCTTCTTCTGGTCCCCCCACTGCCCCCCCGTAGTCGAGGCCCTAGCCTCCTGGCCCGCAACTGGAATAAAGCTAACCTCGACCTCTTTCTCTCCTTCCTAACATCTTCGGCTCCACCCGGCCTAGGTTCTCTAGACTCCCAGGAAGCCGCACTCGTCGATTGGTTGGAATCTGCCAGCGACAAAGTCGCCCCCCTTAAGTCTATTCGAACTAAGCGCCCTCACGACGCACATCGCTGGTTTTCTGACAGCCTCAAAACCCTTAAACTGGGACTTCGCCAAGCCGAGCGTCGCTGGCGCCGAAACTACGACCCCTTAGAAAAAGCCCACTTCCTAAAATTATCCGGAGAATACAAACATGCAATCTCAGCTGCAAAATCTGCCTACTTCTCCACAAAAATTCTCAACTCCGCGCAAAAATCTAAAGACATCTTTGCTATTGTGGAGGAACTTTCACACCCGGATAGGGTGACCATCAAACCCCTCCCCTCTCAGGCACTCTGCGATTCCCTTAACCATTTTTTCATAGACAAAATCAGTAAAATCAAAAACAGTATCTCCTCCAGGGCCCCAGCAATGTCCCTCCCAGAGGCCGCCCCCTTTCTCAACTCTCGCTCTCTGACACAGCTCCCTCCTATACCCGAAGAAGACTTCTTCCCCCTGCTCCACAAAGTCTCATCTGGTTCCCCCACAGACTGCTGCCCTCCGGCAATTCTCCAGACCGCTTTTTCGACCTGCCCTGGCCCTCCATTGGCCCTCCTGAACAACTCTCTCCTGCTCGGCGTGGTCCCCAGTCAGTTCAAGAACGCCGAAGTGGTCCCCATATTAAAAAAATCCAACGCTGACCCCACGGTCTTGGGCAACTTCCGCCCCATTTCCCTTCTGCCTTACCTGAGCAAGGTACTTGAGACGCATGTGACCAGCGTCCTCAGCTCCTTCATCGAGGACTCCAATTTTCTAGATTCCCAGCAAGCTGGGTTTAGACCTGCCCATTCGACAGAGGCGGTTATCCTCTCGGTTATGGAGGAACTTCGTAGAGGCGCTGACTCCAACATCAGTCAAGCCCTGGTGCTCTTAGATCTGTCAGCGGCCTTTGACACGGTCGATCACCCCATCTTAGTCGACTGTGTCAAAGAGGCAGGCATCAGCGGGTCGGCCCTCAACTGGGTTTGTTCCTTCCTTGCGGACCGCCATCAATCGGTCCGTCTTTCCCAGTTCACGGCAAACCGGACGAGAGTCACCTGCGGTGTGCCGCAGGGTTCATCCCTGTCACCCCTTCTTTTTAACCTTTACCTCACCCCCTTGATCCGCTCCCTCCGCGGTAGGAATGTCACTGCATTTAACTATGCAGATGACATACAGCTCGTTTTCAATCTCGACTCCTCGGACGAAGCGGCTCAAGATTTCCAGTCCACCCTTTGCCACATCAGTAACTGGATGAGCACTCACCATCTTAAACTCAATCCCGACAAGACGGAGCTCGTTCTTGTCGGAGGCCCATCCAACCCCTGGAATTCCACCTTCTGGCCCCTTTCCCTCGGCCCTCCCCCCCACCCTGCTGACAAAGTGAAAAGCCTCGGGGTTTACATCGCCCAAGACCTCTCAATGAAGCACCAGGTCAGTGCCACTGTGTCCTCCTGTTTTTTTCAGCTCCGGAAGATCCGGAAAATTGCCCACTTTCTGACCACTGAAGCCCTCACCTTGGTACTGCTGGAGTTAGTCATCTCTCGGATCGACTACGCCAATGCCCTGTACGTTGGCATCCTACAATACCAAATCAACAGATTGCAGCTGATTCAGAATCAGGCAGCTCGCCTTATCTACCATCAACCAAAACATCACCACGTCCGTCCTCTCCTCAAGGCCCTCCACTGGCTTCCCGTTTCGGAGCGCTGCAAGTTCAAACTTGGCTGCCTGACTCATAAATCTCTGGCAGGCACTGGTCCCTCCTTTATTTCCTCCCTCTTGCATCTTTATACCCCCTCCAGGAACCTTCGTTCCTCTCATCTTGCGCTCCTTCAGACTCCCCGCTTCAAGCACAAAAAACATGGAGGTCTCAGATTTTCCTTTTTGGCACCCTCATTCTGGAACTCTCTGCCGCTGGAACTGAGACTTTCTCCCTTTCACCTTCATTTCAGGTCTCTCCTAAAAACCCACCTCTTCCATGGCATTTACTCATAAATTCTTCTCTCCCCGCTTTCTGCCTCTTGCTGAATAAAGTGAATAGCGCCAAGAAACCGTCCGGTGAATGCCGCGCTAAATAAGTAATTTTTACATTACATTACATTACATTACAATCTGCAGAGCTGGGAAAAGAACAAGATGCATCACAGACTCTCTCCTGGAGAGGGTCAGTGAGGCCCATCCTCTTTCTTCATGCTGATTGACCAGTATAGATATTACCTCTGACCTGCCAGAGATTTTGCAGGATAACGTTTGAGAAATTGAATCTCCTTTTTGTCTGAGAAGTCAAAGACAACCACGTACATTTATTTATTTATTTATTTATTTATTTTGAGAGTTTTATAGAGCCCGAACAAGATCCTTGCGGATATCAGAGCGCTTTACAATAGTACAAATGTAACTTAGCAAACAGGATAAAAGCAGGTAGCAGGCAAATAAACAACATATTGTACAAACAGCAGGAGGGAAAGAATCCCCAAAGCGAAAAATCCGGGGCGAAGGGGGTGATTGGCACATTAAAATAGCAGGGTTTAACCATACAGGATCAGTATAAGTCGGTGCGTAAAGGGTTGTGTTCATGTGAATTTTGCCATGAGAATAGCTTTGACGTCCTTTTTGAAAGATGCGGTAGAGGCATTCAGTCTGGTTTCAGGGGGTAGAGTGTTCCAGATTCTGGGGGCTATCCCAGAGAAGGATCGTTTGTATGTTTTCTTCTTGTTGAACCTTTGAGGTTTCAATAGTAGGTTAACGGCACTCCTTGAGGATCTTAGACCACCAGAGATCGTTAATTTCTGTGCGAGGTAACTGGGAGTATTATGATGTAAGGCATTATGCGTCATGCATGCTATTTTTAGGTGGATCCTGGCTTCAAGCGGTAGCCAATTTAATGCTTTTAAGTCAGGGGAGATGTGTGAACTTCTTTTCGAGCCAATGATGAGTCTTGCTGCAGCGTTTATTGAGGCTCTTAGGGGCGCAGTTGTCGCTTTTGGGAGGCCACAAAGGGAGACACTGCCGTAATCCACACAAGGGATGACTAGCGCTTGTACTGCCAACTTGAAGTCATCGACTGGAAGGAAGGGTTTTAGCTTCCTCAAAGTATTTCACTGGAAGTTTGCTCCCTTTGTGGCGTTGCTAATGTGTTTTTGCATAGAGAGGTTGCTATCGAGAGTAACACCCAGAAATTTTGCAGAGTCCACAATGGTTGGTTGCACGTTGAGTGCGGTAAGCTGTTTGATCAAGTCTTGCATTAAGGGGACTCTGGCAGGTGGGGCTATAAGGAGGAATTCTGTTTTTAGAGCGTTCAATTTGAGATGGTTATCTGCAAGCCAGGACTGGGTATTCCTGAGAGTGGAGTTCAGCAAATTGATGTCTTCTAGGGTGTTGATCTTGAGGTAGCGTTGTGTATCGCCAGCGTACATGTGAAAATGTATGTTAGAATCATGGAGCATTTTGGTGAGGGGTTCCATGAATAGGTTAAACAGTGTCGGAGAAAGTGAGGACCCTTGCGGCACTCCCAACGTTACTGGTGAGAAATTGGAGAGCGTGTTGTTGACCTTGAATTTTTGAGTAAGGTTATGGAGGAAAGAGGTAAAACAGTTTAACACTGACCCTGATAAACCCATTCTGTGTTCCAGGAGATCTAAAAGGTTCTCGTGTTTGACCGTATCAAAGGCTGATGATAGGTCTAGTAGGATGAGTAAACAAGATCCGTTCTGGTCAAGGATTTGTAGCGCATCATCAATAATGTGAATCATGGCAGATTCGGTGCTGTGGCCTGCTCTGAAACCTGATTGGTGTTTATCAAGGAGGTCAAAGTGATCAATGTGTTTAAATTGGCGTTGTACACATTTTTCAAGAAGTTTAGCGAGGGTGAGAATATTGGAAATAGGACGATTGTTATTAAGGTCAGTAGGGTCGGCTGTAGGTTTCTTTAGAATGGGTGAGACCCGTCCAATTTTGAGGGAGTCCGGTATGCAGCCTTGTTGAAGAGAACTGTTAATGATTTTGGTCCAGAGTGGAAGAAGCCATGGTGCGAGGTCTTTGACAGCATTCGCAGGGAGAGGATCGGTGAGGTGATTGGCCGGCTTCAAGGCGTTGAGAATCCTACCTAAAGTTTCTTTGGTGTAAGAGTCAAAGGAAGACCAGGTTGCATCGTTTTTGGGCCAGGCTTAGGGGGGAGTTGGCATGGGGGGGTAGGGGGGGTGGTTGTGATTTTCGTAAGAGGATCAGAGCGTGGTATTCAGTCATTTAGGAGATCCATCTTGATGTTGTCGATCTTCTGATTAAAGAAGGAAGAGAATTTTTCACAATTGGGTAGTGGGCGAGCTACGTTTTGAAGCCATGGAGGTGCGTCCTTGGATTGAGTTTTGATTAACTCGAAAAGTTTTTAAGGATGATTTTTAGCTTTGTCTAATTGGTGGCTGTAGAAGTCTGCTTTAGTGCGCTTGATCTTTTTGTAGTAAGCATTTCTCTTTTTCCTTAGTACTTTGAGGTGATTAGCAGATGGAGCTGATCTCCAATTGCGTTCCAGGGATCTGAGGGCAAGTCCATCCTCATTAAGAAGACCGTTGTACCAGGGCTTAGAAACTTTAGTGGGAGCTCTCTTCAGTTGCAGGGGGGCTACCTCATTGATTAACGTGGACATGGCGTTGAGGTAGTGGTTGGTGAGGTCATGGACGTCGGAGGTACCTAGAGGGGGCTGAAGCAGGTTGTAGCTGGAGGAGGGTAATGAGTTAGGGTTGAGATTTTTCAGGTCTCTTTTCCAGATCTTAGGATTCGTACAATGAGCCGAGGTGAGTTTTAAAGTTTCCTTGATGTAGAAGGTGATAATATGATGGTCCGACCAATCACAGGGTTGGATCGACTCCAGCTGAATGACGTCAGTTTTGGAGATTATAAGATCGAGGGTTGAGCCTTTGTTGTGTGTCGGGCTGTTGCAAGATTGGATGAAGGCTAGATCATCCAGGAAGATTTTGAGGCTGTTAACCGCGGCATCATTGCTGTCATTCCAATGGAGATTGGAGTCGCCAAGGAATATTTGGGTGTTTTGACGCCCGATGTTAGTAGAGATCATGTCCATGAAGTGTTCAGTGAAGAGGAGGTTGTCTCCTGGGGGATGATAGATGATGTGGAGTGAGCATACTAGTTTGACATTGCAGCTAATGTCCAGGCATAAGTATTCACATGAGGGGAAAATAGGTGAAATGGCTCTATTTACAGTGAGGTTGCTACGATGAATACAAGCTATACCTCCCCCTATCTTGTCCGATCTGTCCAATCTAATGATGTCGTAGTCTGGTGGGACTAGGATGTCGATGAGTGAGGTGGAGGATTCTGTTAGCCAGGTTTCAGTTAACACTATCATGTCCAAGTCCTGTGACATGATGAGATCAGCTATATCGGTTGCGTGTCTAGAGGCCGATCTACAGTTTAGCAGAATACATTTAAGACGGGGTGAGATGAGGGAGGGGGAGGAGTCCTGAGTGAGAGGGATTCTTCTAAGGTTGTTATCGCTTACTCCTCTATTGTTGTAGGTAGCAGGTCTGAAGGGGTTGAGGGGGATGGTCGGGATGGTCAACTGAGAAGACATACAGGGGTTGGGGAGAGCAGGATCGTAAGAGCGTAGAAGAGAGAGAAGGTCGCTCTCCGAGAGGTAAATGATGCTACGCATAGGGCGTGTACGTGTGTTGTGGGACGGGACTCTTTTCCAATTGGATGGAGGAGTTTTAGAGGTGGAAGGAGTGTGGTGCGTGCGATCGATTGAGTTATAGGTTTTAGAGGAGATAGAGCGCCATGATTGTCTCGACAGCCCCTCTTTAAAAGAGTGGATCTCCGTTTTAATTTGGTGTAGCATGATCATAATTTCATCTAGTCTAGGGTCTGGAGCAGATAAAGGCGAGGAAGGTGGCTGTGTAATGCATGGGGATGGTTGCGCTGAGGAATGGATGGGTGTATGAGCAGTAGCCGGTATGCAAGGAGGTGGAGGCATTGCCGTGCCTGAGAGTGGGTGGGTTGTGGGTGTGGGTGGGGGTGGGAGGATAGTAGGAGTGGTAAGCTGATGTGTGGGTGGGGGAGAAGAAGGGATGGGAGTAGGGATGGTCATTTGCACTGCCGGAAATAAGGTTTCTAAAAGATGGTGGGGTTTCAAGTTCATGTGCCAGCAATATAGGTAGAGGGGGGTGGGTGTGCTGTGGGGAAGATGAGTAGGGAGAGGCCATATGGGGCGTAGATGAGGTAATGGTAGAGAAAGTATCTATGGGAGATAAGGTGTTACAGGTAAGGGGGGCAATGGACTTAAGCAGAGGGGGTTCAAAATCTAAGGGGGGCGTATGCTATCTCAGTCATGAAGGGCTGAAGAGTGATAGGGTTGGATGCAGTGATGTGTGGTGTGTTGATGGGATTGATGGTGTTCAGGGGGGGGATGCCAGAAGAAACCGGTGCTTGTGGTGTCAGGGCCTGACTGCGGGTGAGGGTGTCAGGCCTGCAGGGTGGGGAGGAGGGGGTGACATGCAGTGTGTGAAAGGGAAGAGTAAGTTGAGTGGGGGACGGAGGAGGAAAAGGAGGGGTGGTGTTATTTGCCAGTGTGGGCGGTGTTAACAGTTTTGTGCTTGTGCGGGGGTGGGTTGAGTAGCCAAGTGGGGCTTAGACACCATATTATTAATGATAGGGAAGATGTTGTCATAAGGTTTAAGTTATGGTCTGTGGCTTGGATGAGGATAGTACCCTTACTGTAAATGGTGATAGTAGCTGTCGCAGGAAAGAGCTGGGAGGGGGAAATACCGAAAGCTGTACCGTGAGAGGTTTTCCACGTGGAAGAGATCGAGAGCGAAGCTAGGTAAGCTTTTCACCATTGGGCTCTTCGGTTCGTGCGGAGAATGAAATCCGTGGTAGAAATCCCATTGTGGGGTGAGTAATAAGGATCAGCGAAGAGAGTTTCGGGGTGAACATTTGTTTTTCAATTCTTCCTATTATGCTAACCTAGACTATGAAAATAATCAAGGCTATAATACTAAAATAGGTAAAACTTTAGCACAGGCCGTGTTAGAAAAGTCAACAGGGAGGAAATACCCTGAACCTTTCATTAAGCACTAGCAAAAGTCAGCATTTAATTTTCTGCTGATCTGCTAGAAATGTAAACATTCATATCCCTAGTTCAACAATGGTCAGTACACCCTTCAAGGAGTTGATGTCCACAGTTCATGGTGAAATGGTTATGGTGCTCAGCTGACTGGCATTGTGTCCTCTAGAACTGGAAATGTCCTCTCCAGACAAATGAAGGCCCTGGTGTTTTATACATTGTTTTTGATAATGGTGCTTGTCCTCACAGGACATCGGGCCAAAGTGCAAGAAGTTATATTTGTAAGAAATAATTAGAAATATAACGCATGCCTTTATCCTTGACAAAGGACTGTTCCAGGCTTTCACATGATATTGCTGAATATATGGTTATTCATTTAACATGCTTGCATGTGGGCAAATAACATTTTCAACAAAAATAACTTTTGGTTAGTGCATGACTATTACATAAAACTCCACCAGGAGGCAGGGACCACAGGTCAGAGGTCATAACTGGTGTTAATTCACAATATCAGGCCTAGGGTGATAGCATGCATGGCTCGCTTGTAGGCTGTCAGATGTTATTTATTTGCTTCATCCACAAAGCAGTGGTCACATTTCAGTTTTCAGTGACTGTGGTAGTAACTCAGAGTTGTGAGCTGGGGGATCGGAGTGTGGGTAAGGTGAAAGTACATAGGTAGGGAGTAGGAAAATTTGAATTTCTGGAATAGTGAAATAATGTTATAAATGGTCATTGAGGATTTAGTTCAGGAATTCTGGAATTTCTGAATGAAGTCTGAGGAACTGAATGAAGCACCCAAGGAAATGTATTTTAGAAGTAAACATACCCCCTTAAAAGATAAGCATCAATGCAATTATCCATTCACTACAGGCAAATATATTTTAAGTTATTATTCACTAATATTCTGGTGATGATAGAGTTAAGGTTAGAAAGCAACACTAAACCCACTCTTGCAGTTTAATTTAATCATAGCTCCTAGTTTATTGCCTTTCCTGATTTGTACACAAGCACATACAAATAGCTTTGAGTGGAATTTCCTGAAACAACTTCAATGCACTACATTGTTAATCATCTTCGTGACACTGCATTGTTGTACTGAATATTGCTGTTTGCAGTATTAAGTCCGTGCAGCCACGAACGCACTGAATTAGTGAAATAAATGTGTAAATAGACTAGTTGCAACTTGATTTTTTCACAGAACATAATTATCTATAAGGAGCACGAAAATTGAAATATGGATGAATACGGATTTACATGTTACAAAAAACATACCATGAAACCAGGAGCTCCATGCATAATGTAGCCAAATAACAACCTTCATAGTCCTCTTTGCTTTGTCCTGCACATATTGCACATTACACATTTGTTAACAATGTGTTAAGCTTTTCATCTTAACCACCATCACAGTGAAATCTATGGAGTCTATTACATTTCACAGTCTTTCTTTGCTGACTTCAGCACATACACAATAGCACGTATCACAATCATCAGGATTATATTAAATGTAAGTGCCTTTTGATGTGGATGTCAATATTTGATATTTAAAACGTTTTTAAGAGTAATAATTGTTGTGAATGTTCAGAAGCACTTTACATTCTGCCTACTATACTTTAAAGGGGGTACTATCTTTGAGATACTTAGGGGCCCATTAGGATGGTGTGCGGATCGCCCCGCCAGGCCGGCGGTAGCCAAAGGCGGCCCGGCGGGGGCAATCCGCCCGCCATCCTTCCATGATTGACCCCCCGCCACATTAGGATGGCTGGGGGGTCCGTGGCGGACAGGAAGACCGTCTGCCGCTTTTCCGCTGGTCGACTCATCGGCCGGGCGGAAAACGGCCACAATATGGTGGCGGTGTCTGTAATACACTGCCAACGATATCATGATGCCGGCGATGACTTGCCTTTTTTGAAAGGCATGCGGTTTCTGCTTTGGGGGGCCTGTTGCAGGCCCCCATGGTGTTGGAGGTGTGGGGGTGCACATGGGGGGTACCTATGGCCTCCCCACTCATTGCCATGCACTACATGGCAGGCACCACGTGGTGGCTGCCATGTAGTGCATGGCAATGCACTGCACAGTGCTTTCACATTGCGAGCGGGTCTGCAACCAGTAGATCCACCCGCAATGTGAAAGGCACAGGATGCGCCCGCCAGTGGGGCGGGCGCGTCCTGATACACATGGCGGGACCGCCGCGACTTCGGCGGTCGGTCCTTGGCTCTCTTACGATGGTGGGCGGACTTTGTCCACCCGCCATCCTAATGGACCCCTTAGTAGTGCTGTGCCATAAACCACAAATTATGATAAAGACATATGCAGATAACAAATAAGATCAACATAATTTGAAAACGTTAAGTCTGCCCATTTAAAAAGCTACATGGAGGATTTTACTTATTTGGTACACAAGGGTGCCCTTCAGGGTTTTGAAAATAAATCATTTGTTGTTTCATTGAAGCCCAGAGACAGAAAGCAAATTTTGAAAAGTGTCTCATTTTTTAGTTTTCAGAGTAATTAAGATGCAGAGATTCTTATTCCTGTCATCTTTCACAAACAGATTTGATGGTTGCCAAATTACTTTCTAAAACAACATTTTTTCAGATCTTTCCTGCTGTTTGTGCCCATTTGTGAGAGAATCTAGTTTGCTTCAGAGTACTTGGCAAACTAATAGCTTAGATAATATTGAAACTGGGGATGGAGAGAGAGATGGTACAGAGAATCGGTAAGGGGGAGAGAAGGCACAGTGGGGCAAGAGGAGGAAGAGGAAGCTATATTTACAGCTACATTGCATAATTATTCAATTATTTGTATGTGTGATCAGCTGAAATAAAAGTGTGTAATATTTACACATGGGCCTTTTTACAACATTACGATTTAATGTGTCGTGCCATCGAATTTGGCTGTCACACACTAATTTACAAAAAAGACAAAATGGTAGCTGTCACCCAATATTATGAAAAAAAATATTAGACTGGAAATACACTTTTTGTATTCACTATGTTTAGAAGTAAACTTTTCACTGTGAGCGGTGAGTGTCTAATATAAAGCTATTAAGTTCTATCAGTTAAGTTCTATCAGTACAAATTAGACAGAATTTTTCCCATTAATCAAACAAGAACACATATTCGAAAAACTACACATGAATTAGCAGAAAAATTTAGAATGCAAATATAAATAAAAATTAAGCAAATATTTTTTCAGGCTGGCACCCACTTTTTGTGAAGCAGTTGTGTCCTACAGAATGGTTGTATGACGTTACAACGCGTGCTTTTACCAAAAATGCCGTTACATCATAATTTTTTACCCTGACGTGCTGTTGGGGTGTGCTGGAGTTTGGAATAGTATAATTTACTATTCCAACTCCAGTCTGTGCAACAGTAGGGAAGGTGTTGGATTTAAATCCAACACCTTACACCTTATACCCCCTATAGCACGCCATTTGCGTTTTAATGGCATGCAGGGTAAAAGCATGCATTGTAATGCATGAATTGTGACTGTTGTTTCCCTACAGAACATAGGCCGAGATGTACTAATACTTTGCACCGGGATGAATGAGCAAACCCAGCCCAAAGTGTCGAGATGGGATTTGCTTTCCAAGGCAAATCATAATTTGCATTCAAAAGATGTCAAAATGAATGCAAAGAAGCGCTATGTGTCACTTTGCCTCAAAGGTGCGTACCATGGGTGGTACAACGGTGTTACCATGCAACTATTCGGGGATTTTGATGCAAGTCCCAGTCTACTAACATTTGTAGACAGGAATCTGCACTAGCAAGTATGTCTCCTCAAGTCAGGCATAATACAGAAGCAAGTTTTGGAACTCTCCACATTTTTTCAATTTAGCTTGTGTGCTGCGCAGTGCTGCACGCATACAAACTGGGAAAAGTATTAACAATAGTGTTTGTACTGGAAATGTGCTCTTCCAGGATAACACCTATGCTCAACAGAACCCAAAAACCCTTGCTCTATGGTAAGGGAGTAGCCAGTTCATTTAAATACCCCCCAATTTGAACCAAAGCACTTATCGCACCAAGCAAGCACAGCAAGTCATCGCAACTCTCCCCAGAAGAGCTCTCGTCTCTTACATTCAAACACCTATCCATTTATCCATTCAACCTTCCACCCACCTGCTGATATCCAAATTCAAATTTACATTCTGTCATCCATTAATTATTTAATCCATATTTTCAGTGTTTCACCATTCTGACCCCCAGTCATCCATCTGCTCATCCATATTCAAAGCTATTCAACCACCTCTAAATCTATCCATTAAACCCATCCATGTACCCTCCATCCATCCTTTCACTCCATCTATCCTCCTTTTCACTCATTCATCCATCCTTTCACTCATCCATCCACCCTTCCATCCATATATCTTTCAACTCGTCCATCCACCTATACATTCATTCACCCTTCACTTATCAACCATCCACTCTTTCAGCCAACCCTCCAGCCACCCTCCCTTTCACTCATCCATTCATTCTTTCATTCATCCATACTTTCATTCAAATTTGTGCTTACCATCCATACCTTGAATCATCCATCCATTTTTTTTACTCACTTATCCATCCAGTCACCCTTTCGCTCATCCATCCGTATGTCCATCATCCATCTGCCCACCTACACTTTCACTCACCCATCTATCCACCCTTACACTAGCACATCCATCGTTACATAATCCTTTCACACACTCACCCAATGAGCCTTTATCTGCCGAGTTGCAAACAGAAGAAGTTCATCAAGAACCGCACCCCTGCTGTAGCTGCTAAAACAGGGGTTCATGATTCCCCTGACTATGGTGCAAGGGTGTGTGTGTTGGGGCATGGCAGCCTAAGGTGCGCTAGTGCAGGGAGAGAGGAAACTGGCGCCATCTGTTAGTAGATATGATGCTGTACTGCTCTCTCCCTTTCAAGCAATTGACCATCTTTGGTTGCTAGGCTGCCTTAAGTGAACAGCTAGTATATCCACCTCTAAGCACATTTGAGTTGCCTGATTTTCGAAAAATGGTTTTAGATTAGAATAAACATTATTTAAAAGTGCCGTAAAATGCCCTTTAAAGTACCTTTAGGCAAATAGACTCAATAACACGGTCTCGAACTGCCACAAAAATAGCTTGAGAGATACCCCTATATTATCATAAAATAGCTCCATAAAGAACAGAGAAATGGCATCAAGAACAATAACAGTACAAAATAATGGCAATTATATAGTACTCAAGTAAAAAACAAATTATCTTTTAAAATTATTTTATTGCCAACCTCAATTGTATTTATTTAATAAACTAGGGATGTATAAAAGCCAGTTTCGATCCTGCCAGCTTTAACAGTATGATGCGCCAACTACAAACAACTCTTTTTGGCAGCAACATTAACCAAGTTAGCTGTTCAACTCTGAATTATGATCTTTGACTAGCGGCTTACATATATCAGGCACTAAATCCAACAAGTTTATTATAACCAGTATTCAATATATAATGTTTGCCTCCATGATAACGGGAGCTCTTTACTAATCGCCTTAGTCAGAGAACATGTTCACACTGCGCCACACAAGGATTATTTTTAATACCACAAATAGTCTATCTCCAGAAGCTGTGGTCTCCCATTCCTGTGCACTGAGTCCCAAGATGTCGGCCCTGGGGCTCTGCTCAGCCCATCACCGGCAGGCCCACCACGTGGTACACACAGCACACACCAACAAACTGCTGGGAATACCCATCTTCATTTTCAGGGAGACTTCCACGTGTGGGCACAACGTCACCACCGCCGAGACGTATTGGTGCCATCTTCTATCACTGTCCTGAGTAGATATGACTATAGTAGTTTTCATAATTACAGTGGAGTATTTTATGCCTTGCTGTGAGCAGCTTCTAGCTTAGATCTCATGCCAACATACTTACTTACTTACCTCTGTCCACCACACTGCAACCACGTACACCCTTAATCTCGTAAATGAATGTCTAGAGATGAAAAGCTTTCACTGACCCACGGCTGAGAAGAGTAGGTGAGTGAGCTGGCATGGAGAACTCTGCTGCAGTGGTTTGGGACCTGGCACTGCAGCCCAAAGACTTCACACACAGACCTCAAGGTTGATGATTGCCTTCTGCAAGATGGAGAGGGTAAGTAGCACTTGGGAGAGCCCAAGGTGGTTGTACTGGAAGTATCAGCGTACTGTACAGCTTAAGATTGCAGCTTGGAGCAAACAATCATCGTTATTATTTTTGCTAAAAGGGTAAAGTGGTTCTCAAAATTGAAAAAGGTGGCAACTTTAGGGAGGCTAACTTTCTGCCCGCTTGAATCAGTTGTGTCAGTGTTGCATGTGCCATTCTTCAGCCCCTAACCGGTACCTTTTACTCTCTGCTTCTGAAGATGAGCCTCATAGGCAAATTAGGTTTGGTAATGGAGGATTTTCTTGAATTTCGAGTCATCCTTCTTGGTCAATATGCATTTGCCCATTTATGTCTTTCTTAAACTAAAACATCTCCGAGAAATTTAAACAATCACCATACCAGACAGGCATCCTGGGAGCAATGTGTGCTCCCACAATCCCTAACACGTAAAATGAAGCCGTCTACAGTCATACTCCAGTGGCGCAACCAATGCCAACATTATTTGAACTCACCTTAGAAAAGATGGGAATCCCAACACGAGATTCACACAGGAATCAATGCAGAAGTCCAAGAGGCAAATCCTCCCTCTGAAGGAGGAGCATGCCTTGTTAAGCATTTCTACTTACCTGCATCGGGGTAAACATTTTCGCCCACCCTCTATCGGACCAGCACGCTGCATGTGTGCAATGTATGCACAGGTCTATACTTAAACATGTACAACAGTGGAAATGGACGTTCCAAGGCGGACAGAGAGAGGTATCTGCTTAGGAGGGAGGTATGTTTTATGTTGGAAAAGGTGAAACCAGTTTCAAAATCAACAAGTTTAGCTAAGAGGAGATTTTCTAAGTGAGAAAGTTGGAGTTCAAAGAAGCCCAACGTGGGCATGAGGTGTTATTAAACTCATTGCATATATAGTCCCCCCTGACTACTAGATAGTACCTCTGGATGGCATTCACTGCGCAGCCCAGATCCGCCCATTGTCATGCTGTCTCTGCTACTCCATATGTGCTGCTCTCTGTTCTGCTAGGGGGCAGGCAAGCTGCCCTTGCAGTTTTAGAAGCAAATTTGAAAAGGTTTAAGATGGGGCCAGCAAGAGAGCAGCTAGATGGAGCAAATTTACCAAACTGTTTCTACCTAAAGTAATATGCAGATGGCAGGAAGGGTGGCTCTGTGTCATGGTGGTATTGCGTGGGGGAGTGAATGGATGATATACTGCTCCACTGAGGGGAAAAGAGGAATGTAAATCTTTGCTTTTGACTTGACACTGTACTGTACATACTAATAATGACTGATACTTGCCGATTATTGTCTCAGCCACAGGATGATGTTCGGGTTGTAACTTCAAGTTCTCTTGTTGAACACATGAATGAGTGAATGAAGGAATGAATGAATGAATGATATTTTTATGAAGAGCGCAAATGCCCAAAAGGTATCTCGGTGCTAACGAGCTGTCATGAATGAACTGAAACCATGCTGGGACAAGGTTGGAAAACAGCCAGGTTTTGAGAGATTTCCTGAAATGAATCAGGCTGTTTTGAGATTTTAGATACAGAGGAAGACTGTCCCACAGTTTTCCAGTGGAGAAGATGAAGCTTCTGCCACACCAAGTTGCCCATTTGAATTAAGGTACCACCAGATTGATTGCGAAAGTGGAACGTTACGTTCTTTTACAAACATACCATTGGAAACCGCACTTCAAATATTCCAGGCCACAATCATGATGAGCAATGCACAGGGTCTTAAAAGCAATCCTTTTTTTTTACTGGCAGCCTGTGAAGTTAAGGTAGCCTCTGAAACTCACTGAAACTTTGGAATGCCTGGAAGAAGGCATGGAGCTGCATTCTGGAGGGTTTGGAGTTTATCCAATAGTGGCTGTTAAATGCTGACATAATGATCACTGCAATAGTCAATTCTTGATAACACTAAAGCAACTATTACTGTTCTCTGGAGCTCCAGTGGGATGCAAGGAAAAACGTTATTCAATCTGCTCAAAATATAGAAGCAAGATGAAGTGACTTGATTAATTTGGTTGGAGGCAGTCAACATGTCATCAAACATTACTCCAAGGTTCTTGACCTTTCAGGAGGAAGATGGAAGAGTTCTCAAATCCTGAGGCCGCCAACTGGAGGACCAGGCAGATGTATCACACATCACACATCACACAGTGTTTGACTGATTCAATACACAGACCTAACTTAGGGTGACCACTTGGTAAGGAGACAAATTCCAGGCAGGATTTAAAAAAGTTAGGGCAATGGGTCAAAATTTATCGGGGTATTTATTCACTATATGTTTATGCTGTACTATTTATTCACTGTGCTCTGTATGTGATTCCATCTAGACATGTTCAAGTGGCGCATTAGGTCCTTGTTTAATAATAAATTGATGACCTTAAGCACAGAGTGAAGGCCATCATTCCTAGCAGAACCTCCCCAATATTTCTTGGAGAGAAAGTAATAGTAGCATTTTGATTATGTTTCTAACTATTTTGAAACCCATGGCAAACAGTTTTGGGATCATTAAGGTAAGTGACTTTTTCACCTTCTGGTAGTTATGATAAGTTGAAGAAAACATCTGGGTCACCTAGCCCTCCACCAAAAGTCAAACCTGAAAAATAATGAGGGATAGAAAAGGAGCACATTAACATTTTTTAAAAATCCCATGAGTAGTCCATGTAAATCATACCAGGGATGGGCCAAACAGTCTACTTCCAAGTTCTGCACTGTGTACTGTTGCCCATTGTGTAGCATGCCCTCACCAACAGCATAGTACATCACCACACATAGTACAGAGCAGCACAACCCTCACAACAGTGCACCACCTGCAGCAAAGAGCACTACCACCCACTATGTAGTGTTTGTTTGAGCTCTGGTGGAGCCATTACAGCAGAGGGCCTATCTTCAGCATCTAGCCTCACTCATGAGTACCACACATACACACCAAGCTATGGTGAGGAGTAGGATCCTGGAAAAGGCTGACTCAGAGCGTCGGGACACCTCCGTAGAGGCAGTTGTGCACTTTAGAAATGGATATTACATTACACTACAAAAGTGGTTGTCAGAAAATGGCAGTTGTTAACATTTTATTTGAGTGCAAAACAGACCGCCATGAGCAATCTAGCTCCAGAGCAGCAAACAAATGTGAAATAAGAAAGTCCTCCTCTTCAGAAAGGTAATCAGATTTGTATGACAGACAGTCTAAAGTTGGATCTGTATAAGGCCTTTGTAAAAGGTATCTCTTAGACCTAACATGCTTGAATGGTAGTCCCCCAAACATTTTGCGATGACCACTTTGGTTCTGCAGAACTCATTTTATGTTTGCCTTAGGACTCTGCACATTTTACCCCTGCTAACCAGTGCCAAAGTGCTTGTGCTCTCTCCCTAAAACATGGTAATTGGCCTACACCTAATCTGCACATTTAATTAACTTGTAAGCCCCTCATGAATGGCACTACATGTGCCCAGGGCCTGTTTATTAAATGCTACTGGTAGGCCTGCAAAAAGAACAATTGATGGCACCGTCTTAAGTAGCCTTTTGAAAACATGTCTCAGGTGGACTGCTGCAGCCTGAAGTACAGTTTTGAAATGCCATTTCAACCTGGCAAATTACACCTTTTTGCCAGGTCTAAACCTTCCTTTTAATACATATTAGTCAGTCAGTCAAAATAGCTTTATTTCGATAGCCAATATCTTAAAAGCATTATCAAACTTACATCCTTCATTTTGTAGAAACAATAAAAATATTAAAAAGAGGCATCAATTAAGAATATAAAAATCCATTGAAACATTAAATTCATCAATTTCTCGTTACCCAAAAAATTACAAAATTTGGTTGTGGAAAGAAGAAACTTGGATCGTCATTTTTAAAAGTTCATTTCCAGCCCTTCTTCACATAATAAGAACATTTTCTTTCCCCTTTTGGTTATTCTTAATTTTCTTTCGGGAATAAAGTGACAGTGCAAAGTATCATATGCAAACCATAGAGCTAAGAATATAAAAAACATAGTAATTCATTAAGGTGCTCCACGCAGAAATTTAAACCTTACAATCCAGGCACAACCGAGATACTTGGCTACATCACAGGCGAAAAAAGTCCGTGCATCAGTCTTTAAGATACGTAGAGAAGTACGATATTCGCGTGTACTCAACTCTCTGCAAACGTGTTTAAGTCATCTCGTTCTTGCACTTTTATAGGCAGGGCAGGCAAACATAAGATGGGCTATACTCTCAATCGGTGTTTTGCAACAGGGGCACCCTAATGGTGTCTGATATGGGGTGCTCCATTTTGCAGTTAACTCTCTGACCGGCAGTGAGCCTACCCTAAACTGTATGTAAAGTGCTCTGTCTCGTGGTGTCTGGATAAAATCTAGGTAGGGTTCTAAAGATGTATGTTGCTTATGGAGATAAAACTCTTCCGTGAGCCTTCCTGATTTTAAGTTACTAAGCTCTTGAGCGTTGACCCAGGCCCAATAGCGTCTTTTAAGCTCAACCTTGCTGGGAGGGGTTTGCGTATCCCATGCATCCTTGAAACCAAGTGCAAAAAGAGATTTTTTTAAGATTGAACACCCAGTTAATTCTTTGGTTACCATCTAGAGCCATGACTTCTGTAAGCACCCTGGCATAGTTGGTTAATTCAGGGGTCCGACATAAGCGGGCCCAGAATAGCAGAGGCCGTAGCCTGGCTACATCTTTAAAAGAATGCCTACCCATGTCATTTAATAGTGGTTTCAATGGTACATTTCGGGGGAGCATCACTAAATCTCTTAGAAACGTTTGTTCTGATCTGCAAATGCTGTCAATATTCTCGAAACCCCACAGTTCAGCACCATAAAGGGCTGAACTAACAGCTTTTGCTGCATAGATGTAAGGGCAGGGGCGACAGGTCTGCTCTGCGAGGAGTGGTGTTCTTTAGCTAGTATACCTGCGACACGTTTATGGTTTAAAAACATTTTATCAATGTGATGCCTCCATCGCATTTTCTCATCTAGTCTTATTCCCAGATAATCAAACATTGAAACTTTATCCAAGCGGGTTCCATCTAAAGTGAAATTACCTCTATATGGCTTGTAAGGGTTAAACACCATAAGTTTGGTCTTAGAGGTATTCACAATCAAACCCCTAGACTCACAAAAGGTGTGAAATCTGTCTAGGAGCTTTTGGAGCCCTGCTGGTGTTTTAGAAATAAGCAGCGTATCGTCTGCAAAGAGAAGAGTGG
Organism: Triturus cristatus; assembly: GCF_964204655.1. Classification (NCBI taxonomy): domain Eukaryota; kingdom Metazoa; phylum Chordata; class Amphibia; order Caudata; family Salamandridae; genus Triturus; species Triturus cristatus. The sequence continues at coordinate 803,713,886 of NC_140592.1, read as the reverse complement.
GAACCCTGTCTCCTGCCAGGGCTGGGGCGTCAGATGGAGACTCCTACAGATAGCTCACCACCCCATTCATGTATAAAGAGAACAGGGTGGGGGCCATGACACAGCTCTGACGTACACCTCTATTCACTGGGATCCTATTTGTTTTCTGTCCCTGGGACCCCCACCTTACTTGGGCATAATTGCCCTCATGTAGGCGAGTCAAGAGGTTCAGTATTAACAGAGGCATCCCCATTTCTTCTAATAGGTGCCATAGCCGATCGCGGGGAACCAGGTCAAAGGCAGTCTGAACTGGAAATCTATTTTATTGTGTTAGTTAGTTGATTGTTGAGTGCTGAGCTACGTCTCTGAGAATCCCATGGAAAAAGTTGCTCTTGGCCAAGTTGGTCCCTTCGGACCCCTGCACTCACCATACCTACTCTTGAGGACTGCAACCCATCAACACTGTGCACAAACCCATTCCGAATGCCTCCACCTCTTTAGTGATCTTCCAAGATGCTTGAAAACATGTAACTATCCTCCGATTGCTGAAGAAACCCTCTGTAGAACCTTAAACACCTGCTAACTGCAGACCAATCACCCTACTAAAATTCCTAGCCAAGGTCTTACAGAAAATCATAAACAGGTGCCTTACTAAGTACCCCAACGATCACCAATTCCTCAACCACTCAGTCTGGTTTCAGATCCAACCACAACATTGAAGCTGCACTCATTGCTGCTATCGATGACATCCGCAATGAATCTGAACAGAGAAGACACAGTGGCCCTTATCATCATGGACATCTCCGCGGCATTCAACACAGTTTTTCACTGCATCCTCATCTCAAGGCCTACACCACATCAGAATCCAGGGACATGCCTCCTGAAGGATCTGATCATTCCTGACCAGAAGGATCCAGTCAGTCAGCCTGGCACTGTACACCTTGGAAACCGTGACCTTGTCTGCAGAGATCCGCAAGGATCCTCCTTGAAATCGACTTTCTTCAACATATACATGATCCCTCTCGCCATCACCTTCCGCTCTCATGACATCAACGTCCTCTCCTATGCCGACCACACATAACTCATTCTCACGCTCAAGGGCACTATGCCCAGTACCCGAATCAGATTCACTGCCTGCATGACTAAAGGTTCCCACTGGATGAAGACCAACTGCACCAACAAGACATACATTGTGATCTTCAGGAACAGCACTTCACCATGCGATCCCACCCCCACCACCCATGACAAGAAACTCAGGATCGTTATCAACAGCAAACTCTACATGACTGCCCAAGTCAACGTCATCACCACCTCATGTTTCCATACCCTGATGATGCTAAGGAAGATTTTCAGATGGCTCCCAATCGGCACCCGAAAAACTGTTACACACACACACACACCCTCATCACAAGCAAGTTGCACTAAGGGATAAACAAAAAACTCACCAGAAGGCTGCAGAACTTCAGAACTCGGTGGCCAGAATCCCTCTCAACCGCCCATGCCTCACTGACATCACACCACACCTGAAGGAGCACTACTGGCTCACCATACACAAACAAGCACAATTCAAAGTCATCAATCACACTTTGAAGGCAACCATTAACCCTGGACCAGCATCCCTCAACAATCGCATCTGCTTTGACATACTTTCTAGGCACCTCCAATCGACGATACTCCTACCCACACATATCCCACACATACAGAAAATCAGATCCGGCAATTGAGCCTTCTCCTACATCGCACCTAAAGCATGGAATGAACTGCTGCCACGTATAAGAGCCACCTCCTCATTCCTTGAGGTTCCGAAGAAACTGAAGACCTGTCTTTTTGACTAGTCCCACGAGACCGTAGGTTTGATTACAATCACACCTATGCAATACCAGGATACCATTCTGTGAGATAGTGTGCTCTACAAATAAACATAACATAACAGATTTGATATTAGTGGCACATTACCTCAACCACCATGACTGAGGCTCAGTGGCACCTGCCTGCCTGGTGGCCCTCCAAATGGGGTCTGACAACAGCGTTGATAGGCAAGATCTATTTTAACCCTGCAAGGGCAACGCTAACTGTGACAATAGTTGCCCAGATAAGAACCAGTCACAAATGCACCTTTGGAGCTGTACATAGGGGTGTCAGGGACTGTGCCACTTCCTCTAGCTAGGATAGTGCAGAGAATAAGTCCATGAGGAGCTCTGAGAAAGCACAGAACCCTGAAAGGGACAGATTATTCCACCAGTCCGTGACAGTAGACTCTTTGTACGGTAATTGCATGTGCAAAAACAAGGTAGAACAGATGGTGTGAGAGACAATCTCACACCTCATATCAGGATGTGAGGTGCACACAACTTGTTTGAAGTCTACCAGCACCATGAAAGCCTGACTGTTGCACAAGAGTATGCACTAAGGGCTCTACATTTATCGGAGAAGTGAGAGCCCAGACCACCAGAATAAGAAAATTTACGAGCAGGCTGAAGTTGAGATCAGATAGGCATCCCCATCAACTATTGAAAAAAGGCTGTTGCAAAGAACTGGAGAAATACGGAATTCAAGAACAGGGCGGAACAATGCCTAAAGTCAGACAAGTTGGGTCCGTCATGAGTACCAGAAATTACTGCCTGCCTGGAAAGTGGTCTCAGCAGAGAGGCCACGGACAGAAGAGGCACATCCAGTTGCTGAAAAGGCAGAACACACATAGCACACAACCTGGCAAGGTCTGGCGGTGTACTAATAAGTGATGCTTTTGGAGGGCAGGCAATGGTCGGACCCCTTGGAATGTTGGCCCTGGGTGATTGCCCACTCTACCCATGTATTAAAGTGACTCTCTAGTTAAACCAAGGCCAGTTGTTTGGCTCATCTCTAAGAGTCAAAGCACCACCAGAGCATTTCCAATGCTTGGGATGTAAATTACACAACACACAACATGTAAGAACATGATAAAGAATTTAAGATTTTAAAAGTGTTTTTTGAACATGAGGAAGTATTTCAATTTGCTACATTAGATCGCATCACAGCATTGGCATTTAGTTTCTGAAAACTTGAACTCTTCTTCCTGACAACAATACTATGAGTGAACAAATTGTCAGGTGCTCCTTACACCATGGGCAATATTAGTTTTATAGATGTTGTAACATTACAGGTTATTAAAGAATATACTAGAGAGCTTTTGCACAGGGCCCTTCCTGAACTGAACTACTTGAAGGTGCTCTCAAATGTAAATTTGATACAGTGATGAAAAATGATTTAGTCACTCATAGTGCAATAAACCACTGACTAGATTTCTCAAACCCGTGTAAAACCAGAGGATAGTGTTTTTGTGCAAACTGTCAGATGCGTAGAACACTGTGTTAAAGAAAAACATATATCACATGTTATTTTATCCTGACACTATGGGGCCAATTACGATGTGACTCGTAAAGGACAGCCGCATTGTAATGGGCCGCTCGGTTTCTCTTCCAACTGTCTCATTACAATGGAGGTGGTCGGAAAGGAAACCGACCAGTCATTCTGGCTGGCTTCCGACAGGCTTGGAGAGCCCGTCGCCAGTCGGAGGCTGGGTAGTAATCTAAAGGGCAGGCCTTTCAGGACTTTGAGATTACAATCACGTTTTCATGGGTTTCATGCCAGCCTGTCCGACATGGAAACCATGTCGGAAAGCGAGTTCATGGGGCCCCCTATTAATTCCTACACCTTGTGGCAAGCACCTTGAGGTGCCTGCCACGGGGTGCAGGGATGAACCGCACCTCACATTTCACTATGGCAGCCTGCATTACTGCCAGTTTATGGCCTTACCACATGCTTCCATAGCAAAATATAAGCATGTGAACAAAACAGTGTTCAGATGCATCGTAATGGGCAGTTGGGACCGCGGACCGGGTGTTGGTCGGCCCAATGAACGAGTCGGTGTCGGGCAGAAGTGATTCCACCCGACATCGTTATCACCCCCGTTATCTACAAAAAAGAGAATTCATAGGGAAGGCAAGATGCCGTATCACAGTCTTTCTCAGACAACAGCTTAATAAAGGCAATTACACTCTTTAGTCATCTGGTGGATGGCACTAGAGAAAAGCTAACACCATTTGCTTTCCTGCCCTGCCACTCACTCGTTGTCACATTCATTGTCTCCAGGACAACAGCCCTGCACTTGTTTCACAATCTGCCAGGTGAGGTCAGTCCACCAGTCTGCATGCACTGAAAGAAGCAGAGCAGAATCTTGTTCAAAGAAGGTTAAGCTCTGGGTAAGATTGCTGAAGAATCAAACCTAGTTGCCAGGAAGGCTTAAATTAACACATCAATAGCAGACAACGGACATTAGGGTTCATTTACAGGCCTTCTGTGTAAATTATAGATGGGTGGTCACCCAAATACAACTAGCCTGATAAGGAAGGAGAAAGTACCTCTTATGCCTAAAAACCCATGCATCTTGGGTTCTAGGCTCTGATGCAAGGTATTTGACGAGCAAGTGGGCCTCTCTCCTGGTGCATAATTACATTGAAGGCTCTCTTGAAGCATCGCTCTCTCCTTTGTGGGTCTCAAATGACCACTTTCCAAAGGTAGCCTACTGTCTGTCTTTGAGACACCTCACCTCTTCTCATTATGTGATAGGTTTAACTGTGAATGCAGAATGTCTCACCCAATCCAATTGCACATGTATGTAAATGTCCGAAATCTGCTTTAAGAATGATTCACATATACAGCAAATAGCATGGCTTTGTAATCAGTGCTACCAGACTGGATACATCATCTGTTTGTGGCAGATCATAAATCAAGACAACATTTATTTTAATTTTCCTAAAATGAACCACATAATCAATTAAGCATTCTTTACGTTATGCAATTGATGATGGAACAATCTCCACTAACTGTACTGCTTTGTATTCTTCGCTTTTTCGGTGATAGAATGCCACTTAGAAAAGGACACGTAAGGATAAGCCCTTTGAATCACTCATTACTCTCCATCTTATAACACATTTCTTCTTATTTGAAAGGGGTACTGTTTAAATGCATGCCATCTACATTCTTTGAGGTCTATGGCGATGGTAGGTGGACAAAGTCCGCCCGCCACCGTAATGGTGGCGGGCGGTAGGATGCGACCGCCACCCTGGTGGTCGTATCCCTCATATTTAACATTGTGGCGAGAGGTGCTCTGTGCAGCACCTGCCACAATGTCAAATATGTATGTTGGCATGCACAAAGTGACAGGCACCTTGTGCATGCCAATGTACCCCCCAACTGCACCCCCCAACACCACGGGGGTCCGCAACGGGCCCACAAAGGCAAACACCGCATGCCTTTCCATGGCGGCATCGCCGCCATGGAAAGGCCAAACTCTGCTGACATCTTAATTTGGCGGGCGGTGCCTGCTAGGCACCGCCACCATATTACTGCCCAGGACCGCACGGCAGGCAATCGTAATACTTGCCTGCCTGCGGTAAAGCGGCGGACGGTCTTTCCTTCCGCCGCTGTGCTCCCCGCCATCGTAATAGTGCGGGGGTAAATGGCATGCGGGCGGGGAAAGATGTTGGGCGGATCAGCACCGCCGGTCGGGCGGTGGCGATCTGCCCGACATCATAATGGCCCCCTTTGTGTGCCTTTTCTTAATGTAATCCAGCAGACAATGCCTGACACCCAAATCCTACTTATTTATATTTTGTGTTTTCATTCTTTCTCTAACACGTCTAGTAAATGCTTTGTGCAAGTCTACATTTATGTTTTTATTACAGGGCATGAATTTGTCTGCATAATTTTGCATATTTCAGTGTAGCACAGTATCCATGTGGTTGGACACTTTGCCACCTCCTTTGGGTGTGGTGGGCACTTTGTAAATGTGATAGTAAAGTTGTACATGCAAATTATATTTCTTCCTCTACAGGTTTATCTCATCTGATTTGCAAAAAAGACTTGTACCATTATATTCCTGAAACCCTGTGTGAAAACTCAACTTAACGTCAAGCTAGCGATTTTTCTCTTCTTCCTTTCTATCTAATATCTCTCTTTCTATCGTCCATCCTCTGCATGGCTTACTCTGTGTGTAGCCTACTCTAAGTCGCATGCATGTCTGCCTTACTTTCTAATATTGTATTTTTTTGCAAATTGCTCAGAGCTCACCTCTTTGACCACAACCTCTCTTTCACTGAAACCAAATCCCTGCAATCTAATAATACCAGATTTAAAGTTTGGTACACAGGTTATTCCATCAAAACACATTGGATATCCTGTCCACCTGATTACAGTGCACACATTCTATGGTACTTTTAATACAGTGGACAGGATTTCCATCTCTTTTGTGATGGAGTACCCTGACTGCTAAACTCTAAATTAGGCTCTTATTCTCCTCGTTGGGGGTAGTAAGTGTTATATAAATTCAATTACAATACAATACTACAAATAACAATAAATCAATGTCCAGTCATTGCTTTTTCTTTAAAAAGGAAAAATACTCTAATACCTGGAAACAAAATACTACCCACAGAATTCCAAATATATGCAAGATTGGGAGATGGAAAACCAATAGGAACAACCTCTAAAGGGCATCACAAACTACAGAACCCACATGCTAAGCAAAGGATACAAAGGTCAAATAACCCACTAAAAGTGTTCTAGAGAACCAAGGGTTTTAGGCACCTCCAATGGTTTGCACACACCAAGACACCCTACCCCCTAATACTCAATAAACACATATATGTCTATATCACAAATGTGGTATGCAATTTTAAAGTGTCAGATCTACCTGCTTTAGTACATAGTGCTACCATGTTTAACAGTATGAAAAATGACATTTCACCAGCATTAACCATTGCAGGATGTCACCAAGGATGTGTACATATTTTACCTTTCACTATAAAAGAAGCCATCCGAATGGGCTTCGTCATATATGCCGTAGTGAACAATACAAAACAGTGAACACTGTAAAAGTCTTATTTCTACCATAAGGTGAGATCGCTTAGCGTGCACAGAGGACCCAAACACTCAATGCTTCCATGCACTCCAACGATAAACCAAAAGGTCAACTCTATGAGTGCCTGAGAAACTTGAAAACATATCCCAGAGTCATGCATGCTGGACCCTGGAAAACTTCGTGCCAAATCTGAAAACAGGGCAGAGCTCTTTTTGGTGGGTGTGACAGTGGGCTCAACACAATAATTTGTGTGGTAGTGCCCATGCTCTACCTAGAAGCTTCGCCAAGCAAAATGCACATTTTGAAAGCGCTTACAGGGCTTGAGGAGTGCTTTTCTGGCCACGCACCTCAACCTTTCATATGACAGCTGCAGGGCAGTAAATCCTACTTTTCTTTTTTTCTGAAGTGTTCTGCAACCCAAATGGCACTGATCCTGCTGGTGCCCCTGCCCAATTTTGAGTACCCACATCTCAAGGGCAAGACCAGTGACCTGAGACGACATGACCCCGCGGCTCTCCTCTCCTCTTGGCACTGGGTCCGCAAGGCCGAATGGGGAGATTCTTTCTTCCGTCTTCGGGCAGCCAACTGCAGGCGCAAGAAGCAGGAGGCCAGAGCAAGGATGAAACTTGCAGCACATGGGGAGCTCCCTTTTTGTGACCCCTGTGCACTGCTGCTTCTTCCTCCTAGCAGCAGTAGGCTAAAAAAATCTTTGGATCTGCCCTTCTGTTCTAGCCCTCAGTCTCCACCTGGCATATTCATGAAGCAACCCCACAAGGCAGAACACTCTCTGTCTGCATTTCCTAAGCACCCAGGGTGTCCTAAGGAGGAGCAGTGATAGTGCAATTAGCTCTAAAGACACATTCCAACAAATCCAAGAAGTACATGTCCAGAATGTCACTCTACTGTAGGCAGAGGTTCATCCGTTCTGGCAGTCTGTCCTTTTTCCTCTTCCGTAGTTGCTCTCTTTCTCAAAAAATTGTGTCTGTGCAAGGTTTGAAAAATGGATGTGGAAATTTGTGCAAGGTGGGAATCCTCGCCCGAGTCAAAGATGACAAGTCACCCCTCCACTTTTGACTGGCACTTTTTGGGAGCAGCCTGGGGGCTGGCCTGTCCAATCATCCCTTAATAGCACCATGAGAATTTTCAAAATATAAATCTGAAGCAAGAACGCAAAAGATCTCTCAACTCAGCCAGACTCCTCCCAGTCAAGCCTGTTTTTTTCTCTGCAAGACTGTAAAGGAAGCTCCTCTTGTGATTGATGCTAGAGGTCTTCCCGCCAGCTCTTCGTCCCATTTGGGAGTACTCTGCAAGTGCTTTATAGTGGAAACCAGAAAACACTGCATTTTGTTTCACTTACATTACTATAGCAACCTGTTTTGTAAACACGGTATAAATACAAGCCCTATTTCTAACCACTTTTTTTATGTTGGGTGCTTCCCTACGCCATACCAAACATGTCCTTGTGATCATCCCCAAAAGTTCAAGGGCTCTCAGAACTACTTGAAACACTCCGGTACTGCAATTGTGGGTGCATGGCACACCTTACGAGGATTCAGCTCGTCTTCTCTGCATGCTGCTGTGCAACATGGCAATATTTAATGCAGGAGAACTGCTTCACAGAACACAAAGATTAAGTAGCTAGTGCAACTCTCACATACCCCCAACAGGAGCACAGCAGTCCACATACTGCTTTCCAATCAACAACAGCCCACATGTCTGGCAGCAATGCTTAGAAGCCTTGTGCTGGCTTCCAAATAAGCCAATGATTCTGATTTTGCTATGAGTAGATGTGATTTAGTTGACTTGTACTCCTGTATTCAAGGAGCAGTCATGGCTTACTCGGAATTCACAAATATTTCAATGTGACTTATTCTTGAAGTTTACTACTGGAATTCAAGAGTAAGCCAAGAATACTAAAAGAATACGTCTTAGTGGAAACTTTGTGAATCATGCACAATATTTTAGTATGCCCAGCCTGACAAAGTAAAACTGACAGGAGAAGGAAAGAAAAGTTTCACAAAAGTACAGGGCCATTGCTTAGTGGCCTTCCTACGTTTAGAAACTGAACTCCTAAGTTGCACCAAGTTTCTTAATTCACATTATGGCCTCATAAATTGTCAATGTATCCAGTAGGTCATGAACTTTCATTACTACCTCGGCTATTCTTCGAAACAGTAGTACAGTTTGCGGTCACCAAAATTCATTTAGCCAACAGAATACTTATTACCAATGCAGCTGGAAATACTGGCTGTTAGCAAAATAAACCACCTCCAATCAATATTTTTCTGGATGCATGCCCTGAGGACTGGAGCTCCCTCCCTCCTGCCATACGTGCTACTTCCGCTTAGTCAGTATTGACAAAATACCTGAAACTCTCTTTTCAACCTCTATTTCCACCTCTTGGACTCTACTGTGAATTCTGACCTCCAGCCATGTTTATTGTTATCTGCAAAAGTCTGCTCCTCTTCACTAAACATGTTGGCAACTTCCATCGTCGTATTTTTCAGGATCCAATCAGTTACATTTATTTGAGAAACAGCCATTACAACGAAACCTTTACAACGCATGCCATTACAACGCATGCCATCACACCGCAAGTACCGTCACAACGCAATGCCATTACAACGCACGTCATACAACACATATGGTAAAGGTTTGTGTTGCAATGGTAGGTCGTTGTAAAAGTATTTGTGTAGTAATACCCGCGCTGAAATGTTATGCGTGGTATTAGTACGCTTTGTAACGTCACTTATTCCATTTATTTACCCGTGGCAGTTACAAGAAGGCACTATTTCACGCCATGCTTATTGATACCTGAGTACTATTGTTCTTTACTTACTGCTTGTTGTGATATTTTTGCATTGTCCATTTCTTTTTACAAATATTTGCTCTAGGTAATGCTCCTGTCTTGGATTTTACAAACCCATTGTACTCTTACGCACTTGGGCCTTAAACACACTATACAAAACCTTACAAAAATATATATCTCAAGACAAACACATGACCTGGGATGAGGTAGGCGTGTACTTGCTGTAAAACAAGATAGACAGGAAGGTGAGATAAATAATGAAAGGTTACATGAAAAAGCAAATTCAGGAAAGGGTAAATAGGAAAGAAGGGGTAAGGAGATGGAAAAAATGAAGAAAGAATTGACAACAGGAATGAATGAGGGAAGGAAGGAGATAAAACAAAATCTTTGCAGCACTGGAAACACACCCTCCTTATGAATCATTATGGCACAAAAAATGTACACACTGACAACCACTGTTTTTTAAAAGTTTTGAAAACACTGCGAAAAAACCTACAAGAATAAAACAAATGAATAAAAACGGAAAACAAGAAAGCCTATTGTTATCAGCACAGTATTATTAGTATTTCATATGTCACTGTCATCAGTGGCTCAGTTAAATGTCCCTTAATGAATCAATATAACTGACACCGTACATTTCACTGTGCTTTACTCTAACATGAGATGTTATCATTTGCTCCTGCCCTGACCTCTCCACCAACTGGGCTTTATAGCTGATGAAAAGTGATGATCCAGGCAGTGAAGAGTCTTGAAGTGTGGGAGGGTGGTAGAGAGCAGCAAATAATCTAGGAAAAAAGGTGCTGATACAATACACAACTACTGAGAGTATTCTGGACATGATGGGCCCGATTCACAGAACTAACTTAAGACAAAATCCTAAACTTACTACCATTTTGGTATTCACAGAAGGCACTTACTCATTTTGGTATTCACAGAAGGCACTTACTCATTTCGGTATTCACAGAAGTTAGGAGTCCTAACTTTAGGACTCCTAAATGCCTTCTGTGAATACCGAAAGTCTTAAAATTAGGATTTTTCTCAGTTTAGTAGTAGTATAGTTAAGACTCCTAACTTTAGGACTCCTAAATGCCTTCTGTGAATACCGAAATTCTTAAAATTAGGATTTTTCTCAATTTAGTAGTCCTAAATTTAGGACTCCTAACTTTAGGACTCCTAAATGCCTTCTGTGACTACCGAAAGCCTTAAAATTCGGATTTTTCTCAGTTTAGTAGTAGTATAGTTAGGACTCCTAACTTTAGGACTCCTAAATGCCTTCTGTGAATACCGAAAGTCTTAAAATTAGGATTTTTCTCAATTTAGTAGTCCTAAGTCTAAATTTAGGACTACTAAATTGAGAAAAATCCTAATTTTAAGACTTTCGGTATTCACAGAAGGCATTTAGGAGTCCTAAAGTTAGGAGTCCTAACTATACTACTACTAAACTGCGAAAAATCCTAATTTTAAGACTTTCGGTATTCACAGAAGGCATTTAGGAGTCCTAAAGTTAGGACTCCTAACTTCTGTGAATACCGAAATGAGTAAGTGCCTTCTGTGAATACCAAAATGAGTAAGTGCCTTCTGTGAATACCAAAATGGTAGTAAGTTTAGGATTTTGTCTTAAGTTAGTTCTGTGAATCGGGCCCACAGTCTGCATAAGCTATAGCTTCAAAAAACAAGAGCAGCTCAATATTGTAATAGATCTGTATCATCACTGGTGATTACTGCCTATAATAGATTTTCTAAAGGGATACTAACAGCTACAGACAAAGAGCTAACAGTTTATCTGCTGGCAGAGTAATTAAAACTGAAGTTATCCAATGTGAGATCAAATATATGATTAATGTTTATCTATATTAGCAGAAATGCGTCATAAAGCCACAATCTGTCTGCTGCACGTTCTTAATCCTTTTTTCAAACAAACACAAATGCTTTTTTTTAACGCAAGTGTCTTTGCAGCTGCAGAGGAATACTTCTCTCTGAGGTACTGTGGCCTCTTAAAGTATCAGATTATTTCCTGAGCTCTGTTTCGGAACTGTCTACACACCTACGTGTGTTTATATGAAAAAGCATTTGAAGCATGTGTTTTAAAATGTACCATAGTCGCCAATTTTTCAACAATGTTCTTAGGGACATAACTCCCAAATCTCCCTTGGAAAAGATTCTTACATGCATCTGTGACTCAGGCAGCTACTATAATTTAGGTGCAATAATGTCAATGGCTGTGTAGGACTCATTTGACATGATATACTCTTTTCCTTTTGGATCTCCAATATGGCACTGGGTGCAGAGCTTTGTGCTCCCATCCCTGGACTACTGGAAGCATTATTTTCATTAGGTGGACACACAACAAGCTCCTGAGGGTACATTTAACTGCCTCAAGGAACTGCTTCACCACTGCACAATTCAAAAGAAGGCACTATCGCCATGACCAAGACTAGAACAGGAATGATCAGTGTCCACACTCAGAGCTTCAGTCATTAAGGTATTTTCACCAGTTTGAGGAAACTGTAGGGGAGAGGTAGAGCTGAGTGGGACATCCTGGGTGAACAATAGATAGCACGTAATAGAGCTCAGCTGAGGTCAGTTTCCAAATTGTGGGCCATATTTATGAAGGCTTTGTGAAACGTTTGTGCTGCTGTTGCCTCAAATTATGTGAGGCAGCGGAGGCATAAACAAAGCACCACGTTGTGCCATATTTACAAGGTGACGCATCTAGGCAGATGCATCACCTTGTACCTGCGCCACATTATACCTGCGTCAGGTATAATGTATTCAGGGTGGGCATTCCCATGTAACAAAGGGTAGTAGAAGTGTTGCAGTGAAATTTATGTGATTTCATTGCAACACTTCTAGGAATCCAGTGTGTCAAAACCTTATGCCTGCCTCATGGCAGGCGTGAAGGTGACGCAGTGACCTGGGAATAGGCCAACCCCATGCATTGCTGGAGTTGCATCATGCTTGCGACACAACTCCAGCAATGCGTGACTTTTGCTCCGAGAGATACATCAGGATTCCAGATGTATCTGCCATTCCTTGCGACATGGAGCGCCATACATTAAATACATTAAATATGGCGCATCCATCGTGTCGCAAGGAGGGCGCAGTGAAAACTGTTGCACTGCTGTTTTATCGTAGCGATGCAACAGTGTTCATAAATGAATCCCTGTTCATTTACAGTTGTCTGTAATGCTGATAGATCCATCTCACCATTTCGGACCTCTACCTACACTGTTCCTACACTCCTGCTTGGCTCTGCTGTCCGGTTGTAATGCTGTGAGTGCCTGGGTTCTCCGAGCTAGGAACCTTCCGGTTTATCGGAAACAAAGTTATAATTGCATTTTGCTCTTTGATCCACCTTTTCAGACAAAATGATTATCATACCCCTGTGTTATGAGCACAAGAATACCTGAAACATGTTTCCTGCAGTAATAAAGTGCAGCACTTGAAATACAAACAATCAGATCAAACATGAGATGAAAGCAGATAGGGAGAGTACCTGGGCAGCAATGTTGTTCTTTGTTTCATTTAGATTTTCTAGTTTAGTAGCAGTATCTTGCAATGCTCTTTTGTCCTCAAGCTGCATATAGCTCTGTTTAAGGTCATCTACAGCGCTTGATTTAACAGAGAGTTGATTTTCCAAGTCCTGAAAGAGGCATTTCATAAAAAGTAATATTTATGTATCATATTGAGTCTACTGACACAGTAGCACATCATTAATCTCCCACACCAAAGGTACTATGAGTTGCTCAAACAACAAATACAACTGTTTAATAGCATCAGCATCATAACTAACTTTATGTGGGTTCTTAGATTTCTAATTTTTCTGGCCTAACAATTTAAACCCCAAAAATATTATCCTGAATAATTTTCTTTTTCTTTTAAAATAGAGTAACTCAGTGTCCTGTGAACAAAAGCTATACTGCCACACATCAAATTGTCACCTAGTATCCCAACAACAATTTACTACACTGTTCTTTACATTTTGTAGGCCACATGTCCATGTTTATGTGTATAATGTTGAATGCTTCAAGGATTTGACACTCTGTGAAAACATTGCCCGATTAAAATTGAGTGCAAACACTCTTATTTTTGTGCAATAGGCCCACGGGGGTTACTTGAAGACTAACCATGTTGGTGATAGTTCTACTAGTAGTGTATATTATGTCTATGTTGATCAAAGATCTATGTGGTTGAAAAAGGTGTTCTTTGATTTTCTTGTTCTTTGGTATCTATCATCAAGGAGGGACAGTGTGAAGCATTTACCGTAATTGCTAGGTACATGTTCAAAAAAACATAAGGGTTCAAGTACATTTTTGTTAGATGATCTTTTGAGGGGTTTGGCCGAAGTGTTTATCTTGTACTCACAAAGTTCCCTGGTAATATCTTTTCATTGAGCAACTGAAATGAATTTGCGAATGCTACATAATGTAACAGCAAATAATATTACCTTGCAGTCTGCTAGGGTAGTCTGAACTGAAATCAGACTCGAGGGAGTCTGAAACGTTTTCAGCCTGTCCCGCTGAGCACTGAACCAGCTGCTTAAAGCCTGTACTTTGTTTTCAAGATCTGTGATGTTTTCTTGGATGTATTCCAAGTCTTGGATCTGAAATAAAATATGTTACAGTTATGATTTCGTAAAACAGTAGAACATCAAAACAATTTCATTTTAAAACAAAATAAAAATTATATTTTACATTGTGTTGAAAGGTATTGATTGTAAAGTTTCACCTTCATGTAATACAGCACAATTTCTTTCCCATTTCATGACAAATTTGAAGGAATTCTACACATTGCTTTCTAGCCACACACAATTGCACTTAAGACTGTGCTGGCCCTTTATGATCACAGTACACTCAGTATTAAAGTAGTTGGTCATGCAACCTTATTGGAGACAGAGTCAAAAAAGTACTATCTCTCCCCCCAAGTACGGAGTAGTCAAGTAAATCACTTTATATCCCTCACCTCCCTCCCCTAGCTTACTCCCTAGGTATTCAGGAATTCTCACTCATCCACTCCCTTCATGTGTCCTTAGGGATCTTTATTCCCCAATCTTTTCTGGGGAATTAATGTTCCTCTCCACAAGTCAAACAGGATTTCATATTTCTATCCATTTCCATTTAAGGCACCCCGTCCTCGTGAGGAAACCCATTGCCCCTATTGTCCTCCTCTCAATGCATCACTATTCTTGGGCCCCTTCAAGGCCTTCACTTTCAACCTTCTTTCAGACATTTAATTTCAGGCTTCTTATTTAAGATATTTTGTTTCCCTGAACCGTTAACATACTACGGGGCTCATTAGAATGTCGGTGGGACCGACACCAACGGCACTTCATGTTGGTCCCACGACATCTAAAGCAGCGGTCAGACCGCCGCATTAAAATGCGGTCAGTCCGACCGCATGGGTGACGGACCGACCACTGCGGTTGCGCTAGGCTCAAAGAGCCCATTAGCCCAGCGGGCGGAATGTAATCCCTTCAATGACGGAGGGTGGTGCCTGCTCAGGCAACACGGTAGGGATTATGATGGCCCTTTCAGAGGACCTTTCAATGGCGGTCTGACCACAGGTGCCCCTCAGACCCCAAATTGGAGGGCCAGCGGAGAAGGGGCGCCTGCTAGGGGCCCCCAAAGTCACTTTCCACCTGCCTTTTCATGGCGGGCGAATCACCATGAAAGGGCATGTGTAAAGGGACATTGTAATCCCTACAGCGGTGCCTGAGCAGGCACTGCCCCTACTCTAGGGATTACTGACCCTCTGACGGGCTCTTTGATCCCGTTGGAAAGCGCCGGATTGTCCCTCCACCTGCTGCATCCAACCACATGCATTGTAATGCATTGTAATGCATTGTAATGCAACAGATGGCGGTCGGACTACATCCGACGAGTTTTCGGATGCAGTCTGACCATTATCAGAGTAACCCACTAAGTTCTGAGCACACAAAGGTCTTAGGCACACAATGTTGCCAGTACACACTTCATCTAAACTGCATCTACCATGAAACACACACACATTCTTAGGCAAAAGATTGGTCTGCCATCTAGCATTGTTGGAAGTATAATGAAGAATGTGTAATGGATTAGTTCAGGAATTCGGGGTTATGAGGTTACATGTCTTTGAGCATTTTTCCATCTTAAATCTGTAACTTGCAAGTCAACTTTTATTTACCATGTGTAATAAAGCATTGTGTTAATATGTTTAAAAAGACCTGTCCGTGAATAGGCATTTGAGAAAAACCAAATAGACAGCCTGAGCAAGGCTGAAGTGTAGTCCGCATTGTATGTTGAAGATTTTTCTCCCTGTTGCGACAGTTACTAAATGCTGTCTTTGCATAGCCAAGGAGAGTCTGTGTTTATTTCATTATTGGGAGTTTTGTCACCCCACAATAGTTGGCTAGCCATATAGGAGATTCCTTTTGCCCGTACCTGATGACAGGCACCGGGAAATCATCTACCCCCGCTGCAGAGACAACTGCGCACTATTTGAGGAGGTAAGCAGATGCCATGTTTAAACTACAATTCTGCCTGTGCACAAGGGACGGGAAGGACCTGGGAATTGCCGTTATTTAAAGGTGAGGACAAAGTGATTCACGATACTTGTTTGTGTATTAGCATTTTCTTTTTGGTAATGCTAAACACAGATGTAAATACAATGTAAATATAAGATTTAAGGTCATAAGAAACAGAAGGGTACTGCCGGCAAAGTCTTTTTTTTGGGATGGATTGTGTACAAGTGTTGGAAGCAGCCTACATAACTAGTTACCCTGTGATTCCCAACAACGAGTTGGAAGTAGCCTACGCGGGTAATTTGAAATTAGAAGGTGCCAATATGTGTTCCATTTGACACCGAGAGACAGCTGAAAGGCTGAAAATGCTAAACTTTGCCTCCTGTTAAAATCAGAACGCTCAAACTCCCAATCCTGGACCTAATGTCTGCAAGTCTCTCTGTGGTTTGCATGGTTAGAAAGGAATCTCCTCTGGGGCAGAGAGGTAAGTGGCCACGTGTTTGCTAGTTGTATTTACTCGAAAGTAGAGTAGAGATGTGATTATCGACCTAAAATAGAATTTCGTCTTGTATTGTTTTTGTGTAACGTGTAACTGAAGGTGAACATGTGCATATTTAAATGAAATGTTGCCACAGTATGGTGACATTGCGTACTGTTGTGTAATGTGCAAATTGAAGTTTTTAATACACAATGCATGAAACTAAAAGTTTATATTGCAATACGCCCCATATAATTGGTGAAACAAGGTTTTAAAGTTGAATGTATATCGTAAAAAAGTATGTTAGAAAATAGGCAGATTTTCCCACTGTATGATTCGTGCAAGTGGTGAGGTGTCTAATGATATTAAATTAAGCAGAGGGGTTAGGCAAGGGTGCACCTTAGCCCCCTTATTTTTATTATTTATATTAATAATTTGCAGAAATCACTGACTACGCTCACCAATGATGTACCTAGACGCAACGGTAAAATGCTTCCTGTGCTACTATACGCTGACGATGCAGTTTTGATGGGTCGTACACCTAATGCATGTGCCATTGGGAGAGGCGACTTCTCTTCCACCTAAGGGTTGGCACTGTAAAATATCTGCTTTGTTTTCCTCTTGGGTATAATGCAAACCTTGATTCCGTGCCATGCCCATTCGATGGACAGAGTGGACAAACACTTTTACATTTTTTATTTTTCTGCAAGTTTTACACAAAGTATGCTAAATGGCTGTTAATACAATTTGTTTTTTAAATGCTAAATGTCCATTTAGCAGGCGCACTTAGAAGTATAGTTAAATTGGAAAATGACGAACTAGTTTTTCGTGTTGCACTTTTCTGAGAACTGCTGTATGGGCTCACAAAACAATGTGCAATCCATGAAGGTTATCTGTACTTTGTTTTTAAACATCATCAACTTTTGATAATGTTATTGTAACTGTTTTTTATTGTGAATTTTAAACTATTGTATGTGTTGAGCTTTTATGGATATGTTGCTATCCGAATATAGTTTTTGAAATGAACTGAACTGAACTAATTTGTGCAAGTCTACTTTAAAACATAAGTAATATTTGATCAGGTAGGGAATAAGGCAATAGTTAAAATATTAAATATGCCTAATCGTGGAGACCACCTTAGAGCATATGCAGAAAATATTCCCCATTGACAAGAAGAAATTACAAAGGTATTGCCTGTAGTGGTTTAAAGCCACCCAAAAGCTCACATATCCTTGGCCAAAAGAAGGAACGTTCAACCATAGTGTAATTGAGCATGATGTCACATACCTCAGAAGTGAATATGCAGGAGCTAAATTAAAGAAAACGGAAGCTACTCTAGCGTTATGGAGAACATTTTGTGAAAAATCAAAGGACACCTCACAAGGAGCTACCCCTAGTACTCTGTCTGTTCCCCCACCTGCATATGACCCTATAAGCCCCACACTCATGGTGCGTAGCATCCACCCACTAGTGCAACTGCAAGAAGCCGCAGTGGGGTTTGAGATTGGTACCCCTCCATGGTTCACTGATAAAATACCAACCCTCAAAATATCCCCGTACCAAAATATTGTGACCAAAATATTGATGTTAAAAATATCGTCATTCTATACTTATAATGGTAAGTACAAATATATTGGTGAAAAATTGTTGTAATCAATATCATTGTATTAAATTTCATTTTTAAAATATATATACATTAAAATAATAAATATTAAATAGTAGTACTAATTAAAAAATAGATGTAATATATATTTTAGCAAAAATAACAAATACACTTAATAAAAAAAAGTGAAAAACACATGCAATAATGAATTTATATATTTACATATAGCTACAATCAAACTAATAATTTTAATTTGGATTATAATTGCAAAATGTTTGACTAATATAAAAAACACATATATATATATATATATATATACACACATATACCAATAAAATAACATATTTAAAAACAAACCATTCTAATTAAATTAAAAATGTAAATAAGTTAAAATTTGGTAAAAATAGTTTACGCATTAAAAAGATTATTAATTATAAATATTATAATTTTAAATAAACAAAAATATAATATAAATGATAATATAACATAAATTATAAAATATCAAATGTAATACATATACTATTCCAACTACAATTCATACAAAATTACACAAACTATTATAGTAAATATATAAAAAATGTACTACTTCCACTTCACACACAGCACAAATAAAAAAACTGGATACAATTTACAAATCTCCCTCCAGTAAATGCAACAGTAGTGAAAGTGTTGGATCGAGGAGAGGTAAAATGTACTATCCCCCCTCCAGTCAGTACAACAGTAGAGAATGTGTTGGAAAGTGGAGGGGTAAAATTTACTATTCCCATTCCAATCAGTACAACAGTAGGGAAAGTGTTGGATTGTGGAGGGGCAAAATTTACTATTCCCACTTCAGTTAATGCAAAAGTAGGGAAAGTGTTGGATTGCGGAGGGGTGAAATGTACTATTCCCACTCAAGTCAAAGCAACATTAAAAACAAATGAAATATTTTGAACAAAATTTAATTATTTAAAAAACAAAGTAAATAAAAATATATATAAATATGTACAAAAAACTACAAATATATTGATTAAATATTAAAAACAAGAAAACATATTGCAATGTTAAATACATATCACAAATAACAAATATTATTATAAATGAAATACAAAAATAATGTTCATACAAATAGATATTTTTATTTAGAAATTATTTATTAGCAAAACAAATGTATCACATACATTTAATGTAGTTATTTCCCACCCTTTAACCCCACAAAACCCAAAGCCTGCACCTAAAATGTAACCGTAAAAAGCAAAATATTTACACTATTAGCAGGTCATTCTAAGGGTCTATTCACCTTGGTAGCGAAAAAACACTATCTGGCAGAGTAGGTAAGACCCAGCTTCATTCACCACACTTTCAAATCATTAATATTCTTTTTAGAAAGACTGTAACGTTGGTCTTTGGTAATTTTTATCATAACAATTTTCACATAAAAAATACTGCTATTGCCGAAGAGCTAGAGAATTCATTATGTAGACATATACAGGAGATAAATACAGATTTTATTGTTCTCTGGGGTCGGCGATTTTAATTGCAAATTATGCCCCTTATCAAAGCAGTCTGCATGTTGTTTATTAGATGGGGCCAGGGACGGTGGTTGTCATTTTTATCACAACCCCTGTGGGAATATTTTTAATTCACTGCTTTCACAATTTTCTCTCTTTCTAACAGTTGATCATAATTAATGGCTTGATTAACTCATTGGCATAAGGCTGTCACAATGTGGGCTCCATGATTTAAATGTATTGTACTATATATTTTGATTACAAATGCGTACTCTGTATTGTTTCCAGCCCTGATGAAGCCGTAGGTTAACCCTACCATGGCGAAACGCGTTGGCATATGGGACTGGAGGAACAATAAAAGAAGAGCAAGAGCCCAACTGATTATTAGTTCTTGTGTGTTCGATGAACTGTAATTTGAATGATTATTGTAATTGTGTGCTCCGAAAAGAATTGTATTGCGTTATTCAATCTCTGGATTGAGCTTAGGGAAGTAGGGTGTTCTCTTCCCTCATTTTTGGGATGCACCTTGAATTGTGTATTTGGAGGTTAATTTAGTGTGATCACTATATGAGCGCCAGTTTTTCCTTGTACACCCATCAGTAATAGCTATTGCGCAAGTGGTCCACCGTCAATCCAGATTTCGTTCTTCAACGGATCTTGACCACCAGCATGAGCCAAGTTTTAGAATGTCTGGAAGATAGTGTAAATCCTCCATCAATGTCCCCGAGATCAGAGCCAGATCGACGTTTCCGCAGAAGTCCATCATCATTGTTGTGAGTGCATCCGAGTGACTCCAGTCCGTGTTTTCACCCTCCAGACGAGACGAGCCGAGCAGTCCGGCGTGTAGGCGTGTAGGTGAGGACGGCGACGGCGGCGGCTCCCAGCACTCAGCTGCCGGTTATCGGCTCTCACTCCTTGGCTCCTTGGCCCCCTGGCCCCTTGGCCCCTTGGCCCCTTGACCTCCGCTGACTTTTCTGCCTTTGGACGACCGTTGGGTCAGACCGGGCCGCGGAGGTAATTAGTCAAGTGCCAAGTGAGGCAGAGAGCAGATTGCGGAGAGCAGACCGTAATCGAACCTCACGACGTGGAGAGAAGCGCACGGAGCTAAGCGCTGGAGTAGCGCTGGAGCTGCTGGTGAGAGTGGGGCAGAGCTGTGAATCCAGGCGGCAGTGGCAGGGTTGAGGCGAGCAGAGCGGAGCCCGGGTGGCAGCACGGGGCTTTGGAAAAAGCGCCTGGGACGCCTGATCCTGAGCCAGGAGGCCGCCAGAAGGGAGGAGCCAGAGACTGAGTGCAGCGCACCGCACGGAAGCTCGGAACCGGGACTTGGGCTTTGACGGCTGTGAATGCTTGACTGGAGCTTGAGCTGGAGCTGGAGCTCTCTCACTCTCTCGCTCCCATCTTTTCTGTCAGCCGTAAGAGTCGCTGTGCTGTGCCGTGTTTGGAGCAGTGGCTGGAAAGGAGCGGAGGAAGGCTGGGAAGGCTGGGAGGCTGAAAGGCTGTGGCAGCCTCCAGGGGGCTGGGATATTCGAGGCCCGTGGACCTGAGGACCTTAGAGGGATCAACAAAGGTGGAGTCGGTGGAGGAGGAGGAAAACGGAGAACAGCGCATAAGTTACAGCGGACTGTATGGTGAGGCACTTCAACTTACTATCTTACTACCTTACTGCCTTACTGGTTACTGATCCGCTGGCTCATAGTATAAACTCGAAAAACGCAGAAACGTCATTCACGTTCCCTCCTCCCCCCTAATTGCTGCGAGGCGCGCCAAATGCAACCTATCAAGAGGGGACATTAATTTATGAAAGATACAGCACAAGGAAATTTTATAGTAGTTTCAACTTAAAACCGGTGCTCAGTATCCCGCACAGAATGCGATCCGGAAGGATAAGACAACAGGAACCTGCTAACCCTGCCAAAAGAAGCAGGAGGGCAAACAAGAAGTCCATAAACAAGAGCAGTACCGAAGCACTCATGAGACCTATAGATGAAGCCCAGCATCTAATCTCCCCGCTCCTTACCAGCCCCGTACCTTCATTAAGCGGAATGACAAGCAGCGCAAGCTGTGATTCCAGATGGCCCAAGTTAACATATCAACCAAAAATATACACAAAATTCTCTTTTTTAAAAGATGCCGGGCCGGTGCTGTGCTTAAACAGTAGCAAAGTAACCAACCTCCCGGTCCCACTTCAACCTCTCAATGCATGGCAGCAGGGGTCAGGCGGGAGAGACCTCTCTGCTACTGGAAAAAGCTGCGACATGGGCATCTGCGATGTAAGCCTTAAAGAGAGAAAAGACATACAAGCCATAACCAAGGAGGCAAGGACCCAGGTATTCAAGGAAGATAATTACCTGGGACTTGATGACATCGCAGTGGGAGGAATTGAAGGCAGAGAGGGAAAAAAGGGGGAAAGCACTAACAACACCACCCACTACAAACAAGATAAGGATGGAACTCTGTCCAAAATGTTACCATCGCAATTGGGAGGGGAGGCGAAGGCTCCTGGGAATCAGAAACATAGCCCTGTGGCTCACGGCTCGTTACAGCAACCGGATATGCCATCGTGGGCCAATACTGAAGATGACCCCAAGGATAACTGTGCCAATCTGGGTCTTTTTTCTGTACAGGACTCATCGGACGCACTGGATAGACTTGGATTATGCAAGTACCCGGAGGAGTGCAAAGCTAAGACGACCACGTCTAACGTGAGCAAAGTAGATAACATAGACTCTCACAATGCGATCAAACAAACAGAGGCCGAAATATCACCAACTTCACAAGTCGTGCACACTCAACTACCCCGGGCAAAATCCAATACCCAACTCAGCCCTGTCACTCCACACCTTGAGGGTATTATAGAACGACCACCAATATCACAGGAAATTGAACTAGAAACATCATATCTTACACCCGAGGAATGGGAGGGATTAGTCGCGTCCTATTCTGCTGCTAACGGAGGCGAATCAGAAAGAAGAAACATCAACTCTCCAAAATCCCACATAGGGAAAGACACATCATTGGATAAGGACGACATCTGGCCCACACTACTGCACACAATGCAAATGTCTGTGAATGCACTGCAGTACCACTCAGACAAGATGGACCTCCAGCTGTCAGTCCTCAACTCACTCTCCATCTTTGTCGCTGGTATTGATGACAAGCTGGCTGACCTCAACAATTTGATAAAGAGGGCACAGTCAGAGATAAATTCACCCAAGCCAGCTGCACCTGCATAACAATTGTAGATAAGCTAGCAACATTACCATCGGCACTGGATAATCTCCTTGCTGACATAAGGAAAGCAGTACCTGCCCAATCATTGCAAGGAGAGTTCCCCTCCAGCGTTATTGGCCAAGAAATGACCAAGTTAAGCAAACCTCAAAAACGCAAGGCACAGGTTAAGCAAACCGCAAGCGCGGCATCAACATCAGATGGTAACCAGCATTGCGAGGATGGGGACTCATCCATACTAGTGCCAAACGCTAGCGCATTATCTGAAGGAGCAACAGCAGCACCGAAGAGTAACACTGCCCAATCCAGCGACTCTCTGGAAAAACGGGCACCAATCGAGGGGGCACAACTATCCGCTAAACAGCGGAGGAAACAAAGAAGGAAGGGGAGAAACCAAAATCCAATGCAGGCATCGCCACACAAAAAGGACAGAACCGATAGGACCCGGGTTGAACCAAGGGAAGCCCAACCAGTGCATATGTGCAGCGAGGGAGAAGATATGGCCCTGGGGCGGGAGGAAAAAAAGAGCCTAAGACAGGAAAACGGACTAGAAACTATTGCACAAACCATTGCCATTGATTTGATTAGTGATGGACTGGGGCAGAAACCAGGAAACAACAGCGAGAGTTCTACAGGGGAACCCCCAATACTAAAAACAATGGACTGTACTCTCAATAGGGTAATGCAAGGCCCAGCTTCACCATCAACTAATGGCTCGAGGGAATTAGTAGGAGAAAAAACAGCCCCACAGTGCAGCATTGGCATGGAGGAGGTGATAACTAATACATCAGCACTGAATTTGGAGAAAGCTTCAGTAAGCGATAGCCAGTCATTAGGCTTGACTATGACAACACGTGGACTTTCACTGCCAACAGAGACCTCAACAGCGGCAGAGCCCATCATGGCTCAACAAACAGCGCGCTTAGACGCTATGACAGCAATCATGTTTCACCCTGAGTATACATCAAGGGGTCGGGTCGACATACTAAACAGGGGTAACATCCTGCGTTTACTGAGGTCCATTAACACTCTCGAGAACATAAAAACCTCTGACCTGGAGTCAGTTGAGTTTATAGAGTCACCTGACTGTCCAGGATCAGAGTTAACAAAAACAGTATGGGCCTCACCAGACTTAGCCGAGAGGGTCTTAAAGGAACAAAACAGGTTCAATGAATGGGGCATCAAACTTCAACCACTACCAAAACCAAGGTATCCCGATCCCCTATTGGCCGATTTAATGTACCAAGAAGAAAACCTCGGTCATGAACTTCTGAGCCCACGAATTTTCTCAGTTCTGCGAGGGGCACGCAGTAAAAGCATAGAACATAGGGCAAACAGAGAACACAATGTACTGAGGGTACCCGTGGACAGAAGCAGGTCCACACTGGAATGGAGCAGGGTCTCCAGGACAATAAACACCAAAACTGGAAGACCATGACACATTAAACATAATGAACCCCCACACAAGAGCTCATTGAAAATCTGTTCCTGGAATATCAACGGGCTGGGAGACAAGACCTCTGACCCAGAACTGCTAGCCTATCTACAGAAATTTGATATAATTACGCTCCAGGAAACATGGAGCGAACTACCTGCGGCTCTGCATGGCTATAATATGCTCCATTTACCGGCAACTAGAAATGCAAAATTCGGTCATAACAAGGGAGGCCTTGTCACATATACTTCCATAAACAGCATTTACGCAATAGAACCTTTATCACACAATCTGGCGCCACCAAATGAAATGCAAGTAAACCGAATTACCCTACAGGGGAAGACAAGTAAAGAATATATAATACTTGTAAATCTCTACCTACACCCACGCGACACAAATAAAGGGAGCCAACAACTAAAGGAGGAGTTGGTGAAAATTATAACAGGAGAGAAGACAAACAATTGGATAATCACCGGAGACTTCAATTTAAACATGCTGAGGAGACAAGCTAACGACATCTATCCAGAGGAGGACCCATTTGCGTGGGAGGAAATGCCCCAAGATGTAAGCACAGCTGGAAGAACCACTAACACCTCGAAAAATCTACTATCGTTTTTAGAGCAATTGGGTGTACGTGCATTAAATGGCAGATTCCCGGGAGATCGCCCGCAAACAGCAACGTTCAATAACACTGTAGCAAGGTCAACAATTGACTACACATTCTGCTCTTGCAGCATGTTCACTAAAATAAAAAACTTTTGCATTGGGAGCGAAGATTTTAGCGACCATCTACCTCAGGAAATCACGGTAGAAGAGCCAACACTATGTAAGTTGACCTCAGCAAAAACACTCTGCTCAGAATTTACCAACAATGAGAGAAGAGTAAAATGCAGTACTAAAGACCCTGAAGGTCTACTCTCTCGAGCAAAACAACTCTGGGAAGAAGGGAAGGCAGCCACCACCGATATAATTGGATGCTGGGAGGCATTCATAAACGCCCTACGTAATAGCTATGGCGCTACAAAGGGTAATCCTTCAAACGGGAGTAAAAAACAACAGCAAAATCCCCGCCCAGGCCCTACTACACGGAATAACATCAAATTAAAAAAGCTAAAAACACAGATAAACTCCACATTGCGGAGACTGAAGAAAGATCCTTCGGCACTGCAAGAACTGAGACAGTTGAAAGAGACTCGGAAAAAAATCATCTGGCAAAACAAAAAGGAAGCAGAAGAAACCCTTTGGGCCAAGCTCCTGCATGATATTAAGAACAACAACAGCGCCCAATTCTGGAAGAAAATTAATGCCCTATCTAATCCTCAAGGACAGTGTATCAGTTCTAACGTCACAGAAGAAGCTTGGACTACTTTCCTTGAACCACACTTCAATAAAAACCAGATCCCCCAAACTGGCTCAAATACTCCTGTGTCCAGTATGGAACCCCAACCGTCCCAGCTGAATCTGATCACAGAAAACGTGCATAACTGTACAATCACAACAACAATCACACAAATTTACAAAAGAATCTTGAAAGGTAGACTTGAAGGAGCTCCCGGGCCTAATGGGATTCCGCCGATATTATACAAACAAGACCCTGAATTTTGGGCTACTGCCCTAAAACCGGTTTTTGATAGAATCCTGCAGACGTCGATAATACCAACATCATGGAGAGGCTCGATAATCTCTCCTATTTACAAAAAAGGCAACAGGGATGATCCAAGGAGCTACCGATTGGTAGCTCTTTTGGACAATGACGCAAAATATTATGCCGGGGTGCTCCTCCAAGAATTAATAACATGGTCTACAGAAATTAAAGCAATTCCTTACAACCAAACCGGCTTCTGTAGAGACATGGGTACTGTTACCAACATCTCTGCCCTCTCACTAATGATGGACGCTGCACTTCTAATCAAACAACCTTTATACATCTGTTTTATCGACTACAGCTCCGCATTCGACCATATCAATAGAAATATTCTGTGGCAAAAACTAAAAAAACTAGGTATTCCACCATTGCTATTAACACAATTAATCCTTCTGCACAGCAACACCTGGGTACAAGTAAAGCTGGGGGCTGGAGACCATCTATCAAAAAAGATGAATACAAGCTCTGGATTAAAACAAGGGTGTGTATTAGCCCCGACATTATTCAATTTATTTATGGCCGAGCTCTCAATCAAACTTAATGGAAGCAATGCGCATGCCCCGAAGCTGGGAGGTTGCCAGTTATCTAACCTCCTATATGCAGATGACTTAGTTCTCATCAGTCGGACACCCATAGGATTACAACGCCTGCTGGACATCACATCCCAATACTCAGAAAACAACAAATTAACTATTAACCAAGATAAGACAAAAGTCATGTGTGTAAATTACCGGAAAATAAAAACAAAATACAACTGGCATCTGGCAAAACACAAGCTTGAAGTCGTTCATGACTATAAATATCTGGGGGTTATGCTAGACAGCAGAGGCAATTACAAAACTCAGCTCGATGCAATAAAAAAGAGGGGGTTAATAACAGCAGTAGCTTTAAGAAATTTGAAGAATATAACCGCTGGACCAAGTTATCTCCCACTGACCAAGGTGATTCAGGCAAAACTGATACCATCAATCACCTATGGAAGTGAAGCCATGAGAGGGAGGGATGCGGAAATTCTAAATGGCACCATCACAAGAGCATTGAGAATAATTTTTGGATTGCCTGGATTTACCTCTCCGGCACAAATGAGGTTGGAATTTGGGATACAAGGGCAGGAGTTAGCCAGAAAAGGAGCCTTTGTCAAAACCTGGTTTAAGATAAAAAAAGGGCAACCAGGAACGCTGAATTTTTAATTGTGGAGAGAAGTGGAAACAACAGGTTCTTGCCCAGCCAGACATTACTTGAATACTGCACTGGACCAGCTGGGGCTACGGCAACTCTGGGCATTGCCCGGGACCATGGCTAGCTTCAAGAAAATTGTAAACAAGATAGTCAAAAAAGAGTCCATTTTACAAGATAAAGCGACCTTGACAAAACGCTCACACGGCTGGCTCACGATACAAACCTATGGGAAAGCGACTCCTCAAGCCTATCTCCTTTCTAACTTCTCTAGAACCCTTAAAGAAAAATTTCTGAAATTTCGGCTAGGTTTATTACCGACGGCATACCATCTGCCTCCCTGGCTGCGCCCTCCTAAACCTGCAATGTGTCGTCTTTGTGGTAAAGGAGAGGAGGACATAGTTCATATCCTAACGATTTGCCGTGAGCTGATGCGAGAACGCCGGTTACTACTTAGGCCTATTTTTAACAAAAAACAATTACGGTCGTGCAGACAAGCGGTGCTTGCAAGCTTCTCTGGTGAAGACATTCAGCTAAGCTGTCGCCTAGTAAAGTTCTTATCTGTAGCTGACCTTCGTATTAAAAATAAGTGTACTGCAACAGTGTTTTAAGTTTATTATCTCATGCTTTTTAGCACAAGTAAATGCCCTAAGTAAATCACCAAAAGGACATCTAAATGGCCAACTCTGATACTTGCGGCGGCACTATGCACTTTAAACATGTATGTTTAATCCTGCACGCCATGGCCTGATACCATTCTGCAGCTAAGACTCTGAATGGGGGGGAAATGTTACCTAACAAACTGCTGCTAATATTTCCAATAGAACTGAAGAATTAAGACTATGGGCCACCAATGCAGGGGGAGTGGATATTCCGTGCAATTCTAAAATGTGTGTTCTTTTTTTTTTTTTCCTTTTAACTGTTTATCTTTCCTTTTTTTATCATGTTAATAAGAGATGGTCAATTTTTGTAATGGTTTTAATTAACTGTACAATAAACTTATTACTTACTTACCATCAATGTTAAAGACCTTTGCTGCAATAACTGAGACCATTAATGTTGCTCTATCAAGTGACCATAGAATAAGACCCTAGAAGCAATGCAAGTGGTTCAACAGCGATTTCTCACAATCCCACAATAAACTTGTTAAGGCATTAAAACGAAATTCTTGGACAACTTGGTGGTAAAACATCTTCAATATGAATAACAGCAGGCGATAGGGAGATGTAGACTAGATATAAGAAAAGAAGCTTGGGAACAACTGTATGTAGCTTGCCAATGTGAAGACCCCAGAATCTTCTGGAAAACCGTTAACTCAGATTTTTCCAGAGCTCCCACATTAGCAACATTGACGATACAATCATGCTTGAAGTGTGGGTGGAATATTTTTTGTGCTTATACAGTACCAGCGGTGAGCACTACTGTAATTTAAATTATGGGGCATCAGAGCTGGCTCAGCCAACGCTTGACGAAGTCCAAAGGGCATTAAACCAAACTGTGAAGAACAAGGCACCTGGCCCCGACGGCATCCCAGCAGATCTGTTTTTAACTAACTCTGCTTTATGGCTCCCTCTGCTGACTAACCTTCTAGAGCTGCATAGTATCCCAGAGTCCTCCTGAATCATGGAGATCAGTGATAACAGTCCTCATTTTTAGGTCTCGCCTGACCCAGCGCGTGCGCTGGTCTGGCGTGACTTTTAGTGAGGGCTCAAAAAATGCTACCATGGCCAGCCTAGAGCTTCAGTGCATGTGCGCGGGTGCGCGCTTAGGAGCAGAGGCGCCATATGGCAAACCTCGTCATGCTCATTAAGCGTCCACGATCACTTTCACTTTCACCCGCGATAAATTTCGCGGCGCCCCTTTGATGTTCTCAGTGAGCTGCGATATTCTCACGCTTTATTCACTGTTGACACGCCCGTGTCCACCTCCATGGTAAAGCTTTTTATTGCATCAGTGAGGGGCTGTCCTTAAACGACAGATTCTAAAGTGTTGCCCCCTTTCTGCCTTGCATGACCGCTCGGTGTTGCAATTGTCACTACCCCTCCCGGAAAGACCTCCCTCTAGGCATCACATGTCTCTAAAATATATCTTTTGGCCCAAGAAATGTTAGCTGTGTTGCTCCCACTTCAACATTCATTATCGGGAGAAAGCCAAAGCCCCCTCTCCCTTCCATTCTATTACCACCCACCCCTACTTCGTCATTTAGCGTTGTTGGAACTTGTGACTGGGGGGCGGGGGGCAGGGGGCTGTGCATGGGGCTGGTAGCTGTATTTCGGCTACTTACATCTGTAGCGTGCCTCAAGGAGCTTGGGGCTCGACAGCAATACCAGCTGGCTGTCCATGCCTGCTTCTTCTGTGGCATTTGCCTGCCGGTTTTCACTACCGTAGATCATCTTAGTTGAAAAGTAGTATTTGCAAGTTTTCTTGTAAAATGTTCATGATGCAGCACACTATGCACGCTTTTGGGGAATCTGTGGTGTACACTAACACAAGCTACGACCTACATACTTGCAGATCCGAAACGCAAAGGGCTTTAGTCTCTGCTGCTTAATATGTTCTGGATCTGCATGCTTTACCACCTGCCCCCTGCCCCCTCCCCCCTGAAGCTTGAATGCTGCAAGAGATGTGAATTGCACTGCATCTGTGACTGACCCCCCCCCCCCCCGCTCCTGTGATATGCATTTCGAACAGTTTCACAACCATATGTCCCCTCCACTGGTCAGCACTATTGAATATTTGGGTGGCTTAAATAGATGATTCCTTCAGTCTGTATAGCACATTCTGCCAAAAGTGCAACCGTTAGTTTTGTACAGATGGTGGATGTTTACCAATTTGCCCAAGATCAATCTTTGGTCAGGTAGGGCAAGCTAGGATTCGAACTCAAGCTCTAGACATTTAGCTTTAGACCACATCTCTTGATTATCACATCTAGTCCCTTTCTGCCTCCTAAGGGGACAATTTTAGGTTGAAATGTTCAATTCCCACCAGAACTGAAATAGATAAAGTCAGTAAATAAAGCTCTTGCTGAACCAAGGACGCCAACCCAAGGACGCCAACCCAATGCATTCAACTCACTGTGCTATTTTTGTTGATTGTGGTGTAGCTTATGTCTATGTAAATTAAACTTTGGTCAAACCAAGGGCGGCAACTTCATTGAGTAAGCACTGTGCTGCCGGCTATCGAGGCACATGGGAAGTGAATGTAAATGAATGTAAGTGAATGTAAATGAATGCGGCGTTAAGAGTAACTCAAAGTTATCTTTGTTAACCAGGTTTGAGTATCCGCACCGGCCCACTGTCGTGTAATTATTATTCCTGCTACTTCAACTTTTAATTGAGTGTTTCTATAACACCTACATGCTACTGAATTCCGCTTTAAATGTGCTTTGCAGAGGAATGCATTTTATGCCAGGCAGCATATAACATAATATACATAACAAATGCACACTACCCACCAGAACTGACATAGATGAAGTCAGTAAATAAAACTCTCTGATTAAATGTTGTGCTGATGTAAGCTTTTTTTCTTAGTCTGTAGAAGTGGTCTGGGAAAGTTCCTATCTGTGCAAGGACCTAAGAGCACACCTAAATGTGTCTTTTATAGAAATTACTTTCATCAACCAGGTTACAGAACAGCAGTGTTAAATGCTTGCAAACATAACAAGCATTTGCAATGCAATAGGTCTCGCATTTACGCAAGTTTAAGCTATTGGCATTGTAAATGACAATGCCTATTATTTTTGATTTTTAAAACATAAATAAAACATGCTGCGCTAAGGAAGAGAGGGAGAAAGGCTGTATGTTGTTTTTTTTGTTAGGGTTTGACACTGTGGAAGTGGTTTCTTATTTTTAGGTGCAAATGGGAGAGAATAACATAGTTTCGGTTTAACACTCGTGGCGTTTCTCCTTTTGTTCCAGGTCTGTTGGCATATGACATGCCTCTCAGCCCAGAGCTCGACAACTGTTAGTTATTCTGCATGGGCTGCGGATTTTGCATCCGCGATAAAACATACTAAAATGAAGATGAATCAAATGCGACAGGAGAAGATACTGGTTCTAATTTTTAGCAGCTTTCTAAGGTATTCTAAAATTGGAAATACTCCCTTACATCTGAACTTCTACCCGCCATTTGCGGGCTCAGCCAAAGCACTTTTAAGTTGACAAAAGGTGCTCTATTATTATCAAGGCAGGATATGACTCGTGGTTAACACACGCTTAGTTCCTCCGCTTTGCATCCTAATACATGCCTTCCACAAGAGCATACATTTTAAAATCTACACACCATCCCACCCATAGAGAGAGCGATGCACCCGCGCTAATACCAGTAAAGAATATGTCCCTTTCCTCCCTCCCCAGTGAGTGGCGCATTGAATCAAAAGCACAATTGGGGTGCAGTGGGCCTCTCACACTCTGCCCCCTTTTTTTTAAAGATTTATACAGCTCAAACTCGACCCAAAGGTATTGGAGCACTTTACATGAGCACCAGTTAAGATACACAGGGGCACATACATTTTTAGGTCTCGCTGAGCCAGCGTATGCGCTGCTCTGCGAGAAATTTAGTGTGTGGGTTTCAAAGTGCTGCCACAGGCTTTTGGTGGCCTAGCGCTTGCATGCATGCGCGAGGCCTAGAGCTTGCGGTTACGCGTGCGGGCGCACACTTATGAGCACAGGCGCCATCTCGCGGGCACCCTTACAGCCACGATTACTTTCACTTTCGCAGCGCCGCGATTACTTTCACTTTCGCGGTGCCGCCATCTGCCTTTCCTCACGGCACCCTTACCGATGCCTGTGATGTTATTTGAAAAATCTTGTACCAACTTTGGTAAGTGTACGTGATAAAATGCAAAACAGTGACGTGCAATGCCCAGGATCACACACTATGGCCAAGTGGAAGTGCCGGGACCAAAACACAACCCTCTTTGTTCCAAAGTAAGCAATTCACCTAATCACTTGAGTAAATCTATTCCCCTACGCCGTTCAAAAATCTTGTACCAACTGTGATAAGTGTACCTGATAAAATGCAAAACAGTGACGTGCAATGCCCAGGATCACACACTATGGCCAAGTGGAAGTGCCGGGACCAAAACACAACCCTCTTTGTTCCATAGTAAGCAATTCACCTAATCACTTAAGTAAATCTATTCCCCTACGCCGTTCAATATGTTTGCAAGACTTTTGTAAATACTGTTCAACACCAGCGATTGAACCTACGGCAAAAGAGTTATTTTGCAATAAGGAAACATATTTTTAAATGCACAACTTTGTTAAACGCAATATTTGCAAGAACCAATATTCCTTTTCAAGCTAAACACCAACACACTAAATTGCCGTTCCAAAACGCAGGGTTCAAATATCTCGGAAAAAGTTTCAATAAAACAGAAAATTCTGCAACAACCGAACAGCTGCTGCACAATCATAACACATTTCTCCTTCATTTTCTGGCATTCGCCATCCCTCGTGAGCAGACTTCCTCCAACTTCCTTACACGCAGGCCTGCAAATGGGTCTGTCGGATGCTCGAGGCAGGCAGAACAACAAGGTTTGGTTTTAGAGTGACACTGTCCTAACCCAACTGGCCTGGCAGAGGCAGCTGTATGTTCAATATTATGTTGGTAACTTTCATAGTGTCCATCTAGGCATTACAATACATGTTGCATAGCTCATTTGTTTTGGGTTTCTGTAGTCAAACACGTGCAGCGTTAAGGGGTTTTTCTGCTGTTTCCCACCTAATATTTGTACAGTCGTGCTGACGCCGCATCAACTCGGTGTACACTTACCAAGTGGACCCATCTCTCTAAATCTGAACTTTAATCAAAGACAGTAGGGGACATTTTGCTTATTTTACTCCTTCCCGACTCATTTCTTTTAAATAAAAATGAGCAGCTTTTACTAAAATTCTTATACATCCATACTGTAAAGTTGCATGACCTGAGTGAGTCTCATGGGGAATTATACACTGACACTGCAACAGCAGGTAGCTTTCTGCAGAAACGTTCAGGTTTAAAAACAAAATGCAGCAGAAAACAAGAGCTAACTCAGCATGCAGAACAAGCACAACTGGTTTCAAGCCTAACATCTGAAACCTCAACACTTCTGGGCATGAGGCTGAAAGGTTAGTTAGATTAAACAAGCATTGGCATAGCCAATAGGTCTCACTTTTGGGACCTTATACGTGTTTAGCCATGCAACAGTTGGTCTTGTTGCACTAAGGATATTGTGCTGCATACCTAAATACTTATACGGTCCCAAAAGCGAGACCTATTGGCTATGCCAATGCTTGTTAAGAAAGTGGACAGGTCGGACCAAAAATGTAATCGGCCCATTTCATTAATTGACTGCCCCTGCAAATTGATGGGCAGGGTTATATTAGAGCGGTTGGAGGCCTGGGTAACCAATAGCGAGATATTTTCGGACATACAATATGGTTTTAGGAGGGGCCTGGGAACTATTGAACAGTGTCTTAATCTGCACCTGGTCATAAGCAGTTATACAATGGTTAAGCCCGGATCCCTTTATCTCGGGTTTATGGACCTTACATCCGCTTTCGACTGGGTGCAGAGAGGAAGATTGTGGGAGAAGATGCTGAATATGGGCATTGAACCATCTATTGTCCATTTTTTGGCCGCAATGCATCAAGATGTGAACAGGGAGGATTAGATATGGAGTAGGTGGTGAACTCTCTGCCCCAATAAAAATGAATCGTGGGGTTCGCCAAGGTTGCGTCCTCGCCCCTTTTTATTTTATTTGTATATTAATGATTTAGAAGGTTACATTAATTATGGGAATGTAGACGCTCCCAAGATAGGCACTAGAAATCTACCGGCATTACTTTACGCAGATGATTGTGTCCTAATGTGTAGAACCAGTGTGGGTTTGCAGAAGTTTGTGACCAGGTTTAATGATTTCATGAATGGACTTGGTCTAAAGACCAACGTAGAGAAATCTTATACTATGGTGGTGGGTAAATCCCCCACCATTTTAAAAACCTGTTTTATTAACAATGTAAAGCTGTCTTATGTTTTATCAACAATGAAAAGCTGTCTTATGTCCCCACTTTCTCTTATCTGCGAATCCCGTTTGACCAAAAAAGCACTTGGCACCATTTAGTCGAAACAAGGATCAGTAGCTTTAACCAAAGCCTGGAGGTTGTATTTAGATTCACGAAAAAGCTAGGCTCAGGACCAAATAATACAATCATTAACATCTACAAGGCTTGCTCCTGTTCCGTTATACTGTATGGGGCCGGAGTATGGGGTTTTTGTAACCCAGTGGGTCTACAAAGAGCAGAGAATATTTTTATGAGACGTTTGTTGACGAAGAAGAGGGGAAGATGATCGCCTCACTAAAATAAAACTGAAAGAACAACAGCTGCAGATGGCCTCATTAGATCATCAGGCCAATTTAGCCATCATACAGAATGAATTGGACTCCCTGAGAGCTGAATATCAGGCTAACAATGACAAAATTGTCAAGGATAGATGGGATGCCAGCAAATTGCAAAACTTTTCGTACGGGGAAAAGTGTGGACGACTACTTGCCTGGAAGGCCAGGTCTGATAGGGCCAGAAATCTGATCGAGGGTCTAGCTATATGTGGCACTGGGGTCATCTCCCACGACAATGATCTCATTTCTGGGGAGGCAAAACGGTTCATGCAGGATCTGTATGCAGAAGAGAGTGGTCCTTCAACATATGATGCAGAAGATTGGATAAATCAGCTTGATTTACCACAATTATCAGAGGCTGATAGGGGATATCTGAGCTCGGAAATACAAGAGGGGGAAGTTTATAACCAGATTAAAAAAATGGTAAAAGGGAAGGCAGCTGGTCCTGATGGACTTCCTGTAGAAATCTACCGAATAGGTCTAGATAAGCTTGCCCCGGCTCTCACGTCTTTGTTTAATAAGATACTGTTATTAGGTGAGATAACCCCACAAACCTGGTCAGAAGCGACAGTCACTCTGATCCTGAAACCTGATAAGGACCCTGCAAAAATTGAGTCGTATAGGCCAATCTCACTGCTGAACGTGGATTATAAGATCTTTGCGGGGGTTTTGGCGGTGAGATTGGCTAAAGTCATAAAATCTACAGTACATGGAGATCAGAGAGGCTTCATCCCAGGCAGGCAGCTAAATGAATTAACCTTTCAGGCTATCGCTGCCATAGATGTTGCTACTGATAAAAAACTTCCCTTGACTATTGTAGCTATTGATGCAGCCAAGGCCTTCGACCAAGTTAACTGGTCA
Organism: Triturus cristatus; assembly: GCF_964204655.1. Lineage (NCBI taxonomy): Eukaryota > Metazoa > Chordata > Amphibia > Caudata > Salamandridae > Triturus > Triturus cristatus. The sequence goes on along the minus strand of NC_140592.1, from coordinate 803,678,401 downwards.
TATCTTTGGCTGGCTCTGTCTAGGTTTGGAATCCCAGAAAATTGTATAACAGCAATTAGATCACTCTATGTCTCTCCTAGGGCAAAAATCTTGATAAATGGCCTACTTACTGACTGGGTTTACATTTCGCGTGGAACAAGACAGTGGTGTCCTCTCTCCCCCCTATTGTTTGACCTTTATATTGAGCCCTTTGTCTGTCAGCTGAGAGCTGACCCGGTAATTAAACCCTTTAATATAGCGGATCTCACCTTGAAACTTGCCCTATATGCTGATGACCTATTATTGTTTACATCTAATCCGGAAGAAGCCATTCCCAGGCTATTTGATCAGGCAGAGTCCTTTGGGAAGATCTCTGGATATAAGATCAATAAAGAAAAGACAGAGATCATGCAATGGAATCAGGAGGTGGCTGTCCCAGAAGTAAAACTACGCATGAAATATCTTGGAATTCACTTAGTTCAGGATATCTCAGAGATACCAAAAGTGAATCTAAGTAGAGTCCATAAGGACGTGTGTTGCCTCCTGCAACGGTGGTCAGGTCTCCCGTTGAACATCTTTGGGAGAGTGAATCTAGTTAAAATGATTATACTACCTAAAATCACTTTCTTGTTTAATTCCATCCCTTTAATGTGTAGCCCATTAGATATAGCTAAACTCCAGGGGAAAATAGGCTCTTTCATTTGGAACACAAAGGCATCGAGAATCTCCTGGAAGAAAATGAGGAGAACCTTGAAAATGGGAGGGTTAGCTTTACCTGACCTACTTATATACTGCCACTCCTTTCATTTCAAAATCTTTAGACCTATGGCAAATAAGACAGATGCCTCCTCTTTAGGTTTATTGTTCCAGGCGCTTCTCCATGGTATCCCACAAGGGCAGGAATACTTTCTGTTTAAATATGGAGACCCCAAATACTACAAAAAGGTTAGATTAAAAATTTTAGGTACGGCATTGAAAAATTGGATATATATTAGGAAAAGATTGAACATCCCCTTTTACGCCCCTAAAGCCCCTATATGGGATTCACCGGGGACACCAGACTGTCTCAAGGATAGGCTTTCATCTCCCCTCAAAACAGCAGGATTAATATACTGGAGTGACATACAGAGAGATTCAGAGCTCCTAGATTGGGAATCCCTCTCGAGCTTGACCGGGGGAACACTCACTAGATTTCAATACTACCAGCTATCGGGTTGGTGGGCTACCATCTCATGGAATATTAACATCCCAAACCCGAAGTTCAATCTAGTAAATTAAAAGGGTAGATGGAAAAAAGAGTTATCCTACTGGTATTGGGCTTTGATCGAGGTGGAGGGTGTGACGGAGCCCGAACTTCAAAGATTGTGGGGCAATGTCATAGATTCAGATGTTAACATCTTAGGGGATGTATGGGCGGACTCTTTTACGTTGCTCCATACGGTGGTTAAGTCTGCCCCCTTAAAAAGAAATCATCTTTTCACAATGTACAGAGTGTATATATCACCAAAAAAATTAGTTAAAATCACAGGCTTAGAACACTATTGCCCGAGATGTAAACTGCCGGCCGCAGATGATTTGCATATGTTTGTAGAATGCCCAATGTTAAAGAACTATTGGCTTAAAATACAAAGATTCTTGTCTGAGGTACTAGACAGACAATTAGCAGTTACAACCGGGATGATTATGTTTGGATTAACACCGCATCTCGAATTGAATGGTCTGGCTTCTAAATTTATTTTCTACGTTATCATCCTGGCATGACGGGAGATACACAAGGCCTGGAAAAGCGAAAATGCCCCTAATTTTTCAGAATGTCTAAAGTACCTCATATACATAAGTGAATCAGATATGGCCTGTGATAGCACAAGCCATGATAAGATCTGGGCGGCCCTCGTGGCATGGCGGAACAGATGAGAGTATTCCAATGATTTTCACCTGGACACTGCTGGTTCTTTGTCTCCAAACCATCAAAGGGTCAAACAGATTGAATGGAATGGAGTGGAATAAGAAAACAGTTGTCACTAGAGGGGTGTCTCCTCCCCATCTCCCCTAAGACCTTAAATACTGGGATCAGAATCATTCGGGATGAGGAGAGAGGGTGGGTCTCCCCATCTAGAATGCCCGCTTTGGAATATGAGGAATACAATAATAAAAAAAATTAAAAAAAATAAGCAGAAAAAGACAGTCCCCAATAGCCTCCCTGCTACTGTCTGTCATAGCGAACTTGGCTTGAGACCTTTGTCTTTCCGCAAACAAATAGCACTGACTTGATTGTGGCATTCCATCTGGGCGAAGGACGAACCAGCACTTAACCGTGCAATTATTTTAGACTGTTTTAAACTGGATTACATGTCAAAGATACCTACGCTCAGTTATATTAGTAAAATTGTTAGAGTCACTGGGGTTGGCAGATTATTTTCACAATCCAGCTAATATTGCCAAGATTCCAAAAGCAAAACTGAAAAGGGACCTTCTAACCTGTCTAAACTCATCTAGAGGAAATTCAGAGATGGCAAAAAAGAGTGTGTTAGAACACTCGCTTCTAGTATGCTCTCCAGGCGTTGAGCCTTATCTTTCCTTTTATTTCAGTCATACTAAATTGTTCTACCTTATTAAGTTCAGGTTTGGCATTTTGCATTCTTTGGTTTCTTATCCCCGTAAAGGTTACTGCGATGCCAAACTGGATCTGTGCCCTTACGACTCTAAGTCCACTCAGTGCACGCTTCACTTTATTTTCTTTTGCCAACTTTATATCAAACCAAGGCGTGATTTTATAATCCCTCTTCTAAAGTTTTTAAACATTATCAAGTGTTGGGCAGCTTTATATCATCCTCAGCTTTTAAATGATAAATTTACTTGTCTAATGATTCATAGATTTATATCTTCAGCTGTTCGTTTACGCGACATTGTTGGAAAGGATTTTACTTGTCATCTCTGGGCACTATTGCACACTGGGACACAGGATTGTTATGAACTCATCTATACCCTGTCCCTGATTTATGCTGCTACTTTGTGTTAATTTATTGATTATTAACTTGATATTCTGATTGTGAATTGTCATTGTTTTGAAATACATTATTTATTGTCTGTATCATTTTTTAACCAGTTTAAAATGTCTTTTGATGCATTCTTTTATGGCTGATAGTCAGCCGAATAAAGATATTTTGACTGTCTGACACTATTTTTTTTTTTTTATAAATATTTTTATTTGCATTTTCAACCAATACAATAACAATAAGCATGTCACATTCGGTCGCAGACGTGCATTGACAATTGTATGTGAACCACATCATAGAACACATCTCCCCCCGCTCTCCCATGAGCCGAGCCCACTCACAGTGTCTCTATCAGTAGCTTTTCCAGAAAAGTTTGTCCTATATCCCTTGTCTACCCTGTGGGACTGACTGACACTATTAGTATAAATATTTGTCAACAAAGTAATAATCATGAATTAAATATTAATTATTAATTAGTTATAAATAATTTACTTCCCACAATATACCCCCCACAAAACACACAGTAAACTCATAAAATTTAACAGAAAATTATTTACATGCAAAACATAATTATCAATGTCATAATTAATATCAATTTAAACATACATTTTTAATTACTAAAAATGTATTTACTCCCCACCACTTACCCTTACAAAACCCACAACTCACATCTAAAATCTTTTTTTTAAAGACTTGAACAATTACCATAATTAAATATAAAAAACATTATCAATTAAAAACTAAATATGAAATCATTAAAATTAATTAACTTCTCACACTTTACCCCATAAATCCCAAAACCCACACCCAAAATTTAACTTAAAAAAAACTAATTATACAATTCAAATAATTAGCTGTTAATTAAATAATTAATAGTATTCAACAACTAATTAGTTAATGTAAATTCATTTACTCCCCACCCTTTAACCCTATAAACCCCATAACCCACAACTAAACAATATCAATTTAATTAACAACAGACAGAAAAACGTTTATTTTCCTGTCTGTATTTATATGTTAACGTGGATAAAAACAGAAATTAGCATTTTTTTTCAGTGATTCTGAATACTGTCAGTGATGACTGTCAGGCCATTAGCTGTGTAGATTGACACGTAAGGGTTTAAAAAATAAAGAAATTATTTGAGGATTTAACTCAAGTAGATATGCAAAAGGTTGATACAAAAATTTTCATATTCTCATGTATGTGCATTGATTTGTTATCTGTCGGACTTCATATTACTAAAATCTGTCATTTATTCAGATAAGAGTTTACACTTATTGTTTACATAAATGTGGAAATGTACTATTTTTGCTTCATTTGTCTCACAAAACTGGAAATAAAAATGGATAAATACAAGTAAAATAGCAAAAACGAAATATGGATAAATACAGAGGGAATTGACAAGAAAATAAATACAATAAAACTAGGAGTCCTAATTATAATAAATTACTTCCCACCCTTTACCCCATAAACCCCACAACCTGCACCAACAAAAAAAAAAACGATTACGCAATTAACTTAATTATCAATTAATTATTATTAATTAACAATTTAATAATTTAAAATAAATTACTTCCCACCCTTTACCCCTAAATACCCTGCAACCCGCACATAACAATTACATTAAAAAAAATTAGTACAATTAACATAATTAAATCTCAATTAAATAAATATTATTAAATACAAAATATTAATTAATGTATTATAATTAAAGTACTTCCCACTCTGTAACTCTATAAACCTACAACCCGCTACGGCACTAAAAATTTATAAAATGTAATTTAATAACATGCATTTAAAATATTTTAAAATAGTTAAAAAACGATATTTTAAACAATTTAGGCCCAAATTACGATGTCGGTCGGAGTTGTCTCCGACCGACACCGTTTCGGGCAGGAACCGCCAGACCATAGGTCGGCAGTTCCAACGAACCCCATTAGGATGTGACCGTACATGGTGTGGTCGCAAACTTCCATTTCTCAATGGGAGCTTGTGTGCCTGCAGCACAAGCTCCTATTGAAAAATGGAAGTTTGTAAACATACCTGCACCATGTGGCAGACACCTCACGGTGCAGGGAAATGGCCTAGGGTGAAGGGGCTCTGGTAGGGGCCTCCAAAGCCAGTTTTTGACAGCCAATTCATGTCAGAAAGGCCCTAGGCCCACATGGATTGGCTGTCGGAAACCAAAGTCATAATCCAGACGGCAGAACTGCTGTCCTTAAGAGATTATGAGTGCTTTCCAACTGGCTGACAGGCTACTTGAGCCCATCAGAACAACGTCAGATTCCACGGGCAGTTTAAACTCCGACCGCCGTCATCATAATACGGAGGCTTTCTGACCGATGTCATAATTAGGCCCTATATTTTTGCAAACGATATTAATGACTTCTTCAATCCCCAGAAGCAAGTCACCCCACCTATGACATCCAATAGAGACCACTCATTGACTTAGACTACGCAAGAGGTGCATACAGACTGCCCAACCCGACTAATGCAAGGGAAAGAGGGCAAAATGTCTTTCCTAGAATTAGGAAGCCTCGGGCAACAGAGCTTGAGCGATTGCAATTCCAAAGCACCCATGGCCAGCAAAACCCCAGAATGGGATCCAGTGAGGTTAGGGGGCAATTGACATTCCACAACGAACCATCACAGCGAAGGAGCATGTAATATATTTTGGTCAGCGTAGACCCCACCCCCAGTGAGATAGGTGCTGAGGGAGAAGATAGTTTCCACAGTGTTGTACCATATGTAGAACATTTTGCAGATTGGAGTGAGAGGTTAACTCCAAAAATTAGCCCATGGCCACAAGAAGGGACCTTTGACCCACGTGACATGGCGAATGCGGAAGACTGCATTTTGTATGGTGAGGGTGATCCAGATTGAAACTACACTTACCTGAGTAAATGTCTGTGTATATGGCAGAAGTACGCCAGACAACAACATCCTCAGTGTGCCTCCACCCCTTTGCATCAGATGCCCCTAATACATAATGGACCTAGGCCACCTCAGTAAGTTCCTTGGGAGGGCCGGCTTTAGGGCAGTGCAACTGGTGCGGACGCATTGGGCGCTGACCTGTGGAGGGGGCGCCGACCTCAGGGTTGGGCGCTTCGTTTAGCAAAAATGTATGATTGAAGAGATGAGGGGCACTTATGCCCAGTCGTAGTGAGAGAGTCTGAGGAGGTGTGGGGGTGCCAAAAATGATTCCCGTACCGTGCGCCACCAGCACTAATGCCGGCCCTGTTCCTTGGCTACAGATGGACACGGAAAACCTCAGGAAACAGTTGCCACTGCTTAGAGGGAACAGGAAAATAGATGGATCAGGGGATTTGAAAAGGAAATGTACCCCGATAGCCCAGACATCGGATCACTCATAACTCAGTCAATGCAACCAAATGAGGATCCCGCACAATACATCACTAAGATGAAAGAAAAATGGACCCAGAAAGTAGGTCAGGGCTGGGATGTGACAGGAGGTAATGCTGTACTTTTTTTATAATGCAGTCAAGAAATGGTTACCTCCTGACGTGCAGGATAACTTAGATAACATAGTGGCACTGGAAGTCAAGCCCTGGACCGAAATTCAAGCACACATAGTCATTTTTGCAAGAAAAAGCAATAAAAAGAAAAGAATAAACTAGAAGTAGTAGACAAAGCAGCAGTCAAGTAGGTCCAATAGAAACTTATGAGGAAAGTAACGATGGAAGGTGCTGTAGTAGTGGCCGGCACTCAGATGACCGCAATGTCTGTGGGAACGGTTCTAGAGGTCACCCAGCGACAGTGCCCACAGCAGCGGCACGATAAAAGGGTACAAGGAAGTAGCAGAGGAGGACGAGGAGGAGTAGGAAGAGGTAGGATGGGTCCTCGAAGAAGGGATGAGGCATGTTATTATTGTCAGAGGTTTGGGCATTTTAATAAAGACTGCTCCCCGAAGAGATGGGAAGAGCAGAATGGAAAGCTGGGAATTTATAGTCAACCAGGAATTATAACAGTACATCCATTGCAAAGCCTGCAGATAATATATGTGCCCAAGGCACACTTGCAAAATGTGCAGCCACCAGCAGTCAGGGCCGGACTGGGAACCAAAACCGTCCCAGGCAAAGTGCTCAGCAGGCCCCCCCCAGGGGGTTGGGGGTGACGCCGAGCTCTTTGCCAAAGGCGGATTTCGTCCGATTTTGTTACAGGGCCGATTTTGCAGCTGTGCTGCAAAAACGGCCCTGTAACAAAAATGGCCTACTGGGGCCCAAAACCAGCCCCACCCACACGGCCCACCGGGGGATTGCCCGGTGCCCGCTATGGACAGTCCGGCCCTGCCAGCAGTACTCCAAGAGCAGAAAGGGCTGCCTCAGCAGAACTACCATGCACCCCTACAGGGATTCCACTCCAAAGTGGACAAGGAGGTGTAGTTGTGAGGGGAGGAAATCCCTTCCAGGTGAATCCAGTGGGAGAATACACACCATGGGACCAGTTACGAGTTCTGCCGCTACACCACCAAACCCGTGTGAGAACTGCCCGCCGTATAATTACTTTTTAAGTCATTTGCATGCGATTCCTTTGGCGTTTCCACAGCGGTGCCTAGCACCTCAATGGGAACGTCAAAAACAGCTCCTGCAAGGCATGGACTGAAAAGTCCACGCCGTGCAGGGAACATGTTGTGCCCCCCTGTGTGAATCCGCAGGGCGTGAGGCACAAGGGCCCCCTTGTTTCCTCTGTGACAGGGTTTTCATGGAGGAAGAACCGCCATGAAAACCCTGGCAGAGAGTAAACTTGATTTATGCTTGGCGGGACCATGGCGGTCCAGCCTAGCATATGGATGCCTCTGGGCCGCCGCGCCAACACCAGGGAACGGTGGTTCCCTGGCGGAGGCGGCGGTCCCAGGGCGGCACGAGCACTAGGGTCGTAATGTGGAGGTCATATGACCACCACCGCCGCCCCACCACGAGTCTGGTGGTCCGAGGACCACCAGACTCGTAATTTGGCCCTAAGAGTATGCCCGCAAAGTATTTCTATGTGTCTAGTCTTGTCAGTAACACACAGGTCAGATGAGGAACCCACTGTGATGGTAGCTATCAATCACAAAAGGTATGCATTCCTCAAAGAAACAAAAGCAACCAAATCATGTATTAGGGAGAGAGGCCTTCCGATTTCCAACAGATTAATGGACACACACGGATGCTCTGGGGAAGTTATAAGGTTTTCCTTTTACCAAACCAGTGGAGGTGGAAGTAGGAGGGAGACAAATTAATGGCTGTTTGCTGTTCTCTCCAGCTGCCCCAGCTAATTTGATAGGAAGAGATTAGATGGCCAAATTAAATATGACTACACATTTTGAATCAGATGTTTGTAACACTCCTGGGTTCCCACCTTCCAGAATCATGGTACTAACAGCAGATTCCTCCACCAGAGACCAAATTAGAGCATGTACCACTGATTTGAAGGCATTCACTACAGCAGCGTACACCATTATAGCAGAGACACCAGATTTACTGTCCCCCTCCGCACCCTGGTTCTCAAATGCCCTCAAAGAAGAAAAAAACAGGTGCAATCGACTAGAACGCCAGTGGAGAGTGAGCTACTGCGACTGAGCAAAAGAAATCTATAAAAAAGCACTGAAAGATTTTCATAAGTCACTAAAAGTAGCCAGGAGGGACTATATTGTCTCGAGCATCCACAACGCTGATCACTCCAGTAGAGAGATCTTTAAGGTGGTCCAAACCTTTTTTAAACCCAAAGCAATAGAGACTGATGTGATACCATCTCCAGCTTTGTGCGAAAATATTGCAAGTCACTTTGCTCATAAAATTTCAAAGGTCTATGACTCCATTTTGACATCAGAGGCAACAGAGAAATTAGATACACCTCTGAGAGTAGTGGAGGTGTCTCCGTTTACTAATTTCATACCTATCTCGCCTCAAGATGCTTTAGCAGAGATTCAAAAATGTCGATCAGGGGCCCCAGATGATCAATGCCCTCCTAAACTCTGGAAAATGCTATCTTCTTCCCTGACGGGTGGACTACTTCTTATATGGAACTCCTCTCTTGACATGGGCATCTTTCCAGACAAATGGAAACATGCAACGCTTCTCCCTTTGAGAAAAAACCCAAATGGTGACCCAGGTGATCTCAACAATCTTAGGCCAATTTCACTGCTCCCCGCGCCCGGTAAAATGTTGGAGAAGCTGGTTCAGTGACAACTGACTAACTTTATCGAGAGCAATGGCTCTCTGCATGACACACAATCTGGTTTTCGGGCGGGTTTTAGCATGGAGACCGCCCTCCTAGAGGTGGCAGAGTCAGTAAGATGGTTGCTGGATTCAGGGGCATCAGCGTTGCTGGTGCTCCTGGATCTGTCTGCGGCATTCAACACTGTCGATCATACCATATTGGTCCAAAGACTACAAGATGCGGGCTTTGGGGGGAAGGTGCTGACATCATATCTCAGCGGTCGCACCCAGAGAGTCGCCCTACAACCATTTGAATCAAAACCCAAACATCTTTGGTGTGGTGTCCCTCAAGGTTCAGCATTGAGCCCTTTACTCTTTAATCTCTACCTAGCTCCGCTTTTTTCTTTGATTGCCAACTGGGGAGTGAAAGTGATTTCCTACGCTGATGACACCCAGCTGGTTTTCCCTTTTCAAGAGCAGACGGTAGCAGCTTTAAAGAATTTTAAAGGGTGTCTGCGTGACATAACGCTTTGGATGAACACAAACAAATTAAAACTTAATGCGGGGAAGATAGAAGTTCTGTTTTTTGGAAAAAGCCCAGTGCCAGCTCCAGATCTGTGGTGGCCAGCAGAAATGGGTGCACCCCGTCTCCTGCCATTAATATCAGAAATCTAGGTGTGAGATGGGAGGCTGAACTCTCCTTCTCGGCCCAAATCCAGCAGGTCACCGCTACTTGTTTCAGTAAATTAAGAAACCTCCGGAAATTTTTACATTTCTATCCGGAAGATTGCCGCAAATCTGTAGTCCATGCCACAGTAACATCTAGGCTTGACTGTGCAAATGGTTTATATCTTGGCCTCTCTAAATATTCTATCTGCCGCCTCCAGATGGTACAGAATGCGGCTGTGAGACTGGTTAGACACATACCGTTTTTACACCATGTCTCTCCACATCTACAGGAGCTCCACTGGCTCCCAATAGCTAAAAGAATCAAATTCAAGGCCATGACTTTGGCCTTCCGTGCTCTCAATGGAAAATGCCCCGGCTATCTCAAACAAAGACTACGTTGCTACAAGCAAAATTGAGCTCTGAGGTCGAACTCTCAAAACTTGCTATGTACTCCCCGCTTTGTGAAAGAACGTCTGGGTGGTAGAGCGTTCCCAGTTAGAACGGCCACAATCTGGAATGCCCTACCGGGGAACCTCCGCCAGGCTAAATCAGAGACTTGCTTCAGAAGGCCTTGAAGACATGGCTGTTTAGGGCGGATTAGGACGAGTTTTTTTTAAGGGCCGTAGCCTTCCGCGCAAAATGCCTGCTACTACAGCGCCGGGACACCTCTGTTTGAGGTAGCTGTCGCGCTATACAATCTCCAGTATTATTATTATTATTTACTGGGAAAAGAGGTTGAATTACCCAACGAATTTCTTTACAGTCAACAAGGACAGGACTCTGGGCTGGCAGATGCTGAGTGAATATTGCAGCTAGAGGCTTTGGAAATAACACCTACCTATGGCACTCCGATAGCCATCTATCATAATGATGTTTTATGGGCATGCATCTTGAGCCAGGAAATATAGTTAGGGAAATACAAGATGACCAACTGTTTGATAATGGGCCCAAGAAGACAGAGTTCGTTTTTAATACCACCAAATACAGTGTTATATGTCAGAATGCCCACACCAAGCAAAGGGTTTGATTCAATAAAGGAAACAGACCTGTCCCAATTACCAGACACTTTGCGGACTAAGGGTCCCCACGATGTTGGTCTCATCCACACTGCCACACCATTCGGAAACACATTGAAGGAAGGTGTCCTCTTAACCAAAGGGAAGCAATATCTCCTGTTCAAGGAAGCGTATGAGGACATTGCCCATACAATACAGGTGTTGCTAGAGCAAGGAGTGATTTACCCCGGAGTTTCTCCGTGCCACACCCCTATTTACCCGGTCAAGAAACTTGTGGTTAATACGTGGCACATGGTTCAAGACCTGCACCCTCTGAACAACATAGTAGTACCAGAATTCATTTTGATGAATATTCCCCAGGATGCCAGGTATTTTTCAGATATTGAGTTAAAAAATGCCTTCTTCAGCATCCCCCTTCATCCAAACAGCCACTATCTGACAGCGTTCTCATCTGCGGGACTCAGTATTTGTACTCTTGTTTACCCCTAGGATATTGCGAGTCCCCCAGCATGTTCAGCAGAGCGATAAAAAATGAGCTGTCAAATTTCCAATGTGACAGTACTCTGTGGCAATATGTCTATGTGGTACTGATTTGTAATCCCACGGAGCAACAGTGCAGAAGAGACACTATATCTCTTCTAAACACTCTTGCACAGAGAGGATACAAAGTAGAGAGGAAGAAAATTCAGTACTGCTAGGAAGAAGTACAATACTTAGGACAATTGCTGGTAGCAGCTTGTAGGCGTATAACACCTGCAAGAGCAGCCTCCATCTGACAAATGACAGAACCTGAAACTGTCAAAGGAATGCATGTGAGACATTAAAATTTTGACTACAGCGCACTAATAGCACCCATGTTAACTGCTATCAAACAGGCAAGAGACAGAGAGGACAGGATACCATGGACGCCAGAGATGAAGAAGACTTTTCAGTAGCTGAAAAGTGAAATAACAAGTGCCCCAGTCTTGGGAACTCGTGATTACACCAAGGAGGTTTATTTATTCCGCCACTTCAATGGTAAGGTGGGTTACAACTGTCCTCACACAGAAAAATGCACTGGGGCACAAACTCATTCCATACTTCAGTGGGCTGCTGGACTCAGTTATGAAAGGGCACTATACCTGTGAGCAGGCTCTTGCCACTGCAGCCTTTCAAGTGCAAAAGAGCACTCCCATAGTTATGGGGTATCCTTGGCGCTCTTCGCAGAACATATAGTATTTGCCTGAACTCAGAAGGCAAATTATTGAAAATTGTGAAGAGTCATACAGTGAACCCTGCAACATTCTTTGCCCATCCAATATGAGACCCTGAGGGGGATGCGCATGACTGTGCAACGTATAGTCCCAAGAAATGCAGTCAAGCCACAGAGGCTCTTGTAACAGGTAGCATTGTCTATTTTGTTGACCGGTCTTCTATGATTGACCAGGAGACAGGAATTAGACACACAGGTGCAGCAGTAGTCAAGGCTCAACAGCACAGTTCCTCTGATACACTACAAGCCGTAGAACTATTGACATTACTTGCACATTATTCCGTCGAAGCAGCAGGCAGTGGCAATTGTGAAATGTGCAGCGCACACAAATGGACAAGATTTTGTGTCCTGGAGTAATGCACTAGCAGATCAGGCAGCTAAAGATGAAGCTATGCACACACCCCCAACAGAACCATCTCATTACAAAGCTGCTCCTGTTCTGGTGGCTCAGACCACCTCACCGGTAGAGTATGACTCCAAGACTACTATAGACAAGGACATGCCTCATTACACTGAGACAGCGGGATTACACCTAAGAAAACTTCAGAAAGCGGATCTTGTGCATGAAAGGCAGCTATGGGAAGATAGAGGATGCATCTATTCAGGAGATGACCTAGAGAACAAACAACTAGCTATAGGGAAACCAGTAATGCCATATGCCTTGCTTGCAATAGCTCTGGATCAGATCCATTTGCCAGCCCATACCTCTGGTGATTATTTGACAACACAAATCCAACAAGACTGGTTTGTTCTCAATTTGCACAACATGATCACTGTGTATGTGCACAACTGTATCCTTTGCCAGCAGTTATTCCCTAATCCCACCCTAAAAGTGATAAGCCCCACCATTCTGCGACCACAAGGCCCATTTAAGGCCCTTCATCTGGACATTGTGGATATGATTGATAGACGCAGTAATTATAGGTAGCTCATCATGGTGGTCTGCCCATTTTCCAGATGGATTGAAACAGGACTATGCTTCCACTGTGATGCCAAGTCAGCAGCCACATTGCTGATTCGTGAAGTGATTCCACAAGGGGAATCCCCAAAGAAATAAGATCTGACAATGGCACTCATATTTCTAATACAACATTTGAGCATTTTACAACGCAGTTAGGGATAAATCATAAATTATCCTCAGTGTACCACCCCCAAAGTAATGGCATTGTTGAGCGCCTGAATAGTCTGCTGAAGACAAGATCAGGAAATTATGTGCTACCTTAAACAAGAAATGGTTATACTGTTTGCCAATAACACTGAGAAATATGCCAAGTTCAGACCATCACTTAACACCCCATCAAATAGTTACAGGAAGGTCTATCAATGTCCAAGTCCCTGCTACAAGGGGTAGAATTCATGGAGAAAGCTTGTCACAAGAACTAAATGATGAAATGCATATGTATTTGTGTAAACCGATGAAGTGTACAAGGTTCATCTCCAAACAAGTAATCAAATAAAATGGAAAGCATGCCAATGCTGAGGTGGACCTCCCAACTGTGCAAGTAGATCAAGTGTTTGAAGGCAATTGGGTCAATAAATGGAGGGCAAAACGTTTCGAGGCCCCTTACATATTCACCATGGTGACAGCAACAACACTCAAGCTGGACGGCAGGAAGCCCTTAATACATGAGTCATGTGCGTCTCAACCCAGCTTCTCACCAAAAATGATGAACAAAACAAATGGAATAAGAGGGGGGACAAAGATTATCATCAAGAAAGCATCCCCCTCCAACTATACTTTAGGACTATTTTTTAAAAGAACAGCACAAATGATATGTATTTTTGTTTTTATGTTTCTTTTTTGTCACTTACTTCTATCACCTTTTTTCTTTGCCAACAAAGTACCTCTAATTATAATGTTTTCTACATCCGGAGAGAGCTCTCTAATGACAATGTGATCCATAATGCCCACAATAAATTATCAGATATGTGATATCAGCATATGTCAGAAACAGGTTCAGAGACCATGAATGAGTTGTGCTTTGTGTGCTCCTTAATTCCTCATGCGACTGGTTCAGATAGACTGCACTCTACGAAGGAAGTACCCCCAGACACAGCTCAGTGTTTATTTTCAGGTACAATTAACACATGTCAAAGTAGTACGCTTCTTAGTTAATGTCACAAAATATGACAGTTTACCAGAAGTACTATACATTCTCCAGATAGGCAGGACATCAGGGAAGAAATATTATGCATGAGAAAGACAGGACACCCCACCACAGTAGATGGGACCCAAATGGTTCTAGAGCTAGGATTTCTTGGAGTTAGATGCTCACCAACTGAGTGTAACAACTATTTTGCACACCCATTACCCCCAGACTATTTGAGAAGGCCAGGGTTTAGAGCCGTGGTCTTCAAACGTTTTGATGCCGAGATCCCCCCATCAACATTTTTCAGGCGTAAGGACTCCCTCCTGACAAAATTTCTAGAACCTGGTTCTCCTTATCATTGACAACCATAAATGTTCTCCGGAGAGACGGTCAATCTGTGGTTGCACCTCATTAGTACCAGTTTAAAAACAAAATATAGCAATAAGGAACAAAAAGGGGACCAGCACAGCTTTACAAAGGGCCTCCTTCAGAGCGGCAAACCCTGTTGCTGCTTTTTAGTAACTTTTAAACCTTTTGAGTAAATAATTTTTTGGGGTTAAAATCAGCAGATTATGCGGCAGATGATGGATTATGTGGCAAATGTGGAAAATCTATTATTATGCTAAAATTGCGGCGGCCGCACAATCACATAAATACAGTGGCCCTTGGTATAGCTGTAATGCATAGGCTGCAACTTTAATGCATGGCCTTAGAGGAAAATCATACTATATTTCATTGGATGCTGACAGTTTGGTAATTACAGCTGCCTGTAACTGGAGGTAGCTGAACTTTATTTATCATAATTAAAGCATACGTTCTTTTTTAGGTCTTTCGTTGTCATGTGGCTACATATAAAATAACAGGCAACTTCAATGAATTATAAATACATTTTAAAAAGATGTTACTCAGTAGAAAAAGCACTATAATAAATTATGAAACCTCTACTAGTTAATGCACTGTAAATGTCTGTGTGAAACCAGAGGGCCACAGAATTAAATCGTGTTTTCTGCAGTGGAGAATAGTGACATGTGTATTTTTAGTGCTATGAGGTGACAGCCTGTGACAGAAAGCACTGTGAATATGCAAGTCTTTATTTTATACTTGCATTACACGCAGTATATGATAGACTGCTACAAAGTGGGCAAAATTTTTTACGATAAAATGGTGCTTCCAAAATATAGGGGCTGCTTCCAAAATATAGGGGCTTATTTATAAGCCCCTTGCGCTGCTGGTGCGTCATTTTTTATGACGTTCTGGTTGCCCAGAGAGCTGGGCAACTACGAGGCCACGCAAAGTCACTTTGCATGGCTTTTGATGGCCTCCTAGATATGGTGTAAGGCAACGCAGCGCAAGTCGGTGCGTTGCCTTACACTGCGTCAGTCTTTCTCAAAGTGCCTAAATAAACATAATTGGCTTCAGGTTTTTCAGAGGGTTAACTTTAAAGACATTTGCTTAGTTCAAAAAGCATTATATGGCGGTAGACATAAATCTAGGTTCTAGACCCCCAAATGCCGTCTGCGCCCAGAAAAAGCTTGGTTATTCACTGTTCCGAGTTTCAGAGAACTTTATGGGGAAAGACTGCGCCAGTCACGCTCCGCATGTTACATTGTGGCACAGCTCCGCCACTGCCAGAGAATGACTATTCCCTGGCGGAGCCAGTCGTCCTCCACTGAATCGACTTTTAAAGTCGTAATGCGGCAGACGGCCCACCGCTAGTCTGGTGGTCAAAATCAGCCCCTAAGTTCTGAGCACAGGAAGGTCTTAGGTGCACAATGCTTCCAGCACAGACTTCATGTAAATTGCATGTACCATAAAACATACACGTATTCTTAGGCTGAAGAATGCTCTGCCATTAAGCATTGTTGAAAGTATAATGAAGAATGTGTAATGGATTTGTTCAGGAATTCGTGGTTATGTGGTCACATGTCTTTGAGTGTTTTTCCATCTTAAATCTGTAACTTGCAAGTCAGCTATTATGTACCATGTGTAATAAAGCATTATGGTAATGTGTATAAAAAGGCCTGTCTGCGAACAGGCATTTGAGAAAAACCGAATAGACAACCTGAGCAAGGCTGAGGTGTAGGTTGAAGGTTTTTCTCCCTGTCTTTGCATTGCCAAGAGTCCATGGGCCATGTGTAGGTAGCTAAATACCGGTCGGTAACGGCCGAAAATCGGTAATTTCCCCGTTACCGACCGGTATTTAGCCCTTTCTAATGAAGGAGGCAGGTTTTAAGGATTCGGTAATTTACCGATTCCTTATTTTAAGGAATCGGTAAAATACCGAGGGCCATATGTAGGTAGCTAAATACCGGTCGGTAACGGCCGAAATTCGGTAAATTACCCGTTACCGACCGGTATTTAGCCCCTTGCGATGTAGGAGGCTGGATGTAAGGATTCGGTAATTTACCGATTCGTTATTTTAAGGAATCGGTAAATTACCGAATCCTTAACTCTATGTAGGGAGCACTCAAGTAAATGCATTTTTGGTTTAAGAATTCATTATTTACCACCAACTACAGGTTGGTGGTAAATACCGAATACCTTTTAAAAAGCAATTTTGTGCTTTTTTAAAAGTGCCATGTGGCAGACATACATGCCCTTACGGCATGTATGTGCGCTACATGTGCACACATGCACGATTCAGGGGTGCAACAGGGTGTCAATGTGACACCCTGCCACCCTTGAATATGCTCCGCCTATTACCGAACCGGTATTTACCGAATCGGTAATAGTGAATGGCTTCCCATTCATTCCTATTGGCCTCCAGGCCCATAGGAATGAATGGGAAGGTGATTCCTTATTACCGAATCGGTATTACCGAATCGGTAATAACGAATATTACCGAATCGGTAAAATTTACAGATTTTTTACCTACATTCTATTTACCGATTCTTAAAGAATCGGTAAAATTCGGTATTTAGGAATCGGTAAATAGAAATTAACTACATATGGCCCCAAATCCTTAAAAGCTATGTAGGAGGCACTCAAGTGAGTGCATTTTTGCATTCAGGATTCGTTATTTACCACCAACTACAAGTTGGTGGTAAATACCGAATACCTTTAAAAAAGCAATAATTTGCTTTTTCCAAGGTGCCATGTGGCAGACATACATGCCCTTAGGGCATGTATGTGCGCCACATGTGCACACATGCACGATTCAGGGGTGCAAAAGGGTGTCAATGTGACACCCTGCCACCCTTGAATATGCTCCCCATATTACTGATTCGGTATTTACCAAATCGGTAATAGTGAATGGCTTCCCATTCATTCCTATGGGCCTCCAGGCCTATAGGAATGAATAGGAAGGTGATTCCTTATTACCGAATCGGTATTACCGAATCGGTAATAACGAATATTACCGATTCGGTATTTTTTACCGAATTGTTAGCTACATATGAAATACCGATTCCTAAATACCGAATCGGTAAAATTCGGTATTTAGGAATCGGTATTTCATATTTACCTACATCGGGCCCCATGTGTTTATTTCGATATTGGAGTTTTGTCACACCCCCACAGTTGCCCCACATCCACTCTTGACCCAAAACCACTACTCCTCTTTGGTCCATGTGCATCTTACATATGTGCTCCACTGTTGTTACAATGAGCTGGTGTACTGAGAACCCGTAGGAAATCTGGAGTCTGTGCAGAGAATGCTGCCACGCCAGTATGTTGTTTGTGTTTAGGATGAGTCATTTGCAGTGTAACACTGCTACTTAGCTTTCTGTCCTCTGTGTCAACTTATGCCCTCTCTTTAGAGTTGTGCATGTAAACTAATTGGGGCACTCGAGTAGGGAGGAGTCCTTGGGAGCTGGGAATACCCCAAGCTGGTCTCTGGAGCAGCACTGAAAGGTTCTTGCATCAGTTCTTTTCTATACATAGGTTTTGGACAGTCTCAATAAGTAAAAGGATTTGCATTGGTATTGGGGTATCATTGGAACTCGAGTTTAATTGATTCTGGATCATTTCAGCCTCTTAGTGAGCGCCTCAGCAGTTTGCAGATGCTGTGCAACTTGCCACACAAAAGAAGAACAGATGATCCACAAGCAGTGCTGAACATTTTGGGGATTGCAAGATAAGCAACTGCCCTCAATCTGTGGCAGCTGCGTATCCGTAAGCCCAAATTGGCTGTGGCTCTTGACTAGCCCAAGAAGTCCCAACACTTCCCTCTTCTCCTATGCCTCGTGCTCTGCTCTCCATGTTTTCTACTAGGCATGACATCTCCCTGAAATCTCTATAAAAGACTCTGGGGGTTGAAGCCCACTCATGCTTTGAATTGGTGAGCTCTCTCGTCCTTGTGGGCCTGTAAGCAGCACTTAATTTGAGCCAGTGGATTCTGGTGCTCAGCTCACTTAATTGTAAACACCAGAGCTTGACAGTCTGACACAAGGAGGTGCTGTCTCGCTGATTTTGAGACAATCACATCAACAGTTAATTATTAATTCAATATACATAAAAAATGTCTATTACCTGCCACCCAAGCCATTCTTTAAGCTTTGGGGGCGGGGGGGCCTGAAATAGTCCAAATTGTCACACTTGTAGGAGTGTGATGGTTAGTAGTAGTGTTGTTACTATCACTGGCAGCATAGAAGGGGTGATGTGTGCTGCAAGCTGCAGTGGCCTCCTTACCAGAGGCCTGGCACTTATCTTTTTTTTTTCACAAATTAAGCTCTACCTGGAAGTTTGGGATTGGCGGGCCACTTCACCTGACTAACTCACTTTGCCCAAAGTTGCACTGATACTGTGTTGATTGGGCAAAAAATAGCAGAGAAAAAAAGTAGACTTTATGACGATAGCAAGAGAAGGCAGCACAAAGGTATCCACCACCTCGTTCAGTACAAATCTATGAAAAATGCAGTCTTTAATCCCATCCCTTTGCTATGTTTAGTGTAGAACACGCATCATGTCCTGGTGCTGAAGAGAAAGGGGTGTTACTGAGCGCCCGCCCGGGTTGAGTCCTATGTGAAGAGCCCTGTTTTGAGTTTCTGTCTAAATCTTTTTATTTTTTATTATTTTTTTATTAAACCAGCTCATCAGACATCACCGGGTGGAACGTGCTTACATGTACATCATTAGGTTGAGTTTGACAGCAATGATGCAACAAGATGGGATCGTACAATTACAAACACTTTGGGAACAATCAAAATATTCTCTTTTACAGTTCTACCTTGCATGTGGAATGGGTCGTGTCTGGCTTGCTTTCTTTCGGCCTAAACTCTAGGACTGAACCAGCGGCTCTAATGGAAGAGGTAGTTTGTTCAAAAACTTTAGGAGCTAGGTGTGAGAATATGCGGCTGCCTGCCTAGGCTCTTTGAAGTGAGGAACATGGATGAGCAGAAGCTTTCCGGTGTGGGTTAGAAAGTGGATTGAGTTGACTAGGTAGATCTAATTGAGGCTGAGCACGAGCAAAGACTGAATGAAACTTACTGACTCAAAGCAGGACATGTTAGAATGGGACTCTTCAGAGTTACAACATATTCAATTGATATTCAAATGATCCCCTTCTAAGTAGACTGAATGCAAATTTATCTCAACTTTGAGAGATCGTCACTACTCCTGCATAGACCTTCTGAGACATCCCCATACAAACGATTGTGTGACAAGCGATATGGGTAAGTAAATGTTTAACTAATTAAACCATTTAAGAAAGTTCCCTATACAATGTGGATAAATGGGTTTAAGAAGTTGATACATGCAAATATCTGCTTTTAACTGTCAATTATTTGCATAATTCCCAGAGATCCGCTGCATTAGTGATTTACACTAGCCCACAGAGATTGTTCTGAAAAAGAAAACCCACAAAAAAAATAAAGTTCACACTCATAGGTTTCACAACTAAAATCTATACCGAAGACAGGAATACTAGCAGACTCTTTGTGAGCTCTAGTAGGAGGCAAGTTTAACATGCTCAACATTACCTCAAGGTCCATGCATTTCACATGACCTGATTTTCCCTTCCAAAGGAGGTAAGCTCCAGGAATGATTACAACCTGCTCAAATCATACCGCCCTTTCATAAAAACAATTTTGCTGTCTTACCGCATATAAGCAAGCGGGCTGAAGTACTTAACTGTGGCTGTAGTGAATGCCAGCGAAACCAATATCCTACTGCTCTGTACCTTTCTTTACTTTGTTTCAAAATATCATTTACTATGACGGCATATCTTCTTTCTGTCCCTCTTACTGTGCGATGTCTCTTCAGCATCTGAAATATTTCACGCGCCTCTCCCATAAAACAGACCTTCTTCCTTCCTGTATAATTTGTATGCTCAATTGTCTTTTAACGTTGTAACTACCAAATCGATTACATTCTTTAAAGAGAAGGGCTGTGGTCAGCTTGATCGCAGGACACAAACAGGAAAGTAACTTACTATTATGGAGAAAGGCCGGATTTTACTATAGTTACTGTACCTCAAAAGAGGCAATTGGCACAGTAGATCCGTCCATATAATTTCCAACACAAATCTACCTTTTAGACTGATCTAACTTTAGTTATCCTCGTACTTTTTAAGTTTGACTTTAATAAATTCCGTAAAGATGCATTTATTCTGGCCAGAGGCCTCTGGATGCAATGGCTGATATGGGCTGCGGTGTAAGACGTTGTTGAATTTCTGGGTTTACTACTGGCTGAGCTGCCAGCGTCGTGCCTCAGAAACTGAATTTAGCTTTCTCGTTTGTTTATTTTTCTGGCTCTGCAGAAAAATAAATTTACTGTTCTCTGAAATCGTTTCGATGTTGCAGGAAATTGCTGGGAAACAAGTTTAAATGAGTAAGCCTCTGTTATCGTTCCCATGTCCCATTACTAAATATATATTTCTTGTGAAGCAGCAGTAAACATAATGTGTGACTTTACAAGAGTCAGAAACCCGTTTCCAGGAAAACAACAAGCAATCTAGTTGTCATCAATGGGAAGTGTGCTTTTTTATGAATATCCGATTAATCGATCGGCATGCAAAACTGTTGTGTGTGCCTCCTTCAAACAGTTTTGGTTTTTAACCAGCAGAAGTTAGCTTTTGGGACTGGTAGTTTTGTGTTTACCATTTTAAGTATATGTGTAAACACACACGATGCTGCAAACAGCAAAACCCAGGACTAGCTTAAGGTGTCATATATAAAACCGGGTACACTGACATGTTCCACCGATTGTACATCACCAGGTCCATCCACTGTATATCTCCCCATATCCCAGAAGCACATTACCCTGGACCCAATAATTCATAGAGTCCTGTACTATACTCCGATACTGTACTTTACTCATTGTACCTAAGGCACATCACTCTGGGATCCAAAGTGCACCAGTCAGTAGACCCTAAGGCATGTCTCCCAGTGCTCCCCCTGGAACATCAGCCAATGCTTTAATCACTGAAGTCAACGGAGTCCAACTGCCGGGGACCCACAGAAATATCACTATGTGTTTATGCTACAGACTGGTGAGAAAAATCCACACCAGTGTGGTGTTTAATGTTCTCTCTCAATGTACTAGACTAGCCTGCGATGCAAGGCATCAACACACAGGAACAAAACTGCAAAGAGGCAAGGGAGCGAAAGTGGACGCTGGGAAGATATGTTTTCTCACAAGCTTGCTAGGATCCCAGATTTCTCGGCAGTAGAGCAGGTCTACTACGTTTAACAATGATGGAGAAGCAGGAGATGACCCACAGGTCTGCTTTACTGGACCACCTGCTTCAGAGCCGATGTGAAGAAGCAGCATGAAAGGATTGCATGGTCGCAGCGGGTGCAGTGCTCTTCAACTCTCAAGTAAAGTGTGGCAAGCAAAGGGGAGCTAGGTGGCTCTGGGTGTAGGGTGCTTTTGTGTATGTACATGTTGGAGCAAGGAAGGGGCTTTGAAAGATAAAGGTATTATTTGTATGGGGACTATCAGAACCTGTTCACTGGGCCACGAGGCAAGCAGGGGCAATGTATTGCTTCGATTTAATCCTACGTGTACATCTACCTGTGAAACTATATAGTTACTTCCCCATGTAAACCCACAGGTGCTATGTCAGACTTATTTTGACCACCAAATGTGAGCCGATCTTTTGCTTTGTGCTTTTCAGGGTATTTTGAATGACTTCATGAAGTTCTCAGCATGTCTATCATCTCAGTATCTTTCTGCAGTGTTGCTCTCTACTGATGAAGGAATTAATCCAGAAACACGAGCCTAGAATTACACAGCACAGGGTGCACCAACAAGGGTGAAATATTAAATACTACTACTGAAGTGTTATCATGCACTGCATTTACCACGATGCATTGGGGAAAATTGAGTACTGGGATGTGAGGCAGTGTGCCCTCACCCTCCTTCTGTTTGAAAAAGCTCCCTTGAGCTACTGAGCTGACAAACTTGTGTTGATGCACCTGTGCCCAGTGAGTGGTACAGTGTCCTGAGAAGACTCTGTGTAGCATTTCCAGCACCCCCAAAATGACTTGTTGCTTTCTACCGATGAAGGAGTGAATCCAGAAACACATGTCTAGAGTTACACAGCATAGGCTGCACCAACAAGGGTGAAACATTGCAGTAAATGTTATAATGCACTGTTTTACCATGATGATGAGCCCTGGGACGTGAGGCAGTGTGCTCCCACCCTCTTTCATAATATGTTTCAACAATCTAGTATCTCTTTCAGGTGATTGTCCTTCATGTACCCGACATCCAGCCAGACATGGCACTATTAGGGTGACATTATTATGCACCTTTGTTTAAGCCAAGTATTTCTCACTGGGGATTTAGAACATATTGTTGTTCGTAACTGAGTTACTAGCAAATATGTAGCATTACCATTCAACATTTCCCTTCATTTATGCGGTATTACTTTAATTTAAGCCTATTCATTGACCTTTATATGTTTCCTAACTTGAAGGATGGCAGCCAACTTACGTACCACGACATCAGTCCTGAGGATGACCATGTCCAATTCCTCATCTGAGGCTGACACAGAAATACCTACCTTCACATTGTCTAAGCAAACTATTCATTAATGCGTACAGAAAAACGGAGAGTTCTTCAAGCTTTGAATTTTAAGACTGGCCACTTCACCATTTGCATTAATTTTTATTTATGATTTGTTGTACCTTACATCCATATAATCATTGCTTTTAAAAAGCACACTCTCTCACAAAGTCTTTCGTTTCTGACTTACTCGACAGTACTGTTCGCTACAGTAGTGCACACATGGCATACATTTACACTTTAAAGAAATATTTAAAATCCAGGCGCAGTTGTTTCCATATGTAACACTGTTTTGCATTATAACAAGCCAGTGCCACTACCATCATAGGACAGCTTCACAACCATCACATGCCAGATAGAGTCATCATATGCATAGTTACAAGTTTAAATATCCTGGCATGACTAGCGCATGTCCATGTATCACCTATTTTACCAAGTTCATTCTCAAACTCATTTTGAGAGTCCCTTTTTAATCTAGGTCAGTATCTTCTGACCATTCACTTGTTTCCTTCACTTTCAGGATGCAAACCCACTTTTATTTCATTAAATCTATCGTATATATAGGACAGGTAGGAGCCTTGGTTATCTGGGGTACACCTTTAACAAATGTATGAAAATCCGGTAGTATTTTCTGGCAGATAGTGTCTTTCGAAACATATAAGGATTAGCATGTGCAAACAGATTTTCATTTGGATTGCCAGATGATGATACTGTCAATTTACAGATTAGGGCTACTAACTCATTCCAAGTGGGTGTGCCCTAATCATCCAGTGACAGATAGAAACTCAATGTCAGATTGGAGATGAAGAGATGGCCAAAGAGGAGGTGGCTGGTGGGGGATCAGCAACAGCTAGGGTAGACTTGCTGGGAAAGAAATAGTCCTGTGAGAATTTGCAGCAGGTACTCGTATTAGTGTGCCCCACTACTCCAGTGTTTCTCTTTGGTCTTGTACAGCTTAATTAGAACATTCTACCAAAAATTAGTGTAATGTTAAAAAAAGTGTTTCAGTTCTTCAGCCAAGGGCTACAATGGGTGTCACGTGTTGCCTCCCTAATTTTTGTCCCCTAGTTATGATTCCGGTACTTAACTTTGAGAGAGGGTATGTATCAGTCAGCATAGCGCTCACGTGTGGCCGCTTACACTCATCAACCTGTCCATGGCTATCCAGGGTGTTCCACACAACATGCATTCAAGATTTAACTTTTGGTAAACATTTAATTGCTGCTCTGTATTGTAGTTTTGCACCAACTAGATTATTTGACACAAAAATATGAATTTTCATTTTCAAGGAGGCCTTTCAGTACATATGTTCTAATATAACTAATCCGCGGGATTTATACAAAATGAATCATAGTAGCCATAGTAGCCATAGTAGCCAGCTACTTGCACTTTCACTCCTTTTGCTATTATATTACTGGAATAATTTTCTCAAGTGGTCCGGCATACCTAATACAACCTCTTTGAGTTAAATTTCCTATGAAAATATACAGAATAAGCTTTTCAACAAAACAGTTTGCCTGGCATGCCACACCCATTACCCAATATAAAGGGTTGGTCTACTACAAAGCGTCAGAACATATTTAGGATAGGTTGATCAAGTATTAACATTATTTTGAACTTGATGGGGAATAACTGGTGGGATCGAGGGTGAGTCCAGTACCGACGCTCAGACTGATGAGAAACGAAGTTCCGCAGCTCTGAATGAAACAGCCAAAGGGTTGGTGCAAAATACCTCAGACACTTACACAATGAAGGTGCAGGTATGCTGCCAAACAGCATCTTGAGGGTGCTGACCAAAAGTTATTGCTGGTTTACACCAGCGTTGCAGAGAGACCAGTCGACCCCAGCCCTGATGAAGTTGCCGGTAAAGTAAATAAGGCAACGAAACATGTCGGTTTTTAAATGAGCAGCGACACAGCTGAGAATAAAGTACCGTATAGCCAGTGTAGTGCTGCTCGGTTTTATTTTCGAGTGATTTGAGTCCTGATCAGGCTCAAATCACCAAATTTGGGTCGACACTTCCTGCTCTTTGTAGATTAGTATACACCATTTCAATACATAGGTTGCCCTGTAGACACTAGTCATTAGGACTATCACGAGGGTTTGAGTGACGCACATTATAAATTTCCTTTCCACCTTTACTGCTTCTGTTTGGGCGGCAGCGACCGATGATGACAACAGGAGGTAGTAGGCGAGTACCTGTCTACATATACCTCGTTGGGGCTGCTTCCGTGAGGCGCTGACGTCCTATCACACCTTCTTTACCTCTTTAACCTTCCTTGGTTTTGATCTGATCACTAGCAGGTTTTTACAGCACTACAGGATGGGGAAACTTTTTAACACTAAGTATCACGTTGTTTTTGCCACCGCCAAGTGACTGCACCCGGTTATAGCGGTCAACAACTCTTTTTATATATATGTGGTAAGAACACCATTGAGTGAGAGCGAGGCAGGCACTACAGACATTGAGTACCTGCGCACTACTTAAGAATTTTTAAATAAATTTGTGTACGGGGTAGGTCTTGTTGTATTTCATGACTTTGAGAGGGGGGCCACCTACCCTTTAACCCCCTAGGCTCCCTTGTTTTGAGGGACATGGCTTCTGCCAGTATTTCTGCAATACTCTCCTAGCAGCAAAAGGCTGGCAGTGGCATTAGAGTTGTGGCAGTAATTGCACGGTAGGGGTGCACTTTCACTTGTATGTTTTTTTATCAGGTATGCTTGTATTAGTGAAGAATAATAAAACTATCCAGTAACGCAATTGCCGAGAATCTTTTGTCTTCTGTAGCATTAAAGCGGTACAAAAGGGGTTGGTGATGGATGGAGCATCAGAACCAATAACACTCACACCCAGTCAACAGATCTGGGTTTGATCCATCACCGTTCTTTAGCCCACTCTGCCACCCCAGTTCAGACATGGCCATATGCAAATCAGTCTGACCCTGTGCCTCATGGGAACAGTCTAGCCCGAACTGCCAAGCCATGCCTTCCCTGGACCGGAAACAAGCTTCCTAGGACCGGTTTCTGGCATTTCAGCCGTCTTCAGCCAGGCTTGCTTGAATCCAGTGGCAAAGTGAGCAAGGGACTCACGTCTGAGCATACCCTGCCAACTTATGGCGAACAAAGCGGTACAAAAGGGGGTGGTGATGGACGGAGCATCAGAACCAATCAAACACTCACACCCAGTCAACAGATCTGGGTTTGATCCATCACCGTTCTTTAGCCCACTCTGCCACCCCAGTTCAGATATGGCCATATGCAAATCAGTCTGACCCTGTGCCTCATGGGAACAGTCCAGCCCAAACTGCCAAGCCATGCCTGTAGCATTAAAGCCATATTCGAATAAGGGGCTTAGCTGTTCTGGGAAGCAACAATCATATAAACCAAATTGCATTCTGTATTTAAAATTCCTAAACCTGACAGTATATTCAGTTCTTCCCAAATAGGCACGTATACGTCCAGCATGGCCACTTTTACTACCATTACTCATCAACAGCTCGAAGAAATGATCAAAAGCAGTCATCCTTCCAGCTCCCCTACTGATGTTTTTCCAGCAGGAAAACATAAACACCTCCAGTTGAATGATGCAGACGCTCTCCCAAGGCATTTTCATGTATCTTCAGAAAACCACAATTGTGAGCTCTTTTTGGAAAAAAGTACGCACTTAATTCTCCTTGCTCTATTACTTACACAAACTGTAGGAAAAACGTATTTTAATACAAGTGCAGCCAAAGCCAATACACAGTTTGATGGACAGCAAGTGGGCTTTCGCCAGAGCATAGTACTGAGGCTGAGGCCAGGGCATAGCACTGAACTGGTAGTACTATGAACCCTATAATATTTGATGTTGCTTGTCGGGAGTAGGAATGCTATCTGCAGCTTTTTATACAGTCGATCCTAATATTCTGTTGTCTACTTTTGAAGAAGTCAGTTTCAGGAGCACAGTTTTCAAGTAGATTAAATCCCTCCTCACGGGTATAAAACAACAGGTAGTTTAATACCTTTTCTATTCAGAAAAAAACACTCCCTGCGAGGTCCAGCAGGGATCTACATTGTCAGTTTTTTTCTTTTTTAATGTTGATTTACAGTCAATGGCATCATCTGTGGGCGGTAACTTTTGCTTATAGGCAGATGATACTCCTATACCCCATTAATGTGAGGAAAAGCAAGCCTGGGCAAGGTCAGCTGCCTCCCACCAGTGTGCTGGCCACAGTTTGCTGTTATGTTATGTTACAGCGTATTTATCGAGCGTCTGTACACCAAAAAGGTTTCATGGCGCTAAAGCCTAAAAGCAGAAGAGACCCTAAACTTAGCCACAAGCCTGTCTGAAGAGCCAGGATTTTAACAGAGTCCTGGAACTCACATAAGAAGTTGTGGCTCTTATATGTGGGGGAATGGAATTCCAAACCTTTGGAGCAATCACGGCATGCCTAGTTCCACCCAATCTCTTCCTGTAAAATGTAGGGGCCTCTGATAGATTTTGGTGGACCGATCTAAGGTTACGTTTAGAAATGTAGTATCAGAATCGAGAAGTCACAAAAATTGGACTTTTGCCGTGTCGAGATTTGAAAATAATACACCCAATTTTAAAAAGGGTCCTCTGAGCAACCGGAAGCCAGTGTAATTGTACCGTCAGAGGTTTAATATGACAGTGTCTAGGCTGGCACCAAACCAGCGTAGCTGCGTGACTGTGAACCAGCGACAGCTTCTGACTCTGTCCCTTTGGAAGCCCCTGATAGAGAGAGTTAGCATAATAATTCCGGGACATGATTAGGGCAATTTTAATCTGAATGATGGCCTCAAGAGTGAAGTATTTCTGAATTATTTTTGTTTTGCAGAGCTGAAAAAAGCAAGACGAAGTCACTGCTCCTATCTGAGACTTCATGAGGAGGTCTTCGTCAACATGAATTCCGAGGTTTTTGACTGCTTTTTTAGGAGTGGGAGGAGCGCCCATCTCCAAAGGCCAAAAGGAAGGGTTCCAACTATGTAGTTATTTTTAATCATCACAATTGAAGTTTTGCCAGAGTTCGCCTTCAACTGATGACTATTCATCCAATCACAGATGAATAACATAGTGCTCTGAAAAAACTCTGCAGATTCCGTTGTATCCCCAATGTTGAAGAACAACTGCATGTCGTCGGCGTAACTGTATATTTTCACTCCTCGCCTCTGTAGAGTGCGAACCAATGGGCGAATATAGAGGTTGACTAAATGGGGGGACAGAGGCGAACCCTGAGGTACTCCACAATTGAGCCTGACCTTAGATGAGCAAAAAGCAGCAAGAGAGACCAACGTGAGAATGGTCTAAGAGAAAGGATTTCATCCAATCTAATGCAGATGCCTGCAGACCTGTGACCATGACACACTCGATTAAAATATGATCTACTGTGTCAAAGGCTGCCAAAAAATCCAAAAGGTCTAATGCCTGGGCCAGTCCTTTGTATGCTGCTTCTCATGTATCATCAACTAAGGAAAGTATTATGGTTTCCAATAGAATGGGCAAGAGCGACACCTGCCTGCTGGGGGTCGAGAAAGAGGAATCACCTAAGAAGGAGCTTCGAAATTAGGCAATGTATGCCTCTAGTATCTTAGCTAAATAAGGAAGTAAGTAGATGGGGAGGTACTTTTTCAAGGCGGAGGGATCTTCACCAACCTTTCTAGAAGTGGGATGACTACCGCCTCCTTAAAAGTGTGAGGGACAATGCCCCGGCTCAAAGATGAATTGTGCAAGGCGATCACTGGATCAGGAAAGTGAGAGAAATTTATTTTTGGGGGATCTGAGGGGGGCAGATATCTTCAGGGGATCCAGATAGTACCTTAGTCATCAGTTTAAAAAGACAGTCATTGGTAATGGCAGGAAAAGCCGTGAATTCTCTAGAATTCATATCTTCCAAGGGAATGGTACTGGTTAAGGAACTAAGAGGAATACTATATTTTATCATCCATTATTCTCTTGATGAAAAAGGAGTTCAGGTCATCACACAGTTCTTGAGTAGGGGCCAATGGAGCATTTAAGCGATCTGAGTTGGAAAGTTCAGTCACCGTATCAAATATTTCTTTGGTTTTGTTTCCAAAGTTCAACATTTTATTTGAAAAGTTGGTAGATTTGGCCTCCCAGATTCATTTCTTATAGGCCTTTAGCCACAGGATAAAGCTATCCTTTCTGTCAGGTGTATATTTTTTCTGCCATTTTTGCTCAGAGTGGCGTAACTGAAACTTTGCTGTCTTTAAGTCTTCTGCATAAAATGTTTAAATTAATGCGGGCCACATGTAGGCAGGCTGAGAGGAGGTGGCGAAGGTCATACAAAGAGTTAGACAGGAAAGAGCTGAAACTAGTGCAGGCTCAGTATAAAGAGACTATCTCCGGGTCCAAAGCACTTTTTTACGCCAAATCGATCCTGCGTGTGCCTAACAGCACAAAAGCTCTCCTCAATATTATAAGGGATCTCTCCAGCCCAGCTTGTACGGGCAATAAAGTGGTCACATCGCAAAAACTCTGCGATGAGATTGCCACCCACTTTAAAGAAAATATCACCAAAATTGTTGGAGGTTTTGATCCAGGTAACGCCAGTTGCCAGGAGGAATTACCTCAGATACTAGCTGAAGAACCTCAGGTAGAAACATCTTTGGAGTATTTTCAACCCCTTACTGAGCAGCTCTTCAACAGCCTTGCTCAAAGTGTATCCTCTGGTTCTCCCCTAGACCCCCTCCCACATAGAATCTGGAAGGATTTTAGGCAAGAATTATTTCCTTGGATGTGGCAGATCTGCTGTCAGTCCTTAGAAGAAGGAGTGGTTCCAGAGGTATGGAAGCAGGCAGTGGTGACCCCCTGCTCAAGAAATCTTCTCTGGACCCAAAAAACCCAGCAAACTTCAGGCCTATATCTCTCTTGCCATACCCAATAAAAATTCTGGAAAAGGCTGTCAGCAAATGTTTGTCATTCTATCTTGAGGATAACCATTTGCTAGACAGGGATCAGTTTGGTTTTCGTCCAGGACATGGAACGGAAACAGCTTTGGCAACCGTACTGGACAACCTGCGAATGCGAGCCGACAATGGTAATCCATCTGTACTAGTGCTACAGGACATGTCGGCCACATTAGACACGGTGAGCCATGTAGTACTGGTGGAAAGACTGGAAAAAATAGGTGTGAAAGGATGAGCTCTGAAGTGGCTGCAATCGTATCAGAGAGACAACAGGTTGTAACCATGACACCGTTCGGCTCTTCTAAGTCTCTGGTACGCCATGGGGTGCAGCAGAGCTCTGCATTAAACCCCATTCTTTTTAACATTTACTGCGTCCTCTGATCCCTATTATCACGTCTTTCGGAATTGACCTGGTCAATTACGCTGACGACACCCAACTGGTGTTCTCCCTGGAAGGGAAGCAAGCGGTGACCATGGACACATTCAGGAATGTATGCGCCAGACCTCAGGAAAAACTCTTTGCAGTTTAATGGGGGAAAAACAGAGGTGGTATATTGTTCTACTGCTAAAATGTCCCAGCACCTGCCGCTAGAGTTCAGACTCACCCCTGGTTATGACCCATTGGCTCCAGTTAAAACTGTGCGTAACTTGGGTGTCCTGGTGGATGACGACCTTCAAATGGAGTCACAGGCTAATAAAACGGTTAGCGTCTGTTTTGCCTTGATAAGAGCGCTTCAGCAGATTCTTCCACTGCTGCCTAACAATGCTAGACCTCTTGTAGTGAGGAGTATAATTCTGAGCAGACTGGACTATTGCAAGTCCCTGTATTTGGGAGCACCACAATTCATTTTGCAGGGGTTGCATAGAATCCAGTCTATAGCAGCAAAGCTGGTGCTAAACAGGCAGTGCAGGTCCTCTATGGCACTGGCCTTGAGGGATCTTCATTGGCTGCCTATTAAGGAAAGAGTCTGTTTTAAGTCTCTATGTATTGTGTTCAAAGCAGTACATGGCAGGGGCCCTGTATCTTTGCAGGAGAAATTTACTTGGTACCAGCCCATGAGACATCTTCGCTCTTCCAGTGCAAATCTGGTAATGACTACCAGATTTAAGAAATCCAGGATGGGAGGCAGAGCATTTGGTATTGCGGCTTCACACCTATGGAATGAGCCACCTCAGAGCATCAGACAAGCCAACTCCCTGCTATGCTTTAGAAAGAGCCTGAAAACCTGGCTGTTCCCAAGGAATGAGCGTAATGTTTCCCACTGATAATCAGGCCTTGATGCTTGTTGATGTCATCTGTCTAAGCCACAGCGCCAGGATACCCATAGGGTGACAGCTCGCGCTATATAAGTTCGACATACAATACAATACAATACTATTTTGATGCTTCATGGCGACGAATTGGCTTAGTTTTTCACTTAGGAGCGAGCAGATTGCTGGATTCTCTGTGCCAGTCGGTTATTGCCTCTTCCAGATCATTGATTCTCAATGTGAGTAGGTAAAGACAGTGCCAAGGAATCAAATAGGCTATCCAGATTCACACGATTCCAGTTTCTGGAAAAAGTGCCAGGGCAGATGGAGTGTTTCCTGGAAGTTATATCATCTATGTCAAATTTAATTAAGTGATGATCCGACCAAGTACATGGGAAGACCTTATGGTGAGTATAGTTAGATTTAGTGACCAGACCTGATCTAAGATGTGGCCTTTGATATGTGTGGCTGTAAACAACTATTGATCAAAGTTCAGACTATTAAGATATTCAGGGCCATATGTAGGTAGCTAAATACCGGTCGGTAATGGCCGAAATTCGGTAAATATCCCGTTACCGATCGGTATTTAGGCATTTGAGATGTAGGAGGCATGATTTAAGGATTCGGTAATTTACCGAATCGGTAAGGGATCGGTAAAATACCGAATCGGTAAAATACAGATTCGGTAAATTACCGAATCCTTAAATCATATGTAGGGAGCACTCAAGTGAGTGAATTTCAGTAGTAAGGATTCGGTATTTAACACCAACTACAGGTTGAGGTTAAATAACGAATACCTTTCAAAAAGCTAAATTTGGCTGCTTTAAAAGTGCCATGTGGCAGACATACATGCCCTTAGGGCATGTATGTGCGCCACATGTGCACACATGCACGAATCAGGGGTGTAGCAGGGTGTCAATGTGACACCCTGCCACCCATGATTATGCTTCCCCTATTACCGATTCGGTATTTACCGAATCGGTAATAGTAAATGGCTTCCCATTCATTCCTATGGGCCTCCAGGCCCATAGGAATGAATGGGAAGGGATGCATTATTACCGATTCGGTAAATACCTATTCATAAATACCGATATTTACCGATTCGGTAATAATTACCGATTGTTTACCTACATACTATTTACCGATTCACAAATACCGAATCGGTAAAATTCGGTATTTGTGAATCGGTAAATATAATTTATCTACATATGGCCCTTAGTGAGATATGAGGAGGTGTGGCCACCGTTTTCCTGATTGACTCAAAAATTAAAATCTCCGAGGAGTAGTATTTTTGCATAGTCAACAACTAAAGCAGATTAGAAATCTGTTAACAGTAGGGGCAACTGAGGCATGAACATCGTAATTTTAGACAGTTGATAAAAACATGGGTTTTTCATCTGTAATTCTCTGTTTGGGTCTCCATAAACGTTTACCCATGCTATGGTTTACCCATACTATGTTTTCTCTTAGAGATAAGAAGCTTTGGCATATGTAGATAGTTATAGTTACAACCTAGTTTCCATAGGAAATCTCAAAATTCTATTTTGAATAACTTTGGCGCCGGTTGACGAATCCTCGCGAAATTTTCAAAACTAACGGGGCGCTCCGCTCAGCTCCTACCCTGAAAGTCTCGGGGGGATTCGTCAAGCAGGGGCCAAGAAAAAAGGGGGTCCCAAAACGCGTTTTCCCCATGCATTTTCCCATAGGACCTTTAGTCGAAGGTACAGCCCTAACGGCTGAACAGAATTACTTGAAATTTGGCAAAGAGGTAGTCCTCAGGTCAGGGATGTGCCTTTTGCATATATGGAGTCAATCTGTTCAGTAGTTCCTGAGAAAATTGCAGTTAAAGTACATAAATATCTATAGCCGCGCACCGTGCGTGCGCGAGCGTAATTCTGATTGGTGGTTACATGTCAGTCAATGTTCGAATCGGTCGAAATCAGGAAGTGTCGGCCGCCATTTTGTTTGTTTTGAGTGCGAGAGTGAAAAAAGAAGGTGGCGAACGTGAAAAGGGGGCAGGGTAGAGAGTTCCTGACCCCTTAGCCTTTGTCAGGGGGTCCCTAAAGGACCACAAAGGCAGAAAAAAACATTTGAATTTTTTTTAAAAAAAATCGCGGGGTGCGCGCACAGTGAAAAACCATTAAAAAAAAAAAATGTAATACGTAGTTTATTGTAAAATAAATATATAAAAAATATAATAATAAATACATAACTTAGCATTTAAAAAAACTTACAAATTCACTGAAAAAAACAAATGTTTCACACACGTTATAGTTAGGAATTAGCATTTAAAAAACCTTGCAAATTCACTTAAAAAACCATAGGTTTCACACATGTTATAGTTAGGTGGACATTTCACTCGTAAAAAACCAATGAAATTCTCCCGTTATAGTTAGTTCAGATAACTATAACTCGCGCGACCGCCACTCTATCAAAAGGATGATGTCATCAGTGATGTCATGAGTGATGCCACTGACCATGTCATGAGTGATGTAATATGTGACGTCATGAGCAGTGGATTGCGGGCGCGCGAGTTATAGTTATCTGAACTAACTATAACAGGGGAATTTCATTGGTTTTTTACAAGTGAAATGTCCACCTAACTATAACATGTGTGAAACCTATGGTTTTGAAAGTGAATATATATATATATATGGATACATATATATATATATATATCACATAACAGAACATATAATGATTAATTACTTAAATGAGTAGTAATTATTAATAATACTTTGCATAATTTCTTCTACTTTTGTTATTATAGCGAACAGAAATTTTCAGTTACAACACAAAAATACTTGAGACCTTTCCGTTCAGCGAGCCACGTAGTCTATTCCATTGCAGGTTCATTGCACCAAGATGTTCTGCAAAATCTATGTTGTCATAGCGGTTGCTTTCTACATCTCCAGCGGCCAACTGGGAAAGTGACTGATTGACAAAATCCACAACCCATTGTTTATGGTTCATTTGCTTCCTTTGTTCCTGCAAAAAAGACCTCAAAATGATTACATGTTATTTAACTTCTGGAGTCAACAAATATTTGCTGAAGGATGCTGCAAATTTAACTTTGAAGTAAATCAAAATGATGTGGCCGGTTAACGACAATGTATGCACCAGTATTCCTGACAAACATTACAGCAAGCAGAAAAAGAAAACTCTGAATGTCACATGCTGACATAAAGTACAGACAGCTCCTTTTGTTAAAACCTGTATGACTTTTTAGCTTTGACAATGATCTTGATCCCACTTTTATGACTCATTTGCTCCTTTAATATCATAGTTCTGTATGTGTAACTTTAAGTAATTATTTTTGTTTAGAGATTCCTCCACCAATTTTGATCTTCCCTCCTTTGTTCAATACTGCATGTCACCATGCATACCTGATCTTGGCGACATTTTAGTTTGGGGCATTAGATGTTCAATGTAAATAAATGGTACCATTCTACTGTCAATATATAGTACACAGATTAGACAGATAAAGAGGACACCTTACAATTGGACATTCGACAATACCAGTAGTGAGGAGGAGGAAACTGTGGAACAACCATCTACTTTTAATCAAAGCAGGGTGAGGTTCACGACAGAGAATAGAAGTAACGAGGACTTGGGTGCCCTTTTGAGGTCTTTTTTAGGCCAGACACAAAAGGGCAACAGGGGCGGGGGGATACAATGGGTGAGAGGCAGAGACAGGACAAACCAACAGCCCGCATGGCAGACTTACTCACCCCGCATCACCCGCAGCAGAGGCAGAACACCGCTCTGAATGTCACTATTACACAACAGGCATCTGATACAGTGAGATTTGAAAACATGGACATAGTAGTGAATCTTTCTGACCCTGGATTATCCTCTGAGGAGTCGCACAAGTTACTTACTTGTGTAACGATATATCTGTAAGAGACATTAGTTTGTGATAGATTCCTTACCTTAGAATCTCCCCAGGCGACTGGATCCGGAAACTTTTCATCAGCAGTACCCCAGCGCGTGGGTAGGCGTCGTTGTGTGGCTCCTCATACGTCGCTGGCATCGTAGCCGCCGAGAAGACGTCGTTGGAGCTACATAGACGCGCCCACGCGCGCTGACATCAGTTCTGTACACAACTTTTCTGCACCAGGAGCGCAGAGCCATGCCAGAGACCGACTGCTGGTGCAATAGAACTACGGCCCTAAAAGGGATGACCTGAACCCTAGAGAACAGTTCACAGAACAGGGAGGATGGGCGGGCGGTAAGGAATCTATCACTAACTAATGTCTCTTACAGATATATCGTTACACAAGTAAGTAACTTGTGCATCTGAAAAAGACACGTTAGTGATAGATTCCTTACCTTAGAATACATACCCAAGCAATATCAAACTTGGTGGTGGGTCTGCGAAGTGAGATTACACTAGAAAGTCATGGAGAACAGAATGGCCAAAGAAGCCGTCTCTCCAGACCTGACTGTCAAGGCAATAGTGCTTAGTGAAAGTATGCAACGAGGTCCAAGTGGCTGCCTGACAGGTGTCTTGCAGGGGCACACCGCGTCCCAATGCTGTAGTAGCTGCTGTCGCCCTTGTAGAATGGGTGCGCAGCCCAACCGGAGGTTCCATTTTAGCCAGAGAGTAACAGGCTTTAATACACAAGACAACCCATAAGGAGATAGTTCGCTTGTGCACTGCCTGGCCTTTTTTGGCACCCACGTAGCCAACAAAGGGCTGGTCATCCACCCGGAACTGTTGTGTGCGGTTAAGATAGAACGAAAGCACACGTTTTGGGTCCTGACGGTGGAGCCTCTCCTCTTCTCTTGAAGGGTGTGGAGGCGGAAAGAAAGTGGGCAGAGTGACAGTTTGCCCGAGATAAAAGCCAGAGACTATTTTTGGTAGAAAGGAGGGACGCGATCAAAGCACAATCCTCGCCAGGAAAGGAGGTTTACAGGAAAGAGCCTGGAGCTCGCTCACCCGCCGAGCGGAGGTGATGGCCACCAGGAAAGCAGTTTTTAAAGTTAATAACCGCAAAGGACAGTTATGAAGAGGCTCAAAGGGAGCGCACATTAAGTATGTGAGAACCAGGTTCAAGTCCCATTGAGGCATCACAAAAGGAATAGGAGGGAAAAGGTGAGTAATGCCTTTGAGAAATCTATTGACAACTGGGGACTTGAAAAGAGAGGGCTGATCAGGCAGCCTAAGAAAGGCTGAAAGAGCAGAAAGGTAGCCCTTGATAGTGCACAGAGAAGAGCCCTGCTGGAACAAAGAGAGAAGGAACAATAGGACCTCAGAAAGAGGGGCAGAACGAGGATCTACAGCTTTTGCTGTGCACCATGCCACAAAATGTTTTCCACCGACAGGCGTATACCGTTTTAGTGGAGGGACGCCTGGCTGCCAGAATCACCTTAGAGACTTCAGGAGGCACGTCAAATGGAATCAGCTATCGCAGCTCAATCGCCACGCAAGGAGGTGGAGGCTGTAAAAGGTTTGGGTGGAGGACCGTCCCCTGGTGCTGCGACAGGAGATCCTCCCGAAGAGGCAGTCGGATCGGGGGATCCACGCTCATACTGAGTAGCTCGGGATACCAAACTGTTCGAGCCTAGTCCGGTGTCACAAGAATGACTTGGGCCCGGTCACGTCTGAGCTTCTTCAGCACTCTGGGCAGAAGTGGTATAGGCGGAAACGCGTACAATAGACCGCAACTCCACTCGTGACGAAAAGCGTCTCCGAGCGAGTGCCGCCTTGGAAACTCCAACGCGCAGAACTGCTGACATTGCGCGTTCTCTTCAGTGGCGAATAGATCTAACCAAGGTTCTCCCCAATGCTGAAAGAGACCTTGTGCCACCTCTGAGTGAAGACGCTATTCGTGATCCAACATGCACCCAAGGCTGAGTTCGTCCGCCCTGGCGTTCAGGGTACCTGCCAGGTGTTGAACCAAGAAGGAAATGCCTTGACGCTCCAGCCACGTCCAGAGACATAGAGCTTCCTGACATAGGGTCCATGACCCCACCCCGCCCAGCTTGTTGCAGTACAACATGGCGTGGTGTTGTCTGTGAACACCTGCCTTACTCTCCCCTTGACAGAGGGAAAGAATGCTTTCAGTGCAAGTAGGATCGCCCTGAGCTCCAAAAGGTTGATATGGAGCTTGGACTCCACAGGAGACTAGAGGCCTCTGATTTCCGCCTCTCCCATGTGGCCGCCCCATCCCAGGAGGGACGCGTCCGTCACTACTGTGTGCTCCAGTTGGGAAAGGGAGAGGGATCTGCCGCTGACCCAACGCTGGTCCGTGAGCCAGCACTGCAAGTGCTATGCAGTGCCCTCCGAGATCTGGACGTAGTCGTACAGGTTTCCCCCAATGCTGCGTCCACTGGAACTTCAGGTCCCACTGCACAGCCCGCATACGCCATATGGCATGATAGATCAGCAGAATGCAGGAGGCCATGAGGCCCAGCAGCATCATGGTCTTCCTGACCGAAACCCAGGACCAGGTCCGAAAGATCGGAATCATAGCCCGCATTTTTCTCGGACTCGCTGTTCGGGAGGATAAACCCGAAACCGCGCCATCTCCAGAACCGCTTCGATGAAGAGGAGCTTCTGAGAGGGAATCAGGTGCGACTTCGGGATGTTGATGGAAAACCCCAGCAAATGCAGGCGGTCGGCCCTAGTCTGGAAGTGGGAGACGACGGCCTGGGGCGAGCCCGCCTTCAACAGCCAGTCCTCGAGATAGGGGAAGACTGAAACCCCTGATCTGTGCAGATGAGCTGCGACCACCGCCATCACTTTCGTGAACACCCGAGGGGCGCTGGTAAGGCCGAAAGGGAGCACGGTGAACTGAAAGTTCTCGTGGCCCACCGTGAACCGTAGGTAATGCCGGAGGGCAGGCAGGATGGGGATATGAAAATAAGCCTCCTGCAAGTCAAACGCTACCAGCCCGTCTTGCGGGTCTAGGGCAGACAAGACCTGAGCAAGCGTGAGCATTTTGAACTTCTCCTTCAGGAGGAAGCGATTGATGTTCCGGAGGTCTAAGATAGGGCGCAGCCCTTTGTCCTTCTTTGGAACCAAGAAGTAGTGGGAGTAACAACCACGAACTACTTCTGGCGTTGGAACGCGCTCGATGGCCCCCTTGGCCAAGAGGGCCGCAACTTCCTGTTGGATAAGTGCCAAGTGATCCCCGACATGCGGTGGTACTGAGATGGCATGGTTGGAGGGGTAGACTCGAAGGGGAGGGAATAGCTCCTTCGGACTATTTGCAGAACCCACCTGTCCGAAGTGATGGTGCACCAGTGTGGGAGGTGATGGCGAATCCTGCTGCCCACTGGCATCCGGTGGGTCTGAAACACTGGACTAGGAAGGTTTTGAGGCGGCGGCGGCAGGAGCAGTGGTGGATTGACCTGCTAGCTGTCCTCGGGACCCACCACGTCGGGTCCCACGTCCGCGGCTGCGCCCTGAGACTGCGACTGCGGCTGCGCAGGCCTGAGCGTCTGTAAGGAACGCGATTGGGTACCTCGACCCTGACCTCGAAAGGAGCGAAAAGTGGACCCTTAGGGAGTGTGTGTGGTGGCGAGACCCAAGGACTGGCCCGTAGCCCGAGAGTCCTTTAAGCATTCCAGGGTGCTATCTGCCTGGTCACCAAAGAGGCGTATGCAATCAAAGGGCATGTAAAAAAAAGTGTTCTGAACAGCCAGTTGTTCTGAGTCAAGCGTAACGGCGGAGCGCCACCGTTGAGGAAAGTGCCCTGCCGAGTGAACTGGCTGTGTCAAGTCCACAATGGATAGTGAATTTAGCAGCATCTCTCCCATCGGTAATGGCCTGGAAGAGAACCACCCGAGCTTCCGCAGGGCACTGAGGCAGCACCTGTGCCACCATGTCCCACACAGAATGTGAATAGCGGCCCAACAGGCACACAGTATTCACCGCCCACAACCCTGAACTGGAAGTGAAAATCTGTTTCCCAAACTGCTCTAGTTTCTTAGATTCCTTGTCCGGAGAGGCAGAAGGGAATGTGCTCGGCGAGGCAGAGGCCTGGACATCCAGAATCTGAGGCATCGGGTGTTGTGTGAGAAAGCTGGGGTCGCCCGGTGCCGGGCCGTGGCAGTGCGCCACACCCTTATCCACAGGAGCCCCTGTGATGGGTTTGTTCCAGGTGCTCAACAGGACGTCGGTAAGTGCGTCGTTGAAGGGCAGCAGCGGCTCCACAGAGGAGGACGCTGGCTGCAGTACCTCAGTCAGGAGATTGGTCGTGATAGGTACAGAAGGGAGCTCAAGGTTAAGAGCCTCAGCCGCCCTACGCAATACTAAAGAAAAAGCCCCAACCTCCTCCGTAGCCACTGAAGAGTGGGACAGTGTACCAGGATGTGGAGAGAACTCCAGATTCACTGGACCTTCCGTATCACCTTCCCATTCTGGCTCATCCTCGCATTGAGCTGCGAGAGGGTCTTCAGAGCCCTCCCAGTACTCCCCTTCGTCCACCGGTTGTTCAAGAGGCTGGTAAGGACGAGGTGCTTGAAGGAATGGGATAGACTCCCCACCCAGAAACGGAACTGGGCGGTAATAGACCAATCCCGGTTCGGCGCCGTCTAGCGCCACATCTGGCGCCGCCCCCGCGCCCGGCGGCGGTGCCGAGGCCGGAGCAGGGGCCAAAGGCGGCGACACAGGGTCAGAACCACCCATCGGGTCCGCAGGGCCCAAAGACGCTCCGGAGGGATCGATGGGCCAAACAAACAGCTCATGGCCGACAGGAAAGCCTGTATTTCGTCCGGAGTCAAGTGCGGGCCTGGAAAGGGCGGGGAGGTCACAGGCAACAACGGAGGCTCCATCGGAGCCATGGGGGAGTGACCGCCCGCCCTCTCCACCGCGTCCCGTGACCAGTGAGGGGTAGACGAACAGCGACGTCGCGTCTTCGACTTCTTATGGCACCGTGACTTACCTGTCCCCGAGTCCGACGAGCGATGGTGACGGCTCCGCGACCGGGCCTTAGACATCCCACGTGAGTGGGACCTCGATCAGCACGGAACCGATTGCCGGACCTCCAATAACTTTCGGGAACGCTCCTGCAAAGATTTCGTCGCCATGGCCCAACAATCAGGGCACGCCTCGGGGTCATGGGCGTACCCCAAGCAGAAGAGACACACATTGTGCGGGTCCACTACCGACATGTTCTGATGGCAGGTCCTATAGGACTTAAACCCGGGCATCCCTACTGCACCAGGAGTCGAGTACTCAAAAAGATAAGAGAAACAAGTTCTCATAAACCAAGTTAAAATATTAACTAGGGGTACCGCTCTCTCTCGGTTCTGCGCTTGCTGGTGCAGAAAAAGAAAGAACTGACGTCAGCGCGCCTTGGCGCGTCTAAGTAGCTCCGACGACGTCATCTCGGCGGCTACGATGCCAGCGACGTACGAGGAGCCACACGACAACGCCTACCGACGCACAGGGGTACTGCTGATGAAAACTTTCCGGATCCAGTCTGACGCCTGGGGATATTCTAAGGTAAGGAATCTATCACTAACGTGTCTCTTTCAGATACATGTATTAAAGCACAAGTTACTACTTGTGTAACAAGATATCTGTAAGAGACATTATTTAGTGATGGATTCCTTACCTTATAATATCCCCAGGCATCAGACTGGATCCGGAAAGTTTTGCTAGCAGTACCCCTGCACGTCAGTAGGTGGTGTCGTGCAGCTCCGCGTCTGTCGCTGGTGTTGTAAGCGCCGAGATGACATCTCGGAGACTACTTAGGTGCCACCCATGCGTGCTGACGTCAGTTCTGTACACGACTTTCCACGCCAGGAACGCAGAGCCATGCAAGAAACTGACCACTGGTGCCAAGAAACTAGGGCCCTCAAAGGGATGACCTTAACCCTAGAAATCAGTTCGCAGAATGGGGAGGAGGGGTGGGGCAGTAAGGAATCTATCACTAACTAATGTCTCTTACAGATATATCGTTACACAAGAAGTAACTTGTGCATCTGAAAGAGACACATTAGTGATAGATTCCTTACCTTAGAATAGATACCCCAGCAATACCAACCCCGGTGGTGGGTCTGCGCATAGATTACACAAGAAAGTCACGGAGAACAGTAGGGCCAATGAAGCCATCTCTCCGGACCTGACTGTCAAGGCAGTAATGCTTGGTAAACGTGTGCAGCGAGGCCCACGTAGCTGCCTGACAAATGTCCTGCAAGGGGACGCCGCGTCCCAAGGCAGTAGCGGCTGCCGTCGCCCTGGTAGAATGGGCATGCAGCCCCACAGGGGGCTTCTTCTAAGCCAACGAGTAACAGGCCTTGATGCAGAGAATGACCCACCGAGAGATGGTCCGCTTGTGCACAGCCCGACTTCTTTTGGCGCCCACGTAGCCAACAAAGAGCTGGTCATCCACCTGGAACTGTCGTGTACGCTGCAGATAGAACGAGAGCGCAAGTTTTGGGTCCAGACGGTGGAGCCTCTCTTCCTCTTTTGAAGGATGCAGAGGCGGAAAGAAGGTGGGCAAAGTGATGGGCTGCCCGATGTGGAAGGGCCTGACAACCTTTGGCAAAAAAGAAGGACGGGTCCTTAAAACCACCTTGTCCGGATGAACAGAAAGGAAAGGAGGTTTGGAAGAAAGAGCCTGGAGCTCACTCACTCTTCTGGCAGAGGTGATAGCTACCAGGAGAGTCATCTTGAGAGTGAGAAGACGCAAAAGACAGGTATGAAGGGGCTCGAAGGGAGCGCACATCAGATATGTCAAGACAAGATTTAAGTCCCATTGAGGCATTATGAGCGGTACGGGAGGAAACGAGTGCGTAATGCCTTTTAGGAAGTGGTTAACAACCGGGGACTTAAAAAGAGAAGGCTGATCTGGAAGCCGTAAAAAGGCAGAGATGGCCGAAAGATAACCGTTGATAGTGCCCAGAGCAGTGCCCTGCTGGGCCAAAGAAAGAAGGAACAGAAGGACCTTGGAAAAAGGGGCAGAAAGGGGATCCACAGCCTTAGCTGTGCACCATGCCACAAACTTGTTCCACCTGGAGGAGTAGTGGAGGGATGCCTGGCTGCCAAAATGACATCACAGACTTCGGGAGGAAGATCGAAAGCTGTCAATTGTCGCTGTTCAATCTCGATGCATGGAGGTGGAGGCTGGGCAGGTTCGGGTGGAGGACCGTCCCCTGCTGCTGCGACAGAAGATCCTCCCCAAGAGGCAGTCATATCAGGGGGTCGATCACCATGCTGAGTAGCTCGGGATACCAGTATCTTTGTGCCCAATACTGAGCCACAAGGATGACTTAGGCCCGGTCGTGCCAAATCTTCTTCAACACTCTGGGGCAGAAGTGGTATAGAGGGAAAGGCGTACAACAGACCGCAACTCCACTTGCGACGAAAAGCGTCGTCGAACGAGTGCCGCCTTGGAAATTCCAATGCGCAGAACTGATGACATTGCGTGTTTTCTTCGGTGGCGAAAAGATCTTACCAAGGCTCTCCCCACTGCTGAAAGATACCTTGCGCCACGTCCGAGTGAAGACGCCATTCGTGATCCATCATGCACCTGCGGCTGAGTTCGTCCGCCCTGGCGTTCAGTGAACCTGCCAGGTGTTGAACCACCAAGGTGATGCCTTTATGTTCCAGCCATGTCCAGAGGCGCAGAGCCTTCTGACATAGGGTCCAGGACCCCACCCCGCCCTGTTTGTTGCAATACCACATGGCGGTGGTGTTGTCCGTGAACACCTGCACCACACTTCCCCGGACAGAGGGAAGGAATGCCTTCAGTGCAAGTCGGATCGCCCGAAGCTCCAAAAGGTTGATATGGAGTCAGGACTCCACCGGAGACCAGAGGCCTCTGATCTCCGCCTCTCCCATATGGCCACCCCATCCCAGGAGGGACGCAACCGTCACCACAGAGTGCTCTGTTTGGGGAAGGGAGAGGGATCTGCCGCTGACCCAACTGCGATTCGTGAGCCACCACTGCAATTGTCGTGCAGTGCCCTCTGAGATCTGTACATGATCGGACAGGTTGCCCTGATGCTGCGCCCATTGGAATTTCAGGTCCCACTGCAGAGCCCGCATATGCCATCTGGCATGTGGCACCAGCAGGATGCAGGAGGCCATCAGGCCCAGAAGCTGGAGCGTAATCCTGACTTGAGACCCGGGATAGGGGCTGAAAAGTCAGAATCATAGCCGGAATATCCCGGGCTCGCGGCTCGGGAGGATAAACCCGAAACAGCGTTGAATCCAGAACCGCTCCGATGAAGGGGAGCTTCTGAGAGGGACTCAGGTGCGACTTCGGCACATTGATGGAGAATCCCAGCAAATGCAGGAGGTCGGCCGCAGTCTGAAGGTGGTTGACGACTGCCTGGGACGAGCCCGCCTTCAGCAACCAGTCGTCGAAGTAAGGGAAGACTGTCACCCCTGACCTGCGCAGGTGAGCTGCGACCACCGCCATCACCTTCATGAACACCCGAGGGGCGCTGGTAAGGCCGAAAGGGAGCAGGGCAAACTGAAAATGCTTCTGGCCTACCGTGAACCGCAGGTAACACTGGTGGGCTGGCAGGACGAGGATGTGAAAATATGGGTCCTGCAAGTCCAACGCTACCATCCAGTCTCCAGGGTCGAGGGCAGCCAAGACCTGAGCCAGAGTCAGCATTTTGAACTTCTCCTTCCGGAGGAAGCGGTTGACGTTCCGGAGATCCAAGATGGGATGCAGACCCCCTTTGTCCTCCTTGGGGACCAGAAAGTAGTGGGAATAACAACCACTCCCTACTTCCGGCTCAGGAATGCACTC
The DNA here is from genome assembly GCF_964204655.1 of Triturus cristatus. Taxonomy (NCBI): domain Eukaryota; kingdom Metazoa; phylum Chordata; class Amphibia; order Caudata; family Salamandridae; genus Triturus; species Triturus cristatus. The sequence goes on along the minus strand of NC_140592.1, from coordinate 803,634,388 downwards.
GATGGCCCCCTTGGCGAAGAGGGCCGTAACTTACTGCTGGAGAGTCACCACGTGTTCCCCTGACATGCAGTGGTACAGAGGTGGCATGGCTGGAAGCAAAGCTCGGAGTAGTAAGGTTTGGAGGTAGAAGCAGCGGGGTGGAGGTGGAATGACCCCCACGTTGATTCCCAGACCCGCCCCTGTGGAAGCCACGGCTGCGCTGAGGCTAGTTCTGCACAGGCTTGCTGAAGGAACGTACCTGGGCGCCTCTGCCGTGGCCACGAAATGAACGAAAACCAGGAGTGGCTGGGCTTTTCGTGAAAAGATCTAAGGACTTGACCGTGGCCCACGAGTCCTTAAAACGCTCCAGAGCACTGTCGGTCTTATCGCCAAACAGGCGAGTGCCATCATAGGGCATGTCCATGAGCGAGCTTTGGACATCTGGCGAGAACCCGGTAGATCTCAGCCAGGCGTGGCGATGCAGCGCCACAATCGTAGAAATCGCCCTACCCAGTGAGTCTGCGGTGTCCAAACCACACCGAATGGCGAACTTAGCCACATCCTTACCTTCGGCAACAGCTTGGAACAGCACAGCATGGGTCTCTTCAGGACACTGAGGCAACACCTGTGCAACCGTATCCCACACCGCATGGGAATAGCGACCCAATAGGACCAGAGCCGGCAGCGATGGACCTTGTGGCGCTGGGGTCGGAGCCAACAGCGCAGGATCCTATGGCGCCGAAGCTGGATCCGCCGGCTGTGCCGGCGGCCCAACAGGATCCTGACTCGGGGCCTGAGGGCGCACCGACAGGAGCCCGACGCCTAAAAAGGTGGTCCATGGTAGCAAGAAATTCTTGCACCTGTGCGTGAGTCGCCGATGGACCCGGGTAAGGTGGGTAGGCCGCGGGACTCTCGAGCTCCGAAGGAGCCACGGGGCAAAGCCCCCGTCCCCATCGTCCGCATCCGAGGACCGACGGGGGGACATCGGAGAGTGAACACGCTTCTTCGACTTCTTTTTGTGACGTCTCTTACCCGAGTCCAAGGGTGATGACTTGGAGCCCGAGGAGCGATGACTGCGGCCCCACGAGCATTCTTCTGGAACGGCCCCTGGACCGGGAACAGCGCAGGGACGAGTGCGGGACCTCCAGCGGCTTCCGGGGCCGCTCCCTCAAGGCCTTTGGGGCCATGGGCCAACAGTCCCGACATGACCGGGAGTCGTGGTCGGTCTCCAGGCAGTAGGGGCAGACATCGTGGGGGTCCGTCACCGACATATTGCGACGGCAGGCCCCACAAGACTTAAATCCAGGCATGCCTATGTGCACCAAGGAAACCAAAATTGTACAGGAGACAAAAGTCTCAAAAAGGGTAGTCAAAAAGTGACTAAGGTACGTGCTCTAACCGGATCTGCGCTTTCTGGCGCGGAAAAAGAAAGAACTGACGTCAGCGTGCATGGGTGGCACCTAAGTAGTCTCCGTGATGTCATCTCTGCGCTTACGTCGCCAGCGACGGACGCGGAGCTGCATGACACCACCTACTGATGCGCAGGGGTTCTGCTAGCAAAACTTTCCGGATCCAGTCTGACGCCTGGGGATATTCTAAGGTAAGGAATCTATCACTAACGTGTCTCTTTCAGATCAAGGGGTTGGGTTTTGTCCCCACTCCTAAGCATGACACCTTCAAATGTTGAGTAGAATTCCAAGAACTTATGAGAAAGATTAGAATCCCAAAAATTGTTGTTAACAAAGGATTAGATCCTCCATCTATATTCTCCACTGATTTGCGCCGCCCCTCTGGGTTTTGTCCACCCAGTGCTCAGGTGGGTCTTGGGGTTTTTGAACAGCGGGTACTGCATGATATTGAGATGTTGGAGCAGTCACAGAGTCAGTCGCAGTTTCATAATATGAGCAGTTCTGATTGGGCAGCAGTTAAGTCATTACAGAATAATGAACTGCTGACCATTAAGTCAGCCGACAAAGGTGGTGTGGTCGTAGTCCTTAATACACAAGACTATGAAACAGGTGTTTTGAGACTTTTGAGAGTACGCACTAATTACCAGCCTTTGGTGCGTGACCCCACATCTGAGTTGCAGGAAATGATCAAGGTCATGGTGGCGGACGCTAATGAGAAAAAATGGATTACATACAAGGAAGCTGACCTCCTTGTTAATAATAGACCGAGGGTCCCAGCTTTTTATATTCTGCCTAAAATTCATAAGGCACAGCGTCCGCCACCGGGCCGTCCGATCGCTTCTGGGATCCAATCTGTATTGGAGCCATTGTCCCAATTTGCAGACTTTTTTCGCAGGGAAGCGGTCATCACCCAAGCGTCCTTTTTAGAGGACACTACTGATCTCCTGAACATTTTGAACACTGGTCTAGGATCCCTCAATGCAGTTTCTGGTAACAAGTGACATCGTATTGTTATACACCAGTATACCCCAGGATGCTACGCTGGTGGCAGCAGCGCGGGCACTTGGGGCGACTGAGTGGTTCTATGACACTCCGCAAACCTTTGCTTTGCAATGCATTGAACCAGCATTGACTAGGAACTACTTTGAGTATAAAGATCAGCTCTACCTCCAGGTGTCGGGAACATCTATGGGGGTGACATTCGCGCCGAGTCTGGCCTGCATTTATGTAGGCTAGTTTGAGGAGAATGTTATCGGCACGCCTCCAACCCCTTCCGGGAAAATATTTCTCTTTGGAAGAGGTTTATTGACGATGTCCTGTGCATCTGGACAGGATCAGAGTAACGTCTTCAAACCTTTTTAACATGGCTAAATGAAGCAGATGAGAGTCTGCGGTTCATATGTACGATTAGCAGGGACTCTGCGGTATATCTCGATGTGGACATTAAGGCGAAAGACAATGGCTGGTTCACGACAGTGCACCAGAAGGCCACCGATAGGAACTCCCTCTTACATTAGCATTCATTCCATCCTCGAGCTTTACGTGACAATCTTCCAGTGGGACAGTTCTTGAGATACCACAGGAACTGTTCCACCACAGTTGACTTCATGGAACAATCTGAAGAATTAGTTACAAAGCTGCGAAATAGGGAGTATCCTAATAAAGTTGTTAAACGGGCGCGCAAACGTGCATTAAATACACCCCGAGAAGCTCTATTAGAGCGCAACATTAGGCAAAAGTAAAAGTGCATACCCGTGGTGACCATGTTCGATCCCCTGTCCACCAAGGTGAGACAGATCATTAGAAAGCATTGTTAAACCAGATTGGTCGCACACTGCTACACCTACCAGGCGTGTTCCCCCAATGAAAATGGTCCCTGAAGGTCAGCGTCGGCGGATACACCTATGCTCGAGTGTGAATGCAAGTATGCGTGGCGTGTGCCATCCCTGGACACGTGTTTCGAGGTAGTTGCCTCTCGTCAGCAGGGAGTAGGAAAATGTGTGGGGTTGCTGTGTAAGCTGCTAAAATCGTTATCAGGTCTAGTACCTCTCATAGCGCGCAGGTGCGTAACCATGAGTCCGTCGACTCCACCGGCTCAAGGGAGCCTGAATATAAAGTTAAACCAGATTGGTCGCACACTGCTACACCTACCAGGCGTGTTCCCCCAATGAAAATGGTCCCTGAAGGTCAGCGTCGGCGGATACACCTATGCTCGAGTGTGAATGCAAGTATGCGTGGCGTGTGCCATCCCTGGACACGTGTTTCGAGGTAGTTGCCTCTCGTCAGCAGGGAGTAGGAAAATGTGTGGGGTTGCTGTGTAAGCTGCTAAAATCGTTATCAGGTCTAGTACCTCTCGTAGCGCGCAGGTGCGTAACCATGAGTCCGTCGACTCCACCGGCTCAAGGGAGCCTGAATATAAAGTTAAACCAGATTGGTCGCACACTGCTACACCTACCAGGCGTGTTCCCCCAATGAAAATGGTCCCTGAAGGTCAGCGTCGGCGGATACACCTATGCTCGAGTGTGAATGCAAGTATGCGTGGCGTGTGCCATCCCTGGACACGTGTTTCGAGGTAGTTGCCTCTCGTCAGCAGGGAGTAGGAAAATGTGTGGGGTTGCTGTGTAAGCTGCTAAAATCGTTATCAGGTCTAGTACCTCTCATAGCGCGCAGGTGCGTAACCATGAGTCCGTCGACTCCACCGGCTCAAGGGAGCCTGAATATAAAGTTAAACCAGATTGGTCGCACACTGCTACACCTACCAGGCGTGTTCCCCCAATGAAAATGGTCCCTGAAGGTCAGCGTCGGCGGATACACCTATGCTCGAGTGTGAATGCAAGTATGCGTGGCGTGTGCCATCCCTGGACACGTGTTTCGAGGTAGTTGCCTCTCGTCAGCAGGGAGTAGGAAAATGTGTGGGGTTGCTGTGTAAGCTGCTAAAATCGTTATCAGGTCTAGTACCTCTCATAGCGCGCAGGTGCGTAACCATGAGTCCGTCGACTCCACCGGCTCAAGGGAGCCTGAATATAAAGTTAAACCAGATTGGTCGCACACTGCTACACCTACCAGGCGTGTTCCCCCAATGAAAATGGTCCCTGAAGGTCAGCGTCGGCGGATACACCTATGCTCGAGTGTGAATGCAAGTATGCGTGGCGTGTGCCATCCCTGGACACGTGTTTCGAGGTAGTTGCCTCTCGTCAGCAGGGAGTAGGAAAATGTGTGGGGTTGCTGTGTAAGCTGCTAAAATCGTTATCAGGTCTAGTACCTCTCATAGCGCGCAGGTGCGTAACCATGAGTCCGTCGACTCCACCGGCTCAAGGGAGCCTGAATATAAAGTTAAACCAGATTGGTCGCACACTGCTACACCTACCAGGCGTGTTCCCCCAATGAAAATGGTCCCTGAAGGTCAGCGTCGGCGGATACACCTATGCTCGAGTGTGAATGCAAGTATGCGTGGCGTGTGCCATCCCTGGACACGTGTTTCGAGGTAGTTGCCTCTCGTCAGCAGGGAGTAGGAAAATGTGTGGGGTTGCTGTGTAAGCTGCTAAAATCGTTATCAGGTCTAGTACCTCTCATAGCGCGCAGGTGCGTAACCATGAGTCCGTCGACTCCACCGGCTCAAGGGAGCCTGAATATAAAGTTAAACCAGATTGGTCGCACACTGCTACACCTACCAGGCGTGTTCCCCCAATGAAAATGGTCCCTGAAGGTCAGCGTCGGCGGATACACCTATGCTCGAGTGTGAATGCAAGTATGCGTGGCGTGTGCCATCCCTGGACACGTGTTTCGAGGTAGTTGCCTCTCGTCAGCAGGGAGTAGGAAAATGTGTGGGGTTGCTGTGTAAGCTGCTAAAATCGTTATCAGGTCTAGTACCTCTCATAGCGCGCAGGTGCGTAACCATGAGTCCGTCGACTCCACCGGCTCAAGGGAGCCTGAATATAAAGTTAAACCAGATTGGTCGCACACTGCTACACCTACCAGGCGTGTTCCCCCAATGAAAATGGTCCCTGAAGGTCAGCGTCGGCGGATACACCTATGCTCGAGTGTGAATGCAAGTATGCGTGGCGTGTGCCATCCCTGGACACGTGTTTCGAGGTAGTTGCCTCTCGTCAGCAGGGAGTAGGAAAATGTGTGGGGTTGCTGTGTAAGCTGCTAAAATCGTTATCAGGTCTAGTACCTCTCATAGCGCGCAGGTGCGTAACCATGAGTCCGTCGACTCCACCGGCTCAAGGGAGCCTGAATATAAAGTTAAACCAGATTGGTCGCACACTGCTACACCTACCAGGCGTGTTCCCCCAATGAAAATGGTCCCTGAAGGTCAGCGTCGGCGGATACACCTATGCTCGAGTGTGAATGCAAGTATGCGTGGCGTGTGCCATCCCTGGACACGTGTTTCGAGGTAGTTGCCTCTCGTCAGCAGGGAGTAGGAAAATGTGTGGGGTTGCTGTGTAAGCTGCTAAAATCGTTATCAGGTCTAGTACCTCTCATAGCGCGCAGGTGCGTAACCATGAGTCCGTCGACTCCACCGGCTCAAGGGAGCCTGAATATAAAGTTAAACCAGATTGGTCGCACACTGCTACACCTACCAGGCGTGTTCCCCCAATGAAAATGGTCCCTGAAGGTCAGCGTCGGCGGATACACCTATGCTCGAGTGTGAATGCAAGTATGCGTGGCGTGTGCCATCCCTGGACACGTGTTTCGAGGTAGTTGCCTCTCGTCAGCAGGGAGTAGGAAAATGTGTGGGGTTGCTGTGTAAGCTGCTAAAATCGTTATCAGGTCTAGTACCTCTCATAGCGCGCAGGTGCGTAACCATGAGTCCGTCGACTCCACCGGGTCAAGGGAGCCTGAATATAAAGTTAAACCAGATTGGTCGCACACTGCTACACCTACCAGGCGTGTTCCCCCAATGAAAATGGTCCCTGAAGGTCAGCGTCGGCGGATACACCTATGCTCGAGTGTGAATGCAAGTATGCGTGGCGTGTGCCATCCCTGGACACGTGTTTCGAGGTAGTTGCCTCTCGTCAGCAGGGAGTAGGAAAATGTGTGGGGTTGCTGTGTAAGCTGCTAAAATCGTTATCAGGTCTAGTAACTCTCATAGCGCGCAGGTGCGTAACCATGAGTCCGTCGACTCCACCGGCTCAAGGGAGCCTGAATATAAAGTTAAACCAGATTGGTCGCACACTGCTACACCTACCAGGCGTGTTCCCCCAATGAAAATGGTCCCTGAAGGTCAGCGTCGGCGGATACACCTATGCCTGAGTGTGAATGCAAGTATGCGTGGCGTGTGCCATCCCTGGACACGTGTTTCGAGGTAGTTGCCTCTCGTCAGCAGGGAGTAGGAAAATGTGTGGGGTTGCTGTGTAAGCTGCTAAAATCGTTATCAGGTCTAGTACCTCTCGTAGCGCGCAGGTGCGTAACCATGAGTCCGTCGACTCCACCGGCTCAAGGGAGCCTGAATATAAAGTTAAACCAGATTGGTCGCACACTGCTACACCTACCAGGCGTGTTCCCCCAATGAAAATGGTCCCTGAAGGTCAGCGTCGGCGGATACACCTATGCTCGAGTGTGAATGCAAGTATGCGTGGCGTGTGCCATCCCTGGACACGTGTTTCGAGGTAGTTGCCTCTCGTCAGCAGGGAGTAGGAAAATGTGTGGGGTTGCTGTGTAAGCTGCTAAAATCGTTATCAGGTCTAGTACCTCTCATAGCGCGCAGGTGCGTAACCATGAGTCCGTCGACTCCACCGGCTCAAGGGAGCCTGAATATAAAGTTAAACCAGATTGGTCGCACACTGCTACACCTACCAGGCGTGTTCCCCCAATGAAAATGGTCCCTGAAGGTCAGCGTCGGCGGATACACCTATGCTCGAGTGTGAATGCAAGTATGCGTGGCGTGTGCCATCCCTGGACACGTGTTTCGAGGTAGTTGCCTCTCGTCAGCAGGGAGTAGGAAAATGTGTGGGGTTGCTGTGTAAGCTGCTAAAATCGTTATCAGGTCTAGTACCTCTCATAGCGCGCAGGTGCGTAACCATGAGTCCGTCGACTCCACCGGCTCAAGGGAGCCTGAATATAAAGTTAAACCAGATTGGTCGCACACTGCTACACCTACCAGGCGTGTTCCCCCAATGAAAATGGTCCCTGAAGGTCAGCGTCGGCGGATACACCTATGCTCGAGTGTGAATGCAAGTATGCGTGGCGTGTGCCATCCCTGGACACGTGTTTCGAGGTAGTTGCCTCTCGTCAGCAGGGAGTAGGAAAATGTGTGGGGTTGCTGTGTAAGCTGCTAAAATCGTTATCAGGTCTAGTACCTCTCATAGCGCGCAGGTGCGTAACCATGAGTCCGTCGACTCCACCGGCTCAAGGGAGCCTGAATATAAAGTTAAACCAGATTGGTCGCACACTGCTACACCTACCAGGCGTGTTCCCCCAATGAAAATGGTCCCTGAAGGTCAGCGTCGGCGGATACACCTATGCTCGCGTGTGAATGCCAGTATGCGTGGCGTGTGCCATCCCTGGACATGTGTTTCGAGGTAGTTGCCTCTCGTCAGCAGGGAGTAGGAAAATGTGTGGGGTTGCTGTGTAAGCTGCTAAAATCGTTATCAGGTCTAGTACCTCTCATAGCGCGCAGGTGCGTAACCATGAGTCCGTCGACTCCACCGGCTCAAGGGAGCCTGAATATAAAGTTAATCCAGATTGGTCGCACACTGCTACACCTAACAGGCGTGTTCCCCCAATGAAAATGGTCCCTGAAGGTCAGCATCGGCGGATACACCTATGCTCGAGTGTGAATGCAAGTATGCGTGGCGTGTGCCATCCCTGGACACGTGTTTCGAGGTAGTTGCCTCTCGTCAGCAGGGAGTAGGAAAATGTGTGGGGTTGCTGTGTAAGCTGCTAAAATCGTTATCAGGTCTAGTACCTCTCATAGCGCGCAGGTGCGTAACCATGAGTCCGTCGACTCCACCGGCTCAAGGGAGCCTGAATATAAAGTTAAACCAGATTGGTCGCACACTGCTACACCTACCAGGCGTGTTCCCCCAATGAAAATGGTCCCTGAAGGTCAGCGTCGGCGGATACACCTATGCTCGAGTGTGAATGCAAGTATGCGTGGCGTGTGCCATCCCTGGACACGTGTTTCGAGGTAGTTGCCTCTCGTCAGCAGGGAGTAGGAAAATGTGTGGGGTTGCTGTGTAAGCTGCTAAAATCGTTATCAGGTCTAGTACCTCTCATAGCGCGCAGGTGCGTAACCATGAGTCCGTCGACTCCACCGGCTCAAGGGAGCCTGAATATAAAGTTAAACCAGATTGGTCGCACACTGCTACACCTACCAGGCGTGTTCCCCCAATGAAAATGGTCCCTGAAGGTCAGCGTCGGCGGATACACCTATGCTCGAGTGTGAATGCAAGTATGCGTGGCGTGTGCCATCCCTGGACACGTGTTTCGAGGTAGTTGCCTCTCGTCAGCAGGGAGTAGGAAAATGTGTGGGGTTGCTGTGTAAGCTGCTAAAATCGTTATCAGGTCTAGTACCTCTCATAGCGCGCAGGTGCGTAACCATGAGTCCGTCGACTCCACCGGCTCAAGGGAGCCTGAATATAAAGTTAAACCAGATTGGTCGCACACTGCTACACCTACCAGGCGTGTTCCCCCAATGAAAATGGTCCCTGAAGGTCAGCGTCGGCGGATACACCTATGCTCGAGTGTGAATGCAAGTATGCGTGGCGTGTGCCATCCCTGGACACGTGTTTCGAGGTAGTTGCCTCTCGTCAGCAGGGAGTAGGAAAATGTGTGGGGTTGCTGTGTAAGCTGCTAAAATCGTTATCAGGTCTAGTACCTCTCATAGCGCGCAGGTGCGTAACCATGAGTCCGTCGACTCCACCGGCTCAAGGGAGCCTGAATATAAAGTTAAACCAGATTGGTCGCACACTGCTACACCTACCAGGCGTGTTCCCCCAATGAAAATGGTCCCTGAAGGTCAGCGTCGGCGGATACACCTATGCTCGAGTGTGAATGCAAGTATGCGTGGCGTGTGCCATCCCTGGACACGTGTTTCGAGGTAGTTGCCTCTCGTCAGCAGGGAGTAGGAAAATGTGTGGGGTTGCTGTGTAAGCTGCTAAAATCGTTATCAGGTCTAGTACCTCTCATAGCGCGCAGGTGCGTAACCATGAGTCCGTCGACTCCACCGGCTCAAGGGAGCCTGAATATAAAGTTAAACCAGATTGGTCGCACACTGCTACACCTACCAGGCGTGTTCCCCCAATGAAAATGGTCCCTGAAGGTCAGCGTCGGCGGATACACCTATGCTCGAGTGTGAATGCAAGTATGCGTGGCGTGTGCCATCCCTGGACACGTGTTTCGAGGTAGTTGCCTCTCGTCAGCAGGGAGTAGGAAAATGTGTGGGGTTGCTGTGTAAGCTGCTAAAATCGTTATCAGGTCTAGTACCTCTCATAGCGCGCAGGTGCGTAACCATGAGTCCGTCGACTCCACCGGCTCAAGGGAGCCTGAATATAAAGTTAAACCAGATTGGTCGCACACTGCTACACCTACCAGGCGTGTTCCCCCAATGAAAATGGTCCCTGAAGGTCAGCGTCGGCGGATACACCTATGCTCGAGTGTGAATGCAAGTATGCGTGGCGTGTGCCATCCCTGGACACGTGTTTCGAGGTAGTTGCCTCTCGTCAGCAGGGAGTAGGAAAATGTGTGGGGTTGCTGTGTAAGCTGCTAAAATCGTTATCAGGTCTAGTACCTCTCATAGCGCGCAGGTGCGTAACCATGAGTCCGTCGACTCCACCGGCTCAAGGGAGCCTGAATATAAAGTTAAACCAGATTGGTCGCACACTGCTACACCTACCAGGCGTGTTCCCCCAATGAAAATGGTCCCTGAAGGTCAGCGTCGGCGGATACACCTATGCTCGAGTGTGAATGCAAGTATGCGTGGCGTGTGCCATCCCTGGACACGTGTTTCGAGGTAGTTGCCTCTCGTCAGCAGGGAGTAGGAAAATGTGTGGGGTTGCTGTGTAAGCTGCTAAAATCGTTATCAGGTCTAGTACCTCTCATAGCGCGCAGGTGCGTAACCATGAGTCCGTCGACTCCACCGGCTCAAGGGAGCCTGAATATAAAGTTAAACCAGATTGGTCGCACACTGCTACACCTACCAGGCGTGTTCCCCCAATGAAAATGGTCCCTGAAGGTCAGCGTCGGCGGATACACCTATGCTCGAGTGTGAATGCAAGTATGCGTGGCGTGTGCCATCCCTGGACACGTGTTTCGAGGTAGTTGCCTCTCGTCAGCAGGGAGTAGGAAAATGTGTGGGGTTGCTGTGTAAGCTGCTAAAATCGTTATCAGGTCTAGTACCTCTCATAGCGCGCAGGTGCGTAACCATGAGTCCGTCGACTCCACCGGCTCAAGGGAGCCTGAATATAAAGTTAAACCAGATTGGTCGCACACTGCTACACCTACCAGGCGTGTTCCCCCAATGAAAATGGTCCCTGAAGGTCAGCGTCGGCGGATACACCTATGCTCGAGTGTGAATGCAAGTATGCGTGGCGTGTGCCATCCCTGGACACGTGTTTCGAGGTAGTTGCCTCTCGTCAGCAGGGAGTAGGAAAATGTGTGGGGTTGCTGTGTAAGCTGCTAAAATCGTTATCAGGTCTAGTACCTCTCATAGCGCGCAGGTGCGTAACCATGAGTCCGTCGACTCCACCGGCTCAAGGGAGCCTGAATATAAAGTTAAACCAGATTGGTCGCACACTGCTTTCATTGGGGGAACACGCCTGGTAGGTGTAGCAGTGTGCGACCAATCTGGTTTAACTTTATATTCAGGCTCCCTTGAGCCGGTGGAGTCGACGGACTCATGGTTACGCACCTGCGCGCTACGAGAGGTACTAGACCTGATAACGATTTTAGCAGCTTACACAGCAACCCCACACATTTTCCTACTCCCTGCTGACGAGAGGCAACTACCTCGAAACACGTGTCCAGGGATGGCACACGCCACGCATACTTGCATTCACACTCGAGCATAGGTGTATCCGCCGACGCTGACCTTCAGGGACCATTTTCATTGGGGGAACACGCCTGGTAGGTGTAGCAGTGTGCGACCAATCTGGTTTAACTTTATATTCAGGCTCCCTTGAGCCGGTGGAGTCGACGGACTCATGGTTACGCACCTGCGCGCTACGAGAGGTACTAGACCTGATAACGATTTTAGCAGCTTACACAGCAACCCCACACATTTTCCTACTCCCTGCTGACGAGAGGCAACTACCTCGAAACACGTGTCCAGGGATGGCACACGCCACGCATACTTGCATTCACACTCGAGCATAGGTGTATCCGCCGACGCTGACCTTCAGGGACCATTTTCATTGGGGGAACACGCCTGGTAGGTGTAGCAGTGTGCGACCAATCTGGTTTAACTTTATATTCAGGCTCCCTTGAGCCGGTGGAGTCGACGGACTCATGGTTACGCACCTGCGCGCTACGAGAGGTACTAGACCTGATAACGATTTTAGCAGCTTACACAGCAACCCCACACATTTTCCTACTCCCTGCTGACGAGAGGCAACTACCTCGAAACACGTGTCCAGGGATGGCACACGCCACGCATACTTGCATTCACACTCGAGCATAGGTGTATCCGCCGACGCTGACCTTCAGGGACCATTTTCATTGGGGGAACACGCCTGGTAGGTGTAGCAGTGTGCGACCAATCTGGTTTAACTTTATATTCAGGCTCCCTTGAGCCGGTGGAGTCGACGGACTCATGGTTACGCACCTGCGCGCTACGAGAGGTACTAGACCTGATAACGATTTTAGCAGCTTACACAGCAACCCCACACATTTTCCTACTCCCTGCTGATGAGAGGCAACTACCTCGAAACACGTGTCCAGGGATGGCACACGCCACGCATACTTGCATTCACACTCGAGCATAGGTGTATCCGCCGACGCTGACCTTCAGGGACCATTTTCATTGGGGGAACACGCCTGGTAGGTGTAGCAGTGTGCGACCAATCTGGTTTAACTTTATATTCAGGCTCCCTTGAGCCGGTGGAGTCGACGGACTCATGGTTACGCACCTGCGCGCTACGAGAGGTACTAGACCTGATAACGATTTTAGCAGCTTACACAGCAACCCCACACATTTTCCTACTCCCTGCTGACGAGAGGCAACTACCTCGAAACACGTGTCCAGGGATGGCACACGCCACGCATACTTGCATTCACACTCGAGCATAGGTGTATCCGCCGACGCTGACCTTCAGGGACCATTTTCATTGGGGGAACACGCCTGGTAGGTGTAGCAGTGTGCGACCAATCTGGTTTAACTTTATATTCAGGCTCCCTTGAGCCGGTGGAGTCGACGGACTCATGGTTACGCACCTGCGCGCTACGAGAGGTACTAGACCTGATAACGATTTTAGCAGCTTACACAGCAACCCCACACATTTTCCTACTCCCTGCTGACGAGAGGCAACTACCTCGAAACACGTGTCCAGGGATGGCACACGCCACGCATACTTGCATTCACACTCGAGCATAGGTGTATCCGCCGACGCTGACCTTCAGGGACCATTTTCATTGGGGGAACACGCCTGGTAGGTGTAGCAGTGTGCGACCAATCTGGTTTAACTTTATATTCAGGCTCCCTTGAGCCGGTGGAGTCGACGGACTCATGGTTACGCACCTGCGCGCTACGAGAGGTACTAGACCTGATAACGATTTTAGCAGCTTACACAGCAACCCCACACATTTTCCTACTCCCTGCTGACGAGAGGCAACTACCTCGAAACACGTGTCCAGGGATGGCACACGCCACGCATACTTGCATTCACACTCGAGCATAGGTGTATCCGCCGACGCTGACCTTCAGGGACCATTTTCATTGGGGGAACACGCCTGGTAGGTGTAGCAGTGTGCGACCAATCTGGTTTAACTTTATATTCAGGCTCCCTTGAGCCGGTGGAGTCGACGGACTCATGGTTACGCACCTGCGCGCTACGAGAGGTACTAGACCTGATAACGATTTTAGCAGCTTACACAGCAACCCCACACATTTTCCTACTCCCTGCTGACGAGAGGCAACTACCTCGAAACACGTGTCCAGGGATGGCACACGCCACGCATACTTGCATTCACACTCAAGCATAGGTGTATCCGCCGACGCTGACCTTCAGGGACCATTTTCATTGGGGGAACACGCCTGGTAGGTGTAGCAGTGTGCGACCAATCTGGTTTAACTTTATATTCAGGCTCCCTTGAGCCGGTGGAGTCGACGGACTCATGGTTACGCACCTGCGCGCTACGAGAGGTACTAGACCTGATAACGATTTTAGCAGCTTACACAGCAACCCCACACATTTTCCTACTCCCTGCTGACGAGAGGCAACTACCTCGAAACACGTGTCCAGGGATGGCACACGCCACGCATACTTGCATTCACACTCGAGCATAGGTGTATCCGCCGACGCTGACCTTCAGGGACCATTTTCATTGGGGGAACACGCCTGGTAGGTGTAGCAGTGTGCGACCAATCTGGTTTAACTTTATATTCAGGCTCCCTTGAGCCGGTGGAGTCGACGGAATCATGGTTACGCACCTGCGCGCTACGAGAGGTACTAGACCTGATAACGATTTTAGCAGCTTACACAGCAACCCCACACATTTTCCTACTCCCTGCTGACGAGAGGCAACTACCTCGAAACACGTGTCCAGGGATGGCACACGCCACGCATACTTGCATTCACACTCGAGCATAGGTGTATCCGCCGACGCTGACCTTCAGGGACCATTTTCATTGGGGGAACACGCCTGGTAGGTGTAGCAGTGTGCGACCAATCTGGTTTAACTTTATATTCAGGCTCCCTTGAGCCGGTGGAGTCGACGGATTCATGGTTACGCACCTGCGCGCTACGAGAGGTACTAGACCTGATAACGATTTTAGCAGCTTACACAGCAACCCCACACATTTTCCTACTCCCTGCTGACGAGAGGCAACTACCTCGAAACACGTGTCCAGGGATGGCACACGCCACGCATACTTGCATTCACACTCGAGCATAGGTGTATCCGCCGACGCTGACCTTCAGGGACCATTTTCATTGGGGGAACACGCCTGGTAGGTGTAGCAGTGTGCGACCAATCTGGTTTAACTTTATATTCAGGCTCCCTTGAGCCGGTGGAGTCGACGGACTCATGGTTACGCACCTGCGCGCTACGAGAGGTACTAGACCTGATAACGATTTTAGCAGCTTACACAGCAACCCCACACATTTTCCTACTCCCTGCTGACGAGAGGCAACTACCTCGAAACACGTGTCCAGGGATGGCACACGCCACGCATACTTGCATTCACACTCGAGCATAGGTGTATCCGCCGACGCTGACCTTCAGGGACCATTTTCATTGGGGGAACACGCCTGGTAGGTGTAGCAGTGTGCGACCAATCTGGTTTAACTTTATATTCAGGCTCCCTTGAGCCGGTGGAGTCGACGGACTCATGGTTACGCACCTGCGCGCTACGAGAGGTACTAGACCTGATAACGATTTTAGCAGCTTACACAGCAACCCCACACATTTTCCTACTCCCTGCTGACGAGAGGCAACTACCTCGAAACACGTGTCCAGGGATGGCACACGCCACGCATACTTGCATTCACACTCGAGCATAGGTGTATCCACCGACGCTGACCTTCAGGGACCATTTTCATTGGGGGAACACGCCTGGTAGGTGTAGCAGTGTGCGACCAATCTGGTTTAACTTCATATTCAGGCTCCCTTGAGCCGGTGGAGTCGACGGACTCATGGTTACGCACCTGCGCGCTACGAGAGGTACTAGACCTGATAACGATTTTAGCAGCTTACACAGCAACCCCACACATTTTCCTACTCCCTGCTGACGAGAGGCAACTACCTCGAAACACGTGTCCAGGGATGGCACACGCCACGCATACTTGCATTCACACTCGAGCATAGGTGTATCCGCCGACGCTGACCTTCAGGGACCATTTTCATTGGGGGAACACGCCTGGTAGGTGTAGCAGTGTGCGACCAATCTGGTTTAACTTTATATTCAGGCTCCCTTGAGCCGGTGGAGTCGACGGACTCATGGTTACGCACCTGCGCGCTACGAGAGGTACTAGACCTGATAACGATTTTAGCAGCTTACACAGCAACCCCACACATTTTCCTACTCCCTGCTGACGAGAGGCAACTACCTCGAAACACGTGTCCAGGGATGGCACACGCCACGCATACTTGCATTCACACTCGAGCATAGGTGTATCCGCCGACGCTGACCTTCAGGGACCATTTTCATTGGGGGAACACACCTGGTAGGTGTAGCAGTGTGCGACCAATCTGGTTTAACTTTATATTCAGGCTCCCTTGAGCCGGTGGAGTCGACGGACTCATGGTTACGCACCTGCGCGCTACGAGAGGTACTAGACCTGATAACGATTTTAGCAGCTTACACAGCAACCCCACACATTTTCCTACTCCCTGCTGACGAGAGGCAACTACCTCGAAACACGTGTCCAGGGATGGCACACGCCACGCATACTTGCATTCACACTCGAGCATAGGTGTATCCGCCGACGCTGACCTTCAGGGACCATTTTCATTGGGGGAACACGCCTGGTAGGTGTAGCAGTGTGCGACCAATCTGGTTTAACTTTATATTCAGGCTCCCTTGAGCCGGTGGAGTCGACGGACTCATGGTTACGCACCTGCGCGCTACGAGAGGTACTAGACCTGATAACGATTTTAGCAGCTTACACAGCAACCCCACACATTTTCCTACTCCCTGCTGACGAGAGGCAACTACCTCGAAACACGTGTCCAGGGATGGCACACGCCACGCATACTTGCATTCACACTCGAGCATAGGTGTATCCGCCGACGCTGACCTTCAGGGACCATTTTCATTGGGGGAACACGCCTGGTAGGTGTAGCAGTGTGCGACCAATCTGGTTTAACTTTATATTCAGGCTCCCTTGAGCCGGTAGAGTCGACGGACTCATGGTTACGCACCTGCGCGCTACGAGAGGTACTAGACCTGATAACGATTTTAGCAGCTTACACAGCAACCCCACACATTTTCCTACTCCCTGCTGACGAGAGGCAACTACCTCGAAACACGTGTCCAGGGATGGCACACGCCACGCATACTTGCATTCACACTCGAGCATAGGTGTATCCGCCGACGCTGACCTTCAGGGACCATTTTCATTGGGGGAACACGCCTGGTAGGTGTAGCAGTGTGCGACCAATCTGGTTTAACTTTATATTCAGGCTCCCTTGAGCCGGTGGAGTCGACGGACTCATGGTTACGCACCTGCGCGCTACGAGAGGTACTAGACCTGATAACGATTTTAGCAGCTTACACAGCAACCCCACACATTTTCCTACTCCCTGCTGACGAGAGGCAACTACCTCGAAACACGTGTCCAGGGATGGCACACGCCACGCATACTTGCATTCACACTCGAGCATAGGTGTATCCGCCGACGCTGACCTTCAGGGACCATTTTCATTGGGGGAACACGCCTGGTAGGTGTAGCAGTGTGCGACCAATCTGGTTTAACTTTATATTCAGGCTCCCTTGAGCCGGTGGAGTCGACGGACTCATGGTTACGCACCTGCGCGCTACGAGAGGTACTAGACCTGATAACGATTTTAGCAGCTTACACAGCAACCCCACACATTTTCCTACTCCCTGCTGACGAGAGGCAACTACCTCGAAACACGTGTCCAGGGATGGCACACGCCACGCATACTTGCATTCACACTCGAGCATAGGTGTATCCGCCGACGCTGACCTTCAGGGACCATTTTCATTGGGGGAACACGCCTGGTAGGTGTAGCAGTGTGCGACCAATCTGGTTTAACTTTATATTCAGGCTCCCTTGAGCCGGTGGAGTCGACGGCCTCATGGTTACGCACCTGCGCGCTACGAGAGGTACTAGACCTGATAACGATTTTAGCAGCTTACACAGCAACCCCACACATTTTCCTACTCCCTGCTGACGAGAGGCAACTACCTCGAAACACGTGTCCAGGGATGGCACACGCCACGCATACTTGCATTCACACTCGAGCATAGGTGTATCCGCCGACGCTGACCTTCAGGGACCATTTTCATTGGGGGAACACGCCTGGTAGGTGTAGCAGTGTGCGACCAATCTGGTTTAACTTTATATTCAGGCTCCCTTGAGCCGGTGGAGTCGACGGACTCATGGTTACGCACCTGCGCGCTACGAGAGGTACTAGACCTGATAACGATTTTAGCAGCTTACACAGCAACCCCACACATTTTCCTACTCCCTGCTGACGAGAGGCAACTACCTCGAAACACGTGTCCAGGGATGGCACACGCCACGCATACTTGCATTCACACTCGAGCATAGGTGTATCCGCCGACGCTGACCTTCAGGGACCATTTTCATTGGGGGAACACGCCTGGTAGGTGTAGCAGTGTGCGACCAATCTGGTTTAACTTTATATTCAGGCTCCCTTGAGCCGGTGGAGTCGACGGACTCATGGTTACGCACCTGCGCGCTACGAGAGGTACTAGACCTGATAACGATTTTAGCAGCTTACACAGCAACCCCACACATTTTCCTACTCCCTGCTGACGAGAGGCAACTACCTCGAAACACGTGTCCAGGGATGGCACACGCCACGCATACTTGCATTCACACTCGAGCATAGGTGTATCCGCCGACGCTGACCTTCAGGGACCATTTTCATTGGGGGAACACGCCTGGTAGGTGTAGCAGTGTGCGACCAATCTGGTTTAACTTTATATTCAGGCTCCCTTGAGCCGGTGGAGTCGACGGACTCATGGTTACGCACCTGCGCGCTACGAGAGGTACTAGACCTGATAACGATTTTAGCAGCTTACACAGCAACCCCACACATTTTCCTACTCCCTGCTGACGAGAGGCAACTACCTCGAAACACGTGTCCAGGGATGGCACACGCCACGCATACTTGCATTCACACTCGAGCATAGGTGTATCCGCCGACGCTGACCTTCAGGGACCATTTTCATTGGGGGAACACGCCTGGTAGGTGTAGCAGTGTGCGACCAATCTGGTTTAACTTTATATTCAGGCTCCCTTGAGCCGGTGGAGTCGACGGACTCATGGTTACGCACCTGCGCGCTACGAGAGGTACTAGACCTGATAACGATTTTAGCAGCTTACACAGCAACCCCACACATTTTCCTACTCCCTGCTGACGAGAGGCAACTACCTCGAAACACGTGTCCAGGGATGGCACACGCCACGCATACTTGCATTCACACTCGAGCATAGGTGTATCCGCCGACGCTGACCTTCAGGGACCATTTTCATTGGGGGAACACGCCTGGTAGGTGTAGCAGTGTGCGACCAATCTGGTTTAACATTAGAAAGCATTGGTCGATACTGGATGTAAGGGAGAGGAAGATGCCGCCCCTAGATTTGCTTTCAGAAGGGCACCCAATGTAAAAGACAAGCTGCTCCATACATGTCCCCTTCCTAAGAAAAAGGAATCCACATTGCTAGCTGGACACTATTCGTGTGGTTGTTGTTCAGTTTGTGAACTTACAGAGACAGCCAAGAGTGTGGTGTTGACAAATGGAAAGGTGTGGCATTTGAATAAGTTCACTAACTGCAACACCACTCATGTTATTTACAGGCTCACATGTCAGTGTAGCCTGCACTATATTGGATTGACATCACGGAAAGTTAAGATCCGTGTGCAGGAACATCTTAGCACCCTTAAAAGCAGGCAAACTCACCACTGGTCTTGTCCAACATTATGGTGAACAAAGTCATCATTTCCGAGATCTGAAGTGGACTGTTCTTGAAAAGGTGGTTGGTAATGCATGCAACATTGATGAGATTCTGGCAAGAAAGGAGGCTAGATAGATTTAAACTGAGAAGGTAGATAGCTATGGCCTGAATGATTCCATTGAGTGGAATAAAGTGAGTAGATAAACAACATTAATCATTCTTTAACTGGGGACCTCTTAGGTGGAGGGGTAGGATCCTTCAGGAGAGGGATTATTGACAGTAGGAGTGGGGATATGTCCCTGCGTAAATATGAAGATTTGCGTTGAGGTTGACATACTGCATTTTGTGGGTTAACAAAGTTTTAGAACTCAGATGATTTTCGACAGTTATTATTTTTAATTTTATGAATACCCTTCTTTCATTCTGATAGTCTGACAAATCTGCACCTTTGACTCACTATGTGATTTTTTTTTTCTATAAATGAAGTTGAGAATACAGATGAGGTTAAAATTTGTGTCTGGACCGTCTAGGCAGTTTGAGGAAAGTGTAGCTGTTCAGGTGTTCAAGTTGGTTGATTGAGGGGAGATAGAAATAAAAATAATTCTTCCCCTCATTGCATGCCTACATTGTGGCTTGGCCCTGATTCAATATGTATATTATTTTTTGATAAATGTGAGTCACATTGGGAGTTACGTTAATGAGGATAACGAATATTGCATCAGAATGTGTGCATTCCTAAGTACCAGCAGGACTTTAGTAATGGCCTCCACAGTACAAGGAAAAAACGCCCAAGCCATAGAGGAATTAGCATCCGGGGCTTAGAATTCCGGGGGCGTGACCTCCGAGCTCTGGATAAACATACGCTTGCGTCCCGCTAAAGATTATCGGGATGGAGCACTGAGCGAGTACACACACCGCGGATGCGGTAAGATAGAAAGAGAGAACCCACTGAGTTGTATTGAGAAGGGAATACGGGATGTTGTGATACGGGGCACCACCGTTGAGGCACGGGGCATCTTCTTTGATTTGTATCTGCCCAAGTTGGAAAGAGGGCGTCTGAATATTATCGGCTCAGCGTGGCGTATACGTGCATTTATTGAGACGGATTATGGGCGCTAGTCGGGGAGGTAAATGATTGCCTCACTTAAAAGAATAACTGCAATAATAGTGATTTGATGAGCACGGTATAAATAATCAGTTATCCGGGCAGAATGTGCTGTTGACATACGAGGGCACTAGAGTTAGAGGGAAATTACCTATAGCAGGGTAAGAACTTCAATGTATGGCCTGTCATGATTTTAGGTGAGACTGACGTTGGCAGTTACATTGGGACCGCAGCCTTTTGGTGCGGAGTACCTGGAGGTGGTGTGCAGGTACGAAGGACTACAGCAGCCACGCAGTAATTGTATATTACACATTTTCATATACAATTGGAGTAAGCTCTAGCTTAGAGATGTTTTTATTTACACTTGGCACATTGTCTATTGCAATTTGTTTTTGTCATGTTACCACAGGTTCGAGTGACACTTAAGCGAGGTGGTGAATGGTCCCATACTAGCCCTGATGAAGTTGCCAGAATGATAGTAGGCAACGTAACATGTTGGCCTATATTTGTGTGAATGGCCAAATAGATGCCGTTTTTACCTGAGGATGCCTACTGCATTGAATACAATTTTCTGCGCAAATAAGCGGTACCTCCTTTTAATTGAGGATTGCATCACCTCAATTTATTGTTTCTTGGGACCTAGGGGGCACTCCGTGATTTTTGAACTGTTAGTGCTGTCTTTTCTACTCACTTTGCTCGTTTTGATTTCTCACCTTGGAGGAATCTTTTCACCTTCACTTTTTCTTTCGTGTGGAAAGTTACCGATGATGATAAGTGTGGGCATACTAGTAAATATATGCCAGCAGCCCCCTTGAGGTGCTTTCCCACTCTTTCAAACATTTTTCGCACAAGGTCTTTGTGGTGGTATTTGCACTTCTTTTTAAAGGTTTAGTGTGTACTGAGGTACATGATGATGTGTAGTGAAAATTGTGAACAGTAGGACATACGGGCAAGTAACTATTTTACTGTCCTGTCAGGGTAGCTTTTTGAAGAATATGTACCCCATGTCCTTTGAACTATAATATACTGTTCCTAGTACGTCAGGTCTTGTTGAGATATAATATATAGTACCAACCCGGTGTCATGTCAGCTTTCAGTACTGTTTGGTGTCTCTTAATTCTGTATTTCCAAAATACTGTTTGGTACATTTAGTGAATATGACACAATACTGGATTACCCTCTGGTTATTAGCATGTTAAAGAAAAGTCTGTGATGGGGTCATTTAATCTATTGCTTTCTCACTCGTATTGAAATCTGAAAGAAACATCTTTGATTTTGCCAATATGGTTTGGTCCATGGCGGATCTATTTACCTCCTCCAAGTCGTGACTGCAAATCGGACAATTCAAGTATGTAGCCCCTTCTATATATTATGCAGAGGGTCAGACAACCTACCCATTCATTCCATGAAAGCTCTGACATTTTTCTAGAATAGGAAAGAGTCACTGATCTCTCATTGCCTCTGGCTGTTTCAGGATCAGTTTGGGTTGGTCTACATAAATGTACCCTTTCTGGGATCAATGATCCAAACACATTGCTTCCTCTTGGTATAACTATACCTCTTCCAATTAACATAACTCAACCTTCCCTCCCTGTTGAACCATACTTGGAGAAAATGGGGCAATTTCTCAGGAAGAGTAATGTAGCACACATTAACTGGTTTGATATGGTGAGTCAGGAGATTTTTTGAAATGTTGGATAAACAACAATATGAGCCCTTAGGGCCTGATTTAAAGTTCGGCAGCTGAAATACTATAAACATGATGGATTCCTCGTCTGCCGTATTACAAGTGAATTATATCCAATGGCACTTGTAATTTGGCAAATAGGATATCTGTCACGTTTATGACGGAGTATACCATCCCCCAAACACTAAATCAGGCCCTTAGTGTGGATAGGTTAAGGGTGCCCCTCCAACCAATGCAAAGCTCAATAAAAGATGTGAAAGACCTTCATTAGGGTTCTCCATTAGAAAAAAAGGTCCTCTGGGACAGTTGACCAGCTGGGAGATTCCTGTAAACAACACAAGGGGACAATGTTTACAGGACACCCGGATACCAGAACAATCTGCTTGTACTTATCAAAGGAATGTAAGGGGTAGACGAGGAAGTTGAGACACACATACATGCACTCAAAAGGCATGGCAGGTTTCATGTTTATGTTAAGAGAAGATATAGTGTGAGTCTGCATTGAAAGCTGCAAAATGTGAGCCTGCCATGGAAGCTGCAATTCTTGAGCCATACCAGCACCTTTCACAAAGGGAGAGGACAAAGAAACAGCAGGAGTTTGAGCTGAATTTCCACTTTAGGGAGAGAAAGGAATCTCGTCATTATAAAAACACATGGACAGGCCTAGCAGCTGGATGCCCTTATGCCATTTTGGAATATTCCAAAAATACTGTTTTCTGCTGATGTTTGATGTTTTGTGAGACAAAATGCTGAAAATTCGTAAAAGCAAAACAGGGAATCCTAGCAGGGATATACGAAAAGCCCATCCACTAACCACTGGTAAGTTATTCCAGTATCTTTGAACTCTACAACCTAGAAGTCAGAACACTTCCTATACTTTTGAGAAGCTAAAGATAAGAAGATTGTCTGCTTTCCTGAGGATGGGCTGTGGCCTTGGATCCTGCATCCTCTTAAACCCAAAGCTCTCTCTGTAAGTTGTTTGCAAAGGGGCGGGGAACCAAGCCTTCTAATGTACACAGGGGAATTGAGGACAAGATAGGCATTTTGAAAAATGGAGGGGAGCCCTTCCTAAATTGAGTGGTTGCCCCTGATATCAGGATAAGTTTGCTTGGTCACCTCTAAAGCTCCACACTTCCAGAGGCAGCTTTTAGAGTACGAGGGTACAATATTCTGTTGGGGCCGTATTTTGTGGCTGTGGCCATGAAGTGGATGAGTATAGTAGTCCACCTCTTCCTCGAATCTTTGGCTTGGGCATTCTGGAAGTTTCCCTGGCAGTATGAGCCCATTTTGAGCACCAGGTCTGAAGAGAAGCATCTTTTGCTACCAGTTCTTGGGGGGGGAGGGAGGTGCCAGTGGGGGTGATATTTTCTTACATGAAAGTTTGAAAACAAAGACATTTACTGCTGGAAGTGAGAAAGACTGCCTTTGGACATAAGGTATTTACCTAATAAACAAAGATAATTGTGTTTGAGATCATTCTTGGTAAGGGGATGCATTTTGGTTTTCTCAGTGCTAAAAGGCAATGCACTGCTGCCTTCTCAGTTTTGAACAGCAAAAACGTTTTAGAACATTATTTTCTATGGATGGTTTTTGCCTTATACCTGACATCTTTTAGGAATTATTATTGTTTTGGGGTCATTTTAATCATGAAATGTTAATTTGTTTTAGTGAATTTGATTTAGAGTGTTATCTATTTATTTGTTTCTCTATGAATGCCCCAACAGATGTATTTTGGTTAACATGAAACACTCTTTTCTGAAAAGGAATTGCGGACACATGTAATCAATAAAAGACACTGAACCTCACATCCCTCACATCCAAAACACCCTTCATATAAAACAACGAACTGATTTATAGAGAATTATGCCTATGACTTCTTCAGTTGCTCCACAGTACATGACACATAACAATAGCCCTATATCTAGCTATGAGTCACTTGAAAGCTTTCTCTGCTATTTCGGGTCCCAGTGGAGCTGACACATGAAGAACTCAAAGGTGTTCCTTTGCTGATCAATCAAAAATACTGTTGGACTGATTCCGAGAAAGGTCTATAGTCACACAAAGTAAAAATGCAAATGTACTTTGGTGATACAGATTTTGAACGTAGTGTTAGCGATACCTGATTGGGTGGTCAAGAAGAGTGCAAGTGCATCTACAGAGGTTCTAAAAATGCCTTCTTGACTCCAGGTAAAATGAATATACTAAACACATGGACTGATTTGGACACAATTGTAGTATTCTGCTATATCTGGCTTTTATTAACTCAGTGTCTTTTATTCTTCCGCAATTATTCCCTTTTTAGCCATATTTGTCTTTCAACTTTTTTTTTCATTGTAAGTTATGAGGCTTCGTTCTTCCAGACTTGATTTGACTGTTTTATGTGTACAGCCACAATCTGCACCTGAAACATCTCTGAGCATTAGTACCTTTCGAAATCACTTCTCTTTAGATTGACGTTGTCTAAATCTTTCTTTCTTTCCAAATTGTTATTTTGTTCAAGGCACTGAACATGTACTTAAGGGAGAAACGCCAGCCAACAAGTATCACAGCATGGTTTCTTTTAAATTAGCTGAAGCTTTTTCCAGTAGCCACATAAGCGTTCAACGGAAAAATGCTGTACTTTACATCCGTCAACAAAAACATTATGTTTTCCAATTGTGTTTCCTTACCAGCTGCTGGAGTTAAAAACATCCTATCAGAAAAGAACGTCTTTTCATTGTAGAAATGTAACATGCTATGTGCCACGAAAAAGTAACTAGAAACAGCTGGGTATCTTTTAAGTGTCAAGGTTTCTCATGAATAATATTAGGCCAATACCCACTTTTTCCATATCCCTAGTGCAGGATCATATGCACTGACAGCGCTTCAAAGTTTCAAACTACATCTACAAAGAAACAACATTTTTGAAACCCAGATTATAATGGTTATTCAACAAATATACTTATACTTGAAGTTAGCTTTCACTTGCCAAGTTCTGCCATAATTGACTAACAACTTTAACCTGACATTTTATCTTTTTTTTATCCAGAAACATGACTGAGGCCAAAGTGATGGTGATCCTGAACTGTTAGAAAGATGAGGACAAAAATGGAATTCCGGTAATTGGATAGATTTATCAAATGCTGGTGGCCCTGCCTGCACTATTAGCAGATCAGCAATAGCACACTGAGCAAACTGGCACTAACTTTAACTAATCTCTTCATGGCCTAACCAAAATAGGCCTACGGTCAGGATTAATAGGAACACAAGAGACAATAATCATGCTGTTGACCATAAATGGATGGAAAAATTGAATTTCGGATGAAGATGAACAGTCATATTGTCGCATTCTATTATCATTGTATACTCTAGCAACCCATTCCTCTCAACTCCTTAAAATATTACTATAGAGATTTGTGGTGCTTGGTCAAGAAGAGAGAGAGAGAGAGAGATCACAGTCCAGTATTTGATCTAGAGGTGTTACTGAGCTCTCACAACACACAAAGAACCTCAACCACCAGAATTATCAGAATTATTTAAAGAATCCTTAGCTCACCCTTAGTAGATTGGTTCAAATAGCAAGGCTTTCCTCAGATAAAGTGTGTAGTAGGTACACAACAAACAATAATACAGTTAAGATAGTAGAAGTTTTAAGGGATGTCAATACACAGTGCACACACTGGCATTAAAAAGTCTAATGGCAATTCCAAAATGTTAATCTGATCTAAAACCAAAGGTGATTGAAGGTTTCGAGTTTCTGACTTGAAGTGGCATCTATATTAAGGAAGCTCTTCTGAGACTTGTGAAGTATGGGTCTAGGAGCTGTTGGTCATTGATTAAATTCTTGGTCTCCTTTAGAATCTGTAAAGCAGGTGCCTTTTGGCTAGTATGGCTAGACTTGGGTTGTGCAGGGTTGGATAGGGCTAGAAAGGTAATGCGCTTGATGTTTCAAATTCCAGGGATGTGCTGTAAAAATCTCCAGTACAATTGCAGGGTTCATTGTAGCTTTTTGACTGAATCAAACCCCTTCTAATAGACTCACCAGCTCCCTTGGGATACAGGCTTTTCTCAACCTCTTGTGCACTGCATTGAGTACGTTTTTAAAAGGCAGTGGAGCACTGAAGAGGGTCATAGGCATTCGGGCTCTTTACAGCGAGGTCCTCCCAGGCATGACTGAACCTTGTAGCAGGCAAACTTGTTAGCACCTAAGCCCACAGCTTTCTTGGAGCAACTTCCTCTAGTTGGCAGGATCTTCTCAGGAAATGGGTCTAATGTCCCTG
This sequence comes from Triturus cristatus, assembly GCF_964204655.1. Classification (NCBI taxonomy): domain Eukaryota; kingdom Metazoa; phylum Chordata; class Amphibia; order Caudata; family Salamandridae; genus Triturus; species Triturus cristatus. The sequence goes on along the minus strand of NC_140592.1, from coordinate 803,608,178 downwards.
TGGATCACAAGACAGGAAACTTCAATGTGTGCTGGATGAAAAGATTATTTAAAAAGTTTCAATCAGAGCAGGGCTTCATTGCCACCTCCATTTTGTTCAGGAAGCAGCAGCCGTGATGGGTGCCTCAGCCAACAGGGACTTACCTGTGCCATAGTCTAAGAGAAGGGTCCCTACACACTGCAAGTGCCTTTGTAGATAGAGTCAAGTCCATCCAAATTGTGGTCACGCTGTTCTCTGCAATCTGCAGTCGCTATGGCAGAAGGCAGCTCCTCACTCCATGGTACTGTGGTTTTGTTTTCTGTTTGTTGGTATGCAAAATGTGTGTCATGGGAACCCCCGGGCTCTGGAGTGAGGCAAATCAATTTTTAGCCACTGTAGACGATTGCTGTGATCTCCATGGTGTTCTCTGGCTTTGAGGTAGGGTTACTCACAGGAACTTGGCAATGGTTTGTGGGTGGTTTGCCATATCTTCTTACCAAGCTGTCGTTTTCATTTCAGTGCAAGATTCCGTTTAGGGATTTGGTGAGGGAAGTTCTCTTGATGGATTCAGGAAACTGATACAAGATGTCATCCTTTATTCACTTCCTATATTCAATTTCCTTTATCAGCTCATGAACTATTGTATATCTGCACTTGGAGTGTAGCGACTCCACTTAAACTGACAGCTGGTCGCTCACTTCAGATTCTATTTCACTGAGTCAATAAGGTACATCAGTCCTTTGCTCTCTTAGCCTGTTTGAACTTGTAAATTATTCATTCAGTAATATCCAGTTTCGTCCATCTGAGATTGCTTGTTATTAGCAGTCGGCTTCTCTTTACACCCTTTGCACCTGTATTAACTCTAGAGGATGGAGCAATTAAACAGGAGGTCTTTTCTAAGTGAAAAGAAACCTAAACATGCACCAACAAGAAGACTAGCCTGTGACAGTCAGAAACAACTCATAAAGACTTACATGTGGTAAGGAATATTTCCATATGGATAAGAAGGATTTTTTTTTTGTTTCAAACAGATTCCCCGTGCAATAAAGTGAGGACTGGGTTTTAACCCTTTCACAGCCCTTACGGTGTGTAAATATGCTACAAACTTCATTGACATCCATAGAAACCTTGGCAGTGAAAAGGTTAAATGATAAACTAGTCTGCTATTGGTAGGAAACCCTAAACTAGTCATAATAAAACTAATCACAGACACCCGCTTTCATATTTTCATCATAGAGATGCACTTTGTGTTCTAGGAAGGTGGTTTGAGGCATAAAATCCTTCCCAGAGTTCCCTGCAACTAAAACCCTTAATTGTGAAAAGTGTTTGTTTCAGTGTGCACAGACCTCCTTTGTATCATGCTTCACCCAGTGAATCCAGGACAGGCCTCTAAACTACAAAAGCTGCTCTTCAAGCAAACTAGTGCACAAGGAACACCAGAGACAAAGGACACCAGTAAGACTTTGATAGCATGTACCTCAAAAGAAGAAGGGTATGGCCATACATATTAAGTCAAATATGTGGCTATGCCATTTAATGGCAGCTCTTCCCTCACTGCTTTGTGTGAGAGCACTTGGAAGCGGCTGCTGGACGGAACAGTAATTTCGAATAGTGAGAGCTCCGAGACAGAAATGTATGTGACATGGCAATACAGAATATTTCTCATATCTCATTACTGCTTGAAGCATACATGATAACTGGAATCTAACTTCACCATTAGTCCTGGGCCAGATCAGGTTATCTGTAAACTGCAAAGTGGGCTCTAATCACATTTCCACAAAGATTACACATTAAACATTGCATTACATTTTAAATAGTGAGGACCACATCTCTGGAGCTGTGGATGACAGCAGCACATGGAGTTTAAAATCAACGATATGATGATAAAATGGGTAGGACTAATGCATCCTCCTATATAGCATTATACAGCTGAATGATTAGTATCTGCTAGGACAATGGGTGCACAGACTGCTTTCTTACATAAGGTTCTGGTATGACCTTTCGTCAAAAATAAAACACACATCCTTTAAACAGATTAATTTACGGATGGGCCTACGCAGCAGTCTGCAGTCACAGTAAAAGTCAAAACAACAGAAGTCCAGAGCAAAGAAAACAAGAACATACAAAAAAGCTTTCCTACCATAACATTCTGCACTTAATGTGTGTTGCCATAGGAACAAATTCACCTGAGATCTCCCAATTTAGTACTAAGCCGAGAAACCCTGTTGATGCCTTCACTGCCTCTTGCATAGAGTTGCACAAGGTTTATCGCACTAAGGAGAATCCTTCTGATTACCACCAATGTATCTCACCTTGGAACTTGATTTGGAACTATGCTGTTAGCTCTAGCCTTGTAGATATAATTCCACAAAGCAAAGCAAAATAGAAATGAATACGGTTTCAGCAGGTATTTGTAAATAGGGTAGTCTTGTGAGAACATGGAATCAGTAAGGTTTCAGAATATCTAACATACCATAAAGAACAAGTTACTTACCTTCGGTAATGATATATCTGCAAGAAACATAGGTTAGTTATAGATTCCTTACCTTAGAATTACCCCCAGGCGTCAGACTGGATCCGGAAAGTTTTTTGTCAGCAGTACCCCTGAACGTCAGAAGGTGGGTTTGGTCGACTCCGCGTTCGTCATTGGCATCGCAGTAGCTACATAATGCCACCCTCGCGTTCTGACGTCAGGTCTGTACACAGCTTTCCACACCAGAAGCACAGAGCCATGCAAGACACTGACCACTGGTGCACAAAACTAGGGCCCTTGAAAGAAGTCCTTAACCCTAGAAGTCAGTTCGCAGAATGGGGAGGATGGGTGGGGCGGTAAGGAATCTATAACTAACCTATGTTTCTTACAGATATATAGTTACCGAAGGTAAGTAACTTGTTCATTTGAAAGAAACAGTTAGTTATAGTTTCCTTACCTTAGAATAGATACCCTAGCAATACACAATATGACCCATCTGGAAATAGTCCATTTGTGCACAGCCCAACCTTTTTTGGCGCCCACATAGCCAACAAAGAGCTGGTCATCCACCTGGAATTGTTTTGTGCGATCCAAATAAAAGGAAAGTGCACGCTTTGGATCTAGACAGTGGAGCCTCTCTTCTTCTTTGGATGGATGCAGAGGCGGGAAAAGGTAGGCAAAGTGATGGTCTGTCCAATATGGAAAGGAGGAACCACTTTGGAAAGGAAGGATGAGTTCGAAGGACAACCTTGTCTGGATGAACAGTCAGAAAAGGAGGCTTAGAAGAAAGTGCTTGGAGCTCACTCACCCTGCACTCAGAGGTGATGACCACCAGAAAGGCACTTTTTAAGGTTAGAATCCTGAGTGGACAGTTACGTAGCGGCTCAAAGGGAGCGCATATAAGATATGTAAGAACCAAGTTCAAGTCCCACTGAGGCATTACGAAGGGACCAGGAGGAAAAAGATGTTTAATGCCTTTAAGGAAGCGATTTACAACAGGGGACTTGAAAAGAGAAGGCTGATCAGGAAGCTTAAGAAAGGTTGCGATGGCCGTGAGGTAGCCCTTTAGACTGCCCAGAGCAGAGCCCTGCTGGGCAAAAGAAAGGAGGAACAAGAGGCCCTCAGAAAGAGGGGCGGAAAGGGGATCCACAGCCTCTGTTGTGCACCATGCCACAAATTTGTTCTATCTGCAGGCGGACCCTCTTAGTGGAGGGACGCCTGGCTGCCAAGATAACATCACAGACTTCAGGAGGCATGTCAAATAACGTCAATTGCAGCCGCTCAATCTCCACACAAGGAGGTGGAGTCTGGACAGGTTTGGGTGGAGGACTGTCCCCTTCTGCTGCGACAGAAGATCCACCCGAAGAGGAAGTCGCATCGGAGGATTGATGGCCACGTGCAGCAGCTCAGGATACGAGACTCTTTGTGCCAAATCCGGAGCCACAAGAATGACTTGGGCTCGGTCGTTCTTGATCTTCTTCAGCACTCTGGGCAGAAGTGGTATAGGCGGAAAGGCATATAGAAGACTGCAACTCCACTCGTGACTAAAAGCGTTGCCTAGCGAGTGCCGCCTTGAAAATTCCAACATGCAGAATTGATGACATTGCACGTTCTCTTCGGTGGCAAATAGATCTTACCAAGGCTCTCCCCACTGTTGAAAGAGACCTTGAACCAGGTCCGAGTGAAGACTCCATTCGTGATCTATTATGCACCTGGGGCTGAGTTTGTCCGCCCTGCCGTACAGAGAACCTGCCAGTTGTTGAACCACCAGGGATATGCTCTGATGTTCCAGCCATGTCCAGAAGCGGAGGGCCTCTTGACATAGGGTCCACGACCACACCTGCCTTGTTTGTTGCAGTAACTCATGGCGGTGGTGTTGTCCGTGAACACCTGCTCTACTCTTCCCCGGACAGAGGGAAGGAATGCTTTGAGTGCAAGACGAATCACCTGAAGCTCCAGAGGTTGATGTGGAGCCCAGACTCCGACGGAGGCCTCTGATCTCCACCTCCCCCATGTGGCCGCCCCATCCCAGAAGTGATACATCGGTCACCACTGTGAATTCTGGTTGGTTCTGCCGTCGACCCAATCCTGGTTTGTTAGCCACCACTGCAATTGGTGTGCAGTGCCCTTCGAGATCTGGACACAATCTGACAGGTTGCCCTGATGTTGTACCCACTGGAACTTCAGGTCTCACTGCAGAGCCATCTGGCACGGTCCACCAGCAGGATGCAGGAGGCCATCAGGCCCAGTAGCCTCAAAGTCATGGAGAACCCCAGCGAATGCAGGAGGTCGGCCGTAGTCTGGAGCTGGGAGACAACAGCCCCCCCTTCCACAGCCAGTCATCGAGATAGGTGAAGACTGGAACCCCTGATTTGCGCAGATGAGCTGCGATCACCACCATCACTTTCTTGAACACCCGAGGGGCGCTGGTAAGGCCAAAGGGGAGCACGGTAAACTGAAAGTGCTTGTGGCCTACCGTAAACCGCAGGTAACACTGGTGGGGCCGCAGGAAGGGGATGTGAAAATAAGGGCCCTGCAAGTCCAACGCTACTATCCAGTCTCAAGGGTCGAGGGCAGACAGGACCTGAGCTAGCGTCAACTTTTTGAACATCTCCTTCCAGAGGAAGCGGTTGACGTTCCTGAGATCCAAGATAGGACGCAGGCCTTTGTTCTTCTTGGGCACCAGAAAGTAGTGGGAATAGCAACCACGACCTACTTCTGGGACAGGAACTCGCTTGATAGCTCCCTTGGTCAAGACTGCTGAAACTTCCTGCTGGAGAAGGGCCAGATGATCCTCCGACATGCGATGGCACTGAGGTGGCATAGCGGGAGGGGTAGTCTTGAAGGGGAGAGAGTAGCCCCTTCGGACTATTTGAAAAACCCACCTGTCCGACGTGATGGTGCGCCAGTGGGGGAGGTGATGGCGAATCCTGCCACCCACTGGTGTTTGGTAGCCCTGAAAGGTCGGACTAGGAAGGTTTGGAGGCTGCTGCAGAGGGGGCTGTGGTGGACTGGCCCACTCACTGGCCGCCAGAACCATGGCGGTGGTTCCCACGTCCATAGCCACGCAGGGGCTGATGAGCTTGCGCTGGCCCTTGGCTCTGGGTGGTGGCGGGGCACCCCTTCTGTAGCCACGAAAGGGGCAAAAAGCAGACTGCGCAGGGTGGGTAGTGGAGAGGCCCAAAAGGACGTGGCCGTAGCCCTGGAGTTCCTAAAGCGCTCCAGCGCATTGTCTGCCTTGTCGCCAAATAGGCGAGGGCCATCAAAAGGCATGTCCATAAAAGTGGATTGGACAGCCCCTGAAAAACTAGTCAACCTCAACCAGGTGCAGCGTTGAAGGGCTACCGACGTGGAAATCATCCTGCCTAGTGACTCGGCGGTATCCAGCCCACAGCGGATGGTAAACTTCGCTGCATCTCTCCCTTTGGCTACCGCACAGGAGAGTATGGCCCGGGCCTCCTCCAGGCACTGGGGCAGCACTTGTGCTACTGTATCCCACATGCAGTGTTTACCGACCGCAGTCCCAAGCTGGAGGAAGAAAACATCTTCTTCCCAAGATGGTCCAGCTTTTTGGATTCCCTATCAGGTGGTGCGTTAGGGAAAGCACCTTTGGAGGTGGAGGCTTGGACCACCAAGCTCTCAGGGGTGGGATGTTGGGAGAGGAAAGTGGGGCCGCCCATAGCCGGTCGGATGACCCTATCCACAGCAGCCCCTGTGTTGGGCCTGGGCAGGTGACCAAAAGGATGGTGGTGAGGGCTTCATTAAACAGGAGCCGGGGCTCCGAAGAGCTCCCTGCTGGTTGAAGCACCTCTATCAGGAGGTTAGTCCTGACTGCCACGGTAGGTAGCTCGAGGCCGAGGGCCTCGGCCTCCCTATGCAACACCACGGTGTAAGGCGCTCCCTCCTCCGTAGCCACGGTAGGAGGAGACAACATGCCAAGGTCTGGTGAGGTATCCAAACCACTGGCTTCCCCAGGTTCCTCTCTCCAGTCCGGTTCATAGCCCAACTGGTCAGTCAGAGGGTCTCAAGACCCCTCCCAGTCCTCCTCACCCTCCTCTGGCTGCCCATCTGGTATAAAAGAGCCAGGGTAGAACAAGGGCACAAAAGTACCTGTCGGTTCCGGAATCGGTCGACGCCTGTCCAGCTCCGAGCCTACATCTGGATGGAGCCCAAGGGTCCACGCCGGCTGGGGACACAACCGGCGTCGGCTGCGGAGGTGGTGCCGGTGGAGTCGGCGCTGGGGGAGGTGCAACAAGGTCGACTGGCGCTGATCCGGATCTGGGCCTGGATCCAAGGGGATCCTGCGGTGCCGGGCCGGAGCCTCTGGCATCGATCCCAGGGCCTCCAGCTCAGTCCGTGGGGCCCGAAGGCACACCGGCGGAGTCGGGCTGCCCAAAGATGGCATGCATCACTTTGTAAAATTGGCAAAGCTGGGCAGGGTTCACTCCGGGTCCTGTGAAGGGAGAGAAGCCCGGAGTTGACCCTCCGGGCTACGCACGTGGAGCGACGGGAGGGGCACCACCCGTATCCCTCATCACGTCGGCCGACGGACGGGGAGAAGTCGATGAGTGACGATGCTTCTTCGACTTCTTATAGTGCTTCGACTTACCTGACCCTGACCCCGAGTGCGAAGACTTGAAAGAAGAGTGAGGATGACTCAGCGACTGGGACCTTGAACGGTGCTGAGCCAACAGCCAGGCCTCCGGGCAAAACAGGCACACGCGGTGCGGATCCGTCACCGACATCAGTCGGCTACTGGAACCGCAAGCCTTGAAACCGGGCATACCTGATGTGCACCAGGAGGCGATGACTCGAAAACGGTGTCGGCAAAAAGTCAGTAAAAAAGTTACTGGAGGTACTGCTCTCTCCGGATCTGTGCTGGCTGGCACGGAAAAAGAAAGAACTGACGTCAGTGCACGAGGGAGGAGTCTATGTAGCTACTGGGATGTCATCCCGGCTACCATGACACCAACGACGAACGCAAAGTCGACCTACGCCACCTTTCGACGTGCAGGGGTACTGCTGACAAAAAAGTTTGCGGATCCGGTCTGATGCCTGGGGTTAATTCTAAGGTAAGGAATCTATAACTAACTGTTTCTTTTAGATTCTGCCTTTAAGCTGTTGATATCTGATTAGGTATCTTAGGCCAAGAGCACATGCATGAAGCAGCAGCTTTCTTACCAAGATACTGCATCTGTTCCAATGCCCTAACCCAAGGAAGGCATAAGAAAATATTCAGTTTAGTTTAGTTCTGGTGTTAGCTGTCTAAACTATCAAAGATTCAGAAACAGAAAATCAAACCTAAAACGAATCCTCAATGGCAGGTCTTTTTTTTCACCCTATCGAAAAAGTCTGAATTGCGGAGAGGAACCAGACAGAGATGTCACCTGTCCTCACTCCTCTTTCTGATAGTAATGGGACCTATGGCCACTGGGACCACCGCAATGCCCTGCACCATGGAGTGCACTAGGACGGCAGATGGGAATGTGTCATCGCGATGTACTCAGTTGATGTCCTGCTGTATCTGGCAGAGCTGGAACAATCAAGCAAAAGAATACTAAAGATCTGAGGTCTTTGGTTGTTACTCGGGACGCCACATCAACTGGATTAAGTTGTGCACGTACCTTTTGGTAGGATGGTGGCTTGACTAGACTGGCTATATCCAATACCGAAGAGGGAGTAGGGATTTAATGTTCTGGGAATATACGTTACTAGAGAACAAAAGCTCTTTTCACAATATGAACCTAGGCAGACTGCTCATGGCATTTAAAAGAGGCTTTAGTTACTAGAGATAGTTGCTACTATCCCTAATGGGTCAAACAGTTTCTATATGCCCGCCAGAACTCCCTCATTGAGGTTACGGACCATTTCTTTGGGTCGGTTGAGGCAGAAACTGGGTTAGTGCTGTCGGATGATGGTGCACTGCGAATATCAGTTGCAACATTAACCAGAAAGTCCCTTGAGGAGGGCATAGCCCTACCCAATATAAGGCGCTATTTCTGTGACTCAATTGGTGACACTTAATGCCTGGTCCTTTGTGGAACTGGAGAAACTGTGGTTACTAGCTGACAGACATTCTCAGGAGCCTCAGAGATTCAAAGGTCAAATCTATGGGAAAGGGAAACTGCCTGAAATACCTGCCCCTACAGGAATGGTAATCAGGGCATGGAGAGGGGTGACGAAAACAAAGGAGGCAGAATGTAGTAATGCTGGAGAACCCCACTCTGGGAGGTGGCTACCCTGGCACCAGTGTCAGAGGCGGAGAGGTAAATAAAGTGGGACATACTGGGAATATCAAAATTGGAAGACCTTTCGATGGACAAGGTCATGATGCTATTCACCAAATTTCATCCACAATACTAGTTATCAGGGAGCCAGTACCTACGCTACATGCAGAACAGGCGCCTTTTACAAGCCTGTATAGATCTGGACAGGGAAGTTCGTTAGGAAAGCCCGCTGGAATATAGAGTGCTGGGGCTCCCTTACATCTCCATGCAGTCTTGGCGATATATAGTATACTGCTGCAAACAGCAACCCCAAGGGAGCTACAAGATAATTGTGAAAGGGATCTGGGAAGGTTGGAAGACAACGACTGGGGAGAGGTGTGCCGCTACCCTGGAGAGGTGACTATTAGGGCAGGTTTTAGACTTATCCAGCTGAAACTTCTTCACAGGGATACTTACACCGGATCAATATTGTTCACTATGAGTGTGACTAAAACAGACCAATGCCTCTGACGCTGTACACAGAGGGGCACACGATGTGGGAATTGCTGAAGATACGCCCATTCTGGGAAGCAATACAACACAGGCTCTCGCAGGTGCTAGAGAGCCAGTTGAAGCTCAATGTGCAAGTGGTTATGCTTGGAATCTGGGAAGAGCAAACACTCTGTAGATACGGGCTTCTCTTCGCCAGAAAAAACATTGTTCAGAAATGAGACAATCCCTGGGTGGCATTTTTAGTACATGGGTAAAACCTCTGAAAATTGTGGCACTTGATTTTGCATTATTTTCAGCTGCAGGGGACGGGTGTGAGTAGAATATGCCTTGCGTAAACAGTAAAACTGGAAGAGAAATGTCTACTCAAACCAGTCTCCTGCCAGTATCTTACTTCACTTTTGCATGTGAGCTATGAACTTTTGTACAAACTTCACTGAAAAAAATGGCAAACCACATTTCCACATTTAGTACAGAGCTTAATTAGTGGAGGTTTATGCCAGTAGCTGGCACTGAAACTTAATTCTCAACACCGCCACTTATAACATCAACATAATATATATATATATATATATATATATATATATATATATATATATATATATATATATATATATAGAATGGAAAATGCTACTTACCAGTATGTATCTGTTCTTGGCATGTAGAGCTGCAGAATATCATACTTTTGCATAGATCGCCATCTGGTGTTGGGCCCAGATGCTTGCACCTTGTTGTTGTCTTGGAAGAAGTCTTTTGTGGTCACGAGATAGGTGACTCCTCCCTTGGCCGATCCATCCTTAGATTGTTTTTCGCCATGACGGGAAATGATGGAGTTTGTAAGAAACAGAAAAGATGTCCCTGTGAATGTATCTAAGTAAGATAACACTGGAACAGATACAGGTCCCGGGGAGGCGGGTGGGCGTATGATATTCTGCAGCTCTACATGTCAAGAACTGATGCATACTGGTAAGTAGCATTTTCCGTTCGAGGCATACGAGCTGCAAAATTCATACTTTTGCCTAGACTGTGCAGCAGTGTCTTCCTTAGCAGTGGTCACCTGTATCTGTTGCAGTGGTTTGGAAAAGTGTCTTAAGAACAGCCTGGCCTACAGAAGCCTGTTGCTTTGCCTGCACGTCTATACAATAGTGTTTGGTGAAGGTGTGTGTGGTAGACCATGTCACTGCCTTACAAATGTCTTTTAGGGGAATATTCCCTAAGAGTGCCATGGAAGCCCCTAGTTTTCATGTTGAGTGTGCTCTAGGGGGAATTGTTAATGTGCGTTTTGCCTTCTGGTAGCATATTTGAATGCATTTGACTATCCACCGGGCAATTCCAGCTTTGGAGATGAGGTTTCTTTATGCGGCGGAGAGAAAGCTACAAACAGTTGGTTTGTCTTTCTAAAATGTTTAGTCCTATCAATGTAATAAAGTATAGCTCTTTTGACGTTTAGTGTGTGAAGAGCTCTCTCTGCTACGGAATCTGGGTTTTGGAAAAACACTGGTAACTCTACCAATTGATTAAGATGAAAAGCAGCGATTACTTTCGGAAGGAATTTTGGATTTGTTCTAAGAACCACCTTCTTACGATGTATTTGTAAGAATGGTTCTTGTATGGTTAAAGCCTGGATCTCACTTACTTTCATGAGAGAGGTGATTGCGATAAGGAAAGCTACTTTCCATGTAATGAACTGCAATTCGCATTTGTGTAGAGGTTCAAATGGAGGACCCATAAGCCTAGTAAGGACAATGTTTAGATTTCACACCGGAGAGGGTGGCAGTGTGGGAGGAATTATCCTTTTAAGGCCATCCATAGAGGCTTTGATAGTGTGTACTCTGAACAACGACAAATGTTGTCTGTTTTGCAGGTAGGCGGCAAGGGCAGCCAGATGTAATCTTATGGATGTGTAGGCTAAATTACATCTTTGTAGATGCAGTAAATAGCAATTGATGTTTTTGTACTGAAGCATCTAGCGGGTCAATTTTGTTGCGATTGCAGTAAATGACTAATCTTTTCTATTTGGCTGCATAGCAAGCTCTAGTAGTAGGGCGTCAGGCTTCTTTGCTAATGTTCATACAGTTTGGTGGGAGGTTAAGGTAACCAAACTCTAGGACTTCAGGAGCCAGATTGCTAGATTCAGTTGTACTGGATCTGGGTGCCTTATCTCTCCATGGTTCTGCATCAGCAGCTTTGGGGAGAGACGTAGTTTTTGATGTGGAACTACCGAGAGTTCGAGGATTGTTGTGAATCATGGTTGCCGTGCCCATGTGGGATCAACTAGGATCATCTTGAGAGACTGTTGCTTGAGCTTGCGTACTACTAACGGAATGAGTGAGAGTGGCGAAAAAGCGTACACAAATCTGCCTGACCAGTTCATCCATATCGCATTGCCTTTGGACAACGGGTGTTGAAACCTGGCGGCGAAGGTTGGGCATTTTGTGTTTGAGTGTGTGGCAAACAGATCTATGTCTGGGTGGCCCACATCTGGAAAAATGGTTGAAGAATTTGAGGATGAAGTTTCCATTTGTGTATCTGCTGTGTCTGATGACTTAACAGATCCACAATCTGACTGTGCACTCCTGGAAGATGTTCTGCCAGAAGAGATGTGTTTTGCGGAATGGCTCATCTCCATATGCTTTGCGCTAGCTGAGACAGCTGCAAAGAGTGTGTCCCTCCTTGTTTCTGTATGTAATACATTGCTGTCATATTGTCCGTGCGGACCAGGATAGTATTGTTGAGGAGATGTGCTTGGAATGACTTTAATGCTAGAAATATTGCTAGTAATTCTAGGTGATTGATGTGGAGCACTTTTTGTTGAGTGCTCCACTTGCCCTGAACTGTGTGGTTTAGGAGATGGGCTCCCTCTGGAAAGGTGTTATGTGTTCCACCACTGCAGAGAGTGATGTGTGCGGCTGTCCACCAACACCAGATCTGTAAGTTGACCTTGAGTCTGATTCCACTGATGTGCTAAGCATTCTTGTAAGGGGCGCATCTGAAGTCTTGCGTGAGGTACTATGAAAATGGAAGAGGCCATCATTCCTATGAGTTGCATTAACACTCGAGCCGGAAGGAAGTGTTGGGGTTGAAATTTTGTGTTGAGGGTTTGTATACTGGCTATCCTGGCTGGATTGGGGTATGCTAAAGCTTTGGAAGTGTGTATGGTGGCCCCTAGATACTGATGTATGTAGGAGGGCTGAAGATGTGACTTGGCGTGGTTTATTGTGAACCCCAAATGTTGTAGCAGTAGAATTGTTTGGTGAGTGTGATGATCACACTGACTGTGTGAATTGGCTTTTATGAGCCAGTCGTCCAAGTATGGAATCACATGGATCTGCTGTCTTCGCAAGTGTGCGGCTACTACCGCGAGACACTTAGTGAAGACCCTGGGTGCTGTGGTTACTCCGAATGGGAGAACCTTGAACTGATAGTGTTGGCCGTCCACTGTGAGTCTTAGATATTTCCTGTAAGCAGGGTGTATGGGAATATGGAAGTAGGCATCCTTGAGCTCCAATGTGGCAAGGAAGTCGCCTTGTTGAAGCAGTGGAAGGACTTGTTGAAGAGTGATCATGTGAAAGTGATCTGACTGTATGTAGAAATTGAGAGGTCTGAGGTCCAGTATCGGCCTGAGAGTACCGTCCTTTTTGGGGATTAGAAAATATTGGGAGTAAACCCCTGTCCCTTGATGCTCTAGGGGAACTGGTTCTATTGTACAAGTTACTTACCTTCGGTAACGATGTATCTGGTAGAGACGTTGTCTTGCCGCAGATTCCTTAACTTAGAATATCCCCAGGCGTCAGACTGGATCCGGAAAAATCTTTGCAGCAGCACCTCTGCGTGCTGGGGGACAGCGCCACATGACCCCGCCCTGACTTCGTCCACGTATGTGATGTCAGCGAGGTCATATAAGTCCCTCCCGGCGCACTGACATCAGTTTTCTTCGGAGAAACTCCTCTGCGGTAAAACGCGGAGCCACCAACAAAAACTGTGAATGTATGCGAGGGATGAAAAATCCGTGAATATGAAGGAGGATGGTGTAAGACACCATGGTAAAGGATAGTATTAGACACTGCCTACATATAAGTGAAAAGGCTGTGAGAAAGAGCCCCGCCAGCTAAGCGAAGACCCCTCCCTAGTGCAACCAGGGAAAAAGTATCTCAACAGACAGAATAGACTGTTATTGCCATGTAGAACAACAGACAGAAATATACAGACATTATCGTGTAGAACTGTGTCGTCTAGCAAGAACGGAGCACAGAGAGAACAACAGTCCACCGCAGGAAGGTATGAAAAGACTGCCACTGCCCCTATAGTAACGGAGGTCTGAAACAGAGGTCAACAGATTCCCAAAGAAGACGACTGTAGAGGATACCAGAACCTTGAGCCAATAAAGAAAGCAGCAGGAGAAGAAAAGAAAATGAAGATGAATCTCCTGATGAAGGTTAATCAAAAGGCATCATTTTACAGATAAGAAACCCTGGAGAGGGAGGCAGTTGTATTATGGTAATAGAAACCCCTGAGAGGGAGTCAGCTGTATTATGGCAAATCTCAAAGGGACGCAAGAATGTGAGCACCCATGAGAGAAAAAACCAATGCCAACTGTTAAAGGGGGGCCAGCAGAGAATCCCAATTGGCATGGTCCTCGCAGAACAGGGAGGCTGGGTGGGCGTTAAGGAATCTGCGGCTAGACAACGTCTCTACCAGATACATCATTACCGAAGGTAAGTAACTCGTACATCTGAAAGAGAAATCTAGCTGCAGATTCCTTAACTTAGAATAGATACCACAGCCTTACCCCAAAGTGGAGGTGGGTCTGCGACAGAACAACAGAGCGCCAAGCACGTGATCCGGCAACAGAGTCACGGACAATGGGGAAGGCCTTGGCGAAACAGTCAGACAGCAACCCAAATAGGTCTGAAGAGCAAAAGATAACGGAATGCAGGACATCCTAAAAGTGCCAGAATGGTGCTACACCATACCCGTATAAGCATGAAAGATAGAAACGGCACCAACCATATACCAGAACAAAAGAAAAAGAGAGAGAGAGGAGGAAGGACCCGTCTCAGTGTAATGGTACACCATGTGAACACCGACTAAATGTCGAGAAGAAACATAAAGAGGGGCAACAAGAGCCTACCAGGCTAGCCCACGGAAGGAAGGCCGGAGAGGCTATGACCAAGGACCAAAGGCTAATAGGTAGAAACCAGCAATGTTTCTAGAATTGCAGGCCGGGACAAGAACCCCGTTAATTGCACACCCAGCCCCAAAAAGGGGAAAAACAGGGGTGAATAGTGACAATGTGAAGCACGCAGATGCAGGGCACCATGGAAACATGCACAGAGCAACAGGCATAGAGACCAGAAGGTGGCATATCGAAAATAAGCACAAGGCTGCTCGACCAGGCAGCTGGAAGGACAAAATAATAGTCAGCACATGAAATACAAATACGCAGGGCGCAGACGTAGGACGACTGACAGCAGAAGTGTTGTCCTATAAGCCCAGCTGATTTCAAATAGATATCAAATAGGGTGAACCGCAAGAAGGAGGCACCTCCGAAGGAAGGAGCAGCAGAGCCACCAAAGGCGGAGAGATGCAGAATTGCAGACCACACCCTCGGAAGTGAAGGAAAGTAACCTCTATCCAGTAAAAGATTGTCCAGGAACTGGAAACAGCTCCAGTAAGTGAAACACAAAAGAGTGCTTTGCATAAATGCCGAATGCCTGACCGAATAGCTCCCTTAAACCTGCAGAATTCGGATCCTACGTCGCCGCCTCGAAGAGAGGGAAGAGGTAGGAACAGTAGTACTTATGGAACTTGCATGTATACAGAAATAAACTATGCACAACCATGGAACACAGTTGTAGAGGAACACATCCAGTACATGAATGGCAGACAGAAGCTGCCATCAAGTGTGAAAACACTCCTAAAAGCTCCGAAGGAGGAGAAGGAAGCAATAGGCAAGAGGCGCTATGATGTATAGCTGATGACGCCAAGGCTCAACAGTGAGTACCGTATAATCGGCAGACAAGAGTACCAGAGGAAGCTTAGAGGCCAAGGAATCTCCTAGGCCCAGTTGACTCAAACTGAGGTATATAATAGCAAACAAGTACCCCACACGGAGTATGCACACCCCAACAACGGGGAACACCCATCAGGACAAGCCAAAGTCCAAGGAACAATCTGTGGAACACTGCCACAGTCGGCTAATTGCCAGTTTAAAACGCATAATGCACCCAAAGGATGCCAAGGAAGGGGTAATCACCCCATACCATACAAAAGAAAGACCTGAGGCTTACCACCAGCCAAAAACACATAACGCATCAATTGGATGCTGAACGAAAGGGTTCCACTCCAGGACAACAGCCTGAGAAACACAGGTCTAAGGTGGGGGGGCGAAAGCCCGCAAGACGACGCCGAACAGCTCAGTCAGCGTGTGCATCAAATAATAAAACCCATCAAAGGGCAAATCAACAAGTCTTTCCTGGATATTTTACGGAAAAACGCAATCCCGCAACTAAGCATGGCGCCGCAAGGAGACTGAAGCAGCCATAGCCCGGCCTAAGGAATCTACAGTATCCAAGGCGGAGCGAATGGTAAACTCTGCAAGGTCACGGCCATCCCGGAGAAGGTGAAAGAAGTCAACACAAGAGCCTTCAGTGCTGGCGGAGAGCAAAGAATCTGCAGAGTCCCAGAGGGCAGAAGTATCCCGAGCTAGGAGACACACGGTATTCAGTGACCGCAGAGCGGCACTAGTGGAGGCAAAGATGTTCCGACCCCACGAATCAAGCCATCTGGACTCTGCGGGCGGGAGGAAGTATCATCCGTGACAGGGAAGGGAAGGCAGTTTGCACAACAAACCCTTGCACGTCCGGCTACACAAATAAGCAGACCGGATCATGTGGAGCAGGACGGTGGCGGTCCAAGACCGAATGAGCCACCGGGTCACCAGAAGCTGGCCGAACCCAGGAAACCCAAAAGTGCATCACAAAGAGAAGCTTCAAAGGGCAGAAGCGGCTCCACATTCCCTGACCCACGGTGAAGGACATCAAGTAAAGGGTCCACAGAGAAGGGCACCGAAGGGGGTTGCATGTTCAGAATCCGAGTGGCCAAAGAGACCATTGGCAGAAAGGCTGCACCAGCCTCGGTAGTCCTCCGAGGAGGAGAAAGTAGCTCATCATTAGGTGAGGGCTGTAGGCTAACCCTCCCAAGACAGTGAGGGTGCAACCAGTGCTGTATTGAGGGGAGCCCCATTGAGGAATGGGGGTCCTGAGGAGGCTCCTGAAGAGGCGAGGAGTCAGTCGGTTGTGGATCCTCTTGAGGAGGCGGGTATCCTGTTGGCTCTACATATTCTAAAGGAGGTACAGGCAAGAACAGTACCGGCATTGACAGGGGTGAGTTTGTCGGCACGCTTTCTACAAACGCTTCCGGAGAAGACTCATCAACAACCCTACGTCGATGCGGCACCAAAAACAACCGCAGCTGGTGCCGACTGCACCGCGTCCGGTGCTGACTCAACTCCATCCGGCACCGAGTCTGCTCTGTCTGGTGCCAAATCTGCTCCATCCGGCGCCAACCCGGTTACGTCTGGTGCAGAATCTACGACCAGCTCCCCTTCCAAAAAAGAGGAAGAAGTAGAAGCTGGATCCGGGGAGGCAAGCCTCAGGTGCCGCACCGGCGCCGACCCGGTCTCGACCACAGAAGGCCCTGACTCTGGAGAAAGAAGCCGAGGCAGAGCCGGGGAGATGAGTTTACGGCACCAGCGCCAGCCCCGGCGCTGGATTGGCATCAGCCTGTCCAGAAGGCCGAGGCATGCAGAAAGCGAGACTTTGGGCACTAGCAACCGCCTGCGATGCCACAGGGAACCCCGCGGGACTATGTGGCGTGGCAGGGGTGCAGTGGCTCACAGAGGGGAACCCAGCCGGGCCGTACCGTGACGACGCCCTAGGGATCACACAGGGGGACCCAGCCGAGCCACACCCTGACGATACCACATCTCCGATGTCCCTGGGGGGCAAGAGCTCAGTAGACACCGGGGGCAAAACCCCCGGTGAGTCCGTTGGGGACCGCACGGATAGCGGAGGCCCTGAGGACGCCCCAGGAACGGAAGAGGACCCAAGTGAGGCCTGCAAGGCTGTGGCACAGGCCTCCATTTGGGCCCGAGTCGCCCTCGCACCCGGATAGGGTGGGTAGGGCGAGGGCGACTTGTTGGGGCGCGGGACCGGAATGTCCCGGGAACCAGCGTCCCTGAAGGAGCTGGAGGTCAAGGACCTCGGCGACATATGTCACAACTTACCAAGAAGTGGTGAACAACGGCCTTGGGCCCCAGAGGGCGAACGATGGCAGAACTGCGTTGAAGAGGGCGGGAGACGAGACGACTCAGACCGGGACAGCTATGCCGAAAGAAACTTAATCCGGCGCTCCCGCCAGGACTTCGGTTTGAGTTGTTGGCAGGCGTCGCAGTCCGTGGAGTCGTGGTGCTCGCCGAGAAACCACATACAAATAAGATGCGGGTCCGTCGCGGACATTTGCCGTGAACAGGAAGTACAGGATTTAAAGCCCGAGGGCATCGCACACTGTTCCAGATACAAAGCGTCGATGAAGGGCCTGAAAACGGGCCAAAGGAACCACTCACTTCGGATCCACGTTGTACTTGGAAAAGAAGGAAGCTGATGTCAGCGCGCCGGGAGGGACTTATATGACCTCGCTGATGTCACGTATGTGGACTACGTCAGGGCGGGGTCGTGTGGCGCTGTCCACCGGCACGCAGAGGTGCTGCTGCAAAAAGAATTCCGGATCCACTCTGACGCCTGGGGATATTCTAAGTTAAGGAATCTGCGGCTAGATGTCTCTATCAGATGCATGCTTTTGAAGCAGTGAGAGAACTTCCTGTTTTAGGAGCGTTAGATGTTCTGTGGACACGAGGCGATGTTTGGTTGGTATGTTGGGGGTAGTTGCAGTAAGTTCCAGGCAGTAACCATACTGGATAATTTGTCTTACCCACCTGTCTGTAGTGATGGAATTCCAGACAGGTAGGAACTGTGAGAGTCTCCCTCCGACCGGAGTGGAATGGTCTGCAGGCAGTGAAGGGAAGTCACTGTTTGTTAGTGGGGGAGGTGCGAGTGTTGTTAACTCGGCCTCTCCCTTTGTTATTATTTCCCCTGTACCCACCTCTGAAATATCCCTTGTTGGGGGATATCTGTGTGGGACTTTTGTATGAGGAGGAAGCAGTGTCTGTGCTGATGTTTTTGGATGCACCCCTATAAAAGGAACAACGAAAGGAGCCCGATTAGATGGAGACTAAAATGCTCCCATAGATTTTGCAGTCTCAGTGTCTTTTTTCATTTTCTCTAGGGCTGTGTCTACAGCCGGGCCAAAAAGTTGTTCCTGGTTGAACGGCTGATTCAGGATAGTAGTCTGCACTTCTTGTTTGAACCCAGACATGCGCAACCATGCGTGCCTTTGTAATAACACACTAGTGTTGATTGATCTAGATGCAGTGTCTGCTGCATCGAGGGCACATTTAATGGATGCGCTTGTGATTAATTTTCCCTCCTGAATCAAATCATTGGCTTTGGCCTTGTATTGGTCAGGCAAATGCTGCATTAGGCCTTCAAGCTCGTCGTAGTGAACCCTATCGTATCTGGCAAGTAATGCTTGTGCATTAGCTATCCTCTGGTGATTAGCTACCTGGGAGGCAACTTGTTTGCCTGAAGCGTCTAGCAATTTAGACTCTTTGTCTGGAGGTGGAGCATCACCGTAGGTCTGAGAGTTGGCACGCTTCCTAGCATTGGTCACTACTAGGGAATCTACGGGGAGTTGGCCCTCAATGTAGGTGGGATCATTAGGGGCGGGTTTATCTTTTTTATCAATCCGAGGATTGAGAATCCTGGTCCTGACAGGGTCTATGAAGACGTCTGTAGCATGTGTAATGATATTTTTCAACATGGGTAATGTTTGTACTGTCTTTTGTGACTGTGTCTAACAGGAAGTCTTCCTCTGTGGGGTCTGAATGCATTTGGACGCCATGATATTGGCCAGCCCTATCAATGAGCTGACTAAAGCTAATGTTGTCATCTGGGGGAGATGGCCTTGTTGGGTATGCATCTGAATCAGGAAGGTCTGGAGGATCTACAGGGTCATTGTAGTCGTCCCATGTGTCTTGTGGTATGTCAGTGTCATCATCAGGATTATTGAAAGGGTCATTATTTCCACCCCCACCCCCACCCCCTAGGTCATCATCATCCTGTGGTGGTGGTGGTGAGTATGGAGGAAGTATAGGAGACTTTGGAGGAGAGAAAGGCTTAGTAGGAAGAACAGGAGAAGAGGGTCTTAAGGGTGAAGTTGCACAGTTCTTTTTCTTCACAGGCACCTCAGAAATGTGTTGGGTGTCCAATTTTTTCATGTTCTTGGAAGAACTGACAATATGGCCTGTTTCTAGGGTCCACATGCAGTGTTTTCTGTTTTGGATTGGTGGATCTGGTAGAAACAATTCTTCCTCGTCGGTGTATGCTTTCAGCGCCGTTTTTTCGGTTCCGAACGCGGTTTAGATTTCTGCTCTGGAGCCTTAGAAGGGGTTTTTGGGTCCTTTGGCTTAGGTGTTGAGTCCGAAATCTTTTTCGGATCTGAAGGTGTTCGAGGAGTCTTCGGATCTGAGGCTTTTTGTTCTTTAGGTGCCGAAGTGCTTGGTGCCGAGGCGTTTTTGGAGACAGCGGGAGTAGGATGTGTTCCCGCTTTCGGCGCCAACTGCGTTTTTGGGGCACTGACGTGCAGCTTGCTCGGTCCCGAGCCTCCAGAAGGCTTCTCCTTTTGCTTCGGAGCCGGGCCCGGGGGCTCGGCTTCTGAAGTCTTCTGTTGGTCGCGGCTAAGGCCTTCAGGCGAAGTCTTGACCAGAGCCTTCTTTTTTTCAGGTGGGGTTGGGGAAGGGGCAGTTGTACTCACTTGTTGACCTGGAGTGATGTGATCGTCGGAGTCATCTGCTTCGGATACGATGTCGAGATCCTCCAAATCCTCTGCCTCTCGAACGTCGGGGCCTTCATCGAAGATGTCTTCTTGCACCGGGGCAGCCAGTTGCGCCATAACGTGTCATCAAGCCCAGCGATTACGGATAGTCTTCTTGGACCGGAAGGAGGCGCAGGCTTAACAATTTTTTTCTTCGTGCTCTGGCGAGTGACAAAGGTTGCAGACCTTTTGTTGGTCGTTGTGTGGGAATTTAGCTCCACACTGGGGGCATTTTTTGAATGGAGTCCTTAACATTAGCTGTAGGCCCGAATGGCGTCGTAGGCCCAGTTGCCCGCGTCGACGACCGGAATCGAAATTTGAGTTACCGCGTCGAAAGGCACGCAAACGAGAACAATACCGTCGAGTTTGCGAAGGTTTGGGTGTCGAAATGGTTCGGAAAACACGGGGTCGAACCAGAGCGCTGAAGTTACATCCGAACCCGATGGAGGATGGAGTCGATGACCATGCGCACTATCGTCCAAGGGAGGAGTCACCTATCTCGTGACCACAAAAGACTTCTTCCAAGACAACAACAAGGTGCAAGCATCCGAGTCCAACACCAGATGGCGATCTATGCAAAAGTATGAATTCTGCAGCTCATATGCCTCGAACATATATTTACTGAAAAAACCATTAGTTTCATAGACGTTATAGTTAGAAATGAGCATTTAAAAAACCTTTGAAATTTACGGAAAAAAACATAGTTTTCAGGGACGTTATAATTAGAAATTAGCATTTAAAAAACCATAGAAATTCACTGAAAAAACCATAGGTTTCAGGGACGTTATAGTTAGTTGGACATTTCACTCATACAAAACCTGAGAAATTCGTCCGTTATAGTTAGTTGAGCTAACTATAACTTGCGCCCCCGCAATGCACTGCCAATGACGTCACATATTACATCATTCATGACATGGTCAGTTACACCACTGATGACATCTCAAATGACATCACAGGCTCCTGGCGCACTGCTGCTCGGAGGATGAAGTCCACTTGTGTCCTGAGGTGCTCAGGACTAAAGAGGACTTCATCGCCCCACCAGCAGTGCACCAAGAGGCATGTTTGCAGGGTGATGTAAAAGGGGTGTGGCCTCGGACCACCTCACTGCAACGCAGCTCTGTGGCACATACTGGAGGCACCTGGTGGGCTAGTTGGCCTCCAGGGACCCTCTGTATTCAAGGGGAATTAATTCCCCAACTAACAACGCGCCGGGGGGGCGTTTGCAGAGTGGTGCAGGGAAAGGGTGGGGCCTCCGTCGAGATGCTGTTTTTTTTTTTGAAGGGGGGCTGTGTCCCCCTCCCCCTTCTTTTACCATTCTTAGGGCCGGCCTTTCTATTTTTTATTTTATTTTATTTAATTTATTTATTTTATTGCGGGGGAGGGGGGCAGCGTGGCCCCCATCCCAGGACACTTCTGGCCCCGGGGACCCCATCCCCCGGGGTCTGGCCTCAATGTTGGGGACTGTGGGGGGAGCCCCAATGACCCCACGGTCCCACCGGCTCCCAGCGTCCTGCGGGAGCCAGCATTGCTTTTGCACAAGGGGAGCTGCTGACATGCAGCTTCCCTTGTGCAAAAGCAATTCTACTTTGGTTTTTGGAAGTGAGAGCAGGTTTCCTGAAAGAATTAGGCACAAAGGTAAAGGGGCCCCCTGGTTCAATGAGATCTTGCGAGAGTTAAAACAATCAGTGCGCCAATTGGAGAGAGCCTGGCGTAAAGCCTATGACCCAGGCGCTGTCTCTGTATATAAAGCCATGTTCACCACCTACAAAAAAGCTATTATAGGCAGGAAAGCGGATTTCTATGAGTCCAAGATTCTAGCCGCCGACAATAAACAGAAGGAGATTTTTCGGATCCTAATGGAGCTAAGGCAGCTCCCCCGAAGACTGCAACAAGTTTCAGTCCTACTTCCTGCAAAAAGTCACTGACCTCCTGTCGATCATTCACCACACCCCCGCTGTCCACATTCCCCAGTAGATGCCCCCAAACTCCCTGCCTACGACAAACCTCTTTCCACTTTTCCAAAACTAAATCATGACTCTCTGAGTCCCCTTCTGGCCCGCACCAAGTCAGGGTCTCCTGCGGACCCCTGCCCACCCAAGGTATTCCGCCTGGCACTTCCTGGATTGGAGAGCGAGGTCTTGAACCTATTAAATCGGTCCCTGGACGCTGGCCAAGTCCCGACCAACTTCAAAGAGCCATACCCCTGCTGAAAAAACCTGGTGCCGACACAACGAATCTAAAAAATTACAGGCCTATTTCCCAGTTACCTTTTTTGGGAAAGGTACTGGAACAACATGTGGTGAAAACCCTATCCCTCCACCTAGAAGGCAACCACCTCTTCCATACGAAACTGATCATGTTGGCAGTCCGGGATGAATTGAGAGTGATGGCAGACAGTAAGAAACCTTGCGCCCTGGTTCTCCTGGACCTGTCCGCGGCATTTGACATGGTCAATCATGACCTACTCTTGTCGCGGATTAGGGAGCTAGGAGTCCAGGTGATAGCATTTCAATGGCTGGCGTCCTTTCTGTCAGGCCGATCTCAAAGGATCCAACTGGCCGACCAGGTTTCCGATGCTGGTGAGTTAACATGCGGTGTTCCACAGGGATCAGCACTGTCCCCCCTTCTTTTTAACGTATACCTTCTGCCTCTGGTGACCGCACTGTCCCGTATGGAGTGCCAGGTCTTCAACTACGCGGACGACACACAGATTCTCATCCAGATTGACTACTCCCCTATGGCACATACTCGGTTGCAGAATGTTCTAAAATTCACAGTCAACTGGATGACAGCTAACCACCTCAAAATCAACCCCGATAAAACTGAGGTTTTGGCCGTCACCACGAATGTTAATCCATGGTGCACCCTCTTTTGGCCACAAGAACTGGGCCCTACCCCCGAACCCGCCCCAGCTGTAAAGAACCTGGGTATAAAAATAGACTCCAAACTTTCTATGTCCCACCAGGTTTCAAACGTGGTAGGCACATGTGTAGGCCTACTGAGATTGTTGCGAAAAATGACCCCCCCTTCTCTTGTTTACAGCTCTCCGTATGGCAGTGTCAGCTCTAATCATTTCCCGTCTGCACTACGGGAACTCCCTTTATCTGGGTCTCCCGGACAAACTGCTGAGTAAGCTCCAGGTAGTCATGAACGACGCAGCTAGACTGGTTTTTAGGCACCCTAGGCGAGCCTACGCCACCCCACTGTTGCAGCAGCTTCACTGGCTCCCGGTTAAGCAGAGAACCAGATTCAAGGGGCTATGCATAGCCCACAAAGCTATCTATGGTCAGGCCCCAGCATATATTAAGGAGCGTCTGGTAAACTACATTCCGGGTCAGTCGCTCCAGTCCACTGATGCGGGCCTGCTAGCCTGTCCCCGCTTCTCGACCTCCTCTACAGGGGGCAGAGCCTTCTCTAACATGATTCCCCATCTCTGGAATGAACTACCTGCTGGGCTCCGCAAAGAGCCTGACCTGCTTCCATTTAGGAAAAAATTAAAAACCCTCCTATTTACCGAAGTCTGGGGTGCAATCTAGGCCAGTCAGGGTGCACACTCTTTGAGGTGCCACGGTTGGGCGTTCTCTCTAAGCGCTTAGAGACGTAGGTGATAATACTCTATAGAAATCCAAAGTAACATTAACATTAACCAAAGCAGAGTTTGCTATGGCAGGACAGGAGCTGTGCTCCCGCCCTGCCATAGCAAATGGCAATGTCCCTGGGGTGGGCACCCCAGGACATTGCAGGAGATGGTCCTGGGGGGTGGCGGTCCTTAGGGCCATCAAGGGCTCCAGGATGGGGGACACGTGGCCCCCCTCCCTACAATTTAAAGCCACAGGGAGGTGGTGGTCCCCAGGGCTTGGGGGAACCAGCGAGGCCCCTACTAATCAAGGAAGCCCCGGGGAGGTGGTGGTTCCCAGGGCTTGGGGGGGGTCAGTAAGGCCCCCCTGCCCCTATTTTATAAAAGCGCTCGGGAGGTGGCGGTTCCCGGGGCAGCATGGGGGGATGGGACCCCCACGCATTTATTATTGAAGCCCCAGGAAGGTGACGGTCCCCAGGGCTACGGAGGCCCCGGTGAACCCCAGTGAGCCCCCGCAAATGAATTATGCATTGCCCCCGGGACCTAGCCCACCTGGGGGCTTAAGTACAAGGAAGCGCAAATTTGGCCTTTAAAGAAATAAAATGCTTTTTTTTGCCCTGGGATCCCCTGAGCAGGCCAAAGGGGGCAGGGTGTCTCTACCTGCCCCTTTTCTTGTTTTTCAACCTTTTTTCCACTGTTTTCTTGTGACTCGGTTACTGAGTCACAAGATGGCTGCCAACACTTCCTGGTTTGGAGTGTTGACAGCCTTTCAGTGTAAAGCTCGTGCCCGGGAGTGTTCACGACTCCTCCTCGGTGTTCAGATATCAAAAGTTTTCTTTTTTTAATTTCTCAGGAACTACTGAACGGATTTACACCATTTAAACAAAAGGTCGCTTTCTCAACCAAGAGCTACCTTTCTGCCAAATTTGGTGTAATTCCGTTCAGCAGTTCAGGCTGTAGCCTGTTCCAATTTTTCCTATGGAAATTAACATGGCGAAAACGCATTTTGGGACCCCCCTTTTTTCTCAGCCCCGAATCATCCAGAAACTTTCAAGACAGGAGCTGACCGGAGCGCCCCATTGAGTTTTGAACATTTTGTGAAGATTCATCAACCGGCGCCAAAGATATTGGCAAATCAAAAAACGCTTTCCCTATGTAAAATAGGTCCTAACTATAACTACCTACAGGCGACCGACAGTAGGTATTTTATATATATTTATATATATCCAGCTCCAAGCACCCCTAGGTCAGGACCGCACTCAGACGAATGGCGTGCAAAGCAATTTAATGGTAAAAATGTGCCCCAGACAGATTGCCGCCACAGTTCAGACCCTGGATGGGTGCACTGTTCATATTTACTGCGTGGCAGAGATTAAAGTTCTCCAATGGACCTCCGTCTCAGCGGCACATTTTAAGATCCAAAGCCACTCGTCCCGCATACAGTCAAGGTACGATCCTAAGCCACGCGGCACCCAGTGATTACGGGTTGGTGCGTGTCCTCGCGGCAAGGGCGGCCGCGTTTGTACATCCAGCTCCAAGCACCCCTAGCACTCAGACGAATGGCGTGCAAAGCAATTTAATGGTAAAAATGTGCCCCCAGACAGATTTCCACCACAGTTCATCTTTTCAGTGCCAGTCAGTTAGCCGACGCATTTCGAAGCCTCACTGCTCCTTTTTCAAAGGCGCAACTGCTATGTTTGACACTCCCTTTTCTTCTCCATACGATACCACGCCCTCCAATGGGCTAAGAATTATGGTCCTTGTGGTTTGTCATACTCATCAGACCCTGGATGGGTGCACTGTTCATATTTCATCTTTTATTTTTTCAGTAAACATCTATGTTTTGTTTAATGTCAAGTAAGATCTCATTACATTATTTCTGTTGACTGTGGCTGTGCATGGCAGAGAGTCATACCCTATACCCAATCTCACGCAGGCGGGTAACCTGCCGCTAAAGGCAATGCGCAGCTGGGTTTGGCTGCTGGATTCGTTCCCTATATGTTAGCGTTTTTATTTCCAGTTTTTCCAGTGCCACAGCAGGCGGCCAACCCCCCCGCAGTGTACTTAAATTCTGACCCCAGGTGGTGGGTTCATCTGGTATTCCTCCTCAACCCCACCCCACTCCACAAGGGCGAGATGGTGAGGAAACCACTACCCTGCCCACTTATAAAATATTGAATTTTGAAGACACAGGGACTCAGTCCTCAAGTCCTACAATGGCAACCATAAAAAATGTTCTCATGTTGCAGCCGGCAAATAACAGCCCCCGACAGACCGGTCTTTGTAAACTCATTCAGGATGCTGCTTTATGCTTTATGTAGCACTGCTGGATATTCATAAATGTTGAACCCTCTTTTCTCTGAAACGGCTGAACAGATTTACCCCAAATCACAAAAAGCATTCTTTCTGAATAAAGATCTAGTTTTATGCCAAATGTGGTAACATTCAGTTCATCCGTTTTGGCTTTGGTGTTGGCTATGGAAATTGGGGTGATCCATGAAGCGAGGGCTGATATTCCCATACCCTTTTTCCCCATGCAATTTCCTATGGGAAAATTCGACAATGATACAGAAAAAATAGCTGAGAAAAATAACACCAAATTTGGTAGAAATCGACATCTTCACCCCACAAGTGTGATTTTTTTGATTTGGTGTAAAATTGTTCAGTTGTTTTTTGACAAATTAAGGATAAAAATACTGATATCTAGTGCCATGAGACTCTCGGAGGAGTACTGCAGAAAAAAAAGCATTTTGATTGGGACAGAAGGAGCTGATTGGCTGGCCACAATATGGAAAGAAATATTGGGGCTGTCGTTACAGGACTCAGGGATGTCCCCGAGTCCTAAAAAAGAATTTCAAAAATGATATATGAGGGTAGGGATATAAGAGGGTAGGGTAGCCATACCCTGACCCCCAAAAAACTGTTAATGTCATCACAGTCCTGCTTAACTCCCATAGGAGCCAGCCCCATATACTAGCAACTAACATGAAGTAGGTGTCTGTGGGGTGTTGGCCGCATTCTGGCCAGGTCCTGCATCCCCACACTCCGCATGGCTAAGAATGAACACGGCAGGGGATGGCCACAGACATGTTGTAATAAGATCTTACTTTATATTTTTTTTAAACACACAGAAATTCTCTGGAAAACAAATTGTGGATAAAGTGGAGTTATACATAAGTAAGATAGTAAGATTTTAAATTAGACAAATAATTCCATAGTAATTCAAAGAAAAAAACAAGGGTTAAAGTGAAGTTATACCTAGGTCTTGTAATAATAAAAAAAGACTATTTTTAAACCAAAAAGCACTGAAATTAATCGGTTAAATGTAAATGTCATAATTCTAATTTGCGTCGCTATGATGTACTGGTTATGGCCTCGCATAATACATCATTAATGAGATCTGAGATGTATGGTGGTGCATGCAATACTTATGTTACTTACATATAACTGGTAAATGTCAGTCTTTTTAAAAAAAAATTACAACAGTACTTTTTTTTATTACAAGGACTATGCACAACTCCACTTTAACCTTTGTTTTTTTCAATAAATACATATATAATACCATGGTGCTCAGGACAAATTTATGCGACCTGAAATAGTCTGAATGATCACAATTGTAGGAATGTGATGACATATGGCAGTGCTGGCAGGGACCAGGGGTGGTTGAAATTATGCATTGATTTAGCAATGTAAGCCACATTTTGTGCTTTTTTAACATAATGTCATGCAAAACAAGCGGTTTCACCAAACCTAATTCAACCAAAGCTGTACAAATACTTGCAAATGCAAGTTATGCATATGGCGGACGTGCATAAGCTGTTAGTTAGCCATCATGTATTCTTTTTATAGCTTGCTCGGGAGGTACAGTAAGAGTTATTCCCATGATGACAATATTTTGTGCTCTGCCAGTTCAACCACTGGTCACTTTAAATATACGTTTAAGGTCCTGGTGTCACTCAGGGTAAAAAAATACAAGTTGCTTATATCTTCCAAGAAACAAAAATAGGATTCTAAAAAGAATATTTTTGAGCTACGTTTTTTACAGAAACATTTTACTATGTTCACAAATGCATTGCATGCAGGTATAATAATTATTACGTTAAACGCTGCTTTCCACTGGCATTTACCGTACCAACTTGAGTATAAGGTAGTTCTTAATAAAACAAATAAATAAACACGAATATTTGAACTGCATTACCAAAACAAAAAAAGAGTTATTACCGTTTAGAACATTTTACTCCTCCTGCATAAGTAGCCGCAATTGCCAACAGATAAAGTTTTTTGCTCCTGACAACAAAATTGCCGTTCTATCCTCAGTAGTGCTTCCAACTATCATTTCGAAAAACTGATTCACATATTTCTCAGTGGCATTCTCAAGTAACAGACAAACTAACAATGCATGCTGAAAAATCGCCAAGGCACCAGATGAGCAAAAGCAAATACGGAGTTATCTATTAAAGCGAGTGGCATCCCCACAAACAAGCACTGGCAAACATCAATAGATCTGGCCTTAGCAAGCTAGCTAGATTGACTTTTTGCAGCTGCACACTAAATAAAAATGAAAACGTACCAGCCATATGCTTGCAATAAAAAAAAGGTTAAGAGAAAAAATAGCAGGCAAGTGAACTTAGAACAGGTCTACAAACCATTTTTAGTTTTAATACATATCTCAGGAAAATATGATTCTTGGTGGTGTAAGGAAAACGTACTATAGGCTTTTTTTTAAATTACTTTTACCGGAGGCCATAGTTTATGACATTGACTTTAAAAATGAAAGAATGGAAAGGACAAGAATTCGGCAGAGTAAGTATTGGTCCATCAACTATGGTACTGATGTACACTTCTTTTAAGACATGATATAATATGCAATTATTCAAGCTGCAGTCTGTTAACTCAGTTAGAGAGTCAATGGCTGAGGTGAGCTGACTCACTGTCAAGGCTCTGTGTGGTGGTGGGCAGAAGCAAAACATGAACGACAGTAGAACTGTAACACACAGTGACTCTGTGTACGTACACATTTATGTACTCTTTAATTATGGGGCAGGGAATAGATATCACTAATGCAGCAGTTGCAGTGTCCCTGCAGCCCAGAGGTCAGAGGGGTCCTCTGCATCCCAATTATAGTTGTCTCTTACTAGTCAACTGAGGTGGGTGCAGGCGGTCCATTTTCTTTGCTTGTGTTATGTCCTATGGCACCCTTGCTAGGCTGATGACTTCAGATAAACCTTAATCAAACATCAATGCATTCCACCACTAATCACTCAATGACATATATACAAACTTCTTGTCAAACACAAAAAGCTTTTTCAATTGAAGCTAATGTTCAAAGCCCATCCCATCCCACCGAACATGATTACTAATGCACACAGTGAGGCATATAAGCCGTCTTTAGTTACCTTGTATTCCCGTAGAAGATCTCCCAACTGGGAAGCACTGGTTACTGCATCCAGAGAAACATTATCTTTAATCTGTTGCTCCAGTTGGTCCATCCAAGTCATCAATTCAGTGATTGCCCCACGGGACGACAGCTTTTCCATTTGTAGCTACAAATGTGGATGCAGAGCAATGTGTTTGGAGTAGTTTGATTACATCTTTCTTATCATTTTATGATAATGTATTTGGCAGCAAACAAAAGTGTACAACAGTGACGAGTAAACAAACCATTTTTTAAATGATCTTTGACAAGAGCTGATTAAATCACTAGAGCCTAATAAAACATAATACCAATTAATACTGTGCATGGGGAGGCTCTATTGGACCTCCTCACATGAAAATGCCTTTGATAAAGGGTGTGTCAATGAACATGTGATGATATCAATTCCAACAGCCACAAATGTCTATTTCCCCCCAACTTTAAACCAAGTTTTTTCTGTTAAGGAAAAGGCAACTAAATTGGTTCTACTGGTGAGACATTAGCTGCTGACAAATATGGTATAATAAGGAGAAGTCAGTGAGATCAGAAGTGTGTTTCTCCATATTCCTTTGGGTAGTAAGAGTTATGCTTGCCTGCGTCTCGTCATATTTAAAAAATAAATATTTGGGAGGGCTATCATTCAGATTGATCAAATAAGGAATTCTTGCTCAAAAACTCTTATCTTTGCTTTGATCTTTGCATTCCCTAATTTTATTGTTGGGTTATAACACTGGGGTCTTGTACCAGATATTGTGTCCTAAATCATATTTACAAAATATCGCTAATGTGGAAGCAATAATACAAAATCCATAACAGATATGACAATATCTTTGTAAACTAATTTAGGACACAATATTATGGTCAGAACATATTTCTGATATTGATATTCTGACAACCAACACTGGCATCTACTGATTATACTTAAAGTGAATAGGGTGCTTAGCATATGTTGAATTTTTATGGTGTTTAATACTTAAAAAAATGTTTAAAGTGTATATACAGTGTTTTAAACACTGAGCAGCTTTTTATTGCACTATCGTAGGAACTATAAGACCATCCTTTGCACAATCATACCATTTAAACTGTTCCATGTGTTCCATGTGTGGCTATATACTCTGGCCCAACCCTATTCCAACTTAGAAACGTTTTTAGGTGGTCCAACGAAAGAAGATGCACAAAATCAAATCCAATGCCACCACCCTAATGCAATATTTTGTATTCCCCCTTAATTTCACGCAGCTTTGTATTTAATTATTGCTGCTTGGCAGTAAAGTAAAAGCTGTCAAGTCACCCGAGCAGGAACTGTAAGGTGAGGGGTAGAGGAGAAGGCCAGTTTAGTGGGTGGTCAATGTACCAATTCTCTTTACTTCAGTACTGTTGACAACACCTTTTTGCTAGGGGCCATCTAACACACAAGGGAGCTCACTCACACTTATCTGAGGCCATGCCTTGACTTCACAATTTCGCTCACAAAGCATGCATAAAAATCAGAGAATTTACCCCAGGCCTTTTCCCTTTACACCGGTAGGCAATGTATCACTTCATTTACTTTCCAAAGGAAAAATCAAAATTTTTGAATTTGCTGTACATTTGCCAGCCAAGATGCATTGTACTTATTTTTTATTTGCTTTAGCTAGTGCTCACAATGTGCATACATGCATAACTCCCCACTAAGCTAGGTCTGCACCACTCTAAATATTTATCCAAAAATGTAAAACAAACTGCATACCATTAATTTTGAAGTCCTCAATCACTAAACAGTAAAGATCCCTGTTCCTTTGGTTTTTGAACTGCAAATCACTTAGTTATCTTTGGGTTTTGTAGTCAAGCCAAATCAGATATAAAAGATAAGACAACTCAAAAAGTTAGTTACATTTCCAAATTATGCTATTTACGATTTCAGCTTAATAAGGACTCACTGAAACTGCAAATGAAACACTTCTTACTTGAAACAGTTTCCCTTGGATTTCTGGAACTTCAGTGATTAACTCTGTCCACTGCTGCTCAAACTGTGCCAGACTTGAGCGAAGGGTTGCAGTGTCAGCTTCTTTCAGACGTAGAAGTTGGTTACCAGTCCTTATCACTGAAGTCTTCAGAGATGATTTTTCATCTACTTCCTTTGATAATTCCTAAATGTGTTTGGAAAGAGGAAAAACAAACTTAGATGATATAGGCTTTAGTTTGAAAATAATCTCTACTAAACTTATTGTATACATTAACTAAGAACATAGGTTAGCATCGGTCACAATTCAAAATTTGCTGCATTACGTGAAGGCTTGTACATCAATGTACATCAATGTGAAATACAGAGCCTTTACATTGTACTGTGGATCATGATCCTAAACCAATACTAACATAAACTGTTTGTTGGTTGGTTTTCAACTTAGCATGTAGGGATTAGTAAATAGTAAATATTCGTCTGAAAATAGATAAAGTAATTGTATATTTTATATTTCCATTGCAGTATGTTATTTATTTTTATACTGTAAAATAGCTACGTGAATGAGTCTTTCCGACCACTCAAACAAAAGGTAGAACCATTAATGGAATTCAGTTAATCGTTAGAAAACATTGTAAAATGTAAAGAACAGATAGGAAATGCCCAGAGGAAAGTGGTTTTATGGCCACATTGCCACCAAGAGAATATCTAGGACAAGAATTTAGTAGGCATTCTTCTAGGATGCCACCAGCAAAAGGGTACCTGACTGCCACTATGAACAGCATAGTTTGCAAAAGGAGTCTAAATAATGGAACACGTCGTGACTGCAGGGGTTCCTAACTTGACATTTGCCTTTTCAGCAAAATTGCATTTTTCTTACAAAGAAGCTGTTGCTGTTGTTCCTGATCGTCTCCAAGTCCTGTGATACATTCAGGGACTCCTGCTTCCAGTAGCTCATTTTCTGAAGAGTACTCTTCAACCAAGTTGTCAGCTTATCAGCCTCCTTATTGTAACTATGGAACACATATGAAAGCAATGTTACATGTTTAAGAATCTAAAAACCTTGTAATGGAAAGAAAAGATTACTTATTACTATTGACACAGTTTGCATATGCTCATAGATTTATTTATGGGATATTTAAGTCAAACCTAAAGGATGGAAGTGTATTTATTCATAGAGGGTTCTGAGAGCTGAAGACAAATGGCATTATTTTCAGGCAGTATCACATTTGAAGACGCTCCAATTTTATTTTCAAACACAAACATATTTAACAATCACAGCTATTTTCTTCCCTCTTGTGTCTCTTGCATTTCGCTCCATTCGTGTTTCTAAATTACTCTATTTGTCTCCACTGGTATTTCTATTACCACTGCAGGTAGTTATCGACACAGAGTGATTTGTAATTTTAGATAAAGTCTATAGATTCACATGCAGCTTCAAATATTCATCTTCTTTGAGAACCTAAAATCAAGATCAAACATTTAACCACAGTACACAAGCATATGAACACCCCACAGTATACAATTATGCAAATTAAACATGCACACTTGTGCTCTGAATATGATAGATACATC
This sequence comes from Triturus cristatus, assembly GCF_964204655.1. NCBI lineage: Eukaryota > Metazoa > Chordata > Amphibia > Caudata > Salamandridae > Triturus > Triturus cristatus. Next base: position 803,575,514 of record NC_140592.1, on the reverse strand, counting down.
CTAAAACTGGGATTTCTCGAACTTTGACCTATAGGAAGTGTACAATATGCATGGTATGGTGTGTAATTACTTTAGGACAGCACCTTTATGATTTAAGACACAACAAAAAGAAATTTATTGGCAAATTAAGCAATCAGGTGCACTGCTGAACCAACAGTAAGAAAGGTACACATAAATGTTTTCTTAAGGACTCAAATTTAGTTCAGAGAACAATATGTAGAGATCGTAACACTGATTTCTCTTTTTTTTTAAATTATTTTTATTTTTTTTATTTTAAATTTTACAATGATACGAAACATGACAGGCATACTATACAAAACATAATAATATAAAGAAAGGAACAAAGAAAAAAAAGAGACCACAGAAAATGGCCAACATGAAACGTGAGATATGAAATAAAACACTATTTACCTAAGTAAATTCAGATCCTAGATACTAAACAAACATTGGCCTATTGAGACTTGTACTATAAAAGAGGTCAATAATAAACGGAACAAGCTTGGGAGGCAGGGGGACGACATAGATAGACAACTGTACAAACAAAACCTAAACCAAATCAATGAGACCCATCAGCCATCAGACCAGTCCTTGAAGGGGGCCCAGATTCTAGCCCCGAAATCCCGCCTTTTCCTCCCCCTTAACAGAAATACAGAAGACTTGAGATTGTATAATGCTAACATCCTGGCTCTCCAATTACAAAAAGTTGGAGCTTCAGAACTAATCCACTGCGATGTAATACATAGCCGAATCATTGCCATTGCAAGAAAAAGAAAAGCAGCCGTAGATCTGGAGCCCCCACTAGACCCATTACCATTGTACCCCATTATCACAAGTTCAGGGGAAATTTTGATCTGAATCTTTAAGACCACATTGATAAAATGCTCAATCTCATGCATACATATCCCCAACTTAGGACACACGTAAAACATATGCACTGTATCCGCAGCCTGTAATCCACATCTGGCACATCTATCACCCTTCTGTCCCCCCATTTTGCAATCTTAGCGGGTGTATAATATAGGTCGAACATCGCCATAAAGCATTGAGACTGTAGGCTGCCTGAAACTGATCCTGACTTGCTAACTGTATCGTGAGCCTAGTATCAACCCCTGTCTTACCGAATTTCCCATCCCACTTTAAATCCTGCGAATCCAAATCATCTGGCAGACAGGATAAAAGATACTGATAGACCATGCCTATTCTTACTTTCTTTCGAGCCATCTCAATTATAGTTATATTTCCACATTTAATAGTCATCTCATTTCGGGGTTTATCAAGAAAGCTTCTGATCTGAAGATATTTAAAGAAATCGTGGGTATGTAAATTAAACTTCTCCTTAAGAAAAGAAAAAGTAGATATTTCCCCCCCGAACACAGATCACCAATAACCTGCAATCCACGTAGCTGCCATCTTAAAATGACTTGATCCTGAAAAATTGATGGCAACATATCAGCAGCGGAGAAGGGCGTATATATATTAATATTTGCAATAACACACCTGCGGCGAATCTTCCGCCAGATGACAAACGCCGCATAAATCACTTTGAATCTTGTTTTTTTTAAATAACTTGGTTCTAGTATCTTTACCAGAATGCCTTTAGCCGCATCCCCCAGGCCAATTTCATAGATAGTGGGCCTGTTTGCTAAAGGGACAGCTGCCCTATCCCCTACTAAAAGAATTCCAAAGTGTTGCAGCATAGCTGACCAGGAATACATTAGCAAATTTGAGACTGCCCACCCCCATCGAGCTCTTGGGAGGCACATCCATTTTGCTGCCCTCCGTGCTCAACGATACCCCCAGAGAAATCTCAAACCAGCCCTCTCAGCACTACTCAACGAGGCTAAAGAAAATTCTAACGGAATAGTTCTGAACAAATATAATAATTTCGGCAAAACTAACATTTTAAGAATGTTACAGCGGCCATATAACGAGAGATGCAAATGATCTAGTCTTCGAAGTTTCAAATTAATAGATTTGACCACTGGGAGCATATTCATATCAGGGATATCAGACACAGAAGCAGAGATTTTAACCCCCAGATACGTTGCTTCCGTAGTTATAGGGATGTCTGAGGGACACATAAAAGCTGAGTGAAGAATCTGCGTCTTGTCGACATTCAGCTTATATCCTGACAATGATTCAAATTGGTGTGCCAGATTAATTATAGTTGTGAACGCCATGGAGACATCCCTTGTTAAAATAACAATGTCATCAGCGTATGCCAGCGTCTTATAATCTGTACCATTAACCGTAACCGGCAAGATTGTTGAGTCTTCTTGAATTTTAGTAAGATACGGGTCAATGTACAAAGCAAAAAGCAACGGTGAGCACGGACAACCTTTTCTTGTACCCCTACCGATATTGAATAAGCAGGTTTCCTGCCCAGAAATACGAATCGATGCCTGTGGGGAAATATACAATGCTTGCACTGCCTGTATAAATTCGGAACAAAACCCCTTCCAACGGAGCACTGCCCAAAGAAACCCCCAGGAGACCCTATCAAACGCCTTCTTGGCGTCCAATAGGATCACCCCGAGGGGGGATTCAGTGGCCTGTGCCCGATCTAGCAAGGCAATAACCCGCCTTACATGGTCGGCTGTATCCCTACCAGGAATAAAGCCATGTTGCCGAAGAGACACTAAAGGGGTAATTACCGCAGCGAGCCTAGTAGCTATAATCTTTGAATAAATTTTACTGTCCGTATTAATTAATGAAATAGGACGATAGGATGACGGATTCTGGGCAGGTTTATCTTTCTTTTTAAAAAGTACAATAGTTGTTTGCCTCTAAGATGCAGGTATAATGCCCCTCTGAGCTTCCCTAAAAACTACTAAAAGGTCCTGTTGAATTACTTGAGCAAAAGTCTTGTAAAATTCTAACGGAATAGCATCCGGTCCAGAGGCCTTGCCATTAGCCAGCGATTTAATAGGCAATTCAACCTCCTCCCATGCAATAGGGGCTGAGAGGATTTCATTATGCCTTGTTGTGATTCTGGAGGTATCCATATCCTGCAAAAATGTTTTTTTGCAGGATATGGTAACACTGATTTCTCAATAAAAACATGCTTGTGGTTTTCTCGTTCTTGAATCTGAGATGAATCAATAGGAAGATCCTAGAATACAGCAAGCTAACCATAGACAGGCAACCAATTTTAAACTATGTATTTGCAGGACCTTTTGAGATCCTTTAAGATAATGACAGGCTACACAGTATTGTCTTATGTCTGATTAGGAGAGACTAGAGAAAAAAAAGTTGACATTGTATTGAGTATTTGACCAGAAAGGCACATTTGGTTTAGGCAGAAAAATTCCAACTTTCTAAAAGTGGCATTTTCAGAATAGCAATTTAAAATCCGACTTTGCCATTAAAGAGGTGTTCAAATTAAAATTGATTTGAGTGTAACAACATTTCTCCATCTGCTCTCAGCCTGAAGTTATAACGTCTTAATTGTAATAAGGTAACTCTATGTTAGTCTATGGGAGAGATAGCCAGTGAAAACAAGTTTTTCCACTGACAGGACATCTAAAGCTTAAATGCAAAAGTCCTACTTTTTAAATACCACAGACCCAACCCTTGCAATTTTGGCATACCTTAAAGTACATATGAGTTTTAAAAATGAAGCTTTAGGCCTGACAAAAGGTTTACTTTATCAGATCTTAATGGCAGTTCAAAACAGTGCTACAATGGCATAATGAGTGCTGCAGTCCACTAGTAGAATTTATTTTCCAGGTCCTGGGTGCATGTAGTAACATATATAAGGGACTAATGAGTAAATTAAATGTTCCAAATAGGTGTAAGCCAATTTTACCATGTTTTAGGGTACAAAAACCAGCACTGTACCTTCGGTTAGCAGGGGTAAAGTGCACAGAGTCCTAGTGCCAAGAAAAACGAATTCATCAAAAACAGGGGGTTAAGGCAAAATGTCAAGTGGAATACCATGGCAAGGATGTCAGGTCTAACAATACTTCAGTAGAATGAAGGTATAATATCCTTGGAATGGCTTTACAGAAGTCGAATTTGCTGATGGAAAAGCAACGTTTGCTGTTTTTTCCAACAAATACGTTTGGCTCACATTATTTTCTTTGAGAATTGCTCTGAGATTGTATCACAGAGAAGGGGTGTTATGCAAACAAGCACATTACATTTAGAAACTCCCATGTACAAGAAGTGATTTATTGCTTTTTGTTTTAACGCACCCGACACTATGAACACATGAAACACAGTACACACATAAGCTAAGTTTTTCTCCATACCTAAGAAGAGATATGAGCTAGGCAGATAACCCCTGAATTGTTACTAAAACAGAACAACTAGGAAACTGTGTTGAATGCCCACCTGTGACATAGAAGACAAGTATGTGAAAAATAGCTCAAAACAATATACCATGCACTCCCTCCCAGCACTCACCGCTCACACGAAAAGGAATAACCACATTGACAATTCAGTGATACTGTGATAAGTGAAATATTTAATTTGAAAGTATCTACAATTCATTGTGCTGGCCTTTCAGAGCTGCCATCTATAAATGTAATTTATGATGTTCACCAAAAGATTTTTTTGGTCACCTTCTAAAACTGGCATTCCTTTTTTAAATTCAGGAGCACTCCAATAGTAGAACTGTTCCTAAAGGTAAAGCACACTTATCATCCCTGTTTGGTTTATACACTCGGTTTTGGAGCATCCCTGACAAACCTCTCCTCAAAATAAATATATAGATTCAAATAGAAACAATTAGCAATCAGAACAATGTAGTTGGGGCATTGAATTGTTTCCGTTGACTGTCAAGTACTGTACTCACCTAATTTGTAATACCCTTAAATTTCAGACACTTGACTTTTAGGAACCTAGTATGCTTTTTTTCCTACGAAATCAAGACACTATTTAAGTATAACATGATCGTGTACTTACTGTTTATTCACCATATAAACTATGAAAATAATTTCTAAAATGCAAGAAGAAAACTGAGGGTCAAAGTATTTAATAGTTAGTCAAGTGTTACATTTTCAGTTGATGACAACGTTTATGACAATAGGGAGCAGGAGTTTGCAAATACCGGCTACATGGGTTGATCTTGATATTATTAATGAAAACACTTACCAGCTCAAATGTTGGAGCAAGGTTTCAAGTCTGTGTAGTTCGTGGTTGACGGTTTTGCTAATGGATGAGCTCTGGGTTTCTAGGTTTGAAATCTGGGTCTTGAGCTTGTCACAACTCACTGCACATGAAACCCTTTTACCTTCTCGAATTGTCTGGTAAAGTCGAGCATGCTTCTCTTCAATGTTTCTCTTGATTTGCTGTATGAAAAGAATTAATGAAAGTAAGATTATGAGTTACTCCTACCAAAGGTTTAGTGGGAAATGGTAAGTAAGGTTTGAAATAAGGTGAGGTACTAGTCTTAGTCATAAAAGATGTTCATTAAGATTAATCGAAACTGTTACCATAACAGTAATCAAATCAAAATCCCAGGTTTGTGGAGATCTTATTCGTGAATGGTAGGCCCTGACCTAAATGCCCGATGCTTGAATTAGTGTAGCAAGTTTGATGGAATGCTCCAATATGTCAGCTTTCTACACTGGTGGGCCATATACCCCATCAAATATGGCTGTCTGGTCCACAAATGACATATAACGTGGGGTCTTTTTTGTGTTTTCAAATCTACTAATTAATAACAAAAATTGTCAAAATATTGTTGGTCTGAAAACCCTTTGGTGAATGGACAACAAGCCATCTAATTTGACTTAGTCCCACAACTACCACAACAACATCCTCATGTATCGCTTTATCTTAATGTTAACCAGGCTAATGAGGGGAAAGTAGGTGGGTAGTGCTTTGTCACCCTATTGTCAAGATTGTGAGAAGGACTGAAATCTCCAAAAGCCATCATTTAGAGATAGAACATGACGGCCATGTTTGAAGTACATAATTAAAGCACTGAAAAAAACGAGTTCCAAGATGATAAATGTTGTATTAGCGGTGGCCATCTTGGAATTCTATTATTATATTCTTTAAAACAGTGATTCCTAAACTTTTGACTTCTGTGGACCGTCACGTAATCATTCTTGAAACCCAGACACTCTCCCTGAGTCAATATTGGAATCCAGGGACCCTCCATTGAGTCTTAACTGGAAGCTAGGGGTGGAGGCTTAAGCATTTTCTGTGATTTAAAATGCAAAGCAATGCACAAAAAATACAGAAACTGCCATTCATCAAACAACTAGACAAATGATGAAATATTCACAAACAAATATACAAAAATAACATTTTTTAATTGTAATGGGACGGTTGGAGCTTTTCTTATTTCAATTGAAGCCTCTCATTATCAATACTATATTATGTTTGATGCATTTGCATTGCTCCCACGAATCAATCTGAGGATACCAACTTAATGTTTAGCCTCCAACTCCAAATTCCTGATATTTACAGAACGTTTTAAAAAACTCATTTTATGTTTTCATTTGTTAGAAATTGGGTTACTGGTTGACTGGGGTGTGAGCCCTGGTTAAGCAGCAACCACAAGCCTAGTCAGGGTAAGGCACAAGCAAACCCCAAATTAACCTGTGCTCAACCTCTTGGTAGCTTGGCGCAGAGCAGTCAGGCTTAACTTAGAGGCAATATGTAAAGTGTTTGAACAACACATCAAACAATAATAAAGTGACAACACCACACAAAAAAATCCCATACTAGGTTAGTAAAATAGAGCATAATTTAATAAATAAAACAAGATCAAAGTGACAAAAATCCAATCAGTAGAACAGAGAAATATTTTTTTAAAGAATACACTGCAGTATAGCACCTGGAGCATAAAGCATCAACCACAGCTATCTGGTCACGCTGGACCGAACCAAAGTCAAAAGTTCAGGCTGATCGTGATAGAGTGCAGATCGGACACAGTCCCAGATTAGTCCAAACCTTCCCAAGTTTTGTGCCAAGAGTTGCATTCGCATTGTAGAGAGTCGTGGGGAACAAGTAGAGCGCTGCAGGTGGCATTCGGCATGGTGCGAGGAGCTGGCTGGACATCGCGGATTGGCAGACTGGAGCTTTGCGTTGGCAGTCAACAGTGCTGTGCAAAGAGATGGGCTAGTGGCAGCTCCCGCTGGTTTTCAATGCAAGTTGAGCAGTTCCGGTCGGAATGGGCTTGTTTGTGGTCGCAAAAAGCCAAAAGTTTGAATTAACAGCCTGCTGAGGCACACCAAGGGTCCTGGATCTGAAGGTCCCCACTTGGGGGTCAAAAACTCACTGAAGAAGGGTCCAGGAGCTGTTGGGGAACCTTTTATGTCCCTGAGGCTCAGATCAGGAGGCCAGCAGACTAGCCCTTTGAGTCACTCTGGGGTGCTGGGTTCAAGGTGGAGCTGCAAGTCCAGTTCTTCCTCCTCAACGACAGGTCAGAGCAGCAGTTCCTTGTAGAGCAGAAGTCAAGTTGAGCGCAGTCATTGTAGCTCTCCTTCTTCCTGGCAGACAATCCACAGGTCCAACAATGTACTGAAGTGGTGGTGTCTGAGGTCCTTCCTTTATACACAGTTGTGCCTCTCAAGTGGGGAGAAGCTTCTAGAGGCATGCCATTGAAGTGCACAGATGCCTGGCGTTCCTGGCCCTGACTCAAGACTAACTACAGGGGGTATGCAACCCTTTGTGTGGAGACAGGACACAGCCTATTCCGGTGTAAGTAACGTTCGGCCAAGCTCCACCATACTGCCACTGATACCCCATCTAGTCACACCTAAGCTCCCATTGTGTGTGGCTGTCTAGGAGGAATATACAAAACCCATAATCAAACTACACCCAGTCATGTGACTACAGGCAGGCTGCATGCACTAAACGCTAAGGCAAGAAAATGCCAACTTTCTAAAAGTGCAAAAACAACAGTTGATGGACACTATGCAGAACTATGTCATACATTCACCCCAGTACAGAGATCTGGGCCTAAATCCATTGATTTTGTGCTCACCATGCCATTCCAGCTTGAACCCAGTTAAATGCAAATCAGTCTTGACCCTGTGCCTCATGGGAACAGTCCAGCCCGAACTGCCAAGCCAGGTCCTCCCTGGACTGGAAATAAGCATCCTAGGGCAGGTTTAGGGGTTTTACCCCTCATCAGCCAGGATAGCTTGATTCCAGTGGCATGGAGAGCACGGGACCCACGCCTGGGCATGCCCGTCCCACTCGGGGTGACGAATGCAAAAATAACAGTTGATGGACAGAATGCAGAACAATGTCATAAATCCACCCCAGTACAGAGATCTGGGCCTAAATCCATATTTCTTTGCTCACAATGCCATCCCAGTTTGAACCCAGCCAAATGTAAATCAGTCTTGACCCTGTGCCTCATGGGAACAGTCCAGCCCGAACTGCCAAGCCAGGTCCTCCCTGGACTGGAAATTAGCATCCAAGGACCGGTTTCGGGGTTTCACCCCTCATCAGTCAGGATAGCTTGATTCCAGTGGCATGGAGAGCATGGGACCCACGTCTGGGCATACCCGTCCCACTCGGGGTGACAAATGCAAAAATAACAGTTGATGGACAGAATGCAGAACAATGTCATACATTCAGCCCAGTACAAAGATATGGGCCTAAATCCATCGTTTTTTTGCCCATCATGCCATTCCAGTTTGAACCCAGTCAAATGCAAATCATTCTCGACCCTGTGCCTCATGGGAAAAGTCCAGCCCGAACTGCCAAGCCAGGTCCCCCCTGGACTGGAAATAAGCATCCTAGGACCGGCTTCGGGGTTTCACCCCTCATCCGCCAGGATAGCTTGATTACAGTGGCATGGAGAGCACGGGACCCACGTCTGGGCATACCTGTCCCACACGGGGTGACAAATGCAAAAACAACAGTTGATGGACAAAATGCAGAAAAATGTCATACATTCACCCCAGTACAGAGATCTGGGCCTAAATCCATTGTTTTTTGCTCACCATGGCATTCCAGTTTGAGCCCAGCCAAATGCAAATCAGTCTTGCCCCTGTGCCTCATGGGAACAGTCCAGCCCGAACTGCCAAGCCAGGTCCTCCCTGGACTGGAAATAAGCATCCTAGGACTGGTTTCGGGGTTTCACCCCTCATCAGCCAGGATAGCCCGATAGACCAAAACCGGTCCTAGGATGCTTGTTTCCGGTCCAGGGAGGACCTGGCTTGGTAGTTTGGGCTGGACTGTTCTCATGAGGCACAGGGTCAAGTCTGATTTGCATATGGCCAGGTCTAAACTGGGGTGGCATGGTGAGCAAAAGAATGATGGATTTAACCCAGAGCTCTTGACTGGGGGTGAATGTTTTGATTTGTTCTGCATTCCGTCCATCAATTGTGTGTCTTTTGCTTTCTCGCCCTAAGTGCGCCAGGTATGCCCAGACGTGGGTCCTGGGCTCCCTGTGCCACTGGAATCAAGCTATCCTGGCTGATGAGGGGTGAAACCCCAAAACCGGTCCTAGGATGCTTGTTTCTAGTCCAGGGAGGACCTGGCTTGGCAGTTCGGGCTGGACTGTTCCCATGAGGCACAGGGTCAAGACTGATTTGCATTTGGCCAGGTCTTAACTGGGGTGGCATGGTGAGCAAAAGAATTATGAATTTAATCTAGATCTCTTGACTGGGGGTGAATGTTTTGATTTGTTCTGCATTCCGTCCATCAATTGTGTGTCTTTTGCTTTCTTGCCCTAAGTGCGCCAGGTATGCCCAGACGTGGGTCCTGGGCTCACTGTGCCACTGAAATCAAGCTACCCTGGCTGATGAGGGGTGAAACCCCGAAACCGGTCCTATGATGTTTGTTTCTGGTCCAGGGAGGGCCTGGCTAGGCAGTTCGGGCTGGACTGTTCCCATGAGGCACAGGGTCAAGACTGATTTGCATATGGCCAGGTCGAAACTGGGGTGGCATGGTGAGCAAAAGAATGATGGATTTAACCCAGATCTCTTGACTGGGTGTGAATGTTTTGATTTGTTCTGCATTCCGTCCATCAATTGTGTGTCTTTTGCTTTTTTCTCCCTAAGGGCGCCAGGTATGCCCAGACGTGGGTCCTGGGCTCACTGTGCCACTGGAATCAACCTATCCTGGCTGATGAGGGGTGAAACCCCGAAACCGGTCCCAGGATGCTTGTTTCTAATCCTGGGAAGACCTGGCTTGGCAGTTCGGGCTGAACTGTTCCCATGAGGCACAGGTCCAAGACTGATTTGCATATGGCAATGTCCAAACTGGGATGGCATGGTGAGCAAAAGAATGATGGATTTAACCCAGATCTCTTGACTGGGGGTGAATGTTTTGAATTGTTCTGCATTCCGTCCAGACGTGGGTCCTGGGCTCACTGTGCCACTGGAATCAACCTATCCTGGCTGATGAGGGGTGAAACCCCGAAACCAGTCCTAGGATGCTTGTTTCTGGTCCAGGAAGGACCTGGCTTGGCAGTTCGGGCTGGACAGTTCCCATGAGGCACAGGGTCAAGACTGATTTGCATATAGCCAGGTCTAAACTGGGGTGGCATGGTGAGCAAAAGAATGACTGATTTAACCCAGATCTCTTGACTGGGGGTGAATGTTTTGATTTGTTCTGCATTCCATCCATCAATTGTGTGTCTTTTGCTTTCACGCTCTAAGTGTGCCAGGTATACCCAGACGTGGGTCCTGGGCTCACTGTGCCACTGGAATCGAGCTATCCTGGCTGATGAGGGGTGAAACCCCGAAAACGGTCCTAGGATGCTTGTTTCCGGTCCAGGGAGGACCTGGTTTGGCAGTTGGGGATGGACTGTTCCCATGAGGCACAGGGTCAAGACTGATTTGCATATGGCCAGGTCTAAACTGGGGTGGCATGGTGAGCAAAAGAATGATGGATTTAACCCAGATCTCTTGACTGGGGGTGAATGTTTTGATTTTTTCTGCATCACGTCCATCAATTGTGTGTCTTTAACGTTTTTAAAGTGGCATTTTCAGAATTGTAATTTAAAAGCCATCTTTACCATAAATTAGGATTTTAAATTAGGATTCCAGAGACACCAAACATGGACCAGTTATCTCGTCCCATTTGGAAATTACACTTATAAAACGTAATAAGGCAACTTCAATCTTATACTATGGCAGAGATAGGCCTTGTAGTAGTGAAAAATCATTTTAGGAGTTTTTCACTACCAGGACATGTTAAACTTAAAAGTACATGTCCTGCTTTTTAAATACACTGCACCCTGCCCTCTGGGCTGTCCAGGGCTTACCTTAGGGGTGTCTTATATGTATTAAAAAGGAAGGTTCAGGCTTGGCAAAAGGTTAATTTTGGTAGGTTGAAGTGGCAGTTTAGAACTGCACATACCTGCTCTGCTATGGCAGGCCTGATTCATGGTTAAAGAGCAACTTAAGTGAGTGGCACAAGGAGTGCTGCAGGCACACTAGTAGCATTTAATTTACAAGCCCTGGGCACATGTAGTGCACTTTACTGGGGAGTCATAAGTAAATTAAATATGCAGATTGAGGATAAGCCAATTTTACCATGTTTTAAGTAGAGAGTGCATGCACTTTAGCACTGGTTGGCAGTGATAACATGCTCAGAGTCCTAAGGCCAGCAAAAACAAATTCAGCAATAAGTTTGAGGGTTACCCTGCAAAATTAACTAAATTAAAAATTTAAAAAATATTGAAATCCAGATGGCTGCCTGACAGTATTGACTTTGACAATGCTAGTGCCACACAAGCACTGGCAAGCCAACACAAGAAGTGGCAAAGGATGACAAAGTGGCATTACCAATGCTTGTTTAAACAGAAAAAGCGTATGAATCACAGAAGTATTGTATTTTCCTTTTAGAAGACAGGCCCTAGAACCTCTGTTCCAAGTAAGAAGGTGGTCTTGAAGAGAGATAACCATCCTATCTCATGCTCGGTACCCAAATGAACCCTCTTCCTTGTTTCAAAAGAGACCTATTAAGCTGACACAGTCATCTGAAGCATTCCTAGTTTTGAACAATGCACTTGCATCTACACTTCATTTAGTATGTTTTAATTTATCCAAGCCTTGCATTTTACTTACAAACTTACGTAAGGACCTCAATTAATCAACAAACAATTTAAATCACCTGAGTTTAATGTCTGCTGTCAAACCTAAAGTATCTGAAAGTCCTCACAAACACTTGGTCTGGCTCCCACACTGCACCTCAAAAGTCAGATTCAGTGCTGAGCAATTGGTACAGCCCCGGCATCATATACAAGTTTGAGGCACATGCCTTTAGTGGAATCTACACATTGCTACTGCTGACAGTCTCACAGCACTTGTACGAAACTCTACAATGACACTATTCAAGTGATCATGAATCATTGTTGCTACATTTTGAAATGCAGCTCACTGCCCTTCCAAAAACGTTCCATGGCACAATGAAGGAACAAACTATCCATGTTGCTACATTTAGAAACAAACATAGGCATTATCAATCATTTTGGGTGCTGGATAATGAAGAGGTTTTTACTATGCTAGAAAAACACACCACACTAACACAACAGGAGCATAACAAGTTTATCTAATACAGCATACTGGGCAAGTGGCAGCATCAAGAGCACAAGTATTCGCCACACACTACAGCTCAGTCCCTGGCGCACACAAGACCACAGCCCTGGGGAAAGGAGAAGAGCACCTATGTCACTTTTTTGCTCTCTCTCTCATTTTGTTTCTTATACAGTGACAAGAATGATTGATTTAAGGATGCCTTAGAGTAGTAAGGCACCTTCTGAAGAGATCTTCCGTACTCAGCAAGGGTCAGCGAATGATACCGGTTTGAATAGTCGTATTATGGTTTACTGGGTTAATATGCCTGCTTGAGTGCAGTGCATGGAACTGGCATGCCACAAGCCCTTATCCTAGCAAGATTGCTAAGTTGGTTATGTGCTTGTTGCACACAGCTGTGCAAAATGAGCATCACTAAGCTCTAATAAGTGCCAAAAATCCAATTCAGTCATAATCACATGCTACAAACAAGCATTGGCAAAGTCAATAGGTCTTACCTGTGTGGAAGCTATTGGCTTTGAAACTGCCTTTTAGCCATGTTGTACAGTGGTGTGGCTGTGCAGCATGACTAAAGGTTAGGAAAAAAGCACTATGACATGGATAGCACTGTCCGTGTAATAGTGCTTTTTTACTTATGGTGGGTGGAGCGGCAGCACAAGCAACAGGAGGAAGGGCCGGAGACAAGAATCAACATGGACAAAGGGAGGGTGAGAGGCAAGAAGCAACATGGACAACAAGGGAGGAAAAAAGTTCTATCTGGGAGCCAGGGCTGACCTGGTAATAACGTTTTTTGTTTAAAGAGGGTGAGGGCTCAACACAGACATCTGGAGGGAGGGTGGGAAAGAAAAAGGAACAAACACAACAGAAGTGTGGAAGGTGTGAGGGAAGAAGCAACAAGAACAACAGGAGGGTGGGAGGGAAGAAGCAACGCAGACAACGTGAGAGTGAAAGGTGGGGGGAAGAAGCATTACAGGAAGAAGTACCACGGGGGAAGAACAAAGAATATGAGAGGCGGAAGGGAAGAAGCAACACTGACAATGAGAGGGAGGGAGAGAAAAAGCAACACGGAAGAAGCAACATGGGTGAAGAAGAAAGAAGCAACATGGCAGGGAAGAAGAAACTATTTGTATCTCAAACACAGTGCTAGTAGCAGAAGAGCACTAATCCAAATGAATCAATCAGTACTTGGTTAGTGCTCTAAACAAGAGAAGAGGAAGTGAAATTGCTTTTTTAAATTTATTTATTTATATATTTTTATTGTTGTTGTTTACAAACATGAAGAGAATACCAAGAAAAAAACATAGGAAACATAGCAAAAAACAAATCCACATTTCATATTGACACATTATGCCTGGTTCCTTAATATGTACTAGAAAAAACTGAAAAACAGATGCTACACTTAAATCACCTTTAAATACACCATTATTTAACCACAAAAAATAAGAACCAGTCTCTCCTTATAGTTTATGACAATTTAAATAACTGAAGATCATAATCATAATCATAATCATGAGAATATAAAATCCCAGACTAGCAGTTGTAGCATATTTACATATTTACATGCTTACTCCTAAGGGGAATACCAGCTGATGATATCCGTCGCTACTCATGTTACTGAAGCCAATCTGTTATAGGGGCCCACGGTTTTTGTCCCGTTTCCCGTCTCCTTCGCCCTTTTAGACGATAAACTGAGACTTCTATATTATATACAGCTAGAAGCCGGGAGCGCCAGTTACAAAAAGTAGGGGGGTCAGGGCTAACCCAGTTGGAGGTAATACACAATCGGACTATGACCATTGACATGAAGACAGGCCCAATGACAGCACGCGACCTGCTCACATTTCTCGCTACTCCCAAAATGACCATATCAGGAGAGATAGAAATTGGAAGCCCTAAAACCTTTGTCAAAAAATGTTCAACATTCTGAAAAAATATCACTAACCTAGGGCAAGAAAAAAACATATGTACTGTACCTGCTGATAACATCCCACATCTACTACATGAGCCACCCGCATTACCTCCCCATTTGGCTATTTTTGCCGGTGTATAATAAAGATCAAAAATAGACATAAAATGTTGGCTCCGAAGGCTACCTGATAATAGAGTCTGGTTGGCTAATTCAAGTGAATCTTCAATATTGATACCCTCCTCCCCAAATTTCCGATCCCATTTATCATTCTGACTTAATAAATCATCAGGGATGGTTTCCAACAACATCTGATAAATTTCCCCTATCCGAGATTTCTTTTGAATGAATTCAACTAATGATACCATCCCATATTTTACAACAGATCCTTGTGTTTTACTATCTAAAAAATCACAACTCTGTAGATATTTAAAGATATCTTGTTTATCCAAACCATATTTTTCTTGTAAAAAGGAAAAGGAGGCTAATTGGTCTTCATGTCCCAGATCCCCCACCGTACTACTCCCGAGGTTACCTCATCTGTGTGTGGTTTGATCTTGAAAAATTGGAGGTAAGATCCCAGAAGCCGAAAATGGCGTGTAGCTGTTAATATTGAAAATTTGAAATCTGCTACGTATCTTTCTCCAAATCAGATAAGCTGCCTTAATTGTCTAGAATCTGGTCGTTTTATAACTAGGTTCTAAAATCTTGACCAAACAATGTTTAGCATCATCCCCCATACCAATTTCATAAATAGTTGGACTGACCGCCTCTGAGCATTGGATCTTATCTCCGACTAGGAGTACCCCCATATGTTGCAACATGCATGCCCAATAATAAAACAAAAAATTTGGAATGACCAAGCCCCCCACAGTCTAGGGAGGGTCAGCTACTTGGCCGCCCTCCTGGATCTATGATAGCTCCACAAGAACCTGGAGCACATCCTTTCGAGAGAGCAGAGTCGGAGGCAGCAGGGCAACCTGAAGTTACCTCTGGGATTACTGCTAATTTAGATACTGTTGCAGAGAATCTTTTGGAGACTGGTGTTGTTGTTACTGAGATGCCTCTCCCATTGCCAATAACAGACTGCTCAATTCAAACACAGCAATCCCAATGCGTTGTGGGAAATGGAGTCCACCCATTTGATAACCTGGAAACTATGGCTGTGGGCACAGCTCAACATACTAAAACGGCTGTTCAGAGAGAAGGCAACAAATCTAACTGTAGGGAGGAGGATGTCATTGAGAACTTTTTCTCTCTATCAGATCACTCTTACTCTTCGGAAGACGATTGCCAGGATAAAGACTGGGCAGGCAAAGGGAGTGATACGAGCAGCCTAAATTGGGGGGAAGACAGTGATAGATTCTTGGTTAATACCGGTACGGTAAAGAAACTTCCTGTCCTCCCTACTCCAGCTAATAGGGCCGAGGGAGCCACTGGCAGCATGATTTGGGTGAGATAGATAATGAGGGAAAGGGAAAGGGAGAGTCATCGGCAGAGCCAGGTACCATGCCTATTTGTTCCGAAGAGATTACGCTGTCTATGATTTACCAAGTGATTATGGCTCACCGAGAGGAAACAAGGGCGGAGAGCTCCCGGACACAAGGTGCCTGCAGGAAATTATAAAACTCTATTCGTAGAATTGCTAAGACTTGTGCTGACTTTGCCACGAGAATCGGGGAGGCAGAAACCAGGGTTTCCCAACTGGAAGATGAGCTAAGCTCGCAGAAGAAAAAGGCTGAATCAATGCAATCTTTAAGAGATGATACTCTGCTGAAATTGACCGATCTTGAAAATCGCGCTAGACACAACAATTTGCGAGTTTTGGGCATTCCGGAGGGAAAGGAAGGGTCTGATGTTCGCCAGTTTGTGATCGATCCTTTTGGAGAGGCTTTTCTAGACTTGCCTCAATGGGACTGGGAAACTCAGATTCAACGGGCCCACCGCTTCCCTTTCAATCAGCGGAGAGCAGGAGAACAATCTGATAACCGCCCACGCGCTATTCTAATTTCCCTGAACAATTTTTGGGCCAGGGAATCTCTATATGACCTTGCCAGACCAGACTGGAAAAGAGCAGGAAAGGGTTGCCATTTTTTTGTCCGGCCTGATTTCTGTCAGAGGACAGTGGGAAAAACGTTGGCTCCTTCGTCAACTAATTCCAGAATTCCAAACAAAAGGGGCTCAAGTCTTTCGTTTAAATCCTGCGAAATTGAAGGTGGTCGCTCAAGGGCATACCCAATACTTTCAATCGGAAATCCAGGCCAAAGAATTTCTATTGTCTCTAAACTCAACTTGAAACTTGAAACCTCTTGTGTTTTGTGCCTAGACAGCATCTGTCTTTCCTGAGCCTCGACTCTTAAGGACTCTATTCTATTCTATTTTTTCTTCTTTTTTCGGCTGTCCACAATCGCTTTCCTGTTTTAAAAAAAATGTATGTAGAGTATACAGATTATGATTACTGGTCTAGCATACGGAGGGGTGGGGGTGCTAGCTCAGCATCACTAGGGACAGTTGGTCCCCAAGCCTTATGTGGTGGGGGGTGGGGCTGGAGGTGAGGGTTCCCTCAGTGGGGGATCCAGGGTGGGGGATGGGGGGTGTAATGTTGTTGTTGTTTATATTCTCTTATGATTCTTGCTGTTTAAGGAAACCGGTAAATATTGGTACAATTGGGAACTGTTCTCTGCTTTATTTGTTTAGGCTTGGTAAAGAATTTGGTTCTTTTAAAGATGACAGGTAGAAGCGGTGGAATATTTCTATGTTCATGGAATATCTGTGGCTTAAATGATAGAAACAAAAGGAGGTTATTAGCCAAGTGCGTACAACTTATGAAGATTGACGTCCTTTGCCTACAAGAAACCCACATCCCTAGTAGTAAAAGTAGCTGGCTGAAGGAACTTGGTCTGGATCTTGTGGAATATACACGGCAAAGTACCACTATTAGGGGGGTGGCTATTCTTGCACGACGTGGTTTAGGGACATCTCAAAGAGTTAAGGAGGATCAATTTGGGCGTTGGGTGATTGTTAAATTTATAATTATTGGCGCTCCCTTTACAATTTGTTCTATCTATGGATCTAATCAGGATGATCCTGAAGTTTTGAACTATTTAAGCATTGAACTTGCAACGTGGCCACACCCATTAATTCTCTGCGAAGATTTTAATATTCACTTGGAGAGCAATTTCGATCTATCTAGCGACTCTTTATATCAAGGGCGGAAAATTAGGACCTTTAAGGCTTTACGGGGGTTAGTCAGGGAGCACGGGTTGGTCGATCTATGGTATAGACACAAACAGATGGATCTGGGATACACTTTCTATTCCACCCCTCATAATAAGCTGGTCCGCCTTGATTATTTTTTTGTATCATGTCAAATGGCAGAAGGAACCAACATTAGCATATCCCTCAGGGTTATTCCAGATCATAACCCTATAGTGGTGGAACTTCTGTCTAGCGGGTTTGTCGAGGCTCCGAGACCATGAACTTTTGAACGTAAATTATTGTTGGATCAGTCGTACTGTGAGCATATGGTTAAGTGGGCGGCAGAGTTTTTTGATTTTAATAGAAATTCGGCTTCAGGACCTATAGTTTGGGATGCTTTTAAGGAGAGACTCTCAATTACTCCTGTTATCGCCGAAAGGCCCTTAAGGAGAAGCTGAGGGGTTGGGTGGAACAACTCAGGCTGGCAGAGGTGCAGCTGATGCAGAAAATTTGTGGTGGCCAAAATATTGAAGAATGTCAGCAGTCAATTGTCATTTTCAAGGCTAAAATACACCAGCATTTTGGTGAAGAACTTGCTCTTAAATATGTGCAATACAGAACTGAAGGATATGAACTTGGGGAAAATACGGGTAGGGTTCTGGCTAAGCGACTACAGCAGAGGGAGGTCTCAAATAGAATTAGCAGAATTCAAGATCAGTCTGGCCAAATTCAGGACTCCTTGACAGGGGTCCTGAAGGTATTCCAAGATTTTTACCAACAGCTTTATACTGAGGGAGAAAGTGAAGGAGTAGACGGAAATGGGGAGGAACCCGCAGAGGAATTTTTTGAAGATCTTCAAACCACTAAGGTTACATCAGACCAAAATAAGATTTTTGTGGCCCCAATTACCTGGGAAGAGATAGAAACAGCTATAACTTCTCTTGCCACCGGTAAGGCTGTCGGTCCGGACGGGATCCATCTCGAATTCTTCAGAACATTTTGGAATTTATTAAGATCAGACCTAACATCTTTATTTCAATCAGCACAGAGGGGGCGTATTCCTGGTTCTTGGAGGAGAACTACTATAGTCGTATTTAAAAAGAAAGGGAAACCAGAATTAAATCCATCATCATATTGACCCATTTCACTCACCAACGCCGACAGTAAGATTTATTCAAAAATCTTAGCATCTAGCTTAGAAGGTATTATTAATCGTTTGGTCTCCATATGACAGCATGGGTTCATTCCGGGGAGGGACACCACTGATCATGTCAGGAGGGCTATCTCCCTTTTTGACTGGGCACGGGGTCTCCGATCGGGATGATCCTGTTGGACGCTGAGAAAGCGTTTGACAGGGTTTCCTGGCGGTTCTTGTGGTCCGTCCTTCGATGGAAGGGGATGGCTAATGAATTTATTCAGGCAATCCAGGCTCTGTATCTGCTATCGGTGGCGAGGATTCATATTTCGGGACAAGAGTCCAACACGTTCAATATACGCAGGGGCACTAGGCAGAGGTGTCCCTGTTCTCCCCTCCTGTTTTCATTATATATCGATCCCTTTTTGCAGAAATTAGAACAATGCAGTAACATCCACCCAGTGAAGGTTAATGATGTTGAATATAAGACACTGGCCTATGCCGACGATGTCGCGATATTAACATCTGACATTATCCCGGCATATCCGGCAGTTAAAGATCAGGCTGAGCGTTATGGTATTCATTCAGGGTATAAATTAAATACCGATAAGACTCAGATTTTCTATTCAGGCAGGCAGTCTTTGCCGGATTTGCCAATTGTGTCAGTAGCAACATATTTGGGGGTTAAGCTTACTGCAGAGGTTGATCAAATCCCAGATATTAATATTGGCCCCATGATTAATACAATCAATCAGACATTAGAAAGGCTAGACCATCTACATCTGTCTATGTATGGGCGAAATAATGTCATCAAAATGATGGTATTTCCCAAAATTTTGTATCTGTTCAGGACTATTCCTTTGGAATTTCCTGCTCCATGGTTTAAAAAGATCTAGGAAGTGAAATTGCAATGCGCTGACCAATTTGGAGGCAGCAAATAAGAGAGACAATGTAGCCAACGAATGGTGAGCAATGGGCGAGCCCCAAGCTCCTCCTATTATACAAAATGTCCTGCAAGCCCTAAAAAGGGCATTACTAGCATTTTTAAGTATGCAGACATGCACACTAAACATTCACACAGAGTACACAATACACATAGACCAACAAAAGTGCAGCGATTTAGAAAGTAGACATGCTTTGATATCTTAGGTTAACTTTTAGCCAATTTGTAAGTGGGTCAGAGTAGACTGCTTCTGTTGATGTCCAGCAGTGCAGCCTTTGACTACTGACATCTGTGCCCAGCCACGACGGAACTCGGATTGGAGAGATCTTTGAGTAGAGGCACTGGGAATTAGAGGCACTGTAGTGGGAGAAAAATACCCCCGATCTCCTTGCTGGATATTGGTAGCAGCTCAGCATGAGCATGCCTCTGCAGCCTGCCACATCTTTGTGAGGTTTAAGTGATTCACAGTCTCCCTCGTCAGGCATTACAGATGCTTGAGCTATCCAAATGCATCTGGCAAAGTCCTCCAAGCACAGCACAGGATTGTCACCACACTCCTCTGGAGTTTCCTACAAACTGAGCATCTCTGCCATTGTGCTGAGGGTGAGGAAGAAGGATGCCAACGCTTCACTAATCAATGCAGCATCATCAAAACAGTGCTGCCAGAATCCACTCTGCCTTTCCATGCATTGGCGATCACTAGGCTACATCAGATAGGCCTCTGTGGCAGGGATAGTGAAAACATTGTCATAAGAGCCAACTAGACTCAGCAATCATGGTACCTGTCCAGTCCTGCTCCCATGCAGGGTCTTTGAAGGTGATGCTCTCAGAGGGCTCTAGAAAAGTACTTTTCCTTTTTGCTTTACCAGCCAATTCCAGGAGAGGGGTCCATCCCGGCCAACAGAGTGGTGAGTGAATACAGACCCAAAGCAACATAACCAGCATCAAATTGTGCACCTACTTTTTGTTACCAGTCTATAATTTTGCAATGCAACCTGTGTAATAAGTCACATAGCAAAATCTTAAGTCGCAAAAGCCCACTTGCAGTTCAAAGCCTGTGATTGTATGAGTCACAGGCCCTGGATGTGAAAAAAGGCTCAGTATTGCAGGCCTTTGTTGCGTAACAATCACCAATATTTCCTTACCCTTATAAAAACATGCTAAATAGACAATGCATTATAGTGGCACAATATGTGACTTAAAGACCCAAGACACTTGTTCCCACTTTAGGCTTCCGGAATTGTTAAAAGATTCCATAAGTATGGATCTCTGTTCTGCTGAACACTGCCACAGAAAGTAAAGCTAAATTGTCTTTATGAGATAGGAATAAGAACATTTGTGGAGGGACATGCGGTGAATAAAAACTATCCAGCACTGATCACTTTCCTGGGATAATGTTGCTAGGTAACGATTGTCTTATATTGCTGATGAAAGCAACTGTATGAGACTCACCCTTTTAGGGTATCGTAACGCAGTGGAAGCAAACAACATGGTTTTATGTTCCTCTTTGAAGAGGTTGAAGGAGCTGATCATGCCTAGAGAGAGAGGGTATTTGCGTTAGTTAGAGGTGGCTAAGTAAGAACAGGAACGTCCGCCAAATCAAGAAAGACAGATGCAAGGGTGTGAGGCTAGCTACTAGAAGGATGAACATTAAAGCTGCGAGGGTTGGAGGAAGGAGATTCTGCAAGACAAGTACAGAGGACTTGTGTTATGGAAAGCCTTATGAGAGTGGCAAAGGAGTTTGAAGAGGGTTTTTTTCTGCATTGGAAGATAGCCAAAAGCTTTGTGATGTTCCTGAATTATTAGCTGGCGGATTAAGCACTACTCTAGTGGCAGCATTCTACACAATATGCAGTGTTTTGATAAGGTAGTGAGGAACTCCAAGATAGAGGGCATTGCCATAATCTAGGCGAAGCATCACAAAGGCTTTGAGTGGCAATCTTGCATGACTCAATAGGAAGCCAGAACACACTTTACAAAGCATTTTGAGAATGCCAGAGCATCCATTTTTGCTCTGAAGGTGAACTTGCAAACCAGGAGAATTTCAGACGTTTCTTGCAGTTCATGCACTTCTCATGATTGTCGGTAGGCAAGTGAGGATCAAGGTGCACACAATAGGCTGAACAAAAAAACTGTAATTTGTGAAATAGTGGTGGCCTCTGCATTTTTACATTTATTAATATCATTGGGGGTGAGTTTATACTTGAGAGACAGACCTGGCTTAATAATTTTCTTAACACATGAGCTGTAGTAAACCTGCAGATGCCATCTGATTACAAACATTCACAATGTACAAACAGTAATAATTAGCTTCTTCTTGTTAAAATATACCCAATACATGGCGTACCTTTGTGCATGAACCAAAATAAGAAAACATAAATGTACCTGATAAAGAGCAATTCTTTCTTTTAACCGTCCTTCTGTCTCTTCCACCAGCTTTACCGATGGCACAGTGGAATGTAAAGTCTCCAACTCTTTGTCAATAGATGTATAATTTTCATCGAATTCGACCCATTGCTTAAAAACACAAACGAAATATCAAAATAAATATCAAGAGCATACTTAATGGTGCAAGTCAAATCGCTACCACGTGGACTGCATATGCAATGAAAGCAGTCGTCATTTTATCCCCACCCATCTGACAGAACAAAATGGAGTTAAAGGATTGTGAAACCATTAAAAACCTACACAGCTGGTTTGTAGACCGTATTTAACAACTAAAAAGTGGTCTGTAATCTGAGTTTAAAAATGATGGACATTGTTTTTGTTTTGCAATTGAGAAATTAAGTAATGGCCTCGATTTGGGACCCTCTTTTTCACATTTAGAGAGTAAAGTGAATTTACTTGTAGGTTTTTCTTTAGTAAACAGGTAAAATAGAGCTGAATTGCTAAGCTCTCTATACTTACCCAGGTAGAAAAACTTTATCTTGAAGTTTAGAACTAAATCTCTTGCCGCAGTCTCTTATTTTGGTACTACTATTAGGTTTGCTATGCCAACAAGATGCAGGATTAAGTGTTCTCTGATCACATCTTGTGTGAATTGAAGAATATAAGTTCAAAGGCTAAAAAGGTCAACACAGCCTTTCATCATTAAAAGGTCAATATATTGAGTACCATCAAACCGAGTAATAGGTATTTGGTATATACAAACAGCAACAACTTCAGCCCGACGTATTATACATAACAATTTATTATTGCTGTAAAACAAGTGATCATGAAAGCCTTGCAGAAACTGACGTGTTTTCGTCTACTAATGCTATAGTAACTATAGCATAAATTAATTACGTGACAGCTATTGAACAATGTATGCTCTCTGATTATGAAACAAAGTCAGTCTTTGTCAGGGAATCCATTGGAGGGCATGCAAAAACAGCTAATCATCTCAAACAACTCATTTGATAGTTCAGACATTCTATAATAAATGGACAATTTTGTTGAACAAAATAGCTCAACTAACGCATGTCAAATGAGCCATCTAAACCTCCAGAGTCCGAAGACATCAACACACCACCCAATATTCATGTTCAAGCAGCAATTGGCACTATTAGTAACACCCTGACAAAAATCTTGGATTCTCTGATAAATCAATCTATTATACTTAATGAACAGACAACTGTTTTGAAAGATTTGACAATCAGTGTCAAAGTGTTAATCGAAAGTTAAGGTCTCCAAACACCATCGGGGTATTCACAAAAGAGCTTGGATTGTCCTTTGGAAAACCTAAAATCTTTATTGAGAATAGAGGCCATTATTGACTTAGTGCAATAACATCCAAATAATAGAGGAGCTCAATTAACTCAATTGTTACAGTTGCTAGATCATGGTGGAGGAAACGAAGTAAATCCATAGCAGATAAAGGAAAGTTTAAGAGTAAATGTTGCTATCGACATTACATCTACTAACTCATTTTATATCGCAATGAGAGATGGTGATTCTTCAGCAAAAACCTCTTTAAGGTTAACAGGCCAGGACCCCAATATATCAAAGCATAAAATCAATCCCCCAGAAATGAGAAGGTGAAAATTGAAGAGTTACTGGGGTCACCTAATGATGAAGCTGATATTAATATTTAATGCCAAAAGACTCCAGGGCAGGCCAGTATGATGAGGGGTTTGAAAATTATATAAGTAAGCAGAGACTTAAAAAGCTGAGAAACATAAGTAAAAATGCTAATTTAAAGAACAAGCTGGTAACAAATACTCACAAAAAGTCATCATCCGTGAATGGAATTAATGAGTCATACTCCTCTAGAAAAAAGGAGCCGACCTTATCAACCCGAAGAACTACCCAGAAAGTACTCAATGAAAAAGACCCAGACCCAGGTGGAACAGAAGAAAAACCGGATCAATCTGGTAATGTGATATTTACAGAGATAGCCAAGGAAGTTGAGGAACAAGTTAACTGCTTAAAAATCACCCCATAAACCCAAGATGGGGGAATGATTTATGATGCAAAGGTATTGATGCAGTTATCAGGGTCCACTAGACACCGCATCTCCAAATCACCGCTAAGGGCACAACATTTAAATCTACTACAGCCTGCATTTGCTTCTGAACTTTTGGGAACTAACAATACACAAAATCTTTCCAATCCAAATTATGGGCTCTCAAAGATTAAATCTGATGTGTGTCATAATCAAGCTACTAACTTGAGTAGCCAAATGGACTTTTGTCTAAAATATAATTCATAAGGAAAACATGATGTTTTAAATCACCACAATATACTGAAATTGTTATCTGCCAATCTATGCTTCTAATTTAACATTACACATACAACAGGGAGGTCTCAGGAGACTGCGAACTTATTCTGGTCGAAGGGAAATCATTTTGCTGACTGGGGCATTATACTCAAAAAAATTAAACAGGAAAAATATCTGCTCATCATGAGAAACTCATATCCCACAAGTAATGCTCCCACTTCAGTAGTAACAACTCTTGGTGAAATCCAGGGAAAAGAATTGGACTAGGTAAATAACACATGAAATGTTGTGGACAACTTAAAGATAAAAATAACTAAAGGAAGTGAACCTGCAAGAGAAGTTATCCTTCCATCTGGAGCAGTACCTATAAGCTTTG
The DNA here is from genome assembly GCF_964204655.1 of Triturus cristatus. Lineage (NCBI taxonomy): Eukaryota > Metazoa > Chordata > Amphibia > Caudata > Salamandridae > Triturus > Triturus cristatus. Next base: position 803,550,799 of record NC_140592.1, on the reverse strand, counting down.
GCCATCCTGGAAAACACTTAGGGGCCTATTAGGACGGCGGTCGGAAGTTCTCCCCGAAGCTGGAAAAGACCGACCGCAAGGACCGCTGCATAACCGCTGGCCCAATTAGGATGCTTCGCAGTCGAAATCCGACCACGGCGGTCGGATTCTGGTGATTAACATTGCCGCGGTTGCTGCTGCCAGCAGCACCGCCGCGGTGTCAAAAGGAGCATGTCATGAATGTCAATGCACTACCTGGTACAGGGACATGTAGGGTGGTACCATGGGTAGGGGGGTACCGTACCCCCCCAGTGCACCCACACACACACCCCCAACACATTGGGGGCCCGCAATGGGCCCCCGGAGACATTCTCCGCATGCCCTTCCATGGTGGTTCCACCGCCGCGGAAAGGCTGGCTACCACCGGCATCATAATCATGCCGGCAGAGGCTAGCCCTGCACCAGCATCATTGTAGCGGTCCTGTTCCGCCTGCTAGGCATGCGTGCGGACTGGTACCGGCAAAAAAGTGGCGGGCGGAGATTCTCACCGCCACGGTCGTCACCGCCATGCTAATGGGACTGGGTTGCGATCGTGGGCAGATGTCCGCCGCCGGTCCGGCACTTGCCACCGCAGGCCCAGCGGCGGCCATCCGTCCGCCATCCTAATAGACCTCTTAGAGCGGTGTCTATTAGCCTCCAGATGTCTACCTAGTGACTAAACCTCACTCAGGTATTTGGGTCCATGAGAACTAAAAATATGCGCATGGAATATAGCTAGAGTGACCAGGCAACTTAGAATCAGTGGAGGTGATCTGCTCAGTTTTTTTAACCAGGTCCATATCATTTGCTTGCAGCAAACCTGGATAGACACCAAATGATCACTATCAAATTATTGCGCATTTGATTGTCCAGCAACCAAATCTGCCAGAGGTAGACCAAGCGGAGAACTTGCGATGCTACCACGGAATGATTTCAAAATCTCTCATAATGACGTTACTAAGATGCCAAAATACTTTGAAGGTACTTCTTTTGGATTTAGCAACAAAAACACCTTTACTGCAGTGAATATCGATATATTACCGAAGCTTCAGTTGACAACTTTTCGTCACATTTCCTTCTTCTAACATGAGATTTCAATGCAAACAACCTTGCATACAGAAACCCTAAGGGTTGTGAAGAAAAGGATGATATTTGCCATATTGCACAGGCAGGTGGTTTTAAAGAAAACCAACATTTCATATGGCAGTAAATGTTTTGACAATGCACTATGGAAATTGGGCTTATAACAATTAAAGGGTTGGTTTAGGCCAGATCAAACCTGTAGATTTTACATTTAGGTCTGCTGGTAACTCCATAATCTCCGATTACATTTTGACTTGTGTCATATGTCAAATATCCACTTGTGCTCAGATTTTCAAACTATTGAAAGGCCGGAGAGCGACCATGAACCTCAGTGTTTCTTTAGCTTTGGACATTAGATTGCATAACAATGGGAAACAGTTTGAAGATGAGCCAAAGCATATAAGAATAATCAAGAGCAATACCTTTAGAGCTTGCTTAATGCAAATTTGGGCCAAAAATACAGTCCTTGCAGTACTGAGAGATCGACTCTCATCTTATCTCTGCAAGATGAAAATTTGTGCAGTCAACCTCAAAACAGACATTTAAAGACACAATCATATTGTTAGGCTGATTCTTAATGAAAAAATTATATTTAGGAAATGGTTACAGGCCACAAAAAAATATGAAGTTTACATCTGACCATATAGAAAGCAAGAGTATAAAAAGAGAATCTACCAAATAGGAGCAAAGCACCAGGCGGAAAGCTGGTTAGCCGTACAGATGGCAATTAGAACCAGGAGCAATTACAATTTGGTCATTCATAGCAATAGGCCTGCAGCAAAGTAGTTGCAACTCTGAGTATCTTATACATTGCGGAAAATGGGAATTCTTAATAAAATATCTTTACGGCAGTACTCCAGTCACCACGTTGACCTTATCTGGAGACAAGGATTTTGAGCCTTTTACCCTTTCTTCTAAAGCTGTAGAATAACTTGTAAGAATTATCTGAGATTCTCACGCCGCTGGCCCCAACAGCATACCAATAACAGTTACTAAACCAGCTTTGAAAAAATGGATCAATGTCTTACTGTTCCTTTTTAACCAAGAATTCTTCATGGTCTCAAGTTCTACCGACTTAGAATGGCTCTTACATTTAACTGATATATAAAAAAGGCCCCAAATTAGAACCAAACAGTTATCAGCTTATTGCACTGTTAGATGTTGATGGCAAGATATTTGCCAAGCATATTCACTCATGTCTACTAGCTTGGGCCGAGGGAGGTGAACATCCTCCTGTTAATCAAAATGGCTTTAGACCTAACTGTTCTACCACGGACAATGCATGTGCTTTAACTACTATAATTCACCATACACTAAAAAGAACTATTTTTTTGCATGTTTTGTGGATTTCTCTATTGCTTTTGATAAGGTAAGATACAGGTTATGGTTAAAGCTGTGTCAATGGGGAATTGACAGTGCTCTTCTACAGTTATTAATTGATTTCCACTCAAGGATTAACGCCAAACATTAAAATCTATAACTGTCTTAAACAAAGCTGTATATTGTTACCTTTTCTAGTTGCACTTTACATTGCTGATTTAACTCCAATACTCAATCAGGATGGCTGGGATCCTCTAAAATTTGGCAAAAAGAAAATGTCTTATTTAATTTACGCTGATCGTCTTGTTTTGGTCTCAACGACCCAGATTGGTCTCTAAAAACAGCAAAAATGACTGTGAGAATATAGCGCTCAGAACTTTTTGGTAATTAATTATACTAAAACAAAAAGAATGCAATTTGGTAAAACAAAGTTAAGATTTACCCGCCAACTGGACCTGGAAATTGAACAGGTCACAGAGTACACATATTTAGGAGTGTCCTATGGCACAAAACTCATGTGGTCGTCACATTTGGAAAGGATCAGGAATAGAGAGAAATCTACCGCCAGAGCAAATGCACGCTTTGCACCTATACATGCAGAAGCCACTATGGGTCCAATATTAACTGTGTTAACAATGAAAATCTACCCAAGCATATTATGTGGTGCAATTGTATTTAATAAACAAATTATGCAGGCTTTAAATATCATTTTAATTATAATTGTTAAATTATGGACTTCGACTCCACATACTATCATCCCATTAGAATTCGGTCTTACTCAGATTACTATCTTAAACAACATAAATGTAATTCATTATTTATGTAACTGTCAAATTGCATCTTCGCACAACCTAAAGGGACTAATTAGAGAAGATATGGAAATATACCCAGGTGAAGTTTAAAACTTTTACCAGGAAATCATCAGCTTTCCACAATAAAAAAACTAGCAGCAAGCACTAAAATAACCCGTAAGCTGCTAATAAAAAATATTAAAATGGTATCATATGAATGTGATTTATGTGCTGTAACAAAACTAAAGTATTTTCATTATACATATGCAACTTTCGTAAACAAGAGGTAACCCTATATAGACTCCAACTTAAATAAATGGGCAAAAAAAGACTTTTTACATGTTAAGTTTTTACATATCCCACTGCCGCAGTTTAGGGGGTCTTGACAAGACTGGGGATAATAACAAACAATGCTGCTTATGAAACCTAATTCCTGTAACAGTAGAACACATCCTTCAGTACAGGATTAGTGACATACATTTCTGAAACCACTCTTTCAGCAAGCGGGCACAGGACACTTGAAGACACTACTCAGTTCTGTTTTGCTGGGGGCTCTAATAAATCCATTTCATATCTAGCAATTTAATTTTTCACTGGTAGAGTTTTGGTTGATGGCCCAGTTTAAATTAAATACATTAGGTGTTTTGCATACAATCATTAATATGGATTTTAATTGATAATTGATGAACGACTGATAATATATTTTTGCATATTATTGAAATTGTGGAATTGTTAGGTTGTTTTATTATTCAAGATACTGTATTGGTTTTAAATCTAAATTAAGAAATAAATGTAATTTACCTACCTACTTAAACCAATTTCTCTTTTATTAATATTATTAATAACCAAAACAAATGGAGAAAAACAGATTGGCTCAATTTTCGCGCTCCTGAAAAAATGTATGCAATAAGGGCTGTTGATATTTTCACGTAATAAAAAAAGCACAACTATTCATTTGAAACTAACATGAAGTCTTTATTTAGGTGTATTACAAAAAAAATATTAAGTAATGCACAATTTTTGATTACAGTGTATATTTCCTGAATTCATGTGATCACAATGATGTCTAAATACAGGAACATAAATATACAGAAAGCTGTTCTGAATACTGTATCAAAATAAAAACTGAAACAAAAATATCTAATGCAACTCTACTTCAGCATGAAAACAAATGATCAGTTATTAGCACATCCCAATAACAGCAACTGATTTCCGTTTCAAACTTCTAGATTTTAGAACATGAAACACCACAACGCATGCTGGCTGACTTACATTACAGCAGACCGTTAGAGACTATCACTGTTCTTGATTGTTGTTTAACTGTTTTACTTTAAAGTACTCGTAGGTGAAAGACTATAATGCCTGACAGTGAGTGAAGATACATTTTCACCTTAGTGGGGGGACAGTGGGTGATTGTGAACACTGCATCATACTGATGCCAGTGAGTGAAAAACGCTTGTACGTACGGCTGTTGCAGACATGCACACAGGCAAGAAACATGCCTGAGCAGTGGTGATATGGAGTTTGCAGTCCCAGTAAAGAACCTTCATGATGGTTCTGTCTTTTGAAGGCGGAGGATGCCTCCCTCCCATAGGCTGAGGGTGCCTCCCTCCCATTTTGAAGGCTGAGTTCTCTAAGTGGTGGAGAAGACCTGTTTTCCGTTTGCAGAACACTTCAAATCTCTCCCTCATGTCACCACAAGGTGACTAAGTGGAAGGGGAAGAAGAAAGACTTTTTTATGCCTGCTGCTTTAGGAAGAGGGTGAAAAACAGAAGATCATGACAGGGAGATGCATGAATGTGACCTCTTGTGGGGAAATCCCTGTAGATGGTGGCAATTAAACAAAAGAAACCTACATAGTGTATTACTAAAGTGAAGGTGATATCCATGGAACAAAAGATGGAGGTCATGCACACTAGGGGCCCTATTACAATGTCGTTAGGAAAGGCTCCGGTTGGGATTAAGTATTGCAGAATTCGATTACGAACCTTTGTTTCAGAATGAATCGTACAGATTTTCTAACAACCAATTACAATGCCTGGAAACCATTCAAGCAGTCCGAATCGGTTACGAAAGGCATTCGGGCAGCCCGAGTCTGTCAGAGCCAATTCGTACAGCTCTATGGAAACGGTTTCCGGAGGAGCGATTACGATGACCGATTTGGACAGCCGTTGCGATTCGGTTTGCCCGAAACAAAACAGCTATCGGAATTTGGTTCTGTGGGCCCATTGGGGGCCCCTTCACCCGGAGGTATATGAATGTAGCCCGTGGGGATAACCAAGGGACCCCTCTTCCCAACCATGCACAATGTGGCAGGCACCATGGGGTGCCCGCCACAGGGTGCAAGGTTGTCGAAAACCACCCCTTTTTTCAATGGGAGCCTGCGTTCTCGTCGGAACACAGGCTCACAATGAAGTCAATGTGAGTCCGACCGAACGATGTTGGGAAGCATTGTATTTGGTCGTCCGGACTCGCAGGATCTGATTCGTTTGGAAACAAATCTGGAACCGATTAGTTCGGGACAGTTTCCTAACCACATCTTAATCGGGCCCTAAGTTGGAGGTAAAGGAGCAAGGCCTCAGTGCCAGCTCCAGGAATATGAGAAATATTTTTTAAATGGTGTCTGATCGAAACCAGAAGCACTCCATGATGGGAGAGTCCAATGAAGGAGCGGTGCACTCCATTATGCCAGTTAAGAAACTGAAGGTTTAAATGGACTGTCTACTAAACAACACCCATTAAGCCAATCTGCTTATTCTGGGATTTTCATCTCACCTAGAAGGAGAAAACGTGATTGACTAGCTCCAAAAGTTTTTGCAGAATGGCATGTTTTTAGGAGAAACTGCAAGTGCAGTGAGGTGATTTGGGCTGTTGTGACTTTAAAAGGAAAATTCATGGCTGTGACAGACTGTAGTGGAGAGGGGCATGTTAATTAAGTGGTAACTGAAAAGAACACATTAGTTCACTTGAGAACTAGTGCACTTATTGTTGCAGACTTGAATTTAGAAACATGAGACAAACGTCATGACTCACAGAACCTTAGAAAGGAATTTGTAAGTTTCAATATGGTAGCCTTGATATGGTATCCTGCAAGACACAGGACTGCCCATGCTCACAAAGTATCTGTAGTAAAGCATGTGGTAGATGCTCAGATCATTTATAGAACCTTAAGAAAGTGGATGACTAAGTGGCTGAGAGTCTGGGAGTTAGGTTCAGAGAGAAGGGTGGGGCAATTCTTGTCTTTGGGTGGCAGACATCAAGAATGGAAAACTGAATGGGCGTTAAGATGCAGAGGTTCACTTTATAATTTGATTGTGTTGAGAAGCCTTTTTAATTTTTCAACCTTCTCTGTCTTGTCCTTCCGGAGCCTTGAGGCATAATGATCAATTTGAGGAAGGGCTGAGATTTTTTTCCAAGTATAGATTGGAGTTTGGTGCCCAAAGCTCCCTTCAAACAATAGTTGCTTGTACTGCTGGTTGTTTCCCTTCTATGCATTCTACATATATTTAGAGGAAAATGTTGACAAATAAAGCCGTTATGGTCACCACTTCTTATTTTTCTGGCTTTTTCCAGTTTCTTATAGTCACAAAATGAGATCTGTTACATACCTTGATGTTAAATCATATCACTAACTCATGTATGTTTACTTCCTTTAAAAAAGTCACATTGTATATACTATAGGTAAAAAGTTGCACCATTAGTAGCTTTGATGACTTTTTTTGTTGTTGTCAAAGAGCTGTACACTACCAAAAAGTCTGCATTGTGATTGGGTCCTAGACAGTTGATATCGCCTCATTACATTATCAATGGACATATCACAACACTTTCTTCCCACAGCAGCTGCCTGGGAAGATCATAGCTTTCTAATAAAGAACTAGAATATTCAATCAGCTCTCACAATGTGCCTGCACTGGGAGACATGCTGCGGGAAGAGACCACTATAGAGTAATTCACTTTCCTGTGCAAAAGGCTGATTATGTACATGAAAATGTTTCCTACCTCAGCTGCTAAAAGTTCCTGAAATATACAAGCCTGAAAAACTCTACTTTCTGTTTGTTTTTAATAGATATTTAAATTGTTCAGAGTCTGAACATTGTGTAGTCTATGGCAGTTTTTATAGTGTTTTAAAGTAGGAGCCTTATTGCTCTGTCTGATTTACTATTTTACTTTTTGGGAATATGTTTCCATTAAGATGGAAAACAGGTGTAAATAAGGTATGCAGGCAAACGTTTGCGCTATATAAAACTGCAAAAATATATATATTTTTTATAGACAATAAACCTAAATTTTTAAATGTGTTTTATAACTACATTTAACGTATTTGGACACCAGTGCAGATACATGCAGGGGGTGGCAACTATAGACAAGAGGAAGTGGGGAAAAAAGTAAAAATAAATGGGCAAACAGCAACTCTTTCAGAAGGTCTCACAATCCATTACAGAATAAAAATATTCAATTATTTTAAATATGAGGGCTTTCTGCAAATAACTTCGCGCACATCTAAAAACATTTATTCACATAAATTTAAATGGAAGCTTAAAAAAATGCAATGGCTACCAAAATGTTACTATTTTAAAAATAGGAAAGCATTAAGCAACAGGGAATATTGGTAGCTTCAGTAAACATTTGTGGAACAGGTATGCTGAACTTCAGTAAGGCTCTCTCTTTAAATGTGTTTAGCCACCTTAAAAATATATTATTTCTCTCATATATATTTCAAACAGCTGATTTCATAACTGCATTAACACCTCAATGCTTATTTACTTCAGAGTGTTCCACAAGAAAGACTTTAAATTCAACTGCCTCTACTCCACCAAAATGACTTTTAGAAGCACATCCCTTTGATCTTGAATACAGAATGGTAGCAGTATAGTTGTTCATTAGACCTAAGCAGCGAGCCTACAATAGCAAATTGGAAAGTCACAGGGTGCTGAATGTACTGGAAGTTTCACTTATTATGCCAGACTTTTTTTCAGAAATAGATGAGGAATTATTATGAAAATTTACAGAAATGTGCTCTAATTTTAGCTTTTTTGAGCACGAACCATCATTTCTATGTCAAACCATAGGAAAGGCTTTCAATTCTGAGATTCGGATTTCAGCAATGTGGCATTCAGGCATGCCTAATATTTGTTATGAATATAGCAACTCAATGCTTTAATTGCTCATTAGACCTCTGTGGTAAAACTGCAAATGAACATACATAGAGCTGCTGCTGTTGGAATCATGTGCTTTGTTCACCACACAGAACTTTTTGTCAAATGGCTGAGGAAAATATTTGTAAATGTATAGAAATTGCATCCTCATTTTAGCTTCTGAGGCACCTTCCTTCATTTCTAAAAGAAAATCGTGAGAGAAAATAGTTTTCTCTTAAACAGGGTATATCAAATCATAGCAGAGGATCAGCATTTTTGACTGGGTTAAATCATCCTAGAACATACGAAAAAGCCCAAAATTAGTGTTATACCACCAACAAATTAATTATACAGTCACTAAAATCTGTTATCACCCTATATTGTTGATACTTTCTGTCACCTTCAAAACCAGACATTCTTCAGTCCATTTCAATGGGACATAAATGGCAGAGCGTTAGCACAAAACAATTGCATTAGGTATACCTCTTATACACTTAGACATAATCCCATGAAAATACACCACCCAACAATTTTGTGACTTTTAATCCAAATTTTAAGAGTCCGATTTACAATAGCAATATTAACCAAGGGAAGGGCATTTTCAGGGAGTTATAGAGCGGGAAGGATTAGGGCAAAGAGGTATACCTTCAACAGATTTTCCAAATGAGCTCCATACTGGGCAGCTTGCTGCTGAAGTAAGGTACTCTCTTTCACCAACTCTGTTTGGATTGCCTCTCCATTCCTTTGTAAAGAATGTGGAATCCTCCTGCAAAATGTCTGCATCAGAAGTATGTGGTGGCCAAGTTTGTGGAAAAATTCCTGAGACATAGAAGAAAAATATTTAAATTTTTATTAGATACAATGTTGTCAAATGAAATAATATATAAACAGTGAATGACAGTGAACAATGGCATCCAGGCAATGGAAACATAATAAAAAGCATCAAAAAGACACTGATTATGTTTTTTTTGTAGTACATCAGTAGTAATCGCTTGGGCAAATGTTCATTTTAAATGTTACATCATTTTTTGAAGGCCTATCTGCTTTTGAAACTGTCTATAATGTGGCAAATCATTGTGTCCATCAGTCTACTACAGGATTCTTCAGCCCTGGAAGAGACAGGATATTTGACACTACTTAATTGTGAGTTGAATTTCCACTGAAGTGGTGCAACTAGGCATTACTTTGAGGTAATATCTTACTCTGAGGTAAGAGCAGAGAACTTTGAGAAGGATCTTGGGAAAAAAAGTGCTGCCAGCCCAACTTAGTCAATACTTGTTAAAGAGATCTACACTTTGAATTACTGATAGTAAAGATAATCTGCTTAGTGCTGGTTCTGAGTAAAATAATGAAAACTGTTGAACTGTTAAAGGACATTGAAAGTGAGAACTCCACAAGAATCTAAATTCTAAGTCCTGAATGAACAAGATAACTTCAGCTCATCTTTCTTGTCTAAATGCCAAAATGCAAAACTGTGACTCTAGTCCTATGCAATCCAATCCATGACAGTAATGAAGGTTATTGTAGAAGGAAACAAATACTAACAGGTGGTACATTTGTCTGGATTATCAAAGGCAGTAAGATTACCACCAAAGGTAAATGCATTACTGGGAATGGTAATAGTTTACCAATCGCATACCAAACTGAAACTAGGAATTACTGGGTATAGGTATGAAATTTACCAACCAAAACAAGATCAACTTTGTGCTAGCCTTAAAATGGGCTCAACACAAAATTAGCGTCCACTATATGAAATCCTGGATACATGCGGTCACTATGATGGAAGAATGATTTTTAATTGCAGGACCCTAAACCTGCTCCTGCAATGCCAATATATTTTAAAATGCCAATGTGTATGATATCTAGTTGTCAACTTTGCTGCTCAAAGGGAACGTTTATACTGCCTTGAGGGACATACCCCTCAGGGTATACACAACTAATAGTAATTATATTATGCTGTAATAATACATAATTCCAACTTGTAATAATATTGGTACACATAAATTTAATGTTGATGGTAAACCTTACATGAGATAAATTATGTTTTAGTTCCCACATACACTACAAGCACACTTTTGGGGCTGAAGAAGCTTCCCTTTAAACAGGCAAAGGAAGACTTAAAAATGGACAGCCCTTTGTTCTGATCAGTATCATACATCCCTGCGGACTAAAGGCCAGAACACATCACATGATGGCTGCATAATAGGTGAAAAAGTCCTTCTAGCTCAACTGCTCTAAATATAGTGGTATGGGGAATAAATGCCTTGAAGGAGCTATGGAGTTGTGTAAGAGAAGGCAAAGCCAAAGATTGTGGAGTTTAGTGTTTGTGACCCCCCAAAAAATATGGGGGAAAGCAATTGCAGTCACATAATCCCAGCAGATGAGTATCAAACAAGTTCTAGCTCAAAATACAATATAGAAACTATGTTAAGCTAGATAGGTGAACAGTTTGTGTGTATGAAGATGTGTGAGAACATTAGATAGATACACAGCACCCATACGTCTTTGTTTCTTATAATTATAAGAATATGTCACTGGTATCCAATAGTGGATTGCGGTATCTTGCCCTGAGATGGACATACACGCAAGAGGGAAGTAGGAGTCTAAACAGATCGCCTTGGAGAACATTCCTATGTATCCTGCAGTTTGGATCTTCCAAGCTGTTAACTCCTCAAGTGTGATCATTTTATTCAGCAAAGCATGGATATTTTTAGTTCTGTTTTGGAAATCAGTATATTGCGCTATTAATTAATCAACTACTCTTCTTGTATAAGATTGGTCTAAGCAACTTGTCCTTTGCAGTGAATAAATAAAACAAAGTATGACTAATGGGGCACTCAACATTCTAGATATGTTCAGTGATAGTCTCTTCTGCAGCACTGTGAACAATTATACTTTTTTAATTCAATGTGTATTCCATACATGCACACATAGGTATCTCCTACCAATAAACATGCACTGTTAGTTTGCTTTTGTGCAATTTTATAAACCAAGGACTGCACCAATGGGTATTTGTGCGTCTTACAAGAAAAAGTAAATGTCAAAGAACGGTAGCTTAAATGGACAGGAATATTTAGGAAAATGGAGACACAGGATAAAAGGGTAACACACTAAAGGATAAGACAGTGGGTGCAGCATGAGACAGAAGAGACTTTCATAGGTTAGTGTCTATCCCTGAGAAGGAGCTCTTCATAACAAAAGTTGTCTTGAATTTAGGTATTTTAAGCCTGTCAGATAAGATGGTCCTTTAAAATGGATGGCTTTATAGATAATTTTTTATTTTACTATTGCTTCCATTAGTAGTCAGTGTGAATCTTTCAGGATAGGTGTAATGTGATCAAATTTTTCATATGAGACCAGTCAGGCTGTTGAGTGCAGCATTACTTCCAGCAGGGTGAGAGATGTTTGAGGGATGGCAGCGAGATAATAGTATTGCTGGAATCCATTTGTGATATAAAGTGAGAATGAGTTGCTGTTTTTAGATTAGTTTGAGATTGGAGATTTCTGATTATTTTCTGAGAATGAAGGAAGAAATTTACTTGAGTGTGAGGATAGAGCTAAAGTACTGTTCCTGCAAGCTGAGCATTTAACTTCAGGGCGGTGAGACTGGGAAAAAACCTTTTGCTTCAACTCGGATAGTAATGCAGGGTAAAATCTGCTTCAATGTTTCAGAGAGACAAGGAGAAATTCCGTTTTCTGTGGATTCATCTTCAGCAGAGTTTACAGGATACAATGTTACTTTATTATGCGGTAATAGGATAGTATAAGAATGTCTTCCACCGATGACTTTTTAGGTACAGTTTCCCACAAACTGTGGATAGTGTCATTGGAATCTGCTAGGACTAAACTAACCTGAGAGGTTCCACATAAAATATAAACAAGGCTCAGGCAACAGCGGATCTTTGATACATGCAGTAATTGTTTAGTCAGGTTCTAGAGTTGTGAAAGCTAATATTCAGTAACTGTATCCACTGTACTTAGTCTGACATTACATTTTTTTAAACTCAATGCACAAGTGCCTGTCCTTCACAAATAATTTGTATTCAACACAAGTATATTTGTTACATTGTTATTATTGTATATTTATTTTCTTGTATCTTGCCCTTTAATCTCTTGTATGTTTTTGATTGTGGCACATGCCACGCCGTCTGTGCATTCTTTTTAGAACTGTTATCATTTACTGTTCTCCTGGTGATTCTACCTGGAGATCTTCATGTGGAAGTACTGTGCCTCTTTCCATTAAATCTTTCTTCAGAAATTCTCACTGCTTGGACTTCATCTTATATTGGAATCTTACACTGGTGACAACGGGAGTATCTGCTACTTCAATTGAGGCACAGGAGCGGTACATTTAATTTTTGGACCATTGTTTTAACTTCATCTTGCCTGCACTTCGTTACCAAAGTACCGCTGATTTGGGTACACTTCTGCTGATTTTGATGCTGAAAGTCTCGTTCTTCTATGAAGTAATATACATTTTTTGTAATTTTCTTTGAATTTGCCTGGATTTGGAAATATAGCATTTTTTAAGATCTAACACCGCCCACGCAAGCAACTGAAAACGAGCAACGCAGCGCAAGCCTACTAGAACCATGGAAACCTGAAGCGTCTTCATCATTCCTCACACATGACGTGAGGTTCCCTGTTCTACTCTTCGGCTCTTCGACGTCAATAGACGTGTTCCATTTCGGCGTCCTCGCATCATCACGTTAACGCCGAGTGGAATGCAACGTCTTACGTCTGTAGCCGCCATCTTGGAAGTCTATTTACCTTTGTGCAAATACCATTAGCAAATTGGGAAACGCTTTCTACATTTCAGTTTTATCGCACCAAGCGTAGTACTAGCGGTAACCCAATATCGTATTATTTATTCCTGAATGAAAACACCTTACTGGACACATTTTCGATGGTACTGTACACATTGTGCTGCGTGAGTAACTCGCGTTACAGTAGAGCATTCGTCACCTTGTACATCACGCTGATGTGCACAGCACAGTTCATTGTACAATAACATATTGGGAAAATATTTTGTGAAGAAACATTTCAAGCTCTGATATTCACTTGCACTACCATCTATAATAATTGTTTTATCTTTTCATACAAATTACAGTTTGAGTTATCTATATTGACAACAACTTATTTTATATAAAGTGCTTACCTCAGTTGTCCATTATGAAATTTCATCCTCCAACCAAATTTCTCCAATCTAAAGGTGACCCTCCTATTCCTTGGGTGAGGTGGAAGGAGGAATTTCTAACGTATTTAAAGGCTATTGATGGGGAGAGAATGGGAAATGAAAGGAAAAAAGTATTTTTCTTCACTGTCTAGGATCAGAGGGGCAAGCTGTGTTTAGAGCACTTCCTATTGTTCAAGGTGATTTAGGAGGATTTGATGAGGCAATGTTGCGTATAGAGACGAGATTCAAGCCTACAACCAGCATAGCGATAAATAAATATAAGTTTTACACTAGGGCGCAGAGAGATTCAGAATCATTTGATGATTTCCTAACCACACTGAGGACACTAGTAATTTCTTGTAATTTTGGAGCTATATCTGATGAAATGAGTAGGGATCAAATTATTGTAAATGTTCGGAGTAAAAAAACGCAAGAACAACTATGGATATTAGGAAATCCAAGCTTACATGACACTATTGGCACTTCAAAAGCATTTGAGCAATCAGATAAGTGGATGAAGACCATTCAAGATGTCAATTCAAAAGGCGATAAAGGTGAAAAAAGTTGTGATGAAGTGTGTGCTATGAATAGTTCTGGTAAAAATTCTCAAACAGGCAAACCTATAGGAAAAAACATTGTATGCTATAGGTGTGGGAGCAATAACCATGTGGCTTCATTTAAGTTTTGTCCAGCGATAGGCAAGGAGTGCAACAAATGTGGAAGAGTGGGACATTTTTCTAAGGCATGTAGGGACGATAAAAGGAAAAATGTCGATAGGCATAGAAATCCTAACAAGAATAACGAAGTTTTGTGTGTAAGGCATGATGAACTGGGTGAACTTACTTGTAGTAAATGTGAACATTCACCTTGTAATGATTCTCAAGCAGAGAAAGGAATCGTTGTTTCATTAGTGAATGTAGGTGTTGTCAAGGGAGAGATGTTAAATTCTCCTAAGTGCGTAGTTACATTTTTGGATGAGGATCTTAAGTTCATGGCAGATTCAGGATCTCCTTGGACCATTATAACAGAATGTTATTTTAATGAAAAATGTGGAAGTAAAAGATCTATTGGGGATTTATGTCCTCCTGATATCATGGCTCAAAGCTTTGATGGTTCTGACATTGACTTTATTGGATATGTGACTTCTCAAATTGAGTTTAAGGGAAGATCTGCCCTGATCAAATTGTATGTTGCCAAAAAAGGGGTTAATGTTCTAGGTTGGAGAGACCAGTGGAAATTGGGTATCATTCTGAATCCCCGCAACAAAGAACCGGTAATGGTGATTGAAGATAATACAGAGATGTATGATGTTGAAAAGGAATTTCCAGGGTTTTTTTCAGAAAAATTAGGGAAGCTCAAGGGTTTCACTCATGTTATAAAGCTCAAAAAAGGTGCATCTCCAGTTAAGCAAAAGTTGAGAAATGTTCCTATCAATGTCAGACAAGAGTTGGGACAAACGTTGAAAGAAATGTTAAATGGTGGTGTAATTGAAGAAATAGAATCGTCGGAATGGGTTTCTCCAGTAGTTCTAGCACGGAAACCGGATATATCTTTGAGGATGTGCATTGACCTTAGAGCCCTTAATGCCAATATCATTATTGATTTTCACCAGTTACCTAATATAAATGAAGTAGTGAGTATGTTAGGAGGAGCTACTGTGTTCTCTATGCTGGATCTTAGGTCAGCATATCACCAAATAGAGTTGGCAAAGGAGTCTAGGCATTTGACTGCATTCATCACACCTCAAGGTCTGTTCCAATTTAAGAGGATGCCTTTTGGGCTAGCCTCGGCAGCGTCTGCTTTTCAGAGGTCTATGTGCCATCTGTTTAAGAACTTGGAACATTATGTTAAATGTTTCCGAGATGACATTTTAATTTTCTCTCCAAACAAAGAAGTCCATACACAGCACCTTAAGAGTGTTTGTAAAATACTTAGGGGCATATGTATCAACATCACCATTTGCGATTCTCAAATAGCGATTTTTAAAGAATCGCTATTTGAGAATTGCAAAACGGGATGTATTTAAAAAATCGCAAACTTTTTGCGATTTCTTAAAATTCCTTAATTGCGATTAGCAAATTGCGAAATCGCAATTAAGGAATACCTGCCCATTCATTTCTATGGGCCAGGAGACCCATAGGAATGAATGAGAAGTAATTCTCAAATAGCGAATTCGCAATTTGCTAATCGCTATTTGAGAATAATTTCAAAGGTGCAAGGGTGTCATGATGACACCCTGATGCACCCCTGAAATGAGCATGTGTGTGCATATGGCGCACATACATGCCCTAAGGGCATGTATGAGCGTCACGTGGCACTTTGCAAAATTCAAAAAAGTGCATTTTGAAAGGAAATCGCAAATTACCACCAACTGGAAGTTGGTGGTAATTTGCGATTTCTTAAGGATAATTCGCACAACTTGGGTGCTTTTTACATATCATTTAAGAAATCGCAATTTGCGATTTCTTAAATGCTTACGCAAAATTAAGAAATCGCTAAATTAGCAATTCCTTAATTTTGCGATGGGATTTTGCCTAATACATCCCGTTTTGCGAATTTTTAATCGCAAACGCTGTATTTTGCGAATCGCAGCATTTGCGATTAAAAATTCGCTTGATACATATGCCCCTTAGTGATTATGGTCTTACTCTCAAAAGCAAGAAATGTAAATTATACCAGGACTCTGTTGAGTATTTGAAATCTCTTGTTGACGCTATTTTGAAGGCACCTGCCCCTGATTGTAAAGACAAACTCCTTCCACTTTGCAGACTATGCGAATACTACAGCAAGTTTATCAAGGATTTTGCTACAAAAATGGAACCACTAAGAGAACTTTCTAGAAAGAATGTGGAATTTATTTGGGCCAAAAAACAACAGGATGCCTTTGATAACATAAAAGCTGAGATGATTGCAGCTCCAACACTTAGACCATTCTGCATGAACAAATTATGTGTACTCACGGTTGATGCAAGTCTTTATGGGTTGGGGTGTGTGTTGTCTCAATGTGCTGGGAAGGAAGAGTGGAATGTTGCTTTCGCCTCCCACACTCTTAGTACTACTGAGAGACGTTATGCGGTCATTGAAAGGAAATTGTTAGCGTGTGTCTGGGAAATAGAGCATTTTCAAAATTATATTTGGGGTGCTAGATTTGTCTTGAGAACAGATCACAAACCTTTAGTTTCTATCTTGTCTCCTGGTGGAGGTTTAAGAGCTACTGCTCGTATTGCCAGACTTATGTCGCGCTTACAGGAGTACAGTTTTGACGTTGAATATGTCCCAGGAAAGAGTAACGTGACTGCAGATTGTCTGTCAAGACTTCCATGTGTCGCTGGAGATGAGTATGAAGATGATGAAGTGGTTGCTGATATCACTGAAATAACTTCAAGTAAATTTGGTTTTATTTCTGAAGAAATGTGGAAAAGGAGTATGGATGAGGATGCTCTTTTGTGTAAAATTATTGACTACACTTGGATTGGGTGGCCATCCAAAAATGACACTCCAGCTGAAATTGTTCCTTTTTGGAAGGTTTCTGGAGAGCTTGTTGTGGAGGGTGACATGATTTTCAGACAAGGAAAGTGCATTCCCCCTTCGTCACTTCGTAATCACATTTTATCTGTGAGCCATGAAAGCTATTTAGGTGTGTCTTCAATGAGAAGATTGATTAGATCTGTGTTCTGGTGGCCTGGTTTAGATAGGTTTGTAGATAAAGTGGTAAGAGAATGCCCTGAATGTGTCAGTAGTGATAAAATGTGTAAATGTGATCCTGCTCCTCTGACTCCAATACAATGGCCTGATCATCCTTGGCAAAAACTAGGATTGGAAATTTCAGGTCCTTTCAACTTTTTACCACAAGACTGTAGGTTTGCCTTGGCATTGGTTGATTATCAATCAAAATTGCCGGAGGTTAAACTTGTGCCTCATCCCACTACTGAAGGTGTAATTTTGTTTGTTAAAGAAATTTTTGCTCGAGAAGGTTATCCAGAAGTTCTTATTTCTGACAATGGTGTGCAATTCAAGTCCCTTGAGATGTTAGAGCTTCTTAGATTTTATAATATCGAACACATGACCACAGCGTTGTATGAACCTCAAGGTAATGGACAGGTGGAGAGGTACAATAGAGTCCTTAAACAAGATATCTTGTGGTCCCATAATTTTGGTGCTAAGTGGAAGGATAAGTTAAGAGAAAAACTCTGGTTGTACCGTATAACTCCTGATGCCACAACTGAAATTTCACCATTCCGTTTGTTGAGGGGTAGAGATCCTGTTTCTAAATTGTGTCCTTGGTGGTTCGAAAAGAACATGGAACATTGCAACTCTGAAGTCCATTTGGATGATGTAGCTGCAAAGGTAGAAACTAAGCAACAGAAGAGCAAATGTTACTATGATCTCCGTATGAAGGTCAAAGAACCATCTTTTACTGTAGGAGAATGGGTCAGAGTGCGGAAGCCTGGTTTAGTGCATAAAGGTGAATCCAAATTTGGAAAACCTATTAAAATTGTTAAAGTTAATTACAATAGTGTTGTAACACAGGATGGTAAAGTATGGAATGTCAGACGTGTTACAAAATGTGTTCAAAGGGGTTCATAATTTTCCTTATGTGTTACATTGTTATTATTGTATATTTATTTTCTTGTATCTTGCCCTTTAATTTCTTGTATGTTTTTGATTGTGGCACACGCCACGCCGTCTGTGCATTCTTTTTAGAACTGTTATCATTTACTGTTCTCTACCTGGAGATCTTCATGTGGAAGTACTGTGCCTCTTTCCATTAAATATTTCTTCAGAAATTCTCACTGCTTGGACTTCATCTTATATTGGAATCCTACAATATTACATCCGTACTGGCTTCTGCTACAATTACAATAGTGATGACTGAGAAAATGCACTGAAATAATTTAATGCAATATGAAAGGCAAGACTGAAACAACTTATGCATGACATACCTTGTGATTTTGAAGCCGCTCCTCCAAGGCTGTAATACTTTTGAATGGTATTCCCTGACTCAGAATAATTTTCTTCCGTCCAATGTCCACTAATTCAGTTAAACCACGAAGGAGGCCATTGTACTCTTTCTCACTGATGAAAGTATAGCTTAGTTCACCTTGCCTGGATCGCAATATCCTCCATGCATCATCAAGAACAACCTAAGAGTGACATCACCAGCATTATTAGAAGCACTTGGCTAAATGGCATTTCCCAGCTATGCGAAACGGACTTATTGAGATTAAGTCTTACCTCTAACTTGTGTACTTCGTGTTGAATGGAAGTCGGTAACTGGAGTTTTTCACCTTGACATCTCAGTGATGCTACCCGCGTCTCACAATTTTGCAACTCCAACTCATATCCGTGTAATTTCTACAGCACAAACACAGGAGTACATCATTCTAAATGAGGGTTGTAAGCACTGAATTTAAGGACTTTCAATAATGCAAGTTATTAGCCTATTTTGGAAAAATTATTTGAAACTACAATAGGTGTGCAACAACGCAATATGTACTTCAAGACAAATTAAGAAATGACTAACAACTGTAGCAGAAATTTTGTTTCAATGTATCTATCTTCATCATCACACAAATCACTCAGCTCAGTAAGATCTTTTATTGTGACAAATATTTGCTGGTTTTATATGCAGTACTAAAGTTTCTAAATTAAGTCAAGTGGGGAGATCTCAGGGTACAATTCTCCACATATTAGCTTTGCTGTGCCACCGGATAAGAGGAACAAACATACAAAGCAGTCAGACACTACCACAAAAGGAGCAGCTAACAAGAATTACAAATCAAACACCTCTGTATATAGAATAACAAGGGAATAACACACATTCTGCTACAGTGGGCATCATCAGTCAACTGAGGTTTGGGCCCCTTGGAGCAGCGAGCAATGGGGTTAATTTCTAGAAAAATGTTTCCCACATAGGGTAACACAACATAGCTAACAAAAGGGAGCAGCAGCAATTAAGAGCAGATTTTCTTTTATCATCCAAATGCACTCCTGGAATATCAGATTGCATGACTTAAATTGGTAGAAAAAGCTTTCCACCAGTAAACCAACTTAAAGTCGGCAACTGAAAAATCTGCTGATTGTTTTAACCGAAATGAAAAGCATTGGGTTCAGTAGATTTTCTTTTTAGGATGGCAGGAGAAATGGTGATTTTTGCCCACAGTGTACCCAGTTCATCTTGATATTATATGAGAATCAAGAGAGGAGACCAGGGTAATTTTATGATGTGCCCTGGGTTGGTGCAGAGAAATAAGGATTAAGATTTACAGATACTATTAGTTCCTGAACAAGATAGAAGGGTACAGAAGTGTCACCTGTGCAAAGGTCTTAGCAGAAAATAAAAAAGTAATTATGGTATGTATACAGTTCTGTATTATAAATCTGGGGAAAGAGTCCCGTCAATTCAGCAAAATTACACCTCGTTAGGCCCCAGCAAAGGTTCAGTGAGATAACCTTGGTGTAACTCTTCTCAACAATGATGCAAAGCAAGAAGCTTTTACCCTTGCTTGTTAAGTATTAAGGCAAAGCCAAAATAACATAAAATCAAGAAGCAAACCAATTAAATTCCCAAACCGATTTAGTACAAAAAAGTGAAATTCAATAGTAATAATGACACAACAAAGGTCAGAATCGGATTAAGGTAACCAGAGATATGATTTTTTAAGATGGTCATGTAAGCTTGGCAGATCATATTTGTCAAGGGTTATTTTTTACGGAAATTCATATCTTACAGCAGGGCAAGGAAACCAGTCCGGTCCTCACAAGGTTGGATACTTGATTTTTGGGGTCCTGCTAAAGCTTTGAGCTTTGACGCCAGAAGCTCTGAGTGGAACAAATTTGGAATATGTAGCAGCTAAATCCCTTTCTTTGACAGGATCACTTTATGCCACATTTTCCTGCTCTAAGAGTTACGTTCTGACCTAATGCCTGATTTAGATCTTGGTGATGGGTTACTCCGTCAAAACAGATATCCCTCCCGCCAAAATATAATAAATCCCATAGGATATAATGGGATTTATATTTCAGCAGACGGGATATCCATCACCTCCAAGATCTAAATCAGGCCCTTAGTAACACTTTTGCATTACAAAATTCCTCCTGTGAGTCACAAACATGATACTGTAGACGATAAGGTTAGGCACTTTTATTTAAGTGGTTCATTGGTAACCTCCAACTTCCCTTCAAAACGCTCTGAGTGGGACAAACCAGCAAACGTAGACCACAGAGGTCACATCTCTTTCGAGGGAGCCACAGCACTCTTCAATGAGCCTCCAGAGTTCGAAAAAAATTTAACTTTCAACTTTCCAGGTCCTCGATACCTTTCTACTGGTCACTCTTACAGCTCCTTAATTGCTAGTGAAGGTTTCTAGAAAGACAGGTCACAGAGGGTAGAGGAAGGCAAGCTCTGCCAATCCCTCCAGCAAGGGCTCCAGTACAGTCTATTCTAGTCCACTCTCAACACGTCAAATGGCTCTTCACAAAAGAGCCACTCTTTTTGACATTTATATCCATGAGACTACAAAAAACCAACTGGCCTGACTATTGAGAATAACTTCAAGTCCTTCGATGCAGAGTTGGTCTAGGGTTCAGTCCTCTTTCAGGTAGATGTAACACAGGATCCTTTACTTCAGTTCCAAAGAGATGGTGGTGGAAAGCTTTTCTTCTAAGAGTTACAAGCTAATTAGTAGCCAGTGGATTATGGTAATTCCTAATCCAATTCCTAGATAAATTTCAAAATTCACCCAGCCCCTTTACAGCATTTCCTCAACACTCTGATACTTGTAAAACAATCCCATAACAACTATTCTGAGAGTCCTCCATGATGACTGGACTCCTTTGTCAGCAACCAAAGCTCTAAATACTCACCAACAGATTGTTCTGTTGAGATGAGGAAACTACACCAGAGACGCAACCCTGGCTGTTTTTTAGGCCAAGTCCTATTGTTGAGAGAAGATACTGTATGATTGGAAGTAATGCATCTTAGCTAGATCTTTGTAAAGGCCATTTACTGTTGCTGTATACTACCCTTTCAAACATTCCAAGACAAGAACCTGCAGATGAACTGCACTTCTCTCTCATTGTGCTCCTGCCACAAGGCCAAACTCAGTGGTCTCTGCGATGAAAGGTACGTCACGCCTCATCAAGAGCTAATTTATGCCATAGAAGTAGGGGGAGTCTGGTCAGTACAAAATGGATTCCTGTCCAGAGTTTCAGAAGTCACAAAGTTTATAAAAAATCATCTTCACAATACATTTAACAAAAACCTATCTTCACAACTGAATTAGATTTTTGATAAATATTACCCATTATGAGGCCAAATTCTTATGAATATTACAATGATGTCCTGGTAATCTCTGTAGCTATTTCTTAACTTCACATTTGGAAAATATTGATTTTTATCCACAAATAGGCTTTCACAATGAGAAATGTCTACCACGCAGCGAAAAAAGCTTTGGTATCTTTTCACTGCAGTGATATAACTATCTAAATATTATGCATGGTCTACCTTTGCATGTTATACACGTAGAGCTATTAGACTTCCAGACACTACTTAGTAACATGGATAATGTCAAAGTAAGCTTTCATAAAATAAAAATCGTTTTCATCTACATTTTTTTCTGCGGCAGCTTTGCTCACAGCAGTTCAGAAATGCAATAACATATTTGAACTTATGTTTTTAAAGTCACTCATGTAGGTTCTATAAATCTGCACTGCAGCCTACGTGTGAAATTTTACTTTTATACCACTGGCAGACTTCCTGTTCCATATTACAGTGTCGGATAACAGTTAAATAAGCCAAGCAAGATAAATCAACCTTTCTCCACATTTAGGGGTCAGAGCAAAGTGTTTTCCCAGCTGCCACAGAACAAATATGCCAGTACGACCAGAGTCATTAAAACAAAAATGTATCAATCTTTTTATATGGATTTATCACATTACGCATGTAAGAGGGGAGTGGTACAAATGAGTCACTATGCATCAAATTCAGGGCATGTTTCCAAAGTTAAGAAACTGCTATGTGGATGAAGAGAGGGGTTTGAGTACAAATGGGGGACCAAATTAGCAAATTTCACTAATCTTGAAGGTATGTTTGCACTGATGAACCATTCAAAATGATATTTGCACCACTCTCGTAAGACAAAATCTATTTTTTTAATAGTATGTTAATGTTATGGTATGCTATGTAGATTTGTAGAGTGCATTATCACCCGGGAGAGTATCTTTATGCTAAACAGGTGTGAGTCTAGACACACCTGGGGCCTAGTGGGACTACTCAAAAAGCCATATCTTCCGCTTCTTGCAGAACTTCAGAAGTGAGGAGGAGGCTCTTATGTGTAGCAGCAGGTTGTTCCACACTTTAGGAGCAATGTAGGTGAATGCACGAATATAAGGTCTGGTTTTCCGTAAGCATCTGATCATGCAAGTAGGAGTCCGGATGAGTGGAGGTGTCTGGAAGGTTTGTGAAAGCAAATGCGATTGTTGACGTGTGCTGGGCCAGTGTTATGTAGTGCATTTAAAGTGTGGGTGAAGAGTTTGAATTGTGTTCATTTGTGAATGGAGAGCCAGTGGATCTCCTTCAGGTGTGGTGTGGTGTGGTGTGATGTGAGCACTTCGTGGGAGTCTGAGAGTGTCAGTCAGTCAAAATTACTTTATTCGGCTCAAATCAAGAACCATAAAAGTGCAAAACATCACAATATATTCAATAAATAACATTTAAAATAAGCATTTACACATGATTTTAAAACACTACTTAAAATAAGACTAGGTCGGGTTTAATCAAAGTTCACAATTAATTTTAAACAACACTATGTCCACTTGATTTTTTTCCTTAATCTCATCGCAATAGCCAAAAAATTTGCTATATTAAAAATCTCCCAAGTAGTACCTAGCAGCTGGAGATACAAAAGAGCAGGTTTGACTTGTCTGAATCCTTTGTTCTTAATAAGAGGGATGATGAACTTTTTGCGGAGAGGGGACAAATGTTTACAAAAGAAAATAAAGTGGGCAGTATCCTTGAGGGAGAATCTGTCGCAAGAACAGATCTCCAGGTCCCTGTCCTTCATCCAACCAACAGAATCAGTGAGCAAAAGATGGTATTTGTTCAGTCTAAACCTTGTCAATAAAAAGCGATGATTCATGTTATTCACTATGGTCAAGTAAGGTTCAATGCTGCCTGTAGTTATTAATAGCTGATGGGCCTTTACTGTGGGTTTTGTTAGCTCCTTTTCTTCTCTGGCTAAAGTAATTCTAAGCTTGTGTGTGTCTTTTACCCATTTAAAGTCTCCCTTTGATAAATTGTTGGGATTATCAAATATGTCTGGGCGACCTATTTCGTCACTTAGGTTCTTAACATAGCGCAGCCAAGGAATAGCCTTTCCGAACTCGAGCGATAAGCAATCTATTATAATTTCACGATTTAGCTCGAGTTCCGGATTTTTCCAGATTGATAACCATTTTAAAAGGGGGGCTAATGCTATCCGGTCAGTTAAATAACCAACCCCACATTCTTGATGTACAATGTAACCAGAGGTTGCCTGGGGAAGTGATAGAATGGTTTTTAGGAACTTGTCCTCTACCACCTGAAGTTCCTTCACATTTTTAAATCCCCACAGGTCCGCACCGTACATAGCTATAGAGATACATTTAGCTGCATAAATGTTCAATATAGCTTGCATGGGTTTCACCCCCAGTTTGCGAGCAAAGTCCAACACACCTATGATTGATCTGGCAAAGGCATTTCGTTTTGCAGCTAGTTGAGGAACCCAGGATGACTTATCATCAAAAATAACCCCCAAATATGGGAAACTGGTAATTCTAGATAGGACATGGCCCTCACAAAGCATAGTCTTGATTTTCTTGGGTTTACAACCTACAGTCATAACATGAGATTTGGCGAAATTCACGCTTAAGTCAAGTCTTTTCATAAAATCAGCAAATGTGTCTAAAAGACTTTGAAGCCCTACTGCTGTACGCGCTAACAGTGCAGCATCGTCTGCTTATAATAATGCTGGAATTTGGTACTTCCCTGCCCTAGGAATATCCTTACAAGACTCAGTTAAGGCAGTGGCTAGGTTGTTGATATAAAGTGTAAAAAGCAGGGGGGCTAGAGTCTGAGAGTGATTCTGGCCATTGAGTTATGAATGGTATGCAGACTTTTGGTGAGTTTTCTGTTGATTCTGAAATAGGTGTTCCCGTAGTCCAGATTGCTTGTCACCAGGGTATGAGGGATAGTTTTCTGGGTGCTGATTGAGAGCCATTTGAAAATCTTCCTCAGCATCTTCAGGGTATGAAAGTACTGGCGGTCATGTTGAGTTCTCTGTCAATGATGATCCCAAGGTTCTTGGCGTGGGCGTGGTGGTAGGTGTTAGACCTAGCTCTGCTGGCCACCAGCCGTAGTCCCACAGTGATGTGCTCTTCCAGAAGATAATGATTTCAGTCTTGTTGGTGTTCTGCTTTAGACAGTTGGTCTTCATCCAGTGGGTGATTTCAGTCATCCAGGCATTGAACTTGATATATGTACTTGCTGTCTTGTCAGCGAGGGAGAGAATGCGTTGCGTGTCATCGGTTTAAGAGAGGATGTTGATGTCGTGAGAGTAGATGATGCTGGCTAGAGGGATCATGTATGCATTGAAGATGGTTGGGATGAGTGAGGATCCTTGCAGATCTCCTCATATGAGGTCGCAGGATTCTGAGGTGAATGGTGCCTGGATGACTGACAGAGTCCTTCCAGCCAGAAAGGAGCAGATCCATCGGAGAGCATGTCCTTGGATTCCAATGTCAAGTAGAAGTTAAATGAGGATGTGGTGGCAGACTTTGTCAAATGCTATGAAGAGACCTAAGAGGATGAGGGCCACCATGTTTCCTCTTTCCAGAGTCCTACAGATGTCATCTGTGGTGGCGATGAGGGCAATTTCCGTGCTGTGGTTGGGTCTGAAACCAGACTGACTGGTTTTGAGGATTTGGTAGTTGTTGAGGTATTTGGTATTGTGTGTCTGTTAATTATTTTTTCTAAGACCTGGGCCGGGTCTGCAGTTGGCAAGCACTGAAGGGTCCATGGAGCGTTTCTATTTGGTGATGTGTCCGTTAATTACATTCTTTTAGACCTGGGCCCGGAATGGAAGAGGGGAGATCGGTCTGTAGTAGGTGAGTACTGAAGGGTACACAGGGGGTTTCTTTAGCAGTGGGAGGACAGTTGAGTGCTGCCAAGCATCTGGAAAGGTCACAATGGAGGTGTAGACATTCAGCATAAGTGTGAGCATGGTGCTGATGGGTTTCAGTCCTCTAGAGTAGGCATGGTGGACGCAGGGGTCAAATGGGGCCACTGAGTGAATGGACTTCATGGTGGCAGTGGTTTCTTCTGGAGTGATGACGGGCCGTGTGGTTAACATTGGTTCTTTAGATAAAACCGTGAGGTGTTTGGCGAGGTCTGTCAGTTTCCGTTGTGGGCTGAAGTTGCTGTTTATGGCGGTGATTCAGTTGCTTTAACTGAGAGAGATTGCTGCAGGTGTCCTACCAGAGGATGGTTAATTTGGAGGCAGCCAATGGTGAGGTGAAATCTTTCACAATTGCAAAGATTTTTTTGCATATGTTGGTGCTGGCATCAATGCTCTCCGGCAGAGCGGCACGTTTGGTGGTTCAGATCATTTGTTGGTAGCGTTTTAGGGCAGATTTGAACATGGTCCTGTCTCATTCTCCAGTTATTTGCAGTGGCATTTCATCAGTTTGAGTTCCTCCTCCATGTACCAACAAGCTTGGGGTCTGGAACTTGTTGTATTGCTGTGCTTGAGGGGAGCCAGGGAGTCGGCCTGGAGTTGACTAAATTGTTGACATTCTTGATGGCTTTGAGGAAGTTGTTACTGTAATCGTTTGGGTGCTAAAAGCAGTGTTCCAGTCGTTGTCAGTAATGCTGTTCCAGGTTCGGCGGGCTGGACTGGCAGTGGCGTACGTTGGACCGGGACAGGGATGCTGAACAATGTTTGACATATTTGATGTTAGATGGTTCAATTTGTAATTGGTACCCAGCAGTATGAGCATAATATTTGAAGTTGGTGATTTGCACTACAATGTTCCAATTTGGAAAATTTACAGAAGTAGATTCATTGTTAATATGTGATTTACCTGTTTGAATGTATGTTCCATGTTGTTTTTAGATTAGTGCTTTGTGTTTTGTATTTTGTACTCATTGTTGATAATTTACAGTTGGTTTCTGTACAGTTTGTTTCTCTGAAGTTTTGACTTATATGCTTTAAAAGCCCTGAATAAGTCCCTGGGTCACAGAATGAAACGTGTGGGTTGTGCCCTTTTGCATGCTTTTAAAGTTGAAGCAGACCTATAAAAAAAAGAAATTCTTCAACATATGTAGTTTGTGATGTTATATACAATGTTGCTTCAACTCTTTTGATTCTCACTTGCAATTTCAGACTTTAATTTGGACCTTTACTGGATTATTTTGCTTAATACGCTGTAAGAAGCTAGTCTCACTCCTGCTTGTCACCCAAAACACCTTGCATTATGTGTTATGCACACTTTTAAGCACATTACCTGGAGCTGATCTATCACACTTGACACACTTATTTCATTTAAATACTGCTGCAGAGAGTGTTCTTTCTCATTTAGGGAATGATGCAACTTCTGTACTTCATTCTATAAAAAAACAAAGGAAAAGTCATATATAACGTAATATAAATAGATCTATATATCTATATATATATCTATATATATATATATATTTTAAAAACCTTTTCACTGTCAAGATATCTATTATAATGAACCCATTGAAACCCACCCGACATCATTTTGTAATGCTAATATCTCCAACATTACAGTATGTTTTTACAAAAAATGCATTCATTTGTTATAATTCCATTCAGGTGCTTTTGTTATAGTAGAAAGAAAAACATCATGTGGGTGCTAAAATGGAAACCCCGTTTTTTTTAACAGTCTCCACCTCCACCTCCACCTCCACCTCCCATGATTCCTCCCTGGCAGCTACTCTCCCAAGCATACCTCCCAGCAGATCCCCACAGAGATGGCTGAACTTACTTGGATGAACCAGACAAGAACAAAACTTTGTTGAGATTTGTCAAACACTGACAAAGTTATTAACAAACTATGAAATAATTTTTTAATGAACTGTTATCTGAATCAAACCTACACAGTCAATGACTGGATGTATGGAGCAATACACAATCTCATAGACAATGTTACCAATATTTTACCTTAAAGAGACACTGACTTTCTAATATTTTCACATTTTTTTCCACAGATTGATATATACCAGGTTATGAAGCAAGAAGTATGAAGAAAAGTGCATGCTTGCACAATAAACATGCCTTCCACACGCATGATGGTGACACACACACAGTAAATTGCAAATACACAGCAGGATCTCCTATTATTTTAACAATATGCAGAAATACTTGCTAGTAAAAAGACATTTCCATACAATGGCTGTCAAGTTATAATCGTCAAATTACAATAAATCAAGTTTTTAAATGTGCATCAACATAAGGATCACATACGGAAAATAAACTTTGCCACGGTTTTAGCTACATGGAGTGTCAATTTAATTACAATATTAAATATTGTAAAGGGGAATCACCATTAGTACTGTACCTGATAGTTAGATTGTTGTTCTTGTACAGCGAGCAATGCCTTTCTGCGGGAATCAACAGCATGGTGAAACTGTTTAAGCCAAGTCTGAATAGCAATGAAACAAGCAGATACTTCATCTGTGCTATTCCCAGCACTTGCAAGGGACTTCAACAGTACATCTTGTTTGTCCCTTATAATTGTTTGCATGTTGTCCAACTCTAAAGGCACGGTCTGAAAGATTAAGCACATTTGTAAAGAGAAACCAATATCTGAGAGCAAACTAAGAAGCAACAGCTGTAAAAACATTTCAATATTTTTAACTAGAACATTAGCGTATATTGGTGTTTATCAATACTATCCGTAAACGCACCTGTCTAGTCTGTGAGTGGATTATTGGATCTCACCACTACAATCAAGGGCCTGCATGGGCTGTTCTGAGAGTTTTTAAGCTCTGGTATTTGGGTTAAATTGAAACTTTTCAGACTATTACATCTCTTCAGACTCAAATGGGTTAAAGATCATTAAGAAAATGGTGCCAGTATCCAGATGTTTCACTTGCACAGGAGACGTGGATACTTTGGAACTTGGTCACTGCTACAATTTTCAAGTTCACCATTTACACCACAATAACTGTTTAATGTTTAGAAGATAATCTGAAAATGTAGCTTGCCAAAGAGGGTACTACACAGCCGAATGGCTCTTAGAAATATCTACCAATAAATGTACGCTTCAGGATAGACTGCAGGGCTCAGACACAGTCCATTTCAAAACAGGTTCAGAGGTAGAACTATCCTTAGCACTAAGGAACATTCAGAATCTTTGTTCTGTTGAATAAATATGTGAAATCCTTACAGGCCCGACAACTGCTAAAGGCTCTGCTACACTGACCTTTATTTTTACCTGTAGGTAAGTGGGGGGGAGTAAATGGAATGATTAATCAAGGTAGTTGGGAAGGGCTTACTGATGTGTGTGTCTTGCGAGTTTTAGGATGGCACTCTTTTGGCTCTTAACAGACTCCGTCGAGCTGTGATGTAGGTGTTGGAGCAGAATGCAATGAAATTTTGTTTCAGAATGTTGAGTTTACAGTTACACACAGAAGAACAAACATATATAATATTAAGCTCCATATGTGGCATAGTTATTGGCTGGTACCCAAGCTGGGGAAGAGGCTACAACTGGCGATAAGGATAGGGAATAAGTAACCTGAAGAACGGCCATGCTCTCCCAGATATAGTTTGCCATGGTCCAAGCAAACAGCTTGTTCATGCCACGTGTGTTGCTGTCGACATACGGAATAGACACTTCATGCATGTAGAGTCAAAGCGCAGCTCCAGGCGCTGTAAAGCAGATGAAGACAACAGAAGCTTTACACAGAATCTACATGTCGATGGTCGAGAACCTGTTGGTCAGGCCATACGTAAAGGTACCGTGCTGCCACGCAAGATCAAGTTGTACACTATACAGTGTGATACTGCAGCAAAACACATAGAAGTGCTGGCTGACAGAATAAGTAAGAAGTATATTATCATTGCACTTACCAGAGCCTCAATAAGCGGTGCTTTACAACCTGAGCATCAGGTGAGGAGACACAAGAAGAAGCATGGGGGTTGTGCTTACTGAACTGTCCGATACCTGAAGTGGCGCACCACCAAAGCTGCCAGTTGACCGCTCAGAACAACACCAGAGGTCTCCAACAAGTGAAGGGGCTTCGATGGAGTCCAAGGAGGAGGTCAAAGGTTCCCCGATTGTCCATGACGAATCTGAGGCCAGTCCATTGCTAGACCTCACAAATAGAGCAAATGACGCAGGCTCAAACGGGCAGCCAACCGTAAAAGAGAGAAAAGAAGAATATTGGCGACGGATGGACTGCTTGGATAGAGAAATTTGATTATTTCATTAATGAACTTAAAGAGACTCATAGCAAAAAGATAATCAAGTATCTCAAAAATCTTGCTGGGGATGGTGTGAAAGTCATAAAGAAAATGCTGCGAACTTACAAAAAAAATCACATGCTGTCAGATTAAAAAACGCTGAATCTCAAGTTCAATGAGGCACCAAAAGTTGATTATGAAAGATACATTTTCTGTCAAGAACGCAATTGAGTTGGTGAAACCGTAGATGAATTTGTAGAAAGACTTGATAAACTCATCAAACACTGTAAGTTCAATGAATTCAGTGATGAAGAAGCTATAACTTAGAGTTATTGGTGGATGATTGTCAGATTCACCCAGATGACGAAGATGAAGAAACTCTTAGTCTGGAGCAAGTGTTGATGGCTGCCAGAGATTAGGAGTGTGACAAGCTGATGGCATGGAGGCCAGAGGTGCCCAGAGAGAACCAGTCATGAGTATAAAAAGTAAGCCAAAGCAAAAGACTGAAGGACTCTCTGAAGTTATGTATTAGATGTGGATTTTTGTTTCCACATGAAGGTAAATGCCCCACCACGGGACTGATATGTAATGGCTGTGGGAAACAGAAACATTTTATGATGGTTTGTTAAGCGAAGGAAAATGCAAGTGCGTCGTGGCGCGAAGACAAAATGGCTGCCAGAACATTTCAGAAGCAATGCTTGACGCACACCCACAAGGCCAAGTGGCAACATCAACTGAGGAAAATCGACACTGAACGAAGCAGATCGTCATCTAAATCATTTTCAAATAGTACTTCCGCCTCAATATCAAGTGAGGAAGATGGCTGTGCCATGTCGATGTTTACCTCAGAGAAATGTGTGCATGTTGAACTGGCTGCTTGTGAGGAAAAATGAACATGCCAAAGCAAAAAAAAGTCATACAAATATTATCCGAAGATTACATTTGAAAATAAATGGTTGCTCGATACCTTTCATCATCGACAGTGGTGCATCGATAGATGCCTGAAGAGAAATAAAATGAATTATCTCCATTGCCCGGACTTACGCCATCAAAAACCAAAGTGTACACATGAGCAGCATTGACCCCTATAAAAAGTCAATGTTAATTTGTAATGACAATGTAACACAATAAAACGAACATACAAGCACCCATCCATGTGGTTTAATGCAGAGCGTCAAGTGCCTGTCTATTCAGTTTCAGCACACCTGCTGATATGGGACTGATTTCTGTGAATTACAACATGAATGCTCATCACGGAAATAGTAAGGCAATTCCCTACATTGTTTCATGGTTTAGGAAAGCTTAAGACTATGAAAGTAAAGTTGCATATTAATGAAGATGTTCATCCTGATTCTCAGAGACATATACAAATTGAATTTCATTTACAATAAGCTGTTAAAAAAGTACTTGAATCATTACTTAAGGATGACATCTTTGTGCGTTCATTATTATGCGTTTGGCATGCGTCAAGCAAACAAGGCAATTGAACGAGAACAACATCCAGGTCTGCAAATTGCTGACACAATAAGGTATTTAAATGATGGAAAGGTCTTCTCCCAACTTAATTTGATAAAGGTAATCATCAGTTGGGACTCGAAGAAAATTGGAGATACATTACAATCGTTTCTACACATGTTGGTCTGTTTTGATACAAGAGACTCCGTTTTGGTGTGTAATCGGCTGCAGAACTTTACCAAGACGTCATCTGACGTGTCATACAGCCTATTGTGAATGCTTTCAATTATAACTATGACATTTTGATTTTCGGAGCTACACAGAAGGAGCATGATAAAGCTCTCATGCAAGTATCTCACATGATACAGGTTTGACTTTGAATGCGGACAAGGGTGAGTTCCACAAAACAAAGTTACATTTCTTAGGCCATATCTTTTCAGATGGGGGTATAACACCTGATCATGCAATGTACTTGCCCTGTCAAATGCTGATCCCCCACAAGATGTTTCTATGATATGTTCATTTCTTGGCATGGCCAGTAACTGTTCAAGATATATACAAGACTTTGCTACTATAAGTGCTCCATTATGAAAGTTAACGAAGAAAAATGTTTCATTCAAGTGGTCACAAGAATGTGAGAGAAGTTTCAAGAAAATCAAACAAGCCATTGCTATCCTTGCACAGCACAGAGACCACGCAAATGCTCAAAGACATATTATGGCATATGACATTAGAAGTTTGTCCCAGACAGAATGGGCTTACTCACAACCTCAGAAAAAAAGTTTAGCCATGGTAATGGATTGTGAACATTTCCATGTATTCCTGTATGGAAAGCCTTTTACTATGGTAACTGGTCATCAAGTTTTACTGACTATCTTTGCCAATCAAAAAGCCTCCTCGCATTGAATGGTGGGGACTGCGATTACAAGAATGCCATTATACCATTGTGCATCATCAAGGGAAGATTCAAAACCATGCTGACTACTTTTCTAGAGTACCTATACAAGGTCAGGGTACTCTATCCAAGACGGCTGAAGCCTACATTAATTTCATTGTAAAATCAAATATACCAGCTGCTATGTCGTTAGCCCAGATCATCACTGCCACAAGTCATGACAGTGGTATGCTGAAGTTGAAATATATAAGTACAAATCAGTCATGGAACCGACACACTCGACCTCTCACTAGTGATGGTGAATATCAATAATACCAAAATGTTAAATATGAACTGTCAATAAATCAGGAAGGAGTTATACTGCGAGGGTCGAGAATTCTGATTCTGGAGAGTCTACGCCAGAAAATAATTGAAGTACATCACTAAGGACTTTGCGGAATTGTTGCCACCAAAAGAGCTCACCGAGACTGAGTTTGGTTTCCATATTTAGAGGAGAGTGTTGAAAAGGAACTCAAGGCCTGTCATCTATGCAACTACCTTTTTACAAATATTACTCAACATACTCTTAACATGTCAGAACTCCCTAAAGATGCATGGGAGAGAACAGCCATCAATTTATTTGGACATCATCTGATGGTAAGTGTGGACCAGTACTCATGTTTTCCATTAAACTCATGGGCGTTTCATTGAGAGACTAGATGGCATCTTAGGTGACATGGGGCGATTCAGCCATTTTGAAGTCTGATAATGGCCCACCTTTTAACAGTCGAGAATTCAAGGATTTCCTGGAGCATCTGAACATACAGCATCAGAAGAGTACACCTTTAGGCTGCAGGCCAACAGATTTGTTCAGCTTTTAATGAGTGTACTAAAGAAAGAAGTACAAGTGCAACTCTTGAGAGGCTCCGTTTAAAAACTGTATTGAATTTCACACTACAAGCCTATCGTTCAACACCTCTCTTGACTACATACAAAAGTCCTGTGACTTTGATGTTCGGGAAAGCAATGACGACCAAGTTACCTCAATGGAATAACAAAAAAGATTGAAATGAGAACCCAACTTGGTTAACAGGCAGAAAATGAAAGCCTGTGTGGACAAGAGGCAAAATGCAAAGAACATTGATTTTAAGAGAGGAAATCTAGTGATCGCCCAAACAAATGCGAAGGAGGAAATTTGATGCTCCATATGAGCTGAACCTTTACACATAGTGTCAACCAAAGGGACACATGGTGAGTGCCCGGCATCTTGGAAATTCTGTACCAGAGACTTTTCTCACTTTTGGCATTTTATTAATTTGTCTTCTGATCGAGATGGTGAAGGAAACACTGAACCTGAAAACTAAGTGATTGCTGTTAGCTCTTCAACATCAAATAATAAAAAAATTATATATACTGATTTGTAAAAAAAAAAAAAAGAAATGTTTTATTTAACAGAGAGGGAGATGTAGTTCTTGCAAGTTTTATGACGGAACCTTTTTGGCTCCTAAAGAATTCTGGAAAGCTTGTTTTAGAATGTTGAGTTTGCAGTTACACGCAGACGAATAAAGACGTGTAATATTAAGCCCCCAGTGTGCTATTGTCATTGTCGGGTATCCAGGAGGATGCTAAATGAGGGATCGATGAGGTAGGCTTGATTGGATAAATGAGGTGGGTCTAGGGATAGATTTATTTATGGAGTAGGCCTGGTATGAGAGATGGGGTGGGTTAGAGATAAATGGATGCATCGGGTGGGTTTTGGATGGAGTGATTATGTGGATGAATGGTTGTAATAACCTTGATTGAATTAACTGACTATGGAGACGGTGGATCCAGCCATTAATATTGCAACTATTAAAATGAGATTAGTTAAAATCAGAAATCAGCATTACTTCATTAACTGTTTAGTTACCTCAAACTCTGCCAGTTGCGCCACAACATCATCATTAGATAGAGGTCCAATATTCAATTTATCTTCCAAGTTGGTCAAACATCGAATGAATCCATTTAACAGTTCAAATAATTTGGTATCCAAATGTGAGGAAAACATTGATTCGGCTTGTTTCTAGATAGAAGATTGAAAATGTGTCATGGTTTACAGATGCTGGTAAAAAGCATGGAAGACATTGTGAAATGAATTTGTTCATAGGTATTTTTTGTACCATATTTTATTGGCATTTGTATCTCACACACTTTACAAAACAGTGACAAATCAATAGGTAAAACATTTCAGCCTCACAAAGGAAGTCGGCCATAATACCAAGCACATGGGTACTGCAACACACTCCGCAAAAACACACTACAGAACAACCAGTCAACATAACTAACCCCCTCCCCAACCCCAATGCTTGGTCTGAAGTTAGCAATCCTACTAACTTCTCAAAAGCATGCGGCTGAATGGCTCTGTGTTCTCTGAAGACGGTACTATTAAATGATGGGAGCAAAGGGGAGTCTGGGAAGATGCCTATGTTCCATCCGCTCCTTGAGCATTCGTTGTGGAAGCAGTCTCCGAGCCTCCCGCCTCCGGATGTAGCTGCTTCATTAACACACATCCCAGGCCTGGGCTACCTCCAATGAGCACTTTCCACTTTTGGCCTCCTGGGGCAAGGTCGCATAATCAGCCCATTTCTGCAGCTTCCCTGTCCATTTGGAAACATTCGGCCCCCAGGAGTGAGGTATGCTCTATGCAGGTAGTAAAAATTCATTACTCTGAAACAAGCATTTCGGGAGACCCGGGGTACCCCAGAGAGTATTTTAACCCAGTCCTTGTCCGCTATATGAGTGCCGGTATCGGCCGCCCAGGTGTTTTTGAGGGTGGAGAGGGGAGTACCCATGTCCACCCGGAGGGCCATATATAGGCCTGTAACTGCTTTCTGTCTACCTGAGGACGTGTATAAGACTTGAAAGCCCTGTAGAGACGATGCCATTGTCCCCGTAGCAGAGCAGTGACTGCGCCGTGGAAGAGGAAGTAACCTGATGGCAAATCATATGTCAACCACAAGTCCTCAAAGGGTCGCAAAGTACTGGAGTCATATATATCAGTGAGTGTCAGTACCCCAAAGCTGTAAGTATCGCACCCAGCAGTGCTTGGCCACTGGCTGCAGCATGTAGGGTTCTGCTCTGAACTTTCTAGGCTCCCTCAGGAGCTGCATTAACCAGGACATTGTCCATGTGTCCTCCTCCAGAAACAGTGCTCCCCGCAATACAGCATCCATTCTATAGGTCACCCACTGTAACTGAGCCATCAGATAGTATGCATCAAAGTCAGGGCAGCCAGCCCACTATCATAAACCAGATGCTGTAGTTTCACCAGGGTGACTCGGTGGTCTTTATCACATATGAGATCCACCAGCATGAATGACGATAGGCAACGTAGCAAAACAGTACAAGAGCTGGGGCAGTACGACCATCTTGGCGATCGCTATTTGCCCCGCCACATAGATAGGGAGAGTTTCCCTGAATTGGATCAACCCACGGAGCGCTGACAGTGCTCTGCTAAAGTTACCTTCCAATAATGCAGTCTCTGTTCAGTACAGCTGCTCGCTCAGATAGAAAAAGGATTAATTCTCCCACTGTAATTCCCCAAGCTAGGGTGTAACCCCTGGGGTCTCCCACAGGGGGTACAGACTAGTTTACCACCAGTTCATGTGTAGACCCGATAGAGCGCCAAACTCCTCCAAGAGCCTAGTCACTCGGGGACATCTGTTCCATAGTCTCAGAGGAAAAACAGCATATCATGGGCACATAAAGATATATGGTGCAGAACACCCAATGAATATTGAAGTTATCATATGCACCTGCTCATCCTATACTTTCCAACGGCTCCACCGTTAGGGTGAATAATAATGGGGACATGGGACAGCCCTGTCATGTATGTCGCTCCACTGCAAAGGTGTACAAGATCACCACTTCAGTTCATACCCTTGCAGTGGGTGCTGCGTACAACAATCGCACCCATGCCAGAAACCCAGGCCCATGCGCACAGCACATACGTAGCCCCAACCCAGGCTGTCAAATGCCTTCTCAATATCAACTGTCATGCTCGCCGACCGCTCATCAAGAGTGACAGCAGCAAGTAACAGTGTCGTCACCTGTCTGTTATTGAATACTGGGCACCTCCCGAGAATGAAACCTGTCTGGTCAGTGTGGATGAGTGGTTTGTTAACAGGTAAATAAAATATTGACACATGGATTTTTTGATTCTTATTTTATAATGTGGTACTTGTTTTCCAAACTTAAAAATTCTTTTGATTCCTACATTTTTGTCCATTTTTATGTAGGGTGTGTGATAAAGATGAGCTATAGGAAAAAAGAAATGGTTTAGTGTGGACGTTTCCCCATTCTCCCTATTCTTTTGCTACTAATATTTTTGCCCGTGAAAATCTAGACTTCTCTCATTCTTTCCTACACCTCATTCAAAAGAAAATACTATTTTCATCACTTTTGTGCCCCAATTACTTTGTAACTCTAGTTTGTTACATGCAATAGTCTTCATCACATTGAGATGAACCTTTCCCTTTGCTTGATTACTAAGGGCTTGATTTAGAGTTTGACAGATGGAATAGTCCATCGAAACGTGGTAGATGCCTTGTCTACGGTATTTCAAGTGCTTTAAACCCTATGGAATGTGTAATATGGTGAATGGGATATCCGTCATGTTTTAAAGGAGTGTCCCATCTGCCAAATTCTAAATCATGTCATAGCTGATGAATTAAGATGTTATTGTTGCCTCATTTGTTCTATCACATTATTTTACATATTATGTAGCATACTTGTGTACTGCATTCTTTTCTCAATACTTCTGAACTGCAACTCAGTCAACTCAGTTAATATTGCAGCAACTCTCTGTTGACATCCTTTACACATCGCCTTCTGCTCATCTGAGTTATTAAATTGTGTATTGCCTTCTGTTGCATCCCAAGATTATTTTTTACTTCCAGCTTTTCTTTACCACCAACCTGGCAGCGCAAACCTGTGTAACAACACCAACACTGCACCTCTTCTACCAATTTCTCACACACATTAATTGACCAAACAAAAGAAGATTATTTCACTTTCTCAGTCTTCTCTATCATTTGTTTAGTTGCTATCTATGTAACACTAGTCAATGACCCCCCGCAACAACAGTATACATGCCCTTTGTCTTTTGTATGCTGCATGCTCGGTTATTATGAAAGTACACATTGCATTGAGCATCATAAGTAGGCAGACCTAGATGTACCGACATAAAGCAAACTGTCTGACAAATGTCCAAAATAGGATGTAGTTGAACTGACGCTCTCTTTATGATCAAAAGACCAATGTCCAGGTCCTGGATAGAATGAATGAAATTGATCACCTATCAACCAATGCTGCTCAAAGTGCACACCCTGCTCAATGAGTAGACCACACATGCCAAACCTATTTAATAATTCTCAAAAAATCACAATCCTGCTAGCAAAGGTCGCCCCCACTCAGACTACCTACTGTAACACTATGTACACAAGGCTTTCTGAAAAAACCTAGTCAAACTTCAAATACATGAGGACTAGTATTCCTAATCTATATATTAATAAAATAGCATGTTTAATCACACTGTTAACTAGTCACAACAACCTGAAATACTGTTAAAGTGATAGTAATTAAGAACCTAGTTTTTCGTTCATCTAACCCGTGTTTTCAACAAGCTTGTAACAGTTCTTGTTGTGTTGGAGCCCAGTTTAGAGTATGGTGATCTCATGTAGAAGTGTTTCAGTGCTATTACCTAGCTGGCAACGGAAATACATCCTGAGTGATAATAACGTCTACACCAATTAAAAGAGTAATAAGGAATGCCCCTCAGTTGTTAGTAAAAAAAGTCTGAAAGGCAATTGCACAATAGGGGTCACCCTGAGCTTACCTCTCATTTATAATGCTGATGAGAAGAGAAAAGAATCCCATAATTTGGCATACTTATACTTTATTAAAAAGAATATAGCCTGAGAAAAAAAACAAGAATTACTTACTAAGTAGTGGTTGAGAAATTATCGGAAAAGCGTCTTAGCTGCAGAGAGAAAAACAATGGTGTTCTAAGAGGTGAATAATCCCTGGTGACAGAGGAACACAAGGTTAAGTGTGTAGCACTGGGTAAACAGGAGATTGCCTCCCTCTGAGGGTACTGCCCAAGAATTTGGAAATAAATTGGTAATAGAGAACTTTACTGACAACGCATGCTGGTAATGTACATAAAGGAAGCACCTGTGGTGGCTGTGTTGACAGCAATCGTTCTCCATTACCAATTGTGGTGCAATTTCTTCAGGAGTACCCTAAAGGCCTTTCCCTGTTTCCCAACATGCACTCATTAGCAAGCTACTGTTTGATTAACCTCACTTTCCTCTGTTATTAGGGGTTGTTCCCCTCTACGAACTGGACCCATAAAATGCTGTCTTTCTCTCTGCAGCTTCAACACTTTCTTGGTAATTCCCCAACCACTGCCTTCTGAGCAAATCTTGAGTTTTCAATTTTTTCAAACAAATTATTAAGTTTGCTCATTTATGTGATCCTTTTCTCTACTTAGCAACATTAAATTAGAGGTAGCCACTGCCCCCAAATTATGCAGGTGCTCTTCATACCTTCTTACTATTAAAACAACAGCTTGCTTTATTATTCTTTTAACTGGTGTATCTCTTTCTTTTCTAGCCTCCATTAGGCATGTTAACCTATTCCTTGATCTGATGATGACGACCCACACACTTAGCCTGAGTCTAATTAACTCAGAAATTCAAGTTTTGATGTTGCACCTAAATATTCTGGTTGATCAGCTATTTTTCTATTAGGCAAGTCTCATAACACAATATCTTGAATGTCAATTGATTTGATTTTTCACATGAGAATCACCACTCCTGAGCACCGAGTACTTTCTAACCCATTTTACCTTGTGCCATTTATGAGGTGCAACCTTTAAAAAATTATGTTTTGTGGCTAGGTTGGCTGTGTAATTCATCTTGATATAATTTATGACTGCCTCACAACTGTGGATATTACTATCTGATGTACCCACCAAGCCATTAATATGTTGTTAAGCTCTCTTCTTTTAAGGGAAACATTGTTCTTTTCATGCACTATAAAAGAGACAATTCAGGACCACTTGTGGACGATGTAACCTGAAGTCCATTTATAGCACAAAATAAATATTGATACCGCATTACCAGTCAGAGGATACCACCACAAACCATTCCAGGAAATTGAAGAATAGCCCTTCTAATACAGCTTTATAGTCTGCCATAGCAGGCTACGCCAACCAACAAAGGCCTTGCTACATTATGAGCCCGAGCTGAGGGCAAAGGTGCAGGATGCCACTTTCACAGCTAAAACTCAAAGTAGGTAAATCAAATGTAGGACTATTTAATGCCTTTTTCGTGAAAAATTGTAAAGAAATTTCCATATCAAACTTAAAACCTGGCACACCACTGAATGCTCAGAAAACACTTCCAGCTTACCTGGGTTTGCGGAACATCTGTTTCTTGAATTAGCTCTCTCAGCTGAAATGTGCAGGTTTTTAAGTCCTCATATGGCGAAGGGCCAACATTGCATAACGCAATCTGGGGTAGGAACCGAAATGTTGCAGTGGTTGGCACCTACCAAACAAATAAATAGAGGATATTCACATTACGCCACAATTTAAGCTAACACATATTCAAATTGAAGCACTGAATTATTGATTGAATAAACTAAATCAACTGGGAATGATTGTAAACTGTTTGTGTCTCAAAACTAAGAAAAATGCTAAGAAAATACTAACCAGGAATAGCATGTTGGTATAAATCACAGTCCCAAGAGTGGATCAAGATAAAGACTCACTTTCAAGGAACCCATTTCTTACATCTGTCACAGCTGCTCAGGCTAGAGGATAGCAGTGGTACTGTAGTTGGATTGGTTATTTACTTGAGGTCCAGCAGCAATGGGCCTATGTCACTTACATCAACCGCATTCATCAAAGTGCTGGAATTATCAGACATTATCCAAAGTGGAATGTGTTGCTGAAGACACATCTGTCTTTCCTCATCTGAGGACAATATTATAGGACTTTACAAGGAACTGCTAAATGTCTAAAGTGAGAAGATCTAATAAATATCCCAAGGAATGATTTGCACGCATCACCATTCCATAATCCACTCTTTTCCACTGACATTTCCATTTGCATACTGGCACACTTCACTCAAAATTTTCCTCAAAATATATATGCACCTCCAAAATAAATTTTTAAGCTCAGCGTGGCAGTTAAATAAAACATGGAAAACATTTTAATTAATCAGAAGTCCAAATATTGCACATTTTCCATTAGTAACCACAATCCCCAATTTTATGTAATCACTTGCATTCACTGTACAACATATAAGCGACTGTGCAGGATCAGTGATCGCCATTTAATAAACTCATTAGCTGATTCACTGAATCGCAGCTGACAAATGGATTAATGTCTTATGAGACACTCTCAACCAGTCCTAGATTTTCAGCCAATGGCAGTTTTTTTGCTTTTGCATCGGAGACCACACACAGGATAAGAAAAGGGAAGCTAAACCCCCAAAATTCAAGTACTGTTAGCTGACTATTGGAAGATGCCGCGCAAGGCATGAAGCCAAGGCTTGAAGATGTTGAACAGTTTCAAAGAGGGAATTTTCCATAAAGGAACCATACAGCGTGTGCATTACCAACACAACATTAGCTGTCATCTTACCTTTTTTTAAAGAGTTTGCTTTTGTTAACGAGATAAGACGTGACCTTGTAACTAAGCTGCTGACAAAATTGATGCTATGGTCAAATATTTATGTATTTATTTAAGGTATTTATAAAGCACAGAATCATCCCCTAAGGGATATCTTGGTGCTAGGCCTCAAATTTACCTAACTCCAACCATCGCAAAAGTGGTTAGAGCGGAAACAGCCAAGTCTTCGGCATTCTCCGAAAGACTAACAAATCCGACGTCAGCGGTAGATTTGGAGGTAAGTTATTCCAGTGGGCAGCTGCAAAAGAATTAAAGGAGCGACAACCCACTCTATATTTTTTAATTCGCCTGCTATATCCACGCCTGATTGGCGGAACGGAGATCACCGCTGGCTTATAAAATGTAACTCTGTCACGTAGAATTGCTGGACAGTTGTCATAAAGTGCTCTAAGCTTGTGGCAAACCAACTTAAAATTAGCTTTTTTGTAGTGTGGAAGCCAGTGAAGACAATTACGACCTGCCTCCGAAAAAGCAAAAATGAACAAAATGAATATAGAGAGTGCAACAAAACAGCGAGCGCACCAAGCACGCAGATAGGCGAAATTAGTTAAAAGAATATCTGAACTAACCGAATTACATACACAGCCTAATACAACCAAAATCTCAGGATCTATGTAAGAAACCAGCCCCTTAATATTCTTATTAAGTGTGCGTTTATGCAAAAGGATTTCTTGTTGTTGGCCAAAGTTCTAACCGAGCCTCAGTCTGAAATACTTTGCACGACTAATGTTACTGAAGTGCACCAAATAAGCAACTCGGATTCATAAATGTCAACTACTGAGTTAATTAATATGGGTTAGTCGAAGTTTATGTTTGTAAACTGTACTTACAAGTGTGAAAAATATGCCAGTAAGGTATATTTTTTTACCATTGTTAATTTTGTTTTGAGGCGGAAAAGTGGAACTCTGTTTGAGCTAGGAATGATGTACAATGTAATGAATGCTCATAAACCCATGGGTTTTGGGTATTCACAAACGAACTACAGCTAGTTTCTCACCCTGGAATGCATTACAGCAGTGAGTGTTTTTTCAAGGTCTAAAAAGAATGTATTACCTCTGGAAACATTATGGGAATGAACGGTAAATATTACTGCATAGGGGAAAATATGTTTGTTTGCCTTAAATACAAATGCATGTTCAAATACAAATTTCCTCATCGTTTACTTGTGCAAATTTTATCAGAAAAGAAAAATGGTACGAGTAAATTTTGAAAAACGGGAGCACTTGTTGAAATCTGACTGTCGTAGATTCACAGACGTTCTCCTGCTATTCCTGTTTGAATACCTTAAAATTGGGAAATCTACTCAAATTGTAGTAGGAAACCTACAGGAGCCAATTTCGATTTTTTTCCAACCTGAGTTTTATGACTTGGGCCCTTGATGTTCTGTATCCACACATTTAAGCTATATATCATGTTATGTAATTGTATAATGTTAAATGTTTAATCCATTGGTGTAGAGAAGTTTAAAGGCATGGGCAAAGTGGGCAACTGTGTGGGGCCCACTTGAAGAGTGAGTGGACAGTCAAACATAATAACGTTGCTCATAAAACCCAATTTATTTTGCTATTATGCCAATTGAGCATGCTTAAGAGAAATCTAGGGCCATATTTACCAGTGCTTAATTTGTGAAAAAACATAAGTGCCAGGGCTCTCGTCAGGAGGCCACTGCAGCTTGCACCACACATTTTTCCTGCTATGCTGCCAATGATAGTAACAACACAACTACTAGTCATCATACTCATACACATGTGACAGTTCAGACTATTTCAGGCCCCCAAAGCAATAAGAATGGTTTGGGCGGCAGGTAATAGTCATTTTAATGTATATTAAGCTAACAATTAACTGTTGTTGTGGTCATCTATAAATTAGCCAGACAGCGCCACCTTGGGCTGGTGAGACAATTAAGTGCTAGTGCAGAGCACCGGAAACCACCTGCTCAAATTAAGCACTGGTATTTACTAAGGGTTTTAGCCAGGGCAAAGTCACAAAGAGTGATGCAAAGCAGCACAAAGTATTGTAAGGTTCTTATTTTCAAGCAAAAAAGGTACCTTGTGCTAGAAAGGAGCCCATTTCTTAATGCAAGTGGTGGTTTGTGCTGCTTTGTGCCACTTTAGGTTAAGGCAGTGTCACTTGGATGGATAAGCACAAGCACTCATATTTTCTGATGTAAAACCTGACCTAGTAAGTTAGCCAGACCGTGCTTGGCGTCAAAAAGTAAAACCACCTTGATGCAAGCACTAGCATGGAGAAATGTTTTCATCACTCCAAGCATTTCACATACTCCATGTGTGCTGCACTGTACAGCACTCATCCAATATATGGAATGTTTGAGAATTTGTCTAGGCATGGAATTTTGTACTAGAGTATGCTTCCAGCACAAATCCTGTGCTAGACAGTGCGCACACACTATTACGCACCAAAAGTGCAATAGTTGTGCATGGCGTTTGACAGTCTGTTAGTGAACCAACACAGGGGTAGTGAGCAGCGGCAGGCCATC
This sequence comes from Triturus cristatus, assembly GCF_964204655.1. Lineage (NCBI taxonomy): Eukaryota > Metazoa > Chordata > Amphibia > Caudata > Salamandridae > Triturus > Triturus cristatus. Next base: position 803,507,244 of record NC_140592.1, on the reverse strand, counting down.
TTTAATAAATACGGCTCTGCATTGCTTTCTCGAATTTGCATAAGGCAGTGCAGCAAATTTGGTTGCTGTGTTGCACTAAAAAATAATAAATGTGCCCATTCTCTCCATCTCTACCTATTAATGTACCTTCAACCACTCTCTGTATCTCAGATCTCTCTACCTCACCTTTGTCTATCCCAACTCTCAACATACCCAATATACGGCACTCAGTTTCATCTTTCTTTACTTCTCTCTCCTCCCTCTGTATATACCTCTTTTTACCATACATCTGTATCAATCAAACTTTAACCCTCTATATTTTACTGATAATTTTCCATTTGATGTTTATGTATTTTTTATCCATCTACTTCACTTCTCACACAACCTCCTCTCTATCTTTGCCTCTTTACTGCTCTCTCTATTTCACCACTACCCCGCCTCTCTATCTTATTTGTCTCTCTAGCTCATATTTCCCTCACTAACTCACCTTTCTCTACCCGACCGCTCAAACCACCTACCCTCTCAACTTTCCTCGCCATTGGTACACTACCACACCTCTCCACCTCCCAATTCTCTTGTTCTACTTCTGTTTCTTTTCCTTCACAACTCTCAATATCTTACTCCTTTCTAGCTGCCTCTATTTCTCTAGCTCTCTCTTTATCTCGATCATCAATTCCCCTCTCTCTCTCTAACACACAGAAACACATACATCCTCTGGACCTTCTTCTTTTCAACTCACTCCCCCCCACCTTAACTATCTCTCTAAATCTCTTTCATTATAGATCTCACTACCACGCCATCTCTTCCTCTAACAAATCTCTACTTCTGTGTAAACTTCACCTCTTGTTCTCAAATTCAGGTATTTCTCTTAACTTTCTATTTTCGCTCTTGACAAAACATTTTCGTTCTACTCTTTACCCCTCCGTCTACTTTCTCTCTTCCCCACTACACTCCAGGTAAGGAGTTTGGGGGCCTGGGGCTAAAAGTATTTTTGGGGCCCCTGTTCGAAACCGTTTTGAATTTATGATTCAATTTCAGCTCTTTCATACCCTGTTTGCACCAATCACTGACAGTGCACAGGCACACTCGTCAAAATTCTAAATGTGTTTGCATCTAAAATTCAGGGATAGTGACGTGTGTTTTCAATACTGTAACACAACAGCAGCGCACTAATATTACTGCAAATAATCTCTGTGATACCCTCCCATTTCTCATATGTGTGGTCTTATTTTTGATGTGAAAGAAACTATTCTTTTATGGACTTTGCATGAAAAATAAACCCAACATTTATCTGCAAAATGTCTGTAATAGACTCTCACACATCACTCACGTTAAAAAAAAATTAAAGGAAAATGGCATTTAAAAAAGTCTGTTTAAGAATTATTCAAGTTCATCGGGGCAAGACCCTGCAGAACAGAGCTGGCTGTATCAGGGGACCCCTGAAAGTCTGGGACTCTAGGGCAGAGCCCACTTTGCCCATGCCTTAAAACGTCACTGCTACTCTCCTTACCTGGCCAGTTTTTTTAAACAAATCTTTTCATGTTGCTCTATCTCTACCCTGCAATTCTGTTTTTCTCAAGTCTGTCTGTCTATCTCTATCTCTCAATGCAGTTACCTCTGTGTAATTCACCTCTTTTTCTACATTACCTCCATCTCTCACCCCTCGGAGTGCTGTACTCCTCTGCCTCTCTCTACATACCCTTCTCCCTATCTCTATCTCTCTCCACCTCTCTACTGCATTTTAAGAACTTACCTATTTCTCTTTGTCTCTGTCTCTACCTACATCTTCCTCTCCCTACCACTCTTTTCTTTTGGTTACCTCCCCTTTCTCTATTTAATTTACTCCTCTCCTTAGCATACATGTCTTTCTACATCATCTCTATCTTCTCTTTCGACTTCAAGTCTCTAGCTATATTGTTCTATAAATGTATCTGTCTATCTCCTCTATCCTCTCTCTTCCCATTACTCTCACTCATCAGGGTCACAAGTAACTGTCTAACAAGAGAAGTGTGCATATATAATGAGAAGACGAACAAGGAAAGGAAGATAATTTAGGAGAACGTTATTTGCTTTTATTCAATGGAAAAGTGAAAATTCTTAGAGCCAGCGCTTTGATTTTCTCTTTTGCAGCAAAAACGCCTGTAGCAACAGGGGATATATTTTTAATTTCAAATATTCAGCAACTAAAGCCACAATTTCAAACGATGTGTGCCTATATCTTAATCACTAAATATGTAACAAGTTACACTTAGCATGTTTTCCTACGTTGAGAGTTACAAGCTGGTTAGACACCGAATTCCACATAAAAACATAGTTGCAAGTAAAAAAAATCTAAATTCAAACTCAAAAAGAAATGGCTTTGTCATGTTTTTTTGGGCTTTAGCTTTCTGTTGGTACTATTTGGCTGGAAGACATCAGGCAGCAGTGTTTGCATGCCCTTGTTTCTGAAGGTTCAACATATAATTCAATATTGTCTGGCATCACAGGGGCTTGAATGACCCAAAAAAGGGTCATAAATTCAAAATTGTTCCAAACAGAGGGCCCCAAAATATATCTTGCCCATTAAGATGACAAAGGCTAAGTAAGCTCAACTTGATGTTGATGTACATGATCTTGCACCATCTCCCAACTACCCATTACTGTACAGTGCTGCGTTGCTCCTCAGATAACTCAATATAGATATTCACATACACATGCAGGCCTTTTCAGTAAAATGATACACTTACCTCAGGTTCAGCATCAGAAGAGGGAGGCTTTATCTTGTTTTCAATCTCTTTCTGCAAAAATTGCCATTTATACCTGGCATGGTCCAGTGAGGTTGGATGTTGAACTCTGAGGAACTTCGATTGAGCAAGCCCCTCAGTACTGCAGCAAAACATATACAACTGAATGATTAGATTGGCCAAGGAGATAGAAATGCAGTTTCATGATAACACAGAGAAACCTGTATAAAATAATAAACTAAACAGCCATGTTAAATGACGTTTATGAAGTGAAAAACTATGAAACCTTAAGCATTGCTTGCAGACACAAATGTCCAAACTATTAAAAAAGATTGCCAGGCATTTTCATTCAGCGTCCTCAGTAAAATGAGGTAACACCTAATGCAGCACTTCACTTAACCTATTGAGAAATAAAGTGATACAGTTACAGCTGATGGTTCTAATAACATGCCATTTCTGGCACAAGATGTATTTCGCACCATGAAATCCAAACTGAGAGAAATCATGACATTTGAGACAACCTGTTCTTACACAAATAAGCAGCTTCTGAAACCAGAATTCAATTACTAACTTCATGTCTAGGTTGACATCTTTTTTCTTCGCTTATAAGATCCAGTGTTTTAAACTACACAATGTTTACCCAATGAATCTAAGTGAGAGAAGACCAAGTCATCTCTAGGGAGGATCATTGCTGAGCAATAGCTTGGTCATTCTCCGCCTTTGTGGAGTCTCATTTTAGGGCAGCAGGATGACCCATTCCATGCTGACCACCACGTCTTCTACGGCCACTGAGGTATGTAGAATTTTGAAGGAGAGATACACAAAAGCCTGAATGACAGGGGCTGATGTGGTTGTGGCATTTTGACAATGACACAAGGTGATTATTAAAGCTGAAAAAGTGCCATGTGTCAGTGAACAATTATGGTGAAAGGAGTTTCATAGCTTTCACAAATCTAGGCACACTGGCTATGTCCCAACATATTTAAAGAACTGCTAACTTTTTTAAGTAGATGTACAAAATATATTGTCCTGGCAATATTTAAAGATCTGCAAACATTTTTAAGTCGATGTACAAAATATATTGTCCTGGAAAAAGTGTGAGGATTGTTTGGACACCGTGGGCACATCAAAACATGTAGCACTGGGAAAGGGCGAGGAACCACGAAGATTGTATTTTAATTCTTTTTGACAGGTAAATAAAAAAAAAGACTTAAGACAGCCATCTGAATACACTGCTAGAAGCCGTTTCTTAAGTACTGGCTACAGTCGAAAAAAAACGAGGACAATACCCAAAGTGGAGAATGGACTACACAATGCGGTCGTTACACCGTGGTATATTTACATTGCGGGCATTACAACGCAAGTCGTTACAACGACTTGCGCTGGATGGCGCTCCATGCTAAGGAATAGTAAGATTTAATATTCCAACACCTTCCCTACTGTAACGTAGGCTGGAGTTGGAATCGTAAATCATACTATTCCTAAGTCCAGTGCCCTCCAGCGCAAGTCGTTGTAACGACTTGCGTTGTAAGGAACGCGATGTAAAATACCGCGTTGTGAATGTATGCGTAGTAACGTCATACATTCACCCAAAGTCAGCTTATCGATTTTGGTTGTGAGGGTGAATGACTAAATTCGAAAGGCCACTGAAAAATCACTACTTGGTTCTAGTTGGTACTTCAGGGACTTACAGCATTAGAAAGATTTAAATTTTTCTGAATGCATTCTAATGAGTAGGATAACCAAAAGTGGATCCTAATGTCTGAACAGGGGCACACAGACTAAAAGGCTGGTGGTGACCAAAGAGGATTTGAGAACGATACATCTTAGTGTGGCAGGAGGTTATATGTGTGTGTGTGTAAACATTGTTACAAGGACCTCTTTACGTTTTCACCAGCCTCTCCATTTTGTTTGCTTTGGTGTCAAACTGTATGGAATTAACAGCACAGGGTCATTAGGTTCCAGCACCCCCATAAGTGACCAATGTTGCACTTAACCATAAGTGTGAAAACGACCACGAGTACCTTTGTGTAGGGTGAACTGACACGTAACCCTGCGGACTGGAAACCTTAAGCCACGGGTTTCTATTAATTTACTTGCTTTTGGTTTTTAATTGTTTTTGAGCTCTGTGTCCTTCTGCGTCAATGTGGGTTATTTGTATTGTCTGATCCAAAATGTCAGTCACTAATTATTTTGACATGAGCAAAAACCGGAGAACATTTAAAATGTATATGTTATAAAATGTAACCATGAGTGTTGTTCTGAACCTAAGCTTACCACATAATGGAATGAGAATTTGAATTATTCAGTTGGATTTCGTATTACTATTTATGGCACATCGGTACACAATTTCTCTTTCAGAACTAACACACACTCTCCACATGACATAACAAACCTTAAGCTGGTGTCCTGGTTTGCATCTTCACTGTGTGAGAGAGACCTCGTTTTTTCACCATGCATGGCTATGTATTTTGTAAATTCTTTCTGCTTGTGCAGCTCAGATTGCAAGTCCTGCCAAGAAACAAATAAATGACCATTGTTGTAAACCCATGGTGGTAGCACTGATCTTCCCACATTGGTATGGGGGTAACCCCTAGCTCACTTACTGCTCCTCTATCAGCCTTTGCAACCTAAATGTTCAGCTCAATGGAATACACCATGACATCAGATTGCCTAGGAAGGGGGGTTTATTTATTTATAATATAAAACCTGTGAAGTCACAGGGGTACAGAAGAACCCTGAGGCCCATGAAGAAACCATATTAGGGAGGATATGGAGAAGTGAGAGTTCAATTGAATGGGTTAGTAACTGTTTGAAGTTCTTCGGTCGCAACCCTTGTGCCCACATACAATTCAGCTGAAGGATGCCGAAGCAATATGGGGAGAGCTTTTTCATCAATAGTTACTGTGCGCAGTGTGGATGTATTAGCCAATAGAAAGCCCACTGCCATTCAAATTGCCAACTGACAAGGTCTGAGGGGATTTCTGAGAGATTGCAAATACCTGTTCACAAACATTAAAAAATGTTCACGAATTTCGAAAAAACTTGTTCCAGCACAAATTACCATTAAAGCCATGCCAAAAGTATTTTGAAAAAGGGTTTTTATAATAAATCAACACAAATATAATTGTAAAGGTTTTTCACAATTAGTATGCATGTTCATATTGATTGGGCCTCTTTGTTTTAAGCTACTTGTGAACATATTTAGATTGCTGTAGAAACCGCTCTGTTTTCATAGGATGGGCAATCGACTTCCACTGCACTGCACTGTACTAGCTGACACTGTAATATGGTACACTGCACAAAGGGATTCTACATTGAAATTCTCTGTAGGACAGTCCCTACGGCTACCCATACAAGCAGAAAGTAAGTAGAAGAATAAGTGGAAATCACCTTTTGTTGCTGTGAGCTGTCTTGCTTGCAGATTGTCACTCCATTAGTGGAAACAGGCTCTGTTACATTAGCGTCTTCTGAATGCATAGGTTTTGAAATTTGTGCTAAATCAGCAGAGCTAATATTCTGTTAAAATAAAACACAACATTTAATTAGCTTTTACTTGTGAACCAACTGTGCAAGAAGTATAAAGATGAGCATCAGTAATAATAATGTATACATCTGCAGATACGAATGAGAACCGGTTTATCACAGGCGTTGTATGGATGTTATCCTGTATTTCTTTCCATGAGAAACGACATGGCCAAGGAATGCTTTTGCAAATTCCTGAGCAAATATATTAAACATAAATGACCTGAATAAATCACAGCACTGTCCAGACTTTATTTTCTTTACTACAGAGTCTTCAGAGCTCCAACTACCAACCACCATCACACCACTCATGCTCTAACCAAATTCTTCATTAAGAGCAAGCCCCAAAGTTTGCTCAAAGTATCCGCCTGCACATGCCTGTCACATCTGAATCAAAAACCCCTAAAGGCCTGGAACTATTGCTAGAAAGATTTAACCTATTCTGTACCACAAATGGGCTAGCAATAAATACCGACAAAACTAAATTTATGGCTATCCACCCACATAGACAATTCTGAGAAATAGTCAGACTAGGGGGAGTTAATCTAGAGCGTCTCAGACTTTGATTATTTGCGTATACGCCTTTCTAGCGTCAGCTCATGGAACAGCCAGGTTGTCAAGAGCGGATTACTTCTTAATCATAGGGCAGCTGCTATAGTGAATTTTGCTAGGAATTCATCTTTCCACCCAATGTCCCCACTGCTGGAAATCTGGAGAGCTCAAGCTGTGGCTGCAGCTACCTACGGGAATATGGGGTTATAGCAATGTTAATCCACTAGGTATTGCCAAAAAGAAGTTTTTGAGAACAGCAATTAGACTCCCACAAGGCACACCCTGGGTTTTTTATAGAGTGGATCAAAATTGTCGTCCAATCGATGCCATAGAGTGACTAAAACATTTTTATACCGTCTGAGATTATGGTTGGTCTCAGAGATGGAATGGTTTATAAATGGATTGAAGGATATCCTTCTAATCCCAAGGAGTGTCAAAACTTTGCCGTGGCTAAGCTACATCAGGAAATCGCTCACTGCACTGGGGGCCCCTGACCTTTGGCAATGCCCAGATGGCATCTCTGTTTCCTCTGTAAAGGGGATCAAAGAGGCCTTCTGGACAAATGAATGGAGGAAGGAATTGGAAAGTACCACCAATGGCAGTCGTGTTGATTTTTTATTGTACCAAAAAACGGAGCCAAGGTGTGAAACTTTCTTCGACAATATTAACCTGCTATTTACTAGATCTCTGTATATTAAATTCAGGTTGGGTACCTTGCCACTTATATCCTTCACCAGCAATTGGAGATACCACGCAGAGGGAAGTGCAACCTGCTCGGTATGTGGAGCAGCACAGGATACAGATGCTCAACTACTCTTTTCCTGCCCTGTATACACTAGACAGCGAAGACGCTGGATTGTTCCGTTGAGCAGACATCTTGGAATAAACAAGCTTTGCGCATTTGAGATCAGACATGGGGTCTTGCGTGGTTTTCTCAATAGCCAAGTTCTTAGAATCAGTCTGGCCTGTTTGCACTAGGATACTCTTACAAATGCCAGAACCTAATCATTGAGTACACAAGTTGACTGTCATTATAACACCTCAGCTACAGCTGTACACCACTATTCAGTAAACCACCAAACATAATCTGCCAAGAACACACCCATGTTTGGTAAAATATGTATTTTTATAGCACCACCTCCAAATGCGTGTTTTAAAGTGTGAAAGCTACTTTTCAATACAGATTTTATTTAAACTCAAAAACCAAACACTTTTAGTACTGTGACATTGTCCCTTTGTGAACCTTAGCTATGAGTGCATTTCTTTGTTTGTTAACACAATGTGATTCTCATTTTGTTATGCTTTTATGGTCGTTGACCGAAATAAAGAATTCAAAGAAAGAAGAATCGGTGCAGAAAGATGGAATGGGTCTACTCATCTCAACCGCTTTACTTATGAAGGGTGTATGCTCATTGATGCTCGGGAAGGAAATCGGGACTGTGGCCAAAGTCTCTACTTCTTACAGAGCATCGCAGGTATTTAATTCAATACAAAAAGCTAGGCTCAAAAACAAAAAATATATATTAGTAGGCAGAATCACAAGCGTTGATAACTCTTTCAAGGAGCTGCTTAGAAATTACCTGGATTAAATACCACTCACACAATTGGCTGTTTTCAAAGCCGTTCCAAAACTTTGTAAAAAATAAATTATGCGATTTTTCTATAAGAAAACAATATAAAACAGTTCAACATTCCCAACGCTGTTTCAATAAAAGATGAAGTGCCAAACATTCCATACATCCCTTATCTGTAATACAAGTTCTCCCTACCAGCAACACAATGCTGCACGGAATTGTCAGCAACTGACATTTACAATGCAGATGGGGCCATCTTGGCCATGCCAGTGCTTGGCCCCTCATCACTATGCTCACCGACCCTCAATGGTCAATGGAATAATATATCAGAGACTTATGCATGGCATTATCACATCCTGCTCAACCAGCTTTGATGGCACTTCCAATAGGTCTGGTTTTAGTGTGCTAATCCCTGCAAATACCAGCGGTGTTTGTTGGTGTTTGCATTCAGCAGCACATTGAAACCAGACCTATTAGATTGTTGTTTTCCGCATCTGCAGCACATGGGTGTTTGCCAGTCCTCCTCCTACAGCTCAAGCTCGCTGTCCAATCAAGAGGATGACCATCATGAGAGTTGGCCAAGTGCCTCACTCAAGTGGAGTAAGTGATGGTACTAGTTAGAACACATTTTAATTATATACAGTGCTTTTTAAAGCACATTTATCTTAATGGACCAAAATCGATTTTAGGACAAAAATGGCTAAATACTAAATGAGCACTGGCCAAGCCAATAAGTCTTGCGTTGGTCGCCATCCTCTGGCAATTCTTGTATTGTTTTGTCTTGGTTTGTGCAAAATGTTATTGTTTGGGAATATGCCGGGACCTCATCAATCTAAAAAAAAAAAATCATTTGGTACAGGCAAAGAAGGAAAGAGAGAAAGAAGATGGAAAGAAAGAAGGAAGGAAGGAAGGAAAGAAAGAAAGAAAGAAAGAAAGAAAGAAAGAAAGAAAGAAAGAAAGAAAGAAAGAAAGAAAGAAAGAAAGAAAGAAAGAAAGAAAAAGAAATTAGAGGCAGGAAAAAAACGAGTATAACTTAATGTAGAACACTTTCAAATGGACTCAATCTGGTATGCTGTGAAAAAGCAGCAATCAGAAAAGCAAAACGATCCAAAAGGAATTGACAACAACACTGGCAGGAGAGTGAATCTGATAAAGAGGAATGCACCATGTGTTCCTATCACATGAGACTCTAAACACAAAGGCAACACTAAAGTAATTATAAAGTAAAAACAAACATTGGAGAGAACTAGCTTGTGTACGGATGTGCTCCTTGTGAAAGAGCAAAATGCAGTCACTCAAAGTGAAGTTAACCAGGTGTTTAAGTAGGCTATACCCACCACCCCATTCTCAATGTTTTGTGGGCAAAAGCAAAATGTGAATGACACTTCAACAGAGAGGTAAATCATTAAGTGGAGAATAAACCACACTGAATGATAACATCCATAATGCCATCTCTCTGACTAATCCCCTCTACACTGGAAGGTAAAAAGTGGGTAGCCCGTAACCGCGTTGGAACTAATCAGTAATTCAATATGCACATGTGCTTGCTTTATGACCTTTTTATGAATGAAGAGACACTCTTTTAATGAAAGTCACTGAGAACAAATACAATGAAAATAAGTTGGGAGAGCAATAACCAAGTCAAGTTACTTTTTAATGTGTGGGGACATTACACTTTGTATTTATAATTCCCTCTCTACACCATTGAGTTGTTTCAACTTTAAGTCCCCTTTTCAGAGGCCTACTGCACCCCCAAAACAGTCCAGGCTAACCACAGCACCAGGGAGCACTTCCCCAGGACTCTATTAATGACTGCACAATGATCAATCAAACTTTTCATGCCAGAAATGTCATTTCAATTTTTTTTCAGGCTATGGATAACCCATATCCATCACTTACATTGGCTTATAGCGGCTTAATGTAACTTTTCTAACATTGGTTTAAAGAGGCTGCTTGACTTTTAAACTTCTTGACCTTCAAAAAACAAAAAATAACTTGAACACAAAATCCATCTCTCTGAACAATATATTAACATGGACAATAATAAAGGTTTTGCAGAAAGTCTATAACTAATACTAACCGGAAGTGGAAGGTCCTCTCTTTGCCACAGAGCCGGGTCTCGTGGCTCAGTGGGCTAATGCGCCCACTGTAGGAGCCTGTTATCGACCTGATGGTCCCAGGTTCAAATACTGGCGGGTCCACTCAGTCTTTCAACCTTCTGAGGTCGATACAGTGAGTACCATTGTGTTGGGTAAAAATAAACATCTGTATTCAGCGTCAAGATACCCTTGACTGAACGTGCGCTTTGCAAACACACCATTCATTGTTCTAGAAGGCATTCACATTTCATCTACTCAGAACAGTATCCCTGTTTAATTATTTCACATCAACTTTTTATATTTGTGGATGGAGCTGGAAAGGGATTTTTTTTTATTTTTAAATTAATTGTTCTATTGTCTACTCCCCCGTTTTGTTATGACTGCAAAGTGGGCAGTCTCCTTTCAGGCTACGTGTCGCTGTACGTTAAGTTCAAACAAATACAGACAGGAAGTTTACTTTTCCATCAACAGGGACAAGAAGTTTACTTTTCCATCGACAGGTTCTATGTGCAGGCACTGCACGGTTTGTTTAAAATGATGTACTGCACAGAAGCAGCATTCAGATACCTGCACAGCACATAGTGCCTAGAAGCAGGACTTTAGACGACTATATCTCTTTCATTATGGCTGGCTCACTTTTGTTCACTGGTCCTGGTTTAGCAGCTGTCTCTAGGCGGGGCCGTCTAAGTAAACATTATCAGACACAACACCGTGGCTTTAAAATAAGACTCCCATTAAAGGGCTTGCATAAAAGACGGAGCCGGTGCACATGAAAGCGATGAGTACATGCTACAAGCATGCTCGTGCCAACCCGGATTACGTTCTATTTTTACAGGCCTGGATAAACAACAGAGGATAATATTGACACGATGCATAACTATTCGTGAATTCGGAATCGCTAAGAGCATATGCAGTTCTGGAAACAATTGTACAAAACAACAGTATATTTAGGGAATATGGGGAGATGCACAGACCACTAACACCAAAATAGTGTGTGAAAAAGGCCGCTTTTATTAAAACAGGTGCACATCACAATTAAAATGCCCTTGACTTGATGCCTTACAAAACTGTTATCTATCTTAAACTACCCCCCACCCTTAAGATTCCCCCACAGAACATTTTAAACCTTCAATTCAGTACTCCTACTGTGACTTTTTAACCTTTCACCTTTGAACTTTAACCTTTCACCTTTCACCTTTGAACTTTACCCTTTCACCTTTAACCTTTACAACTATTAACCTGTAACTAACCTAACTTCCTAATGCACCATAAAGATCCTACCTCGTGAACTTGTCTACCCGTTCCCTTTCAGCCTGGATTGCCTCTGTCAATAACCAATAAACTTGGCTAAAACATGCTAACTTGACTGCCAACCGCCACACAGAAAAAGGGGGGGAGAACTTTCCCTTTTTCTGCCCCCCCAAACGCGCAGGGGTACTGCTGACGAAAAACTTTCCGGATCCAGTCTGACGCCTGGGGATATTCTAAGATAAGGAATCTATCACTAACGTTTCTCTTTCAGATTGTAACTGCAGGCCTGTGCCAGGGAAACCTGCACCTGACAAAATCCTACTCATGAGAGAACGAAAACGTCAAACCCCTATCGGGCCTTACGTGCCTGAGATAAGGCCATCTGCCTTGACTTCTTGAAAAGACGTCCCGACTCCCTAGACCCTCTCCTTTCCTTCTTCTTGCCTCACACTGTACAGCCCCACAGGGCCACAACTCGGTCCACCTAGCAATCTGCTGTACCATCTGCATCTTCGCCTGCTAGACCCCCTACACTACTTTGAGTAAAGTACACCCTTTTAACCCGCCCTATAGTTGACCCTCTGCTGTCATGTAACTTCTTGACATCCACCCTCCCCCAATAATAACATGTTCTACGAGGGTAACCGCTAACACCCCCCCCAGGCCCCTTGTCACTATGCAATCCTGTGTAAAAACGATCCAAAGCGAGTCCCAAAGTGCCCAGAGTCTGCACCATTATACCTGCTGTTTTACCCAATTTAAAATGACTCTTCGAATATCGACACAGGCACACAGATGACTTCCAACTTAGCACCAACCCTGGAAAACAACAATAACAATCACTGCCTATAGCCTGCCTGACCCTTACTCCCTCCCGGTCCGATGAACGTGTCCCCCTCCCCAAATACCTGAACCCCTTACGCGCTCGCCCTAATTTCCCGCCTAAATCTTATTTTCTGTGCCTTCCCAGAACAAGCTGCTCGCCGCCCCATTGGTCTTGCTCTCCGAATTCGAGAGCAGCCCGCTGATAATAAACATTCCTAAATTATTGCTAACTAAGGGCCAAGTGCCCGTCGTACCGCAAGCGCCGCTTTAGGCTAGAAAACCCTATTTCCTTTTATTACTTCCCTAATGTTCTATTATTACAGGCGCCTTTAATAAGCAGCGGCTAATTCATGCACACGGCACATTTGTTCGCAACATCGACCCCATTACAGTTATTTGCAGAAAAGCTCTTTCCGGCTGCCCGCGCGATAAATCTGCCAGCAACTGAACAACTGCAGCGCGCCCTTCACAAAGGGGGATACTTACGCACATGCCGGGCAATCGCCTGCATGGAAGGCGAGCCAATCCATGCGCGGCACTTCTCCCCTGACCTGCCTTCGTTAGCTAAATAACTTGCTGTGTAATCATAACGACAAAGGGCTCAATTTATCAGCCTCAAGCGACAGACTGGCAGATTATTCTATTCCCTGTCCCATCGTGGGAAGATGTGACATCCGCTAACCTGATGGCATTGTCCTTAATGACACCGCCCCTGGACAGTCGGTTTCGCTCACCAAAGACGAGAGCGGCCGTATCCTCGCCTGTGGCCAACGTACCCATTACGGGGGTCCAGAGAGCGCAAGTCCACACTGGCCGCCGCCGCGATCCCTGCTGGGGCTCTACTCACATATGTCAGTCTCCCGTCCTATCTTCCCCCAAGGCAATTCCAGGACCACACGGCAGGCAAATGAAGGAATGACCCCAGGCACGAACAACGTGTGTGTGCCTGGCCTAACAACAGGGAGGGAAACCCCTCACCATCCCCAGGAACAAAGGTTCCGGGATGCCTATGACCAGCCACCGTGATTACTACAAAATGGTGGCTGGTCGAACAAAATGGGGGGATAAATAGCCTTTGGGCTACAAAATAGCCCAACCAGCCCAATGGGATCGGAGCAGGCACCTGCGCCGCTTCCATTCCCCAAACAAACCCGGGGGGCAGATCTCTCTACGCTCGGCTGGCCCCCAAGACCCCCTTCTGGAATCTCTTGCTACACACTTGCTACGCCTTGCTTCATGAGCAGATAAAACGCGCCATAGCCTCCATTGTGTATCAACACACAACACCCAGTGACCTAGCTGGGTGTGGTGTAAAGGCGAAAGCGGCCTACCTTGAAGAAGGGGAACCAGATTCGAGTCCTGGCGGAAGACTCAGGCATCTTGTGATTCTGGGCAAATCGCTTAATATCCCTGTGCCAGAAAAATAAATGTGTCTGTCTGTAATGCAACACGCTCAGAGAAATATCTGTGAGATATAGGAGACTCAGGGGGCCCTCTTCTCAAGGAGGGCCCCATCATTTTTCACTACCCCACTGGGTGGTGGGAGCACGGAGTAATAAATAATAATTCCTGTTTGTAAAGCACAGACATATCACCCCCTTAAGGGTTTCAAGGCGCTGGGGAGATTAAGGCAGGTATTGCCTAGAGTCACATGGTGCTGAGCTGAGCTGCCGTCAGGGATCGAACAGCGACCCCGGCGCTCCAGGGTCAGCCGCTCAGGCCAGTGCACCACACCTCTTCCCTATGTGGGATGTTACGCGCAGTCCACTTCTGCAAAATAGCCTTCACTAACCAAATGTTACTGAAGTTGTAATTTTTATTTTTATGTTTATTATTTCCTCTCTATTTTGTAAAGAGGCAGATTGGGATGCTCCAAACGGCAAAGAAGAGATACTGGCAAACTCTGTTGGATTTCTGTTTTCGGCTAATACTTGATGCCTACTGTCTCCTAGTGGATTTTCTCTGATTCGCCACCTTCCATCAACAGGCATGCTAAATATGGATTTGCACCTGATGACAGAACATTTTCAAAGTGGACACTTGAGAGACGGTCCACTTTAAGGGTCATGTTCACCAATAGTGCAAGAACAAAGTGCAAATGAATACACTGAAGAGGGCTGTTAATAAAAGGGGACACTGCTTTTTGCCAAACACTTATCAGACAAAATGTAGTAAGAGAGGGGTCTATAACACAACCATGCAATGTTTATATTATATAAAATAGGAGCACTTTCACAATTCTGTTTGTGTTGTGTCACAGCGGAGGCACAAACTGTAGAAGAGGTGCATGTTTAAGCAAGGGTATTACTGAGTCTTTTTGTTAATGCCAGAAATTAAGAACAATATTTTGACATCACTTACATGTAATTCAAAGCAAAACCTAAACATTCGATAAGGAGGAATATATTTAGAAAACTCAACTATTTTTTCAACTGTGTTTAATACATTAGTTTTATCCGCAGCTAGATAAAGAACCATATCATTGGCAAACTATTTTAATTTAGCTGCCTCAGGTACTGGAGCTTTAATACTGGAGTCCTGCCGGATAGCACAGGCAGTGGCTCAATAAACAGTGAAAACAAAACCGACAAAAGAGAGCAGCCCTGGCATGTCCCATAGCTTATGGTGATATTTCCCGCTGTTCTGCCATTTATAATTATACAAGCCTTTGCTCCCACATTTTTCACAAATGAAATGAATGTCACTGGAAAAGCAAATTTATCTAAAAATGTAAACCAAAAATTCCACTGAACGCAATCAAATGCTTTCTCTGCATCCAGAAATGTAAACCAAAAATTCCACTGAACGCGATCAAATGCTTTCTCTGCATTCAGCATTATAACGGCCGCCTTAATGTTCTGTACTGAAAGTAATCTATCACCTGAATTACATAGTGTGCATTATCTGCCATCTGTCTGCCCAAAATAAAGCCATTTTGATTTCTATGAATAATTGTGGGAACTACCAGGGCTTGACGCATTGCTAAAATCTTTGTAAACAATTTATAATCATGATTCAAAAGGCTAATCAGCGATAGGAGTTGACATCCTGCTTAGGCTTGCCCTTTTTCAAAAAGCTAATGACAACTTCTTTAGTGAAAGAAGTTGGAATTTCAGCTCCTAACAACATGGTGTTGAATAATCTCACAAGCAATTGATTAAGCGGAGGAGGGAATACCTTATATATTTCAGCGAGGATCCCATCGTTACCGCAGGCTTTCACATTCTGTGCTAAACTGACTATCAACGTTACCTCTTCTAGAGTAATTGGGTTAAGAAATGCTTCCTCCTGCTCCGCAATATAGTCGTTATAGTAAGCTCTTCTAACCAACTGCTTGTTGATTGAGAAGGTGAATCATTGGAATCAGAATATATATTTGTATAGTGACGAAGAATTACCTCTGCTATCCCTTGTGACTGTGTTATAATCCTGTCAGAGTTAAGATCTTGAATCTGTTTAATGCAATTAGCATTTGACCTACACTTAACTGACCAGGCTAAGTATTTTACAATATGTTTATTTTCTTCGTACCTTTGTTGTAAAATTGTGCTATGGTTTAGTATCTCTTTAGACAGCAAACATTAACTTATTTACTTACTGAGCCGCAGCATACTTAGCTTGACTTGTAGGGGCAACTAAATAGTCTGCTGCTGCATGATTAAAACTTGTTTGTAATTGCTGAATTATATCCCCCTCCACCCGTCTCTGTTACATCTTTTCAGGGAAAAACAATGTCTCTCTACATATTTTCTGCCTGTAATTTTCTCGTTTTTCACCCCCTCAAACCCTGTGAATCCCATCCCTCCCTACCACTCCTGAAGCCAGCCCATCTCGGGCTCCATCCCAAGCCCACCCCCATCCATGGGCCCTTCCCATCCCCCTTTCCCCTATGCAAGCACCTTGGAATTATACTATCTGTGTCACTCCCCAAGAGAAGCAGCAAGATGGCAGAGATAAACGTCGCATTTAACACATCATAAAGAATTGAAGCATATAATAACGATTCGGCCTGCTTGAAATAATCACAAAACAACTACTTTGCCAGTTGTCTCCTAGCACTGATAAATCAAAGCCTTATTAAAGCCTTATCTTCTAGCATTGCTACCTCTGCGTCTGCTTTCCTTCCAGATCAACAAACTGAAATATGTGCGCCTGATCCTTAAAAAACACTTTCAGCTTAGATTGTTGAATAAAACCAGCCGGAGCTCATAGATGCTTGAAATTATCAATCAATCCCACAAACTCACAGCACCATAGTGCCGTCAAGATCGACATTTTTCAAGAATGTTCGGAAGGAGAAGTTGTCTGAGGTGGAAGAAGATTTGTTCTTAATTAGTTGTGACAGGATCTGTTCTTTAATCCGTAAATCCCCAAAATGTACCAGAATTGTGCGGGGGTATTTGGCATTTGTAGGCCAAACTGCTGGGACCTGATGTGCCCTGGCTATGGTGAAATGTCCCTGTTCCGGTGATTTATCTGATAGTAAATATTTGTGAATCAAATCTGAGATAAACTTTCTCGCAGGTTGGCCTGTCTCCCAATCCTCAGGTATGCCTACAAACCTCAAGTTGGTACTTCAAGCTCTGTTTTCTACATAGCCCAATTTAAATTTGAGATCTTCCAGTTCCAGTTCCACTTGCATTTTTGAGTAGGCCCCTTCCTGTTTATTACTACTAGTCCTCCAGGGCAGATACCTTCAATTCCACCTGTGTCATCCGAGAAGATAGTTGGATATTACCGTTGAGCTGACCTAGCTGTTCTTTGGTTTTTCAAGGAGCAGCTCATTGGGACACCTTTCTTTCACTTAGTTCTATTAGAATCTGGTTCAGCATTGTCTCGATAGAGGGAAGCTAAGATGGATTTGGCATCAAAGTAGCTTGGCTTTCGGATTGATTGGAGCTCATAATTATCAGAGACTCTTTGTCCAATACATCAACTATTGCCGCACTGCTCTGTTGATTCGACTTTACTTGAGCTTGGTCCATCCCACTTTCTTTAACACCTCAGAGTGTAAACAGTGGGTATGCCAATTTTCCTCTAACTGCTATTTCTGAACGGCCTACAAAGAGGGCTGTTTTTGCCATGCCAGCGGGAGAGGTGTTTTCTAGACTTTAGGCAGAATCTGTTGTGTCTCCCATTTTTTTGCTATAGGTCTTGCCAAAGCCAGGAGATAGGTCATGCTGAGTTGCCACTTGTAACCATGTTTTACTGCTCTGGTCTCTTGTCTGCTGACTTCGTCTTTTTTTTTTTTACATGAATAAGTGTTCATTGAGGAGTCTCTTGAAATACTTTTTTTTGGAGAGCAAGACGATTCGCACAGAAGTGCCAAGGATCAGTGGGGGATGCAGGAGTTGTTACAGGGAAGCCTCAAGCCGCACCTGTGCTACACAGACTGCCTTTGCAACTCCCCCACGATTCCTCCACCAGAGATGGGACCTAATCCACCGCTCAGGCTGTTTCAACCTCACCTTAATTCATTTTCTTAATATATATACCGAGGCTTAGCCCTCTGTATGGTTGCCTTGTAATTCACATAAGGATTCTCTTTTCCTCCTCACTGTCTCTACTTTAAAATGATTAACTGGGCCCTCGTATTATCTTCTGGCAGAATATCCTTCGCTTACAACAGCTGGCTAGAAGAGAGCACTGACCTCACCACTAACATCAGGTGATCACGATACCAAACGCGATGATCACAAGCCAGCCGGTTGGAGCTTTCCGTTAGTAAGGCGTAAAGAACAAAGCTCGCATTCTGTCTCACCTCAGCTCATCATCGTTCCCTGATCGGTGTTACTGGAGCCAGCACCGTACTGATAAACGAGATCCAGATTCAATCAGGAATGTGCTGATAGAGACATGGGTACGCTCTGAACCAAGGTTAGCAGCAAGAGATAAACGCTGGCTCTCAGCATGGATCTACTCCGTGAAAGAAAGCACCGGTCATAAAAATGCGGCTTCACCACTAACTCCTTTGGTTAAATGTAATCAATGCTAGCGATAATATCCAGCATGCTCTAGGACAATGGTGTTCCGAACTGCTATGCACCGGCCATCTTGCTACCACTTCTCTGGAAACAGACTCAGCCACGGAGCATGAGGGGAGCTCTGCATGGCATTCACGGGAGGGTACAAGGTTAACCATGCTAAATCAGAACCTCCTTTTTTTATTGTGTCTTTAGTATCTTTAGTGGTACTACCTCTTACTATGCAGCGTCATTATTCCCCTGTAACGCCTACAAGATCTTTAGGGATTTTTGTAACCTCCAATATAGGAGATTTGTTTATGCATAATTTTAAATCTACATTAGATACAATTCACGGGGTATTAGGTCAATGGCACGATGCTTCTATGACAATTATGGGTCGAGTTGCCCTGGTAAAAATGTGTATACAACCACTGCTAGTATTTGTATTTGCAAACATCCTGCCAAAATTTCCACAGTCATTTTTTGTGTCGGTGGATACGGCTATTCGATATTTTATCTGGCAGGGTAAAATTCCAGATGAAAAATGGATGCTATTCAAATGGCTCTTGAGGAAGGAGGGTTGGCGTTGCCTAATGTGAAATGCTATTCTCAGGCATCCTTTCTCAGTTGGCTTGTGAGGTCCTCTTCCGGTATCTCCAGCGACACTCATTTTTATTTAGAAAAAATGGTGAAACCATAGGAAATTGGTTTATTTCCTTTTTAAAAATCCCAAGGCTTCCAAAGTAATCAAGATTGAAGACACCACATATTATTCTAGAAAGGTTCACTAGAATATAGGAAAAATTGAAAATTCCTTGGCTTAACCCCAGTTGAAAATAGCAGACTGCAGGCTATTGGGCTTGTGTATTTCTATTCACACGTGTAGTTGGTGGGTCAGGCTGGGGGTTCGAAGGATACAAGATTTCGTTCATATGAATTCTGATTTCTGTCCCTCACTTTTTTTAGCTTTTTCAAATCAAGAAGTTCTCTAATGGCTTTGCAATAAGAGAGGGAACTTTTCCAGAATCCTTCGGTACAGCCTATTTCGTGTCTAAATTATTGGATGCGGGAAACTGGTATAGAATATTACACCCAAAAGGTAAAGAGATGCTGATTTTATATATATTACAGTGAATTGAATCTTCACCAGGGTGTAAATTGAATATTTCGCAGTGGATTACTTTTTTTATCGTATTAGCGCTAAGGCAGTGTGAGCTGCCAATCAAAGAAGAATTTCTTTTTTTGGTAAATCGATTCTGTATCATACTCCAGCTAAGATTCATAAACTATACCCTGGGGTTGAGTCAAAATGTTTTAGATGTTACAATATGAATGGGGACTGGTTCCATATTATGTTTACTTGCAGGTATGTAATGGGGTTCTGGCGTGACATTTATGTGGAAATTAGTGCAAAACCTGAGCTTATTATTCTGCCAGACGCGTATGGGGCATTATTTGGAATATTGGTACAATCAGGAGAAATGTCAATTAGACAGCGTCAGCTACTACTTATCTCCATGGTGGTGGGCAGAAAATTAATTTGAGCTAACTGGAAGTCAGATACAGTCCCCTCATATCCCAGTGGATTAATAAGATGCATAGAGTTCATGCATGTGAAATATTATATAGAAAATGTATAGGGTCTAAAATTTGGAAAAAGTGGGAGGAACTAATATGAAATTTTGTATTGATCGAATATGTTACTATGTCGACTACTAGGAGATTCTTTTTAAATCTTGTTAAGATGGATTTTGGAAGGACCTGATGGTTTCCATGTCTTTATATATTGTTTTCTCCTTTTTTTCTATAATTGTATTTATAACTGTTGGCAAATGACATATATGTGCATACAGACATTTTGAATGGCATGGCAAGTACATCAACGACAAAGCAGAGCTTGGCAGCAAGAAGAGCAACATCAAAAAAAGTTTAGGTTGAGGTCAGACATTCCCTTTCTCTCAGCTCCCCCCAATCCCTTTCGTCCTCCCACAGCACCCCCGCCAATGCTGTAGTACATTTCCATCCCCAGCGGGTCTTCTTGAAAGGCTGGTGGTTAGTGGATTGCGTGTATAATGGAGTCTACAGTGGGGTGCGTGACATTGTCCCAGTCAAGCCCACAGGACATTACGTGGTCAGGAGGTAGGTTCTTCTTGGCGAATGTAGCTGATAAAGGTCTCCTATATGTCTTTAGGACGAGACTTCAGGGGCATTAGGTCCCAAAAGTTACATAACTGTTTGTGACAATAGGTTACGTCTTTGATCCAGTCTCGAGTTTCTGGGGTCTGCTTTCAAACCCAGCACATCGCAACTCTGTGTTTAGCAAGAAGGAGAATTAGAGCAGTGAGTTTGCAGGAGCCGCTGGCCACTTCTGCTACATAGTTACAATGGTTTTACGTTTTTACATCAAAATTTCCCAAAGTAGGAGCTGTGACGATTGCTTCCTTTATGTTGTCAAACGTGCTCTGTACTTGCTCATTCAAACTGAAATGTACTCTTTTATTTTAGTATTTCCCGTAAAGGTGCTACTTTCTCTTCAAAGTTTTCAACAAATTTGAAAATGTACTCAACTAGTCGAAAAAATGACTTGAGTTCCTTCTTGCTGGCAGGTGCTGGTGCATCCCTAACTGCATCAATCAAATTCAATTATGGTTTTATTCCTTCTTTGGATATCGTGTGACCTAAAAAATCAACAGTACCCACACCAATGTGGCACTTTTTAACTTTTAGAGTTAGGCCTGTCTCCTTCAGTGCAGTCAAAACAGACCTTAACATTTTGTTATGAACTTCCTCTGTAACCCCGAAGATCAAGACATCATCTTGAAATACAAGCATGCTTTTTAGGCCCCCTACTATCTGCTGCATTATGCATTGAAAGACCGCTGCTGCGGAGGCTAGGCCTAACGGCATTCTACAGTACCTGTAAGCCCCGAATGGAGTTATAAAAGATGTGTAAGACCTAGATTATGGATGAAGCTCCACTTGGTAATAAGCCTGTGACAAATCAATTACACTGAAACAACTGGCATTATTCATAGTGCTCAACATTTCATTAATTCTTGGAAGGGGAAAACAATCCACCCAAATGCCAGAGTAAAGATCACGGTGATCTACATATAGTCTTATTCCTTTTCCCCCTGACGTCTGGGTGACCACAATGGGGGAAAGCCATTTAGAGTTTTCTATCTGTTCAATTACCCCCTGATCCTCTAATTTCTTAAACGTTTCTCTCAGTGGTTCTTCCATAAGGTGTGGGATAGCTCTAACTTTGTGTACAATTGGACATGCCTTGTTTTTCAATTTAATTTTCTGCGGCTACTTTTTAAGCATTCTAAATTGTCATTGAACACTTATGGGAACTCCATACATATGTTGGTACCCCTGTCAGCCCTTTCACATAGCAGGACTTGTTCTGGGTTGTTAGGATCTAACCTTATCCTTAATTCCCTCTGATGTCTCCAACCCAGTAAGTTGGACCCTTGTGCCATTATGTAAACTTTACCAACCGATGAACGATCTTTAAAGTCTATTCTCATGGTGGCGATACCTAGTAAGGGAATAGGATCTTTGTTAAATCCACTGCGTTGTATATCAGCACCTGTCAAGTTATACCCTTTCTTGGCAAACTTCTACTCAAAGTCATTTTTCCCAATGAAAGTGTATGGAGAACAAGAATCGACATACATTGAAACTACCTCCCCATCCAATTCAATATTGCAAGAAGGATATGTATTGTGTGTTGAGTTCTCCTTGTTGTCAATGCGTAATACATATTGCTCTTCGACATCTTCCTCTCTACCTGCATTTACTGGTTTACCATCTGTATACTTACATACTTTCAAATAATGGCCTCTTTTCTTACATCTTATACATTTTCAAAGATGTGCCGGGTGAATAGGATTATTAACTAGATGATTAGTACCCCCACATCTTTAACATCTGCATTTACCTGAATCTGAGTTGATTTTGAATCTTGGTTTTGAATCTGTTCACCACCATGGGTTTCTGTTTCATTTCCAAAACCATGCCTTCTTTACCAAAGTATATTTTAAAGTTATTACCCGAGGTCCCTAGGCTACCTGAACGGGTCCCCTTGTTCTTTTCTCTACTTCTTTACCAAAGTGTCCCTTTAGATCCTTCCCTTCCTCATTGGGACTGGGTTGTTTTATAACTTTTATACACTCACTGTATGTTCTATTGATTGTGCAATTTCCATAGCTTCATGTAAATTAGGGTACGTGCAAGCAATTTCTCCTGTATTTTTATATTGTTTGTGCATCTAACTAGTTGGTCACTTATCAAGGAATCACATAACCCTCCAAATTCACATGTGTTGGAAAGATCTCTTAATACAGCTATGTCACTATGAATCTTTTTATTTTTCTCTTGTATCCTTCAGAAGGATTTGTGTCCAAAATGTTCCTTCAATTTCCTGAATGTTCCCTGGTAAAGATCAAGATGTAAATATAGCGTTAGCCTCTTAGTTATAAACCAACACTATTACCTAAAGTTTCAAAAATCTTCCTTCCTTGTGTCCCCAGATTATGGAGCATAATATGTATTTTGCTGTATGGTGCAAACTTTTCTCCCCCAATTGCTACTAAGTATGATTCAAGCAACTTTATCCACTCTTTCCATGGTAGTAAGGGCTCTCTAATCTCATTTAAAAAAAAGATAGGTTGGGACATGCTTGTCGCAGCCATACTTAAAAGAAAGAATGGGAGAAAATATGCCAAAGAATAGAGTTAAGTTTAAACAATCCAAGAATAAGCTACAATTCTATCATGTATATTATTATTTTCTCCTTTAACTCAAAAGAATATATGTACTACAAAATAAACATATGCTGTTTGAAACCTCTATTACTGATATGGGCAAAAAAAATATACAGTGCTGCACTGTAGCAAAAAGGTAAGATTTAAAGTTTATAATGGTATGTGAAGAGCTTTAAGGTAGTAATTTCTTCAATACATAGATTATAACTACTGCAAATAATTTAGTACTACAGTCTCCACCCTCCTCTGCTCTGTATGATATGATATAGCTCTCAGTGCTAGTCTCAAGGAGTCCCTTAAAACTGTGCTCGTCAGAGCAATAGGAAATATTTTTTTTAAAAATGTGCGCTCCAGACGTCGTGTGTAAGCAAAAGGCTGTGCCCGTCAGCATGACAGGCAGAAGGAAATCTGCTGTGCCTGTCAGAGTTATCCAGATGAAACAAGTGAACTGAGTGGAAGATGACCATAAAGTGCGCGCTAATTGCGGCCTGTGAGAAATTAAAGGCTGTGTCCGTCAGCGTGACCATGACGGAACCAGTAAACTGTGCCAAAGATGTCAGTCAACCGCCTGACAGTGGATCCATGAGAAGCGGACCACAGCCTATGCTGGGAAGACGGAGAGAGCCACCCTCCGTCTTGCAGGGAGGAGCCGAAGCCTCGCAACTGTGCCTATCAGCGGTAGTGGCTAATAGAACCTCCTAATTTCACTGCTTCGGTGGCTGGCACAAGGGTTGCCAAAAATGTCAGGGCTCACAAAGCAGAAGCCTCCACCAGAGTTGACAAGGAGCAGGCAACAACAGATACTCCGAACAGAGCGGCCAGGAAAGGGGGATAGCAACTAAAGGCAGAAGGAAACTCCTCCTCAGTGATATGCAGATATGCAAAAATTAACTTGCCGTGACCTCTGTCTGCCAGCCCACACTCAAAGCAAAGCAGAAGTGGAAGGGTAACCAGGAGACACAGCAAACACGCTAAACTCTACCCATCACTGCACCTTAAAACCCCTTGCAAACCCTAAACTCCCCCATCCGTGAATCCTAAAATGTCCTCAAAATCTCAACCCTCCACCCAACCCTGAACCATAAAATCCCCTCACCACCTCTAAACTTTACTCATCTGTGATTCCTAAAACCCCCTCACCACCCCTAAACATCACCCACCCTTAATACCTGAAAAATACTCCTCATCCCTAAACTACCACAATCCCTGAACTCAAAATCCACTCACTACCCCTAAACTCCAACCAAGTTTAATATAAGTTCGGAATTTTCATTAAAATGTCCTTAGAAATAGCTTTCCTTTATAATGTTTTCTTTAATTTTCAAGTTATTTGTATTTACTTAAAACTGGCTTTCAATAATTTGGTTTGCTCCAATGTGGTTTTTTAGTTTTTGTTCTTCAATTAACTCACATAAATCACAGAATCTTCCCTTCTCCAACCCACCATTGGGGGACCTGGGTTGTAAGAACATCTTTGTGAGTCCTAGGGTGAAAATGTAATGCACCACCTCTGGACACTTCTTTATTCTGCAGGTGCCATAAGCATAAAATGTATTCCAGAAAAAAGAGAAAACATGGCAGCTGGAGCCATGTAGTGATATCTCCACATAAGCCTCCTCTCTTTATTAATGAATAAAACAGGCGTCGATAGAAAAAAATCTATAAATTTTCTTAAAAGTGTGTGGGACCCTAGAGAGATTATGGGCCCAAGGCATAATGCTCTCACTGCTCACCTCATTCCCTGCCTTCTGACTACCTTGCTAAGGTATGCAGACTTTAGCCCGCATTAATTATGCTGACTGGCACAGGGACGCCTGCACTGCAGCACTTAAACAGCACTGCCGTTGTAGGTGATGAAATGCCTGATGGGCACAGTGGGGAAGGCAGCGGAGCTCAGGTAGGGCACCGCCCCGTTAAAAAAATATATCACTCACAGAGGAGCAAACACTGGCATCCAGAATGGGTCAGAGGTTGTCCCCCGAAGAAATGACTGTAGATCCTCTGCTGGGGGAGTGGTCTCCAACACCTCAATTTTCAGTGACATAGGGTCCCCAAATAACCACAGACCCCTTAAGTCACATAATGGTGGGCGCGACAAAATTTTTTAGTCATGGCTCAGCTCACTCAGATATGCAGATATCGTAAAGAAGCCAACAGGAAAAATTATTTATCAGAATCTCACAGTTTTTTAAATTTCACCTTCAGTTTCTCCACAGACCTACAGATGATTCACAAATTCAAAGTAAAGGTATACAAAAGAATAATCTTCAAAAGTCCACAGGAACCTTGTTATAACCTATCTTGGCACTTTCAACTGGATTTACACAAACCTTAAAACTATTCTGTGTAAAGTTTTATCTTCATTGCAAGTTTGAATACTTATTTCAGTAGTTTTGGCTGCAAATGAAAACAAATCATACGGGACTTAAAATGGTAAATGCTACTTTTAGTTCACCAAAATAACTTTCTCTGTCCATTACCAATTACAGGGACTCTAATATGAAAAACCTGAGCTAAACTAATAAAAACTCTGCTAAATTCTGTAGAGACTCTTTTACTCTCACCAATGGTATCAGCAAATTTAAAAAGCCATTTCTGAAGGAAAGCAAACTTGTCTAGAGGCGAGGAGGGTTCAAATTTGCCCACGAAGTAGAACATCATCATACTTCGAGAAGATGGGTGAAGGTTGCTGACTTTTCCTGACTGTGTACAAGGCAAGTTTTCACTTTGCTCCTCTCTGATTCTCTATCTATAATCAATTATCGTGAGGGTTGAGACTTCAACATGACTTGCTCTACTCTTTACCGCTTGGGCTGCTCTTCCCCCTAATTGGCAGTGGAAAAACACTGCATTAATTGCTGCTTAGCTGTCACACACCTTTCATGCACACATTCCAGGCCACGGAAGATCCACCACTGAAGGCGATATCTGGCATCAAAGACGAAAAATGCTTGGCTACCAAGCATCCAAGCATTGATGACCCACTCATTGCATTGACCAGCAGAAGGACATTTTTCCAATTACTGTGATATATATAAATATATATATATATATATTACCTACTGGCGGTCGCCAGTAGGTAGATATAGTTATGACCTACTTTCCATAGGAAATCCGCAACATTCTATTTGGAATAACTTTGGCGCCGATTGACGAATCTTCGCGAAATTTTTAAAACTTTTGGCCAGCTCCGGTCCATTCCTATCCTGAAAGTTTCGTCAAGCTGGGGCTGAGAAAAAAGGCGGGTCCCAAAACACGTTTTCCCCATGCAATTTCCCATAGGACCTTTAGCCGCAGCTACAGCCCAAACTGCTGAACGGAATTACACCACATTTGGCAAAGAGGTAGTCCTTAGTTCAGACTCGTGCCTTTTGCTTAAATGGTGTAAATCCGTTCCGTAGTTCCTGAGAAAATGACATTTAAAAGTACATATATATCTATGGCCTCGGAGGATCCGTGCACCCTATGCGCACCCAGCGCGCACCCTGCCGTGCACCAGCTGTATTCTAATTGGCTGTCAACACTCCAAAGCAGGAAGTGTTGGAGCCATCTTGTGCCGCGGTAGAACCAAGGCACAAGAAACCTAAAAAACAAACGTGAAAAACGCAAAAAGGGGGCAGGGTAGAAACACCCTGACCCCCTAGGCCTGCTCAGGGGGTCCCACAAGGACCCCCAGGGCCAAATAAATCGGCGAGTTTCGAGCACCCAGCGTGAATTTCGGCCA
Source organism: Triturus cristatus (assembly GCF_964204655.1). Lineage (NCBI taxonomy): Eukaryota > Metazoa > Chordata > Amphibia > Caudata > Salamandridae > Triturus > Triturus cristatus. The sequence continues at coordinate 803,480,254 of NC_140592.1, read as the reverse complement.
AAAATTTTAAAAAAAGAAGAGCGTGGCTCCCGCGCTCCTTTGCTAATTGGCCCCCGGGGGGGCCAAATCCCGGGGGCAATAGTTATGTAAAGGGGGACCCAGAGGGGCCCCCCAGCCCCGGGGACCGCCACCCTCGGGGCTTTATTTAATTATGTGGGAGGGGCTCTCAGGCCCCCCCAGCCCCGGGGACCACCACCCCCCGGGGCTTCTTAATATTCGTTGGGGGGGCTCTGGGAGGGGGGCCGTGCGGCCCTCCTCCTGGAGCCTTGTATAGGCCCTGGGGACCGCCTCCCACCAGGGCCGGCTCCTGCAGTGTTCCCGGGTGCCCACCCCCAGGACACTGCTGTTTGCAATGGCAGGGCAGGAGCCTCGCGGCTCCCACCCTGCCATTGCAAACTGCTTTGCTTCATTGAAGCAAAGCAGATTGCTTTTCCACATGGGGAGCAGCATGTTAGCTGCTCCCCATGTGGAAAAGCAATGCCGGCTCCTGCAGGATGCGGGGAGACGGCTGGGACCGTGGGGGAATTGGGGACCCCCCCCGGCCCCCAACGAAGAGGGCCTGCCCCGGGGGATGGGGTCCCGGAGCTTGTAGTAGCGTGCCCCCTCCTAAAAATGTTTTTTTTTAAAAAGCACAAAAAAACGCGGGCCATAAATGGCCACAGGAGGGGGGCAAGGTAGCCCCCCTCCAAAATATATATATTTGTTTAAAAGGGCCATGCCCCGGGGGATGGGGTCCCCGGGGCAAATTATGGCCTTGGGAGGGGGGCCACGCGGCCCCCTTCCCGATTTAAAAAAATAAATAAATTGGGGGCAGGCCCTGGGGGATGGGATCCTCAGGGCCAATAAATTAGAAAAAGAAGGGGGAGTACTCCAAGGACTGAATCTAGGATCCAGTCCTGTGGTTAGAAAAGTAATCCATAAAGTAACTAATTGCATTTGACTAGAAATTCACGTTGGGCTCAATGTTGCATTGTGTTTGAAATTGTGTTGTCCATTGCAACAACTGTAACTACTGTACTTAAAAGTCTATTGCCTTCCCCGCTCCTGTTCCATTTTGATGTCCTTCCGAGGGGTGAGGGCAGGGTGGTTCCCATCAATGCCTGGTACCTGCGCGACCCCACCATTCGCGCTGCTGTGATTAAATCCTTGCAGCGATACTTTAAAGAGAATGTGGGGTCCGTCCCTTCGGCTATCTCCTTGTGGGAAGCCTTCAAGACAGTTCTCAGAGGAGAGGCCCTGTCCCTTATTTCCCATACCCGGAGGCGCGAGCGGGAGGAGGTTACCCGGGTGGAGGCCGAAATTGCTGCATTGGAGGGGGATTTAGAGGGCGGAGTGACGGATGCTGCACTGCATGTCCTACAACTTAAGCAGGCGGCCTACAGGGCCCTCGTTACGGAGGCGGCCAGGGGCCTCAGTAGGGAGCAACAGGGGCGACTGTATGATGTGGGTGATAAGGCGGGCAAACTGATAGCGTGGTTGGATAAAAAGGAGAGAGTGAATCGTGTGGTCCCGCTGATTGAGAGGACGGATGGTGTGAGTGTCACCGAGCCAGAAGAAATTGTCTCCTGTTTCGCGGATTATTTCCGCGAGGTGTATTCTCCGGTCTCTCCTTGCGCGGAGGAGGACTCCCATTCCCTGCTTAGGGATATCGCGCTGCTCTCCCTCTCGGAGGAGGACAGGGTGTCGCTGGATGCCGCTCCTACATCCGACGAAATTGCCCTCGCCATACGTTCGGTTGCCTCTGGCAAGGCCATGGGCCCGAATGGGATCCCTATCGAGTTATATAAGTTGCGACCAGATGTACTGGCACCCCACCTCCGCGCGATGTTCCTGGCGGCCCACTCGCTGGGCTCCCTCCCGCCGGACCAGCGTCTGGCTACTATCGTGGTGATCCACAAGGAGGGGAGGCCTCGGGACCGGGTCACATCCTATCGGCCTATCTCGCTCTTGAATGCGGAGCCCAAAATTCTCGCCAAGGTGCTGGCCAATCGGCTGGTCAGCGTGGTGGGCGACCTGGTCCACCAAGACCAGTCCGGCTTTATCCCCCATCGCAACACGGCCCTTAATCTGCGGCGCCTGCACGGGGTGCTCGCACGTGTCCCATTCGTGCGGGAGCCGGCCAGTTTGGCGTCCTTAGACGCCACTATGGCGTTTGACACGCTTGAGTGGCCATACATTTGGGCGATGCTGGCGAAGTTTGGATTCGGCCCGGGCTTCATCAGTTGGGTCAAATTGTTGTATTCGGGCCCATTGGCGCAGGTGGTGGTGAATGGAAGAGTTTCGGCCCCATTCGAGCTGGGCCGGGGCACGCGACAGGGCTGCCCCTTGTCGCCGCTCCTGTTTGCGCTGGCCTTGGAGCCCCTGGCGGAGTGGCTGCGGTGGCACCCCTCCATCCGTGGTCTCCGTTGGACCCCCGAGTATGAGGACCGTGTGTCCCTATACGCTGACGACATCCTTTTGTACCTAGCCTCCCCACGTAAGTCACTCATAGTCCTGGTTGATGTTTTACGTTCATTCGGCCGGAACTCAGGCCTTGTCATCAACTGGGCTAAATCATGCGTGTATGTGCTCTCTGGGGAGGCTCCTGTCCTTCCGCGGGGTTGTCCGATTCAGATTGCCTCTCAGGGGTTTCGATACCTGGGTGTCTACATTACTCTGGACCCAGAGGCCCGCTACGAGCGGAACTTGCTTCCCCCTCTCCAACGCTTGAAGGAGGACGTCGTGCGCTGGCGGCGCCTGCCGCTTTCGCCGCTCGGCCGGGCGGTGTTGTTTAAGATGATGTCGTTGCCACGTTTCTTATACGCTCTCCAGAACACTATGGACCCAGTCCCGGCGCGCTACTTCCGTGAGGTGGAGAGTTTACAGCGCCGCCTGTTCTGGGACGGGAGGCCGCGCATTGCCCTGGCGAAGTTGACGCTCCCATGGTATGACGGGGGGATTGCCCTCCCGGATATTAAACGGTATTACTGGGCCTCCCAGCTAGCTGCAATTAACCATGGCCTCTATGGGCCCGCCTTGAACCCGGCATTTGAGATGGACAAGATGCTACTGCCCGGTGGCGACTACAATCGAGCGCTCTACTCTGGCGCGCCCGACGCTCGCTTGACGGGACCTACGCGTGTCATGGTCAGAGTATGGCATGCGGCTAATGCAGCTATGGGGTGGAAGGACCGTTTGACCCGGGCGTCACCGCTGTATGCGTCTGAGAAGTTGGGCTCTCTCTGGACCTCGAAGGGCTTCGAGAAATGGGACATGATAGGCATCAGTAAAGTGGGGGATCTCTGGTCGAGGGGAGGATTTAAAACATTCGAGATGCTGCAGATGGAGTTTCAGTTGCAGGGCAGTGAATACTTTCGATACCTGCAGATCCGTCATGCACTGGGCTCCGTCTTCCCAGACGTCGCCTCCATCCCGGAGTCTTCCCCCCTGGAGGATAGAGTGCTAGATGGCCACGTCCCAGACAGTACGATCTCCCTTATTTATAAAAAACTGATTAATGATCGATCGGGCTTGCTGATTGGCCTTCGCGAGGCTTGGGTTGCCGACGGTCTGGAATTGGACGATGAGGACTGGATCTCCGCGGTGGCCTCTCCGAAGGAGGTGGCTATACCGGCTCGCCTTCGCTTCGTCCAGCTCAAGATACTCCACCGGGTCTACATGACGGGGCCAAGGCTTCAGCGTATGGGCTATACTGAGGATGGATTGTGTAAGCGTGGTTGTGGTGCCGTGGCGACCTTCCTGCATATTTTATGGGAATGCCCGAAGGTGGAGCGATTCTGGCGCGGTGTGCACGAGGTCCTGCGAGTGGTTACGCGTGTTGCGCTGCTGCCGGAAGCGAGGAGATGCCTGTTGAATGTGTGGGAACCAACTGACTACTCGGCTCCGCAAACGTGGTGGGTGACTCTGGGATATATGATTGCTAAGCGTGATATTGCGCAACTGTGGGGATCCCAAAACCCCCCGGCGGTGTCGGCCTGGAAAGAGCACATGGACTGGTGCATGTTTCGAGAAAAGGTGGTGTATGTGGCGAGGGGTAAGCCTGGGACATGGGTGAAAGTGTGGGGCCCCTGGAACGCCTACCGTGGGAGTATTTGCGCGCCACCGTTGCTGCCTGCTGCCTCACCAGCCCCGTCCCCTTAGCTGACTCCTTCCCCTAGCCCCGGGCACAGGGTTCTCCCAGTCCTCGCTCTGTTTCCCTTCCCCTCCTTGGACTCCTCTGATAGTTGGGGTTCCCCATTGGGGAGCACGTGCTGCTACTTTCGACTGTGGGTAGCCTTGTGGGTGTTGTTTTCTTGTTGTTTGTATAAAATGAAACCGTACTGTGGGGTATTATGGCTGTGGCCCATGATGTTGATAACTCCTGCTTATGCTCCTTTGTAACGCCAAGTGTTCTATGAACCTATGCCATATGTTTCTGCCATTCCTAGCGGCCGGCCGGAAGGTTGTGGGCCCATATTTGTATATCCTTGAGATTTATAATAAACGGTTTCAAAAAAAAAAAAAAAAAAAAAAAAAGTCTATTGCCTATTTGCAAAGTATTTAAACTAAAGTAATTCATTCTGAGAAAGTATATTTTGTATTGAAATGTATAATTTAATTATAATGTAATATAAAAAAAATATCTAAAAATAAATAGTTTAAAAAATGTAGTAAATCAGTATCAAAAAAATCAGTAGAACAATTAATACATTAAAAGTTGTCATTCACAAAACCTTTCAAATTCACTGAAAAAACCATAGGTTTCAGGCCTGATATAGTTAGGAATTAGCATTTAAAAAACATTAGAAATTCACTGAAAAAACAATACGTTTTAGAGGTGTTATAGTTAGCTGGACAATTCACTCGAACAAAACCATTGAAATTCCTCCGATATAGTTAGTTGTACTAACTACATATCGCGCGCCTGCAATCCACTGCTGGTGATGTCACATATTACATCATTCATGACATGGTCAGTGTCTCTGTATGTGGCAAAGAGGTGTTTGGCTGTGTTCTCTGTGTAGTAGTCAATTCGGACTCCAGTTGTGGGGTCGGCTCTTGCAACCCTTCCAGCATGTGCCCCCAGTACTCCAAATTGCGTTCAGCATGTTCATCCATGCGTACAATTTTTAGGTGACTTTCTTCTGCCACCCCCCACTCTTGAACAGTGGCGGCCAGAATGAATCGTGGGTGGGGGGGCATGGGGTCACGCGGGGATAGGGGCGCGGGGGAGGTTTAATTTAAAATAAAATAAAAGTTAACTTACCAATTTATAATATAATTTTATGTTTCTGCATCTCACAGCGTGAGAAAGCAGTGAGGCAACGCTCCTCCGACCACATGGAGTAGCTGGCCCTGCTCTCGCATATCTGACAGCTACGTAGCAAATTTTGGAGGGAGTGTTTGAGTCCAGTGTATTGCAATGCGCCCTTCTGCCAAAACTAGACCTAGGAGGGCAAATTTGAGTCTAGTGCGTGTTCCCTTTTTTGGTGTTTGGAGTACCCCCAGAAGGCAGTGTTTAACTGCATGCTCTATCCGGACTGCTGTGGTGGCACAGAGTATCTGAATAACTTGATGCCAGTACCTTTGTAACCTGATGCAAGTCTAAGTCATGTGCAGGAAAGTGGCAGGGTCTAAGCCGCACCTGGGGCAGTGGCAAGGGCGTGCAGAGTTGAAGCGAGCTAGTCTCTGAGGGGTCAAGTACGTATGATCTAAGTAGTGGAACTGGGTACATTTAAACCTAGCATTACTAGCCGCCTCCTGGACCTGTGCAAACACCCATTTCCAGTCCACTTCCATAAGTGGGACTGTCAGGTAGGCAGTCCACCTGTCTTTTATATGTGACATCTCAATGACGCGGTCTTCTTTAACCCCTTGCATGCGTCGGCCGGCACCCGGCCGCCCGACGTCACAGTGGGCGTGTGCAGAGGACGGCCAGGGGCCGTCCGAACCCCGCCCACTCATTATTTCACCAGCACCGACACGGAATTCGCGCCGCGGTCAACGGGTTAAGGACCTTATATATGCGAGAGATTAGGCCTCTAATTGACCCTAGGTTAAGCAGGAGGGCTAGTGTGCGTGACTCTTCCAGTTCATCAGGGAAGGAGGGCCACATTCACTTGACTGTATGAGTGATCTTGGTGTACTGTAGGAAGTGTCCTTCAGGTATTTGCTACCATTCCATCGCTTACTCATACATTAGGAAGGTCGAGTTAGCGAACAGATCACCAGCTGTCGAGCACCCTCCTTCGTGCCATTTACAGTTGTTCATAACCGCCTGAATTTGACAGAAACCCTGCAAGCATTGTAGGGGGAGTGAGGTTGTGTATGGTGCCCAACAGATAACCTGGGTGACCACCTGCTCCCAGATCGTAGCTACCTGTCGGATCATAAATGGGCAAGAGCTGAGGGCCCGGGTGCCCATCATCAAATATTTGGACAGTTCGGAACCATTATTGCGGCTCACTAGTAATGCTTTTTCCATGTTGTACCCCTAAATGCACCACTGTGCCACATATTGAAGCAGTCCAGCATAGGTTCTGCTACTTTGATTTAATGTTGAGCTTTATGCTCTTTTTATCTCAATCTTTTTCTTTGAACTAGAACTCTTCATGGGTTCTGCTAACACACATTCTGGTCCTGTTCTTTAGAATAGGGTATTCATCCTTTGCACTTGATTCTTTATTTGATTTGCTTTAAACATAAATTTTTAATGAGATTTCCGTAAACGTACTTGAATTTTTCAACTAATCTAAATGAAAGAATAAAAATAATTTTCCTAATCTCTTAATGAGAAATAAAGCTTTTAAAGCTAACTCAATTTCTCATCATTGACTGAACTCAGAACTGTAATTGTGACTTTAATTATTATGATAAACTAGCCCGACTCAAAAACGGTGGCAAAGATCCGTCACCTAAAGTGAGTTATACTCGGAAGCCAGTGCGAAAAAGGGGCTTAACCTTGCGAGTGATGGTTAAAAAAGGTTGAACCATATTTATTTAAATTTGCCTCAACTCCGCTCTTTCACTGAAACTGAAGTGTATTTCTGATGTTTACTCCCTCCCAATGCTTCACGTCGACACCCAAATATCCAAAAGGCCAGTGGGATTATTTCATCAAGGGACTGAGGCTCAAATACCCCTTCCATCAGTGGCTGTCCTACGATTAGGAAGGTTTTCCCTTTTCCCTCCCTAGTTGTACTTGTCCTCTGAAGAAGGGTCATGTGCAGTGGTTCTGCCCATGGTTTACCTTTTACATGAACAAAGAGGGTTTTTATTAAAGTCTTGTGAAAATGAAAGTTTAGATTGAGTGCACTTCATTAACATGCCCTATGAATCGGGGGCTATTTCACAATATTTGATATAAATAGCTGTAGTCCTGAGGAAGGTGCCTGATCCCAAAAGGACAATATCCGAGTGTCAAAATATCTTCACAGAAAAGAGGAGCTGGGGACGATGCTTGACCTTCCTGTTTTTTATTTTATGATAGTGAGCTAATTGTTTTTTAGCTCCCCCCACACGCTTTTATTATACGTCTGACAGGTTATCAAAAGGAGAACAAAAATGTTCCTATGAGAGGCATACCCATATTAAGGAACTAATAACTAGGAGACTTTACAATCAGAGAACAGTGGCAAATGCTTCATTGTGCCAGATATGGAACCCACTGATGAAGCATACAATACTAGTAGACAAGGGTTCATCTTTCTACACAGGTACATAATTCCATAAGAGTTTTTGCGGTTTCTTTCAAGAATGTCATGCATTTTGTATGCTTATGTCTGTTTACAACAGTCTATAATTAGCCCCCCTCACTCCTTTACTGTATAATCTACATCTGTTGTATGTGCCCTGCACCCGTTTGGGATTAGTCTGTTGTTTGTTCTGCTGCAACTACCTGTTACTTGTATTTTGTGTTAGGGAAGGTCATGCTGCTGCTGTCCATGTTTTACATTTATTATTTTGTAAAGCTCAACATAAAACGTTCCACTAATTAAAAAGAAGAACGATTCCCATTGTCAATGCATGATGCAAATGAAAGCGTGAACCATCACAAAGTAGATGAGCAGAGTTTACTATGGTTTTACTACATGAGCAGAGTTTACTTTGGCTTTACGTTTGAAAAAATGCAGTTTTTGGAATGAATGTGGCTCTATGTCATATATTACACCTTTGGCCATTTCTGGCCTTTTAGCCAACAACCCTTTGTCTGCTGGGGTTGTGAATGTGAAAAGCAGAGCTACACACCCCGCAATGAAACTTGCTGTTGGCTGGAAAGCCATAAATGGCTGATGGTCCCATATTTCATAGCACCACTTCGCAGCCTTGTGAAATGCAAAATAAAATGTAGTTCCTGAATTTCTCCCACTTTTCTCTTAGGCAATCACAGGTTAAATAGCCCAGTAGGTGAGAGGGCAGAGGCAGCCTTTCAAATACAGATACAGAATCTCATTGCTAAAGGGCTAACATTCTGTGCAAAAGCAGCATTGTAAATAAGACGTTATAATCCCAGTAGCATAAGCTGAATGTGTCTGAATAGACACTGAGAAAGGAAAACAGTATGCTAACAGTTTGCGTCCTGATCCCTTCCTCAGCCTAAGGGTTGGTGTGATGTAGATGGAGTGTCTGCAACACCACAGTAGTGTATCTATGTGCCGCAGGTGCTGCCCCGTGAGGGCCACCAGTATGCCAGGTCAACTAGACCCAGAAACAATTGAAGAACTGTTGAGAAAAATGGAACCGGAGGAATGTCACCTTAGGCTCACTGGCATCTTTCCCATCACATACTTAGATTAACTTTATATAATCAAATGACCAATCAAACTACTTATAGCTCTCTTTCATACTTGGCTAAGATTCATACAAGCAAGAAAGCAGAAAGACCTAAGTGCAAATGACAAAAAGACTTTCGCCTTGAAAATTGCTCAGTAAGCCTTGAGGGTCAGTTTCCCAGTGGCTACCCATTTGTGGGAGAAGAATCTCAGAAAGGAGCTGGACAATTATACATATATAAAGGTAGGAAAACCTCTCGGTAAAAAAGGCCATACATAAATATTTAATCACTAATGCACACTAATTTCTTGAGAATCAGAATAAAATGCAAATATTCTAAACATGAGTATGCTGTGTAATTGGAAAAACAAACAAACTACATTACATGTTTTCTATGTAAAGCATCTTATAGTAAAAGAAAGCAACCCATACCTGGTCATCACTCGGTTTGTTCTGCAGCATTATTTGAAACTTCTCCAAACTGATCTTCAAAGTTTTAAGTTTTACAGACAATGCTTCAGTTTCCTTCTGTGTCCCTCCACTATCTTCTCGCTGCCAGTCACTGCCATCCTCCAGTAATGAAGATACCTTCTGTTCAATCTCAAGTAACACATTCTGAAAGGTGAAATCATTATTTAGACTTGATCTGCCAGTCATACTAAACATCCCCAAATTTTAAAAAAGAACACTATGCACTGAAATAAAAATTAGAAAAGCAAAATATTTAGGCCCACAAATTTAATCCTTGGCAGTATTTTATTTAGAAAAACACAAAATGAATTTCTACATTATGATTAACAAATTACTTGTCGTGAAAGAAAACAGTTAACAATGAGCATACAGGAAATTTGCATATATTTTCATGAAAGGGGCCTCAGTTATTTTGCTGTGTGATAAACAGTATACATCCTGTGACTGTAGAACATAAGCTAATACTATCAAAGGGGTTCAAGCAAGACAGATGGAAGAAAATCGTATAAAAGAAAAATATTGAAATTTGAGTGTGTTATGCATGAGGGGGTATAATGCAAGTGGTGGTTGACTTTACAGAAAATTCCAAAAGGTGAAAGAATAATGCACAATCTGAATAAAATGGTTTGTGCATTTGACTTAATTCATTGAACATACAGAAACCAAGTTGTTTTCTAATAAAGCATACATTTTGCACGTGGTATTCCACAGAACGGCTTCCAAATTAACTATTGTGGATTAATTGCATTTTATTTGATTTTAAGGTTTGATCTTGTCAAACTAAATAGCGTACTATCTTCTGCATTTCTAATATTGGTTAAGACTGGGTGGCAAGCTGGCTGCTCACTTTATCGCAATCCAAGGTATGCCTTCATGTTTATCAGCTATCACGCCCAAGCTCCTATCCTGGAGCATTTTTTTAACTGAATTATTTTAATTGCTATTTGTTCTGTCTAAAATATCTGAGAAGATAGGTTGTGACAGTGCACCTTTAGCTCAATATATGCTTTTGCAGCCTTTTATAAATAATGTTGGTGAATTTCTCCTGCAATTATCAATGTAGTGAGAAGAGCAGCGTTCTAGATGAAGTGGAGAAAGTAAGGAAGAGAAGAACAGTCAGAAGGGAAGTCAATATTTTCCAGAATCTAACCTTTCCTAAGAAATGAATGAGAATAGCAGACAGCAGGCCCAGTCCACGTTTGGGATGGCGTGTTTCAAGTGGGATGAATTAGAAGTGTTGAAGAGAGTCTAGGCAGGATATAAAGGAACAGAAATTAAGATAAACATATATTAAACAGTCTTAGCACCTTCTTGGGGACTAAATGTTTTTGTACACTTATGAGATAAGGTACTGCAATTCGAAAAAACAGGGCCTACTGTGGACAATGTTCTCCTCTAGAGAAAGGATTGTGCCTTTTCGGTTGTCCTCGGAAAACTGTGGATCACAGTTTCATTACTACGTTTCATTACTACAGCTTTGCTTGAAGTCCTTGCTCAAAGGAAAGAAATATGCCAGACTGAATGCTATGAATATTATGAAGTATATCATGGTAAGGCTACCCCTTGTCCAAGTTCCTAGGAAATCTTTGGTGAAAGGAAGGTGTGAGCTCATAAGTAAACTATCTCCAGGAAGATCTACTCAGGTTTACAAATGATTCAAGTTTGTCTATAGTTTTATGGGTGAGCTCTGGTCTGGATGTAGACTACAGACAGCAGCCAGACATGAATGACAGTGTGGTGTCTGTGGGACCCCTCAGAAACATAAACAATACTGATTTATTATGTCTAGGAACCCACCCTTGTGTGCTGAATGCAAAGTATCCTTGCACAGGAGACCTTTCAGACTGCATGTGGTCTTTGTGTACACCACAGAGATGGACACTCACAAAATACAAACTCACAAAAATGTGAAGGATTACTAGTATTAATGTTCTGTCTCAGTTTACAGAATGGGCGAGGAGACATTATTCTAAGGTTGCAGGTAGCAAGGTCTGTGACTTTGCCTACAATCAGCTACCTTCAACCATCAGCCACCACACAGCCTGTGGAGGAAACAGTAGAAACCCTTCACCGATGTAGAGGTGAATACCATGGGTACACCCCAAGTCCAGCAGAATGTGACACCTGAAAAGCATCAGAATCCTTGCTGTCCATTACCCAGTGGCCTAGACCTTCGATTTAGGGCTAATGTGAAAATAAATCACAGGCCACGCCGTAACACTGTGGACCATATGAAGGAGATTTGATTCAGCACTGAGTAATGATTGGTTCACAGCTTGTGTTTGTTTAGACTTTAAACCCATGGGTGACACTACACAATACCAAAATAGTTGCATGCATACAGAGCTGAAGAAATAGTTCAAGAGTGAAACAGGTCTCAAAGAGAGGGAGTCTGCACTTTAAAGGCCAATAAATGGGATCATGCATGGCAGATAGAGAGTGGATTATGTTAGAAGTAAAGCAGGGGTGCAATGGGGTGGGAGGAAACCATGAACATGCAATGAGAAAATGACAACACACAAAAGGGAGAAGACAGATATACAACTAAAGATAACAACATGACCATAACATTTTTTAAGGTTCCACATAAGCAAATCAAAAAGGAATGGACTCATGACGCACCCTCAGTTTAATCTCGAATCACCTGAGGTGCTCAATTAAGTGGTGCCCAAAAGAACAGATTTTAAGAATAGGCAGCTACAGTCCCTGTGCACATGCACTGTTAGAAAGGCCTCTGTTGACCCACAGGGTGTGTTTCAGCCCCAGGGCATATTTGCTCAATCTGGCCCAGTAGAGTACGCACCACTTAGGTCCACAGAAGGGTAGTGGATGGAACTGTGTTTGTTGGGCTAAGGATCTTGACAGTTAGTGGTCGATTTGGGTAGGCAAAAAGCAGTATGGTTTGTGATTTTATGAAGCTTTCAGGGATGCAGTGGCAGAAGGGAAGCACAGAATGGGGAGTGGCAAGATAACAGCCCTGAACATGAAATGTGGAACATTGCAATTTAGTCTTTTTAGTAAGTGTAGGTGAAATTGACTTGGATCTGGGTGTAATTTTGTTACCAACAATTAGTTCAGCATTTAAACCATCATATTCTTTCAAACATACTAGTTCTTTCACCATGAGGGTGCTCTCCTAGACATAATTATGGGCCCTTTAGGTGATATATAGTCTCTAATGGATTAGACTATAGGCCTCCATTTGTGTTTGAGGAAGATTTGTGATATTTGTGAAAGAAAACCTAGTGATGATTTACAGGCTGGTACAGTAAGATTCTGCAGGGATGGACGGCCTATGTATCCCTATAGTGTACAATGCATGGTAAGTATGAAGAAATTAATTCACAAAGAATTAAAGACAACTCAATGAGAATAACTTCAGTACACACAAAACAGATACATTGTTTCAGAAGATGACTAGAGAACTGAAACGTTGTAAATTAAAGAAAAGCAAGGGAAACACCTCGAGGACACTAATTAACTGGCATTGTGACAAAAGGGATACTTCCAATTCAGGAACACCATCTTCTTAGAAGCATGAGAGAAAACACTATAAGAGTGCCAGCAAATTATGAAGTGTGAGATATGAAAAACATTGTGTATTATGGGCAACTCAAACCACCCACAATGATTGGTTTTTCCTAATTAATTTTATAGGAATACATAACAATCAATCTGTAATTTTTCTAGAGTAGCTATTTGCAATGTAAACTGCATTGTGATGGAAAACCCTGCACACTCTCAACACGTGTCCTGAATTGATTTAGTTTTTTTTTAATTAGATTTTTATTAGCACAAGCATCCTCCATATCTTGTGGAACATATTACAGCTACTGTATCAAATTCAGTTTTTGCAACACCATTTTTTTAATTAAAAAACTGCACTGTTGTCAGTGCATTTTCGTAATAACATGTGGCCTGCATGAACGAGGCAAACTTGTTGAAGGGGTTTTAAACATCGGTGCAAAACGGCACTGTTGCATCTACATAATCTGGAAGTGCCATTGCAAAATTGCACAAGCATAATTTATGTAATTCTGGGGCACATGCATCAAGCAAAATACCGTTCGCAAACGGGGCGAGTCGCAGAATCGGCCCCTTTGCGACCGGTATTTAGCCAGATTGGGATGCATCAAGCCCAATATATTCGCAAAATAGGTAATCGCAAAATTAACTAGTTTGCAAATGCATTTAGGGAATCACAATTTAAGATTCTTTAAATGCAATGCAAGAAGCAATCTGAGATTGCGACTTAGCATTAAGGAATCGCAAATTACCACCAACTTCAGGTTTGTGCTAATTTGCAATTCTTTAGAAAAATGCTACAAAATGTATTTTTCTAAGTGCCAAGTGGCACACACACATGCCCTTAGGCACACGTCTTTATTCTTCAGCATGCAACTGTTAGCTGAATGCATTGCGTCATAAACATTATAACCCACACCCAGACAACCCCCAACTAATTACGTAATCTCGTAAGGAGTCTGCCGAGGACCGCAAAGGTCCTACTTCACATGATCATATGACACTACATCTCCCCCTTTGTTAAATAAAAAGTAGAGACACCACATATACATTAGAGTTCCTCAATGAGTCGTTGAGGTGCTCGCACCAATTTTCCCAATCAAGTCGTACGCGGTGAAGTGGCACTGCCATCTGGCATCGTAGAAGTAGACTCAGATGCTTGACTCAGGCACTCAGATGGACTTGTCTCATTCATAAGGTCTGAAGCCGATGAACATCAAGGTAGATGCTTGAAATGTTACAAGTTTCTCGTAATTAACTTTCCAGGAAGTTCAGCGGTCACCATATGTCCTTTACTTGTCATGACTCTCAATGGGTTGAGCATCTGTCTTGCATTTTCATTTTTGTTTGACTAGGACCCGGTCTCCTTCTTCATAATCATGTCCAAAGCACATCTGCGCTTATCTGTCTAGGCCTTCATCTTGCTTTTCCACGAAGTGTTTGTGACACGAATCTCATCAGTGTCTATTACTCGTTTCATGGTCCATTCCAATAACATGGTCCAAATGGCTCTCCCAAACAGCAACGTGGATAGTTAGCCGATAGCATGAAAAGCTGGACATAGGGCTGACTTTAAATCGAATCGTTCTAGTGCAGCATGCTGAACCACTTTCTAAAGGGTGCCCATTAAGGCATTCTACATCGCCATTTGCCTGTGGCCAGAGTTGTGCTGTTTTGATGTTTGAAGTTCAAGCAACTAAGAAAGTCCTTAACCTCTTTGTTATTGAAGGGTGGAACACCTCACTCAGCGAAAATCCAGCCTCTCCATTACTTTGTCATGGGTGGTCAATGAAAAATCTTCCACTAAGAGTAAACATGAGAACTCATCAACGACTACCCTGAGATGATGGCCATTGTTTAAGGGTCCAAAGAAATCAACTGCAATTTTCTCCTACTCTTTAAGTGGTCAGACATGTTTAGCGGATGCCGTGTTGTTTTATGTGATAAACAGTTACACAGTTGACATGCTTTCAGTTCCTGATTTAGATCTGGCAGGCCTGATTTAGATTTTGGCGGATGGGTTACTCCACCACAATTGTGACAGATATCCTGGCCACCGAAATTTAAATACCATAGGATTTATTGAGATTTTTCAGCGGACGGGATATCCATCACCATTGTGATGGGGTAACCCGTCCGCCAAGATCTAAATCAGGCCCTCTGTCTGTGAGGGCTCTCTCGGTGGCTATAATGCCACAATGTCTTTCATGGGCCAGTTCAGTGACTTGATCAAGCTCTCAGGTATGACAATCCTCGAACCTTTTAGTACAATACCTTCTTGAGTGACAGAAAGTTCTTCCTGCACATATTTTTAATATTTGACATTGTAGGAAAGTGCCCCTTTTTGACATGGTTACCCCCCCCCCACGTTTTGCCTGGTATCTGGTGCAACTCTGACTGAAAGTGTACTGGGTTTCTACTAACCAGGTCCCAGAACCAGTGTTCTTTCCCTGAACTGTCAGATCGTTCAACAATTGGCATCCCCTTTAGGATCCTTGTAAGTCCCTGGTAAGTAGTCCCCCTGGTACCTAGGGCCTTAGACTAAAGAGCTAAGGGCTGCAGCACAAATTGTGCCACCCTAAGGGATCCCACACCAAGCTCATGCAAACTGCCATTGCAGCCTGGTGCAGAGAAAAACGAAGAGTAGACATGGCACACACCTCTGTGTGTCATGCCAGCAAAACACTGCATGTGGTGTAGGTAAGACACCACTACAATAGGCCTAAGAGCACAAAGGCAGGGTGCACTATACCCATGTGTGGGCATATCTGCATGAATGGACGATTCCCAGTGATATCTAAGTTACCTTTGGATATCATGAGTGCACAGGGAAGCCATGACGAGTACATGGGCTGTACACTCATGATTACGAGTTCCTCAGCTACATGATGGCTTCACTGTACCCTAAGGTGTTTGGTACCAAAAACCTTTTCTTGATATACCCACACTGATGCCAGTGCTGGATTTATTAATAAATGCACCCAGAGAGCACCTTAGAGGTGCCCCCCAAAAACCTACAGACTACTAGTGTGTTGACTGACCGGTCTCGACCAGCTAGCCAGTCACCATAGACAGCTGTCCGACCTCCTGAGGTGAGAGCCTTCGCTCTCGGAGGCCAGGAACAAAGTCTGCTCTAGGCAGAGGTGTTAACACCTCCTCCATGCAGGATGTGCATTCCACGGTGGGAAGCTTCAAAGGCCCTGCCGCCTTTGTTATGCGACCCAGGTCTCTCCAGATAGTGTAGATGCCCACCCCCCTGTCTTGACCCCGCTTTTTGGTGGCAAGACAGTTGGGAAAATTAGTAAGATTAGGAAGTGAGCACACATTCAGCCAGCACCATCCCTAGGGTGGGACAGTTGATGTGGACCCCGCTTTTCTAATTTCTCCATCTTGTTTTAGATGGAATTAACCTTTTAGGGTCAGGGTTATGCTCACCTCCTACAGGAAGTGGTCATAAAGAGGGTGTAGATAACCTAAAAGTAGGCAGCCCATTGCCTACTACCTGTCACTCCCTTTAATGCCCCTAAATTGAGTATTTAGGTAGCACCCCTGAACCCAAGAACACAGATTCGACGGATCAAGAGAAGAAAGACAAGCCTTGGGTAGCCTGCCAGCACTTTGAAAATCACCTACCGTCTTCCTTGGAGTAGAGGCGCTCCTCCCCTGCAATCTGCAGGCCCTGACAAGCAGAGTTCGTTCTACTGCCTTGCAGCTCCCCTGCCCGACCGATGCCACAGACGACCAGGAGAAGGCACTTGTGCTCTGAAAGGTCAGATAAGTCCCCCCACCGAGTGTGAATACACCAGGACCAACCAAAGTCATGCAGCACCAACCCTCGAGGTACCAAACACCCTGCACCAAACACCAACACTGAAAGCCCAGTCTGGATTCTCAATGCACCAGGACGAAGTAGCCATCGAGGGATGTCAGCATCACTGAGACCTACTTCGTGAGTGGCCCAGCTGCCTTGATTTTTCCCCTGGCAGCTGTTTGTCCCTGACAGTGAGGTGCACCTTTGCACACCCAGCCCAGCCAACCAAACCACCCTGACCCCGAACCACCCGGTCCTGGTCCTGACAAACTGGCTGTGCCCCCTTGCTCCAAGACCCCTTACTACCTAAGCCCCTGTTTGGGAGCTCTCGTACTTGCCTGCAAGTCCCCCTGTGCAGCCTGTTTCCAGGTGGCCCCCCTTCTCTGTAGTATGCCAGTTACCCGCTTCACCAGCACCCTGCTCCCGGGAGAACCCAGGCTGTTCCAAAGAACTGTTGGTAGTACTTTGGACCTTGGCCCACTACGGCTCCGAACCGAGATGGTGAACCCCTGAAACCGACTATACCTACCTTTATGCATTTTTGACTTTTCCTCCCATAGGATTGCTCTGTGTGAAAAAGCGCACAGGTTTGAACGTTTTACTTACCTGTGAATATTGCTACTGAAAACAGTACTTACCTTTGAACAAAGTACTTGGTTGTGAAATATATATATAAAGAAGTGTTATTTTCTAATTTGGTCTTGGATTCATTCTTCAAGTGTGTGTCTCATTTATTGCCTCTGTAAGTACAGTAAATGCTTAGCACTATCCTCCGATAAGCCATAGTGCTCGCCCACACTACCACAAAAGAGAGTGCTAGTATTATCTACTTTAGCCTCTGTAAACCAACTAGGAAACCCACTAGACTCTCTGCACATTGTACTTTGTTTTAGTACACTATATAGACAGTCACCTTCCTACAAATATCGGTGAGAGGCTGAGTATGTCTACTCAATGATTGCGTTGTAATGATATTCTTCAGTGTGAGCATGTCTCTGTCTGTGTTGGTAGCAGCAATAATTTTCTCAATGGATAAAGCTGCAGGGGTACTAGACCTCACTATGACATTGATATACTCTTCAGTCACTTTAGATGTTGCACTGTGAATATGGTGTAATCATACTCTTGCATTCGCAATCCTGACCTCTCGATACAATGGGGCATCTTGGCTTTCAGATTTCCGAAAATGGTGAGCAACGCCTGGGATTCAGTGACAAGCTTGAAATGCTTTCCGTATAGAAACACATTAGAATGTTCACAAGCCAACACTACAGCCAGGCTCTCTTTCTCTGGCAGAGAATAGGCACGTTCAGTCTAAGACAGACTTCTGCTAACATAGGCCACAATGTGTCTCTGAGGTTTTGGATATGCATTGTATTGAGCAAGAATTGTATCCAACCTCACCGGGCTTGCATCTACTATGATGTCAGTATGTAGCTTTGGATAAAAATATGCCATTTCAATTGCATTTTCAATTGCGTGTTTGATTTTCTTGAAACTTCGGTTATATTCGGATGACCACTGGAAATGAACATTCTTCTTCGTCAACTCTCTTAATAGGGCACTCACTGTGGTAAAGTCACAAATGTTTCTGGAGCAATAGCTGGCCTTGCCTGAAAAGGATCACAGCATGGTCACATCATGTTGGCTGATTTCACATTCCATATCAGCAGCCTGTCAATCTGCATGATCCTCAGCTATTGAATCCCCATGAGTACCTTTTCAAGACTGAGTGACTCTCTCAGCATGCATCGTCTGAACGAATCGGAGAGGCAACCGTTGATAACTCTGTGACACATTGCTTCTTCGTCATTGAATTTACTGAACTTGCAGTGCTTGATGAGGCATCATGTTTTTCGACAAATTCATCCATTGTTTCACCAGCTTGATGTCTTGCCTGGTTGAAAATGTACCTGTCATAGTTGATATTTTGCATCAGATTGAAATTGACCTCCGTTTCTTTAATTTAATGGTACAATACTTCAGCAGCTTGTGAAATTTTCTTTATCACTTCATCACCTGCAAGGTTCTTTAAATAGTTGATCATCTACTTCTTCTAGAGCATCGAACAAATCATAGAACATTTCAAATCCATGAAGTCCATCTGGTGACAATATTCTGCTTTTTAGGGGTGTCGAATGGTGTCAGAGGTTTCAGAAACACAGCAGCATCATAACTTGTGTTGGGACTTACTGACGCTGAGAGTATATCCTGCCCCCACGATGGTCGCTGCCCGCTTGGACCTTCTGTAAGCATCAGCCATGTGCTTAAGTCTGGGTCATCGCACCCATGCTGGTGTCATATGGTGCCACCTTCTTTCTTAATGGTGAGTAACAGTTTTGTCTCTCTCACATGTTTATCACCGCTCTCAACTTTGTGCATTATACTCGGTTGTCGCTGCCTTTAGTGTCTCTTTGCGCCTGGCTTGCTTTGTGTTACGCAGCGGTGCAGTATCTCTTCTTATAGCCTTACCGGTAATCTTCTGGCTTTTGACTGTGTTCCTCTGTAGGCCTTCACTTTCTTTGAGGGCCTTGGAAGAGCTAGAGCAGAGCTCCGACTCCACATATACCAACCGTAGATTGCTTCTTGAGGCACACGTGGCAATCACTAGCAGTTTACTAGACCATGGCAAACCCTCAGGGAGAGCAGTCTTATTTCTTCGGAGCGCATATACCCTACCCGTCACCAGTTGTCTCATCCATACCAGCTCTGGAGCACATAAATGATCACGCCACACACTGAGATCTGTAACACGTCTTTATTCTTCCACATGCAACCTTGAACTGAATGCAGTGCGTCATAAACCTTGACCACACCCAGACACACCCCAACTGATTACGTAATTTCATAAGGAGTCCACCGAGGACCACAAGGGTCCTACTGCACATGATCACACAACACTACAAGTTATTGTTTGATTTATCTTTCACTTCCTCTTTTTATCTCCCTGTTCTGCCATTGCTTAACTTCTTGGAGTCAAAGTCTGATGATCAAAAATAAATCTCGGTGCTCACCACCTCTACTACCCGTATAAATTAAGCACTGCCTGTTTTGTTGCACTAATTATTAACTAGAGTGCAGTAAAACTGATTATTTATTTCAGGAGTTAATTCGTTTTTATAATGAATCACTTTGTTTGTGGCACTTTACCAGAGAACGCTTTGGGGTTAAAATGGGCATGAATAACAGCTCACTGTCATTTGAGCCTTATAGTTTTGCTTCTCCCATTTTAAGAGGGAGTCCACAAATTCTTGTTGTCAAACTCCGGTTCACCAGAAAGCAGGCATGGCTCAAACTTCAGGTAGAAAGCAAGGCCAGTGGCAATGGTGAATAATGTGGCAATACATACTTGGAATATTTGTACACCCCAAATGATTTAGCCCTAGGCTTCAATGTTGCAACATTTTTCTCGATACTGCGTGCTTTCCTTTTACCACACACTTGTGCACAATAAATCTCGTGATTGCATCAGTAAGCAGTAGGAAACTGGATTTTTGTGCTCAAATTTGCACAACATAGGGCCTTAAAATCAGACGATACAAGCGTCAAATATCTGAGAATTAAAGAATGTCTAATTTTATGAGCTTTGCATTCAATCAAGCAACTTCATTGCATGAGGTTCTATGTAAGATGCCACTGTCACTTGCTTTAGAAAAAGTTTTAATACACTTCTCACTGCATTTGCCAGACTTTAGTTAACACATAAGCAAGAACAGCAAAAAATGGACAATGCAAGGGAGAGAGAAATGCAGATGGATGGCAGGGAAAGTATACATTATCCGCTCATACTATTTTCTTGTCATAAACACATGAAAAGAGGATTGCTAAAACCAATTTCATATTCAACCTGAGGTTTGAAGAACACATATTTCCCTTTTGTAGCAATCTTCCTGATGGACACGCAATCTACCTGAAGATTTATCACCTTTTGAATATCCGCAGGTTCCATATTGGGTCCCGAAAAGATGTAAAGCTCTTCTACACCAGTAGGAGGCATTTGGCTGTCTTGGCATTCAGTACACCCAGTGCCACCTGGGACATGACAGATGACAGCTTGTCATTCATATTTTCCACAACCCCAGGACGCAGACACATATGAGTGTGACTGACCCAATGTAATGTAATGTGCCAATCTAACTTGGAACCTTATTACGAGGTACCTAGTCCAACTCATCAGAACTGTGAGGCAGGCGGGATTGGTGAGGAATCTACAGGTAGAGTGTCCACCAGGAAGATTGTTACTGAATCAATTTTGGTTGATCCTGGTGCAGCTTCCACAGCACCTGTGGAATTAGAGGGATGAGAAGGAATGCTTAGTACACTGGAAAGCCCCGGGTCTAGTGGAATGCATCCCACCAGGGAAGGTGATACTGGAAGGCACAGAACAAGAGATAATGCACTTTTGTGTGAGAGGGAAGAGGTGTCTCAGTGTGCAAAGAAGAACTGTGGAAATACCACCCGTGGTCAGCAAGATGACGCCAACTAAGGTCACCAGTCCTCACATTTAGGGAGCATGCCAAATGGTTAGCAACCAGCCAGATTCTGTGAAGCCCAAGCCAACCGCCTCAGCATTTTCTGGCACAGACAGTGAGAGTCCATGCTGCCTTTCTTGGTGACAAACCACATCGCTGTCATACTGTCCTGAAGTATCTGGACAGAGCGACCTCAAACGGAGGCCAGAAAGCCTTCAGCGCCATGTGCATCACACGTAATTCGAGCATGTTGATCTCCATCCTCCGCAGACCAAATGCTTTTAAGTTTCAGATCATCCAATTAAATTTAAATTCTCTTCCAAGACCACTATTGAATATCTGTTGCCGTTTCCCACATGTTCTTGTCAGTGTCTGCCAGAGTGCATCTATGCTGAAACCATTGAAGGCAAAGGAACCAATGAAGGGCATGCATGTGACCCCGAGAGTGAGTGAACTGAATGGTCCAAGAAGCCGGAAGGCCCAGCAGGCAAAGGACTGTCGGGGATGGGAGCAGAGAGTCCTCTCCTGGAACATCAGAACCATATCCGAAATCCTTTAGGGAAGCAGGAAGGCTCTGATAGATGTTGTGTCCAATAGGACACAACATGAACAGAGTGCATTGTAAGGGCTACAGGGGAGATTAGGGTAGACTGTTGGAAATCCCTGGTTTAAACAGAAGCAACACTGTGGCATTCAGATGGTCTGACACCAACTGTGATAAGGCTACGTTCAGCAACCAATTGTCAAGGTACATGAATACTGAAGTCGCTGTCCTGAGAAGATGTGCCACAAACACCGCCATCACATTGGAAAGATACAAGGCACCAATGCCAATTAAAATTAAAGGACTAGGAGTGGAGCCTACCAGAAAGTGAAGGTACTGTCTGTGTGACTGCAGAATCTGCACATGAAACTGTGAGCCCTGCAAGTCGAGGGACACCATTCAGTCTCCTATTTCCAAAGCCAGAAGAACTTGTGCAAGGCGCAACATCTCAAATTTATCTGTGTGGAGAAATGTATTCAACACCCCAAAATGGAGGATGGAACGAAGCCCTTCCTCCTTCTTGAGGAGCAATGGTATTCCCAATTGTTGGGAGCTGCCCTGTGCCACCTTGGTATGCAACCACCATTTGTAATCGGCTAATTATCACCAGCTTAATTTATCCACCGTAGCATTGAAAAATCATACCATGTGGTTAACAACCAGGGAAATGCCCCAACGCTCCAGCCAGGTCGGGAGATGAAGGGCCTCTTGGCACAGGAACTAGAACCCCACACAACCATGCTTGTTGTGGTACCACCTGCTGGTGGCGTTGTTCATTAGAAATTGAGCAGCCTCCTTTTGATGGGCGGTAGGAAGGCTTTCAGTGCCAGGCGAATGGCCAGCAACTCCAACAGGCAATGTAGAGGCAGGTATCTGCCCGATACCAGAGCCCTGTGATCTCAACGTCTCATGGGTGACCTCTCCAGCCCAGCAGCATTGGAGGTGTCACCACCATCATCTATGTGTTGGGCAGGGAAAGGAGTCTGTCGCCGACCCAATTTCAGTCAAGCAGCCACCACTGCAGATCTTTTTCAGTCTCCTCTAAAACCTGGATTGAATGGAACAGGCTTCCCTGGTGCTGAACCCACTGAGACTTCATGTTCCACTGCAGAGACGACATATGCCACCTGGAATAGCTTGTGAGCATGATACAGGAGGCCAACAGGCTTAGAGGCCTCTGAGCCACTCTCATTGAGACCCAACACCGAAGCAGAAATATTGAGATCAAAGCCCAAATGGCCTCGACTCGTTTTAAAAGAGGGAAGGTCCAAAACAGCACAATGTCCAAAATGGTTCGAAGAAAGGAGTCAGGTATCACTTTGGCACATTGACAGTGAACCCAAATGATGTCAGGAGGTCATCTGGAGGTGGTCTACTACTGACAGTGGCAATTCCGACTCCAACAAACAGTAGTCGAGGTAGGGAAAAACTGGAATTCACACCTCTAAAGTTTGAAGCCGCCACCACCATCACTTTCGTGAACATCCCAGGGGCACTGGTGAGGTCAAAGGTGAGCAAGGCAAATTAAAAATGCTCCTGGCCTGCCTTTAACTGCAAGTAGCATCTGTGGGACCGCAGGACGGGTATGTGAAAGTAAACGTCCAGCAGGTCGAAAGCCACCGTCCAGTCATTCAGGCATAACCTGGGCGAATATGAGCATCTTGAATTTGTCCTTCCACAGGAAGGCGTTCAGAGCCAGGAGATCTAAATCATGGACAAAGGCCCCTGTCTGTCTTCGGCACAAAGAACTGGCACAACAGGCAGTCCTGTTTCCAGGGCCGGAACCCTCTCTATGGCTCCTTGGGCCAAAGCCTCTGAAAGGCACTCTGATGTGGGCAAAAGATGAAGTGGGTCGGACAAGAATGACAGAGCATACACCTGTTTGATGATCTGAATGACCCATCTACTGGATGTTATATTGTTCCACCTTGGAGGTAATGTCTGATCCTGCCTTTCACGGGTTGGTCTTGTGCTACTAAGGGCAAACCTAAGCGGTTTAGAGGCTGTTGCTGTAAGGGCAGAGTACTGGGAAGCTTGTTGATCCTAATGGCCTGGACTGGGGTGCCTGTTGTGGGGATAGTGGGCCTTGATACTTCAGTACACCAAACCTCTGGAGTAGCCCAGAAATAATAAAACTGCTTAGGAAATTGTCCAGTAGAAAAACCCAAAGGACATGCCATCAACGGGCTCTCTTGGCAGAATCAACCTTTTTGCCAACTGGTGAGAACTGTCGAAAGGCATTTCTGAGGGTTGCACCCTTATGTCTCCAGAGAAGCCATGGATCTCATCCATGTGTAATGCCGAAGCACCTCGCTAGTTCCAATTGTCCCACTCAAGCAGTCAGTAGTGCCCAGTCTGATTGTATGATGTTTTCGACTGCATCCTGACCACCCTGGCCATCCTGGATGGTTTGAGCCGGAATTCTTTAGGGCTTTCTGGCAAGATCTCAATTTACATGTCCCAAAGAGCATGGGAATAGCGCCCTAATAAACATCTGCATTGACCAACTACAGGGCTAGGCTAGCCAATGAAAACATTTGCATCCCAAATGTAATAGTTCACTCTGACTCTCTGTCTGAGAGGGTCATAGGGCAAGAATGTGTGCTTGGCCCAGGTGGCCAGTAAGTGTCAGTCATGGCCTCATTGAACGGAAGGAGAGTTTAAGAAGAAGCCCATAAAGCTTCAGTGAGAATGTTTGACTTGACTTTCATAGCAGATGATTGAAGGTCCCTGTTGCGTGGCATATAATTACAGCTAAGTAAGCACTCCTTCTCTCCTTTGTTGACGGCCTAGGGGCGGGTGGGGGTGGAACCAACCCAGTATCTGGGAAGTGCCCAGCCCACTGCCGTCCTGTAAATCCATGTAAAATTTGTATTCTTCATAGTGTGGGGGTAATTCATCCCCATCACCTTCTTCATCATCTCCAATGGCAGGTTGTCTTTGGTCAGAGTCACTATTGAAAAGATGTTGGAGAGGTGGAAGGGTGTTTTTGGGACGAGGTTGAGATCATTTTGACTCGGAGTAGGACATGACTATTGCTACGGAGTCCTCCTCCAGCGTGGCTGGCATCGATGTGGAATGGACCTGCATGGAATTTGGTGACAGAGTGGAACTCAGCACCAAAGACGATGCAATACCAAAGACTGGTTCAGGAGGTGCAAATGGCATCAGGCATAGCTCCGCCAACATTAACTCAACTGGAGGCCCCATGAATCAATGGGGTTCAAAGGTGTGCCAGAATGATTGGAAGACTGCCAAAAATAAGCAAAATGATATTTCTAAATGCCTCCATCTGTTAGAATGTTGCGGATGGCCCAGAAAACTCAGGATGCATCGGGTTCAGGTGCGGAATCACGTCCAAAGCAGGGGACCGGGAGCGAGAACAAGAGGCAACCTAACATCCTTGTAACTTCTCTGGCATAGAGTGGCGGTACTATGATGAAACCCCCTTAGCCTTTTTATGCTTCTGCTTTGACTTACTGGAAGACTTGGACAACAACCTGCTGCAGAAATGGCCCTGAGAGCTGGAGCAGGTCCCTACCCTCGACTTTGAGGGGGAGCGAAAATTGCTTGATTTCTTATTGTATGGTATTGTAATTCCATTTATATAGCGCATACTACCCCTGACGAGGCATCAAATTGCTTTTTCGGCGAGTAGCTCGCTACTCCGGAGCCCATAGAAGATTAGTGGTGAATTAGTATAGTGAAGTATGAAAATAATTTAAGTGGTGGATATGTTAGTCATTCATTTGGATTGAGAAGGATAGCGGAGGGATTGAAGAGGGAAAAAGGTTTTCATTTAAATAGTGCTTGCTACCCCTGATTAGTTCTTTTTTGGCAAGTAGCATGCTACTCCGGAGCCCGTAAAGGATTAGTGGTGAATTAGTATAGTGAAATATGAAATTAATTTGAGAGGTGGACATGTTAGTCTGTTATTTTGATTGAAAAGGATGGTGGAGGGATAGAACAGAAAAGAATTTAGACTTTTTTTGTGTGGAAGTCAAAGCAATAGGAGGAGGCTTGGGGTGAGTAAAAGGGGTGTGGAGGGGGAAGAGTGAGAGGGAAGAGTTTAGAAAGGCTTGTTTTGGGGGATTGGAATATGGAGTTCTGCGATATACAGTTTCACTTCACATTCCTGGATCAGCTTTGTATACATGAGGGCACATTCTTCACACAATTTGGAGTCATTCCCTGAACCCAAACCCCAGAGGCATACCTCCAGTGGGTTTTCTACACGCATTTGCTTGCGACAGTCTTGACTAGGCTTAAACCCTGTAGATTTTGGAGGTGATATGGTTCCTTGTCACTGGTTCACAACTAATAGTAGAGAAAAATATTTTCAACTGATGGAAAAAAAGTGGGAGTGAGATTCGGATCTACGTTTGAGGACACACAAAGAAAGAAACTGACTTTGGTAGGCAATCATGGCGCTTATATGGGGCTCCATTGGACACTACCGTGGTGGTTGTCAATGTGGAGCTGCACAACGCCACCCGCTGGCAAGCAAGATCAATGCTGTTTCAAATCTTCCGTATCTAGTCTGGCACTTTAAGGTATTCCAAAGGTGAGGAATCTGCAGTCAGAAGTATCAATCTTAAATATTCTTTCTGTACTATAAAGAGTTAAAACTAAGAAGTAGTGTTCATTGTTCAGACACAAACATGCAACATTGTTTACCTCGGCTCGATGTCCTACAGAATCCTATTTTAGATGCTCATAGCACCCTGTCAGGGGCCACTCACAGAATTAATGATTTAGCTCCAGGAAAAATTGCAAGTTCGGACCTAATCCTCTCAGAAGAATAAAAAGTACAAAGAGCAGACATCACTCATCTCTTCCTAAAAGTCCTCAAGCTAGTGACTTCTAATTGTAGGGTGCGTAAAACGTGGACGTATGCAACCACTGTTGTATTCTTAAGTACCTCTGGCTATTATGCCGCAAGATGCAGGAAAGTGTTCTATTGGGTATCGTGGAAGGTTGTGGCAGGTATTTAAGGCAATTAATATTAGTCCAATTCATATCAGATGGATACAAACAATCCATTGGCATAAGCATGCCCAGGTTCCGGTGAATGGACTAAAATCATCACCTATTCAAATACAAAGAAGCACCCAGTAAAGTTGCTCCCTACATCCAGAATTGTATGCTATATACATAAAGCCCATTACAAGACACATTTACAAAAAACTTTACTCATCATGGAAAATTGTGATAAAGTTTGTCCACCTATAAAGGCAGTTACATACTCAATCAAACTAAATCAAGGGTTCTATTAGTTTGGGTATCAGTAGTTGGAACTGCCTCAAACTATCAGGACAAGAAGTTAAACAGTGAAATTGCATCATATTTTAGGGCCAATAATAACCAATTGTATGGCCACTGTGGGGTATAAGAAATGGAAGAATCTTCTAATATCTTTAGTTGATTATTTCACCTTTATATTTATACCTATTTCAGCTGCTGCCATTAAAAAACCCTATAATTTTTTTGTTTAGGAAAACTGAAGCTATCATTTGTAGATATATTTGGGGCAAATCAAATCCTGCTGGCCATACATGCTCCTTTAGCTTTCCTTTTAAGAGGTGGGTGGCCCTTTCAGACTGTGGTGGCATTTATAATGGCCCGCCTTTATGAAGAGACTGATCCATATCTCAACCAATCACTCCTACACCATGACCCTTTTCTGATATATTTTATTCACCTACCAATTGACACACCCTATTCAAGTTTTGGCAACCCGAGATTGTTGAAATAAATTCTCTTTAAAGTTTAGTCTGCTTTTTACGTGTGACTAAAGTAAAACAATTCTTAAGCTACCTCTTGTTCATGCCATTAGTATGTCTTGGGGGAGAATGTTGGTTTGCCATCAGACTTGAAAGACGCCCATTGAATGCCAATGCACACATCTGTCCCATGGCATAGCTCTGATTTCTTTGTTGCCTATACTTCATGTCCTTCGAAGTATCTTTGAACTACCGGAGCAAGCATTAGTATTTACTAAAAGAGCTTTTTTTAATTCGTAGAAGTACAGAATTATTGTTCTCAACAGTCTTTGACTCATCCAGGCTTCGCTATATGTGTCCCTGATGAACAAGTTACTTACCTTCGGTAACGATATATCTGTAGGAAACATTAGTTAGTTAGATTCCTTACCTTAGAATATCCCCAGGCGTCAGGCTGGATCCGGAAAGATTTTTCATCAGCAATACCCTTGCGCGTCGCTAGGCATTGTCTGCGGCTCCGCATTTGTCATCGGCGTCGTGATCGCCGGGATGATGTCATCGAAGTACTTAGACGCCGCCCTCGCGGCTGACGTCAGTTCTTGTACACAGCTTTCCGTGCCAGGAACACAGAGCTATGCAAGAAACCGACACTGGTGCCAAGAATCTAGGGCCCTGAAAGGGATGACCTTAACCCTAGATGTCAGTACGCAGAGCGGGGAGGATGGGTGGGGCGGTAAGGAATATAACTAACTAATGTTTCTTACAGATATATTGTTACCGAAGGTAAGTAACTTGTTCATCTGAAAGAAACACATTAGTTATATTCCTTACTTTAGAATAGATACCCCAGCAATACCAACCCCGGTGGTGGGTCCTGGAGAACGGAACGGCCAAAAAAGCCGTCTCTCCGGACTTGGCTGTCCAGGCAGTAATGCTTGGCAAACGTGTGCAGCGAGGCCCACGTTGCTGCCTGACAAATGTCCAGCAGAGGGCCTCCCCATCCCAGGGCAGTAGTAGCTGCTGTGGCCCGAGTGGAATGGGCCCTCAGCCCCACAGGAGGTTCCTTCTTAGCCAAGGAATAACAGGCCTTATTGCACAAAATGACCCACCGAGAGATGGTTCACTTGTGCACTGCCCGCCCCTTCTTAGCGCCCACGTAGCCAACAAAGAGTTGGTCGTCCACCCGGAACTGTTTCGTGCGGTCCAGATAGAAGGACAGCGCTCTTTTTGGGTCCAGATGGTGTAGCCTCTCTTCCTCTTTCGAGGGATGCGGAGGCGTAAAGAAGGTGGGCAATGTAACAGACTGGCCGATGTGAAAAGCAGTTACCACCTTAGGGAGAAAGGAAGGACGAGTCCTGAGAACAACCTTGTCCCGATGGACAGAGAGGAAAGGAGGCTTAGAAGAAAGAGCCTGGAGCACAGTCACCCATCTGGCAGAGGTGATGGCAACCAGGAAAGCAGTCTTAAGAGTCAGAAGACGAAGAGGACAATTATGAAGCGGCTCAAAAGGAGCGCACATCAGATAGGTTAACACCAGTTTCAAGTCCCACTGAGGCATTACGAAAGGGACAGGAGGAAACATATGAGTAATGCCTTTAAAGAATCGAGCAACAACAGGGGACTTGAAAAGAGAAGGCTGATCAGGAAGCCGTAAGAAAGCAGAAACAGCTGAAAGATATCCCTTGAGGGTGCCCAGAGCAGAGCCCTGCTGAGCCAGGGAAAGAAGAAAGAGGAGAACTTCTGAAAGAGGGGCAGAAAGGGGATCCACAGCCTTTGCTGTGCACCATGCCACAAATGTATTCCACCTGCAGGTGTATACCGTTGTAGTGAAGGGATGCCTGGCTGCCAGAATGACATCACAGACTTCAGGAGGCAAGTCAAGTGGCATCAACTGTCGCCGCTCAATCTCCACACATGGAGGTGGAGGCTGGACAGGTTCGGGTGGAGGACCGTCCCCTGCTGCTGCGACAGAATGTTCTCCTGAAGAGGAAGTTGAATCGGGGGATCAATTGATAGACTGAGTAGCTCGGGATACCAGTATCTTCGTGCCCAATCCGGAGCCACAAGGATGACTCGGGCCCGGTCGCGCCTGATCTTCTTCAGCACTCTGGACAGAAGTGGTATAGGCGGAAAGGCGTACAACAGACCGCAACTCGACTCGAGACGAAAAGCGTCTCCGAGCGAGTGCCGCTGTGGAAATTCCAACACGCAGAACTGATGACAATGCGCGTTCTCTTCGGTGGTGAAAAGATCTAACCAAGGCTCTCCCCACTGCCGAAAGAGGCCTTGCGCCACGTCCGAGTTCAGACGACATTCGTGATTCATCATGCACTGGCAGCTGAGTTAGTCCGCCCTGGCGTTCAGAGAGCCCGCCAGGTGTTGAACCACCAGGTTGATGCCCTGATGTTCCAGTCATATCCAGAGGCACAGAGCCTCCTGACAAAGGGTCCACGACCCCACCCTGCCCTGTTTGTTGCAATACCACATGGTGGTGGTGTTGTCCATGAACACCTGCACTACACTTCCCCGAACAGAGGGAAGGAATGCCTTCAGTGCAAGCCGGATCGCCCGCAGCTCCAATAGGTTGATATGGAGCCGGGACTCCGCCGGAGACCAGAGGCCTCTGATCTCCGCCTCTCCCATGTGGCCCCCCATCCCAGGAGGGACGCATCCATCACCTAAACGTGCTCCGGTTGGGGTAGGGAGAGGGATCTGCCACTGACCCAATCGCGGTCCGTGAGCCACCACTGCAACTGCCTTGCAGTGCCCTTCGAGATCAAGACGTGGTCGGACAGGTTGCCCCGATGTTGAGCCCACTGGAACTTCAGGTCCCACTGCACAGCCTGCATCCGCCACCTGGCGTGATGTACCAGCAGGATGCAGGAGGCCATCAGACCCAGCAGCCGCAGCACCAACCTGACTGAAACTCGGGATAGAGGCTGAAAGATCGGAATCAGAGCCTGAATATCCCGAACCCGCTGTTCCGGAGGATAGGCCCGAAACTGCACCGAGTCCAGAACCGCTCCGATGACAAGGAGCTTCTGGGAGGGACTCAGATGCGACTTCGGCACGTTGATGGAGAACCCCAGCAAATGCCGTAGTCTGGAGGTGGGAGACAACTGCCTGGGGTGAGCCCGCCTTCAACAACCAGTCGTAGAGATAGGGGAAGACTGGAACCCCTAATCTGCGCAGATGAGCTGCGACCACCGCCATCACTTTCGTGAACGCTCGAGGGACACTGGTGAGGCCGAAGGGGAGCACGGTAAACTGAAGGTGCTCGTGGCCTACCGTGAACCGCAGGTAACGCCGGTGGGCCGGCAGGACGGAAATGTGGAAATATGCGTCCTGCAAGTACAACGCTACCATCCAGTCTCCGGGGTCTAGGGCAGCCAGAACCTGAGCTAAGATGAGCATCTTGAACTTCTCCTTCCGGAGGGAGGCGTTGATGCTCCTGAGGTCCAAGATAGGGCGTAGGCCCCCTTTGCCCTTCTTGGGAACCAGAAAGTAGTGGGAATAACAACCCCGACCTACTTCTGGGCCAGGAACGTGCTCGATGGCCCCCTTGGCCAAGAGGGCCGTAACTTCCTCCTGCAGAAGTTGCAAGTGATCCCCCGACATGCGGTGGTACTGCGGTGGCATCGCTGGAGGGATCGCCTCGAAGGGGAGGGAGTGGCCCTTCGGACGATTTGCAGCACCCACCTGTCCGACGTGATGGTACGCCAGTGGAGCAGGTGATGGCGAACCCTGCCTCCCACTGGTGTGGAATGGGCCTAAAAGGTCGGACTAGGAAGGCTTTGAGGCAGATGTGGGCTAACCGGCTCTCTGTCCCCCTGCTCCCCCTCGGTGGAATCCACGTCCGCGACCGCGTTGAGGCTGGTTCTGCGGCCTGTGGCTAGACGGACATGTGGGGGTGCCCCTTCCTTGGCCACGAAAGGGGCGAAAAGCGGAAGATTGCGGGCGCGGGGCCGAGAGGCCCAAGGACTTGGCCATAGCTCTGGAGTCCTTAAAGCGCTCCAGCCAAAAAGGCGACGGCCATCGAAGGGCATGTCCATGAGGGTGCTCTGGACATCCCCGGAGAAATTCGTGGATCTCAGCCAGGCGTGGCGACGAATCGCCGCCGTAGTCACAATCGCCCTACCCAGCGAGTCCGTGGTGTTAAGCCCACATCGAATCGAGTACCGTGCTGCATCCCACCCCTCAGCGAGAGCCTGGGGGCGAACCGTGTCCGGGCCTCCTCCGGACACTGGGGCAGCACGTCCGCCACCGTATCCCACAAGGAGTGGGTGTAACGGTCCAAAAGGCACGCAGTATTGATAGACCGCAACCCCAAACTAAGGGAGGAAAACAGATTCTTCCCAAACTGTTCCAACCTTTTGGATTCCCGATCCGGGGGAATCCAAAAGGTTGGAAAGGCGCACCGGCAGGTCTCAACGGCAGAGCGAGACTCCTCATGGCCACGAGGAAGTCCCGGATCTCGCCCGGAGTCGCATTAGGCCCAGGGACCAGAGGGTATGGGGCCGGATGCGACTCCTGCGGCTCTGACGGAGCCGCGTGGGTGGTGCCACCCGAACCCTCAGCCGAGTCGCGCGACCGGCAAGGGGAGTCAGAAGAGCGATGTCGCCTCTTCGGCTTCTTCTTACTGTGCCTCGACTTACCTGAATGCGAGGACTTCGAACCCGACGAGCGGTGATGGCTGTGGCTCCACGACTGGTCCCTCGACCTCCTCCTCGACCGGGACCTTGAACGGCACGGAGCCGACTGCCAGATCCCGAGGAGCTTGCGGGACCGCTCCCACCTATCCTTCGAGGTCAAGGCCCGGCAGTTGGGGCACGACTCAGCATCATGGTCGGCCCCAAGGCAGTAGAGACACTGACGGTGGTGATCCGTAACCGACATCAGTCGGTGACAGGCGTCGCACGACTTGAAACCGGGCATCCCTACCGGCACCAGGAGTCGAGGTCGACTCGAAAGAGAACCAAAAAAGTTCAAAAAATGACTAAAGGGTATGCTCTTCCCGGATCTGCGCTTACTGGTGCGGAAAAAAGAAGAACTGACGTCAGCGCACTAGGGCGGCGCCTAAGTAGTCCGATGACGTCATCCCGGCAATCACGCCGACGACGAACGCGGAGCTGCAGGCGACGCCTAGCGACGCGCATGGGTATTGCTGACGATAAATCTTTCCAGATCCAGCATGACGCCTGGGGATATTCTAAGGTAAGGAATCTAACTAACGTCTTTCTTTCAGATTGTTAATTTAATCTTCAGAGTCATATTTTATAATAGCAGAGAAATATAGGCCTTTCTGGAGGGGAAGCTAGATGATATTTTGGAGTGTACAGATAAATTGGCTCACTGAGTGACCACGCCTAATAATTCAGCACATTTTACAGAACCTTTGCATTATTTTCTCTTGATTATTGCTACTATGTGCCTACATCTCCTCAATTTTGCCCATTAATTTTATCACACCTGCTCAGATGAAAACGTAGGACAGTTTGGAAAGTGGAGAATTAACTAAATATGCGACTCACCTGGCAAACGTGGCAAGTATGTCTGCAATATGTCCTGAATTAAAGAAATTTTAGGCTGTCAGAACCCCCTTCTTGAGGTTCACGGGGCAAGTAGAAGTTGCTGGGCCCAACCGTTGGGGTTGAGGCCTTTTATTACTCCTGATGTCCTGGGGCCCAACTTACTATGGGTCCTGAGCGGCTTTTCCAAGTACCCTTTCAGCACTTGACTCTTAGTAGTATTGAGGGTTGAGCAGTCCAAGGCTGCTCGGGGGTGGGGGATTAGGTTGGTAGATGCAGTGGGAGGTGGGGGGAATGAACAGTCTTACAACCTAAAAAACATTCAATAGCACCAATAAATGATTGGACAGTCAAATAATTGCTTTATGAAACAAGTATTGGCATAGCCCAGGGGTACTCATAGTATGGCCCGCGGGCCGCCAGCGGCCCGGCAAGCCTTCCTTGGCGGCCCGCGGACCTTGCCGACATCATATGCCTTTGTGTTTTTTATATCGCCGGTTGCGAGCTATGGGGGCCGGGCGATTCTTTTAAATAACATTCACTTGTTAATGAGGCTTTGTTGTGTTTCACCTCTTCTTAGCGCCCCTGCATCTCCCCTCTGAATGAGTGGAGATGCAGGAGCGCTAAGAAGAGATGTAATACAACAAAGCCTCATTAACAAGTGAATGGTCTTTAAAAGACCCGTGAAGTACTTGGGTGCAGCGGCTGTGTGCGTTCAAGCCACTCTGTGCCCCGCCCCGCCTCCCCTCTCATCGTGTGCAGTTCAGGATTCTAAGTGATAGTAACGTAAAGCGGAAGTGTAAAAACGACACATATGAGGGAAGTGGTAATTACCACCAATTCGTAGCGTGCCACTGACTAAATACGGAGCGGCGAGTCTGTCTGTACAGAGGGCGGTTGTGTGTTGTGCTAATATCAGGCCTTCATAAAGCTAAAGATGTCTATAGCCAGCCCTAAAAATCTACTTCTGAGTGGGGTCTTTTAACAGGGGCTAGTAGGGGGTGGAGAATACCATTAATCCTTACACATTAGCGCACATGCAGATTGGTCGAATGTCAGCTTCACAACATGGGTGACAGCTGCATAAACATGACGTCAGAGGTTTAGGAAGTGCGCCGCACATCTGCATACGTTGAATGTGTCGCTTTCACGGATTGCTCCCGTTCATTGCACTTTAAAACTCACCGCAGAAGTTGATATTGGGGGTTATTTGTTTAATTCCCTTGTTCCATTGACCTGTGCTATGACCTTGCCTCAGGGGGCCTGCAACTTGTTCACTTGACCTTGGGCTCATCTTCGGCCATGTCCTCTTGCTGCAGAGACGATGATGACGGTCATGAAAAGGGCGGTTTGCAGCTCCTGGCACTCTTCTAGCACCTCGATTACAAGTGGCATGTAACACCCGACTGGCCTGCTAACTGGAGATCTCGGCCCCAGAGTTACACGTTTTTCTTTTTCACATGGAACTTTCAGCCTCAGAAAAGAGCTGCAACCTCCGGGTGCAAGACCGCAGCAAAAGGGCATGAGACTGGAATCACTCTTGTCTCAATGCAAGAAGGTCTGGTATCAGAGAAGAAAAACAGACACATTGTGTGTATTTGATCGACTGTGAATCTGACACACTGTGCGCCTTGAAGCCCTCGTGTGCTCCATTAGAAATGGTTCAGGGACGGAGAGAAAGGGAGACAAACAGTGATTGAGAGAGAGAGATAGAGAGAGGGAGACGGAGAGAGAGGGAGGGAGAGAGAGAGAGGGAGGGAGGGAGGGGGAGAGAGAGAGGGAGACAGAGGGAGGGAGACAGACCGAGACAGACAGAGGGAGGGAGACGGAGTGAGAGGGAGACAGAGAGGGAGAGGGAGGGCGAGGGAGGTAGGGAGACAGAGAGAGAGGGAGACACAGTGAATGAGACAGAGTGAGTGAGACAGAGAGGGAGGGAGACAGAGAGAAAGGGAGACAAACAGAGTGATGGAGACAGAGGAAGAGAGAGATAGAGAGAGGGAGGGAGACGGAGAGAGAGAGAGAGAGAGAGAGAGGGAGAGTGATAGAGAGAAGGAGAGAGAGAGAGAGGGAGGGAGACAGAGGGAGGGAGGGAGACAGAGGGAGGGAGGGAGACAGAGCGATAGATAGATAGATAGATAGATAGATAGATAGATAGATAGATAGATAGATAGATAGATAGATAGATAGATAGATAGATAGATAGATAGATAGATAGATAGATAGATAGATAGATAGATAGATAGATAGATAGATAGATAGATAGATATGTGTGAATGCCTGGTCTGGTGGCTCAGTGGACGAAGGCGTCCGCTGCAGGGGCCTGTGTTCAACCTCATGGTCATAGTTTTTTTTTTTGGTCTAGCCCCGCCCCCTCCCCCACTGGCCCCGCCCCCACCGGTGCGGCCCTCAGCCAGAAACCACACTGTAAATTTGGCCCCCGAGAGAAAGTTTGTGAGTACCCCTGGCATAGCCAATAGGTCTCGCTTTTGGGACCTTATAAGTATATTTACTTTTGCTATAATCGCGGCACGTAAAGCGCGGGTGCCGCGATTATAGCAAAAGTAAAGAAATAGATGTTTTTTTCTATTTCTTTACTTTTTCTATAATCGCGGCACCCGCGCTTTACGTGCCGCGATTATAGCAAAAGTAAACATACTTATAAGGTCCCAAAAGCGAGACCTATTGGCTATGCCAATGCTTGTTTACTTTTGCTATAATCACGCAGGGGAGGGTGCCTACGACATTCCCTTGCGGGAGCGTGCTGTGGTAAATAATTTAATTACCGGAACTTAATTTTGATGCGGAAAATCTATAACAATAGCTCAGTAAAATAAGAGGCAGAATCCGTGGTATTAGAGGTTCGGAACGGGCTTTATTCCAGAATCAATTTAAATTGATGAGCTCCATATTCCATCACCACGAAGGTTCAGGAAGTGAAGACCGTACTTTATTGATAAGTAATCATTTTTATACAATAGGCATTACAGTGAAGCAAATGCAGGAGGCGTAACAATTGATAGTAAAGATAAAACATACATGCGTAGCAAAAGTGGGTGTAACTAGGCGTAACTAAAGAACGTCATCAGGTATGATGTCATAATAGGGTGGTTCCATGAAAGAATTTCGCAATGTCAGCAGAAATAC
Source organism: Triturus cristatus (assembly GCF_964204655.1). NCBI lineage: Eukaryota > Metazoa > Chordata > Amphibia > Caudata > Salamandridae > Triturus > Triturus cristatus. The sequence continues at coordinate 803,444,285 of NC_140592.1, read as the reverse complement.
TTGGCAGAGATGCGTGCGCAGCAGCATGACGTGTGATTGACGTGCAACTAGGGGGTGAAGGGGACTTGACATTTAGCTCTACATGTGGCGACAGAAGTCTGGAGGGTCAAGTCAACCTAATCCCAAATCATATCTAATATCCTATGTTTAAAGAACTATGTTATCCAAAAGAGAGGTCTCTTAGAGTAGAATCTTATTCTATACTGACTATACTGACTGTGAGTGCGTGTACAAGCGTCTAAGTGTCTACACAATATGCGGGGGCAGAAATCGTCCATAGTAACAGGGCTATGAATTACTGGCATAAAGACAGAGAAGCCGGGCCTTTTGCTCGGTAGCTGGCAGGATGTTTACTTAAACTACTAGACAGGAATGCATTGGGTAGGGAGCGGAGCAGATAATTTCGAAGGTGAAATACAGTTTTTGGCAGGCAACAGGCTGATGTCAGGCACCGTTAGCTGCGCAGAGAATGAGGACAAAGTTCATGGATACAGATGCGAGCTCAGACTGGAGCTTTCAGTGGCAGAAGGCAGGAAAAGGCTTGATGGCAGAATCAGGGCCTACTTGCCTGGACTGTAAAATGGCATAAGTGAACCATATAAAGCCGGTGGCCTTTCGTACTTAGGAATGGAATATCCGGCCCATTCATGGCGGATCTGAAAGAGGACATGTTGGCGGTGGACGCACATGTGTTTGCGTCTTCATAACTGGAACTGGAGGGAACATACAGGTATTTGTGATTTATACATGAAACCGTTGGGGTCCAAGATAGGGGACATAACTGACCAGAAAAATCCATATTTCCACATTCCCTCCTTGTCCCCTACTTGCCCGTCAAGAGATATCAATCTTCATCAATCCGTTGATCTGTTCATATAGCATCATTTGTTCTTCTTTTTTCTTCCGTGATGAATGAAATCTTGGTGGTGGAATACACGATGTGGCACACAGACCACAGATCGCTGGTCCACATTGTAGACATAGACAGCAACTGAATAGTATGAGAAAGCCAATACCTAGGAAGGATAGGACCTTCCATCCAAAGGTAGATAATACACTCCAAAACCAACTGGACCAAGTCCAGGTGCCTGTATTCTCGTGTATCTGGCTTACAATCTTATGAAGGCGAGTTATGGCTTTATATACAGATGGCGAATTTTCTGGTATGAAAATGCAACAACTTGATCCGATGACCCTACAAGCTCCGCCCCTATCGGCCAGGATGACGTCAAGGACAAGACGATTTTGAAGCACAACAATCCGCATAGCAGACTGCTCTTCTGTTAAATTGCCTAAGGCGGAAATAGTTTCGTTCACTACTGCTTCAAGGGTTCTGGTTAATCTACGTATCAGCTTACTATTGGTAACGGTACCTATATAGGGGAAGAGACCTTTATTGAAATCTGTGTATTTTTCCCATGCGGTCTCAGTGTAATCGACTATTGGGAGATCTCTCCTTTCTCTATTGTGTACTAAATGAGTGTTTCTGTGATAATCAGGAGGAGCTAGGAAAACAGGTGGCAAAAGGAATCCGATGTAGCAGGTACCATCCCAATCTAGTGGCAAACGTATGTATGCCGTCTGACCACATATGAAGTAGGAATGGCGAGAAGCTCTAAATGTAGACTTGCCTTGATCACTAAATTCTATTACAATGGTGCATCTACTATGGCCCATATGTATGGAACCATTCTTTCTTACACATAATTCACCTTTAACTGGAAATACTGACATGGCGGGCAAAATTGGAGTGGCTTCGGATTCGACATTCAGGATCATGAGATTAAGCGTAAAATTACCTAATCCATATACTTCATTTTCTAGATCAGTTCCTGTTCTTTTGGGAAGTCCCTCCTTGTTAGGGTAGCAGACTTTAAGTAAAACTAAGTTCAAATTTCCCCATACCCAGTTATTCTGGTAAACTGCAGAATTTGAATCTAGGGAATTAATTAAACTAAACCATGCTCCACAAGATCCATTGTGTGTGAACGGGTATGGAAAGAGAGGTAGAATTCCTTTATAGTTCTGATAGGGAGGGAGTCGGCCACATATCCAACAATTTGTAGCATTGCTAACCTGATGGGAATGATGTAACATACTAATAAACGTGTTATTGCGCAGCGCAAATCTATAAGACAACTCATGTGGAGGTAATTCACTAAAAGAATGTTCAGCAGTAACATTATAAACATGTCTAGAAATAGGATAATATATGTGCAACAATATACTTGCAGTAATTATTAAAAGACTTAAGAAAAACAGAATTAATTACGTCACTGTGCAATGACTACGCAGTGATTTACAGTACGCATGTCGTTTCAACTTTATCCTTCTGTTTCTTTCTCTATACAGGTCTAAGCGATACATGTCAGAGACAAATTCGACCGATTCACCTTGGAGAGGACTTAAACAATCAAATTGCCTGACTTGTTAGACCTAAGTTTTAGTTTATATAGTTCATGGTTATTCAGTTCAACCAAAGGAAGTTTAGAGTCAATCGGTGAAGACACGCAAGGTGTGTCGTTTACGTCTGACGGTAGTCCATGAAATTTCTTGATATGACTTGAATGTATCCAGCCTTTTCGACCTTCGATCTTCACGGCTGTCCTCGTCGTTAACAATACGAGTTGAGGCGACTTCCACCTAGGATCCAGCTGAGACTTTCGGTCAAAGTTCCTCACTAAAACTAAATCCCCTGGAATTACGTCATGGGGTTTCACCTCGGTGTTGTCGGGAAAGGCTGCAGCTACCTGTGAACGACAAGATTGTAGTGCAGACATCAAGGAAGCCAAGTAATCTGTCAGCATATTACAGTCAATATCAGTTATTTTGCGTGGTATAGGCGTCCCCCACATATTTGGTGGTCTACCGAAGATCACCTCATAAGGGGATAGCCCTGTTCGAGAGTGTGCTACCATTCTCATGTAAAAGAGTGCAACGGGTAAGGCTACTACCCAGTCGACACCTTTCTCTCTACAAATTTTGGACAATCTAATTTTCAGAGTCTGATTATGGCGTTCCACGAGACCTGCTGCCTCGGGGTGTCGGACACAGTGAAATTTCCACTGATAGCCTAACAAAAGTGAAACGTGTTTCATTAATTCGGATGAGAACGGCTGGCCGTTATCTGAGTAGACAGCACGTGGTAAACCGTACCGTGGGAAGAATTCTCGAACTAACTGTTTGGCAGTAGTCGGGGCAGTGTAATCTGAAACCGGGTATGCCTCTGTCCAACGGGAAAGAGCACAGACAACTACGAGAACGTATTTGAATCCTCGACATCGTTCCATCTGGATATAATCCATCTGGAGGACTTCAAAAGGGTGATCAGGAGGCTGAAATCCACCCTGTTCTACGGGAATGCTTTTTCCTGGGTTAAACTGACAACAGATCATACAGGTACGAACCTTTTGTTTAGCTGCTGCTCGTAAATGTTTGTTGAACCAAATGTGTTGAATGCTGTCTAGCATAGCTTTTTCTCCTAGATGTGCTGGACTATGTACAGTGTTAATAACGACTTGGACCATTGAATCAGGAAGGAACCATACAGATTTTTCCTTCGTTATCCATCCTTGATCCGTTTGGATCCCTCCTAACTCAGTCCATTTCTTTATTTCGTCTGGTGTAGCATGTGTCTGTATGTCGATTACGTCAAGAGCGGGATCCTTAACCGTCATGCAATATGTGGGTGTCGGGACTATTGTCTTTGTCATGTCGGATGTTTGAGTTTGAGCAGTCTGTTTAGCTGTTCTGTCAGCTAGATCATTGCCTTGAGAAATGATATCAGTAACTTTCGTATGGGCTTTACATTTCATAATTGATATTGCAGTGGGTAGATGTATTGCATCTAATAAGGCATGAATGAGGGGTCCGTGCTGAATGTGGGCACCGTGAGAAGTTAAATAACCTCTCTCTCGCCACAGCACGCCGAAGTCATGTACAACTCCGAATGCATAACGTGAATCAGTGTATATGTTGACTTTTTTATTTGTGGCTTGAATACAGGCTTGTGTCAGAGCGATGAGCTCTGCTGCTTGAGCGGACAAGGTATTTATGCAATTTGTTTCAACGATTTCAGTGTCTGTTGTGACTGCGTAAGCGGCCACCAGCTCTCCTGTACCTGTTCTCATACATGAACCATCTACATACAACGTCAGGTCTGGGTCTGACAATGGGACGTCTGTCAAATCTTGTCTGGGTTTCGTCGTGATAGTGATAACTTCAATACAATCATGTGCTAGTGGGTCTGTTCCATTTATAGGTAACAGTGTGGCAGGATTCAATGTACTACAACGTCTGATTTCTATATGTGGCTGAAACAATGTTAATTCGTAACCAGTAAGTCGTGCTATAGTCAAGTGTTGTGTTTGTGTGCGGTTCAAGAGAACCTCTACTGCATGTGGTACTTGTACTGTCAATGGATGTCCTAATACTATGGCATCGCTTTGTCTGATTGCTAAAGCTGTTGCTGCCACTGATTTCAGGCACGCAGGCAAAGCCTGAGCTACGGGATCTAATGTACTAGAAAAATAAGCACATGGTTTGTGTGATCCTGCTTGTTCCTGTGTGAGTACTGACAAGGCAGTACCTTCGCGTTCTGTAACGAAGAGTGTAAACTGTTTATTGTAACATGGTGTTGCTAAAACAGGTGCTTGGCATAAGGCTTTCTTTAGGCTTTCAAAAGCTTGTGTATGTTCCTGAGTCCAAGGGAGAACAGTCGATGTGGCTGCCTCCTGTGTTGTCAATTGAATAAGTGGTTTTGCTAGAAATGCATACTGAGGGATCCACTGCCTACAATATGAAGTGAGGCCTATGAAAGCCCGCACCTCCTTTTGTGTCTTGGGTACTGGCATATTAGCAATTAGCTGGATGCGATCTGGTGTAAGCTGCCTTCCCTCCTTGGACAGCGAGTGACCAAGGTAAACAACTCGCTGGACACAGAATTGCAGCTTAGAAGGGGACACCTTGTGCCCCTTTTCGGCCAAAAATTGTAAAACCGTCAGTGAGGCTTTTTCACATTCAGGTTCGCTTCTAGCGGTGATCAGCAGATCATCGACATATTGAAGCAGGGCAGTGTTGACTGGCATGTGGATACTGTCGAGTTCTCGTTTCAGTGCTTGGCTATAGATGCTGGGGCTTTCTGTGAAACCTTGAGGTGCGCGTGTGAATTTGAAGCTACGTCCATTTAAACTAAATCCGAACAAGTATTGGCTTTCCGGATCTATTGGGACGCTGAAAAAGGCATTCTTAAGATCAATTACAGTAAAGAATGTTGCTTCGGAATCAATGGCTGTCAGTAATGAAGAAATGTCTGGGACTACGGGGTATTGTGGTACTATGCATTTATTTAATTCGCGCAGACCAATAACCAATCGATATACTGGCGGGGCTGTTGGATCGGTTCGTTTAAGAATCGGAATTATCGGTGAATTACATACATTGGAGTCAGTTTCCACAACCACTCCTTGGGTAATAAGCTCGTCAATGATTTGTAGTAAAGCCACTACAGCATCTGGGGGTAACTTGTATTGTCGCATTCGTGGAAGTACCACTCCTGCCTTTAGTGTGACTCGATATGGTGTAATGTTCATGCAACCAACATCTGTAGGGCCTTGTGCCCATAAATGCGTCGGTAAAGTCTGCAGTCGGTGATCCATGTCTCGGGACACGTAGTGCCCTTTGAAATCTCGTAAGAACAATCTTACTCCTTCTGGAGAACAACATATAATAGCTCCTAGAGCTTTCAAAGTTTTTATGCCTAACAAGTTTTCTGGACATGATTTAGTAAGTAATAAATCTGTAGTTCGTGTCAAGGGACCGATCGTAAGTGGAAGAGGCTGTGTTACTTCGTTAATGATAGGTTTTCCTGAAAAGCCAAGGGAAATATTCTGTGTGCCTGAGAGGGGTGCCCCTGGAACTTCACTACGTTTTATTGTTGTTCGGCTTGCCCCTGTATCAAGTAAGAATTTTCTATCTTGACCTAATAGTTCACTGTGTACATAAGGTCCTTCTTGATCTACAGGGACCTCAATAAGGGGTAAGCCAACTTCCCTCTCTAGGCTGTTTCATGAGTATTGTTGATAATCAGGATAGTCATACTGTGCGGTCTGATACATCTGTCGGGTCGTTGTTTTTGTGGCAGCAATAGGCTGCGGTGGTGGAACTGGCATAGACTGTTGCGGAGCTGGCATGGACTGTGCATGCTGCGGGGCTCCTTGTTGGTTCTGATCCTGTCTAATTGGTCGTGGTCTTTCTTTTGCGTTACCTATGGCAATATTATGTTTTAAAACTGGACAATCGTGTACATAATGACCTGGCTGTTTACAATAGTTGCATGTCCCTTTTACAGGACCTGTTGAAACACTGGACTGTGTTATACCCTTCTTATGACCGTCGGCTGGCACTGTCTGGGAAACTAGCATTTTCATTTTCGTGTCTTTCATGCGTCTATGTTCATGTTCTTGTTCTTCTCTAATCCTATTGTGATGGTACTGTAGCATTTGTAACATTTGTGATGGAGTGTTACCTTGCCAGGTACTCTCGAACTTCAATATTCTATTCTTAACTTGGGGCAAGGCATTTTCAACTAACTTTGTCACAAACAGATGTGGATACAACTCGCTACTTGCTTTTATTCCACTATTTATACCAAAACATTTCTCAAATCGGGAATAGAAATCACTAGTGTCTTCATCTGATTTTTGTTTACAGGCTGAGATTGCACCCCAGTCTTCCTTTTTCGTAGTTAATAATCGTGGCAATACCTGTACTAGTAGACCTGGTAGTGCTTTGGTCTTGTCCCCGAGCCCTGAACCTGGACCTCGAGCTTTTTCTTCGTTTTCTAATGCTGTCCAATCTATCTTCTGGTCTCCCACCTCCCAATCCTTTTCCTGAGTTTTTCGTAAATGCCCGCAGGCATTAATACCTTCAATATTGTCATAATGTCGGGGTAGGTATATTCTCCCATGAGTAACATATCTTTAATTTCACGGTGGAAACCCGCTGGGTCTTTGTCATGACTGGGTACCACTTTCTTCATTTCTAATAGTTCTATTTTGGATATGGGTATGTATACAAACACACGTTTAAACTCATTGTCATCACCTTTTATCGGGTGCACTTCGCGTAAGGGATTCTGTCTATCCATGTAATACGTCGTTCTTTCCTTGATGGGCAGTGAGACATGTTCAGGACATACAAAAAGGCTGTACTGCCTTCTAGATTCTAGTATTTCTCTAATTAACTTAGTACCGGAACCTCTCCATTTATTCGTTAGTAATTCAGTCAATATATCAGGTAAGGGGCCAGGATCGGAGTGTTGGCTTTTATATAATATAAGGAGTTGTTGAATCATATAGATACCAGCTAAACGCTGTTCATCTGGGGTGAGGTTCAAAAACGTATGCGCTAGTGTATCATCACCATATTTTCCAGGACTATCAACCCAGTGAACGGCTGACCTGGCTAATTCTTGTTCGTCCATAGAATCGAGTATATGATAACCCCTTCGTTCTCGGAGTAATTTGTCTGCGGCTTGGAACGAATGTTCGGGGGACCTTGTATTTATTATAGGAGTTTGGAATTTTCTGTTATTATCTGGACGTATCGGACATATCGGATCAGTAAAGCATCTAGTATTATTGCAAGATCTTCCTCTACCTACATAGGCCATGGTTTCTAACTGTCCTGTGGGCAGTTCTAATTCTTCCTCTTCCTCGGTTTGTTCAGGTTCGTCTACTGCTAATCTTTCTTCGTGTATTCGTTCTATTTCTTTGCGGATCTTTCGGCTCATAGCTACTATACATGATCGTTTATCGTGTCTCCCCTCTGATATATTTTTACCCCAAGTGGTAAGAATTTGCATTTCTTCCGGACTTACCCCTGGTTGATCTTGATTTCTGATCACACAGTTTATGAGGAAACGTAACAGTTCCCCCTGTATTTCCACTTTTTGGTACTCCATGGCTCTATTAATACTCTCAGGGTCTCGCCCTGACTGAACAAAATGATATATATTTTCTAAATGTGCAGTCATTCCTGGTAGCTTCCCTAAGTATATTGCAGCTCGTCGGATACCTAATGATGCCAGCATCATTTCGTCCCCTTTTCCGGGCACAGGGTCATATCTACAATCTATTAGAAGTTCCTTGAGCGTGTTGGGAGTTACTAGTTTGGGTGTACGTTGGTGGGCTAATTCTTGGAAGGAAAGTTTATTTGTTCTGGGTGGCGTAGAAAAAATGCTTGATGTACCTCCGGTAGCACCACCTGGGGTGCTGGATGTGAAAGGATTCGTTGAACGGGATATAGCAACCATTGGTGTGGATGCGGATGTAGAAACAGATGTGCTTGCCGGAACTTGTGTCGGGGTTTGCTGTTGCAGAGGTACAGACGGAGGAGGGTCTTGGCGTTGAACCCCCTCGGCAGACGGTCTATGTGGCGCAGCATTAGCATACTCGGGAGCTGCGTCGTCTAAATAAGAGGAAAGAAAAACATCTTCTGCGGATCTGGGATGCCCTTTGGGATGTACTTTTATCGGAAACAATGGGGGTGGCAAGTCTTTTGGTATTTCCGGAGTAGCCTTAGGTAATCCTTCGGCCAGAAGAGGATACATACCATTCACAAGGGCATTTCTTTGTCTGTCTGTTTGTTCTGACTTTACTCGAGTACCTTCTTCAATTAATACACTTTCTCGAACTTTATTTGAATTCTCCTTACTTTTCTCTTCCTGTCTGAGCGCTTTCTCTGTGCGTCTATATGATTCTTTACGCCATAATTCAATGGCATCTTTCTGTGACTGTCTAGCTTTCTTTTTCCATAATTCTTCCCCTACTTTCATAATGCAATCTGCATCCCAGGTCCCAGCTGCGGGCCACCTCTGACTTTCTGGTAATTCCTTGGTGTAGTCTACCCATAGATCAAGAAATAATATGGCGTCTAGGCCATGTTTATGATACATGAAGTACCCTGGAGTGTCCCTAGGAGGAATGGGAACAGCTTCTTCGAGTACCCCTTTTCTAGTTGTGATCTGTCTTAATTTCGAAAAGAGCGGCATATTGAGAACTGATCTGATACCTAATTTTGAACACGTTTAATACAACAAAACACAATAATGAACAGTCATTCACACCACAATATGCAGAACGTATTTAAAACATTTTTAACATTTAACATTTTAATGAACAACAATGATGGCCATTTAAGGAACTAGTCACTAAACATAATACTCGATACTAACTAGGTGATTCTGAATTATATACTAGACATACTAGATATACTGCTAAACAGTACAGATACACTGCTGAAACAGTGCAGACCGGATTTGTGTACCCAAACCCGTCTTGACCGGCACAACCTATGTGCACGTCAGAACGCCTCCCCGATAATGGTACTCACCGGGTAGCTCGGAACGGAAGGCCTCGGAACTGAACTGAACTTGAACCGGACTGGACTCGACTCGGAACTTCGGAAACTTCGGAAACTGGTGGGCCTCTGTATACCTCGGATCTTGCTCTCTCAGCTAGGCTCTGGTCGGGATACTTCGCACTTCTCACCGCCTCGTCTGGGTGTTGATCGCAGCCTCAGTTACCCCCGCTCGGCAGGAGGGAGATACAGGACATCCTGTGGGTACGCGTTGTTGTCCGTCCAGCTGTGACAGGAGACCGGGCCTGCAACGCACCGCCGGCGCGTGAGATGAGAAAGTGTCCCTGTTCGTGCGCCATTTATGTGGTAAATAATTTAATTACCGGAACTTAATTTTGATGCGGAAAATCTATAACAATAGCTCAGTAAAATAAGAGGCAGAATCCGTGGTATTAGAGGTTCGGAACGGGCTTTATTCCAGAATCAATTTAAATTGATGAGCTCCATATTCCATCACCACGAAGGTTCAGGAAGTGAAGACCGTACTTTATTGATAAGTAATCATTTTTATACAATAGGCATTACAGTGAAGCAAATGCAGGAGGCGTAACAATTGATAGTAAAGATAAAACATACATGCGTAGCAAAAGTGGGTGTAACTAGGCGTAACTAAAGAACGTCATCAGGTATGATGTCATAATAGGGTGGTTCCATGAAAGAATTTCGCAATGTCAGCAGAAATACTTGGCAGAGATGCGTGCGCAGCAGCATGACGTGTGATTGACGTGCAACTAGGGGGTGAAGGGGACTTGACATTTAGCTCTACATGTGGCGACAGAAGTCTGGAGGGTCAAGTCAACCTAATCCCAAATCATATCTAATATCCTATGTTTAAAGAACTATGTTATCCAAAAGAGAGGTCTCTTAGAGTAGAATCTTATTCTATACTGACTATACTGACTGTGAGTGCGTGTACAAGCGTCTAAGTGTCTACACAATATGCGGGGGCAGAAATCGTCCATAGTAACAGGGCTATGAATTACTGGCATAAAGACAGAGAAGCCGGGCCTTTTGCTCGGTAGCTGGCAGGATGTTTACTTAAACTACTAGACAGGAATGCATTGGGTAGGGAGCGGAGCAGATAATTTCGAAGGTGAAATACAGTTTTTGGCAGGCAACAGGCTGATGTCAGGCACCGTTAGCTGCGCAGAGAATGAGGACAAAGTTCATGGATACAGATGCGAGCTCAGACTGGAGCTTTCAGTGGCAGAAGGCAGGAAAAGGCTTGATGGCAGAATCAGGGCCTACTTGCCTGGACTGTAAAATGGCATAAGTGAACCATATAAAGCCGGTGGCCTTTCGTACTTAGGAATGGAATATCCGGCCCATTCATGGCGGATCTGAAAGAGGACATGTTGGCGGTGGACGCACATGTGTTTGCGTCTTCATAACTGGAACTGGAGGGAACATACAGGTATTTGTGATTTATACATGAAACCGTTGGGGTCCAAGATAGGGGACATAACTGACCAGAAAAATCCATATTTCCACAGTGCGACCATATGGCACCACCATATTGCACCGCACGCTCCCGCAAGGTAATCGCCAGACGTGCACGCGTTGCCATTGCAAGCAATGCAACGCGTGCACGTTTTTGCCCCCAAAGCTGTGCCGATGGCATTAGGTCTCTATGCAGCGCATGCGCGCTGCGTAGGCGAGACCTAAAAAAGGAGTATTTATATGAACACAAAGTAAAATGAAACATAAACAAACAATACTCAAAGTCCCCTAAGCTCAGGGCTGAATAGTTCGGTAAACCCATTAGTAGTCTGAGTCTCCGACTCTTTCAAATGTCAAAAGTGTTCCATCGCCTGAAGCCCTATGCGACAGGACAAGTTCCCTCAGGGACTTCAATACCTGTGATCAGTCTTACCCGCTCCTTTGGGCATCCTTCCCAGTCCAACAAGACCATAATCCATGAGACAGGCCCATGTTAAAATCAGCACCAGGGATCCAGATATCTTTTCAGCTGGAGCACTTAGGGCATGGGGTACACGTCTGTCACGATGAGTGGGATTTTCCATCCTAGCATGGGCATATATATATTTTTAGCCTAGAGCACAGTGCTCACCTGGCAGCTAACCTCAATCCAAAGTTCTTTTTTTTTTTAAAGTTGAAAAAACAGGCTGTTCTGTGCGTGATTACAATTGCCAGTAACCTGATTGCTAAGGGTTGTAAAAGTAAAAAAATTCGTACCGTCCTTTATCTGGCTAGTGTGGAAGAATTTTAATAAGGCCCAGAGTCCCAATTATCTAGCAGCAAGTATAAGGGGCAGCATTAAGAAAAGGACAACAATAAAGGCATGTGAAATATTTGATATCGTACCTGATTTTGGTCTTTCAATTCCTATTTTTAGCTGCATTTGCACAATTGTTATAATTGTATTAATTTTTATATTTAAGATATTGCAAGATGTTGTTTGTTCTGAATTACCTCAAACCCTAATTGCCTCCAGTGGTGTATATTATCTCCAATTGGCGTTTTTGTGGCTAGTATCATCATCAGGTTCTGCAACTGGGTACTCACTTCCCCAGGTGAGTGATGCCTCCAACTGGAGGGAGAGTGTCTGGTAAATAACACTGGTGGGATCTGTACAGATAAAATAGAATTACATTTTTCTCCCAAACCCACAAATGTTAATGTGAAAAGAAGGAATAGGGATTAGGTGAAAAAAAGTGTGTGGCGCCAGTAGGAAGAACTACATATCCTTGGTGTCAACAGGGTGCTCAACATGTTTTGGCCTGTAAATGGATCTAGGGGTCAATGGTTTTCGTCAGGACCTTATGAGTCAGATCCTTTTATCTCTTTAGTACTCCAGTGGGTACCTACATTCCTTTTTTTTGTAACAAATTGTAACTAGGAATATAAGCTTGCAGAGTTTGGAAAAGAAAGAAAAAAAGGAGAACAGAAGAAACTAATAGAGCATGAAGTATAGCATATACATGTTTTTTCTCATACTTTTTTCCAATGGAGCTTCCAACATTCCAATGTTCTAATATAAGGTAGATTTGTGACGGTTGGCCGCTCACTCTGTTTTTACTACTTCCTACAGCAAAGATTTGACTACTGCCTACAGTAACTGGTAAAAATTAATAGGGGTGACTATTTCAAGTATCCATGTATATAGTTTTTAAAACAGACCTAACACCACACTTAATGACAAGTGCATTACAAAGACACAAAAAAAAATCCCGGAACCCCTCATTAGGAAGCATACTGCTAGGTTGAAAAAACAGTTAGACATGGCTGGTTTTCACAGCAAATAAAAAAAGCATTTTTAAAACACGTCACTTTTAGTGGAGATAATAAAACCAATGACGTTCACAACCAGTGAGAGTTATGTAGCAATGGGGCAACCCAATAGGCCACTGGACCCGGGTAAATTGTGGTACAAAAGATAATGCCACAGTGGAGAACAGTCACAATACATAAAGAAAGCCAGAAATGGTCTATGTTATCTAATCAAAGTCGGACACCACCATTAAATCATTCCACCAATGGATGTGATTTTATTTCATCACAATATTGAGGTAAATCAAATCATAAGGTACAATGTATTTCGCATTTAAATATTTTTGAAAAGCAGGTGCACAAAGGGTGGGGTGATAGGTGCATAGGAGGGATTTGTGAAAAGTGACGTGAAAAGGGACGGTAGTGCGCATATATACATCAGCAATCAATAATAACAACCTATCCAGCCAGATGCCTGGCATATACATAAATGACAAATCATAACATAATTGAGTAGATGCAGATATACACTCTCTGTCATCTACGTTTGACAATAAAGCAAAACACTGTTGACGTTTTGACCCCTATATAAAACAGCAAACTTTGCGCCTTGGGGTGGGGTCTTCATCAGGACAGAGATGAGGGAAGGTAGTAGGCACCTATGGACAATAGGATGAGGCTATTGTGGTTGTGCATCAAGAATGAACGTATCAATGGGTCATACTATTTAAGGTAATTTACCAGTAGAAACCAGCGAGAGAACTTCAGGCTGAGGATTTGAAAGCTGAGCCTTGTGGGCTCCTACGAGAGAAAGAGGTGACAAAGACGAAACCACTAGGATCTATATTCCAACTGGCGGAATGTAGAGTATAAAAACAGAGCTTCCTCACAGAAACGTACTCAGAAATTACGCAGATGTTCGTAGTTAGTAATATGCAGGCCAAGGCTGAACAGTAACCTATGGCTAAGGAGAAAGTGTAACCTGTTTCAAACTTTGCAGGCCAACAATATTTCAGTAAGTCAAGGCAAAGCGTGATTTAAATAATATATTATCCTACACAATATTAGGAGTGAGGAGTGACATAACTGCGCATAAACAAGCCAGCAATACAAGCGCTTAGGGTGCCTCCAGTGCACGCCGCATTTGAAAACATAAAATCCAGACCGTAACTGGGACATATGTAAATAACGGTCATTGCGCCTTACTTGTTGACTTCTAGCCGAGGAGAATGAGAAATGCTAAATATGCTTTTAAAAAGTAATGACAGCGCTTTGACTACTTCAGTAAATATTTTCAAAGCATGATTTTGGATATTATTCACCCACAAGATACGTAAGAGTAAATAAATCTGCGGGACTGCGCAAAAACAATTTAATAATAAAGGCGCTTAGAGTGCCTCCAGCACACGCCGCGTCTAAAACCATAAATTCAGGGCATGACAGGGAACTATATTAATTTACGCGAAGTGCGTCTAAATTGTTACATTGTAGCCATGGAAGACTAAGCGCGCGTCTGAAATGTAATGACAGCGCGTATTAAACTGAAACGCTCATTACGCCTCCAAAAGCGGGCCGCTTTTAAAACCCTGCAACTGAAGATAAAAAGAACAATGCCGAAGTAAACATAACTTCACTCACACCGGCCTCGCTGGGACCGAGGGTGGGAAGATACCTGAGGGCTGCTGGGGAAACCGGTGAGACAGCTAACAGCGTGGCCATGTCAGGGACAAAGGTTAAATAGCGGGAGATGGCGTGCACGCTGGGCACGTCCATTGTGAAAGCCGGTGGATTTTACGACCTATTGCCTACCACATTGTGACAAGGGGAAGTCTTACTAAAGCCTCCTTTTTGACCTCACCATGAGGTACTTGCTTCCCTGTCTGCAAAGTGCAGCACACAATTATGAAAGGAGATCATGGGAACACAGAAGTTTTAAAAAACATAATTGCAATAATGTCAGTACTGTGGCCAGAACGCCAATAATAATTTGAGTTCACACACATTTCTAATTTTGAGGGGAGAGAGATGGGATGGTCAAGGTGTTAAAAATATCCCCAATAATGCCAACATTTTATATACATTTCCCAAGTTGGTACATACACTCAGAATAAAATAAAGTAAAGCACCCAGAGATGTATCTCTATTATTCACCAGCATAAAAAGCATCATGTTAACGTTATTATGCTATGCGCGTATTCGATGCTTGTTCGCAGGTATGTCAAAGCCCCAAGATAGTGGCATGTGGGATGTATAACATGATGCTGTCCAGTTCCAGTAACTGGCACACAATCTGGGTCTGCATATCCCTCATAGGATAGGGCATTATTTAAGTCTGACAGAAGTTATCACATTCCTGTTAGTATGTGTATGTTGATGGGTGTTCGAAGATGTATCCTCTAGTCCCCATTCAGTATAGACAGTTGGGCATAAGTTACATCCATTTCGTTAAGGCCATTATGGACAGAGTTGAAACGGTCCATCCACGTACATTCCCGAACATTCAAAATGAAGCTTAAGTCACCACCCCTTACTCCCAGTCTAACTTCTTCAATAACCAACTACTTGATGGATTCTGGAGGATGTTCAAAAGTTTGAAAGTGTTCGACCAGGGATGCCCCTGTTGTTCCGCACCGTATCCTGCTGCAGTGTTGCAGTATACGGGCCTTGATCTTCTAGGTTGTTTGGCCTTTATAAACTTTATCACAAGGACAGAGAATTGCGTAGATTACATTGGATGTGTTGCAGTTGGTGTGGGTTTTGAGATCAGTTGAGCAATTGTTGTGGTTGAACGGTTTTGTTTCAATTGTCAGACCGCAGGCTTTGCAGCTCCCACACTTGTAGTGACCCACTATCAATGGAAGTTGCCACATAGATTGAATAGTTGGTTGATGCGGGGGCTCAAGCAATGACCTGACCACATGGTCTCAAATGTTTTTGCCCTTCCTAAAGCACAAGTTACTACTTGTGTAACGATATATCTGTAAGATACATTAGTTAGTGATAGATTCCTTACCTTAGAATAATCCCCAGGCGTCAGTCTGGATCTGGAAAGTTTTCTGCTTAGCAGTACCCCTGCACGCCAGTAGGTGGCGCCGTGCAGCTCCGCGTCTGTCACTGGCATTGTGCGTGCCGGGACGACGTCACGGAGGCTACTTAGGCGCCACCCATGCTCGCTGACATCAGTTCTGTACACAACTTTCCGCGCCGAAACGCAGAGTCATGCGAGAAATTGACCTTTGGTGCATAAAACTAGGGCCCTAAAAGGGGATGACCTTAACCCTAGTAATCAGTTCGCAGAATGGGGAGGGTCGGGGGGGGCGGTAAGGAATCTATCACTAACTAATGTCTCTTACAGATATAGCGTTACACAAGTAGTAACTTGTGCATCTGAAAGAGACACGTTAGTGATAGATTCCTTACCTTAGAATAGATACCCCAGCAATACCAACCCCGGTGGAGGGTCTGCGAACAAGATTACACAAGAAAATCATGGAGCACAGAACGGCCAAAGAAGCCGTGTCTCTGGACCTGACTGTCAAGGCAGTAGTGCTTGGTAAACGTGTGCAGCGAGGACCACGTAGCTGCCTGACAAATATCCTGCAAGGGGACACCGCGCCCCAAGGCAGTAGTGGCTGCAGTTGCCCTGGTCGAATGGGCACACAGTCCCACAGGAGGCTCCTTCTTGGCCAAGGAGTAACAGGCTTTGATGCACAGAACGACCCACCGGGAGATGGTCCATTTGTGCACCGCCCGACCTCTTTTGGCGCCCACGTAGCCAACAAAGAGCTGATCATCCACCCGGAACTGCTGTGTATGCTGCAGATAGAATTGGAGCGCACGTTTCGGGTCCAGGCGGTGGAGTCGCTCCTCTTCCCTTGAATGATGCGGAGGCGGAAAAAAGGTGGGCAAAGTGATGGTCTGCCCGATGTGGAAGGGCGTGACAACCTTTGGCAAGAAAGAAGGACGTGTCCTCATAACCACCTTGTCCGGATGAACAGAAAGGAAAGGAGGTTTGGAAGAAAGAGCCTGGAGCTCACTCACTCTCCTGGCAGAGGTGATAGCTACCAGGAAAGCCGTCTTGAGAGTAATAAGACGTAAGGGACAGTTATGAAGGGGTTCAAAGGGAGCGCACATCAGAAAAGTCAAGACAAGATTCAAGTCCCAATGAGGCATTATGAAGGGCACAGGTGGGAACGTATGCGTTATGCCCTTAAGAAAACGGTTAACAACCGGGGACTTAAAAAGAGAAGGCTGATCTGGAAGCCGTAGAAAGGCAGAGATGGCCGAAAGATAACCTTTAAGAGTGCCCAAAGCAGAGCCCTGCTGGGCCAAAGACAGAAGGAACAGAAGAACCTCAGAAAGAGGGGCAGAAAGGGGATCCACAGTCTTAGCTGTGCACCGTGCCACAAATCTGTTCCACCTACAGGCGTACACCGTTTTAGTGGAGGGACGCCTGGCTGCCAGGATGACATCACAGACTTCGGGAGGAAGAACGAATGGTGTCAACTGTCGCCGCTCAATCTCCAGGCATGGAGGTGGAGCCTGGACAGGTTCGGGTGGAGGACCGTCCCCTGCTGCTGCGACAGAAGATCCTCCCAAAGAGGCAGACGGATCGGGGAATCGATGCTCATTCTGAGTAGCTCGGGATACCATACTCTTCGAGCCCAGTCCGGAGCCACAAGAATAACTTGGGCCCGGTCGTGCCTGATCTTCTTCAGCACTCTGGGCAGAAGTGGTATAGGCGGAAAGGCGTACAACAGACCGCAGCTCCACTCGAGAGGAAAAGCGTCTCAGAGCGAGTGCCGCCTTGGAAATTCCAACGCGCAGAACTGATGACATTGCTCGTTCTCTTCGGTGGCCAATAGATCTAACAAAGGCTCGCCCCATCGCAGAAAGAGACCTTGTGCCACGTCCAAGGTTAGACGCCACTCGTGATCCACCATGCACCGGCGGCTGAGTTCATCCGCCCTGGTGTACAGAGAACCTGCCAGGTGTTGAACCACCAAGGTAATGCCTTGGTGTCCCAGCAGAGCCTCCTGACAAACGGTCCACGACCCCACCCCGCCCTATTTGTTGCAATACCACATGGCGGTGGTGTTGTCCGTGAACACCTGCACTACACTTCCCCGGACAAAGGGAAGGAATGCTTTCAGTGCAAGCCGGATCGCCCGCAGCTCCAGAAGGTTGATATAGAGCAGGGACTCAGCCGGAGACCAGAGGCCTCTGATCTCCGCCTCTCCCATGTGGCCTCCCCAACCCAGGAGTGACGCATCCGTCACTACTGTGTGCTCCGGTTGGGGAAGGGAGAGGGATCTGCCATTGACCCAATCACGATTTGTGAGCCACCACTGCAATTGCCGTGCAGTGCCCTCCGAGATCTGGACATGATCGGACAGGTTGCCCTGATGCTGTACCCATTGGAACTTCAGGTCCCACTGCAGAGCCCGCATATGCCATCTGGCCTGCGGTACCAGCAGGATGCAGGAGGACATCAGGCCCAGAAGCCGGAGGGTCATCCTGACCGAAAGCCGGGATAGAGGCTGAAAGAGCGGAACCATAGCCTGAATATCCCGGACTCGCTGTTCGGGAGGATAAACCCGAAACAGCGTCGAATCCAGAACCGCTCCGATGAAAGGGAGCTTCTGAGAGGGACACAGGTGCGACTTCGGCACATTGATGGAGAACCCCAGCAGATGCAGGAGGTTGGCCGTAGTCTGGAGGTGGAGACAACTGCCTGGGGCGAACCCGCCTTCAACAGCCAGTCGTCGAGGTAGGGGAAGACAGACACCCCTGACCTGCGCAGATGAGCTGCGACCACCGCCATCACCTTCGTGAACACCTGAGGAGCGCTGGTAAGGCCAAAGGGGAGCACGGCAAACTGAAAATGCTCCTGGCCTACCATGAACCGCAGGTAACGCCAGTGGGCCGGCAGGACGGGAATGTGAAAATAAGCGTCCTGCAAGTCCAACGCTACCATCCAGTCTCCAGGGTCCAGGGCAGACAGGACCTGAGCCAGAGTCAGCATCTTGAACTTCTCCTTCCAGAGGAAGCGATTGACGTCCCAGAGGTCCAAGATGGGTCACAGGACCCCTTGTCCTTCTTGGGGACCAGGAAGTAGTGGGAATATCAACCACTCCCTACTTCCTGATCGGGAACATACTCGATGGCCCCCTTGGCCAGGAGGGCTGTGACTTCCTGATGGAGAAGATCCAAATGATCCCCCGACATGCGGTGGTACCGAGGTGGCATGGCTGGAGGGGAGGACAAAAAGGGGAGCGAATAACCATGGCAGATTATCTGCAGCACCCACTTGTCCAACGTAATCCCGCGCCAGTGGTGGAGGTGGAGGCGAACCCTGCCACCCACTGGCGTGGGGTGCCCCCTGAAGCTCGGATTAGGAAGGTTTCGAGGCGGAAGCAGCAGGGGTGGAATTGGACTGCCCCGCACGCTGGTTACCTGACCCGCCCCTACGGAACCCACGTCCGCGGCCTCGCTGAGGCTGGTTCTGCACAGGCTTGCTGGAAGAGCGCGCCTGGGTACCCCTGCCCTGGCCACGAAAGGAACGAAACCCCGTCGTGGCAGGAGTTTGAGGAAAGACCCAAAGACTTGGCCTTGGCACGAGAGTCTTTAAAGTGCTCCAGGGCATTGTCAGCCTTATCACGAAAGAGGCGGGAGCCATCGAAGGGCATGTCCATGAGCAAGCTCTGGACATCGGGTGAGAAGCCAGTGGATCGCAACCAGCCGTGGCGCCGCAATGCCACCGTCATGGAAATCGCCCTGCCCAACAAATCAGCGGTGTCCAAACCACACCTGATGGCAAACTTCGCCGCATCCTTGCCCTCCGCAATTGCTTGGGAAAGGACAGCTTGGACCTCCTCAGAGCACTGAGGCAGAACCCCCACCACCGAATCCCACACTGCATGGGAGTAACGGCCCAATAAACAGGCGGTATTAACCAATCTCAACCCCAAACTGGCTGAGGAGAACAACCTCTTGTCATTTTGGTCCAGCCTCTTAGAGTCCTTATCCGGCGGAGCCAAGGGAAAGGCACTCTGCGATGTCGAGCCCTGAATGACCAGGCTCTCAGGCGTGGGGTGAGTGGTCAAGAAGGCGGGATCATCAGGCCGCAACCAAGTACCCAAGAGGACTTCGGTAATGGCCTCATTGAAAGGGAGCAGCAGCTCCGACGACGTAGATGCCGTCTGAAGCACCTCTGTAAGGAGGTTGGTCTTAAGAGCCACCATAGGGAGGTCGAGGTGGAGAGTCTCCACGGCTCAACGCAGCACCATAGTGTAGGAAGCGCCCTC
The DNA here is from genome assembly GCF_964204655.1 of Triturus cristatus. NCBI lineage: Eukaryota > Metazoa > Chordata > Amphibia > Caudata > Salamandridae > Triturus > Triturus cristatus. The sequence continues at coordinate 803,424,327 of NC_140592.1, read as the reverse complement.
CTTCATAGTAGGCAGAGGCGAGGCAAACCCCGGGTCAGAAGACACATCAAGTTCACCAGCATCGTGAAGGTCATCTACCCAATCCTGCTCGGAGCCACACTGCCGCGCAAGGGGGTCCTCGGAGCCGTCCCAGTCCTCATCCAGCTCCGGGGTAGAAGGAGCCGGTCGTGGTGGCAGGACGGGAGCCGGAGAGGGGGCCAGCGGCACCGGGAGTGGCGCCAGGAGCGGCGCCAGCCGGGGCCAAACCGGAGCCCCATTCCAATGAGGATCCAAGGTCGGAATTAAATGGTCCGAGAACCTAGGCAGCGGCGGGATAAACGGCATCCAGTGCGGTGCCTGTGGCGGAGCCAGGTGCGGCGCCTGGGCAGCGCAGATGATCAATTTGGTAGATGGCATGCCTTTTGAACCTGAATCCCAAATTCTGGTTACAATGAATATCATATCGTTGTATACGAAAAGAGTTCATCTTACAGTTGTTGGAAATAGCTATGACACAAAACTTCTTCTACTTCCAGGGGGACCATTTTGTGCAGACCAGAGGAGTTGCCATGGGGGCTAGCTTAGCCCCTGATCTGGCAATCTTGTACATGGACAATTTTGAAGAACAGTTCGTCTACAACAATCTGAACCCCTTTAAACACCAGGTTACATACTGGAAGCGCTATATAGATGATGTCTTCATGATCTGGACTGGAAGTGACTCCGAACTCCTCTCTTTCTTTGGCTGGCTGAATGAAAGGTCTACTGACATCCAGTTTACCATTCACATGGATAAATGGACCATCGATTTTCTGGACATATCAATTAAAGCTGCCAACCACTGTCTGTACACCACTCTCTACCGGAAACCTACATAAAGGAACACTCTATTATGATATGGCATCCACCATCCACGGGGACTATACGATAACCTGCCCTTCAGGCAATTCCTGAGGATTAGAAGGAACTACACACAAAAAAAAGATTTCTTCACGGAGTCTGACGACCTCATTAACACTGGTAGAACGAGGATACCCCAAGCAAATGGTCAAGGGGCCAGAAAAAGGGTCTGGCACAACCCAAGGGAATCACTCCTTACACCTAAAGAACGTCTCAATGACCATATGGACAGGTTGATCCTTGTGACAACTTTTAATACAAGGAGTAATGAAATCAGGCAAATTGTTAACAAACATAGGCCACTGGTGGCAGACGATTTGCTGTTACCAATCCCCCCAATGCACTCTTTTAAGAAGGGCAAAAACATTTGAGACCATGTGGTCAGGTCATTCCTTGAGCCCCCGCCTCAACCAACCATTCAATCTATGTGGCAGCTTCCGTCGATAGTGGGTCACTACAAGTGTGGGAGCTGCAAAGTCTGAGATCTGACAATTGAAACAAAACAGTTCAACCACAATTGCTCAACGGATTTCAAAACCCACACCAACTGCAACACATCCAATGTAATCTACGCAATTCTCTGTCCTTGCGATTAAGCTATTGGAACTGGAGAGCGTCATGTTATACATCCCATATGCCACTATCTTGGGGCTTTGACATACCTGCGAACAAGCATCGAATACGCGCATAGCATGATAACGTTTACATGATGCTTTTTATGCTGGTGAATAATAGGGATTCATTCCTGTGTGCTTTATTTTATTTTATTCTGGGTGTATGTACCAACTTGGGAAATGTATATAAAATGTTGGCATTATTGGGGATATTTTTAACATCTTGACCATCCCATCTCTCTCCCCTTTTCCATAATTAGAAATGTGTGTGTACTCAAATTATAATTGGCGCTCTGGCCACAGTACTAACATTATTGCAATTATGTTTTTTGAAACTTCTGTGTTCCCATGATCTCCTTTCAAAACTGTGCGCTGCACTTTCCAGACAGGAAAGCAAGCATGTCATGGTGAGGGCAAAAAGGAGGCTTTAGTAAGACTTTCTCTTGTCACAATGTGGTAGGCAATAGGTCATAAAATCCACCGGCTTTCACAACGGACGTGCCCAGCGTGCACGCCGTCTCCCGCCATTTAACCTTTGTCCCTGACATGGCCACGTTGTTAGCTGTCTCACCGGTTTCCCCAGCAGCCCTCAGGTATGTTCGCACCCTCGGTCCCAGCGAGGCCGGTGTGAGTGGAGTTATGTTTACTTCGGCCTTGTTCTGTTTATCTTCAGTTGCAGGGTTTTAAAACTGGCCTGATTTGGCAGGCGTAATGATCGTTTCACTTTAATACGCGCTGTCATTACATTTCAGATGCGTATTTAGTTTTTCGTGGCTACAAGGTAACAACTTAGACGCACTTCACGTAAATTAGCATAGTTCCCAGTCACTGCCTGAATTTATGGTTTTAGACGCGGCGTGTGCTGGAAGCACTCTGAGCACCTTTATTATTAAATTGTTTTTGCGCAGTCCCGCAGATTTTTTCACTCTTACATATCTTGTGGGTAAATAATATCCAAAATCATGCTTTGAAAATATTTACTGAAGTAGTCAACGCGCTGTCATTACTTTTTAGACACGCGTTTAGCAATTTCATTCTCCTCGGCTAGAAGACAACAAGTAAGGCGCAATGAGCATTATTAAAGCACACACAAGGAGATGATGGACGGAGCGCTGAAACTTTTCAGACACTCACCCCCAGTCACAGATCTGGGTTTAATCCATCATCATTCTTTAGCTCACTTCTCCACCTCAGTTCAGACCCAGCCTTATGCAAATCAGTCTTCACCCTGTGCCTCATGGGAACAGTCCAGCCCAAACTGCAAAGCCAGGTCTTCGCTGAACCGGAAATAAGCATCCTGGAACCGGTTTCTGGGTAACACCCTTCATCAGCCAAGCTTATTTACATATTTCCCAGTCACAGTCTGGATTTATGTTTTTAAATGAGGCGTGCACTGGAGGCACCCTAAGCGCTTGTATTGCTGGATTGTTTATGCTCAGTTAGGTCACTCTTCACTCCTAATATCGTGTAGGACATTATATTATATAAATCACACTTTGCCTTGACTTACTGAAATATTGGTGGCCTGCACAGTTTGACAAAGGTTACACTTTCTCTTTAGCCATAGGTGACTGATCAGCCTTGGCCTGCTTATCACTAACTACGAACATCTGCAAAATTTCTGAGTACGTTTCTGTGAGCTTCTGCTCTGTTTTTATGCTCCACATTCTGCCAGTTGGAATATAAAATCCTAGTGGTTTCGTCTTTGTCACCTCTTTCTCTCATAGGAGCACACAAGGCCCAGCTTTCAAATCCTCAGCCTGAAGTTCCCTCGCTGGTTTCTACTGATAAATTACCTTAAATAGTATGACCCATTGATACGTTCATTCTTGACGCACAATCACATTAACCTCATCCTATTGTCCATAGGTGCCTACTACCTTCCCTCACCTTGGTCCTGATGAAGACCCCACCCCCTAGGCGCAAAGTTTGCTGTTTTATATAGGGGTCAAAACGTCGACAGTGTTTTGCTTTATTGTCAAACATAGATGACAGCGAGTGTATATCTGCATCTACTCAATTATGTTATGATTTGTCATTTATGTATATGCCATATCTGGCTGGATAGGTTGTTATTATTGATTGCTGATGTATATATGCACACTACCGTCCCTTTTCACTTCACTTTTCACAAATCCCTCCCATGCACCTATCACCCCACCCTTTGTGCACCTGCCTTTCAAAAATATTTAAATGTGAAATACCTTGTACCTTATGATTTGATTTACCTCAATATTGTGATGAAATAAAATCACATCCATTGATGGAATGATTTAATGGTGGAGTCCGACTTTTATTAGATAACATAGACCATTTCTGTCTTTCTTTATGTATTGTGACTGTTCTCCACTGTTCACAACCAGTGGTTCTTTCTTTTCAAAATATTGTATTTTTCTATTCAGAATAGAAACAGAAACACCCCCTTCACCCACATGGCTTTGTGGGGTGTAATACTATAAATCCTACACTATCTAGATGAAACATGCATGCAGTAATCGTCATTGGGGAACTAATGAAATACACAAGTATGAGAAAAAATATGTATACGTTTTACTTCATACTCTTCCCAGTTCTTGTGTTTTTCTCCTTTTTAGGTCTCGCGAGCCAAAGGCTCGAAGAGACATTTTATATGTGGGATTTTCAAAGTGCTACCCACACTTTTGGCTGGCCTAAACCTTGAGTGCACGAGATCACATGCACGTGCACAGCTGCTCCTCTGCTAATTGCATTCCCCCTCCCTTCTCACCCAGTCCTTTGATGATCTGCTCGATTACTTTCACTTTCACCGCTTTGACCATTGCATTCCCCCCTCCCTTCTCACCCAGCCCTTTGATGCTCTGCTCGCATCTCCCTCCTCCCAGGGCGTGAAGGGAGACAGAGACATCCTCCTTAATTGCTGTTTCCCCTCTGAGCCGAGAACACATCGGGTCCTGTGGACACATTATTGATCAGCTCCAAACTCCGATACATTGCTCTCAAGTGACCATCTGTCAGAGGAAACAAGCAGCAGGCACTTAAATGACCTCTATACATAATTATGCTTTATTATATGCCACATAATTTTACACCACTCAATGCAACACAATTCCACGCCATGCTACACAATTCTATGTCACATAATTCTACTCCACATCACATAATGCCACTCCACATCATGCCACATAATTTGACAGAACACCACATAATTCAACAAAGTGTAACATAATTCCACTCCTCCCTACATGACTCCACTCCACACAATGGCATTCCACATCACACAATTGCACTCCAAGTTACACATCTGCCCTTCATGCCACACAATTGCTCTCCATGCTGCACAATTCCATGTCTCACAATTCGACTCCACACCACATAATCCCACGCAACCAAGTTCCACGCAACGTAATTCAACTCCACACCACATAATTTCATGCCATATATTACCCCTCCAAGTCACATAATTCCACTCCACCTATTTTCAATCCACTCCATACCACATCATTTCACCCCATGCCACATAATTCCACACCACTCAAGGCCTCGCAGTTCCATGCAACACAATTCCACATCTCATAATTCCACTCATGCCACAAATTTCCACTCACACAATTCCATGCCACATAATTCTACTCCATACCACATAATTCCACTTCAGTGCACAACATATAATTCCACATCATGCCACATACTATGCCACATAATTTCACTCCCTACAACATAATTCCACTCTGTGCCACATAATGCCTCTTCCCTTTCATGCCACATAATTCAGATCAACATATTTCCACTCAACTCAATTCCTTGCCATGCGACACAATTGCACATCACATAAATCCATGCCACATAATTCTACTATATGCCACACACTTTCACTCCACACCACATAATTCCACACCACGTCACATAATTCCACTCCACATCACTTAATCCCACTCCACACAATTGCACTCCATGTCACACAGTGGCACTCCTCACAATTCCATGACTCAAAATTTCACTCCATGGCACACAATTGCACGCCATACAATTTCACACCACACAATTCCATGCCAAAAAATTCTGCCCCACTTAAAGCCAATCCATGGCATGTAATGCCATGCCACACAATTCAAATCAACATAATTCGCCTCCATGCCACATAATTCCACGGCACGTAATTCCACTCAACACCACACAATTCATTACCATGTCACATAATTCCACTCCATGCTATATGATTTCCACTCCACTCAGTGACACTCCATGTCACCCAATTGCACTCCACATCACACAATTGCATTTCACGCCACACAATTCCACGTTGCACAATTCCACTCCAGTCAACACAATTACACTCCATGCAACACAATTCTGAACCACACAATTCAACTCCATGCCACCTAAGTGCACTCCACACTCATATTTCCAATCCAAGCCACATCATTCCACTCCATGTCGCATAATTCCAATCCTCTCAATGCCGCACAATACCATGCCAAACAATTCCATGCAACACAATTCTTCTCCACATAATTTCACGCCACATAATTCTACACTACACCACATAATTCCACTAGTCAAGACCCCACAATTCCATGCCACACAATTCAGCTCCATCCCACATAATTTCACTCCATGCAAGATCACGACTCCACATCATGCTACATAATTCCACTCCATGAGACATAATTCCACTCCATACCACATAATTCCACATTGTACCACACTGTACCACCTAAATTTAATCTCCCCAAACCAACATAATTTCACACCACACAATTCCACACCAGACAATTCCATGCCAGACCATTCCATGTCACATCTCATAATTCTACTCCACGGAGCATAATTCCACTCCTTGCCACCTAATTCTATGCCACACCACTTGATTTCACACCATGTCACATAATTCCACTTCACGGCACTGAATTCCTCTCCACACAATTGCACACCACGTCACATAATTGTAGTTCACGCCACGCAGTAACATGTCTATATCAGTGAATGCAAAATAATTCCACTCCACATAATTCCATGCCACATAAAGTGCTCTCCACTTCTCATAAATCCACACCACATAATTCCATTCCATGGCACACAATTGCATGCCACATAATTCCATACCACATCACATAATTCCACTCCACCCCCATACTTCCTCTCCGCAGAATTGCACTCCATGTCACACAATTGTATACCACGCCACACAATTCCATGTCTCACAATTTCCCTCAACACCCCACAATTCTAGGCCACACCACACAAATCCACACCAATTAATTCCATGCCATACCACATAATTACACTCCATGGAACGTAATTCCATGCCACATAATTCCACTCCACTATTAATGAATCCACTCAATAACATAATTCCACTTAGCTGCACATAATTCAAGTCCACCACATAATTTCATTCCATGCCACATATTTCTACTCCATTCCATGACACATACTTCCATTCCTCTCAACACAATTCCATGCCACACAATTCCATGCCACACAATTCCACTCCACACAATTCCACACCACACCATATAATCCGACTCCACGCCATGCCAACTAATTCCACACCACATCCCTTAATTCCACACCATGCCACATAATTTAACTCCAGGTAACATAATTCATTTCCATACAATTGCAGTCTATGCCACACCACGCCAAAGAATTCCACATCTCACAATTCAGCTCCATGCCACACAGTTCCAAGCCACTCAACATACTTTCATGACACATAATTTCACCCCACACATCATAATTTCACTCTGCATATTTCCACTCTACTTGACAACACGTAATTCTACTCTCCTCTACATTTGCAGAACAAGCATTTGCAATGCAATAGGTCTCGCATTTACGCAAGTTTGAGCTACTCACATTACAAATAACAATGCCTTTTATTTTTGCTTTCTTTTTAAAAACTTAAATAAAAGGCAGTGTCATTTACAATGCCAATAGCTTAAACTCGCGTGAATGCGAGACCTATTGCATTGCAAATGCTTGTTTTCTTTCTTTTCCAAACTCTGCAGGCTAATATACCTACAGTTACGATGGGCTACAAAAAAAAGAATTGAAGGTATGCATTGGAGCACTAAGAAGATAAAGGGCTCAGACTCGTAAGGTCCTAATGAAGGCCATTGACCCCTAGAGGCATTTACCGGCTGAAATATGTTGACCACCCAGCTTGACGCCAAGGATAAGTAGTTCTTCCTACTGGCGCCACATACTGTTTTTAACCTTAGACCTATTCCATCCTTTTTACATTAAAATCGTCTTTGGGCTTAGGAAATAATTGTAATTCTGTTTTCTATGTACGGATCCCACCAGTGAAATTTACCAGACACTATCTCTCCAGTTGGAGGCATCACTCACTTGGGGAAGCGAGTAACCAGGTGGGGAACCAGATGATGATGCCACCCACAAAAAATGTCCCAGTGGAGATAATATACGCCGCTAGAGGGAAGTAGGGTCTGAGGGTTTCCAGGACAACAACTGAGAGACTCTGGTATAAAAATTCAGGTGGTCCACTCTATTTTGATTATATAAGTATGCTCTTTGGGAGCTGAGTGGACCCTGTGAAGCTTGTTTCTCCCCTCTTTGTTTTTGAAGATGTTCTGAATTATTGTCTGAATGGACTTTTGTACTTTTTTGATACTTGGGCGGATCTAAATATTTAGAAAAAGATTCAAACAAATAAATACATTATGCTATGCCCAGGTAGTGCGGTAAAATCAGTTTACCAAAAGTCCTTTGAGAAAACGTATTTAAATGCAGATGGTACTTCAGTTTGTTACTTTGCAAATGTGGTATTGGTAGGTCATATCGAAGAAAGGAGAATGCAAAAGAGCTAGCTAAACTTTGTCATAATCCCTTTCAAGAAACCTTCTCTGTCGAGACTGCACATTTAGACCACACAGTTTTGTACTGATATTTGCACCATCAGACAAGAGCAACTAAAAATTTCACAATTTGTTCAGCCTAATGGTCAGTACAAAATTGTATACGACATGCAGCAAAGATGAAGCAAACCACCGCTAGTGCAATCAATGTACTTCAGTCCAAGAGGTTCATATGTGTTCTAATATTTCTCTTGTCAAAAAGCACTTTTTGGGAAAAAGGGATGGCGAGAGTAGGACTGCTAATTTTATCTAATCAGACTGGAAATACCCAGTGGCCTTTATTGGCCCCATTTTGAATGCTCCTCAATCAGTGAGGCCTGAGTCGATAAACTGGTGCACAGGAAACTACCACATTAGTGGAATATGTGCCTACAACCAGACAAAATTCAGGATCAGTGTTTAAATGGGCAACCAGTCATCCAGGGCAGTCTAGATTTGTGCAGGTAGAGGGAACCGCCACTAATTTTTTTGGGAACAGGATGTATTTTTTATCATCTAACTTTGACTCTGACCAAGAAAAGAAATAGGCAGGAAAAGGAGAAAGGAAGTGGAAAAAAATCTGACAATGGGATGAAAAATAATCTGGAAGAGGGAAATTGGAAACATGTCTCACTCACCATGAAACGCCACACACTCAGGAGCAGGTAATGGGAGTGTTGGATGTGTCCTATGTTTTAAAAATTGCTTAATAGGGGTGATGCCTCAGTCATATGCCACTTCCAGGCAGATGGTCATTAGGTAGAAGTAGAGTGGAGTGTGGGAAGGTACTTTAAGCGGTTTTAACTCTGAGGAGAGGTCATCTGTGGCATCTTAGCTCCTGTCTTGCCACGGTCTGCCAGAGTCATTGGGTGATTTGATCCCACAGCTCCTCTCAGTGGTGGTTTTCCACACTCTGCAGAATGCTAGATTTTTCCCCACACACCCTTTCTAGTTTTTAGGTAGTAGGAGGGGCGTATTTTTAACACATTTGATTTGTGTCCAGCATTAACTGACCTTACATTCTTCCTACATATGGCCTTATATCCCTAAATAGCAAATCCTAAAACACACTTTTTAAGACACTGTACTCACAGCACATAATATTTTACAATTTCTAAATAATGAATCATTATATTCACTATTTAGGAATCTGAACATTTTTTTTTGCACGTGAGGCCCGAATTCTCTAGAAAAGTATTTTAGAGTTTGGCATCCCAGGTACAAGTACCATAACCTAGTATAGCATTGGTTTCTCTTTCATAATTCATCGAATATGAGATCCCAAAAAGGATGAACTTAAAGTGAGCAGATGCGTGCATCATTACGTTTTTTTAACACCAGCTGCAAAACTGTATGTTTACCAACCAAGAAAAGAAAATTCACAATACTACAAAGTCACGTTGTGAATGCTAGACAAGGGTTCGAGAAAATGAAGGACATTAATGCACACAGACCCGTGTTTACTGGTACCAAGACAGGTTTAGTGCACAAGTTTGAAGAAAACAAACAGTCAGTGCTTAATTTGCAAAAAATTATGTGCCAGGGCTCTCGTCAGAAGGCCACTGCACCTTGTGCGACACATTGCCCCTGCCAGTCCTGCCAATGATAGTAACAGGACAAGTACTAACATTCACAAGCCTACAAGTATGACAATTTGGACTATTTCCGCCCCCAAAGCTACAAGAATGGCCTGGGTGGTAGGTAATATTCATTTTAAATGTATATTGAGTTAATAAATAACTGTTGCTGTCGTCGTCTCTATATTAGTCAGACAGCGCCACCTTGTGGCAGACTGTCACAGGTCCTGGTGCTGACAATTAAGTGCTGGTGCTGAGCACCGGAAAGCGCCGTCTCAAATTAAGCACTGCAAACAGTACTGGAAAGTAATTGGATTGCGACCGATCCCAGTTCTTACAGCTATTTCTGGATCAGATCTGGGATTCAGGTGAACCAGGGAAATATGCAAAATTTGCCCTGGTGTCTTTTTCAGACACCTGTAAATAATTCTGCAGCACCCACAAGTTGTCTGCATTCCGTTTGGAGCAGCAACCTGCAAGCAGGGAGGGGGCTTTCTTATTTCCACTGCAAACCAGGCCCAAAATGTAGGCCTTATTTAAGGGGCATACCCCTTATTTTGCTCAAGTATCAGCCTATGTAGGAGATATCTGAAGTCTATTACCAAATGCCAACGCAATCAAAGAAAATAAAGGCATACAGCTTATCACTTCAGAAGTACTTCAAATAAACTATGTCTTGGAGGCAGGCTTTTTTAAATTTGTCCAACACCCTATGTAAGAAATGTGCATGCGCTGTAAGAATGATATATATCTTTGCGTCTGAGTAATTACACAAGCTATGATTTAAATTCTGCCTACTGTTTTTATTTATTTAATTCTTTTACAGCACTACTCACCCCACTGCAGGGTGTCAGAGTGCGTTATATAACACTCAGAGGCACAATTAATCATACAAGTGTGTAAATCAATGTACAGGAAATTTTAACATAAGACATTGAAAGTTATAAGGGGTAGCACTCACATATCGTCCATACTTGTAGACATTACGTTTTAAGGTTGAATGGCCGGGAGAAACACAGTCAGGATATAAAACATGTTTTTCACACATGGAGAGTGAGAGAGTAAACGACACAGTTGCGTTCTCCCGTACTAAACTTTTTTTCACAATGAGCAACTGTTCTAGGAAGAGTGGAAGATAATAATCATCCGTTGTAGTGGAGTAATCTTCCAAAACCCAACTGTCAGGTGGAATATCAAAGATATTGAAGTAAAAGCCTCACTCTCATAATAGTGACATGCTTCATCATAGGCAGTTACTCCACACCCAGAGAAGATGGTACTCTCCGGGCGGACTCAACCAAAGATATAATGGGAGTTCTTAGATAAGTGGGTACTGGTTAAGCAGGGAACCAGATTATAATTATAATACCTGCGAGTATACCCTTAATTGGTCCTTTATTCTTGGGTACTCTTGGTATCATTAAAAACTTCGTGTTGGGGTTATTTTGAATCTAATTTAATTCAAATGTACCCTCAATTTTGTGCCCCGAAAGTGAGGCCTAATGCACTCACCTGTACGTGTTCGTACTCCGACACCAGTAGTTTTTCTACTGGGAGATGCCTACTTGCACCATGCAGTTCTCATGTGTAGGGGTGATATCTTGTAGTCACACATTCGTCAAAGGTAACACCCGCTGTTCCACCTCTCGGGACACATCGTCTGCCGTCGACGAATGTGTGACTACAAGATATCACCCCTACACATGAGAACTGCATGGTGCAAGTAGGCCTCTCCCAGTAGAAAAACTACTGGTGTCGGAGTACGAACACGTACAGGTGTGTGCATTAGGCCTCACTTTCGGGGTGCATGTAACACATGCATTGACACAAGGCAGGGATATATAAAGACAGAACATATTCATCGCCCTGACGAAGGCCCCCAGACCTGATTGGGCTAGTTGTAGGGCCGAAACATGTTGGCACAAAATTGAGGGTACATTTGAATTAAATTAGATTCAAAATAACCCCATCACGAAGTTTTTAACGATACCAAGAGTACCCAAGAATAAAGGACCAATTAAGGGTATACTCGCAGGTATTTTTAATTATAATCTGGTTCCCTGCTTAACCAGTACCCACTTATCTAAGAACTCCCATTATATCTTTGGTTGAGTCCGCCCGGAGAGTACCATCTTCTCTGGGTGTGGAGTAACTGCCTATGATGAAGCATGTCACTATTATGTGAGTGAGGCTTTTACTTCAATATCTTTGATATTCCACCTGACAGTTGGGTTTTGGAAGATTACTCCACTACAACGGATGATTATTATCTTCCACTCTTCCTAGAACAGTTGCTCATTGTGAAAAAAAGGATATAAAACATAACACAGTTATTGTTGTTGCCTGTTCTAACAGAACTTTATTACTTTGCAAAGGAACCCTTCTTCACATTCTTAGAATAACAACAGATTCTAAAAAAGTATCTAAATCATGGGTTTACAGTTTGCATGCAGCTCCTTGATGCTGGTAAATAGATCACTGTGCTATATTACAACAAAAACCTTAGCACACATCCAATTAGTATTTTGTCATGACAGCAGTAGCCACAGTAAGTCAATTAAGTATCACAAAAATGGAAAATAAGTTTATTGTGTTCTTTATTCTTCTCTTTTCTCCTTGTTTTTCAATATGTTAATACAGGTTACAGGCCAACATGTGTTTCGTCGCCAGCAAGGGGATTATCCCGTGACTTTTTCAATGTTACTGTCTCCTGTATTCGGTTTCTTTTTCAAGTGTACTCGAGGACACATGAGGATATACTTACAGGAGATCGCCGATGATACATACAGCAACAGACCAAGATGCGGGATCTGATTGATGGACACACATAGAGACTACTTTACCTACAGACCGTGTGGGTTGGAATTATCACCACACTTGAAAAAGAATCCGAATACAGGAGACAGGAGCCTTGAAAAAGTCTGGCGTGTGACATCGCACGTGGCATCACAGGAAGTGACCTTGAGGAAGTGACATCACAAGCAGTGACTTCAGATATTAAGACCTCACACATGTTTATCAGGTATATCATGACTTCATTTAACCACATTACTAGATTTAAAACATGAGATTTTGCGGCGGGGTTGTGCCAAATATGTGGTGCAATCCCAACGCAATATATGGACCTCAACTAAAACATTTTTTTTTTTTAAAACCCTGTCACAAAGATATTGGCAACAAGGAGAGGCATGGCAGTAGATCTGTTTTGCTTATTTGGTTGCAAAGTCTGCATTTTAAAATATCTTATGGAGTTAAGACACCTGCTTCAGAGATCGTTGTGTACCCAGTAAATCTCAGCGAATAGTACTAATGGTAAGATAACTCTGGAGGTTAACACTTTTGCTGGAGAGATCTGTGCTTTGGATAGTCCTATGTTTGAATCAAAGGAGTGTAGAATGTTAATGTGTCTACTGCAAACCACATCATGTAACACGCGGATGACAGATTTTTAATTTCTGTAGATAAGTGGGATATTGCTTTCAACACAGGGATCCTTTTTGTTACTTGCAGTTCATTAATTGTAATCCTTCTAATACAGCACAGTGGGGCAGATGTATCAAACATTTTTGAGATCACAAAAGGGCAGATTTGCAGATTCTGCTTGTTTGCGAATGCAAAAATTGCTTTTTCGATGCAGCAAAACCTAATTTTGCGATTTGGTAACCTGTTACCGGATTACAAAATGGGTTTGCGATTCGGTATTAGGAAGGGGCGTGTTTAGGGCGTCCCTTCCTGATACCGAATCGCAACGGTATGTATGAATGTTTTGTGACCGCAATTGCGGTCGCAAAACATTCGCATTTTACCACCTACTTCAAGTAGGTGGCAACCCATTCGCAAATGGGAATAAAACTATTTTTAAGAGCAGGCAGTGGTCCCACGGACCACTGCCTGCTCTTAAAAAATTAAAAGAAAACTTTTCATTTTACGTATTGTAAAGCATCTCTTTTTCCTTTAAGGACAACGGGCTGCTTTACAGAAAACAAGATTGTTTTATTGAAAAGGAATCACGGACATGGTGGTCTGCTGATCTCAGCAGGCCACCATCCCCGTGATTTTTGAGATTCCTAGGGGGTCGCAAATTTCGTCATACCTCAATAATATTCATGAGGTAGGTCATTTGCGACCCCTTAGGAATTGCAAAAGGTGTACTATACACCTTCATACATTGCATTTTACGATATCTTAATTGCAAATCATTGTGATTCGCAATTAGGGAATCGCAAAATGCTAGCTACATACATCTGGCCCAGTGAGTTGTATGTGGAAAAGATCATTTGCACTGTATGGTTTATGCAAAATCAATCAAACACAGTTTTAAAAAATATGGACTGCACAGTGAGCTATGAAGGACATGTGACTCCTACACCTTGCAATCCTCACTGTCTTATGTAACACATCTTGTACATTTATTTTACACACTTACAAGACTAATTATCAATGTATAATGTGTATGTTACATAAAGCGCTCTGACATCCTGCATTGGGATGAGTAGCGCTATAAAAGAAATACAATAGTAGTATTTTAATTTTTATTTGAGTGAGCACTGGGCCAGACCAACACATCTGGCATCCTTACATTGAAGACACTTATATATAGGGACTGAACTAAGTCAAATGCATGCCTCTCTTAAGTACCTATGAAGTGATAACAAGCTGTGTGCTTTTGATTCGTCTCCTTTGTACATTCAATTAAGTGTGAGGCTCCAGACTGCCTCCAACCAGGATAGTCGATCAAAAGTAGGCATGATGGCTCCTTAACTCTGGCCTTTATATTTGGCCCAGCTGGAGGTGGAATTCAAAAAAGAAACCTGCTGCCTGCACATTGCTGCTGAGAATGGAAAGCAGACAACATGCAGGTGCTGCTGAACAAGTCCCATGTCTGAAAACGACACCGGGACAAGTTCAGCATCCTTCTATGGGGCCCAATTTGTTGACACGGTGGACGGCGTCCACCCTGCGAATATAATTGGTGGACGCCGTCTACCCGCGTTTACCCCCGACTTGTGCCCTGGTTACATGATGTGCTTTGTAGCAGTCAAATTAACTATCTATGCTACTTTATGAGTCAAAACTGTGACTGGACACACCACAGAACACTTCCAGAACAGGGTTAATCACTTGCATTAGCCTGCCGCTATTATAATCCCCTCAAAATTGATGGGCACACCAAGATCTCTGCAGCAGGTGTCTTAACCCGGTAAGATATCTTAAAACGCATCCTCTTGTGGCCAACTGGATAAGCTAGAACAGATGTATTTTCACCTATCCCTTCTTGCCAATTCCTTTGCAGCAGATTAAAAAATAAATGTAGAAATTGACTGTCAGACTCCTCCCCTCGTGACTCCACCTCCTTTCCTCTTCCACACCCTGACCCCAATTTATGGGTCCTGGGAGTATTTTGTTCCAATTGCAGCACTGCAAACAAATGAGAGCTCCTACTGGTTCATTTCGTAATACAACATGCACTCTTTCTTAAAATAAGCTGGTCCCTTATAACTGTGCTACTACCTGTGAGGGACAAGAGTTCAAACTTTAAAGTACATATTAAGACATCTTGTCAACAATAACGGTGGATAGCGAAAGAGGATTGGGTTACGTGCTTATTGTGACTTTTGCTCCTCACCTGGCAGTCTCGGAGCTGCTGTTCAAGCACCTGCTGCATTTCCGGGTTGCGCCTGCCAGCTGTCAGCGAGGTTTCTGCGCCGTGCAGCCACTTCTCCAGGCCGGTAACCTGCTCCCGGCAGCCATGAAGGATGGCCTGGGGCCGCGGGTCGTCCGGGGCCTTGGTCACAGCACTTTCCTGAAAGCACGTGGGAGGGGATGCGTGTTAGCAGCGTGGCACAGACGCAAACACAAAAACAAAAACATCTCGTCTTCAAATCGCTTTCATTTCCAGTCTACAACACCTGTGCGTACACGAAATACGATTCATGAGAAGAAAAAAAAAAGAACCACGTGACTGCAGGTTTCCAGGTAGCGTCTTTGCAAAGGGACAGGACAAACACAGGAAGTAAACCGGCACAGAGTTCGTTCACTGCCTGTACACTCACTAATCTCAGCACACTAATCTGCAAAATCCTGTTGTGTAATCCAAAAGTAAGCTTTATTGACATTCCCGTCGAAGTTTTAGTTCGTCCCCGGGCTCTTGTCACTAGACAAGCACAATACAGTATATGCATGTTCGTGCAAATTAAGCTCACGCCCCATTTGCACATAGTGCAAAAATAAATCATCTTTCACATAACGTCATTCGATCAGTCACGCTCTATACGTGATACATCGCATGTCTAGACCACGTATGAATTTATGCCAGATATTATAACCACCATATTGAGTTACAGAGCCGTTCACTGACACCACCGAGAATCAGGTATCAGACCGCGTGCTTCCTGCACTTTAAGGTAACTGAAACTATTTTATGTAACATATATTATAAGTTGTTTCCAGAAAATAATGCTATGCTGCATCGTGAAAGGTGCATAGCTTCACACTGCTAATCAACACCTACAGGTTATCCTCATATAGCTGAAAATTGCAATAAAAAAGTATTCGCACTGCAGGGTGGAACTGGCAATTTCTATACCGAAGTGTGACTCTTGTTATGGTTTTACAGGTGTTTCATTTGAGTTGTACATCCCTTAACACAGATGTCTCCACACAGTGGAGGGTGACCTGCTAGGGTGGTCAGAGCCATGTCGCTGGGCCTGGAGCGCCATCTACAGTTAAAAAACAAATTGTTCTAACTGCTTGCTGCCCCTGCTGCTGCTGCTGTGTTAGTTGGGTGACAGGGAAAGGGGTCGGATTGCGCCACCTATAAGACAATTCGGTGCACTCCTGTCCTTCCCATTGCGTCCTTGTGGCAGCCTAGCCTAAACTCAGGCACAAGGGTGCCTGTGTTTCATGCAGGATTGTTTTTGTGCAGGAATAGGCGGCTTCCGGCACAAAATCAATCCTGGGAGGCATACTCCTCTTCCTATGTATGCTGCAGAACGCATGACATGTAGAATGAGGATGAAAAGAGGAGAAATAGAGATATTTCTTCTCGTATGCCTCCTCAGGGAAGGTGTAATATTTTGGCACATCCCTGGGTTTACAAGATACGAGGGAGCTGCGTGAAAAAATACCACAAAATGCCCATGGAACGCCTACCCAGGGCAGAGTAACACAACACAGTGATTTGCGCTGCATTACTCCAGATTTTTGTAGCAACAAAGTGACTTTGCATGGCTTCAAAAATCTGATTTAGAGGTTTGGCGTCACGCATGTGCCACTTTGTGTGGTGCAAATGTGATGCAGGCCTCTCATAAATATGCCCCTAAGCTTTCTGATTGAAAGAACTGAACAGATTTTCAAAACAAGAGAGGAAGATTCCTAGGCTCCTCTAAATTCACCTGCCCCTCCAAATACAGAGGCATCAGTCGAATAAAGTCCAATCACACCTTGATGCCAGAATCAGCAGGTATTCAGAGGAAAGTACTGTATGCTGCTTTCCCACATGTCAACTTGGCCAAGACAGCACGGTGGAGGGAGTGGGGTATGTGTTGTAAAAGCCTACTACTAATAATGAGTCTTTACAAAATACACACACAACTGTTTTTGCTGCTGTGTTAGTTGGGTGACAGGGAAAGGGGTCGGATTGCGCCACCTATAAGACAATTCGGTGCACTCCTGTCCTTCCCATTGCGTCCTTTTGGCAGCCTAGCCTAAACTCAGGCACAAGGGTGCCTGTGTTTCATGCAGGATTGTTTTTGTGCAGGAATAGGCGGCTTCCGGCACAAAATCAATCCTGGGAGGCATACTCCTCTTCCTATGTATGCTGCAGAACGCATGACACGTAGAATGAGGATGAAACGAGGAGAAATAGAGATATTTCTTCTCGTATGCCTCCTCAGGGAAGGTGTAACATTTTGGCACATCCCTGGGTTTACAAGATCCGTGGGAGCTGCGTGAAAAAATACCACAAAATGCCCATGGAACGCCTACCCAGGGCAGAGTAACACAACGCAGTGATTTGCGCTGCATTACTCCAGATTTTTGTAGCAACAAAGTGACTTTGCATGGCTTCAAAAATCTGATTTAGAGGTTTGGCGTCACGCATGTGCCACTTTGTGTGGTGCAAATGTGATGCAGGCCTCTCATAAATATGCCCCTAAGCTTTCTGATTGAAAGAACTGAACAGATTTTCAAAACAAGAGAGGAAGATTCCTAGGCTCCTCTAAATTCACCTGCCCCTCCAAATACAGAGGCATCAGTCGAATAAAGTCCAATCACACCTTGATGCCAGAATCAGCAGGTATTCAGAGGAAAGTACTGTATGCTGCTTTCCCACATGTCAACTTGGCCAAGACAGCACGGTGGAGGGAGTGGGGTATGTGTTGTAAAAGCCTACTACTAATAATGAGTCTTTACAAAATAAACACACAACTGTTTTTGGCACATAATATGTATTACTGTCCAACACAATGAGATTTATTTGATTAAGACGTGAAGGAAAATATTTTATATTAGCCTTATAATAATTCAAACTAGAGTGACGACCTCACTGCGGGTCCACATGGACAGAATTTCCAGTTGTGAACTTTTCACCTACAAATCAATGGTGTTGTGTGTGGTAGTCTAGGGTGTTCAATGGAAACAGATCATGGCTACATCACCTAGAACAGGGGTACTCATAGTACGGCCCGCGGGCCGCCAGCGGCCTGGCAAGCCTTTCTTGGCGGCCCGTGGACC
The DNA here is from genome assembly GCF_964204655.1 of Triturus cristatus. NCBI lineage: Eukaryota > Metazoa > Chordata > Amphibia > Caudata > Salamandridae > Triturus > Triturus cristatus. Next base: position 803,405,685 of record NC_140592.1, on the reverse strand, counting down.
TTGCAGACATCGTACCGGTGTTTGTTTAACAGTGTTAGCAAACACGTGGAGCTGCTGGGGCGCTAAGAGGTGAAATACAACAAAGCCTCGTTATCATGCAAATGGTCTCTTAAAGACCTGTGAAGTACTCGAGTGGGGCTGTGTGTGTGCCCTGGAAGGGAAGCTGCCTCAGCTGGCAGGGGCATAACGCAGCCCCGGCGGTGCGGGGGCCCCCATGCTCCAGGGGCCTCCTCACTCTAAGCGAGGGAGACAGCTGCGCTTGGAAGCAATCCTCTTCAGCTTCACCAAGTCCCCATAAATTAAACTGTACGCGCACACCACGGTGACGGCATCTAAGCCTCAGAGTCTTCCCTCTCATTCTGTCTCGCTCCTCAGTTAGTGAAAACCGAGATTTCAAGACACGGGTATTACCCTCTCTTTCCTCCTTTCGTTTATTTGCTCCCCTGTGAAATGGATCCAAAAAAGAATAACATTTTTGCTGGAAACGAAGTGCAGCCTCCGGGTGGAGAGAAATAAAACATTCCAAATTTGAAAAATAAATAACTAATTAAAGCAAGACAGAGTGGTTGCAAGATGTCCAGATTGATTTATTTACACCTAAACACATTAGTGCCACTTTACAGTGTTTGCCAGTGAAGTGATACTTTTGTTTACTCCTCTCTCTTTGAACAACATAGTTTTTCCGGTGTGGGGAAAGTGCACCTTGCCTGGAGGTACTGAAATACCTGCTTGCAGGGGCGGCTGGTGACATTTGAAAGTGGTGAGGCGTAAAGTTATCATGGTAGTGCACTGAGGCGAGCGAGCGAGCCCTAATAACTCCTTCGAGAAAATTTCGAAAAAAGAGTGGATACATGGAGCATTTTCAAGCAAATTTGAGGAAGCAGGAAGGTTGATAAAGGACTTGCGAAAGTATTATGACAGGATCTGTAATAACATCCTTATATCCATCAACTTTACCCCAACACACACTCAAACTCTTTCAAGTACACACATAAAGCACGAGTCACAAACATTTGTTGAGGCTTAATGACCTATAAACAAAAAAGTATACAGAGACCGCTGCAGCTGCAAGCAGACGTGAAATACTCGATTTACTCACAGAGTGACAAACACAAAACCCGCAGCCAGACATACTGGGCCCGGTGCCACCTTATAAGCACCCCTGGTCACACCTTCCACTTTCTGGGAGCTTCCAGAGTACGAAATCAAGGAGAAATTAAAAAACAAATTGTTTCGGGGTTCTCATAAGTGCTGCATAAGGGGTTAAAATGTTAAAGACATTCTTCTAAATGCTGGTCTGATTTGTAATATCTCTTAGACTGATATCAGTACAGTAGCCATCCCAGTATCTTGGAAAGGAAGACTGTTTTGAGGAAGGCAGTGCCTTCCAATTAGAACTTTTGTGTTATGTTATTTATAGAATATCCCAAATCGTGGAATCCTAATAAACATCAGCCACAATTTGTATTAAAAATGCTTCATAATATGTAATTGACTCATTTCATTTCTGTTCTGATTCAGAATAGCTGATCTATAAATAAAAAACTGCCAACACTTGTTTCACAAAAAGTCAACTTAGGTCTCACTTATTTCTTCTTCAAACATATTGTGTTTCCACCATAAGAGTTATCTGTTCGCGTTCCAGAATAGCTTTAAATTGAGAAATGTATTTGCTTTGAGAACTTTTGCCCGTCCCTGGCCTGTGCTAATACAAGTTATAGGCAATAACTTCTGGCACGAGTCGAGGGGTCATATGCTCTGCAAATGGAAGCCTTATGGTAGAATGCCTAGAAAACATTGCACAACTTATGTATGTTCTAAAAGTTCAAATCCAGGTCTATTGCAAGCTTTTACTTCCCCACTGCATGTATTGTTTATTTTCTCCACACCTGAATACCTATTAGGCTACTTTCAACATTTGTTTTGTTGAGACAAGAATGGCCTCTCAGGAAAGCACGTCTGGCACAGCCTCGTGCCCTTCCCTGCATGTCGATTTAACGTAAACTTTATTTATGTGTACAAATATAATGATGTTTTCCGAGTTGGTTACTTAAACATACTGTCCAACTTGTTTATAAAGGCACAGTGTGGAAAAAACAGAAAGCTTAGGTTTTTATATTCTTAACAAACAATACTCGGTAAAACCATCAAAACGTGGGTTTTGGAATATTGTAGCAAGTCAGACCAGATCTTGCGTTTCACTGAAGCAAAAAGCAACAGCTCTTAATTGGGCACCATCACATGAATTGTCAATATCTGAGCAGACGCTGCAAATAACTGCGTAAAGTTCAAATTAGATAGTACAGGCCAGGGTAAATGTTTATGCGCAATGGGAAAATGCTCATATGCCGTTATAGGTTGCAATGTGATATAATCCCTACTCAAACAAATCAAAAAAACTCAAACTAATTTGCATGCAGTGATTTTACTGGGACCCTCCACGGACAACCACAGATACCCATCGAGAGTCACTAACAATCAGCAGCATCAAAACATGACTTTGAGCTTGGGCACTTTTGAGACCGGCCGGCCTTACTTTGAAGAGGCACGTTGTAGTAGCTTCACTTGCAACTCTGCGCACACTAACAATATCCCGGAGCTTCTTAACGAATGCCTAGCGGCAAGAAACCTATGTCTCTTGCAAAGAGCACTTTAAGCAACGTTCCTCCGTGGAAAGCACCGTCAAAGCAGCAAATGCGGATCGAACACCTGACCGCCTGGTAAATGTGTATCGGTGGTTAGGTATTCACAACTGCACATCGGGACAAAGGGCAGAGTACACAAATAGAGAAACATCAACAAGTGAGAGGGACTCCGAGTCGGGGACTGCAATCAAAACGAAATATTTTCCACCAACACTGCTAATTAAACAGCTGAGTTTATCGCCGGTGGCGAGGTCAGTCGGCCTCCTACACAACACTCCAGGTAGTCATCGTCTCTGTGCGCCGGCCCAGCTCCCTTCGCCGCATAATATCCTGGCCTTAGATAGCACTTCGAAGTGTTATAATTAATTTTAATTAACAAAGCGACAAACTGAAGGCTGAGTTGCCTTAGCTAGGATTCCCACTCCAGAGCTGAAGATCACTGCAGGACCAGGGCCAAGACGTGCGCGCGGCAAAAAATACCAGGGAGAGCGGAGTTAAGGTTCTGGCTTGACTCCAAGGCAGTCGCGGGGGGGGGTCGCGCACGGGGGGGAGAATGAAATATTTAATAAAAAAAAAAGCTCACCTCACAGCCGGTCCACGGGTCCACGCCACCTCGCTCTCAGACCTCTGATCCCCTGGGCGCCTTCACTAACGGTACTGAAGGAGGGGCCTGCCAACCCCTCTCAGCCAATCCTGGCGCTGCCAGCAGCGCCAGGATTGGCTGAGGGCACAGCTTACGCTACGCCCGCCGCCTGCCCATTAGGAGACCGAGGGGCTCCTAATGGGCATGCGCAAGGCAGTAAAAACACAAGTACGCATGACTGGGCACGGAGTAAAAATTAATCTCCATGCCCACTCATGCGCACTTGTGCTGCCTTTCCCTGGCTTGTGACAATGCATGTCAGTTAACATGACACCGGACCGCCCACGGTCCGACGTCATGCTGACTGACATGCATTGTCAGTTAGTTCTCCCCACCCTCGGCGTCTCTGAACTTAAGTAAACTGAGTTCAGAGACACCGATGGAGCTGCGGGCGCGGGCGGGTGCGCGGGGTGGGGGGGGCTACGCCCCAACGCCCCAATGGACGATCCGCACCTGCCTGCTTGATGGGTGAATTGGAAAACAAAATGTGTACAGCGACTGTGTGTTTACGAATGTGGTCTTTTTATACCATACTGCCTATGTTTTGAAAGAATATAAGCAATGGGCACTGAAACGGGTCCCTTCCGGGCTCTGTAGTCATGGCCTTACCTTTTAATGCAAAAGCACTCACTAATTTCAGGATAATGAGTGTAAAAGGAAAAATGACTGGGAGGGAGACGGGGAGACGAAGGGAGACGCAGAGGGAGGGAGAGAGGAGAAGAGGGGTAGAGGGGGAGGGAGGGAGATAGAGAGGGAGGGAGACGGAGAGAGGGAGGGAGAGAGGGAGGGAGACAGGGAGGGAGGGAGACAGAGAGGGGGAGACAGAGAGGGGGAGACAGAGGGAGGGAGAGAGGGAGAGAGAGAGGGGAGAGAGAGGGAGGGAGACAGAGGGGGAGGGAGTCAGAGTGGGGAGGGAGGGAGATAGAGAGATATGTGTATGCCGGGTCCGGTGGCTCAGTGGACAAAGGCGTCCGCTGCAGGGACCTGTGTTCCACCTCATGGTCACAGTTTTTTTTTTGTTGCTCTAGCCCCGCCCCCTCCCCCAATGACCCCGCCCCCAAGGTGCGGCCCTCGGCCACAAACCACACTGTAAATTTGGCCCCCAAGAGAAAGTTTGTGAGTACCCCTGACCTAGAATGTTTACAATTGCGTCCGAAATTACATGGAGAGAGGTGGTAACTCTAATGAAAACACATACTAAATATAAGCTTAGCCCATTTTATTTCTCAGAATCAAAACTTGTAACCTACAAATTACGCAAGGATGTCTGTAACAACCACATGAGCTATCTTTTTCGGATTTGAAACTGTGATCTGCAGATTACATGCAGTGCTGCACAGAAAGTCCATCAACACTGATACTAAACCGGAGCCTGTGGAAATAGGTTTCATAAAAAAGTACAATGGTGTGGTTATGTGCATGTGTGTACAGTGTGTCAATAATGTTGTTGAAAGTGGCATATCACTTTACTATCTGCAGGGCTTCAGGTCCAGATTTTGCTTGGAGCAAAGGTGGTACCCTAGGAGCAGCAGATTAGTTAAATGCATGTCAGCTGCAGGGTCAGTACATTTGAACTGGGACTTAGTGGTCCGCAGAGGTGAGGGCCGGCTGACAGGGAGTCACATGGGATGTGAAAGCATTGAAACTCGCTGTGGGGGCTGGAAGAGAATCTGGGTAGGGAACGAGAATAAGGAGAGAGAGATAGAGAGAGAGAGAGATACATTTAAGGCTTAAAGTGAGAACCTGGAGATTGCATTTATGCTTTCAGCATATCTAAGACTCAGTAGAGAGTCCAAAGTCCAGATGACATATCCTTCAGGGCTAAGTGGGAGGAGAAGCCAGCAGAGATTATCTCAGTGGGTTCTGGTGGTTGGTAGGGTGGTCTTGAAATTCTGGAAGGGCCAATTGGAGGTCTTTGAGGGCCAGGAAAGATTTTCAGGATGAGGAATCCACCTGAATGTCTCCAGTGCCCTCTGATGGCTGAGTTAGTGTGAATGGTAACTAAAAGCCAATGGCAGCAGCTGACCTGTGATGGCAAGCTGAGGGCCCTTTAACAAATGGCTGAGGGTGAATTGGTGCAGGCTGAGGCTCTCCCAGGGGCCAGCAAGTCTTGACAGCATGCCGTGAGATCTTGGGTAAAGCTGCAAGAATGATGACAGGGGCCTAAGCAGCTGGCTGCTGACAACATTCAGTGCATATCCCTGTTCCCACTTTCTGACCTGCAGGCGCTGTTAGGGGCAAGAGGACGTCAGTGTAGGCTCCTGCTGCCATCCTTTCCCCAGCACATACTGTCCTGGACCGAAGGGTCCAATATCAGACATCTGCCCCACACACCTGCCTCCGTACACTATAAGGACCAGGTGTTTGCAAAATCATGTCTGCGGTAACCTGAGTTTTTTTTTTATCTGACTGTATATGAAACTGGCAAAACCTAACCTGGTGACACCGCAGAGGCCTTTACATCGAACTGAGTTTCTATTTTTTGTCACAGTGAATGGTATTAACTCAGTTGACAAAGGTAGCTTTCTCTTCCTGGTGGACAAAAACGTTTTCACTAGTCATTTTTCTGTATCCCATTTTTCTTCTTTCTGTAGGTATGGATGGGGGACAAAGCTCAAAACTCGAGATCACCTACAGTTGATGCGGTTAGTTGCATGCATATGAAATGAAGGTGACCAATTAATAGCACAAGAAGAACAAGCATTTGCAAAGCAATAGGTCTCGCATTAGGAAAGTTTGAGCTTTTTGTATTGTAAATTGACTAATTTTTTATTTATGTGTCGGTATTGAAAATATTGAAATTACTAGCTTTCTCATGTACAATGTCAATAGTTTTAACTGTTGCAAATGTGACACCTATAGTATTTGTAATGCAATATGTGTTCTATTTACGTGACTTAGATGTATTGATATTACAAATAACAATGGCTTTTCATTTTTGCAAATACTTAATACTTAAATAAAAGTTAATGTAAATTATAATGGCAATCGTTTAAAGTTTTGTTAATAACTCTTGTGATGATTAGGTTTAGTGTATTTAATTGCGCCTAAAATCCAAGAACAGAAGTTAAATATTATCATTTTTTTGTGCCATTTGTAATAAAGCCTAAATATTGAGAGAACATATTAGAGCCAGTTGTTGTTGAATGGTTGTACAGATTGATACTGTGGTGGCGGTGAGTGATGTTGTGGTGGTGTCGAGTGATGCTGTGGCATTAATTGATGCTGTGGTAGCGCATAGTGATGTAGTGGTGCCCTTGAGTGATGCTGTGGTGGTGCTAAGTGATGCTGTGGTGATGCGATAGATAGATAGATAGAGTGCAATAGTCCGATAGATAGATAGAGAGATAGAGAGATAGAGAGATAGATAGATAGACAGACAGACAGACAGACAGACAGACAGACAGACAGATAGATAGATAGATAGATAGATAGATAGATAGATAGATAGATAGATAGATAGATAGATAGATAGATAGATAGATAGATAGATAGATAGATAGATAGATAGATAGATAGATAGATAGAGTGTAAATATGTAGAATATAATTATGTGGCACTGAGTGGTTTTGTGTGGAGTGTATGTTGATTTTAGTGGTGTGTAATTATGTGGCATTGAGTGTTATTTTTAGTGTATCTTGCATTGTTTGCATTGTAATTAATTGGCACTGAGTGTTATTTGGAGTGCATGTGGCATTGAGCGCTGTGTAATTATGTGGTGTGTAACTATGTGGCACTGATTGGTTTTTGGAGTGTCTGTTGTATTGAGTGCATTGTAGTTATGTGGCATGTAATTATGTGGCTCTGAGTGGCATTCGGAGTGTATGTTGCCTTGCCTCGTATTTCTATGGTTCCTTAAACCCTTAGAGGCAATTCTTTTATTTTAACTAAAAGGATGGTAGTTAAATGGTGTTTACGGCAGGATGGTCGTTAAATGGTGGCTACCGAGAAGCTGTGTGCTGAAAGGCAAAGAGAACACAGGCATGAAAGTGAAAGCGAGGATGTAAATGGAATGAGTGTGGCAGGATGGTCGTTAAATGGTGGCTACGGAGAAGCTGTGTGCTGAAAGGCAAAGAGAACACGGGCATGAAAGTGAAAACGAGGATGAAAATGGAATGAGTGTGGCAGGATGTTAGTTAAATGGTGGTTACGGGGAAGCTGAGTGCTGAAAGGCAAAGAGAACACGGGCCAAAGCTGGAAGAAAACATGAGATGCGAGAGGCATGTGTGTGTGGCAAACACTGGTGGGGCTCAGAGCATTCTGTTGCTGCCTTGATGCCTGTGTGTGTGAGGAGTGGGGCTGTGTGTGTGAAGTGCCTAAAGTTGCAAGAAAACATATGGTTATTTAAATCCTTAGACGCAGAATGAATGGAGCTAATGTTATCGACATTAGAAGGATGAAAAGGGAATGAGCGCGGCATATGTTAACTTTGTAAGCGCAGAAAGCGTGCAGGGCAAACTTATTATTTTGGTTGTTTGAGACTCAGATCTGGGCAAAGCTGCAAGAAAACACGGAGGGGGAAGGCGGGCTGTGTGCTGAAAGGCAAAGAGAACACGGGCATGAAAGTGAAATCGATGGATGGCAATGCGTCCGTGAGACTAGCCCTGTGGTGGGGGAGGGACAATTGTGAGAGGCGCCATGAGGAAACAATCTCTCGGCATGCTGTGGCGGGGGCGGGGGAGCGCATTCCAGGCGGGGGAGCGGACCTTTTGAAGTATGATGCAGAGGCTGTGGCTACACGTGCATGCGCCAGTGGCCTGAAGCGCTTCCCCAAACGGATTGCATGGCGGCACGATGCACGTGATTGTGCGCGTGCTCGCCATGCAATCCCCTTTTGGGAGCACTTTGAAATGCCCCTCTTACTAGAGTCTCGCATAGCGATTGCGTAAACGCAATAGCTAGGCGAGACCTAAAAAGGACAACCTGAGAAGCGCAGAGGAAAACAATAATGAATTTAGTCCAAATCCAAGTCAGAAGTAGGCATGACCAACTGCAGGGATCACCTAAAAAGATTCCTAGTGTTTTTAATAACAGATAAGAAAGCCTACTACCTCGGATGAATCCTGGGTGAAACCAACCCCATGAATGAATCAATCAATGATGTTTGTTAAGCGGGACAACTACTCAGAAAGGGTGTCCCGGCTCTGTAAGCAGTGTAACAAAGGGAGGTGCGGGGGGTAAAGGGGGATTACAGTTTAAAGAGATAGGTCTTCAGAGATTTACGGAAGGCAGATTCATTTTTCATGCTTCTAGGCTGCACTGGGAGATGATTCCATATTTTAGCCGTTAGTACTAGAAAAGAGGCACCGCCACATATGGATCTTTTGAAACTGTGGGTTGAAATCAAGAGAGCCTTACCGGACCGGAGGTTTCTGCTAGGAGGGTACTTTTCGATTCTTATGTTCAGACAAACAGGATCTGAGTTGTACAGGGTGCAATATGCTAGAGTAGGTGCTTTGAAAGCAATTCTTTACAGACTGAAAGCCAGTGCAGCTTAGAGAACAATGATGAAGTTGAAGTGCCTTTTTTTAGATTATAGAGCAGATGGACTGCAGTATTTTGGATCACCTGGAGTCGGCGGATTATATAGGCAGGCAGACCCAAGTATAAGGCATTCGCATAGTCTAGCCTAGAAAGAATTATGGCTTGAACTACTGTTTTGTGTGCCTCCCAGGCTAAAAGGGGTAGGATTTTCCAGAGAGCCTTAAGGATCCATATACAGTTTCTGGCGACTGAATGCATCTGAGCATTGAAGGATAGGTTGTCATCAAAAATAACTCCCAGATTTCTTCCAGTCGGTGGAGAGGGTCCATCTCTTGGCCAAGTGCCGGGTCAGCTCTGGTTGGGGTTGGGCCCTAACAGAAGAATTTCAGTCTTATCTGGATTACATTGCAGTTGGCCCATTAACAAGTTATTCAAGATCCTCTGGGAAAAACCAGAACCAAAATTCCTTAAAGAATGCCCCCTAAACCCTCCACTTTAATTAAAGACTTGCCTTGGGACCTTCTTCATATCTAAGGGACAGATGCTTGTGGATAGCATTTTGTGATTCCCTAATTGCGAATCTCAAGGATTCGTAATTAGGAAATCACAAAATGCAATGTATGAAGGTGTATAGTACACCTTGTGCGATTCCTAGGGGGTCGCAAATGATCTACCTCATGAATATTATTGAGGTAGGTAGCAATTTGCGGCCCCCTAGGAATCGCAAAAATCACGGGCATGGTGGCCTGCTGAGATCAGCAGACCACCATGATCCTGTATTTGCTTTTCAATAAAGCAATTGTTTTTTATTGTAAAGCATCCCGTTTTCCTTAAAGGGAAATGAAATGCTTTACAAAACAAAAAATGAAAAGTTTTCTTTTCATTTTTTAAGAGCAGGCAGTGGTCCGTGGTACCACTGCCAGCTCTTAAAAATGTTTTTACAAACATTAACAAAGAGGTAGGGGTCCCTTGGAGACCCCTTCCCATTTGCAAATGGGTTACGACCTACTTGAAGTAGGTGGTAAAATACGAATGTTTTGCAACCGCAATTGCGGACATAAAACATTTATTTATACCGATGCGATTCGGTATTAAGAAGGGATGCCCTAAACACGGCCCTTTCTAATACCGAATCACAAACCCATTTTGCAATTCGGTAACTGGTTACCGAATCGCAAAATTAGGTTTGCTGCATCGGAAAATCAATTTTTTCGTTCGCAAACGGGCAGACTCGCAGAATCTGCCCGTTTGCGAATGCAAAAATGCTTGATACATCTGGCCTTAAGAGTCACAACAACAATAGTTGCAATCTGAAAAAACGTAGACTTTTTGCCGTTGAATAATAAATCCAACTAGGTTATAAGAAAGAAGTCAGATAATCAAAGGATCTGTCTTGACCCGCTCGCAAGTGCACTTACAGGTGTCATGAGTAAGGGACAAGTGAGCTGCAGAAATTCCAGACATTTTCAAACACTGATCTTAAGTAAGAGTAAGGCTGGGCTAGATATTTTGGAAAATCAAACAGATCACTCTGGTAGGTGGATGAAAAATGATAAAATTCCAGTCTATTACACATTCTACAATCTGCTTTGACAGGCCCAATGCTGAAGATCCAGCTCCTCTCTCCATTTTTATTTAAATGTACTAGATTATCCACCACCTTTCAAAATAAGGGAAATTTGGATTTTATTACATTATTGGACATTGAGTTAGATATATCTACACCTCCCCTGAACACCTCCACTTGTGCATTACAATGTTGGAGATTATTCGGGAATGAGGCATATGTGATATTTGGAGAGAGTAGGCCAGTAACCATAGAGATCACACATTCCCCGTAAAGAAATTTGGTTATTTTTCTGGACTTGACATTTTTTTATTTCACAACATAATTTTATTATTGACAACCAGTACATTATAGGGGGGGCTAGCAGGGCACCCAGGGTATGTATCAGGGCCGGACTGGCTGTAGCGGGCACCGGGCAATCCCCCGGTGCGCCGCGCAGATGGGGGCCGGTTTAGGGCCCCTGTGGGCCGTTATTGTTACAGGGCCGTTTTTGCAGCATAGCTGCAAAATCGGCCCTGTAACAAAATCGGCCCTGGCAAAGAGCTCGGCGGCACCCCCTCCCCCCCCTTCTAACCCCCCACCCCAGGGGGCCGGCCGAGCACTTTGCCAGGGCCGGTTGTGGTTCCCAGTCCGGCCCTGGTATGTATGCAAAATAACATATATGAGAGTCAACATTTTCGACATTGCTGAAGGATTGACTACACATCGGATATATTTCAATAGAAAATAAAAACAAACAGAACAAAAAAGAAAAGAACATTCGCGCCACAGTGCTCACGTTTATCAAATAGAACAGTTCAGAATATAGGGAAAGTTCTTGTCACCCACCATCACAACATACAAAAGCACTAAGAGAATGCCAGTCTATTAGTATCATAGCTACGGATCTTCAGCGTCAGCTTGATTGACATTTTTGATTGGGAATAGGATAGGCTACTCCTGCTGATGCTGAAATTCTGCCCAACAGTCACATCTATCCAAATAATTTCTTAAGACTAATGTTGGCTCATCCTCACAAAGGATGGTGAAGGGTTCATTTAAGGCTTTTTTGAGAGGAATATTAACATGGATTGCTATACATAGATCCAGAGGAAGAATGGCCATTGGATGACAGCCTAGAGTACTACATTCAAGCAATAACTGCTAGATTGTAAGAAAATGATGTGAATAGTGGGAACAGTCAGACATTATTAGGTAATCTTGTGAAGGCCCAAGTAAACTATAATTGTAGACTACATAGTAATTGCTGTGCGAGGTGGGAAGTTAGTAGCCTCCAACAATTTAAATATGGGAAGGCCAGTGGAACCCTGTTGGCCTGAGAGGCAAAAGCAAGCAGAAAAAGGAATTATATTTGGGAGCTACTGGATCCATCTAGTCAGTTCCTGGTTTCTGAGATGCAGGAGATTTGGGGCCTGATTTAGAGTTCAGTGGACAGGTTACTTTGTCACAAACGTGGCAGATATCCTGTCCGTCGTATTGCATTATAGCTAATGGAACTTGTAATATGCCCGTCGGGATGTCTGTCACGTTTGGGCCAAAGTAACCAGTCAGCCGTACTCTAAATCAGGCCCTATGTCTGCATATTGCAACTTTTTCAGAACTTGTATCAAGAGGATGTCTTTGAAGATGATATTTTCCAGAATCAGTAGCTACACTACAACTGCAGTTAGTTACGTGAGAACATAAAGCAAGTGTAAATTAACTTATCCTCCCAGAGGAAATTGGACAGGCTGTAAAGCAGTAGGCCCTTCTGGGATCCTGCTCACATTTTTAAGAGCTTTCTTGTGTGAGATTATTCCCCGATATGAACAGATCTTTTGAATGGTGCACTGTTGGAGACTGATAATACAACACCTTTTTCGAATAAGGCAATGATTTCATTGATTTGACCCCCAGGCACTGCAAATCCATTACAAGGTTTTATTCCAGGGTGGTATCTCCATCAGGGCCGGACTGGCCGTAGCGGGCACCGGGCAATCCCCCGGTGCGCTGCATGGGTGGGGGCCGGTTTTGGGTCACTGGGGGCTGTTTTGTTACAGGGACGTTTTTTCAGCATAGCTGCAAAATCGGCCCTGTAACAAAATCGGCCGAAAACCGGCCCTGGCATAGAACTCGGCGGCACCCCGACCCCCGGGGCGGTGGGGGGGGGGAGGTGGGGGTGGAAGAGGGGCCAGCCGAGCACTTTGCCAGGGCCGGTTTTGGTTCCCAGTCCGGCCCTGATCTTCATGAGTTAACATACTACAGGGTGGGCCCAACAGATCTAGCTGGGGTAGAGAATGCCCCTCCCTCTGGGATATATACCTTAGGGAGAGATAAAGCCTCTCAAAGGGTCAATTACTCCTACTAATGGCAGGTTCTTCAGAGCTTCAATATTAGACAGCACTTCATTGGAGCAGTAAAGGCTTTATATAGATCACATACTGCCAAAATGCTTATAAATGGCAACTTAACACCCAGTTTTGCAATAGAGAGAGGGACAAGCCAGGGGGTGCCCACTATCTCTCCTGCCTTTTAACTTATGTCTTAACCCTGTGGCACAACTCCTAAGCCAGGACACATGAATTACTCCCTTCCAGTTCAGGGTATATAATTGCAAGCTAGCCTCATATGCAGACGAATTGGTTATTTACATTCTGTTACACACAGCTCAATGCCTCAATCTCGAGAGGTAAAGATGTAGTATGAGAATTTAGCTCTCTATCTGGTCATATTATTAGGAAACAAAAATTTTAAAAAATGGTTTGGAATGCCGATTATGATTCAGCACTAGTTCATTCTGAGATCAGGGACATGGGCTTTATGGTGACATATAATATGAACAAGATTTGTTTTAGGAGCCTGCAAAAGCTTTCAAAGCAGGTTGATAAATTGCTTAGTGCCAGGTAGAGGCTTCACTTCATTATCTACGGGCGTGTTAATCTGCTGAATATGTGCATTTCGACAAAATAAACATTCTTATTTGACTAATTTTAAGTTTTGATAACAAGGAACTGTCCAGGCTTAAGGGCAAGATGAGGATCTTTATGTGGTGACGCAAGGGGATTAAGGCTCTTGTGGAAGAAGCTGAGGCATTTAATCAGGAAAAGGGGTCTGTTCAGTTTTATTTCTGGGTTTTCCAGCAGAGGAATCTTAGGTGCCAGATAGACTACCATACAAAATACAGGTTTGGTCTACTTCTAAGGACTATGTTGAATGTCTTTAGAAGTGCAAGACCTTAGAAGTGCAAGACCAACGTCTTGTACAAGTTTTCCTCCCTAAAGTACTTTAAAAAAGTTTGACTAAAAGGTCTCACAGTTTGCACACAAATCTGGTTTAATTTAAAAACGATAATAGAAAGTAACTACAATTCAAGTGTGGCACCCATCTGAGACTCATCACAAATCTATGAATGTTTGAAAGATGCAGTTAGTGGATGTAAGGGGAGTTTTAACATCCCTAAGACATAGTTAAGATCATCTTCAGAAGAACAGTCTATTTTGAATGTTTTGTTAGGCCAGACCATGGAGCTGTGGTATTCCCACAAAAAGTATAATACCAATAGGGCCGGGGACCCTTGTTACCAACTCCAGCAGCATTATTTGGCCGTTCATTTTAAAGGACTTTGTGGGCACCCACAGTGCACAGCCCTTTATTAGAGTGCCCAATGACGTCCAGCTGTTCAATCTATATTTGAGCACTAGACCAATTCTTTCAGCAACCAGAGCTGTATTAAGGATGCATGTTGACGATATCCAGTTCACCAGGGTGCGAATCATTAAGTCAACATGCTGAAGAAAACCTCCTGTTGCTTGATACCGACCAAGCTAGCTAGATCACTGATCCTGTTTGGATTGGGATACAGCAATAACATTTACTCATGTCTGCCCATCATCTCACATTTAGAAGTTTCAAGGCTCTAAAGCAAGAAAGAAAATGATGGCCATCATGTAAGAAATATAAATATTTATCCCCATTTTTTAAAACCCTTTAACGCATCTCCACTAAGAAAAGTTAAAATAATTACCTTCACTACAAACAATGACACAGATTTACTATCGCTTTGAGCTGGGTTTGCATCACTGCTAACCCAGCGTAGAGTGCTGGGGTGGGATTTCCTAACCAACGCAAACCAGGATTTGCACTGGAAAGTAACCCCAAAGTAAAAGTATGCTCTATGCTCTACCTTGCGTCAAGAGGTCATTCCATGGGTGGTACATGGGGGTTTCCATGCAAGCGCCCATGGGTTTGATGCAAATCCTAAACAACTAACATTCGTAGACAGGGATTTTCACCAAAACAATACGCCTCCTCAAGGCAACGTAACGAGGAAAAATGTTTTCATTTCTTCTAACCTTTCTAACTTTGCATGTCTGTCTCTTTGTGCAGCACAAACACAAAGTGGGAAATGTATTTAAGTATAGTTTTTGTCCTGGAACTGTCTCTTTTCAGTACAAAAAGCTGTGGTTCAGAGAACACACACCCTTGACTACTACGCAAGGGTGTATGCGTTCAGGCATGGCAGCCAAAAGTGTGCCAATTCTTGGGGAAAGAAAAAATACACCATATTAATAAATATGGTGCATTTTTTCTCTCCCCTTTGACACATGGTAGAGCAGCAACTTTGGTTGGCTTGCATCCAATATTAGTAAATCTGGGCCAATGTGTTTTGGAGCAGGAGCCCAATATGCCAGCAAAACACAGGCTCTTGCCATGCACCAGCCACAAACGTCTATTCATCAAAAGCCTTTTTGTTGTTGTAATTTTGTATTAGTAGTTTCTTAACTTTCAACGTAGGTCAATTATACAGTACATCTCATCACCCGTAGCAAGAAAGGGGCGGGATTTTTTTAATTTAATCTCTGCATGTAAGGTATAGAATAGATGTATATATCTGTATTGGAAATGCATTGCACCGAACAGAGTAGAAAAGAAGGACTATGCAAAAACAGACTATAAAAAAAGCTAAGATATGCATTCAAATAAACATTCACAAGATTGGGATAAACTTTATTTGAATGGAGAATATTGGATGTAAGGGCAATGGGTTTTAATGGTCATGACTTGAAAAAGTGTCAGACACTTGATTTATGACTAGTAATATCCAACTATTTAAAAAGTTCAATATAAACCATACAGTGTGGTTCTTATTTCTATATATTTTCAAGTAGCCTTTAGTCTATTATAAAAGATACCACAGAGGATACAACAAGTGAATTAATGGATATGTTACTGTCTTTAGGACAAATCTAGAGTCAAACTAAAACCACCCTTTCATACTAATGAGGTGAACACAACCTTTGTCATCTCTTAATGCTTTCATATCAAAAAGGCTTGTGCCATATAGCCAATGGCATATTTAATACAGTGGACTGGATATCCACCATGTTTGAGATGGAGTATCCCTTCCACCGAACTCTAAATAAGGCCCAAAGTTATCAACTTGGCTTCAAATCTTCTGCTCCACTCATTGCTCTGGGACTTCTTGATTCTGACCAAACATATTCATATTTTCTCAGTTTGTGAATTAACTTCTCCCACCTTCGTTGCCTGCCATTGAATAAAACTACATAATGATCAGCTAAACTGGCTGAAGTTTCAGTAATTAAGTGCATTTTATATGCATCTCTTGCATCAAGTGAAACATAAATACTCCAAGAGGTTAACCAATAATTGATTGACCCTTGTAGGGACATCCATATCCTTTTGCATCCATAGGAAACCTTTACACTAGCTAATAGAAACTATAATTTACATTGGTATTAATATAAATAATGCAATGGTTTAATGACCCGCCATATTAAGTGATCACAAATATCAAATGTCGTGATTATCTTGATGATAAGTAAATGCTTTTTTATATTTGATATGTTTCTGTATCATCAACAACTCAGACCAGAAAAAGTTTGGCCTGAAAGCAGAGATAGCATGAGACTAGCAAGAACCAAACAGCTGCTTCCAAGAGACCAGCTATGCCAAGAAATACAGCAGCATATTGCAAACATACACTCAGGGGCAATTCTATCACTTGCATATATCAACCTGAAGTAAGAACTTCAAATAGTGCTTTAAACCACACACAATAAAGGAAACAAGGTTTTCAGCACGAATGGATGAAGACCCACCCTCAAAGCCCTCCACCTCTGCCACCTCCTATTTACATATGAAACAATCTGGTAACACATACTTGGACTTCCAATGTACCTTGATGGTAGCAGCAGTATTCTGTTTTTTAGAAATAACTATAACCAGTTGTGTGGAACAGATGACACATTGTTTTCCTACACACTAAAATACGAGTTCATACTTTCATATAATTTCAAACCACATGTTGCCCTTTTATTTGATGTGGGATAGCTGTGTCAGTCTAGAATATAATGTTACTCAAAGATGTCTAAGAAAAGCAGATACTAAAACACTGCCCCTTATTATAATCCTTAGAAAACAGGGCTTTCAAAGTCTCAAACAGAGATGAAACATGGTCATATGACACAAACTCCAAATAAGTGCACAATAACCAGAGTAAGTCCATCCGCACTATATGTTGTACTTGTGTGAAATGGAATTGGAAAGAAAAATATTCAAAATGCTACAGACTGCTTTCACACTATTTTAGCTGTATTTTGATATTTGTGGCACTTAGATACCCAATATTAAATGTAAAACAATATCCTCTTGTGAAAGACATGACTTTGAGGCAAAAGCATTTGATTACTTATTTTATTTCACAAGTAGTGCATAAATCATTTTGTTCTATTATTCTTTAAAAGGTTATTCATGGACTATGATGTCTTTGTTGAGGTCTCCATTATACATATATATATAATAATATAATCATTCATAAGCAATACTCTTCTTACATTTGTTAGCATGTTAGCGTATCAAAACCAATTTTCGGGAGCAAACATTATTCTGTCGCAAGACTAGAGCAAAACAAACAATCCACTATGAACAGCAAAATTGAGTTTCAAAAATATGGCCCCAATGTGGCCGTAATGTGAGGAAAATTAAAGAGATATGGTTACATTAAAATAGTGTGAAGTGAGATTTACACTGCTCTGCTACTTCCGAATTAAATAACAATAACAGCCAGACAATCAGAAGATACAGAGAAACCAAATCCAATCCCAAATTTTCATAAATAAAAAGAACAACAACAATACCTTTTTGGTCCTGTCAGTTGTAGTTCCCAATGTCCAAGACATGGTGCTAACCTCTGTTTCCTTCTTCTTTTCTTGAGAAGGAAGTGCACTAGATGGAATCACTGGTTTATATCCCTTGTAAAAAAGTCAGGTTGAAAAAATATTTTTAAATGCTGGTTATCAGAACAAACTTCATCATAATCAATCATTATTTTGAAACAAGATTCTCTTAACTTTTAGACTTGACAAAGGCTGTAAGATTAATTGTAAGATACTATTTGTATAGTTAGTAGCATACATAAATCGACTATCTTTAGAGTTCCTTTACCCAAAGTTTCTCTTTCAATGATAGTAATAGTATGATAGTGAGAAAAAGAAAAGAAAAAAGAGAGAGAAATGCTGAGAGCAATAAACAATAAACAGGGAAGGGATGAGAACAAGGGGCAGACAATGGAGAACAAAAGGGAATTAGAGACATTTTGAGCGAAGAAGTGTGATAGTTTAACAAAGTGAGAAAGAGAATGAGTGAAAGGGAGTTCCAGAGAGAGACACAAAATATAAAGAGAACAAAACACATACACTGTTTACTAACAGGTACATCAAATCAGCATTAACCAGCATTGAGGAATGTATTCCAAGATGGAGATCACGATCCCCAATCACCAATGATTGATGAAGTGGTGTTTGTATAATGTTTGTAGCAAAAATCAATACACAATAATTATAAGACTGCTGAAAATGTATGAAATCTGGTTATAAAAATACCACCTTACATTGAAAGCAAGCTAATAATTTCACTGAAAGATTCATGAAAGTTATAATATGTGTTTCTTTCTTTTAAAGCTCACACATAAACAGGAGAAATCTGTAGATTAAAGACAACAATGGTCCTAGACTAATTTCCTTTGGAAGGTGTTCATTAAGTCGAAATATACGAACGTGGTACACATAGAACTCAAGTCTCGTCATAAGTGTACCCCAGTAGTTTCTCAATTCAATTGAGTATATACTCAAAAAGACACACAAGCACCATAAATAGCTTCAATAGTGACTGTTTAATCTCATTATTATAACAGATCACTGTAGGGAACGTTTCAAAACAGAAAAGAGGGTTGTTCCAGGGGGAGTGTGGAAAAAGGATTGTGCTCGTGAGAATAGAACAGATATATAGGGAGGGAAATCAGAGAGTAGTTAAAACAATCAATTACACATAGTAATGTCCTTAGTAAACTGGTCGTGGTTTACAGTAGCACCAGTTTTATAATGGGGCCGGTCTCTCATGGATTCAAAAGTAATTCTCTGGTTCTTGATGTTGTACAGAGTATAATCTTCTGTAAAGAGGTAGGGATGGGGTGAAGTAGGGTACAGGCCCACTAGGGGAAAGTGTCAACGTTTTGACCCTGGCGCATACAGGGTGGTTTGTATCCTCTGCAGGCGGGTCTTCCTCAGGACAGGGATGGGGGGAACAACTTGTATCAAGGCGAAGTCGGGGTTACAGCCCCTCAGGTGGCGGTCCGCATTATTGTAGCGGAGTATAGCGCTGATCACCGGGACTGCACCACAAAGGCTTACTAAAATGCCTTAATCCACCAGTGTTAGGATTCAATCGACACTGCTGCCCTGAATAGTGCACATTGAATTTTAAATTCCTATTCTAATTCACCGCTGCAATAATGCGGACCGCCACCTGAGGGGCTGTAACACTGACGAAGATATTTATGGTGCTTGTGTGTCTTTTTCAGGATATACTCAATTGAATTGAGAAACTACTGGAGTACACTAATGATGTGACTTGAGTTCTATGTGTACCATGTTCATAGATTTTGACTTAATGAACACCTTCCTAAGGAAATTAGTCTAGGAGCATTGTTTTCTATACCGAGCATTACCCAGGTCCATGGACTAGTATGAATCACCCCATTATTTTGTAATGGTAGATTAAAGACAAGCTAACAGAAAAATGGCAAGGAAGTGAATGTTCATAAAAAGATTTGGGGTAGATGTGCTAAGCAAATGCATATTCTGACATTTGCCGGAAAGACTTATAAAGATCACTCACATTTTCAGTGACTTTTTCAGCCACGTATATATAGTACACACATTTTAATGGATATCAAAACCTACATATGAGGTAAAACCCTTTTTTTTAGTTGCCAATATTGCCACTCTATCGTTCTAACATTATGCACATTGTAAAAAACTCAAGTGTATAGCCCTTGGAAAATGACACTTTTGTTTTCTGCTCTTACCTCACTTTTGACAGAACCATCTTCCGACATCTCCTCCAATGATGGCATCAAAAGCAAAGTTCCTTTCTTTTTCATCTAAAAATATCATAAATGGTCAAATTAATAACCATTTCAAACTTTCAACAGGAAAATAGATCATGAAGAGGAGACTGAAAGTACTGAAGATAACACTTATGATTTACACAATCTAAATGGGGCACTTTGTTCTCTTTAAAATTTTCAAGAATACATGTTGACATAGTCCAGAATTCAATGAGCCAAGACAGAGGCGAAGACTGCAACCACTCTTAAATTCAATCGTAGGACCTTCCCGTGTTGCAGTGTGTAGCAGGATATAATTAACAAAACTCAGCAAAGCCAACATCCCTTCTGTGATTAATGGGTGGAGTGCACTACATTGGTCTAGCTATTGGCCAAAATTGTGTTTTTGCTTTGTGGGATGTAGGTCATAAACTAAGAAAAATTGATGTTACAAACTTTTTCTATAAATATTTAATTTTGCAGTAAATATTTTTTAGAAGGGAAGCTCTCCCCTCCTGCTTTTATTTTATTTTCATGGGTTGAATATTTTTTTTTTTCTGCAGTTACTCTCTCAACCTTGACTCTCCCCCACCCTAATTCTTCTTTCTTCTTAATCAATGTACCTGCATTGTCTTCCATTCTTTCATCCACTCTTGTGTAACTCATCCCTGCTCAAATTCCCTTTCTAGGTTTTTGAACATTCAGCTGTATCAAACACACAAAAGGTGATGGGAGGATGCTTGCAATAAGTCTAACCACTAGAAACCGCTCAGTGTAGCATTCCAACCCATTGTTCTCCATGCCACCTCAGACTGGACTATGCTATATGCAAATAAGTCTTGACCCTTCTCCAATAGGAATAGTCCAGCCCGAAATGCCAAGCCAGGTCCGCTCCGAACCAAAGCACAAGCAACTCAAGACCGGTTTCGCCCTGGTTGGGTCTCTTCAGTTGGGTATAGCTTTGTTCCAGTGCAGAGTGGGAAAAAGACCCACGTCTGGAGATGGCTGAGATTAATTCAAGCATTCCAGCCATCACTTTGTTTTTTGATGCCTTAAACATGACAGGTATACCCAGATGTGGGTCCGGTGCTCATCATGCCCCTAGAATCAAGCTAGACCTTGCTGATGAGCCCATAACCAGGGTGAAACCGGTCCTGGACTGCTTGTATACTAGTTCAAGGAGGACCTGGCCTGCCATTTCGGGTTGGAGTTTTCCAATTGGAGCAGGGTCAAGGCTGATTTGCATATGGATGGGTCCAAACTGAGGTGGCATTGTGGGTGAAAAACAATGGCTTGAGATTTGGTCCGAGCCGTCGCCAGTTGCTGAGATTAATTCAAGCATTTTATCCATCACTTTGTTTTGTGATACCTTCAGCTGTAACCATCTGTCAGACCTTTTGTTGCCAATTCCTTTAAATATACAAGGAGTAAACTTTGGCTCTGCCCAGATGAGCATTTCTCTCTTGCTTCATGCTGGCTGGTGTATCATTCCATCGCCTTTGGACGATATGCTGTTTAATGCATAAGGGACTATTTTACAACTATAAAGTACACATAACCATCACACCTTTGCCAAAGTCAGTTCTTTATCTCGTACATGCTGTACAACTACCTCATTAATGCCACCACCAATACAAACACCACCTCTCTAATATTGGCATCAACTCCACTCCCAAAACACCACAGCTAAAGCCCACAGGGTAAATAACAATACCACCACCACCAATATCTTCACAAAATGCCCACCAACAATACCACCAGTATAACCACCAGCACCACCAATACCATCACCAATGTCACCCCCATCAACACCAATACCGTCACCACCAATTGTCACCACACCACAAATACTACCACCATAATAGATCACCAATAACACATCATCAACAACACCACAGAAACATCAATTTCACACCACCAGCAATAGCACATTGCAACCAACAGAACCTCCAATGACACCAGACCACCAAAATAAATACTACCACCAATAACATCAACGCTCAAGTTACTTACTTGTGTAACAATATATCTGTCAGAGACATTAGTTAGTGATAGATTCCTTACCTTAGAATAACCCCAGGCATCAGACTGGATCTGGAATGTTTTCGTCAGTAGTACCCTTGCACGTCAGTAGGCGTCGTCGTGCAGCTCCACATACGTCGATGGCGCCGTAGTCGCCGAGATGATGTCGTCGGAGCTACTTATATGTGTCCACGCGTGCTGTCATCAGTTCTGTACGCGACTTTTCCGTGCCAGGAATGCAGAGCCATGCCAGAGACCGACTACTGGTGCAATAGAACTAGGGACCTGAAAGGAATGACTTGAACCCTAGAGAACAGTTCGCAAAATGGGGAGGATGGGCGGGCGGTAAGGAATCTATCACTAACTAATATCTCTTACAGATATATCGTTACACAAGTAAGTAACTTGTGCATCTGAAAGGGACACATTAGTGATAGATTCCTTACCTTAGAATACATACCCAAGCAATGCCAACCCCGGAGGAGGGTCTGCGAAATGAAATTACACCAGAAAGTCACGGAGAACTGTCCAGCCAAAGAAGCCGTCTCTCCAGATTTGACTGTCAGGGCAATAGTGTTTAGTGAAAGTATGCAGCGAGGCCCACGTAGCAGTCTGACAGATATCTTGCAGGTTAACGCCGCGGCCCAATGCTGTAGTAGCTACTGTCGCCCTGGTAGAATGGGCGCGCAGCCCAACCGGAGGTTCCTTTTTAGCCAGAGAGTAACAGGCTTTAATGCACAAGACAACCCATCGGGAGATGGTCCGCTTGGGCACAGCCCAACCTTTCTTGGCACCCACGTAGCCAACAAAGAGCTGGTCATCCACTCGGAACTGCTGTGTGCGGTTGAGATAGAATGAAAGCGCACGTTTTGGGTCCAGACGGTGGAGCCTCTCTTTCTCTCTTGAAGGATGCAGAGGCGGAAAGAAAGTGGGCAAAGTGACAGTTTGCCTGAGATGAAAGGCAGTGACTAATTTCAGTAGAAAGGAGAGACGTGGTCGAAGCACAACCTTGTCCAGATTAATCGCCAGGAAAGGAGGTTTATATGAAAGAGCCTGGAGCTCACTCACACACCTAGCGGAGGTGATGGTCACCAGGAAGACAGTTAGTTAATAACTGCAAAGGACAGTTATGAAGAGGCTCAAAGAGAGCGCACATTAAGTATGTGAGAACCAGGTTCAAGTCCCACTGAGGCATCACAAAAGGAATAGGAGGGAAAAGGTGAGTAATGTCTCTGAGAAATCTATTGACAACAAGGGACTTGAAAAGAGAGGGCTGATCAGGCAGCCTGAGAAAGGCTGAAAGAGCAGAAAGGTAGCCCTTGATAGTGTCCAGAGCAGAGCCCTGCTGGGACAAAGAGAGAAGGAACAATAGTACCTCAGAAAGAGGGGCAGAAAGGGGATCTACAGCTTTAGCTGTGCACCATGCCACAAATTTCTTCCACCGGCAGTCGTATACAGTTTTAGTCGAGGGACGCCTGGCTGCCAGAATCACATTACAGACTTCAGGAGGTAAGTCAAATGGAATCAACTGTCGCCGCTCAATCTCCACGCAAGGAGGTGGAGGCTGGACAAGTTCTGGTGGAGGACCGTCCCATGGTGCTGCGACAGGAGATCCTCCCGTAGAGGCAGTCATATCGGGGAATCCAGGCTCATACTGAGTAGCTCGAGATACCAAACTCTTCGAGCCCAGTCCGGTGCCACAAGAATGACTTGGGCCCGGTTGTGTCTGATCTTCTTCATCACTCTGGGTAGAAGGGGTATAGGCGGAAAGGCGTACAACAGACTGCAATTCCACTCGTGACGAAAAACGTCTCAGAGCGAGTGCCGCCTTGGAAACTCCAACGTGCAGAACTGCTAACATTGCGCGTTCTCTTCGGTTCTCCCCACTGCTGAAAGAGACCCTGTGCCACATCCGAGTGAAGATGCCATTCGTGAACCAACATGCACCTGCGGCTGAGTTCGTCCGCCCTGGCATTCAGAGAACCTGCCATGTGTTGAACCACCAAGGAAATGCCTTGACGTTCCAGCCATGTCCAGAGACGCAGAGCGTCCTGACATAGGGTCCATAACCCCACCCCGCCTTGCTTGTTGCAGTACCACATGGCGGTGGTGTTGTCCATGAACACCTGCACTACTCTTCCCTTGACAGAGGGAAGGAATGCTTTCAGTGCAAGTAAGATTGTCCTGAGCTCCAAAAGGTTGATATGGAGATTGGAGTCCGCCGGAGACCAGAGGCCTCTGATCTCCACCGCTCCCATGTGGCCACCCCATCCCAGGAGGGACGCATCCGTCACCACTGTGTGCTCCGGTTGGGGAAGGGAGAGTGATCTGCCGCTGACCCAACGCTGGTCCGTGAGCCACCACTGCAAGTCTTGTGCTGTGCCCTCCGAGATCTGGACGTAGTCAGACAGGTTTCCCTGATGCTGCGTCCATTGAAACTTCAGGTCCCACTGCAGAGCCCGCATATGCCATCTGGCATGATTGATCAACAGGATGCATGAGGCCATGAGGCCCAGCTGTCTCAGGGTCCTCCTGACCAAAACCCCGGACCAGGGCTGAAAGATCGGAATCATAGCCCGTATGTCCTGGACTCGCTGTTCGGGAGGATAGACCAGAAAGTGAGCCGTATCCAGAACCGCTCCGATGAAGAGGAGCTTCTGAGAGGGAATCAGATGCAAATGCGGCACATTGATGGAAAACCCGAGCAAATGCAGGAGGTTGGCCGTAGTCTGGAAGTGGGAGACGACTGCCTGGGGTGAGCCTGCCTTCACCAGTCAGTCGTCGAGATAGGGGAAGACTGAAACCCCTGATCTGCGCAGATGAGCTGCGACCACCGCCATCACCTTCGTGAACACCCGAGGGGCGCTGGTAAGGCCGAAAGGGAGCACGGTGAACTGAAAGTGCTCATGGCCTACCGTGAACCGCAGGTAACGCCGGTGGGCCGTCAGGATGGGGATATGAAAATAAGCATCCTGCAAGTCCAACGCTAGCCATCCAGTCTTGCGGGTCCAGGGCAGACAAGACCTGAGCAAGCATGAGCATCTTGAACTTCTCCTTCCGGAGGAAGCGATTGACGTTCCCGAGATAGGATGCAGGCCCTTGTCCTTCTTTGGAATCAAGAAGTAGTGGGAATAACAACCATGACCTACTTCTGGCGTTGGAACGCGCTTGATGGCCCCCTTGACCAAGAGGGCCACAACTTCCTGCTGGAGAAGTGCCAAGTGATCCCCGAAATGCGGTGGGACTGTGGCGGCATGGCTAGAGGGTTAGTCTTGAAGGGGAGGAAGTAGCCCCGTCGGACTATTTGCAGAACCCACCTGTCCAAAGTGATGGTGAGCCAGCGGGGGAGATGATGGCGAATTCTGGTGGGCCTGAAACACCGGACTAGGAAGGTTTTGAGGCGGCAGGGGCGGTGGTGGACTGACCCATCCGCTGGCCCCGTGACCCACCTTTGCAGGCACCCCGACCCCGGCTGCGCTGAGACTGCGGCTGCGCAGTCCGGTGGCTCTGAAAGGAACACATTTGGGCGCCTCGACTTTGACCTCGAAAGGACCGAAAAGCAGACCCCAGGGGAGTGCATGTGGTGGCAAGACCTAGGGACTGGGCCGTAGCCCGGGAGTCCTTAAAGCGCTCCAAAGTGCTATCCGCATTCTCACCAAAATGGTGAGTGCCATCAAATGGCATGTCCAACAAAGTGTTCTGGAGATTCGCTGAGAAGCCAGTAGTTCAAAGCCAAGCGTAACGGAGAAGCGCCACCATTGTGGAAATTGTCCTCTGAGGGAGTCGGCTGTGTCAAGACCACAATGGATAGTGAATTTCGCAGCATCCCTCCCTTCGGTAATGGCTTGGGAGAGCACCGCCCGAGCCTCCACTGGACACTGAGGCAACACCTGTGCGACTGCATCCCACACAGAGTGGAAATAGCGGCCCAACAGGCATGCAGTATTGACCGCCAGCAACCCAGAACTGGCAGAGGTGAAAATCTTTTTTCCCAAACTGCTCCAGTTTTTTAGATTCCTTGTCAGGAGGAGCGGAAGGGAATGCGCTCGGAGAGGCAGAGGCCTGGACTACCAGACTCTCAGGCATTGGGTGTTGCGTGAGAAAACTGGGGTCACCCAGGGCCGGGCAATGACATCGTGCCACACTCTTATCCACAGGAACCCCTGTGTTAGGCTTGGTCCAGGTGCTTAACAGAATATCTGTAAGCGTGTCATTAAAGGGCAGCAGTTGCTCCGCAAAGGAGGTCGCTGACTGCAGCACCTCAGTCAGGAGATTAGTCCTGATAGGCACAGATGGGAGCTCGAGGTTAAGAGCCTCAGCCGCCCTATGTAACACCACAGAAAAAGTCCCAACTTTGTAACACTTACTGTTCGGGTATTCCAAATGTACAGAAACCGTTTTAACTTCACCTACCCTGTTGCGCCCACCGCAATCGCTGTATATACCACATCATATGTCACTTGCACCGTCACTCAAACTTCGCGAGCACTTGTGCACAGTATCTTTATGGTTACATGTCATTTAATGTAACGCAGTGCTATCGCCTCATGTGCGTGTACATATGAAAATTAATATATCCAACATGTTCTTTGATTGAAATACAAGTTACCTTCATAAGAAAAATGTCTCCATGGCTTTCTCCTCCTTCGGATTTAATCCATTGCAATTAATTGTGCCACATGTACCTATACGCTAAATAATACCCTTGGTTGAGACACTGTTGTTTGTTACGAAACCCAAGCAATGGCAACAGTATTAAGGAATTCACATAAAAACCATTAGGCTCCTTTGGCGCATCATTTGCTTTCCAAAAGATAAATTACAGAAGAGAAAACTGAGAAAGACCTTCATGAGGAGAAATTCAAGGGACCAGGAAATGAAACCAAGACAACTGTTAATACCTCACAGTTTTATGAAGATTCAAGTCTTTATAAACGTTGAGGAAGGGGTTCAGAAGGAGGGAGAATAATCTTTGTGGGGTATGAAAATGACAGGATACTTTTGACTATTTTGAATTTAGTTTTTGCAGGAAGTTTGTGTATTGCTGTGACATTCCACATTTCTGTAACTCACATCAATTATTACTGGAACAATTTTGCCTCTGCAGTAGTCTCCAACATAAACTTGAAAAAAGAGCGACTTGTACCTTACTTATCATTTTCCTCAGTACTCAGCTGGAGCATGCAAACTCTGATGTCACTTGTCAAGAATGACCAGTCATTTTCTGCAATTTCCTCTGCTTGATGTATCTAAGATTTTGTACTGTGAGTCCCCTGTTGGAAAATTATCATATCCTTATGCTTCAAACATGCCTGGTGAACCCCAACCCAGGGCTCCCTGTCCTTTGTTACCTTAATTTACTTTGAGCATAGCCTTTTGTGATCTGCACACCACTTGCCAAAATATGAATTTTGCTGGACATATTTCACTGAGAGAAGTGTCTGTGAATGGAAGGTGATGTGGTGTAGTGCAATGCAGAGAAAGGGATAGGATTCACACTTCTGCTTCATAGTGTTTTCTGGAGAAAACAATTGCAGATTGCCATAGGGATGAGGACACTTAACCCATCAGAATCTTTACCTTTGCACGTAACATCGGACATAATACTAGATAGTACAGGAGCATTTCCTTGAAAACAATGAAGTCGAGTCAGATTACAAAACATTAGTATCACTAGTGGGTGAAGATTTCTTTCTAATCTAATGTAAAAGACCACAAATGCCACCAAAGCCTATTTCCAAATGTGGCTAAAGATCAAGTTAATCAGAATTTGTTGGGAGCACATGCTAGAGCCGGGTTCTCCAACCTTTTCTGTAATAGGAGCTACTTAACTTCAGTGAAAATCACCCCGAGCTACTGATATTAGTGATGTATAGTGATCACCGCATCCAAGATTATCAGCAGTGATCACATTGGTGCATTAGGCAGGGTCGCAAGCAATATAGTAAAAAGCCATTATCGATTTGGAATACCCTTACATGGGTAATATATAAAAGCATAGCTGCAATCCTCCTGGCACGAAGGTCATAATATGAGTAATCTCTCCAACTCAAATAGCTATAAATAGTTTTTGAAAGTCAACCATTTTTCTCCTATCAGTTTATGAGTTCTGAAAATACACACATTTTCATCTCAAAGAAATAGTTTTTGTATTTTGGAATGTATACAATAATTCAACCAAGAAAAAGCTTGTATAATTGTAGGCTGGACTGCATACAGAAGAGCTACTCAGAGGTAGCTCACAAGCTGCTCGTTGGAGACACCTGTGCTAGAGGTATAATTCATAGTCAAATGGACTTCTACTAACTAAAGGATTTTGTCACAGTGCAAGATTTACATACCCTGCCATATTTCAAGTGTATAGAGCCGTAGAAAAACTCTTGCAGGGGAAAAGTGTCATCCTGAATGAAAACCCCCTGCAGCAGTCATAAATATCACCCAAAATTGTCCAGAGAGTGATCCAGGTTTGTAAGTAACCCTTACAGTTAATAGGAATAACATACACAATTCTGAGACACCCATGGGAAACGTCTTTCATAGAATGTACGTGGTTAAGTCGCTTAAAAGGTCTACAATTCTTTAATGAACGAATTATGAGGGCCGAATCCCCGGGGAAAAGACCATGCTGTGGTAATCCTTATTGGGCTTCCAAAAAGGCAAATGCAATTTAAATGAAGTCCATCTCTCAATGCATTCCTTAACCCTGCGATATTTCAATTCAGCACTAGCTTTTGGAATTCGAGCTTCAACCCAAGCATCCTGCTTCATCTGACTCGAGAAGTTATTTCAGGATTTATTATCATGTCCAATCCTCTCTGTGCAACCTTCATTGGTTTGACCCGTGTATGTTTGTGGTCCCTCTTCGTTCCTCGTGTCTGGGTTTCGTCTGTCTGTCTGCCCTGTCGATCTCTTGGTGCGAGTGTTTCTGAGCCTGTTGTCTGTGTTCCCTTTCTCTTTGTGCTCTTTTATATTTCTGTGCATTTATTTCTCCGTTCCCAATCAATTTCTCGACTTTCTTTACCACCATTTACCACCTTCCCTAACCACTTCAAAGTGCAGAGATTACAGAGCAGTAAAACATGCTGCTGTTTGCTGCTTTTATTGAGAGCTACACAAACCAACCAAGATGGAGGTACAGTGCCTTAAATACAGGTAGGACCTCCTGTTAACCTTCTGTAACCAGCAGAGGGACTAGTGGGTTACAGAAGCCATTAATAACACTCTCTCATTTATCAGGATGCTGGCAACAGGCTGGCAACGTGCATGGCAACGGTTGGCAGGGGTGGAAAATAGAAGAGAAAGACACATAAGCCGAGCATGAAAAGACCACCAGTACCGAGCATGAGTAACACATGTAGGGTGCACACCAAGCGGGTATTCACACCACAATTAGGAATGCACGTTCTTTGTTCATTGACTGTCTAAGCACCTTCCTCACTGGATGGCAATATTTGGCCCAGCCTCAGAAGTTCCTGCAGGTGGTGGGCATCCCAGACAGAGGTGTGTATGCACACTACCAATAACTCTTTCAAAGAAAGAGCAACAGCGATACACCAATAACAACTGCCATGCACTGAAACATCAATGACAAATGAAAGGACAGTATGGCAAGGATGATGGATGACTTTTGCCTTCTGTCACTGCATGAAGCCCTCATCTACACTCTCCCATATACCCACTTCAAAACTAAAGCTCTTGGCAGCCAAAGTTATATAGATTTTCTGGGTATAGCAAGTGTATGTGGAAAACCACTTAACTGAAGAATTACACCAGGAAATATAGACTACATTAGCTTGAACAATGCAGTAGATAATAATCACTTGTAACTGACATACTGACCATGTAGGAGAGAAGCCCCATTGTACCTTGGCAACGTACTCTGAAGGATAATCAAACTAAGTGTGCATCAGGAGATGGGTGGAGCACAGGAAGTCAGGTGAATAAGGGCTCACATTTCTCTTAATTTATTGAGCTCTTTGAGCTAGGAAAGGGAGATTATTCCTTATTTAAAAACGGAAGCCATAGAGGGCATTACATGTAACCCGCTTGAGTGGTTTTCGCATTTTAGGATATAGACAATGACTATGTAATGAGAAATAAACTAGCCGATGATAGTCAACTGGTGTCAAAGAATTACTGAACAAAATCACAATGTACACCAGCACCCCCAGCTCAACATGTTCTTAAGTGATAATTATCAGCAGAAGTTCTTACAAGTGTCCCTGTGCTTAAAGATACCCTGAAACGATTGTTAGACAATATGTTTAGTGTAGGGCAGAAGTGCCCCTGAAACGCATAAAAAAGGGATCCTGTGCATTACTGGAAGATATTTTACCTGGGTGGGGTGCTTCAGAGTGTGTATAGGCAAAGCTAGGTGAAGGTTGTTAGGAGTACGTGCAAGAGAGCTGCACACTAACTTGTCTACTTAACCCCTTGAATGCCCATGACGAGCTGGACTCGTCATGGCACACAGTTCTCGTGTGCCCATGACGAGTCCAGCTTGTCATGAGGCATCCCCTGGGAAATCCCTCTGGTGCGGGCACCAGAGGGATTCCCATTAAACCAAAATAGCCTCGGGAGCTGGGGAAGAGCTTCCCCAGCTCCCGAGGACCCCCGTGGTTTCCCTGAAATGACGATCGGCGCACACAGCGCGCTGACGTCATTTCAATGAAACCGAAACTGAAATGAGCCAAGAGGCTCATTTCAGTTTCCCTTTCTACGTGCTCAGGGGGCTATCTCAGCCCCCTGAGCACGTAGAAAGACGGGAGAGGTATCGTTGGAAAGGGGAGAATCTCCCCTTTCCAATGGTACCCCAGTGGATCCCTGCTTGGGGATCGCCACAGGAGGGCGATCCCCAAGCCGGGATCTTCCCACTAGACACCAGGGAGGGGGGAGCGGCCCCTTGGGCAAGGGCCTTTGCTCCCCCCAGTTAATTTTGGAAACATTTAGTGTGTGAGGCACCGTTTTTATCGGGAGACCTGGGGGAACGCTGGGTGGTAGGAAATTTGTGTCAGCCTGGTGATGCCACAACTTTCCCACACAAAAATGTGTGAAAAAGGTGATTTTTTCAGCTAAATTTAAGGTTTGCAGGGCATTCTGGGTAAGGAAACGTTGGGGGATCCATGCAAGCCATACCTCCCTGGAATCCCCCGGGTATCTAGTTTTCAGAAATGTGTGGGTTTAGTAGGTTTCCCTAAGTGGCCGCCAAGCAACGGGCCAAATACCTAGGGGACCCCCCTTGCAAAACCAGGTCGTTTTGAGATCGACAATTTTGATGTTGCCTCAATACGTTTTGGGCCCTTGCCTGTCGTGGGTACTTGGGCCTCCCACACGAGTGAGGCACCGTTTTTATCAGGAGACCGGGGGGAACGCTGGGTGGTAGGAAATTTGTGTCTGCCCGGTGATGCCACAACTTTCCCTCACAAAAATGTGTGAAAAAGATGATTTTTTCAGCTAAATTTGAGGTTTGCAGGGCATTCTAGGTAAGGAAATGTTGGGGGATCCACGCAAGTCATACCTCCCTGGAATCCCCCGGGTGTGTAGTTTTCAGAAATGTGTGGGTTTGGTAGGTTTCCCTTGGTGGCCGCCCAGCACCGGGCCCAAAAATAAGTGACCCCCTTTGCAAAACCAGGTTGTTTGGAGATAGGCAATTTTGATGTCACCTCAATACGTTTTGGGCCCTTGCTCGCGGGTATTTGGGCCTCCCACACGAGTGAGGCACCGTTTTTATCGGGAGACCTGGGTCAACGCTGGGTGGTAGGAAATTTGTGTCAGCCCGGTGATACCACAACTTTCCCACAATAAAATGTGCGAAAAAAAGTGATGTTTTTCAGCTAAATTTGATGTTTACATGGGATTGTGGGTTATGTTATGTTAATTGCACTTATAGAGCGCGCGATTACCCTTGGGTGTCTTGGCGCTAAGTACTGGTTACCTGGGAAGTCGAAAGAGTGCTATTGCAGGAAGAGCCATGTCTTCAGGCCCCTACGAAAAGACAAAAGATCCGGGGCAGACTTGAGAGAGAGGGGAAGCTCATTCCAAGCTCGAGAGGCACAAAGGGTAAAGCGCCTGCCTCCCCAGTTTGCTTTTTTTGCCTTGGGGACTTGCACTAGTTTAGCACTGGCAGAGCGTAACGCTCTACCCAGTGCATACCAGTGGAACTTTTGTTTAAGAGATTCAGGACCGATGCCATTAATAACCTTGAAAACAATACAGAGTGCCTTAAAGCGAACTCTTTGTTTTATCGGGTGCCAATGCAATTTCCTAAGCTCTTCTTTCACAGAAGCAAATTTGGGTATTCCAGAGAGCAGTCTGGCTGCAGCATTTTGGACTAATTGAAGCCTGCACATATGGTGTTTTTGTATGTTCAAATACAGGCTATTACAATAGTCCAATCGCAACGTTATCAGGGCCATGACTACTGTCTTGAGATTGCTATCAGTCAAGAAGGTTTTCATTTTCCTAATGATTCTAAGAATCATAAAGCAAGCAGACGTCACCAAGCTTACTTGATCACCCATAGTGAGTGTATTATCCACTGATACCTCAAGGTTTTTGGCCTTCCTAGTGGGTACAGGGCATGATCCCAGGTCTTCCGGCCACCAATCCGGTGTCCATACCAGTGGATTATTCCCAAACTTCACGACCTCAGTCTTGTTGGAATTGAGCTTTAGGCAATTGGAGGACATCCAACGAAATATAGCACTCATGCATTCGTGGAAACGATCCCCAATTTCTTTCTCATCTCCCCTGGTCAGTGACAACACTATTTGTGTGTCGTCAGCATATGAGGTGAGCTGGAAGCCAAATGATCTGCTAACTCCTGCCAGTGGTGCCACATATATATTAAAAAGAGTTGGGCTAAGAGAAGAGCCCTGTGGCACCCCACAGGGGAGAGTAAATAGTCTAGAAGAATAACCATCCAGATCCACCGTTTCAGATCTGTCAACTAGGAAAGATTGTAAGAGTTTCCAAGCTGGGCCTTTGACCCCAATCTCAGACAACTGGTCCATCAGTAATTTGCGATGTACCGTGTCAAAGGCCGCAGATAGGTCTAATAAAATTAGTACTGCGCTACCTCCTCCATCAACAGCCTCTCTGACTTCCTCAGTGGATTTCAACAGAGCCAACTCAGTACTATGATCTGCCCTGAACCCATATTGTGATGGGTCCAACAAGTTATTACAATGAAGAAATGCACTAAGTTGGATGTTCATCTCCTTTTCCAGAATTTTATCAGGAAAGGGGAGCCGCGAAATTGGCCTATAGTTGTTGGGGTCCTCTGGATCCAGATTCTGCTTCTTCAAGAGTGGAAGAACAGAAGCTTGCTTCCAAATTGTAAGGAAACGTTAGGGGATCCATGCAAGCCATACCTCCCTGGAATCCCCCGGGTATCCAGTTTTCAGAAATGTGTGGGTTTGGTAGGTTTCCCTACGTGCTGGCAGAGCTAGGGTTAAAAAACTACAGCTAGGCACTTTGCTAAAAAAGGGTCATTTTTAACAGCGAAATTGAGGTGTGTCCACGTTGCGTTTTGTGCCGTTTCCTGTCGCGGGCACTAGGCCGGCCCACACAAGTGAGGTACCATTTTTCTCGGAAGACTTTGGGGAACACGGTGTGGGTGGAAATTTGTGGATCCACGCAGATTCCAGAACTTTCCTTAACAGAAATGTGGGGAAAATGTGTTTTTTTGGCAATTGTTTAGGTTTGCAAGGGATTCTGGGTAACAGAACCTGGTGGGAGGCAGTCATCTCACCCCATACTGGATTCCCCTGGGTGTCTAGTTTTCAAAAATTTATAGGTTTGCTAGGTTTCCCTAGGTGCCGGGAGAGCTATGGTTAAAAAACTTCAGCTAGGCACTTTGCCAAAAAAGGGTCATTTTTCACTGCAAAATTGAGGTGTGTCCACGTTGCGTTTTGCGCCGTTTCCTGTTGCGGGCACTAGGCCGACCCGCACAAGTGAGGTACCATTTTTCTCGGAAGGCTTTGGGGAACACGGGGTGGGTGGAAATTTGTGGATCCACGCAGATTCTAGAACATTCCACCACAGAAATGTGGTGAAAATGTGTTTTTTTGGGCAATTTTTTAGGTTTGCAAGGGATTCTGGGTAACAGAACCTGGTGGGAGGCAGTCAAGTCACCCAATCCTGGATTCCCCTGGGTGTCTAATTTAAAAAAATGTATAGGTTTGCTAGGTTTCCCTAGGTGCCGGCAGAGCTATGGTTCAAAAACTACAGCTAGACACTTTGCCAAAAAAGGGTCATTTTTCACTGCGAAATTGAGGTGTTTCCATGTTACGTTTTGTGCCATTTCCTGTCGTGGGCACTAGGCCAACCCACACAAGTGAGGTACCATTTTTCTCGGAAGACTTTGGGGAACGCGGTGTGGGTGGAAATTTGTGGATTCACGCAGATTGCACAACTTTCCATCACAGAAATGTGGGGAAAATGTGTTTTGTTTGGAATTTTTCTTTGCTTTGCAAGGGATTCTGGGTAACATAACCTGGTGGGAGGCAGTCAAGTCACCCCATCCTGGATTCCCCTGGGTGTCTAGTTTTCAAAAATGTATAGGTTTGCTAGGTTTCCCTAGGTGACGGCAGAGCTATGGTTCAAAAACTACAGCTAGGCACTTTGCCAAAAAAGGGTCATTTTTCACTGCGAAATTGAGGTGTGTCCAAGTTGCGTTTTGCACCGTTTCCTGTCGTGGGCACTAGGCCAACCCACACAAGTGAGGTACCATTTTTCTCGGAAGACTTTGGGGAACGCGGGGTGGGTGAAAATTTGTGGATTCACGCAGATTCCACATCTTTCCACCACAGAAATGTGGGGAAAATGTGTTTTGTTTGGAATTTTTTTTGCTTTGCAAGGGATTCTGGGTAACATAACCTGGTGGGAGGCAGTCAAGTCACCCCATCCTGGATTCCCCTGGGTGTCTAGTTTTCAAAAATGTATAGGTTTGCTAGGTTTCCCTAGGTGACGGCAGAGCTATGGTTAAAAAACTACAGCTAGGCACTTTGCCAAACAAGGGTCATTTTTCACTGCGAAATTGAGGTGTTTCCAAGTTGCGTTTTGCACCGTTTCCTGTCGCGGGCACCATGCCGACCCACACAAGTGAGGTACCATATTTCTCAGAAGACTTTGGGGAATGCGGGGTGGGTGGGAATTTGTGGAGCCACACAAATTCCAGAACTTTACACCACAGAAATGTGAGGAAAATGTTGGGTTTTTTTTTACAAAAGTTTAGGTTTGCAAGGGATTCTGGATAATAGAACCTGGTTAGAGGCAGTCAAGTCACCCCATCCTGGATTCTCCTCGGTGTCTAGTTTTAAAAAATGTATAGGTTTGCTAGGTTTCCCTAGGTGCCGGCAGAGCTAGGGTTAAAAAACTACATCAAGGCACTTTGCTAAAAAAGGGTAATTTTTCATTGTGAAAATGTGGTGTGTTCACGTTGGGTTTTGAGCAATTTCCTGTCGTAGACACTATGCCTACCCACACAAGTGAGGTACCATTTTTGTCTGGAGACTTAGGGTAATTCACATTTGTAAAGGAACTGTTATTGCCTATTGACTTTCGATGCATTTCTGCCTTCCAAATGAAAGACATTGTGTGAAAAAGAAGTCATTTTAAAAAATGACTGATAATTCTCATGCTAGTATGAGTATTCCCAATTTCGGAAATGTGCAAATATCTACTGTTTCTATACTCTATATTTTGTTCCCATTTCAGAAATACATAGGTGTCTTATATACCGATTTTTCCATGTACACATTTTTACAGAATAATTACTATATACCCGGTACATAATAAAAAACCATTGCAAGTTGCTGCTCAGTTTTTGGCTCTGGGTTCGTCGGGTTCTTGGTGAACCTACAAGTCCTATATATCCCCACAACCAGTAATGTCTAGCGGATGTAACGGTATATTGCTTTCAAAGAGATGTCATAATTAGAAGAAGTTACAGGTGAAAACGTTGACACAAAAGGCTGTTTTTTTCAACTAATTTTCAATTTATCCTATATTTAACTGTTAGTTTCTATAAAGAAACCTTGACGGATCTACACAAATGACCCCTTGTTGAATTCAGAATTTTGTCTACTTCTCTAAAATGTATAGCTTTCCAGGATCCATTATTGCTTTTGTACCCATTTCTACCATTAACTGGAAGGAGGTTGAAAGCACAAAAAATAGCAAAAATAGGCTATGTCCCAGAAAAATGCCAAAACTGTGTAAACATTTTGGATTTCTGATAAAAGTCTGGTATCCCCTAAAAGCTGGGAAAATGGTTATTTCAGCCCCACAAACCCTTTTTTGATAACATTTGCAGGGAAAAATCCAGACGCTTTCATTTGCAGCCCGTTTTTCCCCGAAAAAACAACATTTTGCTGTATTTTGGCTCATTTCTGTGACCCCTCCAGGGGAATCCACAAACCCTGAGTACCTTTAGAATCCCCATGATGTTGGAAGAAAATGACGCAAGTTTGGTGTGGATACCTTATGTGGTCAAAAATTTACAGGGGCCTCAGCGCGCACTACCCCAAATAGCCAAAAAAAGGCTTGGCACATGAGAGGGAAAAGGTCTGGCAACTGAGGGGTTAAAAGAAAATAATACATTTTCAGCTTTTTTCATGCAAAAAAGGCATGCCCCAATATGGAGTGCATTAAAGTGTACTGGAGTGTACTTTTACTTCGGTTTTGCTGTGGTCTTCTCTGTTGAATTTTCCTGTTCAGCTAGGTAATGACTTTAAACTTTCCGAGGTAATGACTTTCCTAACTGAACAGATGGTATTTTATGTGCAGTGCCCCGACTTTAGGGGCGTTAGAAACAGGGATTGATCTCTTAGAAGAAAAATAAATAAGCAATAGGTAGCTACAAGACATAGGGCAAGGCATCACTGGTAACCTTGTGTTTCAGCTCATCAAGTTATTTCCCTGAATTTGTGACATAAGCATACACTGAGGCCCATATTTATGGGAAAGTAACACAACGCAGCTCAGCAAGTCACCTTACTGCACTGGGTACAGGAAAAGGGCAGAGACAATCCTGCCGTTGACCCTGTGTTGGCAGCGTTTTGGATGCCTAGCACCTACGCAGACACCCTTGCACATAGTGCAAGGGTGCCTTTGTTGCATGCAGGATTATTTTGCACAGGAAAGGGCACCTTCCTGCACAAAAACAATCCCGAGGTATTTTCCTCTTTCAATTTGTGCTGTAGAATGCAATAGAAATAGAAAGAGGAAGCAATGAGGAGAAATAAAGATATGTCTTCCCGTTGTGCCTCACCTGTGAAGGTGTAATCTTTTTGGTGCACTCCCAGGTCTACCAACTTTGATAAATCTGATAATGCATCAAAAACCATGGGAGCTGCGTGGGAACATCCACGCAACGTCTAAAGAATGCCTTCCCGGGGCAGATTAACGCAGCTCAATGATTTGCGCTGCATTGCGTAACTCTAGATTTATAAAGGCAATCAGGGCCAGACAAAGCGGCCTTGCGTGGCTTCATGAATCTAATTTTTGAGCTGCGTCGCTCACGCACTATGTTGCGAGGTGTAAGTGTAACACAACTGGCCATATAAATATGGCCCTGATTGTATTACACAACTGTGGAGAAGAACCAGATTTAACAGTGGTGTCAGAAATGTCTTAATGCTTTGTGGCAAGTCTCGGTTAATGCATTTGGTATGGGTTTACCAGAAAGTACAGAATTTTTTGGTATCAAGAATTAGCACCTATTGTTTTTGTAGGGTTGGCAATATTGCCATCCCCTGCTACTTTTCCATTGGGTGTTCTCCTTCCTGGGGTTTCTAAGATTCAACAGTATTTTTTTTAATATGACATTGATTGTTTTTAGATGGATGATTGATAGATGACCATGATAATTCCACAAGAACTGATTCAAAGATGTGTGACAGTGGAAAAAGGTTTGCATGAATTTATTACGACGTGCTACTGCGCTCAAAGAAATCTGGAATTAATTTCACATGATTCTGGTTCGGTTAGTCGACTCGGAATTTGACAAGCTTTTGTTCCATTTCTATGACCAATATTACTGAATATTAAGAGCCCCCCCACAGGACAATATATTGAGAGGCTGTGGGGTAATAATTGAACAGAGGCCAAGGTGCTATATTATTGTACATATTGTATAATGCTGAGGACATTTGTATTCACAACATGATATGACACTGTATTGATGCACTCCGTTTCTTTGTTTTATGTTGACAATGACACAGAAAAGTATCACAACAGCTCCACTCTTACCTGTGTCTGTGGCACATCCTTAAGGGCTGAGCTGGTTTCCTCTGGTGCTGGATGCATTGTTACATCAATGCCCTCTTCTGGCTCCTCTTCCTGCAGCGGTTTGAGCAGCTCTGTGATTGAGATCTGCATGCTCTGCAGCACATCTTCTTTCCTCTTGCTGAGTTTGGTTATTTGGTCTCTCAGATCATCACTCTTTCCCTATGGGATTCAACACATAATTGATTTCCCTTCATATTGTGTCCGCTTAAAACAACACATTTGTTTGAATAAGAGAACTATGCAATTGTAGTTTTGTCATGGTATAAACATTTGTAAGCCATCGGGCCTTATATCCTGGAATTTACAAATGATTTTTCGAAATGAGACAGACATAACACATAGCAAGTAACTCATTTATTAAACAAGAAATGTATTATTCGGATTAAATTCACAATGCCACAAAGCACAAGAAAAATGTACTTTACAAATCATGTCAGACCACAAAGATATCTGTATTCATTTAATTTGGGTTTCAAGTAAATGCAGAACGAGAATGAAAAGTGCAAATTGTACTTTTGAATGTAAAACTACCAAAGCGGTCTCCATACCTTCCATCTATTTTGATTACACACAGAGAAAATGTTGTTCATGTCAATACCAATGTTAGTTTGCGTGAAAGGCATGCCACTATTAACGCAATTTATTTCTGTAAGTTATATTAAAACACAAAATAGCCAAAATGAAAGAAGATCATATTTATTTGCAGCATGTTTCAAACTTCCCTATATTCCACTGCTGGGCAAAGTACTTGTCTTTCAAAGAGTACAACTATACATTATAGGAATTCCAAAATTTCTAAAGCATATCCTTTAGAAATCTCATGGTATTCCATTTATTCCGAGTGGTGGAGTTCACCAATACTGCATGACCACAGTCTCAAAGGACATATTATCTTGATAGAGCACTCTTCAAGAATATTTACTGCTGCCCATCTATTTTAGACATCATGGTAAAATCACAAAGGTAAAACAATGGTAAAATGAGACGAAAGTCTAACTTTACGACCTTCGGTATTCACAAAGGGCATTTACTACTCGTAAATGCCCTTTGTGAGTACCAAAAATCGTAAAGTTCAACTTTTCGTATTGACAAAGTGCATTTACGAGTAGTAAATGCCCTTTGTGAATACCGAAAGTCGTAAAGTTAGACTTTCATCTCATTTGACCTTTGTGAATCGGGCCCCATACCTCCATTATATTGCCCATAATAAGAAATGTGCTAAAAATAAAAAGAAAATGTTAAAGTTTCTTACTGGTTGTATCTGCCACATATTTCTGAAAGAAAGGCAATTTTCCTTCATCACTGTAAATTGACTTGTTGCTTCTGATCGCTTTGTTTCAGAGGGAATAAGGATAATGCTACCCACCCTGTGGAAGAGTGGACTGTGAACTTTCGTCAACTTTGGTTTTACTGCTGATAAAGACAGAGCTCTTGAGTTAAGATGATACTCTAATGGCTCCCTCACCATCAGCAAGGACGTGAACATCAGTCCTGTAAATTTAAGCAGCAGACAACAAACAATAGCCCCAACGTGTGGAGGCCAACCTTGGTATCAACAATCCACTTTGGTTTTAATAACAATGTGTTATAGAGTACCTACTATGTACTTCCTATGTAGGCAAACTAAGTTAAGTAGCCTTCACATATGTAAACAGGTGGCAAACATTCAGACTTGCAACAGTTCAGTATCCATTTGACAGTGGGCCCTCTTCCCTTATGCTAAGAACCTGTGTTTGTAATTAATGACTATTTATAGATTATTTAATGCAGAATATCCCCCCAAAAATATTAATGTGATAATGATAGAATAGCAACATGCTAAAACTTATATTTTGCTCCCCTATGAAAACTATTACTTGAAATGTCTGATGCAATCACACTTTGCAAAATATGTCGCTGGTGAAGGACATGAATCTATAATACAGACAATGCACAACCAACCCTTATAATGAGAAAGGCAGAGGGAATGAGAGACAGAATTGAGCTATCGGCATTTGCATTTTCCCAACTGAATATCAATATCACATCAAGCAAACGTGTCCCATATAAGGTTAAATGGAAATCCTCTGCACACATTAACAGTGGAGCTCTATACCGCACCTAACATTCAGCTCTAGATGGTAATGATATGGTTCACTTCATCTCCAATATCAGCCGTAGTGTGATATTACTGCAGAGCAATGTATAGATCAAAATAAAGATGGATTGGTGCACCCACAGAGAAAGTCAATGAATCATCAAGTATGTTGTTAGAAACTTCTTCTTTTATTTAATTTAACTTTTAAAATCTATACGGTCCAGCAACTAAAACATATAGCGAACGCGTTTCATTCAATTTACATTGAACTCATCAGGGCTCGTTGATTTGTTCTGTATTGATTTTCACTCCTTGAACTGGTATCAGTGGTGTGTAATAGGCCATGCATAGCTTTCCATCCTTCAAGTATTTATAATATCTTATGCCCAGTTGTGCAGGATCCAAGAGTAGAATCCAATGAAAAGAAGGGTGTACTGATATCCCTCAAACGATACCCGGATCCATGGCGGGACACAGACGGAGCGCTACAATACAGATCTGGGTATCAAACCCTGATGAAGTTCAATCTATATTGAACAAAACGTGTTGGCTGCATGTTTTGATTGATGGATCGTATAGATTTTAAAAGTGGAATTACATAAAAGAAGATTTTTTCTTATAACATACTTGAAGATTCACTGACTTTCTCTGTGGGTGCACCATTCCTTCTTTATTTTAAATGGAAATCCTCTGTATTTTTGATGCGTGATGGTTCACCTTTTCTTCAGGATTCTTTTGTGTCCCTACTGTCAAATTAAAGGGCCTTGGGAAAAATAATAAAGATATAAGGGATGTACTCACACACTCCCCTGAGTGTCATGCTTCATCATCTGTCACACTGCGCTCGCAAAAGAATTTCTTAATACCGTGCGGGCCCTTGGATGTGTCAAGGGTACTTGCAGGGAAGAGGTAAAGGATCCAGATGAGGATTAAAAATCCCGCTCACCTCCCCTATGGATATTCCAATTTATTAGGTGGGTGGTGAGGAGAGGGTTAAAATGAGAATACTGTCTGTGTAAGACACTATTATGAGTCTTACATCCACTTAATTCGACATATTTGAGTGCTCTTTGTGGCCCAGAGAGGACTCCTACTTTCCCTAAAATGAATCCCTGTCTGTGTACATACACCTCCAGCACTCATACATACAGTACCAGTGTAAATTCTCTGATGGGAGTAAAGATTCACTTATCATTTAATATTCATGAGGTCCCTTACTATGAGATATTGAAAAAATATGGAGGAGTCAACGAGGGGAGCCTTGTAGTCACACATTTGTCAAAGGTCTCACCCTGTATTTGCACCTATTACGCGTTTGTACTCCTCTTGGCGATACAGACGGCAGAAATCTGTTTGTCTTTTGCTTCTCTCCGGTGTTTTTAGTTTACATTCCCTTTTAATCCGGTTTGTTTAATTATTGTCTGAGGTGTCTGGTATGTGTTTATGTGACGGCATCTTTCTTCTTCCCACATAAAGATTAAAAACAATGTTGTTTGTCTGTGTTGTTCAGTGCTTACAATATCCTCACTACATATCATCTCCATATTCACCTTTCCATTGTTTTTAATAATCTAGTGCCTTTCTGTCAGGGATTTTCTGTTGTAACATTCTTGCTACCTCTATCTCACTAAAGTTCTTTTATCAGATTGCATACACGCAAATGTATGCATGCAGTGTATGTACACACTATGTATGTATGAGCGAATAAGACATAACCGAGAGGCAAAGGTTAGACCTAAGAACTAATGACCATTCAGTTTGTTTCAACAAATAATTTAGCTGTGATTGTAATCTATCATCAAGGAATAACAGCCCACACAACACAGACAAAACAAGGTACCTGTGCATAGCCAGCAAGGGGAGAAGCCATTTCACGTTCTGGTTGGTGAATTGTACCAATGGACATTTCGACAGCAACATTCTTTGAGGCCTGCTTCAACTTTTCAATTTCCTGATCAAGGTCAGATATTTCTTTTACTAGTGGCTGAAACGAGAACATATCACTAATCACCAAGTTTGTAACTTTAACAACAGAAGGAAAACAGAAAAGCATATTAAAAATTACAGATTAAGTTATGACCGAGCTCTCCGCTTTCATTTGCTAACTACTGCTTAAACTTGGTGCATGAAGCAATAGCTACACCCATGCAATACTATGTCAGGACCACATGTTACATAAAGGATAGTATCACACACACTAAAATATTTATATGCCTTATAGTATATTAATGCCTTATGAATAGGCAATACCTTAGCCTCCTTTTCAGTGACCACAGTCCAGAGCACAGAAAAAACATCAAGGGCCGTATTATACAAAGTTCCCCGAGGGCACAACCGGCATTTGCATTTGCTTTGTGCGCCTCTGGGGCACTTTG
Source organism: Triturus cristatus (assembly GCF_964204655.1). NCBI lineage: Eukaryota > Metazoa > Chordata > Amphibia > Caudata > Salamandridae > Triturus > Triturus cristatus. The sequence goes on along the minus strand of NC_140592.1, from coordinate 803,363,191 downwards.
GTAATACAGATATGACCGCAAACACTTGTGTGGCCCCTTCTATAATATAGATAGCGCAGGCACACATATAGCGCCAGCGCTATCATCTGAGGGCGTCCCCTCATTTGCATGGGGGCATCTCTTTGCCTTTGCGCCCGCGCAGTATTACAGATGCAGGCACAGAGGCAAAAAAGCTGTCAGGAGGCGCACTGTTAGTGTGCCACCTAAACGGTGGTGCACTGTCAGTGCATCCCCTTAGAGCAGCCCTCTGAAGGGGCAAAAGGAGTCCTATGGACCCCCTAGACATCCCTTGCAGCCACTCAGCGCACCTGCCTGCAAAGTGATCTTTCATCCCTCTTAAAAGCGCAGGCGGGTTGCCACCTGCACAGTGAAACATGGAGCGGATGCTTCAAAGCTGATCCATATTTCACCTGAATGTACTGCTCCCAACGCTGCACAACTTCGCAGGGGCCTTTGTTTGCGCATGGCACACCTTTTGAAAGATGCGCCAGGCGGAAACAAGGAAAATGTGCTGCAATGTGTAATGCAAAAGGAATCATTGATGGATGGAATGCTGAACAATACAAACATTCACCCTCAGTTACAAAGATCTGAGTTTAATCCATCGTTCTTTTGCTCACGACGCCACCCCAGTTTGGACCCAGCCATATTCAAATCAGCCTTGACCCTGTGCCTTATGGATTCAAGCTAGCCGGGCTGATGAGGGGTAGTGCCCCGATACCGGTCCCAGGATGCTTGTTTCCGGTCCAAGGAAGACATTGCTTGGCAGTTCGGTTTGGACTGTTCCCATGAGGCACAGGGTCAAGACTGATTTGCATATGGCTGGGCCTGAACTGGGGTGGCGAAGTGAGCTAAAGAACGATAATGGATTCAACTCAGATTTGTGACTGGACGTGAGTGTCTGAAATGTTTCAGCGCTCCGTCCACTATCTCGTTATGTTTGCAATGTGTACTACGGCACCAGGTTTAATAATGGTCAATTGTCATTTTCACTGTAAGCATGACTATATTTCACAAGTTGGATCGGAGTCCACTTTATCATTTCAGTAAAGACAAATTGACATATTGGCTAGAATGAGCATGAATAGATTCAGGGTAATTAAAACCTTCCCCCTCCGCCCCGGTCATGATATCACTTTATGACTAAAACAAGGAAGAACAGCCAGAATAAAAGGATTACTGTTCAGTAACTGAAACATACCTCTAGTAGTTCGTTTTTCCGATTGGTCACTTTTTCTAACTCTTCGATGACTTTGAATAATTTAGTTGTGCGTTTGTATACAGATAGGGGCTGCACACCTGCCTCAGGCAGAACCAAAATGTGCTTGCAGCTTTCGACCTCTGCAATTGTATTTTTCATGGACTTGAGGTGGTCAAGGATCACCTGGAAGAAAAAAGAGGAAATGCACTGAGAGTTGCTTGAGCTGATTTGAACTCCAATGACCATGCGTTCATGACACTTTATTTCAAACCTTAAGAGATCCCTCTCATAAAAAAATACTAATGTACATTTTGTACATATATTTCTGTTAAAAATGCATTTAAGTCTCTGATATATTATGTATATTTAAAGGTGCTGGTGAGGTGACTCCATAGTATAGGGGGCATAATTTTTCCATATATGGGCTGATTTCGATGTCGGTCGGAAAGCCTCTGACCGCTGGTTGGAGGTTTTCAGGCCGACATCATAGGTTTGAACTCCAACCACCATATTCAATTACAGTGGTCGGAGTCCAAACCGGCCGGGAAATAAGACTTGGTTCTGAGGGGCTCAAGGAGTCCGTCGGCCAGTCGGAATTTAGTTACCGCCGTCAGGATTATGATGGCACTGACAGCAGTTCCATGTTGGTATTTCTGACATGGAACTACTATCGGAAAGTGTCTTTGGGGGCCCCTAGCAGGGCCCCCACCCCTCTGCTGTGTCTGCTTGTGGCCCTGGGATCACCTAAGGTGCCCCCCTGAAAATCTTTCCACTGTGTGGCAGGCACCATGATGTGCCAGCCAAACGGTGCAGTGTTTTACATAAAGTCTCATAGAGAAATGGGAGTTTGCGACCGCACCATATGTGGTTGCATTGTAATGATGTGTGCAGAACCACCAACCTATGGTCGGTCGGTTCTCACACAGAAACGGTGTCGGTCGGAGGCAACTCAGACAAACATTGAAATCAGCCCCCAAGTCTTTTGTTTCATTACTGCATGACAAAATGTGCAGATGAATTATGAACACTCTGTGTTGCACTCGTATTTTTACAACAAAGTGGCAGGGGGGAGGGTTAATGCAAAAGTAGTCTTCTACCTGTGTGAACATTTTGAAATTTCCATTGAAAAGTACTAGAATCTTAAAATCTTAAATCTAGACTCATTGCTGCCTTGCAAATGTAAAGCTCTTGTCTTTTAATGTTTATTTACTTATTTCTACAGCACAAGCAAAACAAAAGAGCTCACTGGTGCTAAAGACAACCTGAACGCTACATGAAAACCAATAATTTATTGTGTACATACCCAGGTTTTTATTTCTTTTCGTAAAATATACAAGTTACATTTCTCATGAAAATATTTAGTTGATGCACCACAGATTGAATAAGGTTGATGTATGAATGATTGAGCCAACATATTCAAGCTCTAAAAACAAGTAACATACCTTTGGTAGAGAGCTTTCTGATTGATACTCTGTCTATTTTCAGGTTCTTTACCGATTGAATCACTTCAAGGCACCAGATTGGGTCAGGAAAAGTTGAAATGGCTCTCTTGCAACTGCAAGTGTAGATCGACTCAATTACAGGAATCGCCCTGAATCGAGCCATATAAGCATAACCCTGGAACACCATCATCAGCTTCTTTTCCATTTTACTTCACCCCAAAGAGACAGAGATGAAGCCAGCTACATTGACAATTCATGCTCTGCATCAGAGCTAGTGTGGTACTTTATTATCAGCCCTTAACCATTTCTAGGTCAGAGAAGTAAAAGGGATGGGTGAGGAATCTTCAGGTGGACATAGTATCCACCAGGAGAATTGTTATCAAGTTAAGTAACTTGGTCTTTTTTTATGGATACTTCTAACTGCAGATTCCTCACCTCTTAAATGCATACCAGAGCAGGGTCTCCCTGGTAATGAGATTGTGGAGATGGTTGAACCAAGAATTCCTGAAGAATAGATCTGGCAAAGTGGACATCCTTACAGACTTTGGAATCAAAGCAGTAATGTCTGGTTAAGTTGTGTATGGAAGCCAAAGTCGCGACCAGGCAGATGTCTAGAATAGGAAAACCCTGGACAATGCTGAAGAAACAGCCATTGCCTTGGTGTAATTGGCTCTAATGAACTCAGAGAGGTTCCTTTTTGGCGAGAGTATAGCAGATCTTAATGTACAACACAATCTGCTTGGAACGGATATGTCCCTGCACTTTTTCATACCAACATATCAAATGAAAAGTTGATCGTCAACACAGTATCCTTGGATCATATCTATGTAGAATCTTAAAGTCCTGTGAAGATACAGATGGGTGAACCTTCTTCTTCATTGGTGGGATGAATAGGTGAATAAAAACCAGGCAGCATGACAGTCTTGTTTGTGTGGAATGAGGTCACCAATTTTAGAATGAATTAAGCTTTTGTCCTTCAAACCAACTTGTCTGGAAAAAAACTGTGAATGGAGAGCAAACACTCGATACTTTCAGCTCTATAATGCATTTTATTGTCAACAGCCGCAATGCACTGCTATTCAGGGTTTTGATGAGAGAAAATGTCAAGAAGTTGCACACCAAATTAAATTCCTACTAAGGTGTATAAAGGGTGAAGTAGGAAATATGTATGTCGACCTTTTAGGGAACTTCATAACTATAAGTGATTTATAAATGAGGGTTGATCAGGTAAACGAAGGCTGAATGGGATGAGAAATAACCTTTAACTGTAACAACTGCCAAGCCTTTCAGGGCTAAGGAAAGTTAAAAAGCAACACATTCAAAAGAAGTGTTTTAAGGGGTTGACGCCCTCCCTGGTGCACCATGAAATAAAATGAAATAAACAATCAGGATACACTGATTTCATGGAAGAGGGCTACACCGACAAAATGGCATTCACCCTCTTCACTGCACAGTTGAATGCACTCAAATTATCCTGCTCAATCTCCAGACATGAAGGTGGGGCTCTGGATGTTCAGGTACAAGATCTGTTCACCCGACTACAAGAGGAGGTCAGCCCTGAGTGAAAAAGGTGAGCACAAGGACAAATGCATCATATCCATATACAACACCTTCCTATGTGATAGGCAGGCATGAACGTCAGAGAGGGAAGCCCAATGTCAGATACACTGTGTCCCATAGAGCTCCCTGAGCAAAAACTGCAAAGCAAAGAACAATGAGCAGTGCCTGTTTACAGCCATGAAGAAGTCCCCTGGAGCAGTGCCACACAGCAAAGATGTCCTGAAGAACTACTTTGTGAAGCCACAACTCATAGTCAACTGGGAGGCATCGACTGAGGTTATCTGCTTCCACATTCAATGAGCTGCAAGCAGATGAACCACTGGAGGGCCCTTAAATATCATTTTGAGTAGATGATGAGCAGAATACACAAGGTCCGGACACTCAGACAGCATTGGGCTGTCAAAGATGGAAAAAGATCTTCATGAAACATCAGGATCATAACCTGTTTATTCCAAATTATCTGGGAAGAGTGAACCCTCTGAGGGGTGCTGTATCTACCTGCACTCTGATGAATAAGAGGGCTGAGAGGGCTCTAAGTGTGACTTCAGCAAGTTGATGGAGAACTTTAAAGAAAGGTGATGTCATAGATCAGATGTTCCTACACCAGTTACTGCAAACCCCTCTTCAGCAGCCAATAATTGAGGTACAGGAATACGGAGACTCCTGTCTTGTACAGATGCACTGCAGCCACTGCCACTGCCTGGGTGAAGACCTGAGGTGCCAAAAAAGGTGTACTGTGAATTGGTAGTGGGTTGAACCTACCACAAAAAGCAAACTGTGTGTCAATGCAGGATTGGTATTTGAAAGCCAGGCTGGCTTGAATCCAGTGGCACAGTGAGCAAGGGACCCACGTCTGGGCATACCCATCCCACTTAGGGCGAAAAGTGTTACAGCAAACAAATGATGGACGGAATGCTGACAATGCAAACATTCTCCCCCAGTCAAAAGATCTGGGTTAAATCCATTGTTCTTTTGCCCACTACGCCACCCCAGTTTTGACCCAGCAATATGCAAATCAGTCTTGACCCTGTGCCCCATGGGAACAGTCCAGACCGAACAGCCAGGCCAGGTCCTCCCTGGACCAGAAACAAGCATCCTGGGACCGGTTTCAGGGTATTTCACCCTTCTTCAGGCAGGTTAGCTTGAATCCTGTGGCACAGTGAGCAACGGGCCCACGTCTGGGCATACCCATCCCACTTAGGGCGAAAAGTGTTACAGCAAACAAATGATGGACGAAATGCTGACAATGCAAACATTCTCCCCCAGTCAAAATATCTGGGTTAAATCCATCGTTCTTTTGCCCACTACGCCACCCCAGTTTGGACCCAGCCATATGCAAATCAGTCTTGACCCTGTGCCCCATGGGAACAGTCCAGCCCGATCTGCCAGGCCAGGTCCTCCCTAAAGTCCTCCTCCTCTGAAGTAACTGGAAATATCTGAAGTATTTCTCACCCTTTATATCCCTTATGCCCACTGCCATAGAGCAACTTGATAATGAGGCAATGAGACCCGAAACATCCCAAGAGAATCCAACAAAATTCCTTCTAACCACAAGCAGGAAAAATCCAATGACCAGAATAAATCTCACCAAGACAGCTGATAGTTACTGATAAAACGAGACCTGGTGAATACATGCCACTGACAAACCCCTGGAAGGCAGTGAAAATCGACCGCTGGAAGACCCAAACTACCACCAGGATAACTCTCAGATACAAGCCAAACTGTTATAATCATGAAACATATATAGTTACATGTGTTGAGCTTTGTATTAGTAAAACAAGTACACTCTACATCGCACTATAGAAAACCTCTGTAAATAAAAAATAAAAATAAAAAATCATAGCACACTCCAGCCTGATTTCAAAGTCATACGGACAGTCATTATGTGTATTTGGTTGAGGCATCTAAATCCCTGGTTCACATGTTATTCCATGATTAAGGTGAGAGTCAAACAAGTGGAACAGAGATGCAAGGAAGAGCTCAATGTGTCACCATGAGCTCAGCATCCATTTTCCAGAAACCTTACTTCCAGCCCACCAAAAACGCATGGAATGAAGGCCTTTCACTCAATAATGTTCACTTAACTCAGCCTAATCTGGAATCTGCATCAATCAATCAATCAATCAATCAATAAACGGCAAAGGAATAGTAGGCCAACCCATCAAGGTCATCAACTCATTAACCATCTAATAAACTACATCTAAATAATCAACCATCTAGAACTGAAAATAACTGTCCAGAGAGAAGTCTGTGGATCTGAGGGGGGTACTAGATCCTAGCTTTCAAATGCTGGTGATAAATATGTTCTCAGCATTAAAACATTCAACAGACATGTATGACTGTATCAAAGAGTTTTGAGTTCGGACTTCTAGCTATCACAAACTTGTTGCTTTTTGAGAATTGCAATCCCTACATGGAAAATAGTGTGGAACAGAGTAGCCACAACCTAAATTCTCCATACACAAATTACTCACATTTTAGTCATTACCAAATAGCTACTGGCTAGCTGCCACTCTTCCTTTATGAGTTTCTCAACATGGTGCCCACAATTCAATTGCCGTATTCATGCAGAGATTAAATAACTTAAAACAAATACGAAGAGAGCCTGTTAATAGAATGCATGCACACCTGCCCATGTTGAAGATGCTCCTTTGGAGACAAATCCTCAATATCTTGTGATGACAAAATAGCCTTAATTTTAGCAATGTTCTTTTCCACCGTTTTGACCTCAAGTTCAATGGCAACTGCTTCCTGCATTTTAAAATACAAAGTGAAAGAAAGAATTGCAACAGTTAACAACTGAACTTAAAATACAAAGTGAAACTCCTTTATTTTTAAAGGCATTTAATCAAATGCAACATACATTTTACTTCAGAAATTATTTACTTTACCATTACTTCAAGTTACTTGCAAAGGTACAGAGCTAGTTCTAAATAGCCATTGCAATGTACAACATTTTTATGGACTGCAGAGAAGTCAACAAAATTAAATGTTTCAGCTTTGCGGCAATATTAACAATATGTAAATTATCATCTTAAGAAACCCTTATCTCGTGAAGATACAATGGAAAACAGCTTAACGTAGTTTGATAACTGGGCAGGCTGAGACAGCTGAATATGCAGAAACAATTACACATGCTGAAAGTTTCAGAGGTGACATCGAACCAGATGAAGTTTGCGGGTGCGCCTAAACTTGTTTTTGTAGTAGTAGTAAAGTGTATTGTTTATTTAAGACCACAGACTATTAAACAGAATCTCAACATTTTTATTGCATTACCCATTTGATAGAATCAATTTATGATTTTTACACTTTTTGCAACCATTAGAATTTTCCCTCAGCACATGCTACATCTAGAAATTATAAAAGAAATAAAAATCTTAATGCATTCATATGAGTAATTATCCTATATTTAATTCGAACAGGCGTTAGAAAATGACCTCTTTAAGTTAAAAATAAAAAAAGAAACAATCTATTAATATGTGTAAATGTGTACACATCCCCCAAACCTCAACTGAAAATTCCATCACCTTCTAGAAAACATTTTTAAAAAACCATCCAAATGGGCATGTCATGGATTTACGACTTTTTTCAATTTTAGTAACTGACTTTATATGTCTGGATTTGGTAAATCTGGTAAGTTTGGATAAACTGATGATTCCAGCCATGAAGCTCTCAACTATACCACTGAGCTCCTGAAAGCCAAATAACTCAAAGCTCTTTGCCTAGATTCTATTTCATCCTGATCACACAATTCCTTCTTTAATAATTTTAAAAGTATATCTACGATAAATCATTAAGTATAAACTATCTGGCAATAGCAGATGAATTATCTCCATAACCCACCTATTGCTTATTTCATCTCTGCCAAAGCGTGATCATTTTGGTTCTGAGAAGTTACCTACTTATGCCACAAACATACTGTCAAGGGTCTAGCTAGTACAGGACAACCTGTCAGGGAGACTAGCTGATTTCAGGACAAGGCAGCTCAATGGGGGTTCTTGCTCTATGTGGTGACAAATTATTTCTAGGCAAGGAGTTAGGTACAAACAATAGAGTTCCTGAAGGCTGGAAGGGAAACAGGACAGAAGCAGGTTGAAACAGGCAGTGAATATGGAACTGGAATTCTGCAGGCTAAACTAGAAAGATAACACAACTACTAACAACAGGATAGAAAAGTCAGGGAAATGATACACAAACTATCATAAATTATAGTTTGTTTGCTCCTTGGAGGTGATCTATCGGTGAGGTGGAAAAGATCTTTCAAAAAGGCACAGAGAAGATTAATCCCACAGTGTTCAGGGCGACAGCCAGCAGCTCCTCTGGAGCCAGAGGCACAAGCCTTAAAATCTAATTGGCACCCTTGGAAGCAATGAAAGTCTGTATATAATATAAGCACAGAAAAACACAAAGGAGAACAGTAGAAGGAACATAGTAACAGGAACTGGGATCTGGGAGACTCTGGACTGGAATAAGGATCAGGAACATGACTAGAACACACAACACTGAGTATACTGGAATGCTACACATTAATTAACAGTCAGAAATAGGGTGAAGGCAAACAGGAAAACAAATAGGTGGGATAAACAAGAGACTGGCAACAGAGACAAATAACTAATCAGAACAGAAACATAGAATAAAACAACAATGAAAACTGTCATCAAAGGTAAGCGTGGAATATAGCTGGTAGATCAGACAGAGCACAAGGGAACATAGTAGCAAGGTCCGCTGTATGCCACTGCACTCTGCGCTCACAGGACTGAAATAGCTGGAGGCTCAGGGGAGTAGCATCGGTGCAGAGAGGAAGCCAGATGCAAGCAATCAACCAGGTGTAATCAGGGAATCACCAATGAAGGGGAGGCAGAACTGGGACTTGGAAAGGGGAAGACCAGGGAAACCAGCAGACACAGCACAGGACACAGGAAAGCCAGGAATGGATTACGAGCCAGAGTCAAGGGAGTGAAAAGTCCAGAAGCCAGAAATAAACAATTCAGAAAGGCTGTGGGATCCAGGACTCATGGTAGGGCATAGAATACCACCACCAGGGTGTGATTGGGGCAGGGTTTGGAGACAGAAAGGACTACAGGATGCTTGCTGCAGGACAGCAGTGTGGAAGCCTGAACTGGAATACATAGTGTATCTGGCAAGACAGGCGTAGAAGTGTATAACATCATATTTAGTGATAAAGGCAGGACTCCAGAGGGCCTTCATGAGCACCACCTAGAGGTAGGATTGCAGAATTCAAATGAACATCTCTTTAGCATAAATATACAAGTCCAAGACTTCAGGCTGACTTTCAGCCTTACAGCTTGCTCCATAGAACATTTAGTTAAAGATAACATACTTTTCAGGCAGTGACCTTCTACCATTCCCCAATCAGATTTTCCACTCAGAAATAAGATCTCGGCCACATATATATGTTGTGGGACCAAGGCTTTATAGGTTGGCAGAAAACGGCTTTAAAGGAGCACCACACATTTTTTAACCCTTCAATTGTTGTTGATGCACGAGAAATTGAAGTGTTCAAGTGCATTTTCAAAACTTATCTTATTGTTAAAAGTCATTCCTAGGTATCTGTACAAAAAAACGTCCTCCCACTCTCATCTCGCCAATTAACCATTTGAATGAGTTACATTTAGGGCAATATACCAATATATAAGTTAATTTATTTACTTCACGGATGTTTATTAAATTGTATCTGTTTTCGTTGTACCCCAATTTGTGTCGTATGCATTACATGCAAATCACCAGCTTAAAGAAGGCAGGGGACATGATGACAGCCCCCATTCTTGGTGAAAATTGAAATGAATGTGTTGAAAAATATACACCGGTTGGGCTGCTTTTTAAATGGCAAATTGAGTCAGGGCTAGAACACCACCCTGATCCATTCTTTATTTGTATTTCTCTGGATAAACACACACCTGTATTTAACTTCAAACTAGCCCAATTACCTCATGTAATTCTTTTAACACTGTTAATATACCTTGAGGGGGTTTAAATTTATCTAATTTTTTCCATAAAAGTTCTCGATTAACTGAATCAAAAGCGATATGAAAGTTTACGAAACAGCAAAACAAATTCCTACATGTTTCAATCGTCTTCTAGGACTCTGCCCATATAGTCCCTCATGGATGATCAATACCTACCTATGTTTAACATTATCTCTCAGTCATACAAGGACCCTTCATTTTTGCTTTTTAATTTATAATAGAGTGTCAAGCAAGACTTACAGATATGAGGTTTCCAACTGGGGAATGTCCACTTTTAATTCCAAACCTGTGAACAAAGTCAAACTCTATAGGTAGCGTTGCTTTATTTAGCCAAAATGCTTCTCTCACAGCAGTCAATAACCTGCTGCTGCCTTTTTGGGTCAGGCAGAAGACATGCTTGCATTAATAACCCCTGGGAATGGCAATTGCCACAATATTGTCAGTGTTATGATGACCAAAAACAAGAGAAATCAAATATTGGAAAAAACAGTGACATAGAAACATCCCCAAACATTCACAAACTGCACCTTGAAGAATTTTGTGAAGCATCAAGCCACAGTAAACAATTAATGCAAAAGAGCAGCCATACTTACATCTTCCACATGTTTTATCTCAGGAAGAAGACATGCTATTTTATCCTGCAGAGTTGTTACTTGCCCATCTAGTTCATTAAGCTGTTTCACAGTGTTGTCGGTTTCAAAAATAATTGAGAGCTCACCAAGTTCTGAGTAAATGGTATGAAGTATAGCTTGCTTCTGTTCAGAATCCTCTAAAGCTCTCTAGAAAAAGAGCATGCAGTAAGAATTACAAAACAGCAAAAGCAAGCAAACAATTTTGCAAATACGCTGTTGGGTTCACAATCTGAGCAGTACAAGGGGCATCATTAACTCACTCACTTTAAGTTACTTTATTGACCCCTAACTGCAGAACTAACTTATAACCGCATTTTGAAAGTAAAAGCAGCCCAGTCACCCTTTGTGAAAATCCCACTGACTGTTTTCTAAATGAACGCACAATTCAATGTGCTAATCAATGTAACTCTGCCCTTGATTGATCACAAAGAGTTACAGTAAAAATCACATAAAGCAACTCACATAAAAAACAACATAAACGTATCCACAACAAATACGCCTAGTGTGAAAGAAGTAAAGTAACACAATGTACCCTGGATGCTGTCCTTGCTCTTCCGCTCAAAATATACTTCATATCTTCACATATGCAGCTATTACAATAGTGAAAAAGCTCAGCACTTCAAGGACCCAAGGCTATGGAACATGTTCTCTCACATCTGTAGTGAGGAATATCCCCTGGTATTAAAGTAGAAACCGAAAAGGTGCCACCTTGTACCCAGAAACGCTTCCTCTCATTTAGAATGTGCCTAAAGGTCATTCAGTTAGCAGTGCTATATCTTACTCAAAGTCTTCTCATTCATTCAGGGAACCATATATAATATTTATTCATATGCTCTAGGTATTGCAGTAAAACGGTAAAGCTGGTCTATGGTGGTTAACACGTGTTCTTTGAATATAAAAAGCCAAATTTGGTTCTTTTGAATGCCAGTTTAAGAATTTGCTTTTCAGACAACGTTTCCTAAACCATAAAATGATCAGCAAATCTATAGTGTCTACCTTTTCTGCTGTGACTTGTTAAGCACCAGTCTCCATTATAGCCCTTTAGCAAAAGCATACTCATCCAATAAAATGCATTACAATAGCTAATCTTATATGCCATAGGATGTGGGAAGGTTTGTCACATTGTCTTTTAAATTGCTGCTCGTAATCCTACTCTGTAGCACAAGAACGTTTACTCTAGTTAGAGGTAAAGAATATTGGTATATAAATGAATGGCTACCAAATTATCTATGTTGATAGTTACTGACCGAATGAGGATGAATATAATTGGACCTGTGCGTTTAGGCATTTGATACAATGTTAGATAACTACTGTAAAGATTTATGCAAGAAGCCAGAGAAAGAACTATGGTGCAGGATAACTGGAACATGAGGTCAACAAGGTGAACTAGGCAAATTAATTTTATTAACAGGATGCAATTGAAGGTGGAATCTAGTCATTGGTGAGTATGGGAATTGAAAAAAATTAGTTCTGCCCATAAATATGAAAATGATTTGTATACTATAGCAAAATGAGTCACAAGGTGATGGGAGTCTTATTTGTTGACGGACTTCCATAAGGTTTCAATACGTTTTTAATGCAAAAGTTGAGAAATGGTCTATATCATTTTAGATTGTTTACCATTATAAAGTCATGACTTAAAAACATTTATGTATCACTATTATTTTCAAGTATTTTGTCTATGTGTTGTAGAAGGTTTAACATTTTTTTAACTCAATTAAACATTTCATTTGAACGCTCATGTTCTTGTGAAAACCTATCACAAATTACAAACAAGGTTCTATATAAAAATACTGTTTTTCTAAATCAAATAGATGGTGATGTGAATTGGACTAAACGCAGATTAGGACTAATAATACAAATATCAAACAGATTAGGTAAAGGCTTAGGAGGTATACTTGATCTCTTGGTTCCCGGTTGTATTGACTCTCATCAAACTTGCAAATAGGTTTTTCTAACAAGGTATGGATATACTCTGTTGTACAAATATAAGTTTCAAACTCATGCTTTCAATGACTCAAAAGATGTGTATAGATTGGATATTGCCTATATTGCAGTATTATTAAAAGTAGCAATCTGCAGGAAGCAAACAAAGTTCTGTATTTATTTTCACATAATCTTTTAACCATATTTTACATGGAACACTCAAATCCATTCTTGGTATCATGAGCACTGGGTTTTTGCAGAAGGCACGTTAAGTTTTTGTTTGATACTGGTCGTGCAGCACAGCATATGATCAATCTAGTACCTAAGAAGTAACATTTTTTTTTTAAATTTTTTTCCCCAAGACATAAAGGGGTTGATTCCAATCTCGGTCGGAAGGGCTCCAAATCGGATTCAGAATTGACTAAACTGATCCGGAGCCCTTGGTTCCGACCGAATAGTTCACATTTCTGAATGACCAAGTACGATGTCTGGAAAGCCTTAGCGCTGACTGAATCGGTTATGAAAGGCATTCAGAGAGATAGAGCCTCCTGGAGCAGATTCATACAGCTCTATAGACTAGGTTTTCCAAGCGAGCAAGTACGATGAACGATTCAGACAGCCTTTCCGATTCAGTTTGCCCGGATCAAAAAGGCTTCCAGAATTGGTCTTTGGGGGTCCGTAGCAGGCCCCCATTCACCCGGGGCCCTCCGAATCGGGCCCGTGGGGGTACCCATGGGTCCCCTCTTTCCAACCATGCATAGTGTAGGAGGCACCATGGGGTGCCTACCACAGGGTACACGATTATCCACAACCACCCCTTTTGTCAATGGGAGCCTGTGTACGCGTTCGGTACACAGGCTCCAATTGAGGTCAATGGGAGTCCGACCGAATCGTTTCTGGATGCATTGAAATGCATCATACTCGTACAGCTCAATGGACTAGGTTTTCAGAGCGAGCAAGTACGATGAACGATTTGGACAGCCTTTCTGATTCGGTTTGCCCAGATCGAATAGGCTTCCGGAATCGGTCTTTGGGGGCATATAGCTGGCCCCCCTTCACCTGGGCCCGCCGAATCAGGCCCGTGGTGGTACCCATGGGTCCCCTCTTCCCAATCATGCACAGTGTGGGAGGCACCATGGGGTGCCCATCACAGGGTGCATGATTATCCCCCACCACCCCTTTTGTCAATGGGAGCCTGTGGATGCATTTCAATGGGAGTCCGACTGAATTGTATCTGGATGCATTCAAATACATCATACTCGTTCGGTCATACTGCCCCAATCTGAGTCGTATAGAAAGCATTCCGGACCCGAGTCGTTCGGTACTCTTTCCGAACAAAATCGGATTCGGGCCTATAGTGTTTTGATGTCTGGACAGTTGGGGCTTGTCAAGCGGCTCTGAGTTGCATGTGCATCACCCTAAAAATGAAATGCGGTTCTGTAGATAAGCCACCATATTTGACACTTTAGTAAATCAACTGTAGAGAGGGTACAAGGTGCACAAATGTTAAATTGCATATACAAGCATGTAGAAGTTATCTACAATTACTAGTGCGCTAGTGCGTCAAACTGCTACATGGCCTTCAAAATGTCATGCTGATACACAACTTTCAGGTTTTTGACAAAAAACAAAATCAAACTTCTTTTTTACAATTGAAATGCTAGATTTAATATTTTTTATGCCAGTTACATCTATCCTTTAAAAAGATATGCACCATTGCTTGCAGTTAAATCCTAGAAGTAAGAAATGTCCTACTTTAATCTAAAAACATAACATGTCTTGTGCAAGAAGTTGCAGTCAGCTACTGTTTTAAAGTATGATTTATTTTCCAAACCCAACTTTTGCTACTTTCTGTTAAAAAATAACTACAAATGACATTTTAACATAATACTTGTATTTATTTTATTCGTTTTCATATAGAGCTCAATCTACAAGTCCGTGTCTTAGAATGCACTTTAATTCAACTGGCAAAGATATTGAAGCCTGACTCAAAAGTGACCAGAAGTTAAATCTCATGAAAAGTTAAAATGTATTCAAAAGAGAGTAAAATCTAGGAAGAGTAGGAGCACTAGAATAATATGCATGTATAAGCCACCTGACAAGATAAGTGAAGGTGAGGTCCAGATGAAAACTTCAGGATCCAGTCCCACTGAGGCTTTAACAAGATGAATTTGAGCTTTAGAAAATCTGATTCAATTCTCAGTGCCTGACGAAGTGGATTTTTGAAAGAGGTAGGTAACTGAATAGCTAGTATGTTAGCAGAGGCTTACAAACCTTTTAGATGGGTGGTAAAGTGGAACACCTTTGGTCAGATAACCTGACACAAGTCAATAAAAAGACTTCAGTAAAATGCACAGAATTTTACAGTGGGATTCTCTTTACTCTCTAGTGAACGTAATGATCTTGGGAGGAGTGGGTGGTAATTTGGTCTGTGCCCCTTAAGGTGCAGAAGAGCCTTTCTGCAAGTCGTTGAACTCTTTGCAGTTTGTCCATTGACTTCTTGAAGTCTGTGAGAATGAGCTGCAGTAATTCATGTGGGATAACACCACAATAAGAGCTAGCATGATCTTTTGGGTAAACAGTAAAAAAGGGCAAATGACTTGGAGCAAATGCAGATAGTAGAGTGCACATTTAATGACTGAGTTCACATAAAGAGAAAGATGATTTTGATACTAAAGATAACACTTGGATAATAAACCTTCTGGACTTGGAGATGAGAATGAACCAATGGTGTCTAACCAAGTAAGAGGGAGACGTGAAGAATCACCTGGGCCAACCAGCAGTATTTCTGAGTTTTGGTTTAAGAGGCAAAGTCGAATATGGTGAATCGAACTTTGGACTTGTTACATGCAGTTTGCTACCTTGAGGTTAAACCCCATTTCTTCCTCTAGTTTGAGGTAGATCTGAATTTTGGCTGCATACATTTGGCAGCTGACTATGCGAGCAGCACAGCCGGCACAGGTACACGCGGTAGGGCGATGCAGTGGGGCATAGCGCGACTGATGGGGGAGTCGACGGAATAGGAATTATTTATTTATTTAATGATACCTATTCTGTTGTCTATCGACTTCCCACCCTGCCCTGCTACCACCCCACTGAGCTTACCTGTGCCCGCCGCCGCTGTTTGCGAGCATTAAGAATGTGCATAATGACGCTTGAGAGACATTGGAGAGAATGAAAGACAGTGCAGTATTGGAAATGGAAGACAGTGTAGGTAATTACCTATGTACAAAACTAATAGAACCATTGGCTAATGATTACCTACATTGCTAGGAGGACATTTTTAAAGAAGTCGTATTGCCTTCTTAAAATCACATTCACTATGACTAGTCACTTAACAACGACTTACGGGACCCTTCCCTGTGACTTGAGGTGAGTATGTGGCAAGGTCCAAGGCAGCACCAACAGGTCACATCTGGAGGCAGTGGGGCGTCTGGGTGCAGGGGTTAGTTTTTCAGCGTCTGAAGATTTTGAGTGATTTTTGATACTTCAAATCGGAATCCAAAGTCTTCCACGTAAAGTGAAGGTAGGGAGGAAAAACGACTTACGGGACCAATCTTCTGGGCTTAAGGTGAGTATGGGGCAAGGTCCAAGGCAGCACCACTAGTTCACTTTGTGAGGCACCGTGGCATCTGGGTGCAGAGTTGCATTACAGCTTTGAGTGCCCCTTCACTACAATGGAGGATTGGTCCAGTAACAAAGAGGCTGCAGGTTTGGACTGGGGGACCAGCCGAGCTGAACCAGCAAGGGGGCTCAACTGTTGCAATGTCCACTGAAGTAGAGGCACCTTGGTTCTCTTCCCCAGGGCCCAGGGGTGACGGAAGTAGAAGTGTCCTTAGGCATCGAGTATTCGGCACCAAGAGTGCTAGCGGGTGAGGGGTACCTGCACAAAGAGGCTTCAGGTGGCTTCGGTAGGTCCACAGTGAGCAAGTCCATGGTGGGCTTTTTCTCTGCTGGGTGGGGGGACCACGATAGCACCATTGGTCCACTTCAACTCATGCTTGGAGCCAGGGTGTAGTGGTGCTTTCTGATGTTGGGTTTTTGGCAGTCCAGAGGCCTATCAGCGGTTCTTGGGTGCCTGCAGGATGCAGGGGAGCAGCTCCGCTACTCCACAGGAGACTCTTTTCGAAGGCAGGCAGTCCTCCCAGGCTTTTGGTGTTACAGCTGCAGGACAAGTCGACTTTGGTGCAGTTCTCGATGAGGGATACTGACAGGTCGGTGGGGCTGGGGCCAAGTCAGCTGCTTCTCCTCCTCTCTGCTTTCGCAGCTCTTCAGTCCTTCTTCTTCTTAGGTTGGCAGGAATCTGAAGGGTCTAGGGGTGCCACCTAAATACTAAATTTAGGGGTGTTAAAGGGGGTGACAGGTGCTAGCCAATGGGCTACTTACCTTTATGGTGCCTACACCCGCTATGTAACCACTTCCTGTGGAAGGGGCACAACCCCGATAGGCTACTTCCCTCCATCCTAACATGGAGAAACTGGAAAAGTGGGGTTCACATCACCTGCCCCTGGGGTGGTACTGGCTGAGTGTTGCCCCACCTCCTCAGCTAACTAATTTTTCCGCTTGTCCTCCCAACAAAAGTGGTTCAGGACAGGGGGTTGGCATCTTCCACTAACTGGAGATGCCTGGGTTGAATTTCAAAGGCGCCATTGCCTTTGAAGCTTTTCACCTAAGAATGGAATTCCGGCTTGGACCTCATAGAGCAAAGGCTCTCCCCCATGAGGTCAGGAACATGTCTGTGGTGGCAGGCTGGCTAAGACTAGTCAGAGACCACACTAGTGTTTGGTATTTTTTCCGGGGCTACCTCTAAGGTGTCCCCTGTGTGCATTTATTAGTAAATCTGACACTGCCATCAGTGTGGATTTATGAAGACGAGATGTTTGGTACCAAAGATCCCTGGGTACAGTGAAGGCATCATGGTGCTGAGGAACTCATAATGATTGGTGTTAGCCCATGTACTCTCTATGGTTTTCCTGCTCACTTACAATATTCAAGAATGGACTTAGATATTGTAGGATCATATCTGCTCAGGCAGGTATGGCCACACATGTGGTATAGTGCACCCTGCCTTTGAGCTGTAAGGCCTGCAGTATGGGTGACTTACCTATACCTCATGCAATACCTGTGGGCATGGCACACAGGGATGTGGGCCACGTCGACTCTTCAGTTTTGTCTGCACCAAGACACGCAACCTGCAATGGCAGTTTGCATGATTTTGGTGAGGGGTCCCTAGGGTGGCACAATTTGTGCTACAGTCCTAGTGGACCCTCTTAAGTCCAAATGCCCAAAGGTACCACTTATTAAGGACTTACAGGGACGCTGAAGTTGTGCCGATTGTGGCACAGTTTTAGGGAAATGAAACTGGTACTGGGAACCTGGTTAGCAGGGATTCAGTACACCTCAGTCAAAGTTGCACCAAAAACCAGGCAAACAGTTGGGGGGTACCACAACAAAAATATAGTTTCAAACACTCATCATATTTATTTATTTATTTATTTATTTTATGCAATTTTTAAAGCGCGCAACTACCCGTAAGGGTGTCTCGGCGCTATCGATTACAGAACACACTTCTTGCGATGAGGAGGGAATTAGGCAGAGAACAGCCATGTTTTAAGGCTCTTTCTGAACTTGAGCAGCGTAGGGGCCATTTTGATGTGGAGTGGTAGTGTATTCCACAGCTTGGCAGTAGCGGTAGTAAAACATTTATCTCCCCAGCAGGCCTTTCTTGTCCGTGGGACTTTCAACAAGTAGGCTGAGGACGATCGTAAGGTCCGGGGTTGTTCCGCTGGGCAGAGGGCTTTTTTTAGGAACTGTGGTCCGGGGTTGTTCAGAGTTTTGTAGGCTATACACAAAGCCTTAAATTTAATTCGGCTCCTAATAGGGAGCCAGTGTAGCTCTTTGATGTAAGGAGACGTGGAGGTGAATTTAGGGATGTGTAGTAGGGTTCTGGCCGCGGCGTTTTGCACCGTCTGGAGTTTATTGAGTACCCTTTCCTGAGCGTTCAGAAAAAGGGAGTTACAATAATCTGTTCTTGAGAACACTAAGGTGCTGATAAGTGTTTTGGCCGCGGACTGTGGTAAGTAAGGAAGTAGTTTTTTAATTATTTTTAGGGTATAAAAGGCAGCTGATACCACAGCGTTGGCGTGATGGAGGAAAGTCAACTTATTGTCAAAAATGACTCCCAAATTGCGGACCTTGACTACCGGTTGGGGGGGGGACCCAGCTGAGTTGGCCACCACTGGGGGGACCATGCCGGCTGCAAGCTCCCGAATGTCATCACCTCAGTTTTGTCAGAGTTTAATTTGAGGCAATTTGATGACATCCAGGAGCTTATCGCCTTCATTCCCTCTTGGAAGTTGGCTGCGACCGATGTTCCATTATTGTGCACCGATAATACTAGTTGAGTATCATCGGCGTACGTTGTAAGGGCAATTCCATACGATTTTATCACCCTCGCCAAGTCCGATACATAGATATTAAAAAGCGTCGGACTTAGCGAGGAGCCCTGTGGGACTCCGCATGGGAGGGAAAAGGTCTGGGAGGTGAAATTACCCATCTTGACTGTCTGAGGGCGGTTGGCCAAGAATGAAGCAATGAGATCTTTGGCCTTGCCTCTTATTCCTAAAGCCGAGACACGGTCGATCAGAGTGACATGATCGACCGTGTCAAATGCAGCGGAGAGGTCCAGAAGTATTAGGACCGCGGCTCCACCCTTGTCCATCGTTGCTCTGATTTCGTCTGCAGCCTTAAGCAGTGCTGTCTCCGTTCCGTGCCCCTGTCTGAAACCAAACTGGGTGTCGTCAAGTAGATCATTGTCATTGATGAATTTCGAAAGCTGGATGTTCATTGTTTTTTCGAAGATCTTGGCTGGGAAGGGGAGACAGGCAATAGGTCTATAACTGGCGGGGAGAAGAGGGTCCAGAGTTGGCTTTTTTAAGAGAGGCTTAATAATAGCCTCCTTCCAAACCGATGGGTAGATGCCTGTTAAGAACATGGCATTACAGATAGTAGACAACACGGGAGAAATTGCTGCTGGGATAAGATTCAGGATAGCAGGGGGGCATGGGTCGAGGGGGGATCCAGATTTGGTGGTGGCTACCAGATGTTGAATGTGTTCCTGATTGATGGTGTCGAAAGATGAAAAGATGGGAGGAGTATTGCTGGGAAATGCCACAGGGGAGGGGGAAGGGGAGGAATGAGAGAAGGTAAGGAAAATGGAACTAACCTTCTCCTCAAAGAAGCTGGCCAGAGCGTCCGATAGAGACTGAGAGCCTTCTAGGCGCGCAGCGGGGGGGTTGGACAAGGTCGTAACCACCTGAAATAGTTCTCCTACCGAGTTTTTCGCCTGGTTGATTTGTGACGTATAGTAGCGAATTGAATTGAATGTGAATTGAGGTGGCACATAGCCAAACGTCTAAGGCTTCTGAACACAATGGTATTCTTATAAGTTCAGCCAACACCAAGGCAGTCTCTTCTTGTCTACAATAACTATAAAATGTGTTCCCTTTGTGAATAAGTGGTTTCACAATCAAACAGGAGCCAGGCATACATACAATAGGAGGCAGATATGCTTCAAGGTAAAACATTTATCCACAATTCTCTGGAGGCAAAAGGCTGGCCTGATTTGGGCAGAAAATGAGAAAAATTAAGGAAATGCTAAAAGCTGCCATGTAGGGTAACTGTATCACAAGACTCTCTGTGATAGCTGCAACAGTAAGGAAACTTTCTGAGAAAAGGACTGGCTAATACTATGGTAAAAATAAGTGGGGAAATGTTGGGAACTCTAGCGTGATTATCTATGGGGTTTTCACCCAATAGCCTTCAGTGCCCTTTTTAGGTCTCGCCTGAACCAGCGCATGCGCTGGTCTGGCGAGACTTTTTGAGAGGGCTCCAAAAAGTGCTACCAGGCCAGCCTAGAGCTACAGTGCATGTGCGCGGGCGCGCGCACCGCGCTTGGCGCGATTACTTTCACTTTCGCGGCCCTACGGCCGCTTTGATGTTTGATCGTGATCACTTTCAACTGTTGCATGGCTAAACACTTATAAGGTCCCAAAGGCGAGACCTATTGGCTATGCCAATGCTTGTTAGATAATGCTACAAAGCACTCTAAAAGGAAAGTTTTGATCAAAAAAGAGAAAAAATGCTGCCTGCTGGTAGAAATCTCATCTACTGGGTAATGGACTGTGGAGAAACTGTCTTGATATCCTCAATATTTGGATCTCAAGTCAGCTCCAAGGGCTATGAAAAATAGCCACTTTTGAACCGTAAAGACAAAGTGTTCCAGGTATGACCATCGGTGTTGACTTGCTTACTAAACCTCGGATCTGAGAGTTGAGAGAGTGGCAGATCCTGGACGCAAAAAGGTTACATCTACCTGTAAGATAATTAGAAAACCAGTTTTAAATGGAGTCTGGCCGTGGACCTGACTGGAAGTTATGAATAGCCTTTTCACAAAGTAAACCTGTGTTATGGCATCCAAGAAGAGTTTCCCAGAAATGTTGAGACCACTGCAGCACAAATGAAGAAGTTACAGAATATTTTCTGAAAGCTGAGACATTTTATCTTTTCTGGAGGACCAGAACAAGGTGCCAAACATCCCTGAAAAAGACTCGGAAGAGATTTACAACCCTGTCACACAATGCAGCGCAGCACCCAAAGTTGCTGCGCTGCATTTTGTGACAGGGAAAGAGGAGCAAAGCACCATTATCTACAGAGATATGGCACTCTCCTCCTCTCTCTCTAATGCTGACCCACAATCATTCTGCTGAGCACGACACACACTCCTTTACACCATAGTGTAGGGGTGTGTGAGTCTAACATAGGTTTTGTACTTGAAGGAATTCCTTTCAGTACAAAATACTATGCTAGACAAATTGTAAAATGTTGCCTACTTTGTATGCAAAGTCAGAAAAGACTCCTGCTTCAAAGTGGTGTTAATTTGTGGCACAAAACCCTGCCTATTATTGTTAGTAGATGGGGTTTTGCATCAAAAAGTATTGCTGTTTTTTTTGTTGTTGTTTTCTTTGTTGCATGGGACGCCCATGTACACTCATCTAACACCACTACGATGAAGAGTAATGCAAAGCATTATTCTTGCAGTGTCTTGCCAAACAAACCTGGCCAATTTGCTTCGATATCCTCCACATTCATCCTTCTCCTTAAAGGTTCCAGAATCATGATGACATCTAATTAGTTTGTTTCGGATTTCTATGCAAATCAGCTATTTTATGTTTTGTAATACATAAAAGTAGGTAAGAAGCCATCTAATATTTGGTTACATATGCCAGCTCTGGCTCAGTCATAACCTTCTCGTCAAATACCCTTGTTCATGCTCACTTCCAATGTTTGCCTCTCACAATTTATTGGTAACAAGTGTGCCGTACATGGAAGCTTTTCTGAAATGTCATTAGAAGGGAACACACATCTGATTCCACTGTTGGTTGTGTAATAAATGTCAAATTAGTCTCCTTCTCAAAAATGTTAATTTTCCCCTATATTAATTTGTTACCTGTAGTGCACTTGCATATTTACTCAGTGATTTTGCAGAATCATATTTGGCCTCTCCTGTTAGCAGCTCATTAGTATTCTCTATCCATGCTTTTGTGTTCTTTAAATGTTCATCATATTCTTCTAATTTGGAGGTAGCCTGATGAGACAAAATCAGTAAATTAAAACTAAATTTCTGTATAGATGGTATTGATTTTTTCTTTTAACACATATATGTTCACGGTATTGCAAGCATGGCTTGAAACAAGTGAGAATAAGTATGCTACACAGACAAGATCAACTCTAATAACCAAACACAAATCAATATGTGCAAATTCAGGAGGCAAACCTTTACTGTGGATCTTTTTCTTTTCCATTATACCCCATTCAATTGTCGGAAATACATTATCACCCTTGTTTAAATCATAATCTGTATGTGCCAAAGCACTAGCCCACTGTTCGTGGATACAGTTAGAACCAATCAGGTTAACCTCTAGTGAAACTCCCACAGTGCATTTACCAACAACAAGTAGCCAAATAAGCAGAGCAGCCTTCTGTACCAAATGATTCAGTTAAATCGCCTGGTGCAGTTTTACGGCACTAAGGCACAGTAAACAGGCTTCTACCTTTCTTTTTTGGTTTAAAATCAGATTTCACTCCATTGTACCTTGTTTAACTGGGCAGTCCTTTGTTCTGCCAGTTTTGTCACTTGCTGGTACAGCTGCAAGGGCACTATTAAGCGATCCATCCATTCCCCAGCTTCGCTTGGATCGTCTTCTGCCAGATCTTGAACCTCAGAGTCCAGTTCATTGAGCTTGGAGTGCCAGGTGTCCAGGTCATCCCAGGTTTTCTGTGCCCAAGAAACAAAATGTGGGCAAAAAAAATCAGTACCTATTTAGGCTTAATTTGTACATCCAGTGCACAAAGTAACGTTTGAGTACTGATGAGTTTGTTTTAGCCAATATATTTGTATTGAGAATATGTAAATATGTCGGCCACCACAATTTATTAAAAAGTTAACAAAAGCAAGTAAAGTCCACTAAAACAGGCTATCACAAGCTCTGGTTAGCAGTCGTGTAAAATTCAAACATAAGAAGCAAATTGCAAAATACCACTATGGACAAACAAATACCTTGTGGTAGTCATATGTCAATTCGCCAAAATGCCAGTGGTAGCGGAAGTGACATCATGCTTCCTGTGACCCCAATGATATCACAGGATGGGACATCTTAATAACCCACAAGGTCTTCCCAAGAATTATTTCAAGTGAACTTTGACTCTGATGACATTCCAATAAGTACATCACTAAAGTTAAAAACCCGACAATTGGTGAAAGAGTAATAAACTACAGGTATCATTCCTAACCTTTATAGTATCATCCCATTTTTCTCTTTTTCACCATCTCTACTTCTCAAAAGAGCTTTACCTCGGTATTTCTTGCACCTTCGTAGCTGCTATCTTATCACCTTTCATCCTGACTTCTGACATTCACCTTTTCCTGTCATGCTAATCTCAATTTTTTAGCTTGCCTACTTCACCCCGTGCTGCTTTCTCCTCTCTCCTACTTTACTTCTTAAACACACCTCTGTAATTCTGTAACATTCTATTCATTCCCTATTTTTCTCATGTCTCGCTCAAATATTTCCTCTAATTGCCAACTTGCATTTCTCACATCTTTCTCAACACATCCATCTCTCATGCGCTCACCCCGGTATCTGACATGATTGCTTACGTCTCCTTTTCGACTCCATTTCTCTTGGTTGTCTTGCGTCCCCACTACTCTTTTTGGGAATCTAACTTCTGCCTGCATCACTCTCCTCTCATATTCATCTCTTCTTTTCCCACACTCACCTACATCTTTCCCAGCTTTCTTCCCAACTCTACCTGTCTCATTCTCACATCCATTTTGTGTTTCCATCTGACTTGCAGGTCCTGAATTCTCTCAGCTCAATCTCAAACAGTTTTCACTTCTGTTTTTACTGATAATTATCTCTGTCCTTTTAGTTAATCTCTCTACCTATGTAATCCATTGACGTTTACATTTCCACATTACCCCACCTTACCTAGATCTACTTTCAAAATTCTCGGGCGTGCATCTTCCAAATTTTATATTCTGCTGTCAGGCTGCCACTTCAAAAACTAACATCTTACGCTTACCTTCTCCAGTATTCACCTCAGGTCACTAATATTACACATTCTTCACTCACTGTTACCTCTTTTTATTTAAAAGCATCACTCTGCTATTTCCTTTGCCTCTTCTACTCTACAAATCCTACTCTGTCTCAGTTCATCCTTTTTACTCCTCATCCCTTTAGCACTGGATTGCTCCATGTCTCTTTCTAGTGTTTGCTCTCTCTTGGAATTATTTTCTTGGTTTCACTTCTGTGGTCTCCTCTTCATATTCTTTCTGCTGTGGTTCCATCTTTCTATTACTGAATATGTTCTATCTGCTCATCTCTTTACATGTCTTTTCCATTGACTATTTCAGACATTTTATGTAATAGTAAGAAATGAAAAGCTTTCAGCTTCAAAACCTGGGTTTGCCAAACTCAATGCACCCTCACAATTCTCCCAACCTAGTCACACACAAAGCTTCATCATGAGTGCCTCACAGTTAGGCCTAAAATACCTGATACCCTGATACCCTGGGGACATTCGGTGGGGATTAGGAGTGGGGGCGAGACTTGGTTACTGAGAATTACAAGGTGTACCTTGGGTGTACCCTCAGAAATTAGAAATTACCAGGAGGGCGAAGCATAATGCACCAATTTTCCTGGTAATTTCACATTTCTCCCTCGAGATTCACTCAGTCAGTCTGGCTGATTTCAGCAGCCTAAGTGTTTTGGTGAAATACTATAGTGATACTGTGGATCACGTCATCCTGATTGGTCCAGTAAGCTTGGCTACCAGCCCCATCAGGATCACTACAGTACTGGTCCTCGGAGGCTTGGCTCACTGGAATTGCTTTTCTTTTGTAGTCGCCAGGCCAGAGATTCGCTCTGCACAGCTCCAGCAGCAAAGTTACGGAAAAATCTTCACTAATTCAAGATGGGATGACAGTTGAACTAATTCAAGGGAAGAAATAACTTATCTATTCCAATGCCTCTAGAGTTACAAGACACACTCCCAGAGGTATTGTTGAAAATAACCTCAAGAGAGTACCCATCTTTCACAACCACAACACTACCCACATCAAGGCCCAGCTAAAATGTATACTACTAAATTGTAGATCGGCAGCACGTCATGCCGCTGATATAGCTGACCTCATAATAACCAATGAACCAGACCTTATAATTTTAACAGAAACCTGGCTAAACGAAGCATCATCTTAGACATACTAGTTCCCCCAAACTATTACATCACAAGACTAGATAGACTTGATAGGCTAGGGGGTGGTATTGCCTGCATCCATAGGAATAACCTCTCTGTGAACCCCTCCAACTCCCCGGTGCTCTCCTCCTGTGATTACCTTTGCCTAGACATCACGAGCAATAACAAGCCAATATGCTCACTACATGCATCGTACCATCCTCCTGGAAACAACCCTATCTTCATCGAACACATATTGGACATCCTAGCCACTAATATTGGATAACGGAATACTCAGATCTTCCTGGGGGACTTCAACCTCTACTGGAATGATCCGGATAACCCAGAGGTCAATAGCCTCAAAGCTTTCCTGTCCGACCTTAACTTGTCCCAAATCTGTG
Source organism: Triturus cristatus (assembly GCF_964204655.1). Lineage (NCBI taxonomy): Eukaryota > Metazoa > Chordata > Amphibia > Caudata > Salamandridae > Triturus > Triturus cristatus. The sequence continues at coordinate 803,337,247 of NC_140592.1, read as the reverse complement.
ACAGCCCCACCCACTGAAAAGGTGCAACCCTCGATCTAGTAATCTCCAAAGCAGACTCTACCCAGCTGGAATCGATCCTCCCCTGCGACTGGTCCGACCATCACATAATCACCTTTCATATCAAGGTAGTAGTTAAACTACTCTCTGTCCAACCTACGAGAACGAAAATCTGGTAGAGTAACCTAGAAAACTTCATTCCTACCTCACTTGCAACCACTAGTCACATCCTCACACCCCCACCAGATGGATTAAAGGATGTTCATGATTTGACCAATCACTACTTTCACTCTATGAACAGGGTACTAGACAACCTAGCTCCCCTACAATTGAAAAGAGTCACTACAAAAGACTTGAACCCCTGGTATGATGGTAGGTTAAATAAAGACAGAAGATCACTGAGAGCAATTGAAAGACAATGGAGAGCTGCTCCATCCGTTGCCCACCTCAAACTACTAAGAAGCACGAGAAATGCCTATTACAGAAAGATTAGATGATCAAAAGCTGACTTCCTTTGTAACCAATATGACCGAGCCAAGAATCGTCCCAAAAGACTGTTTGAAATAATCAAAGCTCAATCTAAGAGCGTCTCCCACTTCCCCTAATCTAATCCTGAAACACTCCACAATTGCGAGGAACTTGCCTCCTTTTTCAAAACAAAAACTGAAACCTTACAGGCAGACCTATCTAATGATCTATTATCCCATACTGACCCACACATGAACTCCTCACTGACCACACCAGGGACCCTGATTAACTGCTCTTCAAAGCTCGGCCTCAAAAACAACACCTCCTGGACCGCCTTCAACTTCTACTGTGAAGAAACTATCTTAAAAACGCTCACGGCTCTGAATCCCTCCAATCACTTCACAGACCCTCTCCCAGCAACCCACTTAAAAGCCTTCACTCAACTGCTAGTCCCCCTTTGGACTAGGATTATTAATACCTCTCTTCTGCAAGGAACTATCCTCAAAGCTGGTCAGGTATCCCCCATCTTAAAGAAACCATCGGCAGACCCGTCAGACCTGAATAACTATTGCCCAATTTCCAACATCTCGACCCTGGCCAAACTATTAGAAAGATGTGTCCACACGTAGCTCAGTAACTACATAGACCACTTCAACCTGTTTGATCAATTCCAATCAGGCTTTCGATCAGGGCACAGTACCGAATCAGCCATGACCCACATAATAGATGACGAATTACAAATATTGGATCAAAATAAAGCCTGTTAGCTAATCCTGCTTGATTTAGCCTCAGCCTTCGATACAGTCAAACACGACAACTTCAACTTTGTAGACCTCTTGAAACATAAAATGGGTCTATCAGGTATGGTGTTAAACTGGTTCACTTCCTTCCTCCAAAACAGAACACAAAGATTCAAGATCAACCAATCTCTATCTAACCCCTCCCCAGTCACTTTGGGAGTACCCCAGGGATCCTCCCTCTCCCACGACACTGAGCTTCTCAACTCCTCAAATATCCAATATCACATGTACACCGACGACACACAACTCTACATTAAGGTCCACTCACTTGAAGACATCAAGTCCCTGAACTCAACGCTCCAAAAAACACAGACCTAGCTGGCAAAGAACCCTTTAAAACTAAACACCCTAAAAACAGAATTTCTCTTAATTGCTCCCCCCAACCAAACAATCATCATCCGCGAGTGGATGAAGCACCTAACACCACTCGATGGTCAACCTCTCATCATTGATTCCGCTAAATCACTAGGAATAACCCTGTACAATAAGCTAAATATGCAGAAGCACATCAGCGCTGCAACTAAAGGAGCAAATTTCCAGAAGAACACCCTGATAAAACTGAAACCATTTGTACCCGCAAATTTCTTTAAACAGGCAGTTCAAACTCTAATAATTCCCAGAGTGGACTATGGGAGTGTTGCTCTCTGCGGCCTGCTCAGATCAACAACCGCCCCTCTAAGAGCCTCAATCAATACAGCCTCTAGACTCATCACAGGCACCAAAAGAAACGTTCACATTTCCCCTGACCTGCGTGCCCTCAACTGTCTACCTTTTGAGGCCAGAATCCATTTGAAAATCGCCTGTATGACACATAAGGCATTGCATCACAAAAGGTTACAAATATGTTTTTATTAATGTCTGAGTACAAACGAAATGAGTACCAAGAAGAGAAACAAGTGGTCTGCATATGTCGTCAAAATCCCTCATTATTAGAAGAGGGGTTTACATATTTATTAAATGTCACTTGGCCACAGCATAGATTTATACTGTTGAGATTCCATTTCATTTCATTAGTCTTTATTGTCGATGCATTTCATCATAAAAGACATTTACAAAGCATTAAAAGATAAAAATACATATTTTAAAAGACACGATTTTAAAAAGAAACATGAACAAAGTGCTTAAAAATGGACCAATGTCTTAATGCCTCTTGTTTCTAATAAACCAAACCCAGGCCAAGAACTTAGCAACAGCAATAGCAACATATTCACTAGGCTCAAATCTCAACATTTCTAGAGCTTCTGACCCTTGTCTAGTGCCCAATGTTCGACATAAAGGCTTGAGCCATTTAGCTCGGGGTGCAGCATAGGCAGGACATGCAAAGAAGATATGACCAACAGAATCAATACAGTCAGGGCAACTTTTACATGAGTCACTAGACATACCCTTCCACTTTTTGGTGAAAGAGTTAGTCTGAAGTGTGCCTACCCTAAATTGATGATAAAGTTTCCTGTCACAAGGTCTGGTGATGGTATCCCAGTATACTTCGAGGAATGGGGTTCTTTTTTGGGCCAGGAACCTTCCTGTCAAGGACTCTGCAGTAACTGAATTGATATGTTTCTGCTGCACCATAGACCAGTAGAGACTCTTGAAGTCTTTCTTAGATGGAAAGGGGTTGTTAACCGGGTCGGTCCATAAGTTGACCAACCCCATGGAATTCAGGAGCTGCTTGGTCTGTTTGAACCAAGGAATGTTACCAGCCCCCAGAATAGAGCGCACATCAAGGAAGGCCTTTGCATAGAGGTCCAGCTCAGGGACTGTCCATAAACGCCTCCAAAAGGCCAGTGGCTTAAACCTCGCAATATCTTCAAACGAATGACAGCCAAGGTCCAGCAGGAGGGGTTTAACTGGGGTAGCACAAGGAAGGCCCGTAAGTAATCTAAAAAATTTGTATTGTGCCTTAACCAAAGGAGAAAGATCTGCAAAGCCCCAGAGTTCAGCACCATAGAGGATCGCAGAGTTTATCCTCGCATTAAAGATTTTGATGGGGGGGCCTATCATTCTCGACTTGGATTGCTTATGTTCTTTAACTAGGCAACCAGAAAGCTGGGCAAATTTTAGAGATAGAACATCAATTTGCGGCCTCCAGTCCAACTTATTTTCAAAAACTACCCCTAGATAGGTCATAACGTGTGTACGCTCAAGCAAAGCTTTGTCCATAAAAACATGTCCCTTTATGCCTCTCCCTTTATTAAAAACCATATATTTGGTTTTGGACACATTGACCGCCAGGTCAAAATCAGAACAGAAATGCGTAAAGACATTAAGTGCCGCCTGTAGTCCAGATAGGGTCTGAGAGAGAAGTAGGGTGTCATCGGCGAACATAAGGAGTGGGATTTTAATACCTCCAAGCGTAGGAGCGTCCGTCGATGTGTTGGAGTAGTACTTAACAACACTGTTGATAAACAATAAAAACAAAGTGGGAGCAAGGACGCACCCCTGCCTGACACCCCGATTGACCCTGAACCGACCAGTAACCTGGCCCTGTTTTCCCCAGCGGACTTGTGCGTAGTTATTGTCATGGAGCCTAATGATGATATTCAGAAGATCTGGAGGAAGCCCTAGCTCCGCCAATACGCTCCAAAGTTTAGTTCTATTGACTAGGTCAAATGCTGACCGGAGATCTACAAAGGCAGCATATAAAGTACCGCCACACAAATAGACCGTTTTCCAGACAATCAGTTGGAATTTGAATGCCTGGTCGATGGTACTAGTACACGGTCTGAAACCGGCTTGGAGAGGAGAGATGATGTCCTCCTGCTCAATCCAAGCCTGGATTCGTGCCAAGATCATTCTAGCGATAATTTTCTGGACCGAGTCAATAAGACTAATTGGGCGGTAGTTCCCCGGGCATGAACGATCACCTTTTTTGAAAATGGGGAGAATCTCAGCCCCCCCCCAAGAATCGGGAATATCTGCCCCTCTGGCTACGGCATTGGCAAAATGTGCGATGTAGGGCACCCAGTTCACTGTATCAGATTTAAAGAGATCCGCAGGAACACAGTCCATGCCCGGCGCCTTGCCACTTGAAACCTTACTTAAAGCCTGTTTGACCTCAGCGCAGTCAAAAGTTAGGGTTTTTGGAAGGGAGAGGTCCCCCGTTATAACTGGCGCAGGCCCCTCAACAACTGTGGGATCTGAAAATTGGGATTCAAAATGGGTCACCCAGGCTTCCGGGGGGACATGATTAGAAGGGACCTGGCTATTCTGGGAGTTACCCCACTTAACAGTATGCCAGAAGAGGGTTAGGTTCCGGTGCTTACTGGCAGCCAAAAGGTTGTTCCAGTGATCATTATCCCACTCCTGTTTGGCCTTGGCCTTAGCCTTTTTATAGTTTATCCTGGCCAGTCTGACATTATCTGGTTCTTTATTAGCAATGGCAGATTTTAATTTGCTAAAAGATTCTCGGCAAGTTTTGTTGTACCAGGACGATGGTTTTAGGGTGACGGATTTCTTCTTGGCCTTACAAGGTTTTAAAAAAAGGGATTTAAGGCCAGTGAAAAGATGATCATGTATGCATGTAGCTTTACCAGTCACATCCTCGGTGTACTGAAGAGACTGAATGTCAACCAGAGCACCGGATACCATGGAACTAATCCTGGACAATAATTCAGCATCCATTGCAACTTTGTCCCAGCGTACCCGCCGTTGATCATTAGTTAAAACGGCTTCCGCAGTGACTATTTCTGAGGGTTTGGCTCTCTGGGCTGGGCAAAGTAAAAGACTTAAAACCAACGGGTTGTGGTCGCTCTCCGGGCGGTCTAATATCGCCATATCACTTAGAGTGAACCAGAACTCGATTTTAACAAGGGCATAATCAATTCTGCTGCTAGAACGTCGGCCATCTGAGAAAGTCATCTTTCCACCCCTGTCAGAGGCAGTCCTCCCATTGGCGGCCCTGAATCCCCGCTCCATACATAGTCCCATCCACTGTGTGGCTGACTCTGTCCACCTCTTGATAGGAGGGAGATCGAGGGGAGGAATATTTAAAATTGCATCTACTTCCCAGGTTAATGAGTCTAGAGTAGAGAGCAGCGGTTCAAAACAGCAATTTAGATCACCCACAATCAAAACATTTGTATGCGTGTCAATAGTGTCCAGAAACCCATCTAATAATAAAAAGGTATTTGTGCCACGTCCCCCGGGGAGGCCTCTATTATAGACGTTTACAATTAGGACTACAGGATCATTGTCGTGTTGCAAGGAAATAATTAATAGGTCAGGGCTATCAATAGCTATTTCCTTGAGTGAATACCCAAGGGATTGCTTAACCCAGATACAGAGCCCACCAGACGGGCGGCCCCTTGTACCACGAATTGCCCCCTTAAAAAAGTTCACATACCCTGGAAGATAGAACGGGTCCACAGCCCATGTCTCCTGGAAAACCAGGATATCATGGGTGTCGACCCAGCCTACCCATTCTTCAGAGGATACCCTGGTACCAAGGCCCGCAACATTCCACGAAACCAGGGTCAGGGGCATAGAACTAAGTGGCATTGTGCATGGTACTGCAGATGCGGGACCCTTGGTAGTTGGGGTAATATCGATATTAATGGGGCCCCTAGTCTCGCTATCAGTTATGGAAGGATCAATGGGGGGGAGGGACGGACTAGTTGGGTGTGAAAACGGGGTACTGGAAGACATATTTACCAAGCCAACTTGAGCCCCCCGGAAACACCCACTCCCTGCTTGCACTGGGTTAACTGAGCCAAAACAAACTTCCCACAAGTTATTCGAATCTTCCAGATGGGGTAACTGTCAGTCCACCCCATCTAATGAACTCAAGGGTGTGTAGAAGTTTGACAGGGGGAGATGGAAATCCGGCCTTATCTGGTGGTAGGAAGGCCTATTTACCCTTTCCCAAACATAGGACATATCACGTGTAGTGACAGTGGGTTTATGTGGAAGAAAATATGACAAATCCACTGTAGAAATGCCAGTCCCTCTCAGGGTATTGGGAAAGGAACAGATATGCCTAACAACCCTCGGGTCGCGAAAATTTATGATCACACAATCTCCCTGCACCTGTTTAACTCTATTGCCCAACCAACATACCCTACGGACAGTCATTATTTCGGTCCGTAGTCCAATAGGTAAAGGCCTGTTGGTATTTAGCCAGTGTGAGACTTTATTCTTTAGGTCGCTATGACACTCGGACTTTGTCTGAGGGAGCCGGGGTACATCCACCATTATAATGGTATATGGCTGCGACTCAGGTGGGAGATTGATAGACGGAAAGTTTTGATATGAAACAGCAGCCTCAAGGTTGATATTACAATCTGTTTCTCTCGGGACCTCAATGTTAACCTGAGGACATGGAACGTCCACCGCCTGGACATTGTGTGTCGGGATACTGGGTAGTACTCCATCCAAGGGTGTATGGGCAGTGGAGGCAAGCCTAGATTTATCTACAGTGTCATTGTTAGAGGAAGTTGCATGGTCAATAGAAGACACTGCAATCTTTTCTAGCAGGGACGTGTTAGCAGATACCATACCCTCTAGCTTCTCAAGTGACGAGGCGAGACGCGTAACTCGCTCTAATAATGGGAGGAGTAGTGATTTAAATAACTTCTCTATAGGCTTGAGAAGATCGAAGGTAAAAGAGTCTGCGTTGGATTGAACGGGGGGAGGGAACGGGGACTTCAATCCACCAGATGCCAAATGTAAACTAGCAGACGTAGCAGGGTTTTGAGCTTCACAGGTAGGGGCAGATTTGTGAGGATTAGACACTTTGGGGATTTTGGCTCGTTTCCCCTTAGGGGGAGCTCCCATACGTTTCCTTTTACTTGAGATGTGCCTGGGCTTGGGGACCTGGGTCATTGTTCCTGTAGTTTGCTGGTCAGTGGTAGGTGGCGGGATATCAGTACTGTCAGTGGTTTGGTCACCACTGGTATCAGGGATGCTAGTTATCTCCTGAATATCCACCAACGGGCAATGATCACGAGTGTCCGGCAGTACATTTAAAGTATCACCAGACAAAGTGGAAGGAAGTTGAGGTTGGCTGTTTTCAGGCGAGACAGCTAACATAATATTGCCAAGGGATGATCTTTTGGCAGAAAGTTCTAGGGACAGTCTTTTTTCCGTTAACAAAATTTCGTGTTCAAGAACACGAGCAGCTCTAGTAATAAAATTGTCAAGGGTCCCTGTAACCTGACCTCCTACGCTGTTCCTGGCCACCTTCCTGCCAGACCTTAAGGAGGTCATGATTTGGGGAATGAACAAACAGGCGAACAAACTCACAGAATAGGAGACAGATGAACCTCCGATTGTAACAGGAAGATAAATATCACTACAAATGTCCAGCACACACTGCAATGTTTATACACAAGATATGGGCGACCAATGCTATGTAAACAGGCCACCGGTTGGCAAAGGCGCTTGTACTCACAGTACCAGCTGGGTATGTGACCTGTTCGAGTCGGCTCAAATTAGGGAGGGGGCCCGCCCCGACCACAGCCGCCCACGAACGGCCACAAACGGCCCGCTCTTTGTCCGGTCTTCGTCCGGGCTGCGTCCCGCGCTGCGGGAGTAGGATATTGTTTTGAAGCCTCAGGAGGGCGGGGGGCGGGCCAGCAGGGAGAGCGGACCGGAAGCTCTCCGTCGGTCTTGCAGGGACTTCTGTGAATTGAAGTCCCCGCACGCTCGCAGCCCTGCTGCTACTACACGCCGGATGCCGCTTTTCTTCCTCGGTGATCCTCACAGGTGTCAGATGAGATCCCCTCCACAAGACGGGCGAAGGGGCACCCGCGAAGCGGGTGCGCCGAGAAGTAGACAGGTTCCAAGTAGGTGACAGGAGAGCCGGCAATTAGCAATTTGACCAAAGTGACCCACTCGTCTAGCTACAAACTGATGTTTTGAAGCCTCAGGAGGGCGGGGGGCGGGCCAGCAGGGAGAGCGGACCGGAAGCTCTCCGTCGGTCTTGCAGGGACTTCTGTGAATTGAAGTCCCCGCACGCTCGCAGCCCTGCTGCTACTACACGCCGGATGCCGCTTTTCTTCCTCGGTGATCCTCACAGGTGTCAGATGAGATCCCCTCCACAAGACGGGCGAAGGGGCACCCGCGAAGCGGGTGCGCCGAGAAGTAGACAGGTTCCAAGTAGGTGACAGGAGAGCCGGCAATTAGCAATTTGACCAAAGTGACCCACTCGTCTAGCTACAAACTGATGTTTTGAAGCCTCAGGAGGGCGGGGGGCGGGCCAGCAGGGAGAGCGGACCGGAAGCTCTCCGTCGGTCTTGCAGGGACTTCTGTGAATTGAAGTCCCCGCACGCTCGCAGCCCTGCTGCTACTACACGCCGGATGCCGCTTTTCTTCCTCGGTGATCCTCACAGGTGTCAGATGAGATCCCCTCCACAAGACGGGCGAAGGGGCACCCGCGAAGCGGGTGCGCCGAGAAGTAGACAGGTTCCAAGTAGGTGACAGGAGAGCCGGCAATTAGCAATTTGACCAAAGTGACCCCAATTGAACATGATCCCTTTGATCCTAGGGTACCCAGAAAAAACACACAATCACTCAGACTTAAGTGTATGCCCATGTGATAATCTTTCATCACAGACAGAGTTGCACTTAGTTCTTTTCAGCAGGCTCTATAAGAAAGAAAGGAACCAATATCTCATTCCAATCTTAAAACAAAGGAATTTTAATCAGTGCTGAGTGGCACTATATTTTTTTAAATCATTATCCGATCCGTTGATCTGTTATTCGGTAGCGACATTCCTATGGGCCTGCATAAGAAAGAGGAAGGGTAGTTTGCCAAGTCAAGTTTTGTGAGCTTATCTCATGATTTATCAAATTGTACAGTATTTTTCTAACATATGATATACTTTTATTGTATTAGGTTTGTCTTTTTTATTTGAGAATTTATGATGAATTAGAGGGGGAGTCTTCTTTTTATGAAATTATGTTTTCTTGTATCTGTGCTTTTATGATCATTTAAACTTGATCGAATAAAGATTGGAAATTGAAATTGAATAGATGAAGTGAGATCAAAAAAAGTGGTCACATGACGCTAACATCACAACAATAGACACAGCTGAAGTTCCATAATGACTGCATGATTAGTATAACAACATAACACAGACAAATGTCTATTTTAGGTACCACCAATTTTATGGTTGTTGGACCTGGTCCTTTTTTCAGGTTTATCCCCTGACTTTTTTCCTTTTGACTTTTTGGCCCCAGTTGTGGCTATTACAACACAGCTGGGTGGCATATTTAACAAACAGATGGGGATTAATGACACTTTTGTGGAATATTACAAACAGTTGTATGCTGCCCCACAGGATGCGGACGCTGCCAGATTACAAACCTATTTAAATGCTATTGACATACCTAGAGTTAATCCTACAAAATACCAGGCCTTAGAAGTCCCAATATCAATAAAGGAAATCTGTACCACAATAGATCAAATGTCGAGAAATAAGATCAAGAGGATAGAGGGAATTCCATCCGATTTCTACATCACCTAGAAAGCTCAATTGGCCTCAAAGCAAATATATGAGAATACATGGTTGATAGGGAGATTGCCTGGATCCATAAGGGTCCTGCCCAAGCAGGTGAGGGATCCTCTGGATGCGAGATCCTATAGGCCTCTGTCCTTATTGAATTTGATAATGAGATTCTGCAGAAGCTAATAGCCCACATATTGATGCCGGTAGTGAGTGCTGTGAAACATCCAGATCAATCTGGCTTTATTCCGGGCACAAAAACACTGCTCAATGTAAGGCGATTGGTCTGCCTTATGGAGGGGACATTGTGTGAGCGTCAGGTGCAACTGATCTCTTGATGTAGACAATGCCTTTGATACCCTGGGTTGGTCATTTCTTAGGTTGGCCCTGAAATAAATGGGCCTTGGGTATTAGATCAGGAAATAGGTGCAGTTATTTTATGTGGATACTCTGGTACAAATATATACAGGTCAGGTGATTTCTGAACAATTCTGGATTAATGGAGGTACCAGGCAGGGATGCCCATTATCCCCATCATTTTCATAATGGCCACTGAGTCCCTTGTGTGTTTGTTAAAACAGAAAGGCTTAGATTAGAGAATAAGGCTGGCGGGCAGGTGACACATTATTTCCCCATACACAGTTGATATGCTCATTTATTTAAGGAAGACTCAAGATAATTTAAAAGCAGTAATGGAAATATTGGATGACTTTGGTGTCATCTCTGGTCTAAACATAATTTGGGCCAAGTGTTATTCATTCCCACTTAGATATCTTACAGGGTTAGAGAGTAGAGTGGTACTGCTTTCTAGACAGGAATGGAAATTTCATACTTTCAAGTACTCGGAACCGAACATTTATTCAACTGATTACGAGGTAACCTGCGAAAGGTATTTCTGTGATGCAGCAATCCACAACATTCTAGGCCACTCTCCCAGTTTCATCCTTGAGGAGAGTGGCTGTAGCCAAGATGCTGGTCTTGCCCAGGTTGCTGAACTTTTTTGTAGCTCTGCCGGTGAAATTAAGGGTTTCTTTGGTGAGCGAGTGTGATCCTCTCCAGTCTGATATGGGGAACAGGTAAGAAAATAGTGGTGCTTCGTATAATGCAAAAACCCCTACATTAGGGAGGTCTTGGGGCTCTGAACTATAAGTTACACTATGCAGCGACTCTACTGGGGTAGCGAATGAAATGACTGAGCATTACTCCCAGTGCAGAGTGGGAAGCGGTTCTGCATGAGCTACACAGGGTCATACTCATACAATGGTTGATGAGATCTGTAAAAGTAAGCCACAAATTGAATAAGGTGTGAAAGGTCACCATATTTTGTTCGCATAAATATGTTCAACTAAGAAGGCAGCCGCCCCCCAAACAACTCAGAAATGCTAATATGAGCACTAGCAGGATCCAAAAGTATATTTGCCATACATGATAAGGGACCATAGGTAGAGGCTGGTTTAAAAACACTGGGGGATGCATTTGAGCATGGTATTCTATGTATGTTTGATGACATCAGGGAAACATATGGTATAGGACCTGGCAGTTCTTGACATATAATGTACTGACTGGTTAGCACAGTGAGACCTGTCTGGGGCCAGGATAAAAATGAACCTCAAAAATCAGAAGTACTGCAGCTTCTATTAACGCACGGTTGTGATAGAAAAGCAGTTATGGTATTGTATAATGCGCTTCTGTCACAATGTTCACGTGTTTGCCCAGAGCCCAGATGTATTGGAGGAATGTACTAGCAGCCCATGTTGGATAAACAATGGGTACAAGCATTGGAATATGTAAAAGGGTGACCTGGTGAAAAACAATGCTTTGGAATGCTACCCCGAACAGCTGACTGAGTAAACGATTTACAAGCATTCTTTCCATCACTTTTTGTATGATTGATGTAACTCCCTAAGTGGCCAAGGGTATTCCCAGATGTGGGTCTCCCACTTACTGTGCCTGAGAAGCTATATCTCACTGACGAGGCCTAACATGGCTGAAAAAAGTCTGGGAATGCTTGTGTTCCCTCCTGGAGGGGGCCTCGTCTAGAAGTTCAGGATGGACTGCTCTCATGAGGAGCAGGATCAGTACTAATTTAAATAAGGTGTGCCTTTGTCTCGTGTAGCAAAGTGGGCCAAATACGATGGGTTGGAATGCCACCCTAAGCCACTGCCAGTGGTCAGACTGATTACATGCATTTTTCACATTATTCTTTTGTGATAGATGTCCAGGAACCCTGGACTGAAATATACTCAGTTCAACTATCTTCACCAAACATATCTTTCTCCAAAATGTATAGGCTTAATGTTGGAAGGCACTTCATCGGAATGTCCCATATGCACATAAACAAAAGTGGACTTTCATGATGTGCTATGATCTTGTCCAATAATAGACTGCCGATTATACCTTCTATGTCGACATTTTCAGTAGCGGAATCCCTAGCCCAGTATCAATTGATTCTGGCACGGTCTGGATACAAGAGTTAAAAATAACTCTCCTTTGCGGATTTATACAGCCACCCAATATTGGGAATCACTGTTTCATGTTTCTATTCGAAACACAGATCCATCGTTATTAAAATCTCCTGTTAAATATCACCAGTTGGGCTGTTACCTGGATTATATCTTGACCAGCTTTAGTGCCCTTTCAATTCAAACCATAAGCCTATTGACAACATTCTAATTATCAAGTACTTGTATGATATACATCTGTGGACCACCATCAATTGTGGTCCCAGTATAGGATTTATTGTGGCTTTCCTGATGAAGGAGTTTGATTCGCCGAAATGCATGTAGATCTGTCATCAAATTTATAGACACCCCTTGCACTTTTTGATATGTTGTATTTTTTATTTGTCCAACCCGTGTCAAATTGAAATGAGCCTGTTTATGATTTATTGTATAAATTATTCTATATGGATTGTATGTACAAAACATATGTTGTCTTTGTTTACTGTATATTATTATTATTGTCAGCACTGGTGAATATGTTGTGATGTTGTTGTTTTATAATTGTTCTTCCAAGAAATACTACTAGAACCAATAATGGTTGTTTTTAAAAACAATTTTGTATGAATAAAATGATTTTGTATCGATAATCACTGTACACTGAGTCTTTAAATATCATGTTGTTCTATAAAATGGTCTTATATATTTCATAGACCTATCATTGCCTAGGGATTTTTTCTTCAGTAATTGTATTTTCCCTGCCCTGGGAACTGGATTCAGTAGCAGGGGGCCTTGTAAATACACTATACACTTGTCCAATAATAGCACAGTTCTGTGTGCTGGTGATGGTTGAAGTATCACATCTGACAGGGATGGCAAGGAACCCTGAGCCCCTGAAATGCCTTTTGAGCATAATGCCCAGAATAAAGAGAAGTAAGTATGTAACCATATTCATAGACATAGCATTTATTCTGGCGAAGAGCCAAAATTATGTGTAAGCAGGCAAGTTTGCTAGGTTACACAAGTTGAAGAAAATTACTGTGCCAGCATGATGTGGGACACATACCTTATGGTATTAGAGGCTTTGTCTGATGCAAGACCCCCTTGAATAGAGCATATATATTTATTGTGGGATGTGGTTAGACTGTGCCTGTCCGGGAAGATATTTACCCTTGATATCATTGCAACTCCAGTGAGACCTGATATACCGAATGCAAATTATATCTACGCTGTGTCTTGAGGTGGACCTCACCGCATGCTGAGATGATGCATAATACTTTAAAATAGAATGTCTATTATGTACGCCGGTGTGTTGTGTAATCCTACTGGATATTGATCAGTATGGTTCTGCACAGGAAACAAAATGATTGTTGTTATTGTCTGTGACACCACCTTATTGTTAAGATGTTACATTTTTATGTCTTTGCTACTGTGTATCTTCCATGGGTTTACAGAAACAAAATGCCAATAAAGAGAGGCATATTTATTAAGAATCATAAATGGTGGTGAATTTACAGGTAAACAGTTGCAGGATGGGTTTTATCACTGCATGTCGCTACTTTTTTAGGTGGTTTTCCAGGCACAAATAGTGTTGGGTCAAAGGGTGCTCTGTATGTGTGTAAGGGCTAGATATCCACTGTGAACAACTTCAATTTAATATATTTTAGAGTACCTATTTCATAAACCCTTGTATTACAAAAGCTTTACAGTTTATCACCATTTATGAAATATATAGTTTACTAATGGTTCAGGTCTAGCAAACAATATCAACATAAATGTGGGTATTAAGGCTTCTACCATGTGTACATCTAGCAATAGGGTGGACTCTGCTGATGAGCTCTGTAGGCAGCTGATAAATAAGCAATGATAACCGTACAAAATGTCAGTAATGATTGCATTTCATCAATTCCGTCTCCATCTTCCACCAACCAGTACTTGCTCATTGATAATTACCTGCAGCCTCGTAACTCGTCAGCATCGTCATCAATGTTCCTGTTGATTGCAAAATGGAAGCAAAATGCATTTGTCTCAAGGAGAAGCATGGATAACTGGTAACTGGGAAATGGTCCATGCCACTGTCAGAGATTTGTTAATGGTGATAATTGTTGCTACACCTGGTTGCTCATCAGAGAGAGATCTTCTTGTATACTCTGCAGCTAAAAACTGAATGAAAAAGTAGACAACTGACCATTGGCTGAACAGCAGTTTCACCCATGTCAAAAGTCAAGGAAAAATCACCTGCCTTCCTGGAATTATTTCATCCATGTGGAGATATTTAAAAGTATATTATTGCCTTAAGGTGGAACTGTGGTATATTTGCATAGGGTTACCAAAGACACGAGTCCTTGTCAATACTGATCTCTGCTCCTCTCTGAAGAACTTTGACAACTGGGACCTAATCAGCCACTGCTGGGGCACGTATTCCTTAACTCATCTAAGCATCACTAAATAACAAACCAATAACAGGCCATTCACATGTTCCTGTACATCATGGATGCCCATGAGCCCCCCAAACTAAATAGCTTTAAAACACATTTACTATTTCTTAACACTAAAAGCACAAATTACCTTCCCAGCCACCGACATCTTCAAGAGCAGCACATGCCATTGCTCACATCACCTAGAGCAAATCCCTTGGAGTCACTCTTTGATGGAAAATAACATCAAAGCTCAAATCTAAAAAGCTTTCAACTTCTCTCACTACCACCTTTGTCTATTCCAAAGAAACCTCTCCTTCAACACCACAGTTCCATATGTGTTTGGGGTGAAACTAACTACTATCATCTCTTGGCTTAACTCCACCAACTCCCTGTACCTCAACTTATCGAAAACACCGACTCCCACACCAGCAAGAAGTGCAAAATACAACCATAGGAGTGGGTACAATGTAAACAAGGCTACCTATCGCTGTCTCAGCACAATGCACTTAATTTCAGTTGTTGACCTGGTGGCATAATGAGTACTCTATCTTTCCTTAAGTCACATTCCTATAACTTCCTCTTCTGTATCCCCTAAAATGCTTTAGCAACAGAACAAACTTCTACAAACCTGAACTCTTTCTGCACTCATTGTTCACAAAATACCCTGCGGAATGCCTTAAAAGGATGCCACAGTTCAGTAGGGTGGAAGATTTGTAGTCTTGTAGTATGAAACACACTGCCAGCTGACAACCTGCCTCCATTTTGCTGAATTTATTGTGGGCCTACTCTTTGAGTCAGAAAGATTAACCTTGGTGAATTAATAGCGCTGCACTAGAGTAGACTCTGGATAGAGAGGGGATGTGGCACAGTGGCCAGAGCTGTCACCTCGGGAGCTGAGAATCCAGGTTTGATTCTCGGCATCGGCGCAACATCCTATGATTCTGGGCAA
This sequence comes from Triturus cristatus, assembly GCF_964204655.1. NCBI lineage: Eukaryota > Metazoa > Chordata > Amphibia > Caudata > Salamandridae > Triturus > Triturus cristatus. The sequence goes on along the minus strand of NC_140592.1, from coordinate 803,321,731 downwards.
ATCACTTAATCTCCCCATGCTCATGGACAGTGCCTGGATGCCCTCACGGGTGATAAGCTGCACTATCTAAATCTACAAACTTATTGAGTCAATTATTCCTCATAGGACGACCCTAACATGGAAACAGATGACAGAGATGAGCCGTAAAGATTCTACTTTTCAAGGACAATGCAGGGCAGTGGGCCTTCTACCTTACAGCAGAAGTCACCAACTATTAAAATGGAAGTGTGGGCCAGAAAGAGACTCCTTAGAGAAGAGTGACAGCCAGCTTCACATACTTGAGCCTTATAGCTGGCACTGCGTGAATTTTTACTAAAGAAAGTCGTTCAAAGGAGTGAACCACTCTAATACCAGAATATGCAGGTTTAATAACTCCTGTCCAACTACCTGGAATCTGTGAAGTATGAATAATTTTAAAAAATTCATTGCATACAGTCAGGGCGCGTTTAGGGTAGTGCGGCCGCACTGGGCACTGACTGAAGAGTCGGGTGCTGACCCTCAGGGGGGATGTGTTTAGTAATAACTTACGATTTTAAAACACCGGTTGCAGAGTTCCTTGTGCATCCAGCTTTCAGGCAACAATAAAAATGTCAAGATAACTCTTGTGGTTTGTTGCTGCTAGAGAGAGAGATCGGAGTTTTGTCTAGGGGCAGTTTTGACTCCCCATAAAGCAGCACAGAGGGTTAATATGCCTGCTGCAAAGAATGCGTACCGTGCAGATAACAGATCTATATTTTATGTGGCTAGCTGAGTGGATTACTACTTTTGCCACAGAGATCCTTTTTTTACCGCAGTTCATAAGATACAACCCTAATATAGAACGGTGACTGTTACGGACAGTCATCAAAGAGCTCCAGCAAACTGCAAAATATAGGTTGGGAATTGTTTTTTTTCTCAGTCCTTCATTATCTATTCCGAATGTTGATAAAAGGGTTTGTTTGGGCAGATATAAATTCTTATTAGTAAAGTCAGCCTTTACCAGTGCTTTGAGACAAATGAAATGTATGCGAGAGAGGGGCTACAGAGAGATGAGTGGCACAATTGCCCGGTGGTAGTGATAGAGTCCGAGGAGGAGGTCACAAGGAAGGGCGCCAAAAATAACTGTCGACCCGGGCGCCACCAGCGCAATGCAGTCACAATTTGGAAATGTTTTACCTTGCATTGCTCTCTTTAAAGGTGATGCACTGTACATGGTTGCATATTTGTAGAAGTGATTGGCACCATAATTATCACGAATTACCCTGGCACAGTGGGCGAGGTAGCACTACTGGTTCAAAAGGGCTCACATTTAATGTTTGCAAAAATGACAAGGATGGGGCAATCTCACGGGGCCTAAGTAGCGGATAATAAGTATGTGAATCCATTTGACACTTGATGGCATTCTTTTCACATATATAAAGTCTTTGAGTGTGCCGGGTCTGAACAACATCCCTGTGGTAATACACTGCACACAGCACTTTAGCCAACACAAAGCACACGCTGATTAATGAGGCGACCCTGGCTACTTAAAAAACATACAAAAGGATCTTGTGGATAGTCTCATTTTTCATGCTGGGTTCAGATTCTTGAAATAGTCCGATCTTCAGCCAAACTTAGTAAACTCACACTTTTCTTCTGACGCGTTTTGGTAGATCAAACCTGGGGAAATGTATTAGATAAAAGGCCAAACGTGAAATTGTATGAGTAAAAACCGATGCACAATCATGTTGATGTTTAAAACTCGGAATAGGAGGTATTTACTACACATGGTAAATATCTCACCTTAGGGTAATGGGGCCTCATTTATGATCACTTTTTTGTGACGTTCCGTGGCGTTGGAGCCTGCTTCATATTTACGAGGCAGCACAAATCCACTTTGTTTGGCTTAATGCTGCCTCGTAATTATTGTTCCCTTTAACGCAGTTTGCTGCATTAAAGAGGCGTGTAATGGGTGTTGCTCGGGGTGTTTCCAGTAACATCCATGGCTTTTTGACACTGCTTCAGATTTACGAGAAATCATAACTCGGAGGCAGCGCCAAAAACGTACGCCTGCCCAGGAGAGGCGTAAGGTAGGCACACCAAGGAGAAATATCTTTATTTCTTCATGTTTTTTCTCTTTCTATGTGTGCTGCATTCTGCCTTTTGTGAATGTTTTTGTGCAGGAAGGTTTCCATTCCTGCACAAAAATAATAATCCCCGCACTGCAGGCACCCTTGCACCATGGCACAAAGGTGTCTGTGTTGGCGCACGGCAGCTCATTGTTCGACGGTGCAGGGGGAAAGGACACGAATGCGCCGTATCTGATAGATACACCCAAGTCCTGCCCTTTTCTTTTGCCAAAGTGCAGCGCCGCAGGAAGGCCTGCAGCGCTGCCCTACGGCAAAACCTCATAAATGAGGCCCATGGTATTTACCATGTCTGGTAAATACTCACCCTGTTCCACCCAATTTGTAATGAGGCCCTTAGAGTGATGATGCCAGAATACTATAAATTACCATATGTGCTCCTGCCAGTGGGTGAGCCTTCAACCCTCACAAACAGAACACCTTGTGAATTTTTAATATATTTGGATTATTTTAAACATCACCCGAAAGGGTCTTGTTTGCACTATATAAAACACTAAATAAATGTAATCAATTCCTGGATTTTTAGATTTAGATGTTTAATTTAGCGCACTTAGTGAAAGTTCTCTGTCTATAAACTGATTATTGGACACTATGGGGTCTATTAGGATGGCAGGCGGATGTCTGCCACCGGGCCAGCGGTGGCAACCACTGGGCCGGCGGCGGTCATCCGCCCACGATCGCATCACAGAAAACCGCCGGTCTCATTAGCATGGCGAGATTTTCCGTCCACCACTGTTCTGCCGGTAGCAGTCCGCACGCTTGCCTGGCGTGCGGAACTGGACCACTAAAATGGGGCCGGTAGAACCACCATGGAAAGGCATGCGGAGAATGTCTCTGGGGCCCATTGCGGGCCACCAATGTGTTTGGGGTGGTGTGGGTGCACTGGGAGGGTACCCATGGTTCCCCCTACATGTCCTCGTACCAGGTGGCAGGCACTATGCAGTGCCTGCCACGCAGTGCAGGGATATGCTGGACATGACGCAATGTTAAAAGCCGCGATCCGACCGTCGCGGTTGGATTTCAACTGCGGAGCATCCTAATTGTTATGTTATGTTAAAATTATTTCTAGAGCGCACGTACACCCAAAGGTTTCATGGCGCTATGGCAAAGGTGCACTAAATCAGGAGGTTACTGGTAAGCTTGGGTGAAAAGGAAAGTTTTGAGGAGAGATCTAAAGTGCGGCAGGGAAATTTCAAGTCTGAGATTCAAAGGAAGGGAGTTCCACATCTGCGGTGCCAGAAAGGAGAAAGAGAGTCCACCGTGTTTTTTTCGTTTGAAACGAACAGGGGTAAGAAGGTTGGAGTGAGACGATCGAAGTGCACGAGTGGGAGAATAGCGGGAAATTAAGGAAGAGATGAAAGCAGGTGTCTTGAAGGTAAGGGTTTTGAAGATAGTGCAGCCCAGTTTAAACAAACAACGTTTGTCAACCGGGAGCCAATGAAGAAGTTTCAGCAGTGGACGGACGTGTTGAGTGCGTGATTGGTGAGTAATGAGGTGCGGCCTGATTCTGAACCAGCTGAAGTCGGTGAAGTTGGTAGGAGGGGATGCCAACATAGAGAGAGTTGGCATAATCTATCCGTGAAATAACCAAGGCCAAGAGAGCTACAGTGAGGGCCTCGGTGGTAAGAAATCTGGCAATCTTCCGAATTCTGCGTAAATGGAAGAAGCATGAAGATGTGACTGCTCCAATCTGGGGGTCATGGACAGATCACTGCTAATGATCACTCCAAGACTTTTGACCGATTTAGAGGGTAAAGGAGGATTTCCTAGCGAGAGATGCCAAAAATTGTTGTTCCAGGGGTTTGAGGGGCCGGTCAAAACAAGCTCGGTCTTATCAGGGTTGAGCTTGAGTTGACTGATATTCATCCAGTTCCTGATAAAGCATAAAGTGGCCTGAAAGCTAGAGATGGACGCGGCAGAGGAGTTAATGTTGAAGACAAGTTGAAGGTCGTCTGCATAATTGAAGCAAACCACTTCGAAATTACGGAGCGAGTGAATGAGCGGGACCATATATAGGTTAAAAAGAAGGGGCGAGAGAGAAGAGCCTTGTGGGACACCACAAGTTAGTGGGGTCTTTTTGGCAGAGAAAGAGGCCAGGCGAACGGCCTGCGAGCGATCTCACAAAAAGGAAGAGATCCATTTTAGGGCCATGCCCTGAATGCCAGCGTCCCGGACACGGTCGATCAGAAGGTTATGATCGACCGTGTCAAAGGCGGCCGATAGATCTAAAAGAACAAGTGCTTGGGAGAGATTGTAGTCCGCACCCCGGCGGAGCTCGTTCATCACGGCAAGTATGACCTGCTCGGTGGAATGTGCAGGTCTGAATCCGGCCTGATGGGGATCGAGAAAGGATGAGCGTTCGATGAAGGAGCTGAGGCATTGTGTAACATGGGCCTCCAAAATCTTGCTCAGATAAGGGAGGAGAGAGATGGGGCGATAATTAGTAAGGTTGGTGGGATCTGCCTGGGGCTTCTTCAAAATGGGTAGGACCTCTGCTGCTTTAAAGGAGGCAGGGACGACCCCTGTTTCTAAAGAATTATTAAGAAATGCGAGCGGAAGGTCAGGACATGAGAGAAAAGCATCTCGAAGGAATGGAGGGGGACAGGGATCCAAAGGGGAGCCGGAGCTGACCTTTTTTAGCAGTGAGAAGAAGTTTTCCTTAGAGATCTGAGGGATGCGGTCGAGAAACTGAGTGTTCTTGGGTGAGATCCCCAAGGCCGAGCGAACAGGGGTCGGAGGAATGCTTTGCTTAATGGTGATGATTTTCTGAGTAAAGAAATTATTGAGGGCGTCGCAGAGGGCCTGAGTGGGTGCTGGTTTGAGGGTCACCCTGTCAGGTAGGGAAAGTTCATTGACAATGGAGAAAATGTCTTTGGATTTAGTTGATGAGTTGATGATTTTATGTGAGAAATAGGCAGATTTAGCTGCAAAGATGGCTTTTTTGTAGTCAGCAAGCAGCTTAATGAAGGTATCCTTGGTGGTGGAAGAGTAATTACGTCTCCACCTGCGTTCTGCCTGTCTGAGAGAGAGTTTCTTAGTTTTAAGATCTTCTGTAAACCACCGCTGGGCGTCGTGGGGACGCTTAACTATGGAAAACTTGCAAGGGGCGACGATATTACTGGCAGCGCAGAGCCAGTTATGGATGGCAGTTTCTTGGTCCTTAAGACAGTTCGTCACCGTGGGCAGAGAGGTGGAGAGTATGGAGCAGAACTTCTCTTTGTTAGCACGACTCCAGTTCCTGGTTAGGATTTTATCCGGGATGGAAGATTTAGCTAAACAAGGCAAATCTAAAGAAAATTGGACCGGCGGTTATGCTGCGGTCCTAGCAGGCGGTGTTTTACCGCTACCATGACGGTCAGAGTGATTTTCCAACCGCCATCCTAATAGACCCCTTAGACTGTTTTAATGCATGTTTCTACTTTTACTTTATTATTTGTTCACACTGAAAATGTTTTCATTAACTTTACAATAAACTTTACAATAAACTATAAACAAAAAACATAATTGGAGCAGGAAATCTTTCAGAAAGGGGACAGTGAAGACAGTAAACTTAGCTTTACAGTCACCAACTTCTTTTCTTAGGTCCCACTGTCTTTAAAAATTCCAAGTTTTAAAGAACCCTCAAACAACAATACAGCTAATTTACTGATGAATGAATAAATAAACAAATGAATGAATGAATTCATACAGCACACAGCTATCCGAAAGTGTCCCAGCACTAATGTGCAAACCAAGGGGGTGAAACGTTCTCACTTGGTATATTTCTGAGAAACACAGGAAGGTTGTTCCAGATCGAGGCCATGTGCAGTGAAAAGGACGCTCCCCCTTGCATGTTTAAAGTGGGGGACTGCAGTTGACCCTTTCCTGAGCGGAACGTCCTGCCGGGGACGTACAGATGGATGCTCTTTTTCAAATGTTGAGGGCCTATTCCGTGCAGGGCACAGTGGGCAAGAAGTAGGGCTTTAGAGGTAATTCTTTTATTGATTGGCAACCAATGTAACTGTTTTCGATATGAAGAGGTTGAACAAGAGGCACACTGCTGTGTTCTGCACTACTTGCAGGCAGTGAATCAGAAAAGCTGGGAGTCCTTAATTCAGAGCATTGGTGTAATCCAATCTAGATAGGATGGATGCTTGTACGACAATTTTCTGGGTTCCCAAGGTTAAAGAGGCAGGAATTTATTTAAAGTCTTCATTATCCAAAGCACACTTTTACTACAGAAGAAATGTAGCTCTTAAAGGAAAGATGATCAACAATTAAAACCCCAAGATTTCTACCAGATCCCGTGGGGGGGAAGGATTTCTGTCTTGTCCGTGTTGCATTGTAAGTGATTTACTTTCAAACAGCTGATGATTGTCCTCATACAGGCTGAAAAAGATGACCTCGCTTTGCGAATCTGAAGCTCCCTCGTAGGAAAACAGAAGCTGGGTATCATCGGCATAGGAAATAATCTTAATGCCGTACGACTCCATCAGAAAAGCCAGAGGGGGCATGTACACATTAAGCAGCATAGGGCTTAATACTGACCCTTGAGGTACTCCGTACTTGAGGGTTTTTTCACTGGAAAAGTATGGTGTTATCCATACCGACTGTTCTCTGTCAGCCATAAAGGAGCTAAGCCATTTCAAGATGCCTCCATCCAGTCCAATGTCTGCTAGACGTTGTATCAAACACTGCAGAGAGATCTTATGGTATCATGGCAGCTGTCAGCTTAATGGAATCTGTTATTTCTAACAGGTCAGTCTTAGTACTAAGATGTACACGAAAGTGGACTGTGAAGGGTGAAGAAGATAGTTGGTTTTAATAAACTTCGATTTTTGTCTGACAATAGACTCTAAAATTTTAGAGTCTGCCGAAAGGAGGGAAATCGGTCTAAAATTTGAGCGGACTGCACTATCAGCAGGAGGCTTTTTCAAGTGCGGAATAACACCTTCCTTTTTCCACATATCAGGAATAGTACTCGACTGCAGGGAGAAGCAGAAGAGCTTGAGGTAAGTTGGACAAATACTCTCACGGATCTGTCTCAGAATATGGGGTCTAACGATAAGCCCAATTTACATCTCATAAAACATGCTATTAACAGCTCCTTTTCCGGAGGTACAAATTTTAGAAACATATGTGTTGGGAAGGGAGCGGTAGTCAAGGAGAATGCCTCTCCAGGGACATCTGTAGTTGGGGATGCTAGATTAGACTGTATTTTGAAAATTTTTTCTTCATAAAAATCATTTAACCAGTGGAATAAGGTTGAATTAGCTCTGAGAGTCGGAGATCGTTCTTTATCGTCCATAAAACAAAGAAACAGTTTTAAAAATCTTCTGTAAACTACTATTAGTATTACTTATCTTCTGAGTATAGAAGGCACTGTGTGCTGCTTTGATATTGTTATGATATTTTCTTAAGGATAGTTTATATGCTGATTTATCTATGTCCCGATACTGTTGCCTCCAGATTCTTTCTAATCGTTTGCAATCCTTTCTTTGAGTCGAGAGTTCAGGAGAAAACCAAAGAGCAAATGACATACGCCTCTGTCCCCTTTAGCTTTAACCAGGGCTACAGTGGCCATAGACAGCCATTGGATCAATGTTATGGCATCCTTATTGGTTTCTCCTGAAAGTGCAGGTCTGAAGAGTTCTAGTATATCCTGAAGATCCGAAATTGGCACTTTGTGCCAAGCTCTAACAAGAGAAGTGCTACTTGAAAGTTACTTCTTCAGCCATCTGGGAAGAAGCCAGGCAAATGCCATTAGGAAATGATCTGACCAGGTAACCTCCACCGGAGCATCTGTCATAAAAGAAGTGTTGGAAAAAATCACATCATTCATATGCCACTCCTTATGTGTAGGTTCCAAAATGAACACTGATAGATTAAGAGAGGTCACTATCTCTAGGAAGGATCTTGCCATTGCATCCTCAACGATATCCATATGGAGATAAAGATCTCCAAGGACCATGACGCTAGTAACAAATTACTACATTGGGCACTATAGCCTGGTCAAATTAATTAACAAATTCTCCAAGGTATCCACGGGATAGTATACTAGAACTCCAGCAAAGGGCAAACTGGTGGAGAAAGATACACAAAAGCCTAACAATTCTTCCCCCAGTAAATTCTCTAGTGATGGAAAAGAAGATATACAAAACACACTGTCTGAAAACTTTCTGTAGCAAATCTTACCTAACATTGTTTCATTCCTGGCAATTCAGGCAATGCCCCCTTGCTGTGGTATAATGGTAACTCGAATGACCCATCTTCTATCCTTTGAAATAAATCCTTCTGTGGAAAGCACCGACTACTGTTTTACTGGATAGAGATTTAGCAATTCTCAAAAATGACGTAAAAAAAAAAAAATGCCTAGCAAATATTCACTGAGATATAGGTTGCTATTTAACCCTTTTTTGATTCTACTGCCAGAGCCTACTAACAATGGTATTTTAAATGAAATATTTTTATTTCTAAAGCAAAAGAAAAGGTTATTCAAATCATTGAAAATGGAAAAAAGAAAAGTATCCTACTGATCAATTGAAAAATCTTAAAGTGTAACCACCTTTTGAAAAAAAACTAACAACTCAAACATGTCTGACTGAACTTTTAGACATACTATATCTGAATTGCGGCCAGTGGTAAGATACAGTGGCTATGGTGAAATCATGCTGTTCGCCATGTTTCCACACAAGTGCTCATTAAGAGGAATAATTTCAAAAGTAGCAGCAAATGCAGCTGTTTTGCAGAGCACCGGCACACTCTAGTCGGGGGACAGTCTGACGTGACCCTTCTTGGGATAGTCATAGCACCACCCTGACTATCAGGAAAGATTATAAAGGTTTCAACCAGGAACATTCCATACAGCACTAAGCTCACTATAGCGCCCTCCACAATCCTGCAAGCTGACCTCACATCACCCTCCATAAAAACGGCATCGTCCTGATCCAGGCTACAACTAAAAACCTTAATACATTTGCGGACCTCTTTACCCTCCTCAGAAATCACGTGCATGACTCTCCCAGGGTATCCAACACCGGCCCCGTCGACCCTCCAACCAGCCAGTCTAATGTGCCTAGCCACCCTCAAACCACCCCCCTAAGGGTTTCCAACACAGGTCATCCCAACCACTCTAGGACGCTGCCCGGGCTCGCCAGTAGAATCGCTGCTAGTCCTCTGGTCTCCTCCCCGTTGGTTCCCCACTCTGACCTTGAGACTGATACTCCTCCAAGGACCTATGACACAGATCGAGCTAGCCCTTCTACCCCTTCTCCGACACATGCCGATAGAACTGCCCCATAACCACTGCCCCTTGCCCTCAAGCACTTCCCTCCTATTTGGATATCGAAACTCTGCACTCCAGAGCAACCAAATTAACGCAGAGCATCTATAACTCCATTCTGGACCTAAATAACCTCCTTCACCTTGCTGAACTCTCCTTCGCTAAGCTCAAGACCCCGCGGGACTCCTCCCCCACCTATGCCACCAAGCACCCTCAACTGCTACCCCTGAGACACCTTCGCACCCGCAAGCAACCATGCCCCCTCTCGGAGGAGGAAATCCTAGATCTCGTCCTCTTCTACAACACTACTACCCATGCCACCCCATGCCCACCAGACCTCACTGAAGAAGAAAGTCTAGCCACACCCCTTGATTACAACCCTGCCCTAGTTTCCCCCTGTCCACCGGACATGAGGGCCGACCTTGCCATCTGCATGGTCGCCCTCAACCCCAATAGATCAGTTACCCTCCGTAACAGAAGTGTGGTTAATAGCAATCTAGCACCGGTACCCGGTCCGCCCCGACTCCCATCGCTCCCACCGACCCCCTCTGTCTGGCCTTTTAATCAACTGCCGTTCGGCTGTCAGGCATGCTGCTGATATCGCTGATCTCATCCTGAACAAAAACCTTGACTTAGCGATCCTTACCGAAACGTGGGTCAATGAATCCTCATCTGCATGCCTGGACCTCCTAGTCCCTCTCAGCTACAACATTGCTAGGCTGGATAGGCAATCCAGCAAAAAAGGAGGAGGCATCGCCTGCATCTACCGCTCTACCCTCATTATCACGGAACTTCTAGCGGACACCTCAGACTCCTGCAAATACTTCGCCCTTTCCATTAGCAGCAACTCCACCCATCTTTGCAATCTGCACATCTTTTACCGCCCCCCAGGTACCAAGTCACCTTCACTGATCACTTCATGGAAATCATCACAGCCAAAGTTTCCTCCAAAGCTAATGACATGTTCCTTGGTGATTTCAACCTGCACTGGAACGATCCTAAGGATCCTCATGTCAATGCCATCAAAGACCTCCTGGCGGACCAAGCCCTGACCCAAGCCTGCACTCTCCCTACACACTTGAAAGGGGCCACCCTTAACTGGATCATCTCCAAGGAGTCAGCAGTTAAACTTATCTCTATAGACCCATGCGACTGGTCGGACCACCATACTATCTCCTTCCAATTACCTGGCATCCACAAAACAAGGGCACCGCAACCGGTGATTCCAAAACGCTGGGTCAGAGACACCAAAAACCTGGAACTCAGGGAACTGAAGGCTCGCTGCAATTCGGACCTCCCCCCCTCCCATATCACATCGGCCAGTGACCTTAATGACCACTACTCTGTAACTATAACTAACATTCTAGATGACCTAGCCCCGCTAAAACTAAAAAGAACCCAACTCAAAGACAGGAATCCCTGGTTCTCTGGCTCCCTCAGTAACGAGAGGAGATCCTTCCGACAATCCGAAAGAACGTGGAGACAGCACCCCTCAGCAGTACATTTAAAACTTTTCCGCCTGGCCAGAAATGCCTACAAAAGGCACATTCTCAATGCAAAAAAGCTGGAGAACGCCAAGAACAGACCACTCAAGCTCTTCGCACTGGTCAAACACCAATCTAATAAACTGCCCAAAACATCGAAAGAAACCCCCATGTCACTAATATCATCTGAGGATTTCTCCTCCTTTTTCTCCGACAAAATCACAGCCTTGAGAAACGAACTCAGTTCCGCCACAAACTCTCAACCCTTTCCGGATCTTCCCCCTTCTTTCCGCATTTCCCCTGCAGGCTTCACCCAAAAACCAAGCATGCTGGTCTAACTTCAAGCTCTATGATGAAGACTCTGTCTCAAAAATCCTATCTACCTTAAACCCGAACAACCGCTTTAATGATACGCTCCCCTCCAACTACGTAGCTGCCGCCGCCCAATCCATCATTCCTAGCTGGACTGCAATAATCCATGCCTCTCTCAGGCAGGGATCGATACCCGACTCTCTGAAAGCCGGCCAAGTTCTCCCCATCTTGAAAAAGCTGTCTCTGGATCCAGCTTCCCCTGAAAACTTCAGACCTATCTCCAATATCCCTCTCTTAGCCAAAGTGTTGGAGAAGTGTGTGCAACAGCAGCTAAGCCATCACATCAACAACTTTCATCTACTTGACAACTTCCAATCAGGATTCAGACCCGGGCACAGTACTGAAACCACCATGCTCCACATCGTAGACGATGCCCTCCAAGCCCTAGACCAAGCCAAAACTTGTCTCTTAATCCTCCTGGATCTATCCTCGGCCTTCGACACAGTCAACCACGGAAAATTACTTGAACGCCTCAAATTTAGGATGGGATTGGATGGTTCTGATCTAGACTGGTTTAGGTCCTTCCTCCAAAATCGATCACAAAGATTCCTAATTAACGGTAACCTGTCTGCCCCCTTCCCGGTCACGGTTGGAGTACCTCAAGGTTCAACCCTGTCCCCCAACCACTTCAACCTTTACCTGGAACCGCTACTGCGAACATCTCTTACCACATGTATGCTGACGACACCCAGATCTACATCAAAACCTCATCCCTCGAGGAGATTCTATCCCTGAATGAGGCCTTGAAAATGACTGTCCAATGGCTTGCCTCCAATCAACTCACACTCCACGCAAAGAAAACAGAATTTCTCCTAATTTCCCCACCAAAACCTAACCCTAAGATTCAGACATGGATTAAGGCTATCACAGCCCTAAACTGCCCACCGACCATTGTGGACTCAGCCAAATCTTTGGGCATAACCCTTGACTGCAACTTGGACATGCAAGATGGCTAAAGCAGCCAGATTCCACCTGAGCTACCTGTGGAAACTGAACCCCTTCCTCAATGCTACCGACCTAAAAATGGCAGTCCAGGCACTAGTCATCTCTAGACTGGAATATGGCTGTTCTACCCTCTCGGGGCTACCCAAGATCTCCCTGGCACCTTTAAAAGCCTGCCTCAACGCGTCCGCCAGACTTCTTACTGGCACAAGGAAATTCTATCACATTTCACCTCATCTGAAAGCTCTGAATTGGCTTCCTCTCGAGGCCAGAATTCAACTCAAACTGGCATGCATCACACACAAGGCACTATACTCAAACTCCCCTCTATATCTTGCACAGAAACTCGTGGTAACAGGAGGAACCAGAAACTCTAGGTTCGCTAGAGACCTCTTGCTCCAACCTATTGTGTTCTGTTTTGTTCTTGTAAAGCGCTCTGATACCCTAACGGGTCAAGTTTGTGCTCTATAAAATACTAAAAACAAAAAGTAAAATAAATAAATACAAATAAATAGTTTCCATGAGGGTAGTTGTAGTACTTGTCTGAAACCAATCTCGCAGGTCTATCTGCTTCCCTTCTCAAAATTCAGGCCAAGAGTTCCCTAGGGCTGAACTTGACAGCAAGACAATTCACATAATGCTTGCATTTCTTCCATGAAGAGTTTGACATAGTTCTAAGAAGGAGTACTAGCTCCCAGGCAGAGGTCATAATATGACCATATCTCCATTCTTGTTCCTCTCGATATCCCATCTAGGGGTGTTCAAGATATATACCACTTCCCTAGTGGTTTATTATGTTTTCTGAAGTCTTTATTTTTGGTTAAAATAAAAAACATTGTTTTTCATCAAATTGAAACAATTACTGATACTTTTAGAAACAATCTCTTTTCTCAAAAATACAAAATGCTTTGTTACAAAAGTTACTTAAATGTTTCTTAGTATACTGGTGATTTAATTCAACTGCTTGTATCCACCCTGTGTGCCTTCAATGTGCATGTTTTGTCCTATTTTTCAACCTTAACCTATGGAACTAATCTGGGCTTCTGAGGGTTTCTTATGGTGAGTAACCTAAAACTTTGTGTATGTTTGTTAAAGTAGTCTGCTAAGGACCATGCAGTTGGTGTTATAGCGCACTTTCTACAGTATGCTGCACTCTCTTTCGATTTTAATTTTTTCTGTCAAGATGTCTTTTATAATGAATTATAATCACTCCGACTACTACATAATCTGATGGCTCTTGTTCTGTAGTTTCGCCTTTAAAGACTACCATCACCGTGTCCCATGCTTGTGTGATATCAGGTTGGTTCATCCCCATTTTTGTTTCCATATGCTATAATGAATATGCTACTTACCAGTATGCATCTGTTCTTGGCATGTAGGGCTGCTGACATTCATATCTGTGCATAGATCGCCGCCTAGTGTTGGGTCCGGATGTTTGCACGTTGTTGTCCTGGAAGAGTCTTCGAAGTATCCTGGGATAGGTGACTCCTCCCCTGGACTACAGTGCGCATGGGCATCCTCTCCATCCTCAGATTGTTTTTCGCCATTGTGGCAGTGATGGAGTAGATACAGAAAGTGATGACCATGCTTACAGTAATTCTGAGAGCTGCAGCTGCTACAGGCGCCGGGGAGGAGGGTGGGCGATATGAATGTCAGCAGCCCTACATGCCAAGAACAGATGCATACTGGTAAGTAGCATATTCAGTTCGAGGCATGTGTGCTGCTGAATTCATATCTGTGCATAGAATACATAGCAGTACCTCCCATTAGCGGCGGCTACCAGTGCCAGCTGCAGCGGTCTGAAAAAGAGTTTTGAGAACAGCCTGTCCTACAGCTGCCTGCTGTTTTGATTGCACATCTACACAGTAGTGTTTGGTAAATGTGTGTGTAGTGGACCAGGTGGCTGCTCTACATATATCATGCAAAGGGATGTTTCCCAGGAAAGCCATGGAGGCCCCTAACTTACGTGTTGAGTGGGCTCGTGGGGGGATCGTTAAAGTGCGTTTAGCCTTTTGATAGCAAATTTGAATACATTTAACGATCCATCTGGCTATACCTGCTTTGGAGATAGCGTTACCTTTGTGGTGTGGGGCAAAGGCAACGAAAAGTTGTTTAGTCTTCCTAAAGATCTTAGTCCTGTCGATATAGTACATGAGGGCTCTCTTCACATCTAGTGTATGGAGTGCTCTTTCTGCGACAGTTTGTGGGTTTTGAAAAAAAACAGGCAGTTCAATAGTTTGATTCATGTGGAACTGCGATATCACCTTGGGCATAAATTTGGGGTTGGTACGTAGTACGACCCTGTTGGCGTGAACCTGTATAAATGGCTCTTGAACGGTTAGTGCCTGGAGTTCACTAACTCTTCTTAAAGAAGTGATCGCCACTAGGAAAGCTACTTTCCAGGTAAGGAATTGAATCTCGCATGAGTGTAGAGGTTCAAAGGGTGGACCCATCAGGCGTGTGAGGACCAAGTTGAGGTTCCACATTGGAGCCGGTGGGTGGCTTGGAGGAATTACTCGTTTGAGTCCTTCCAAGAATGCTTTGATGGCAGGCACTCTGAATAAAGAGAGGTGCTGCCTGTTCTGGAGATAGGCTGATATTGCGGTCAAATGGACACGTATAGAAGTGTACGCCAGATTGCATCGGTATAGGTGTAAGAGGTAACAAATTATGTTTTGGATGGATGCGTCTAGCGGGTTAATGTCATTATTATTGCAATAAATGACGAACCTTTTCCATTTGGCTGCATAGCAAGCTCTGGTAGTGGGTCTTCTAGCTTACTTAATGATGTCCATACAGTCAGGTGGCAGGTTTAGGTAGCCAAACTCTAGGACTTCAGGAGCCAGATTGCCAGGTTCAGCTGTTGCGGATCTGGGTGCTGAATCTCTCCATGGTTCTGCGTCAAGTGCGCGGGTTTGATCCGCAGCCTTTGATGCGGCACCACGGAAAGTTCGAGAAAAGTGGTGTACCATGGCTGGCGTGCCCACGTTGGAGCAACCAGGACGAGTGTCAGTGAGTGTTGTCTGAGTTTGCGAGCCACCAGCGGTATCAACGGCGCTGGGGGAAAAGCGTACGCAAATCTGCCGGACCAGTTCATCCATATCGCATTGCCCTGCGACTGTGGATGTGGGAACCTGGCGGCAAAGCTTTGGCATTTTGCGTTTTCGCTTGTGGCGAATAGGTCTATCTGTGGATGACCCCATTGCTGGAAGTACGGTTGGAGTACTGATGGGTGTAACTCCCACTCGTGCATCTGGTGGCTGTGTCTGCTGAGCAGATCCGCCATCTGGTTGTCTTTGCCGGGGAGGTGTTCCGCCATGAGGAACATGTTCCTCTGAATGGCCCACTTCCACATGCTCTGAGCCAGATGAGACAACTGTGGAGAGTGTGTTCCTCCCTGCTTCTGTATGTAGTACATGGCGGTCATGTTGTCCGTCCGGATCAACACGACTTTGTTGCACAAGTGTACTTTGAATGCTTTCATAGCCAGGAAGATTGCCATCAGTTCTAGAAGGTTGATGTGCATCTTCTTTTGTTGTGTTGTCCATAGTCCCTGCACTGTGTAGTTGAGTACATGAGCTCCCCATCCCTGGAGAGACGCGTCCGCTGTCAGTATTATCTGTGGAACAGGTTCTTGGAACGGTCGGCCCTTGCAAAGGTTTTGTGGATTCCACCAATGCAGAGAGTTGTATGCCCGACCGCTCACCAACACTAGGTCTTTTAGTTGTCCATGAGCCTGATTCCATTGACGTGCTAAGCACTCCTGAAGCGGGCGCATATGTAGTCTCGCGTGTGGGACTATGAAAATGCAGGAGGCCATCATGCCTATCAACTGCATGAACACTCGCGCGGGAAGGGAGTGTTGGGGTTTGAACTTGGAAATCAGCATTTGCATGCTGTTGATTCTCACTAAATTCGGCTGAGCTGTGGCCGCCAGAGTGTCTATGGTCGCACCTAGGTACTGTTGTACGTGTGCGGGTTGGAGATGGGATTTTGGGTAATTTAGTGAGAACCCCAGACTGTGTAGAAGGTGAATGGTGCGGGACATGTGGCTGGCACATTGCTGGGCTGACTTCGTTTGAACAAGCCAGTCGTCCAGGTAAGGGTAGACGTGTATGTGCTGCCTCCGTAGATGTGCGGCCACAGTAGCTAGGCACTTTGTGAAAACTCTGGGTGCTGTTGTCACGCCGAAGGGAAGGACTTTGAATTGGTAGTGCTGCCCCTGAACAGTGAACCTGAGGTATTTTTTGTGTGAGGGGTGAATGGGTATGTGGAAATACGCATCTTTGAGGTCCAGTGTGGCTAGGAAGTCTCCCTGCTTGAGCAGCGGGAGGACTTGCTGTAGGGTGAGCATGTGGAAATGCTCGGAGAGAATGTAGCGGTTGAGGGGTCTCAGGTCTAGTATAGGTCTGAGTGACCCGTCCTTTTTCGGTATTAAAAAATACAGGGAGTACACCCCTGTACCTTGCTCGTGGACGGGTACGACCTCTATTGCGTCTTTTAGTAGCATACTTAGCACTTCCTGCTGTAAGAGCGTTAAGTGCTCTGAGGACATAGGACGGTGTTTTGGAGGTATTGTGGGTGGAGTTGAGGTTAATTCTAGGCAGTAACCGTGTTTGACAATATCTTTGACCCACCTGTCCGTGGTGATGGAGTTCCACGTGGACAGGAACCTTTGTAGCCTTCTCCCGACAGGTGTTATGTGGTCGGGAGGAAGGGAGAGGGCGTCACTGTTTGTTTTTGGGGGAGGACCTGGTGTTGCCGTATCCGCGTCCTCTGCCCTTTGTGCTTGAGCCACGATATCCACCCCGGGTGTTCTTATCGTAGGAACTTTGTGTGTTTCCCTTGTTGTAGGTTTGCTGTGACCCCTGTCCTCTACCTGCTCCTCTATTTCCGGGGCGACGAAAGGAGCCGCTCCGAAAGGACTGCGTTTGGAGAGCCCCCATGGACTTTGCAGTGTCTGTGTCCTTTTTTATTTTCTCTAGGGTGGTGTCAACCTCTGGCCCGAATAAGTAGTCGGGGTTGACAGGCTGGTTGAGGATGTTATTTTGTACCTCAGGTTCGAATCCGGAGATTCGTAACCAGGCGTGTCGTCGCAACATGACGCTAGTGTTTATGGCTCTGGCAGCTGTATCCGCGGCATCCAGTGCACACTTAATGGATGCGTTTGTGAGGAGTTGTCCCTCCCTGATGAGGATCTCTGCTCTCTCTTTGAATTGGTCAGGGAGATGTTGGAGTAATGTTTCTAATGTGTCGTAGTGTGCTCGATCGTAGCGAGCGAGGAGCGCCTGAGTATTGGCAATACGCCATATGTTAGCTGCTTGGGCCGCAACCCGTTTGCCGGAGGTCTCTAGCACCTTGGACTCTTTGTCCGGGGGAGGAGCATCCCCTGTCATTTGCGAGTGTGCCCGTTTGCGAGCATTCGCAACTACTATGGAATCCAGAGGTAACTGGCCTCTAATGTAGGTAGGGTCCCCAGGCGCCGACCTGTATTTCTTGTCGATCCTGGGGTTTATTACTCTTGCCCTGGTGGGTTCTTTGAAGATGTCCTTTGCTGGTTTGAGGACACCTTTCAACATGGGTAGAGTTTTTATATTCCTTTCTGAGGATGCGAAAGTATCCATGAGAAAGTCATCCTCGACGGTGTCAGAATGGAGTTGCACACCATGATTGGCCGCAGCACGTTCAATGAGGGTGTTGAATGCGGCAGTGTCCTCTGTGGGAGACGTTTTCGCTCCATATAGTTGCGGGTCCTGTGTATCCATAGGTGCACCCGGGTCTACAGGGTCATCCCAAGCTTGGTCAGGGTCCTGTTGGCCTTCAGGGTCCATCTCTCCAGGGTAGGGGACGTGGTCACATGTGTAATCCTCCAAAACGTCTGTTTCGGAGTGTGTAGGAGATAAGGACTGTGGATCTTGGTAAGAGGAATGGAAAGGTTCGTAAAGAACTGGTTCCGAAGCCACTGGCAGCTTTTTCTTAAGCAGGATCCGGTAGGAGTCCAAAGCTGGCTCGGAAGTTATTCTCCTCTTGTGGAGCATCATTCTGCCGGTGTCGGCGTCGATGATGTGTGATGGTGACGTCTCTGCAGGAGAGCGTTCGGCAGGCGTGATCGTGGTGTGGGTGACACGTGTTCTGATTTGGAACAGTTTTGGGGCCGTGGATGGCGGCAGGCCAAAAGTGATGTTGGCTGGTGCCGGAGAGGCTGTTGGAGCTTTTATCGGCCCGGAGCCTGACGTGTCCTGGAGGACTGCCTTGTGTTTGATGCGTTGCAAGGACGCAGCAACTGGCCGCACCTGGAGCGCCATCGGTTCTTTGGCGCCGACCGGTTCCGTAGAGGCGGGCGTGGACTTCTTCGGCGCCACTGGGTCATCGAGTCGAGGAGCGGTAGTAGCCGTCGACGATGATTGTGCCTTTGGTGGTGCTGTCGAAGCGGTGTGAGACGCAGCAGCCAGTTTGACCTTTGTGGCCGGAGCCGATTGTTTCGGTGCCGGGAGCCGAGTAGGTTTTGCGGCACCGAAGGTCTTTTTCCGTGTGTCGGCGCCGACGTCGGCTGCTGCAAGCTTGGCACCGAAGTCTCGTTTGGTGCGGTCGGTGCCGACGGGTTTGGCTGGCGTCGAAGGTGTGGTGGGCTTCGATCCGACCAGCGTCACTTTTGGTTTCGGTTTTTGATGAACCAATACAGCTTTCGGTTTCGGTTTTGAAGAAGGGAAACCAGCTGTTTTGGGTAGTAATGGCTGCCGCTGAATGTCCGAGGCCGGGCCAGAGGGCGGGGCCGAAGAACTGCGGGATAGGTCTTGGGTAAGGCCCGAAGGCGATCCCTCGACCGGAGCCGTAGACTGGCGCACTGGGATATCCTCAGTCTGTATGGGTAGGCCTTGCTCGTCACCGGAGCTACTCTCTTCGGCCCCTAAGGCCTCATCGTAGTCTCCTACCTCGGCGTCGGCTTCATCTCTGTGAAAGAGTCGTTCTTCGACGTCTTCTGATCCGGAGTCGTGTTCGGAAGCGGGGCTGGAGGGTAGGTTCTCCACGTCTTCGACATCTTCGTCCTCGGCGCTGAAGATGTTGGTCGGGCCGGTGCCGCTTGCTGCGCTTCGAGTCTCACTGCTCGTCGATTCCGGAGAGTCTTCTTGGATCGGAATCGGGCACAGGCCATACATGTGGACTCGTCGTGATCCGGTCAAAGGCATTTGATGCACACCGGGTGGACGTCGACATGGGGATATTTCGCATTGCATACAGGACACCGCTTGAATGGTGTCCTCGATTCCATCGTCGATGTCGGGTCGATGGTCGGGTAAGATGCGAAAAAGTTGTTCCTGAAGTTAGTAAACTAACAAAGATACTATCGATACCGATCGGGAACAGTACCGACGTGAACTAAAGGCCTTTTGGCCTGGAAAAAGTTTTTCCTAACTTGAGTCAAGATAAGCACATCCGAACCCAATGGCGGAAAAAAACAATCTGAGGATGGAGAGGATGCCCATGCTCACTGTAGTCCAGGGGAGGAGTCACCTATCCCAGGATACTTCGAAGACTCTTCCAGGACAACAACGTGCAAACATCCGGACCCAACACTAGGCGGCAATCTATGCACAGATATGAATTCAGCAGCCCACATGCCTCGAACTGTGCTCATGTATTCTGGCCACCTCAATACTTCCTGTCTCTGTTTGGATAATTTTTGACCACTATTGGTTTACAGCAAACATACGTTTTCTGTTTTATCCATGTGGGGCCCAAGTCTCACCTGATCTATTGGGAAACTGATCTCCTATATAGTGAGTCTAGGGTTGCTGAGCCTGGGGCAGCCCAGGTGGTACACCATCGCTTCAGATCCTTTCTACTGGGTCTGCCTCATGATGTGCCAATTGGGCTCCTTCCCTTGTCCTCTGTCTGTTGCCTAAGGCCCACAAGAGTAGGGCACTCCTTCTATGCAGTGTATAACTCCTCCCTGAAGGGACGCTCAGGCAGGTTCCCTAGTTTGGCCACTTCTTCCCTGTAAATTCCAGGACACTCCCTAAGCCTCCTCCCGGACCGTGGGAATTTCAGAAGCTGGTTTCCAATGCCCCTTGCCCCTCCTCTTCTTGGCAGACACCTGGACCGTTGTTTCAGGCTCCAGGCGGCTTTAACCCATAAACAATGATGACTTCTCCCATTGGTCAGCACTGCACCAAATCCCTTGGACAATTGGTGGACTCATAACAGCCCATGATAAAAACCCTTCAATGAAACATCCAATTATGCCTCGCTTCAGTCCTCATTTTTCCATAGAATCAAACCCTGATAACTAGTTTCAAAGTTAAAAGCTACAGTACAGACCTCACACTGAGGGATAACATAACTTACGCTTTGTCCTGGTTCTTTTTTGCCAGAGTTTTATATAGCACAAACTTGACCCGAAGGTATTAGGTATCAGAGCGCTTTACATGAGCACCTGTTATGTCACACAAGGACAAATTCATTTTTATTAGGTACGGGGAGATTAAGGGCCATATGTAGGAAGCCTAATACCGGTCGGTAACGGCCGATTTTCTGTAAATATACCGTTACCGACCGGTATTTAGGCTTTTGCTATGTAGGGGGATCATTTCATGATTCGGTAATTTACCGAATCGGTAAAATTACCGAATCGGTAATTTTACCGATTCGGTAAATAACGAATCATGAAATGAGATGTAGGGGGAGTGTGTCGTGGGTGTGGGGATTCGTTATTTACCACCAACTAAAAGTTGGTGGTAAATGACGAATAGGTGTAAAAAAGCATTTTTGTGCACTTTGAAGTGTGCAATGTGGCAGACATACATGCCCTTAGGGCATGTATGTGCGCCACATGTGCACACATGGACCAATCAGGGGTGCAACAGGGTGTCAATGTGACACCCTGCCACCCATGATGATGCCTCCCCCATTACCGAATCGGTATTTACCGATTCGGTAATGTCAACTGGCTTCCCATTCATTCCTATGGGCCTCCAGGCCCATAGAAATGAATGGGAAGCCAGTTGCCATTACCGAATCGGTAAATACCGATTCTAAAATACCGACACTTACCGATTCGGTATTTTTCTACCTACATTACATTTACCGATTCATAAATACCGAATCGGTAAAATTCGGTATGTAAGAATCGGTAAATGTAATTTACCTACATATGTGAGTGATTTGCCCAGAATCACAGAATGTCGAGCGTCATTCCCGAGTCTCGATCCCGGTTACCCAGAATTGAGATCGACCGCCCTGGCCCATTAGGCCACACCTCTTCTGAAAGCCCCTGCTAACCTGATCATAAGGAAGAAACAATTTGCACACCCTAACCTTGCGAGTGCTTGTAATTGAAATAACATTTACGTAAAAATGAATAGATCTAATCAATAGCCTCAAATTCCTACACTTGAACCACGAAGACGGAACAATCAGGGAACCTGACTATTGACCAACTGAATGGCTTAGTGGGCCAATAATGAGAGCATTGTCAAAATGTGAACCTTCCACCTTAAAGAGGACTCTAGTAGAAAAGACAAAAGACATCAAATGGTTTTACTGCTACACAACACTGACCCCAGTGGTTGATCCAAGACACTCAGACATCTAGCACTTAAAAAACCAAGAGCAGAGGTTTAACCTACTTAATGTAGAATGTACAAAGGCACAAAATATATAAACGCTATTGCTAAAAACAAGGACTTCATTTGTGCAAGCGGAACTCAGAGTGCAGAAATAAACTTGATATGAAAGGTGAGAGAGTGCAGTAAATGTTGTTTGCACATGTGCATCTTTCAATAATACAGCCACTTGTTTGCTGCTTGTGTGATGTGGAATGGAACCAAACACATTTTCTCCAACTACTGTGACAGAAAGATACCCCCCCCCCACAAAAATGGGGATAGATGATAGTGATGGGGCATGAAAATGATGAAATGCCTATATATTATTTAAGTGCATCAAACAGATTTTAACAAATAAACCCTATTCAATTAAGTGAACAGAGACCAAACATGTTTTGTAATGTTATTGCTACGTAAACAGTGACATCACCTGAGCTACAGATGCAGTTACACACTGATAAATTTGATCAAAATTCTTTTTTTTACATTCCTATTATGCAAACATAAAAAAACGAATTCAGGCCCTGTTTAAGGCTATACAAAAGGGAAAAGCCCTCAAATGATGTCCTTCTATATTTTGCACTTGTGCAACTACCACTGGCTCCATTTTGTATTACACACGCAAAGAAATGGGGCATATGGTGTTTTTTAGCGTGAGTAGAGTGTCTGTGACACAGCCCTGAACTGAGCAGAAATGTGGCTAGCAAAGGAATCAAAGCAAAATAATTTTCTTTGAATAAAATCATCAGTCTACTTGCAAGATTATCTTGCTCTTAAAGAATTGGTAGTCTCCGGCCTGGCATTTGAAGCATTAAATCCTAGGCCAAGACGCTTTCCACCAGAATATCGGGGGGAAATTGATGTGGGGCCAAAATTCCGAGGCCAAAGTATTAAGGACCAAAATATTGTGAAGACAAGTATTAATAGGGAAGCATAGGTTTACTAGACTTAACTTATCAAATAAGTACCTTTACAATATAAATATCTTCAGAGTATTTGAAGTTAAGAATAGTAAGTCAGTACTTACCTAAATAAGCTTACGTTCATATTATTTTGCTTCTCTATTTTTTAGGTCCATGGTTTTTTCCATGAGATTTCGACATACAATAATGAAGATGCCACATGCAGACATGATCAGTAATTAATGACATGCTGTGTCAGTTTCTGGCACTACGTAAACTCAAAACACTTCCGTGATGTGTGCAAGGATAGAAGTTGCTCTACCTCGCAGCCTTATATCACTTCGTTCAAAGCCACTTATCGAGGGTCTCAAAAATGCAACCTGCTTTGCTAGTTTTCACGAGGACAGAGGTTTTGTGACACTCTGATATTTTACATTTTACGATGCAACTGACTAGCACATCAATCGCATCACAAAATGCTGGGCAGGCCACAAAAAATCGGTATGCAACTGTTACCTTCTGTTTGCGACCAGCCTAATGAGGTTGGAAATCAGAATAGACTATACAAAATTATTCTCTAACATAAACATGGTGTCCTACAAATCGATCAGCAAAATATCGTCCCGTCTGGTATAGATTATCAATTATTAACTCCAATGGGGAGATATTTTTGTAGGCGATGTTCGGTACACAGTATTTATGTCAGACCGTATTCTGACCACCAAATTTCGGTACCATACCCAGTGGCGGCTGGTAGGCAATGGGGGTAGTGGGGAGGGAGGGTTTTGGAAATTAAAAAAACACACTTATCTCTTCCACCGTCCCTCCTCGTTGTCTCTCCGCTTCTCTTCCTGACTTTGAGTCCGTAGAAGCAGGAAGCACACAGGCTCCCCTAGGTAAATCACAATGCTGCAATGCAGCGTT
This sequence comes from Triturus cristatus, assembly GCF_964204655.1. Classification (NCBI taxonomy): domain Eukaryota; kingdom Metazoa; phylum Chordata; class Amphibia; order Caudata; family Salamandridae; genus Triturus; species Triturus cristatus. The sequence goes on along the minus strand of NC_140592.1, from coordinate 803,298,136 downwards.
GTGATTGGTTTGAGTGCCATGGTTCAGCGCTCAGACGGGGACAGGGTGCCTGCGCATGTTCTCCACTCAGGCTGTGTATTACAGCCTTGTGGAGAACATACAAAGTGTGCATGACTATTCAGCTGGCCCAAGACGGCCGGCCAATCCGTCATGCACACTTAAGTCCATGAACCACTCCTCCTCTCTGTGCCACCCGCTCGCCCTAACCCAGCCCCTCAGCAACAAAAAATAAAATGATAATAATGTTGTTATTATCATTTTATTTTTCCCTTTTCCACTGCTCTGAGAGCAGTGGGGCGAAGCTCCTCTGCCTTACCGGAGGAGCCGCCTCTGACTGTACCGCCCAGTTATACATCAGGCCTGAAGTACAGATTCTGCAAGGAAGTTAACCTTTATAAAATTGAACATGTTACAGTTACAATTTAATATATTCATTGTTAAGCTTTCACAACTCTCACCCCACGTAAACTACTTCATACTGACCACATCCCAGGGGACAAGACAAGCTGCGATTGCTAAACATCTTTGAGACATGTCTGTTTCGGGCTGATAAAGAGGCATTTAAAGTGACAGTTGCTGAGTTCCATGAACATATTGATATCCACACTTTTTGCTTGTCATTTTTGTGTCTTGAAAATCTCCGAAAAGGGACCACAGGAAGCGAGGATTAAGATGAACTTTGAAAAAGCTTCTTTTCTGATCATAAGGAAAGGTCAACTTTTTCACAACGGCAAATCTGATACGAGGAATTAATAACCTTACCTTTTGAATTTCTTTGGCTTTAATGATATTTTTGCTTTTTTGTTGTAACATATTTTCAATCATTTGAAGGCCACTGTTGATCTCCTCCACTTTTTGTTTCATTATATAGTGAGGTGAGCTCTTCATGGCTTCATCTTTGATCTGTTTCAAGAAATAAAGTGTTGAAATCACCGAACTGAACAGCTGCACTAAAAAGGAATACGCTTCTGGCTGCCCACTTGACCAGAATAAAACTGAGTTTTTGATGTGCATGGCTAGCCGTGAATATTACAAACAAGTCCTAGGAGGAAAGTCTCCGAAAAATACACCACTTCCTCTCACTAACAGGTTTAAAGATGTAAAATGCTAATTTTATTTTCAGCTAAAAGCACACCAAACCCATTTCGCTTTTTCTGCCAAATATATTAACCGAGACAGAGAAAGTGCTAACAACAGTAGCCACCAATGTTATGTTTATTTATTTGCCAGTATAGAGGATCACTGGAATTATGCATCAGGGGAGGACCAAGTTATGCGGCAAGGAGGACCAAATTATGTGGCAAGTACAGGCAACTTATGCGGCATAATGCGGCACATTTTGTGAGAGGATTATTTTGCTATTTTTGCATATGGTAACACTCACCTCTTTAGTAAGAGTTTAATAACCAACTATATACAATAACTGAAAGACGACCAGTTAATGTGTTTGAAGGGCCTTCCAAAGCTCTGAAACACGTCGCCATTTTGTAAGCAACGCTTGATCCATTTGGGCTAACAAGCTGACGCATTGCATAATTCCAGGATCCCTGCCTATAGAGTACTGATTAATCTAGTTGCTTTTGGTGGTACTGCATTGACGGCAGTTGGATAACATTTATGTATAGATGTCAATTAATTGTGGTTACATTTGCCTGGCATTGCATTTTACAGCAAAGTACAGTGTTGGTATCTGGAAATTCGACTTTGCAAAGTAATTTTTGTGCAGAGGTTATACAGGTTCAGCATTACAAGATAACAGATCTAGTATCATGAAAATGCAACACGAAGTGCATGGTGATCATGTAGTTTAAGTGTGATGGTGCTTTTATGGCAGCCACAGACCCACAGCCCTTTATTTTAAGTGTGGGGCAAACGACAACTATGAAATTATGTGCTTTCAGGTTTTGTACAGAACTGCAGGAGGCTGAAAGCATTGTAAATTTGCAGGAATACGCCACTCCTAAGGAAGGGCATGACTGAAGAGAAGGGCCTTTTCTACTTTCACGTTTTGCTACATTCAGAAAAGAGGCATGAATTGATAACAAGGTGTGGGAAAGATGATCGGGGTTGAACTTGGCCTGAGGCAGGAGTGGTCCTTGCAGTTGCATGGGATGCAGTGTATTTTGAATGTGACGAGGGCTTGCCCTTGAATCCCACAAATTATTGTGAAGAGAAGATAGTGGTTGGTATTTCTTTAGGTTGAAGATCAGTAGCACTGATCATTCATCCAACATTCAGTGGAAAAATAGTGGAGGAATTTCTTCCGATTCATGGTGTGGTATTCAGATGAAATGAAGGGCATAATGTTCTTAAGGAGTTTTATTTGGAATAATGAGAACTTTACCTCTGTGCTCTCCTAAAAGTTGGGGCATAGGTCAGGTTCATACATCACTCCCACTTTTTGGGTGAGTGGCAAAGCAACCTATTTTGTCAGAAAGGTGAGAAGGTGTGTATTTTCTTGTACAGGTGGGGTAAACAAGGTTTTCTCTCCCAATTGACTTAGTTTGAAGGTTTTTTCCCCATCCATGACTTGAAGTCCCCTGGACACAGCCACTAACTTGCCCTTTTGTCCCTTGACTCATAGGTATAAGTAGGTTTTTCATCGTATGAGGGGAAGTGCATGTGGTGCGAATAAAGGTCATCCAAGTGAGGTTTCTGCAAATGTTGAAACACAGGCGTGGCAGGGACATGAGAAAATGCTAAGTGGAGGAAGCACATGCTGTGGGACTCCAAAAGGTAATCTCTCTGGGTTGGAGGTCTCCAACTAGAGCACTCTGAGGAAGATTGAACAGGAAACACTATAAATAAGGACATTATTTTTATAGTTGGGCAAATGCAGGACATCCAGCAATATAAGGTGGATGACCCATCCGTCCTTTTTAGGGTGCATAGAGACCCTATAGACTCTAAGCAGACACGACATCCCCCACTTTTTGGTGGATGTCCCACATCTACCAAACTCTAAATTACATCCTAAATTTTCTAGCTGTATTTTGCTGTTTACTGCTGCTTATTGCACGCGGCTGTCACCCGCCACCTTGCACAAAGACTGTTGTACAGCAAAAAAGGACTACAGAGTTTAGCTATGGACCATCATCCACAGATCGACAAGGGGGAATCGAGAATAAGAATCTTAAGAATGTTGACTTACATTTCTCCTTTCATGAAGCTCTACAACCACTGTTACATGTGGAGGTGCAATGCCCCATAAAATGAGCTGAAGACTTGAATTAGAAATCTAAATAAGTGGTCCAGTAAATATGCATGGGTGCTAATTTTTCCATCATACATATATATGGCATACATTTAAGAGACAGTGGTAAATCAAGCAATTCATCCACAAAGTCAAAGAGTGCAGTGTCTATGCCATGTTCATCTAGCAACCTAACGAAGGTTTTGCAGGAAGCCAAATATTCAACCAAATGAGTATGACAGAATCTTTCCTTGAAGTTGTCATTAAGAAGCAGTTATCAATAAAGTCTACATGAAAATATAGATGATGCCTAAAATTTAGGAATATGACAGACTATGACGTCCTTGACTATTTCTTAATCTTATTTCTTGGATGAAACTGTAAACATTTTGCGAAAAAAGGAGGTGGCTATTGTCTCTTTAAGCATTTATTGTGAAGTTCGGATTTATTAAAGTATCTCAGAAAGTGGTCTGCCGAACAAAATGTGGTACACAAAAAACACAGTTAGGGTTGTAAACAAGTAATAGCAACTCAGTGTCATAAACAATGTGATCACCTAAAACCAGACAAACTGGTAAAATAATGAATGATCATTTGATGGAGTTTTCAGATCTTAATCGTTCCCTAAAATATTATTTTAGTGTGTCCATCTTGAATGGAATCAATAGTCAAAATGTCACGTGGCCATCTATTTACCTCTGTTTTGAATATATATATATATATATATATATATATATACATACATATATATATAATATATATATATATATATATATATATATATATATATATATATATATATATATATACATACATACATATATATATTTCAATTGTGTGTTGTTGTGACTTTACTTTGACTGCTTAAAAATAATATGGATTTCCATGCAAAAATGCCATTACTGCATCAGAAATTATCGTATCTGCCATGAATATATTCTGTCTGTTTATATTTTCATTGATGAACTAAATATAAAATGTAAATATTATTTAGACTAAGTAACATGAAATTTAAATGTGATTATGTGGTAAAATTATTGTCCTCTTGTAATTTTACATGGACTGAAAAATACTGATTAGTCTTTTTTCTATTTCCTTTGTTCATGGCCATTGAACCGGAACTAGAGTTAGTGATCCGGATATTTAATTAACTCGACTCAACTGCACTTTGTAACACAAGTCGAAAAAGGCACGAACGCCGAAACGCGTCCTGCTGATCTCGGATATGAAATAAAATATTACCGAGAAACCTTGCTGTGTGCGGTCCCCTTCATTCGTTGAGTGAAGATTCAAGAGCTGAATATATATATATATATATATATATATATATATATGGATAAACACATGGTAGCTATAAGTGCGTTGGATTTTAACTGAATGTTGCGGCACCACAACTCCCACAAGTCTCTACGAATTGAAGGCGGGACTTTGTATATATTATGGGAGCTAGCCCACGACAGCACGAACTTTCCACATATCCCCTGACGAAGAGGAAACTCGAAACGCGTAGGGAGCATGGAAAGCTGCATAACTTACCTACGTGGGATACTTGTCAGCACCTGTGAAATAAAGGCTGGTAACCTTACGTCAGAGCCCGAGTGCGTCTCTACCTTGAGCTACCATGTGTTTATCCATTGTCAGGCGGAGGCTCATCCGCCAGAGACTGCACCACCCCAGGATTACGAGGGGGCCACGAGGAAGAGATCTACTGTCCTCGAGTGGGGCGACGACGCAGGATTGAGGGCAGGCGATCATGTGGGGGTCCACCCAGGGCTTCACATGCAGTTATAAGTGCGTTGGATTTTAACTGAATGTTGCGGCACCACAACTCCCACAAGTCTCTACGAATTGAAGGCGGGACTTTGTATATATTATGGGAGCTAGCCCACGACAGCACGAACTTTCCACATATCCCCTGACGAAGTGGAAACTCGAAACGCGTAGGGAGCAAGGAAAGCTGCATAACTTACCTACATGGGATACTTGTCCGCACCTGTGAAATAAAGGCTGGTAACCTTACGTCAGAGCCCGAGTGCGTCTCTACCTTGAGCTACCATGTGTTTATCCATATATATATATATATATATATATATATGCTTGCTCCCATGCACCTTTCAAGAAATCGCGAAAGATACAGACAAGAATAAACAGGAAGAAATGAGAGACAAAATGAAGAAACGATTACAACAGTATGAGCTAAAAATCCGGCATAGAAAACAAGAAAAATTCGAACGCGACGAGAGAGACTACCTTATGGGGAGAGTACTAACGTTCGCCAAAAAGTTCGACGGACCCCGGAAAGAAATGTACAAGAGCAAGCAGACACCGATACAAATACCAGAAAGAATTGAGACGTCAGAATCAGACGTGACCGAAAATGAGCAGTCCGGTGATGAGACAGCGGGCCCTTCTGGTGAACCAACGAGAACCCCTTTTCACCAAGAATTCAATCTGATACGACAGTCATGGTTGAGGGGGGGGAAAAGCAAGCCCCCAGAAGTGGACGGAGGCAGACCAGAAGGAGCGGTTGGAAGAGGAAGAGGAAGGGGCAAAACAACCCGGAACAAGAGAGGCGCAAGGTGGTAAATGAAGAGGACAACCTCACCATCATTAACTTAACCTCTAAAAAACTTACCAAGACAGAGGAATCAGTATTGAAATTGGGGCTATCCTTTTGTCCACAAACAAAGTTTGAATTTACACAAACGAGGATTGATCTTTTTAAATTCACTAGAAAACTTAAACTACACAAGTTTTTTAAGATCAAACCAACGAACAAAGAAGCCAGACTAATCAAAGGAAATACCAAGGAGACAGATTTACTAACAGTGGATGACCTTACCACATTGGAACTACTGGAAGAATTACGAAAAGGACAGGAATCGATCACAGAAGAAAATGTAATGACAACAACACAAAGAGCTAGGACCTTGGGGCTTGATCAAGAAGCACCATGTAGTGACTTCAAACCGGTTTCACAATTCTTACCACAAATGCCTCAAGATGCGATCGATGTTTTTTCTGAATCAGTAATCAAGGATCTTGTGCAGTTACGAGAGAAAGAAAATTACAGAACCACCAAACGTAACTTGACTAAAGCCCAAGAGAAAACTTTGCGAGAACTACAAAGCGATCCGACAGTAGTCTACAAACCCTCTGATAAAGGGGGCAATATTGTCTTGATACCAAGGGAACAATATGTAAGGGAAGCCCTAAGACAACTAACTGATACACACAACTATGAATTGACAAACAAAAAGAAATATGAGGAGAGTATCAATGAGTACCACCAAATGATTAAGAAATGGCAGGACAAAACGATGTTAACCATGGAAGAGTTCCTATTTCTAAGAGCCAGCAATCCCATAATTCCAACGTACTATTATCTGCCCAAAGTCCACAAGGACAAATTGAATCCACCCGGCAGACCCATAGTCTCATCATTGGGCAGTCTAACTGAAAAGATGTCTGTATTTGTGGACCATTTTCTATTTCAATTCGTCCTTCAATTGTCTTCTTATATAAGAGACACCAAAGATTTCATTGCATGCATAGAAAAAGTTAGATGGGAGTCTTCATTCGTCCTCATAACATTGGACATCACTGGATTATACACATGCATAGACCACAAACAGGGACTGGAGGCGGTGGAATATTTCCTGAACAAAAGGTCGATCAAATTACTGGAACATAACAAGATGCTTATTGAATTCATAAGGTTTTGCCTATACAATAACATTTTCCTTTTCCAAGGTGACCTCTACAGGCAGGTGTCGGGGACCGCGATGGGTACCTGCTTCGCCCCCAGCTACGCGAACTTGTTCGTGGGCTGGTGGGAGGAGCAGGTGGTCCGGTCCCCCACCAATGCGATATGGACAGCCAATATAGTGACTTGGCATAGGTACATTGACGACCTATTTATTGTCTGGAGGGGGTCCAATAACAGTGCCATAGACTATATAGCCCACTTGAACAACAACAATCTTAATCTTCAATTCACAGGCGAGATTAGTTCAGTGGCAGTGAACTATCTCGACCTGGAAGTGAGGATTCAAGAGAATAAGATCACTACGGCTCTATACAGAAAGCCGACTGCAGGCAATAGCACATTACACGCTACCAGTGGCCATCCAGACAAATTGAAGAAGAGCATCCCATACGGGGAATTATTGCGTCTTAAACGCAACTGCTCAAGGGATTGTGACTTCGCACATGCAGCAAGAGAGAGTATAGAGAGATTTGCTGCTAGAGGATATGATCTGAAGTTATTAGATACCACCCTAGAAAAGGTCAAAAAGATACCAAGAGGAAAATTGTTAGAGGCTAAAACCAAAGAAGAAAAGAAAGATGAGGGCAAATTCCGCATAATTACGACCTTTTCTGAGGATGCTGACTCCTTAAGACGCATTTTCAGAAAAAATTGGCATATCTTGAAAACTGACCAGATCATTGGGAAGGATATTCCACCTGTCCCACTAATGACTTTTAGAAAGGCTAGATCACTAAAAGACAAATTGGTCCATAGCCATCTGGAAAACCCCATAGTGAAACAAGGGACATTCGGGGAACTAAGGGGTTTTTTCCCGTGTGGGAAATGTAAGGCATGTGCATTTAGCAAAAGAATCCTTAACTATGAAATTAAGGGTATGAAAGAGAGACAAACCATCAAAAAATTCATTACATGCCAAACCACGCATGTAGTCTATTGTCTGACATGTCCCTGTAATCTCAAATATATTGGGAGCACTATACATAGTGTTAAAATCAGAATTTTGGAGCACATGCGTGCTATCACTAACGGGGACATGAGCTATCCAGTTGCCAGACATTTCGCCATCAAACACCAAAGCAACAGGAACCTACTTCAGTATTTTGGGCTTGATCATGTGCCCCCTCACACCAGGGGAGGGGACAGGGTCCTCAAATTGAGGAGATTAGAATCAAGATTTATTATCGACTTACAAACGAAAAGCCCGAAAGGTTTGAACAGCAATGAGGAATTAACGGTACACCTGGGGGTATAGGCGATAAAATCATGATAAATTAGACGAATCTGTACACACCTCTTAATGCACACATTATGTGGGATAGCCGATACACGGCAAGATTTACAAACGCGAGGGGAAGAGGGTGGTTCTATGGAGCCACTAACGCCGATCCACGGCGAGATTGTAACCTCATTTAGAATGAATTCATGAGTAATCACACTTCATAAATAATGAACTTTGTCGACAATTATGTTGTAAAATACTGTGAATATTGTATATAACTTTATTTGACAAACTAGTGTGAACACAATATGTGCATATTCAAAGATGGCGCCCACAGTAACTCGGTGGGAATAGTCCCTCGTTGTCTTTCATTGCCCGTAATGGATAATGTGATGCATTTTTTTGTATATAAAATGGCGCCGCGCTGTATCTGTCATTCAACACACTGACGAAGGGAAGACCCGAAACGCGTCTGTGTAGCGCTTAATAAAAACTGGTAACCAACCTAACCCGCGAGTGCTGCTATCTTCTTCCCGGACGGGAGTGAGGAAAACTTGGAGCGAGATATATATATATATATATATATATATATATATATATATATATGTATATGTATATTCACAGAAAAAACCATACGTTTCAGGCACGTTATAGTTGGGAATTAGCATTTAAAAAACCTCAGAAATTCACTGAAAAAACCATAGGTTTCAGGGGTGTTATAGTTAGCTGGACTTTTCCCTTGTACAAAACCATTGAAATTCATGTCATGAGTGATGTAATATGTGACGTCATCAGCAGTGCATTGCGGGCGCGCGAGTTATAGTTAGCTGAACTAACTATAACGGGGGAATTTCAATGGTTTTGTACAAGTGAAAAGTCCAGCTAACTATAACACCCCTGAAACCTATGGTTTTTTCAGTGAATTTCTGAGGTTTTTTAAATGCTAATTCCTAACTATAACGTGCCTGAAACCTATGGTTTTTTCTGTGAATTTCAAAGGTTTTTTAAATGCTAATTTCTAACTATGCCTACAGAGATAGGACATGTGAAGAAAGAAGAAAAAATGCACAGAAAGAAAAAAAAGAAGTGCAGAAAGAAGCAACAGAAGTCCTCAAAGACGAAGAAAAGTGCAGGAAGAAGGATAACGTGCAGAAAGAACAAAAAGAAGAGCAGAAAGAAGCCTTGTTGCAAAATCATCCTGTACCCTCAACTTTTTCAGACGGATACTGGTGGTAACTGAGTCTGACTAACCAGTCCTAGAGCCAGTGCTATGTTAAAAGACACTTAGAATACAGTGAAAACACCTACATACACTGGGAACATTATGCGTTGGGGTCCCCCTGTGATTAGCATGACCTCCTCTGTAAGTCCCTAGTATACAATAGGGCAAGGAGATTAAAACTACCTCTTAAAACAGGCCACAGGGCGTTTTTGCACACGTTAACTCAGGCCCGTCCCCTCCCTTCACCACTGTGTAAACACGCCCTGTGTCCGTTTTTAGTTGGGAGATTAAGTTCATTTGAATCCTGAGGGTCCCTAGGGTCCAACTAGCCCACTAGGTACCTCCAGTAAGTGCCACAGAGCTGCGTTGCAGAGAGGTGTAAAAAGTGGCACGGCCTGGACCACCTCTCTGCAATGCAGCTCAGTGGCGCTTACTGGAAGCACTTGGTGGGCTAGTTAGCCCCCAGGGGCCCTCAGTATTGAAGGAAAATTATATCCCCAATTTAAAACGTGCCATAGTGCGTGTTTGCACATGTCACCTCAGGCCCCGTCCCCTCCCTTCACCACTGTGTAAACGCGTCTGTGGCTGTTCTAAGTTGAGAGATTAAGCCCCCTTGAATCCTAAGGGTCCCTAGGGTCAAACTAGACCACTAGGTACCTCCAGTAAGCGCCACAGAGCTGCGTTGCAGAGAGGTGTAAAAAGGGGCTTGGCCTCTGAACACCTGTCTGCAGCGCAGTTCCCTGGTGCATACTGGAGATGCCTGTTGGGCTAGTTGGCCCTCAGGGACCCTCAGTACTGAAGAGGAATTAATTCCCCAACTTACAACTCGCCAGGGGGCGCGTTTGCAGAGTGCTGCAAGGAGGGGGCGTGGCCTCCGGCACGATGCCAGTCTTTTATTTATTTTAATTTTTTAAGAAGGGGGGCTGTGTGGTTCCCCTTCTTATTCTAATTTATTGGCCCTGATGACCCCATCCCCCAGGGCCTGTCTCCTAATTATATTTTTTTGACCCCAATCCCCAGGGCCGGCCACTGTTTTTTATTATTTTTAAAAAATATATATTTATAGACACACCTAGGACATGCTGGACAAACCGTACGTACCTATCACCATGACGATTTGCGTGATATTCATTAAAAGGCGACTATGCATACAATGAATCCACGTGGAATGTATTTACACCACTAGTGAAGCTCTGACATGTCTGATGCCCTACCGTGCCTAATCCCGGTAGACACCCTTGTCGTTTATTTATACAAACATGGGTAGCTATTGACGGGCACATTTAATACACATGCACACCAAGCCATTCAAAGGGGATTCGACAAAAATTCGACCAAAACTATGCAAGAAACCCCCCTCACGGTTAATAAAACCCACATCCACTGCCGGATGTGTAATACTTTTTATTTTACTCTCTGGAAAGGGGACGAACATCACTTGAGAGTCACAGCGCGCTCCTGGCAGAGCCCAATGCTGTGTTACACCCACCATTGCCTGCTGAGTGCCACACACCTCTGTGTTGTATTCCACTAGCTAGTGCATATGCTATGACACTCTCTAGGCATGAATCTAAACGTACAGAGGTATGCTGTTCCTATAAAGGCTGTCAAAGATTGTAGAAACGTATGAGTCAGGAGGAGATTCCTCCTTTAGGAAAGAGACCCTCACACATCCGGCAGACTAGCTGTCATATATCGTCAGCAGGTGGCCCAGATGTCAGGTATCATCATCAGGTCTGCTCCGAATCGGGGCGGCGCTGCAATCCCCGATCGGCCACCTCAGAGGCGCCTTTTAGTGGAGATCTTTATTCCATTCTTTGCCGGTTGGTGAGTGCAAGTGAGGGCCCTATTGTGATGTGCGTGTGAGACTAAGTGTATTAAAAATAAGTAGTGGAGATCCTAAATAACAAATTTTAATAAGGAAGGTCCCACTCTTAATTAAAAACAATAGCATGCGTAATCATCCAGTGAGGGTGTCTGAATTACGCTCTAGTGAATAGTGGTCAACATGTTTCTTGCATCGGTCAAGTTGGCCGCAATTCTTCAGGAACAGAAAGTTCACACACTTATTGGTAGTGGTAGCAACTAATACTTACCACTGTTACAGCACCCTAATAAGTGGTTACTTAGAAATATAGAATTATTACGCCTGTAAACGAGAAAATAAGGGAACAAACATACAAATCAAACAAGCATATTTGCTGTAAACAATCATAAGATAAACTCGCCTCATGACCTGCACCCACAAGGTGTCATGCAGTATTTGGTGATGTGCTAATACATAACAAGCTGTGATGTGTTAGCCACAATTCTCAATAGTTTGATTTGTATGTTTGTTCCCTTATTTTCTCTTTTACAGGCGTAATAATTCTATATTTCTAAGTAACCACTTATTAGGGTGCTGTAACAGTGGTAAGTATTAGTTGCTACCACTACCAATAAGTGTGTGAACTTTCTGGTCCTGAAGAATTGCGGCCAACTTGACCGATGCAAGAAACATGTTGACCACTATTCACTAGAGCGTAATTCAGACACCCTCACTGGATGATTACGCATGCTATTGTTTTTAATTAAGAGTGGGACCTTCCTTATTAAAATTTGTTATTTAGGATCTCCACTACTTATTCTTAATACACTTAGTCTCACACGCACATCACAATAGGGCCCTCACTTGCACTCACCAACCGGCAAAGAATGGAATAAAGATCTCCACTAAAAGGCGCCTCTGAGGTCGCCGATCGGGGATTGCAGCGCCGCCCCGATTCGGAGCAGACCTGATGATGATACCTGACATCTGGGCCACCTGCTGACGATATATGACAGCTAGTCTGCCGGATGTGTGAGGGTCTCTTTCCTAAAGGAGGAATCTCCTCCTGACTCATACGTTTCTACAATCTTTGACAGCCTTTATAGGAACAGCATACCTCTGTACGTTTAGATTCATGCCTGGGCTAAGTATGCTGGACCTGTCCTAAATAGCCCCCTGTTCCTCCTTGTTTCATATATGACACTCTCTAGCCCATGTGCACTGTAACACCACCCCGTGAATATGTCATGCCACACTTGTCTTCGCACGGGTTATATTGCCCCATCTAACGTGCCTTCCTCGATGCCTATGTTATAACGCACAGTGCTATGCCATACATATTACAATCTGGGATCCATATCTTTGTCACAGTGCATATGCAACGTTACACTCCCCAGCACATATTTTATATTACAACTTTAGAGACTAGTTAGGTTACACAACACTGCCCTGTGCATATTACACTCCAAGGCGCATATCGCATAGCACGCGCTAGTGCCTGTGCTATCTCGCGCTCTCCAATGAATCTGTCATTGCGCACAATGTATTGCATATTATATTTCACGCCTGGTTCATCTTATATCACACTTTTTGTTGCATAGTTTATACCATACACTATATCTAGTTTTCATTTTCAATCGTGCTCTCAGGACTATGTTCTATATAACACTGTGTTCACCTACCCTTTTCACGGGCATTACATTTTGCGATAGGGGGTGGAGGGTCAGGGGGTGTTTCTGCCAAGTGAGCCCGGAGTCACAGTCACAAACGTCCTCTTCTTCCTGAATAAAAGTGAGATTATGCTGCATACTTGTTCATATTTTAAGTAGTTCGCACAGACACACGTTTTAAAAACAATAAAGTTCCTAATACCCGCCTTCTCTGAACAGTTAGCTTGCTGCCCCATCCCCCTCCTCCCTATCCTCTGTTGTGTGAATCCATGGACTAGTCTCCTCCCTCCTGCCATGCATGGTCTGATGTGCTGCCGCTGCCCTCACTTTAGTATGATGTACCAGTCCACTCCTCCTGCCCTCCATTGCCCAATTCTATGCCCCATCATTGAACTCCTGCTTAAACTCTGTGCATAGCTTGCTGCCCCTATTCTCCTTCCCCCTGCCCTCCGATGTCTTTGTGTATGCCCCTGCTCCATCCTTTTTGCCCACCATGTTCCATGGACCTGCCACTCCTATCTACTCTGAGTGTTCTGTTGAGCTGCCACTCCCCTCCCACCTGCCTAGCATTGTCAGATGACTGTAACCTGTCCCTGCCACCTCCACCCTGCCTGTCCACATGCCATGCCCCTATCCTCTTCCTCCTGTCCTACATGGTCCATTGTACTGCCACACCCTTCTGCCCTCCCTGGTCTGTTGTGCTGCAACTGCTCCTCCTGCCTGCCCCATGCGGTCTGTTGTGAGGCCCCTTCCCCTGAACTTTCTTGTCTGTGCACAGGTCCTGACCCTCCCTTCTATCCTCCATCGTCCTTTGTGCATGCCCCTGCACCCTCCTTCTTGCCCATCATAGCCATTGTGCTACCACTAACCCTCCCACTTGCCATGCATGGTCTTCTGTGCTGCCATGGCCCCTCCCACCTTCCCTGTGTGGTCAGTTAGCTGCCCCTGAACCCCTCCCAACTTCCCTCCATGGTCTGTGTGTAGGCCATCACAGTCTCACTGTTGCTCTTCATGGTGTGTCTTGCTTCTAGTGCCCATCCTGCCTAACCTCCATGGCTATCTTGCTGCTCCTGCCCTGCCACCTTGCCCCCTTGCCCCCAGCCCTCTGTTTACATGTGCAGACCCCTACTCCCTCCCTCCTGGCTTGTCTGTTCCATTGTAATGCCCCTGATCCATCCCTCCTGCCCTTTATGGTCTGTTATGCTGCAGCTTTCTCTCCTGTCTGTCCATTATGGTCCTGCCTCTTGCCCCTCTGTTCTCTGTTGTCCATGTGCATGGTCCTGTCCCCTCCCTCTTGCTTTCTATGGATTGTTGTGCTGCACTCCCGTCCCACATGCCCTGTGTGGTGTATTGTGCTGCTGCAAACCCCGATGCCTGCCCTGCAGGGTCAGTTTGGTGCACGTCTCCATGTCCCTCCTGTCCTCTGTTATCCAAGTCCATGTCCCTACCCCATTTCCTTCCATGATCCAATGTACCATACTTGCGAAAATTTTGAACTTGGTAAGAGGGAGATTTTGAAAAAAAACTGGGGTATGGATTTTCCCCTTTGAGTTACATTGAAAAAGAGGAGATTGTAGACAGGAGACAGATAAAATAAAGCCCATTTGAGCTTAAAAACATTGGACATTTCCTGGCTGAATCGTGTCTGTTGGCATGTATGGTTGTACTACCATTGCCTCTTCCTTCTGCCCACAATGGTCTTTTACATTGCCACAGCCTCTCTTGCAAGTCCTGTATTGTTGGTTTGTTTCCCCTACCCCCCTTTCCACTGCCCTCCATAGTCTGTTGTGCTGCCACGGCCCTTCCTGCCTGCTCAGTGTGGTTAAATTGTTGCCTTTGCACCCTCCTACCTGCCTTCAATTTTCAGAGTCCGTGCCCCTGGCCTCTGCCTCTCAACAGTATCCTAATGAACAACTAGATTGCTAACATTCTATATTTATTACAAAAGTGTGGAACGCCTGACGTCATCTTGATGTAATCAAAACTGTAATACCTAGAGCATTTCCTTTAGAAATTACATATATGAGAGGGTCTTATTGGCATCAAAATTATAGTTAGTTCTCTAAAAGACTAAACTAAGGACATATTTTCTGAGTTTTCAAATCGCGAGAAAGCACTTTTAAATTATTTGTTACCTTTATGTTTTTTTATCCAGTTGACCACTTGATTAAATGTTGCACTTAGGGGAGAGGATGTGGTGTTACTTCCAGAACTGCAGACTTTGCAACTGGGGAACCAGGTTGGAGTTTCTGCTTCAGCTCGACATTCTGTGATTCTGGTCAAATCACTTAGTCTCCCCATGTCTACAACCAAAATGAATTTGTTCTTGTGTGATGTAACCAATGCTCATGTAAAGCACTCCAATACCTGAAAAGTCTGCACTATATAACACTGCAAAAACACAAAATAATAAGTGTTTTGCACACTTCTGTCATTGGGCTATATTTGGGCTACATCTGGGTGATTTTGGGCTACATTTGGGCTCTTTTGTCTCCGGTGGCCATCTTGGGAGATTTATTTGTTATGAAGTTTCCTAATTTCCTCATGTACTGCAGTCTCCTCAGTAGGAAATGCTTTCAGTTTTTTACTTTGATTCCATCATGAAGGTATTCAGATATGTCACACATTTGCCATAAATTCTGAATGTTAGCACTCTAGTTGCTCATTAGATCACTGTAGTAAAACTACTGTTCACCATGGAAGTCTGCTCCTGGTATTAAAAGTGCATGTTTCAGTCTGCATGAATTTTTTAATGAAATAGAAGAGGATTTGAGAAGTCACTCAAAATGTGCCCTCATTTTCTTTCTTCAGCATTAATCATAATTTCTATGGCAAAATGAACCCCCTCATTGTGTTCCTTTTTAAATTAAATGTTTTAAGTGTTACCAGTTTATTCCAATCAAGATGGCTTCAGGTGTGCCATACTTTTGTCATAATGAAGACAGTAAGCGCTCTAGTTGTTTTTAAGAACACTCTGGGACATTCTGTCATTGGGCTATACTTGGGCTACATCTGGGTGATATTTGGGCTACATTTGGGCTCTTTTGTCTCTGGTGGCCATCTTGGCAGACTTATTTGTTATGAAGTTTCCTAATTTCCTCATTTACTGCAGTCTCCTCAGTAGGAAATACTTTCAGTTTTTTACTTTGATTCCAATGGCATTCAGATGTGTCACACATTTGCCATAAATTCAGAATGTTGGCACTCTTTTTGCTCATTAGATCACTGTAGTAAAGCTCCTGCTTACCAGGGAAAACTGCTGCTGGTATTGAAAGTGCATGTTTCAGTCTGCATGTCAGAATTTTTTAATGAAATAGAAGAGGATTTGAGAAGTCACTCAAAATGTGCCCTAATTTTTCTTTCTGCAGCACTAATCATACTTTTTATGGGAAAATGAACCCCCTCATTTTGTTCCTTTTTAGATTAAATGTTTTAGGAGTTACCACTTTAATCCAAGCAAGATGGCTTCAGGTGTGCCATACGTTTATCATAAGTAGGACTGTTAGCGCTCTAGTTGTTCTTTGGAACACTCTGGGAAGCTGCAGTAAAACACAAAGGAATCAACTGACAATCTCTGCCCTTGTTGGATGAACATGTTTTACTGAGAATGTCAGACTTCATTCTCACATGACTGAGAAAGATAATGTGAATTTACAGAAAATAAGCTCTCAGTTTAGCTTATAGATCACCTTCCAAACCTCTGTGGGAAAAGCATGAGAAAATATTTTTCTCTCAATCATGATATCCCAGCAGAAGGCTTTTTCACATGGTGAAATCACCTTAGAACATACCACAATTCCTAAAATGAGTATGGTACCATCAACAAATGATTTATAATGTAACTAAAGTCTTAAAACCTTCTATCAACTGCAATGCTTTTTAATGTGGTGCTATCATGTATATTGGTCCCAAGATGGCTGCCAACACTTCTTGGATGAAGTGCTGACAGCCAATCAGATCTCAAGATGAGATGTGTGGTTAGGCTCCGCCCACATATATATATGATTTTACTTTTGATTTTCACAGGAACTACTGAACAGATTGACACCAGACCTGCAAAAGGCACATCCCTGACCTGAGGACTACCTCTCTGCCAAATTTCAAGTAATTCTGTTCAGCCGTTCGGGCTGTACCTTGGACTAAAGGTCCCCATGGAAAATTGCATGGGGAAAACACGTTTTGGGACCCCCCTTTTTTCTCAGCCCCCGCTTGACAAATCCCCCCGAGACTTTCAGGGTAGGAGCGGAGCGGAGCGCCCCACCTATTTTGAAAATTTCGCGAGCATTCGTCAACCGGCGCCAAAGTTATTCCAAATAGAATGTTGCGGATTTCCTATGGAAACACGGTCCTAACTATAACTATCTACTGGCGACCGCCAGTAGATAATATATATGTACATATATATATATATATTTAAAATTAAAACAGAAGATTCAAAACAGAGGTAAATATATATATATATATATACATCACTGAAAAAAACCATAGGTTTCAGGGACGTTATAGTTACAAATTAGCATTTAAAAAACCTTTGAAATTCACTGAAAAAACCATAGGTTTCATGGACGTTATAGTTAGCTGGACATTTCACTCATACAAAACCATAGAAATTCTACCGTTATAGTTAGTTGAACTAACTATAACTCGCACCCCCGCAATGCACAGCTGATGACGTCACATATTACATCATTCATGACATGGTCAGTGACATCACTGATGACATCTCAAATGACATCACTGATGACATCATCCAGTGAATGTGTGTTTCTGTAAAGTTTAAATATGTTTTATATATATGCCAAGGTGTATTGAAGAATAACTGGATATATAAGTGTATGGATGAAGGATTTAGTAGGTGCATGACTGACTGAATAAGTGAGTGATTAAATGTGTCTCACTGAATGCATGGGTTAGTGACTAAACTGTCTGAATGTCTGTATCAGTATGTCTGTTTTTGTGTAAGCTGCTGCATGTGTTGGTCATGAGCTCCATGAGTATCTATATGGGTTATTGATTGGTTGCCTGAGTATTTGTATGGAAGACTGAGTGTGTGTGTGGGTGGGAGGTGTGTGACTCTGTGCATAGATATGTGAGTGGTTGATTCACAAGCTGTATGAGTTTAAGAGTGCATGTGGAAACAGCTGTATGGGCGGGTGAGTGTGTGTATGGATGTGTTGGTGAAAAGTTAGATGTCTCAGTGGAACATGTCCAAGTACCTACATATGTAAAAGGCAGTGTATGTGAGAGTTGGAGTATATAAATAACTATATGTGAGAGTCAGTGATTGTGAGAGTGGCTGTATGGATCAGAGTATACTTGTATTAGTGATTATATAAGAGAGCAAGTATGCGTTAGTATTTGTATGAATAAATGAGGTGGTGTGTGTATAACTGTGTAGGTGAGTAAATGGAACTATGATTCATTCTTTCCATGACTGACTACGATGAGTGCATGAGTGAGTAGGATGAATGGTGGTGTGTCAGTGTCTGTATAGCTGCATGAGTGCATATGATAGTGTTGTATTGATCAGTGACTACATGTATGAATGGTTGTATGGGTGAATGAGTGCATGTGTCTGTAGACCTAGGAATTAGTGAGTGCGTTTGTAGTAACTGGTTTGGGTGTCTCAATGGTTTTGAAAATGGAACTCTGTATTTTACAGGGGGTGTATTAAAGGTTATATTAGGGTGTGAGGAGGTGCATCTAATTGTCACGTGGATGATGTCATCCGTGATGTCATAAGTGATGTCATTTGAGATGTCATCAGTGATGTCATCAATGATGTCACTGACCATGTCATGAATGATGTAATATGTGACATCATCAGCAGTGCATTGCGGGGGCGCGAGTTATAGTTAGCTCAACTAACTATAACAGTGGAATTTCTATGGTTTTGTATGAGTGAAATGTCCAGCTAACTATAACGTCCCTGAAACCTATGTTTTTTTCAGTGAATTTCAAAGGTTTTTTAAAAGCTAATTTGTAACTATAATGTCCCTGAAACCTTTGTTTTTTCAGTGAATTTCAAAGGTTTTTTAAATGCTAATTTGTAACTATAACGCCCCTGAAACCTATGGTTTTTTCAGTGACTTTCAAAGGTTTTTTAAATGCTAATTTCTAATTATTTTCTTCTTTAAACCTATAGTTTGTCAGTGATTTTAAATGATCACTTTATTGTTAACCTAGTGCAAACAGCCAATATCTCCAGTTTTCCAGCAATACCTTCCACAAAAAAGAATTTGTCACAAATGAGAACAACAACTAACGGTAATAATATAGAGTAGACGTCCCTGTACAAAAATTAACACAAAAGCACCAGTTCCCGATATTTTCACTGAGCAGCCAAATTTGGGGTGCGATCCAAAAACAGGGAATAAGCCACGTTTGCAGTAGGAATCTAACATCTGCATCTTACTGGTGTAAACCAGGACGACTACCTACAATGTGAACGGGATCGTAGCCCAGAATCACATCTGAAGTGCAACATATGTCATAGAGTTACTGATCACGCAGCTCAAACACCCATGAAGCCCACAACACGCACTGCCACCAGCCTCAGGACGTCCCCCACGGACAACCCCCCTCCCTACTACCACCGAGGCAGCGCAGAACAGGACAGCGGACCTTCCAAAAACGGCATGGTCCCTCAGCCACACAATACTTGAATGTTGCCAGATATGGCAACCAAGTATGTGTGAAGGACGCAACTCACCCATCAATAATGATAATGCACACAATACCAAGTGTAACGGTGATCTAGATCTTAAGGTTGAGACTGGTCCAGTGGTATCTAACAGATGTACCTTAGTGGACACCGGTCGCTATATTCTTATATCGGAGTATAGTATTAATAAACATAGGACCAGATAATTCTTGCGAACACATTCCTAATAAGGGTCCTCTTTTCCGCTATATGTGTTACAGAGCAGGGCCTCATATCCCTGAGATAGGTTCCAGGTGAGGTGAGGCTTAGTCCCCGATCAAGACGGGTAAGCTGCGCAGTCATTGATTATGACTGGTTGTGCATATTAGAAAAAATTTCTTAACACAGTATATAGAGGCTCTATGGCCCTAATTTGTATAGCACGTAAAAATACCCGTTGTGTTTAATGATGATTGTTCTATCCTTACAGGTGATTTGTACACCTTCGAGGTGGAGGATTGATTTCAAGTGAGGTTGTATTGATTCCAACCTTGAGTAAATTAATTGTGTCATTTACTTTTTTCGCACTTTCTCTTTGGGGGGGTGTGATTCACATTTTGCAGTAGCAAGATTTCGACGTATATAGGTCCTGAAGAAAGCCGTGGGTAGTATACCCGTATGGCTGAAACATGTCGACCTTATTGATAGCAGTTATTTGTTAATGCTGCTTATTTTTTTGCACTGTTCTTAATAAGGGTGTGAGGAGTTAGTTTCTACCCAATAAGTGTTTTTGCTCCACACAACCCTTTTTTAACATTTCACTTATCACATTTGGATTGTTTGCACTGCACTACGTACATAGGATCACTATCAATAAGTACTTTTTGTATCATTGAGTCTGGTTCCACTTCTTCATCTGAGCAAGAGAGCTCCCCATTGAGGCAATCTCTATGATCAAGAGACAGACCTCTCCAACGGGTGGATGACCAAATGATAATACTGATCATATATTGAGTGATGGGAATCCAGTCTCTCCGTTCAGATTCTTTGTAATCATTAATACACTCTTGTATTTTCGTGTTCTTTTCTATACTGTAAGGACCCCCAGTTCTCCTTTTATGTTGTTGGTTTTTAGATTTGGGGATAAGAACTTGGGTAGGTCGGTAAAATTTCCCTTGGACCCTTTTTCCCTACATGCTATTATTCTTCTAAGGGAATTCACAAGGGCATATTATCAAGCCCCTTATCGCCGCTTTTGCAGAAGTTTCCTGCCACTAAAGCGGCGATAATGTTATTGCTGCTGTTAAACACCTCTGGGCAGTGGAAGTGGATGGGATGCAGCACCCTGGGTGCCCTGAGCCGAAACAAAGGATTACACGTGTGCAGTTGTATATAGTCTGCAATTACTAATTTTATACTATCTTTCAGATAACTAAACTTGAGGGTGCCGTATGTCCCGGCACGTGGTTGGAAACACACCGGTGACACAAAGGTGAGCTGCAAAGATTTTCTCCAGAGTCAATACTCCCTCTCCATCTCGTCCTTTCTCTCTCTCTAACACTTTGTCTCTTTCTCTGTCTCTTCCTCGCTCTCTTATTCTTTCTTCTCTCACTTCCTCCCTCTCTCTCTTCCTCTCTCTCACACTGTTTGTCTCTATTTTCTTCTCTCTCACACTGTTTCTTTCTCTCTTCCTTGTATCTCACTCTTTCTTTCTTAATATTTCTCTCTTCCTCTCTCTCACTCTTTGTCTCTCTCTCTTCCTCTCTCTCACTCTTTCTCCCTCTCTCTTTCTCTCTCTCTCTTCCTCTATCTCTCTTCCTCTCTCTCACACTGTTTCACTCTTTCTCTCTCCCTCTCTCTTACTCTTTCTCTCTCTCCTCTCTTTCTCTCTCTGTCTTCCTCTCTCTCTCTCTCACACTGTTTCTCTCTTTCTCTCTTCTCTCTCACACTTTTCTCTCTTTCTCTCTTCCTCGTATCTCTGTTTCTCTCTCTCACTCTTTCTCTGTCTTCCTCTCTGTCTTCCTCTTTCTTTCTGTCTTCCTCTCTCTCTTTCTCTTTCACTCTCTCTCTTCTTCTCTCTCTCACTCGTTCTCTCTCTTCCTCTCTCACACACTGTTTCTCTCTTTCTATCTTCCTTGTATCTCACTCTTTCTCTCTCCTTTGCCGGACGCATAACGCACCATCTTACTTTTCTTTTTGTCTTGCAGGCTGTGATTCACAAATTGTCGAGGGATGACACGCCATGGCTGTACATAGTTTTATTTGTTGTTGTTTTGTTTTAATAAAATATTTTACACACATAGTTTTATTTGTTGTTGTTTTAATAAAATGTTTTATATGGAAATCCATACATGACTAAGATTCTTATTTGTCCACCCTCACAAGCATCTTTTTTATTAAAACTGTAACACCAGCCGATTTCTTAGGCTCCACATTTAAAAACGTTCCTGTCACATTTGTTTGGGGGGGGGTGAGCGGGGATGGCGGACAAGCAGCTGCTGCTGGGGGATGTTGGAGTACAGTTGGGTGTCCGACCTGCATCTCTTCTCAGAGACCTGCAAACTAGCAGCCTGGCTCGTAAAAGTGCGGGCCCGAGAAGTAACACCGGAAGAGCTGCGAGCCCACCAGTGGTTAGCAGAGGGAGACTTGTGAACCCAAGAAGGTTGTTGACGGTATGCTAGTGAAGTGGGAAGAGGGTGCGTTACCTGCTGATGTGGGGAGAGGCAGCATGAAAGGGGTATCTCTCACACACAGAGCTCCGGTATGTTTTCAGAAATGCCTCGGACAGATACCAGCTGATGGACTGAATGACAAAATGGCTCGACTCACAGAGACAGAACTATGAGCTGTCCGCTCCCAAAGGAACAGCAGTGTAGTAGCTTGCAGAGGTACAGGCACAGCAGTGTACTAGCTCGCAAAGGTAGACAACTGCGAGCAGACGGACTGGCTTCTAAAGGCATACCTCCGAAGTGGTGATGTTGGGCACAGGGAGCGTGAAAGGGTTATCTTCCTACTAGTGTCCTGGAGTGGAAGTCGTGTTGCCTGGCGCTCACCTGTTTCCCCTTTATTGTTAATAAATCTTAAACCTTCACTGCGTCAAAATCATCAATACACAGAGCTCCGCTATATTAAATTGCCCCCAGAACCTTTCTTTTATATTTTCACTCGATGCGAGGCACAAGATGGCTGCTAACACTTCCTGGTTTCAAGTGTTAGCAGCCAATCAGAGGACACTTCCTGCTTTGAAGAGTTAGCAGCCAATCAGAGGCAAGCTCGTGCTCAGGAGTAAGGCACCGAATAGATATATATATATGTTTTCCCTTTAATATTTCAAATACTACTCAACGGATTTACACCATTTCAACGAAACCGCGCTTTCTGGACCATGACCTTTCTCCCTGCCAAATTTGGCGTAATTCCGTTCAGCAGTTTGACCTGTAGCCTTGTCCAAAGTTTCCTATGGAAAATCCATTGAGAAAACACGTTTTCACCCCCCCCCCTTTTTTCTCAGCCCCCCCCTTGACCAATCACCCCCAAACTTTCAAGATAGGAGCTGATCAAAAAAGAGAAACTTTTGGGAAAATTTCATAAAGAATCGTCAAACGACGCCAAAGTTATAAGCAGATGGAGAGCTCCAGGAGGGGGGCCGCGCAACACCCCTCCCAAAATGAGTGAAGCCCCGAGACTACGGGGACCCCAGCGGGCACCCGCAGCCCCAGCAAACCCCCGCTATTATTTTTTAAGAAATGCCCCAGGGACCTACCCACCCCGGGGTCTCATTAAAATAAAACACAGGAACTCGCGACCCCAGCGCGAATTCCGCTGATTTTTTTGATTCTTTTTAAACAAATTTGGGGCCATGGGGGTCCTTCTGGGACCCCCTGACCAGGCCTAGGGGGTCAGGGTGTTTCTACTCTGTCCCTTCTCTTGTTTTCTACCTTTGTTTCTCTGTTTTCTAGCGACTCGCTTCTACCGAGCCACAAGATGGCTGCCAACACTTCCTAGTTTGGAGTGTTGGCAGCCAATCACAGTGAAGCTCATGTACTGGACCTCGAAACTTTTATTTTTCTAATTTCTCAGCAACTACTGAATGGATTTACACCATTTAAAAAAAAGGTCGCTTTCTGACCCACGCACTACCTTTGTGCCAAATTTGGGGTAATTTCATTCAGTAGTTTCGGCTGTAGCCTTGCACAAAGATTCCTATGGGAAATTGATTTTTTGACTATTATTTTTTGAATTTCTCAAAAACTACTGAATGGATTTACACCATTTAAAAAAAAAAAGGTCGCTTTCTGAACCAAGCTCTACCTTTCTGCCAAATTTGGGGTAATTCCGCTGAGCAGTTTGCACTGTAGCTCGTCGCAAACTTTCCTATGGAAATTAACATGGGGAAAACGTGTTTTGGGACCCCCCTTTTTTCTCAGCCCCCACTTGACGAATCACCCCCACACTTTTAAGATAGGAGCTGACCTAAAAAGTGCAACTTTTTGGAAAATTTCATAAAGATTCGTTAAACAACGCCAAAGTTATCAGCAAATCAAAAAATAATTTTCCAATGGAAACTAGGTTGTAACTATGACTATAATTACCTATTGGCGACCGCCAGTAGGTAATATATATACACCGTGCGCGCAGGGTGTGCGCATAGTGAAAAACCAGAAAAAAAAATAAAAAATAAATACATAACTTAGCATTTAAAAAACCGTACAAATTCACTGAAAAAAACATAGGTTTCACACACGTTATAGTTAGGAATTATCATTTACAAAACCTTGCAAATTCACTTAAAAAACCATAGGTTTCACACATGTTATAGTTAGCTGTACATTTCACTCGTAAAAAACCAATCAAATTCCACGTTATAGTTAGATCAGGTAACTATAACTTGCGCGACCGCAATCCACAATGTGTAATTTCAGATGTCATCATTGATGTCATGAGTGATGTCACTGACCATGTCATGAGTGATGTAATATGTGACGTCATCAGCAGTTTATTGTGGGCGCGCAAGTTATAGTTACCTGATCTAACTATAACGTGGAATTTGATTGTTTTTTTACGAGTGAAATGTACAGCTAACTATAACATGTGTGAAACCTATGGTTTTTTAAGTGAATATATATATATATATATATGTGTGTGTTCCAGTCACGGATCATTCACATGTCAATATCATTCCAGCCATCTTCCAGCACAGAACTTTCATTCATGGAATCAACTGCTTTCCATGTTAGCCTCTGAAAAAAATAGAACCCCCAAAAAACAAACAATATTTTAATAACACTGAGTGCTTAGTCACAATGTTCATTTATGCTTTCATGTATAAAGCATATTTAAAAAACAAATTTTATTTATATGATGTAAAATGAGTAAAGGACAAAATAAAACAGACAAGATATTAATAATGTCTGTCTGAAGGAACCCTCACTGATTAACATTTATTTTGGGGATTTGTTATAACACAGACCTAACTTCAAGGAGAAGCTTTCTAGTGATAATTTTTTTATTTTGTAAGCACATCTTTCCTATGAGGTGTTTTACATTGAATAAATATACAAGTGTGTGGTTCGGTTGAGACCAGGATACAAAAATAGGATGTAATAGGGAGAGCGAAGGGAAAATTTCATTGGACAGAACTAGACAACATACTGTTGAGCCTATTACATTACACATATATACAATTCACAGCACAGTTAGGTGCTGTTAAACACAGTTGTTTGGTGAAATGCTTCTGGCAGTACCATTAGGTCACATCTCATTGAATTGAGCTTGCTAACTTTCATTGATGAGTGATCTTGGACTGTATTGTCATACTGTACCTTTCGAGTATTTATGACAGGACTGGACTCAACTCATCCAGCCACCCACTAGTAAAAGTCCATTTAGGTTTTCATGATACCAGGAAGGAATTGTGTGAGGAGAATTGAGGTATACAATACGTTTTATCAGTAGAATTTATTTTTTTACTGCCCATTCCAAAAACCCAAAGAGATTTTAGTGTTCAGTGACCGACGCTTGCCCTTTTTGCTATCTTCTATTAAAGAGGCTTGTCTGAATATTGACATAATTCACGCACATTTATAAATATTATCATTAAAAAAAAATTAGGAAAACAATGTATAGCCACAACATAAAGACGTGTAAAAGTACAAAATACAAACCAAAGCACAAAATAGTGCTCTTTTTACCTCATTCTCCAGATCTTGCATGTATTTTCGACATTCCTCCGTTTGGGCTATAATCTCAGCAGGTACATCTACAGAGGCCTGTGAGTACTTGGCTCGCTGTTGTTCCATCAGTCTTTCAATGTTTACCCTCTCTCCGGCGATTTTCGTTTCAAGCTCCTAGAAACACAGAAGAGAGGTTGAATTCCCTTACAGGATCAGAAGGGGCTTGGGCACTTAAAAAAAAAGTCCAAATAGATATACAAATATGTATATGCCCAACTACACATATACTTTTCAAGAGTACCTTTGTGTAGATCAAAAGTTCTTGGATAGCCAAATACACCAACTAAACCAGGTGCTGCATTGTTAAGCTTCTTGACTGATGCCAATGTACCTTTCAAGCAGCAAGGCCTAATTATATGTTACTGTATTACAGTACGGCAACCAGACAATATTATACAAAGACTCAGAATTGGATCTATAATTGTGTAATTTGAAGGCGCCACGAAAGCTGCCATTATGGTTTCCCTGTGGTTGTAGCAAAAACAGGTTTTCACCGAATACTAAAAGCATGCATACATTTCCTAGCTTTGCAGCATTACTGCAATAGTAGTGAAAAGCCCTTTACAAGAAGCAGGAGTATCCGCTGTCATGTAACTGTATCAAGCAGCAGAGTCCAGTTCTTTTCAAACCATACTGTTTGAAGAATGCAGCTTTTGGGTGATAAAAGAAACCTGACAACCAGGCTTGGGAATGTGATAATGAAACACAGTTTCAAGTATTGACAAATCAAACAGGGCTGGCTTTCGCAAGCTGAAGCAAAGGTTGTTTTATATTTTAATTGCAAGCAAATGCGGCAAAATGTTAATTTAAAAAAAACATTCACTGATCCATCTGTTTGCTAGTGATGTTCCTAAACAATAAGCCTTTCAATTGTGCATAGATTTTAATTAATATTGTTATTTTTTGTTATTAGTGAGGAACAGAATAAATCACCATGTAACTGAGCACTCAAATCGCAGGCAGCTAGGTTTGAAACGGAGTGCAGGCAAAATAAATAGCTGGTATTTAACCCTTTAGCTGCGGCGGGAATTCCGCCGCAGCGCTGGGGGGTGCGGGGGGGGCAGCGCGGTGGCGCTGTGCTCATGACGGAGCCGCTCCGTCATGAGCCACAGTTGAGCTGTGCTCATGACGGAACGGTTCCGTCATGACTCCGCCCATTTGCGTTGTCCCCCCGCACAGGCGGGGAAACAGCGCCGCGTAGGCGGAGCGGCCGCCAACGGCCGTGACATGACGGAACCGTTCCGTCATGAGCACACGGCAACCGTGGCTCATGACGGAGCGGCTCCGTCATGAGCGGGGAAGGGGTTAAAGTTACTATAGGAAATAATTAAAATTAAAAAGCGTGTTCTGAACCAGCTTTGCAACTAAAGAGAAACTGACTATTTTTTGGTTGTTGTGAACAATTTGCACGGGAAGTGCACGGATCCAATCGGTAAAGTGGGCTGACCAATTACCCCTACTGGATGCTGTGGTGGGTAGAAGCAAACCGTGTGTAATAATTTAACAGGTCAATGGATGAAGTCACTGAGCAAAAGGCCTGCTATATGTGTGTGTCTGTGTCTGTGTGTGTGTATGTGTGTGTGTAGGTATGTGCGTGTAGGTATGTGTGTGTAGGTGTATGTGTGAATACGTGTGTGTGTGTAGCTATGCACATGTGTGTGTGTGTGGGAATATGTGTCTGTGTGTAGGTGTGTGTGTGAATGTGTGTGTGTGTTAGTGTGTGTAGGAAGGTGCGTGTAGGTATGTGTGTGTAGGTGTGTGTGTGTGTGTGTGTGAATATGTGTGTGTGTAGCTATGTATATGTAGGTTTGTGTGTGGGGAAATATGTGTGTGTGTACCAAGAAGTAAATGCGGGTGCAAAGGCCAGATCTAAAAACTCATACTGTAAAGATTTCAGCATACATTCACCAATGCTGCTAGTTTTCCAGCTCCACATTTTGGTTGAGGGCAAGGGGGTTAATAACTCTTGAGTTACCACCAAGGAGGCAAATTTGCTGCTTGATGCATATGTGGATACCTTTGTGCACGTGCGATTTACCCAATCTGACTACTGTTTTATTTTTTTTTAAGTTAGTATGACTTTTGTAAGTTTTAGTAGCTGGCTGTTGGTGGCTGATTTCAACTACTACTTAGGAAAAAGATTCTAAATGTCACTAAAGATTGTTTAAAAAAATAGAGCTATCCATCATCGAGGTCAAAGTCACCTTTCATGTCACTTCCACTACTCGTTTGATTTTGTTAAAATTACACCACTGGGTGCAATGTCTATTCAGATTGAAGGTTAGACTGGAGTATACAATATTCTATTGCATCTGTCATGCTTTTGTTATCAGTTTAAATCTGAAAGATTTTTAGAGGTCTTTCAGGTTTTCTTGTCGGTTACTTCTGACAAAAGCATCTTGACAGTCCAGCAAAGGCACAATTCTTAAATATGTTAGAATCAAAATGCAAACTATTTGATGATTATGGCAGCATTTCAGATGTGCCTCTCAGATTTATTCATTAAGGAATTTATAGGAACAGGTGTAAACTATTACTTCTCTGTACATTATTACAGACTTGCAGTCCTTAAAATAGTAGTTTTAAACAAGACATTGTAGTAATTGCTTCTTAAATATTCATTTTATTTTTTAAGATTAACCATCTATTATCTATCTCACATCATGATATCTACACGATACCGAAGAGCCTCATAATGTCTTTTTTGATAGCTAAATATCTTTGACAGAAGTGTACCAATGGATGACAAAGTCATGTTTAAATTGATACGGGCACAAGATTTATTTATTTATTATTTAGGTCGATTCTTTAAATTCAGTGAAGCTGACTGCTACAAATTTGGATCCCCACCATAACATTTATGTGTGTGTCATTTAGGGGGGTTAAGGCCTCCTTTTGGATCACAACGTTTGTTCCTATTAATCCATTATGCTTTGCTCCCTCCCCTTTGTTTTCCACACCTATTTCCCAAAATCTTTTTCTGAACATACCAGAGGCCTCGGATTGGCTACCAGGGCAAAATGACCCAGGACCACAGGCCCCCAATTCTATCAATCACCTTTGATAAGGTTTTAAAGCCTCACTTTCTGCTGCACTACACATTCTGTCCTTATTTGACCCCTAATCTAGTCGCCTTTAATGCAAGAACCCTGGCTCACTATGATCAGGATTTCATGACATACCACACCATATCTCAACATAATTACAACTCACTTTACAACACTAGACACATCAGACTATACCATAAAACAGTAATTAAGATTTCCCCCACCACCCCATTACGCAATTTCTGGGCTACACTGATCAGAAAAATCTTCGAGAAGATACGTCATCCTGGTTACAAGACTTGTGGATTGCCAGAAGTTGCTGGATCTATAACAATCAGGATTTAGGATTAAATATGATCTGAGGCTGTGCTTGTGGCCATATTCAATCATGCATTAGCAGATGCTGATAAGAGTGACATATGACTAATTGTTTTGTTGGACTTCTCTTTGGCACTTAACATAGTGGACTTTAACCTGTTACTCTAGGTGCACATGCCAGTTACAGCCATGTCAGAGGAAGGAATTCAATGGTTTGTTCCAATTGCATCAAGCTGCCCTCAAAGTGTATGGATGGGTACCTTTGACCTACGAGATATTTAGGATTCATACATAGTGATTTGGGGCTCACACTACATATTTATACTACATTTTAGTACCTCTGCTCTCTGTCACCAAAGACAGAGGAAAGCATACCCATTCCTATGCAGGAGACATGCAGATTGTTATGTGTGTCTGATTCTCATGAGACAACTTTGGTGACTTAAAAGAAGTTTTGTAGCAGACTGCCTCCAGCATGAAGAAAAGCGCTTTGACATTGAATGGGGAGAAACTGAAGTGCTGGGCCCTAAATAAATTATTGGTCAGCTAAGGTCTACCATAAACTCCAGAGCTTTTTAGCCTTCTATCTCTCTTTGTAGAGCATAAAAAACACATTGAAGTAACATGGGAATCTAACCTAAACTTTCAGGCCTTTCAGTGGAAACACTCTGTTAGCCATTTTTAGTTTCAGACATATGAAGAAGATGTTAACTTACTTCGATAAGATTTGGCTTAGCTATCAACTCAAAGATAGACAATGTCAACCCTCTTCTGGGTGGATTCCTAAAAGGCCACATAACCGGAGATAATAATAATAATAAACAATTAGACTAGAATAATAGACTAGTGTTGAGCCTTAGGAAATATAACAGTATTGCCTAAAGGCTGAACCCTATTCACTGGTTACCAATGTATAAATGTGTGAAATTTAAATTTGTTGGCCTAGTTTTTAAATGCCTTAAGGGACTAGCTCCTTGTTACCTACAAGGAAGGAATATGCTACTTACCAGTATGCATCTGTTCTTGGCATGTAGAGCTGCAGATCTACACACTTTTGCATAGATCACCATCTGGTGTTGGGCCCGGATGTTTGCAGTTTGTTTTTCCTCTTGGAAAGTCTTTGGAAGTCACGAGGTCCGTGACTCCTCCTTTGGTTCATATTGCGCATGGGCTTCGGCTCCATCCTCAGATTGTTTTTCGCCAGGAGGGAAAGCTGGAGCGTAGTAATAACAGTAAAGAAACCCATGTGTGTTGTATCTAAATAAGATAGACTGGAACGGATACAGGTAGCCGGGGAGGCGGGTGTTCGTGTGTAGATCTGCAGCTCTACATGCCAAGAACAGATGCATACTGGTACGTAGCATATTCCGTTCGAGGCATATGAGCTGCAGATTACACACTTTTGCATAGACTATATAGCAGTACCCAACCCTAGCGGAAACCACCGGCATCCGTTGCAGTGGTTTGGAACAGTGTTTTTAGTACACCCTGGCCCACACTAGCTTGTGGCTTGGTTTGCACATCTACACAGTAATGTTTTGTGAAAGTGTGCGGTGTTGACCATGTCGCTGCTTTGCAGATGTCATCTAATGGTATGTTCCCTAGAAAAGCCATAGAAGCCCCTATCTTCCTTGTAGAGTGGGCTTTAGGGGGAACAGATAGCGTTCGTTTTGCCTTGTGGTAGCAAATCTGTATGCATTTTACAATCCACCTAGCTATCCCTGATTTAGAAATAGGGTTGCCTTTATGTGGTGGAGAGAAAGAGACAAATAGCTGTTTGGTTTTTCTGAAAGGTTGTGTTCTTTGGATATAGTAAAGTAAGGCCCTTTTAACATCCAGTGTGTGTAAAGCCCTTTCCGCAACAGTTTGAGGTTGTGAGAAAAAACTAGTAATTCTACCGATTGGTTCAGATGGAAGGGAGAAATGACTTTGGGTAGGAATTTTGGGTTGGTGCGGAGTACAACCTTGTTCTGATGCATTTGGAGAAAAGGTTCCTGTATAGTGAGTGCTTGTATTTCACTAACCCTTCTAAGGGAAGTGATGGCCACTAGAAAAGCTGTTTTCCATGTGAGAAATTGCAGCTCACATTTATGTAATGGTTTGAAAGTCGGTCCCATTAGCCTTGTGAGAACTATATTTAAGTTCCAGACAGGTGAGGGTGGTACTCTGGGTAGAATTACTCTTTTGAGGCCTTCCATAAAGGCTTTGATGGCAGGTACCCTGAAAAGTGATAGGTGCTGCCTGTTCTGTAAGTAAGCAGCAATTGCTGCGAGGTGTAACCGAATGGATGTATATGCTAGGTTACAGCTTTGTAGATGGAGCAAGTAACATATGATGTGCTGTATGGATACATTTAGAGGGTTGATTGTGTTGTTATGGCAGTAAACAACAAATCTTTTCCACTTTGCAGCATAGCATGCCCTAGTAGTAGGGCGTCTAGCTTCTCTGATAATATTCATGCAATCAGGGGGAACGTTAAGGTATCCGAATTCTAGGACCTCAGGAGCCAGATCGCAAGGTTGAGCTGAGCTGGGTCCGGGTGCCTGATCTCTCCATGGTTCTGGGTTAGGAGGCATGGTGAGAGGTGTAACTTTTGGTGTGGTACTACCAAGAGTTCCAGCAGTGTGGTGTACCTCGGTTATCTGGCCCATGTTGGAGCTACCAGGATGAGCGTGAGGGAATGCTGTTGTAGCTTTCGCACCACTAATGGAATTAGTGGGAGAGGTTGAAAAGCATATGCAAATTTGTCTGATCAGTTCATCCATATCGCATTGCCTTTGGACAATGGGTGTGGATATCTGGCGGAGAAGCTTGGGCATTTTTTGTTTGCGTGGGTGGCGAAGAGTTCTATCTGAGGATGCCCCCACTTCTGAAAGAACGGGTGAAGAACCTGTGGGTGAAGTTCCCATTCGTGGATCTGTTGCGTTTGTCTGCTGAGCAGATCTGCCATGGTGTTTTGGACTCCTGGGACGTGTTGGGCCAGGAGAAAGATTTTTTGCGGAATTGCCCATCTCCATATGCTCTGTGCTAGTTGAGAGAGCTGTGGAGAGTGTGTGCCCCCCTGTTTTTGAATGTAGTACATGGCAGTCATGTTGTCTGTGCGGATGAGGACTGCCTTGCCTAAAATCTGCGTCTGGAAGGATTTTAGGGCTAGAAAGATTGCCAGTAACTCCAAATGGTTGATGTGGAGTAACTTCTGTTGCGGCGTCCATGTGCCCTGCACTGTGAGATGTAACAGATGAGCTCCCCAGCCAGAGAGCGATGCATCTGTTGTTAGGATTATTTGTGGAACCGGGTCCAGGAACGGTCGACCTTTGGAAAGGTTTGTGGTGTTCCACCACTGCAGAGAGCGATGGGTGCGACCGTCCACCAACACGCGCTAAGCACTCTTGGAGTGGACGCATCTGGAGTCTTGCATGAGGCACTATGAAAATGCAAGAGGCCATCATCCCTATCAGTTGCATAAACACTCTTGCTGGGAGAGAGTGTTGAAGTATGAATTTTTGACGCAGAGCCTGTATGTTTGCAATCCTGGCAGGATTGGGATAGGCTATGGCTTTTGAGGTGTCTATGGTGGCACCGAGGTATTGCTTTGTGTGTGATGGCATCAGGTGGGACTTTTGGTGGTTCACCGTGAAACCTAGCTGGTGAAGTAGTTGAATTGTAGCGGCGGTGTGGTGCACACATTGGTTGTAGGACGTGGCTTTTATTAGCCAGTCGTCCAAATATGGGAAGACGTGAATGTGCTGTCTTCTGAGGTGTGCCGCCACTACTGCTAGGCACTTGGTGAATACCCTTGGTGCTGTTGTGACCCCGAACAGGAGCACCTTGAACTGGTAGTGTTGCCCGTCCACTACAAATCTGAGGTACTTTCTGTGAGCATGGTGTACTGGAATGTGAAAGTATGCGTCTTTCAAGTTCAGTGGGGTGAGAAAGTCGTTCTGGGAGAGGAGTGGAAGAACCTGTTGAAGGGTTACCATGTGAAAATGGTCTGAATGTATGTAAGTGTTTAGAGGCCTGAGATCTAGAATAGGTCGTAGAGTCTCGTCTCATTTTGGAATCAGAAAATACAGGGAGTAGACTCCTAAATTTTGCTGATTGATGGGGACTTGCTCTATGGCTTGTTTTTGCAGGAGGGAGATTACTTCCTGTTTTAATAATGTGGCATGTTCTTGTGACATTGGGCGTTGCCTTGGTGGAATGTTTGGGGGGGTAGATATTAATTCTAGGCAGTACCCTGAATGAATAATTTGGGTCACCCATCTGTCTGAGGTCTCCCAGACGTGAAGGAAATTTTGTATTCTGCCCCCCACCGGAGTGGGATGGTCTGGAGGGAGCGAGGGAAAGTCATTGGGTAGGCGGTGTGGCAGAGCGGGCGGTATTTGTTTTGCCTCTGCCTTTATTATTATTGCCTCTGTAGCCGCCTCTTTGATAACCCCTTGTGAAGGTGGACTGAGGAGGGGATTTGTATGACGTGGATGCGCTATCTGAGGAGTAGCCTCTACCCGTGCCCCGAAAGGAAGAGCGGCGAAAGGAGCGCCTAGGAGTGTGTGACTGTAGGGCTCCCATGGATTTCGCCGTATCAGTGTCTTTCTTCATCTTCTCGAGGGCTTCATCAACTTTTGGACCAAATAAATGTTGTTGATCAAATGGGTGGTTTAATATGGAGGCTTGTACCTCAGGTTTAAAACCTGAAACTCTTAGCCAGGCGTGGCGACGGAGGAGGACACTGGTGTTTATGGCCCTGGAGGCTGTGTCTGCCGCATCTAGGGCACAGCGTATAGAGGTATTAGTTATGGTTTTTCCCTCTTGAATCAATTCATTAGCCCTATTTCTGTATTTTTCAGGGAGATGGTGCATGATGGTTTCTAGCTCATCATAATGCGCTCTGTCGTATCTGGCCAATAGCGCTTGAGTGTTGGCGATACGCCATATATTGGCAGCTTGTGATGCAGTGCGCTTCCCTGACGCGTCTAGGAGCTTGAACTCTTTGTCAGGCGGAGGTGCTTCGCCTGAGAATTTGATCTCTTCCTAGCTGTAGATACCACTGAGGAATCCAGTGGTGCAGGGCCTTTAATGTATGCAGGATCTGTGGGGGCGGCTTTATATTTTTTCTCCTAACGTGGTTTTAGGACCCTAGCCCTGACTGGGTCTTTAAAAACCTCTGGTGCATGTTTGATTACTCCTTTTAGCATAGGTAGTATAGCAGTAGACCTATGTGCAGTATCGAAAGTGTCTTGGAGAAAATCTTCCTCTACTGGGTCAGTATGTAGCTCTACCCCGTGATAATGTGCCGCCCTCTGTAGTAGGTGGTGAAAACCAAACGAGTCTTCTGGTGGGGATGGCCTGGATGGATAAAGGTCATCCTGTGGGACATCTGGGATGTCCGGATTATTATAGTCATCCCATGGGTCTGGGGATCCAGTAGGGGTGGGGTCTTGTGGCACATCTGCGGGATCGTAGTAAGGGTCCCCTTGATCATCATGGTCTGGAGACAGGGTCGGAGAGCGATGAGGCAGGGGTGCAGAAGGTGGAGGAGATGGGGAAGGCACTCTGAAAGGGGAGGTAGCACAGTCCTTCCTCTTTGGAGGTGGAGGTGGAGCTGGTTTGTCCAAATGTCTCTTTTTTGAAGACAGTGTCAAATGTCCAGTTTTTGCATCCTTGGTAAGTGTCTTTTGCAGAGGATCCGGTGTGAATAGTTCTTGCGACACTGGTTGTTCGGTCGGCGCCGAGGTTTTCGGGGCCGACGGCTTATTAGGCTTGTCTGTGCCGTGCTTTTTTGGGACCTCCGATTGTTTATTCGGTGCCGAGAGAGGCTTCGGCACGGGAGTGTCGGCGCCGAGGGCCTTATGATGTTTGGTCGGCACCGAGAGGCCGGGTTTCGACACCGAGGGCTTCGGTGCTGAGCTCGGTGTGGAGGTGGAGGCCGATTTTTTCTTCGGTGCCGAAGGGTGTTTTTCGGCACCGGCTGGTAGGCTGGCTCGAGCCCGAGCTGCCGGAAGGCTTAATAGGCTTCTTTACCGGGCCCGAAGGTGGGGTGTTAGAAGCAGTGTCCTTGGTCTTGCCTAGGCTCGAAGGCGAAGGTGTGACCGAAGCCTTTTTGGGTATCGGCGTGTGTGTGTGGGAGGGGGTATAGTACTCAGGACCCTCTGCGCCGGGGTGATGTCCTCCACATCTGAGTCGTCGGCCTCGGAAGCACTGACGAGGTCGTCATCATCTTCTTCGGTGTGCTGCTGTTCCGGAGCTTCGACGTCGTCCCCGAAGATGTCGACTGGAGCGGAGGTCGAGGAGTGCGCCATGTTGCGTCTGGCCCTTCAATCTCGAATAGTCTTTTTCGATCTAAAAGACTTGCAGGCGGGACAGTCCCGAGCCTCGTGTTCAGGGGAGAGGCAGAGGTTGCACACCTCATGAAGATCGGTGTGGGGGAATTTGACCCACATCGAGGGCACTTCTTGAAGGGAGTTCTTTCCATCAGACGAGACCGGAGCCGGGATAGGCCCGAAGGCCACCGTCGACGACTGGAATCGAAGAAGTGTCGAAGAGAAGGTGATTAAGATGATTTGTTATCTGAAGAATCTCGATGAGTGAGGATTTTGCGTCGATCGTTGAACTGGAAAAGTTTGGAACCGGAGCGCGAAGTATTACATCCGAGCCCGATGGCGGAAAAAAACAATCTGAGGATGGAGCCGAAGCCCATGCGCAATACGAACCAAAGGAGGAGTCACCGACCTCGTGACTTCCAAAGATTTTCCAAGAGGAAAAACAAACTGCAAACATCCGGGCCCAACACCAGATGGCGATCTATGCAAAAGTGTGTAATCTGCAGCTCATATTCCTCGAACACATAGTTCTGATTACTACCATGAGACCGCAAACATGTCTATTTCAAAAGAGAGAGATCACAGATTTGGAGTGTTAGAATTTCATATCTGGACCTTATTTCCAAGAAAGTTCCTAATTTGTTGGGTTTTAAAAAAGGATGGTTGAATAGGATGATTTGTGACACCTGAGTTATTCTTTTTATACATTGTAGCTATTTAAATGCACTAGCAGTAAAAAACAATTACACTTTTCAATATGCTCTTCATAAGTAAAATAGATAGATAAATATATGATATCCCACACTACCCAACAACACTTCATCTCATCCATCAACATACATGACGTATTATTTATCATCCATGGTAACACATCAAGAAGTTAAAACATCACCTTACTTGAAACTGGAACCTGAGGTAGCCTTAAATTATTACAGAAATGCACTATGCCCATCCTGAGGTACAGGTGGGGTTTCTACTGGGTCAAAGTAGTGCCCTTCTACTCTGAATGATGGAATTACCAAAGATGCTGGGACTTTAGAATAAAGGCAATAAGTCGGAAGCCATCTGAGGTTTACACCTAAAAGTCACCAGTGTTTTGACTGGGTCTTGGCACTAGGTGTTCTCCTATCTAGTTTTCAGTTATTGCTGAACCTAAGGCCTGATAGAATGCTAACTGTAGCCTGGAATGGAGGTCTTGCAGCCCAGCCATGTCGTGATATGAGAGAGAGAGAGAGAGAGAGAGAGATAGAGAGAGAGAGAGAGAGAGAGAGAGAGAGAGAGAGAGAGAGAGAGAGACGAGAGAGCTCTGTGTGCCTGCAGCCTGTCTCTGACACACATCTGGGAAGGGTGGCAGCTTGACTTCATGCATTCCCTCTAGACAGCCACAGACAAAGGAAGGTTAGGTGTGCCTGAGTGGCCATCTACATCCTGATGGCTCATTCTGGGCAGGATGGGAGGGAGGAACTGACACACCTGAATAGGCAGTGTCCTGTCACCACACAAATGATTAATGACCCCCCTGTAGTGAGGCTGGAGTCAGGACCAGGAAGAAAGGACATCTGTGCACTTCAAAAGACCTTTCCTTGAAGTCACCCTCACTTCAAAGGCACAACTGAGTATAGGTGCTGAGTCTCTGACCCCACCAAATCAGACACATCTGGACCAGTAAAGAAACTCTGTCATGAAGAAGGACTGCTGTGCTGCTACAAGGACTTTCACTTTGCTGGACTGCTTATCTGGAAGAACTGCTTTTCTGCTGTGCTGCCCTGCTATGTGCTTACCTCTGACCATCCTGTGGAAGAAGTGAACTCTGCTTAAACCCAGAGTGATCTCCAAGGGCTTGTTGACTTGCCTCCTGTTTCTGAGACTTAAGAATATCAAAGATTTACCCCCTGCTCCTGTGTCTGGTCCATTGGAAGTGGACCCAGGTGCTTGCTCCAGTCAAACTGATGCATCACCTGTCTGCATGTAACAGAACTGAAGCACCATTGTTGTTGCTGGAGCAGACTCGGCGCATCACACTCACCAGCACATCGCCTTAACCCCTTCAGTGCCCATGACGAGCTGGACTCGTCATGGGCCGCGGTGGCGCTGTGCCCATGACGAGTCCAGCTCGTCATAGACCCCGCCCGCTAATGCAACGGCCGGCACTGGGCGGGGAAAGGGGCGGGCACTGAAGGGGTTAAAGAAGCAACGCATAAGAACCAATGCCACTGCAGTGTGGGAAGATCAACGCATTTCCTCAACTGGATGGAGAAACCTAGTGCATCGTCTACGGAACCAACGCTTCTCAGCTAGGCACATCTTCTTTGGAACCGGCGCATCTCCACCACTGCATGAAGAACACTGAGGCATCACCTTGACTGTGGGATCGACACCGACGCATCGCTCAGCTGCAACCTGCATCTCTCTGTTGCGACCAGGATCAAGGTACTTTGTTCAGCAAGCTTTGCGTGACTCGTGTATCCAGCCTTCACTCCATTGTAGTTGGCCTGAACTCTTGACATTTTACCGGACCCGGCACGACCAGAAAACCCCCATAGGCGCTTATTGCTTCTAACTGCTAGTTTTACATCCAATGCTTAGAAATTCATATCTGAATCCATTTTACTGAATTTTTGTTGTTTCTTCTTGTTTTATTTATAAAGTCATAATCTATTTTTCTAACCCGATATGGAGTATTTTTGCGGTGTTTTCACTGTGTTACTGTTTGAAGTATTGCACAAACACTTTTATCATTGCCTCTTAAGTTAAGCCTGACTGTTCTGTGCCAGGAGAGTTAGCGCCGGTTAATTTATGGTGTGTATCGACTCACCCTGACTAGGATTGTGGTTCCTGCTTTGTTAGGGCGCATACCTCTGCCAACCAGAAATCCAATTTCTAACATCAAACTACTGAAAAGAAGGAAATCTTGCACATCTCATGCCCAGGTCCAAAACTGCCACCCAAAGGTTGCAAGTACATTTTTCTGCATGAGCATACACTTACGTAAAACACGATTCATGAGGTACCCGATTTCATGTTTATGCTTCGCTTTCCCAACTACATAAATCTCGCTTGTGTGAGACCTAGTTTGATTATAGAATAATTGCAGAAACTGTTGAACTATTTGTGTGGTGCAGCGTATGCAGCTTAACTAGCAGCATTCACAGTGCAACTTGGTTGGACATGGCGGTATCTCACAAGCAGAAGGGGCTCTCAGAATAAAAAAAATTGTAATTTTCACACAAATATCCTCCCTTATGTAATACATATAAACTCTGTATTTCTCATGAAAATTATACATATCACAGAAGTAACAATATTCACAATTTTGCCTGCCCCTGTTTACACTGACCTGCACTTCCAACGCTCCTGTCTCAGATTGCCTCTGACATCTTACTACAGACTGATCTGGGAACATGAAGCAACATAAAATGCCACCAAGAAAGCAGCCTTTTTGTGCCACTTCATTAGGAGAAGACCCAGCACCCACTCCAGCAAATCAAAATCCTAAAATGAGTGCTGTATCTACCTTGAGAGACTTGGTGAGCAAATAAGAGACTGCCAATCCACTGTGCGCTGCATGTAGTCAGGGACCCACTTTCTTAGGAAGCAACCTCTTCAGCCCTCGAACATGCTCTCCTCAGCAACAGCATATTTAGAGAGAGGTTGCTTCAATCCACCAACCTCTCCCTAAGCCTACCCTTGACTGCGGCGGACAGTAAAGATTTTATGATCCACTTGACAGGTGAGAGAGGCAGAAATGCCTGAAATTGAGGCAGTGGTCAGGGGAAGGGGGAGAATGATGGCTTAGTAACTCCAGGATTGACCCAAAGGAAATTGCTGGCCAAGTCTTTGATGAAGAGAAGTTGTGGTGATGGTGCTGGTGCTGAACATCACCCAAGTTGAGAGGTAAGCCAGGAGGAAAGTGAAGGCGAGGCGGCAAAGTCTGCGATTTCATGTTGGTCCAAGTAGATGTAGAGCATGTCACAGCTTGCTATATGAAGGAATGTGTTGATCAAATGCTGCTGGTTGATTGCTTTGTGATCTTGTTGGAATGTTCATTGTTTTATTACAGTACAAATTCCAAGTCCTGATTCCCAGGAGTCTCTGTTAGATCTTTCCCATAAATGTGCAGTTCCCTGGTTATATTAATAAACGTGTACCCAAAGTTGTGCCAGAACCACCATGACCAATCCACCCACCCTGATTTGTACTCTGCTGCTCTACCTTTAATCATTTACTGAGACTGGGCCCCTGTCTTTCCCAGGTGCGTTGTCCACCGTATTTGTTGTGACCAAAACCTATAATCCTCTTATCCAGACTCAGATAGGTTAATTTTGCGATTTGCTGTATTTAAAAAAGTACTTTTATCTCGTTCTTGCCTCAGTAGATTATGGAAATAAAAAGATATACAGGCATCAGTGTGCCATGCTATTTCTTTCTTTTCTAGAAATGACCTTGATGGGGCTTTTTATCTTTGGCTTCTCACTCAGGGAAATTACTTTACTGCAGAGTTGGTCTATCAGTACGAACTACTGGGCAGAACCCTATAAGACTTGGAAAAAGGAGTAGGAAGAAATTGCCAAGATACTGGCTGCTCTCTCAATGCAGAGTCTGCCCATTAGAGGAGCAGAAGAAGATATAGACACAGACTGGGCTTGCAAAAGTCACTGCCTTCAATTTCTAATGTTGCCTGCTCAGAGAGAGAGAGTGTGTTGTGTGTGTGTGTGTGTGTGTGTGTGTGTGTGTGTGTGTGTGTGTGTGTGTGTGTGTGTGTGTGTGCGTGCATGCGTGTGTGTCTGGGTGTGAGTGAGAGAGAGAGTATAGAGGCATACAACTGCAATGTTTTCTTGGTTATGAGTAAGAAATAGGTTAGCACGGAGAGCTGAAGTCCTGAGTCCAGACTTGCATATTCTGCCTCCTGTGGTTAGCTAGTCTGTCAGTAGGAGGAAGCAGGATCTGGGTGAGATAGAGTACAAGGCCCATTGATGCCTGTACACATTCCTGCACTCCTCATCTTCTGTCAGCCTCTTTTGTCCTCTCATGTTCAGGTCCTCCATGTAATTTGGCCTGTCGATTTCCAGCCCCTCCCTTGAGCCTCAGCCCTACCCCTGTTTAGTGCATGGCCAGTTCAGAGCTCTGCAGGAGGACAAAGAGCAGCAGCCAGCAGCTCTCCCGTTATTGGGGTATTTCTATGCCTACAACCATATAGCTAATCTCAACAGAGCCTGCTCTTTATCTCCTCTCCACCTCCTACATTTAGGGCCATTGTTAGACCTGGCATCATTGGTGTGGGTCTCCCTTCTTCTCTCCTCTTCCTATTTTCTATGTTGGCTGGATTTAGATGCTCTGGGCGCTGTGCCACTGCTAATCAGTGCTACAGCGCGAATGCTCACTGTATATAAATGTCTGTATGACTTAGGATAACCATAATGCCTAG
This sequence comes from Triturus cristatus, assembly GCF_964204655.1. Classification (NCBI taxonomy): domain Eukaryota; kingdom Metazoa; phylum Chordata; class Amphibia; order Caudata; family Salamandridae; genus Triturus; species Triturus cristatus. The sequence goes on along the minus strand of NC_140592.1, from coordinate 803,257,267 downwards.
ATCTGTGTAGCATGTCCACTAGTGTGTGGAAATATGGATTTTTCTGGTCAGTTATGTCCCCTATCTTGGACCCCAACGGTTCTATGTGCATGTTACAAGTACATGTATGTTTCCTCCAGTTCCAGTTATGAAGACGCAAATACATGTGCGTCCACCGTCAACATGTCCTCTGTCAGATCCGCCATGAATAGGCCGGATATTCCATTCCTAAATATGAAAGGCCACCGGCTTTATATGGCTCAGTTACTCCATTTTGCAGTCCAGGCAAGTAGGCCCTGATTCTGTCATCAAACTCTTCTTGCCTTCTGCCTCTGAAAGCTCCAGTCTGAGCCTGCATCTGTGACCATGAACTTTGTCTCATTCTCTGTGCGGCTCACGAAGCCTGACATCAGCCTATTCTCTGCCAAGAACTGTATTTCACCTTCGAATTATCTGCTTCCCCCTCAGCCGATGCATTCCTGCCTAGTAGTTTAAGTAAACATTCTTCCAGTTACCAAGCAAAAGGCCCGGCTTCTCTGTCCTCATGCAAGTAATTCATAGCCCTGTTACCATGGAATATTCCTATCCCCTCGCATTTAGTGTAGACACTTAGACGCTTGTACACGCACGCACAGTCAGTATAGAATAGATTCTGTCCGAGAGTCCTTCTTTCGTGGATAACATAGTTCTTTAAACATAGGATGTTAGATATGATTTGGGATTAGGTTGACTTGACCCCCCAGACTTCTTGTCTCCACATGTAGAGCTAAATGTCAAGTCCCCTTCACCCCCTAGTTACACGTCAATTACACGTCATGTTTCTGCGCGCGCATCTATGCCAAGTATTATCTTATGGATCCACCTATATGTGACATCATAACCAATTACGTTCCTTTTTACTCCTTATTACACCCATTTTTTGGTTACGCAGATAAATCGTCATTTTCCTTATCAATTGTTACGCCTACTGCATTCGCCTCATTGTAATGTATGATCTATAAAAGTCATTTCTTGTCAATAAAGTATGTACTTCACTTCCTGAACCCCCGTGGTGATGGAACTTGGAGCAACCGATTATAATCGATCACTGGAATAAAGCCCATTCCGAACCTCTAATACCACGGATTCTGCCTCTCATTTTACTGAGCTATTTTATTATGTTTATATATCAAATTAAGTCCCGGTAAAGGAATTTTATTTACCACATGAATGGCGCCCGAACAGGGACACTTTCTCATCTCACGCGCCGGCGGTGAGTTGCAGGCCCGGTCTCCTGCCACAGCTGGACGGACAATAACGCGTACCAGCAGGATTTCCTGTAGCTCCCTCCGGTCAAGCGGGGGCGACTGAGGCTGCGATCAACACCCAGACGAGGCGGTGAGAAGTGCGAAGTATCCCGACCAGAGCCTAGCTGAGAGAGCAAGATCCGAGGTATACAGAGACCCACCAGTTCGAAGTCAAGCCCAGTTTCCGACGAGTCGAGTCGAGTCCAGTCCGGTTCAAGTTCAAGCTACCGAGGCCTTCCGTTTTCCGAAGCTACCCGGTGAGTACCATTACTGGGGAGGCATTTCTGACGTGCACATAGGTTGTGCCGGTCAAGACGGGTTTGGGTACACAAATCCGGTCTGCACTGTTTTAGCAGTGTATCTGTACTGTTTAGCAGTATATCAAGTATTCCGAAGTATCTAGTTATTGTCAAGAATTAAGCTTGGTGATTAGTTATGCAGACGATCATCATTGTTGTTTCAGTTAAAGGTTTAATGTTTAATGTTTAATGTGTTTAAAAACGTCCTGCATATTGTGGTATGAATGGTTGTTCATTATTGTGCTTTTGTATTAAGTGTGTTCAAGATTAAGTATCGGATCAGTTGCCAATATGCCGCTCTTTTCGAAATTAAGACAGATCACTACTAGAAAAGGGGTTCTCGAAGAAGCCGTCCCTATTCCTCCTAGGGATACTCCAGGGCACTTCATGTATCACAAACATGGCTTAGACGCTATATTATTTCTTGATTTATGGGTAGACTACACCAAGGGATTACCAGAAAGTCAGAGGTGGCCCGCAGCGGGAACCTGGGATGCGGAGTGCATCATGAAAGTCGAGGAAGAGTTATGGAAAAGGAAGGTCAGACAGTCACAGAAAGACGCCGTTGAGTTATGGCGTAAAGAATCTCATAGACGCACAGAAAAAGCACGTAGACAAGAAGAAAAGAATAAAGAGAGTTCAAATAAAGTTCGAGAGAATCCATTAATTGAGGAAGGTATCCGAGTGAAATCAGAACAAGTAGATAGGCAAAGAAATGCCCTTATGAATGGTATGTATCCCCTCCTGGCCGAAGGATTACCTAAGGCTACTCCAGAAAAACCGAAAGACTTGCCACCCCCATTGTTCCCAATAAAGGTACATCCTAAGGGGCATCCTAGAACCGCAGAAGATGTTTTTCTTTCCTCATATTTAGATGACGCAGCTCCCGAGTATGCTAATTCCGCCCCACATAGACCGCATACCAGGGAGATCCAACGCCAAGATCCAGTACCCGTATCCCTACAGCAACAAATCGAGTCACAAGTTCCGGCAAGCACATCTGTTTCTGCATCCGCTCCTACAGCTACTTCTATAGCTGTGTCCACACCTGTAGTTGCCGTGTCACGTTCAACGAATCCTTTCACACCCGACACCCCAGATGGGGCCACGGGAGGTGCTACCAATATTTTTTCTACGCCACCCAGAATGAATAAACTTACTTTTCAAGAGTCAGCACATTCACGTACACCCAAACTCATAAGTGCCCGTACGCTGAAGGAACTTCTTATAGATTGCAGATATGACCCTGTGCCCGGTAAAGAGGACGAAATGACCCTGGCATCATTGCGTATCAGACGAGCCGCAGTGTATTTAGGGAAGTTACCAGGAATGACTGCGCATCTAGATAAAATATATCATTTTGTCCAAACAGGGCGAGATCCAGAATGTATTAACAGAGCTATGGAATACCAGAAAGTAGAGATACAGGGGGAACTGTTACGTTTCCTCATAAATTGCGTGATCAGAAATAAAGACCGACCGGGGGTAGACCCGGAAGCAATGCAAATTCTTACCAGATGGAGCCAGAATATATCAGAAGGGAGACATGATAAGCAACATTGTATAATAGCCATGTGCCGAAAGATCCGTAAAGAAATAGAACGCCTACACGAAGAAAGATTAGAGGTAGACGAGTTCGAACAAAGCGAGGAAGAAGGGTCAGGACTGCCCGTGAGACAGTCGGACACCATAGCCTATGTAGGTAGAGGAAGATCTTGTAATAGTAATAGATGTCTTACTGACTCGATACGTCCGATATGTCCAGATAATAACAGGAATTTCCAAATACCTATAATTAATATAAGGTCTAACGAGCATTCGTTCCAAACCGCCGACAAACTACTCCGAGAACGAAGGGGTTATCATTTTCTCGATTCTATGGATGAACAGGATTTAGCCAGGGCAGCTGTCCATTGGGTGGACAGTCCCGGAAAATATAGTGATGATACAGTAGTACGCACATTTTTGAATCTCACCCCAGATGAACAGAGGTTAGTTGGGATTTATATGATTCAACAACTCATTATACTATATCGGAGTCAGCGTTCGGACCCTGGTCCCTTACCTGACATATTGACTGAATTGCTTATGAATAAATGGAGAGGTGCAGGTACTAAATTAATTAAAGAAATTCTAGAATCAAGAAAGCAGTATATTCTTTTTGTATGCGCAGAGCATGTCTCATTGCCCGTCAAGGAAAGAACCACGTATCACATGGATAGACAGAATCCCTTACGAGAAGTGCACCCAATAAAAGGCGAGGACAACGAGTTCAAGCGCGTATTTGTATATACGCCCATATCGAAAATAGAATTGTTACAAATGAAGAAAGTGGTACCCAGTCATGACAAAGATCCAGCGGGTTTTCACCGAGAAATTAAAGACATGTTACTCATGGGAGAGTATACCTATCCCGACATTATGACAATATTAAAGGTATTGATGCCCGCTGGTATTTATGAGAAACTCAAGGAAAAAGAGTGGGAGGTAGGAGACCAAAAGATAGAATGGTCAGTGTTAGAAGCGGAAGAAAAGGCCCGAACTGCAGGAGCAGGACTTGGGGATAAAACTAAAGCACTACCAGGTTTATTAGTACAGGTACTGCCACGTTTATTAACTACGAAAAAGGAAGATTGGGGTACAATTTCAGCCTGTAAACAGAAGCAAGATGAAGACACTAGTGATTACTATGCCCGATTTGAAAAATGTTTTGGTATAAATAGTGGCATAAAAGCAAGTAGCGAATCATACCCACATCTGTTTGTAACAAAATTAGTAGAAAATGCCCTGCCCCCAGTAAAGAATAGAGTATTAAAATTCGAGAGTACCTGGCAAGGTAACACTCCATCACAAATGTTACAAATGTTACAGTACCATCACAATAGAATTAGAGAGGAACAAGAACATGAACACAGACGCATGAAAGACACGAAAATGAAAATGCTAGTTTCCCAGACAGTTCCAGCTGAAGGACATAAAAAGGGTATGACACATTCCGATTCAGCAGGACCTGTAAAAGGGACATGCAATTATTGTAAAAAGCCAGGTCATTACGTACACGACTGTCCAGTTTTAAAACATAATATCGCCATAGGTAAAACACAAGAAAGATCACGGCCACTCAGACAAGATCAGAATGAACAAGGAGCTCTGCAGCATGCCCAGGCCATGCCAGCCGCACAACAGCCAATACAGTTTGTGCCAGCTGCACCACCGTTGCCTGTTGCTGCCACACAGACAACAACACGACAAATGTATCAGACCGCACAGTATGAATATCCTGAGTATCAGCGTTATGCATGAACTAGCCTAGAGAGGGAAGTTGACTTACCCCTTATTGAAATACCTGTAGATCAAGAAGGACCTTATGTACATAGTGAATTATTAGGCCAAGATAGAAAATTTTTACTCGATACAGGGGCAAGTCGAACAACTATAAAACGTAGTGAAGTTCCAGGGGCACCCCTCTCAGGCTCACAGAATATTTCCCTTGGTTTTTCAGGAAAACCTATTGTTAATGAAGTATCACAGCCTCTTCCACTTACGATAGGACCTCTGACCCGAACTACAGATTTATTGCTTACTAAATCATGTCCAGAAAATCTGTTAGGAATAAAAACACTGAAAGCTCTAGGAGCCATAATATGTTGTTCTCCGGAAGGAGTAAGGTTGTTTTTACGTGATTTTAAAGGTCACTATGTGTCTAGAGACATGGATCCCCGACTGCAGACTTTACCTACACATCTATGGGCACAAGGCCCTACTGATGTTGGTTGCATGAATATTACACCATATCGAGTCACATTAAAGGCAGGAGTGGTGCTACCATGAATGCGACAATACAAGTTACCACCAGATGCTGTAGTGGCTTTACTACAAATCATTGACGAGCTCATTGCCCAAGGAGTAGTTGTGGAAACAGACTCCAATGTATGTAATTCACCGATAATTCCGATTCTTAAACGAACAGATCCAAAGGCCCCGCCAGTCTATCGATTGGTTATTGATCTGCGCGAGTTAAACAAATGCATTGTGCCACAATTCCCTGTGGTCCCAGATATCTCGTCATTACTGACAGCCATTGATTCCGAAGCAACATTCTTTACTGTAATTGATCTCAAGAATGCTTTTTTCAGCGTCCCAATAGATCCGGAGAGCCAATATTTGTTCGGATTTAGTTTAAATGGACGTAGCTTTAAATTCTCACGCGCACCTCAAGGATTTACAGAAAGCCCCAGCATCTATAGCCAAGCACTGAAACGAGAACTAGATAGTATCCACATGCCAGTTAACACTGCTCTGCTCCAATACGTCGATGATCTGCTGATCACCGCAAGAAGCGAACCGGAATGTGAAAAAGCATCACTGACAGTTTTAAAATTTCTAGCCGAAAAGGGGCACAAGGTGTCCCCTTCTAAGCTGCAATTCTGTGTCCAGCGAGTTGTTTATCTTGGACACTCGCTGTCCAAGGAGGGAAGGCAGCTTACACCGGACCGCATTCAGTTAATAGCTAACATGCCAACACCCAAGACACAAAAGGAGGTGCGGGCTTTCATAGGTCTCACTTCATATTGCAGGCAGTGGATCCCTCAGTACGCATTTCTAGCAAAACCACTCATTCAGTTAACCACACAGGAGGCAGCCACATCGACTGTTCTCCCTTGGACTCAGGAACATACACAAGCTTTTGAAAGCCTAAAGAAAGCTTTATGTCAAGCACCTGTCTTAGCAACACCATGTTACAGAAAACAGTTTACACTCTTTGTTACAGAACGCGAAGGTACTGCTTTGTCAGTACTCACACAGGAACAAGCAGGAGCACACAAACCATGTGCTTATTTTTCTAGTACATTAGATCCCGTAGCTCAGGCTTTGCCTGCATGCCTGAAATCAGTAGCAGCGACAGCTTTAGCAATCAGACAAAGCGATGCCATAGTGTTAGGACATCCATTGACAGTTCAAGTGCCACACGCAGTAGAGGTTCTTGTAAACAGAACGCAAACACAACACTTGACTATAGCGCGACTTACAGGGTACGAACTTACATTGTTTCAGCCACATATAGAAATCAGACGCTGTAACACATTGAATCCTGCCACACTTTTGCCAGTAACCGGAACAGACCCACTAGCTCATGACTGTATTGAAGTTATTACTATAACGACAAAACCCAGACAAGACTTAACCGATGTCCCATTGTCAGATCCAGACCTGACATTGTATGTAGATGGTTCATGTATGAGAACAAGTACAGGAGAGTTAATGGCTGCTTACGCAGTCACCACAGATACTGAAGTCGTCGAAACTAATCGTATAAATACTTTGTCAGCTCAAGCCGCAGAGCTCATCGCTCTGACACAAGCCTGTATTCAAGCCACGAATACAAAAGTCAACATATACACTGATTCACGTTATGCATTCGGAGTTGTACATGACTTCGGCGTGCTGTGGCGAGAGAGAGGTTATTTAACTTCCCACGGTGCCCACATTCAGCACGGACCCCTCATCCATGCCTTATTAGATGCAATACATCGACCCACTGCAATATCAATTATGAAATGTAAGGCTCATACGAAGGTTACTGATATCATTTCCCAAGGCAATGATCTAGCCGACAGAACAGCTAAACAGACTGCTCAAACTCAAACCCCCGACATGATAAAGACAATAGTCCCGACACCGACACAGTGTATGACAGTTAAAGATCCTACTCTTGACGTAATTGACATACAGACACATGCTACACCAGACGAAATAAAGAAATGGACTGAATTAGGAGGGATCCAAACGGACCAAGGATGGATGATGAAGGAAAAGTCTGTATGGTTCCTTCCTGATTCAATGGTCCAAGTTATAATTAACAGTATACATAGTCCAGCGCATCTAGGAGAAAAAGCTATGCTAGACAGCATTCAACACATTTGGTTCAATAAACATTTACGAGCAGCAGCCAAACAAAAGGTCCGTACCTGTATGATCTGTTGTCAGTTTAACCCAGGAAAAAGCGTTCCCGTAGAACAGGGTGGATTTCATCCTCCTGATCACCCTTTTGAAGTGCTCCAGATGGATTACATCCAGATGGAACGATGTCGAGGATTCAAATATGTTCTCGTAGTTGTCTGCGCTCTGTCCCGTTGGACGGAGGCATACCCGGTTTCAGACTACTGCCAAACAGTTGGTTCGAGAATTCTTCCCACGATACGGTTTACCACGTGTTGTCTACTCAGATAACGGCCAGCCGTTCTCATCCGAATTAATGAAACATGTTTCACTTCTGTTAGGATATCAGTGGAAATTCCACTGTGTCCGACACCCCGAGGCAGCAGGTCTCGTAGAAAGACATAATCAGATACTGAAAATCAGATTGTCCAAAATATGCAGAGAGAAAGGTGTCGACTGGATAGTAGCGTTACCAGTTGCACTCTTTTACATGAGAATGGTAGCACACTCTCGAACAGGGCTATCCCCGTATGAGGTGATCTTTGGCAGACCACCAAATATGTGGGGGACGCCTATACCACGCAAAATAACTGATGTTGACTGTAATATACTGACAGATTACTTGGCTTCCTTGATGTCTGCACTACAATCTTGTCGTTCACAGGTAGCTGCAGCCTTTCCCGACAACACTGAGGTGAAACCCCATGACGTAGTTCCGGGTGATCTCGTATTTGTGAGAAATTTCGACCGAAAGACTCAGCTGGAGCCCAGGTGGAAGACACCCAAGTTGGTTCTGCTCACTACAAGGACAGCCGTGAAGATCGAGGGCCGCAAGGGCTGGATTCATTCAAGTCATATCAAGAAATTTCATGGACTATCCTCGGATATAGACATTGTGCCCTGCACTCCCTCACAGACTGATTCAAAACTTCCTTTGGTTGAAAAGACTAAAACCGAACTCTATAAAGTAAAATTGAGGCCTAGAACGTCAGACAATTTGATTGTTTAAGTCCTCTCCAAGGTGAAGCGGTTGAATTTGTCTCTGACATGTATCCTCTAGACCTGAATCATGGACAGTCGCGGAAAATGTTGAAACGACAGGCGTATTGTAAATCACTGCGTAGCCATTGCATAGTGACATTAATAATCTTGTTTTCCTTAAGTCTTTTAATAATTACTGCAAGTATATTGTTGCACATATATTACCCTATTGCCAGAAACGTTTACAATGTTACCGCAGAACATTCTTTTAGTGACCTACCGCCGCATGAATTGTCTTATAGACTTGCGCTGCGCAATAACACTTTCATTAGTATGTTACATCATTCCCATCAGACTAGTAATGCCACCAATTGTTGGGTGTGTGGTCGGCTCCCTCCCTATCAGAATTATGAAGGAGTCCTGCCATTCTTTCCACACCCATTTACACATAATGGCTCCTGTGGAGCATGGTTTAGTTTAATCAATTCCATAGACTCAGACACAGCAGTTTACCAAGATCATTGGGTATGGGGAAACCTGAACCTAGTTTTACTCAAGGTCTGCTACCCTGACGAGGAGGGTCGCCCCAAAAGAACAGGAACTGATCTAGAAAATGAAGTATATGGATTAGGTAATTTTACACCTAATCTCATGATTCTAAATGTCGTATCCGAAGTTGAACTAGTCTTACCCACCATGTCAGTATTCCCAGCGAGGGGTGAATTGTGTGTAAGAAAGGTTGGTTCCATACATATGGGCCATAGTAAATGCACTACTATAGTAGAATTCAGTGATCAAGGCAAATCTTCATTTAGAGCTTATCGCCACTCCTACTTTATATGTGGTCAGACTGCATATATGCGTCTACCTCTAGATTGGGATGGTACCTGCTACATTGCATTCCTTTTGCCACCTGTTTTCCTAGCTCCTCCTGATTATTACAGAAATATTCATTTAGTACACAACAGAGAGCGGAGAGATCTCCCAATTGTCGATTACACTGAAACAGCATGGGAAAAATACACAGATTTCAATAAAGGTCTCTTTCCTTATATAGGTACTGTTACTAATAGTAAACTGATACGTAGATTAACTAGAATCCTTGAAGCAGTAGTGAATGAAACTATTTCCGCCCTAGGCAATTTAACAGAAGAGCAGTCTGCTATGCGGATTGTTGTGCTTCAAAATCGTCTTGTCCTTGACGTCATCCTGGCTGATAGGGGCGGAGCTTGTAGGGTCATCGGATCAAGCTGCTGCGTATTCATACCAGAAAATTCGCCATCTGTATATAAAGCCATAACTCGCCTTCATAAGATTGTAAGCCAGATACACCAGAACCCAGGCACTTGGACGTGGTCCGGTTGGTTTTGGAGTTTGATATCAGCCTGGGGATGGAGAGTTTTATCCTTCCTAGGTATTGGCCTTCTCATACTATTCAGTTGCTGTCTATGTCTACAATGTGGACCAGCGATCTGTGGTCTGTGTGCCACATCGTGCATTCCACATCAAGATTTTCATTCAAGATCCCGGAAGAAGAAAGAAGAACAAATGATGCTATATGAACAGATCAATGGATTAATGAAGATTGATATCTCTTGACGGGCAAGTAGGGGACAAGGAGGGAATGTGGAAATATGGATTTTTCTGGTCAGTTATGTCCCCTATCTTGGACCCCAACGGTTCTATGTGCATGTTACAAGTACATGTATGTTTCCTCCAGTTCCAGTTATGAAGACGCAAATACATGTGCGTCCACCGTCAACATGTCCTCTGTCAGATCCGCCATGAATAGGCCGGATATTCCATTCCTAAATATGAAAGGCCACCGGCTTTATATGGCTCAGTTACTCCATTTTGCAGTCCAGGCAAGTAGGCCCTGATTCTGTCATCAAACTCTTCTTGCCTTCTGCCTCTGAAAGCTCCAGTCTGAGCCTGCATCTGTGACCATGAACTTTGTCTCATTCTCTGCGCGGCTCACGAAGCCTGACATCAGCCTATTCTCTGCCAAGAACTGTATTTCACCTTCGAATTATCTGCTTCCCCCTCAGCCGATGCATTCCTGCCTAGTAGTTTAAGTAAACATTCTTCCAGTTACCAAGCAAAAGGCCCGGCTTCTCTGTCCTCATGCAAGTAATTCATAGCCCTGTTACCATGGAATATTCCTATCCCCTCGCATTTAGTGTAGACACTTAGACGCTTGTACACGCACGCACAGTCAGTATAGAATAGATTCTGTCCGAGAGTCCTTCTTTCGTGGATAACATAGTTCTTTAAACATAGGATGTTAGATATGATTTGGGATTAGGTTGACTTGACCCCCCAGACTTCTTGTCTCCACATGTAGAGCTAAATGTCAAGTCCCCTTCACCCCCTAGTTACACGTCAATTACACGTCATGTTGCTGCGCGCGCATCTATGCCAAGTATTATCTTATGGATCCACCTATATGTGACATCATAACCAATTACGTTCCTTTTTACTCCTTATTACACCCATTTTTTGGTTACGCAGATAAATCGTCATTTTCCTTATCAATTGTTACGCCTACTGCATTCGCCTCATTGTAATGTATGATCTATAAAAGTCATTTCTTGTCAATAAAGTATGTACTTCACTTCCTGAACCCCCGTGGTGATGGAACTTGGAGCAACCGATTATAATCGATCACTGGAATAAAGCCCATTCCGAACCTCTAATACCACGGATTCTGCCTCTCATTTTACTGAGCTATTTTATTATGTTTATATATCAAATTAAGTCCCGGTAAAGGAATTTTATTTACCACAAGTGAGTTACCCTCCATTTCACTGTCGCTACTGGGACACGATCCGTTATCATAGGCCAGACTGGGCCGGTTGAGGATTACTTTCTATCATCCTATCTGGCCCCAGGAACCTGATAGGAATCTCGAGTTTGATATGTTTGTTCTCAGGACATTGAGAGATCCCTTTTAGTAAGGACCGTTTATATATCCCATGTTTAGAAATGTCTCTTCTGAAAACGCAGTAGTTTCTTGCCTAAGCTTTACTGTAGGCTTTGCGAGTATGTGTATTGGCCGTCTGGTTTTGGAGCAGCAGGGCTAGCTGGGTCAGACCTGGCTAGAGCGAGAGATCGGTATTCAGAGCCTGGGGAGGGGTGACTCTTTGATCCGAGCAGGGCAGTGCCTGGCAAGGTGAATGATGGCTCCACCTCCCACTGGGCGTCTGATACCAGACCCCCTCATTCTGAAAGGGCAGGATGTCACCTCATAAACCAAGTGCTCCCCGACCCCACCGAACTGGACCCCACCGAACTGGTTCTGACTGGTGATTTGCGACCTTAGAGAACAAAGACTTTTTAGGTATAAAATGCTGCGCTGGAACTTTGTCCAGGTGTGTTCCTTCTGGATGTCAAGACGAAACTCTGTCCGAGTGAACAGAGGAAAGGACTTTAAAACTTTCACCAAGCTTGCCGAAGAAACTACCCGAGGGCCTGTGCAACGAATTCTGCTTGCAGGTGAGGCCTCCGTCGTGTAATCTGGAGCCTCTAGTTCTACTGTGAGGACCGAGGACTGGGCACCTTTGAAACTTTCGCTGGATCCGTGTGGATCGCTGTAGCTACGAGAGAGCTGCCGCCGCTGAGAGCCCGCTGGAATCTGAACCCTTGAACCTTTCGCCGGATCTATGTGGGCCGCTGCAGCTAAGAGAGAGCTCCCGCCACTGAGAGCCCACCTGAATCTGAACCCTTGAACCTTTCGCTGGATCTGTGTGGGCCGTTGCAGCTAAGAGAGAGCTGCCGCCGCTGACAGCCCGCTGGAATCTGAACCCTTGAACCTTTCGCCGGATCTATGTGGGCCGCTGCAGCTAAGAGAGAGCTGCCGCCACTGAGAGCCCGCCTGAATCTGAACCCTTGAACCTTTCACCGGATCCGTGTGGGCCGCTGCAACTAAAAGAGAGCTGCTGCAGCTGAGTGCCCGCACCTTTTGTTACTTTGGATCCTCATGAATCATTCTGTGGGCCGCCGCAGCTAAGAGAGAGCTGCTGCCGCTGAGTGCCCGCACCCTTTCCCACTTTGCATCATCGTGATTCGTTCTGTGGGCTGCCGCAGCTAAGAGAGAGCAGCTTCCGCTGAGTGCCTGCACCCTTTGCCACTTTGCATCATCGTGATTCGTTTTGTGGGCCACCGCAGCCAAGAGAGAGCTGCTGCTGCTGAGCGCCCGCACCCTTTGCCACTTTGCACCATCGTGAGCTGTCCTGTGGGCTGCCGCAGCTAAGAGAGAGCAGCTTCCGCTGAGTGCCTGCACCCTTTGCCACTTTGCATCATCGTGATTCGTTTTGTGGGCCACCGCAGCCAAGAGAGAGCTGCTGCCGCTGAGCGCCCGCACCCTTTGCCACTTTGCACCATCGTGAGCTGTCCTGTGGGCTGCCGCAGCTAAGAGAGAGCTGCTGCCTTTGAGTGGCTGCAACCTTGTCAACCTTTGCATCCTTGGGATTTGTCCTGTGGGCCGCCGCAGCTAAGGGAGAGCTGTGGCCGCTGAGTGCCCGCACCTTTATAAACTTTGCATCATTGGGATTTGTCCTGTGGGCCGCCGCAGCTATGAGAGTGCTGCTGCCGTGGTGTGCCCGCACCTTGTACACCCCTTGTCGAGGATTGTTGCTATCGTCTCGTGGTCCGCCGCAGTGAGCCCACAACGAAGCTGCACGACGAGTCATCGCCACCATCAGCCCAGGCCGCAGCAGCCGCGTGCTGCTGCCGCTGAGAGCCCGTCTGTCCCTGAGTGCCCGAATCGTTGTGGGTGCATGCTACGGACCTCTGCAGCCCGTACTTGTGGTCGCTGGGAGTCTGCCTGTCATCGTCTCCGCTTCTTCGAGAAGCTGCGTGCTGTGTCCCCTTTCACCAACAGGTATCTGGTGCACAACGGGTCGCGTAGGCCCCGGCCTTGAACTTAGTCAGTGTCACGTTCTGGTGAGTACTTAATTTCCACTTTTGGAGTCCCTACGGGTTGACGTGAATTGTCGTTGTTGAAACGCTTTGGGAATTTCGAGTTAAACTGTTAGATTAAAGATATTATTTTTCTATACCTACCTGAGTTGTGTCCTTTTGTGGTGTCGTTACTGCCTTATTGTACATGGTCATAAATGCTTCACACACTGCCTCTGAGATAGGCCTATCTGCTCGTGCTGCGTTACCACAGGGTTGAGCAGGGGTTGTCAAAGGGGGTGACCCGCTTGCCCTGACTTAGGAAGAAGGGTCCCTATTTGGACAGTGGCGCCCGCTATTGCCAACTGGAGACCCTCATTTCTAACAGCCATCCTCAAAAACTAGTTAATCATTGACATAGTAAGGGTAGTCATAGTGACAATCTGACATCATATGCATAGTAGGGGTCCATCCTTGCTACAAGAGAATGTGGCTATCACAGACATAATAGGAACCCATCTATAACAGCATTTATGGCTTCATCTGGCTATTGCAGGCATAACAAGGTAAACATCTATGAAATACTGAGAATATTAATGTGTTGTTTTGGCAATTACAGGAGTAACAGGGGCCCATAAATGACAATATGGACATTCATGGTGACATTCTGGCTGTTACAGGCATAATAGGGGCTGAAGTAGGACATATTGTAGGAATATATGTTAAAATTCCTGCTATCCCTCACATAACAGGGATACATCTGTAATATACTATGGGCATTTAAGGCAACATTCTGGATGCCTCCACTGCATACGTGCACACCAATAATGCTGGAGAAAAAGGAAGAATCTACCTTGAATATAGAGTATTGAGGCCCTAATTCATAGACATGACATATCTCTGATATATAGAACTTTGATAAACAATGCCCAAAACTGAGCTACACAGCCACTCTGTAAGATAAAGAGTGGGTGGAATTGTGTGATTACCCTTAAGAGATGGCATTTTAGGCAGATTTCCAATTGGCCCAATTGAAGATATTGCAACACATTTATTACACCAGGGAGTGCCTGAAGAAACTTGGGTTGGCAGATGTTGATGAATACCTATGCAGTTGCCATCTAGTGGGAAAACTCATAAACACATTATGGGAATATCCCAAAATACAGGTGTTCTGTAACAATGTTAAAATACAGACTGCATGTGCATCAGATGAAGAGGTGAGACTAAAGTCACTTGGGTAAATGAAAAGATCATTCCAATTACTAGCTAAATATGTTTAGCTATACATTGTACAAAGGAAAAACACTTAGGTGGCAGATTTTCAAATTTTCACACACCTCAGGCAAAGTTGTTGAGCTGCCTTGCATGAAAACAGTGGTGGCTGGCACGGATCTGTGGTAGCAGTGTTGGGAGGCCGGGGGGAGGGGGGTTGAGGAGGGGTAAATATAAAATAAAATTCAGCTTACCTCTTTGCCGCGTCCTCCCTCACCGCGTCCTCCTCATGGCATCTCTCATGTGGCCGGACCAAGGCACAGGAAGCACCCAGGCTGAGGCTCCCCCGAGCAAATCACAATGCTGCATTGCAGCATTGTGATTGGTTGCAGCGCCAACCCACAGTGCTCAGACTGGGACAGGGAGCCTGGGCATGTTCTCCACACAGACTGTAATGCAGCCTGGGTAGAGAGCATGCTAAGTGCGCATGAATATTTGGCCGGCCCCAGAGGGCTGGCCAAACATTCATGCGCACATTTGGGAGTGCAAAACACTCCTCCCCTCCTCTACTCTGTCAGCAGAGCAAAACTGCCACGCCCTGCCTAGCAAAGCTGCCGCACCTGCAACAGGAAAGAATAAATTGATAATAACTTTCAGTTATTATTATTTTATTTTTCCTTTCACTGCTGGAAAGCAGTGAGGCAACACTACTCCAACTTAGCGGAGGAGCCGCCATCGTATGTAAGGGAAACAGCAGAAATGTGCCATTTCAACTAAGATAAGGCACATTTCTGCTGCCTCCTAGTGCAGCCGCACTGTGAGCTGCTTAGTACATACACAGGCACCCTTGCACAATGGTGCAAGGGTGTCTGTAATGCCAACCTGTTTTTATGTACGAAGGGACACCTTCCTGCGCAAAAACAATCCTTAACAGCGTTTTCCTCTTTCAATGTGTTCTGGAAAATGCAGGAAACGTGAAAAGAGGAAATAACAAGGAGAAATATATATATTTTTCCTTGATACACCTCACTGGGGAAGGTATAGCATTTTTATGCATTCCCAGATGTACAAGTCTTTGTAAATCGAGAATGTGCCAAAATACATGGGTGGATAAATGGGAACGACTGTGCTCCACCCAGGGAATGCCTTCCCAATGCAGGGTAACTCATTGCGTTACTTTTTATTTACTAAACCAAGCAAAGTGGCTTTGCATGGCTTAGTAAATAACAAAAATGTTTTTACGTTGGGGCTGCGCCACAAAAGTGAAGCAACCCTGACGCAAAATCATAGTAAATCTGCCCCCCAGTCTGAAGGTGAACTCCATCCATTCATCATACTTTCATTGAAGAGCTTATGAAGTAAGATACATTTCATTGAATTTTCAGCTTTGTAATGTTTACTTTGTTTTTTAACCAGCATATTGCACAATTGGTACCCCAAGCATAGATGGCAATTAACTAAGGGCATAATTTGGAGTAACCTCTCAGCCAAGATTTAAATAAAGCCCTAAGTCATTTTTTAATTATGACACAATTCAGGGCTATCACAAGGCAGCTACTAAGTTATTTTGGTCTGCTCACCCAGTGAGTGCCTATGGAGGCCAGCAGAAGATGTCCACACGTTCTGGTGGCCATGGGAGTGACACTTATTGAAAATTCTCATGAAGAACGACTAGCCACTAAATGGTACATTTTGCACAGCTGTTCAAGCATATTAAAAACAGGCATTCTGGCTTAACAGAACAACATTGGCATAGCCAATAGATCTCGCTTTTGGGGCCTTATAAGTATTTAGTTATGCAGCACACTATCCTTGGTGCAACAATATCAACTGTTGCATGGTTAAACACTTATAAGGTCCCAAAGGCGAGACCTATTGGCTATGCCAATGCTTGTTCATTATTAATGGCGTTATAATTCAACACACTCCTGTTTAAGCCTTCGTGTCAATTGGAAGAGGTTTTTTCACTCGATCCTAGATTTACACAGAAAAATACCGCCAAGCTGTGACTGGTGGTAAATAAATATCAATGCTAACTCCAGCGTGCATTTTAATATCGAGTGAACACAATCGTATAACTCAATAACACCGCAGACTGTGAGAAGGAGAAAAAGAGTGTAAACAGGACATTGAGTGGGCCAGGTCCTGCCGGTGCTCAGCACCGGCAGCTCTTAAAAGCAGGTGCTGAGACGGCTCCCTCTCAGGCTGTCCATTTTTGCCTTCAGGGTAAAAAAAAAAACCCACAGAACTCTGCAGTAGTACCACCCTTCACTGCTTGTATGTAACTTCATATATACTTTTTGGTATGTTTTATATAGCGCAAAGTCGGCTGAAGGTATTGGAGCGCTTTACCTGGGCAACAGTTACATTACACAAGGACATATTTATTTTTTGAATCACAGAATGTTGAGCTCAGGTCAGGCTCTAACCTGCTTTCTTAGCTCGAAAGTCTAGCCTTACACCACAGACCCGCCCACAAGAACCTAAGCATTTTCCTTATTATATACAAGGAACTCATAGTTGTTGTTTCTCTTACGCACCCAACAACCATTGACAAAGCCAATAGTCATTGCTTGTAGGTGTAATGTTACTTGTTGTGTTATATATTTGAATGTATGGCCAGAAGCAGCAAAATACCAGTGCAAAATGGAAAGGATTCTGAAGAAGGGGAAACACGCTTTCAACATTTATGCGGCAAAAGTGAAAGCGAACATTTATAAACAAAGTCAACTTAAAGACGCGGGAAAAGTGAAAGCGAACATTTATAAACAAAGTCAACTTAAAGCCACAGGAAAAGTGAAAGTGAACATTTATAAACAAAATAAGCTTAAGGCCGTCGCTGGCAAAAGTGAAAGCCATTCCCTTGCGGGAGCGAGTGGCGCCAGGAGAGATAATTGATAACACATGGTGAAAAAGCTCGCTCCCGCAAGGGAATCGCCAGACGTGCACGCGTTGCCATTGGAAGCAATGCAACGCATGCACGTTTTTGGACGAAAGGCTGTGCCGATTACTAAAGGTCTTTTTCCTAAGCAGCGCATGCGCGCTGCGTAGGCAAGACCTAAAAATGAAGAATTTAGGATTTCAGAGTGTTTCCGTTACACAATCATGGCATAACACACATTACCTTTTACAACTAGGAAAGGTACAGGGGTAAATAGCAAAACGCGTTTTAAAAAAGTTGTTTAATTTTCCATACCTCTAACTTTGCAGCTTTTTCGTGAGTGCTGCTTGATTTCAGGTCTTGGAGGGATGAGGAAGCGCCAAGTAACGAGCTACGGATGGTGCTGATTTCCTCTGTAATCTTCTCTCTCTCCTGCACCTCCAGCTCGATGGCCTGTTTACTCTCGTTGGCTTTTTGAGCGAGACTAAAGAAACAAAAGAGCTTCAGTAGCTCATCACAAGACAGGCATCAATCACAAAGCATCCTTAACAGAAAGAAAAACTGGCCCGCGAGGCCTGGACAAAGGTATTCCTGATATTCACAATACTACTACTACTAATAATAATAGGGGCAGCAGTAGTAATGCCAATCACAGTAATAATAATAATAATTATAATAATAATAATGACAACAACAATCACAGTAGTAAAATATATATCATAGAAATAGCAGTATAATAATAACTTATATTCTACAGCTTATATAGTAATTTTATATTGTTCTGCATTTAATATTAATAATAACAATAATAATAATAATCACAGTAGTAAAATATAATTCATAGGAATAGCAGTATAATAATAACTTATTTTCTATAGTTTCTATAGTAATTTTATGTAGTGCTGCGTATAATAATAATAATAATAATAATAATAATAATAATAATAATAATAATCCCTGTAGTAAAATATCTTCATAGTAGTACTAGGAATAATATTAACTTGTTTTACAAAGTGCTTCATATAATAATAATAGTAGTAGTAAAATATCAATCTTAGAAGTAGCAGTCATAATAATACCTTGTTATATATACTGCTCCATATAATCCTAATTTTTCTACTACTAATAATAATAATACAAACAACAATATTAACAAGGACAGCAGGCTTCGTAGCAATAAAAATAATAATAGCGCGTCTTCATATAGAGCTCCATACCTCACTTTGTTTTTTCTAGACATTGTAAATAGTAGGCGTTATTCGTAGCCAATTTACAATTCTCAAATCACCAGCCTCAGAAGGGTGAAGGGCTGAGTAGGCCTAGTCTTAAATCGCACTTGTGACCTGTAGATCACTACATATGTGAGCAGAGAACATTAAACTACCTGAGCCTTGAAAGGGCGGACTGGGACAGAAAAATAGTCTGGGGCACCAAAATAAAAGCGGCCCCATTAGCATTCCAGATATCTACAAAATGACCCACATTTGTAAATCAGGCTGATTCGAAAAGTAAATTATTCAAAATAAATTTAAAAAATTTATTTTATTTTGCAAGGTATCAGAGACTACATGCATTCGTTTTTGCAGGTAATGCTTGTGGTAATATCAGGGAAATCATCATTACAAACCAGCCCACCTGACCATAAAACAGGCCCAAAAACTGATAGAAAATCGGCCCAAACACTGACCTGTCATGCCGGGTCATTGGACACTGCCTGATTGTCCTATAGGACCCTTCAACCCAGGAGACATCCTGGGCAAATATGGAAGAAAGGTGAATACCTGACCACATTCAAAAGCAATGGAAATGCAGAAAAACAGCCCAAAGGAAACTAGAGTGGCAAACTCCTGTGAACACAGGAGAGGGATTGCCCTAAACCGTGGATTACCATCCTTCTATCATTCCTCTTACCCTAAAACCGATGTCCAACACTCCACTTCACCGCATCCTCCTGCTCCTAACCTCTTACAGTTCCATTGGTCTTCCTGCTAGCTGGGTGGTCTGTAGGCCCACATAAGTAAGTAAATCAATAGTTTATAGGATGGGAAAGTAAAACACCCATTGATGAGGAGTGACAGGTGACACAAATGGCTGCACTTGGAAGGAATGTTCAATCACTTGGCGAGATACAATGCATTTGAAAATTAACCAATAGTACATCTCTCAGCTAGACAAATTCTACACCCTTGACTTGAAGAACTCAACCGTTGGTTGGACAAGGAGACAACAGTAAAGGTGTATGGGGAGCACAGAGATGACAGTTCAAAGGGATGAAGGTATTCACAGTGCATTTCCCCTTCTTTTGTGACTTTACAAACTCCAGAGGAAAAAGATGAACCACGGCCTTTGAACATCTATTTTGTTCTTTTTGATCTTGAGAACAGAAGTTCCGCTAGGACTGTGGTCACTCAGCAAATATTGCACAAAAGCACCACAAGTACAGTGCAACCGAATTAAGTTAGAGAGTCCAAAAGAGGAGTCAGGTGAGTAAGTGAGGTGATTAAATGATACATATTTAACGGAGATTTGCATGAGGTATGTGGTAGTAAGCCTTATTCCACTTTGATACTATAGTAATTTTAACTGAAATAGTTACTTTGTGCCATTTTTAACCCTACTGACGAAACGTAATGGAATTGTCTATCCGTCCAAGCTTAAGAAGGTAGCAGGTTACAAGTGTGCGTGGGTTTTAGTGCACAGAATCAATATAGCTCCCTGATACAGCCAATCGATGTTCCACAAGTTGATCCACAACCAGTGGCGGCTCACCGAAGGAGTACTGTGGGGTCTTGGGGCGAGGTGGGGAAGGGGCAGGGTGGGAGGGTAGTGGAGGCCGACTTACGATGGACAGGAGTAAGGTAAGTAATTAAATAAATAAAACAATTTACCTTGTGCGTGCAGCATCGCCAACTCGGCGATGCAGCACGTGCAAGGTAAATAGTTTTATTTATTTAATTACTTACCTTACTACTGTCCATCATATGTCAGACTCCACTACCACCCCACCCTGCCCCTCCCCCACCCAGCCCCATCACCCCGCAGAACTCCCTTGGCGAGCCCCCACTGTCCACAACTCAATAATATATGTTAACACATATTATTCACTTTTCTTTTTCTTTCCTTTGCCCACTAAATGCATTATTATGTTGCACTGCATGACAGATCCAATCCTTACTAGTCAACATCTAATTTATTCTTGTTGACTGTCTGCCACTTCGCTCTCATTGCCACCCTCTTGTGTAAGACACCCATGAACCACCTACGGAATCATTCAATTATATATTTCAATATAAGAACAAGATGAGAGTAGCCTACTGGACAGCTTTGTATGATCCACAGTTATCATTGATCACTTTATTACATTCTGTCTCTCTATAGTTGCTTCATGAGATGATAAAGGCAATTCTAAAACATTTATGGTGCACAGCTAACACGGGTAAGACCCGCAGGTGACCCTACACTGGACATGGCAAATTTTTAGGACCGTGTTATGCACAACTTACCTGTTACACTTGTCTTGAAGCGAGAGTATCTCCTGAGCTATGGAAGCAGTTTCCGTTTCAGCTGGAGGAAGTATGGTCTTCACGCGATGTAGCAATAAACTCAACAGACACCGCTGTCTGTCTATGTTTTTCTCATAGCGGTTGATGCACCGCAGCGACTCCAACAGGTCCTCTTGGGCTGCGTTCCTCTTGGCTCTTTCTGGCAGCTCATCTTGAAATTGGTCTAGGAGGATTGTTTCCCTTTCGATCTAGGAAAAAGAACATAAAAAAATAAACATTAAGCCCATTTCCTGTCTCGAGTAAGTGGCACCAGTGAGAGGCACTGGTGCGTTGCGCACCATATGGCAGGAGCCACAGCGAACAGTGGCTGGTGGAAATCTGCCTAGAACTGCTCTGCAGAGTTAAGCAGCAGCATCTTGCCCATTTGAATTGAATTCTGAAAAAGGTGTTGGGTTTGTGGAAAGGAAAACCTTAGGCGTCAAATAGAAAAAAAACAAAAAAGTGTCTTGTGCTCAACAAATCCCTCTGGGCAGGTCACTAACGTTTTTATAAGAGTACATTCCAATTATGACATCACAAGAAAAGCAGATTAATGTATCGGAAAATCAAACGTAAGAGGAGCAGTTAAAAAACATTCATACATCCACTGTGTCTTTGCAGTATTTGGCAGACACTGTTTACATCACAACCATGGTAACACTGGCACTCATTTTCTTACAAAACGAGGAGCCAAATGCCCCAAAAAACATAAAACTATGTGTAAAGATATCCAGGGAACTTTCACACAACGCTGTTGTTGGGCACTGAGTGGGCCACAATACAAAATCCCAGAAACATCCAGTAATTTTTTTTTCAGAGCAACTGTATCCCATCCCAGTGAAAGTTAACACTTGACAGCAGACATCTTTGTTCCTTCTTGCTATTCTCTGATACACTTCAACTGAAAGCGAGGCACCTGTTTCTTATGTAGAGTACACGGGCCAATGCACATACAAAACGTAGCAAAAGGTGTGTCAGAGAAAGATAGTGGTTGCAAATTTCTAACTTTCAGATGTTAAATTTGGAATAAAGTGCCAGACATTAAATTGGCTTCATTGTGCAGTGTGGGGGGCAAATACTAAGTAGTCTCTCTTCGGACGCAAAACATCAAGACCAAAAAAAAGTTATCATAATGAGGTATAGTTGTTGATGAAATTACTAAGGTCCCTTGATCATTCCATCCTCAGCAGGAATGATCAGCAGGACCAGGCACTTTTAATCCTGGTCCCTCGTGGAGTGCCACTTTTAGCTCATGTGTCTCATACATATGTGATGTCTCTGTTGGACCTTTATTGCTAAATCTAAACAATGAACAGCTGCAATGAACAGCTGGCTGAGCCTTCAGTGTCTGAGTCCAAGATGGGAGCAGAAAACATAAGGGTATTGCATCATCCCTCAATTTGAACATCAGTTCAAGGGTCCATTACTGAATGTAAGCAACATCACTTTCATCTGGGGCTTACACTTTTCAAATTAACAAAATATCAGAAAAAATTACCTATAAAAAAACAAGTGAAAACACCGTATTACAACATATTAGAATGAGGTTTAAGCTCCAGAATGAGATGATTGGCAGCATCCAAAAAAGACAAAAAACTAATTGCAATTCAAAGAAGTATGTCTAAACAATAACAAACAATAGTTCTCAGGGACCTTGTTTCCAGAGCTGGATCACATTCGTTTGGTCAACTATAAGTATGGTGTTTGATGGGAAGAGACTCTCCCATGCATAGTGTACAGTCATGTTCCTTGCGTGCCTGAACTATATACCTGTGATTGCGTTTTTTTTTATTTTGGTCATGCCACACATTTATACCTTGTGCACATTGACCTAGGGCCAGTCTCATGACAATGCTATGTTCTTGACCTAGAACTGAACTGTGAGGGGTGCACCAAACACAACCTCATAGTGATAGAGGCCTATCGTCCCTGTCACAGTTTTCATGTGTGGGGCGAGGTGGTGACAGCATAGTGTTGGGAAATTATAATGACAGGCTTCTTACCTATGATATATGAATGCGTGCCTACTGGGCCGTTCATCTAAAGTTTCACTGCTTGTGATGAACTCAGAAGCCTAACCGTGACGTCTTGTGTAATGTGTGTGGTGTGTGCATGTATGCTAGAAGCAGTAGTATGCATAGCAGTGTTATGTGTGTGTGCATGTGAGCTAGAAGCAGTAGTGTGTCATGCAGAAATGTTGCAGGCCTGCAGGATGCAATCTGAAAGCCCAAAGCCTAGACCAGAGTAAAGGATGGAGAAGAGGTTGGTTTTTTCCAGACAGTAAATGTGTGTTGCTGGCATGTCCTAGATGGGAGGGAGAGCCCCAGACACTATGGTGAGAAAAGAGGAACCAGGATTTCCTTAGAAGTGGAGAACAGTTTCTGAGACATGGGCCTGGAAAAGACTCTGACTGAAGGGGCCATTTGGTGGATGGCAGGGGAGACAGGATTAGGCTGGCAGTATCTGTTGATAGCGGAAGGAATCCTTTGAAGGTGCACTGATTCTTGTCTCTCATCCTGATCTCTGTGAAGAGGGGTCATAAAACTGGGTGCAGTCTGCTCCCACCTAGTTGTACTTTTGTAGTGGGTACTCTACCTGGAGACTGTTCTGCTGGGCCTAGTATTCTTGCAGATAAAATCCAGACCTGACAAGGACAAATGGAAGGGGAACCACCACAAACTCGAGTTGTGCCCACCAATTTACCTAACTGACCCTCAGCCTGCTACAAGGGGATGGCGGGGATCAAGTACCAGAAGGAGGAACCCACTAGAGCCAGGTGACGGTCTAATCAATGGAAGCCATGAGAGCACCAAGCCCCGCACACGAGAACTGTGTATTGGTGCATAAATTAATGTGTACTGACATTCTATGTTTTTTGCATCATAAAAGTACTTACCTTTTGATACACAGAGAAGCATTGGGCTGGACAATGATTTATTTGCTCTGCTGGGTTGCGTTGTATTGATTTGTGAGCCTGAGTAACCCTTACACTAACCTCTCTGAAAAGCCTGTGACTGCTCGCCTTCACTGCCACTGAGAGGTATGTGCTGTAAGTTGACCAATGTGCAGAACCACAGTAGGGCCACCCCTGGGACAGGAGAGGTAATAGTCCTCAATCCCAAACGTTTTGGCCCCAGTAGCGTCTGCCTGCCCCATTTACCTGGCTACACTTGTGGCTCAAGTGTCACACATCGAGCAACTAGTCCCCCTTGTTTGACAATAAAACACATCGAGCAACTACCACCAGTCAAGTATCACTTTTTGTCTAACCCTTCTCCCACACCTAATGCATATGGTTGCTTTGTTTAGTAATTGCATCAGCGCTGATATGATTCAAAGAGAAAACACACCAGCAAAGGGCATATCTTTGACCTCAAATGGAAGGCTGAACATTTATCGACTAGAACATGGATCTCAAGAAGGTCAGTAATTGGACTGGGGTTTCTGGTTGGCAGAGGTATACACCCTGTCCAAGAAGGAACCACCACTCTAGTCAGGGTAAGCTACATACACACTAAAAGATAAACCGTGCTCACCCTCTGGTAGCTTGGCACAGAGCAGTCAGGCTCAATGAAAATACCACAAAATGACTCCAAACAGGGTTAGAACAAGAGATTATAATTTTACGGGTAAAATAAGACCAAAACAACGACAATCCATAAATTAAACAGGAGTTATGACTTTTTAGAGATTGAATCAAAATCTAGTGGTTAGAATCAAATTTCTCGTATGGGTTACTTAAGGTCACACTGTGGTAAATCCAAAGTTCAGGGAGACCACGGTGGAGGGCAGTCTGGCTACTGGACTCATGCAGATCCATCTGAAAAAGTACATTGGATGGAGCAAGCGTCAACGTCCAAGACTCGATGAGTCAGTTCCGATCCGTGCAGACTATGAATGCTTCGTTGATAAAACCCTTCACTATTCAGGCCCTGCATTGTGGTCAAGCCGAGCTGTCCGTCATCATTGAGCTGTGCAGTCTGTCGAAGCAATGTAGTCAATCAACGCCTGCATCGGCATAGAAGGGCAATGCGTCGGTTCCAACCAGCGCAAAATCATCACTGTGCCGATTTTGATGGTTCTGTGCAGCAGAAGTTACCTTTCAAGGGCCCAGGACTGGATTGGCACCCCTTGGCAGAGCTTGACTCACAGATGGCAGAGTCCAGGTGCTGTTTCAGGGTTGAAGAAAGTATTTGATGGCCCTGAGACTACAAAACAGGGGGCAAGCCAACAATCCCTTTGAGTTACTCTGGGTTCAAGTGAGATGGGTTCAGTCCTTGTCCCCAGCAGGGCAGAGATTAGGAGGCAACAGGACAGCACAGCAAATCAGAAAATCAGTTCTTGCAGAGCAGCAGTCAGAGTGGCAATCCTTGTGGTACAGCAGTCTTGATTCCTGGCAGAGCTCTTCACAGGTCCACTAGTGAATTGTCTTGGTAGGGTCAGAGGTCCAGTACTTATACCCAGTTGTGTCTTTGGAGTGAGGGTGACTTTGAAGTGCACAGTTCCCACTTTCTTCCCAACCCAGGCTCCAGACTATCAGTAGGGGGTAATCAGCCCTTTGTGTGGGGAACAGGACACTGCATATTCAGGTGTAAATGTGAGCTCCCCCTACCTTCCTGCCCAGGAAGAGCTATCAGAATGCAGATCCACCCTTTCTGTGTTTGTGGCTGTCTAGAAGGAATGCACAAAGTGTAGCTGTCACCAACCCCAGATGTCTATTGGAGACCAGCTGCAAGGTGCACAGAGCAGTAAGAGCAGAGAAATGTCCACTTTCTAAATGTAGCATTTCTAAAACAGTAATGTTAAACTCAACTTTACCAGTAAAGAGGAGATATGAAAATGATGCAGCTATTCTTTTCTAATCAGGAATTTCAGCTTAAAAGCGTATTAAGGAATTCCCAATATTAGCCTATGCAAGGAGTAGGCCTCAAGGTAGTGAAGCACAAGTTACCACTTGTGTAACGATATATCTGTACGAGACATTAGTTAGTGATAGATTCTTTACCTTAGAATAATCCCCGGGCGTCATACTGGATCCGGAAAGTTTTGCTAGCAGTACCCCTGCGCGTCAGTAGGTGGCGTTGTGCGGCTCCGCGGCCATCGCTGGCGTTGTAAGCGCCAAGATGACATCACGGAGACTACTTAGGCGCCACCCATGCGTGCTGACGTCAGTACTGTACTAGACTTTCCGCGCCAGGAACGCAGAGCCATGCAAGAAACTGACCACTGGTGCCAAGAAACTAGGGCCCTGAAAGGGATGACCTTAACCCTAGAAATCAGTTCACAGAACGGGGAGGATGGGTGGGGCGGTAAGGAATCCCCCAGCAATACCAAACACCGGTGGTGGGTCTGCGAACAGATTACACCAGAAAGTCACGGAGAACAGAACGGCCAAAGAAACCTGACTGTCAAGGCAGTAATGCTTGGTAAACGTGGGCAGCGAGGCCCACGTAGCTGCCTGACAAATGTCCTGCAAGGGGACGCCGCATCCCGAGGCAGTAGTGGCTGCCGTTGCCCTGATAGAATGGGCACGCAGCCCCACAGGAGGCTCCTTCTTAGCCAACGAGTAACAGGCCGTGATGCAGAGAACGATCCACTGAGAGATGGTCCGTTTGTGCACAGCCCGGCCTTCTTTGGCGCCCACGTAGCCAACAAAGAGCTGGTTATCCACCCGGAAATGTGTGCGCTTCAGGTAGAACGAAAGCGCATGTTTTGGGTCCAGACGGTGGAGCCTCTCTTCCTCGTTTGAAGGATGCGGAGGCGCAAAGAAGGTGGGCAAAGTGATGGTCTGCCCGATGTGGAAGGGCGTGATAACCTTTGGCAAAAAAGAAGGACGGGTCCTTAAAACCACCTTGTCCGGATGAACAGAAAGGAAAAGAGGTTTGGAAGAAAGAGCCTGGAGCTCACTCACTTTTCTGGCAGAGGTGATAGCTACAAGGAAAGCCATCTTAAGAGTGAGAAGATGCAAAGGACAGGTATGAAGGGGCTCGAAGGCAGCGCACATCAGAT
The DNA here is from genome assembly GCF_964204655.1 of Triturus cristatus. Taxonomy (NCBI): domain Eukaryota; kingdom Metazoa; phylum Chordata; class Amphibia; order Caudata; family Salamandridae; genus Triturus; species Triturus cristatus. Next base: position 803,230,236 of record NC_140592.1, on the reverse strand, counting down.
AGGTTAAGACAAGATTCAAGTCCCATTGAGGCATTATGAACGGCACAGGAGGAAACGTGTGCGTAATGCCTTTCAGGAAACGGTTAACAACCGGGGACTTAAAGATAGAAGGCTGATCTGGAAGTCTCAGAAAGGCGGAGATGGCCGAAAGATAACCTTTGATAGTGCCCAGAGAAGAGCCCTGCTGGGTCAAGGGCAGGAGGAACAGAAGGACCTCAGAAAGAGGGGCAGAAAGGGGATCCACAGACTTTGCTGCGCACCATGCCAAAAATTTGTTCCACCGGCAGGCATATACCGACTTAGTGGAGGGACGCCTGGCTGCCAGAATGACATCACAGACTTCGGGAGAGGGATCGAAAGCTGTCAACTGTCGCCGCTCAATCTCCACGCATGGAGGTGGAGGCTGGACAGGTTTGGGTGGAGGTCCGTCCCCTATGGCTGCGACAAAAGATCCTCCCGAAGAGGCTGTCGGATCGGGGGATCAATCGCCATGCTCAGTAGCTCGGGATACCAGTATCTTTGTGCCCAATTCGGAGCCACAAGGATGACTTGGGCCCGGTCATGCCGATTCTTCTTCAGCACTCTGGGCAGAAGTGGTATAGGCGGAAAGGTGTACAATAGACGGCAACTCCACTCGCGATGAAAAGTGTCACCTAGCGAGTGCCGCCTTGGAAATTCCAACGTGCAGAACTGAAGACATTGCGCGTTCTCTTCTGTGGCGAATAGATCTAACCAAGGCTCTCTCCACATCTGAAAGAGACCTGCATTTGTGATCCATCAAGCACCGGCGGCTGAGTTCGTCCGCCCTGGCGTTCAGAGAACCTACCAGGTGTTGAACCATCAAGGTGATGCCTTGATGTTAGAGCCATGTCCAGAGGCGCAGAGCCTCCTGACATAGGGTCCAGGACCCCACCCGCCCTGTTTGTTGCAATACCACATGGCGGTGGTGTTGTCCGTGAACACCTGCACCACACTTCCCCGGACAGAGGGAAGGAATGCCTTCAGTGCAAGTCGGATCGCCCGAAGCTCCAACAGATTCATATGGAGCCGGGACTCTGCCGGAGACCAGAGTCCTCTGATCTCCGCCTCTCCCAAGTGCCCTCCCCATCCCAGGTGGGACGCATCCGTCACCACTGTGTGCTCCGGTTGGGGAAGGGATAGGGATCTGCCATTGACCCAATCGCGATTCGTGAGCCACCACTGCAATTGTCGTACAGTGCCCTCCGAGATCTGGACATGATCGGACAGGTTGCCCTAATGCTGCACCCACTGGAACTCCAGGTCCCACTGCAGAGCCCGCATATGCCATCTGGCATGTTGCACCAGCAGGATGCAGGAGGCCATCCGGCACAGGGGCCGGAGGGTCATCCTGACTGAAACCCGGGATAGAGGCTGAAAGATCGGAATCATAGCCTGAATATCCCAGACTTGCTGCTTGGGAGGATAAACCTGAAACCGCGTCGAATCCAGAACAGCTCCTATGAATGGGAGCTGCTGAGAGGGCCTCAGGTGCGACTTCGGCACGTTGATGGAGAACCCCAGCAAATGCAGGAGGTCAGACACAGTCTGAAGGTGGGAGACGACTGCCTGGGGCGAGCACGCCTTCAACAACCAGTCGTCAGAGGTAGGGGAAGACTGACACCCCTGACCTGCGCAGATGAGCTGTGACCACCGCCATCACTTTCGTGAACACCTGAGAGGCGCTGGTAAGGCCGAAGGGGAGAATGGCAAATTGAATGCTTGTGGCCTACCGTGAACCGCAGGTAACGCCGGTGAGCCAGCAGGACGAGGATGTGAAAATATGCATCCTGCAAGTCCAACGCTACCATCCAGTCTCCAGGGTCGAGGGCAGCCGAGACCTGAGCCAGAGTCAGCATTTTGAACTTCTCCTTCCGGAGGACGCGGTTGACGTTCCAGAGGTCCAAGATGGGACGCAGACCCCTTTTGTCCTTCTTGGGGACCAGAAAGTAGTGGGAATAACAACCACTCCCTACTTCCGGCCCCGGAACGCACTTGATGGCCCCCTTGGCCAAGAGGGCCGTGACTTCCTGCTGGAGAAGTACAAAGTGATCCCCTGACATGCGGTGGCACCGAGGTGGCATGGCTGGAGGGGAGGACTGAAAGGGAAGGGAGTAACCCCTGCGGATGATCTGCAACACCCACTTGTCCAATGTGATATCACGCCAGTGGGGGAGGTGGTGGTGGATCCTGCCACCCACCGGCGTGGTGTGCTCCACAAAGCTCGGATTAGGAAGGTTTGAAGGTAGAAGCAGCGGGGCGGAGGTGGACTGACCCCCACGCTGATTCCCAGACCTGCCCCTGCAGAAGCCGCATCCGTGCTGAGGCTGGTTCTGCACAGGTTTGCTGAAGGAACATGCCTGGGCGCCTCTGCCGTGGCCATGAAAGGAACCTAAACCAGGAGTGGCCGGGCTCTTTGCAGAAAGACCTAAGGACTTGGCCGTGGCTCGCGAGTCCTTAAAACACTCCAGTCTTATCGCCAAACAGGCGAGTGCCATCAAAGGGCATGTCCATGAGCGAGCTCTGGACATCAAGCGAGAACCCGGTAGATCACAACCAGACGCAGCGCCACAGTCATAGAAATCGCCCTACCCAGTGTGTCAGCGTTGTCCAAACCACACCGAATGGCGAACTTAGCCGCATCTTTACCCTCAGCAACAGCGTGGGACAGCACAGTGTGGATCTCCTCAGGACACTGAGGCAACACCTGTGGAACTGTATCCCACACCGCGTGGGAATAACGGCCCAATAAGCAGGCAGTGTTCACTGACCGCAGCCCCAAGCTGGCCGAAGAGAACAACCGCTTGCCAAACTGCTCCAGCTTCTTAGAGTCCTTATCCGGCAGAGCCGTGGGAAAGGCACTCTGTGACGTCGAGGCTTGGATGACCAGGCTCTCAGGCGTAGGATGAGTGGTCAGAAAAGCGGGGTCACCAGGCGCCAGGCGGTGACGCCTGGCGACATTCTTGTCCACAGGGGCCCCTGTGGCTGGCCATGACCAAGTGCCCAACAAGACGTCAGTGAGGGCGTCATTAAAAGGGAGCAGGGGCTCCGACGAGGTGGATGCCGTCTGCAGCACCTCAGTGAGGAGATTAGTTTTGAGGGCCACTGTAGGGAGATCAAGGTTGAGGACCTCAGCTGCACGACGGAGCACCATTGTGTAGGAGGCGCCCTCATCCATGGTAGGCGGGGGAGAGACAAACCCTGGGTCAGAGGAGATATCGAGGTCGCCGGCATCCTCCAAGTCGTCCACCCAGTCCTGCTCAGAGTCACACTGATGGGCAAGAGGGTCCTCGGACCCCTCCCAGTCGCCCTCCACCTCTGTCACGTGGGAAACAGACCGCGGCGGCAGAGCTAGAGCCGGAGAAAGAACACATGGTGTCGGAAAAGGCACCAGGAACGGCGCTGGCCAGGGCCGAGCCAGCGCCGCATCCAAATGCAGATCCCAGGTAGGAACAAAATGGTCCTGGAACCGGGGCAAGGGCGGAACAAACGGCACCCACTGCAGCGACGGAGGCGGAGCCGAGGGTGGTGCTGGGGCCGGGGCCGGCAGCGTTTGACCTTGTGGCGCCGGGGCTGGAGCCAACAGTGCAGGATCCTGTGGCGCCGGTGGCCCAACAGGATCTGGACACAGGACTGCGGGGCCCGAAGGTGCGCCGGCAGGAGCCCGAGGCCTACAGAGGCGGTCCATGGTAGCAAGAAATTCTTGTACCTGTTCAGGAGTCGCCGATGGACTCTGGTAAGGTGGGTAGGCCGTGGGACTCCTAGGCTCCACAGAAGCCGCAAGGGCAGAACCCCTGTCCCCCTCGTCCGCATCCGAGGACCGACGGGGGGACATCAGAGAGTGAACTTGCTTCTTCGACTTCTTTTTGTGTCATCTTTTACCCGAATCTGAGGGCGAAGACTTGGAGCCCGAGGAGCAACGACTGCAGACCCGCGAGCGTTCTCGGGAATGGTCCCTGGACCTGGAACGGCGCTGGTGCGAGTGCCAGACTTCCAGCAGCTTCCAGCGCCACTCCCTCAAGGCCTTCGGGGCCATGGCCTGACAGTCCTGGCAGGACTGGGAGTCGTGGTCGGTCTCCAGGCAGTAGAGGCAAATGTCGTGGGGGTCCGTCACCGACATATTGCGACGGCAGGGCCCACAAGACTTAAATCCAGGCCTCCCTACGTGCACCAAGGAGAAAAGGAGACAAAAAGTCTCAAAAAGGGTAGTCAAAAAGTGACTAAGGTACATGCTCTAACCGGATCTGCACTTGCTGGCGCGGAAAAAGAAAGAACTGATGTCAGCGCGCATGGGTGGCGCTTAAGTAGTGTCCGTCATCTCGGCACTTACGACGACACCTACAGATGCGCAGGGGAACTGCTAGCAAAACTTTCCGGATCCAGTCTGACGCCTGGGGATTATTCTAAGGTAAGGAATCTATCACTAACGTGTCTCTTTAAGATACATTTATTTAAGTGTTTAACACTACCAGGGCATGCAAAACTTACAAGTACATGTCCTACCTTATACTTACACAACAATCTGCCCTTAAGGCTACCTAGGGCCTGCAGTAGGAGTGACATGTGTATAATAAAAGGAGTGTTTAAGGCTAGTGGGTTTAAATGCCAAGTCAAAGTGGCAGTAAACTGCCCACACAGTCAATTCAATGGCAGACCTGAGACAGGTTTGAAAGGCTAATGGTTTGGGAGGCACAGTCAGTGCTGCAGGCTCACTAGTAGCATTTAGGTTAAAGGCTCTGGGTATATGGTATACCACTTTACAAGGGATTTATAAGGAAAACAAGTATGCTATTTGGGTATACACCAATATCGCCATGTTCAGTGGAGAGGCACATGCACTTAAGCACTGGTCAGCAGTAGTAAAGGGCACAGAGTCCTAAGGCCAACTAAAAGATACAGTAAAACTATGCTTTCAGAACCATGTTCAGTTTCCAGCACAAAGAAAGACCCACGCTCACCGGCACCTGAAGTCATAGATATCTTAAGTACAGCACCCATCATTGCCACAGTCAGGAGTATCCTTGCAAACTATAGGCCAATGTCAAGACTCTCATATCAAAATACAAACTTGGAAAGAGAAAGAACAAGCAACTTCATCACTATATGGAAAACCACAGATTATTCCACAACTAACCACCCTAATAATTCAAAATAATAATGGCTTTTTGCAAGTATGAAGGCAGGCAAAGAATGTACACATTCTGAAGTTGATAAACAGTACTTTTCTAGTTGAGCTTGGACAATATGTGCACAGTTGAGGTGCTTCTTTATACAATTTATACATAGTTAAATACCTTTAATTTTAAAGCAGTACAATCCAATTTTAAAACATACACATTTGTTGGAATACAATAATTTGAATCAAAGATGATAACTTGGTCTACTTATAACTGAGGGACATTTTAGTGAGAATAATTTTGCAAACTTTTGCAAATAAAATCATCCTTGCCGTGAGTGTCTAAGAAGGTGGCACATTGAACCTTTACAGGGCAGTGCCACACTTGGAAATTACTCACCTTCAACCTCAAATATAATGTATTGTGTGATATATCATACAGCATTTACCAGGACTATTTTTATGATAGCTGTCTGATTCAAGGAATTACCACACATCCTTACATCACCATTTATTCTATAAAACAGTGGTTTGATAGCATTGTATGGAAAATCTTGTCCTAAAACAGCAGATAAGGAACTTCTCTCTGCCAGGTATCCACTTTATCCAATTGTTATGTATGTAGTGTGTACCCCTTCCAGGGCCTTCCCAAATGTCACTTGGCATTTATCACCTGATATCTTGTCCGCTAAAACATACATATTAGACCAACCATCGCATTCACTTTTGACTGTTCAGTGTTATTATCTAAGTATCAATTAACAACAACACTAAAATCTAATTTCTAATAAACATTAGCAAAAGTTGTCATTCAAGAGCACTGACCACTGGCAACATGGTGGGAGTGATTATACAACAAGCATGCATAAAGCAAGAAAATATGAAATCATAATACACAATTAAACAATTTGTGTATGCATATCCAGGAAACGGTTGTATGAAAATTGAGGATAAATGAGGCAGACCTGCCCTTGATATGAATTGAAGGTGCTGCATATAAGTGTCCTTCCCCTCATACTTGGCGCTGAATAAAAGCCCACCAGCAATAACAGGGGATTCTCTAATTTGGTAAAAGCTCAAGATGACATTCATTCCAAACTTCTTACCTACAACATAAATCAATGGCCCTCTAACAGCCCAAAGCACACACCACCATGCACTAATGGTCCATGTGGTCATCCCTTTTTCACCATGTTTTTGAAGGCACACAACTCAAAATTCATGGAGGATGCCAGTAATAAATTGATGCACAGACCCAAAATGAAACTGGGTGGTCTGGTCATGCCATACCTGCCATTTTTTCTGCCAAGGCCAAATTGATTCAAAGGCTCAGTTACACAATATAGAGGGCTTTTGGTACCCAGAAATGAGAGCTTTGGAATCTAGCAAAACCCATAAATCAGGGAAATTGAGCATCCCACTAATTAGATTTCAGCAAGCTATTGTTAAAGTCCAATAAAAAATACAGTAAATTACGCTTTAGCCTTGACTGTACAGAATGGCTCCACCTCATCACGATTGTCTTTGTGTTCTTTCACCAGGTATTTCCAAATGCGGCAATACTAAACCAGATTTTACAGGTAATTCTGGCTGGTAATACAACATGAGGCTTTGGCTACAACATCAGTGATGCCATGACCCCTGCTCCAACCCGGCTTTTTACTCTGGCAAGGAAGGAGCATTCAGGGCTCCCTCCTCGCAAAAACTAATCTTCTCTTTCCCTCCCCTACCTCCAATATCCTCTTCCTTTCAAACCTGCTCCATACAGAAGCCCCAAAACACATTTACCTCTTTCTCAGAGAAGAAGATATATAAGTGTGTTAAACCCTTCAAAAATGGGAATACCATGCAGAATACGGTATGGTAAGTTCATGTCTGCATAGTTATTCCCCATTCCTAGGAATTTAACTTGTAATTGCATGGTACTGATGGAGGTTCCCACTGGTTGTTGTTAACAACGTGTGAGGCGTTTATACTCCACTAGTACAAAGCAACTCATAATGAGGTCCTTTGTGTTTCCTTATGATTGGACATAACATTCTAAGACATCAAATAAGATTGAATTGAGTAGAAGGGAATCACACTTAAAAAATTATCACTCCTTTGCAGTGATGCATGTAAACAGTAAACTATGTCACCAAAGCAAAAATAAGCAAATAAAAATGTAAGTACTATTTTGTTGATTTTAATGACCGATTAAAATATGATAAATTACAGTGCACAAACAAGCATAAATAACATGTATGTGAAGTATGCATCTGTTCTGCGTGAATCACATCAAAAGGATTTTGAAAGTGAAACATACTTAAAACAAGTCCAACCATAGAAGGAGCCAACCATGGTTAGCAACACTGTTCTGTAGACAAATAGCACTAGCTTTTTATATTCACTTTTCTCTAAGGTATATATGGTTTTTATGGCATTGAAGTAATTTAACAGTGGTCAACCCCTCTCATATATATAATCTATTGGGTCATACTGCCGCCTGTCTCTGCAATATTTTGCTTGGAAGATAAAGCACATGTGTGTGCCATCAGTGTTGGGTGTGGCTTAAAGATAGTCAACACAGACACTTAGGAGGCATGAGGGAAAATTGTGGAAGGCAACTTTAAAGCCAACATGCATAGGATCTCACAATGTTAAAGCTAGTGGGGCAGCTGGTAAAAAGTTCTTGGGATTCTAGGCTTGATTGGTTGAGACAAACATCACTTTGGGCCCGATTTTAATGTTGGACAGAAAGCCATGCGACAGCTAGTTGGAGGCTTTCTGTCCGACATTAATGGTTTCCCTCCGACCGTCGTATTACAATACTGGCAGTGAGAGGGAAACCCGCGGGGGGATTCTGTTCCACTCATAGTGCATTTCGGAGCATCGGAAGGACTCATAATCCCATAATGACGGAGGAGACAGCTACGGCTCCACCATCAGGATTATGATGTTGCTTTCAACCTGCCCTTTCATGGCGGTCCACCTGCTATGAAAAGGCAGGTGGAAAGAGACTTTGGGGGTCCTTAGCAGGGCCCCCCCCTGGCCTACAGCTATGGGGCCTTTGTAGCCCGCCACACAAGCTACAATTGAAAAATGGATGTTTCCGACCGCCCAGAGAATGGTCGCATCGAAATTCTGTGAGCAGAACCACCGACCTATGGTCGGGCTGTTCCATTCCTCAATGATGTTGGTCGGATACAAGTCCGACTGACATCATAATAAGGCCCTTAGTGTTTATTGCTTCATTGTTTAGGGAGAATAAAGACAATGGGCCTAACTTGCAGCTGCGTAATGGTAAAAAATCTCTGAATTCCGGAGGAATTCCTAAATCTGGAGTAGAATCCATCTGCACATTTGAGTCATCATTTCCTCTATTTTGTTGGTGGAAAGTTCATCAGTGGAGTGTCCTACTTATTTACAACTTACCCCAAATATTAGATGTTTTTACATCTAATATATGTCTTTGAGACCTTTGTACTGAAGACCCTTTAATATACAGCAGGAAATGAGTCTTGCATTCAAGGTTGTGATCGGATAGGTATGGAAGTGTCAGCCTATCGCCCATCCTCTTATCAATCATTTTTTCCAGAATTACAAACCTATAACTATGATGCCAGGGCCCAATTCACCATATCTAAAGGTTAAGGTAGCGTATGAAAAAATACTCAATGGAAAGAACTTTAACTTTCCAGAGATTGTCCAGGAGTCATGAACCCAAATCTCTTCATGAAATTCTAAAGCCTCTTGAATCAATCAATCAGGATGTATAAATTGCAGCTAATCACCCATACCTCTTCATATGTTGGCATCTGAAAGAGGTACTAAAGAAAGATAGTCATTTTCGCAGCGAATCCCCAGTACATCACTAATGGTGAGGATACCTTAGCACTTCTGGTTGGCTAAAGTGTCTTTGTTAAGCCCTAAACCCCTACCTGTGCGAAACGGAGTTGATCCCTTCAAACCTAGAGGAATTTTCTAGATATGCAATACATAAACGTTGCAACACAAACTATGAGCATTTAATATTCAACTTCCAAAAATAAATTTTTCTTCTCTTTGGCTTTTAATACATTCTGGAATTGCACCTGTTACGGGCTACTGATCAATCTCGATAGCTCAAATAATCAATCCAAAAGTAACACATTCCCAGTCATTTGTGTCACTCACCTGCTCACTAACAGCCTTCCACTCTTGTTTCAATTCTTCACATCTCATTTCCCATTTGTTTGTTGCCTCAAATAAAAGGTGCCATTTATTCAAGTGTATGGTAAGAGGTTTTAGAACAAGTGCTCTGTCATTTTCTGTACAAATAGCACAGAGTTCTCTAGTACTGTGTCGTAGTTTCATTAGATCTTCTTCAGTTGAATGTATATTTCTAACCATCACCTTCAAAGAAAAAGGAACATGCACAGTATGAAGCCCACAGTCAACATTTCCAAACACAGGTGATCCAGTACTATATATTACCCATGCTTTGAGACAAGTTACACATACATATATGATTCGGAAAGATATCAATCATTTTGTACATCAGGTGAATGTTAGCTTGCCCTATACCAATGTTACTAATACCTTTAAACAAAACTATCATTTGGAATGGTATTGGAAATGAGAAGTGTTGGTTGGAAAATCTGTCCTTCATTCTGTGTCAGAATGGCTTCATAATATAGTTTTGTAACAAGTCACAATTTTGCTGTTAGGTCACCATTGTGCTACATGTTTGTTTCTGGTGCTTATTAGATCAAGGCATACAGTGGGACTTGTTTATGCTATGATCCGGTGAGTGTAGACCTTTGAAGAGTAAGACAGACAAGCAGGTAATTACTCATTTACCTGCTGCTATTCTTCATTACTCTGCTTCCTGGTCTTTTTTAATTCAGTCCTACAAACATCTCCCCCTAATGCCATGTCCATGTGGATATTGTTAATCTGTAAATAGTGGAAGGGGCAAAACAGTGTATTATGGAAAGGATGAAAAGGAAAGAAAGACTTTTCCTAGTGTAGGTGACCATGTTAGGCTTTCTTCAGGAACAGTGGGGTGTGTTTCTCAACCCTGGATCTAAATTACACAAGGTCTGGAATGTGACGATGGAAAACATGACTCTAACTAAGTAACTGGGCTATGTTAGGAAATTATTAGCAACTGGTTGTTTCTCAACATGCATAATTAGAGATTTTACCGTAACAGTTAGGCCAATAAACAAAACATTTAATTGAAATATCAGTACTTTTTAAAATTATTATTACTAAAAAAACACACTTGCCTTGCTTCCGTCCCAGTTCTGCAATGCTTCCTTGTAAGATGTTGGAGTATGAGAAATAGCATCTCTGAGTGCCTTTTCCAAATCATCTAATTGTTCACCAATCTTCTGCTTACTTTGTTGATAACTTTGGTACTTTTCGGGCCAGCTGTAAATACATTTAGCCAAAATGTTATCAGTCTCAACATTGGCCCTTCATACCATGCAATACACTGCTACCACCAGTGCCATAACCTTTAGCGTAATAATCAAACATTTCTCTGAGCCATGTTTACGTCTTGTAGAATCATTACAGTTACCAAAACTGTGTTCCATTAGTAACTTAATATAAATAGATGCTTTTTCAATATATGGGAAACATGACATATACACGTATGCTGTGTGACCGTGTATCATATATACCTTTAACACACTTGGGCCCACTAGATCAATACTCGATCAGACAATAAAAATAGGAACAAGGTGTAACTCTAACACCATGTATTACTAGTTTATTTATTATCTTGCTGAAGTAACAACAATTTTAATTCAAATATAAAACTAAACAATAAAGAAAGTTATTCAATGTCATTCTCAGTGAAAACTGTTGTGCAGAATAAAGTGCAACTTCTAATGGCCACGTCAAAATGCTTAAATGAGAGTTACTCAGGGAGTTAATTATTTTTAATGGGATACTACCTGCACTTGCTGTTTTCCCCACTGGAATAGAAAGAGCGCCTGCTCAAAAAACTTTGCACGTCCAAAGTGATGGCATATTGTAAATGTTCACAAAGCACAAATAACTAAACAGATAGAAGAGGGACTGCACAGCAGATTAGAATTTTTTTTCTCCCTAAAGGTATAAGTTTCTTACTCTGGGGTTCTCACTTGGTCTACAGAGTGATCAGAGTGCCGATTTTAAATTTCATTCAAGATTTTTTTTTCCCTAGTACATCCCTAAAAACTACTCACTCCAAATATTAGACTTGTGGTTTTCTGGGGCCACTAATGTGGATTCCTTGGTGCAGACGTTTTTGGGTTGTACTTCGATGCCTCAAGGATGTATCACCTGTTGTGGATGAATCTGATATAATGTAGGTGTCCTTGGTTATTTCCTTTGCTCAAAGACTTGGACCAAATGTGCCACATACCATCAAATTTGACAGTAAACTTTCTATGAGCACTCAGGTACAGTCTGTGGTGGGCACCTGTTTTGCTCTGCTCAGGTTGCTACGGAATTTTCTCCCTCTGCTCTCGCAATCCCACAGAAGGACAGTGGTGCAAGCTTTGATCCTGTCTTGACTTGACTATGTCAATGTCCTTTACCTGGGCATTCCGGAATTTCTTCTAAACCGCCTTCAAGTGGCCCAAAATGCTGCTGCACGGGCGATCTTTCTTGCTGATCGACGCACACACACTTCCCCTCTTCTCAGAACTCTTCACTGGCTGCCGATCCGGAAAAGAATTCATTTCAAGGCTTTGGTTCTTGCTTTTAAGGCCTCTCACAACATCGGTGCACCCTATTTGAGAGCCCGCTGTCCTCACTACGTTCCGACACGTTCGCTACGGTCCTCTTCTGCTCACTTGCTCCGTACGCCCAGGTTTTACCTCTCACGACAGGGCGGACGCTCTTTTCAGGTCTTGGTATCGTCCTTATGGAACAAACTCCCGGTCAAGCTGCACCAGGAAAAAGATCTTTTCTGCTTCCGTCGCGAACTTAAGACATTGCTGTTCTAACTTCTCTCCTAGGGCCCTTTTTCTTTTCAGTTAGCACTTTAGGCTTGTGTTACAGGTCCTGTGGTCAGCGCCGGGACACTCCTGGGAGTAGCCGTGCGCTTAACAAATACCTTGTAACATAACATAACAAATCCAACCTAAAACCCTTAAAGGGGTACTAGTGGATTTGGACATGGATATTGGCTTTGTTCTGTGTTGGAAACGATAGAAAAGCAGACAGAGGTTGCTTCTAACATTACCATTTATTCCTTGAGGCGGCGGTAGTGTCTGCAGTGGTGACCAGGTGACAATTCTGTCTCGCATTTTTTATGTGGAAGTCATCCCTTGGGTTTATGCTTCTCAAACTCACTTCCCTAAACAAAGGGCCACATGCATCAAAGTCAGGATTTGCGAATCCTAAATAGCGAATTTTAAGAAATCGCTATTTAGGACTCGCAAATCCCTATGCATGTGGGAATCGCAAAACAAATTGCGATTCCTACATGTTCCTTATCTGTGACTCGCAAATTGCGAATCGCAATTAAGGAATAGCTATCCATTCATTCCTATGCCCCTAGAGGCCCACAGGAATGAATGGGACTTGCATGCGCAATTTGCGAGTACCAAATAGGTACTCGCAAATTGCGCATGCAATTTCAAGGGTGCCAAAAGGACACCCTGCTGCACCCCTGATATTGAGATGTTACCACATGTTGCGCACATACATGCCCCAAGGGCATGTGTGTGTGTAACATGAAACTTTGAAAAATGCACTTTAGTTTTTGGCAAATTACCATCAAGCTCAAATTGATGGTAATTTGCAATCCCTAATTGCGAGTTCACAATTTGAAATTGCATCATGCATTGCATTTAAGTAATCGCAATTTGCAATTCCCTAAATGCAGTCGCAATTTAAGTAATCGCAAACTTTGCGATTACTTAGATTGCGAATTTGCATTTGGGTTGATGCATCCCAAATGCAAAAATACCGGTCGCGAAGGGCCAGATTCTTTGAATCTGCCCGTTTGCGATCGGTATTTTGGTTGATGCATGTGCCCCAAAATGTTTTATACTTAGCCTAGAAGACTCAGTAAAACATGAGACAGGATATATCAAACATTTGCTTCCTTTTAAAGCTTATAACTCTTGCAGTGTCTTGAGTATCTTCCTCCAGCAGGACTCTTTGTGCAGTCATCTTTCTCCGGAACCAGATTGTGCATTAGTAGTAGAGCTTGGTGCAAGGGCCAAGCTCATTAACAAGAGGACATTTTATTTGTCCACTTCCCTTAGCATTCCTCATTAGGTTGGGCTGTTTCTGTCCTCTCGTTAGAAGTTGAGAGAATTGTGAATTAAGAACTTAATCGATGTTTGGAAAACTGAATTTCCAGATGCCTTGAATATAAATGTGGTCTACTAAGGTTACTATGTAGAATGACTGCACCCATGGATAGAGTCTGGACTCCTCCTGGTCCATCAACAAAGAATCGGTAGACAATGTGTGCTTTGTGATTAGGTGTTGAAGTCCTGTTGGAGATGGGAGCTTTGTGGACCTGACATCCTTTTTTGTGGTTCCCCCCAACATTTTGCCTTCAGTTCTCGTATTTTTGCTGACTTTGTTTATGCTGGCCGTAGGACTCTGCACTCTCTACCATTGCTAACCGGTGCTAAAGTACTTATGATCTCTCCTTTAAACATGCTAAATAAGGCTTATGCTCAATTGGCATTTTAATTTACTTGTAAGACCCTAGTAAAGTGATGCTTTATGTACTTAGGGCCTGTGAATTAAATCCTACTAGTGGTTCTGCAGCACTCATTGTGCCACACATTTAAGTAACCTTTTTAAACACTTCCCAGGCCTGCCATTGCAGCCTGTGCATGCAGTTTTAAACAGCAATTTCGACCAGGGCCGGCTTTAGTGCTGGTAGCACCCTGTGCGACAATGTTTGTTGGCGACCCCCCTAATGACCACCTCCGCCACGGATTCCCTCACTACCATCCTTACACAGTACCCCTGAAGTTTCCATAACCACGCTCTCTCAGATGCCTTTAACTAATTATTTAGCGACACTCATACTTTTGTAGGGTGTCAAGAGCACTTTACGTTGCACACACACTAACTACACAGAGAAAATCGATCATAGGTGTGTAAATCCGTGAACATGAAAGTTTGAGAGTGCTTGGTCTGGAGAAGCACAAACTTAGGGGATTATTTATGAGCCCTTGTGTCACTTTTATGCCACCCATGCGGCGCTTTTTGTGATGCACCTACAGCGTAAAAAAATGCTCCAGGTTTTGCACTATTTACAAAGTGATAGATCTAGGCAGATGCGTCACTTTGTAAAACCCTGCACCACATTATACCTGTGCCAGGTATAATGTATGCAGGGTGGGCGTTCCCCTGCAAAAAGCCTCGTAGAAGTGGCGCATTGAAATCTATGTGATTTCAGTGGGCAACTTCTAGGACGCCATTGCGTCAATATCTTACACCTGCCTCACAGCAGGCATAAGACCGAAGCAGGCCCTTTCACATGGGGCTTGCTCCATGTGAAAGGACACATTGCTGGAGTTTCAGACACACCCCAGCAATGCGTCAGTTTTGCGCCAACAGATATGTCAGAAATACTGACATATCTGTCATTCCTTGCGACATGATGCGTCATACAGTAAATATGACGCATCAATGGTGTCGCAAGGAGGGCGCACTGAGAAGTGTCGCATCGCTGCTTTCATGCAACGATGCAACAGTTCTCATAAATGAGGCCCTTAGAATTTAAAAAAAAACATGGTTGGAGGTTGTCTTTAATAATAAGGATTGATTTTTACCCTGATGAACCCACTTTGAAACATTGGGATAATAAAAGACTGGGGAAAAATCATAACGCTCCAGCCTATATCTTGAAGTTTTCTTGCAGTTCTTCAATGACAGTTAATAGCTCACTGTACTACATTAGGATTCTAACTTATAAACTGCAAGTAACAAACTGATCACTGTGACAAAAGCAGTAAACTACTGACCAATTTACATTATATGCACGTTGTGATCTGCATGGTACAAGTTATTTGCATCAATATTAATCCTCTGTGTTACCTCAGGATGAGTAAAAACGTCCACGAGACATAACTACGGCCTTTCTCTCTCTCCAGAAAGAACATTAATCACTGGAGTTACTTTTACATTTTTCTTGTTGGCTGAAAATTGCTGGAGGCAAAGAGAAAAGAAACAAATTGTTGGAAAGTATACGGCGCCCCCACCGGCAGTCAGCACCCGGTGCGATGGCACTGTTCGCACCGCCCTAGAGCCGGCCCTGATTTCGACCTGGCTCTTACCAGGCCCAAACCTTAGTTTTTAATACATATAAGTCACCCCTAGGGTAGGCTGTACACAGCCAGAGGGCAGAGTGCAGTGTATTGAAAAAGTTGGACATGTACTGTTAGGTTTTACATGTCCTGGTAGTGAAAAACTCCTAAATTCGTTTTTCACTACTGTGAGGCTTACCTCACCCAAAGGATAATATTGGGTTCCCTTATTACATATAATAAATGGTAACTTGAAATCAGCAGCAAATAGGTGATTAATGGTCACTGACTTATGCAATAGTAAGGCAGACCAGAGTCCCGTCTGCTTGGTCAATAACATCTGTCAATAACTACACTAAATACTGCGCTATCACAAACTGCGTTGCTCTCCCTCCTCTGAAGTTCAACAGGGAAAACTGTGCTGTTCCTCTAACTACACTTGTGCCTCTAGAGTGTGTTCTCCATGGTTTTGTATTCACACCTCCTGGGTGGCAGCATCTGATTTAAGTGCTTGCTTTTGTGGCTGCAGCTTCATCCCAACTCTTCCCATTGCCTTAGGACATGCAGTAGCCTGCGACTAACAGCTTCGGGCAGACAACAGGCACTGTGCATCAATACCCCATCAATACCCCATCAAACTGCCGCTGCAGCCACTTCAAGGACTCTGGCTCCTGCCCTGAAACTAGGAGGAGATCGGTAAAGACCAATGAAAATAATAGTAATCTGTATAAGAAATAATTGATAGAGCTTCAACTTCAGAAAAGTAATCAATGGGCGCAGTAAAGAGGTATAGCTACTGGAAAGAACACATTCTCCCTTCCACCTCAAATATATCCTCTTTCAGCAATCCCTGCAGTGTCCCTTAAAATCTGTCTTAAGTAAGTGTGCTTGTAATAAAGAAACCTTCACTAGATGCTTTGTCAAGGTTCAGGTGACGTCACTTCTTGTGACATTTCATTAAGGTTAAGTGTTACATGGCTTCACTTCCTGTGCTATCACAGTGCCTGTCACACGATGTCGCCTCCTCTGATGTCGAACAAATGATGATCCCCCAGGTTAATCTTTTTGAGAAAATAAAGTTTATGTGAATTAAAAGCTGCTAACAAAGTGTCTCCACATAAAACAGAGGTACATTTTTTTAAAGAGATATATTTTGATCTAGGGAAGCTCGTTAAATATAGAATGTCGCACAGAAAAGAATAACATAAATGTAACCAGATTAAGTGATGTGTGAAAAAGAGTGAATGTTCTCAATGTAAGCAACTAATACATACGCAGGTCCTTACAAAATCTTTATATTTAGGCCCTCTGAGGCAGTCCTTAAATCACCTCCTTAGAATCAACTTTATCGTCTAGCCTTGCTTTTTTTAACCAAATTACATAAATCATAGGAGCAGTACAAGCAGGAGACTAAAGGGGCAGGGTACACTGAGGATGCAAAAAGTTAAAAATGAACTTTCTACTTGGTTTTAGAGTTTTTTTTCCGCCTTATTATATGTGAATATTGCTAAATACAAATTGCAACCAAATATGCCAGAGTTATTGTCCTCCCACTCACCTTGCCTGTTTACACAGTTTGATGCAGAATGCACTCTGTGATTTTCTATATTTTCTGACCTGCGCTATACATTTATGTGTTTCTGTACAGTCTCTCGCAGTGCTATGAAGTGGACGTAGTGGAAATGATAGAGCTAAGCGAAGCACGTACCGTAACAAACAAAAATTTCACTAGGGTGTAAAACCCACCTGTCAGGTGGAACAAGGCGCTAGAGGATTCCCTTGGTTACATTCATTGAATTTGTCTGAGGTAAACACCTTAACCTGCTGCTTTTGCTCACCTTAGCACACAAACGCACCAAAGAACAGGGTACATTGAAAATCAAATTCCTCCCAAAACCCTTATGTTTTATTTTTCACACTGCGTCAAACTATGCGCCTATCAGCATGAAATGCAACAGACTTCAAAATATGTTTTCATTTTTATTCCTCTAAGAAGCAATCACAACTTTGGCCTGACTCTCCAACAGGCACAAGAATCTATTTTGATCTTGTGTTAAAAAAAAAAAATACTTTACGATCTTGAAGTACCAGCGTTTCCACAACATACAGCGGACAGCAAGAAATCAAGAGATTTTTGCTACAACAATACACCCAACTTTAGGAACATTGCACAGCAAACATCACATCTCGTGATTATAACTACATTGACTTATTTTTCTGCAGATTTGTCATTGTGAATGTAGTTGAGTGATAAGGACACTCACTATGTGAGTAGGTGATCTTCTGCTTCAGTGGTAGGATTGGGTGTGGTGGCGCTCCCAGGAATTCTTTTAAGGAAATGGCTTATTTTCAGCCTGTAAATGTAACCCTGATTATTTATTGATACCAATCACTTATTCAACAGGCATTTGTATTATTGTGTTAGAGATGGATACACAAATTAGACCATAAGCGGTAACCTAGGCATGACGCTAATGGCACTGCCATGTGTTTAGGAAATGTTATCGCATTTTATTTCAGCTTAGCACTATATGCTGTCTGTCTGTCTGTCTGTCTGTCTATCTATCTATCTTTCTAATCTATCTTTCTATCTTCCTATTATTGTCATTCCTGCTTCCTCCCTTTGTCATTGTTTTCTTATCCTTCTGCTCCACCCTTCTTCCCCATCTTCTGTATTTTCCTCTCATGCTCTGTTCAAAGGTCAATTATAAAAAATAAATTCCAATCCCTGAAAATGATTACTGGTGCCCACCACATAAAACACCGGTCTAATATTAAGCACCAACTGGAATACAGTTACAACATCAGTATTAAACTCAGGAGAATTCTTTAGCCAATTGGATATCTGGCATTCTGACTGCTACCATTTCAATTCCTTTTATGTTTTAGGTTTAATGCTCGACCCTAATTGACATTTATTTTTGACCATTAGCAAATTTTATGAGAAGTTGCGGTCTTACATGTTTTTCTAGTGCAAATGACACTCAGATCATCATCTACCTATCACTTAAGGAGAATCGCAGATAGGAATATCTGTCTCATGAAAGTGGTGGTGTGGATGAATAACAACTCCCTTACATTGTATGGGGATAAGACAGAAGTTCTGTTGGTAGGTAACCAACCCCATCTTTGGAATCCACATCTTTGGCCCAGTGTGCCTAGGTCCCCCCCAACTCCAGTCTCCGTAGTCAAGAACCTAGGATTATGGCTTGATGAAACACTCTTAGCCCCTTCCATGCGCGCAGAATCTCCGCGCTGTGCGGACGTTTCCATTAGTGGGCAGGGATTCGGACGGCCGGGGGCCGTCGTGCGCACATGCCCACCATGACGCGTGACAGCTCCCGGCCGTCACGAGCATGGAAGAGGTTAAAAGAGTTACCAAATCACCAAAGTAGCCTCCACCTGCTTTGGTGTTATGAGATGGCTAAAAAAAAATCCGTTGGCTTCTACTTATCCCTTCACAAAAAAATAAAATAATTCAAGCATTATTTTCAGGCTAGACTACAGTAAGATCCTCTACTTAGCGGCATCGAAGGCTTCACTCAAACGGTTCCGGTTGGTTCAAAATGTGGCTGGTAGACCATTATTTCACCTGCCTCCAATCTTCTCCGAAATCTGCATTGGCTTCCAATTGAGTAGCATATCCACTTCAAAGCTATGTGTTACATTCCTAAAGCTTAGTCACATTTAGGGCCACTCTGTCTTAGATCTCTGGTGGCACCCTATTATCCCTCTCGACTTCTTTGATCATCCAATAGCAATCTTTTTACAGTTCTCAGAGTGAGGAGCACTCCCAAGGTGGTAGGTCTTTCCCTTATTTAGGTCCCAAAATGTGGAACACTCTGCCTGCTACTTTGAGATCGTGCCAATCTTTCATGTTCTTCCAAAAGCTTTTAAAGATATGGCTCTTTTGAATAGCGCATCTATGCTAAGATTCTGATGGTATACCCATAATTTACACTCCTTGCCAAATTGACTGTATTCAAGACGATAGTTTCCCAAACAAAGAATATTAGGTCAAAGGCTGTCAAAAACTGAAAATATAAAAATTTAAATATCCCAATGTGGAAAATGTTTCGTAAAGACAGGTTTAGAAAATGCTCTCCTATGCCCAAAGTCACATTAATAAGAATTTAAATCCCCAATAGCTTTTGCAAGAATTAACTTTCATTCCAGCTAAGATTGAGCTAAAATAAATGAAAAACCAGACACCTGCATGGAAATTCAGGTATTTTATTTCCCAGTACAAAAACGAAGAGCAACCATTTAAAGGTTTTGCTTTTATTTTGGTGGTATATTTCTGGGTAGCTAGACTAATCTATGTATTAGATGCAAAGGCCGATTTAGAAAACTTCTAGTACAATTTCCATCTGCCATTATGGCAGATATAGGTTCTCTGATACACTGGTGATAAAAATCCTACTGTTTTCAGTTCTCAGTCATGACATCTGATGTTTCTCAACACTGTGGCTGTCTTGCCAATGGAGGGCCCACTTTAGTGGTGAAAACCCCAGAAAAGAACTTGCCAATGCCAGTGGTAGATGAAGAACTGGCCATCACCAACTGTTAGTGCCCACATGGAAATGGACGAACATTGCCAGTACCCACCATTCTAGTGTCCATAAATGCAAGGGGTGGCTAATCATGGTAATGACACTATGCTTACCTTTTGTTGAAAGTCTGCTGCACTTTCAATTGTGTTCTTACATGGACTTAACACTGCAAGACATGGTGATGCACCTCCTAGCCTAAATTGGATAACAATTCTGTTACCAAAACTGGCAGTTTCGACTGGACTTTGGCATATATAATGATAGGTGTCTCTGTAGGTGCGGTATCCACCTTTAAAGGGACTCCAAATAGGGAGCTATGCCACCAGAATTGTGAAAGTGATTCTGTCTTTTATTGTCAGAATCACCATTACTGACCTTCTCCAAATAAGTCCCCAAGAATTTTGAAATAATATATTTATTTTCTGGAACCAAGCTACTATCTACAGAAACTATCCAAAAGAATGGATAAAGCCCCCCATCTTCAGCAAAAAAGTAATGTCATGAAAAGCGGATCAACCTTTTAAAAGGTTGAAAGATCTGTTCCTTCACACCTATACTGGTCAAAAGGTTAAGCAAGATAGTATGAGAGACCATGTAGAATGCCATTGAGTAGGTTAAAAAAAAAACCACTTCTCCGGCTTCTAGCAGAATGCAAATCTCTATCCAACTCAGGAAAGTACAGTTTTAGTACCGAAAGTAGGAAAAAACCCAGATTGGTGAGGTTCAAGGGTATTATCAGACTCCTTAAACACAGAAAGCTGCTGATTGATAATACTTTCTGTAACCTTGACTGGGGTTGCTAGTTAAGAGATTGTTCTGTAAATGGCCATAACTTTAACATCAGCTGTTGAGTTTTTCAGCAAGTGGAAGAACAAGATCCCTTTTATAGTCATTATTTAACTCACCAGAAGATAGAGAAATTTTGCATTCTTTACAAAGGGCAAGAGTGATAGAAGGAGCAGGACTAATTGCCACGTTCAATGGGAAGGGATAAAAAAGAAATAGAATTAATTTTGCTTAGGATCATGTCATCAGTTGCAGGAGTAAATGCGGGGAACATGCTACAACCGCACAATGTTCGCCAGAAGAAGCAATCAATGTGACAGACGAAACCTAAAAATGCAATTTGTCTTGGTTTATAAAGACCATAATAAATGGGAAAATAATAATTCTAGTAAAAAGGAAAAAAAATGAATTTAAATTGTGTGTTGGCTCCCATTTGGAGGATGTTATCTCAGCAAATTTGGAAAGGCTTGATACTACAAAAATCATAACCGATTTATTTTCCAGACATGCCTTGCTGTGGAAGACATGTTGGTACTTCCAGGACATTCTCATTCCCTATTCCTGTCAATCGGCAGCAAAACTTTCTATTATTTGACAAAGTAGGACACAGCTCCCTAACAGCATTTTCAGGTGCCCTTCTTTATATTACATTCACATGTTGAGTGTAAAACTCTTAAATGTTTTTGTTTGAAATTGGGTTACTGAGGTTACTGGTTGAGGGGGTGAAAGCAGCCACCACAATCTCTGTCAAGGTGAACCACAAGCAAACCCCAAATCAACCTGTGCTTAACTCTCTGGTAGTTTGACACAAAACAGTGAGGCTTAACTTATAGGCAATGTGCAAAGTATTTATGCAGCACTTCAAACAGTAAAAATGTGAAAACACAACACAAGAAAAACTCCACAAGGAAAACTCCACACTAATGTAGAAAAATAGAGAATAAGTTACTTGAGACCAAAACGACAAAAAGCCAAACAGTAGAACTGGAGATATTAAATTTCAGAGTTTTAAGAAAAATAAGGCCTAGGAGCACTATGCGCCAACTGTGGTTATCTGGTCACACTAGATCAAGACAAAGGCACAAGTTCAGACGAATCGAAATGGAGTGAGGTCCAATACAGGTAATAAGTTAGGTCCACTGAAATAAGTACCTTAAATCCTGGTTGCAGTGCGTTGCAAGAACTCATGTCGAGGTTGCGTCATGCAGCATTGTTTCCGAAGAGCTTCAAGTCCGCGATGCGAAGTCCTACATTGTCATCGGGCATGCTGTCAACAAGGAGCTTGTGTTGTGAAGTCCTGCACCGAAGGTGCATTGCGCTCTGGCAGTTCTGCTACAGGGCTGCGATGCAGAGTCCTGCATCATCATTGATGATGTCATTTATGAGTGGATTGCGATCTGAAGACCTGTGTCGAGGATGCGTTGTCACACAGCGGCAATTCCAAGGAGACTGCGGGCCACAATGCAAGTTTCGGGGTCTGGGTTGGGTCGCACTGCGGCAGTTCCAAACCAGCTGTGAAGAGATGTATTTCACTGTGTCGGTTATGCTCACAAGGCCACAGCTGGGCTGGCAGAGCACCTTCAGGCCCAGTTCCAAGGGTCCAGGACTGGAGTGGCACCTCTTGGGGGTGGTGGGTAGGAATCACAGCAGACAGAGTCCAGTTCCTGGGTTCAATGTAGTTGGAGTCTGTCCCTGATGATCTAATCAGGAGGCCAGCCAATCAGCCCCTGGAGTAACTCTGGTAGTCCTGGGTTCAAGATGCAGGTCCAATAAATTCACTCAGGCAGCAAGGCAGCGGAACGTAAGGCTGCAGAGCAACATAGTAGCAGTCCTTCTTGCAGAACAGCAGAGCAGTCCTTCTGAGACTTCCACATGTCCAGATGTATACTGAATATTTGGGTTTGAGGTTCCTATATTTATACCTGGTGCCCACTTTAAAGTAGGTGAAGATTCTGGAGAGTTCCACCCCCTAGAGGTGCTTGGAAATTCCTGCCTCCCTGCCCTGGCCCCAGAGTGTCTGGGGTCACAGTAGGCTAGTATGAAACACCTAGTCATGTGACCTAGGAAACAGGCTGCAGACACCAAATGGATAGGACGAGAAAATGCCAACTTTCTATAAGTGCTACGCAAACAAATGATGGACAGAATGCTGAATAAATCATACATTCACCCTCAGTCATCTGATATTCATCAGCCAGGCTAGCTTGAAACCAGTGGCACAGTGAGCATGGGACCCACGTGAAAGCCCTAAACCGGTCCTAGGATGCTTGTTTCCAGTCCAGGGTGGACCTGGCCTGGCAGTTCGGGCTGGACTGTTCCCATTGGGAGCAGGGTCAAAACAGATTTGCATATGGCTGGGTCCAAACTGGAATGGCATGGTGAGCAAAAAAACGATGGATTTAGGCCCAGATCTTTGTATTGGGGTGAATGTATGACATTGTTCTGTATCTGTCAATTTTTCTGAGGTCTCGGCTGGCGTTTGAGCGCGCATGCGCTCCTCGCCTGCGAGAGCTATACTAAACAAGTCAGTTTCGAGAAGAGGACTCGAGCCCCGCCCCTCATTTCAATTAGGTAGCGTCAGCGATTATGGTAAGCGCTGGCTTCCCATTGGAAAGGAGGCTTTTCGGCTGCCGCCGTTTGGCTTTTTTGGACGGCCCCCAAGGACTCGGTCGCCTGCATTACGGCTGTCGTGACAAAGTTTCTTATCAAAAGCTGCCTTGCACACGCCAGTCCGGCTATCTGATTGGGCCGGAAAAAAAAACATGGCGCTGCTTGTTTATTTTTGCATCGTGCTTTTACTTTAAAGTGAAAGCGTGGTGCAAAATTAAACAGCAGGAATGGTGAGCGCTTGTTTAAATAAACCACAAGTGTAAATGCCTAAAAAGAATGGTAGTGTGAGCTGCTGAGGTCGAACAGTGTGAAACTGTACATTTTCATGTGGGTGTAACATCTCACCATTTTCAGAATGTTAGGTCAGCGAGCGGTAGTAAACAGAGAAAAAGACGTGCGTGCAGCTTTTTTTGCCTTCACTCAAAAATATAGCACCGTGCTATATTAGCATAGCGTCATTTGCCAGTGATGTCATCGTATATACACAAATAATGCTGTGCTGGTGTGAGTTAACCTTTATTATTCGCTTGACAGCATTTATGCAGAATAACTCGCACCAAACGTTTGCGTCTATAAATGTGTGCACTGTTTCTTCCCCATTGCACCTACTTCAAGGATTACAGGGGCCTTGCACTATGCGATAGAAGGTCACTTAGTGCTACACTTGCAACAACATTTGGAAAAAAACATAATTTTGCAGGTGAAAGTTGATTGACGCTATAGTGTGCTTCGCATAAAGTTGCGTTGAAATGCCGAGCACTGGGGGAAAACGTTAGTGTTTTTATCAAAGCTCTATAATGACAGAGGCCTCTCCTCTAATGCCAGCGAGATGACAAACGGCCAATAAATATAAGACACAAGGACTTCACACCGGCCTCTGTCAGAGCAGACATAAACTCTGCAACTGTGCAGCGTGTGCCCGTGCTGCTCGCAACACGGTGTGTGGGCCTATCACAGGCCTCATGACCAAAAACAATGTGGAAAACAGAGCTGACCCTGGAGAGTTTCCACAAACCGGTTTTCCCACACTGGCGCAGGGGACGCTGGGAACTCAGGGAGGCCGTGAGAGGGCAGGGTGCCCTGCAGGGCGGAGAGGTCCAATCATTTTATTGCCATACCGGCGAGCTTTTATACAGCGTGCCACGCGAACGCAGTCACGACTTACAGCCCATTACCTCGTGTACGCGTTCAACTCAGTAGCACTCGGTCTCTTTGACTCAGGAGTATAAAAGTCAGAATCAGCCTTCCGAACCTCACATGTGGCCTGCAGGTTGCATCCAAATGTCTACAGGATGTGAAGTGACCCCATCCATTTCACTGACATTGAAATATGGGACCTGTAGGTTGCACAGCTCTGCAGCAGGTGCACAAACCTCATAATGGGATTCACACATCGGACTTGTGTGGTATCTGTAGATATAATTCCCCTCCTGTACTATCTTTGTAGGCGGAGCGCCAGCTTACTCCAAGTGCTCCGCCGCAGCTGCTTAACCTTCGGTGCCACCTCAAAAAATTACGACACGAATCTGAAACTTTAAAGGGTGAATTCCCCCGCAATAGAGTTTAAGATGTACATTATAGCAAGCGGTTTAAATCTCACCTATTAACCCCTCCCCAACCCGTGTTTTCACAAAGAGGG
The DNA here is from genome assembly GCF_964204655.1 of Triturus cristatus. Taxonomy (NCBI): domain Eukaryota; kingdom Metazoa; phylum Chordata; class Amphibia; order Caudata; family Salamandridae; genus Triturus; species Triturus cristatus. The sequence goes on along the minus strand of NC_140592.1, from coordinate 803,205,273 downwards.
TGGGGTGGTGGTCTAAAGCGCCCTGGACCCCAGACAAAAAAAGGGCTACTCTCTAGTAAAAAAAATCCTATATGTTTTTTTCCCGCCAGTCTTTTCTTGGTGATGAGGTCGGGCATATCGAGGTTTCTCGGCACTATATTAGAGATAGGCGCACTCAAGTTATTTCACTTACCTCCATGCGTGGGGACATCAAGCATTGCAAGCTGAGCGATCCTCCGAGCCTACGTCTCGGCGCTCTGGCGGTTCTCTTCAGGGTCCGGAGAGCCCCCGGCCCGGAAGGTCCGGCATAGCTCTAGCCTTCACCCCCGACGCCCGACAGGTGGGTAGGTGATGACAGTGAAATAGTAGCCAAGAGGGTCAGCTGGAGGGTGATGAAAGGCCCAGCTTCCCAGACAATCAGAATGCTCTAGCTCCTCGGGGACCCCTGGTGTGTCCTTAAGGCACTGGACGTAACAACACGCTGGTGGTCAGGGTGAGGGCGTACTCAACTGGGGGCCCTGGAACCTGTGTGAAACGTCCACAAAGAAGGATCTCCAGAGAAGCCCCTGCACTCCAAGCCTCCAGGTCCATCGTGCCGCGCTCATATGTAGCGCCCAAAAGCTGGCGAGTATAGCACACAGAACCCCTCTTAGAAGCTGGTGAGTATCGCTCCTATCAGAGGGGTGCGACTGCCTAAAGAAGTTGTATTGTGCATTTTCTAATGCTGAAGCGATACATCCGTGGCTCATGAGGCTGGAGGCATACAGCAGAAATGTGGACTGGAAGGGGCTGGAGGGCAGAGTCGCTGGGGTTGCAAAGCTTTTGGAGGTTGTGGTAATATAGCTCCTTGAAGCTGGAAGTGTACAGTTCGCCGAACGAGTATATCGCGGATATTCTGTTGCAACCCGGGCCATCTGAGGCCGCCTGCCACTACTGCCACACTATCATATTCATATCATTATTTTCATATCACAGATGAGGTGTTCCAAGTCTGACCAGAGCAGGTCCCACGTCGAGTCATGCTGTGCATTTATTTTTGCACTCTGTCTCTTACCCTACTTTCCCTTTACAGTGTGTAAAAGTGTGTGTTTTTTGCTCCCTGTAATTTTTATTTTTCTGCTCTAAAGGTCGGCAACGTGTTCCAGAAGGCCCTGGGGCCATCCGCGGACCATGCTCTCCAAATGTTCTGCCGAGGCCTTGCGGCGCGAAGAGAGCGCCCTCCCCCAAAGGTCCTCCATACACTCACTCCCCAAAGACTGTGAATAGAAGAATCTGCCAGTTTCAGTCAGACATGTTTTGGAAAATGTAGTTGCCTTCAAGCGCTCTGGAAGATCACACCCCCTGCTTCTGTTAAAGCACCTGCTCACACAAGAGAAAAAGTTCACAAGAGCCAGTGCGTGCTTCTGCGCTCTGCGGGCCGCTACAATATGGTCCCCGTAGCTCCACTAGTGGCAGTTTAACATCAAATACAGTAACAAGCAACTGAAAAGGGGCCAGTCAACCCTTGAGAAGGCCTTCCACTGCGAGGCAGAACGTCTTTGGTAACTTTTGACCTGTTCAAAATAGAACACCTTTTTTTGGGTTAAAATCAGAAAATTATGCAGCAGATGATAGGTTAGGTGTGAATGCAGCAAATCCATAATTATTCAGAAAACACAGCAGTCACAGAATTGCATAATTCAGTGGCCTTGCTCATACTCCACCAAAGGGCGCTAATGCGTATGGTAAAACAAGTGCGGTGTCTCTCTCCCTCTGCCCTTGTTTCCTTCTTCCCTCACTATCTCGCTCCACTTTTGATCCCTTGTGTATATCTCCCTCCCGCAGCCCTGGTTTCCATCTCACCCTCTATTCCGCTCCACTTCTATGTGTGTGTACGTCTCTCTCCTCTAGCTTCCGTTTCCCCTCCCTCGACGCCTGACCCACATGTGTCACTCTCTTCCTCTTCCTTGTTTCTGTCTCCCCTCGCTCTCTTGCTCAACGCCTAACACCCCATTCTAAAACAAGCTTCAAAATGCAATAGGTCTTGCCTTTTATTAAGTTAAAGCCATTTGCTTTGCTATACAATACCATTAGCAAAGCAAATGGCTTTAACTTAATTAAAGGCGAGACCTATTGCATTATCAATGCTTGTTTTTGCATTTTGTCACCCGAGTGGGACGGGTATGCCCAGACGTGGGTCCCGTGCTCTCCATGCAACTGGAGTCAAGTTATTCTGGCTGATGAGGGCTGAAAGCCTGAAACCGGTCCTAGGATGCTTGTTTCCAGCCCAGGGAGGACCTAGCCTGGCAGTTCGGGCTGGACTGTTCCCATTGGGCGCGGGGTCAAGACTGATTTGCAAATGGCTGGGTCCAAACAGGAATGGCATGGTGAGCAAAAAAACGATGGATTTAGGCCCCGATCTTTGTACTGGGGTGAATGTATGACATTGTTCTGCATTCTGTCCCTCAATTGTTTTTTTGCATTTGTCACCCCGAGTGGGATGGGTATGCCCAGACATGGATCCCGTGCTTTCCATGCCACTGGAGTCAAGCTATCCTGGCTGATGAGGGCTGAAAGCCTGAAACCGGTCCTTGGATGCTTGTTTCCAGTCCATGGAGGACCTGGCCTGGCAGTTCGGGCTGGACTGTTCCCATTGGGCGAAGGGTCAAGACTGATTTGCACATGGCTAGGTCCAAACTGGGATGGCATGGTGAGCAAAGAATCTATGGATTTAGGCCCAGATCTTTGTACTGGGATGAATGTATGACATTGTTCTGCATTCTGTCCATCAATTGTTGTTTTTGCAACATTAGCATTAAAAATGTTTTTAAATTATAATTCTTTAGACAACAAACCTGACATCCATCCCTGCTCCTAACTGACAGTTATTATTAAATGTAATAAGGTGGTCCAATTTTATCCTATGGGAAAGGTAGGCCTTGCAGCAGTGAAAAAACAAATTTAAGATGTTTTCACTATCAGGACATGTAAAAGTTAAAAGTACATGTCCAACTTTTTAAATACACTGCTCCCTGCCCTATGGGCAGTGTAGAGCCTACCCTAGGGGTGACTTATATGTATTAAAAACGAAGGTTTAGGCCTGGCAAAAGGTCTACTTTGCCAGTTTGAAATGGCAGTTTACAACTGCACACAAAGGATGCAGTGTCAGGCCTGAGCCTGAGGGTTACTTAACTGGGTGGCACAATCAGCGCTGCAGGCCCTCAAGTAGCATTTAATTTGCAGGCACTAGGTACATGTAGTATCACTTAACTAGGGGCTTATGAGTACATTAAATGTGCCAATTACGCGTAAGCCAATGTTACCATGTTTTAAGGCGAAAGCACAGGCATTTTTAACCCCTTGAGTGCCGATGACGAGATGGTCTCGTCATGGGCCGCGGTTGCGCTGTGCCCATGACGAGACTATCTCGTCATGAGCCCCGCCCGCTAATGAAACGCCCGGCACAGGGCGTGGAAAGGGCGGGGCACTCAAGGGGTTAAGCTGGTTAGCAGTAGTAAAGCGCACAGAGTCCTAAGGCTCCAAAAAACAAGATCGGCAACAATGGAGGAGTAAGGTAAACAGTTGTGGGAGATCACCCTAAGGTGACATCTCTAGCACAGGTTTGCAGATGACCCTGCAGAAAAATCCAAGTCCTACAGTTTTCATGTCAGATCTTTCTTAGAAATCAAATCAACATATTAAAAAGAAAAATCAACATTTTAAATTCAATTTTTCATTAGGAACATCGGTTCAAAGTTTGGCACAACTGATACACGTCATATTGAATTCTCCAATCTCTTCCATTATGGCCTTCCCGAGCTACAAATTGCTAAGAACAAGGTCCCTCATTTCATTCCTGAAGAGCCGCATTCATCAGAACCTATCCAACTGCAACTTCCACAACAGCTGGCCTACCCCTAAGACTGGCCTTTCAGAACACAATGTGGTAGAAGCATTTTGTGGGTTGTCTTTGAACTCTTAAAATTCATCCCTATGGTACTCCTTGCCTCTGTCTATTTACCTTGAGAATAACTTCGCAGAGTTCAAAAAATACTTGAAGGCCAAACTCTTTCTTCAACTTTATCGTCTTCCCGCAGCATACTATTTCTGCATAACTTCATATTACATTCACTTTCTTCCTTCTAGGCTTTCTGGTTCATAAGAACTGTGAGATTTCCTTCTTCATTGCCCCACTGCTATATCAATAAATTTAATAAAATAAAATAAATATAAAGTTTCTGTTAGAAATGTGGGTCTCTAGTTGACAGGGTGTTACCCTGTCCAAGTAGGGACTCTTCTTCCTAGTCAGGATAAGGGAGTTTCACTCCTTAAAATAACCCCTGCTCACCTCCTTGGTAGCTTGGCACGAGCAGTCAGGCTTATTTCAGAGGCAGTGTGTAAAGCATTTGCACATAACCAACAGTAATACAGTGAAAACACTACAAAAGGACACTACACCAGCTTTAGAAAAATTTCCAATATTTTATCTGTGCAAAACAAGACCAAAACCGATAAAAATCCACCATTCAGTTCTCAGAAATAGCAATAAACAAAAAACGACTTAAAATATAGTTCCTTGAAGTCGATAGCTCTGCCCAGAGCTAGTGAACAACAAATCTAAATAGTTCTGACTGACAGTTATGGTGTCGGAAAGACACGCAAAACAGTACCTTTTAGGCATGCAGGGTGTCGGCGACCTCTTGTTGAGCTCCGAAGAGCCAGCTTTGGCAGGCGTCGGTTCCAGAGGTCGATACAGGAGTCGTCGGACCCTTGAAGTCACACGTGTTGCAGATCGAACTCCTCGCGGTTGAAGTCTGGAGCTCCGGTGTCAGGAGGCGTCAAAGCTGTGATGCGGCGTACGGTGCCGTCAGGTCGCAGTGCAGTCAGTGGCTCGGTGAGGATCATCCAGCAGCGTCGGTGAGACCAGGGCTGCTTTGCGAAGTGATGCGGGGCTCGTCGCAGTGTTGGCAGGTTGTGGTGTAACCAGCGTTGTTGTCAGTGCTGAGGCGTTGTCGTCAGCTGACGAACTGGAGTCGATGGTGCCGGTGTCGGTAGGCCAAGGCTACGGTGCAGGATGAGGGCAGTGCGTTGTGTAACTTACGAGCCCTGCCCTCAAACCACAGTGCAAGCAGCGGCACCAAGGTCTGCGTGGAGCGCCGTCGAAGATACCAGGGCGGCAGCGTGAAGCAAGGCGGTGCGAAGTGCAGTGCCCACAGGTTGCGGTGCAAGCAGCAGTTCGGTGGTGGCATCGGCGTCGGTGAGACCAGAGTTGCATTGCAGAGTGCAGCGGTGCCATCTGTGGTGCCTTCAGGACACAGAGCCGGTAGCGACGTCGGTGATGGCGTTAGGTTGCTCTTTTTTCAGTTACAGCACAAAACACACAGTTCCCAGTGCTGGTAGCAGATGAACTTGAAGTCTAGCCGGTAGCGGGGTTGTTTACAGCATTGGGTTGCTCTTTCTTCTGTTGCAGCACAAAACACACAGTTGCCAGTACGGGTAGCAGATCAACTTGAAGTCTTTGCTGTTCCAGAGACTCTTGAACAGGGGGCAAGCTCTGCGTCAATCCGTTGGAGAAACACAAACAAAGAAGTTGCAGAAAGGTCAGTCCACTCCTTTCTCTGCCCAAGACAGAAGCGGCCACTACAGGCCAACACAGCAAAGCACACAGCAAAGTGGGAGTTCCTCCTCACAGCTTCTCCAGGTCTTCTTCTTGCAAGGTTTGTAAGTCCAAAACAGATCTGAAGTCCTGGCATCTGGGCCCCAATATTTATACCACATTGCCCTTTGTTCTCTTGTGCAGAGAGTCTCTGAGCTTAGTCCAAACCAGTTCTGTCCTCTCTGGCCTGGATCCATGGCAAGAGGTGGAGACGCAATTGTGTAAGGTAGACCAGGCCTATTCAGGTGCAAGGAAATCTCCTCCCACTACTCTAAAGTAAGCCCAGGTCTATTCCACCCAGCCCTGACTAATCAAGGAAGGCAGGACGTACCTCAACCCCCTAGTGGCTGTCTACAGTGAATGCACATCCCCAGCCCTTGTCACTGCAAAGCCAGACAGTCAAGCCACAACTCAGCAGAGGCACATAGGATGGTTAAACAAGAAAATGCCTTTCTTAAAGTGCTACTACACATAATTTAAAAAACATCTTTACCAAAAGATGTGTGAATAGATTCTGAGTTCAGAGAGCCCAAACTCCATTTCTCTATCTTGTCGCATTGGGAGGTTATACTTGTAAGATGTCACACAGTATCTCCCATTCTATCCTATGAGACAGATAGCCTTTCAATAGTGAAAAATGAAATACACTGTATTTCACTATCAGGACATGTAACACACACAAGTTCATGTCCTACATTTCACCTACACTGCACCCTGCCCACGGGGGTACCTTGGGCCTATCTGAGGGAGAGCCTTACATATTGGAAAAGGGAAGGTTTGGGGTCTGGCAAGTGGGTGCACTTGCCAGGTCAACATAACAGTCACAACTGCACGCAGACACTGCAGTGGCAGGTCTGAGAACCCATTGAAGGGCTGCTTGTGTGAGTGACACAACCAGTGCTACAGACCCACTAGCAGCATTTGATTTACAGGCCCTAGGCACACACAGTGCACTATCCTAGGGACTTAGCAGTAAATCAAATAAGCCAAATATGGAACCACCAATCCATAAACATAATTTACCGTAGGAGCACTAGCACTTTAACACTGATCAGCAGTGAGAAAGTGCGCAGAGACACTAAACCAGTCAAAACCAGGAGGTCAGAAAGAAAAAAAGACAGGGGAAACACGCCAAAAGATGCCAGTTCTAACAGTTTCAGCCACATGCTGCACTCGCAAGTTAGAAATTTATAAGCTGTCCACCTAGTTGGAGTAAACCAATTTGAAGGATGGAAAACTCCCACTAAATCAAAAGGTGAAAGGCCAGTTTCAAGAATAAACAGCATTTATAAGAAGAAAGTGTAATGAAAACAAAAGAGGACACATTCTCCGGATTTGTTGATCCTCTAAGATCCAATGCTGGGACAGTGTTTTACTCCTGGGCTCTGATTGTGAAAGGTACTGTAAGATCCAATCCTTGAGTAAAACTGTTTGCGAAGGGATCAGAATTATGAATTGCATCACAAACAGCACACCACTGCAATTTGGCAATATACATTTTGTCAGGAAAATCCTGCCAAAATTCAGAAACATGCTTTTTTTTTTTTTTTTTTTGAAACCGTTTATTACAAGTCTTAAAAGTATACAAGTATGGGCCCACAACCTTCCGGCCGGCCGCTAGCAATGATAGGAACATACGACATAAATTTATGGAAACGTGGCATTACAGGAGGAGCATTTCACAGTAGGTAACAATGTCAAAAGCCACATCATCCAGGCCCCATTATGCGGTTTCATTTTAAATTAAGAACAACAAAAATTAAAACCACACCCACAAGGCAACCCACAATCACAAATAGCAGCACGTGCTCCCCAAGAGGGGGGATCCCAACTATACACAGAAGTGTGAGGAGGGGGAAGAGAGCAGAGCGAGGACTGGGGGAACCCAATGCCCGGCAGCGGGGGAATGAGTCGGCTAAGGGGATGGGGCTGGCGAGGCATCAGGCAGCAGCGGTGGTGCGCAGATACCCCCTCGGTAGGCGTTCCAGGGGCCCCATACTTTCACCCATGTCCCAGGCTTACCCCTCGCCACATACACCACCTTTTCGCGAAACATGCACCAGTCCATGTGTTCTTTCCAGGCCGAGACCGTCGGGGGCCTCTGGGATCCCCACAGTTGAGCAATGTCACGCTTGGCTATCATATATCCCAGGGTCACCCACCACGTCTGCGGCGCCGAGTAATCAGTCGGTTCCCACACATTCAACAGGCATCTCCTCGCTTCAGGCAACAGCGCCACATGCGTAACCAGTCGCAGCACCTCATGTACACCACGCCAGAACCCCTCTACCTCCGGGCACTCCCACAAAATATGCATAAAGGTCCCCAAAGCACCACACCCACGCTTACACAACCCATCTCCAGCATAGCCCATACGCAGAAGCTTTGGCCCCGTCATGTAGACCCGGTGGAGTATCTTGAGCTGGACGAAGCGAAGGCGAGCCGGTATGGCCACCTCCTTCGGGGAGGCCACCGCGGAGGTCCAGTCCTCGTCGTCCAACTCCAGCCCGTCGGCAACCCAAGCCGCACGAAGGGCAGTCAACAGGCCCGAGCGGTCGTTTATGAGCTTTTTGTATATAAGTGAGATCGTACTGTCCGGGACATGCCCATCCAGCATTCTATCCTCCAGGGGGGAATATTCCGGGATGGAGGCAACGTCCGAGAAGACGGAGCCCAGCGCATGACGGACCTGCAAATACCGAAAGTATTCACTGCCCTGCAACTGAAATTCCGTCTGCAGCATATCGAACGTTTTAAATCCTCCCCTCGTCCAAAGATCCCCCACTTTACTGATACCTATTATGTCCCACTTCTCGAAGCCCTTAGAGGTCCACAGGGAACCTAACCACTCAGACGCGTATAGAGGTGATGCCCGGGTCAAACGGTCCTTCCACCCCATAGCTGCATTGGCCGCGTGCCAGACTTGCACCATAACACGCGTGGGGCCCGTCAGACGAGCGTCGGGCGCGCTGGAGTAAAGCGCTCGATTGTAGTCGCCACCTGGCAGGAGCATCTTGTCCATTTCAAATGCCGGGTTTAGGGCGGGCCCGTAGAGGCCATGGTTAATGGCAGCGAGCTGGGAGGCCCAATAGTACCGTTTAATATCCGGGAGGGCAATCCCCCCGTCAAACCATGGGAGCGTCAGCTTAGCCAGAGCAATGCGCGGCCTCCCGTCCCAGAACAGGCGGCGTTGCAGACTCTCCACCTCACGGAAGTAGCGCGCCGGGACCAAGTCCATAGTGTTCTGCAAAGCGTACAGAAAACGCGGCAGAGACATCATCTTGAACAATGCCGCCCGGCCGAGCGGCGAAAGCGGCAGGCGCCGCCAGCGTGCGACATCTACCCGCAGACGCTGGAGGGGGGGAAGCAGATTCCGTTCATACCGGGCCTCCGGGTCCAGAGTAATGAAGACACCCAGGTACCGAAATCCCTGCGGGGCGATCTGGATCGGACAGCCCCGCGGGAGAATAGGAGCCTCCCCAGAGAGAACATACACACACGATTTAGCCCAGTTGATGACGAGACCGGAGTTACGACCAAACGAGTGTAAAACATCAACTAGCACTATAAGTGATTTACGTGGGGAGGCTAGGTACAGAAGGATGTCATCAGCGTATAGGGATACGCGGTCCTCATACTCGGGGGTCCAACGGAGACCACGGATGGAAGGCTCCCACCGCAGCCACTCCGCCAGGGGCTCCAAGGCAAGCGCAAAAAGAAGCGGCGACAAGGGACAGCCCTGTCGCGTGCCCCGGCCCAGCTCAAACGGGGCCGATACTCTTCCGTTCACGACCACCTGCGCCAATGGGCCCGCATACAACAGTTTGACCCAACTGATGAATCCTGGGCCAAATCCGAACTTCGCAAGCATCGCCCAGATGTATGGCCACTCAAGCGTGTCAAACGCCATGGTGGCGTCTAAGGACGCCAAAATGGCCGGTTCCCGTATAAATGGGACGCGCGCAAGCACCCCTTGCAAACGCCGCAGATTAAGGGCTGTATTGCGATGGGGAATAAAGCCAGACTGGTCCTGATGAACCAGATCTCCCACCACACCGACCAGCCGATTGGCGAGTACCTTAGCGAGAATTTTGGGCTCCGCATTCAGTAATGAGATAGGCCGATAAGAAGTAACCCGATCCCGAGGTCTCCCTTCCTTGTGGATCACCACGATTGTAGCCAGACGCTGGTCAAGCGGGAGGGAGCCCAGCGAGTGGGCCGCGAGGAACATTGCGCGGAGGTGAGGCGCCAATGTATCCGGTCGCAGCTTATACAGCTCGATAGGGATACCGTTCGGGCCCATGGCCTTGCCAGAAGCGACCGAGCGTATGGCGAGGGCGATTTCGTCGGAGGTGGGAGCGGCGTCCAGCGACACCCTGTCCTCCCCGGACAGGGAAGGCAGCGCGATATCCCTGAGCAGGGCACGGGAATCCTCTTCCGAGCAAGAAGAGACCGGGGAATACACCTCGCGGAAATACTCCGCGAAACAGGAGACAATTTCTTCTGGCTCAGTTACACACACACCATTCGTTTTCTCAATCAGCGGGACCACACGATTCGCTCTCTCCTTTTTATCCAACCACGCTATCAGTTTACCAGCCTTATCACCCACATCATACAGTCGCCCCTGTTGCTCTCTACTAAGGCCCCTGGCCGCCTCCGTAACGAGGGCCCTATAAGCCGCCTGTTTGAGCTGGAGGACATGCAGTGCAGCATCCGTCACCCCATCTTCTAGATTACCCTCCAGCTCAACTATTTCAGTCTCCACCCGGGTCACCTCCTCCCGCTCGCGCCTCCGGGCGTGGGAAATAAGGGATAGGGCCTCCCCTCTAAGTACTGTTTTGAAGGCCTCCCACAGGGAGATAGCTGAAGGCACTGACCCCACATTCTCCTCAAAATAGCGCTGGAGGGATTTAATCAAGTCAGCGCGAATGGTGGGGTCGCGCAGGTACCAGGAATTGATTGGGACCACCCTGCTCTCAGCCCTCGGGAAGACATCAAAATGCAACAATAGCGGGGAGTGGTCCGAGATACCCCGTGCCAAATGGCGCACCTCCCCCACCCTCCCGACGTGGGCCGCCGGGACAAGGACACAATCAAGCCGTGAGAGACTACCATGGGCCCCCGAGTGGAAAGTATATTGCAGCTGCGTGGGATGTTTTAAGCGCCAGCAGTCCACCAATCCCAGTGTATCCAAGAGGCCGGATAGCCACGCCTGTGCCCGGGGGAGGTCCCTAGGGGGGTGACGATCCACAGTCCCAGAAACCACCGCGTTGAAATCCCCCCCCACCACCAGAAGCCCCCCCGGAAGGCCAAGGAGGAGGCGCCCCAGATCTGCAAAGGTGGTCGACTGCAACCCCGGTGGGACGTATACTGACACAAAGACAACCACTTTGCCCTCCATTCTACCCACCAAGACAGTGTAACGTCCCCTGTCATCGTGGAGCACCTCATCAATTTCTAACGGGAGCGAGTTCCTTACCATGATACCCACACCCCTCGAGCCTGACGTGAAGCCCGAGTGGGCCACGAGGCGGTAGCCACGCCGATTCATGGCGCAGAAGGAATTGCCAATAAGGTGTGTCTCCTGCAGGAAGACCACATCAGGCGAGAGTCGCTTCAGATACTGTAGGACCACACCTCGTTTGATCCTGTCCCCCAGTCCATTGACGTTCCAAGACAACAAAGTTAATTCCCTACCCCCCATCATACACAGAAACCATCATTCGTCCCCCCGAGAGCACAGTAGAACCAACACAAAAAAAGGGTTGCCTTGTGATAATAACGAACAACACCCCATCCCTGCCCACCCACCCCAACAAAACTCCCCCCTCCCTGCACCCCTGCATGAGCCCAGACAGCCCCCCCAACGTGCAGTGTGCCTGTCGCCCCATAGATAGTTAAACTAACTAGACCCCCAGAGGAGGAGGGGGAACCCCCAAGAGACCCCACACAACCTCCATAGGAGGGGAACTTAAGCAATCCGACGTATAGTCAAAAATGGCATCATTTTTGTCCCGAGCGAGGCCTAATATTAGTCCCTCAGTCTTGATCCGGCGAGCCCTCTCCCCCGGCCGCTCCCCCCCCGCCACCCCGATCCCGATCTCCAGACAGAGTATCCAGCCAGTCCCCGGCCGCTTCGGGACGATCAAAAAAGTGTATGCGACCTTCCACCTCCACTCGCAGCTTAGCTGGGAAAAGCATGGCGTATTTGAGATTTAGGTCCCGAAGACGGCGCTTGACACCAAGGAAGCTCAGAAACATGCTTAATTTGGTGTGCAACACGCTAATTCTGCATGCAATACCATTTTCAGTGGGAAACTGAGAGTAAGAGATATTTATCGTACTGGATATATGTCTCCCTGTGGTTCAGTATTTCCCGGTAATGCAAAATGTCTCACCTCCGTCCGGGGCACTATTAATCGGGGCCTGAGTGTGCATGGACAGTTTAGAGCCCAGGTAAATTCCAATGATAAAGATAAAGAAACAGTATTATGAGACAGCTATCGGAACCTCATAATGCAGAAAACCCAATCCTAAAAACAATAATCTACATTGCTCTGTAGTTCAACCTTCACCAACTGCCCTCTTAACTTGTTATTGAAACTAGGTGAGGACACCACTGGAGCCAAAGCCCACCCAAAGGTAAGGAATATGCTACTTACCAGTATGCATCTGTTCTTGGCATGTAGAGCTGCAGAGCCACACACTTAGGATAGTAGATCGCCATCTGGTGTTGGGCTCGGATGCTTGCAGGTTGTTGTTGTCTTCGGAAGAAGTCTTTGGTCACGAGATTGGTGACTCCTCCCTTGGACTACAGTGCGCATGGGAATCCACTCCATCCTCAGATTGTTTTTCGCCATGATGGGAAATGATGGAGTTTGTAAAAAGAGAGAGATGTCCATGTGTAATGCCTAAGTAAGACTATGCTGGAACAGATACAGGTCCCGGGGAGGTGGGTGGGCGTGTGTGGCTCTACAGCTCTATATGCCAAGAACAGATGCATACTGGTAAGTAGCATATTCCGTTCGAGTCATACGAGCTGCAGATCACACACTAGCATAGACTATGTAGCAGTATCTCCTCTAGCGGTGGTCACCTGTATCGGTTGCAGCAGTTTGAAATAAAGTTTTACGGACAACTTGGCCCACAGAAGCTTGTTGCTTTGCTTGTACGTCAACACAATAGTGTTTAGTGAAGGTGTATGTTGTAGACCATGTGGCTGCCTTACCAATGTCTTCTAAGGGAATGTTCCCTAAGAATGCCATGGAAGCCCCTAGTTTGCGTGTGGAATGCGCTCTAGGGGGAACTGTTAGTGTGCGTTTAGCTTTCTGGTAGCATATTTGGATACATTTAACTATCCACCTAGCAATCCCAGATTTGGAGATGGGGTTGCCCTTATGTGGTGGAGAGAAAGCCACAAACAATTGTTTTGTTTTGCGGAAAGATTTGGTTCTGTCAATGTAGTAAAGAAGGGCTCTTTTAACATCTAAGGTGTGAAGAGCTCTTTGCGCTACAGAGTCTGGGTTTGGAAAGAACACTGGTAGCTCTACTGATTGGTTAAGATGAAAAGGAGATATGACTTTTGGAAGGAATTTTGGATTTGTCCTAAGAATCACTTTGTTACTATGTAATTGTAAGAATGGTTCTTGTATGGTTAAAGCCTGGAGTTCACTCACCCTTCTGAGGGATGTGATTGCGATAAGGAAAGCTACTTTAGATGTGAGGAACTGTAGTTCGCATTTATGTAGAGGTTCAAATGGGGGTCCCATGAGCCTAGTAAGAACAATGTTTAGATTCCACACTGGAGAGGGTGATAATCTGGGAGGAATAATTATTTTAAGTCCTTCCATGAAGGCTTTGATCGCAGGGACTCTAAAGAGTGACAAGTGCTGTCGATTTTGTAAGTAAGCTGCTAATGCTGCTAGGTGGAGATGTATGGAGGAGTATGCTAAATTACATCTTTGCAAGTGTAGTAAGTAGCAAATGATGTTCTGGATGGATGCATCCAGTGGGTGTATATAATTGTTAGTGCATCCGAACCCAATGGCGGAAAAAAACAATCTAACGATGGAGTTGATGCCCATGCGCACTATCGTCCAAGGAAGGTGTCACCTATCTCGTGACTACAAAGACTTCTTCCAAGACAACAACAATGTGCAAGCATCCGAACCCAACACCAGATGGCGATCTACTATGCTAGTGTGTGATCTGCAGCTCATATGCCTCGAACATATCTTTATTTCACCACATTACTTTTGAGTTTGCCTCTCAGGGTTGTTTTTGTGCAGGAAGGTGTACCTTCCTGCACAATAACAATTGTGCATGCAGCACAGGCGGCACCCTTGCACCATGGTGCAAGGGTCTCTATGTTGACACCAGGCAGCTAAAACAGCTCCAGTGTAGGGACGGGAATGCATCATATTCTTTTAAATATGGCGCATTCCTGCCCTTTCCCTGTGACGCAGCGCAGTAAGGTGATTTTGTGCGCTGTGTGGGAAACATTTATTACGTGGTCGGAATCAGGCAATACCTTTACCACACATGCATTACCACGCAAATGCATTTACCACACATGCCTTTACCACGAATATGCCTTTAATACGAATGCATTTACAACGAGTTAGAATATATAATTGTTTTGTGAAGGCTTTGGTGGAAAAAATATGCGTGGTAAAGATTTGCGTGGTAAAGGCATACTTGGTAAAGGCATTTGCATGGTAATGCATGCGTGGTGAAGGCATGTGTGGTAATTACATGCGTGGGTCCGTCATACATCACCACTGCGCCACACTCATAAATATGCCCCCCTGTGTTCCCAGGAGCGAAAAGATCAGGCTATTCATAGTCAGACGGAGCAGAATTCCATTTCATACAAGAATGCCGCTTCATCCAGTTCCTAATGAGGGTTTTTATGTTCTGACCAAAACTCTGGTGTTCATAATACAAACATCTACTTATCATCCTATATTGGTCCGTGTTGGATAGAAGAATTAATAAATGGCATAAGCTTTAGAAAAAAGGTGATAAACTTTGAGTAAGTAGCTTGCAGATTTAAAGTGCTTCTTAGATATTAATGCTTACCACTTGTACCCAAAATCCAGGACCTTTTGTTTTAAAACACTAATATGTTTTTTAGTGGATGGATGACACTATTAAAAATTCTCAAATACAATTATAGAATATCATACTTGAAATATGATGTTCAACTTATGACACATAATAGAATACCTGTCCATGTCAGCTCTCTTTTGGGCGAACTCTTCTTCCAGCAGTGAGCGCCTTGATGTAAGCGCGCTTAAAACATGCTGAAGTTGCTTTTTGGCCTTTGGGTGACACATGGGTTCCAAGTCGTGGGCCAAGGCTTGTATCTCTGCTACAGTCGACTCAAATTCTGTGTTCCACTGATTCATTTTGGAGCAGAGGGGGGAACCTTGTTCCAACTCATCAAGGGTCACTTTTTGCTGCAGTATATGTGACTCGAACTCGGCAAGGAGCGCGGCAGCTCTTTGAACAGCTTCTTCATGTTTCTTGACATTGTTTAAGGATTCCTGGGTGACATTCAAGAAAAATGTCAAAGAAAATTACGGTTCAGAAAGATTGCCATGGAAAAGCATTTTTCATATATTTTGCATTACATCTTCATTCCACCCACTGTCCAAGGATTTTCCCAAATTTTTGGCAAATATATGAAAAACCTGTGTGTTGTTAGGCTTTAACCAACATCAGAAAACGCCCTATAAAATAAATTATATGAATTATTTTGTTCACTTTTGTCAAACGTTCCACACACCTCCTAATGCACTCTTCCCATGAGACATAGTAACTTGAGAACAAAGGTTCATTGATTTATGTTCATGGCGCTCCTGTTTGAGTCATTCCCTCAGAACAGGGAGGAACTTCACTATTACCGTTAGAAAAATATTGATAATATGATAATATTATTTACTATCCCACCCCTTACACATGCCGAATTTGCAGTAACGGTAATGTTACCTTAATGAAAAACAGGTTAAATATAAGTAACTTCCCTTTGCACACAGCAGTTAGCTTTTCATTTTCAGTTGACAAAATATATTGAAGCTTGTAGCTCAGATGAGTAGGTCAGTGCCCACTGTAGAGAGCCGAGAGTAACTGCACACAGGCTCCAATCTCAGAAGGGGAACAGGATTGCACCCTGTTTCATTAGGTCTTGGCTAAAGACATCTTTGCTGTCTACTGGAGATCTGTTGTTTCTAATATATTATACAAGGCTTTGGGTCATATACATTCTTAGAGGAGGCTTTGGGTCAGCCCCATGTTTATGATAGGATGGCTTTGTTTTCTATCTTATTTCCCTGCTCCTAATTCAGTGGTTTGCTTCCCTATTCTTGTTATATTTGTGTTTGTACCACCCAGGAGCATTTTGGTCTCATGCGCTTTGATTGGATGATGTATTCTTCAGCTGCTTGTATCAGACTTTGCAATACACATCACCTTCATTTAATAAACCCATCCTACTAACACCATAGCCAACAAACTCTTGCACCACAAACCCCCTGGAACTTTATGCACCACCTGATGTGCTACCGTAGGACTCTCACCCTAAAATTGTATTTTAACCATTACATGATGGTCACAAGGGTGTGCATCTTGGAATGGCATTTTTTTTTATATTTTAACAATGTCTCTTAAAAAATGGCCAATGTGGATGCCGATCTATTTAAGAAGAAAGAAAGACTGACTGCTCCCAGACAGAATTCAGACAATGAATTGCATGTTACACACGTCTGCATCAAAGACACTAAATTGACAAATCATATATCAAATCACAGTAGGAGGTGCTTTATACCTAGTGAGTATCAAGGAGAGAGAGAGGAGCAGAGTGACTAGTTCTCTTCCCCGGTAAAAATATTAATAGTCAAGAAGAACTAGCCCTTTAAGGTTGCTCTAAAGTATGTGTGTCTGAGGAAACGAAAACAAAAGAAAAGAAGACACACTTAGGGAAAAAAAACAAAAGAAAAGAAGACACACATACTTTAGAGCAACCTTGAAGGGCTAGTTCTTCTTGCTCTATACATAGTCCCTAGTCACAAATTGGATTGTCCATTGGCATTTTTAATAATGGTGTTAGTATCACTGAACTCATTCATACCCACCCTTCTCACTTCCCAGACTAGGGGACGGATTTGTCTCGGCCTGGAGCTGAAGGCGCAACCTGCAGGATACATCGGTATCTGCAGCGGGCGCATTATTTATCTGAAAGTGTTTACTGCAGAATCTAATGTGCTGTTATATAGCGATAACATACACAAATTTACCAACACTCTTCTTTCCTTTTGATAAGTCATTCTGGTCTATCCATCATTCTCATCGTTCTCTTGCTTCCTGTATTTGACTTCTTCTCTTTCAACATTCTCACTGACCCATTTTTTCATCAGATCTGTCTCTCATGCTTTCCCTGTATATGCAGGCTTGAAAAACATTTCTATCTTGAAAGAATCTCTGCGTGCCGATATTCCAGAAGGGACTCTGTGCACCTATGTTCGTCTAACCATTCAACCAGGCTCACTGAGGATCATAAATTAGAGATGTACTGGGTTTTTGATTGAGGGAGGTGAAAATCCTTCCTAAGCAACAACCACAATCCCTGTCAGGGTGAACCACAAAAGTAAAAAAATTAACCTGTTTTTAACCCACTGGTAGCTTTGCACCAAAGCAGTCAGGCTTAACTTAGAGGCACCGTGTGTTAAGTATTTATGCTGACCACGAACAGTAATAAAAATAAAAACACAACACAAGAGCTATCTCACAATAAATTAGGGAAATAGTGTAAAATGTGTTAAAAACAATGAGACCATAATTACAAAAATCCAATAAGCAGAACCTAAGCTATGCAATTTTAAACGTTTAAGTTAAACTAGTACAAAAAAGCAGGAAGCGCTAACTGTGGGTATCTGGTCGCTCTAGACTGGGACAAATTCTCAAGTTCTGGCCGACCGCCACGGAGTGCGAGCTAGATACAGGATCCAGGTTAGTGTCGCTGTAAAAGTTACCTTCTCGAAGTACGGCACACAGAGTTCAAAACTCAAACATCAAGGCAGTCCTCGGTAAGCAACAGGGCAGTCCCCTAAAGAACACAGCATGCCTCCAGCATCAGGGCAGTCCTCTGGGGAACAAGGCAGTCCTCAAGTAGAAGGGCAGTTCTCTGATAGCATCAGAGCAGTCCTCTGAAGAAAAAGGCAGTCCTCAAGCAGTAGGGCAGTCCTCTGGGGAACAAGGCAGTCCTTACACAGGTCCACGGTGTACTGGTTAGTGGCTCAGTTGGTACAATATTTAGACCTTGTGCCACTCTTTGAGGTGGTGGATACCTCTAGTCTCCCCACTCCCCATGTCTGGTTCTGGAAAGTTTCTTCCTTCCTCTTTCTTTCGCTGCCAAGGCTCCAAGAGGTCTAGGGTGACAAAAGGATGGTGTCGAGTTCCTTTGTGAGCGTGCTTGAGGCAGCCTTTTGAAATGTTAGTGGAGCAGGCAACAGCTCTGCCCTCTCCTATTCTGGCAGGATAGCCCTCTCTCAGCTACACACATGTCCTGTTGTTCACTGTCTGGGCCCAATTCGTATTCCTAATGGGGAGAAATTACCATATCCAGGCTGCAGGAAAGTCCTAGATGGCCCCAAAAAATGTAAGGCAGGAAAATGCTAACTTTCTAAAAGTGGCATTTTCAAAATTGTAATCTAAAATTCTAATTTACCATTGACAAGGGTTTTAAATTATAATTCATTAGACTGTATACATGACACTCCTATCTGCTCCCAATCTTATGTTATGACATTGAAAGTAATAAGGTAAACCAATGTTTTCCAATGGGAGAGATAGTCCTTACAGTAATGATAAACGAATGTAGGGGTTTTTCACTACTAAGACATGTTTAACGTAAAACACGGTGCACCCTACCCTAGGGGGTGTTTAAGGCCTACCCTAGGGGTTGCTTATATGTTTTAAAAAGGAAGGGTTGGCCCTGGAAAAAGATTTATTTAGCGAGGATGAAATGGCAGTTTAACACTGCACTACAGGCTGGCAACCCTGAGACATGCTTCAAAAAGCCAATTCAGTGGGTGACACAATGAGTGCTGCATGCCCACCAGCACCATTTCATTTACAGGCCCTGTGTACCAGCCGTACCATATACAAGGGACTCACAAGTAAAATAAATGTACCAATCAGGTGTAAGCCAATTGTACTATGTTTTAGGGGTACAGCACAGGCACTTTTGCACTGATTAGCAGTGGTAAAGTGCACAGAGTCCTAAAAGCCTACAGAAATTGATTAAAAAACAAGAGGGGTGAAGGCAAAATGTTTAGGGGTGTCCGTGTAGAGAGGGTCAACTCCAACACACTGTTAGATTGCAAACTTGATAACTTCATACAACTTTGTTTCTTTCAATCATTTCTTTATAAGGGGTCTTATTATTTTGCATGTATGCTAAAGCAGGTCCCCATCGGATGGTGAAGCTGATAGAGAATTTCTGACCGATCAATCTTGCAGTAATTTTAGTTACAAAATATGCTCCATTGTGCATTTTGGAGACCAAGATGTGGGTCCTGTGCACATTGTCACAGAAACCAAGCTATACCAGGCTGATGAGCCATAACTAGGGAGAAAACGTCCTGGGTTGCTTGAGTTCCGCTTCAGGAGGACCTCGTCTGGCAGTTTGGGCTGGACTATTCCATTGGAGCAGGGTCAAAACTGATCTGCATATAGATGGTCTAAACTTGGGTGCATGGTGTGCAAAATAACGAGTTGCACGTGGCCCTAATAATTACCAGTGGCTGAGATTAATTCAAGTATTCCATCCATCACTTTTTGAAGACATAAAAAGAGGCACTGCACATAACCGAGATCTATCTGTAAGATATGAGTAAATCAAATCCAGTGATCAATCACAGGAAAGTTCCACTGACATTTCATAAAATCAGTGAACTGACACCACTGTTATAGACCAATGTTCTGCCATCTGGCACCAACATTATGATTGGCTCCTTTCCCCTGCTTGGAAGAAAATCAACACAGTAATGGTTTATAGCTTTTCTTAGCTATTGTATCCAGCCAGCGCAGAAGCTGAACCTTGAAAAAAGTCTTAATAGAAATGAGACTTAGAAAGCAAGCATTTTCAGAGAGCACTGATTCATGGTTTGGCATGGAGTCATTACTGGGATTCTGAGGCTAGATTAAAGCTCTAAGTAGAAGAAACATGTTTATTATTAAGGCAAATATGCCCAAACCATTCACAAAACTCTCACACATATGATGATTTGAACAATATAACATACATCTCTAAGCAGGCATCAAGGAAGTGCACACTTTAACATAAAGGGAAGAGAACCTAATGTGTTCCAAAAACCATAGGCAATTTGAATCACCAAATTGTAGGTGTTATTCTGGCTTCTAATACATTTTACGACACCTCTACTCTCTTTTTCTGATAGAAACTGTTTGATTGAAACTTGTTGAACTACAATATACCCTTCTCATAAAGTAGGCAGAGTATCATTCAGTACAGGGAAAGTCATAATCAAAGGTTATGTTTAGTTTATGAATAATGTGGGGGTTTTAGTACTATGTCACATGATTCCAGAATATTTAGGCCAAT
The DNA here is from genome assembly GCF_964204655.1 of Triturus cristatus. Classification (NCBI taxonomy): domain Eukaryota; kingdom Metazoa; phylum Chordata; class Amphibia; order Caudata; family Salamandridae; genus Triturus; species Triturus cristatus. The sequence goes on along the minus strand of NC_140592.1, from coordinate 803,185,030 downwards.
ACGCTAATTGAAGAGGTCTTTCACCAAACTGTGACATATGACAAAAATTACTTTACAACTTGGTTTTGAATCATATTTTTTCTATTAAAAGTGTCCCACAAAAATAACTACTTATGACTTTCTGCTAGATTCCCCCCCATAACGTTGTCATGCGGGCTGATGCAGAGACAGTGGCAATGTTACGGTCATTCAGGGGTACCGACTTTGGAAGATTTTCTTCGAAACTGAAATTAATGTGCAACCTCACTATGAAGTTAGCGGTAGATGTGCTGAGGAGACATGTCACCAAAAGGGATTTAGAACTGGTGGCATGAAGAAACCACCTGTATGCTCACAATGTTGCATGTGTGAGCATGTAAATGAATTAAAGTTAGTTTGAAGTATTTAAAGAATGAACAGACATTAATTAACAGTTGAAAATGTGATGTTCTACCGGTGGGTTTACACAGTATCGTACCTACAAGAGGTGGCTTTCTTTGGCCCTGATTACGAGTGTCCTTGACAATGGTGATTTATCCTAATATTTATAAAAATATTTAAAAACAATATCGAGAAACGTTGAATGTAATGGGTGTGGAACAAATACCAATTATTACCAGTTTAGGACCTTCAAAATGGGGCATAAAATGCAAATTTTTATGGTTTCAGCTCCATTGTCTGAATTTCCTGGCATTTACCAGTTTATATTGCTAGGTTTAACCTGATAATATGTTTGTGGGCAAAATCAAGAGAGTGCAAACTTTACTGCACCACTCTTAATCCTGTCCCTTTCACAGATAGGGGTTTTGTGCTGGGTTCTTACATTTTCCACAAGGTGGGGTTAGTATTTTGCTCCATTTGTTAAAATGGTGTGCAAGAAAGCAGCGCAAAAAATCAGTACATGCTGACAGCTTTGCCTATTATCTCCAAGGGAACAGCGTCTACACTACAGCGGCGATGCACTGAAGTTCTTTTACAGGTTTGAAAATAAAATAGAGTATCTGTTGCTTATTTACTCTGCAAAAGACCTTGGTAACCACCGGGACAGGCCTGATACAGGCAAATAATGCTAAATAACCGAAATAATGAACATCTTAAACATACATTTTGTATTTTCTCTGCCCTTCTCTGTTTGAAAGAGAAGTGTACTTAAGGTTAGGTATAACTGTGCCACTAAAAAATAATAAATACATTCGGGGAAAGGATGTGGCTAATGGCCAGAGCTGCCGACTTTGGAACTGGGGAACCAGGTTCGAGTCTTGGCATCGGCTCAACATCCTGTGATTCTGGGCAAATCACTTCATCTCACTGTGCCTATCAAAAATTTAATGTGTCATTGTGTAATGTAACTGGTGCTCATGTAAAGCGCTCCAATACCTCTGGGTCGAGTTTGTGCTATATAAAAACTGCAACCGAAAAAATGTACCTTTAGTGCACTGACTGACTTTGACTGGCCACAATTGGATTTTAATTTTTAATCCCATAAGCGAAACCACAAAGGTAGGTGGCTGCGGCTGCGTCCCACCCGCGTCAGGAGACATGTGGGCCATTCAATTCTTCTTGAAATGTCTAACAGAAAATGGTGCTCCTGTGACTGTCTGTTCTCCCAGTCTAACCTACGTCCCTGTCTATAATTGTGTGACGCAGATGTTTTGAGAAACATTCTGAATAGCACTTGAGATGGTACACCGAGTCCCTTTAAATATTTGTAACCAATAGCTCGGACTGAGAATGATGACCAGGTGAATAGAGATGAAAATTCCAGAGAGGCTCAGAGTACTTACCATGTGTAATGAAATCTCGCCATGCAGCTGGATTTTGAGTGCATCCGCTTCATTTAGTTTTTCTGCGTGGCTTTCTTCCCCTGCACCACTCACATCTTTGATCCCACACAGTTCCTTCTCAATTCTTTCAAGGAGAGCTCCGCATTTTGCTTTTTCATCTTGAATGTGGTTGATTTCGAAATCCATTAAGAATGGCTGGTGCAGCTCTGTCTGAATTAGCTTGAACGTCTTCAGAGTACATTCTAGTCTTCTCTGAAAGTCCTGGTTGCCCCCAAGTTTCAGTTGCAGGTCCGCCATCATGCCGCTGAGGAGCTCATGTAATCTCCGCAGGTCCTCTTGCTGCTTCTTCATCTGCTGCAACTCTGACACTTTCATCTCTGCACTCAAAGCCTCAGAGGATTTCAGCTGGCTTTCTGCTTCTTGAATTAGCAGCATCAGTTTTTTTACTTTTTGGTACAAATTCTGAACGGCTGTTAAGTCAAAGCTCTGAAGAGCGATGTCAGCTTCATCATTTATGGCTGTAGCGGTACTCTTGATATCACTTGAGAAGGAGTCATACCTGTTGCTTTCTTCAGAGATCCTGTCAAGGCGCTTAAGGTGCATCTCAGTTTCACCTCTGATGTGCTCACACAAAGCTGGGATTTCAAGGAGATGAGGGCTGTCCCATTCTAGGCCGCGGCATGCCAATGCCTCCTTGTCTTCCAGTATTTGTAAGAATGTAGAGTGTGCAGATAGAATTTTATGTTTACAACCTATCAGCTTGTTTTTTACGTCCTTACTTGTTCCTGATTTCTCGATAGTGCTCAAAACTAATAAATCATTCTGAAGTTGCCTCAGATCCTGGAGCAATGAATCAGCTCGGTTTGTTAAATCCAAATAGGTCTTTATTTTGTTATTTGCCTCACGGATTTGATTTTTTGTCACTCTGTATGCCCTACTTATCCTGCTCTTCAGAATGTATAGCTGATCAATAAGAAACAATTGTTCCGACACATTCAGTTCATTCTGTAACCCATTCCTTTCGTTCATGAGTGACAAAACCAGGTTCTGACCTTCATGCAATGCCTTTTCTTTGTCCTGCAGCTCTTTAAGTTGCTGGTCCAATTCTGACCGGGTTAGGGTTTGGTTTACATCTGGAACAGTGTCTACCTCATAGCACTTGAGACAGTCTTTAACTTTTTTTATTTCCGCGAAGAGCTCTTCTCTCTTTCCCAAGGTGGCTTCTAACTGCTGCAGCCGATCACTTGAGATAGTTGTAAGAGCCTGGTGTAGAACCCCCAGTTCCTTTATAAAGGCCATAATGCCTTCTTCTTGATTCAACTCAGGGGTAAGGCGTTCAAGCTCATCCGTTAGTGACTGCGCACCGGACTGCCTATCCAGGATATCTCTCTGCAGAGAAGTACAGCTTCTGATTTGAACCCTGACATCATCTGGAAATAGGGCAATTTTTTGGTCAAACATACATTTGCTTTTGGTATCCTTAGCCCATAAGATTGCTTTTTTCAATGAAAGTATGACTTTGTTTTTTCCTAAATGTGGGCTAGCGCTAAGTTCACCCTGGCCCGATGCTTGTTGCTCCAACATTTGAAGCTGATGGTCTAAATTGTTTACATCTTTTTCTAGAGTTTCTCTTTCTATTTGCCCCAACATTCTTTTAATCTGCAGCTCAGCTTTGTCCTTAATTTGGGAAAATTCATATCTGATGATCTGCAGCTGTAGAGGGGAAAGTGTGGGTACTTGAGACTTCGCTCCTGAGCTGTCACGTTCTTCTAGCAGACCCCCCTGCGTCTCTAGCTCTTTCTGAATGCCCTTAATTTTCTTATTGAGATTGTTGAATTCTCCCATTTCCACCGCAAGGTGAAGCTGTTTCTTTTGCATGATCTGTTCCACTTGTTCCCACCACTGCTCAATCTGCGTTACTTGACTTTCCATTAGTTCCTTCTCCAGATCAATCACATTTTTGGAAGCGATCTCTTGATTCCTTCTCAGGGTACTCAAAATGTGTTTCTCACTCTGAAGGCTATTTAAGAAATTGTGTATTCTATCCAGGTATGTGATGTAGCTTTCATTAGGTCCCCTGAAAATAAAACAACAAAATTAGTTTGACTCCGTTTTTTTTTTTAAATTCACATTCAAATCACCGGGTCAAAGTTAAATCATACATTAGCTAGACTGCATATCTATGGAGCTCACTGCAATAATACTATATCAAACCTTCACACAGAGGTTATAAAACCAAGACCTATCCAAAATACACGGGAACATCACAATTATCAATGTCCAGCCTCTCTTTGGCATTGACGTAGCCTCCGTGACGTCGTCCCGGCGTGCACGACGCCAGTGACCGGCGCGGAGCCGCGCGGCGCCACCTACTGGCGCGCAGGGGTACTGCTAAGCAGAAAACTTTCCGGGTCCAGACTGACGCCTGGGGATTATTCTAAGATACGGAATCTATCACTAACGTGTCTCTTTCAGATATGCTTTAAATAGAGAGGGCTGTCTGGCAAAACAGTGGCTTGATATCAGCTGCACCTGAAGTGTCTTACATCACTCCATGGATGCCTCTAAGCAGAGATATTTTAGAGCACTTCCCCCAGCTGATATAATTCTGGTAAAGTTGGTGTTGCATGGATGTATGTAGGGCCCTTGCACCTGATTGTACTATAAAGGTACCCCAATGGAAAGTGCGGCAGGGAGCCAGCTTTCCATCTACTTAAGAATACGAGACTACATCCCCATGGGGCAAAAGCTTTGGTCAATTCCTTTCCCCCTCCCCATCCTAAAAGCTAACCTTGCAAATTACACACTGAGGACCACTTTGGGTTTAGTAACGAGACAGCCATCAGGATATTGGGTCTATGCTCATTTGGGGCAGGGTGTTATGTGCCCATGCATGTACGTATATATGTACAGGTATCTGTACAAGGGCCACGAGCACTGGGTTATGATTCAAGATGGTGAACGATGATCTGGGCTGTTTGTAGGTGCTAAATCCTACTGTATGGCGGTACTGTATGGGAACGCCTCATACAAATGAGTCATCCACTTTAAAATACACTGGTGGCCATATACAGTTCCCGTGTGTCTTCCTATGCAATGCAGCGACTAGGATCTCTCTTCGTTTGTTAGATATGACTCTGGTCTTGACCTGCTGATATCAGCTGTCAAAGTTGCTGCTGTTTGTTAAAAGTGACTCTGGCCTCCACTGACAGTTGACGCTGTACATAGCGCCCAACAATCTGAAATTTCCAATCTTTGCACAACCCAGCAGGCCAGGGGCGCCTCGTCAAGCTCTCTGATCTGATGTTTTATTTTCTTCAAATGGACGCTCGTTTAAGGTGGCACTGTACAAGCTAACGAATGTAAAGCGCCCAGATATTTCTCCAGTGCCTAAGCACTATATAAACCTGTTAAATAAACAAGTTGCCAGGGGCTAGAGGCCGCTTTTTGTGTCCATCCCTTAGTTTCTACATCCATGTTGATGTTAACTGTAGGCATGCGATAATAACTTTTCTTATATGCAGCACTTCTGATGTTCCTAAGCGGTGTAACTAACAGGTGTACCTATTAGCCAATTATAATGGTACTCAACACATACTCCTCAAAAGGGTGGAACTCTGAGTCACCCTTGTAGGGATGAGGACCCCTTATCTCTAGATGCTTGAAGCGCCGACAACGACACAGAACTCACGGTGCTGGGCTTCTGGACTTAAGGCAATGTGTGTTCTACTCTCAAATAACGAGGCAAAAGCCAAAAACTGGCCCAGTTTCAAATGCAGAGAGCAGAGCAATGCGCAACGTTGTAGAGCATTATTAGAAAAAGCCCATGAGACAATCTGAATTGTAAAATATTTGCTAAAAGGTGTAAAAATTATGCGCGTTTTGGCACCACAACTTTAAAAAATAATATAGCTTTCAAGGCAAATGACTTACATTTTTACGCTTTCCTTTTCCACAACCAGTCTTGCCAGTAAAGATTTTGCAGCGACAAGGGTTGCGTGGTAACGATTCAGTGCGTCTCTCTGGTCCTGTTTCTCGTGTTTTATGCTTCGCAGGTCTTGCAGGAGCCTGTCCCAGTGGGCCTCAGTGCGCGCTCTCTCTGCCAGGCCTTCAGTCGCGGTGGCGCTCTCAGGGAAGACCTCTTTCTCCACAGATAAAACTTGGAGTTTCTTTCGCTGTAACTCGCCGTAAAGCTCCTGCAGTCACAATAAAACAGGAGAGGATTTATCAGCTGTTATCCTTAAGGGAGTGTTTTCCTTCAGGCGTCGTGAATCTTGTCTCAGAGACAACACCACACAGGGGCACCGTCAACCCAGAAGGCTGCGCCACTCCACTTGAAAGTGCGGGAAGAGTTGTGTGTGAAAATGGCCAAGTATACCTCGTCACACTTTCCTCTTGCAGCAAACGTGAACACACACGAGTACACACACAAGAGCAAATCAGGAAGCCATTTGTTTAAGTTATATTTATTGCACCATTAACCTGGGCCATGAGAAACAGTAACTTTTTAAAGGCGGGCAGACTTCCTAGCTTGCTAGGACATAGCTCTACACCCACCCCCTTGCCCAGGCGTAAAATTATCAAGCAATGATGAACTACACATTGATGAATAAAAAGATAGTATTAACAAGCGAGGCACTTTTTTTTTTTACTAAAGAAAGAATGGAAGGACAAAAGGAACGAAAGAAAGGAGAGAACGAAAGAATGAAATAACAATAATAAGAGAATGCTCAAAAAGATGGAAGAAAGAAAAAGGCTAGAAAGGAAGTAGGAAAAAAAGGAGAACAGAAAAAGAGGTAGAAAGAGTTAAAAGGAAAGAAAGAAACAGAGAAAGAAAGGGAGAAAAAGAAAGTGAGATGAATGTTCATAGTGCAACTCCCAAAATGAATCCCATCAAAGGGCTTCCTGTTCAGGATGAGCGAGTGCCTTCGTTTAGTACAAGCATACAAGCATGTCTGTCACGAGAGCAGCACAGGTTTTTTGACGTAAAACAGAAAGCCCAACTTGTTCTTTCTTAAGGCAGCTAAAGCGCTGCTTCCAGGGACTCCATTAGGGGGGGGGAGCGTCGCCCCACTGCTTTCTCGTAGTGCAAGAAGCAGAAATATAAAATGGTAAAACTACCATGTTATGTTTTTGCTTCTTGCACTGCAAGAAAGCAGAAGGGTTTGGTTGGGGGCAGGCAGGTGGGCGGGTCTGTTCTAGGGCAGGGGAGGAGTGGCATGCCCACTGCTGAGGGTGCTGACTGTTTGGTCGGCCCTCCGGGGCCGACCAAACCAGTCATGCGCACTCGGCCTTTTATCCATGTAAGCTGCATGCAGCCTACTTGGAGAAAATGGCCTCCCCATAGGCGCCTGGCTGGTCAGAGTCCCGACCAATCACAACGCTGCCATTGCAGCAATGTGATTGGCTTAGGGGAGAGGAGGGAGGCTGCCTCCTTCCTGTTCCTGCCTGAGGCAGGAGAGCAGGAAAACGCGGGACCCGGTGAAAGGTAGGATTTAAAAATGTATTAACCCCCCCCGCGCGACCCTCCCGTACAACTCTCCCCCCACCCATGATTAATGCAGGTCGTGTCTGGCTGCTTCTTATTTCAGAAGTCTAGGACTAGCCCCATAAATGTTTTGGCCAACTAACCCCAGACAAACCAGAACTTCTGATACCACCACTGTTCCATTGTGTAGTTAGACTATTGAATTAAAGGATTTCGCCACTGCTGACCCTTGCCACCCGAGGAGAACCCCAGTGGGTATGCCAGGATATAGGGCCAGCTCTGGCGGTGGCAGTTTACTCACATTTGAGCCTAGATGAGCTGACTTAGTGCCGTTACCCCCATGTCCGGTGGAATCATCAATGCACCAGATGTCCAAACTAAAAGGTTGGACTGCACTTTGCTAAGATAGGTGGCCTTCTTCTAGACACTACACCTAGCCTCTGTGTGCTAAATACTACGCTGGTTGTATCTGCATCACTTACTATATGATTATTTTCTTACCTCGACTTTTTGTAGTGAAATGTCTAATTCAGCTGTTTGGTTTTTCACTTGCTGGACGCTGTGCTCAGCTTCCTCTAGAGCTTCAGAGGAAAGTTTGTTTTTCATCACTAAATGTATATCCAAATTCTGTAAACAAAAAAGACAAAACATTGAAATCAAGAATTTTAAGTTTGATTAAGGCTGTGACTATAATCTAAAAATAGTGTGATTCAATCAGGTTTCTGGGATATCCATCAAATGCATACAAGATCATTTACTGTTATGGAAAGCAAGCTGAGAGTATTTGCAAATTTTTATACATTCTGAAAACCCTGCTGAATTTTAATGTCTCGTGTGTTCACACACCCAGCCCTAACCAGGCCGAGGGCCAGTGCTATGCTGAAAAGACACTTAAAATACAGTGAAAACAATAACATACACTAGGGCACATGGGTTAAGGTACCCCTATGATTGGCATGACCTCTCCTATAAGACCCTAGAACATGGGGATTAAAACTGCCTTTAAGTCCCTGGCATATAATAGGGCATGGCAGTTTAAAAGCCAGCAGCTTTTCTGCACCTGCATGTGTGCACTGCTGAAGCCTGAGGTCAGTTTAAAAGCAGCCCTGTGTTGCAGGACTGCTTTTAAAATGCAAATTGTGCCCAAACACAACTTTAGTATTTGGGGCACTGAAAAATGTATAAACTACAATGTTTGTACAATTAGGTACCCCCCAGGGTCTCCGCTCGGTGTCCCAGGGGTGGGGGGGGGTCAGGTATTTATAAGGCGGACCCTTATAAAACAAGTTTTTCATGCCCTGGGTTTAGTGAAATTGGAAATTTCACTCCAAACATTGTGGTAAAGTGCTTCCCAAAACCGACTTTGTGCCAGGAGCACTGTGGAGTGAGGATCTGCAATTTTAATACATATTCAGAAATAGGCAGGGTTCTTATAAAAGATTTTTTATAAGCCCTGATGTTGGAGAAATTGCCCAGTTCATTTTCCCCATTGCAGATCCCCAGCCACATAGGTTAACATGGCAAGAAGTTATTAAATAATAACTAACGTCAAGGAGGTGATAAAAATATAATTCAAGGACTTCCTAGAATGGTATTGATGAATCCAACAATATAGTATTGTTTAATTTATTTTAAATGTACAGACACAAAGTTATAAGGCTTTCTTGTCTGGAAGCCAAAATACAGCCCTCTAGAGCTCTGATCTGATTGGCCGGGGTTTATTGGATTAGCCAGGCTGCTTTGATAAGGTGATAAATAGCCCAGGGGTTCACTGAGTCATACTGGGTTCTGCTACATAGGAATGCTCTGTCAGGGGGAGGGGTCATACAAACATCTTCTTCAAAGAGAGAAGGGGACAGACTGTGTAAGTCATGCCCAGTTACAGCCCTACCCTCTGAATCCTGCAAGATTGTAGGCTTAAGGCAGGAATTTTTCAGCTGGAAAGGGGAGGCAGCGTATGTAGATGAGCCATCTTGTAGGCTATTTCAGTTAGCTCTTCTCTCTCTGCCGGAAAATCAGCCATGATGAATTTTGGAGAAATGGTGCTCTCTGGAGAAAGATAGTGCCACACTTTGGATGATGTGGTCATACCCTGGGGTAGTACCCTGCACCTCATTGGACAGCAGTGCCCTCCTTCTTGACCCAGGGGACTTGGAATAAGTATCTGAGAGGGACAGAGCCTCTCAGATCTACTGCTTGAAACTTAAGGAAGAAGGGTCCATGCTGGACATTTGATTTGCACACACCAGGCTCTGCACTCTGAAGACTGTGCCTGCTGCACAATATGGACCTACCGCTCTGTGGACCCAACTGGCTTCAAAAGGACTAAAGAGTGGACTCCCTGCAAGCTACGGGTTAACAGAGCTCAACTGGAATATCACCACCAAGAATCCTCAGCCTGGATTACTACCAATGGATTTGTAAGGGTTTTGTCCAAGTAGATTGTGAGAACTGAAGTCTCAAAACTTTCAAGAACTATCTTGGAGCTTCCAGACCCTTGGAGGAAGTTTTGGACACGTTGGGACCCTTTAGGGGAACTTCAAGAAAAAGTTCCAGTAGTTTGGAGAACTTTGGAGCAACTTTGAAAAAAAAACTCCATAAGTGGACCGACTCGACCTGACTAGCCAAGCCAGCGACCCTCAACGCGAGCCGGCCTGCAGACAAGGTTAGTCCCTGTTAGACGTGGTATCTTTTGGCATGTTTCCCCTGCCTTTTTGCTTTCTGACCTTCCGGTTTTGACTCTATTTTTACTGGTTTAGTGTCTCTGTGCACTTTCTCACTACTGTTCAAGTGCTCCAATTGTAAATTATGTTTTGAATTGGTGTTTACATGACTGGCATGTTTGATTTACTGAGAAGTCCCTAGCAAAGTGCACTGAGAGTGCCAAGGCCTGTATATCAAATGCTACTAGTGAGCCTGCAGCACTGATTGTGCCACCCACGAGAGTAGCCCTGTAAAAGTATTTCAGACCTGCCAATGCAGTGTCTGCACACAGTTTGAACTGCCATGTCGACCTGGCAAGTGCACCCATTTGCCAGGCCCTTTCCTTCCCTTTAATTCCTTGTAAGTCACCCCTAAGCTAGGACCAAAGTACCCCTATGGTCAGGGTGCACTGTATGTGAAAGGTAGGACATGTACTGGTGTGTGTAACATGTCCTGATAGTGAAATACAGTGTAATTTAATTTACACTAGTGAAAGGCTATCTGTCCCATAGGATAGATTGGAGAATACTTGGTAACATCTTACAAGTATAACTTCACATGGGGACAAGATAGAAAGATGGAGTTAAGTATGCCTGAACTCAGAATATAAAAATGCATCTTTTAGTAAAGATGATTTTTATATTGTGTGTTTGACAATACTACTTTTAGATAGGGGGTATTTGCTTCCTTAGCCATCCTGTGTGCCTCTGCTGGGTTATGGATTGACTGTCTGGCTTTGGAGTGACAGGGACTGGGGATATGCATTATTTTCAGACAGCCACTGGGGGGGGGGGGGGGGGCTTGAGGTGTGTCCTGCCTTTCCCGGATGAGTCAGAGCTGGGAGGAATAGAGCTGGGCTGCATTTATTGTAGTATGAGGAGATTTCCTTGCATCTGAATGGGCCTGGTCTGCCTTGGACAATGCTCTCTACCTCCTGCCAGGAAGCTGGGCCAGAGAGGACAGAACTGGTTTGGACTGAGCACAGACACTCTCTGCCACAAGAGAACAAAGGGAAATGTGGTATAAATATTGGGGTCCAGACCCCAGGATTTTGAAAGTCTTTTGGACCAAGAAATCTGCCAAGAAGAAGAGCAGGAGAAGCTGTGAGGAGAAACTACCACTTTGCTGTGTGCTTTGCAGTGTTGGCCTGCAGTGGCTGCTTCTGTCTGGGCAAAGAAAGGACTAGACTAAACTTTCTGCAGCTTCATTTTTGAAGTTTCTCCAAGTGCTTGAGGTAGAGCTTGCCCCTGTTCAAGAAGTCACAGGAACAGCAAATACTTCAAGTTCATCAGCTACCAGCACTAAGAACTGTGGGTTTTTTGCTGTAACAGAAGAAAAAGCAACCTGACGTCATCAACGACGCTGCTGCCAGCTCCGTGTCCTGAAGGCAGCTCAGATGGCACTGCTGCAGTTTGCACTGCAACACTGGTCTCACAGAGGCCGCCGTTCAATGCCTCCACCAAGCCGCTGCTTGCACCGCCACCTGGGGGCACCGCACTTTGCACCGCTTTGCTGCCCTGGTATCCCCAGCGGCGCTGCTCCATGCTGACATCGACGTCACTGCTTGCACTGTGATTCAAGGGTCCCGCTCGTAAATTACACGACACACTGTCCCCATCCCTCACTGCAGCCTTGGCCTACCGAAGCCAGGGCCATCGACTTCAGTTCGTCAGCTGACAACAGCACTTCAGCAATGACGCTGCAGCTGCTTGCACCGTGATCTACCAGCACCTTGACTAGCACCGCATCACTTCGCACCGCAGCCCTGGTTTGACCGACACTGCTGGACGACCGCCACCGAGCCGATGCCTGCACAGCAACCTGAGGGCACCACGTGCCACACTGCTGCACTCCACACCAGCGCACCCTACGCCCGCTGATGCCAGCGCTCCCAACTTCAACCGCGAGGAGTTTGAACTGCAATGAGTGTTACTTCAAGGGCCTGATGATTCCTGCACTGAGTTCCAGAACCGACGCCTGCTGACGCCGGCTCTTCGGAGCTCAACGAGTGGTCACCAATACCCTACATTTACAAAGGTACTGTTTTGTGGGTCTTCCCGACACCGACAACGGCACACGACGCCGCGGTAGGCTAGAAGTGTTTGGATTTGTTGTTCACAATGCCGTGATAGCTCTGGAAGGAGCTATGAACTTCAAGGAACTGTAATTTAAGTACATTTTTGCTTATTGATATGTCTAAGAACTGTATGGTGGAGTTTTATCATTTTTGGTCTTGTATGCACAGATAAAATGTTGGTTATTTCTCAAAGACCGATGTGGTGTCCTTTTTTAGTGTTTTTACTGTATTACTGTTGGTTATATGCAAATGCTGCACATACTGCCTCTGAGATAGGCCTGACTGCTCGTGCCAAGCTACCAAGGGGGTGAGCAGCGGTTATTTCAGTAGTATATCCCCCTTATCCTGACTAGGAAGAAGGTTCTCTACTTGGACAGGGTACCAACCTGCCAACTATAGACCCCTATTTCTAACAGTCCCACTGAAAAGCTCCGGAGGTCTGACTTCCAGAGTTTGACCGGGAGTAGGCTTAAACCCATGCCGGTGAACCCTTACCAAATCTGGCCTGGTGAAGAGCATCGAGGGACGCCGCAAGAAAAAGCTCCGTAAAAGTTTCTAAGTCAGAACGTAGAAAAGGTTTAACCATGAGCTGGCCCGGATCTCCGGTTTGTCCCGCTGGAAAGCTCCGGAGGTCAGACTTCCAGACGTTTGACTGGAAGCTTGTGGCAAGGCAAGCCAGTGTACCCTCATTGAATCCAGACTGGGTGACAGCTTCAAGGGACCCCGGGAAGAAAAGCTCCAGAAAAGTTTTTAAGTCAGTAGGTTTAAACTTTGACTGAGACCTACCGCGAAGGGTAACAGCGCAAAGCTCCATCACGGTCGGCCTGAAACTTTGACTTTGTCCATGTCTAGTGCGACCAGATGTCCCAATAGGTGCTATAGGTTTCTAAGGGCTATATAGTGCTAAATCTTTAAAAATTCAAATCTCCAGTTCCCTACATTGGATGTTTTTCACTTTGGTGTCATTTTAAAGATACAAATATTTCCTATTTTTATAAATTGGTGCTGGATTTTTATTGTGTCTTGTGTCTTAGGGGCATATGTATCAACATCACCATTTGCGATTCTCAAATAGCGATTTTTAAAGAATCGCTATTTGAGAATTGCAAAACGGGATGTATTTAAAAAATTGCAAACTTTTTGTGATTTCTTAAAATTCCTTAATTGCGATTAGCAAATTGCGAAATCGCAATTAAGGAATACCTGCCCATTCAGTTCTATGGGCCAGGAGACCCATAGGAATGAATGGGAAGTAATTCTCAAATAGCGAATCGCAATTTGCTAATCGCAATTTGAGACTAATTTCAAAGGTGCAAGGGTGTCATGATGACACCCTGATGCACCCCTGAAATTAGCATGTGTGTGCATATGGCGCACATACATGCCCTAAGGGCATGTATGAGCGCCACGTGGCACTTTGTAAAATTCAAAAAAGTGCTTTTTGAAAGGAAATCGCAAATTACCACCAACTGGAAGTTGGTGGTAATTTGCGATTTCATAAGGATAATTCGCACAACTTGGGTGCTTTTTACATATCATTTAAGAAATCGCAATTTGCGATTTCTTAAATGCTTACGCAAAATTAAGAAATCGCTAAATTAGCAATTCCTTAATTTTGCGATGGGATTTGCCTCATACATCCCGATTACCGATTTTTTAATCGCAAACGCTGTTATTTTGCGAATCGTAGCGTTTGCGATTAAAAAATCGTTTGATACATATGCCCCTTAGTTATTTACTGAATTGGTGTTTTTAAATGCTTTACATACCTGTCTTTGTAGTTAAGCCTGCCTGTTCACAGCCAAGCTATCAAGGTTTGAGCATGGGAATACGTTTCTAAGACCTATTCTGAGCCCTATATTGTGTTAGTGATCTTTTTGCCAGTGTTACCGCTCCTAATAACCCACTATCCAACAGTTAGTAATTTCAATTCAAAGTCTTTTCGTGCTTAGCGTAAAGCTGAATAACTGGCTGCAACATTGACATAGGTGTTCCCATAATTCTGTGATGCATAGCTGGTGTATGTGAATGGCACTCAGTTTGCTTAGCTACCTCTGCATCAAGAGTAGGATAAATATCTAAGAAACTATAAGTATGTTGGGTATGACAACTTGCTCATTAAACAATCCGCAAAATGATTGATTGGCAAGAGGCTCACAGCTAAATATAGGTTAAAAGATTTTAAGTTGAGCAGAAGAGGCATGAAATCTATCTGGGGTGCCTGAAGAGGTACAGTTTTAGAGGGCTAAGCGTTGTTGCTAGATTTATTTTCTTTATCTATTGCGCCATTAGCTCAATACAAATCCACAATAACATGAACAGTCAGCATCAGATTTCCAGCTACCAGCAGAAAAGCTATTAGGAGAGAATAATTGTGAAGGCAAATGATGCCTTAATAGTTTCCCATTGTATACATGGACAACTCCCACAGACACAAGAGTCTTTGGAAGCAAACGTAGATGTGGGGGTTATATGATCAATTTTATCAAGAGGGTTTTCATGCACCTGGGTGTGGCTGTAGTGGGGAGCTTAAGGAAGGTACTCAGTTCTACGGCTTGAGAAAATGGAACAGACTGTCCTGCCTTACAAAAAAGTTGTATATCCACCTCCTGCACTATAACATTACGGCAACATTTATCTCCAAATTTCTCCCAACCTAAATCTATTAAAAGCAGGTTGTCTTGAAGAACTGAATGAGGAGCAATGTAGGCAAAGGCAGATAGCCCAGTATTACAGAAAATTGTCAAAAAAAGATCTATCACAAGTTTTATGGAGCAATATTCTGTGTTAATTTGTAGTACAATTTACAAGCCTGATATGTTTTTCCTTGCATAATAAGTTTATGGTCTGCATAACATTTATATTTACAGAATTAGATAACATAATGTTACCCGTGAGGATCTCTCTAAATCCTTAATCTGAGGAATCATGGGTAAATGCAAACTAGAGTACCATAAAAGGACTAACAATCAGGTGAGGATATTCAACACAAAGATCGAATTCGGGCTGCTTACAATAAACCATGTTTCCTTCTCATTAGCAGCAAAGTACGAGTTACTTACCTTCGGTAACGATGTATGTGGTAGAAACGATGTCTAGCCACAGATTCCTTAACTTAGAATATCCCCAGGCGTCAGACTGGATCCGGAATTATTTTTGCAGCAGTGTTAGACCTGGCACCTTGGCGTGGGTCTCCCTTCCATTTTTGCTGTTACCTCATGTGTGTTTTTGCTGGTGTTAGATGCTTTGGGCACTGTGCCACTGCTGTCCAGTGCCACAGTTCAGGTGCTCCCTATTGTAAATTGATGTATGAATTAGTGATTCCATGATTGGTTGGTTTGGTTTACCTGTCAGACCCTAGTACAGTGCACCAGGAGTACCCAGGGCTAGTAATTCAAACACTGCTGGTGGGCTTGCAGCACTGGTTGTGCCACCCACAGAAGCAGCCTGTAAAAGTGTGTCTAAGGCCTGCCATTGCAGAGCCTGCGTGCAGTCTGGTACTGTCATGCTGACTGGGCAAGTGCACCCACTTGCCAGTCCCTAAACCTTCCCTTTTCTTCATATCACCACATCCCTATGGTAGGCCCAAGGGCAGGGTGCATTGTAAGTATAAGGTAGGACATGCCCTGGTGTGTGGCATGTCCTAATAGTGAATTACAGCCATTTTCGTTTTCACTATTGCAAGGCCTCTGTTCTCCATAGGCCAGAATGGGCAGTTTGATTATTACATCTTATAATCCTAACAGACTCAGGGAACATGGTATAAATTCGAATTTAGTATGCCTGAACTCAGAATGATAAAATAAATCTTTTAGTGAAGTTGGTTTTAACATTCTGTGTGTGAAATTACCACCAGGTAGGTATTTTCTTATCTAACCATTCAAACCTGCCTCTGCTAGGTTGTGTATTCCTTGTCTGGAGTTTGAGTGACAGGGCTGGGGGACTCCAGGAGACAGGGTGAGTCATCCCAGTGGTGAATAGAGAGATCTGCATCTAGAAGGGAGGGAGGAGTTGCACCTGGGACATGAATAGGGCTGTGCCTTCCCTCCACAATGCTGGCTCCACCTCCTGTGGTGCGTCTGATGTCTCTGCCCTGCTCTCTGAAAGGAAAGAAGGAGTCATGTAAACAAAGTGCTCTAGGACTGACCAGAACTGGTTTGGACTAGGCAAAGGCCTCTCTATCTTCAGAGAACAAAGAGAAACTTGGTATAAATATTGTGACCCAAACCCAAAAACTTTAGATCACTTTGGGAACAAGAAGAAACCTTTGCTGAGGAGTGGAACCAGAGAGACTGAGGAGAGACTATCCCTGAACCTCGGGGATTGGCCTGCAGTGGTTGCTTGACTGCCAAAGAAAGGAGAAAGGACTTTGTGTGCACTTTATTCAACTTGTAAAGGATCTCCAAGGGCTCGAGAGAAGAGCTCGCCTCCTGTCTCAGGGACAACAGACTTCAACCACCAGCTCCCTAAGAGTTCTTTGAAAGTGCCTATAGCTGTATTTGGGCCTTCTGAGGGACTGTGTGTCACAAGGAGCTGGAAGAGCGAAAAGAAGAAGCGAGTCGCCATCGCAGCCGCTGCCATCGCATCCCGGAACAAGGGTGTCGCCGCTGTAGCTGTCGCTTTGCACCGCAGAAGCACATCACATCCACGGAGAAGCGTGCCGCCGTCGGAGCCGCTGTCGTCACATCACTGAACAAGGGTGTCGCCGCTGCAGCTGTCGCATCGAGCGGAAGCGTCTCGCATCATCGGAGGAGAGTGTCGCCGCCAAAGCCGCTGTCGTCGCATCACGGACCAAGGGTGTCGCCGCTGCAGCTGACGCATCGAGTCGAGACTTCTCGCAACATGGGAGAAGCGTGCCGCATCAAGAAGAAGACAACATCTTTATTTCTTTGCACCAAAATTTCATCGCATCACCATCCTTGCAGCACTTTCGTTGCCCTGCGTGTCACATCTTAAAGTACATTGACTCAAAGTGTGCATTTAAGATCTAAAGAGAACTAAGCCAATTCTACCATTTTTAAGTAACAGTATTGTGGATTTTTGTCGTTTATGTTCTTGTGTTAAATCTATATAAAGAATACTTATTTTTAATATACAACTGTGTGGTGTCCATCTGTAGTGTTGTCACTGGATTACTGAATGTGTTCACAAATGCTTTACACACTGCCTCTGAGATAAGCATGTCTGCTCGTGCCAAGCTACCAAGGGGCTGAGCTGGGGTTATTTTAGGAGTGTACCCCCCTACCCTGACTAGAGGCAAGGGTCCCTATGTGTCACAAGTACCTACCTGTGCCAACTAGAGACCCCCAAATCTAACAAGCTAGCACATCTGCGCACCGGGGGATGGCGCCACACAACCCCGCCCTGACGTCATCCACGTACGTGAAGTCTGAGAGTTCATATAAGTCCCTCCCGGCACGCTGACGTCAGTTTTCTTCGGAGAAACATTTCCGCGACACAACGCGGAGCCCACAACAAAAAAACTGTGAAAGTATGGGAACAGTGTGCAAGGGTTGAAAATGAATAAATAAGGAGGATGGTGCAAGACACCATCGTAAAAGACAGAATTAGACACTGCCTACATATAAGTGAAAACGCTGTGAGAAAGAACCCACGCAAGCTAAGCGAAGACCCTTCCCAAGGGCCTAAAGGGAAGAATATCTCAACAGACAGAAATAGACTGTTATTACCATGCAGAACAACAGACAGAAATAGACTGTCAGTTTCATGTAGAACTGTGTCGTCTAGCAAGAATGGAGCACAGAGAGAACAACAGTCCACCACAGAAAGGTATGAAAAGACTTGCACTGCCCCTATAGTAATGGAGGTCTGAAACAGAGGTCAACAGATCCCCAAAGAAGAGGACTGTAGAGGAGACCAGAACCCTGAGCCAATAGAGAAGGCGGGAGGGAGGGAAGGCAGCAGGAGAAGACAAGAAAATGAAGATGAATCTCCTAGTGAAGGTTAATCAAAAGGCATCATTTTACAGGTAAGAAACCCTTGAGAGGGAGTCAGCTGTATTATGGTAACAGAAACCCCTGAGAGGGAGGCAGCTGTATTATGGCAAATCTCAAAGGGATGCAACAATGTGAGCACCCATGAGAGAAAAACCAATGCCAACTGTAAAAGGGGGCCAGCAGAGAACCCCACTTGGCAAGGTCCTCGCAGAACGGGGAGGCTAGGTGAGCGTTAAGGAATCTGCGGCTAGACAACGTCTCTACCAGATACATCATTACCGAAGGTAAGTAACTCGTACACCTGATAGAGACATCTAGCCGCAGATTCCTTAACTCAGAATAGATACCACAGCCATACCCCAAAGGGGAGGTGGGTCTGCTACAGAACAACAGAAAGCACCAAGCATTTGAGCCGGCAACAGAGTGACGGACAATGGGGAAGGCTGTGGCGAAACAGCCAGACAGCAACCCAAATAGCTCGGAAGAGCAAAAGATAACGAGATGCAAGACATCCCAAAAATGCCATAATGGTGCTACACCATATCTGTATAAGCATGAGAGGTAGAATTGGCACCAGCCATATACCAGAACAAAAGAAAGAGAGAGGAAGAAGGACCACTCTCAGCATAATGGCGCACTATGTGAACATCGACCAAAGGTTGAGAAGAAACATGAAGAGATGCAACCACAGCCTACCAGGCTAACCCACGGAAGGAAGGCTGGAGAGGCTACAGCCAAGAACCAAAGGTCCAGAGATAGAAATTAGCAATGTTTTTAGAATTGCAGGTGGAGACAAGAAACATGCCAAGTGCACACCCAGTCCCAAAAGGGGGATCAGGGGCGAACAGTAACAATCTTAAGCGCAGAAACATGCCCAGAGCAAACAGCTACAGAGACCATAAGGTGGCGTAGCTAAAATAAGCATAAGCTGCTCGACCAGGTAGCGGTAAGACCAAGGTGAGAACCAACACACGAAATACAGATATGCAGGGTGGAAATTTAGGATGACTGACATTAGAAGAGCCGCCCCGCATGCCCAGCTGATACAATATAGCACAGCTGAAGGAAGGTGCAGCAAAGGCACCAAAGTACTAAGGCGTAGAAACGGAGGAATAAGCGCAGAATTTCAGACCACACCCTCCGACTGGAAGGAAAGTAACCCTTGTCCAGAAGAGAGAATCTTTCAGTAACTGAACACAAAGAAGGGAGCAGTGTAAAACCGGAGAACCACCCCAGTAAGTGGAACGCAAAAAGGGCCTTATTGGTAATGCCGGATGCATCACTAGAAAGGTCCCTGAAACATGGAGACTTCGGACCAGCCCTTGCAGCCTCGAAGAGAGGTGAAGAGTTAGGAAGAAGAGTACCCATGGAACTTGTATATATATCTAATTACAGATATATATAGCAAAACGGGTAAACTAGCCACGGCTATGCAACATGGTTGTAGAGAAACACACCTGGTGCCGTAATGGCAGACAGAAGCTGCCTTTAAAGCGTGATAAACACCCCGAAAACCTCAGAAAGAGGAGAATGAAGCAAATAAGCAAGATGACCAATGACGTATAGAAGATGACACCAAGGCACAACATTGAGCACCGTACAACGGCAAATAAGAGCACCAGAGGACGCCTAGAGGCCAAAGGCACTCTTAGGCGCAGTTGACATAAACAGAGCTATATAATAGCAAACAAGTATCCCACACGGAGTATGCACACCCCAACAACGGGGAACACGTTTAGTAGGGCAAGCCACAGTCAGAGGAACAATCTGTGGAATACTGCCACAGTGGATTAACCGCCAGTTTAAAACGCATAATGCATCCAAAGGATGGGAAACGAAAGGGAAATCACCTCCGACCATACGAAAGGAAGACCTGAGGCTTACTATCAGCTTAAAACACATAACGCATCAAAAGGATTCTAAATGAAAAGGTACCACCCCAGAACAAACGCCTGAGGAACACAGGCCTAAGGGGGAGGGGGGGGGCAAAAGTCCACACGGAAGGTGCTGAACAGCCGAGTCGGCGTGTGCATCAAACAATAAAAACCCATCAAAAGGTAAATCTACAAGACTCTCCCAGGTATTTTCCGGGAAGAATCTATCCCGTAACCAAGCATGGCGCCGCAAGGCGACTGAACCAGCCATCCCCTGGCCTAAGGAATCAGCAGTATCCAAGGTGGAGCGGATTGTAAACTCAGCAAGGTCACGGCCATCCCGGAGAAGATGAAGTAGGTCAACACGAGCGCCTTCAGTGCTGGTGGAGAGCAAAGACTCTGCAGAGTTTCACAGGGCAGCGGTAGCCCGAGCCAGGACACACACTGTATTTAGTGACCGTAGTGCAGCACTAGTGGAGGCAAAGATGTTCTGACCCCATGACTCAAGCCATCTGGACTCTGGGAGGGAGGAAGCAATAGTCGGGGCAAGGAAGGGAAGGCAGTTTGCAAAACAAACCCCTGCACGTCGGGATGCACAAATAAGCAGACCGGATCATGTGGAGCAGGACGGTGGCGGTGCAAGACCAAACGAGTCACCGGGTCACCGGAAGCTGGCAGAACTCAGGTACCCAAAAGGGCATCATAAAGAGAAACTTCAAAGGGCAGAAGCGGCTCCACATTCCCTGACCCACGGTGAAGGACATCAAGTAAAGGGTCCACAGACAAGGGCACCAAAGGGGTTTGCATGTTCAAAACCTGAGTGGCCAAAGAGACCACTCTGAGAAAAGCTGCACCAGCCTCGGTAGCCCTCCGAGGAGGGGATAGTAGCTCATCGGTAGGTGAGGGCTGTAAGCTAACCCTCCCAAGACAGTGAGGGTGCTTCCAATGCCCAACTGAGGGGAGCCCCATTGACGAATGGGGTCCTGATGAGGCTCTTGAGGAGGCGAGGAGCCTGCCAGATGCGGGTGCTCTTGAGGAGGTGGGGATCCTGTCAGATCCACATACTCTAAGGGAGGCACAGACAAGGACACATCCGGCGTGGCGGGGCGTGAGGGTGATGCCAAACTCTCTCCGGATGCTTCCGGAGAAGAGTCAACAACCCGGCGTCGATGAGGTGGCAAAACTACTTTAGTAGGCGCCGATCGAGCTTCGCCCGGTGCCGACTCGACTATATCCGGCTTCGAGTCAGCTCCGTCTGGCGCCAAATCCATGATAAGCTCCCCTACCTAAGAAGGAGAAGGCGCCGGAGCCAGGGATGCAAGCCTCCGGAAAGGAGCGGAGGCAGTGCCGGGGAGGCGTCCGGCACCAACCCCAGCTCTGGAAAGGCGGCCGTCTGCCCAGAAGGCCGACCGGCGAATCCGTCGGGGACCCCAAAGGTAGCGGAGGCCCCGAGGACGCCCCAGGGACGGGAGAGGACCCGAGGGAGGCCTGCAAAGCCGTGGCATAAGCCTCCATTTGGGCCTGAGTCACCCCGCACCCGGATAGGGCGGATAGAGGGGGAAGGACTGTTGGGGGCGCATGTCCAGAATGTTCTGGGAACCAGTGCCCCTGACAACAGATTAAAGTGAGGTCGAGGACCTGGGCGACATGCGCCACAACTTACCAAGAAGTGGTGAACGACGGCCCCGGGCCCCAGAGGGCGATCGATGGCGGAACTGCGTTGAAGATGCCGTGGGACGAGACGACTCCGACCGGGACAGCCGTGCTGAAAGAAGCTTCATCCGGCGCTCCCGCCGGGACTTCAGTTGGAGGTGTTGGCAGGCGTCGCAGTCCGTGGAGTCATGTTGCTCGCCCAGAGACCACATACAGATAAGATGCAGGTCCGTCGCGGACATTTGCCGCGACAGGAAGTACAGGATTTAAAGCCCGAGGGCATTGCACACTGTTCCAGAGATGAAGCGTCGAAAAAGGGGCCTGAAAACAGGCCAGAGGAACCACTCACTCCGGATCCGCGTTGCAGGCAGAAAAGAAGGAAACTGACGTCAGCGCGCCGGGAGGGACTTATATGACCTCGCTGACGTCACGTACGTGGACAATGACAGGGCTGAGTTGTGTGGCAGAGGTGCTGCTGCAAATCAAATTCCGGATCCAGTCTGATGCCTGGGGATATTCTAAGTTAAGGAATCTGCGGCTAGATGTCTCTATCAGATGACAAGGATTTCCTTTGAGCAACAGAATTCAAAGATGTAAGAAACACACTATTTAACTATTTGACGAAGCTAAAGCTTTGCAAATCAAGAGAGCATTACCACACATAATAATTGTGTTGTCCCTATAATAAATTAAGTAAGACTTTGAAAGATAAAAATGTGGGACAGAAAGTCTATAAAATAGAAATACATTGAAATAGTGTTATATGCCACGTCCTTAATTTATACTTCTACAGAATGTCATAACACGTCTTAGACCAATCTCTGTTGTCCTTTCAGGTCAATATACAAAATACTTTAGTTGCCTAACAATGAAGACTTTGCTTTACTGGAGGGCTTCAAACCAGGACATGGCTGCTGGCCTAGAAGGAAAGGAGAGGACATGTTTGTGTATATGAGGGGTAGACGACACATGTAGATGGAGGCCACTATTTCTTATTTATTAAGTTGCTTTATAGAATATTGGTTTGTTTTCTTACTACCACTTTGCAGTAACTGTAAATTCTGAGTGCAATAATCTTTACTGGAGCCTCAAGCTAAAGCTAGTAGTAGGCCAGAATAGAAAAGAAAGTTAATTGGGTGGTGGATAGTGAGGCATTATTAGTATCTTACTTGTGGGTCCCTTGTACATTTCATGCAGGTTCGGAGTGGTCCAGATCTGGAATGTGTGAGTGACAAAGACCCCCATTTAATTGGTATGTCTTCAGAGATATCTGAAGGTAGGTTGGTTCCTCAGGGGGGAAAGAAAAGAATTTGAGAGTTATTGCCACCATACTGTTAATTTTTCACCCTTGTGCTTCTTTCCATTGGATATGCTTGGAAGGACACTCTTACATTTCCTGACCTGAATTTGCAAATAGGGATGCTTCAGCTGGTGTTGTAGAGTTTTCTCTTAGACACTTTAAAGACAGTACACATTATTACGAATATATTTACCCACTCCAATAGGGAGCGATTGGAGCTCTTTAAAGGTCAGAGTAACTGACCTTGAAGGACTCAAACAGAATCTTGCAGTTTGATCCTCTATGCTCTGAAGCTTCAGACTTTTTTCCTATGTTCATCAGCATAGGTTAAATTGCAATGATCTAGTTGAGGCATGACCCTGACCATTGGAATTTAATGAGGTGGCTTACCGATGTGAGCAGGAATACCGTTCTTAGAATTATGACTTGCTAATTGGTATTTCTTATGATATGATATTATAAATGAACGACAGCACTGTATCAAACCAGAAAAAGAATGTGGTTTTCTGTTTTGCTGAGGTAATCAATTCCTGTTCTTGTGGCCACATGAAAAAAAATACTCTCTGAATGGGATCACAGATTATTAGCATCTACTTTAATGGGATCTTCAGGTGCAGAGTACTCTATGTTGTCCAAAGGTATGTATTTAATTAATAAGTACACATCCTCTAATGTAACCATGAATGCATTATGGCAAGATACCATAATGAGGAGTCACCTGATGAGCTGTGGCTCTCTTAAATGTGCTCTCTTTTTCCTTCCTGAAAATGATTCAATAGAAAGAATTTTCACAATAAAACAGTTTGATTTTAGCATTATTTTTAGTATAAAGAGATTTGCTGAGGTAGAACAAACAGATTCCTTTGGGAGATCTATCTTGGTGTGACTTGGTGGGATACTACTGGAGGTCCCACCACAATTATATTGCATATTTTGCATGAAACTTAATATATATTGGAATTTTTAATCTGGATGGAATATTTTCCCTTGAAACTGTGTGATAACCAGGGCAGGGAAGAAACTGCCATGCAACCAGCAATCAAAATTTCTGGTGGCTGAGGCCCACAATACAAGAGTTACCTCTAACCAAAGAGTCATTTATTATTACAAATATCCTGAAGAATTAATGTGTTTGTGCTTGGAGTCAGCAACTAGGGGTCCTCATGGGCTGACGAATGGTTCACACCCAGAGGCATTATGATTTTGCTTATATAACTCCGCCCCAGACAATACTTTGAAGCAAGGCAATCAAGTGGGCTCTTTTCAAAGCATGTCCATTCATCTGCCTTAGTGGGGTGTATAAAGCTCAGTTCTTAAACTTCTAAAGAAAGTGCAGCTTTTCCTGCGTACTCGATAATTGCTGGTCTGGAAAATGCACTAATGTTTCCTTCATCCCACTAACGAAAG
The DNA here is from genome assembly GCF_964204655.1 of Triturus cristatus. NCBI lineage: Eukaryota > Metazoa > Chordata > Amphibia > Caudata > Salamandridae > Triturus > Triturus cristatus. The sequence continues at coordinate 803,160,808 of NC_140592.1, read as the reverse complement.
TGCCAGGAAATATTCAGCAGAAGGATTGACTCAGCTCTTACGCAGCAATAGACTCTCCCAAAGGAAAGTATGAGTAGATTATGTTTTTCTTTCTGACTTCTCTTTTAGGGAGGTGGGTATAATGTACTTGTGTGATTCATCACCACTAGAGGAAACGATAAGGAATAAACGTTTCCCTCGATTTGAGGAACTGATCAATCGAAGAAAAGACTTAGGGCCTAAATACAAGTTTGGTGGTCCATGGGACTGCCAAACTTGTGGTGGAGGGGCAGTCCGACTGCCATATACGAGGACGGCAGTCAGACCTCCAGAGAACCGCTGCAACCACCAGGGATTTGCGATCCCTCGCTGTGGCGCGGCTGTCTTGAGGGCGCAATATACTTGGTGGTGCCACTGCAGCACTGCTAACCATGTTACGAGTTTCCTCACCGCCAGCTGTCTCATGGCAGTTCTCATGCTATGAAACTGCTGGCGGTGAGGAAATAAAGGGGCCCCTCTTGCCCTTATGGATGGGTGTGCATGCAGGGGGGCACATGTTGTGCTCCCCTGTTCCTGCACAGCATGGACTGCACAGTCCATGCAGTGAAGGAACATGCATTGGCGGTCCTGCAGCGGTGCAGTTCTAAGTCCTTTGTACTGCACCGCAACAGGCCAGCAACGCCGCACGCCAGACCACAAAATTACTCATAATCTGGCGGGCGGCGGTCCTGTTTGGTGGTGTGGCAGCGGGGCGGTGGCGTGGTGGCCTGCTCCCACACCACCAAACCCATAATTGGGCCCTTAATCTCCTGGGGGAGTCAACTTTATAACTTCCAGCTAAATTGTTTAACAGTAGACCTAGCTTTCCAGCTCAATTACATGTTAGACATTAGTAGGAAGAAACCATGGATTTTGCAGCAGGAGCACAGCTGGACGTGCAATTTCTCCATGCTTCTTACCCTAGTAATTACCAGCGCAAAAACAGATGGAGGGTTAATTTGAACGAGAGAGCTATGGCTATATGTCTAATGCAACAAACCAAGAGTCATAAACACAAGAAAACAATAAGCATATTGATAAAATAATGATAATAATATTTGTGTAATAGCCAAGACCACTTTAGCATAATAAGTACTCCATGAAATAATTGAGGTCACTATCATCCTGTGAGATTGAAAAAAGTGCCCATAACTCAGTCCAATACACTCCAGAAAAACAAAAAAAGCATGAAGAGGTACAGGAGCTGATGGAATGCCTACCATATCCAAGTAATTATGTACCTAGTTACAAAAAGCAAGTTACAGATAGTTGTAAGCCATTTTAACACTTCGAAGAGTAAAACTAAGGGGCATATCTACAAGGCGGCGATTTAAAATTATCGCCGTTTTTGGCCGAAAAGCAGCGATAATTTTATCGCTATATTAGCAAGGTCACGCTATCGCGTGAAACCTTGCCTTAGCGCCTAAATTCCTAACGCCCATCTTTGCATCTCTAATGAGATGCAAAGTGGTCGTTCCTCCCCAGGATAACAGGAGAAATGTCGCTAAGCGACATTTCTCCTATAATCAAGCCTCACGCAAAGCAGCATAGCGACAAGAAAAGTAGCGATAACCTCTGTTATCGCTACTTTCCTTACGCCTGCTTTGAAACTGACTTAGCCATGATATCCTATGGAAGGTGGATATCATGGCTAAGTATGTGAGGCCCTATCAGCAAGCTATCGCCAAACTTCGTGGGATTATCGCTGGGTTTCCAGCGATAATCTCACGTTTGGCATTTAGCGCTAGGATTTTTATCGCTTTTGAGATAAGCGTTGCTAATAGCATGCTATCTCAGCGATGAAAATCCACACTAGCCGGCGATAAGTATCCTAGCGCTAAGTGGGCTTAGCGATAATTATCGCCGGTTGTTGCTGATATGCCCCTATATGACTTGTTAAAAACTGGAAAACAAGGTAGAATTTCAACCTCAATGTTAACTTCAAAACAGTGACTGCAGCTATTTAGACAAAGGCAAACCATGTAGTCTAGACTTATTTCACAAGGATTTTCTCTCAGGATCAAGTAAGTGTTTGAGCTTCCCAGAAGTATACCAGACTTCTTATACCAGATTCCCACATATTTACACAGAAGTAATTCTGGTGATGTCTCAGGTATCTTCCTCAAGCACTTGAGCAAGCCTTTGCTAATACCATTTGCAACGCTTTATCAATCATACCAGCTCAGTCTTTTGAGGCGCTCCTCCTCCACATCCCAATATTTAAAGACCCTGATTGGTCATATTACACTAAAGGATGGGATCCTGAAGGAATGCTAAATATCTCCCAAATACAAGTCCAGACATCTGGGGTGATTTTGTTGGCAAAAGAGGCAAGACAATGCATTGGCAAGGTCTACAGACGCGTCCTTTTGTACGATGTGGATCAGTACACATGAGATCTGAACAAAGAGACACTATAGAAAAGGAGATATGATATCCCTCACAAAATCACTGTAACAATCCTAGGTGCAATACACGGCAACCATATTTAAAGATGTTTGGCCAGCGGGTGTGAGGTAACCGAAATTTCAGGGGAAAATAATGTAAAAAAAATGTTGGTTGAAAATAAACACTTTTAGAAATCCTAAAACTACTCCACTATGGGCCTTCCTTTCTATTTTATTGGGACATCTGTATTTTATTATGTGCATTTATTTTATATAGCTCACATGAGCTAGTGAAATCAAGCTTCAAAGCTCATACAAAAATGAAAACATGGCATTAAATATAGATTTGGAAACACTGCGACGTAGTAGGTCAATTAGGTACGTCAATCACAGTTTTAATCACCATTTCCTCCCAAAGGTGAAATCCATGTCAGGTTTTATGACTATCTAATTTACATACTGTAATGCTAAACTGTATTAATTTACATTATCAATGATTATCATAAAACTCTGTCATGTATCCTGCCACGTGGCTGTCCCTGTATTGGAGTCATGCATGCACTTTGAATTGTAGATAAAGGAATGCAAATATGATTTCATAAACAGTACTTTCGTTTTACTTTCTTTTTTCAAATACATTCTTTTTTCTCTTTTTCACGTGCGCCCAATTCTTGAATGTCTTTGCTGGGAGGGTTTGTCAGTAATTTGCTCTACAGGAAACCTTCACTCAACATTTCTTTCTGCTACCGGTAAAACAATGGCGAGTGAAAAGGTCATTACCTTTCAACATGAATTTACATTATACTATTAAAGAACACTTATACAACTAAAAACACGTCAAACACTATATGCGTGTGAGTATATTTTAACTTGCAGTAGCAAGAATTCATATATTTGTGCAAAACGGTAAAGTGTTTCTTCTCACACTTGTCACAAAACGATACAGAGCGAAACCTCCTTGTAGAATTTAAAAAGTAGACAACATCTTTTAAAACTATCAGTTTGCTGGCGTTTTGGGAAAAGCATTCTGTAAAACCACTGGAGAATATTTACATGAATATATTTGCATTTTCATTAAGCAATAAAAGATGTTTGCGATCTTTATGTGGGTTTGCCCCTCGAGACATATAGTACTGAGTTGGGATTCGGTTGCAAAAGTTGTTTATACCAAAATGGATTCCCCGCTGGCTACCTCTCAGGTTACCTTGCTCCTGCTGAGTTTGTATTTTGAGAATACACATATCAACCAGAAATATTTTGGAATACAGCTGCTAATGTTCATGTCACACAGCTTTAGTCTCATTCTGTCAGGGCTATGAATAGTTTGTGAAAAATTCGGAATCTTTAATAAGTCAGTTTTTAAGTAATATATTCAACAACCGCCTGGCATTGATGTGTCTGACTTCCACATCGCTTTTTCAGAATTAAAGATGTGTTGTAAAAATATTGCACCCGCAGAACCTCACCAGTTCTTCACAAGATCAAGGCCAAACAAGCTTGGCTTTAGTAGATGACATGCATGCAGTGACATGTATGTGCACACTCATATGTATATCACACATAGTTGCACATATGCAGTTCCAGCTATACACATAGAGATCCACAAGCAGACACAAACCAACACCGCACCGATCAGAAGACATATTGGCGCACATCTATAAGTATCTATGCACACAAATCCATAGAAAGAGGTAACATGTACAAAAACGAGGAGACATTAAGACACCCAAGTGCACAGATCAAATGGCCTGCAGGTACCTTAGTACACAATCAGAGATAACTCTTCAAACAGACCAACAGTCACACATTTACTCAGGCCAACAACCATTCAGAAACCCATCGTATAGGCCAACAGACTTACAACCATTCATTAATAAAAAAAACACAGATGGGCTCCCACACACACAGTCTAAATGCATTTATGCACACGGGTGTACATGCAGCAAGGTGCAAAGAGGTACATGTAAACATGCTTTCAAAATCCCATACAGTAACTGCCAACACATAGACAGACACATATAAACAAGAGAGAAATGGATAATGGACGCTTCATCCCTGAATGCTTGATTTTTGCTTGAGAAACTGAGGACTCATCAGTCTGGAAATTGCATTTGATGTGGGAAAAGTGGCAGTGTGTCGACACCCATTGAATCCTTGGCCACTCCTGGGTGAAAGCACTTCAGGTGGGTGTTGGGAAACCTGCACTTCATATTCCCCTCTAATTGACACACAATTTTTATTATTTACTTGATAATACACAGTACATAGAATCCCAGCCCATCCATATATATATATATAATATATATATATATATATATATATATATATATATATATATATATATATATATATATATATATATATATATATATATATATATATATATATATATATATATATATATAGGTGGAACCACATCTCCGCATCCATGTGACTACCCAAACCTTGACCCCAATTTAGGAAAGAGCTTCAGAGGTGCAGCTCACGTCCACTCACTCTTTGCCTTTGACCATGTACAGCACTACAGTGCCTATACATGTACTATTTAGATACATGTAACTGCAACTAACCACTGCATTACTCTGTTTCTCCAGAGCCAACATAGGCTACATAGAGGGTTATTAAATTGCTTGATTTCCGCTGAACAACATTTATACAATCCTGAGCCCCCCTTTCACTATTCATTGTTAAACGACTATTCAGTAGTACTAAGGGTCAAAGCGGCTACGAGCCCACTATCTTGTGGTTAAAAAGAGCCTCTTCTGAAAAAAGGGGGAAGGAGATAGCTTGATTGCTGTATGTATGCAAGTGATATAAAATGGGTTCCTTCGAGCTTGACACTGCTATCCCTGTCTTTTTCCTACCACCTTGGAGTCCCTAAAATGTATCAATGAGTTTCAAGATGCTTTAATGCTTTATTTTCATGCTTCTGGGAGAGATATCAGCATGTCAAGTTTGGTTGCATTAAACCAGCATCCTTAAGGCCTCACACTCCAAATGGTCACTCCAGAATGAATCATTGACATGACACCGATTTCAGTGTTAACAAAGTAGCTCTCTTATTTAAGGTGAAAGTGGCTGATAGAGATATATTTGAAAAGGGGATGCTAGCTTGGGATACCATTTTCTGTGGTTCAACGTCCATTCATTTATTTCAGGGGAGACTTTAGTGTCTCATTTTTAAGTATGGGATACCTTCAGACATGTTTAAGGCTAGCACTTCACTATGGGCCCCCCTCTTGACCAATGCCCTAAATGTAGCCTTAGTGACTGGCCCGCCCAAAGGTTATTCCCATGTCATCATTGTCCCAATATTTAACAAGCATTGGCATAGCCAATAGGTCTCGCCTTTGGGACCTTGCAAGTGTTTAGCCGGAGCTATTGGCTTTGCCAATGTCTTTAAGCCATGGTGTAGAGCAGTGTGCCTGCTGTGCAGCATGTTGGAAAGTTATGATAGAAAAGTGTTATAAGCATTTTTGTTACCTTATGTATAACCAGGAAGGCATTATGTACAACTGAACCACCCTATTAAACAAGCATTAGAAATGCAATAGGTTTTGCATTTGCTTGAGTTAGAGCTATTGGCGCTGTAAATGACAATTTTTTTACCTATGTGTTATGTATGTGGTGTGTAATGGAATTATGTGGGTTGGATAGGAATTATTAGTTGGGCAATTGTGTGGTGTAGAATCTGGTAGTGTGAAGTGGATTTGTGTAGTGGAATTATGTGGCATAGTATGCAGTGGAAATATGTTGATAGTAATTGTGTAGTATTGAGTGTACTGGAAATATGTGGAGTGGGATTGTGTGTTATATAGTGTAATTATGTGGATTGGCATTTTGTGCTGTGGAGTGGTATGTGGTGTAGTTTAATTATGTGGTGCACTGTTGAATTTTGTGGCATGCTGTGGAATTTTGTGGTGTGGATTGGATTTATGTGGTGTGTTTTGTAATTGTGTTGTTGAGTTGCATTGTGTGGTTTGGTGCAAATGTTTGTGGTGTGGATTGGATGTATGTGGTGTATTGTGTAATTGTGTTGTTGAGTTGCATTATGTGGTTTGGTGACACATTTTGTGGTGAGGATTGGAAATGTGTGGAGTTGAATTGTGTGGTGTGGAATTGTGTGGATAATCAACATTATCTTGTCAAAAGCAGCATACCACAGAAGCAACCAGCTTTTGGCAAAGTGCAGGACCTAGTAACAAGTCTCGCTCACCCCGCTGCCTCGACCTATTATTACTCATGAGAGAGTGTGAAAGAGAGAGAAAGAGAGAGTGACAGAGAGAGAGTGAAAGAGGGAGTGAAAGAGAGAGTGAAAGAGAGAGTGAAAGAGAGAGTGAAAGAGAAAGAGAGTGAAAGAGAGTGGAAGAGAGAGAAAGAGAGTGAAAGAGAGTGAAAGAGAGAGTGAAAGAGAGTGAAAGAGAGAGTGAAAGAGAGAGAGAGAAAGAGAGTGAAAGAGAGAGTGAAAGAGAGAGAAAGATAGAGAAAGAGAGAGAGAGTGAAAGAGAGAAAGAGAGTGAAAGAGAGAGTGAAAGAGAAAGAGAGTGAAAGAGAGAGAGAGTGAAAGAGAGAGTGAAAGAGAGAGAGAAAGAAAGAGAGTGAAAGAGAGAAAAAGAGAGAGAGAAATAGAGAAAGAGAGAGAGAGACTGAAAGAGAAAGTGAAAGAGAGAGTGAAAGAGAGAGTGAAAGAGAGAGAAAGAGAGAGAGAGAGAGAGAGTGAAAGAGAGAGTGAAAGAGAGAGTGAAAGAGAGGGAAAGAGAGAGAAAGAGAGAAAAAGAGAGAACAAAGAGAAAAAGAGTCTTTACACATTGCCTCTGTGATTATCCTGATTGCTCCTCCAAGCTACCAAGGTGGTGAGCAGGGGTTATCTTGGGTGTGTAACTCCCTTACTCTAACTAGAGTGGTTGTGACTGCATGGCTTAGGTGCATACCCTAGCCAAACAGAAACCCCATTTCTAACACCAAGCTACAGAGGGGCGCATGAAGCAGTTTGCAGTAATGCCATGCCACAAGCAGTGCCATTCTCATCTAGCTCCAGTGCTTCTGTGTAAAGTGGTTTTAATCACTTATTAACGCCACAAGCGCTGTTTATAACGCCATTCGCCACCTTTCTAGCCCGCTCACCTAACCCATGCAGCTACCCCCCCAACACTCAACTCCCACTAGCCCCAATACTTCACCAGAGTGATGGAGATATTCAGTGGGTGATTCAGGAGGGTTGTGGGAGGCACTATGGTGACTGTCGAGATGCCCGTCGCTGTTATGCTAGGGAGACTGCCTTCTGGACATAAAAAGGGGGCCCCTGCTTCCGAATTGTGTTCACCAGCGATAACGAGGGAGCTAAATACACTTCCGCCCAAGCCAGGGCACTATCGAACAAAGACCGACCCTGAGTGTACGCCCAGAGGCGGAGGGGAGCAGCTGGCCAGTAGTGTTTGCCCGCATGGTGGTTAGGGGTGGAAGTTGTGAACGTTTCACAACACAATGTGCCTCGCACTGACCAGCAGAAACTGCAGACCAAGGCGAAAATTACATGTATAAGTGTTTGCGTGGATGTGGCATCATCGTTGTGCCAGCGACGGGCAGTGCTGCGCACATCATACTTCCTGGTGACAGTTCAGGGTGTCAACTTGAGGCAGGAAGGGGTGGCGCCTCTGAACACTGCTCCGGGCAGTGAAACCTGGCCTGCTTCACCTGGCCCAGCAGCTGTCTCGGGTTACAGTACCCGGAGGAGGCGCCCTGTGGTCTTGTTCAAAGTTGGGACATCAGAAAGAGGTGGGTTGGGGCGATAAGTGCCCGTCAGCACAGTCCAGCACCATGATTCTCCGCCAGACAGATAAAAGCGCAGCCAGGGAATAAGAGGGCGGAGAGTACCAGGGTGGTGCCACACGAGGCCCTATCCATGCACTTAGAGGCCACAGATAAGGGTGATAACAGGACACTTCTCAGCCTGGGTATACTTCTAGGCAGTACTTAATTTGTGAAAGAAAGTGCCGGTACCCGGGGAATACCAAGGCTGGTAGTCTCATGCACTACCACACACTCCCAAGCACGTTTCTCGTTCTTACAAGTTTTTCCCTTTGTGATGGTTTTGCAGCCTTTCCCTCCCTCAGTCTTTCCGATCTGTGCATATTTCCCCTTTCTTGCACCCAGTAAACATCTGACATGGGAAATAAGTGCAAGTCCCAAAAATAAGTGCTGGTGGCACGCCCGGCTCAATTTAAGTACTGCTTTTAGCTTCTGTAAGGCACAAGACGGAAAGGTCCTGGTAACAAGCGCGTTAGACGCTACTGGCAGATTTTAGTGCGGCAGGTGGAGCTGGGACAGGTCCGAGACATGTTCCAACCTCTGTAGTAGTCAGTCCTTGCAGCAGTCTGCTGCCTTCAAGAAACGACTACGGTTTCTGCTGCTGAAGTGTCAAAAGCGTCGGCTTCCCAGATTTCCGCTCAGCCATTAGTATGAACGCTTGGTTGGCAGTCAACGTGCCCTTCACAACACAGATCCTGTTCGCTTATTTGATGTGCAGCCCCACCAGATTCTTCACCGCCGCCGACACAACTATAAATTACCTCCATCTCCCTTTAATTGCCTTCAACTTGCACAGTGTCCCCGTTTAAATGAAAAACCCACAGTTACAGTGCAACTAAAGCAAGCTGCAAAGATAGTGAGGAATCTGCCGCCAGTGTGCAAAACGTGTCTTAAAGCTGGCTTTGTGCAAGTGGGCTTGGTGAAAATAGGTCCCCTGCTGTATCACACAAGATCAGTGCATGAGGACACAACCTCCGCCCTGTCCAGGAGTGTCTCTGACATGTACTGAAGGGATGGGACCAGGAAACTGGCTGACAAACCTCGTGACCTGCAATACTACCACTATCGATGTTAATATTAAAACAAGATTTCAGATTGCATATCAGAAAGATGTTAAGAACAAGCCCAGGAGCGGTGTGCGCGTGCGCTGTAAGGAATGCAGGTGATGCAGTTGCCATCAAAACCTGATCCCGAACAGATGGCACCCTGCGCGCTCCAAAGACCCCTACGCCATGGGAGTGCAAGTTTTGAGGAGAGGCGGGACAAGCACCCGTCTTTGGCCATTTGCGTGCTTTCAATTATTGAAAGCCACACGCAAAGGCCAATGGGATGTGTGCACACCCACACGGAGACGGCTCTTGGAAGTCTGAAGTGATTCCAAGAGCCCTTTCCTAGAGCAACGCTTGTGCGCTGAGCTCTAGGCGAGACCTAAAAAGGGCTACCGCCCCATAGCTTTGATAAGTTCTGCTGCCAAGGTTATGGGATGTACTTTGCTGATTGTCGCCAAACTTGAGCCGATTAACATAACGTGCTTTCAGAAGTCCAATATGTCTTACGCCCGAGTCTTGGCACTGTGGAGCAGTCTCTCAATTTATACCTGTTTATAAGTAAGTATACAGTGACTAGGAAGGGTAGGTTGTAATTGGCTTTTATGGACCTGAGTGCTACTTTCGACCCTGTCAATAAGTCCAAGCCCTCGAGCATGTTGACTAATATGGGGGTCGACCAATACATTGTCAATTTCCTCAGAGAGCTTCACAATGAGGTCACTGCTAGCGTGAGATTCGGACCGGGTGGACAGACTAATTCAGCCTTTAACCTTGCAAGAGGTGTATGCCAGGGCTGTGTTTTGGCCTTGTTTCTATTATCAATGTATATATATATCTTGGAGGAGAATCTGTTGAAACTTAAGGCTGCCATCCCCCGCATAGGTGACCGCATTGTTCGTACGTTAATTTATGCCAATGATACGGTCCTAAAGGCGAAGACAGCAATCAGCTTACAACGCTTGATGGATCGTTTTTGTCAGTTTATAACCAGTCGAGATCCGAGGGTCAATCAGGTCAAGACGCACGCTATGATCTTTGGTGCAAAGAAAAACAACAGCACTGCCTTTGTAGTTAATAGCTCCAAGGTTAGCACTGTGCGTTCGTGCTTGTACTTAGGTATTCCCTTTGACACCCACATAGCATGGGGCCCCTTGTAGACCAGTAGAGCCGCTGTTTCTCTAAATCTGTTGAAGCTCTTGTCAACTTTGCCCGTAGTTTAGGCCACTAGCCTATTAAGGAACTTATGGCCGATTATAAAGCAAAATGTTGTGTCATTGCCTCTTACGGGCCACGTTATGGGGCATTACTGATCAGCGGAGTCTAGAAGCAATTGGGAAATTGTTTTATTAAAAGGTTAATATCTGTCCCCAGAGGCACCAGCTCTTTTATCTCTCACTCAGAAGTTGGGTATTTAAATGATTTTGTAAGGTTGCAACGACTCTTCCTGTGGCTCAGAATTTGGTCCAGGAGTCAGACCTCTTTCAACAGCGCTGTGCTCGCTGACTGTTTGAAACTGGACCAAGGCTTAACCATCCCCTGGATAAGGCATATCAGTGACACCTTCCTTAGTCTAGGATGCGAAGACCTGTTCACTTCTCCTAGCAGTGGGGCAGTTGTCTCCCACACTTTTCTTAAGAACACATTTTTAGCTAATCAAATGGAAGAGAAAATTCGGATTGTGTTTGATATGCCTACTGTCCAGGTGTATATGGGGATCTGTGTAAACACTGGTTTTGAACCTTACCTTACATGGTTGTGTAATGCGCACCACAGATTTTTTGTTAGTCAGATTCAGACTATGCACTGTGCACTTTCTGGCTGCCTTTCTTCTTCAGGGCTCTTATTTCCGCTGCCTACCCGCCTGTCCCTATGACGATCACTCAGCACAAAGCACGATTCCCTTTATGTTTTTCTGTGACTGTTATTAATTGCTGAGAAAGAGCTACTTGGTACCTTTTTTAAAAGCAGCAAACATTTGATATTGTAAATCAGCTTTTAATTATTTACAGACTCTTCCTTCTGTGAAAATGTGTTATTTAACAGCCACTTTCATTCAGTGTGCGATAATTCAGAAGGCGACGCTGATCATGTAGCAATGGCTGCACCTTCTTTTATTTGCTTGTGCCTGCATGGGCCTTTTACATCTTATGATCATTTGATTGTAATGTTTTTTTTACATTGTCTTTTAATTGCAATCCACCTGCTGTATTTTTTTTATGTGCGGTCTGTATTTATTTGTATGGATTTATTGTTTTTATACTTTTATGGTCTAGCTAGACCGAATAAAGTTGCTTCTGAATCTGAGAAATATTGTATGACTCAGATGTCAATACCTCCTGATTTACACTTTTAAAAACAAGTAGTTCAATTTTCTTTATGCTGATATTGCCTTTCTGTGTGTTTTCAAATTGAAAAGAGCCATGTGCGTCTCCTGGCTGGTTTTGAAAAATTCTAAGGACAATCTAAACTTCCCCTTAATGATCCAAAATCTAATACGCTGGAAGCAAAAGTTGAAAAAAAGTAATCTGGATGATATTACACTCTCTCAACTATCTGGTCATCCGGTTCCTGGTCTACAGAAAGTGGGCAAAAACATTGATTAATTCTTGGCCATTATGCTTTGAATGCTAAATTATTGTAACAGAAAGTAGAGGGATTGAACCATATCAGCATCTTTGACAATCTACATGGATATAGGTCTTTACGGAGATGACTCCATGGCAAACTCCAAAGTGTTTGACTACATTAGAAAGCAGTTTTATCAAGTCATTATTGCCCCTCCAGCAAACAACTCTTGCTTACTTATCATGACAAGCTGGACATTCACATCGTCTCTTGCTGTGCTTACTGAAACCACTACATTATTAGATCCTTTTGTGGACAAATCCAGAGTGCAGTTTTCAGAGACACCATAAGCGACCATCTTTCCCGAGAGGGGTTGCTGTCCCTTACTCGACTCAAACCAATAAAACCCTTTTGATTTAGACTTGTTCTCCTAGATACATATCTTACCCGACACACTATATAGGATGTCTCTTTGCTAAGCTCAAGTACTATAACTGGGTCCAGAGTAACAACCTAAAAATAATTGTGTTAACTAACATGGGTATATGCGATTTTCCAAATATAAGTGTCAGGGGTTGAGAACCATAGGTAAACAACCTTTACAACGCAACTTTTACAACGCACTAACATTACAACGAAACTTTTACAACGCAAGAACCATAGCTTGAAGTTACGTACTTGCCACCACACACAATATATGTCTGTTACAGTTTGACTGACACTTTAACCAGAAGCAAGAAGTAATTTGTACAGTCTGCTATGCCTCATTTTTCAGTATGAAATGCTATACTGGGAGATAAAGTCAGGAACCAGCAGTCGTGGTACTGTGTTTTTGCTCCCCGATTTACTATCAATCATTAAAAGAAGACCATAGAATTCCAAGGCATTTAAGAAAGGATAAAAGGGTGTTTTTTCAAATATATACTGCGTGGTCTAAAAGGGAGTCACTGAACTACATTTCTTCATGCTGAAGAATGCCTGCGGGCTAAAACAGAGTTGGATAATTCAAGCAATTTTCCTTTTCAGCTTGGACTCATGCCCAACCATACGAGCGCTGGCCCCTAGACCCTTACCGAGCAATGTCAATGGCATGCAGTGTGAAACAGACTGCCATGGGGGTTACAAGGGTCTGGCCATGACCTTTCACAGGGATCACTGAAGTCACAAGAGAACCCCCTGAGGTTGAGGGCTTTCTAGTTTCATGGGCAGAACAAGAGGAATTTCAGCTGAGATTCCCTGAAGACAACCTGAGAACAAACACAGGCAAAAAAAAAGCAATGATATTATGCAACAGCACATACCAACCGAAACAACTGACTTTCCTCTATATCTCTGTCATTCACAAAGTAAGGGAAAAGATGGCTCTCTATTGGAACACTGGGTGAGAGAAGAGATCTGCAATAATAGCTACCACCACCCGCATTATACATGGGACACACTGTTACTGTTTGCGCGATGGTGCACCTTTTTAAAAGACAACTGTGCCCACCTGCATAGGAGTGTTTAGGGGGGGTAGTCTATAAGACTGCTCTCAGGGGGGCACACCTTTTTGTGGCGCACTCTCATTAACCGTCCTAAGGGCATTTTTGCCTCTGTCCCTGCATCCTTATAGGTAGCAGGCACAAGTGCAGAGGCAAAGTAATTACATCATCTGCATGCGGCCACGCCCCCCAGCAAATGAGGGAACATCCTCTATGATAACACTCCACCAGACCTATCAGTATTGCAGAAAAGGGTGCATGAGCATCTGCGGCTTCTTCTATAATACCATAGTTCCTCGGGGCACACATGGTGAGCTCACAGGTCCGTTTACCCCGGGGGCACTATTTGTGATATCCCCCCGCTGGTTACAAAATTTGCATATTTAAGTATTGAAAGGAACTGTCTCCATCATCCTTCAACGTGTGCTCGGAGTCCACGTGGATGTCACAGGTGTTTGTATACATCAATGCTTTGATGACAATCATCTATACATTCAAGTTTCTTTTTAGATGGATTTCCTTTGCCTTGAATGCAGCCTTCCTGCTGGACAGAGCTGATGCCCTCTTCCATCCTCAAACATCACCCCTCTAAACTTAACTCTTACTTTTCTCTACTCCATTCTTGTATTCATCCTTCAAAAAATGTCTCTGTCTTTTGCACTTACAAGACTCCCTCCATTTCTTCCTCCATCCACCAAATCTCTAGGCATTAGCTTGGACCTATTTCTTAACGTTACAGCTCTTACTGACAAAAACCTTAAAACCTTTTTCCTGTAACTACAACTTATTTGTAAAAACCAAAACTTTCATTGCACCCTCTAGCCTCTGACAATAATTATCACTGTAATGGACTGTGAAAAATCCCCTCTGATAGGCATTCCTGTGTGATGTGCTTTCCATACTAAAAGTCAATCCCCTCCTGCCTGCTAGCCTCATATCGATTCAGAAAATATTTGACCAAACCTTTGAAACCACTAATGAGTTTCAATGGCTCCCTAGTAAGAAAGACATTATTTTACCATTAGCCAGCCTCGCATTTCAAGCCCTCAAACATCAAAAGATATGAAATTCAATTTGCCAAAATATATTCCATAAGTTCTTGCTTTTTAACCCTCTAGGCTTTGCTTGGGTCTGAGGCCTGCTCAACAGGCAACATGCCCCCAAATTCTCATTTTAAAATGGTTTACCTGGCCAATGCAGTGCAACCCCTGTTAACTTGGGATTGTCTTGGCACTGAACAGGTTACTTGGCTGTCACAGTACAGCTTTCACAAGCAGTCGTAATACCACTTCTAAACTGCAAAATGGTTAATCAACAAAGCCACAAAACAGGCTTGACAGACTTTCACAAATATTACTTTTTCAATCTGCCTTGAATGTGAAATTGTGTGCAAGATGAATTGTTACCAGTTGTTGAAAAATGCATAGAGTGGGCTATTGCTCCACCCAGCGAAATATTACCCTTTTACCGCAAACTATTGCCTATTTTGGTAACATATTGTCTTCTATTTGTGTTACTATTTGAATTGAATGAATGGGTATTTTACATCTGAAAAGTACACTCAGCCATCATACTGTGTGTCACATTCAATTCTTTATGTGTATTCTATACAGAAAATAATTAATTCTGCTACTTTTCCCCTAGTATTGGCAAAGCCAACGGGGCATGCTATAATGTGAGAAACAACATCTCTGCATGCCTGTGTTTGTGTGCTGTCTTATTAAAACTAGACTTATTGGCTTTGCAAGTGCTTGTTGAAGAAAGCCTATGCAATTTGGTTTTTACAAAGGACTATTTAAAATAGTCAGTCAAAAACTTTATTTCGGCCACAAGGGCCATAAAAGCAAGAATACAATACAACAATTTATATGTCAAAAGCAAAAGCAGATCACATTTTAACCACCGGGACAGAGTAAAATAGTCAGATTAAAATTTTCACATTATTAAGAGTTGGTGGAAAATTTCCTGCGCTGAAACCATACAGCATTAAATAAAATCATTCAAAGCTGTAATGACCTTAGATTCGCCTCCTCCTGGGGAGGGTCTAGAATAGACATTTAGGAGAACCAAATGCCTGTTCTCAGGCAGGTCCAGTAGAACACATAAAATGTCATCAGATCCTGTTTGAAGTTGCCTGGCTTTAGCACCCAGGTGAATTGCAACCCAGGTGCTAAGACCTCCAGAAGGTCTTCCCCTGCCACTAGATAAAGCCAGAATGCCAAAAGAGGCAAACCCCTCTCGTTGGTAGTTTTCCGTGGCCCATGTCTCTTGTAACAAACAGATATCAAAGGTGTCCATAAAATTACCCCACTCATTGCATATCTGTTTGTTCTTTAGGCCCGCTACATTCCAAGAGATAAGGTTAACATCAGTTTTAGGCTCTCCTATGGTAGGGGCATCTATACTTAGGTTTGGGGAATCAGCTATAGAAGGAGGATTAGTACATAAAGCAAAGACATTATCCCCGGTGTAGGGGACAGTAGGGGAGTTCACGAAAGACACAGTCTGTGGTAAAATTTTAAAGTCCTCATCCGGATTTGAGTATAAAGTCGGGCTTGGTGGCACCATAGATGTAATTTTAGTAACTCCCCTGCCTGGTTCTCCTTGGGTAGATGGTTCAGCGTGGATCGACCCACTGATCGAACATGTATTTAGGACCAGTCAATCAACCTCGCTAAGACATCTAAATCGATTGTAATCCCCCAGATATAAGGAAGAGCCCTGTGGTTCATATCTAGTACTATGCCCACTACAAAATCCATTGCGACCCACACGTGTCCACCCTTGATCATAATCATGCTCCTGGTGTCTTCTGGGAGGGGGATAGAAAAAAGCTAGTGTGAGGGGCTTTATTAAAGATTCAGACCCCACGTGGGGAGAGTTAAGGATGAAAGAAACAGCACCCTTATCCCTCAGGGTTATAATCACACAATCCCCAGTAAGACCTTTCTTAGTATTGCCCACCCAGTGGACCCTACGAACCATCAAAATCTCACCCGAAAAATTTGGGGGGAGGGGTCTATGGTTTGTAAGCCAACTCACCACTTTGTTCTTGAGCGATGAGAAGGATTCGGTGGTTCCTTCGGTAAGTTTAGGGACTCCCGTTAGAACTACAACAAGTGGGGCAGCCTCTGGGGGGAGATTTGGAGGAAGATATACTCCAGCAATGGGAGCATTAGTGATAATGGTCTGGTGCAAATCTGGCTCTACCCTTCCTAGAGAGTTTATGTTTGTCACCGTAGAGGAGGGAGGGATAAAGCTACTAATGGGGAGTGTGGAAACCTGGGCTGGGCTGGCAGTGTCGGGGGTGCGGGAGTATGTATAGGTAATTGTGAAATTGAAGCGCTTGTACTCTGTAATGCAGCGACATTACCCCGCCCCCTTTCAGAAGAAGATGGAACAATGGAGGGGTTGGAGTAAGACTCAATTACCCTTGTCAAATTAGCTATTCTATCCTCCAATTGGTCCAGTTTAGAACAAAGAGGATCAAGCAAAGATTTTAATAAAGCCTTTACATCTTTGTAAGAGGGTTCAATATTTATGCCCATATTAGTATTAGAAGTAGGGGTAGCTAAGGAATGAAGGGAGGCCACCTGATCTGGACAAGTAGTCATAGTAGATACAGATCTGCTTATAGCGACGGGAGACGCGCTAAAGTTTGTAGTGCTCTCAGGAACTGTATCAGTGCGAGGGGGAAGAACTGATGACTTGTGCAACTTATTTCTCTTTATTGGGGGGCCTTTATTCTTCTTAGGAATGGCTCCCTCCCTAGCAGCTCTAGAACGCTTCCTACCAACCAAACTGTTTTTAGTAGTGGGATTGGGATTGGGGCTTTTCACGGGCGATATCCTAGCATTAATCGTTCTGTGAGGACACTCATTATCAATAGGGGAATTAAAAACAGGAGTAGCAGGAATAACAATAGATAGTGTCTGTTTACCGGGCAGAGGAACATTGTCAGGCGTCCTTGCCTGGGCGATATGACCCAATGAGGATCTTTTGGCATTTTCAATGCCTATAGAGAGGCGCTTTTCAAGAACCGTTATCTCATTATTTAATAGAGAATTGGCTCGTATTAAAAAAGCATCTAAAGTCCCTGATACAGATCCACTGCTTACAAGACATTTACTACGAGTTTCCCTTGCTGCCATTTTAAGCTATGGTCACTGGAGATAGCAGTTACAGCAGTACGAGACAACCAATGGGTAGCCGGAACGCTCAGGCAAATGAAAGAGATATGGCCCGGTCCGGTCTTGCCCGGTCTGTAACGGGCTAGAACGGGCCCGCCCTTGGCCCGGGCTTCGCCCCGCACGCGTCCCGCTAACGCGAGAACAGGCGAGGGTTAAATGGGCCGGAGTAAGGGGCGGGAAGAGGAGCCAGGTGCGAGTGATCAGCAGGAAAGAAAGCACTCTGGTCCTCGCAGTCCCGCAAATTAAATAAACTCACAATTAAAAGCCCCGTGTAGTTTAGTGGAAATCCGTGCTGTCCGCGCCAAGGTCCGCTGCGGGAAACAGTTCTGGATGAGCCTGAGTGACAGCAAGGTCCTGCG
This sequence comes from Triturus cristatus, assembly GCF_964204655.1. NCBI lineage: Eukaryota > Metazoa > Chordata > Amphibia > Caudata > Salamandridae > Triturus > Triturus cristatus. The sequence goes on along the minus strand of NC_140592.1, from coordinate 803,142,951 downwards.
CCTGCGAGCAGCACCCGCGAAGCGGGGGCCGCGAGGCGTGAAATACTGGCCGGAGTGAGGGGCGGGAAGAGGAGCCAGGTGCGAGTGATCAGCAGGAAAGAAAGCACTCTGGTCCTCGCAGTCCCGCAAATTAAATAAAGTCACAATTAAAAGCCCCGTAAATAGTACTTTAAGCCATAACTATTAAATGTTAGATGAAAACAATTACTATTAAATGTTAGATTGTGATTTAAAAGGCAGATGCCTGATCTTGCTTATGCCAACACGTCCTTGACAAAACATGAAATAACTTTCGGCGAAATAGCTACCTTGCGTTTTGTTGACTGTTTCTGTAAAAACATTTCATCTCTTGAAGAGTGAAGTACACCCCTATCTTCTCTGCCTTCCATCAAAGGCTTAATACTTTCAAGTACTTCTCGCAATTTCTGTTGATAGCATATCCAGCTCTGTCGCAATTCATCAGAAATAATGTCCTCTTCACCGGGTTGCTTGTCGGAGATCAGAAGCATTTCCTTTCTCTCATCAAGAGGGCTCTGTGCAATGCCCTCCTCCACCAAAGTGTCTTCTAGTTCCTAAGAGAAGGAGGAAAAAAATAGTAAAGTCTACAGAACAGAGGTCCTGAAAGTTGCTGGCACCTATGGCAAATTCAATTCTTTACTTGTTTAGTAACTGTTATCCATCAATGAAGACTAGCAAAGCTCTTTTGCAAATCAGTCTCAAATTTTGAGGGGCAAAATGTTTCTGATCCATGATATAGTAAGTTTAACTATACCATTAAGTCTGCCCAGGTGGTCATGCAATTACTTTGATAATAGCAACGTTAGTTAGAATGTTGAAAGCAGGGCAGAGTCCAAAAAATCCAGTCTATACCTCCTGCTAGATGATTGCTCCAGTCTCCCTCAGACCATAGGACTTTCCAAGCTCTGTATTTAGAATGCTGTCATATTGTATCATTGACCATGGAGCCAGTCATTTATACTAGTTATTGGCCTTTCATACTTGATATGTCTTTATCAGTGACCCATGTCCATGGCCAAGCGAGGGTCAACAACAAATATTATTGACCAGCTCTGTGGTCAGTAATGCTACATTGTATCATGATAAACATGGGGATGAGTTTTGGGATTGAGCTGTCCTACAGTGGTGGGGGCAACATTTAAAGAATAATTAGATCTTTCTTTTGAAAGGGGCCTGGAATGCAAGGAGCAGTATGTGTTGAAGCATTAACCATATTTTAGTCAACACTCCCTTTTGAGATAATTATGCTTGTAAAAATATATGTTAGTAAAATGGAAAAACTGCTAGAATGGAAGGCCTGGTACTTCGCCATGTAAATGACCTGAGCAGCATGTAAATAATTTCTTGAAAGTTGCCATTACATTTGCAAAGCCCTCAAGTAACCAGAAGTGGGATGTCCACAGACCACCCAGAAGCAGGGTGCCTTTAACGTTCCTTGCATGAGGGCCCGTGACTCCCTTGCTATGTGACTGCCAGGAGCAGTGTGAGAGAACCTTAATTCACAACAGTTATTTACGGTTGTGGGAAAGTTCACACAGACCTCAAGCCAATCCACTCTTTCTCCATTCCCAACTGGAGAGGACATCATAGCCCTGATTCATTATATGAATTTCACAAAGATAGTCTACACAAGCATCCACCATGCATCCACCATGGGGTGCTCACACACAGTACCAACAAGTTTTTCTGACAATGTTTGCCATTTAGCTTGCAGACTACTGCTACTATACTACTACTACTGTTGGTGTTATTTATATAGCACACTAATTCCACAGGCAGGGTCTCAAGTGGAAAGCAAAAAAACAGAATAGATATTTCGCTCAGACTCCTTCAAAGAAAAAGTGAAAACACATTCACACACTCATTAAACACTAGTTAACCCCAGCTACCAGACTGGCTGCAAAACATTCTACAATGGCTTGAATAAGGAAAGGAATTCATTTTCCTCCTCTCACGTATGCATAAACCGACCCTGCTAAGCTGCTTAAATTATGATACCCTAAATTGTACGTTGAATACATTATTATCACTCTCTGAGATAATTTCCATTTCTAGATGTGCCTCACCTGAAAACCAATCAATGAATTGCAATTGAGCATTAGAACCAGACACTTTATGAAGGCAGACATACACATTTTAGAGCAGAGTCTTTAATTACCTCAAATGATGAAGCTGGGGTAGCTGGCAAACGTTTTTCCTGTTTGTCAGTTAATGTGGAGTCTGGAGTTGGTCCTACACTCTTTGTAACTTCCAGAAGTTTCCCCGCATTTTCTGTGAGCGACTGCGGCTGGATTGGACTTGACATGGATGAGCGCATCTCCTTTTGGGAATTAGAAAATGTGAAACTTTAATTAGAAGACTGTACAAGGACCATGCTTGTATTCCAGAGAGAGTGTAACTGGCATGGAGTCTACCAGCATAGACCCCCTTGGATTGGTGCTGCTGTCAGGCCTAGCTGTGGTGTACGAAGCTAGATGAGAGATAAGTTAGGAAACGCAACAGAATTCCAAGTCACAGACCTCATCTAGTGCTACTATTATTGGGCTTGACCAAGTGACTTGTTTCATCTGGGAAGTGTCATCCAAAAGGTCCTGAAACTACTTACAGCCAAGCTGTACAAAGATTGGGTAATTCAAAAAGCACTGCAGAGTGATGTGCCTCAAGCCACCAGGGAGGTCAGAGACAAACAGTCCCATTCAGTGCTGACAATGCCAGGTATCACCATGTGGCATGTTAGAGTGTGTAGTGTAATCCCAATAGTGCCAAAAGCAATGGATTCATAGATAGGCAGACACTTGTAATTCAAAAAGTGCCACATGAAGCTGCAAGTTGGGAGGAGGGATGCTGGTAATCACTATGGTGCTGAGAGCCAAAGACTCCCGTACAGTGCTGCCCATGTCAGGCCTGCCCCCTTAATCTTTTAGGGGCAGGCAATCACACAAAAGGCATCCAGGATCATGCACAATATGGGCAAAACCATAGTCAAAAGATTGGTTCGTTTCAGCCAATGAAATCCTAGAAGAGGGTAGGTAGGAAAGAACCAGTGACATTGGTCCTTTGGCCTGAAGAAGTGCCCTACATTTCCATAGAACCTTCTAAATGCTGTTCTCTGTCATGTGATCACTTCGAGATACTTGGAACTTACTTCTGTAATCCAGGTACTTCAGTAAAAATATTTTTGTTTTCATACTGAGCAAAAGTTCAGCTTTTTTACCCGGCCAACACTATATAAAATAAGATTCCATGGTTATTCTATGACATCTTAGTAGAAGGTTGCATAATGTGAGTATTTTCTGTCATGTCATAGAACTGACATGGACAAAGGTGTACCTGGAGTGCTCCCCCTTCCCTTTCAGCAAGACCTATTCCCAAAATGGCGTCTAGATGCAACTGTACACAAAATATAACACCCTTCTCTGCCTCTTGGTAAATGTCTTGTCTATTACTGGGAAGGTGACATTACCCTACGGTAACAAAGCACTTGGGAATAGAACATGGGCGTCAATGCACCAAAATGTTAGGGGTAGCAGTTGTGACATCCCACTCTCCTTGACCTTAAGGATAGGATGCGGAATCACATGATCTTTGACCCTGATTTCTCAAAAAAGGAGGTGCTGTCACATGACTTTAACCCTGCTAACATTACCATAAATGATGTCACTACAACGCAACACAGACAAATGTCTGTTTTAGATTTCATCTATGTCAGGGTGCTGAAATGATATGCCAGCGGACCATTACTTTTTTTTCTTTGTGTTACAGGAACAAACGTATGTTTGTCAAAAGAGGATATAGTCTAACAAAAACAAGATACTGAGAAACTAAATGGTTTATACCATAAGCTTTAATGATTTAATAGCTCCTCTAGTGTATAAAGGAACAATAAATATATTGATAAATCATAAGAGGACAAAATGCTGAAATAAATAGTACTTAGGTTCAAACTAATTGATACAGAACATTTAATTGATACAGAACATTTATTGAATATGAACTATGTCATTGGTTTAAATCATTACTTGCTTATTAGTAATAATTTTTTATTTATTATCTTTTGCAAGGCACTATCACTCGTGCAAAGCCCGAAGGTGAGGATTTTATTTAAACACATTTTTCATGTATTTGAAATAATAAAACATCGCATATACTTGTTTAAAAATGTGTTTATTTTTTTAGCTCTTTTTTATATTTAAAAAGAAGAGCGTGCATTACACTGCTGAATGTATTCTTTAAAAACCTACAGCATAATGTTCAGAACCCAGTGGGTGCTACAGAAAGTAACCAGTGCTCATGAAGACAGTTTATCTTCTGTTCTTGTAGTGGAAGCTGGTGATCTTTGAAGGTTGTGGGAAGTAATACTTGCCCTGAATTGTAGTAAGTGAAGCAAGTGACACCCACTTCTTCTAGAGAAAAATTGAGGTGTTCTTCCTGAGAAAATATTGAAAAATGGGCTCCAATAGTGCATTTCAAAGCCCAAGATTTACATACATTTTCTCAAAAGCCTTAACCTCTAAAAGAGCGCTCATTTAGTTCTTTCATGATGTGCCAAGCCAATGAAACATGACACTCCCCAGAAGTTGATCTCATTCTTTTCAAAATGTGCTATAGTTGCCAGCATATGTAAAACATCACCTCCATTGCGCCAGAGCCAGCATTTTGTCCTGGGTGCCCCCCATATGCCATGGTTGATCCCACTTAGGCCAAAACTTATATACCACATAACAGTGCCAGAATTTTGCTATGACTGCTGTCCATTACCATTGTCAGGTCTTGTATTTTGTTGTTGTTGCCTTCCCTCCCACACAAATCGGTAGTCCTCCAATGGGCCAGTGCCAACATTCTGCTACTGGTCCCCTATACTGTTTCCCAAAGCCAAGAATAACCTTCAGTATGCCAGCACCAGCATTTTGCCATGGCTGAGCTGTATACCAAGAATCTACCTCTAGTATATCAGCACCAAGATTTACATCTAGTACGTCAGTGTCAATTATTTTTTAACTTCTTTATTTCTGATTTTTAAAACAGTTAACTCTAAGCGTCATGTAGATAATTCTTTGTATGAGCTTGGACACCTGACCATTCCTCCTTGCGTTCACATTATTTTGCAGCATCTGAACATAGTTTCCATGTTTTCTGTGACGTTTGACTGGGCCAGCTCGCACCTCTTCCCTCCGTCTTTGGTCCGCTCCCTCCAAACATTCCTTGTTATGTGTACCGTCTTACCAATGGCACATTTTACCTCTAGTATGCCAGTGCCTGTATTTTATGATAATTGTCTCTAATCTGCGAGTGGCAGCATTTTGCCATGAGTGCCTAGAAATATTGGAACATTTTAACCAAAAATTCTTGGGATATGGAAAGTAATGAAAGGGCACTTTATCATGTCATAGATGACAGCATGTTCAATAGTATCTTCAAAAAGGGAACTTCTTACCTTACCAAAAAAAATAACAAATTTTTGGCCTTTTCTTGGCGAAATGTGTGATGAAACTGAAAGTTTTGAAATAGCAGTTCTCATCTCCAGTGGTGCCTGCTATGAAATATGGACAGGGGTTGTTAATTTGGTGTTGCAGACAGGAGGGAAGGCAAGTCAAATTAATCATGTATTCTAGAATGATGATTGATAAACCAAGCAAAGGATGTTTAGGTGACTAAAGAGTTGGAAAGTGATCTCAATTATCAAACTTGTAACTTGGTTAGTCCCAGGATTTCTGTCTACATCAACAGCCTACATACAAATGTGGGGTTGCAATTTCAGTTAAAATAGTTGTAGAAAGGTGAAGTTTTAATCAATCAACCTGGAAGTTCCTTTATCCAATGTATTTGTGCAGGGAGAAATTACCATTGCTAATGTTGGCCATGAACCTTTTCCTACTCTTGACTCTGTTATGTCCTAATTGTAACACATAAGGAACTCTTAGGTACTTGCCTGGCCATCTCTGAAATAGTACGGACAACATGCATACAGATCTTGAGAAACTTGGAAAAGGTCATGGGTGTTAAATCACAATTGCTAACACTGGAAAAAAATGTAAAGTCCTATTCTGATCTGATATTAAAATAAGAGAGACCTGCACTCTTTCTAAAATTATACAGAGCAAGAATATAAGTAGAATCAGTTTAAACACTGACCTGTTAAGCAGATAGCTCTTGGGTCCAGGAATCACAACTTTGTGGAAACTGGTTGCTTGGTTAAGGGGCAAGGTTCTACTGACATAATCCAATAATGAATGTTGGCCTAATAGGTTAGCAAATATAATCTGAAATCTGTGATTCATGTCCTGCAACCAAGTGTGTTACCTTGAAGGGTTCTGAGATCTAAGGGGAAATAGGAAGAGCTGCTCTAACCTTGGGTGAAGATAAGCCAAAACCCCAGACCATTATTTAGAACTTATAGTTTTCTTCGAACATGACTGACACATCTGGGGCCAGTTCTGGTGTGACTTCCTAAGGCTGTATTAATGATAGACAGTCCCCTGCATGTGTAGAGGGGATAGAGAACATCTCAATGGACAGTATTATTATGTTCCCTTAAATAAATAATGGCAAAAGCGTGCTTTCTGACTAGTATTGACTTCAGGCTTTCTCCCACCTACAGGGTCAGGAAATCCATGCACAGAAAGTATTAAATAAATTACAATATGTCATAACATCTCTCAAAATTCCAATGCTACTTGCTTTTCATTGACAGCCAAATTTACACATGGCATACAGAACATTTCCTTTTTCTGGATAAAATTGGTCTTAAGCCACACTTAATTTACATTTCTTGAAAAGAAAAGAATACAAACCATTAGCTCTTTGGCCAGAGATTCATATTTATCTCTGATGGTTTTGCTTCTTGTTTCAGCTTTGCAGGAAATTTTTAGACTTCGAATATGAGACAGCTTGGAATTAAGGAGATCCATAGAGACTTGCAATTCTTCGTAAATGGGCTAATCAAAATAAAACAACATGGTTATTCACCAGCCTCACAGATTAATCATCAAAAAGTGCCCCCTGCTACATGCATCCTATGTCAAAAACACAAAACTAAGTAGAAGGTATTGAAGGAGAAGCATAAATCATGTAGCAGATAAGTTTGTTCCTGTTGTGCCCTAGCATGCTGTGTGCCCTTGCAACGACAAGAGTCAGGTCATATAAAAACAGTTCTTCGTTTATTGCAAAATTGACCACTTTAGAGCAAAAGAGGAACACTTTTTGTTATGTTACTAAGTGCTGAGGTACAATCGTATTGATTGAAGAGATTATGGATACTGAGCATAAAGTGCACTTTATTGAACATGAGGGAGTTTACAATCAGCCATAGAAATAGCTCAAGTACAAACTGTCTGCTATGTTAGCAAAGAGAAAAGCCATTATCTGGTAATTGTGGCAGTCTACAACCACCCAGGTGGAAAACCGGGTTGACCCAATGTTTCATTCTTGTTTCATCTTCTTATAACTTTATAGTACACAATATTTTACATTTCCACAGCTTTTGCATTGGTATCAGGTCTGTCTATATTACAGTCTTAATTTGGAATCATTGCTGTATAACTATTAGGCATTATTATTTTTGTGTAAACAGGGCAGAGTTTGACCATGTTTGTTTCTAGCCAGGACAGAGTCAGCAGGCCCAAGGATGTAGCAGTACATCATTATTCAATGTCAGATATGTAAATTTGAATGCCCTATTACTTACAGATAATCTTAGTTACTCTTGGTACCGTTGTCCTCATCCCATTCATTTCAATATGAGATATATATGTCTCGAGGACAGAAAAAAGAACAAAAGGAATGTTGGAGCCCCTACCCCTCACCCCCCACCAGGAGTACATAAGACGTACTTACCCAGCATTTCTTCTGAACTACCAAGTCCCAATATGAAGGCCAGCAGTCCGGGAGGAAGGGAGGGGAGTAATGAATGGGATGAGGACACCGGGACCAGGAATAATGAAGATTACTGGTAAGTAATAGGGCAATACCCCAGGTCCCTCCAGAAGATCCAATCATTACAATATGAGATACCCAAACCAAGCACCCGGCCTTCATTACAGAAAACATAATAAACACACCTGTCACAGCAGCACCTAAAGTGATTTATTGAAACAGGAAAAAAATAAATCAGGAGCTAACAACCTGCTACACCCCCAATGCAAAATTAGCATCCTCTCACAGCAAATTCCGAAGCCGCTATTGCTGCACAAAGATGTTAGAGGAGGCCCAAGTAGCAGCCCTGCAAATGTCAGACGGGGAAACCCCCCTCAATTTAGCCCAGGAAGCCCCCATCCCTGAGTAGAGTGACCTTGCACCACCACAGGAGGAGGAGACCCCGAAAGAGAGTAACCCATCTGAATAACCTGCTTAATCCATCAACTGTTGGGCAAGGAAGAAGCTTTCTCACCCCGTGATGAACACAACAAACAAGGAATTGGACTTTCGAAACTCTAGAGTGCGCTCCAAATAGATGAGCAAGGCCCTCTTGACATCCAACAAGGACCACGGAAGGTCATCAGCAGATGAACTCCCAGCCAACAAGGCAGGCAAAACAGCCTCCTGAGAACAATGGAATTGGGAAGCCACTTTGGGCGCAAAGGACGAATCCAACGGTAAAACAACCCCATCCTCAGAGAAGGACAGGAAAGGTTCCCGCTCCATCAGAGCCCCCAACTCACCAAGGCACCCAGCCGAAGTGATGGTCACTAAAAACACAACCTTCAAAGTGACAAACTCAATGTTGACCAGCGCCAAAGGCTCAAAAGGAGTTGCGATCAACGCCTTCAGGACCAAAGGCAAATCCCACAAAGGGAACAGAGGTTTTACCAAAGGACAAGACAAAAAAAACACCTTCAGCAAACGGGACACCAAATCATCCACGTCAGTCAGATTACCCCATGGGGACATAGATGCCTTAACCGCAGCTCACTGGACCTGGAAGGTAGACACAGACAACTTTTTCTCAAACCGTCCCAAAGAAACTGCAACAAAGAAGTCAGGGAACATTCCAGAGGGGAAAAAAGGAGAGCCTCACACCACCATTTGGACATTCCGCCTAGTGCAGCCTATAGGATTTGAATGTAGAAGGCCTTCAGGACTGCTGAATGACCACTGCTAAATGCTGGGGGTGCCCCTTGTGCTGCAACCCCCTCCTTTTACCTTCCACGCTGACATCTGCAGCCCTGGTAGAGGCAAAAACAGGAGCTGACTTCAGGGGAGAGGGGAAGCATGGGAACACCCAGGGACCCTGAACAGCCAGAAGCTTCAGAGTGCAGAACCAAGACCTCCGAGGCCAAAAGGGAACCACCTCCACCACCTTCCTGGATTCCACCACCAGACATGCAGGGAACCTGGTAATCAGAGTCAGAGGTGGAGTGCATAAAACAGGTGGGGTGGACAAGAGAGGGTCAAAGCATCCATGCCCCAAACCCCCTCCTGATGAGAGCGAGCACAAAACCGGGGCAGCTAAGTGTTTTGCCGGGACTTAAAGAGGTCAAGGAAAGGAACACTAAACCTCCTGCACACTTGCCAAAAGACCACCCATCCACAGTGGTCGCACATTGATACTGGTGCAGCAGTGACCCAGCCGATATGCCTGGGCCTCCTCCTCTGGGAAGCCCATATTGGACTTGACATGTCTCTACAGCTCTAATAACATGTCTTTGTCCACATATTTCCTTTCTACTACTCCGCACCCAGACCCTCCTCCTATGAATCAGAGACATGTGAAAGTGGCACAGGGACCAAGTCCTTGGGATTCCTACTGCATATCTCCAGCAAGGTCGCCCTGATCAGAAGCATCAGTCTGGCATCATCACCTTCCCTCTTATGTTTAGAGCTGGGTGGGAAAAGAGAAGAAGGAGAGGAAACAGAGGTAGAAGGGGAGGCTCCTCATTATGTCTCTGCTTCCCATGTTTCATCATGATAAAGAATAGTGCTGCCCTTCACAGGTCACACGTGCCCCAGAAGAACAGCATCAACTGACCCACAACAGCAAGGAGTCGCAACACCACTACTATGCAGGTAATCACCCCTGGACGGCATAATAAGGCATCAAGAATCCACTCCCATGATCCCACGCAGACTCCGACTCACACAAACACAGGCGCGTATGCCTCCCAGCATGCCTGCAGCATCCCAACCAGAAGGCAGGCAGAACAACCCGGAAGTGCCCATCAGCACACGCTCCCTGGCCTGCCACCGTTGCAGCATCAACCCACATATCCACTGCATACCTCCCATCCTTCCAGCATAACGGGAGACATGCACCATCGAGCCTCCAGCTGCAGCCACAACACATCTTCCTCCTGGCCCAGCCCATAGGAAGACATGTGCCTGAAACCCGGAACGGCATTGTGGCTACAGCTCCCCGGCCGCAAAGGACAGTCCATACATGAGCCGGTGGTGTCTCCTGGCAGACCAGGAGACACCACCAAGCACTGCAGCGGAGAGCCCAGTTGTCCAACAGGCAATCCAAGAAGCACACAGACGAACGCCACCCCTGACCAGCAGGAGCAGCACCCACCACATCCTCGTCCCATTCTGCCGGCAGACAGAAAAAAGAACAGAAGGAATGCTGGGTAAGGGGAAACAGTCAGAACAATGCGGGCAAAGACACATGTGTTCGACTACGTAAGCCCTACCATGAATGCCTTAACCACGAATATGCCTTAACCAGGAATATGAGTGGTGAAGGCAGTGCGTGGTCTAGCTGCTGCCTGCAGCTCGGCAAAGCAGGATGATGCCAGGAAGAGAGGACGCAGTGTGATAAGTGGGGCTGGGCCCGAGATTGGTGGGGGTAGTTTTTATGGGTTGTGGTGTTGTTTTCAGGGCTGTGGCATCTATGTCATTTTCAGGGCTGGGGGGTCGGGGAACATTCTCAGGACTGGGGGGGTCAGGGTCTTTTTCATGGCTGGGGGGCCGGGCAGTTTTCAGGGCTGGGAAGGGGGTTTGGGTCGTTTTCAGGGCTGGGGAGGGGGTCGGGTCGTTTTCAGTGCTGGGGGTTGGGTAGGTTTCAGACCTGGGGGGTCAGGGGTAGTTTTCAGGGCTGGGGGAGGATCGAAGTAGTTTTCAGGGTTGTGGGAGGATCGGGGTAGTGTCAGGGCTGGGGGAGGATCAGGGTAGTTTATTAAATTAGGGGTTAGGTATTAGGCTTAAGGGCAGTGGAAGTGGATGGGGTAGTTTTAGGGACAGTGCGGGAAGAGTGGGAGGGGGTCGGGGAACAGGGTTTTAGGCCTCAGCGGAGGGGAATGGGTAGTCGGGTAGTCTTTAGGGCTTAGGGGAGGGCGGGGTAGTTTTTTTAGGGCTCGGGGGGGTCAGGTAGTTTTTTAAAATAGGGGTTAGGATATTAGGCCTAAGGGCAGTGAAAGGGGTTGGGATAATTTTAGGGACAGAGCAGGAGGTTTGAGGGGGTCAGGGTAGGGTATATTAAGGGCTAGGGACAGTGTGGGGGTCGGCGTATTTGGACCACAGGGTAGGAGGGCAGGTAGGGGGTTTGTAGCTTGGGGAGGGGGCTTTGCAACCTTAGCCACGTATACCTCTTTACCATTCATGCCTTTACCATGAAATTGCATGGTAGAGGCATGCGTGGTAAAGGAATGCGTGGTTAAGACGCATTCATAGTTTGGGCTGCGTATGTACTTATATATATATGTACATATATATGTACATATATAAATATATAATATATATATATATATATATATATATATATATATATATATATATATATATATATATATTATATTGTAATGAATAGGACGGGGCCTGGATAGACCTGGGGGTAATGTACAGCTTTCCAGGCTCTATACAATGAGCTTGATGTAGAGTTGGGTAGTAACGGAAAATCCTCCATTGTGTGATTAAACTGTTATAGCCAGAAGAGGGCTCTCAGGTGGAATTTCCACATAATCATACACAGGGCAAAGCCCAGTGATTCTCCTTCCAATTTATCACAAATCAAAGAAAGTTCAATTGTCGCTTAGGGCCTGATTACAATGCGGTTCGGAAATCATTCCGACCGAATCGGTTTGGGAATGGTTTCCGACCAACTCGGATTGGGATGCTTCTAGATACGATTCGGTTGGACTCCTATTGACTTCAATGGGAGCCTATGTTCCGACCAAATGCATAGGCTCTCATTGAAGAAAGGGTTGGCTGGGGAAAAGCGGATACCCCCTGGTGCCTGCCACACTGTGCACGGCTGGTAAGGGGGGACCCATGGGTACCCCCATGGGCCCGATTGGGAAGGCTCCAGGTGCAGGGGGGCTCGCTACAGGCCCCCAAAGTCTGATTCCGACTGCCTATTCGAGCCGGACGATATAGAAAACAATGGTCCTAGACTAATTGCCTTAGGAAGGGATTTATTAAGTCAAAATCTATGAACATGATACACACAGAAATCAAGTTACATCATAAGTGTACCCCAGTAGTTTCCCAATTCAATTAAGTATATCCTCAAAAAGACACACAAGCTCCATAAATAGCTTCAATAGTGACTGTTTAATATCAGAGTTATTATAACAGATCATTGTAGGGAACGTTTCAAAACAGAGAAGAGGGTTGCTCCAGGGGGAGTGTGGAAAAAGGATTGTGCTCATGAGGATAGAAGATAGGGAGGGAAATCAGAGAGTAGTTAAAACAATCAATTACACATAGTAATGTCCTTAGTAAACTGGTTGTGGTTTACAGTGGCACCAGTTTTACAATGGGGCCTGTCTCTCATGGATTCGAAAGTACTTTTCTGGTTCTTGAAGTTGTACAGAGTATAATCTCCTGTAAAGAGGTAGGGATGGGGTGAAGTAGGGTACAGGCCGACTAGGGGAACGTGTTGACGTTTCGACCCTGGCGCATAGAGGGTGGTTTGTATCCTCTGCAGGCGGGTCTTCCTCAGGACGGGGATGGGGGGAACAACTTGTATGAAGACGAAGTCAGGGTTACAGCCCCTCAGGTGGCGGTCCGCATAATTGTAGCGGTGAATTAGAATAGGTATTGAAATACAATGTGAAGTTTCCAGGACAGCAGTGCCGATTGAATCCTAACACTGGTGGATTAAGGCATCTTAGTAAGTCTCCATAGCACAGTCCCGGTGATCAGCGCTGAACTCCTCCAGTCAAAGAAGCCGAGCCGGACAGCACGATTCAGAAAGGCTGCCTGAATCTAGCATCGTAATTGGTCGTTCAGAAACACGGCCCGTAGAGACGTACGAGGCTGCTCCGTGCAACCTGGTCATTCTGAATGCCGTTGGGTTTGGATTAGGATATTCCTAACGCTTAACTCGCATCGTAATCAGTCGGTCAGAAACCTTTCCGATTCGGTCAGAAAGACACGTTTCCGATTCGGACGGAGCAAATGCCGATTGGAGGCCTTCCAAACCGCATCGTAATAGGTCCATTAATTGTGACTAGGGATAGTGGTAATGACTGGAGGAACCTGGAGGAACCTGAAATTACTGGGAGAAGGAGCTGGTACAAGATCTGCTTTATGGCAAGGGAGGTGAGAGAAAGAGCTGGGGAGCATTGTCCAAACGAGCTCTGACTACACACGGTTGTGCCTGCTGCACAACAGTGTGCAGCACAACCATGACAATGATAAGCATTGCAGAAGCAAATTAGGACTGTGCATTAAGACTTAGTTAAAGTGCCACATATATGATAAGCATGGCCGTGGAAAGCTTACAGTGCAGGCAAAATGGCAGGTATTTCTTTTTCTTGATTTATTTTAATCCATGTAAAAAATGCATTACCAAACAGAAGAGCGATACAATAAGAATGCACATGATAAAAGATTTTCACAATGAACTGAGTGCATATATGTTAACCATTTTTTTGAAAATGTTCTAAAGACAAAGGGATGGTAAATTACATATGACAAGAGGTCAGAAGGTAGATCAAAAGAAAATTGAGAGAGGAAAGAAGAAGGAAGCTGCAATGGGTTGTACATCCACGCATTGCCAGTTTGTAGCAGACTAATAAATAACATTCAAAAAAGAGGCTGGCAAAGAAGAGAAAGCCAGTGCTCACCCAGCTAAAGGTAACAGTGTAGATCAGCCATCTTGGAATGTTTTTTTTACTTAGAAAACCCATTCCAAAATTTGTCATTGGATTTTTATGTAGTGTCTTCAGCAATGTCCATACATGCAATTGAAGGAAACAAATGACAATGCCTACTGCTCAGCATTATCAATGCTTTACCAATGCTTATTCAGAAAGCAAGTGGATGGGCTCAACCTCAAAACAGCACCGCACATGGGTCATAGACCGGTGTTCCCATGTCTGAAGTTACTGTGTCTGGTATTTCCTACCCAATACTACTTGTGATGGTGACATTGAGCAAGTTGGAATGTAGCGGAGTGGTATCCTTGGTGCTTAATTCGTAAAACAAAATAAGTACCAGGGCCCTAGGTATTTCATAGGAGACCACTTCAGCTTGCACCACTCACAGTCCATGACAATGCTGCTAAAAGCCAAGGCCATTGTTACCTATTAACCATTACACTTTGGACAATTCCATTTGACCCAAAGCAGTGACAATTTTTTTTAATTATATTTAATTATTACACATAGTTGCTGATGTGCCCTACTACAAACATAGACAGACAGTATCATCATGTGGTTTTTGACTGTCAGAAATAAGCACTGGCACAAATTGAGCACTGTTGTATCGCCTTCAAGGAGCATCAATCTGGGTAACTTTAACGGAGACTTTTAATGAAACACATATATTAGTGCAATCATATAAAAACGTCAAAAAATAAAAAACATATTCAAAGCGTATGCACTTTTTTCATCTGCGCCTGGTTCCGAAATCTCTAAATACATCTAATGTAAGTGTAAACCTTGTTTAGTTGCCACTTCCAATAAAAAAATACTTTTTGTTTTTACTAATTATTTTGCAAAAATCTCTTATCAGTCACCAAGCATTTTACGAAAATGTTTAAAAATGAAAGCTAGGGCAACTGGTAGAGCCCTTATTAGAGTTGTCATGCCAGCGTGGAAAATGAAGCAACATTTGTTTGAAAAATATTGCAAATAAAATGTCATTCCAGTTTTCAGACAAAAATGCTAAAACCTTAAAAAAGGCTAGGATGGGGGGGGGGGGTCGAAACCTTTAGCACTGGCATAACGATTGCTAATATTATTTTATTAAAAATATAATGAGCAAAACCAATGAGGAATGGGGAATGTTTATATTATCACAAAGCCTTTGGGATATACCAAAGTGAGAAAAACATCTAGGATCCTTTTTTTATTTTTGATGTAGAGAAACTGATGTTCCGTTCATCAATTGGGACAGTATAGTCGGATTGTGGGGTTGTGAATGTACACTCAGTTTGTCATAGACTAAAGGTAAATCGGCAATTCAGAAAAAAAGTTTGCAAGTCACTATGACTGTCCACTTTGAGTTAGATGGTTAAGAACTGGCAAAAGCTAATTCAGAATACTCTCCACGAAACCACAGCAACGCATTCAGAACTTGAAAAATTTAAATATTTTTAGTTACATAATGAAGAGCAATATAATTACCTCAATTTCAGCCAAAACTCTGATTTTTTCATCCGGATCGGTGAAATGTGTTTTGCTTTCCTTCATCTTTTTCTTAAGCGCCTTTAATAAATCCACAATGTGGTGGTGTTCCTTCTTATACTTCTTGACATAGGCCAACGCAGATTGAAGCTCCCTGTAAAAATACAGCGCATTTAGAAATTGCCATGAGTTTGGACAAACTTCCCTGACAAGAGAAACAATTGATCAATTCTAATGTATTCTCTCCTTATCTCTGTGAGTCTCCCAGTACCTTCTTCATTGGGGAGTGTTCAACTCATAGGAAAGGTAAACCCCTCCCTAACTACCTGAACAAACAGAAACAGCGTACACTCATAGATCCTTCATAACCTGGCAGCGCACATTAAATGGCCCTCTACCTATAAACCCGCCTTTTCTTGTCTGTCTCACCAGAACGGTAGCCCCGAAAGGCCAGAGTAGCCTAAATTAGATACGCCCAGTTTGTGGCTGAATGTGAGGCCTTCTCTATTTCTTGTTGGTCCCTGGGCAGCTGTGGGTCTTGGGCTCCGGTGGTGCCAAAAGATAGGGTTCACCTCAAGGGTGAGGGACAGGCAGCATGGCCCCTTTAAGGCTTCATTTAATCCTTCTCCTCATGCTCCCAGCATAGATCCAGCCTGGCAGGACTGGTGATATTAGTGCTCCAACAGGTCTCAAGCACTTGCACCATAAGGGCATGGCTGCCAAGGTCCTCCAAACGCAGTATTTAATGTATTAAGATAAATATGTGCAGGTGTCTAAATCCTACTGCTGGTGCTGCCAAATGCTGTGGCTGTAGAATATCAAGTTGGTCTAGTTTTGATTACAGTTCATGCCTCTATATTTCACCAACTCTCGCTTCATGTCTTTTTAGCTCACAATGTTCTTCTCATCAGTGCTTTCTTAATTGCTACTCATTTCCTATCTTTCTCTTCCTCCTGTCTCTTTTTTCTGCCTTTTTTTTTTTGTTCTCCTTTATAAATAAGTGAAAGGTTTATAAGCAGACCAAAAGTTTATTCTCGGATCCCCAGAGAGATATAACAATACCATCTTGGGTACTCTGGGGTCCAACGAAACCAGCTGCCATTATCCTAGAGGTAGGTATAAACGAGAGATGGCATCTCTTCCTCAAATCTCACTTATAACATAATCATTGGACCTTATGAATTTTATAAAGTGTAGGATATTATATTATCGAATTATTTAGGTTGTTACTCCAGTTATCGCAAGTTCCCCACATTCTAATTCTAATTCTTCTTTTTGAAGAGCTAACATGGTCTAGTCTATGGATGTGTTTCACCGAAGTTAACCAATCTAATATCGTAGGGGATTGAGAGGAAATTTATTTTAAAAGATTTCCCTCCTTGCGAGCAACATTAGCAAAAATAAAGAGAAGCTTGTGCATTGGAGAAATTATAACTAGGACTCTCCTCTGGAAAGACCCCAAAAATAATCAAACAATTTCTCTCTCTTACTCTGGGTGAAAGTCTGAAGATCAAATTTAAGTCTGTCGCAAAAATGCAGGCCATCAGATGCATAACGTTGCCCTAGGTTTCAGAGGCTCTGGAACAGGGGACCCACATTTAGCATATATGTGACAGTTCAAATTATTGTGGCTTTTGTAGTTGTCAGACAATATTATCTGAAATTACATGACACCCAGATGGAGAGTCCCTGTCATACATAATGGTGGCCCGATGCAGACAGGTTGTAGCTGCTGTTGCCTCATTGGTCTTCTTTCCTCTAAGGTAAGGCGTTAAGAGCAAGCCTTCATAGAGGGAGCAGCTCTTCTAACTCAGTTTTAGTTGACTTGTTAGAAGCACAACTGAGTCCTTGGTATAGTCTCTAATCTGAAGGTTGAACCGTTGGCAGGAAAGAATTGAAATAAAAAACTTCCTCCCACATCTTCTTTCTCCATTTGTTCTGAGTGGGTTTTGGAATGTGTCAACTCCACATATGGCTTTTTACCTTATTGCAGTTCCTGTTTGGGAGGAGACACCTTCAATTGGGATGTGGGTTCTCACAGACTTGTTCTTACTCCGAGTGATGAAGAACAAAACAACACCAGCCAAGAGCTATTTTCTCTACGTCCTTCAGTTCTCTGCATAACAGAATTATCAGAGGTTGTCTTTCTGAGAGGGATTGAAAATATGGTGGAGGATAATGTGAATTTGTGCACACTCCCTCCCTCAGGGGGACTACAACTGATGGTGGCGGGAGCCCCATCCTGTATGGGTTGGCAGTGAAATTGTTGGGCATCATAGTAGGAGCCTGAAATAATGGGCTTGCTCAGTTGTCTCTCTTACTAATGTACAGGGATCATTTGATTTCACAGAATGTAGTTACATATGTATTTGCTCGTTTATTGAAGGAGGGGAAATATGGTAATGACAGGCACATTTTACGCTGTTGATACGAATAAATCAGCTGGGTTCTTTGTAGGATGTAGGGTGCTGGTCTATGGGTGAGGTTCCATCTAGGAGTTTGGTTAGTGGATGGAAATTTAGATCACGAGGCCCTTGAGGGGTCGTTTGGAGTTGCTCTCTGAAGCTGACAAGTTTGAGGGGGCCGGCCATCTTAGGGTCTTAGCAGGAACATGTGTTCTAAGTACAGTGCCTCCACCTTTCCATTGGTAGAGGTTAAAGCAGCGTCATATCCTCTCTTTCGGGGTGACTGCACCTCAATAAAGTAAGGTCAGTGATGAGGGAAGGAGATTCGCAGGAATGAAAGTCATCGGTAAATGACTTCAGCATCTCAGTCACACAATATGGAGCCCAGTCCCAACGAAAGAGTTCCTATTTTCCAGTTGGTAGGTGGTGTTTGGCCTGCTGCTTTTCTCTATCAATTAGCCAAAACGGGTGTCTTTCTGCAAGGACCTACCTCTGCATAAACGGTATGAATGGACCTCAATGCAAAGGTGTAACAAAACTTGAGGGGGCCCCCTTGCAAGGTACTGGGAGGGGCCCCCGTTCCAGATCTAATCAGGAGCTCTCAGGCCACAGTACTGTGCTGAGATAGCCCCTGCTACTCGCCCCCTCTCCACCTCACAGCGGGGCTGCGGGAGCCTGCGTTACGCCCTGCCTCAATGTTAATAATCTACAGTACAGCGTGGCAATGTGACTCAGTTCAGCAGGCCACTAAAACCCAAAGAAAAATAAAGTTGCCTTTATTTTTCTATTTGGCTCTAGAATAAGTCACCTTTTCCATCTCACCAGCTGCCTCTGTTTTCCTGAGCTAGAACCTTGGCAGACAAGTCGGAGCTCCTTGTCAGTTGTTCAAACCAACGTCAGGGTTGGGTGCAGTATTTTCCAAGCGTGAAGCATACTCCCTCCGCCAGCAGAGTCTGTTTCATAATTTAATGTTCATTTACCACTGAATTTTTTGCAAGGCTTCGTACGTCTATTGACTTTTACAGGTAGGGAGTGGTCTCTCAAGTCATTCCCTGCTGTTGTCATTTCACAAGAGGTCTGAACTGAATTTGAGCCAGTGGTTGCCGGTAGTGCCCACTTATTTTTAATCATCAGACTTTGATCCAGAATATGAGCGTGAAACGTGAAAGAACAAGATGGAAAAACAGTGGCAAACTGAGAAAGCAGGAAGGAAAGACGAACCTGCCAGTGTTTGCCACGGGGGTAGGGAGGGGATACTGGTAAAATAGAGGATTGAGTTGAAATTAAGACTACAGCCTTTGTGTCTGGAAACCCCGCCATTTGGCAGCGCTGCTGAGAGTCTTGGATAAAAAAAATGGGCTTCGGCAGTTACTCTTTTACAAACTAGACACTGTAGGAGGAGCTAAGCCCTTTCTCCTGTGCATTCAGACGCGTGTCACTTGCCTCTCCCATTTCTTCCATTACCCACTTACCCGAAAGAAATATAATTTTTCAACCCGAGCTGAGTGGGCATGGAAGCAAGAGATTGAGCAAGCAACTTGAGAGCTAGCATCCATTCATTACCCCTCGTACTCTGGGGGAGGAGGAGAGTGCGATCAAGCCAATGCTTAATTTGAGCCGATGATTTCCGGTGTTCGGGACCAGCACTTAGTTATGAACACCAACACTTATGACTGTCTGCCACATGGTGGCGCTGTCTGTGTAATTTAGAGTGGAGCAGAACAACAGCTGTTAATTAATTCAATACAAATTAAAAACGATTAATTACTGCCGCCCAAGCCATTCTTATAGCTTTGGGGGCCTGGAATAGTCTGAATTATCACACTTGTAGGAGTGTTATGGTTAGTAGTTGTGTAGGTATTGTGGTTGGCAGCACTTGCAGGGGCAATGGGTGGTTAAAGCTGCAGTGGCCTCCTGAAGGGGCCCTGGCACATATTTTATTACAAATTAAGAACTGGATCAAGTTGGACTTGCAGCCTCTGCCACGGGCCTCTCTGCACTCGCCTCTCTGCACTCCTACCCCACATAAGATTCATACGATATGCAGGGGCACAGCAGAGGCAAAGAGGTTAATGATTCAGAAAGACCAGAGCAAAAGATACACTTTTACATGGTTTTGATGATTCAGAACATGCTACATTTTCTCTTAGAACAGTCTCTCAAACTCGTAGAGAGTTGCATCTCTAGCTCAGAAGCTGTTTCTCGGGGTAAGGTGGAAATTTTGGGCTGTGTTTATGACCCAGTTTGCTTCGCTCTTGCACCACAGAACATCGTTCAAGAGTGACGCAAATCCTAAGTCATATTCTTGATACCATGCAAAGCATTCTGCAGCACAGATAGAAAGAGGAAAAAGCCTCTCAGGATTGTTTTTTGTGCAGGAAGGTGCCCCTTCCCGCTCAAATACAATCCTGCCGACAACACAGGCACCCTTGCACAATGGTGCAAGTGTGCCTTTGTTGGCGCTAGGCTGCCAAAAGGTCGCTAGCTCAAGGTAGAAGGACAGGAATATGCAGTATTGGATAAATACTGTGCATTCCTGCCCTTTGACTGTGACGCAGGGAAGCACAGCAAGGTGACTTCCTGCGCTGCCCAGTGCCACCAAACCCGTAAATATGGCCTTTTGTGTTTTTCAAGACATCAAGGATGTCAGTGGGTGGTGCTTTTTGGACAAACATACCCTGGTCTCCATATTCTTTGCCACATTTACTACAGGTAAAGAACTCTTATTTGATGATTATAGAGGACAGAAAGTGCCCCGGGGGCAACAGTCTTTTGCATCCATTTTTGGCACTTTGGTATTACAGAAATTGGCCACAGGCATTTGAGCATCACCTTCCATAGTATGTATTGTACCGGGGCACATTCCTTACTATGCAACCCCAAGGGAGCGCTGTCTCATTTGGAAGGGGGCATGGCCCATTGCAAATGAATAGACACCTTTGTCCTTGTGCCTGCACCATATTAGAGAGTTGGTGCAGGGACTTCGCTGAAGCCCTGTGTCTAATAGCCTAAAGTACTGTACTGGACACTTTATGGACAGCTAGGTTTTTATTTTATTCTCAGCTGGGAGTGCCTGAATTAATCACAACCAACCAAACCATTTATTATGAAGGCATAATAGCACTGGACTTGTACCGCAAGCTCAAACATCCTAAACAAAGAGCAGCAGATGGTCTTTTGTGGGATAATTTATGGAGGAGAAGCACAAGATTAGTGTCTATGTGATGATACTTATGAACACCTAGCAAAAAAATAAGAGCCATTTCAATGTCTTTATACGACTAAACCTAAAAGTGCTATTATTTGCGAACAGCACACTGCTGCTTGTTGGTGGGCTAAAATCCAGTCACCTTCCAGTGAGTCTTCTATGACAACACCTTTGAAACCCCAAGAAAACTACATTTACAATTTTTGTAATCCTTTCCTGTACCTTGCTGTATGAATCGGACTCATTTACCCTTATAGCCCTTTTCATCTTTAACACTTCCTTTATTATAAGGTAAATTGTGCTATTTTCATCTCTTTTAATTTTGTAATAGTTATTAATGAACTAGA
The DNA here is from genome assembly GCF_964204655.1 of Triturus cristatus. Classification (NCBI taxonomy): domain Eukaryota; kingdom Metazoa; phylum Chordata; class Amphibia; order Caudata; family Salamandridae; genus Triturus; species Triturus cristatus. Next base: position 803,121,470 of record NC_140592.1, on the reverse strand, counting down.
TGATTTTATAGTTTCCTTGTCTTACTAATAAAAATCTTTGGTCCAGATGTATCAAGCGTTTTCCCGTTTGCAAACGGGCTGATTCAGAGAATCGGCCCGTTTGCGAACGGGAAAAAAGCCTATTAGGATGTATAATCCCAAAAGGCAATCGCAAAATAGGGAATCACAATTGCAATTACCTATTTTGCGAATGCATTTAGAGAATCGCAATTTGTGTTTCCCTAAATGCAATGCAGGAAGTAGTAATAAATTTGCGACCCTGCTTTAAGGAATCGCATTTTACCACCAACTTCAAGTTGGTGGTAAATTGCAAATCCTTAGAAAAATGCACAATTTAGCATTTTTCTAAGTGCCATGTGGTGCACAAACATGCCCTTAGGGCATGTATGCACGCCACATGTGCACACATGCATATTTCAGGGGTGCAACAGGGTGTCCTTTTGGCACCCATACACCCTTGAAATTGCAAGCGCAATTTGCGAGTACCTATTGGGTTCTCGCAAATTGCACATGCAATTCCCATTCATTACTATGAATAGACGGGCGGGGCCTGAGTCCATCATGGCTGCTCGGAGCTGATGCTCCGAGGTAGCCCAACACCACAGCATCCAAGAGCGGCACTTCACTGCACCAAAACCAGCAGAAAAAACTCACTCCCGACTTCGGAGCCTTGGGAGCGTCTGCCATTGTGGGCACCGTTCCCCCAAACCATTTCATTGCCGTAGAATCGGCTAAAACTCTCCAGACGATTGTGCCTCAAAATGGTGCTTGGGGTGACTCTCCTCAACGCATAACAAGAGCGGGAGACGAGTAATCAGGATCGGGCCCCTGGGTGACGACATCGGATAAGTGGCAAGACCCTGAGCGGCCCCCTCTGCATTCCCGGTACGCACAGAAGTGACCCGGTATGGCTGCAGGGAAGTGACTGCCTGAAAACGGCAATCAGAGTGCCGCAGTGACGGAACCCTGGGGACCGGGACGACGCAGCGGTGGAAAGAATCCTTGGTCACCAGTATTTTCCAGTGAGTCAGGGCGCAAACGAAAGCACCCGCACCGGGTGGGAATGGTGTTGTAGGTCAGGGCCCCCCCCCGGCAGCGCCCAGACACGCAACAGACACGCCATCGTCCAGCGAGGGCTGGTGGAATACCATGTCAGCAGCTCCGGAGTGTACATTGCGGTGCATGTAACGTAATAAGGAGGGTGCACCTGCAAATGCAGAGCAGCAACGGAGTGCACTCTCAGCGCTCAGGACCAGCAAAGCGGGAAGTAATGCCAGGTAGGGAGTCACGGGGATGCCGACGGACCACCTATTTCACGGGGCTAGCAGAGAGGGAGTGAAAAAGAGTCCCCGCTCCACCTGAAGAGAACAGGAAGGTGCCCAGCTGGGCGGGCTGGGACTTAGAGATGGATGATGATTTGGAGGTGTTGCTGGAAAGAGCGCGCCAGCTGGTTTCGAGCCGAGGGCACGAATGGGCTCTTGGTGTTTTTGGAACTTGCTCCCTTGACTTTCTGACTTGGACTCTTATGCTCCCCGCCATTTTGTGTCTTTCTTTTTTGACTCCCCTGTCCCTGATCCCATCACTCATTACCCTCTCCCCTACCTCTTCCCTCCCTCACTCTTTCTACCTCCCCTATTCCTTTCCTCTCCCCCCTGAATTTCTCTCCCCTTGCCTGCTTTTTCTCTATGCCTGAGCCATGCTTCTGTAACTCATAAATATATATATATGTAAATATCTAATATATAATTGTCCAAGCCTAATCGCTGTTAAAATGTAATCTTGAGTGAATTTACTGTTTGGATATATAGAACTCTAACCACTAGTATATGTAGTAGACCTTTGTACTTACTACCATTCCTATGTGATTTTAGAGTTTATTTGTTTGTATCTCTTCCCTGAGTGACTTTACAACTTGTACATGTGCAATTTTTTCCTGTTTATATCTCTTCCTTGAGTGACTTTACAGCTTGTACAGTTGCAATTTTTTTCTGTTTGTATCTCTTATGTTGCTCATGTAATCCAAAGTCCTTATGTAACGCAACTGGTTCTTATGGAAAGCGCTCTGACACCTTCGGGTAATGTTCGTGCTATATAAGATCGCATTAAATATAATAAATAAAAACTATGGGCCTCTAGGCACATAGAAATTAATGGGAAGCCATTCCTTATTTGCGACTCGCAATTTGCTAGTCGCAATTAAGGAATGCGTAGGAATCGCAAAATATTTGCAGAAACCTACATACATTGCATTTTGAGAGTCTATAATAGCAAAATTCGCTATTATAGACTCGCAAAATCCAATGTTGATAAGTCTGGCCCTGTATCTCTTAAGTGAGGTTGAAAGTTTGAGAACTAACTCTCACACCCATCATCTTCTACGGGTCAAAGGTTTCAGCCAAAGTTCTATATGAGTTTCAGTTTAGTGCCAATGTATGCCCTTAAGCAGGACATCTGTTAATTCCTTAATGTGTCTCATAGGAGAAGGCATTTAAGTAGTTGAGTGACGCCACTTGCCAGTATATGCAAACAAAAAAAGTGACACATTAAGAGATTTCGTAACTGTAAGGTGACTGGTTCTGTCCATCAAATTCGCCTCAATTATTTGCTTTTTGATTACCTAGTTTTTGACCTTTTTAGTGTGGGTGAGCCTCACAACCGGTGAATCACCCACGGTAAACTCACAGTAAATGGACTGTATGTGTTTATCACTAGTGTATCCACCATTTAAGATAGGGCCACTGCAATGCAGAAATGGTAAGGTGCACTTGACTGGTTACAGGTGAACACATGTGTAAACACCTGTGCAAACCTGTGAGGGCTAAGAGTGGGAGACTCCTGTTGTGGGCATCCCGGTAACTTCGCATAGGTAGCCTGGCGCAAAGGGAACTCTGCAGGATAGGATACTGACCTAGGATAGGCCTCATAATATTAGTGTACACTCATAGGAAAAGTTGGTGTGGTTTACTGGCTTGTCTGCAGTGACACTCCATCCTGAGGAGGAAATGGGTGGGAGTGGAGCATCTGCATCAATAAGTCAGCTGTTACACTGTACCAGGGATGGGCCAGACCAAGCCCACTGAACAGAGGAGGAAGCCTAGACCTCTGGAGCCAACACAGGAGGGAGCCCCCTTTGAGGATTTGGTAGGAAAGGCCCTGGCAGTGATGTCAGCGAGGGGCGGTGCTGAGCCCCCCAGAGAAGATGTGACTAGTGGCTCCTGGGTGATGCTATTTTGAAGTGTCCCAGCAGGCTGTGCAGGAGGACTGGGAGAGGGGCGGAGAGGTGATGTAGCACCTCAGGATAGGCCATATGTGTTGAGCTTCTGGAACCTTCTGCATCCACTTAACAGGTCTTGCGCAAGGGGGAGGACTCTCTCTTGGGTGCAATTTTCTGCTGGACCAAGGGACTGGAGGTGACAGCTATGGACAACTGGAAGGAGGAACCCCCTGTTATCCACCTGGACTAAAGCCTCTGACTGCAGTTGCCCTGAGGACCAGCTGATCTCCTTACATCCTTGAGGACTAGCTGGGGGAAAGACTAGACTTTTATGCCAAGGCCGAGTGAGGCTTCAGAGGAGGAAAAGGAGAAAGACTGGCACAGGGAACAGTGGAGACCATCTCTTACAAAGTGAGCCATTTTAGAGGCCAGGAAGCCTAAGGAAAGCATTCCAGGTGTCAAGGGCTTGCCACCAGGAGCAAAAGGAGCACATGAACATGTAAAATGGCCCAACAGGGCCTGAGATATCTGCAGGAGAAGGATTTGACCTTTGACCCCTTGCCTAGCAAAGTCAGTCATGGAGCTCTACTGCCAGAGTAAGTCATGCCCCTGGGGTGAGCCAGGGCCCGGGGTATGCCAAGGAGTAAGTTTAATTTTTAAGGCCTGGGAGGGTGTGTGCATGGGGCCCCCTCTCCACAGCTCTAAAGATCTGGTAATCCCAAACCCCAGGCCATATTTTCATTGAGAGGGCCCAGGATCCCCAGCTCTAGGCCCGGTGTGTGGAACTGCATGGGGGAGCACTGTTGCACTCCCCCGAAGAAAGACGTAGGGGCTCCGTATCCCCAACTCTTGGCCCGACCATGAAGAAAAGGACAGGGGTGCTGCCGCACATCCTCATCGGTAGTGGTACGCCCCATTCCTCGTGCCCATGTCTGGGGGAGAGCCGGAGAGGGCGGCCACCATGTCATCCAGCACCTGCCGACAAGAGCGACAGGGCATGAGATGTGCTGACTGCTTCCACTGGCAGCAAAGGAAATTCTGCTTGTGTGAGGAGCTGGCGGTGCAGCCAGAAGGTGGGCACCTTGGGCTGTACCCCATTGTTGACAACATGAGGGGTGTCCGCATGGGAATGGGCACCCCCAACTAGAAAAGGGAAACAAAACAAAAAGGACATGTTGTGTGGTGAGTAGATGCACAGCGCAACAGTAACAAGCAGCAGGAGCAGCACATCAGAAATTCAACAGCTCTGCGAAGGAGCGCTGCATAATATCCTGTGGAGCTGTAAGTATATCAAAAGCACACAGACACGTGAACTTCATTTGTAAATACCTAATTGCCATAATAATGTTGACAGTGAATACTGATCAAATTTTATTAACATTAATAAGTGAATTCACACATGGTTATTATTGGTTAGTGCACATACTCCTAAAATGATAGTTTTTGACATGTGGTTTGTTGATCTTGGTCCCATTAAGGGGTCAGAGGTGACTACACAATGTTATGTATATTGGGGAATTACTGCATAGTATTGAGTAGTGTGGGTGTGAAATAAATGTACTTTTGTTCCTTTTTCAAACGAAAAAGCACAGACTGGACCGTTATTTATTGAGAGCTATTAGTGTGTGCCAGCAAATGATGATTGCTAGCTCACGTCACCTCCCTTGAGTAGGCCTTGAATTGCTCTGCCCTGCTACCTCTGAGAGAGTCAAGCACTACAATGGGGTTTTGATTCCCAATAGAGGGCAAATGTGAACCCATTATTTGTGCAGGCCACACAACTAATGGCCTCTTTCCTTACAGTAACAAAATGCTTCAAGATGACAGTTAAAAATGATGCAATATCCGAGATTCTCAGGATGACAGAACTGCAATTACCAGAATGCAATGTAGAATCTATGTTAATATGTTAGCAGTGTGCTCCCTCTCTGCACCATAGTAGGTAAAAGCTACTCCAGTAGTGAGTGACCAAGCTGATGAACAACGGGACACCTGCACGTTTTGGGGTGCAGGTGTAGCCGATGAAATTCGAGCAGACTGTAAACACCGAGGGACTGATTTACAAGCCCCTTGCGCCACTTTTGTGTCACTTTTCCCATGTCAAAAATGACGCAAAAGTGGCGCAAGGGGTTTGTAAATCTGCCCCTGACTTTTTAAACACATGTCCAGGAGTGCACATGAATACAATCACTGGCTGTACCAACTAATGATGAACACTTCTTTATTTGCAAGTCACTGAAAAAAACACGAACTTCAATTACCAGATTGTAATGGGAAACTTGTGCTGCTGTGCTAGCAGAGTGCTCTTTCTGCCCAGTATAGATATATGTTTCTCTGAAGGACATAAATTGTAGAGTAACCCACAAGCAGTGCTTAATTTGTAAAATATTACTGCAGCTTGCACCACCCATCGCCCTTTTCATCGCTGCCAAAACAACTACTAACCATCTCTCTTCTCACATGTAAATGTGATAGTTCAGATTATTCCAGGTCCCCAACGCTAAAGTAATGTCTGGGGAAGACAGGTATTAGCAATTTTAATGTATATTGTATTCCTAAACAACTGTTGTTCTCCTCTTCTCTGAATTAGACGAGCAGCGCCACCATGTGGTAGCATGTTCCATGTATGGTGTTTACAATCAGGTGCCGGTGCCGAGCACCGAAAACCAATTAAGTGCCGGTGCTTAGCACCAGAAAGCACTGTCTCAAATTAAGCACTGCCCACAAGTCTGTGAGTTTTCCATTGATTACATGGAATGGGTTGGCTTGGCTGCTGCTGCCGACCACCAAACTTGAAATGTCATTCCACTTTCCACCAATACTACTTTTTCGCAATGTCATTCTCAAGGTCACAGGTATGGCAACTATGAGATCTGAGAAACACTTTCACATCCTTGGCTAGTTCTCCAGAACAAGGACTTCATTTTACTTTTCATAGCAGCGTCTGATATATGATGTACTATCACCTATGCTGCCCTACGCCTGTTGACCATATACATGTATGAGTGCAAGCACAAGTATCAATAGGCTCGGCATGTATGCAAGAAACGTGCTGGAATCCCCTTTAGCCCAAGTTCATAAAGAAACATTTGAAACAAGGGAATGCCGCCCCATTATAATAAGCAGGCAGGGTCGGACTGGCCTATAGGGTAATCAGGCCGATTGGTCTGGTCTGACAGGTCAGAGACTGAGACGTTTCTTTTCTGGCTGTTTTGAGGTCTGTGTTATGGTTTTCTGTGCCGTTTCTTACTATTATCCCTGATTTTAAAAGAAGCATTTCCAGAAACAAGCTCAAATCCGTGCAGTCTTCCATACCTTGCAAAACACCCATACATCGTGTCTTTACGAGTTCAAACTTGCTCTGATTTGCGAGTATGGACCATTTTTTAGCTATCGGATTCACTAATGGAAACCACTTTTATTTGGTGCCTGGACCCATTGTCTGTACAGCAATAGTTAGAAGTGGAGATAGCAGTGCCCGCTTTCCCCTCAAGATACCTGTCTTGCAGCAAGTCAAACGACTTTAGGGAAAGTGAGTTATCCTCATTTTATTTTCATCGAGCTTCTTTCCCTCCTGCTTTTGCTTTGATTCCAATGCTACTGCCTTGCTGCCATCTGGTGGCTTTAACAGCGTATGATCTTATTGAACAGCGGTTTTGATAAAATGTTTAGTATCAATTAAATAGTACCTGATTTACAAACTATACAAAAGTGAATGAAAGCGTCAAATAAAAGAAAACATTGAATTAAAAAAATACAACTCCAGAGCCAGGCTAGACAGCTGTAAGAAACAGATTTTTCAAGAGCGGTTATAGCCTACACAATGCTTCAAAGATAACAGTGGAAGTTTCCTGCCTAGATTTATATCAAAAGCTGGGTTCGGAGTGCTAGTGAGTGTCAATCCCTTTTAGCAAGCATTGGTATACAACTGATCAACCAGAAAGACTTTAGACCTGCTTCCTGACACCATTTCTCTAACTTCTCACAATATTGCCTCTTTTGCTGTGTTATTCATAAAATGTGGATGTAAATATGATTACTTGCACATATTGTCTTAAACTAACAATGTAACGGTTTAACCTGTCTGCATATATCTACAATATGATTACGTGCACATGATTAAAAAAAACTACCTGAATATGCATCCTCTAGTCTATACCCTACAACTCCCTTCACACAGCTTTAGATCAAAGTAAACTGTCTTGGGAGGCGCACTTATTAATTAAAGTTCATCATCATTTTGTTCCAATTGAATCAAATAATACACAGCAAACACAACTGGAGATTTTGTTGAACATCAGCAGATGCTACACTGCAGCCCACACAGGTTTAGTGATGAGCCATTTTCCTTGTCAATTTCAATAAGTTTTCCCGCGAAAATTAAGTTGATTCGATAGAAGAATCCTGGGGCTTCTTCCACCTGGGGCCTTAGTGTGAGCAGGCATCCTGGCTGAAATGCAGTATCCCCGACCACAGAAACTGATAATGAGCAAAATGATGACTAACTTTCCTCAAGAGGACGTTTACTTTTAGCAACTACTGTACGAATGGGGCTGGCGGTGTTCCTATATCAGTTCAGTGGCATAAGCGTTCTCCATCGTAACCCAGAACTGTCAGTTTTAGATCACCTACTGCTTTAATTTATGTCTGCACGTCAAAGCATCTTTGGGGCTGTCTTTCCTAGTCTGAAGAATTATAAATCAACAGACTGAGAGCGTTACGCATTGGCATGAGCCTCGACCTAAAACCCCCTTAAAATGTCTACAGCTGCTGCAGTGTATGTGTCTCCGCCAACTCAAGGAGCTTGCGGGCAGCTGGCTGGCCTATGCGGACCCTGACGCCGAATACTTAAGGAATAGGATTCCTGCTGCGACACCGATATGTTTTTGCCTACTTTCACTTCATCCCACTAATGCTCAAGACGAGCTATACCCAAAGCTGTTTTTGGTTCAGAGGGAAAGCAATTATTTTAAAAGGAAAATTAGTACCCAAGGAAGAGATTTTACACTTATTTATATTACAAAGGCGGGCTAGAGGAGGTTTAGAGACCGGCAAGGGTTTGGCTCAACTACTTAATATATCAACCACATAAAATAACTCTTGGGTCTATGTGCATTATAAGCCTAGCTGGGAACTGAACCACCAAGGAGTGTCCCTTTTATAAGACGGTTCCCTCACCCACCATAGGTGGCATGCTTCATCATTGGGGAACCACCTCGTATTGTGATGCCTAGTCACAATACGGGCAGCCACGGCCCGTATAGGGCGTGCTACCGGGGCGGTGACGTAGGGGGGTTGTAAAATGCGGCATACGGCCGATTGCAGGTAAGTAACGGGGAAAAAAAGTCCGAATTTTGTGGCGCGCACTGCATCGCATTTGGCGATGCAGCGCGCGCAACAAAATTCATAATTTTTTTCCCGTTACTTACCTGAAATCGGCCGTATGCCGCATTTTACAACCCCCCACCCTGCCCCTCCCCCACCCTACGTCACCGCCCCGGTAGCATGCCCTATACAGGCCGTGGCTGAATACAGGCTACAGTCCCCTCACTGAGAGGGAGAAGCTTAGGGATGTTTTTGTGCTAAGAGAGGTGTTTACTAAATACCCAATTGTGGAACTAGGGGTGGTGAGGGCAGCAGAACAAGTAAAGAATGTGATTAAAACTAACTATGAGGTTCGCAAAAAAACGTTATTTGTGCAACCCTGGGCTACTATTAAAAACAGCGGGTTTAGTCATTACCGAAGTGCAGCGCTGTTTGTAATCCTAGCCCAGGGTCGCTCTAATAAAGTTTTTTGGGCTAGGGGTGGTGAGGGCAGAACAGCAAGTGAAGAATGTGATTAAAACTAACTACTGGGTTCGCCCAAAAAACGTTATTAGGCTGACCAAAGGATTGCCAGCAAAATCTCTGTGTCCATGTCACACAGGGTATGTGTATAGCGACCCAGTAAACAAACAGCATTTATTGACTGCAATGATATATTGTGGAGGAAATCATATGCTTGCTAAAAGCATCAATTCTCTTGGTTTCTCTATCTGGAGGACTGTTTGGGTATAAGTTGATATGCATCTTACAGATTGAGGTCTGTAAAACCGGGATCTCTGGAGTAGGATGAAAGGTAAGAAAATTCAGGATTGATAGGAGCCAGTCTGGGAGGTTTGGCTACCTGCCTTTTCACAGGTGGATAGGAAAAGTGCTTCGCCAAAGTGACCATCAAGGTATCAGTGAGGGCCTCGTTAAAAGGGTGCAATGGCTCCTAAGTAGTGGTCCTAGAGTGTAAAATCTCAGTCAGTACATTTGATAGGGCCTCAAATGAAGATATCTGAAAATCCAGGTCCTTGGTGCACTCTGGACCACCACTGCAAATAAGGCACTTTCTTCCATTGGTGGCCCAAGTCAGGAGTTAAGCACTGACTCAAGACACGTGTCACGCACACTGTCATCTTTCAAGTCCATGTAGATGGTATCATCTATGCAGTGAGTGGGGAGAAAACCATCCCCTTCACCACTATCATCATCCAAATCCTGGGGTGTTCTTTATTCTAGCATAGGGTCAGAGTTAGGGCCAGAAAGAGAATGGAGCCTCTGCTGGCGTGTACGATGTGGCAGAGGCACTGGGTCACAATCAGGATGCATGACGGTTGGTTGTGCTTGTGTGATTTTATAGTGTGACATTAGTCAACATCGAGCTTAAGTCGAATCAGTGTCGGATATTAGTATCAGTGTCAAATCCCCTTCCTGTGCTAGTGGCGTCGGTATCGGCATCAATGTGGAAGGGATGGGCATGGGTCTAGGAGCTGGAGTGGAACTCTGCAAAGGCATGGGTATGGGGCCTAAAACATGTCCCAAATGAGTCATACAGCACTTTGGATGGATCTCCTGCGTCAACCACATTGGAGACCTCTGCAGTTCTTTGGGGCCTAAAGCTGCAACAGAGGGAGCTGAAAATGGACCAAACGTTTTGCAGCATGACTTCAATCTGCGACGGTGTCACTGATTACCTGGAAAATATCGGCACACCGGGATAAGTTGAAGAATCTGTTTTGCAACCAGAGACCTCAAAGTAATATGACTAACATTGTAACTCCCTTGCACCTTCTTCTTAGGTTCAGAGTGGCGGAATGGGGTCGTCTCCCACTTTGTTTTTTTATGTTTACACTTGGAGTTCAATTTTTACTTGCTTGAGGATTTCGAGCATGAAGTTGACCTCTTGTAGGAAAGACCTCGGGACAGCACTGAGTCCTCACCTGCGCTTTACGCGAATGCCAGAACTACTTCTGGCTTTAACGCCCTTCCTGCCGTACATCAAGGAGAGGCTCTGCAAGTTCTCTTTGACAACATTGCCATATGGAATTTCAAAAAGCAATGCGGACTCGAGCTCTGCATTCTCTGCCATGACACTCTGAGACTCAGAGGTTGGATGGATATCCGGGAAATTTCCTTGATTGCAAAGCACATGGAAGGGGCACTGAATAACAGAGCGGACGAGCTCAGCAGGCGGCGTCTGGTAGATTGCAAGTTGTGTCTATATACCCGGTTGGTGTAGGATATATTCCAAATGTCGGGAGTTCCCTTTCTAGATCTTTTTGCCACCATTGGGAATGTGCAATGTTTAAAGTTTTGCACATTGGATTTTCAGCAAGAAAACCAGTTAGAAAATGCATTCCAGCTGAAACACACACAGCTTCGACTCACCATCCGTGACCCCCTGGAGAGGCATGTGGGAAGATGTATCGCACAACTTTAAATCATAGCCCAAGCCCAGGCACCACAAACACACCTCGTACAGGTCAGTGACTGACATCTGCTTTCTGCTGCCGCAGAAACCGATCTTTTTGGGTGGGGACACCATTCCATAGCACACTGGAAATCATTTTAGGAGTCAATGGAAAACCACAAGATTGTGAGCAGGGCTCTGGATCAGTACTGGAAGGAGTGGAAGGAAAATAACTGACGTCAGAGCACAGGGTTGCATTCCACTCTGTCAAGTTGTTTGGAGCCAATATGGAGTACTGCACTGCTGAAGAAAAGTATTCTAAGGTGAAGAATCTGCAGTTAGAATTGTACATTAGAAATATACAGACACTGGATATGAAACACAGACACTGAGACAGAGGTAAAAGGGAATTAGAGCAGAAAGGCTTGAGGACACCCTCACCCCAACTGATTGTCCCACTCACAGATGCCAGGAACAACTGAAAGTCCTGGTCCTCTAGACGGGTGCCCAACAACATGCTACTAAAGCACAGACATACACTCTTACCACAAATACTACTGTGTAAATAGCACATTTGGAAAACAGTGTGCCAATATATAAGCTGATGGTGGCACCACCACTGGGAACAATGCCTTGTCTCGCTCCAATAACAGGGATCGGAAATGCCTGTAGGGCAGATTGGACTTCTGTTGAATACTGATAGACGTACCATTACCATCCTCTCCTGGATCAGGGAGTTACTGACTAAGATTAAATAGAACTACATTGACTCAGCAGTGCTTAGAACATGGTCTATAATTATTTCACAGCATGCTGAATCTATCTTTAAGGACATCTATCCCTCACATTTCATTTATTGTATACACTAAGAAATACCATTCATAAATTTCATTGCCCTTTCATTTACCCCATCTTTAAATTGCTTTCAAGAAGAATGCTGATTGATTCAGCCTGAAACCTCCGCTTACCTCTTGTATGAATCACAATCTGTAAGCAGCTTCGGCACTTGCTGCCTGGCCTCATCCAGCTCTCGTTCTCCTTCTCCAGTCTTAGTTCGCCTGTCAAACGCATCCAGTTTCTTTTCCCCCTCCAGGATATCAGAATGCAAATCCTGAAGGAATTACAAGGTACCTTTTCTTAATCACTTGTCAAACACCACAATGCTATGTTTTTTAAATATAGAAAAGATTGTTGAGATGTCATTATTATCATTGCTCACATGATTAATTTCTGCATTGTTGCAAAATAGGACTCTTTTCTCATTTCTTTTTTTGTTGCTACAGTTTGCCATTTTTAATGGCCCAGTAACAGGTTTTTATTGTCATATATTAAGGACACTTCTTTAGGTCAGGCCTAAGGCACACGTTGCCTTCGAACCTATCATTGTCCAACTTGATCAAGTTCTCTGAATGAGATCCCTTAAACAGAATTTTCTTCTGGAAAGCACAACAAATCTAGTTATTGTTTACTCTACCACTTTTGCTGATTCAACAGTCCAATGCATTCAGGGCTAGGCAAGGTTTTGTTTTTGTTTGCCTTCCTGATTTTGAATTGACCACGACATTTCTGAACATAATTATACCATCAATAAGTATACAAGACAAGATATTTTGCCAGGTGTGCAAATATATGGTTGAAAAAAATTAGTCACAAACTTCAACAAAGTATTTTTTCAACCAGCAAAGATTTTTAAGAACCAGCCTATGTACTAAAAGGGCGATTTTTAAAAATCCCAATACTAGAGAGTCCCAATCTAACCTACCTTGTGAATATTAATGAGTTAGGTTGCAAATTGTGATTCTCTACGATTGGAGGCCATCACAGGGATGGGGGCCTTCTCGAGCCAGCAGACCACCATGTCAGTGATTGCCTTTCAATACATCAAACATTTTATTAATGTAGCCTGATTTCCTTAAAGGAAAAGGGACATGTTTGAAATTTTGTAATTGTTTTTTTGTTTAAGAGTTGGCAATGGTCTTTTGGACTACTGTTTTTTTTTACATTAACAAAGGGGAAGGGATCCAAAGGGAACCCCTTCCCTTTTCCAACTGCATTAGCACCTCTTTTGAGATGTTGGTCAAATATAAATTTTTGTGATCATATTTCGGCCACAAACATTGATACATTAGAAGGGATACCTATTGATACTGTATTTAGAAGGGATGCTGACAACACACCCTTTCCGCATACTGTATTGTATCTATTTGCAATCCCATTTTAGGATTAAAAAAAGTTTCAAGACTCCTAAAAAGGGATTAGTACATAAGAAAAACCATTGGTGCATTTGCAACCGTTAAAAAGCTAAGAACATTAGGTCCCTTATCCTCTCAACTCTTTTATCATATCAGTAGAGTGGCAGTAACTGAAGAAACTCCCAATTCATTTTTTTTAATACTTTCATGAATGCATTTAACAGCCATTTAAGGCTTTTGCCTCACTTTTGTGCACAATTGCATTATGTCTTCAAATTTCATTGGACATTACAAGATCCTGATACCTTTTTTAAAAAAATGTTTTGCACAAGCTGTTAGAAATGGGGTCTCTGGTTGGCAAGGGCTTGCACCTTTGTCCAAATAGGGACCCTTCTTCCTAGTCAGGATAAGGGAGTTACACTCCCAAAATAACCCCTGCTCACCCCCTTGGTAGCTTGGCACAAGCAGTCAGGCTTATCTTAGAGGCAGTGTGTAAAGCATTTGCACATAACGAACAGTAATACAGTGTAAGCAATACAAAAGGATACCACACCAGTTTAGAAAAATATCCAATATTTTTATATACTTAAAACAAGACCGAAACGATAAAAAAATCCACAATACAGTACTTAAAAACCTTCAGTTATCAAAAAGTACCTTGAAAAACAGTTCCTTGATGTCGATAGCTCCGTCCGGGGCTATCACGGCATCGTGAGCAAACAAATCCAACCAGTTCTGGCTGACCACGGCGTCGCGGGCCAGCTACCGTGTCAGGAAGTCCCGCAAACAGTACCTTTCAGAAATGCAGGGCGTCGATGACCTCTAATTGAGCTTCTGAAAACACGGCGTCCGCAGGCTTCAGTTCCGAAGGTCGGTTCCAGAGTCGTCGGGGCCCTCAAAGTCACACACGTTGCAGGACGATCTCCTCTCTGATGGAGTCAGGAGCGCTGGCATCGGCAGGCGTTGGGTGCTGCGATGCAAAGTGCAGCGGTGCGGCGTGCAGTGCCCTCAGATCACGGTGTGAGCAGCGGCTCGATGGCAGCGTCAAATGGCGTTGTCGGTGAGACCAGGGTCATGGTGCGAGATGAAGGCGGTGCTCGTCACGTGCTGGCAGGTCACGGTGCAAGCAGCGTTGTTGTCCTTGCTGAAGCGCTGTCGTCGGCTGATGAACTGGAGTCGATGGCACCGGCGTTGGTAGGCCAAGGCTGTGGTGCGGGATGAGGGCAGTACGCGGTGCCCTCGAACCACAGTGCAAGCAGCGACATCGATTCCGACGTGGAGCGGCGTCGTCAGGGATACCACGGCCTCGTCGTGAAGCGAGGCAGTGCGGAGTGCGGTGCCCACAGGTCGTGAGCAGGGTCTCGGTGGCAGCGTCAGCAGGCGTCGTCGGTGAGACCAGGGTCGCGGTGCGGCGGTGCCCTTTGCGGTGCTGTCAGGACACGGAGTCGGCAGCGGCGTCTTAAAAGTCATCGAGTTGCTTTTCTTCTGTTGCAGCACAGAACACACAGTCCCCAGTGCTGAGGGCAGAAGAGCTTGAAGTCTTTGCTGTTCCTGAGACTTCTTGAACAGGGGGCAAGCTCTACCTCAAGCCCTTGGAGAAACACACAAAAGTAGATTGCAGAAAGTTCAGTCCAGTCCTTTCACTGCCCAAGACAGAAGCAGCCACTGCAGGCCAACACAGCAAAGCACACAGCAAAGTGGTAGATCCTCCTCACAGCTTCTCCATCTCTTCTTCTTGGCAGTCTTCTTGATCCAAAAGCGTTCTAAACTTCTGGGGTTTGGGCCCCAATATTTATACCACCAAATCCTTTGTTCTCTGAAGGCAGAGAGGGTCTGTATCCAGTCCAAATCAGTTCTGGGTGCATTCTGCCAGTGCACAACTTCTTCCTTTGTCAGTGTGGGCCAGGGTCATCAGACGCACCACAGAAGGTGGAGACAGCATCGTGGAAGGTTGGCACAGCCCTATTCAGGTCCAGGCGCTACTCCTCCCACCACTCCCAATGCAGATAGGTCTATTCATCCTAGTGCTGACTCACCCTGCCTCTTGGAGCCACCCCAGCCCCTGTCACTCACAACCCAGGCATGCAATACACAACCTAGCTGCAGCAGGCTGGATGGTTAGGCAAGAAAATACCTACTTTCTAAAAGTGGTATTAAAACCAACTTCACTAAAAGATGTGTTTTATCATTCTGAGTTCAGGCATACAAAATTTGTTTTTCTACCATGTTCCCTGGGTCAGTTAGGATTATAAGATGTTATAATCAAACTGCCCATTCTGGTCTATGGTAACAGGTAGCCTTGCAATAGTGAAAAAACAAAAATAGCTCACTATCAGGACATGCCACACACACCAGGGCATGTCCTACCTTTCACCTACAATGCACCCTGCCCACAGGGGTACCTTGGGCCTCCCTTAGGGGTGGCTAAAATGTAGAAAAGGGAAGTTTTAGGGACTGGCAAGTGGGTGCACTTGTCAAGTCGACATGGAAGTCCTAGACTGCACACAGGCTCTGCAATGGCAGGTCAGAGTTACACTTTACGGGCTATTTCCTTGGGTGGCACAATCCAGTGCTGCAGCCCACCCATAGCATTTGATTTATGGGCCCTGGCACCCGCAATGCACTTTACTAGGGACTGACACATAAATCAAATAGGCCAATCATGGAAACAACAATCCATAATACATTGTACTACAGGAGCACTTGCACCTTACCACTGGTCAGCAGTGAGAAACGTGCGCAGAAACATTACATCAGCAAAAACCAGGAGGTCAGAAAGCAAAAACTCTGGGGAAACATGCCAAAAGATGCCAAGTCTAACACATGTCCCCTCCAGCTGAAAGTAGAGAGAACTACCCAACCTCCTGGGAGTTCTCTTCACTAAGGCGGAAGAACCTGGACAGACCATCTGCATTGGCGTGTTCTGTCCCAGGATGGTGTTTCACCGTAAAGTCCATTCCCTGTAGGGAGATGAACCACCTCAGCAGTTTTGGATCTTCACCCCTCATTTGCATCAACCATCTGAGGGGCCTGTGGTCTGTCTGAACCCGGAAGTGAGTCCCAAACAGGTATGGCTTTTTCAGTGCCCAGACCACAGCAAAAGCTTCCCTTTCTATGGCGCTCCACCTCTGTTCCCTGGGGAGTAGTCTCCTGCTAAGTAAGACTACAGGCTGGTCTAGGCCCTCTTCGTTCAGTTGTGAGAGCAACGCTCCCACACCATGTTCTGAACAGTCAGTCTGCACAACAAATTCCTTGGAGAAGTCAGGTGCCTTGAGCATGGGTGCCGTGCACATGGCTGCCTTCAGGGCATCAAAAGCTTTCTGGCAGGACTCAGGCCAGATCACCTTCTTGGGCTGATTCTTGGAAGCCAGCTCTGTTAAGGCGGCAACAAAGGTGCCGTAGCCCTTAACAAACCTCCTATAGTACCCGGTGAGACCTAAGAAGGCTCTCACCTCTGTCTGGGTCTTGGGAAGCTCCCAAGCCAGAATGGTGTCTATCTTGGGTTCAAGGGGCGCCACCTGGACACTTCCTACCTGGTGTCCCAAGTACACCACAGAGCCCTGCCCGATCTGGCACTTACTGGCCTTGATCGTGAGACCCACTCCCTGCAGAGCCCTCAACACTTTCCCGAGGTCCTGCAAGTTTTCTTCCCAGCTGGAACTGAACACAGCAATGTCATCCAGGTAGGCGGCACTGAAATCCTCCAGGCCAGCCAACACCTGGTTGACCAACCTCTGAAAGGTGGCAGGGGCATTCTTCAACCCAAAGGGCATCACCCAGAACTGGTAATGTCCTTCTGGGGTTGAGAATAGTGACCTCTGCTTGGCCCCATCGGTTAAGGCAATCTGCCAGTACCCAGACATTAAATCAAACGTGCTGAGGAACTGGGCAGCTCTAAACCGATCAATGAGCTCATCAGCTCTGGGGAAGGGGTGCGCGTCAGTCCTGGTGACGGCATTGAGTCCACGGTAGTCCACACAAAACTGTAGTTCTGGAGTGGCATCGGGTGCAGCAGCCTTTGGGACCAAGACCACTGGGCTGACCCAAGGACTTCTGGAGGGCTTGATCACCCCTAACGCCAACATCTTAGAGACCTCCTCCTTGATGCTGGCGCTGACCCAGTCAGTCAACCTGTAAATCCTGTGCTTCACAGGAGGCTTCACAGGAGTGTCCATGTCATGGGTACACCAGTTAGTAACACCTGGGGTCAGACAGAACAGTGGGGCGAACTGTCCCAACAAGTGGCGACAGTTCCCCTGCTGCTCTGGGGTCAGTGTAGGGGAGAGGACCACACCTTCGACGGACCCATCGTGCTCCTTGGTAGACAGGAGGTCAGGGAGAGGCTCACTCTCCTCTTCCACCCCATCATCTGTCGCTAAGAGCATGCTCACTTCGGACCTCGCAAAGTGGAGCTTGAGCCGGGTTACGTGGAGGACCTGCAAAGGGTTCCTTGGAGTCCACAAATCCACCAGATAGGTGACGTCACTTTTGCGCTCCACCACCTCAAATGGTCCAGTCCACTTGTCCTGCAAGGCACAAGGTTCCACTGGGGCCATGACCCACTCTTTTGCCCAGGTTGAAATTCGACCAGAGTGGCATTCTGGTCATACCACTTCTTCATTTCTTCCTGGCTTGCTTCTTGGTTCGCCTGAGCGAGTTTCTTGAAGCGGGCAGTTTGGTTGCGGAAGGCCAGCATGTAACTAAACACATCCTGGGGGGTCTTCCTGGGAGCTGCCTCCCAGCCTTCCTTCACCAAACTAAGAGGTCCTCTGACAGGGTGGCCATACAGGAGCTCAAAGGGACTGAACCGAAGAGACTTCTGAGGCACCTCCCTGTATGCAAAGAGAAGGCATGGCAAGAGGACGTCCCACTTACGCCTCATGGGTTCTGTTAGACCGTTAATCATGCCCTTTAAGGTCTGGTTGAATCTCTCCACCAGTCCGTTACCTTGGGGGTGGTAAGGAGTGGTGAACTTGTAGGTTACACCACAGTCCTTCCACAGGGATCCCCATTAACGCCCGGCCCACCACTGGCGCCGACGTTGTCCTGAGAGGGATTGCCTCTGGGTACCAGGTGGCATGATCCACCAAGACCAGGATGTACCTGTTTCCCATGGCTGTCTTGGGATCCAGTGGCCCCACAATGTCCATCCCTACCCTTTCAAAGGGTTTTCCAACAACTGGAAAAGGTTGGAGAGGAGATTTGACCTTGCTCCCACTCTTGCTACTTGCCTGGCAAGTTTGGCAAGACCTGCAGTGTCCATCTGACTGCCTTCGCATTTAGAGCCAAAAGAAGTGGGTGACAAGCCTGTCAAAGGTCTTATCCTGCCCCAAATGTCCTGCCAAAGGCACGTCATGAGCCAGACCCAGTAGGAAGGTACTGAAGCACTGGAGTACCACCAGCACCCGGCCTGACCCAGGCTCAGCAACCTTAGGCTCACTATACAGGAGACCATTCTCCAAGTAGATCAGATGTGATCCGGACTGATCACCAGCTGCCTGGTCTGCAGCCTGATGCCGCAGACCTTCCAAAGAAGGGCAATCTTTCTGCTCCTTGCAGAATTCCTCCCTGGTGGGAACCCCCTTCTTGCTGCCAATGGGTCAGGTCAGAGATGTCCCCCAGCTCGGCTACTTGTTCCCCTGTAGGTACCGGGGCGTCCCCCTCAAGGTCTGCCTCCTCCCGGTCCGTGGAAACTTCAGGGGCTGGTTTCCCGCGCCCCCTGCCCTTTCTCTTGGCAGGGACTTGGGCCACTGTTTCTGGCTCCAAGCCCTCCTGATCACCTTTTCTGGCTGCCATTGACCGAGTAGACACGCATGCCCACTCTGGCAACCTAAGCATCTCCAAGTGAGACCTGAGCTCAACATCCTTCCATAAGGACTGCTGCAGGTCGTTACCTAGCAGACAATCTACAGGCATGGCAGGGCTCACAACCACCCTCAAGGGACCCTGCACCACCATACACTGGTGCTCTGAGTTGTCCATAGCAACTACTTGGTGGAATTCCCCTGGGACTACCTGCTTCTCAGAGACCAGGTGACACCGGACTGAGGTCACACTGGCCCCAGTATCTCTGAGAGCCTCTACCCTTTTCCCATTGATGGTCACCCAGGTGCTGTATTTCTTTGTGTTAGGGGCACCTGGCTTCCTGGGACCATCTCACTGTCCCCTAGTGAGATGAGGGTCATTTCTGCTGGATCCCCACCCGCCTGTGGGTACCCCTCCTCACCAAGCGCTACACTAGCCAACACCTTGGTCTGCCCACCGGTGGCTGACTCACCCTGCCTCCTGGAATCACCCCAGCCCCTGTCACTCACAACCCAGACATGCAATACTCAACCTAGCAGGATGGTTAGGCAAGAAAGTACCTACTTTCTAAAAGTGGTATTTTCAAACACAGAATATTAAAACCAACTTCACTGAAAGATGTGTTTTATCATTCTGAGTTCAGGCATACTAAATTCATTTTTCTACCATGTTCCCTGGGCCAGTTAGGATTATAAGATGTTATAATCAAACTGCCCATTCTGGCCTATGGGAACAGGTAGACTTGCAATAGTGAAAAACGAAATTGACTGTAATTCACTATCAGAACATGCCACACACACCAGGGCATGTCCTACCTTTCACCTACAATGCACCCTGCCCAGAGGTACCATGGGCCTCCCTTAGGGGTGGCTAACATGTAGAAAAGGGAAGGTTTAGGGACTGGCAAGTGGGTGCTCTTGCCAAGTTGACATGGCAGTCCCAGACTGCACACAGGCTCTGCAATGACAGGCCAGAGTTACACTTTATGGGCTATTCGTGTGGGTGGCACAATCCAGTGCTGCTACCCACCAACAGCATTTGATTTTTGGGCCCTGGCACGTGCAGTGCACTTTACTAGGGACTAACACATAAATCAAATAGGCCAATCATGGAAACACCAATCCATAACACATTTTACTACAGGAGCACTTGCACTTTACCACTGGTCAGCAGTGAGAAAAGTGTGCAGAATCATTACACCAGCAAAAACAGAGTCAAAACCGGGAGGTCAGAAAGCAAAAACGCATGGGAAACACGCCAAAATATGCCAAGTCTAACACAAACCCATACTTGTCACTCCATAGTTACCTCAGTACAGTTAAAATATTGCTAATGTATGCAATTGGGAAATTCATTTGTCTCGGTAAAGTGGTATCCTTCACCAAATAAATTCTTTTTACATCATCATAATTCAATCTTAGATTGTAGTTGATAAAGCTGTGGGTATGAGTCCTGATTCCTGGAGGCAATCTCTTCTACAAATGGTAAATATTGTTTGAGACTTCCACCCAGTTCTATGATCAGCTGATCTATTATTTGGACACCACTAGAAATAGACTTAGAAAGCTGCTTATCAACAGTTATATAGCACAATTGCTCTTCTAAAGAAAATAATTATATACACAAACCATTCAAGATATTGCAGTCTTTAGTAGCAAACGTTTTAGAAGGAGAATACCTTTTTGGCCCAGAATGTAATTTATGCAGCCTTATTTTAGCAGTTTAATTTACCCTAACCCTCTGCAAATTCACACATAGGGATTCAATGGGGCACCATTTCATGTGGACACTAAGTGCCCAGTCCTGGGCTTTATGTTAACAATTATCTACTTCATTTGTCTTGACTAAAGAGTCCCAAGATATCTAAATAATGCATTGGTTCAGCACCAAATGTACAGGACTGGCGGTACAGGGTCCACATCACTAATAGCCATCTGGTAATCCAAACTCAATCCCCTTTTAAACACATATACCTTTAGTTCACCTCCTCAAATATACCTCATCCCTGGTGTCCAGCCTCACACCACCTCCTTTACACTTCTTACCAGGAATCCTTCCACAACACACATTTATACTTTGTTGTCAGCAAACTCCATAAAATTCATAAAACCTTGCTCCTGCCACTAACACGGGCTCTTGACATCGTGCCCCTCAAAAATAAGCACGCACACACACAAACACACACACACACAAAACACACACACGCACACACTGTTTTAACCACAATCAGACATATATATATAGCCTTCTTTCCCACAGGCAATCCTTTTAATAGGCGGCATGCACCTTCACCAAAATGAAACTACTTACGTATCATCCTGCCATTACAACTGGCACGTGCATACTTGACATCCTGCCCTATTTACTCTTCAACACATTCCCCAGCCCTTGAATACTGTCTCCCAGCACACTCATTTAACACCCTATCCTTCAGCCCACTTGCTTGCTATCCTGCTCCTCCAGCCATAGCACACACACTTGGTACCCTCTTCATCTCCAACCCTTAGACAAACACAAACCTCATGAGGAGTAGGCCATGCCTTCTAAGTATGTGGTTGTAGATTACCAAGCCCCATCAAAATGGGAAATGCACTCTGTTTTAAAGTTCAAAGAGACAACTGTAGAAAAAGCTAAGTAAACCAGAAACTAATTTCTTCTGCAAGTCATGAGACTGCACATATATTATGTATGAAGGCAACTTCAGCATTGTTGAAGTGTGACTTGCTCAGGAGGTCTTTTGACTAAACTGGGCTCTTACAGAAATCTTACATTTAGCTTTCCACACTTATCAAAATAAACACAGTGCATAATTCAGCGTTATATTATATTGTACCACCTCTAGATGATGGATTTTTTTAACGAGATCTTCTTCATCAGACTGTGTTTCGCGATACATCTCCAGCTCTTCTGCCAATCGCTGAAGCCATTTCAGTGGACTGCTTGTGTCCTCTGATGAACCTTCTGTCTCTGCCACAATCTGGATATTTTTCACATACGACATCTTCATAGGCTGCATTAAAATGTGACAGTACAAATTGTTAAACATCATCTATATTGCTTCTTAGCTGAATACACATTTTAACAAAATACATGTCGATTTCCTGCTTCAGCTATGAGATTAAGAAAAGTATTCATCAAGTTATACTTATGAGCTATTTCTGTTGTTTATCATTTTTTTAGGTTGAGCCTGGGCAGCGCATGCCCTGCTCTGCGAGGCATGCTGTATTCCGGTATGGACTTGAAGCTCCGCCCATTTTCCACACATCTTTTCAATTGGCTCCTGTCACTGTCCTATCTAAATTGTTGCTTTTGATTCATGAATAGGCTTAGTACTCCCACCTTTTCTGCATTTGTAACTTCCCATGAGGACTGGACTTTTTTACTTGTGTTGTTACACAGTCTGCTTTATCTACAGTCTGTGAGCACTATTTTCTTTAATGATTTTCCCCTATTCCACCCACAACGTGCTTTCTTACAATTGTACAATGCAGCATTATTAGTAATGGCGGCCGGTTCGCTTCAACTATAGCAGCCGCGCTTATTTATTTATTTTAGTTGCCAGAATCGTTGTTCTTCTTTTTTTATGAAACCACCTTATACCGTGCTTTCACATTAATGGTGGCCGCGCCCCTTTCTTTAGATGCTGCTTGCCGTATTCAGGTTACAGTGAGCCGCGTCTAAAGAAAGAGGCGTGTCCGCCATCAAAGTCACAGCAAAGCATGGGGTGCCTTAAAAAAAGAAAAAACATTTGTTCCTGAAGTTCCTTTATACCTTTAGTGATTTTTCAAGATACATTTTTCTAACAATTAATTAAGCATGACAGGTATGCCCAGATGTGAGTCTCATGGGTACTGTGCCGCAGGCTTCAAGCTATACCTCAATGTTGAAGCCCAAGTAGGCTGAAACCACTCTGGGCTTTCTTGTTTTCCATTCTGGTGACAACTGGCATGGCAGTCCAGGCTGGACTATTCTTAATGGAGCAGAATCAAGAGAGAGCTGGATGCTGCTGATCTCCATCTGGAGTGGCATAGTGGGTATAAAACGATGGCCTACAAAATGGCCCAAATGATTACCAGTGGCTGAGATAAATTCAAATGTTCTTTCCATCACTTTACTCTTTATCTCACTCACCAGGAGCTTCTGAAGTAAAATAGTCCAGACCCTTCTCAGATGAGCTGTATCTTTTGAAATCTATTAAATATTGGAGGTTTGACCTGCATGTCTTTTACCCCGCTGCAAATGTGATGTATTGATCTGCATTAACTTTGCGCTTTAAATTCTGATTTGGTGATTGAGTATACAAACAAGTCCGAGTCTGAGCTAGGCTCTCAGAACGAGGTAGAATTTCTTCTCAGTAACAAACTAATGTAAGTCCAGAAAGCAAATTCAGCATATTACAGAGAGCTATAGAAACTAAGCAGTCTGTTTTCTTAGCTTTCCATGTACACTCTTATATATAGTCCTTAAATTTGTAGGTCAGCCTACTGAATGGATCCAATGCAATTACACAGCTAATGGTGTAAAATATTATGTTCTACATGCTAAGCAAATATTTCTTTGAATCCAAACAACTGTGTGCCCTTTTCAGACCTGCTTTACACCAAGATTGTATGTAAATAATGGAATGTACACAGGTTTCTATTCAACAACAACTAAACAACATGACTATTTGAGATTGAAATAATACACCAAAGGGTGCTGCACAGGCCCCTGTACATCAGTGGGACCACAACCATCAGGAGCATACCTTTAGGCCCATGGTCTTTGTGCATTTTTCTGTAAAGAATTTATAATGACATATTACGAGTCCTTCACCACATATCAAGGTTGGATTTACTCATTTTCTATTATGCCTCTGGAAAAAACTGATTATTTTCTTTGTTCTGCTCTATTAAAATCTTGGCCAATTGTGGAGAAATATAGCTATTTAAATCCACAAATACAGCAAGATACAAAACAAACTGTGTGGGTACACACTTCTGAGAGTGAAACCCATCAGTAGCTGACACCAAGGAGTCCCAGGAACATTAGATTCCTTGCTAGTCTGCAGCTTAACCAACATAGAAAATAAGAACCACACGCCATAATACAGAAAATAGGCCACTGATGAAAAATCACTTGTTTTCTTTCTGCAAAACAAAGATGAACTTCTTTTCCAAAATATTGACGCTGCTCCGAGACATTTAGTATCAGGTTATCAAAGTGCTGCCTGGTGGCCTAGCGCTTGTGTTCACACGTGCGTGCACGCGCGCAACCGCCATCTGCCTCCCTTCCAGCGCAATCACTTTAACTTTTTCGTGCTGCTGCGCGCGCGCGTCACTAGCGTGTTTTTTTATTTATACGCGCACGCATCACTAGCATGTTTTTTTGTATTTATACGCGCGCGCACCACTAGCGTGGTTTTTTTTGCGTTGACTCGTTAGATTCGGGTGCAGTTTGGGGTGTATCAGGAAGTGATGACCTTTGTTTCACTATGGATATTCTCAGAAGAACTTTGGGCGTCAGTCTGTTCTCACTCTCCCTTTTGAAGCTGTCATTCTGTGCTGCATCCGTCACGGTTTCCCAGGTCTGTTGTTACTCTCGATGTAGGACGTGTTCCCAGCCCTTGCTCCTCGTCTCCCCTTGCATCAATCCCCTCAAGCCTCAGTCTGTTGTCTGCTTCGCTTGCTCTGCTCATGCATTACAATGTTTATCTGCGCCACTGCAATCGTCCAACATTCCCACACGCTTCCACCGGAGGCCTCTGCGTCACTGCCGGGTCCAGTTCTGCATTCTTATCAGCGTGTAAAGATTCACACGGACGGCCCGCCCTCTTCCACACCTGCGCTTCCTGGTCTTCTTCCTGTCACGACATCTCTCCCCCTGCTCTCTCCAGCTCCACCGCCCCGGCCCCAGCCCTGGCTCGCTGCCTCTATGCCAGGCACACCGATCCCTCTGTCCGGGACACTGCCTTCTTCTCTCTCTGACTCACTGCCCCTGACTAGGTCTGCACCTCACGTCTGGAACGATGGCCACTCTGCCAGGCAAGCTGTCCCCCTCTGCCCGGCTCTCTGCACCCTCCCTCTAGCATTATATTTACCCTCTCTCTGGCACGATGACCCCTCTACTGCCTCTCTACCCCTCTAAGTGTCTCCCTGCCCTACTATTCTGTTACTTGGCCATCTGGCTCTAAAGCTTTCTGTCGGGCATGATGCCCGCTTGGTCTATCACAATTCCTCCATTGCCGGGCTGTCTGACCCCCCTCTCTCTCTCTCTGACCCTGCCCCCACCTCTCTTTCTGGATCTCTGCCCCTCTATCAGGCACACTGCCCCTGCCCTCCCACTATCTCACTCTCTTCTCGCTCTTTCTGACACTCTGCAACCTTTGTCGTGTACTCTCTGCTGTCTGTATCCAATTCTCGCTGGTGAACTCGCTTCTCTTTGCTCCTGTTTGGTTGTTTGTGCTCCACTGTCCAGTTCATTCTGCTCCTCTGTCCTGTTGATTGCACTCCTTCATCCTGTTTACTTTGCTTCTCTGTCCTGTTCTTTCTACTTCTTTCTTGTTCACCCGGCCCCTCTCTCCTGTCCACTCTGCTCCCTCTCCATGCCCCTCCACTCCTCCTTCCATGCAACTCTGCTGCTCTATCCTGTTCACTCTTCTCCTCTTTCTATGGCCTTCCACTTCTCTGTCTTGTTCACTCTGCTAAAAACCATAGATATTCTGCAGTTATACTTACAGTTATCTCAAGTAACTATGACTAGTGCCCTGAGGTAACTATAACTCTCGCCCTCGCCATGCACTGCTCATTACCCCACATATTACATCACTCATCACATCTTCAATGACATCATTGATATCACTGCAACATTTGCTGTAAAATTATTGATGGCAGGGGCGGGAGTTACAATTACCTTAGGCTACGAGTTAAAGTTACTTGAGATAACTATAACTATAACTGCTGAATTTCAGTGGTTTTGTGTGTCTGCGTTGGGGGAATGATTGTTTATGTGCAGGAAGTTGTCCCTTCATGCACATAAACAATCTTAAACAGTGATTTTTTACTTCTATGTGTGCTGCTTTGGGCAAGGGACACCTTCCTGCACATAAACAATCATGCATAGTGTTATGCTGTTTCTATGTGTGGTGCACAATGCAGCACACATAGAAACAGCAAAAACGAAGAGAAATAAAGCGTTTCTCCTCTTTTCGCCATGTTAAGACCAGGTTTTTTTGGTCTTAATTTTGGCGCTGCCTCCTATTTACACCACCCTTATAAATAGGGGGCAGTGTCAAAATCAAAAGGGTATTGTGGCGGAATGCCCACCACAACACCCATTGCCCACCCCTTTCACGCTAAGTGTAGATTGAAAGGAGGCCTTATTTACAAGGCAGCATTAAATCACGTTAAGTGGCTTAACGCCGCCTTGTAAATAAGGTGAAGCCCCTTCGCTGCAGGAACGTCCTTTGGCGATAGGGGTTTGTAAATATGCCCCTATATTCCCTAGCTTGCCTAATCTGAAAACATTTTTCAATAGAGACTGAAAATTGCAGTTCAATCCATTTAAAATCAATTGAGTGGGTTTTACATATAAGCACTGTGAGTTATGCCAATAAATATGAATTCATCTTTGTCAGAGCCCGTCTGATAAACATTAAAAACGTTGGATACAGTACATGTGGAGCTCAACGCAAAAAGCCATCTGACAGCGCACATTATCAGTTAAGTGGCTTTTAAAACTAAAGAGCAAAAATAATCACACCCAACTAATCCCTGGCATCAACAGGAGCAATTTTGTTAGAGAGGTTTGGCCTGCATGTAAATATTCCCTCTCCAGATATCTTTATGAATTCACAGATATGTAGATGCTTAATAAGTAAAAGGGAAATGGTATTCAGGAGTTAGGCAACTGTTTTTGTAAAACAAGAGAAAGAGAAATGTATTTTGTGGCAAAGCACATGTTGTATATTCAGACCTTTATATGCGCATTTCCAGGCCAGCAAATAGATAAAGTCTGTGCTCCTGCCATGATTCATTTCACAAAGACCCAAGAAGGGCAACTGATGTGCCTCTGAAAACTATGTTTACTTGCACCAGATTTCACAACAGTGATAAGATTTTTTTAATACAAAAACCTTAATACTAAAGTAAGTTCCATTTCAAAGGGACATAAATAATGTGCTACTCTCACCAAATTTGTAATGGTACTCAATTTTTCAATTTCATGAACATCTGAATTGGCTCTATCAGAATTTGACTGTAGAAATCCATAATACAGATATTTACACAACAAGGCCTATTAGTTTCTCAGCAATCTTGCCTGCTTGGTTTCTCGAATGTGAAATTCACCAAAACCGAACAAAAATGTCCTTCCTGGTAAAACAGCCATAAAATGCTTCTCATAACTGATGTATTGCTAGAGTAGTCTGGTCTTCTTTCTTGACCCAATTCTACAGATTTTCATGATGTCCAAGAGAGGATGAATAGTTCTTTGGTCTAAATGACATCACTGAGAGGTTATCGTGTTATATTCCCAGGTTAGGCCAAAGTAGTGTGGCAGCTTATTTCTTAGTGTCCTCACAAATAAAATTTCCAAACGGTGACCTTTTGCATACATTTGCACGCAAAACAACGTTGGCTTAGTTTCTCTGAAACTAAACTTGTTTTACATCTAGATTCGCACAACATTATCACAATGCTCTGAACATCATGTACAAAGTCACGTTTCTCACTGCGTACAAATGTCATCACTATCTTCATCCACAGGGCGACAGGGCTATCTACATATCCACAACATCACTAATCTATATGTACATCATAAGGCTGCTTTCTATCATAAAAAATGAGCATCCTGATAGATTAGTGGAAGAGGTACTTCAGTTGACACCGAGGGTGCTTGCATGCTGAGAAATCACCACGCAGCAACCTGACATCTCGCAAGGGGTGTCCAGTTCATGACCAAGATGGGGTCCTTCACTCTATCCCATCAGGTAATGTGGTTGGATCGCCCCTTGGAGGATTCTTGGCTCTACAACTACAAACACTCTAGGTACAGTTAAAGTAGGGCTAGCATCGTAGGAGTACGATTGATTATAGCCTTGTTTTATATGCCTGCATATATACAATTATTTAACACCATGGTAGAACTATATCTACTATTTACGCTGTTGGTGCTTGTAATCACATTTATTTGCTTCTGTCTACTAATCATTGCAGCACAAGTATTTTATGCAAGAATAACGTTGGTTCAATAAAAATTATTGAAAACGTCACACTATGTATTCTCTGTATGTTTCTCTGAGATTGTGAGAAGTGAGCACAAGTGACTAAACGAAAGGTACTGTACTGTTTCCACCATTCCTGAGGAATCAGGGTTGTTATTTTCAATGGTTGCCAGAAACTATTCGCTCCCTGGTAGGTTAGGGGGCTTAAGGTCTTAAGGTGGCACTGTGAGCTAGCTGGTCTATAGGCCAACATATCCTGCGGGATCAGTCTTGACTCCAAGCCCTAAGTTTATGTTGTCCAAGCAATGCGCAGGTCCTATGGATTGGTAGGTACTACACGACAACCTTTCTTCCTCAAACTCCTGGCATGCTGGTTAAAAACAAATACAAATATAATTATGCATGGGACCCAGAACTTACTGAAGGACTCACTAATTGTAAGGAGTATCTTGCTGTAATAAAGGCAGCAAGGGAATGAGGCTACCCACCAAGCTCTGCTTCGACCTACTGAGCAGTTTAGGCAGTATGTAATCCTTACCCTCCACTTCCTTCAAATTATTGGGGTTATTGAAACAGTAGTACTACATGTAACCAACCATGTACGGGAGGACCACAGTCAAGATTATGACCTTCACAAAGCCTATGGTCTTTAATACTGGCCCCCAGGGAAAGCCATTGATGTAAAGTCTGTATTTGTCTTCTTCTGCTCTATATTTCCTTGGCCTGGCCATGCTCTATCCCACTGGCTTTCTGCATCGTTTGCTAGGGTAACAAGCATTTGACGATTCCGCCTTGTGTCTCTCTTGCAAACTGTAGGACTTATGTTGCTCTTTTGAGTACATCCTTAGTCTCTTCCCACTCTCACACATAAAACGCCTCACTGCTTGGTAAGACATGGCCTTCTGTCATGCTGAGGTAAATAGGCGAGGGCAATGTACTGCAGAGCACCTCCAGGATAGTATGGAGATCCTAGGGAAATTATTTCATACCACTTTCCAATACATTGTAGATGTTAAACAGAGATAGAACAACATTACAAATGTACACCATCTAAAAGGTATGTCAGATTTGCTAAGTGCTGATAGTGTTAATATTCTAGCATACCGTAAATATTTTTGTTTGCATATCTTCCTGTGTACTGATTGGCATCGCCTCTGTTAATGAACTGTCCTCTCCACTTGTCTCATCCTTGCGTGACAGCGCTTGAATTGGTATTGTGGACTCATCAGATTCCAGGGTTGTGAGTAGAGGTTCATCTCTTAAATCTTTCTCCATAACTAGATGTGCTTCCATTTCCCCTTCAACATTTTCTGTTTTTTCTGAAGAGGTGTACTGGCTCATGGCAAGGCAAGTCTTCTCTAACGTTTCTTCATTCTCTCTGTAGGACATCTGCAGTTTTCAAAGAAAGAAAACCTTTAGTATAAAATGTTTACTCGCACACTAAGCTGTCAAAGAGCCACAAAGCAATATTAGATTCTGTGTAGAAATGATGCAACATGGTTCTTATTTCTAAAATAACTTTTACAGGTGAAAAACTAGAAGGATCTGGTATCCTTGAAACATTGATAATGATTTCCTATTATATTTCAAGTGAATATACAAACGATAACAATGAAATACACGTGTTTGCAATGATTGTCGCATAACCCTTGCTCAGTACGCTATTCAGAGGATCTAGGAGCCAGAAGGAGTATTAAATTCATGTGATTTCTGGCGCAATCTCATGGAAAATACAAGTGCAAAATCCTAGGGTCAGATAACATCTAATGAAGGTGGCAATAATGTTGTGCCTCCTATTTGGAAACAGTCTCATGCAGCCTTGTCTTGGAATAGTGTCTGCAGAGACATCTTATGAATTTGGTGGCCCTGGGCAACATGTATTTTGGGGGCCCTCTTATTGCAAATGTTTTGTTAATTCAAGCTCTAATTATGCCAAACAATATTGAATTAAACATTCAGAAATGAGGACCCAAAACTCACACTCCCTGTCGTCCGAAATTCAAACAGTACCAAAAGAAAGCATGAATGAGCATAGGTTAAGCCATTTCTTTTTGCCCTTGGATGTAATATTTTTAGGCCTGGCACTGTTGCAATTGTCTAAAAACAGAACTCCCTCACATTCATAGTTTTACTTACTTTGAAAGGTGGCCAAATAAAGCCTTTGAGGGCTCAACTGCGCATAGGGCAGCACAGTGTGCAGGAGGGGCACTGGACGTGGAAAGACTTTCCACACTCACTTTTTCAGAGGGATCACTGGAAAGTGAGGGCCCTGGGCAATCGCCAACTTTGCCCATGTCTTAAGACATCTCTGAGTGTCTGGAATAATAATACATGTTAACTCTGAAGACCCCTTATACTTCACAATATTAAAATGTCAAAGTGATTCAAACTTTCCAAATTTAGAAAGCACAGGTTTCAGTTTAAAAGCACACACTGGTGAATTATATTGTGTTTTTCTTCTTACTCATCTGTATAAGCTACTTCCTGTCACCATATTTCTATGTAAGAGAGTGACTCTACACTTGTACTGCAATAAAAACAATTTTGAACCTTGCAATGTCTGAAATTGTGTTTTCTTCTGGAAGCAGTAAGGGGACATGATATTCCTCACTCACCAATGAACTGAGCATGGTTATACTGTTCGTACTGTAATGCTTCCTATGATGGTACATGTACAGGTGATCTAAATAACAGTAAAACGGTCACCTTAAATTAGAGTAATTTATTTTCCCTACTATGACCCACAATATTGGTATTTGGATCCCTCTCTAAAGAAGTGTTCCACTCTTCGAAAATACCAAACTTGTCAAAATCACCTCCAGTATGGTATGGAGAGCCAAAATATACATACATTCCATGAGATGCAGTGCAACGCAGCAAGCCACCTTGCTGCGCTGCGTGATAGGGAAAGGGCAGGAATGCACTGTATTTAACATTATACTAAGCATTCCTGTTTTTTCCTTGCACTGGCGCACATTCTGCTGCCTAGCACCAATGCAGGCACCCTTGCACCGTGGTGCAAGGGTACCTGCGTTGTAAGCAGGATTGATCCCCTGAGGCATTTTCCTCTTTTTATGCATGCTGCAGACTGTATAGAAAAACATATCATGATCAACAACCTACCACAATGCTCAGTATGCAAACATTCTTGAGGAAGATTGGCATTCTCCCTCTGGCAGGAGAGACACACCAACATGTGGTCAGAATCACTGACAAAGAAGTGAGAGAAACTATAAGATCTTTACTGGAGCTCATGTTTATATCTAGTGGTCCAAATATTGAAGACGTGTGAGAAAATGACTCTTTTCATGGTCACCCCCATCTGTTTGCTGAATTCTATTGCTGAGTTTTAGAATTTGCACACTGGGACACTGCTGTCCAATGCTTAGTGTATGTGCTCTGGCCCCTAACACATGTAAAAATTGGCTAATCCCTGATTTACCTTTCCTATAACGCCATTGTATATAGTGTGGAAACTACACCCATGGCAAAGAAAGTTAAATGTCACCTGTGAACTGCAGCATTTATTTTGTAATCCACTAGCCTGACTTCTGTAATTTATACCTGGGGTCTGAAATAACACTTTTTAACAGGGAAAACCTCATTTTTAAATATTAATATCTCACCTCTATTTAAGACTTTGTGGCCCAGCAGACCTAATAGGGTGCATGTTAATTAAAAAAAATGGGGACATGTAGAAATTAAATGTTACAATGCCCCTACAGTGACAAGCCCCAAAAACTATTTAAACTGTGGAAGGCTCTGACTGTTGTATAATAACAAAGTACAGATTACAGATCAAAATATTGATTCTGCAATCCTGAGCTAGGGACCAGCTAGAAAAACTATTCAATCACTATTTTTTTTTTTTTTTTTTCCAAAACCTTTATTCTTTTAAATCAGTGACACAGCTATTCAGCCGACAACCCGGAGGTACGGCAGCTTTAGAAACACAACACATGCGAGCGTCCACATTTCACTGGCAGGAGAGTTAAAGGTTCAATTTTAAATAAACACAAACCCAAACCTAAACACAAGCAAGGCGATAAGTACTGAAAGCATAAAAAGGGTTCCCATCAGGGGGAGCGAGCCCCATTTCGTCCAACAGACACAGGTCGATAACAAGGGAAAGGAGGGGAAGTCAGAGACTCAAGAAGACAAACACATAGCAGCAAGAAGTACAAAGCCGGAAAGAAAGCTAAGGGGAGAGCTGCTCCTCAGGCGGGTCCGGGTCTGGGTGCAGGCATATGCCCCCTCTGTACTGGTTCCATCGCCCCCATACAGAGTGCCATTTCCGAGGGCACCCTCGAGCACAATACACTGTCTTCTCCCTAAACATGCTCCAATCCATGTTTTCCATCCACGCTGTCAATGTAGGAGGCCTAGTAGAGCCCCACAGACGAGCGATGTCGCGCTTGGCTACCATGTTCCCTAGGGTCACCCATTGAGTCTGTGCCGCGTCGTGGTCAGTAGGACCCCAAACATTCAGGAGACAACACCGCGCCTCAGGCTGCATGACGATGCCCGTCACCTCCCCCATCACATCGTGGATTCGCTTCCAAAACTCCATAATCGCACCGCATTCCCAAATAATATGTAGGAAGGTGCCCACCATACCACAGCCTCTCTTACATAAGCCCTCCTCAGAGAAACCCATATGGACCAGCCTGGGCCCCGTCACGTAGACCCTATGGAGTATTTTAAGCTGCACCAGTCGCAGGCGCGCGGGGATCGCGACCTCTTTGGGAGAAGAAACTGCATACTGCCAATCCTCATCATCGAGTTCGAGGCCATCCCTGGTCCATTGCTCGCGCAACCCTAGTAGAAGATCCGCCCGAACATTAATTAGTTTCTTATAAATGAGCGAGATCGTACTCTCTGGCATATGGCCATCCAGGATCCGGTCCTCTAACGGAGAGGACTCAGGCACCTTCTCCCCTTCTACAAGGACTGACCGCAAGGCGTGGCACACTTGAGCGTATCGGAAGAACTCCGTGCTCCCTAGCTCATATTCCTTCTGCAGCTCCTCGAATGACTTTATCCTACCCTTTACCAAAAGGTCTCCAACCCTGGATATGCCGATCAGGTCCCATTTCTCAAACCCTTTTGTATGCCAAAGCTTTCCCAGAATATCAGAGTCAAACAGAGGGGTGGCAAGGGTAAGCTTACCCCTCCAGCCCAGTAAATCCGTCGCCACCTTCCATACATGCACGGCCACCCTGGTGGGCCCCGTAAGGGTTAAGTCCGACGACTTTGAGTACAACGCTCTGTGGTAATTACCCCCACGTAGTAACCATCGGTCCATGGCGAAGCCGGGGCTCAGCGCCGGACCATATACACCATGGTTAATCGCGCTCAACTGATTGGCCCAATAATAACGTCGAATGTCTGGAAGCGCGATACCACCGTCATACCATGGAAGCGTCAACTTAGCAATCGCTATGCGCGGACGCCCTTCCCACAATAGCGCGCGCTGGTGGCTTTCGACCTCACGGAAATAACTGGCCGGGACCAAGTCAAGGGTATTCTGCAGGGCATAGAGGAAACGGGGAAGAGACATCATTTTAAACAGGGCGGCACGGCCAAGGAGGGAAAGCGGCAACCGCCGCCAGCCCGCCACGTCCCGTCGCAGACGTGCCAAGGGAGGGAGCAAGTTCTTCTCGTATCGTAAAATGGGGTCGGTGGAAATATAAATCCCCAAGTACAAAAAACCCTGCTGGGCTATCTGGATCGAGCAGTTGCGCGGGACAGGCGGGACATCCCCACACAGGACATACAAGTATGACTTCCCCCAATTGATGACAAGACCAGAGTTCCTACCGAAAGAAGTCAAGACGTCACAAACCACTATAAGAGATTTCTGAGGCGAGGCGAGGTATAACAGAATATCGTCGGCGTAAAGTGAAATACGGTCTTCGTGGTCAGGCGACCAACGAATCCCACGTATATCGGGGTGCCATCGTATCCACGCCGCCAGCGGCTCAAGAACAAGGGCGAACAACAACGGCGACAGGGGACAACCCTGCCGGGTGCCTCTCCCGAGCTCGAACCGTGTTGACGCCCGCCCGTTCACCACGACGCTAGCAAGAGGCCCCTCATAAAGCAACCTCACCCAGCCTACAAATCCAGGCCCAAAGCCGAACTTGGCTAGCACAGCCCACAGGTATGCCCACTCCACCGTGTCGAAGGCCATCGTGGCATCGAGGGACGCCACAATAGCCGGCTCTCGCATCGTGCCCGTCCTAGCAATCACTCCATGAAGGCGTCTAAGATTCAGTGCAGTGTTACGGTGCGGGATGAAGCCCGACTGATCCGGGTGGATCAAGTCGCCAAGCACCCGGACCAGGCGGTTAGCAAGGATCTTAGCAAGGATTTTCGGCTCGGCGTTGAGAAGTGATATCGGCCGATAGGAACCACACTTGTCCCG
Source organism: Triturus cristatus (assembly GCF_964204655.1). NCBI lineage: Eukaryota > Metazoa > Chordata > Amphibia > Caudata > Salamandridae > Triturus > Triturus cristatus. Next base: position 803,086,913 of record NC_140592.1, on the reverse strand, counting down.
GGGCTTACCGTCTTTATGTATTACCACAATCGTCGCCAGCCGTTGATCGAGCGGAAGAAACCCATTCACCCGCGCCTCCACGAACATGGCGCGCAGGTGAGGAGCCAACTTATCCGGATGAAGCTTATACAGCTCAATCGGCAAACCATTTGGGCCTGAGGCCTTACCGGAGCGCAACGCACGGATAGCACACGCCACTTCGTCTACAGTTATATCTCCATCAAGGTCATCCCTATCAATGGCAGAAAGGCAGGGCAGAGCGATATCACGCAGAAGGTCACACGAGTCCTCAGTCGACCTATCCGAAACCGAGGTGTATACCGTACGAAAATAGTCAGAGAAACACTGAACTATACCGTCGGGGTCAGTGACAACCTCTCCTCCATCCATCGACAACTCCGGCACCACTCGATTAACATGCTCTTTTTTATCCAACCACGCCAGCAATTTCCCGGCCTTATCACCAACATCGTACAATCGACCCTGCTGCTCCCTATGGAGGGTCTTGGCAGCGTTCGTCACCAGATCCCTATATTCCAATTGCTTCAAGCTCAAATTATGCAGTGTGGCCGTTGCAACATCCTCTTCCAAGGCCACATCTAAAGCCGCTATCTCGTCCTCTACTTGTGTCACCTCGGCGTCTCTCCGCCGCTTGGCGGCCACTACCAAGGAAAGGGCCTCCCCTCTCAATACAGTCTTAAAAGCTTCCCACAAGGACACTGCTGATTCAACTGAACCCTGATTATCTTGAAAATAGTGATCAACTGTCTTCAGCAACGCACTGCGCAGCTTGGGGTCACGAAAGTACCAGGGGTTAATGGGAGCCACCCTGCCCCCCACCACCCGGCCAATATCCAGATGGGCCCACACCGGCGAATGATCAGATATGCCCCGTGCCATGTGCCTAGCCTCAGATACCAATGAGGCGTGCGCAGCCAGAGTGAGCAAGTAATCAAGCCGAGAGAGACTTCTGTGGGCCCCGGAATGAAAGGTATATTGTCTCTGAGTGGGGTGCCGTAGCCTCCAACAGTCTACCAGGCCAAAAGTATCTATAAAGTCAGGAAGCCACTTCTGAGCACCCCCGGTGTCCCTGGGCGGGTACCTATCGAGCATTCCAGATCCAACCGCATTGAAGTCTCCTCCCACCACTAACATCCCTTCGGGGAGTTCCAACAAGGCCTTGCCCAGATCAGCAAACGTGGAGGCCTGCAGGGCAGGGGGGACATAAACAGAAACCAATACGTTCTGCCCTCCCACCTCCCCGCCACAGTCACAAAGCGCCCCCTGTCATCAGTGATGGTGGAGTCAACCTCAAATGGTAGGGAAGCTCTAACAAGTATGCCCGCACTCCTGGAGCCCGAGGAGAACCCCGAGTGAGCAATGAATTTATAACCCTTTCTGTTAAGTGCATAACATGTATTCCCTATAAGGTGGGTCTCCTGCAGGAGGACCACATCCGGCGAGGTCCGTTTCAAGAATTGCTGGACTATCCCCCGTTTAATACGATCCCCTAAGCCATTAACATTCCAGCTAATTATGTATAAGCCCCTATCCCCCATCCCCAAACACAAAGAGACCTCCACCCCCCCCCCCCCCCGGAGAACCACGATCGGACAATACTGACAACAATTGCTACGCCTTGCGAGAAAAAAACAACCCCCAACAACAACCCCAACATCCCGAATCCCCCCCTCCCTGCACCCCTGCGTCAGCTTACAAAGCCCCCCCAACTTGCAGTGTGCCTGTCGCCCTATCAAAAACAAATCTACAAAAAGTACCCCAAGGGAGGAAAGAGCTCCTATCTTCCCCCCGCCGCCCTCCCATTACTGCAGTAGGGTGCGAGTCACTGTCCGGGGCTGAGTCAAAACAGACCGACACCGGAGGTATCACTTCTGTCCATCCCGGTCGCCTTCCGCTCCATCCACGCGGTCCCGGCCGGGCTGTCGCCGAGGGAGCGCATCCAACCAGTCCCCTGCCATGTCCGGTGATTCGAAGAAGAAAGTCCGATCCTCATACACCACACGTAGCCTGGCGGGGAAAAGCATGGCATACTTCAGGTCCATCTCCCGAAGCCGCCGCTTCACCCCCAGGAAACTCTGCCTCTGTTTCTGCACCATCTGGGTGAAGTCAGGATAAAAGCTCACAGAGGCATTCTGAAAAGGCACCGGGCCTGTCACCCTCGATGCTTGCAGGATAGCGTCTCGATCCCGAAAATTAAAGATCCGGGCGACAATCGGCCGCGGGGGGGCTCCCACCTTAGGCCGTCCGCCAGGCACTCGGTGAGCCCACTCAACCGCAAAAAACTTGCCGAGGCTCTTAGGCGCAAGATGATTCACCACCAAGTCCTCGACGAGTAAATCCACGGAGAGCTCCTCCGAAGTTTCCGGGACCCCAATAAGGCGCACATTATTGCGCCGGGCCCGACCTTCAAAGTCTTCGAGCCGGCGGGCGGAGAGGTCATTCGCGGTTCGTAACTTACGAACCTCAGCCTGGAGTTCCGAGACATCGTCCGCGAGGCCAGTAGTCTTGAGGTCCAGGGATTTGACCCGCTCATTGGTTTTGCCCAGGTCCGCGCGAATCAAGTTGACATCAACCAAAATCATGTCCACCTTGTGCGCCAGGGTCTCGAACTGTCGCCCAATCGAAGATTGCATCCCATCTATCGCCCCCTTGATATCCTGCAATGATAACTCCGAGGCTGGGGATGAATCGGCCTTCTGTGCTTCCAGCGCCTGTCCCGATCCACCAGGCGACCCCTTCTGCTGGGCATAGCGATCCATATTGTTGGATTGGGTATAGCCTCCCCGCCTGGTAGTCTTAGACTTCGGCTTGTCTGCCTCCGATTTGGTCGACATCTCGAACAGCAGGGCGGTCAGTCGCAAAAAGACGTCCCTCACTCAGCCAGAGGAAACAGGGTCAACTAGGACTTCAGCAGCCAGCCAGGGTCGAGTGGAGGTCTTCCAGATAACAGGGGATCGGCACGAAGCACTCCCAACCCAGAGCAAGCAAAGGGCGAGAAAGCGAAAGTGAAAGTGCAGCGGCACCCGTCCGCCAGTTCACACCTCCCAAGGCCGCTGTTGTTCAATTAGTGGCCGGGCATCCTGCCAACGCAAGCCCCTGGCATCCTTCGGAGGTAGGACGCAATCTTCCGCCATGCACAACTTCGGTCCCCGGTGGGCGTTCTTAGCCCGGACAACGTCAATCGCCCCAGCTGTGACTCATCTGCAGGATTCCGTGCATGAAAATCAGGATTTAGGACAGGATGATTGCAGGAGGGCGTGAGGGTCGCGGGAGCTCAAGGCTCACGCGGCCATCTTGGTCAAGCGCTAGGCTCCTCCACTATTTTTAATATTTATTAAAAATCTAATTTAATGGTAAAGTTGGATTTTTAATAAATATTCAAGGAAAGTATCTTTTTAAAAGTTTTGTTTTCCCTGCCTGAAGGTCCTAAAGGCTAATTTTCATTAGCTCTCTGGCAGCTGCCCAGGCAGTACATGACTTTAATGAGGTGTGAACATTTCTTCTAGAGCAGGGACAATGGCTTGGGTGTAGGGAGGATTTTTCTTCCTCTGACAGGAAGACCAGTTAGGATGGACCCAGGAACTACTTTAACTTAGAAAGGGTCCAGCCCAATCACAAGTTATTGTGAGTTGAGACCTGGGGATGTCCTACTTTTGTTCTCTAGTCAGACTGGCACCAAAACCAGTGGGAGGGTTTCTACCTCCCAAACTGGTTTTGAGTGAGCACAGAGGAAGGGACTGCTCATTTTCTAAGTGAGCACACTGGCCCTGCACAAGGTAGGAAGGGTTTTTCCATATTGAATTTTAGGAGTAAGGTTCACTATGGGACTGTTTGCAGTAGGTCAAACAGGAATTGCTGCAAAAGTGGGTAGGGTTCCCCTGGGAACATTTACCCTATTGCTGAGGGAGAAGCCAGGAGTCACTTCCACTCACTAGCTAGTGCCAACTATAACTATGGTTTCCCAAGGTGCCCTCCTCAGACCACTTTCTGGGCCTGTCAAAGAACAGAAGAAAGACTTCAGCTGCTATTGAGATCTGGTAGGAGACCTGAAGGACTGGACCTGATGCCGCCTGTACCCAGGACAAAGAAGTGGATTCCAAGGGTCAGTTGGCTGAACTTCTTTGTGGCTACAGGGACATAACAAGGTGCAAGAGGCCTTTTTCCTGAAGTGCCTATGTGACCAGTTGCAACTGGACCAGGACTAGACCTGCTTGTAGCGTCTGATAGAGTGAGGTCTCATGCCTATGTCCTCTCACTGAGGTCCTGGGACCCTTTGCTGTGTCTAAATGGCCTTCTTTTACAAGCTCTGAAAAGCTGTGGGATATATTCTGACTTCCAGCCGCCATAGGACGAGGACCAACCAGCTGAGCCGATTCAGCCACGGAGCTACTTCGCTGAGCTGAAGAAACAGGGGTTTCCCATCTGGAGTTCTCTGCAGCAACAAGTCCTTTTCAGCAGGAACTTGGCAAGAAGGTATCACGCCTCCTAGAACTCATCTTTGGATACACCCTGGAGCCTTGTCCCACTGGAGGATTCTAGGCAACGAAAAAGAGACTAAGTTCAAATGTGGAAATCCATACTGGGCAAAGGAGCCAAAGGTATCTGACCATCGAGAGGACTTTTCCTGCTCTGATCTTTTCCCGCCAATAGCAACGGCTTCAGCAAGACCATGCTCACAGCCTATTTGGCTTCGAGAGGACCTCACTGGACACAGTCTGCTGCCTTGCTTTGCTGGAGGACTTTGAGTTTCATTTCAGAGACTAAGTCTTAAGGTGAAATCTTTGACCAGTATTAACCTGCTTGGTGTGTCCGACACGCACTCTCTCGCTGTCGGCCTGAAATTGCATCTATATCCCAGTCACCCACAAACAGTGACTACTGAGTGTTTTTTACTTTTTCTTGGTGCTTTTTTTCTTCAATCTTAAAAAAATCATATTTCCAGATTCACTTATTGGATTTTTTTATTTTTTTGTGTCATTGTGCTTATTAAACTAACTTTATTGACATAAATTGGAGTGGAATTTTTATTGTCTTGTGTTTTTGACTTTTTAATTGTTCTCGTATTTCAAATGCTTAACACATTCTCTCTAAGTTAAGACTGTATGCTTTGTGACATAGCTAGCAAAGGTTGAGCTCAGGTATAAATTATTGAAGCCTTTGCCAGGATCTAAAAAGTTGGTGACTATATGACTTGTGATCTACCACCATCCAATTAGGAATTCTCTTTCCTACACTGCTTTAGGGCTACAGGCCACTAGCTGGTCATTCAGGGTGCAAATCCACCAGAGAGATAAGGAACTGCCTCTATGTCATTGTTTGGAAACCCTGAAAAGATCCCCTGAAATGCGGCTTCTAAGGCATTGTCTCCTTTGCTAGTGTTGACATCAAGATTTATGTAAGGGCTTTGGAGACCAAAGGGAATTATCATCTACAAAGACTGAAGTACCTTACCCATAAAGATTTTGGGGCAGATTTTTAAGGCCCTTGCTCCAATTTTGCGTCACTTTTAACATGGGAAAAGTGACGCAAAAGTGGCGCAAGGGCCTTGTAAATCTGCCCCTTTGTTCAAGGCAGTAACACAGAGACTGTCCCACCAGCCAACGCCTTTCAACCTGATTAGATAAAGTGTTCTTTTGCAGGAACTCATTAGAACTGAGCTACCACAGATAAAGTTGGATACCATTAATTTGGTAGCAAAATGTGAAGGCTTTAATATCGGTTATGTTGAAAATCACATTTATATTTCTAATAAAAAGGGAGTCTTAATAGTTGTGCCTAATTACTGCAATCCTTTTTAACTTATATTTAGAAGTTCTGTATCACATGCTAAGTAATGACCCTAAGAGGTTTTATTTTAAGGCAATAAACTGGACTAGAAAATGCACCCTTCATTTGAACAATTTGCTTATCCATATTGCAAATTGGAAATCAACCATGACAGCATGAGTTGGTAACAGACCTGGAGTCATCTTATAATTCAAAATAAATTGAGACAGGTGGCTCAGGGTAAGGCCAACAATTGATCTGCTAAGAGATTAAGGAGGCTGGCTTAAATACATTTAATGTTAACTTAGAGTAATTGGGCATATATACCTTAACAAACTGGAAATACCTCAACCATACTTTTGAGAATATCAGAGAGGTATAAATGATCAGATTAGGCCAATAAGCACATGAAACTATGTTGTATAAAATGAAGGAGGCCACTCCAAGAGACTACTATACTACTATTTCACTAACCTTTCCAACCTACTAGGTAAGGTTTCTGGCTGAGGTTCTATGCTGCATTTCACCAGTGGCATCAGACAGTATTAATTGGGTTTAAAATCCTCCCATAGTTCCTTTTTGGAGCGGTGGATGGCAAGGATGCTGTTATCTGTCATTCACCATGGCCAAGAAATGAGTGGATTATGGCAGATGAAGAGTTTATTCAGCTTTTAATGAACCATATTTCAATCAGATGGGTCCCATATATTTTCAGTATTCCCTGGTGCTGTGCGGTAGTCAAGGGATAGTCCCAATGACAGTCCTACATAAGGAGGGTTTGCATCAGATTACCATAGATAATTTTAGAGTTATGCTTTCTCAAATTCAGTCATAATTGTAGCAGGGGTATGTGCTTAATTTTGGTTTTGCAAAAGCTTGCTTACCTGGCACGGTTGTTTGCTGCACCTATGTTCAATTACTTTGTTTAAGTTCTATTCTTTATTCCTCATAGAAACCTAGTACCTGGATGAACACACTATGAGCCTGACACAAATCGTTCCTGAGGGATGCACGTGAAGGGGCTTCATCATATTTACAAAAAGAAGTTGCAACATAAAACAGAGGACACAGTTCCCTCTGCGGGATCAGACCCTGGTGGTAAAGGGCAGTAAAAAAAACAAAATGCCTTGTTTATTTTACTATCAAAAAGACAATCCTGCATCAGGTTTGACAGGTGGCTCTTTCATGTAGACGGAGTCGTGAGTCAAACTTAAAAACTGGCTTGGTGGTCAGTTCTAAATTTGGCAGATGGGGGCATCTGCCAAATTATAAATCACCCCTATTGTATTTACTAAATCAGGCAAAGCCATGCAAATTGACTTTGGAAGGCTTAGTAAATGTCAAAAAGGATTTTGCGTCAAGGTTGCATCACTGTCATGGAGCAGCCCCAGCTCACTCATCTATTCATTTGCCCACCCACTGATTCATTCCCTCACTCAGCAATCACTGATGGAACACTTTCATTTAAATAAGGCACAACTATTGGCTTTGACAATGCTTTCTTCTCTTTCCTTTCTGAAATGAAGACTTTGGTGAAGAATAAGCATACAGTATGTAACCACAAAAAAGGATCAATTTGTTATGTTTAATAATAGTGGTATTCCCAGAACAAATGTGTTGCTCTTGCGACAGGTAGATGTGTGAACTTAATTTAGATGAACACACAGGGACAGATTCATTCAAGAAAACAAAATAAGAATAAAAGGACCAATTTAAACTGGAGTGTAAAAGGACCACTAGGCCAAGAGTGGCTCTGGGTCAATAACTATTAAAAACCTGTATAGTATTTATAAAGCATATCATATGGAAATTAGGTCACCAACAAGAACTCTTCAGATGATAAGTGCAAAAGAACACAATGGAGCAGTATACTTTGACAAGATGTGATATGATGTTGAGGTAACTTCCCAGGAATGATCTTGGTATACCCAATGTCATCCCAGCAAGTGATATTTTCACCATTGTTTACTAACAATGTTCCCAATTATCTTCAGTGTAGCCACAGGTTTTTTTTCGGTTTTCAAATGCCTAGTAGCAAAGAGTATCAATTAAAACAATTACACCTACTTTTAAAACCACTTTTCATTTGCCTAGCACAAAGTGCCATACCACTCATGCCTATACATTGGTATTAGCCTCTTTCATGTGCCTCTGAAGTGCTCCGTCAACTAATGGATAAAAAGTCAAAATTCCATAGCATAAAACATGCAAAGCATCCCATTTTTCCTACAATTACAACATTTGCATGCAGAGAACGTTAGGGAGTAAGTAACATTCATGCAATATAGAGGAACCAGTAGTTCAGTGACTCACCAGGCTGTTTCCACAGTCTGACATATTTTGGGTCTGGGAAGTATCAGTACTCAGAGCAACAAATTCTAATTGTAAAAGACACAACCTTGGCACAGGATGTACAAAGTGCACAGGCATTCTGGGAGACCTTCAGAGAAACAAACTGGCAGTCAGTCTGTTTAAATTTATTTCTAAGGATACCAGTCCAAAATTTTGAATTTCAACACACTGTCTCCAACAGCAGACGTGTACATATCAGTTTTTAATTTTGCAGATTTTAAGCTCTTCAGGAGCATAACAAGTCTAGACATGGGTAATTTAGGACAGAAGAATTAATAGAAGCAGTGAATCCAGAAACATATCTTGCCCTGTCCACATGCGAAGAAGATGTATGCCATATTTCCATGTCAATTAGCAACAGGTGTTGCTATGCTTCGCATTCCCACATGTTTCATAGACCTGAAAACGAATATAGACCACTTTCATTTGAACAAAAGTAATGTTTTAAGTCTGGAGTTGGTAGGCCAAGGTGCTAGTTCATGTCTTGGACAGGGTGATGGAAGAGATCCAATCCATCAAACGGGGTTTGAAATGTAAAGCTCACCAAGGAGTTGTAAGAAATCAGGTACATATAGTGTTGAGAGATTGGAGCTGACAAAGTGAGGGAGGATTGGTGACAATACATGACGGGAGAAAGCAGTACATCAATCCTCCTTTTGATTGTGGTAGACTAAACACCACCATACTGTATAAATAATTGAACACCCCTTCCGAAAAGTTAATAATTGAAGACTACATCATATCATATCAACAGCCTGTCCCTGTAATGTCTCTATAGTAAGGGGTACTTTGCTAATGGTGATCAACGTTTTAGGATATCAACATTGGGCATTCATTTTTAAACCAACCCGAAACAATTTGTTTGATCTTCTTTCTTAAGCATCAATTCCCATTTCAGAAACAAATGTCAACACTTTTATGATTTTAGTATACTTTGGCATCACATCTGGTGTACAACACCTTTTTCACATCTCCCTGTTTAACTTTTTCCATTATAACCTTTGTCATTATCTGCATTGCTGAAGAAGTGTCCAGTATGAGTAATTCATTTGAGCCTGAATTCTTATTACACATTACTTCTTCGTGGCTGGCAGATATCTGTAGATTTAAAAATGTAGCTATAAGAAATTGGGTTATTGATTGAGAGGGGTAGAAACCCCAGTCAAGCAACAACCACAATCCTTGTCAGAGTGAACAACAAAAGTCACAAAATTAACCTGTGCTTAACACTCTTGCACAAAAGCAGTCAGGTTTAACTTAGAGGCACTATGTAAAGTATTTGTGCTGCACATAATCTGTAATAATGTGAAAACACAACACAAGAAAAATTCACCTTGGCTGGATTGGCTGGCAGGTAGGTCCTGGTCTCCTGTCGGTTCTTCTGCCACTTTCTGGCAAACAGTTTTCCAAGTTACAACCTTTGGGGTTAGGCAGGAGTAGCACTTCTAAAGGATCCAGGACTTAGGTGTTAGAACTCATTTAAGCGGAGGGAAGGTGCCGGATTCATAGAACTTGATATGTCCCTGTAGCTAACACAGGAGGCCAACCAACTAGCCCTTAAACTCAATCTGGTAGACCCGGGTTCAAGCAGCAAGGCAGGCCTCAAACAGCAGAGCAGTCCTCTAATAGCAGAAGGCGTCCTCTGAGAAGCAATGCAGGCCTCAAGCAGCAGGGCAGTTCACTGGTGTACTGAAAAGTTCTTCTGATGGTACAATATTTATATCTGGTGCCAGTCTTTAAAGTGGGGACATACTGGGGTACCTTCACACCTGATTCTAAAAAGTTATTTCCTGCCCCTGCCAAGGCTCCAAGAAGTAGGGGGTGACAAATGATTATTGTCAGGTTCCTTTGTGTGAGTACTGGAGGAATCCCTTTGAAGTTTAAGTAGGGTAGGGAACAGCTCTGCCCCCAACAATCCTGGCAGGATGGCTCATCCTGCCAACACCTAGTCCCCTTCATCACACGGTCTGGGAGGAATATATAAACCATTTCAGCAGAGCAATTCACAGTCATGCGACCCGGGACACTGGCAGCTGGCACCAAAATAGGTAGGGCAAGAAAATGTCACATTTCTAAAAGGGGCCTTTTTGAGAATTGTGACCACAAAAATCCAAATTTACCATCAAAGAGGATTTTAAATTACAATTCATTTATGTCCAAGGTAGGCCTTACAGTAGTGAATAACAAATTTAGGAGTTTTTAGTAAAACTTGAAAACAATTCCCACTTTTTAAGTACAATGGACCCTTCCCTACAAGCTATTTAGAGCCTCTCTCAGGGGTGACTTTTGTGTAGGAGTAGACAGAATTACGCAGTTACATAAAAACACCGTGACATTTCGCAGACTTCCGTGAGTGTCAGTATTTATTTATTTATTTATTTATTTTGGCGATTTTTAGAGCGCGCAAATACCCTTGGGTGTCTCGGCGCTGTAGATGCAGAACTCTCATGGGGGGGGGTAGGAAGGTTTAGGCAGGGAACAACCAGGTTTTTAGTTTCTTTCTGAAATTCAGAAGGGTCGGGGCACACTTGATGTGTAGAGGGAGTGTGTTCCACAAAATGGCTGTGGCCACTGAGAAGCGTTTGTCGCCCCAGTTGGCCCTTCTTGTACGGGGGACCATGAGTAAATGTGCTGAGGATGACCGCAAGGTTCTTGTGTGTTCAAGCGGTCGGAAGGCTCTTCTTAAGAATAGGGGTCCGTGATCATGGATAGCCTTATATGCTATGCATAATGCTTTAAATTTGATCCGGCTCCTCACCGGTAGCCAGTGCAGCTGTCGGATGTAGGGGGAGACCGATGCAAACTTAGGGATAGATAGCAGTATCCTGGCGGCTGCATTCTGCACTGTTTGCAGTTTATTGAGGACCTTTTGTTGTGCATTGAGGAACAGTGCGTTGCAGTAGTCAGTTTTGGAGAATACCAAAGTACTGACCAGGGTTTTGCCTGCATGAGGAGGAAGATATGGGATTAATTTTTTTATCCTTTTTAGAGTGTGGAAGGAAGAAGAAACCACTGCATTAGCATGTTGCTGAAATGACAGCTTGTTATCGAAGATAACGCCCAGGTTGCGTACCTTCGTTACAGGTTCTGGGGGTTGTCCCATCTGGTGGGGCCACCATTGTGGGGACCAGGTAGGTTGGAGCCTCCCGAATGTCATCACTTCTGTCTTATCAGAATTGAGTTTAAGACAGTTGCCACTTGTGCTGATTTTTTGTGCCAGGAGCTTGTTCTGGACTGTAAAATCAGTGCGAATGACACCACGTGCCGTGCCAGAAGGTGCAGCTTCTTTCTGCTGGTTGAGTAGATTTTCTACTAGAGCAGCAGCTTTCTCAACACGAACACTGGCGACCTGCCGTGACCACCCATGTTGAGAAATCATGCAGGGACTCGTCCTAGCGCTTGATTTTCTAGCTCACCAACTTAATGCTGGTGAGTCTGCGCGAGAAAAACTCCACCCAGCGGTTCGTGGAGTTATTCTGGAACTCACAGTTTCAGGTGGATCGCAGAGTGGGCAAAGCTCAGCAAACTCCGCCAGACTAGCAGAGTTTTTTGCTCAGTCTTACTTTAGTATATTAAAAAGGAAGTTTAGGCTGTTAGTATTGGAAAAACCAATGCCAATGTTAATAATGATACATGTACATATAGGAACGAGATCACATTCTTATTATCAAATTCACCCATCACGAATTCTCTGTCAACCCTGACACAGAAACATGTGGTAAGGCAGGCTCTGAAACCTATGCCTGAGGTTACTGATTGACAGGTCACAGGTGGGGTAGCACGTAGATGGCAGACAAATGCACGAACAGGAATCTCAGAGCAATCTCACAGAGAGGTGTAGCTTCACCATAATGGTCCAGGGAGATTAGACCCAATTAAGCACACATTTCCGCAAAGGTACAGGCATTCCCAAAACACCATGAAGTTAGATGCCACACGAAGTTAGGCACGCACACCCAATCAGGACACAGCACATACAGTACATACACGCAGTGATCACATGACCCTCATGCCAGACATCTGGACACATTATCAATTGGCCCCATTGTGTCCAACAAGATAGAGGCCCACCTGTATTTGTTATCAGGGGCATTATTTATTATTTTAAAGTCAAGGCCCGCATTCTTTTACCCAAAAAAGGATTACTGGAAATTGTTTATGATACCCAAAGAAATGTATAAAACCTTGCTTAGATCAATTGTACTTTGAGGACGTCCTCAAATGCGCTTCTGTAACTGTACTCCCAGCCGCAGATTTTAATTAAACCATCTGTTCCTGTTTTGCCAAACGCCTCTTGTCTTTTATTTTTTCAAGGTAAATTCATCTTCGAGCAACAAGACCGTGCAAAAGGTTTATTTCGCAAATTTGAAATGGCAGTTGAAAACTGCACCACAGGTTGCCATGGCAGGCTTGAGAAATGTTTTAGTGGGCTACTTGAGTGGGTGGCAAAATGAATGCTGAAGCCGATTAGTAGCATTTAATTCACAGGCCCTGAGTACATGTAGTACCACTTTAATAGGGATTTACTAGTAAATTGAATGTCCAATCTCGTGTAGGCCAATTTTCCCATGTTTAAGAAAGAGAGTGCTAGCACTTTAGCACAGGTTAGCAGAGGTAAAGAGTCCTAATGTCACGAAAACAAATTCAGAAAACAGTCAAGTTTAACAATAGCTTTTTTACAGTAACTGTAGAACAGCTTTCATTTAAAACTGGTATTCATTTTAGAATGAACTTGCATGATACATGGAAAAAAAAATGGAAAGGGTAAATAAAAAAAAGATTCATATATTATTTCTAATCTCTTGAAGAGGTGCATGATAGAGGGCGAATTAGTGACCTGTGCCACCCAATTGTGGCTATCTAGCCCACAAAACATTTCTGCAGCCCTGGGAAATGGGTGCACAGATGACGGTTGAGAACCTCCTGTCTGTGGCGACACATCATCCTTGCTATCTCAATGAAACCATGAGCCATTCAATCCTTTCTGAACTGGCCTTCTAGGGAACACTAGAGCAAATAAGGCCTTAAAGCAACTATGGTATTTGCAGGCTGTTTGATAATAGTGATGATCTATACGGTTTCTGAAACGGAAAAGAATCTCAACAGTTATCAGTCAGGAAGAGGAGATGCATTAGACACTATAGGAAGATGTATTCGGAAAGATAAATCAATCAAGCTCAAAAATCTCCAAAAAATAAATTTGGAAAATTCCTTTTCCTTCCAATAGATAGTTATTGTTTCCTAATCATGGCTAATTACCCAATCAGCCCAAAAAACATACTGTAGGAAGATTCGAAGGTCATGTAATTTCTATAGCAGAGGACATACTTTACTTCACTCTCCTTCATTACTGAGCAATGATAGAGATGGAGGTTAAAAAGGTAGACACAGATCAGGTAAAGTTTGATTGGAGCTCCTTGAGTGATGACACAGTACAGTGGATTTGATTGTGGCCATTGGCAGACACTGACTGTACTTTTTAAAGTATGATTGGAACAGATGTTGATGGTCAGGGGTACACAAGGGTCCTTATTACAGCAGAGATGATAGCAATAACAACCATTAAAGAGGGGAAAAATGCAACATTAGGTTAAAGCAGTGGTATAATTTCTCAGCTCGATAGCTGTGCTTTTGAAATGAAGATGTGTTTCGTCGGGTATGTTAATGAATTTGGTGGAGAATACAAAGTGTTATTTGTTTGATTAACTGAGGCACACAGGGTACAACTTGAGGTATGCACTAAGCATGGCTGAATGCAATTTATTTTAGGAAATGTAATAGTTTCAACCCCATAATCCTGTTATGGCATAACCTCAAAATTCTGTTACCTTCTAAAAGCCCTTGGCAACTTGTTTTTGTGACTTCTTTATGACATTATGGAACCTCAGCACCTAGCTTGCCAGTGGCTTCCAGTTCCTGCTTGTTCCAGCCTGATCTTTTCCCGCCTTTTGATCAAGTGACACTGCCACCGCCTGGGTTTTCCCAGCCTAGGTTTTCCCAGCCAGGTTTTTTCCGTTCACCGTTCTTCCTGCCAATAGAAGCCAGGACTACATAATTGCCAAAAGCAAGCCCGTCTATGCCTGTCGGCGACTGGACCGCACTCAGGACCAGGAACTCTGGCCCCACGTCCATTCAGTGCAACACTAGAACCACAGCCGCTAAAGGAGCCAATGAACACCGCCCTTACTCCCTTGCCATCCTGCATGACCTCAGCAACACACACCAGAAAACACGCTGCTGCAGTGCATCTCCCAGCATCACCGTAGGACATTTCTCCTGCACCAATTACAATTTCACCTGCAACACGTCAGATGCCGAAACCACCGCTTTGCACCCACAGTTCGACATGCTCCTCAACGTCAGATCCCTCTGGAAACACTGTACCGAAATCTGGGACCTCCTCAACAGCAACACACCAAACCTTCTCTCCAGACCGATACATGGCTGAACTCAGCATCCAACCGCTAGCTGACTGCGCCAACTGCACCACTCCCACTAGACCTACAAAAACAACAACTACCAAGCTGGTACACGAACGATATGAGGGACTCCAAGGACTACTGCAAACAACTTGAGAGAAAATAGAGACTCATAAAAACACTATGGCAACCTCCACTTGCACAGTTAACCTCAACCTCTAACACAAACAACAATGAGGCACAAAGAATAAGGCCCTACATCTCAGACTCGAAGCCAGCTCCAACAATGGCAAATATGTCTTCACCAATGTCAAGGAGCTCTCCAATCCCTCACCTGCCAACAACATCATCCCATCCCAAGCACTCTGCAACGACCTCTCAAACATCTTCAAACAGATTGCCAAGACCTTCAACATATTCAAACCAAAAGAAACCAATATGAACTCCCCCGACCAGCCAGATACCTCCTTCATCGCCCAACATCAGCTAAGCAGCTAGAAGCCCCTCTCGAATGAAGAAACAACGGGCCTGATGAAAACCATCCACTCAGGAGCCCCCTCAGACCAATGCCCTCACTCCCTTCACAACATTAGAAGAACCATCATCTCCCCAGCACTCACTGATGTCATCAACACCTCCATAATCACCGCCACATTCCTGCCTTACAGGAAAACCAATATTGGACCCCAACACCCTCAGCAGCTACAGACCTATCTCGCTCCTGCCTTTTCCAGCTAAAGTCATTGAGAAAGCCATCAATACCCAATTCGCAGAACACCTAGAACTCCATCAACTCCCAGACAGTTCTCAGTCAGGCTTTAGCACCAACAACAGTACAGAGACAACCCTCATTGCAGCCACTGATAACATCAGGAGCATCCTCTAAAAGAAGAAACAGTTGCATTCATTCTCCTCAATCTCTCTGCAGGTTTCAATAAGGTCTCCCACAATCAAAAAGGTTCAGCATTTTGGTATCTGCGGACCGGTCCTCAAGTGGATATCCTCCTTCCTCAAAGACAGACTCAATGAGTTAGACTTCCCCCCTACATCTCATAACTCAAGATTGTCGCTCAGCCTTACACGGTTCAATGTTATGTTATGTTATTGAAGATTGTAACACGCACAGATACTCTAAAGAGTGTGCCGGCGCGGCCATGAAAGGGTAAAGAAGAGCTGATTTAGAT
This sequence comes from Triturus cristatus, assembly GCF_964204655.1. Lineage (NCBI taxonomy): Eukaryota > Metazoa > Chordata > Amphibia > Caudata > Salamandridae > Triturus > Triturus cristatus. Next base: position 803,071,171 of record NC_140592.1, on the reverse strand, counting down.
GAAAAGAAATGTTTTCAGTCTTTTTTTGAAGAGGTTGGGGTCCTGGGTGCTGCGAAGGGCAAATGGAAGTGAATTCCAGGCCAAGGCAGCCATGAAAGCATGGGAACTGCCACCCATTCTCTTGAGACGAAAATGAGGTATGTAAGCAAGAAGCTGAGAAGCTGAGCGCAACTGTCTAACAGGAACATTTCCTTAGATAGATTGGACCAAATCCATACAAGGTAGAATGTGCCAGGACAAGGGCTTTGAACTTAACTCTTTCGGCCACAGGCACCAGTGGAGTTTGCGCAGATGTTGTCTTACGCTGGTTCTTATAGGGATGTAAAGAAGCCTGGCCGCTGCATTCTGGACTACCAATGTCTACATGAAGCTCCTTGCGACATCATCAGAGCCCAAGGCATCAACATAGTATCCTACGCTGATGACACACAGCTCATCCTCACACTTACTGACTCAACCAGAATAATCAAAGCAAACTTCACCAACTGCATAAGCAATATCGCTACTTGGATGAAAATCAACTGCCTCCAACTCAACACAGACAAAACCGAAGTCCTAATCTTCGGCAACAATCAATCCCCCTGAGAATCCTCTTGGTAGCCCTCTGAACGTGGCCCCACACACACCCCTGCAGACCATGGACAGAACCTGGTCAGAACCTGGGGATCATCCTGGACACCAATCAATTCATGAGCAGATCGATGCCATCTCCTCATCATGCTTCCACATCCTGTGAATGCTACACAAGACTTTCAAGTGGATCCCACTGAACACCAGAAGAATGGTCACCCGGGCTCTTATCACAAGTAGACTTGATTACGGAAACGCCCTCTATGTTGGAATACCAGCCCATGTCCTACACCGACTCCAAAACACCCAGAACGCCGACGCAGACTCATCCTGAACATCCCACGAAATAACCACATCATACCCCCCTTGCATCAAGAAGACCAGAAGCAGAGAACGCTCCTTCTAAAACCTCACAGCCAAGACCTGGGACCACCTCCCGAAACACCTCAGAACCTCTCCTTCCCTCATGGACTTCCAAAGGAATCTCAATAGTTCTTCCAGACAAAAGACATGATCTCCTCCTCCCCCCTCAGGCCTACCCTACTCAGCACCTGGATACCCTCATGGGTGATAAGCCACGTTCTAAAAAATCCACATAATATAACATACATAAAACTTGCTATAGTTTGATTGTGTACAGTTGGGGAATATTTATCATATATGATTAGGATTGTCATTTTGTATTGTGTATTATGTTCACGATTACCTTAGGCAGTTGGCTGACTGCTTTCTTTTGATCATCACTCAGTAGTGCGGGAACCGCTTCTATCTTCTTGCGAAGTGAGATATCTGTCTCTATTTTAGGTTCCTCTGGAAGCAATTTCAGTTTTGCTTTGATGGTATCTTCAGGTCTCTTGTCCACATCTAATTCTTTGACTGCTTTCATATCAGCCATAAAACCTTCTTGAAATGGTGAAGCATCTTGTTTAAGTGACTGCTCTGAGGGTAAACTCTTCTCTGATGTTTCCTCTTTCCTGCTGACAGGAATCTGTTGATTTTCCAAAGTGAGATATAATCAATCATACAGTATCCCCTTTATTATATATTATAAAGTGGCAAGCTACACCATATATAAATGCGATCCCACACAGTACATATGTTTAGGAAAAGTACATTACATATTAAGAGTTTATCTGTGAGCACTCACCATGAATACACCCTAATAAATTTAACAATGGAGGCAGACCGATGTTTTAACAGCAGCTTGCTTTTCACAACTTGCTCACCCACATGGCAGAGTCAGACAGCTTAATACCTAAATAATCAAACTCTTCAACTCTTTCAAGCACACTGCCACCCAGGGTAATCCTACATCATAGCGACATTTTAGGATTAAACACCATACATTTGTTTTTTGGGCATTTATCTCTAGTACATGTTTACTGCAAAATATACCAGATTTCTCAATTAAGATCTGGAGCCCTCTTTGTGTTTTGGAGATCATTAGAGTATCATCAGTAAAAAGCGACACAGGCACCTTTGAGCCTGTTAATGTACGGGAGTCATTCTCACAATGAGACAAAAATTCTATACAGCATTTACGAAAAGAAGGACGTTTTGGTGAAATCCTTTTCTAATTTCTATTTTTCCTGAGAGTTCGCCATTGGGGCAACAGCAAATCTGCACACAAATTTTTGAGTATAACCACATAATATTAGCAAGTATGTCAGAAGGAATATTCAAATTGAGAAGAACTTGCAACAGCTTATCTCTTGAAAGCGTTTAAAATGCTGCTCTTGGATCAACAAAAGCAACCTCCACTCATGTTCCACCAAATCGGAAAGAATAAAAAATCCTGATCTACTCTACGTAATTTATAAAAGCTGCTTAAAATTGACTTAGGATTTGATTTTCTGCCATCCAGGCAGTGGGTTTGTCCAGTATCTACTTATAGAATACCTTTTGTAGATTATAGATTGTCAGTCAGGCTAATTGACCAGTAATTACGTGGTTCGTTAAAAGGTCCCTTTTTAAATATGGGTAGTATCTCAGCACCATTCCATGGGCTGCGTATCGAAGCTCCTGACAGAATTGCATGGAATAGAGCATTTATGTACGGCACCCATATATCAGGATCAGAGCACGAAAGATCAACAGGAATCTTATCCAGACCCGGGGTCTTACCTGGGTTCTGTGCTGTAAGTGCCACTGCTGTGTCAGCCATGGAAAAAGTAATAAAACATTCATTACTAAGAGTGTTTTGGGAAGAAAAGGAATGTGTAGTAAAAGTGGTGTAGTAAGGACTCCCTTAATACGTACATACATTGTTAAGTTAGCATAACCACGTTAGAAGTTAGAAAGCCATCTTGCTGCTTTTGCACACGACACTGCGTTCACATGTTATTGCTTAAACGAACTGCTGACTCGAGTTTTGCCTCACACGAGAGCAATCTGTTGTTACCATCCCGAGCTCTGCAAAGCGACCTTGGTCTGCACACGATGTGACAAACAGTCTGAGTTGTTAGACAATGCATGTTTTCCACTCTAGGTTGATCGACCCACTATTTAGTCATAACACACGAGCAGCTGCACATACCTGAAAGTTGGTGCTTTTAATATCACGGACATCATGTTTATTATTCAGACCGAAGACGAGCCTTCCTGCGAGAAGACTCCTGATGCTCCTGTGATGTGATTTCACTAAGCTGATCTTTGAGGTATGGGGTCCCCTATTCAAGCCTAAGAGACCTTCTGTTAGTCTAATAATAATATTAGCCTCTTAGTAAAGGGAAAGTGGTAGTATCCACTGTCATTATAACATGATCACCCCTTTTATATTCTATGGAATTGTAACTATGTTGATGGTTTTGATTTTAATCATTTGTCTGCTTGTATTAGCCAAAGTACTGCATATTAGGACACGTGGTCTATAAAAATAAACTCTTTTTATTTTCACCGTGTCTCTGTTGATTCTTGTTGTGGACTGATGTGAGAATAATATACGAACAGGTATTTCCGATTCCCACCATTCCTGAGTATGTACTGAGTCGCGTGTTCTGGGTTGTCTTTTCATTGGGACCGCCGAGCTAAATCTCGGATAACGAATGGGACACTTATGCTAGCCGGATACTGGGTTCTGGGTTCTGAGGTGAGTTTCTGGTACACCACAACTCACTGAGGTCCTGGGGTTCTACGCATAGTTCTGTGTATAAGCAGAATCCCTGCAACATGGCGCACCTAACGTTTGGTCTATGAGTTGAAACGCCTTAGTAGTGCTCGCGTTTGTCCACAACACCCTCATTCTTGTTTCCGGATAACAAGTCTGACGGATTTAAACCTACCTAGGTCTATTGATATAGGTTCTTTCAAGCTTGATAATTAAAAAGGTTAGTGAACCCTTGTGCTACTGATAGTTTCACGTGTGTGTTGTCCTAATGTCGGTGGATATTGCGGCACATAGCCGTGCAGCTCTGAAACGTCATTTGACGCAGTATGGGGTACCGGACACTGGTATGAACGTCATCTTTGTAGTGGGAGCCGATGCGGCTCATCCCTATGAGTTGTTCTACTCTTGGGTGACGATTCCAGCGGTGGGGGATGATGGCACCTTTCATTCTTACACTGCCGCTGCAGTGCCGGCGAACTATACGCCGTATAGCACACAGGAAATACCAATATCAGCTTGGCAGCACCATATTTGGTTTAATGGCGCCCTTCCCCATGTGGTTATACCGCCGAGAATGGGCCCTTTATCAATTGCAGGGGCCACTTGGCCGGTACTAGCCGGATTTACGCCTCATCCCCGTTACCTCACGGTGACGGTGGATGAGCTGCGTGTACTACACACTGCCCTCATTACGGTATATAGGGCGTTGGTGCAGTATGTGTCGCGCAATATGCAGGCGGGGGCACCTGCTGTTGCGGGACAGCCTACTGATCATCACGCGGTGGTCATTAGTCCTGTTATGGTCAGTTCTGTTATGGGCAAGCGCCCCCAAACTAGGGATGATTTCCCCTTTTGGCTTGCTGAACAATTTGACCAAATAGAAGCGGTTTACCCGAATACTACTCCTGTGGAGAAACACAGGATCCTCACCATTAGTTTGCCTAAGGACTTAGTCCCCCACATTGATGATTGTGCAAATTGGGGCAAGGTCTTTGCAGCGACGTACGCGCAGTGCTATGGCACTCCGTCTATGTTGCAGCTGCCCTCCGTAATCAAAAGAGTTCAAGAGAACCATGGTGCGGAGTCTGCGATAGAGTTAGGGATGCGGCTCCTCGGGCAATTTGACCTGGTGGCTACCATGATAATTGGTAACCTGAAGGGTGATGCTTTGCATTTCCAGGTTCGTAATGAACTGAAACGAGTTCCTGAGGAGGACAAACCGCAGGAATTTGCGAAAATAATCGCAGAGGCATATCGGGATTTGGGTCGTAGCTCTTTAGGAGTTAAGCCTGTAATAAAGAATCCCGATCTAAAACAGCAGGGTAAGGCAGAAACGTCTGGTAAGGACGAACGGCCCTTTTTTCCTAAACAAAAATGGCAGGTTAAACAACAGGGAAAGCAGCAGCAACAGAAACAGGGCTCTCGGCCTGCCTCTCCCGTACAGTCAAGTAGCGAACGCACTTATGATCTGCGCGATCGTGCTGCTATAAAGTCTCCTGATAGATTTCAGGTTTCTGAACAGCGCTCTCCTCGTTCTTCACAGGAGACATCGGCTACACAGTCCGGTGGCGGAGGCGGTGGCAAAGGTCGGGGTGCTCCACAACAGCGTGACCAGCCCCGACAGACTGAGGGTAAAGGCAAGCAGGACGAATTTGCACGACAAAGACCCCCGTTTCAGAAGAAGAAAGTGGCGGCTCTGACGGCAAGGTATGCCTCAGATAGTGCGGACACAGCTTCGGAACCGGACATGGGCGCTGATGCTCCTGGACAGCGCAGCGGAAATTACCATAGTCCGTCAAGCTCTGCGTCCATTTCTGGCGGTGACAGCAACTGATATATCGGTTACTGTGGAAACAGCTGACACCAGAGTGGCTCCCCCTGATAGACTTTATGAAATAGTCTTATTAATTGAGGGTGACATACAACGTACAATAAAAGGGATTTTTTGGGATAATCTGACCACCACCTATGATATCCTCCTAGCGGAGGCAGATTGGCCCCCAGCTTTCATTTTAGAGGCTCCTAGAGGGGAGGAAGTAATCCTCCCGTCCTTTGCACACACAGTGCCTAAGGACCAAGCTGAAGTGTATGCTGAGGAGTGGGCGCTTGCGCTTGCGCCGGCGGTGTATCGTACTCAGGTGGGATGGGACAGATTGTCCCCCTGCCATGAGATTCCATTGCGGTCTATGCCCCAGCCTCAACCTCAATATCCTATGCGTCGTGAAGCGAGACCCCACGTCGCGGCAATCCTTGAACAATTGGAATATCAGGGTGTTATTGAAACATGTGTGTCCCCTATGAATAACCCTTTATTCACTGTAACGAAGCCTGACGGCTCGTACCGTTTAGTTTTGGATTACCGGCACCTAAACTCCCATTGCCGGACCTGCGCGGTACAAAATACACATAGCTCGGCTTTGGTCGACAGTCTCGTGCGTAAAAGATTTAAAACGACACTTGATATTTCCAATGGCTTTTTTAGCCACAACCTGTCCACACTGAGTAGCCAGTGGACAGCGTTTACTTCAGGCGGAAAACAAAAACAGTTTACAAGATTAGCCATGGGTTACAAAAATAGCCCTGGCGTCTTTTCTGCTCGCGTGGTTTCTCTCTTAGAAAGAATAGACCCCGAAGCATACTCCTATGTTGATGATATCTATCTTACGGATGATGAGCTGATGCCGCATCTGTCTCGGGTTGACAATATTATCGTGAGTTTTGCTGACTATGGCTACAAATTCAATTTTGCGAAGTCTCACATCGCAGAATATACGGTGTTGTTTTTGGGCTACGAGCTCAACAATGAAGGTAAGGGGTTAGCCCCCCACTTTCTGGAAAAGTGTGCACGCTTAAGTGCTCCTACGACACTGAAGAAATTACAATCTCTGCTGGGTTTTCTGAATTTCGGCCGTACGTACATTCCTGATTATGCCCAGCGTATCAAGCCGCTTTACGCCTTGGTACAGCCTTCGTTTTCGGAATCTAGCTGGCAGCTAGAACACTCTGCTATTTTACAGTCTTTACAGGCTGACCTTCTTGCTTCACAATACTTGCTGACACGTGATAACCGCACTAACCTGGTAATAAGAATAGTACCAGGCGCCGTGGGGTTCACGTATTTGACGTTTAATGAGGGCGACACAGTCCCCATTGCGTACAAATCCCACTTGTACACCTCTGCGGAATTACGTTTTTCCACGGTCGAAAAAGTTCTGACTGCTGTGCAGATGGCGATCAAGGAACGCGCACTGTTGCATGGGAAACAGATTCTGGTTGTAACTCCATATCCTGCTTTAGAGGCAGTGACTAAAGCAAGTGTACCCAATTCTAAAGCTTTGCATCCACGGTGGATACAATGGGCTACAACACTGACGTCGCCAGACGTCACTTACATCTTTGATGCCTCATTACAGACTCAAGAGTACTTGCAGTATGAATTCGTTCATCCGGCACCTCTGTCTTTGCGCCCGCTCGAAGAATACCATTGTGTCATATACACTGACGGGTCTGCGCAACCCGCAATTGGATCGAAGCACGCTTATTCAGCGGCTTGCGCAATTGTCGTGGGTACATTCGTAAATGGTGAATTCCAATCTGATGCAGTGCATACGCAGTCATTGGGTGATTGTACCGCGCAATTGGCGGAGCTCCGGGCTCTGGTGCTTGCACTGGAGTTTGCTGATCCCCGAGTCACTACTCTTATAGTGAGTGACTCCTTCTACTGTGTCCAGTCCTACAATGACAATTTACACTTCTGGTCTCAGAATGATTACCGCGACACTAAAGGTAGCACAATTAAGCATAAAACGCTTTGGGTTCGAGTGGCGGACTTTAAAGAACGTCTCCCTCTCGTTAGTGTTATTCACACTCTTGGTCACCAGCGGCTTGGTGTCCATGCTGTCGGCAACAGCTTAGCTGACGAGGCAGCAAAAACAGCAGTGGCTACATACTTAGTGGCAGCAGTTACAAGATCCAAAAGTAATATTGATGATGACATCTTGGCAGCTATTGCTGCTACAGAGAAGGGAGGAGATTACCCGAAGGGTTTTCCCTCTCGGTATATTTATCATTTAAGTCCTGATAACGTCCCATTAGTGAGGATTAACGACGTTGGTGATAGAATAATTCCCAACGCGGACTGCAGACCAGCACTGATCTTGGCTGCGCACGAGGGGTTGGTGTCAGCCCACGCCGGTGTGTCAGCTACAATATCTCGGCTACAACAACGTTACTGGTGGTTTGGTTTATATAAACAAGCGCGCGCTTATGTTCTTGATTGTGACATTTGCCAACAGATTAAACCTTCTACTGTTGCGCGCCCACCACAGACACAGCTGTACATCTCTAATAAGCCATTTGGTTGTGTTTATTTAGATCACTGCGGTCCTTTTTCTTCTGATACTGCGTACAAGTACATCTTGGTTGCAGTGGATTCGTGCACACGTTTTCTATGGGTATGGCCACAAAGGAGTGCTGACTCGCGGACTGTCATCAGGGATTTGCGTGTCTTTGTGGGAACTTTTGCGTGTGGTACCTTCCATTCTGATCAGGGCCCTGCGTTCGCCTCTAAGGCTTACAAGAAGGCTATGACAAATTTGGGGGTCCTTGTCAAATTTTCGTCTCCCTACCGACCTGAGGGTAATAGTGTGGTGGAGCGAATGAACCGTGACTTAAAGCAATCATTGACAGCACGTGTTTTAGGCACAGGCCGGAACTGGCTAGCCCATTTGTATAACGTCCAACGTGCACTAAATAATCTCCCTAGAAGGTCTCTGGGTGGGCGGACCCCGTACATGATGCTCTTCGGAATCAGAATGTTTGTTCCAGACCTTGATGGTCTAGACATTGCGGCGTCGACCGCACCCTTTGACGTAGATGATCACTGTGCTGTTTTGCAGACTCTACAAGAAGCCAGAGACTCTCTTTCGAAAGAACATTTGCCCTCCACGTCTGAAGCTGAGGTTCAGATTCCGGTAGTCGGCTGGCTACCCCGAGTTGGTGATCTGGTCCGTGAGAAGGTGGAGAACAAGAAGGAGTTCGGCCCCTCTTATCGTGCACCAGTTCCAGTGCTTGGAGTGCAGGGTACAAGAACAGTCATTTTACATCCACTTCCTGGTCGCAAAGAAAACAGGTACATCTCTATTGACAATGTCAAACTTCAGCGAGTGGCCGATACTTCTTAGTATGACTCCGGCAGTTTCATGCCAGACAATGCAAAGAAATTCAATGATGGTTCCTGCTTCTACCACCTTGTCTGATGTTGCAATCGAGATGCATTCAGTTACTGATCCCTTGCTGATACCACCGGCTGGTGGTTTGTCCGATGAGACTGAGTATGCTTATCCTACACGTGGACCTTCGCCTGTTTTACAATCTACAGCACTTGGTGTTCTGCTTGGGTTTTCGGATCAGATAGAACCCGCTCAGCAGAGCCTCTCTAACCCAAACCAGAACGTTACCCCCTCCCTAGGGCCTGTTTACACCTAAATAACCACATATATGTACCACCTAAGGACAGGGAATTCCTACTATATATACCAAGACCTACAAATCACAGCCTCGCGGTCCCAAATGGACCCAGGACTTCCTGCCCAGACGGCAGCCACAGACTTCCTGCCCAGACGGCAGTCACAGCCTCGCGGTCCCAAATGGACCCAGGACTTCCTGCCCAGATGGCAGCCACAGCCTCGCGGTCCCAAATGGACCCAGGACTTCCTGCCCAGACGGCAGCCACAGCCTCGCGGTCCCAAATGGACCCAGGACTTCCTGCCCAGACGGCAGCCACAGCCTCGCGGTCCCAAACGGACCCAGGACTTCCTGCCCAGACGGCAGCCCCAGCCTCGCGGTCCCAAACGGACCCAGGACTTCCTGCCCAGACGGCAGCCACAGCCTCGCGGTCCCAAACGGACCCAGGACTTCCTGCCCAGACGGCAGCCACAGACTTCCTGCCCAGACGGCAGTCACAGCCTCGCGGTCCCAAACGGACCCAGGACTTCCTGCCCAGACGGCAGCCTTAGCACGAGTTCATCCTATAATTACCACAACATCAGTGTTACTATATATCAGATCACACAAAGACAGCTAGTTGAGCACAACTTGTTCCCCAGTTCGAAGGGCTCCTTTCTCCCTCATTCAGTTACCACCTACCTGATCAGGATTCCATGTTAAGTCACAGCTGACTAGAAGAATAGGTTACCCTCTTACACAAGAACACGTAGCACATATTGCTTTACTACAAACTGAATACTTTATTTAGTTATTACATGCACACTCACGGAACATAATACATATCACATGACCTGCAAAGAAAAGTGAAAGATTAAGTTGTACACTCTAATAGTAAGGGGTTGACATCACCTTGGTTGTATGTAGCCTGCACTCAAGGGTCATCTAGGTTCCCTTCTCGTCTGCGCCTCGGCTTCGCCTGGAAGTCACACCTCCGCAATCGCGGGTTTACTCCCGTCTCCCTCTCCGAGTCACTGGGACCTCTTCCTCATCGGCTACTCTCTTCTCTTTGGAATATCTATCTCTCGGTTTTTCTCCACCTCCAAGTTTGTCATCTGTCTTCCCTGGAATAAGTAGCAGCTTTACTACTAGCGGCCAGGTGCCGCCCATGGACAAGAAGCAAGTGCCAGTATCTGCCTCAGACTTTCACTAATATAGAGGTGCATTTTCTCATGGAAAATTCCAGCCCGTAACCTGCCGCCCACCAAATTCTTGTACCTCCCCGTACCAAGGACACGTTCCCAGCCGGCCGGCCTGATGTAGTGTCTTCGGCATGAAGAAAAATACAATCCTTCGATAAGGGCCGGCCTGAACCGGTTCTCTCCAAGCGAATAACACCTCGTAACTAAAACATCACCCTCGACCTAGAAACTTTCCAAGCTGCCGGAGAGGAAAGAAAGATGGAGTCTCTCCCGTTTAAGGCCTACCAGGCCTGGATTCAGCACGACTCCATGAAATACCCTCACTATAGAACAGATTACCCCTAATACTAACGGATCTATCCTCTAGGATATATGTGCAAACCCTAATCTATGGGGAAGAACACAGGATCATGTTGAAGTGCCTAATAAATAGGCTCTATACACTACTCTAACCCTTAGACTTGAATGGAAAGAGACTGAAGTCACCTAAATCACCCTTCAACACAATAAGACCGGAAAAATCGAGCAGTACACTTGGCCAGTCCCGTTTTTCCCTCGACACTAACTCTTTGCCCTCAACTCCCCCATCAAACATTGCTGTTTTTGTGAGCTGGTTTAAGAAACATTTTTTGATAGCTCCTTGGACATACATCTGGTTGATGCTTTTTGGTATTTTTTTGTTTATGTCCATTGGATTTGTTGTAGTTTTCTTCCGTTTGGTGGATGGCCATTATCTCAATGAGAGATCGACAATTAGACTTATCAATGGAACTTTGGCCCCCCACTCCTCATCCCACATCATGAAAAGGGACCAGACTTTTGTGAATATTACTGCCTGGCCCGTCATGGATGGAATCGCTTGGGATGCAGTTAAATTTCAAATTCATGGGCCTACAGAGGTCATTAATGTGCCTAATGTATTTCGTGTTTCTATGGGTGATGTAGTTAAACAGAACATACGTTCTGATGATTGGGATGTACACGCCATTGAAGCACTGTTTTCAGATTTGAAATATTATGCCGCCTTTGATGCTGAGGATTTGTATGACAATGCGGCTAACTATGCAGAACAGTATTGTTTTCAACATTATGGCAATCACTTCTTGCATAAATCAAATTTGTTTAGAAATTTTGTAAATTTTACCCAGTGGGAACATTGTCCCACCCCCTCGTTTGGCAGTTCACACACATTAGTTGATAAGTTTACTTATTTTACTGATTTCAGTGTTTCAGCCCCGGCATCCTTTTATTTTAAAGTTAAGCCTGAGTCTGCCTCCAAGGTTAGACTGACACACACCAAATTGCTATATTCTAAGTCCTTTATGGATGAGTTGTCAATCAAAGGTTATGATCTATGGAAGGCTACTATTGATCTTAAGTCGGTTTGGGGTTCCAAACCGTGGCAGGTTCAGGGAACTGAAGCTTTACACCGTGCCTGTCTAGTACCAAATCATATGTTGTTTTTAAATGCAACCATCTTCCAAACCACCTGTTTCGGATTGGCCACTTCTAAAAAACTAAATTCGCCTTCTGTGCCGGATCTGGGTGCTTACCCAAATTGGAATAATCACACAGATCTGTCCCTTCCTGCTTTGCAGTTATTGGTTTCCAATTCGTCTTTCAATATTTCGAAATTTAATGGTGAGGGATGGTTAATTTGGCAAAGCAGTTCTGATACCTGTCAACGTTGTTTTCTAGGACTGAAACCGGGGTATACTCAAGATCGCGTGGACCCCCGGTTTGAGTCGTCACATACGGTAACTACATACTCTGTGGGGAAATTATGTCAGTCCTGGCTGCGACATTCCACCTTGGCATCTGTCAAAGTTCATTTATCAAAGTTACATGACAAAATAGATTTGAATGATTTTGTTAAAGGTCCTGTGGGTGGCAGATCCAAGAGATGGGCGTATGCTATTTACAACGAAGTATGGAAACTGTCGCAAATTGAGGCAGCTTCAAGATTGAGAGCTATTGATCAGGCTAATATGGAAAAAGTATTAGCAGTTATTGATAACAGCATTAACACTCTTTCTTCTCGTATTTATACATTAGATAATATTGTATCTTCAATTGTTGATATTGTGCAGGATGATGTGTCTGTGTTGTATCATGGTCAAAACCAGTTGCGTTCTGTTATGCAGTTTGCATGGACATTACAAACATTGAAGGCAGGGAAGGTCCCTTGGGACTATCTGAATACAACATCGTTATTTCTTCCCTTTAACCTTACTGACAAACAGCAGTTCATGTCCATGAAGGATGCTACATATTCCTTGCTCCATATTGAGAAATTGGAGCCGTTACCTTTTTCTGTTGCGGAAGTCGATTCCGCTGTGTGGCTCTTACACGGATTGATAAGTCTACCGTTTGCGCTTTTTAAGTTTACCTCTTGTATGAAACACTATGCTTTGGGTAGATATGAACAGCTGGGCACCGCTTTCATACATGAAGTCTGGTCCCTCCCCTTTACGTATAGATGTACAAGGGACGGTACTGAGGTTTATCTGAAGGGTGAAGAATGTACAACGTCACCTGATCATTCTGTTGTGTGTAGGCACATTCAATTGCACGGTGCTTGTAATGTACACGCTCCGAACTTGGCCTGCGTCCTCAAAGGTATCCCGGTACCAGTGATTACGCCATCTTTCACGCTGCTTGCAAACGGTAGTTATTTAATTTTGAACAATGAAGCTTGCTGCGGGATGTTAGTAGGGATCCCGTATATAGTAACTGTAACACACAGGGTTGTCTGCTGCAATAACGTCCTGTTTCCACCCCCGCATGGGAGGCTGGATGCTTCTATCTGGCCTTCAATTCCAACCTTGAAAGCAGAGTTCGACAAAATGAGCAGAATAAGAGCGCTATTGTCCCAAAAGGAGGTGCCATTGACTTCCTCCCGGGAAACATTTGTCCTTCACGTAGCAAATACGCGCACCGAGGTACAGGCGCTTTTGAATACTGACCTCCCCCTGCATTTTGGTGCTTTGATCCAAACAATTTTCAATGCCTCGTGCACGACTGGCCTGGCTCATTTTTTTAAACTTGTGGGCTCGGGCCTCGTGACCTCTTTCCAAACTATTTTTGGTGTGATTCCGGCATTTTTTCATTCTATTTTCTCCAGCGTCTTTGGAGGTGTCCCGTTAATTCTGGCTCTAGTGGCAGGTGTGCTACTTTTACTTTTCATCTTGCGGAATGGCTGCTCTTTCTGTGCCACACGACAGCCTGTCCCGTCTGCAGCTTCTTCGTGACAGGATGCTTGATTACTATGGTGTCCTGCCGTTGGCGACTTTGAGCCTGGCATATGGATTATCCTTCCGGTATTCCTACTTCACCTGCGTGCAACCTGTCTTCCACTGCCTAGATTGTCCTTTTGAATGGCCTATGGATTTGTGTTTAACCAACATGGTGTCTCCGGACCCGGATTTTGATCGACTGATGAGGCCCTTAGTGTCTCACGAGTCTGCCTGTTCTGGTGTTCGGATTATGGCCTGCGGTGCGGCACATGGTATCCTGGGTAATTGGGACATCGTGAGAGCGGCATATAACTTCTTGAATATGAGTTACTTGGAAGTACACGCTGGTTGCCCTCTGATGGTGCTAGAGGCTCCGCTGATAGAAGAACACGTATGTTCCTTTTCTTTACTTAACTGGATGGCTGAAACCTTCAGTGGCCGTGCCAATGATTTTCTGCTGGAAGCTGTGGCCACATATGCTGCATATACTTTCATGGATTGAGTGAACTTTCGTCCACTGTGTTTTCCTCACGTGTCTTGAACTGTCCCTGTGCGTCTGCACTTCTGCCCGGTGAGGCGTTTTTTCATTTTTCACCTCCCACGGCACGTTTGAGGTTTTTTGTTTTTTCTATGGCTTTTTGGTTTTTTTCCTGTTCGAACTTTGCCTGAACTGACCAGTTCCTTTTTAAATTGGATACGCCTTGTTCTGCTCTGTCGCGCTTGAACTCTGCGTTCTCTCTTTTCTTGCATACTAAGTAGTGCTTCGATCAAGGGGGCATGTAGTAAGGACTCCCTTAATACGTACATACATTGTTAAGTTAGCATAACCACATTAGAAGTTAGAAAGCCATCTTGCTGCTTTTGCACACGACACTGCGTTCACATGTTATTGCTTAAACGAACTGCTGACTCGAGTTTTGCCTCACACGAGAGCAATCTGTTGTTACCATCCCGAGCTCTGCGAAGCGACCTTGGTCTGCACACGATGTGACAAACAGTCTGAGTTGTTAGACAATGCATGTTTTCCACTCTAAGTTGATCGACCCACTATTTAGTCATAACACACGAGCAGCTGCACATACCTGAAAGTTGGTGCTTTTAATATCACGGACATCATGTTTATTATTCAGACCGAAGACGAGCCTTCCTGCGAGAAGACTCCTGATGCTCCTGTGATGTGATTTCACTAAGCTGATCTTTGAGGTATGGGGTCCCCTATTCAAGCCTAAGAGACCTTCTGTTAGTCTAATAATAATATTAGCCTCTTAGTAAAGGGAAAGTGGTAGTATCCACTGTCATTATAACATGATCACCCCTTTTATATTCTATGGAATTGTAACTATGTTGATGGTTTTGATTTTAATCATTTGTCTGCTTGTATTAGCCAAAGTACTGCATATTAGGACACGTGGTCTATAAAAATAAACTCTTTTTATTTTCACCGTGTCTCTATTGATTCTTGTTGTGGACTGATGTGAGAATAATATACGAACAGGTATTTCCGATTCCCACCATTCCTGAGTATGTACTGAGTCGCGTGTTCTGGGTTGTCTTTTCATTGGGACCGCCGAGCTAAATCTCGGATAACGAATGGGACACTTATGCTAGCCGGATACTGGGTTCTGGGTTCTGAGGTGAGTTTCTGGTACACCACAACTCACTGAGGTCCTGGGGTTCTACGCATAGTTCTGTGTATAAGCAGAATCCCTGCAACAGTGGGGGCAGGGCATGGCCTCCATCAGCAGAGTATAGGGCTCCAAAATGTGCTACCCACTCGCTAGCTAAAATGGGTGACGCTGGTGTATTATGTCCATCCAGCCCCTGTGGGACACTAAATGCCAAAAATACTTTGAGTCTTACATCTTGGCCACTTCTAGAAACTTTCCCATAGTTGTATTTTCCCAGATGTTTTTGTCTAACCTTATAGCTTGCTTGGAGGAAGAACTAGATGCCTTTATTGTGCCTCTTTTGCCAGACTTAATGACATTGACAAGTTTGGATTTAAACAAATGAAATACATTACTCGCATTTTAATCAGTACATTGCAATTAGACCACCTCACTAAAGAGCTGTTGATGCTCTGATGAACTTTGACGAACTCGAGACTCTGCATTTTATGTTTTTATGTAAATTTTATGAATTTCCCCGCAAAAGCTATCTCGTCCCGCTTTTAAAGAATCTTGATTTTTATCAGCTCAGACCTGCCATGATGTATTTACAACTACTATGTAGTGATATATTCTTTTTGTATTAGAGTTTTTAAAGTCGGCTGTTAAATATAGAAAATGCATGGATTTATAAGTATGCACCGCCTAAAATTCCTGCTAATTCAGCACTGATGTATCCTAATGATGAACCTATTCCCAATATTTACTCTTATTGTGTCGCACTTGTGTGTACTTTTATGGTTTGTTTTAACAAAACCGAAATAAAGCTTTATTGATTGATTGACTCTGCATCGATCCCTAATTGTGTGCTTTCTGTGCAAAATATGGTAAGATTGGCCTACACCCGATTGGCACATTTGATTTATTTCTAAGTCCCTAGTAAAGTGGGTACTACATGTACCTAGGAACTGAAAATTAAATGCTACTAATGGGCCTGCAGTACTTATTGTGGCACCCACTTAAGTAGCCCTTTTAAACATGTCTCAGGCCTTCCACTGCAGCCTATGTGTACACTTTAAAATGACATTTCGACCTGTCAAAATCAAACCTTTGCCAGACACTAACCTTCCTTTTTAATACATATCAGTCACTCCTAATGTAGGCCCTAAACAGCCGTGTAGAGTGCAATGTATTTAAAAAATTGGCTATGTACTTTTAACTTTTACATGTCCTGCTAGTGGGAACCTCTCACATTCGTTTTTCTCTAATGCAAGGGCTAGCTCTCCCACAGGATAATATTGAGTTACTTTATTACATTTATTATGTGCTAACTTTCAACTGGGAACAAGTACGAATGTCTAGTTTTGTGTCTAAAGAATTGTAATTCAAAACCGGCTTTAATGGCAAAGTTACATTTTAAGTCACAATTTTGAAAATGACAGTTTTAGAAAGTTGGCATTTTCTTGTCCCAAACATTTGGTGCCTGCAACCTGGGTCACATGACTAGGTGTAGCTGGTATTTGGTCTTTGTATATTATTCCAGGCAGTATGACAAAGGAGAAATAGGTCTTGGCAGGATTTTTCCATCCTTGACTTGATGATGGGGAGGAGCTGTTACATACCACATTTGCCCTTCACAAAGGCTATGCCTGAGCACACTCACAAAGGGTTTGACACTAGTCTTATTTGTCCCCAGACAGGCTAGGGCCAGAGTAGGGAGGCAGGAAATTCCAAACACCTCTGCGGATGGAAACCTCTAGAACCTTCACCTACTTCCAAGCTGGCACCAAGTATAATTATTGGCCCCACAGACACAACTCTTCAGTACATATCTGGACCTGTGGATACTACGGAAGAAGGACTGCTGTGCTCCTTTGTTGTCAGAAGGACTGCTACTCTGCTGCCTTGCTACTTTGTGCCCTGCTGCCTGCTCCCCCCTGCCTGCCGAAAAGGAAAACTGGACCTGCAGCTCTTATCCCAGGCTGAGGTGTCTCCAAGGGTCAGCTGACAGACCTTCTGTTTTAAGTTACAAGGACATAACAAGCTCCAGAGACCTCCCTGCAGTGCAGCTGCCTGGACCTGCCTGAGCGCCGCTAGCCTCTGCTGGAGTGAGTTCCTGATCTCTAAGAGGTGCCCCTTAGGTCCTGGACCCTTGGTGTGGCATCAATTGAGCCCCCTTGCCAAGAAAAGGAGAAATCCTGAAGGTTTGGGCTGTTCATGACAGCAAATGGGCCTGTCCGTGCCAGGATTCTGTCACCCGTGCTGCCAGCCAATGCGAAGCTCCATTGAACCTTACTCTTCCTTGCACAGTGACTACTAGCCACGCCTGGCAACGCTAGATCTGCACTTCAAGCTACAAAGTTGACAGCCCATGGTGATTTCAAACATGAATTTCCAGCACCGACCGTCGGTGACGCTCGACAGAATATTCACGCTACAGTGACTACTGTCCACGACACCCGGCCTGCTCTTTGCACTACAGCGATGACCATCCGCAATGCTCTCCCTGCACCTCAGGGCCCCTAGACCATGAATGCAACTTTTTGCACTGGACTTTTGTAGGTAACTCTTTCAGCGGGACTAACCTCCTGGTCCCTGTATCCGGCCCTCACTCCATCTCGATCCACCTGAACTTGTCACTTTTACCCAGTCTCGCATGATAACCACAAGTAGCATTTTGTGATTTTAGGCTTGTCATTTGAAATTGCATAGCTCCAGTTCTACTGAATGGATTATTTCTGTTTTTGTCTCAAATAATTTAATAAGTGTTAGTCTATTTTACTAAATTGGTGAGGGATTTTTCATGTGTTGTGTTTTCATTTTATTACTGTTTGAAGTGCTCCATAAATACTTTACACATTACCTCTAAGTTAAGCCTGACTGCTTTTGTGCCCAGCTACTAGAGGGTTAAGCACATGTTAATTTGGGGTTTCTCATGACTTCACCCTGACAGGAATTGGGGTTGCTGCTTAAGAAGGGTGTCAGCCCATCAACCAGTAAATCAATTTTCTACAGTAGGGTGACTAATCAGGCTTTTATGGGCTCAGGAACAGTACCCATTTGAATGTTTACTGTAATGTCCGAAAGGAAAGTACTACAGAGCATATGGCTTGTCACTTCACATGATGACATCACGCTGTCTTGTCATATTGGTAGTCTCACTAAATTACTTTGGAGCTGGCAAGTGAGATTAAACTATACCATCCCATAGTTTAAAAAACCTATCATACACAAGCATTGCAAAATCAATGTTTGGTAGTTACACCTGTGAAATGAACATCATGTGTAAAGTTCCTGAAATATCGAAGGTTGTAAAGTAATATATAAAACCCAGCTGAGAATATGTATAATGTCTTTTAGAAGTATGCCACTCATCTTCACCCAGGGATCTGAAGGAAAAATGCATAATTGTTAAATTGGCTGAGGTAAGATTCACATCTTAGATACCCTCCTTGAAGCCCCATCCACATGTGTATGCAAATATTAAGACCTTGAAAGATCAGTCAGTATATGGGGATGATATAGCAAGTACACACTATCCCATACTTCAGTCACTATTATGGGAGAAGTTCTAAATTCTATGGTTGAAGCATTTGTTCCCAATGTGCTCATTCATAGCAGTAAAATACAGAGAAAACTGAAGAAGCATTGAATATCGAAGTAAAACTGTGATTTCTCAGCTTTAACTTTGCATTTTAAGATAATTCACTGTTTAATATATTGTCCTGCCGGAGTATTGAAACTGTACACAAAAGCTTTAGGGGAAACAAAGGAGAAAAGACATCCCAGAGAAGGGACATTTCATTTAAAAAATGAACACTTCAGCACTCCTCTGGGACTTGTGAGAGACTGGAATTACATGCACCTGTGTCCAGTCTTGTGCAGCCCAGTCATGTGACTCCGCCCTGGGCTTGCTGCTGCTGGGAACTGCTTATAAGCTACCATTTGCTAAAGTGCCTTGTTTATGCATTGAAGTTTGTTCCTCTGTGTACCGGGCCTCTTCTTGTTTGTTTTTCACACCAGTTTCTGCCTTGCTTCAGCCAAACCCTGTGTCTAGTTCCTGTGCAGCCTGCTACAGATTTTCCAAGCCCTGCTTTGCTTTTGCTTACTCCCTTGTCTGCCTTTTATCTACCCTTTTTGCAGCCCCTGAGCTGCTCCCTTTCTACTTGTTCCTAGATTGTTCCTTCTCATCCTGCTATTATTTTCCCTTTCCCTATTCCAATTGCTTCTACCATAGCTCCTCAGTCTCCTAGATTTTGCCCCTAATTTATGTTCCCTTTTTTCAGCGATTCTTACGCAGTCTCAAGTTCCCTTGAAGTTCCAATCTCTTGCTTGTTACAGTTCCTCGGATACTTGTGCTAACTTGTCTGTTCTCCAGTTTTTCCAAGAATACCTTGCTCCGGCTATTTGCTACAGGCTCTCAGGTTTCCATTCTAGCGCTTATTTTCCTCTTGGGCTCTTGTGTCTGGTAGGTGTACTATTTGGTTCTCACTTGTGTATAAGTGTATTCCTTTGTACAGGGGTTGGCTCCTGATTACTCTGTCTTGTGTTGCATGTAGTCTTAAGCGCCTTATCTGTGACAGCGTGCAATTTCTACTTTCCTTAGGAATTGCTACTGGGTCTCCAGCTGGACCCATACGAGCTTGTGTAATTGAGTACAATCCTAGTTTGTGCCCTAGGTTAACGAAACATGAATAATTTCTGCTGCACCCTTTCTATGGGGCTTGCAGGGTCACTATCTGTAAGAGTAATCTGCACAGAGGCATTCACATTTCCTGTTGCTGTGGTAAGTTAGAAGTCTTACATCTGTACAACCCTAGCGGTAACCCAAAGTTTAGATCCATTATTGGTCCATTCCTTGCTTGTTCATGCTAATGTTGATTGTCTACTCTATCCTGTTCCTCTGCTTTATTCTGTATTTGTT
The DNA here is from genome assembly GCF_964204655.1 of Triturus cristatus. NCBI lineage: Eukaryota > Metazoa > Chordata > Amphibia > Caudata > Salamandridae > Triturus > Triturus cristatus. Next base: position 803,051,081 of record NC_140592.1, on the reverse strand, counting down.
CTTTCTTGGTGTATGTTTTTGTCTGCTTCAGTACACTACATCCGTAGGGAGATATTCCTTGACCTTGAGGGGTGCTCCACCCGGAGTTCCTGACATGGAGTCTGTAACATAGTGAGTGAATATGATGTAATAAAAGGGTTGGTGTACACTAATGCAAGGACTCTCAGGAACATACACTTCAGGGATCTGTTTACTGACAAACTGATGCACACTGATTGACCCATTTATCAAATATACAATCTGAATTAATAGAATGATCAGTGACCTGTGATATCATTTAAAGATGTGCGATTGAAAGCTGGCATACAGCGTAGTCTGTCTGTGAGGATATCTATCTTTTTATCATATTTCCCATTGTTTCTTTTAATTTATTGGACTCAGGAAGATGCAATGTTGTCATCTGGGTAGCTTAGGTCAGCCAAAAAAGGCCCTACCTATATGTGCCTTTGGCATAAAATTAAAAACATTTTGTTTTGTTTAATTTATATTCTGATGTGTTTGTAAGTCAGCTGAAAAATGCACATAAACAGAGCCAGTTGCTTAACTTTCAAATTTGAATATGAGACTGCAGACTAGCAGCTTTGAACACTCATGGATGGTATAAACCCTGTGGCATGGGTAGTGAAACAGATGTGTTGCCCTCCCCTCTATTTCCAGTGGCGCAGGAAGGGGGTGAGGTGGGTGGCAGTCCGCCCTTCGCAGCACGAGTTTTGGGTGTGCAGACTCTTACCTGCAGCCGTCGCAGGGCTGCGAGCGCAGGAATCGCCAGCCCCCCTACCCGTCATACCAGTGGCCGCCTCTACCGGGCAGCAAAAGAAGTTACTGCCAGGGTCAGAAAAAGGTCTATCTATGCCACTGCTCCATTCATGCTAGGTCTGGACGTTCAAAGTCAAGCTGAAGACATTCTTGTATAACAAATTTAACACTTTGTAAGTTAGTTGAGACTGTAGCTTCTGAAAGTTAGGTCCTGCTGTAAAACACTTAAATCTATCATGTAAGCTTGAATATGCTTACCTTAGGCAAGGTTAGTATGCGCTTCAGTGCTATGCTAACACTGAAGCTGTAATCTTTTACACGTGTTCACTTTAAACAATCTTCTTCTATGTAGCTCAGTTTGGTAGAAAACTAATTATTACAGCGTTTATTTAACTAACATAAAGAGGTCAGTAGTCAAGATTAACAACTATAAGATGCAAAAAGGGATTTTTATAGGTTGGTACAAAAAAGATATGCAATAAATAGGTGGCTGACCTGTTGATAGGTTTCTTTCACACTTTCTCCTCTTGAGGGAAAAGTGTTCCACGTCCATTGATCAGCATTTTAACTTTATGATATTCTTCCTGCTTTTCTGTTTCAATGGTTATTTGTCAAGGCACACTTTTGGACCTTAGCAACTTTGACATGTGGGGATCTGCTGGAACCTTAGCAGGTGGTGGCTGTCATCTTAAATCTCAAGAAAACAGGGTCACTATAGCAAGAGCTATAATTGTCTTGTGGATGGCATACTACCGCACACAAATAAAAGGGAAGTTTAAGAAGAATGTTAAGAAGCTGAGTGCACTTCAGAACAGTGTGATATAAGCTGTGCATGGTCTACTAAAAATGAATGCAAATTTCTGCTCTTTGGAAAGAGATGCATGGGTTAAGCTCAAATCACCTTCAAGAATCTTCTTCTCACACATAAGATACTTTATAGTAAGGCACCAAAATACTTCACCCAGTCCATAGTTTGACATTTCCTTCCAAACTCTAAGATCCATTTACAAATATCTACTATTTCCACCCATGTCCATCAAAAAAAGGCAGGAACTAAATAGTTCCCAGTGATTGCCAGGAGGTTGTGAAATACCCTGCCAGTAGACCTGCAAGGCCTCTTAGAGCTGCTTCTTTTAGAAAGATGTTACGTACCTTATTGTTTTAATAATTGGTTCTACCTATTTTGTGCTGCATAAATTATTTCATTTGAATTGTAGATGTATGCTTTTACTACTTCCACCTATTTTTCCTCCCTATTCTTAAGAATGATTCAATGACCCGGAGGAGTAGGACATTTAGTGCCGCTATGGAGGCATCTCCTAACTATGTTTCAGTGAGGCCAACTTAATGACAAATGGAGTCAGAAATAAGATTTTGGCTATCCATTGCACAGGTCATATGATAGGGGTCATGGGTATACCCAGTGCCTAAGCATATAGAAGGACTATTCCAATTGTTACAAAGTCTTCATAAAAAAAGGATTGAGATGTACTTTCACATGCATGAAAAATCTCTCAAATGCATTCAAGCTGTCGGATTACAATGAGATGGATACAGGTCCCTTTGGTACTCACAAGCCAATGGAACATCAGTTGCACTATGCCATTAATGTAATTTTTTTAATTTCCTCTAAATTAACGCTTCAGTGAAAAGTCAAATCTTTCATTCTCTTTGGCCACAAATCCAAGTATACTGTAGCGCGTACACCTGGTTTTGTTCTATTTCTATAAGGTCCTCTTTTCATGTAAGAGAGCAACCTTCACATTTTAACCTATCGGCACTTGAGTACTTGAGCACTTGCAATACCCATTTGACAACCTGTGTGTAACTTCCTTATTGTCAACTAGAGGACAGATAAGAGGTCACCAAATTGTTAAAGAGGTAGACAAATCTGCTGACACTTGCATGTGTAGAGTGGTAGTATAGTGGAACAAGATATAATTTAAATTCAGGGTGATAAGGATCCATGCCATGAGACTACTTCTGACTATAAAAGACAGCAAGCACACTGAGAACTGACGTATGGTGGCTGTCTGGGTCAAATATAAAACCCCGTGTTTAATAGGGACTGTGATTGCAGATTGAAGATAGTCAGGGGAAAGGGCATGACTCATTGTGTATCAGACAGTAGGATGGTGGGAGGACATGTATTAAGTCGTGAGTTCAGGGAACCAACAGGAGGCAAGGTTTTTTTTATTGTGGAAGTGGACAGCAGGCATGAGGTATGGTTGCTAATTTGAGAAGCAGGAGTGGCAGTGGACACCAGGAATGCTCTTGATTTAGAGATGCTTAATAAAAACATCTAACTGGGGAACATGGTAGACAGCAAAACCTAAATATGTGTTGGATTGTGGCTGAACAAACACTCCACATTATGAAAGCATTAAACAACTCCTTTAGAGTACATCACTAGCAGAAGGAATCTCTGAGTATTATGGTATCAAAATATAGACATGGAGCAACCTGGACCCTTTTAATATACAAATTATTTATGGTTTGGGAGAACCTTTCTACTCTGTGCAATAACAGTAATATCAATCCATGAATATTTGATTGGAAATGTTCTCTTGACCATAGATCCCCCTTTCAAAAGTAGCTGTTCTCACCTTGCTTGCTGAAGTACCCTTTTTCTTTGTAGCACTCTTGCGAGAATGTCCACGTTTTGGTTTCCTGTTGGGATCTCCAGCACTTTCATCCAAATCTTCCATTTTAATAGATTCCATGTTGAATGCGAGAATTTCTTGAACTGTTGATGAAGGTTCTTGTTTATCCAATTTCTCTGACTGCAAAATATCCTGTTCCGTTTCATCTCTTTGACTGGAAAGTACCTGCAGAATAAACATAATATATACTTTTTAAGTAATTGCACACTAGGGCCCCATTAGTATGGGGGGCGGACTTTGCTCACCCGCCATACCCTCGGGAAATGGGACCGCCCGCTGAGGGTGCGGCGGTCCCGCACTTCCGATTAGCATGCGCCCGCCACACTGGCGGGCGCATGGCACATCTGCAACATTGCGGCGGGCAGTGCAGAGAGCACCGCCCGACGCAATGCCACAAAGGCAGCCTGTTCCTTTCAATGCACAACGTGACAGGCACCGCGCGGTGCCTGCCATGTTGTACATTGAAATGCAGGGTAGTACCATAGGTACCCCCCATGTGCACCCCAGAATCCCTGGGGGCCCGCTACGGGCCCCCAATGTCAAAAACCGCCTGCCTGCATAGTAATATGGATGGCGGTGTCTACCAGACACCGCCACCATATAAACAGTTTTTCCGCCCGGTAAGCAATCGGGCGGATTCAGTGGCGTAGCTGGGGGGGGGGGGGCGGTCCGCAATAAGGTATATCTGGACATTAATAAAACTCTTGCTCATCTTCAGATTCTGCCAAATTAGGATTTAGCAAAGCCTCCAACATTTTGATGCAGCTCTATTAGCTGTCCTTGCGTTCTCAAATTTATTTTCTAAATCCTCTGCATAGTGCATTGCTCTGCCTATGGTGAACTCCACTGTTTTCTGTAAAAAATGAATCCCCTATGCTCCAACCAGTGCTTTGAGCTCCTCCAACTTCACTCTATTGAGGATTCTGCCGTTCTACAAATCTCCATGCCAAGGTTGTACTATCTTTGGCTTTCGTTTTGGAATAGCCTTCCTCTCAGTCTCTGCAAGAATGTGTAATATTTATCTTTCAAAAGGAAGCATACCCACATGTTTACTCTGTAACTCTCTTTTTGTATCCATTCTTTAGTGGTACTCTGATTCTTCCTAGTGCCAACACAACTTGGTTGAACGAATTCTCAAAAACACTTCTATAACATAACACAAAATGAAGTGACATAACATTACAAAGCATGTGGTTGATCAGAGACTACTTGAAAGGGGTGGAGAAAACTCAATCAGATAAAAGAATATAAAATATGAGTTATTTTTCCAACAGGTATTTAGTGTGTCTTACCAATGCTAAATTTCTGCAATCAGCCCAAGGTTGTATTGCAGAATGGTACACACATAATGCATAATCTATAGATAACATACTGTGCTTGCCTCACTTTCTTTGTTAAATAATTGGGAACATGAGAGCTAAGGAAGTGAGAAAACAGAAGGTAGAGTTTTGATCTAGGTTGAAGGGGTATTTAATCAAGAAATGCACAAAACGGAGCTGATTACATATCAACGCAATTGTGCAGTGCTATTCAGCAGTTACTATTGTATCAACCAGTGCATAACCGATATTTGTGCTTACTGACACTAATGTTGTTGTTTCAAACATTTACAGGGTATTTTATTCATTAGTATGGGGGCAATATTTGAATTCCTAACTCATTCCAGAATATAAATGATTCTGGTGACTTGTGTGGAGAACAAGGGGCACAGCCCTGCTTTTCCCATGAATACTCTGACTTTGAAGTGAGAGTAAAATGGTAGGGATGGTTTGATAAACGTTATTAAATTTACTTTTAGAAAAATTGTGATCGTTTGAGAAAATATAATCATGTTTTCCTAAATAATTCCCTAAAACCTCTAAACAGGTGTTAATAACTTTAAAAAGTTTGATTTAAAAAAAAAAAAAGTAAATATCTTTCAAATGATTACTTCAAAAAAATACTAACTCTTAAAACTTTTAGTTATTTCTCCAATTTTGAATCATTTGGTATTGTTTCTGAAAGGGCTGTAGAGTCCACGTTCTTTCAAAATGAATTAAAACACTTTTAAAACTGCTAAAAGTACTGTAACGTTTGTTGGGTCATAAATGAGCTTTATTAATATTGACACCTTCTGACCCTTCTCCTCTGGCTTTGACTGATCATTATGGGATCCAATTTAATTGGCGCATCTCTCAGTAGGGCAGGCTTGGGATCCATACTACCTCACGCTTGATGAGACCTTTCTCTAAGGTCTCTCAAAACAGCTTGCTGCTTGCCCGGAAAAAAACAATACACTGATTCATTGCCTCTGACTCGCTTAAGGTGGAGAATTGGTTACACACCACAGTGGAGAATTTTGCACCTGCCAGAGCTCGTTTTCCCAGCAAAATCAGGGTTATAAACCCCTAGTTTAGTGAGGAGCTGAGACAGGAGAAAAAGCTATTCAAGAGAGCGGAAAGGGAATGGTGTAAGAATTACAGTGCGGAGGCCAAAGCACTCTGTAGAAGGGCTCTCAAAAGTTTTGTGACACTGATAAACCATTCAAAGAGAGAATTCTATGAATGTAGGATAAAAGCTGCAAGTAACAAATCTTTCAGATTGTAAAAGATTTGTCGAGCCAGTTGCATGCCATAGAAGCAAGGCCCCCTCGGACAAATGGTGCGCAGATTTGGCTTCTTTTTTTCACAACAAAATTCAGGAGATCCAGAATAGTCTAAAATCAGCTGTACCACTCGATGTTGAGGCTCTTAATCCACACAATACCTTAATGCGGTTTCCTGTCTGATGTCTGAGTTTAACGAGAGTTCTCTTGAAGACTCCAGAAGGTCTATTCTTAATCTTAAATCGGGCACTCCAGCCAATCCTTGACCTCCTTTCCACGTTGTTTGGGGAGTGGACATTATTAATCCTACTGTGAACGCCCTTTTAAATATAACCTTGAATGCAGCTACTGGCAGAATGTCTCTGGAGCAGGCGAAAATCCTACTACTTTTAAAAAAGCCACATGCAGACCCTGATATCCCAGGCAACTACAGGCCAATTTCCCTATTGCCTGTCCCATACAAGCTGTTGGAAAGGTTTGCAAATGACCAACTCTCTAAGCATCTTGAGGTCAATAAATGATGACATCCTAGTCAGTCTGGCTTCAGGCCAAGATTCAGCACTGAGACTTAGAGGTCTCTGAACTGATCAAAAGCACCATTGATGCGGGCGGTCTGGCAGTCCTGGTACTGCTAGACCGGTCTGCAGCATTCGTTACGGTTTCGCATGCCAAACTGCTCAACCGACCTCAGGAGATTGGCTTCAGGGACAAGGCTGAAGTGGTTGAAATCCTTTCTATTGGACAGAAAGTAGGAGGTCTGGTTACCTCCTTTTTCCTCTGGCAGACTAAATGTATTGGTCGGGGTCCCCAAGGATGAGTTTTAAGCCCCATGCTGTTTAATATTTATATGCCTCCTCTCGCTGAATTGGTGAAGTCTTTTGAGGCCAAAATAATCTCCTATGCCGATGACACCCAGATCATTATCACAATTGTTAAAGGGGTGCCAGTTGAACAAGGTGATATAAAACGATGCCTCTCAGCAAATTTCCATTGGATGAGTTACTTCCAACTGAAGTGTAATACTGAGAAGACGGAGGTGCTCTGTGTGGGACACAATTTTGACCCCAAGTTGCAAGTGCACTGGCCAGAGGGGGCACCTTCACCCGATAGGCATGTGAAAACAGTCAATAAACTGGGTGTGAACTTTGATAATACAACTTCCTATCATAATCAGATTAATTCTGTGGTTGGCAAATGTTTTGGAATACTGCCTATGCTCAAGACATTCCTACACTTTTTATCAGTCCCAATTCGGATCACAGTGATCTTGGCATTGGTTATGTCCAGGCTGAACTATGCCAATGCATTATATGGTGGCCTTTTGCAATATTTGTTGAGAAAACTTAAAACTGTGCAAAATTCTGCAGCTAGGCTCGTTCTCGGTTTACCTAGAAGGGAGCATATTTCTCCCATTTGCGGAATTTGGCTTCCTGTGCACAAGCGGATTATCTTTTAGACCTCTCTCTTTATGCAGAGTGCTTTACCACTTGGGACCAGATTGTCATTGAGGATTTCTCTATACAGCCCATCGAGCAATTTGCAACATTCTCTTGACCACGGTCCTGAGAGTCTGGCTTGTAAAAGAAGGGAGGTATTCTTTTTTCTTTTGGGGTCAATGGACTGGTAAAACTTTCCGTTAGGATGAGAGACTGTTCAGGAAAATGCTTAAAACCTGGCTCTTTGTCCAGTAGATAGCTCTCTTGTGACCTTACTGTTACGTTAGCACCGGGACACTCTTTTGAGTAGCTGCGTACTCTATAAATCCTACATAACATAACAATACTAATCCTTTCAAAAGTATTTTATAAAAACACGTCCAATTGTTTTATTTGAAGGAGGAAATATTAATTAAAAGTTGCAAAATAAGCATTCTCGTATCCCTTCCAGATAAAGAGAAAGTTTTGCTATTTAACATGAACTAAAGAACTCAAAAATATACAGCAAAAAGTCTGGCAATCACCATGTGTAGGAATGTGTATAAGTAAGACAAGACTATCTTTAGCTGAAGGTACGAAGAGAGATAAGAATCTTTTTTTCATTTTCAGAGGGAAATGTGATCTATTATTAATACGGGAGGTGTCAAGCCGACAGTTTGTGGGAACAATAATTTTAAAATATTGTTGAGGGGTGCAGTAGAACACTAAATGAGCTCTGCAGTGAGCCATTAGGTGACATTCCCTATCAAACTAGACGAGGCAGAGACTGAGCAAGGACTTCTTTTTAACTACGAATGGGATGTAGTAGGAAAATAATTATCCCTAGTGTATGCATTTTTAGAGAAGCAGGTAAAAACAGTTTACCATGTGAATGTTTCCACTTTCCCAGAAACAAGTCAATTTTGTGGCCATTTGTTATATGGTGTAAGTGGTGTCTGAAGGCACCTGCCTACAATGGCCTTAATGTTCTTAATACAGTGAGATAGTTATAGCCCTATAAACCATCAAGCACTGGTATCACTTCTGAGCTATTACCTACCAAAAGCCCTCATCTCATGGGTAATGGAACTCCTAGATGACTCACACTAGCATGAGCATGTATAGGTGGGGTCCTATACTTTGGATCACCTTAATTTGGGAAGCAGTTTATTTTAATTAAATTTGAGCATACCTCAGGCTGCTTGCCAAGCAATTTCTCTTGCCCATTATCAGCTGCTTCTGAAGTAGCTTGCATCACCTCCGTTTTAGGTTCCTCAAGGTCAAGTTTATCTCTGATGGCATATTCAGGACTGCTGTCGGAATCTTCCAGTTTAACTGTCTCCATTTTAGCCATATTAGTTTCTTGAACAGCAGGTGAAGGAGTGGATTGTTTTGCTGATTCCTCTGAGGGTAAATTCTTCTGTGATGTTTTGTCTTTCATGCTGACAGGAATCTGTAGTTGATCCAAAGTGAGAAATACGTTAGGTAATCATACACTTCCTCTTTTATTCCACACAATTCTGCAGTTTCAGGCTCTCCCTAAAAATGGAACTCAATATGTCAAATACGTTTTGTGAAATAAAGCATTTACTTTTGTTTTATGTAAAAGAGTTTCATTGGACACCAACTCCTGTTGGTATATTAGTGGTATGGTAGCATGCCATGACTGGTTGGGAATATATTCAGGGGAAATTGTCATCAGTTGATTAATAATAAAGCACTGAACATCTTAGCACACTTTACTTGCATGTTGTTGAATTAAATAAAAAAAGCTCCATGTGCTTAGCAGTGCGAACCAAAAACTGTCCAATATGTCAAGAGATGGAAACTCAATTTAGACGCATAAGAAAATAAAGAAAAATGTGCGATCTATCTATCTATCTATCTATCTATCTATCTATCTATCTATCTATCTATCTATCTATCTATCTATCTATCTATCTATCTATCTATCTATCTATCTATCTATCTATCTATCTATCTATATATATATATATGTATATATATATATATTCACTTAAAAAACCATAGGTTTCACACATGTTATAGTTAGGTGGATATTTCACTTGCAAAAAACCAATGAAATTCCCCCGTTATAGTTGGTTCAGATAACTATAACTCACGTGACCGCAATCCACTGCTGATGACGTCACATATTACATCACTCATGACATGGTCAGTGGCATCACTCATGACATCACTGATTACATCGTCCTTGTGATAGAGTGGCGGCCGCGCGATTTATAGTTATCTGAACTAACTATAACGGGGGAATTTCATTGGTTTTTTGCGAGTGAAATATCCACCTAACTATAACATGTGTGAAACCTATGGTTTTTTAAGTGAATTTGCAAGGTTTTTCAAATGCTAATTCCTAACTATAACGTGTGTGTGAAACCTATGGTTTTTTCAGTGAATTTGTACGGTTTTTTACATGCTAAGTTATGTATGTATTATTATTTTTTTTATATATTTATTTTACAATAAACCACATATTAAAAATGTTTAACATTTTTTTGGGGGGGTTTTTCACCGTGCGCGCACGGTACGCGCACCCCCGCGATTTTTTTTTAAAACATTAAAATGTTTTTTTCTGCCTTCGGGGTCCTTCAGGGACCCCCTGACAAAGGCTAGGGGGTCAGGAACTCTCTACCCTGCCCCCTTTTCATGTTCGCCACCTTCCTTTTTCACTCTCGCACTGAAAACAAACAAAATGGCGGCCGACACTTCCTGATTTCGACCGATTCGAACGTTGACTAACATGTAACCACCAATCAGAATGACGCTCGCGCACGTTAGGGTGCTCGCACGGTGCACGCACGGTGCGCGCACGGTGCACGGCTATAGATATGTATGTGCTTTTACATGCAATTTTCTCAGGAACTACTGAACAGATTGACTCCATATATGCAAAAGGCACATCCCTGAGCTGAGGACTACCTCTCTGCCAAATTTCAAGTAATTCTGTTCAGCCGTTCGGGCTGTACTTTGGACTAAAGGTCACTATGGAAAATTGCATGGGGAAAACGCGTTTTGGGACCCCCTTTTTTCTCAGCCCCCGCTTGACGAATCCCCCCGAGACTTTCAGGGTAGGAGCGGAGTGCCCCACCTATTTTGAAAATTTCGTGAGGATTCGTCAACCGGCGCCAAAGTTATTCCAAATAGAATGGTGTGGAGTTCCTATGGAAACACGGTCCTAACTATAACTATCTACTGGCAACCGCCAGTAGATAATATAACCTCCAAATTGGGCTCAAGTTCATCGGATTCCTGGTGCATCTGCAGCGGTGCGGCTTTCACGGCAGAGCCAAGCTGTTACATATAATTACAACCCTCTTTCCAGAAGAAACGCGTTGGTTGGGAGCGATGATATGCCCGTAATACATTGGATTGTAAACTGAGGATTAAAAGAATATTGTGATAACACCCGTGAGTGCGCTCTGTTCTTAGGCTGTGTCCTTGAAACGCGTCGGCATGAACTGTGATCTGAAATGAAGATGCCGGCCTTGGCTTCAGCTGCTGTGAGTGCGTCCTTTGAAGCTTTCAGGCAAATTGTATAACAAAATTGATGACACGGCTGCCCTGCCGTGAAATGATGCACCGTTTTCAGGACTGAAGGAGAGGCTGTGTGGTGCACATAACTTTACTGAAGCCACGATCAGCGCAGCAACTGAGGAAAATTAAGAACCAGCATGTCATTTTAGAGCCCACTGAAGGGAGAACAATGCTCTTTAACTTTATCAGCGCACGGAACTCACTGTGAGTAATAAAGATCTCCAACAGGGACTCAATGTCCCAGCATGCAATGTACTATACACATGCACTACGCATGACCTACTAGGGGTCCATCATGCATTTAAATTCATTGATTGGAGCCATCTGTGAAATGCTAGAGCTGCCCATGAGGCTGTGTCCTTGAAACGCTTCGGCATGAACTATGATCTGAAATGAAGATGCCGGTTTTTCCAAACAATAAAGCCTTGGCTTCAGCTGCTGTGAGTACGTCCTTTGAAGTTTTCGGGCAAATTGTATAACAAAAAATAAAAAAATAATATATATATATATATATATATATATATATATATATATATATATATATAACAGAAACGCTGTAATACGTCAACTCCTTAGACAAACAGCAGCAACGGACACCAGTTAGCTTCGATACAATCTTTTATTCGTGCAGTGTAGCAACGACCACTCAACGCGTTTCGGGAAAACCCTTGCTCACGAGTGTAATGCCGATCGACCAGGAAGTGTTTTTAACATACCATGTGATCGCAATGACAATAAACAGTGAAAACATACTTCGCGGTTTTCGTTCACTCACGATACCGCTGTGTTTTTTTCTTTCAATAATTTTAACTAAACCGTCACATTGCTGTTCACTGATCTTCGGGACAGAAAGCTCTGATTTCACAGGTTAAATAATTACCGAAGGAGTTTACAATTCACAATAAATGTAGTTTTGCCCCAGTGGGCAATTTAACCATAAACATTTACATTAAACTCAAAAATTCATACTCATCAATCAGCAAAATTAACCATAAGAGAGTTAATTCGTGCCCTAGTGGGCATAGAGACCAGATGCTAATCATCTCATAATGTAATAGCGACAGCAGTTAATCAAGATGAAAATGGCTGAACCAGATACTTTAGTTCTTCTGCATTTCTTTAGTTCATCAGTGCCTTGAATATCTAGCGAGGAAAAAAACATATCTGTAAAATACTGTTCTATAATGTTACTTCTCAATTACAATTCCTGGCTTTTAGCATTAGAAAATAAGTTCATTAAAACAATTATTATATAAAACATACAAAAGGTTGCCGACAATGCAGTTTAACAATGTAAAAAACACCAGATAACAGTTGAATAAAATGTACTGGTCTTATTAACCTAAATGTACTGCCAGTTCCTCGTCACAGTTGTGGCCTAAAGGGGTCAGAGTTCTATATTGAATTATGAGTTTGGATTCTAGACGTCTAAGATCTAAAACCCTATTGCCTCATCTTTCATTCAATCTTACTGAGTCTAGGACACAGAAGCTAAGTAGATCGCTGTTTTGACTGTGATGACTCGCAGAGTGGCGTGCTATGGGATACTGTTTGTCGCCATTTTTGATTGCACGCAAATGCTCAAGGATCCTAATCTTAGCCTTGTGGATAGTACTCCCTATATACGCCTTTTTGCATGGACAAAATAAGGCATAAACTGCAAACTCTGTGTTGCATGTGGTATGCTTCAAAATTTTGTAAGGCTTAACTTCGGGAGAGAGTATACAATCTTTGTGATTTTTACTGTGTTTGCATGCTTTGCATCTTCTACATGTGTAAAAGCCTTGTACTCCTAAGGTATTGACTTTAGTGGGTTCAATGGCTCTACAAAGTGTGTCTTTTAATGATTTTGCCTTCCTAAAAGTTATTTGTGGAATAGCCTCAACATTATTTGTTAAATCTTTGTCCGTGTGTAATACCGGCCAAAATTTGGTTAGGCTTTTTCGAACCTCTTGAGCTTGATTGTGGTAGGTGGTAATGAACCTAATTTTGTCAATCTCCTTAGTTTTTTCTTTGACTTTATCAAATAACAGTGAATCTCTCGGTCTCTTGGCTACTTCTGTCTTCGCTTTATTGATCACCGCTTCGGTATACCCTCTTTCCAAAAATCTTTTCGTCATCACATCCTCTTCTATTTTGAAACTCTCCACTGAGCTACAGTTACGCTTTGCTCGTAACAATTCTCCCAGGGGAATGCTGTCAAGCAACGATTTAGAGTGGCAGCTACGGGCATGGAGAAGACTATTCCCTGCTGTTTTTTTCCTGAAGAGGGAACTTTTAAGCCCTCTTTCTGAATGGTAAGGGAAAGGTCAAGAAATTCTATATTGGTTTTTGACCATTGACTGGTGAAGTGGAGATTGAAATTATTAACATTGAGACTTTGAACAAACTCGTTTGCTTCAATCTCATTACCATTCCAAATACAGAAAATGTCGTCAATATATCTTCTTCACTTTATCACCTTGTCTTTGAACATCTCATGTTCTCTGACCACTTTCTCCTCCCAGTACCCCAGATAGAGACCCGCAAAGCAAGGAGCAAAGCAGGTCCCCATCGAAGTACCGAGGGACTGTTTGAAAATTTTACCGTCAAATATGAAATATTCTGTTTCAGACAGGAAGACATCATTTCTACTAACATTTCAGTGTGGTAGAAGTAAGAGATAGATCTCTCGTTGAGGTAATGTCTGCACGCTAATAGTCCCAATTCATGCGGTATGCATGTGTAGAGACTTGTAACATCCAATGAAAGGAGGGAATATCCGTCCTTCCATTCTATACTTTCTAGCTCTCTTAGAAAATGACCCGTGTCCTTGATATAGGATGGGAGGTTTGTCACATATGTCTGTAGAAAAAAATCCACATATTTGGAAGTGTTTTCCATGCAGCTTCCTCTTGAAGACACACTGGGTCTTCCCGGGGGAAAAGCCGGATTTTTGTGAATTTTGGGGAGTAAATATAAGGCTGGCAGTCTTGGATATTTACAACACAGAAAGTCATACTCGTTTTTATCTAAAATGCCTTCAGTTCTCCATTTTAAAAGACTTGCTTGGAATACTCTAATAGAATGCTCATACTCCATCCTATTGCTCCTTTGATACTTCTCTGTGTCAGAAGGTTTTTGTATGCCTTCCTTAATATAATTCTGCCTTGATTGTACAACCACGTTCCCCCCTTTGTCAGACTTTTTTATCACAATAGAATTATTACTTTTCAAGTTGTTAATCGCTTCTCTTTGTGCAGAAGTGACATTATTCCACGCAAACCATTTTTTCTTTGTGAGCTTGATTAATTCTTGCGTGACTCCTTTCTCAAACACCTCAATTGCATCGTTCTTAATTTGCGGTAGAAAAATAGATTTAGGTTTGAAAGGATTTTTAACATTTAAATTAAGGGTGGTATTGTCATTCAAAACATCAGAAAATGGGTTGTCGTCATCATTCACCTCACTTGCCAATACTCTGGCGGTGTGGAGCAGCTCAATATCATTTATACTTACAACAGTGCTAGGCCTGTCACCGTTGGTTTCTATTTCAGTACCCACTTTAGTTGCATACCATTTTTTTATTCGAAGTTTTCTTGTGAAATAAAAAAGATCTATTCGACTCTGTGTGTAATTGAAGTCATTAGATGGGCAGAAAGTCAGTCCAAGAGATAGCAGTTCCAACTCAAAATCGCTAAGCACTCGATCAGATAAGTTAATGACTGTTTTTCTATCCATTATTTCGTTTTGCTTTGGCCCCTTGTACGACTTCCCACTGGGCTCACAGATCTTCCTTGTGCTGCTTTGTTTCCTCTTCTTGCGCCTTTGCTTCATTACCACCTACCAAAATCAAGCTCAAGAGGTTCGAAAAAGCCTAACCAAATTTTGGCCGGTATTACACACGGACAAAGATTTAACAAATAATGTTGAGGCTATTCCACAAATAACTTTTAGGAAGGCAAAGTCATTAAAAGACACACTTTGTAGAGCCATTGAACCCACTAAAGTCAATACCTTAGGAGTACAAGGCTTTTACACATGTAGAAGATGCAAAGCATGCAAACACAGTAAAAATCACAAAGATTGTATACTCTCTCCCGAAGTTAAGCCTTACAAAATTTTGAAGCATACCACATGCAACACAGAGTTTGCAGTTTATGCCTTATTTTGTCCATGCAAAAAGGCGTATATAGGGAGTACTATTCACAAGGCTAAGATTAGGATCCTTGAGCATTTGCGTGCAATCAAAAATGTCGACAAACAGTATCCCATAGCACGCCACTTTGCGAGTCATCACAGTCAAAACAGCGATCTACTTAGCTTCTGTGTCCTAGACTCAGTAAGATTGAATGAAAGAGGAGGCAATAGGGTCCAAGATCTTAGACGTCTAGAATCCAAACTCATAATTCAATATAGAACTCTGACCCCTTTAGGCCACAACTGTGACGAGGAACTGGCAGCACATTTAGGTTAATAAGACCAGTACATTTTATTCAACTGTCATCTGGTGTTTTTTACATTGTTAAACTGCATTGTCGGCAACCTTTTGTATGTTTTATATAATAATTGTTTTAATGAACTTATTTTCTAATGCTAAAAGCCAGGAATTGTAATTGAGAAGTAACATTATAGAAAAGTATTTTACAGATATGTTTTTTTCCTCGCTAGATATTCAAGGCACTGATGAACTAAAGAAATGCAGAAGAACTAAAGTATCTGGTTCAGCCATTTTCATCTTGATTAACTGCTGTCGCTGTTACATTATGAGATGATTAGCATCTGGTCTTTATGCCCACTAGGGCACGAATTAACTCTCTTATGGTTAATTTTGCTGATTGATGAGTATGAATTTTTGAGTTTAATGTAAATGTTTATGGTTAAATTGCCCACTGGGGCAAAACTACATTTATTGTGAATTGTAAACTCCTTCGGTAATTATTTAACCTGTGAAATCAGAGCTTTCTGTCCCGAAGATCAGTGAACAGCAATGTGACGGTTTAGTTAAAGTTATTGAAAGAAAAAAACACCGCGGTATCGTGAGTGAACGAAAACCGCGAAGTATGTTTTCACTGTTTATTGTCATTGCGATCACATGGTATGTTAAAAACACTTCCTGGTCGATCGGCATTACACTCGTGAGCAAGGGTTTTCCCGAAACGCGTTGAGTGGTCGTTGCTACACTGCACGAATAAAAGATTGTATCGAAGCTAACTGGTGTCCGTTGCTGCTGTTTGTCTAAGGAGTTGACGTATTACAGCGTTTCTGTTGTTTAATGGAGGATAGCCACCTCGCTGCGGACCACCATCACAAGTGAGTAGGGGGAAGGCTACTTACGGCGTTCGCGCTGTCTCTGCGGTTTCATATATATATATATATATATATATATATATATATATATATTTGTGTATATATATTATCTACTGGCGGTCGCCAGTAGATAGTTATAGTTACAACCTAGTTTCCATAGGAAATCTCAAAATTCTATTTTGAATAACTTTGGCGCTGGTTGACGAATCCTCGCGAGATTTTCAAAATCTAATGGGGCGCTCCGTTCAGCTCCTACCCTGAAAGTCTCGGGGTGATTCGTCAAGCAGGGGCCGAGAAAAAAGGGGGGTCCCAAAACGCGTTTTCCCCATGTATTTTTCCATAGGACCTTTAGACACAGCTACAGCCCGAACGGCTGAACAGAATTACTTGAAATTTGTCAGAGAGGTAGCCATAAGGTCAAGGAAGTGCCTTTTGCAGGTCTGGTGTAAATCTGTTCAGTATTTCCTGAGAAAATAGCATTTAAAAGCATATATATATGTGGGCGGAGCCTAACCACACATCTCATCCTGCGATCTGATTGGCTGTCAGCACTTCATCCAAGAAGTGTTGGCAGCCATCTTGGGACCAATATACATGATAGCACCTCATTAAAAAGCATTGCAGTTAATAGAAGGTTTTAAGACTTTAGTTACATTATAAATCATTTGTTGATGGTACCATACTCATTTTAGGAATTGTGGTATGTTCTAAGGTGATTTCACCATGTGAAAAAACCTTCTGTTGGGATATCATGATTGAGAGAAAAATATTTTCTCATGCTTTTACCACAGAGGTTTGGAAGGTGATCTATAAGCTAAACTGAGAGCTTATTTTCTGTAAATTCACATTATCTTTCTCAGTCATGTGAGAATGAAGTCTGACATTCTCAGTAAAACATGTACATCCAACAAGGGCAGAGACTGTCAGTTGATTCCTTTGTGTTCTACTGCAGCTTCCCAGAGTGTTCCAAAGAACTACTAGAGCGCTAACAGTCCTACTTATGATAAACGTATGGCACACCTGAAGCCATCTTGCTTGGATTAAAGTGGTAACTCTTAAAACATTTAATTTAAAAAGGAACAAAATGAGGGGGTTCATTTTTCCATAAAAAGTATGATTAGTGCTGCCGAAAGAAAAATTAGGGCACATTTTGAGTGACTTCTCAAATCCTCTTCTATTTCATTAAAACATTCTGACATGCAGACTGAAACATTCACTTTCAATACCAGCAGCAGTTTTCCCTGGTGAGCAGTAGCTTTACTACAGTGATCTAATGAGCAAAAAGAGTGCTAACATTCTGAATTTATGGCAAATGTGTGACACATCTGAATACCTTCATGATGGAATCAAAGTAAAAAACTGAAAGCATTTCCTACTGAGGAGACTGCAGTACATGAGGAAATTAGGAAACTTCATAACAAATAAATCTCCCAAGATGGCCACCGGAGACAAAAGAGCCCAAATGTAGCCCAAAATCACCCAGATGTAGCCCAAATATAGCCCAATGACAGAAGTGTGCAAAACACTTATTATTTGGTGTTTTTGCAGTGTTATATAGTGCAGACTTGTCAGGTATTGGAGTGCTTTACATGAGCATTGGTTACATCACACAAGAACAAATTCATTTTGGTTGTAGACATGGGGAGACTAAGTGATTTGACCAGAATCACAGAATGTCGAGCTGAAGCAGAAACTTCAACCTGGTTCCCCAGTTGCAAAGTCTGCAGTTCTGGAAGTAACACCACATCCTCTCCCCTAAGTGCAACATTTAATCAAGTGGTCAACTGGATAAAAAAACATAAAGATAACAAATAATTTAAAAGTGCTTTGTCGCTATTTGAAAACCCAGAAAATATGTCCTTATTTTAGTCTTTTAGAGCACTAACCATAATTTTGATGCCAATAAGACCCTCTCATATATGTAATTTCTAAAGGAAATGCTCTAGGTATTACAGTTTTGATTACATCAAGATGATGTCAGGCGTTCCACACTTTTGTAATAAATATAGAATGTTAGCAATCTAGTTGTTCATTAGGATACTGTTGAGAGGCAGAGGCCAGGGGCACTGACTCTGAAAATTGAAGGCAGGTAGGAGGGTGCAAAGGCAACAATTTAACCACACTGAGCAGGCAGGAAGGGCCGTGGAAGCACAACAGACCATGGAGGGCAGTGGAAAGGGGGCAGGGGCAACAAACCAACAATACAGGACTTGCAAGAGAGGCTGTGGCAATGTAATAGACCATTGTGGGCAGAAGGAAGAGGCAATGGTAGTACAACCATACATGCCAACAGACCCGATTCAGCCAGGAAACGTCCAATGTTTTTAAGCTCAAATGGGCTTTATTTGATCTGTCTCCTGTCTACAATCTCCTCTTTTTCAATGTAACTCAAAGGGGAAAATCAATACCCCAGTTTTTTTTCAAAATCTCCCTCTTACCAAGTTCAAAATGTTCGCAAGTATGGTACATTGGATCATGGAAGGAAATGGGGTAGGGACATGGACTTGGATAACAGAGGACAGGAGGGACATGGAGAGGTGCACCAAACTGACCCTGCAGGGCAGGCATCAGGGTTTGCAGCAGCACAATACACCACACAGGGCATGCAGGACGGGAGTGCAGCACAACAATCCATAGAAAGCAAGAGGGAGGGGACAGGCCCATGCACATGGACAACAGAGAACAGAGGGGCAAGAGGCAATGGTAGCTAGCTGACCATAATGGACAGACAGGAGAGAAAGCTGCAGCATAACAGACCATAAAGGACAGGAGGGACGGATCAGGGGCATTACAATGGAACAGACAAGCCAGGAGGGAGGGAGTAGGGGTCTGCACATGTAAACAGAGGGCTGGGGGCAAGGGGGCAGGGCAGGAGCAGCAAGATAGCCATGGAGGTCAGGCAGGATGGGCACTAGAAGCAAGACACACCATGAAGAGCAACAGTGAGACTGTGATGGCATACACACAGACCATGGAGGGAAGGTGGGAGGGGGTCAGGGGCAGCTAACTGACCACACAGGGAAGGTGGGAGGGGCCATGGCAGCACAGAAGACCATGCATGGCAAGTGGGAGGGTTAGTGGCAGCACAATGGCTATGATGGGCAAGAAGGAGGGTGCAGGGGCATGCACAAAGGACGATGGAGGATAGAAGGGAGGGTCAGGACCTGTGCACAGACAAGAAAGTTCAGGGGAAGGGGCCTCACAACAGACCACACGGGGCAGGCAGGAGGAGCAGTTGCAGCACAACAGACCAGGGAGGGCAGAAGGGTGTGGCAGTACAATGGACCATGTAGGACAGGAGGAAGAGGATAGGGGCATGGCATGTGGACAGGCAGGGTGGAGGTGGCAGGGACAGGTTACAGTCATCTGACAATGCTAGGCAGGTGGGAGGGGAGTGGCAGCTCAACAGAACACTCAGAGTAGATAGGAGTGGCAGGTCCATTGAACATGGTGGGCAAAAAGGATGGAGCAGGGGCATGCACAAAGACATCGGAGGGCAGGGGGAAGGAGAATAGGGGCAGCAAGCTAAGCACAGAGTTTAAGCAGGAGGTCAATGATGGGGCATAGAATTAGGCAATGGAGGGCAGGAGGAGTGGACTGGTACATCATACTAAATTGAGGGCAGTGGCAGCACATCAGACCATGCATGGCAGGAGGGAGGAGGCTAGTCCATGGATTCACACAACAGAGGATAGGGAGGAGGGGGATGGGGCAGCAAGCTAACTGTTCAGAGAAGGCGGGTATTAGGAACTTTATTGTTTTTAAAACATTGTGTCTGTGCGAACTACTTAAAATATGAACAAGTATGCAGCATAATCTCACTTTTATTCAGGAAGAAGAGGACGTTTGTGACTGTGACTCCGAGCTCACTTGGCAGAAACACCCCCTGACCCTCCACCCCCTATCGCAAAATGTAATGCCCGTGAAAAGGGTAGGTGAACACAGTGTTATATAGAACATAGTCCTGAGAGCACGATTGAAAATGAAAACTAGATATAGTGTATGGTATAAACTATGCACCAAAAAGTGTGATATACGATGAACCGGGCGTGAAATATAATATGCAATACATTGTGCGCAATGACAGATTCATTGGAGAGCGCGAGATAGCACAGGCACTAGCGCGTGCTATGCGATATGCGCCTTGGAGTGTAATATGCACAGGGCAGTGTTGTGTAACCTAACTAGTCTCTAAAGTTGTAATATAAAATATGTGCTGGGGAGTGTAACGTTGCATATGCACTGTGACAAAGATATGGATCCCAGATTGTAATATGTATGGCATAGCACTGTGCGTTATAACATAGGCATCGAGGAAGGCACGTTAGATGGGGCAATATAACCCGTGCGAAGACAAGTGTGGCATGACATATTCACGGGGTGGTGTTACAGTGCACATGGGCTAGAGAGTGTCATAGCCTATGCACTAGCTAGTGGAATACAACACAGAGGTGTGTGGCACTCGGCAGGCAATGGTGGGTGTAACACAGCATTGGGCTCTGTCAGGAGCGCGCTGTGACTCTCAAGTGATGTTCGTCCCCTTTCCAGAGAGTAAAATAAAAAGTATTACACATCCGGCAGTGGATGTGTGTTTTATTAACCGTGAGGAGGGTTTCTTGCATAGTTTTGGTCGAATTTTTGTCGAACCCCCTTTGAATGGCTTGGTGTGCATGTGTATTAAATGTGCCCGTCAATAGCTACCCATGTTTGTATAAATAAACGACAAGGGTGTCTACCGGGATTAGGCACGGTAGGGCATCAGACATGTCAGAGCTTCACTAGTGGTGTAAATACATTCCACGTGGATTCATTGCATGCATAGTCGCCTTTTAATGAATATCACGCAAATCGTCATGGTGATAGTTACGCACGGTTTGTCCAGCATGTCCTAGATATGTCTATAAATATATATTTTTTAAAAATAATAAAAAACAGTGGCCGGCCCTGGGGATTGGGGTCAAAAAAATATAATTAGGAGACAGGCCCTGGGGGATGGGGTCATCAGGGCCAATAAATTAGAATAAGAAGGGGAACCACACAGCCCCCCTTCTTAAAAAATTAAAATAAATAAAAGACTGGTATCGTGCCGGTGGCCATGCCCCCTCCGTGCAGCACTCTGCAAACGCGCCCCAAACAGGCATCTCCAGTATGCACCAGGGAGCTGCGCTGCAGACAGGTGTTCTGAGGCCAAGCCCCTTTTTACCCCTCTCTGCAACGCAGCTCTGTGGCGCTTACTGGAGGTACCTAGTGGTCTAGTTTGACCCTAGAGACCCTTAGGATTCAAGGGGACTTAATCTCTCAACTTAGAACAGTCACAGGGCGCGTTTACACAGTGGTGAAGGGAGGGGACGGGGCCTGAGGTGACGTGTGCAAACACGCACTATGGCACGTTTTAAATTGGGGATATAATTTCCCTTCAATACTGAGGGCCCCTGGGGGCTAACTAGCCCACCAAGTGCTTCCAGTAAGCGCCACTGAGCTGCATTGCAGAGAGGTGGTCCAGGCCGTGCCACTTTTTACACCTCTCTGCAACGCAGCTCTGTGGCACTTACTGGAGGTACCTAGTGGGCTAGTTGGACCCTAGGGACGCTCAGGATTCAAATGAACTTAATCTCCCAACTAAAAACGGACACAGGGCGTGTTTACACAGTGGTGAAGGGAGGGGACGGGGCCTGAGTTAACGTGTGCAAAAACGCCCTGTGGCCTGTTTTAAGAGGTAGTTTTAATCCCCATGCCCTATTATATACTAAGGGCTTACAGAGGAGGTCATGCAAATCACAGGGGGACCCCAACGCATAATGTTCCCTAGTGTATGTAGGGGTTTTCACTGTATTCTAAGTGTCTTTTAACATAGCACTGGCTCTAGGACTGGTTAGTCAGACTCAGTTACCACCAGTATCCGTCTGAAAAAGTTGAGGGTACAGGATGATTTTGCAACAAGGCTTCTTTCTGCTCTTCTTTTTGTTCTTTCTGCACGTTATCCTTCTTCCTGAACTTTTCTTCGTCTTTGAGGACTTCTGTTGCTTCTTTCTGCACTTCTTTTGTTTCTTTCTGTGCATTTTTTCTTCTTTCTTCACATGTCCTATCTCTGTAGGCATAGTTAGAAATTAGCATTTAAAAAACCTTTGAAATTCACAGAAAAAACCATAGGTTTTAGGCACGTTATAGTTAAGAATTAGCATTTAAAAAACCTCAGAAATTCACTGAAAAAACCATAGGTTTCAGGGGTGTTATAGTTAGCTGGACTTTTCACTTGTACAAAACCATTGAAATTCCCCCGTTATAGTTAGTTCAGCTAACTATAACTTGCGCGCCCGCAATGCACTGCTGATGACGTCACATATTACATCACTCATGACATGGTCAGTGACATCACTCATGACATCACTGATGACATCTCAAATGACATCACTGATGACATCACTGATGACATCATCCTTGTGATAGAGTGGCAGACCTCCTCTCACCCTAATATAACCTTTGATACACACATTCAAAAATAGAGACTAACATTTTCAAAACAATGGACATACCAATACCAGTTACAACAACCTCTTCAGTAATTCTAAGATCCACATACACATCCACTCATTCACCAACAGTCCTATACAGTCACTCATACATGAACTCACTCATCATATGTACTCATACACCTATACATCCTGTTACACAATGCCACTCATCCATAGAGTTACTCACACACATAGTCACTCATGCTAATAAAGAATCAAACATACATTTACTTGCATATACAGGTATACACACACCACCACACTTACTTCTGCGGAAACCTACACATACTTAGTCTTTTCAACAATCACTTATAGAAACACATACTTATTCATACAGGAACTCTTTCAATCTCTCACTCTCACATATACTCACATATATACACCAATAGTCACATATACTAGTTTAAAACATATGTAGTTACTCATAAAGACACTATTGAGACAGTCATTCACTCACTAATACACCCATACACACACTCATCCACCCATACAGTCCTGCACACATGCTGTGTTCAACACATACAAACAGTGAGTCACTCATTCATGCACCTACGCACTACGTAATACCCCCCACCGAACCATGCAGACACTCAGACTGATACTCAAAAAACCAACTAATAACCTATATAGACACCCATGTAGCTACTCACCAACCCATGCAGCCACTCATACACAAAGTGAGAGACTGATACAGATATTTACATTTTTAAACATTACTCACTAAGCCATGTATTCACTATGATACACTTAATCAGTCAGTTACACAATCAATTTTTCAAAAACAAATCATCCATTTAGACACTTATATACCCATTTATTCTTCCATCGACCTTGAGATATACATATTCAAAACATATTTAATTTTCAGAAAAACACACATTCACTGGATGATGTCATCAGTGATGTCATCAGTGATGTCATTTGAGATGTCATCAGTGATGTCATGAGTGATGTCACTGACCATGTCATGAGTGATGTAATATGTGACGTCATCAGCAGTGCATTGCGGGCGCGCGAGTTATAGTTAGCTGAACTAACTATAACGGGGGAATTTCAATGGTTTTGTACAAGTGAAAAGTCCAGCTAACTATAACACCCCTGAAACCTATGGTTTTTTTTCAGTGAATATATATATATATATATACATATATATATATATATATTACCTACTGGCGGTCACCAGTAGGTAGTTATAGTTAGGACCGTGTTTCCATAGGAAATCTCAAAATTCTATTTTGAATAACTTTGGCGCCGGTTGACGAATCCTCGCGAAATTTTCAAAACTAATGGGGCGCTCCGCTCAGCTCCTACCCTGAAAGTTTCGGGGTGATTCGTCAAGCGGGGGCCAAGAAAAAAGGGGTCCCAAAACGCATTTTCCCCATGCGTTTTTCCATAGGGACTTTAGTCGCAGCTACAGCCCGAACGGCTGAACAGAATTATGTGAAATTTGGCAGAGAGGTAGCCATAAGGTCCATGAAGTGCCTTTTGCAGGTTTGGTGTAAATCTGTTCAGTATTTCCTGAGAAATTAGCATTTAAATCAATATATATATCTGTACGCGCACAGCGTGCGCGCACTGAGCAAGTCCCGTGCGCGCACCCTGCCGTGCGCGAGTGCACTTCTGATTGGTTGTTAGATGTCAGTAAACATTCGAATCGGTGGAAATCAGAAAGCGGCGGCCGCCATTTTGTCTCTCGCATAAAGAGGGGGTGATAAACAAAGGGGCAGAACGTGAAAAGGGGGCAGAGTGGGGAGATATTGACCCACTAGGCATTGTAAGGGGGTCACAGTAGGACCTTGTAGGGCAAAAAAAAGATTTATATTTTGAAAAAAAATATCGCCGAGTGCGCGCACCCAGCGCACACCCGAAATTTTTTTTAAAACAAAAAAATAATAAAAATTCGCAATTAAGTGAAAAGATATAAGGTGGCTCTAAAAAGAGCCCTTGTGTTTATTGTGTGTTTTTCGGTACCTACAAGTAAGTACCGATGCAGAGTCTAAAGTTCAAGAGGAAGACTCTGTTGCCTTCATCAGTGAAGTGTACACCATCTCCTCTATAAATGTCTTGCATGTTGTAACGCAAGTTGTTGTGGTATATAGAACCCATACCATAGTCTCTGAGGAAAGCAGAAATAGATTTGTTGACGTGCTTCCTTGCTTTGTCAATCTGCGGACAAAATTGGTTGGACCAGTTCCACTTTTGCCTTTGGCATATGTTAGAATATACAAAGGCAGTTTGTAGAAAAAGCAACATCAATTGCACAAAGGTGTCCTTAATAAGCATTTCCAGACCTACCCCAGTTAAAGTGCCTAGGTCATTTCCACCACAGTGCACAATAATAAGGTTAGGCTGTGGGAGATGTAGAAAGGTTTTCACCAAAGGCAATAATTGGTGCCACTTTAACCCTCTCTGACCAATCCATTTAATGTCTACATTTGGCAAAGCAAGGTCTCTCACCATACCTCTTTTTTCTGCAAATTTTTCACTCCAGAAGACATAGCTGTGACCTACAATCCACACTGTGAACATCTTCCAGGGAGATCTGGATGCACTCAGGAGGTGTCTTTCAGTAGAAAGGCAATATGAAATGAAAGACAGTTGAAAAATGGAGGCACACATAGTTTCTTTTATAAAAAGAACTCATTGGCTGTTTCAAACCATTCTACACTAAAAACTAGGCTGTATGTTTAAATTTTAAAAAGCATGTTTTGTATTGGTTCAGAAAAATGTGTAACCAAAGAACATTACTATGGATTTGCTGTTAGGTTTGAAAAGTCAAGCACTCATGCTCTTTGGATATGAAACATTGTCTGCTGAACTTCTGACCTCTCTCCTCACAGCAGTGTTCCATGACCTGTTGCTATGGTAGTAGGCAGGAGACAAGTTGGGGGAAGGGTACATTTGGAAAGGGGTTGAAGTTTTCAACCAATAGAAATGTGTGATTTCATTTGAAAAAAAGTGGGAAGCACTGAGATTTGAAATTAACATGTATATGTGTGAGAAAAGAGAGGGAAACATTGCCATTTACTGGTTCTGGAGAGAGGAGAGAGGTGTGGAGCTCTGATATTCTGACTCTGATAGTCTGCTGTTTGAGTGGCACATTTCTTTCTCAACTAACTATTTTAAAAGGTGAGTTATGAGTTTGAGAGGGGATGTATGTGGTGATTTTTGAGATAAAAATTAGAATTGTGAATCTTCTTCAAAAATTATGTTTTACATTTTGAGGTTTGCAAGATATTTAACTGTTTTGAACTTGTAAGATATTATGGAGTATGTTTTCACAATAAGTTAATGTGTACTGGTAAGAATGAGGAATACTGTTTTGTGCCTACCATCAAACCATGAGTCTGTGTGCAGAGAAGAATTGTTGACAGAGATTTAATTTGCGTTGCTGTTGAAAAGTAAGAGTTGCAGTTGAAAGGAAAGGACAGCTTGTTCTTAATTGTGATGGTTAGGATTTAGCAGAAATCACTTTGAAAGAAAAGAGAGGAAAATGGCAGCACATTTGAAATTAGCATTAGTTCTGTAAGAATTGGTGACCCAGGAAAGGGGCAGCCTGTGTTTTGTGCCTACCAACACAGCATGAGTCTGTGTGCATATAGGAATTGTTGTCTGAGATTTAATTTGTGAAGTTGTTGTTCTGTAAGGATTGCAGACCCAGGAAAGGGGCAGCCTGTGTTTTGTGCCAACCAACACAGCATGAGTCTGTGTGAATATAGGAATTGTGGCCAGAGATGTATTTTGTGTTGCAGTTGTTTTGTAAAACATGCACTTGCAGGAAAGGGACAGCTTGTTTTCTTCAAATGTGGTGGTTAGCAGTCAGCAGAAATCACTTAATCGCAAATGAGAGGCAAAAGCTAAAACATTTGAAACCAACAGGGTAGATTTCCCTTTCAAAATAGCAAAGGCACAGGTAGTTGCCATATGTTCAAAACTGAAAATAACCCTTAGCACACATGCACTGTTACATACATCCCAGCAGTCTTCATGCAGTTTTGGAAGTCTCTTTGCTCATCTGTCTTGCACCAGACAATACACAGTCTCCAGAAACACACTCTTGGCACACACGCAGCAGCTTCTCCAACACTCCCATGCGTACTACTCAGCTCTGTGTGCTGTTTCAGATAGCACTGTGTAATGCAAACACATTCAACGTCACCAAGGCTCATTTCCTTTGCTCTAGTGTAGTCACTCACCCAGGTTGCACATGCTCATGGTATGAAAAAGCAGTAAGGACATGTGCTCTTTTCTGCCTCTGTAATCTACAAGGAAAATGTGTCAGGCTGTAACAGTAATTATCACTTGCTCTACCACAGTAGTAAATGTGCTTTGAAATTGCCAATCAAATTCTGTTTTCTGCTTAGAATCACACCATAAGGCTGTGTGCGCACAGGAATTGTGGCCAGAGATGTAATTTGTGTTGCAGTTGTTCTGTAAAACATGCACTTGCAGGAAAGGGACAGCTTGTTTTCTTCAAATGTGGAACTCCTACATGGCTCCTTACCCTAAGCTGTGCTGAGTACGCTTGGGATGATTTATTGGATTTTCTACGAGAGGCAAATTCAAACATTAAAAACATTGAATACAAGACAGCAGGAGAACTGTGCTCATTGGATCCGGTTAATGTTTGCAGATATTTCAATCATAGATTTGAGGCTATGATGTCCTTCATCTGCAATAAAAAAAATCCACCTCTTGGAGAAGTAGTGGATTTCTTTTGGAGAAAAGAGTACCAGGCAAGAGGTGCTCCTCATATTCATATGCTGTTGTGGATCAAGGATGCCCCAAAATTTGGAACAGATGCTGATGAAGCAGTGTTATCTTTCATTGAAGAATATGCAACATGTGCTATACCTAATAGCACAGAAGAGAAAAAGTTAAAAGAACAAGTTTTACGTTTCAAGACCAAAGATAAATTCTACACAAAGTGTTGATTTGGATTTCCTAGACCTGTTCTTTCAAAAGGAAGAGTCAACAGTTTTATGTCAGCTGTGCGACATACTATAACCAGAAAATCTCCCAAAAATACCTACAACCTAAGAAGAAAAGAAGAGTCAAAATATATAAATGACTTCAACCCAGTCATTTTATCCATGTGGAATGCTAACATGGATATTCAGT
Organism: Triturus cristatus; assembly: GCF_964204655.1. Lineage (NCBI taxonomy): Eukaryota > Metazoa > Chordata > Amphibia > Caudata > Salamandridae > Triturus > Triturus cristatus. The sequence continues at coordinate 803,023,186 of NC_140592.1, read as the reverse complement.
ATGTGGCAGACAATTCTATTGCTGTTGCTCGGTATGTCACATCTTACATCACTAAATCTGAGAAAACAGAATTGAAGGAAATGTGGGAAGAGATTTCTCACGAGAAGACTGTCAGTAAGAAGCTGTACAGTTTCAGTTTAAAGATGTTATCGCATCGAGAAATTGGATCCTACGAATGCTCAGATAGGTTATCATCTGCAAGTCTTTACTCGAAATCCAGAAGAATAATTTGGGTCAGTTTAGGCCTTGCAGGAATGCGAAATCGGGTACTGAAATCTGTTGGAGAAATTGAATATTTGGCCGAGAACGACCCAGAAAGTATAGATATTTTGAAAACAAACATGTTGGACACATATTACCCAAAAAGAAGTCATCATCTTGAGAACATGTGTCTCTATGAAGTGCTGCAGAACTACATTTTTTCACGGAAAGCCACAGAAGACATCAACAATGGAAAATATAAAGTAATTGGTGAGGAAGGATGTTTGGTGAAGCAAACAAAAGGAAGTTTGATAAATCACAGGAAGCTGAGTTGCGACACTACTGACAAAAAGGAATTTTACTACTTGTCTCTTTTACAGCTGTTTAAACCATGGCGTTCAGAGGACGAACTACTGGGAGAATTTCAAAGCTATGAAGATTCTTTTAATGCTAGCAAAGACAGCATAGAATGCAGTACTTTCACAACTTATGTCCAAATGTTAAATGAAGAAAATGAACAGGAAGCAAAAATTGCAGCTGAAGTAGCTAGAGACATTTCTCAAGACAGCCAAAGTTCAGGAACACTTAGTCAAGATCCCCTAGGACAACCAATCGTAGAAAATGAAGCTGCAGTAGCCATGACTGAAGTAGAAACGGCTATGAATCAAGCACAGGAAGATTCAATCGACTTACTAAATCTGGAACAACAACTGAATGAAGAACAAAAACAAATTTATGAAGAAGTCACCAAAAAAATTGATCATGGATTACTACATGAAAAAAAACAGTGCTCATGCACATCATTTGAACCAATCAGGATGTATGTGAGTGGACAAGCTGGAACTGGTAAAAGTTTCTTAATAAAAGTCATCAGAAGCTACCTACAGCAAAAAACAGCTTCAAATTTGTCTTGTGTGGTAACTGCTCCAACTGGGTTAGCAGCCTATAACATAAAAGGAATTACCTTACATCGCTTGCTAATGTTACCAGTGGTGCATGAGAACAAAATAGAATACCACAAGCTAACTGGAGAAGCATGCTTCGAAGTTTCAAGAGTGTTGAAGAAGATGCAAGTACTCATTATTGATGAGGTGAGCATGGTTTCAAACTTAATGCTTGCCTTTGTGCATTTAAGAATGCAACAAATTCTTAAGAGAGACTATGACGTGTTATTTGGAGGTAAACACGTCATAGTTTTTGGAGATCTTTTACAGCTCACTCCAGTTAAAGGACAACCAGTGTTTAATACTGTGACACATGAAGACACGAAGAAGTCATTAGGAAGCATTGGTAATGCGAATATTTGGTCGTTCTTTGAGTACAAAGAACTCACTACCAATATGAGACAAGCAAACGACGAAGATTATGCAAGTATTCTGAAAGATATCAGAATTGGACTACTCACAGAAGTTGGCAAAAAAGCATTACAGAGTAGGATGCTACATAATTTATTTCCAAATGAAGAAATAGTTGCAGAGAAAATATACAAGAACATTGCTGAAAAAAATACTGTAATCTGCTTAATGCCAACACTACGTGAGTGCTCAATATTCAATGAGGAACTTTTGAAATTGGAAAAGGAAGAGATTAAGAAAATGGAAGCAGAGGACAAAATTCAGCATGAAAGAATTACTTTTACATTAACAGGCAAACTGGGAGGAGGAGCCAAGATGGCGACCGGGACGGCAGCGTAGACTCCCGGCTCCGTGAACCTCCGCATCCCGCACGGATATCCTGCACGAGATCCTCAGCCTGTGCTATGCGATTGTGTTTCTGAAGGAGAGTGGCACCCGATCGTGTGACTCCGAGGTTTCTGGCTGCGGTATCGCCGGAGAAATGTGCATTTGAACTTTGCGGCCCGTGCAGCCCTGGAGCCAGGACCTCGAGTGGACGCCTTGGCCGGGTGGCAGTTCAACAACAGCGGCCTGTGGTGACTGGGTGGAGTCGGTCCACCGGAGCGGTGCCAAACTCGGCCTACATTTCGTCGTGGTCGTTCCTACTGTCAAGCGTAGCGGACCGAGTGCATGCCCGGGGGTGCAATTCTCGGATCCTCCGGTGATTGCCCCTGCCTTTGATGGTGAGCTGCCCGGACGCCGCCCGTATCTCGCCCTGATCCTTGCGGGCCGCTCCCGGATTTTCGCGGGAGCTGGTCCGTGGTGGGGACGACTGTTGCCTGTGACCACGCAACGGATAACTTTTTGCCTGCCCCCGGAACCCTGTCTCCAGCGACGTGGACCTCGAGGCGCTTGTCCCTGGATCTCGGCCCCAATACGGGTCGAGCATACTTGGCGGCCATCTTGTTGCGATGCGGCCTACCATCCTGTCCACTGGGTCGCAGCAGGATTGGGAGTGTGTGACTTTTGGGAGTGTGGCGGAGCGATCGCAGAGAGCTGTGCTGGGGTACGGCGACCTCCTCGAGGCCCTTGGTGCTCTTCATTCCTCCTTGGTTCATGGCGTCGGGGTCTTGGGGAGTAGGCTCGACGGTGTGGCATCTGCGTTGGGACAGTGGCGGCCCGCCTGTCCTCAGGTACACAGGGACTTCCCACACTGCGCACAGGAGGACACTGTTGCGGCCACCCCTGAGATTAGCGCACAGCTGGACACTCCGGACAATATGCTACCGTGTGATCGGCTAGCTGAGGGTCTGATCTGTCCCGGAGGTATTGGACCTGAGTGGGAGGTGGTGGCCTCGTCCCGTACACAGCCTCCGGCGACCCGGGGACAATTCCAGCAACAATTGTTTACTTTGGCTGCTTCTGCCTTCCTGGACCTCGAGTGTAGTGCAGATCCTGGGGCAGCACTGGGAAGCCCGTCCCTCCATGATGCGGACTGTGTTAGTGCTCAGAGACTTCCACCCCACCTGTGTGCGTCGCTTCTCGGTCGTTTTTGGACACTCCTCTACCTTGGAACATCGGACATGGCGCTGGGTCGAGGGGTAGGCATGGGCAGAATTGCAAAGAGTGGTCAGGGATAAGGCTGATCCTTCAGGGGTGGTCATCTAGTGGACGGGCGGGCTCAGGGGTTGCGTGCTCTCATGGCATAGCTATTAGCATAATAGGTGCATAATGCTCCCCATCTTTCTTTGATACGATCGATTTTGTGCTGTTTATTGTTTACTTTGGGGAAAACTTACCGTGCGGGAGGGAGAAGCCGGGGGTATGTTTTGAAGGCCCTCCTCCAGTTTATTAACACTTTCTATACCCCCCCGTCTGGTGGGGTTCTTTTCCTACTTCTTTTTCCCTATTCTTCTATATTTCGGGTCTGGTTCTAGGGCGACAGGCACACTGCTGGGGGGGGGGGGCCGTACTCATCTGCAGAGGTGCAGGGTGGGGGGTTGGGGGAGGGGATTCTTTAGTCTTTCACCTCTTTTTCCATGGCCTCCTTTTTCCTCTCTGATTCCTCTTGTTTTTCTTTTTCTGGGATCAGCGTGATACACCTCCTTTGTTATGACTCGTTGCCGTTTCATGTGTGCCACAATTTCCGGGGTGTTCTCTGGGAGTTCGGGCGGGGGACTGCAGGCGCAACTGTTTATGATATTCTTCCCCATCCTGAATTTCCTGTGTCTACGCCATTGATCCAATAGATTGCTGTTTATTGCTTACGTCTATTACTCTGCATACCTTTTATCGCTGTTGGGAAATTGTTCGGCACCTGATCCTTCTGTCTTGTTCCATTGTAAAATGAAAACCTTTTTTCTCCTGGGGTCCTACCTGCGCTGTTCACAGTATTAGTATGAAGATTCTGCTCCCCGAGATGCTGCCTGTGTTTACATTTGATCTTTGTTGCTCAGATTGCTTAGCGGCCGGCCCCGGGGGGTTGTAGGCCCATACTTGTTCTTGATTGACATGTCAATAAAGGTTTTTCAAAAAAAAAAAAAAAAAAAAAAACAGGCAAACTGAAAAATAAATTGGATTCACTAGAGAAGAACATTTCCAAAACAGCTGGATTAGAAAAAAAATCTATATGTTTGCATGAATTGTCGAGTGATTTTAAGGAGAAATTTGGATGTAGAAAAAGGTTTAGTGAATGGAGCTATGGGAAGAGTTGTGGGTTCCATTAATTATCAGAAAAAAAGAAGGAATTGAATGTTTAAAAATAAAATTTGATCAGATAGAAGAAGTTAAAGACATTTGTCGTTGTTCAGTTCGTTTCATGCTTGTGAAAGACTTATATGTGCGTAGAAAGCAGTTTCCATTTTCTCTAGCATATGCTGTAACTATTCACAAGTCTCAAGGATTGACTGTAGATAGTGCTTTTGTAAACATTGGTTCTACTGTGTTCAAAGAAGGTATGGCATATGTTGCTCTGTCACGAGTAAAAACATTATCTGGTTTATTTATGATAGACTTTGATGACTCAAAAGTTAGTGCTGATACAAACTGTGTAAAGGAGTATAATAGATTAAGAATAACCTATGCTCCTCATTTAGGACAGTATCCTGTGATTGAAAAACATGTTGTTTCTCGGAAAAGGAAATTTGAAAATATCTGTAATGTGGGTGAACAGAACAAAAAAAAAAGGACAGTGATGTGATAGCAAGGAAAAAGAAAAAGGACAGTGTTGAAGAGGTTGTTGGTTGCCATTTTGAAAATAGCTCTGGTGTCAACTGCTATGCAAATGTAGTGCTGAATGTTGTATTTTATCTTGAAAAGTTGCTAGAACAGATAATAGTAAATCATGGAAAAAGATTGTGTTCTCTGCTGAGTCTCCTTTTTGAGAAGCTGAGTACTGATAAAACTGAAATAGAAAGTGCTACTGATGTTAGAAATCTTTTAGATGTATGTTGTGGTTCTACACAGTTTAAAGAAAATGTCCAGCAAGATGCACAGGAATTCTTAATATATATTTTGAGTGTACTTGAAGATGAAGGAGTAGAAGTAGAAAACTTATTTGGTGTCTGTTACAAATGGGAACATTGCTGTGAAAACTGTATGAACACATGTAGTAGTAATGTTGATTCAGAAAGGTTCATATTGTTACCATTACCACAAAGTAAATCAGTGACTTTTAGTAAATTAGTTAAAGATGCCAATCACAACATGGAATGTTCTGAATGTAAATCTGACATGTTTTCCACGTTATTTTTACAGAAATATGGTCAGTATGTAATTTTAATGATGCAACGTTGTAGAGCTGATGGTTCAAAATTGGATACTTTAATAAAGAAGTTTACAGGACAACAATTATCAATTTCTGGAAAAACTTTTGTTACAGTTGCAATAATTTTTCATGAAGGACCTACTGTAACTTCTGGACATTACACAGTTTATCTTAAATGTGAAAAAGGCTGGACACTGTGTAATGATTCCCAATTGATTTTCAAGCAACGTTTGCCTTATGATTTACCCAATTCTTACTTAATTTTTCTGAAACCTAAATTTTGAAAACTAAAAACTGCATCTGAAGAAAGCATTTTTTGTAATTTTAAAGGATTATAATTGAAGATATCACTTAAAAAGGATTTTGAAATTACTATTTGGCCTAAAGGAAAAGTAATAAAAACAATTGTGGACTCCTTTGACAGAAATTATTTTGGCATGTGTGCTTTTGCGACAAGGTTTAAAGACGGTTTATCTAGAAAATTTTTATTCATCTAGAAAAGTACTTGTAATATATATGTAATATTTCTAACAAGGTATATTTTAGTGAGGATAGTTTTTGGGCTTTTTTTAAACAATCTTTCAGATTGTTTTTTTTTTTGCCCGCTGTTAAATGATGAATACAATTGTTTTCACTATTTTAAGTGAAAATTAAAAAATTCTGAAAACAGCAAAAAAAGGGCAAAAAATTGCTTTGTAAAATATGTAAAAACAAGTAATGCTTTTTGTAATGTATGATTGAATATTAATACTTTTTTTTCTTTTTTTGCAGAACTAGAAAGAAAAAAGAAAAAAAGAAATTCTGTTCCCTTGCAAAATACTAAAAAAAAAAATGTTCAAAATAATTTATTTTTTTAAAAAAATAAGTGAAAAATATTTGTATTTCTCAATCCTCCCTTTTCATGCTTCCATTTCTTCACCTCTTTTTGTACATTTAATTTAAAAAAAAAAAAAAAAAATTTAAAAAACATCCTTGGGTGCGCGCAGGGTGCGTGCACCCCCCCAAAAAAATAAAAAAATAAACCCCCCCCCCAAAATTTTGGGGGTTTAGTTTTTAAGTGGCTCTTAAAAGAGCCCTTGAGTTAATGGAGGGAAACAGGAAGAGAAAAAAGAAAAAAAAAGAAAAAACATCTATGGCCTACTGCACTCATGCGCATCAAATTTTCTCTGAATGAGATCAAGACTGGTCTCACACACAGAAATAAGTCGACCGCAATCAGTGCAGCGTGTGGACAACCTCGCAAAACAAGGTGGTCCAAAAAGAGGTGTGGAAGAAGGCAAAGGCACCACTGCAGAAGAAGTGCTCGCCTGAGCTGCCGAAGATGTGCTCGGCTGAGCTGCTGCAGATGTCGTCGGTTGAGCAGGTGGAGGGTTTGCTCCAGAAGCTCGACGAAAAGTCACAGATGCATTCTGTCAACATGCCTCAACATAGTGTGAATGCTAAAAGAATACTTCTTGTTAGGATTCCCACGTGACAAGACTTTTTGGCAAAGTACACAAGTAACTTTAGGTGCATTTACCTTTTTTTGTCCCTCTGGAAAAGTGAAAAACTGCCATATAAAGCTGTCTTTCTGCTTCCTGCTCCTCTGCCTCTCAAGAATGTCCTGGTCACTGTCTGAAGATGGTTGCTGTTCAGCCATTGTCTCTCAACAACAGAATAGCTCCTTCTCCAAAGGAATCAGAACTAATAATGAGGGGAGTAGGTGTGGTTTGGGAAGAATCTGGAACTGAAAGTACTTCAAACCAATCAAAAGTGATGATTCATGATCACATGACTTTCCATGAGGGGATTGGGTGTGGTGTTGAAACAATCCGAAACTGAAAGTAATGATAACCAATAAGAAGTGTTGTTTTATTAAGCATATAACCCGAGGTGCGCGCACTGCGCAAGCTCCGAGCGCGCACCTTGTGATTACGCATGCGCGAACGCGTAAGTGCGCATGTGCATACGTCATATGCGCGTACGTAACGCGCATACGTTGAACACGCGTATACGCGAACGTTATTGCGCGTAAATTAAACGTATGCGGAAGTGAACCGCGTGGAGCGCGTACGACGCACGCACGCATGCGTACGTACGTACGCATACGTACTGGGTGCGCGCTCCCAGCGCGCACTATAACGTATATATGCGTACGTAAATAACGTACGACGGTATTCATAAAAAACTTACAAAAACGTACTAGGAGCGCGCTCAGAGCGCGCACCCCAAGAATTTATATTAAAAAAAAAGTGGAGAAAAATTAATTGCAAAAATTAAATAAACTGTTCAACTTTATCCTAATTGAAATTTAAAAAAAAGAGCAAAAACAAATAAAAGGATACAGATGATATATAAATGAATACATAGGAATTTTATTTTTATTTTTTAAAAAAAATATTTAATTTAATAATTCAAAAATTAGCATTTAAAAAAACGTACAAATTCACTGAAAAAACCAAAGGTTTCACACACGTTATAGTTAGGAATTAGCATTTAAAAAACCTTGCAAATTCACTGAAAACACCATAGGTTTCACACATGTTATAGTTAGCTGGACATTTCTCTCATACAAAACCAATGAAATTCCCCCGTTATAGTTAGTTCAGCTAACTATAACTCGCGCGCCCGCAATGCACTGCTGATGACGTCACATATTACATCACTCATGACATGGTCAGTGACATCACTCATGACATCACTGATGACATCTCAAATGACATCACTCATGGCATCACTGATGACATCATCATTGTGGTAGAGTGGCAGACCTCCTCTCCCTCTAATATAACCTTTGATACACACATTCAAAAATAGAGACTAAAATTTTCAAAACAATCGACATACCAATACCAGTTACAACAATCCACATACACATCCACTCATTCACCAACAGTCATATACAGTCAGTCATACATGTATTCACTCATCATATGTACTTATACACCTATACATCCTGTTACACAATGCCACTCATCCATAGAGTTACTCACACACATAGTGACTCATGCTAATAAAGAATCAAACATACATTTACTTGCATATACAGTTATACACACACCACCACACTTACTTCTACGGAAACTTACACATACTTAGGGCCTTTTGTAGGTGGGCTGGCATTTACCACTTCATAAATACCGAATCATACCGATTCGGTATTTATGAAGTGGTAAATGCAATGTAGGTAATGAGTCGGTAAATATTACCGAATCGGAAAAATTCGGTAATTACCGAATCGGTATTTACCGATTCGGTAATGAGGCATACCTTCCCATTCATGGGAAGGTATGCCTCATTACCGAATCGGTAAATACCGATTCGGTAATGGGGGAGCACATGCAAGGGTGGCAGGGTGTCACATTGACACCCTGTTGCACCCCTGATTCGGCCATGTGTGCACATGTGGCGCACATACATGCCCTAAGGGCATGTATGTCTGCCACATTGCACACTTAAACGTGCACAAAAATGCTTTTTTTCACCTATTCGTCATTTACCACCAACCTTTAGTTGGTGGTAAATAACGAATCCCCACACCCACCACACACTCCCCCTACATCTCATTTCATGATTCGGTATTTACCGAATCGGTAAATTTACCGAATCGGTAATATTACCGATTCGGTAATTTTACCGATTCGGTAAATACTGAATCATGAAATTCTCCCCCTACATCTCAAAAGCCAAAATACCGGTCGGTAACGGTATAATTACCGAAAATCGGCCGTTACCGACCGGTATTTGGCTTCCTACATGAGGCCCTTAGTCTTTTAAACAATCACTTATAGAAACACATACTTATTCATACAGGAACTCTTTCAATCTCTCACTCTCACATATACTCACTTATATACACCAATAGTCACATATACTAGTTTAAAACATATGTAGTTACTCATAAAGACACTATTGAAACAGTCATTCACTCACTAACACACCCATACACACACTCATCCACCCATACAGTCCTGCACACATGCTGTCTTCAACACATACAAACAGTGAGTCACTCATTCATGCAACTATGCACTACGTAATACCCCCACTGAACCATGCAGACACTCAGACTGATATTCAAAAAACCAACTAATAACCTATATAGACACCCATGTAGCTACTCACCAACCCATGCAGCCACTTATACACAAAGTGAGAGACTGATACAGATATTTACATATTTAAACATTACTCACTAAGCCATGTATTCACTATGATACACTTAATCAGTCAGTTACACAATCAATTTTTCAAAAACAAATCATCCATTTAGACACTTATATACCCATTTATTCTTCCATCGACCTTGAGATATACATATATAAAACATATGTAATTTTCAGAAAAACACACATTCACTGGATGATGTCATCAGTGATGTCATGAGTGATGTCACTGACCATGTCATGAGTGATGTAATATGTGACGTCATCAGCAGTGCATTGCGGGCGCGCGAGTTATAGTTAGCTGAACTAACTATAACAGGGGAATTTCATTGGTTTTGTATGAGAGAAATGTCCAGCTAACTATACCATGTGTGAAACCTATGGTTTTTTCAGTGAATATATATATATATATATATATAAAATGAGGTTTTGGCCATCTCTTTGGAATTCATTCTCTTCACTTTCCAAGACCAGCCCCTATTTAAGAGTGTGGTGGCTTAAAACAACTGTGAAAATCCTCAGAAGTTACAACTTTAAGAATGAACCAAGAAGGTCATGTATGGGCTAATCTATAGTCACTCCAGTGAAACATGGTGTGGCTCAGTACACAAGCGCATACCCTAAGATGAGTAAATATGGCTTCAACTGAATGCAAAATAATTCCCCTTGAAGTAATCAGTTGAATAACATCAGTTGATAGAAAGGCCAGTTAGTTGGCAATTCAGTATAGAAGGAGTGGAAGAAGTAGCATGGAGTGTGAAGAAAACAAACCTTATGGATGCGATACATCCAAAGCCACAAGAATGTTTTTAAATATTCTTTGTGAATTTGTGAGAAACAAGCCCTTCATTTAATGCACGTGAGTTGCAGACATTTGCGAGGTGTATCCATTCAAAACCCAAGACACAGGTGAAGGTGCTGCCCTGCAAATTGGCAGTGAGATTTGCACTGACCCCTTACTTTGTAACTTAATATTGGGGTATATGTTTCAGATAAAAGGTTTGAGGGGATCAAATTATCATGGTCAATCAGAACGTGGACGTTTTTCTTCCTATGCTTATCTGTGGAAAATAAAGCATGTAATGTATTGTTTTACCAGTATTGTATTTTTACAAGGCGTGTACATTTGCTTTATTCAAGTTCCATTTTGAAAAAAGCATTAAAAATATAAAATATCACAAATAGACCAGTATTCTTTGAAATAAAACACTTTACAAAACTGCACAGAGTGTGCCATTGCTGGCAGAATGACAACACAGCGAAATAGTAATGCGATGAACTGCCAGGAGCCTGGCACTCACATCAGTCTCACACGGTGCGCTTTAGGTCAACAGGCCGACAATTAAATGCAGTGTTTTTTTTGGTCCTATGGGCATGGAAGTCAGCACAGCACAGTCATCTGACCAGTACGGTAAGTGAGAGATCACAATGGCCAGGCTAGTAAGCTTCTCCTTTAGGTATTTCTATGAAGAGTCCACTTAAAATTAAAACGTGTTTATTAGAAGTATCGTTCAATTTTCTTTGCAACTGTATTCCTGCCCTAAATACACCCTAACACTCTGTTTTGCTTTGATCTTTGCCTCTTGTCTAAATCTCCTTGCCCAACTAGTGCCATTTTTCTTGAAAATGTGGCGTAGTTAATTTATATGAATCCTTTCATGGGAACACCAACTTTAAAAGTTCTTTTTACAGCCAGACACAAACCGGTAGCTTTGCAATTTCATAATCTTCTGCCCTCACCTTGCTCACTGATGTGTCCTTTCTCTTTATAGCATTTTTACGATCAAGTCCACGCTTTGGTTTTCTATTCAGGTCAACAAGTCTCCCATCCAAATCTTCTTGTCTCATTATGTCCATTTCAGCCTTAGGAATTTCTTGAACTTGCAAAGCAGTGTCCTGTTTATGCAGTTCCTTTGAATGCAAAATAACTTCTTTCTGGCTGTCGGAAACCTATAGGTCATAAAAAGTACTCTTTAAATGATACAGTTCTTTTCTTCATTAAATTTGCAATGCGGTATAAGAATGAATTATCGATAAATGAAATAAACATAATATGATTAATGGGCAACAAATAACATACAGAAATGTTAACCTCACCAGGAGGTGAATGGCATGGGACAACCCAGTGTCATACTAAGAATGGTAACTGCCAGACCCAGTTCGTAGGGACACAGGACAAACAGGGGCTACCTGGCCTCAGCCAAGGGGTCAGGGGTCGTTTGCCTCTGATGTTTGTGGATGCATCCGACCACGGCTCCTCAAACTGGGCCAAGTACAACTCCTTCAGCACCTGACTTTCAACGGCAGCGAATAGAAAGTACTTTAACAAACTTAAAATTGTAATACTACACACTACAATATACAAGTACAAATAACCATTAATGCAGTGCCAGACGGTTCAAGGATCCCTTCCACCCACCTTCCCCTAACTAGTTGTAATATATAGTACAGCAGTTTCAGGCACAGGTGCAGTGCTGGCCCTCTTGTTTGGAGTTTGTACGCTCAGTTTTAGAGTCTTAGTGCCATTCTGAATGCAGCGCAGCCAACTTCGGGCACACTTCAGGTCAGTGGCAAGGGACCCTGAACTCTGGGGTCAGCAGCTTCTGCTCACCCTGTTAGTCAGGAGCTCCAGCAAGTCTGACACTCTCCTTCCCTCTTCTCCTCAGATAGATCCACCTCCAGGCACTTATGGACAGAAGGACAGCTTTCTCCATTGGTAAATAATTTTTATTTTACTTGTTAAAACAGTAACTTTAATTTGTAATTATTTTGCTTACATTATTGTAGGAATAGTCAATTAGACCCCCTCGAAAGTCCATCATTTTTCCTTCTGTTGCTTACTTTGGAGTGGTAATAGTGAATTTAACCCCCAGAAGTCTATTTTGTAATGCTAATTTTTTGTTTTTAACTTTTTTAAAGATTTATTTTTTGTGATTTAATTTTAAACGTTATTTAAAAAAAAATTATTGTGTATTTTTATTTTTATAGTGATAAGCTTATTTTCTATTGAAATATTGGTATTGTTTATGTATTTTAAAATGTTTACCATATACTGTTTTCAATTATTGTTAGCTATTGTAAGTATTTTTATTTAGTTATAAGTGTGTATTCATAAATGTATTTGTTTATACATTTTATTTAATATCTGTTAACATTTATTTTAAAGTACATATTTAAAATGTGTAAGTTATTAATTTTAATGCTATATATTTGATATTATATGCATTTATTCAGTTCATGTTTTAGGTAATATATGTTTTTTAATTGATATACTCTTTAATAGTCACATTTTAATATACTTACCTATTTTGTGACCATATTTTGCTGTTCTATATTTATGGAGTTGATATGTTGGCCTTTACATGCAAAGAATGTAAAGTCATCATTTGTGTCTTGGATATTTTTGTCAATATTTTTGTTTTGCCATATTTTGTATCCAAAATCTCGACATACAACCATAGCAGTGCAACTCAGAATCAGAAAACATATACTGTTTAACAGTAACAGGAAATTAATGTTTAGTTACATAGTTAAAGTAGAAGGAAATCTGCAATAGAAGAACATTGTCTCACTCAAAAGAGATTATGTGGGGACAACATTTTACATAATGAACTGAGAAAGGCAATCACATGAGAACAACAAATGCTCACAGAAACATGATGTGCATGCCTTATAAACATTCAAGAGGAGACAGATTCTTGCAAAAGGCTATACAAGAAATTAATCTCATAACTGTTTGAGCAAACAAAAGGACCACCATTAATGCTAAAATAAGAGAGGGTGTTTTACCCAATGTAGAATATGTATTAACTATCATCTGACTGAAAACTGTAACTTTTCTCCTGGAAGAGCATTAAATGCTGAGCTTAGCAACGTTCATGTGAGCGGGAAAGGAAATCAGCGAGCCACACATCCCAAAGTAAAATACACCTCAAAAGAAGTATAATTAGAACAAAAATACCCTGTTTGATGACTCCTACTCCAACACTCATCCTCATCCAAAAAAACATAAGAGATAGTAGAGGAATGAAACTCAAGAGAAACGATGTGTTGGCCTCCGACAAGGGCAAGTATGTCTTTGGAAGAGAGGTGACTGACTATATGCTGAGACAACCCCAATCCAGGTATTGCTTCCAAAAAGAAAAACAGCAAACGGCTAATTAGACTCCCTTGAACAAGGAAGATGCTTCTGTTGCTAATGAGGTTTGGCACTCAATAGTTCCTTATAAAGTGAGAGACTGCCTTAGGAACCATAAATCTCAGTATACGGTATCATCTCATGAGAAAGGCAAATATTCAGATTGACAGTCAATCCCTGTACACCAGCCCATGGTGCAAGCAGAGGCGTTTTCTTGTTAAAATGAAAGTGGCCATAGGATAATAACAAACAATACACTTCTGTGTTGAGTTCAGCCTCCAGTCAACATTGTTTACCAACGGGTGGAGGCCTGTTGATGATCCTAGCCTGCGACTACATCTTAGTTTAATTATTCAAGCCCTCATTATAAGATTATTCTTAATTCTGATGGAGCTGGCAGCAGCAGTTACCAGCCCCATCAGAAGTAGATATGTGGTGTTTCCACTGACCTGTTTATTTTCACACAGATATTATAAGAAATGAGGAATTATCTGGAGAATCATCCTTGAAATTAAAGATTCCATTGGTAAGTCGTCCTTTTTAAGGAGACCCTTAGTGTCCAACGTATAAAGACCTGGAGTTTCCATATCACAACAGTTACCAATACTCTAGGCCACTCATAATAAGAGCCTAGGGGTTTACATTGTTTAGACACATTTTTTTAATGTATGTTCACTGATACATTATGTTTAGCTGGGCTTTTTAACATTATTAACTGTTAATTTACAGAACTCTGGCATCACCTGGCTAAGTGTGTCCCCTGTCTCCTTTTTGGTTTCTTCAGGAGGTTGTACTTCACTGGGATGATCCAGTTGTTGACCCACATATTCCTGCTGAATAGTTTCCAGGTCTTTCTGATCCATTTCCTTAAACACTGTAGACATATCATTATCTAATTCAATCGCACTTGGAATCTTCTCTTTTATTTCTTCTTTCTCGCTGTCAGACTCCTATAATTGTTTTCCAATAATGAAGTACATAAATAATTGTATCACATTATTTGTAATTTAATTTATCATACGATATATCAAAGTTAAGTGAATACAAATCATGGTCAATACAGTTAAGGGAAAGAATAACATGCTTTCTGATCTATACAAAACAGCATTACTTGGAAAAGCTAAATCTTATTGTGTCCAATTGTTTTACAGCCTGCTTGACATTCCCAGTGATAGTTTCAGAAAAATAGCTGGAGAACTTACAGCAAATGGTAAATCACTTCAATGGGGTACTCTTTGCCACAGATTACTTGGGTGACCCTGGTGAACTCTGGACAGTTCCCTCAATTCCTACATAGAGCCTCTCCTCAAAGTCCACGTCCTCTGTGTTGAGGTTTAGAATGTCTGACAGCCTTTCATATACGCCTCCCAGCTTCAAGGTTTATGGCCTTTTCAATGTCAGGTTACATCCCAGACCACCAATACCCTCACATCCCAACTTGTGAAAATATACAGAATTTTTGTTAGAAAATCTACAGAGCAGTCGATAACTCAAAATACAAAATAAGGACCTTCATTATTTATTAAGTCATTTGGATAAGGTCCAAATGTTTAAACATATAGAAATTAATTAAGAAACCGTATTTACCAGAGTTACTAAGTATTTCAATGACTTAAATAAAGGATAGAAGGCTTGTGAACAAATGGTTTTGCTGCAAATACTTTTGGACATTTTTTGAGATCATCATACATATCTGGCACCCTGTAAAAATATTTATTTAAAAAAATATGAATCAATTATGATACACACTTTATACAGGACATGCCAGAATATAACAAGTAATGTCAGAAGTCTGATTTAAATGGAGCAGGGAATGAACATTACTAGTATATTAAATTAATTTTGGGTAGAAGTTTTCAAAACGACAGGTGTATCCACTAAACCTACATAGTTTTATTTATATGTCTAGAAACAATTGTGGAGAAAGTATTGAACAGCATGCATTATAGGGAATTAAGTAGGTCCAACTTCACACATAATCACACCATGACAATAACTCAGAGTTTCAGGATTTTTAAAAGCACATGTGAGCAAGGTGTTGATTGCCGGGTTACTTAGTATATATGGGATATAGCGCATTAGAGTAGATTATAAAGCCCCTGTAAGTCATACAAGAGTTCCAAGACACAATAGAGACCAAGCTGTTCTCTGGGTATCTTCGTATGGTCGAATATCACCAAGGTGACCTGCAAAGCCTTTTTAAGTTGTATGTGTAGTCCATATAATACTTTTCATATGGGAAGGCGCAGGAGAAACAAGGCTCCAAGGATATGACGAAGAGGATAAGATTGGGAGGTGGGACAACAGCAAGGGCACTAAATAATGCTTTATAAAAGGAAGGCTTGCTACAAATATGTTGTGTGTTTGCCGTTATTCAGTACCACCACTTATAAGCTTGCTCTCATGGACTGGGATTGGGCATACTAGGGTTGGCATGTTCTGAAAAGAAGTGGACACCCACATACTTTAAATGTATGTGTCTTTATGGTTACTCGCACATCTTTCTTCAACCCATTCCCTACTTGGGAACAGTAAGTGATTTACTCATTTCAGGGTCACTATTAAGTCAGTTTCTAGTGAGAGAATGGGAAAAGAACACCACCAACATTGTGGAATTGTATAGAAAGGGGTTTCTACACATGGAAAATATGTTCCTTGTGGAGAAAAGAGGAAAAAGGAAGAAAGAAAAAGGAAGTTAGAACTTGCCTGAAGACTTTTGCATGAGCAAATAAATATTTGTTCATGAGAAAATGGAATCCACCTTGAGCACAACTCAGAAATAATGCAACTATCACAGCTTCACATGAGTGCTACTGGGAAACATAGGAGGAATACTGGGGTAAATTCCAGACGTTTCTGTGAATCAACCTTCTTGCACATCTCTATTGCCCTTTCTGCTAAATATGTTTATGGGAGTGGCACTAGGGGATGCTCGTTGATGATGTTACCAGTCCTCCTCACCACCCTGACTGCATGTGCAGACATAACGTGCCGCTGCAGAACTTAGATCGTACTGTTCCTTATTGTCAGAGCAACTCAAATACACAGAATAAAAGGATGGTAGCTGGGAAGTAGTGACGTGGACCTAACTCTTACTCATTCTAGGGCATTCCAAAGTTCTCTGTTTTCACCTACTCCGCTTGCCAGACCTGTAGAATATCAGAGCACCCGTCTCCAGCAGTGCCACTGTGTCACAGACAGACAAGACTTGCAAGCAGCCTGTCGCAGCAGGGAGGGAGAGTAAGCTTATCCATGATGGCATGGTTACATCACTACGTACCTATAACGAGGTGTTACAGGTAGTCATGCCCATTTGTACTAACTTGCATGCTCTGATGTCTAAACGTGCTTGTACCAGGAAACTGATCCACATCAATTTACAGAAGTATTACACTGCCCTTTGCATTGGACCGCAACGTGCTTTCTTTTACTGATATATAAATATAATTTCCCTTTGGTGAGATGGAATTGTTTTCATTTTCACTGGTACCTCGGATAGTTTGAATGCTATTTTCACATGAACAGTAGTCACTACTTCAGAAATATCTGGCACCTTCTGGCTAATTAATACATCAGATTTTGCAAAGATATATTACCAGACTTTCCTAGTGCAGTTGTTTATATATCATCCCTAGCTCATGAACTGATAAAGGAGTAGCTTTTTTAACTGGACCCACTGGAGTTAACATCTTCTTCGATGTTTATTCTTTGAGACTCCTATAGTGTTTCCAAATTCAGAAGTATTTAAGCAAGTGGTGAATACGTTTCTTTATTTAAATACAGTGCTGGCTAGAGGGTGATAAATTAATGCTCTTCATTGGTCAACCAACTTTGTATGCAAGAGAGTAGTAAGACAAGCATTGGCATAGCCAATAGGTCTTGCCTTTGGGACCTTATAAGTATTTAGTTATGCAGCACAATATCCTTGGTGCAACAACATCAACTGTTGAATGGCTAAACACTTATAAGGTCCCAAAGGTGAGACCTATTGGCTATGCCAATGCTTGTTTTCTAATAACGGTTGCAACCCTAGCCCCAGCTCTTCCCTCCTGTGCCACATAACCATGACTGGGTGGTAGGAAATGGGATACTATCACATAGATCTTTGAATTTGATTGGGGTGGGGCAGTTTAAAACACTGAATATTTTTTTATCTCTGAAAAAGCACAAGGCATGTGCACCCACCATTAACTTTCTTACTCTAAATACTTAGCAACTGGTAGCAAGGAGGATTCTCTGACATTGAAATGGAAGTTTGACTCAATTTTTCAACTGAAATGATTTGTACTGCATGAATCCGTGGGTTCAGCTGAAGCAAAATGCCATTTTTATTGCTAAAGGGACGTCACACAGGCGGGCTACAGAGGAGCACAAGAGACACACTAGAACTAATGCTTTAGGTGGAAATATAGACGTTCCAGTACCCTCTATCCACATTGCCTCTTTGCTACCGAGACATGCTGGCACTCTTCTATTAAAAGTATTGCATCATTGTTCAGTAGTGCTGGTGCTCTCCCTTTCAAATTCAAGAAGAGGATAATCAGTACCTGCTCATCAAAAGAACCAAGGAACAATATTAGGTTAGAGAGCAGTGATCTAAATAGGAATATGCAGATGAACACAGAAGGGTTTCCAACACTGAAATACGAACGAGTTATTGCAACAGCAGTCAGTCCAATGACTACAGCCGCAAGAACTACTCATGTTCCAGAATGAAACAGAAACCATAGTGAACGTGTAAATCTATTTCGCGAACGCTCATTCGACGTAGTATACGCCGGCTATAAATGAAAGTAGACCATATGGGAAGGGTAGTCCAGATAGGAAGATACTTCATTTGCCGTTGAACTGTGGGTGAGTTTTTATTTTTATTAGGCAAAGTCTTTCGTTTTTAATAGAAGGACGGGAATTAATTAGCAAGTATGTTTCGCTTTCAAAGATGATGCAATGGGTGGGTGGGAGGAATAGAGTATACACATGCACCAAAAATGGCAATTTCCACTTCCCAAATGAGGGACAGTGTGTCTAAGGAGGGGCCTTCGGGGAGGAGCTGTTGGCCCGTGCACGTTTCCACCCAGCGGTGTAGACCCAACCCTGAGTGTTCAGTTAGCGAGAGGGCAATTTCGCAAAGGCGACACCCCCATCCCATCTCCTCCTGCTCACTTCAAAGCGAGGAATTCCCCCGGTGGTGGTGCCACCTCCCTCGCCCTGAGTGCCAAACCTGAAGCCGCCAGCCGAGCAAGCGCACAAGCCTGGGAAAAAACAAGACGTGCGGCTGCGAACGGCAGTTGTGTGCGTGGCGCGTGAAAGTGAACAGCAACAGAATTGAAACTGATTGCACTCCAGATGGCGCCTCGGACGGTGAAAGCTGGCGGCTGCGCGGCGTGCACGAGCGCGTAACCGCAAGCGCTAGGCCACCAAAAGCATGGGGTAGCACTTTGAAAACCCCACTTACTAAATGTCTGGCAGTGCATGCGCTGGCTCAGGCGAGACCTAAAAAATGAAATCCCCTCACTTTGAACAGTATACACTGATTGAAAAGGTGATAAGAGCAAACCCAGCGTTCGTTTGGGGCACTGCTGACTCTAAAGGAATTCTGAATTTCTGAAAATTCTTGTATCCTTCTCTCAATCCTTCTTTGAGCGTTTTGTCCTTCCTTCTCTCGATTTTTCTTTCTTCCTTCTCTCCATCCTTCTTTTCTTCCTGCCTTCTTAGCAGCCTTTCTGTACTTTTTTCCATCATTACTTCATTCTGTCTTTTTAACATCCACCCATCCTTCCCTCCATGCATATTTATTATTTATCATCTATCCTCCCTTCAATCCATCCTTGCATTTTTCTTCTTTGATTTAGCCACCCAACCTTCCTTCTTGCAATGTATCCATACATCCTTCCTTCTTCTCCCCAACTCAGCATCTTTATGGCCTCCACATTTCCCTTTCTTCTTTTCATTCATCGCTCGGTTAATTAGCTGGAATCACCCCCTTCAATACATTTAAAGCAGCAGCAGTCTCCCAAAGACACCTAATGGCTTAATACTGGACAGAGTAGGGGGCATTTTGAGGCTATATCTTTTGTCTCAATAAGCACATGTAATATAAAGCTTGGGACAGGGCTGGAGAGATAAAGGCTTATATTAGGATCGTTATTAGACATTTAGGGGTCTATTAGGATGGCGGGCAGACTCCCGTCCGCCCGCCACCCTAGCGGTGCCGGGACCGGCCGCCAGTGGTGCAGCAGCCTCGCACCGTCAATTAGGATGCCACTGCCACCATGGCGGTGGCATCCCGCATTCACAGCACTGTGGCGGGCGGTGCTGTGAAGGGACGTGGTGCATAGACATGCACAACGTGACAGGCACCGTGCAGTGCCTGCCACCTTGTCCATGCCAATGCTGGGGGGTACCATAGGTAACCCCCAAGTGCAGCCCCCAACCCCCCTGGGGCCCACAATGGGCCCCCGTAGCATTTACCGCATGCCTTTCCATGGCGGAGTCTCCGCCATGGAAAGGCATGAGAAATGCCCCATAATAATATGGATGGCAGTGTCTTGCAGACACCGCCACCATATTTAGTCCCTTTTCCGCCGAGTCGATATTTCAACCGGCGGAAAAGCGGCAGACGGTCTTTCCGTCTGCTACAGTGCCCCCCGCCATACTAATATAGCGGGGTTTGAACCGGGGACATAGGGCGGGCGGAGATCCGCCCGCCATCTTAATAGACCACTTAATTTGTCATGTTCAACAGTATTCAATGCAAATCCCTGTCGAGATACACCAGATCCTAGTAGCTAAGAAGCAACATTTTTATTATGTTAACTCACTTTCACTTGGCTTCACCATTTGTTGAATTACATCTTGTGGCAAACAAGCCATACAATAACTATGCATTCAGCAGTGCCTGCCATGTGAAAGATACAGATCTCAACATCTATACATTGCGGCAGGCCACAGGAGCTTAAGACAGGGAGCCTCGACCCTTCAGTGGGCTCCCATTCAGTATAAAACCAATTAATATCATTGGGAAATTAAAGAATCAAGGGCCCCTCACCACATTCTGCTGGGTGGGGGCAACATTTTGTGTTCCAACAATTGCAGGCCACCTTAACATTCAGGATATATAGTATCTCCCTCCATGTCCATAGTAATTCTGTACCCCTTCTTGGCAGAATGAACTTACATATCTCACCCTCACAGATTTTTAGGAAATGAACCCCACTATACATCTTGCAACTGAGCAGACCTGTGAAGCCATGGATGGGCAATCCAAGAACAATTACCAATTATCACCCCCAAGACTGTGGAATATCAAATGCTTTATGCAAGTTGGAGAAAGGAAGACCCTTTGCAGATACTTCCAAAGTACTTTCCATAAGGTTTGTAGGGCCCCTTTTGTTTCCTCTCTGTCACAGTTTCTATGCAGGAGAGACCGCCATTAAATCAATGGTGGGGAGGAAAATCGTAATATGTTTGGCAGGACCGCGGCGGTCCCGCCAAGCATATTGTGGGCTCCTGACTACTGAAATACCGCCATCTGCAGCGGGGCAATGGCGGTCCAACCGCCCTAATTGTAATAGGGCAGTCAGAATACCACCAATGCCACGTCCCCATACTCATAATAGATCCCAAAGTGTTTGAAAGCGCACAAGATTATAATCTTGAGGCCAACAATGATCATATATACTGATACACGCATGAAGGTAAAAATATCAAAAGCACCTAACAAGGGGTACCAAACTTCACAAATGTATGATACTTTAAATCAGATAAATAATCCAACCCACAGGATAGAACTCTGTACCCCAAACAAAGGTCCAAAAGTGCAAGAGCTGAGAGTCGTAACTGGGGGAGAATGTATGCATTGTCAGCATTCCGTCCATCAATTGTTTGTTGTAACGAGAGTCGTAACTCAGCACATAAATATTTAGAAAGCCTCTCATAGCATACAAAAAATTACCCCACCTAGAGTATGGAACATACCATGAAGGTATCAACTCTTGAGCTCTACTGCAGAGTAAAGCTGACTGCAAGCAGTGGCGTTGCTAGGCTGGCAAATTAATCCTGCATTTGCTGGCCCGCGCGCCCGCAGATGAGACCGGCCCTGCTACGCCACTGACTACAAGACCTGTATATCAGGTATAAGTCAAAAACCAAACACAAATAAACAGCTGATAAACTGCCTTAAGGAGAAAGGCATAACTTGTGCGCCAAGCAGTAATAGTAATCCAGAAAGCCATGTATTGTGGAATTTAGTGTAAAGAACACAACTGTACTATACTACTATAATCACACCTGACCAGAGTAGGGGTCAGGCAAAAAACATGGAAAGAATCGCAAGGTTAGTTAACCCCTTCAGCGCTGCGCGGATTCCCCCGCGGTGCTGAAGGGTTCGAGCGCGGGCGGGGCCATGACGGAACGGTTCCGTCATGAGCACAGCTCAACCGATGCTCATGACGGAATCGTTCCGTCATGAGCATGGAAGGGGTTAAAGAACCATAAACTTCGGCAGTAAGCATAAACATCACACTGGTTGCAAGTAGAAGAATACATACTGCAACCCAGTGATGACTAAACACTTCCGTCTACACAGTAAGAAAGAAAGAAAGCTGAGCCTTCAAAGACATGTCTAAGTATCTTTATCACATCGTGCAGCTCCAAATCGTAACAAGCTGAATCAACATGTACACAAAATAAATGTACACCATCAAATGACATATCTTTGAGGCTATTCTGTACAGGTTCTGAAAACCCAGATCGATGCAGCCAAGCTTGTCTGCGCAGTGCAAATTACTGAGCCACAGCTCTACCCATCGAATTAGTGATGTCCATACCACACACCATCTGTAGCAGTTACCTGCTGGCTTCCTCTGGGAGAGAGGGAAGCTTACTCTCCACTGAGTCTCATAACACATGGGACAACCTTCCGAGAAAACATGTAGTATTCAAAGATCATAATGATGCACTAAACGAAGAGATCAGATTCCTCCCACAACTTTACAGCCATCTGGACTCTGTGCTTGATGGAACCAGAGGGAGGGCATTTGAGTCCGTAGAGGCTGTTACTTTTCGCACAACCAGACCTTTTGTGGAGGGATGTTTTAAGAGACAAGCATGGTCCACAGGGGTGGGCCGATGCCTATGGTATATAGCCCTGTCTACAGGCATTCCTGTTGTCAGCCTTGCCCAAGCCCCTAACAATATTGTTGGACTTGGCCCTTTTTGCAGGGTCATCCCCTAACTTTTTGCCTTTCTCCTGTATTTTTTCTGACATGTTGTTGGTGGTTTTATGACTCTGGGAACTTTAGCACTGCTGATCAGTGCTAAAGAGCATATGCTCTCTATTGTAAATTGTTGTAATGGAGTAGTGACTCCATGATTGGCTTATTTGATTTACTTGTTCAACCCTAGTACAGTGCACCATGTGTGCCCAGGGCCTGTAAATCAAATGCTGCTGGTGGGCTTGCAGCACTGGTTGTGCCACCCACAGAAGCAGGTTGTAAAATGTGGCTCAGAGCCTGTGTGCAGTCTGGAACTGCCATGTCGACTTGGCAAATGCACACACTTGTCAGTCCCTAAACCTTCCCTTTTCTACATGTTAGTCACCCCTAAGGTAGGCCCAAGGTACCCCCATGGCCAGGGTGCATTGTATGTGAAAGGTAGGACATTTTGTTTTCCACTATTGCAAGGCCACCTGTTCCCATAGGCCAGAATGGGCAGTTTGATTATAACATCTTATAATCCTAACTGACCCAGGGAAAAAGGTAGAAATTCAAATTTAGTATGCCTGAATTCAGAATGTTAAAATACATCTTTTAGTTAGGGTGATTTTTACATTCTGTGTTTGAACATACCACTTTTAGAAAGTAGGTCTTTTCTTGCCTAACCATCCAGTTGTCTCTGCTGGGTTTGTGTATTCCATGTCTGGTTTGTGAGTGACAGGGTGCTGGCGAGGGCCTTGGCTCCAGCAGTCTGATGGGTCAGGGCTGGGCTGAATAGGACCTGCATTGAATAGAGAGTGGGGGGCGGAGATTTCCTTTCACTGACCTGAGCCCTCATATAATAGAGAGTAGGGGGAGGAGATTTCCTTTCAGCTACCTGGGCCAGGTCTGCTTTCAACAATGTTGTCTCCACCTCCTGCCTGGAAGCTGCACATAACTGGTTTTGGCTGGGCACAGGCACCCTCTGCCTTCAGAGGACAAAGGATTTTGCAGTATAAATATTGGGGCCCAGACCCCAGAACTTTAGATCACTTCTGGGAAATCAAGAGGAACCTTTGCCAAGGAGAACAAACCGGAGAAGCTGTCGCATCGTCGAAGAAGCGCGTCGCCGAGGAAGCGTGTCGCATCACTGGAGAAGCGTGCCTCAGAGATCGCCGTCGCATCACTGGAGAAGCGTGTCGCAGGGCCTGTCGCGGCTCTGAAGTTCACCGATTTCGCCGCTCGGCCGTTGGGCGTGCAAGCAGCGCATCCACGTTGTCGCATCACATCAAAGACGCCATTTTGTCGCATTGCACCAGATCGTCGCATCGCATCGAGGCGCCATCTTGTCGCATCGCACTGGATCACTGTAAGAAACCGACGCATAACCTCCTCTCCGGTAAGGAACCGACACATCACCTCCCCTGAGCTGCAGTAAGGAACCAACGCATCACCTCCCCCGAAACAAGGGACCGACGCATCACCTTCCCTGCGACCCTTCTGTTTGTTTTGCGTGACGCATCCTAGGTACTTTGACAGTAAAATGTCACTTTTACCATCTACATTGAACTAAGATATTTCTACCATTTTAAAATCTTATTTTTATTACAGTAGTGTGGATTTTAGTCATTTGGTCTTGTGTTAAGTCTAGTAAAGATTACTATTTTTCTAAACTGGTGTGGTGTCCATTTGAAGCGTTTTCACTGTATTACTGTATGTGTTCACAAATGCTTCACACACTGCCTCTGCGATAAGCCTGTCTGCTCGTGCCAAGCTACCAAGGGAGTGAGCAGGGGTTATTCAGGAGTGTATCCCCCTTTCCCTGACAAGAAGCAAGGGTCCCTATTTGGACAAAGGTGTATACCATTGCCAACTAGAGACCCCCAGTTCTAACAAATATGTTGTGGAGAGACTCATTATAAGGAAGTACGGACTCCACTCCTGTCTTACTCTTGTGTAAACATCCACCAAAGAGTCTGTGGACAATGCCACTGAAGGGAGCTGGCAATCTAAGAGAATATCTGCCCTCCTTAATACCACAGCATAAGAGGAACTCACCTCTGTTGCCATACCATGTGGAGAAAGCAAATCTGAAGCTGGGGAGGATGTAAAGACTACTAGCCTCACCCAGGTCTGTCAGCCAATTTTCCGTCAAGGGAGGCTGGACAGTATTGTCAATTGGGTATCTCTCCCCTTCACCTGCCAAACTGCATTCCCATAGGAAGAGCAGAAACAGGCTGTACAGGGGCAGATAGAAAGTTGCTTTATGAGGTTGGCTCCATCGGTGACAGTGAGGTGAAGTCAAGTACTTGGTGAGCCATCAATTTGCGCAGCTTACCTCATGGGCTGACCTGACTCTGATGCTGAAGGTGAGGACCTCGAAGGGCTGTGCACCAGCACCGTTTTGACTGTTGGTGCTTCAGTGCCTCCCTTGACGTGGATGGAGATGGCCTCTAACCTGAACAGCTACTCAACCGGTCACCGCACTGCGGTGAGGACTGACGACGATGCGTACCTCAGACCATAGCGCCACCAGAGGTTTCATTCAACGCTATCTCAACGCCTTCGGCCAAAGATGCTGACAGGAGCCACACTCCTCCGAGTCATGGTGGTCTCCCAGGCACCGCAAACAGATGGTATGAGGACCTGTGACCACATCTGTCTGTCACAAGATCCACAGGATTTAAACCCTGAAGGCAATGGAACAAGCACACTGTTTCTCACAAAAATATGGAAATGGGGCACAAAATAGACCCCCTAACCTCTCAGAGTCCATGTCAATGAGTCAGTTTCTGAGTCACTCTAACTTCCAAGTACCTGTACTGTAGCTAAAACATTTTCAATTTTCTAACAGAGTCTTGCTAACCCCATCTCCACATATGTTAAAAACCCAGACAAAAATAAAAAAAAATATTAATGAGAAGTTTCATGTAAAGCCACTGTGAGACAAAATCAAGTTATGGCATCAAACCAGAGTTCATTGACCACTTAGAGCTACACAGGAAAGTGGTCTTGGAATCCTGGCTGAATCCCAATCATGTATCATTGCAGATTCTTTATCCCAAGTACTAATGAATAACTCTGTTTGTGAGTTGGGTTTTATATTAATATTCAGGCGTACCTTGGATAGTTTGGCTGTTATAATCTCCTGAGTGTCAGTTACTAGTTCAGTGACAACTGTTACCAACTTGCTCACTGAAACATCCTTTTCAGATTCTTCAAGAGTAATACTAGATGTTGCTTCTATGGCTTGCCCAGGTCTCTTGTCTGAATCTCCCTGTGTAATGGTTTCCATGTCAACCTTGAACGGTTCACAAACTGGTGTAGAAGTGTCTTGTTTAACTGAATCCTGCAATGTTAATGTCATCTCAGAAGTTTCTTCTTCCTTCCCGAGAGGCACCTGCAGTGTTAGAAAATTGAAAAGGTGTTAATTAATTATAGAGTGCTCTTTTCAGACTTGCATTAGTATTCCATAGCATACAATCTGTTAAATTACTGTGAAAGAGCAACAATGTCAATCGAATTGCAACAAAATCAAAATGTTATTAGGCAGGAAATACTATATATAGGGAATTAGAAGTGTATGAAATTGGTCTGATGGCTGACTGGGGTGTGAGACCTGGTCAATCTTAAATATACAGCCTGTCATATGTTCTTTCCCCTTTATAGGCTGACAGACTGCGCCCTGGTAGCTATTTGCCATTCCTAATCGATCTAATTCTCTGGTTTTAAATTCACTTTGGGCCCTACTTTCATTTGACTTTTCCTCTCCCCATTTACGTTTTTCTGACAGCATTAAAAACGATTTGTGTAATCTCTGTCCCAATGATGACCTAACGTAATACAAGTCGAAATGCTGTCGCACAATCAAGCAAACTTACGGCCTCTGGCACTTAACATGCTTCTGTAACATTATTCTCTCCAGTATTCATGTTTTGTACCATTTTGTAACATATGAGCGGAGCGCAATTCCTCCAAAAAAGGGGGCCACCAATTTACATATTTGTAGTGTAGGTGCTGGGACACGAGGTCTGGGTGGGAAAAGGACCTCATTGTGAGGCAGGAGGTTATACAGGTCGAAATGTTATCAACATAATCCAGCAAATTTATGGCTTAATTTAATAGTATTCAATTTACCAACCTCAGAAGGATGGAGGTCTGAGTCAGCCTTGCCCTAATTCAAACTCCTGATGTAAATATACCTAAATTACAGTGACAAGGATTTAATCTCTAAGCCATCCTGCGAGGTCTGAATAAATAAAAATAAAAAAGAATCAACCTTTTACGTTTTATCTACCACAAAATTACGCTGGCCAATCATATTGTAGCAAGGGGTAACAGTACTGAAGACTCCTGTATGTCATCCTTCACTCTAATTCAGTAAAAACTGTCCCCGTGTAGGCCCATCTGGGAAAAAGATTATTTTTTATTTTTAAATAAGTCTGGGAGCGGACTAAGTGATATAATTCATGTTGCAGCTTTTGTCTTGGCTTGTGTCTCTCCTCTTCTGCCCTGTAACTGCCGTGTGAAAGCAGGCCCAGACCCAGAGGATTCCACACGCTCACCTTAGTGACTTCAGTGGAAAATAGGAAAACAACTTATTTGCCCTTCTTTCCTCCGTGGGCTCCCTGTTCCCACTTGCATCACCCAGCAGTTGACCTAAGCATAGGTGCAACTTCCCATAATACAGATAAGCTGGTAGGTCAGACCATCTGGTGTAGTCATTCAATCCTGCAAGCATGCAGACTCTAGAATATAGTGTTAAGCCTTCCATGAC
The DNA here is from genome assembly GCF_964204655.1 of Triturus cristatus. Lineage (NCBI taxonomy): Eukaryota > Metazoa > Chordata > Amphibia > Caudata > Salamandridae > Triturus > Triturus cristatus. The sequence goes on along the minus strand of NC_140592.1, from coordinate 802,995,631 downwards.
CAACCATCCTGACCTCCCAAATCCCCAACAGCCCTCTCCTGACACCTTCCGCCTGCTCAGGGCAGTCAGGAACGTCAGCAGTTTTCTGCCTGGAATTGGGGAAAACTCCACATAAACTGACCTGGTATCGCTGGTCTGTCTGGTTATTCCTCATTCCAGGAAGCAATATGATTATCAAAAAAATCACGTGTTTTTTTAAAGGGAGGTGGGAGCATCAGATATTATTTATTTGAATTGAAGACAGATCAGCTGTGTATTAAGAAATGGCGAACACAAGGTGCATTTTTTAAGGTAGGGTGGAGGAAGAGAGGAGGGAAGGAAATGAGTACCGCTCTGAGTTGTCAGGGAGAGGACATCTTGTATAATAAATAATGAAACTGATTCCTCTCAGAGCTCCATGGCCTTTCAAATGTACTCAGCAAAATGGCTGTGAAACTCCTGGGTGATTTTCTATACCCAAATTATACACAGTTCATCTTCGCTTGATGAGCTGGAATTGCTCAACATACCTCTGATAGCTTGCTGAGCACAGCTTCAGGCACTTTTTCCGAAACTGCTGGCACCACCGCATGTGTTGAAATGCCTAGTTCTGTTTTTGGTTCTTCCTGAGAAAACTCATATTTAACTCTGATCATCTCTCCAGGTCTCTTGTCCAAGTCTCCCTGTTGTTTTGTTTCCATCTCAGTCTTAATCGCTTCCTCAACTACTGGCAAAGTATCTTGTTTAACCGAGTCATATAACGGTGTTTGCTTCTCTGTCATTTCTTCCTTATAGCTGGTGGACACCTAAAATGTTTACAAAGGTCAGTAAAAGGTTGCTGTAAAGTGCTCGTTTTCATCTTGTAATTGGAGGCAAATTTGTATAAATGAAACACAACATGGCAAATAAAGTTGATGACAATAACCACATATTTTTGGATCTGTTCAAGAGGTTCTCAGTGCTTGCTTCAGTGTGAATTGGCTTGAAAATATTGGCATAATGAGCTTGGATGATGGACATGCTTGGCGGCAGACACTCAGTTATTGGTAGGAGAAGGATGGCGCATTGACCTGTCACTTATTCCCACTCTCCCTTTCATGGTAGAAACAACATGAGCTGACATGTTAGTCAATTAAAAACAAATAATGGGAGGATAATAAGGGCTTCTGCTGTTAATTATCTACCACGCCACCAGAGCTGATGAAAGTCCACTAGCTCCCCCAGCACCATCTTCAAAACCCCCTACGTCAGCTTCTAACAATCAGAACTGGCAGCCCTTGCCTAGCTAGCCAACCAGCTCAAAATTGGCAATGGCTTTTCACACACCTGCAGCTAGCACAATATCAGCATAGAGGTAAAGAAGTGCAATAAAAAACCTTCCCCATTGAGGCACTAACAATCCTAAAGAACATCTCCATATCCATTAGGACCAGCCAATCCTGACCCAGTTTAGAAGAGCGCTTATGAACAGCTCTTTAAAGAGCACCATATAACAGTGAAATAATGGTCCATCATCGGCTCCGAAGAACACGGTTTCCCCTGCGAATATATATTGATTGTAACTTTACCTTTTACCCTGTACAAATCTTTGCTTAGAAGCGTGCACAAGGACATGAAGCATATTCTGAAAATAGGATATTTGAATGTGTGGGCACAGGGACAACACAGGTTTAAAACGGTCTATGAAGGTGGAACCATTAGGGGATAAGGGGTGGCAGCTTGAAGTTGAAAATAGTAGGTCAGGACCATGTCTTGGAATTTGGGAGGAAGTGAAGCTTCGGTAATGTCTTGAATTAAGGTGAGGTCGGCACAACATCAAGTCTGTTTTGAACTGTTCGGGAATGAGAGCAGGTCACCAAGTGAATTTCTTGAAGTAGATGAACATAAATGGTGGCAGCTCACAAGGAATGTTGTCAAATGTAAGGATGTGGGAGGAAATGGCACATATACTTTGAACGTAGGGCCTACGAATAGGAAAGGCACTAGGTACCCTTTAGACTGCACTGAAAAATCAGAACAAACTATGGATTGAATTATCCCCTTAAAACATGTTCAGAACATGCCATCATCTCAGAGTACTACAATTGTATGGAGATTTACACTAGAAGGTCAGAGAATGTCTTTTCACTTGAAAGACCCTGATTGATTTGGGGTAGGATACCTTAAGAGTTACATCAATGAGGACTTCTGTGTTGGCACACTTTATATCTTTGTTTATTTAAAAAAACAATACCTAAATATTTTGTCAAAATGCACCTTTTAGACATTAATCACCATTTCAGAAGAACAAGCCTCACCTCACTTGCCGTAGAAACCTTCATCTTTTTAACACCTTTGCGAGAAAATTCAGGTTTTGGTTTAATGTCCTGGTCTTTATGTCCTCCACCAAAATGCTCCTGTTTAATCGTTTCCATATCAACATTAAAGGTTTCGACTTTCAGCAAAGATGTTTCGTGATTAATCAGATCCTCTGGGGGTAAAACTTTTTCAGATGTTTCTTCTTTTTTGCTACGCGATGCCTGTAGTTTTTCAAAATTCAAAAGTAGTTAAACAATCATGCAGTACTTGTTCTTATTCCACGCAACTGTGCAATAACAGGTTGAAGTTTGTCGATTAATGCATGAGGTGCTAAGACTGGATGGAAAAAGAGGCATTCTCAAAGTAAAATAGAAACTGATTGGAAGATATATAGTGAAACACTGACAAAACACTTACTGATACCATTTCATCGATATTCCACATTCTCGACCTTTGAAAACAATGACTAATGGCTACTAGCAAATCAAAATGATAGGTGTCTTCTATACCCAAATGGCACGAAGGCGCCAATGTAGAATTTTTTTTTGGGGGGGGGGGGGGGGGGGCATCCACATTTCTGTCATGTAATGGACCATTGCCACCCAGGCGAACTTCCATCTGTTATATTTAGAGATTGAAGCCATCCCAGTAGTGATGAGGAACGGTTGTCATTGTGGGCTCTCTGTGTTAACTGCAAGTCTGTTTTGCTGTCACTCTTTCAGGTATGTTGCATACCAAACGTTTTTGTTTTTCAAAATCACACTCCTGAAGCAGAAGTTTGTTATTGAAATGCAAAAAACTAATGACCTCAACACCCTAGGATTTTCTCTCAGGCTGTGGAGTACACCAACCGTCAAACTCTAAAGCAGCCCTTTTGGTAAGATCATTCAATAATTACAGTTTACTGCAAGATACTGAAAGGTGGACATAAAAAGAAATCAGTCAACTTAAACAAAGGATAATCCAATGACAAAGCAGGTGGATTCCAGATTTAGTAATTTATCACATAACAGTCAAGACATCATCCAGTCTCAACAATGACTGACAATTGTCACTTGTTTCCTTAATGACCATATGTAGTTATGAAAGTTGGGAGTTCATGTGACTTCACATTTTTTTTAAATTGGGGTTTGCAAGGAGGGTGGTAATCCAATAAGTATGTTGCAATTCAGGGTTTTTATGGACCAACAGAAAACCAGACATATTTGAACTGAGAGGTAGTAACAGCAGGAGACCTGTTATAATTCCAACAGGAAATCAGTAACAGAGCCCAAACCTCAATGGTGCAGCACTATGTCCCAAACAGAGGTGTTAAAGCAACACACATCCCTTGTTCTAAACTGGATGTGGGTGGGGGATAATGTTTGAGCATGGGGCCTCACCACTGCTTGCCCTCTCTGCACTGGCCACCTGCTCTTCTAGGGCAGTATTTCAAGTTAAGAGGTGATTGGGCATGGTTCAGATAGGCATATCTGTACTTTTTACACAGGGGAGATCTGAACTGTACTGACACATGAGTATGCTGCTGTACCATACTATTTAAGCTCATGTGGGTAAACATCAAGCAGTGGAAGGCATTTGTGGATGTGTCAATACCATACAGTCAGGACACTAATATTGCTCAGACCTTGGATTTGGCAGGAGCTAGAGGTCTATCTAGAGGTCTGAAAGGGACACAGACTGGTGTGGTGAGAAAGCATCAAGTGTACAAGATGTGCCAAGGGAACCTGATATACAGGAAGGAACAAAAAGAAAGTTAAACAGGCTATAAATCTACCAAAGCATCATAACTCAGTCATTCACATAGCTAGACATTTCATCTTACATTCAGTAAAATGTCCATTGGCCAAATCAAGCATGCCCACTGTGAAATTAGTAATCATTCGGTTGACCTGATTTCCAATGGGTATCATTGGGTTGAGTAGACTGCCTTGTAATCAAATACATGATCTCATGCAGACAGGATTGTTATTGCTTTGTTAAATGAGCAAGTTTTATCTCCTTTCTAACTGAAATATTTGTATTTTTTATGGTTTGATGTAACAACAGATGTGCAGTTTTGCTGAAAAGTTGTAATTGGCACAGTAAGCAAACAAGAAGCCAGTGACTTAAACTCGGTGTGTTTCTTCCATAGATGATCAGATTGATGGATAATTACATGTGCAGCAGTAATAGAAAAATAGTCTGATACCCTCATCGTCCCCAAAATAAAAACCAACCAAGGGAATGTGGGGCCACATGCATCAAACTGTGCATTTGCGATTCCTAAATTGCGATTTTTAAGAAATCGCAATTTAGGAATCGCAAATGCTTAAGCATGTAGGAATCGGCAAAAAATGTGCGATTCCACACATTCCTTATTTGCGACTCGCAAAGTGTGATTTGCAAATAAGGAATTGCTTCCCATTGCTTCCCTGTAGGCCCATAGCAATCAATGGGAATTGCATGCGCAATTTGCGAGTATCAAATTGGTACTCGCAAATTGCGCATGCAATTTCAAGGGTGCCAAAAGGACACCCTGATGCACCCCTGAAATTGCAATTTCAAAACATGTTGCACACACACATGCCCCAAGGACATGTATGTGTGCAACATAGAGAGTTCTCGCAAATTACCATCAACTTTGAATTGATAGTAATCTGATAATTGCAAAATTTCAATTTTTTGGGGGTTGTTGCAATGCATTTAGGGAATCGCAATTTGCAATTCCCTATATGCAATCGCAATTTAAGTAATCGCAATTTTAGCGATTACTTAAATAGAGATTGTAGCTGTGGGTGCATTAATCAGTTCCCACGTACAATACATCCTATACAGTGGGCTTTTGAAGCCTGGGAAGTGGGTACAAATAAACACAGGTTGGCAGGTTACTGATACTTATGTACATTTGACCATATAATCAAGGATATGGCTCCAGTGGCTAATGGTCCTAGATATTACCATGTTTAATAAAGTTTACATGGGGAAATACCCAATCATGTAACTAGGTTAGAGCTTTACTCCAGGGTGGGTAGACTTCTAGAAATTCCTAACCCAAAATGTGTCATGTGTGACAATAGAAGATTCACAGTTTGGGGGACTAGATTTTGGAATTAGCTTTATGATTTCACAACAGCCTTGTTTCCCTCACACAATTACATGATTTACATTACAGACGTGTTGTGTTCCATTAGTCATAGTGTTAGACCAGCAACTGAGGGGGGGGTGCATTTTGAAAAGGTACAATTATGCACTGACTCGTCCACTCACTCCCTCACTTTATTGATTGGCTCCCCTGGCATTTTTTGATGAAAACAAGCATTATGTTGAAAAAAAACAGTGGAGGTATCTTGCTGCATGCATTAAAAATGTCTCGGGAGAGAACACTTACTAATATTTCCTTTTTGCAGCTGTGGGGGGATATTTGTAGACTCAACATAGGGAAGGTGAGAGCACACCAGGCTTTTGACAAGCCAAATTATGTTTGATTTTAATTAATTTCAATTCAACAGTGCAGTGCCAGAAAACATGGCCTCAGGTATCCTTTGAAATGGAGAAGGTTTCAAAGTGTGTTTTGAGTGATAGAGGAGAGTGGGAAGGCCACATGATATCCCTTGTAGCCTCACGGGCAGGACACCATGTATGATAGGAAATACGCTAACACTGACCTCGTACTATACGTAATTAGGTAATGTTTTTATCACTAGTAAGACCTACCAAAATATTTATGGAAATCCTAGGTGACTTTTCAAACCATCATAACTTACAATTCAGAAGTCTTTAGCCCAGATAAAGAAATTATGACTAGTGAGCTAGAGTCGGCATTAACATTCACACATACCTCTGATTGTTTGACAGACTGCTCCCCTTCTTCATTAGACATTGTTTCAGAGACAACAGGCACCACTTCATTCAATAGAGCCTCCTCCATTTTAGGTTCTTTGAGTGCAACCTCAGGCTCTGATTTGGTGGGCTGCCCACCTCTTTTGTCCAAATATCCCTGTTCTGTTTCTTCAATTTCAGTCTTTACCAATTCCTGAACTGTTAAAGAAGTATCTTGATGCAAAAGTAGATTATTCTCTGTAATGTCTTCTTTGTTGCTGGCAGACATTGACATCTGTAGTATTCCAAAGTTTAGAAATACTTAGGTGACCATACAGTATTTTGTTTCCTCTATTCCAGTACACAGTGGCACACTGGATTTTGTAAATGAAAGCAAAACAACATGACAACTGCTTGTGAAAGGCAAATTCTCATTCACTTCAGTGGTTCTCAGTAAGAACTCATGCCTCACTTTACATCAACATGCACGCCACACTGCCACACTGTGATTAAGGGAAACCAGCCTGAAGACACTCAGAGATGTTGGTAGAGGGATTATAGTGCACTCACCAAATCCTTAACACCCAATACCCTCCTTACTGCCATCATATGTCAGTTATCGGAGCTGACGTGATAATTGTATTAAACCAAGATGGTTTAATTAGCAGGGGGTAATGACGGTGCTCCACTTATGAATTTTTAAAACTGAACTTTGCTTGATAAGAAACAAATAAAAATATACATTTGATAAAAAAAGTGGATGTAAAAACTCAGGTGAAAATAAACTGAACTATCCTGTCAGTGCTTGCTTTCTTTTCAAACCACATCCACCATTAAACAACATAGCCTGTTTCAGGGCATTTTGTTGATCATCAACTATCTGTGGCTTAGATTAACCATCCATTTACACTGATAAAAGGTCAGGGCTGAGGTGGCAACCCACTAGATAGATATATAATGCCATGCCTGTTAAATCCTATACACATTAGACTGCAGGGTCCAGGGGCGTAACATAGGCCCCTGCAGCCCCCGCGGTGCCGGGGGGGGGGAGGGACACCCGAGCTGCAGGGTCCCCCCTCAGCACAGTACTCAGGCCCAATAGCTATGGATTAAATCCGGAGTGGGGGCCCCTCTGTGTACATGGCAGGGGAACCCCCTCAACTTTTACAACGCCACTGGCAGGGTCCTCTCAACCTTCACCCTCAATGTCCAGTCCTACCCTATATCTTGGCATCCACACTCCACGTAAATTTACAGATGCAAGGGGCGCAGGCCCCGATCTTGCTTCATCTAATGCCCACCTCTTCTTTCTCTACTGGCCACAGGCTCTCTTCAATTGCAGGCAGGGACTACTTTCTCAGACTTTCAGCCTTCTGCAGGGCGATTGTCAGTATGGGAAATGGTGGCTATGGAGCCTCACAGGCGCTGGTGATTAATGCTCTTGCACAGTGGCAAATGGAAAAGGCAGTAATAGGTCCCAACTAGCCATACATCGAAAATAGGCAAGAACCTGCAGAGTACACTGAAACTCAATCTACAGTGGGTTCTCCTACTCGTCCTAAGATAGTACCCTCAAGACAATGCAATGAGTGGTGTCAATTTCATAAGAATTGTCCATGCTGTACATCATGAAAATGTCTCCTGTCCTGGTGGATTCTCAAGAATAATGTATTTGCAATATATTTTGTACTTAAACATGAGTGCTACTAGCTACAACCATCAGGTTCCTGATGTTTTATACCAAAAGTGCCGTCATTAGGAGACAAGGGCTGGTGTTTATGGGAGGCATCCACAGGCAAATGAGGCATGCTCCCCTTCACAAATGCTCTTAAAGTTGCGTCAAACTAGTAGTTATTAATTATGATGTCAGCAAATTGATTGTGTTTTTAAATTAGAGTTCTGATGTAAGAGACTCACATCTTATATAATGTTGTGAAAATTGTGCTGTTAGCTAAATGCTTACCACTGACAAAATATAGTGTATGAATTGAATCAGCAAGGCAGACTCAGTCTTCCATTATTTCATAGGTCGGCAGATTAAGTTGATGAATTAGGTAATAATAACATCTGTTACTTACAGTACTAAGAAAATGGCAAAGTGTGGTACTTAGCACTATATAAGACACAAAATTGTATTGTGTTTTGAAAGGGGAAGTTTGGGGTGGCAGCAGATCACTTTTATTATACACTGGGTGCCCAATTCACAAAGGTAAACTAGACTTTGGTCTATGTTTACTACTGTTGGGTATTTACAAAGAATGGAGGCTCTGCACTTGGGGCAGAGACTCCGCCCCGTAAAGTTACTACTCATAACTTTACTTTTGGGAATACCCAAACGTAGTCCTAGACTAAAATCTACATTTACCTTTGTTAATTGGACCCTAAGAGTTCTCAGGAGAATGTATCCTTTTACAACACATATTTCAGATATAGGATCATCCAATAATATTAGTACCATACAAAGACACTGTGGTTGAGTTGAGGCATGTTAGTTCATATACTGAGAGTGATTGTTGTTTTATCGTATTAGTGTATGATTTCATTTTCAAGCATAACATAAAGCATACAGTGAACACAGATTCTGAAATTATCTCTTGGCCTTCAGCCACTGTTCCAGAAGCTGCGAGTTTTGCTTGGTCTTACCTTGATCACTGATGTCGTCTTCTTCTTTTTAGTTCCTTTGTTAGAAATTCCGGGTTTTGGTTTCTTATGCTGTTCTGCAAGGCTCACATCCAAACCTGCCAGTTCAGTTGCTTCTATTTCGACCTTAGTTCCTTCATGACTTAGCAAAGATTTATCTTTCTTAACTGCCTCCTCTGAGGTTGAAATCTCCTCAGACCTTTCTTCTTTATCACTCACAGGCACCTGTAGGTAAAAATGAATAAACAGTTAAATAATTGTACAACGCTTTCTTCTCTTTATAATAATATACATATTCATGTTGAAGTTGAGAAACGAATGCAACACAACATGGAAAAAAGACTTGTTAAAAAGACACATCTATTCAAGATGGTCTCGGCGATCACACAACCTTGTGCTAGTCATCATGTTAATCATGATGCGATTGGCTGGGAAGAGAGTATGTGTGTAGGCAGATGTAAAGCTATTAGTAGGTGAATAGCGGAGCACAAATCTGACACTTATGCATTACATGAATTTCTGGCAAAAATAGTGAATGCCCGATACATAATTATGGGAGTCCTGAATGAAACTGTGCCTGTGTCCTTTGAAATGGACTTTAGGTATGCATGCAAACTAAGCTGGACAGCTCTGTTAATGTATGTGTTTTTTGTAAAGCGCACTGCTGCCAAGGCGTCGTGGCGCTGTAGACCGCTGGGGAACCCGTCCTGGCTATCCCTGTGAGATGGTCCCTCCTGGGTATCTCCAAGGTGAAACCAGGCATCCCCGGCGAATGTGAGGGGCCGTTGTGGAGATAAGGCAAGCTAATGCCCAGAGTTGCCAAGTGTGATCCCTGCTTAGAGTAGGCACCGAGGCAAGAATTATCAGTCCGCTGGCCCTGGTCCACGACCCTGCCGCGTCAGGAATTGAACCCTGGTCCCGGGCTGTCCTCTGCTTCCGGGTCTGCCGCCTCTAACCAGTGAGCCACACTACTCCACTAACAAAATGGTAAAGGCATTGGGGTAAATTGTTTTGAGTTATATTTGCAGTGGAGAAAGTGGACAGGGACTTATAAACTGGAATGACTGTCTGAGGCCATACCACCAGTTGAAACATGAAGGCATGGAGTTAAAAAATGAATTAATCTGAGAATACACCATTGTTGATGATTCTGGATGTGGCAGTAAATACATCCAGTGGCCTGGTTCCTGCATATTTATGCTGTAAATACTTAAGCTAATGGGTGAAATGTATAATGCGCCATATTTTACCATGCTTTAAAGAGAAGGTGTCCCTTTCTGCACAAAAACAATCCTGCATGCAGCACAGACACCCTTGCACCATGGTGCAAGGGTGCCTGGGTTTGCGCTAGGCAGCAAATTTGTTGCCAGCGCAGGAGAAAAGGAAAGGAATGTCATGTGTTTAATAAATACGGTGCATTCCTGCCCTTTCACACTGGCATAGGGCAGACTTGCAGCACTGCCATATGCCAATATCCCACAAATGAGGCCCCAAGTAATAAGGCCTTCCACATGGGAGACATACAGAAACAGAAGAACTATTAGTGGAAGTGGCAAAAACGAAACAGGGATTTGGTACCTAGAGTGGTGAACAAAAGCCCGGTCTCCGCCTGGCAGATGCATGAAACCACATGCTTCTGGGCTTAAGCAGAGCCACAGTGCTAAGAAGAAAATAGATTCAGGAAATTAAAAAGAGCTTCTTGGAAATTCCTTGGAAGATTCCCAGCAAAATTGGTGGTGAAACACAAATGAAGAGTTTATATCTTGGGTAGCCAGAAGCAGGCAGAAACCTTCGACAAAGCCACAGGGATATTGGTATCTGTTCTCCCGTTTTTTTTTCTTCTTATATCTTCTCTGAAAAGTTGCCTGTTAGTCTCCCTTCTTCTTTCCCGGTCCCAATCCCAATACGGTTTGCAGTGCGATGCCCTTCATTGTTAATTCCACTATTTAGGGTCTGATCCACTGTGGGCGCATACTCCAGTTTATGTCTGAAATAGGATTACAATTGATGGCCCCATCACAGGAATTTACTTTTCCAAATTGTGACTGATGCAACCTGATGCAAACGGCTAATGTAGTGCCAGTTCTATCGTGAGAGGGAGTTCCCTTATATGCATGGGGGTGTGGCTCCATTTAAGGAATCACTTTGCCTCCCGGCATTAGAGACGCAGGTGCAGAGGGAAACATGCCCTTAGTAGGCACACTGACAGGGTACCACAAAAATGTGGCACACTGTTAGTACTCTCCCTGCGGGTAGCCCACTGGAGGTGGCATAAGTGATCCCATGGACCATCCAGCTATCCCTCTGCAGGCAGGTGCAGTCACTCACAGCACCTGCCTACAGATGTTTGTATCTTCTTCAAAGTGCAGGCAGCTGCTGTGTGCACAGAGAAACATGGAGCAACCACTCCGTAGTTCAATTAATGCCAGCCACCAGTGCAGCACAAGTTTGCGGCTTCCCTAGGGGCAGCGGTTTTGTTTTTGCATTTGTTCATAACAGGGCACACTATCCTGGTCTGTTCCGGGAGAACCTTTTCAAAGCTGTGCCACGGCGCAAACAGAGAAAGTACGCCCCATGTGAAATACTTGTCCTGGCATCTATCAACTATGGAAGGCAATATACTTTTCAGAATTCAATTATAAGGCAGTGGTCAGGATATTGTCATCATGCCATGAAAATACTACCTCATATAGGCATTCAACAAGGTGATATTAGAAGATTTAGGTGCTTGAAATATTCTGATTGTTTAAAGTTGGGGGGTACAAGATCCAGTTTAATAATAGCAACCAGTAGTTGACTCATTCTAATTACTGTGAATACCTGGGCCTCATTAATCATTTCAGAAGAAATTGCTGGTCTCACCTTGGTAAATGAAGTTCCCATCTTCTTTTTAGAACTTTTGTGACTAAGCCCATGCTTCGGTTTCAGGTCCTGGCCTCCAAGTGGCTCTTCCAAATTTTCCTGGTGAGCAGTTTCCATTTCAGCTGTGCTCAATGTCTGGTCCAGCAGAACAGTATCTAGCTTAATTGAAAATTCTGAGTCTAAACGTGTTTCATCCCTTTCTTCATCCTTGCTGACAGACAACTGAAATTTTGAAAAATCCTTAGATTAATTAAACAAGTATAGAACTCTCTTTGTTTTGAAATGCCATATGACAGGAGATTGAAGTTAATAGATGGAAATGAAGCAAAATGACATGACAAAAGGAAAACAGCAATATTTCTAGAATTTGTAATTGATTTCCAATTAGTACTCGCCTTTACGTGCTAGGGAAGAATTGTCATTCCTGCACCCAGATGAAATGCTTTGAGAGAGTAAACAGTGGTGTGAACAGATAACTGCACTCTTGCAGCAACAGCTGCCATGAAATTCCTCTGAAAAGTGAGAAATATGGAACTGCATTACTTAATGTATGACTTCTAAAATATGGTCACTCAGGAAGTAAAGGCATCTTTCCTGGTATCAGAGGAAAAACAATCCACTGTCGTAGTATGTTGGAACTTTTTCCATGTGGTTGTTTTGTTCTTGAGAAGACCCAGTTTCCAAACAAAGAAAAGGACTTAACTCCTCTTTTGTAGCAACAGATGTAATGCAATTCTTTCAAAATGTGAGAAATAAGGGACCTGAACTACATACATGATTGGCTTCTAAAATATGCTTATTCAGAAAAACAAGGTAAATTTGTTTTGCCAGTGGGTGCTGTGCACTTGGGCAGGATCAATCCCCCCAAAAAACTAAACACTTAGCGCAACCTCTGGAAAAAAAAACAATGGACAAGTTTGAGTTTCTGACATTTTGAGCAGTTATGTCTCTCTCCCTTCACATATGTGAATTCAAGAGTGGAAAGGGCAGAAGGAACCCAGGTTTATTTTATGTTTTGTGATTCAGTTAGGTGTGTCATGATATCAGTGAAACAACAGAGTGACTGGTACGTACGAATTGTAGGCATCATCTGGACACAAAGAATGTTGTGTATTATGGAGGTCGGCCAGACTCTGAGGGGCAGATTTACAAGAAACTGATGCATCTGTATAGATGCGTCAGTTTCCCTGCGCCTGCGTGAAAAACCCTGGCACCACCATAGATGCACCGTATGTACAATACGGCACACTATGACGCAAGGATTGATAGATGTGTCAGAAATTCTGACGCATCTGTTGGCGGAAAAGTCAAGCATTTGTCGTGTTGCAAGCAATGCGTTTTATGGCCTATTCCCATTACACTGCGTCACTGCTTCAAGCACACTTAAGGTTTTGACGCAGTGGCATCCTAAAAGTCACGCAGTGAAATCTTGTAGATTTTACTGTGTCACTTTTACAGGGCTTTCCTGCGTGGGAACGCCTACCCTGTATTTCCCTAGATGTGTCACGTTGTAAATTTGCTGCATTTTGTACGCCACAGTTGCTTCACAGAAGTGGCGCAACGGTAGCGTAAAAGTGACGCAAGGGGCTTGTAAATCTGCTCCTGAGTGTGTTTCACCTTGGTGAGAAGGAACAAGACACAAGATATATCTTTAACTGAAAGAGGGAACAGCAAAACACAAGTCATGCTTTGATTAGGGCTAGAGTGTGGCAGAAACCCTGGCACATGAATTTAGAATTGGCAGGGTTCAATCAGATATGTTACAGTTTGTACGGTAACATCCTTACACCTTGTGTTTTATTAATTAGAGCTTGGGTTGAACTTCATTGCATATCGCTTGTGATTCTAATAAAAAAATTCAGAATCTTACTGGGGAAAATAGAGTAAGAAAAATATCACAGATTTTCATGAAAATCCAGATTCCTAAAGCATGCTATGGATGTCATTTAAGGTTAGTATTGCATATTTAACTAAGATGAACAAGTAACTCCTAAGATTCAACATTTATTTTAAAATAATTCAGAAAAAAGAGAATGTTTATGAAAAGTTTTGACTTTTTCTTACAACAGCACACATTTTTGAAAACTTTTAGAGCCTTTTAAAAGATATTGTACTAATTGCAAACTTTCAAATAATTATAAATATTACAAACTTTTGCATCATCTGGGAAAATAATATACGCAACTTGCACCCTAAAAGAATCCCAGCTTTTAGTAAAATGCCCAGAAATGTATGATATAGCAACCTTTTATGACAAAAGTTGAAAAAAAATGATGAATTCTTAAACTCAAGCACCCCCATTAGATGTCAAATGTAATTCCAACTGCAAAACAAACAAGGTCAACTTTTTAAAAAGAACTTACATTTAAAAGCTTTTGTACTTAAATATTTAGGCGTCTTATGGAACTTTGTGGTGAAAACATTTAGAAAATAAATATTTTTGCAGATAAATTACAGTAAATAAGAAGCTGCATGAATGCAGTTTTTCATTTAAATCTCACCTTGTCCAATGGGGTGAAAATAGTTAAAATGCACTATTTTAAATTCTTGGTGGACCATCTCACATATATTTAGTGCGTCAGATTACAACACAGCATCACATTGTGAATTGGAAGGAATGCAGTAGTTTTATATTCATTTAGGCTTATTTAGGCTACAGTCTCATGCTGGACTTCCAACTTAAAATGTACAACAAATAAACAAAAAGTGGAACTCTTCAGTCAACTTAAGTAACCTGATTATATAGCAGTGAGGTTCTTTGACCAATATGCTAAGGATCACCTCTGTGTAGTGAACTGGAATTAGTACAAATTTAAATCGCACCTCAGATAATTGAACAGGCTTTTCTTCAGCATCATTCTCTGTTTCGGGAACAGTGGGTACAATCTTAGCCTCTGAAATATAATTCTCCATTTTAGGGTCCTCATGAACAAACTCTGGATTTGCTTGGATGGAAACTCCAGATTGTATGTCCAAATCTCCTAATGTCATTGTTACGATTTTAGCCTTAATCACGTCTCGTAAAGTATCTTTACCAGATTCATCAGAGGAAAGTTTTTGTTCTGTTATTTCTTTCTTCCTGCTGACTGATACCTGAATGTTTCCAAAGTTTAGATTTTGTCAGTCAATTAAATAATACAAGTGTTTAGTGTGTACTACTATTTAGTGGTAGCTTGAACTTTGTAAATTAATGCAATACAAAATTCCAAACAACTACGTTGGTATTAACTGCTTTATCCCCTTTAGTAGTTCTTAAAGCGCCCACTGAAGCTGTGCGAATTGAAATAATAACTATGCTGTCATCTGTGGGGATGAAAGGCATGAACGAAGGTGCGTAAAATGTTATTGGAAGGTGAATTACAGAGCACTGGCTTAACATGTATTCTGATTTTACCACTTAAGAAGCCTTCTGGGTTACGGTGATACTCTGTTTCATTCAATATGAAGTAATGTCAATTAGCATTTCACTGATAGGGCCCTTGAATATGAGCTGTATAACAAGATGTTGAAACTGAAGTATGGGGCGTAAGGAGGACAAACAAACAGATCAGATGCTACTGGAAAATAAAAATAAAATGAAAACTCAACATGGTAAAAATAAAATGGGAACAATATCATAGAAACTGAAATGAACTAACTACCTGCAACAATCTACCTAGGACCTGATTACCACTTTGGCGGTCCTAGTGCAGGGAGCCACCAGCCACCCTGGTCCAGGACTGCCAAAGCCAGATTACGAGTTAAAATTTGGCAGGCGGCTGACCCACGGCGCTGCCTATAAAAGGCTTACAGGACAGAGCCTTAGAAAGGCAGCGCCGTGGCCAGCCACAGTGCGTTCTAGTACGGTATGGCCTGTAAAGGCCATGCCGTCCTGTAACTGAGGGTGCAAAATGACAGAGGGTTACACATGTGGACCCCTGCATTCACCCCCATGCACAGGGGCAAAAGAGGGCACTGTTGGGCCCACTTTCTTTCATCACCACTAGCAGTAACATGGAGGAAGAAACTCCATGACACCGCTGGCAGTGAGGAAAGTCGTAATATGCTTGGCGGTGCCTCAGGGCACCACCAAGTATATTGCAGACCTCAGTTCCCTGGTGTTTGTGGTGGTCTTGTGGCAGTCCGACCTCCACAGTTGTAATACTGTGGGTGGGCCTTGCAGTGCGGCTGTTGTAGGACTGCCACTGCGACTACCGCGGTCTTATGGACCGCTGTAGGCATAATTAGGCCCTTAGTGTTCTGTCCCATGCATGCATAGTCTCTAAATATAAGCCAGTGACATATTTCTGCACACTTCAAAGGCCATATATTAGATGGTAAGGTAGACAGGTGTATCTCAACTCAGCTACTTCAGTGAGTATGCATCACTGCAACTATTGGAATGACATCCCTGAGATTCTGAATAATGAGTTCAGATGATGTGACAAGACATCAGTAATCTTTTCTATTAGATATGGAGGGAGGAAGGGCACCAAGTGTGTTTGCTAGAGACTAAGTAAGGCAGCAGGACACCACTGTCCTTTTTACGGAAGGATTGTGAATTACATTATATTTCCATACACACTATAAGTGTGTCTGGTGTCTAGCAGCTTGATGCTGGAATAAAGTGTTTTAGGATAGCCCTTTTTGGGGGCTGGGATCAGATAGCAACTTTATTCTCAGGATTACTCTGCAAAGCAAACAAAATGTTAAATTGCAGTTGCACAGTGATCTACGCCCACATACATTACACAAGTATAGTACAATTTTATGCATCAAACATCTACTAAAAGGGGCAGGTTTGAGGCTTTCCAAGGTGGTAATGCCTATGTACTGATCAATCCTAAACTTGGGAGTTAGTGGGAATTTACATAAGTTTTGAAGTTACGTTTCCACATGTGACACAGACAGAGCTTTATTTCTGTAAATTGCATGACCGAATCTCTACCTGAAGTGGGAATAAAGAGGAAACACCCAAAGAAATGGCTGGAGTCCAGTTGAAGGGATGTCTGCTAGGGAAAGTGTAATTTCACTGTGGAATCTTTTTTTACTAAAATGGAATTGTGTGTTATATACTCACATGTAACTATACGAACTACACACATGCCTTTACTATTAAAAGAGTTGTCGAAACAAAATGCAATTACTTATTTAATACAACATTGGGTTTAAAATGCCAAATGATGCTCCTTTGCTCTTCGCTCTACCAAGCCAGGATATTTTATTCAACATGGCCCATGTAAGGAAATGAGAATACGATGTCTATGTGTTGAAGTAGCGAAGCAAACACAGTGTCAGGAAAACAAAACTGAAATCAATTAAAAGCATGCTAAATGTCTATTGAACTGAAGAGTACATGGATTGACAGGGCATCTGGGAACTTTGAATTATGGCTGACAATTTCTTAGAAGTTTTTCCTTAGCCTTGAATCATTTCAAAAAATGTTGGCTCACCTTTCTTACTGAATCACCCTTCTTCTTTTTATGACTTTTATGGGAAAGTTCTTTCTTTGGTTTCAACTTGAGATCGATGGTTTCCTTTTCAAAGTCATTCACTTCTTGCTCTGGTAAAGATGTAATTTGCTTAACTGAATCCTCTGAGGTCATTATTTTCTCAGATGTTTCTTCTTTCTTGCTGATAGACACCTATACATTTGACAAATTAAAAATTAGTTAAATAATCATCCAGTACCTTTTTGCATGATACCATACAATGGCAGAATGAAAACAAGGCAAGATGATAAATAGGGTTGGTGAAAAGAACAATATTATTTGAATTTTTAAGAGATTGTCTTTAATTACCCACTACTGTACTAATTGGCTGCGATGAGCGGCATGCCAGGGCTTAGTTACAATGTTTTTAGTGGTAGAACAATGGAGAAGGTACTTAACAGTTAGTGAACCCCATTCTTTTTGCAATACCTCCCATGCATTTCCTTAGGAAGAACGAGTAATGGTGCCTGGCATTGCATAGTGAAAGGCCTGCACTGTTACTGAAATTGCATAAGCTTTAAAACATGATTAGTAAGCAAGTAAAACAAGTTATATAGTATTGGAATGTATAGCACATAGAAAAACAATCAATCTATGTATAAATACAGTAGTTGAGCTTATGGAATCTTCTGCACAATGTATGTAAGTTTCTACAGGAGGCTTACTCATCAAATAAACCCAAGGACATGGCCAGGCAAAGTGTAAAGACCATCCTGTCTTTGCCATGATAGAGGACTTGGTTGTCGCCAACTTCCCAGTTATCCTGTATCACAGGAGGATGGATAGTGGAAGGCGACAGGTATACTTAATACTTTAACAGGTTTGAAGTGAGAACTTCAAGAAGTGGCAGGAAATAGGGATATTTTAAAGTGGGGTTGTGAACAACAAGATGCCTGCTGGGCATGTATGGAGGGGCAGGACTGAGGCAGAGCAAGGCATCAGACCTGTAGCAAATCAGAGAGATGTTTGTTGGCAGCTAGTAGGTATATTTTACATTTTGGAAACAGGAAAGAGTCTAGGGGGGTTTATAAATTGTCAGAAAGAGCAGAAAATACCAGGTATAATTTCTATTACGGTTGATTATACCAAAGTACCACATACGTTTTCAGTGAGAGGACTCTGGTATCAAGGCACCAGTCCAGCATGCATGGTATTTTTTTCCACCCTTGGACCTCCTGTGCTGGAGGGAGCCACACAGCGGAAAAAGATAAATCTTTCTAACACACTGTCCTTCAAACAACACTAAAAACGTTATTTAAGTTTGTGACTACCTAACACTCTTCCATTTATATTTTTTGTAGAATAGTTATTGCACAATTTCAATAACACCCAAATTATTTTCAATCCTAATAAATGGTCGAATATTTATACCATAACTAGTAATGTATTCACCAACAATTTCATACAAAAAGTGTAATTTGACTACCTTATATGACTGAATGAGTATTGTGTTGTCTAGTTCAATTTACATTTGATAAAACTAATAACACTGATTATTTTGAATATATATATATTTTACATTGAGGGATCTATTTGGCTGAGTAAAAGTTGAGTGGTAGCAGGCCATGCTACATGTTTTAAACATTGAGGGGAAGGTAGCAGGATCCAATTGTTTTTTAACACAGGTGAGATAGCAGCCACAATGTGTAGTTCGTCTTTGAAGAACAGCAGTAGTTGTAGGAAAATAAAAATGTATAATTATATTTTTGGGGATTAGGGAGGAAAGGGAGAAAGAAATCACCAATTGTAAGTGGTGATGCCACAAATCATTTTGTATTGTAAAGAATAAAGTTCCCTCTTACAAATCAACCATTAGTATATGGTTTCATTGTAGAGTACAATAATGTCATAGAAGCACTCAAATATATTTACAAACATGTCTTGAATATATTTTAATTATTTGAGGTCCATAATAATGACTTGTATTTTGTTCCATTATGTGGTAATAGTCAAGCATACCATTACCTTTTCTTTAGGAATTTTCTCTGGCTCATCAGACATCTTTTCAGCTGGTTTCAAACTGCTCACTGTAGACACCTTCTTCTTTTTCACAACTTTGCGAGGAAGCCCACTTTTTGGCTTGATTTGCTGATCAAGGCTCCCACTCAAATCTTCCTGTTTACTTGTTTCTAAGTCATTCATAACCATTTCTGCAACTAATGCAGAAGCATCTGTTTTCTCGGAGTGTGAAATCTTCTCTAAAGGTTCTTCTTTCTGAACGGCTGGCACCTGCAGATTTAATAGTTTTTTTTAAAGATTGTGCAAAATCTTTTTTCATTGCAATTCAGTCTTCATTGACAGAGAAAACTAGACAATTCATTTGACACAACGTGGAAAAAGGGTTAGCAAAAGCCTGAAGCATAACTGATTACAGCCTGAAGGCTTGAAACATTCTGACCAGCAGAACTATTGAACTTCCTTCCTCTCAGCATCAGGAACCTTCACAAACATCAGTGAATGAATGTTGCCATAACCTTGAGTTGCTCACAGCGAGTTCTCATCAGTTAGGTGAACCATTGCACACATTAGCCCTCTGCCTCACTGCCAGTTCAATGTCTTATCAGTGGGTATGTATTAGAATACATTTTGCCCTCAGGAGATGCACTACTCACTTGCTCCAACCCTAATTGGAGCTCATCTCTCGCCTCAGCCTTCATTCACATATACACACACATATATACACACCTACACACATCATCCTCGACAATGCATGTACTAACAGCCTTCAGATAGTTAACCAATTGCACACCAGCGGCTGCTCCATTTAAGGGTGAATCCTGCTCACTGCTTTATTATTGAGGGACATCTCTGTCCCTCCTGTATGTCACCTTCCCATACATGAAGCCAACCACTGCTCTAACACACTGCACAACTTCAAATCTTTCCCTGATATCTTGTTAGGACTCTGTCCCTTCTGTCTTCCTTCAACATTTCTCACTTATGTATTTACTACGCTTTACTGTTGCACAATCTGTGATGTGACCACCCCACTGCTCAAAAAATACCCTAAAGAACTCCACCCTGTGCTCCTCATATGGGTCACACCAGGATATACATAAACTTAAACACCGGAATGCTTTGGGTCACACTTTGTGGGCGAATGCTGGAACAAATATTTGATCTTTGTCTCCCTCTTCAAGCCATAGTAACAGCTATCTGAGGTATCATGTTAATACATCTTTCCCTATCAATAGATCTTGGCTGCTTCACAATCCTGATCAAACCACCAACTAACGCAACAACTTCCTACAGGATAGTTTAGTGTCCCTTGAAAGTCTGCATTGGCAGATAAGATATGTTCATCTCCCCAACCTCGCTGAGAGCTGAACGACGATGATTTAAGGCTGCAGGGCAGAGCTCTATTTTGAATGTGCAGATTTTCTGAATGATGGCAAACTATGAACACTGAATTTTGACGTAATGGAATTGTGCTAGGAAACACCAGAGTCTTACCAAACAACAGGTGAGGAGTGAATTGTTACACCTTCTCCTTGAAGTTTAGACACCTTGGTGTGTGGAACATTAGGGCATAAACCATGATGTTAATTGAGTGGAAATGTTGGCGGGTTCCAAGATCTTAGGTATGCCTCACATTGAAACAAGAGGTACAGTCTGCAAACTAGATATGTGCGAATTGGTGGGCCGCTTTGGATGGATAGCAAGTGATAGAAACATTGGACCTGATTCACTAAGGCAAATATACACTTTTATGTAGGCTCATGATTGTTTGCTATTCGCAAAGGTATTTTACTTGTGGTATCATTACGAATGCGGAGTTTCTGAACATCAAAAGATAGAACTGTCCTATCTATTTAAGTGTGGAAACTCCACAGTTGTTAAGAAACTACTAGTAAAATACCTTTGTGAATAGCAAACAAGAATAAACGTACACAAAAGTGTAAGTTTAACTTTGTCAGTCAGGCCCTAAGATTTGAATTCTGTTTCTGGTGGCACTTTACATTTAGGCTAGGAAGGCAGTGAATGGCAGCACAGCAGATACTCTTTAGGCTGGAAAAATGAATGCCAGTGAGAATGTTTCTTTTGTTTCGGAATACATTCATGGGTGGCAGGAAAGATCCTGGCTGAAATTAATGCATTCTGTTTGACTAAGACTGAACTGATGCAGAGCATATGCCAATAGAATATCACACTGCATTCGTTACTACAGGATACTGCAAACCAATGAAAGAGCAAAGAGTTAAAAATAGCTGAAGATATAAAAAACATGGGGCTGGGAGGGGGACTCAGATATGGACGGATGAGGATGAAGGACTCAGAATTGTGAAGTAGAGATTGATAGCATGATGATTTACGAATGGAGTGCAAAAGGATAACGATTTGCAAGGAACAGACACTGATGGGGCAGGGAAAAGAGAAGTGAGTATGTGGAGACAGAAAAGAGGTTAGTAAATAAATAGATATATGATATAGGATATATGAGGGGTAGAGAAGTGGTATATCAGGTATGTTTAAACTTGTCCACATATGTTTTGAATGGAAAGGGTGGATGGAAATGGATGGTACAACAAGGGTTGTTCAGGAGACAATCATTGTATTGCAGCAGAATAAAAGAGTCTACTATCCATATAATAATAAAAAGAAAAATACAGGACTCTATTTGACCTTTCGAAGACATGCACATAAACAGTCACAAAACTCCTCAATTACGTTTCACACCATTATTAAGTACTATTGGTGTACTGTATCACAAAAGAAATACCTGAACAGGTCTACCGGCCATTTTTTCATGAGCATCAATCACTGTTTCAGCAGCTGACACCACTTCCACTACAAAATCCTTCACTTTAGGTTCTTCATGAGAAATTTCAAGTTCTGCTGCTACGGGGATCACAGATCTCTGGTCCACTTCTTCCTGTGTAAGTGTTTCAGTAGTCACCTCGACCATTTTCTGAACTTCTGAAGGAGTGTCATATTTAGCCGATTTCTCTGATGGTAAAATCTCAGATTTTTCCTGTTTCTCGCTAACATGGATCTGCAATGTTTCCAAAGTCACAAAGAGTTATGGGAATACTTTCTATATTCTATGCCAGAAGATAATGGCATATTCAACTTGATAAATTAATGTAAGACAGCGCGTTAAAAGATGTTGACAAACTCATCGCTTTTTTCTTAATTACTGAAAGAACTAATGCTGCAGACAAAAAACGTAGAACCGGGCTGTGAGCCCAAACTCACTCCCACCATTTTTGATAAAGTAGCTCAAAGTTGTCAGGTGCTGAGTGTGCGAAGGGGCCATGACTCTCGCCTATCTTGAGTCATGGATCAGGGCCCCTCTCCACACACAAATCTGCGCTAAATTAGGTGCTCACATGGTGTAAGCAGGCAAGGCCTAGCCTACCAATTTACAGGCAGTTCCATATAGAAGAAAACACGTCAAGAAGAAGGGGTGGGGGTTAAAATAAAGGTATGGTTTCCAATTTTATCTCCCAGATGACATTTTGCTCATCACAACAGCAAAAACCACTGAATGGATTTATCCAAAATACGACACAAATGTAGAACTTATGCATTTACAAAAGTATGCGTTTTATAACTTGGAATAACTATGTTCAGGAGTTTTGAAATATTAGCATTTAAGAAAGGCGCCAGGTGGGCTAAAAAAAATATACATGTTTTATACTATGATTTCTGAAAAGATTTATGTTGATTTGCTGGGAAATGTTTGCCGAGTATGCATGAAACATGTCAGACACTTAGCATACTTTTGGTATTTTAAAACAGGTATCGTTTCTTCGGAGTGGAAGGCAAAAACGAACTGTGTGAGAAATTGCCACAAAATGTGGCAGATATTCAGAAGGATGCATTTTCTATGAGTTTATATTGATCATTTTCTATTGATTAATACCTATGCCACTGTTTGTCGAATGTGCATAAAATGTGGCAGGCAGTAAGCAAGTTGTAGGCAGTACAGATGTTTCAGATATTATGCAAATCCAGTGGAAGGGGTGGTGGTATCAAAGGGAGATCAAACAAATTGCTAACATCTTTGGCACCTGCTATACATCCATAAGACTAACCCATGCAAAACGTCTCCCACATTTCCTGTGAATCTGTTAAAGGATACCTCAGTTAATAGCATTTGAATTGAAGGATTCATGCAGATTTGTCAGAGGATATCAAACTTATTAAGAAAACAAAAATATTTTTTAATATACACTCTCACCTAATCTATCACCAGGGTGTAATACATATTTATGCCATGGCAGCGAAAATAAAGGTGGCACAATAACATGTGTTATTTAGAGCAGCTAAACTAGTAATCCCAAACTCACACATTCATAACTACAATGTAGTGCTACAATTCCAATTTATTACCACAATAAAGCAAACATGCCATTAAAAAAGGAAAAGATTACTTACCATGTAACAATCTGTTCGTAGCTTGTAGTGCTATACATTTGCATGCGCCACACACTCCTGCGCAGGTGTTTGCAAGTTGCAATTTCAAAGACGTTTCAGGTCACTAAGGGCTAGATTTATCAAAGGATTGCATTGTCCTTGTCTCACGCAAATCCTAAATCAGATTCACCAAGCCTTGCAAGGCCACCATGCATGGCCCTGCGTTGCTTGGAGCATCTGGAGTAATGCAAGGCAGCGCAAGTCGTTGAAAGGAAGGTATTACATAGGTGGAGAGTGGGTGTTCGCACAAATGCACCCATGTATTTTGGCGCATTACCACATTTACCAAGACAGGTAAACCTGGAAATCTGTAACAATGCTGTACTGTGTCCTTGTTTTTACACTTTCTAAGTGTTTGGCATTCTGCTTCACACTTAGAAAGAGGAAAATGCCTCAAAGGATTAATTTTGTGCAGGAAAGTGTGTCTTCCTGCACAAAAACAACCCTGCCTGCAACACAGGCACCTTTGCATCCTGGTGCAAGGATCCTGTGTTGGCACTAGGCTGCAATGAGTGCATCAGCATAGAGAGAGAGCGCTGAAATGTGCCATATTTTAATAAATATTTAGTAAATATAATAGTAAATATTTCCATTTCACCCAGAGCAGCAAGTTGTCTAGCTGTGTTGCACTGCATCACTAATGATGGATGTGGCCCCAACTCCTTGTGACGCCACCATCAGTCCACAATGCGCCAGGAACAAAACTCCTCCTCAATTAGTCCTTAAAACGCTCCAGCATACTATCTGCCTTATTGCCAAATAGGCGAGTACCATCAAAGGACATGTCCATAAGAGGACTTTGTACATCCCCAGAAAAACCAGTGGACCGCAACCAGGCGTGACGACGGAGGGCCACTGTTGTGGAAATCGCCCTACCCAGTGAATCCACGGTGTCCAGTCCATACCTGATGGCGAACTTTGCTGCATCTGTCCCCTCAGCAACAACTTGGGAAAGCACTGTCCGAACCTCCTCCGGACACTGAGGCAACACCTGCGCAACCGTGTCCCACACAGCGCGGGAATAGTGGCCCGGCATGCGGTGTTCACCGACCGCAGCCCTTAGCTGGCAGATTATAACAGTTTGCCGAACTGTTCCAGCTTCTTGGATTCCTTATCCGGCGGAGTGGGCGAGAATGCTCTTTGGGAAGTGGAGGCCTGGATGACCAGGCTCTCCGGGGTTGGGTGGACGTACAGAAAAGCAGGGTCACCCGGGGCAGGGCGATGGCGCCCGCCTGCTTTCTTATCCACGGGGGAACCCGTGGCTGGCCTAGACCAGGTGCCCATCAAGACTTTAGTTAGGGCCTCACTGAACGGCTCCAAAGAGCTTGCCGTCGGCTGAAGCACTTCAGTGAGGAGATTAGTCTTGAGGGTCACTCTAGGCAGGTCAAGGGCCTCAGCTGCTCTAAGGAGCACAACTGTGTATGTAGTGCCCTCCTCCATAGCCACAGCAGGAGGAGAAAGAAATCAGGGTCAGAGGAGAGGTCAAGGCCACCGGCATCCTCTAGCTCTTCCATCCATTCCTGTTCCGACCCGCACTGCAGTGCGAGAGGATCCTCAGACCCTCCCAGTCGTCCCCTTCCTCCACTGCCCATGGAACAGGCTGCGGAGGTGGGAGAGGGACAGGGGAATACAAGTTGTCGCCCGGCACCGGGCGGCGCCGGTCCGGCTCCTTGTCCCAATTAGGGTCCCAACTGGGGGCACAATTGTCCGGAAAACCGGTCAAAGGCGGTAGCGGAACGAACAGAACCACTGCGGTGCCGGAGCCGCCAGCGGAGGTCCCTGCGGCACAGGAGCTGCTGGCGGAGGTCCAGGCAGTGGAGCCGGCAGCAAAGGAGGGTCCTCAACTGGGACCGCAGGGCCCGAAGGCGCACCAGCGGGAGCCCGAGGCCTAAGAGGCGGTCCATGGCTGCAAGAAAACTTGCCCCTGGGCAGGAGTCTCTGACAGACTCGGATAAGGTGGGTAGGCTGCGGGACACACAGGCTCCAAAGGAGAAGTGGGGGTGGTACCCCCGGCCCCCTCTTCCGTGTCCGGAGACCGACGGGGGGATGTCAGAGAGTGGAAATGCTTCTTTGACTTCTTCTTATGATGTCTCTTACCCGATTCCGAGTGTGAAGACTTCGACCCCGAGGAGTGATAATGATGGCTCCGCGTCGGGCCCTCGATCGACCCCTGAACCTCGAACGGCGTGGAGACGACTGCCGCGCCTCGAGCAGCTTACGGGACCTCTCCCGTAAGGCCTTCGGAGCCATGGCCAGACAGTCGGAACATGACCGGGAGTCATGGTCGCGCTCCAGACAGTAGAGACAGACGCCATGGGGGTCGGCCATCGACATCGTACGGCGACAGGCCCCGCAGGATTTAAACCCAGGCATCCCTACGTGGCACCAGGGGTCAAAGACTCAAAAAAAAGGAAGACAAAAGTCTCAAAAGTATAGTCTAAAAGTGACTAGGGTGCGTGCTCCAACCGGATCTGCGCTTGCTGGCACGGAAAAAGAAAGAACTGAAGTCAGCGAGCATGGGTGGCACCTAAGTAGTCTCCGTGACGTCATCTCGGCGCCTACGATGCCAGCGAAGGATGCGGAGCCGCACGACGCCACCTTCCAATGTGCAGGGGTACTGCTGATGAAAACTTTCAGGATCCATTCTGATGCCTGGGGATATTCTATGGTAAGGAATCTACCACTAACATGTCTCTTTCAGATGAGGAATTCTGTTCCTGACCTGAGCATCTTGTTAGGTTGGTACCAGTTGAGTTTTTTGGCAATGCAGCTTGGCCCATTTCCATACACAGTCCTATATACTAAACAAAAACCTTGAAGCGGATTTGTTTCCTGATGGGAAGCCAATGAAGAACTCTCAGACTAGGTGCAGGCAGGGACGGTGATGGGAGATTGAACATTTAGAGCAGGTTCAACAAATTACATGACTAGCTTATTCCTAAAATACTGCACATCCAAACAACTTCATTCCCTTACTGCTTTGCTGGTATATGGCCCAAGATCCTGCAGAAAAAACACAGGGATCGAGCCCTCTCGGTCATTATGCCCAGAGTTAGAACAACCTCACACTTGTCTTCTGGGTCGAACCTAACCATCTATTATTCCTCAAGGCACTCAAAACACATATTTTTTTGTAAATGTATAATGCTCTTATTTGATTTGTTTTGCATAGTGCCAGGACATGTTATGGTACTTTCACGCTTTATAAAACATAAACATAATCCCCAAATCACAAGAGTTAGGCCCAGATTTACAAAGAAAATGCATTTTGCTCTCTTGATACAAAGTGACATGAAAGATGACCTGCACGCTCCCCCACCGCTTTCTGCTTTCCGGCTGTTAATGTAGGTAAGGAGAACTTGTCTGTGGCAGGACTGCAAAAGAAACTGGGGGCCTCATCTACAAGAAAATGATGCAGCACAGCAAGCCATTTAGCTGTACTGTGATGCACAGGGATGCGTTGTATTAACAACCTGAAACATCCTTGTGCTTTCCCCTGAACTGGCGCACAATTGGCTGCCATGCGCCAGCGCAACCACCTACGTATCATTTTGCAAGGGTGTCTGCACTGCGGGGATGATTGTTTCTGTGCAGGAAGGGTCACTTTCAGCCTGCATGACTTTTCTTGGCCTTGTAAATATTTATCCCTTTTATGGATAACTCTACGTGAAAGGGGCGTTCCATGAGTGTTGCTGTGGTTGGTCCTAAGTATCATTCATGGAACTTGATGCATTCCCAGATTTACAACATTTTGTAAACCTGGGAATGCATCAGAATCCTACTCCTCCCCAGGGAAAGTGTATGGAGATGCAGTGAGGATATATACTTTTATTTCTCCTTTTTTTTCCTCTTTCCTCATTCTGCCGCACACATAGGAAGAGGAAAATGTCTTTAATGATTATTTTTGTGCATGTAGGTGTCCTTTCTGCACAAAAACAATCATCTCCTCAGCGCAGGCACCCTGGCAAAATGACGCAAGGGTGTCAGCGCTGGCGCACCACTGCTGTTTGTGAGCTGGCACAGGGGAGAAGGACAGGAATGCCCCGTACCTTGTAGAAACAGCGCATTCCTACCCTTTTATTTTGACGCATGGCAGCATAGCAGGAAGGCTTGCTACGCTGGCCTATGTCAAAATATTGTAAATGAGGCCGTCGTTTTTTTTATTGGTAAGTCAATGTGAATGATGTTTGTGTACGAGTGGTAGGGTGCCCATGGCAGTGCAAAATTGATTGACCACAGTACAATCAATGTAATTTATGAATTGGAAGGTGGGGAAGCAACACTCCAAGGACGTCTTCATTCACTGAAAGTGGTTTGCGTTCACTAGGGGGGGAATTACAGAAAGTGCCCATGGGTACAAAGGAAGTTTGTAGGTTGGATCCAAATCACAGAAGCAGCTCCTCACACTTCTGTAGCCCCTTTTGTAACACTGATCACACTAGCCACAAGGGTGCACCTTTGACTACCAGGTGATGTCATCGATATATGCCTTCATTTGCAAGGAGCCATGTCACCATGTAAATGAGTGAAAACCAGTTCCAGGTTACCACATAGGCAAAGTAGGCACCGGCCTATCGGCCCTACTCCTTTAAGGGGCCTCGTGACAGCTGATCAAAATAATATTGATTTGATCTTGCAAGAACATTGCAATCAAGCTTTCTTAAATATTATTTACAAAAGATAGAAAAAAATGAATCAACTCAAAGAAACGAAAACTTTACATTAAAGACTCTATAGAGAAAATACTGTATTAATGTAATGTTCCCATTAACAATTTAAAGTACGTAAACCAGAGACATCAGATTCACATAACCGTTTGTCTCTTAAAAGGTCATCTACTGGCAGTTGTCAGTATGCAACAAAATTCCAGTGCATTGGGTATTAGGAGATACTGTGCGACATTTTGACTGCCTAGGGGCCTCCACAGGGTTTAATCCGGCACTGGTGAAAAGCTTTGCCCCTACAACAGAGCCAAACAGGTTGTCAGGAGGCGCACTCACTGTTTATCCCCTAGGAAGTGCCACACATACAGTACACACACCAATGTCCCCTTTGGAAAGAGGATGCAGGGATCGCAGAGGTCCCCAGGCATTCCTCCGCAGATGGGTAGACATACACACTGAAGCCACATGTGTGTGGGGGGGAGCCCCCTGTCAGCTGGTTACCTGCAATGAAAGATAGTGAAGCAGCTAACGAGCACGAATTGCCCATGTGCTGAGGAGAACACATTATTTTGTCTAATCTGGCACCCTAAACTGATGATGAGGAAGTCTGTTGCAGATTGGAACTATGTGCCGATGGCCAAGTAGTTTAATAGAGCACTAGGGGCAATTTATAGTTAAGCGAGAGGGAGTCAAAACATAAGGTACTGATTTCAACAAGACGTGAGGTTCTTTATATAGAAATTTCAGGGGAAAGATAAGAAACCAAGGCCAGTGTTATGAATAAAGTGCACCTTCCAACCCACTTGAGTTAGTACTTCGAGAGCAGGCTCGGACAGTGCACCATATCACAACAAAAATGCAGTTTTTTAGTGGTGGCATGAATATGCACCTGCATTGGGACCAGCACATTAGTGAAAGGAGGATGAGCTGTTTTTCACTGTGCAGGCAGCAATGTGGACGGTCTTTGAAAGGGAGGCAGAGACTCACTGCACCTGCATTGAGATGGATGCCTGGGCGGAAAGGTGACCCATAGGACCCCATTTACACCATCTGAGAAATTGGGTAGTTGGTTGGGAGGGTGAAAACCTACACAAACAATAGCCACAATCCTCCTCAGGGTGAACCATAAAAAAATCACTAAATTAACCTGTGATTAACTATCTCATACCTTAGCACATAACACATCAGGCTTGACTTAGAGGCATCGTGTAAAGCATTTTATGCAGCACAATAATAGTAATAAATCAAACACAAGAAACATTCAACTCCAAATTAGAATAATGGAGTAAAATGTAATAAATTATTGGACACCAAAACAACAAAAATACAATCAGTAGAACTGGAGATATGCCATTTTAAAGTTTTAAGGTAAGTATAGTACCCTAAAAGCACAATCTGCCACTCGTGGTTATGTGGTTGTGTGTGAACAGGTGAAAGTCACAACTTCAGGCCGAATATGATGGACTGTGGGCCGGATACAGGGACCAGGTTAGTCTCACTGAAAGAGTTACTATGGCAACATCGTACACCAACCTGACCCAAGCGAACTCATCACCAACCTACCCATCACCAACCAAGACAGCCACCTGACCGAATGGACAACCCTAGCCAGGGATGACACAGTGACAATCATGCAAATGATTTACTCCAGGGCCCCAACACATCCATTTCCCCATCACGCTTACAACCTCGGAACACCACCAACCAGCACGGCCCTCACCCCCTCCATCAAGTCCGCCACATTCGCGATGACTGAAAACATGCAGAAGTCAATGCCGTACTCAGGAAACCATCAACCAACGCCAACCAATGGCCTCCTGAAGAAATCATCTGGCGACCCAAACAAACTGAGTGACTTCAAACCCATCTGACCTCTGCTGGAATGAGTTCCGGATCCCCAAGAGGTGCCTCCTAGGTCCTGGAACCTTGGTGTGGCATTTGTTGAGCTCTTCCTTAAAGAAAAGATTAAATCCTGAAGTTGTGGGCTTTTCGGAATCGCAAACAGGCCAGTTTGTGGCAAGATCTTGCCATCCGCACCGACTGCCAGCAAAAAGCTCCAGTGAACCTTACTCTTTACGCTACAGCAACAGCTAGCAGTGACCTGTAACATGAGATCTGCACTTTGTGCTACAGCACTGACAGAGCGCATTGATCGCCAATGCTAAGCTCCAGCAATGTCCAGCAGGATTTTCACGCTACAGTGAAGACTATCCGTGACACATGACCTGCTCTTTGCACTACAGTGATGACCATACATGATGCTCTCCTTGCACCTCACAGCCTCATCCATTGCAAACGGAACTCTTCACGATGGACGTTTGGGTGCAATACTACCTTAAATCTTTGAAATTGCATATTTCTGGTCCCACTGATTAAATTTCTCTCATTTCGGTGTCAAATAGTGTATTAAACTTTACTCTATTTTTCTAAATTGGTTTGGGATTTTTCCTGTGTTGTGTTTTCACTTTATTACTGTTTGCCTACTACATGAATACTAGACACATTGTCAATAAGTTAGGCATGACTGCTTTTGTACCAAGCTCCCAGTAGGTAAAGCTCAGGTTAATATAATGACTGTTTATGGTTGACCCTGACAAGATTTGTGCTTGTTGTTTGAGAAGGGCTCGCACCCTCCTCAAACAAACCAATTTTTCTGAAGGACCAATGGTATGTTGATTTCCATATCGCTAGTTCCAAAAAAAGATGACCTGGATGTGGTAGTGATTAATTGAAGCAATCCATCCATTGCTTTCTTGCTTTCCTCAGTGCAACATTCTAAATACTATGGGTCCACTCAGAACAGGGTCTCATGCTTACGATGGATTTGGACTTAAGATTCGGCCTACTGAGGGTCACAAACAGGCCAAAATTGGTTCATGATTGCTTGTATTTCAGGTCAGAGGGTACCTCACCTGGAAGTTCAGGAGGACTATTTTTATTGGAGCAGGACCTATATTGATTTTCCCTGACCGTGGCTAAAAAACTAATGGTCTGAAATCTGGCCCAGAGTATTTACCAGTGGCTAGGATAAATTCAAGCAATCCATCCAATGCTTTTTTGTTTTCCTCTATAATCAAAAAATGGCTTCCATCAGAGTTCCTTAAACACATTGCAGACCCCAACTTTTTACAATAGTGTTGTAACACAGGCACATGTATTTTAGATTATATTTCAACATACCTGAAAATGCCCACTGAGTGCTTTCTCTTCTGCGTCAGAAACAACTGACATCTCTTCTTTCAGTGAAATATATTTCTCTTTAGATTCCCCATGAGAAATCTCATCTCTTGTTGTAATGGATGGCTCAGGACACTGGTGTAATTCTTCCTCTTTATTAGTTTCAGTAAAAGCCTCAATCATTTCCTGAAGTGGTGAAGGAGTGTCTTGGTCAGCCGGTTCACTTGGCAAAGTAACCTTTCCTTGTGTTTCTTCTTTCTTGCTAACAGTCACCTGCAGAGTTTACCCAAACACAAAAAAATAAAGGAACCATAGGGGGCCTTTCTACATTACAATACAGTGGCAGATTTAACAAATGAATGCAGCACAACATAGCAAGCAAAGGTTTTTTTTAAAAAAATGCATTGGTTGTATCAATTTATGACGATCCCTATTAAGAACCACTGCTCATGGACAACCTAGTCAAGTGTGTGACAGCAATCTAACTACAAAATGTAGCTAAAACATTTTTTTAAATATTTAACTCCAGAAGCTACACGAAGTAAGAACCCACCCATCAGAACTCATCTACCCAATATTACCATCTCTAGTAACCTAAAATCATAAGTCTAACTTCTTTCTCATTCACAAATTTAAGAGACTAATTTGGAGGTGGGTGATAAAAAGACATTTGCCAGAAACTGGTTATAGTTCTGTTTTCTCCACCCTATTCGAGGCCAGGGATGCTGGGTTTTCCAACAGTAAAGCCATTGCTAGCTTTGCAGTGAGAATGAACTTCAGCACTCGCAAACCACTGGTAAAAGTGCTATTAGGAGGCTTGCTCTTCATAGGGTCGACCTTACAGTGCTATGCTCACAAGCTTTTACCCTGTTCTGGACCTTCATGGACACTATGGATATCCTGGACAGGAAAAATACAGAAATGTCCACCACATTCTATGACAAATCGGCAAGAGATATTTTTTTTTCTCCACAGGACAAACTCTGCTTTGATGGTTTGTCTTCAGGAAACAAAAAAGTGTAGACAGGTCTGTCATGCCAACATAACATGACAGAGCTCATATTTGGAATCAAAAGAGGGCCTGTTAGTTCCTGGCTCCCAGACCACATGGGTAGCAGGTATCCTGCTTCCCACAGACCTGCAGCCAGCAACCTGTCACCCACATATAAAGATACCTGTGATGTCAGTTGGGACTTTCCATCAACATTGCTCAATGTCAACCAATCCGCCATGTCATGACTGTATCAAAAGCCGGTTAACTTTTTTTGCTGTCAAGGAACCCCCTTCCCCCCACATGCCCAATTCAAGGTTTTGTTTTTGAAAAACAAAAATCAATGCCCCAAATCTGCTTTGAGTTTTCTCCAAGTGCATCAAGGATATTTCGGATTTTTCCTCCCCAGTGGTGCGTGCCTTTCATGGTGGTTCACCACAAGGAGAAAACAGAGCATCAGCTGCCATGTCCTGAAGAGAGCAGGCCCATTATTCAGCAGTCATAGTGTGACTGAACCTTCGCAAAGAGTATTGCAGCATTTGAGCAAACTAAGGTTTTCTTAGAGAAAAAAACACTTTCACACTTTCAAATGAATGGGAGGTACTGATGGTAGGGCAAATGGGTATTATCCGAAATTTGGAATCCCTGTTCCTGCCCACTTTTAAATGAGACTAAATTTGGACTCAATTACCATTAGAGATTTGTTTAATGTCCATCGTGCCATGAACAAGCCAGAATCCAGCACAGGTGCTGCTAAAATACACATACCAAAGAGTGAAATGAATAAAGCACATGGAAACAAACTGTGAGCAAACTGCTAGTCATAATTGATTATTATAACAGCTCTTGATGTATTTTGACTAGTACATTTTAAATTGTGCTTTAATTAGTTTGATAGGACAACAACTATGTTTTCAATTGGGGAGATCAGTGCCAGATTATGCCAAAGTTATTCAATAGGGTCCTCTCACCATCTTGCATTGTTATTTCCCTTAGTGGTCCAATGCAACAATGACATTTCCAATGACAACCAAAAGATTTTGTGTTGTTGATTATGGTGTAGCTTGCTTTTGTACTGTTAGATTGGTGCAAACAACAATGAAAAATAGCTTCACACCATTCTATTCAATACATTCCCACCTTCAGGTCACTTATGAGTTGGTGATGAGGGGGCAGAACCCCAGGTATATCTTCACATTAAAGAATGGGACTTGAGGACTCCAAGTACAATTTGAATGTTCGAGAGATGTCAATAGGTGTGGCATGATTAAGAATGAGCAGTAAGGGGAATATAAAGCAAATCTTAAATTGAAATGTCACTGTAGTTATATGACCACGTACGTTTAGAATGACGCTGAAGTTCCTAGAGAGGGTCAGCCTGCAACGTGCATTATTATTTTAATAAAGACCTATTTACTAAGATGGGTGTTCCAGGAGGGCAGCGAGATAATGCATGACTATGTTTTAATTTTGAGGCCTTGCATAGCAGGAAACCTGCAAGCTTTACTACTGGGATGATTGGTGCTGGAGAAGAACTTGGGGGAACATTACGATGGCGGGCAGACATCAGTCTGCCCGCCATCGCTGCGGAGCTGGGACTGCCTGCTGGTAAGGGGGCGGCCCCGCTGAGTGTATCAGGATGTGCCCGCCACTATGGCGGGAGCATCCAGGCCCCTGATCATTGCGGATGGTGCTGCTGGCTACAGCACCATTCGCAATGCACAAATGCCACGTAGTCCATTTCCATGCACAACGTGGCAGGCACCACACGATGCCTGCCACCTTGTGCATGGAAATGTAGGGGGGTACCATAGGTACCCCCCCAGTGCACATAGACCCTCCCCCCACACAGAGGGGGCCGCAACATGCCCCAGAAGCCAGCCTCCGCCAGCCTCTCCATGGCGGTGGAACCGCCATAGAAAGGCTGGGTGACGCCGGCATTGTAATCTGGCGGGCGGTGCGTGCTAGGCACCACCGCCATTTCACACATGCTGACCGCTCCACCAGGCAATCGTGATGATTGCTGTGGCGGAAGCATGGAGGGCGGTCTTTGTGACCGCCACGGTCACTAAGCGATTCCCCCGCCATCCTAATGTGGCAGGGGGGAAATGGAAGCCAGGTGGCGGAGGGACCCCCACCGCCGACCCGGCAGTGGCGGTCACTCCGCCATCGTAATGAGCCCCTTGGACATCATGTATGATGTAAAATGATGACAGAGATATAGATGCTAATTTTTTTTTTTTAATGTCATATTTTTTCTATTCACTCTGAAGCATTTTCTGGAATGTTACATGATGTCAGCTCTTTTTCAATAGAAAATGGCACTAAATGAATGTAAGCATTTAGGAAATACCTCTTTATGCAAATCCACAATTTAACCAGCAAGAGATGTGAATTCTTATCATTACTTGCATATTAAGTATTGGCTATTATTCTGTATGTATTATATACACTATGTAGCAATACATATTATAGCATCAGTTATGCATACCTCATATATTGTGCCAGGCCCCTTCTCTTCAGCATCAATGAGAACGGGAGAAACACTTGTCATCACCTTGCTTACTGAAGTAGGCTTCTTTCCAGATTCTTCATGAGAAAAGTTTAATTTTGTGCTGAGGGAGTCACCCTTTTGAATGGTTTCCATTCCAAGCCTAATTATTTCCTGAACTGACGATGAAGCAGTCTCTTTAGCTGATTCCTCTTTGGGTAGAACTTCCTCTGATGTTCCTTCGTCTTTACTGGTAGACACCTGAGATTTTTTTTAAAGTTAGAATTAAGTAATTTGCTTTAAAGTAATGCTTTCCTTTTAAAACTTTTCAACACAGTACTCGAAAAATAAAGTTTGTAACACAAATAGGTTCCTTCCCCTTTTCAGTAAAACAATGAAGTTGAACTGTTATTAGTTTGACAGAGAAATGGACAAAATATTATTGGAGTTGCATATTAAGGAGAATAATAGAGAGAGCAATAGCCTACTTTAAAATGTACCGGAATCTTCTAAATCTAAAAGATGCTGCCTCCTTTCCAGGCATGCTCACAATCAAAACAGGCTAAATCAGTAATTCAACCTAGTACTGTTCAGAAGTCATTGATATTACAATGACCACAGAGAAAGATATGCCTCATTTGCCTCATTTCCTTCATGATGTATTTGTGGAGGTGGGAGCTGGGGTTTTGATTTTCCTGAAAAAATCGGTAATTTTATTTAGAGAAGTGAGAAGCTATCAGGACATTTTT
Organism: Triturus cristatus; assembly: GCF_964204655.1. Taxonomy (NCBI): domain Eukaryota; kingdom Metazoa; phylum Chordata; class Amphibia; order Caudata; family Salamandridae; genus Triturus; species Triturus cristatus. The sequence goes on along the minus strand of NC_140592.1, from coordinate 802,960,088 downwards.
TATGTTTTGAAATGGGGAGTGTTAGGGCACACAATATCGTTCAAAGCGAGCTTTCAGCCGTCAGGATAATTTTTTACCTAAGTTGATTGTAAGGGGACACCTGGTACAGTAAATTTGGATTAGAGTGTAGAGGCTGGATGCACACAAGGTATGGTTTGGATTGGTATCACGGTACACCATTCATGCTTTGGACAGAAAGAAATGGCATACCACCAACAACATTGTTTGGATTTGTGATACATGTTCGGGTTTATCACAAAAAGAGGGACAGGGGCTTGGTAGGTCCAGCATACAGGCCCCATATAGCTATGACAAAAGCAGAGGTATGCAGTTCCTAAGAGGGGCGGGGAAAACGGCGGAAAGGGGATGAGGGGGCTAGGGGATTGTGGACAGTAGATACTAGGGGGGCATTACATAAGGTGCCCCTGGGGCACTTTGGTATTATAGAAGGGGGCACAGACGCTTGTGCTTCCCCTTCTATATTACCGATAGCGCTGGCGCACTTAAAGCGCCGGAGCTATCAACAGTGGGTGTTCCCTCATTTGCATAGGGGCGTGCCCTATGCAAATGAGGGAATTCCTTTGACTCTGCGCCCACGCCATATTGCAGATGGGGGCGCAGAGTCAAAGAAACCCTCAGAAGGCGCACTGTAAGTGCGCCATTTAAAAGGTGGTGCACTATCAGTGCGCCGCCTGAGAGCAGCCCTCTGAAAAGGTGCGCCAGGCGCAAACAATTCCAATACGTAATATGGCCCCAGGTGTTCCTAAAGTGTGGATTTAAAAATAGCGTTAGGACTCCCCAAAAACTTTTTTATACGCTGGGTACCTATGCTATGAGTCAGAACAACCAGCTAAAAAAGTACCCTGGATATCACGGTCGCGGCCAAAATAACCCCCCCCTTCTAGGTGTTCTCCAGAAGGTATACCTCACTTTTCCTTGTTTTTTTCCACGCTTTTACTTTAATACAGGACTACGCCAAGAGTCCAGACTGTAGGGGATGTGACCTTATTACACATACCCATACCGTCCCCTCTAGAGTAGATGAGGATCCCTCGGTCCTGATAAAATGCCAAGATCCAACTGGACTATTTAGAGCATGAAACATGTCGACCAGCCTCACCCCACACATATCACCCTGAGCTTAAGCAGGTACACTTTCCCCTCTTCAGCCATTACTTTTTATTCAGTTGCTTTTACTCATAGCATAGGTACCCAGTGAATAAATCTTTTTTGGGGGAGTTCTATAGCAATTTTTAAATCCACACTTTTTGCTTCCCATCTCTACTCACTACCCATATGCCCCCATACTGCTTTTCAGCTTCACGTCGGCAACCAGAGAAGACCTCCAGCAAACAGCACCCCTGCGGGGGCAGTTGCCAGTTTCAGCGCCGGCCCAACGAGGAGCTGGCCGATGATGAAGCATGACATCCATCCGGGTGTGTGAGGGCTCTTGTTCCTAATTGGAGCTATTTCATCTTTATTCTATTAGGAACACCTGGTATCTACTATCCACAAACCCCTAAATCCACTCCCCTCCCCTCCCTTTCCTTTTCCACACCCCTCCTAGGAACTGCATACCTCTGCTTTGGTCATACATGTTTGGGTGAAATGAATCATCTTAGTTGACATGTTGGCTTTTGCTTAGATTTTCCTTGAGTGACTGAATATAATAATAGCACATCACATCACATTCTCTATTACAGGCCGGACATCAGCACCTGCAGCACCAAAAGATGGGCAGGTAGAATCAAAATAGCAGGAAGAAAAATGGTTTGTGATAGCAGGGGAGATGGCTGGGGAGAAAGAGAAACTGTGATCCAGAGGGTAAGGAAAGCAGAGAAAGAAAGCAGGTTAAGACATTAGGATCGATCTCCAAGCGACAGAGACATGGAAGGCAAGACATCGACTGGGCAAGAAAAAGAGGTAAGCACTGGGCCAGAACATAGATGTGAGAGGGTATATGAGGGAATGAGGAGAGGAACAAAATAATGTGAATGAGGGTGGTAAGGATGGGCAGCAAGGAGTCACACATGACCTGGAAACTGGTGATGAAAGTGAAGTATACACTAGAGTATCCTATTTACAATGGAATAAGAGGTATGTATAGCAGAAGCAAGCAACCAGGAGCAACATGCATTTGAATCAAAACATAGCTTATGTCTCAGCAAGAATCTATAGAACCAGCAGTAAACCAGGCATGTTTAGGATTGAGCCAGTGATGGACATAGGTGTACAGTGAAATGCAGGGTAGAGACGTAGGACATTACATAAATATATTTTGAAATGAGTGGGAAAACAAGTATGTTTAAATTAGAAGGTATAAATTAGTATTCCACCCCAAGCAAAATATAACACGAGTTAGAGTCCTCACACAATGTTTCACAATGATACGTGGTATTTATTCCAATCAATTCTTGAAGTATCTTCACTACTTAACGTAGTATAAAGTCACACAAATCAACTTGATATCACAGATCTTCGTAAGAAGCAGCCTCCTCAAAAATGTAAAGTCACAGTATAATACAACGCAAATTTGGCTATTGCAGATAATTCTTGATGAGAACACAGCTTTCTCAAAAGGCAGCCAACACGTGTTACGTCATGTGCCTTTAAGCACAAAATACTTCTTCAGGGTTTCTAACGATTTGATGCAATGAACCAAAGTTTTAAAGGACTCAAGAATAAATGGGATATTCCCAGAAACCTGTCAAAGTACAGCAATTGTCTTCAACATTGCAGATTTCAAGTATCAGAGCATAGATTTGTAAAGCGAATTGCGAAGTAAGTTCGCTAAAGTTTTGAGGCTAGGCACGTCACGTGTTCATGACCGCTAGTCGTATCACCTCTGTCGAAACTCTGCAAAGTGGCGTTCAACGTGGTGAACCTACTTCGCAATTGGGAACTACCAAGTAATATTGAATATTGTTTTAAGACACTGGAGCACACAGCGCTTTACGAATTAATAGGATTAGGATAGAAGAGAAATAAGCAAAATATAGCATTCCATCATAGCACCTTGACTGCATTCATCAAAAAATCACAGAACAAGTGACTGACCACATATACGTACTTTCTACAAGAACTATTTCTCACATGTTAAGAAATATCACTGTTCTGAAACTTTGATTATTTAGAATATTATTCCAGATTACCTCAAACTTGCCACCAGCTATTTTCTCTTTCCCATCAGTCTCTGTTTCAGAAGCTGGTGGTACCACCTCATTTACTGAAAATTCCTTTTCTTTAGGTTCTTCATGCGAAATCCCTGTTTTCTCTGTGATGCCAGGCTCAGGCCTCTTGTCTAATTTGCCCTGTTTAATTGTTTCAGTATCAACCTCAATTAGTTCCTGAATGGCCGAAGGTGTGTCTTGTTTAGTTGATTCCTCTGACAACAGAACCTTCTCTGGTGTTGCTTCTTTCTTGCTGATAGTAACCTGCTGTTTCCAAAGACACAAAGACTTAGTAAACTAAACATTTTACATTGTTATAACTATTAAATCGTGGCAGAATTAACAAATGACTGCAGCATAGCATGGCAAACAAGGACATTGAATAAAGCATTGCTTTTATTAGTTGATGAAGTTCCCAATGAAAGAGCCATGGTCCTTGACACAACTAGGTTCTAGTCTTTGAAAGCAAGCCACTACCACCTTTTAAAAGAAAACAGTGACAAACATACATAAACAAATTTCTAATATAATTCACTCACCAACATGAAGCATCAACAGCAAAACACCATTTAGTACTTAACCACTAATGACCCTATGTCTAGCAAGTCTTGTAATCTAAACACACACATTATTTCTTTCTCCGTCATAAATCTAAGGACCTAATTTTAGAGGTGGGCAGTAATGAGAAAGCTGCCACAGAATGGTTTCTATTCCATTTGCTCCTCTGTTGTAACCACAGACTCATTTAGCTATTATTTTCTGAGGACAAACATCATTTTGAGAATTTGCCTTTATAAAATATTTTTAAAAACTGCAGACAGATCAAACATGCCACCATGTCTTAATGAATTTGTTTGGATAACAATTATTTCAATTGAAGATATCTCCCGACAGACAGAACAGATTTCATCAGAATTGTGCAATAAAGCACTTCTGCAATTTTGCACTATTATTTACACCAATGGCACAGTGCACAAATAACGTTACATAGAACTAACAAATGCAAGCATTTTCGAGCAGGGCAAAGTGTATTATGTATGAGTAGGTCGGTGCAAAGCAGCCTGACACCAGTTCAATCAATGCAATGTAGCTTCCCAGTAATTTATGAATTGAGGATGAGGCAGCAGAACCCTAGGTGTGTCTTTCAAATAAAGAATCCACTTGAGGGCACCAGGTAGGATTTGAATTTTGGTGAGATGGTTTCAATTTGAATTTGCAAAGGAGGTCAAGTGGAATCAAAGTAGTATACTTTAAAAAGAGATTTCTGCATGGCTACATAACATAAAGCACACTTGGAAAGTGTTTGAGGCCCTAGAGAGGGTCAGTCACCAATGAGCATTAGATATATGTTTCAACTTGTATACTTATGGCATAGCTTGGTGGTTCACGGAGGGTGAGGAGGCAGTACACAGGGATATTTTGAAACTCTGGCCTGGCTCAGCAGGAAACCTGGAAGCTTCAGAACTGGTAGGGTGGTGTTGGAGAAGAACTAGGACATCAGATACTTTGTGAAATGAATATAGGGAGCTGGTATATTATTTTGTCATGTCATATTTTTCCTATCTAACCTGATGTCACAAGTTTTCTCTTTTTTTCATAGAAAATACTGGTAACTGAATGTAAGTGTTTCGGTAAGACCTCATTAGACAAATCCCAATTCAATGGGCAGGGGAGGTAAAGTGCTATCATTTCATATTAAAGAATTGGCTATACTTCTACACACAGCATGTACATTGTAGTAAGGACTATCATCCTTTCAATACACTGGCATTTTATAGCATCCACAGCATCCTTTACATACCTCAGATACTGTGCCAGACACATTCTCTTCAGCATCAATAGCTAGTGTAGAAACAGTTGACATCACCTCACTCACTGAAGTAGGCTTCTTTCCAGATTCTTTGTGAGTAAACTCGAGTTTGGTTTTGACAGTCACTCCCCGTTGAATTGTTTCTACACCTGTCTTGATTATTTCCTGAACTGATGAAGAGGGAGTATCTTTTTCTGAATCCTCTATGGGTAGAATCGTCTCTGCTGCCCCTTCTTCCTCAATGACAGACACCTGAGGTTGCTTCAAAATAAGAATTAGTTAAGTAGTTGTAATGTGACACTTTCCTTTTTAAACTTCACAATACACTACATGACTAATACTGTTGGTAAAAAAATACTCTCATTCCCATTGTTTTGAAAACAAAGAAGTTGAACTCTTATTAGTTTGATACGAAGAGGAAGAGGTGTGGCGCTGCGGCCAGGGCGACTGACTCCGAAATCTGGGGATCACGGTTCAATCCCTGGCGCCGGCGGCAGATTAGCCCAGCACCATGTGACTCTGGGCAACAGCTTGCTTAATCTTCCCCACGGCCCCCAGCACCTAGAGACCCTTACGGGTGATTGTTCGCGCTTTACAAATGTGGATTATTATTATTAGTTTGATTCAGAAATAGAGAACATACTATTAGGAGTTATGTAGAAAGAACATCATGCCACTTCAAAGAGTAATAACCTACTTTAAATGTGGTGGAACCTTCTGAATCTAATATATGCAGTCTGCTTTGAAGGCATGCCTAGACTGGCTTTGAAATGGGAAAGCATGGAGTACTAGAAAATGCAATATACTTCAAATTGTAAGGTCAAAAGAGTGTTCAGACAACAGGATCATTTTCATTTGAATCTGGCGGTGATGGGGTACCAGGTACAGTAAAACTACATTAGAGTGTCGAGGTTAAGAGCAAGCAAAGGTATGTTTTGGAGTTGAGGTATAGTAAACCATTCTTGCTTTGGACAAGATAAATGGTGTACCACAAAGAAAGCTATTTTGTTATGGGATGCAGGCTAGGGTGGCAAAAATGCCTCAATAGGAATGGGCATCTTGTCCCCTGCTCAGATTTGCACAGGTTACTTAATTTGACTGTAAAGAATCACACTATGTTCTCTGACCCACAACTAACATGGGGGACCTGGCAGGGCCTATTGATGGGCAGAGTGAAATTAGAAGGCGGAAACACAGAGATTGGGGGAGGAAGGAGAAACTAAGACTGTGATGCAGATTGGATGGAAGGTAAACAAAATCCAGGGAAAGACATGACCCAGGGGCTCAGAGACATGGAAGGTAGGGGCTATGGATGGGAGTTGGAGTAGCTGGGCAGGAGAAGTAGGAAGGGACAAGGATAGGAACCGAGTGAAGCAAATGGAGAACAATAAGTGACAGAGGCTTGGAAATTGAAGGAGAGAGATCTACAGATGTAAGTGTTGATTTAGCAAGAGCACCTTCAATCAACAGTAAACAAAATGGTTACTTACCATTAGGAGTAGTTTTGCAGCTTGAAGAATTTTCCGCCATATAGTGGTTGGTTCTAGAAAACACCTTTTTTTCTTTCTTGTTTTGGGTGCTGTTGACCACCATTTGGTGCCAGGTACATCCCCTGATTGACGTCAGACGGCGCCCTAGAGGTTGTTGTGCGTGGTAGCCATCTTCGGATTCTTTTTTCTGTTTGTGTTCTAGTTAGAAGTCTTGTTGATGGTTATCTAGATCATTATTGCAAATCTCTTCTCCACCTGTTTGTTTTCCATGCAGGGGATGGTGGGTGGGTCGCATGTGAATCCAGAAAATTCTTCAAGCTGCACAACTACTCCTACTGGTAAGTAACCATTTTGTTTTGCAGCCTGAAACCTTTTCTAGATTCACATACTGTGCATCAGATTACATAGTGGTTTGCCTCTCTTTATGGAGGCTGGGGTGAGAGGAAGACCTTGCGAACAGGTGTTGGAGTACTTTCTGTCCTATTTGTGCTTCCTTATTCATTTGTATGTCCACACAGTAATGCTTTGTGAACGTGTATGGTGATGCCCACGTAGCTGCTGCACATATAGTGTCTATGGGCACATTGGTCATTAATGCCAGGTTTGCACACTTCTTTCTTGTGGAGTGAGCTGTTGGCTGTGTTGTTAATTCCTTGTTAGTCGTGGCATAGCATATTTGGATAACTTGAACTATCCAGCTTGAGATTCTCGCCTTTTTGGCAGGCGATCCTGTGTTGGTGTCTGCGTAGGCCACAAGCAACTGTTTGGATTTTCGCGTTTGTTCTGTTCTTTGTAAGAAGTAAAGTAGTGCCCTCCTTACATCCAGGGTATGGAGGCTTCTTTCGCCCTTAATCTTTGGGTTTTGAAGAAGACTGGGAGAAGGATATTATGGTCTATATGGTATTTGGATACCAACTTTGGCAGGAACTGTTGGTTCCTGCCAAAGTTGGTATTTAAAATTACCTTGTCTTTGTGCATTTTCTTGTATGGTTCCTGTATGGTTAATGCTTGTAACTCGCTTACTCTCCATAAGGATGTTATTGCAATGTGAAAGGCTGTTTTTAAGGTGATGTGCTTGAGTTCTGCCTTATGCATGGGCTCTAATGGTTTTGTCATTAGTAGCGTGAGTACTCTATTTAGACTCCATATGGGTACTGGTGCTGTTCTAGGGGGAGCAATTCTTTTTGATCCTTCTAGGAATTGTTTTATGACAGGCCTTGTGAAAAAGCTTTTGCATGCTTTTCCCCTGGTGTATGCTACGATAGCAGCGAGGTGCACTTCTATGCTTGAGTAGTTGATGTGGCTGTCTGGGAGAGGAGTTAAATAGGTGATCACTGTTTCTTGTGTGGAATTTATGTGGTTATTAGCTGTGCACCAGGAGGTGTATCGCTTCCATTTTGCAGGATAGCATTTTCTTGTAGTTTGCCTTCTTTATTTCCTTTGTTCGTTGAGGCAGGTTAAGGTGGCCAAACTCTACGTATTCAGGTGTCAGGCCGCTAGTTGTAGCGTCATTGGCTCCGGGTGGATGATTTGGCTCTGTTGCATTGTCAATGAGTCCTTGTATGTTTTGATCTTGATCATCCTTCCCCTGGACAGTTCTAACAGGCTTGAATGCCATGTCTGTACTGGCCATTGCGGGGCAATGAGGATTAGGTTTGTTCCTGGTTGATCACTTGAGATACTACCCATTGGCAGATTTCCTGTGCTCGCTTGCTTAGTGGGAATGATTTTGTACATCCCTGTTTGTTGAGATAGAACATTGTTGTGGTGTTGTCTGTTTGGATTAACACAGTTTTCCCCTGAATGTGTTTATGGAACATTTTCAGGGGTAGGAACACCATCTTCATTTCCAAGTGGTTGATGTGTTTTATGGAATCCTGTTTGTTCCATTGACCACGTACCTTCAGCTGTTTGAGGTGTGCTCCCCATAGGCTGAGGGATGTTTCTGTAGTTATTGTCACAGGAGTTGCCATACTGAAAGGTCTGCCTTGTGCTATGCTATTGGATGCCCACCATTGTATTTCTGCTTGCAGCCTGTGCGTAACAACCAATAGATCCTTCCAACTCCCTATGGCTTGGGACCAGTTGTTGGTCAGCCATTCTTGAAATGGGCACGTGTAGACAGGCGTGAGGAATGAGTGGTATGCATGATGCCATCATGCCCATACATTTTATGACCCTCCTCTTGGTCAGAGACTGACCCTTGTGGTAGAGTGATATTTCTGGCTTTATTGACTGTATTCTCTTCTGAGTCAGGTACACCCGCGCGTTTCTTGAGTTTAGTCTTGCAACTAGGAAAGTCTTTTCCCTTTCTAGCTTTGTGGATGACTTCTTGTGGTTTATAGAGAACCCTAGATTTTGCAGCATGTGAATAGCTGTTTGAATGTGTTTGAGGCATCTCTGTCTTGTGTTTGCCCTTATGAGCCAGTCATCCAGGTAGGGGTAAACGTGTATCCCTTCTCTCCTTAGGTGTGCCGCCACTGCGGCTAGGCACTTGGTGTAAACCCTTGGTGCTGACTTGATTCTGAAAGGGAGTACCTTGAATTGAGTGCACACCTCTGTGTAGGAACCGTAGGAATTGTCTGCGTATTTAGTTTATGTGTAAGTAGGCATCCTTAAGGTCTAAGGTCTATTGTTGCCATGTAATCTCCTTTTTGGATTTAGGAGATTATTTCTTGTAGTGTAACCATCTTGAAGTGTTGTGTTAAGATGAACTTGTTTATGAACATTAGGTCCAGGATTGGCCTTAGTGATAGATCCTGTTTGGGAACTAGGAAGTATGGTGAATAGTTTCCTTTGAAAACCTCCTGCTTTGGTACTAATTATATTGCTTATTTTTGTAGTAGTTCCTTTATTTCCAAATTTAACTGTATGAGTTCTTGTTTTTTAAACTTTTTGTTTTTGGTGGGTTTGCAGGTGGTGTCTTTGTTAGTTCTATGCAATACCCGTATTTCACCAGATTTAATATCCAATTGTCTGTTTGAAGAATTGTGATATTCTTCCTCCCACTGGTGTTTGATGTGGGTCCTGTTGTATTTGGGAGTCAATTTGAGCTGTTTCCTCTTCCTCTAGAGGGCTGGCCTCTGCCCCTGCCTCTTCCTCGAAAGGGCTGCTTGGGTTGTTGTTGCCAACCTTCGTATCCTGATTGTTGGCCTGTTTGTTGTCCGTTCCCTGGCCTTGTTGATGTTGCAATATTTGCTATCCTTGGCCAAATGCACCTCTTCCTGTGGGTTTTCTGTTGTGGAACCCACCTCTTTTGAAGGCACCTCTTTGCTGCAGGGCTTCCATTGTGCTGGCTGTTTCATTGTCCTTCTTGATTTGTTGGAAGGATTTGTCTACCTCCATCCCAAATAGTGCGTCTCCTGTGAAGGGCCTGTTGATGATGGAGGTTTGCACCTCCTGTTTGAACCCTGAGATCCTAAGCCAAGCATGTCTTCTTAGGGTGGTGCCTGTGCACATTTGCCTGCTGGCAGTGTCTGCTGCATCTAGTGCAGATTTAAGGCATGCATTTGAGATGTTTCTGCCTTCTTGGACAATAGATGTTCCTCTCTTGTTGTGCTCCTCAAGGAACTTGTTGATGAGCTCCCCTATGTCGTCCCACAGCTGGTGTCCATATCTGTTGAGGAGGGCGTTGGAGTTAGCAATGCACTATTGTGTTGCTGCTTCTTTCTCCATCTTTCTTCTCACCATATCCATTCTCTTGCTTTCCTTTTCTGGTGAGGGTCCAGTGTTATGGAGTGCATTAGCTCTTCTTCTGGCCGTGGTGATGATAATGGAGTCAGGCACAGTGTTGCCCTGAATATATTTAGGGTCCTTGGAGGAGGCCTTGTACTTTTTCTCGACCCTTGGTGTCACCCCCTTGCTTGAGGTTGGTTCCTTCAAGGCTTCCTTGCCCTGGTCTAGGATGTTTGGTAGCATTGACAAGTACTGTGTTCCCTTGTTGACAGGGGACAGTGTTTCCAGCAGGAAACAAGTGTCTCCTTTTTCCTCTTCGAGGGGTACCCCGAAAGTGTCTGCTGCCCTTTTCACCAGTCCAGCTGGTTCTAGAAGGCTATATCATCTGGTGGTAATGCCTTCGACGGATAGCAGCATATCTCCTCTTCGGGACTTTCGGTGTGGTGAGGTCATTCATGTGTCCTTAAAATGTTCAGAGTCCTCCATCTCTTCTGGAGTGTCTCCGTGTTCCTCTGGATCTTCTTCGCGAAGTTCGGGGGTTGAAGGGGATTCGAGGATATCCTCCTATTCTCCTTTGGAGTCTTTCGCTTCTTAGGCATCAACTTTTTCCGGATCGGTAACCGGGACTTTAGGGATCCGGAAGTCTTTAAGTGACACGTTGAACTCCTATTTCTTCTGGTGGAGCGTCGCCATCTCGGCCTCGAGTTGTTTTCTCTTCTTCTGGCCCTTGAGTGTTCTCTTGTCGTCGGACACTGGAGACTTTCTTTTCTTGCTCACGCTTGAGTCCTTCGACAGTGTTGCGCTTCCCTTCGGGGGTTCATGTTCGACCCTTGTTTTCCACGTCTTATGCGACTTTCCCTCTTCGATATCCCTAGGTAGAGTCCCGAGGGGTTGATCAGATTGCGACTGACCTTCCATCGCCTTTTTACTCTGTTTCAGGGCTGCCTTGGGTTGCACCTTTTCTTCGTGGCCCTTCGGTTCTGAAGGATGTGCATGGTGTCTTACCTTATCCGTCTTCTTCCCTGTGTCACTAGCCTTCTTGTGGGCGTGTGGTTTCTTGGAGTCTCTTTCCAGATTTTTGACGTTTGATCCCTCATGCGTTGACTCTGCTGGCATTCCCTGGTCCTCGTCGTCACTGGACATGCCCAGGTCCTTAATGAAAGTCTTCTTCGATATTTGAGACATGGTGGCGTAGTGGGCCTCTCTCTGCTTTCGACGAGTCCTGAGTGTTTTTGGCAGGAATGGCGTGCAGGCCTCACAATCCTTGTCCTTATGGTCCTTCGGTAGGCAGAGGTTGCACACGTCGTGTGGATCGAGTTGTGCGAACTTGTGGTGGCATTCGGGGCAGAACTTGAAAGGGGTATTTTCCATGGCCCCTACCTTGACATTTGTCGGCCTTAGAGGTCTTTCGTGTCAATCCTGGAGTCCTGTTCTTATCTCCGGTTGGGTCGTCGATGTTTGGTGTAGTTCACTGGAACTTTTTTAGGCTTTTTCTCCTTTTTTTCGGGGATATCCTGAAAAACTTCGGAGCTTCCCATCCTACTTCCAGACCCAAAGGTGGAAAAAAGAACCTGAAGATGGCTACCACGCACAACAACCTCCAGGGGGCAGTCTGACATCACACAGGGGACGTACCTGGCACCAAATGGTGGGCGACTGGGCCCAAAACAAGGAAAGGAAAAAAACAAGGACTATTCCAGACCCAACCACTAGATGGCGGAATAATGCACAGCATGTCAATCCAGAAATGGATTGACGCTGCAAAACCAAGCATTTGTTTATTTGAGCAGCAGTAAGCATCAGTACACCAAGCATGGTGAGTGGATGGAGGACAGGAGACCAATTTATTATAAAGTGGTTGGATATCAGGTATGTTTACATTTTTAAGCCTTTTCCAGCTGTATTTTGGATGCGGCACAATGTAACATCCCTTCCCTCATGACTTGCAATATGGTGATTAATTACAGGTGGTGGCATATTTCTGGCATACTATGAATGGCACTATTTTGACACATTTACATTGTATAATCTTTGAAGATTACCTCAAACTTTTCCAAGGCCATTTTCCCCTGTCCGCCAGTTACTTTTCCAAAAACAGCTGACACCATCTCGCTCGCTGAAACATCCTTGTTTTTAGGTTCTTCATGAAAAATTGTAGGTTTTGTTGTGAAAGAAGGCTCAGAGCTCTGTTTGATTTCTCCCTCTATAATTATTTCAGTTTCAGATTCCACCATTTTCAGAACTGGTGAATGTATGTCTTTTTTACATAATTCCTCTGAGGTCAGAATCTCCTCCAATGTTTCATTTTTCTTGCTGTCATAGACCTGCAGAGATACCAAAATCACAAAGTTAGTTACCCATGGAAAGTGGGGCTGGAAGAATTTTCAGAGCAGGGCTGCTGCCATCAGTGTTACATCACCAAGGTCATAGAAATTGTGAAAAATCCAAGCATCACACAAAGAACAAGTGTAGCAAATGAGTCATACGCATTCAACAGAAGAGCAGTAAGGGTGTGGTATATAGTCAGTGGTTATTTTGTAGTGCACTGTCGCAAATTATTAATAAAGCATGATATGATAGCGCTTTTTCATTTACAGACAGTACATTTTCCATTAACATGGCCACTAAATTTTCACAAGCATGCTGTTTAACCGAAAAAACGATATAGTGAACAAACAGCAATGTGTAGAAATTGGGTGGCAGTGACTAATATTTAAAAATCACTAAGTAAAGTGTCTTAATTTGTTTTCAATTGGGGAGATCTGCTGTCAGATTATGCCAAGGTTATTCAATAGGGCCCTCTCATCATCTTTCACTGTTATTTGCCTCTTTGGCCCAGTGCAACAATGACATTTCCAAACAACCAACAGATTTTGCGTTGTTGATTACGGTGAAGCTTGCTTTTGTACTGGTAGATTGGTGTAAACAACAATGCAAAATAGCTTCACACCATTTTAATCAATGCATTCCCACCTTCTGAATTAGTGATGAGGGAGCAGAACTCCAGGTACGTCTTCACATTAAAGAATGGGACTTGTCAATAAGTGTGGCATGAGTATGAATGAGCAGTAAAGAAATTTCACTGCAGTTATATGATACCACAAACATTTAGAATGACGCTGAAGTTCCTAGAGAGGGTCTGCCTGCACCATGCATTAATAATTGAACATAAATACATATTTGCTAATATGGGTGTCCAGGAAGGACGGCGGGATAATGCATGACAAAGTTTTAATTTCGAATCCTTGCATAGCAGGAAACCTGCAAGCTTTACAACTGGTCCAGTAGTGCTGGAGAAGAACCTGGACATCAGGACTGCTGTAAAATTAAAACAGAGAGATAGATGCTAACTTATATTTATCTAATGTCAAGTTTTTTCCATTCACTCTAATGCATTTAATGCAACGTTACATGATGTCAGCTCTTTTTCCATAGAAAATGCCACTAAATGAATGTAATTGTTTAGGAAATACCTCTTTAGGCAAATCCACAATTTAGCATGCAAGAAAGGTGACTTCTTATTAATATATAAACATTAAGTACTGGCTATAATTATGTGGACATTATATACACTATGTAGTAGGTACTACCAATGTTGTAATGTACAAGTTACTTACCTTCGGTAACGATGTATCTGGTTGAGACGATTCTAGCTGCAGATTCCTTAATGTAGAATTATCCCCAGGCGTGAGACTGGATCCAGAAAATGTTTGCCACACCATCTCTGCGCGCCAGGGGGCGGCACCACGCGACTCTGCCCTGACGTTGTCCGCAGGCCCGACGTCAGCAAGGTCACATAAGTCCCACCCAGGCGCGCTGATGTCAGTTTTCTTCTGAGAACTTTTCCGCGCCACAACGTGGAGCCATCTCCAACAAAACTGTGAGAGTATGGGAACAGTGTGCAAAAAGAGCAGTGAAACAGAAAGGAAAGAGGAGAATGGTGAGGAACAGCACCAGCAGGGACAGTGCCAAGCATTGCGTTACTGAAAGTCACGAAAGGGAAAGAGCAGAGCACCCTCTGAGAAGCAACCCTACAAGCGATGGCGACATCCTCCTTGGAGGCAGAAAAACATGTGAAAAATGTTGTGGTAGATGACAGAAAACCTGCAACCCCAAACTATAACAGTGAAGGGTACAAGTCCGGAACAGATGAATAACCACCCCAAGACAACACCAGCAAGGAATGTTGCATCCCTGGTAAAGAGCTAATGCTGAGGCACAGCCAAGAGACCCCAACCCAAAGGACTGCAGAGGAGTAAGAAGGAGAAGATCGTGAGTAGGCCCCACACTGGAATAACCAGGGGGCAGGGATGCAGAAGTACACTTGAACCTGCTGTCTAATTACCAGGAAAGAAGGAGTGGAACAAATAAACAGAACAAAGCATCGTGCCAGGGAGGAAGTGGAAGAGGGCACCCGCAGCAGACAAAGCCACCCGGAGGGAGGCGAGTACAGAAGACCAAGCAGAAGGGTCCTCGCAGAATGGGGAGGAAGGGCGGGCCGTGGAGGAATCTGCGGCTAGAATCATCTCTATCAGAAACATCGTTACCGAAGGTAAGTAACTTGTACATCTGATAGAGACTACTAGCCGCAGATTCCTTAACGTAGAATAGATATCCTAGCCATACCCAGAGGGGAGGAAGGTCTGCGAGAGAACCACGCCAGCCTGGAAGAATACAGGGCCCCAACAGGGGATGAGTCATGGGGGCAGGAAGAAAGGCCCAGCCCTCACCAAGCAGAAGTAAGCAAGAACAAGAAGAAGGGAAGGCCAGGATACCACAAGCCTACACAAAGGACAAAGGGCGTCTGCCAGAAAACCCAGAGGGACAGACGGCACCTAGCGAGTACCAAGGAGAGAAGAGAACCACCTCAAAATCTAAGGAGAAAAGGTGGAACAGAGGCAGAGTCCGCCTCAGGAGAACAAACACAGCGAAGGGGACAGCTGAACGGGTATCAGCGCCGAGGCAGCGGACAAGACAGGAACGGCCCCACAGCCGATAAGCGCATACGTGAGAAGGAAGACACAGTCACACAAAACTCCAGCAAAGCAAGGGACAGGAGCACACGAGGACATGCTGAGGCCCACGGAGTTGGACCATAACTACCAGGCATGCGCAGCAGGCAGCTGGTAAATACTATAAAGTAATGTGCCCAGAACAAGCCAAGCGCAAGACGAAGACAGAGGCAAGGGAACCCCAGGACAAGTTCCAGAGAAGGACCGCTCCAGTGGCACAACCAGGCCCACGAAGAGAAGTGAGACCGGCCAGAAGATAAAGAGGAGAGGAACCCCCCACAAGAAGCAGCTGGGGTGGGGGGGTGGGGTTATGGGGGGCGAAGCGACCCCCCGGAAGCGAGAAATATGTAGTACAGGTCTAAAGCCGGCAACTAAACACAGGCAGGGGACCAGGCCGAACTGGCGGAGAATAAGGTGAAAACACCAAGCCATGACATCGTAGACAGCATGGCAACAGGCGGTCTGTCAATCCAGAGGCTGAGGAGGGAAAGCAAAACGCACAGAAGCAGACCTCCCGCAGGAACAAAGGGCAAAATGTACGACAGGTGAGCCCTGTAGAAGAAGGATGGAAACACCATCGGATACTGAGCAGCACAGAACCTGGAGCAGCGCAAGCTGCGCGAAGGCGAAAGAAAGAAGAGAGAGACCGCACTAAGCGGTATACAGTGATGCCAGGAAACGCGAGGAACCCGAGAAGGGCTCCCCACCCGCCCAGCTTAGGACAGAGCTACACAATAGCCTACAAGTACCCCACCTAGGGTATGACACGTCCCACAATAAAACAGGTGAACACCTCTTAGGGAAACCCGCAGCAGAAGTCAAGAACATAAAAGACCTGTGGATATCACCACAGGCGGCTTACCAATCAGCCAAAAAACACACCTATGGCCCAACCTGAGGATGTATACAGTTGCACTAACAGTCAAAAATCACACCACAAAAGTTGAAGGGCTGTACCAGCAGCCAAAAGAACAGAAGGGCCAACGTGAGGACCCTAAAGGCATTCCAAGCCACACACAGCACACAGACATCCCAACCGAAACATTAGGCCCAAATAGAAAGGTGGGATAAACATCTCCCTCAAGACACCGGAGGACCGACAAGCCGAAGCTTACGGAGGGGGAGGAAGACGGAACCCCTGCAAGAAGTCGTTGAATAGCGGAGTCCGCATGGGTGTTAAATAAAAGCATCCCATCAAAAGGCAGGTCAACAAGACACTCCTGAATATTCTCCGGAAAGACGCTATCCCGCAACCAAGCATGGCGGCAGAGGGCCACAGAACTTGCCATAGCGCAGGCGAGAGAATCAGAGACATCCAAGGCTGAACGGAGAATAAACGCAGCTAACTCCCAACCATCCAGCACATGGCGCCGCAGATCAGCGCAGGCACCGTTGTGGGAGGTGCGAGACAGAAGGGACTCCGCGGAATCCCATAGGTCGGAGGTAGCCCTGGCCAACACACAAAGCGTGCTGAGCGCGCGCACAGCAGCACTAGTGGAAGCGAATAGGTTATACCCCCAGGAGTCCAACCACCGGGCCTCCCGTAATGGAGGGAGCAACACTGAAGGCAAGGAAGGAAAAGCAGTCTGCAGGACAGGGCCCTGGGCAGAGGGGTGGGAAGAAAGGCAGGCTGGATCATGCGGGGCAGGATGGTGGCAGTGGAGGAGTGGCTGAGGTACCGGATCCCCCGTAGCAGGATGCCCCCAGGCCCCCAGGCCCAAAGAAGACAGTTGTGGAGCGAAGTTTCAAATGGAAGCAGCGGCCCCCCCCCCCCCCCACCAGAGCCATGGTGGAGAACCTCCAACAAGTGGTCCATTGGGATCGGGGCGACCGGGTTGCCCATTTGCAAAATGCCTGTGGCCGTGAAGACGGCCCGGACAAAGGCCACACTCGCCTCCGTAGGACATCGTGGGGGAGTGTCAGGTCTCACCAGAGAGAACACTGACGAGGCATAAACAGCAGCAAAACACCACGGACGTTAACTGAACTACAATTCCCATGAATCAATGGGGGGCCACGTAGGTGACGTCATTCCGCACTTGGAAGGAAATAATTTTACCTCTTCCGAGGAAGCAGCAGGTGCCGGTTACTCTTGCCGCTGAGACGCCGGAGTTCGTAGAGGTCTGGTAAGGGTGCATCTAGCACCGCATTACATTTCGTTATTTTTCCTTGTAGTGCTCAGCGGATATGGCAAACTCTTGAGGATTATCGGTACATACTCCTGCCCTGTTGGCTGAACCCAGTTCCGAGTTCTTGCGGGAGCAAACGAGCACCGCTTGTTACAATGTTGAGAACAAGCAGGGAGTTATGTTCCTGATTTAAATGCATGTGGCCGGGTAGGGAGGTGGCTGCCTTTTCCTACTTCTTGGCGTTCTCTCATATTGGCGAGTTATTAACTCATGCAGGGAGAACACGTAGGCATGAGAAAACAAGCAGCGTTCTGAAAGTCATGTTTTCATTGTGAATATTTACGAGCGCACTATTGAGGATCTTCATTTGAAAACCTTGCAAGGAGGATTATTTAAGAGTGCGTTATTATTGCTACTGCCGTGAGAAGTTCCATTCCTATATATTAGGAACTTATGACATGCAACCTATTTAAATATACATGTTATGAGAAGTATCAGATACTGTGGGTATATTCTCCACTCCATAAAACTTGGTTGCCAGTGGAGTAACGTGATGAACCATTCCTGATTTGAAGGATCTTCGTATTTACCACCTTTTGTTTAAGTGCTTATGCTTTGGGCCCTTCTTTTGTGTTATTTCACTACAGGGGAACCTGAACCTAGTCATGTCAGCACTGTACCCCTGTTCAGCCACGCACTGCATATCCTTGGGTAGGTGTTATCACTGGAGCAAAGGGAGGGGTTGGTGATTCAGTGCGTACATACGTTTTGACGTGTTGTTTCATCCGTAGATATATATGGTGCCTTGATAACTGCTATATGCTTTACAGGTACCTAGAAAGAGCCATATGTACCTGTAATTTTTTGCAGTGTATTACCATTTGTGTCTAATTATTTGCATTACCTGGTTGTTATTATTGTTACAGGTCTCCCTCCCCGCTGTCCCCTTCCTTCCCTTCCCCCGCTTGATCATGCCACTGTGTCTGTACTACTAAACCAGACCGTGGTGGTATCAAGAGGTGGACCATAAAGAGCAACATACGATCCTGAGGATTCAAGGCTGCGACAGGGAGAGAGCAACTCTTCCGTGGACGAAGGCTGCAAACTAAGCCGCCCGTCCCCACGCCATGCTGGAGGAAGAAACGGCCCACCCCTGTAGGAGGGAAGACCCATGACAAGTGAGGAGCCTGAGGGGCCTCCGGAGAAGGCTGGCGGGGCAATTGCCTGCAAGGTGATGAAGAGCGGGTCCAGGGACGTGAACTCGGAGACGGCATAGAACTCGCCCTGGATGCTGCCGGGGAAAAGGCAACGATGCAGCGTCCAGTCTCCGGTGAAAAGGAGACAAGGAGACGACAATTCTCTGGAGAGGAAGGGACGATCCGACGTCCGGACGGCGCCGGGGAGTCCGCCATGGACACCGGTGTGTCCTTGATCGGTACCGAAGTGTCCACCAGGGGTGCCGAGTCTGCTTTCCACCACCACATGCCTCACAGGGGAAAGGGGCGGGGTCGGAGCCGAAGCAGCCAATGAACGGTGCCAAAAAGGCACCGGCTCGACCTCTGACGAGGCAGCCGCCTGTGCAGAGGACCGAGAGGGACCCGGCGAGGCGCCCAGGGTCCCGGCCTCCACCCGCAGTGCCGCCAAAGCCGGGGAGGAAAGCCAGAGGACCGAGGGGGACTCGGGGATGAGCTGTGAGTCCCGGCGACCTCCTGCGACACCACAGGGAACCCCGCTGGGTTTTACGGCGAGGAGGGGAAGCCATGGGCCGAAGAGGGTAACCTCATAGGGCCGCACCTCGACGACACCACTCTTCCAACACCTGAAGCCGAACTCGTCGGTGCCGGGGGTGAAGCATGGTGAAGGAGCCGCGGACGTCTCAGGGAGAGGAGGGGGGCCCAAAGAAGCCTGCAGAGCCGCAGTGTAGGTCTTCATTTGGGCCCTTGTCACCCCAATGCCATGAAACGGCAGATAGGGTGGCGACGGACGAGGGAGCACATCCAGAGAGGAACCCGTGCCCTCTGCAGACTGAGGACAGGGCCTTGTGGTAAGCTGTAGGACTAACCGACAGGCGAGCGACGCCCCTGGGGCCTCAGTGAAGGATGACGCTGCAGCCGGAATCGGCAGCTTCTGGACCCGTCTGAAGGTAGGGGACAGACGCTGTGATGAGACCGATCTGGACAAGCGGGCCGAAAGCAATTTCATCTGGCACTCCCGCCAGGACTTCAGCTTGAGATGCTGACAAGCTTCGCAGTCCGTAGAATCACGGTGCTCGCCCAAACACCACATACAAATAGGGTGAGGGTTCGTCGCTGACATCTGACGCGCACAAGAAGCACACGTCTTGAAACCCGAAGGCATCGCACACTGTTCCCAACGCAAAGGTGTTAAAAGAGGCCTGAAAACAGGCCAAGAGAACACACTCCGAATCCGCGTTGCACGCGGAAAAGAAGGAAACTGACATCAATGCGCCGGGGTGGGACTTATGTGACCTCGCTGACGTCACGCCAGCGGACAACATCAAGGCGGAGTTGTGTGGTGCCGCCTTCCGGCGCGCAGAGATGCTGTGGCAAAAAATTTCCGGATCCAGTCTCACGCCTGGGGATAATTCTACGTTAAGGAATCTGCGGCTAGTAGTCTCTATCAGATACACAATATAGCATTATTTATGCATACCTCAAATATTGTGCCAGACACCTTCTCTTTAGCGTAAATTAGACCGGGAGAAATACTTGTCGTCACCTTGCTTACTGAAGTAGGCTTCTTTCCAGTTTCTTCATGAGAAAAGTTGAATTTTGTGCTGAGGGAGTCACCCCTTTGCATCATTTCCTGAACTAATGATGAAGCAGTCTCTTTGTCTGATTTCTCTTTGGGTAGAACCTCCTTTAATGTTCATTCGTCTTTACTGGACGCCTAATATTTTTTTCAAACTTAGAATTAAGTAATTTGTTTTAAAGTAATACTTTCTCTTTTAAACGGTTCAACACATTACCCACAAAATAAAGTTTGTGACAGAAGTAGGTTTATCCCCTTTTTCTGTAAAACTATGAAGTTGAACTCCTATTAGTTTGACAGAGAAATAGACAAAATACTATTGGGGTGCATTTAAGGAAAATATTGTAATCTTAGAAAGTATTACCCTGGTCAGAAAACTTTCAACCTCCATGAGATTCTGTATTTCTTTGCCTGCTTTCTTCTGTTTAATATCATTCATATTGTAAAACTTTTTATAGAAAATATGTTAATTGTATCCTTTTATTCTAATGAGTATTTATTGCTAGTTTTATCTTTAATTGCAGAGCATATTTTACCTCTGCCCTCTACTCCCCCCCTTTTCTTTTCCTTTGTAATCCTTAAAATTGAAAACAGATTTCTGATATGTTTTATGGCATGTTTTTTATCACATATATTTGTTATTCTTAATATTATTACATCCTGCCCTATGTTGTATGATGAACAATAGATTAATAAAGCTTCTTAAACTTAAAAAAAAGTATTAGCCTACATTAAGTTGTAATGGACTCTTCTGCATCTAAAAGATGCTGTTTACTTCCCAAGCATGCTCAGATTCAAAACAGGCTAAATCAGTAATTTAACCTAGGACTGTTCAAAAGTCATTGATATCACAATAAAAGAAAGACCTGCCTCACTTGCCTAATTTCCTTCATGATGTATTTGTGGAGGTGGGAACTGGGGTGTTGATTCTCTTGACAAAACCTGTACTTTTAATTAAAGTGGTGAGAAGCTTTCAGGATATTTTTTATATTATGAAATGGGGAAGTGAGTGGTGTTAGGACACACAATATCCTTCAAAGTGAGTGTTCAGACATCAGGACCATTTTTTTTACTTAGGCTGGTTGTGAGGAGAGACCAAGTATAGTAAATTTAGATGAAAGTGTAGAGGTTGGATGCACACAAGGTTAGGTTTAGATTGGGATCGCTATAAACTATTCATGCTTTGGACAGGAAGCATACCACCAGCAATGTTGTTTTGCATTGTGATACATGTTTGGGTGACATGAATCATCTTAGCTGACATGTTGGTTTTTGCTTAGATTTTTCCTGAGTGACTGAACTTAATAATAGCACATTACGCCACATTCTCTACATCAGGCCTGACATTGAGAAGACTGCATAGCAAAATAGCAGGAAGAAACATTGTTTGGAATTGAAAAAATACATAGATGGTTGGGGTGAAAAATAAACTGTGATCTTGAGGGGAAGGAAACCAGAGATAGAAAGTAGGGTAAGGCATTAGGATCGATCTGCAAGAGACAGAGACATGGAAGGCAAAACACAGACTGGGCAAGAAAAAGAGGTGAGTATTGGGCCAGAACATGGATGGGAGAGAGTATATAAGGGAATGAGGAGGGAAACAAAATCATGTGAATGGGAGTGGCAAAGATGGGGAGCAAGGAGTCACAAATAACTGGTAGTGAAAGTGAAGCACACAATAGAGTATCCTGTTTAGAATGGAATAAGAGGTCAGGTGTGGCAGCAAGGAGCAAAATGTATTCAAATCAAAACACAGCTTCTGTCTCAGCAAGAACCTCTAGAAGCAGTAAACCAGGCATATTTTGGATTGAGCAAGTGCTGGACACAGGTGTAGTGAAATGCAGGGTGGAGACTTAGGACATTACATAAATATATCTTGGAATGGGTGGGAAATCAAGTAAGTTTAAATCAGAAGGTTTTTGTTCTGTGTTTCTTGGATGAAAGGGGTGGGTCAGGGTAAAGGAAGGATAGAAGCAAAATAAGCAAAATATGGCATTCCATCATAGCACTATGACCGCATTCATCAGAATAATCACATAACTAATCACTGACCCCACTTATGTACAGTCAACAAGAACTATTTCTCACATATTAAGAATTATCACTGTAATGAAACTTTGAATTAATAGAATAATATTACAGATTACCTCAAATGTTCCATCAGGTATTTTCTCTTTCCCATCAGTCTCTGTTTCAGAAGCAGGTGGTACCACCTCATTTCCAGAAAATTCCTTCACTTTAGGTTCTTCATGCGAAATCTCTGGTTTTGTTGTGATGTTAGGCTCAGGCCTCTTGTGCAATTTGCCCTTTTTTAATGTTTCACTATCAACCTTAATTATTTCCAGAATGGGGGAAGGTGTGTCTTGTTTAGTTGATTCCTCTGACAACAGAACCTTTTCTGGTGTTGCTTCTTTATTGCTGACAGTAACCTGCTGTTTCCACAGAAACACAAAGACTTAAGAAACATTTCCTTCTACACTATTATAACTAGTATACAGTGGCAGAATGAACAAATGACTGCAGCATAACATGGCAAACAAGGACATTGAGTAAAGCATTGCTTTAATTAGTTTATGAAGTTCTCATTGAAGGAGCCATGGTCCTTGACACAACTAGATTGTAGTCTTTGAAAGCAAGCCAACTACCACCTTTTATAAGAACACAGCAAAAATCATACACAAACAAATTTCTAATATAATTCACTCGCCAACATAAAGCATCAACAGCAAAATACCCTTTAGTACTTGACCCCCAATGCCCCTATGTCTAGCAAGTCTTGTAATCTAAACATACACATTATTTCTTTCTCAGTCATAAATCTAAGGACCTAACTTTAGAGGTGGGCAGTAATGAGAACGCTGCCACAAACTGGTTGCTATTCCATTTGCTCCTCTGTTGTATCCCCAGCCTCATTTAGCTTTTATTTTCTGAGGATAAACCTCATTTTGAGAATTTGCCTTTATAAAATATTAAAGAATTGCATATAGATCCAACATTCCAACATGCCACCATGGAATGGTTAAACACTGAGGGCCTGATTACGAGTTCACGTAATATTTAATGCAACTGATAAACAATGATATCACAAGGTACCTTATTTATCAGGTGCAATTACGAGTCTTTGCGGAATAAGAAGTGGATTTTGGTGTTTAACGCACCAAAATCTGCATGATATAGTAAATACCGTATGCTTTTCCTAAGTTAAATTTTGGTAGGTTTGACCGAAATGTAATAAATGTGAGTTATTCAAAGCATCTGATAATTGTCAGACGCACTGAGTACCTTCCAACCAGTAAACAGGGGTTTACGCAAGACATTGCACTGTCGAGCAGGGCAGAGTCTATTGTGTATGAGTAGGTTGGTGCAAAATAGCCTGACACCAGTTCAATCAATGCAATGGAACTTCTCTGTAATTTATGAGTTGAGGATGAGGCAGAAGAACCCTAGGTATGTCTTTCAAATAAAGAATCGGCTTGAGGGCACCAGCTATGATTTGAATTTTGGTGAGATTGTGTCAATATGAATTTGTAAAGGAGGTCAAGTGGAATCAAAGTAGTATACTTTAAAAAGAGATTTCTGCATGGCTACATAACATTAAGAACACTTGGAAAGTGTTGTAGATCCTAGAGAGGGTCAGTCACCAATGTGCATTAGGTATATGTTTCAACTTGTATACTTATATCATAGCTTGGTGGTTCACGGAGGGTGAGGAGGCAGTACACAGGGATATTTTAAAACTCTAGCCTGGGGCAGCAGGAAACCTGGAAGCTTCAGAACTGGTAGGGTGGGGTTGGAGAAGAACCTGGATATCGGATAATTTGTGAAATGATGATAGGGAGCTGGTATATTATTTTGTCATGTCATATTTTTCCTATCCAACCTGATGTGACAAATTATCTCTTTTTTTCATAGAAATTACCGGTAACTCAATGTAAGTGTTTCAGTAAGACCTCTTTAGGCAAATCACAATTCAATGGGCAGGGGAGGTAAAGTGCTATCATTACATATTAAAGTATGGCTAGACTTGTGTACACAGTATGCATATTGTAGTAAGGACTTCCATTCTTTCAATACACTGGCATTTCATAGCATCCACAGCATCTTTTACATACTTCAAATACTGTGCCAGACACATTTTCTTCAGCGTCAATAGCTAGTGTAGAAACAGTTCATATCATCTCACTCACTGAAGTAGGCTTCTTTCCAGATTCTTTGTGAGAAAAGTTGAGTTTTGTTTTGACAGTAACTCCCCGTTGAATTGTTTCCACTCCTGTCTTGATTATTTTCTGAACTGATGAAGAGGGAGTATCTTTTTCTGATTGCTCTATGGGGAGAATCTTCTCTGCTGCCCCTTCTTCCTCAATGACAGACACCTGAGGTTGCTTCAAAATCAGAATTAGTTAAGTAGTTGTAATGTGGCTCTTTTATTTTTAAACTTCACAATACATTACATGACTAATAATGTTGATAACACAAATACATTCATTCCCTTTCTTCTGAAAACAAGGAAGTTGACTCTTATTAGTTTGATGTAGAAATAGCCAAAATGCTATTAGGAGGTATATAAAAAACGGAAATCATGCCATCTCAAGGAGTAATAACCTGCTTTAAATGTGGTGGAACCTACTGAATCTGATATATGCGGTCTGTTTCCAAGGCATGCCTAGACTCTGAACACATTTGGGGCCAGATGTTCGACCGTTTTTTGCGGTCGCAAATGGGTAATCGGCCCGTTTGTGACCGAAAAAAAGGGTCCTGGATTGTAAAAATGCTATTTTGCGAGTCGGTGATTTGCAAAATAGCATTTGCGACTCATACTATTAGGAAGGGCCGTCCCTTTCTTATAGCGAGTCACAATAGAATGTACCATTGTTTAGTGACACTGTTGGCGGCCGCAAAACACTCGCAGTTTACCACCTACTTCAAGTAGGCGGTAAGCCGCTCACAAACAGGAAGGGGACTCGAGGGGACCCCTTCCCCTTTGTGAATGGATGCAAAAATATGTTTTAAGAGCAGACAGGGCTCCTAGGCACCACTGCCTGCCCTTAAAAAATGAAACGGATATATTGAATTTTCCTTTTTTAAATGCATCCCATTTTCCTGTAAGGAAAACGGGCCGCATTTATTTGTTTTTAAAACTGATTGCTTTGAAAAAGCAGTAACAGACATGGTGGTCTGCTGACCCCAGCAGGCCAACATCCCTGGGAGTGATAGCCATTCCTAATGGGGTCGCATATTGCACTTGCCTCATGAATATTAATGAGGCAAGCAATTTGCGACCCTAATAGGAATCGCTAACAGTATCTGAGACACTGTTGTACATTCCAATTTGGGAGTCGCAAATTGGTAGGGTCGTACATCTGGCCCTTAGTAAAGTAAGCAAGGGCTGTTCAGAGATGACAGGGGTAGGTACGCTTTGAAATGGGAAAGCAAGGAGCACTAGATCAAAAGTGTCCAAACAGCAGGATCATTTTTCAATTGAAGCTGGTGGTGAGGGAATACTAGGTACAGTAAATTTGCATTAGAAGGTAGAGGCTAGGAGCAAGCAAAGGTATGTTTTGGAGTTGAGGTATAGTAAACCATTCTTGCTTTAGACAAGATAAATGGCATACTAAAAGAAAGCTATTTTGTTCTGTGATGCAGGCTAGGGTTGCAAAAATGTCTTGATAGGAATGGGCATCTTGTCCCCTGCTCAGATTTACACAGGTTACCTAATTTGACTGTAAAGAATCACACTATGTTCTGTGACACACAACAGACATGGGGGACATGGCAGGGATTGATGGAAAGAGTGAAATCAGAAGGAGGAAACACAGAGATTGGGGAGGAAGGAGAGACTAAGACTGTGAAGCAGATGAGATGGGAAGGTAAACAGAACCCAGGGAAAGATATAACCCAGGGACTCAGAGACATGGAAGGTAGGGGCACAGATGGGAGAGGGTGCAGTGAGTAGCTGGGCAGAAGATGGACAAGGAAGGGACAAGGAAGGGACAAGGACGAGGATGGTGAAGCAAATGGAGAAGGCATGGATGAATGGGGTGCCACAGGACTGGAAATTGGTAATGAAGGAGAGAGATCTACAGATGTAAGTGCTGACTTAGAAAGCACACCTTCAGTCATCAGTAAATCAAGCCTATGTTTATTTGAGCAGCAGTAAACATCAATACACCAAGCATGCATTCGACTGGTTAGTGGACGGATGACAGGAGACCAATTTATTATAAAGTGGGTTGGATAGCAGGTATGTTTACATTTTGAAGCCTTTTCCAGCTGCAATGTGGACGTGGCACGATGTAACATCCCCTCCCTCATGACTTGCAATATGGTGATTATTTAAAGTTGGCGGTATAGTTCTGCCATACTATGGATGACACTATTTTGACACATTGACATTCTATAATCTTTGAAAATTACCTCAAACTTTTCCTTGGCCATTTCCTCTTGTCCGCCAGTTACTTTTCCAGAAACAGCTGACAATATCTTGTTCTCTGAAACATCTTCGTTTTTAGGTTCTTCGTGAGAAATAGTAGGTTTTGTTGTGATAGAAGGCTCAGAGCTCTGTTTGATTTCTTCCTCTATAATTGTTTCAGTTTCAGATTCCACCATTGTCAGAACTGGTGAATGTATGTCTTTTTTAGATAATTCCTCTGAGGTCAGAATCTCCTCCAAAGTTTCATTTTTCTTGCTGTCACAGACCTGCAGAGATTCCAAAATCACAGAGTTAGTTAACCATGCACAGTGGTGCTGGAATATTTGTCAGAGCAGGGGTGCTGCCATCAGTGTTACATCACCAAGGTCATAGAAACTGTGAAAAATCCAAGCGTCACACAAAGAACAAGTGTAGCAAATGAGTCATACCCATTCAGCAGGAGAGCAGTAAGGGTGTGGCATAAAGCCAGTGGTGTATTTTGTAGTGCACTGTCGCAAATATATTAATACAGCATGGTATGATAGCACATTTTCAGTTACAGACAGCACATTTTCCATTGAAATGGCCGCTAAATTTTCACAGGCATGCAGTTTAACAGGTGAAACGATATAGTGAACAAACAGCAATGAGTAGAAATTGGGTTTCAGCGAGTAATATTTGAAAATCACTAAGTAAAGTGTATTGATCTGCTTTGATCCTATTAAAAATCTTTGCTTCCATCACACTTCAAATTTTCAAAAACAGTGCTTTATTTTTGCTTTCTTAACACCTGATATAAGTTGAAATAGTTATATGATACATTTTCATCGATCCTACTGCCTTTCCTTTCAAACACCTTGTCCTCGAGCAAGATTGCCGTACAGTTCACTTTACAAAATCCTCTTACTTTGCAGTCAGAAAACGAAAAGTAAATACCAATTTCCATGTTAAACGAATAGGCAGCAGTCTGTCAGAAGATATAGCTATGACATTTGACCTTTGGCTTTGAAAGCACAGCACATATAACAAGAAAAAGACAAAGTTTGAAGGCATTTTCATTGCCCATTCACCTTCGAACCCTAGCCAGTGGTGTAGCAAGGGGGTGGGGTGGGGGGGGTGGCTGTCTGCCCCAGGCTGCACGAGTTTTTGTGGCGCCACTCATACCTGCTATCTCGGGCGGCAATGGCAATCAGAAGGACTGCCAGCACCCCACCCTCTTCAAAGTGGCCACGGGGCAGTAAGCGCAGGGACCGCCATGGGAAACCATTGGTCTAGCTACGCCACTGGCCCTAGCATGGTTATATAAGCGAGTGCCTATGCCATATAGTACCTTTCTACATTCTATTCCAATACATAATTGCAGGTTCAACTTAATAAATGAATTTAAGATAACAAAGCAAATGAGGGAGGTGAAAACTTCATTCTTATTCGTTCAAGAAGCTCCCTCTCCTGACCACTGTTCTGTAATAACAGATTCCAGTCTGTGAGACCAACGAAACTATAGTCTTTTAAAGGAAATAGATTAAAACATATAGTTTTGAATGTACTCTTCTAACATATAACTGTTCTATAATTTAATTCAAGTAC
This sequence comes from Triturus cristatus, assembly GCF_964204655.1. Taxonomy (NCBI): domain Eukaryota; kingdom Metazoa; phylum Chordata; class Amphibia; order Caudata; family Salamandridae; genus Triturus; species Triturus cristatus. The sequence continues at coordinate 802,932,034 of NC_140592.1, read as the reverse complement.
TACCAGCAAACTACCCTCAAAGACTCAACCTCACAGTATTTTCAGATAAATTAAACTATCTATAACTATATATAAAAGTAATTATCTGACCAAGTGCCTTGAAAAGACCACAATGTAGTTTATGTGTGCTTTAAAAATATAACAGCCAAACCAACACAGAAGACAAACTATAGTGAGACATGCAGTGGGTTTTGGTTATTAGAAAGGCTCTGGATATGTTTTGAATATAACATGCTGAATAGAGGCTTAATGAATTTGGTAGGACTTCCTATTTTTTTTTCTTAGGGTGGTGATCATATGTCTGGTTCTAGATTGCCTGTTTTGAACCATAGACATGAAAATATGACCCAGCCCCATTGCAATTTTGTACTATTATTTACCCAAGTTGGCTTGCCCAAAAATTGGCATTTGCAATGACTAATAGGTTTAAACAGAATATGTTGGCATGGTAAATTTGTACAAAGGCTGTTTTTATGCTGATAGGTCAGTGCACACAAAACTGCAACATAAGGACCAGAGCATTAGCCTAATCCAATCTCTAGGTAATTTGTAAATTAGAGCATAAGGGAGAAGAATCCCAAGTGCATCTTCAAATACTAAATTGGACTTGAGGACACCAAATGTGAAATAAAGGTTAAAGAGATAGTGTCAAGATGTGGGGTAGGAATCTAAATAGGAAGTGAGGTGTAAACAAGGTAAACTCCTAACAGAAACATCAGGGTGGTTATAAAACAACAGGTATACTGTAAATACTAGCGACAAACCAACAATGTGTTATATTGATATATTTGAAAGAATATTTTTTCTAGATTCAGTTTTCACTGTTGGGGCGTGCACAGGTAGGGTTTGAATTTGTGACTTAGCACGGCAGGACACCTGCTAGCTTTAAAACTTGAAGGCTGGTGCTGAAGAAGCCTGGACGTCAAGCATGGTGTAAATTGTTGAGAGCAAGGGATCAGTAGTGTGCTACCTAGGATTTGTGAGAAGGAATTTGTGAGAGGATTTGTGTGAGAAATATTTTCAAATGGAAGGTGGAAGATGGCAAGATAGCAAGGAAGTCTATCAGAATTCTAGGAGTGTTTTGAGCTGGGGCGAAAGAGTAAAATAAAGACATAGAGTAACTTATTTTTGTCATATAATGTTTTGATATCCAGACAGATCTTTTTCTGTAATTTTACACGTTTTCTTTCATATCAAACTTTCATGTATCTACCCTGATGCTTTTTCCACAACTTTACATGTTTGTTCTCTTTTGCCATGGAAAATATCAGCACCCAGATTTTCTAAGCCTATGCTTTGCCCTTGCATCATGAAAAACGGCATAAGGCAACACAAAGACTTAAGTAATATTTACTAAGCCACACAAAGCCACCTTGTGTGGCTGTGCATGGCTTGAGAATGCCAGAGTAACGCATGGGATTGTAAATCACTGCCTAGCGTTAGTCTGCGTTGGCAAGGTGGTCCATTAGTGAACTGTGTGTGCGGTCCCACACATCCACCCATGGATTTTGGCGCACTCCCAGATATACTAGGGGTAGTAAACCTGGGAATGCGACACAATGCTATGACATTCCAACAGAGGCGTGATGAGGAGAAATATGTTTATTTCTCCTTGTTATTTCCTCTATCTATGTAGAAAGAGGAAAATGCCTCTGATGATTGTTTTTGTGCAGGAAGATGTCCCTTCCTGCACAAAAACAATCCTGCTTGTAACATGGGCACCATTGCACCATGGTGCAAAGGTGCCTTCATTGGTGGTAGGCTGCTGCACACAGTGTGCCAACACAGAGAGAGAGACGGGATGTACCATATCTTAGTAAATATGGCCCATTACTGCTCTCTCTATTTGACGGAGTGTAGCAAGTTGTCTCGCTGCATTGCTTCAACGTTAGTAAATTTGACACCAACTGTTGAAGGTATTTGAGAATGATAGCTTCAGCCAAAACACAATTATCTGTTCAAAATGGAAGTGAAAGATGCATTCCTATCAGCAATTATGAAATTGTTGGATGTAATTGTGCACACTATATGTCATGCACTGAGGAGGAGCATTTTAAACACAACAATACTTTCTAGCATTCTTTTATCATACCTCTAATATTTTGCCAGGCACTTTCTCTTCAGTGGCAGTGACTACAGGAAAAACAGTTGACACAACCTTGCTCGCTGACAGATCCCTCTTTCCAGATTCGTCAAGAGAAGCGTCGATTTTTGTTTTGAAGGAGACTCCCCATTGAATTGTTTCCATTCCAGCCTTAATCATGTCCTGAACTGAGGATAAAGCTGCATCTTTAGCTGTTTCCTCGGTGGGTAGGATTTTCTCCACCATGTCTTCTCCCTTGCTGACAGACACCTGTAATTTTTCAAAATTCACAATTTGCGTTTTTAAAGAAATATTTGCCTTCTAAACTATTATAGAAATGAATGGCAGACATCCTAGCTTCTAAGGTTGGTAAACAGAATAAATATATATATATATTCTTTTTTACTCCACATCATGAAGCTAAACTCTTGTCATATACATACATACATTATCTACTGGCGGTCGCCAGTAGATAGTTATAGTTAGGACTGTGTTTCCATAGGAAATCCGCAACATTCTATTTGGAATAACTTTGGCGCCGGTTGACGAATCCTCGCAAAATTTTCAAAATAGGTGGGGCGCTCCGCTCCGCTCCTATCCTGAAAGTCTCGGGGGGATTCGTCAAGCGGGGGCTGAGAAAAAAGGGGGGTCCCAAAACGCGTTTTCCCCATGCAATTTTCCACAGGGACCTTTAGTCCAAGGTACAGCCCGAACGGCTGAACAGAATTACTTGAAATTTGGCAGAGAGGTAGTCCTCAGGTCAGGGATGTGCCTTTTGCAGGTCTGGTGTCAATCTATTCAGTAGTTCCTGAGAAAATCAAAAGTAAAATCATATATATATGTGGGCGGAGCCTAACCACACATCTCATCCTGAGATCTGATTGGCTGTCAGCACTTCATCCAAGAAGTGTTGGCAGCCATCTTGGGACCAATATACATGATAGCACCTCATTAAAAAGCATTGCAGTTAATAGAAGGTTTTAAGACTTTAGTTACATTATAAATCATTTGTTGATGGTACCATACTCATTTTAGGAATTGTGGTATGTTCTAAGGTGATTTCACCATGTGAAAAAGCCTTCTGCTGGGATATCATGATTGAGAGAAAAATATTTTCTCATGCTTTTCCCACAGAGGTTTGGAAGGTGATCTATAAGCTAAACTGAAAGCTTATTTTCTGTAAATTCACATTATCTTTCTCAGTCATGTGAGAATGAAGTCTGACATTCTCAGTAAAACATGTACATCCAACAAGGGCAGAGACTGTCAGTTGATTCCTTTGTGTTCTACTGCAGCTTCCCAGAGTGTTCCAAAGAACAACTACAGCGCTAACAGTCCTACTTATGATAAACGTATGGCACACCTGAAGCCATCTTGCTTGGATTAAAGTGGTAACTCTTAAAACATTTAATTTAAAAAGGAATAAAATGAGGAGGTTCATTTTTCCATAAAAAGTATGATTAGTGCTGCAGAAAGAAAAATTAGGGCACATTTTGAGTGACTTCTCAAATCCTCATCTATTTCATTAAAAAATTCTGACATGCAGACTGAAACATGCACTTTCAATACCAGCAGCAGTTTTCCCTGGTGAGCAGTAGCTTTACTACAGTGATCTAATGAGCAAAAAGAGTGCTAACATTCTGAATTTATGGCAAATGTGTGACACATCTGAATGCCTTTGGAATCAAAGTAAAAAACTGAAAGTATTTCCTACTGAGGAGACTGCAGTAAATGAGGAAATTAGGAAACTTCATAACAAATAAGTCTACCAAGATGGCCACCAGAGACAAAAGAGCCCAAATGTAGCCCAAATATCACCCAGATGTAGCCCAAGTATAGCCCAATGACAGAATGTCCCAGAGTGTTGTTACAAACAACTAGAGCGCTTACTGTCTTCATTATGACAAAAGTATGGCACACCGGAAGCCACCTTGATTGGAATAAACTGGTAACACTTAAAACATTTAATTTAAAAAGGAACACAATGAGGGGGTTCATTTTGCCATAGAAATTATGATTAGTGCTGAAGAAAGAAAAATTAGGGCACATTTTGAGTGACTTTTCAAATCCTCTTCTATTTCATTAAAAAATTCTGATAGGCAGACTGAAACATGCACATTTAATACCAGCAGCAGACTTCCATGGTGAGCAGTAGCTTTTACAGTGATCTAATGAGCAACTAGAGTGCTAAAACATTCAGAATGTATGGCAAATGTGTGAAATATCTGAATACCTTCTTGATGGAATCAAAGTAAAAAACTGAAAGCATTTTCTACTGAGGAGACTGCAGTAAATGAGGAAATTAGGAAACTTCATAACAAATAAATCTCCCAAGATGGCCACCGGAGACAAAAGAGCCCAAACGCCACAGAAATATCACCCAGATGTAGCCCACATGTAGCCCAATGACAGAAGTGTGCAAAACACTTATTTTTTGTGTATTTGCAGTTTTATATAGTGCAGACTTATCAGGTATTGGAGTGCTTTACATGATCATTGGTTACATCACACAAGATCAAATTCATTTTTGTTGTAGACATGGGGAGATTAAGTGTTTTGACCAGAATCACAGAATGTTGAGCTGAAGCAGAAACTCCAACCTGGTTCCCCAGTTGCAAAGTCTGCAGCTCTGGAAGTAACACCACATCCTCTCCCCTAAGTGCAACATTTAATCAAGTGGTCAACTGGATAAAAAAACATAAAGATTACAAATAATTTAAAAGTTCTTTGTCGCTATTTGAAAACTCAGAAAATATGTCCTCATTTTAGTTTTTTAGAGCACTAACCATAATTTTGATGCAAATAAGACCGTCTCATATATGTAATTTCTAAAGGAAATGCTCTAGGTATTACAGTTTTGATTACATCAAGATGACGTCAGGCGTTCCACACTTTTGTAATAAATATAGAATGTTAGCAATCTAGTTGTTCATTGAGATACTGTTGATAGGTAGAGGCCAGGGGCACGGACTCTGAAAATTGAAGGCAGGTAGGAGAGTGCAGAGGGCAGACAGGAAGGGTAGTGGCAGCACAACAGACTATGGAGGGCAGTGGAAAGGGGGGCAGGGGCAACAAACCAACAATACAGGACTGGCAAAAGAGGCTGTGGCAATATAATAGACCATTGTGGGCAGAAGGAAGAGGCAGTGGCATGAGTGATGTCATGAGTGATGTCACTGACCATGTCATGAGTGATGTAATATGTGACGTCATCAGCAGTGCATTGCGGGCGCGCGAGTTATAGTTAGCTGAACTAACTATAACGGGGGAATTTCAATGGTTTTGTACGAGTGAAAAATCCAGCTAACTATAACGCCCCTGAAACCTATGGTGTTATATATATATATATATATATATATGTAAAATACTACTGGAAGATCATGTTATGGAAAGGAAAGTCCGTTCCCAGGGGAATGATCTAATTTCAAATTATGAGGCACCTTCCTCTTGCATAAAGTGTTCTTTGCTACCCAGGAATGGTCAATTTCCATAAACATTCTGTAACTTAATGCAAGATTGTTCAGCATCCATCCCAGCACTGCGGAGGAAGATATGCCAGTTTTACCTCCCGCAGTTCTGTGGAGATGTGAGGATATGAGTCTTAGGGTTTGAATTTTCTTAGCAAAAGTTGAATTTTAAGTTATGAAGACACATTGGGGCATACTGTAAGTTTTGAATTGAAAAGAGAATGATGTTAGGTTATCCAAAATGCTTCAAATTGAATGGTTTAAAGGTGTTTAAATATCTGGGTCATTTGAAACCGGTTAGCCAAAGACATCCTGGTTGAGCTTGATACTTTAAGTTTGGGTAAGATTTGACCCGATGTACCAGAACTGACAGTGGTAAATCATGCTTCCTTCTCTGCCGCAGGACTAAAATGGGGATCGCTGCAGGACACAGAGAAGAGATCACATTAACAGGATGAAATGCAAAGAGGGGGCTGACAGGGACACAGGCATGGAGGAGAGGCAAGATACTTGAGAATACAATGTGGATGGGATGGTGTGGGAGAGGGCAGGCAGGAAAAGATATGGAGATGGAAACAAGGGTGTCAGAACACAGAGGGGAAAGAGAAGAGTGGAAAACAAGGCATAAGTTGGAAGAGGTTAGTTAAATGACGAGAGCACATCAGGTTCACATAAATGAGAGAAGAATGGATGGGAGGAGAGAGTGACACAGGGACTGGAAACAGGTAGCAAGATGAAGGATCAGAGGGGCAGATGCAAGTGTTGACTCTCCAAGTCCACCTCCAATCAGCAGTAAGCCAGACCTATTTTAAATTGAGGCCTTGATAGATAGCAGGACCTCAGGCATGTAGTCCAATGGAGCGCAAGGGCATAGGATAGGACTGTGATTCATTTTGAATTGAATGGGATATCAAGAATCCTAAACTCTCTGGGATTTTATATGAGAGTGGGTATGGTTAAGGATACTGGATACATTTTGGACAGTGGAGGAAAAAATAGTTAACACCGGCACCAAATCGAAATATGGCATTGCATCAGAGTTCACCAACCTTTTAAAGGCACTCAACAAAATAATCGTAATATCATTACCCTGAATATGTATAGCTGTGGAGGGACACTTTATCTTGCATAAGAAAGAGGACCACTATTTTAACCCACTGGCATTTTAGATTACTTTTCAACGTTACCTCAAATGTTGCACTGGGCATTTTCTCTCGCACGTCACTTGCTGTTTCAAAACCAGCTGGAGCCACCTTGGTCTCTGAAACATCCTTTTTGTTAGGTTCTTCATGGGAAATCTCTGGTCTTGCTTGGATGAAAGGCTCGGGTGCCTGGTCAAACTTTCTGTGTCTAATAGTTTCAGTGTCAGCCTCATTCATGTCCTGAACGTCTGAAGGCGAGTGGTGTTCAGACTCCTCTGAAGGTAGACTCCTCTTTGATATTTCCTCTTTCTTGCTGACAGACACCTGTAGCATGTAAAATGTCACAGAGGTAATGCAGGATATATTGGCATTACTCCATCTATATACTAAATAATGGCAGATTCCACTTAATAAATGAAAGCAGCACAACCTTGAAAATAAAGGAGGCATAAAGCATATCTTTACTTTATTTCATATTTAGTCATTCTTTTCATACATATAGGTACATTTATTATGGAACGGAATGGAGTAGGAATAGAAGTGTGGCTTAGTATCTCAGAAACAGAGTACTCTGCAGGCCCAGTAGTTAATGGAAGTGGGAGGACTAATGTGCTTCATATTCAATAGGTTCAGTTCAAGACCCTACTTCAGTGACACCTTTCAGAGTTGGATTGTTATTGAAGTAGGATGTGAGTGATTGGATCAGTGCAATTGTGAGAAAGGAGTTTGTAGTGTTAGCTGTGGCATATGTATCCTTCCCAGAGCAACAGTTTGTTGCTGGTTTTCTTAGACATGTCCAATTAAATGTCATCTGTTGTTTGAGTTTAGTTTCAGACCTCAGTGGCCATAGTGGCTAGGTAAGAAAGTAGATACCAATTCCTCTACCGTGTATTTAGCTTTCCAAGCATGAGTTACAACCAACCAAGAAACAGATTACTTTTAGTAAGTAGGTGTTCCAACATCTTACGAGGCAGCTATGCCTTTCTCACATCAGTGCCTCTCTCACAGAAAGTAGATTTAGATCTGGAGTTAGATTTTTTTATTTTGATTTGGGTGGGATTGGAGTGTGCTATGCATTTATATTAACCAATAAGAACATAGATTAGCAAATATGGGCGTGAGCAGGAGTGGGAAAGAAGACACTTCTGGCTTCTCAGCAAATGCTCCCATTGGATTCAGGTAAATGCAGTTAATCATATTTTCAGTATCCCACAAGTACTGTAGTTGGTAGTGCCAGAGCTGGCATGGCATTTCTGTGCATTACTGGGCAAGTTTTTCTAAGTGATTGCCCATTTTAATCAGGAAGTACCAGATCTATTTATTGTGCAACAGCCTATTCATGCCAGGAGGAGCTTTAACAATGCAGAGGGGTATGTAACACACTGCTGGCCCCTCAGCAAACATTTACCATTACATTGTGATAAATGAAGTTCATCATATCTTCAGTAATGCATGAGCAAGTGTTCACCATCAGTTGGAGTAGCCAATGCTGGTATTTCTGCTCATTCCTTGAAACTTGTTTCTGGGTCATTGTCCTATTTCAGCAGGAAGAAGTAGGTCTCTTTAGCTTAGGGTGACAGATGGCTCCATGTTATTCCACTTTTTCATTCCTTGACTTTGCTTTACATTTCATTGTTATCAGGTGTTAGCCCAATAGGCTCAATTACAATGAACCAAGAATACACCCTTCGGGTGATTGCACTTTTTCAGGAGGAAGTAGCAGGCGCTTGAAATGCTGCTTGTATTTCATCAGATTAGTATCACTCTAGTTCAGTCCCACTCATATATTTTTCTGTAACTCACAAGTAAGGAAGTGTTCAGCATCTGTTCTTGCAGCCAGTACTGGGTTTCTGTGTTTTACTGGGCATGTATTTCTGGATGATTGCAGTTTTTATGAGGAAGTAGCATGTCTTTTCATAGGTGCTTCAAATTCTGATTGTATTTCATCAAGTTAGTACCATTCCAGTGCATGCACGTGCACCCCAAGGTTCATCCACCTAATGGTTCTTGGAGGAGCTTTAGCAGTGCAGTGAGGGAGTGAGCACACTGCTGTCATCCCAACAAAAGTCCCTCACTGGGTTCTGGTAAATGCAGTTCATCATATTTTCATTAACTAACAGATATGGAAGTGATCACAGCTAGTGCAGCCATTGCTGGTATGTCTGCGCTTTACTGTACACAGAGTTTCCCAGAGCTCCATACTGTCTGCTGTCATCTTCACCATATACATGGAGCCCCTTGGGGTTCCAATCACAGATATCAGCATCAAGATTCAGCAACACAGCAACAAGATACAACTCTATCTTAAAGTCCCCTCTGCTCCAGACACCCAATGCCTCAAACACTGCATGAACCCATCAGACTTGAATGTCCGGTGCCTCTCTGAAACTCTACACAACTAAGACAGAATCCCCAGTATTAGACAAGAAGGGGTATCCAACCTGATCAAGAAATAGTACAAACTTGGCTCAATGACATTAAGATTGATGGGTTTGAATCCTCATTTTACTGAATACCAAGTCACATAGATTCACCTTGGACATCAACCTCCTCCTGAAGGTACATTTAGCAAAAGAAACAAAGAAAGTCTGGTTCCAGCTTTCTCTCCCAAAAACAGGGAAATGTGTTTTTTCAGGAAAGTGAATTCAGAACTGCTGTATAGGCCACTCTCAGCTGGATGATGGTAACACCCTTCTCCATTTCCTCCCAAAGTCCACAATGGCACCCCTTATGGGCATTCCACATGCCTCAGCACATCCCATTGTGGGTCAGAAGAAATGTTATCACATCACCTCCATCCTATTTGAGCTCCATTGGATCCCCTTGTCAGGTCACAACATATCCAAAACTAGCTGCTTCATTAAGACCAGCACCTCTGCCTATCTTTCTGACAAAGGTCACCCTCATTGGTGGCTCTCAGGACACCCACAGCCAGACCACCATCAGATTGGAGACTACAAATTGTGAAAAAGAAATCAAACAGCAGGTCTTTTCCTTTTCTGCACCTAGGATCTGCGACAATATCTCTGTAGTCATATGGACTGCTCACACGCAGCTCCAATTTAAATATATGAGGTGAAGACATGCCACGTTATACAACACCACATTACAATGCAGTAACAATCCAATAAACAGCTAAATCTTCCATCTCTTCTTCATTTCATGCTTGCATATCACCCTGTCCAGTGCTCCTCTCTCTTTTTGGCTAGGTGTGCATTATCCAAATAGAGCATAGATGCATTCACAGGTCAGAGGCTTCAAAGGAAGGGTCTTCAGCATAGGGAGCATAGCATGCATCTTAACCTAGCACATTACTTTTTCCGACACCTGAGATGCAGTAAAAGTAGATAATTTCCTTATACTCACTATTAACCTTTGGAACCAAAGCTACAATCCTATTTTATGGTCTTTCCCCTGACAGTGGTTTTACAATCAAAATCATAATTAGTAATCATAATGGCAGACATTCAGGGAAGTTGAATAGTGGTGAAATGAGGTAGATGCGTCACAAAGGGACATTTATAAACAGCACATACAACAAGGGCAACTTCAAGTCATCAGCTTTGCCACTCAACGTCCAACTGCTCACTCCCACAGCTGACCCACTCTCTGAAAACTCATGCATTTTCATGCTTGCTAAATTGAATTCAAGGAGGGACGCTGAGATCTGTGCCCTTCTAGGGAAATCGCTATTCTACAGTTGGTGGTTTCCCCAGGGAGGACACATACCTTAGTGTACATCCCGCTGTTAAATTTCACAAGCAGCTCTGCAACACCTATGGTGCCTAACATTTTGAAGTTATATATTTCCTCATTTGTGTGGCTGGTTCTCAATTTCTTTCTTAAACATTAAACATTCAATGTTACTTATCCTGTATACAGTCTTCAAATGTATCAGACAATTGTAATATTCACCAGAAATTAATGTTACTGGTGAACCTTTTTTGTGATGACCTGTTGTCTTGTAATAACTGACTTCAGGGTGACTTCAAGTACCCAGCAGTCTGTATTATTTTATGTAATATTGTTTCCGAACAAAATTTTGTTTATTACAATACTTATGGCCCACATTTCTTTGAGGCTATCGGGAGGTCTCTGTTGCTTAAACCGTAGATCGATCTATCTATCTATCTATCTATCTATCTATCTATCTATCTATCTATCTATCTATCTATCTATCTATCTATCTATCTATCTATCTATCTATCTATCGATCGATGTATCATCAGACTCCTTCAGGAACAACATCAAAAATGGTAGTCTTTGGGTTGGATGAACCTCCTGCATTTGTATCCTCTTGTCTCTGTCAAGATTGTACATTCTTAAATGTATACCTAAGTAGTGAGTTATTTTTCTAAACCTTTCTCATCGAGACTCATCTGAGGTCCACTGATCGTTTTTTCTGAACTGTATAGTGGCAGAACAGCTGCTTTAACAGCTGTAATATTTGGAATTAGTACTGAGCATGTCAAATTCTTTGTATTTTTTACTTCATGCCTGCGGCCTAATATTACTTTATACCTTACCACATTTTTACTTTATATATCTGGACTACCATTCTTTAATGACTTCGGCTGTGTTGTGTGTTAAGCTTGACACCATCATTCTTGTAGGGGAGACTCTGTGATTTTAGAAGTTTTTGTTCTCAATGTATATGTGACTACAGACACCTGCTTTTGGTAAGAGATTCACCAATAAATAAGTCCCTAAACAGTTATTTATTAGGACCACAAGATTGGTAAGGTATCATATTATGGTTTGTGGGCAAAATAAAACACAGCCATTTAATCACAGAATCTTTCTGTACATTTCATAGTAGTCAGAGAGCCAATAAGCTCTGTGGAGGTCTGAATGTCTATGAATGCTTAATGTTCACTAATCTTGAATCATACCTTCAGTATATCCATTGGTGATTCCACTTGAGCATTATCTGGTGTTTTAAGGACAGCTGTCGGCTCCTCTCTCATTGGAATTTCCTCTTCCAGAAGCCTCTCTCCGTGGGAATATTTCTTGATTAGCCTTATAGATACTGCAGAAGTGCTATCGCTTTCTGGTATCACGTGTTCTTGGCCTATTTCTGCAACTCTCTTTTTGATCTCTATTTCATCTTCAGTGCTTCTATCCTGTGATTGGTCTTGTTTAACTGCTTCTTTTGATGGTACAACCTTCTCAAGTATGTCTTCTTTCATCTTGACAGCCACCTAAGGGTTTTAAAATAGTCAGGCAAAGTAAAATAAGCATTCAGATCAATTTTTTTTTTATTTCTCAAGCATTCAGTTGCTCATTGAACTTTTAAATGAGTCACAGAACCAAATACCAATCGTATCGGTGAAATAATACATTTTTGTTTTCTTCTTTTTTTTAACATCTTCATTTGTACCGCTATACTAACAAGAAGCAGATAAGTACAGTATATTGGCTTATACACTTAGGGAACAACACATGGTTATAAAAAACATTCATTAAATACTACAGCTGTGGGATGTAGGCAAACACCCACATACAATCATTGTAGCAACCATTCTCTTTTTGGTTCAGAGGTCAATATTTGCAAATTACTAAAAAGCTAGTGGCTCAACATTTCTAATTCTCCAACTGCAATGGGAATCTCTTCTGGAGCTTTCCTGCTCTTAACATTTTTAGCGGTCAGTATCCACTGTCCTACCCATGATAGAAACCATAGAGTTTCCCACTGAGAAACACCCTCCAAGACGCCCTAACCTGAAATATGATCTCAGAATCCTTCCCGTACGCTCTATAACTCACCCTGCTGCTAAAGCACTCTATTGATCTTGTGCTTTATAAAACATCCAGCACAACATGGGAGGAGCATGCTGAGGAGCTATCAACCAGGATCTTGGATGGTTATAGGCAGGCTACAGCTGGCTCAGAAATGTAAGCACATAGATGACACTAGTGGGTCAATGGAAAACAACCAAACCCAAAAAAACAGGAATGCAATGGAAAAACCATACATAATTATCCTATAGATATGTCAAATCAAAACAATTGACAGATATTCTGACTTTGCATGCCTTTAGCGTTGCAGCTTGGATAGATCTATTCCATAAGAGAATAAGGGACAAGATAAACCTTAAAGAAAAATAATAATGCATCAAACATATGGTAGTCACCTCAACCCGAAAGAGTAAAAGGGCCCAGAAATAAAGATGAAAGAGAAATAACATATTACAGTAACATGAAAGACATTTTCTTATTTTTCAGCCTTCTCCATAATTCTAACAGGTGGCATTCTCTTTCTATACAGGTATTTCAATATTGGCAGTTTGCTTTTTTTGCCACATGCCATTGTGGTACTGGTGCTTCTTGTTTTTGTTGGAATAATGCTGTTTGGAAGCCTGTTTACAAGTAAGTTACTTCTTTGCAACAAAGATTCCCCAACAAGGGGTTAGGAGTAAATGTTTGTAGAAGTAAACAAAACATGCATTTCTGAATGAGCAAGTATATACTGGCGGTTAACCCCTTCCATGCGGGGCGGATTCCCCCGCTGTGCTGAGCGCTGCTTGCGCGGGCGTGGTCATGACGGAACGGTTCCGTCATGAGCACAGCTCAACCGACGCTCATGACGGAACCGTTCCGTCATGAGCGTCGAAGGGGTTAAGACTCCGAAAGACTATATACAGGTCAGTTAGAAACTCGGGGGTCATGCTATAAGAACTGATACAAAAGCATACCTCCTTCGCATTCAACATTTCTCTCGGAACATCATTCGGTATTTCAGGCACAGAAAAACTTTCTTCGCTCATTAAAATGACCTTGTCGAGTTCCTGTATTGACTTCAGTGGATCACTGAAAATGCTCTTTGCTTCGAACTCTGAATTTTCAATTTTCGTTTGGATTTCTTGTAGTTTTGTTGGCAGGCTAGTTGCTTCTGCAGTTGGTGAAAGTGTATTACTTTTGACGCCATTTTCAAATGGTAAAACCTCTCCTACGAATCCTTCTTTGTCTTCTCCCTCGTGCATTTCCTATAATGGTTTCCAAAGAGAGGAAACTGCAATTTTTCCACCGTTTGTAAAAATATGCTTTAGAAAACACTTTACACTAATAATGGAAAGCTGAATAGTTACAAACATCAATGTGCTCAAAACTCGCATTTAATGAAAATGACAACATATCTGTGGAGTGGAGGCTACCGTTTATAGGCATGATGTAACTTCCATAGAATTTAAGGTGTTATCATGGTCCTAACATGCTATCTTGGATTCATGTGATAGTTACAAACCAATCAGACTTCGGCCTCAAATGGCACAATTGTAGCATCAGAGTCACTCAATAGTTTTATGCGCCCATAATGCACAGTGGCTTACTATGCACTCTTTCAGATACACACCCCCTTACGAACCAAATAGAGTTATTTAACCATTCAGTGGCCTGCACTAGTTACAAATGACAAGTATGCACTACTGCATGATTTTCAGCAATCCAAACTCAGCGATAAAATTATGCCTTTGACCAAATTAGAATTCTGAGCTGTGCTGGAACACCAGACTCCTGTTTCCATACTGATAGTTCACCAGGAAATAACTTGACAAAATGTGCATGAGGAAACATGCTGGAATGGTGGAAAAATCGGCAGGAAATGTTGTGCAGACACCAATTCCCATGGTTATGATGTAGCGGAAAACGCATTTTATTGTAGGGTGCATTATAATCATGTGAAGATTGTACTTGCATATAATCTTTTGTTGTATAAACTTAGAGTGTAGAATTGTGAAACGCAATAATACGAAACGTAATGTAATTTAGGCGGTGAAAATTAACATGGAGAAAATGAATGTAACGAACGGAAGACATTAACGTGAAAAACTTGTGTATTAAATGTGATCACTAATTGCGTCGTTTTAGATGTAGGTAAATACGTTAATTAGAAGTGCCTTATTTTGTATGCAAATTCGTATAACTCATACAATGTTTTCTTATGTTAGCTAAATTTTGTAGGCCTGTAATGCAGTTCCCTGGAAACTCTCGCTTTCAAATTAATAGTTGAATTTCATGTAGACTGTGGAATTTGTTCTTTCTCATGTTTGTGAGCTAGAATAATGTCTTTGTTTTACTAGCTAGGCAAGAAGAGAAGAAGTTACAATTGTATGGCTTGAGTCAATAAAGGAAGGTTGTTGCGCTTCACAAAGGAGAAAACCTGGGAACCAAGGACAAAATGTATCAAGGAGAGAACACCGTTGTCCCGTGGAAAAACACCTTCAGGAACCTACCCAGAGCAGATGGCGTGATTCGAAATGGATTCTGGAAATGTTACCTACGAATAATGTGTTGTTGGGGGTAGGGAGAGAGAGCCCACTTCTTCTTTAGCACTCGGAGAGACAGCCTCTTAGAACAAGCTCTGTCTCTGTAGCTTTATGCTACATGACCCATTGATCATGGAGAGACTTCTAAGGAAGACTCCACAAGCTGACACCTTTTATCCTTTTTTCCTGAAGATGCTAAAGTAGGGATGTTATTATAGTGTTAGCGTAGGGATAGATTTTATGCTTTTCATTTGCCAACCCTAGATGAAAAAAAACTTGGGTTCATGCTTTCTGATTTTCTGCATCCTACTTCTTGGACTAATTATATTACTTATGTTGCATCGTCTAAACTGGATATGCAGATTTGGCTTCATGCTGATTCCAATGTATTTCTATACCCTCGTCTTGAGATGTCTTTATGTTCAGTTATTTTTAGCTTTGTAATAAACAAATTAACCTTCAGTAGTTGTCAGTGGGTTATTATGTATCCAAACCGAGAATTGGTAAATTGATGGTCTGCCTAACGACTATTCTGCCCTGTGCACTTTCATGCTGTGAAAAAGAGCTATCGATTTGTGACTCTAGAACAGATATAGAATGTATGTGCCCGGCTCTTGCAGTTATAACCCATTCAAATTTGTACTACCAAGTAATCCCACACCTCAGAATTACTGTACCCCACAATATCAGCATTTCCAGGTGCGAGATTCCCAGGGCTGAAAAACGGAATACTTTGTTTTCAGGGCTAAATGTCTACGGGCCTGATAATGATTTTGGCATGTGGATTACTCTGTCACAAATGTAAAGAATATCCAGTCTACCTTATTGCAGTTCATTATATACTATTTATTTTTGCAGTTTTATATAGCGTAAACTTGACTGAAGGTATAGGAGTGTTTTACATGAGCACCAGTTATATTACACAAGGACACAAGCATGGCACTTGCAATCGGGAGGACTGGATATCCCTAATTTTTGTGACAGAGTAACCTGTCTGACAAACTCTAAATCAGGACTTAAGGGAGATGCCCTGACCTGACTACATATGCAATTAGATCATCAATGTGACTCCTGCAAGAAGCCCAATCCAGAACCATAAAGGAGTTTACCACAAAATGTAGAATCCTAGTTAGGGCGCAATTATTGTATCTGTGGATTCCCCCCATCCCCTCTGCCTCCCCCACACACATACGATGCTTACCAGGTATATTCTGTCCAAATTCAAGCATGGAAAAAATGAATCATTCTGAGTTTTGGCATCTCAGAACGGATAGGGAAAACACAATATTACTGTGTTATGTCCTATTCTGAGATGCAGAATTTGTGGGGTAATACCATAACCAGTAAATACTCCTGTATCTTATCTCCTGGGTGAGGTATTATTGTATCAAAATACAAGTCCGGGAGAAATTGAGAGCCTTACGAAGAAATATTTACTTTCTCAGGTTGTCAAAGTATGTATTGTGATGTGGATCACAAGAGTAAGCTGCATGTGTGCATTGGGTGTATGAATAAACAAAACCTAATTGAGAAATGAAAGGTTCACAATTTGATTTTCAGATTTGCACGCTGAATTTGAAATACTCTTTTTTGTTTTTATTTAACACATAATTCTGATACATAAAATGAATACATTTAAATATAAAAGTTTTTTGAACGATTTTCCCTCAAAGAAACAAAGAATGCTTTAGAATGCACATTTAAACAGAATGCTCAACCTGGCAAAATTCAGCGTGATGAAATGTTGCATATCGAGCTGTCAAACATTTCTGCAAAAACTATGGGTGTAGACTAATTTTGTAACCAGGAATTTGTGAGTCCTGGCACTGCGGATTCTTCTCTGGGTTTGTCTTTCTTCTTCTCCTTACAAATCTGTTTTGGGTCTGATATTTGAAAAGGATTAAATCTGAAATGTAAAGAGAAATGAAGGCGAAAGTAAACGGCAGCTGGTGCGCAATCCACCGGACGTTTTTTGCACCTTTTCTGAGTTTAAATGTAATCATACATACATACCAACATTTTAATCCAGGAAAGCGGGAGATTTTGAAATAAAAATAGGGAATGTATTTTCCCCATTGACTTCGGTTGAAGCAGAGTAAATTTCAGGTCCGAGACAGCTAAAATAAAGCCACTTTCGCAAAAGAAAATCAGGAGTCCCCCGACTGAAACTGGTCTGTTGGCATGTACGAGCATAATTGGACAGGTTACTTATCTTCGGTAACGCCTTATCTGGTCGAGACATAATCTAGCTGTAGATTCCTTACCTTGGACTATCCCAGGCGTCAGGCAGGATCCAGAAACTTGTGCTCGAGCATTACCCTTGCACGCTGGTAGGTTGAATCAGTCAGCTCTGACTGACATCGTTGGTGTCGTTCAAGCTGGAAGTGACGTCCGTGTCACCTATATAGGCGAAACCTCTGTGCGCTGGCGTCAGTTACTTTTCACGGGTTTTCACTCCAGGAACGCGGAACCATGAAGTGCACTGACACTGGTGTGCATAGATAGAACAATGTGGGCCAGGACACAAAAAAACAGTCCGCAGTGTGGGGAGGATAGGTGGATCAGTAAGGAAACTGCAGCTAGATTATATCTCTACCAGATAAGGCATTACCAAAGGTAAGTAACTTGTCCATCTGATAGAGACATCTAGCTGCTGATTCCTTACCTTAGAATAGATAACCCAGCAATATACTCCCCGGGGGAGGGACTGTAGACAAGTTTAGATCAGGAAGTCCTGCAGGACAGAGCAGCTAAAAAGGTTGTCCCTGCAGACTTGACTGTTCAGGCAGTAGGGCTTGGTGAACTGGTGCAGTGATGCACATGTTGCTGCCTGACAGATGTCAAGGACTGAAACACCACATTGCAATGACGTGGCTGCTGTCTTAGCCCTGGTGGAATGAGCTTCTAGGCCTCCAAAAGGCTGTTTTTGGCCACGGCATAGCAAATTTTGATGCAGAGGACATCCCACCGGCAGATAGCCCTCTTCTGCACCGCACAACCTTTCTTCGATCCAACGAACCACATGAAGAGTTGCTCATCCACCCGGAACTCTTTAGTGCAGTCAAGGCAGAATGACAAGGCTCTTTTTGGGTCCAGACAGTTGAGTCGCTCCTCTTTTAGAGGGGTGTGAAGGAGCTTAGGATGTGGGCAATGTGACCGATTGCCCCACTTGGAAAGGTGTTATCACTTTCGGTATGAAAGAGGCCCTAGTGTGAAGAACCAACTTATCAGGAAAGATGGTCAGGAAAGACACTTGGATAACAGAGCCTGCAATTCGCTCATCCTCCAGGCAGAAGTGATTGCCACTAAAAAGGCTCTCTTGATGGAAAGCAGCTGGAGGAGGCAGTTGTGCAGAGGTTCGAACAGAGCACAGCCATCACCTTGGTGAATACACGAGGGGCGCTGGTAAAGCCAAAGGGGAGCACCATGAACTGAAAGTGCGTGTGGCCTGCTGTGAATCGCAGGCAGCACCGATGAGCAGACAGAACGGGAATATGCAAATAGGCGTCCTGCAAGTCCAATACCACCATCCAGTCTCCAGGGTCTTTTGGCAAACAAGACCTGAGATAGAGTGAGCATCTTGAACTGTTCCTTTTTGAGGAAGGTGAGAACCAAATTAAGGTCCCATTGACGCATGATGAATGGGGCAGGTGGGAACATATGTACAAGCCCCTTAAGAAACCTGTTTACAATTTGATTCGAGATTTAAAAAAGAGGGTTGGTTTGGAAGCCTCAAGGAGCCAGACAATGCTGAAAGGTACCCCTTAAAAATACACAGAGCAGAGCCCTGCTGGGAAAGGGTCAGAATAAAGAGGAGGTCTTGAGAGAAGGAAGCAGAAAGAGGATCAATAGACCATTCCATTAAATATTTCACAAATTTCCCCAACCGGCAGGCGTACCCAGTCTTGGCAGAGGGACGCTTGGCTGCCAAAATTACATCACACACTTCGGGAGGAAGATCGAATGCTGTCAACTGCCGCCACTCAATGTCCAAGCAATATTGCATAGAGAGGCAGTTTCAGGTGGAGGACACTCCCCTGCTGCTGCTACTGATGATCCTCCCAGGGGGCAGCCTGATCAGAGAATCAAGGCTCATCAGCAGAAGCTTGGGATAGCAAACTCTCCGTACCTTGTCCGGGGCCACAAGAATGACTGGGGCCCCGTCGTTCCTGATCTTTTGAGCATTCTGGGCAGGAGTGGTATGGGCGGAAAGGCGTATAGCAGGCCTGAGATCCACTCGAGACGAAAAGCGTTTCCGAGCGACAGCCCCTTTAGAAACTCCAATGCACCCCCCCCCCTCCCTTGCGGGTAAGTAGTGTGCTTTACAAAGCAGAGGCAAATAGATCTAACCAAGGCTCTCCACACTGCTGAAAAATACCTTTCGCCACATCTGGATGGAGATGCCATGTGTGATCCACTAGACATCAAAGCCTGAGTTCGTCCGCCCTGGCATTCAGGGTGCCTGCCAGGTGCTGAACCACCAGGAATACTCCCTACTGTACCAGCCATGTCTAGAGACGCAGTGCCTCCTAACAAAGGGTCCAGGACCCAACCCGCCCTGTTTGTTGCACACAATGGTGGTGTTGTCCGTAAACACCTGAACCAGATTCCCCTTGATGGAAGGGAGAAATGTTTTCAATGCCAAGCGGATCCCTTGGAACTTCAGGAAGTTGATGTGGAGTCCGGATTACGCCAGAGACCATGGTCCTCTGGCCTCCACCTCTCCCAGATAGCTGCCCCATCCCTGGAGTGATGCCTCTGTTACTACTGTGGGATCTGGTTGGGGAAGGGAGAGGGGTCTGCCTCTGATCCAAACGTAGTTGGTCAGCTACCACTGCCGGTCCTGAGGAGTTCCCTCTGAGATCTGAACCAAGTCAGAGAGATTCCTCTGATGCTGTGTCCAATGGAACTTCAGGTCCTACTGCAGAGCCTGCATATACCATCTGGGATGTGTTGCAAGAAGGATGCAGGGCAGGAAGCCATGAGGCCTAGCAGCCTCAGACTCATTCTCACCAAAAACCAGACGATTATCCTGCACTCGCCGCACGGGAGAATAGGACCGAAACAGTACCATGTCCAGAACAGTTCCATTGAAAGGGAGCATCTGAGAGGGAGTTCGGTGTGACTTCCGCACGATGATAGTAAACCCACAGCGAAAGCAGGAGGCTCGCCGTAGTCTGGAGGTGTAAGATGACAGCCTGGGATGATCTCGCCTTCAACAGCCAGTTGTTGAGATAGGGAAGACTGGCACCCCTGATCTGCGCAGATGAGCTGTAACCACCACCATCACATTGGTGAACACGAGGGGCGCTGGTAAGGCCAAAGGGGAGCCCCATGAACTGAAAGTGCACATGGCCTACAGTAAACCGCAGGTACCACCGATGAGCAAGCAGGACAGGAATATGAAAATGGGCATCCTGCAAGTCCAACGCCACCATCCAGTGTCAAGGGTTTAGCGCACACAAGACTTGTGCTAGAGTGAGCATCTTTAACTTTTCCTTTTTGAGGAAGTAGTTGAGGACTCACAACTAGTATAGTACAAAGGACCTTGTCCTTTGTCGGGACCAGAAAGTAACAGGAACAGCAACCACAATGATCCTATTCACAGGAGTCCTTGTGCTGGGCTTGGACCAGGTGCCCAGAAACACATCATTCAAGGCCTCGTTGAAAGGCAGGAGGGGTTCAGAGAAGGAGACACCCAGCTGTAGGATCTCTGTCAAGATGTTCGTCTTGATGTCCACCGAAGGGAGCTGAAGGTCTAAGACCTTGGCTGCCCTTCTCACCACCATAGCTTATGAAGCTCCCTCCTCCATAGCCACGGTAGGGGGGAGAAACCAGGCCAGAATCTGGGGAGGTATCCAGTCCACTGGCGACATCCAGTTCCTCATACCAGTCCATTTCATGCCCAGACTGGTCTTGTAATGGGTCCAGTGACCCCTCCCAATCTTCCTCCATTCCTAGCCCCTCAAAATAAGGCTGAGGAACCGACCTACAACCCACGGTTACCGTCGGCACTGGAATCTGTGTCAAAAGGTGCTGATCCAGTTCCTGGTCTTTGGGGATAAGGATAAGACTGTCGCCGCCAGGCTATGCCGACGGAGTAAGGAGCCTCGGTGCGGAGGCCGGTGCCGGAGAAGGTTGCAGGGCCACTCCGGATTCACCACCAGATCCATTGGGGCCATCTGCGCCAGAGCTTCCAGAGCAGAACCCAATGGAGCCCCTCCTGAGCTTCTGGGGCCCAAAGGCACAACGGGAGGGTCGGGTCACCCAAAAATGAGGCACATGGCATCATAGAAATCTTCAAGCTGGGAGGAGGTCACTTTGGCACTTGGAAATGAAGGAAAGTGCAGAGCCAACCCAGGCGCAGGTTAGGCAGAACCAGGCCTAGAGTGTCGATGCTCCTCTGTCGTGTCGACCAACGGTCGGGGGGTAGAAGAGGAAGCATGCTTCAACTTCTTGTGTTTCTTATGCCTCTTACCTGACTTTTGCAACGACTTCAAGAGAGGAGAATAGGACTTAGGACTCCCAGAACATTGGCCGGACCTTCCTCTCGACCGGGACCAGGAACGAGACCTCCGAGGTGAGCAACGTGGAGCCGTACGTCAGGCCGCAAACAGCCTTAGGAACAGCTCCCTCACAGCCTTTTGAGCCATGGCCTGGCAGTCTGAGTACGACATCTAGCCATGGTTGCGCTCCAGGCACCAGTGACAAATTAAGTGTGGATCCGTCACTGGCATGGCACAGTGGGAGGTGCCGCACAGTTTGAATCCAGAAGTTTTCTTTGACATTGAGGAAAACTCTACATACCCAAAATTGTCAACAAAATGTGACAGAGGGTAGCTCTCTTCATGGATCTGCGCTAGCTCACGCAGAAAGACAAGAACTGATGTCAGCGCGCCGAGGTGGCACCAAAAAGGTGGCGCAGATGTCACTTCCGGTACGGACGACCACGTCATGCAGAGCTGAGCAACACCACCTTCCAGCCCATAAGCTGCTAGCAACCTCAAACTTAGTACATGGTGCTGTAACACCTACAGCATAAGAGGCAAAGTGGTAAAAGATTTTTCTAGAAGCACTAACATGAGGGCATCAAAATATGACTTAGGCTACATCGTCATAAACCTGTGTACAAGCCCTTGCCTGCATTCTTCAAAAGACAGGCACTTCTGTCACTTGCTGTGTGTTACAAAGCTCTCAGATAAGAGACAATAACGTCAATTTATTAGGAAAGAAAACTAGATTTTGTGTATAACTCAGGTATGCTGTATCGGTGACGTCCATTATTATAGTCTGACTTCAGAGATCTCAACTGAATGCCACTTTCAAGGTGCTAACAATATTTCACCACTACATATTACACAGGCTGCTGTTAAACAGTACATTAACTCAAAATAATATTTGTGCCTAAGAATAATAGGTTTTTTACACATCCGTTCCCTTTTACGAACCCAGTTGCAAGCCTGTGGCCAAGAGGACTGATCAGTTGTCAGGAGAGGGTAGCTTCAAAGTTCATCTGTCTTCTTTTGAAAGTAGTGCCAAGACGGGACTGAGAGTTAATGTTCTGATGGGGAGCTTCCATGCCCTTCATCCACCCATATCACACCCAAAATGGGAGTGAGTACATAGTTCAAATTCAAAGTGCATGGCATGGCCAAATTCAGAATCTGCCATTTTGAAAGCAGTAGTACTCTGAATTGGGACTGAAATGACCACGAACACACATTAGGATATGGTCTACAGTGCCATCTTTTTATCTTTGTAGTGTTGATCTGCTCATTGCCGGATGGATCCCTTCTCCCATGCTGAAGTCTTACATTTAAAATAGTATCTGGTACAACAGTATATAAACTTGGCAACAACAAGTTTTTATTCACTTAGTTGCTGAGGGTTTTCTAGCTTTTTTTGTATAATATTTTGGACACTTGGCTTTAAAGCCTTGAAAACTTTTATTTACATAAAAAGTACCCAGGCCAAATGTGTGTCTTCTTTTTTCCACATGTTGGGGATACTATAGTGACCCAGGGTTTGTGGATTTCCCCGGAGGGAACGAGTAAAATAACTAAATTTCAAACAATGGAATTAGCAAAAGGAATACTGTGCTACACCAGCCATCTTTTCACCTTCAAGAAAGGGCAGTTTGTGGTGGAAATAGGTGTAAAGCCCAAAGTGAACTCCGAATGCTGTGCATTTATAAAATGAAGCTGGGAGATTTAGATTGGCAGATCGAACATTCTTGGAGGTGGATTATTGCATCAAAATATCAGTTAGGTGGTCAGGAGAAAGTCCATCGACTGCTTTGAAAAAAAAAGTGCAAAAAGGTTTCTAGAGTGCTCTACTTTTCGCTGACCAGCATCCAGCTTCATGTCGAAGGATGTGGCGGACAGGTATTTAGAAGGCGGAATAGATAATATCCTCATTGAGTGGGGTGAAGCATTATTGAGGGAGGTTCACAAGCAGATTGTTGCAACAGTACAGTTCAGAGCATGCAGATGAGCTGATTGATGTTTTGGTAGCATGAAGTGGAAGAGATGATGTTAGGTACTTGGTACTGAGCTGTAGTGGCAGTAATATAATTCCCTTTGCACTGAGGGTCTGATTCTTACTTGCATAGGAGAAGCTCAACGTGTTGGGGAAGAAGTGTCTGGGACTTGGTCTGGGGTTGTAGCAAGTGAATCAAGGAAGTAAAGTTCCTCGGTTTTAGAAGAGTTGTTCATAAGAGACTGTAGGGCCACCCCGAGGTGAATGGTAAGGAAGAAATCAGAGATACGTGATTACAAGTGGATAGAGAATGTGGGAAAAGGAAGGTTTGTGTGTTAACAGCGTAGATATGGCAGCAAAACCCAAAAGTAGAAATAATACCCAGAGAGTTAGGGGTGGACCTATGGCTGAGCCTTTGGGGGACATCAATTAATAGAAAGGTTGGTGGGCAGAGCTTGGCCCCACACCACGGAGAAAGACCATTCAAGAGGTATAATGAGAGCCATAGTAGAGCAGGGTCATGTGATACTGATGTTGTGTTGAGAGAAAACTAGTATATGGTTGATTAACAATTTCAAAAAAGGCTAATATATCAAGACGTATTGGAATAGGTCAAAGATGGTTGTGGAAAGCAGAGCAAATAAGGCTTGCTACATGGGAGAGCGCAGATCCAATTGAGTGGAGGCCTTGAGAGCCCTATTAAAAGTGGATAAGCAGGTTAATAATAGAGAGATATGTATTGGATGGTTGATTACTATCCGTTCTAGTACCTTGCAGAAGAGCGGGAGGTGGGACGCTCCAAAGTACCTGGGACATTCAACTGTAGTTACGAGGAGAAGGGTTAGCAGTTGTTTTCATAGCAGTAGTACCACAGAGGATTTGAAACTGTGCTGGTACAACTCAGATAGAAGGTAGTGTTTAAATATGTCAGACATAGAGCGCATGCCAAATCTACAGGGATTCGTTCTCAGATTCCTTTCACAGTTTATATTTCTTGTTGAAAATATGGATATCTCTGTCTCCTTGATTGTGTGTGGAAACTGTGAGTGTAGCGCAAGTAAATTTCTTTACGCTACTGCACTATCTGAATATGCTCTTGAAACATCAAAATGAGGAGCTGAAAAGCAATGTGATATATCTCCGCGATTCTAGAAACTCTCAAAGTGATGCCAGCTTCGGGTGGACTAATCCATGTGTAAAAAGTACTATCTAAGTGATGTTACTGTGAATTGTGTCCCTTGAGGCTCTAAACCGCAGGTAATGCTCATTTGAAGTACTTTAGACAGACCTCTTGTTGAAAAACCTAGATAAGGGCTGTGGAGGAGTGTCTGTTGTGCAGTTCATTATAAGAAATGTTTTTTTAACTTCTGCACTTGGTACCATTAGGTCACAGAGAGCATCTATTTTGGGGCAGATGTTCGGTCAAAGGTCATATTAAGGAGGTTCACAAATTGTTAAAACAACAGAAAAACTTTAAGAAAGGCAGCTAAAATGTATTTATGATACCTACCATCCTTCTCCCAGATGTTATAGAAAAGTGCTTCAGGGTGAAGAAAAAAATTAATCTGTTGCTCCTCAATATCGAGTCCAGGATATGGACGTTAATATGGTGGACACAATGTCGATTGACAAAATATCGAAAGGTAAGTATGTATGGATTTTTTACCTACCTCCACATCTATGTTGCTTAACCAAATATATATCGCCAAGGTACACAGATGTGGAGTTAAGAATAGTAAATCTATCCTTCTCTTTGTGCATATACCTTTTGATATCTTCCCTTTAGATATTCTGTCCACAATATTAGTGAGCGCAGTGGCGGCTGGCAGGGAATGGGGGTGGCGGGCGGGGTGAAAAATACGAACAAAAAATGTACCTCTTTGGCCGGCCCCGTCTCTCCTCTGCTTCCCTGCAGATGTCCAAGAGCAGAAGCAGGAAGCACACACAGGCTAAGCCAATCACAATGCTGCGATGCAGCATTGTGATTGGTTTGAGCGCTGTGGTTTGGCGCTCAAATGGGGAATGGGACCCTGGGCATGTTCTCCACCGACGCTGTAATGCAGCCTGGGTGGAGAGCAAGCAAAGTGCACATGAATGTTTGGCCGGCCCGAGACGGCCAGCCAAACATTCATGCGCACTTACAAAGTGCCCACCACTCCTCCGCCTGTGACCCCCAGCCCGCCCCGCTCTAACCCAGCCCAGCAGCTACTGAAAAGTAACTAAGTTAATATCATTTTATTTTTCCTTTTTTCACTGATATGAAAGCAGTGGGGCGACGCTACTCTGCCTTAGCGGAGGAGCCACCCCTGAGTGTGAACCACAATATTCTTGTACTCTATATTCAAAAGTACTGTCATGAATTTAAGATGTAAACATTCTCTCTAACGATTATTTGTCAGACGGAAGGGCTTTTATCTAAGCCCATCTCTTTAGCAGGAGTTCCTGCAAAAGTAGGCCCTGATATGTCTCTCCTGTCAGTGCGCGCGCCAGGCAGAGTACGTCCAACACACCTCTTACATGGTCACGTGGGGAGGGGGGGCGAGGGAGGAAAGTTTTGAGGGGGGCCTTGTTTCTTTAAACGGACACATTGTTCCGTTTAGCTGCCTATATTGTGCCCTGCTGACACGCAATTGTGTTAAAATGCAGCTCTTAGTAATGCAATTTTGGGCATATAATTTTTAAAGTTCCTTTGAAAGCAGGCATGGCAGGCTGTCTGCCGCCTTGGATTTGCTCTGAAAAAATAAACTGCCAGCGATAGATGTTGCCCTCATCTGCCCTCACATTTAAGCTACTACTTTAAGACAATTTTGTTTCTGTATTTGCTAGGGGTTTTACAAACAGATGACATCCTTATTGAGCAATTTTCTCCCGAACGGCCGTTACTAGATAATTGGACCTTAGCAGTATTTTTTGTGCATTTTGCCCAGGTGCTTTTTTTCCACACTGATAAAACGGTGAAGTCCTCAATCTCTGAGATTTAGATACCTGCGAGCTTCATTTATGAATTTAGAGTGTAGGCCTACATGTTCCTTTCAGACAGTTCACAGCACGTTGGATGCGTTGAGGTCAATTGGATGTTCTTGTGACGTGTGTGCTGCCTGGAGTCAAACATGTAAATCAAGATGGAAGTAAGCCTTGCCCCGTAGAAAAACTATACTGTTTGATTGTCTGAGTATCGGGAAAGCTGGGTGAACTTAAGTGGGTCACTGGAAGGTGCCGTCGAATGTTAAAACAGTTGCGATTGGCCTGCCTGAAGATTCCACTATGGCAGGTGAAGAGACTCTCCCCCTGTACAGGGATCATATCGATCTATTTGAGAAAATTACAGAAGCCGTGTATGCGGGGGTTCTACCTTAGTGCCCCATCAAATATACATTTCTCTTCTTGCCAGCGCCTAGGTCCAGGGCCGGCTTTAGCACCGGTGGCGCCCAGTGCGACAATGTTTTTGGGCGCCCCCAATGACCACCTCAGTCACGGATTTCCTCACTACCACCCTTTAACAGTCTCCATAACCCCTCTCTCAGATGTATTTAATTAATTTTATAGCGTCATCCATGAAAGTGAAGGGTGTCAAAGTATTTTAGATAACACACAGAGACAATCAATCGTAGGTCTGTAAATCAGTGTATAGTAAATGTTGTGAACAGTACTTGGTCTGGAGAAGCACAAACTCTGAATTTAAAATGTAACACAATGGATTGGGGCTCTCTTTAATAGCAAGAACTGATTTGTACCCAAAATGAACCCTTTTCGCAACATTACAATAATGAAAGTCTGGGGAAAAAATACATACGCTATAATTTATACCGTGAAGTTTGCACGCAGTTCTTTGATGACAGTTAATAGCTCATTGTAAAGTGAAACTAACAAAAGGAAGTCTCTGACAAAATCAGAAACCCACTGACCTGTTTACATTACATTCACTTTGTTATCTGCATGGTACATGTTATTTGCAGCAGGCATATTAACCCTCTGCGCTACCTTCAAAACTTCCACGAGTCAAAACTTTTACTAAGACAAAACTCCGACCAGGAAGAACATTAATCACTGGAGTTTTCTTGACATTTTAATTGTTGACTGAAAATTGATTGAGGCCAGGAACGCAGCAGCAGGTGCTTTTAAGCAAACAGGCGCCCCCATGGGAAGTCAGCACCGGGTGCCGGGGCACCGGTCGCACCACCCTAAAGCCGGCCCTGCCTAGGTCTAACAATGCAGAATTTTGGGCACCTGCACCAGGTTTCTGAACCCTTCATCGACCTATTTTTTCAGTGCTCCTAATAGTACTACTGTTAACCGCACACATCTTCTGTATAGGCTGGTAAAATGGGTGGACACAATATCTATTGATAAAATATAGAAAGGTAAGTATGTCTGGGTTTTCTCTACCTACCTCTAAATATATGTAGCTTGACGACATATATATTGTTTTACGGAGTGGAGGGGCTGCGATGAGAATGATTAGGTGTGGGCAGCTCCTAGCCGCCACCGGATCCTTCTGGCATACATAAGAATCTCTGAATGAGGTGTGTCATGGTGAATACTCTACCTTATGTACTGAGCTGTCATGTCGCAATCAATCAGTAATAAGAATTTTTCATACACACAGATAATTATTTTCTACTACCTGATATAACATACTCTTTTTACAAAAAGCTCACAAGGAAATTTTTGCACCTGGGGCTGGTGCTAGTGAAACGGAGGGTTGCAATTAGATGGAGGAGTCGGACACCCCCCAAGGTGACGAACAGGGCCAAAGATCTGCAGGAGTGGGCGGTGGCAGAGCTGATCCGGATGAAAAAGGTCAGGAGGGATGACAAATTGGAAGATGATACGATGGCTTGGAATGTTATGATAGCAGAGATTCCCGTGGGTGGGGGGATCCCCTCGCAAGGCTCTGAAAGGGCACAGACGGGACACACTAATTCAGTGGAAGTACTAATGCATGGGAGTCACCCAGAGACCGGAACTGTGGTAGAAACATAGAGGGTCATTAGGATAGCGGGCGGATCGCCACTGCCTGTATGGCGGTGGCAATCCGCCCGCCAAAAACCACCGCCCGCCAAGCAATTTCCCCCCGCCACATTACCATGGCGGGGGGCACCCCGGCGGACGGAAAGACCGTCTGCCGGTTTTCCGCCGGTAGACAATCCGCCCGATACCGGGCAGAAAAGTTGTTAAAATGGTGGCGGTGTCTGGGAGACACCACCATCCATATTAGTATATGTGCGGGGACATGCCTTTCTGTGGCTCTCGCCATTGGGGGCCCGTAGCGGGCCCCCAGGGATTCTGGGTGGTAGGGGGTGCCCATGGGGGGTACCTATGGAACCCCCCTGCAGTTCCATGCACAACATGGCAGACACCGCGCGGTGCCTGCCACGTTGTGCATGGAACAGCACGACATGCCTTCTTGGCATTGCGGCGGGCGGAGCTGAGAGCACCGCCCGCCGCAATGTCAAGTATGCAGGATGCGCCTGCCAGTGTGACGGGCGCATCCTAATGTGACCAACGGGACCCCCGCACCAATGGTGGGCGGTCCCAATCTACGATAGGATGGCGGGCGGGCGGACTCCTAATGGTGCATATAGTATCTGTGAGCCATGGTCCGACCTGGGGGATCTGATATAGTAGGGAAATGTTTAGCGACCAGGGAGCGGGAGAACTGGGATGGTAGTTTAAGTGTTATGGTTTGTTTTTTGCTAGAATATCATTGATCTGTCCAGATCCATGTACCTCTTCATATGTGATACGGATGAAAATATGTTCTTCTTGAACGGAATGTGTAAATATCAATGTCATGGCTCCTGTGAAGTATAACTGTTGCCATACTTTGGTTGTGATTCTGGAGGTCACTAAATACAATAAAAAATATTTTTAAAATATAGAAACATAATCTTTTTACATGCAGTCTGTTACCATGGCCTTAGCCTCATTATGATCTTATGATCTAACTCAGTAGCACTTCTTGGATTGACATCAGAATAGGGAAATACCGAATTAGACTTCCAAGATTCAAACATGTCACATGTAGGGGGAAATATTTGTAGGAAAAAATATATTTGTAGTGAAAAAATATACATCAACATGCTAGAACTATAGACCGCCTAAAAATGCAATGCACTTAAAATCTAAATACAGGCATATATTGCTTTTCAACCAATAACATCAGTGGGTGTTTTGGTGTTGTTCTAACCTGCAATTGATGGAGCAGATAGCCATGCAGATCTTTTATTTCCAGCCAGAGTTCTTCACCGAGGCAAGGGTCTTTTGTACTGCTGAGAAGACGCTCTTCTTGGCTCTTTAACTCCACGATGGACGGAGTTAAATCTTTTGCTTCTGCGAGGAGTTCCTGGCAGACTTTCTTCTGAGCTCGTGTCTCTCCGATGCCAGTGCAAAGACGTTCATATTTCTTCTGCAGTTCTTTAACTTTCAAGCTTATTTCAACTTTACTTTGCATATATTTTTGCCTTTCAATCTGGATGTTTTGTAGAAAGCTAAAGAAAGCACAAATACATTGAAAACGTCACTTCCTGTACCTTATATATGAAACCATATAAGAACCATTACACTTCTGTGCCAAATGGTTTTGTTAAATGAAATTCATATGCTATATTGTTATTGGATTTACGTATTCTTGAGAGCATGGCAGTGCAATCAATTTCAAATAGATGGAAAGTAGCCTTACACCTGAGTGACGCCCTCGGTCAAATGCTGGGACATGTATGTTGAGCCTTGAATCAGGAAAAATACCATGGCACAATCAGTGCTTAATTTGTGCTGGTGTTTTTGCAGGTGCGCAACACTGGCAGTTAATTGTTAACACCGACACTTAATTATGGTACAAAATGGTGGCACTGTCTGTCTATTTTTGTACAGAGCACACCAGATTAACAATAAATTACACAATAAAAAAAGAATTCAACAGCATCCAAGCCATTCTTACTGGTTTCGATAGTCTGGAAGTGTCCAAAATGTCACATTTATACGTGTGATATGTTTAGTAGGCAGCGATCATACTGGCATGTGGAAGTAATGCTTGGCACCACAGCTTTTCAATTTTCGTAGTTTAATTCACAGTTGCTACTACTACCAAATATATATTTTTCAATCAAGGAAATACGAAGGGCTGAGTCAATGATGTTAGGAATCGCACCTATGAGCTGCAGGTGATACACTGACGTCAGCTGTCACTGCTTATATAATTCAGCCAACTTACATATAGAAAAATGCAACAAATTCAAATCATAGTTAATACTTTCA
Source organism: Triturus cristatus (assembly GCF_964204655.1). NCBI lineage: Eukaryota > Metazoa > Chordata > Amphibia > Caudata > Salamandridae > Triturus > Triturus cristatus. The sequence continues at coordinate 802,901,343 of NC_140592.1, read as the reverse complement.
TATTTTATTTAAATTAGGCAATTTTTGCTCCTACTTTTTTTAGCTTCTGATGATTTTTTTCAGTCAAAATCTATTTCCATGTCTTGCATTTCAAGATTTTTAAAGCATGGTTTTTATTTTCAATCTGTCAACCCGTTCTGTGAACAATTAAAACACAGAAACGGAAATTCTAGCAGCTTAAGGACTTTATCGAGTCCAGGGAAATGGAATAGCAGTCAAAACCCACCTACGCAAAAGTGTTAAGGTAAAAAGCGTGCAACAAGCCTGTCTGCCTGTGACGTGCGTCTTGAATGCTTTTCCCCTTTAGTTGGGTTTCTTGAGTCCCTATGTATAGCAGAAGTATACAAAGCCACTGAATTTAGCATGGACCAGACCCATGGAGCAGCAGGGTGCTTACCAAAGGAGAGGTGATCCAAAAGTGCATTATTAACAAGTGGTAGACAAGATCAATTGCAACTGCGGAGTAAATCTAAATACTAGATAGTCCACACTCCAAATGACACACTTATTTTGTGATCCCGGTGTAATTTCAACTGTCCAGGGAAAGAACTGACGCAGAAGGTCGCAAATGTCTTCTGTTTCTGAATACGTCATGGGAGGGATTAGTCCGGATCAAGGGACGAACAAAATTACAGATTTTGAAACATTTGCGGAGAAGGACAGATTTATGTCTCTTTGTTTTTGGAAGACAAGTCATAGCAGAAGGAGGGTGTCAGAGCTCATTAGAGACTGAAGACCTCCTGATATTAGCAGTTGCTGACCAGGGCCGTGCTGGCTGTAGCAGGCACCGGGTGTTTTCCTGGAGGGTCGGTAGGGTGGGGGAAGTTTTTTGACCCATGAGGGCCGGGTTTGCAGCATTGCTGCAATATCGGCCCCCTGCAACAAAAGCGTCAGCGGTGCTTGACACTAGCACCCCCCTCCATGCCAGAGCTTCTCAGTACAATCCACCACCCCCTTGCCCCCTGTGCCCCCCTCGCTGGGGGCCGGTCAAGAGGCATTGCCAGGGCTGGTTTCTGTTCCCTGTCCAGCTGTGTTGCTGACCCCCGCAATGGGGTCCCATAGTGAAGAGCTTTGGGACCAATGCAGGCCCCTTTCGTATAAGCTTCTTGGTTCAATAGGAAACCACTAAAAGATTCATGACAATTGGAGTGAGGTGTTTGAAGCATTTGATTCCTTACACCAATTCAATGGCAGCATTAATGGACACTTTAGAAGGGACTAGGAGTATATTGGGTACACCTACGTGTAGGGAAGTTGTCATAGTCTATTTTGGATAAGAATGAGGCTTGTACTAGTGTTGTGATAAGGGCTTTTATTCTATAAATTAGCCTTAGTTGATAATGGGCACTTCTTTGGAGTAATTAATATTTAGTGTAGATTCAGGTATTTGCCTAGGGTAAAGTCCAAAGATTTAGCGCAGTCAATAAAGGAAAGCTTACAACCCAAAATGTTGATCGAATTAAGCCACAATTGGATCTCGGCAGAAAAATAAGGGGCAAAATTAGTAGTGACTCCATTTTAGATGATTCAGTTTGAATTGATAATAGGACATTCAGGTTTAAAAATCTACAAGAATCTGCGTCAGGAGAACAATGTTCATGAATGTCAATCTGGGCTTTGGTATACTGGCACATCCCTTCCCTGCAAAGGCACCGGACTTTTCGCTTCCTTCCCCTGTCTTGAGACTGGTGTCAAGGTTGTAAGTGACTCTCAAAGGGGAAACAGCGTTTACAGCGCTGTCGGTACAACGCGGTGCCATTAAAACGCGGTCAGTACAATGACCGTGTTGTTACCACACATATCATTACAGCGCAAGTCATTACAATGACTTGCTGTAGGGGGCTTTAGGTGTTTGATTTTCAATCCAACACCTTCCCTACTGTTGCACAGATTGGAGTTGTAATAGTAAATTATACTATTCCAAATTCCAGTGCCCCCTATAGCAAGTCGTTGTAATGACATGCGTTTTTATGGTATGCGTGGTAACAACATGATCGTTGTACTGACCACGTTGTAAAGGCATGTGTTGTAAATGCATGCATTGTAACGTCATGTATTCCTCTCAAAGCTTTTGATGGGCAATATCGCCACCATAAGCACTACGTATAATTCAAAATCAGTGGAGGAAGAAAAATTTCAAGGAAGCCATGAATATTGTGTGGACGGATAAGTCAATGGAAAAGACATTAAGAGATCACCCTTTAAGAGGGTTGGCATCTTTCCCAATCGATCATGGTGTCTGCTGGAAATCTGTAGTACATGACCTTACCAATCCAAGATGGTGGAGGGTAGTTCTTCTGAGTTAAGTGAGCAAGAAACAGTGATGCAGTGCAAAGTTGCCCACTCTTTACACGTCATAAATTACTACATAAAATGTTGAAAAATACATAACATGAACGTACACTTAGCACGTTTCTTCCTTGAGTTAATGCTTAATGGAGATATTTCACTTGACATTACTATTAAGGGGTGCGTTTATTGCAGAATTAGAGGATCTACTCACAGGTGTGTGATAACTATACTAATTAAGTTGTTTTAATAACGTCTTAATGGAAATAAAATTATCCTCATTTAATAAATAATGTACTTACCCTAAAGAAGAAAGCCGGCTTTCATAAAAGTGTGCTATAATGAATGAGTAACATTTAGTGACTTGCACGTTTGATTAAAACCATCCTCATATATGTCAAATGTGATTTTACTTACAACAATAAAGTTTATGTAATGTGCACATTAATGTTACACGTATACACATTTAAATGTAGTTCTCAGTCATACTTACACTTGCTCAAATCTAAGATTTATTATATGTTACATGTAGATGAATTTATTGCAATGCTCTGGAAATGTATATTGATTTATGTTTAAATATTTACACCTGAATTGATGTTACCTTGTCCTAACCATTTAGGCCTGTATTTCACCATGCTGCATTTAATAAAATACTGTTTTCCATTTTCTGCTAACCTGGCTTTTCTTGCAGGTATTCAGATGCATTGTTATTTTACAAAAGATACATTATTGTACTAGAGAAACTATTAGGAAATGCCTGAGAAAAATATCTTGACAAAGGTACATGGAGAGCATATGCGCTAACTGAATGGACTATTTAGAATATGTTTTGATCCACGTTGTGTCTGAGAGAGAGATGCCATTCCCATATCCAGCGTGGGAAAATTTATTGACGGTGCAGGCCACAACTTGGGATCCTGACGAGAACAATGGACCCCCGATGGTGTGATAAAGGGGCTGTTACCTAGTGGACTCTGAACGTTATAATATAGTGTTTGTCCCTGATTTCTTCAGAGATTCCTTCCTGACCTTTGCCAGAATGCTTTGCTGAACCCCTTCTGCAGACTCTATGTGGAACTCTCTTTTAAGGACTCCTTGCAGACACCTTCCCTGATTCCCTAATACTCAAAGGGGCTTTATGAGGGTTATTCCTCAATGCTTCCTTTTGATTACTTTCGAATAGATTTTATCATATTGTATTATTGTATATGGATAAGAAGCACTTACTGGCCCTTGTAAATTTTTATAACAATATCCCCAAAGAGCAGCTATATGGTTTACTGAGGGAATTACGGAAAGATATCTTCCATATACAGGATAGCTCGATGGAAGATTTGTGCATTATTTGGGGCGGGGATTTTAATCATGTTGTATGCCAATATGCTATGAGGGGGATTTGCGGCTCAAGTGTGGATAGAGATGCCGAACACGCCCACTTTCAACACACAACAGGAGATTTGTTTAATACTATTGTTTGTCAATTTGACTTAGGGTTTGCTAATGAACTTTGTTCCCCAATAGTTCCATGCAAGAGTACATTTAATGGCAGAGGATCCAGTTCTATAATTGTTTTTATTTTGGTTACAAAGATCCACTCAAGCAGGGTGTGTAGTTTTGAAACTCACCCAAATGCAATGAATGACCATTTTCCAATAAGTTTATCTATTTTATTAGTAAGCATTGTATCAAGTAAGGATCCCCCAGTGGAACAATACCCTTTTGAAATTTCACTTAATAGATTAAATGGGTATTCTCTTAGCTGGGAGAAAATAGATCCGACTGTGTTCTTTAACCAACTAATAATCAAGTGTAATAAGGCTGTGGTTGTCTGCCTCGATGAGTATGCCGCCGATATTGAGGTTTTAAAATCATTTGGTATTATTATTGAAGGAGACTAAGAAGTCATTAACAGTGAATATCAAGGAAAAACAGCAGATGAAACATGGATGGTTTGACGTGGGTTGCACTAAAGCACTTGCAAATTTAAAGAGAGTGCTACACAGGCAGGATAGTTGCAAAAGTAATAGAACTTCGTCAAGGAGCTATAAAATAGCGCTTTCTTCCCGCAAAAAGATATTAAGAACCCAGGCATGGCAGGCTCTGCACGACGCCTGTGTGCTTCGAGATAATAATAGCTTCTGGAATGTGGTTAATGCGCCCCTACTAGCTCCCAGAGATCTACCTTCAATAGATATAGCTATTAGTGAAGCAACATGGGTAGAGCACTTTACCAATTTATATAATGACGAGAAGCAAGATAGGGCTCATGTAGAACAGGGTCTCTCTTTGCTGCCTGAACACAGTTGTATGTTCCCCCCTGGATTTGCGTTTCTCCTTGAATGAGGTTACAAGTGCTATAAATGATAGCGCTGCAGGCAAAGCCCCCGGTCCGGATGGAGTGCCGGTGGACAGTCTAGGGGCCACTATTAACCCACGTTTTAAAATCTTGCTGCCAACAGGGCCTGATTCCATCCTGGTCGGATTCTATAGTGGTGCCAATATTTAAAAAGGGGGATCGCAATAATCCTGCTTGTTATCGGCCGATCTCCCTTTTGAATTCCTTTCTAAAAATAACTGGGTGTATCATCTTAAACAGGTTACAGACCTGGGCGGAAGAGAAAGGTGTTCTTTCTAAATTGCAGTATGTCTTCCGTCAGGGTCTAGGGACCACTGAACAGGGATTACATTTAAACCTCGTGATTGGCAAATACACGCAAGCCAAGCAAGAAAAATTATTTTTAGCATTCGTGGATTTGCGCTCCGTTTTTGACTGCGTAAGGCATGACAGATTGTGGAGCATATTAAAGGAAAAGTGTGTGGATTCCCCACTTATACTTTTTATGAGACAGTTGTATAGTGATGCTGGTGCAAGGATCCGGTTTGGAAAGTGGGCGAGTGTACACCCAAATTTCCTATTAGTAAAGGCATGAGGCAAGGCTGTGTCCTCGCCCCATTTCTTTTTACTTTATATATTAACGATTTAAGACAATTTTTAACTAAACAATGCCAGGATCTCCCTTTTATAAATAAACAACCTGTGCCCGCACTGCTTTACGCAGACGATGCGGTTTTAATGGCTTGCACCCAATTAGGATTGCAGAGAGTTTTAAACAATTTTATAGTGTTCATGGGTTCAAGGGGACTGAAAGTAAAATATATCAAAGACCTACATAATGAAATGTGGTACAAACAGTGCTGGGTGTCGTGATATTCTCATTGAAAATACTAAAGTGGAATGTATTAGCAGTTTCCCATATTTAGGTATCCATTTTGACTACTGTGGGACTCGGGTACCAGCTGTGCGGGCGAGAAAACTGATGTTTATTAGGACAATCGGTGCACTGTCCAACTTTGCTAGAAGACTGAGCAGAAGACCGGTGCCAGAGTTAATACTAATATATAAAGCTAAGTGCCTATCTACAGCAATGAACGGGGTGGGCATTTGGGGCTACACGGATGTGCAATCGATACAGCTAATAGAAAATGCATTTACCAAATATTTATTGGCTGCCCCTAAAAGCACTGCTAACTTTATCTGCCATTCGGAACTAGGCCTGTCGTATATTACAGACCTGATTAAAATTGAAGCGTTGTTGTTGTGGCACAAGGTATGGGCCTCTGAGGATACTAACTTTAATCAGGACGGTGTCAGGGACTGTTTGGGGATGTCTAGGGTGACCGCTATCCCGTGGTTAAATTATATAAAAAAGTTCTCGAATGACATAGGCCACCCTAAATATTTCGAAAGTCCTGACAGTATTGTTGCAATTTCAAGAAAGGAATTAAAAGCAATCTGTCTAGCACATTTACAAACCATTAGACTTACTCTGGAGATTGTTAAACCTACAGTTCTGGACAATCAACTAATGCTATCATGTTATGCCACGCAGCCATATTTAGTTTGTGTACCGGGGAGCTATGATAGGATGCTCTTAACTCGATTTCAACAGGGGTCCTTTCACAGACTTATAAGCTTCCCTAAAACTAATGATTGGTCCAAAAATGTGGGTGTTTGCCCGTGTGATGCTATATCGCAACAATCTACATTGCATATTACTTTATTCTGTACGTTTTATTTGTACCCAAAAAATAGATTTTTAAAACCAATTTTTTAAAAATGTGGCTTGAGACAATGTCGCACAGCGTTCCTAGTGTTACAAATTTTAGATGATGAGTTGACCATGTTATCTGTTGCTTCTTATTTGAAAAATGTTATTAATTACAGAAAATCTATGGGGGTACTTGACCCCTGATTATTGTTTGACTATCAATGTAATTTCTTTTCTTTTTTCTCGGAAACATGTTTTTTAGAAATGTATTTAAATGAATGTTTAAAATTGTGCTTTTATAATTTAGTTCTTAAATAAGCTATTTTGATTGATTTGATTCCTTTCTAAGTGTGGCTTAGACTAACACTTATTCCTGTCTCACAGATGACTCTTGACCAAGCTTTTGAGATGCTAAAGTTTTCCTACTTGATTTCCTTTTGTCCCGTTCTGATTTCCCTCATGAAAAGTCCCTGATTTGTGAGGTTCTCTATTATTCAATCATCCACTGCACTTTGGAGACTTATATTACTAATGTGTAGGCGAGAGGGTCATGGACTATTTTCTGAGCATCAAATATTGATGATGTTATTTTGTATCTCTATAAAATAACTAATTGTTTATTTGATATTGGTCCGCCTCAATTTCTTTAGGAGGCTTGGACTTCCAGTGGTTATTCTGTACCTTTACAGGATGGTCTTAAGAATAGTCTATTTAACTTTAATTTGTAATAAACCTTTTTGATCTTGGCTGCAAACTCCTGGTCCTCATTGTGTAGCCAAATGGGTTGCATTGTTAATTTGAATTTGATTGAATGTAAATGCTAACTCCCATCACTTCTCAGTCGCGTTAAAAAGGTCCACCGGAGGACCAATGGTAAGCAAGTGGGCCCAGAAACCACTGAATCAAATCAATGTCAACCAGCACAACCAAGAACTTTTTGCTTGGCAACTATGTATCTTGCTAGGTTCATCCACTGTCATACTAGTTCAAATTCGGCTCCATGTGCACCTATGTTGTTTTGGTTGCTTCCTTCGGTTCATTTCAATGTCTGCCTGCTTCGCTACTCTTCTACAGACGTCCTGCTGACTCCTGTAACAAAATAAGTTCCTCAAGTGCTGAAGTTCTCATCATTCCATCTCCTATGAACCCACTCCTTGAGTCTCAATGCATGCTGTGGGTGTCACCTTTCTATTAAAGTATAGCTCACAATCTGTTGAAAATTTGCTCTGAAGCTTGACTGAGTTTGTGGTTCTGAACCGCAGCAATGTAGTCCCTCTGTTTCCCCAAGACCCAAGATGCTGGCACTTATCTGGAAAGAAAGCTGTGGACAGTACCCTGGCAGGTGCAAGCATGAGGTCCAACAAGACCAACATAGCCGGAAAGCTACAGCAGGCATGGGGGTCTTACCACAAGACCTGTGGTGAAAATAATAGCCACAGGGGAAGTAATAAGTCAGAGTTCTATAAAGTCTGCTTCACCCACTCCCATATGAGGATCATTTGGAGATGGCCTATGGCTTTTAGCTGGCCTTTGCAATTATAGCTCTGAGGTAGACTGGTAGACGACTGCTTGCAAAGCACTTTGGAAATATCTGGGAATCCTAGTCTGCTGTTACTTCTGTTATTGATAAGTATATCACTGAGGCTTTCTTCAAGTCCTCCTGTCAACTGGAACCATCTTCCAACAGACATAAAAAAATACTGCTCATTATGTTTGGGATGCAGCGTGAGAGGCAATCTGGTCCTAAAATTGACGAAGGACATTAAACCTGTGTGTCAGTTTTTTCAACCCCCACTTGTCTTGTGAGCAAACAAGCTGTGGAAGAAAAGGAAATACTGTCTGGTGGAAAATCCAAGACATACTAGATACCTTGGAGCACAGAATGAAGGATAAGGGACCAAATTGAATAATTTCAAAGTACACCCAGAATCTATGTACAATAAAGTAAGTTCCACAGATGGGTAGATAGAGAGGATAGAATAGCTGTGTGCACAATGACTTGAGTGGTATATGATAAAATCCAACATGTTTCAGTCATGCACCCATACTTTTCTAGAGGACAGGGTAATGTTTAGTAAACTTTTATCTATCTGTCAAGAATTCCTGTCATACGAGGGGAGGAAAACGGTAACCAGCGAAAACGGACTACATCTCCCAGGATGCTTAGCGGTTGAGAGGTTATGTAAACAGGAGAGCTGTTACATAACTCAAGGGAAACACGCCCTTATGTAAACAGGAGAGCTGTTACATAACTCAAGGGAAACACGCCCTTATGTAAACAGAAGAGCTGTTACATAACTCAAGGGAAACACGCCCTTATGTAAACAGGAGAGCTGTTACGTAACTCAAGGAAAACACGCCCTATAAAGGGAGGAACCGGGAGGTACAAGGCTGTCGGATATTGTGTTTACACCGACGTACCTGCTTCGTGAAGAGCAGTGTTCCGGAGTGGTGCTCCAGTAAGGCAAGAACGGAGGTAGGTCGAGTCGTTACTCCCTGGGCCGTGTCTTGCCCCATCGTCACCTGTGAAGGACCCGGAAGCTCTACCGGTCAACCATTGAGCTTCGCTTTTTGACTCGGCTGAGTCCAAGCGCAGTGGCGCTTTTGCTGGTTGGAGTCGTAACTCCCAGCCCGACCAGAGACACAGGGACTGCCAGCTGTAACGCACACCAGGAGGTGTTTGCCGCGTTACAGACTCGGAAGTCCACAGGATCGATCGAGCGGCTGCTCTCGGTTCAGTCTTCTTGCTTGTGATTGGGGTATCGGTGACGCATCACCAGGAGGTGACTCCGCGTCCCGGTGCAGTCTGAGGAAGAGGTTGAGCGGCTGCTCCCTTCAGGTAGAGACCCCGGCTGGGTGTTTCCCTGACTCCTCGATTCTCCCCAACACTCTTCGTGCCCCTCACAGCCTACCGATTGGCATTGTCGGCCATTTCATTTCTGCCCTCTGTTGGCATACGCCGGGATCGGCGTATATGCAGAGCACGGTTAGGACCATCCGTGCTGTGGGCTGGTAACGTACTTAGCCTGGAGGATTCCAGTGACTATAACTTTTGTTTGTTCTTTGTATTTTATTTGCCTTCATTAAAAGAACTAACCCTTCACAAGTGGTTGCGTCCTCATTGTCGTGTCTGTTAAACGATCCTGAGACGTTCAGGGCGTTACAAAATATCCGACCTTAATAACACTAACTGTCTCCCGGTCGATAACAGACATGGCAACACTTGATGATGTGCTGGCTGCTTTAGCGGCCATGCAAGTTGAAGTGGCTGCCTCTAGGCAAGAAACAGCCGATGTAAAAGCCAGACTGGATGCTATCCAATTGAACCCGCTCACGCCCAGCACCTCCCTCACGAACCAGACCCCTGCGGTAGTAGTGGAAATGCCGGTAGCCATCCCCTTGGCAACACCAGAGAGGTACAGTGGGGATCCTAACACAGTGCAGGTATTCCTCACACAAGTGGCGCTACATTTATCGTGCAAACCAAAGGCGTTCCCCACGAGTCAGGCTCGTGTGGCTTTCCTTATATCCTATTTGGCTGGAAACGCGGCACAATGGGCCGTACCTCTGGTGAGCAGGGACGACCCCCTCTTATGTGATTGGGGTGCTTTTCGCAAGGAATTCCTGAAGGTATTCGACAGAAGGGCTGACTCGTACACGGCGGACCGTGAAATGCTTGAGTTGAGACAGGGATCCAACGACCTGGTGCAGTATCTCAACGCGTTCCGAAGGCTGGTTGCGGAAACCAAGTGGCCTGTTGCTAAACAGACGGCGCTCTTCCATCAAGGGCTGTGCGATGAGCTCAAGGACGCCGTGGCTCATATTGACCCTCAACCCAAGACATGTGAGGGCCTTATCAACCTGGTATTACGGCTGGAACATAGGCTAAGTGAAAGAAAGGGGGATCATGGGAGAAAAGGAAAATCCCTTCCATCCTATGTGACGGTGGGAAGTCCTGAAACTTCCACCGCATCCAAGGGAGAACCCATGGACATCAGCGCAATACGAGCGAGCCTCACAGCCACGGAGAAAGAGTCACGCCGTAAACAAGGATTGTGCCTATATTGTGGCAAAAAAGGCCACTACGTACGTGAATGCCCTGCCAAACCGAAGGCGTCACGTTATCGGGCCAACCGGTCAGTAACAGCCGTGGTGGACATACCGGCGGAAAACTAGAGGACTCCAAGACCAGAGAAGGGGCATCTCGGAGTCACTCATCCATCCCTTCACTTTCCAACTCGGTCACTAAGGGACAACGACACCTGTTTATCACGGTGCACGTGGGAGTGCATGACCAGTGGATACCCGTTGTGGCCATGGTGGATTCAGGGGCCACTGGCATGTTTATGGACCACAACGAGGCATGCAGGCTAGGGCTAGTGCTTCTTCCCAAAGCAGTACCCGAAGACGTCTATGCGGTAGACGGAAGGCGATTGGTGACGGGGCCCATCGGACAGCACACGGGGGTCCTTCCGATGAGATATGGGAGGAACCATTTGGAACAAATCGATTTTAACATCATCCGAGCGCCCCAATATGGCGTCATATTGGGATTGCCGTGGCTACAGAAACACAACCCCTTTGTGGATTGGCCAACACATCGCATCGAAATGACGTCACCGTATTGCATCCTGCATTGTGGAATAAGAACGGAATCCCTTGACGCAGATGAGAGCGGGAGTCAGACGGTGGCTACAGCGGCAGAAAAAGATGTGGCTCTCCCCCAGGCTTATCACAGTTTTGAGGATGTATTTGATGAGGTGAAGGCGGAAGTGCTACCACCACATAGACAGTTTGACTGCCAGATCGACCTGGTGCCAGGGGCCAGCGTTCCCAGCGGCAGGCTGTATGCCCTGACGGAGCCTGAAAACGTGCATCTCCGGGGGTACCTGGATAAACTCCTCAAGCTAGGATTCATCCGCCCGTCCAAGTCTCCTGCCGCCTCGCCACTCTTCTTCATCCCGAAGGCTAATGGGGAGCTGAGAGCCTGTGTGGACTTTAGGGCATTGAATGCGATAACCATAAAAAATCGGTACCCCTTGCCTCTCATCAGTGTACTTCTGGAACAGGTCAAGAAAGCTCGTATCTACACCAAGTTGGATTTGAAAGGGGCATACCATCTGGTGCGCATGAGGGACGGAGACGAGTGGAAGACCGCCTTTAAGACCAGGTTCGGCCTTTTTGAGTACCTCGTCATGCCGTTCGGTCTGTGCAACGCCCCGGCAGCCTTTCAGTACTTTTTGAATGAGGTATTCAGAGAGGAGTTGGATATCTACGTGGTCGTATATATCGACGACATCCTCATCTATTCGTCCAGTGTGGAGGAGCACGTACACCACGTCAAAGCTGTGCTCCAAAAGCTGAGGGAAAACATGCTGTTTTGTAAACTCAGCAAGTGTGACTTCCACGTCACATCCGTGGAATTCCTCGGAGTGATGCTGAGTCCAGAGGGACAGGAGATGGCAGAACGAAAGATCAAGGCGGTGAAAGAATGGCCGGTGCCCCAAAGCGTGAAGGACGTCCAAAGTTTCATTGGCTTCGCCAACTTTTACAGGCGGTTTATAGATGGATTTTCAGGAGTGGTGGCCCCAATCACACAGCTACTGAGGAAGTCCAAGGAGTTTGTCTGGTCCCCTGAAGCGAACAAAGCCTTTGAGGCCCTGAAAAGCGCCTTTGGTAAGGCGCCGGTGTTGGCTCACCCCGATCCGGATCTCCCCTACGTGGTGGAAGCGGACGCGTCGGATGTGGCGCTGGGGGCTATCTTGTCCCAACGCAACCACGACACAGGGGTGCTTCATCCCGTTGCGTACATGTCCCGCAAACTCAACGACGCCGAACGCAACTACCATATTGCGGAGAAGGAGCTTCTCGCAATCAAGGACGCCTTCACCGAATGGAGGCATTGGTTGATGGGGGCAAGACATGTGGTATCGGTGTACACGGACCATCAGAACCTACAGTTCATGACGGCCACTAGACACCTTTCTCCCAGGCAGCTGCGGTGGATGATCTTCTTTGCGGGGTTCAACTTCCGCATCACATATCGGCCGGGGACGGAAAACCGGAAGGCGGACGCCCTGTCCCGTCAATCTGCAGTTAAGGAACCATTGCCTGCAACCGAGCGTTCCATCATTTCCCCGAGGATGGTATTGGGGGTTATCCAACCGGATACTTTCCTGAGGGGAATAAAGAGAGGGATCAGGTCATTCGCATGGCGGAGGTGGCTCCTCAGTCACAGAGAATGGCAGCTGAAGGACGGGATACCCCTGAAGGGCAGGTGCCTATTGATACCCACGCCTAGGCTAAGGAAACAAGCATTCATCTGGTGCCATGACTCTCCATGCGCAGGTCATTTGGGCTTTGAAAAAACGGTGGCTAGCATGGGACGGCATTTCTGGTGGCCAACCATGAGAGTGGATGTCAGGAGGTGGGGACAGGAGTGTCCTACGTGTGCTACCATGAAGGCCGACCATGGCCGAACCCAAGGGCTCTTACATCCACTTCCGACCCCGGATAGACCATGGGATAGCATATCACTGGACTTCGTGGTGGGCCTACCGGTAGACCAGGGGATGACGGCAATACTGGTGGTGGTGGATTACTTGACGAAAATGGGGCACTTCATCCCCTGCAAGAGAGTCCCTACGGCCGGGGAATTGGCGTCACTACTCCTAAAGAATGTGGTACGACTGCATGGATTACCTGGGGTGATCGTGTCGGACCGGGGGTCGCAGTTTACTGCGCAATTCTGGAAGACTTGGTGCACTGCGCTGCATGTTAAGACCGCCCTGTCCACCAGCTACCACCCTCAAACGGACGGCCAAACCGAGCGCCTGAACCAAACGCTCAAACAGTATCTGCGATGTTTTGTGGACCAGGGCAGGGAAGAATGGGTCGACTTGCTATGGGTTGCAGAGATAGCCTATAACAACGGCACTCACAGCTCCACACAGTCATCTCCGTTCTATAGCAACTATGGCCAACATCCCAGGTTCTTGCCATTTCTACATCCGTTCAGAGAGGACAGGATTCCCGCCACAGCGGACAGGGTGGCACACATAAAAGACACGTTGATGCGCTCAAGGGCTGTCCTAATAGAGGCCAAGAGAAGATACAAGGCTGCGGCAGATAGGAAGAGAAGGCCCGGGCCACTGTACCGCACTGGAGACTACGTCTGGATATCCACAAGAAACATGAGGTTTCGAAAGAACAGTGTGTTCCATCCCAAGTACATGGGCCCCTATCGAATTACCAAGTGTATGGGTCCCGTGAACGTGAAGGTGTGCTTGCCCCAGTCATTGCGGATACACCCTGTCTTTCATGTATCATTGCTCAAACCAGCACCCTCCAAGCCGTCTGGGACACCTAGGCCGGTATGCGTGGAGTCGGAGGTGGAGTATGAAGTGTCGGGCATACGGGCGTCCAAATGGCGCAGGGGGAAGCTGTGGTACCTGGTTGCGTGGAAAGGCTATGGCCCGGAGGAGCATTCATGGGAACCGGCTGAAGGGGTTCATGCTCCGCGCTTGGTCTCCTTGTTCCGTCGGCGTTTTCCTGCCAGCGCTGGACCCGTGGGGAGCCGCTGAGAGGGAGGATGTACTGTCAAGAATTCCTGTCATACGAGGGGAGGAAAACGGTAACCAGCGAAAACGGACTACATCTCCCAGGATGCTTAGCGGTTGAGAGGTTATGTAAACAGGAGAGCTGTTACATAACTCAAGGGAAACACGCCCTTATGTAAACAGGAGAGCTGTTACATAACTCAAGGGAAACACGCCCTTATGTAAACAGGAGAGCTGTTACATAACTCAAGGGAAACACGCCCTTATGTAAACAGGAGAGCTGTTACATAACTCAAGGAAAACACGCCCTATAAAGGGAGGAACCGGGAGGTACAAGGCTGTCGGATATTGTGTTTACACCGACGTACCTGCTTCGTGAAGAGCAGTGTTCCGGAGTGGTGCTCCAGTAAGGCAAGAACGGAGGTAGGTCGAGTCGTTACTCCCTGGGCCGTGTCTTGCCCCATCGTCACCTGTGAAGGACCCGGAAGCTCTACCGGTCAACCATTGAGCTTCGCTTTTTGACTCGGCTGAGTCCAAGCGCAGTGGCGCTTTTGCTGGTTGGAGTCGTAACTCCTAGCCCGACCAGAGACACAGGGACTGCCAGCTGTAACGCACACCAGGAGGTGTTTGCCGCGTTACAGACTCGGAAGTCCACAGGATCGATCGAGCGGCTGCTCTCGGTTCAGTCTTCTTGCTTGTGATTGGGGTATCGGTGACGCATCACCAGGAGGTGACTCCGCGTCCCGGTGCAGTCTGAGGAAGAGGTTGAGCGGCTGCTCCCTTCAGGTAGAGACCCCGGCTGGGTGTTTCCCTGACTCCTCGATTCTCCCCAACACTCTTCGTGCCCCTCACAGCCTACCGATTGGCATTGTCGGCCATTTCATTTCTGCCCTCTGTTGGCATACGCCGGGATCGGCGTATATGCAGAGGACGGTTAGGACCATCCGTGCTGTGGGCTGGTAACGTACTTAGCCTGGAGGATTCCAGTGACTATAACTTTTGTTTGTTCTTTGTATTTTATTTGCCTTCATTAAAAGAACTAACCCTTCACAAGTGGTTGCGTCCTCATTGTCGTGTCTGTTAAACGATCCTGAGACGTTCAGGGCGTTACACTATCCAACACCATCAGGTATGTGGGGCTGACTGAAATGGAGACCAAATTAGATTTGCCAACAGTTATAGAAACATTCCTACAACAGGAAGTTCTCTTTCTGTACAGGGGTGCACCAGATGGTTCAGTGGGCAACAATACCAAAAAGGAACGCCTAGAAGAACGAAGGTAATCTTGACACAATTTATCTGATCCTCCGTAACCATATGACTAGAAAGAAAATTTGAGGGAGCCTGCAGTAAAAAATATCTTGCCAGGTCAATTAAGTTATTTTGCTCCAAGCCCTATGTTTATTAAAAGGTAGGCCAAAGAAGCAAGTTCCTGAGGAAACGGGCAATGCTTCGGTCCTGTTCAATTCTCAGATATTAGCGACAGAACCTCTATAATAGCTCAAGGTGAGGCCAGAGTGACCACTATCACCTCTTTAGAATGATCAGGTGGCGAATGACAAAAACTGAGAAGTGGCTCTAACAGAATGGTGTGTACTAATAACAAGTATGAAAGATCCTTGAAGTTGGTTATGTGTTTCTGGTGGCTGGCTGTGCAGACTTATTTATGGATGCAGGTTTGTCCGGTGTCCATGTGACCTTCTTTATGCTAAGGCTGGCGGTTGCCCGGTGTTTCCCTGATCTCCATTTCAGAAATGAAACCATGTGCTTTCCCTATCCCTTCTTTGTCTTCAATCCAGCCCATCCCTCCTCTTCACCTCCAAGACCCACATAAATGTCTGAAAACTTTTCAAATGAGGTACTTCACATTTACAGATAAAATCTGAAATCCATGTATTCTCTCTGCGCATTAGTGACATCCTGTTATAGGCTTTGCTTCTAGGGCCATCTCCACTGTAAAGGTCTTTCCAACAATCTCACACAATTCTATCTTGTGTTTTCCCCCCACTTGTGTCCATACCTCCACTTTTCTGTTTCTTGCCTTTCCACGTAGAGGTCCTAGGTCCTAGAGACACCCTGCTGGGTGCTCAATCAGGAGAGGTAACATGGGTAAATGGGGGCACCCCCATTAAGAACATAATATTTGGTTGGTTTCATGTGTGTTATTTTGGTGCACAAATTCAATCATATAATGCTTTTGCGATTTTCCTTCTGTTTAGAGTTACTGGAGGTAACAACAAAAACAAAAAAATATATAATGATTTTTTTCTATCACAGAAATAAATAAAATAAACAAAATGGAAAAAGGAAAAGGAGGGAGATTTGAAGAAGAGACTTTCAGATAGCAATGAACATCTTCAGTGTTTAGATGGTCTGAGATATTTGTGTGCATGAGTTTAATGTTTCCTGCAGTTTCCTCAAAGTAGCATCACAAGGTATAGTAACTTTTTTGAGTAGGGTGCAGATACCTAGTTGCAAAACCATAACCAAAACAGTGCAGAAAAGTATACCATTTCCCAGATTAGCCAGTTTCCCCAGATGATCTGTACAGAAAATGAAGACTTTGAATACAACCTGTAACTTTAACCCCTTCGCCGCGGCAGGAATTCCGCCGCGGCGCTGGGGGAGGGTTTGGGGGCAGCGCGGTGGCGCTGTGCTCGTGAGGGAACCGCTCCGTCACGAGCCACGGTTGAGCTGTGCTCATGACGGAGTGGTTCCGTCACGTCTCCTCCCACTGCGCTAATCGCCCGCACAGGTGGGGAATTAGCGCTGCGTGGGCGGAGCAGCGGCCAGCGGCCGCAGCATGACGGAACCACTCCGTCATGAGCACAGCGCAACCGTGGCTCATGACGGAGTGGTTCCGTCATGAGCAGGGAAGGGGTTAAGCAAAGTCCTATATTGACAACTTTCTATAGTGCAAAATACACCACCTGCCAGTGTTATACACAGAGCTACTTTTCTTGCTCAACTGAGATTTAAATGTTTGCTCTGGGAATTCCAAATGGAGGTTCTTAACACATTCCCCGTCAAAAAGGAGTCTAGAGGGGTTGTTAAGTTCAAGACATTGTTGTGCTGCTTCCAGTACCACCGAGCTAGTGGGTTTTATGAGGAATACTATTTTAAAGACATATGTTTCTTCATCATTTGTATTTTTTTAACCAATATTTTGTGTTTCTATCCTTCTTTTCTCATCAATGTTGGGTGGCTAGAACCAGTCATCTATCCTTTTTCCATTTCACTGGTATTTTCAGCAGTTAATTCGTATTGTACTTTAAGTTCATATGGAAATATTTCCATAAATTAACTGTTAACTGTATTAAATCATACTACATATACCCCTTATTAAGAGAGAGTTGTCAATGAGACTGTAAGGAAAAAAGTGAGTCTTTTCTTGTGGCCCTGCTAGAGCACACACTCACTGGTTGGTCACCCAGCCAAACTTAACATTTAATAAAATCAATCTCCTCTAAGGTAAATCTTTTTAACAGGGGGCATCTAATGGGCTGGTGCTGTATATATATGCTAACAACATTTAGAAAACTACTGTCAACTAAAGTTAATGTATGCTGTACTTAAATCTATTTATAAAATGTAAGTTATATTCACACCCCGTCTTATATATTTTTGGATGTACAGTGAGCTAAGTTGTGCAAAAGTACTTACAAGTGCACTACATGATATAACAGTTAACACCACCTGTTTCCATCTATGGCACACAGTCTTCCGTAGTGAAGTGCCACTTGCTGCCCAGTGCCTAGCCACCATGCAACAATAACCCTGGCATTCCTAGGGGTGTACCAGTTTTATCTGTATCACGGGCACTTCAGTGCAAATTGCATTCCCTGCTGTATTGAGGGGCACCCTATCTTTGTTGTAGTCCTGTGACATTCAAGAATATTGCATTAAGTGCTCTGGAGTACCAATGGTCCTCATAAAGGGACATGTGCCTAATGGCACCCCAATCCCTTAGGATGGGATTCCACCATGCCTAGGTGTGAGAAATTTGGCTTTTGGCTGACTGGGGAATGAGCCCTGATCAAGCAACAGCCATAATCCCTTGCAGGGAGAACCACAAAAAATCATTAAATCAACCTGTGCTTAACCCTGGTAAACCTGGCACTAAAAGCAGTCAGTCTTACCTTAGAGGCAATGCGTAAAGTATTCATGCAGTACACAAACAGTAATGAAGTAAAAGCACAACACATGAAAAATCCCACACTAATTTAGAAAAATAGACTGAAGAGTAATACATTATTTGACACCAAAGCAACAAAAATCCAATCAGCAGACCCAGATTAATGAATTAATAACTAGCGCATAAAAAATGTAAGTGCCTACCGCAGACATCTATCGTGCGAGACTCGGTCAACGATGAACAATATGGCAGACCATGATGGACATGGTTTGGATACAAGAAGTGGATTGAGCCTGGACAGCGCTTACCTTCGGACTTAGAAGAAACATTGAGAAAAATGTTCTGAGAAGGTAAAGTTCAGTGGAGCAAGGTTACAGAGGGTGTCTGAGAAGGGACAGTCAACATCAGTGAGCCCGTTGTCGAAGCCACTGTGCAGATTTGTACATTATGACTTAGTCTCTTTTTTGGAAGTCGAATATCTCCAGCGGGACGAGGCAGAGAGCTGTAAAGAAGACAATTCCATGAGGTCGGATATCCCTTTGGTGAAGGACTGCTGAAAAGCATCTTCTGCTGTAGAGAAGAATGCAGCAGGAGATGCCGTGAAGAGAATCCAACTAGAGATGCACCTCGGGCAGATAGGCGAGCAGGTTGCTCCCAGTCTCCTCCTGGTTCTTAGAGGAGTTGTTGGTTAAAATCTGTGTAGGTCCTCAGTTTTGGGATTCAGACATCTGGGCACTTTAAGCACCACAACCAAGGGTCTATGAACTGGTGGGGCACCACTTGGGGGTTTAGGGTTTACTCAGGCTGTGTCAAGGTGCAGTTTCAAGATGTTGAGTCTTTTATGTCCTGGTGGCACTGAACAGAAGGCCAGTAAGCTAGCCCTTGGAGTCACTTTGGTAGTCCTGGGTCCAGGCAAAGAAACAGAGCTCAACAGCAGGGCTGACCTCTGAGGGTTCAAGGCAGGCTCAAGACAGCAAAGTAGTCCTTCCAGGCAAGCAGTTGTGCAGAGTGCACAGCAGGTCACAGCAGCAGGCAGTCCTCTGACAGTCCTTCCGCAGGTCCGGGAGTGAACTGAAAAGTTGGAGTCTGAGGTTGTATTTTTATACCCTGGTGCCCACCTTCTGGAAGGAGAGAGACATTTCTAGAAGTACTTGAAGTTTCCTGTCTCTCCTGCCCTGGCTCCAAGCTGGCTGCAGTG
Source organism: Triturus cristatus (assembly GCF_964204655.1). Classification (NCBI taxonomy): domain Eukaryota; kingdom Metazoa; phylum Chordata; class Amphibia; order Caudata; family Salamandridae; genus Triturus; species Triturus cristatus. The sequence continues at coordinate 802,882,110 of NC_140592.1, read as the reverse complement.
ACAATGTGGAGGTGATAGCTCCTTTGTGTGAAGGCACAGCACTCCTTATTAAGTTGAAAGTGGGTTTAAGTTAGCTCCACCCCCATCCTGCCAGCAGATGGCCCATTCAGGCACAAATAATCGCTCTATTGTGTGACAGTCTGGGAGGAATTCCCAAAGTTTAACTGTCAGTTACACCCACTCATGTAGACCCAAGGCAGGCTGCAGGCACAAATGGGCTAAGGGCAAAAAAAATGCCAACCTTCTAAAAGTATATAATAGAGGAAGGGCAACCCAATATTCTCTTGAAGGCTTGGGTAAACAATAATGTAATCAATGTAAAGTACCCACAAAGGATTTGTTTATACAAATATTTGATCATTTGAACAGATTTATTATGTCAAGTTATGGCATCAATAAAATACTCCAAAGTTATTTAGAAGAATCAATTTGCGAAAGAATATTGCTATCAGGAAGAAATAATTCAATGACAGGTGTTGTAATTCGATATTTTATATTCCATAAGAAAAAATGCTAAAGAACAAGTTACTAACCTTCGGTAACGATGTATCTGTAAGAAACATTAGTTAGTTAGATTCCTCACCTTAGAATATCCCCAGGCGTCAGACTGGATCCGGAAGATTTTTCGTCAGCAATACCCCTTGCGCGTCGCTAGGCGTCGTCTGCGGCTCCGCGTCCGTCGTCGGCGTCGTGCGCCGGGATGACGTCGTCGGAGTACTTAGACGCCGCCCTCGCGCGCTGACGTCAGTTCTTGTACATAGCCTTCCGCGCCAGGAACGCAGAGCCATGCAAAGACCGACACTGGTGCCAAAAATAAAATCTAGGGGCCTGAAAGGACAACCTTAACCCTAGATGTCAGTTCGCAGAACGGGGAGGATGGGTGGGTCGGTGAGGAATCTAACTAACTAATGTTTCTTACAGATACATCGTTACCGAAGGTTAGTAACTTGTTCATCTGAAAGAAACACGTTAGTTAGATTCCTCACCTTAGAATAGATACCCAAGCAATACCATCCCCGGTGGTGGGTCTGCGAACCAAGATCACACCAGAAAGTCCTGGAGGACAGAACGGCCAAAGAAGCCATCCCTCCGGACTTGGCTGTCAAGGCAATAATGCCTGGCAAACGTGTGTAGCGAAGCCCACGTCGCCGCCTGACAGATGTCCTGCAAAGGGACTCCCCGTCCCAAGGCAGTAGTAGCCGCCGTGGCCCGAGTAGAATGGGCGCGCAGCCCAACAGGAGGGTCCTTTTTAGCCAAGGAATAGCAGATTTTTATACACAAAACGACCCACCGAGAGATGGTTCGTTTGTGCACAGCTTTCCCCTTCTTAGCGCCCACGTACCCAACAAAAAGCTGGTCGTCCACCCGGAACTGTTTTGTGCGGTCCAGATAAAAGGAGAGCGCACGTTTTGGGTCCAGACGGTGGAGCCTCTCTTCCTCTTTGGAAGGATGCGGAGGCGGAAAGAAGGTGGGCAAGGTGACAGACTGCCCAAGGTGAAATGGAGACACCACTTTAGGAAGAAAAGAGGGACGAGGCCGAAGGACAACCTTGTCCGGATGAACAGATAGAAAAGGAGGCTTTGAAGATAAAGCCTGGAGCTCACTCACCCGTCTAGCCGAGGTGATGGCTACCAGAAAAGCAGTCTTTAGAGTTAGAAGACGAAGAGGGCAATTGTGAAGAGGCTCGAAGGGAGCGCACATCAGGAATGTCAAAACCAGATTCAAGTCCCACTGAGGCATTACAAAAGGGACAGGAGGGAATGTGTGTGTAATGCCTTTGAGAAAGCGTGACACTACAGGGGACTTGAAAAGAGAAGGCTGATCAGGAAGCCGCAAGAAGGCGGAGAGGGCAGCAAGATAACCTTTCAGGGTGCCCAGGGCAGAGCCCTGCCGGGCCAGAGAAAGAAGGAAGAGGAGAACCTCAGAAAGAGGGGCGGAAAGGGGATCCACAGCCTTTGCTGTGCACCATGCCACAAATTTGTTCCACCGGCAGGCGTATACCGACTTTGTGGAGGGACGCCTGGCTGCCAGAATGATATCACAGACTTCAGGAGGCAAGTCAAATGGCATCAACTGCCGCCGCTCAATCTCCACGCATGGAGGTGGAGGCTGGACAGGTTCGGGTGGAGGACCGTCCCCTGCTGCTGCGACAGAAGATCCTCCCGAAGGGGCAGACGTATCGGGGGATCGGTCAACAGACTGAGTAGCTCGGGATACCAGTATCTTCGTGCCCAATCCGGAGCCACCAAGATGACTTGGGCCCGGTCGCGCCTGATCTTCTTCAGCACTCTGGGCAGAAGTGGTATAGGCGGAAAGGCGTACAACAGACCGCAACTCCACTCGTGACGAAAAGCGTCGCCGAGCGAGTGCCGCCTTGGAAATTCCAACGCGCAGAACTGCTGACATTGCGCGTTCTCTTCGGTGGCGAATAGATCTAACCAAGGCTCTCCCCACTGCTGAAAGAGGCCTTGCACCACTTCGGAGTTCAGACGCCATTCGTGATCCATCATGCACCGGCGGCTGAGTTCGTCTGCTCTGGCGTTCAGAGAGCCCGCCAGATGTTGAACCACCAGGGTGACGCCCTGGTGTTCCAGCCATGTCCAGAGGCGCAGAGCCTCCTGACAAAGGGTCCACGACCCCACCCCGCCCTGTTTGTTGCAGTACCACATGGCGGTGGTGTTGTCCGTGAACACCTGCACGACACTTCCCCTGACAGAGGGAAGGAAGGCTTTCAGTGCAAGCCGGATCGCTCTCAACTCCAACAGGTTGATGTGGAGACGAGACTCCGCCGGAGACCAGAGGCCTCTGATCTCCGCCTCTCCCATATGGCCACCCCATCCCAGGAGGGACGCATCCGTCACTACGACATGCTCCGGTTGGGGAAGGGAGAGGCTCTTGCCCTTGACCCACTCGCGGTCCGTGAGCCACCACTGCAACTGCTGTGCAGTACCCTCCGAGATCAAGACATGGTCGGACAGGTTGCCGTGATGCTGGGCCCACTGAAACTTCAGGTCCCACTGCAGAGCCCGCATGCGCCGCCTGGCGTGATGCACTAGTAGGATGCAGGAGGCCATCAGCCCCAGAAGCCGCAACACTAGCCTGACCGAAACCCGGGATAGAGGCCGAAAGATGGGAATCAGGGCCTGTATATCCCGGACCCGCTGTTCCGGAGGATGGACCCGGAACTGCGCCGAATCGAGAACCGCTCCGATGAAGAGGAGCTTCTGAGAGGGACTCAAGTGTGACTTCGGCACGTTGATGGAAAACCCCAGCAAATGCAGGAGATCCGCCGTAGTCTGGAGGTGGGAGACGACTGCCTGGGGCGAGCCCGCCTTCAACAACCAGTCGTCGAGATAGGGGAAGACTGGGACCCCTGATCTGCGCAGATGAGCTGCGACCACCGCCATCACTTTCGTGAACACCCGAGGGGCACTGGTGAGGCCGAAGGGGAGCACGGTAAACTGAAAGTGCTCTTGGCCCACCGTGAACCGCAGGTAACGCCGGTGGGCCGGCAGGACGGGGATATGGAAATATGCGTCCTGCAAGTCCAATGCTACCATCCAGTCTCCAGGGTCTAGGGCAGCTAAAACCTGAGCCAACGTCAGCATCTTGAACCTTTCCTTTCGGAGGAAGGCATTGACGTTCCGGAGGTCCAAGATAGGGCGCAGGCCCCCCTTGCCCTTCTTGGGAACCAGAAAGTAGTGGGAATAACAACCACGACCTACTTCTGGACTCGGAACGCGCTCGACGGCCCCCTTGGCCAAGAGAGCCGAAACTTCCTCGCGGAGAAGATCCAAATGATCCCCCGAGATACGGTGGTGCTGTGGTGGCATGGCTGGAGGGGTCGTCTCGAAGGGGAGGGAGTAGCCCCTTCGGACGATTTGCAGCACCCACCTGTCCGATGTTATGGACCGCCAGTGGAGCAGGTGATGGCGAACTCTGCCGCCCACTGGCGTGGTATGGGCCTGAAAGCTCGGACTAGGAAGGCTTTGAGGCGGATGCTGCCGGGGTGGATGTGGGCTGACCACGTCGTCCTCCATTTCCGCCACGGCGGAAGCCACGTCCGCGACCGCGCGCAGGTTGGTTCTGCGGCTGGTGGCTTTGCGGACGTGAGGAGGCGCCCCTTCCTTGGCCACGAAAGGGGCGAAAAGCGGAGGTGTGCGCCCGCGGAGCCGAGAGGCCCAAGGACTTGGCCGTAGCCCGGGAGTCCTTAAAACGGTTCAGCGCACTGTCCGCCTTCTCACCAAACAGGCGAGTGCCATCAAAGGGCATGTCCATGAGGGTGTTCTGGACATCCCCGGAAAATGACGTGGACCGCATCCAGGCGTGGCGGCGGAGCGCCACCGTGGTGGAAATCGCCCGACCTAGCGAGTCCGTGGTGTCAAGCCCACATCTTATGGCGTGCCGTGCTGCATCCCTCCCATCGGCCAAAGCCTGGGTAAGACGCGTCCGGACCTCCTCCGGACACAGGGGCAGCACGTCCTCCACCGTATCCCACAGGGAATGGGAATAACGGTCCAAGAGACAGGCGGTATTTAAGGACCGCAGGCCCAAACTAAGGGACGAGAACAGTTTCTTGCCAAACTGCTCGAGTCTCTTGGAATCCCGGTCCGGCGGAGCGGTCGGGAAGGAGGACTGGGAAGTAGAGGCCTGGATAACCAGACTCTCGGGGGTGGGGTGTTGGGACAGGAAACTGGGGTCGCCCGGAGCAGGGCGGTGGCGCCTGGCAACGTTCCTATCCACAGGAGGAACTGTGGAGGGCTTGGACCAGGTGCCCTGCAGAACGTCAGTGAGGGCCTCGTTGAACGGCAGCAGAGGCTCAGTGGAGCTTGCTGAGGTTTGAAGCACCTCAGTGAGGATGTTGGTCCTCACAGCCACGGCAGGCAACTCGAGCCCAAGGGCCTCAGCCGCCTTGCGCAGCACCACAGAAAATGCTGCACCCTCCTCCGAAGCCACGGTCGGAGGAGAAGTGAATCCAGCGTCTGGCGAGGTGTCCAGTCCGCTGGCCTCCCCCAGTTCATCTGCCCAGTCCTGAGAAAGCTGTGACTGAACAGCCAGAGGGTCCTCGAACCCCTCCCAGTCGCCCCCTTCTTCCGATTCCTGATAAACAGGAGGAATGATCGGAACCGGACTGTAGAGATGGTAGGTCTCAAGCGGCGTCGGATGCGGCGTCGGCGGACGCCGTGCCGGCGTCGGGTCCGGATGAGGGCTAAACCGGGGCGTCGGCGTCACAGGCGTCGGCGTCGGTGGCGCCGGTGACGGCGTCGGTGGTTCAGGCGTCGGCGCCGGTGGAGGAGTGACAAGGTCAACCGGCGTCGACTGGGGCCCAGGCAAGGGCCCCGCGGGGACCTGCGGCGTCGAGACCGGAGTCGTCGACGGCGCCGGGGCTGGAGCCGCCGGCACGCGAGGTCGCCCAGTCGAGTCCGCGGGGCCCGAAGGCGCGCCAGCGGGCGTCGACGGCGGGGCCAGGCTCCTCATGGCCGAGAGGAAGGCACTGATCTCCGCCGGCGCCGCGTCAGCCCCAGGGACCGGAAGGTATGGGGGCGGACGCGGCACCTGCGGCTCCGCCGGAGCCGCGGGGGTGGAACCACTTGGACCCTCGGCCGAGTCGCGCGACCGGCGAGGGGAGTCCGAAGAGCGATGTCGCCGCTTCGACTTCTTAGAGTGTTTAGACTTACCCGACGACTTGGAGCCCGACGAGCGATGGTGGCGTCGGCTAGGGCTCCGCGAGCGATCCTTGGACCTCCTCCTGGACCGGGATCGCGCACGACGCGGAGCCGAGTGGCGAAGCTCCAGAAGCTTGCGGGACCGCTCCCGCCTAGCCTTCGAAGTCAGGGCCTGACAGTCGTTGCACGACTCCGCGTCGTGGTCGAGGCCTAAGCAATAGAGGCACCGGCGGTGGTGATCGGTCACCGACATCAGTCGATGACAATCTTCACAAGCCTTGAACCCAGGCATCCTACCGGCACCAGATGTCGACAGACAAGGATCAAAAATGATCAAAAAGATTTAGTCAAAAAAGACTAAAAGGGGTAGCTCTCCCGGATCTGCGCTTACTGGCGCGGAAAAAAGAAGAACTGACGTCAGCGCGCGAGGGCGGCGTCTAAGTACTCCGACGACGTCATCCCGGCGCACGACGCCGACGACGGACGCGGAGCCGCAGACGACGCCTAGCGACGCGCAAGGGGTATTGCTGACGAAAAATCTTCCGGATCCAGTCTGACGCCTGGGGATATTCTAAGGTGAGGAATCTAACTAACGTGTTTCTTTCAGATAAAATATTTTTAATATCAAAAGTCTATTACCGACCAGTTTCAAGGGACCAAAATCGTCTTTCTTACAAACGCTACATATATTAAAACATGAATTGATATTGGCCATAAAGAATATAAATATTTTAAAGAATGATAAATATACTGATCAAAGATTCGACAAAACATGTAGACTCAGTAAAAAGAACAAAGATAGAGATAGGCCCATACATTGTGAAAAGTTTGCAGAAGTGCTACGTCTCATTTAAATATTAGTTCTCTTACATGAATATGAAAGTGCCCAGCCAAAGAAAATTAACTAGTTATCAGCAAATAACATAGTTAAATTGATGCAAAAATGTCTTATGGATATATCCAAAGGTGTAACACACAAAAAAAGACAGATTCATAAAACACATTTCAATAGACAGGTAACATAGTTTGTGATACTTGTCAATCTAATGGTGGAAAAGATACACTATTAATAAAAACAAGATACTGTCACTGATTATATACTCAGAAAAGTTTATACCAGCAGCTCAAAACAACCAACTAAGCACTAAGAACATATTGACAATCATGTAATAAAGAACATTATTTCAATAATCGGGACCTGTAAGTGTTTCTATACAGTATATCCAAATTTACATGAATGTTCTAAATATTACAATAAAGAAAATGCTTGCCGTTTCACAGAAATATTTAAACCTTTTCAGACACTATCAGTTTTCCTTATCCATTTATTCTCTTTCATTGGTAGGACACGGTCCACATTTGAAGATCTAACTGTTGATTTAGCAATTATCAATGACCCACCTTTTTGGTGTGTTTAAGTAGTGTGTACTGTTCCACCATAGGTGAAACAACACCCTCATAATGGTGGCCGCTTAATTAAGCCATTTTTCAGTCAATTGTAGCAGTTTTTTGACTTGTCCGTTTATTAGGAGATATGACTTCTTTAAGACTACCCAAAAGATGGCCTCTCTGGGTTAGCCTATAGATGTTTTTAGCATCTTGAAGCTGCACTTCCGGGTCTACACTTTCTACACAATCACGTTGGATTCATTATGGACTCCGAAACTAGATGTATGGCCGTGTCTCAATTAATTTTTGACTGCCAACCATCGTAGTATATGTAATTTTCTTTTTACATATTTACAAATAGCTAAGATACTGTACTAAAGCGTTTCATTAATACTCTGAAACTAACTTCTGGTACAGCATCTAAATGATTGCAATTCTATGTGGACTTGTGGAGTGAGTTAAACAATGTTAACCTTTCTCCTACATCATTCATTTACCTAACTACAAAGAGATTGCTGCATTTTGTAATATCCTTTATACTTCTTCTCTTGGATAGTATATATAAAATAACTTTTTTTAAATCTGTTTTTCTTTGACTGATGATAGAAGAAATGTGTGCTCATTAAATTACAGACAAGATTTTGTTCCTGTGGCATTTGCTCTATATTTACCTCAGACTTCACAATTTGTCGTGTAAGTATATATATATTTGTACAATTTATAGGCTGTCGTTTGCCATGCCTCGACAACCTGAGATTTACCAACCACTTTTAGATAATATGTAGTTATTTCTATTTTTTACAGTATGCTTAACTGGCCATTCATATGGAAGCCCTTTCATTATAATTCTACAGCTTATTCCTAGAAGAAATAAGTGAGCAATTCTTATTTTATATAAAATTAACGAATAAGCATCACTTTGAGAGTTTTATAAGGTGGGTGACTTCTTTTTCCACCATGAATATTTTTTATATCTTTTAAGACTAATTATAATCCTTCTGTGGACGTTGCTTTTCTATACCCATGCTATCTCCAGTACTTTATAACAGGGCAGGTGTTAAAACTTAATTTGCAAGTTTGAAGGTATTCACAGTTTGTATAAATTTTGTTGGTTATAATATGTTTTGAACATTTTATTGGAGGGGTCTTTTTACATTCTCTTGAAATATCCACAGTCCTGAAGATGGTCACACTTACTTGTTGCTAAGGAGAACAAAAAGTGGACATAGTGTCCAATTTCCATTGAATTTATTGACATATGTGCTATTTTTAACTGATTTGTTTTTCAACCAGTTTCAAACTCTGTATAGGAAAGTGAATTTATAACCATTGTTAATGTGTGTCTTTCTTAGACTGAGTCTATGTGAGCCCATTTTTACACATTTTATATTAAAAATTACTTTTGGAATAGAAAATATCGAATTTATAACCATTGTTAATGTGTTTTTCTTAGACTGATCCTATGTGAATCCCTTTGTCCACATTTTGTATTACAAAATACTTTTTGGAATAGAAAATATCGAAATACAATGCCTGCCATTGAATTATATTTTCCTGAAAGCAATATGTTTCTGCAAATTGATTCTTCTAAATAACTTTGAAGTGTTTTATTGATGCCATTACTTGAAATATTGAATCTGTTCAAATGATCAAATATTTGTATAAACAAATCCTTTGTAGGTACTTTACATTGATTACTTAACATTCTAAAAGTGGCATTTTCAAAATAGTAATCAAAAACCTGACTTTACCATTAAATAGGGTTTCTCAATACAATTCTAAAAGTCACCAGATGTGATATAGTCACCTGCTACCAATTGGAAATGGATGCTTATTAAATGTAATAAGGAATCTCCAATGTCTCCAATGTTATCATATAGGAGGGGGAGGACTCACAGCAGTGAAAAATGAATGTATTACTTTTTCACTACCAAGGCATGTAAAACTAAAAAGTACATGTCCAACCTTTAAATTACAAAGCACCCTGCCCTATGGGCTACTTAGGGCCTACCTTAGGGTTGACTTATATGCAATAAAAGCGAGTTTGAAGCTTTACCAGGGGGTTTAATGCCAGGCCGACATGCCAGTTTAATACTGCATTTAGGCTGCAGTGGCATCCCTGGAAAATGTTTTGAGGTGCTACTTAAGTGGGTGGCACAATAAGGGCTGCATGCCCATTGGTAGCATTTAATTTAGAGGTGTATGGTATACTACTCTATTAGAGACTTGTAAGTAAATTAAATATGCCAATTGGATATAAGCCAATTTAACCAGGATAGGGCAGTGCCCACAAACACTTAAGCACTGGTTAGCAGTAGTAAAGTGCACATAATCCTAGGGCCAACAAAATATGTTCAGCAAAATGGAAGAGGAGAAGTAAAATGTTTAGGGGAAGACCACCCTAAGGATGACAGGACTAACACTAGGTTTGACAAATATATGCCATATCAGCTGAACAATAATTACCATCAGGAAATATGGCTAACCCAGTGATGGTCGTAATTATGGTAGAAATTCTTGTTCTCAAAAACAACCCTAATAAGTCTCTTACTATTCTATTTCATGGCTGGAATGAAGGAGTATTCCATCATTTGCCAGTGGTGCCCCATCTAAAGTTTGATGTTGCCAGAACTGGGATACAGTTGCTTCCATTAGTGCAGTGGAGTTGAATTGTGGTTTTTGGACATTCTATCTCGTGCTACTACTCCTGCAAAGGGTGCTGTGCTACAATGGTGGTATTTCCCCTTTCTGCTAGAGATATTGTAATCGTTTTTCTTTGACAAGGTCCTTTTTCCAATTCCAAGCGATTTTTTTTTCAGCTCCATAAAATCAAACTAATTTTTGAGGGAATATTTGATTCGGACAGAAGGGTGAAATTACCATGGGGACAACAAATGTATGAATTGTTTATAGCTCAGTGCAAAAAGTTGGTCTTGTTTCGCCAAATTTAAATGAGTTATTTATATCTTTTCATCCACTGGTGTTTTCATTTTTGGTCCTAAGTGCATGAAATGCAAACAAAAGTACACACAATGTCTGAGCAACGACAGGCATGCATTATAGGAATTTTACAGGAGAAAATGCAGTTGAAGACAAGCAGCATCACTGCAGGAAAGCTGCCTCCTACATCCCTACATCATCAACAACATTTTAGCCTCTTAAGAACGGGGCCTATACACTAATAGTTTATGGAACCCTTGATTGGAAATAACCTTGCTTTGCTTCTTACTAGACAGTTTCATGCAGAAGTGATCCCACGTGCCCATTTAGCAAATACACCACAAATTCATTGAAAGGTCAAACTACATTCAGCAGAGTAATCAGAACATTTTGGTGGCAGGTAAAAAGGAACAATCATTGTGCATAGCCAATAGGTCTCGCCTTTGGGACCTTATGTGTTTAGCCAGAACTTTTGGCTATGTTGTAGAGCATTGTCTCTGCTGTGCATTATGTTGAAAAGTTATAATAAAAAGTGTTAAGAATTTTTGTTACCTTTATACAAACGAAGATGACATTATATATAACTGAAAAACCTGATTAAAAAAAGATTTTAACATACAAAAAGGTCTTCTAGTTTTGTTGTACTTGCACTGCTGACAACTTCTTTCTGCCTGTTCGTTATAATGTTTTTGTTATGGGGGAGCGGGACATAAATAACGGGGGAGTGGAGGTTGGAAAACAGTAATTATATTAGAACACGAGCAGCAGACGGACACTAGGGGAGAATCAACAGATGCCAGATTCCAAGGGCAGACTGATGTGTTGCTTAAGTGGTGCGCTGTTGGAAAATGGTGGTGGTGAAGGATGTTTGGTGCTCAGGTGGTGACACTATATGGTGTGCATTGGAGGTACTTTGTGTATTGTGGAGTTGTGGTGTTGAAATATGTTGTTTGGTGTGCAATTATGCGGTGTGTATTGGAAATGTGTGGAGTTGCATTGTGTGGCCTGGAACTGTGGTGTTGAGTGAAATTATGCTAAGTGAAATTGAGTCATGGTGTGGAGTGCATTTATGTTGATTGGTGGTATAGAGTGCATTTATATGGAGTGTATTTATGTTGCATTGAGTAGAGTGCAAATACGTGGCGTGTAATTATGTGGCACTGAGTGGTATTATGTGGAGTGTATTTCTGTTGCATTGAGTAGAGAGTAATTATGTGGCGTTTAATTATGTGGTACTGAGTGGTTTGTGGAGTGTATTTATGTTGCATTGAGTAGTGTGTAATTATGTGGCGTGTAACTATGTCGCACTGAGTGATATTTTGTGAAGTGTATTTATGTTGCATTGAGTAGAGTGTGATTATGTGCCATAGTGGTATTATGTGGAGAAAGGCTTATGCATAATGCTAGCCACAGTGTCTTTAATTACATCTAGATTCTCCAAGTTCAAAAATAGGAGAATCTACATTCTCATTTTTCAAAACGTACCAAAAGAGAACGCAAGGCATTTTGTAGCTCATCTCTGCCAGAGGTCACCGACTTGCGAATGAGAGAACACTCTTTATTTGCACTAATAGCAATAGCTGAAAATATATCTTGTACTAACTGCAGTCTGGACTTTGCACGTGCAAGGTTCCATATACATGAAAAGGAGCCTACAGAAGGAGGAGGCTCATATTTTGCAAGAAATAAGAAAAAATATTATTTGCTACGGTTGAGAATTATTCTTTGTATATACAGTATGAGAAGCCCTATATTTACCTAACCTGTAATGGAGAGCTGTTTGCCAGATAACATCGAGCTTGTTTTCAGAGCATGAACATCTACTGCTTGTGCTGGATTCAGAGCTCTGCCAGCCTCTTCTAGCCCAGAGTGACTATCCTCGTCACTAAAGCAGCGGTTGAGGTTCAGTATGTATCAAAATTGTCATTTGTTGTTTAGGATGTGAATCAAGTTAACGTTTGTACACCAATTAGCTAGATGCACACAACCTTGCAGTCTTCATCCCTTCTACAAAGGAAATCATACCTCTAAGATGCATACCTATGCTTTCCTACTGCCAATTATAAGTTCTGCTTGATCTTTTGGAAATTTAAGAGGATTGATTTTCTTTGTGTTGAAATTTTTTATTGAGTTTTAAAATGAGAATACATCAGAGTATGAACATCAATAAATAAGAAGATGATAAATCCATATTGAAATAAACAGTGCAAAGAATTACTGATGAATAAATATGATACAAATATGCATTTAAATAAATAATAATTGAAGCAACAATTAAATTAAAATATATACTGATACATAATAAAGGGTAACCTATATGAAGAAGAAGAGAGGAGAAAACCTAGAAAGTAAGTGCATAAAGTGTGAATGAGTAAAACGAAGATAAGGCAATTAGAGAGAAACAGAAGGACGCTTTAAAATAAGGAAGAGGAAAAGAAAAAGAGATAAATAAAGAGCAAAAAGAGGATAAAAAGTGAAAAAGGAGAAAGAAGAAACAGAGTAATGAAAGAAAAATAAAAAAAACAAAAAAAAAATAAAACGGACAGAATAACCAAAAAAAGATAGAAACTAATTAGTCAGTTTAGGTAAAAGTGGGAGCAGGGGGTTCAGCAGCCTTAGATTTTAGAAATGGAGACCAGGTTTGGAGAAAGATATCAGCTTGATCCTGAAGATTATAAATCGTTCGTTCATGTGAGGCTGTTTGCATCATAATTACCAACCAATCTTCCTGAGAGGGAGGTAAAGATGACTTCCAATGACGCAGTATACATATTTTGGCTGTAGCAAGTAAGGTATGAAAAAGACGGAGTTGTGGTTTCGAAAACTTTGAGGAATGACCTAAATCATGCAAGAGGATGTTAGTTGGCGTAAGTGGTAATTGTAAAGGCATTATGGAACTCAAGGTAGCACCAGTGTAAGTCCAAAAGGTTTGTATACTAGGACATTCACAAATGATATGAGTAATATCACAACCAGGGTTGGAACATCTCCAGCAATTAGTATGAGAGAGGAGACCAGCTTTGTGTAATTTGACTGGAGACCAGTGCCAATCATGCAATATTTTAAAGAGACAAAATTTGAGCCTTGATTCTCGGGCTCCTTTATGCAAATTTTCTAGGATTTGATCCCATTCGGCGTCTGAAAAGGAAACTGAGAGACGAGATTGCCATTTATATTGAAGATCATGTGAAAGAGATTTAGAAAAAAGATGAGACGAGAACATTTTGTAAAGACCAGAAGTAACACCTTTAAATTTCCCCCAAGTATTTAAATAGGATAATATAGGGGAAGTTTGTAGTAACCAAGGTGATGACCCCAAGTGAGTCTTCAAACATTGCTGAAGCTGAAGGTATTTAGAAGAATGATGCTGGGGAAGATCAAATTCCATGCTAAGCTGAGAAAACGATTTAAAGTCACCATCATGAAGAAGTTGATCCGGATAAAGGATACCTGCAGCTTGCCATTCAGGCCAGGATAACATACGACCATTGATACGGATGCCCAAATTATTCCAGAGGGGAGCCTTGTTATGAATTCGTGGATTGGAACCTAGTAACCTATGACTTTTCTGCCAGGATTTATGCATGGCAGATAAGATTGGATTTTTCGGATCAAGGCGACTAGTACCACTACCATACAAAGGAGTAAAGCTTGTTTCTGAGGAAAGAAGATGTCGTTCTAGTTGAACCCATTGTGGCAAGTCTTTAATACCAGGTAATAAATATGAGAGTTGGGAAATGTGCAATGCTAGAGAATAGTGTTCAATAGATGGAAGGCCAAGTCCCCCGTATAACTGATGAGCCTTTAGTTTTGTTATAGCCAGACGAGGTTTAGCGGCGCCCCAAATAAAAGTTTTAATCTGGGCATCTATTGATTGAAGTAAGGACAAGGGAATCTGTAGGGGAAGCATACCTAAAATGTAAATAAATCTCGGAAGGGTAACCATTTTAATAGCCTGGGTTCTACCCCAAAGAGAAAGACCCAAAGCCTTCCATCTATCAAAATCCCGTTGCATTTGGGAAATTAGAGGAGTTAAATTGTCTACAACCATGCCTTCTAACCCTTTATTGACTAGGACACCTAAGTATTTGAGACGTGAAGTCTGCCAGTGAAAAGGGAATCCGTAAATAGCTGCTTTTGTGGTTCCATTAGAAATGGGTAATGCCTCACTCTTGTCCCAATTAATCTTGTAACCTGAAAAAGAAGAGAAATCATTAATAATTTGAAGAAGAGAAGGGAGCGACCGAGGAAGATGAGTAAGAGTGAGCAAAATGTCATCAGCATATAAGTATATTTTGGAATGTCCAATTGGGAGGGGGACACCAGTGACCTCATCAAATTGGCGAATGGTAGCAGCCAAAGGCTCCATAGCCAGAAGAAAGAGAAGGGGAGACAATGGGCAACCTTGGCGCGTCCCTCTCTTAATCGTAAAAGTGTCAGACAGAAACCCACCACAATTCACCTGAGCAGAAGGGTTGTTATACAGTAAACGTACCTTATCAATAAATTTCGTACCTAAACCAAATCTGTCCATGACCGTGAAGAGATAATCCCATTCAATGCGATCGAACGCCTTTTCTGCGTCAAGCGAAATAGCTAGTGCATCTTCTGTAAGATGCTGAGCCGACCACAGTGCATGGGCCAGGGTACGCAGATGATTCCGGGAAGAACGTCCCGGTACAAAGCCTACTTGAGTATGGTGTATCAAAGAAGGTAAGACTTTACGCAGACGAGATGCAAGGATACTAGCTAAGATTTTAATATCAGAGTTTAACAAAGAAATGGGACGATAGCTACTGCAAAGTTGGGGATCTTTACCTGGTTTAGGAAGCACAACAATAACAGCTTTGTTAGAAAGGGGGCCTAATGAAGATACACTATCCGCCTCTTGGAATGCAGCATGTATAGTGTCAATAACATTGTGACCTGCCCATCGATAAAATTCAGCAGGAAATCCATCCTCACCAGGAGCCTTGTGATAGGGCAGGGCAGCTACCGCACGAGAAATCTCATCCTTGGTTATTTCACCCTCAAGAATGGCTCTACCATCCTCTGAGAGAGAAGGGAGGCGTACCTTTGCAAGAAATGTTGACATCTTATCCGAATCCATACGATTATCTGAAGTATAGAGGGATTTATAAAAGGAGGCAAACTCATTAACAATGTCTTGAGGTTTCGTGCACAAGTCTCCCTGCGCTGTTCTGATGGCCGGAATGGCCATAGCTGCCTCCCTCTGACGTTGCTGTGCAGCTAGTAATCTTCCCGCTTTTTCACCTTGCTCGTAGTGTCGCCCTTTCATTTTCTGTAAGGCATATTCTGCTTTAGACGTAAAAAGACTGTTTAAAGCCATTCGGGCTTGCTCGAGTGATTTACGATTTTGTAAGGTCGGGGAAGTTAGATACAAGCGAGAGTAGGATTGTATGTCATGTTCAAGCTCAGCTTGCCTCCTTGCGTTTTGCTTATTAGCTATTGCTGCATCACGCATTAATTGACCCCTTATAGTAGCTTTGGCTGCAGCCCAAAGAGTCCTGCTGGAGGCCACAGACCCCTGATTAACGGAAAGATAATTTTGAAGATGTGATTGTAGTTGGGATTTACCATTAGGAGTCCTGTGACGTTGTATACTCATACGCCAGGGCTTTCGTCCAGGTCTAGAGAGTCCCAATTCAAGGGAGAGGAAAACAGGAGAGTGGTCAGACAAGGCTGCTTCCAAAATGCAGGAGTCTGTGACCAATTGAACTGCGTTATGTGAAATGAGGAAATAATCAAGACGAGAGAATGTACCATGGACCGATGAGAAAAAAGTGTATTCCTTATCCGTTGGATGGCTAAAACTCCAATGGTCAACTAATCCAATGTCTGATATGATATCGCCTAGTAAAGCTCTATCTGATGCATTACCCCTATCTAATGGGCCTGTTTTATCCAGAATGGAGTCTTGTGTCACATTCCAGTCTCCGCCAATCAGATATTGTGATGCATTAATTTCTAGTAGCAAACGGGATAGTTGAAGAAAAAATGTTTTTTTGGTACCCGTAGGAGCATAAACAGATCCTACACAAATATGAGAGTCTCCAATTTTAAGTTTAGCAAATACATAGCGGCCATGTACATCTGACCATGTTTTGGAAACAGTGACCGGAAGTGACTTGCGAAGGAGGATTGCAACTCCACATTTGCGAGAGGAACCTGCGTCATTGGATTCATCTTGTTGGATGCTACTATGTATGACCTTGCCCACCCAATCTCTGCAAAGTTTACCAGATTCTAATGCATCCAGGTGAGTCTCTTGTAGCAAAGCCACATCCACATGTTTAGTCTGAAGATAAGAGAGTACTTTCTTCCGTTTAATGTAATGGGTGAGACCATGTACATTCCAAGTGATTGTATTTAGAGAATGTGTTTTTGCCATGTTAGAATAGTGCCAAAGTCAGTAACAGGAGAGTAAAGCACAAATCAACGTTCTGAACTAATCAAGGGGAACAAAAGGTTAAAGACAGAAAAAGGGAAACGGAAATAAATAAAAAATGGAAAAACAATACTCTGGCTCAAATGAAAAACATCAAGAAACAATTAGCAGAACAATGAAGAAAAAAGGAATGAGAGTTGGACAAATGATACAATATTAAAACAAAACTATAAAATATTAGTTAATAGCGAGTAAAATTAAGAAACCTTAAACTGTTACCCGCGGGTCTGGGCGCACTAGAGCGCCGCCGCGGGAAAAGGCCCCACAGAAAAAGAGAAAGGATTAGGAAAAGTAATAATAATATAAAAGGAGAGCCCATAAGAACATTTTGATAAAGAACACAAATACGATGGAGGAGAGTAGAAGAGTAAGAAAAAGCAAAATAAGAATTTAGAAGCTGTGAAACACTCCTTAGGGAGAAGAAATCGAGTAACAGTTAGATAACATAAAGTCACCTAAAAGCATAAAGTATACATTGCGCATATAAATAGGCTTTAACCAATATGCAGGCGGACAAAAACAAATTATTAAAACTTTAATCAAACAATTAGGTGCCAAGGCGCCCAAATAGATGCAGGACTAATAGTAATATGCTATAGGTAATAATATGGAGAGCAAATAATATATTAAGAATAAAGAGTAACACTATAATGCAGAGAAATAGTAGAAAACAAAATTAAAGATGGAGAAAATAAGGTATATAGCTAGTAAGAAAGAAAAGAAAAAGGTAGTAGGATATTATGAGGACAGCAAAACATGCCAGAATAAGTTAATTATCCTTAATGCAATTAACAATAAAAAACAAGACTCACAAGTAAGTATGGAGTCTACAATTAACTACCAAAAGGACCTGAAGATAACAACTTACAGGGGAGAAAAAATCATTCAATCCGCATCTGAAGGAGTTTTAAGAGGAGACCTAGACTTATCTCTTTGCAGATCTGGCGTGAATGTAGCAGCTGAAACCGATTGTAATGCAGATTTCCTGTCTTCTTGTGAACGATGAAGTCTTTCAAAGTCCCTACCACGAGACCGAGGACTACTAGGAGGGCGTCTGCTGCGATCTGGCAATGGAGTAGAAGACTTAGAGGGTGGTTGGGACTGATCCTGCTGCGAAGATGGAGTGTGGACTTCCATATCTTGAGGTTGAAGGCAGTCTAAAAATTTCTGAAGATGGACTGGGTCATAAAAGTCCTTAGAATCTCCATCCCTGGTGATGCGAAAACGTGCAGGTTCAAACAACGAAGAGGATTGATTTTCAGCCTTTCGTCTGCAATATCCTGCGTACTGAACAACCTATGGAAAACAGGTTTTGCACCACAGAAACCAATATAAAACAATACGGCCTACTTCTGGCAACAAGCGACTGCCTCTTGTATTGCAATTATTGACATGGCCTTTATCAACAAAATATATGGGTTAGCACTCTCCAAGTTCTCAGCCACAGCTGCTTCTCAAACAGGAGTAGCCACTGCCAACATGCCATGCAGCTCAGTTGAACTATTTCTAACATGGGAAGATATTGGTCTCAAATTTACACAAGCTGTCATTTTATATATCACCACGAGGAGCACCAAAAGAGATAAGCCGGATCTCACATTGATAATTCATAATGGTAACCATATTCCTAGCCACTTGAATCTTTTGAGCAGATGGCAGTTCATAATTACTTGTTATAAGAGTGTCAATTCACAATGTCAACTGTAACTTGACCCTATGTTTTCTATCTAGTCCTATGTTCCTAAAGGATGTGATGCCTGAAGAGTCATTAGTATTGTGTGCATAATTGCAAATGACTTTTTCAGGCACAAAGATTGGTAGAAGGCGAATAAAAGGATGCAAATGGCTACAGTAACCCAACTGAATGAAGTGCACCAAAAGAGAATACATCCTTTTGAAGAAGCCATGTTTATTTGTTTAAAGATATAAAGTGTCAATTTGCTTTTTGCATTAAATTACAATTTAAGCATGAACAGTGTAATTCGAAGACAAGGAGCAATGTCAAGGTCAACACATGTCACCTGCCACAATAAGTAGTGACCCGCATTGGGACCATGGCATGCATTACACAAGACTGTGGCTATCTGGATGAAAATATAGCCAAAGTCTTTGAGCCAGTCCTCTAAAAAACATTGCGTGTACAGCATCTTTAGAGTAAGACTGGAAACAGCGCATGTAATATGCAAAAATCTACTTGGCTGTACGGTGAGGACAGTGCTACTCCGAGCCAAATCTACAAAGCTCATATATAGTTAATTTCCTCAAACATTTTGGAGGAGATTTATAAAAAGGAAATGATTAAATAGCCTTGATTATAATGCAGTGCATTCAGAAATACATTACATGCTTCACAACAGAGCAGTCAAATATCTTGAGAATCTAATGACAGGGCTGTGTTCAGGTGGGTAGAGAATCAAGTCAATCAGACATTTTAAAACAAATGATCTCGAACGCAACCTAAAATCCTCAGGTTCTAGTTCAAGGTATACTGAAAGGTGAAATAGCAGATTCTATTGTGCCATCTGATGTAAAGTTCTTTCTACTATTAAAGTGGTAAGAGATGGTGCGACTCAGTTGAAGAAGAGTTCCCTCAGCCACACGATTTTAACAGGCAATCATGCAGTGGTGGCTCCTTCATGGGGGTATCGCCCCACTGCTTTTTCGCAGTGCGAGAAGACAGAAACATAAAATGGCAAAACTACCATTTTATGTTTCTGCTTCTCGCTCTGCGAGAAAGCAGAAGTGCCTGGAGTGCCTGTTTGTGGGCGGTCGAGTGGGGGTCCTGCTCGCGGGCAGGGGGGAGTGGCTTGCCTACTGTTGTGGGTACTGACTGTTTGGTCGGCTCCAGGGCCGACCAACCCAGTCATGCGCACTCCCCCTTTTTCTCCATGTAGGTTGCTGCATGCAGCCTACATAGAGTAAATGGCCTGGCTGGGGAGCTCTCCGCTGCGCCTCACCAATCACAACGCTGCAGCGTTGTGATTGGTGGAGGGGAGGGAGGCTGCCTGTGTGTGGCTTTCCTGTTGAGAGTGGCAAACGCGGGACTGCGGGAGTCAGAGCCAGGAGCTGAGGTGGCGTGGGACGGTGAGTTTTATTTTATTTAATTAAACCCCTCCTGCCTCACCCCTCCCCCAACACGATGTCTCCATTTCCACCCACCCTCCCCCACCCCGCCCGCCCATCATAAAGGCTTCATCCCAAACATGTTTGGAACTAAAAGGGGGAAGAGTTTACTGTCTGCCAGTGAGGGATATAGTAACACGAGGAGTGTGATCTGAATCAGACATCGTTGTAGGACAAACGTCATTAAAAAATGCAGCCTGTCGTGAGTTTCATGTGGACTTTTGTGTCCTTTGCTTCCCACCCTGATAATGTAAAACAACAGCCTTTATTCTCCGATGTGACTGAATGCAACATTTATAATCATAATATGCAACATAGGTGTCATGTCATCTGTAATTGGGCCTCCCTGGTTTAAAGCGCATTGACACCCTCTGGGGTGTAATGTGCTATAGGAAAAAATGTAAATAATTAAATAGTACACTATAACGCAAACACAGGAGGTGGTACTCTGTATAAAACACTACATCACAATGAGTAGAACGACATATTGAAACCAGTATGCAAGTTCGTGAAAAGCACGGGTTCTTTGCAGTGCTCATGTTCGGTTTATATATTCTGCCCTTTCGCCTCGACTGTAAGTGTAGCTTTGTGGTACGAAAACTAGCTGCCATTTACTTACAGAAATATAAAGCAGTCGAAAGGGCTGTGATCTTTCCGGTAATTTATGAAAGGTGGTTGTTTGCCGATTCACCTATATGTTAAATATGTTTTTTTAAATAGAGGCATTGGACATTCTCATGACAGCAATGTATTGCAGTATGCTGAATGACATACTGCGAATTACAAATGTCAAATGTTGCTCTGGTAAATAAATACAATTCCCACGCTCACCATATATATTCCAGCTGTAAAAGATTGCTTCATTTTAAATAGTTATTTTTGCTGTGCAGTGCATGCTGAAAGAACTACCCGTCTGGTTGTGCTCTAAAAAGCACACATTTCTCAGACAATGAGTATAACAAACGACTTTATGGCAGACAACACCATATGCACGTTTAACTCCTCAAAGTTCATAAGGTAAAAAAAAAAGAAATAGAGGATTGTGGCCCGATTTGAACACTTAGTCCCTCATTAGCAGTGCCCTAGATAGTAATACAATTCAATGCTGCATGGCTTGGAATGTTTTAGGTGCAATAAATAACACGTATTACCATTTTTGCTCATAAATAGGGCACTATAGTTAGCTTCTGGTGCTTACTGCGCCAAAAACTGCAGGTTCCGGTAATTCCTTGGACTTTTTTTTCCCTCCAGTTACATTCCTGCAAGTTTGACCAGCAGAAAATAAACAGGGCCTGCGCACTTTATCATACTTGGGGCCTCATGTAGGTAGCCAAATACCGGTCGGTAACGGCCGATTTTCGGTAATTATACCGTTACCGACCGGTATTTAGGCTTTTGGTATGTAGGGGGACAATTTCTGTATTCGGAATTTACCGAATCGGTAATAATTACCGAATCGGTAATTTTACCGATTCGGTAAATTCCGAATACAGAAATGAGATGTAGGGGGAGTGTGTGGGTGTTGTTATGAGTCGGTATTTACCACCAACTAATAGTTGGTGGTAAATAATGAATGGATGTGGAAATGCATTTCATAGCGCCTACAAGTGTGCAATGTGGCAGACATACATGCCCTTAGGGCATGTATGTGTGCCACATGTGCACACATGGCCGATTCAGGGGTGCAACAGGGTGTCAATGTGACACCCTGCCACCCTTGCATGTGTTCCCCCCATTACCGAATCGGTATTTACCGATTCGGTAATTACCGAATTTTAACGAATCGGTAATTATTACCGACTCATTACCTACATAGCATTTACCACTTCATAAATACCGAATCGGTAAAATTCGGTATTTATGAAGTGGTAAATGCAAGCCCACCTACATATGGCCCCAAATCGGGGTTTCTGCAAGGGTCGGAATTTTCTGGTCCAGTCAAACGAGGGCCTAAATAGGTTAAGACAGACCTGGAATATGTATTACTCAGCAGGCCACACTTTGTCAGACGTAAATGATTCATATTTACAAGTGTAAAGCATGTATGTATGTATGTATTTGTAAGGCGCATAAATTACCCGTAGGTTTCATAGCGCCAGCAGATACTCAGTTAGGTAGACATGTGATCAGGCAGTGCTAGAATAGCCAGATTTTTAGGTTTCTTCGGAACTTCTGGTGATTAGGTTCATGCCTGATGTGTAAAGGTAGAGTGTTCCAGGTCTCTGGGGCTATTTTAGAGAAGGATCTGTCACCGTTCCTAACTGTGCGAACTTTGGGAACAGTAAGGAGGTGCCTGCTGGTGGGACTGAGGGTTCTAGTCGGGCGGTAATCTGTCAGCTTTTTGGATAAGTATATTTGCCCCTGACCGTTGAGAGTCAGACAGCATAGTTTGAACTTAATGCATGTTTTTATGGGGAGCCAGTGTAATGTCCTAAGACAGGGGGCAGAGGGGGTACAGGGGGGAAGGGCGAGAGCCATCCTGGCCGCAGTGTTTTGCAAAAGCATGTGTTGTTACGCATTTCCACTACAAAGCACCCGATTGTCTGCTCTGTTACATGTGTCACACTGTGCAATCCGTTACCGAGCTTTCTTCTCCGCATGCTTGGGAATGTTATTCGTGAAATGGTGATACTGTTTAATTAGACCGGTGCACAGTGCGTCAGCAACATTGGTCTAGCAAGTGCAGCTTTCACGCGTCCATGCTGACAGAACAGGAAGGTCTGGTGCATCTTCACCGACATGAAAAAGAGCTAGTCAAACAAATACATTATTGCCGTAGCTTTAGTTGGGTTGTCGACTGGTAATTGAGTTAATGCTCCCAAATGAGGCACGGGCGACAAGGGTTAATTTCTAGGAAGAGTACCATTGTTCACGGTGCTTAGGCGACCAAGGCGGGTGTGACATAGTAGGAACGAAAGAGTCGAAGAAGGCAGAGTGGCTTTGTAGAAGCACGTGCAGGCCAGGCTCATTCTTTCATAGGAGAAGACAATATCAAGTCTGCAGGGTTTTTAACTCCTTACCGGCAAAGAATTAAAAGAGTAGAAAACGCACAGAATGATACTAAAGCGGCCCGATACGGGTAACTGTTCTTTGTCAATTAGGAAACAATGCGAGGTCTGTGTTAACTTGAAGTTCAGGCCTGGTAGTAATGACAAGCAGGTCAAGTGGAGTGCGCAGGAGTGGTACATGTTGTTAATAATATTTTGCCTACTTTATACTTCCATCATGTGTATTTTCACAGAAATGCAATGGAATGTGTGATCAATGCACTGTGCGCTCTGCAGAGAGGCCAAAAATTGGATGCCCATGTATTCTGAACACATTTTTCACTCAGTGACGGGCACTCTGAGGAACTGGCACTGCCCTCGGCCTCAGCTCCAGAGCTCAGCTTCCAACTGTGGTATGCATGTGATTCAGTTCAAAGCATACACTGTACAACAGTATCATACTAGACAAACAACAAGTTAAAAAAACAAAGTTTTATGAGTTTTCCTTTATAAGCGAATATAAGAATAGTATTTTTTGACCCATATATCAAAGAAATATTGCTGAAAATTGCATCTACATATGGCAATGTTTACACATGCACCCACCTTGGGCAAATTGCGTGCTGTCTTTCTTAGAAAGAAGCATGCAAAGGCCAATAGAGGGACATAAAAAAGAAAAGCATACGCACAAGCATGTATTCCTAGTTTAATGCCCTTACTAAAGCCTCGCTGCGCAACGCATGAGCGCTGGCTCAGGCTGTACCTAATAAATATTTTTTCTCATGTGCAGAAGTGTTATACGTTGTTTCCCTGCATATTCAACTATGTGAAACGGGTGAAAGTTTGCACATGCTTAGTATTTTCATGATATATTATCCATTCTAAGAAAGGGATGCTAGATCTGGAATTGGTGGAACTGGAAAAGCCATTCAATGTCCAAAATGTTGCTTTTGGAGCAGATATTTCTCTCCACCTTAGCCTATGCTTGGTCAAAAGTGAACAGCAGACTGAGTTACAGCACTATGGTCTTTTTGTGGATTTTACAAAATATGTGATAATGTTGACTTGAGCTCAATATAACTGACCTGACATTATTTATATCTTTCATTGTAAACTGTTAGCTTGTAACAGAAAATGGCACTAGAAAGTCAGTGGAAACCACCACCTAAATAAAAACAAAACTGCAGGTCCTGTATAAATAGTTACCTTAAAACTTCAGTTGCTGAATTTATGGCCTCTTCCCACTCCTTCATGAGATGTAACATCGTCTGCTGAGCTGCTGATGATTTCTTCCTTTTCATCTTTTTTTCAGTCAATGGTTCGCAAACAGTTATGAGGTGCTCAATCTTAGAATCACCCTCAGCTTTCAGCAAAATGATTTCCTACAATAGGTAAAAACATCTGATTAGAAATATTATTTTATCTAAGGCACTGTACAGGTATCGATTGAAAGGATGTATTTTGATCAAATATGTAATGGTCTTACCTGCTACTGCTGCTATCGTAGCTACTGCTAATGGGGCGGTCTCAAGTGGATTGAACTGCTGACTACGTTCTTTAGTGATGTGCTGATCAATTAATGTTTGATGTTGCTGCTCATTATATAGCTAGTTCAGCTACCTTCAGTCAAATCCCTTAACTTAGACCCAGTGCCCTATGATGCCTCACTGGGGGGCCTGATTCACAAAAGTAAACTTAGACCTGAAGTTTAAGTTTAGACTTGAAGTCTAAGTTTAGTCCTAAAGTCTAAGTTTAGACTTGAAGTCTAAAGCCAGACTACAGGTCTTAAGTTAGACTTCAGGTCTAAACTTATAAAGATATAAATTGGTTTCTAGAAAATGAGAATATATAAATGACGTGTGACTAAAATCACTTGAATAATGTAGAAAAAAGCTGGTGTTAAAATATTATAATATGCATTTTATTAGTCTGTAATATTTGTCTCTCATATTTTTAGCAAGGTTGTGGCATGTTCTGGCTATGTTTTCTTTGTTCTCTTTTTTTCACTCTTGATTATTTTTGGATCAATTTTAATCTATCTTCATAGCACAGAGAGCTCAAAAGATTAACTGCGCGTAACACATGTTGGCTGTTGATTGTTAACTTCAGGCATTGTGTTTGATGCAAAATAAAAACCTAATTTAGACAGTGTCGCTCCAAGTCCTGTTGATACAACTAATACGTCTAAGACTCCTATCTAACAAAGCTATTTGTAGCCACAGTGATACAATATATCAATAT
Source organism: Triturus cristatus (assembly GCF_964204655.1). Taxonomy (NCBI): domain Eukaryota; kingdom Metazoa; phylum Chordata; class Amphibia; order Caudata; family Salamandridae; genus Triturus; species Triturus cristatus. The sequence continues at coordinate 802,857,295 of NC_140592.1, read as the reverse complement.
CACTTCTGACTGAACGGTTACTCATCCAATAACTCTGCTAGTTTGGTAACACTGGATTTAAAATAGACGCTGACCAGAGAGATATGCTCCAGATACTTCCACATATTTATATTAAAAGAAATAACATATTTTTTTGTGTCATTAATATACATATGTAAACCTATCATCATACATGAATAAAATGACACAGAACTGGATGTAGAATTCAGACCACCATGAATTCTGAAGCAGTGAGAAAAGAGATAAATAGAAGTTACGTATTGAGCCAGATTAAAGATCATCAGTCATGTCAGTGCTCATTACTAATATTTCCCTTACTTTATACTGCTAAAGGCCTGACAATGATGTACTTCATGTGGGGTTCCTCGAGGTTGCACACTTGCAGCAATGATTTTTGGGCTAGATGCACGACCGTGATTTACGATTGCAAACTAGAAATTGTGCCGTTTACGATCGCAAAATAGGTCTGTGCAATGTACAAACCCTATTTTGCGAGTCAGTAACTTATTATAAAATAGGGTTCGCGATTCGCTATTAGAAAGGGGCGTGCCAAGGTCTTCCCTTCCTAATAGTGAGTTGCACTTCTATGTACAATTGTTTTTGCGACAGCAGTTGCAGTCACAAAACACTTGCAAATTACCACCTATTTCAAAGGGTGGTAAGTCACTCACAAACGAGAAGGGATCCCTAAGGTACCCCTTCACCTTTGTGACTTGCAGCGAAAATATTTTTCAAGAGCAGGCAGTGGTCCCACAGACCACTGCCTACTCTTAAAGAATGAAACATGAGCGTTTCATTTTGCTTTTTTAAATGCATCTTGTTTTCCTTTAAGGGAAACAGACTGCATTAAAAAAAAATGTTTTATTTAAAAAGCATTCACAGACATGGTGGTCTGATGACCCTAGTAGGCCACCATCCCTGTGAGTGCTGTCTATTCCCAATGGGGTTGCAAATTGCAACCTGCCTTATGAATATTGATGAGGCAGGTTGTTTGCGACCCCATTGGGAATCGCAAACAGTGTCTAAGACACTGTTGTACATTCCATTTTGTGAGTCACAAATCGCAAGTTGCAAAACAACTCGCAAAATGGAAGGGTTGTACATCTGGCCCATGGTTAGCCTAACAATGCGTCATGTAGCACACCAACCCTTATAAATATCAACACAGACAATGTTTAGTGTCATAGACTTTTAATCTACAAATCACTGCTATTAGGTTAGATTGCCTCATTTGTTCAAAGGACACAATTCAAGAAGGCAAAACACAGAAAGCTATCAGCTGTAAGAAGACAAACCCAGGACTGGAAACAGTGTCCATGATAACCTGGCGTGAGGTGGCCACCCTAAAGTCATGCTTAAGAGGACGCCAACAGCACACAATTATACATTAAGGTGCTCATGGAACTGATACACTGTCCTAAAAACTATTTGAGATTACCAGATCATCAATGTCTGCTGTATATCTCAAGCTTATCGCAATCAAAGTGGGGCTAATTCTCCTCAGTAGCAGCAAGTTCCGTTCTCAGATAGAAGACTGATTGAACCACCTGCATCAACATTGGCTCTTCTGAGCCCTTTCAGTAATTGACAAGCTCCTGGCCTTACCATTAACCCCTGCCTTTCATTCTAACATTACTTCAAGAAACTATTAAGAAAATATCTGATGGCTTTGGATCAGCTGTTCCTCATACTCTTGCTCAATCAGTTCCTACTGACCCACTTATTCTGCTCTACAGTACAAGCTCATCCTTTCACACTTTCATGCAAACCACTCCCTGCTCGCTGGCCTCCCAGAGCCTTCCCTTGCTCCTCTGGAGGAAGTCTTTTGAAATGTAGCCATATTACCTCTGCTTTCCAGAAGCTGTCTACCCCTTCCAGGTTTGCCTTATGTTCAAACCAATCAAACGTATTCATAGATGTAAACTGGACAACTTAGCTGAAAACTGCACATTGCAGACCACACATCAGCCCCCGCACCCTTGTCATGAAACAAGTACAGAGAAAAAAGGAGAGAGACCACCTACAACCTCTGTCGAGATCCCCTTTCAACAAAGATGCCTCATCAATGCTTGCTTTTGGGAAGAACATTAAAGCCTTCCTTCTCCCAACATCTTGTCATGAACCCCTAGCCTGCGCTTTTACCTGGACATCAACTTTTCTTTACAATACATTTTAACACTTGCATCTCCATAAAACAGATGATTAATAGTCAACACAACAAGGGGTGCATCATCACATTTGATAATTCAAACTTTTTACAGATGTAAGTCTATCTGTTTAAAAAAGGAATAATACATCTCCAATAAATTCACATTTATTCAATACATATACATGGTGATGTTAGAGTGGTGCTTATATTTTTGAACTGCACTGTTTCTACAGTTTTTAGTCCACACTGTTTTCATGATAACTGTTTGTTAACAGCTTGAACGTCAGTTGTTATAGGTGTTGTGTTAAAATCTTGATTTGTACCATTAGATATACATATTGACCATTGAACCACCCTTATCAGTGGGTTTAAGTTTTTGAAGTTTACATCATTCTCAATTTTTTAAAACTATTTTCTCTTCAAGGTATAAGGTATTTTTTCAAAAGGTTCCACATTTTTGTCTTTTTTAAAAATTTGTCATAACTTGTAATAAAACAAGGATAGCATCCCATAAAGGTGTGCCACAAATACGGGGTTCATTGAGCCAACCCATTGCATAATTTACACAAGGGCAGAGTGACTTCACAACCGTAATTGTGAGCACCCTGGAAACAAAGTCTACAACGTTACATCCCAGAATCTGACATGCACTCCATTGCTTAAGTTTTTGACTTTGAGCCAGATGGCACTTTGTTCTTTACAGCACTATTCTTCAATAAAAAAACTTTGAAAATCTATATCTCCAGTTCTACTGATTGGATGTTTGTTATTTTGGTATCATTTTATTTATTAAAATATTTTCAGTTTTTTAATTGGGATTCTTCTTGTGCTGTGTTTTCACTGTATTACTGTTTGAGAGTACTACATAAATGCCTTCCACATTACCTCTGACATCTGACTGCTTTGTGCCAAGCTAACAAGCACTAAAATGCTGATAAACATTACTCACCATAAGATTTGAAAAAAAAAAAAAGCGAAAATCTAAAATATATAGAAGACTATAGACTTAATGAGCGCACCACATCATGAAATCTCTTAAAGTAGGATGAAACTTATATTATCATGGAGTTGTCAAATTTACCAAATCACAAAGATTGTTTCACAACACTGGGAAATAATCAGCCAAGATTCAGTTTTAAAACAGTTATGCATGGAGAAACAAATAATAGCATTTAACAGGAAATGCAATTTAAGAAATCTATTGATGCTGGTGGGTTTGAAACGTCTACAAAACACTCAATTCACATTTCAGAAACAAACCATGAGAATTTATCCTTGACTTTACTGATCTATCTGTTATATCATGAAAGGGTGCATATTCCCCATCCAAGAACCAGCAAGGATAATCAGTTACATTCTTTGGGTAAATTCACAAAAAGCTACTCCTTAAAGGTCCTTTGTGGCCTATGTTATGGTGACCAAATCAGAAGAATGCTAAAAATTTGGATAATTTAACCCCAAAGCAACATTCAGATGAAGGACCTAAAACAGGTTTATCAAGACATTTCCTGAAGCTAGTCATATGATTATAAAGATTTGAATCCAAGGTGTGATATGTTATTAAAGGTGAACAACAAGGGGCTGATATTGCATGCAAGTTGTTGTATTGGGAATGTTGGTGAATCAAAATTTACAAGTAAATTGTAATTAGACTTGAACAATTAACAACAATTCTCAAGCTTTATATAGTTTCCCTTTTGCAAGTTATAATGGGAACAACACTCCAAATTAGATGCAGATTGTTTGTAGATCTGGTTTGTTGATTATTAAAAAGTATACTGACATAGTAAAAACATGACATCCATTTTAAGAGAAAACTTCCCTTTTCAGTGAGGATGTTTTTCTGTGGCTGGAATGTGATGGAGACAGATGAGAGATACTAAACAGGTAAGGGTTGATTTACGCTGGTCTACATAACTGTATGGATAAATGTGATTAGATCAACTTTCCTGCAAGCATAGAATATTTATATTAGTTCAGATTAATCTTATACCTCCTGCAGAAAGGACTGTTCTGAAATGTGTCAAGGTTTTGTTCTAAAAGTACAGAGTTGCATACAAATTGACAATGATTTATATATAAACACTGAAAGAATTCACGTATAAGCTCTACATAAAATTTATATTGAAAATAATATGATTCCATAAATATATACCCCAAATACACAGTTTGAGCCAACACATTGTATTATGCCTTTCAACTAATAACTTGCTAACCATATAATGGGAATATCCATATTTTGTGGTGATTTATAGGATCTTTTTCCCTACTGTTATTGTTCACAGCCAAAATTCATTCCTTATGTGATTATTTATTTGTGTGAAACTATGCAAGGAGATAATGTGAAGCGTACCGTCCACTAGTGCCTGTTTGGTGTTAAGTTAACCATTTTTAACTATACTTGTATTCACATGCAAATTATTACCCTTACCTTGAGTGCTTGAATCCTAGTTTCCAGCTCGGATTTGCTTCCTTCCGGTGAACTCAGACTGGAAATGGATTCTCGTACTCCTGCTATCCACACAGTAATGCTTTGTGCTAGATCTTTTGGATTCTGTTCTTCTATTGTGTATGGTGGTTTGGCCCCAACTCTCTCACACAGTGCTATCAGCAGACCTTGGTATCTATTAACCAGCTGGCTAGATTTTACCACAACATCTTCTTCTGCAAACCCCAAGGCCTGAACAGAATTTGCCAGCTTAGCCAAGGATTCAAATGTTTCCCTGTCAATTAACAAAACAGATACCAGAGTGTTAATGAAATATACAGAACAGAATCCCGGCTTTATTCATCTCATATACAGGTTATCCATTGCTACCTGTGATTGGTGACTGTCTCATGCAAAGACTTGAATTTCTTCTTTCTTTTTTCGATGTCTTGGAATTTCTTTTCATGACTTACAAACCACTTATTCAAATGACTGTGTTCTTCCTGAAGTCTAAAGAAAAACAGAGGTGTTTTAAAACACTAATGTCCACAAATGTGAACATGGAAAGAAAACACAGCAGCCCTTTCTTCTGTTTACACAATAATAATAATCCACAGTTGTAAAGCGCGAACAATCACCCGTAAGGGTCTCTAGGCGCTGGGGGTTGTCGGGAAGATTAAGCAAGCTATTGCCCAGAGTCAAATGGTGCTGGGCTAATCTGCCCCCGGCGCCAGGGATCGAGCCATGATCCCCAGATTCCAGAGTCAGTCGCCCTGGCCGCGGCGTCACACCTCTTCCCAATACCTCCCACAATACCACCACCCATAACCAATAAGTTGATTAGATGTTGAATTTGGCATGCTGGTATTGATAATCATGAAAGTGAAATACAGACACATATCAATGTTTAACTATGTTTTATAATGACCTGATTTATTTCACCATTTGTTTTGTTGTACGTGCTTAGGAAAGTGTGCTATCATGGCAACAAAAAAGATATTTGTAGATATTTAAGCAAATTAAAAAATCAGTAAAAAGTGGAACTGAAACATGATTTACTAGCCACACCAACTGTGTCAACATCTGCAGGATATCTTGTCCATGCTGGCAACGGTAGGGCTCACCATAAGGCAGTCATCAGGGCCAAAGAGATGTTTTCCAGTAAGCTTACAATTAGTACCACTATTCTTCGAGAAAGGCTCAAGGTTCTGCTATCAACAAGTATTGATAAAGTACCTCACCATGAGCCAATTTAGATCTGCTTCAAAATAGCTTATACCATTGCGTGCAACATTATCCTGTGACTAGCTTCAGTTTAGCCCATACTAGTCCTCGCCACTGCAGGCCACATTTACAATATTTTGCCATAGGGCAGCACCATAAACCTTCCTGAGGCGCTGCACTACTGTATAAGAAAAGGGCAAGAATGTGCTGCATCTAGCAGATAGGATGCAGTCCTGTCCTCTTTCCCCGCGCTGACGGTCAATCGAATGTCACGTGCCAATGCAGGTACCCTTACACCTTGGTACAACGGTGTCTGCATTGCAGGGATGATTGCTTTTGTGCAAGAAGGCACACATCTTCCTGCACAAAACAATAAATGGAGGCGATTTCCTCTTTCTATGTGTGCTGCTGAATGAATCACACATAGAAAGAGGAAAAAAGAGGACATATAATGTTAGTTCTCCTCGTTGTGCCTCCCCTACCTCCCCATGAGGAGGCGTAGGCTTTTGATGCATTCCCAGGTTTACATCTTGTTGCAAATCTGGGAATGTGTCAAATGCCATGGGTGTTACATGGGAACACCCACCGTAACCCCCATTTCACGCCTCCCCATTGTAGTGTGAGGCTACACAGTGACTTCCGCTGCATTGCCAAATCTAAAAGGCCATGAAAAGCCATGCAGGGTGGCTTAACGTTGCTTTGCAGATATGGCTATGCCCTGTACGTCACCGGAACGTCACAAAAAGTGATGTTCTGGTGGCACACAGGGCTTGCAAATGAGCCCCTGAGTTTTGCCCTTAACATCCTCTTGGATCCATGTTCCAAGCCTTCACTTATAGCATGGCCCACAATTAAACTATGCAACATTGTCTTTGGCCTCTACATTCAGCATCTTTCAGAGCTAGTATGGATCTATGCCTTCATTCCTCATGTCATGTGGCTGGTTTTTATCGTTTCTTCCTCTCCTCTGTTAACAAATCTTCCTTAGGTTTCATCATAGCCTTCAATCCTTTGTTCATCACAGTCTTTATGCCTCTGATTCCCACTTTATTCTATTACAAATCTCAGCCTTCATGCCTCTGATTTACAATACATCCTCATGGTATTCCTCAGCCTTTATCCCTCTGATTTACACATCATCCTCATTGTACCTCAGCCTACATCCCTGTGATACACACTTCCTCTTTTGTCATACACCTTGAACCTCATTCCTACGATTCTCACTTTGTCCTTGTCATCCATCACAGCCTTTATTCCTCCGATTTACTCTTCATCCTAGTCACACATCTTAAACTTCATCCATTTAATTCAAACATCCTTGTTATCGTAGATCTATGCATTCATCCTTCTCACACACACTTCATTCCCATTCTGAATGTATGCCTAGATTCAGACTTCATCCATGCCATTTATCTCAGCCTTCATCCCTTTGGACTGAAGATTATTGCCAGGATTTCATCTATGTCTTTAAACCCATACATTCGGTTCTACTTTGGACTTGATATATCCTTCAGTCATTAAGCTCTGTTTCTCCTTTGAATGAAAACGATTACATGAAGCACATTTTCACCTTCTGACAGTAGTTGTAGTAACTTTATTTGGTTTAAATTAAAAACCATAAAAGCATATACAATAACTTAAAAATCTTTCACAGCACAAATGTATGCTTAACTGTCCTAAAACTAAGACTTGGAGTCCCAATCAATAATAGATACAAATCTCTCAAATTCGACATTGTCTAGAGCAATATTGCTAAAACAAGAATAAGTTTAAAATATAAAATGCAGATTGAGAGCAAGGAGTAACAATGTCATTCTCTGGCGAGGAGCCGTGCATTCTTGCATCTTAGCTGCCATGCACATTGCATGCATCCAGACAGGGCAAAGAATACCCATACGGTATTGTTGCTTCTAAGAATTTGCATATCTGGGACAAAAAAATAAAAAATGCTCTTCTATTTCACATCTATCATAACAAGATGGATAATTAGAGGAAGCGTTACAGCAATTCCATCTACAGCAGAAATTGTTAACTGGCAAATTACCATATCTGAGTTGCAATTTGGTTCAGAAATTATTCACAATACAATTTAGCTTTAAAATCCAAATACCTTCCTGTTAGCGCCCCAACAGTACTGCAATGCAACCATGGGCCACTATTGTAGGGCCAATACATGTTCATAAGGCACATCAGGATGTGTTTTACGGATACCAAGTGGATTGGACCATAGTTCACTCATACCAAGTCTATGTAACCATGACTTGACATATGTAAACCATGGTACACCTCTCCAGTATTGAGTACAATCACTTCAAGAAATGACTGTCTCATAGGGAGCAGTCGAGTGCAATCACTTCAAGAAAAGATTGTCTCATAGGGAGCATTGAGTTGATGCACCAGACTCAGATCCATTAGGCCAGGGGTCTGAATGCTACCACATGCGCTATATTTTTAAGCCCAAAATCCAACCATAATAGGGTTAAAGGCACATTCCAGGGTAAATCAAGAATTGATTTAATAAAAATAATCTCTCATTTTTCAACGAGACCTAGGTTGTTCGACCGTCAGATCTCGGCTCCATAAAGCGGGGCTCCAACTCCTTTAGCTCGGTAGATGTCAATAACAGGAACAACTGGCCTGTAAGTAGATGCTTTTAATTTTTTGGGCCAGAGGAGAAATTAAGTGCTGGAGTGTAAGTTGGCTTTTGGAGATTTGAAGGAGCCATAATATTGTATTTGTAAACCTTACCCTCAGGTAATCAAATTGCTTAACCTTCTGACAGTAATGCACTGCATGAATTACAATAATTTGTGGTGACAATGTCCTGGTCTTACCAGTTGGGCCACTCTCAGCACTGAATACAAACTGCTAAATAAGCCTTGCAATGCTGACAAAGCATTCCCGATCTGACAAGTTTTGAAAATGTGAGGTACCTGCTATGTGACAGGGCTTCCGTGTCATTTGCATCCCAGGTCTTTTTGACACAAGAATGGTTATAATAGACTCCTGCCCATATTTTCTTAAACATCAATAATAGGGAGATTCACAGAGGTAATCGGGCCGCACTGACACAAACCATCATGATACAAGACGTCACTAGTCGGCCACCGAGCTGGTGCGACCAGGACCAGATTATTACTAAAAACATAACACCAGTCCTAAATCTACAATAAATCCTGCTTCGGAATACAGCCATTACAAATCCCAGGCACACAAGGGATTAAAAAAACAACAACAAAAAAAGTTTAAAGACAAGTGGACTAAGTAAGTTAAATCAGGAAAACTCAGTTGCACTAAATTGCCCGTCATCAAATTCATTATTTTATTGGGCACAGGGTCCACTTTAAAAGACGTTCAAACTGGGCCCTCAATTGCAGAAGCAATTTCTATGCACTAGAACCTCAGTTCCAGCCAGGACAATTGTTTTTAAGACTCAAGATTTTTACATTTTAAGCAAACTCAGTGAGTCCTTTTAAAATTTCTCCTTTTCTCTTTTATAGCATTTGGTAATGATAGTATATTGTAATGATTTTAATTAATTGAACAATAAAGTACAATACATCAACAAAAAAAATAATAGTAACCCCCAAATTTTCCCTTGATATATTTTCATAGTTCTTAACCCTCATATATTTTAAGGATTTTCTAGTTCTAGTAGCTCTGGATAAATAATTTATCCCCAAAAATTGCTGAGACTGCTGGGGTAGACAAAAAGACTAGCATGAAATGTGATGCAATAATAATTTTAGATCACCATCTGTGTGCACAACAAAGAGAATCAAAAAGTCACTGGATTCTGTTTAAGTGTAGCTCTCTCAAGAGCACTTAGCTGTGCTGCCAAATAAAGATTCCTCTTCACAAATTCAACAAGGGATGGCCTCAGTTTTCCTACAATACAATGAGCTAACAAATAAAAGGCAGTGTGGCTATGTGCAATGCTGGTGTGAGGAAGTTGTTGGGTTTTGGTTAGTAGATAAAAGCAGAGTGGAAAATACAGACCACAGATATGAATAATTCCCTACTCAAACATTGAAAAGCACCTGAATACACTTTCATGCATATGCCATGAACTATCTTGCAACTGGAGCGCGAATGCTAAATTAACCTAGCTTAATGATGGGTAGAAAGTGAGTTAGTTTGGATATATGATTTTAAAACAGATTAACACTTTTGCAAGGAGATAATTGTGTAACTTTTAAAAGTTTAAATAAACATAAATGGCTGTGTTAATTTCATTCATCACAGCAACTCTTTCTCATGTTAAGTGATGGACAAATGTTATCTGTTACCTAGAAGAACCAAATGAGGGACTTCTGGGCAGTGACATAGCTTCACTGTCAGTCATTTAAAATAGACCCCATATAATACTAATGTCTTGAGATGCAATTGAGATGACTCCATATATACTGCTGGAAACAAATGAAGCCACATCAACAGCAAGTATTATATTTGACACTGTCCACCTTAAAGACGCTACATATACTAATTCAGTTTATTTTTTTATTTATTTACAGTGTTTTTCTATAGCGCTACTTCACCAAGTGGTATTAGTGCACTTTACAAATGAAAGAACAATTACAAATTACTGGACCATAATATGTGTACAAGTAAAATAGATTTTATCGGTATATTAAACGTTAAAATCAGAGGGGAGAATGTGAACATGAGTGATGAGAGGCACAATGTGTGACAGCATCTATTCTCACACCCTCCACCACACCACATGCTTATATACTGTGACATTAGATGCAATGTTCTTCCTTGTCATCCTTTAAAACTCATGAATTAAAGCAATATATACGAGTTAGATCATAGCACTCCTAAAATTACTCCAGAGAGTACTCAGACACCTAAGGCAAAGTAGAGCACTTCACAACCACATCAGCAGTATGGAAAGCTACACAAATAATTATCGGGCCACACAAAAAACACTTCTGCCCTTGAAAGCGATAAGTAAAGCGCAATATCAACACCAATACAATATAGGAGGAAGGACATTATGGTCTCCATAGAAAACATTTTGCCAGCACTGGAATTAAATGAGACATTACAATGATATCAAAAACTAAAGAGAAGGATTGAATTGTTTATCATTTAAAAAGGGATCTTGACATCTATAAGAAACACAATCGAAATGAGGTCAGAAATGAATTTAAGTGGATCTTCTTGATGATTTGCTAAATCTTGAAACATTCTCGATATATTGCTAGCCTTCAGCATGAATTAAAAGAAAAAGGAAGCATCTGGAAACCTTATACAGCTTTAGCGACATAAAATGGTCTCAGCCTGAACACCTCTATGTTTGCCAACAGCCAACTGAACACCCTTTTGATCTCCTATAGCCTACATGACCAAATGGTGAGTCAGACATTCAAGTAATGTTGCATGACTATTTTCTAGCAAAATATGATACAATATACTTCCAATGAAAAATGGGCCATTTTGTGATTTCTTCCCCATTGCAAAGAAACCCATACCCAATTAAAACTTTTAAAGAGGTTTTCCATGTGCTTATGTTCAGTATAGCTGAGATGAGCTGGTTTAAGGTTATTTATTCAGAGCACTTTTAGACACTGAAAGCAAAATGACAACAGAAAGATAACTAAAACACAAAATATATCTAAAAGCATACAGCGCACCTTGCATTCAGGTCAGGTGACCGTAGGCCAACCAGCTGAGTGCCCAATAAAGTTCTTCAAAGATGCATTACACAATGTAAGACGATTCAATGATGTTGACAATAGCAAATAGCTACTGGTTCCATTACTCTGCTCACATTTACACATATTTTAAAACCTTACATCTCAGTCTGGTCTAACATTTTGCACAGGCTGCCACTCAAAGATGCTGCCCTTTGGAAATCATCATAAGTTTTAAATTTTGCACCTTTGTTGCAAATCAGTTTTAAGTATTCCTAAATCTTGCAATTATCATTGCAATTATTTTTGTTCAATTTCTTGCTAAAAAGAGGACATTTCTGAGCAGAGTAGCACATACAGGCAATACATACCAGGCTTTAGCCCAGTACTCTGCTCCCTGGTTTTATAGAAAGGTTCACTTGACCTGCTTCTTACCTAATGACAGATCAATAAAGGATGATTCATCAGGGTGGCTAGTGCTCTAATCCCATAATCTCCAAATGTACAAGGGACTAATGAAGCCTTCTCAGTTTTACTACTTGAATTATGCGAAGTAGGCTGGATGACCGGATCCTCACAGCTCAGAAGCACTTACTACTGAACTCTAAGAGGGTATTTTTTAACGCAAGCGAGGAGTGTTGAGAAATGGCAGGAGCCACATGTTTCACTGCTGGGGTTGTGCCTGTGCTAGAGAAAGCGCATTTTGTTGTTCTGATGACATAGACCAAATGTGGAGATAGGGGCATCTACCCCACCCCCTGACAAACTGAGCTCCCAACTCTGTCACCTATAACTGGAATAGGTGTAGCTGCCGATATGGACAACAACAATCGTCTCATGCCAGCTTCCCAAGGGCAACCCCAGATAGACCCATGCAATTCTTGACCCACAGCCGAACAATGCCACTTTGCACAGAGAACCATATGCCAACATTTTAAGCCCGTTTTTCTGCATGCAATAGCTGGGAGTAATTCTCAACCACTGTCTCATGAGTAGTCTGAACCATTTGTATCACTAGGAATGTAAATGATTTGTAAGCCTCCTGAAAAGGGAATTGAGCATTGCACTACATCACCTGATCACACAGCACCGAGATGTGCAGGATCTGGGATTTGGCAATATTAATCTTAAATCCCCAAACCTCTCTGTAGCTCTCCAGTTCCTTCATCAAGGCTGGAATGAAGGTCACTGGATCATTTGTGTGCATAAAATGGATGCAATCCTCCTCCTCTCTATAATCACATAGGACCCACTTCCAAAATTCACCCCAATCCTAAACACCTCGGTACTTTTGAGAGGCATTGCAAGTTGACCTAATCAAATTCCTTCTCCCTGTTCAAGATCCGGAGAAGGGCATTCTTCCATTAGAAAGATGATGTATCAATTTATGGACAATGACATTGAATGAGGCAGTGCGACATTCAGCATTACCTGTGAGTCTCTTGCCTCTCTTGTGAGCAGGACTATAGATCTGCTAAAAGTAAGGTATGGGACTGTACAGGTGGAGTGTCTCTATTCTTATCAACACCAGACTTATAAAAAGGCAGCAACAAACTACTCTGGATTTGACACATAACACTCATTGGCCACAACTATTACCATTTTACTGTAGTGGCATGTTGGGCTACAAATGCTCAAGTGCTCATTTAATGGGCCAAGAAAAATGGTTGAACTCTATTTCAAAGTCTGATTGCAACTGTGACAGATAGAGCGCAGTCTGTCAGGGTGGCGGAGGACATTACCTTCATCATTCTGCAGGTTTACCATTTGCCAAATTGAGAGATGGCCGCTGGCCAAGGATCATCTCCGTATATTAAAAGGAGCCACCGACATGGTGGTCCCTTTCAATGTATATAAAGGGTAGAAGATGGCTGCCATTGCTTTTCGATGGCTTTTTACCAAACTTTTTCACTTTTTTTATTTTTCAGAAAAAAAGACATTGCACTGACCACCAACAGGATAATCCTAACACTAAATGGATTTTTCAACCTACCTTGAGAACAATTGGAGACGATCCCTGAGCTCCTTCTGTTGTGTTTGGCATTCTGAGGTCACAGTCTTTAATTCCGCGTCTTTGTCCTTTATCCAGTTGTTTAGTTGGCCAACACTTTCTTCTGGAAGATGATTCTCCACTTTGCTCAGTAATGTTTTTATTTGCTGCATGTTGTCCCTTTCTTCAGACAACAGAAAAGCCTAAGTAGTACCACAAACAAGGGATCAATTTGGTTGACTGTTCTATGCTGGGAGGTTATGGAAAAGATTAGGTACAAAAATAGACAGAGAAGAACTGAACCTGCAACATGCAACTGCTTAAATAGAGTTCACAATTTTTGTTATAAAACAAACATGTTTCAGAGGAAAATGTCTTGAAAACATATTTATATCTTGGCTGATTTATATTTGTCTTCAAACGGTCAGAATATATAAGCCACAGATCATGCCTTCTGAAGACCACTATGTCACATACTTCAAATTGTTTTCTGGGCAGAGCACAAGCCATGCAGGGCGTGAGCCTGGCTTTTAATGCCTTTCTTTCAATTGAATAATCAGTGCTTTCAGTTTTTCAACCCAGGCATGTGCATAATGCAATAACTGAGGCACATAATCGCTTCACCACTTCTTCAGAGTGAGTCAGTGTTTGAAAGACTTGAATAAAATAAATTGTATAGAAAATTAACACATTCCATATATTACATACAAAACTTCATATAATAAGTTTGCTCTTTTGGCCCTTATGGACACACAACATTGCTGACTGACCACTAAACTAAATACTGATATTATTTCTCCTCTAATGGGCACGAGCAACATCAGTCACTCCCTAATGAGTCACTCATATTGATTAATTATATTTAGGGCTCCCGGTTTTATGGTATTTATTTTTTTGCCATTTCCGTCTGTATTTATCCATATTTATTTTTTGGACATTTTTTCAGTATTTATCCGCATTTATTTTTGCCACAAGCAAAAGACTGACACTACAGCTATTATTTGTCCACATTTATTTCAGTCCCAAAAAATACATGTGCAACTCCTTGTACACGGACACAAGAGCTGAGGGTTTGTCAACTGTGTATTCACCATGTATCGACTGACCATCCAACTATTCAATCATTTATACAACACTTCAGACATGGCTTCAAACAGTGAATATAATTCGCCATGTGATTAAATGAAAGAGGGAAGTTTTGGGGGGGTTTGAGGGTAAAAGCGCTGCTGCATTTGTTTTGTCTGTGTTACTGAAGCTTGCACTGCAACCATCTGGCTATGGCTACCCTTTGCCTTTCGAAAACCGTGTACTGTTGGTGCCCATGCATTCCTTTCTTCTGTGTGCAAATTGTCTAACATTAAAAAAGACAAAAGTACTGCCGGTGGCAACCAGCGTTCAATGTTGCTTACTATTTTCTGATGTAATTTCGAGCTTTTAAGCCCCTTTTTGGTGGGACAATATCCCACACGAAGTGTCGGTTCACAGGTGCGTTGCACAACCAATATACCACCAAACAAGGCCTCTGGACTTTTAACGAACAGAACAATAGCTCTAAAAATATCAACTAGCACCTCCCCTAGGAAACATCTGATCATTAGTTCACTCTGGTGAATTAAAGGTCATGGAATTGTCTTTTCCTAATCCTGCTATCTGGTATTTCCATGGCAAAGCGGCCCTGTGCATTTCCCGAACTCTGGACACCCAGTGTCTGAGGAAGCATTAATAGCCATGCGTGTTAATGATCAGGTAGTAATGGTGAACACAACAGGCAGGATGTGGACTGAGCGTCATTTTAAGGGCCAGACGAACACAACTATTAAATGTATCATCTTGACTATTTGAAAGCACAGCTCGCAGAATACAATGCTCAATCCCTGAGCTGCAGTTATCCTAATCCATCACATCAATGAACGTTAATTGCTGTTCTAAACAAACAAACAAAACGATACGAACCCCCCTGGTGCTGCCAGTACATATGGCGTGGGGGGCCGGAGCCAGAGTCCGAGGCTGCAGTGGGACAGACAGTGTCAGGAGCGGCATTCAAGGGTTTGTGTGCTGGGTCGCTTTGAGGCCACCATTAATCTGTACCCTGAGGCCACAGAAATACACTTACCTTGCGAAATAGCGACGGGCTGGCGCAGAGCTCACTCGAGCAGCGGAGCCCTGGAGATGACGAATTCAAAAGAAGGGCTGGGGCAGCAAGAAAAGGAACAGGGGCGTGGCAACTCTGGGCAGAAGCATGGCAGCGTGGCAAAATTTACTAGTATTTTGCCGTTTCTAAATATAAATACAGACAACGGAAAAATAGTTTTCCGTCTGTATTTATATGTAAAATCAGTTTAAACGGAAAACCGGGAGCCCTAATTATATTACACTCATCCATTATTTGCTTGACTGTAGTGAGCTTAGTAATTTTAATCTCTATTAACATTATCTTGCCTTTTGATACATAAACATTCTCATCATAGCAATATGCATTCACAGGTAATCCTAATTTGCTGAATCCTAATCGATTTACAACATACTGCTTAAGTAAAATAAACTATGTGATAATCAACAGCAATGAAAAATAAATGTTCAAGCAACACAACAGTAAGGAAACATTTTTAACCTTTCCTTCTGATTGAGAGACCTCTTATTTTCAATATGGGCGCTTACTTTAAATTGGAATGTTTAGGTTGAGTCTACTTTTCATGAATAGATTGTTGGTAAAGCAATGGCCACTAAGCAGGGCCAGCGGAATTATTCGATTCTATGACAATGGTTTTTACCACATATTAATTGATTTTTCACACATGCCACAATATTTGCCAATACTACCAGACACTGAGTTGTGTATTGCTGCATAAATGATCTCTTAATGCTGCATAATTTAGATAACCCGGTGGTATAATGTGATCCTCCGTTGCTGCATAAGCCTACCCGCCCTGAAAATTGAAAAGGTCTGCAGTGTGGTTTGAGGTTTGCCATTATGATGACTATATGTATATTTCACAGGCTTATGTGAAATATTCTTCTTAAATTCCGTATGGGTATTTATACTACTGTATTCTGAAGCACCTAAACAGGTGAGCTTACCAACTCATGAATGTCTCTATATGCCTGTTTACCAAGTTGAGGCAATATTAAAATGAAAAATATTTTTCTCTTTATGTCCTCCCTGGCCTTGCCACGATGTAGAGAGCTACTTACAGGCCTTCCCCACCTTGCCCAATGGTGGGGTTAATACATTTTTCCCTACACCGGCTTCGCTAAGGGCAGAGGAGAAGATCTGCTGCCCAAAATGCAGATGGGGGTGCTCTACACTTACCCCCTCTTATCTAGCCCCTAGGTAAAGGGTAGAAATGGCACCCGCCTCTCCTTAACTGGCTCAAGGGCAAAGATGGAGAAAAATTATCCACATTGCACGAGAGCAAGGGAGAGAACAGTCCCTTACCTCACTTGCACAAGTGCAAGGTGGGGATTTACAAGAACTAAACCTCACCTCACTCAAAAGCAAAGAGGGAAATGTCTCCCTACCACCCTTCTTTTGGCAAATAGCATCATGGTTTTAACAACAACCCTCACAGCCTTGCCCAGAGTCAAAGGGTATTGACTCTAAACTCGCCTTGCCCATGGGTGAGAGACAAAATGACCCACTGTCCCTGCTTGCCTTAACCAAGGGCAAGGAGTGCTTAACAAGTGTGCAGTGTGTAAGATGTGAGTGTCGCCTACCCTGGTATCTAAGACAATGGTGGGGAGATAGAAGGCGCACATGAGGGTGGCAAAGGTGAAGCAGATAGCACACAGAGTGGCTTCAGTGTGGGCAAAGGTGCACACAGAAGAGTTGTAGGGGTGTGTAAGGGCACACAAATGGGCTGGTGGGACAGAACAGGATATAGTGGCAGCAGTGGTCTGGGGCACATGAAGGGCTGAAAAGAGGCAGGGTCATATAGACGGGGATGAAGGAGATGCACATGACACAAAGGTGCACCATGAGCTGTGGGTATCATATATGTTCTGTTGGTGCAGGACAGCACACATAAACTGCATGAAGGCAGGGGTCACACCCACTCACACAGCTAACATCATACACCAACACGCTCACCATCATATGTACACCCAAAGCCAACATTATACACTCACTCATACACTTCATATGGCCAACTCCATCACACATCCACACAAATAATATCAAACACCAACACACCAACTACTACACTTCCTCACAACCCATATCATATGCCAACACATCTACCATAATACTCATCACATCCACATACATTTGGAAGCAAATTGTCACACATTCACATACATATTTTGTTATGCAAGCACACCCACTATCATATGTTCACACAATTAACAGTCATCAATATCAGACCTCAACATAAGTGATATTATAAGGCCACAGGCACATCTATATTCATCCACAGACCAACAACAAACACCAAAATACCACCAAACGTCCACACAACTAAACGTCATATTCCAACACAACCGCCATCAGACACCATATAACAACAGACACCCTTTAACCTCCAGCACACCTAAATCGTAAATCAAGACACCCATGCACACAACAACCAACATCCTACAATATCATATAATCACACATTCGCCATCGTACACCACGACCATACAATCAATATTATAAGCAAAGAAACCCACCATAATGTGCCAATATTCCCACTCTCATGTGCATGCACCTACCATCATATTGTAACACAACCCCCATCATATGGGAATCCGCCTTATATGACATAAAACTTCACACCCAACATTACATGTCTGCACAACCACCATTATACACATACACACCATAACATAGCCATGTTTATACACCCAGACCCACCAACACACTTCCATACATCCATCAGTCAAAACTATATCAAAACTGAAATATAATACCAACACCTTAATCATACCATGAAGTATCCTTCAGCAAACATGTAAATGTATTCAATGACTCTCTCGAACACACATCAATGTAAGCTTTCTCAAGTAATAATGGGTGAGAATTGGGAATGCCTTAGTATGACAGAGTTGTGGCACCAGGATTTTTTATATAAAAAGTGTATTTTTTAAAAACAAGAAATGTCCTCAAATAATTAACATTGACAATGGAAAAGGAGATAGAGTTTGGAATACTCTGTTAAATATTTTGGCGGTGAAAGGAAGAAATTGCACGTCACACAATATCTTGCATGTATGTGTGGCTTAACAACACCACCGCCACTGTGCCAGTTGTCCCCGTACAGCACTGCTTAACAGAAACTGCCAGTCAGTTAGCAACTTTAATCTTATACTGCTGAACAGTATGCGTTGAACAGGCAAACTACCACAGCCTGCTGCATCCAGACAAGTAGCTGCTAGTAGCATTTCAGGTGGAATATGGCAATGAACATCCACTGGTACATTCAGTACCTGTCGACAAGGGGCAGTTTAGAGCTGCAGCGTAGATACATTGGAGAAGATATGTGTGCAGCAGCCATGGTTGCCACCACATGTCTATTCAAACTGCACATGTTAAAGGGGGATTTTTTTTTTTTTTTTAAATTGCATATTTACACAGCGCGAACTCGACCCGAAGGTATTGGAGCGCTTTACATTAGCACCGTATTTACATTACACACTCAGGCACGGGGAGATTAAGTGATTTGCCCAGAACCACAGGATGTGGACGCGACCCCGAGGCTCGAACCCTGGTTTCCAGCACCAAAGTCGGCGGACCACATCCTCTTCTTTGGATTGCCATTGCCGGTTAATATCTGATTTGGCCTGGTTAAATCAAGGAATACTTGTAAGGAAATATCACATTTATTTTAAAAGGGCATAAAAAAGACATTTTCCTTGTTTTCTAGATTTCAAGATCCATGACGTACAGTTTTTTTGTATCTTTTATATAGCGCGAACTCGACCCGAAGGTATTGGAGCGCTGTACATGAGCACCGTATGTACATTACACATTCAGGCACGGGGAGATGAAGTGATGTGCCCAGAATCACAGGATGTGGACGCGAGCTCGAGGCTCGAACCCTGGTTTCTGCACCAAAGTCGGCAGTTTAAGCCGAGGGACCACATCCCCTCCCAGTTGCAGGGTTCCGCAGTTTGATGTGCTATGCGTGGGCCCTGCTGCAGTGTGGTGACACAACTCATCATAAACTCATTCAAATAATGAATTTTCTTTTACGAGAATAGTCAAAAACTATCCGCCTATTAAGAACTAACAAAATATTAACACGATCCAGCATCGGGTATGACGTCTTAACCCCTTCGACGCGCATGACGGAACGGTTCCGTCATGCACGTCGGTTGCGCTGTGCGCATGACGGAACCGTTCCGTCATGGCCCCGCCCGCGCACGGAATCTTCAGCGTGGTGCAGAAATCCGCGCCGCGCTGAAGAGGTTAACGCTCACAAATGGTAACGTTCAGAAATGGTACAGAATAAACAATATATTAACTCACATTCAGCGTGTTTACATTTTCCTCCACAGTTTGCCTTGTATGAGCTGGCTCAAAACACTCCTTGATGGACAACCGAGCAGCGCCAAACCAGCCATCAAATTTCTTCCGACGATCTAAAAAAAATGCTTAGAACTGTTATTTTTGTTGCAGTTCTCATGTTAAACACGCAGTTAATTTATCATATAACACGTCATATAATGTGAACACATTTCTCTCATCACTCTTTGGAAACTCCTGTGAAGTATGCCACCATTTGCATAAGGAAAGAAAACATGCAAAACATACCTATTTCTTTTTTCAATCTTGTATTTTTAAATTTATTAAGTGTGTTTGCATAGTACTAAGGCAGCCCGACGGACACTTCAGAGCGCTACATGGAAAGGAGTAGCAGGAAGAGACACATTGGTAATCAGTTGACCCAAGGTGGGTCATAGACCGGAAGTTTGTCAGAGAAGATGTGTCTTTGGAATGGAACAGGGTAGGCACCGAATTCCAAGAGCTTTGAGCATGGAATCATCTACCACCAAAATGTTTGCCTCTGACAGGACATAGTAAAAGTTCCGTGCTGATCAGGGGCTTCTTGTTGGCTAGTATGACAACCGCACATTGGGGATATATAAAAATAATAATCCACATTTGTAAAGCGCGAACAATCACCCGTAAGGGTCTCTAGGCACTGGGGCCGTCGGGAAGATTAGGCAAGATATATTGCCTAGAGTCACATGGTGCTGCCGCCGGCGCCGGGGATCGAACCGTGATTTCCAGATACCGGAGTCAGTCGACCTGGCCGCGCACCACATCTCTTCCGTATAACACATGACTGTGAGTGACTTGGTCTACAACGAGGGGTGGAGGGGTAGGGGTGGGGGTGGGGGGGGGTGGGGGTGGGGGGGGGGGGGGGTGGGTAACCTGACCTATCCTTCTGCTTGGAATTAAATGAAGACACATTAGCACACAAGAGATGCAACAGATCATGTCTGGCCAATGTACGGCGCGGCTGCACAGTTCAAACATTGCACTTTAACCAATGGAAAGCGTCACTAACAACCATTTTTATGATTGTACTGAAATCCTCTGTGGTTCAATAACAAATATTGTCCTAAAATATTATTTACTATGCTATGCCTCTAGTCAGCATATGGTTAACTTCTGCCGGGTGCTTTCACACCCACCTTATGTACAGTGCTCTCAAATCCTGCTGGGTAAACGCTGAACAAAAAATATACTGTAATAAAGCCCGTGGACATTTGCAGCTTACTGCCCCTTTGCAGTCCCATAACCCCGCCACTTCCCAAAGCTTTCCTAAAGCACATTGGAGTGACAATCATTCACCATGAAATCAATACCTGAAATAAAATCACTCAATACGCTCACATGCACAAATGTTATTTGGATCATTGTTTTCTGTGATGTCATTGACTGTCATTAGAAAACATTTTGACAAGTTTCAGTACCTGAACTTCAATCCCTCCCGCCAAAGGCCATTTTCCTTAAAGAATACCGAACTCCTGAAATTATTTTTTGTATTTGTTATGCAGGAAATACGTAGGTTGAAAACTACTTAACAAAAGGAAGGATGCACAAAAAGGATTTGAAACAGACCTGGTAAAATTTGCCTCACGTAGAACGTGTGGCCGATCACTATGGACGATTAGCAAGTAGAAGCTAACACACCAAGCACAAATAAGGCAAAAATGCAATTTGACACTATTCCTCCTAATGAAAAATGATAAGCAGCATTTTTGATTTTAGGAAGTGAAGAAGTACAACGCAAAAGATAGGGAGATGGTAACAGGTGGGATTTGGGGGTCCCTATGTAGAAGGGGGACTGTATCTACCTTGATCTGTGCTGTTCTTCAGTGGGCTCGGCTTTCGGGTGAGCATTAAGAACAGAAACTCTCACCACAGGAGAGTGTAAGTTTCAGGTCTGGCTCCTTCAGTCTTGCAATTACTCACCAAATGGGATGGGTTGAAACATAAATATTTGGAGAAATGACTAGTTATAAGAGAACAGGTCGGACTTGACTTGGAACCTGGGCATGTACAACTCGAATCCTCCCATTCGCCACACAAAGCCTGCAATGCACAATCCAGATATGTGAGATACGACCCATGTGGCATGGGTGTTACCTCTTATACAAAGAGATGCCTGTTCTTTGCCACCTTCTAGTTTACATGTATAATGCAGGGTCAGGATTCTGGACAACATTAGAGAAAGATTGCAGGTTGTGTCTAGTTAAGATTACAGATGCCTCCAAGTCACCAGAGACATCGTGATCCAGTCCTGGCAATTCATTTAACCACCATATGCATTCTGGGAGTTTTAGTCATTGTTCCTCCCGTTTGACCAAAGATATGGAGTGCAGTGGTTTCCACAGGAAAAGCACAGAATCATCTACTAAACTTATTCATATAGAGAGGTTTATTCATGATCTAAATATGTTAGTTTGGGCAGGTGCTTAATTTTTCATTAAAGATCAAAGATATGGTCATTAGAAAACCAAGCATGTTAAAATAATTCCCAATCTTGCCTTCGTGTGGAGTACCAAGCAAAAAAGTATGTTTTGCAAACTTCAAATTGCATAGGCAAAAGTAGTCATTTTGATGCTAACAAATATGCTCACATTCTCCCCTAGTCATTTGTTGGGGCCACAATTCAACGGCTGACCATAACAGATTGCAAGCATTCCTCAGTAGAATGCAACAGATTGTTTAGGACTGCATCTCTTCATTCTTCCCCAAAAAACTATACGTACTCCACTTTCAATGTTAAAGTAGGTGCTTTCTGAAGATTTCACTATTGCTCAGATATTCTTCATAATTTACTTGAGCTTTCTTTGGACATTATCAACAGTTTCAATCACACCTGATACCGCAATGCTGTTACACCTAATACCACTATGCTGTTAATTTAGAAAGACAACGTACGATTTGGGTCCAAGAGGCGGAGTATTTCGTCTTCCTTGGAGGGATGCGGGGCAGGTAAAAGGTGGCCAGACTAATAGATTTTCCCACATGAACGGGCATAACCACTTTAGGTAGGAACAAAGCTTTTGTTCGAAGCACCACTTTATCTGGATGGACAGACAGATAGGGAGGCTTTGAAGACAGAGCCATGAGCTCACAAACTCTGCAAGCAGAGGTGATGGCAGTGAGGAAATCAGTCTTAAGGGTGAGAAGCCTGATAGGGCAATTTTGAAGAAGCTTGAAGGGAGCACACATAAGAAAAGTCAAAACCAAAATTAAATCCCATTGGGGCATTATGAAAGGGGACAGAGGAAATAAGTGAGTAAGATCCTTAAGAAACCTATTAACAATGGGAGATTTGAACAAAGAGGACTGATATGGGAGTCTCAGAAAGGCAGATTTAGCCGAAAGTATGTACAACAGAACTTCTGACAGAGGGGCAGAATGTGGATCAACAGCCTTTGCTGTGCCACATGCCATAAATTTGTTCCACCTACAGAAGTATACCGATTTAGTGGAGGGACACCTTGCTGCCAAGATGACATCACAGAGTTCGGGTGGAAGGTTGAAAGCTTTCAACTCCTATCGCTCAACCTCCACGCAAGGAGGTGGAGACAGGAAAGGTTAGGGTAAAGAACCGTCTCCTGCTGATGCAACAGAAAATCCCCCCACAGGAGCATTCTGCTTGGAGGATCGATGGTCATGCTCAGTTGGTAAGGATCCCAGACTCTTCATGACCAATCCAGAGCCACAAGAATGACGACTTGTGCTTGATCTTCCTGAGCACTCTGGGCAGAAGTGGTATAGGCGGAAAGGCGTAGAGGAGGCCGAAACTTAACTCGCGATGTAAAGCATTGCCGAGCAAACGCCGCCTTGAAAACTCCAATGCACAAAATTGCTGACATTACTCATTCTCTTTGGACGTGAACAGATCTAACCAAGGCTCTCCCCACTGCTGAAAGAGAACTTGCGCCACCTCTGGATGGAGACACCATTCATGATCAACCAGGCACTGACACCTGAGTTCATCGGCTCTGGCATTGAGAGAACCCACCAGGTGGTGAAGCACCATGGATATCCCCTGATGTTTCAGCCATGTCAAGAGGCAGAGAGCTTCCTGACAAAGGGTCCACAACCCCAACCCACTCCACCCTGTTTGTTGTAGTACCACATGGCGGTGGTGTTGTCCATGAACGCCTGCACCACTTTCCCTTTGAGAAAGGGAAGGAATGCCTTCAGTGCCAGTCTGATTGCCCGGAGGTCCAAAAGGTTGATATGGAGACCGGACTCCACTGGAGACCAAACACCTTTGTTCTCTGCCTCTCTTAGGTGGCTGCCCCATCCCAGGAGTGACGCATCTATCACCACCTTCAAACCTGGTTGGGGAAGGGAAAGGGATCTGCCTCTGACCCAATCTTGGTTTGTTAGCCACTACTGCAGTTGGTGCGCAGTTCCCTCTGAGATGTGGACATAGTCAGAAAGATTCCCCTGATGATGCGCCCACTGGAACTTCAGGTCCCATCACAGAGCTCGCATATGCCATCTCTCATGATCCACCAGCAGTATGCAGGAGACCATAAGACACAGTAGCCTCAAAGTCATTCTCACCGAAATCCAGGATTGAGGCTGAAACATCGGTATCATAGCCCGAATATCCCAGACTCACTGCTCGGGAGGATAGGCCCAAAACTGCAATGTGTCCAGAATTTCTCTGATGAAAGGGAGCATCTGAGAGGGAGTCAGGTGTGACATCGGCATGTTGATAGTGAACCCCAGGGAATGCAGGAGGTTCGCCGTAGTCTGGAGGTTGGAAACGACAGCCTGGGGCGAGCCAGCCTTCAACAGCCAGATTTCAAGATAGGGGAAGACTGGTACCCCTAATCTGTGCAGGTGAGCCTGGGAAAGAATGGCCTGGGCCTCCTCTGGGTACTGAAGCAGCACCTGTGCAACTGTATCCCAGATGGTATGGGAGTATCAGCCCAAGAGGTAAGTGGTATTTACTGACTACAATGCCAATCTGGAGGAAGAAAATACTTTCTTCCCAAGATTCGCTATCGGGTGGTGCAGAAGGGAATGTGCCTTTGCAATATAAGGCTTGGACAACCAAGCTTTCAGGGGAAGGATGTTGCGTAAGGAATATGTATCGCCCAGAGCAGCGTTGTGTCCACAGAAGCCCCTGTGCTGGGCTTGGACCAAGTGCCCAGAAGGACATCAGTGAGGGTTTGATTAAAGATCAAAAGAGGTTTGGAGGTAGAAGCTGCAGGCTGAAGTACCTCTGTCAGGAGGTTAGGCCTGATTGCCACAGAAGGGAGCATGAGGCCAAGGACCTCGGCTGCCCTTCTCACCACCACTGCATAGGAAGCCCCTCTCCATAGCCACAGTAGGGGGAGAAAGCAAGTCAGTGTCAGGGGAAGTGTCCAACCCACTGGCCACATCCAGGTCCATCCATGGGGTCTTACAGCTGGTCTGTTAAAGGGTCCAGCTGCCCCTCTCAGTCCTCTTCACCACCTCCTGGCACAAAATCAACACCAGGGATGAACACAGGAACAAAAGTCCCTTCTGGAGTCAGAACCGACCTTGATCGATGTCAGTCTGTCTCCGTATGCATGCCAGGGACAAGAATGGGGTCTAATATGACCGGGGGCACAGTCTATGTCGGTAGCGTTGTCGCCGGGATCCACGTCAGGGAAGGTCAAATTGGAACGACCAACGTTGGTCCAGATCCAATAACAAATCCATGGGGCCTCCGGAGTCGGGAACAAAGCCGCCGACGTCGAAGACCTGGGGCCCCCAATTGACACTGGCGGAGCTGGGATGCCCAAAGATGAGGTGCAAGGCCTCATAAAACTTTTGTAATTGGGCAGGTGATGCTCCTGCTCCCGCAAAAGGGAGGAGGGGGGGGCACGGACTCGCCACAGCAAGAGGCTCCGGGGACAGAGGCCTAGGGTTACAATGCTCTGTGTCCCGCATCAGACAACGGACGGGGTGAAGTTGAAGAATGACTATGCTTCTTTGGCGTCTTCTTGTGCTTACCCGAGTGTCCCGATGATTTGGAAAGGGACAAGAAGTGTGGGCTTCGTGACCGTTCTCAGGAACTTCCGCTCGATCGAGAACCGGAGCAAAGTGAAGCTGAGCGCCGGGCCTCCAACAGCTTTCTGGACCGGATCTGCAGAGCTTAAATCCAGTCCTACATTGGGACATCTTGTTGACACCAGAAGTCCAAGACTCTGAAAAATCTCGACATAAGTCAAAAAAACGGTTAGCCAAAAAACAGCTAAGGAGTAGTTCCCTCCGGATCTGCACTGAGGCTGGTGCAGAAAAAGAAAGAACTGACATCAGCGCACCTGGGCAGTGTCATTCTGGTGTGCACGACACAGACGCCAGACGTGGAGCCAACTGACGCCACCTCCTGACGTGCAGGGGTACTGCTAAAGAAAAATCTCCAGATCTAGACTAACTCCTGGGGGAAATTCTAAAGATAAGACATCTACAACTAGAAGTCTGTATCAGATTAAACAGTTACCAAATCCTCTTTCTGCACACTTAGACTTATGTGTTTCATCTTCCTTGTTTTGGGCTTTCCAACAGGCTACAACTGCACTTGCATCGTGATGCCTTTATTATGTTATGTCAATGGGCTATACCTTGGGGCCCTAGGCACCCTTCTTCAAAAACCTCAGTGAATACAGAAACAACTGCTAAGATTGGGAGTGTCCTTATCACCTAGACACTAAATATTTCTGACCCTCCACATTCACCTAGTTCCCATGGTCAGACTTATCTCCCACAAGTCCCTCTGCCTTGCACATTGAGGTATAAATGGTAGAGGGCAGGTTTTCCTGCAAAAAACCTCTGATTAGATCGGGGGCAGTACTTGTCTGTATTTTGCCCAGGTTCAGAAAGTCCTGCATCAGGGAGGCGTCCTAACTCTGTAACTCCTTCAAATCTAAATGAATAAACTAGCAAATCACCTGGACTGCTAAAGAGCTATACATACTAGGCTGCTCCTCACTCCTTGGTGAGCTCTCCTCCCCCCAATAACCTTCAGACTACAAACAATAAAGCAGCAACTTCCCACATTTAAGGCATACAAAGATAACTCCGTAACCACAACAATACCAAAGAATCACACACAACCACAGGTCAAGTGCCGGTGGCATATTTGGAATCTGCTTTGCTACATTTCTGCATCACAAACATACCTGTGCTCTACACCAGGTCTACAGCAAAAACAATGGTGCACCGCTATATATATTACATTTAATTACACCAGCAGCCTGGTGGTTTACGCAGACAAACAGTTTATGAATAAATATGCATAAATGTCTAAATATAATGATCAGGGTCAGAGTACTTAACAATCTGGGCCACCACTGTATACAAGCTTGCCTTCCAGCCTACAGAGCGGCAGAAGTCAGCTCATTCACAATCCAGCCTTAGAGAACACAACATAAACCTCCTCATAACAGCCTGGATATTTCCTTTGCACATCCTACACATAATTGAATGCATCTGTGCATTGACAAGCTTGAACAGAGTATTTTGAGTGTGGTCCTTATGTGACTACTCTTGATAGCTCTGAAGATCACATTGGTCGCAAAATGATGGCACATGTAGATCTTAATATAAGTTTAATCAATTTGTTTTTTCAAAATATTTACCGAAACAAGTTACTGAAATCCAATTCAAAAGCGGTTTCATTCTGTGTAGTAATTTGTTTTTAAAATGAAACTGAGTCTGAAAGGAAAAACACATTGGAAGAACGTGTTTGATTCCCTCTATCCCAAGTCAGGTGGAAAACAAAAGGCCATGTAGAAAGAATGAAAACAAGTTGGGCCTTTAAGTTCCAAACAACCTCCTTTGTCTTAGCTAGAAGATTGCAGGCTTCGATAGTAAAATGTCTAGCCATTTTTGGCTAAATCTTGGGCAAGCAAGCAGTTAAGGCTATCAAAAGCTGCGTAAGTATCTCAAAACCATATTTAATCTGAGCTTTCTTATTACAGGGATTCTTGGGAGAAAATCAACATTGCATGAGCATATTACAGCACTAGAACAACATAAAACATCATAAAGATAGCCAAAAATAGTTAAAAAATCTAACACCATTTAAAAGCCACTGTTACCAGAAGGACATCTACTCTGACAGCCCCTTTGTTGCTTGCATTTTTGTAAGGGACCGCAGGTGTCATCAGTAGCATAGCCCGTGTGTCATGAGCCCTAATGCAAGTAAGGAAAGCCACCCCCCTCCACCTCAGCTGTGGTTTGAATGATAAAATACAGCAATAATAAGGCTTCAGAGTGCCCCTTTGGCCCCTGGCCCACGACCACTACGCCAGCTGCAACAATGGAAGCTAGGCCCCAGGGTGTCAAAGTGTTCAAGCTAGACTACTTTTGTTGCCAGAAGTTTTGAGAAGACCACAATATTTTCTCCAAGCCTACTGATGAAATGACGAAGACAGTCTTCGGGTTTAATACTCTTGAAGTGAGAACAATCATACCAACATTTGAAATAATTGGATATCTGGAATTAGCACGTGCATATAAGCCCACCTCAAGTGAGACTTTTCATCAAATGAAGCAAAGCCCCTTTTCATCAAATGAATCAAAGCCCATGCCTTGGTAATGAAGGTCAGGCCTGTATGTCTGCATAGAGATATTCAATATCCAGCCTATCATATTTGATTTTGGCTGTTCAATACTGTTTGCGTGGAGATCTTCCACCAGGAAACTCGGAGAAAACAACAAGCATTGGCAAAGCCAATAGGTTTCGCCTATGAAAAATCAATTGGTGTTGTCAATGTTTTTTTTTTTAAATGTTGCACAGCGGTGAGAACTGCTGTGCTACATGCCTTACAGTATAATAAAATAGTGATATGATGTGGCCAGACGGCATCATAGCACTTTTTTTTTAAACTTTAAGCTATCAATGCAAAAACAAGTAAAAATTTAAATTTTCACTATACTTAATGAATACGTTACTTACCATCGGTATGCCTTATCTGGTAGAGAAGAAACCTAGACACAGATTCCTTACCTTAGAATTATCCTCAGGCACCAGACTGGATCCGGAAATGTTCTATAGCAGTACCTCTGTGCATTGGTAGAGGGCATCGAGCGACTCAGTAACGACGTCGGCCACCGGATGTGATGTCGTTCGAGTCCACACAAGCCCTCCCCTGACACGCTGACGTCAGTTTCTTCTGCGACTACATTTCGCGTTAAAATGCGGAGCCACGTATAGAAACTGCTATGGAAACAGTATGCCCATAAAGAATCCTCTTTTTGAAAGATGCTTATATTAAGTATTATTGGCTGTTTGGAGTGTCTTACAGTTATATATTTTTTTTTTGTACCAACAAAAAGCACAAAGGTGCATAGAAGGGATCTGAAAGAAAAGGAGAACCAGTTCACAGAACGGGGAGGATGGGTGGGTCAGTAAGAAATCTGCGACTAGATATAGTCTCTACCAGATAAAGCATTACCAAAGATAAGACAGATTCCTTACCGAATAGATAACCAAGCAATACCATCCCAGAGGATTAGTCTGTGAACTAATTCTAAGAAATATCCCTTACTAGGCTATCCGGTTTGCAGAAGAAAAAGAGAGACTGTTTGCCAGGAAGGGAGGGGTGGAAGAAAACATCCCACCAGAAACTCGGGAGAACCTCGTACAGAACCGAATCTGCAGCCATGCAAAGACATGGGAGAAAATGCATGGCAGAAGAACAAGACAAGTGGGAATCACATTCCATATAAACATAGTACTGCAAAGCCCCCCAGAAGGCAACCAGTCTGAGAGACCGAGACGGAAGGCTAAGGACAACAGTTAAAACTACTGAGCCAAGCTCCCAGCCATAGAAGCAGGCAAGGCAGATGGCTCCAACCAATAGCTGATAAATCATCGAGCAATAGCAACAATCGTGGCAATAAACCAAGATAGGCAGAGGAAGCACTTCAAGAGAGAGGAGGCTCTCTGGGACTATGTAGAGTAGAATCCCAAGAAAAGGAAGGTATAAAACACATATACATAAAGAGGTATGAATAAATATTTATGAACATAAACATAAAATTAAATCTCAGTAGACTGTCTTGGAAGCTCAGTGTTGGAAAGTGGATTATTAGTAGTGATAAATATAAATCTACCACTGGCAATAAGGCCACTAACACAGTCTAGGACTCAGAATTGGTCTCAGAAAAGTATTCCATGCTCAACCGTTGCTAGCTTGGTTGCGAGCAGGAAGGTTAACTTCAGAGACAGGTATTTAAAGCATTTAAATTATTTGTAAATAATCAAGACACAACACACAATAAAAATCCAACACCAATTTCTATCAATAGGAAATATTTTTATCTTTCAAAAAAGACCAAATCGAAAAGATCCAATGTAGGGTACCGGAGATATGAAGTTTCAAAGATTTAGCACAAATATAGCACATAGAAACATATAGCGCCTATTTGGACATCTGGTCTCGCTAGACCGGGAAAAAGTCAAAGTTTCAGGCCGACCGTGATGGAACCCTGCGTGGCTACCCCTGTGGTAGGCCTTGTTCAAAGTTTTTACCTTCTGACTAAGAATCATTCCTGGAGCTTTTTCTACCAGGGTACCTCGATGCTCTCCACCAGTATGGATTCGGTGAGAGTTCACCAGCTTGCCTTTTAATGAACTCCTGGTCAAACTATGGAAGTTAGACCTCCGGAGCTTTTCAGCGGTATGAATTTGGCAATGCTCCTCATCAGGCCAGTGCTGCAATATCTGGTGGGCCCTGCGAGAGGACACTTTTCCGGAGATCTTTTAATCAAAAATATGCCAGATGAGCACAGTAGGACAGAAGATGTTGTGTCCAAAAAATGTGAGAAGATTGGCAAAAGCGTGAGTATAAAATCAACTGTCAACCAGATGCCACAATGTATTTAATGTGATCTTCCAGGGCGATGTTGAGATTAAAAGACATGACAGAGGAATTTTTCAGGACCTGAAATAAAGACCCTAACTTAACAGCAGGTCTATAGGTGACCAACACTTTCTCAGACATAGGGAACATTATTTCCCAAATTTCTCTGTTATATCTTTTGCAGCGCCGGCCTTGGCGAGGAGCATAGCCCAATGATGAAGCATGTCACCTTCGGGTGAGTGAGGGCAACTGTTCCTAAAAGCATATGCTTCCTAGGGTACCTGCTACCAGTTAGAGATAGTTTCTCTTTGACTGAGCTACCGGAACAGTATACTGAGATTTAATTTCAATTTATGAGGCGAGTGTATGCTGGACCGTCATTCTCCTCGTCCTCTCTTTTTTTACATGAACATAAACATATACAGGATTCAGACTGTACAATAACAGGTGCCCAGGAAGAGTATATACAACAACAGCGACCATGGGCCGAAAGTGAGACAAGCGCAAACTGGAAACAACTCACATGGCCCCTTCTAAAGGGAGAGAGTGGGGCAGAGGTACATACCCCAGAAAACCAAGGGAGCAAAAAAGAAACAGCACTACTGACAGAATGGTATGATTAGGCAATAGAGAAACAATTTTAAAAAAACGCAGGGGAGAAACAACCCCGCTGGAATAGAGAAATAAAGGCCACGAAGGAGGACACGAAAAAGGGACCTAGGTGGATGGGGTCAACACCTGGGAGGCCAATCCAGATAACCAGGCCAAATTGTAAAAGAAATTAGCATTGGAAGACCAATGCCAGAAATGAAAGTCCATCCAAAGGGCCAGCGTAAAGAAGAGACGGAACAGATAGCAAGGCAATGACCACAGACTAGGAAGCAGGAAGGCCATAAGCAAAGGAAGTCCACGTATGAATGGGACAACCTGTGCCTGGCCAAAAAGACAGGAAACAATGTGGGTGAGGATTCTGACGCCATCCAAGATCATACACAGTAGCCTATTAGTACAAGGGAGACAAGCCCCCAAGGAGTGAGAACTGCAACTGCGCTCGCAAAAAATGGAGGATAGTCCCCGGAAAAGAATCATAAGGGATCACAACCTCCATACGATCCAACCAGGGGTGGATGGGCAAAGAGCCCATATCTGAGAAGAACGGAAGAGGAGCATTCACCATGTACCCCCAAAAGGGGCAGAAGGCACACCTGAAGAACAGCCAGGCCAGTAACCAGATGTTGGGGTTAGCCACGGGGGTGGGGGTCGTGGAAACGGATCCAACCAAAAAGTGAAAGCAACCACAGCTTCACGCAAGGCAGAAGCAGAGGAAATAACAGGTCATGCAGAGGCATAGATGAGGTAGGGTGGCCAAGTGGGCCACTCATGCCAAGATACGGACAAGAGATGGCCACAAGCAACCTAAGAGAGAAAAAGGGTTGGACAGGGGCCCCTCTCCTCTGTGTATAGCGAGAACTAGCGCAAGAAGCGCTAACGTCTGAAGAGCGAAAGAAGGATCACCACTCAGGTCAGACACAGAAAAAGAATTATAGGCCAGGAACCATGCCCCTTCCCTTGCATCTGCTAGAAAAGAAGGGCATCAACAGAGTGAAAGGGAAGAACACCCTGGCCAGTGTGAAAAAGCACTCAATAAACAGGGGTGGAGGAGAGGGAGGACCCCCATGCACCATCTGCCGACTTACACCAGTGCACGGCACTACGGCATAAGAAACATATTGAGGAATAGCTGTAAGGCATACAGACTAAGTACCTTGTCGGACAGGGAACAAGGCAACAGTGCATCCGCATAATACAATGAAACACCCCAATCAGAACCTGGGTAGAAAGCAAAGAAGACTATGCAGCCACCGGCGTAGACTCCAACAGGATCAGAAATTAAGATACACTCCAGAGAACAACCAGGGATCACAACCCGTCATCGACAGGGTAGAAGGCAGAATGAAAATTCCTGCTGGGCCAGGGCACCACACAGATGGCACGTAGAGGGACAAGTGAAAAGAAGAAGCCAACTGGCACAGCCCTACAACTTTTCACACTGAAGAGAATGCAAGAGACCATTCCGAGTCTCGCACCGGTTCATCATCCTGTGATTGTGGGCAAACCCCTAATCTTCCCGTACCTGTAAAAATTAACATGTCCTTGTGTAATGTAACTAGCATATAAAGCACTCTCAGCCCTTCCAGTTGAAGAAAACAATGACAAGCAACGGGGTGGGGAAGGGGCATGCAGTTACAGGAGAGAGGTGGTGAGAGGGATAGGCCAGCAAGTAACAGGGAAGGGGCATGTAGTGGCAAAAGTAAGGTGGTGGTAAGAACAGGCAAGAAACAAACAGAATGCAGACACTGAAAAGTTTAAAAAATAAGAAAGTATGTTGCAAGTGCATAGCCAGTGAAAGGACCCTAGGCACCGGAAGCAGTACTTGGTCCAAGCTCCACAGCAAGGATGAAGAAGTGAAGCAGAGCAGGAAGCTGGAGGCAGGAGGAGGCACTGACCAACAAGAAAGCAAACAAGAGTGCCGTGGGAGCCAACCAATGGTAAGTAACGGTAAGTAATGGTTGGGCTCTAAGTCCCTTTTAGGATTTTTCTTTACAAGAGATTTTGCAAGTGCACCATAAGCGCTGTGTAGGAAAAACCTAAAAAGGCACGGGTGGAATGTTGGAATTAATCTCAGCCACAGATAAATACTCGCCTATAATCCAATTCAGACAGAAACCAGCCATATTCAGATCAGACTTGATCCTGCTAGAATAGGAAGAGTGCAGCCCTAAATGCTGGGCTAGGCCCCCATTAGATCGGAACACAAGTAACCCAGACAAAATGTGGACCTGTTGAACCTCATCAGTAAGACATAACTTGAGTCCTATGGTGCAGTGAGGACAGAACCCACATTGAGGCATAGGAGGAAACCACCTGAGCTGTTTATTTAGAAAAGACATGAAAGGTAACAAATGTGGTTTCTGGGATACCTTGTACAAGAAACTGCAGTGGACAGATCAGAAAGAGGACTGATATGAATCCCCACCATTACCGACAATAGAAGAGCTCTATATTTCACATCCAGAAGAGCCACCACTCATCTAGATCTGTTACATATGTGACTGCCTCTTTTCTTTGTGTATCTATGAAAGTCAATAAAATATTTGGAACACAAAAGAGTTACCATTCACTGGACAATCTGATTTGAAACACACTCCTTATCTGCAATAGGTTATGGTCATCTCAAAATTCATTCCATAGGGAAATTATTCCAATCCTTTTATTTTCCAGAATTAGTATAAACGAGGATAAATCATGTGTGTGGTAAGAAATGATAGAAGACCTTGCATTTAACTCCCTTAAACTTAAGCAATTCACTCTCTTAGCATGTGACATGGTAGGTCTAGTCTGCCTGCGAGCCTGCCCCAGAGCTCAATCAATAATAAATGAAGGATCCATAGAACGTTGGACACATGAGCACAGGTGAAGTCCAGTTGTGTAACTCCAATTTCCACACCATTAGCAGCAGTTCTTAATTTATATTAAACAAAATTAAAAGAAAATACGTGTGGGGCCAAACATTTTCTGTAGGAGTCTGTCTCAGGCATCACTGAACCCCAGGATTACCAAATATCAAGGCTCTCTGACTCTCAATTTTTTATTCCAAAATTCCAAATCATGCCCCTTTTATCCACCACCCTATGTTTCCTGTCCATTGTTTCACTCTTGCAGATTATTTTCATCCCTGCTTTCTTCCTTTGCACGGTTTCGTGTCTTAATCGTCTGCTTTCTTTAATCCTCCCTCTCTCTCTCTCTCTCTCTCTCTCTCTCTCTCTCTCTCTCTCTCTCTCTCTCTCTCTCTCTCTCTCTCTCTTAGTGTCACAGTCTGATGATGAAAAATAAGTCCTACTCCCCAACAAAGCCTCATAGCAGCTCCCTCCTACAGCTTGGAAAATCACATAAGTCACTTCTACTGCTTTCAATTTTTACTTTTCCCTAAGGCGCCCACTGTAAACAAAGTGATTCACCAGGTTCAGCTTTCAACCTCGGATTTCATTGCAAACTGGCAGAAATAACTTAAGATTGACCAACAAGAGTCCAGTCATGAAGGTAATCCACAGCACAATCATGAGTCATGAAAGTAATCTGCAAGTGCATCACTGAATTAGAAGCACTTCACCTGAAATGGGTTATGGGCAACAAGGCGAGCTTTAGGGCGGTGTGTCTGGTGATCTTTGGGGGGGCACTGTGTTTGGAAATAATATAAATAACTGGCAGGCTTAAAAGCACCAGCTGCAGAGCTCCTTGTGCATCCTGCAGTGTTTAGGTAACAATAACAATGTCAGGACTGTGGTGATTCATTTTCCTAGTGGAGAGAGATTGGAGTTTTGTCTGGTGACAATTTTGACTTATCATAAGGTAGTACAGAGAGTTCATGTGCCTGCTGCAAAAAACATGTACCATGCAGATCACAGAACTGTATTTTATGTGGATAGCTCAGCCGGTTACTGCTTTTATCAGAGAGATCCTCGTTTGATACTTGCAGTTCATAAATTACAATCCTAATAGCACAATGACCTATGAGCTGTCATCAAAGAGATACATGCAAACTGCATGGTATAGGTTAGGACATTGTTTCTTTCCCCAGTCTTTTATTGTCTTTTGGGTGGAAATACATTCTTATTAGTAAAGTCAACCCAAATCACTGCGGTAAGTTTTTAAATTCTGAGTTTGTGTTGCTCCAGACTCTTCAAATATACTGGTTACTAGCATGGATGACAAGTAATTCCTACTTCTTGCAATTCTCAATGTGTTACGTAACCTTTCCTATAGATCTATTTCACATGTATGATTCATTGGCTCTGTATAAATCAAATCAAACTTTATTTGTTTCGCTTAAATAAAATCTTACAAATGAGAAAATCAATGATTAAAATTTATAAGAGACAATTATGGGTGGGGACACATCAGACATTTATGCTATAAGGTAGATGTAAACTCCAAATAAGATGAAAAACTGGTATAAAATCAGTGGTTACGTAGATGCTACTGGAGAATATCAGACATGTAACTTGACCAGGGGCCTCCCAGTACTCTAGTTTAAGGTTCATATGTGCGAGATAAAAGAGATGTGTCAGGCTGGTTTGTGGAGATTAAAAAGAGTCACTCATTGGCCTTTAGACTCAACCATTTGATCTTTATAGAAAAAGTTCCCAGGTTCCAGGATTGTCCCGTGGTTGTGATGCTGATAACTGTTCCCAGTCTGACATCCCGGCTCAAGTATCACAACTGTTTCGGGAGCCTGGGGGCCAGAGATATTTTTTAAGGTGCAAACCTGCAAATTAGCAGATTTAAAGTGCTTGTCTAGAAGCTGTCCGAGGAAACCGGGGTACCAGAACAGCATGTGATTATAGTGTTAATGTCTCCTCTCCAGCTAGCAGCATGGCCCAGGTGTTTGACTGATCTGGGAGATTTATGTTAAAAACCAAGCCCCGGCTGGGCCTCGATGCACTCAGTTGCTTGTTTAGGTTGTTTTTGTTCAAATTTGTTTAAAGTTTTCATAAGGTGGCAGTTCAGAATAGGGTCGTAGGCTCTAAACAAGATATAGCGGCCTGCCTGCTTATGCAAATCCCTTTACTTTTTAATAAAGTCTTGAGGAGGTGCCCCCTCTCCACAACAATCTTAGGGCAGATGCAGGTTAATTGCAAAAGGATCTCTTTATTTGAGCCTCAAAAGCGACAACCTCTGTCGCCAGTGCAGCCAAGCGGGGTTTTCCGCTAATGTAGGTGGGCAACCCAGTCAACACCGCAGCAGGTTTAGTTTCAAGTTAAGCGGATAAGTGCAGCCTAGATACAAAGCTCGCTTTAGCTTCAGATAACTATTGATGACCATCCAGGCATGACCTCATTTTTGAGATTGCCTCTTTGTCTTGTAGATGGGAAAGTTTGGCCATTGTGGACTTAACTAAATTTTTTAAGGTGTTGTATGACAGCGGCAACCCGAGAGCTTTCCAAGGTGCAAGTTTACTAAAGATTGTTCCAGGTGTTCTTTGAGGCTGCTGCTGTTCATTGGCTCTGTATAATGTTTGTGTGATGTAAAGAACCCTGACAGCATACATTGATATTAGTAGCGCTACATAACATATCAAATGCATGTGAGAGAGGGGCTATGGAGAGATAAGGGGCACTGTTCTAAGGTGTTACCGAGGGAATCTGTGGTGAAGGAGGCCAATGGATGAGGTACGGGGGGGGGCAAAAAAGGTTGTCGCACCAGACGCCACCAGAACTAAAGTCTGCCCTGATTACCAACATAACATGATTGCACTTATACACATTGCAAAAGCGTTGCACAGAATTATGCATGCAAGCTGTTTTAGGTATTTTCATTTTGCTTCTAGAAGGATCAGATAAAGCAGTTCTTGGATATCTTTAATAAAAATCCTCAATAATGTATAAACTTGCTTACCTTTAAGATGATCGAGAAAATGATCTTGAAATATGCGTCTCTTTGTTATCAATAACTCATTGACACTCTTGTACTGTTTCTGTAGCTTGACAAGAGTGGAACTTGGGCTACCAGTTTGTCTCTGAAAAGCTGTCATGTTCTTTTTCTGGTGAAGAAGTTGCTGATGTGTTTCCTAGGCAAACAAAAAGAAAACATTTAAAAGTTTCAGCAACCCTGTCTCTCCTGGGCTGAGATGTGTAAAGTGAAAATCTTCTGTGACACATGCATCAGACCTGTTCAACAATAGCCTCAGCAAACATTTGTTACCATTTCAACTTGTTTAAAGTTTTAACGCTATTACGCTCTAGTGGTTGGACCCTTCAAACAAGCATTGGCAATGCCAATAGATCTGGCTTTAAATGAGTGTTGTATGGTAATGTGAAGTATTACACGTAAACTTTATAGCAATAGATATGTATTTGGGTGGAAGCAAAGAACTGTAGAACAATATTGGTATAGGTTAAAAGGTCAGGTGACAGTTGCACTGTCAAACCAGACATAACAATCCATGTAGGTTAATGCCTGACCTTGTCCCATCTGTGCTGCTGCCAGTGAAAAACACAAAAAAGTATTTAGTTATCTAAGACCCTTTAATAGCATTATAATGTCATGTGTGTGCCCCTGAATTTTCAAGCTCATTCAGCTGGACAGAATAAACAAAATGATTACAGCTGTACGGAAGGCAAGCACTTTTTGTGGAATCACACAACTTCTGCCCAATCAAAACATGTACAACAAAGCCCCTATCAAGTGATGCTCACATAATTGTCTGGTGACAGCTGCATTGTCGAGCCAGAACATAAATAGTCCAAATATTTACTGCACCAAGCCGTGGATATGCTGCCACTACATCAGCATTGCCAGCCTTCACGTCAAAACAACATGAGACATTTCTGTCTAAAGATCATGAGGTGGTTTTGTGAATCAGTGTGAAATACCTATGGGAAGATTGCTGGCGAGAGAATAAATGCAATTGTTTATTTCTCCCACTGTGGTTTCCCCAAGGATTTACACTTCATGGAAGACTGGAAGATACAGAAATTCACCCTAATTCTAGAAAGAAATGCCAATTGAATTTACTAGCCTTCACAAGCAATCTCTATACTAAGTACAGAGAAAGTCAGAGACAGGTAATCTAGATCAGACTAGCACCAAAAGTTGTGTTTTGCAATGACATAAATTCAAAATTCTGCAAAAAGTGTTGGATGACGCTTTACTTGCTAAATAATTGCTACACGGCAATATGGGGATGGAGAAATGTCATTTGCATGGCTCTACAGAGCGTGCATCCAGGACTCAAATTCACTATAGCAATCAGTAGCTTTTTGACCCTTGCCTCAACACACTCAAGGTACTTTCATGACATGGACTGAGACCCAAATTGCTGTTCTGTAGTCTAGAGAAGCACACCATTTGCACCCTCTTTACCAACTGTCATTGTTATCAACTCACTGGGCTGTAGAAGACTGACATTGATGGTAGTGGAAACATTCACAGTGGCAAGATAGGCCTTTTCATTTGCCTACACCAAAGAGAAGAATCTCCTCGTTAGAGTGGTCTGCCAGTCCCTGCAACTGGTTCCTTTGCCTATGGTTTTTGCAAATGTGTAATATTTTGTGTCAGTAGAAAATACATATGTGGAGAGTGTGTGAAACAGGCGGCCATGGCCCCACTGGGATTCAGTTTTTATTTGCTACAATTAAGTGGTACCTGAGATGGAGGGTTGGGATGGGTCCAGACAGAAGATGTGGATTACAGGGTCCTAACTACCCAGGGTCTTTTTGAAGCTAAGGTGCTTCACCCTGCCTTTTCCTGGCTCATTGATCTCAGGAGGAGCTATCCCTACAGTTTACCTGGTTCTTAAGTGGAGCAATTTGCATTGCTTTTATGCCCGTGTTTTGGGTTTTTCTGTTTGGAGGCTCTCAGCTCCACCTCATCTTCTAGGTCATAGCGTGTGACAAAGTCCGTGGCTGGACTTAATGGAATAAGCAAAAAGGGCAGAAATGCCCAAAATGGACTTCAGAACTGACTGTTGAAATGTACCACTATTGTCTGCAACATTATTATGAAGATGGGGCAGACAATTCCAGCCATGGTTCCAAGATTTCTCTGCCAGATTCTAGAGTCTCCAAACCAATGGCAACGAGAAACTCTCTGTGATTTAGGTTGGCGGAATACAATACTAACTCCACTTGCTGTGGTTGGCACTGCAAAAATTGTTTTCCTGCTTTAGACTGTCAGAAAAGGTTTCCTGAACTCTGCTTCGAAGAAGACAACTGACCAGATGCTCTAATGGGATAGTGGAAGTGTCTCTGCATGAAAAAAACACTGCTAGAAGAATAGCTGCCTTGTAGCATCTGAGGTGGGGACAAGCTGACAAAGTACACTGTGCACCAGGAACAGATCTGCAGCGCTTTGCTAGGACGAGGCTTTGGAATTTCTATGCTATCACCAAAGCTTGACCGGAACGTGTACAATTCTGGACAGAAGGCAATTAGGATCTCCAACTGTCCAAGTTCCCCTGTGACATCTGAGCACCACGAAGCGACATGTCAGTGGAAGAAATCGGACTACAGTCTGCAGTCTAAGTGAGAGACAATCTGAAGTGCAGAAGGAGAGCTTTATTGAAGGAGAGGACGGCACCAGTTGCAGAGTACACACCAGCGCAGGGCATCTGTTTGGGAGGTATGTTTTGGTACCGGGCCCAAGATTCCCTAGTCACAACATTTTCCAAAGAACGAGCCCTGTGACACTACTGCTCCCTCTTCGACTAGTACTGGCACTGCCTCCATTCACCTATGACCTGCACCAGGTGCCATGAACTCTGACTGCACACCAGCTAGTATTTCCGGAATGAGGTTCCAACTCACCTAATTCCAGGGGCTGTGTGATGCATTCCTCACAAGTAGTGTGGTCCCATTAAGACACTTGAACTACGCTGGCACAACCAACACCACAAATAACTGAATTATGAAAAGGAAATGTACACTGCAGTGGAGCCTGAATATGGAGGAGTAGTATCCTACCACTGCCAAGGGGTGTATAGCTGACACAGTAACCTCCCAGGACTTCTAGGCGCCAAACACACTACCAAGCCTTTTGGGTGACCCACTTCCATGGCACACTGTAGGCCTGGCCTGGAAGAAGGCCAAAGCAGTATCTCATAAAATTGACTTTTAGGTGCCTGGACCATCCGGCCTCCAGGTAAGGCTGGGGTTTAAGAATTTTATACTAGTTTAATATCATCCAGGCGTGACATCTGGAGGATAAGGTCTCTTTGCCTTTGAGCATCGAGATTGTCTTTCTTACGCCATTAATTTTTTTTTTAAAGGAAGCTGGAG
Organism: Triturus cristatus; assembly: GCF_964204655.1. NCBI lineage: Eukaryota > Metazoa > Chordata > Amphibia > Caudata > Salamandridae > Triturus > Triturus cristatus. The sequence goes on along the minus strand of NC_140592.1, from coordinate 802,816,725 downwards.
GTAGTGACCTTTTCTATATTGGCTGGGCCTAGTTTTGCTGCATGGGCATTTACAGCATCCAAGGCAGAAAAGAGCTATCTCCTATTATCACTCTTGCCCAGGTACCTGTATATAGCATCTGTATTGCTTTTAGAAGGTGACCCAGGATGCCCCAGAGTGCCCATTTTTGCCAAAGGAGTTTACGCTGCACATAATCGAATGAGGCCTTAAAGTCCACAAAGCAAAGGTAGACTGGTTGTTTTTTCCACTTAAGCTTATCCATTATTACCGATAGAGACAGGATGTTGGTTGCCGTGCTGGTCCCTTGAGTGAATCCCAATTGGGGTTGATTGCCATTCCGGTCTCTTTAGTGAACCCCGATTGGTTAGGGGGTACAATGTGAGCATCTTCTGCCCAAAGCAGCAATTCCACCAATAGGAGTCTTGCAAAGCGTTTAACCTCGGTATCTAAGAGTTTGATCAGGTAGTAATTTTCCTGCCTGGTGATGATCACTGCTTTTGAAAATTGGGGTTTTTATGGAGCCCTTCCAAGAATCTGGAATAGTTTCTTGATACAAGGCGCTGCTAAAAGTTGTTGTCAGGGTTGCTGCCCAAAAGGCTGTATTTGATTTATACAATGCTTGCAGAATGCCATTCGCACAAGGAGCCCCATCATGCCTGCACTTTTGGATTGAATTGCGTATTTTATCTTCAGAGAAGATAAGCGTGACGTCACCCGAGCTGGTGGGTGTAGTTGGAGTTATAAGTCCCTGCTCGTAAAGAGAGAGAAAGAGTGACCTCTGGAGATTGTTTAAAATGATCAGTAAAGAAATTAACTCAGCTAGTTTCTGTTAGGTTTGAACTTAAGGCAGCAGAGGGAGCTCTGTTCAAACTGTTAACCATCCTTCAGAAGTTCCTCAAATTTTTCTTTTTGCTGAGGTGCAATGCTTTTGCACAGAAATGTTGTTTTGTTGTTATTTTCTCCTCCCAAACCATCTTCCAGAAAATGTTGTTTAGGCACTTAAGGTTATCCTGGATATCTGGGTTTTCTGGGTGCCTCTTAGCCAGTTTCCAGATTTGGTTGTGTTTCTTCCTCACTCCACAACAGAAGGAAGATGCTTTAATCCATTTTGGGTCTGGTGCAAACGTTTTAGCTTGCTGCGAGCTAGAGCTGCTATGAAATCCTTGATCGCTCAGTAGTTTGTCTACAAAGAGTGCCCACTTGGAGATCGGGTTAAAACAGTAATTACTAAGGCAGTGCCTGCTAGAGCTGTTTCTCGAATAGGACCTATTTTGTCTTCTGGCCGGCGTAGTTTCCTATAGTTTGTTGTTTTCAAGCTCTCCCGGCAGGAAGGTTGCCTTCTGATAGAAGAGACATTGAGCATTGATATCTATGTTTTTTTGCACGTGGTCACTGTCTCCCATTTTTTGAATTTGCTATGAAATAACTAGATGGAGTAGGGGCACAGTCACTACCATAAAGTCTATTGTAGAATACAAACCAGCTGAGGAGTACGTCCACATTGGAGGGGTGTTGTGTTTGTATCTGCCATTCAGTACTCTTAACCTGAGTGATTCAGGGTCTTTTACCAGTGCCACAGTCTTTGCGTCCCGGGGTTTGTTACTTGTAACTCTAAGAGACTGATCAGGGACCGCTCAGAGATGATCCTGTTGTATAATTTGCCTGTCTTGGGCAAAGGGCCACAAAATGTTCATGTTGAAGTCCTCTGTGATTAACATCTCTAAAGACGATTGGTCTTGTAGACTGTCTAACAAAATGTTTGACAGTTGAGATGATATTAACTTCCTTGATCCTGGCTCTGGGTGGATAAATAGGTTAATCGATAATAGAGGTTACTGAGTTTCTTTATGTCACTTCTGCAGTTTGACTATTAAGATGTTGTCATCATCTGATTCTACCAATTCGATTACTATCTTAAGTGCAAAAGCTACAAAGGCCCTCCTTTGGGCAACCAGACTTGTTTGTTTTGAGCACTCAGCTAAAACAATCAGAAAATCTGTCCATTGGGAACGGCCGTGTTTACTATGTTTCTTGTAGGCAGATAGTCTGGTTTTCCCTTGAGAGAGAGCTGTAAGATCCTTGTTGTGGCTTTTAGTCTGCAAGCCATTTATATTCCATGAGCACAAGTTCGGGGATTTCATTAAGTTAAATGCTCAAAGTGGCTGGGGTCTTCGTACTTTAGCTTGTCATGATCGTTTGCCGATCCATGTAGGACTGCTGAGAGCCAACCTAGGTTTAGTCATATATTACAACGTTTAACTGTTGTAGAGAGAGCACTAAATGTCGGAGAGGTAGGTGAGGTCAATTTGTCAATGGGGTTCTTAAGGATCGAGTACGCTTGCTTGTTGTCTTTTAGGTCGTGCGACATAGAGTCCTCCTTCTGGGAAGCTAGCAGAGCTGGGTAGGCTGCAGAGTAGGACAAGCTAATTTTAATTCCGCAGGATACACACATACTGAAACTGTCTTTCCTAGACCGCTAAACAATAATGACTTCAAGTCTTTTTCATTTGAAAAATCACATGTGTTTTTGTAAACACAAAGGGTCTCATGTTGAAAGGTGCAAAAACAGAGGAATTTGAAGTTGCCATGTGGCACATAAGCAAAGAAAAACACGTGTATAGCCTATTTTTGAAGTTCTTCCAATTAAGCATATTTTTTGTGTTTGTCTTAATTGGTGGAAAGAGTTCTCAGTCATTTTCTAATTATTTTACTTTAACACTAAGCACAAAGACATATGTTCTCCCTGCAAATTGGATAACACCCCCAACATGACATCTGCATTTGTATGTATGAGATATATCTTACCTAAGCCTTTTAGAAAACAAAAACAGTCAATATGTTATCAGAAGACGTGTGCTAAATTCGCATAATTTGCTTTTGCAAAATTATTTGAAATTCCACAAAATTGAGGCATAATTACACAAACTGAAATCAGAAAATACCCTTTGAATCCATTTTGGACATTTCCAGGTGCAAGTAGCTCAAACATATCAAATATATCAAAAGGAAATGTATGAGTATGGTGAGAAGGCAGGGAAGTTATTGGCTCTTCGCACTCGGCAGAGAACGATAAGAAACAATATAGCACAAATACGGAATACTGAGGGCTTACTGGAGACAAATACGAATGGAATTATAGAGGTTTTTAAGCAATTTTATCAAGAGCTATATCAAGAGGACCAGATAGTGACAACCATACAGAGTAGTGAGGCAAGAGATACAGAGATGAGGAAGATTGACGAAGGAGCCAAATTAAAACTTGAAGAGGAGTTTAAAATGGAAGAAATATTGGTAGCAATAGCTTTGTTATCTAATGGGAAAGCTTGTGCCCCGGATAAAATCCCAATTGAAATATATAAACTCCTTCAGTCAGAACTGGCTCCATTAATACTAGATCTATTTCTAGATGTACAATATCGAGGTATTCCACCCAGCTCATGGCAAGAGACGGATATTGTCGTTTTTCCAGAGTTACCGGGCTCATATAGACCGATTGCATTAATAAATTTGGATGCAAAGCTTTATTCTAAAGTCCTTGCAAATCGGTTACAGAAAGTGATTGCTCAACTAGTCTCGCCATGGCAACATGGCTTTATCCCAGGCCGTGGAACTACAGATCATATTAGAAGGGTAATATCGCTACTGGATATTGCCGAGGCCAACAACAAAAAAATAGCTATAATTTTTTTAGATGCCGAGAAGGCTTTTGATCGTATGGCCTGGCAATATCTATGGGATGTTCTATCGGCACGAGGGTTTGGACCACGACTTTCAACAGCTATTCGAGCAATGTATTTTAACCCAATAGCTAAATTACAGATTATGGGCAATACTTCAACAATCATAAAAATAGCTAGAGGAACAAGACAAGGATGTCCATGTTCTCCGATTCTCTTTGCCATCTATCAAGATCCCTTTATTGAACAACTATTAAGAAATGTCAATATTAGGTCTATGAAAACTAGTGGGTATGAAACAAAAGTACTGGCGTATGCAGACGATATAGCCATCACAACGTCTGATCCAGAAGTAGCAATGAGAGAAATTGAAAGGATGGCGGAGGAATTTGGAAATAGATCTGGATATTTACTTAATAGAAGCAAGACACAAATTATTTGTTCAAAGAAATGTAATATTTCAGATCAACGACAAACTCAATTTGAAACCTATCTGGGGGTAAAGATCGGTGCTGACGTAGATAAAATATGGACAAATAATCTTGAGCAAACACTAGATGAAATTGGGAAAGATTTAAGGCGGATAGATAAAATTCAGCTAACTATTGTGGGGAGGATTAATATTTTAAAAATGAAGGTTTTCCCGAAAATCCTATATCTATTTTGCTCAATTCCATTGGAAATACCAGGGCTTATTAGCCGGAAAATGGAGGCAATGTTCTCTAACTTTGTATGGCAATTTCAGAAAATAAGGCGATCATTCAAGTATTTGACACTTCCCCAAGATAGAGGTGGGTGGGCAGCACCGAACCTACAACTGTATTATTGGGCAGTTATTTTACAACAAATGGTCCCGTTACTAAATGATAAGATTCCTTACGAAAATGATTTGCCTTAATATATCATTTTGATATTGGCAATGAGGCTTCGGGTATGTTTTTAAAGAAAATTGAACCTAGCTACTACAAAAAAACCTGGTTTAAGTGTTTAAATCTGCCTGGGGGTATGGAGGAAAATTACGAGTGTATTAAAAATTAAAAAATATAACAGATATACTTCACTATGGGGTTCATCATTGTTTCCAGCTGGGATGGATGATCCTATGGCAAGAGGCTGGGCGTCAGTTGGGATTAATAGAATTAGTCATTTGTATAATGATAAATTGGAGATTATAAAATGTTTGGATTTGGTTAGACTTAAAGGAATAGATGAACAATCTCAATTTAAATATATTCAAATCTGGAGCTGGCTGAGGACACTTTCGCAAGAAATCTTTAATCTGGATTTTATACCAGTTTTAGAATTAGCTTTTCGAGGGAAAGCTCGGATTGGGGAATATTATATATTTTGCTGAGAAATCTCCCAGATGATATTGGAAAAATTGAGGCTAAATGGGTAGAGAAATTAGAAGGTGAGGAAATAAATATAGATCGGACATTAGAGTTAGCAAAAAATAATTTTCTCTCCGCTTATCTTAAATCACAGCATTATAAAACCATATTTAATTTGTATTATACTCCAGAGAAATTATTTAAATGGGGGAAACGCGAGAATGACACGTGTCCTCGGTGCCAAGATGGCCCTGCCGATATAATTCATATGTTTTCTACATGCAGTAAACTGATATCCCTTAAAATCGGCATAGAAGATTTTTGGTTAAGAACTATCACAAAAATCTTAGCCTAACCTAGACATTAATGCTATTTGGATTTGACTATAAACTTGGTCTATCTTCATCACAGACAGATTTTGTATTTATGACAGTGGCAGTAGCTAGGCTACTGATTGCAACAGCTTGGAAGGAAGAAGAAGCACCTAGCAACTTAGCATGGTTTTATCGGTTTCTTCATATATATATACCGAAGAAATGGCACTATATGAGATTAAGGGACATCGAGCTAGGAAAAAAGGCTGTAAAATATGGGCACCCATGATTAATTGGCTGAAAGAAAGGAGATAAATGGGATAGGAAGACTTGGGTAATCAAAGTGAATAATGCTGAAAATGTAAATAAGATTAAGGATGAGTATTTACTGGAATAGAGTATTAGTCTATAAGTTATGTAGAACTCTTTCTCTGATGGTAACTAATAGAGTATCCATAGGATTTATATGAAATTGTATATAATTGAAAAATATGTGACTGGATGTATTATTATAAAACAGTATTTTTATTGTTATCTTTTGTTTTCTTCTTTCTATGTCTCTGCCCTGCTTAAATAAATAAAATAACAAAATAAAAAGAATCCATTTTGGATACATGAGCCCATTTCGAGCTACAGAAATAGCACAAAATGCACACGTGCTGCGAACAACCGCCACTCATGTTCTAGTCATTGACCCTGTTCCTGTGCTCTTGTGCTAAAGTTTTGCTGTGAACTCAGCATTAATACCCCACATGACAAGTTGGTGTAATTTCGGGAATGAGACGCAATGCAGAATTCACAAAAGTATGTAACAGTATGCCAACATACTGGACATTTCGCCTGGGCTAGTCATTAATGAGAACGCATGAGTACCTTGTGAGTACCTTGTTTTAGAAATAATCCAGCTAATAATTATCTATTGAGGTAAATGGAAAGGATGGAATAACCCAACATTCCTTGAAACAGAACTTCAGCGTCACGCTCTGTATCACAGTACCTGACTAACATCAGACTATTTGTGAGATGTAAACCAAACATGCGTCCCACGCAAAATTGCAAGTTTTAGGTTTACTTTAGTCCTGCTTCCTACCAAAGTTTAACTTGTTTTGAAAAAAAAAAAATCACATTATATTAGTACAACAGTCAAAGTGCGATTGCAGCTGACTGCTGAGCATGAGTCAATCTTTTATTTACTTTGTCATTACAGCTATTTAACATTGAAAATGCACAATCTCTAATGAACTGATTTATGTAGATCAAAGTGAGCTTTTTGTATGCATCTTCCCTTCCATATTCACCTATACTATGAGTTGCATCTAAAGGGGAATTTGTTTATTTATATAGGAACTGCTGTCTTTGGAGCAGCAATAACCGTACACTATTTAAAAAAAAGTACTTCTATTTTCTGCACGTGTTCAAAGGAGACTAACAATTGACCTCTTCTAGAGTATGTGCCTTGGCTTTACTGCTGATGTCATCTTACTGAGCCATTACTACCAAATATGGATTTGTACACTGCGAAAGGATATAAAAAAGAACCCTTTACCGTGGTGCATTTCATCTTTGACAAACATCAAATTACCTTAGCATCGAATTTTCTCAAAAAGTTTATCACTCACAATTCGTAGATCAGGCTCTTGTTTAAATACTGTAAATGCTGGGAGATGACGAGCAATTAAGCTAGGTTTTTGAGATAATGGGCCCGATGTACAAAGAATAGGATTAGTGATATCCAAATAACGATTTTATCCGAAGCGCTATTTGGAAATCGCTATTCCTTATGTATGAAACTTTTTGTTTTCATTTTGTTGTAAGAGCAGGTAGTGGTCCCTGGGACCACTGCCTGCTCTTAAAAATATTTTTCCAACATTCACAACGGGCAAGGAGTCTCATGGGGACCCCTTCCAATTTACGAATGCATTATTACCAAATTTGTGTTGGTGGTAAAATATTAAGGTTTTGCAACCTCATTTCGTTCACAAAACCTTGATACATAACACTGGAAATCACTATTTGGAAGGGACGCCCTAAACATGCCCCTTCTAAATAGCGATTTCTACACCCAAACTGCGATTCTGGAGATTTGAAGTTTGGGTGTTTGTACATCAGGAATAGCATTTTTGCCGTTGCAAGCGGACGATTTTGTGATTTGGGCATTTGTGACAGCAAAAATGCTTAGAACATAAGGCCCCATGTAACAGCTTTAAGGCAGATACTCATAGTAGGTCTACTTTATGTTTAATCACACTAGTTTCCCATAAGATATTACACCACTACACTTACAACTTAGACATATTTTTATGTTTCCAGCAATAGTGAATATCTCTAAGGTTAAGGGTCTAGACTAAACACTTGCTTTGTAAAGTATATGTTTCTGATGTTGGCTGCCCTAAAAAGAAAGAGTGAACACAGACATTTTTTTTTTTAAATGTACAATTTTTAACAATTTGGTATTACATGTATCCATTCATCCATTCACAAAAACACTTGATTGTTTAATGTTTGCAAAAATATCAACTTTTAACAGTACAAGTGTATACGTGTCTTACATACCTCTAATGTAGCAAATATGTCTACGCTATCAGACATAGGTAAGGTATTTAAAAAGGATTCAATTGTCTGAAGCTGCACTCTGGCCAGGTCAAGTTGTGTTTGTAGATGTGCTGCCTCGCCATTCACTTCATCAGGTGTGCTTGATACTTGCTTTCTTAATTGTTCCATTTTGGTTGTGATAGATGTCTTAACAACCTGGGTAGTGATAAAAGTAGAAATTATTCGTATTAGAGGTTTTAGTCAGTTACCTCCACAAAAAAGCAGACAAATATCAAATTGTGATTTTTCAATATAATATGGGTCATGTTAAATATAACTTCAGGCAAATCATTACATCTAGTCTTGTGATAAGTGATAAAAGGGACTTTACTAATCATTAGGGGGTTTGGAAAATTACAAAATGGATAATTTATTGTGTGGTATTTTTCTGTTAAAATTGAACGCTAGTGCATACCTCATGTTCAAAAGCCATGCAAGAGACTAGTAAAGAGGCTGGTTTAAAAAGAAAGTATTTTCCTCAAGGCAAATTCTGCATGAACTCATTCCCATGGAAAACAATTGTTTGAAACTGTGTGAATTTCAAAGAAATAAAAGAAATTTTACTCATGCCAAATGAGGACAAGGTACCATCTTACAGAGAGGCTCAACAATCAAACTGATGATCTTCCACTTTGCTGCATGAGTAATAAGGAATGCTCCAACCATTTTTGTACAATGCTATTTCACAGCACTAAGGCAGAAAATCGTGCAAATTCCTAAGTGCTGCTTACATAATTGGGACAAATGTTCCTCCACTTTTGTAAAATATAGCATCTAATTTGTTGCAAATCCATTTTATTCCATGGCACGCTATATGAGTAGCAAATATAAGGGAAGTGCATTATGCTATGATTTTCAATTATTTTCATAGGCAGTATTATCTGCCAGTAAAGCTTACATGCTGCATTCTAGAAACTAGAAGCCAGAAACAGAATTCAAAATAGAATTCAACATGTTTTCAGTAGTGTTCGCTTCACTTTATGTAGCCAGAGATCCATGGGCTCTAGTACAAGGAAGGAAATAAGTCCTTTGGCCGCTATTTGAACTCTGAGAGTAAGAAATTGGATCCCAGATGTACAAAGCTTCCCCTTTGCATTTCTTAAATATATATATTTTTTTATTTCTTTTTACTGAGTTCAAAAGTATAAGCACAGACATAAGACATTTGATATTTCCCGCAATCACACACTGCATCATTACAACATCTATGGGGAGAAAAACAACATTTACTATATGACAACATTTCGTTCTCCGCTACGTCGCATTTCAAGTTCCACCGATGGGGATATACATAGGTTACCACGATAGACATTCCACTTGCCCCATTTCCTGTCCCATTTTTTCGGGCATCCACGTGTTTTTAATACGTCCGTTTCTGCAATCATACATTTGTCTAACTCCTTCACCCACATTTGGAGAGACAGTGGGTCTGCCGCCCCCTATCCCCTTGCTATTTCCCACTTAACTAGGGTATATCCTAATGCGACCAGTTGTTGTTCTACCTCTGTGAGGTCAGTAGGTGGCCAAATGTTGAGTAGACCTAGTCTCGATGTAAGGGTTAGTCTTTTCCCAAAGCAGTCTGGATAGGAGTCGTGGCCCCTTCCCATATTCGCTGTAGCTCAGGGCATTCCCATACCGTATGGTAGAAGGTAGCTATGCGTTGGCATCCCCTAAGGCAAAGTGCATCTAACCTAGAGCCAATCTTCGCTAAGGCAACCTCTGTTAAATACGATCTATGTAGAATCCTGAGTTGTATCAGTCTAAAGCGGAGGGTAATGGCTGCTTCCCTGGGGGCCATTAGTGCTGTTTGCCAGTCTTCGTCGTCTACAGGTCCCACGTCTCCCTTCCACTGCTCTCAAAGTTTGTGGAATGTGTCAGGTAGGTTATTGTATAGTTTTTTGTAGGTCAACGATATGGCTTTGGATTGTAACGGTACATCAAGTAATCGGTCCTCTAGTGGGGATGACTCCGGTATGTCTGTGAGATCGGGGAGAGCCGTGGTAAGGGCATGTCTAATTTGCAGGTACCTGAATATTTCGCCCAGGCCCATTTCGTATTGTCCACGAAGCTCTTCAAACCTAAGAATTGAACCTTTTTTAACCAAGTCCCCAACCACGGAAATCCCAATGGCATCCCATATGGCCATGTCTGAACTGGGGCGGCGTGGTGAGCAAAATAACGATGGATTAAACCCAGATCTGTGACTGGGGGTGAATGTTTTGCCAATGTGCAACATTCCGTCCATCATCTTGTGTGTTTTGCTGTTCGCCCTATGTGGGAAGGGTATGCCCAGACGTGGGTCCCATGCTCACTACGCCACTGGAGTCAAGTTATCCTGGCTGATGACGGCTGATAGCCAGAAACCGGTACTAGGATGCTTTATTCCGGTCCAGGGAAGACATGGCTTGGCAGTTCGGGCTGGACTGTTCCCATGAGGCACAGGGTCAAGACTGATTTGCATATGGCCATGTCTGAACTGGGGTGGCGTGGTGAGCAAAATAACGATGGATTAAACCCAGATCTGTGACTGGGGGTGAATGTTTTGCCAATGTGCAACATTCCATCCATCATCTTGTGTGTTTTGCTATCCCATTTGTCGAAGCCAGGTTGATGACAGAGAAGACCCAGACTCTAAGCATACCACAGAGGCGCTGACTTTGTGAGAAGATTCGACCAACCCAGTCGGGAGTTCGCTTGATGCCAGATTGTTATAGTATGAGATGTAGGCCCAAAATATCGCCCTTTTCTAACTTTTGAGTACAATGCCCCCAGGTATCCCAGTCGCCCAGTTTGATATCTGTCCAGTAGGTAGGCAGGGTCAATAGGGCAGCGGTATATCCAGTGGTTTACTACCACTAACTGTGATGCCCAGTAATAGAGTCGAAGGTCTGGTAGGGCTATTCCCCCATCATACCATCCTTTCGTCAGCTTTTTCATTCCGATGCGAGGAGCCTTTCCGTCCCATAGCAGCACTCTGACCTCACTCTCAACTCCTACAAAGTATGTGTCTGGGACACGGTGCGGGCAGTTCTGAAGAATGTATAAAAAGCGGAGGAGGGCCAGCATCTTAAAAAGGGCAGCTCGACCCACTAGGGATAGAGGTAGGGATCACCAATGCTTCTCTCCCGCAAGTACCCGGGCCAGCAGGGGGCTAAATTATGATTGTAAAAGGGGGCGGGGTCTGAAGTTACATAGATTCCCAGATAGCGGAAGCCCTCTGTGGCCACCTCCACTGTGCAGTTCACTGGGAGACGCGGGACCTGGCCCCGTGGCACGAACAACACCGATTTACAGTTTATAGCATATCCGGAATATTTCCCAAAGTTTTTGAAGATGTTTGGCACCCCATGAATAGATCTGTAGGGGAGGCGAGGTAAAGTAAAATATCATCAGCGTAAAGTGATATCTTATCCTCCTGACGCTCTGCCATTTCAAGCCCCTTACCATGACATCTCGTCGCACCCAGGCAGCCAACGGTTCTAACATGAGGGACAAAGGACAGCCCTGTCGGGTACCCCTCTGTAGCATGAACATATGAGACGTGTAATTGTTTACTCACACCTGACCCTGTATACCTGTATAAAGTAATTTCACCTATCCCAAAAACTTTGGGCCAAATCCCATCCTTTTCAGGACTTCGAATAAGTATGGCATGGCAACTCTATAGAATCGAACGCCATGGAGGCATCAAGTGACATCACCACTGTGTCTTCTTCCATGTATTCTCTATGTGCTAGCACATTGTGGAGATGCCGGATATTGAGCGCTGTGTTCCTACCTGGCATAAAGCCAGATTGGTCCGGATGAACTCGGGATGAGATAACTGCGACCAGCCGTGAGGCAAGTACTTTCGCTAGGATCTTAGCTTCTACATTAATTAATGAAATCGGTCTATATGAACTGCAATTATCTACGGGCTTCCCAGGTTTGCGGATTACAACTATGGATGCAAGGCGTTGGTCCGTCGGCAGGACCCCTTGCTCGTAACTTTCGTTATACATGGCCCGTAGGTGTGGGCTACCTGAGAGACAGTTATTTTTAGAAATTCGATGGGGGTCCCATTGGGTCCCATCGCCTTTCCAGAGCTGATGTGGCTTATGGCCTTCTGGATTTCTTCATCTGTTAGGTCCATATCAAGGGCTTCTTTATCAGTAGCAGAGAGCGTTGGTATGTCGCTATCAGAGAGGAACTGGCAAGAGTCCTCTGCTGTGTTTGTAGTGGAGGGGGAATACATTTGTTCTAAATGATCTGCGAATGCGTCCGCTATATATCTAGGGTGTGTTATTATTGTGCCATCCGTTAGGGTCAGTCGCGGCACCCATCTGTCTCCTTGCTTTCTTTTCTCTAGCCAGACCAAAGTTTTACCGGCCCTATCGCCCTATTCATATATTCTATGCTGAATATGAAAGAGTTTGGTCATCATGTGTTCTCGTGATCTAATCTTGTATTCCTCTTGTTTAAGTGTAAGACGGTGGAGAACGTCTTCCGATGGTATACTGGTGTATTTGGTCTCCAACTGGTAGAGCTCACTTTCTAATTGAACTAGCTGTTGGCGTTTATTCTGAATGTAACCGGTCTTTAGAGACAATGCCTGTCTCTTTAAGACCACTTTAAAGGCTTTCCATATAGTTAGTGCAGATTCGACAGAACCAACATTCTCTTGAAAATAGTTGATGGGTTGCGTGTATAGTTCCTCTTTAATGTCTGGGATTTTTAACAGCCATGGGTTTAGAGTGATCGTGGCCCACGGCTGCTGCTCCCAATGTGTAAACTCGACTCTAAATGGGGAGTGATTGGAGATGCCTCGCGGCAGGGCCAATTGAGGTTGTGTGTGTTAGGAAGTAATCAATACGAGATGAACTTTTGTGTGCGTTAGAGAAATAAGTGTACTGGGTTCCGTCAGGTTCTAGCATATGCCGCCCATCCGTCAGTCCCATAGCTGTGGTGAATACTTCCATTAGTGTGTTTGGCCGTGCCCACAACCGATGTGGGTACCTGTCTATTCGGTTGTCCATGGTCATGTTGTAGTCCCCTCCCATGATCAGGGTGCCCACGGGAAGGTCTGTCAAAATTGTACCTAAGTCTGTCAGCGCCTCCTTGCCCAGTGCCGGTGGTAAGTACAGTGAAATCACGTTGAGTGCCCTTCCCTCCCATTGGGCCTCTAAGACCGCAAATCTGCCCCCGGGGTCCGCCCAAGTACGCTGTACGATAAGAGCCGGGTACTTTTTAACGAGAATACCTGTTCTCCGAGAGCCCGTGGTGTAGTCTGCGTGCACCAGGAGTCTATAGCCCCATCTTGTGAGGGCCTTACTTTTATTGCCTACCATATGTGTCTCCTACAATAATACCACATCAGGTGAATGTCGTTTCAGATATTGTTGGACTATTCCACGTTTACTTTTGTGCCCCATCCGATTCACGTTCCAAGTAAGTATAGAGAGTGACAATTCCATTTTACCCCCAGTCATCCAGTATTAAGCAAATCAGAATGTGACGTTCCAATCTTGTCGTGTGCTCAACATTATAAAGCTGTATAACTAGTGTTCTATGGCCCTGTGCTACTCCCCTGCAGCTGAAGTCAACAATAAAACCTGTATATGGCTGTATGTAGTTGTCGATTTGCAAATTGAACAAACCTTGAAAAGGTAAACACCCACCCCCCACCCCCTTCCAACCCCCCTCCCTGCCCCCCTGCCCGTGGATTTAAAACTACCCACTCCCCAACTAGGCAGAGTGCCTCTCTTTCCCCCCAAAATACTGAAAGGTGCGGGCTGGTAGTCCTCTCACTGCTAACATCCATTTTCTTATGCTTACGGTCTTTAGGCTTCCAGCCCAGCTTCCAGATGGCTGAAGTGTCTCAACCCACATCTGGTCATTGGTGGTATTAATAGTCTAAAAATCAAGTCTACCTGAGTCCCTCAGTTCGGTAACATCTTGAGGATCGTCTCACCATCGCAGCGGAGCATGTGTCCGTGTAGAACTCCAGGCAGTTCCGATCACAGATACAACCCTCTTAGCTATGCGTCTACTCTCTTCCGTCTGCTTTAGTTGATTCGTCTTCAGGTTGTGTTCCACTATTCACTCTGTACGATCTTTGTCCTTCATTCCGATCTCTACGTTGGCCTCCCACTCTGCGCCAACCCTCCAGCCAGTTTCACGCATCTTCTGGTGAGGTAAAGACCCACGTCTTGCCGTCCGAATCCACTCTGAGTTTTGCTGGGAAGAGCATGGCGTATTTCACTTCGTGGTCTCGGAGCTCTTTTTTCACTGTCTGAAACCTACGCCGTTGGGCCTGGACCTTGGCCGTGAAATCCGTGAAGAACGTGATTTAATTATTGTCTAGGTTGAGCGGAGGATTGGATCGTGCTCTTTGAAGGATGGTGTGCCGGTCTCTATAGTTGAAAACAAGGGCGATAAGCGGTCTTGGGGGGACTCCCGGCTTTGGCTTCCCCCTGGAACTCGGTGGGCTCTTTCAATCGAGAAATAACTTGATAGTCTCTTAGGCTGCAGATGCTTCAATAATAGATCTTCTACATATAGGTCCGCTGCTGGCCCCTTGGCCCGTTCAGGTACCCCAATATACGTATGTAATTCCTTCGAGCCCTCCCTTCATACTCGTCCAGTTGTTGCGCCATCCAAGTCTGTTGGCTTTGAAGTTCAGCGACTTGTGTCTGGAGTTGAGACGTATCTGCTTGTAGTGTGGTCATCATCACTTTAAGGTCTTTCACTCTTTCATTCATTTAACGAAAGTCAGCCCGTATAAGAGATACCTCTATGTTGACTGAGTCTAGGGAGGTACGCACTCGCTAATAGCTTCCATGACGTAGTGAAGTGTAGGGTACGGCGTCGGTTGGGGATTCTTTTGAGCATCCAAAGCCTCCATCTGTTGCGCTTCACGATCTTCTTTTGCCAGTTTATTGTGCGCATTCACTTTAGTTCCCTTGCTCGTTGCCATTTCAGGAGTTGAATGCTCTTGGATATCTACTATGTCTAAGATCAGCCCTAGTAATCCCCGCCGCCTGCCCAGCGAGGATGCCTTCTCACTGTCGGCCTGTCGGGTTTCCCTAGGGACTATACTGCCTTATTGCACTGTGTCCAGGTGTGTTCACCCTTTATCAACGGTCTGGGCCCACTGAAGATGTAGGTTTCCGTGTGGCGTACTATGTGGATTACGGGTTTACCATAGCATTGTCTGTGTTATCGGGGCACAACAGTTTGCATACAGTTACAAGGATCTTGGTGCTTCTATGAGGATTGGCTGTACCAAAGCTGTCCGTAACTCAGGCCTTTCGTCCCACTTCAAACGGGGGAAACTCTCCCCTTCCCAGTGCTGTACGAGCAACTTCTAGCTCGTCTCTTGGGGGGTCTTATTCCCCACCAGAACTTGTCCAGCCTGTCCAGGCCTCGCCAGGTTTCAATTCACGGCGGGGAGGCGGGAGAGAGGCGGGGGGGGCGTGGCTGGCCCGCTGCTGCGGTGGATGTGACCCAGGAAGATGAACATCATGGTGGGCAGTCACCACCGGCGTTAATGACTGATCCGCGGGCAGCCGATTCTCCCCGCCTCAGTGTTCTTTGGCTTGCTGAATTTCTTCCCCAGCTTCAGCCGGGAAGCTCGCAGACTGCTGTGAGGCCGCTTCTGCCACTTGGGTCTAGTTTGGCAGCTCCGAGACCTCCCCAATCCTAGTCCTTGGCAGCAGGGAAGGCAGCGATGCAAGGTGGGTCTTGGCATTTTTTAAATATTGACTCCCTAGGAATCGCTATTTAAGAAATGCAAAAGGATATGTAATAAATTTGCAATTCCCTAATAGCGATTCCTAAAAAGTAGGAATCGCAATTAGGGACTGACAAATAGGAAATGCCATTGCAGTGCCGCTAATGGGCAAAATATTAAATCGTCTGCATTTCCTAAATTGCGATTTGCTACTCGGAAATCGCAATTTAAGAAATGCAAAGCCAAGGGTGTCTCAGGGTTTAAGGTCCCCCTGGAGGCACCCGGAATTTCCTCGTGCACATGCAAGTGCATATGTGCGCTTCATGTCAAATTTTAAAAATTAATTTTTAAATGCATTTTTTAATTTTGCACATGGTTACCATCGACTTCAAGTTTGATGGTATTAGCATTGGCTAAATGCCCATTCACATTTCGAAAATGTTACGTACATGTGCTTTAGGAATCGCAAATAGGTAATCCCTATTTGCGATTCCTAAGTTGCATTTGCAATTTCTACCAGGTAGAAATCACAAATTGCGACGGGTTTTGGCCCTTTGGACATCTGAAAAGGCCATTTGGCATTTCATAAAGGGCCGAAATAGCGATTCGGCACATTCAGAAATGCTAAATGGCTTCGTACATAAGGGGGCCAATTCACAGAACTAATCTGAGACAAAATCCGAAACTTACTACTTTTGGTATTCACAGAAGGCATTTAGTAGTAGTAAAGTTAGGATTTTGTCTTAAATTAGGATTTTTTCTTCAGTTAGGATTTTGTCTTAAATTAGAATTTTGTCTTGAGACCAAAAATTAAGACAAACTTAAGTTTAACTTAAGTTTAACTTAAGACAAAATCCTAATTTAAGACAAAATCCTAACTTAAGACAAAATGCTAACCTTACTACTACTAAATGCCTTCTGTGAATACCAAAAGTAGTGAGTTTAGGATTTTGTCTCAGATTAGTTCTGTGAATCTGCCCTCTGGACCTCTGTTACTGAGTTAACCTTTGCTTAACGCTCTGGAAGCTTAGCACAAAACAGTCAGGCTTAATTAGAGGCAATGTTAAAAATATAAAGTGATGATATAGAGGTAGAGGGCAGGGGAATGACAACATATCTGGAGGCAATTACTCTGGCACAACGTAATGCTTTAGATAAGGAATCTCTCGATGCCACTATTTCAGGGGACGAAATTATGAAGGCAATTCAGAGCCTACCATCAGGAAAAGCAGTGGGGCTAGACAAAATTCCTATGGAATTTTATAAAGTATCCTCCACTCAATTAGTGGTATTTCTGAAAGGTTTTATGTGGGTGTTTACGAAGGTCGGATGCCACCTGTATCATGGGCAACTGCGAATATAATAGTTTTTCCAAAATGAAAAAATGCCCTCTCATGAACCCGGGTCATACTGCCCCATTACTTTAATGAATAGTGATGCCGAGATATAAGGTGCTAGCTAATAGGCTTTCCCATAACATTGGTAAGACTGTATCTCCAAAGCAGCATAGTTTTATACCGAAGAAATCTAAGTTGATCATGTACGAAGAGTGATAACCTTAATGGATGCCTCGAAAAGTTGCAGGAGACCCTATAGCATTGATTTTATTAGATGCTGAAAAAGCCTTTGCAGGGTCTCTTGGGAATACTTGTGGGCTATAATGAAAAAGTTTCAGCATTGGACAGAGGTATATTACAGGAATAAAAGCACTATATAGCAATCTCATAGCAAAGGTAGGAGTAACGGGAGGATACTATGAAGGCATAACGAATCGACACAGTACACAGCAAGAGTGCTCATGCTCTTCTCTATTATTTGCTTTATATATTGATCCTTTAATACGTAAGTTGGAGAATAATATAGGTATACCGCTGGTGTCGCTTCATGGGTGGGACTTAAAGGTCTTGGCTTATGCAAACGATCTAGCCATAGTGACCCTTGACTCAGCTGCGTCCTTAGCAGAAATTGAAGAAGAAGCTTACAGGCACATGCATCAAGAAAAGCTTTTGCGAGTCCTTCATTGCGAATATTAAGGAATCGCAATTAAGGACTCTCAAAAGCCTATGCATGTAGGAATCGCTATTAAAATAGCGATTCCTAAACATTCCTTAATTGCGACTCGCAAATTGCGAGTCGCAATTAAGGAATGCCTTCCCATTCATTCCTCTGGGCCTACAGGCCCATAGGAATGAATGGGAGATTGCATGCGCAATTTGCGAGTACCAATAGGTACTCGCAAATTGTGCATGCAATTTCAAGGCTGCAAGGGTGTCCAAAGGACACCCTGTTGCACCCCTGAAATTGCTCTGTGCACACATGTTGCACACATTTATGCCCCAAGGGCATGTGTGTTTGTAACCTACAACTTTGAAAAATGCACTTTAGTGCATTTTTCAAAGTTTTTGCAAATTACCATCAAGCTCAACTTCATGGTAATTTGCGCCCCATGTAGCAAAATTGCTATTTTGAAGTGATTCTTGCATTGCATTTAAGGAATCGCAAAAATGCGATTCCTTAAATGCCATCGCAATTTGAGAAATCGCAATTAATTGCGAATTCTCAAATTGCCAGTGCCTTTTTACCTTGATGCATCGCAAATGCCCTTTTTGCGGGCGCAAACGGCCGATTTTTGCGTATCGCACAGTTTGCACTCGCAAAAATGGTTGATGCATGTACCTGTTAGTCTTTTGGAAGGTTTACAGGATATTCGTTAAATAGAGGCAAAACTCAGGTGGTTATTAACAGTAATGTTCAATTGAGTGAGGCTAGACTAGTCGAAAAAGCTGTATGCCTGGGGGTTAGTATCTCTGCTGAGATGGAATTTATAGTGGAGAATAATTTTGCGGAATTAATTGAAGAGGCAGTGAACGATTTCTTGAGGATAGATAATTTACATCTAATGATAATTGGCAGAAGTAATGTAGTTAAGATGATGTTTCTCCCTAAAGTAGTATATCTTTTTAGAACAATACAACTGGTATTTGGGAATCAGTGGTTTAAACGGAATGAAGAATTGGTTACCAAGTTTATCTGGGCCTACTCCAAAACTAGGCAGGCTCTCAAATTGTTGATTCTCCCAACAGAGAAAGGGGCGTGGACTGTCACAAATTTTAAAATGTACTATTGGGCCTCAGCATTACAATATTTGACCTTCTGGTTAGGAAGATGGGAGGGGGTATGGGATAGCATGGAAGAAACTCGCTCTGTGTTTGAATTGCTTCTAGGTAAAGATGCAAAACGATGCTTATTGCCGGAAATAGAACCAGCAATAAAAAAATAATAAAACAAGATTCAAGACCCTGCAGGGGGCTAATAAACTCAGGGCAGATCTGCAGAAAAAACGTAAGCTAGGCAGATATCATTTTTTTATAACTTGTTGTTATTTCGGTGTACACTTAGCAGCAATATACAGTAGAAGCATATATCTCACATATATAGTACATAATTGTATTTTTAAACATGCAACATGTGTATGCCAAAGCATGTATTACAGGTAAAATGTTAAAAAAGCTGCACATCCCTATTTTTAGATATCTAAGTAGCAGCAATACAGTTAGCAATTAACAATTAACTAGTAAAAGGAAGAACTGAAAACTGGGCAGCATTTGGCAGAGCAGCACTCCTCTATATCTTCTGACATCAAGGACCGATGTGATTTTACAGTTATATCCATCCCTCTTCCTCTAATGGATCGTTGGTGTACCGGGTAATGAAGTACCGGGCCCTTGCCCCTGTGTGTCCCCTATAATGTGTAATTGAGCGGCATCCTAGGCCTTATGAGGCAGACTGTTCCCCTGCAAAATATAATCTCAGGTGTCATCCCCCTGCAGTAACTGGTCTGGTTCCCTCATCACTCAAGAAACCTAAAAACTTCCATGTTGATTGGTATTATCCGGGCTATTAGGGGAACCACCACCACCCCGTCTGTGTGCCAGGGGTCTCAGTCTGTGAGTGGGTATTGGATCCTCGAGCCATCTGCCCAGGGGTTTACAATTTATTCAGCAATAATCCCCATGTTTCCGGATCTCGTTCGGCATTCTCATCTGTATGGACTATACGCAGACGTCGCTCCGTAGCCACCCTCCATTCACACATATCTGTTATCCATCTAGGGGGCTTGCGCTGTGTTCAGTGTATTGCCAAGCGTCGCCTAGCAAGCACCAGTCCCAGGTTCGCAAAATTACATTGCATTTTTGTTGTTGCCTTTGGTGTCTGTAGGACCCCTAGAAGGCAATGCTTAATCGGTGCCTGTTGCCCCTCGAAGCGTCTCCAACACCGCTGACCAGTAATGTTGAAGCCGAGGGCAATCCCACGTCATATGAGCGAACGTGGCTGTCTTGCCCCCACAGCGCGGACATTCAAGGGGAACGCGCCGCATTGATGCACGCTAATCTGAGGAGAGTCATGCATTTGCGGTGTTGATAACGAAATTGTATAAGTCTGAAGCGAACGTTGCTGGCCACTTCCCGAACCTGTGCAAACGCTCACCTCCATTCACTGTCTGTGAAGGGCATCGGTAGGTCTGTTGACCATCTATCTCGAACGCAGGAGACGTTGACTCTATGGTCAGCCTTAAATGTTTGTTATAAATGGGAGATTAATCCCCTGTGGGTGCCTAGGTCTAAAATCACCAGCAAGGTGTGGGACTTCGTAGGTTCCTCGGGGAAGAAAGTCCATGTCTCACGCATAGTGCGTGATATTATTGCATATTGTAAAAAATGCCCCCCAGAGATCCAGAAGAATTCATGTGCTTCAGCAAATGAGAGGAAAGAACCATTTCAATATAGATCACCCGCAGTAAGGCACCTCCCCTCGAACCACCCCGTCAAATTCATTACAGTTTGTATATGGCAAAAATTATGCAGCCATTGCAATGGTAGAGCTCGTGCATGTGGCGCCCTACGCAGCACCAATGTGACCTCCCGTTCCCTTGCTTCCGCAACTTGATGCACCACAAATCGGCATTCTGGGGGTGCCTGAGATCCCATCAAGAGATATATCGGAAAACTATTCTCCCATCCCCACTCTGCCAGGAGGTCCTTCTCCACTTTAGGGCCCTCTGCAAACCAGAACGTCGCATAATGGAGAAGGGTGGCCAACTATTAAAGACGAATGTTCGGGAGGCCCAGGCCCCCTTGTTCAGTATCTAGTTTCAGAATCTCCAGTCTTACCCTATTGCACTTTCCAGTCCAAACCAGCAATAACAGGAGGCTATTAAGAGTCTCAAATATAGATCTAGGAATGATGCAGAAGGAATTCTGCAGAGTGTACAGGCAGCGTGGTAGAAGCAACATCCGGGCCTGGGCTACTCGACCCATGATGGAAAGAGGGAGGCGATTCCAGACGTTAATGGATGGCCGTAAACCCATAATCACTGCGCCCATGTTTAGTGCATATTGCATATCTGCTGAATGCGCTACCTGGATCCCCAGGTAGCGGAAATGGTCACACTTCCATCGGAACTCTGTTGGAGGGCAGATATAATTTCTATACACGGCTACATGATAATCTTAGTCTCGCTGATATTTTTGGGGACTTCTATATGCTGGGTTGGAAAAGAAAGGTAATAAGTTCACTTTGGGATTTTTATGATGAACGAGGGTATCACCTTTGAGGAACAAATGATGAAATTCAGTGTTAACCAAAGACATTTTTTTAAATTCCTACCAGCTTGTGACTTTGTAATTAAAATGGGCAGGGGGACCTCATGGATTCTTCAGGTCTGAACTAATTGATATGTTAATGAGAAGAACTAAATTTATGAATGGACTGGTCTAAGGAATTTTGAACTCCCTAGTTAAGAATGATGTGGAGAAACAATCCTTGAAATGGCATTAGAAACGTGGGGTCGCAGAAGGTACTTTTAAGGAATCATTGGAACTGGGCCACTTTATATTGATATCTGCTAATCTTGCGGCCCAGCATTATAAAACAATTAATGATTTGCACTATACCCTGGAAAGATTGTTAAATGGGCAGTGAAACAGGCACCAGCTGTCCATGATGTAAATGGGTGGGGGTAGATTTAATACACGTTTGGGAGTTGTCCAGAGTTAGAGAAATTAAAGATGAGATAAGCACGTTTTGTGAGAATAACTTGAAAATCAAGATAAATCTAACCCCTAAGTTAGTTCTTTTGGTAATTCACAGGGAGGAGGTCCCTTGCGCCGAACAGCTCTTTATGTCTGTGACTGGGGCAGTATTACGATTATGTAAAGCATCTGCTTGTCTGGATCCCTCCCCACCTTCCTTTCAGCAATAGGTGGCGCAACTACTTGCAATTCATAATTTAAAAACATCATAATATACTTGTAAGGGGAAAAAAATTAGGAGGAGAAGGAAGCAAATATGGGCTCCTCACTCCAAATGGAAAACAGAACATCAATAAATATATGTAGGAGTCAAATTACAGGGCACTGTTATTAGAGGGTTGTAGATGAATGATTTAGCTAGGGATGTTTGAAGCCTGAACTTACATTTAGTTTTTGGTATCTGGATGGCAAAAATGTTTTTGTAATAGTTTAAA
This sequence comes from Triturus cristatus, assembly GCF_964204655.1. Classification (NCBI taxonomy): domain Eukaryota; kingdom Metazoa; phylum Chordata; class Amphibia; order Caudata; family Salamandridae; genus Triturus; species Triturus cristatus. The sequence goes on along the minus strand of NC_140592.1, from coordinate 802,794,574 downwards.
TTTTTCTGTATATAGTTAATGATTTAAATGTTTACTACTGAAAGAGACTTATTTCTCTGTGTACTAGGGGAGAGGGTGTTGATCTGGGGGGGGGGGACATTTTCAAACGTTCAATAAGAAAATCTTTAAATTAAAAAGAAAAACACAAAGTACCACTCGTGGTTATCTTGTCATGCTACACCAGGAGGAAAGTCACAAGTTCAGGCCGACTGCAATTGAGCACGGGTCGAATACAGGGACCAGGTTAGTCCCACTGACAGATACACCTTCTCAAGCCAGGCGCAAAGAGTTACTTTCACGGTGGAGGAGGTCGCGAGGACCTGGGAGAGTAGTGTGGATTATTGTCACTGTAGCGTGAAAAGCAGGTCAGGCTACGTGGGTTGTTGTCACTGTAGCACGAAATGTCAGTCGGGCAGTGATGAGGGTCGTTGCTGGAGCGTCAAGTTGGTGGGGACTGCGGGCTGGCGTTGCTGTAGCCCAAAGGTGCAGATTTTGCTTTTCCAGTTGTCACTGAAGGATGCTATGGCGTGAAGAGTTGGGTTCACCTTACCTTAGCCTTGCTGTCGTTGCAGGTGGCAGAGTCTCGGCACGGCATGGACCTGTTCATGGTCGAAAAGAGACCAAAACGTCAGGAGTTTACCTTTCTTCCTAGGAGGAACTCAACTGATGCCAACCAATGGACCTTGGGCAGTTTATCGGGAACTAACTCCAGTAGAGGCCAACAGGGCTCAGGCTGGTCCAGTTGCAAGCCCAGGAAGGTCCAGTGCAGCAGGTGAGCTGGACAGCTGCAGGGAGGCCTCTGGAACTTGTTGAGTTGTAGCTCAGAAGGGAGTTCAACAAACTGACCCTTGGAGAATCTTAGGTTAGCCTGGGGTCTAAGGAGCAGGTCCAGTCTTCCTTCTCAGAAAGCAATACAGTCCTCAATCCACAGGTCCAGTTGTGTTTTGATTATTGTCTCTGAAGGTCCATTATTTATACCTGGTGCCAGCCTTTGAAGTGGGGGGATTCCCCAAACTACCCCCACATCTAGTTCTGTAAAGTTCTTCCTTTTCCTTGTCAGGGCTCCAAGAAATCTGGGGTGACCAAAGATAGGGTAGGGCTGGTAGCAGATTTGTGTGTGTGTACCTGTGTGTGAGGCAGAGACATTTGAAGGGCAAGTGGGGCTGGGTGCAGCTCCTCCATGTCATCATGCCAGGATGACCCATCCTATCCACACCTCTGTCACTGTCTGGAAGGAATACACAAACCCTAACAACAAAGCCATTCACAGTCATGTGTCTCAGGACACTGGCAGAGGGCACTAATGGTTAGCGCAAGAAAAAGCCATCTATCTAAAAGTGGCATTTTCTGAATTTTGATTTCAAATCCAACTTTACCATTTAAAATGACAATTCATTTAAGTGTAAACACCACATATCTACCTGTTCCTAATCAAAAGTAACCACTTATTAAATGTAATAAGGTAACCCAGTGTTAGTCAACGTGAGAGATAGGCCTTACAACAGAATAAATGGCTTTAGGGGTTTTTCACTGCCAGGACATGTAAAACGTAAGTACAAATGTCCTTCTTTTAAATACACAGCACCCTGCCCTATGAATTTTAGGGGCCTACCTTAGGGGTGACATATGTACTTAAAAGAAAGGTTTGGGCCTGGCAAATGGTATATTGCATATAACTCACACGAGAGAGGGTCCAGGGAAGAACTAAGCTACCTGATAGAAACTTCTATCCTACATATCTTCCAAAATTAATATTTCTCACATATAATATAGGGTAGTGCTACCAAAAAAGCTATGGACTAACCATATTGCTGGGCATAATCCAGTTATGGACGGAAACCCTCACTCACCCGAGGGTGACATGCTTCATCATTGGGTTCCTCCAACACACAGGGACCGCAAGGTACCCCGTGTGTGCTACGACTTGACCCAAGGGGGAAGGAGCAGGCGTGCAAAGCACGGGTTGGTTCTACCAACTCGATATGGTAAGGAGGGACAGAGTGCAAAGTAGTAGAACAAAAAGTGAAAAGTGTGATTAAAAACGATCTACATAGGGGCAACACTTTTATTCTTCCTGCCTATGTGATAGTAATTAAAATGCAAGTGAGTATAGGGTTAAAAATGAATACCCTATCTATTGATCATCATGGTTCTGCCCAAATGACATTACTGTTCAAGGCATTCATCAGGATCAAGGAGACAGTCACTCTGCTATATCAATGCATAAATCATAGTGAAATACTTAGGCCTCAATTTCTTGACCATCACGCGCAAAGTCGATCAACATGATAGGTCAGAGGGCTCTAAAGCATATTGTGTGTGAGTCAACTCAACCATCTGCAGAGTCTCACACCATGTCAGGTATGCTTGTAGATCTATGGCGCTGATTCCGAGACTCTGTGGGGAGCATAATATGCTTTAGAGCCCTCACCTATCATGTTGATCGACTTTGCGCTTGATGGTCAAGAAATTGAGGCCTAAGTATTTCACTATGATTTATGCACTGATATAGCAGAGTGACAGACTTATCTTTACTTTCCGGCCCCAGGGGTGGGCTCCTTGGGTTCCTTTGAGGCTCGGGAGGGGGGCCTCCTCCCTCTCCAAAACCCCCCGGGGGATGGGGTACTCGGGGTCGAAATCCATCAGGAGAGGGGGCAGCGTGCTCTCTTCCCCCTCAAAACTACACTGGGCTCTGGGTGATGGGGTCCTCAGGGTGAATCTTGGCCTGGGGAGGAGGTACAGACATGCCCCACCTTCCCCCAAATGGCATGGATGTGAGTCATAGATACCTTAAGGCACGAGTTACAGTTACTTGAGATAATGATAACTATAACTGCTGAATTTCTATGGATTTGTGTGTGTAAAATTTGAAGCTAACTATAACATCACTGTAGCCTTTGTTTTTATCGGTGAATTTCTAAGGTTTTTTAAAATTATGTTTCCTAACTATAACATCTCTGTAACCTTTGTTTTTTTAATTAATTTGTAGGTTCTTTAATGCTATTTCCTAACTATAACATCCCTGTAACCTGGGTATGTGCATGTGTGGTTGTGTGGGTGTGTGACTGGCTGCGTATGTCTGTGAGTAGTTGTGTGATTGGCTGTGTGAGTGGTTTTGTGGGTCTGTGAGTAGGTGTGTGAGCAGCTGTATGGGTATGCGAGTGGTTGTATGGGTGTGTAAGTGGGTGTGTGAGTGGTGGTGTGAGTCTGTGAGTGGTTTTGTGGGTCTGTGGGTGGGTGTGTATGTGTCTATATGTGTATGTGATTGGGTGTGTGTGGTTGTGTGGGTGCATAAGTGGTTGCATAAAAGTGTGAGTGGGTGTGTGTCAGTGGGTATGTTAGTGCTGTGTGGGTCTGTGAGGGGGTGTGTCAGTGGTTTTGTGGGTTTGTGAGTGGGTGTGTGAGTGGTTGTGTGGGTGTGTACGTGGGTGTACAGGTATGTGAGTGTGAGTGAGTGTGTGAGTAGGTGTGTGGATATGTGAGTGGGTTTATCTGTTTTTTTAATTGGGGTGAGGGAGGACCCGGGTAGATCCACGGATCCTTGTGCACTAAAAATACATTTATGGACAATTTTTTGCCCATGAGGAGTCCCTCACACACCCCCTCCATCAGTCCCATGGGGTCAGGGTACCTCTACCCTGACCCCTTCTATCACTTTAAAATTTTATATTTTCTGTCGGGACCGAGTCACAATGAACAAAATGGCAGCTGCAACTAGCCTCTCAAGTTGTGGCCAGCCAATCACAGCATTGCTGTTGGAGCGTGGATCTACGAATCCACCCGGATCCATGAAGGATCAGTGATTCATACGCGTCTCTAGATTTACATAAATCTTTTTACTTTACTAACTCCAAAACTACTGAACAGATTTACACCAAATTACAAATTACACAAGTCACAAGATGGCTGCCAACACTTCCTGGTTTGGAGTGTTGACAGCCAATCACAGTGAAGCTCGTGCACAGGACTTAGGCTCCGCCCAGATATCGAAACTGTTATTTTTCCAACTTCTCAGCAACTACTGAACGGATTTACACCATTTTAAAAAAAAAGGTCGCTTTCTGACCCAAGCACTACCTTTTTGCCAAATTTGGGGTAATTCCGTTCAGCAGTTTGGGCTGTAGCTCATCACACAATTTCCTATGGAAATGAACATAGGGAAAACGTGTTTTGGAACCCCCTTTTTTCTCAGCCCCCGCTTGACGAATCACCTCCAAACTTTCCAGATAGGTGCTAGCCTAAAAAGTGCAACTTTTTGGAAAATGTCCTAAAGATTCGTTAAACGACGCCAACGTTATTAGCAAAGCAAAAAATGCTTTTCATATGAAAACTAGGTTGTAACTATAACTACCTACTGACGACCGCACCGCCAGTAGGTAATGTATATATATATATATATATATATATATATATATATATATATACATTGGTAGCTCACTACGAGTAGCATGTACTGAACTACTGTATACAATAAATTCAAAATGCTATAAACTATATTATGATCTTATAATATGCAGTTATCACATAAACTCTTACCTGCAGTTCAAGAGGTGGATCATTGCTTTGAAGAAGTTGTTGTATATCTGCTGATTTTTTATTAAATTCTCCAATGTTTTTTTCTTGGGTCTGTAATCCAGACTAAAAAGTAAGAGAGATGTATTATATTTTAGCTCCATTTGAAAAATGATTTGAAATGATCACTAGAATTGAGATCACATTGAAGTTCAGATGTGTTTGATCTAGTCCCGAACATACTCAGTTTTACATCTACTTGGTGGTTCAACTTAAAAAAAATAGGGCATAATTATAGATACAAAGACATGCCAAAATTGTACCTTACTTCCATTTTGAAGGATGTGATTGTGAGGCACACGTTTTCAGGTGACATTGTGAGATGGAAGATCTGCTTTATTGTGTAATTGGTGCAGTAATATGTGACCGTCTGAGAGCTGATACCCATATTTACTTGGGTGAAGAAACCTTCTCTACACAGGTGGATAACTACATTCTGCAGCTGTTTTTCAACACCGCAAACCAGAGCTTAAATTCGATATTGTGCTGTATCTCTTTACAAGGCTTCCTATATGTTCTTCCAGGACAATATGGTAGAAGGGAATGAAATGTGTGGAACTATTAATTATTTAAATACATTAAAAAATCAATAGTAGGTAGTTTCAGCTGGACCATTTCCATGTCTTCTTTATTAACACACAATCGAAGCAGCTATTGTACTCTCCCTTCTGTGTACCCAAACGTTTTTATCCTGATTCTGGAAGCACTCTCACTTATGGTGCTAGATGGTAAATGTATGTATTAACTAGTCAACTGGCCTTTCTACAACAAAGATTAATTTGCTCCTGAACTATGTAACTGAGAAGTTTCATCTCTTAACCAAACCAATGCCTCAGCCAAAAAATTGTACATTTCCTAATGTACTTGTGACCCTAGGGCACTTAAATGTGTCTAGAGATGCAGTAACTTGATTGCAAGAAGTTTCATCTCTTAACCAAACCAATGCCTCAGCCAAAAAATTGTACATTTCCTAATGTACTTGTGACCCTAGGGCACTTAAATGTGTCTAGAGATGCAGTAACTTGATTGCAAAAACCTTTTACCATAAAAATGTGATTTGCTCAAAAATATATATTTTTTAAAGTGAAAGGGTATACTCTATGCATGACTTAACCTTGTATGAATGTAAATGCCTATCTTGAAGAATATCATCTCTCTGAGATAGATGACCTTGTGATCACACCAATCTGTACCCACTCCCCATTGATGTGTCATGCAAATCCTTACCAAACCTTTACCTTTTGGCCACCTGGGGAAAAAGACAGATATACAACTTGTGCAAATTTTGGTAATTTTGTGGGATTTATTTAATGTTTTCAATCTAATCACTAAATATTGGCTTCAGCATACCTACTCTTCCCTTCCGCTATTTTCTTCTCTGGTGATAATGCTTTTTAGACAGTGGCGTAAGTGGGGGGGAGGGGGGCAGTCCACCCTGGTTGGCACTTTTTTGGGGGGCAGCGGTACTTCACGTGAGGTGAGCAATTTCGGCGAGCACAAGGTAAGTGGTTTTCTTTTTATAAAATGTTATTTTCCCCCATCGTCTGTCAACTCCCCTACCCCTTCTTACCTGCACTGGCTGTCACTGGGCAGCGAACTCAAGGACCGCCCTGGGGATGGCAAATGCTCTAGCTACTCCACTGTTTTTAGACACCTTCTGGTGCTAACCAGAAACTATTTTTTATCACACATTCAAAATACATTTCTACTGATGTATCTTACCAGAGACACAGCCTTCAGAAAGGATGAAAAGTAGCAAAGCATACATGTTCAGCTAGTTTGTCTCTACGTGTACTCTCAACATCCACCTCAATATCCACCAAGGTTTTCAGTACCAACTTTGAGTTCATTAAATTTGACAACACAGAAAATACTCTTGTTCAATGGTTGTCAAGGTTGTGGATCACACTATATTGCACCAACTGTATGCCGCCACCCAAAAGGCATGACTTGCACATACTTTGCACAAAATGGTTCAAATAGCCACTCTGCAAAGCGGGACTGCATTGTGCCATCAAGCATAGACGGATAATGCAGCTACTTAGAATTTATTGTGGATGTACTATTTTCTATGATTTTACATTTCATATGCAACACACATAAACGTATCAAGCAATTTTAACTCCTACATTCTAATCTTCAAAGGCTTTTACCAAAAATGTAAGAAAAGGTAAAGCTACCTTTGTATCCTGAATATTTTGGTGAAAATGCAGCGCCTCTTAAGGTATTTCATTGGCATATATCAGAAAAAGAGAACATATTTTCTCTTCTGATTTTGTAATGGTTTGGCATTTGGTAATAAACAGATATTCACAAATCTGGTATTCAATTATAATTCAGAAAGTATAATGAAATAAACAGTACATTTGCTTAGCATATGTTATGTAATAAAGAAATGGCAGTAGTACGGTCAAGATTCACACAAATATGGGAATCTCCCTGGTCTTCTTTTCTCTTGTGATCTGTGTTTATTTGGTGTGCCCATCTTGCAATCAAAAAGGTCACTAAAGATGCAGTTCATTCACACCCACACAGCCTGGCATATTTTTTTAACATGGGAGTCATACATCTAGCAAAGAGAAATACTGAGTATTGTTGCAAGTCATCTTACATTGTGGTTAGCTATCCCATTTGTCCCTTATAAGATGACCACTCTCCCTGCTATTTTTGTTTGGTCTACTTCCACATTCTCTGTGGGAACGTTTCTCTAATTCATGAATACTTTTGTGTTTCTTTGGTGTAAGCCAAGGAGGGTCTGTGATGGATTTGTTAAATTCTTCTTACTCCCTCTCTGTGTGCACCTAAATGTAATGTAAACATGTGTCAACCATGAAATGAGAACATGTACATGACCCAAACAACCTCTGAGTATAACACCAAACAAAAATATTGATATTAGTTTTCATTGACATTATTGTCTGAGTAATTCTGATTAAGTTGCATACCATTTCCTAAAGTGTGTAATACTATCAATAGCTTGCGTAGCACACTAGAAAAGGTGAGATTTTCAATAAACATAGGCGATTGATAGTAACTTAATTACCTCAAGCAGTGCAAACTCCTCCTTAGATAAGTGTTGGTCTTTGTCCCCTGAGAGCTGAAGCTGAGCCCACTGATCAATGTTATCAGCTAACTTCAGGAGTTGATCCCACAGCACTAATGCTCGTTCTAGATTTTCACAATTGTTCTCCATCTTCTCGTTTATCTATGAATAGATATAATATGAGACATAGCTATATCTGTGAAACAACACATTGCGTGCAGTAACACATTTTGAAAATGATTTTGGGTTGCCTATTATCGTTGTAATAGTATTCAAAAGCATGGTATTACATAATATATGCTCATCCATGATAGACTATCACACATGGTCATGGTCTTTGTTTACATTGCAGTGAAAAAGGACACTCTAAAAATATATTTCTTCCATTAGATCCACATTTATTCCAGGGCAGCCACATGGCCTGCCTCCAAAATTTCAGTCTCTTAATGCAACCATTCATCTGGGTAGGCTGCCGAAATACTGACTCCAAGGAGAGCGCAATTGTTTGACACTCTAGAAAATGGTATAAAAACTGACCTTCCTAGCTACTGGAAGTGCAAGCAGCACAATCTGCCTGAGACCAATGTGGTTATAGCTATGATGCCTGGGAGTGTGATTGGATTTTGGTATGACAAAAGGTGGCTTTTAGTTCTTATGACACACCACGTTTGTGTCATATCCCACTATGTCAATTTTTATTTCCCAGTATTATGATGTCACAATAGCTAGATTTGTTAGTCATCACAAGGTAAGACACTGTTCAAGACATCTTTTCATACTTACATCAAGCCACCTGTCCAGCATCATGTGCGCTTCTTTCTCAAATGGAGGCTCCTCAAAGCTTCCCATTTTAATCATCTGAAACTGAAGACTTTTACAGATATTATTCATCTTGTCAATTTCTCCGGCGTGTTGGTTTAACTCTGCTTTTTCTGTTTTAAGCTGAAAATAGAGGAAATAAGTTTACACCAATTGACTGTGTATATAGTTAAGCAGGTAGAAGTTCACAGTGAAGAATACTTTAATGAGTTGACACATTAAGTTCAGTCTGCAAGCTTTGGTTAACTTTGTATTCTTCTACAGTGCCACTTCTTGCCCCAGGAACCATGTGATGTTCTGTATTTAGGGACCCAGTCAACATGATTCCTTTACAAATCTCTTCTGAATGCATATGATGTTTTCTTCAGTTTGTGACAAATATGTTCTCATCTAAACACAGGGCCTCATTCACAAAGGTAAAATGAGATGACAGTCTAACCTTACGTCTTTCGGTATTCACAAAGGGCATTTACTACTTGTAAATGCCCTTTGTGAATACCGAAAGTCGTAAAGTTCAACTTTTGGTATTCACAAAGTGCATTTACGAGTAGTAAATGCCCTTTGTGCATACCAAAAGTTGTAAAGTTTGACTTGCGTCTCAGTTTACCTGTGTGAATCGGGCTCACAGATTTCAGCTAAACACATGGATGACATCCTCGCAATTGCTTGTTTTGCTTCTCCCTGCCTTGTTTGGGAATGCCATGCGCTTAAAGTTTCATAAATTGTCTACTTTAATTGGTTTAGACAACGTACAGCCTGCCACGTCCTTACGCAGTGGGCAGAAAATAACATGTTTTTTTTTCATTTATGTTAATTTTAAATTCTACCTGCATATGTCTGGTAGTTTTACTTGAAAAGGTCATCTTAGCTAACATAAAAAAAAACATTACCGCATAAGTGTTTTATGGTTTACATAGTATAGATAATTGATTCTATGTCCTGCTATGGAAAATGTCTTGCAGCTTTTAATTTTGAACTTTAGGTTACTTCCTTAATTTTGGACTTGGCTTGCCTGGTTCTTTGCCAGAAGATCCGCCCAGAAGATGTCATTCAGGTCCTGCTTCGCGGGCGGTTGGAGAAATCCACAGCCTTCTTTTTGGTGAGCTATCCAGTCTTTTGAGAACTTTTTTCCTGAAGTGGCTATTGATGATGTTAAGTTGGTTTGCATCGTTTATATCCTCCAGGTTTATGCAAAATGCAACAAGATGCCTTGTTGGTAGAAAATGTGTCCAGATATGATGTTAACCATAAGCTTTACTTTCTGTGACTCTGGAGATTCTTCTTGAACCTATGTTTACATTTAGGCTTATCATGTATGTTTGTTTTAAGCAGGACATTAAACAATTATAACTACCCTTACATCATTTTAAGAGTCACCCATTTTATGGTGATGTGGTGTTGAGGACTTTACACTATGATATTAGATTTGTCTTAATGGGTGAAGATCACAATGGGTCTGTAGTATTCATTCAATAAGTCTACTTCTTGTTGGAGTGAGATTTCTTTTCATGTCAGGATCTGTGTGGCCTTTCCATACAGGAGAAGGACTAGCAAAACAGTGCAAAACAATGCAGTCTCCATTCACTCAGACTATATGTTTGCTATATTGGTGAAGAACACTAAATAACCAATTCACTATCACCCTTGCAAAAGTGTACGAAATTGGTGGAGCTGTATGCATCAACAGAGAAAATATACACATTTGTATTCTCACTGTTCAGATTATAATATACACGTTTAAGCAGTGAGTGCATTATATTCCACTAAACGCACATTTGATGTACACATTGTGTTCATTATCTTTCTATAATATTTAAACATTGCTTTTAATACCAACTGGTTGATTTAAGCTGTCTTTTATTTGGAGTACCAATTATTAAAAAACATGTGAGATTTATGAAACTGAGCTTTCTCACAAATGCCAATAATTGGGGAAACATGTTAACTGCTCCATATGTGCATTTCTACGTAGTGATCCTGTAATTCATTTCCATTAAATTTAGTGAAGAGTTGCTTCATCACTGTTCTGTTGCAATTATTTTTCTTCTTTTTCTGTCCTCCATTTAATGCCACTGACACAATCTCAAAGCGTAGAATGTGCAGCTTAAAGGACATATAGGAACATGAGTAGGCATGGTTGTGGCCATTACTTGTGTAGTCCTGTTTCTGGTGTAGCGTAGATCTGTCCTGTGGTTCTTAAAGGTCTTTAAGGCTGCTCAATTAAAGTGATAGTGCACCTTAATGATGCTCTGAGTTACACTCAATTATTCTTGAAGCTGCAGGCCAAATATGGCCTCTAGAGAAGCGGAGTTATAGCTCAGCTGAATTATTGATATGTTTATGCCTCAGTTTTACCCTGTGGTACTGTGCCCAAGACATTGCTCAAATATTGTGCTGCTACTTTCTTTATTGCTCCCTGTTGTGATGCTCAAACAGATTTCTACTGAGAATCAACATTTACCCTAATTTAGCTAAATTAGACTCAGTGGCTTTGAGACTCAAATATGTGCATAGTGCTGATCAACATTTAACAGCCATTTTAGGCCGTGTGCCTGATTTACATTCGAACTGACTGATGCAAATTAAAATGGCAATTCAATAGTCTGGGGTCTATGGCCATCCTCTAAAAAGTGGCATAGGTCTCATTGCACCTGATGGACAAATCAGGAGGTGACAATCTGGATGCCAAGAACTAAATTATAGGTTGCAGAATTTCACTCAAGCGATAACTTAGGGTGAGGGTCCGCCACCCACAATTCCAAGCAGCTCTGAGTCTGAATTTAATGGGCCCAGAAACACCAGACCCAATAAATCTAGGCCGGAGATACAGGACTGGTTTTAGTGGCTGCAGGGATACAGCTTCAGGCAACAGATCAGCTAGGCCTATGCGCTATCACTGTAGAAGCACGGTAGAACAGACAATGCTCCCCCAGACAGGTCGAAGCCTATTTTAACCTACCACCACATCACCACCACCTGTCGTTCTACTGGAACTTTCCTCCTGCTCTGAGCAGCTGGAAAATGTCAACGTTTTTTGCACCGGAATGGTGTGAAATGCGTATAAATAGACCCGATATTTCCCTGTCTGTGAAGTTATTCCCCATTCCAAAAGAAAACAAGTGATTACAGGATTTGCGTGCCGCGCTATCGCCAGAATCAAAGATTCCAGTCCCTTGGTATCGGTGCACCAAGTTATAGCAGTCTCTAGTCAGACAATACACAGATGCTTCGGTGCACATTGAAGTCAGCACTCTGTAGGACTCATTATTCCAGATGTTGAATACACATAAATATTACACTGTGGGTCCAATTCACTTACTTTACTTGCGCACGCTCTGCGTCCACGTAGATGCCAGCCGTCACTGTATTTCTCGGCAAATGTGTACATTTAGTACAATTATGACTGCCAACATGGCAGAACATTTGTGCAATAGTGCATTTTTTTCTCCTCTGAGATTTTTTTTTTAGCATGGAGAAACTCCTCCTGGAGCCCCGCAAAGTGTAAAAGTCTTCGATTCTCTTTCCCACTCTGGAAAGGGATTTACTTTTGCCTTTCACTGGATTACATTTCACAGTGAAGTAAAGTCTTTTGCACAGGAATGTGATACACTGGGGAAGCTGGGATTTGATCTCAGTTTTCCTGATCAAACATTTTGTATTCAACCACAGGATGTTTATCTGCATTTCTATGACTTAGCAGCATTGGATAGTGCTTTGTGTTGGGCAGTGCCTGAGGTTAAAAAGCAAATGTTTTTATTTTTAATATTTGAAAAGCTTTCTTTTTGGGTAGACCTGCTTTCTTTTGCACTATTGTACAAATTCCCTTGGTTGAAATGAATTAGTAGCTATAAAATGATCCCAGACCTGTAAGGGTTAGAAAGTACTGACAGAACTGAATAGGGTGCTCAGCACTCCATTAGTTGATGTGTGTGTTGTAAAGCAGTGTCTTCTGTAACGGCAGAGCAGTGCAGAGACCCCCTTCTCCTTGATGGGATCAAGTGGTTTCGCTGAGTGGTATAGTTGTCCTAACCGTTGATAGATCAGTTGAAGTGAGAGAGTAACATTTAGGTTTCAACATTAAAAGTTGTAAGGTGCATTGAGAGAGCAAGGTCGAGATCCAACTCCCAAACGTAAATGTGCTACAGTGCATTCACTGAGCAGTAAGATGTTCCCACAACAGGTAGTGCAAATATACTTTGGCAGAGCAGTAGGGTGGTCTCTGTTCTAAAGTGGGTGAGGTGCATTTGTTGAGCTGTGTGCCAGTGGCGGCAGCCTCTGTACAGGGGTAGGGGTGGGAGGGGGAGGGGGAAAGGCATGATGTAAAAACAAAAAATTAACATACCTCCTTCGTCGCTGCCACCGCCGCATGTCTCTCCTTAGCCCTCGCAGAGCACCAGAAGCACCCAGTCTCCTGGACTCTCCCAGCCGATCACGACGCTGCAGGAGCAGCATCGTGATTGGGCTGAGGGGCCGAAATGGCCGCTCAGGCAGTAAGTGGGAGGCTGGGCATGTTCTCCACTGGACTGTACAACTCAGCCCAGTGGAGAACATGCCAAGTGCGCACTTAGGGAGGGAGTTCAAACCAGTTCTGGCTGGAGTCGGAGTCCCGCAAAGAAAAATAAAATGATTATAACTTCTTGTTATTATCATTTTATTTTACTTTTGCCCTGCTCAACAAGCAGTGGGGGGACGCTCTTCTGACTTAGGGGAGGAGCCGCCACTGCTGTGTGCTTGTCCCTAAATTTAATGTATTGAGTAAGTGGCAAAGCAATAAAGTGCTGTCAACACCAGATGGTTTCAGGAGCCTTGGTAGGGCAGTGTGGTAGTTCCAGCACTGCATGGAGTAAGGTCCTTTATGAGAGTAGTGTGTAGTTCCCAGAATTGGGTGAGCTCAAATGCACTGGTAATCCAGCGTAATAGTGCCATAATGAATGTTTTAAGGTGCTCTGTTAATCCAGTGGTGTGGCAGGATGGGTTCAGGTGCACTCACTGCCATAACAATGCAGTCGTTCAGCCTAGAGTAGTGTAATGATCAGTGCTTAGGTTTGTTTGTGAGATCAGCTCAGGATAGGGTGAGATGAGGTTCACTGACAGAACACTGGGTAGTTCGTAACACGAACAAATATGATAGTGATTCTATGCTGGGTTACTTAATTGGTGGCACACAGAATGCATTTATTGGCATCTGCTACATCCAGTGCCAGCAGTGAAATACCTATGGGGAGTAATGCACTTGCTGGTGTGATCTGTGTGCAGTCTAGTCACATCTTTGACTTGTCGTAAAATAGCAAGGAGAGATAATGTGCACTCTACAAAGCACAGGCAGGATGTAACTGTTCAACATTGTAAAATAAAGGCCACTCTCACGTTTTCACCTGAAATCTCAACACATTCAAGTTTTTAAGTATTTCAAAACTCAGTGCTTAATTTGAGCTGGTGGTTTGTAGTGCTCGGCACTGGTACTTAATTGTCTAAACCAGCACCTATGATAGTCTGTCACATAGTGGTGCTGTTTGTCTAATTTAGAGACAAGCACAACACCAGTTGTTTATTAATCCAATGTACATAATAAAAATACTAATACCTGCCGCCAAAGCCATTCTTATAGCTTTTGGGGCCTGGAATAGTCAGAACTGTCACACTTGCAGGCGTGTGATGGTTAGTAGCTGTGTTGATACTGTAATTGACAGCAATGACAGCGGCAATGAGCAGTGCAAGCGGAAGTGGTCTCCTGACAAGGGCATTGGCACTTATTTGTTTTACAAATTAAGCACTGCCAAAACTACACCATCAGAATTGTTTTATAAACCTTATTGCTTTTTCACCAAACCCTTTATAAAAATAGCTTTAAAATGCAACATTTGCCGCTCCCTTTTAAAAAGAAATTCTTGGGGGTAGAACTACCTTGAACCCTACGCTTACTACACATGCTCTCTAAGTCAACCTCGTCCCCAATTTTTACAACGCACTACTTTCAAAAGTCACGTTGCACCCCTGGAACTGGTGTAGTATGCCCAGAGCCACAGGGGTATACAGTTTCAATAGCAGTCTTTGGGCGTGTGGCGCCTAGGAAGTTTTCGAAAAAGAACTGGTTCTGAACGTGTATCAGAAGTAACCTTCATTATGTTTTTTTAAGTCATTTGAGACTAGTTAAATATTTTTACAGATTGATAAACTGTTCTGTACCTTGTCACAGAGTATGTGATGACAAAATGTACTATATGAAATATAGGACGATGATTGTGTGTTGCTTTCATCTTGTGCAGGAATGTTAATATTTTACAGACATTTACTCCTGAAGAAAGAGATAATACGCATTCTGAAATGAACTGACCTACTTATGTTCTCAGGTGGAAAAAGAAGAAATGTATTGTTACCAGTATTGGACTATATTCGATCAGTGAAGGATATGTGTGACATTCCCAAAGATACAAAAAAACAAACAGCTATAAGTTAAGATTAGTTAAGATTAACAATGGGATATAGAAAATTGATTCTGTATTGTGCCCAAGTCGTCTTGCACCACTGAGTGAGCATGAGTGTGATACCCTAGATTTAGGCTTTCATCCATACACCCCAGGAGTCATTTAGTTTTATAGCCACTTCTTGTTTTCATGCGTATTTGTTTTGTCAAGATGTAAAAGCAGGCAATTAATCCATGTATAATACAGTTCACAATAATAGTGCATACGCGGAAGTAGCATGGATGGGCTAAATTGAGAGAGAAACAAGTGTTTGTGTCTCCTCACAACACCAGTAGATTTTGCATCATATGAACCAAATCCAGGAGAAGATTTAGATGTAATAGTGTAGCTGTGTACAACTCATGACAATGAAATACTCCTTTTTCTAGACTCACCTTAGCTGCCGTCCGCTGTAAATTTTCTCTTCCTATGTATGAAGCTCTTTGTTGGATACTCTGCTCCTGTTTTGCAATAACTGCTGTTAGAGCACTCTTGCAGCTCTGGAATTGCCTCAACAGTTCAATCACATTTTCGCATTGCTCTCGACTTGCAGATGAAAAAACACATTTGTTATATGATATATCTTGTTTACTTTTCATAATCACTCTTCATTCTAATGTATTTAATTCTTCTCACCTATACAAAGTTTTGGATATTCACTTAATTGTATCACATTTGAATGTTATCTGCTTTCACATGTTGGAGTTTTTTAATCTCTAGGCTTTTATTTTTCAATCTAATGTCAATACACAATCACAGGTTTGCTTTTAATATTCCACTAAAACAATACTTTATATTATTGGGATTTCAATCAATTTTCAGGCAATATCCAAACCGGACAGACTTCACTTACCGATTTAATAAATGTCCAAGGCTTTAATGGAAAAACAAGATCTAATGTTCTCCTGCAATATTCCAAAGTTAATAAAATTTCAAATGTGTCAGTTACAGTTGTATGTAGCCTTTTGTACTTATTTTCTAACTGCCCAATTCTTTCAAATGATTCAGTAAGGTCTGTTATAAGTCTTGCTACTCTCAAAAGCACAGACACAGTCCACCAGACTATACCAACAAACACCCTACCACAAAGATATGGGTAGTTGCAGTTAAGGGTGTGTAAAGTTACTAGTTGACAGGGCTCAATGTACTTTAACTTCAAATCCTGATAAAAGCAGGTTACACAAACTATCCCTTCAATGGTGCAACAGTACAATAATTTTGTTGTCAGAATAACTAACATGTATATATATTGTCCTAAATAATGTTTTAAAAAATATTGATCATAGGAATTATTAATAGAAAATCCACATCTAAATGAGCAATACTTTTAGAATATGAAATTTAGACCACAATGTTTATGTCGTACAATACGTCTGCATACAATATTTTTGCCATACAACTGCAGAGGTTAGGGTCAGTAGGAAAAGATGAGGTGCCCCAAAATCAAGAAGGATAGGCCAAGACATTGCAGCCACTCTTGAAGTAGTGGGGAAAAGTTTGACTATTCTTAGTTTCTACTGTTCTAGGTAAAATGCCTCATGTTAGAGGCAAAAGCCTCTGGTGGAGCGGGTGGGGTAGAAAAGGACCATGCAGAGGAAATCAGAATGGAAGTTAACTTCTAAAGACATATGCAAAAGCTGTTTTGGAAAGGCTGACTGTTCAGAAAGGAGCTTGGCTAAGATTGAATAATATGAGAAATCAATGTGATGCAACTGTCCCAGTTGATGCATAAAAAGATGATGGAAGGAATTTTTGCAAAAAGGCTGACTGCAGACAATTACTCGAGGCAACATTCCAACCTATTGTTTTTCACCCAAGTGCCACTCTAGACAAAGGCCCGCCTTACACAGATCAGCGCCGACCTTGTTCGTCATGGAAACAGTCCATTCCAAACTGCCAGGCAAGGCTGCCTCCAGAAGGGAACATAAAGAACCCCTGAGCGGTTTCAACCCTGTTAGGTCTCATCAGTGAGGCATACCATAAAAGTTGTTTTATAAAAGGTACCCAAGGCTATCTTTTTTTAATATCGGGTAAACACCCGTACCCCGGTTTGCATCTTTTTGTGAACATTTTACTTTATATGTTGACAGGCGGCCTTGCGTTGTTCCAGAACAAAGTGTTCCTTCCAAACAGAATGACCTCCGTCTACTCTGTGTTTAGTTCCAAACAGTTTTCCTGCATGTAGACTTCAACATGTTAAAATTATTAGCCACTGTGCTTTCCTCAACTGGGACTGATACGATTATTTGCGTATCATCTGCATAGGAAATGGCCAAGAAAACAAAGTATTGAATAAGTTACACCAGGGGAGTGATTTTAATATTAAAGAGCGTGTAAGATAAAGAAGACCCCTGAGGCACTCCACAGGACAGAGAGAAAGCAATAGATTTAAAACTGTTCAACTCCACTGTTTGTTCCCTATTAGTCAGGAAGGACCTTATTAGGGACAAGGCAGGGCCTCCTATACCAATCCTCTCCAGCTGGTTGGTAGGAACTTCATGGTTCACAGTGTCAAAAAGTGGCTGAAAGATCTAGGAGATTCAACACTGCCCTGCCTCCTTCATCCAACAGCCTGCGTATCTCCTCGGCAGCAACCACTAGGGCTGATTCAATACTATGTTTCGGCCTAAAACTATGTTGGGAGGGGTTCTGAATATTATTGGAGTCCAAATAGACTGGGAGATCCTCATTTAAAGCCTTTTCTAATATTTTTACAGGGAAAGGCATGCGAGCGATTGGACAATAATTCTTAGTCACTTTTGGCTCCAATGAAGGTTTTTTTTTTTAAATTGGAAGAACTGAAGCCTTTTTCCAGGCCATCTGACATCAGTATGGTATTCAATAATCTTGTCAGGTGGGCTGCGATCAAACCAGGGACCTGGTGCAAACCTAAAGACAGGCATGGTTTGAGGGAGATCCAGATTTAGTTGATTCAATTAGTCTCACTACTTTAACCTCCGTTATAAGGGAGAAGTTATTCAAACCATCTGGTGAGACCGTGCTGCCTGTCGTTTCCAAAAGAACAACCTGAGATAAGCAAGCAGATCATCTGGTGGGCTGGAATTGTGAATAGCTGCTAATTCCTCATAAACACAGTTAGCCTTACTTTGAAAAAAGTATGCTAATTCATTGCAAAATGTTGATCGGTAATAAGGGTTTTTCGCTGATCACAATCAGAGAGATTGGTAACTGTTTTGAACAATTCTGAGGTGGAGTTTTTGGCCACCTTTATTTTATCCCAAAAATATTGAGTTTTTCACTAATGAGCAGAATGGTTAAAACATGTACTGTGGTCCCCTAAAGAGGACGTTATAAAAAGTTTTAAAGCAACTCTAGTGACACATTAATGAAAATGAATTAGAACTTGGGGAGATATTTTTTCTGCAGGTAAGGCTCCTTTCCTGTAGTATGTGTAAGGGAGGAGGCACACAAATATATTTGAGACTGCATCTTAAAGAGTTTTGAAAAAAATCATCAATTTAATTTCTGCCTCCAAATTCTGTCTTTAAAATCATAATTAAAGATTAAGCAAAATTGATTTAGGTAAAAAGATTTAGGAGGCATCTTTAAAATGTTTCAACTCACCATTCAATTATTGAGAGCCTGACTTCCTCGCAAAAAGTTTCGGTACTTCTAAAGATTTCTTCAGCTTTTTCTCCTTTTATGCCCTTGAATTCTAGAAGATGAGTAACAATTTCTTCAATGCTGTCTTTTTCCTGTTCATAAGAATCCAGCTCCTTTTCCAGTTCAAGAAGTGATTTTATCCTGTTGGTTAGAGGAGATGTAATGTTGTTCGAGTGTCGCATTGCAGTTACAAAACTATTTAAAGTACCCCAATAAAAAAATGTGATGAAGTAATAAAACAAATTCAGCATCCTTATTCCTGACACAGATTGTCGCAAAAAGTTGAAATATGTTATCCCCACAGCAAGGTGCCAACTAATCTCCGACCTGTGGTTATGATGGTCCTATTTCATACATCTGTAGGAAGGATCCCTTTTTGTATGATCACCCCCCCCCCCCGTTTTTTGCACTGTTGCTGCTGTTTTTTTGACTCTGTAGTGCACTGTGCCTCTTGCAGTTGAAGCCCAGTGCATGTGCTCTGACCCCCAAGGTTTGTGTACAATTGTCTAATACTGATTGGGTTATTTAACTTGCCTATATATCCCTAGCATATGGTACGAAAGGTACCCAGGGCTAGTAAGTCAAATGTCATTAGAGGACTCCAGCACTCAACTGTGACATCACTACAGTGACAAAGGTGAAACCGTGACTCCAGGCCAGCCACTGCAGCCTAGTTGAGCAGCGTTAAAACTGACAACTTGACATGGCAATATACACCCTTTTGGCAGGTCAAACCTTTCCTTTTTAATATTAGTATGCCACCCATAGGGAGGAACATAGTCGCCCACCAGGCAGCGTGCTTGATATAAAAAAGAAGGGCATTTTCTGTTGGTGTTTAACATGTTCTGGCAGTGAAAACATGAAATTGTCATTTTAATTGTAGCAAGGCCAATAGTCCCGTTGGCTAACATGAAGTGTTACTAGCCATGGCATTATGTGCTAACTTTCATTTGAAACCACAAAATAGGGGCGATTCCTCCGCTAAGGTGAAGGAGCGTCACCCCACTGAGCAGGTCAAAATGGGAAAAATAAAATGATAATAACTCATTGTAACTATCATTTTATTATTAGGTCTTTACTCAGATGGGTTGGGGTGGGGCTGCTCTGCTCACAGAGCAGGGCAGGGGAGGAATGGCTTGCCTACTCCAAGTGCACATGACGCTTTGGCCCGCCGTCTCGGGCCAGCCAAACAGTCATGAGCACTGTGCATGTTCTCTATCCAGGCTGCATTACAGTCTGAGTGGGGAACATGCCCAGGCTCTCCTACCATGGCTGAGTGCCGAACCACGTCGCTCAGACCAATCACAACATCTTTTTGCTGTGATTGGCTATGTTGATCCAGGGAGATGGGTGCTTCCTGCTCTGGAGTCCTGGAAGTGGGCAAAGAGGACCGAGAGGCATCGAGGTGGCACCAGGTAAGTGTTGCTTTTTTTTTCATTCTGTCCCCCTTTACCCCACCACCCACCGCTGTTAAATACCAGCCACCATTGCCACCAAAGATATTCCTCCAAGGTATCAAACTAATTGTTACATTAAACCTGACTCATTGCTGAGATCGGATTTAAGATAACCTTTAATAGGAAGGTGCCTTTAGAAAGTCACTACTTTGTTGCCCAAACCTCCTGTAGCCTTGCCTGTCTGTCTGCAGCTGATGGCACCTGAGACAGCATGCCCCCTGATAAGAAGTGTAAAGCACTCCCAGGACCAGGGATCAAACATAACTGTTGATGGGAAGAGTGATAACCTCCTCCAGCAGGAAGAATACTGCTTGGTAGGCACCAATGGCCCAGCTTCAAAGAGGCTACCGCCTCAGTTAAGCATATGGCAACCACACCTCGACAGGCCCATTCCTTTGTTTAGGGAGACAGGCTGACATCTCTTCCAGAGGTAGCAAACCCGTTGCTGAACTGGTATTCCAAGTGAAGTGTCTCTTTATGCTGTGTATTCCCCAGCGGTTTGCTCAGGGCT
Organism: Triturus cristatus; assembly: GCF_964204655.1. Lineage (NCBI taxonomy): Eukaryota > Metazoa > Chordata > Amphibia > Caudata > Salamandridae > Triturus > Triturus cristatus. The sequence goes on along the minus strand of NC_140592.1, from coordinate 802,774,084 downwards.
CCTCAATGGATAAGAAGAAGACTTGCACATCTTGCTAATGGGTAGAAAAGGGCATCCTGGAATTGTTTGGTGACCAGACCCCCAGGAAGAGATGCAAAGTGGGAATGGTTGCCTCGTGGGAACTATTGGCCCATTGGCTAGTGAGTCCTCCTCTCCCACAAACATGAAGATGGCATAAGCATGAAGATGACACACAGTCCTCAGATCACTACTAGATTGGAAAGAAAACAGAAGAAGAATTGCTCTGCTGTTCTCTGGATCCACCAAAGAGAGACTGCACCAAAGATTGAATTGCCCCTGTTTCACTTGCGGGACCCACAAAGAGGACTGTGCCTGCTGTGCTCACTCATAGCAAACAGCTCCACTTGTTTCAGGACTGAAGTTACTCCAAGGGCTAGTTGGCTAGCCTCCTGTTAAGCTTCAGGACCCCCAAAAACTAAGGAAACCTGCACTCCATGAGAGTACAACTGTCCGGGGGCACCTGTCCTCGCTGGAAGCCAAAGTGCCTTCTGGGCGACCGAGTCTTGAACTTTCAGAGGTGTCCTAAAGTCAGTGGGACAAATAGCCTACAACAAAGTGGGTGCTGGTCCCCAGAAAGAAAGATTTGCTTACATGTAAGCAACCGCGGGGATTGCTAAAACCTGGAGAGCAGTTGACCAGTGGCCATTGGACCGGCACAGCCTTCCACTGCTGCATCATGGGAGAATGAGTCCTGAGGCCGGAGGTGACCCCTGACCCTCATGGACACTAGCGTGGCCCCGGTACACTTGTTGCATCTCTTCAGCATCCTGTATCACCAACCTCAGGAGCACTTCTTGGCTGGACTGAGGTAAAGTACAAAAGCACACTGTGGACCCTGAAACTGCTGGACACGACAGGTAAGTGTCTTTCTGGACCTTTATGGTCCCTGTGACTGGCTTCCGACTCATTGTGGCCCATCCAAGTAAAGAGAAGCCATTCTTTAAAAACTGCTTAACCACTTGCAACAATGTATTGCATTTCCTAAAAGCAAACTACACTGATTGACTTGACTTTGATAAGTCATATCTCTGGTTTCCCTCAATAGATTTTTTTTGATTCGGTGTCAATTTCAAGATACAAATACAACATATTTTTATAGATTGGTGTCAGATTTTTATTGTGTTGTGTTTCTTACTTGTTGACTGTTCTGATACATCTTGATGCTTTACACTCATTCCTTTGATTAGGCCTTACTGCTCTGTGCCACAGCTACCCAGGACTAAGCTAAGAGTTTTATTAAAGAAACTTAACTGGTCCCGATAAAGATTGTGTCATTATTAAAAAGAAACTACATGTAATGAAAATAGAGGACATGTGTTGTTACTGGAAGACATTGTTTGGCCTTCTTATAGAGTGTTTTGCAGTGTTTTCATGTACACATTTCTAAAACAAACTAGCAATAACAGTACACACAGGTGCTCACCTTTATTTTCAAAGTTAGGTGATCGCACTGATTACCATATTGTGTGCTTCAGAGTTACACCATGTCTTGCAATCACTATGGACATCTCTTAGTAGTTCGTGAAAGGCAACACCACTTTCAGAATCATTACCAATTATTGTAAACGGTTACAGGAATGCTACAAAGTGGTTACAGAGGCTTTACAGATGCATTTATATCGGCCCCCATAGCATTTTCTGAACCTCAAAAGGTTTAACCCATATATGTCACACAAATCTTCACATGGCAAGTTTTACATACTTTGTTTACAGTTTTCAAACTGTAGACATCATCTAACGGTAGTGGGTTACCATAGAGTTCATATCCATACAACATATTCTACAAGATTAAAAAACACAAAAGGGAAAAAATTGAATCCGAGAAACAGACACAGGAAATTTGCTGTAGCTCACGATGAGCAGATCTCAAGGTCCTGCTTGTTGAATCTGGATGCACTCAAAGACATATCTGGGTTTTGCATTTTTGACATTCATGCACAATAGTTCAAACATCTAGGAGGTCTCTGCCCTTATATTAAAGGCAAATGCTAGCACTGACATGCCTTCAATTGATGGTGCAGTTTTGTAAGGCCTATTTCTATTTTCGTGACACATTCCGTACGCTTTTGGAGTTTGGTAGCTAGCATACAAGAATCAAGAGAAAATCGCTCTTTGGTGTCAATCACCAATCCGTTAATGTTTCTTGTAATAAAAGATACAAATAATGTAAGTGATTGTAAATAGTAAAAGAATCTCTCGTCGTTTTTTTTCTCAGCGGCTCTTTTATATAACAATGGCTCTCTAAAGACTCACTCTAGTGAACATTGGATAACATTTTCAATTACTATTGTAATAAATACTTCAAAACAAAGGTAGCCAATAAAATGTATTTAATACAAATAACGCATAGATATATTTCAGAGGGTGATAAATAAAGATGGACGCTAGTATGTTGTATATATAAAAAATAGCTGTTATGGATTCAGAAATGTAGCTACACTTGACAGTCTCTTTGAATCAGGGAAAATACCTAGCCTGAATGTTACATTTCCCATATGTCAACCTTGCAGCTTGTTTCTAAGGTCTTCATCAGAATATAGTCACCATGGAAACACCCAGATATGTGTGCCTAGTTTCGGAAATGAGTCAGCAGTGCAACAAAGGACCGGCCCATTAATTGCTTCCAATTAAGGACAGGGGCAGAAAACAGTCCTCTAGGTTCAGAACCAACTGCAAGCGAGGCAAGTCAGTGGTTGCCCGGCAGCATAAACCCTCACAGTACAGACAGGAGAATCAATCGATTCCTGCATAAACTTTGCCAATTAATAACACGATAAATTAATTTTGGAGTAAGAGTTAATAGCACCCATTTTACTGTGTGATCACAATCACCTAGGGACCCTGCTCATTATATGTTTGTAAACATGGCTTTACTCATCAACATTTCAGCAACATCATTGTTGTCCTACTGTATTCTTTGCTTTCAGGTTAATGCTGATATTCTCTGCCATTTAGTGATCATAAGCAGCATGTAGTATGCATAGTCAGGGAGACTGGTTTTACAACTGTATTGCCTTACTGTACTGTTTTGATAGCCGCTACGTTTTGGACAGTTCCTATTATTAGAAATTACATTTGCACCATAAACTTGAGTTATTAATGAAGTGTTGAGTACTCATACCTTTTGCTGGTCATTCCCATGTTTATTGCAACTGTGATAAGTGTACTGGTCTGTATTTGGACTGGCCCTACACTACATCACTTCAAGCCCTGACCAATTGTCTACCCAGAGAGTTAAGGTGGCTCAGAAAGTCCAACTCTGCATTTCAGACACAGTACCCAGTGCCATGGTTAGTGTGGGTTTTCATTTTTATAGTGCTTGGTAACTCCTGTAAGTAAGAGCAGGACACAAAATGACTAGGAGCATTGCCAGTCTTTCTTTACACACCATGTTCCATGCCACCACCCCTATGATTGTGTCTTGATCATCCTTCTTTATGCCACCTCAGGGAATGGAGGCATTCTGTATAGTCTTTCATGCTTCTCTGCACTAGCTGCAGTTGGTTTAGTATGGTGCAGATAATTGTGGAAAAGGCATTCTAAATTAAAGTGAATACCAAAAATTGACCATTCCTCTGACACTACAATGTCGATGGCTCTTGGTGTCACTTATAAATGCAGAGAGATCTATATACTTTGCAGAAAATATAAACTTGCACATGGCATCACTACATGCAAAAAGCTGAAGCTGTTAATCTAGTCAACATATTGCATGCAGAGATTTATCGTCTTCCAAGCTTAAGTCACCAAGATGACTGACGCTTTGATGATGGAACCTTCTCATTAAATCTGGTGTGGAAATAAGTTATTGCATTGGTAAATATGTAAAGCACCAAAAGCAGAGAAAACTGCATTCGAGAGCTGTCTTGCAAAAACACATGGTTAAATATGAAAATGACTGCTGCAGAGATGTAGACCCATGCAAAAACAGACAAAAAAGACACTTACCTTAGTTGGACTGCGTGAATTGTGGGATCTTTCAAGCCTATCTTCCTTATCCGATGACTGATATCTTGAATATTCTTCAAGAGTTCATCATGCTTTGTGAAAAATGATTCCTGCAGCTCCCTCTGATGTAGAGCATCTCCTTGTTCCTGTATAGACTGCTGAAGTTGTTCTAGCTTTTCAGAAAACTTTGCTACAAGTTTTTCACAAGAAGTGTTTTCACCACTCTCTGGATCTTCCAGGCTGATAACTGCAGTTTCCAGATCCTCATCCAAACGTTTTGCTTTGTCTCTCATCAAAGAAATGTAATCCTTTAAGGCTTCTACTTTCAGTTTCTTTTCCTCCAGTTTATGAAGATCCTTTGCTGAAACGTTTGCTGCTTCCTCGACTGCCATTTTTGCCTCATTTAGTGATAATAAAAAACGTTCTAGTCCTTTGAGGATGGTCTCACTATTGTGCATTTTATTGCTTGTGTCTTCACACTGTTTCTTATACTGCTGTGCAATGTTAAGTGCAGCTTCAAAATCGACTGGGTCAACTTCATCTACTACCGAAATATCAGAGGTCTCTAGTTTATTACATATGTCTATCTGATCTTCTAGAGAGCTTTGTACATCCTAAAATAGAAAGCAAACAAGAGATAATAGCAACAAATAAATGGAGAGAATGTTTTTTCAACGTGTTTATAGTCCACTCTCCAAATGAAAGAAAGTGCACTGATACCTTCTGAGGTAAAAACGGCGCTACATCTAAATTATAAATAAATTGAACAACTTGCTTGCACATTTTTTCGTCATTATTAAAAGCGCTTTCCACATTGTCATTTCTGTCACATGTTTTTTGGCTCTCCACTGTGGTGTGCCCTGTTCTATTTTATGGAGTTCTTTAGTCCTGTCTAATGGCCTTCTCTGTGATTTGAACATAAGGTGATATCAACACAACACAAGTGTAGTGATATAATAAATCTCCCACTGCATATGTACTTGGCGTCAGAGTGTGGCACTAGACTGAAATGTCATCACGCATCTCTTGAGATAAGAATGTCCCCTGGATGGTACGCAGATGTGTTACACTGCCCTGATCTAGTCTGCATGCAGAGGCCTGTCCCATTGCATGAGGTGTTGAACCTGGAGGGATGCACCAAGTGTGCCCTCATTTTACTGATTATGAAACACTGTTCCTGTCATGGGTTTAGCACATGGAGTGATAGTGGCAGTGTACTGTGATTTGTGAATCCATAGTTATGGTAATATCTTTTTTGGTGTCACTGGAGTCGAGACTTAATGGCCCACTCGAGTTAAGTTCGGCCTATGTGCACTTACCCAGATCCTACAACTTACATCCCCAGTGCATGTTGTGTGTGTTTTTGTGTGTAGCCTCTGTGGTACATGTATGGTATGTATGAGTGCATCAGAGTAATGGGTTTCTGTGCGATCCATTATGGATACCCCAAACCTCGCCTTGTTCACATGTTGAGGTTAGATTGTTTTCCCAGATAGTAGAAGTATATTGCTGACATTTTTTAAGCTGGAGGGAAGACATCTCAACAGAGACATGGGAAAAGAGGAGACAAGGCTCCTTTCTAAATTCGATTAGGAACTTTGACAAGAGGAGCTACTAATTAGTCTTCCTTAGCATTGCCATTTGGCAGATGTTTGGAGAAGAATGGTGAGACTGCACTCTATGTTGTTCAAGGTGAAAGGGACACCTTAGGTGTGCTAGCCTTTTGTTCTTTCCCTGATTGATTGCTCTTCAGTGTGGCTGATAATAGCCAGGTGTAAAAAACTCACACCTCTTTGGGCTTCTGTTGTGGGAACTACAGGGTGGAATCTACCCTACCTCTAGGAGTATCATACTACACTGAGGTTGTGTCTGGAGAGCAGCCTGAAGAGGACACTTACAAGAAGAACCAACTCAAACCAGTTCTGAAAATGGATCCACATTTCTTTCCTACTTACCCACTTGTTGTTCAAGTTCCATGCTCTCAATAACCAAGGAAAGAATGCTCCCCAGATTACTTAGAGGATGTCCGTGCAACCAGAGCTCGCGTCTGCCTAACAGCCATCTTCCCAGAGGTGAGGGGATATCATCTAAGTCTACCGCTTGCTGAACAGCAGATTATGTGTTCTGAATTGCCTAGAAACGAGCCTGCCTGATGAGAGAGTGAAGGACCCTTCCATACCTGTTGGAGGAGCGGCTGTCCAGGAGGAGCGAGTGGGCGTGTGATTCCAGTGCAGTAGGCGGGCAGAAGAGAAGGACTGTATAGAGTAAGGTGTGTGACCTGATGTCAGAGTGCCAAGACCCTCCTGGGAGATTCCTGGCAGGAATTGTGAAGATTGCCGCTTATTCTTAGAAATTGGGGTGCTTGTTGACTGGGGTATGAGCCCTGGTCAAGCAGCAAACATAATCCGAGTCAGCATAAGAGGCAGGCAAACCCTAAATTAACCTGCACTCACTCACTGGTAGCTTGGCACAGAGCAGTCAGGTAAAACTTAGAGGCAATGTGTAAAGTATTTGTGCAACACTTCATATAGTAAAACAATGAAAACACCACACAAAAAGATTGCACACCAGGTTTAGAAAAATAGAATAGACTTTAAAAATAACACAAGACCAAAACCACAAAAATCCAGCTATTGGAACTGGAGATATTGATTTTCCAAGTCTTTTAAGTAAAATTGCGCCAAGAAGCAAAAAGCGCTATTGGTGATATCTGGTTATGCCGGACTGGGACAAAGTCACAATTTCAGGCCGACCGCGATGGAGTATGGGCTGGCTACAGGGACAGGGACCTAGTTAGGCCAGTTGAACACACTACCTTAAATCCTGGTTGTGAACAGGTTTTTGAAGTGCACAGAGGCCCTGCCCTTCCTGCCCTGGCTCCAGACTCACTACAGGGGGTATGCAGCCCTTTGCATGGGGACAGGTCGCAGCCTATTCAGGTGAAAGTGAAGCTGGGTCCAGCTCCTCCCTCCCATCTGCCAGGATGGCTCATCAAGCCACACCTAAGCACTAATGCGTGTGGCTGTCTATGGGGAATACACAAAGCCCAGCTGTCACCCACGCCAGACATGTGATCAGAGACAGGCAGCAAGCACCAAATGGCTAAAGTAAAAAAATTCCAACTTTCTTCATGTGCCGTTTTCAGAATTGCAATTTAAATCTGACTTCACCATAAGTTTGGATTTTGAAATGTGATTCCAGAGACACCAGTCTTGAAGGGATTATCTCATCCCAATTGGAAATAACACTTGTAAAATGTAATAAGGTAATTGCAATGTTATCCTATTGGAGAGATAGGCCTTGCAGTACTGAAAAATGACTTTTTGAGTTTTTTCATTACCAGAACATGCAAAACTTAAAAGTACATATCCTGCCTTTTAAATACATTGCACTCTGGGTTGCCCAGGGCATACATTAGAGGTGAGTTATACATATAAAATGGGAAGGTTAGGACCTGGCTAAAGGTTTCTTTTTGTCAGGTCGACATGGCAGCATAAACTGCACACGCAGGCTCTGCAATGGCAGGCCTGAGACTTGGTTAGGGGCTACTTAAGTGGATGGTACAATCAGTGCTGTAGGCCCACTAGTAGCATAGATTTATAGGCCTGGCCACACGTAGTGCACTTCACAAGGGATTTAGAAGTATCTGAAATAAGCCAATTGGGGATAAGCCAATGTTACCATGTTTTAAGGTGCGAGCACCTGCACTTTACCAGTGGTAAAGTGCTCAGAGTCCTACGGTCAGCAAAAACGAATTCAGAAAAAATGGACTCTGCAAAATGGGCCATTTCCAATACTTAGCCTAAACTTATGTACGCAAACTGAGAAGTGCAACATGTCCTGAGCTGCTGCACCCTATCTGCAAAACAGTGTAAAACCTGATCCACTGTTCCCAATCTCAGAAGTGTGACATGATCTGGGCCTGAAGCATTGAAGATTTTGATGTTTCTTAAGCCGTTGCCTCCAAATTGTGAATCTGTGGCATGACCCCAGCCGTTGCACAGTGTGAACCAGAGCTGCAGTGCAACCTAGACCACAGCATCACCCAAACAGTGGCCCTTAGAGGTCTATACAAGGCCTCCATCTCTGTCCGAGTCTGGCCATGTTAGGTTGCACCAGTCCAAACCCGAACAGCCTGAGCGGGGCTGCAACAAGCACCCACAGGACCAGCCATGAAGAGGATCCACCACCCCCCCTGCAACCATCCCTGATCACAGCCACATTGCCAGACAGGTCCACTGAGATGGCTGAGGAAGAATGCAGGCTTTTACTCAGCTTAGTAGTGAGCAGGTAAGTCCCAGAGGAGCCGGGTAGTTGCAGAAGTAATGCTTACCCCCCATTATCGACTATGAGAGACTCGTCGGTGAGACCAAAGAGAGATCTATTTAAGACTGTGCACTTACACTAAAATATGGGGTTAATCTGCACTTGAGCCTACTCACAGCAAGTATCGACCTGGGGTGGGAACCACTTAGTCCTCGGGTGGGGTTGGGGGAGAGAACTTAGTGGAAGGAGGCACTCACCGACTTTAAGTGTCAGGACACTAAATTGCATCATGTGTGTGTCTTTATGTATAGTATTAAGTTCTAGTGTGGATCAAAAGTAATTTTCTTCATGAAAGTCAAGCAGTGGCTTGGACCATCAGTTATTGAAGAGATGAGTTTGTTGAATGCTGAGACTGACTTGAACACATGCAAACTACTTCCATGAAAAGCCTGTGACAGTTCACCATCAATGCTACTGAGAGTCAAATGCTGTTGACGTACTTGGTACAATTTGCAGAGACGTCCCAAGAACATCAGAGGCAAAAAACCTCAACCCCCATGGCTGAGGCCCAATATCCCCTGCTTGGTCTGTGGTAATCCAAACAGGGTCTACGAGATTACCATTCATTTTCTCTTGGTGCAATACTTAAGATTATTTTCCGCTTTTCAGATTTTTTGGCTATTCAGAGTGGCTCTCGCTGGCTATATTTCTAGCATTAAGTGCCTAATTACATCTTTGTATTTTAATGTACATCTAGTAACACGTTATATGATGTGCTATGTATTTTTATGAAACATCTGCATTTACAATCCTTGTACAGGATCATATGGGCATCATGACATGTATAGGAGTGGCTCTCCCCCCATAACCTGCAATTAAACTCCACATGTCAGGAGATGTCAGCCCACACTTTTATTGTATATAGCAAATTACAAGAAGCACAATGTTTCAGTCAATTGTTTCGGTTGAATGCACTCTAGAGTTGTCTAGCACTTAGCATTAACACAGGCACATTATTCAGCCTTTAAGTAAGATTTAAAAGCTCTGCTCTATTCTGTGTCTTTTAGATGATCAATTGATGATATTATGGAACTTATTTTTGACAGTTTTTCATTGTTTGTGGGTTTGTATTTCTGTATGACTATTTATGCTTTATAAATCGACTAACAGGTAGACATATATATGCTTATCATATGCTATATAAAACATTTCAATTCTTCTGAATTTATTTGATTATTATCAATGTTGGCTCGTTAGGCACTGAACCAAATTAAAAGAATGATTCTGAACCTTGAATACTGCCCATTATTTCTAATGACACCCTAATATGACAGGTTTTTAATGGGTGTCTCCATCTCAGACTTTTCCCTCAGCAGACAGTTCTTTGTCGATCTGTCTCCATTAGATCAAAACCACTTTATTTTAGGCAATGTTTCCCTTTATATTCATACTGACCTGGGACACCACTAGTCTGAACTTGAGTGCCTCTGGATGTAAAAGGCACAATTTGCACAAAGAATATATGTGCCCCAGTTCCAGCTCAGACTGAAGGATTATGAACTTCACAGGCCCTCATCAGAAGAAAATTCCAAGAACTGCATAGTATCTTTCAACTAATTAATATTAAAAAGCCATGCTCCAAGTGTTGAACTGTGCTGAAATGATTTGCCCTTTATCATACACACAGATTAGCGGGGTCATCTTGGCGTGAAGTCCCAAAATCTGCCCAGGTACAAAAGAGACAATATGAACCACATGAAATAAATTGTCATGATGTTATATATGCCTGACACCATACAGTGCTCAATTTGTATGAAAATATGTGCAAGGGCTAATGGTGTTAAAAGCCAAATATCACGTTTGCCATGTCTTCATTCTACTTCATATTTCTTCCTCCACCTTGCACGTCCAGTCTATTTATCTCACTCTTCCAGGTTATTTTTCATCCCAGCTTTCTTCCTTTGGCACTGTAATCATATGTTTTCCTATCTTGATATTCTTCTCTATTTTCCCCATTTTAAGCCAATCTCCCTCTTGTTCTGAGTCAGTGGTTGGGTGGATGCCCACCGCCTGCCACCACTGGCACAAATCAAGCACTGAAAATATATAGAGCCAACATCAGGCGGGCATTGAAGCTGTTGGCAGTTGATCATCATTATGTGAAATAGACTCCCTAAGAGATGGTTACATAGAAAATCATGCTTCTAGGACTGACATAAATAAATATTAGCTATGTGAAAGCAAAGCAGGAGCTTGAAACTAAGTAAGATATAGGTTCTACAACAGTAAGAACATCAGTACAATAAATGAGTCAAAAATTGATTCAATTTCACATTAGCTATACAAAAGTTTGTGTTCAACACTTCCAAGTTTGTTAAGACACAAAGCAAAATGAAACTTTAAAGTTACTATACTCAATGCTAAAATACTGGTATGGCATGTTAATCGTGTAGCAGCAATAATCTCATTAGGTTGTGATTTACCTTGAACTCCTGCAAAATATTATCAATTTCAGTAAGGGTAAATTGTTCTACTTCTTTTTCTTCTGCTGGCTGATTTGTTTCACAAAGAAAAGAAACTTCGTGCTCAATGGGCGCAAGTATATCCAAAGCCGCCATCAAGGATTTAATTCTACAGGTGCAAAATAAACGAGACAGATATGAACTAATACAATTGATCTAAATACCACACATAAAGAGCAAGCATTCCAATGTACAGTGAACATTCCAGTAGCTTTAATTGACTCTACAATAGCACTACAGATGACAGGAATCTGCCATCTACACTCGTTATTGCCATTTGAGAACCAGGTATTTTGCATTATTTGTAAGCAAAGATTTTCAAGACAACATATCTCTGTAGCAACCTGAAATCGCAAGAGTATTGCATGCCTTGCAGATCAAGGAGAAACTGTAACTGGCAAGACCATATTTCTAAAGATGGCAAACTGTCATCCACTCCTTCTATGGATGCTGCCCACAAATCTGGAATTCACTGTCAAATGAGCTCTATCTGGTCCTCTTTCTCTCCATGATGCTTAAAGAACTGAAATCCCACATGTTCAAAAAACTCCTCATAAAATTCGAATGTCTCTGATGCTGGGGTCATTACCAACTAAGCTTTTTTGGGCCTGGGTCCCCACGTTCCATAGTATCCACCAGAAATGAAGGACCTCCACTTTACAGAAAGTCTCATGAAACTTCAGTCTGTGATCCCGCATAAATCCTACATGTGTCCCAGCCTAAGCAAATTAAAAAGGAACAATGTCCAAAATATATATCCTTCTCACTAGGCTTCCTGGTCATTCCAGCCTGTGGCGGGAACATCACCATCACCCACTTTTACTAACCTGAAGGACATCACTGACTCTGGGCTTCCGTCCTCCTGCTACCATATTTACAGAAGGTCAGACCCATCTTTTTCCTGCCAAATCTGCTGCCGGTTTTCCAACATCACTCCGTCTACCGCAGCACGCTGCTATTCATAAGATGTCCACACGCTCTGCTCCAACAACTCCCTTTCAAGGATGGACACAGTAATTGTAAAGGATGTTGTCACAGTAACTGTAAAGGTTGATGTTCATCTCCAGGATAACTACACACTACCTCATATCCAATACTTAAGCTCTAACCACTCTGTACCACAGAAACCACTGTACTAGATATTGTACATAATCTCCTGTAAAGCTTATGAATTTTTGTAGAGACGTTTTAAGGCATGAGCAAAGTGGGCAATTGCCTAGGGCTTTCACCTTCTAAGTAATTCCATGGGAAAGTGATTTTTTCTCCACTAGTTTCTATTTTTCTACTTCCACCTCTTCCTTTCTCTCCACCTTCCTCTACTTCTGACTCTGTCTCTTTCTGCCAAGTGTCCTGGTGAGGATTTTTGGGGCCATGCCCAAAATACAATGCACTTGTTTTTGCATGAACCTGTTTCTTAAAGTTTAAAATATATTTCAAAATTATTTTGCATCCTTCAGTTTTGAAATAGCACTAAAAAAGGTAATAAAACAGAAAGCTGTTCCGAACAGGGGGCACCAAATTATGTTTTGCCCAGGGCACCAAAAATCGTTAAGGTAACACTATATGTATGTTGTACTTATTTTTTTCTAAATAATTTTTTAATAAGAGTTAAACAACAAAGAAAACACATTATGACAAGCTTTACATCTTCAGGCTTGCAATGGATCACAACTACACAGTAGTCTCCCACGTGTACATTGCTTTCCCCATTACCATAGTATGACAAATGGATACAGATCTCATTAACACATTAGTAAGGATCTTACCATCTGCTCATTATTGACTTTGACAGCCTCACCTCGCTCCCTTTCTTCTAATTTACCAATACCATAGAAGTGCCGCCACCACTTCCATATCTTTAGGAGCTTCCAGGGGCAACTACTGATTTCATACGTTACATTTCAACCTCCATATAGATGTCAAGTCCCCTTCACCATTCACCTACAGTGGGCATAGTTTGTGCTGTCAACTTACACTCCAGATCTGTGTTAGCGCCTATGAGGGCCAGCATACAGAATATTAGCTTGGGTCTGGGAAGGTCAACATCGTTCGGTAGCTCCAGGATTATGAACTGAAGCAGCATTAGTATATTGCACATCATGATTCGTCACTGCTCTATCAATATTAACTGCCAATATTCCTGTACTTTTTTGCAACCCCGGACTGCATGTACAAATGTGACTTCCTCTACCTCATGTTTCAAACAAGTGGGTGACAGGTCTCTCCCCATTTTATGCAATCTACTCTTATAATAATGAACTGTGAAAATATTTTAACTGAATCAGGCAAAAAGGAGACCGGATCGCCACCTCCCGTGGGTGCATCAATGTCACCTCCCAGTCCAGATCTTCCATTATTCCTATGTCTGTCTCCCATTTGTCCCTCCAACTTCGTAGCCTATCCGGCATATTCTTCATGAGAGTTTTGTAAGTCACAGGCATTGTCCCCATCCTGAGCTCTCCCATAAGTATTCTCCCCTCTAGTGGAGCAGACTCTGGAATTTCCCCCAATTCCAGAGTTTGAACCATGAATGCATGTCTCAGTTGTATGTATGTGTACAGTTGTTCTGGTATGAGCCGAATTTTGTTTGTAAGCTATTAACTGATCTCATTGTATGACTCTCCATTAGATCTCCCAACCTGGTGATCCCTATTGCATTCCAAAGATAGAATCCTTTCAAATTGGCCACTTCTTTTAACATATTTCCTTCCCATAAGACAATTTTCTTGTTATTCTGCCCTTCCATCCCAAACAACGTGGACCTGATTCATGTAGGTGCTTACGTTTAGAAAAGTTATGGCTGTAGAGCCTCCGTACTCATGGTATAGTCTCCACACTCGGGGGAGAATCTCCACACTGTACACTCTCGGCAGAGCGCCATGAGGAGATTCCACCACAAGTGCGGAGATCCTGCCACGAGTACGGAAACTCCGCCATGAGTGCAGTCGTAACTTTACTACACGTAAGTACCTTAATGAATCAGGCTCTGTGTTGGTCCTTCCCATTTTCACCATGTATATAGTGTAGTAGGGAGGGGTTCTTAATTTGTTATCTCTCTATATCATATAGATGCTTTTCTCATGGTGCATATATCCAATAATGTCTCAGGAGATCTGTGTCCCACAGTAGTCTGTCCTAATGTTTAGAAGGGCACACATCTGCATTTTTAAGCTACCCCGGAGTACATCCATTCAAGAGGATCTCTATTCATACCCTGAAAGGTCTCTTTAGGTATAGAGAAGAAAGTGTTTTATTTATATATTATATACAGTAGTTAGGCAGCATTATCATTTTAAAGAGTGCAGCTCGTCTGAGCAGCAATAATGGAAATAACTGCCATCTAGCGACGTCTAGTCGAAATTTTCTCACAACTGGTGGCAGTTTTTTTTCTTCCAAAAACAGGTCCTCTCCACGTGTCAAATAAATCCCAAGGCGCTAAAATCCCACACCTTGCACTCTTATATTTGGAGAAAGCTCCCCCTCAAATATTCAATATTTATACTTGTATATTATGGACTTGTTCCAATTTATCTTTCATCCTGAGTATCTACTTTATTCTCCAAATACATTGAAAATAAATGGGGTAGTTTCCCAGGGAGCATAACAAGATTGTCCTCAGCATAGATGGAAATAGAGGGAAATCTACTACTTCTGTAAATCAATGGTCAAACCAAACCCCCTAATGCACCCACCCCACCACACCCAAAATGCTAATGGCTCAACACAAAGTACCTTGGAGGGAAACTTAAAGAGGTCATCACATTAACTCGAAACACTGTCTTTGGATCTTGATACAAGAAAACCACCCAGTCACACTCATCCAAATCCAAACCTTCGCAGCATCTAAAGCAGAAAATGGCAATGCACCACATTGAATGCCTTCTCTGCATCCAATGATATTATCCCTTGATGTTTAGTTGTTTGCTGGATATCTTCCATTCAGTTGTTTTCCTATTGAAAATTGTGTGTCGTAGAGTGCCAAGGCTGTGTGTTGTATTCATATGCAGAAACCCAGCAGCAAGGCAGCAAAGCACTGTACAGAGTCAAAGGCAAAGACACCATCCACATGTGACAGGAGTGGCCCCCTATTGCATCATCATATTGTATTCTTTAAAGATGTGAGTCTTCAGTTCTTTTCTTAAAAGGATCCAGATTCTGTCAGCCCTGATGGAAACAGGGATCTTGTTCCATATGCTAGGTGCACAGATGAAGAAGGCCTGTGCTGGCTACAGGTGTGCCACGAGCAAACAGAAATGGAGGAATATGTCAGCCAAGTAGGCAGGGGTGTCGGCTGTGAATGCTCTGTGGATGATGTAGCTGGTTTTGAATATGGAGTTTCATCAGTGTTGGGAAAACGGGGATAGCATTCTTTAGGCCCTCAATGAGGCATGCAGCAGGTGCAATGCTCTTAACAGGGGCTAGTAGGGAATCTGAAAGGTCATGGAGTAGGGCATTTCTACTATTCAGATGCAAGAGTGTAAGCATTTGAATAGAATTTCTGAAGTCACGTTTTGGGAGAAAAGGTTTCACTATCTTAAGTAAAGAGTGCAGGTAACAGGCATCTAGGTTTTGTTGTTTGTGCATTCCTTGATGGTAAGATCGGTATCGAGGGTTAATCAGATTGTCTAGGCATTGGGTGAACACTAGGATGCAAATCCACAGATGTTCATGTCTTTAAGACAGATTTTGCTTCAAGTTGCTCTTGGCAAATAGCAAGAATTCTGCATTGATGGGGTGAAGCTTCAGGTAGGAACTGGTCCTCAGGTTTGGATGAGGTGAAGGGCTGCGGCGGCTCCTCCGTTATGGCAGAGGAGCATCGCCCAGCCTGCTGCCAGCGCAGCAGGCACTCAAATTCATAAAATGGTAATAAATACCATTTTATTATGTGTGGCAGGCTCGCACTGCTTCAGTGCGAGGGCAGGTGGCAGGGTTGATTAGAGCAATTGCACTTATGTCAGCCCCCTGCCAGTGCACATTAAAGATTGGCCTGCTGCCTACAGCTGACCAATCTGTTGTGCGCACTTCAAAGCCTGCAATCCCAGGGCTGAAAAACAGCAGAGAGATTGCAGCGGCAGGCCCCCAGCCTCAAAATGAGTGCTGGGTTAGCCTGCTCCAACCAATCCTGGAGCTGTGCTGCAGCTCTAGTATTGGTTGGATTTGCATAGCAAAGAGAGGAAGTCCCTCTCTTTCTGCCCGAGTCTGAGGAGAGCGCCGGAACGAGAGACTGTGACCGGAGCCTGTGGCCAACAACATACATATGGTGAGTTTTTGGGCATTATGCCCCACCATATTTTTATGTTTCTGGCCGCTATTGGTGAAGGGAGTGTTTTAGGCGTTGAATGTCTAGAGCAGAGTAGATTTTCACATATAGTTGTGCCACAGCAGCGTGCTGGTAAATGTGTATATTATCTGTGGGTAGAGGCCCAAAGGGCTCCATGTAAATCTTGAAAATGACAGGGTACAAGATGGAACCCTTGGTAACTCTGCAAGTGATCAGGCTATTCTGGTACCTGGGGTGCCATATGAATAAACTAGTGTCATTTGTATAAATCGGAGTACAACTAAAGGAAATTTTTTTAGTGAATCCCTCTCAGTAGTACAGGGTGGAGTAGTCAACAGTCTTGAGGGAAGCTGAGAGGGCTAATAATATAAGGAGTCAGGGTTCATCCTTATCTATGGTCCGGAGGGCATTGTCTGACTTGATGAAAGCTTGAAGTAGTGCATCAACTGAGTTTTCAATAATCTTGAAGATTAAAAATATATGAATAATGGGCCGGTTGTTGGTGTGGTCATTAGCGACGATTGTGAGTTGCTAAAGAGTGAGATGTTCTGGCCTGTCATGAGAGATTTAGGAACATGCCTTGAGTGAGAGAGGGATGGACAAAAATAAGTAGGGGTGGGACAGCTTTGCCAGAGAGGGATTTAATAAAGAATGAGAGTAAGGCATTATTGTCATAAGTGGTTGCTCTGAGGGAGTTAAGAATGTCAGCAAGGACTTTGGGAGTCAGAGGTTTGAAGGATGATCGTTGTGAGGTGCAGCACAGAGCAGAGGGCATCAGAGAAGAATCATGTATGGTGTTGTCGAAGAGTTGAATGAGTAAGTGGTTGATGGTTTTGCACTTGCCCATGAGATGTGGGATTGGAGGCTAAGGCAGGGGGTTGGTGCAGTAGTTGATCATTTTGCAGATATTTTGCTGCTTCTATTGGCATCTTCACTTCTAGTGTTGGTATGGTAATTGGCTGTTGCTGATGTGATGAGTTGGGAGGACTTCAATAGTTTAAGCCCTCACAAGTTCTCTTTCGATTTCTGTTGAATTTTCTTTCCTGTCTGCAGACAGAGCATTTGTTGTTAATGAGGTCTTTGAAGTACCAGAGCTCTGAAGAGTTTGGTTGCATTTTTGTGCTTTAGTTGAAGTGTGAAGGTTTACATTTTTTCCCCAAAATGCGCTGAAGACACTTCAAAGGGTGTTGACTTCAGAGGTGGAGGTGGAAGGGCAAAAGATGACTTTGAACTTTAGATTGTCTATGGATACGTCTGTGAAAGATCTGAAGGTTTATTGATTTCTTTTAGGTTAACTTGGATGTGTTGGTTGTGTTGATTGGACACTAAGCAGGGTGATGGATATAGCAAAGTGCTTGCTCCAATCTAGGGTTACGGGATTCTTGCACTGAATGGTCACTGATGTTGCGACGGCAAGGTCCAGGATGTGCCCTTTGGATAATATTGATTCAGTGATATGCTGCACCACGTTGAGTGTGTCAATCAGGTTGAGAAGAGCTTCTCTTGTTTTTTCATATTTTATTTTTGGGGGAAGGTTAAAGTTGTAGAGGATAATGGTATTTCCATATTGGATGGATGAGGTGGTGAGGAGTTCCGAGAATTTGTCTATGAGCTACAGACAAGGTGAAAGGTGGCAGACTGTGAAGCAGTGAGTTGGAAGTGGCGTATGAGGAGTTCTATGGAGTTGAGTACTGCTTGTTTGACTTTTGTGCAGGGTCAGGTGGACTTGGGTATGACAGAGAGGCTCTTTCCTTCTCATCAGTGTGGCCCGCATGCTGGATGCTATAGCAAGTAGAAAGAAGGAAGTCTAGGATATGCAAGGATGCAGTGGTGAGATATGCTTGTTTGATGAAGAGAGTGCATAAGGGTTGAATGATATTTGCACTGCTGAGAGCCAGGAGCCCTGCAGCGCATATACTTATGAGCATTAAATGAACTTGTATTCGGTAGTTCAAGGTGATGGATAGTGCAACGTACATAAGGTTGGGTCTATATGCTGTGAGGGTGCCAAGTGAATGTTTATGTTCTTTTTGAGGCATATTATTATTTTTTACCCTGTAGCAAAAGGGTTTTGGCCCATGGCTCTGTGCTGGGAAAGCCTGGCTGCAAGGATGCCTTACAGTTGACAAAAGTAGAGAGAAGACAGGAAGTAATGGCATTTTCTGACTAAGCTGATGCTGTGGTGATGGACATTGGGGAATGAATACTACTTATGTGGCTTATTTTATTAAAGATGGTTTGGTGGGAAACCAGTGATGTCACTTACTGTAGAGATGGATGGTGGAAAATGGAGTTCACTTGTGTGGCGTCTTCTCTTACAGATGGTTTTAGTGAGAAATCACTATCAGGATATCAGGATACTGTCCTTCGATTATATGAGAACATTAACTCAGCATTCCTTTAATTATTTTTGTATTCCATGTGGACTGGACAATCAAAATGCAGACATGGAGATGTACAAAAAAGACAGATATAATGGACCCTATGGTAACAGGAAAGAAGGTGACATTCAACTTACATTTAGAGATACATTTTACCCTGCTTGGACAGCACGTTTAGCTAAACTCCAAATGCACTTTTTGATGTGTAATTGTTTGGAAGGAGTTGGTATCTTCGAAGTGGCAGATCAGATACTCTAGACAATCTGTGACTATTTGTACCAGCTAGCCAGGCATAGCCCAGAGAAGCCATGGAGGACACCAAGTTTGTTTTTAATCTAAACTGCTACCCTTAAAATTGGAACAAGTTGAACTAAGTCAGTAAAAACAGACAAGACCCCTCTGTAAGCCCCCTCTACTGCAGGGATCCATACACTGGAAGGTCAGGTCATTGGCAGGGTCCAGTTGATTCAGTCACTGCAGCTCCAGACTTACTGCCAGATCAACTCCATGATCTAGGTTAGAGTTGGATTAGGTGTGGATAGTTAGACGTTTACACCAAATGATAGGTGCATCAGTAGCTTAGGAGCTTCTGAGCTCAGAACTTAATTTATTGCTCCAGCTTTCCAAATCTCTATGCTAGATACTATAAATACTGTGTGCCATGATTTCAAGTGCTATCTCATGCTTGACACTAGATAATGTAAGAGCTATATATCAGCTATAACTAGCTCATAATTTCTATTTTGTGTACTTCATCTCATCATGTGTATATGTTGAGCAAGTGTTTTGACAAAGAGTGGTCACCGGAGAACACTCCTACAGATTGAAACACATGCAGCTAAGGGTCTCAAACATGCCACTGCAGCAACACCACCACTGGTACAATCTATTAAAACCGTCAGTCACAGACTGTTAAAAAATTCCCCAAAAATTCTAAATATTTTAGCGATCATTATTGTATGAATATAATTGGTGGAACAGCTAGTGGAAATATCATAAAACCAGTTGCACTTGATCACAGAGATAAACCAAAGGTCCCTGATGTTTCCTTTGGCTTGCAGTTTAGTGACCTAAATTAATTAATTAATTGAGCCTGGGGGCCAAACAAGCAATGAAAATAATTTATAAAAAATAGGAAACAAAGTAATGTCAAGACATGTAAATGTGATTGGTTAAATGAATGTGTTTGCTAAGTGCAAATCCCATCAATATAAACCAATAACAGCTCAAAGGAAATCCAATGAAATCAACCAGCTAATCACATAAGGAAATAGGGTCATATGAGAAAGGTTTTCATAAGCAGACCATGGGAATTAGGGAGAAGTTGAATAAAAGTTTAGTAAAATGACTATGTATGAAAATGTTGAAAATATGTTTATGTGGTAATGATCCGTGTTTTACAAAAATGTGAAATAACCACTTTCTGGATGTGGAAAACCCAGAAATACTTCTGAAACTGGAAAGCCCAAAGGACATTAAAACAGCTGATTGCCTCGACCAATGAATGACTTGGAGCCACCTCAAATTGAATGCCTCCAAATCTGAAATGCACACCTGTGGCAACTAAAAAACCGACAACCCTCTCTGCGCCTTGCTTGACGATATAGGGCCACTTCTAGAAATATCTAGGGTCAGACTCACAAAGGAAAGCTTACTCTTTTGTGTAAGTTTGCTACTTTTAGGTATTCATGAAGGTAGACCAAAAGTCTAAGTTTACGACTTTCGGTATTCACAAAAGGCATTTACGAGCAGTATCTTTACGTATGTACTCTGGGCGGAAACTCTGCCCCAAGTGTGGAGATTCCACTCTGGTTGCGGAGAGCACACTCCGGGTGAGGAGTGTATTTTCCGCACATGGAGCGGAATCTCCACACTCGGGCTGATATTGCGCCTGAGTGTGGACGTAAAGGTACTACTTGTAAATACCTTTTGTGAATACCAATAGTCGTAAACTTAGGGCCTGATTCACAAAGGTAAACTTAGATGATAGGTTTAAACTTAGACCAAACGGCTAAGTTTAAGACTTTGGGAATTCACAAAGGGCAATTACGAGTACTATCTTGATGTTTGTATATAAATACATTTACAATTACAATTAAAAGTGCGGCCCACCACTCTATTATGCACAAACCATACAGTCTTCATTCATAGTCGTTAAGATGTGCAGGCAATATGCCTAGCCTCATCCGTACACTCACCATTTGGTCTATGAAAAGACCCAAAAAAGATGTAATGACATAACTAAGCTGTTAAATTTAGTGTTGGTGATACTGTCATTATGAAGCTTTCTATATTAGATAAGTGGTAGCTCTGAGTGGAGGATGTAGTGAGAATGTGAATTTTGCAGTGAGAGTAGATTTTGATGACAGGAGTAAGTATGATGGGGTCTGTGAGTTTTGGTAAGGATTAGTATCGTGTTGGGAATCACTCTTGATGATGAAGTTGTGTTGGGAATCACTCCTGATGATGAAGTTGAATAAATTAACATTCTTGAAAAAATATTTTTCCTCCTTTTAAATTGCCAGTATCTCCATATGTTGATGTAGCGTATATCCCATGATTTCTTGGGCGACATGCTGAGGGTTTCTTTATCAGCAAGCTCCGTATCTGTGGATCACCCTGAACAATGACCCATTTGACACCAGAAGCATTTGCTCTTTGTTTACCACCTAGAGACCTTCATTTTCAGTAGGCAATGTTCCTCTCAGTGGGCTGCCAGGGCTTCCTCCCCGTAACAGTGTTTTGTTCAGTGCATGGCTTATATGTAGGTTCTTACCTCTATGGTAATGCTGCATAGTTCTCCATCAGTGCTGGATCTTGTGACTGAGGCTAGTTACGTTTCTTGATGCTAAATGACCCTAACTATGCCAGTCGGGATTGTCCTGTTGACAAACACCCCTTGTCTTCAAGTTCTCTTAGTACACATGAGCACCCACCAGAAGTGCTGCAGAAAGGAATCCTGACTCTTGCAAGACTTGGGTATAGAAACGGACACATTTATAGTGAAATTGAACCACAACAATAATACCTGGAAAGTGACATATTAGGGAGCTAGATAGGTAATATTTCTATAGAAGGTGACAAATATTTGCATTTAGAGACTCCAAGGGCCTATTGTTTCACTTTTTTCTGGTGAAGATGGTGAGGGCTCATCTATTTCCCACGTGTAGTTTTCGATTCTTTGATTAGGGCAAATGCATTAATATAAGTCTGTGCATTGCTGTGGGACCAGACTTCCATTGAGGACTGTACAACTCAAAGGAACACATTGGAATACAATAGTTTGGGTTTGGCCTACAGTGAAAGCCTGTTCTCTAAACCTATAGGACGGTCCAATGGCAAAGTGAAGCCAATGGCAGTAAAGGAATTGGATTACTCTAGAGCTTCAGCCATCCTTCATTCACAAGCATGATCTAACTCTAATTTGCATAACCATCTGAAGCATAGAACCCAATATGTTCTTAGATGTTAAAAGTTTTTATAGATTTATATTTCCTATACTCATGAACCATACATTCAGGTAATCCTTTATTCTCTCCTACATAATCAATAAAGCCCTTTACAAAAGACACCTAATCTACCAGGCCCAGAAGGTAAAAAGGACATTCCAAATCAATAACAGTATGATGACAAAATACTACCACAGAAACCAAAGCACATAGGAGAAATCAAGACTAATGTAAGTTGTGACACTATATTTATCTGCATACAATTTCATTGAAAGACAATCCAGAAAAACTGAATATTCACCAATGGTACAAACATCAAATCTGTACTGCCTAACCCTGGTGGCTGTTCCACCTGTGCAGTTACTGTTTGTAACTGGTCAATTCGAATATCCACCAGAGAACACCATTAATGATTGCCTGCCCTTTCCTGCCGCAGTGCAACCCCTGGTATGTAATGCTAATATAAGCTTTCAATCTACCCAAGATACTTAAAGAACGATTATAATAACCGATATTGAATAATTATTTCGGCAAACACTGTCACTTTGTGCAATAATGATGTATGGAGGATGACATTGATTGCCCACATCCACAAGTACTTTAACGCTGTTACTAATGATTGACCTGTGCGATGTGGACTGTATGTCGGTGTGTATTATCAGCTATCAGTTTTTCGCCCTCATCTGGTGTGTGGTTTGTTAGCTGTTAATATTATGTCCCAAGAAGCATGTATATTTCTTGTATCTGAGACTGTTGTAATTATTAAGGAGTTAAGTTATTTTTTTCTTATATTGAGGATGCTTTAAAAACTAATATGTGACAGTTGATTATAACGCACAATGTTCACCTGAAGAGCCTACTGACACTCATAAATATAATAAATATGGTGAATGTACTAGGGCTAAATTCCTGCCCTATTTTTCTTTCTGGGCTTCTCAAATAGAGAACAGGGCAGTGTTTAGCTTAGTTCTAAATGTCAGCTAAATGTCAGAGGATTAGTGAAACTAGTGGTCCATTTGATTCCATCAAGACCAGCACTGAAGAAGCCTTACTTCTCTGCCTCACCTTTCTAAACTTTGGTGCTGTCATCAGATGAATGTAAACTAACTGTAGTGTGGTGGATAACTAGCAAGGCCTCAATACCTTTGCTTTGAGCAGATCTACAAAGTTCTGTTTACTATAAGATGGGTTTTCCTTGCATATCTATGTAAAGTACAGAGCCCAAGTATATTATTGGTATGGCAAAACATTAACAAGTTACAACAATGATAATCACCTTTAAAATTAAGTGATCAGGCAGGACAAGATGGCGGCTGGTCAGCCAGCCGAGTGAGCTGCTAATGTCTCCCAGTTGACTGTTCACGGAAAAATCACCAGCGAAACGACTTGGAATGATTTGGCGTTTGGTTTTGTTTTCACAAGCCGAGCTACAGTTCTTGATTAGAGCTCTTAGTCCGTCTCAAGCTTTGCAATCAAAGAGCTCGGCGGTGTGGTCAGCGCTAACTGGTATGGCGCCGAAAGCTCTCTCTAAGAACGATAAGACTCGACAACCCACAGGAGGCACCAATAGCCCGGCGAAGGCTTCTAAAAAACTGCTGGTAAACGGCGTATCGAAGGAGGGGACACCCAAGCCTGTTCGAATTAAACAAGGTGTCCATCCGCTCTTTAAATCAAAGAGCGCGAAGAACGACAAAAAATTGGTAACCACGCAGGAAGGTAGTCCTTTACCTGACTCAGCAGCAGGGAATGTAATCTCTATGCCAGCTGCCGATCCTGGAACAGTTTTACCTTTTGATGAAGAAGGTGGGAGCTGCGGTCCAGGTCAGTGCGCTAGCGAGTGCAGCAGAGGCATTGTGGGTCCTGTAGTCCTACCGGCAAACCTCGGGACTGCACGCGAGAAAATTAGCTGCAATAATGTAAGTGGTACAAGCACTTTGGATGGAGGTGTCTCTTCTGTGGGGGCTCTAGCAGATGCGGGATTGGAACATTCTAAGGAGTTGGAAATGGGGGATAAATTTTACTCGATGTCTGATCCTTCTACGTCGTCAGAAGATGGCCGTTTGAGCAAAGAAGGGCGTGAAGAGGATAGCGATAGTATTTGCTCCCTTGATGAAGAAAGCCAACTAGAAGAAAAGATACCGCACGGGCTAGATACAATCCGGAAAGCTAAGGTACATGGGATCCTGGGAGAGCCGTCTGTTAATAACATTCAGGAGTCACTGGCCTGGGACTATTCGTTCTCTAGTAACATTACTGATGCAATAATTGAAGAAAGGGGCGATAATCTGAGTCTTGGTGGGGAGCAGGAGGCCCCTAAGGAAGTCACTCTTCATTCTATCTACCAGCTCATTATGGCACATAGAGCAGAGACCAGGGCAGAAAGCTCATGGGCCCAAAGTTCCTGCCGCAAACTACAAAACTCAATTAAAAGAGTCGCCAAAACTTGTGCAGATATAGCAGCTAGAACATGCGAAGTCGAAGAGCGGATTTCAAAACTTGAGGATGAACTGAGCGCACAGAGAGGGGTTACAGAGAGTCTGAAAAATCAGAAGGAGGATGTTTCCTGGAAGCTCTCTGACTTAGAAAATCGAATGAGAAGGAACAACCTTCGCATTCTTGGTATACCGGAGGGGCTAGAAACCTCAGACGTTCGTCAGTTTGTTGTAGAGTTATTTTCGGAAGCATTTCCAGATTTAAAGAACTGGGATTGGAAGATTGAAATACAAAGAGCTCATCGGTTCCCCTTTAAGATGCGACAACAACCAAAGCAAGATAATGTGCTACCCCGTGCCATCCTGATCTCCTTTAATAATTTCTTGGCTCGAGAAGCTGTTTTTGATGCAGCTAGACCAAACCGGAAGAGAAAAGGAAAGGGACAAGAATTCTTTGTTAGGCCAGACTTCTGCCAGGCTACAGTTGAGTGAAGGTGGCAGCTTCGCTCACTGATGCCGCTGTTTCAGGCGAAGGGTGCACAAGTATTCCTGCTCAATCCTGCAAAGCTAAAAGTATTGCATCAGGGACAATTATCTTTTTTTATATCGGAGATACAGGCCAAAGAATTTCTAAATACAATATAAGAGGCTTGGGTGGCCCGGGCTATATATTTACCTGTCTTCTACCCTAATAATTATATGGCTTGATGTTACTTATTTTTTCTTTTTTGATAATCTAGTTAGCCTCATGATCATTATGTATGAGCTGGTGTTTATCGGGTATTTTTGGGGATATTCACAGGGGATCCCCCGGCTCCACATCACTAGGGACCTCTGGTCCTTTTGCCGTGCTTAAAGGAAGGGGGAGGGAGTAGGGGTGGGGGACGGGGGTGTTTACGCTGGGTTCAGTATATTCTCCAGTGGTAGATGATCCATTAGTTTTGAGATATTTATAGACTGAGCTCCCATCCTGGCCAGCGCCTTATGTACTATGCGGGGATTTAAATGTTAACAGGGTTAAAAATTCTGGCAGTATTGTAACTGCGGATCGTAAACCACAATTGCGTAAGGCACTGAATGACTTGATATTGGATTTGGGGCTTATTGACGTTTGGCCTAAACTAAGGGGTTTGGATCCAGGATTCACCTATTATTCAGCCCCCCACCAAAAATGTGCCAGGCTAGATTACTTCTTAGTTTCACCATTGCTATTAAAGGAAGCAAAAATCGAATTATACCCCAGGGTTCTATCAGATCATAACCCATTGGTCTTTGAATTCCCTTTGGATGGTATGGTAAATATACATAAAAAATGGACATTTGAAAGGGCTATCCTTCTAGATCAAGACTATAGAAATTATACGAGAAGTAGGATAGATGAATTTTTTAGTATCAGTAAGGGCACTGCATCTCCAGGAGTGGTCTGGGACATGTTTAAAACCTGGATACGAGGGGAGACTCTTAGCTTTGGAGCGCGCAGAAGGAGGAAATATACTCAACAAGTCAAGAGCTATTATCAGAAGCTTTCCCAGCTGGAAACTGAATTAACAGCAAACATGAGAGATAAAATGGAACTAACTGCAATCCTGGACTCAATTTTAGTGACTAAATCAGCCCTAAATGATCTGTATCTAAATAGGCTTGCAGGCACATATTTAGTCAAGAAGCAAGAATGTTATGAATATAGCGAAACTGTTGGGCGATTACTTGCAGTCAGGACTAGGCAACAAATATCTGCTCGACATATAAGTCAAATAAAAAACATGAATGGCGTTATAATAGCTGATGAGAGTGAGATTAGAGATTCTTTTAAAGATTATTTTAGGGCCCTATATACAGCAGATACATTACCTGGTGAAGGATATGACTCTCTTTTTTTGCCTGAAGTAAAATTGGCAAAGGAGGAGGCGTGTCATCTTGAATCAGAAATCTCAGATGAGGAACTCCAGAAAGCGCTATACGGTCTACCATCGGCCAAAGCCACCGGCACGGATGCCATACCATTAGAATTCTATAAAACCTTCTAGGTGCGGAGCTTCTTGCTCTCTTTAATATCGTTAAGGGGGGAGATGTTCCACCGACGCCTTGGGGCTCGGCAAATATTGTAATATTTTTAAAAAAAGAGAAAGACCCGTTAAATATGGGCTTGTATATACCAATAATGCTTCTAAACAGTGATGCTAAATTATATTCTAAGATTTTTGCCTCTCGTCTTAATAGAGTTATGCAGCAATTGGTTTCCCGGTGGCAGCATGGATTCATACAGGGAAGGGGGATAGAGGATCATATAAGGAGACTTATTACACTAAAACTTCCTTTAGCAGTGGCCTTCCTAGACTCAGAAAAGGCGTTCGACCGTGTTTCTTGGAACTATTTGTAGAAATGTCTTGAAGCTAATAATCTAGGAGAAGGCTTTATCAGGGCAATCCAGGCTCTTTATTATAAACCTTTAGCTCAGGTCCAGATTATGGGAGGCCTTTCTGAACCTTTCCCTATAGAAAGAGGGACAAGACAAGGATGTCCATCCTCGCCTTTGCTATAAGCATGATATATGGATCCGTTTCTTAGGCTTCTGGAGGCTTCAGAGAACATATCTCCCTTTAGCCTGAATGATAGTGATACGAAAATACTGGCATATGCCGATGATGTGGCCGTTGTCACGTCGGAATTATCTAGTACATTGGTCGAAGTCGAAATGCTGGAAGAGAAATTTGGCAAAGTTTCTGGTTATAGGCTTAAAAGGGAGAAAACTCAGATTGTAGCCAATAAATTCATGATCTCTACAGACGGCAGAATAGTGGAGGAGGCGGTGTACCTGGGTATCCGAGTTAGGGCCCAAACTAAGGAAGTAGTAGAGGCGAATCTTACCCCTATAATGTCTAAAATTAAGAAGGACGAGGGTCGATGGGACAACTTGAAGCTATCTATCACAGGGAGATGTAATCTGATTAAAATGGTTGTTCTGCCGAAACTATTATATATCTTTCGTACAATACCTTTGGAAATACATAATATATGGTTTCGGCAGATCGAGCGCGAGATAGCGAGATTTATCTGGTCCTATAAAAAAAAGCGTCGTGCAAATTGTTTCCTAACCCTTCCAGCTGAAAGAGGTGGACTAGGACTACCAAATATTAGATTATATTACTTAGTGGCGTCATTTAAATATTGCTGGCCTATGTTTCGAACAGATGATAACATGACCGCGACTTCAAATGATGTACCTCCTATATTTGAGATTTTAATGGGCTCGGGAGCTAGTGGCTGTCTGTTAAAAATATATGAGCCTAGCTATTTTAAAAAGACCCGATTTAAGATTTTGATAACTGCATATCAAAACTGGACCCGGATTAGAAAAAAACTTGGTATGGGCAGGTTTAGCAGATACACACCATATTTGGATAATAGCCAGATCTCTGTAACATTGCTGGATGGATATTTTGGGAGGTGGATAAGGGCGGGTGTGCGTAGTATAGCAGACCTGTTGGATGGAGACCAGCTAGCTACATTTGAAATAATAAAAAATAGGTTTAATCTTAGTAGTAGAGACTTTTTTAAGTTCCTACAAATAAGGGACTTTATTATTAAGAAAACTGGTGGTATAACTGGGTATTCTGTGATTCCCCTGCTGGAGGCTATTACTGGTAGGGACCCCCCTACAATCTCAAAGCTTTATAGGATATTTCTTGAAGGGGTACCAGATGATATTGAAAAACATTCTATAAAATGGCAGGAATGGTTTGAGGTTACAGATTTATGTTTGGAAAGAGCTATTGTATTGGCTAACACTGTATTATTTACAGCAAATCTCTGGGCACAATGCTTTAAAACATTCTTTGATCTTTATATTACTCCTGCTAAAATTATTAAATGTGGGGGCATGGAGGGTATTCATTGTTTTAGATGTAAAACTTTGGGTGTAGATCTGGTACACATTTTTTCTACATGTCCGGAGCTGGAGAAATTAAGGCTGGAGGATACTACGCTTCTGCAACATGTTTTGAATAGAAGGGTACTGCTAACTCCCCAATTTATGTTACACGGAGTATCAATACCAGAAGATAAATGTAAGGAGTTTCTGTTTATTGCGATGGCTATGCTTAGATTATGTATTGCCTCCTCGTGGCTTGATCCTTTACCGCCCACATTTGGGCAATGGAAAATGCGTCTGTTACAAATATTCAACTTAGAGAATGCCCTCTATGCCCAAAAGGGGAAAAGAGGAAAAATCAAGGGACTTAAGATTTCAAGACCACTTAATGAGTGGGTGAATGATTTAAAGTAACAAAAGTTCAATACTGGAGTGGTCTTCATCCTGGCTCTGTCTTTTTTTTTTTTTCCTTTTTCCTCCCCTTTATTTTTTTATTTTAGATATATGGACAGTAAAAGCTTGGTCTCTTGTTTTATTAGTTGAATAAGGTGGAATTGTCAATACTGTATCCCTCCATTCTGTGTGTACTTGCTTATCAAATTAGTTTGTAATTCGAAATTATTTAATAAAAATTATTTAAAAAAATAAAATAAAAAATTAAATGATCAAGAAAGTAATTAGATGGGAACCTGTTACAACTTACTTCAAGTCATCCAAGAACATTCTTAGAGAGATAAAAGTACCTGGCGTTTATAAGTATCTGAACTTCACTCCATTCTCTTTTCATTCTATTTCTTTCTTCAGATATTAAAATCTTTCCAGTGTCTTCCACAAGGTTTTCTATCGCATTGGATCTAGATTCAAAATGCTTCCAACTGGAATCTGCGTCACTCTGAAAGTCCTAATAAATTTGAAACAAGCAAAAATATGTTTTAACAACACTCTTCAGAAATTATGGACCTATTCTTAAAGGCACTTTGAAATACGTATAGTATTCCTGTTGGAGTCTTTTACATCCTGTCACATGTCTTGTGTTCCCTCTTTGCACTTTTACTATTGGGGAGATGGATGTTTTAGGGACGATTCACAAAGGCATGCAGGAGTACGTAAAGCAGTACTACTGTAGTACTACTTCTTGTATCCATAAACGTTGCTGTTAATCAGCGAGATAATTTTAGACCTGCATGGGAATGTATTGACCTTAATTTATGATGGACATTTAATATACTCCCACATATAAACGACAGGATTAGTGAGTTAGTTTGCATTAACGTTCTCAGTAGTGACTTTGTAAATACAAGACATGCGGTGTGTGATTGTTTCTTTACCTGCAGTTCTTGAAGTTTGTCTTGAAGGTAGGACACTGTCTGTGTTTCATCTGTAAAATCGGAGTTCAGTGTTTCTCTGATGTTCTTCAAATGAAGCTCGAAGTTATGCTTTTGTGAATCACATCTAGGCCAGCAAAGAACATTTTTCTGTTAATGAATTTGACATTATAAAAGGAAACAAAAAATCTTGTTTTACAATACTTTGATCTATTATGAATGTTTTCTTTTTCAAAATGATCTTTATTTTTTCTCTGAAGTCTTTTTTAACCCTTCTATAAAACAATCATATTTTTGTATGCATGTAGAAGACAAGAGAAAATCTCATGTACTGTTAAATTATTATGGGGGGGGTACAAAAAGACAGCTATGACCACCAAATGAAGTTAGAAGGAGAGAACAAATCTGGCACAAGGGGAATAGTTCTATAAGGATTTTGTGCACCTAGCTTGTATTTATATGCCCAAAGGTACCACCTTATAATTATAAAATGATAATCAGGATTGATGAATTTTTACTCAAGGAAAGGGCATCTTTCCATGTGGAAATTGTACTTTATGTAGTTATTTCTGCATTTGAATATTAAGGATTAGGATGTGGTTGTGGGCGTTACAGGTAGATCTATTTGCAAAAGTAAGTGAACAACCACACACTCACATGTTCAGTACAATTTGGGTGCTGTTTCCACCCAGAAAACACTTTCAAGTGTACTTCTGTCTTTGCCAGCTGTTCCACATTTCAACTGAGCGAGTGCAGGGGTAAAAGCCTCAGATTTCATGGGATTGTAGTAGTAAGGATTTCTCCATGGGAGACAAATGTATCCCTATTACCTACCGGTAAGCTTCATTACTCCGAATCCTAGTCTACTGCATCACATTCCTTACATTGCGGGGGTTTACCTCGTGACCCAGGCCTGGTTTACCTACTTAACCATATAATAAACTTAAAATCAAATACTTGGACTCTGTTTTTACCTTAGGCTCCACCTGCTTCTTTGGGGTCATAAAGAGGGACTTTCCCTACTATACCTCCTGTTTGTTTCTGTCTCAAAACAATAGAAGCCTACCTTCCGGTTTGGTAAGAGGTGTTTTCCTTTTCTTTTTATATTCTCACCCTTTAGATTCCCTGTAACAGGGTAATCAGCCCGATTCCATGAATAAACAACATCTTCTGGTTTAGGAGTAAAAAAACAGCTATATTTGGGTCCTGGTGATGCTGCACTGTATATAACTACTACTGTGTCCTGCACCAGTAGCTGTGCCCCAACAAACCCAGGGGGATTTCATCAGTCAGAGTATGTTTGTTTATTCTATTAAAGGAGTCCTGCAATAGGTATCCTCTCTACATCCCCTAACACTCCTGGGCCATCCGTCCTCCTACCACTGGTACTCTCCAATTGGGTGTTATTCACCCATTTGTTCACTCGGACTCTGAGTCTGCTGGTGGTGAGGTGATGGTCTAGAGGAGAATGGTCTGTTGGAGTGCAGTTTCTGGGGAATGGGTGGAGGATGTGCTCTCCCGTTTGGCTGGAGTATGTATGCATCTCTTCTCCATACTACAGGTGGCATGCTCCCTACTCTGGTTTTTCCTGGGCTCTAGCATGGCCTTCCAGTGATAGGGGCTCAGGATAACAGTGCAACAAGGAGGAAAAATTCCATATTTCTGAATTGTTTTTACATTTTTACCTTGTGGAAATTCTGCCTGCATGAATTTTACACGTGTAAAGTTACAGCAGTTGTTTTCCAGGAGCCATACCAGAATACTTTGAGAGTTCTATGAACTCAAAACATTTCTGCAAATATAGGAGTAATTCTACATGGGCATATCTCAATCCTTTGCTGAAACAATATCTATGTGCTACTACAGACAAAAGTCCTTGCTGGAATCTGGGCATTCCAGCATTGCAGTTGCCTCAGTGATGTACATGGTACTACTGAACTTCTTCCAAATAATATGTTCATCTGGCCCTTTTTAGCACTATGGAAAGGCAAAAACCTAGGGAAATCTCTGAGGGAAAATTTGCTGATTTTCCTGGGAATTAATCCTGAAGTGAACACCCGAATGCTTAAAAGAGTCTAAAGAGGTGAGCACAAGAGGAAGACAAGCCCTGAAATTACCCCGAATTACATTAAAAAACTAACCTTGCAGTCACTTGACGAGAGAGAGTTAAGTTTATTGGATCTCTCTGCTGCTTTCAACACCATAGCTAAGGATTTTCTTGCTGGTGCCTTGATCTGTTTGATTTGGAATAAGCTCCTGTTACTTGTGGTACGACTCAAGGATCTTGCCTTTCTCTAGCTGTGTCATATGTTCAACCAAAACACGAACTATCACATAGTCATGACCTGCAGCTTTACAAATATGCTGATGGCACTGAGGTGGTCTTTA
Organism: Triturus cristatus; assembly: GCF_964204655.1. Taxonomy (NCBI): domain Eukaryota; kingdom Metazoa; phylum Chordata; class Amphibia; order Caudata; family Salamandridae; genus Triturus; species Triturus cristatus. The sequence goes on along the minus strand of NC_140592.1, from coordinate 802,742,200 downwards.
GATTCACTGCTATTTTTAAATCAGTTCACACAAGTCTGAAAATTATCCACAGAAATGGCTAAACTTGGATGAAAGTGAACTAACTCAACTTAACTGATGACTCGACTAAAAACCTGCATCACTCAACAACTTTCAAACCTATAGATCTTTTCTGACACATTTACCACCTGAAGATCCCAGGAAAATCCTTAAGTGTTCACCTTTGCACTGCTATGTGTAGTGGGGCACTGATGAATGCTGTGGTCAATGCCTTCTCATATTATCAGAAACTTTTTTGCTGAGTCACCATTTGTTTGTGACAGGATTAAAGGGCCAATTTGGCAGGACTATTTTTGGGGCAAATGCGCTGCACACAGGCTGTCCTCTGAATTACTCCATCATCTACAGTTAATCCAGAATCAAGCATCCACAATAGTGAAAAACAAAACATATCAAAAAATGCACATAACAGCAGTTATATGCCAGCTCTATCTTCCTGCCAAATCCAGTATTGTATTTGATGGTCTATCCCATCCAATCAGACAGTGTATGGTTGAATACCTATTTTTCTGAAAAAACATCAAAATGTACAAACCCGTTTGGCAGTTGAAGCATGAGAATGGAGAACCTTTGCGCACTTATTATTAAATAATGTAAGCACATACTCCTTAATATTAGTAAGTTACAGAAATATATGGCTTTCAGAAAACAGTTAAAGACCATCATATTCTACATTTTTTATTTTGAAAGTCCTTGAACCTCCCCAATTACATTTGTATCCTTTCTCTGCATTATTACATATTTTTCAGTGTTTGGACGTTATCACTTTTTAAGTGTGATGGATTTCATTTTAAATAACAATAAGAGAAAAAAGGAAGGTGATGATTAATGGTGGTCTGCCTATAAACCTCTGTCCAGATGAGAGTTTTGGAATAGTGGTCAGCTAATAGGTTTCTAGTTCCTCATGAAATAATTTATAGCCTATGCGGTGTTACTCGTGATATACACCCCTGGAATGTCTTAGTCACGTGTATGCATGTTTTATTGGCCTATTTAAGATCGTGCATGTTGTGATAAGAACTGACTGGTCAATTGACTTGGGAATATATTGTTTAATGTACTTTCAGGGTCAAAAAACATCATAATGAACGGTCACAATGAAAGGTGCCTTTAGAGAATCAAAATGGCGACTGGCCATAAGTCATTTCTATAAAAGCAATTAACTAAAGAAATAACTAAATATGGAAGTGCATTTAAAAATGCAATTATGACGAAAATATTTGCCATTGACAGTAAAACTATTGAATGGAACAATGCACGTCCCTTTTTAGAAACAGTTTCAGACACAAGAAGGAGGCACACAGTCAGCTGCCATGTTGTATAAAGATGTTTGTCTATACACCATTAAAGCTAGGTGTGTTGTAACACAAGTGCCATTTCTGTTTCAATTGTTCATTTAGAAAAGTGACTTGCAATGCATTGCTCAATGCTGTAATCGAAGCAGATACAACAAGGGCTAACACTACAAATTTCCTTTTTATCTTGATTATCAAAAGTGAAAGGCAGACTTTTCAGTGTTCTGGCCAACTGCATCAGTCGACAGAGTAGGGGTGCGATTTCAATAGAATTGCAGGGTGTGAGGTGTTTCTACATGCACAATGAAAAGAGAAATTTGGAGCAGAAAAAGCAGTACATTAGTGCAGGTGGCTGCAGGTTGTGGGAAGCAACACTCATTTTTGAGGACCAACATTTATTTTCATTATCAGCTTTTTACTCAGAGGAAGAGAGAGAAGGTCAGAAAAGGGAGTAAGAAAGTGAAGAGAAAGAAGGGATAACAATGACAAAGGGATGAAGCAGGGGTGAAAATCGAGATAAAGAGGTTAGAAGTGTTGGGTAGTAGAAAAAAGAAGCAAGAGGTAGAATCAAAATTAGGCAGGCTTGGTATGCAGAAGCATTCGTGGTTGCCTCCTAAGAAAAAATAGCCCGCAGCACTTTTAAGTAAGCATCGGGAGCAAGCAACGGGAGACAGTACAAGGAGGATTTTTAGTTTTGGAGCGGGGCATAGCAGTGAAGATTTAATATTTAATTAAAAAGGGAATTTTTCATAAACAACAGTTTTGTCATTCACAAATTTGTCATACCACATGAGATGTTAATGTGATACATTATGGGGCCGATTCACAGAACTAATCGGAGATAAAATCCTAAACTTACTACTTTTGGTATTCACAGAAGGCATTTAGTAGTATTAAAGTTAGGACTCCTAAACTAGACTTAATCGCAGAACGGTGCGTAGAATGTGGAGCACAAGCCTGAATAATAGAGTTATGTACGATATACACAAATTAGTCTATATTGTTACCGTCACAGTATATGGCTGGTATTATTTTCCCCGGAGATGAAGCGGATGCCAAGCACGTACATATATTTGGAGGTAAGGATGGGACAAGAAACAGTACGCTCAATCTTACTTTGCTCAAAGATTCAATTGACATTTGGGACCTCAGTTGGAATAACATAGGGCTTGATTTAATTCTTGGCGGCGACTACTCCATCTCAGAACTGATTAGACCCCTCCAACAGCTGTGGAGTAGGAGCCATTGGAGGCAGACCTGTAATTCCACCCACCTGATTTAGATGAGGGGAATTAGAGGTCAGTTTTTACTGGCAGTGAAACTTGCTAAATGCTCCCCTTGCCATGGCAAGAGGGGCATTTTCTTTTGAATTTTCAAAAACAAACCCCCACTACCGGAAACTCAAAAGAGTTTGGTGCACAGCTCTGTCATGTTAATGGAGCCATTCGCCAGACTTCACAAAGCATTGACCGGAACCGCTCTGATCGCCATTTCTGTCAATGCTTTAAGATATGACCAACAGCTTGGTGGTCATTTCGCAATGTGGCAGGCTTGGTGGTCATTTCGCAATGTGGCGGGCGGCACCTCCGTCAGGGCGACTGAATAATTTACTCTACCTCCTTCATGGTGAAATGGGCCACCTGCCAACATCAAAATCAGACCAATAATAACAACAAGTGACTAGTAGATTTTGAGGAATGTTGTGTGAACAGACACAATTTTCTCTCCGGGTAGAACACTGGTTTTAACGTAACATTAGGTTTGGTTAACAGGGCACAATAAGTTCAGTTTCTAAGAGTAAAATTCATGAACAGACATCAATGTGTTGTTTTAGTTCAGTGTTTCTTCAGTGTTGTTCTTAGATTCGTATTACAAGTTACACTCTGAGGTTCAAAGTCACATGAGAGTCATAAACCAATTTTCGCTACTTAGGTTTGGTGTACAGCAATAAATCTACAAGTTTGCATTGTATTAAATGTGCGAGAAAATGATATTCAAGGTTTCTTTGTATCTGAAGAAATGCCCAATATTTACATATTAGTTGCAGTCATCCAATAAACTATATCGAAACTTAGGCAAAGTTTAATTTTGCGCAGATCTTAATATGTTTACTTTTTGGTGATTCATGATGCAATTCAGCCTTCTTTCGTTTAAGGTTCCAGACTTTGCTTGTCAATATTCTTAGCTAACAACTTTAAGAGTGCCTTCTACTGCTTGGCATGTAAAGTGTGGCTCCATGGATAAACACGAGCCAAATGTTTCAGTAGCAAAAATAAAAAACATTTTGATGACGTACCTTTGAGAAATCAGTGCAAAAATAGCACTTTTTATGGCATGTGGCAAAAAACACAGCAGAAGTGCAGCCACATCAATGTGTATAAAAGATTTGCACTTTATGCCAGAAAGCCATTACTTGTGGGCATTGGCGGGTCCTCAGTTACCTCTCCCCCCATTCCAGCAGCTCAAAATAAAATTAAAATAAAACGATAATAAACCATGGTTTAATTATCATTTTAGTTTGTGTCCCGGTGTATTTCTGGGCGGGGCTAGAGGGATAACAGGCACCCATGGGGAGTGGTATGCACTGTCATCAGTGTGCATGACAGTTTGCTGGCCTGGGTGCTTCCTGCTTCCGGCCAGAGCAGAGCGACGACAGGAGGGACAACGAAAAGAGGCGCAGCAGCAAGGAGGTAGGTTAAAAAAAAATTACTACCCCCTGCCTCCTCCCCCACCACTGCTTGTGGAATGAATGAACAAAAAGAAAAGCACTGCTGTAACTTTAAATCATAGTTCAAGGTGGAGCACTAAACTAATCAATGCTTGGTCAACACCCACTCCATGCAATAGGAAGCATTTAAGTTGCAATCTTGGAGGAATGTTAAAGGAAATGTCATACTCAAATCAGTTCGTAAGATGTTGACTGTACTTGAGATCGATGTTAGAATGCCAGAGAATGCACATAGCACTCACAATTATCCTAAGCTATTATTAAGTATACACTCCAACTTCTAGAGTTTAAAAAAGAGGCTGACAGGGAGATCAAATATTTAGGGAAATATAGGTTTGCCATAATATACGGTGGAGAAGAACGCACTGGTGACACACACACTGGCTAGTCTCATTTGCCCGCAATAGGCTGATTCATATATTGTCGAAATTTAGTGAGACAGAAAAAACCCTCTATGTCACCCCACGGATATTTTAATAATATTCTTTCAATTTTATTCCAAACTTCGCATACAACTCCAGACACATTTGACATCTACAAGTATAGGGAACACTACAATGTTAGAGTGGGTGGAGTCAGAGGAACAAGAGGCTTTGTGCTCTTTAATTAGGTTCATTGAAATAATAAAAACAATTAAGGATACGACCAAAAGCATTGAACCACGTAGTGATGGGTTACCAATCAAGTTTTATAAAGAAAATGCTGAGCCGTTGGCCCCTTTCTTACTCCTGATTTAGGAGGAGGCAAGGGCCAGAGTTGTATTACCCCCTTCCTAAGACAAGTAACTGCCATCACTCTTCCGAAACCAGGGAAACCCCAAAAATTACGCAACTTATATAGGCCTATCTTTAATAAATATAGATAATAAATTATGTGCCAAAATTTTTGCTAACACAAGCCTACCCCTTTTACATGTTCTAGTTTTGCCTTATCAGTCCAGTTTATGTCATGTAGGTAACAGCAGATAACATGTGAACCTTGCTTGCTTTCACACATCAGATAAATACAGATATCAAAGTTGTGGCTACATTTCTCAATGCAACTAAGACCTATGGCCCTATTGAAAGGCCGTTTCAGCTGACCGTGTAAGAAAGTATAGAACTGGGAAAGGACATGATAAAATGAATTAATTTGCGGTACAATCTCCTCATTGAGAAAAATAAATATAAATAACCAAATTTCTGTAGCCATAAAAATTGAAAGAAGAACCTAGCACGGGAGCCTCTGTCTCCAATTCTTGTTTCTCTGGCAATAGAGCCCTACTCTGGGAATTCAGCTCAACTGAGGCATAAAGTTTGGGCGCCTGTAGGGTATTGTTGTTGTTATATGCTGATGGCATGCTCGAACTAGGAAAAAGAAATGGTAACTTAACTTAACCCCAATTATTATAATCATAACATTTGGCAGTTGGTTGGGTCGAACCATCAATTGGTCGAGACCGATAATGTTATCTCTCATCAGGATCAAGAGCATTCCTGACATATATTTACAATGGAAATTAGCTGATGTAATGCACTGTCTGTATTGAAACTAAAATTATGATGTATATATTTTATATATATTCTGGTAAAGACTAGCCACTTAGGTCTGTCTTATGTTCAAAGGCACAAACAACTTGGATATTTTAGTACTCCCCATGAGGGACTAGTCCCTTGGTGCACTATTGTCCTGTTGCTTCAAAAAAGCTAACAAATGTACTTTGTGCTCATCCAGTGTTTTTCATGAATAAATTATTAGAGAATGCAATTGCTTTTTCAATCAATCATAGTCCTTTCTGCCATAATCATTTAGTATCCATATTTTGTTTAATCAACATGTTGAGTCATCAAAACATTTACAACTACCCCAATGCATTTGGTCCAGTGTGGTCTTTCATCTTGAGGATAATTTACAAGGAAAGTGTTCAATGAAAATACAAACAAAATGTTGACCAAAAAAATACCTGAAAATAATATATCACATGCATAAATGCTGTACACAAGGATGTTTGATGAAATAGGAATCCCCAAAACACACTCTGATGGAAGGAAATAAAGAAATATGTAAAATATACTGGATAATTCAATTGGAGGAAAAATGTTTTAACAGCTGATGAAAAACCTGTATTAATACTATTTAAAATAGTTACATTTATAATCCGAAGTGAATATCTCACAATCACCCACTCAAATTTTCAATCCCTGCACATGGTGAAACTTGGTGGGTTTAAGAAAAACTACACTGTCTGAAGAAGCTATCCATTAATACATGTCTCAGGGAAGTTTCAACACGTTTTAGGGGGATGTGATGCCCATGTTACTACAAAACTTCCACCGCTCATCACTTCAAGTCTTAGACTCACTCTTGTGTATTTGGAAAAGTACTGCAAAGGTGCTGCTAATTTACATGTTCAACGTAAATATACCCAAACTGTCACATGAAGAACTGTATCAGAAAAAGAGATCATGAAAAAGATAAATGCTCCCTATTCCATCCATATCCTGCTGCTTATTGACTGGATTTCATAAGTGCCAAAATTAATGTTAATAATAAACACCTAATAGATGAGGACGGCTTCCTTATCATAGATGAATTAGACACCGCACATGTAAATCAGTGAATCCACTATCACCAATAAACTAATAGGGGAGAAGGTCCTATCCCAATATCACATGCATGAACTATTCTATGACATTATTAGTTGATACAATCACTATTACCAATCTATGTATTAAAAATTGACAATGCCTCACCTACTACAGCTATAGCCCAAATTAGAACAATATCAAAGACGAGAAACGCTGCAGAAAATTCGCCTATCACTGATTATGGTGGACGTACTCCCTGATCTTTGCTGAGGTAGGGGCTATATTTCTTTGAATATACATAGATGTTTTGTATGAATGCATGCACATGTCAACTATCAATGTATACAATTTGTGAAAGCAACCTTAACATTTGTTGAATGACTAAATACAACTAATAGATGCAACTATCTCCAACATGTGAAATAAAAGCAATACGCAAGGATGAGGAAATGTAATCTACTCCAAATTCTGTTTGTGAATACAAATCATAGAACATGTGGTGTATCCAACTGATAAAATTACTTGCCATGTGACCTTATCGATAGCCAAGTTGGAAAGAAGCACATGAAATGACATCATGTGTGTCTGTACTGGTCATATACATTACACCCACAGGTTTATAATCTTACAACCATTATTCTATCCACAAAACCGTTTTGCTAAAAAAGCACTGTGGAAGAAACTAAAAGAAGCATTGTGAAATATACATTAAAAAATACAGCATGTAATTTCGATGTTTTCTTGAATAGATATTGCAACTTTCCCTATCTAGTTTTACTCTGCATATGACCAATAGAGTAAATATGATTTTTAAAGGGTGTCCTCGCTCTGCAGAATCTTTTTGTGTACTCTTCTTCAATCTCTTTATAATCTTGAAAGCCAGGTGTTAGTAATTTCAGATAAGTAAACTGGGAGTATTTTTAAAAGCAAATTGATGAAAGCTTTGATAATGAAGTATTTTTTTTTTAATCCATTGGTTTTTTAAATATAGTTGTGCTGACACCAAGTACTTCGACCTTCATCATAACATCTAGAAATGGGATGTTTGTTCTATCAATATTGTGGGTACCTTACATGCAGTGATTCTTAGCATTTAAGTCAGCAATATTCTCTTTCAGTTTATTTAAACGACCATTCCATATGATGACAATGGAATCTATCGATCTTAAATATATAGAAAGTCTTTGGGTCCATTTTCTATGGCTGTAAATGTGTTCTTCCCCAAACACCACCAAAAAGATATTGGCATAGCTTGGGGCCTTGTAAAACCCATGGAAGAGCTTTTTTTGCAACAATAAAAAAATAATGCTTCCATTTAAAGTAACTATGTTATAATGTGAAATGTAACAGTTCAACAAGAAGACTTTATTGCCCCATATTTATTCTGTCTATAGCAGTGGTACACATTCAGCATCCTTTATTCCTTCTGAATGTGGAATTGAGGTATACAGGGCATTGCCATCAACAGTAGACTGCCCATATTTCTTGTTCTTCTGCCATCTTTAAATAAATGTCAGCTTTAAAATAAAATGTCATGCTTGGTTCAATGCGTTACTGAAATCTATCCAGATATCTGCCACAAGGGTTCATGGAAAGATCCACAAGCTGATACAATAAAAGGGAAAAGGTGGATCGGTTAAACTTTTGTGTGCCTTAGGAAGCAGGTACAATTTAGGTCTTCAAGGGTTGCATATTTGAAGACGTTTCTTAATTTTTTTCAGAAATCCATTTGCATTTGGTAGCTTGATTCAAACTGGTATCTACAAAATTTTGTAAGTCAATGATCTCTTTCCAATTTTAGAAACACATTTTCATCTTTGACATGAGCTGTTGCTTTATACACATAAAATGTTGTATCCATAATAACCAATCCACCTTCATTGCCTGCCAACTGTATGGTTATAGCACTATTGTTAGCTAAAGATTTTAAAGTGTTCCAGTCCTTATTGGTTAAATATATTTGATAGTTTCTGAGTTTAATCAGATGCCTCGAATCTTTATGCAAAAGAGTTTCAAATGTATGGTGTGAATTGGGTGCACAAATTTACTATTGGGTTACAATTATCTATATATTGGTGTCTCAGAGATTTGTCTTTCATTTTCCACTGTTTTTAAGAAATATTGTAACTGCAGGTTTCTGTCGTGCATACTGAGGCAAGGCTAAAACCTGTGTCTTGAACTTAAGGAGGCACCAGAGTAAAGTATATGCTCATTGAAAATAACAAAAGTCTCACCTTATTAGCTGTTTGAATTTGCTATTGGAAACTTCTGAAAGAACAAAGCATGTGGAGAATCCAAGATGGTGGCTGCATTAAAACCAAAACAAAGGTCAGCAGTCTAGTGGAGAAGTCAGCTGTAGATACTGCAAGCCTTCTTTACGTACGCTCAGAGCGGCGAACTTCAACTGATTTACTTTAGTGGAGAGTAGTGTTCCCTTAGCACTCGTGCTCTCAGGAAATCATTTCCTACAGTTATTCCTGTTTTGGGGGTGTTCTGCCCCTTTGCTTATTGGTGTGAACACTGGGGTATTCCCCATTTATTTGGTCCAATTTTTGGAGGAGATGAAACTATTTGTCGAAGCAAGCATAAGTCATCTGCAGTGTGTCAGGATATTTTCTAAGAAAGACAATAAGCCTTATATCCTATTTAAAAGCATTGGGATATTTAAACTGAAACAAATTCATTTGGTATTAAGAACTAATCAGAATTCTGACAATAAAAACAAGGATTGGCATATGTTAATCAACATGGCAAGAACTATTTTATAGACTGTGACAAATTTGTGACCACATTACCAAGAGAGAAGCTAAACCTCTGAAAGCAGAAGTTATAATTGTAGAACTATATTTGTATATACAGATGTGGCCGGGTATTTAAGAATGTCAAGTAACAAACTGGGGTTAGAAAAGGAAACAAAAGAAAGGTGTGAGTGTTATATTTAATGTTCTACTCTTTTCCTGATACCGACAGATAATCTCACTGGGTGTTCATACGGAGATATACAGGGAACCAGAGGCGGATAGGACTAACATAGCAGGCTCCAGAAGCAGTCTTTCATATCTCCCTATCCCCATTCCCCTCTGCAAGTGTACTGCTGTGGAAGATGTTTAAAAGAATACATTTTACGTTTAAAGGAGTAAGGGGCAATTGGGAGAACTCTTCTTCTCTGGTGGAATCTTCAGGCAAAAAGGTTAGGTCTTGACAGAAGTGCCATAAAGAAAATTGAACTCAAGCACAATGGCAGAAGGGTTAGACATTAAGACCATGGCTGTAATCATAGGAAATGTGCAACAACAGTTAGCTAGTACAATAGAAGAAAACAAAAGCCTGAGAGATTAATAAAAAGATCCCATATAGAATCCAAACAAAATCTACAGAGATTAGATGGTTTGGCAGCAGGAACACATTGCTTCCTAGTAAGGATAAGTCTCGGTCACCTCAGTCTTCTGAAATTTCCTCTCAGGTGATTCATGCTATATCCTATATTAATCCATTAGCTTCCCAAGAACAATTCACCCATAAGGCCCAGATTTTCTTGACTAAGTGCTCTCTGCATTTTATGTGCAGACCTATCATTTTCACAGATAATCAATCAAAGGTAACATTTCTATTGTCTTATTTGAGCGGTGATGCTGCTGCCTGCTTGATGCAATTAGTACAATTAAATGATCCAGTAGTATAGGATGTAGAGAAATTAAAAACAGAGTTTTCTTGGATTTTTGATTGAAGGTCAATCTCACAAGCCACAGATAACAAGCTTCTGGACCTAAAACATGTCATTTGGCTCAATATAACAAACTAATCATCAAGACTTAGTGGCCTGAAGCTAAAGGAACAGCCATTATCTAATGAGGGCTTTGTGAAGAATTCAAAGACACTTTGGCTCAAACTTAAAGAAGTGTCAACACTGATAGATTTGGTATTGCAAATAGACCAGAGACAAAATGAATGGAAGACAGAAAAGAGAAAATAATACCACCCAATACCTTCTCATTTTTATAGAGCAAGGGTGGAGATGAGTAAGAATCCTGATCCAACATCACCAGAAGAACCCATGCAAATCGGTATCACAAGAGGGCCATTATAAAAGAAAGAAAAAAGAAAGGAGATGGTGTAACCTCTGTAGATATTGTGGATTTGTATGACCTAAGAATCCCAAGGTCAAATGTTCAGGAAAAGAGAGGCACCATCAGTAAGAGGATTTGCTCTCATGAAACCCTGGGGAAAGACAACTCCAGGAAATCCATGAGTTGCCAACACATTACAATCTGCTGTCCTGCACCTTTTTCTACGATATAAAATAGGTGAATGAAGCAGGAATACGTTTTGCTAAGAAGAAGAATTTTGAAGCAGTAAGAGCATAGGATGGAACTAATCTATCCTCACAACCTATTATTAATAAGACTGAACCAATAGAATTGATCAACTTACATGGTCACCAATATTTAATAAGATTCAATATTATTGATACTCCTTAGTTTCAGTTAATCCTTGGATTGGCTTGGTTACAACAACATAATTCCACCATAGATTTGGAAAACTGATTGACTTAAATGGTCACCAAGATTTAATAAGATTCAATATCATTCATACTCCTTAGTTTCAGTTAATCCTTGGATCGGCTTGATTACCACAACATACTCCCACCATAGATTTGGGAAAAAGAACCGTTCTGCTGAATTCCAATTATTGTAATGAACATTTCAAACTGGAAATTAAGAATGAATAAAGGACTACTCGGGCTCAACAATCTCATATCATTAAGTCTGTGGAGACCAATGAAAGTCCAGTGGAGTATCAAGAATTTGCAGCTCTGGTCAGCGAAGCAGAGGCAGATAAATTACCCCCACACAGACCATAAGATTGCAAATTAGACTTGGAGCCAGGAGCAAATCTACCCTGCGGCAGAATTTATGCTGTAATGGAAGTGGAAAATCTATATCTTAAAAAATATATGGAGCAATATCTTGCAAATGGATTCTTCCATCCTAGGAAATCTCTGGTCTCTACACCCCAATTCTTCATCCTTGAAAAGAACCCAGAGACCAAAACATGTATTGATTACAGAGGTATAAACTAAGTGACTATAAAGAACCAATATCCCTCACCACTTACTATAGTACTTCTGGACCACGTTAAAGAGGTAAAACTCTATAGGAAATTGGACCTTCAAGGGGCCTATCATTTAATTAGAGTGGCTGAAGGGGATGAATGGAAAATAGCCTTCTGTAGCAGATTTGGGCTTTATAAATACCAAGTAATGCCCTATGTATTATGCAGGGTTTCAAGGCCTTTTCATCACTGCATCAATTATATTATTGGAGAATTTTAGATCAAATTGCGCTGTTATATACCAATGACATCTTGATATTCTCCAAAAACCTGGAGGAGCATGTCCAGCATTTGAAAGCCATACCTAAAAGATTGGAAGAGAAAAATCTATATATCAAGTTTAAAAAGTGTGCCTTTCATGTGGAGGAATTGAATTTCTTGGACTCATCCTTTCTCCCAGAAGAATCTCCACGGATTCAGCCAAGGCTCAAGCAATTCAAGTTTGTTCGACTCGCAGCAACATAAAAGAAGTGCAGAGCTTCATGGGCTTTGCCAATTTTTATCAATGTTTCATAATGAAATTTTTCAAAAAGATTGTGACTATAACCCATCTATTAAAAAAGAATGCACAATTCAATTAGCCCAATGAGGTGAAAGAAGCATTTAAATTCTTCAAAAGGTATTCACTACTGCACCAATTTTGTTGCACCCAAATCCTGAATTTTATGTGGAGGTCGATGTATCGGATTTTGCTGTTGGGGGCATCATGTCTCAGTGACATAAGAATATCACACAACTTCACCCTGTAGCATTTTTCTCCAGGATGTTGACTCCTACTGCTGGCACAGAACTACTGGCAGTACAGGATGCATTTCGAGAATGGAGATACCACCTATTGGGGGCTCGATATGTGGTTACCATGTTTACTGATCATAGGAACCTGCAAATTCTAAAATCATCTCAAACTCTGACCCCAAGACAATTGAGATAGTCTTTATCATTTGGCAATTTTAATTTTGTCATCATTAATAGACCAGGTCCAACAAATGGGAAGTCAGGCACACTTTTTAAACTAAACACCAAGAGTGAATTAACAAAGCAAAAAGAGATTCCGGTCATTCCCATAGAGAAATTTGCCCACACCACTCAATATTTCATGGTTAATCGAAGTGTTAATGTAGGGGTAATGAAGAAATTGGCTAAAAAAGATCCAGGAAGAGAAGTGAGAGAAAATCTTCCCTTTTTCAAGGGAGCTCTTTATTTACTCACTGAAGAATTGTGAGAAATGGCCTTTCAGACATATCACGATGATCCGTTGGCAGGTCATAAAGGTTTGTTAAAGACTACAAATCTTGCAAAAAGGCATTTCTGGTGGCCAGTCATGAACTCCTAAATAAGGCAATACATAGCAACTACAACTTCTTCCTACCACCCTTAACCATGGAACACGGTTACTTGGACCTTATAGTAGATTTACCCTCCAGCCAAGGATGCAACACTTGTTTGGTTTATGTGGATGCATTTACCAAAATAAGTCATTTCATTCCCTTAAAAAAACATCCCAAATGACCAGCAATTAGCACAACTGGACAGTCTACATGTTGTAAAAGTTCATGGAATTCCTGTGGTAGTGATTTTAGATCGGGGCACATAATTTATATCTCATTTATGGAGGGCGTTTATGAAAAGACTTGGAGTTGACTCTCAGTGCTCCACCAGCTACCATCCAGAAACTGATGGACAAATCAAGAGAGTCTATCAAGTGTTAGAACAATACTTGTGATTGTATCTACTAGATCAGGAAAGAGAATGGCCAGGTCTGATGTGGACAGCTGAATTTGCATACAATAAAGCAGTTCACGCTTCCGCTGGCAATTCTCTATTCTATTTAAATTCAACACTCTAACGTGTTTATTGGGAAAACAGATGAAACAGACCCAGAGGTTGGAAAGATAGTTAAGAACCCACAACAAGCCTATTGCCACAAAGTAAATGTGTTAGCTTTTTTAAAATTCTTATACTAAGGAGCTGGAGAGGCACAATTGATCAGGTCGCCCTCCACTCAATTCGTACACCAAAAGCAATCAAACCTGATCAATGTGGGCACTGCCTCTGAATAACTTTGCGAGAGGATATGGGAATTCATTTCATATGTCCCACCAACAACCCTTCATTTTGTCACAGGTATTGTCCCAACTCGTTCAAGCCCGACTTATTTCAATTTAAAACAACCTTCAAGTTATAAGTCACTGTGTTTAAAACAAATACCCGGCACTTAAACAGGTGTATAAGAACCAAACATTTGTGAAAAAACAAGATAGCACCTCACGTGCGCTACACCATAGGAGCTTACCCCAGGATGCCACACTGGTGGCGGCAGCGCGGGCGCTTGGGGAACAGGAGTGGTTCTACGACACTCTGCAGTCATTCGTGTTACAGTGTATTGACCCGGAAAAACTTTTGTTACAAAAACGATCTGTTCCTACAAGTATAGGGGACATCAATGGGCGCAACCTTCGATCCGAGCCTTGCCTGAAATTATGTGGGCCAGTTTGAGAACAATTGCATTTATCACAAGTCTAACCCCTTCCAGAGGAATATCCACCTCTGGAAGCGGTATATAGACGATGTGTTATGTATTTGGTCTGGAACTGAGATTGTGCTGCTTGAATTTTTGAATTGGCTGAATAGTCTAGATACAAGCCAGAGATTTACCTGGTCTTTCAGTAATCAGAAAGCTGTGTACCTAGATTTGGACATAGTTGTAAATAATGACAAGCTTTGTACCACTGTACATCAAAAAGCCACAGACAGGAACTCTCTCCTGCACTATCAATCATTTCACTCTACGGCGCTACGGGACAATTTACCCGTAGGTCAGTTCCTGCGATATCGCAGGAATTGTTCCTCTACAAATGCCTATATACAGCAATCTGAGGTGCTATGTGAGAAATTGGTGCAAAGGATGTACCCAAGGAAGACAGTGAATCATGCTAGGAAAAGAGCTTTGAACACTCCACGGAGTGCCCTTTTGGAGAAAATCTCAAGAACTAAAAGTGATTGCCTGCCGGTCATCATGACATTTGATCCTTTAGCAACGAAAATCCGCCAGGCGATCCGCAAACATTGGTCATTACTGTCAACAACAGATTTTAAGATGCCACAACCCAGGCTTGCATTTAGACCGGCATATTATCTAAAGGACAAACTGGTGCGTACCTGTCCTAGATCACAGCCCAAAGAGTCATCGATTCCCTCTGGACATTACCCTTGTGGGTCTTGTCCAGTATGTGATCTCATTGAAAAAACAACCAGTATTCAGTTGATGAACGGGAAAACGTGGTACTTGACAAAATTCAGTAGCTGTAATACAGTGAATGAGAGCTACCATCTGACTTGTTCATGTGGGTTGCATATATAGGGCTCATGTCGAGAAAAATAAAGATTCACATTCAGGAGCACTTGAGTACGATTCAAGCATCCAAACTTACCACCAGGCTAATGCAACACTTTAAAGAAATGAACCATGATGCTAGAACACTGAATTGGGTCGTCCTAGAAAAAGTGTTAGGTGACGCCAACAATATTGAGAGAACATTAATCAATAGGGAGGCACGTTGGATTTTTGGGGAAAAGGCAGATCAAATTGGATTAAATGATTACATTGAGTGGCATAAGATCAGTGTGTGAATTTCTATTTCAGGGCTCTGATACCGGTCACCCAACTGCTCTTTGAAATCTGAGATGGTGCTCTCTACCCCTCTAACAACATTTTTACAATTTCTTCCCATGGAGGGACTGTTTTCTGTCCCATGAGTCAAGCAGAGATGCCAAAGATAGAGGAATGTAGTTAATGAGGCCACACATTCATATTTAAAATATGATATAAAATCGTATATGCAAAACTATTCGCATTGTTCAATTAAATTTTTGTAGCCCTGTAAATAAAATCCTCCCTTGGGATTTGTACCATGACTTGGGCTTTCAAAATTCCAAAAACCGTAATTAGAGAGCTTCTTTGCCATGAAAATTAAGGGCACCAGTGG
The DNA here is from genome assembly GCF_964204655.1 of Triturus cristatus. Classification (NCBI taxonomy): domain Eukaryota; kingdom Metazoa; phylum Chordata; class Amphibia; order Caudata; family Salamandridae; genus Triturus; species Triturus cristatus. Next base: position 802,726,473 of record NC_140592.1, on the reverse strand, counting down.
CTATCTGTATAACTGTTAGTAGAGTTTCAATACATAAGCTCTCCATTTCAAGATGGCGCCCTCAGAATACGGCCGGTCACGTGACACGGAAACAGGCTGGTTTCCGGTACGCGCACCGTTGAGTTAAATTGGTTCTCCAACCACAATGAACAGAGGAACGAGAGAACGCTCGTCCGCCTGCACACGCGGTAAGGTGATCTGGGAAAGGTTAGCTACGGAGACGGGTGAGCGATTTTAATCCCGGTTTGTTGGAGAGCGCAACAATAATCTTTTTCAGCATGCAAGGTGTTTCATCTGGCAAGCATGTTGTCATTTGATTCCCGCTATCTGAGGGTGTGTGTGATGGATTTTTGCAACTATGAGTGACAATGCTAAGTAGCGAATGTTGCTATATAGAATAAAATACACCATTGGGCCCCCCGTAAATCGCAATAACATGACTAATGAGATGTAGAGGGGTACGAAGGATTGCTGTAGCATGAATACATTATTGGGATGGAGTGCATATAGAACGTTGACTGGAAAGGAGAGACTAACGTTTGTTTATGTTTTTATATAGAATCAGGACAACATAAGTGTCTTCTGAGAAAGGGATCACTGTAGAATTTAGTTCCTGCTGATGAGTTGGATAGCTGGTACAAGGGGCCTTGGCTGCTACCCAGTAAATATTGATCACTTAGAATATAGGCGGACATAATATTTGAGAGATAAGATGGAGATTTAATTGTTTGGCTGTCCTTTTAATGAACCTTCTTTTTTTGTCCAACAGTCACTGTGCATATAAAATGAGGATCCAGAAAGGTGGATTAAGACCTCTTGCCCTGACGAAATTGCCACCAAGCTAAACAGGCAATGAAACATGTTGGCCCATCATTAATTGGTCTGCAAGCATGCAGTTTGAATAGGCCCACGAGTTGTGAATAAAGATGGCACCTGGTGTATATGGGGCCTATCTCAATTTTAAACTTCATGGGGTTGGTTGTTGTTTGTGGTATACATAAAATACAATTTTTCACTGTTATTTCTGGACACCCAAGCGAGATAGCTACCGATGATGAGAAACGTGGGCACAAATGGTGAGAACCAACCAGTAAGCTCCTATGGTGCAGCGTACGTGAGGTGCTATCTTGTTTTTTCACAAATGTTTAATTCCTATACACCTGTTTAAGTGGAGGGTATTTGTGGTAAACACATTGACTTATAACTTGAAGGTTGTTTTAAATTGAAATAAGTCAGGCTTGAACGAGTTGGGACAATACCTGTGACAAAACGAAGGGTTGTTGGTGGGACATATGAAATGAATTCCCATATCCTCTCGGAAAGTTATTCAGAGGCAGTGCTCACATTGATCAGGCCTGATTGCTTTTGGTGTAGCTTTTTTAAAACAACAGGACAGTTATGCATCCAAGATAGCGGCTTTGTTAAAACCAAAACAAAGGTCAGTGGTCTAGCGGAGGAGAAGTCAGCATGAGCCCCTGCAAATCACCTTTTGTGCACTTGCGATTGGAGTGGCGCACTTCAACTGGGTCGTCTGATGGACAGTAGTGTTCCCTCAGTGCGTGTGTTCTGAGTAAATCATTTCCTACAGTTATTCCTGTTTTTGGGGGGTTTCGCCTCCCTTTTGCATAGTAGGGTGCACACTGGGATATTACGGATTTACATCCAATTTTTGGAGGAGATTAAGCAAATTGAGCATGAGTAATCTACACCATGTCAGCATATTTTCTAAGAAAGATAGTAAGCCTTATATCCTGCTGAAACGTATTGGAATATTTAATCCAAATGAAAATCAATTGGTATTAAGGACTAATCAGAATTTTGACAGTAAAAATAAGGATTGGCAAGCGTTAATCAACATGTAAAGAACTATTTTATTGACTATGATAAATATGTGGATATATTAGCAAGAGAGAAGCTAAACCTCTGAGAACAGAGGGTACAATTGTAGAAATATATTTGTATATACATATGTGGCTGTGGTTTTTGAAATGTCAAGTAATAGAACTGGGTTTAGAAACTAAGGGGCATATTTAAGGGAAGCTTGTGTCGTGTTTGCACCAAGCAATGTGGTACATGCAAGACGCAATCCTCTAAGTCAGATTTAAGAAGACAGACAAAGTCACTTTGTGTGACTCTGAGAGGTCTCATAAATATGGAGTAGACTGCAACACAGTATGCAGTGCAAATCACTGCATTGCAATACTCTACCCAAGGTAGGTATTCAATGGGCGTTGCGGTAGTATTCCAACCCAACTCCAATGGATTTTGACGCATTCCCAGATGGAATGCGCAAAAATCTTACGCCTTTCCAGGAGTGGCATAATGAGGAGAAATATCAATATTTCTCCTCTTTTTTTCCTCTATGTGTGCTGCAGTCTTTTAGACTGTCCTAATTTGGGCTATAACAGTAGTAGATGCACATACATTAGATTGCTCAAAATGAGCATGGTCGAGACTTGCTAAAATATGCAAAATTAGTACACCATACTCACCATTGTTGTGGCTGAGAATAACCCACACGTAGAGGTAAGTAATGCACCCTTGGCAATTAGGCAACTCTATCTCTTACAGCTGAATACCTTGGGAGATACGTTCATAAATACAAAATTAAATTACACTACAAGAATAAATGGCTAGGGAACCATGAACTCAGTTGGATGCCCTTCTGTTTCACTGACTCTGCCAAACCATTTATGATATCTTTCTTCCTCACCAATAGAGCTCTCAGATTGGAGTCTGCTGTCAATGATTATATCAAACCGGGGGGCGTGGCCGAGCCGCGAGCTAAGATGGCCGCGCGGCTCTGAAGCTCCGCTGCCAGCCCGGTGCTGAAGCTCCTTTCCTCCCCTCCTGCCGCGGTGCTCCTGGCGTCGCCGCCGCAGATCCTGAGCCCCCGGAACACGCCGCGACGATGATTGGGACGCTCGGGACCGGCTGAGGAGGTATCGCCCTGGGTCCCAAGATGGCGGACGGCTGCAAGCTGCACGAACGGGAGTGCGAGACCGGAGGCAGCCCGTGAGTCAGGTACCCAGGGACGGGGCGTGGGGGGGGGGCGTTGAGCGCCGAGGAGCGGACTGATGGGTGTCTATGGTCCTCCCTGCGCCGCTGTGGGCTGGGGGGCGCCGGACGCCCGGATCTTGCCTGGCGCGCCGGGCGGTTCCTTGCACGTGTCCTACTCCCCGGGGCCCCTGGTCGCGCGATCCGGGGACTGGGGGTGGCTGCGGGGTGGCCCGCTAGCGGCGTGGGGGGGCGGGTTGGACGCTGCACTGGTTTGGCGCTCGGGCTGTCTCCGCCTCTCTCCTCGGGCCCTCCCTGGACGCGACCTGGGTGCTGCGGCCTGGTCGAGCTGTCCTACCTCGCCATACCTGGCTCCACTGGTGCTAAGCCGAGGTCTGCCTTGCTATGGTTCCCCCCCAATCCATTCTGGACCCTGCCTGCTACTCCTGGTGATGTCCCAGACCGGCGGCGCGATGTAGTCGGGTTGGCGGCGGCATTCGGTGGACACTGCGACACCTGGGAGGCCTGGGTGGCTTGACCACAGGCTGAACGATCCTGCCGGCCTACTGCTACGGCATAGCTGAGCCGCCCTTACTCTGCAGCCTGCGGGCTGGTGGCCCTCGGACAGCTGGTGGCATGAGTCGCAGAGACCCTAAACAGAAGACACTGCCATTCGAGAAACTTCCGGAGCGGCCTGCGGAGGATCGCCCTGCCATGCCGGGCCCGGCCGAGGGGGCGTCTGGCGGCCCTCTGACCGATGCCCCGTCCCCGGACTGGCTTCAGGAAATGCGTGCTGGCTTCAGGGCCTTGGATGGCCGCTTCGATGCCTTGGACAAGACGTTGGAGAACATGGGGGCTAAGATCCAGGCTCATGACCAGCGTCTGGGAGAGGCGGAGGCCCGGGTCTCTACCCTCGAGGACAGAGCAGTACAGGAGTCTAAGCGGGTGGACAGGCTTGAGCGTATCCTGAAAGAAGTGGCCATCAAGAACGAAGATTTAGAATCGCGCAGTCGGCGCAACAATGTGCGGATCACCGGGGTTCCGGAATCCACGGCCACGGGCAGACTTGACGTCTTTGTGGAACAGTTGCTTACTGACATTTTTGGGCGAGAGGCTTTCACCCCGGGCTTTGGGATTGAGAGGGCCCATCGCTCCTTGGGACCGCGGCCTAACCCGGGGTTACCACCGCGCCCGCTCATTGCCCGGATCATGAACTTTCGGGACCGTGACACTGCCCTGCGCCTAGCCAGAGACAAGGGTGAGATCACTTGGCAAGGCTCGAGACTTTCCTTCTACCCCGATTTCACGGCCACGGTCCAGGAGGCCAGGCGGAAATATGCGGGTGCAAAGGCTGCGCTGCGAAATCTGGGCCTCAAGTATGGAATGCTCTACCCGGCTCGGCTACGGGTCGACGTCGAGGGCCGCACTAGGCTCTTTGATACCCCCACGGCGGTGCAGGAATTCTGTCGCAACTACAAGCCGCGTCGGAGCCCGCCGGGGGGTGACGAGGATGGACGTTCCCCCCCTCGCAGTGGCTCTGCGCACAGCCAGGATCTGTTTGCGACCTCCGGTGTCGGCTGAGACGGCACCCCGGCTCCAACTTAGCTAACGTCGACTCTTGTTATTGGAGGACTATTTTGAACAATTGATATATATTTGCTATGCAGCGCTGGGTTGATTGCGGATCGTCGTCACCCCCCTTTGGTTGAAACCGTTGGGTATACTTCTGGGTTATGAAGCTCTGCCTTTTTTTTGTGATGTACATTTGGTATTATTATTTAGAGCTCTGTTTCTTGCTTCCAGGTTGGGGATTGCCTCACGTTTGCGTGGTTTGGCTGGGTGGGGGGAGGGGGGGGGATGTTTAAGTTTGCTTTTCATGATATGGCTTTGTGTGAATTGTTCTCTTTGGTACACGGAGAGGTTGCATCGCTCCTGCTTCTACTACGTACAGTTTGGCATCGATGGTCCAGATAGGTCTAAATGTAACTCCCGCCAATCTCTCCTTAATGTCTTGGAATGTCCGTGGCCTAAATAATCAGCGTAAATCCAAACAAATACTACATTACTTAAATCGGCACAGGGTCGACATGGCCTTTCTTCAAGAGACGCACTTACACGCATCGGGGAATACCGGTTTTGCAGCTTCCTGGGGCGCCCATCGCTATTTTTCCAACTTCAGCAACTATGCTAGAGGCACAGCGGTCTTAGTTCATAAAAGAATCCCGTTCCACTGCCAGACATTCCTTGGGGACAGGGAAGGGCGCTATTGCATTGTGAAAGGAGTGCTGATGGGACATGTGGTCGCTCTGGTATGTGTATATGCTCCTAACACGGATTCCCCAGATTTTTTCCACGCGCTTGCTGCCCAGTTGGCCTCCCTGGCACCCGCTGCCATCCTGCTCGGCGGCGACCTCAACTTGCTACTGAATGTGGGGCTCGATAGCACCTCCGGAGCCGCTGACTCCAAGCCTAGAGCTAGACGCGCACTCCTGGACCTTTGCACTCGTTTCTCCCTCACTGACGTATGGCGCAAGCGCAACCCAGGCACCACGGCCTACACACACTTCTCTGGGCAACACAACACCTGGACCAGGATTGACTACTGGCTCCTATCCCCCGCCCTGTCCCTCTGGTATCGCACATCAGGAACCCTCCCCAGAACCTATTCTGACCATTCGCCGGTGGTACTGGGCTTGGAGGTCCCTCGCCCGGAGGGGTTTGAGCGGCAGTGGCGTTTTCCCGGCAAGGCGCTTCTGGATGATCTCTTTGTCCATGAGGTGACTGAAGCAATAGAAGACTATTTTGCGCTAAACACTGGCTCAGTGGACTCATGGGCTGTCCTGTGGGAGGGGTTCAAGGCCTATATCAGAGGGGTTTGCATTGCTAAACAGGCTGGGGTCCTGAGGGCACTACGCTCGACAATCACGCGCTTAGAGGCGCAGCTGGATGCGATTGATGTAGAGGCGCGTCGGTCGCCCTCCGACGAGATATTTGCTAAGCGCTTGAGCCTCCTGTCAGACTTTCGGGAGGCTGCGGATAAGGAGATCCTATATCTGGGGAAATATCATGTGGCTCGGCGGTATGGGGAGGGGGATCGGCCGGGGCGCACGCTCGCACAGGTTTTGAGACCGCCGTATAGTAAGTCCCTGATAACCGAAGTGCGGGGAGCAGATGGTACGCTCCGCGCACAGCCCGCTGAGATTCGGGATGAATTCCTGGCCTATTATACTGAGTTGTATACCTCCAAATTGGGTGAATCCACTGCCGCTCGGGACGCCTACCTGTCTGAGATCGCGCTTGTGTTTCTGGATAGGGGCATGCAGGAATTTATGGCGGAGCCCATAACAGTGGCGGAGGTACGGGGAGCGATTAAAGTGCTCCGGAGCTCTTCTGCTCCGGGTCTTGATGGCTTCTCCGGAGATTTTTACAAGGCCTTCTCGGATCTGTTGGCGCCTAGGCTCATAGAGGTCTATGCGGAGGCGTTGGAGCGTGGTTCGCTCCCGGCTACTCTACGAGAGGCGGTCGTGGTCCTGCTCCCGAAGCTAAACAAGGACCCATCGCTGTGTGGGTCGTATAGACCCCTTTCCCTCTTAAACACCGACTATAAGATTTTAGCCAAAATAGTGGCCAACAGACTCTCCCAACTGATGGAGTTCATTGTCTCGCCCATGCAGTCGGGCTTTGTCCCACGTCGCTCGACGTCGCTGAATTTGCGGACGTTATTCACGGTTTTGCACAGAATTAACCCAGCCACACCTGCGGCTGCGATCCTACTTGACACCGAGAAGGCGTTTGATTCCTTAGAATGGCCATTCTTTCTTGCCGTTATGGAACGCATGGGCATGCCGGCGAATTTTCTGGCCACGATTCGTCTCCTCTATAGCCGCCCCACGGCACGTCTGCGTATCAACGGTACGTTATCCCGCCCTTTCTCCCTAATGCGTGGCACGCGCCAGGGCTGTCCGCTTTCCCCGCTCTTGTTCATTTTAGCCATGGACCCCCTGATACGGCATTTCCAGGAACGGCACCTCCACAGGGGTCTCCAGTTTAGGACGGGCCTGTTGCTGGCCTCCCTTTACGCAGACGACACTATCCTGTATGTAAGGGAACCACAGGTCAATCTTGCCCCCCTGATTCGTGAGATCCTGCGCTTTGGTGGCCACTCGGGACTGGGCATAAACTGGCACAAATCTATCATATTCCCATTGACTAGCGGCACCTCCCCGTGGCAGTGTGAGTTCCCATTGGAGTGGTGCTCAGACTCAGTACGCTACTTAGGCATTCAGATCCATTTGAGCACAGACAAAATCATCCGCCTTAACTATGGACGCGCGGTGGCGCGGTTGGAGACGCAGGTGGAGGGTTGGCTGCGCCTCCCGCTCTCCATGTCGGCCAGAATAGCCATCATAAAAATGATAGTGCTCCCCAAATTTCTGTATCTTTTTAACAATATCCCTATTCCCCTCACTCGGTCTTTCTTTTCCACCTTGAGGTCCCTCCTGATCCGACTGGTCTGGGGCGGGAAGCACCCCCGGATTCGTTGGAAGACTCTCACACTCCCACAGGATAGGGGAGGCCTCAGCATACCGGATCCGTATCTATACTATCTGGTCGCGCAGTGTGCGCATGCTTATGCCTGGTACCATCCGGACGCTCGGATCCCGTTTTTGCGCCCTGAGGCAGACTTTGTGCTCCCAGGTCAGTTGGCTGCCGTTTTGCCCAAGGGTATCCCCAGAAACCCAGTAGATATCCAAACAGTGTCCACCACTAGCTGGGCCTGGAAGAAACTTTTGAGCTATTTAGCTCACCCTCGCCTATATTCCTCTTCGCTTCCTATTCGCAACCCGGGACTACTGCCGGGCACGGACGAGGCGCTTGTGCAGCGAACGTTGAGTAAATTTAACCTCACCAAGATGGGAGATTTATACCCGGAAGGGCACATATTCTCGGCGTCGGAAGAGGCGCGCTTTAGCGAGGCTACATTCATGGACAGATTCGTTCTGCGCCGACTCTATTGCGCGGCCAGGGCGGCAATTGAAGGGTTCCCCCTTGAGCCTGCTTCCTTTGAACCCCTTACCATCATTATTGACAGAGATACGGGGGCCCATATAGTCTCTAGGCTGTACAAGGCATGTGCGGCTTTGCTCCCTTGTGCGGAGGACCGGGCGCGGGCGGAATGGGAGACGGACCTGGGTAGGCCTATCACGGATGAACAGTGGACGGCCCGCTGTAAGGTCACTGCTACGGTGTCTCTGAACAGTCGTCACAAACTCCTTCACTATAAATTCCTCCGCCGTTGGTACATGACCCCAGACAGACTCCATTCCATTGACCCTGCACGACCTCACCTCTGTTGGAAGTGCGCAGCACCACATGCAGACTTCGCACACTTGTCCTGGACCTGTCCGAGGCTGCAAACATTCTGGACACAAGTCTACAAGGTCTTGGAAGACATGTTAGAGCTTACACTTGTTCCCACTCCGGAGGTGGCGTTGTTGGGCTATACAGCAAATTTCCCTAAAAACGTTCGTAGGTTGGCCGCTGTGGGTCTACTTCTGGCTAAACGAGAAATCGCCAGGCGCTGGGGGGATAGGCGGGCCCCTACGGTCCAATCGTGGCTCACTGCCATGGCGTTTTGCAGCACGAATAGCGAACTCTACTCCAGTCTCCTTCCCGCGGCAGCGCGTCCTAGGGATATCTGGGGCCCTTACAAATCATACATTGCAGGCCTTCCCGGCTCCCCCTCGTCGCCCACACATTCCGGTATAGTTCCAACGGGAGTAGGGTAGGCGAGGTGACATGGGCGTTGGGAGGCTGGGGACGTCGAGGTCGGACTGGGATGATGTGTTCCATGGGGCGTTTGTTATGGGGGGGTGGTTGGCATGGACTATGCGTGGAGGGAGGGGGTGGCTAGGGACCATGGGCATGAATGGGCGCTGTCAGCCTCCTCTGTTTCAGGTTGGGCAAGTACTGATGGGGGAATGAGCAAGGGGGTTCTGATATTGGATGTCACTCATAACTTACATATATTGCAAGGGAGCTGGAAATGTTTTGATGTACCTCCATACTTTGTCATCGGTGAATGCACAGCTAACATTTGTGTACCGTTTGATTTTGCAAATCTAAATAAAGCTTTAAAAAAAAAAAAAAAAAAAAAAAATGATTATATCAAACCAATTCTAAATAATATTGATAACCACCATGTACAACACTGTATTGAAGGATATGAAAACCGACCCCCATCAAGCTACGGAGAAGTGGTATTATAAGCTAGAACATGACCTATCACACGCCCAATATATAAATTGTTGCCAACAAACTAGGTACATTTCCTCAAATGGAAGACAGACTTATCCATTACAAATTCATTCACAGAGCTTATTATAACCAGCTAGCATGGTAAAGTTTTCTTGGCTAATAGCTCGGCATGTTAGTGGTGTGCTACTCCAAATGGCGAGGGTTTCTATATTTGGACTGAGATTGCCAATATATTTGGCACTATTGCGCACGAATATTGATTGTAATTGGTGAAATGACTGAACACCGACTGGAGCCATCACTGTTTGCCACACTCCTTGGATATGTAAAGGACACTCTCAAAGATTACAGGAAGTACATTACAATGGATCTTCTGTTGGGGAAGCGCAAGATGGCAATGTTCTGGGGGAGAGGTAAAGCACTGCTGAGAGTGTCCAGACCTACCGTTATTTGGGAACCGCTGGTGAGGCGGAAAAATGTAGGCAACAGACCAGTTCCTTGTTACTAAATAAATGGCTGGTGGCAGTTAGAAAGTTAGTGAGGCACTGTAAGTTTTAATGCTGGTGAGGCTGCCCGAAGCCCGGTAAACATTGGTATATGCTGATGTAACTGGTACTGTGGACCTGCACTTGATATGTTACATCAATGTCATAGTGTAATGTTGGAACATCCTTTGTACTCATGCCTGGAGCGGTAATTGTACATGTTCAACACAGCTTTTCTGCATAGCAAATTGGCAATTGAATGTATAATTTGTTTTCCCCTCACACATCTTACATTATTGTTTTAATTACCTTTGCACAAGTGTTTCTAGTGGTACTTCAGCCTCTTCCTCATATTCATTTGAAAAACTTGCTCCAATCTGTTGTGAAATTCGGGGAACTGTCTCATGTGCCTACACAAAGCAAATACAAAATGTATTTTATGGTATTTAACATTTAGCTGGAATTTAATATTTTACTTCCATCAGAAATCAAACAAAAATGCTTAACAAATTGAAAGTATACTTTTTATTTTATTTTGATTGAAATAAAAAGCCTAGTTATAAAATGCAAACTTAACTACACTTCTCCATAAACTGCAGTAGAATCACATTCTATGCAATTCTATCCTGCTACACATGCACAGGCACCCTTTTCCTGGGAGCCCTGCTGCAAGAACACATCACAGTATCTCTCTGAATTGAAGCATCTCTTGTAAGAATTATTGTTTTTTTTAGTTCCCAATCTGCACACTGGCCTATTAGTGCCAACCGCTCTCAGAAGAAATGGTAAGCTTCCCCTAGAGGCAAGGCCTAATTTAAACCCATTTGTTGTAATCTAGTCTGTGGCCATTTCTAGTGGTGCAATAAAGAAACTATTTGAAGTGGCATTAATGCAGCACTGGCCAATCGTTGGTCGTGTTGTAAAAGATTGTTACCAAATCTCAGCAAGCTGTACGCAAAGGCATATCACATCCAGTATAAAAACGGTGCTCCTTGTGATGGTTGAGGGGTATTCAGATGAATATTGAGTAAAAAATATTGAGATGCAGAAATATTGAATTTTTAAAATCGTGATCCACAATTATTGTGATGCAGGAATATCGATGTCAAAAATATCATATGTCATTAATATTGTTTCCAAAAATACCTATGTTGTTAATATCGATGTTAAAAGCATCTATGTTGTTGATATTGTTTAAAAGATATTGTTAATAATATTGATTTTTCATTATTTTTATGTATTTTAGTATAAGTTTTCATTGTATATTTCATCAATTGATTTTATAATTATTGTTAATGTTTTTGCTATAGTTTGTAAATTTTTTGTTGCTTTTAAATGTAATTGTTTATTGTAATTTTTACTGTCATAACAGTTTTTGGGGAGTTTATAGGGTTGCAGGTTGGAAGTAAATTCATTATAACTAATAAGACATTTTTAATTATTACTAATTATTTAATTGATAATGAATTATGTAAATTGTGTAATTAATTTAATTTTTAAGTTAAGTTTTAGGTCCAGGTTGTGAGGTTTGTAGGGGAACAGGGTGGGAAGTAAATTAAGTGTAATTAATTAGGAATTAATTTTTAATTATTATTAATTATTTAAATGATAATTAATTATGTAAATTGTGTAGTTAATTTATATTTAAGTTATGGTTTAGCTGCGGGTTGTGGGGTTTGTAGGGGTACAGGGTGGGACGTAAATTAATTATAGTTCATTACAAATTAATTCTTAATTATTTTATTGATAATTAATTATGCAAATTGTGTATTTAATTTCTTTTTAAAGTTAGGTTTTAGGTGCCAGTTGTGCGATTTGTAGGGGTACAGTGAGGGAAGTAAATAAATTACAATTAATTAATAATTTATGTTAATTAATAATAATTTAATATCTTGAATCCAGTGGCAAAGTGAGCAACAGTTTGTTACCCCGAAACTGGTCCCTGAATGCTTGTTTCCAGCCCAGGGAAGAGCTGGCTTGGCAGTTCAGATTGGACTGTTCCCATGAGGCACAGGGTCAAGACTGATGTATTTGCATATAGCTGGGTCTGAACTGGGGTGGCGAAGTGAGCTAAAGAACAATGATGGATTTATTCAACCCAGATCTTTGACTGGGGGTGAGTGTCTGATAAGTTTCAGCACTCCCGTCAATTATCTCCTTGTGTTTGCTTTGTTTGCCCTAGGTTGGCAAGGTATGCCCAGACGTGGGTCCCTTGCTCACTTTGCCACTAGATTCAAGCTAGCCTGGCTGATGAGGGGTGTTACCCCGAAACCAGTCCCAGGATGCATGTTTCCAGTCCAGGGAGGACCTGGCTTGGCAGTTTGGGCTGGACTGTTCCCATGAGGCACAGGGTCAAGACTGATTTGCATATAGCTGGGTCTAACCTGGGGTGGCGAAGTGAGCTAAAGAACAATGATGGATTAAACCCAGAGCTGTGACTGGGGGTGAGTGTCTAAAAGGTTTCAGCGCTCCGTCCATCATCTCCTTGTATTTACTTTCTTTGCCCTAAGTTGGTAGGTCCAGACATGGGTCCCTTGCTCACTTTGCTACTGGATTCAAGCTAGCCTGGTTGATGAGGGGTGTTACCCCAGAACCAGTCCCAGGATGCTTGTTTCTGGTACAGGGAAGACCTGGTTTGGCAGTTTGGGCTGGATTGTTCCATGAGGCACAGGGTCAAGACTGATTTGAATGTAGCTGGGTCTGAACTGGGGTGGCGAAGGGAGCTAAAAAACGATGATGGATTCACCCCAGATCTCTGACTAGGGGTGAGTGTCTGAAAAGTTTCAGTGCTCCGTCCATCATCTCCTTGCGTTTGCTTTGTTCGCCCTAAGTTGGCAGGGTATGCTCAGACGTGGGTCCCTTGCTCACTTTGCCACTGGATTCAAGCTAGCCTGGCTGATGAGGTGTGTTACCCCAAAACCGATCCCAGGATGCTTGTTTCCGGTACAGGGAAGACCTGGCTTGGCAGTTTGGGCTGGACTGTTCCCATGAGGCACAGGGTCATGACTGATTTGCATATAGCTGGGTCTGAACTGGGGTGGCGAAGTGATCTAAAGAATGTTGATGGATTCAACCCAGATCTGTGACTGGGGGTGAGTGTCTCAAAAGTTTCAGCACTCCGTCCATCATCTCCTTGCGTATGCTTTATATGTATGTACATACCTATATATTTATTATATTGAAAAATTGAAAAACAAATATAAAATTATAATACAAGTTCAAATTTATATATTTTTTAACAGTTTTACATTATATATATGTATATAAACATACACACTTTTATATATAAGCGTGTGTGCTTGTTGAAATTATTTAATACTAATATATATATTTAAATATTATTTAAACATTTTTAATTTACATTATATTAATGTTGTATAGTAAAATATTTAAATGTTTTACTTATTTAAGCTACATATATACTAAAAATCGTTATTTTTGTATATATCGTTTGATATTAGTGTAAAACGATATTTTTTAAAATATTTTTGTACTTACCATTATCTGAATAGAAAAACTATATTTCTGTGATTGATATTTTTGACATGATATTTTGGTATCATGATATTTATGGTTTCTATATTGTGTCAGGGAACCGGTTGAGGTGGTTGAAACTCTGCTAAACATTTGAAATCATTAACACCCCAGCTGTGGTCTCAGTCTATCGTAAATGTTAAGTCTGACCAAAAGTCCAAAAAGCACTAAAGAGACCTGGTTATTAACTGGCTACTGCACTCAGCGATATTAAGAGTATATGGACCATGTCACTTAAAGGGGACCAGAGGGAGTTCTACAGGCATGTCCACCAGCTTTATGATACCCAGGGAAATTTGGTATTACAGAAAGGCCTCAGACTATTCCAACTGCACATTTCCAGTGAGGCACTCCCTTATTTTGACGGGGGCCTAACTCCATGTAAATGAGAGACTGCCTTTGTTCTAATCACATTGTGGATCTCCTCATTGCATGGGAGTATAGTCCTATGCATATGAGTGAACCTATTTGACCATGTGCCTGCACAGTATTACAACATTGATGCAAGTGAAAACAAGCAGTAAGTTTATCCCTGAGAGCACTGCACCCTCTGAAAGAAAGCTCCTCGGCCCTCTCCCCCTCAAGCAGCTGCTGTCACATCCTGTACCCACCTCCAGTGGGATCCTTGACTCCCTCTCGAAATTCAGACTGGGTTCGCTATCAACAGAAATCAGAAAAACAGAATCACATCACTCTCTTGCTGCTGCACTCTCACTGGGGAGAATAGTAGTCAAGTGCTGATCTATATACACCTGATGAAGGTGTGCCTGACAAAAGACATCAGCATCCCTCAGATTAGTGTACTCTGATGCTTAATGTCTACCAATCCTAGATTATAGGGCATACTGTTAGGATGAGAGACCAAGGAATCAGTAGATTTTCTATGAAGTTCTTAAGATTATGTGGGCTCAGAACAATTATGTTTAAAATACCAAACAACTAACTCTCTGAAAAAGACTACAAGGTTTGAGTGGAAGTCTGGCTCTTCTCATGTTACCATTTGTGATGCTGAGATTATCAGTCAATGGCCATGATCTACTATCACTACAATATATTTGTCTACATTTCCCATAATAACAGTCAACTTTAATACTGAAACAACAGCAAACAATCTTCTTCAATTGGCATTTTTTCACCAGAGGCCAACAGTGTGGCAAATAATGCATTCTGTAGAATGTGTAGGTACAGCTGGTGAAGTGACCCCTTCACTATCAGCAAATTCCCTAAAATCATAGGGGCAGATTTATGTTTCCTGGCGCATCCCTGCAAATCAGCAGGGATGCGCCAGGAAAGATGCGTCACGCAAGTTTACCCTTGCGCCACCACAGATGTGCCGTATTTACAATGCAGCGCATCGTGGCGCAAGGATAAACAGATGCGTGACGCATCTGATGGCGTAAGGGCGGCGCATTGCTGGAGTCGTGTCGCAAGCACGACGCAACTCCAGCAATGTTTAGGGACTGCCCATACCTAACATGCTGCGTCATGCCTTACGCCTGCTTCAAGCAGGCGCAAGGTTTTGACGCAGCAGCGTCGGAAAAGTGACTGAGTGAAATCTTGCAGATTTCACTGCGTCACTTTTCCGAGGCTTTTTCCGATGGAACGCCCACCCTGCATACATTAAACCTAACGCAGGTTTAATGTAGCGCAGGGCTTTACAACGTGACGCATCTTCCTAGATGCGTCACGTTGTAAATAAGGCGCAACAATGCGCATGGTTTACGCCGCCGCTGCGTCACAAAAGTGACGCAATGGCGGGGTAAAAGTGGCGCAAGTCTGACATAAATCTGCCCCATAATGTTTAGGGTGGGGAGGATGCTACTGAGCTTGCTTATGTGGAACATCCGAGGGGCCTTGGCTGAACTTGTATGTATGTGCAATCTTACTCTGCAAAATTGTCTATAGGACTTTTGGATGAAGCACACCAGACAAGAATGGCTCTATTGTTTAATCATTGAAAAATTAAGACAAACACATAGACAACAGAGCAAAAAAGGCTTTTCTGAAGGAAGCAGTGCTTAATTTGTGGAGGCCGTCAGCCCTAGCACTCATTTTGCATGTTGACCCAAAGCAAGGGAGAGAAATACAGCGAAAGGAGGAGAAAGAGAAAGATACAAAAGTTGTGACCCCTGGGGGTATGAAGGGGTATAAAGAAACCTGCATGAGTGAGATAAAGAGATGGGAAGTGTATGTAGGGTGGAGAAGAAAGAGTAATAAGGTTTTATCAAGATCAGGAAGCTCTGGAATTGGGCAGCAGCAAAATTCAGCCGTGGCAACAGTGAAGTCCTAAGAAAATCTTCTGGCCCCTAGACTTTTTTTGTTTTACAAAGTAAGCAGAAGAATAAATACATCTAAAAAATGCCCATCATTCTCTAGTATGTTGCTGCTCAATTTCTCGAGGACAAAAATACACCAAGGAGTGTGCACAAGTTCTGATGCTAGTAGGGGTGATGTCTCATTCTTACCCTGGTATCCAATTTCCACCTTCTCGGCTACAAAACAATGCCAGTAATTTGATTTTAAAAACCACCATTCGTCAATACCAATACTTAATTAGATACAACGAGAACTTACTTTTAGAAAGCTACTAGTTATGCATTTGTTGAAAAATGTATGTGTGTTTGAGACATAGAATTTCACATTGTGGAGAGTGACTTTGCCTTTATAATAAATGTACCTCATCAGCTGAAAAGGCTCCATTGGTGCAGTGGGCGGGGGCATCTTTCTTGTCTTCATTTTGAGAAATATCGCTGGGCACCCTATAGAGTAAATGAGATATTAATGTACCACAGATTCAGAGGCTGCTAAAAGACTGTTGAACTTGAACACTAAGGAAATTATTAAAGAAAGTTCCTAAGGAATAGCTAATGTAGGTTACCAGACACAGGTCGTTAATAAGCCATGGAAATAAGATTAAAGCGCTCACCATTTTCCAAAGATACTTGGCCACCTTATTAGACTACTGGTCAGGGCTGGTCCTAGATGTTTTGCTGTACTAGATGAACGTGCCCAAGTATGCTCCATCCCATTTTCCACCCACTTCCTGGAACATGCAGAACCTGCACACTTACAGCAGACATAAGCAAAGCCAATGCCATTTTCACCTATGATGAATCATATGTATCTCTTTCACACTCATGAACTCACTTAAAGTAAAAACATTTAAAAGTAATCTACCTTCACCTTGGCTTGCATGTCTACAACAAACGCTTTTCACAGTTATAAAGTAAAATACACCGCCTGCGTTTTTTTAAAGGTAATCACTTTTGTGTGTTGACATGCAACACACACAAAACTATTATCTTTTTATTAATTCAAAACAAGCAGGGCTGGTTATATATTCAATGACAGCATACTGAAGGTGATAGAGAGGAGCAAACATATGCCTTAGACTCTTCACATTTACTTTGAGAAACAAACACCATGGCAATAAAACAACTGAGCTGAGATTAATTCCTTACCTTGGATGAGAGGAATTTCCCGCCCCTTATCTTCTTGCCACAAAGTTTGGGCGAGCCTGGTTGTAGGGCCAGCGCTGCTACTGGCACTCAGCCAAGTCTCTATAGAGTTATTGATTAAACAAGCATTGGCAATCCCAATGGGTCTGGCTTTAAATTAATGTTGTAAGGTAATGTGAAGCACTACAAATAAATAGGACAGGAATCGATATGCATTTGTGTGAAAGCAAAGAACTGTAGAATGATATTGATGTAGGTTAAAAGATCATGTGACAGTTGCACTGTCAAGCCAGGCCTAAAGATTCATGTAGGTTAATGACTGCCTTTCTCCAATCTGTGCTGCTGCTAGAGAAACACAATATAAATTATCTAGCTATCTAATACACTTTAGGAGTATTACAATGTGTTTGCCCTTAAAGGTTCAACCTCAGGCAACTGGATAAATGAACAACATTATCAGAGCTGCGTGGAGGGGATGCACTTTTTTTGTGGAAGCACATAGCCTCTGCCCAATCGAAACATTTACTCCTGGCTCCCAACAAGTGGGCAGAGCCAAAGCCCCTCTCTAGTGATACCCACATAATTCTCTGGCAACAGCTAAGCTGTCAAGCCAGATCATAAAAATGATCATGAATTAAACCAGTTTCATAGACTGTATAGTGGTCAGGGTAGACAGAGTACTGATTTTTCTCTTCCATGTGCACACATTGGACAAATACTTACTCATTAGGTGAACATCACTAGCCCCCATCGTCAATCCTTATTTGCCATCTCCATCAGCTGCCTTTTATTTGATTGCTCCTCTTCTTGTCTACCTTGTGTGTCTCTCTCCCCTCACCCTGTAATGTCTCTCCACTCTAGCCCTCCATTAGGTCTCCTTACTGTTCCATTCTTGCTTTCATTTGCATCCTCTTCTCAGTATTTCCTTCTATATTCTCTTTGATCACCTTTGTTTGTCTCCCCATTGTTCTGTTTTTTTTACTCTCCCTTCCAGTGATCACCTTCGTAATCTCTACATCTTTGTCTTTCCATCCTCTCTTCCCCGTTTCCTATTCTGTCTCTTCTTTTAGTCTATCCTTTAGGTCACCTTCATTGTTCCTAACTCCTCTCACTCCCACTCACATTTAAATTCTTTCACTTAAAGGTTCAAGACATTGATGGTCTCTCCAATTGGTAAATAAATTACCCTTGGTAGGTCGCTCCCCACACCGCACAACTCCGCCTGTGTGCTCCGCTGCTGCTGTCAGGGTGTTCGAGGCCCTCCCAGCTCCTGCTTGTGGTTGGTTTTTTATGTTACTGTAATCTGTGCTTTTTGTTAGGTCACAGTTGGTCTTATGTGCTTTTTGTAAATTCTTCTGAGCTTTTTTAAGTTCACTGTCGTTGTTCCCCCCCCATCTGTGCCGTTACTGTGCCCTCTCCATTGTTGCCCATTCCTTTCTCTGCCCATCCGTTCCCGCCGCTGCCTCCCCTGCGGCATGCCCCCCTGCTTTCTAATTCGCCCACTCCCACCTCCCTGCTGCTCCTCCCTCCCACCTCCCCTTATTACGGCGGCCGCGCAGCGGGCGTGCGCAGCGGGCGCGCCTCTGGCGTGCCATTGGCAAGCCCATCTGCTCCCGTCCACACCTGGCCCACGCCCAGCGCCAGAACCCCTAGCCCTCGCGCATGCCATGACACCCGACTCCACTACAACTCCAGCACCCTCCACGCACTCAACGCCGGACGATCATGCACCTGCTGCCTGGCTGCCCGAAGCGCACACAAGGACCCTTCTCCTGCCAGAATTGCAGCTACACCAGCATCCGACCCGCCAACCTCAGATGCATCCTCCTCAACACCCGCTCCACCCGCAAACATGCCGTTGAACTCTGGGACCTACTCGACTCAACCACCCCAGACGTCGCCTTCCTGATGGAGACCTGAAGGAACCCCTCCTCGGCACCCGACATCACCATAGCCATCCCGGACGGCTATAAGATCACCCGCAGGGACCACACCAACGGAGTAGGAGGAGAAATCGCCATCAGAGTCTCGACCAGCACCGACGACACCCTCGGCACCACCAAACACCTGCACTTCCAGATCCACACCGACCCCAACACCACCCTCAGAGGAACCCTCATCTACAGACCCCCCGGACCCTGACCACAGTTCAGTGACTCCATCGCCGACTTCATCAGCACACACGCCCTCGACTCCACGGACTACATCCTCCTCGGGGACCTGAACTTCCACCTCGAGAACAACACGACACCAACTCCACCACCCTGATCGACAACCTAGCCAACCTCGGACTCAGACAACTCGTCATAACACCCACCCACTCCGCCGGCCACACGCTCGACCCCATCTTCTCCGCAAGCCCCCACGTCTGTGTCAACCACACCACCGAGCTCCACTGGACTGACCATCGCTGCATCCACTTCACCTTCCGGAAACCCACCTCGCACCACCGCTCTCAACAGATGCCTCGCCGCTACACCCCCACCCGCCAGCTCTGCTCCATCGACCTCGCCATGGCCACAGTCCCCCGCACCCGAAGAGCGACCTCCGGCCGAAGATCGTTCTCCCACCTCGCCGCCAAAACCTGGAACACCCTCCCCATCCACCTACGGCAGACCCAAGACCTGCTATCCTTCAGACTCCTTCAGACTCGAGCAGTAGCAGCAGCATCCCCCACCCCCAGCGCCTTGAGACCCTCACGGGTAAGTAGTGCGCTTTACAAATGTTATGATGGAGTGATTGATTGTCTCTATTCTGTGTCTGATTTAGATTCTTCCTCTGCTCTCCTCCCAAGTCTCCATTTTCACCACATATTGTGTGTTCCTTCGCTTCCTTCTCTTGCTCGCCTTCTGTGTACATAGATAACTAACATTGGTTAGTAGGGATCGGAACCACTACTGCTGACCTCCACATTGATAAACTGGGTGCTTTCCATTCAGCCTCTGGTTCACAGAGTCCAGAGTAATGTCAGGAATAGAAGGTAAGCAGGGATCTCCAACAGCCATATTTACCACCCATGGTTCCATCCCCTTATCACTCTCCTATCTTGTAAGGAGCAAATAAGATGCTGCTCGGGTGCTCCTCGATGTACAAGGGGCAGTAATTCTTGGTCAAACTTGACTTTTAACAGTCATGTATTTGCTCCTGAGTGACTAGATATGGAAGGGCTAAGTGATGGGCTGCCATCTTTTCTTACTTTGCCATTTTTTCACATGTGGAAAACGCTGTCGAAGTACTCACGTATGCATGCATGAGCGTCGCTGACCATATTAACACCACTTTTCTGCAATGATGCCTTCATGAAATGAGCCCTATTTTGGCAGTATTTCACCTACATACATAGACAGATTCTGTTACAAGATCCTGACTGTTCAGCACAAGACAGTGTTTATTTTGCCCCTCGTGTCAGGAAGGCCTGATTGAGGAGTCAAGAAGACCAGCGATAGGGAGCTGGTTGGACGGCCCCGTTGCATTCAAATGGATCCCTCCTGACTGCAGAAAGACCGTCCGTCACCCACGCGCTCATAACAAGCAGACTGGACTACGGCAACGCCCTATATGCAGGAATCAACAAATCTCTCCTACACAGACTCCAGACCATCCAAAATGCCACCGTCAGACTCGTTCTCGGGACTCCACGCCACGAACACATGACCCAACACCTACGAGACCTCCACTGGCTCCCTTTCGAGAAGAGAGTCACCTTCAAACTCCTCACCCACGCCTAAAAATCCCTCAACAACAACGGACCCAAATACCTCAACGAGAGACTATCATTCCACATACCCAAGAGGAACCTTTGCTCCGCTGACCTCGCCCTGGCAGAGGTCCCCCGCATCCGCAGAAGTAGAACAGGCGGGAGAGCCTTCTCCTACATCGCAGCCAAGACCTGGAACGAGCTCCCCGTGAACATCAGACGCTCTCCAACCCTGCACATCTTCAGGAAGGTCCCCAAGACCTGGCTCTTTGACTGATCCGGAGCTCCCCCCCTCCCTCCAGCCCCTTGAGACCCTCACAGGTGAGTAGTGTGCTATATCAACCCCCTGATTGTTTGATTGATTATAAGAAGCGACTGGCCTACCTGTAGTACCTAATCATACTCTCCTTGCCCCATATATGTGCACAAGGCTTGAGAGATTCAAATGTGTATGACTCCACATAAGGAGATCCAGGTAGGTTCCAGCAGATTATTCATCACATGATACTCACTCCAGTGCTCTTTGGGGAAATGGTGACGCATTTCCTGGGATTTCCTAAGGCAAGGAACCCTGCACTGCCACTTGATCCTCATGTCACTTCGGAGAACAAGAGACAATAAGGGGAAAAATGTCTCTTCTCTGCAATCCACGCCCAAAGACTCTACGAATACCTAATGCCAGTCTCAAAAAGTCGTCGCAAATTGTGCACTGACTTTTTGCTGATGGAATCTGATTTTGTACAAAATTCCAAATTGGAGTGGGTTGCAATCTGAGTTAGCTTGTTAATACTTATGAGCTAGTTCACTATTTGTGACTCACTCTGACTGGTGACCATCACAGGGGAAAGTTGGCCAGCTAAAGCCAGCAGACTATTGTCTGTGGTCGCCTTTAAATAACGTTTTCCCCCCAAAATGCAGCACTCAAAGGAAACAGGGCTGCGTTTAAAAAATAAGTTTACTTTTTCAGAAAAGTTTGTTTGAGAGTTGACAGAGGTCCCCTCAAACACTACCTGTTCCACAATACCTTTTTTTTTACATTCATAAAGTGCAAGGGGTCTCAACCACTTCTTTCTTAAACAAATGCACTGTATGCTGGTAGTGTGTGTGGGTGTGTGTGCACGCGCGCACGTGCCTGTGTGTGGCCAATGTAATTAAGGGTGCGGCTTAAAAACACGTAAGATAAAAATCTGTGCTTAGCATAGTGTGCCGCCCGACTTGGATTGTGCTGTATTTTGTCATTACATCCAGATATATGATACAACAAGTAACATCATACCTACAACAAGTCAGGACTATTGGCTTTGTCAATGGTTGTTAGTTGCATAAGATAAATAAGCAGCAACTATGACTTGTATATAATATTGAAAAAGCTTCCACTTAAAGCGCTGGTGACACCACCACAATGTTACTGCTCCTGAGTTTCAAAAAGAGAAGGGAAATCCAGAGAGAAAATTACTCTCTTTAAAGTAATTCCGTTCCCCTACAACGCTCACCTGGCATGACGTCATGCCCTAACTTCTCCAGTAAAGAGGAGTTAGCAGTGTGTGCATGCGCACATGATGTGCCTGCTGTCACTGCAGGCCGGAAAAAAACGGACCCCCTGTGCCAGGGCACAAAACAGAGCCCGATAGAGACCCGTATCGAGGCCCCCTTAAAAAAATGCCGGTGCTCAGCACCGTTGAGACCCGGCCCACTTAAAGCCCTGTGAGTGTATAAAAAATAACGGTATAAAAAGGGGGCACTATAATAACTCAGTAAAGGGCCACTTTGTGGAGGGGAGTCTGATGCACTCTGTTGTTGCATGTGATTAGGCACAGCTGCCAACTACCGACGCCACTTTGCATGCTGGACCTTGTAGTTCTCTGTTAAATTAGAAGGGTAGGTTATAATAAGCAAACTTATTTTGACTAAAAATCCATGACTGGATGAAGGAGTCCCTATGGCACGAAGCCAACTAGCTGGCAGCAATGGTAAACTGCTGAAAAGGTTGAACCAGAACCATGTTCCTTGGTAGCTAGCACGTTCAAGAATCAGAACACTTACTCTATCGTAGATATCTTCTTGTGGCCAGCAGAGGACAGCAAACGACCAAAAATCTCAGTTGCCTGCGTCTCAATTTCATGTTTTCTTTTTTCAAGCTCAGCAATGGCTGCTTCAGCCTCCTGGCAGGCTTCCTGTGTTTTACTTGCACGTCGCAGCTGTTCACACAACTCCCGCATGACCCGCAGGCGGCGAGTGAGGCGTCCAGCAAGACCCTTCTCAGAAAAACATATCTACATGGATAAAAAAAAACGTAAAATGTAAATCAATACATGCAACAGGCCTATTTTGAAACATGCAGAAAATAATGTTAAAAGTGGCTTTTACAGCAATGATCGAGCTTTTGAAATATAATGTAACTGCTTCCCAACCTTCACATTCAAACCACATTCACCCATTCAGTGACAAGTTACTCATAAATGAAGCACGTGCGCACACTCGTGCATGACCAATAACTAAGGGAGATGCCACTGTCTATGGAATTGTTCTCTTATTCAGCACCACAACAAACATAGCTCATGTGGAGACAATGGATGGAGCCGCCATGAGAATAGGGCAAGCAAGTGTGCATTGCGCAAAAGATGGCATAACTTTGGATTGGTGCAGTACTTAATTTGTAAAAAAAAGAAAATGAAGCCAGGGCCCTTCTTGGAAGGCTACTGCAGCCTGCACCACCCATATCCTGCCATCGCTGCCATTCTCAGTAACAACATAACACCTAATCGTCAACATCCTACAAGTTTGACAATTCCGATGATTTCCGGCCACACAAAGCTATAATAATGCATGAGAGGCTGTATGTTGACTTATTGTATATTGACTTAACACACACGGTTGCTGTGCTCATCTCACAATTAAAAAAGCTGGTGTTGACAATTAAGTGCCGGTGCTGAGCACTGAAAACCACTGGCACAAATTAAGCACTGGATTAGTGCTTTTAGGGCGCTCAGGATGGAGAGAAGCAGATAGAAACTTTCTAATGGGCAACAAATTAAACTATTTTAATGAATGGAAAATGACTTCTAAATCATGCAGCTACCTCAAAGGCAGCCGGGGCTGCAGCTTCAGTCACACAAAAGGGGTGAGACGTAATTGATTATTCAACTGGAATAAACAGGTTTTTATGTGTTTCCTAAACAAAGTTTGGTTGATGATAAATCAGAGATGAAGAGGAAGTACATTTAACAATTTGTCCGCATGGTAGGGAAAGGCTCTGCCTCCTCCTCTGCCCCCTTCAGATATTGGGCAAGACCAGTAGATGTATAGAGGCTGAACGTAGGTTTCTAGGCAGGCCATACATAGGTAGACAATTTATCATAGGTCCCATAATTCCAAGTCTAGTAATTCAACAGCATACTGAGGTTAGTTGCTAAAGGAACAGGTGCTGGGGTATAGGGCCCTTCTCCTAGCATCTCAGAGGAAACACTGATGAGATAGAGCACACCATTTTTTGGGGTTGAGATTTATATAGCGCGAACTCGACCCTAAGGCATCAGAGCGCTTTACATGAGCACCAGTTGCATTACAGACGGACACGTTCATTTTTGTTGGGCACAGGGAGATTAAGTGATTTGCGCAGAATCACAGGATGTTGAGGGTCCTTGGCAAGACATGAATCCCGTTTCTCTGTTTCGAGGTCGACTGCTCTAGCCGTTAGGCCACCTTCTGATAGCTGCGAGGCTGGAGGGTTAGAAAACCCTATTGTGTTTGTTGAAGTTCATTACTAGTTTAACAGATTAGAGCATCGATGGGTACTAAATTCAAATTTCAAAATGTCATCTGAATTGGTGCACCATTTTTTGAAGGTGTTCCACAACAGCATGCAACATTGTTCCCCCCCCCTTTGACTTTTGCTGGGGCCACATTCATTACATTTGATAAAAAATCAATGGCATTATGTCTGAGCCTTTCCAGCTAATCTCATTATTGAGAGTCACTGGAAAGGTATTTGTTTTTTTTGTCACCTTCAGGGTTAGTTGAGGAAGTGTGAACCAATCCTGTGGGTGCAGTCAGCCTGGAAAGAACCTCTCCATTCATGATCACATGTTTGTTTATGCTCATCTGATAAATAATGCAGTGCTGGTGGGCAGTGTGTTGCTGTTGGGGGTCTGTCCAGAATCCAGAGGCATTTACTTTAGGAAAAACGATAGCCGCTGGCATTCAACGGGGGCTCTTTGGTGATACTTGACTGGAATGGATCAGTATATATACTGTAAGATATCAAGATTTGAAAATGGGTGAGCCCAGGGATGTAATGTATTCTTGCTCTAATTTTTTTCCCCGCATTTTTTGAGCCACTTGCCTGCATGTCTTAACCAAACATTGGCAATATAGTTGGTAGTCCATTTATGAATGCTTATGATGCAGCATTAATTGATCTTACATCAACGTGTTTCCAAAAACAACTAGGTGATTACACTCAGGGTGAAATCAGCTCACAGTGGACACAAAAAAAGGTCTTTGGTGAAAGCAGGCTTTTTGTTTAAGGTGAAGTAAGTGATATAAGGGTGACAACATTTAAAGAATTACCTTTTTCATTTTTCGGGGTTACCATTTGTGTGAGGTTGTGCAAATTATATCTTTTGTCTGCTAGGGAAATACAACAATGAAGACTCTTAAAATGTTTGACATTAAGTATGCCAAGGGATCTATATTGAAAGCTAATACAGATAAGGTTGTTCCTCAAATTAAACTTGGTGCTATGGTCTAAGCAGGTGACCCCCCACACAACAAGAAAGCGTTCTGACGAGAAAATGTGTAGAAGCCGTATATCCCGCCTCCATCGACTGCCATGAAGGCTGTGACTACAGCACCCAGACTTCTACCCCTACTGGGCTATGCCATTAGGAGCTTTAATCTGGGTGCCAGGCCCCCCTTTTTATAGAGAAGGAAAGCCCTGGTAGGAAATGCCTTTTTAGAAGTGCACTCTGAATGTAGGATGAGAATCAACTTTGATATGTGGGGTGAAGTGAGGTAGCTTTTAATTGAGGTTAACATCCCACAAACATTGTATTTCTCAGATCCCCTTAAAAAGATTTTAATGGGCGGTTGGCTATTGCTTCTTTCATATAAAATGGACTTTAGAAACCTGTATCTGAAATTACATCTAAGGATGGTTGCCACCCCTTGTGGTCTACAAAACAAATACATGAAGATTCAATGTTTTGTTTATATGGCAATGTATTAGGTACCCTTCAACATATACCATTTGACTGCCAATTGCCTCAAAGTAAGAAAGAAATACCTGACTGGTTGAATCAGCTTAAAGGATTTTCACAGTGAGCATAACCTTTCCTTTATGATGACTCGTGCCTGGTTTTGAAGTGTTGTCAATTTTTGAGGTTATGAAATTTTAATACGTTATTGGATTTATTAATAAAAGTTGACATTTCAAGTAGTTGATGTAATTTTGCTATTTAAAGCTGGGTAATATAGCCAATAGAATTGTAAAATTCTAAAAGGCGGTATATTGCCATGGGTAATGATGCAGTGTGAAAAGGAAAAATTACCCATGGTCACCTGCAACACATTTTCCTCTACTTCGGGCCAAGTTTGGTAATCAAATTCCTGAACTAAATATGGATTTGGTCAGATTTAATTATGTAAATATTGTCAGTTATTTTCACATTATTCTTTGTTTCACAGTGGCAGACATTTATCAATTATAGGGGATTTATGTTTTTAAATTGCATTTCTTTGTTTATTAGTTCTGTTAGATAAGAGGATGGGTGGTCATAGCAGCTGCCTTTGTTGTTCCCAAAACTAATCAAAAACAGGAGTTAAGTAGCAAAAGCATTTCTGTCTATCCGGACCAGAAGTACATCATTTCTTTTATCTATTTCTCGCAATCCATTTCTCCGATATCGATCATGAATTTATATTAGACCACAATTCATTTGTACATAATTCCTCACTGAGACATAGTGAAAAGGTCACATGGCCTGTCATAGTGGCCAGCCATCCCAAAAGAGACAATCCACAAATCCAATCTAAACTACTACATTTTCAGATTCCTCATCAAACATAACAGTGAGCATGCTAACGTGTTTTCAAGGCATAGAGGGGAGAGGAGTTGGCCTAACGGCTAGGGCGGTTGACCTCAAAGTTGGGGAACTGGGTTCGAGTCTCGGCAATGACGCTGAACATCCTGTGATTTTGGGAAAATCACTTAATCTCTCCGTACCTAACAAAAATGAATGCATCCTCATGTAACCCAACTGGTGCTATGTAAAGCGCTCAGACACCCGATACCTTTGGGTCAAGTTCGCGCTATATAAAACTCCGTAAAAAAAAATGAAAAGAACAGAAAAGTGGTCATCGGGTGTATCCAGAGAGCAGTAGATTTAAGTCTTGTTTTGAGGAAACTCATGAGGAAGGTAATGAGCCCACTGAACTGAAAGACAACCAAAGCAAAAGGACTTGACCCCCCTAAAAAAGTTGGCTAGAAGATAAATTTGTTCGTATAACTTGTAGCTCAATAATTTAGTCTATGATACACATGTAGAATGCCATGGCGAGGGCAATATTTGTACATCTGACGAAGAGATACAGTGTTTTTCCTGATTACATTTAGAATTGTGTAAAAGAGGATCACAATCACTAAGAGACAGGTGTCTGGCCTTTCCCAAAGAACGCACTTAAAGATGGATCTTCATGCCCTCAGCTCAATGGCCTTCCACTACACTCATGATTGGAAGAGCTGGACTTTACAGTATGAGGTAGCATTTCCGCAGAAACATTTGGCATCCTATATACAGTATCTGGCTTGCCCAGCATGCACACAATGGGTTACATATACTTGAAAAGGTATTGAGCCATAGAATAATGATAAAGGTTGTGATACCTCATGTCTTTTGAGCAGCTTTGCTTTTGCACCCTTGTGAAGAGCCTTGTTCTCTTCATTAATTTGCACTTCAAGCTTCGATAAAAGTTCATTACATTTTCTTTTTTCAATTGCAATTTTTAATTGTAATATATATAACGATATTTCACTGTGAACCATCTGCAAAAGATTAAAAATACATTATCAGTGTAAGAGTTTTAGTTCATGAGTAGGGTGTTCCACATGTAGACATATTTCAGCACAATATCATCAATTCCAGGTACTGTGGTAGGTGCTGTATTAAAGTAATTGATGTATGTTTGCACATGGATAAACATCTGGTAGTGCAGTGGTTTATCTAAAGGGAAAGTTTCTCCTTGGCTCGAAATCATCTTCTCTGTTAGGATTTACTGGTGACCTTGAGATAATTAAGAATAGATGGAAGACTTAATGCAGTTAAATGTGTTCAGGTCATTCTGAAGACATTCTGATGTTTAGACTCTTCAAAGTTAAGCAAATGTGCATGGACTTTGGTTGTAAGATAAGCAGACATTTGTTGAAAGTAGCCAAGAGCAAAAGTTCAATGAATTCCATTTCCCAGGCGAGCAATTTAAAAAACAGGATGTTCTCCTCCTCAGTAACCGACTGGTCCCACTACTTAGGCAGGCAACAAATCTTCTACCTTTTTTCCTGCTATTTGGTATTGTTTGTACTATTACAGAAATCCCGGAATTACTACGTCTGCAGATTACGAATCAAAGAGGGCCACAACTCTGCAATGTTTCATTTGCATATAATAAGCTTTTGTTCTGCAAAGATGCTGCAGGGTGGCACTGCATGTAAGTTCAGAGTTTTTTTGTGGGTAAGAATTCAATCAGTTTTCCAGAGTTCTGTGGCCAAATGTGCTTTATATCTCGACAGTCTGAATAAGGAATTACCTCCTTTAACCCCTTCCCTGTGGGGGTAATTCCCCCACGGTACGGGAGGGCCGCGGCGCTGCTGTGCTCGTGACAAGCTTAGCTCATCATGACTCACAGTGGAGCTGTGCTCATGACGAGCTGAGCTCATCACGACCCCGCCCACTGATTAATACTCCCGCACAGGCGGGGAATTTATCGCACGTGGGCGGGCCGCGGCCGTTATGACGAGCTCAGCTCGTCATGAGCACAGCTCCACTGTGACTCATGACGAGCTGAGCTCATCATGAGCATGGAAGGGGTTATATAGAGGATACAAGAGTGCACATATCTAATGAACCTTTAACATTACATGGGATTTGTGGGTCGTTCTAGGTTGTGAAAGGGCAATGTAGAGTTTCCTCATCCACTGTTTGGGTGTAGCTGGAGGAGTACAATATATCTTTGGATCAGGTTTTTGAAGTCCCACCTGAGAGTTTCACCCTTTCCCTGGCAATGGAAGATTTCTACATAGTCTCCATTCTTTCTTATTCACAAGAGGGGCTCCTATGTTCCGTTGTTCACAAAATCCAGTCTCCCAAAATGTAAGTCCTCTTGTTTAAGAGATGTTCCCTACCCATTTTGAAAGAGTTGCACATTACTACTAAAATGTAACCAAATGATCTCAATGTATATAAACAGGTGGGGACATGTAATACTCACCTCCCATCTTTCACGAAGCTTCATACTGACTTCCTCCACAGCTTGTTTTTCATGAGCGGGAGAAATGGACTTCACTTTATCTGCTGCTTCCAAAAACTTGTCAAGACTTTTAGTGTCATAATTGCCAAAGTTGGACTGCAAGAAGAAAAATCAAGACTGAATCTTTGATAATGTGACATTTCAACTTGAATAAATCTGTTTTCAAGTAGCAGCTAGAGATCTTTTAGAGGGGTGCACTTATTTATTGTATTGTTACTCAGTCTTGTGGTATAACTGAGGTTATGTGTTCCATGAGTTGTGGCTGCATATCGGGACCATATTCTAAAGATCCGGACAGCAGCTCAAAATGATCTTTCATATCACCTTTCCATTTATCAGTTTTGCATTGCATGTAAGTTTACATTCAAAATCAAACTGATGCTATGTTTTAGTGGGTTGGCTTACCTGGATACTGACACTCATGAACCTGGCATCTAGTGAAATTGTAAGGCTATGCCTTATCGTTACAAAACCGACCCACACACCATGCAATTTTGGAAGTAGCATACGGGCACATTTTGTGTGTGTGTGTTCAACTAATCCGATTAGGACTCTTCAATTTAATTGACCCGTCCACACACCGTGACACTTTACATAATAAGGGGCCTACAGGGTAATATCTAGATTCAGAAAATAACTTGTTGTAAAGTAAACAAAAATACGTTTAACATTTCTGCTTAAATGTAGACTGTGGACTGGTGGTCATCAAGGAGTGTATCCATGTACAAGACACTGGATTGAGAAATAAACACATACAAATTCTCCTGATCCAATTATGACACTTTTTTCTAAAGCTCATTTATACCTGGATGGATCATGCATTCTAAAACTACAAAAAGCTAATTTGCTCATCACAAATATTTTGAAACAAGAAAGAAAACATCTGTCTCGGTGCCTACCTTATTAATACGCTCAGCAGAGGATAAAATCCCATAAGCAAAATATTTCAGATTAGCAATTGAAGCACGAATCAGCTCACAACTGTACCATGTCTAATGCATTTTTAGTGATATGTGCACAATGCAGCAGCTTGAGCTCGAGCTAAATCCTCGAAATGTGAGCACCTAACTCCTGTTGTTCAACAACTGCAAATTCTAAGGCTTCAGTTTAGGATCAAATTCATATGATTTAATGTAGTGATGTATTTATTTTATTGACTTCTTGGGGCATGTGTATGTACATAGCCTTCACAGCACTATTGAAATCTAAATTTCTCTATAACAGCCCATCTATTAGTGAGTTACACTAAGGATTTCAACAATTTCCTAAACAACAGTTGGTTTTTCTCGACACTGAAGGAAAAAATAGAGACAGCATTGCAAAAATATGCTGATTCAGTTCAAATCTCTCTGTCTTCAGATTGAGTTTTCCACAAAGGATAGACAACATATAGACAGTCGATTTGTAAATGAAATATCGGTCAAAAATAGGATCCATTTCAATGTGTGTCTTGTGAACAATGAACATTTCTTTACATTTATTACATTGATGAACTGTTGGAAGTGAAGTTGTGCCAGGTGTTAAGTTCCATGTTCCATGTGGAGTGTGATAGGTCTTAGGTCCACATTCAGAAGATCCTGAAGGCCGTGAGAATTAATTTAGGAACCCCTAGTCAAAGACCATTGCAGTAATCCAGTCTTGACAGGCTCACTGCACTGTTAACAACACTGCATTTCATTTCCAGAATGAATGTTAAAACACAACGCCGGATTCACATTTGTGCATAAAGCACTAGGAATGGCTGAGGAAAAGCAAGTGGTGCTCCAGGACAGAAATCCATTGTCCAGTGGCACTTGTCAAAGGAGAACCTTTGTCCTACTACCATTAACAAAACATCTGATGCATACACTTATTCGAAGTTCAGTGTGGCGGCTGCTTAAAAACAAGAGAGGTCAAGGCAGAGACTAGCTGGACTACTTATAGATCTGCTCAGGAGATGGAGAAGAATGTGCCCAGGGTCACATGCTGTGAACACTCTAATTAAAAAAGAAGATATCTAGACAAATGCCCTTTCTTCACAGCCCATTTAACACAGGCTGTTCAGCAATATTCCATGCTCTACCTGTCAAACTCTACTCAGAGGTCTAGCAGAATGACTGCTGACATACCTACTTGGGCACATATTTGCTGAAGTACCTCTGTCAGGGATCCTATAACTGACTCTGTGCTTTCTGCTTAATCTAAACCCTGCTTGAAATAGGCACAGAATATCCAAAAACCTTTAATAATGTAACAGTAATTTCTTAGTTACCACTTATTTAAGCATCTTGGTTCTCTTATGGGAGGTAGTAGATAAGCTTAAAGCTGCCCATCTCTGTAGGGCTGAGGCAGGGTATCTTTAATAAGTGGGCAGGCTCCTGCCTTTTGAAAGACTGTTCGAACCTGTGCTATCTGAGGACTTTAACACCTATTTTTTTCTGAAATGTATATACTTTTCAAACAAAAGTAAATCTTTTGAAATCAGACCTCTCACGTGGTATGCTTATGGTTAAAAACATGGATATTGAGCAGTTGCCATCATGTTATACAAATAACGTCACTAATAGAACTTTGGCAGGCTGACTACTAACCCTGGGCGGACAACTACGCTACGCTCGCGAAGTTTGCGTAGTTTGTGCTACTTCGCGCTATGCGAATTGCACGTAGCGCAGTGCAAAATCGTGTAGCGTAGCGTAGTTGGCATTTTTTGCTCACTCGCAGTCCTCAACGTCAAGTTGGCGACAGCAAGCAAGCAAAATGACATCCCTGCGAGACTTTTTCCGCGTTCACGATCAGCAACATCAAGTTGCCGATCGCGAGCGTGGAAGATAAACCTCCCTGCGAGATTCTCAACGGGGGGAGGTCAGGTTTCTCATTGCGAGTGGTCGCGTATGCTCGCGACCGCTCGCGATGAGAAACTACCAGTACGCGTTGAGAAAGCTGCAGCTCGAGTAAAAATCTACTCGAGCGGCAGAAAACGACCGCTTGCATTGTGCAAGATGCCGTTTGCAATGATTGCACAGTGCGGACAAGCATCCGGCACTGTGCAATCATCGCGAACAGCGTACTACGCAGTTCGCGTAGCGCTACGCAGTTCGCGTAGTGCTACGCGTATCTCGCGAAGTGCACTTCGCGTAGCTACGCGTAGCGCTACTACGCGAACTACGCCCAGGGTTACTGCCTACATGAGAGAATTTGCAGAAAAGAGATAGGCGTAGCCAAATATTTATAGATTGGAAACATTTTAGTACCTCAAGATAGTAGTGTCTACAATGTTTTGCTCTTTGCTACACAAACTACCAGTACTATATAAAAGAGCTGTTAATGAGGGAAGTATTAAACCATTTGTTCATAGCATACACATGTGCAGCTATGAAACAACTGGTGCACTGGCAAAAGATTCCCTCATTTCCATTGGGCCACAACCCCCTGCAAATGCGGGAACACCCTCTTGAGATTGCACCAGCACAATCTGTAATCTGCGGTCCCTTCTTCGATAATACCAGTGTGCCCAGGAGGGAGGCACTTTCTATAATAAGGTTCCTGAGGGCATAATATGCATAATATAGTGTTACCCACGTTCTGACCTATTACTGGTAATGCGGGAATACTACATAGGTAGGTCCACACTTGGAAGCATTTAATTCCATGGTTATCAGTACCACTGAGTTATGGAAATGTAGACAAGGTTGCCAATTAGAAATGGATACAGACACACACAGGAATCAATGGTTTCCTGTTTGTTTTGTCCCATTTTTGAGCAGTTCTTCACCCAGATATTTCATCTGATATGACTGGAGGAATGGTATGCGTGAAAACCCCTAAGCCATGATATTCCTGCATCAGTTAAAATCCTCATGTGGTCGGTAACTCCCATTACCACTGCATTGGAATCACAAGGCCATATGTAATCGGCCCAAAGTCTGGCCTAAGTCTGTCCAGGTGCTCTTCTTTGATCTCTTGAGGGTGACGGCTGACTCATGTGTTGGCTTAAGAAAGCAAGTTAGCTTATGGACAGTAATCACCTTCTTACTTGTAGACAGAGGGGCAAGTTGTAACTGAGAAACGGGTACTGCTGGTAAGTGTTAGTTCTGACATTGGTACAAGGACTTGGAGGGAGCTTGTAGGATTGTATCTCATGCATTGGTAATTACTTATTTTACATGATCCTTAAGTGATAAAAGTGGCACTTTGTATATTATAACAAGAGCCCAAGAAAAGACTATAAAAAAAGAAATGCACTATGATTAGACCACAATAATGGCAGCAGAGAAATTGCACTAATAAGTGTATATGCCAAGATTTCCAAAATAAGTAATTGATGACCCTTGTGAGTAAGTGTGGCCCAGACTCTGAACTGCTCACTATGGCAAAAGTAAACCAGAATTCTAATTCCTGCTGTCCCTCTTGAGCATACTGGGCCAGATGTACGACCCTACTAATTTGCGATTCGCATAGTGCGTTGTTTTGTGACATGCAATTTGTGTCTCACAAATAGGAATGTACGTACAACAGTGTCTCAGATACTGTTTGCGATTCCTAATGGGGTCGCAAATTGCATGCCTCATTAATATTCATGAGGCATGTGCGTTTGTGACACCATTAGGAATTGCTAGCACTCCCAGGGATGGTGGCCTGCTGGGGTCAGCTGACCACCATGTCTGTACCTGCTTTTTAAATAAAGCAGTTTTGTTTTAAAAAATGCAGCCCGTTTTCCTTAAAGGAAAATGGTATGCATTTAAAAAAATAAAAATTAAACATTTTTTTATTATCTTTTAAGAGTAGGTAGTGATCCTTGGGACCACTGCCTGCTTTTAAAAAATATTTTCGCATCCATTCACAAAGGGGAAGGGGTCCCCGGAGACCCATTCCTGTTTGCGAGTGGCTTACCACCTACTTGAAGTAGGTGGTAAACTGCGAGGGTTTTGGAACCACAATTTCGGTGGCAAAACAATTGTACATTGAAGTGTGATTTGCTATTAGGAAGGGATGCCCTTGGCATGCCCTATCCTGATAGTGAGACGCAAACCCTACTTTGCGAGTCGGTAATAGGTTACCAACTCGAAAAATAGGGTTTGTACATGGGGAAGACCGATTTTGCAGTCGCAAACGGGCCGATGTTCTGTTTGCAACCGCAAAAAACAGTTGTACATCTGGCCCACTGTGTGTTTTTGTGAGCAAATAAATGTGCCTGCTTGTCCTCATTACCATCTAAAAATCCTGACAGTTCCAAGTGCAAACATAATAGAAACGATATGGTAACCATGTATGAAACAAAGCAAATGGGTGCACAGCACTATTTTTAGGGGAAGTATTTGATGCACATTTTCGTGGAAAGGCTTGGTTACCATCCACAGTCCTACACAGCCCCCCCAATATGTCCACAGCCCTGAAGAAGTTGTGGTGTTTATGACCTAACGACGAAACACGTGTTGGCTTGTCTTTTCTCTAAATTGATCTTTCAACTTCTTGATGTTGTGAATTGTTGTTTTTGGACTTCTTTCCTTTTCGGATTCAACTGTAAAGACACTCGTCATCAAATCAATGTGAAGACTTGGATTACACTATATGGAACTGAACGTGGATTAAAGCGGACTATACCCCACATACTAATGTATTAATGATTATTGGAGTGCTCAGATCTACAGATTGACCAATTGCAAACATATTTGAATACTTTCAGCATGCATTAATGGAGGCAAAGGCACCAATGCCCCTCTGCAAGTGCAAGATTTAAGAACAGAAGTTACATTTTTTACACTAAAGTTCAGAAAAAAGTATGGCGTAAAACTTTTTTCGGAATAAATAACAACATTTAAATAGCAAGAAGGACAACTTTATTTGTACATTATTCCACACATGCTTTCAAATATAAGAAATATATACTTTTGTAATGAATTTTAACTTCCTTACCTCATACTCTGATATTAGATCCTCTGGCGCTAATTTCTGACCAAGAAGCTGCACCGCCTTTGTTATATACGTTTCAAGCTCTTTCTTGGAATTTTCAAAATTGATTATAATATCTTTTTCAGTCAATTTCTGCTCTGACTGAGGCATGACAGAACGAAGTGCAGTCAATGCACGCTATGAACAAAAGCAGAAAACACTTCCTTCTGTTAGTAGATATGCAATGGTTCCAAAATGTTTACACACATAATAACACAGAAGCATGCATTTTTGATAAATTGACCTGGAATATATGGTACTGTTCTACAAATAGATTGTTAGCCTGTACAGTGCTTAATTTGTGCCGGTGTTTGCCGGTGGTGGGCACTGGCATTCATTTTTCAGGACAGGGACCTCTTCATCAACAGACACTAAGACCGTGAAAAGAAATGAAATCTAAAACCTATTACTCTTTTATTACTCAAAAAAGGAAACTAAAAATGTACAATTAATGTATACAATGCATGGTCCCATACCAGTTTCAATTCAACTCACAGTTAACAAATGGTAGGGCTAAGTAACTGATTCAAGGCTGCATTTCATCTCACAGCGTGAGGAGCGGAGCGAGCGTCTCACAAAACGGTGGCAGCACTCGGAATCTCCGTTCCTGTCTCTCGCAACGCCCACCGTGTCTCCTGGCCGCTGCTGAGGTCATCTCCCGAAGAGATTTAGCAGAGGAGAGCAGCAGTGAGAACTCGGGTTTGCAGGGAAGATGGGAGGCGGAGTGAATACGCGGCTGCGGGTGCCTGCCTGGGGTCGCGTGACCGCCGCCAAGAGCAGAAAGCTTGATCTCCCAATGCGAACGACCCCCTCACATTTAAGAGGCCAGCCTGAAGGGCAGAGACTGCACAAATAAAACGTGGGGGTCTGAGGGGCTAAAATAAACAGCGGGGGGACCGATTGCGGCTTGCCTGACTCCAATATGGCACCCAGAAGAGACTTGCTTGACCTAAATATGGCACCCGCCATAAACCATAGCAGCATGCAGAACTGAACCTGGCTGCCCCTTCGGGTTCCTACATTCAGGATTACTGGAGGGGGGAGGGGGTGTTGGCCAGCGGCGAGCGGGAGCTTTAAGGTCACCATCCCCCAATGGAAAGTATGGATACCTGCCTTGGCCTTCGCAGGTGCTGATCCTAGTCCTTAGAATTGGGGAGGGGCACAAGCTTATCCCTCTTTGAAATAGTAGGTATTTCCTCCAGGAAGTGGTGAAATGACTAGTAGGAGGGAACAATGCAGGCAAAGCGACACGATAAAAAAGTGCAGGCTCCTCCATACGTGGAGGGAAGAGGTGAAGGAGTTGCTTCCATCTCTTCTCTCACCACTCTTGACCGGGGGGCGAGATGGAGGACGTTGTGGACGGCGCAGCCCTGTCACACCAGGACCAGTGTTTTCCATTGGAACTATGACAAGGCCTACTGGGTGGATACGATAACTGTTTTTTACTTACTGCGGAGCCTGAGCAACCTTGGCTGATGCCCGGTGGAGCTGTCCTATGCAGCTATAGAGGAGCCTGGCTCTGGTTCACCCCCTCAGCTGTCACCTACCCAGCCGAACATCTTACATTGTTTTTCTGCGTCTCCCTGCTGTGTTTCCTTCCCTCCCCCGCCTCCTCCCAGCTCCACCAGCCAATCTCTGGACTCTAGACTTTTGGTCCCTTCCTGAACTCATAACACAATGTCTCCTTATGTTAGCGCTAGACCTAGTTTTTTGGCCGATGCCCGGTGGAGCTACCTGATAGCTATAGAGGAGATGGCCACCTTGGCCGTCACCTACTCAGCCGGACTTTGGGCAGACTTTCCTTCGTCTCGCCTTCACATTCTCCCTCCCACCCCTTTACCCTACCCCCTTTCCCCCTCTATGCTCCATTTTCTCATCCCCTTCTTAATGTTCTTCCGTTGAGACCTAGCTATTTGGCCGATGCCCGGTGGAGCTACCTGATAGCTATAGAAGAGATGGGCTGTGGACTTCCCCCTCGGCCGTCACCTACCCAGCCGGACTTTGGGCAGACTCTCCCTCGTATCTCCATCCTATTTCCCTCCTACCCCTTTACCCTACCCCCTCCCCCTTCTAAGCTCCTTTTATCTCATCTTTACGCTCTTGAAATGTTTTTCTAGTAACTGATGTAACTGGTAACTGATGTAATTTTGTAACTTTGTGGAACCTTATGTAAAGCACTCTGATACCTCTGGGTCTAGCCAGCGCTATATAAAACTCAAATAAATAAATAAAGTTACAGCTTTAATTCCTCTTTAACAATTCCTTCATTGGTAGAAAAAACGTACTAGTTTAAGATGAATACAATTTGATTATAAGGACTAAGCTGGCAAATTATGCATGGCACATAGTACTAATCTGGGGACAAAGGAAAACCCTGAACAATTTAGCACACAAAAGGCAACAATATAATCCAGCCGCAATGTTTGTTCGTTTGTTCATTATTTGTGTTATGCAAACAATACTATGGGGCTAGCTTCTGGGCACAGAAAACATGAGAAATGGAAGCAGGTAGAGAAGATGTAAAATTAAAAAATCGCTGCCAGTGGCTCAGTCTCGTAAAGGGTGAGTTACAAAAATGCCCTTTGTCTGAAATCCAAGTACCCTGGGGAGTCTGACTCTACAGAGATGCTACTCATAAAATCTAAAGAGAGCGACTTACAAAGCTTTTTCTGCAAGTAGTGTAACATCTTTAATGACATGACACCAACATAGGATCGGGTGTATCAACAGATGAGGCATTTATGAAACTATTTATAGTGAGTTGCTGCACAGCAGGCTGATACTGGAATGAATGACATCATTACAAGAGACGTTCACCGAGCCTCCTTTCTGTCAGGCAGCCTCAGCCAGTCTTACAGCGCCCCGCACCTTGCTTCCGCCCACACTCTGCAGAGCGCACACATCTAAAGTTGAGTGTCGACTGATGCGTACTGAACATGCCACTAAGCTTTACACTAGAAGTGGGCATTTTCCACCTGGATTTCCAGTAGTAAGTCACACCTATTCATGAATAGCATCTGGTACAGCGCAACTTTGCCTGTCCTTTACACGTCACAAATACGTCACAATTTCATAACAGATACATGATATGAATGTGCACTTAGAGCATGTTTCTGCTATGGTCTTACAAAATTTATTAAGTGTTTCACTTTGACATTACTACTAAAGTTCATTTACTGTTGGACTAGTGAATTTACTTAAACTATGTGTTTAACAGTATTAAACAAGAAATTAATAAACCATCCTTAATTAGTAGACATGTATTCACTATAAAATTTAAATTTGCATTTCATAGTTTGTGCCTTAATACATTAATTGACATGTACTGTTCGGATAATTGAATAGTAACAATCCTCATATATGTAGAATGCGATTACTCTAGAAATGTCAAAGAGTTTATGGACTGTGTGCATTCATGTTTCATGTATTTCATTTAAATGTAGTTATTAGCCATACTTACATATGATTATCCTAAGGATTTACTGTATCCTCTATGTAATATGAACTTAATTTACGGGCCATTCATATTCATTTATGTTTAAATTTGCACACACATATTACATGTGCACTCTTGCTAATACTTTAAGTTGACATTTTAGGCCTATAATTCTTCATGCTGAATAAATTCTGTTTTTCATTTTCTGCTAACGTGACAATTCTTGCAGGTATTCACACGCCTTGTTAGTTGAAGTATAGATATATCACTGCACTAGTGATAGGGAGAAAGAGCCTGAATAGAAGACCTTGATGAAAGAACATTGTGGACCAAAGCGTTAACTTAAAGGTCTCTTCAGCAATGTTACAACCTAGCTTTGGGTGGGAAGACGATGTCATTTCCATGTCCCGTGTGGGATCCTTTGCAATTGTTGCAGTCTACAAAGTGAAAAGTGGAGAAAACAGTGGACCCCTGATGATGCGTGCAAAGGGTTGTGGTCCAAGAAGACTCTTGTGTGCTATAACTTGATGTTCACACTGTTGGAGAGCCTTTTCCTTTCAGAGTCCCTTCAGAACCCTGCAGATCCCTACAGGTTTCCTTTCCCCACCTTTCCCTGGGCATTGAGAGTTTCAGATGGCAATACTTTCCTTGATTCTTTGCTGAGTGTGACTTAGGCTAACACTTACTTCCCTGACCCAAGAAGACTCTTGACCAAGCTTCTGAATTGCTGACACCTTACCACTTATTTTTTCCTTGCCTAGTTTAAATTTCTTTTTTAGAACCATCCTTTTAGCTGGGACTCTACTTTTAGGTGATTGAGATTTATCCATGTATAGACAACAAAACCTGAGACTCTTCTAGGACCATCAGATTCTTTCTATTGTATTGCTGTGACTGAACTTCTTGTTTGCCTAATATTGGTTTGCCTCAGTTTCTTCCAAAGGTTAGAGTTTTCTATTGATATTCTGTACCTTTATAGCGTAGTGTTAGCAGTCATGCATCTTATCTTGATTCTAAATTTGTAATAAGCCTCCTTAACTCTAGTTACTGATTCCTGGTCCTTATTGTGTAGCCAAATGGGTTACACTGATTAATTAAATTTGACTGATGTAAATATTAACTCCCATCACCTCTCAGGCGGAAACTAAAAGGTCCATCTGAGGGCCAATGGTAAGTGAGTGGGTCCAGAAAACGCAGGATCACATCTTTGTGAATCGGCCCAAAAAGAGGAAGTGTCTGTAAACAAAGTTCCAAATTATGCTTACTTGAAAATGACAAATTTTCAGTTATGGGAGCTAAGGAGTATACTGGCCATCAAAAAATAGAAAGCACTTCTTCAAATCTATGCAAGGATAATTGGAGGAAATTCTTTGGGGAGATTAGTACAGCAAAAGTTGTAAGCATTAAAATGAACCAGAGGAAGCACTCATGCTTTACTATTATGGAATCAACAGGAGGAATCAGTCTCTTGCTTCGCTAATCTAGCATGATCATGCACTGCCTTTCATAATGGCTGCCACAAAGCAGTTTTATTTTCAAAATAATATACATGTGAAATATCTGACTTAGAAACATTCAAGTAGGTTACCCATGGAATTTATGGGCGTCCTCACTGAAAGCGGGGGCATCCAGCGTAGGTCCAGATGGGCCA
Organism: Triturus cristatus; assembly: GCF_964204655.1. Taxonomy (NCBI): domain Eukaryota; kingdom Metazoa; phylum Chordata; class Amphibia; order Caudata; family Salamandridae; genus Triturus; species Triturus cristatus. The sequence goes on along the minus strand of NC_140592.1, from coordinate 802,686,509 downwards.
CACACATTGATATTTTTGGTGTAACTACTAATTATGTAAACGAGTTCCCCTTAGATTCACTGTATGTAAGTATATCTCTGTAAATGTATAAACCTAATAAGACTTTCAAAAATTGAGCTATATAAGATTTATGTTACTTACCTAGTAAGCATCTGTTCTTGGCATGTAGAGCTGTATATTCACATGCTTTGCATACTCCTGTCATCTAGTGTTGGGTCGGATGTTTGCAAGTTTTTCTTTGAAGAAGTCTTTCCAGTCACGAGATAAGGTGATTCCTCCTTTCGGTGATAGTGCGCATGGGCACCGACTTCATTGCTAGATTGTTTTCCCACAAGAGGGTGAGAATGGAGTACATAAGTGTAGTAGAGATGTCCATGCGTATGAATGTATAAGTAATAACTGCAACAACTATAGGTTCCCAGGGAGGCAAGAGGGCGCATGTGAATCTACAGCTCTACATGCCAAGAACAGATGCTTACTGGGTAGGTAACATAATCCATGCGAGGCATGCGTGCTGTAGATACACATGCTTTGCATAGACTATAAAGCAGTATACTCCCAAAGCGGTGGCTAACATGTAGATGTTGCAGTTGTTTGAAAAAGTATTTTAAGCACTGCTTGGCCTACATTAGCTTGCTGGTGTACTAACACATCTACACAATAGTGTTTGGTAAATGTGTGTAGTGTAGACCATGTAGCTGCCTTACATATGTCAGCTAGAGGGATGTTACCTAAGAAGGCCATAGTAGCCCCTATTTTCCGAGTGGAATGTGCTCTAGGGGATAAAGATAAAATTCTTTTAGCTTTTGCATAGCATGTTTGAATGCATTTAACAATCCGTCTTGAAATGCCAGAGTTAGATATGGGATTGGCTTTGTGAGGTGGAGCAAATGCAACAAACAGTTGTTTTGTTTTGCGAAAATCTTCTATGTAGTACAATAAGGCTCTTTTCCCATCAAGCGTGGGAAGAGCTCATTCTGCTACAGAATTAGGTTGAGGAGAAAATACAGGTAACTCAACTGATTGGTTTATATGAAAAGCAGAAACTACTTTGGGAAGGAATTTGGGGTTGATGCAAAGAACTACCCTGTCTTTGTGGAGCTGAATGAAGGGTTCTTCCAATGTTAATGCCTGTAGCTCACCAACTCTCCTCAATGAGGTGATTGCAATGAGGAAAGCACCCTTCCATGAAAGAAACTGTAAAGGACAATTATGCAGTGGTTCAAAAGGTGGACCCATAAGCCTTGTAGGGATAATGTTAAGATTCCACACTGGTGCAGGGGGAATTCTTGGTGGTATTACCCTTTTCAAACCTTTCATGAAGACTTTGATTACTGGAACTTTGAATAGTGATAAATGTTGTCTGTTTTGCAAATACGCAGCTACCGCTGCAAGTTGCAAATGAATAGATTTATAAGCCAGGCCAGTTTGCTGCAAGTGCAACAGGTAACAGATAATGTTTTGTATAGAAACATCTAGAGTATTAATCTTGCTGTTATTACAATAGACAACAAATCTTTTCCATTTTACTGCATAACAAGCTCTGGTAGTATACTTTCTTGCTTCCTTTAGAATAGTCATACAGTCTGGTGGTAGATTTAAATAACCAAACTCTATGACTCAGGAGCCGGATAGCTAAGTTTAGTGCTGTAGGATTTAGATGCCTGATTTCTCCATGGTTCTGAGTGAGGAGCCTGGGGGTGACATAAAGCTTTTGATGTGGAACAACTGACAGCTCCAACAGGGTGGTGTACCATGGTTAACGGGCCTATGTGGGAGCTACCAGAATCAGTGTGAGGGATGTTTGTCTGAACTTCTGAACCAGACACGGAATGAGTGGGACAAGGGGAAAAGCATAGGCAAATATCCCTGACAAGTTCATCCATGGGGCTTTGCCTTTTGAGAGTGGGTGTGGGAACCTGGAGCCAACTTTGCCCATTTTGTGTTGTCGATTGTGGTGAACAAGTCTATTTGTGGGAATCCCCATTGTTGGAAGTATGGAAGGAGAACTTGGGGATTAAGTTCCCACTCATGAATTTGCTGCCTCTTTCTGCTGAGGAGGTCGGAAATCTGATTGTTGGAAGGTGTTCTGCCAGAAGATAAATCCTGTGATGGATTGCCCAATTCCAAATGGCTTGAGAGAGGCGTGACAGTTGGAGAAAGGGTGTCCCCCCTGTTTTGTGCACAGTACATTGCTGTCATGCTGTCTGGGCGGACTAGTACAACTTTGCCTATGAGGTGAGTTTGAAAAGCTTTGAGCGCTAGAAACACTGCTAGAAGCTCTAGATAGTTGATGTGGAGACTTTTGTGCTTGTTGCTCCACAGACCTTGTATTGTGTAATCTTGGAGACGGGCACCCCAACCTGTCAGAGATGTGTCTGCTGTGAGCCCGATCTGTGGAATAGGGTCAATGAAAGGCTGCCCTTTTTGATAAAGTTTGTGGGTTCCACCACTGCAGAGAGCGATGGGTGTGGCCGTCTACCAACACTAGATCGGTTAATTGACCCTGCGACTGATTCCACTGACGTGCTAAACACTCTTGTAGGGGACGCATGTGGAGTCATGCATAGGGTACAATTGCGATGCAAGACGCCATCACTCCCAGCAGTTGCATGAACACTCTGGCTGGTAAAGTTTGGTTGGGTTGAAACTGTAGTATCATAGACTGAATGTTGTGAATTCTGGCTACATTGGGAGAGGCTAGAGCTTTGAGAGTGTCGAGAGTGGCTCCTAGATAAGACTGCATCTGTGAAGGATGTAGGTGAGATTTTTGTGCATTGACCGTGAAGCCCAGTTGATGAAGTGGGTCTACTGTGGTCTGAGTATGTCATAGATAGTTTTGGTAAGTGCTGACTTTGATGAGCCAGTCGTCTAGGTAGGGGAAGACGTGAATATGTTGTCTTCTGAGATGAACTGCGAATACTGCCAGACATTTGGTAAATACTCTGAGAGCAGTAGTCACTCCAAACAGGAGTACTTTGAACTGGTAATGTTTGTCTGCTATTACAAATCTGAGGCATTTGCGATGAGCTGGATGAATTGAAATGTGAAAATATGTGTCTTTTAAGTCTACAGTAGACATAAAATCTCCCTTCTGCAAAAGTGGAAGTACCTGTTGAAGGGTTACCATGTGAAAGTGCTCTGACAGTATATATTGGTTTAACTGTCCGAGATCCAGAATAGGTCTTAAGGAGCCGTCCTTTTTGGGGATCAGAAAGTAGAGAGAGTAAACCCCTGAACCGTGGTACTGTAGTGGAACTGGTTCTATGGCTCTCTTTAGTAAGAGAGATTGCACTTCTTGTTGGAGCCACTGCAATGGGTCTGGCGACAATTTGTGAGAGTGAGGTGGAATGGTTGGAGGATTGGAGGTAAGCTCCAGGCAATAACCATGTTAGATAATTCCCATCACCCATTTGTCGGTTGTTATAGATTGCCAAATGGGGAGAAACTGGTGAAGTCTTCCCTCGACAGGTGTGGAATGGCTTGAGGGAAGCGTGGGGAAGTCACTGCTTATTAAGGGAAGGGGAGTTGCTAGTTGTTGTGCCCTTACCCTTGTCTTTGGAGTAGTTTCCTCTATACCCTCTTCTAAAAAAGCCTCTTGAGGAAGAGGACTGGTTATTACCTTTGTAAGAGGAAGCATTCTGGTCAGAGGGTGTGCTTTTGGACCCTGCTCGGTAAAAGGAGCGGCGAAAGGAGCCTCTGTTTGAAGGAGACTGGAGTGTTCCCATGGACTTTGCCACTTCGGTATCCTTTTTCTTGTTCTCAAGCACCTGATCGACCTCAGGACCAAAAAGATGTTCTTTGTCAAAGGGTGTATTTAAAATAAATTGTTGGACTTCGGGCTTAAAGCAGGAAATCCTTAACCAAGCATGCCTTCTGAGTAGGATGCTAGTGTTGACTTCTCTAGCTGCGGTGTCAGCAGCATCAAGAGCACATCTTATTGAAAAAATGGAAATTAGCTTTCCTTCATGTACCAAGTCTTGCGCTTTTGCTTTATGCTCATCTGGGAGATATTGGAGCAATTGCTCTGTTTCATCCCAGTGCACCCTGTCATATCTGGCTAAAAGGCACCGCACCAGTGATTGGCAGCTTGAGCAGCTATGCATTTGCCAGAAGTGTCTATTAGCTTGGATTCTTTATCCGGGGAGGAGCGTCCCCAGAGGTTTGGGAATTGGCTCGCTTGAGAGCATTGGACACTACCAGTGAGTCTAATAGTAATTGGCCCTTAATAAATACTGGATCTGTTGGAGAGGGTTTATATTTCTTATCGACTCTAGCATTCAAGATGCGTGCATGCATGGGATCTTAAAAAATTTGGCAGCGTGTCTCATCATACCTTTAAGCATAGGGAGTGTTTGGGTAGACCTGTGTACGGATCCTAGTGTCTCAAACATAAAATCCTCTTCTAAGGATTCTTTGTGTAGTACCACCCCATGGTATTCTGTGGCCCTGGCAATGAGTTCTTGATAAGATACATTGTCATCAGGTGGAGATGGCTTGGCAGGGTAAAGGTATGGCTCATTGTCTAATGGAGGGTCAAATGTGTAATCCTTCCATGGATCTAATGGTAATTGCATGTCCCCCTCATCAATATCATCGCTGTCAGGTTTAGATAGTGGAGAACCCTGAGGTGTGATGTGCAAAGGATTTAAAGTCAGAGAAGAGGGTGGAAGTGGAGGGGATACTGGTGGTGGATGAAAAGGGCTGGTACCAACCTTCTTCTTCTTTAAAGGGATCTTGTAATGTCTGTCGTCATCAGGAAGCTTGTGTTTATGAGGGAGCTTAGTATGAATATGTCCTGTATCTGGGTTAATATAAAGTTGTTTAGGATCCAATTTTGGAGCAACAATGTCTAAATGTGGATCCAAAGGGACATCTTTCGGTTGCAGCGCTTACATTTTTGGTGCCGAGATGGGACGGACTTTGGGCGCTGGAAATTTTGGCTCTAAAGGCTGTTTCTTTTTCAGCGTGGAGGGTTTCGGCTCCAAGCAGGATTTGTACTTCGAACCGGAGGATTTCGGTTCTGAAGAGGATTTGGGTCGACTCAGTCCAAAGCCGGAAGGCTTGACTGGGTGTTTCGGTGCTGAGCCAGAAGGTAGGGCATAGGAAACTTCGTCTCAGTGCCGACCTTGGCCAGAAGGCATAGGTGGTGCCGAAGCCTTAGGGTTTGTGGGAGTGGGTTGATGGGACAAGGGGTCTTCGGTACTCATGCCATCCTGTCCCTGGGGAAGTTCTTTGACATTGAGATCAATTTCGAGCTCTGGAATCGACTCCGGAATAGAGAAGGCCTCTTCCTCACTACCGCTGATGCACCAATTTCTTCTTGCCCGGACTCTTCACCGAAGATATCCGGCGTGTCTTCAATGTTTTGACACTGCATCTCTCGACGTCGAGCCTGACGATCTCGAAGGGTTTTCTTCAACTGAAACGATCGGCAAGCATTGCAGTCTTCATCTTTGTGCTCCGGAGACAAGCACAAGTTGCACACCTGGTGTGAGTCGGTGGGTGGATACTTTGCGTGGCACTGAGGACAGAATTTGAACAGAGTCCATTCCATCGATGGAGGGCTGGACCGACGTGGTTATGCCCGAAAGCCGTCCACAAAGCTTTCCGATCGAAAAAGTAGATTTCATTGACCGGCACAATACGCGGAGTAGTGGGAAACGCGTACAAAACAATACTGTCGAGCCTAGAGTGGATTGTGCACTGAGGGGAACCCGAAGGTCGGTTTCGAACCGGAACGCAGCAATACAGGTCCGAATCCGATGGCGGAAAAAAACAATCTAACAATGGAGTTGATGCCCATGAGCACTATCACAGAAAGGAGAAGTCACCTTACCTCGTGACTGGAAAGACTTCTTTGAAGAAAAACAACTTGCAAACATCCGCACCCACACTAGATGGCAGGAGTATGCAAAGCATGTGTATCTACAGCACACATGCCTCGAACATGATACTAATAGATAGGATTATACAAAGAACTGGCAAACGATGAAAATGAGAGAGAGAAATAGACATAAAGAGAATCAGATGCAGACAGAAATATAAACATAAAGAGAACGACAGAAATCCACAGAGGCAAACGCAAAGTCATGGGAACCACAAATTGCAAGAAGTCGGTTAAAGTTGTCCCAATTGTCTGGGGGAATTCTGAAGGTTGCAAACTCCTCCACTTATAAACCCATTAGTCCGGCAGTGGAGGTGTATAAAACTCAAGCCAAAGCGGCAGCATCTTATGGTGGAGAACTATGGGGGTATAAAGCGGGGGGTAGGAATTGTTAATGTAGAAAATAATTTTCTTAGGCGTCTTCTTGCCCTTCCCCGTGGTACACCCCTTTTCCCCCTAAGATTAGATTTGGGTTTACCCTCCATAAGAGATGATCTGGAATTAATGTCATTAAGATTTTGGCACAGGCTCTGGTCCACTGGTGAGCTTGTACATTACAGGCAAGAGCTCACTCATGTAATGAACTTGAACCAGTGTGACAAAATCCCGTGGTTGGCCTCCATAAAGGAAGAACTTTATCGGTTGGGACTCCCTGAATTATGGGAGTTCCCTGAACAAGGCTACCATAGGGTTTCACGAAAACGTCTTGTGGGGATATATAAGGAGAAAAGTCTTGCTTCCCTGGTCTCGGCATCCAATAAGGGTATTCTGACTGATCGATTTTTGGTTTCCAAGGATTCATATCAGTTTGAAGGGTTTATGGACATTATCTTCCCCATTATATAAAGAAAATTGTTCATTCAATGGAGGTTAGGGACTCTGCCCATTAAAACCTTTACTTATAAATGGACAAAGAGGGATGATAAAATCTGTCCAGGATGTTGTTCCCATGATGAGGAAGAAATTCATCTTCTGTTTTTTTGCCCAGCTTATAACAGACCAAGGAAACACTGGTTAGTTCCACTTTGCAGAAATTTAGGTATAAGGAGCCACCTGCACTCGTATAGAATATTGAAAACGAGTACCGCTCCCCACATAGTCTTTGCAATTGCCAAATTTTTAACGGCTATGTGGCGGATAAGGTCTAAAGCGCTAAAAGATTGATTTTTGCTGGAATGGATTGCAACTGTCCTTTGTGATTAGAAAGTTATGTATACTGATTTTATGTGTTTTAGTAATGATTTTTACATGTAGTGGATGTTTTATGTTGATATTGTACCATTGCATCTTTTATGGCCAAACTGGCCGAAATAAAGAAATAAACTGAATAGACATAAAGAGAATCAGATGCAGACAGAAATATAAACATAAAGAGAAGGACAGAAATCCAAAGAGGCAAACGCAAAGTCCAGAGACTGAAGGTAAACGAAAAAATAGGTTTTCGAAGGAACACAGAGATAAATTAGTGAGAACAAGCAAGGGAAATTAATTTACAGAGCAGCATAGATCAATATGTCGACAGATAAATAAAAGATGCAAATCAATGGATTTGAAATAATTACCTCCATGTTGTTTTTAGCTTCTTGGACTTTTGTGTGCATTCTGGCTGCATGCATTTGTTTCAAAGATTCATCTCCAGAAATAATGTTTGTTACAACGTGCAGATTTGCTTCTGCTGCTGCAACATGCTCCTGGCAAAGATTTCTTTTGTCAAATATGCTCTGTTGAGAAGAAAAATATAATTTCTAATGAGATCCATTAATACCTTATGAACCTAATTGTTTGTGTGCAGTAATGCACACATCAACATTTGCTTTTTTTAACAAGTTCTTCACTTACAGCAACAAATAAGTACAGAATGAGAGGAAATGTTTGGCTGCTGTAAATGCACAACTTAATAAAAAAATTATGCTATTAACAATAAATTTAACAATCACAATACAAAACGTCAGTGATCTAGGGCAGGATCCACAAATATTTCCGATTGTAAGTGTAAGTTGCACAGCAAAGGTCGTAACTGTGTGCATAAAGGTCACATCCTAATTCCTATTAAATTCCATTCCCTACACAAAATTCTGTTTGCACAGGGATCAGAAGTATGAGTTGTGTGGTAATGACAGCAGCCCATGTAATTTTCCCTTTATGAATTCTGACAGCTTGCAGTAAGCCACCCAGCAGCTGGGACAGGAGGAAAAGGTCACATTCCAATTCCTAGTAAATTCCATTCCCTACACAAAATCCTGTTTGCACAAGGATCAAAAGTATGAGTTGTGTAGTAATGATCGCAACCCATGTAATTTTTCCCTTATGAATTCTGACAGGTTGTGGTAACCCACCCAGCAGCTATGACAGCGGAATCCTGAGGCCGGGAGTAGCCGATGATTTAAATTATGGGACGGAGGACCCCTTGTGGCCGAGTCCAGAGAGGGACACTGAGTGGTGACTCTAACTGAACCGCAGAGACCCTTCACGAAGGCTTAGGCCAGATGGGAATGGGGTCTTCCCCAAGAATGGGCATTCCAGAAAGTAAAAGAAGCACTGTCCCATGAAACAACAATGGTTTACTGTGACCCCCAGAAACGTATGAAGCTGAAAGTGGGTGCTTGCTACCCCTTTGGGCCTGGGAGCTTGCCTTGGGCAAGAACAAAGTAGAGATGTTTGGGCTCCTGTGGCCTTTGCCAGCCCAGCTCTGACTGATGTCGAGTCAGTATTCCCAAATTGAGAGAGAAGCCTTGGGCCATCAAGTGGGAATGGCCCCACTTTCATCTATATCTGTACAGGTGCAGCTTCATTGTAGTCATGAGCACAAGCCTCTTGTTAATCTCTTTCAAGGTACGTCACAGAACACACCCACAAGAATCGAAAAATGGGTGGTGCAATTACAACAGTACCGCCTGAACGGCACCTATCGACAGGACCGGTTTCTGGTTGGGGCACTTGGAGAACAGTACAAAGCCCGCTGGACTACACACTAAAAGCACTGAAAAATATGTGTCAATTGTTCCTTAAGCAGCGTGTCCACAATCCAGAGAAACTAGACAAGATGAGGGTCTGCAAAAGGTGCTGGAAGCCCTGCAACAGGATGAAGGGAGGCAGAGATGTTTTAAGGCATGAGCAAAGTGGTCTCCGGCCCAAGGCCCCAGCCTTTCAGGGAGGCCCTGATAGAGCCAGCTCTGATTTTCACACAGTCCTGCCCTGATAACCTTGATTCTTAAACATAGATTGTTTCAAATACCATATTCCCTTGAATCATTTTTAGTATGGGTGATGTGTGGGAGTCTATTACAGACATTTTGCAGAGAAATGATTGTTGTTCAACACCATGCAACATCCTAAGAAAAAGTACCTTTTAAATTGAAACAGGACTTCACATATGAGAAATGGCAGTCGTCGCAGAGATTATTTGCAATGATATTAGTGAGCTGCTGCTATGTTACAATATTGAAAACACACATCGCTATTCATGAATTTTAGATGGAAACACATTTAGAATTTGGAGGAGTTTGCCTGTGCAGTGTCTGTGACCTTGTAAAAGAGGGCATGAAAAAGCCCAAATCGGATCATAAATTAAAAGCTGCTCTAAACAAGGGCTCCCAAAATACGTTTGGCAAGGTCCCCCAAAACCCATAAGATGTCCCTGAGTGGAAGATGTTTCTCATCCAGCTCCAGAAATATAAGAAGTCAAAAGAAATAATAAGCAACTTATGGAGAACTTGGATGGAACTAAGTGCCACCGAGGATGGTCTCATATTGCGAGCCAGATGTCCCTTTGGCATTACAAGACATTGTTGTCACCCTAGCACACCAAGGGCACCAAGGTGTCTCCAAGTCGCATCTACAGGAAAAACTGTGGTTCTCAGGGATGCATCAGATCGTAGAAGAATGCCAAGACTGCCAACTAAACAGTAAGGTAAAACGACCAGCCCCCGTTATCACAGAGGATCCCCGTATCTCCTGTAGACCAAAGTCAGTGCAGAGTTTGGGAGCTTCCTAGATGAATGCACCACCTGGCCGTAATGGATGCCCACTCAAAGTTCCTATGGTTGCAATCATAATACTCCTATATTTGAATACATAGAGCCCAGGCTGGAGAGAATACTTTCCGAGTACGGGCTACTCATAGAGCAAAGGCTGGCCAGCCTTCCAAGAGCATGACATCTAAACATACCTCACCCAACTTAATGTGACCATGGCAGGATCCCATCCTGATGGCCCCAGGTGAATAGAAATGTCATACTCCATATGAAAGAGGCCTATGGTGAGTGGTGTCAGTGAGGGGAACACTGGTCACTGCCCAGAGGGAAACAAAGGTGGTTACACAGAACATTTCATAATTTAAGAACATTTCTTAAAATGCTGAAACACAGAGCGAAGTGCCAGAAAACCCCCATGAAGAGTGAGGAAAGTCAAGAGGGGAGAATGAATGAGAGTGTTTTACCCACTTTCACTCAATCCAACCTTAACACCCAGTTATTGAAACAGCCGGAGAATCCTCCAGAACACCATCTGAATCAGTAGCAATTGCCCCAGAGCTGACCGAATCATCCCGCCATAGCCAGTGAAATGGCATAAGACCAAACCCTGCACCCGCTCAGACTGCAAGACTTTCTCTGCTGTAATTGGATCCCACGGAACCTAGATCACGGTTCTCTAAAGTCGGCCTGAAGGGCCAGATACATGCCATATTTTTAAGATAACCACATTTATCTAAATGGGGATATACTAAAAATATAGCATAGATCTGGCCCTCTAGTACCAACTTTGGAGAACCTGACTTAGAGGAAAGACACCCAGGGATGAGAGGTGTTAAGAAGAATCCAAAGTGGGGTGGGATTTTGTGAGCCAAATGGCAGCTACGACACAGCCACTCTAGCATCACAAGTACCCCAAGGTCGGACAAGTCTGAAAGTTTAAATAAAAGGGCGCTGGACTGCTCGTGTCCAAGTGCAGGGAGACACACTGAAGTTGGGTGTGTTATTGTACTTTGTTTCCAGGCCTCGCCCAATGCCCATTTTACACAGGTCAAACCTGCAGATTTAAACCGGGGGAAATTAATAACACATCTGGAAACACGCTGGATTTGATTTGAAAAGCACCAAATTCTGCGCTCAATGAGAAAAACTCAGAATGCAAAGTATCAACTGCAAATGGTAAATATTTAACCACTGTATCGGTTATTACCATGTGTGATAAATCCGTCATCTAGGCCTCTTGTAATCAGGGCCTAAGTCAAGCTCTAATGATTTTTACATTTCTGGAGTTTTCATACAAGCATGAAAAATCCACAAAATGCCCAGATGTTCTCACAGAGGGTACATAGGTGCTGCAAAGTGAGTTTAAACATAATGAGTAAACAAAATAGCGACAAAAAATTCAAGAAATCGGTCATAATGCCGTCTCTGTTCCCCTTGTGATGGCAGTGCTGGTTATCTCCTTTTAAATTGTTATCTCCAGATAATATAAGAACACGTTACTTATTTTTAATGATTTATCTTTCTCATCTTTTCCTACAAAACATGCACTCAAGTAATTCCCATTTAACAATGTGGCTTATATGGCTACCTCAGTCTGACTTTGAAACACCAGCACTATTTCAGAAGCAAAATGTAGAACTGAGTTTGCAACCTACATGTGAAAGTGAAGGAGTTGTGGCATCATGACATAAGTCATCTGTTTCATGCTGGTACTTGGATAGTCTTAGCATGCCTCTCTGAGGCATCAGCTCCTCTAAGTCATAGTGTACTAGTTATGTTATATATGGAAATATGGATGGTAAACGAGAGAGATAAAACTGTTTTATTGACCTACCTTCAGAGATTCTTCTGGTGAGGTGTCTACTGATTCTTGAAGTCTCATATTATCAACAATACCTTCTGATTCCAATATCCAGTTTTCCACTTGGTTTAGATGCTCTTCAAATGTGTCCATCTCTAATAGAAGCCGTTTAACTTTTTCAGTAATAAGTGAAGGCGTTTCTGCAGTCTATGAGGAAGAAAAATAGAGTTTCAGTGTTTTGAAATAGTTGTGTGTAGTGGCATACCCATAAAAATGTGAAGTGATGGATTGGTCACTCAAAATTATTTGCATATGTTGCAAGTCATATCTTTAATTGCACTTTTTTTTACTTATCCAAGTGATTTTCAAGTTTTAGTGCCGGATTCTTAATTTTTCAAATTATTTATTTATAGAATTAATACAGCACACAATACAAAAATAATCATTTCAAGAAGCGATTTGAAAACAGTTTTGGATTTCTGTAGCAATGTTAGAACAGTGTCTTAGATGGAACGAGAGCTGAGGGTAGATAATGTTTATCTGAATTTTGATACAGATTTCATAAAAAAGCCATGAGAGTGGGTTGCGCTTTGGGGCTGGGCAGCAGGTTTGTCAGGGTGAAACAGATGCTGGCTACAGTGGATCACTGACGAAATTGGATGTCATAATTGATTGATGCCGATAGTATGATTCAACCGTGATTCACTGAAATATGAAACATAAGGTACTGGAATACCGTGAAGGTATTGGCTGTATTATAGTGAGCATTACAACAAAGCACTGAGCAGAAGAGCATGAGTGAGGTCCACAATGTGTCACAGTTTGTTACTGGAACTAAGGATTACAAAGCCCTGAAGAAGAGATTATATCGCAAAATACTTGTTGACTTGGCTGTTGGTTGTTTATGAACGCTATGAAGTTTTGGAGAGCATATCTGTGAAGAGTCTGTTTGAAAACAAAGAACTTATATGGATCTTTGAATGGATATTTGTGTTTTTCTCAAAAAATGAACTAATGTGAAACGTTTCAAGGTTTGTTTGAGGAAAATGAATAAAATCTAGAAAAGCCTGAGGTACATCCTGGAGAATATAACAAGGAACCTATTCCTTTAAAAGGAATGGTGAAAATGCGCATCACTTTCAAGGATAGACACACGTATGGCAAAGTCTATATTACCGAGAAGAGAAGTAACTTATATGGGTGGAACCACCAAAAGTATTTAGGCATCATACTTGACCCCAATAACAAAGATTATAACAGTGTACCACATGGACTCTTCTCTGTAAGAGGAACAGAGATCTGAGTAATAGCGCTGGGCGTGGGTTCTATTTTCTATATATATATTTAATATCATTACACACACATATATAAATGTATGTGTGTGTGTGTGTAATTATTTTAATGTTTAAAAAAACAAAAATATATTATAAATAAATAGTATTTTAAAATAATTGAATTACCTTTTTTAATTTAAAAATGTTTTCTAAATTAACTATATTAAATGGCATTAAATCTACGTATAATTTGTAGTAACTTTTAATGTATAAATAAATGTAAACATTACACTGTAAGTGGGATTCAGTTTTCAAAAATAACTTTAAAAAATAATGTTATTTTAATATAATTAAATGTATTAGCCTGATTAGTTAAATTGAAAGATTTTATCTAATGCCATGCATCTGACTGGTTTGTTATGAAAGGGTATAACCAAGGCAGTAGGCCCAACTTATTTTTTCAAGAAAGCTTGTGTTAAACCCAATAGGCCTTTAAGGGTGGATTGATATTACACGTTGAAGCTTTTAGACAGGTATATTGTCACAGATGTCAAAGATGACTGCAGTAAGCTAGAGATTTTGTGTTGCCTTGCTCCAAGGACAAACCCATGGGGTCGAAGATTTTGTCTGTGTTAATATTTTTGTGAACTCTCGTTTTGTATATATTTGTAATCATAGGACTTCATGCATCATGGTTGTGTTGTGTTAGGCCCTACTAAAGAAGGACTGAGTTTTTTCCATGGCAAGAAGCCAATAATAACAGCTATAGGACTAGTTGGTTTATTGTAAAAAGTTAAGTCAAGTGCCATAGATCTGATCTGTCTACAATGAAAAGCTACAACAAAGGCAGTAGGCCAAATTTTTTTTATTGTGAGATGCATATGTTAAAGCCAATAGACCTTTAATAATGGAATAGTATTACACATTGTGTTAAAACCTGTACAAAAGAATTTTGTTAGTTGCAACTTCACAGACAACAGTAGTAGGCAAGGGTTTTGGTGTTGGTTACCCTCTCGGACAAACCCTGGGAGTAAAGATTTGCACTGTGATATTTCTTGTTAGGCCTTCTTAGGAGGAGTTGTATATATTTTTTGTAAAATATTATTTTTTCCTTATTTGTTATTTTATGATGGTGTGACTGATACCTGCCTTGTGGGCAGGTTTATGATCAATTCCGTAGGCCGGTCTTGTTTCCAGTCATGATTCAATGAAAAAGGTTATGGAGCTAAGTAACTACTTGAAGAAGTTATGTTGGATGCCTTATGTCTGTTATGTTTATTACAAAAAGCTATAACAAAGGCAGTAGCACAGATTCATTTATAATGAAAAACATATGCTTAAGGCAATATACCTTTAACATATTGTAACAAAGGTAATAGGCCTTTAGGGGTGTACTGTCATTACACTGTAGACAGGAATTTTGCTACATGGAATCTGACACACTACATTAATAGGCAAGGGTATTGTTACCCCCTCTGACAAGTCCTAAGAGTAAAAGAGTTGCATTTGACAAAAGTTGTTAGGCCTCTTAAGAGGAGTTGCACATTGTCTTGCCAACTGTAATGTTATATAACTGCTTATAATGTTCTGCATTGTATTTAGTGGTGTGTGTATTAAAGTACTTTTTATACCTGGTCCAACAACTTCAGCTGTCCACAATGCTATTTTTTTTTTATATCATGTACATACATAGAGGGACTTCGGGTCAGTCATCCGCAGCCGCTAATCTGTCTGAATGTCATTCACATTCTGTTTCTGCCAATGACAGTATGAGGGTCAGTATTTACTCTATTGTCCCCTGAGTGATGGAATTTTGACTAATCATATGTGCTCACCCCTGAATGTGCACCAATACCACTACTTGTACAGCAGTTTTTGATTTTCAAAAAATATAGGTCCCCCTTTTTTGGCGAGCAGCTCTTCAGACAATGGAACGGGATGCATTTATTGCTCATTTTATCTGCAGTTAACCTTATCCCTCTTGGCCACTGCTTCTAAACTGGTAGGCTATCTTTAAGTGTATTGTCCGGAGTGCATCATTATTTTTCCGTTCCCAAGTGTCTTCCTACATGTCATCCATCTTGGACTAGTACAGCAATTAATCATAATACATATATAAAATACTATTCCAAGATGGCTGCTCACTGCTTTTTCCCAACACACGCAAATGACCACCACATATGAATGGCAGCATTTGTGTTTTTATTCTATTGTTATTCTTTTACTTTACATTGCATTTTGAGTGGAGTCAGTGGGTGGATGAATGGATGCATGAGTGCAAGGATGAGTGACATTGTGCAGGCATGATGAGGTACTAAGTCTCCACAATTCACCACTAAACAAAGACACACTTTCAGGTATAAGTCAGCCCTATTGGCATCACTAATGCTCGTTTAGATCTGAAGAGTGTTTTAGTCGAGGGAATCCTTGTGTCAGTGACAAAAAACTTCAATTATGTACGACTGAGTTGGCATAACGTATTGTAAAATATTCTGAATGCAATATATACATATTTCAAATTATTTGTGTGCAAGATGTTTTGTATAGAACAATTGTCAAAAAGTTGTACTATGAACAATTATTATTCAAATATATGCGTCAATTCAAAATGAGTTTTGATCTCCCACTTTCTAAGTGAGAACCTAAATTCACTTGTTGCAGGTGGAAAAAACATTTTGTATGTGGGTACTAAATGGAGCTGGAAAATCAAATACAGTCAGCACACAAATATCAGTACCATAAATGCTACAAAAAGCTCTGCAAGTTGGGAGACTAATGGGGTCATTTAGAGTACGGTTTTAAGTTTCTCTGTGGTCTGACGGCACTTTTTCGCATTTTCTACTGACATGGGAATTACATTTTTAGTGAAAAGAAAGAAATCTATTTTGCATGATATTTGTTAACTTATTACAAACCCCAAAAGTCAGGATTTGTTTTTGGAAATTAAAAAGCATCAATGTATCTGATGCTGCAGGAGTTTTCTCCTAGCAGAATTCCAGGATATTTTCGTTTTTCCTGCCATACTCTACATCGGTGAGTGGCATGAAAAAAATAAAAAGGGACTTCGGAGAAATGTCATGCAGACCCGTTTTAAAAGCCTATGTAGCAATGATCCCCCCCAATGCAATACGGAGCCTAGCTGCTATATATCAGTGGCACAAATAGGTGGGATGCTGAGGAGGGGAAATATCTGAAGAGTTTATTGTCCCTCCCCGGCTCTGCCATGATCCAAGCAATAAGAATAGAAATTGGCATGACATCATGGAATAGATTGGCTGCAATTGCACTAATAAGATTCGGGACAAAATTCAGTGGGGGCGGGACAGAAATGTTCTCAGTGGTGCAAGAGCGAAATCCTGCAAAGTGAATTACAATGGGCAAAAAGTGTCAGAAAAATGTGGGAGCTGTCTGTAAGGGTGTGAAAGTAAAGCTGGGCCTACAGAGCCTACAATTTAAAATCTCAACAAATGAGTTAAAGGCGCCAGGTAAAGATATGACCCACGAATACGAATACCATTATTTAAGTGGGAAAAAAAAGGAAGAATTTATTTTAAAATCTTGGCAGTATAAACAGAGATTTCCGTATGTGGATACATTACCAAATCAGTTGCTAAGAAGTGAATTATTAAGAATAAGGGTTGGAATCAATCCTTGTCACATAAACAATATGGTAACATTTAAAATTATCCAAACAGGAGGCTATTGCACTGAACACTAAATGTGATATGTTGCACATTTTGCTGGACTGTTTAAAGGTTAAAGTGACAGTTTTTATGCCAAATATTTTTTCCAACGGAATTAAGAACAATGATCGTAACTGATATGCGTATTCTGGATATAGCATGTGCCATTGGGAGATGCGTAAGGGCAGTCAAAAAGTGATTATTGAATATTGGTTAAAATAGTTTTAAGTAATTTGTTGTATTGTACTAGGTATTACACTCGAAAGCGTATTTTAATGAGAAGATTTATAGAAGATGTTATTGGATTACATTTATTGATGGTTATTTATGTTTATTTAAAATGAATTAAAAAGGAATTGAATTGTTATACAGTGTTATGGTTATAATTCGGTGTATTGTTTAAAGGCCTATGGTCTAAATAAGCATATTTTTTGATTGATTGATTGACATCATGGTTGCAGAGAGAAAACAGCTCACATAGTGTCAGAAAGCAAATACTAAACATAGCGTGCCTTCCAACACCATGATTTTGGATAGCTGGGAGCTCCACCTTCACAAACACTGCAATTCAACTCACAGTTGATGCACGTTATTTGGGAGAAGCGTGGGGAAGTGCTGTGTTTGTGATGGTGGAGCACCCAGCTATGCAAAACATGGTCAGAAGGCACGCTGTGCTTAGTATTTGCTTTCTGACACCATGTTTTGTACAGCTGGGTGCTCAAAACAATGAAGAAATAAACAAAATACACTGGAAACTTTAAAATGCGTTTAGTTTTGATGTGTGATCTTTGGTTTTGAGATCCTGTCCTTAATCACCGACCTACCTGTGATATGCTTCTGTGTCTATATTCACTAGCACCAAAAACACACATTAAGTGAATGTTTCTGAAAATTGATGTGCTGTGCTTCTTTATCAGGAGGGTGGATAATTATATTCCACTTTCATTGGGGTCAGTTTCTGGAAAGCCGGTGAGTAATGGCAATACCCACCAGGAATATCTCCCAGTAAAGGCTGATTGCCCCATTACCAAGACAAAAGGCCTCACAGTGATCACATCAACATTGGATAAACACAGTCACAAACATGTTCTAGTAATCAATTTTGAATCACGCTGTGTCATTTCTTAAGTGAGGATTTTTAAATTAAATGGAAAGTAATTGAAGGCATCCAGTCCAATGACACTGTACTATGAATGATAACTTGTTAAAATGTATGCGCTGAGAATATTATATACCTGACTTCGTGATGTTATATAGTTGAGGGGAAAAACATATGACTATTGCTACATATGTTAATGCTGTACCTTCAAGCTCTCCAAGTATTTCTCCAAGAATTCTTTTGAGATATCTACATAGTCAGTGAGCATTTCCGATGTATCATCTTTTGAATAGGATCCTGTTTTCACTGCTTCCATATACAATAACTTGCTTTCCTCCATTAGTTCCTTCATGCCTGGTTGCATTTTCTGTAAAGAAAAGGATAATGATGTTAATTTAGCATTTTTTCATTTTTTTCCCTGTCTGTCAGCTTTGACATTTCAATAGAGGTCCTTTTGCTGTGGCAAAAAACAAAGAACAAAACAAAAAAATGACAATGAACACCAAAAAAGCTCTTGATGCCGGGATTCCTTCACCAGGAGCGATGAACCTTTTTCAGCCGGTCTAACCTGGGGTGTACGTCCACAGGCTCTTAGAACTGATAAGCTTAATAATACACTGTATATATGTAAGTCCATGATTATTCCTTCTCATATTGTCATTTGCTTTTTCTTCTCCCTATTGCATGACTTAATGGCTATTTGTACAGCGCTCTGATACCCTGAAGGGTCATGTTCGCGCAATATAAAACTCCAGATAAATAAATAAGTAAATAGTGGCAGTCTAAATTGGCTGCAGTATGAGCCATGTGAATCATACAGATTTAAGAGGACGGTGCTGCAAAGTAGATTAATGCTGGTTTTCATACTTAATTGAGAACATTGAGACATTTTGGCAACACCCTGAGGTATGAAGGGCTCAGATCTTGTAAAGAACATCAAAGAGGAAATATTTTTTCTTCACACTATTTATGATTCTACAGAGGACTCCATGGGCACCAAATCGGCACTCCAAATGGAAGCTTGTCTCTTCCTAGAGTTTCTAGGCAGTTGAAAAGGTTGTGGTAGGTTGTTAGGTTTCATAGGACCTATAATTACACCAACAATCCTTTAGTGGGAATCTGCAGGGCATAAACGTGGGGAACTTGCTGTTATCGTTAGCCTTTTCAAAGATCATAATAATGTAGAAATAAGTGGATAGGGCTTGGATGTCATTCTGGTGGGCATACCTTGGATACATTTGTCTTACCTCTAAAAATAATCCCTGTCACAAAATGAACACCCCAGAAGGCAATTCAACAAGCACTACAAGGGTTTAGACTTTCACTCCAGTTCCATTGCTTCTAAAATTCTCATTCCAAGAACAGCATATTTCTAAACACGTAAGTACAACAGTTATCTGCCGAATCGAAAATTACAAGCAAAGTAGGAATATCAAATTCACGTTTGCTTTCACCCAGATATTTCAACTGCTAAAAACAGGAACATGTCATGTGCAGGTGAACCCAGGTCTAGTAATAGAAAAAGAAAACATGCTGGAAATGGGCAGAGACCCTGATTTCTGCTGGTATTCACAATTTATCAAGGGCTAACCCTTAAATAGATGATATTCCTACATCCAAGATGTAGACAACCACTGTGTGAAAAATTCCAAGTGTAGAAATTCTGATGCATGACTCCTCTATATGTCATAAATTATAACTTATAATCAGCCTTTAAGAATATTGAGAAATATATTAATTTCTGACGGCTCTTTCCCTTAACCTTCTCCATCTTGCCTACTTCATTATCGTTTGAGTTTCAAATTCTACAAAATTTCTGGAATAGTGCCGTGGAGGCCACATATCAGTATGGTGGTGGCTTTAGTGCTGAAGTAATTTACTACTCCATTGCCTTAACTCCCCTGGTTATATTTTTTAGTATGCTGAGTCTGGGTTGGGGGCGGGGGGGGGTGTAATCTTTGTTGTAAGATCGATTTAGGTAGGTTTGATATGATTATGACAGTGTTGGTCACTGCATGGTGTATTATGTTTAGTGGCTATTACTAATCTTTGGACATAAAAATTGTGCTTTCTTTACCCAAGGTGGCATAAAACCAGAGACAAGCTAGTTATACCGGTGCTGAAGCCCTCTTCCGACTTTAGGATCTTTCGACAGAAAAGAAACCCTCACACCATCCAATGCCTTTCAAAGGCGGGAAAAGAACCTAATGTGAATAAAACATGTTTAACAACTCTGCTCGCTCTTATAAACTGCCACGCCTGCATTTCAAATTCCAATGTTCTTTTGGCAGTACTGTGAAATTCCTGGCAACACTGTGCAACAGGTCTCTACAGTCAATGAGAGGTGTTCTCTGTAACAGCATCACTTCAGGGGAAAGATGGAATGTAAGAACCTTTATGAAAACTTGCAAAATGCTTACCTTTTTTTGTATTTATCCTTAGGCACCATTTTGTCAAGAAATATTCATTGCCCTGAATTCCTGAAACAGAAACTTCCGAGGAAGAAGTCGTCTTCTGAAACTTAGTATCACACCTGTGACAGGTGCAATAGACAAATAGAAGCACGTGTCACCAGTTTTCCCTGGGCACTTAACTTACATATTTATAGGCAGGCGTGAAATCTTTTTGATGAGACAAGACATTATTGTTGTATTTATTTGTACTGCACACGAAATAAAATCTATCTTATCTAGTCTCCAAACAACCAGCAGAAAAGCCATAAGTTAAGGTGCTATGAAAGTGAATTAAAGAACGTTCCATTCTATTGTGAGCAGAAAGTGTATTCCATAACCTAGGCTCAGGAATGGTGAAGCTTCGTTCCCCTCTGGTCTGCATTTTGATCGACAAAGTGTCAGAAACATAAGGTTATCAAACCTCGGCTTGCTGATGGGAGGAAGTATGATGATTTACCATGTAAGCACCAAGAGCCCACACCTGAAAAAGTCAATTATACTCAGAGTCAGAGAAAGGTGGAAATGTGTTTTGGTCCTAGGCCTGAGTGACTCCACAAGTGATGGCTATGGTAGTGGAAACCAAGCTTCCGAATTTAAGGCCTTCTTAAGCCAGGATAAAAGACTTAGGGGCAGATTTATGTTTCCTGGCGCATCCCTGCAAATCAGCAGGGATGCGCCAGGAAAGATGCGTCACGCAAGTTTACCCTTGCGCCACCACAGATGCGCTGCATTTACAATGCAGCGCATCATGGCGCAAGGATAAACAGATGCGTGACGCATCTGATGGCATAAGGGCGGCGCATTGCTGGAGTCGTGTCGCAAGCACGACGCAACTCCAGCAATGCTCAGGGGCTGCCCATACTGAACATGCTGCGTCATGCCTTACGCCTGCTTTAAGCAGGCGCAGGGTTTTGACGCAGCAGCGTCGGAAAAGTGACTCAGTGAAATCTTGTAGATTTCACTGAGTCACTTTTCCGAGGCTTTTTACGACGGAACGCCCACCCTGCATACATTAAACCTGACGCAGGTTTAATGTAGCGCAGGGCTTTACAACGTGACGCATCTTCCTAGATGCATCACGTTGTAAATAAGGCGCAACATGGCGCATGGTTTACGCCGCCGCTGCGTCACAGAAGTGATGCAACGGCAGCGTAAATGTCTCGCAAGGGGCTTGTAAATCTGCCTCAAACTACTTTAGGCTCTCTTACATGGCTTACAAAAGTCTTACAACTTCTTTAAATTTGAAAATCTGATTATTAAACCAGGCTCACTGTTAATAAAATAAAAATATGTGCTAATGCCCTTCCAGAAGCTGGACAACAAGGCTGGCTCTCTCACTGACAGAAAAATACATTTTGAGGCAGGCATCTAATAGTATAGAATTCCAGGGGCAGCTCCTTCACAATGGTGTAGCCCCACTGTCTCAGAGCCAGCAGGTGAAAAATAAAACAATGTTCTATCATCGTTTTATTTTTCATTTGCCAGCTCTGAGCCAGCGCGTGTAGGTAGAGGTGGGCCGGGCCATGGGAGGGAGGAGGAGGAGTGCTATGTGCACTTCTAAGTGCGCATGTGTGTTTGGCCGGCAGTCTCAGGTCAAACACACATACACACTTGGGTTTCTCCAACTCTGCTGTAATAAACAGCCGGGCTGAAGAAACAGCACAGACTCCCTGTCCTGAGCGGAGCATCTTTTCAGCCCGCTCACGCCAATCCCGGCGTTGCATTCATAGAATGAGAGCAGCGCAGGGATTGCACAGGGAGCCTGCCCCAGTTTCTTCTGGGACCAGGAAGAACATGGAGGCAATGCGGGAGGCGGCTGCCAGACTAAGGTAAGTTCCTTTTCTTTTTAAATTATTATTAACCTCCCACGCTACCCCCCAACGCTACACCTCTCGCGCTCCCTCCACCTGCTCACCACCCTTTGTATGTGGTGGCCGCCACTGTAGAATTCCAGAGGTAAGCATGCTGGTAACCCTTTGTCCGTTTGTTTGCAAAAAAATAGAACTAAAAATTATTTACGAGAGACAAAAATATGTGCTTTTGGCAATGACAACTACTGTAAGCTTGGGCATGATTTAGTGAGAAGTCCATGCTCACATTTTAGAAAGTGCTTGCATATCTGCCTTTGTTATAAACCAAGCAAAAACGCTACTGCCTCTACCTCCCTCAGGAATTAGAATATACTGATATAGGAAGAGATCCAAGCCTGCCTTGCAAAGTCAAACTCTGGTGCCAATATCACAAAGTCAGAAACCAGATATATTCTGGAGTACATAATAGCTGACACAAGTTATCCCCCCTTTCCCATTCTACTCATGCCTGCGGACTTCAACCAGCTGCAGAAATGTTTCTCTAACAATGACCCATAAATCTGCCTTGTGTGCTTTTTTGCTGCCAGGACACAGCGGTGTGGTAGTTAAAGCAATACACGTCACTTCCCCCTGTGTGTAGGCACATGGTGAAATCAACAAACAAAATGGACCCTCTGATTATGCTGTCCTTTGGTTGAAATACATTTGGCAATCTGATCTAAAAATACTGGCCTTGTCCTGTATTCCTCTACCCTTTAAAATGACTTATTACCAAACTCTTCTAGTAAAGAGCAGTCAGGACTCTCTTTTGTTTTAATCTGAGGTCACCTAACCTGGTATTTTTTAAATTAAGAAATAAAAGGTAAAGTTTGATAAAGGTTTCAAGCTTTAGAAGATAATTTATCATTCGTTTCCCTAGGCTGGACCAAGCAGTAAAGGGTGGGATGAAATAATAGTCTTCAAAATGATGAAAACGTCATCGGGATTACTCTCTTTGCTTTTCCCACCGTACGTGTGGCAGGTATGTCCAGACGTGAGCCCTGTGCTCACTGTGCTATAAAACACAAGCTGCATCTCACTGGCATGGCCCAACAAGGTGGAAACATGGCTGGGAGCGTGTGTTCCCTTGCAGAAGGGACATGATGTAGCTAGTAAGTCTGCACTTTATCTTTTACGGTGAATTAAGACTGATTTGCATAAGGGTGGCCCCTGTCTACAGTGGCCAAGTAACTAAAAGGGACATGGTCTGGAATATGCTCTAGAGTAATTACCAGTGGATGAGACTGAGTCAAGCACTCCATCATTGCTTTTTTTGTTTTTCTCAGAGAAACACCATAAGAGTGACAGATAGCCTAAACACGGGGTCCCGCGCTCACTATGCCATATGCCTGAACCTGCACCAAGATGAGCCAAAAACATGTGAGGGATTGTTCGTGTTTTCTTTCAATCGGTGTGTTTCATCAGTACTGACTATACTGTTGTTGAGATTAATTTGGTTGCGAGTAAACATTTTTAGTAACACAATGCATAAAATGATGGAATGAAATGTGTACTATAGTAATTACTAGTGGCTTAACTTGTTTCAAGCATTCCAGTCACGGCTTTCATATCATTGATTTAGGACCAAAACACTGGTAAACACCAGTAAGTAGAAACAGGAGTCACATTTCACTCCAGTAGGTGGAAGTTCTTAAGAGTATTGTTTCTTAGTCTGGACAATATAGGCTGTAATGGAGTTTCAGAGAGGCCCATCCTTTTTGCATATGGGACAGAATATGAATAAACATTTGTTGGCTAAGGAAAACTTTGACAAGCTGTATACTTTGCCTAGGTATATTTATTATTTCAGGTTTTAATACAAGTTAAATACCTACATTTTTAGGCTGACAACTTACTTCTATAGCATTAATTTAGCCAAAACATTTGTAAATGTCAGATAAAGGAACCTTCACTCTCATAGGTAGCAGTAAGAGGTACAACTCATTTACAGCTGTGAGAGGCACTGGAGTTGGTTTTACATTACATAAATCAGTTTTGATGTAGATAAAAAGTCATAGAAAAAGATATTTGGGCGTTTGAAGCAATACACAGTTTTAACTCTTCAGAATGCAACTTTTTGCATTCTGGACCCATTTCTGCAAGAATTTGGTGTCGCAATGATGAGATGCTTACAGCCCAGTCTGTCAAAATGGCTACCACATATTTGCTGTCATCCATCACGGTTCATAAATGAGAGCAGGTAAAGGTGAAGCCACTTGAATTGATCTTTCCACAGACAAATAATCTGAATAATTAAAGGAAGGTAGCAAGAGGGTAAAGGAAAAATCAGAGACGGGCAGAATTCAAGGTGTCTGTGTTCTAAAATGTCCTCAAAATGTTCTTGGCAAAGGTTACAGCCCCCCAAATATTAGAATGATAGTCCTTACTAATTATTAACTGATTCAAAAATGTCTATCCAATAAACTCCATGGACTACTGAGCCCCAGGGGCCTGTGTCGATATAGGCATGATATACCTGTAAGGTACACGCGATACCCAACTATTCGAAACAAGTGTTTTAAAATCCTTCGGTCTCACTTACTCTGATAATTCTATTCAACCATTTCAAATGCTGAAAGCTGCTTGAAACTTTGTGTCTACTTCTAAGCCTAGGATTCAGTTAATACAAAGGCGCTCAAATCTGAGTTTCACGATAATCATAATTTGGTGTCCAAATTTCACCCCTGGAAAACAAAAAGGTGATGGGTGGCTTGATTTTAACAGTCTCAGCCATTTACTCTGTGGTGCAGTCCACCCCATCATTACTTTGCCTACAATGTCACATCAGACAGAAACAAATCTTACACAAATCAGCCTTGATGCGGCTCCAATGGGAACAGTCTAGTCTGACTTTGCACAGAGTATTTTATCCCGTACAAAAGTTCGCTAGGTAGGGCCTAGTGAAATTTGTAGGGGGGGAAACACCTCAATTTCCAAGTCTGTACATTTCAGAATGGGCCAAAATTGGTGGAAAAACCCATTATTTCCCATATCCTATTCTACGATGAAAACCTCAAAATGAGGAGGAAATCCTACAATCAGACTCAATGGCAATGGTATTATCAAGGTGCAGTATTACCTCCAAAAAAGGCAGCCGGAATGGGCCCCAATGTCAGAAACAAAAAGCTGAATATTCTGTCAATAGTATGAGATTTCAATCCTGGGTTGAAACCTGTCAGGATGGATTAGGCCGTTTAGCCTTCTGAGTACCACAGAGTAATAGCATCACGTTATTCACAGCGCAACAATATAGTAGATCTATATAAGTAACTTCAATGTAAAATGATGGTTATTATTAATATACATGTAACCCAAATGATGCAATATAATTGAAAACAACATTAGAGAAATCTCACATTTTAAACTTCCCATAGAAACACCAACAAATTTCAATTTATAGAAATGAACTCAGCGGACGGGTTAGAGTCATGTTAGAGGACACACCCAACAGACGACAAACATTTAGATTGGCAAACTTACAAATTTGTTTTTCTTTATGATCTTTTCCCATCTTCGGTTCACTTTTTTCAGTTCATTGTATATTTGTGCTCCCACCTGTTTATTGCTGACTTTGATCAGATCCTGTCCGGCGGTATTTATAGAGCTGAGTATCTCACTCCATTTTGAGAGGCTCTCCGGTGGAATCTATGATTAAAGGTGAACACATTTTAGCTTTAAATGCCAAAAATAACTGCCTGAGTCCCAAACCCAGCTTTGGCATTTGTTAGTTTTTGTATAGTCAATTGTCAGCAACATCCTATTTGCTACTACTAAAAAAGACTGGCAAAGCCAATAAGTAATGCCTTTAAACTGCAAATGTAAGTCTTTTTGGCTTTGCCAAAGCTTGCTAATTTTTAGTTACATTATATCGCAATGGACATATATTTTAGAACGATAGAAATAAAAAACTGAAGTGAGCAGAAGCACAAAAATCTAAACAAGCGGTTTAGCAGCACTTTACAGTGGTTGAGCCCTTAAAATTAAAATCTTAAACTACCAGGAGAGGAATACGAGTGGTACATGATCTGAAAAAAATCACAAAGGTTAATCTTAACAAAGTGATCTCAGAATCAGACCAGTCAGTGAAAAAATGGTAAAACTTACCTCTGGTGGTCTATGGAAGTGTAAATCTCATCCAAATGGCCCTCTACAAGTTCACTTTCTAATATGATGATATATCCTTAAGTTTCGCAAAGAAAATAATTGAAATGACAGGGAAAGCTTAGTAGCTTTATATGGACTTCAAAAGGAATCAGAATCTCCTGGAATAAACTTAGAAGGAGAAGGGACAGTTCTGCAATATTATTGTTGGACGTTCCAGTTCAAAACCTGCAAAATGATGATAGTGGATCCTGATCATACAATAATTGGTTGTATTTTATAAACAAGAGTGAGAGATTCTATATGTGGGAGTGCCTTCTTATGTAAGTTTGGAGCACCTAACTGTTTCAAGAGAGCATGCCTACAGGTACAGCAAGCTGCTGCTAAACATTGGCATGATATTAGGTCCACACAGGTATCTCTTACTACAGCAAGCTGGCACCAATGTGGGACTCTCAAGGTACAATGGGCTGTATTAGATATCAGGTAACTATCCCTTTAAAGCAAGCAGGCGTTCATAAATGGGGACATTTGATGGAAGGGGATGAGTTAATGTACTGGGGCTGCCTGACTGAAAAAACAAGCAGCAACATTTCTAGATATAAAAACTATCAGTTGCTTGACCAGGATGTCACAGAGGGGATAGGTCAAAAGGAAGCAGCAAGTTGCATGGTGGTATTGTAAACTACTGGAAGCTGCAGACCAAAAACATCCCCAATGTGTGTATGGGATGGATACTCCTAAGGAGTAGCAATAAGATTTATGGCAAGTATCTTTTAACACTTTATATGCCACCGTAAAATCGGCTCCTCCAAGAAAGAACCAACTGTTTATCCTCCACATGGTCTGTTGGACTCCTTCGAGCATAGAGAGAATTAAGAAGCAAACAGACAACAGATGTCCTAAAGCACAAGTTACTTACTTGTGTAACGATATATCTGTAAGAGACATTAGTTAGTGATAGATTCCTTACCTTTGAATATGCCCAGGCGTCAGACTGGATCCGGAAAGTTTTCGTCAGCAGTACCCCTGCGTGTCGGTAGGCACCATCGTACAGCTCCGCGTACGTTGCTGGCGTCGTAGCCGCTGAGATGACATTGTCGGAGCTACTTAGACGCGCCAGCGCGCGCTGACGTCACTTCTGTACACAACTTTTCCGCGCCAGAAGCACAGAGCCATGCCAGAGACCGACTACTGGTGCAAAAGAACTAGGGCCCTGAAAGGGATGACCTGAACCCTAGAGAACAGTTTGCAGAACGGGGAGGATGGGCGTGCGGTAAGGAATCTATCACTAACTAATGTCTCTTACAGATATATCGTTAAACAAGTAAGTAACTTGTGCATCTGAAAGAGACACGTTAGTGATAGATTCCTTACCTTAGAATACATACCCAAGCAATACCAATCCCGGTGGTGGGTCTGCGAAGTGAGATTACACCAGAAAGTCACGGAGAACTGAATGGCCAAAGAAGCCTTCTTTCCGGACCTGACTGTCAAGGCAATAGTGCTTAGTGAAAGTATGCAGCAAGGCCAAAGTGGCCACCTGACAGATGTCTTGCAGGGGGACACCGCGTCCCAATGCTGTAGTAGCTGCTGTCGCCCTGGTAGAATGGGCGTGTAGCCCAACCGCTGGTTCTTTTTTAGCCAGAGAGTAACAGGCTTTAATGCACAAGACAACCTATCGGGAGATAGTTCGCTTGTGCACAGCAAGGCCTTTTAAGGCGCCCACGTAGCCAACAAAGAGCTGGTCATCCACCCGGAACTGTTGTGTGCGGTTGAGATAGAACAAAAGCGCACGTTTTGAGTCCAGATGGTGAAGCCTCTCTTCTTGAGGGGGCAGGGTGACAGTTTGCCCGAGATGAAAGGCAGATACTACTTTTGGTAGAAAGGAGGGACATGGTTGAAGCACAACCTTGTCCGGATGAATCGCCAGGAAAGAAGGTTTACAGGAAAGAGCTTGGAGCTCACTCAACCGCCGAGCGGAGTTGATGGCCACCAGGAAGACAGTTTTCAAAGTTAATAACCGCAAAGGACAGTTATGAAGAGGTTCAAAGGGAGCGCACATCAAGTATGTGAGAACCAGGTTCAAGTCCCATTGAGGCATCACAAAAGGAATAGGATGGAAAAGGTGAGTAATGCTTTTGAGAAATCTATTAACAACTGGGGACTTGAAAAGAGAGGGCTGATCAGGCAGCCTAAGAAATGCCGAAAGAGCAGTAGGTAGCCCTTGATAGTGCCCAGAGCAGAGCCCTGCTGAGCCAAAGAGAGAAGGAACAATAGGACCTCAGAAAGAGGGGCAGCAAGAGGATCTACAGCTTTCGCTGTGCACCATGCCACAAATGCTTTTCACCGACAGGCGTATACCGTTTTAGTGGCGGGATGCCTGGCTGCCAGAATCACATTACAGACTTCGGGAGGCAAGCCTAATGGAATCAGCTGTCGCCGCTCAATCTCCACGCAAGGAGGTGGAGGCTGGACAGGTTCAGGTGGAGGACCGTCCCCTGTTGCTGCAACAGGAGATCCTCCCAAAGAGGCAGTCGGATCAGGGGCTCCACGCTCATACTGAGTAGCTCGGGATACCAAACTCTTCGAGCCCAGTCCGGTGCCACAAGAATGACTTGGGCCCGGTCGCACCTGGTCTTCTTCAGCACTCTGGGCATAGGTGGTATAGGCGGAAAGGCGTACAATAGACCGCAACTCCACTTGTGACGAAAAGCGTCTCCGAGGGAGTGCCGCCTTGGAAACTCCAACACGCAGAACTGCTGACATTGTGCGTTCTCTTCGGTGGTGAACAGATCTAACCAAGGCTCTCCCCACTGCTGAAAGAGACCTTGCGTCACCTCTGAGTAAAGACGCCATTCGCGATCCAACATGCACCTGCGGCTGAGTTCGTCCGCCCTGACGTTCAGGGTACCTGCCAGGTGTTGAACCACCAAGGAAATGCCTTGACGTTCCAGCCATGTCCAGAGACGTAGAGCCTCCTGACATAGGGTCCACGACCCCGTCCCGCCCTGCTTGTTGCAGTACCACATGGCGGTGGTGTTGTTTGTGAACACCTGCACTACTTTCCCCTTGCCAGAGGGAAGGAATGCTTTCAGTGCAAGTAGGATCGCCCTGAGCTCCAAAAGGTTGATATGGAGCTTGGACTCTGCCGGAGACCAGAGGCCTCTGATCTCTGCCTCTCCCGTGTAGCCGCCCCATCCCAGGAGGGACGCGTCCGTCACTACTGTGTGCTCCGATTGGGGAAGGGAGAGGGATCTGCTGCTGACCCAACGCTGGTTCGTGAGCCACCACTGCAGGTCCTGTGCAGTGCCCTCCGAGATCTGGACATAATTGGATAGGTTTCCCCGATGCGTCCACTGGAACTTCAGGTCCCACTGCAGAGCCCGCATATGCCATCTGGCATGATAGATCAGCAGGATGCAGGAGGCCATGAGGCCCAGTAGCCTCAGGGTCTTCCTGACCGAAACCCAGGACCAGGGCCGAAAGATCGGATTCATAGCCCGAATGTCCAGGACTCGCTGTTTGGGAGGATAAACCCGAAACTGCGCCGTGCCCAGAACCGCTCCGATGAAGAGAAGCTTATGAGAGGGAATCAGGTGCGACTTCGGCACGTTGATGGAAAACCCCAGAAAATGCAGGAGGTCTGTCATAATCTGGAGCTGGGAGACGAATGCCTGGGGCGAGTCCGCCTCCAACAGCCAGTCGTCGAGATAGAGGAAGACTGAAACCCCTGATCTGCGCAGTTGAGCTCCGACCACCATCATCACTTTCGTGAACACCTGAGGGGCGCTGGTAAGGCCGAAAGGGAGCACGGTGAACTGAAAGTGCTCGTGGCCTACTGTGAACCATAGGTAACGCCAGTGGGCCGGCAGGATGGGTATATGAAAATAAGCATCCTGCAAGTCCAACGCTACCAGCCAGTCTTGCGGGTCCAGGGCAGACAAGACCTGAGCAAGCGTGAGCATCTTGAACTTCTCCTTCCAGCGGTTGAAGTTCCGAGGTCCAAGATAGGAAGCAAGCCCTTGTCCTTCTTCGGAACCACAAAGTAGTGGGAATAACAACCACGACCTACTTTTGGCGTCGGAACGCGCTCAATGGCCCCATTGGCCAAGAGGGCCGCAACTGTCCGAAGTGATGGTGCGCCAGTGGGGCAGGTGATGGTGAATCCTGCCACCCACTGGCGTCTGGTGGGCCTGAAACACCGGACTAGGAAGGCTTTGAGGCAGCTGCGGCAGGAGTGGTTGTGGACTGACCCGCACGCTGGCCTCGGAACCCACCACGGCGGGCCCCTTGTCCGCGGCTGCGCTGAGGCTGCGGCTGCGCAAGCTTGCGGGTCTGAAAGGAACGCGCCTGGGCACCTCGACCTTGAGCTCGAAAGGAGCAAAAAGCGGACCCCGAGGGAGTACGCGTGGTGGCGAGACCTAAGGACTGGGCCATAGCTCAAGAGTCCTTGCAGCGTTCCAGGGTGCTATCCGCCTTTTCACCAAAGAGAAGTGTGCCATCAAAAGGCATGTCCAGCAGGGTGTTCTGGACATCCCCGGAGAAGCCAGTAGTTCTAAGCCAAGCGTAACGGCGCAGCGCCACCGTTGTGGAAAGTGCCCTGCCAAGAGAATCGGCCGTGTCAAGCCCACAATGGATGGTAAATTTAGCAGCATCTCTCCCCTTGGTAATGGCCTGGGAGAGAACTGCCTGTGCCTCCACAGGGCACTGAGGCAGCACCTGTGCCACAGTATCCCACACAGAATGGGAATAGCGGCCCAACAGGCATGCAGTATTCACCGCTCACAACCCAGACCTGGCAGAAGTGAAAATCTTTTTCCCAAACTGCTCCAGTTTCCTAGATTCCTTGTCCAGAGGAGCAGAAGGGAATGCACTCGGCGAGGCAGAATCCTGGACAACCAGACTCTCAGGCGTCAGGTGTTGTGTGAGAAAGCTGGGATCGCCCGGCGCCGGGCGATGGCGGTGTGCCACACCCTTGTCTACAGGAACTCCTGTGTTAGGTTTGTTTCAGGTGCTCAACAAGATATCAGTAAGCGCCTCATTGAATGACAGCAACGGCTCTGCAGAGGAGGACTGTGGCTGCAGCACCTCTGTCAGGAGATTGGTCCTGCTAGGTACAGAGGGGAGCTCGAGGTTAAGAGCCTCAGCCGTCCGACGCAACACCACTGAAAAAGTTCCAACCTACTCCGTAGCCACGGAAGAAGGGGACAGTGTACCAGGGTGTGGAGAAAAATCCAGATCTACTGGACCCTCCACATCGCCCTCCCATTCAGGCTCATCCTCGCATTGAGCTGCAAGAGGGTCCTCAGACCCCTCCCAGTACTCCCCTCCGTCCACCGGTTGCTGAAGAGGCCGGTCAGGACGAGGTGCCCGGGGAAATGGGACAAACTCCCCACCAAGAAATGGAATGAGGGGTAAGAAACCAGTCCCGGTTCGGCATCGTCCGACGTCAGCGGCGGCGAGGCCACATCCAGACAGGGCGCCGAGGCCGGAGCCGGCGGCACCGCAGGGCATGGTGCCGGCGTAGCCGAGGCCAAAAGCGGTGGCGCGGAGGCAGACCCTCCCAACGGATCCGCAGGGCCCGAAGGCGCTCCGGAGGGAACCGATGGGGCAAACAAATGGCGCAAGGCCGACACGAAGGCCTGCACCTCGGCCGAAGTCGCGTGCGGTCCCGGAAAGGGTGGGTAGGCCGCAGGCAACAACGGAGGCTCCAACAGAGCCACGGGGGAGTGACCGCCCACCCCCTCCACCGCATCCCGCGACCAGTGAGGGGTAGAGAAAGAGCGACGTCGCTTCTTCAACTTCTTATGGTGCCTAGACTTACATGTTCCCAATTATGGCGAGCGATGCTGATGGCTCCGCAACCGGTCCCTTGGCATCCCACGGAAGCGGGACCTCGATCGGCGTGACACCGATTGCAGGACCTCCAACAACTTTCAGGAACGCTCCCGCAATGCTTTCGGCGCCATGGCCCGACAATCAAGGCACTCCTCGGAGTTACTGGTGTGCCCCAAGCAGAAGAGACACACATCATGTAGGTCCGCTACCGACATGTTTCGGTGGCAGGCCCTATAGGACTTAAAGCCGGGCATCCCTACTGCACCAGGAGTCAAGTACTCGACAAAACAAGTTGTCAGAAACCAAGTTAAAACTTTTAACTAGGGGTACCGCTCTCTCTCGGATCTGCGCTGCTGCACGGAAAAAGAAAGAACTGACGTCAGTGCACGTGGGCGCATCTAAGTAGCTCTGACGACGTCATCTCGGCGGCAACGACGCCAGCGACGTACGCGGAGCCGTACGACGACGCCTACCGACGTGCAGGGGTTCTGCTGATGAAACATTTCCGGATTCAGTCTGACGCCTGGGGATATTCTAAGGTAAGGAATCTATCACTAACGTGTCTCTTTCAGATCGTGGATGCAGTAATGCAGACAATCTACACATGTTTGTTAGTTGTCCTATGGTGCAATCATGTTTGTACAAAGAGGATAAGACAGCAACAGAAATGTCTGTACAGAAGATAGAGGTAACCCCAATTCTTGCCATCTTTAGGATAGTAAGAAAAGATGAACATGAAAGAAACTTTCATCAACTCAACGTTGTGAGATATTGGATTACTGGTTGAGGTGACTGAACACCTGTTCAAGCAGCAACCACAATCCTTGTCAGGGTGAGGCACAAACAAACCCCAAATTAACCTGTGCTCAATCCTCTGGAGCAGTCAAGTTTAACTTAGAGCCAACGTGTAAGGTATTTATGCAGAACTTCTAACAGGACTAAAGTGAAAAAACAACAAAAGAAAAATCCCACACCAACTTAGAAGACTAGAGCAAAATGTAATAAATAAATTGAGACAAAAACAACAAAAATCCAATCAGTACAACCAGAGATATGTAATTTGAAAGATTTAAATCAAATTGCCAAAAAGCCCAAAGCGCGGCTCGTGGCTATCTGGTCATGCAAGACCGGGAGAAAGTTATAAGTTCAGGCTGACCATGATGGAAAGCGGGTAAAGGAACCATGTTAGTCCCACTGAAAAGTTACCTTTTCAGTCCAGCCACTAATAGTCTCGTTCGTGGACGAGGGGGGCCGCGAGGAGCAGAGAAGTGTTGTGGACAGTCATCGATGTAGCACGAAGAGCAGGCCTGGTATTGTGTATGATGTCACTGAAGCGCGAAGTTCCTGTTTTGGGCACTGTCAAGAGGGCCAGAGATTCGAGGTGGTGCTTTTCAATGCTGTAACTTTGAGCTGGTGGACTGTGCGAGTGAAAAGGTTTTGGCACCAACGGGCCCATAAACAGTTATGAAGCGCCCAAAAACTTCAATTTAGCCTCTCTCAGGCCACCCAAGGGTATCACTTGAGGGTCAGAGGCTTGTGCCAGCTGGATCTGGGTGTTGCACCACAGACCGTGATTCGGCCTGTGGTACTGCCCGCTTCTTCATCGCGGGCCGCTATACAGCCCGCAGTGCCTCCCTCTTTTCTTCCGGCACGTCACGGTACTGCGCGGCGGCCCGCTGTTGCTGTTTTGCCGTTTTGCCTGCTCTCTTTCTGTATCGGGCATGTCTCATACCTATGCGGCGACCCGTTGTCTGACAATTTGCATGACAAGAATGCCGCAGCTCTGGATTGGAACTGCGGCTTCCTATTTTCACATGTTGGGGTACTATATTCTTACCTTCCTTTCACTGGATATATATTTCTTTCTTCAATTCTTCTTGGGGCCATCTTGCCTTCCCATGATTCCATAGTCTTCTTCCCAGAAGGCCTTGGGAAGCATCTGCTCTACCAATTCAAGATGGCTACCTTCCTATTCCGCCCACTATCCTTTTCCTTATCCAAGATGGTGGTTACTTACTTCCTGTTTGGTCACTTCCTTTTCCTGTTTGGTCACTTCCTGTTCTTGGTTGGTCACTTCTCATTCATGGGTATTTAAAGGGCTGAATACTTCAATTTCTTGTGTTGCAACACTCTTTGCTCCTGCTGGTGTGTCCTTGCTCCTGTTGGTATCCTGTGCTGCTCCCTGGTGTATCTGTGAATCCTTCTGGTGCTCCTTGTTCCTCATTATAGTCTTCTATTCTGGTTTGGATTCCTTGCCTTCTATTTCCTCCTTACTGGTAGCTTCTTTCCTTCCTTTTCATTCCTGGAGTCCCACTTCCATCAGAGGTTTTTCCCTACAGGGTTTTTGCCTCTTGGGACTCCTGCTTTGGCCTTTTTCCTTGTCGGAAGCACTGTGGCTACCAGAAGGGGTCGCCCTTACCTCGGACAGACCAGAACCCTCAAGAACCGAAGTCGAGAATCTCTCCAACACGCCAGAACCGGTAAGACCACTACAAGTTGTGACACTGGGTGCTGGTTCAGGTAGCTGTCAGCCTGTTATGTTCCTGTGGTTCTGAACAGGAGGCCAGAAGTCTAGCCCTTAGAGTAACTCTGGGAGTCCTGGGATCAGATACAGGTCCAAATCCCTCAGGCAGTAGTCCAGTAGGGCAGCAGTCCAGCATAGTGGCAGTCCTTTCACCAGCACAGCAGTATTTTTCCTGGCAGAGTTTCCACAGTTCCAGAAGTGTACTGAAGAGTTGGTGTCCGAGGTCCAATATTTATACCAGGGGCCTCCTTTGATGTGGGAGAAGCTCCTTGAGGTTTCTCTTTGAAGTGCACAGGTTTCCAGCCTCCCCTGCACGTGGCTCGATGCTAACTACAGGGGGTATGCAGTCCCTTTGTGTGGAACCAGGACACAGCCTATTCAAGTGTAAGGAGGACCAGTGATGGCCCATTCAGGCACTCCTAAGCTCTCAATTGTGTGTGGCTATCTAGGAGAAAAGCACAAAACCGTACAGTCAACTACACCCAGTCATGTGACTCAGAGAAATGCTGCAGGCACTAAGTGGCTAAGGCAGGAAAATAACAACGTTCTAAAAGTGGCATTTTCAAAATTGTAATTTAAAATCCAACTTTACAATAATAGAGGATTTTTTTCATTACAGTTCCAGAGACAGCAAACATGAACTAGTTACCTGTTCCCAATTGGAAGTTACAGCTTATTAAATGTAATACGATAACGCCAATGTTATCCTATGGGAGCGGTAGGCCTTGAAGTAGTGAAGAGGAATTTAAGAGGTTTTCACAACCAGGATATGTAAAACTAAAAAGTACATGTTCAACATTTTAAATACACCGCACCCTGCCCTCTGGGCTATCCAGGGCCTACCTCAGGGGTGACTTAAATTTATTAAAAAGGAAGGTCTGAGGGTGGCAAAAGGTTTATTTTGCCAGGTTGACATGTCAGTTTTAAAACTTCACACACAGGCTGCAATGGAAGACCTGAGACATGTTTAAAGGGCTACTTAAGTGGGTGGCACAATCAGTGCTTCAGGCCCACTAGTGCATTTAATTTACAAGCCCTGGGAAGATGTAGTGCCATTTTACTAGGGACTTACAAGTAAATTAAATATGCCAATTGGGCGTAAGCCAATTCTACCATGTTTTAAGGATCCCTCGACCCCTCGCAGTCCGGATTCCGTGCCAACCACAGCACCGAGACCGCCCTCATCGCCGCCACCGACGACATCCGAGCCCTGATGGACAACGGAGAAACAGCGGCCCTCATCCTCCTAGACCTCTCCGCGGCTTTCGACACGGTCTGCCACCGCACCCTAGTGCAGCGCCTCTGCAGCGTCGGAATCCAGGAGAAGGCACTGGAGTGGATCATCTCCTTCCTCGACGGAAGAACACAGAGAGTCCGCCTACCACCGTACAAGTCAGAGGCCACCGAAGTCTTCTGCGGCGTCCCTCAAGGATCCTCGCTGAGCCCTACACTCTTCAACGTCTACATGAGCCCCCTCGCGGCCATCGCACGCCAACACAACCTCAATATAATCTCCTACGCCGACGACACCCAGCTGATCCTCTCCCTGACCAACGACCCCGCCGCCGCCAGAGCCAACCTGCACGAAGGGATGAAAGAGGTAGCCGAGTGGATGACGACGAGCCGCCTGAAACTGAACTCAGACAAGACGGAGGTCCTCATCCTGGGCTCCTCGCCCTCCGCCTGGGACGACTCCTGGTGGCCCCCCACCCTGGGCACCGCACCCAAACCGACGAACCACGCACGCAACCTGGGCTTCATCCTGGACTCCTCCCTCTCCATGACCAGGCAAGTCAACGCCGTGTCCTCGTCGTGCTTCAACATCCTGCGCATGCTTCGGAAGATCTTCTGGTGGATCCCCACGGAGACCAGGAAGACCGTCACCCAGGCCCTCGTCACCAGCCGACTGGACTACGGCAACGCCCTCTACGCCGGAACCACCGACAAGCTCCAGAAGAGACTCCAGCGGATCCAGAACGCCTCAGCCAGACTCATCCTCGACATCCCACGGAACAGCCACATCTCCGGACACCTGAGAGACCTGCACTGGCTCCCCGTCAACAAAAGAATCACCTTCCGGCTCCTCACCCACGCACACAAAGCCCTTCACGATCAAGGCCCAAGCTACCTTAACAACCGAATCAACTTCTACGCTCCCAAACGCCACCTCCGATCTGCCAGCCACGCCCTCGCCGCCGTCCCACGCATCCGTAGAGCCACAACAGGAGGAAGGTCCTTCTCCTACCTGGCCGCCAAGACCTGGAACTCCCTCCCGGCCGACCTGCGCCTGACCCAAGACCACCTCTCCTTCAGGAAGAAGCTGAAGACCTGGCTGTTCGAGCAGTAACGGCACCCCCCCCCCCCTCTAAGCGCCTTGAGACCCTACGGGTAGGTAGTGCGCTCTATAAATGTCTTTGATTGATTGATTAAGGAGAGAGCACAAGCACTTTAGCAAAGGTGAGCAGACTCCTAAGGACAACAAAAACGAAGTCAGCAAAACAGGAGGAGGGTTGAAGGCTAATGGTTAGGGGAAAACCACACCAAGGGTGCTAGGTCTAACAAAAGTAGACTATCGCTCCCTAAGATATTGCTAGCCAGAAGGGAAATCTGCAAGAACTAGTTTAAGAAAGCAGCTTTACTGCATACAGAATGGCTAGAATATATAAACTATATAGGTGCTCTAGATGTACAATGCATGAGCGCAAAGAAGCCACAGATTAGGCTACCATTTTGTAACTGGTTAAATTCCGATGATTACACCAAGCAGAGATATATATATATATATATATATATATATATATATATATATATATATATACATATAAAGGCCCAGGTATGACCCAATTCAATGCCTGAATGAGCAAGGTTAGATAGACGCATGGTTGGGCAGTAAAGAACTTGTGGACAAGCCAGATCAAAAGCGTACATAAACTTTACTCTCCTCGGTGTATCTGGGTAATACAAGGACTTAAAAAATTTGTAAAATAAATACTAAATAAAGAGTGACAGGGAAGAAGAGGAAACAAAGGATTAGAAGGGGTGGAAAGGGGCAAAACAACTGTATGGAGCTACCAATATCGTGTTTCCATCCGCAAAATTACATGGGATGATGACAGCGTTGATGAGCAGAGCTTTTAAACACTGCCTAAAGGTAGCTGAACTACTATCTCCAAAGGCTGTAAAAGTCTGCCCAAAATGAATGTTAGTGTTTTATGTTGTGTGACAGCATTAGCTCGCACCAGATAACTTAAGATGTCTGTAGGCAAGACCTACAAAGTGCTGTTTATAGCACCAGTTCTATTTTAACTTCTAGAGTGTAGTTTGTAAAATGTTTAATCAGGAAAAACAATACTTTAGCAAGACATCACCTTTTAAAACCAGAGGGACATGTACCTTTGTAGGATGCTCTCTCCCTACGCCGTCCAGCCATGGCTTCAGTAGGTGGATGTTCTCTGTATATGTTGCCCAAGATGACACAATCTCCTCCAATGCTGTCCTTGCATCATGAATAGACTTGGTGCACGATAACACCTCAGATTCCAACTTTTTAAATGATTTGTCAAGAAGCTCAAAGGAGTCATCTATTAGGAGAAAAAAAGAAAAGGCTGTAAGCAAAGAATAAAGATAAATAGACCAGTCTGTAAGAAAAGTAAAAAGGAATGATACGGGTATCTAATTTCTTGTGACAAAGAACTGATAGCACTTTTCGAATATGAGGCTTATAATTCTTTTAGATGACTTACTTTATATTGTGTTTGTACCTTTCAAATCATTTGCTCCCCATGCCCTAATATATTGTGCTCTGACACTATAAGTATGGTAGTCAAAACAAGGACCGGGAGGAAGGTGGTACGGAATACTATGTTGTCAGATAGGAGCGTGAGGAAGTTATTGTGTTCTGTTGATAGGGGACTCCACAAACAAGTCTTTCTGAAGGAACGTTTCGAAGTCTTTGAAAAACAGGTAGAGAACAACTGTGACAATATGTCAGATTTTTACACGCACACACATATATTCTATCCCTGCCTAGGGTTACATTTCAGTGCTCATTGCTTCGCAGCCAGTTACATCATAAATCAAACACACAATAAAAAAAATCACCACACAATACATTTCTCTGAATGGTCCATAATGAAGGCTGGTGTTATATCTGTTCATGGTACTTTATGAGACCCTGTAGAGTTTGCTTAGTAGCAAAGCCACTAGAAGAGTGTGATCATGCATGCTGCCAATCATCCACAAAGTAAGCCAGTTTAACACAGACAGAGTTTCAAACAAATTATACTGCTCACTTTTCCAAGCACATATACACCATGCAGTCACATTATTATGCTCTCTAGTTCAAGAACTCACAGACAAGCAATATTACCTACACATGCACAGGATTTACACTTGCAAACTGTTAGTCTAGACAAAAAATGGACCAGTGCAACCTTCTCTCAGTTTTTTAGGAAGAGTGTGGATGATGACCAGGGTGTCTCCTATATGTCATAACCCTATGCAGTCCTATTCGGAACACATTAAAGCGTAGTGCCAGAACTGCTGTATCTCACACCTTCGACATCACAAGAGCACATCCACCATATACCTGCTCACCTCCTCCCTAGGCAATATCACAGTCATCTCCCATACACACACACACACAAACACCGGCACACTGCAACCATGAACTGTCAATACACACACCAGCAGCCAAAACAAACACATTAATGTCCCATTCATCACTACCCATGGCAAATTCACAGAACACAGGAGCCAACTCATACACATCAGCACAATCAGCAATCTCTCACAAAATCAATACAACTGATCCCATTTCACCAATAATCTCAATATAATTTTCATTACAAAAATCCTCAACAAAGCCTCCAAAAGCAGTGGTATGCTCTTTAACAAGATCAAGCAGTGTGTGAAACCACAAAAATCACTTAAGTTGCCTAATTCGAGGAAAAGTGCCCTGCAATCACCACGTTCTCCAGTACAAGACAGGCAAGATATGACAGCTCACCAACCCCTGAAACCCCCACAATAAGTCCACAAGTCGACACAAACAAATGGTCTACCTTTTACACACTTCAAGCAGCAGATCAAGCTAGCCTGGCTGATGAGGGGTGTTTACCCTGAAACCGGTCCCAGAATGCTTGTTTCCGGTCCAGGGAATACCTGGCTTGGCAGTTCAGGCTGGACTGTTCCCATGAGGCACAGGGTCAAGACTGATTTGCATATAGTTGGGTCTGAACTGGGGTGGCGAAGGGAGCTACAGAACAATGATGGATTCAACCCAGATCTGTGACTGGAGGTGAGTGTCTGAAAAGTTTCAGCGCTCCTTCCATCATCTCCTTGTGTTTGCTTTGGTCGCCCAGGGGCCCTGAAAGCAACTTTAAATAAAATATCACATAAATTCTGAAGGGGTTATCAGGAGAAATACCAACACGGCTATAGAACATCATCAAAACATAACTTCTGGAAGTCACCTTTATTGATGCTCTCAAGACCAGGCAAATTCTACCCCACCAAAATAAACAATACTGGATGCTAATCAACCCAATTACAGAACTGTCATTCACTGCTAAGATCATTGAGAATGCCAGTATGAAAGCAACTTCCCGATAAGATCAATATCAGTCTGACATTAGGCCACATTGCAGCACAGGGACAGCAAGCATTGAAGTGATTACCTTTGTTCCCCAAATTGGGCTTTGACGGTATTGGTCTGCAGAGGTTTGTCATACTATGGAATAGTCAAATTTATGGACATTCCTAAACCCTATTGACACCAACTTAGTGCAGGTAAAATTGATTGATCGGAGTGACATGGTAACATTTTTTTTACATAAATATTTATGCAGCTATTAATGACAGAAAGTTATAGCTTGTATTTCACTGGGTACTTTCCAGCTGTATTTTCAGAAACCTGTATACATATTAAAGAGCTTGCAATATTATTGAAAAATGTGCTTTGAGCCTGCCACCCTTTTGACCAATGTTCATGCTTTCTGAAACAAAATCACTCTGTACTCCATCACTCACACCCTGCAAACTGTCAGGCACAGTTAGCATGCTCTGCACACCTCCATCACTCACACTCTGAAAACTGTCAGGCACGGTTAGCAACACGCTACATACCTGCAGAAAATGTTCTAGATCTACTCAACATACATTTCTTTTCTCCTCTGTTGAACATCCTCTGAAAATCTGTACCCCAAGGCAGAAGAAAATGTGTTTTTAAAGCCTCAACAATGTGTTCTTCCAGTATTCTAGCTTGTGTCTATTAGGTAGCTCTTTTTATACAACATACACAGATCTCAAAGCCTTCCAAGTGATATATGGTGTAACCAGTGATATGTTTGACAATGTTCTTGGTGATGGTATCCTTGGCATCAAGTGTAAGAATAAGAGCAGTGCATTGGGGGGAGTGTTAGTTAGCCATAACTGCCCAATATCAGTGTTTTTTTTCTCAGCCATCAATCACTTTAGCTTTCTTTTTGCATTAAATTTCTCATTTTATAAAAACAAAATATGTAAGTTTATTGCTTATCATAATAGAAACAATAACTTACGTCTACCGAAGTTTTTTTAAAGTGGTTTTGATGATATACTTCATAGAACTACTATGTTTATGTATTTACCCCACCCAGCACCTAACCCCCACTGCATACAGCCTTTGGTCACCCATCAGGGCTTGACCACAGAGCCTTTGGTCAGGATCCCCATGAGACCAACTCAGCGGCAGGCAGGCAGCTCAGGCCCAACACCAGCCCCCACCCTACTGAACCAGTTGTCCATGGCCTTTGGAGAAATGGGCTCAGTGTGCCGAGCCTTATACCGCCCTCATGTACATAGTGCTCACTGAGCATGGTTTATAGCCATGCGTAGTTACACAGTGATTTTTCTTTTTTTCAGGATTTGAAAAAACATCCATATTTTAACGGGCCTGATTTTAGGGCTCTCAAACCAAGCCAGCGTGTACATCCAAGCCACAAAAACTGGCACTTATTTTATTGTTGAGGGCAGCATCTCTCCTTCAGTGCCATCTTCCTGTTCCCTTATGCTCTCTCCATTACACTTTTAACTGGAACGAAAGCTTCAGTACCTGGCATCCTGTAAAGGATGCCCACAACCAGACCTCTTAAGTCTGGGAACACGGGCTTGTGTCGACGCGCAA
The DNA here is from genome assembly GCF_964204655.1 of Triturus cristatus. Taxonomy (NCBI): domain Eukaryota; kingdom Metazoa; phylum Chordata; class Amphibia; order Caudata; family Salamandridae; genus Triturus; species Triturus cristatus. The sequence continues at coordinate 802,644,857 of NC_140592.1, read as the reverse complement.
ACCCCCATTGGATGATGGGAGAAATGGTTCACTGTCCAATGGAATTTGTTTACTTTTTAAACACAGGAGAGCAGAAACTGGAAACTAGAGGTACAGATAAACAAACGTCCCTAGATGATTCATTAATTATTTATTTATTAACTGTGTTTAAGTTGTGTAGACCTTGTCACATGGACAGCTGAGTGTTTTTCACAAGTAACAATGAGATGGAGGAACATTGTTGGAACAGTAAAATAACATTTAATTGTAGCTGTGCCTAAAAATTAAATATATTATGTAAAGCGTGAGGGTGGAGGGAAGAAGTGGTGTAAGGGGAAAAGAGTAGTCTTCAATATGAATTCGGAAGAGATGAATGTTAGGTTTTACCAAAGGATGGGAGGTTGGCCTCAAGTCTATTGTTTTCACATAGGCTATTCCATAGTATCTTGGTGATATTGGCGAAAGCTGCAATGTGAGTTTTACTTGTAGTTTTGGGAATTTCTAAAAGTAGACAAGATCAATGAGGTTTCTCAGGGCAGAACTCTACTGATTTATGGTGGTTTTTCAGTTCCACAAAGCCCTAAATTACCTGCTTAGACTGTGGTTATAGCACCTCATTGTATTTTTCCTTGTTTCATCTTTTCATTCATGAAAACAGACAGATATTGTTTCAATTATTTAAATACATGAAAATTACACTTCTATCTAGATTTTTGCAAGCATTGAACGGACCTGGTATTGTAAATCTTCTTTAAATAATAAGCTATATGCAAAAAGTAGTGCAAAATCAAGTAACAGTGCAACAAACCTTCTCTGTGTGATCGTGTTTAAACAGGTATCGCTAGTAAATGAAATATTTTTACCTGAGGCTGCAGTGTTTAAATATGTGGAGTTCAATTCCTTGAAAGTTTGAAAAGCAGCTTCTAGTTCACCTAGAAATTGTTTCTCCTCGATGAAATCCTGCAGAAATGGGAAAGAAATGGCTATCAGTACAAACAGAATAGATGTAATTGACCTAACAGTGTGACCAGAAATATGCTAGTAAACATGTTATTATCCCAGTAATAACTTCTCCAGCTTTTGTTTACCCTGCAGTACCCCCAAAAATATTCACGCGAGAGTTCGGAAGGTGAATGAGCAATAAAGATACTTTTAAATTATGTATTTTTCTTGTCACATTTGCTGCGAAAAGACAAAAGTCAAATATCACGCTATATTTTTTGACAATATTTAGCTTATTGGAAAACTGGTATTTAATTTTAATTCTCTGTATCCAAAGTGAGAAGAATTTGTAAAAGTGATCTAGGTGACAATCTTGCTGGGGTGCAGGAAACTAAAGGAAAGGATGTACCATGTCATTTTTTTTTTTAACAGCCAACAAAAAATAAATATCAGGAAATTAACTATACACATATTTAGAATTATATCAGCAATTAGGAAAGCACTAATGAAGCAATTTTTTGTAATTCTAAAATGTGATGGAAACAAAGATCGTATTAAGCTCAAAACAAATCAAGTTACTTTATTTGGTGATGCTGCAAATGATATTTATTAACTGCGGTACAGTGACGGTAGATCTATTTTTCCATTGAAATGTCCCTGTTCCCTTTGGATCAGTAAATGCAGGAGACTGGGCAGTTCTGTTTGAGCTTGCTTTGCCTTTGAATATTTTTGGTAGGATAAGAAAAGCAATCCATGCACTTGCATTAAGCTTTAATGTAGGTTAACCAGAGCACATTAAAGAAGCAATCCCGAAAAAACAGGAATGTTCACCAAAAACCCAAATAGGGATTACAAAGTGTGTGAAAGATCTGGCAATTTTCCCAATTCACGTTTTGGCCATGAAAAATGTAGTGAGATGTAGATGGGAGTCAAAATATGTGAAAATCCGTGTGCAAAACTTCAATTCCTTCGATGTGCAAAACTCAGAATTTAATAATGCTATATTCAGGAAATTCTGGGTACCGTGTTAATGGTTTTTACTGAGTGAGTTGTCACTAGACCAGAAATTACAGGACTCATATTGAGACCCAGAGGGGCTGATTATGATGTTGGTGGGTCCAGCATCGATATCTGCCCCTGCGGTCTGCCCGCCACATTACAATGCGCCGAGCGGATGCATCAAGGAGCTTGCCAGTGCGTCAGAACCCACCATAATGACAGCGGAGCCAGGCTTGGCTCCGCCGTTGGGATTTTGATGCCACTTTCCAACAGCCTTTTCATGTCTGCCTTTCAAAAGGCAGACAAAAGGCTGTCAGAAAGTGTCTTTGGGGGGATCTAGCAAGCCATCCGCTATGGGGCCTGAGGCGCCCCTATGGTGCCTCCTTTAACATCCCTGCACCGTGTAGCAGGATCTGTGAGGTGCCTGCCACACGGTTCAGGGATGTTTACAAACATCCATTTGTCAATGGAAGCTTGTTTGCCCACCGCACCAGCTTCCATTGACAAATGGATATTTGCGCCCAACCTATGGGCGGTTGCATCGTAATCCTGAGGTTTGAACCACCGAGCTGAGGTCGGGTTGTCCCAGACCGATACGGTGTCCGGCAGTACGCCGACATCATAATCAGCCTCTTAGTATTAATGGTCCCTCCCTTGATGTTCAGCAGTTACTATAGATTGCATGATTTCACTGTTGCATTTCAGAAGATAAAAGGAAGACTGGGAGTCCTATCACCCAAATGGATAAAAGTGTGAAACTGGGTGGCAAGACGCACCAGTATCAAACACATTAGGAACTATTCACAAAGGTAGACTTACGAACAAATTTACCTTTTTTACTACTGCCAGGAAATCACAAAGAGATTCCTGGCAAGAATTTGTACATTGCGACTGTGGATTTCATAATTAAAAGTGCAGAGAAAAGTGCAGTGAAGTCTGCAGTACTATATCCCACTCAAAGGGCGAGAAGTGGGTGTTCCAAGGTGCTGCTTGCCTTGGAAGTTTGGGATATTAACTAATATGTTGGTTCGTGGCATTCACAAGCTCCCTTTACTTACTGGAAATGGTCATAGATTTACTCCGTGATGGAAAGGGGAACGGGTCAACCCCAGATTTAGTGAGGATTTCCGGGTGGGCTTTCTCTAGAGGAAATAAATACTTCCCTATGTGCCTGGCACAGCTTTTCATGTGGGCTTCTGGGACTGTTTGAAAGTTAGAAAAAAGGGGAAAATAGGCTCAGATGGAGGAGTAAATCTGCGCCCATGGTTTTTTCATTTTTTTGTGACTATGGCCTACTATGTTCAAGTAGCACACAGGACTGCTGCACAGTTGCATTGAGCAAACCTTGTATCTAGATTGGCTTTCGAGGTCAGAACTGGTCACTTTGCTTCCTTTGATTTTCATTTACACCTACAGCATTACACATGCAGACTACATTAGCATGGAGTTAGAACTGCTAGAACAGTAAAAAGTTGCATCCATATTCTAACCCTAGACTGAAATTAAAACACAGGGAATAATGTACTTAAACAACGAGGAGATTGGATTTGTCATGTTCACCCATAAACACCTGTTTCCAGTGAAAGGAATATCACACACCTGGCTTAGTCTAAACAATCTCTCTCAACTTACTCCTAGACATATTGACCTACCACTGCATGGGCTGTAATCATAGCCTTCTGCTACAATACAGTGGCTCCCCGTGATTTCAAATCTGACAGTAAGCTTGCCAAACTAACCAGTAGTATCATGGGGGGGGGGGGGTGCTTTGTTTCCAAGCCCTAATCCTCTTAAAACTGCTGCTATTTGCTAGGGGATATATCACTGCTCTCTCAACCTTCCCTTGTTATCTTTACTCTTCTCTTTACCTTGTGGTATTATATGGTGCACTGCTCACACCCTGCACACAATCTGCTGCTGGCTGCTGCTAAACCTTTTTGTCACATCGATAAAATATATTTACAAACCAAGTGGGGCACCTAATATGGACGACATGTCTTATTCACAATACTGACCATTTGGAGTGATTTACAGAAGGTGCAATGCAGCCACTTAAAGTGTGACACAGTCAGGATTGTCATTGAAAGACATTGCTTGTAGACACTGTAATATGCCCGCTCAATTGAATCCCAGTTCAGAAGGAGTCTAAACCGTAAGAAATTGGATGGATTAAATAGTTCAATATATATCTGTCTATGCACAGAAAGTGCTTAGTTATTTAGTAACATCTTATTAACATTTCACTCTTCCATTTCACATCCGAAATAAATACTGTCGCCTTACATCCCAATCTTCTAACGAGGATTCGACTGCCTCTTGTGTTCCGGGCTGAGCGTTCCACGTGTCCAGCTTAGCTTTGGCTTGGTCCAGCAGAACCAAAACAGACTGCCTGGCAAGGTGGTAGTCGAGAAGTCCACCAGCATTGGCTGCAATAATGCTGTCAAATCTGCAAAGGTAAAGCACCGAACAGATTTGTCATTTGATGATAACAATAATGAGAAATTGACTGGGAATTACAGAAAAAAACAAATTTACAGAATGTTTCCAGTTGTATTAAGAAAAAACATGACAGAAGGAAAAAATAAAGTAGGACCAGAGAAAGTATAAGTTGTCACAAGTCTACTAAACATTTGTAAATATGTACCTCAAAAAAGTGGTAAAAATATGTCAAAATTAAAAACACCAAGCAAACCTTTCTTTCAGTTCATCTAGTTTATCGGTTGGAACCAACACCTCCCCTTTCTCATCTTCATTCACAAAAGACTGTAGGATGTTCAACTGCTGCTCGGAACTCACCAGAAGCTCCTGCAAAAAAAGGCACAAGTCAGTAGAGCACGCTCACCAGCGCTCTTCGGCTTAGAGCATCCTTAAGAAATCCATTTTCAATGGGCTGATCATTCCCCATAAAAGAACAAGTTGGGAGAGCTATGGCTGCTGCAACTTCCATGCCTGACTGGAAAGCTAAGCAATAACTGTCTTGAAATCCTGACGTGGGAGGAATCCTAGTATTGGCTGCAATTCTACTTTAATTCCAAAGGATGACAGGGTGTTCACCTGCAGAGCTTTCAGCATACTGATACTGTCCTCTGCTCTCATTGGTGGGAGAATGAAATAACCAGGGCTTGGCCTGTAAAACGGAAGTCTGCCCAGCATGCAGACACCACAACACAAAAATCAAGTTTTACAGTTATAGTCCTCATTCCAAATTGACCAGTGCTAAGTACAATATTTATCGTACTTCATGAATATCAAAATTTTGCGGTACATTATTTACTGGGTGTGATAATCAGCGCCTGTTATGAGTATTTCCCCTTGAATGGGACATAAAATGCGGATTCTGGCGCTCACCACACCAAAATCCACATTTCACCGTATTTATCAGGAATTTTTAGCAGTTTAACATCAGCAGGTTTGACCTGCTGAAATTTATCTGAATTTTTATTTTTTATTTTACCCAGTATGTATTGGCTGCGATTAAATCAGCAAAACTAATAAATTCGATATGTGCAGTTTTCAAATCAATCCAAGTTAGTAAACTATACCTTGGTTATAAATACAGGTTTAATATATACTTTTTATCAAGCACAAGTTTTCTATCTGACTAGCTTGGTATCGATTCTTCTGTGAATGCATAACTCTCTCCATTAATCATCCCCACTCATGACTAGTGCAAGGAATTTCAAGTATTTTATTTATCCCCCACATTAGGAGCCCACTTCCTACGGCACAAGCTATATTTGTGCAATATTTGCAGCTTGCAATACAGACCACTCTCTGCACTTAGAACACCAGGAGTCCACGTGGTGTTTCTTCACATGTTGAAAGCCAGAGAGGTATGCACTGTTCTTCAATATATCTTTACTTCCAGGAATAATGGCCCTCACACAGTTACTGGACAAGCTTGCCAAGGTAAACATTAGTAAAACCTGCACCAGGCATGGCTGCCCTCACATTCCTACAATAGTCAGCTTACCTCTAGCCCACAGCATTCTTTCTACCTTTATTTACTATATTTTCAGAAGCCAGCAGTGTGCAGGAATGTGTCACTATTGTCTGTCAACCATAGGGCAAACAACAAGAGGAAGGCTTTCGTTGGCAGCGTTGTGGAGTGTGTGTGTGTTTGTGTGTGTGCAGTGCCAGGTTTCAAAGCGCTGTAGAGTAAGAGGGAAGCTGTCATAAACCCGACCTTGCGTGCAGCCACAGTGTGTTTGAACTGTGGTAGCATCGAGGGCTTCTGCATAGGAAAAGCTCACTTGATAAACAAACCTTAAGTAACACGGATTGTTCTTGGACGGCCGCCATTGCTGTGTGGTGATCCTCTGACTCAGACAGACATTCCGACAGTAAATCCTCCGACTGCCGCAGCCAGGTTTCAACCTCGTCCAGGGGCGGGGGCAAATCCTGGTCCAGCTTCTGTTTCCATTCAGCAATCTGAAGCAAAGAAGAGAAACTATTGTCTTTCAGTCTGCAACAAGGAGCTGCGGCCATGAATACAGGAAGGATAGGAAGACATCTTTACATTTTCAAGCACCTTTGATTTGATATAATGTCTTTAGACTTCTGTCGAGCTAGGTATTTGTGGAGTTCGTGTTAACCATAGTCCCATTTACACATAAAGGGATAAAAGTTGTTTTACATAAGTCAAGCTTTCTGGGGTTCTTAAGAATAGGCAGAGGGCCAATTTCACAAAGTGATTTAGGGGCTTAAAGCTAAATTTATTGCTGAATATGGCACTCTTTAACGCCAGTCAGGTACCCATTAACAGAGGTGCTTTGAGTGAAAGGATCAAAGTGGGATTTACCTTCAGAGTTTCAAAACAACCACAAAATGGGTCAGTTGTGGTATTCACACACTCCTCCACAACCCTTTCCCACCCCTGGAAATGGAGAGAGCTGTAGTTCAGCAAATGGCTGGGGAACCTCCTCTCCGAGACTGGGAAGGTTATCGGAACACTCCCAAACTATGTAGGGGGGCCGGAGGAGGGGTATCTCCACGGGAAAAAAAATGTTTTACCAGTGGTAAAAAAAAGAAAAAGAAGCAGGGTTGTACTGTGTGTAAATCTCCACATTGAGGAAATTGCAGAGGTCACATGTTATTCACAGTGTAATCTGGAAAGTTGGTACCCCAGGAAAGCTGTGTCTGGTACAATTTTACATGTATACTACTGGGAATGTTTGTGAATTCCCACATGTCATACTTTTACACTCATGAACAGGAGGACTACATTTATTGTCGAAAATGTACACTTTTTGTGTGATTTAGAATCACACCACAGTGTTAAAATCTATGGATTCATAGAGTCAAAACTGAAAAAAGGGTAATGTTGTCTCTGGTACATATTTGCCATGCGCAGTATCTCAAGTATTGAATAACTCGTGCCTAAGCTAACTATAACTTGCGCCCTTGCCATGCACAGTGATATTATCAATGATGTCAAAGAAGATGTCATGAATGATGTAATATCTAGGGCAATTAGCAGTGCATGGCGAGGGTGCGAATTATAGTTACCTTAGGGAACGAGTTATAGTTACTTGCAGTGCTTTAAATGGGGAAAAATAAGTGCAGGTACTCATTAAAATAGAGGTGTGGCAAGTGGGTGGGGCTAGGGGCGGGGTTAAGGGCAAATATCATCTTACATAGAGACGTCTGTACCAGTTGCAGCGCATATTAAAACACATGAGAAATGTGTTCAAGTCAAGAAACACAGATTAACTCATAACACAAAATGAAAGTCATGATGGCACGTTCACCGAAATGGTCACTGCGCATCTGATTGACAGTGAAGGGTCTGTCTAGAGACCTGTCCTCTTAATCACAGCGTGACACAAGCCCTCTCACCCCCCTGTAGTTTGGGGACATTCCAATGGGCGCTGTTGGAATCTTCACCAGCAACTCTGGAAAAGGATACTTCAGCCGAGTTAATTTCAAGCTCCTCGGAAGCAGAGCGGCCTCTGCCCTGTACTGGAGCAGAAACCTAACCTGAGTCTGCCATGCCGAGGATCAGGGTACTGGTACTCTCCCTGGCTACAGAGAAGTGCCGGTACTGACAGCAGGAAAAATCGGAAGTGCCGGTACTCAGTACCGGTGAGTACCGGCCCATTTAAAGCACTGGTTACTTGAGATAACTATAACTATAACTGGTGAATTTCAGTGATTTTCAGAGTTTAAACCTGAACATTGGATCTAATTTTAACGTTACTTTAACCTTTTGTTTTGTCAGTGAATTTCTAGGGTTTATTTTAACGTGAAGTAATATTTAGTTGCCATACATTAATCAAATCCTCACCGTGCCCAGCCTCCGGCCATGCATGGCAGGGGGTTGGTTGCAGGACCTGACCTGCAGCTAGGCCCTACAGCCTACGCTACACACACTGTGCATGGCATTCAGCTGTGCATAACAGGGATTGGCAACAAGGCCTGGCCTGTTTCCAAGTCCTGCAGCCACTCCCCCACATGCAGCCAGCCTCACACTATGCACGTCCTTCGCCTGTTTTCGGCAGGGGGTTGGCCACAGGGCTTTGCCCTGGGGACCCCCATAGCCTTTTTTTAAAGAGAAAGGGGGCCGCAAGGTACCCCATCCCGGAACCTATTATTGCCCTTGGACCCTATCTCTGAGGGCCCCAAATTTAAATTAGGGGAAGGGGACACTAGGCATGTCCTCATCCCCCTTAATTATGCTGCTGCTGGGGGTGGGGTCCCCAGAGCTGAAATGCACCTCAGGAGGGGGACCACAAATTCCCCTGTCTCCCAAAAGTGAAATATTTGTTTCACCCGGGGGCCTTAAAAAAAACAAGTATGAGAGACCTCTGTATTTGCATAAAAGATTTCAGGCTGATCATACACATGGATGTAGGAGTACTCTCCATCTCTCATTTCAGCTTACTAGGACTCTTAAGTTGTTGCAGTGTATTAAATATTTTACACAAAAACATTTTTTGAGTTATACCTGGAGTTTGGCTTTATTTTGTTCCTCTGAAATACGGCTGTACTATGTATAACACTTAGTGATTTGCCCTGATGAAGTCATTGGTGAACCTGGTGACAAAACATGTCTTGGCTACATGAACTGTCAGAATTGATTGAAGAATAAGAACACTGGAAAAAAATAAAGTTTCTATGCATGGACTGTTGACACTGACCTCAATAATCTTGGCTGCTCGGGGGCTGTTTATATTTTGGTGAAAGCATTGTTTGGCCCCTTCTCCTTCCTTTAGAGCACCCCATTATGTCAATTGTGTTGTTGTCCTCTTGAGGCACATGTGGACTTACGCCCATCTAAACCCTAGCCACCCATTTGAATTCTTCTTATGCCACCGAAAACAAATTCAGCAAAAATAGGAGGAGTGTAAAGCAAAATGTTTGGGGGTGACCCTGCAGAGAGGGCCAGTTCCAAAAGTACACTTTTTATCCATTTGTTAAGGTACAATCACAGTCTGGCCAATATGTGTTTCACAATATGTATCGGTTCTTCCAGCCACTATTGTTTTACTAATCATTTAAACAAAGCACATTAATTAGCACATTAGAAAAAATACATACATATATACCTGATCTTACATAATTAGTTGACTAACATCAGCGTGCACTAGTCCCATAATTCCCACTGCCTATCGTCACTATCTTTCATTTCCAGTTGGGCTTCAGTTTATCATGTCTTTTTGGCAAGTGCATTATTAGCATTAGAAGCACATGTATGTTTTATTTGTACCCCTCGTGTCTTTAAGCCTGTGCCTAATGGTCTACATGCAGGCATGCTAGAATGAACACCGGGTGCATCACACTGGTCTGGTAGGTATGTAGTTGTTGGGTTTAAGAAAGGATATCATTTTGTAATGCCACTCACTTTATCCTGTTTTGATTTTGCTACCTTTAAGACTCTTTGTCCTGTGACACTACCAAAGACTGTCACAGTGTGTGTGCTGTTCCTTCTAAACATGTACTGTACCTTGGTAACTAGACAACCAAATATTTATTTCTTTGTGTAGGAGGAGCGGTACTCTGGCCAAGGGCCACTGATCCAAAGGCATCATTTATTTATTTTTGTTCTTTGCCCACCGCTGGGGGCATACGGTCCATTATTTGAGGTTGCTCGGAAACGCAAATAGACTACCTGCTTTTTTAGTGGACAGGGGAAGCATTCCCCTCATATGTTTTCTCCCCAAGCAAATAATGTTTAGAGGCATGGTATCCATGGTAGAACGCACCACTAGGTTACCAGAAAGGGTGGGTAATGCTAGTAACTCAATAGCATTTCTGATGTGCAGTTTGTTTTTCACTGCTTGTTTCCTAGTACTTGATTTATTACATTGGCTGCTTGTTTTTTTGGAATATAGTAGTTTTGACTGGGAGCACAGTACTACAATCCCCAGAATGCAAGGAAAACATTGTAGAGTAGATAGGACACCTTTGACCATGGATAAAGGTTGGCGGAAGGAAATGTGTAATCAAGCTTAGCCAATCAGAGCTGCACTGTTGTTTTTCAAAAAGTGGGAGGAAGTGTTTGGTACCCTTGAAGCCTCCTAGTTCATTTTCAACCTGCTTTTAACTGTGAGAGGTACTTCTTTGCTTCTCTCTCTCTCTCTCTCTCTCTCTCTCTCGCTCTCTCTGGTAAGGTGTGTGGAGCCGTTCTTTTTCATCATTTTGTAGGTTAGTGCCTCACTTTGTTGGAATTTTGCCAAAGTATTGTTTCATATATTGTGAGCTTGTTTTTTTCCTCTGGTTTGTCATGCATGCCTTTATTTTTGAGTTCCCTCACCTGTTTGTTTTCTTGCACATTTGTTCTAATCTCTGGGAGGCTGTAAATGGATGTTTGTAAATTGTTTGTATAATCTAGTTAATTTGTTCTGAAACATTTGGCGTGTGCTTTATTTTGAAACATGTTTTCGTTTGTGTTTACCGTGGCTCACTACCATGCTTTAAGTATTTGAATGTAGATCTGAATTTACAATTCGATTAACTACATCATCTCTTTCATGTTTTTTGGTGTTTTATTTGTAACCCTGTTTCTCTTTCAGTGATTTGTGATGGTAACTTCAAAATTAATTTAAATTCTGTTCAGGACACTGGTGTGTGGTGAATGATTATTGTTGTTTTGTTTTATTGTGTCTTGTGAATGTTGTTTTCCAATGGCTGCACCACCATTCAGTGTTTCTTTGTTACTGCCCTGAAAGTAGTGAGGAGCTCTAATTTTGAGATCGCCTTGAAATATGTGGCTGTGGGATGAGAGAGGGCAAGTATTGCACTATTGCTGCTTTCATGCGTATTTGTGTTGTTCAAGTAATAGGTGCATTATTCTGACATTCAAATTATCTTACTGACAGTGATTTGTGTGTGTTGATTTGTTAATAGCATTTACAATTTGAACTTTCCATTCTCGCTAGTGCCAAATCCAACCAGTAGGTGTGTGTTTTTGAGTAGGGGATGGGTGTGCAATGTTAGTTAGGCTTTCTAACCTTCACTGCCAGTGAGCATATTGTCCCTAAGGAAAACCTACTAACCTCAGACATTTCTAAACACAAGACACCTTGAGGAGTGCAGCGCCATGTGACTTGAGTGAATTCCACTACCTTTCTTACACATAGTGCCCTGCAAACTTAAAATTGTGGTTAAAAACAAGTGTTTTCCTCACATTTCCTACTGCACAGTGTGCACAGACTTCTCCCAATAAAATGGTACCCCACTGGTATGGCTAGGCCAAACACCAACTAAAGTAATGGATCGAATCAGGGACCATGCAAAAGAGGACCATCTTCACATGGCTTCTGGCTGTATTTGCTTCTGTAACGGGTGCTAGGTCGAACTTCACAAGCAGGTTACCATTTAGAGGAGCAGAAGTGTGTGAACGCTGGGTGGTAGGAATTTTGTGGACCTCCACAGCTTCTAGAACTCTCACAGAAAAATAAGGAAAAGTTTTTGGGCTAAAGTCTGGGGTTTACAAGGCATTACAAGAAAAGGTAGTGAGATCCACGCAAGTCGCACCACCCTGGATTCCTCTGGATAGCTAGATTTCAGATATCTCTGGGTTTAGCAGGTTTCCCAGAGTGGAGGCCGAGCCCAGGTCCAAATTCTGCAGCTAGCTACATTGCCAACCTGGGAATTTTTCCTCTCAGAAATGATGAAGTTTCCACATTGTGTCTTGGGACCTTTTGAGCCACAGATGCTAAGCCAAGCTACCATTTTTATCCGGAGATGGGAAGAAGGGGACTGAGTGGTACGACTTTTGTGGATCTCCGCAGCTTCTGGAACCTTCTTTCACAGAAATGTAAGGAAAATGTTTTTTAGCAATTTGAATTATATGAAAGCATCTGTAACCCCAAATTCACAGGTGTACAAGTGACCGTTATTCCTGAACTCAGAATCGTGTGCACATTTCATAAATACTTAAGTTTCCACATTCCCATTTTTCATGTAATCGACTTTACTATCTATATGAATTGCTACATTGTTTGTACACATTGGAAAATCATGATAAACTGAAATGTGTTTGCTCTGGGGAGCGTGTATGTTTGGACAACCAGAAGGGTTGAGACCAGAAGGGCCTAACAGTTGTAATGGTATGTTACCTTTGAGTAAATCAGCCATAAGGGCAAACAATTACAGATGAAAACTTTGTCACCAATTGATATGTTTCCAACTTATTTTCGTTATTTTTTATTTAAACAATTAGGGCCATTTGTACAATGAAGTGGCGGAGAGAGAAATGAAGCCTTCCTGGCTTAACGCCTCTCTCCACCACTTCAGAAACGCAAGGCTGCACCATATTTACAAGAATGTGGTGCAACCTTGCGTTTCCCCCTGCGATGGCGCTAAGTTTAGCAACTTAGTGCCAACGCAGGCACCCTTGCACTATAGTGCAAGGGTGTCTGCGAGCAGGGGAGGATTGTTTATGTGTAGGAAGGTGTCCCTTTCTGCACATAAACAATCCTAAAATTTCATCCTGTCACTTTCATGTGTGCTGCTTCCACACATGAAAGTGACAAAATGGCATTTAAAAAAAAAGTTTGTTAATGTACAGGAAGGGATACCTCATAAACAAACCATGGCATTTTGCTTTTTCGATGTTTGCTGCCTTGTGCCACACACATGGAAAAGCAAAAACAAAGAGAAATAATGCATTTCTCCTCGTTTTGGCAACTTGAGACCAGTTTTTACCTGGTCTAAATTTTGGCGCTGCCTCCTATGTATGCCACCCGTGTACATAGGGGGCAACTTCAAAATGAATGGGGGTTGCGGTAGAACACCCACCACAACACCCACTGCCCACCCCTTTCACGCTAAGCATAGCGTGAAATGGGGCCTTATTTACAAGGCAGCATTAAGCCACGTTAAGTGGCTTAACACTGCCTTGTAAATAAGGCGCAGCCCCTATCGCAGCCACAACCTCAATATAGGTGTAGTTGTGGTGGTGATAGGGGCTTGTATATATGCCCCTGAGTTTCTTTGGGAAAACCATGCACAATCTACTCAAATGACCAGGGCTGGACTGGCTACCGGGCGTTTTTTGCTGAGGTGGCAGGGTGGGGTCCAGGTTCACTGCTGTGGGGCTGACTTTGTTGTTGGGGAGCTGCCAGTGCTTCTAAATGAACAATGCAGGATAAATAATATTAAAGCATACTTTTTAAAACATTGGTTTTCCACTGTTTATTAAGGAAAGCCCAGTAGCAAGTCAGGCCCTTCAAATGACCCCTTCCTTAATTTCAAATCTTGTCTAGGTTTCAGATATGTAGAGCCTTCCAAGATCACCAATGGGTTTCACAACTGTTTCTGCCACAAAGTAGGTTGAACAAAATGAAAAAAAATGACTACCACTTAGCAAAAATGAACCACAGTATTTGCCTGAAAGCTGGGAAAATGGTGGTCCTGACATAGAAAACCTTCTGTTGTTGCCATTTTTAGAAACAAATATGTATGCTGTCTTGCACAGCACCTTTTCCCATTCCAAATAGAACCCCAATTTTGCTACATTTGACTATTTTCTTGGTTCCCTCCATCGGAATCCTCAAACCTTGTGTATATTTAGAATCCCCAAGATGTGGAAAAAAGAACACAAACCTGGCCTGGATACCTTGTGTGTAAAAATAAAAGTTAGGATGGCCCTGAATATCAAGAAAGAGCTTAGCATTCTAGGAAAAAAGCTTAGCAGCCAAGTGATTCAAACTTTAAAATCCATAGTTACAGTTCACTTTATCCAATTTTAACCTTTTGTCCTCTCTCATTAAACTTATCTTTATTCTTTTAAATTGGTTTCAGAATCTGATTTAGTTGCCTTTAATTAACTTAATGTTGTTAATGTTGTTTGACACTGCTTGACCTTAACACGCATTTCTCCTGTGAACTGTTTGCAGCTTGTGCCAGTGCATCGAAGGATTAAGCACAATTTAGAACTGTCTTGTAATCTAATGAGAGTGCATTAAGTTGAAAGGTGTACCCTCACCCTAGGTAATAACCCATTTTCCGACATAGATGTACATGAGAGATCATGTATATTTGTGGACGAGGCAATAGAGGTTCGGTTTCTGATAGAATAAACTGAGATTACCTATACATTTGTGAAAGAAGGAATATCAGGAACTTTCTTTCTAGTTGTAGGCAGTCGTGCAGGGAGATGTTATCTATGTGTACTAGGTGTAGGATTGATTGTGGCTGCTATTCATACAGCAAGATTAGGTGCATCTTTGCTGGTGGCAGCTAGACATCAGATTTATGTAGTGGTTGAATTATGTAAAGAGACAGATGAGACTGTGGCTATGTCTGGGCACAAGAACAGGTGGGACCACATATATGTCTAAAGTGGAGGAAAGTATGCTATTGAGAAACAAATTATATGCAGAAAATGTTTTTTAACCACCAGCACATTCTTTGTTGAGTGAAAGGATCTAAGTTGTAATCAAGAGCATGCACAAAGGGATCATTGATAAAACATTCTAAAAATGCAACGTTCTCTAACCTGCAACGTCAGACTTTCCATTTTTTCTTTAATCAGGAGATGAGCTGTGGTCAGCTTCTCAGGACTACCCGTCAATGATGACAACACTGGAAGGAAGTCTCTTTTTTGCTCATTAAATCTTTTCATGAATAGTAGGATTTCCTAGAGGAGCAAAAAATATCATGTTAACATAACCTAGATGCCATAGATCAATAAAACTCAGGCCTCAAACAGCAGAGACGGCTCAAACAGCTGGCACAAAAGTGAAGCCTGCGTCTTTAGAAAGCAAAGGTAGCTTACATATTGTATATATCTTACACATGTTTACTTTAGACAGCAGTGTTATCCCTCAGGGATAAAACTTGCAAACTCTAGCAGTTGATTGCATAGCTCTCTGCTATCCTACACACAGTTTGCTAGCTCCTGGCTCAGAAAGCCATTTATAAATCAGGTGAAAGTAAAATTAAAAGTTCAGGCCTCAGACAGCAGAGCTACCGGCCTTAATATTGAGTTAGCACAGCTGCCCCTCAGATTATATTGATCCTATTGAATAACTGATTTAATGCAAAGGGACAGATCGAGGGAACGCTCTGGCCTCTGAAATTGGGCCAAGTCAGAAGCTTCATTTTGTCAAAGGCGGGCAAAGTTTTTCGGCTTTGACACAAGCTTCTCTATCCGCGGCCCTCGCACCAGCCTGTTTCCTAGCCCAAGGATGTCCTACTCAGATAGGGGGGGACATCATGTGACTGGAAATACAGATTAGATGTATAGCGGGATAGCGCAGAGTATCGGGTGGGGTCTTGTTCATGGGTAGATTGGTTAGTCTCTTGGGATTATGTGCAGGGTAGGGGCTCACACAAAGGGACTTTGCCCATAACATTTTGCAGGGAAAATGTGAGTAGAGGTTGGGCAGCGGAAATGTCATGGGTGCGCTAGCGTGAGGGCTTAGATAGGAGAATGTTTCCTGCTGTGGCACAATGCCGCTAAAGCTGCTTTTCCTTTTTTTTTTTTAACTTCACAAGCTTCATTAACTTTCCATTTCCCACCTGACCAGCTCATTGTTTGATAAATACAACATCTGTGATGGTCAGCATGGAGAGTACACATGGATTATTTTGATCACTTAGATCAGGGCAGCAACTCTGGGTGTGCAATATTTCATTATTAACAAATTAGACCTCTGTAATAATGCTTATGTCCATCTAAAAAACATATGTGGTAAGCTAGTAGCCTCTGACAACTTTACTCCCGATATTTGGAAGGAGATGCCATTACATTCCCCAATTGTCAATGAAGACTAATGATGAAAGAAATTGCGGAAAGTATGTGAAAAGTCAGACTGCTACAGTAACTTACTTGGGTATTATCAAGTTCTGCTATGGTTTTTACAAGGATGAGAATACTTCCAAACACTGGTAAAAAACAAGGCTACTCTTCTAAGCCTCTGTAGAGGTTCATTAGGGTCTGTGTAGCCATCTAGGTGACACCACTAAAACCATGTTTTATATTTTTAGAATAGATGGGAGCCTGTGATCCCTATATAACAGCCTGTCTTAATTTCTTTATTACAGTCAACTCATGACACCTCTAGTCACCTGTAATAAAGAAATTATGTAGTTACACAACTGTAATAAGGTATTACGGTTGAGTTGTAACTCACAGTGCCTGCTGCTAGAGCCAGCAGTGAAAGGTATGTCACTGAGCATAATGTTAGCTATATCTAAAACGAGGAAAACAGGAATTAGATGTGTTCTTCTTGTCTGCAATAAAACAGCAATACACCAAGTGGTTTGTGGGATGGATGATGGTGTGACTATGTATTATAAGGAATAAAATACTCTCTGCTGTATATTAGAAGATTAATTTATTGTAAGTCACTTCAGAGTTCTATGACCTTATACTTTGAACTCAGCCTTCTGCCTCTTTCCTCTGTATGGTCATGGAACTCCTCTTTGGCTTGTGATATACTTATAATACACAGCAATGGGGGCATTTATCTCACATATCAGATCACTGCAATCCGAAGTCATCCTTATATCTCTTTTTACAAGACTCGTTCTTGTATGGCAGGTTTGAGTTTGGAGGCACCATCCCTTTCTTTCATACCTGGTGCATTGACCCCGGGGAAAGGTTAATCCTGTGAAGATATATAAGGGGCTTAAGCAATACACAATCCCCCACACCTAGAGTCCTATAAAATGTTGGGCACTTGGAAGACAAACTGAAGGCACTATAGAAGGTTTACCGTCAGAATGAACCAACTCTGAATTACAGTTATGTAATGTCGCTATGGGCTTGAAAAGACTCTGATGCACCTCTACTAGAGCACTGTAAAAAGAGTAAAACATTTCTAGAACTACAACTGACAGACTATTCAGAAAAATTGAGTAACCTGCAGTGGTTCAGTGACACTGTCAGTGACAATCATTGACACTTTGCTCTTTACTTATACATTGGGCCACAAGGTATGAGCCATTCCTTCAGTTCATGCAGCACAGTGGAATATGGGTCAGAGTGATGAACTGTCATTGTAGAGACTATTTCATATTTCCTGCAGTAATTATTGTGCTCCTAAGAAATTTGGACCTTTCACAGGCAAAGTTCAATTAAGCACCGATAAGTTAGTTTCCTGATTCTATTTATCCAATGAGAAGCCTGTACATATTTACACGGTAATACAAAATGACATAGTCAGCAGGTGGAAGCAATGAAAGCTGGTAAGGGTGAATGGTGAGAAATTCAGCAACACTATGATAATACATTAGTTATATTACAATTCACACATTAAGCTTACAAAACAAGGATAGTTGGGGGTCAGTGAGGACATCCTGAAAAGGAATGGTTGAAAATAAATTGATCAATTGATATTGAGGTTAACTATAAAGGCGCTGCGTGGAATCGGGCTTTATGAGCCTACTTGAATTTGACCTACAGTTCACAGGAGAGAACACTTCAGTGCAAGGGTCTGCTACGTAATTATGTCAGAGCCCCTGCATTACTTTTTCTCTATATGTAGGTATGTGTTCACACTTTCATCACGATTATAGGTTCTTTTAGCACAACTTTGACACAATTATCACTAAAATGGGATGAATCACATTGTAATAGGTTGATCGCACTGTTATCGAAATGATGACTGGTTCTCTTTAACTCCACAGGTATCTCAATTAACCCGGCCTAAAGATAATAGGAATTTCGGCCGCAAACATTGAAAGTTGCCAACTCCCAAGTTCTGGTGGTAACTCATTTGCAAAAGGTAAGGGGTACCCCTTGTATCCCTCTTCCTCTTTGTGAATGTTAGGAAAAGGTTTCAATGGGATTAGGCAGTGGTCCAGGGAACAAACTCCAACTCTCAAAGAAACGTTTCAAAAAAGAAATCTTTTGTTTTAAAAGCATCCCTCTTTCCTTTAGTAAAATGGGCTGCGTTTTTATTTAAAGGCAATCGCAGACATGGTGGTCAGCTGACTCATGCTGACCACCACCCCTGTTATATGCACCAATGGAATGAGTCACAATATGTGACCTTGCTCATGAATATTAATGATGTAGGTTGGCTTGCGGCCCACACTGATTTGGAATATTAGAAACTGACCTATTGGAATATAGGTCGGTTCGCAAAAATCCCAATTGGTCACAAAAATATTTGCTCCAAATTGCAAGCAGTTTTTGCAGCCAGGGTTACTAGTTCACGTGTCCAATTCTCTTTGTATAACCATCTTTGTGTTCATCCCTTTTTGCAAGCAAGAGTTCAACATTATGGGTCTGCTAGGTTCAGCCTCATCTAATATAAATATGATAGAAACAATGACGACTTTATTAATATTGTTCATAACATTTTCCCAAAATGCACCTAGCTTACTTGATATCGCTTGTAATAGCTTTTATGTTCTGTAGCAATGAACAATTCTTTCAGTGTAGCCTCTTCTATAGTCAGCCACTTGATGGTCTTCATCAGGTCGTCCTAAAAATGAATAACATCATACATTAGTTTTGAGAGGTTTGAAGCACAATTACGTACATATTTTTACTCCCAAATCATGTGTTGCTTATTCAATATTGTAGTCATCGGAGGCTATCAGAAAAACTGACGGGAAGTTGTCTACGTAGGTGAATCGATCTGTGTAGTACCATGGTTATCGGTGGTCAAACAAGCTGCACAAAATTCTGAGCATCTGCCTTCTAAAGGAGTACATTCTCAATGACACAGAAAAAACAACAGGCAGCTGAAAAATCATGTTGGTAGCAATACATTTCATATTTTATGCTTCAAAGATTGGAACCTCGGTGCTAATGATGTTTCAACAGGATAAAGGTTAGAAGTGGAGGTGGCTGTCTGACCCAAAGCAAAATTCACTGCAAATATTAGAGACCATTTTCCACAGTTAGGCTACTGCAAATGATCATTGTACATCCCTGCCCACCATTTCACACAGGCATAGGTAGGTGTTCCATGGTGATAGGGGCCATGGTCATTCCCAAAAACTTATATACTGCATCTGGCATCTTTCTGATTGTGAAACAATCACAATCTGTAGCCCTTTATCCTACACCTATTATTATGTCATTTGTCCTTTGCATCTTCGCTTATCCACATTGGCTACTTAAAGGCCACTCTACGTACCAGACCCCAGAACGCTATACACAAAAAAATGGGTGCATGAATGACTTGTTTGCCTTATGCTATGAAGACCAGTTTAGAACAGCTCTGGATTCACTGATTGAATGCAACCCAGACATTACAAGTTAGAGCATGGCTAGTAAATGTTCACCTAGTAAAGGACAACTTATTGAATGAAGCCCCAAACATCCTGATAAAAACACAATGTTAACTTTTTAAGTAAATATTGAGTGGAAAAGAAATGGGTCCTATGATGAATTCCATGAGAAAAGCAAATTAGCTTGAAAAATAAAACTTCCGGGAATGAGTGGGAATTTTCATCCTAACATAATAGTGACAAAATTCCATTGGCAATTTCACCTAAATACTGAATTTCATGTTACAGGCAAATGCAAGCAAACTATGTGTCTCCGACGTAAAAACAGAAACATTTCTCTTTTTGTTTTTTAACGCCGTACAATTCACATATTTTTTCCAACGTGAGTGTTTATATTGAAAAGGCATTTTTGACCGTTTTAGTCTTGAGGTCTTGATCAGCCGTAATAACAGTGACTAACAAAAAATTAAAAAAATAGAAGGTGTAGCTCTTGATAGTGACAAAGGCTCATTTTGTGGAAAAACTGTCATCACTTTTTTCTTAGAGTCCATAAAATACATAAATAATCGGTAGATAAGAATAACTGGAACTCTAGTTTCCAAAGCTTACTTTAGGAGTTCAGTCTCTCACAAACATATCGCAAATTATTTTACTTTGTTTTTACCCTAGTCACATTTTATTATTGAAAGGAATAAATGTTAGCAACAACGAAATACCTGCAAGTTTGTTTTGGGTGTAGGTGCATCTTTGGAATATTCCAGGAACTGTGCCACATACGTCATGATTGATTTTTCATCTGGATTTTCCACATCCACATCTGTATAAGGAATCATACCAAGAGAGTCAAAGAGATTATGAGAGACTGCTCACGTAGGAACACAGTGGTTCTATTGGTGACACCACTCATTTACATTGTAACTTTTAAGATTTTCACAAGGGAGTGTAACACACGTCATTGTTAGATAGTCCAAAGGGGATATCTAAACCATTATATCAAACAGCCTTTTCATAGGTTTTGATGTATTCCTTTCATGAAGACAGAGTCATCTTAAGAATTATAGGGGCCCTGCATAAGGAATATTTTGGGTCCCCTGTTTGAAGAAATTTGAATTTAAAGATCTATGTTCTCCTACTTACAGAGCAGTACTGGACAGGTGGTGTTCAGCAGTGTTTTACTAATAATATTCACAAAAGTAGTAAATATATCATGCTGTGTAAAGCCCTGACTACGAGTTTTGAGGGCTTCATCATGCCACTTAATACATATATGAAGAACTTGAGCTTAGAAGTAAAACCTGAATTGTGGGACCCTGCATCACAGAGGCTGAAGCCGCATACACTACATCTCTACCAAGGTGAACGGTCAGGCACCTTGATCAGGGCTGCTCTAGTGTCAATCTACTGAGTGATCAAAATTCTGAAGAAATGCATACAGCAAGACTGACATTTATGTTAGGAAAGAAGAAAAGGTTATATACATTTTATAGTTAAGGTAGATCCAGAAAATCATGTTGCAGGGCATGAATCTGCATGACTTTTGTTTGCGGCTGCTGAAATGTTCTTGCTAATTATGCCTGCAGCTTAAGCAGATCCATTTATATCATATGCTTAAAGTTGATGAAGTTCTATTAATAGCCTCAGGGCTTCGGGAAAATTGTTCCAGATTTCGACTTTTGTCACTTATGATGATCTTCCTCTCAGGTAGAACATTTGCCACTTCAGATTGGACAATTTTCTGACCGAGCAGGAGATCTGTGGTGTGCCCTTACCTGTGTTTTTATTACACGGCTTGTTTGAGATATCTGAGCATAAGGTGTTCCCCTGATTTTTTCAGTAGCAATCTCAGAAAGTATTCATGCAAATAAAGAGCCCTATCACAAAAAACAAATATGGATTGTATACAAATTGTGATGTTCAGGTAATGAGATGTGAGTCATACTTTGTGTAGAAATTAGTTGTTTGTCTTGCTCACTGTTTTAGTATCACAGCATGCTTGAATTGGGCAGATTCGACGTGTCTGTTATTTTACTTGCCACATTTTGCTTATGGTTAATTGCTCCCTGGTTTATTAGGACTTTTTAAAATGATTTCTTCTTTATGTGCCTGGTTTATGTTCTTTGTGCCTTACCTCGTGCTTGCAATGTTCAGCTTGTCATTTAGCTACAGGTAGAGTAAGGGGTCTCTGTTACATATTGCATGCAACATCCCCTAACAGCACCCAAGGCATTTTCTCATTACCATCACCATGTTGTTTTCTTATTTTTTTCCAACACTACGGCTCTAGCCTTGTCATATGAAATGTTATACACATCTCTTTTCTCTTTTTTACTTACATGTTCAGGAGAATTCAATTTTTTGTGCACTTACCCACCATCTATGTGGAAGACAACTTGGCAAGGATTATTCAAACTGATCATATTAAGACCATAATTTAATACTACATGGGAGCAAATATTTCCAAACTTGTGTTCACACAAAAGCTATATCTTTGAAAAATGAATCCCTGTAAAACTTAAATGACATTTTGGATACAACACGATTTTCTGCAACAGTAAATGTTTACACAAATATATGCCTTACCCTCAGGTTCCAGAAGTCTAGGTATTTTCAGTTCAGACTCTGCAATCCTGAAGGCTTCCTGGAGATTCTCTAGGTTAGATCTCGATGTAACTCTCTCCATATCTATTAGATCAGGTCTGAGTGCATTGATCATTGCCAAGAAGGCACGCCCATTCTTCCAGCTCGATGTAAAATCTGACACACTGAGAGAACTGTCCCTGCACAATGATATTCAAAGGAGATATTACAATCAGCTAGGCTTTCCCACTTTCAATTATTTTCAAAATAATGTTCATGCAAATATTGAAATCTAGTAACACCATATGAGTCTTCAAGGTACTATGAATCATGGCAGATTAAAAGAAACGTAGACAACCAGCATACATAAAACAGTGTGCATTAGAATTTACCTTTGATACCGATTAACTTTATGGTTATGATCTAAAACATAAAAATAAGGAAAGGCTCTAGGGCCCAGATTTTATCAAGGTTTTGCATCGCCACTGAGCCACGGAAGAGGGCGCAAGTGCGACGCAAAACCTAAGTGAGATTTGTCAGGCCATGCAAAGCCACCTTGCATGGCCATGCTTGGCTTGATAAATAACTCAAGGAAGCACAAATTACTACTTGTGTTACTCTGCGGCAGGGAGGCATCCATGGGTGGAGCGTGGGTGTTCCCACGAACCCTCCCATGGATTTTAGCTCAATCCCAGATTTACCACAAGTGCTAGACCTGGGAATGAGTCAAAATGCTACTCCTCTCTAGGTTAGGAGCAATACCTTTATTTATCTTTGTTTTTTCATCTTTCTACATGGGCTGCATTATGCAGCACATGTAGCAGGACATGTAGAAGGAAGAAAATGCCTCTCAGGATTGTTTTTGTGCAGGGACGTGTCCCTTCCTGCACAAAAACAATACTGCCTACAGGGCAGGCACCCTTTGCATCATGACGCAAGGAGGTCTTTGTTAGAGCTAGGTAGCAAAAAGTGTGTCAGCGAAAGCAAAAGACAGGAATGCACAGTAAAATGGAAAATACAGCACATTCCTGGTCTTTCCCTTTCACGCACCGAAGCACAGCACAGCAAGGTGGCTTCCTGCTTTGCGTGAAAGAAAGATAAATCTATCCCCCAGTGGAGTTAGCTGCGTAACCTGATCTCCCCAATGCACTGCTGATTACATCATTGGTACATCCTTTATGACATGATCAATCACATCACACATAAAATCAATGATGTCTCATTATATATGACTTTGTCTGTACATACCAGTGTTACTAAACAGCCTAGATCCAGTTGTATACAGACATCGAAGGCTACTATGCCACTGATATACGAATAAGCTGCTATCCTCAAGCATACAATATAAGGATACTGTAAGTCATTGAGAAGTTCGATGACCATTTAGAAGAACAAGGTTGAAGCATAGTAACTTTGTAAGGTCATGAAACCCTGAGGTGATTTGCAATATGCTTTTAACATATGACATAGGATTTGTGATGGAACGATGATAGATGGAAGGATGGAACAGTTAAAACATTGGATAAGTAAATGGGTAAAAGGTGGATGGCTTGAAGAATGAATGCAAGGATGGATGGATGGATAAGTCTAAGGATCAAAGGGTGGGTGGAAGGCACAAATTGTAGATGCTATAAAGGGAGGATAGGTAGATGGATGTATGCATGAAAATATGGAAAGATCAACAGATCAATGGATCGAATGGCAAAAGGATGAAATTGGTGAGCAGATAATGAATGCGCGAGGAGGTGGATCAATAGAAGAAAGAATAAATGTGTGGAAGGGTGAATGGATGGAATTAAAATAGATGGATGATGCATAGATGAGTGAAATGATTAATGGATAGATGGATGGGTGAATGGTTGGATGGAAAGGTGAATTGATGCATATAGAAAGCTGGGAATTTGGATGGGTGCATGAGTGGATCCAAAGATGGATGGAAGGGTGATTGGAACTTTTTTGTGAGAGTTGTAATCACCAGCTTCGATCACTTAGTGCCATTAGATGTATTATTCAAAGTAGGGAAAATATTAATGTTGCACTTGCTTAAGGGTCTTACATGTGGGCTTCCTTTTGGATCCTCTGAAACCCCCTTAATCTCTAATGTTACACCACCCTCTGGCTCGGTTCTTCCGCTCCTTCAGATTCTCCTGAACACGTATATTGACAACACCACACTCATTAGCCAGGATGTTTATTTCACCACTATCAAGGAGTGCTTACATGAGTGTCTTAAGGAAGTTGGCAATTCAATGCAGGTATATCACAGAATTTGGACGCTTTAAGACCAGAGAACTATCGGCCCATTTCCTTGCTCCCATGGCCGGCCAAGCTGATGGAAGCCCATGTTAATCAGGCACTTACTGACCATCTTACTCAAGCTAACATTCTGGACGTGACCCAGAACGGGTTCCGAGCTGGGCATAGCACGGAGACTGCCCTTCTTGCCATGGTTGAACATCTCCGGTCGGTGCTGGATCAGGGACAGACGGCGGCGCTAGTGTTGCTAGATCTGAGCGCCGCCTTCGATACGGTCTCGCACCGTATCCTTCTGCACCGCCTGGAAGAGATTGGCGTTACGGGGCTAGCCCTTCAGTGGTTCCGTTCCTTTCTCGATGACCGGTCCTTCTGCGTTGCTACACCTCCCTATCAGTCCAAATTCCATCCTCTGGACTTGGGAGTACCGCAAGGTTCCTCACTGAGTCCCACCTTATTCAATCTCTATGTGAGACCGCTGGCTGATGTCGTCAAGCAATGGGGCATGTACATGGTCTCATATGCTGACGACACTCAGCTGGCGGTTACCATCAGTGGGGATGCCGATGTGGATGCCCCCAAGTTCCAGAATGGGCTAAGGGAGGTGGCTAGCTGGATGACTGCCAACTGTCTCCAGTTTAACGCAAAGAAGACCGAGGTCATGATCGTCGGAAAGGGTAGGGATCTCTGGGGTGACAGATGGTGGCCGCCGGAACTTGGTGTGGCTCCAACTCCGGTTATGGAGTTGAGAAATCTGGGAGTGTGGCTGTATTCTACTCTCAGCTTTGTGGGGCACACCAAGAAAACCGCGGCGTGCTGCTTTGGAGTCCTTCGGGGCTTAAGGCCTGTCCTTAAGTTTTTTGATCCCTCTACCAGACAGATGGTAGTTCAGGCAACAGTTTTATCTCGCCTGGACTATGCCAGTTCGCTCCTGTTAGGGAGCAATCAGGCAGAAATTGTTCGGCTTCAACGCGTTCAAAATGCCGCTGCCAGAGCAATTGTCGGCTTGCCTAGGTCTTGCCCGGCCTCCAGCACTCTTCGAGCATTGCATTGGCTGCCGATCAAGTCGCGAATTCATTTTAAAGTTTTATGTTTGGCTTTTAAAATTTTGAAAGGATCCCCTCCCCAGATTCTTTCGAATCTTATATCCGGCTATGTACCAACCCGTTCATTAAGATCTTCGGAGCAAGTGCTTGCAGTAGTCCCGAGGTTCAGGCTTTGCCGAGCTGGTGGGCGCTCTTTTCGGACGAAGGCTGCAGCGTTATGGAATTCGCTCCCGCTTCAGCTCCGTACAATTGAAGACCTTTTGTCATTCCGGAAATCCTTAAAAACTTTCTTGTTTTAATCTGTTCCCTTTACTCGTGGTCTTGTGTTGGTTGTGTTGTATCTTGTCGCGCGCCAGGACGCCCCTTAGCTGGGGCAGCTGTGCGCGTAATAAATGCTATTAACATAACATAACATAACATTTGTGGGGCCCACAGTTAATAAGAGTTGGTGAAACCCTCCCAACACATTTTGAGATGGGTGTAAGATGACTTTCTTAATTTATTTTCAGCTATTATTTAACTCTTCACATTTTTCATTTATTAACCATACACACATGACCCTTTCCCTTTTCCCTGCATCTTCATCTTTTACCTGGGCACCTGTCTCTTTTCTGTACTTCTCATAAGCAGCTCTTTCTCCTGCATTCCTCTCACTTCCCAAAAGGTCTTTTCTCTCTTTCGGACTTTCCCTCTCCCATCTTTGCCTCTTTCCTCTCAACTTCAACTCTGGCATAAGCACTGGGCACCACTGATGGACTTGTACCATGATACTCCCGAATTACTCTATCCCATCCAGGCAAGATTATGACAGTGGCGCTCATCAGACTTACAGCTATGACATAATCAGCCTGGAGAAGTGTAAAAAACAAAGAAAAAGGCAAAAGAGCATTCAACTTCTATGCACCCAGGATCTGGAAAAACATTGCTGTATCCACCAGGATTTCTTCAGCCTTGCTTCAATGTAGGTAAGAGCTGCACATGCATGTCTGTAAAGAACAGTACATCGCAATGCAGTAACAGTACACTTCTGCTCCCATAACTGAGCTACTTCTCCAACCATTCAGAAACTGCATATCTGCTATTGACCATATACAGCTCTCCGCTGCCTTTAGGATAGGTTCACGCCACACAAGTACTGCAGACATACAGCATTCTTAGTTAGCAAAAGAAGGCGCTCCCTACAGCTTAAGTGCTGAGATTCAGAGCACACCGCATGGTCTTCAAACTCACTTGATTCCTGGCTGCCTCAACACTTTTCAGTCTGGGAACATCACACAATACACAGAACACATTAAGTCACCAGATCAATTACAGTTTCTTCTTTACAAGCCTGGTAACTATGACGACACCAACCCCACCAGCCAAGGTTGGTTACATAGAAACAGATGACAGAATAAAGGCTTTATTCATCTCTGCAACAGTCAGGGCAACTGCAACAAGTTTATTCCTGATACAGTATGAGTAATTCCCAGACACAGCATTAAACAAAACACTAAGTGTAATATTTTTCACTACCTAAGGAAGGTGCGGCACAGCTATGCATGAACATGATAGCCAAAGAAGGAGACCACGCCCTTTCTCTGAGTAGCATTACCAGAACAGCAGAAATCCCTGTGGAGTATACAGCACGCCATTGTACTCAATGCACTCACAGTATAGCTGTGGGCATGATATCAGACTTCGGTTAAGGAACTGTGTTCAGAGCAGGGGTCGCCAACGTTTTCTGTAATATGAGCTACATTTCTTCAATCAATGAAAATCATACCGAGTTTCTAATACTAGTGATGTCATAGTGACCATCCTATCCAAGATTGGCCGCAGTGCTCACATCAGTGTGTTAGGCAGGGTTACCAATAGTAAAGTAAAAAAGCATTATCAATTTGGACTGCCTCTACATGGGTAATGCATATTGGCCAAAACTACAATCCCCCTTGTATGAAAGTAATAATATGAGCAATAAATCTCTCCAACGCAAATAATAGCTTTTAATACATTTTGAAAATTCAACCATGTTTCTCCCAACATCAGCATATGCTTTTTAATTTTGCTACATGTATAATATTTCAACAATTCAACCAAGCAAAGTTTTTATATTATCCAGTTGAGCTGTACCCAAAAGATCTACTCACAGGTAGCTGGAGAGCTTCGAGTAGGTCAAGACCTACTCGGAGACGCTTGGTTTAGAGGAACAGCTTTCAGAGATTATGCTGGTGGATGCCATCATTTATCTCATGGAATTAATACAAATTATTTCAGCTGTAGTCATGGCATTAAAAAAACAAATATTACAAAATGCCTATAATGTACACATAACTGTCTAGTTTAAATTCAACATAACTCCTGGAAGGAGTGAATACCTTTGAAGAAGATATTTTCCCTACAAAGCCCATGCAAGGACATTGCCAAATCTCCTCTATTAGGCATAAAATGCTATGGTCCAGATTTACTAACTTTGGTCAGGTTTGTATTACTTTTTTGCTGCAAACCTGATGCAAAGTCTACTGTGGGATTTACAATCAAACACAGTTTGTGTCGGATTGTAGCCCTCAGTAACATAACGAGGCACAACGCACTGCCTTGTGTTACTTTGCGTCAATGGTGCATTTCATGGGTGGTGCATGGCCTTTGATGCAAATCCCCATCTACAAAGAATTCTGGGCAGGTATTTGTACCAAAATCCCGTGCCTCCCTGAGAGAGGTGTAACCGGGAGAAATGTTTTAATTTCTTCTTGTTTTTATCTTTTTGCATGTGTTCTGCAATTTACAGCACACACACAAAGACGTAAATGCCTTCAAGTATAGTTTTTGTATGGGACGATACTTACCACAATGGAGATACTCTTGTGTTATGGCCTAAAGGTGTCTGGATTGGCGCATGGCATCCAAACGTGAGCCAGAGCAGGGTCACAGCAGAACAGCGCCACATCTTAGTAGATAGGGCGTTGTTCTCCTGTCTCCTGTTAATGCAACGGGGGGTCCTGCTACTTTATAACTATACTCATTGGAGAAGAGACACCGATGTAATGGTTTGATAAAAAAAGCTTACTAGAGGGGAAGTAACCATGTTCTACGACAAGGAAGCATATTGAGGGCATATTCAACTCAAATGCGTGGCGACCACACACTCTAAGAGCACAGATGAGGGAAAGCTGTTGCCTTTAAGGTCTAGGAAGGCCACTGGAGAGTCAGTGGCTTCATTTTGTGTTAAGGATGAACACAAGAGTGACGTTTAACCCTCTGCATGGTAAGGAATTTCCTTGTCACTTCATATAGGGGCACACACGGTACACAATTCCCCATGTAGCATGGAAGAACACACCAGTGTCCTCACTACATAATAAATAAACCCACTGGAGCTGCTGCAGTGACCTCAATGCCTGGTAAAGGAGGCACACTGGGAGGGGGGGGGGGGTCAGGGAGTGATTGCACTACATGTAAAAGAATCAGTTGCAGCAAACGCAATGTCATTACATGCAGGGAGTGTTTAACAGTCCCTTTTTGGAATCGCACCTCCAAGAGGGCATGAATTACATATAGATAATTTCACCCCTCCACTTCAAAGTAAATTGCACATACATGCAAAATCTCTCATGACAGCAGGGGCTTGGGAAGCAAAATCCTTCTTACATGTAGAAGTATCATGTGTTAGGAAGAAATTTACTTTCATACAATCTTTCTCTGGAAATGCCCTTAGATCGGATGTATGCTCTGCTCAGCTAGATGCTGCATTTTTCATTCTTTCCTCTTTGGAAAAGATGCCTCAAAATATTTTCTTTCACAGGCATAATTAATGCCCCAGTATCCTTGTCAAACTGATTAGCTGCCCAGCATAATATAGCCCATTTTGACATTAATGCATTCAACCACTAATTTCTTGTCAGGTGCTCTTATCGTCCTTGCTGAAGCGTCTAGTTTGTGCTATTCAGAAAACAATGAAAATATAATAAAATAATAAGACAAGGAACTACACAACGAAGCACACCTTCCCTTTGTCCTATGTTATTATAGAAACCCAATGGTGAGGGAAAACCTCACTGCATAGTAAGAAGTGCATGCTGGAGAAGCAGTGGGCCCCCTGTGCACATTACTGATGCACACTAGGGCAGCACCAATGACCTCACCTCACAGTAAGGAACACCGCAACATTGGTAGCACGGCAATGTATCAGACTACATGGACAACCACAGTCTCTGCTGCGCAGTCTGCTAAATGGAGAGGTGGTAATAATGATGGAAGTGCAAGAAGGGACACCTTCCTGCTCAAAAACAATCCTTTGAGACATTTTCGTCTATAGAAAGAGGGGAAAAAACAAGGAGAAATAAATGTATTTCCGCTGATTACGCCTCCCCAGGGAAGGTGCAGCATTTTGACGAATTCCCAGGTCTCCCACTCATGGTAAATCTGGAAATACGCCAAACTTTATGGGTGGATGTGTGGAAACACCATGGAACGGCTCCATAGGGGCAGAGTAATGCAAGGTAGCGGCTTTGTGCTGCCTTGCGTTACTCCAGATTTCCCAAGTACCTTCAGGGTCACCCGAAGTTAATCCCGTCTGGGTTTTGCGTTGCCCTTGCATTACCTTGTGTGGCGCAAGCATGGTGAAAAACTTTGATAAATATGCCCCTTAGTTTTGTGAACGTTTCAGCTTTTTGTGCTGTTTCATGAACCACCACGAAACACTGACTCATTCTCAAAGCTTTCCTCAACTCCACAGAATTTCATGAGGTGGAGCAGTTTCACAATATCCCTGGCAAAACCGTACTGTTTACAAAATTCCATTGCAGGCATATTTCACACATTTCACCACAATGTTTAGCTCAACCCCACTAATGACAATATCTGAGTGGGAAAAGAGTTGCCTGTCCCAAAGGATTTTGAAAAAGATCTGAATTTGTGGATGGGGGTTAAATAATTATGTTTTTTTAAACAGAAATGTTAAACAAATACCCCTATATGTCTACCTGGAAAATTATACAATTACTGTTGGGCCAGTTTAACAGTTTGGCAATGGCATGAACCAGAAGGGTGGGCAGGGTAGCATACGTACAAGAGAGGCTGCACAAACGTTCTGCTCATGCTTTTGACTCTACCCCAAAAGTCCCTTATTGTGTTGTGTGAAGCCAAAATTCAAGCATTGCATGCCAGTCCATGTGTCTACAAAAAGCCCATAATACTTTTTACTTCATTTAATTGATGTTTGGTTTGAAGTAGAGAGAGGGAAGGTCGCCCCAAAAAGAAACAGACCCCTCTTGCAGTAGAAGAGAAAAATGCTTATGAGATCAACAGCATCCCTTACATGAGATGCTGCACATCTTTGGGACCCCCTAAAATAAGATGGCCAATGGTAGTTATACTTTACCATTTCCTACACGTCCCCTCCCACTAAAAAATTGATTTTTCTTGTGTGACCTCTGCTCCTTCTCCAGCAGCAAGATTATTCCAGGTTTGTAGGGACATTTTGTTAAATATTAACTGCTTTGCAAATAAGCGAGAAAAAGCACCGGTGCTGCCTGTGAGCTAAAGAGAAGCAACTTAGCTACACAATGGCAACAATCACGTTATTCTAAGAAGAGCAAACGTTTACTTTATTGATTCAGCAGAGAGGAAGAAACTAACAGACCAGTGGGAAAGCACATTGTACCGCTAGTTTCTAGATAACACATATCGAATGAGACAAATTGAAGAACATGAAGATAATTGGATTTTTACAGAATAAAGCTATTTTTGTGGAGCAAAACCTGACTTAGAATGAGGTCTCTCAAGTTTCAGGGTAAACCTTCAAAATACACCAGACCATAAGTTGTTCCAGTATGACATGGACTGTTCTTTAATATATGTGTGCGTGCGTGTGTGTGTGTGTGTGTGTGTGTGTGTGTGTGTGTGTCGCAAACTCTACACATATGTGACAGACGGCTGAGAATGTGCAGCCTGGGAACCTCAGTCAGAAATATTATCCACAGTACCATATGAGCTGCTTGATTTGTGCACCACCACTGCTGTGAAGCTTGAGGCAACGAAGATGCCAACAGCACCTCCAAGATGCATTATAATTATTAACCCAGTATTCGGAGGCCAGTCTCTCCTGCTGGTCTAATGATTTGCGCTGACCGAACCTTTCATTGCATCCTTGATTTCGTTGGGCATCTGTCATATCTGTGACGGACCACTAACACAATAGTGAAACTAAAAATATTGTGATACAGAAATAATGTGTCAAGAATATCGGTCGCAAAAATATTGTTTTTCTGTGTATATACTTTTTACAACTAAAATATCGAAAAAGATATTGTTTCACACCAATATTGAAAAATGATATACAATAATCTTGTTTTTCATATATACAGTTAACAACTGTAAATATTAAATATGTTAACGCATAACATTAATGTAA
Organism: Triturus cristatus; assembly: GCF_964204655.1. NCBI lineage: Eukaryota > Metazoa > Chordata > Amphibia > Caudata > Salamandridae > Triturus > Triturus cristatus. The sequence continues at coordinate 802,613,030 of NC_140592.1, read as the reverse complement.
TGTACATTAAATATATTTAATTAAAATGTAAACATATATATATATAGGGCGTGCTGTGTGGGTGCTGATCTACATTAAAATCTTTGAAGCACGATTTGGTGTCCGTGTGCTTCTTCCTCGCCGGTTGGAGGTGGGAGACAGCTGTTTGGATTTCTATATATATATATATATATATACAAACATATTTAAATAAACATACCCACATATATGAATGTGTGTATATTTATATACACATATATAACATAAAACTATTTAAAAAATATTCATTATTATCTATATTTAAATTTTCTAATGTTTTTCAAATATACCAATATAACAGCTATATATATATGTATATATATATATATATTTGTTTTTCATACACATATAAAAATAATTAATAAATGTAACAAATAAAGTGCAAAAAATTTCAAATATTTCTAATTTAATTATTCATTAAACAGTAAACAATACATACAAATTTGATTTACTAACAATAGGTTACAAACTACATAAATCAAGATAAATATAAAAATCTAAAACACATAATAATAATAAGAAATATGTACACAATACTGAAAAAAATCTTTTACCCTTCAAGAATAATAAGTATACTATTCCCATTCCAGTATGTGCAACAGTAGGGAAAGCATTGGACACGGAAGGGGTTAAATGTACTATTCCCACACAAGTCGATCCAATAGAAGGGTAATAGTAGGGTAAGCGTTGGACTCAGAAGGGGTAAAATGTACTATACCTACTCCACTGTGTGCAACAGTAGAGAAAGCGTTGGACTCAGGAGTGGATGGAATACTTTGCAGCTAGATCTTTTCTAATGGGCAAAGGTTTTATGCATATGCGTGTATTAACTCATCAGAACATCTGTTGTTTTGCTGAACATACACCTAATTATAATCCATTATAATTTAATTTTAGATTAGGGAAATTCCTTTATGGAACACGCTTGTTGTATTAATACAGTATTATCTACTATACTTACGAATGTTGTATTCTTTCTTATATTGAAATATTGATTATTGGATTATATTCAGTTCTGATGCGGACGATTTAAAGCCTAATTCTTATTGAATAAATAATGAAAACTTAAGAAATGTATAAATAGACCCCTTTAACTCATATAAAATCTCTTTACTGCCTGTACTAAAAGTCTTTAGTGATTTTTGGGAGAGGTGTGTTGGCTGACTCTGGAGTGCAGGGCTCACGGTTTGCTCCCTGGCGCCAGTGGCAGCTCAGCTCAGCATCATGTGACTCTGGGCAATAGCTCACCTAATCTCCCCAATGGCCTCCAGCTCCTTGAAACCTTAAGGGGTGATATGTTCGCGCTTTACAAATAGGAATTATTGTTATTATTTGTATTGCTTCTATTGTTTGATGTAGATGATCGCTACGTTACACTTCTCCTTTGTCGACGTGCAAAGGTCCACATGACCAGTAGCGGGAGTTATTTAATGATTGTACTCGAAGATTAAGGTATAGAAAACCCTGTTCCGTCATCTCCCCAACAGCTATTAGTGGTTGAAGTGTGCAGTGATTTGATACACATTGTAAGATCCATGTGAACTAGGGCCTGTCTCTATGTGCAATGCTATATGAGCAGTTGCAACACCAGGATGGCATTGGGTAGGCTCAAACCTTCTGCGCCTGTCCGCACCTGGACCACACCCAGCACCAGGGGCCCTGGTCCCCGCATCTCTCACGGATACGACGCCAGCAACTGTGCCTTCTCCTGACTATACAAACCAGACTCACCTACCGCACAACCCTCAAGAACAGGATCTGACCACCTGAGCTGCATCCTACTCAACACCCACTCCATGAAACAAAAAGTCATGGAGTTCTGGGAACTGCTCGACTCCATCTCATCCAACGTCGCCTTCTTCACGGAAACCTGGATGAACCCCACCTCAGACCTGGACATAAGAACCACTATCCCCGATGGCTACAAAATCATCCACAAGGACCACACCAACTGGCTAGAAGGGGCCATTGCCATTGTAAACAAAAACACCCTCTGCCTCACAACCAGCTCCGACAGCTACTCACCCAACATGGAACACCTCTACTTCCAGACCAACCTGAACACCACCCTCTGCTGTACCCTCGTCTACAGACCTCCCGGACCCCACCCCCTTCAGCGAAGCCATAGTCGACTCCATTGCTCACCACGCTCTTGCTTCAACAGACTACATCTTCCTTGGCGACCTCAATTTCCAACTGGACAACCCCGACAACCCAACACCATCGGACGAAAATAACTGGTCACCTCTACAACCCACTCACAGAACACATGCTCAGCCCCATCCTCTCCCCAAGCAACAACATCCCTGTCAGCCACAACTATGAGCTACATTGGGTCAATCACCACTGCGTCCACTTCTTCACTAGACCCACCGTACACCACTGTGCCTACCGCTATCCTCGCAGAAGCTGGAACAAGGTCACCGAACGCTATCTCACCACCTCCCTCACCAAAACCCCACCACCGACATCCCGGGACCACAACACCACAGCATACAACCTCCACCTATAGATCTCCGACTGTGCCGACATGCTGGCTCACCCGAGGAAACCCTCGGACAATCAGCCCTCCAAGAAAGCCAGTTAGTCCTCTCCCACCCTCCAGGAGTCCAGGCACACCTGCAAACGGTTCGAGAAAAGGAGGAGCAGCAAGAGCTTGGCAGACTACGCAACCTTCAGAACCTCAGTCAGCACACACCACCACCTCATCAGAATTACAAAGAAAACAGTCATACAGGAATGCATCAATGCCAGGACACACAACAGATAAGAAATGTTTACTGTGGTCAAAGAATTCGCAAAACCCAGCACGGAGACGGCAGACATCCCCCCTCCCAAGACCTCTGCAACAACCTCACTACCTTTTTCCACCACAAGCTCAAGGAGAACTATGACAGCTTCAAAACTCAAGAATCACCCACCCCACCCACAACCACAGCATTCAATGGCTCCAGACCCCAGCAGACCCCGTCCAACTGGCCCACCCTCACCTCGGACAACACCTTCAGGATCATGAAGAGCATCCACTCTGGAGCCCCCTTTGATCCCTGCCCTCCACACATTTTCAACAAAGCCGGCACCTCCATCACCCCAAACTCTGCCACACCATCAGCTGCTCCATTGAGTTCGCCACCTTCCCTGAAGACTGGAAACACGCAGAGATCAACCCCCTGCTGAAGAAACCCTCTGCCAAACTGAGTGACCTCAAGAACTACAGACCAATCTCTCTGCTCCCCTTCCTAGCCTAAATCGTCAATAAAGCCATCAACACCCAACTCTCCAAATTAATTGAAATGAACCATATCCTGGACCTCTCCCAGTCAGGCTTCAGAAGCTACCACAGCACCAAGACCGCACTCCTCACTGCCACAGACGGCATCCGTACCCACCTCGACTAAGGCGAAACAGCAGCCCTCATCCTCCTGGCCGCCTTTGACACTGTCTGCCACCACACCCTCTGTGAAAGACTCCACGACACCAGCATTCTGCGATAAAGCCCTAGAATGGATCAACTCCTTTCTCACCAGCCGAACACAGAGAGTCAGATTCCCACTGTTTTACTCAGAACCCACAGAGATCAGCTGTGGACTGTCTCAGGGCTCCTCCCTGAGCCCCACCCTCTTCATCATCTACTTGGCCCCACCTGCAGTCATTGTCAGAAGCCACGGACTCAACATTGTCTCCTACGCCGATGACACACAGCTGATTCTCTCCCTCACCGATGAAGCCACAGCCGCCAGGAGCAACTTCCGCAACAGAATGAAGGCAGTTGCCTCCTGGATGAAGTACAGCTGTCTCAAGAACGAAGTCCTAATCCTGGGCTCCACCCCCTCTCTCTGGTACTGCTCCTGGTGGCCCGTAGTGCTCGGAACCCCCCCTCACCCACGGACCATGCACACAACCCCAGCATCACGCTGTACTACCCACTCTCAATGAACCGCCAAATCAATGCCCCCTCGTCCTCCTGCTTCCACACGCTCTGCCTGCTTCGGAAGATTTTCAAGTGGATCCCCACCGAGTCCAGGAAAATGGTCAACATGCAATCAGCAGCAGACTCGACTACGGTTAAGCACTCTACGCCAGCGCCACCCAGAAACTCTTAAAGAAATTGCAGAACATCCAGAACGCCTCTGCCAGACCCATCCTGAACATCCCCCGCTGCAGCCACATCACCAGTCACCTGAGGGATCACCACTGGCTCCCGGTCAACAAAAGAATTACCTTCAAGCTCCTCACGCACACCTACAAAGACCTCCACAATGCCAGACATGCATACCTCAACCACCGCCTCTCCTTCTACACACCAACCAAACATCTCCCCTTCTCCTAATTGGCCCTGGCCACCATCACACGGATCCACTAGACCTCGGCTGGAGGAAGATCCTTCTCCTACCTTGCGGCGAAGACCTGGAAGTCCCTGCCTCTACATCTCAGGCAATCACTGTCACTGCCTCAATTCAGGAAGGACCTCAAGAACTGGCTCTTCGACTAAACCACAGATCTCCCCCTTCCCCCACAGCGCCTTGAGACCCTAATGGGAGAGTAGTTACACTTTACAAGAAACCTGATTGATTGATTGATTGATTGATTGTTTAATTGATTGATAAACAACACAGTGTATGAATGTCATTCCAACTCCTCTTATCAAAGTTACCTTTTGGTAACTAAGTTTAGTTACTAGTTACCTCTCCTTCACATTGGGAAATTAACCCACTTAATTTCCATCAGGGTGTAATCAGGCGTTTTCTTTCTTCCTCTTGCGGCCCATTATCTTGTTCACATTTTCTGATCTTCCAGTAATCGTTCTTCTTTTCTCAATAAACCTTCTCCATGGTCCTCTCTATGGATTTTTCCATGTCCTGAGTATTCTCTTTTTCCCATTTAGAGCACTCTAGCTAAACATGAATTAAGTTTTCTTGTAATTTCTGCAGCATAATCTATGATTTCTTTACAACTCATGTCCACTTCTCCAATGAGTGGATTATTTTAATGTTCACCATCACGGTACTGTTTGAGTAACAAATCTGTTTAGCAAGATCACAGAGGGAACTGTATCTTGGTAACAACCATCTTGATTTCCTAAAGAGCTAATGGGTGGTTAATTGGCATAAAAAGGTGGATGTTCATGAGGAGGTGAGTGGCCTATGAAGCATAATTAAGGTACTTTTATAAGAACGATATCCTATGCAGCAAAGGAAGTGGCCTAATTTGTGTAAACATGTGCTTGAAATATTTATAATTGCAACCGACCTGGGTGGATAAAATAACTGCAATCAGCAAGCAATAAGTCATTTTTAAAGCTTATAACCACGTGTCAAACAACCATTTTCCACAGCTGTATTCTAACACGATCCATCATTCTGTGTCATTTCTTACCACTTAGATTTGAAAATTGTGAGGTTTCAACATGTTGGGAAACAATTTGAGCATTCCTCCGAAGTATTGTTAGATCCTTCAAAAGTGGTTATGTTTAGAATTTGTATATATATATATATATATTCAGTGAAAAAACCATAGGTTTCACACACGTTATAGTTAGCAGGACATTTCACTCGTAAAAAACCAATGAAATTCCCCCGTTATAGTTAGTGCAGGCAACTATAACTCACGCGACCGCAATCCACTGCTGATGACGTCAGATATTACATCACTGATGACATATGTGTCTTTCTGAAAAATAAATATTTGTAATATATGTATAGCTAAAAATTAATGGAAGAAGACATGGGTAAATAAATGTCTAAATACAGTATTAGCATCAGCAGAGGATTGCGGTCGCGTGAGTTATAGTTGCCTGCACTAACTATAACGGGGGAATTTCATTGGTTTTTTACCAGTGAAATGTCCTGCTAACTATAACGTGTGTGAAACCTATGGTTTTTTCACTGAATTTGCAAGGTTTTTTAAAAGCTAATTCCTAACTATAACGTGTGTGAAACCTATGGTTTTTTCAGTGAATTTGTACGGTTTTTTAAATGCTAAGTTATCTATTTATTGTTAATTTTTGCGCGCACGGTGCGCGTCGCGCACCGTGCGCACGCAGTGGGCACTCGGTGCGCTTTGCGCACCGAGTGCCCACCTTGCGCATTTCGTACCGTGCACGCCACGCCATTTTTTACACAATATCAATTGTTTTTTTCACCCTTGGGGGTCCTTAGATTTATATATTAAATGTGATTGTTAATTTTTATTTTTTTTTAATTTTTTTAAAAAAAATTTTTACCGTACACGTACGGTAAGCTTACCGTAAGCGCACTCCGCGATTTTTTTTAAAAATTATTAAATTTATTTTTCATTCTTTTTGATCCTTTGTGAACCCCCTGACGAACGCTAGGGGGTCTGCAACTCTCTTCGTTGCCCCCTTTTCATGTTATCAACCTTTGTTTTTCAGTGCGAGAGACAGAAAATGGCGGCCGATACTTCCTGGTTTCGACCGATTTGAATGTTTACTTTGATCTAACAACCAATCAGAATCGCGCTCGCGCACGTCACCGTACGCGTACGGTAAGCTTACCGTAAGCGCACGGAGCGCGCTTACAGATATATATATTGATTTAAATGCTATTTTCTCTGAAACTACTGAACAGATTTACACCAGACCTACAAAAGGCACTTCCTTGACCTGCGGACTACCTCTCTGCCAAATTTCAAGTAATTCTGTTCAGCCGTTCGGGCTGTAGCTGTGTCTAAAGGTCCTATGGAAAAATGCATGGGGAAAACGCGTTTTGGGACCCCCCTTTTTTCTCAGCCCCCGCTTGACGAATCACCCCGAGACTTTCAGGGTAGGAGCGGAGCATAGCGCCCCATTAGTTTTGAAAATTTCGCGAGGATTCGTCGACCGGCGCCAAAGTTATTCCAAATAGAATGTTGCAGATTTCCTATGGAAACAGGGTCCTAACTATAACTATCTACTGGCGACCGCCAGTAGATATATATATATATATATATATATATATATATATATATATATATATATATATATATATATATATATATATATATATATATATATGAGTTCCAAAAGCTTTCTCTCACTTCCTGGCGGCGAGGAAGAAAGCATATATATATTTATATATATATATACCAGATCAACGTAAAGTGGAGAGAGAAGACAGGCTGCATCATATAGCCTGCTGGCAGAACGCTGTTGTGGGCCCTCTCGATGTTTCAGGGCCATTGGTATACAGAATTAAGACACAGTAACCACGCCGTGGGGAGGCGCTCCATCACCAGCTGGCATCCAAATTTTAAACCAGCTGGTAGAGGCTGCTGCTTTGAACTATCTGAGTGGATCGGCACAGCGTCAGACATGCTAAATTAGCCTGCCGGATTGATCCACGTCCTCCTATAGGAAAAAATGGAAGTTGCCAGGTAGGTCGCTCCCCCCCGCTGCAGCTCCACCTGTGCTCGCCAAGTACCTCGTGCCCTTCGCTCCTCAGTGCCTGCTGCCCAGGTTCCTCCTGTGTCCCCTCTCCTGTGTGCCCCCGTACCCCGCTGCCCAGTTGCCTTCTGTGTCCCCTCTCCTGTGTGCCCCCGTGCCCCGCTGCCCAGTTGCCTTCTGTGTCCCCTCTCCTGTGTGCCCCTGTGCCCCGCTGCCCAGTTGCTTTTCTTGTCCCTTCTGGTGTGCCCCAGTGCCCCGCTGCCCAGTTGCCTTCTGTGTCCCCTCTCCTGTGTGCCCCCGTGCCCCGCTGCCCAGTTTGCCTTTCTTGTCCCTTCTTGTGTGCCCCGCTGCCCAGTTGCCTTCTGTGTCCCCTCTCCTGTGTGCCCCCGTGCCCCACTGCCCAGTTGCCTTCTGTGTCCCCTCCTGGGTGCCCCCGTGCCCCGCTGCCCAGTTGCCTTCTGTGTCCCCTCTCCTGTGTGCCCCCGTGCCCCGCTGCCCAGTTGCCTTCTGTGTCCCCTCTCCTGTGTGCCCCCATGCCCCACTTCCCAGTGTATCCCCTGTTGTGCCCTCTCGCCCCCTTCGCAGCTCCCGTTCCCGCCACTGCTTCCCCCGCGGCCCCGCATCCCCGCGCCCATTCGCTGCCCCCTGCCACCCGCCTCCCGCCTCCCAGCTGCTCCTCCCTCCCACCTCCCCATAAAATGGCGGCCGCTGAGCGGCCGCGCCACTGGCGCACCTAAGGCGCACCAAAGGCAATCCCGTCTGCGCCCGTCCTCGCCTGGACCGCACCCAGCGCCAGAACCCCTGGCCCCCGCCCCAGCCATGACGACCGACTCCGATACGACGCCAGCACTCTCATCGCTCTCAACCTAGGACGGACCCCCACCTGCTACAGAGCCACCCCGAAGCGCACCCACGGCCCCTTCGCCTGCCAGAACTGCAGCTTCTCCTGCATCAAAGACACAGAGACACTCGCCACGACAGAACACAACCTGCTCCGATGCATCCTAATCAACACCCGCTCCGCACACAAACACGCCGTAGAGCTCTGGGACCTACTCGACACCGCATCACCAGACGTCGCCTTCCAAACCGAGACCTGGATGAATGAAGCCTCCCCTCCAGACATCGCCATTGCCATCTCCGACGGATACAAGATCGCCCGCAGAGACCGCACCAACGGAGTCGGAGGAGGAATCGCCATCGTCCACAAGAAAACCATCAAGGTCTCAACAAACACTGACGACACTCTCAGCTCCGCCGAACACATGCACTTCCAGATCATAAACAGACCCAAAGACCACCCTAAGAGGCACCCTCATCTACAGACCACCCGGACCTCAGACACAATTCTGCGACGCCATCGCCGATTTCATCAGCACACACGCACTGACCTCCAGTGACTACATCCTCCTCGGAGACCTGAACTTCCATCTGGAGAACAACAACAACAGCAACTCGTCCACCCTGATAGACAACCTCGCCAACCTCGGACTAGAACAGCTCGTCACGACGCCGACCCACATCACCGGTCACACGCTCTACGCCATCTTCTCCTCAAGCCCCCACATCTCCTTCAGCCACGTCTCTGCACCCACCTGGACCGACCACCACTGCATCCACTTCACCTTCCGTAAACCAGTCGCACATCACCGCACAACACAAGTGCCCCGCCACTGTTGGGTCAAAATCACCGAAGTACAACTACAGGCAAACCTCGCACTCAACCCACCGAGCAACCCCGACGCAGGCGCACGCACCCTCAGACGATGGTTGGACACCTGCGCCAACACCTTAGCCCCGCTGAAAAAACAAACCCTCAAAGACACCAGCAAGAGAGCCAACTGGTTCACCCCGGAACTCCAAGCATCAAAGCGCACCTGCCGGAAATTGGAGAACATATGGCACAGCGAGAAATCGCGGACAGCCGCGCAGCCCACAAAGACGCCATCCGCAACCACCACTACCTTATCAGGACCGCCAAGAGGACTTCCTTCAAAGACCGCCTCGACAACAATGCACACAACAGCAAGGAGCTCTTCAACATCATGAAGGAACTCTCCAACCCCAGCTCCAACGCCAACGACATACCGCTGTCGCAAGCCCTGTGCGACTCCCTCGCCACCTTCTTCCACCGGAAGATCGCCGACATCCACGATAGCTTCAACCCCCGGACGACCCTAGCAGGCCCCAACACGCCGGAACCCACACACCCCACCGACCACGAACTCCTGACAACCTGGGCCAACGTGAGCATCGAAGACACAATGAAGACCATGGGCACAATCCACTCCGGCTTGCCATCTGACCCTTTTCCACACCACATCTTCAACAAAGCTGGCAGCTCCATCGCACCCAACCTACGCGGCATCATCAACCTCTCCTTCGAGACTGCGACCTTCCCTGAAAGCTGGAAACACGCCGAGATCAGCGCCCTACTAAAGAAACCCAAGGCGGACCCGAGCGAACTCAAAAACGTCCGGCCCATCTCCCTGCTCCCATTTCCAGCTAAGGTCTTCAAGAAGATAGTCAACATCCAGCTCGCCTGCTACCTCGAAGACTACAGCATCCTGGGCCCCTCCCAGTCAGGATTCCGCAGCAACCACAGCACCGAGACCGCCCTCATCGCCGCCACAGACGACATCAGGATCCTATTGGACAAAGGCGAGACGGCAGCCCTCATCCTTTTGGACCTCTCCGCCGCCTTCGACACCGTCTGCCACCGCACACTATGCACACTGCTCGACGACGCAGGGATCCGAGACAAGGCCCTGGACTGGACCTCCTCCTTCCTCTCCGGCAGAACCCAAAGAGTCTGCCTCCCCCTGTTCCAATCCAAAGCATCCGAGATCATCTGCGGCATCCTGCAGGGATCCTCCCTCAGCCTGACGCTATTCAACGTCTACATGGCGCCCCTCGCATGCATTGCCCGAAATCACGACCTCAACATAATCTCCTATGCCGACGACACGCAACGATCCTCTCCCTCACCAAGGACCCCCTCACCGCCAAATCCAACCTCCACCAGGGAATGAAGGCCGTCGCCCTCAGCATGGGACGACTCCTGGTGGCCCGCGTTGCTGGGAACACCCCCCGCACCCACCAACCACGCACGCAACCTGGGAGTCATCCTCGACTTGAAACTCACCATGACCAAACAAGTCAACGCTGTCTCCTCCAGCTGCTTCAACACCCTCCGTATGCTCAGCAAGATCTACAGATGGATCCCGACTGACACAAGATAAACAGTCACCCAGGCCCTAGTCAGCAGCAGACTCGACTACGGGAACGCCCTCTACGCCGGAGCCCCAACCAAGCTCATCAACAGACTGCAAAGAATCCAGAATGCCTCTGCACGCCTGATCTTCGACGTCCCGCGCCGCGACCACATCACCCCCCACCTGAGGAACCTGCACTGGCTCCCTGTCGACAAAAGAGCTCTTGATCCACGCACGCAAGGCACTCCACAAGACCTGCCCAGCCTATCTCAACAGTCGACTCTCCTTCTACGTACGCAACAGGAAACTCCGCACTTCAGACCTCTCCCTGGCTACCGTCCCACGCATCCGTAGAACCACAGCCGGAGGCAAATCCTTCTCCCACCGCGCCGCCAAGACCTGGAACACCCTCCCCCTCATCCTACGACAAACCGAAGACCTTTTAACCTTCAGGAGACAACTCAAGACCTGGCTGCTCGACCAGTAGCAAGAGCACCCCCCTCTCCCAATCCTCAGCGCCTTGAAACCCTTGCGGGTATGTAGTGCGCTTTACAAATTATTGATTGATTGATTGAACTTAAAATGCAAACGTACAACTAAATGTACTTATATGAAACACTGATTCTCGCATTAGAGGACTCTATGTCATTGGTATACAGAATTAAGACACGGCAGCCCCGCCGTTGGGAGGCACTCCATCACCAGCTGGCAGTCAAATTTTAAATCAGCTGGGAGAGGCTGCTGCTTTGCACTATCTGAGCAGATCGGCACAGCGTCAAACATGCTAAATTAGCCTGCCGATTGATCCACGTCCTACTATAGGAAATAATGGAACTTAAAATGCAAACGTACAACTAAATTTACTTAAATGAAACACTGATTCTCGCATTAGAGGTCTCTATGTCCCATCAGGCAGCAATAAGTTGTGCACCTTGCATACGCCCACTGGGGGCTGGACTTACCTTCAATACAAAACGGAAATGAACAAAGTAATGCGAGCCTAAGTTGTGAAGTTTGTTGCCCGTGATGAAGAGGCTTTTCCTTGAAACGCGTCGGCCAGATCAACGTAAAGTGGAGAAAGAAGGCAGGCTGCATCATATAGCCTGCTGGCAGAACGCTGTTGTGAGCCCTCCCGATGCTTCAGGGCCATTGGTATACTATATATATATATATATATATATATATATATATATATATTTATTTATTTATTTATTTATTTAATTTATTAACGGTATTTTTGAAGCAGAAACCTAGTCCCAGATAGCAGTGGATTACTAAATAGAGCAATGGAGTGATATGAAGTTTGGTTTGCAACATGAACTGAGGACAAGAAGTCCATTGCCTTTCATAAGGGATTAAAAAAAGAATACAGTCTAGTATGGTAGAAAGATATCTCTTTGCCTCTTTTAGTGCCTTTCTTCTGTTCTCAATATATGAAAGTGCATTACTGCAAATTCCTTTTTATTCATGTTGATAAATACGTGGGACTCGTGACACAGCGACGGCACTGCTGAATATGTGCAAGGTACAATTTACACAGTGACTGAGGAAGTATGTAATTCACTTAGCAGTGTTAAATAAACGTATTTTCCCACAGTAATATTCATTTTTATAGTCAAAGAATAATTCAGTATGTCATTACTTTGTTACATAAAGAGATCATATTTAGTATGATAGAAGTGCAAGTCCCCTTGCCATACTCTATTCCATTTGTCAGTGTTGTACCTTCACTTTCATAATCTGCGAAATGATAGGCCCAGGAGTGGGAAATACTGTGGAAATTAACAGATAATATCTACTCATTTTCTTCAAAGAACAAGCTCGAAAAGAACCACACTAGTAAATCTAAAAAATGCGTATATTGTTTACAAACTTGATGCTAACTGTGCAGATTATTAATGCAAATGAGTGACCTCCCATTACACATTTGTGTGAAATTTTTACTAGCACAGTGGACATTAAGGAAAGAGCTGTGCAAGAGTCAAAGCAATCCAGAGGATGGGGATGCAAAAAGCAGACACATCTGCCCACTGTGCTCTGGAGCACATGTGTAACACAGCTCTAGAATTATCACCTGTGACAGGGATGGCACTTTTCTTTCTATTCAGGCAAGTCTGCAGCATGGAAACCCTTAATGAAGGTGCGCACCAGCACAGACTGGGACCATGTACCAAGTTTCAGAATACACAGGGAAAACAATACTTCTTGGAGATTAGTAATTTTATCAAGTCCCCAATGAATGAGAAGAATGGGTCGGACTCGCAATCAGGAGAAGAATGTATCTGCACATGATGTTTCCCAATTTGATGAAGTCCAAAAATTAACATAGTATGCATTTCACTTTCGGATCACGTGCCCATAGTCTTTTAAGTTATGATCTGCTCAGATTCAAGAAGGACCTCAAATGCACACATTTATTAAAATACAATTCACCACATATGGCACCCAGAATGCAGGATCAGTGCTATCCAATTTGAATGATTGCCTAGTGATAGGTGAATGCTACCGATTAAACTTTTAAGAAACCATGCAAACCTGCAGACCTGTGACATAGAAACTGAAGAAAGACTAGCGTGGGACTGAATTCCAATTTGAGCCCTGAACTTTGCCTGCCACTGCCTAGGAATCTCTTCAACTTGAGAAAGTTTCCTGAAAGAAATCAGTGCAGCTATACAGACTATCAGATTCCATAGCACGTATTAATGAAGCCTTACATAAAATAAAAAACACGTAACTGCTTCATGACACAGGCTTGTGTGTGGAGCAGGTAAGGCTTCTCCTCATTTCTCTCACATACTCCCATTCACATTACTGCTCTTTCTGGATATGTGTGCCAATGAAGGAACAGTGGTGGTATATTTGTTTGTTATATTGGGTTTAGGACATAATGAATTAATCACCTATAAAGATTAGCTGACATCTGAATATAAAAAAGTAACAGATTTTTTTTTCAGGCAGTAGGTTTTTCACACCTCTGTTTTTTGAACGATTGGGATTCAAATATTTTGTCACGTGGTCAGTGACTAAGCATTCTGTTTCATGTTCACCTGTGTTTTCTATAGTACGAATGGAGATCCTACACACTTAGGGCCTCATTTCGATGTCGGTCGGAAAGCCTCCGGCCTCTGGTTTGGGCTTTCTGACTGACATGGAAAGTTTACACTCCGACCGACGCGGTCGGAGTGTAAACTGGCCGAGGAAACCGACTCAGTTCCGACAGGCTCAAGGAGTCCGTCAGCCAGTCGGAAACCACTTATAATCCCTTAACGACGGTGTTTGCGCCATCGGGATTATGATGTTGGTTTCCGATAACTTTTCCATGTCACTATTTCCGACATGGAAAGGCTGTCGTAAAGCAACTTTGGGGGTCCCTAGCAGGGCCCCCATCCTTTGGCGGTCTACGGTTGTGGCCCTGGGGGGCACCTATGGTGCCTCCGTGAATATCCCTGCACCATGTGACAGGCACTGTGAGGTGCCTGCCAAACGGTGCAGGGATATACACAAACACCCATTTCTCTATGGGAGCTTGTGCTGGGGGCAGTTTCCACCCACCACAAAAGCTCCTATAGAGAAATGGGAGTTTGCGACCGCACCATGTGCCATCGCATCGTAACGAGGTGTGCGGAACCACCTACCTATGGTTGGTTGGTTCTCACACAGAAACGGTGTCGGTCGGAGGCAACTTTGACCGACATCGTAATGAGCCCCAAGGTTAACAGTTAGGATGAAAACCAAGTTAATGGCTTACATTGTCTAAGCTTTTGCATGTGTGTGTTTTTCGAGGGAGGTGTGGTAGCTTATTTTGCTCTAGTGATGTCGGCACAGTAGGAGAACATGCCCTAGCTGCCAGTTCTTAGTGATTTGCACCTGTAAAATGAGAAGTACATATCTGTTGATGTGATTTGATGGTGGGTGCAGTAAGGAGAAGTGTCTGGCTCCCCACCTACGTATGGAAACATATGAACACGATCCCAAACAACCTTAATTATATGGCATGAATGAAGCAGAATCGGACTGGCACAGAAAATAGACCCGGGCACAAAAATAAAAGTGCCCCATCAGCGAATCAGACAGGCAATCAAGTAGCCAAAAGAGTGGTCCACATTCTGCAAAGCAGGGTTTTGAACTTGTAAAGACACACAGTGAAGGTGTTTTGCATGGTATGAGAACCTGCATGGATGTGTGCTTATTGCAGGCACTGTTAGAAATAATAACAGGGCAATCAACTGTAAACAGCATGCCCACCAGACCATAAAACAGCCCACAAACACCCACAAACTGGCCAACACACTAACCTGTGAGACCAGCCCTTCCGGCACTGCCAGATTGCCCTATGTGCCAGTCTGCCCCTGGAAAGAAGCAATAGACAGACAAAATGGCCATAATGCCTGAATAATTTGAGTGTCCCGATGCCCTCTTGTTAGAGTGATGCAAAAAAAAAAACAGAGCATTTACGCCACTGAGCATTCATTAATTTAGCATCTTGAGCCACAGAATAAAAGGAAATCAAAAGATTTACCAAGGTTTCCAAAAAGGGGACAGTAGGACATCCCAACAACAAATTTACTGCAGTAAGTTACCATGCTTCTTATTAAATATTAACAGCACTATCAAAAGTATTGGGAAACCTACTAAATAATTAGTTGCATTAGAACAATAGAACACGCTATAGACATGATTACACGTCAGGCAGAAAAACATGAGTGCATGCTTACATGCGTTAATTTTGCACCGCCTAATTATAAGCGATTAGGTTTCCCACATCAGATTTACGGGGTGTGGAAGAACCAGACTCAATTTTTCGGGCTTGAAAAACCACGTGGGACTTTTGTTGAAGCAGCCGCCATGTTCGTGCCACCTTTTGTCTAATGAGGGAAGCATATAATGCTCTAAAAAATGCTTCCCCTTTTCTCCCTTTCTGCCTACCATCGTCTCCCCACCCCCCTACAGGCAGCGGCCTTGTATACATTTACCACTCAGGGAGCGCAGGTTGTTAATGTATGATAGTAAACTGCATGGAATGGAGAATTCTACGTGGTTTTATGGACAGAAAAATCTGCCTCACATTTTAATGCAGAATTACATGTAATTTAACTCGTAAGTGCTCATTGTGGGATGATTTTACTTCACTGAAATGGCAAAATTCCATTAAATTTCACCATGCGGTAAAATGGCCGGAATAAAGTGTAACTTGTATTTAGGGCCTACATTTTTCGTTACTTTATTATTATCATTTTTTACCGTTTCACCTACTCGAGTGTATAGTATTACTCATGCTGCATAAGTACTAGAAATAAGCATTTTGAAAAAAAAATTCCGAACAAACCTATTTCACATTTAGAGGTTTTATTAAATAATGAGGGAGGTGAATCAAAGGGCTGTCCAAAACTAAAAAAAAAACACAATCAAAGGACATCTTTCATCAAACACCAACACAAACACAATGGATCCATTCAGCTGCCCTGCTTCCCCAAGCCTGATTAGGGAAAATGGTTTATACACAGGAGCAATCCATTTAAAGGGCATGCTTCCTGTTCTAAATAATGTCTATTGTGAAACAGTGCAACAGCTTAACAGGGTTTCACTATGAAGGAGCATGAATATCTCAGCCAGAATCGACGCTGTTGTTTCAGTAAAAACTATGAAACTTCCATATTTAGAACTGCTATTTTGACCCTTCCTAATGCAATCTTTTCTTGAATCATAGTGGGCAGAAATACCTGTATGAATAAGAATGCAACTATAGGAGCAAAGCCATAAAGTCATGAGACCCAATCTGAGATAACCACAAGGCATGTCTGTCTTTTATCAAACTTATAAGTAAATAATACACAGAAGTTTCATCATTGGAATAAATCTAAATCATATATTATATTATTACACAGTCAGTGACAACAAAACTGTGCAGTATTGTTAGGTCTGGGTTTCCATTAAAAAGGTCTTTTTTGGTTTGCTTATAACTTTTGCACTGTTTGTCAAATTTGCAGAAACTTTCAGAGTAAATAACTTGAGTGATAACATTTCAGTGTGTCCAGTTTTGAGGAGATTGTGGCGGACACTTTGTGCTCCAATGCAGCAATAACCTAGGAGTGGAACTGTAACAAACTCGAACTTTAGTCATATAAGTATCTTTGGTTGGTTTGATGTAAATCTGTTCAGTAGTTTTTGAGAAACTTGAGTTACAAAAAGGTGTTGAGTGGGCTTCAAAGGTTTCAAGCTTTTGCTTTCTGGGCTGTTAATTTGCAGATCCTTTGCAGATCTGGAATCTCAAATTCTCTGATTGAAAAAGAGGGAGCATTTTTCCTTTTTTGCAATGGGGAAAACCCATATCCTCTGAGGAATGTAGGATCCGAGTGATCTGAGTGATCAACTGAGTGGCAGCAGCAATCTCTAGCCATCCCTAGACTGAACTATGGTAATAAGCTGCTCAGGAGAAATCCTAAAATGCATCTAGCACCAATGAAGGTAACCCTCAATACTGCTACACCACTGATATGTGAAGTGAGACGGTTCACTAACCATTGCTCCAGTTCTTATCATTCTTAGCTGGCTCCTGAATTAAGTTAGACGCATAATTAAATTATCTGCATACACACTAAACACTGCAGTGTGATACTTCGAAATGCCTAACTCAAAAACTCACCCTATCTGGGGTTAGCCATTCTCTGCATTGGGGATGAACCCTTACTTCTTGACCACCCAGAAACCCAAGAAACAAAAAAAAAACCATCTCCTGATCCTTCTCTGGAGGTGCACCTAGAATATGGAACTCAAAACCTCCAAAGATACTCTGTCTGGAATCTGTGTCTAACTACTGCTTGACATGGCTGTAGGCTATGCCCAACAGGAATTGGACCTTACAGAGGGATATGAAGCATATCCTCAAAACAAATTCAATAAAAAAAACGTTCCTAATGTTGTTATGTTTTTCCTGCTCATAAGACATCAACATATGTTACAAAAACCTTAGCACTACCCTTTAAAAAAAGAGTTACAATAAAGTTATGTTCTTTAAACAAAACTAAAAAGCCTCTGAAATTGGGCAGATGAGGCGGGCTGAGCATATCACAATTCGCATGCCTGCCATGCAAAGCTTAACTGACAGTCAAATGCAATGCTGATGACACATATCAATAAATAGCAGGACTTACCTACTCAACATCGTCAAATTACAGCACATATCCAGAGAAAGAAAGAACACTATACCTACTGTGACATCAGTAGCATTACCCTAAGTTATTAGGCAATGTCATAAGGGATGTCAGAGATATCATCTGTGAAGTCCTCTGCCACATTATGGGTGAACTGAGTGATGAGCTGACTTGGCAAGCAGAGCTTCTGCATGTGTTAATGTATCATTTGTTTCAATGTTTGTGACCCCAACCCCCTCACCCCACCCCCAACCACATTCCTAGTAACCACGATGCATTGGGCAGAGGCCTATGATCAACATTTATGACATGGTGTTGGCAAAAGCATCACCAAGCTGTACTTGGGGATCTTTTAATCCTGTAATTCTGTGCAGAGGTCTAGCAGCAGGCTGTCTTGCATGCTAGCAGGACATCAATGCTTAATGGGTTCCTGCATTTTCTAGTGTGTGGGATCAAACACCACTTTCTCCAGAGAAAAATCACTATCTGTCCCCCTTCAATATCAATACCTACTCCCCTGATTATGGAGCAAAACACCTAGCATTGCTAACACATTTGTAACTCTTTAAATTACACTCTATCCTGATGCACACAAATCTACAAACCAGCAACCTCTCAAATCACTTGTTTGCTGCCTCCCTGCCTTTGACTATATGCTCTGCGCCACTGCCTTTGGCGAGGTGTGTATACTGCACACATACCACATACATGCATCTCTAAAGGCACTATCTACCTAACCTAAACCAGGACTAAGGTATCACTAAATTACCCATAACATATTGGTGACCCTGGCATATTCGTTTCTATTTTTTGCAGATCATGGGTATTCTTCACATGCTTTCGGCTGCCAGTGGCATGGTGATAGCCCTCACTCAATACTGGCTATCACTGACATAATGGGTACATACATAATTGTCGCTTTCCATGGCATTATGGTGGTATAATGGTGCCACCCTTAGTACATTATGGGCATTCTCTGGATAAGTGGGCCTATCACTGGAATAAGAGTGATCATAGCCACACGTGAAATAATGTGGGCATGCTTGGCCTAATTTTCGCTATCTGTGGCATTATGGTGACTGTAGAATAGTGCTGCCCAACATTTACTTACTGTTGGAATTCTTTATATAATGGTAGTTATCCATGGAACATAATGTGGCCTTGGCATTGTGGTCTACATCTCTGTTATACCTTTGACTATCTCCTACTATAACAGAACCAGCCCTTAACATACTTCTGGTTATCACTGTCATAGTTGTAGCCCTGGGATAACGGAGCCAATATCCTTAACATACTATAAGCATTCCTCATATAATTGTGGCTGTCCATACATTGAAATATTGTGAGCATTCATGGCATTATTCTACATCCCACTGTCATTTTGGTGGTGCAGACTGGCAAAATGTTTTCTATCCTAGGTGTATTGTAGCCATTGTTGACAAAATTGTGGCTACTCCATATTTGTTGACCCCAGCATAATGGGACCACATCATTACTAGGAGTGGGTGGAATGGTTCATTCCATCTGTGGAATTGGCTGAATTTGTCGACTCTGAGTTACTCTTGTATCTCGGAGTTCCACCAGATTCCGCTAAATGCCGCGTGGTGGAATTGTTTCCCTGCAAGACTCCAGAAATGCGAGAGAGATTTGGCGTACCCTACTGCGATTTTCTAACAAGGGCGGTTGTGGGTGGTCACAGTCAGAGGGCAGCTACTTGAGTAGATTTGCTGCCACTCGATTTAAACTTTCTACTTGAGCGGCAGCAAAATAAACTCAAATAGCTGTGAGCTCTTGCGCACCGCATGGTGCAGTTTGCTCTGATTTTTTTTAGCACTGCTGTTGCTACTGGAGCTTAATTACAGCATATGTGGTCGGGTTGCTTTATTAGCTTGTAAGATCTATCTACCTTGGGGTCTATACCCTGAGCTTTTGAGTTTTGCATAGCTTTTGATTTTTACTCCTGGCTACTTCTGAATAGATTCTCAGTCATAACATTATGAGATGCTACATCAAAAAACACATGGAACATGTGTGACTGTTTTCTCAGATTTGTTTTCAGTGCCTGTAGTACCAGTCACTCTTTATACATATTCTGTGGAAACTACTGAAAAATTAATTGCTGAGGTCACCATTAATCCAATGTGCTCTTAAGGAGGATGAAGCATCAACACTATGAAGGGGACAGGGCTTTTGGATTGCCGAGCCCACCATGAATATATTGTAACTATTCGTAAGTGACCTGACACAATTCCTGAATTTTCCGTCAATTCATGTGGAAACTTTTCTATAAAATGCACAACTTGGTAGCATTAACATTTTCTGGGGTTAAACACCTTTCCTTTGACCTCATGTAGTGGAAGACTGTAGTAGGAAGTTTATTATCAAAGCACTACTCATATCTTGTTATCGCAGCATGGAGTATTCTTTTTTCCGAAACTGTAGTTCCTACAGCACAAATAACATTTACACAGCAACCAATATCAACTTGACATGTCATGGTGAATCATTGAAGATATGAATGCTGTGGTGTGCAAAGCTTGAACCAAGACACCATACTCTATAAATACAGAGGTATAGCCTGCTTTGTGATGGTTACTTATAAATTCTCCCATAGCCATAGTGATCAGAATTCCTTGCTGTGTGGAGTAAGATTCTTTGAAATTAGTAGGCATTCTACTTTCAGCTCCAATTGACTGAGCGTCACTTCCACACACATCATGCTTCACAGTTGGTAATCCTAGCAGAAAGGTCAAAGAGTAGGCAAAGAACAAATCTGACCAATTACTCATGCACTAGAAAATGCTGTTCAAAATGCTACACACTGAGGATTTCAACTTTACCTTTCCCATCTTCATCCACCCGACTGCAGAAAGCTCCACACATGTACAACTATATAATTAGAAAATGTGGGAGGGATAGGAGAGTACCTGGAAAACACTTGCTACTAAATGGAAGGTGTTGGGGGGGTAAAGGAAGAGTGTAGGGAGGGTCATGCACCCACCTGCAAAAGAGTAAACCCATTGCCAAACTGCACTTCTATAATTATTAGAGCCAAACATAAATATGCTCTGGCTCAGACCTGGAGTAAGCCCAGTCGACACGTGGTCAATACTGAAGACTGGGCCTTAAAATAGAACCCCATGGGAAATTAGTTTCAATTAAATAAATGTATTTTACATTTTAAACATACATATATATTTAATGTTTAAAAAATTATATATATATCAATAAAAATGTTATTTTTTATAGTATATTTGAATAACTTTTATATATAAAACTAAATGTAAATATTTAAAAGATACTTAACTTATTTGGAATTAATTATATAAATAACTTTCAGCAATTGTTAATACATACTAATTAAATATAAGCATTTTACTTTGGGGAACTTTTTGGAATAAATCTTTCAAAAATATTATTTCAATTTAATATATTTTAAATCAATTCAATATTTAATTTAAAACTAAGTAATAGTGCAGTAGTTTATTTATTTATTTATTTATTTTAAAAATATATGTTAATTCACATTAAGATTTATTATAAAAATACATTTACTATTTTACTACTACTATAATTTTATAAACTTTTTTATTTTTTCAATACTTTACCATAGGGAGATCTCTTCCCCGGTGGCAAAGAACTCTGCCTACATGTGAAAAGTTAGTAGTAGTAACCTTTCGCAAGTAAATTAGGCTCCAGTGAGCGTATTAAGGTTTGGAGACATGTAACTACACTTTGTGCTAACTTTAACCTCGAAATGGTGACTATCCAGAAGTAATAAAGTTACTGTGACTTGCTAAAAGTAGGAAAGTTACTACAAAGTGTAAGAGTACATTTACACAGGTACATTTACTCAGGTTTATGCTGCGATTATAAATCGCTTCATACAAACAACAGAATACTCAAAATAAAAAACAAAGTAGCTTACCCTGTACATCGCTCCTTCGCCCATAAGAGCAGAGCTTTTTTTGCAGACATCTTCCATTTTGACTGTATATTTTCCTTCTGCTTTGCTGCTGGACTTGCAGTTGGTGATGCATCAAGATTGCTCACACTCTCAGGCAATGGCTGACTGTAAGAAGCCTCAAGACTTGAGGCCAGCTTTTGAATCTACGAAAAGAGAAACATGCATGACCATGAGTGGGGCATAGGGTGTGCACTGTTCCATGTCCCTATTGCAAATCAGATTCACAGCTCAGACCAGCTCTCCTAACAAGTAACCACATAATTCAGATGAGGCTGATATCATCAGTTATCATCCCAAACATAATTCTGATATCCGCAGATACACTGTAGATATGTATATTTTCAAACAGAGGTATCACTGCTCAAAGCAGCCAAAATCCTTACGTGAAAATTCAATTACAGAATGAGGCATTATTGAGGGACCTGGACACAAAAACTATTCCTTTCATAGTGAACCCTGAGGGATCAAACTGACAATGGTATGGATTTTCTCCATCCCAGCATTTATAGGAACCCCTGGGGCCCCCTTCTTGCTATACAACGCTTGAAGGATCACCGCTGCATGGGATGCCGTACTTTTTGTGAGGACTTCATACTCCAGACAATACCATACTGGGTTCACTATTCTCAGGCCAGCGGAAGGGGGAAGGAGGAGCAAGTGCCCCCATTGTTTTATATAGTGCTTGAAGCATCATTGCTGCGTGGGACGCCGTGCTCTTTGTGGGGATTTCATACCGCAGACTACATTTCGTCAGGTCCGGTGTTCTCAGCCCAGGGAAAGGGTGAAGGAGGAGCAAGTGCCCCCGTCATGCTATATAGTGCTTGAAGCATCACCACTGTGCGGGACGTGTCTGGGCAAAGCCCAGGCCAAGGGCAGGCCCATCCTTACCCATCATTACCCGGAGGTGGCTGGGCAGGGCTACTTCTCTCTGTTTTTTTCTCCGGGCATATGTATCTTGCACGGCGATTACAAGTATGACAACTTGGTTTTAACTATTTTTTAGTGATACGATGGTCCCTATGAGGACTCCTTAGGCTATGAGCTTGTTCCACTTAATTGAATGGGCTTTTTCTCTCCTATAGACATCATGGAACCCTGACCACTCTGTGTTGAGTCGACGTGCGTAAAGCCAAGTCTATTGTATAACATTTTTACTTCTGCTTGATTTTACATTAATGTATTATTTGGCACTAGCTGCTAAAAAAAGAATTTATTTTCAAGTTAAGTTTAATTTCTTTTAAAGACCATAGGATAACCGAGCACCGGTGGCCCTGCATTTGCTGAGGCTGCTGTTTGTATTATGCTGGATTCCATTAGTACCAAGATTGGTTATGGGGATATTTATATAACTGTGATTTTCTCATGCAAATGTCACGTTTAAGTAACACGCCTAAGGAACCTTTATATCCTCACAGCTTTTAAACGAGACCTGTGTAAGAAGGTAAACCTTTGTTGATAGCCCCATTCCTTTCCGGTTCTGTAACCATGGTTAACCACAAGGCATCAGAAGCACCACTGGGCAGGGGAAAAACTTCCAAAGTAAGAAAGAGTGCAGGGCATAATTGTACTTTGGCAGAAATAGACAATCTTATTGTCGAGGTAGAGATTATGCTAGGGGATAAAACCAAAATCGCGATGATCACAAGATTTTATAAGAAACGTACTCCAAAGCAGCAGTCTATTCCAAGTCATACATCCACCCCTAGTTCATCGGCTAGGGGGCAATTGGCAGGACCATCAACCACTGACATTCAGAGGCACATAGTCTCCTCTATCACTCAAATTACTGTTGCACCTTCGAGTGAAATGTTGATATCCGACAGTCAAATACTAACTGAAGTGGTGGAAATACATCACTATGTCCCTTGTACGAATAGATTCTCTCCCCTGGCCTCTTTGGCACATATAGAGCCAGAGCCTTTGGTAAATAATCCGACTAATAACATTCAGACACACCAATCTATAAGGGAACTTTCTACCAGAATTGAGTTACTGGCAGATGAGATTAGAGAACTAAAGGATCTGGTGAGAACACTGATGCTGAGTTTCCAAACCCAGAGAGTAGGACCTGGTGTTAATCCCCTCCCTAGCCAAATTGCATCTACTGAACAACTAAAGAAAGTTGTTGATATGGCTCAGCCCCAGAGAGCCCCAATTAGGGATGTGAGACATATGCCTAGGTGCACAGCTATGGGATACTATTTTAACAGTGTGCAGGGGTTGGGTCCAGGAGTTTCTGGATTTAGCAGTAGGAATAGACTAGAGGCTAGTGATACCGAGAGAACAAGATACCATTATAAAATAAAATAACACCCTACTTTTGGCACACAATGACCCTGTTACAGCTCCTCCCTTAAGGGTTTATCTGAAGACTCACCAGAGTTCTTTACCAACAGATCACATTGCTATATAGATCCACTCCACCAATTAAGTGCTCGGGCTAATTATTTCACCTCGCAGACTAAAACAGAACATATATTTTATCCAACTAACGCCCCAAAACTACATCAGAACACAGGGGAAGACAGTAACTCACTAATAAATAAAATCAGACATTTGGATAAGGTATGAACGCCAGCGTTTGTCGTTAGTGAGGGACGATATATTAAGTGCTGAGCGCATACAGAGTAACAGTGGTGGGAAGGATAACATCAGACTATTTTTGAGAACTCAGGAAATGGTGGATGGCCTTATTTCCATGGAGCTAAGGTCAGCACCGCTGAAGTTTACATCCCTACAGTTTAAACTGAACCTTAACACGCCAGGCCTATCATGGGATGAAAGGCTAATAACTGTTCAAAATGTAGCAACATTAGAGCCATGTAAATACTTGATCTAACATAAATTGTGCAGTCCCTGCTAAGAGTCCAGGTCTAACATTAAACGGAGGTGAGGAAGCACCAAATTTGGAGTCCACTGATTGACTCTTGATACCAGCCACACACACACAGCATATAATTCCTCCTACTACGAACTTCCCCCTTCTTTTGGGGATAGTCCCTAATCAAAAGTTTGACATGGGGTCCACTATGGCAGTAGCTTTGCATCACAAAAAATCACTTGATTCTATTACTGATGCTGCTGTTGGTATCAAGCCCCTTGTTGTAGAGAGAAATCCATCTAATTAGGTGATAAAAGTAGTCTCCTGGAATGTTGCGAGCCTAAGACAAAAACTTATAGACCCGGAATGACTATATAGATAAACTTCAATTTTGCCTTTTTCAGGAAACTTGGGCT
Source organism: Triturus cristatus (assembly GCF_964204655.1). Taxonomy (NCBI): domain Eukaryota; kingdom Metazoa; phylum Chordata; class Amphibia; order Caudata; family Salamandridae; genus Triturus; species Triturus cristatus. The sequence goes on along the minus strand of NC_140592.1, from coordinate 802,588,061 downwards.
CTAGTGCCTCCCCATAAACCAGGTTAAAAGACCTTTTATGTAAATGCAGTGCCCTATCCATGTGTCAGGGCATCAGGGGGACTCATTATATGGCCTAAATTAACTATGAAGGTGCGGATCAAAATTTTGCATATTAACTCTTCTGATATTTTAGAGTTAAGAGTACATACATTCAAAGGTCATACATTGTACCTCTTTAACCCATACATTAGACCGAACGGAAAGAACAAGGAGCCTACTATTCTTGTCACTTTGGAGAAATTCTTGAATTTTGTAAATCCAAAGGGCATGGTAATAACCGGGGGTATTTAACCCCACATTTGAGTTCATTTTCGGACTTGAGTTAATCACAGAGAAGGAGGATGACTTGCAGGGCATACCATTGATTGACTCTACTCACACAGTACTGTGTACGGTGGTTGCTATGCAGATGGCTCTTTCTTTCTGCTGAGCATGGATTGCAGGCCTGCAATGGCAGGTCCAATCAGACAACCTTAGCCTCCATACTTTCAAAAGAGGTTCTACCAGATAAAAAATGGATTATATCTTGCTAGAGCTTACTCTGAGGGATAAAATGGTAGACTTCATGGTAGACTGCAGGGACCACTATCCTCTAAACGTAACTATGACTGAATTCCTGGTTGAGAATTCAGGCTCCTACTCAGGATCACAGATCTTTACCCCACTTGAAAGTAATGACCGTAGATGCTCAAAGAGGCCAAAAATATTAGGCATCTTAGAGTTATTATATAGGTCTTTTTACTAAATCAACACTAAAACAGATTCCGTTGAATGTAGTTACAAACAGGTGTAATACATTTGGGGACACTTTGACAGTCATGGCTACAATTAGAATAAATCAATGGCACATCTGGGGATACATTTCTTATGGCGAGGGCAAGTCATCCAAGGTTGTGCTGCGTGATGGACTACAGATCTCCCCACGGTATGTGTTCCATGCCCACCATATTTGTGACCACTTCTTAGGGCAACCTCTTCCAATGTAGACTGTTTTTTCTCTAAACATGCACCAATCCATGTTTTTCTTCCATTCCATAATAGTTGGCGGGGTGTTAGCCCCCCCCCCCCTTCCTCTTTGCCACCATTAGGCCCAGCGTTACCCAGCTTTTACCCATTTTGTTCAGGTCTTACATTTAATAGGCACCTCTTCACTTCCAGACAGACATCGAGCCCCAACACTTCACTGAGTACTGCATGTATTTGGCGCTAATATCTTTGGATCAGTTCACACTCCCATATAATATGCATAAACGTTCCCTCCGATCCACATTGCCTCCTGCATTCTCCCCCATTTTGACTAGACAGGGTCCAGTAATATACACCCTATGCAAGATTTTAAGTTGTACTAGTCGCAGCCTGGCCGAGATGGCCACTTTCCTTGGGGAGGACAGTGCCTCCTGCCATTCCTCATCATCAATTTCAAGGCCATCCCTTTCCCACTTCACCCTGGTGCCCTGGAGTGGGTCTTCTGTGTTGTTTATTAGTTTTTTGTATGTGAGAGAGATTGCTTTCTCTGGTAGATAGCCATCCAGTAGCCTGTCCTCAAGAGATGTGCATTCTGGGGGGGAGGAGCCTTTAGGGAGGCGTGACTGTAGTGCATGACGGACTTGGAGGTAATGGAAGTATTCTGTGTTGGCGAGCTCATACTTCTGTTGCAGGAGGGCAAAGGTCACTAAGTCTCCCTGTTCCCACATGTCACCGACATTTGAGATCCCGATGAGATCCCATTTGTCAAAGCCTTTCGATTTCCAAAGGTCATTATAGAGTTATTGATGGAAATTTGTAACCATTATACAGAGTCTTTGAGTCCTTTTATTCTCCTTCCTCTTTCTGCGATCCCAATAGTTGGCATACATCATTCGCTAGTTGAAGGAATAAGGCTGTACTTAACTAGAGCCCCCCTAAGACCTTGGCCAAAGCGTCAAGCAATATATTTTCAAAGAATACGCGGTACTCTAAGCATTTTCGGCTAGCCAAGAAGACTTTGGTTGTGGCCCTAAAATCAAAATTACCCCTGGAGGTCCACGCGGCACAGACTCAGTATAAGTAGGCACTGACTACAGCTAAGAGAAATTGGCATGATAGAAATGTGCAGGATCTGATTGAGGATGCTAAGTGCGGTAAAAAGACCACATTTTGGAAAACAATCGCCCAGGGAGCAAGAATGTTTTCTCTATCCCTGTTACTGGGCTGATCATTTCTCAAAACTCTACCCACTTGGGTTAGCTGAAGATCAATTCCTTTTGCTACCACACTCATTGCAGAATGATTCTCTCGATGTAGCTGAGCCAACTCTAGTTTCATACACTATAGATGGGACAATAATGGCCATATTGTCTCAAACTGGGGAAAGCTCCTGGCCCAGATATGATCCAGGTGGATATTTATCAACATGATTTATCTTTTTGGGCCCCTTATGGGAACCTGCTGTGCAACTCTATGGCTGCTGGTGCCCCGGTCGCTGATTCATGGAAGGGAGCAGAAAATATTCCTAGCAATTAAAAAGGTTATAGACAGGATGCCGCTAACTACAGACCTATAAGCCTTTTGGATAATATACAGAAGATTTATGCTAAGCAAATTCTAAATAGGCTTTTAGAATGAATGACAGATAACAATATTATGAAATCCTTTAAGACAGGTGTCAAGGCAAAAGTAAGCACAGTATACCAGGTGTTTAGACTAACTCTTATATTTTGGAAATATACAAAGCTGAAAGATGGTCATCTTTACATAGCTTTTGTCGACCTGCGGTCGGCCTTCGATTTAGTGCTTAGGGGGCAACTATGGAACTCTCTAAGAAACATGGTGTTCCCCCAAATCCACATCAACAATTATGCTCAAGTACGATTGGGGCCTCAGGGGGAATTTACTGATTGCATAAGTATGAGCAGGGGAGTCAGATGTGGATGTGAGCTCGCACCCACACTTTTTACATTGTATATTAATGATATCATATCGGCCCTTCCTGAGCGCACCAGTGACTCCCCCAAGTTAGACTGGACCCCTGTACCTGCCTTGCTATTGACAGATAATACTCTTCTAATTTCCCAAACTTCAAGGGATTTTCAGACACTTCCTAATAAATGTAATGCTTACTTTGAGGAAAAAGGCTTGGAAATTAATCTAAAAAAAGACTAATATATGGTGATTAGACCCCACAAGTCCTACAAGGGGAATTTCCAGCAGAAAAGCCTCGATCAAGTTATCTAGACATAATGCTCAATAGCAGGCTATCCTAGACTCCACATAGACAGAAGCGCAGAGTTGTGCTTCAACATAGTGCAGTGGTCATACTTAAAAATCAGCATGTCACAACATCCAGCGTAATTTTCCCTGCTATTGAAGTACAAAGTACAGGCAACAGCCCTGAATGGATCTGAGCTTTGGGGACTAGACAACATTGATAATTTGACATTAGGAGAGAATCATTTTATACGGTCTCTTTTACTGCTTGTACCAGTATTTCAGGATGTAGCCCTTAGAAGAACTGAGTTGAGTCAGAGAGGAGGTGAGCGCAAAGTAAGTGGTTTTATTTATTTTATTTTCCCTATCCCGTCGTATGTCGACCTCCCCCCTGCTCCCCGCTCCCCCGCCCCACCCCTCTTATCTGTACCGGTCATGTTTGGTGATTAGCCTTGGTATATTTAGGCTTTTTTTTGTCAGTCTACATATAGACTAACTTATGATATCTAACACACCTAAAGTGGTTAGTTTGTAAAAATGGTATGCTGTTTTTATTACGATTTGTACAGTTTATGTAAGATGAGTGATTCATCAGGTATAAATTTATTTATGCGAGTTGAATGATGCTGTGTTGTTGTTAAGGAATGTTTATTCCGAAATAAACTATTGTAACTACTATAGGTACTCCTGATGTCAGTTACTCTGGGGGGTGGAAATACCAGCCCATTTCAAGAGTGCTTAGTATCGATAGGACTAAATCAATGATGCCACATGGCTTGTGTTGGCAGGTAGCGAGGGTTTAAAATGGAGCTCATAAGTCATGAGTCATTTTTACTGTACCTATTTACATTTATGTTTCCCCACAAGCCTCCCACCTCATATTGTTTTGTCTCAATGACTGACTGCTTGATTGGATACAAGCATTCTAAAATGTATTAAACTGTGGTACATTGCCGGATTCCCTGAGTATTACCTATATTTAACAACTCTATAAAACTTAATTGTGCTAATATGCATACACCAGGCAGGAGGCAAAACATGTGCACAGGGATGGGTAAATGCGCAAACTTAAAAATTAAAAGAAGTCCAAGAGTTTGGACAGATCAGGGTTCACATTTCAAGAGCCATGTGTGGTAGAGTCTTAGAAATCATGGGTGAGAAATAAATGCTGCTTTAATACCTTTCCCAACTACAAGGTTTGCAGTGAGTAGTGTCTGTCTCCTCTACCAATGAAGATGAACTTGATTTTTGGCAAGCAGCACACTGTTGGTTACATTAAGAGATCTGTTAGGATGATAGGGTGGTATCTTGAAGAGGACATGAAGCATGATATTCACTACAGGGCACTTAAGGTTGAGGCACATCATACTGAACTTGACTCTAACATTGATGGAGTGTCGGAAGAGCCAAACTAGGGGTAGGGTGATTCCGTCAGGTCTTGTGAGGGCAGAGGCAATCTGGTGGCAGAGTTTTGAACTTTATGCAGTCGGTCTAACCTGGCATTCTGTAAGGCGGTAAAAAGCTACGACCAAGATAAGATCTGGAGTTCATAACGGTGCTTATGATAGGCTCATGGAGGTTGATGGTAATACAAGGAAGTGTTATCTTTAGTAGAAAGCCGGAGACGTAGCTACATCAAGTTGGAGTTGACCTGCACTAGGATGCTGTCCCAGACTGGCCTGAGGGGGTTTGATTATCTGTCTGTCACTGAAGCTCTAAAAGGCTGGGGGCAGGATTAGGTGGTTTATAGTGATGGCCTGTAGAAGAACTACAACCATACAAGCATCTTTGAAGAATGTCTGAGGACCAAGCCCAGCCTGTCATAAGCCAAAAAAGTGTTAGTGTGGAAGGGACAGACAGGGTTACAGAATGCCAACAGAACAGTAAATAAAAGGCAGGGACATTCACGAGGAAATATAGAAATAATGTATAGTAATGCATATATTTTTCATCTAAAACACGCTGCAGATTTTCTTTTTAATTTATATACGTTGGATATAAAAATGTTATATACCTGTTGAATCTATTAACGCACACATTACATTTCCAATGGTCTGAATGCATAAAAAGTTTGGTATCTGAAAATCAGGAATCATTGTTTGATCATCAACAGTAGAACAGGGTTCCAGTTTACGCACGTGCTTTGCCACAATGTACCCTAACTCTACTGCGAGCACATGCCTCACGCAATTGCATGATCTACTATACTCACATGAAAATGTAATATGATTATCCAAATAAGACCAAGCACAATGGAAGGTTTTCCATCAATGATGTCAGCAATGTGAATATTTACGATCTTGATCTAAATAAAAAAGGAAAATAATAATTAGTGTGAAGGAAGTGCCCAATGAGGAAGATCCCACTGACCAGCCACGGCCCGTATAGGGTGTGTTAGCGGGGCGGTGACGTGGGGCGGAGGAGGGGCAGGGTAGGGGTTGTAAAATGCAGCATACGGCCGATTTCAGGTAAGTTACGGGGAGAAAAAAATAACTAATTGCAACTGACATCAACTGCCCTTACCGATTTTGCCTTTAAAAACGTTAAAGCAGATTCCACATTGGTCCTACATTGGAATAAATTCTGCCCTTTCTCACGAGGCTGAAACAGAAAAGGGAAAAGCTAAATTAGTTACTCAAAATGTTAGCATTGCAAAAGCACTATTTTTTGCATCGAATGCCATTCTTACCAAGCGTTCACCAGTGAGTACTTCAAGTAGGTCCAACAGCACCAGACCACTTCTGAAATCTGCAAACAGGTCTGACACAGTGGTTGGCGGGGTATGCTGCAAGAAACAAATGCATGGATCTAACTTGAGGCCCATTTCATGTTTAGAGTAATGCTGGGACATCATTCAGACTTTTATTTTCTAACACTGAACATATTCCAAGTTTAATATCAAATGCAATAAATAGAATTTAGAAAAATGTCTGACACTAAATGGTGTCCACCATTTTTTTATCCAGCTTAAAGTTTTAATTTTTATCCAGTTTAGTTTCCAAATCATTAACTCAATATGTTAAATGCTCAAAATAAACAAAGTATGTATTTCTAACGTGGCAGGTCTTACAAATAGTCTTTCACCTGTAACGGGGGCTTCAGCTATTGGTTTTCTTTCAGATTTAATCGCATCATATATAGTGTGTAAGAATAAGTATACCTCAGGTGTTTAACAAGCGCATGGATTTTCAGAAGGCAAAGTATATGCTCAGAACCCCTGCGTAGCGTCCAGACTGAATATTTCATCATATATTTTTTTCGGCTGAGTTAATTTTCTTTCAATCATGCTGGAATTTTTACACCCTTTTAAACAAGAACTATATATATTCTTAAATATTATTCAACTGATGTTCAGCTGATTAACACCAAAAGTTTTAATGCTCTACCTCCAACTAGTATTAAATTCAAACAGCACATTAGGCACCACAAAAGAGAGCTTATCAAACGGTGATTAAAATAAAAATGTGGGCATTTTTACTACACTTCACTACAAGAACATATTGTCAAGCTTAAGAAATATTGAGTGAACATTTAGATTTTTCTTACTTTTTTGGAATGAAAGTCACTGAGTGGTATATACCATTTATAAACAATTTGTTTTGGAACTGGACAAAACAGATTTGTTTATGGTTGCTTCTTGTTTGTAATGGAATGGAGAAGCTCAGAAGTGATGGAGCCGAATGGTTAAGATTGAGTCAAGCTAGCCATACATTAGATTATTTCAATAGCAACCTGCCTGTGGTCCTCAATTGCCCGTATATGAGTCTCAAAGTGAAGTGCTGTAAGGAATCACACTGCACTTCACACCGATCACTGATTTATATATGCTGGTTGTGGCAGCTGAGCAGTGACACTCGTTTTTACCAGGACTGCGACTCACAGCTAGACAGAGAAAGGCAGAAAAGGGAGGAAGGATGAGGAAGATAAAAATGTAGAAACAGTCACAAAGGGAAACAAGCATTGGCATAGCCAATAGGTCTCGCCTTTGGACCTTATAAGTGTTTAGCCATGCAGCTCACTTACAGCAGAAAGCTTCCCTGAAGTGAAACAAAGAGCTCCCTGAAGCAAATAAGGGTACATGTCGCAGGCACCCACACCAGGATATATATTTGTGGGTTCAAAGGTCAATGAAGCCATAGGAAAATTAAACTGGTTTTCAGAAATTGTACTTAAAGCAAATGATGGCTGGCGCGTTACATTTTTACAGTGTATACAGTTTGATAGCCACATACAGGCTGTCAATTTAGCTCACTGTATCGGGTAGAGGTGCAGGGCCCGATCTAGAAAGATTTTGCTGTTAGGATTTGTGACTTCATTTGATCCAGGAATAAACTGGAGCACATAAATTATAGCGACACCCTTGTAAATCGGGTCCATTGTCCCAGGCTTTGCTGACTAAGTTGTTTATAGGCCGTCTTTAAATATGTTTTTTTGTGAAACAAGCAGGAACCTTTCTACCACAAACTTTTGTTGTTACTGAAATGGAGTGTGTAGTTTATAGACTCACACAGATTGGTAATAGGACATACCCTGGTAGTATGTAAAATATTATATGTATTAATAAAACAACAAACACGTGTTCACACTATGGCGTTTCCCTGACACAAAAGCTGCGACTGGCGCGCCTCATGATGTTAGCCAATTGCTTGGATCACATCACAAAAGTTGGGGAAAATTGGCACCTGGCACTGTTTTGCATACTCATTGTTCACAAATGTTTATATGCAAACAATTTGCATTAGTCATCATAATTCTCATAGGCATGGACAAGGAAGAAATAAAAAAATCAGTATAGTTAGTGTGTTTCCACGTGTAACCAAATACAGTGTTTACGAATTCACATCCACTATCCAAGATTAAGGCCTTTGGTCATTGAGCCTGGATTTAGATGTTGCAATATGTGACCTTTTGTATGCAAAAAGAGTTCTCGCTATTCACTTTTAGTCTAGATTTTCTAGAAACGTAGAAAACGAGGGCGCTGGAGTTCATCAATTGGGGAATTATGTCGCTGTCTGCAAGTGACGCTTTAATATTTCACAACATACATAACTGCCTCTTTTTATTTCATATTTTCGACTGCCTCTTCCCGTTTGTTAAGCTGTGTGTTTAAATTTTGAACACTCCACGAAATAATTTAAACAAAGGTACCATGATAAATACTATGGCCAGATTCTATTTTTGTTCTTCGGTGGCCTCTATTTTTACCCAGTTATTCTTTTGGAAACTAGACAGGCTGATGCATGTCTGCTACTTTGAACTACAATCATGAGCCTAGGGAAACTGAAATAAAAATGTGCACAGCAACAGAGCGTTATCACATGAGAGGCCCTTGTTGCTCCTGGGTCACTGTTCAATCAATTACTCCGAAAATGCATTTGTATTTTTCTAAGGAATTCCCATAAACCTATTTTCAGACAACGACATGATGATCACCGGGGTGGAGAAAGGTACAAAGGTTGACAGAGGAGTGGGAAAGGAGAAAAGTCACGAAGAATATTTTGTTTTATCATACTTGGAAAACAAGAAAAACTGAGGGTTAACACATTCACAAGAGCTATATTTAGGAGATGGATAAATATCAACAAAAAATGGTGCCTTATTAAGTGGAAAGCGAGACAGTGGAAGACTTCAAATGTGTTTCTTCAGCAGTTCGACGAGTAGAGGGTTACAGAGAAGATGAACAAGCAAGAGTGCTTGAAAAGTGCAGACGCGTGCGTGTCCAAGTAATATCACTGGAATGTGGTAGCACCAGGTTACATCACAAAAGACTGCGAGCATTACCACAAGCAAAAACAACCACGAGTGCTTTAAAAGTTCAGACGCGCGCGCGGCCACACTAATTGCAAACAGATGGCCCCTGCGCGCCGCTGCTCGCTCCTGCAAGGTGGATGCCAGCACAAGCATGATTGCTTGAAAAGAGCTGACCGATTTCTAAAGGTCATCTCCTAGAGTAGCGCATGCACGCTGCACTAGGCTTGACCAAAAAACAGGTGTGAAAAAGAATCTGCAATAAAAAAACAAATAAAGAGAAAGTGTAGGGTGGTGGAAGAAAGAGGAATGAGGTGGGTTGACAAAAAGGTAACCATAGTATACAGCAACAACAGAATTCAATAGCATTGCTGATGGACTCCTAAGAAAAGCACAAATACGGAGTAGGTCGCACACTGCTCGTCATACTAGCAAATAGCCCCATAGGACTCTGGATAATGTAGTGGCAGCGGTGAGTACGCCTATGCCACGAGTATAAAAAATAATGCCATCCCTGGACACGTGTTTCGAGGTAATTGCCTCTCGTCAGCAGGGAGCAGGTAAGTATGTGGGGTGCCAAGTAGACTGCCAAAATATTAAATGTATAGTACCTCTCACGGCGCGCAGGTGCGGAACCCAGGCTCGTCAGCCCAAAGTCGCTCGAATGAGCTTTAAATACAAATACGGAGTAGGTCGCACACTATACTCGTGGCATAGGCGTACTCACCGCTGCCACTACATTATCCAGAGTCCTATGGGGCTATTTGCTAGTATGACGAGCAGTGTGCGACCTACTCCATATTTGTATTTAAAGCTCATTCGAGCGACTTTGGGCTGACGAGCCTGGGTTCCGCACCTGCGCGCCGTGAGAGGTACTATACCTTTAATATTTTGGCAGTCTACTTGGCACCCCACATACTTACCTGCTCCCTGCTGACGAGAGGCAATTACCTCGAAACACGTGTCCAGGGATGGCATTATTTTTTATACTCGTGGCATAGGCGTACTCACCGCTGCCACTACATAATCCAGAGTCCTATGGGGCTATTTGCTAGTATGACGAGCAGTGTGCGACCTACTCTGTATTTGTATTTAAAGCTCATTCGAGCGACTTTGGGCTGACGAGCCTGGGTTCCGCACCTGCGCGCCGTGAGAGGTACTATACCTTTAATATTTTGGCAGTCTACTTGGCACCCCACATACTTACCTGCTCCCTGCTGACGAGAGGCAATTACCTCGAAACACGTGTCCAGGGATGGCATTATTTTTTATACTCGTGGCATAGGCGTACTCACCGCTGCCACTACATTATCCAGAGTCCTATGGGGCTATTTGCTAGTATGACGAGCAGTGTGCGACCTACTCCGTATTTGTATTTAAAGCTCATTCGAGCGACTTTGGGCTGATGAGCCTGGGTTCCGCACCTGCGCGCCGTGAGAGGTACTATACCTTTAATATTTTGGCAGTCTACTTGGCACCCCATATACTTACCTGCTCCCTGCTGACGAGAGGCAATTACCTCGAAACACGTGTCCAGGGATGGCATTATTTTTTATACTCGTGGCATAAGCGTACTCACCGCTGCCACTACATTATCCAGAGTCCTATGGGGCTATTTGCTAGTATGACGAGCAGTGTGCGACCTACTCCGTATTTGTATTTAAAGCTCATTCGAGCGACTTTGGGCTGACGAGCCTGGGTTCCGCACCTGCGCGCCGTGAGAGGTACTATACCTTTAATATTTTGGCAGTCTACTTGGCACCCCACATACTTACCTGCTCCCTGCTGACGAGAGGCAATTACCTCGAAACACGTGTCCAGGGATGGCATTATTTTTTATACTCGTGGCATAGGCATACTCACCGCTGCCACTACATTATCCAGAGTCCTATGGGGCTATTTGCTAGTATGACGAGCAGTGTGCGACCTACTCCGTATTTGTATTTAAAGCTCATTCGAGCGACTTTGGGCTGACGAGCCTGGGTTCCGCACCTGCACGCCGTGAGAGGTACTATACCTTTAATATTTTGGCAGTCTACTTGGCACCCCACATACTTACCTGCTCCCTGCTGACGAGAGGCAATTACCTCGAAACACGTGTCCAGGGATGGCATTATTTTTTATACTCGTGGCATAGGCGTACTCACCGCTGCCACTACATTATCCAGAGTCCTATGGGGCTATTTGCTAGTATGACGAGCAGTGTGCGACCTACTCCGTATTTGTCCTAAGAAAAGCACTGGGGTCCTGTATTTCTTTTTTCAACAAATTAAGGTCTCCGATCAGGCCAAAACATATGTGGTGCTGCATGTGTTTACATTTTGAGGGGTTGGCTAACAGTTCAACTAGGGGCTGGATTACTTTTCCATCCGTCACTTTTTAGGTCTCGCCTAGGCAGCGCTTGCGCTGTCTTTAAAACATGTTGTATCTACTCTGTGAGCTTTTAGCACGCCCATCACTTTTTATTGGTTCCTTTCTGTGCCATTTCAAATTTCTTACTTTTGTGTGGTGATTTGTTTACATTTGGCCCTCCTTTCAGTGTGTTGTTAATGTCCAAGGTGACTTACATGTCTTATTTCTCTTCTGAGCGTTTATGTTGGTCTCATCACACAATTGTTTTTGTTTGCTTTGGGTCGAGTTTTGGGATTGTTGCATTTATGGCTCGTTTAACAAATGCTCTGAATACGGCTGTATTGTATTTAGTTGTATTAACTGTGTTTACTGTGTTAATTTGTTTGTACTTTTTTCGTAATATGTTGAATGTTGCAGCCCTCTTAGAGCATTAAGACCAACCACAGGGGCAGCCCAGAGAGTGCACATTGCCTCCGAAGGAGTCCCACTGATGGAGCCCTCATTGTTCCCCTGCCTTTGAACCCCTCACCAGCCTCAGGCAGTGCGTCATCAGCAGAACCTGCCTACTTGGACCTACTTTGTTTTTCTCACTCTGCCTCCATCTCCAATCGCTGCCTTCCCCCGCCTGTCGCCTCTCTTTCCTTCACAGCTCCTTTCTGTCTCATTCTTTTCCCTGCGCTCTCTCCCTCACAGTGTCCCTCACTTTCTCTGTAGCTTCTCTCTTGGTATTTCTTTCCCTCTACCTCACTTAACAATTCTTAGTGTGTATGACTTTTTTTCTCCATGTTTATCTCACGGATACATCGCTCTGCCCTGTCACTCCAATTGTTTTTGCTCCTCTCTTTTTTGCTCCCTCTCTCTATGGCTTTTGCTTGGCAAGACTCTTTTTCTGTTATTCATGTATGCATGTGTGCACTATTCAGTCTCCATAACTGTTCATTTATGTTTGTGGAGGCTAGTGGAGGGGGTTTGGTGTTTTTTTTTTTACTATGAACTAAAGTCTGATTGTCCTGTCACTTTCGCCCGCCCACCAGAACTGTTCTTTTTTGTTTGCAATTGTATACAAACACAATCTGGCCTGAGGAGGGGGATTTTTAAACCCCTTCAGGCACAGAGACATTTTAAGGCATTGGCAATGTGGGCTCTGGCCCAGGGCCCCAGCCGTTCAGGGGCCCCTGATTGAGCCAGCTCTTTTCTGCAGTGAGTCCTGCCCTGATGACCTTGAATATTTCTTAAACAGACTGTTTAAATCCCATTTTCCTTTGATTTATTTGTATGTGGGTGATGTGTGAGTGTCTATTACACACAAGGAAATGTTGTGTTTATGTTTCATGCAACACCCTTAAAAAAAGATTCTTTTAGATCAACACAGGACCTCACGTATGAGAAATGGGAGGGTGTCACAGGGATTACTTGCAGTAAAATTAGAGAGCTGCTCCTGTTTTACAATATTGACAATACATTTCACTATCCCTGAATATTAGTTGTAAACACATTTAGAATTTGGATGAGTGTGTCTGTGCACAGGCAGTGAGTGACCTGGCCAAAGAGGGCACGAAAGAGCGAAAATTGGATCATAAATTCAAAGCTGTTCTTAACAGGGGCCCACAAAATAATTTTGGCCCAGGGCTCCCAAAATCCTTAAAATCTCCGTGTTCAGGCAACACCCTCCTCCTACTTGACAATGGCCCAGAAAGAGCTTATCAGGATGGGGCTGCAACCATTGACCCCTTTAAGAATGTGGTAATGTGACCCTTTTGTGCTTTCTCGTTGAAAACACCGCCAGGGAACAAATGCGTGAGCCCAAGTATTTTACTCTTAACCCGTTGACTGTGGCGCAAATTACGCCACGCTGTGGGTGATTTATGACTGGGCGTGGTTTGGACGGCCCCCGGCCGTCCTCCGCACAGGCCCACTATGACGGGAGCCGTCCGATGCACGCAAAGGGTTAATCCAAGCACCTTTATTTACTCAGTTTAAATGAGAGTTTTTCAATCTAACTACCAAGTGCCCCATGTGGGTATATCTGTATGTATGTATGTATATATGTGAATATATGTTTGCATGTATATTTATGTTTGTATGTGCGACCATATGTGTGTGTGTGTGTATATATATATATATGTATGTGTGTATGTCACTTTGAGTAAATTCTAAGCTCAATTATCCCAAATGCTGGAGAATGTACAAGAATTGACAAAATAAAACTGAAATGCAGACTTTTCTTAATACGTTTTGGATGTGAGAATATTTATTTTTGTAAAGGTTTCCTGTAGTAAAAAGGCCATTTTAGAGCCCTGATCACAAATATATATATATATATATATATATATATATATATATATATATATATATATATCAGAAAGACTACTTCCAACAGCCTTGAGGATCCTTCAACTGCTACTGGAAAGAGTACACGAGCCTGGAATTTGTGCTGGTTTCTTTATTTGCCCAGAGCGACGGCCATAACGTTTCGGCTCCGTGGAGCCTTGATCACATGACAGCAAATAGTTCGTGAGGTAGCAAATTTAAAGTGAAAGGGTAGGTCACATGGGGGGAATCACTTTACGTTTGCGGTCATAGACATAGACAAGAGTGAAACATCGTTGGTAAAAACAGAAGAAGTATCCTATCGCTAATTTACCAGTGATAATAGCTCAACAAGTAAAATAATAAATAGCTAAACACGCAAGTAATAATTTAAAATGTCGGCTTGAATGCTTAAAGATTCGGATAGGATAAGAGCAATTGTCTATTGTGAGACCTGGAAATAAAAATAATAATAACCAGTTGCTCATGATTACCAAAATACCAAACAGATGAATTACAAATATGCTAGTCAGACCGTAATGCCATAAAACTGCAAAATACATGTAAATAAATATATAAATATATATTAAAAACATTTTAGGCATAAAAACATTGCTGATTGTGGTCAATCCAAGTTGTCCCATGAACCCCTCTTGTTAAAAAAGTGAATAATGTGAGAAAGAAAATACTATAAAAATGACTGAACTAATGAACTAAATATAAAAACATGTGGATAAACATGTTTATCTAAAGTGCCTGGATTCTTAGTTTAAGGGATATTGCATACCCAAGGTAATTTGGAAAGAATTATTATATATGCAGTTCCCATCCAGAAGATGCACAGGGATAGGGGTAATTAGATAGGTGAATACCACATAGGTGGAATCGGTGGCATTGAAGGTAAATACATGGATACAGTAGACTCCCAGTAGGGAGAGCTGGACTAGTACATATAGAGATCATACTATTCGATGGGACCGGAGAAGGTTTCATGATGGTACCTGTGTGATTGAATTATCATAGTCACACGGACAGCATATGGGCAATAGTGGGTGCAGAAATGGATCACAGGCTGGGGAACAATGCATTCTATAATGGCAACCGGATGTGCAAATCTCATAAATTTTACATGGGATAAAGTGCATTGTGTCAACAATAAATAGTAAAATACTAAATAAATAACCTAAAAAACATATTAAATAGGAATGTGACAAATGACTAAAAATCCGTAAAAAATGGCTAAGAACACATCAGATAATACAGGTTTCCCATTAAAAAACAGTAAAAGAAGTGTAAAATCAACCCAAGCATGTATGCATGTCCTCTGTCATGTTAAGACCTGTAGGGACCTTGGTGTTCAATTGTAGAATGTATCTTGTTTCCAATTTACGGAGGTTCGACTCTCGATCCCCACCCCTTCTACTAGGTTCAATGCAATCAATTACATAGTAGCTTAGGCCCCTATTGTCACTATTATGTGTTTCCCTGAAATGGCGCGCCACGGGGTAGGTGTTGTCTTGATTGGTAATTGCACGCAAGTGTTGTAAAATACGTTTGTGTACCGCTAGCTTCGTGCTGCCTATGTATTTCAGGTTGCATGGACAAGTGAGGACATATACAGCAAATTCTGTCTTGCAGGTCAACAATTTATTGATCCTGAGCTGCCTCATGCTAAAAGGATCAATATAAGTTTTAGTGTTTATTCCATGAGAACAGGCTTTGCAGGTTTTGCATTTATAAAAACCACTGCTGAGCTGTAGCCAGGACGTTTTGTCAACCGTTTCAGGATTAGTGTTGACCAGTGCTTGTCTCATAGTGGGGGCTCGGCTATGTGTAATAGAAGCCTGACGCGGTAGTAAAGAACCCAGTACTGGGTCACTACGTACTATGGGCCAATTTTTGTTAATGATTTTACGCAAATCAGTCTGTTGTTTGCTATAGCCCATGATAATCCTAAAATTGTGACAGGAGTTCTTACTGGGTTCCTCAGGATTAGAGGGCACCAATGCGTTGCTAGTTACTCCGCTGATGGGTCTAAGTAGATCTTCACGATTCAAAGCATTGGATCGGACTATGGCACTTTCAATGGTACTAGCTGAGTAACCCCTCGCCCTAAACCTGAGTTTACTGTGCTCCTGGGCTATCTGGAGATCCTTATCATTGCTGCAGATTCTCCTCAGTCGTACCATCTCCCCATAGGGTATACTATTTATGAGGTGGGGTGGATGTGCACTCGTGGCATGAAGGGTTGTATTGCCTGCTGTGGGTTTGCGGTGTAGCCTAGTTTCTAGTTTGCCCGCATGGGTGTAAACCTCGGTGTCTAGAAAAGTGACTTGTGTTTGGCTACATGTGGCAGTAAAATGTAGGTTAAGATTGTTCACATTTATACTTTCAATAAACCCAAGTGCCTCCTCCAGTGACCCTTTCCAAATAACAAAAAGGTCATCGATGAATCTTAGCCATAGGACGACATTGTCAGCAAGGCACTGTGCATAGTCCTGGCGAAGGGTAGTTTCCTCCCAGTACCCCATGTGGAGGCAGGCGTAGCTGGGGGAAAAACTAGCCCCCATTGCTACGCCCCTCAATTGTCGATATAGTAAGCCATTAAACATAAAGTTGTTGTTGAGGAGGCAGAGCTCAAGCATCTCGATTAACATCGCATTATGGCTTAGAAAATGGGTGGGTTTGCGTGAGAGAAAATACTTGGTGGCCTGTATGCCATCTTTATGGCTAATGCTGGTGTAAAGGGATGTTACGTCTAAAGCCAACATCCAATAGCCATCTCTCCATCGGACTCCATTGATCTTTTGCAGGAAATCCCCAGTGTCCTGTATGTATGAATCCAATGATCTGACAAAGTCCTGTAAAAAGTAGTCAATGTATTGCGATGTTTTCTCATACATACCCCCACGTGCTGAGATTATAGGTCTGCCAGGAGGTTTGACAGGGTCCTTATGAATCTTAGGGATAAAGTACAGCGTGGGAATTACAGGGTTGTCTCTTTTCAGGAAGTTAAATTCCGTTTCCGTAATGAGCTTGTGCCCCCTCCAGTTGGCCAATTTGTCCCGGAATTCATTGTTGGCAATCTGGATGGCCACCGCCGTGGTACGCGTGTAACAGTTCCTGTCATTGAGCTGGATGGAGGCTTCGTGGTCGTAGAGTTCCTTGGTTAGTAGAACGATATTGCCACCTTTGTCGCTCTGGCGGATGATAATCTTTTTATTGCTTTTGAGTTTGCTGATGAGTTGACTGTATAACCGAGATTGTCGGCTATAGCGTGGCCTCCTAGATTGAATTTTGGTATGCAGGGCTTTAATCTCCGTTGTTACATTATCATAGAAGATGTCGATGGCATCATGGGGCATGATAGGGGTGTATGTAGATTTCGGTCTAAAGGGCGTAGTAGGCCCCCTGGAGCTGGAGTCATCTGTGCAGTCCGCACTAATTCCTGTCCCTTCCGTGTCCCAAAGATCCTGAATTGCCTCCTGCAAAGCATTGTCGTTGTCAGGGTCGGGAGGGTTACGTTTATTGCTGCGCATCGCATATGATTTTTTGAGTTTGAGCTTCCGAACAGCTTTGTACACATCGCACCGAACAGAGGCATAATCAAAGTTGTTTTGAGGGGCAAAGGATAAGCCGAGTGCAAGTATTCTCTTGTCTTCATCCGTGAGCTCTAGGGATGTCAGATTAATAATGGTGTTGGCATTCTCGCTCGTTATTGGTTCTTTGTCCAATACCCCCTTCCTCTTCTCCTGTTCGGATTTGCGGCGTTTCTTCCTTGCCCTCTGCCTCTGCCGGGATTTGAAGTTTGAATGCTTCCGGCCGAGTTTGTCATTGCCGGTCTTGGTCGTAGGGTTTGCCTCCTCTCCTCGCATAAAAAATTCATTTCTTGTGCTGGAGAAGGTCTTGGTATTGTTCCCGCTGCCAGGTTATCACGTAACTCCGATTCGGAGTCGCTACCACCCATTGAGCTGAGATCCGATTGTGTTGTGTCATTGGAGGCAGTTCCTTTGTTCGGGCCCCGGCTGGTGGGGGCCGCTTTAAGCTTTGAAACTCGCAAAGCATCGTATCTTTTTGAAAAGGTGAAGATTTGGCCCAGTTGGTAGTCATTGCGGTCGCGTTGGAACTTATACGCTTTTCTGTCCATGATTATTTTCTCTTCTTTCTTGAGTCTATCTGTCATCTCTTTCCTTAGTTTGGCTTTCTCCTCGGAGTCCTCAAATGTATCCAATTCCTCATTGAGAGTATCAATTTCTTTGAGCAGCGTAGCCCTGTCGATATCAGCATATTTTATCAATATTAGGACCATTTTACGGGACGATTCCAAATTCGTTTCAGCCCATTCACGCATGAGCTCGGGATTAGGGCTTTCGTAGCTGGGTGCCGTGAGGATACGCAGCCCGCGGGGGATGCGATTAACATCAATGTAGCTTTGTAGCGATTTCGACTCCCACCACTTGCTCTGTTCGTTTTTGAGCTTTTTCTCCAAAATTTTGAATTTATCCTTTAAAGCATTTCCCTGTGTAGAACCATCCGAGATGGGATCGTTACTAGTTGCAGCAGGCACGGGCAGGCTGTCAGAAAACATTGATAGTGCCGCAGCCTCCCGTTCACGAACGCTGTCTGCCGTCATGCTCGAATCAGGGCTCAATTAGTTAGCTCGTGGGGGCTGTAAAGATGGGTCAACCTTTCATCAACAACCTCCCACTGCTGCACAACGAACTCGCCAACCCCCGATACCTCAATGGAATTTCACGATGAAATCACCGGTTCTTCTCTTGCCGTGTCGTCCGATCACGGCTTCAGTAGAATCACCTTGTTCGCAGTTCAACGCTACCTGTGTCCACAGATACGTAAGTCCAGGTATCCAAGGGGGGTCAGGCGCCAACTCCTCCTTCCAGAGGCAAGTACATCCGGTGGGAACCAGATAACAGTTTCACTGCTTGGCGCCAACCTTTGAATGGCGGGGGCTCCGTGTCAAGATCGCGTGAAACTGATTAGCGATCCAATATATCAGAAAGACTACTTCCAACAGCCTTGAGGATCCTTCAACTGCTACTGGAAAGAGTACACGAGCCTGGAATTTGTGCTGGTTTCTTTATTTGCCCAGAGCGACGGCCATAACGTTTCGGCTCCGTGGAGCCTTGATCACATGACAGCAAATAGTTCGTGAGGTAGCAAATTTAAAGTGAAAGGGTAGGTCACATGGGGGGAATCACTTTACGTTTGCGGTCATAGACATAGACAAGAGTGAAACATCGTTGGTAAAAACAGAAGAAGTATCCTATCGCTAATTTACCAGTGATAATAGCTCAACAAGTAAAATAATAAATAGCTAAACACGCAAGTAATAATTTAAAATGTCGGCTTGAATGCTTAAAGATTCGGATAGGATAAGAGCAATTGTCTATTGTGAGACCTGGAAATAAAAATAATAATAACCAGTTGCTCATGATTACCAAAATACCAAACAGATGAATTACAAATATGCTAGTCAGACCGTAATGCCATAAAACTGCAAAATACATGTAAATAAATATATAAATATATATTAAAAACATTTTAGGCATAAAAACATTGCTGATTGTGGTCAATCCAAGTTGTCCCATGAACCCCTCTTGTTAAAAAAGTGAATAATGTGAGAAAGAAAATACTATAAAAATGACTGAACTAATGAACTAAATATAAAAACATGTGGATAAACATGTTTATCTAAAGTGCCTGGATTCTTAGTTTAAGGGATATTGCATACCCAAGGTAATTTGGAAAGAATTATTATATATGCAGTTCCCATCCAGAAGATGCACAGGGATAGGGGTAATTAGATAGGTGAATACCACATAGGTGGAATCGGTGGCATTGAAGGTAAATACATGGATACAGTAGACTCCCAGTAGGGAGAGCTGGACTAGTACATATAGAGATCATACTATTCGATGGGACCGGAGAAGGTTTCATGATGGTACCTGTGTGATTGAATTATCATAGTCACACGGACAGCATATGGGCAATAGTGGGTGCAGAAATGGATCACAGGCTGGGGAACAATGCATTCTATAATGGCAACCGGATGTATATATATGCAAAAAACAACACCGCCCCACTCCTTTGCTCTCTGCAGTGCGGGTGCGTCGATTGCGCGGGCGATAGCGCAAATAATTATTCCCAAACACCACGTCTCTGGAAAAAACGTGCGGCGCACTCAGGCTCAATCAAAAGAAATTGGCTTTATTAGTTCTTCTCCGTGAAGACTAACACACGCGTTCCGGCACCCTGGCCTTCGTCAGTGTTAGTTTGTCATGTTCAAAAAACACATATAAATAATAGATACAATCATTGGTCGACAGAGCTAGCAAGCGATATTTGTATATTTTTTGTAGATTGAGTGAATGCCCTTCACTTTTTCTTCTTTCTCCCTTTTTTTTTCATTTAGTTTGATTTAGCACCATTGATGGGACCTTTAGTCAATGAATTTAGGTCAGCACTATGCTGTGTTCAGTGACCAAGGCGGCGAGTCCGTCGAAACGCGTTTGGCCATTTTGCTGTAAATAAATATTTTTCTTTGACGAATTTCCCACGGAGTCAGCGCCTCTTCATAAACAGCTCGAACTGGATTGTTGAATATATATATATATATATATATATATATATATATGGAAAGGCGTCTTCTGCGTATAAACTGCCTCCACCACAACGGAAGTCGCTTCGTTACGGGAGGACCCCACAGAAGCGGGTCCCGTTAAATTGCTGCGGTTCCTTCTAAATCCTCAGGAGGAAAAACGAAGCCGTGTGTGGTCCTTCAAAATTCTTTATTCAGCCACTCTGCCAAACGCGTTTCGAGTGCGAAGCACTCTTGTTCACTGACAAGTAAAATCAAAGCGAGCGGCCATTTTTGTGTTATTCACCACGTGATTAAACAAAACTACAAATAAAGTGCATTAGAAAACAGACTTGTAGTTTTTTGATTTTTTAAATAGGAAAGTGGCACGCGATATTTGATAAAACTCGTATTCGTTGAAATTCATTTCATAATGATAAAACATGTGTAAAATCAATATATGTACAATGAAAATCAATTTATAAATATTTATAAATATTAAATATTATAAAATTCTTCTAAAATGGAATTGTTGCGAGTGTTGCCCCAGTGGGCCCACGTAAACAAGTTACTGTCAATTATCGTTGCTTTTCAATTCTGCCCCAGTGGGCCTACCACCGTCCTAGATTTAATCGCATTTCTACTACATGTCATAAATTAGTCATAAAACCTATTATAAAACCCAACATTTAAAACTACTAATAATACTACAATAACACATTTTCAGACTAAATGGGTATACAAATCTTCTTCTATGTTCAATCCATCAGGTTGTTTACAGTTTAATTCAACAATATACCTTGACTCCAATTTTCTCAATGCTCTTTCACGGTTCCCTCCCCTTGTGTTTTTTGGTACCGCATCTATTACAAAGTAAGATAGACCTTTAACATCTTTTTTATGAAATCTTTCAAAATGTCTGGCGACAGGATATGTCCTATCGCCATTCTTTATTGCCCTGAGATGTTGTAAGATTCTTTTATGCACCTCGAGGATTGTGCTGCCCACGTACTGCAGTCCACAAGGGCACTGGAGCACGTAGACAGCAAAATCCGTTTTACAAGAGTATTTGCCTCTGATTCTCTTTGAATGTTTGCTAAAGCCTGGTTTGTACCTATCCGTGTTTACGCCATGAGTACAGGCTTTGCATTTGGGGCATTTGATAAATCCCTTGCGTCTTGTGAGCCAAGTGGTTTTTTGTGGTGGCTTGCTTAGAGTATTTTTTACTAGGGCTTGTTTGAAAGATTTCACCTTGCGGAATGTGATTAGGGGTCTCCGTGTTACAGCTTTACCTAAAATTGGGTCATTTTTTATTAGATGCCAGTGTTTATTACAGATGTTTCTTAATTTGTCGTGCTGAATGCTGTAGGATGTTATAAATCTACACTCTTTGTTTATTTCTTTTGCATCATTCCGCTTAGCTGTCTTATTGCTAAACAAGATCTCTTCTCTTTTCTTTGCATTAGCTCTATGAATTGCATCTTCAATCCAACTGTCAGGGTACCCCCTATCTTTAAACCTTTTTTCTAAGGTTTTCATTTCTTTTTGTAATTCTTTCTCACTGCTACAGTTTCGTCTGGTTCTTAGGCATTCTCCATAGGGGATGCTCCTCTTTAAGTTAACCGGATGGAAACTTGTAGCATGTAGGATTGTATTACTGAATGTGGGTTTCCTGTAAAGCTTGGTTTGAATTTTACCATCTTCTATAAACACTGTAACATCCAAAAAGTTAACACTAGTATTGCTGATTTCACTTGTAAAACTCAAATTGAGGTCATTTATTTGGAGCTTGTTGATGAAGGATCTTGCTTCATTTTCAGTACCCTTCCACACTACAAATAAATCATCGATATATCTGCTCCAATGCATGATGTTCTCTTCCCACTCTTTGCTATATTGTTCCCTGACCACCTGCTCCTCCCACCAGCCCATATGCAAATTCGCATAGCTGGGGGCGAAGCAGGTGCCCATCGCTGTGCCACAGGTCTGTTGGAAGAGTTCATCATTAAAGAGGAAATAATTGCTATTCAAGCACTTTTCAACCATACTGAGAATCATTTGAGTGTGCGACCATAAAGTTATGGGTCGTGTGTTCAAAAAATGTCTAATAGCCATTAAGCCGTCTTTGTGGCGAATACTGGTATACAGTGTTGCCACGTCAATGGTTATAAGCAGATAATCATCTTCCCAGGGTATTTCATAAATCCCTCTCAAGAAATCTCCGGTATCCTGTATGTAAGAAGGTAGAGATTGCGCCAATGGATTAAGATGTAATATGTGACGGCATCAGCAGTGCATTGCAGGGGCGCGAGTTATAGTTAGCTGAACTAATTATAACGGGGGAATTTCTAGGGTTTTGTACGAGGGAAATGTCCAGCTAACTATAACGCCCCTGAAACCTATGGTTTTTTCTAAGGTTTTTTAAATGCCAATTCCTAACTATAACGCCCCTGACACCTTTGGTTTTTTCAGTGAATATATATATATATATATTAACAGAAAAAACCATAGGTTTCAGGCACGTTATAGTTAGGAATTAGCATTTAAAAAACCTCAGAAATTCACTGAAAAAACCATAGGTTTCAGGGGTGTTATAGTTAGCTGGACTTTTCACTTGTACAAAACCATTGAAATTCCCCCGTTATAGTTAGTTCAGCTAACTATAACTCGCGCGCCCGCAATGCACTGCTGATGACGTCACATATTACATCACTCATGACATGGTCAGTGACATCACTCATGACATCACTGATGACATCTCAAATGACATCCCTGATGACATCACTGATGACATCATCCAGTGAATGTGTGTTATTCTGAAAATTAAATATGTTTTATATATGTATATCTCAAGGTCGATGGAAGAATAAATGGGTATATAAGTGTCTAAATGGATGATTTGTTTTTGAAAAATTGATTGTGTAACTGACTGATTAAGTGTATCATAGTGAATACATGGCTTAGTGAGTAATGTTTAAATATGTAAATATCTGTATCAGTCTCTCACTTTGTGTATAAGTGGCTGCATGGGTTGGTGAGTAGCTACATGGGTGTCTATATAGGTTATTAGTTGGTTTTTTGAGTATCAGTCTGAGTGTCTGCATGGTTCGGTGGGGGTATTACGTAGTGCATAGGTGCATGAATGAGTGACTCACTGTTTGTATGTGTTGAACACAGTATGTGTGCAGGACTGTATGGGTGGATGAGTGTGTGTATGGGTGTGTTAGTGAGTGAATGACTGTCTCAATAGTGTCTTTATGAGTAACTACATATGTTTTAAACTAGTATATGTGACTATTAGTGTATATATGTGAGTATATGTGAGAGTGAGAGATTGAAAGAGTTCCTGTATGAATAAGTATGTGTTTCTATAAGTGATTGTTTAAAAGACTAAGTATGTGTAAGTTTCCGTAGAAGTAAGTGTGGTGGTGTGTGTATAACTGTATATGCAAGTAAATGTATGTTTGATTCTTTATTAGCATGAGTGACTATGTGTGTGAGTAACTCTATGGATGAGTGGCATTGTGTAACAGGATGTATAGGTGTATGAGTACATATGATGAGTGAGTACATGTATGAGTGACTGTATTGGACTGTTGGTGAATGAGTGGATGTGTATGTGGATCTTAGAATTACTGAAGAGGTTGTTGTAACTGGTATTGGTATGTCCATTGTTTTGAAAATTTTAGTCTCTATTTTTGAATGTGTGTATCAAAGGTTATATTAGGGTGAGAGGAGGTCTGCCACTCTATCACAAGGATGATGTCATCAGTGATGTCATCAGTGATGTCATTTGAGATGTCATCAGTGATGTCATGAGTGATGTCACTGACCATTTCATGAGTGATGTAATATGTGACGTCATCAGCAGTGCATTGCGGGCGCGCGAGTTATAGTTAGCTGAACTAACTATAACGGGGGAATTTCAATGGTTTTGTACAAGTGAAAAGTCCAGCTAACTATAACACCCCTGAAACCTATGGTTTTTTCAGTGAATTTCTGAGGTTTTTTAAATGCTAATTCCTAACTATAACGTGCCTGAAACCTATGGTTTTTTCTGTTAATTTCAAAGGTTTTTTAAATGCTAATTTCTAACTATGCCTACAGAGATAGGACATGTGAAGAAAGAAGAAAAAATGCACAGAAAGAAACAAAAGAAGTGCAGAAAGAAGCAACAGAAGTCCTCAAATACGAAGATAAGTGCAGGAAGAAGGATAACGTGCAGAAAGAACAAAAAGAAGAGCAGAAAGAAGCCTTGTTGCAAAATCATCCTGTACCCTCAACTTTTTCAGACGGATACTGGTGGTAACTGAGTCTGACTAATCAGTCCTAGAGCCAGTGCTATGTTAAAAGACACTTAGAATACAGTGAAAACACCTACATACACTAGGGAACATTATGCGTTGGGGTCCCCCTGTGATTAGCCTTACCTCCTCTATAAGCCCCTAGTATATAATAGGGCATGGGGATTAAAACTACCTCTTAAAACAGGCCACAGGGCGTTTTTGCACACGTTAACTCAGGCCCCGTCCCCTCCTTTCACCATTGTGTAAACACGCCCTGTGTCCGTTTTTAGTTGGGAGATTAAGTTCATTTGAGTCCTGAGGGTCCCTAGGGTCCAACTAGCCCACTAGGTACCTCCAGTAAGTGCCACAGAGCTGCATTGCAGAGAGGTGTAAAAAGTGGCACGGCCTGGACCACCTCTCTGCAATGCAGCTCAGTGGCGCTTACTGGAAGCACTTGGTGGGCTAGTTAGCCCCCAGGGGCCCTCAGTATTGAAGGGAAATTATATCCCCAATTTAAAACGTGCCATGGTGCGTGTTTGCACACGTCACCTCAGGCCCCGTCCCCTCCCTTCACCACTGTGTAAACGCGCCCTGTGGCTGTTCTAAGTTGAGAGATTAAGTCCCCTTGAATCCTAAGGGTCCCTAGGGTCACACTAGACCACTAGGTACCTCCAGTAAGCGCCACAGAGCTGCGTTGCAGAGAGGTGTAAAAAGGGGCTTGGCCTCAGAACACCTGTCTGCAGCGCAGCTCCCTGGCGCATACTGGAGATGCCTGTTGGGGGCGCGTTTGCAGAGTGCTGCATGGAGGGGGCATGGCCTCCGGCACGATGCCAGTCTTTTATTTATTTTATTTTTTTAAGAAGGGGGGCTGTGTGGTTCCCCTTCTTATTCTAATTTATTGGCCCTGATGACCCCATCCCCCAGGGCCTGTCTCCTAATTATATTTTTTTGACCCCAATCCCCAGGGCCGGCCACTGTTTTTTATTATTTTTAAAAAATATATATTTATAGACACACCTAGGACATGCTGGACAAACCGTACGTACCTATCACCATGACGATTTGCGTGATATTCATTAAAAGGCGACTATGCATGCAATTAATCCACGTGGAATGTATTTACACCACTAGTGAAGCTCTGACATGTCTGATGCTCTACCGTGCCTAATCCCGGTAGACACCCTTGTCGTTTATTTATACAAACATGGGTAGCTATTGACGGGCACATTTAATACACATGCACACCAAGCCATTCAAAGGGGATTCGACAAAAATTCGACCAAAACTATGCAAGAAACCCCCCTCACAGTTAATAAAACACACATCCACTGCCGGATGTGTAATACTTTTTATTTTACTCTCTGGAAAAGGGACGAACATCACTTGCGAGTCACAGCGCGCTCCTGACAGAGCCCAATGCTGTGTTACACCCACCATTGCCTGCCGAGTGCCACACACCTCTGTATTGTATTCCACTAGCTAGTGCATATGCTATGACACTCTCTAGCCCATGTGCACTGTAACACCACCCCGTGAAAATGTCATGCCACACTTGTCTTCGCACGGGTTATATTGCCCCATCTAACGTGCCTTCCTCGATGCCTATGTTATAACGCACAGTGCTATGCCATACATATTACAATTTGGGATCCATATCTTTGTCACAGTGCATATGCAACGTTACACTCCCCAGCACATATTTTATATTACAACTTTAGAGACTAGTTAGGTTACACAACACTGCCCTGTGCATATTACACTCCAAGGCGCATATCGCATAGCACGCGCTAGTGCCTGTGCTATCTCGCGCTCTCCAATGAATCTGTCATTGCGCACAATGTATTGCATATTATATTTCACGCCTGGTTCATCTTATATCACACTTTTTGGTGCATAGTTTATACCATACACTATATCTAGTTTTCATTTTCAATCGTGCTCTCAGGACTATGTTCTATATAACACTGTGTTCACCTACCCTTTTCACGGGCATTACATTTTGCGATAGGGGGTGGAGGGTCAGGGGGTGTTTTTGCCAAGTGAGCCCGGAGTCACAGTCACTAACGTCTTCTTCTTCCTGAATAAAAGTGAGATTATGCTGCATACTTGTTCATATTTTAAGTAGTTTGCACAGACAAAATGTTTTAAAAACAATAAAGTTTCTAATACCCGCCTTCTCTGAACAGTTAGCTTGCTGCCCCATCCCCCTCCTCCCTATCCCCTGTTGTGTGAATCCATGGACTAGCCTCCTCCCTCCTGCCATGCATGGTCTGATGTGCTGCCACTGCCCTCAATTTAGTATGATGTACCAGTCCACTCCTCCTGCCCTCCATTGCCCAATTCTATGCCCCATCATTGACCTCCTGCTTAAACTCTGTGCTTAGCTTGCTGCACCTATTCTCCTTCCCCCTGCCCTCCGATGTCTTTGTGCATGCCCCTGCTCCATCCTTTTTGCCCACCATGTCCCATGGACCTGCCACTCCTATCTACTCTGAGTGTTCTGTTGAGCTGCCACTCCCCTCCCACCTGCCTAGCATTGTCAGATGACTGTAACCTGTCCCTGCCACCTCCACCCTGCCTGTCCACATGCCATGCCTCTATCCTCTTCCTCCTGTCCTACATGGTCCATTGTACTGCCACACCCTTCTGCCCTCCCTGGTCTGTTGTGCTGCAACTGCTCCTCCTGCCTGCCCCGTGTGGTCTGTTGTGAGGCCCCTTCCCCTGAACTTTCTTGTCTGTGCACAGGTCCTGACCCTCCCTTCTATCCTCCATCGTCCTTTGTGCATGCCCCTGCACCCTCCTTCTTGCCCATCATAGCCATTGTGCTGCCACTAACCCTCCCACTTGCCATGCATGGTCTTCTGTGCTGCCATGGCCCCTCCCACCTTCCCTGTGTGGTCAGTTAGCTGCCCCTGACCCCCTCCCACCTTCCCTCCATGGTCTGTGTGTATGCCATCACAGTCTCACTGTTGCTCTTCATGTTGTGTCTTGCTTCTAGTGCCCATCCTGCCTGACCTCCATGGCCATCTTGCTGCTCCTGCCCTGCCCCCTTGCCCCCAGCCCTCTGTTTACATGTGCAGACCCCTACTCCCTCCCTCCTGGCTTGTCTGTTCCATTGTAATGCCCCTGATCCGTCCCTCCTGCCCCTTATGGTCTGTTATGCTGCAGCCTTCTCTCCTGTCTGTCCATTATGGTCAGCTAGCTACCATTGCCTCTTGCCCCTCTGTTCTCTGTTGTCCATGTGCATGGTCCTGTCCCCTCCCTCTTGCTTTCTATGGATTGTTGTGCTGCACTCCCGTCCTGCATGCCCTGTGTGGTGTATTGTGCTGCTGCAAACCCTGATGCCTGCCCTGCAGGGTCAGTTTGGTGCACCTCTCCATGTCTCTCCTGTCCTCTGTTATCCAAGTCCATGTCCCTATCCCATTTCCTTCCATGATCCAATGTACCATACTTGCGAACATTTTGAACTTGGTAAGAGGGAGATTTTGAAAAAAAACTGGGGTATTGATTTTCCCCTTTGAGTTACATTGAAAAAGAGGATATTGTAGACAGGAGACAGATCAAATAAAGCCCATTTGAGCTTAAAAACATTGGACGTTTCCTGGCTGAATCGGGTCTGTTGGCATGTATGGTTGTACTACCATTGCCTCTTCCTTCTGCCCACAATGGTCTATTACATTGCCACAGCCTTGAAGGAGGGTAGATTTTGTATCACAGGGGGCCCCTGGCCCGTTCTGTCCACACCTGAAGTATGAGACCCTTGTCCTTGCCCTGCCAGCCGCATTTGTAGGCCGTATTAAATTGACCAGCGGGTCCTGTGTTGCTATATAATTATCCTGAGACATCCTTACCACTCAGCCAGCATAAAACCCCTGTGTAGGCCCTTCTGTTCAATATGTAGGCCTCTTTGTTAAATTGACCATAGCTCTGCAATTTTAGTGTATAGCAGTCTGAAGGCAGGTCTGCGAGGCCTTCTGCTCCAAACTAGTAGCCCCCACCCTACCCGAGTGCTCCGTGCTCGGTATCAAAGTTCAACATCCCCCTGAAGCTGTCGACATACAGTAGGCTGCATCCTGGACTGGTACTTGCTTCCTGGGCAGGTTTCCCGCTTTTAAGGAAGTGGCAACCGCAGAGCGTCAAGTTAGGAGAACTGAGGAGATTTTATACATGAATATATTGAATTCCTGTACAATACCCATTATTTTCTGCTTGCTCTATGGAACTTACGATAAGCGATTGGCCTGAGAGACTGACCTTTTCACCCAGTCCATTGTCAGCATTAAGTGGGTAAATGACGAAATGTCTGGTAAAATCTGCAGACGAAGCTTTTGGGTAGCATACGTAGGTAGATGTAGCGTGCAAAGGAGCCCACAAAATGATATAAAAAGGGAGCACACACAGATATCGACGGACAACCTCGCCGTCTGTATGTAGGTTAACAGGCTGTGCAGGTTTTCCCCAAGAACTGGGAGCTCTTGTCTTCCTTTGCTTAAAATGTCTTGCTCTGCTTTGCTTGAAGTATCTTATTCTATTTTACCTATATGAAATGTCATGTTATGTTTAACCATTGTTCTCTTTACTTTTGCATTTAAAAGATGTTGTATTGTAATTGCAGGAATGCTTGCTCTAAGAGTAAATGTGAGTGTCCCTAGGTAACATTTTCCTTGGTGTAACTTGTTTCTCATGATGCATTTATAGATGTGTTTTCTCTCTCTCTCTGTCAGTCCATTAATTGAGATACAGAGAATATCATGACAGCTGTATGATTATCTGGATTCTGTATTTTGTACTTTATGTCTCTATTCTGCGGTTTCTTTGAAGTTGCATCTTCTCATTAAACTGCCATTGTATTCTGCCTCCAATTCCATGTCTCATATGTCTGTTTTCTTCATTTTTGGAGCAAGCGTTCCTAGGCACCCCGGCTCAAATTAAGGTGCCCCTTTGGTCCCTGACTCACTCTCCTGCTCAGTTCTGTGGTGGCTCCCGGGGCTCTGGGGACCGCCCCTAGCTTCCTTGACCCGTAATAGATCTTCCCTCCAACAGCCTCTCTTGCAAGTCCTGTATTGTTGGTTTGTTGCCCCTGCCCCCCTTTCCACTGCCCTCCATAGTCTGTTGTGCTTCCACGGCCCTTCCTGCCTGCTCAGTGTGGTTAAATTGTTGCCTTTGCACCCTCCTACCTGCCTTCAATTTTCAGAGTCCGTGCCCCTGGCCTCTGCCTCTCAACAGTATCCTAATGAACAACTAGATTGCTAACATTCTATATTTATTACAAAAGTGTGGAACGCCTGACATCATCTTGATGTAATCAAAACTGTAATACCTAGAGCATTCCTTTAGAAATTACATATATGAGAGGGTCTTATTGGCATCAAAATTATGGTTAGTGCTCTAAAAGACTAAAATAAGGACATATTTTCTGAGTTTTCAAATAGCGACAAAGCACTTTTAAATTATTTGTTATCTTTATGTTTTTTTATCTAGTTGACAACTTGGTTAAATGTTGCACTTAGGGGAGAGGATGTGGTGTTACTTCCAGAACTGCAGACTTTGCAACTGGGGAACCAGGTTGAAGTTTCTGCTTCAGCTCGACATTCTGTGATTCTGGTCAAATCACTTAGTCTCCCCACGTCTACAACCAAAATGAATTTGTTCTTGTGTGATGTAACCAATGCTCATGTAAAGCACTCCAATACCTGACAAGTCTGCACTATATAACACTGCAAAAACACAAAATAATAAGTGTTTTGCACACTTCTGTCATTGGGCTATATTTGGGCTATATCTGGGTGATTTTGGGCTACATTTGGGCTCTTTTGTCTCCGGTGGCCATCTTGGGAGATTTATTTGTTATGAAGTTTCCTAATTTCCTCATGTACTGCAGTCTCCTCAGTCGGAAATGCTTTCAGTTTTTTACTTTGATTCCATCATGAAGGTATTCAGATATGTCACACATTTGCCATGAATTCTGAATGTTAGCACTCTAGTTGCTCATTAGATCACTGTAGTAAAACTACTGTTCACCATGGAAGTCTGCTCCTGGTATTAAAAGTGCATGTTTCAGTCTGCATGTCAGAATTTTTTAATGAAATAGAAGAGGATTTGAGAAGTCACTCAAAATGTGCCCTCATTTTCTTTCTTCAGCATTAATCATAATTTCTATGGCAAAATGAACCCCCTCATTGTGTTCCTTTTTAAATTAAATGTTTTAAGTGTTACCAGTTTATTCCAATCAAGATGGCTTCAGGTGTGCCATACTTTTGTCATAATGAAGACAGTAAGTGCTCTAGTTGTTTTTAAGAACATTCTTGGACATTCTGTCATTGGGCTATACTTGGGCTACATCTGGGTGATATTTGGGCTACATTTGGGCTCTTTTGTCTCTGGTGGCCATCTTGGGAGACTTATTTGTTATGAAGTTTCCTAATTTCCTCATTTACTGCAGTCTCCTCAGTAGGAAATACTTTCAGTTTTTTACTTTGATTCCATCAAGAAGGCATTCAAATGTGTCACACATTTGCCATAAAATCAGAATGTTAGCACTCTTTTTGCTCATTAGATCACTGTAGTAAAGCTACTGCTCACCAAGGAAAACTGCTGCTGGTATTGAAAGTGCATGTTTCAGTCTGCATGCCAGGATTTGAGAAGTCACTCAAAATGTGCCCTAATTTTTCTTTCTGCAGCACTAATCATACTTTTTATGGAAAAATGAACCACCTCATTTTGTTCCTTTTTAAATTAAATGTTTTAAGAGTTACCACTTTAATCCAAGCAAGATGGCTTCAGGTGTGCCATACATTTATCATAAGTAGGACGGTTAGCGCTCTAGTAGTTCTTTGGAACACTCTGGAAAGCTGCAGTAGAACACAAAGGAATCAACTGACAGTCTCTGCCCTTGTTGGATGTACATGTTTTACTGAGAATGTCAGACTTCATTCTCACATGACTGAGAAAGATAATGTGAATTTACAGAAAATAAGCTCTCAGTTTAGCTTATAGATCACCTTCCAAACCTCTGTGGTAAAAGCATGAGAAAATATTTTTCTCTCAATCATGATATCCCAGCAGAAGGCTTTTTCACATGGTGAAATCACCTTAGAACATACCACAATTCCTAAAATGAGTATGGTACCATCAACAAATGATTTATAATGTAACTAAAGCCTTAAAATCTTCTATTAACTGCAATGCTTTTTAATGAGGTGCTATCATGTATATTGGTCCCAAGATGGCTCCCAACACTTCTTGGATGAAGTGCTGACAGCCAATCAGATCTCAGGATGAGATGTGTGGTTAGGCTCCGCCCACATATATATATTGATTTAAATGCTATTTTCTCAGGAACTACTGAACAGATTTACACCAGACCTACAAAAGGCACTTCCTTGACCTGAGGACTACCTCTCTGCCAAATTTCAAGTAACTCTGTTCAGCCGTTCGGGCTGTAGCTGTGTCTAAAGGTCCTATGGAAAAATGCATGGGAAAAACGCGTTTTGGGACCCCCCTTTTTTCTCAGCCCCCGCTTGACGAATCCCCCCGAGACTTTCAGGGTAGGAGCGGAGCGTAGCACCCACCTATTTTGAAAATTTCGCGAGGATTCATCGACCGGCGCCAAAGTTATTCCAAATAGAATGTTGCGGATTTCCTATGGAAACAGGGTCCTAACTATAACTATCTACTGGCGACCGCCAGTAGATAATATATATATATATATATATATATATATATATATATATATATATATATATATATATATATATATATATATATATATATATAAAATAGGTTTTGTATGTATTTATTTACACTGGAGAGTGAATGTGAATCTTGTTGCTTTCAGCATTCCACAGAGTGTTTTCGTTTTCACTCCCTCTGTCACATCTTCCCCCCTCCCAATCAACCCAAGCCAGATCGCCTTCACATCCAAACATGCTTTATTTAGACTTCTCTCCCCCACCTCATGAACCTGCAAGCACTTTTCCTTTCATTCCTGTTTATTTCTTGCTTTTTTATATAATTCAAAATAAAGTATTGAAGCACTTTCTATGAGCACTAGTTCCTTTACAGACATTTGCTCAGAATAACAGGATGTAGAACCCACACCGAGACTCGAACCCGCTTCCCCAGCTTTAAATTCTGGGCACCAGGCGTTACTCCAGATCCTCTCCCCAGTTTTTTATGTTTGCCATTCTGTCAGTCACTCTATTTTGCTGGTGACTCTAAGAGACATAAACAGTGGATTCGGGGCCAATACCTTTGTTCGCACTATATAAGAATGCACAAACAAAGAAGAAATAATCTGGTGAACGTACATTGCGCTGTTTAAAGTATCTACCACCCAAAAGCTGCCATCTGGGCACGTTCTACGCCAAAGATGGCCAGAAATAGGGAAATGTTTCACAGAAGCTGCATCAGAACTCCTCCCCCTTAGCAGACATCAGTCACACATTTACATACATCCTGCAGGCTTCAGGAAGGCAACAAGTGTTGCAGGAAATACGTATTTGAGAGCATTGGGATTACATGACCAAGCACATTAATTTGAGCAAACCTTTAAACCAGCAACAGTCAAGGAACCCAAAGTGATCCCCCAACAGCTTTTTAACCACCATTAGCACATTTCTGGTAAATGATGTTTGCAGTGAGATGCAGATCAAAAAATTAAACCTGTCACCTCATTCCCCCCTTTCAACCCAGCCAGATTGCCCTCACATCCAAATGTGCTTTATTTATTTCAGCTTTATTTAATTCGCTGGTGGCTCATGTTTTTAAAGTTATGCGAGACATACAATTTGCGTACAGTTCCATCCAAACACATTACAGAGAGCACGAAAGGACAAATCATACAGTATAAGAAGGAGAGGAGGAGGAAGTTATGGTGAGGGGGGAATATCACTTCCCAGTTCCTCTGGCGGGGCACATATGTAACCACGGTATGAATTCCAGGGCGACCAGACCTTGGTCCACTTTCGGGGACATCCCCTAGCGGCATAGACCCTCTTCTCTCTGAGCATACACCAGTCAAGGTCGGCCTTCCAGTCTGCAACCCTTGGAGTTTGCATAGCTCCCCAGTGTTGAGCAATGTTCCTTTTGGCCACCATGCAGCCCAATGTGACCCATTGTATCGCATGCGAGCCCAGATCTGTGGGTTCCCAGATGTTGAGGAGGCATCTAGGCGCTTCAGGGTGTATGTTAAGTTTGAGTACCTGGCTCATGATGTTGTGGATGTCTCGCCAGTAGGTCTGTATGTGATCGCAATGCCAGACAATATGGGTGAAAGTGCCCTGTTGCATGCACCCCCTTTTACAGTAACCATCGACTGAACTACCCATATGTTGCAGTTGGGGCCCCGTGATATAAGCTCGGTGCAGAATTTTTAGCTGTACAAGTCGCAGACGCGCAGATATGGCGACAGTTTTAGGGGAGGAAACCGCAGCCTGCCAAGTCTCATCATCTAACTCTATGCCATCTTTTTCCCATTTCTCCCGCAGAAGCGTCAACGGGTCATCCATATTATTAATGAGTTTTCTATATGTTAGGGAGATGGCTCTATCAGGCAGATATCCGTCTAGCAGTCTATCCTCCAGTGGTGTGTATTCAGGTGGAGGGGTGTCGCGGGGCAGTGCCGCCAAGAGTGCGTGGCGTATTTGCAAGTATCGGAAACGCTCTGTGTCCGCCATATCATATTGATGTTGAAGAGAGGCAAAAGGTTTGCCCCCCCCTGCGTCCCACAGATCTCTGACACGCGATATGCCAATCAGGTCCCGTTTATCAAATCCACGAGTGTTGCCCAAATATCCAAGTTTCTGTGAATCCCACAGGGGTGCGAAAAGGGTCAATTTGCTAGACCAGCCCATGGAGGCGGTCGCAGTGTGCCAAATGTGCACTAAATGGCCAATAGCACTTCATAACTAATGTATTAGTTATTGGGAAAAGTCCAATCAAAAGGGCTGCAAAACTTTGTCACTACCTATGTTCCTTCAATCGAAAAAATAACTGGACAGACTTGTATGGTGTGATTCTGTAACTCGGATCACCTCAAAATAATTTTTGGCTGGTATCAATCAATCAGGATTTAGAAAGCGCGGCTAATCATCCAATAGGGTATCCAGGCGATTGAGGCTCCAGGCTGGTATGAGCTGGCATAAGAGAATTAAAAGGGTGGGTTTTAAAATTTACTCTGAGGAAGGGAATGTTGTACTTGCTTGCTGGGAGCTCATTGCCTAGCGGGTTCTTAGGCAGCAATGTGTCTTTCTCTCCTTAGCTGCAGCATGTTTGATACCATGGATGAGCCTTTCTGGGACGGGCCTGAGGGTTCTGGAGAGAGGAGGAGAATAAGAGAGAGGAAAACCGAGCGGAAAGAGAAAGTGAGAAAGTGGGAGTGAGTGTGTGGCAGTGTATCAGCGACCAGGTTTGTTGCTATCCTACAGTGGGGGTCTATGTGACCTCAAGGTAGGAGGCGTCATGTTTTGGCCAGGCCAAAGTAGAGTGACTTGAAGTAGATGATGCAGTTTTCCTTGTTATAAGTTAGTCTACT
The DNA here is from genome assembly GCF_964204655.1 of Triturus cristatus. NCBI lineage: Eukaryota > Metazoa > Chordata > Amphibia > Caudata > Salamandridae > Triturus > Triturus cristatus. The sequence goes on along the minus strand of NC_140592.1, from coordinate 802,553,026 downwards.
GCAGAGATGAGGAGGCAAACTACCCAATCTAAGTAAGTATTCACCCTGAAATAAAGGCTTTTCATACCGTTGCCTGGCACCAGATATGAAGGGTTTTATAGCAGGTGTTTGGGCATGTTCAATCAGAACACCAAATAAACAAACAGAAATGTCGGTTCAGTGGTGGTACTTCCACATTACCAACATACCAACGAATGAAATGGTCGGAGATCACTGAGGAGTGACGTAATGGAAAAAGCAGTAATAGAAAGTTGAAATTAGATCGTTTAAACCTTGTTGGTTGCTCATGAATATCTACTGAAATACAAACAGTTCACTACCTCATAGAGTAGACTTGCTAATTGACTTCACAGCTTTGGGAAAGAGCAAAGAAATGCACACCAGCTTTTTCTGATCCTTTTGCATCTCACAAATACCATGTTAACTTTGTCATACTTATCATCAATGTTTGCTTCGTAGAGAAGGATTTTTTCTTTGTAAGTAAACATATCCTTGAGCTTCAGGAAGAGCTTCACAATGGATCACTGTGTAGTCACTGAATGTCAGTCAAGGACAGCGGTGGCAGCGGTGTTCAATCTGCCCTATCATAGTTCAATAGGAATATTCGGTAAGTCCCTAGTAAAGTGTACAATGTGTACCAGGACCTGTAAATCAAATGCTATTAGTGGGCTTGCTGCTCTGATTGTGATACCCACATGACTAGCCCTGTAAACGTATCTCAGACCTGAAACTGCAGTGTCTGCGCGCAGTTTTAAACTGCCATGTCGACCTGGCAAGTGCACCCACTTGCCAGACCCAAACCTTCCCTTTTCCTCCGTGTTAGGCACCCCTCAGGTAGGCCCATGGTACCACTCTGGGCAAGGTGCAGTGTTTGTGAAAGGTAGGACATGCCCTGGTGTGTGTGACATGACCTGATAGTAAAATACTGAATATTTTGTTTTTCACTATTGCAAGGCTATCTGTCCCATAGGCTAGCAAGACAGTTGCTTTGTAACATCTTATAAATATTACTTTCCATTGGGACAAGATGGAGAAATTGAGTTTGGGTTCTCTAAACTCAGAATTTAATAACACATCTTTTAGTAAAGAGGGTTATTAAATTGTATGTTTGAAAATGACACTTTTAGAAATTGGGCATTTTCTTGCTCAGCCATCCTATGTGCCTCTGCTGGGTTGTGTATTGACTGTCTGGTTTTGGAGTGACAGGAGCTGGGGATGTGCATTCACTGCAGACAGGCACTGGAGGGGTTGAGGTGTGTCCTGTCTTTCCTGGATGACTCAGAGCTGAGTTGAATAGACCTGGGCTGCACTGGGAAATGTGTGGTTTGTGCTGCAACAGAAAAAAAAAACAATCTGACGCCACCAACGCCACCGCTGCTGGCTCCGTGTCCTGAAGGCACCGCAGAGGGCACCACCGCACTTTACACCTCTACCCTGGGCTCACCCACGGCGATGTCTGATGCCACCACTGAGCCGCTGCTTGCACCGTGACCTGTGGGCACTGCACTTCGCACCACCCCGCTTTACGCCACCGCCCTGGTATCTCCAACGACACCGCCCCACGACGACATCGATGCCGCTGCCTGCACCGTGGCTTGAGGGCCCCACTCGTAAGTTACACGACGCACTGCCCCATCCCACACTGTAGCCTTTGCCTACTGATGCCGGAGCCATCGACTCCGGTTTGTCAACCGATGACATCGCTTCAGCACCACGAGCAGTGCACCACTTCACACCGCAGCCCTGGTCTCACTGACGCCGCTGGACAACCGTCACCGAGCTGCTGCCTGCACTGCGACTTGAGGGCCATGCACGCCGTACTGCTGCACTTCTCACCACAGTCCTGACGCCCGCCGACACCGGAGCTCCCAACTTCAACCACACAGAGATCGATCTGCAACACATCTGACTTCAAGGGCCTGACGACTCCTGCATCAACCTCTGGAGCCGACGCCTGGCAACGCAGGCTCTTCACAGCTCACTGCGAGGTCCCCGACACCCTGCATTTCTAAAAGGTACAGTTTTGCAGGTCTTTCCAACACCGTAGCTGGCCTGCGACGTTGCTGTCAGCCAGAACTGTTTGGATTTGTTGTTCACAACGCCGCAATTGCCCCGGACGGAGTTATCGACTTCAAGAAACTGTATTTTAAGCCTCCTTTTGCTTATTGATATGAGTTCTTATCATTTTTAATCTTGTTTTCACAGATAGAATATTGGATATTTTTCTAAAACTGGTGTGGTGTCCTTTGTTGTGTTTTCACTGTATTACTGTATGTTATGTGCAAATGCTTTACACACTGCCTCTGGGATAATTGTGTCAAGCTACCAAGGGGTAGAGCGGGGGTTATTTTAGAAGTGTATCACCCTTATCCTGACTAGGAAGAAGGGTTCCTACTTGGACAGGTTAACAATCTGCCAACTAGAGACCCCCATTTCTAACACATATCTGCAGATTTTTTGTTTAAAGGAAAAGAATACAAAAAACAGGGCATCTTCCAACTGGCCAACCGGGGTATCAACACAATGTCTATAACTAATTAATTGAACAAATAAAAAAAGCCAAACACCGAGTTATTAGAGGCAGTCATGGGATCTGTTTATTGTTTCAAGTCTAAGACAGAAATGCTGATAAAACTAAGGTATTCATTCTTAACAACCCAGGCAAATGGTCTGGCTTTTTTGCTTCTTGTTAAAATAATGCCTTAAATAAATGGGAAGCAAATGATAGTCAAATTGCCAACGAGTAAAAAGTAGAAAAAAATCATATGGTGATCTGGCCACCTCTAACCAATAAATGTGTCTAAATTAACTTGTTGAAATGATGCTTTTGCTGATATTCTTATATTTTTTTTCTAACTCTAACAATTCCTGTATTCCAATATGACGAATGTTTGAAACACGAATTAAAAAATGACCTCATCAGACGTGCCCAGATAATTTCAGAGTATTTCTAGGACACATCCACACAATTCAACTGACTGATGGGACTCATCGTGCCTCCTTTGTTGTTTACGTTAGTGTTTGCACATAATTTTGGCCTTTTTACCTCAGACGTCTTTCACACTCCCTCACTCTAGACAACATTTCAGTAATCTTGATGGTAAACTGGGCTGCCAAACTCCTAATTCAGAATGAAATCAAAGCTCAAATCATTCCTTCGGACAAATTACAACACCCAAGAAGTTTTATGCTAATATTTTCAACATTTGGGCTGCATGTGCAGTGGCAGCTTCAAGGAAATCTTAAAGGCTGGTCTTATTGGAAGAAACTCCCAAAAACATAGTACAAATCACAAAAGAACATATGTAGATACGTTAAACAGTAATTCCAAGACAAAACAGGTTCATTTCAAAACAAAAACTATTTTGTATGTAATTAACACTTGTTCTGTAACTATGATTATGTGCATATTTTTTTTTTATGCTGTGGATTTTGAAATAAAAAAAATATATAATATTAATAGCAAACTCTTTCTCTATGCAGGGCTTGTGCCACACCAGGCGCAGGGGCTGCAGTATGAGCTGTACTGCAATGGGAATCTCAAATACACCCTTATACTTGGGTAAGTGTCGCAAATGTGCATTCTTACCTGTCGGTGGTGTTCATTCACTGTTCCTGCTCCTCAGCCCTTAATCTGTAGTCCTACTTCAAACTATTTAATTGGCGGCAATACTGAAGGGCATGGTGGCCACACAAGACGTGTTTGTTTGGTTAGAAATGTCTTCCACACTTATAGTAAAGGCAGCCCAGCTGCCCCAGCTGGGAGTCAGAGCTCCACCACAGTTCAGTTTGCCGAATGCCACCTGCAGACATTTGGGTGTATCGCCTATGTCGTGAAAAAGATCACCACCCTGTGTAATAACACTTATTATCTAAGCATCAAATAACAATTCTGTTCGTGGATTATGCCATGGCAACGTACAAATCATTATCAGAGAGTCACAGAAGACTTACAAAAAATATTTCTTAAAATTGGTTACATTTTATAAATGCTCAAGAAAGCAGATGGAATTCTGCGCCCTGGCAATCTTATAGGCCTGTTGTAGTTAAGCAAAGCAGGGAGTTTATCTCAGGACCGATGGCAACCACTCTGCTGAACCTTTGCTACGGTTGCTGTAGTAACAGCAGTAAACAAAGAAATTAATGATGAACTAGTGACGACATGACCTACCATTTCTGGTAATACGTGGTTAGAAAACCACTAAATTGAGCCGTGTTCAGTCTCAGTCCAGGACTAATCACGGGGCTTTCTGTCACTGCGCCTCCTCTTCCTATGCTGCTGACCACTCGCTATTGGCCACTTGATAATAATTTTATCTGGAACTACTTTTAGGGTGTTTACTGGTGCTAACACATATTTTTCCAGAATGTTGGTGCATGATGTGTATGCAGTTTAAGGAGAGGGGTGCATCATTTGAGGATCCTGCCTCCCAGGGACAACGTAAGGATCTTCAGAAATTTTGCAACTCAGGATGAACCACCCTTTCTTCCCAGAGGCAGAGGTGGGTGCTTCACAGTATTTAAATGTAGATTTGGAGGCAGAGCAGACTTCCACCTGTAGAAGCCTCTTTCTACCCTTTCAAGCGTGTTCTGACATTTTGCTTTGTTTGCTCGCCACAGGGAAAACTTGTATGGATTTTCTCAGCACTGCAAGGCTTACACATAGAGTTATCTGCAATACCACTGTAGGACTAACTCTGCCAGCCTGTCATCTTCTCTCAGCAGGGAAGCAGGATGTATACAGAGATGGCCAATGTCACAGATAAGTGGGCACTTTTTCAGATCTAACTGCACTCTGCAGGGTTCATCGCAACTTGTTCCTTATGGTCTATGCCCATAATAATTGTAAGAAAGAGAGGCTGGATGCTCTGGACCAAGACCCCCATGATTTCTTGGAATTGCCCACAGTCCATTACCCAGATGAACATCCACAGTGCATTGTGGAGGCTGAAAGCCTGAGACCATTCTACAAATTAGTGTGGGTAGCTGCGTAGCTGACCATGTTTAGAGATCAAGCTTCATGGCAGAGTTGAACGAAGGTCTTTGCTCTACTTCAGGCGCTCTTGTTGTTCACACGATGTGCAAGCGCTCAGTTACTGATGGCAGTCGGCTGCTGACTAGTGACTACATGCTTCCCTTTTTGCTTTGGAGAAGCAGGTGGGTAGCACTCAGGAGTCCCCGATGTCCGAAAAGGGACACTTTCTAGATGTGGCACACAAGCTGAACCTGGAAGGCAGCTTGCGAGGCACTGCAGAGGAGCAGTTGAGGGGGTGAGCTGAAGAGATGGTGATCTATAATCATGAGTGGGATCCCGCCATAGACAATCGAAACCAACACCTGCCCTGAAGAGGTGTGGACCCCACTCTCATTGTGGATGCCTGCAAACATGCGGGAGAGCTTCTGAGGGAAGCAAAATAATATAGCACATTCAAGTGCTCTTTCCTTGATCCAAAATCCACCGTCATTTTTACGGTAAGTCAATTCTTCACAACATGACAGGGCAGATTAAAGAAAGAAGTATGACTTTGCAACGTGGCTACCCTTTAACAGAAGGGCCCGACGGAGTGGGGAAGACGAGCCCCTAGATGATAATGACTTACACAAAGGGCACATGGCAGCCCTCCTACAATCTATAAATTCTCTCTACTCAGACTTTGAACAAAATCGATTCATATAAGGAACTGCAGTACTTTTGGTGGATGAGGAAATGGTGGTTCTGACAAATTATGTTCTTCTGATTTACAACTGTTGCTGGCTCCAGTACAGCAATTTGACAGTTGGTTGCTTAGGGCCACATCGTCGAAAAGGCCTGGGGAAAAAGGAACTGAGCAATTAACAATATTGTACAGCCAGAACAAAAGTGTGAGTTTCTGAACAATCAGAGAAGGCAGTGTAAAAGCTGTCAGGTTAAATGTTGTGCCTGGTATGGTATTTTCTTCTGTTCTGTGTCTCTCTTTTGCATTCTCCCCAGCTGCTCTATGCTCCTTGCTACCAACTATCTTCATGAATAAAGCCTGTGCCATGTTATAGATAAATTGGAAATTTGTTGGGAACGTATTTGGAGTCACACGAGGATGTACTTCTGCATTTCAAATGAAAGTTTATCATTGTTGCTAGATATTTCACCAAGCTGCTAAAGCCAGTAGTGGCCAACCTGCACATGAGTAGTATCCAGATGATGATCATTTTATTTAATCTTAGAGGACAGGCACCCACTGCCAGTGCAGATCATGGGCGTGTATCACTTGCATAAACTGGACACTGTGACCAATAAGACGAAATCAGACATGACCACAAATATGAGTGGAATTCCTGAGTTCACCATAAATACAAAGAAGGGTAGTTCCAGTATTCTGCATCACAAGACTCGCAAGATTAGGATAAAAATCTGGAGAGCGCTCCAAAGACTCTGAATGAACTAGCTAGGTTGGTTGGGCTCAAGGAGTAACAATTTAGGTAATATCCGCCATGCACTAAATGGTTCTCCAGTGCTAGAAGATGGTTCACCTCAGGAACAACATTCTTACACAGAACATGGATACTCCTTGATTAGCAGTGGCATGCATGAAAGACTCTGGTCATAGTTACTGAGATGCCGGGACAATCCAGATGTGGGGTGAGATATAGAAAGGCCAGAACTGAAGGGAAGTGAGCACCAAGGGAGTTTATCACATGAATCAACTGCCTGTGACTGTTGTTAAGATTATTTCTGATCTGGAGTCTAACTAGGAGCTGGTTAAATGATTCTTCCTGCTTCAGATTGTCAGCATATCGGCCGTGGAATACACAACTTGGGAAAAACATATTATCTAACCGGCCTGGGTAGTGAAGTGGTGAACCATAATTTCTGGCACCCGTGGAATGGGTGCCATTTGATGCTGGATCAGGCTTCGAGCCCTTTTTATTTCTTTGAGATGACGAGACAGAAGGTTTCAGTGACACTATTTACACTACTTAGGGCAGCACAAGAGTTGTGCGAGATTCATTTAGTCAAGTCAAGTCAAGTCAGAGAATTTATATAGCGCACTACCTACCCAGAGGGTCTCAAGGCGCTTAGAAAGGGGAGGAGGATTACTTGTCAAATATCCACGTTTTAAGTTGCTTTCTGAATGCTAGGTGGTTCTGGGTGAGGCGAAGGTAAGCGGGGAGTGAGTTCCATGTTTTAGCAGCCAGGTATGAGAAGGATCTGCCTCCCATGGTGGTCTTGTTGATGCGAGGTACGGTGGCGAGGGCTTGGCTGGAAGAACGTAGTTGGCGGGAGGGGGTGTAGAAGGACAGTCGTGAGTTGAGGCATTCTGGTCCGATGTCGTAGAGTGATTTGTGTGCGTGGGTTAGTAGTCGAAAAGTGATTCTCTTATTGACGGGTAGCCAGTGGAGGTCTTTCAGGTGACCAGAGATGTGTTCGTTGCGCGGGATGTCTAATATGATCCTGGCTGAGGCGTTTTGGATTCGTTGGAGTCTCTTCTGGAGTTTAGCGGTAGTACCTGCGTAGAGGGTGTTTCCGTAGTCCAGTCGGCTCGTGACTAGAGCATGGGTGACTGTTTTCCTTGTTTCGGTGGGGATCCAGCGAAATGTTTTCCTGAGCATGCGGAGAATGTTGAAGCAGGATGAGGATACGGCGCTGACTTGTCTGTTCATTGAAAGTGAAGAATCCAGGATCACGCCTAGGTTCCGTGCGTGGTCTGTCGGGATGGGTGCTTTTCCAAGGGCTTCCGGCCACCAAGAGTCGTCCCATGCAGAGGGGGATGTGCCTAAGATGAGGACTTCTGTTTTGTCTGAGTTCAGTTTCAGACGGCTTTGTTTCATCCATTCGGCAACCTCTTTCATTCCTTCGTGTAGGTTAGTTTTGGCGGTGCTGGGGTCATTGGTGAGAGAAAGGATTAGTTGAGTGTCATCCGCGTAAGAGATGATGTTGAGGTTGTGTTGGCGGGCGATGGCCGCGAGGGGGCTTATGTATACGTTGAAGAGGGTGGGGCTGAGTGATGATCCTTGTGGTACGCCACAGATGACTTCAGTGGCCTCGGACTTGAATGGTGGGAGGCGGACTCTCTGGGTTCTTCCAGTGAGGAACGAGGTGATCCATTCAAGTGCTTTTCCTTGTATTCCGATGTTATTGAGGCGTTGTAACAGGGTGCTGTGGCAGACTGTGTCGAAGGCTGCAGAAAGGTCGAGGAGGATGAGGGCGACTGTGTCTCCATTGTCCAGTAGAGTTCGAATGTCGTCTGTTGCTGCGATGAGGGCGGTCTCAGTGCTGTGTTTTGCTCGGAAGCCAGATTGTGAGGAGTCGAGGGATTTGTTGGCTTCGAGGAAAGCGGCGAGCTGGTTGTTGACGGCTTTCTCGATGACTTTGGCCGGGAATGGAAGGAGCGAAATGGGGCGGTAATTTTTGAGTTCGGTGGGGTCCGCTGTGGGTTTTTTCAGAAGGGCGGTGAGTTCAGCGTGTTTCCAGTCTTCCGGGAAGGTGGCGGAGTTGAAGGAGCAGTTGATGACGTCTCGGAGGTGCGGTGCTATGATGGAGTCTGCTTTGTTGAAGATGTGATGAGGACATGGGTCTGTGGGGGATCCTGAGTGGATGGAGTTCATCAGGCGGATTGTGTCCTCAGTGGAGATTGGGTTCCAGTCGTTAAGGGTGTTCACGGGGGGAGAATGTTCAGCAAATGGTTGGGTGGGTTGGTCTCTGGGTTGGTTGTCGAAGCTGTTGTGGATGTCTGCAATCTTGTTGTGGAAGAATGAGGCTAGGGAGTCGCAGAGGGCTTGAGAGGGGGTGATGTCGTTGGAGTTGGCCGAGGGGTTGGAGAATTCCTTGACGATGTTGAAAAGTTCCTTGCTGTTGTGGGCGTTGTTGTCGAGTCGATCCTTGAATGCTGTTTTCTTGGCCTTTCGGATTAGTTGGTGGTGAGTGCGGGTGGCGTTTTTGAAGGCGTCCTTGGTGCTAGTGGATGGGTCTTTTTTCCAGGCCTTTTCAAGGGAGCGGCAGAGTTTCTTGGACTTCTTAAGATCATCGTTGAACCATGAGGCCTTCTTGCTGCCAGGTTTGCTTTGACGTTTTTTCAGTGGTGCTAAGGTGTCGGCGGTGTTGGATAACCATAGGGTGAGGTTAGCGGCGGCTTGGTTTGGGTTAGAGGAGTGGGCAGGGGTGTTTAGAAGGAGCGATGCGGAGATCTGGTCGGTGGTGATTTTGTTCCAGTTTCTTTGCAGAGTTGGTTGGGGGTGGTTGCTGGGTTTTGGATTGTTGTAGGTAAAGTGAACGCAACTGTGGTCAGTCCAGAGGAGATCCGTAGTGTGGCTGAAGGAGACGTGATTGCTGGAGGTGAAGATGGGGTCGAGTGTGTGACCTGCGATGTGGGTGGGGAAAGTGACTAGTTGTTTAAGTCCGAGGTTGGTGAGGTTGTCCAAGAGGGTGGTGGTGTTGCGGTCGTTGATCTTTTCAAGGTGAAAGTTGAGGTCTCCCAGAAGGATGTAGTCTTTGGAGGGGAGCGCGTGTGGAGTGACGAAGTCCGTGATGTCTTCACTGAATTTTGCGCGGGGTCCTGGTGGTCTGTAGAGGAGGGTGCCTCTGAGTGTGGTCTTGGGGTCGATGTGTATTTGGAAGTGAAGGTGTTCGGAGTTGGCGAGGTTGGCGTCAGAGCTGGTTGAGATGCGGATAGATTTCTTATGGACGATAGCGATTCCTCCTCCTGTGTGGCCGATGCGGTCCTTGCGTGTGATCTTATAGTCTTCAGGGATGGCAATGGTGATGTCTGGGGCGGAGGAAGCGTTCATCCATGTTTCCGTTAGGAAGGCGACGTCTGGAGAGATGGTGTCTAGTAGATTCCATAGGTCAATGGCGTGTCTGTGGACCGAGCGGGTGTTGAGAAGGATGCATTGTAGGTGGGTGGGGTCGGGAATCTGTGGTGTGATCGTAGCGGAGATGCAGTTGGTGCCGCTAAATTTGCAGGAGTAGCAAGAGAAAGGTCCATGGGTGTGTCCAGGAGCGGCTTGGACGCAGTTGGGGGCGCGACCGGGGTTAAGGGCTAGGAGGGTGGCGGCATCGTAGGTGATGCGGGAGGGCAAAGCAGCGCGAGGGGCAGGGGGTCTGGCGCTGGGCGCGGTCCAGGCGCGGACGGGCGTAGACGGGCTTACCTTTGGCGCACCTTCGGCGCGCATGGGGCGCGATCGCTGCGCGTGAACGCTGCGCGCAAACGCATCTGTCATAAGTGGATGGTGGAGGGGGGTGGGGCGTGGGAGGAGCAGCTGGGAGGCGGTAGCGGGGTGGAGAGACGGGCTGTGAGGCAACAACAACAACAAAATGGCAGAACCAAAAAGAAAGCGAAACAGGGCGAGACTGGGGCACCAACTAGGCGGACTGTATGGGCAGATGCACAATCGGGTAAGGATCACTTCAGCAATACAATTAATGCGAGCAGAGCAATGCGAGCGCTACAGTTACAGAGCAGGCAATGGCGCACAATCACAACTGAGATAACGCTGCAGGTACAGATAATGGCAGCAGAGCGAGCGGTGCTTAAAATTGTCACAGCTGAGACAGCGCTACAGGTACAGAAAGCGCTACGATACCACGGAGCCTTGGGAGCGTAGGGAGCGACCTCTTCTGAGCGGGTCAGCCTGATCATTCTTCTCCAGAGTCAGGATCTTCTCGGAGGTCCCCACGCTCTGATAATCTAAAGGTCACTACAGTTAGTGTCTTGGAGAATTGAAGAGCTTCGTGGGACTATTGGCAGAGACTGCACTGATCCTTAGGGATTGAGGGATATATGCATGCGTGTGTGCATGTGCGTGTGTGTGTGTGTGTGTGTATATATATATATATACGCACACACATATATATATATAGACCAAAATACTGTTACAAAAATATTGTTATCCTGGGTCAGACGTTTGTAAAAAAATGTTTAGGAAACAATTTTTCTGCTGAGCAATATTTTATTTACTTTATTCCGGTACCAGAGCCTTAGGGAACCCTGGCCCTAGATACTCGAAAGCATTACGAGTTAGCCTGACTGGTTTGGTCCTACTGCTATATGGAGAAGGATCTGGACTCCAAATCAGCACATGTAATCCATATTCTGAATGTTCTGCTTCAAGCACCTGATGTGTCAAGGGACGGGTGATTTAGGAGGTAATACTTATCAAGGTAGTAACAAGAAAGTATGGTCACAGGATTGCAGAGGAAATGAGATGGCTGTAAGGAGAGACAAGGAGGCAGGAAACAAGTAGGGGCACTGGGTAACAACGTGTGATCAAAGTAAGGGATAATTTGATATAGGACAATGGGTCTCCTGTTAGAAAGTCTTTGCGATTGAAGAAAGCGGATTGCTCTTAACAGCCCAGGAGCAAAATCATAGTTTGGTTCTGCTGTAAAAGTGGCTGTTTTACAAAGTGTACAGAGCAGTGCTTAATTTGTAAAACAAAATAAGTGCCAGGGCCCTTAGTTGCCACCGCAACTTCTACCACCCATTGCCACTGAGAGCACTGCCAATGACAGTTCCTACACAATTACAAACTAGCACACTTCCACAGTGTGACAAGTCAGACTGTTCGATGTCCGCAAAGATACAAGAATGGCTTGGGCAGAAGCTATTAGTTGTTTTTAATGTATATTGAATTTATAAACAGCTGTGAGTTTACCAAAAACAATTGTGCTGCACCAAGTGGTGTAAATGTTATCACTGAGACCTTATAACTCTAAATTACACAAACAGTGCTACCATGTGGCAGCTGTCATAAGTGCCAGTGTTGACAATAAAGTGCTGGTGGCGAGCACCGGAAACCACCAGCTCAAATTAAGCTCTGCACATTAGACTCCAAAGACCTGAGCACAACGGCTGAAGTCTTTCCTTTACCTGATCAGAACAGAGAATAGCCCAGATATCACACTCTAAAGGAATACTGAGCTTCATGAGACAGTGACCCAATTATGGAATAGAAAGGAAAATCTAAGTAAAAATATTAATCATAATATAGGATAGAAAAACACCAAGAACAGAAATCAGACACTAGGAAAGAATAGAAGACATAGACAAAGGGCAGGAACTATGCTAGCACTACCTCACAGAGCATTAGAGATGACAAGGAGTCTGAGAAACAAATCAAGTCATGAAATCTAGAGCTGGACCACAGAAATACCATAAAGATATTCAGAGGTCAAGAGTAGGCTGTTCTCGTCGAATACTGGAACACTGAATGTCCTGTTGGCACAGGGAAACATGAGCAGTGATTCAGAACAAGGAATGCATGGACATAATCAACAGGCACAGGGATGACTAATGTCATGCTGGCACATGGAGGGTATAACAAGGAAGGAGAACAAGGGACTCCAGGGTGTACCCAAGAGCAACAAACAACTAATGCCCTCATGGTACATTGAAACAAGCACATAACTAAAAAGCATAAGCATTTTCATACATCAAAAACTCATATATGACAGTCCAAGATCCAACAAAATGTGATGAAAAGTCCACGTGATGTGAGTAGAAGATGTTCTTTTTATTTCTTAGAGAAATCAATATCCAAGATAGAGCACAGCCAACACGTGTTTCGTCAGTACTTGTAAATACTACAAACTTTCTCAAGGCTGTAAACATAAACATATTTATCATCAATAAAATCCATAGACAGACTCCTTCAGCAGGGGCATCTAGGGGCAAGATGGCGGCCCTCCCTTTCGGCTGAGCGAGATCACAGCTCCTCCGGCTCCTGGCTGCATAGCGGCGTTTGCGAGATACTACCTTAGTCCTGCTGCAGTAACACCACACGGAATGCTTCGGTTTTTCCGGCTGTATGCTACCCCCCCGGCGATCTTTCGGCGATTCTACACATTTGCTTGGCGTCCCGCGAGGCTGCTCTATTTTGGAGGCGGAGCTGACTGGATTACCGGCAGGATGCCGCTGCGGGCTGTGCGCGGTAGAACCCGAGGTCCCGCAGACACAGGAGACGGCGGGGCCGGTTTTGGTGAGAGTACACCTGGAACAGTGGGCCGCGGACAGGTAAAGATAAAAGAATTGCCTGTAGTTGATAAAAGAAACCCGGTAGGGGGAAAAAGAACGGTACCTACTATATTCTCGGCCAGCAAATCTAAACCCAGAAAAAACATTGACTCTAAACAACCTAGCCTTGATAACTTACAAAAGGGCGTCTTGCAGTTGGAAACAACGGCGGGGGGTAGCAATGTATCTTTGCGACAAGGCTCAACAGAGGTTATAATTGGCAATACTCTGAACCCAGAGATGTTATCTACTTCACCAGTGATCATTCCGACTTTAACAGCAATCCCAGCAGATCCTCTAGCTGATCCCTTCAGTGGTTTGAATATTGAAGAAAGTCAGTAATTGGTGCAGGAAAATACCACTGCACAGATGAGCATAACTGATCACCGTCGAGAGTCTGTATCTAATCTACCAGAAACTGCCAGCTTCAATACCTGGGATGTAGTTAAAGATGTTGATTCTGGGGACTTTTTTTCACTTTCTGATACCTCTGACGCATCGGAGGGAGAGCCTGAGCTTTCAGACAATGCGAGCACACAGGGGAGACGTGGCCAAGCATTGGAGAAATCAGGGGAAAGTCAGTCAAATAAAAGGAGCCCGCAAACGGTACGGAAGAAAGATGGGAGAGAGAAGGGGTCTAGTCCTCACTCTCCAAGGAGCGGTGTAACTAAAGGCTTACATTGGGATTATTCTTTCACTACACAACTTGGAGTAAGTGGCGCTGTGGCTGAAGACTGTCTCTCTACATATGTCCCTGGGAACAGTACGGGCAATCTTGAAAATATATCATCAGCGGATATATATCAGAGTATCCACGCCCATAGGGAAGAAACTAGAACCGAGGGTCAGCGTATGCAAGGTGCCTATGGTAAATTGCAAAACTCTGTTAGAAGAATTGAAAAGTCTTGTACTGAATTTACCACTCGCTTTTCAGAAGCTGAAGCTCGCATTTCATTTTTAGAGGATGTACTGGTCGCCCAAAAAGCCACTACTGAGTCCCTACAAGCCACAAAAGACGACACGCTCTGGAAATTAACGGATTTGGAAAATCGACTACGCCGGAACAACCTACGCGTTATTGACATTCCTGAGGGGGCTGAAGGGACAGATGTGCGGCAATTTATTATTGAATTATTCACAGAAGCTTTTCCAATGCTAAGACACTGGAATTGGAAGTCAGAAATACAGAGGGCCCACAGGTTTCCTTTTACCCCCCGATCTAGACCAGGGTCTAGCAATACAGGTCCTAGAGCAATTTTAATCTTTGTCAGCAACTTTGTGACGAGGGAGGCTCTTTACGATCTGGCTCGCCCTGATCGTAAAAAGATAGGCAAAGGTATTGAATTTTTTGTCCGACTAGATTATTGTCCACTCACAGTTGAGGCTAGATGGCAGCTACGGCAACTTATCACTCCATTTAGGAACAAAGGTGCACAGGCATTTTTATTAAACCCAGCAAAATTGAAAGTGGTTAATAAAGATCAGGTTCGATATTTCACTTCAGAAGTGGCAGCAAAAGCGCACCTACACTCACTTTAAGTGATCGCTGTTTTACTTTATTATAGTTTTTTTTTTTAACTTTATCAAAGAAAAAGTTACAAGCAGCATGGCTTTTTGTGTATCTGCGTATGTGAGAAGTTAATGGTATCTACTATGATTGCTGCTTTTCAGCCGGGAGTTGGGTGAGGAAGCCGGATCTCAATCCATCGCCGGGACCTTGTGTCCCAAAGCCTTGTTTTGGGGGGAGGAGGGAGGGAGTGGGGGGGGAGGGTCAGGGCTTCGATTGAAGCCTTGTGGTGGAGGGGTGGCACTTTGGGTGGGTTCAAGGGCGGGGTGTGGGGGGGGCAGAAAATGTATAAAAAAGTTCATGGTAGGAATAGAGTGAAGCAAATAGTATACAATTTAAAGGTGTATAAATGTTTGCTGACAAGTACGAGATATGAGATAAACCAAAATGATTTATGGAGATTAAAGTATTTGAGGTTTTGGAACAATTATGGCAGCAACAGAAACTAGGTGTGGAATGACTGGCTTACGCATATGCTCGTTTAATGTGTGTGGTCTCAATAATCGTGATAAACGTCAGCGAGTCGCTGCTGAAATACGAATGTTACATCCCGATCTGCTATGTATCCAGGAAACACATATTCCCTGGGGGAAGAAGCATTTGATAACTGAGATTGGGCTCTCCGTTTTAGTATGCACACAGCAATCTACGACAAATAGGGGGGTGGCAATTTTGGCTAATTCCACAGTACAGGGAACAGGCAGAACGATGGCAGATAAACATGGCAGATGGGCTATCACAACAGTAATAATTTGTGCCCAGATATATACTGTGTGTTCAATCTATGGGTCGAATTTTGATGACGCAGAAGTATTTGATACACTAAATGTGGAATTGGCCTTATGGCCCACCCCTTTGATTATATGCGGAGACCTCAACATACATATAGAGTCACAAGGCCTACGGGCTGATGGAACGCAATATGGGGGAAGGAAACCCAGAGTATTTAAGGCTCTGTCTAATCTGATGTTGGATCACGGTCTGGTTGATGCCTGGGGGACACTCCGTGGATCAGAGCCTGGGTACACATTTTATTCTTACCCGCATCGTAAGCTGGTTAGATTAGATTACTTTATTCTTTCCCCAGAATTGCTAAGCCGGGCATCAATTTCGATAGCACCAAGAATTACCTCGGATCACGGACCTCTAATACTGAATACACCTGCAGCCAAAATTGATGTTAAACCCAAGACCTTTACTTTTGATCGGAAAATGCTGATAGAAGAGCTATTTGTAAACCACATGAGGGAATGGATAAAGCAATTCCTGATTATTAATCGCACCTCTGCCCCCTGTGGGATGGTCTGGGACTCGTTTAAAGCGGGAATACGGGGTGAGACCCTCAGCTTTGGGCTATATAGACAAAAAGGGATAAAGCAGGCTATGCAGGTACTGTATTCAAATCTGGTTAATGCGGAGGTAAATTTAGTACATGGGATAAGCTTGAAAACAATGATAGATCCATTGCAGATGGAGGTGGCTAGGTGTAAGGCCAAAATCCAATGGAGTAAGGATATAGCAGCCAAATATAAACTTAAGCGTGAAATTAGCAATGAGTATGGTGAAAAGGTGGGGCATTGTCTTGCACAGAGACTACGAACTAAGGAGAGAGCGCAGCGTATTGACACAATAATAGATGCACAGGGTATAGCTAGGGAAACACCTAAAGAGACCCTTGAAGTTTTCCATGACTACTACAGTAAACTTTACACAGGGGAGGCCCCTGATATGATTAATGGGGAGATGCTTTTACGGGATAACATCGTAGCAAAGCTAGACCCCACTACTGCAGCCACTTTGGATATGCCCATTACTATCGATGAATTAGAAGGGGCAATTAACAATTTAGCCTCTGGTAAAGCCGCAGGGCCAGACAAAATACCTTTAGAATTTTACAAGACATTTTTCAGGGAAATTAAAGCTGATTTACTTGTTACCATACTTCAGGCACAGAAGGGTGTTCCTCCGCCTTCCTGGAAGGAAGCAAATATAATCATCTTTAGGAAAAAGGATAAACCTCCAACTCTTCCAGGTTCCTACCGGCCTATATCGTTGGTTAATGTTGATGGCAAAATATATGCCAAAATGTTGGCCGATAGACTCGCGAAAGTTATTATATCCTTGGTATCTGTCAGACAACACGGATTTATACCAGGTCGGGGGACCACTAATCACATCAATCGTGTACTTACAATGATTGACTGGGCTAATGTTAAACATGCTGAATTCGGCCTCATCCTTCTCGATGCAGAGAAGGCATTTGACCGGGTGGCATGGGATTTTCTTTGGGCAGCCCTTCTGCATGTGGGCCTGAACCCAGACTTTATTAATGCCATCTGTGTGCTGTATCAAGACCCAACGGCAAAGATCTGTATTGCGGGAAACGAGTCAGACGCGATCTCGATTTCCAGAGGCACGCGTCAGGGCTGTCCTTGTTCACCCCTGCTATTTTCTTTATATATAGACACTTTTTTAAATATGCTTGAACGTACTCCGAGAATTGACTCCATGGTTTGTGGGCTCGAATCCTGCCGAGTGCTTGCCTATGCCAGCGATATAGCGGTTGTTACATCGAACCCTATGGCAGCAATACAGGTAATCGAAAATCTTGCCCTAAATTACGGTACTGCTTCTGGATATAAATTAAATATATCCAAAACACAAATTTTGAGTTTAAATCAACCAAATTGTAACGACCCAAGAAATATGACAGAAGTAACTTATTTGGGGATTAAGCTACAGACCTGTCTAAGATCAATGGTTGATGTTAACTGGGCTGGCATCGAGAGGGCGACTAAAGAACAATTAGATCGCTGTGAGTGAATAAGTATAAAGTGATGCACGTGATGTGGACTTACTTATGCATAGCACTATGTGTTGAGGATACTCTGAAGCTTTGTTTATATGTTATAGTTTCTTCATTTGTGGGCAACGACTTGATTATTAAATTTGGTCTTTTACACTTATCCTCATTATGTTGATAGGGTTTGGGGCATTGTATGGGGGTGACACCTGCTCTCTACAATTCCTTGAACAGTATACAGTCCAACACTATTTAGTGGTTTGCTGCTTTACCAGTTTTTGGTTATTAGTGGGACTAGATAAAAGTCTTTTGAGAGGTCCTTGTGCTTTCTAATATGAGCATGGGGGACGTTGTTGACTGTTGACAATATTGATCTACATCGTCTTGTCTATATTTTTTCTCCCCACTGGATTACCCTGACTTTAGCCATTTACATGGTGTGGACTTTCAACTTTATTTGTACTTATTTTTCTAAACTTGTCATCGGACTCCATCATTTATACTTTCAATCGATAGGTACGTTACCTTGTGTCATCCGCAGCTATGGTGTTGCTCTGTTTCCTTTGTTCAATATTCACTTGTTACTAGATGTATAGGGCCTACAGCTCTGACATAGGTGATCTTCACCTTTTACATATGGAGTTTTGCATTCGCACAATAGGGATTATTTCATTGGTGTGTTCACCTACCTTGTGTTTTCACACTTCCTTTTTTTAATAATATTTGATGTGTTATTTGGGTTTTGGGGTATGTGGCTTTCCCTGAATGTGTTTGGTGCTTCACTAATTTTCTTCGGGTCTCTTGATATTAGTGGGACTATATTAGTCTGTTGTTTCACAACACGTGCCTTCTTGGCTGGATGTAATAAGAATAACTTTATTTGTCTATGGATTTTATTGATGATAAATATGTTTATGTTTACAGCCTTGAGAAAGTCTGTAGTACTGACAAGTACTGACGAAACACGTGTTGGCTGTGCTCTATCTTGAATATTGATATCTCTAGGAAATAAAAAGAACATCTTCTACTGACATCACGTGGACTTTTCATCACATTTTGTTTGATCTTGGACTGTCATATATGACTTTTTGATGTATGAGAATGCTTATTTGACTTTGAATGATGAAAGGTCCCCATTACTGGTCATTCAGCTGGCCCTTCTGACATGATTTGTGGATGTGCAGTATTAGCTTGTGTTTTGTATTTCTAATTGGCAGGTTGTTTTCTATATCTGCCTAATAAGCACTCTTGGGTGGTGGGTGCTTTCAGCTAGCCAAGCACCCCGCTAAATATATAACAATTTTCTACTTTATTGTTTCACGCCGTTGACTTTTCCCTGTGCACTTACCAATATATTGATGTGCAGGTTCTTTCCCATTTGGGAACACTACTACCCTCTCTTATAATTTCTTTAACTAAAAAGCTTGTTTACAGAAATAAATTAAAGATTCAAAAAAGAATAGGAACATTTTCAATTCAGGAAATAGGTTGTATGAAGCCCTTCAGAGAAAAGACAGAAATTCAGGATATTCAGAAACGGAAAGGCAGAAACAAGGTGACATTTTTGAAGCAAGGAAGAAATAGATAAAACACAATACTGCACAAGACAGCCACAGGAAAAAGGGAAGGGCACTGCAAAAGAAACAACAGGATTCAGGATTCTTCTCATGTTCTCGAAAGCAGCATAACCAATGCAGGCAACTGGAGGAGAAAGCAGCAGGACCTCCCAGTAACAGTAGTTGTTAGCACAAATTCTGAAGAATAACTCAATTTTTAATACCTACTTCCAGCTCAAACCCACACAATGGGAGAAAGATGGAATTAAGGAATAAGTGTGAGCTTGCTCTAACACAGTGCAGACGATTAAAGTCCTAGTTCCAGATCTCTGCTTGAAAAAGTGCACAGAGATTCAAGAAGCAAAATGTGGACAGAACTAAACTCCGGAATGGTATATGGAATTGATCCTGTTTTGGAACAGGGGAGAAAAGATTGAAAAGGAGCACAGGGGCATTTGATTTCATGGTTTGATGCTGTAGGAATAGCAATAGAATTAAGCATAAAGCACACTTCTCTGTTCTTAGTAGAATTAAGCATTACAGTTAAGATGGGTAGGAAAATAGAAATACGATTTCATAAACTCTTTTCTTAGCAAATAAATTTTCTGCACAGATTCATTTGAGCAATTCTCCATGCAAAATTGGCCTATATCAATGAAAAATGTTATGACCTGACTCTCATTACTGAAAATATGTGGAAAGTAATTTGGACTCAGGAATGTGCTAAACACTCCAGTAACGAATGACAACTTAGTGCAACCCCAAATACAAATCAGAAAATGTGGGTGGGCAAACACAAGAATCACCAGCACCCTTCCTCGCTCTTACCTGCAGCCGTCACGGGGTGGCAAATGCAGGTACCGCCACGGGCTGCAAAAGGTGCAGCTACGCCACTGCGCCACTGGTCAAATGAAAGCATATGTGATAACAGGCAACACCTTTTTCCCACCTCAAATTATGTTTTAGAAACTGGAGTGGTTTCAATTTCCGGTACAAAAAGAGGCCTCTGTGAAGGTATTACAACAGACTAAAGGTCCACATCTCAAAGCAACGTGTGCAGTAAATTCAATGTAGATGCACAAAAAATATTTGGGAGGATCAATTCACAACCCTGAACCACTGAACCAGGAATAGTGAAAATGTATCCTGAAAAAGTAGTATCTACAAATGTACAAACTCTTCCAGTGTTGTGAAATTTTCACACTAACTTAGGGCCTGAATATGACTCCAGGGGTCTAGGAACCACTGTCGCTTTTTGGCGGTCTAACCGCCCACATACCTGGTGGTCTGACCACCTGATTACAGTGTGGGCAGGGAGACCGCCTCCGGACCGCCTCCAGACCGCCACCAACTCCAAGATCTGAGTTCTCGCAGTGGTAGGGACAGCGGCGGTCAATGCTGCTGGTGCCGGCATGGGTACCATCGTGTGAAATGTGACCTGCCTTTCAGCCGACATTTTAATGGTAGGAACACCGCCATGAAAAGGTCGGCAGAAAGGCAGGTAAAGCACAAAAAATTTGCAGGGACACCACCACGAAAAGGTTGGCGGAAAAGGGCCCAAGGACGAATAAGCCCATGTGGATTGTGGCCGGGCCCATGTTGTGCCCCCCTATGGGTGCGCTGTCGGTGCGTGCACTGTTTGCCATGTACGACATGGTGCATGGAAACAAATGCCCGACTTGCTGGAGGAGCAGCAGTGCAGCCGGTACTAGTACTCACAAAAATTACTCCTGTCACACACAGGTATGAGCATTTACAGGGTAGCGAACCAACTTCATTATTTATGGAGAGAAAAAGGTTACTGTAGCAAATGCATGTTTGCGCTACATTTTATCATACAGAAATTGTCACATGGGTGAAATTGTGTATGTGTATGTTTCACATCTGAGCACACAGGGACCTGTGTGAGTGACTTAAATTGTTTGGAGTACTTCTGAGATCCTTTGTGAATAGAATAAAAAATAGGAGTGTTCTTCTGGGAGCTAATTTCCAACTTTCATTGTACCCTTTGTCAATGGGTACAAGGGAGGAATGTAAAGGCAAGGGAAATAGAGAAATGAGGCATAACCTCTTACCATTACATAGCACACGCATGCTTAATAAGTAAAGTATTACCTTGGCCAGTTGTGAATTAACCCAGTTAGTGAAGGTTTTCTTCTGAGTCATTTCTTGCTCCGCTGCAAAAAAAAAAGAATAATAATGAATCAGGTAAAGCAAACTGTATCTTTAAAGTAACGCTGAATAACTCTATGAATTCACTTATTCATTTATTTGTGGTTCTTGTTGAACATGAACCTAATTCTATGTATTTACTTATTCATTTATTTGTGCTTTTTGTTGAACATGAAACATTTTTTGGAGACCGATGCAGCTTGAACGTATGATGAAGTAATTGATGTCAACACTGTTCCAGTTCTATTTTTAATAAATAGATTTAAAATCAAAACTGATAATTTTGACAATTTCTTCCTCACCAGTGTAAAGAGCATATATTGAAATGTTGCAGTTATGTGTTGGTTTGTAAACAACACTTAATACCAGTTGCAGCCCTTGGAGGGAGTGCTGCGGGGCGGTGGGGCGGTTGAGGGGCAGGGTGGGGGGTAGCAAACTACGTCATACGGCCGAACCGAGGTAAGTACATAAATATATAAAACGAATTCCATTGCACACACTACAACGCCAAATGGCGATGCAGCGTGCGCAATGTAATTCATTTTATTTATTTATTTATGTACTTACCTCGGTTCGGCCGTATTCCTTAGTTTACTATCCCCCACCCTGCCCCTCCCCCGCCCCACCACCCCGCAGCACTCCCTCCAGGAGCCGCTACTGCTTAATACATATAAATGGCATGTGGATACTGGATGCTATAAGTGGACTAAGCTAGAGTTCATGGTCTGCCAAATATATTAAATCTTTTACACTGAAAGGCTCATACCAAACTTGATTAGTCTATTACTGCACTGGGTAGGTAAGCAGGTAGGATTGCAGCAACTCTCTGTCAATACTGAAGCAAAAGTTCATTTTTCACAGATTTGAAGAAAGTCAATTGCTACCAATGAGCAAGGTAGAAACCCCTTCTGACGATTAGTGTCCATTTTGAGGTAGGCATTTTGATACAAGTTTTTCTTTTAATAGTTTTTGATCAATATTACAGTGCTCTTTGTGAGTTTTGTATATGTAACAATCAGTCCGCTAATAGTACTTAACAGCCACATCAGGATTACGTGTTTTGTGGTAAAACATGCAACCCTGCGATTTTATTCAGACACCAGTTTCACCAGTGCACATCAGGTGAAATGGTTCTGGGGAAAAGTAATCAGTTTTGATGGAAACATCTATGGATATCAGTGCGAAAAAATGATTTTCGTGAATATTCCTCAAGACTGATTGTGGCAAAAGCAGCCCTGAACCCATTCCAGGTGTGTTCTTTCCCATCCGTAAGGCCCTTTAGCATTGTGGTTGATGCAGTCCTTGCATTTTTCATTTCTTTCTTCGGTCTTCATTTTACCAATAAATATTGAACAATTTTGAATAAAGTCTTCTTTAATTTAAGAAATTAATAGAGGTACATTTTCGAGGATCTCAATCCCAGACATCATAACATCTTGCATTCATTGAAGCTTTTCAGTGGCATTGCTGCCAATTGGCGCCAAGTCATACGTGACACTTACGGCCAGTCCTGACTCATTAGGCCACAGCACTTTACATTTTGGGATTTTTGAGCCTATACCTACAATGTTAAGCAGAACAACGATTCCCAGAATGCAATACGTGTTTGAAAATATACAGCATAGTGAGATTTAGCAGCCAAGTAATTGAGGTTGACCTTATTAGGTGGTGCTTACTTTGAAAGATGCACAACGATTACATTAATAATAATCCATATTGTTCTTTTCAAACGGTAAAGTAGTCAAGGTCATTTTTTCCGGAGGGAAGCCATTCTCAAATGCAGACCAGTCTCCATGTGTGCCGCAAGTTCTGAAGACACCAACAAAGGTTAGGGTAACACCTAGACAAAGCGAATATATGTCGTTACTACGCATTCCGTTGCAACGCATGCCTTTACCATGCATGCGTTACAACGAAATGTTTTTTCTTCGCATTGCCCTTACCTCGATCTTGCCTTTACCCCGCTTTTTCGTTTTTGGGGGGGAGACCCCCCCCAAGCCCCCTTTCTTCTTTTTTTTCCTTTTTCTTAGGTCTTCGCCGACACTAACGAAGGACTGACGCTTTTTTTTCCGACCAGGAAGACGTTTTTCCGTGATGACGTTGCTTGCATGCTAAAGACGTCGTTGAAGCAATACGCGTTGTAAAGACGTTTACGAGGTAAGTGTACCGTTGTAAACGTATCGCGTAGAAAATGCTTTGTGGTAAAGGCTGTTTCCCGACAAAGCAGCACATTTAGTAAGGCACCTTCAGTTAGCAATAAAAACACAGTGCTCCTGACACAGTAGTTGGCTTGATCCGTCATAACTTTTCCTTCAAAAGCACTGGCCTAGCTGCCAAGAAGTTCCATCTTGTGTGCCATACTGGAAACCAGTGCAAGGCTTTTTAGCAAACATGCTGCACTCGGGGACATGTAATTTTGTTTTGAACAATGTACGGAAGGGCTTAGAGTTCCAAAAATAGAACTCTTGGCTAAAGAAACAGGACTGGCTGAAGCTATCACAGATGACACGGAGTCACTTTGCATCAATTAATTTCTCTTAGCCTAGTTGTGTGTGGATGACAACTAAAGTGAGAATGGTGTGCGCTCTGGAAACATCAGCCCACAGTCCTCCTGTACCCCTTTCGAGGATTAGTGGTAACTGATTTAATGTCAGGCAACCTTTCTTTGCTGACAAGTGGCCCCATTTTATGTGTGACACCTTCAGTCAGTCCTTCTTTCCTAAAGTACTAATCTTGAGATATCTCATCCCATAAATTCAAAGTTAAAACTTACAATTCCCATAATACAATGTAGATTAGAAAAACTGGAGTGGCTCCATATTTCACGATGGCACAGGGCCATTTGGTTACTGTGGCTCAGATATGACCACAAAAAACAGATGAGTGTCTTTGCCCATAGGAAACATAAATTGATAAGCTTTTAAAGTTCAGTTAATCTAGCAGATTTTATTTTCCCAATTGTCGTACTTATTTTCTCCAACTCCAGAAACTGAGGGGCATATTCACAACAGAATGGCAGAGCATGGTGTTACGCCACACTTGCTAACGCCGCACTCCAAACATTCTGAAAACGGGGGGATATGCCGTATTTACAATAATACGGCGCAACACTGCGTTTCGTCTAGCGCTGGCGCTAAATTTAGCTGCCTAGTGCCATCGCAAGCACCCTTCCACCATAGTACAAGGGTGTCTGCATTGCAGGGAATGATTTTTCATGTGCAGGAAGGTGTCCCTTCCAGCACATGAACAATGACTAATGGTGAATTGTAACTTCTATGTGTGCTGCAGAATGCAGCACACATAGAAGTTGCAACTCGTCATTATCCAATGATTGTTGAAGTGCAGGATGGGACACCTTCCTGCACATGAACAATCACTAATGGAGATACCCTCTTTCTATGTGTGCAGTAAAATGCACCACACAAAGAAACAGCAAAAACTAGGAGAAATTAATTATTTCCCCTTGTTACGCCAGTTTAAGACCAGGTTTGCCCTGGTGTTATTTTTAGCACAGCCTCATATTTATGCCAGCCTTGTAAATTGGGGGCAGAGCCAAAAAACAATGGGTGTTGTGGCAGAACGCCCACTGCAACACCCATTGTCCACCTCTTTCACGCTAAGTACTACGTGAATAGGGGCATTATTTCAAAAGCATTTGCAATGCAATATGTCCAGCATTTGCAAAAGTTTAAGCTATTAGCATTGTAAATGGAAATGCCTTTTCGAAACCATAGTTGTTGCTTATTAATCTTAGGCAACCAACAACCACTGAAAAAGTCAATAGTTGTGGCTTGTTGTAGGTGTATTGTTACTTGTTGTATTATATATCTAGATGCAATGACATAAGCAGCAAAATACAGTCTGGCTAAGCACAGATGTTTAGCCTACCAGTTTATAAGCCACGCCCTTAATTATAAGAGCCATGCCTCCTGGAGAGACTCACCCTTCTCTCCACACACACACTGTTTTTTCATTCCACCTAAAGCCCTGAGTAAAAATATAAAAGGTCTGTACATATAATTACATCAATAATTAAAAACTGCGCGACAGATGCTTCAGCGTTATTGAGGTATGGGGTGGGGGGTTTGTTGGGTGGGAGTTGTATTATGTTCTGCGTCGCACTTCCATTGTGGGTTCTTAACATTGCCCATACGTGCAGCCGTAGTCCCCCGTTGGTGAGGTGGGTGGGGTCCATTTCCTATGGCTAGCACGTCGATAAGAGGTCAGGGGATCCCAGACACTCTCCGTATTATAAGTTGGAACGTGAGAGTGGCCTTGGACAAACTTAAGCGGGGAGCAATATTGCATCAGGCCAAGAGGGCTCTGGCAGATATACTTATGCTGCAGGAAACGCACCTCATGGGCACGAAGACCCCCTGTCTGCAGTGTTATGGGTATCATCAAATCTTTCATGCAGGATTTGCGAGGGGCTCCAGAGGGGTGGCGATTTTGGTTCATCGTAGGATCCCATATATACATGCGCAGCAGTGGATTGACCCTCAAGGCACTGTTTATCCGGGGCACGATTGGGGAGGCCCCTGTGGTGTTAGGTTGTGGGTATGCCCCCCCTGCAGTGGTCTTTAGTTGAGAAGATACTGGCCCTTTGGGCGGATATGCCGGACGTGCTCTCGGTAATTGGTGGGGACTGGAACGATGTTATGGATTTAGCCAGGGATAGGAGTTGGGGGGAGGATGGTCCGAGGAGGGGAGGTCCCACGAAACTAAGTTCCCTAGTGGATAGGCTGGACTGGATTGATGTCTGGCGGCGGGCTCACGGAAATGAGCGGGGGTACACATATCTTTCAGCGGTCCACAACACCTTTTCCAGGCTTGACTACATATTCATTCCCCGGGCAAGGGCTGATAGAGTGGTTTTGGCAGAGATCCTGCCCCGTGGCCTCTCCGATCACTCCCCGGTGTCCCTCGAATTGTCTATGGGCCGGGGGCGACAGCCTTTTCGGTGGCGCCTCTCGCCATGGCACTTGCAGAATGCTGGCTATAGTACGCACATGAGGGAGGCAATTGCTCAATACTTCACCTCAAACGAGGGGTCGGTGTCCAGTGTTGGGTCCTTGTGGGAAGCCATGAAGCCCGTGCTACGAGGGGTGGATATATCTTGGTGTTCAGCGGCACGTCGTAGGCGCAGAGAGGAGTTGACACGAGCGGAGGCCTCCGTTGAGGCACTCGAACGCCAGGCCCGGGAGGAAGGGGGAGGGCAGCTGGTGAGGTAATTGCTCCAGGCCCAACAGTCCTGTGCAGCCATTCTAATGGACGAAGCCCGTCAGACATGGCTGGCGACGCATAGCAGAGTATATCAGTGGGGGGACAAGTCCGGAAAGATGATTCACAGGCTTTGCCAGGGCATCTTCCACGCTCAGGCCCTCCCGGGCCTATTGGATGACGGAGGGGTACTGATTACGGATCCACTACTTATAGCCGACTGTTTTGCCGCCTATTATGCAGACCTCTATTCCACTCGGGAATGCCTATAAGCGGCCACCGTAGATAAATTCTTAGTGGATCTGCCGCCTAAAGCGGTGTCTAATGATGTGCGAGACCGCTTGGAACTTCCATTAATGAAGGAGGAGCTCGGCACGGCCTTGGGAGAGCTAAACCCTGGGAAAGCGCCGGGGCCTAATGGGTTCCCGAGTGAATTCTTCAACCGCTATAATGTGCAACTGGCCCCATATTATCGGGCGGTGGTGGAGGAGGCCAGAGAGAAGGGTATGCTGTCCCCAGATTGGAGGCACGCAGAGGTGGTAGTGTTTCTTAAACCAAGTCGGCCCCCGGATCAACGGGCCTCGTACCGCCCCATCTCCCTCCTCAACGCGGAGGCTAAGATCCTGGCAAAGGCATTGGCTAATCGCCTTCTGCCACACATATCGGCTCTTATACACCCTGATCAGGCTGGGTTCATGCCCGGGAGAGCCACCAGACACAACATACGGCGGGCACAAGTAGCGGTGGCGGCAGTTCGACAAACAGGGAAACAGGCGGCGCTCCTGTTAGCAGATATGGACAGGGCGTTCGATTCTCTAAGCTGGGTATTCCTATTTGCATTACTGCGTAGACTTAACCTGGGCCCGCGCTTCCTTTCCTATCTTATGCTCCTATACACGGACTTGACAGCGACGGTACGGGTGGTGGGGGCAGCATCTGCTATTTTTCCGATTCAGCGGGGTACACGGCAGTGATACCCCCTGTCCCCGTACCTGTTTGCATTAGCTATGGAGCCATTGGCGGCGTGGGTACGGGTGGATGCACAGGTCCGAGGTTTTGAGTGGTCCCCGGAGGTATCTGACAGAAACGCACTATATGCGGACAACGTCTTATTTTCATGACGGAACTGGACACGTCGGGGCCGCGGCTCCTACGGATCTCTAAACTCTGGTTCTTTGCCAATCGTTGACCATGCCAGTCCGCCTCTTCCTCCCAAAGCTAGCCACATTCTTCCCACAGGATCACGGTCTCATGTAGACTAGCCTGGTACTCTTCTTAGACCAATTACTGGGAGCCCCACTGCCGCCACTTCAGTGGACACGTAGAAATTCATATACAATGGTATACAATGGTGCCCCGGAGTGCCTCCTTGGGCTATGCAATCACTGTTCCTGTTAGACTCCTAGCATGATGTACTGTACTTATATATCTTGATTGTTTAATAGTGACTCCAGGGAGGTTTGGCCTCTCACTCAGGGCTGGAGAGATCATATGGGACACATGGAAAACTCCTGGTAGGCTGAGTGATCTGAGAGGTGTAATCATCAGCTATCCACCTTAACAAAGAACCCTGAGTGAAGATGCACAATGTTCTTGTAAACATGTACGTAATTTGTCCCCCCAAAGCCAGAGACAGTCAGAGATACTCACTAAGTTGATTTGGTAAACTAGGTTGGCTGATATGAACACATCTTCAATAGCTGCTTGTACGTACTAGTCCACCACTGCTCTCACTTCCTGGCGGATCCCACACAGTACGTACCCTGGTTGCTTAAGAGTGTACACTGGGGACTGGAACTCTGCCGCTTGTAGGTCGACCAACACTGTACATTCTCTTAAAAATGCAAACTGGTGTTTGGCCTTGTTGCTTCTGGGTGGACAATGCATAGTATATACCTTGGGTGTTTCCTGGTGCATGCTGTGGGTTGGGTCTCTGTCGCTTCTGGGTGGACTCCGTAGAGCATACAGCTTGGTGGACTCCACTGATCTACACGCCAATCAGTACATGGTCACCTCAACTATAGGATACTGACCACACCTAAAAATGGGGAGGCACAAGCGGCTACATCTGTCTTCACTTCTTGCTTATGCTCAGCAATGTTCGCTGCACCCTGTTTGAAGGATGCCTCTAAACCTCGTCCACCTCACCCAACATCTCCCATGCATGCTATACTAACACCAGGGCCGGACTGAGAAACAAAAGCAGCCCTGGCAAAAATTTCAAACCAGACCCCATCACGTCTTCCATATTCAGTCTCATTCAATCCATGGCCTGTCTCTCTCCTCTCCCTACTCCCTCTCTCTCTGATCTCCCTCCATCTTTTCTCTTCCTCTCCTCTCTCTTTGCTTATGCCACCCACTGTCACTTTTGTAATGAAGTGACAGAGACAACAGCAGCAGTCCAGGACTTAAAAACAGCCTTAAAGACTTCAGCTACCAGGGAAATGCTTGATGAGATAAAACACCAGTCCAGCCCTAGCCAGCATCCTATCACTCATGCAGTCCGATGTGGCACTCGGGAGCCTGATGTAGGCCAGGGTATACAGCCCTTTATAAATGTGAAAATATAATACAATGCATTATCAATAGCCATCGTTGCTTATGCCGACTACTAGCAGGTACTCATTTGTTTTCAGTGATTGTTGAATAATCCCTCGCTAACCTAAATTAGCTACACTGAAAACTAAGCCATGACGTCACCTAATACACTGCTCAGGTGCAAGTGGTCGAAGTGGGTGGGATCTGAGGGGAACGACGTGCCGATACTTCTTTATTTTGACTAAATCAGTTCCCCTACTTTATGGTAAAAGACAACTGCCCCGGGCCAGTTAATTACGACATTTGAGAAGCCTCAGCTGCAGTGGGAGGGAGGGAGTCTCCAGTGCTGTGAGGCTAAGGGAGGAACACGCTAAACGAGAAACAGGCCCTCTCACCTGATGCCTGCTGCTGAAAGAAACGTATATGTGTGCAATTGGTAAATCTGCAAATGTAAAGGCTGTCTGAAATCAGGTATAGGCTTTAATTGACAGAGTCACTTGAAACTTCATGATGATAAACATTTATGTTTTTTAGAGAAATTTTGAGGTGACCAACCGAGCTGCGGAGTGCATCATTCAAATAACCGTTATAAAAAATCGTTTTGCACATTTCGAGGCAGCCTATATTGTACTGTATGTAATGCAATTTTAAAATAATGATTCACATGTTCATTGGGCTTTTCTCACAGTCTAGGACCTCACAATACGAAAACCACAGAGGTCACTACTCCCCACTTCATGAACCTGTGTTCAATTCTGTGGCACTCAGCTACAGACACAATTACATTTACAGAGAAGTGCAGTCATCACATTAACCAATAGAGGGTTCATCTCAAAGATTAGTGTATTTCTCACTGATGAGATTAACTTGCATTTATTTTTTCTTTTAAGGTATGCATTATTTTATATACAGTAAGTAACCTGTAGGGGAAAGACCAACAAATAGTTACATAATCTTTGATCCCGCCCCCAGGCTCACTGACTCCGCCCCCATTGCACTCAAGATCAAAGTGCCCATACTTGTTTTAATGCACGTCTACCGCTGATGCGCTGCAATCTTGTAAATAAAGCACACAGGTTGCCGCCATCTTAATGACAGGCAAGAAGCAACAGCCCTTGGGCACTTCAAAGCCCTACAGCACGTGTATGCAGCCTCATTCCAGGGCGGGGTGTAAACCTTTGACTAATCTGTGCAAGCAGGCGTGGCGAACTGGAAGAATAGATATTGAAGCCACGGGGTGAGGAAGGTGCATTCCGAAATGAGGCGGGGTAGGAAACTCCAGACCATAAAAAAACCTAAATGACACGGAAAACGAAGCGTTGCACACCTCCCATTCAGTTTTTGTGAACTATTCTGTGCACGAGAGTCTATCTGTGTGCGCGCGCTGTTCAGGAGACAGTGGCTTCCGTGTTGGTTTTCTACTTTATGAATGATACCATGTTGCCATGCTTAGGCAAGTGAAAGGCTCTGTGCACTGATACAAATGTAACAAAAAGCTGGTTATGCAAGTGGGCCAACCCAGATCACTGCGCTCTCATCTGTGTTAAATGTAACAATGTCCACAGCAGTACATAAAGTAATAAAAACGGACACATTTTAAGTTTAAAGTCTAGAGGCATGGCTACCAATGGAGTAGTAAGTGCAGTGGCACCGGAGTCAGGGGGTTTGAGTAACCCACTGCATCCCAACTATGTCTGCGCTGTACTAACTAACCCAAGGAAACAGGGCCCATTTTGCTTGCCTCCTTTAGGGCCAATGTTACTCCACTGCAACAATTACAGTTGTGAGATTGCGACCCAAAGCTGTTGGTGCACTTTACATGAGTGCCAGTTGCATTGCACAAGGTCACGTTCATTTTTTAGGCATGTGTCGATTAAGTAATTTGCCCAGAATCACAGGATGTTGAGCGAAAGTTGAGACTCGAAGCCTGCCTCCCCACTTCCAGAGTCGGCAGCTCAGAGACGTCATTTAAGGGTCACCAGGTGTTACAGCTGTGACCCCTGGCTTGACCCTTGCGACTCGTGCCACTGCCTTTGGAACCCCCTGGACTCAGAGGTGTCGAAATCAGTGCCAGAAACACAGTGGCAGCTCGTTGGTTGGGCCTCCACTCTCTTTGTTTTTTCTCAAATGTTTTTATTACTAACAAAATACACTAATAGTGAATAATGTTTAATTATTCGCTATTAGTGTAATAAAAGTATAATTTGCTGGAATATGACCTTTCTAAGAAGCTGAGGTAACTAAAAAAAATGCTTTAAAATGTATGTTGTGTGCATGGTGAGTGTGTGTTTACATGAGAGAGAAAGAGCGTAGGTGTGAATGTGTGTATATGTGTAAGCATGTGTGGGTGTGTGGGTGAAATTGAAGGTCAATAGGCATGTGGTGTCACTTTTGCTACCCCTGACATTTTGGTGAATTGGCATTCATGCGGCAGCTCTGGCTGTAACATCCCGGTCCCTCTCTCTGACTAAAGTGCCAATGTGTATTGAGCGCTGCATTTGCCCGCCATAATGTCAGTTCACATTGTGACATAGTGTCATCACACATTTCCACAATAAGATTTGTCCTCCCATGAGAGAAGGCCGGACACACACCTTTGAGTAACACCTTTAAATGCACGGGTCCACCTTTTCCTATGCAGTATATGGAAATTGCTACTTTCTTGTAACCATTTGCCATATGTTTTGTTTTAGGTCACATGTTGTGCGGTATTCTGCCATTGTGT
The DNA here is from genome assembly GCF_964204655.1 of Triturus cristatus. NCBI lineage: Eukaryota > Metazoa > Chordata > Amphibia > Caudata > Salamandridae > Triturus > Triturus cristatus. The sequence goes on along the minus strand of NC_140592.1, from coordinate 802,521,459 downwards.
GTTGTGTTGGGAATAATACAAGTTATTCCCTTCAAGATTTATGTTTCAGGTTTGAAAATGACTTGTGATCACTCAAACCGCAATGAATCAGTAAGCCAACTTCACTGCAGAATAATACTTTTTTTGTCAGACTGGGTGTGTATGCAAAACCCCGGAACATTTGTAGCCAGCTGTGGTGATATAAGATGATGCTGCTAAATTGGCAGCATGAGAGCGGTGCATGGTCATAATGGAAAACGACTCTCCTCTTTTCCAATATTTATCGTAACTTTTCCAACTCTTCCAACTGGAAAGGTCACACCAGCTGAGGAGTGCTCATAAGTTTGCAAGGTATTTTTGAGTCCGAACCACCTTGTGTTTTGAAGCGGTCATTCAGAACACCTCAGGGAGATAGAGAAGACACTTGGAGTGAACCCCCTTGTCCTCTTTGCATTGTGGTGTGTGTCTCAGTGCCCCCCTTTCAACAATGCTCTTTTCTTTAACCTGAGGCACAGTGTGGATCTGCAGAATTGGCAGAGTAGGGATCATTAGTAACCAGAGCCTATGTAACAAGGAACAGACACAGTCTAAGCACCGCTATAGTACATTATTGAAGGGAAATTGACTACTCAAGAAAGCCAGTCCTACCACTTGGATTTGGGACAGGAGTTTTTGATTAGCTTTATTAAATACAATAATGGCCTTCCCTTGTCTATTCAGCCGTGTTTGATGTTTTTTTCTGTTGTTGTCATTGGTGTTTTTGCACAGTTCCGGTGGGTGGTACAAGAAGGTGCTTTTGTTACAAAGACCACAATCATAATTGCAGACACTGCAAGGCTATCCCAACTCTGAACTTCATTGCTAAGTGCAAAAATGTTTGTTTAAGTCATCAAATGAAGTAGATTGCAAGGCACATTCTTGCACATCTTAGCATGGATGATTAGAGCCATGCTTGCCGCACTGTGTTGGTAAAGCAATCATACCCGTCAAAAATGGTTCAACCCAGCCAAATACCAAGTGCCTCAGTGCCCTGACAATGCACATACATTCATCAAGTCTTTGTATAAACTCTGCACGTTTTTCATGTTGGATCATATTCAAAATCACAGAGCTGATGTCAAATCAGGTTTTTAAGACCAGCCTTATTAGTGGACATCAGTAAAATTAATTTCTCAGCTCATCACACCCCTTGTCGGTCTTTTCTCGTGGGATCAGCAATGAAACAGCCCGAACCTTCCAGCTACCCTCTGTGTAAGACATCTGACCACATGCATGACTGCGGTGTGATGCAAACATTAGATACAGGACCATCATATTGATGATTATTTCAAAGCTACCCCACATTTAGCATGTCTGGTGAAATAGGCACAATGAAATCTGTCATGCACTCTCTGCTTCAAATGATTGGAGTGAGAGCATATTTACCCTGAGTGAATTGCTTCAACTAACTCAGGCCACGCGCATCAACGTCGCTTTTGGTATTAAGAAAAGTTTGGATAGGATGTACTTCACATTATCATGAACCATATCTGCAAGAGTATAGGAAGAATCTGCGAGCTCCTTGACAGTTTTTTTCTGAAGAAGGTGCTTTATATCTGGCAGACAGGGAGGTTGGTGCCATGACCAGGTGAATTTCTCATTACGCAGGTTAAATATCATGTATTTTCTGTCATTTTGCGTTATAATTGTTACATGAAATTTCCAAAATGACACTATTATGTCACCAATGCTTAATTTGAGCCAGTGCTTTCCGGTCCTCGGCACCGGCACCTTATTGTCAGCACTGGGGCTACGACAGTCTGCCACATGGTGGCGCTGTCCTGCTAATTTCAGTATGAACACAACAACAGCGGTTTATTTGTTCAATTTACATTAATAATGACTGGCACCTGCCTCCCTGGATTTGGGGGCCTGGAATAGTCTGACTTGTCACACTTGTAGAGTGTGAAGGTTAGTAGCTGTATATGTACTGTCATTGGCAGCGCTGGCATGGGTTATGTGTGGTGCAAGCTACAGTGGCCTCCCAGTCGAGAGCCCCCGCACTTATCCTTTTAGAAAGTAAGCACTGTATGTCACATCTCGTAATTTCAAATCCAACCACGTAAAACTCAGTATGCGGGAGTGCAGAAACAATATGAACTAACACAACAGGAGCAGCTGTTTGTGAGCCTTGTTTATTTTGCACTTTCTTAGCATGAAACACATCCTCAAGTTCAAAATGGATCTGAACGTTTTTCCAAACTTTTGCAAGTTTATACAAAAATAAATTACGGGAATGTCGCACAACCCTAGTTGTCACCATATCCAATTGACTCTGCTTCATCTAGGAGATAGTTCATGAGATTCTGCATGATGCAACTTTTAACAGCAGTGAAATGTGTGCATCCTCTATGCAGGCTCTTAGACCATCTTATGGTGTGTCTGTTGGAAGTCTGGGTTGATGCTATAGGGAACAGATGATGGGCAAACTAAGAGTCTATTGAAGCTCAAATTAAGCAGCTGGCTGATACAACAGGTGGTGGTCCATCAAATACCCTCATTCATAGTACATTGACGTGTGAAGCAAGCCCTCAGTTAATACTTTTCAAGGACCTAGACTAAGAACATACTTCATTTTATTGGGATGCTTCCACACACACTGCCTTAGCAGCTGTTAGAAAATATCCTAGAAAAAGTGTACCATTTAAAGATTTGAAAAATTACTACGTAGCACGGAAGTGATTCGCGGTATACAGGCTTTTTCAGAAAATTCTTGCCAAAAAAATCTATTTTTTTATCTCTTAAAGCAGACGTTTCAGAAGAATTGTGGTTATTCTTCATAATACTTCTGACATACTAGTTCTATTGGTCTACTTTGTCTTCTGGGAAACCACCCTCTCTCACTCTAGTTGTTTTTTAATCTTTAGATTAGATTTGAAAAGCTTGACATAACAGTGAAAAATGTGCACAACGCCCAACAAGTGCATGGCTGACGTACTTCATGATCCTCAGCCAAGGATTATCAGTGTACATACCTAGGGCGAACCACATCTAGATAAATCAAATGTAAGCAAACACTCAAATCTAAAAGGAGCAATGGCAAAATATAATTTAGAAATGCAAATGAAACATTAGGAAGTATATTTTTTTCAGTTGATCAGAGTTATCTATGCAGACCAACTAGTTAAAAACAGAATTCTTAAGATTCCACTAAGTTGTATATTTAATTAGAACAACATATTTGAGTCTTCATTTAAATCCCTCACGTAAAATTCATGACATAAATTGTTTGCAAAAAAAATAATCTTCGTCAATAAGCAATCACATAGCTCTACTGTGATCCACCATGACCCTACATATTGTTATGTACAGAGCTGGGATCAATCAATGGGTGGATTGAGACATGGCTCCATGGCTCAATGAAAGAATGAGCTAGGAATGGGTGGCTCAATTAATTCAACGCAAACACAAGGTGATCTCCTTGTGTTTGCTTTAATTTGTTTCAATTAATTCAACAACATGAATAAACACGTTGAGCTACATGGAACAAACAGTCTCTATTCTGTCAATAAGTGTGAGCTCTCTGGTTTACATTTACGCTTACACATTATAAAATCTACCTCCCCAACACTACTACCACCAACTCCTGTGAAACATCTATTGTGGATAAGCATTTTAAAAAGAACCAATCATTGGAGACTAATATATGTGAAGGAAAACAATTAGTGTCAAATAGTTTTGCTCTACAGAATCTGGAAATGCCAGATTCAAGACATTATGACATCTCAAATATCAGCGATCTAATACTCGAACTGAGACTGTGGTCATCTCCTCGGCTATTCTCCGTGCTCGAGAGGCAAAATGCAGAGGAAGGGGAGGCGGAGAGGAGTACAGATATGGAACATGATAACACAGGAGTTGAAGAACAGGAAGAGGAACAACAGAGAAGGAATTCACCCCAGCAAGGGTGAATGACCCCATGGAAGAGTTAATATCTAACTTAGAAATTACAGGGTCATCTAGTGCTTCAATGATAGAAGTAATGTTGATCCTACAGAAGACCTTGCAAGGCCTGCTGGAAGTCTCTGTAATGAATAATGGCATTTTGAAAGACCAAAAAGAGCAATTACAAATAATTGTGGGGGAGTTGAAACAGATAAAGGACCATATGCCTTTGATAGTGAGACTGGTTGCAGAAGAAGGAATATTGTTACAGAGGGAGGAGGGGGAGGAAGAGCAGGCATATAAGGGTAAACAGAGCATATATATATCACGATACCCGATGCTTATAAAAAAACGGGGAGAAACAACAAAGTATAAACAATATATACCTAGAACAAGGAGACAAGTGAGAAGGGGTAAGAAGGGTTCGATTATAAAACAAAAGAGAAAGGAGGATGTGACTACAGTGGAAGGATATAAGGGTCCAGCGAATGACCTAAATAAACATCAGGAACAGAGATTTGTGAATACAGTTGTAAAAACATAAAGAGAAGAACACAAGTTGAAATACCTAAGAGAATGATACTGAACCCGACACTACTATGCATGAACAAGAACAAGCGGGTGGGAAGGCTTGGAGTAAAAGGAGAATTTGAAGAACAAAAGAGGGAAGGGAAGGGTAAGTAAGGGCCAGAGAGGCAAAGGAGAGGGGTGGTTAGGAGAAGTACTAATGAAAAAGAAAGTGAAATGGAGAATGATTTACTGTTATATCTTGAATCAACAAATTGTAGGAATGACAGAAAGAGAGGAAGAAAACGAATTCCCTTAACTCAAACTCAATTGCTTTACATCTTCTCTAAATGTGGAGGTCTGAAAGACATAGGGACAGAAGACCTCAGACAAGTAGGATTTACAGTAAATAGACAGGGACAAGAAGTAACAAAGGTCTTGCTATACTCACGAGTGGTAAAGCTAGAATTGCTGAGTGCAGAAATGTACTTGCTGGAAGAAGGAATTAAGAGTTGTCCCAGAACAGGAAACAAGAGATAGGGACTTAGGTAAGCAACCCTTCCTAAAAACCACGCAGGACTAGGAATGAGGCATATTCGATTGATCGAGCAGGCATATGGAAATAAGGAAGATCTAAAAATTACTCTGCAAACTGACGTAAGGGAAGAGTACAGAGAAGGACTAAAACTAACAAATAGATATAGGCCTTTAACATCATGTGAGAGTGACGAAAAAAGCTGGTTGGGTGAAATTGATTAGGAGGTAGGGTCGTCACACAGCCTGTTCAAACTTACTTGGAATATCAATGGTTACAATAGAATATCTAAAATAGACTAATTTAAAAAAAAAATCAAATGCTTCAAAATTGGGTACCTACAAGAAACTTGGCTGTACGACGAAACCCCTCTGCAGGAAGGGTACGTACAATTGAATACCCCAGCTAGGAGAAGACAGTTTGGCCGTCCGGTGGACGGGCAAATAACTATGATATCGACTATAATATCCAAACAAGTGGTCCCTCTGAAAGTTAAATGCAAATAGTTGGTGGCCGGTAGAGTGTACCTTCGGGATCCTAACTCCGCTTATGATGGTATAATCATTGTAAATGTTTACATGCAGGGAGGTGGTTATAAAGAATACAAAACAGACCTGAGTAAGTTCAAAGAGGATATTGAGGAAATCACAGATGTCTATCAGAAGGACTTGGTTTTAGTACTCGGTGACTTTAATCACAAATTAGATACCTGTAGAGTTGATCTTGGATGTAAAGAGATATTGATGGCCTACAATATAAACATCACCAGTTTCCCTAGGGGGTGATTTACTGCGCGTGATATGGCCTTATGTAACTTTTTGAGCTCAAGGTGCCTAGTTTGTGTAAATGGAAGGATGGAGTCAGATCGGCCAGCTAGCCGCACATTTAAGATGGGCAACCAATTGTGCCCAATAGATCACAGCTTTATCCTTGGATGGAATTTTGAATTGATAAGCGATTTTGAGGTGATGAGGGTCCAAGGAAGTGATCACTTCCCACTTAGTGCTAAGATAGTTGGAGGGAAAAAAAAATTAAGAGATACAATTATTCCAACACAAATGGAGTACCCCAAAAGGTTGACTACTTCTATGATGGTATAGGGCCTGGAGAAACTGAGGTTATTTCAGCAGAATCAAATATTAGATGACATTCCAAGGATTGGTAACATAGGTTGGTTCGAAAATATAATTATGCAGGTGGTCCAATGTATAAGAACTAAGTTAAAAGCAAAAAGCTGTTGGGGAGATAGGAATAAGAAAAGACATAAAGAGGAAAACTGGTTTAGTGAGGAATGTAGGAAATTAAAATTAAATATAAGAAAAGGGGAAAGGATATTGAAACTGAAGTATGATATAGATACGGCGGTTAGCCTACAGAAATTAAAGAAAACGTATAAAAAGGCCATAAGAGATCATAAAAGAACATATAAAGAGAAATGTTGGTGGAACCTATTAGAGGCAATAGAAACGAAGGATAAAAAAAAGTTTTGGAAACTGGTCCAAGAGGGGTCTGGGAAGACACAGGCAACTTTGAGTTGCGTAGTGACAGAAGATGACTGGAAACAATATTTGGGGGACATATATAGCATAGGAGAACGGCAAGTAACTACGGAACATGCAATATGGCCCGAGATGGGTGAGGATACCAGGTTATCATTTTCAGAAAGTAATCTTAAATGTATTATAGCAAATCTAACGCTGACTAGAGCAGCTGGCCCTGATAATCTCCTGGCAGTAATTATAAGGACCCAATTAGACTGGTGGACAAATTTTTTCCCCCAAATTTGTCCGGTATTCTGGAGACAGGGAAGATGCCCCAGACTTGGAAAGGAGCGATCATTAAACCCATCCATAAACGAGGAGATGTGAAGATCCCCAAAAACTATAGGTTAATTTAACTTTGGATGTGGGAGAGAAGGTACTTTCTAAAGTAATCTTAGAAAAACTTAAAGAATGGGTAGAGGTTAACCAAGTAATACCTCCAGAACAGGGGGGCTTCAGGAAGGGACATTCTACTATAGACCACTGTTTCTCCCTTTGGTCCATCGGGCGAAATTCTTTGGAGCAGGGGGCTACGCTGTTTAGCTGCTTTATTGATTTCAGGGCAGCTTTTGATCTGGTGGACCGCAACCGGTTGTGGGAGATGTTGATAAATATCAACATCCCTAAGGACTCTTTAGTCATTATACAAGAGCTCCATAGGAACAATTGGGCACAGGTTGTCCTGGACATAGATGGGACACTGTCAAAGAAGATACCAATTGAAAAGGGATTAAGACAAGGGTGTGCCCAATAGATTACATCTTTATCCATGCATGGAATTTTGAATTGATAAGCGAATTTGAGGTGATGATGGTCCAAGGAAGTAATTACTTCCCACTTAGTGCTAAGATAGTCGGAGGGAATACAAAATTAAGAGATACAATTATTCCAACACAAATGGAGCACCCCAAAAGGTTGACTACTCGTATGATGGAGGAGAGCCTGGAGAAACTGAGGTTATTTCAGCAGAATCAAATAGTAGACGACATTCCAAGGATTGGTAACATAGGTTGGCTCCAAAATGTAGGAATAAGAAAAGACATAAAGAGGAAAACTGGTTTAGTGAGGAATGTAGGAAATTAAAATTAAATATAAGAAAAGGGGAAAGAAGATTGAAACTGAAGTATGATATAGATACAGCGATTAGCCTACAGAAATTAAAGAAAACGTATAAAAAGATCATAAAAGAACATATAAAGACAAATGTTGGTGGAACCTATTAGAGGCAATAAAAACGAAGGATATAAAAAAAAATCGAAACTGGTCCAAGAGGGGTCTAGGAAGACACAGGCAACTTTGAGTTGCGTAGTGACAGAAGATGACTGGAAACAATATTTGGGGGAAATATATAGCTTAGGAGAATGGCAAGTAACTACAGAACATGCAATATGGCCAGAGATGGGGGAGAATACCAGGTTATCATTTTCAGAAAGTAATCTTAAACGTATTATAGCAAATCTAACACTGACTAGAGCAGCTGGCCCTGATAATCTCCTAGCAGTAATTATAAAGACCCAATCAGACTGGGGGAAACATTTTTTCCAATTTTTTTCCAGGTATTCTGGAGACAGGGAAGATGCCCCAGACTTGGAAAGGAGCAATCATTAGACCCATCCATAAATGAGGAGATGTAAAGATCCCCAAAAACTATAGGTTAATTAAACTTTTGGATGCGGGAGAGAAGGTATTTTCTAAAGTAATCTTAGAAAAACTTAAAGAATGGGTAGAGGTTAACCAAGTAATACCCCCAGAACAGGGGGGGCTTCAAGAAGGGGCATCCTACTATAGACTACTGTTTCTCCCTTTGGTGCATCGCGTGAAATTCTTTGGAGCAGGGGGCTACGCTGTTTAGCTGCTTTATTGATTTCCGGGCAGCTTTTGATCTGGTGTACCACAACCGGTTGTGGGAGATGTTGATAAATATCAACATCCCTAAGGACTCTTTAGTCATTATACAAGAGCTCCATAGGAACAATTGGGCACAGGTTGTCCTGGACATAGATGGGACACTGTCGAAGAAGATACCAATTGAAAAGGGGTTAAGACAAGGGTGTGTCTTGGCTCCCTTGCTTTTCTCTTTGTTCATAGCCGACTTACCAGATATATTAAAGAATGCACGGGGTGCTAGCCCTAAATTAGACTGGAAACACATGTCTTGCCTACTCTATGCAGACCACCTGGTAATTTTGGATTGAAGAGAGATAGGCTTGCAGAGGAAGCTGTTTGCGTTTAATGAATATTGCAGTCAGAAAAAACTTGTTGTAAACCTAGACAAAACCAATGTCTTGAGCTTTGGTTAGAAAAGGAGAAAATTTAGTTGGTTTCTAGGCTCCACTAAAGTGGAAGAAGTAAATGAGTATAAATATTTAGGGATGCGGTTTGAAAGATCCCTAAAATGGTAAACTCATTTGAATGCAATAAGAATACGAGCACAGGCCTCAGTCAGTGGATTGAAAAAATGTAATCGGATCTATGGAGAAAGGTCATATAGACCGGTTTTGTAAGCCTATAGGGCCATGATACCGCCTCAGTTTCAATATGGAGCCAAAATATTATATATGAGTGGTAAAAGGAGGTGGGATACTGAAGAGGTAAAATGTATAAAAAACCTACCATCCCTACATAGATCATCTACGATACAGGCAGTAAGAATAGAAATGGGCATGGTATCTTGGGAAGTAATGGCACGTATGGCATTAATAAGATTTTGGCAACGCCTGGGAAATGGGGAGGAGTAGAAAATAACTGAATGGTGCAAAAGGGAAATTTTGCAGAGTGATATGAAATGGGAATCAGAGGCTAGGAAATTGTTAGAGACAGTATGCAGGGAACTAGGAGTTAAACTTAACCCTCAGGACTTACAAATTGATGTTGCAATGCGAGAATTGAAGGTACTAGGGAAAGAAATGTCCCGAGATCAGGATTGCCTGTACCTGGAGTGGAAATAATTGGTGGGTGATATGACTAAAGCATGGAAAGCTGATCAACAGTTCCCGTATATTGATATATTACCAAACCGCTACTTAAGAAACAAAGTTTTAAGATTACAAATAGGAAATAACCCTTGCTATATGAATGATGGGATGAAAGATGGATTCCGAAGGAAATTGCACCTGCAACTTATGTACGAAATGCGATATATTGCACATATTATTAGATTGTCTTAAGGTTCTTGACACCAGGAAATTGTTTTTACGACCTATATTTTTAATATATGGTATAAAGAACCGTGCACATGCAATAGATTTACTAACGGAAATGACCCATTTGGACATAGCATGCGCACTAGTAAGATTTATGCTTGAAGTCAAAAAAGTTCTTAGTATTTATAAAATTGGGATTTTATTAATTTCATTGTAAGATAATAGGATTGGAAAATGAAATAGCTATTTATTATGGTATTGTAATTTTACTGTGTATAAACGATTAATGAAATTGTATTATGGAAAGGCAGAAATGTTATTCATTTTATTTTGTGTTTAAGGACCGAAGGTCTAAATAAACATTATCTTGACCTATCTATTGCTCGGGTTATTTACCAAAAATGCTCTAAGGCTTCAAGTGTACTTCCTCTGCACAGAACAAGTGCACCCGGCCAACCCAGAAGAGCTAAGAAGCCACACTATCAGAAGGCATACGATACGTACCAGCCAACACTGCTTTGGAAGCTCACCTCAGGCTTTTCTCCTCCCATAACTTTCTCCTCTCCTTCACCCAGTGCTCAATTTGTGCTGGTGGTTTCCGGTGCTTGGCACATGTCACATAAATGTGAGCACCGGCTCCAGTGACAGCCTACCACGTGGTAGCGTTGTATTTTTTTAATTTTGAGATTAGCACAGCAATTGTGTTTATTAAGTCAATATACACTGAAAACAAATAATACCAGCCTCTCATGACATTATTATAGCTTTGTGTGGCCGAAAATCATCTGAATTGTCAAACTTGTAGGATGTCCATGCTTAGAAGTTATGTGGGCACTGTGAATGGCAGCGTTGGCAGGGAATGGGTGGTGCAGGGTGCAGTAGCCTTCCAAGAAGGGCCCTGGCACTTATTTTCTCTTACAAATTAAGCATTGCCTACACCTGTCCATTGCTTCAGACTTCTGAATATCCCTGAGCCTAGTGGGTGCATGATGGAGTTGAAGGTCTGTGGGGCAGAGGTCGAAATGGGTGGGATCTGAGGAGCACAAAAACATTACCCCTACTTTTTCATAAAAGACTTCCCCTAGATGGTTAATTCCTCTAGTTGAGAAGCCTCAGCTGAAATTGAAGGCAGAGTGTCTTCTGTGTTGTGAAGTAGAAGGAGGAGGGATAGACAGCTAAACAAGAAACAAACTTCCTTGCCAGGGTGCCTGCTGTCTCAAAAAATGTAAATGTGTGTAATTGGTTAATCTGCAAGAGTAAAGGCTGCATGGAAGCTGGTGTTGGTTTTAATTGATGGAGTCACTTGAAATTTTGTGATGACAAAGATTTATTCTTTTTGAGAGGCATTGAAAGGATGTTAGCAGCTGAGCTGTCGAGTGCATGTTTTTAATGGACACTGATAAAAAGTCTGTGCACTAGGTACAGTGACCGTATTTCTACACTCTATATGTTTGGAAACACATTTTTTTGTAAAATCATTTTTATTGGCATTTCGGATTTACGCTGAGTACATACATTTTATGCGGTTAGGGAATAAACACAGTACAAGGTTTAACATCTGGTTCCATTGCATCGTCATCTGGTAATAACACATATTTTAGTTTCTCAAGTGTCCCTGTTGTGAGACATGTTGTTACGGTGCATGGGAACTTGAGGCAATGCCCTTTATATGTACCGTGGACTTTGCGTTCATCTGCTATGCTGGTGTGGTAGCACACTACTAATTGCTTTTTAAATAAGGGATTAAACTCTTTAAAAAACTCTTTAACGGGAGAATTGCAACTGGGGTACACTGTGTATAAGATGTTGCCGTTTGATGGGGGCCGGGAGGCAGATGTGACCGTTGGTCTGCTGGTTACACAGGTTACAGTGAAGGGTTGGAATGTCGAGGCGGGATTCTATGTTTACTGTACATACTTGGATTAGGGCCGTGCCTTGCTGTGTGTCTACTCAAAAGTGGGGGCTACGCTGGGCCATTTCGTAGCGCACCTCTACTGTGGATGGGGGGAAGGTGCCCTGTGAGTATGGCGCTTCTAACAGTAACTGCTTAAAGGAATGAAGTAATGTTGCCCATTGCAGGGATATGCAGTGTTTGCAGGTACCTTTGATTTCTTCTGAGCGGAGCGCCTCGTCCTCCGAGGCTCCCCACTTGCTGACTTCACCCTTCCAAGCCGCCAACGGTGGCCTGCCGGGCGCTCTCCAATGCATTGCTATGTTTTTTTTAGCTAGGAGGATCGCAAGGGATGCAAAACATGCCTCTACTTTTGGTGTTTGCGACGTTTGGTTATGCCCAGTGCGCAAGCCTCCCACATGTTAATGTCTGTAAGCCCTGTGACTGTTAAGAGGGTGATGTGTATTTTGGTCCAGTAGGCTTGAAGCGTTAGGCAGTCCTAAAATATGTGGAGGAAGGATGCTTTGGGTTCTGGGCATTTTGGGCAAGTAAAGTGTGTGTTAGGGTAGTCATGTTGAAGCTTTGCAGGGGTCAGGTAGGCACAGTGTAATATGTGAAATTGTATATTTTTGAAACAATAGTTGCAGGACACCTTTTTGGGGAACTCCAATGCCCACTCCCATTCTTTATCATGGAGTGTGTTCTGGATCTCTGCCTCCCATGTCTCTAGGAGTGGGACGAGAGTGATCGGGTTCAGTGCATGCATCGCTTTATATATCCATGTTACCAGGTGTCGTCCGGGACCCATCTGCAATATTGCATGTATCACCGGGTGCGTGGGCGGTTCTGTATCTATCAAGTGCCACATTTGGCAACAGCTTTCTAACAACTGCCTGTTCAAGAGGAATTGTCCCCTTAGGAGGTCTGTGTCCGCTGCGAGCTCTGCGAATGTCAGTAGCTGCCCATTCCCATATATAGAGCCCATCTCTGTGACTGAGTGGTCCGTCCACTCGTGCAGCTCACGGGTTGTGTAGTGATCGCGACCCCTAGGGAGTCCTACCAATGGGAGAAGGGAGGAATAGATGGGAGCTTCCCATTTTATTCTGTGTACCCATTTCAGGCAATCGCGTGCTACACTCACCTGGAGTGAAAGACACACAATTGATGGACGGAATGCTGAACAAATCAAAACATTCACCCCCAGTCAAGAGATCTGGGTTAAATCCATCATTCATTTGCTCACCTTGCCAACCCAGTTTAGACCTGGCCATATGCAAATCAGCCTTGACCCTGTGCCTCATGGGAACAGTCCAGCCCGAACTGCCAAGCCAGGTCCTCCCTGGACCGGAAATAAGCATCCTAGGACCGGTTTCAGGCTTTCAGCCCTCATCAGCCAGGATAGCTTGATTCCAGTGGCACAGTGAGCCCGGGACCCACATCTGGGTATAGACGGTGCACTTAGGGCGAGAAAGCAAAAGACACACAATTGATGGACGGAATGCTGAACAAATCAAAAAATTCACCCCCAGTCAAGAGATCTGGGTTAAATCCATCATTCTTTTGCTCACGATGCCACCCGGGACGGGTATGCCCAGAAGTGGGTCCCGTGCTCTCCATGCCACTGGAATCAAGCTATCCTGGCTGAAGAGAGGTGAAACCCCCAAATCGGTCCTAGGATGCTTGTTTCCAGTCCAGGGAGGACCTGGCTTGGCAGTTCAGGCTGGACTGTTCCCATGAGGCACAGGGTCAAGACTGATTTTCATATGGCTGGGTTCAAACTGGAATGGCATGGTGAGCAAAACAACGATGGATTTAGGTCCAGATCTCTGTACTGGGGTGAATGTATGACATTGTTCTGCATTCTGTCCATCAACTGTTGTTTTTGCAGTTGTCACCCCGAGTGGGACGGGTATGCCCAGACTTGGGTCCCGTACTCTCCATGCCACCGGAATCAAGCTATCGTGGCCGAAGAGGAGTGAAACCCCGAAACTGGTCCTAGGATGCTTGTTTCCAGTTCAGGGAGGGCCTGGCTTGGCAGTTCGGGCTGGCCTGTTCGCATGAGGCACAGGGTCAAGACTGATTTGCATATGGCTGGGTTCAAACTGGAATGGCATGGTGAGCAAAAAAACGATGGATTTAGGCCCAGATCTCTGTACTGGGGTGAATGTATGACATTGCTCTGCATTCTGTCCATCACCTGTTGTTTTTACACTCACCTAGAGTGGGCACTCCCGTATTGGTCCCGCTCCGGGCAGCAGAATGCGGTATATAGTAGGGGTAGGAACCCACTGGAGCTAGGCCGCCAGGAAGTATGCCTCAAAGGAAGGGGCACCCAGACCTCCCTGATCCAGGGGTAGCTGCAGTTTGGCGAGGGCAATTCGCCTGTGTCACAAACCCCAAATAAGGGTCCCGAGGAGGGTGTCTAGCTCGTGAAAAAAGAATCGGGGAGGAATCACTGGGAGGTTAGTGAAATAGCATAGTAATCTCGGGACCAGTAATATCTTAGCCACTGTGATTTTCCCAAAGGTAGCCAGGGTGAGAGCCTTCCAGAAGTTCACAGAGGATCTGATTCCGGCCATTGCTCTACAGTAATTTCCTTCATACATGTCTTGCGGAGTATGATACAGCAGTGTCCCTAGGTAGCGTACTGCTTGGACATCTATACTGCCTAATTGTATTGTCTGAGGGGTAGGCTGTCTCAGAGTGGATATATCGCAGATTTAGCCCAATTTACTCTAAGGCCTGCCACTGCCTCAAATTCTCGTAGAGCGTTGAGTATGGGAGTGAGATCCGATGTGAGTCACAGATGTAGACGAGGACGTCATCCGAAAAACATAGACACCGCGTGAATAGTGTCTGCGATTGGGATACCCCAACTCTCGCCCTCTCCGGGAAACACCTTTTTATCATATGCCTAAATTGTTGTGCATATTTTGTGACAGCCTTTCGTATGCTGTGTGTAATGCAAGTTTATAATATTGACTTACATATTTACAGGGGTGTCTGTGCCAGGCTGGATCCTCATAACACTAAAACACACGTCATTATTCCCCAATGAATCAACCACAAAATAATTCTGTGGCTCTCTGTTACAACATACACAGAATAGAGGTGCGCAACCCAACAAATTAACAGGGAGAGCTGAGGAAAGGATCTGGCTCAACTGTCAGAGCCCGAGCATGAGCCGAACCTTGGAAATGTTTGTTATATAGATTATACAACAAACATCACATATAATATTATAGTCTCCTCAAAATTAAAAAAATACTATTTCTTTAACATTTGGAAGCTTTGACATTAATACGTCACATTATAGCACTGCACTGAGAAGTACTTATTAAAAGTGATAGTTTTTTTAAACATGAACCATTAGTGAAATAAGAGGCACAACAGTTGTTATGTATACCCTGTACATGGCCCAGATTATTATAGAGCAACATTATAGTCTATTAAATAAAAAACAACAGGTTTTTGTATGACTGTTATTCTGAACCTACATATTTGAAAGTGCTCTCCTACCCAATATGAAGAATAAGGAGTTTTGGTGAAATAAAACATTTGCTTAAGTACACACAATTTAACCGGGGAAGCCACGTTTTTCCTAGGTGTTCTGGTTTCACTTTGTACTCATCAGCCACTAAATGGGTATCTATTTGTCTACCCTCATGTTAAGGAATTTTTTTTTCCTCTTTGTGAATTTTTCTTCAGTTTTTATACAGCTCGAAAACTTGACCCAACGTTATTGGATCACTTTACATGAGCAAAGTAAATGTTTTATAGGCACGGGCAGTTCTTTATTTGAGCCAGTGCTTTCCGGTGCGGAGCACCTGCACTTAATTGGTTTCCGGTGCTCGGCACCGGCACCTAATTGTCAACACTACACATAGGGCAGTCTATCACAAGGTGGCGCTGCTCATGTAATATAGAGATGAGCAGTAAAACAGTTGTTTAGTAAAACAATGTACATTTAAAATTGCTAATATCTGCCTCCCCAGCCATTCCTTTAGCTTTGGGGACCCCAAATAAATTGAACTGTTGCATTTACATACAAGAAAGATGGTTAGTAGTTATTTTGTTAGCAATGACAAGGGTGATGGGTGACGCAAGCTGCAGTGGCCTCATGGTCAGCGCCCTGGCACTTTTTACAAATTAAGCACTGGGCATGGGGAGATTAAGGGATTTGCCCAGAATCACAGGATGTTGAGTTGATGCTGGAACTTGAACCTGGTTCCCTAGTTTCAAAGTCAGAAGCTCTGGCCGTAGCGTCTCATCTGGGATAGAGGGAGGATGGCAAATAGAAGCCACAGGAAAGTTCAGCTCGTTGTGGGCTCGAAGTTCTAACCGGACCTCAAGCTGAACCACAGCCGAGCTTTAGGGCGAGCTTTTAGTGACTCGCCCACCTCTAACACAGACGTGTGCAGCCATCACATTAATCAATAGAGGTCTCATAAGGTAAAATAGTGCCTCTCTCACTGATGTGTTTAACTTGCATTTATTTTTCATTTAAGGTGTGCGTTATTTTACATGCAGTTACCTGAAGGTGAAAGACCAACAATATAGCTACAGAATATGTTGTTCTTCTTAGCCATGCCTTTAATCCCGCCCCCATGCTCATTGACCCTGCCCCTATTACATTCAGGATCACAATTCCCAAACTTTTTGTGATGCACTTCGACCACTGCTATGAGGTGACTATGGAGCAGTAGCCGGGAATCTGCCTGGTGCCACAGCATGTGCAATATTGAGAAGGGCTCCACCCATTGTTCCCACATTGCAGCAGCCAACACATTCTCCCGCGGACTGGCTCCTGCTTCAGGGCTGCTGTGAGCAGGGACATTTCCAGCCCAGAGGATCCGGGCCTGCAAACTGATGGATACCCACAAGGGCTGGCGAGCAAAGTAGCACTGGCTCAGAACATCAAAACCAGCTGCCAGCAGCAAAGATCGCTCCAGCCTTTCCCTTCTCCAGGGACTCACCCAGTGGCCTGTACACCATGTCTGGTTGTTCATATAGTTTAAAGTTAACTAAGCTTACATCATATTTCAAGACCCCTGGGACCAAACAGAAACTGTTACAGAGACCACACTAGGCAGCAGATTATGCTCAAAACAATAGAGCTTTTCACATTACCCCGTAAAAAATGACAATGCCTATCAGAAACACACATGCATATGCACACACAAAGACACTAACTTATAAAATATGCACAAATCTGGTGAAACATTAAAACAATAACTGTTCTGTTTAGTATACCATAAAATCTACCATATACTTTCTCAAACATCCTCCCATGTGCACACTGTCATTCTATCTCTTAAAATCCTAATCTTTCTGCCTGTGTCTCTCTCAAACACACATATTCACATTGAATGTGATACATTTCCTCAAATATTTCTCTTTTCTATCTTACCTTCTCATCCTCTCTAGCTCTCTGGCTCCCTCTCTCTCACACACACACACACACATGTACTTCTATAAAATATGCCAGTGCCTTAAGAGGCACAACCCCATAACATTTCTCAAGCACACAAATACACAAAATCCATCACCCCAAAAGTGAGTTTTGTGGCCTGCGACACATTATCTCATAAACAAGAAGCACTGGCAAAGCCAATATGTTTTGCTCTTATAAGCGTGCCAGGCTACTGGCTTTGCCAATTCTTGTAAAAGAAAAAACCCAAAATACTAGAGGAACAGCAACCAAATATCTTACAGTATCTCACAACTGAACATTAAATTAAATATCGCTAATGTTCATAAACAGCGTGGTTTGTTAGCCAAATACTTTTCATGTAGGAAACAGAATTAACAAGCATTGGCATAGCCAATAGGTCTCGCTTTTGGGACCTTTTAAGTATTTAGTTATGCAGCACAATATCCTTAGTGCAACAACATTAACTGTTGCATGGTTAAACACTTATAAGGTCCCAAAGGCCAGACCTATTGGCTATGCCAATGCTTGTTTTCTTTGACTTTATGGCTAAGTAAAAATCAACACTGAACGTGTAAATCAAAGTAATGGAAGAGGCCTGAGTTTCTGTAAATTGTGTAATGTTTCTCTATGTGGGAAAGATTAGCATGCACTTCTTCTGTAACTTTTTTCTAGCCGAGGGACCTCTTCGGCCTGACACATCCCAGCTGCAGGATGCGAGAGACAGTAAGTTCAGTGCTTTGACAGCTGATCTGACCTGTCCAGGGTCGATGGCCTACAAAGCAATTTGAAGTTTGTACAAGTGTTTGTCCAAGTACATGAAGTTCGCTATTTCCCGATAATGTAATTACTGTGATATCAGAACAAGATGAGGTCAAAGCCTCAACTTTCCACAGAAATTAATTCGACGAAATGCACAACTTTAGGGAAAGAATGTTCCCAGACGAAACGCTGCCTACTGATAGTGCTGGAGCCTCCAAACGAGGTCCTGTTCCAGCACCCTGCAGCTATAATTGTCAGGTCAGGGCCTGATAAAGTAAAATCATTTATCTGCGATAACTCCAAGGCCTGCAGTTCCCATGACTGCACAAGTCACAACCAATGTCAGCATACGCATCTCTCAGACATGGCTCCGGCTGCCCCTTCGCAGCCATTATTCAGCTATCCTGCATTGAAACGAAAGAAATATACTTGAAAAGGAGAAGTGAACAAAGCGAGGAGGCAGTCAGCCTATGAACCAACAAGAAGCTCGATTTGGCCATTCTTTCATTAGAAGGAATCACAGCAGCTGCGCAGCGGCACCCAATAAAAGAACTCACCCCACATTCTGCTGTGGGAGTCCTACTGAAGTACCGGATAGGGCAGTCCGGGTCCCCAAACCGCCCTCACAAGCCTAGGAGTCTCTCAACAGTTGCAGATCGAGATCAAACAAGCAGGAAGTTGGATAAGGGAGGGGGGTAGGGCACGTCGCGCGCACTAAGGCGGAGAGAGGCACGCAGGTTGGCAAATGGTGTGCACTTTCGCAGCCGCTTTGATGTTCTCAGTGGCCGCGCGGCTCACTGAGAACATCAAAGCGGCCACGAAAGTGATCACGCAGGCTAACAAATGGTGCACGCGCCCGGTGCACATGCACTGTAGCTGGAGGCCTGAAAAAAGCCACTAGTTAGCACTTCCAAAACCCGTTTACTAAAACTCTCGCCAGAGCAGCGCTAAAGCGCTGGCTCTGGCGTGACCTAAAAAAGGCTGCTGTTCGTTATCTAGATTAAACCTGATAAAAGGGGCCAGCTGCAGGCAACATGACAGCAATCACGGGCCATCAACAAGTGTCAGAAAGGCCAAATTTATTTCCTTCAACTCCAAAGTGAAACTGTTAATTTGGTACTCTGCAGCATTCCAAGAAACTGATTTATGGGTCTCCAGGAGAAGAGACATCATGGGGGCGGGGCAGAGCCATAAATGCTGCAATCCCGGTAAAGTCTATTCTTATGTCAAATCCCCACAAAAATACACCTGTTTCTGTGCTTTCACAGACTACCTGGGAGAGGAGTGGGGAGCACCACCAAAAGCATGGATGGGTTGACCTGGGCAATGGGTGCTTGTAAGCCCGCTGTAAATTTTTGCTACTGTCCACAAGAGGTCATTTGTAACTAGACAGCTAAAAGCTGCCTGCCAGGCAAGACCTAAAATCACACACTTCGGTGCACACACATATCTGGCTCGGCCACACATTCAAACACATACTGATCACACATAGACACCCAAGACATTAATATGTAACTTACGAAATTGGCTCTTAAAAATAACTCTTTACAAACTTTACTATTGGCTTTAAATTACTGTAACCTGAAGCAGAGTTGTCTCCTCCGTTTGAGCAGAGAAACATCTCCCCACTAACCAAAATGCCCAAGAATGCCCCAGAAATGAACTTTATTATCATTTTATTTGTCATCCTCTCCGTCTCGAACCGAGTGTCAGGACTGGGCGGGAAGGAGCTTGCTGCATGGTAGCAGCAGGGAGGAAGGTGGTCTGCCTGAGCCCTTTTCAAAATGTGAATGTCCCTTTGGCTGGCCGTCTTGCGATGGCCCGCCATTGATGCGCACTTTGAAAGCTCTAACTCAGCTGTCTCAGGGTTAGAGCAAGTGCAGGGCTCCTGTGTCCTCGGGAGCGGCGAGAGAGACCACTCCCTCCAATCCTGGTGCTGCTCTCATGCAGCATGAGAGCAGTGCCAGGGTTGGTTAAGGGAGTTGTGGAGGATCCCGCGCTGGAGGAGAAGACGAGAAGATAAAGACCGGACCGCAGCGTGGAGGATGTTCATGCAGGTATTTTTTTAAATTTCTTTATTTCTTATTTTTTTTACATAATGTGTCCCCTCACCCACCACCCATTTGCCCGCCCCACCACTCTTTAGTGGTGCCAGTTGCGACTGACCTGAAGTCACAGTTTAAACACAAGTGAGTGATATAAAGGGTAACAAATTGGCCAATTAAAGAACTGGCCCACCAACCCTGGCACTGAGGTGCATTTCTTTTCAGGTGAATGTGCACATGTGATCAGGTAAATGTTGTGACTCACTGCACAAGAGAGCCCATGGCAGAAGACGGCTAGCCTATTTCTCCATGCTATGTGCAGTGTTGGGCAGATACAAAATGTGAATGACAGGTGAACAGCTCAATGGATGAAGAGGGCTGACCCAAGACCCTCTCCATATAAGAATGTATGCACTTTTTTAAATTGTTTATTTACGATGTTTTTTGATACAGTAGGTTGGTGAAAAAAACTAAGACTGTCACTTGGCCGCACCAAAATAAGGTCTCCTACTGTAATGCGAGGGGAAAACATCATCTAGAATGTATTTGATTGGAAGCAGGGGTGAAAAACAACTTGTAAGAATGATGTAAAGGAGTGTAGGGTGTGGAAGAAAGAGATATGAAATGGAAACTAGAAAAGGCAGCCCTGAATTCAGCATCCCACTGCACTCAGCAGCAGCGGGCGCGTGATCCTTATGTGCACTTATGTTTCTTTTACAAATTAAGCACTCAGCGCACTATGTTCCAATAAAAGTAAGTCTTACTCTGAGAATACCTACAAAACAATACCTCAACATTTGTGGACAATGTTCATTGAAAATTAGACATGTAAAAGAAATCAAAAACAAAATTCCCAACACGGTTTCGGAAATAGAGGTAAGTGTATACACAGTTAGAAAGATAATTATTTCATATTAATTGTGTTAGATTTGATAGAGTCCAGATAATCCATAAAAAAGTGTCGTCGCTGGGCTGGACAACATTTTGGAATAGAGTCCAGGAACATCTTTGAAAATAAACTTGCGATCGAAAAACATGTGTGAAGGAACAGCTACATTGTGTTTTTAGGTCGAGGACTACCGGTCTGCCAAAGGCAGAACCGGAAGTCGGAGATTTAATGTTTCCTAGAGTGGCTATTTAGCCCGCCTCTCTTTTTGCTTCTCCTCCATTGGCTGGCTTCCTAAACGGAGGCCAGCCATTGGAGGAGAGAGCCGTCCCTCCAAATAGGCTCCGTCTTTTTCAGATTCGGGGGCGTGTTCCTTGCTGTTCTTTCCACTTTTTAGCCACGCCCTTTTAGAACAGCAGGAACACGCCCCCGAATCCGAAAAAGTTTGGAAGCTTCCAACCGCCATTTTTTAGGTATCGTCTGGCCGTGAGGATCTTCTTGCTGTTGTGCACGAGTAAGGTTAGCCATCTTGTTTCTGCGTGTGCGTTTGTGTACATTCACGACCGAGGATGTTATCCAGACTCTTTCCTCTCAGTCTGGAGCCGACTCTTTCCATCTCCTATTCGTCGAGCCCGTCTCCACAGTACTCTCTCTGATCGGTGTAGCCCTTTAACTTATAGCGCTTTGGAGCCCCATGAGGCGCTGCACAAACACCGCCTAAAGATAGTGGCCAGAAGCGCCGCGTTTTCCTGCATTCCTTGCTCCTTGTTTGCTGGGTTCTCTAGAGTTTTCCCCTCCTACCAGCTTCAGCGAGGTGCCCCGCACCCCCAAACGGAACTTGACAGCTTCGGACACAGTGATCTATCGGGTGAGAAGCTGCGGGCGAACACTGGAGGCTTAAACCCTTGGAGCTGCGTTTGGCCATTTCTATTTTTAGGGAAAAAATGATAATTCTCTTCAACTTGGATTAGTTTGATAGTCTGCGGCTGTACTCTGGAAATGTCCATCTGGTGTGTAACTTCGTCGGCTAGATCTTGTTTCTGTGTGTGCGTTTGTGTACATTCACGACCGAGGATGTTATCCAGACTCTTTCCTCTCAGTCTGGAGCCGACTCTTTCCTTCTCCTATTCGTCGAGCCCGTCTCCACAGTACTCTCTCTGATCGGTGTAGCCCTTTAACGTATAGCGCTTTGGAGCCCCATGAGGCGCTGCACAAACACCGCCTAAAGATAGTGGCCAGAAGCGCCGAGTTTTCCTGCATTCCTTGCTCCTTGTTTGCTGGGTTCGCTAGAGTTTTCCCCTCCTACCAGCTTCAGCGAGGTGCCCCGCACCCCCAAACGGAACTTGACAGCTTCGGACACAGTGATCTATCGGGTGAGAAGCTGCGGGCGAACACTGGAGGCTTAAACCCTTGGAGCTGCGTTTGGCCATTTCTATTTTTAGGGAAAAAATGAAATTCTCTTCAAGCTGGATTAGTTTGATAGTCTGCGGCTGTACTCTGGAAATATCCATCTCGTGTGTAACTTCGTCTGCTACATTGCCGACTTTAGTGCTGGAAACCAGGGTTCGAGCCTCGGGGTCGCGTCCACATCCTGTGATTCTGGGCAAATCATTTCATCTCCCCCTGCCTGAATGTGGAACGTAACCGGTGCTCATGTAAAGCGCTCCAATACCTTCGGGGCGAGTTCGCGCTATATAAATCTGCAAAAAAGAAAAAAAAACTCCACTTCCTCCTTCTCAGTATATGTTCGACTCTTTCCTCTGACTTTGCTCGTTCTTTAGCGCCTTGACACCTCGAGAGGATAGCTGTTGGCACGTCACTATAAATATTCTTCATGCAACTGTAGCGTGTACTTCGATCCAGAGGTTATTTTCAATGGTTCTTGTCGACAGTCTCAAGGTAGCTGCTGAATCATAGGACTGCGGCTGCTGTCCTGCCGGCGCTGTTCGACCAGCTCCACTGACCACACACCCCTTCACCCCATAGCACAAAGGTGTCTGTGTGCGGTCCACTCCAGCATTCACAATCCTGTGCTTAGACCAACTTTAAACCGTACTCGTTGGACGGGAGCGCCGCATACATGCAATAAGTGAAACCGAAATACAAACATGTCTCCTGTCTCAAGGAGCTGTTATTTATTTTCGATGCAAAGTTATGTCAAACAATCTTGCTAGAGCTGGCTTTGTGTCAAAATCCAGGGGTGCCCACCTTGAAATACACCTGTGACAGAAAGTAGCACAAAGCCACTGAATGTGCTACTTAAGGGTTACCTTCCAGCGCCCACAAAGTGTTGAAATGATGCACCTTGCATCATTTCATGGAGGCACACATTCTTGAGGAATCTGCCCCTGGACGTACCATGCAAAACAGGCTTTTATGTCTGTCTGCAGCTCAACGTCTTACCAAGCAGAACATCCTTATGTCTTCTAATAATCTTATTTTTTTTTATCAGGTTATTATGATACATTCAAATTGCACCAAAACGTATACATTCCCGAATTCACACACACCAAAAGCGCTAAAGAAAAACACGATGGATTTAAATATAGGTGTAATAATCTTGCATACCTCCTCTCTGCTGAAGTAGAAGCTGGTTACTCTCAGAATTCACTCCTCGACAATGCAGGATATGGACTACCTCACTCTCTCTTTGCTAATGCAATAGGTATCACATATGCAAAAAAAAGCTAATGTCAATAGAAATGACAATGCCATTATATTAGGGATAAAAAAATAATGAGCAATACCAATAGCTCTACCTATAATATTGCCGAGACCATTGCATTGTAAATGCTTGTTTATTTAGAGCTGTAGTTTAATAGTAAAAATCCTTTTTACGTAAAAATACATTTCCCTCACTGACACCTGGGTTCGCTGTCAAACAACCGACTGAATGTGCTGACGAGGTAACCTGAGCTCAACCGCACCTTCCGGCAATATCTGTGAGTCAAAGATTCAGCTTGGAGCTGTACTGCCAAGGTCACACGTTGACTATCACGGCGATCTTGTCGCTGGCAGAACAAAACAGGCCAGGCGAGTATCTCCCATGTGCAAGGCGTGGCTCGAGTGAGCAATGCAGTTTCAATACAAATACATTGCCTGAAGGTGTTTTTCAAGTCATACAACTGCTGCATTCTTCCACAGTGACTGCTTCGTGGCTTGAGAATATCTGTGTTCTGCTCTGGATGTATTTAATCGTAATTTACTAGGATTCTCAAACTGTGTGGCCAATGAACATTAAAAGGCAGGGTTCCCTTTGTGATTGCCACCAAATGGCCATCACGAATGCAGAAATGGAGGTCTCGACAATTAGCAAAAAATTCTACCAAAAAACTTAATCCAAGTGATTTTAGATACATTTCTTAACTATTTTTAAAGAATTTGGCCGCCTATTGCATTGTGTAAACGTTGCAGATGCCTAAAATATTTCAAAATTGAGTGGCACTGCTTCACATCCATTCTTTTTGACAAGAAAGTGCTGCTGATTGCAACTGCATTTCCCCTATATAAACAACTAGATAGATCTCCCTCAACACTACTCCACCTCATGATTTAAAAGGCTTACCAGGTTTTACTGATTAGGAAACTGACGCTGAAGCTGTTATCACATTGCCCACCTCTAATCCCACCAAATCAGTCATGATTAGCCTTTCACAGAGTATGGTGACTTCATTGAAGTTCACAACCTTGTCTTTACTCTGAATATCAGCCTCATGAGTGTACAAAATCGGAGTATTAGTTGTGGGCGGTATTAACGCATCTCAAATAATACTCACAGTAAAGTGTTTATGCAGTTTTCGAACAGTTGTAAAGTAAAAACACTACACAGGAAAAATTCCAATTCTAATCCCTCAATTCTATTCCACCTCCAGAATTAAAAGGTTTGACAGGTTTTACTGATTAGGAAATGGAAGCCTAAATATATTATCACACTGCCCACCCCTACTCCTACCAAAATCAGCCATTAATAACCTTACATAGGGAAGGGTAATTTAGTGGACGTTCACAACCTTATCTTTACTTTGAATTTCAGCTTCATGGCTATAAGTAATTGGAGTATTAGTTGTGGGTGGAATTAACCTATCTCAAATAATATTAACCACAGTCCTTGGCAGGGTGAATCACGTAAGTCACTAAATAAACCCGTGCTCATCCCCATGGTACAGAGCAGCCAGGCTTAACTTAGAGGCAATGAGTAAAGTAAAGTATTTCTGCAGTATTGAAACAGTAATAAAATGAAAACACTACAAAAGAAAAATCCCAAACCAATTTAAAAATATATTAAAATTAAATAAATAAATAAAAGCCCGCCAAATAGTCCTGCTGATATTTGTTTTCTTTTCCAGTCCCACGGCATCTTAAAACCCCCCAATCAATCAATCATTAATATTACAACAAACATGGCTTCCTAAAAGTGCAAGTGTTGTCAAAACTTGTAATCATCTGTCACATCAGGCTTGTGAAAGTGTTGCCAAAACGTATGATTGAGTCTGACCCCTTCCACCTGACCTAGTGTCAACAAAAACTCTTTTCTCAAACAGCAGCCTGCCTTTTCAAGTGATGTCCCAAACTTATGTGCTTGGCCCTTCCTGCCTGTTTGAGTGTCACCAACAATTGTGGAACACCCCGCCTGTGCACCTCAGTTTCAACACAAGTAAAAGTAGTTTGTGTAATCCAGATTAAAACCTGAGTGAACACAATTCGTGCTGCACTCAGGGTTATGGTAGAACATAAAACAGTTACAAAAATGAGTTATGATTGGGTTTAGCACCCTGCTGACCTTTAAATGAGCCATTACGTGTAAGACTCAGACCATGCATGTGTTCTCTTTGTAGTCTATCTATGCACAACTCTCACATATTCTGATGTTTTCTCACTCTATACTTACGCTGACTCAGTGCTTAAAATGAGCCAGGAGATGACGTTGGGTCCACCAACGCTCATGTTTGGAGACAGGGACTTATTTTTCATCACCAGGCTTTGACCCAGCACATGAGAGAGAAAGGAAGAAAAGTGGGAAAGACGAAAGAAGAAAAAGATGGGCAATCAGTGACAAAGGGAGAAAGCAAGAGTGTGATTAATTGACATGCTGTGTATGGTGGTAGATTAAAGAGTCATGACATGAAATCAAGACTAGACACCTTGGTATTTGACACCCCCAACATTCAGCACCAGCTGAGCAAAGTCTTGGGACCCGGTATTTACTCTAATTCAGCCTTTTGGTAGGTCTCTCTTAACAATATTTCTCCCATTCTTGTCTTACACTTGTGTTTGCCCTAGTGACTGCAATGGCTCTCTCTAACTTCCCTGTAATCACTCTCTTTCCCTATTTCTATTCCTGCCTACCATCCTTTATCTCCTTTTATATTATGTCCCCTTCCTCATACATTAAATTATTTGTTTCACTCCATCTTTTGTGACAATCTCTCAATACTTCCTTTAATTCTGTCTCCTTCTCTGTGTATTCTTTTTCACTATGTTTCAATTCCTCCAAGTGTAAGTTCTCTGTCCATGAACAGATATTTCACAAAAAAGTGCCTCTTGTTGCCAATTCGGAATCATGAGAGATCATATCTAATCCTGGTCAATCCACTTAATTGGACTGCGTAACCCTGAGCAATAATCTTTATCTTCCTAGTGATTAGGTTCCTTATTTGGAATTGCAATTGATCCATACCATACCATGACGTAATGGCCTGGTGTATAGTAAAATGGGTTAGTACATAATGGGTAGGTTTTAGACTGTCTGTATTTCTTTTTTGTTTTTGTCTTAATCGATTTTTCACAAGAAAAATGCCCTTATCTCTGTGACCCATTGTTTATGACTTGCTTTCACTTCTCATAGCTCTAGGACTGCCTCCTCAAACATTTAATTTCCGGATTGTGACCGAGTCATCTATGAACTTCCATGGCCAAAATGCAATTGGCATCCACACTTGAAGCAAAACAGACTTATAGACTTTGCACTAAATCGAATTCTTCATTTGCCTATGATTTTCCTAACACTATCCTCTCCACTTGTACCTGTTCTTTAGAAAGTGGGGGAACGCTGACTCATCATCATCATCAAAAATATCTTTATTCAATTGTGAAAAACAATCATAAAAGAACATATAAATATCTTAAAACAAATTTAGAAAATTGAAAACAAGAATAAATGATCACATAACAGTTCTCTACTGCTCTTCACCTACATAGAGCACTGAGCACTAAGCTAGGCTTTGTATTATTGAGTACGCGTCTTTTTTATGATGGAAATTAGTACACCATTACACTGTATTTATCAACAAACACTGAGTTGTTCTTGCTACGCCCAATGTTTAGCTACAAGTTGTTGTAAAAGTGATTTACTGCATGTGTGTGTTCTTTCACAGTAAAATACATGTAGCTTTATATAAAACAATGACTACATTTATGTGAGCAATACCGGTTGAACCACTGTTGTTATGTAACATAATATGTGCCAGGTACCATATTGAATTACAGGGTAGCCATAGATATTGTAACACCATTTTGATTATAAAGTACAGATATACAAAGTAAATCGTTTTTTGACAGTCAGCAACAGCATAAACCCTATTCATCAATTACAATCATCTCAGCGGATAAAAACTTACGGCAAAACACACCGTAAAAGACCAAATAAAACAGCATAAAACAACAACCTTTGTTGTAAAATGAGGGTTGACTTGATTAATTGCATGTTCCTGGATGGAATGTACAGTGTAGCCCACTTCTGTATGTGCTGTGGGCACTTATTCCACAATGCATTGTGTATGGTGCACAGTGCAAAGAACCCCATTATAAGTATATAGCTATAATTCCGAATAAGCAGGTAACAACTAACAAGTGCTACCAGCCGAATCGCGATTATGAGTAATGTGGGAACACCCGTGGACATTTTGTTTGCCTGCTGCAAGAACTTCAAATGTGCAACGGACCAAAAATGGGGAGAATGTTGCAGACATCGCTGCTGAAACAACAATTCCCCCATGGCTTATCTATTAACTGATATTAACCTCTACTGAGGCTACAAGTAATACAATTAAACATCATAAAAACATCTGTGGAAGTTCATCCATTACAGATTTCATATTGTTAAAAACAACTATAAATAACAGTCTGCATTGGTGGCGGCAGGTTGCATGTCGAAATATCAAGGAAAGAAATATCGTCCTCCATAAATATCGTATTAAAAATATTTACAAGCAAAGTATTATGGTACACACTGTTAAACAAACCTAAAATCAAAGGTATGAAGGAGATAAACCTGATATGTAACACTGAAATGGCTAGGAAATTCTTCAACAAACTAGCAGAAAGTACAGTATTATGCTCCCCCAAAAGTCACTGTTGCAGAATTTAGTAATTCTACCCAAAGCAGAGCCCAGAGATTGCCAGGAACTTCAGGGGTTAAGTGAGAGGCACCTTGGTAGAGATGTTTGCTGAACAACAATTTCACTAGACCTGTTTGCATTCCCTGATGACAGGACACCCTTAGCTGCTTTCCTCTATTTTTCGTTCAAAAATGGCCCTGGAGCCACTTTTTTATATTTCCCCCAAGAACCAATAGCTATGGGACCCTGACATACTTCACATTGAATAATAATCCAGCTAATATAGTATCTAGATCTGGGGTCATCAACTTTTTCTATAAAGAGAGCTACTTCTGATCAATTAAAATAGTCCCAAGCTTATCGTGACTTTTAAAACTGTAGTAACCACATCAGGAACAGTCAAAATGGTGACAACACATTGGAGGATTACTATTAGTGACCACCCATATATATATGTCACAATATTGACTAATGCCAAATTATCATCTGAAGAATATTGACTAATACAATATCATGAAGGTACACATATATAAATAAGTATATAGTCACTATTCTAAACTCCACATCTACATACTCTAAAGATAGATGTGGAGTTCAGAATGGAACAAAAACAATACTTACCTGTCTATGCTACCTTCATGGTATATTGGTAGTCTATATTCTGCATACAATATTCTGAAAGGAAGATATTTAAAACTCAATGTTGCCGTAGAACACCAACCACCCTGGTGTTTAGGAAGTTACAAACAACAATGTCAAGAAAAGCTTCATATTGATAAATGACCTCATATGACTAAGGAAAATGCAGCAGCACGTGCCCACTGGACAAAACAAATACTAAAAGCTACAAATCTCTACAACTCAGAATGAACTTTCCTTCAATGAGCAGCTTAAATATGTTTTGGATTTTCATTTTGCTTTCAAATATCAGCATATACATTTTGTGAATATACATGGTTTTCTATCAAATATGCACTTTCTATTTTTCAGGCATGGTCTCCAAACGCCTACGTGTAATTTCCCCTGTACAAATGCATCACATAGATTCTGCTCCACCTGCCCAGGATTTACAATCACATGCCTAGGACGCCCACCAAAATGCAAAGATGCCTACCTTATGCCAATGATGCCCACCGGAATGTCATGAACAAAATTTTGCCATTGATGCCCACCATAATGCTAAGAACCCCCACATCATATCAGCCACGTACATTATTATTCCAAGGACGGTGAAAATTATCTGATAGATGCCACATTTCAGCTAAGTTTACTTACATCATCACAATGATAGTTGCCATTATGCCATGATTAGTCCAATGATATTTTAAATTGTATCACTGTTATGCCAGAGTCAACATTATGTCAGAAAAATACATTATTTTGCCAGAAATTAACCCCTTATATTGGGGCACCAGATACATTTGGTGTGCCCTAGCAGCATGAACAGCTTCCAGGAAGAGATAATGTCTTTCAAAAAGGAGCACAATGCCATAGACATGTGTAAATGCAACATTAGTGAACATATACACACAGACATATTTAAACAAATAGACATAAATAAACGCACACACCACTCCCACCATCTAAAACAAAAATGGTCATTAGCTGTCTCCACTCTCAAAGCAGCCTTTGATCACCTGGGCTATAGGGTTGCTAAGGTATGGTTCTCACACACTTCCACTGTGTCTTTGGCAGTCGCATACTCTGGCAACTTCAGTCTGGCTATTACTAGCACTTCTTTTGGGGTCCAGTTTTCACAGACATTGTATGACTGATAGAATGAGGCTTGAAAAGAGACTCGTCTCCATGTGGTCTTGAGAAACAGAGTGGTAGCAGGTGGTCAAGTTGCAGATACTTCAGGCTGTCATCATATGCATTTGTTTGTAAGCATGTCGCCATATTGATTTGACTGAAGGTTACCAAAAGGATATGAACATGTGTAGCGTTGCCTTCTTCAATATGGCTATGCCCTCTGAATTATGTAATGTGATGGGCAGCACTTTAAAGAATGACTTGCAAGATAATAGCGAGCTCCAAGTCGCTACCGAGCTACCTGTTGGAGACCCCAGTCTAGACTGTATAAAATGGTGCAAATCGCATAGCTGCACTGGCCACTTAAGCTACAGGTAATTGGTAAAGGGACATAGGCACACAATTAACAGACTCAAAATTGAGTTACTGTAGTGTAAAAACAAATGCTATATCACTTAAAGGTAGACAAAAGTGAGCTGCACTACAATTCTTGAACAGAACATATATAGCTAAATATGTATTGGACAGGAGATTATGATCAGATGCCCACTATATACGATGCAATGCTGGCGTGGCAGACTTTTTACGCCTGGAGTGGACAAGCCCAGGTATACATGTATATTGCGGAACTATTTTTATCGACCAATCTGAAATGGCAAAGATGAAAATAAAAACAAGCCCACTACTAGCTCTGCTAGGCTATGTTTTAGAAATACCTAAACAAATAAGAAAATACAAAGCGATGGTAAAGCAAAAAGACAAGTTGCACTGTCCTGGGACAAAAAACCAACTCGACACACCGCACAGTGACACAAAGACCTTATCTATTGCAATGAACAGAGTTAAGTGTACGCTATGCTACTACCACCAATATCTAGGCCTAAAAGCATATGGAACCCACTCCACATGTATTTAGCAAAAACTCTACACTATAAAATTTGGCATCTTTTAGGTTTACTATTTACTGGTTTGCTTTGAGATAATTTAACTTATGCTATTCCTAATATTTCTGATTTGAACATCAGAGGATCTGAATGAATGAATATTAGCTTTGTAAGGCGCAAACTTTGCCCAGGGTCGTCAAGGCCCTATATTATTAAGCATTATATCAGTTTCACAAATTGATTTAATGGTACAAAAGAAATTTCAGAATTATTTCTTGCTTACCAATGGGAGCATTAGCTGTATTTAATGGAATGCTGTGACCATAACAAACGGGGTTTTTATGCCGTTCAGCGTGATGTTTTGTGACTACAACTGTTAAAAAAACTTTTGTTTGTTCAATGTCCTTTATTTGGAAGCATGGTTTAAAATCGATAATTTAACCCCTTCAGTGCCCGCCCCTTTCCCCGCCCTGTGCCGGCCGTTTCATTAGCGGGCGGGGTTTATGACGAGCTGGTCTCGTCATGGGCACAGCGCAACCGCGGCCCATGACGAGACCAGCTCGTCATGGGCATTGAAGAGGTTAAGATATATATGCACTTCATATTTCGGAATCGGACTCTTGAACATTTAACGAATTGAGACACTTGTCTTGGAATGGTTAAACAGCCCTGTTGATAACACAGTCAAGCTGAGAGTAACTAAGAACTAGCCCTGAATAAACTCTTTTTGGGAAGAGCGAAACACAGTCACTGTAATGTATTTTTATTGCTCAATAAATAAATAAACAAATAAAGTTCAAGTTGATACGATTGATTGTGGAAAGGCTATCTTTGGATTGTAAATTAGACTATGATGAATGAACCTGATTGAATACTGTGGCTTCAAGTTAGTTCCTCTGTGTGGCATATCATCTGGAATCTCAGGGCGGCCGACAACCAGCCCCTGGAGGTGGACACAACCCTGGTTGACATGGGAACATTTTGGATGGAGCGGTGAACAAGGCTAAAAGTTGTCCTGTTACATTTTGGTACAGAGTGCGAGTAATGCTAGGTTGATGTAGTCATCATTTCATAACTGATAGCCAACCTAGCTGCCCAGTTTCATTTATTTTCTAACCTATCAATGAACACATTGCTCAGGGTTTCCTGTCTAGCTATTGCACTAAGGTTTAGACATTAACAAGAACATCAATAAACAATTTAACTTAGCTCCATTCTGTTGTAGGCTTGAATTTCCCTCATAAACAGTGATGTACTGGTATGGATAGACAAGGGACATTACGGGTTTGATGCTACATTGCTCTAATTTCAGGTGACTGCTACAGAACAATGTGAGTGCTCGCAACTAAGTCAAAGGTGCTTGACTCTCGTGTGGAAGGTATTTGAGCTGTCCACATGTTAAACAGCAACTATTAACATTGATTCAATGCACAGTTTCATTCTAAAGACTGCCGCATTTCGCCAGGAAGGGAGGAGTTACTTTCCGCATTGGAATTACAAGAGCTGCTGAAACTTAGCTACAGGTACCTTGGGTATCCTTAACTCCAGGCGGCCGAGTTACTGGGCCCTAGAACAGGAAACTCCTTAAGAGGTCCTAAATGGTTAAAGATGTTCCTTCTGAATTAATAGCATGAAAATACAATCAAAATGTGATCTGTTTAAAGATAAGAAGTTCTAACATTGTTTTTATTTCACTTCCGGTCACTTTTGGATTGCCTAAAATGCATGAAATACATAGTGATATGCTTAAACTGAGATTGTGTGCTTGATCTTTTTCTGTCGGTTCTTTATAAAAAATAAAATACTGTACTTTTACTCTTCAGAATATGCAACTCGCACGTCGTACCTTGTAGCATCAGGTGCAGGTCATCGATATATGTGCCTTGCTCCTCGTCATCTGCTGGAGGGGACGACGCCTTGTCGGAGGCCATCTTGAAGGCCCTGTCAACATCTACTGCTGCCGCAACTGTACAGTAAATAAAAGTTGAACATGAATTTCCCATGAGGCTTTTGCATTTTCTTCCAACTTGAACTAACATATTTATATATTTTGTTCCTCTTTATACTATTTACAACAAAGTGGACACACCTTTATTTTTCTTTGCCTGAGGCTCTGTACAACGTATATAAAGCCTTGCATTCATTCACAGTTATTATTAGAGGCAAAGTAGTTTTAGCAAAATCCTCTAACTGTATGCGCAAAACAATATGCAAATCTTATGTGAACTTGTAAGGCATGAGTGAATGCCCCAGGCAAGGAATAGTGAAATACTGTACAGTTTGCCCTTTACCTGCATGGTATTTCACTAATTTCTTGGATTGTCACATATAGTTTATTAATCCCTAAGGGATCACCAACGTATGAAGTATTCAAGAACTAGAGAGGTACATGATAAGGATTATGGAATATACTGGAGTACAACAAATCTTAATCCAATTCATTGTTAATCCTCTTTCTGCCAAATGTTTCAAACTATTAGACTCTGTGGGCTAAGTGCTTTCTCTGTCACTAAGTCTGCAATTTGCTAAATCTCAGGCTTTGTGATCGCAAAAAAAGCCCACAATAAACTTTAAAGGTACTTTAAGTGGAAAAGTCTATCTGCCTCCCAAAGTGCCTAATGGGACTATTTGAAATTGCAAGAAAAGGAGAGGGCCTGAAAGAGGATTCCCTTCCTCCTTGCAAGTTGCAATGATATGGGGGAGAGGATGTGGCATTACGTCCATAACTAAAGATTTTGGAACTGGGTAACTGGGTTGAAGGCTCAGTGCCGGCTCAACGCCCTGTGATTCTGGGCAAATCGCTTAATATCCCCGTGCCTAAAAAATGAATCTGACTTTGTGTAATGTAACTGGTGCTTGTGTAAAGCGCTCCCATACCTTTGGGTCGAGTTTGTGCTATATAAAACTGCAAAACATAAATATGGAACAATTGTTGACACCTAGCAAGTGGTCCTAGAGTATACAACACCAGTTGGGTGGAGCCATACCTCAAGCGCAAGTGATTCTGATTTGCGCCAACTGTGACTCTGTACCTGGTATTCAATTGGTTTTACCGCGCATGGATTCCTCCTGCTCTAAGCAGGAGAAACTTATTTGCAGAAACGCAGCATGAATCTGGAAATATTGGTGGAAATTGGTACAGTAAATCCAGGTCCCACTTGTCATTTCACAATCCGGCTGGGATACGTAGAATATCATGGTGCGAGAAGAATTACCAGCTCCCCTGCACCATGAAACTTGGAAATACCCTCACTGTACTGTACTTAATTTGAGCCGGTGGCTTGTGGGGCTCATCACCAGCACTAAAATTGGTTTCCAGTGCTCTGCACCAGCACTTAATTGACAACACCACACTTATGACAGACTGCCACATGTTGGCGCTGCTCATCTAATTTAGAAATGAGCAAAACAATGGTTGTTTATGAATACAATATACATAAAAAATTACTAATACCTGCCTCCCCAGTCATTCCTTTAGCTTTGGGGACCCGGAATAATCTGAACTGTTGCACTTGCAGGCGAGACAGATGGTTAGTAGTTGTTTTGGTACAGCCATTAGCAGTGATGACGGGGCAATGGGGGGCGCAAGCTGCAGTGGCCTCCTGACCAGGGCCCTGGCGCTTATTATTTTACAAAATAAGCACTGGCCTCACACTCTGAGCAAGGTGACTCTGCCCTTCCTGTCAGCCTCACGTCGGGATCCTATTCTTCTGCAGGGTAAAGCCACATACTTGGGGTACCCTGCCCTGCCCCAGTCTCTCTGTACAAACAGGAGTTTGAGCAGAGTTTGGAGAGTTGCAGCCCACTCATAAACAGTGCCTAGGATGTATTTTCGGTTTTGATATTCTCAGGCGTGTGTGTTGTCCTGTCTACTCTCCGTCAAAACAACTCAATGACGAGCAGGATTTATTTATAAAAAGCAGCCAGAGCTCGGCGCATTCTTCTTGAACTTGGGTCTTCGTCTATTTATACTTTTGGATCGACTCCAACGATAAGTTTAGAAAAAAAAGGGCTGGACATGTTGCTTTTGTAGCGGCCTCATTTACTCCTGCGCAGCTTTCATTCCCCGAGCAAAACGAAAACAGTTTTCACATAAATAAAATATGCGCCATTACTTTCGGCAGCACACGCGGCGTGACAGCTCGGCCACGTGAGGCAGGCGGGAACGTGTCAGGAGTTTATTCGGGAGCGTGCAGAGAGAGGGGGGATTCGGGGTGGAGAAGGTACATTGAGGTTCAGCACCCTACCAGCGCTACGAATGGCATATGTTTGAAAACATGGAAATCGTAGGTATTGCAAAGTCACGACCCTATCGGCTAGAAATCTTTTCCATTTTCACTCAAGCTCACTGAACCCAACCACTGGTCTATAGAGCCTTTTCCTCAGCATGAAGGCGTTCTTGTGATCAGCAAGAAGTGTCCTGCAGCTCTCATTTTGTAAAAAGATAAGTTCAGGGCCCCATAGTTTTTTTTAGGATCCCACCTCTAGAGCTGTGAATGAGTGGTTGGTAAAGGTGGTTAGTCTTCAATCAACATCAAGTGTATTTCTTCTTCTACTCTACACTCAGGGGCATAGCTTCAGGGGAGTGTTTTGTGTGTTAACCCCCCCCCCCCACACACACACACACAAATGTATTTTCTGATAAATAGTTGGGTACAGGTGCTTTCAGTCGGGGATGGTGAGATGTCTGTCAGATTTCACCAGGAAGTTTTACATACACACAGACAAAAATGCACACACAGTCTCTTCCTTCCGGTTTTGAAAGTCCTCAAAAATGTTAGCTATTTTACAAAATATTGTGTTTTGTCTCTTTGTACTACTACAAATCCAGAAACCTCTCCCTTTCAACTGCCCCTCAGGCGTGTCTAAAGCCCCCTGCTTGTCATATAATGTATTTTACGATTATATGCCAGCCTGATTGTTGGAATATCTGAAGCTCACACCCCCTCAATCTTACTGACCAAGCTACGCCCCAACCTACACTACTGTTGCCCTGGAGAAAGTCTGATCGAGGAAAAAAGAGTCCCCGTCTACAAAAATGAGCACCAGTACCCCCCACCAGAAGCCACCAGAACAAATTAAGCACTGGCTTTGTCTCTGTCTTCCTACACCCCTCTCAACTTGTCTCTATCTTATCTTTAGCTTTTCCATTAAGTCATCGGGTTCCACAACCATATCGATCCCTTAGTTTGATAATGGCCACTAATCAAACAGCATAAACATAATGTGAATCATCCATTAGACTGAAACCATCTCCAATTTGTTTTTAAGTTTGGGTATTTTGTCTTTGTTGATGGATGGTCTTCTGTGCTAAACCGTGCCACATGTATCTCAATCCAACGTCGTAAACCAAACGCCAGTCTGCCTGGCTTCCGAGCCAGTTAGCCTGATGCCTCTGTTACTCTCATATGCCAAACAGTGGTGAGTTGAAAGTGATTGAAAGAGGGTGAGTCTGAGCATTGACGTTTTCCCTTGAAACCACTCTTATGGGATGGCGCCAGGCCCTCTTTTTTATTCTGAAGCTTTCTGCTGGTCGTGCAATTGTCCAAAAGGGACAATGCCTTCGAACAGGACTATTCTGGCTCTGGGGAAATCTAATGAAAGGAACCATTCGGGTGAGCCACAATATTATCTGAGGTCAGTAAGACTCCTGCATTGGTTTCAGGAAGTGCTCGGTGATGTCCCACCAGCTGGATGTGGCAGTAGTGGGGCAGCAAAGGAAACAAGAAGTGTCCCATAGGCTTACTCTCTTTCTACCTGGTCCTCATATATAGACATCTTTGATGATGGGATTGTCAATAGGCCTAGTGTATGGCACTGGGGGAACTAAATGTTATTCCCCTCCTGAGGAATCCGTGCAACACAACATTGTCTTCTCTCAGTAAGTGGAGCATGGCAATCCATGAAAGATGCACCTTGAAGAATTTTGGTTTATTTGGTGGCAGAACAGCTGAGTAAATCCCCTTGTTCCTTGAACAAGGCAGTGAAGGTCAATGGTGAAGGACAGACATTCAATCGAATCGAAGGATGGGCTTCAAGCACCTCTCACTATGCCACAGCAGCAGTCATTTATGACAACGCTATGCCCAATAGGCATTTGTGCACAGGAATGAGATACATGTACAGAATTATCAAGGGGAAATAGTGTGAGGAAGAGAAACAGGTGAAATCAATATAGTGGACTAGTTGGCAAAACTCTTGGAGCTCCGTTGACTCACTGAGCTGTTCAGAACAAAAGTCTAGTTGTCTATCTCATGTGATGCTAGGAAGTAACAGGACATGGTGGGGTGTAATTGTTAGAGATGTGTGCTATATAAGATCTTTAGGTAAAACAAGTTGCCAAAAACTGTTCTTTTCACAAACTCGCTGGTTCCAAATTTTCACAATGAATGGCAGTTGAAATCAACATGAGGAATTCATTAGACTCCACATTTTTAATACCAATGTGAAAGGAGAAGATGGGGGACAAAAGTCTGTGAATGGCTAGAAGGCAGCTCACAAAAACACTAGCAATCAGCATTCCCAAGACCATAAGGCAGGGGTCTTCAAACTTTTGGATACCGAGACCCCCCTGTCAACATTTTGAGGCGTAAGGACCCCCTCCTGACAAAAATGTCTAAACCTGTTGACTAAATTGCGTGGGATGAAAATGT
The DNA here is from genome assembly GCF_964204655.1 of Triturus cristatus. NCBI lineage: Eukaryota > Metazoa > Chordata > Amphibia > Caudata > Salamandridae > Triturus > Triturus cristatus. Next base: position 802,484,189 of record NC_140592.1, on the reverse strand, counting down.
AAATGAGGTTATGTGATGCCGCGTATTTTGGGATAGCATTGCTTCATTATTTTGATATTTGTTACACAGTAACGCTGAGGAAAGATTTCACCCAATCAGTACCCATTTATAACCAAAATACAGCAATTATCATCAGAAAGATTTCAAGTCAACCTTTGTGAAGGGCCTTCCACTCTGCAGCAATACGTGCTGCCACATTAGAAGCTCACCTGGCCCTGACCGGAAGAAGCAGGGGTCCCTTAAAACCCTGGCGGTTTTGTGTAGAGTTAAGCCGTTTACCCATGCAGCTTTCCTCTCACCCCCTCCCTTCCATCCCTCTCTCCTCTCCTAACCCCGGATCCCTCTCTCACTTTGCAGGTCATTTTCTTTCACCCCTTTTTACAACTTCTGAACGAACTCTCCCCATTCAACCTCTCACTTCACCTTTAATCACCTCTTGCCATTCTGTCCTTTCACTGCCCTCATCTCTAACAGTCTCTCACATTTATCTCATGGCCTCTCTGGCCCTGTCACCTCCCGTGCCCCTCAGCACTTCTCATTCACCTCGTCTCTTCATTCAAATTTTTGTCTATTTGTATCTTACACCTCTCCAGTCCCCCCATTCCTCTTTCACATCTCCCCTTTGTTCTAACAGAAGCCCTCACCTTTGGATCACACTCACTTCTTGCGTGTCCACACTTCTCTTCGGCAATTCACATTTCTCCTCATCCCTGACCTCTTCAATCAAATTCTCTCACTCCCTTGCTGTCCTCTCTCATTTTGGGTGCGGATGCAAGTTCAGAATGGGATGAATGAATGTATGATTACTGATGGGCTTGTTTGAGTGAGTTGCATATTGAGTAGTGAGGGGGACAGGTGAGTGAAGTGTCACATGAGTGCAGGATGAGTAGTGTACTCGTGTGACTGCAGGTTGAGGTATAGTGTGAGCAGGACAAGTGCATTTTGAGTGCAGAGTGATCACTGTGAGTGCAAGATGAGCGGGTGAATGGTGCAAGTGCATGGTGATCAGTGTGAGTGCATTGTGATCACTGTGAGTGCAAGGTGAGCGTGACAATAAAGGGCGAGAATGAGGAATGAGTTGTCTGAATGCAGGGTGCATTCCCAGACCCATGAAGTAACTCAGCATGTTATTGACGGGGCGTAGACTTTAAGATCTAAGTTAAACTATTGCGGCATTAATCGGGGATCGAGGGTGAAGGAAATAAATAATGTGCTGATCCTGCAACAAACTTCCAGTCCTATGGTTAGGGTTACCAGCAGATTATTTTGATGGCCCTGTCGGTACAAAAAAAAGCAGTCACCTAAAGCGGTATTTTCAGCGCTTATCTGTGCATACTTCCCAGGGCCGGCTTTAGTGCTGGTGGTGCCCTGTGCGACAATGTTTGTTGGTGCCCCCCCAATGACCACCCCCACCACGGATTCTCTCACTAGCACCCTTTAACAGTGACCAAGTCTCCATAACCCCACACTCTCAGATGCATTGAATTAGTTATATAGTGCCACTCATACCAGTGTAGGGTGTCCGAGCACTTTGCATCACACACACATTACACAGAGACAATCATAAGTGTGTAAATCTGTGTATAGGAAATGTTACATAAGCCAAAGGACTAAAAGTATAGGAGTCACATGTCATCCATACTGGTAGGCAGTATAGTTCAAGAGTGCTTGGTGTGGAGAAGCACAAACTCAGAGTCGAAAAAGAAACAGCATAGTTGGGAGTTTCCTTTAATAATAAGAATTGATTTCTAGCCAAATTAACCCTTTTTGCAACATTAATCAATGGTCTAATAAGGTATTCTTTGTAGTGTGCATGCTGTTCTAAGATGAAAGTTAATAGCTCACTATTCTATATTAGGACTTTAAGTTATAAATTGCAAGTAACAGAAGGATGTCTCTTTTGAAAGCAGTAACCTGCTGATCTCTTCACATCATACGCTCTCTGTAATATACTTGGTACAGGTTCTTTGCAGCAGGCATATTAACCCTCTGCACTAACTTCACCTAAGTCAAAACCTCAACTATACAAAACACTGATCTCTCTCCAGGAAGATAATTAATCACACGAGTTATCTTGACATTTATGTGAGGCCTGGTAATTGCAGGGAAAGAAACGCTGCAGCAGGTGCTTCAAAAGCACAATAAACTTTCACAGTGCCCCCAGGAAGCCAACTTTGTATTCCTTTCCATGAAATGCATTCTCACACTACCGCAGTGAATGTAAAATCCAAATGTAAGGAATAGGCACAGTGGGAACCCAGGGGGTACTGGAACCAGCAAAAAACCTAAGCCTCTGTAACCAGTTTACAAAGGCATGTTAAAATGCAAATGGTCTTTAAAGACCTGTGAAAAAACACGGGGGTGCCCGAGATAGGAATCCAGACACTGCCCAGCTGAGCCCCCAGCAGCTCAAGTTTCACTGCAGCAGCCCGGGCTGAGACACAGGACGGGGGAAGTGTGGGGGGGGGGCTGAAGCCCTTGGGCCTGGGCAGAAGTGTGACTGGGAAGGCGCGACCCCCTTTGCATCACTCCACGGCCCCCCTGGGGGTCGCGCCCCACAGTTTGAAGACCCCTGCCATAAGGTGATCCTTCAAATATGTCCTAGAGTTTACCAAGGCATCATCTGACCAGTTGCAGACACATGTCCCCTACTTCTTCCTTTGCCCTAGTGAAAAAAGATGGTAGGCACGCACCCCTTGAGCTCCACATGGGCTAGTAGTATGGGATGGGACTGAGGGAAGAGTGTATACTGGTTAGCCACCTTATTTAGGGTTTGGCTGAGCGAGTAGAACATTCCCTTCTCTATTTGGAATTGGGAAAATGCTGGGATACCCATGGTGGAGTCTCCACTGGCACTGTCTGTAGTAACCCTTGTCCTATTGGTCCATCTGCCACATGACCACTGGGTCACAGTGACGGTCGCCTTTCAAGGTGGAAACAGGCAAAAGAAAATGTTAACTAACCCATAGGACCAGTGAAATATCTCCCTGTAAATCAGGCTCTTTACTGTTATTTCAGAAAAACATAAACTCACACTTTGGGAGTTTGTTTTCTCAGAACAAAGGTTTTTTCTTCCCGGGCGATTTAAATGTGGCATGGGGTCAGAAAACGTCACTATTGCGAAGGAAGCTGCAGTGGTTCCCTCCACAGATATATTCATCAGGCAGGTGGGGATCTCTAAAGAAGCTGTTCCCCCTACAAAAATGTGGCAGAGGTCATAACCTCCCCCACCCATGGAGGGACGGCAGTCCACCGTGTGAGACACCAACCAAGCAATCCATGAGGCCATTTATCCTTTCCAAAAATCTGTGTTAAGTTGTTCAGAAACATGGCCCACACAGGTGTCTGTGCACCTATACAAACTAATCCTTTTTTCAGAATATCCAAGGCTAGGTATTGGTGCAAACCTCACATCAATGTCTCATTACAATTAAAAAATATAATGAAAAATCTGGATATATTGTCATTTTCCTAACAAATTTGTTAGATATTTTCATGTATTTCTCAAATTGACAAATCTAAATCCCGGAATGCTAACCAAAGAAATGTTGCACTAAATGTCTACAGTCTGGCCATTCTAAAAATATGTGGATTTTTCTAGAGATTTAATTTTGCACAATCAATTATGTAATATAAGTGCAGATCACTAAACTGTGGCAGAATCAATGTTTGTGGTACACTGCTTAATTGATAATAAATATCAAATTCAGGACAATATAGAAAGTATAAAAACTATATGTTTTCTTATTCTGCACACAATAGAGAATCTAGTGGTGCAAGCCAGACCACATTTCCCCTAAGTGACAAGCCTGGAGAGAACACTGACCATGACATTGTTTTTTTCCAAAGCATGCCAGAACATACTCCTGCTAAGTGCTGACAGACATCTGGGCTTCCAAGAATCTCTTGAGAATATATCGGTACCACACAAGTTTGGGTTTTATTGGTTTGAGTTGAGGTGCCGAAAGGTGATAAACTGTGTGCTGTGCGGTACTTTCTGGAAATTTAGAAAACAACTGAACTGAAATGAAAGATTAGGGTACTGTCTTTTGGTAGCCAGTTTTATTCCTATGCCGTAGATAGAAGCATGCCACAACCATATACTTAAAACAGCCACACATCTTAAGGTTTCTATCGTTGGATGCCAGTCCTCGTTTGACCTAATTTGTTCTGATTGGCTGGTTAAGAGAATACTCCCCATGATATTGATCCAATTTTCACAAAATTTTTCTAAAACATTCCTTTCAGTCTTTCTCACACAGGAATGTAGCCCTGCTACTGCTCAACCATCATCTGTATTACCCTGGCTGCCCTAAGCATGGAGTTACTAGACTGGTATAGGTTATCTAGAGGGTCATGATGCTAACTAGTGAAAAACTGGGTGGGGTGCACTGGGAAATTCTAAAAGCAAATGAAAAGAAAATACTGGTTTAGAATATCTGTCTTTTGGTCGCAGATATCATCCCTGTGTTGCCTGGAAATCTACCACAATCATAGTTTCCACATCTACGCATCCTACAGTTTCAATTGATGGGTACCAGACTTCCCTCACCCTAATTGGCTGCCTATGAAAGAGCATTTAACTTCGCATTTGTCAGATATTTAACATTTGTTTTTCACTCTTCCTCACATAGAAACATATCCCTTCCTAGTCTTCATTTACATCTTTTTTCTCCTGGTCTCTTGAGAGTGGGGTTTTAAAGGTTCTGGGTGCGGAAGGGCAATAAACTGAATTCTTTGCGTTTCTATTTTTCAGACATATTATCCCATGTGCTGGCTGACCCCAAATACTGCAGCAATCCATACCCAAAAAATCAACCTAAATCCAAGATTCTTCCTTGCGCGTTCGTTGGTTGCATTATTGAGCCTTTCCTATCCTGGACAATAGTCCCATCCACGGTTGTGAGTATTATTTTAATCGGGAGAAGTATGTAAATGCAGGATGGTAGAATATTTGCTATCATCTGTTGAATTTCTCTTCTCTTCCTATTGTAAGTCAGTATCCACAAAAAACATTTTTTGAAAAAAAAGTCCTCAGTATAACCTGCCATTATGGGTAATCCCGAATTTGAAATTATACAAATGTCCCCTTTCTCTAAACTAAACATTTGAGGTACATTTAAAAAATACATAGCTTTCATTCACCCCCAATTTCTATTCATAAGATTGTTCATTATTAAGTGATATACTGTTAGAATGCAGCCAAAACTATTGTATAGCTCTGGGTATCATGGGCTTTTGAACAAACTACAGTCAATACACGGTCTGCAACAGCTATTGCCTGATGGACATAATGGTATATTATTTGTGCGGGTCTGCTTTCTAAAAAACAATTTACAAGTGAAACCTTGTGACCCATTACTCCTTTTTCCCTCACATATGTTCCCAATTTTTTAGTTCATCAATTAGGTGCAACAATGGGAAATGTATGATTCCTTAGGCTAAATACAAATCAAATCAGTGCCAGGCTCCTTCCTGGGCACAGACATACAGCTCATTCCCAATACATTGTGTGAGGGAGGAGCTGTATGTTTGTGCCCTAGCAAGAAACCACATGTTGACGAAGGAGCTGTGTGAAATTAAACCAGGGAGCGAGAATGGGAAAAAGAGGGGCTAGGAACAATCACCACCTCCTGGTAAATTTATTTTGCTGGAGGATGGGAAGGGTGGTGGTAGTATGAGAAGAGATGTGCTATTCCTCCCACCTTCTTTTCACCTCACTCTTTTGCTCCAGGGAAGGTTGACGGAACCAGGTGGCATGGCCAGGGAGTAGCTGTGGTTCAGTGATAGTTATAACTCTTGTAGTCTCGTCCACCATCCAATCCTGGGAAGGTTCTTGGAGGGACTAGATAATCCCAGGTCCTTGAGATGTGCTGTGTTGATGTCACATGCATCAGTGAAACAGTCAGGAGGTGAGCACCTGGGCACTTCATTCAGGTGTTTGCCAGTGCCCAGAAAGGGTAAGGCAGTGTCAAACTCCTTCCCAGCATCAGAGACAGGAGATTGTCCCTCATTTTGAGGGACAAAAAAGGGTGCTGAGCTAGGTGAGGGGAAACAGAATTATGCATATGTAAATAATAAGGGTGACCTGACCTTTTAGGATATTTATATTCATCGTAAGGGCAGTCAAAGGGTTCAAGAAAGTCTTTCCAGCATGCTCAACCTCATCATACGGTTGTGCATCCTCTTTTTCATCTCTCACTTTAACAAAAGCCTAATTTAAGCCTTGACGAAGGCAACCATAGCTTTGCAGGGCCTAGAGGAAAGGTTATCTGGAAGGAGGCCGAACTTGACAACAAAAGTCAGAATCGACTGGTGGAATCTGTGTCACCCATTCATCATCCATGATAACACTGTTTCCACCTGTCGATTCTGACTTTTGGTGGTTAAGCAGAACAGCATTCTCAAACTACTTACAGATTGTCTCTTGGGAAGGATGTGTGCAGGACTGCGTTAAAGATTTCCTTTCCTTCCCCTCTTTTGTCATTTGAGGAGGCCAGACTTGCCACTATCTTACTCCAAGGATACCTGGCATTTCCTCACCTCTGGTGAAAGCCATCCGGGTTCTTGCTTCAATGGAGGGCTGGTAATCTGGTGGTCACACCAGAATGTTACCAGGACCACCCCATCCACATCCAGGCACCCTCTGTATATATAGTAGTTGGGGCTTAGTTGGATAGCAAACATGTTGGATACACTTATTCTATACTCCTGCCAGAGCTTAGGTGACTGGCCAGCCTTACTCAAGAGGATAATGCATCTTCGCACATAACTTATCGGGGCAGGCATCAAGATTTGTTTTACATAGAAACATGAGCTATGAGGGAGGAAATCGAATTGACATGAGAGGTCTCCTCTCTCCAACAGACATGCAGGAGATAATAAAAATCAATACTACTGCCCCAGCAGCTGAGAATTCAAAGAAGTGGATTGGCTTAGAAGCCAACTGTTTCTATAGCTAAGGCACAGCCCAGTCACAAACGTTCTCCATAAGCAAGAATAGGTGCTAAGCAGCAGTCGCAGCTTATTTGTCTGGAAATCTGAAGAGGCCACAAGTGAGGAGAGGTGAGATAGACTAGTCAAGTTACCTATCATTCAAATCCACTGATATCTACAGACCATTGTGATTAAATGCAGCCACCATCAGAGGCGGCAGTGCAATCTTGTAGGAACGCCTTTGAGACCTGAGGACCCATGGGAGGTCTTGAAGAGACTGCTTTTTCACTTTTAATCTATATTGACAGATCACCAAGTTCGACTGAGGCTGCTGAATGTTCTCTTGAAGGGAGGATACCACAGCATGAGGAGGAGGTTCCAAGGGGAAATTATATGAGAGAATATCTATTTGATTTTTTTTTTCCTTCCTTTTTTGAGGGAGTAGGAAGCAAATCTGGGCCAAGCCAATATTGGCACACCCTCCACCTCAACCACTAGTGGACCCATTTTGAGGACTACTGTTGAGTAACCATTTTCTTAAGCAAAATATGCAAATGTCTGTGTCAATTGTTCTGCAATAAAAATCTTTACTGTTAATTGTGATGGAACTAATAAAAAGCAATATAGAATTGATTAAGTATGGGGATAAGATAGACGGAGTCACACAGTGCACTTCATGGCAAATACACTTTATCTCAGAGAAGCCAGACACATTGCGTATGTAGCATGTTTCTAAATTCCACTAAAGACCAAGAAGACTGAGCGAGTTGTACATGATGATTTGGCTGGGAAGTGAACTGAGGCGAGGCAGGGTTCTGAAGCCTGTAGGGTGATCTGATCTTGGAGGGCAGTAGCAGGTTTAGCTGAAAGACAAAGCTTAGTCGGTTCATTTACAGATAGGAAGAGGGAGTAACCTGGGGTGACTAATATTTTAGCTTCATTGTGACTTGCCTACTTGTTGGTTAGGTTAGGGACCTCATGTAAGCGCTGCTGGTGATACTCACAGAAAGAAGATCAAAAATGTTTGAAAAGAAGATAGCTAGCAGATTAAGGTGGTGTTTAAATTAGGAAAAGTAGGGGAGGAACAGTAACTATGAGCCTAATTCACAAAATGTTTTAATGGTCTCAAACCCTCAGATTAAGTAAAGCAGAGGGTTTACAGCCCATAAAACAATTTTTGTAATTAACTAAACTCAATTAATGTTTCGGAAAAGGTTTTCTGAATCGTTAAATGGATAAACATTAAGGAATCGCTATTTGAAAGGGATGTCTAAAAGGTGTCCCTTGCAAATACTGATTCCTTAAGAGATGTATTAACATTTTGCGACGAAAATCCGGTCTCAAAACATCAATACTTTACCACTAAATCCATATTGGTGGTAAGCCAAGGGACCCCTTCCCCTTTAAGAATGTTGATAAAAACACTTTTTAGGATAATCCTAAACAAGCATTTTCAATGCTATATGTCTCACATCTACGAGAGTTTAAGCTATTGACATTTACAATGGCAATAGCTCAAACTCTTGTAAATGGGAGACCTATTTCACTTCAAAGAAGCAGCCGCCATTGTCCAGGGCTGCTTGAAAGTGAAAGCACGCATAGCGAGGAAAGCATGTTGTGCCTGCAGTAGTAGAATCCCAATAAAGAAAAGAGTGTTTATAGACTAAATAAGACATACAGTGTCCCAAAAGAAGTAAAAAGGCCAGTCGCCATGGGAGGTTACAAATGCAGACAAGGCGGTACCAAGGAGGGACTAACAAGCCTAATAACAACTCGTAAGCCAGCATTTACGAAGGACAATGACACAAGCCAATAACAAATATGGGCGGGAAGTGGGCGGGGCTTCAAAGCCATACTCCAATACTGCATGCCTCACAGCAGCGCATGCACTGCCCAGGCTCGACCTAAAAAGGCTTGTTTACCATGTCTTTTTTGAAAAAATGTGCCCTGTTTTGCTTTTATGAAATGGGCCGCATTAAAAAAAAGCAAATGATTGCTTTAGTTAAAAGTAATCACAGACATGGTGATCTGGTGACTGCAGTAGCCCGCCATGCCTATGACTCTAGACAACTGTAGTGGGTCGCAATTCGTGAACTGTCTCATGCATATTAATGAGGTAGGTCGATTTGCGACTGACTACAATTTCATAATGGTGTGAACTACCTATTTGTACATATGTCTGTTTGCAAAATTCCTTTCTATTCGTAAAATGTCAATTTGCACTTTGCAACCACCTTGCGAATGAAACATTTGAAAATCACGCCCTAAATTCTGTAATAGTTGTAAAGGTAATACGCTGGATGAACTAACTGTTTGTTAGGATAGCAGCAAGGCCGGACTGGCTTTACCAGGCATCAGGGGTTTCCACAGGAGGCTTTAAGGGTGTGGGCTGGTCCCGGACTATATGAGACTGAAGAGGTTGATACTTAGCAGGGTATCAAGCTGGGGCCACAGTGATTTCCTGGGGGAATCCATAGTTGCCAGCGTACCCAGCTGGAACAATGATGTTGCACCTATTTGGGACTCTACGCACTGTCACAAGAGATTAAGCCCTGATGAAGTTCCAATTGTTTATGGGACGAAACATGTTGGCTGGACAGTGTGTGTAAATAAAGAAAACATGATGGAAAAATAAAGATTTTGATACACTATGCCTGAATGGACTTCTTTACCTGGTGCACCTCCATATGCTTTGCTAACTCTGGTGTTTAATGTACCTGCTGGAGAGAGATGGGAGTTTTGTCTTGTGGCAGTTTTGACTTGTCAAAGTTAGCACAGAGGGTTAATATGCCTGGTGCAAAGAACGTGTACCACACAGATCGAAGAACAATATATGTGTGTAGCTCAGTGGGTTATTGCTTTTGTCACAGAGATTCTTCTGTTACTGTGCATAAGTTACAATCGTAATCTAGTACAGTGAGCTATGAACTGCCATTAAAGAGCTGCATGGTACAGGTTAGAAAGTTACTTTTTTTTCCCCGTCTTTCATTATCCTGATGCTGCTAAAAAGGTTTGTTTGGGTAGAAATAAATTCTTATTTTAAAGTCAACCCTAACCATTGTGTTATGTTCTGAATCCTGAGTTTGTGATTATCCAGACCAAGCACTCTTAAAAAGTGACTACTAGTATGGATGGCATGTGAATCCTACACCGAGTAGTCCCAGTTGCCTTATGTAACATTTTCTATACACTGATTTACACATGTATGGTTCATTGACTCTGTATGAGTGTGATGTAAACTGCTCCAACACCCTACACTGGTAAGAGAGACACTATAAAATAAAATAAATGTGAGAGAGGAGCTATGGATAAATGAGAGGCACTGGTGAAGGGTGATTGTGAGTTAATCATTGGAAGAGCCCCAACAAATATTGTTGTATGCTGGTACACAGTAAGGTCATCATTTACTATGCTTTAAAAGCTACTACAACTGAATATACAATGACAACTGTGTTGTAGAATGCATCGTTTCCCCCAAATTTTCTAGGGGAGAACTCCTAGAAGCCCCCCTTTGTAGTTGGCAGGCTCGCTCGCTGCACTCCTTATGCACCGTACTGGGGCTGGTCTGTCAAAATTTGCTGAGCTGCTTTGGGTTCCCAGTCCAGCCCAGGAAAGCAGGAGGGCAAACTGTACAGTAAGATTACTCAGCAAACAGCATGAAAAACCCTGAAATACATCAACATTTTTGCTAACATACTGGGTAGGAGCAACAAATACACAAAATCATATAAAAGTGAGATGAAAAACCAGGAGCAGAAACATAAACTATATATATTCAAAAGCAAGAAGAATGACAGTTAGTTTGAGCTGCTAGTAAGATGTTACACCACACCACTAACAATTAATATCTGATACCAATGCATAGCCTTAAATATTGAATGTTCCCTGTTGATATTTAGGTTATGGGAAATAAAACAATTTTATTCAGAGATGCTAGGAAGTGCTCATTTTTCATTCTTTGGTGTGGAGCCTTTTGGCTTAAGCCAATATTACCTTTAGGACAAAGTACCACCATGTATCTCCTTCCTCTTTGATATTCTTCACAAAATATGTTTTCAATTTTTATTTTGTAAAAGTAACTATCAATAGAATTAGGGATTTATAAGTCCGACGTGCATGCAGATCAGCCATTAGGGCTTGTGTTAGCCAAGACCATTTGATTTTACAAATATATGTATAAAGGAGATTTCAGCCAGCACTCTTCATCCATTTGTTTTTCTTTGCGTCATTTACTTTTTTCTTCCACCTCCTCCAGCACTTAGCATGGGACAATGTCCAGCCCACTTTGGACATTGATTAGTTTCACTGTGAGTGACGGTGTTCAGCTATTTCACCTGGAGCACATCCACAAAAAAATGGTTGCTTTGAGTGCTAGTGACTATTATTGCAATGAGTGATTTTTGAGACCAAAAAAATTGCTGCTTTTGCTTAGTTTTTTTAAGGTTGGGCCTGAGAGAGCATGCGCTAGTGCATGCTTCTCGCTTGCGAAACACTATTGTATACAAAAAGGGCCTTGGAGCCCTCTCATTGCTTACTATTTACAGTCTTCATGTGACTCTTTTTCACGACCTCCTTAATTGGCCACTGCTGGCAAAACATAATTTCAGGTCATTTCAGTGGAGCAGGGACCAAGCACAGATTCATTCAAGTTAATCAGTGCCCGTCCGCTGCTCCCGTCGTGATTGAGGTACTATGTCTTTCCACCTCCCAGCTGTTCCTTTTATAGCGCTTGCACTTTTTTTTATTGTTTAAAGAGGCAGCCAGAAACTGCTAGCTTCACTGTTGTCTCACACTATTACTGGGTGTGTGTGTGCGAGAGTCAAAACGTGCCTATGTGTTTTTATAGCTTCAGTGATTTCCTCCCCCTAATAAACTGTCAGTGGTTCAATCATCGGACTGTGAGACAGTGCTAACCAGTTTCCGAATGGTAGATAGCATTTTGTGACATTGCCTACTACTCCTGCTTAATTTTCAGGCAATACAGCAGCACGAACTGTTGACCTTGCGGCCATAGTTGAACTGTGCCGAGCGAGTGTTGACAGCAGTTTTAACAAACTGTGTGTAACGCTAATGTATCTAACTGCAAGGCATCCATGTTTAAATACCAAAAATCCCCCATAATCTGTCATCTCACAGACAGCACCAATAGGCATTTTAGGCGATGGTAAAAACTGCAGAGAAAAGGATTATTTGAAAAGCCCAAGCAATGCTGGAAATGCAGTTTTCGGTGTGCTGTCATTCTTTAATAGACATCTACAGTCCTTCTGTGTCGGAAAAATGGGAGAGTCTGTTATTTTGAGACTATATATTCACAGAGTTCAGATTTTAGGGGAGAACTAGCATGATACGTTACTTTTGACTTTGCCCATATAAGATAAGTTTCACAATATTGTCACCAAGGCAGAAACAGGATAAGTACTGAGCGAGGAGATATTCGATCACAGACCTCCAAACCAAGCGCTAGAACAGTTGCTCAGTTTCTTTAATGTCACATGTTTAAAGGAGATTGGCCTGTTTCCAGAAGCTCCATAGTGTGTTGTGAGGAACATAAAGCGATGCACCAGGATCACACGTATTTAGCAAGTAGGGAAGTTGGTGTTGTGTTTTTTTTTTATATCGGAGGTATAGCATGTAAAAACTCTCTCTTTAGACATTTTCGGAATATTCACTATTAGAAACACTTTAGCCCTGCCCAACTCAGCCCTGCCTTCCTACACAACGAGATTAAAATTCCTTGTTTTCTGATGAACAATTAAAACACGTCAGTTAGTGACCCTGACCATGTGATGATATTATGTACCTGGACCTCATTCTAAAAGTGTGTTGGGAGGTGCTTATACCACATATGCAGGACCTATAGTTGCACGCCCATGAAAGTCTGTCAGTGATGATAACATAAAGCAGCAGTTCACATAGTGTACAGAGAATTCAACTTCTCACTTAGATTTTATATTGATCTGCAATTCATCAGATTTGAGACCCATATGTGTCTGCCGTGATATACATTTTATTAGATAAAAGGTGTGCTTCTTTTAATATGTGCAAGTAACCAACGTTGCTGCCTCTACCCACAAGTGATTTGTTATTTTAGAGCTTACAGACTATTAGTGTTGTTCTTGCCTTCTGATGCTGCAGAGTAGGTTTTATAGAACTATTACCTGACGCAGGACCAGAGAAGGCTTGCTATGATTGGCCCCTCTTTTCTTCCATTTATGTTTATCAGTATCATTACATTTGGTGCTAACAGCCCTCTTTATGAAATAGACAGTTGAGTGCAAGGCATGCACTAAGTACGGGGCTGCTTGCAATATTTAGGGCCTCATTTATGAGAAGTGACGCATCGCTGCGTGAAAGCAGCGATGCGTCACTTCTCAGTGCGCCCTCCTTGCGACACCAATGATGCGTCATACTTATAATATGACGCATCATGTCGCAGGGAAGGACACATACGTCAGTATAACTGACATATCTGTTGGCGCAAAAAGTGGCGCATTGCTGGAGCTGTGTCAGAATCCTGACGCAACTCCAGCAATGTTCCTTTCACATGGGCGAAGCCCCATGTGAAAGGGCCTGCGTCACCCTTACGCCTGCCACGAGGCAGGCATAAGATTTTGACGCATTGGCGTCCTAGTAGTGGCGCAGCGAAACCTCATAGTTTCACTGCGCCACTCCTACGACCCTTTCTTGCGGAGGTACGCCCACCCTGCATACATCATACCTGGCACAGGTATAATGTAGCGCAGGGGTTTACGAAGTGACGCATCTACCTAGAAGCGTCACTTCGTAAATATGGCGCAACATGGCGCATGTTTTACGCCACCGGTGCGTCACGACGCAGGGGCTCATAAATGAGCCCCTTAGTGTGTAGAACATCAACTATGTTACTATCTAGCTTTTGTCCCAGGATATTTGTGGGGAGGAAGCTGGAGTCAAAATTCAAGTTATGTAGTAAGTTGTAAAGCAGATCCTCAGAGCCTGTGCATATTTTGCAAAAAGGAAATTGGCAATCAGCTAGTTTAATGCCACAAATACCTACTGGGCTGTCTTTTTAGGCACTCCCTTCCTCTAAAATGGAATTATCTTCTTAGCTCCATTCATAGCTATATATTATCTGCTCAGGGATCAGCTCAAAGGTGACATTCATATCACTTGCTTTGATCTAGCTCACACTTGAGAGCTGAAGACTGTATGCTTCCTGACAACAAGCTTCAGAAAGTTAATTATTCCTCAATCCTGAGCCAGATAGGATTCGCTGCTTGAACACAAAGCATCCCGTTAAAGGGAAAGCCATGAAAAACAGTCATGTGTGTTATCATACTAGAGTCACTGAAACGGCTACTTGTAATGATTTTCAGTGGCGGCTCCTCTGCTATGGTGAAGCAGCGTCGCCGCCCGGCAAGCAATCCAAAAAATTTGAAAAATAAAAAAGGTTTAAAACACGTTTTATCATTGTTTTATTTTTCCTTGTGCCGAGGCTTGGGGGTGGGGATGGATGGTGACACGCTGGAGGGGGTGTGGTGGGCACTGCCTTCACTGCGCATGTGGGTTTGGCCAGCTGCCCTGGCCAGCGAAACCCACATGCGTAGTGAAACTCTCTCCAACCCGAGCTGCTTTGCTGGGTCGGACAGAGAGCAGGCACAGACTCCCAGTCTGTCCTGGAGCGCAAATCCTTGGCGCTCACGCTAATCCTAAAGCTGCCCTCGCATGAGAACAGCTTGAGGATTGGCTGCAGGGCAGGCTGGGAAGTTGCCTGCAGATTATTTGTAGTGGTTCTCTTGAGTGAACAAGCAGACAGGCCTTCTACAACCGATGCAGGCCCATGAGATTTAGAAAAGAAACAGAAGCCTGTGGACAGCTTCCCATCAGTCACTTTTGCACCCAATGCTCTAAAACGCAACTTGCAGGTAAAAATCTATCACAGGAAAACTGTACACAAGTCCCAACATGGTAACTGAAACATACAGAGCAGCATGAAAGTCATTCTTGTAACATGAGCGCAGTTAAGAGCTATGGGGTGTCTGGCAACTGGTGCTATTTAATTGTATATGGTAAACGTGGAATGGATCTATCATGCTCAGAATGCCTGTTTGATCTATCATGCTCAGAATGCCCGTTTGTTTTGGTCTTCACTGCAGTGCCAATCTGAGGCTACCCTAATGAACCTAAGGAAGGCCTCCTAAAGCCCAGGAGGCAGGGTGCAGTATATCAGAGGTTTGGACACGGAAGTGCAAGCTTATATGTCCCTATAGTGCCCTTTACCATTGAAGGACACTATAAGTGATAGGCAGTCTATAGAATAATATGGGCTGGCACCCGAAAAAAACAGGTCGGCAGCTCCATTATGGTACTGCCTAAATACGTCGTACTCAGCTAATGAGCCCATAACTTCAGCAAACCCGGTCCTGGTGTGCTAGTGACCCGGTTCAGGGAAGACCTGGCTTAGCAGTTCAGGCTGGACTGTTCTGATTAAAGCAGGGTCATGACTGATTTACATATAGCTGAGTCCGAACTTAGGTGACATGGTGTGCAAATAACAATGGATTGGAGTCCAGCCCGAGTAATTACCAGTGGTTGAGATTAATTCAGGCATAGCCTCCATCACTTTTTTGTATACTTTAGACTGCCATATTGGGGGCACCCATGGTAAACAATACTGCCATGACAAAATGGTAGCTCTGGCACAATGGAGATAATTTTGATATATGGTGGTATACATAGCACATTTTGGGAAAATTGGGTCAATTCCTAGGGAGCAACAGGCTCCAGTGGCTTAATGAGTGCCATTTCAGAGCCTACTACTTTTTAGCAAATTTATGTGAAAATCATGCTTTAATTTGTACTATATGACCACATTCTTTTCAAAATTTCATTCGGGGGAACCACCTAGGAGAGACCTGCCTTTTTTTGCTTTGTTCACTCGCTACAATACAGGGAAAGTATTACGTCCCAGCAAATCTCAAAGATCAAGTCAGCACTATAATATAGGTGGTATCTAAAATAGATGTCTGTTTTTTGTTGTTATATATTAGCCATGCAGTTATTATGGAACTTCAGCAATATCAGTTATTGTGATGTCATCATATGGCTGGGTCTCGTGGTTTAGTGGACTAATGCATCCACTGTAGGGGCCTGTGTTCGACTTTGTGGTCACAGGTTCAAATCCCAGTGCATCCACTCAGCCTTTCAACCTTCTGAGGTTGATAAATTGAGTTGGGTGACAATTAACATCATTTATTCAGCACCTAGATACACAAGGGTGAGTGTGTGCTTTACATGTTATGTTAAGGTCATATGACATGACTTCCTAGGAAAATTGTCATTAAGGTCAAAGGGCATGGGATGTCACTATCACTGTCGTTTTGGTGAATTGACTCAGATAAAACTAAAACATCACTTAGCGCTCTTTGGCATTGTAGCACACCTTAATGTTTCTCAGTGTACTCTACCCACGCAAATTGATACCAGTATGATAGGGAACCACAATTCAGTATATTCAATTGAGAAACATTTACAATACACAAGGTCCCTCAAAGTGTCTTCAATAAACATGGATAAAAAACTATAACTAGATTTGGAAATGCCCTCTTGGGTGTGCTTAGATATCTTGGCAACATTTGGCACCCTAGACCACCAGGTTATGAATTAAAGAGTGGGAGGAGAGGATGGGGAGTTGTTGGTGGCCGGGAAATGCTCTGCATCATTCTGAAGGGGCAGACGCACAAGAATGAGTATAAGACAAACACCGTCACCCCCTGACTTGCTGAAATACAAAGTTACCTCAAAACTGATGCATCTCGCCCATTTTTTTCAACATTAATTCAGTCCTTCCCTGACGTCTTACTTGAGGTAAAAGTAAAATTCCATAACTATGTTGACAACATCCAAGTGGTATTAAGACTAACCAAGCATTTAGACACGTACAAAAAGTTGGCGAGGTCTTCAGAAAAATTTGAAACTGTATAGAGTCAATTTATTTAAGCACTAAATTAGGGAGTACAGAGTTCCTGGTGGTCAACTCAGAGGCCTTTCAAAGAAAAAGTTTTGATTAAGCACCAAAGTTATTCAGTTGGTTGTACAGAAACCCCAACATGAGGTTCTAAAAACTTTATTTATCATTTTTTAACCAAGGCTTTATTAGTTTTGCTTTTGCGTCCATATATTACAAAAACATTAATGTCCCGTTTGATTTCAAGATGAAAATAGATAATTAAACTCTACCATAGCCTCAACAAATTCCCATCTAAAATTAATGAAGTGAATGATACAATTTTAAATGAAACCCTTGCACATTGATTTCTAGGGCAATAGTCACAGCTAACAAGGACTAGCAGCGTCTTGAAAAAGGCTATCAAAAAACTTCAGATTCTTTTTTTGATTGAGTGATTGATTAATTGTTTGAAAAAGCAATGCTTATGATTTATACGCCTGAAGGATGTGTTGCACTTCAAATCTGGATAAAGCAAAAACAATGATGTGTGCAGACATATGAAGGTTGGGAACTTTGCCACATACAGAGATGCTGCCTGGAATATTCTTGCTCCACGTTTGAGATATACCTATCACATTTAAAAGTGCCCATTTCTGCTTTCTTTTGTTTGGATAACCTGAAAGACATTGATATTAAGGATGTGTCACACAATATCTTTATTCAAATGGAAATGTATACTTGATGTTAATACGTGTGTGACCTGTGAATAAGAGTATGACTAAAACAAAGCGCTTTTCAAAAACTCTGCCGTAAATTGGTATAGTAACAGTCCCTTCAGCTAGTTATGTTATTTACAAGAAACTACAAGTCGCATGTGCTACCTCGTTGTTTCTGCTTGCAACCATTGTGGGCTTGTTTCAAACACCTATGATTTATTTTAACCAATCAGACTACTCATCTTTAAAAGCAAGTATGTCTTTTGCTAGTTGTGTAATCAGCTGTTTGTGTCTGCTGTCAAGCACTGTTTTTATTATGCTGATTCTCTAGTTGTCAATTAGGGGGTATTGCCCCCTACCACCTCACAATTGGGGTCCCAGGCTGACAGCGAGTACTTAGAATACATGGGTTCCTTTCCTTTCAATTGTTTGAGTCACCACTCACTGATGGTCAAATAAATAAACAAATAGACTTTTCATCTGAATGAAAAGCTCTGTGATGTCACTTCCGTTTATGTCATTTTGGGCAAGGGCGGTGTAACATCACTTCCTCTATAATTTTGGATTCATCACACCACTGCCTGTTTCTCGCGTTTGGGAGTTAGCATTGGTTCAGGCGAGGACATATTTTAAGTCAAATGTTATATGGACTGGTCGGCGAACTCTTTGTTTGTATTTAATAAGTCCGTCAAATAGCCCTTTAGAACAAAATAACTATTTTAAAATTTCGACTATTACTTACTGGAAATGTATTTTCTACTTGGCACTGATGCTTATAAAGAGAGGAAATGTACTCTGAATTTATGTGGTGAAATATTTTCCATAGGAAATGAGACTTGGATGTACACACCTCTCCAGCAGGGTCTTTTTTAAAGAACTAAGGAACGTAGCCCAAAAGCCTTTTCTCACTAGGTCAGCATGGATCAAATTATGGTTGACATAAAAAAAAAAGTTATGGAGCAGACAAACCAGTTTTGCTGGCAATAGGAGGCAGGCTTAACTATCCGGAGAAACCCCGTCCTTTTCTGTGCGGGTTAAGAATATATAAAGCCTTCTCTATTCAGAGCCCTGCTGTGGGTGGATTTGATTTCGGCTAAACAGTGTATCGCATTCCTGGAGTCGCCCCCTTTTACTTGGCCTGTGAGTCATCCGCAGTGTGTCTGAAAGATGGAGTTAGACAGCTTCTTCTCAGGACCGAGCCGTGTTAGGATGGGACTTCGGTGCAGCCTGAGTGTATGCGCTACAGAAAGGAGAGTGCAGGCCCAGAGAGCGCGGCAGCAGCATTCCGCAGCTGTGATCATCTGTCAAACGCCGCTTTTAACAGGGGAGCGGCCATATTGACATTCGCGAGGGTTCCCCTCTGGCGATTCATGCGTCACGTGACAGCGACCTGGCTAAAAGTATTTTGTTACGAGAGAAAATTGCCTGTTTCCACTGCTTTATTCAGGCCTGACTTTTGTTCCTGTGTTTTTTCCTGCTCAGACAGACTCTGTCAGACAGAATAAAGTAGCCTTGCACAGAATGTTTATAAGATGAGCTGGCCTGCCTATCCGGCATGATGCCATCTAACGCCCCACCCCGTCTTGCTCGTATATTTATCCTCATTCAGCTTGTACTGCCAATAGTTTACATTTACGTGCATTCTGCCCTCCTCTCTGTTATCACTCCCCCTTCGGGAAGTCTTTCACAGACCTCCATATTTGGCGGCGGGCATGGGTTTGGCAGCAGCTCGGCTGCTCCCAGCATCTGAAAAACATTTCTTAAGTTCTCCTTTCTTTAGAATTGGATGGATCACTGCAGGAGTTTTCTGAAAAGCTGGAAATAAAAGGATCAGGGTCTGTGATGTGATTTACAGTATTGTGTGTCTGAACCAGATTATTAAGCATATATTGGCTTTTTTATGGGGCTAAATTATTATGAGACGTTGTACGTAAAATATGCCAAAGAATAGTTTGTGAAACTGCATGGCGTTGTGATTTATTCTAGGCTTCTTGAAAGAGGCACATTTGTGTCCAAGTAACTTTATTTTCACTTTCTCCTTTGTTTGATGTATTCGAGGTACAAAGTGGGATTTCACTGGCTCAGGCCCAGAAGCAGATTGTCCTGTTTGGCCTACAGGTCACTGGGCTGGAACAGAGTCCCTACCAGCCTCTCAAAGGGACCACCATCTTGTAGGGAGACCTTCTGATTTCACGGTTGGCTTGTCCAGATCTGTATAAACTGATCATGCAGTTATTAAGTGAGTGAGGACATTGCAAGGTTATGCTATGTTAGCATTTCTATGGCGTTCACTACCATGTTGTGCTATTGTCACGCCTTTTCTACCTGGCTGCCATTTAATGAAGAAAAGAAAGGCCCGTCTGTCAATTGTGTCTGCTTTTTAAGGATGTTTGATTCTGTGAAGTTAGTAAACCCTTTTTAATGTTTCTTTTATGAGTGTTTTGTGTAGGTTAGTTTGAGAAAAGAGTGAGTTTGAGCTTGGAAGATGTTTGAAGTGTCCTGTCTATGGCTCGGTGAGCTGAATTAGTCTTCTATGTCTCTTTGGGTTGGGTGGCCAGGTGTCCATTGCTCAGCCAGAGTATATTGATTTCTGTATATAAACTTCACAACCCCAGTTGGTAGTTTTTAGACTTGGGCAAAATGTAATGTATGCCAACATCATTTCATGTAAAATCCACCCTTTCGCATTGTTATTGTTTCTTGAAATGCTTGAGATTAGGCAATTTTTCATTCCAGGAACTTTAACTCATAATTCTTGCCAACTCACAGGCAGATACTATCCAGAATGTTTAAGGTATCTCCCGCTGTGATACCAGGTACTTGTAGTTAACGTTTAGCACAGTGGTATTTATAATAGATATAGGCGCTTATGGTGAGTACACCTGGTATCTATGGGCTTAATAAATCAGTGACGGTGCTCAAGGGTAGGGGAGAACCACCAGCCTCCCTAAAAACTGCGGTCAGACCACATATAATCAAGAAAAGGGTACCCAAGCACACGTTCAATCAATGTGAAATACGGTTAGTATAAACATAAACAGATAACACAAATGGGTCTTTGTTTCTTTCTTTTGGGTTTCTTCGGTTTATTGTTCTTTTCTCAAAGTGTATTTCATAGTCTTCAAAACGTTCCCAAGCCAACACGTGTTTCGTCGCCTTTTGTAGTTTTTTACATGCGACTTGTTCACGGCTAGGTACAAATTGATACGGTAATTACATTAATTGATATGTTCTTACAAGATGCAAACATTTGTTAACAGCGTAAACAAATGTGCTCCCAGGGTGAGAGTGAAACTATGGGTAGAGTTATCCATAGATGGTATCATCAGGCTATAGTGTACTATCAAACACCGTGAGGTGTGGTGAGCACTAGCCATATCATATCAGTTGGTGATTGCCAATTCTCCTATATGCTAACGTGTGAGTGGTATATGTGAGATAATCCTGTGTGTGCCGGAACTTTAATCCAGTTCGAATTTGATCCAAAATTGCATGCGGTATGAACAGTCTAGTAAGGTAGAAAAGGAGTTTCAAAAAACTCAATCTTAATGTGAAGATTTCTTCTTTATGAGTAAAATTAGAGGAGTGCCAAATGTAAAAAAGTTGGTGATGCAAATAAGACAACTGACCTGTTTACGGTTTAATATGCAGAGTCTGTGAAGTATAATCAATGCAAAAAGAAGTGTCAAAATGGTGACTATATAGACACTTTGTCACACGTATTAAGAAATGGAGAGGTATTACGTCCAAAATTATATACATACGTCTAGTATGACGATAATTCCTGGTCATACAATCCGACGACGAGGGGGGGGTTTTATTGGTCAGTTATATCCAAATGAAATGTTAACACATTTCCGCATGTGCTCCAGATCTGAGCACCACGTCTGTAATAAAAAGGTAGAGAATCTAATTATAGGGCACAGCCTAACATAAATGGTCCGTTTTAAACCCGAAATTGCATTATTGCGGCAATGTCGAAATCAGCTATGTGTAGATATATGAGGTCTGTATACGTCTCTTCTGCGTATACTCTCAATAACCAAGGAAACTGTAAGTTCTTGGTCTCCTAAGGATCAATACATGATTTAGGTTTCAGTATGTGCAAGAGAAGTCTCTATGTACCTATTTACAAAAATTCTCCGAATGTTATAAGTTGACTTATTACGCATGGTTATTAGGTTAGTTCAAAAAATATATACATCGTTGGAGCCCAAGTAAAGATCCTGATACTCCCACTATCTGGCTCATAATCTATCCGTATGTCTATTTCGGTAGGGAGTTAAAGGCTAGGAAAAGGTGACACGGCGTGCTCCGTGAATCGTTCTCCTTACGGCATAATTACAAGGTGTATCACATTAACCGATACCCTCTTACCTCTCGGTCTGTATATTTGTATCTCCCCCAACCGCGTCTGGCTCCGAATCAGAGTTGCCGGTATGCGTATAGCTCTCAGGTTTATACGTGGTTGCGAAGTCATGTGACCGGAAATCGGACTGATGCGGATGTAAAAACCGCTTTCGAACCTAAGCGCCATATTCGAGAGGGTTGCGACATTGAGAATGGGTCTTAATTTTCTTGAAACCATTCTTTAAGTAAATGTGGAATGCTTTAAACCAGTATGTCAGTATACTAGTGTATTAGTGTGAACTACATTGTTATAATCCTAACCGATTCGAGAAAATATTAACGCAATGTAAAATTGATTTGCGTTGTTGAGACAGAAGGACCATAACTCGGCGTATCCAAATGTGAGGATAATATTGATTTCAAAAAACATTAGGGTGTATCTAGAGCTTCTGAGTCTGGAAGCCATCTTAGGTCAGGACACGCCAAAGGCATTCAAAGCAAAAAAACTTTATAAATGTCAAAATGCCCAGAGACCACGACTCCACTTTAGATAGTCGTTGAGTACATATTATCCAGGCATAATTTCATGGACAAATCAAATTCCATATAATTTATCAGATTTACGGAACACAGCGCAAAAAACCTTTATAAATGTCAAAATGCCCAGAAACCACGACTCCACTTTAGATAGTCGTTGAATACATATTATTCAGACTTAATTTCATAGACAAGTCAAATTCCATATAATTTATCAGGTTTACGGAACAAAGCGCGTGCCTGTAGTTAGAAAAAGCCTTATTTGTGTGGTGTCTGAAATGTTTCTAAACTCAAAGACTGAACATACCGTGATGTGTGTAAAGTTGATGGTGGCTTACCATATGCAATCCAGAGTGAATTACGGTGAATGGGTGAGTGACATCATGAAACATATACTCTACAGAAATTCCCATATTCTCCTCAATGGAGCCATATCTATATCACAATCAACAGGTTTTCAAAGGAAAAAAACCATAGGTTTGTGCATTATCCAATACACTCAGGAGATGATACAGTAATATGGTCATTTACATTGTCTGGTTTCATTTACCTAGAAAATAATGCATTTCATCATCAACATTAATCCCTAGCTCTGTCGTGCGTAATTTCAAAATCCAGGAGGCTTCGTTCCTACGAAGCATTAGTTCTCTGTTACCCCCTCTGGGGTTCCTCATGGTTTGTTCTATACCATAGAATTTAAAATCCCTGTGTGTAACCTGCGAGTGGCATTCTAGGATGTGTGTTGCAATTGGGTATCTATCATCACCCTGTTTTACTGCCCTCATGTGTTCCCCTATCCTGACACGTAAGGGGCGTATCGTGCTGCCCACATATTTTTTGTTACACCTACACTCGATGATGTATACAACAAAATTTGTATTACAATTGATGTTTGTCTTAATCTTGTAACTTCTCTCGTTTGGACCCATGAATTCCAATTTTTTATTGTAAGCCCATTTGCACGCTGAGCAATGTCCACATCTGTGGAAACCCTCCATATGTGTAGCCAACCAGTTTCTTCCGGTGGTGGCTATTGGATAGCTGGGGCTAAGGAGACCTCTAAGGGAATTTCCTTTTTTATAGGTGATTTCTGGTTTGTTGCCAATAATCCCTGTCATGGTGTCGTCTTTTCTGAGGATATGCCAGTGTCTGTTGAGACTTTTAACTAGCACACCCGAAATGTCATTGTAGTTTGTGATAAATCTCACTTTGTCGTCCTCTGTCTTCTTGTTAGTATTGTCCCTGAGGGTCGTTTCCCTTTTGATCTTCATGATCCTAGTTTTAGCTTTTTTTAGGATGTTGGTATTGTAACCCCTGGATTTGAAACGTTCGGTCATTTCCTCAGTGCATTTTGTAAATTCAGAGTCCAGACTGCAGTTGCGTCTGGCTCTGACAAATTCTCCATAGGGTATTGCATTGATCTGATGTCTAGGGTGTGCGCTGGTGGCATGCAATACTGCATTGCACGCCGTCTCTTTGCGATACAATCTACTGTTGATCTGATTGTTCCCTACATATAGTTCTATGTCAAGGAATGTAACTTTCATTTTGCTGTACTCGTGTGTGAATCTGATATTCCATGTGTTACTGTTGAGGTGTTCAACAAATTTCATGAGTGTTTCTACATCTCCTGTCCAGATCATTAGGCAGTCGTCGATATACCTGCCCCAAAACAGAATAAACTCTATCCATTCTGAACCATGCTGGCCCCAGATCCACTCCTCCTCAAGCCATCCCATGAACAGATTGGCGTATGAAGGAGAGAATCTGGAGCCCATGGCAACTCCCTGTTTCTGACGGTACCACTTATCCTTAAATAGAAATACATTATTGTCAAGGATGAGTTCTATCATGGTAATTAGCATTTCTGTGTGTTCCCATGTACTTGCTGATCTTGTGCTAAGGATTTTTTTGATAGCTTTCAATCCACATTCTCTATTGATGCTGGTGTAGAGGGCCGTGACGTCTAGTGTAACTAGTATCATTTCTGGTCCCCATGTAATGTCCGATAGGAGTCCCAAGATGTGTTTTGTGTCCCGTATATATGATGGGAGGTTGCAAACCAATGGTTTTAGGAAAATGTCGACATATTCTGACAGCCTTTCTGTTGGGCCCTCTATCCCTGAGATGATGGGTCTACCCGGAGGAAAAGGAAGGTTTTTGTGTATTTTGGGCAGTGTGTACAGGCAAGGGTATCTTGGTTTATTAACCTGCAGATAGCTGTACTCATCATGATCTAAAATACCCATGCCATACCATTGTTTTAGATGTCTATTAATGTGTTCTGTCAATTTCCAAATTGGATTGCTGGGAAGATGTTCATAGCACTCCAAATCTCCTAATTGAGAGAGAATTTCTTTTTCATAGGCAAGGCTGGACATGATGACAATGTTGCCCCCTTTATCTGCTTCCTTTATAATAATGTCGTCATCCGTTCTTAACTTGTGTAGTGCTTGTCTTTCCCCATATGTTAAATTGTCATTCATTAATCGTGGTGTGTGCTTCTTTAGATCAAATCTGTCTAAATCACTGCTAACAAGTTTATGAAAAATGTCTATACTGTTCCCACTCTGTAGCGTTGGTACCCATTTGGATTTCTCTTTTAGGCCACTTTCTATTCGTACATCACTCATCACATTCAAATCACGCATAATAATATCTGCAGTGGTAATTTCATCCTCACAATCCGTTAGTGATAACAGTAGTCTAGTATCAATAATTTCTTGAATAGTCACTGCACTCAAAGGATGTGGTTGCTGATCCATAGTATCTTTTTTATTCATTTCATTTGTGAACATAAAGTGTTTCTTGATTTTCATTTTCCTAACAAATTTAAACAAATCAATTTTCACATCCACCACATTACCATGACTCTTGGGACAGAAGCTAAGGCCTTTTTTCAAAAGTGTTTCGTCATCGCTTGTAAGAGTTCTGGTTGACAAGTTAACAATATTCACAGTATTTACTTTCTCTTGTTCCAAGATCTCGTCTTCATTCCTGCCTTTTCCTCTCTTCCTGCCTCCTCTCTTCCCTCTCCTTGTTTTGGGCTTATAATAGGGCGTTTGTTCTGTTCCCTGTTCCCTTTCTTGATGCGTAAAACCTCTTGTAAAAAACGATTCCCTAACTCTGATGGGTCTGTCCGGGTATCTCCCTGTTCTGATTCGCTAGTTATTGGTGTATCCAGTGAGGTGTTACTTGAGCTTACGGGAGTTGCCTGTTTTGATTTCACGGAGTCATCCTTGGATACAAGGTGATCATATTTAGCTGCGAAGGTAAAGATTCTACCATTGCGGTAGTCAGCCTCATCTCTCTTAAGTTTTTTAGTTTTTCGCGCTTTAATTTCTGAGATGTGGTATTTCAAGATGTCATTCAAGATATTATAGTTTTTTTCAGTTGGTTCTGGAAGATTTAGAGATTTAATTTCTGCCTCTAGGGTTTCTATCTCTGTTTGTAGTTTAGCTGTTTTTCTATCGCAATTCTCAATCAGTATCTCCATAAAAGATGATGTGTTGTCAATACAATAGGGATGACAACACATCATCTTTTCCGTCCAACCCAGGGGCTACATCTAGACCGAATGAGGGTCTCAAGAGTAAATTCCAACGTCTTGAGAAACTACGGAAGAATGAGGCTTCCAAATGGTGGGATGGGGCCACCCTAAAACAATACATTAAGATCAAGCAAATACCTAGGGGACTCCGTTCCCAAATTCTGCCTACTTACGATGACCTAGACCCAGACTTACTAAAGGCATGGGAACAGGAACTCACAGAAAATTCTAATAAGCTTATGGAGATACTGATTGAGAATTGCGATAGAAAAACAGCTAAACTACAAACAGAGATAGAAACCCTAGAGGCAGAAATTAAATCTCTAAATCTTCCAGAACCAACTGAAAAAAACTATAATATCTTGAATGACATCTTGAAATACCACATCTCAGAAATTAAAGCGCGAAAAACTAAAAAACTTAAGAGAGATGAGGCTGACTACCGCAATGGTAGAATCTTTACCTTCGCAGCTAAATATGATCACCTTGTATCCAAGGATGACTCCGTGAAATCAAAACAGGCAACTCCCGTAAGCTCAAGTAACACCTCACTGGATACACCAATAACTAGCGAATCAGAACAGGGAGATACCCGGACAGACCCATCAGAGTTAGGGAATCGTTTTTTACAAGAGGTTTTACGCATCAAGAAAGGGAACAGGGAACAGAACAAACGCCCTATTATAAGCCCAAAACAAGGAGAGGGAAGAGAGGAGGCAGGAAGAGAGGAAAAGGCAGGAATGAAGACGAGATCTTGGAACAAGAGAAAGTAAATACTGTGAATATTGTTAACTTGTCAACCAGAACTCTTACAAGCGATGACGAAACACTTTTGAAAAAAGGCCTTAGCTTCTGTCCCAAGAGTCATGGTAATGTGGTGGATGTGAAAATTGATTTGTTTAAATTTGTTAGGAAAATGAAAATCAAGAAACACTTTATGTTCACAAATGAAATGAATAAAAAAGATACTATGGATCAGCAACCACATCCTTTGAGTGCAGTGACTATTCAAGAAATTATTGATACTAGACTACTGTTATCACTAACGGATTGTGAGGATGAAATTACCACTGCAGATATTATTATGCGTGATTTGAATGTGATGAGTGATGTACGAATAGAAAGTGGCCTAAAAGAGAAATCCAAATGGGTACCAACGCTACAGAGTGGGAACAGTATAGACATTTTTCATAAACTTGTTAGCAGTGATTTAGACAGATTTGATCTAAAGAAGCACACACCACGATTAATGAATGACAATTTAACATATGGGGAAAGACAAGCACTACACAAGTTAAGAACGGATGACGACATTATTATAAAGGAAGCAGATAAAGGGGGCAACATTGTCATCATGTCCAGCCTTGCCTATGAAAAAGAAATTCTCTCTCAATTAGGAGATTTGGAGTGCTATGAACATCTTCCCAGCAATCCAATTTGGAAATTGACAGAACACATTAATAGACATCTAAAACAATGGTATGGCATGGGTATTTTAGATCATGATGAGTACAGCTATCTGCAGGTTAATAAACCAAGATACCCTTGCCTGTACACACTGCCCAAAATACACAAAAACCTTCCTTTTCCTCCGGGTAGACCCATCATCTCAGGGATAGAGGGCCCAACAGAAAGGCTGTCAGAATATGTCGACATTTTCCTAAAACCATTGGTTTGCAACCTCCCATCATATATACGGGACACAAAACACATCTTGGGACTCCTATCGGACATTACATGGGGACCAGAAATGATACTAGTTACACTAGACGTCACGGCCCTCTACACCAGCATCAATAGAGAATGTGGATTGAAAGCTATCAAAAAAATCCTTAGCACAAGATCAGCAAGTACATGGGAACACACAGAAATGCTAATTACCATGATAGAACTCATCCTTGACAATAATGTATTTCTATTTAAGGATAAGTGGTACCGTCAGAAACAGGGAGTTGCCATGGGCTCCAGATTCTCTCCTTCATACGCCAATCTGTTCATGGGATGGCTTGAGGAGGAGTGGATCTGGGGCCAGCATGGTTCAGAATGGATAGAGTTTATTCTGTTTTGGGGCAGGTATATCGACGACTGCCTAATGATCTGGACAGGAGATGTAGAAACACTCATGAAATTTGTTGAACACCTCAACAGTAACACATGGAATATCAGATTCACACACGAGTACAGCAAAATGAAAGTTACATTCCTTGACATAGAACTATATGTAGGGAACAATCAGATCAACAGTAGATTGTATCGCAAAGAGACGGCGTGCAATGCAGTATTGCATGCCACCAGCGCACACCCTAGACATCAGATCAATGCAATACCCTATGGAGAATTTGTCAGAGCCAGACGCAACTGCAGTCTGGACTCTGAATTTACAAAATGCACTGAGGAAATGACCGAACGTTTCAAATCCAGGGGTTACAATACCAACATCCTAAAAAAAGCTAAAACTAGGATCATGAAGATCAAAAGGGAAACGACCCTCAGGGACAATACTAACAAGAAGACAGAGGACGACAAAGTGAGATTTATCACAAACTACAATGACATTTCGGGTGTGCTAGTTAAAAGTCTCAACAGACACTGGCATATCCTCAGAAAAGACGACACCATGACAGGGATTATTGGCAACAAACCAGAAATCACCTATAAAAAAGGAAATTCCCTTAGAGGTCTCCTTAGCCCCAGCTATCCAATAGCCACCACCGGAAGAAACTGGTTGGCTACACATATGGAGGGTTTCCACAGATGTGGACATTGCTCAGCGTGCAAATGGGCTTACAATAAAAAATTGGAATTCATGGGTCCAAACGAGAGAAGTTATAAGATTAAGACAAACATCAATTGTAATACAAATTTTGTTGTATACATCATCGAGTGTAGGTGTAACAAAAAATATGTGGGCAGCACGATACGCCCCTTACGTGTCAGGATAGGGGAACACATGAGGGCAGTAAAACAGGGTGATGATAGATACCCAATTGCAACACACATCCTAGAATGCCACTCGCAGGTTACACACAGGGATTTTAAATTCTATGGTATAGAACAAACCATGAGGAACCCCAGAGGGGGTAACAGAGAACTAATGCTTCGTAGGAACGAAGCCTCCTGGATTTTGAAATTACGCACGACAGAGCTAGGGATTAATGTTGATGATGAAATGCATTATTTTCTAGGTAAATGAAACCAGACAATGTAAATGACCATATTACTGTATCATCTCCTGAGTGTATTGGATAATGCACAAACCTATGGTTTTTTTCCTTTGAAAACCTGTTGATTGTGATATAGATATGGCTCCATTGAGGAGAATATGGGAATTTCTGTAGAGTATATGTTTCATGATGTCACTCACCCATTCACCGTAATTCACTCTGGATTGCATATGGTAAGCCACCATCAACTTTACACACATCACGGTATGTTCAGTCTTTGAGTTTAGAAACATTTCAGACACCACACAAATAAGGCTTTTTCTAACTACAGGCACGCGCTTTGTTCCGTAAACCTGATAAATTATATGGAATTTGACTTGTCTATGAAATTAAGTCTGAATAATATGTATTCAACGACTATCTAAAGTGGAGTCGTGGTTTCTGGGCATTTTGACATTTATAAAGGTTTTTTGCGCTGTGTTCCGTAAATCTGATAAATTATATGGAATTTGATTTGTCCATGAAATTATGCCTGGATAATATGTACTCAACGACTATCTAAAGTGGAGTCGTGGTCTCTGGGCATTTTGACATTTATAAAGTTTTTTTGCTTTGAATGCCTTTGGCGTGTCCTGACCTAAGATGGCTTCCAGACTCAGAAGCTCTAGATACACCCTAATGTTTTTTGAAATCAATATTATCCTCACATTTGGATACGCCGAGTTATGGTCCTTCTGTCTCAACAACGCAAATCAATTTTACATTGCGTTAATATTTTCTCGAATCGGTTAGGATTATAACAATGTAGTTCACACTAATACACTAGTATACTGACATACTGGTTTAAAGCATTCCACATTTACTTAAAGAATGGTTTCAAGAAAATTAAGACCCATTCTCAATGTCGCAACCCTCTCGAATATGGCGCTTAGGTTCGAAAGCGGTTTTTACATCCGCATCAGTCCGATTTCCGGTCACATGACTTCGCAACCACGTATAAACCTGAGAGCTATACGCATACCGGCAACTCTGATTCGGAGCCAGACGCGGTTGGGGGAGATACAAATATACAGACCGAGAGGTAAGAGGGTATCGGTTAATGTGATACACCTTGTAATTATGCCGTAAGGAGAACGATTCACGGAGCACGCCGTGTCACCTTTTCCTAGCCTTTAACTCCCTACCGAAATAGACATACGGATAGATTATGAGCCAGATAGTGGGAGTATCAGGATCTTTACTTGGGCTCCAACGATGTATATATTTTTTGAACTAACCTAATAACCATGCGTAATAAGTCAACTTATAACATTCGGAGAATTTTTGTAAATAGGTACATAGAGACTTCTCTTGCACATACTGAAACCTAAATCATGTATTGATCCTTAGGAGACCAAGAACTTACAGTTTCCTTGGTTATTGAGAGTATACGCAGAAGAGACGTATACAGACCTCATATATCTACACATAGCTGATTTCGACATTGCCGCAATAATGCAATTTCGGGTTTAAAACGGACCATTTATGTTAGGCTGTGCCCTATAATTAGATTCTCTACCTTTTTATTACAGACGTGGTGCTCAGATCTGGAGCACATGCGGAAATGTGTTAACATTTCATTTGGATATAACTGACCAATAAAACCCCCCCCTCGTCGTCGGATTGTATGACCAGGAATTATCGTCATACTAGACGTATGTATATAATTTTGGACGTAATACCTCTCCATTTCTTAATACGTGTGACAAAGTGTCTATATAGTCACCATTTTGACACTTCTTTTTGCATTGATTATACTTCACAGACTCTGCATATTAAACCGTAAACAGGTCAGTTGTCTTATTTGCATCACCACCTTTTTTCCATTTGGCACTCCTCTAATTTTACTCATAAAGAAGAAATCTTCACATTAAGATTGAGTTTTTTGAAACTCCTTTTCTACCTTACTAGACTGTTCATACCGCATGCAATTTTGGATCAAATTCGAACTGGATTAAAGTTCCGGCACACACAGGATTATCTCACATATACCACTCACACGTTAGCATATAGGAGAATTGGCAATCACCAACTGATATGATATGGCTAGTGCTCACCACACCTCACGGTGTTTGATAGTACACTATAGCCTGATGATACCATCTATGGATAACTCTACCCATAGTTTCACTCTCACCCTGGGAGCACATTTGTTTACGCTGTTAACAAATGTTTGCATCTTGTAAGAACATATCAATTAATGTAATTACCGTATCAATTTGTACCTAGCCGTGAACAAGTCGCATGTAAAAAACTACAAAAGGCGACGAAACACGTGTTGGCTTGGGAACGTTTTGAAGACTATGAAATACACTTTGAGAAAAGAACAATAAACCGAAGAAACCCAAAAGAAAGAAACAAAGACCCATTTGTGTTATCTGTTTATGTTTATACTAACCGTATTTCACATTGATTGAACGTGTGCTTGGGTACCCTTTTCTTGATGATACCAGGTACTTGGAATGGTGGCCTGCATATCTTTCTATTGTCATTTTGAAATTCAGAGAATTAAGTATATATGTAAACAGAAAGGTCATTTGTTGCCCAAACACTAATTTATTCATTTACTCATTTACTTAACTATTCAACAATGGCCTCAAAGCACTTTTACTTTATCTTAAAGAGACCTTAACATTATTATCACATAACTTCAAAATATCCTTAGTCAAAATTACCCCACCAAATTGATGATGTCAAGTTGTACTCTCATTAACTGGTGTGCCACCTGATAAACATGTCTTGTTGAAAAATGAAAAAAGAGTCTTCAACATGAATTTGACTTGCACTACAGAAAGACATGTATTCTTTGCATGCATGCTTCACTTAAGCAGCATGTTTTTCATCACCCCAGGGAAGGTCATTCATGAATTAATGTACGCTGAAACAACTGTCAACAATATCTTCTTTTGTCATTTTCACTGTT
The DNA here is from genome assembly GCF_964204655.1 of Triturus cristatus. NCBI lineage: Eukaryota > Metazoa > Chordata > Amphibia > Caudata > Salamandridae > Triturus > Triturus cristatus. Next base: position 802,452,046 of record NC_140592.1, on the reverse strand, counting down.
GCCTAGAAGATATTACAGACTTAAACTACAATGTGCAGTGTTCTCTTCTTAGGCGGGTGTTTGGCGGAGGTGGTTTCTTGGGACTATTGAAGATTGTGTTCTGTGACTTTTGCTTTTGACATTAGTGGCTCACAAAAGTGGGCTGATACATTGATCCTTTAATGCATGCTGAAGCGGGTGAATGGAATTAACCAAAGACTAATGGGTGAAACCCGTATGAGTAACTATGTTATACGCATAGGTTTAGTCAAATCAAAAGATCCTGGCTAACATAGACCTAAAAAAGTCAATCAGTGTGGCATTCGATGCAAGCCCCTTGCCTTTAAGGAAGAAAGAAAGAAAGAAAGAAAGAAAGAAAGAAAGAAAGAAAGAAAGAAAGAAAGAAAGCAAGCAATGGATAACTTAATACAGAACAATTTGGACATAATCTGATATGCTGAGAAATAGCATCAGTTAGGAAAGCAAACCAATCCAGAAGGAATTTACAACAGCAATGGCAGGAGATGGGATCTGATAAGGATGGAATGTGCCCAGTGTTCACATCAGAAGCACCATGCTGTCCTAACAGGCTCTATGCAGAAAGGCACCACTAAAGTAATGAGGAAGTAAAAGAAAAAACACTGGCACTGAAGGGAACTAGCTTGTGTGGGGATGTGCTACTTGTGAAAGAGCAAAATGCAGTCACTCAAAGTGAAGCTAACCAGATGCTTAAGCAGAAGCGGAAGCAGACTGTCCCACTGCCCCATGCTACATGCTGTAGTGGGCGGAAGCAAAATGTGAATGGCACAGCAGACCAATGGATGAAGAGAGGTGGCTGTAAGCCCATATATGTAAGTTTATTATTCATATCTTAGTAAAAACCAAAAGGCATTGGCTAAAGCCAGACCTAAGAAAAACAAGTAACATCATACTGAAAACTTTCAAAAAGAGCTTGTCTGCCAGGTGTTGAGATGGCAGAATAGAATGGAAGTTAGATAGTCTGCTGCCTCGAAGCACATAGCAAGGATTGTGGCCTTTCAAAAGGATGTACATGATGATACATCTCAACGATTTAAGATAATGCCTAATGGCTGTGAATTCTGGGAGGACTCTTGACATTGGCTGGAGTTGCAGAGATCAAAGCACTCCTAATTTTGAAAGAGGTGCAAATAAGAGGTATTGTGCACAGCTTGTATGTATATTGGACCACAAAACAAAACATGTGCTGATGAAATGCAAGTTTTAAGAAAATATGCCTATCTAAGGGAACACCCTGGTGGCAGTGTGTTACATTTTACATGTGAAATGTGAACTAAGTAATGATTGCTATATGGGCATGTGCATTACCTTGGGAGCCATACAGCTCATTTGTGAGAGTAAGACACTGGGTGTGATCATACAATCCTTGATAGAGCATTACAATAACAAGAGAAGGAACTCAGTTCTATGCTTTGTAGTGTGGTCAGATAGTATTTCAGCTCATCCTTCCACTGCAGTCCTACTGTAGTTTCGAGCTGCATTTCCTGTACAAAATATTTATATTTGAGATTTAACCTCATTTCAAGAGGAGCTTTTTTTTTTTTTTTTTAATTTTTCAAAACCTTTATTTTGCCATAGTAGTGTACACTGCTGTTTAGCCAACAACCCGATTTCAAGAGGAGCTTTGATCCAACTACAAAGTGCCATGATTCTTGTTAGGCACATGGTTGGTCGAGTGGGACTTCTTGGGACTATTGCAGATTTTGTTTCTGTGAATTTCAGTTTAGCCATGGCCCATAAAAGTCACAAAAGCTGCAAGGCTCCCAAAATGCATGACACTAAAGTATTGCTCTCAGAGAATAACAAAACAAAGTAATAATAACACAACAGAATAGTCTTTACTAAAATCAAAAAATGGTTTAATAGGAAGGGGAACAAAGCAGACATGATGCTAGTAGCTAGGATGAGCCATAAACACAAGCAAATATGTTTTAATAAAATTAGGAACCTCACAGTTGAATGCTTACTTGGATATGAAGAGACACTAATAACATTCCAAAATTTCTATCAGACCATATTATAAAGAGAATGAGGCAGATTCCAGTGAACAAAGGCAGCACCTGACCCCCCCCCCCCCCTTCACCAGCTTGTTCTAAACAACTGAGAGACTTACTGATTCAACAACCTTTGGTGGAGTTTTGCAAGTCAATCCCACTTCAGCCTAAATTTGTCTACACTATGTCAGAAACTATACTGTAATTAATTCTGAGGCTAGTGAAGCCCCATAAGTAATGTAGACCAAACAGAGCAACTTCCATCTTCAACTTATGTGCTGAGTTAAAAACTAAGATATTAGTTAGGCATATAGTAAAATGTATATTTCAACTCATAAATCTAGTGAGGTAGAGTGATCAGGAGCAAGCACTAGATGATATGAGTACAACGTATCGATGTGACAAGGAGCGTGCGGGATATTACCATTTTGCTTTGTCAGAATTTATAAAAAGTATTTAATTCAGAAGGTTGTTGGTTAATGAAGGAACACCAGGTAGCTTTCCAATTTAAGAAAATGGTTAGTAATATAAATAGTTAGTTAATGTGCCCTAAAAGGTGTAGGTCTTGAATTTCGAATACAGAAAATTGTGGGGCACTGATATCGAGGACAAAATATGGAAATGCAAGTATATATAGATTTTCTATAGCTAACTCCACATCTATGAAACTTGATGTTATATATATTGTCAAGGTACATAGATGTGGAGTTAAGAAGAGTAAATCTAAACTTCCCTATATGCATCTACCTTTCAATATATTGTGCCTTAATATTTTGGTTACGATATTAGTGTGCCACAGTATCCTTGCAGTCAATATTCTGGAGAACAATCCCCCAAAGTTAAGCTTAGAGTCTCTGTGTTTTTGTTTTCTAAACTCTTTTTATTAACATTGCTCAATAGACCATATTTTACATAAATTGCTTGCATTAGCATACAGTGAGATTGCTACGTTGCATCAATGTTAATAACAGTCCCGAGGGACCATGAGACAAGAAAAATTAACGTTTACCTGGGTAAGCCTCCACCCCATGATAAATATGCGTAGCTAGTAACACTGCTTGGGTCTCACAACCCACTACCCCTCCGCCACATTCCGGTTGTTGCATGTCATTATTTCATGCACATCCCCCTGTACCTTCGCCAGGGTGCCCATAATCTTTCCCATTTCTTTAACACACCCCCTACCCTTGTACACTGTTTCTTCAGCCCGCTGGCACCAGTCGCGGTCACGCCCCCACTCTTTCAGTGTCGGAGGTAGAGACGCCCCCTGGCAATGTTTCGCTTAGTGATCCTGGCTGCAAGAGCCAACCAAATACCCATGAATCTGGACCAGTCGGAGTCCCATTTAATCATTAATAAAAGCCATTTAGCATCCATTGGAACCATAGTTCCTACCACCTCAGACATAGTATCGGTGACTCTCTGCCAATAACTTGCTATTTCTGGACATTCCCATAAAATATGTAGGAAGGTTCCCTCCAGCTGGCATCCCCTGATGCATATTGCTGTAGGGGCCCTGCCCCAGGTGTACAGGTGTGTACGAGGATAATAGGTGCGGTGTACTATCTTGAGTTGTACTAGCCTAAATCTGGATCGAATCGCGATCTCTCTTGGGCTCTGAATTGCCTCCTGCCACTCCTCATCTTCTATACTTCCCAGGTCTTTAACCCATGCCTCTCTGAGGGTCGTTAGGGGGTCGGGTAAATTGTTTATCAATTTACAGTAAATCGTGGAGGTTGCCTTCTCTGGAATGGGGTCTACTTTCAACCTATCCTCTAACGGGGAATAGTCCGGAAGAAAAGTGCCTCTGTGAATGTGGGTGCGGAGTGCATGCATTAGTCTCAAATGATGGTATCTCTGGGTCTGGTGTAGATTGTATTCCAGCTGGAGTTCCTCAAAAGTAAAGGGAGTATCTCCTTTCCAGACATCTCCCAAGAACTCAATGACTATCAATTTCCACCCCTTGAAGCCCGTGAGGGCAGCTACGTCGAGTAGTGGATCACCCTTCCACAACGGAGTTCTGCTAGTCAGTTTCCCTGACCAGTCAAGTAATAAGATGGGAGTTGCCCTGTTTGGTCTACATTACTTATGGGGCTTCACAAGCCTCAGAATTAATTACAGTTTAGTTTCTGAATCTCTGTGGTTTTTGAAGACCAAAAACTTCGACAGGAAACTAGGCAATGCTACACTCTCTCTTAAGTACTGTTTCCTTTACATGTGAAACATTTTCCAAGAAAATCAGGCATCACTGATATATAACCGAAAGACCGTTCACAGTTGACAAATGGGATTAAGAATCCAAGTTTCTACCTATTTTCCCCACATGGTATGTGACCTCTAGTGTAGCAGAGGCCTGTTAACCAGGCCCCAGCTACAGTGATCTACCCTGAAAAAGAAAATCTTTAAAATTACCATACCTGACACTTTGATAAACCAGCTGTATTTGTGCTCAATGTTTAAAAGTGCACAAAGTTTAAGGATATACTTAAATTAGGTTGAGTATGTTATGAAACTCCCACAAGAAGATGAAATGTATCCCACAGCCGTGGAGAATACAAATCAGTTGTTTAAATACCCCTCACACACCAAAAGGGCCCTTGGTGTCATGCTTCATCATAGGGGTCTTCCCGCCCCTCTACGGGACGGGGCGTGCTACGACCTACGCCTACGCGGGAGCACTGTTATAAGTGAAACCACTATGTGTGATGCGAGGGTGTGAGAGGAAGGGTCAGGAGTGAGTGGAAACGTGAATTAAAAAATACCTGGCTCTTTTGGTCGAATTAAATTTATTATACCGTTTGAGCTTGTATTAGTAAAATAGTGGGGGGAGAAGGAAAGTATGCCTCAATGAGCTATGCCTCCTAATGGTGCCGACATGTTTCGAAGCTTCCCCAAGCTTCTTCTTCAGGACCTTAAGGATCCCTTCCTGAAACTCACAGTGATGTGTTCAAAATGAAAAGAATCAATGTAGGAAGAAAATAACTTCCAATGGTTAGTAATGCCTAAATAGGTCTTATATGGTCCATTTACTTGCTGTAAAGAGAAAATTACTTCATGAGCTCAGGACCGGGTGGTGGGAATGCCCACTCGGCTATGACCGGGGTGGTTGTTTTGGCGGGACATTTTCCCAGGGATTCATAGCCGAGCTGTGACTTCCGTGATACCGCCGTCTTGGGGAACATCAATCATAGTACCAATTCTTAAAAAGGGCAACAAATCCGAACCAAAGAACTATCACCCAATATCGGTTCTAGATTCTTCGGCAAAAGTAATGAGTTAAGTCCTACTTATGAGATTGGAAGACTGTGCATGTGAACACTCTATTCTTTCACCTACCCAGTACGGTTTCAGAAAAGGTGTGGGGACATTAGAGCAATGTGTGAATTTAGATCTAATAATAGGTAAACTTACATGTGCAAAGGGTGGTAGACTGAATCTCTGCTTTGCAAATTTGAGCAGTGCTTTTGATTTAGTTGACCCTGCTGCTTGAGCAAACCCATGAAGATGAGCCTGCTATTCCGCGCGGTAACCAGTTTACCAATCGGGTGTCAGATTGTTGGTTCATTGTCCAATCTGGATTCCTACAACAAGCCGAAGATGCTATAGTGGACAGATCACTGACTCTTCACATTGATAGGCCTAGCAAGTTCTCTACCTTCTCTCAGTGGCGTAACGCAAAATAATGGAGCCCTACTGCAAATTATGATGAGGGGGTCTTGAGCCTCCCAAATCTCACAGATATTAATCGTCTTTGGGTCGAATGGTACCCCATGGAGAATTGAGCAGGGGCTGCGGGGCCTAGGTTACACCCCTGCATCCTCTAATCAAAGAAAGTCAATGATTATAATAAGACTCCAGTTTTAAAGCACAATCACATCAAGTTGAGATCTCACACAGAATAAGAAGAAATACTTCGCAAACTAGTTTTGTTCAAATGGCCCTCAAGGGTGTAGAAAGTCTGTCAGTAACAGTCACTAAAATGTTATTTATTTTTCTTTGCTAACCACTCAAACTGTTTAAAGAAATCAAAAGAGATATGTAGTCACCATATTTATTTTTTATGTATTTATAAAGCACTGATATAAACAGGAACTTGGTTCTAAGCACTCATGACAAATTGAGCAATAGACAAGTCCAGTGATGAGAAGAGCAGGCCCTCGGCAGGAAGCGAGAAGAGGGATCTGTGTGGTCAGGGCCGGACGGCATAGTGACATGGAGTTAGATTATTATTTCCCAGAGTACTCATTCAATGAATAGTTTTGAGGTTCCCTTGGAAATATTGGGTTTTAATTCAATGGACAGAGACTAATGATAAGCATTACAATAGATTCATTAAGCGGGCAACTTTACTACTTCCTGTGGCATCCATCAATGGTTCTCAACCTAAACTAGAGTTCTGAAAAATAGGGGAAATCTGATTTCCAAATGTGGGCAGGTATGGCACCAAATAGAGCCAAGTATATTTTGATGATGCCCAAGGAACCAGGAGACGTATCATAGTCAAACTCAACTCAATCAGGTACATCTAGTAGCTTAAAAAGAGGCACAGATGATTAAATGCTGCTCACATTGTGATTTACTTCTACAAAGGAAGGACTTGTAAACTATAGGAGTTACTCGCATTTAACACAATCCTGAATCTCCTCCTACACTGAGCTGAACAGAATTTTGTTTGTGATAGGGAAGATAAACTAGAGGATCGGCATTATATCCAACTTAGATGATGTTCAATGGTCTTTTGTCACTGGAACTTTAAAGTAATGTGCTACAAATGTAGCATCATTTGTTGACATCCCTAAGGTAAATACGGAGCACAACTGAAAACAACACAATTACATAAAACAAAGGAAAATAACACAGCAAGAACATGACAGGGCATAAAAAAACAAAACTGTCAAAACAGAACACATCACAACAACCACAGTACAAAATGACAACAAAACAATTCAGTAATGCAAAGCAAAAGTATAATTGCACAAAAAAGTCCCAACACATCACCACCACAGTGTAATGCAACCCATAGCCACAAATTTGCTTTTCAAACAGTATCACTTCTATCACTACCTGTTTTCACAATACTGTGGTAAAAAATATTTTACACAAAGCTTTTCCTTATTCACCACTAAAAGCATGCCACAGTGCCAGTCAAAACATTTTTGATCTGCCAAAGAAATCCAAACATATTATCCGCTTTAAAGCCCTTAAATAGCTGACACTTCAAGACTGCTTCATGTTCAAGACATGTCTGTTGCATCTCATACAAAGCAGTATCAAACAGCTGTTCCTTCACTCTCATCTCAGTGCATCGTAAGAACTAAATAAAAATCACGGCCACATGAATTATGCCGCAGGGGAGCACCAAACTATATGGGTTGACTGAATTATGTTGCAAGACAAGGCAAATTATGTGGCAAAAGGAAAGCATTTTTTACACTATTGTTTCATTATTCTGTAATTTCTACACATGGTAATAATGCCTGGACAAAGATTTCACCTCATTAATACCACTTTAACGGCCAAATACAGAAAAAATCAAGTGAAAGATGATCAGTTAACCTTTGCAAAGGGGCTTCCACTCCATGCCAACCCATGTCACCATGTTTTAGTGACTTTTGATCCAAGCTAGAAACATTTTTTTGGTTAAAATCTACAGATAATGTGGCAGATGATGGATGTTATGGCAAATGTGGCAAATCCATAAAATTATAGGGTGTTAGACCTGGAATGCTTGGTGTGGTTTCCCCTGCCTTTTTGCCTCTACCTCCTGTATTTTTGACTGTGTCCTGAACTTCGGTTTGCTGGTTTATGTACTCTAGGCACTTTACCACTGCTGATCAGTGCTAAAGAGCAAGTTCTCCCTGTATAAATTGTAATTATGATTGGTTATCCATGATTGGCATATTTGATATATTGGTAAATTCCTAGTAAAGTGCACTGTGCATGCCCAGGGCCTGTAAATCAAATCCTACTAGTGAGCCAGCAGCACAAATTGTGCCACCCACATGAGTAGCCCTATAAACATGTCTCAGACCTGCCATTGCAGTGTCTGTGAGTTCAGTTTTAAACTGCCACATCGGCCTGGCAAGTGCACCATTTGCCAGGCCCTAGCTTTCCGTTTACAACATGTAAGGCACCTCTAAGGTAGGTACAAGTTACCCCAAGGGGCATGGTGCAGTGTATGTGAAAGGTGGGACATGTGCTAGTGTGTTTTGCATGTCCTGATAGTGAAATCCTGTCAATTTTTCACTATCGTAAGGATTAGCTCTCCTACAGGCTATCATTGGAGCTGCTTTGTAACCTTTTACAAGTGTAGCTTTCAATTGGGAACAGCTAGAGATTTGACGTTTGGGCTCACTGAGCTCAGAATTTAAAAACACATTTTTTAAGTAAATGTGGTTTTTAGATTATGTGTTTGAAAATGCCACTTTTAGAAAGTGGGCATTTTCTAGCTTTACCATTCTGTGCCTCTGCCTGTCGAATTGACATCTGGTTTGGACTAACAGGGGCTGTTTTGTGCTTTCACTCTAGACAGTCACACAAAGGGAGTTGGGATGTGCCCTGCATATCCTGAAGGCCCATCACCAGGCTGATGGGTCTTCCTGAGATAGAGTAGTGACAGGAGTTGCCACTGACACCTGAATAGGGCTGTGTCTGCCTTTCTCAATGCTGTCTCCACCCACTGTAGTGTGGCTGGACCAGGGAGATCCGAACTGGTTCTACTAAGCAAGAAAGACTTTCTTTGAAGCCTGCATACTTCAAACGCTGAAAGTAGTATAAGTAGGGGACTCTGACCCCAGAACTTTAGAACACTTCTGGATTGTGGACTCCACCAAGAAGAAGAGCTGAAGAGCTGTCAGGAGGAGTATGCCCCTTTGCTGTGTGTTGCTTTGCTGGGTTGGCCTGCAGTTGCTGCTTCTGTCTGTGGGCAGTGAAGGAACTGGACTTTGCTATTTTAATCATGTTTTCCAAGTTTGTCCAAGGGCTTGTGTGCGCCTGCCTACTGCTGGAAGTCTCAGGGCCATCAAAGACTTCATCTACAGCACTTGGACTCTATTGCTTGAAGTCTTGAACCTGCCACGTGGTGCCAATCCCAGTTTTGGGCTGTAACCTCAAGAAAAGATACCCGACACCATCACCAACACCTATGCTGTGGTCACTGCTTGCTGGGTGAGCACAGCGAAGACTTTGACAACACCACAGCCCTGGTCTCACTGACGATGATGCTTTGCGCCGTCACCCACTCCCCTGCCTGCACCGTAGCCATCGTCACCGCTGTCAATGGCACTGCAGCCCCTATTCTGCCGTCAACTCCAACAACAGTACAGCAATGACACCACATCGCTGCTTCTACCGAAGCCACGGACACTGCATCGTGAAGTGCACGACGCACCGCCCACAACAACACCACAGCCCCAGCACTGCCGACGTCAGTGCTCCTGACTTCGACCGCACGCAGTTCGATCTTCAACACGTGTATCTCCAAGGCTTCATTGACTCCTTCACCGACATGCAGCACTGATGCCTCGCGATGCCAGCGACGCCTCACCGCAAGGTTCTTGAGGGCTGTTCAACTCCACGGTACTGTCGGTGGGTCCGTCCCGATGCCGTAACCGGCCCTTGACTCCATTGATGTTGGACTGAACTGTTGGATTTGTTGGTCACGACACCATGATAGCCCCGGTTGGCGCTATTGACTTCAAGGAACTGTATTTTTGCTTTATTCTTAAGAAATTCATATCTTTGCTTGTGTACGTTGGATTTTTGTCGTATTGGTCTTGTATTGTTTAGATAAATATTGGCTATTTTCCATAACTAGTATGGTGTCCATTTTGTAGAGCTTTCACTGTGTTACTGTGTGAGTTTGGGACAAATGCTTTACACATTGCCTCTCAGATAAGCCTGAATGCCCATGCCAACCTACCAAGGGGGTAAGCAGAGGTTGTGTTAGGGGTATAATCCCATTATCCTGACTAGAATGAAGGGTCCCTACTTGGACAGGGTGCAAGTCACTGCCAACTAGAGACCCCCATTTATAACATGGGGTAAAAGCTGCAGCCGCATAATCGCATTATTCCTGTGGTCCTGATAAAAATATATGAAAAAACCTACAAACAAACTTTTTCCCTCAAGCAGCTCTTAATCAATTGATAAGGGCCACCAACCACCATCATCACCCGCTTCCTTTTGTAGATTGAAGACGTCCTTCTCCCCCACTGCTTTATGGCTAAACTATATTGAACTGTCTTCCTTCACAGAACTTGCTCATTCTATACACAGTATAAAAAAGTGCAAACAAACGTAAACGCAAAAAACATTCATAAACAGTGCAAATGACCAGTCCTTATTTACAAGGTAGCACTAGGTGGACACTGTAATCCTTAGTGTTAAACAAGACAGTGCCTGCCTAGTGCTTGCACTTTTTAACACTATGTTCACTCATAAATATGTTGTTTTATGTGTTTATGTGCATTTGTTATGTAAATATTTCTCACTTGTAATGTGCATCTAAATGATGTGTCGTCCATCTCATGACATGAAAGGATTGGGATAACTTTGCTCTTGAAAAAAGTCACAAGTTGAAGTGAAATAAAGCACGTAGGCTTTAGAACTGCTTGTCTAAGGTTCTATTTAACTTGGTTGTAACAGCCTACCTGGTCACCCCTTTTGTTTGCAATAGTGGCAGCACGCTGAAAGATATTAAGATAGGGGAAATGTAATGCTTTCTTTTTCCAGCACCCTACACAGTGGCGTAGCTGGGGGGGGGCCGTGGGGGCGGTCCGCCCCAGGCGGCACAATTTCGGGGGTGGCCGCGCAGCACTGGTGGCCAGTTGTGGCCGCGGCTGCCTTTATAATTTATTTGGGGACACTGTGTACCCAAATAAATTATAAAGGCCGCCGCAGCCGCAACAGGCCACCAGTGCCGTACGCGCGGCCCAGTTTGAAAGTGCGCACTGCGCGCACTGACCTGCTCAGCTGTTATTATAACTGCTGCTAGTGCTCCAGCTGCAGTCACAGTGATTCCCTCTTAACTGTTGGTCTGTTCCAACCTCCAGGCCCTGGGCGACATTAAAAAACAGGATTTATTTTGGCCAGCCCTGCCCTCGCGATGAGAACGACGAAGCAGTGACGCGTTACCGCTACGCGCTCTCGCGCTCATTCTGGCCTGGGGCAGTCAGTGGCAGTGCTGCTCTCTTGGCAATTTGCTGGCTCTGGAGACTGCTGATTAAGTGAACCGTGACCGAAGTTCGAACCAACCACCCCTGCCTGCTATAGAGACCCTGGAGCGAGTCTCAAGTGAGGTAAGAGTATAGTTTTCAGAAGGGATATTTAGTGAGTGGCAGAGTGGCAGCATAGCTGCCAACAGGGTTTTAAGCGGGATGAAAAAACTGGGGGGGTCTCTCAAAGGGGGGTGGCCGATTTAATTAAGGGCGTGGCTTTAAAATACTTACGCTAAAAATCTGTGTTTAGCATAGTGTGCCGCCTGACCTGTATTTTGCTGTTTCTGTCATTGCATCCAGATACGTGATACAACAATTAACATCATACCTACAACCAGGCCCGGTTCTAGAGGGTGGGCAAAGTAGGCCAGGCCCATCCAAGGATTGCCCTGGCCCACCCTAGGCCATTGCGAACTGGAAAATGAGCGTTTTTCATCCTAATGTCTCACAGTGGCTTGAAGCCCCATTGTGTCCTGCCGCGTTGTTTTATTTAATTATTAACCATTGACATGCTCTAGTTTCAGGCCTGGGGACAGGTGTGAAATCAGCAGGGATAGTAGCTGCTATGATGTGCAAATAAACCGCACAGACATCCTGAACACTTTCACTCACTCACACTAAAGAGGCTGCAGGCTCCCATCACAAGCTACCTAGGAGTTGCAGAAAGTGATATGACAGAAACGCTTTGCAAAGGATTTCCTTTTCCCCAAAACGTTCGTTAAAATGTGTTTATAATTAGCATGTAGATTTACTCCGGTGTTTTTTTAAATTTCTTCCTACTCTGAGGCCATTACTAACCTGCAGTATTACATAAAATATAAATTAATGGAAAACGCAAAACTAAAACTAAAATATGTTTTATCTTTCCATTGGCTAAATGAAAAAACATTCTACTCATCATTAATTCACACCACAATAATTTGTATGTCGATTGTTACAAGTGATAGAATGATTCCTTGAGCAGGGACCTATGGGCAGGGCCACTGGAATATTGCGATTGTGCAGGCGTGGCATTTTTCTCATAGCTATGGATTTGCCGCATTTGCCACATAATCCATTATCTTCTGCATAATCTGCAGATTTTTAAAGAGGTTGTTTTTAGCTCAAATGGTTCAAAAGTTATAAAATTGCATTGACATGTGGTGGCGCTGAGTGGAAGGTTCTTTCCTAAGGTTGACTGGTCACCTTCTGATTGCTTATTGCTATATTCAGGTGTTAAACTGGTCCCAATGAAGTGAAATCTATGTCTAGTGTTAGCAAGCGTAAAATATCAAAATAATGAACTAATACTATCACATAATGTGCCACATTATGCTGCATAGTTTGCTTTTTCTTGTTGCACAATTTAGTCAACACTGCTGCATAATTTGACCCATGCTTAAGCCTGAATTTTCCGCATCTACATTTTAAAGTTCTGACAAGCAAAGTCCTTCCCCTTTCCCAAAGCTAGAAGGGCAACAGAGAAAGCGAAGTCAGTAGCTCTTTGGGTGGTAGTTATTGTCTTAAAAATGTCAAAAGAGGACAAATGCCAACACCTAAAATATGGAATCTCTGAAATACTTACTGGAACCCATTTGTCTTCATGGCCCACCCATGCTTCTTTATGGCCTACCCAAAGAAAAAATCCTAGAGCCGGGCCTGCCTACAACAAGTCAGGACTATTGGCTTTGTCAATGGTTATTAGTTGCATATGATAAATAAGCTGCAACTATGGCTTGTTACATATAATATTGAAAAAGCTTCCACTTAAAGCCCTGGTGACAATACCACAATGTTGCTGCTCTTGCGTTTCAAAAAGAGAAGGGAAATCCAGAGAGAAAATGACTCTTTAAAGGATTTCCCTTCCCCCACAACGCTCATCTGGCATGACGTCATGCCGTAACTTCTCCACTAGTGAGAAGTGAGCAGCGTGAGCAGCGCACATCGATGTGCTTGCTGTCTCGAAATGGGTCTCTATTGGGCTGTTTGGCGCCCAGGCACTTTTTTCCGGACTGAAAAAACAGACTGCCTGTGCCAGGGCTCTAAACTCCTGACATCTTCTTGATTTGTTGCCTTTCTCTAGCAGGCTCTCATGGCCCCTTGTATGCTTGTTTGGTAATTTAATGCCCGCCAGTCAACTATTATGATCACACACATTTGTTTTTATTAGGTATATCATGAGTGCATTTAAGCCCATTATGAGATTTAACAAATTAGACGTTGCTTTGGGGTTGTGCTAAAAACGTGGCGCAATCCCAATGCAAAATCTGGGCCTCATCTAATTTTACATTTTTTTTAAAACCCTGCCACCAAGAAATTGGCAACAAGAAGAAGCATGTTAGTAGATCTTTTAATCTTAATTGGTTACAAAGTCTGCATTTTCTAATATTTTATAGGGTTAAGGCATCTGCTGCAGAGGTGCCCAGTAACTATTGCAATAATAAATGGTGAGATAACCCTGGAGGTTAAAGTATTTCTTGGAGAAATTTCTGTTGTGTGTAGTCCCAGATCTGACTAAAAGTAGTATAGAAGGTTAATGTGCCTGCAAAGCATGTCATGTAACATGCAGATGACAGATTTTTTTTTAATGTAGCTAGGTAAGGTTACTGCTTTGAACACAGATCCTTTTGTTACTTGCAGTTCATAAATAGTAAGCCTTTTAATATAAGCCTTTTAATATAGCACAGTGAGCTATGTAGGATATGTGACTGCTACAACTTTTAACCCTCACTGACTCAAGCAACACATCTTGTACACTGATTTACACGCTTGCAAGATTTAGTTTCAATCTGTATGTTATGTAAATCGCTCTGACACCCTGCATTGGGATGTGTAGCGTTATTAATAAAAGTAAAATAGTGCTATTTAAATTGTGTGTAAATACTGGGACCGACCAACACATCTGAGATACTTACAGTTCATGCACTTACATAAAGGGGCCTAACAAAGTCAAAAGTCATGTATGTGCATGTAACTTGCATGATCAAGGTAACTATTAGCGGCGATACTACGTGTCTCTCGGACCTCTTTCAAGTGCTCGCCGTCCTTTTCCCCCAGCACCCCAGGGGCAGCGGCAATCTGAGGGATAGCCCCGGGCGCCACAAGCTCTAGCTACGCCTCTGACCCTACACTCCCTGTCTCTCCAACACACCGCTGCATTTTTTTCATCTTTGTTTTCTCCCTTTGTCACTGTTTTCCTATCTTTCTCCACCTCTTTCTTCTGCCTTTTCTGCCTTATTTGTGTTGGTCCCTATAAATGAGTGACGTGTCCACCACCTGCATAAAATAAGTTTTGAATATTTGGCAAATGTATGCTGCCCTCTAATAAAATTATTTTCTGGCTGAATGTGAAAAGTAAACCGGGGAAATTCCCAAGTACAGTTGGCACTGGAGATATTTCACTTTCATTTCATGTCATGTTCACTTGATCCTAGAGTAGCACTGTCTCCAAAGAGTTTTCAGGAGGAGTCAGTCAGTATACATCACAGGTTGTTTGTGAAATGTGTCAACTTTCAATGTTGTCACTTTTCACAATTTCTAGCAAAAAAGAGAACATGTCTGAACCCTCGCTAGACAACGTATTAGATCCCTCAGCAGTTAATAATGGCATATTTGTAGAATTTGATAACTAAAGTTGAAAATATATATTTCATTCTTTTGTTGTGAGCAAATTCATGCATCAGAGGAAGAAAATTCACTCCTTATGGTACATCTGATATTATGGAGGATTTATGTGAGACAAATAATATTAAAATTGTGTATGAGCTTTATTTTTCAGAGGTCGCGCAAATAACTAAACAAGCTGCTGTGTGTGCACTTATGCAGCACATGAATGTTAAATAAACCTGTGAAATATTTAACTAGATTAAAACAATGAATATGGGATATGTACAGTTGAACTTATCAAATAGGGAATTAGCCTAGAACAACAAAATACATAGTCACAGAAGTGTTGATGCTAAGTACCGTTCACGCGTGCCACGCCTTTAAAAGGTAATCTGAGCGCCTCCGACTTTACAAAACATGAAAAGCATGCCTGTGCAGGGCGCGAAATGACATGTTGCTCAACCTCGCCGCCACAGCACTGTTTAAAGACAGAGCAGTCATGGGAACGTGCACACAAAGATTGTTCGAGAAAATCTCGTACTCCGTATGAAGCCTTGTTTTCGACTCATTGAGGGGATTAAGGGGCATATGTTATAGCATCAAGATAAAATATTGAGGTTAATTCACAAATGCACTTATGAGTGGGTGTTACTCCTTCGCGCACTCATAAATGCGTTTATGAATTGACGACAATGACTTTAAAAGTGGAGCACTCAGGGAATATGAACGTACAATTGGTAAAAGTAGAAAAAACGGTGTGCCCTCCTGGTAGTTTTACTGATAGGGAGTTGGACATTTCTGCCAATCCAGGAAGGTAGGAGTATGAGAAGGGTGTTGCGTAACGGCCAGAGCTGCCGACTTTGGCGCTGGGGAACCAGGTGCGAGTCTCGGCGCCGGCTCAACATCCTGTGATTCTGGGCAAATCTAATCTCCCCGTGCCTACCAAAAAATGAATGCGACCTTGTGTAAGGTAACTGGTGCTCAAGTAAAGCGCTCCGATGCCTTTGGTCGAGTTCGCGCTATATATATATATTTTTTTTTTTAAGTACTCCTCCACTACAGCTTGAAGTACTCATAATTCTTGGGGAGGGGGGGTGAAATGGCCTCATTGCACTACAGTTTGCCAAAGTTTCACAATGGCGTCGAAAATATAAGTTTAAACAGTAATCGTGGAAAAGGGACTTTACTGTGGCTGTTTTGTCGTTCAAGGGAAAAAGAACACACGTGTCCGCGAAGTGACCCGGCATCTAATGGAAACAGAAGCGAAATTAGAGGAGCTTTTGGAAACTTTAACATGCTTATTACCCTCGAGGTATGCAGCCTAACTCTGAGAGCGCGCGGCGTGTGCCAAGCAGCAGGAACCTGCTCTCTTTTACTGAGCACTTCAGGAATGGATGGGAGTGATTTGCGAGTGGGGTTTTGAAGAGGAAAAAAGCAAAAGTGAAAATGGGGCCACACCAACGGACTAACAAACAGCTAGGAGGCGGGGAGTTGTGATATTTTATTGGATTCGCCGTGAGCTCCTCGTGAAACAGTGATTCGGGACCTCGAGAACCTGCGTGAATGTAACCTGATCTCTACGCGGCACTGGGCGCTCACTGTTCTTTCCTGGTGCTCTCTCTTACGCTCGCGCGTAGTTGGCGCTCCCTCCCATCTCCTGCCCCCAACTTTTCTCCAGTGAAACTACGTTCTGGATCTATGCGATGGGCTGAGGTAAAAATAGCCCTCCTGTAGCCCTGTCTCGCGGCAGCGAGCAGGCCGCCAGACGACATTTCATCTTCTATCAACAACAGCAGAGGAGTGTGGGAGGCGCGCTCACTTGTCAGCATGAGAAAGGTGAAAGGCGGCGCGCAGATGAAAGCAAGGGAAGAGCGATTCGCTTTGAACTGCGTTGGCATCAGTGGCGTAACGAGGGTGCCATGGGCCCTAATGCAAGTAAGGAAATGGGCCCAGTCCCATGCCTGGAGAGTAAAATACAGGCATTACTGGCCCCTTGTAAACCTGGACCCCAGCGCCACCCTACCTCCTGCACAATCCATGGCTAGGACCCTGCTTGGCATACTTGAGTTTTAAAAGGCAGAAAAATAAGCCAGCCCCCTACTCCCATGCAGGGGGGGGGGGGTCGCTTTTCACGCCGGAGTCAACTGTGAGGTTGTGTGACTCAGGGATTTTTAGGAGCCTCGTCATGGTGTGAAGGGACTTAATTTTGTGTACACCATTGGATGTGAATAATGCATAAGACATAAATAAATCTGTCTCCAAGTTGTGGCTACAATTAGAAAGTTATGCGAGAGCAGCACTGATCCAGCTGAAAGCCTCTAGCCACATGAGGGGCTCAGTGCGCCCGCACGTGCTGTGCCAGGGCACTCCATCCCTTCCCCTGGGGTACCTGCCACTGACAGTCCCGGTGAGCACTCGCTGTCACCCAGACGCTCGCTTCAATTCCCCGCCACGGGCCGCAGCCGAGCCACTGGGGCCAGTCCGTACTTACACTCTCCCTCGGCCGGCTGCAGGGAAAGTCACATCCAGTCCTCACCGCAGCCGCTTCCGCAAACTCCTGCAGGAGGTCGGGCCACAGTACAGTCTCCGCGTCGTGCAGAGTCCATGAAGCGCTGGGTTTCCCTCCTCGGGTGGACGCCCCCTCCCTTCTGTGCCCTCCTCCCCCCTCCTTCTCCCTGCCCAACTCTCACTTTTAACTGGTCGTGTGGCCCTGTTCCTCCCCTGCAGACTCCTCCCAGCTCCCGGGTGTGTCCCGCCTCTGCTGTTTTTTATTGTTCTTCCCTGTACCTTTCGTCTGCCTGTCTATTCCCTCCTCTCCTTGCCTGTTACCTCCTCTCTGCCTGCACAGTCAGATCCCCTTCCCGTGTTCCTCGTTACCCACCGACAACCTCCTGCGCGCTCTCTCCTAACGCTTACTGCGTACATCCCACCCAGACAGGAACACGCTTCCTCCGCGACGAGCCATGTCTGCAGAAGTCTGGAAAGTTTCAGCCCCTTGGAAGGGTGCCCGCTCTGACCTCAACAATGTCCCGGGCGCGGGTGTCATGTTTGGGAGAGCTTGACATCTGCATTGGAGGCAACTTTCACGGCGCGCATGCGACCGACCGAGAGGATTGTGGTCTGCTCACTAGCGTCAGATCCAGTGTATTTTTAAAATAGCAATTAAAGGTTTTTCACAGGTTATTATGTTCAGAATTAGTGTAAGCAACATGATTAGGTTTGGGGCACATTATTAATTTTAATTTAATTAAATTAAAAATAAAGCAATTATTACTAAAAAAACAAATGTTTATTATTGATAAGGCATAGGTTTGGGTTTTAGTTAGGGTTGCCACCTGGCTGGTTTTGTACTGGCATGACCGTATGTGGTTTGTTAAATGCACCTACGTCTTCGCATAATGTAAATTTGTGCCTTAAGTAATGATCTTTTATACTCTAATGTGTCAACATCTTCGAATTATGTGAATTTGTAACTTATGTAATGATCTATTTCTATTTTAAAGCTCTCGATAACACTTTTGGGCAATGTCCACACTATAAAAAAAATGCGGAAATACATCAATAAAATCTTCAGGTCAAATGATGAATTTTACACTCATCTATCTAAGACCAATACAAAGAGCCGGTTTGATGCTCGGGACGAGAAGTGCCCACTGTTTACAGCGACCTAAAGGTACAAGACTGAAGCAACAAGCATTATATAAGGTTAATATTGTTGGACCAAGACAAATATAGAGATGTTGCCAAACTATCTTTGAAATAAAAGAAGTGCCAGTAATAAACCTTATCCACTGGTAATTGTAATCAGTGCATTCCATTCCATCATTCCTTTGTTCAGACTAGCCAACCGCTCACCTCATGCACAAATGGGGTTGTAATGAAGATGTCAGACAGATTCCACCTTTCCAGTAGGGTGTTAGGCTCCTTCACATGGTGAACCTATACGTGTCCCGCTAGAAAACGAAAAAAGACGCAAGCACAAAAAAAAGAACTTTTACAGACATATATAAATCTGTCTTAGACCCACCCCATGGGAGTTAGTCTAGCCCAAACAGCAAGGCCATGCATCCTTTGAACAGAAAAATACATTATGCTGCGCTCCATAAACAACTCAACGTCTCAGCGTGCTAGGCATAGGCTCTCTGTTAGAGTGTACATGCATAGTAAAGCTCCCCGCACTCCTCCACAGAGTAGCAGTCATACCTTCTTCATTTTTTCTGGGTCTACTGGTCATCCACCCACCCCATGACAGTGGCAGCTGGTGAACGTTTAAAGTGTTGGGGTGTTGTCGTGTACATAGTTGGGTTGAATTGCACAGAGTGCACAAGAGAAAGCACAGCTCCCCATATTGTATCAGTTGTATATGTGTCGTTCGGGAACATTTTGAAATTATTGGGGCTTAACTATACACTTTCAACACAATTTTAAAATAAATTAGCTAAAAAATCGTGTATTAATGCCAGTTCTGAAGGAGCACTCATAAAAAAATTCCATTGCTTTTACGGGTGTGCCAAGCAAGCATGGGATCTCCCCCAGACCTACTGGGGGCTCACACCGTATGATGTTTTGAAAACTATGGTGTCAAAACAGGATTTTGTTTCTTTCCCCCACAGAGAAACGAAAAGCCCATAGATTTTACAGGCAGTTTAAATAATCTCAGTATTTAATTTGACATGTCATACTATCATTATCATAGCCTTGGGCTCCATATCTACCTTGCAAATTCTTTTATTTTCCGGCCCCATCAATTCAAGATTTTTTGGTTATATAGCATAACTCAGAATTTACTTGGAAGGGACATAGTGGAAAATAAAAAGTTACATAGAAGTTACAATCTCTTTGAGTAGACAGCAGAGCTATCTCTTGATTTGGACAGCTTTGACAGGCTCAGACACCAGAGCTACCACTCAGATTACCAAGACCATACACATTCATACAACAGGCACATTAGTATGGGTGCACCAGTCATACAGCCTCTGACTTCAGACAACAGGAGGGAGGACAATTTCCTAAAAACTGTGATCAGCATGGATATTGAATTGCTTACACATGAATCATGTTAGTCATGAGATAACAGTCATCACAGTGGGCCCTTTTGCAACTATGAAAAATATAATAAACACGTACTAATATAGCAAACAATATGTGTCTTTAACTCTCTATGAATTATCACTCAAATATTAGCTTTAAGTATATTATTGAAATTCATTAATGTCACCAAACTCTAGTTTTCCTCTTTCTGAGCATGTTTGCATTTGTTTTCCAAATACAATTTTTTCACACTGGGTACATCATTTCTATTCCCCCAAACAAAAACCTGTCATTGTTTTTTAAATAACTTTTTTGGACACCCAAACGCTAGATCTCCATTTTTATTAAATCCACAAATGTAGTCCCCAAATGTGAGTTTATCACTTTTATCAAGTGCATGGGTGCACTACTACCCATCATCAGTTTCAACTGCCTCACCTGCCAGTGTATCATGATCATATGTCAGGGATGCCCATTATACATTACTGGTACCCACTAAATATCAAGGAGGCCCATCTTACACAGGATGCCAACCAGACGCCAGGGGTGGTCACTATAAAGCAGGGTTCGCATTAGGCCACGATAGTCCCACATACACCCCAAAACAATTCAGATAATGCTCACAATATGCCAATAAGGATCACCTTATACCTAGGCTACCATAAGGCGTAACCCACATTTGAGGGTTTGGTGAGGGATGTGGCCACAACAATTCAGTTGTTTATGGCCTCCAAATACCAGCGGGTGGCCGCCAGACACCACCACACATATATATATGTGTATATACGTGTGCAGATGTATAATACAGATATACGCAGATACACTTACACACACAAACACAACTTTCCCATCACCACTCTTGCAACGTGACTTAACCAGTCCAGTTGTGTTTCCCCCTCCACTATAGACTGGGGACTGTGAAACTGGCATCCTCCTCTCCTGCAGCAGGGCCTGCTCTTATGCATGCAAGTGTGACTCAGTGCAGGAACTTTAACCCAAGAACAGTCACAGGCTACCTGTGAGCGCAGTGTGATTGGCTATAAGTTCCTCATGCCCGGTAGCCATGTGCCTAGCACAGGTTTCCATGCCAAGTACACTCACGAAGGTGGGTGTGGTCAATCGAGCACTACTTCCTTTGTATAGGGAGTGATCCTGTAGGTTACCTTTCACCCCGTCCTTCCTAAACGACCCGTGGCACCACGTACACCACCCCAGCTTTAGTTTGCATTTTGCACCTCTCGAGGAAGGATGTTACCCCTGTGCCTCAGCACAGAGGTTCCACATATGAACATAGAACGCATACTTCTATGTAAAAAAGAGAACATCCCTTTGGGAGTGTGTGGGTCCGTGGCTGGGACCAGCCAGTTAGTATTACAGAAGGGGACACTAGGCCACAATCCACATAAATTGTGCCACCATTAGTTCATTTATTCAATTAGCGTGGATCTCACGCCTACTTTAATAAATGTTTTGTATATTGTAAAAAATGTTCTTTGGCACGTTTCTGAAATTAGACCATACACGAGGACACATTTAAAAAAAAATGAAGCAAAATGTTTTTCAAGTAATATTGAAAATGTACATTTATTTTTTTCATGCATGCTACATTGAATGTGCACGCTCTATTTATTTTTGTTTCACATTGCTGAAGATTAAGAAAGATAAAGGACAGTATTTAAATATTTATTCTCCCTGCTTTCTGCTTCACACACTCCTCTCGCCTCAACTTCCTTAGCCTGTTACATAACAGTCCGTGTAGCCTTTTGTACACATCTCTCTTCACTGCTGGTGATACCAGGGTATTTCAACTCTTCACACATGTCTCCAGCCACATATAGAGGCCTTACAACATGTTCCCTGTCACCTTAAAGAACGTCTCTCCTCCGTGCCACTTTGTGCCTCGTCTTTGTTCATTCTGAGCATGAAGATGCTTGTCACATTTCATCAACTGTATGGCAGGAAGAGTAAGTCATTCTTCAGCTGTAGTGGGTAGGGAAGCTCATTGGCTAGGTGAGTGACGTGGGCAGGTTAGCATACCTGCAAAGCCTGGCACTGCTGTTCACCTGTAGCGTCATAGCCTGAATGCAGGTCTAGCTGTCATTACATTAAATTAGCACCTAAGGCCGTATGCGGAGTTTGCGTCACCTTTTGAACTTTACCTCTTCTGACCATTGTGCCAACATCTTTACCTCTATTAAATAGTTTCCTCATCTGCCATCATATTTTACACATTTGCCTCATAAAATACAATGGTTAAACTAATTAAATAATTGGCATTGACTTATTTGAATTATATTTAATTTACTGATATTACATATCTCTAAAAATACATGAATACAATATAATTACAAATAATATAGAGAAAAACATACCAATAAGTGGGTTTAGGGAAACAATTAGACCAGTGTTAGAGGAAAGGTTCCATTAGTAAAAGAACAATAATTTAACATGCACTTACTCTATAATAATTAATTAAACTGAGATAAAAAACTAAATTATTTTTACCAATGGTGGATTTATGGTAAGGGGTTATTGTTTGGGTTAAGAAGAGCATTAAGATAGAGCGAAAAGTTCCTTTGTTTTAAGATTCATATTTAAATGGATTAATTTATCATAATGTAACTGAACGTAACAAATACAATCACATATTAAACAATGAATAGTGTCAGGGGAATGATTAGTATGAGTAAAGGTATCATAATGTTTACATTTAAATTTAAATGAATTTAATTTCATTAAATAATTAAAATATATCAATGTTTTGGTATAGGGTTAGTGTTAGTGGTAAAGTGAGGGAGTCTTAAATTTCATTGAATTTAGTTTAATTTACAATAATGATCTTAAATAGTAATGACATATTTTTATTTGTAAGAGATAGATATTTGCACACAAAGATTAATTTGAAATACATGTAATGAAATTTAAAAAAATCATAATTAAATGTTTTTCACAGGTAAATATGTTCAGAGTTAGTGTAAACAACAGGATTAGGTTCGGCGCACATTATTTATTTTAATTTAATTTAAAAGAATGCAATTATTATTAACAAACAATTATTTATTATTGATGAGGCATAGGTTTGGGTTTTAGTTAGGGTTGCCACCTGGCTGGTTTTGTACTGCCATGACCGGTATATTAACGTCCCTATTTCTCACTACACATGCCCCACTGTCCTACGTAATGCAAAATACTGTATGGATTGAGCTGTGTCCAGTTGGAAGGCACGCATTGCCCCATTGAATGTTTCCAAGGCTCCTTCTACAAATACATTCCCCACTGTTATACATCCCTCCATCTTTACTTTAGTCATATCTAAATTCTTACCTAGTTGCTTAATGTCGGGTAGCATTCAAAGCGCCACTCACTCGTATACATGAATCTATTACCCCATTGTGATGTAAACATTTTCCAAACCTGTGTCATCAAGTTGGACAGTCAGGATTATCCAACGGGTGCTTTACTTATAGTGACTACCTACATTGCCAGTTTATCATCTGAAATTGGTCGCCTAGTAATCCCTTGTCTATGCTGTCTCTGTCCCCAACCCAGCCTGTTATAAACTGCAGCTGTGCTGCCTGTTTGTATGCCGCCACGTAAGGCGCACACAGCCCTCCCTTTTCTTATGTTTAGTACGGTACTCCCATTTTTCCTCTGCTTCTCTTTTTCCCCTATAGCAGGCTAGCCATGTTCGATCTCAGTTGGGAACCAAGTCTCCTTGAGCGGGTATTGTAAAAAGTGTATCCGCACTGTCTGGGTATGGGTGAACCAAGGAAAGACGAAGTGACCTCTAGGAAGTGTGCCACAATGACACAGCCAGGCCCCTATTCTTTAGATTACCAGATACATTCAATTAGTATTACTACTGCCTCCACACTCTGGGAGTGAGAAAATACCAGAGGAAGGCATATAAATAAACAAAATGAAATGGAATTTTACTTAGACATAATGTAACTGGGAAACAAAAGCAATAGATGTACATACATGCACAATGTGATCTTAATAGAATCTGTGTTCATTTGTATTAACATATAGGTTAATAGGTCTATGTTGGCACTCATGAGGACTTTTCAGTCATGAATCATATGTCAATAAGGCATGTAATGTGGCCTGGAAGGACTGGATGAAAGGCCTCTCCGAGATGCCTCGCAGTGATTTTACAATATAATATGTAGCCGAGCTAGTGATCATGCAAGTACTTTGGAATTATAGTCAATGGTCTAGATTTAATGCTTTGATCCACTAAGATTGACTGATGCAGAAATGTGTTCTCCTGCACCGAGCAGATTATGGAGTGTCTGTATTAGGCGACTTACCTCCTCGAAAAAGAACTACACTGATAAAACGCAGAAACAAAAAGGAAGCCAGAGGAAGCCAGGTGTCTTTATATACAAAGTTGCTGACACGCATTTTTTCCATAGAGGTTTCATCATGGCTGCATGTCCTGGTTCACAGGGTAAAAGGGATCCGATAAGTAACAATCCTACAAGGACTACTGCTTTCTTGATAAAGAGTGGTATTCTTTGTCAGGCCTACAAATGACTATACAAGATGTACCATATTCTACAGAGTACACAGCCTGTGATAATGCCCCAGTAGATGAATACTTTCCCAACAGAAATAAGGATTTACTGGTGGAATTCCTCTGGCAATTCCTTACTTCTCTCATCGGAATGATCGGGACATCATAATGAGACCCTTCGTTTGCAACCTATTGCTGACCATGCACGGTTGGAGTCAATCCTCTTTAAGTCAGGAATGTCTGACTTCTTCCCTAGTAACACTGAGATGCTTTCTGACTCATGATCCTACTGGACCGTACATTTCACCAAGGCGAGTCCAAGGGGCAGCGAACTGGAATTTATAATTGCCCCTCCAACCTCACCCTTTTAAGAAACTCATTGACAGCATCGATGCTGGTAGTCCTTTTGGAGTGTTTTGGCAATGCCAGGTGCATGCTGAGATTGGGAATGAAACAACTTTCATGGTGATGTTGACCCACTTCACCACTGTTTTTCTCAGAAATGTGAGAGCCCGGATCACACGTGGTCAGGCCAGAGGTGTGAGTAACCAACTGAAATGAGTTGCTGTAGTCCCTGTCATGATTGACAACAATCTTCCTCCTGGTCCTCAGTTAAAGATCTAAGCAGACTCCTGGCAGCCTCACAAACTGAGTCTTCTCACAGCTTCATCTCCCCACACTCATTTTCCCAGCTGCTTACGTCAGCAGCTCAATTTCCAACTGTCATTTCCTATCTGACTTAAACAGGATTGTCACTGAGTGACTGAAGTTCAAAGTGGAAGTCTCGCTCCCATTAGATCATACATATCAGTACGTTTGTTTTAGGAGCTGCCCTGCTTAAGAGAAAGAATGGAATGTCTTCAGGTAACTTACATAAAGGTGCTTTTATTTAAAACAAGCCTTGGTAAAGGAAATGGGTCTTGCCTTCGAAACCTATTATCTGCTTCAGTGTGTTTCTTTCCATGCAGCGCACGCAGCATGGCTAAATAAGAAAAAAGGCTCTAACGTAGCCGGTCATACTATTTTGTAGGCATGTTCACCATGCATGTGCGTGCATACAATTAGACACAGACACTTTTTTTTTCTCGATCCAAGTTTTGCGGGCAAATAAAAAACAAAAATTAGCAAAAGCATTTTTGAAGCACTGGTGTAGGTGAGAAAGATGGAGGGCGTGGGGCAGGGTAGCAACACAGAGGGTGCGGTTAGGGCAACGAGTAGGTTGTGGTAGGGGGAAGCAATTCAGTAATGGGGATGAAAAGCAAAGGGTGTCTGGGGAGGGGGACAGAAGGAGGAACAATGCAGGGGGCAGGTGTGGGCAGGAGGAGCAAGGAGTGACAGAGAGGGAAGGTGTGGGTGGGGGAAACAGAGGAGTATTTATGGAGTTATGTTATCTGGCGCTTGCATAGCGTGCAACTATGAAATGTGGCACTGTAACTATGCACAACGATTACAGGTGGACAAGTAAATGTGGTGGGAGAGGTGTAGGGTCTGTGGGATGGCCCATGTGAGGAATACTTAGGTGAGATGCATGAGGTCCTGAATCGTAAACTAATCCTGTTGCTACAAACTCGATGCTGCTACTTTCCATACAGAGTAACACAGAATTATGTGAAAGGAAATAGGGTGTGCATTCTGCAACATTTAATCTACGTAGCTGAGCCCGTGGGAATATCATGATTGACGGGTTATCCTATTCTTGGTGTGGTGGACGACTCCGAGGGAGTAACACCACTTGTTTATACATTTTCCAAGCTGTGCAAACTCAAAACGTGTATTCCGCAGGCGTTTTTTAAGCGTTTTTTAAAAATATGGAAAGAAATATAATGCTGACAGGTAAAAAATAGAAAGGCATACTTTGTAGGGAAAAAAAAACAAACGGAAGACTCCCGCTAAAAGGGAGAGTTTCACCCACCAACCTGCTACAAAAGTTTGAGAGGCATGCTAGTATGTTTTAGGCAGGGTATTACCTGCGAAACTCCTGCGGCAAACACCAATGGCCTCTACCTTGTGTGCTCCAGAGGTAGTCCTCATTTGCACCCGCACAGGGATTAGCACGGGTCGCAGAATGAGGCCTAGAAATAGTAAATGATTCTTGAATATCCAGTCATGCTGGAAGCAAGTTAGAGCTTAGTCCGGGCTGCTTTTCAAAGCGGCGTTTGCCCGCTAAAAGTGAGAGCGCGCATTGTAGACCCGGGTGTCGTCATGGTTTTCCTATCTGGGTGACTCAGAAAGAAAATATTGACTCCCAGCTATCGTACGGGCAGCCGCAGCCGGGCCCAGTTGCCCGCGCAATGAGTGTGAACTGATTGGCGGGACCTTCGTTCCTTTCTTGAATCGACTCTATTTAAAGATTGAATTTCACAACTGCAGCAGCGACAGCTGCAAAAGTAAACCCTGCCCGGGCAGGCCCAGTCTGCCGGAGCGAGGCTTCTGCTCAGAGCGAAGCGTGCGCGTGCCACCTGCTGCTGCAGATGTCACAAACCTCTGCATTTAAACAAAGTCACCACAGAGTGTGAGAGCGATTGTTTACAGATGGGCGGGGTGTAAAAACCAGGGGTTCCTTCCGGTGGGGGATGGGGAGGGGGGGTTACCGTTCACATTATGACACTACTCGAGGTGGGCTTGTATAATCTCCATTTGTGGCGTAGGTTCAATACATTTCCTCTGGGCTTGACTTTTGGACAATGAAGAGTGGTATCAAGTGACTCAACATTTTAAGCCTTGCCCTTAGGAACAGAGGCAGCTGTTCTTTAACTTCCTTTCAAACGTATCCTCCAGAACAAAGGTATGCCAAAGATGCAATTTCGTTTTCTTGAGGTATGTTCTCTTTTTGCATTATATATGTTCATTAATTTTGACTCCAGGACGAGGCACAAACGGAGGAGGGGTTCTGTGGCAGGGTTTTTGGTAAGCACCAAGTTAAATACTGTAGTATTCTGTTTATATAGCAAAAGAAAACAGAGAAACAGGATCATTTTTAGGGCTGGCGTTAGCCAAGACCATTTGATTTTACTAAAATTATATGAATAATATACTTATTTATAGGGACTTTGAGGCAGCCCTCTTCATCTATTGGTCTGTTATTGTGTCATTCACATTTTTATTTCGCCCACTACAGCATACAGCATGGTGCAACGGGCCAGCCCGCTTCAGCCATTGGCTGATGTACTGTGAGTGACAGCATTCTGCCTCTCACAGGGAGCCCATGAGCACATAAAATAGTTCATTTGAGGGCCAGGGAGTACTATTGCAATATGTGTTTTTAGACTGACGAGATCTCAATAGCTTTCCCAACAATAAAGTGCTGCACAAGCCATGACAAAAAAACACAAGCTTTGACAAAGCCAAAAGGCTGGTGGCCAGTGCAGACCCATTTACTTTGCCAATGCTTGCTTACTTATGTTGGTCAGTTGGTGGGATTTTAGTCAATATATTTTTGCTGTTTGCAAAGCATAGTTTTTATGCAGCAGTGTGGAATTTTACGGCTGCTCTTTGCAATTGTCTTTAATGTTGCCATTCCTGGGAATTCTGAAAAATAATTGTCCTTTCAGAGAATTGTGGGTTTTGAAATCATTGCTTTTTTGATGATTTCTGGGGTTTGAAGCCACTTTGTTTTGCGCTCATGATCTGCACAGTTCTCTGTTTCCTGCTTGTACCCGTTTCTTGATCTTCAGATCTGAATCCGATCCATGAATTCAGAATCCCAGAAGGGTAATTTTCAGTGCACTCTAAATGTGAAAGGATGTTTGAAAATGTGTCTGGCCATCCTTCCTGGCTTTACGTAGTCAATCTAATAATTTAGAGACATTGTCATAAAAAAAATTTTCAAGCTCCCATGGCATACCATCACACACCCTGGTACCTGACAGCAGTGAATCTAACTTGCCTCCTCAGTACCAATGTTCAAAATGGAATCTTCTGATGT
Source organism: Triturus cristatus (assembly GCF_964204655.1). Taxonomy (NCBI): domain Eukaryota; kingdom Metazoa; phylum Chordata; class Amphibia; order Caudata; family Salamandridae; genus Triturus; species Triturus cristatus. The sequence goes on along the minus strand of NC_140592.1, from coordinate 802,423,756 downwards.
AGGCCCTCATCCATAGATTCAGTCTGTCCTCCAGGCCCGGAGTGGCTCTGCGGCGCGCTGTGCATTTCCCCAGTGGGCTGGAAGGATGGGGTCCAGTTTTACTGCTGGCGAGGGGCAGTTTTGTTGCTGTGGGTTGGGCCAGCCACAATTTCTGCCTGCAGCTCTTCAGCACTTTACATAGCAACAATGCAAAACAACTGGATTTAAAGCGTGCTGGTCAGAGCACGATTCCTTCAAGACCATTTGTTTTTGCATTTGGTTGATTCCTGTTGCATGCAGTTTTATAACAAACAGTACTGGCCTTCAGGGCTTTAGTGGAGATGCGCTCTGCTGTTGATTGGCTCAGAGAATCCAGTACACATATTATAAAGACTCTTGAATTAAAAATTCAAAACAGTGTATTAATTTATAATGCGGCTGCTGCGGTGCATTTCAGTTTAGTATATTAAATTATACCCCTGCATTGAGCCACCATTGTTAGAAGTGATTCTAATCATGAGCATAGAAATACCCACCGACAGTGCCTTGACCGCAATGCTATTAGTGAACATAATAATCCTTTGTTTTTTGTGCAGTGCTTACCTGTGGTGATGAAAGAAAAGGAGCCATTGTTAAAAATAAACTGCCTAGGATCCCACAATGTGGTCAAGTGGAAGCCGGGAGTGATGCAAAGTTTCCTGGTTTGACACTGCAATTTGGCTTTTATATGGTTATTTCTTTCTTGCTCTCATTTTAGACAAAAGCTTATTGCTTTGTGTTTCATTCCTTGAGGAGCTAAATTCTCCCACCCTATAAAATACTTCCAGGCTATGCAAGTTTCACAAGAAGTGGTGGTGGTAGTGTTTGGGGGGGATGTTTTAATGAAGATGCTAAAATGAAAACCAGAACTCACACACACTTTTTTCATTGTCATCCATTTTTGAATTACTTTATCTACCCACTCCTCACCCATCCACCTATTCATTCACTCACCGAAGCATGCAGCTATGTCTCCAATGTCCATCCATCAATTCAATGATTGGACAAGGTTCTATGATGAAAAAAATGTACTGTACAATGCACCATTGTTACATGTTTTTTTTTCTCCAAACAATCTTCTGGAGAGAATCACCCCAAACCTCATTGCAGTGGTCAGGCTTGTTCACGGCACTCACACGCTACATGCAGTATGATGGTTTGTGTGACACAATTTGCCAAGGTTGCTTTTCACTCCCAGGACGGCGTTGCCTTTGTCAGACTGAAAAGAACATTCTCAAGTACCTCGTAATAGATTTGCATAATTCTTAAATTGCTCTTCTGATTGCATACCAAATTGGGCATTGAAACATGCACTTGTATTTTCCCAATCTAGGGCTACACAATCTCTATTGGAGGTTGAATGCGAAACAAAGCCTTTGGCCTCCTTCCCCATGAATTTTCCCAACTTGAACGATCTGTACCTTACTTTTCATTAACTGTTTTAGCGTCTTATTTAGACTTTGGCAGATGATATACTCTGTCACAAACGTGGCTGATGTCCTGTACATCGTATTACAATTGTTATACAGTCAATGGCATTAGACATATGATAAACCTGCGACTTCTGCCACGATTATGGCAGATTAGCCTGTCCGCCGAACTCTAAATAAATCCCTTAGTTTAATAAATGTTTTCTTAGGAACGTTTTTGCAGATTTGCTGAAGGTGGACAAAGCACATTATGAGGCTCAAGGAATATGTATACATATATTCTAATAATGATATAGTTTTAATACAGAAAAAATAACTTTCCAGAAAGAATTGGGAAACCTGCTTTTGGCCAATATCAGTTCAATTTGTGACTCAAATTTTGAGATTTTACATGTCATTGCAGGGCATGATAAGATGGGCAACAATATTCTTAATATTTTTTGTTATTGCAGTTAGTAAAAACATAAATAACAATTTATCAATGTACTTATGTCGTTGATATACATACATGTAAATCAAATATAAATATAAACATATATGGCATTGATTTATATGGAACCTGTTCTTCTTAATCTGGCAGTACTCCCTCTTAGAAATTAAAAGAGCCCCTGGTCTCAATAATATCCGTACCCATAGTGTAGTCTTAATACACTCCCCATATTTCATGAAATTTGACTGTAGCTCCTACTCTTTGCAAATATAATTTTTCTTTCGCTTTGATTTGAATCATCTAAAGTCGCCATTGGGAAAATATTGAAGGCTCAGCCACTTTCCATTTTTGCAGGATCAGAGACTTGGCGACTGGGGATGCAATAAAAATACAATGTCGCATAGATAAATTGAGTGTATTGACGATTCCAAAAAGGACAGTTTTGGGTTCAGGGACTAAGATTATTCGTAGCTTTTAGCTAAGCCAGCTATGATCCCGGGTTATCGGGTGGTTTATCTTTTTTACCAAAGCTTACTATGGCTGCCTCAGTAAGTGACTTGGGCACCTCGCTTCCTTCTAAAATTGCATTGAATTACTGTGCTAAAGTTTCTACCATTTGAGGCATAAATCCCTTATAGAGTCCGGCTGGGAATCTATCGCAGCCACATGCTTTCCTATTGGTGGACACTTTAATGGCCCCTTGGATTTCATCAATTGCAATAGGGGCTACTATATGAGCTTGTTGGTCGCCACTGAGTTTTGGTATATCTATGAATTTGAGAAATTCTTCTATGGAAGCCGAGGAAGGAGGAGATGGACAGGTTGTGTATCTCTGAACTGCTTGATCTAAATTGCGCTGCAAGGTCATAACAGAAATATTCTTTAATTTAGATAAGTTGGCTTTATATGATATTATCTCTCCCCTAATAAAGGCTTTACAAGCTTCCCAGATAGAGAAATATGAAGTGGACCCCCTATTTCTTTTTAGAAATTCCTTAATCTTAGCCCGCATATTCGTGACGCATTCTTCTTTAGTTAATATAGTCCTATCTAGAGTCCATCGAGGACATTCCTGCCTAGTGAGATTGATTTTGATTTAAATTACCAGGACCGAGTGGTCAGAAAATGGATTTGAGAGACTATAAGCCTTACCTCGTTCCCAATGAGGAGAGATTAAAAAAACGTCGATCCTAGAAGTGGAGTTGAATCTTTTAGAGAAATAAGAATATTCACACGTCTGGGGATGTTGGACTTGCCAAGGATCGATTAAAGCAAAGCCTTGAATTAAAGTAGCCAAACCCCTAGATACTCTAGGTTTATTTTGGACTTTATTCTTACGTGAAGAGTCTAAGTTTAAATTCTGCAATAAATTAAAGTCCCCCCTAGGATAATGTAGCCAGGAAGTTTCCAAACAACGTCCTTAAGACCCTCGAGGGCCGCTGTGTCATCGTCTATTGAGCCGTAGAAGCTAACTATCTGTAAAACCTGTTTACCCACCTTCCATGTTAATATAATCCACCTAGCACTAGTATCTCTAATGAACTGCAAATCTCCTCCCTGGCAATGGCACGTGAACAAAATTGCGACCCCCCCCTAATTGCTGCCCTTGCTGATGCAAAAAAAAACGTGAGAAATATAGCTAGGTAACCTAAGAGGAGCACACTCTTTCTTCAAGATTGTCTCCTGGAGTAGAATAATCTGTATTTGGGCCGATACCAACCACTGGAGTGTGGATTTCAATTTAGTCTGATTATTGGCCCTATTAATATTGCACGAGGGTAACCAAATCATTCGCTGACCTGACATACAGGTTCGAAGTAGAGCCTGGATCTTTGCTGCCTTTTTTCTTTTCCATCTTGTCTCCCCTCAACATAAAAGTGATATGACCAGATTAAGATTCATTTTAAGGAATTTCTTAATATCTTGAGTAGCAGATTTGGAGCCTTTATTAACTCCAACTTTTCTCTTTTTCTTCCAATCACCCCTGAACCCCTATGCCCCCCCCAACCTCCCTACTCCCCCCTTTTCGAACCCTACCTGTCATGGGCCCAGTAGTCAGCCTCCCCAAACCCTTACCCCCCTTTTCCCGTAAGTGAGTACCTTGGAATGGTACTCATAAGCTCATTCCCATAAGGAGCAGCTAGATGGCTTGAATTTATTTAAGGGTTGTTTGCTTTATTTAGAAAGTAATATTTTTCCCCACCCTACCTCCGTCCCATGCCCCTCTTGTGGATTCACTGACTGAAATTTCCATTAGAGAGCACTACTCCTCCCTACCCTCCTCCCTCTTTTACTGTACGCAAAAATTCTTTAGCACGATCTACTGACAAAAAGACATCTGATCGCCCTTTAAATAACACTCTCCATTTAGATTGGTGCATAATTCCAGCTGGTGCCCCCACAATGTTTAAATTCATTGATCAGACCAGCAAATTCTCGGCGCCTTCGTGCCGCTAGAATCGACATTTCAGAAAAAAATCGGAATGAGAAATTCTCTGATGGGAAAACGATTTTTTTAGATTGCCTGTGCTAAGATCTGTTTTTTTATCCGCACATCGCCTATATTAGCCACAATTGTTCTAGGGTATTCGGCATTTGTAGGCCGGATTGATGGTACTCGATGTGCCCGAACAATGGTGAGGTCCCCCCCTTCTGCTGCTTTTTCCAGCAATACATGTTTATGGATCAAATCAAAAATCAGCTTTGTAATAGATGAGCCAGATCCACAATCCTCAGGTATTCCCACGAATAGTAGATTGGCACACCGAGCTCTGTTTTCAACATCGTCGATCTTTAGCTGAAGATCTTAAAGTTCATTCTGCATTTCAACTCTACCTGAGTCATGCGAGAGGCTAGTTGGTGGATGTTCTCATTAATTTGCTCAAGCTGTTCATTGGTTTTCTTATGGTCCTTCTCTTGTGAGATCTTCATCCCTCATAGCTGGTATTCAGACGGAATATCGAGTTGGAAATGTCTACTTAGGCAAATATCGAGTTGGAAATATCATGACCCATAAATATTGACAGCAAGAATATTGTGGTCTAGAATATCGAATTTAAGGTAAGAAATATCGTTAAAAAAAATATGGAAGTCTTTAATATCGTGTGCAAAAACATAGTTGTTTAAAATATCGATTTTTAAATTAGTGTTACGTATTTTAATTTATATTTTAAAAGTATTTGATGTATTTTTGTGTATAAGTATTGTTTATGTTTTTTAATATGTGTTACAATTTTAGTAGTTATCAATTTTATTTTAATCAAATTGTGCATTTTTTCAGTACTTTAGCGGGTTGTGAGTTTATAGGGGAATAGGGTGGGAAGTAATTTTTATTATTATAAAATAATGATTATTTATTTATTTATTAATATTTATTTAATTGAGGATTTGTAGTGTTAATTGTGGGAAGTAATTTATTTGTAATTATTTATTAATTGGTTAAATAATTAATCGGTAATTCATTATAGTAATTATGTAGTTTTTTTAGGTGCAGGTTGTAGGGTTTATAGGGGTATATGGAGGGAAGTAATTTATTTTGATCAATTAATAATTAGTTGCTAATTTATATTAATTATTTGATTGTAAATTAAATATGGAAATTGTGTAATTAATGTTAGGTGTGGGTTGTGGGGTTTATGGGGTAAAAGGTGGGAAGTAATTTATGTTTAATTAATAAATAATTCGTTGTTGATTAATATTAGTTAATTAATTGAAAATTATATATGGAAATTGTGTAATTAATTTTAGGTGTGGGTTGTGGGGTTTAAAGGGGTGAAGGGTTGGAAGTAATGTTTGTTTAATTACTTAATTAATAATTAGTTGATCATTAATATTAACACATTAATTGATATTTAATTAGGGTAATTGTTTATTTTTTGTGTGTGGGTTTTACTTTTATAGGGGGAAAGGGTGGGGAATACATTAATTTTACTTACTTTGTAATTAGTTGTCAAATATTATTAGTTTTTTAATTGAAAATAAGTTTTAATTGTGGAATTAATTTTTTACAGTTTAATTTTAGCTGTTGGTTGTGCGGATTATAGGGGTAAAGCGTGGGAAGTTAATTAATTTTTATGACTTTTAATTTGTTTTTTAATTAATAATATTTATTTAGATGTGGGTTGTGGGTTGTGAATTCTGTGGTGTTAAAGGGTAGGAAATAAAAAAAGTAAATTTAGGTAATAATTAATGTTTTTGTTTCTAAATAGTTTCGATTTAAAAATATTTATTTGTTTGACAATTATTTTTTATTTTATTTATTATAATATTTGTTGATTTTTGTCATTTGCATTTAACATTACAATATGCTTTGTTTTAATTTTTAATATAAAATATATTTGTATTTGAATTTTTAACATATTTATATATATTCAAAAAAAATATTTTTGTGTTGTTAATATTTGGTTTGTTTATTTAATTTTAAGAAATTTTAATTGTTACCCCTCCGCAATCCAACACTTTCCCTATTGTTGCACTCATTGGAGTGGGAAAAGTAATTTTTACCCCTCCGCTATCCAACACTTTCCCTACTGTAACACTTATTGGAGTGGGAATAATTATTTTTCCCCCTCCGCTCGCCAACAGTTTCCCTATTGTTGCACTGACTGGAGTGGGAATAGTAAATTTTATACTTTCCCTATCCAACACTTTCCCTACTGTTGCACTCACTGGAGTCGGAATAATAATTTTTACCCCTCCGCTATCCAACACTTTCCCTACTGTTGCATTAATTGGAATGGGAATAATAATTTTTACCTGTCCGCTATCCAACACTTTCCCTACTGTAACACTCACTGGAGTGGGAATAGCAATTTTTAGCCCTCCCCTGTCCAACACTTTCCCTACTGTTACACTCACTGGAGTGGGAATAGTAATTTTTACACCTCCGCTATACAACATTTTCCCTACTATTGCACTGATTGGAGTGGGCCATTTTAAGTTTGAAGATTTCTTAATAGTTTAATGTTTTAATTTATAATAGAATGTTTTTTAATTAGATTTTATGTTATTGGTATATATATATATATATATGTGTATATATAATTATATATTTTATATGTGATCAAGACCGCTGTGCCGGTCGAAACGCGTCAGAACCGATGTTTGTATGGAAATAAACTAAGCGAAAATACCTGTACCAGCGCATTTGTGTCCGTGTCTTGCAGCAACACCGGCTGGTGTTGCGAAAGGAGGAGTGGATATATATATATATATATATATATATATATATATATATTATCTACTGGCGGTCGCCAGTAGATAGTTATAGTTAGGACCGTGTTTCCATAGGAAATCCGCAACATTCTATTTGGAATAACTTTGGCGCCGGTTGACGAATCCTCGCGAAATTTTCAAAATAGGTGGGGCGCTCCGCTCCGCTCCTACCCTGAAAGTCTCGGGGGGATTCGTCAAGCGGGGGCTGAGAAAAAAGGGGGGTCCCAAAACGCGTTTTCCCCATGCAATTTTCCATAGGGACCTTTAGTCCAAGGTACAGCCCGAACGGCTGAACAGAATTTCTTGAAATTTGGCAGAGAGGTAGTCCTCAGGTCAGGGATGTGCCTTTTGCAGGTCTGGTGTCAATCTGTTCAGTAGTTCCTGAGAAAATCAAAAGTAAAATCATATATATATGTGGGCGGAGCCTAACCACACATCTCATCCTGAGATCTGATTGGCTGTCAGCACTTCATCCAAGAAGTGTTGGCAGCCATCTTGGGATCAATATACATGATAGCCCCTCATTAAAAAGCATTGCAGTTAATAGAAGGTTTTAAGACTTTAGTTACATTATAAATCATTTGTAGATGGTACCATACTCATTTTAGGAATTGTGGTATGTTCTAAGGTGATTTCACCATGTGAAAAAGCCTTCTGCTGGGATATCATGATTGAGAAAAAGATATTTTCTCATGCTTTTCCCACAGAGGTTTGGAAGGTGATCTATAAGCTAAACTGAGAGCTTATTTTCTGTAAATGCACATTATCTTTCTCAGTCATGTGAGAATGAAGTCTGACATTCTCAGTAAAACATGTACATCCAACAAGGGCAGAGACTGTCAGTTGATTCCTTTGTGTTCTACTGCAGCTTCCCAGAGTGTTCCAAAGAACAACTAGAGCGCTAACAGTCCTACTTATGATAAACGTATGGCACACCTGAAGCCATCTTGCTTGGATTAAAGTGGTAACTCTTAAAACATTTAATTTAAAAAGGAACAAAATGAGGGGGTTCATTTTTCCATAAAAAGTATGATTAGTGCTGCAGAAAGAAAAATTAGGGCACATTTTGAGTGACTTCTCAAATCCTCTTCTATTTCATTAAAAAATTCTGACATGCAGACTGAAACATGCACTTTCAATACCAGCAGCAGTTTTCCCTGGTGAGCAGTAGCTTTACTACAGTGATCTAATGAGCAAAAAGAGTGCTAACATTCTGAATTTATGGCAAATGTGTGACACATCTGAATGCCTTTGGAATCAAAGTAAAAAACTGAAAGTATTTCCTACTGAGGAGACTGCAGTAAATGAGGAAATTAGGAAACTTCATAACAAATAAGTCTGCCAAGATGGCCACCAGAGACAAAAGAGCCCAAATGTAGCCCAAATATCACCCAGATGTAGCCCAAGTATAGCCCAATGACAGAATGTCCCAGAGTGTTCTTAAAAACAACTAGAGCGCTTACTGTCTTCATTATGACAAAAGTATGGCACACCTGAAGCCATCTTGATTGGAATAAACTGGTAACACTTAAAACATTTAATTTAAAAAGGAACACAATGAGGGGGTTCATTTTGCCATAGAAATTATGATTAATGCTGAAGAAAGAAAATGAGGGCACATTTTGAGTGACTTCTCAAATCCTCTTCTATTTCATTAAAAAATTCTGACATGCAGACTGAAACATGCACTTTTAATACCAGGAGCAGACTTCCATGGTGAACAGTAGTTTTACTACAGTGATCTAATGAGCAACTAGAGTGCTAACATTCAGAATTTATGGCAAATGTGTGACATATCTGAATACCTTCATGATGGAATCAAAGTAAAAAACTGAAAGCATTTCCTACTGAGGAGACTGCAGTACATGAGGAAATTAGGAAACTTCATAACAAATAAATCTCCCAAGATGGCCACCGGAGACAAAAGAGCCCAAATGTAGCCCAAAATCACCCAGATGTAGCCCAAATATAGCCCAATGACAGAAGTGTGCAAAACACTTATTATGTTGTGTTTTTGCAGTGTTATATAGTGCAGACTTGTCAGGTATTGGAGTGCTTTACATGAGCATTGGTTACATCACACAAGAACAAATTCATTTTGGTTGTAGACATGGGGAGGTTAAGTGATTTGACCAGAATCACAGAATGTCGAGCTGAAGCAGAAACTCCAACCTGGTTCCCCAGTTGCAAAGTCTGCAGTTCTGGAAGTAACACCACATCCTCTCCCCTAAGTGCAACATTTAATCAAGTGGTCAACTGGATAAAAAACATAAAGGTAACAAATAATTTAAAAGTGCTTTCTCGCTATTTGAAAACTCAGAAAAAATGTCCTTATTTTAGTCTTTTAGAGCACTAACCGTAATTTTGATGCCAATAAGACCCTCTCATATATGTAATTTCTAAAGGAAATGCTCTAGGTATTACAGTTTTGATTACATCAAGATGACGTCAGGCGTTCCACACTTTTGTAATAAATATAGAATGTTAGCAATCTAGTTGTTCATTAGGATACTGTTGAGAGGCAGAGGCCAGGGGCACGGACTCTGAAAATTGAAGGCAGGTAGGAGGGTGCAAAGGCAACAATTTAACCACACTGAGCAGGCAGGAAGGGCCGTGGCAGCACAACAGACTATGGAGGGCAGTGGAAAGGGGGGCAGGGGCAACAAACCAACAATACAGGACTTGCAAGAGAGGCTGTGGCAATGTAATAGACCATTGTGGGCAGAAGGAAGAGGCAATGGTAGTACAGCCATACATGCCAACAGACCCGATTCAGCCAGGAAACGTCCAATGTTTTTAAGCTCAAATGGGCTTTATTTTATCTGTCTCCTGTCTACAATCTCCTCTTTTTCAATGTAACTCAAAGGGGAAAATCAATACCCCAGTTTTTTTTTCAAAATCTCCCTCTTACCAAGTTCAAAATGTTCACAAGTATGGTACATTGGATCATGGAAGGAAATGGGGTAGGGACATGGACTTGGATAACAGAGGACAGGAGGGACATGGAGAGGTGCACCAAACTGACCCTGCAGGGCAGGCATCAGGGTTTGCAGCAGCACAATACACCACACAGGGCATGCAGGACGGGAGTGCAGCACAACAATCCATAGAAAGCAAGAGGGAGGGGACAGGACCATGCACATGGACAACAGAGAACAGAGGGGCAAGAGGCAGGACCATAATGGACAGACAGGAGAGAAAGCTGCAGCATAACAGACCATAAAGGGCAGGAGGGATGGATCAGGGGCATTACAATGGAACAGACAAGCCAGGAGGGAGGGAGTAGGGGTCTGCACATGTAAACAGAGGGCTGGGGGCAAGGGGGCAGGGCAGGAGCAGCAAGATAGCCATGGAGGTCAGGCAGGATGGGCACTAGAAGCAAGACACACCATGAAGAGCAACAGTGAGACTGTGATGGCATACACACAGACCATGGAGGGAAGGTGGGAGGGGTTCAGGGGCAGCTAACTGACAACACAGGGATGGTGGGAGGGGCCATGGTAGCACAGAAGACTATGCATGGCAAGTGGGAGGGTTAGTGGTAGCACAATGGCTATAATGGGCAAGAAGGAGGGTGCAGGGGCATGCACAAAGGACGATGGAGGATAGAAGGGAGGGTCAGGACCTGTGCACAGACAAGAAAGTTCAGGAGAAGGGGCCTCACAACAGACCGCACAGGGCAGGCAGGAGGAGCAGTTGCAGCACAACAGACCAGGGAGGGCAGAAGGGTGTGGCAGTACAATGGACCATGTAGGACAGGAGGAAGAGGATAGGGGCATGGCATGTGGACAGGCAGGATGGAGGTGGCAGGGACAGGTTACAGTCATCTGACAATGCTAGGCAGGTGGGAGGGGAGTGGCAGCTCAACAGAACACTCAGAGTAGATAGGAGTGGCAGGTCCATGGAACATGGTGGGCAAAAAGGATGGAGCATGGGCATACACAAAGACATCGGAGGGCAGGGGGAAGGAGAATAGGGGTAGCAAGCTAAGCACAGAGTTTAAGCAGGAGGTCAATGATGGGGCATAGAATTGGGCAATGGAGGGCAGGAGGAGTGGACTGGTACATCATACTAAATTGAGGGCAGTGGCAGCACATCAGACCATGCATGGCAGGAGGGAGGAGGCTAGTCCATGGATTCACACAACAGAGGATAGGGAGGAGGGGGATGGGGCAGCAAGCTAACTGTTCAGAGAAGGCGGGTATTAGGAACTTTATTGTTTTTAAAACGTGTGTCTGTGCGAACTACTTAAAATATGAACAAGTATGCAGCATAATCTCACTTTTATTCAGGAAGAAGAGGACGTTTGTGACTGTGACTCCGGGCTCACTTGGCAGAAACACCCCCTGACCCTCCACCCCCTATCGCAAAATGTAATACCCGTGAAAAGGGTAGGTGAACACAGTGTTATATAGAACATAGTCCTGAGAGCACGATTGAAAATGAAAACTAGATATAGTGTATGGTATAAACTATGCACCAAAAAGTGTGATATAAGATGAACCGGGCGTGAAATATAATATAAAATTAATCAAAAATGGACAGACCCATTGGTGTTGGTACGATCACTGGCAAGCAGTGCTTGGGAACCCACTAGGTGAGTAAAAGGCCCCTCACACACCAACCTAGTTGGTGTCATGCTTCATCATAGGGGCCCCAACCGGGTGGCCGAGCGCCTCCCGGTTGTGCTGCAACGCCTGACTATAGCGGAGCTGGTGTGGTGTGATAGTGTGATGTTGTGAAAAGTTAAAAATACCTCTGAGAATCCTTGCCGGGGGAAATTTAATGATGGGGGCTCAGGATATATTAAAATTAAAAATTGTGTGGAGCAACTAAGAAAGGAATTTAATTTCGTAGTTGACTATGTGTATGGTCTACATGTTTCAGCCCACCTTAGAATGTGCGGGGCTTTCTTCAGGACCAGGAAGTGCAGTGAGTGGCAAAAACAGGGCCACGTGAATAGTGAAAAAGATAAAAAGGGGGTAATTTACCTACACACTCGCTAAGGTGTGTGGAAGCGATATCAGCTCATTGGCAGACACCGCAGAGAAAAACCTGTGGGAAAGAAAACAATACACAGACATAGATGGCAAAAGATGCTATAATGCGCACCAAACAATTATAAAATGCAATCTTTGACTGACTGTGAAAGGATCTTTATAGGCAGATGGTCGTACAGGTGGCAACACACACGTTGTGACATGCGGCTATGGGCTGGTGCTTCAGGATGTCAGGTGTTTAGGCGGGCGGAATACGCCCTTGGTGAGCTAACAGTGAGGCCAGCAAGGAGCGTGTGGGTTGCTCTCGTGGGGTGCCTGGATGGTGTGGCAGGCAACTATAAGCCGGTGACGGCGTGTAGCCACTGGCTAAAATAGTCGGGCTGGGTCGCAACGAGTGAGCGAGGGTGCGACTTGTATACTCAAGTAGGTTGTGCGTGTACCAAGTAATTTCTAGGGTACACTGTACAGAAATGGGGCGATAACCCTTGAGTGGCGCTCTACAAATGAATAATAGAATTAAAGAGTATAGGAAAAAAAGGAAAAAAAATATTACACTATGGCTGAGTATTGATCGCTGATCAGGAAGGGGAGGAGTGCGCTCCTCCTGACACAGAATCTGTGAAGGAACGAAACAGGGTCAAGAAAGGGCAGTTATAGCAGTCAATAGCCCGGCAATGCCAGCATTAGACAGCGCGCGTCACCTTACTTGGTCAGAGAGCAAATATAATATGCAATACATTGTGCGCAATGACAGATTCATTGGAGAGCGCGAGATAGCACAGGCACTAGCGCGTGCTATGCGATATGCGCCTTGGAGTGTAATATGCACAGGGCAGTGTTGTGTAACCTAACTAGTCTCTAAAGTTGTAATATAAAATATGTGCTGGGGAGTGTAACGTTGCATATGCACTGTGACAAAGATATGGATCCCAGATTGTAATATGTATGGCATAGCACTGTGCGTTATAACATAGGCATCGAGGAAGGCACGTTAGATGGGGCAATATAACCCGTGCGAAGACAAGTGTGGCATGACATATTGACTGGGTGGTGTTACAGTGCACATGGGCTAGAGAGTGTCATAGCATATGCACTAGCTAGTGGAATACAACACAGAGGTGTGTGGCACTCAGCAGGCAATGGTGGGTGTAACACAGCATTGGGCTCTGCCAGGAGTGCGCTGTGACTCTCAAGTGATGTTCGTCCCCTTTCCAGAGAGTAAAATAAAAAGTATTACACGTCCGGCAGTGGATTGTGTTTTATTAACCGTGAGGGGGGTTTCTTGCATAGTTTTGGTCGAATTTTTGTTGAATCCCCTTTGAATGGCTTGGTGTGCATGTGTATTAAATGTGCCCGTCAATAGCTACCCATGTTTGTATAAATAAACAACAAGGGTGTCTACCGGGATTAGGCACGGTAGGCCATCAGACATGTCAGAGCTTCACTAGTGGTGTAAATACATTCCACGTGGATTCATTGTATGCATAGTCGCCTTTTAATGAATATCACGCAAATCGTCATGGTGATAGGTACGGACGGTTTGTCCAGCATGTCCTAGGTGTGTCTATAAATATATATTTTTTAAAAATAATAAAAAACAGTGGCCGGCCCTGGGGATTGGGGTCAAAAAAATATAATTAGGAGACAGGCCCTGGGGGATGGGGTCATCAGGGCCAATAGAATAAGAAGGGGAACCACACAGCCCCCCTTCTTAAAAAATTAAAATAAATAAAAGACTGGCATCGTGCCGGAGGCCACGCCCCCTCCTTGCAGCACTCTGCAAACGCGCCCCCTGGCGAGTTGTAAGTTGGGGAATCAATTCCTCTTCAATACTGAGGGTCCCTGAGGGCCAACTAGCCCAACAGGCATCTCCAGTATGCACCAGGGAGCTGCGCTGCAGACAGGTGTTCTGAGGCCAAGCCCCTTTTTACACCTCTCTGCAACGCAGCTCTGTGGCGCTTACTGGAGGTACCTAGTGGTCTAGTTTGACCCTAGGGACCCTTAGGATTCAAGGGGACTTAATCTCTCAACTTAGAACAGCCACAGGGCGCGTTTACACAGTGGTGAAGGGAGGGGACGGGGCCTGAGGTGACGTGTGCAAACAGGCAATATGGCACGTTTTAAATTGGGGATATAATTTTCCTTCAATACTGAGGGCCCCTGGGGGCTAACTAGCCCACCAAGTGCTTCCAGTAAGCGCCACTGAGCTGCATTGCAGAGAGTTTGGTCCAGGCCGTGCCACTTTTTACACCTCTCTGCAACGCAGCTCTGTGGCACTTACTGGAGGTACCTAGTGGGCTAGTTGGACCCTAGGGACCCTCAGGATTCAAATGAACTTAATCTCCCAACTAAAAACGGACACAGGGCGTGTTTACACAGTGGTGAAGGGAGGGGACGGGGCCTGAGTTAACGTATGCAAAAACGCCCTGTGGCCTGTTTTAAGAGGTAGTTTTAATCCCCCTGCCCTATTATATACTAGGGGCTTACAGAGGAGGTCATGCTAATCACAGGGGGACCCCAACGCATAATGTTCCCTAGTGTATGTAGGTGTTTTCACTGTATTCTAAGTGTCTTTTAACATAGCACTGGCTCTAGGACTGGTTAGTCAGACTCAGTTACCACCAGTATCCGTCTGAAAAAAGTTGAGGGTACAGGATGATTTTGCAACAAGGCTTCTTTCTGCTCTTCTTTTTGTTCTTTCTGCACGTTATCCTTCTTCCTGCACTTTTCTTCGTCTTTGAGGACTTCTGTTGCTTCTTTCTGCACTTCTTTTTTTTCTTTCTGTGCATTTTTTCTTCTTTCTTCACATGTCCTATCTCTGTAGGCATAGTTAGAAATTAGCATTTAAAAAACCTTTGAAATTCACAGAAAAAACCATAGGTTTCAGGCACGTTATAGTTAGGAATTAGCATTTAAAAAACCTCCGAAATTCACTGAAAAAACCATAGGTTTCAGGGGTGTTATAGTTAGCTGGACTTTTCACTTGTACAAAACCATTGAAATACCCCCGTTATAGTTAGTTCAGCTAACTATAACTCGCGCGCCCGCAATGCACTGCTGATGACGTCACATATTACATCACTCATGACATGGTCAGTGACATCACTCATGACATCACTGATGACATCTCAAATGACATCACTGATGACATCACTGATGACATCATCCTTGTGATAGAGTGGCAGACCTCCTCTCACCCTAATATAACCTTTGATACACACATTCAAAAATAGAGACTAAACTTTTCAAAACAATGGACACACCAATACCAGTTACAACAACCTCTTCAGTAATTCTAAGATCCACATACACATCCACTCATTCACCAACAGTCCTATACAGTCACTCATACATGTATTCACTCATCATATGTACTCATACACCTATACATCCTGTTACACAATGCCACTCATCCATAGAGTTACTCACACACATAGTCACTCATGCTAATAAAGAATCAAACATACATTTATTTGCATATACAGTTATACACACACCACCACACTTACTTCTACAGAAACTTACACATACTTAGTCTTTTAAACAATCACTTATAGAAACACATACTTATTCATACAGGAACTCTTTCAATCTCTCACTCTCACATATACTCACTTATAGACACCAATAGTCACATATACTAGTTTAAAACATATGTAGTTACTCATAAAGACACTATTGAGACAGTCATTCACTCACTAACACACCCATACACACACTCATCCACCCATACAGTCCTGCACACATGCTGTCTTCAACACATACAAAGAGTGAGTCACTCATTCATGCACCTATGCACTACGTAATACCCCCACCGAACCATACAGACACTCAGACTGATACTCAAAAAACCAACTAATAACCTATATAGACACCCATGTAGCTACTCACCAACCCATGCAGCCACTTATACACAAAGTGAGAGACTGATACAGATATTTACATATTTAAACATTACTCACTAAGCCATGTATTCACTATGATACACTTAATCAGTCAGTTACACAATCAATTTTTCAAAAACAAATCATCCATTTAGACACTTATATACCCATTTATTCTTCCATCGACCTTGAGATATACATATATAAAACATATTTAATTTTCAGAAAAACACACATTCACTGGATGATGTCATCAGTGATGTCATTTGAGATGTCATCAGTGATGTCATGAGTGATGTCACTGACCATGTCATGAGTGATGTAATATGTGACGTCATCAGCAGTGCATTGCGGGCGCGCGAGTTATAGTTAGCTGAACTAACTATAACGGGGGTATTTCAATGGTTTTGTACAAGTGAAAAGTCCAGCTAACTATAACACCCCTGAAACCTATGGTTTTTTCAGTGAATTTCGGAGGTTTTTTAAATGCTAATTCCTAACTATAACGTGCCTGAAACCTATGGTTTTTTCTGTGAATATATATATATATATATATATATATATATATATATATATATATATATATATATATATATTATATATATATATATATTCACTGAAAAAACTAAGGGGTCTATTAGGATGGCCCACCCTAGTGGTGCTGGGACCGGCTGCCAGAGGTGCGGTGGTCCCGCTGTGCCAATTAGGATGCGACCACCACCATGGCGGTCGCATCCTTTATATTTAACATTGTGGCAGGCGGTGCTGTATTCAGCACCCGCCACAATGTTAAAAGGGCATGTTGTGCATTTGCATGCACAACGTGACAGGCACCGCATGGTGCCTGCCACCTTGTGCATGCAAATGTCGGGAGGTACCATGGGTACCCCCCAAGTGTAGCCACCTACCCCCCAACCCCCTGGGGGCCTGCAATGGGCCCCAAAAGGCATTCTCTGCATGCCTTTCCCTGGCGGATTCTCTGCCATGGAAAGGCATGAGACCGTCATCATCGTAATTTGGATGGGGGTGCCTGGAAGGCACTGCCACAATATTGCAGGTCTTTTTTGCCCGGTAGGCAATCATGCGGATTGCCTACCGGCGGAAAACTGGAGGACGGTCTTTCTGTCCACCTAAGTCCCCACCGCCATTGTAATATGGCGGGCGGATGGAAATGGCGGGCGGATTGCCAACGCCATATGGGCGGTGGCGATCCGCCTGCCATCCTAATAGACACCTTAATGTTTCAGGGACATTATAGGTAGAAATTAGCATTTAAAAACCATAAAAATTCACTGAAAAAATTACAGGTTTCAAGGACGTTATAGTTAACTGGACATTCCACTCATACAAAACCAGATCAATTCGGCTGTTATAGTTAGTTGAGCTAACTATAACTCGAAGCCCCCTCAATGCACTGCTGATGACGTCACATATTACATCATTCATGACATGGTCAGTGTCATCACTGATGACTTCTCAAATGACATCACTGATGACATCATCCAGTGACTGTGTGCTTCTGTAAAGTTTAAATATGTTTTATATATGTATATGCCAAGGTGTATTGAAGAATGAGTGGGTGTATGAGTGTCTGAATGGATGATTTAGTAGGTGCGTGACTGACTGTATAAGTGAGTGATTAAACGTGTCTTACTGAATGCATGGGTTTGTGACTAAACTGTGTGAATGTCTGTCAGTCTGTCAGTTGGTGTGTAAGTGGCTGCATGGGTAGGTGAGTAGCTACATGAGTGTCTATATGGCTTATTGATTGGTTGTCTGAGTATCTCTATGGGTGCCTGAGTGTCTGTGTGATGGGTGGCGGGAGTGTGACTCTGTGCATAGATGTGTGAGTGGGTGATTCACTGGGTGCATCGGTTCAAGACTGCATGTGTGAAGGGCTGTATGGGTGGGTGAGTGTGTGTATGAGTGTGTTGGTGAGTGAATAGATGTCTCAGTGGTACATCTGTGAGTAACTACATTTGTGAAAGGCAGTATCTATGAGTGTTGGAGTATATAAATGACTATATGTGAGAATGAGTGATTGTGAGAGTGGCTGTATGGATGCATGTGTGCTTGTATCAGTGATTGTATAAGAGAGTAAGTATGTGTTGCTATCTGTATGAATAAGTGAAGTGGTGTGCTCATAAGTGTATAGATGAGTGAATGGGTGTATGATTGATTCTTTGCATGACTGACTAGGTGTGTGAGTAATTCTACGGATGAGTGGCAGTGTGTGAGTGCCTGTATAGGTGTATGAGTGCATATGATAGTGCTGTATTGATGAGTGACTGTATATATGAGTAACTATACGTGTGAATGAGTGGATATGTGTGTAGACATAGAAATCTGTGAGTGGGTATGTAGTAAGTGGCATTGGTGTTTGTATGGTTTTGAAAATGGTAGTCTGTATTTTAGAGTGGGTGTATCAAAGGCTATATTAGGGTGTGACGAGGTGCACCAGAATATCACGTGGATGATGTAATCAGTGAAGGTTATTTGAGAAGTCATCAGTAATGTCATCAGTGATATCACTGACCATGTCATGAATGATGTAATATGTAATGTCATCAGCAGTGCATTGTGGGGGCACAAATTATAGTTAGCTCAACTAACTGTAACAGCCAAATTTCTCTGGTTTTATACGAGTGAAATGTCCAGCTAACTATAACATCCCTGAAACCTGTGTTCTTTTCAGTGAATTTTTATGTTTTTTACAATGCTAATTTCTAACTTTAATGTCCCTGAAATCTATGGTTTTCAGAGAATTTCAAAGGTTTTATAAATGATCATTTCTAACTATAACGTCCCTGAAACCTATTTTTTTTCAGTGAATTTCTAAGGTTTTTTAAATGCTAATTCCTAACTTTAACAACCCTGATACCTATGTTTTTTTTAGTGAATTTCAAAGATTTTTTAAATGCTAATTTCTAACTATGCCTACATAGGTAGGATATATGCAAGTTACGATTATATTTTTTGATAATAATTCTTTTAATACTGTAAAGTTGTTTTATTGTATTGTAATGCTTTCTGTTTTTTTTTTCTCAAAGAAGTCGCACACCCTAAGCGAACCTTCCTGATGGGAGTGTGGATTAAAAGTGTGTGAACCCTGCTGACGCGCATTTCAAGAATCGCGCCAAGGTCACGACTTTGGCGCATTTTGAAAAGTATAAAATATAATTGTAGAAATTATAAACATAAGTTTTGCTTAAAGTGTTTGACTAATATAATTTAAAAAACAAGTTATAAACAGTTTTTTTTGTGTACTACTAACAATACTAAACTTCAGGAGTCCGCGATGTCTGCGCATACGGTGTGCGATGTCTGTGTGTACAGTGCACGACTCCACCCTGCACGTATTTCAAGGGTCGCGCCGGGGTCACAACTTTGGCGTATTTTCAAAGTTTGAAATCTCATTATATAGAAAGTTAAAATATCATATTTGAATGAAGACTTTTACTAATATGCTTTTAAAAATATAGTATAAACATCTATTTATAGTTTATAATTACGAAAACAAAATTTGTCGGGGTCCACGACACGTAAGCAATGAGTGTGCGCACTCTACGCAACGCCATGTGACCACAAAAGAAAGCATCTGATTGGTTTAAATCATCTTCATTCTGTAAGAGGGAGGATCCAACCTTGTTATAGTTCTCTTATTATTTCTCTGTCTTGCTGACGAGACCTGTTTGTTGTACCTCTCCTGTCTTTAACAATTTTTGTGTGTTGTTTGACTTTTTATTTACAATTATCGCATTCAGTCATGGAGAAGTTGATCCACTAGAACTGGAGAACGATGACATCGTGGAGCCAGTAAAGAAGAGGAAAGAAAGTGTTGTATGGGTGTTCTTTACTGTGCCTGAGGGAGAAAAAAAAGTAAACGCAAGAAAGGTTACGTGTTCTATCTGCAAGAAAATCTTGTCAAGGGACTCTGACAAAAAATACTTATGCGGGACATCTGGCATGAAAAACATTTGGAGACCATGCATCCCAAACATCTGGCAAGAGAAGAGACACATAGGCAACAGAATTAACCTGCAGATCAATACCTTAATTCCCCTTCTACATCCTCTGAAGCACATACAGCAGCACCAAGACCTCATATAGGGGCTCATTACGATGGCGGACGGACTGGCTCCCTCCGTCATGGTGGTGTAAACCGGGTCTTGTTCCGCACCCTTAACATTGTGGCAGTGGCTACTGACAGCAGCACTGCCGCAGTATCAAATAAAGCATCTTGTGCACTTCACTACGTGGCAGGCACTACACTGTGCCTGCCACATGATGCACTGAAATGTTGGCCCCAGTGCACCCTCACCTCCCCCCAACACAATGGGCCCCCAAAAGTAAACTCTGCCTGCCTTCGCAGAAAGGCTGGCTGGAGACCTCATGATTTGACGGACGGTGCTTGCTAGGCACTGCCACCATTTTGTGGATGCAGACCGCTCTGCCAGGCAATTATAACGATTGCCTGTGGTGGTTCCGTGGCAGACGGTCTTTGCCTCCGCCGTGGTTACGGTCTGAATTTCACCGCCATCGTAATATGGTGGTGGGAGAATCGCGGTCCACAAGGCCGGCGGACCTCACCACCGGCCCAGTGGTGGCGGTCCTTCTGCCATCATAATGAGTCCCCTTGTTCCAGAGCTGTTGGAAGTGTCCATAGTTTGCAAAAAATGTAATGCAAAACTGTGCATCGGGGAGCAGTGCATGTACGTTGTCACCAATGCAATCAAACGACATAAATGATATTTTTTTAGAATGTGCTCCCAAATTTCCATTTTGTTTCCTTAAACAGTTCCTTTGCAATCTTCAATTTTGTTTTGTTTAAAAAAAAAGTCAAAAACACACAATAAAAGTTAAAAGAAACATTAAAAAAGAAATAAATTGATATTGTTCAACCCCCCCCCCCCAAAACGGTTCTTACGGAACCACATATATTGAATAGAAAAATTACCTGAGTGCTTGCATGAGTGCAAGGATACTGTCTGGGTGATTGGAGGAGTGCATGAGTGGTACCTGGGTGATTGCGTGAGTGCATGGGTAGTGCCTGGGTGATTGGATGAGTGCAAGGATACTGCATGCTGATTTTATAAGTGCATGGGTGGATGAGCAGTGTCTGGGTGATTGGAGGAATGCATGGGTAGTGCCTGGGTGGTTTTGCAAGTGCTTGGTTACTGCCTGGGTGATTGCATGAGTGCACAAGTAATGTATGGGTGAATGGAAGAGTGCATGGGTAATACCTGACTGATTGCATTAGTTTATGGGCAATGCCTGGATGATTGCATGAGTGCATGGGTAGTGCCTGGTTGATTGTAAAAGTGCAAGGGTAGTACGTAGTGATTTTATAAGTGCTTGGGTATTGTCAGAGTGATTGGATAAGTGCATGGGTACTGGCTGGGTGATTGGAGGAGTGAATGGGTAGTGCACGGGCGATTGAAGCAGGGCATGGGTAGTGCCTGGGTTATTGCATCAGTGGATGAGTAGTGCATGGGTGATTGGAGGAGTGCATTTGTAAAGCCTGGGTGATTTTGTAAGTGCAGGGTATTGCGTGGGTGATTTTGGAAGTGCATGGGTAATGCCTGGGTGATTGCTTGAGTTTATGGGTAATGCCTGGATGATTGCATGAGTGCATGGGTAATCCCTGGATAATTGCATGAGTGAACGGGTAGTGCCTGGATGATTGCATGAGTGGATGAGTAGTATATGGGTGATTGGAGGAGTGCATGGATATTGCCTGGGCTATTTTGTAAGTGCATGGGTAGTGCTTGGGTGATTTTGTAAGTGCATGGGTACTACCTGGGTGATTGCATTAGTTTATGGGTAATGCCTGGACGATTGCATGAGTGCATAGGTAGTGCCTGGATGATTGCATGAGTGCATCGCTATTGCCTGGGTGATTGGAGGAATGCAAGGATAGTGCATGGTGATTTTATAAGTGCATGGGTAGTGACTGAATGATTGGAGGAGTGCATGGCTACTGGCTGGGTAATGGAAGGAGTGAATGAGTAGTGTCTGGATGATTAGAGGATGCATGGGTAGTGCATGGGTGATTGGAGCAGTGTATGGGTAGTTCCTGGATTATTATTGCATAAGTAGTGCCTGGGTGATTGCAGGAGTGCCTGAGTAGTGCCTGGGCGATTTTCTAAGTGCATTGGTATTGCTTGGGTGATTTTGTAAGTGCATAGGTAATGCCTGGGTGATTCCATGAGTTTATGTGTAACGCCTGGATGATTGCACGAGTGTATGGTTAGTGCCTGGGTGATTGCATGAGTGCACGGGTAGTTAGGTAGTTTGGTGATTGGAGGAGTGGAAGGGTAGTGTGTGGTGATTTAATAAGTGCTTGGGTAGTGACAGAGAGATTGGATGAGTGCATGGGTACTGTTGAGATGATTGGAGGAGTGAGTTGGTAGAGTTTAAAAAAATGAATAACTGCATTAAAAGTGACTGTAAACATTACTTCATATTATTATGCTTATTATATTATTTCATCTTACCTCGTTTATTGAAGTAGATATCAAACTAATTTAACCTATTTTACAGTTGTTTCATTGTAAACTAAATTCAAAATATTTGAAAACTTTGGTATTACGTTATTGCATATAATATTTTAGTTTTAAGAACACAACATAATTTAAGAATTACATAGTATATTCAGTTTCCCTTTTTTGCTGTTTTCGGAATCAAGCTATCCTGGCTGAAGAGGGGTGAAACCCCGAAATCGGTCCTAGGATGCTTGTTTCCAGTCCAGGGAGGAGCTGGCTTGGCAGTTTGGGCTGGACTGTTCCCATGAGGCACAGGGTCAAGACTGATTTGCATATGGCTGGGTCCAAACTGGAACGGCATGGTTTCCATTTTGGACATAGTATATGTTTTTCATATTTGGGATATTCGCCTAAGTAAGGAGCATAAACTCTTCTTAACCGATTATACTCTTTTACACAATTTACATCAGCACTAACTTTTTTCTCATCAAAATCAATCAAATACGTCATGCGAAAGATGCTCTTTGGGCCTAAGGCAATCCGGGCCATACAAACCCTCTATCTCAATCCCACAACTAACATATCTATTAATGGGACACTAAGTGAGCAGATTAAAATCTCACGGGGGACTCGCCAAGGCTGCCCATTCTCACCTCTGCTTTTCGCACTGTATATAGATCCTTTCATTAAAGCAATAGAAAACAACCAATCTATACGTTCGGTGAGCAGATTTGGGCTGGACACTAAAAACATGGCATACGCCAAGGACTGGCAGTAGTGACCCCTGACCCTTCAAGCGCAATTAATGCATTAGAACAATAGGCAAATAAAGTTTGGAAAAATCTCGGGGTATGCCCTTAACAAAGGTAAATCCCAGATTATTGCAAACAATTAAATTAACTGGGTAGATCGACGAGTAGTACAGAAAGCGAAATATCTGGGGGTCACCTTAGTTGCTAAAACCGACCGGATAGTAGAGGAAAATTTGATTCTGTTGGCGATGGAAACCAAGCGGGCGCTTAAACAGCTAAATAATCTGCACCTATCGTGGGGCGATGTAATGTCATTAAGATGACCTACTTTCCTAAATTACTGTTCTTTTTCAGGGCTATCCCATTTGAAATTGGCAAAGCTATGTTTCAGAGATTTGACCAGATTTTTCCCAATTTGTTTGGGCATACTCTCAACCCAGAGAAGCTTTGAAACAGCTTTCCCTTCCTTGGGAAAGAGGTGGCTGGGCACTCCCAAATTTTACTACTGGGCCTCGGTCCTACAGTATAGCACAGAGCTGCTTCAAGAACAATCACGCACTCCAATTATAGGTCTCCCGTCTCCTTTCCAACTGCTACTAGGAGATGAGACCCGCGGATGTCTCTGGCATCAACTTACATTTGGATATTATAAATGGGTCAGATTTAAGACCCTGATGGGTACTTATAAAGTTTTCTGTAACATCCGTAAAATGTTAGGGCTTGGCAGACTAAACTATTATTCTCCCCTTTATAACAACTATAATTAACCAGCAATTTTTGGGACTCCCTATCTTCAAGAATGGTATAGAACGGGAATCCTAAAAATGGGAGACCTGATAGCTGCAGATGGCATTAAAACATTCCTAGATCTTAAAAGTGAATATCATTTGAGGGAATAAGAGGCTTTTAAATATATTGCTATAAGAGACTTTTTGTACCCCAAAGCTGGGGGACCCGCTGGAATCTCAAAGGTGGACCTTATTGAAAAATTAAATAACCCCACACTACATAGGATTGGATATATTTATGCCACTTTAATTAGTCTAACGCACGATGATATGCTTACCATTGCTAATAAATGGCAGGTGAAATTGAATATTCCTCATAGCAACTTTAATCAGGCTGTGCAATCTGCTAAAAGCAATCTACTATCTGCTAAATTGCAGGCACAATTATATAAGACCGCATTTTTTTATATATTACTCCTAGCAGAGTTGCCAAATGGGGAACGGGGACAGGAACGCTCTGCCCTAGAGGCTCAGAGTTTAGCACAGACTTAATACATATGTGTGCAACATGCCTCCAACTTGCACCTTTACAGGGAAAGATACAAGATTTTTTTTACCAGAATCCTCTCTCAAAATATCCAGTTAACCCCCACGATTGTTCTACTAGGAACACAAGATGAGATTAACAGAAAGAGTGGAGGCGCACTCATCTTTGTGGCAATTACTATATTGCGCATCTGCATAGCCTCATCTTGGATAGATCCAAATCCCCCATTATTCTCTCATTAGCTGGCCCAACTGATATCAACATGCTACAATGAGAAGGCTATATTTTCCAGGAAGAGTAGTCGGGGAAAAAAGAAGGGCCGCGCTATCTGGGAACCTTTAATTGCTTGGCTTAGATAGATACAATTATCGGGGTCTCTGAAAAAGTTAGAAGTAATTCCCATTCTGACGCTTGGGGAGTCGATGATAGGGTTATTATTCTGTCATTATTGTTTATCTCACGTGTCACTTAATAAGCATAGCTACTAAACCGAGAGCCTCTTTTTTCTTGAGACTATGCTCTGAATCATGCAACATCTATATCTTTCTCTTTTTATTCTTGATGACTAAAGACAGTTGTTTTTACGAATTAGGGCTTTCTTCACCACGAGCCAACTTTTGCTGTTTCTTGCACTGAGGAGGGCAGGGGCAAGTACTTTTTGTGATATTGTTCACTAATTTTGTAATGGATTTTGTTCTTTCAATAAAAAAACATCAATCAAATACAAGCCAGATAATGTTCTTACATGAGACAATGCAACATATGCCATACCCTCTTTAAACACTGTTCTTCCAATATTTACCAAAGCACTGTCTACACTTAAACCTTGAGATTTATGAATGATCACCGCATATGCCAAATAAAGAGGAAACTGTTTTCTACGAACATACAAATCTTTTACAAGCAAACAACGAACAGCACAATGTCCAATCTGTTTTACCTCTTCAATCTGATCAAATTTAATCCTTAAGAATTCAATTCTATCTCTGTTCGGATAATTAACAAAATCAACAACTTTTCCCATTACTCCATTTACTAAACCTTTTACTACATCCAAATTACACCGTAAAATTACTTGACAGTTTTCACATACTTATAAAGTCTTTTCTAAACCAGCAGTCTTAGATATAGACTTTTCCAAAGAATCCAATTTTGATTTAAACTTTTCTGAAAGAATAATAGTAACTCCTTCGTGTTCTCTATTTTATCAATGGCTTCCATTTTCATTATTTGTTGTTTTTCCAGCTTCAAAAGTTCTTCATTGAATGTAGAACACTCTTGCAGTGTTGGCATTAGGTAATTATAGACTTTTTTTCTCCAATTTTTTTGTACATTATTTCAGGAGCAATATTTTCATATGGAAACAAGTTTGTTAGTAGCCGACTTCGTAAAGCTTGTTTACCATGTTTCGTCAAGACACCAATTCTTATATCTTGAAGAATGTTTCCATAATGTTCATCACTTGCTTGTCACATATTCTTAAGTTCTCTATACTCAAAATGAGACCAAATGTTGCCATTTCCAATACTTCCCAAAGATTTCCTAGTGTCTTCATGGAGAAGTGTTTTAAAAACTGGTTGCCCTTTTACAGGAGTAAGTTGTAGTAGGTCGCCGAATACAATTACATGCTTTTTCTCCAAATAAAACATCATAATCTGTTTATAAAATCTGTTGCATTCTTAAATGTACAAATGCAAGCATTAAGTTTGAGACCATGCTCACCTCATCAATGATCAGAAGTTTTGTTTTCTTTAGTACTCTTGAAACTTCACAACAAGCTTCTCCAGACAGCTTGTGATATTCCAAGTTATTTTCATGTAAAACTGGTAGCATAAGTAATCGATGTAATGTAATCCCTTTAATGTCATGTGCTGCTAACCCAGTTGGAGCAGTTACAACACAAGATCAATGTGATTTAGTGGTTCTATGTAGATAACTTGTCAGAACTTTAATTTAGCAACTTTTTCCTTTTCCAACTTGCTCACTGACATACATAAGAATAGGTTTAAATGATGTGCATTGGCATTCATTTTTTTCATGCAGTAAACCATGTTGTGTCTGTTATGTAACTTGCTGATATATTCCTATTTGTTCAAAATGTAGTTGTTCTTCTAAGTTTCCCAACTCAATAATATCCTGTTGTGCTTGGTGCATTGCCGTTTCTACGCGCTTGTGACCAATGTGGCATCTAATCCATTTCAGGCAAGACCGCCGCTCAGATAATACATGGAGCGTCTGGTACAGGGCTCCTATTGCGATCTTCCTTTGTTTCCCTCTATGCTTTTAACGCACTAATTCAAAAATAATTGAGGCGCTTTTAAAATTGAATTGCTTGCACAGAAACTGTTTGGTAAACCCACTGTACCTTATACGCTGTTCTTATACTACTGTAAGGTGCCTCCCCGGTCCACCACGGAACGTTCGGATTGTGTGGAGGGAGCAAACACCTACCGGAAGGCAGTCAGGCAGCACTTACGGCGGACACCAGACTGGGGCAGTCAGCGCTCTAGCTATCACCATAAAAGGGATGCAGGGCACGACGCGCAGCGGACGCACTTGTGACCATTGTGGCATCTAATCCATTGCAGGCAAGACCACCGCTCAGATAATACGTGGAGCGCCTGGTAAAGGGCTCCTATTGCGATCTTCCTTTGTTTCCCTCTATGCTTTTAACGCACTAATTGACAAATAATTGCGCCGCTTTTAAAATTGAATTGCTTGCACAGAAACTGTTTGGTAAACCCACTGTACCTTATACGCTGTTCTTATACTACTGTTAGGTGCCTCCCCGGTCCACCACGGAATGTTCCGATTGTGTGGAGGGAGCAAACACCTACCGGAAGGCAGTCAGTCTGCACTTCCAATGGACACCAGACTGGGGCAGTCAGCGCTCTAGCTGTCACCATAAAAGGGATGCAGGGCACGATGCGCAGCGGACGCGCGCAGCGTGCGCGCCAAAGGCAAGCCCGTCTGCGCCCGTCCGCGCCTGGTCGTCGCCAGGGGCCAGAACCCCTGCTAGTTACACCCCAGATTGGACCCAAAAAAAAACATTCTTAAGAACTACTCCAATGCAGAACTTAGATACATTGGAGATAGGTACCATTGTAGCAACTTTTCCATTAGTACATGTTGTCATCCCAGATCCCCAGAAGGACCTTTCTCTTGTAGAAGCTGCAGGTTTCAATGCACAGTACAAACCGGAATCTTAACGAATGCAATTCACACAGTTACGCCCCATCAAGCCACTAAGCTTATACAAGATAACAGGGTACAGCGTGAGCTCCGGAATTCGCTCCATCAAAACAACAGAGACTGGAACTGTTTCCTGGCTAATGTTCGTTCCTTACCTAAACATTCCATGAACATTTGGGATTTGCTATCCTCCACTCTCCCCCACATTGGGTTTCTGACAGAGACATGGACTAAGCCCCAATCTAATCCCGACATTGCACTTCCAGAGGGCTACCATATACAAAGACAAGACAGACCCCTCAAAGTAGGAGGAGGACTAGCAATAATATTTAAAGACCCCATAAAGATATCTATTATTGATCAACAATGCAACAACACCATGGAGATATTAATCTTCAGAGCAGATATACATCCACAACTCTGCTGCAAAGGTGCCCTGGTATATCGACCTCCTGGGCCCCTATCCAACTTCCCGTCCCACTTACTGGAATTAATCTCTCCCCATGTCATTTCCACCAAAAGTTTCCTACTTTTAGGAGACTTTAATGTGCATGGGGAAAATCTTGGAAACAAAGAAACTGCCACCTTATTAACTGACCTTACTACATTGAACTTAAGCAAAGTTAATACATACCCTACTCATCAGGCTGGACATATGCTAGATCTTATTCTAACTAATTCTCCCAACATAATTTAGAAAACCACTAGTTCCCTTGAGTGGTCTGATCATTATATGATTGACTTTTCTATCCAGGGCAGACACGGAGGTGATGGCCCCAAAACCAAACCCACCAGGAAATACAGACAGTGGCATAAAATCACACCACAATCCTTACAGGATTCTTTCACCTCACCCCTTTATGAAGAATCTGATAGTACAGAGGAAAGATTATCATCCTTAACTACCAACCTTCTCAACACCATAAACCGCTTAGCCCCTTTAAAGCCTCAATCGAATCCCCCCAAACGCACTCATGCTCCATGGTACTCCCCCACCCTCAGAACAGAAAAATGCCTTTGTAAAAAATTAGAACGTACTTGCCACCTCTCACACAACCTATTAGATAAAAATCAATTCAAAAGTACATTAGCGGCCTACCACAAAATTTAAAACTTGCTTGCAAATCACACATTGCTCAACAGATCAATAAAGCAGAAAATTCCTCCCGTACTTAGTTCCAGATAATAAACTCATTCACTAATCCTAGAGCATGTAATACCGAAGAAGCTCCATCGCAAAGTCTCTGTGACAACATTGCGAATCACCTCTCCCAGAAAATTGAAAAAATATACCAAAAAATCACCTCTGTTTCCGCTCTTGACTCAGACCCTCACACAGACCTACCACTCACTGCTGCGGATTTCCACACCTTAGAAGCCTTCCCAGTTCTCACTATCACCGAAGTAGACTCTCTCTTAAAAAGCACCAAATCTGGTTCGCCATTAGACCCTCTTCCGGCCAAGATCTCTGCCACTTTGTCCAACACTCTTGCTAGCCCTATATGTTCTATTCTTAACAGTTCTATGGAAGAAGGCACCCTCCCATCCGAGTGGAAAGCAGCTCAGATTATTCCTATAAGGAAAAATCTGAAGATCCCAACAGAGGATGTTACTAACTACCGCCCCATCTCTCTGCTTCCTCTATACAGTAAACTCTTAGAAAAACATATAAACAAACACCTATCTGAGTTTATTGAATCCACCCATCGCCTCGACCAATCACAGTCCGGCTTTCGCCCAAAGCATAGTACAGAGTCAACACTGGTGGAGGTTACTGATAACATCCGAATGGCTGCGGACAATGGTCAGGCAGTGCTTTTAGTGCTGCTAGATCTGTCGACAGCCTTCAACACCATATCCCACCAGGTTTTGTTCACACGCCTTAAGGATGTAGGTATCAGGGGTAAAGTCCTGAGCTGGCTAACTGATTTTCGAACCAACAGGACACAAACAATCAACCTCGGCCCATATCGCTCACAGACCACCACCATCACCAAGGGGGTCCCACAGGGCTGCTGCTTGAGCCCCACATTATTCAATACCTATGTCACCCCCTTGGCAGGACTACTAAGGAAACTAGGCTTTGAGGTTCTGTAATTCTCGAGACTGACTCCATTTTATATTGTGCCACCATTTTGTGTTGCCCTCACGTAGGCCTGTGAAGGTAGCCTGGCGAACAAAGTGGCCTGGCCTTCTTAGTCTATGTATACATTAACTAGGTTTCTTTCTGACTCTGGAATGAACTGTAAGAAACTGACCTCTTCACCTGAAAGTGACCTTGCAAAGCCAATTTCCCTGATCGATCTTTGTCTGAGATTGCCAATCAATGTTCAGGACATCGTTAACTTTTAGTTTCCTTGCACATGCCTTATCTTGTTCATCATCTGTTACTGTTTCTTTTTTTATGTTTCTTCATTACATGGGTTATGCTTTCGATTATAGGTTTGTCCGGCTTTTGGAGATTGAATTTGGGACATTCCTAATGATTAACTTTTGGGTTGGGCTACTGTACATGTAATCATGCCATGCCCTGCAGTGCCATCTAAATCAGATTAACCTTTGTGAACTATGTAATTTTAATGTTTTGCCCATATCCTGTTAAAACCCCAAAGGCTACTCACCTTCTGACCCTCCAGATTTTCCATTTGTTTAGGAATGTAATTGGTACAACTCCCTTACATGCCTGGGGCAGGATAAAGAGTATATAAGACATGAAGTAAGACCATTCTATGGACTACCTCATTCAGTTGCTACGGCTTCTGTGTGACGTAGTCACACTCATTTGAGTTTAATAAACATGTTCTTTTATATTTCAGCTTCTGTACCAAATTCTGTATTATTGGTTTGAATGGACTAAGTATCAGTGAGACCCCTGAGAAGGAGTTTATATTTCTTCAAATGGCGCGGCCAACGTGGGGCTCATCAGAGAAGTGGCTATCTGTGGGAGTGATCTTGTCAGAAGACAGAAATCTACTGAGGAGGACAGGACAGGACTCTACTAAGGAGGTACTCTGTGCACGGAGATTCTGGGGATTCTTTGTCTCTGCGGCCCAGTATATTTCCGATCTTCCTGATTTTGATCCTCCACATGATGTCACCCCTGACTGAGAACCTTTTTGGCGTGAGTATTTAAAAAAAAAAAAAAGACCATTAGGTCATTTAGAACTTGGCAGTTAGAATTTGGACAACCATTTGTTTGGTAAAAGTTGTTATGCGGCTCTTACTGTTGGTTTTTGCCTTGGATTGGTAAGGTAGTTTAGTAACACTTACTATAGCTTTGGAATTTTGGAATTTGTGTTGGCCAACTTTGGATTTGTATAGGTTTGTATATGCGAATTGCAATTTGTGTAGGCAGGTAATGAGGAGATTTTTCTCTATCTGGTTTTGTTGAACGGTGCAACGTACGGAGAGTACCTTAAGCACTACTTTGATTATAATATTGCATATTCTGCAGTATTTTTGGCATGCCTGTTTTCAAAGCTCACATTGAAGAATCTGTTGCTTTTTTTTCTTGGAGGTACCATAGTGTGATGTGAAGTAAATTAGCCGGCTCCCCTAGAGGGAATACCTAAATAGGTTTAGGTTTAAAAGCATATTTCTTACTTGGTGATTCTGTATCCCCAGAGAATTAAAATATGGACATAATACATACAAGGATCCTTTGTTCTGCGCAATCTTATGAATGGAGATATTCAGAGCGATTTTTGGTGTTCTGCCAGCCAAAGCTAGTGAATTGAGTGTATCTTGGCTTCTTGGAAATAAAGGTCTGTGGGGCTGTTTTTGCAGTCTTTTGGAACACTATTGAGAAGCGCTTCTTGTAAATATGACTTACAACTAGTATTTACAAATGGTTTGGTCTAAGTACAGTCTGTGGGCTGTCCTTTGTTTCTGTCTCGAGTATTGATCTGTGGGTTTAATGTGTGTTTAAATGTCTCTGTAAGTAAATAGCGATGGCGCTATTTATGAAATAAATGACTAAAGCGTGCTGTATTGTGTGTCCTGAGTGTTTGCTCCTAGCATTAAAATTTAATTTAAGTTGTGTTGAACCGCAGAAATGAGAACATTTGCTTATGGAATTTAACTTGGCGCAGGCGTAAAAAACTCATTTTTCTAAGGATTTACATGAGATATGTCTAATGTCCAATCTCTGCAATTTGTAAAGAACATTCTGAGGATGATTAATATGTAGCACAATTATAGGATATTTATTTTTAAGTGCCCCAGGTGTCAAAGTCGAAATTGGGTGAGGGCACTATTTAGGCAGCATTTTTTTTCATTTAGAGTAGCTTTTAAAGTGCCTTAGGCTTCAGTAAATGCATACATTTAGGTATAATACAAATTTGCAGGTTGTTCTCATTTGGGGTTGCTTTTAATGGCTCAGTGAGCCAATGTGCCCGGTGCAGAGGTTTGAGTTTAATCTCAGGGTTGAAGGTTTTGACTCTAGCTGGACCTACTGAGACGTTCATCCATTTAAGGTTGATGAAATGAGTACCATTGCATAGGGTGGTAACAAGCATTTGTTCTAAAGCTGGTATGTTGTGTCGTTGTGTTCTGTGAATTATTCACAGTAGATGTTTTTGAGTCTGGGAATAGGAGTGGATTGTGGCCCCTAAAAGGAGTAATATATATGGTATGTGGTTTTGGATAGGGTTGGTTATTGCAAGTTAGAAAGAGTTAGGTAGGCTTTTTGTCTTTGACAGCTTCAGGGTGAAGAGAGAGAGGGTTGAGGAGAGGCAGATTTTGACCTTGAGGTCAGTAAGGTGGGGGTTAGCAGCATGTTGAAACAAGATGAGTTTTTGTATGACTCCTTTGAGGAAAAAATGTTTGTGTGTTTTTCACGTTTTTGCATTTTGTCCTTCTATGAATTGTTCCTGCTGGTCCTGTGTGTCAGAAGCGACACAGTAAGTTGTATTTGACAGCTGATCACCACTAACTGGTGACCAGTTGTCAAAAGGAGGGTGAGGAAAGTAAAAGAAAGTGTACTTTTAATTTTAAGCCTGACAAATTAAGCAGGCCTGAATATTGGGTTTTGGGCTGCATAAAGTGCGTGCGTCACCGCTCATTTACATGTGCTATTGTAATTTGTCTATGAAGTGCGTGCGTCACCGCTCATTTACATGTGCTATTGTAACTTGTCTATGCTTTTTGTGCTTGGTATACAGCACGTATATCTGATGGCTTGACATGTGTGTTTTGTATTTTATGTATGTTTTTGTTTTATGTTGTTGCTTCTGATACTATTACAAGTTTTCCTGTGTTGTGAGGGGATGTCATGACGATGTACATCTTTGAGCAACAATTGGTTGAACTTGCTCTGATAATAAATTTCACAGATATGATATTTTCATACTGTGAACAAGACAGACAACACTTCACCAGTGCATCATGTCTATTTGGCTATAATAGTATTGAAGAAAAATAAAAGAGATATACAGGATCAAAGTGTGTCACCTGCAGTTAGTCACGTTACTGCCCTTTCCCCAAGGAACAGGCAGCCCTAGATTTATGTTTCCTTGATTGGACCTAAGGATGAAATTATAGATCTGTGACTCTTGTACAAGGTGACCTAATTTCTATATTGCATTAGTTAATCATGTTCTGCTTCCTAAGTACCAGGTTTCATTTTCCCCGGGGAAGGAACTGGAACAGTAGCCGAGATTACCGTATATGGTGTAGCGGCCAGTGGTAGAGTTAAAATTTGTGTAACTTTGGCCTTTTGTGTATCACCCGTACTCTTGGTGTTGTGTCATATGCCTGACTATCACCCAAGTAATTTCTTGTCCTTCCTATAGATTTTTCTTTTGCCGCTTCTCCCCTGATCGATGTCACATTGTGCCTTCTCCCCTGATCGATGTCACATTGTGCCTAGTTATTGGGGATTTTAGTTGTGTCCTAGTCCCATTTCCCTTTTCCGTATTCCTTTCACCAGTCAGCCCATTTATTATTGTTGGTGTATTGTTCAGGTTCACACTTCCAGACTGCAGTGATGTACCAGGGAACCCCATATAATGTATAATTCCCTTTCGTATGACCAGATGGGTTTTTAAGGGAGGTATCTACATGGCCCTGATAATCTGTATCATGTGCTTTCTCTTTTGAGGGGTTCTAGATAAGGAATTTAGGAACACCTAGACTTAATTATTGAGGAAAATATGTGCTTACCCCATTAGACAATGCCACTATGTGTGAGGACATCCATTCAAATAGAATTCCCATGTAACTATCTACCCCTAGATGGTAGAGGATATGCTCTCACATTGAAGCCACTCCTTTGAAGATTGCAGGCCACCTGCTTGCAGTCCCCTTGTTAAATACAATGAACTGTTTTTGTACTGATTTTGAAGGAAACTAACAACTGTGTCACATTTCCTACGTCACTAGGTTCTGCGGTATCAAGTCATAATAACCTGCAGAACGCTGATTTAAGCCTAA
Organism: Triturus cristatus; assembly: GCF_964204655.1. Classification (NCBI taxonomy): domain Eukaryota; kingdom Metazoa; phylum Chordata; class Amphibia; order Caudata; family Salamandridae; genus Triturus; species Triturus cristatus. The sequence goes on along the minus strand of NC_140592.1, from coordinate 802,389,644 downwards.
TTCCCATCAGTTGCAGCTACAAGATGAGGGCCGGAGGTCTTGGCCCTACAGTCCCAGCACCCAGAAAAGTAGCAAGGCTGGACAGTGATCGCCAGCGCGCCATCAATGGTATCTCCAAAGCATCGTGCTTGCTTCATCAGAAGGCGTTGAACATCAGAAAAGAAGGAGGAGCTGTTGATGGCAGGGTTGATTTGAGCCTTGAGTTTTCTACCTGTCATGTGCTGGTAACCTCTGACAGTGTGCAGTCCCTTGAACCCCTTGGCCTGAGTTTTGGCCACCCCCCCTTTTTCTTTGCTCCAATGGAAGGGCAGTGCACCGGAGGATCTAAGATTGACAAAAGGCACTACATTATGGTGCCCATGAAAGAGCAGCCTGAGCATCCTTTGACACTGAATAATGAGTGTTGGAGCCCGAGAATGTAGACCCGGGTCTGCACAAGATGATCTGTGCCCATGACCAATGAAGAGCACATTATTTGTAGTGTCTGCCGCAGAGGAGAGACACTGGTGCACTGCCTTGAGACATTGAGACTTTCGAGTGAGCTGTGAGTGTTTGCCAGGAGGGCACCCCAACTAAGCAGTACTATTTTCATGAAGAGGCCTGAATCGAGAGGCCCAATCCGGAAGAAGACAATGGAAGCAGATTTGATGGACGATAGAAGCCTGCCAGAGAGGCTTGGAACGGACTTTGGGCACAGTTGCACAAGCGATTCCAGTGCAATTGTATAAAGTAAATGTTAATTAAGTTCTCATTTGAATGAATTGCCATGGAAGAGGAAGTGGCTCCGCCTCTAGCATCCAAAAATGGTCCACCAGAAGTGAGTCTTTGTGCTACTATGTGTGTTCGGAGACCTGTCCCGAGAGAAGTAGAGAATAATAAGATGATGTTACAGCAACACCTTGACGACCTAATGAATATCGATATAGACCTAGATTCAGAATAACATGAGTCTTAGGTTATTGCCTATGTAATGGCAAAAGGAGGGTCTGAGGTTCTGTAATTCTCGAGACTGACTCCATTTTATATTGTGCCACCATTTTGTGTTGCCCTCACGTAGGCCTGTGAAGGTAGCCTGGCGAACAAAGTGGCCTGGCCTTCTTAGTCTATGTATACATTAACTAGGTTTCTTTCTGACTCTGGAATGAACTGTAAGAAACTGACCTCTTCACCTGAAACTGACCTTGCAAAGCCAATTTCCCTGATCGATCTTAGTCTGAGATTGCCAATCAATGTTCAGGACATCGTTAACTTTTAGTTTCCTTGCACATGCCTTATCTTGTTCATCATCTGTTACTGTTTCTTTTTTTATGTTTCTTCATTACATGGGTTATGCTTTCAATTATAGGTTTGTCCGGCTTTTGGAGATTGAATTTGGAACATTCCTAATGATTAACTTTTGGGTTGGGATACTGTATATGTAATCATGCCATGCCCTGCAGTGCCATCTAAATCAGATTAACCTTTGTGAACTATGTAATTATAATGTTTTGCCCATATCCTGTTAAAACCCCAAAGGCTACTCACCTGCTGACCCTCCAGATTTTCCATTTGTTTAGGAATGTAATTGGTACAACTCCCTTACATGCCTGGGGCAGCATAAAGAGTATATAAGACGTGAAGTAAGACCATTCTATGGACTACCTCATTCAGTTGCTACGGCTTCTGTGTGACTTAGTCACACTCATTTGAGTTTAATAAACATGTTCTTTTATATTTCAGCTTCTGTGCCAAATTCTTTATTATTGGTTTGAATGGACTAAGTATCAGTGAGACCCCTGAGAAGGAGTTTATATTTCTTCAGCTTCACTCCCATTTCGTACGCCGATGACATGCAACTCCTTCTGTCCTTTACAAATCAAATACACACATTCAAGACATCTTTTCGGAAGGAATAAAAGACAACGCGGTTGTAAACTCAGGAAGGTGTGGATTGAAGAACAGTGAGTGGTAGTGAGTTGCGTAGTTAAGGAGCGGTACTGGAAGTGATAGGGTACGTGGTATAGTGGATTAGGGATATGCGTGTGACCTATCAAGATGTGAATAAGATCCTATTCACATCTTCCCCAGCATGGTTCCTATTTGTCGTTATTGCTCGCATCAGCACTGTACGCTTTTGGCCTAATTAGCCACCTTGATAGATTAACTTCTTGACATCTAAGCATATATACCCTAATTGCCTCCTTATTGTATTTTCCTTCCACACTTTCCCTTCAGGCTAATAGGCTCTACCTAACAGGCATGTACCTTATGTCCTGATGATGAACCGCTCATTCTCTCCACGGTTCGAAACGCCGTCGACACCTTGATACACCTTTTACGAAAAACTGCTCTTTATTTCTTTGTTCAGGTGATTTTTGTGATTTGTTCCTCACAATTCTGTGTATACTCACCAATTAGCATTGCCTGAGCCTCCTGTTGTTCACAGCTCTCTCTTGTACCTCATGGCTAAGTAGGACACAGGCTTGTGTCCCACTTTATGTACTGTTTGTACTAATTGTTTTTAATTTGTTTAAAAGTAAATATTAGACCTCTGCCCGGCTGGGCAAGTCAAGCCAATATAGTAACGACTGAGTCTATTTTCATTTCGCTCTCAAAAATTCTTCCTTCAAGGGACCATTGTTGTCTAGAATAATCCTTTATCCATAATAGCAAGTGTATATGAGGAGCACCTCTGGCTTGGTACTCCTTTCTCCAAAAGAAATCAATAACTTCTCCAAGAGGTGGATTATTTTTATTGCAGATAAAAGACATCATACCTTGAAACCTATGATTAAAATATCTGCACACATTTACAGGATCCAAGGAACAAAGTTCTCCAGCTGTCTTAAATTCAATGTTTTTAATATTTGAATTTGCTTCTCGTAGAAATTCAAGTAAATCATCCCATGCGTATTCAGCACAGCTAAGCGTAACAAACCACATAGGTGTTCCTAAATTCCTTAACATACATTTCAGTTCTCCATGACGACGATACCAATACTCATTGGTACCACGTTGAAATGCCATCAAATGAATTAATTGAGATTCTAAATGATCATCTCTTTGTTGAACTTTGGCCAAAAATTCCTTTGCAGAAAGATGTGCAAGATGAACTCCTGTTTTTAATATGTGGTTCACTGCATATGAAAGTCCAGACAAATCACTTTCAAAGAGAAGATGAAATAAATATGGAACACACTGTCGAAATCTTGGATCTTCTGAATACAATTTTGTTGAACGATATTCTGAAGCTGGAATTTGTACTGATCGTTCATCATATCGTCCACCTTTTCCAGTGGGGAAGAACTGTGGAAAACAATGAGCTTCTAAACTTCTTTCCTAAACACTCATGGGAGTTCCCTTCGCTTTCTTCATTTGGAATAATTCAATAGTATTTCCAATCACTTCTTTCGAATGTAACGGATGTAAATTTCTTCACTCCTGGACTTGTCAACTTTTTTGATTTGGCCAGTTGAAATTTCTATATCATCTCCTAAAGATATTTCTTGTTCTTCCAGATACACATTTTTATAGTATAAAATGTTTTCTATGAGATATTTCGTAGCGTTTTGAACTTTGGTGACATCTACTAACTCTTGCCATATTTTCCGACTCTTTGTTGGTTCAGTTTCCTCTCTCTCTACACCAACAGTTTCAATATTTTTCTTAAAATCTAAAGGTAAATATACAACTCTTTCTTTTAAACCTCTTTGTAAATCTATGGAGGCACTTTACCTGTTTTAGGCTCCATACGAACCATAGCCTGAAACGGGGGCAGATTGAATTAGAATTGACTCATATGTATTTAAATCCACCAGTTCTGGAGGAATAGCTACCAACTCTAGGTAATTATGTACAGCACTAGCTGGCATTTTGTTCTCTTCTAATTTGCCGTAACAATATTTACAAATATGTAGATCAATACGCAACTCAAAACAACCTTCCACCAATAAATAAGCACCAAATTGCTGCCACTTATCATTGTTTTCCTTTTCACTTCTTAAATACACATTAACATTCCTAGTTTGACTTCTATAGTGTCTACTTCAACAACAAATGCAAACATAGTTTGGTTTTTCACAACAAACTACCTTAAACTTTTTAATTTCTTCTACAAACTTCTCAGTAGTACTATCTTCCACCTCTTCTTTAACACCTTCATTTATCAAACTCTCACTTTTTCTACACTCCCCTTCAGGACCAAAGAAACGATACTGTATATCATCACAAACGTTTTTTACATCCAACACTGAACAATGCAAAAGAGCAGTGTTTATTTCACTTAAGGGTAATGCAGGACTTTTTACATAGTACAATCTTCTTACTAACACGCATTTCTGAATGATGTACGGATAACATTCTCAGATGATGAAAACTACTTTGACACACTTTTCTAGAAAGCCAAGCCAGATAATGACCCACTAAACCAGTATTTTTTCTCACTTTACAAGGATCTAGTCCTTGCAACATCTTTAATTTTCTGTTTAACACTTTTTTACTATAGTCTCGTAAGAAATTACGTAAAATATCAATAGATTCCTGTCGTATGCTACAAATACTACTACAATCCACCTAAACACTGGAGCTTTTGAACGTCTCCTTTGAATTTCTTCAGCTATTACGTCTTCCACATTTCTAGCAACCATCTTTTCTTTTTCAATTGGACAACCGTTCTTAACCTCATAAGCACAACCACTGGTATCAACTGCGTGAACTAATGTATTCTGTTGAAAATAGCTCTCTCTTCATTAAAAAAAGGTTCTGAACTAGAAGTGTGCTTCCATTTACCCAAATTTCTATTACAAAAGTTAGTTCTATTAATCAGTCTTTTCCTTTTCCTTTTCCTTTTCTCCTTCATAGAATGCATTGTTTTATTCAATGTTTGCATTCTGTTTAAAACTAATATAAACAATCTTCTTTTCAATATAAATGTGTTTTCAATTACACTTTCAATCTGTTGTTTCCTCTTGTAAAATGCGGATCTTTTTCTATATTTTTTGCAATTTTTCAATACATTTTCTAGTACTCTACTTTTATTCATTAATTTCCTAATGTTCCTTATATTGTTTCACCCTTCTTTCAACATAGATTGTTGTACTATTTTCTTTTTCTTTTCTCCATTTTGTAAATTTGTAAACTTCTTTAAAACTCTTTTAACAAATTATTTTGTGCGCTTACCAGAAGCCTTTTTCTTCAATGTTGCATGTTGTACTTTATCTAATTTCTAATTTTCTCTTTCCTTTAAATAGTACTGTTTTCTTTCTTTTCTTTTCTTTTGATCTTTTCTTGCCATAGTCAATCTTTATTAATAATAATGGTGAGTATCTGAAAAGAAAGAAAAGTTTAAATACTCTTGTTAAATCATTTAATATTAATAAAATAATTATATACAAATATTATCATATATAAATTGTAAAATATTTTTATCGCATTTCAAAGGTATGTGAGACACTGCAGAATTCTTACAATTAGAATACATCACAACCTATAGGACAGAACCACAGAGCACAACTAAAACATTTCTCTTCTGCTATCCAGATTAACTATGAAGTGCACCCTGTAGTCCCTGGGTGATTGCATGAGAACAAAGGTACTGTCTAGATGATTGGAGGAGTATTAGGGTACTGTCTGGGTGATTGCATAAGTGCATAGGTCATGGTTCAGTGACTTTATAACTGCATGAGTACTGACAAAGTGATTGGAACAAATGCATAGATCGCAACACAATCATTGCAAGACTGCAACAGTAGTGCTTGGGTGATTCAAATACTGTATAGCTAATGCATTGGTGATTGCATGAGTGCAGAGATCATATCAAGATGATTAGAGAACTACAAATGTAATATCTGTGTGATTGCATAAGATGACGGATAATATCTGAGGGATTATAAGAACACATACAAACTGTCTGGGAGATTTGATAAGTGTATGGGTACTACCTAAGTGATTGGAGGAGTGTATAGATTCTGACAGGGAGATTGGAGGAGTGCAAAAAAAGTGCCTGGGTGATTCAATTAGTGTATCGCTAAAGCATAGGTGATTGCATGAATGCAAGTATAATGTTTAGGGGATTACAAAAGTACATAGTAAGTGCCTGTTTGATTTTATAACTGCATAGGTACTACCTGGGTGATTGGAGTACTACTATGGCAGTGTTTCAGTGATAGATCCTGACATATGGTGAGACATACCTGAAACATGTTATACACTTTTTTTTTATATTTGCGTAGGCCCAACACTCTCAGCATTACTAGAATGGTAAAGTAGCCGGAAAAAAGTGACATTTAAGACAAGTAAGGCAATGGACTGCAACAAAGGTGCAGAAACAAGCAAGAACAGTGCAGTAAGAAACAACAGAGAAATAGTAGAAGGAAATAGATGTGCAAAAAGAGGGAAGAGCAGTGCAGAAAGAAACAATAAACATGCAGGAAAACGGAAAAAGGGTGCAGAAAAAAGCCTGAGAGGTGCAGAAATAAGAAAAATAAATGAAGGAAGAAGCAACAAAGGCACTTAAAGAGGTAAGGAAGGTGCAAAAAGAGGAAAGAGAGTTACAGAAAGAGAAAAGTGCAGAACAAGGCAAGAGAACTATAGAAAGAGGCAACAGAAGTGCAGAAAGAGGCAAGTGAGGTGTAGAAAGAAGCAAGATAAGTGCAGAAAGATGTAACAAAATACAAAAAGAGGAACGTAGGGTATACACAGAGGGAAAAGGGGTGCAAAAAGAAACAAAAGAAGTGCAAAAACAAACAAGAAAAGTGCATAAAGAGACATACAAAAAGGGAGAAGTGGGGTGCAGGAAGACACAAAAGGGTTACAGAAACAAACAACAGAGGTTCAGATAGAAATAAAAGAAGTGCAGAACAAAGGGACAAAGATGCAGAAAGAGGCAAGATGGATGCAGAAAAAGCTAAGAGGAAGTTGAAAGACTCATAAGGGATGCAGAAAAAAGCAACAAAGGTGTACAAAGAAGCAAACAAAGAAAACATAGGTAACGCCTGAGTGATTGCATGACTACAGAGATAATATCTATGGATTTACATGAGTACATAGGAAGTGACTGGGTGATTTTATAAGTGCATGGGTACTACTCATGTGATTGCAGGACTACTGAGGTAGTGCCTGAGTCAATAAATGAGTGCTAAGGTAGTGCCTGGGAGATTTCTTAACTGTGTAACTACTGGCCGAGTGATTACATAAGTACAAGGGTAGTGCCTCCATCAGTGAAGTAGTGCGACAGTAGTGGCTGGGTGATTATATAAGTGCATGAGTACTGCCCATATGATTGAAAGAGTGCATAGGTAATACCTTGGTGATTCCATGAGTGCATACGTAGTGTCTGGGTGATTGTATCATACCAATTACTCTAGTAAATAACACCTCTACAAACATCTCAACCCTCACTTTCAGGCTGCTGCTTAACCATTTTACAACTACTTATAATATTACACCTACCCAAATACAAAGTATGAACCCTTCAGATATCTTTAGTAAAAGTCTCACCATATTACTAAAAGCATACACGAATATCTCTACCATAACACTATCCAAACCTTAAAAAGTCACAGAACAAACTTTCAATTTCAAGCAAACATCAAAAATTATGCGGCATATTTCAACTGTACCTCTCTAGTAACTTACAAATACAAGCCTAAACAAGAACAGCTTATGTCAGCATCTTTTAAACCACACTTTTGTGAGGCATCTTCACCACTCTACTAGTACTCACAGTCTTCAGCCTACCACATAAAAAGAAACAACATCTCTTTGTTATACATCATGCACCTTCAAAAGTACAAGACAAATGAAAATACATATACTAGTAGAAACATACTTGAGATAGAAGTCCAAACAAACCTTAAAAGTTGACAGACTCCACCTTCAAATTTTAAGCAACAGCTAAAATTATGCGGTATACTACAAATCTACCTCTCCACACACTAAAACAAAGTACCATAATCAATAATCCATCTTCCAACATACACATATTACTATACTAAAACTATTTCAAACAACATTTACCTATAATAAAACAAACTACAATACACATCTGTACATTAAAAAATATATTTCAAACATCACAGGTTTTGAATTATTTTTAAATTTAAAATAAACCTAATACATAATACACCTCACAAATGTATAACTCACCCTTCAAAATAGATTTGTAGAATTTAAAATATCGCATACTCATAAATGATTTTCTTAGGCACACAATCAATGTAATGTACCAGTCTCAGCAAGCTAAAACCAGTAATGGCAATGTTTCCCTCTCTTTCTCCACACTAATACATGTAAGTAACAAATCACATTCCTTCCTACACTATTTCATATTATTAAACACATTTCCATTGGTCAGACATATTAACCCTTATGAACTGACTTCTAAAAAGTGCTCAAACTGATTTTGGAATGTTTTGGAGTCGTGACCCCACCGTGCACCACCGCGATGGAGCTATGAATCCAGATGGGAGTTCAAAAATATATTACAACTAAAAATTCCATAATTTTTTAAGAATACACCACCTCTAAATATACTACTGACTTGGGAAATCTTACTGTAATAAGACTTCACTTATATATGAATTACAATTTTACATTTTAAATTCACAGTTAAATTTCAACCCTTTCCCCATTCTGCCTAATGCCAGTTTCCATAGTAACAGTTCATGGAACTTTCAACTTAACTGATAGGTCACAAGTTCACTATATTTTCAAGTTCACCACACAATGTTACAAATGCAAACATCAGGTGTGGTTGACTTTGTAAAATATGAGCTTATCCTATCTACTGTACCTTTCAAACATTTTTTACTAACCAATAAGCAACATGTTTTTAAAGAAAGTAACATTCACCCTATTTTTCAATGTCCAATGTTCTTAAACAGCCAATCAATTATCTAGTTTTTAAAAAAACAGCATCTTCTCCACCATTTTACCTACCTCTCATTCTACCAACCGACTACCTCAGCTACAGACATCTTTTGATTACTTCCAGACATCCCTTCAAGATGTTCACAGTGTTGATTGTTGGACACAGCTATGTTTTCTGGTGCAAAAGGTATGCTGAATGCAGACGTATTAACAAAGACCTAGCTTTGCAAAATGTGGACATTAAATGGATTCCACAGAGAGGATTAAAGTGGCACCAATTAATGCCTTTGGTTAAAACCTTTCTGCATCTCCAACCCCCTGACCTCATGATTGTGCACTGTGGTGGCAATGACCTAGGCATATTGACTGGGGTAAGTCTGGAAATGCTCATGAAGGACACCTTTGCACAATTGATGTTGCTTTTACCTCAAACTTTCTTTGTATACTCAAACATATGCCAACGACAGAAATTGAAGTGGTCAAATCAATTCTGCCCACAGATTGAGAAAGCTAGGAAGAATTTCAATAAAGCTGTTTCTGCTTACCTCAGAGACCATAGGACAGGCTCCATATATAACAACAATCTACGTTTTTATATGAATGACATCTACAGAAGTGATGGAGTACACCTCACAGATCAAGGAAACAGAGTCTTTCTCAACAAACTAAAGCTCTGCATCGGCACTTAAATGTGGCTACAACAAACTCACAATGAAAACAAGGGCTCTTTTTAGAGCCACCTTATAACATAATACTGATTATACATTTTTATTACACGTACAATTTAAAAACATTTTTTTTAGGATTCGCGAACCCGTTGTGACTTCGCAAAACAAAAGCACAAACTCAATGTACTACAACACAACACTTTTCAAATTTAACTTTTAATTTTTAATTTTATATATTTTTAACAACTCTATCAATTATAATCTTGTCATTAACTTCAATCACAGTAACTCTTAAAAACAACTTCACAAATACAACACTACCTTCTACATTATATACTACTTAATTATTTATTTAAGTTGAATTCGCAAATCCAACGCGACGTTACAAGGGGGGCCGCGTTGAGAGCCGCGTTGGGGTCGCGACTCCAATTTCTAAAGAAAGAAAAACACCCTACTTCCATTATTCGGTATACACCCTGGGGACCCCATCCCCGTGGTCTGCCACTAATTATTTTAATTTTTAAAAAAGAGGAGGACTGCGTGGCTCCCCTCCTCAGGCCAATATTGGCCCCGGGGACCCCATCCCCCGGAGCCTGGCCTTGTTTTTTTTTATAAGACCAGGAGGGGGCTGTGTGGCCCCCCTCCCCTGGGCCACTAATGGCCCTGGGGACCCATCCCTCGGGGCCTGGACTCCTTTTTTATTTATCAAATATTAGGGGAGGGGAGCTGTGTGGCCTCCCTCCTGGGCCACTTCTGGCCCCGGGTACCCCATCCTCCGGGGGCCTGGCCATCTTGAAAGGGACCGTGGGAGAGCCCTAATGCCCCCAAGGTCCCTGCCAGCACCCTGCCTTCTGCGGGAGCTGGCATTGCTTTTGGGCAAGGAGAGCTTCTGACATGCAGCTCCGGAGCCTTGTCCAAAAGCAATCTGCTTTGCTATTTGGAGCAAGAGCAGGTTTCCTGCTCTTGTGTCCAAAAAGCAAAGCAGTGTTTGCAATAACAGGGTGGGAACCGCATGGCATCCGCCCTGTCATTGCAAACAGCAATGTCCCGGGGGTGGACACCCCGGGACATTGCAGGAGCCAGCCCTGGGGGGTGGCGGTACCCTGAGCCGTCAACGGCTCCAGGAGGGGGGCCGTGCGGCCCTCCTCCCAGCAATTAACATAATTCATCATATTGAATAACATATGAAAAATCGTAAATTCAAAATGTAGCAGCGTATATTCAGTGCATAGTTTGCATGTGATAAAGTGCATAGAAATACATAAATAAATGAAATGGCACCGCAATGGTCTAACAAGGCGATGACACTCGCACATTCATATTTTCCACATGATATTGTGTAAGGTGGGGCATATGGGCATAGGCATACCTCCAACAAGAGACCTCTAGAAATCTATGCTCTATGTGTGATGGACGAGGGTGTCAAGCAGGTCGTTTTAATTGCATTGACTATGTGAAATTTCCTTAAGCTTGTCATATAGATTATGAAGGTAAACCACGATGCCTGTGTGTGACTGAGTAGTCATGTTACCCTAACGCCTCAACCGTAATTATGATAAAGGGCAAGTGCCCCTATATGGGTAGCTTGTGTTCACCTATAATAAAAGGTGCCATAGGGTGGAATGTTGGTGTGAGTGATCTAAAATACAGATCTAAAAGCGCACGATAAAGGAATAAGATGGAGGTAATGTTTAATCAACCAATATGTGTAATTAATTCAGCTTATTTCTATGGTGAGTAGAGTACACTGTGCAAACTTGACTAAGGCTTCATAGCTGAAACGTGTTGTTTTGCACATTAAATCTTGGTGCTATTCACTTGGTGTGCCACTTCTCATTCTGGATTGTATATATATTCACTGAAAAAACCATAGGTTTTAGGTACGTTCTAGTTACAAATTAGCATTTAAAAAACCTTTGAAATTCACTGAAAAAACCATAGGTTTCAGGGACGTTATAGTTAGTTGGACATTTCACTCATACAAAACCATAGAAATTCCGCCGTTATAGTTAGTTGAGCTTAATATAACTCGCGCCCCCGCAATGCACTGCTGATGACGTCACATATTACATCATTCATCACATTGTCAGTGACATCAGTGATGACATCACTGATGACATCTCAAATGACATCACTGATGACATCACTGATGACATCATCCAGTGAATGTGTTTTTCTTTAAAATTTAAAAATGTATTATATAAATACCAAGCTGTATTGAAGAATGAGTGGATGTATAAGTGTTTGAATGGAGGATTTAGTAGGTGTGTGACTCACTGTTTAAGTGAGTGATTAAATGTGTCTTACTGATTACATGGGTTAGTGACTTAACTGTGTGAATGTCTGTATCAGTCTGTCTGTTGTTGTATAACCTGCTGTATTAGTTGGTCAGTAGCTCCACAGGTGTCTATATGGGTTATTGATTAGTTGCCTGAGTACTTGTATGGGAGACTGAGTGTGTGTGGTTGGATGGGGGTACGTGACTCTGTGCATAGATGTGTGAGAGGCTAATTGACTGGGTGTATGTCTTCAAGAGTGCATGTGGAAACAGTTGTATGGGTGAGTGAGTGTGTGTATGGATGTGTTGGTGAGTGACTGGATGTATCAATGGTAGATGTCCAAGTAAGTACAAAATGAAAAAGGCAGTGTATGTGAGAGTTGGAGTATATATATTACTATATGTGAGAGTCAGTGATTGTGAGAGTGGCTGTATGGATGAGTGTATACTTGTATTAGTGATTATAGAACAGTGTAAGTATCCGTTAGTATCTATGAATAAATGAGGTGGTGTGTGTATAACTGTGTAGGTGAGTAAATAGAACTTTGATTGATTCTTTGCATGACTGACTAGGATGAGTGCATGACTGACTAGGATGAGTGGTGGTGTGTGAGTGCCTGTATAGGTGTATGAGTGCATATGATAGTGCTGTATTGATGAGTGACTGTATATATGAGTGACTATATGGGTGAGTGAGTGGATATGTGTGTGTAGACATAGAAATCTGTGAGTGGGAATGTAGTAAGTGGCATTGGTGTTTGTATGGTTTTGAAAATGGTAGTCTGTATTTTAGAGTGGGTGTATCAAAGGTTATATTAGGGTGTGACGAGGTGCACCAGAATATCACGTGGATGATGTAATCAGTGAAGGTTATTTGAGAAGTCATCAGTGATGTCATCAGTGATATCACTGACCATGTCATGAATGATGTTATATGTGACGTCATCAGCAGTGCATTGTGGGGGCACAAATTATAGGTAGCTCTACTAACTATAACGGCAGAATTTCTATGGTTTTGTATGAGTGAAATGTCCAAACAACTATAACGTCCCTGAAACCTATGGTTTTTTCAGTGAATTTCAAAGGTTTTTTAAATGCTAATTTGTAACTATAACGTCCCTGAAACCTATGGTTTTTTCAGTGAATTTCAAAGGTTTATTTAAATGCTAGTTTGTAACTATAACGTACCTGAAACCTATGGTTTTTTCAGTGAATTTCAAAGGTTTTTTAAATGCTAATTTCTAATTATTTTCTTCTTTAAACCTATAGTTTTTCCAGTAATTTTAAATTATCACTTCATTGTCAACCTGGTGAAAACAGCCAATATCCCCAATTTTCCAGCAATAGCTTCCACAAATTTTTTTTTGTCACATTTGAGAACAACAACTAACGGTAATAATATACAGAGTAGACGTCCCTGTGCAAAAATTAACACAAACGCACCAGTTCCCAATATTTTCAACAAGCAGCCAAATCTGGGGTGCGATCCAAAAACAGGGAATAAGCCATGTTTGCAGTAGGTATCTAACATCTGCATTTTACTGGTGTAAACCAGGATGACTACCTACAATGTGAAAGGGATTGCAGCCCGGAATCACATCTGAAGCGCAACATATGTCATAGAGTTACTGATCACACAGCTCAAACACCCATGAAGGCCACAACACTAACTGCCACCAGTCTCAGGACGTCCCCCCCGGACCACCCCCCTCCCTACTACCACCGAGGCAGCACAGAACAGGACAGCGGACCTTCCAAAAATGGCATTATCCCTAAGTCACACAATACTTGAATGTTGTCAGATATGGCAAGCAAATATGTGTGAAGGACTCAACTCATCCATCAATAATAATTATGCACACAATACCAAGTGTAGCGGTGATGTGCTGGACAGACCTCACTATACAGATCATAAACATCTCCATCTGTAGATATACTGCTGATGCTTGTAGTGTTGTGGACAGTGGACGCAACCATGTTACCTCAGACAGTGGGGAAGATCTCGGTCATGAACCTGTGTCGTCATCCCCTGTAAGCGGAAGCGCAGTAGGCTGGTCCAACTTATGCCACTCCAGCGTAGGAGTATGAATAAATAAGCTGGGGCTCTGGGCGTGGTTCACTTGTGAACTGTGAAGACCAACAAGTGTGCCAGAGAGGCGGGCCTCACCCTGCCACGAGGCTGCCGCCATGACCACAGGTCTCCTCGACACAGGCCCCCTGCGAACCCAGCGGCACAGCACCGCAGACTTATGTCTGTACAGACTTCTGCCTTCGATCTACACTGCGCACAGCAGGCATCAAAATTCAGATAGAGTAGTGATTGCAGATGACGCAGTCCAGTACGCAAGATACATTGCTTCCAGTGCGGCCCTCTCGGACCACGCATTATCGCAGGGTGCGCACACGCTGAGTGCTTCAGGTGCCACTAACTCAGTGCACCACAAGTCATCGCCACGTGGCCTTACTGAGGCAGAATTCAATAGACAAAAGATATTGCTCTGAGTGCGGCCCCCCCTCGGACCACGCATCATCGTAGGGTACATACATGCTGAGCGCCAAAGGTACTACTAACTCAGTGCACCGTAAGTCATCACCACGTGGCCTTATTGAGGCAGAATTTAATAGACAAAAGACATTGGTCCGAGTGCCGCCCTCCCGGAGCACGCATCATCACAGGGTACGTACACGTTGACCGCCAAAGGAACTACTAACTCAGTGCACCATAAGTCATCGCCACGTTGCCTTATTAAGGCAGAATTAAATAGACAAAAGACATTAGAAGGAGTGCGCCCCTGCCAGACCATGCATCATCGCAGGGTACGTACACGCTGAACGCCAAAGGTACTACTAACTCAGTGCTTACTAACATGGCCGATTTTTGTGGCTGCTCATTTGTCCTTCTTTGAGTTTTACCTTACATCTTCGTATTGTTCGATGTGTCCGCTTTCTATTTCAATTAGGTGGCCTTCTCTCACGCGTCACGTGATTTCTCTCGCGTCACGTGATCTTCTGCCTCTCTCTGCTGGGTATTTCAGCAGTGCATTTTGAACTGTGGCACTGATGCGAATGGTGGCTAGCTGCGGGACTCTTCACTTCATTTTTACCATGGTACTCGTCGGAGGCTACACGTGGTAAGTTACTGGCAGGTTTCTTAGTCACTTGTTCCTTGCTTTTCCATCTGGGATGATCTTCATCCTGTCTATTCACACTTGCGTTTTATGGGCTTATGTTTATAGATCCTAGAGACGCCTGAGGATTGCTGTGTTAAATTTGGTTCCTTCCATATCTATTCCGATTTACGACTATTTTATTGCACTCGGTTGAGGCCATACGTGGTAAGTTCTCTGTATGCCTGATGGTCGGCATTCTCGACTTTTTTGCGATAAGTTTATACTGTTTACTTATATTTGGACTATGGGGTTATGTCCATAGATTCTTAAGACGTCCCGAGGATTACTGGACTTACTGGATACTTATTCCATCTTATTTACAACTAACCCGTGTCCATACCAATCCGGTGCAAACTCCTACTCTCTCCTTACCGACTCTAGATTGCCTGCTAGTGTCGCTGGTAGAACTTCCTGCATTTTCTACTATTCTATGCGGTACGTAGTTTACTGCCTCTACTGAGGATTGTTTGAGGATTGGGTAGTTATAGACCCACTTCTCTTTATTTCAATATTCTGTTGTTTGTTTTTTATTTCAGTCCCTGGCTGCCATTTTTAAACCTGTAGACCGGCATATTTTGATTGGAGGGTGCCCCACTCAACTAAGAATTGGTTTGTTGGCTCGAGTTTCCAGCTTGCATTGTCCTACTATGTGTAAAACTGCGCTTACACTTGTGGCCAACTAGTTTTTGCCGGGATAATTCTCTTGATAAGTACGAAAACTTTCTTTATGCATCACTCTTTTTTTCTTTATTAAGTACTTGGCTAGAACGCCACTTTGTTTATATTGTCACCCTTATCCTGCATCTTCACATTTTTCTTTGGTGATGGATTCTCCATTTTTTAGTTTTGGTTATCTCTTTTCTTCTTGGGATTGCTTCCTTGTTCTAAACAGTTGTTGTGTTTATGCATTTGTGTCACTATGCTAAAGTTTGGTTTTGTGCTCCACAGACCTACCATTTGCTATGTGGCTGAAGCCCGACATGTAAATTATTATTCAGTTTAAAACAGTTCATTTGGCTACTCCTACTAAGACGGCTATGCTATTTGCGCCCTGAAGAAGGAGCTCATTGAATATCTTGGGATCTCCGAAACGCGCGTCGGCGCTTTCTGTCTTGTTTATTGTTTCTATGTGTGCTACATTGTATTGTGTATTTTTTTGATTGTTTTGTTATTATATGTATTGATTCATTATATGCATTGTTTGTCTATTTAATTGCTTTTTCTGCACCGGGCAAATCATTGCTTGTCTCTTTTTAAATCACTTATTGTGTCGAAGTTGAATTTACAATGTGTTTGTTTTTATATGAAATTAATGAATATTAGTAATGATTCTACCATAGCATTTATATATGTATAATATTACGTTTGAGAAATAAATGAAAATGAAAGAAAAAATAATTTTAACTTTTTGCTTGGTCTGTGGGCACATTTCAATCTATGGACTGATAGCCTATAAATATTGTATTAGTGGGGGGAAGGTACTCCTGTTTTTTGTATTGATTATTCCCTGACTTCTTTCCCCTCCCACTTACTTATTCAGGGTCCCTCCATGTTCTCTCACTACTAACTCAGTGCACCATAAGTCATCGCAAGGAAGAGTGAACAGTTTTATGTCAGCAGTGAGGCATACTATCACTTGAAAATCACCCAAAAATACTTATAATATAAAAAGAACAGAAGAATCGAAGTACTTTAATGATTACAATCCGGTGATTTTGAAGATGTGAAATGCAAATATGGACATACAATATGTTGCAGATAACTCAATTGCTGTTCCTCGCCTACTATCCAAATAGAAGCCCATACCTGGAAAACATATGTCTATATGAAATACTGCAACATTATAGTTTTTAAAAAAATGTTACAGAAAAAATAAATGAAGGAAAATATTCTGTAATTGGATCTGACGGATGTTTGGTAAAGCCTGCCGAAGGAAATTTTATTAATCACAGGAAATTAAGTTGTGATACTCCAGATAAGAGAGAGTTTTTCTATTTAGCTCTTCTGTAACTCTTCAAACCTTGGCGGACTGAAATGGAATTACTTGGAGATTTTGACTGCTATGAAGATTCTTTCAATGCATGTAAAGACATTGCTACCAGTGCGGCCTGCCCGGACCACGCATCACCGCAGGGTGCGCACACGCTGAGTGCTTTAGGTGCCACTAAATCATTGCACCACAAGTCATCGCCACGTGGACTTATTAAGGCAGAATTCATTAGGCAAGACATTTCTCCCAGTGCAGCCCGCTCGGATGATGCATCATCGCAGGGTGCACACACGCTGGTTGCTTCAGGTGCCACTAACTCAGTGCACCACTTATCATTGCTGGCTGCACACACGCTGAATTGCCAATAACTGTGCAGCTCTACTGAACACCACGTGGCTGTGGGCCCTTGCTGACCGCTGCCTCTGGCCTACACTGTGGGCAGCACGGCTCACAATTAAAATTGAGTGTTTATTCATTAATTACAGAGTCCAGTAGGCAACTAACTACAACGTCTTCGAAACCTAAATAATATCCTTTTAGTATCCTTACTTCAAGAACTTTTTTGATATCAATTATAACTTTAGTACAATCACGAAATTCATCTTGCAAGTCCAAAGGAACATTGAATGGCAGTCTACACTGCGGCCAGCAGAGCTCACAGTTCGAATTCAGCCTTGATTCATGAATTTCAGAGTCCAGTAGGCAACTAACTATAATGTCCCCGAAACTTACACATTTCGACAATGTATTCCATACATATTTCATCTTTTGTTACCTACACTGCGGTCAGCAGAGCTCACAATTTACATTGAGACATGATTTATTAATTGCAGACAGAATTGTACTCTATGTCCTCGGATTTTGTCAAGAGGAAGTGGCAAAAAGCATTCCTCGATGTCTGTGCTGACTACTGCCTTCCATCTACATTGTGGATAGCAGGGCTCACAATTCACATCGAGTCGCAATTGCAGATGACGCAGTCCAGTAGGCAAGAGACATTGCTCCCAGTGCGGCCCGCCCGGACCAGGCATAATCGTTGGCTGCGGAGACGCTAAATGCTTCTGATGCTCCTATCTCATTGCAGCACAACTCATGCACCCTTTCTGATACAATATTTTGTGTATCATTTCACATCTGCTGTCCTACCTCAGTGTATCACAAGTTATGAACCCTTTACGATAGAATCTTTTCTGTATGATTTCATATCTGGTACCCGTACCTTACTGCAGCACAAATCATTGACCCTTTATCATTGAATCTCTGTGTCTGATCCAAGGATTACTGTTGTACTTGTTGACAGCTCAACCATTCCCGGAGGGTTGGCTTACAATCACCCCACACGCATCCACCACAGATGTCACTGGACATGTGACCCTGGTAATAAAAAGGATTCGAGTGCACGTGCCCGTATCCAGTTCCACTATCTATCTGTGTCCGTGTGTTCATTATGTATGCAACATGCTGCCCCTAGGCCCTACCACATTACATAGTGCTCTGGACAGCGTGTGCAACCATCTTACCTTTGACAGTGGGGAAAAACTTTAGTTATGTAACTTTGTCTCGGTCATTGTACAAGTACATACGTAGAGACTGCAAGCAGAGTGTATAGTGAATTTATAAGTGCGTGAGGATCATCGCAGTGATTGTGTAAGTACATATGTTGGCGCAGCCTAACTCTGACAAAAAGCTTGTCTCTAATTGGCTGCCCTCCATGTGCCAAAAACTGAAACTTCAACTTTCCATCGCCCTGTATTGCTACAGCTGCAACTCTCCACTGAATGTGCAGTAAACATTCATATCCACACAGATGTCTCACGTTCACCATCTTTCTTGTGTGGAACTATGGATGAATATAGGGTCAGTAATTCCCGTACCTTCCATGTTGGCCATATTGTGGGACTTGGCTCACAGAGTGACACTTTGGCTTTTGCAACCCTGGTGACGGTAGCACTCCAACATGGACACCCACATCCAGTGTTATCGGATTTTTTAAGCTTTCTATAGCCCCAAAGCCAACTAAAAAGTAACCCAAACTAGCCCAATATTGCTACTTTAGGGAAGGCGGGGCAGGGACAGCGTCAAGCAGGTGGTGAATGCATTGGAATTGATGTTGCAGCAGTATGCCAAGTAAATATTTGTCTAATAAAGCGCTTTAACATACTACTTTGCTGGAGCGGTATATATATTTTTATAATCTGGCAACTAGCACAAACCAAAATTTTACCACACAACCGGAAAAATATAGCTCAATTGTGCGTGATCTAGCCCAATATGGCAACACTGATGCCACAGCCATTCCCTCACGGCTGGTATACACCCACACCACACCCATCCAGCTCAGGACATGTGACCCTGCTAATATAAAAGGCCGGGCGCACGTGCACTATGCCATTCTAGAGTTTTGAGTACATGGCCTCACTTCTCACTGAGTTAGTAGCACCGCAAGCACTGAGCGGGTGTACAACCTGCGATGATGATAGGTGCACTAGTATGTCCTCTGCCATGACCATATCAAGACTCAGTACCCAATGTGAGACCTGTTACCTTCCAGAACGGAGCAGCATGATGTGGAGGGTGCCGTGACAGCGAAAAGGTGAGCAGTGAGGCATGGGTGCGCAGCGGCGGGCAGATACCTCTGGGCGGTGGGAGTGGATGGGGTGCAGCAGCCTGGATGCAGAAAGGCTGCACAGCGATTTAGGCATACGCAGTCGTATATACCCTGCCTTTACCCTTTCTCATTGCATTTTGAACAAGTTTTCCAATAGCAGGACAGTTTTTACAGTCGGCCAAATGTCCGTCGCTCCCACATCTGTAGCAAAGTAGTTGAGTATTTCTTTTTTCATACTTTGTACCCTTAAATTTACCATCAAATTTTTATGAACTTTCCTTTCTCTGTTTTTTTTTAAAAGAGGTACGGTGTGTTGGGAGCATCGAAGCATGCAGACACGAGCATGACATTCCTCTCACAGCTCGTGGCTGCCTCGCGTCGCTTTGGGAATGTTATGTTTTGAATGTGAGAAGGTTGGGAGGTAGAAGTTAACGGGGTTCAGTCATTCTTGCTTTATACTTGCTGCTTACAAAACATGTTCTGAGGATTAAACCACATCAAGAGAATTACCGTCTCTGTCTTTTCATTCCTGCATACTGGTCTTTCCTACAATTACTAATTCTGTACTATCTTTCAGATGTGGGAACTTGAGGGTGCACTATGTCCAGGCACGTGGTTGGGGACACACTGGTGACACAAAGGTGAGCTGCGAAGATTTTTTCAGTCTCACTCTCTCACTCTTTCTCTCTCTCTCTCTCTCTCTCTCTCTCTTCTTCTTTCCTTTGATGGACGCATGATGCACAATCTTATCTTGCTTTTTATCTAACAGACTCGGATTCACAAATTAACGTCCCCCACCACCAGAGCTGAACACGTGTAGAACCTGCGATGATGCGTGGCCATCCTGGCAATCAACACCCATTTTGAATTGTGAGCTGCATTGACCGCTTGTACCGAGGCTGAGGAGGTTCCTTCGGCACGTGGTCGACTCTCTTCGACACACGCTGGTGGTGAAATGTGAGCAGAGAGGCTTGTTTGCACAGCAGCCGACACTCACCTCAGGCCAGTGGGAGTGGGTGGGGTGTAGCAGCCTGGATGCGCAGTGGCAGGCAATCAGCTCTGGATAGTGGGAGTGCATGGGGTGCAGCAGCCTGGGTGTGCAGCGAATGTTATACACCTCTGGGCAGTGCAAGTGTATGGGCTACAGCAGACTGGAGACTATAATATCAAGAACGGCGATAACATTATCACTGCTTTAGCGGCAGGAAACTGCCGCTAAAGCGGCGATATGTGGCTTGATAATATGCCCTTGAGAATTCCCATAGAAGCCCAGGTTCTGGTGTGAAGGACGTCAAACCTGGGCTTCTATGGGAATTCACAAGGGCATATTATCAAGCCCCTTATCGCTGCTTTTGTGGCAATAATGTTATCGCCGTTCTTGATAATATGGCCCTGGGTGTGCAGCAGCTGTTAGACACCTCTGGGCAGTGGAAGTGGATGGGATGCAGCAGCCTGGGTGCGCAGAGCCGAAACAGAGAATTACACGTGTGCAGTTGTATATAGTCTACAATTACTAATTCTATACTATCTTTCAGATAACTAAACTTGAGGGTGCAGTATGTCCCCA
This sequence comes from Triturus cristatus, assembly GCF_964204655.1. Classification (NCBI taxonomy): domain Eukaryota; kingdom Metazoa; phylum Chordata; class Amphibia; order Caudata; family Salamandridae; genus Triturus; species Triturus cristatus. The sequence continues at coordinate 802,368,516 of NC_140592.1, read as the reverse complement.
CACGTGGTTGGAGACACACCGGTGACACAAAGGTGAGCTGCAAAGATTTTCTCCAGTGTCAACACTCCCTCTCCATCTCTTCCTTTCTCTCTCTCTCTCTCACACTTTCTCTCTTTCTCTTCCTTTCTCTCATTCATTCTTTCTCTCACTTCCTCTCTCTCTCTCTCTCTTTCTTCCTGTCTCTCACACTGTTTGTCTCTTTTCCTCTCTCTCACACTGTTTCTTTCTCTCTTCCTTGTATCTCACTCTTTCTTTCTTAATATTTGTCTCTTCCTCTCTCTCACTCTTTGTCTCTCTCTCTTCCTCTCTCTCACTCTTTCTCCCTCTTTCTTCCTCTCTCTCTCTTCCTCTCTCTCACACTGTTTCATTCTTTCTCTCTTCCTCTCTCTCACTCTTTCTCTCTTCTCTCTTTCTCTCTCTGTCTTCCTCTCTCTCTCTTTTTCTCTCTCTCCTCTCTCACACTGTTTCTCTCTTTCTCTCTTCCTTGTATCTCTCTCTTTCTCTCTCTCACTCTTTCTCTCTTTCTCTGTCTTCCTCTGTGTCTTCCTCTCTCTCTTTCGCTCTCTCTCTTTCTCCCTCTCTCACTCTTTCTCTCTCTTCCTCTCTCTCACACTGTTTCTCTCTTTCTATCTTCCTTGTATCTCACTCTTCCTCTCTTTCTCTCTCATTTGCTGGACGCATATCGCACCATCTTATTTTTCTTTTTGTCTTCCAGGCTGTGATTCACACATTGTCGAGGGATAACACGCCATGGCTGTACATAGTTTTATTTGTTGTTGTTTTCTTTTAATAAAATATTTTACACACATAGTTTTATTTGTTGTTGTTTTGTTTTAAAAGAATGTTTTATATGTAAATCCATACATGACTAAGATTCTTATTTGTCCAACCTCACAAGCATCTTTTTTATTAAAACTGCAACACCAGCCGATTTGTTAGGCTCCACATTTAAAAACGTTCCATCCACATTAGTTTGTGGGGGGTGAGCGGGGATGGCAGACAAGCAGCTGCTGCTGGGGGATGTCAGAGTACTGTTGGGTGTCTGACCTGCATCATCGTTGCCTCCATTGCATCTCTTCTCAGAGACCTGCAAACCGGCAGCCTGGCTCGTAAATGTGCAGGCCCGAGAAGTTGCACCGGAAGAGCTGAGAGTCCACCAGTGGTTCGCAGAGGGAGACTTGCAGGCTCAAGAAGGTTGTTGACGGTATGCTAGTGATGTTGGAAGAGGGTGCATTACCTGCTGATGTGGGGACAGGCAGCGTCAAAGGGGTATCTCTCACAAACAGAGCTTCGGTATGTTTTCAGAAATGCCTCGGACAGATGCCAGCTGACGGACTGAATCACAAAATGGCTTTTCAATGCTCATATAGTAAGACTTATGAACAGTTCGTACCCAGGCTCGCAGAGGGACAACTGCGGCCCGTCCGCTCGACTCACAGAGGCAGAACTACGAACCGTCTGCTCCCAAAGGAACAGGAGCGTAGTAGCTCGCAGAGGTACAGGCACAGCAGCATACTAGCTCGCAAAGGTAGACAGCTGTGAGCCGACGGACTGGCTTCTAAAGGCATACCTCCGAAGTGGTGATGTTGGGCACAGGGAGCATGAAAGGATTATCTTCCTACTAGTGTCCTGGAGTGGAAGTCGTGCTGCCTGGCGCTCACCTGTTTCTCCTTTATTGTTAATAAATCTTAAACCTTCACTGCGTCCAAATCATCATTACACAGAACTCCGCAATATTAAATTGCCCCTGGAACCTTTCTTTTATATTTTCACTCGATGCGAGGCACAAGATGGCTGCTAACACTTCCTGGTTTCAAGTGTTAGCAGCCAATCAGAGGACACTTCCTGCTTTGAAGACTTAGCAGCCAATCAGAGGCAAGCTCGTGCTCCGGAGTAAGGCACCGAGCAGATATATATATATTTTCCCTTTAATATCTAAAAAAATTACTGAACGAGTTTACACCATTTCAACAAAACCACGCTTTCAGGACCCAGACCTTTCTCCCTACCAAATATGGCGTAATTCCGTTCAGCAGTTTGACCTGTAGCCTTGTCTAAAGTTTCCTATGGAAAATCCATTGAGAAAACACGTTTTCACAACCCCCCTTTTTTCTCAGCCCCCCCCCCCTTGACCAATCACCCCTAAACTTTCAAGATAGGAGCTGATCAAAAAAGAGAAACATTTTGGAAAAGTTCGTAAAGAATCGTCAAACGACGCCAAAGTTATAAGCAGATGGAGAGCTCCAGGAGGGTGGCTGCGCAATCTCCTTCCCAACATGAGTGAAGCCCCGAGACTATGGGGACCCCAGCGGGCACCCGCAGCCCCAGCGAGCCCCCGCTGTTATTTTTTAAGAAATGCCCCCGAGACCTACCCACCCCGGGGTCTCATTAAAATAAAACACAGGAACCCGCGACCCCAGCGCGAATTACGCCGATTTTTAAATCTGGGACCCCCTGACCAGGCCTAGGGGGTCAGGGTGTTTCTACTCTGCCCCCTTCTCTTGATTTCTACCTTTGTTTCTCTGCTTTCTACCGACTCGCTTCTACCGAGCCACAAGATGGCTGCCAACACTTCCTGGTTTGGAGTGTTGGCAGCCAATCACAGTGAAGCTCGTGTACGGGACTTAGGCTCTGCCCAGATATCGAAACTGTTATTTTTCTAATTTCTCAGCAACTACTGAACGGATTTACACCATTTAAAAAAAAGGTCGCTTTCTGAACCAAGCTCTACCTTTCTGCCAAATTTCGGGAAATTCCCTTCAGCAGTTCGGGCTGTAGCTCGTCGCAAAATTTCCTATGGAAAATAACATGGGGAAAATGCGTTTTGGGACCCCCCGTTTTTCTCAGCCCCCGCTTGAGGAATCACCCCCAAACGTTCAAGATAGGAGCTGACCTAAAAAGTGCAACTTTTTGGAAAATTTCATAAAGATTTGTTAAACGACGCCAAAGTTATTAGCAAAACAAAAAATGCTTTTCCTATGGAAACTAGGCGTAGTTAATATATATATAGATATATATATATATATATATATATATATATATATATATATTACGAATGGAGTAGGTATTTCAAAAGTATGGCTTTTACCGCACTGATGAAGGCGAATGCTGAAACGTGTATGCGAATAAATAAAGCCTCTTTGAAATACCTCGTGAGTGCACCTACTCCATTCGTAGTTGTTGTATAACAGAGCAGGTTTCCACCTCCTGCAAACTTGGATGCACCCGCCGTGTGTTCGGCAGCCCTGGTGGAAGCGACGTTGGAATTTATTTGGGCTGCCAGAATCGCTGCCGTGAGGCCCTGTCGAGCAAAAAGGTTGTGGTTTATCCAGTCAGGAGTGCCCAGCCATACGACGGAACACCCGCAGTAAGCCGACAGTTGACATTCGGCGGCATGTGAGAGGTGGTGAAGACACAGCGAGAGCAAAAAGGACCCAAAAAACAACGGAAGGGCTCCAGTGGAGAAGAGCCGGGACATTGGTTATTATAATCCTGACATTGGTCTCTAATGGTTATTATTATCGAACTGTATTATGAACATTAAAGTGAACGGCACAGTACCACGAACTCCAAGGCCAATCAGGCCACATAGTTGTTTAAATGGTCTCTCGCTGTGTCAGAGAAAGTATGGTTTTTACCGCACTGATGAAGGCGAATGCTCAAGCGTATGCGAATAAATAAAGCCTCTTTGGAGTGCACCTACTCCATTCGTAGTTGTTGTGTAACAGAGCAGGTTTCCATCCCCTGCAAACTTGGATGCACCCACCGTGTGTTCGGCAGCCCTGGTGGAAGCGACGTTGGAATATATATATATATATTGCTGTTCTGCTTGGGTTTTCGGATCAGATAGAACCCGCTCATCAGAGCCTCACTAACCCACTCAGAACGTTACCCCCTCCCTAGAACCTATTTACAATCCTACAACCACATATATCTATCACCTAAGGACAGGGGATTCCTACTATGCATACCAAGATCTCATAAGTGGCGGCCTCGCGGTCCCATACGAACCCAGACCTCTCTGCCCATACGACAGTATCACAAGTGGCGGCCTCGCGGTCCCATACGAACCCAGACCTCTCTGCCCATACGACAGTATCAGCACAATCGGCGGCCTCGCGATCCCCTACGAATCCAGACCTCTCTGCCCATACGACAGTATCACAAGTGGCAGCCTCGCGGTCCCATACGAACCCAGACCTCTCTGCCCATACGACAGTATCACAAGTGGCGGCCTCGCGGTCCCATACGAACCCAGACCTCTCTGCCCATACGACAGTATCAGCACAATCGGCGGCCTCGCGATCCCCTACGAATCCAGACCTCTCTGCCCATACGACAGTATCACAAGTGGCGGCCTCGCGGTCCCATACGAACCCAGACCTCTCTGCCCATACGACAGTATCAGCACAATCGGCGGCCTCGCGATCCCCTACGAATCCAGACCTCTCTGCCCATACGACAGTATCACAAGTGGCGGCCTCGCGGTCCCATACGAACCCAGACCTCTCTACCCAGACGGCAGTCTCAGCACAATTGGCGGCCTCGCGATCCCCTACGAATCCAGACCTCTCTACCTAGACGGCAGTCTCATACGACAGTTCATCCTATGATCACCATAACATACAAAAAGGGAATCAGTCTCACTATTCATCAGATCACACAAGGATTACCAGTTCGGGCATAGCCTGTTCTCAGGTTTGAGGGGCTCCTCTTTCCCTTATTCAGTTACCACTTACCTGATCGGGGTTAACATCTGTTCATGTAGCCGCAGCTGACTAGAAGAATAGGCTACCCTCTTATACAAGAACACACAGCACATGTTGGTTCACTACAAACTGGATACTTTATTACTCATTGCACATACAATCACATAACATTACGATATAACACATAACCTGCAAAGAAAAGTGAAAGATTAAGTTGTACACTCTAATAAGAAAGGGTCGACATCACCTTAGTAGTATGTAGCCTGCACTCAGTGGTCATCTAGGCTCCCTTCTCGTCTATGCCTCGGCTCGCCTGGAATCACCCTTCTCCGAGTCACTGGGACCTCTTCCTTATCGGCTACTCTCTCCTCTCTGGTTATTCTGTTAGGAAAGCATCTGTCTCTCAGTTCTTCTCCGCCTTCAAGATGGCGTCTGTCTTCCCTGGAATAAGTAGTAGCTTTACTGCTAACGGCTAGATGCCGCCTACGGACTGAACTTGTAACTGCCTCAGATTTTCACTAATATAGAGGTGCATTTCCTCATGGAAAATTCCGGCCCGTAACCTGCCGCCCACCAAATTCTTGTACCTCCCCGTACCAAGGACACGTTCCCAGCCGGCCGGCCTGATGTAGTGTCTTCGGCATGAAGAAAAATACAATCCTTCGATAAGGGCCGGCCTGAACCGGTTCTCTCCAAGCGAATAACACCTCATAACTAAAACATCACATTTAACCTAGAAGCATCCCAAGCTGCCGGAGCAGAAAGAAAGATGGAGTCTCTCCCGTTTGAGGCCTACCAGGCCTGCATTCAGCACGGCTCCATGAAATACCCTCACTACAGGACAGGTTATCCCTAATACTAACGAATCTATCCCCTAGGCTATATGTGCAAGCCCTGATCTATGGGGAAGAGCACAGAATCACGTCGAAGTGCCTAGTAAATAGGCTCCATCCACTACTCTAACCCTTAGGCTTGAATGGTAAGAGACTGAAGTCACATTCAATCACCTGTTAATACAAGAAGACCGGGAAAATCGAGCAGTACAATTGCCTACTGGCGGTCGCCAATAGGTAGTTATAGTTAGGACCTATTTTCCATAGGAAATCCGCAACATTCTATTCCCAATAAGTCTGGCGCCGGTTGACAAATCTTCGCAAACTTTTGGCCAGCTCCAGTCCGCTCCTATCCTGAAAGTTTCGTAGTGATTCATCAAGCGGGGGCTGAGAAAAAAGGGGGGTCCCAAAACGCTTTTTCCCCATGCAATTTCCCATAGGACCTGTTGACGCAGCTACAGCCCGAACTGCTGAACGCAATCACACCAAATTTCTCAGAAAGGTAGACCTTGGTTCAGAGTCGTGCCTTTTGCTTAAATGGTGTAAATCCGTTCAGTAGTTCCTGAGAAAATCAAAAGTAAAATCACATATATATCTGGGTGGAGCCTAACCACACATCTCATCGTGAGATCTGATTGGCTGTCAGCACTTCATCCAAGAAGTGTTGGCAGCCATCTTGGAACCAATATACATGATAGCACCTCATTAAAAAGCATTGCAGTTAATAGAAGGTTTTAAGACTTTAGTTACATTATAAATCATTTGTTGATGGTACCATGCTCATTTTAGGAATTGTGGTATATTATAAGGTGATTTTACCATGTGAAAAAGCCTTCTGCTGAGATATCATGAATCATGTTTGAGAGAAAACTATTTTCACATGCTTTTTCCACAGAGGTTTGGAAGGTGATCTATAAGCTAAACTGAGAGCATATTTTCTGTAAATTCACATTATCTTTCTTAGTCATGTGAGAATGAAGTCTGACATTCTCAGTAAAACATGTACATCCAACAAGGGCAGAGACTGTCAGTTGTTCCTTTGTGTTCTACTGCAGCTTCCCAGAGTGTTCCAAAGAACGACTAGAGCGCTAACACTCCTACTTATGATAAACGTAAGGCACACCTGAAGCCATCTTGATTGGAATAAAGTGGTAACTCTTAAAACATTTAATTTAAAAAGGAACAAAATGAGGGGGTTCATTTTGCCATAGAATGTATGATTAGTTCTGAAGAAAGAAAAATTAGGGCACATTTTGAGAGACTTCTCAAATCCTCTTCTATTTCATTAAACAATTCTGACATGCAGACTGAAACATGCACTTTCAATACCAGCAGCAGACTTCCCTGGTGAGCAGTAGCTTTACTACAGTGATCTAATGAGCAACTAGAGTGCTACCATTCAGAATTTATGGAAAATGTGTGACACATCTGAATGCCTTCTTGATGGAATCAAAGGAAACAAGCATTGAAAATGCAATAGGTCTGTCCCTCGTTTAAGTTAAAGCAATTCTGTTTGTAATTAGGTGGCTTTTTAGCTTTGCTTGTATTAGAGTTTTTCAAACTTTCATGTACATACCATGCATATGTATGTATATATGTATATGTTTATGTTTGCATGCATTTATATTTATATAGATATGCAGATTATATTTATATGTATATATATATATATACACATACATATATATAAATGCATATGCATATATGTGCATATGTGTGCGTCTAGAGAGAGGTAGAGAGGTGGAGGTGTAGAGGAAGAGACGTAGAGGTAGAGAGGTAGAGGTAGAGAGTATTAGAGAGAGCGGTAGAGAGAGGTAGAGAGGTAGAGAGTAGAGGATGAGTAATAGAGAGTAGAGTAGAGAGAGAGTAGTAAAGAGTAGTAGACAGAGTAGCAGAGAGTGAGTAGGAGAGAGTAGTAGAGAGTGAGAAGTAGAGAGTAGTAGAGAGTAGTAAAGAGTGAGTAGTAGAGTGAGAAGTAGAGAGTGAGTAGTAGAGAGAGAGTAGTAGAGAGTGAGCAGTAGAGAGTAGTAGAGAGTGAGTAGTAGAGAGTAGTACAGAGTGAGTAGTAGAGAGTGATTAGTAGAGAGTAGTGGAGTAGTAGAGAGTGAGTAGAAGAGAGTAGTAGAGAGTGAGTAGTAGAGTGAGTAGTAAGGAGTAGTAGAGAGTGAGTAGTAGAGTAAGTAGTAGAGTGCGTAGTAGAGAGCAAGTAGTAGAAAGTGTGTAGTAGAGAGAGAGTAGTAGATAGTAGAGAGTGAGTAGTAGAGAGAGTAGTAGAGAGTGAGTAGTAGAGAGTGAGTAGTAGAGAGTAGTAGAGTAGTAGAGAGTGAGTAGTAGAGTGAGTAGTAGAGTAGTAGAGAGCGAGTAGTAGAGAGTGAGTATTGGAGAGTGAGTAGTAGAGTAGTAGAGAGTGAGTAGTAGAGAGAGAGTAGTAGAGAGAGAGTAGTAGAGAGTAGTAGAGTGAGTAGTAGAGAGTGAGTAGTAGAGAGAGAGTAGTAGAGAGTAGTAGAGCGTGAGTAGTAGAGTAGTAGAGAGTGAGTGGTAGAGAGTAGTAGAGAGTAGTAGAGTGAGTAGTAGAGAGTAGTAGAGAGTGAGTAGTAGAGAGAGTAGCAGAGAGTGAGTAGTTGAGAGTGAGTAGTAGAGAGTGAGTAGTAGAGAGTAGTAGAGAGTAGTAGAGTAGTAGAGAGTGAGTAGTAGAGAGTGAGTAGTAGAGAGTGAGTAGTAGAGAGTAGTAGAGTGAGTAGTAGGGAGGGAGTAGTAGAGAGAGAGTAGTAGAGAGTGAGTAGTAGAGTAGTAGAGAGTGAGTGGTAGAGAGTAGTAGAGAGTAGTAGAGTGAGTAGTAGAGAGTAGTAGAGAGTGAGTAGTAGAGAGTGAGTATTGGAGAGTGAGTAGTAGAGTAGTAGAGAGTGAGTAGTAGAGAGTGAGTAGTAGAGAGTAGTAGAGAGTGAGTAGTGGAGACTGAGTAGCAGAGAGAGAGATTAGTAGAGAATGAGTAGTAGAGTGAGTAGTAGAGAGTAGAAGAGAGAGAGTAGTAGAGAGTAGTAGAGAGTGAGTAGTAGAGAGTAGTAGAGAGAGAGTAGTAGAGAGTGAGTAGTAGAGAGTAGTAGAGAGTGAGTAGTAGAGAGTGAGTAGTAGAGAGAGAGTAGTAGAGAGTGAGCAGTAGAGAGTAGTAGAGAGTGAGTAGTAGAGAGTAGTACAGAGTGAGTAGTAGAGAGTGATTAGTAGAGAGTAGTGGAGTAGTAGAGAGTGAGTAGTAGAGAGTAGTAGAGAGTGAGTAGTAGAGTGAGTAGTAAGGAGTAGTAGAGAGTGAGTAGTAGAGTAAGTAGTAGAGTGCGTAGTAGAGAGCAAGTAGTAGAAAGTGTGTAGTAGAGAGAGAGTAGTAGATAGTAGAGAGTGAGTAGTAGAGAGAGTAGTAGAGAGTGAGTAGTAGAGAGTGAGTAGTAGAGAGTAGTAGAGAGTGAGTAGCAGAGAGAGTAGTAGAGAGTAGTAGAGTAGTAGAGAGTGAGTAGTAGAATGAGTAGTAGAGTAGTAGAGAGCGAGTAGTAGAGAGTGAGTATTGGAGAGGGAGTAGTAGAGTAGTAGAGAGTGAGTAGTAGAGAGAGAGTAGTAGAGAGAGAGTAGTAGAGAGTAGTAGAGTGAGTAGTAGAGAGTGAGTAGTAGAGAGAGAGTAGTAGAGAGTAGTAGAGCGTGAGTAGTAGAGTAGTAGAGAGTGAGTGGTAGAGAGTAGTAGAGAGTAGTAGAGTGAGTAGTAGAGAGTAGTAGAGAGTGAGTAGTAGAGAGAGTAGCAGAGAGTGAGTAGTTGATAGTGAGTAGTAGAGAGTGAGTAGTAGAGAGTAGTAGAGAGTGAGTAGTAGAGAGTGAGTAGTAGAGAGTGAGTAGTAGAGAGTAGTAGAGTGAGTAGTAGGGAGGGAGTAGTAGAGAGAGAGTAGGAGAGAGTGAGTAGTAGAGTAGTAGAGAGTGAGTGGTAGAGAGTAGTAGAGAGCAGTAGAGTGAGTAGTAGAGAGTAGTAGAGAGTGAGTAGTAGAGAGTGAGTACTAGAGAGTAGTAGTAGAGAGTAGTAGAGAGTAGTAGAGAGAAAGTAGTAGAGAGTGAGTAGTAGAAAGTAGTAGCGAGTGAGTAGTAGAGAGTGAGTAGTTTAATTTAAAAGGAACACAATGAGGAGGTTCATTTTGCCATAGAAATTATGATTAGTGCGGAAAAAAGAAAATTAGGGCACTATTTGAGTGACTTCTCAAATCCTCTTCTATTTCATTAAAAAATTCTGACATGCAGACTGAAACATGCACTTTCCATACCAGCAGCAGACTTCCCTGGTGAGCAGTAGCTTTACTACAGTGATCTAATAAGCAACTAGAGTGCTAACATTCCGAATTTATGGCAAATGTGTGACACATCTGAATGCCTTCGTGATGGAATGAAAGTAAAAAACCTGAAAGTATTTCCTACTGAGGAGACTGTTGTAAATGAGGAAATTAGGAAACTTCAAAACAAATAAGTCTCCCAAGATGGCCACCAGAGACAAAAGAGCCCAAATGTAGCACAAATATCACTGAGATGTAGCCCAAATATAGCCCAATGACAGAATGTCCCAGAGTGTTTTAAAGAACAACTAGAGCGCTAACAGTCTTACTTATGACAAAAGTATGGCACACCTGATGCCATCTTGATTGGAATAAAGTGGTAACACTTAAAACATTTAATTTGCAAAGGAACAAAATGAGGGGGTTCATTTTGCCATAGAAATTATGATTAGTGCTGCAGAAAGAAAGATTAGGGCACATTTTGACTTCTCAAATCCTCTCCCATTTCATTAAAACATTCTGACATGCAGACTGGAACATGCACTTTGAATACCAGTAGCAGACTTCCCTGGTGAGCAGTAGCTTTACTACAGTGATCTAATGAACAACTAGAGTGCTACCATTCAGAATTTATGGAAAATGTGTGACACATCTGAATGCCTTCTTGATGGAATCAAAGTAAACAAGCATTGAAAATGCAATAGGTCTCGCCCTCGTTTAAGTTAAAGCAATTCTGTTTGTAATTAGGTGGCTTTTTAGCTTTGCTTGTATTAGAGTTTTTCAAACTTTCATGTACATACCATGCATATGTATGCATATATGTATATGTATATGTTTGCATGCATTTATATTTATATAGATATGCAGATTATATTTATATGTTTGTATATGTATATATATATATACACATACATATATATAAATGCATATGCATATATGTGCATATATGTGCGTGTAGAGAGAGATAGAGAGAGGTAGAGAGGTAGAGGTGTAGAGGTAGAGACGTAGAGGTAGAGAGGTAGAGGTAGAGAGTAGTAGAGAGAGAGGTAGAGAGAGGTAGAGAGGTAGAGAGTAGAGGATGAGTAATAGAGAGTAGAGAGTAGAGAGAGAGTAGTAAAGAGTAGTAGAGAGAGTAGCAGAGAGTGAGTAGGAGAGAGTAGTAGAGAGTGAGTAGTAGAGAGTAGTAGAGAGTAGTAAAGAGTGAGTAGTAGAGTGAGTAGTAGAGAGTGAGTAGTAGAGAGTGAGTAGTAGAGAGTACTAGAGAGTGAGTAGTGGAGACTGAGTAGCAGAGAGAGAGAGTAGTAGAGAATGAGTAGTAGAGTGAGTAGTAGAGAGTAGTAGAGAGAGAGTAGTAGAGAGTGAGTAGTAGAGAGTAGTAGAGAGTAAGTAGTAGAGAGTAGTAGAGAGAGAGTAGTAGAGAGTGAGTAGCAGAGAGTAGTAGAGAGTGAGTAGTAGAGAGTAGTAGAGAGTGAATAGTAGAGAGTGAGTAGTAGAGAGAGAGTAGTAGAGAGTGAGTAGTAGAGAGTAGTAGAGAGTGAGTAGTAGAGAGTAGTACAGAGTGAGTAGTAGAGAGTGATTAGTAGAGAGTAGTGGAGTAGTAGAGAGTGAGTAGTAGAGAGTAGTAGAGAGTGAGTAGTAGAGTGAGTAGTAGGGAGTAGTAGAGAGTGAGTAGTAGAGTGAGTAGTAGAGTGAGCAGTAGAGAGCAAGTAGTAGAGAGTCTGTAGTAGAGAGAGAGTAGTAGATAGTAGAGAGTGAGTCGTAGAGAGAGTAGTAGAGTAGTAGAGAGTGAGTAGTAGAGAGAGAGTAGTAGAGAGTAGTAGAGCGTGAGTAGTAGAGTAGTAGAGAGTGAGTGGTAGAGAGTAGTAGAGAGTAGTAGAGTGAGTAGTAGAGAGTAGTAGAGAGTGAGTAGTAGAGAGAGTAGCAGAGAGTGAGTAGTTGATAGTGAGTAGTAGAGAGTGAGTAGTAGAGAGTAGTAGAGAGTGAGTAGTAGAGAGTGAGTAGTAGAGAGTGAGTAGTAGAGAGTAGTAGAGTGAGTAGTAGGGAGGGAGTAGTAGAGAGAGAGTAGTAGAGAGTGAGTAGTAGAGTAGTAGAGAGTGAGTGGTAGAGAGTAGTAGAGAGCAGTAGAGTGAGTAGTAGAGAGTAGTAGAGAGTGAGTAGTAGAGAGTGAGTACTAGAGAGTAGTAGTAGAGAGTAGTAGAGAGTAGTAGAGAGAAAGTAGTAGAGAGTGAGTAGTAGAAAGTAGTAGCGAGTGAGTAGTAGAGAGTGAGTAGTTTAATTTAAAAGGAACACAATGAGGAGGTTCATTTTGCCATAGAAATTATGATTAGTGCGGAAAAAAGAAAATTAGGGCACTATTTGAGTGACTTCTCAAATCCTCTTCTATTTCATTAAAAAATTCTGACATGCAGACTGAAACATGCACTTTCCATACCAGCAGCAGACTTCCCTGGTGAGCAGTAGCTTTACTACAGTGATCTAATAAGCAACTAGAGTGCTAACATTCCGAATTTATGGCAAATGTGTGACACATCTGAATGCCTTCGTGATGGAATGAAAGTAAAAAACCTGAAAGTATTTCCTACTGAGGAGACTGTTGTAAATGAGGAAATTAGGAAACTTCAAAACAAATAAGTCTCCCAAGATGGCCACCAGAGACAAAAGAGCCCAAATGTAGCACAAATATCACTGAGATGTAGCCCAAATATAGCCCAATGACAGAATGTCCCAGAGTGTTTTAAAGAACAACTAGAGCGCTAACAGTCTTACTTATGACAAAAGTATGGCACACCTGATGCCATCTTGATTGGAATAAAGTGGTAACACTTAAAACATTTAATTTGCAAAGGAACAAAATGAGGGGGTTCATTTTGCCATAGAAATTATGATTAGTGCTGCAGAAAGAAAGATTAGGGCACATTTTGACTTCTCAAATCCTCTCCCATTTCATTAAAACATTCTGACATGCAGACTGGAACATGCACTTTGAATACCAGTAGCAGACTTCCCTGATGAGCAGTAGCTTTACTACAGTGATCTAATGAACAACTAGAGTGCTACCATTCAGAATTTATGGAAAATGTGTGACACATCTGAATGCCTTCTTGATGGAATCAAAGTAAACAAGCATTGAAAATGCAATAGGTCTCGCCCTCGTTTAAGTTAAAGCAATTCTGTTTGTAATTAGGTGGCTTTTTAGCTTTGCTTGTATTAGAGTTTTTCAAACTTTCATGTACATACCATGCATATGTATGCATATATGTATATGTTTGCATGCATTTATATTTATATAGATATGCAGATTATATTTATATGTTTGTATATGTATATATATATATACACATACATATATATAAATGCATATGCATATATGTGCATATATGTGCGTGTAGAGAGAGATAGAGAGAGGTAGAGAGGTAGAGGTGTAGAGGTAGAGACGTAGAGGTAGAGAGGTAGAGGTAGAGAGTAGTAGAGAGAGAGGTAGAGAGAGGTAGAGAGGTAGAGAGTAGAGGATGAGTAATAGAGAGTAGAGAGTAGAGAGTAGAGAGAGAGTAGTAAAGAGTAGTAGAGAGAGTAGCAGAGAGTGAGTAGGAGAGAGTAGTAGAGAGTGAGTAGTAGAGAGTAGTAGAGAGTAGTAAAGAGTGAGTAGTAGAGAGTGAGTAGTAGAGAGTGAGTAGTAGAGAGTACTAGAGAGTGAGTAGTGGAGACTGAGTAGCAGAGAGAGAGAGAGTAGTAGAGAATGAGTAGTAGAGTGAGTAGTAGAGAGTAGTAGAGAGAGAGTAGTAGAGAGTGAGTAGTAGAGAGTAGTAGAGAGTAAGTAGTAGAGAGTAGTAGAGAGAGAGTAGTAGAGAGTGAGTAGCAGAGAGTAGTAGAGAGTGAGTAGTAGAGAGTAGTAGAGAGTGAATAGTAGAGAGTGAGTAGTAGAGAGAGAGTAGTAGAGAGTGAGTAGTAGAGAGTAGTAGAGAGTGAGTAGTAGAGAGTAGTACAGAGTGAGTAGTAGAGAGTGATTAGTAGAGAGTAGTGGAGTAGTAGAGAGTGAGTAGTAGAGAGTAGTAGAGAGTGAGTAGTAGAGTGAGTAGTAGGGAGTAGTAGAGAGTGAGTAGTAGAGTGAGTAGTAGAGTGAGTAGTAGAGAGCAAGTAGTAGAGAGTCTGTAGTAGAGAGAGAGTAGTAGATAGTAGAGAGTGAGTCGTAGAGAGAGTAGTAGAGTAGTAGAGAGTGAGTAGTAGAGAGCGAGTAGTAGAGAGTAGTAGAGAGTGAGTAGCTGAGAGAGTAGTAGAATAGTAGAGAGTGAGTAGTAGAGTGAGTAGTAGAGTAGTAGAGAGCGAGTAGTAGAGAGTGAGTATTGGAGAGTGAGTAGTAGAGTAATAGAGAGTGAGTAGTAGAGAGTGAGTAGTAGAGAGAGAGTAGTAGATTGAGTAGTAGAGAGTGAGTAGTAGAGAGAGAGTAGTAGAGAGTAGTAGAGAGTGAGTAGTAGAGTAGTAGAGAGTGAGTGGTAGAGAGTAGTAGAGAGTAGTAGAGTGAGTAGTAGAGAGTAGTAGAGAGTGAGTAGTAGAGAGAGTAGCAGAGAGTGAGTAGTTGAGAGTGAGTAGTAGAGAGTGAGTAGTAGAGAGTAGTAGAGAGTAGTAGAGTAGTAGAGAGTGAGTAGTAGAGAGTGAGTAGTAGAGAGTAGTAGAGTGAGTAGTAGAGATTGAGTAGTAGAGAGAGAGTAGTAGAGAGTAGTAGAGAGTGAGTAGTAGAGTAGTAGAGAGTGAGTGGTAGAGAGTAGTAGAGAACAGTAGAGTGAGTAGTAGAGAGTAGTAGAGAGTGAGTAGTAGAGAGAGAGTAGTAGAGAGTGAGTAGCAGAGAGTAGTAGAGAGTGAGTAGTAGAGAGTAGTAGAGAGTGAATAGTAGAGAGTGAGTAGTAGAGAGAGAGTAGTAGAGAGTGAGTAGTAGAGAGTAGTAGAGAGTGAGTAGTAGAGAGTAGTACAGAGTGAGTAGTAGAGAGTGATTAGTAGAGAGTAGTGGAGTAGTAGAGAGTGAGTAGTAGAGAGTAGTAGAGAGTGAGTAGTAGAGTGAGTAGTAGGGAGTAGTAGAGAGTGAGTAGTAGAGTGAGTAGTAGAGTGAGTAGTAGAGAGCAAGTAGTAGAGAGTCTGTAGTAGAGAGAGAGTAGTAGATAGTAGAGAGTGAGTCGTAGAGAGAGTAGTAGAGTAGTAGAGAGTGAGTAGTAGAGAGCGAGTAGTAGAGAGTAGTAGAGAGTGAGTAGCTGAGAGAGTAGTAGAGAGTAGTAGAATAGTAGAGAGTGAGTAGTAGAGTGAGTAGTAGAGTAGTAGAGAGCGAGTAGTAGAGAGTGAGTATTGGAGAGTGAGTAGTAGAGTAGTAGAGAGTGAGTAGTAGAGAGTGAGTAGTAGAGAGAGAGTAGTAGATTGAGTAGTAGAGAGTGAGTAGTAGAGAGAGAGTAGTAGAGAGTAGTAGAGAGTGAGTAGTAGAGTAGTAGAGAGTGAGTGGTAGAGAGTAGTAGAGAGTAGTAGAGTGAGTAGTAGAGAGTAGTAGAGAGTGAGTAGTAGAGAGAGTAGCAGAGAGTGAGTAGTTGAGAGTGAGTAGTAGAGAGTGAGTAGTAGAGAGTAGTAGAGAGTAGTAGAGTAGTAGAGAGTGAGTAGTAGAGAGTGAGTAGTAGAGAGTGAGTAGTAGAGAGTGAGTAGTAGAGAGTAGTAGAGTGAGTAGTAGAGATTGAGTAGTAGAGAGAGAGTAGTAGAGAGTAGTAGAGAGTGAGTAGTAGAGTAGTAGAGAGTGAGTGGTAGAGAGTAGTAGAGAGCAGTAGAGTGAGTAGTAGAGAGTAGTAGAGAGTGAGTAGTAGAGAGTGAGTACTAGAGAGTAGTAGTAGAGAGTAGTAGAGAGTAGTAGAGAGAGAGTAGTAGAGAGTGAGTAGTAGAACGTAGTAGGGAGTGAGTAGTAGAGAGTGAGTAGTTTAATTTAAAAGGAACACAATGAGGAGGTTCATTTTGCCATAGAAATTATGATTAGTGCGGAAAAAAGAAAATTAGGGCACATTTTGAGTGACTTCTCAAATCCTCTTCTATTTCATTAAAAAATTCTGACATGCAGACTGAAACATGCACTTTCAATACCAGCAGCAGACTTCCGTGGTGAGCAGTAGCTTTACTACAGTGATCTAATAAGCAACTAGAGTGCTAACATTCAGAATTTATGGCAAATGTGTGACACATCTGCATGCCTTCTTGATGGAATGAAAGTAAAAAACCTGAAAGTATTTCCTACTGAGGAGACTGTTGTAAATGAGGAAATTAGGAAACTTCAAAACAAATAAGTCTCCCAAGATGGCCACCAGAGACAAAAGAGCCCAAAGGTAGCACAAATATCACCGAGATGTAGCCCAAATATAGCCCAATGACAGAATGTCCCAGAGTGTTTTAAAGAACAACTAGAGCGCTAACAGTCTTACTTATGACAAAAGTATGGCACACCTGATGCCATCTTGATTGGAATAAAGTGGTAACACTTAAAACATTTAATTTGCAAAGGAACAAAATGAGGGGGTTCATTTTGCCATAGAAATTATGATTAGTGCTGCAGAAAGAAAGATTAGGGCACATTTTGACTTCTCAAATCCTCTTCCATTTCATTAAAAAATTCTGACATGCAGACTGAAACATGCACTTTGAATACCAGCAGCAGACTTCCCTGGTGAGCAGTAGCTTTACTACAGTGATCTAATGAGCAACTAGAGTGCTACCATTCAGAATTTATGGAAAATGTGTGACACATCTGAATGCCTTCTTGATGGAATCAAAGTAAACAAGCATTAAAAATGCAATAGGTCTCGCCCTCGTTTAAGTTAAAGCAATTCTGTTTGTAATTAGGTGGCTTTTTAGCTTTGCTTGTATTAGAGTTTTTCAAACTTTCATGTACATACCATGCATATGTATGCATATATGTCTATGTATATGTTTGCATGCATTTATATTTATATAGATATGCAGATTATATTTATATGTTTATATATGTATATATATATATATATATACACATACATATATATAAATGCATATGCATATATATGCATATATATATATGTGCATATGTGTGCATGTACAGAGAGGTAGAGAGGTAGAGGGGTAGAGGTAGAGGGGTAGAGGTAGAGAGGTAGAGGTAGAGAGGTAGAGAGTAGTAGAGAGAGAGGTAGAGAGAGGTAGAGAGGTTGAGAGTAGAGAGCGAGTGATAGAGAGTAGAGAGTGAGTAGTAGAGAGTAGTAGAGAGTAGTAGAGAAAGTATCAGATAGTGAGTAGTAGAGGGTAGTAGAGTGAGTAGTAGAGAGTGAGTAGTAGAGAGTGACTAGTAGAGAGTGACTAGTAGAGAGTAGTAGAGAGTGAGTAGTAGAGTGAGTAGTAGAGAGTAGTAGAGAGTGAGTAGTAGAGAGTAGTAGAGAGTGAGTAGTAGAGAGTAGTAGAGAGTGAGTAGCAGAGAGAGTATTACAGAGAAGTAGACAGTGAGTAGCATAGTGAGTAGTAGAGAGACAGTAGTAGAGAGTGAGTAGCAGAGAGTAGTAGAGAGTGAGTAGTAGAGATTAGTAGAGAGTAGTAGAGAGTAGTAGAGTAGTAGAGAGTGAGTAGTAGAGAGTGAGTAGTAGAGAGTGAGTAGTAGAGAGTAGTGGAGTAGTAGAGAGTGAGTAGTAGAGAGTAGTAGAGAAGGAGTAGTAGAGTGAGTACCACCAACCTCGCGAAGTGGATCAGCAACTGTGCAGACGACCTCACCCCTCTGAAGACCCCGCCTAGCAGACCCGGTAGCAAGAAAGCCCCATGGTTCACCGACGAACTCAAGAGCTCCAAGAAGAACTGCCGAGCCCTCGAGAGAACATGGCGCAGAGACCCAACACCGGACAACATGATTGCCCTCAAGCTCGCCACCCGAAAACACCACCAACTCATCCACGCCACCAAGAAAACTGCATTCAAGGAACGACTGGACAACAACGCACACAACAGCAAGGAACTCTTCAACATCGTTAAAGAGCTCTCCAACCCCAACGCCGGAAACAACGACATCACCACTTCGCAAGACCTCTGCAACTCCCTCGCCTCCTACTTCCACAACAAGATCGCGGACATACACTCAACCGATGCACGCCATGACCGAACCACCGCCCCCCACCACCACCCTCCGCACCTGGACCCCGATCAGCACCGAAGACACCGTCCGCACGATGAACTCCATCCACTCCGGATCTCCTACCGACCCCTGCCCTCACTACGTCTTCAACAAGGCCGACGCTGTCATCGCACCCCACCTGCGGGACATCATCAACACCTCCTTCGACACCGCTACCTTCCCGGAGAGCTGGAAGCACGCCGAACTCAGCGCTCTACTAAAGAAGCCATCAGCCGACCCCACCGACCTCAAGAACTACCGCCCCATCTCGCTGCTCCTGTTTCCTGCAAAAGTCATCGAGAAGACCATCAACAAGCAGCTGGCCGCCTTCCTCGAGACGAACGGTTCCCTCGACCTCTCGCAGTCTGGCTTCCGGGCCAACCACAGCACCGAGACCGCCCTGATCGCAGCCACCGATGACATCCGAGCACTGCTTGACAATGGAGAAACAGCAGCCCTCATCCTCCTAGACCTCTCTGCGGCCTTCGACACTGTCTGCCACCGTACACTAGTGCAGCGACTCAGCAACGTCGGAATCCAGGAGAAGGCACTGGAGTGGATCATCTCCTTCCTCGCCGGAAGGACACAGAGAGTCCGCCTCCCCCCGTTCAGATCTGAAGCCACCGAAGTCATCTGCGGCGTTCCTCAAGGCTCCTCGCTCAGTCCTACCCTCTTCAATGCCTACATGAGCCCCCTCGCAGACATCGCACGCCAGCACAACCTCAACATCATCTCCTACGCCGACGACACCCAGCTGATTCTCTCCCTCACCAACGACCCCGCCACCGCCAGAGCCAACCTTCATGAAGGGATGAAAGAGGTAGCCGAATGGATGAAGAACAGCTGCCTGAAACTGAACTCGGACAAGACGGAAGTCCTCATCCTGGGATCCTCACCCTCCACCTGGGACGACTCCTGGTGGCCCCTCGCCCTAGGCAGCGCACCCAAACCAACAGACCACGCACGCAACCTGGGCTTCATCATGGACTCCTCCCTCTCCATGACCAGACAAGTCAACGCCGTCTCCTCGTCGTGCTTCAACATCCTGCGCATGCTACGTAAGATCTTCCGGTGGATCCCCACCGAGACCAGGAAGACGGTCACCCAGGCCCTCGTCACCAGCCGTCTGGACTACGGCAACTCCCTCTACACCGGAACCACCGCCAAACTCCAGAAGAGACTCCAGCGGATCCAGAACGCCTCAGCTCGACTCATCCTGGACATCCCCCGTCGCAGCCACATCTCCGGACACCTGAGAGACCTGCACTGGCTCCCAGTCAACAAGAGAATCACCTTCCGACTCCTCACCCACGCACACAAAGCCCTACACAACCAAGGCCCAGGATACCTCAACAGCCGCCTCAACTTCTACGCTCCCAAATGCCAGCTTCGATCGACCGGCCACGCCCTCGCCGCCGTCCCCCGCATCCGAAGAGCCACCACAGGGGGACGGTCCTTCTCCTACCTCGCCGCCAAGACATGGAACTCCCTCCCGACCCACCTCCGCCTGACCCAGGACCACCTCGCTTTCAGGAAGCAACTCAAGACCTGGCTGTTCGAGCAGTAGCGGACCCCCCTCTCCCAGCGTATTGAGACCCTCTGGGTGAGTAGTGCGCTATATAAATGCTTTGATTGATTGATTGATTGATTGAGTACTAGAGAGTAGTAGAGAGCGAGTAGCAGAGAGCAAGTAGTAGAGAGTGTGTAGTAGAGAGTGAGTAGTAGAGAGTAGTAGAGAGTGAGTAGTAGAGAGAGAGTAGTAGAGAGTGAGAAGTAGAGAGAGTAGTAGAGTAGTAGAGAGTGAGTAGTAGAGAGTAGTTGAGAGTGAGTAGTAGAGAATGAGTAGTGGAGAGTGAGCAGTAGAGAGTAGTAGAGAGTGAGTAGTACAGAGTGAGTAGTAGAGAGTAGTAGAGAGTGAGTAGTAGAGAGTAGTAGAGTGAGTAGTAGAGAGTGAGTAGTAGAGAGAGAGTAGTAGAGAGTGAGTAGTAGAGTAGTAGAGAGTGAGTGGTAGAGAGTAGGAGAGAGTAGTAGAGTGAGTAGTAGAGAATAGTAGAGAGTGAGTAGTAGAGCGAGTAGTAGAGAGTAGTAGAGTAGTAGAGAGTGAGTAGTAGAGAGTGAGTAGCAGAGAGAGTAGTAGAGAGTAGTAGAGAGTGAGTAGTAGAGAGTGGTAGAGAGTGAGTAGTAGAGAATGAGTAGTAGAGAGTAGTAGAGAGCGAGTAGTAGAGAGTGAGTAGTAGAGAGTGAATAGTAGAGAGTGAGTAGTAGAGAGAGAGAGTAGTAGAGAGTGAGTAGTAGAGAGGAGTAGAGTGAGTAGTAGAGAGTGACTAGTAGAGAGTAGTAGAGAGAGAGTAGTAGAGAGTGAGTAGTAGAGAGAGAGTAGTAGAGAGTGAGTGGTAGAGAGCAGCAGAGAGTAGTAGAGTGAGTAGTAGAGAGTAGTAGAGAGTGAGTAGTAGAGAGAGAGAGTAGTAGAGTGTGGTAGAGAGTGAGTAGTAGAGAGTGGTAGCGAGTGAGTAGTAGAGAGTAGTAGAGAGTGAGTAGTAGAGAGAGAGAGTAGTAGAGAGTGAGTAGTAGAGAGTAGTAGCGAGTGAGTGGTAGAGAGTAGTAGAAAGTAGTAGAGTGAGTAGTAGAGAGTGAGTAGTAGAGAGTAGTAGAGAGTGAGTAGTAGAGAGAGTAGTAGTAGACAGTGAGTAGTAGAGAGTAGTAGAGCGTGAGTAGTAGAGAGTGAGTAGTAGAGAGTGAGTAGTAGAGAGTAGTAGCGAGTGAGTAGTAGAGAGTGAGTAGTAGAGTAGTAGAGAGTGAGTAGTTGAGAGTGAGTAGTAGAGAGTGAGTAGTAGAGAGTAGTAGAGTAGTAGAGAGTGAGTAGTAGAGAGTAGTAGAGAGTGAGTAGTAGAGAGAGAGTAGTAGAGAGTCAGTAGTAGAGTAGTAGGGAGTAGTCAGTCAGTGTCAGTCAGTGTCAGTCAGTCAGTGTCAGTCAGTCAGTCAGTGTCAGTCAGTGTCAGTCAATCAGTGTCAGTCAGTCGGTGTCAGTCAATCAGTGTCAGTCAGTGTCAATCAGTGTCAGTCAGTGTCAGTCAGTCAGTCAGTGTCAGTCAGTCAGTGTCAGTCAATCAGTGTCAGTCAGTGTCAGTCAATCTGTGTCAGTCAGTGTCAATCAGTCAGTGTCAGTCAGTCAGTGTCAGTCAGTAAGTGTCAGCTAGAGCAGCTCTGCTGACCTGGTTCTCTGGCTCTAAAGCAGCTCTGCTGACTTGGTTCTCTCTCTCTCTCTAAAGCAGCTCTGCTGACCTGGTTTCTCTGGCTCTACAGCAGGTCTGCTGACCTGGTTCTCTGTCTCTAGAGCAGCTCTGATCACCTAGTTCTTATGCTACAGAGCAGCTCTGCTGATCTAGTTCTCTGGCTCTACAACAGCTCTGCTGACCTGGTTCTCTGGCTCTAAAGCAGCTCCGCTGACCCAGTTCTGTGGCTCTGAAGCAGTTCTGCTGACATGGTTCTCTGGCTCTAGAGCAGCTCTGCTGACCTGGTTCCCTCGCTCTAAAGCAGCTCTACTGACCTGGTTTCTCTGGCTCTGCAGCAGCTCTGCAGACCTGGTTCTCTGGCTCTAGAGCAGCTCTGTTGACCTGGTTCTTAAGCTCTAGAGCAACTCTACTGACCTGGTTCTCTGGCTCTAAAGCAGCTCTGCTGGTTTGGTTCTCTGGCTCTAGAGTAGCTCTGCTGACCTGTTCTCTGGCTCTAAAGCAGCTCTGCTAACCTGGTTCTCTGGCTCTAAAGCAGCTCTGCTGGCCTGGTTCTCTGGCTCTAAAGCAGCTCTGCTGACCTGGTTCTCAACCCTCTAAAGCAGCTCTGCTGACCTGGTTTCTCTGGCTCTACAGCAGCTCTGCTGACCTGGTTCTCTGGCTCTAGAGCAGCTCTGCTGACCTAGTTCTTAGGCTCTAGAGCAGCTCTGCTGACCTGGTTCTCTGGCTCTACAGCAGCTCTGCTGACCTGGTCTTCTGCACTCACGATGCACGCACCCGACTTCGCGAAAATATATTCAAAAATAATATAAGTTTATTATAAGTACAAATATATTATTTTGATGAATATCTTACATAATCTCTTGCCTTAATATGTATATTAAAGACACATACATATCATTTTGGAACATAATTTTTTTTGGCGGGAGTCGTGCACCCAGCGCGCCCCAGCACGTATATATGATGTCACGCGGGACCCGCAACCGCGCAAACATCTCGTACCGTAATGCGCATGTGTCGCAAATGCGCAGGAGTCGCAGACTGGTCGCATACCAATCGCGCATATCACGTGATATTAAATGTATATGATGTAACTGAAAAATACGCAGCAGTCGCACACCATACGCGGATCCTTCATGACTTTTCTAAAATGGCGGCTAGAATGCGCGCACCCACCGTGATGTGCAGACTTTGAGTGCGCGATTCCGAAAATAATATAAATATATTAAAATAAAAAATGAAAACAAGAAAATTAATCAATATTTCAGTTTTAATTTAAAAATAAATATTTTGTTGCAATTTTCAGAAAAATAAATAATGTTATTTAATGAATAAAATATTTATAAATAAACAGTTAAAAAACTGTAGAAAATCAGTACAAAAAAATAGATATAACTACTATCACACTGAAAAGTTAGCATTTAAAAAACCTTAGAAATTCACAGAAAAAAACCATAGGTTTCAGGGGTGTTATAGTTAGCTGCCCATTCCACTCATACAAAACCATAGAAATGCCTCCGTTATAGTTAGTTATGCTAACTATAACTCACGCGCCCGCAATGCACTGCTGATGATGTCACAAATTTCATCATTCATGACATGGTCAGTGACATCACTGATTACATCACTGATGACATCACTGATGACATCATCCACTTGACAATCTGATACACCTCATCATACACTAGTATAACCTTTCATCACTCACTGTAAAATACAGGGTACCATATTTGAAACCATTGACACACCAATACCAGTTACTACATACCCACTCACTGATTCCTAAGTCTACACACACAACTACCCATTCAACAACAGAATCATCTATACATGCAGTCATTAATTAATAGAAAACTATCAAATGCACTTATGCACATATATAGACATTGACACATCAGCAGTCATCTTAGTCGGTTATGCAGTCATCCTACTCACTCATGAAAAAAATGTATCACACTTAAATTTACTCACTTACACAATTATCCAACAACACCTCATTTATTCAAACACATAGTAACTCATTGTTAATATGTTAAAAAAAGCACCATTACAATTATACACTCATTCATATAGTTACTCTCACAATCACTGACTCTTACACATACTTATTTATATACACCAACTCTCACATACAATGCCTTTTATTTTTTTACTTTGTTGAAGATGTACAACTAAAACATATATTCGATCACCAACACACAAATAAATACACTCAGTCATCCAAACAACTGTTTCCACATGCACTCTTAAACCCATACACCTAGTCAATCAACCATTCACACATCTATGCATAGAGTTACACACACCCCATCCAACCACACACAAACTCAATGTCCCATACAAATACTCACCCAACTAATTAATAACTAATATACACACTCATGTAGTTAGTGACCAACTGATGCAGGGTGTTATACAACAACAGAGACAGTGCTGCACACATTCACATTGTTTAGTTACTAATCCATGTATTAGGTGAGACACTTTTAATTACTCACTTAAAAAGACAGTCAGACAGCTACTAAATCCTCCATCTAGACAGTTATATATCCACTCAATCTTCAATACAGATTGGTATATATATAATACATATTTAAATTTCAAACTAAACCACACTCAGTGGATGATGTCATCAGTGATGTCATCAGTGATGTCATTTGAGATGTCATCAGTGATGTCATCACTGATGTCACTGACCATGTCATGAATGATGTAATATGTGACATCATCAGCAGTGCATTGCGGGCGCGTGAGTTATAGTTAGCATAACTAACTATAACGGAGGAATTTCTATGGTTTTGTATGAGTGAAATGGGCAGCTAACTATATAACACCCCTGAAACCTATGGTTTTTTCTGTGAATATATATATATTCACTTAAAAAACCATAGGTTTCACACATGTTATAGTTAGCTGGACATTTCCCTCGTAAAAAAACAATGAAATTCCGCCGTTATAGTTAGTGCAGGCAACTATAACTCACGCGACCGCAATCCTCTGCTGATGACGTCAGATATTACATCACTGATTACATATGTGTCTTTCTGAAAAATAAATATTTGTAATATATGTATAGCTAAAGATTAATGGAAGAAGACATGGGTAAATAGGTGTCTAAATACAGTGATGTAATATCTGACGTCATCAGCAGAGGATTGCGGTCGCGTGAGTTATAGTTGCCTGCACTAACTATAACGGGGGAATTTCATTGGTTTTTTACAAGGGAAATGTCCAGCTAACTATAACATGTGTGAAACCTATGGTTTTTTAAGTGAATTTGCAAGGTTTTTTAAATGCTAATTCCTAACTATAACGTGTGTGAAACCTATGGTTTTTTAAGTGAATTTATACAGTTTTTTTAATGCTAAGTTATGTATTTATTAATATTTATTTTTTCAGGTTTTTCACCGTGCGCGCACCGAGCGTCCACGAGGCGTTGTGCATGCCGTGCGCGCACGGTGCGCGCACCCCGTGCTTTTTCGTCAAAAAAAATAAATGTTTTTTTCACCCTTGTGGGTCCTTCAGTGACCCCCAGACAAAGGCTAGGGGGTCAGGAACTGTCCACCCTGACCCCTTTTCACGTTCTCCACCTTTGTTTTTCACTGCCTCAGACTGCGAGAGACAAAATGGCGGCCGACACTTCCTGATTTCAACCGATTAGAATGTTTACTGACATCTAACAACCAATCAGAATTGCGCTCGGGCACGTCACCGTACTTTTAACTGAAGTTTTCTCAGGAACTACTGAACAGATTGACTCCAGATATTCAAAAGGCACATCCCTGACCTGAGGACTACCTCTCTGCCAAATTTCAAGTAATTCTGTTCAGCCGTTCGGGCTGTACCTTGGACTAAAGGTCCCTATGGAAAAATGCATAGGGAAAATGCATTTTGGGACCCCCCTTTTTTCTCGGCCCCCGCTTGACTAATCACCCCGAGACTTTCTGGGTAGGAGCGGAGCGGAGTGCCCCACCTATTTTGAAAAATTCGCGAGGATTCGTCAACCGGCGCCATAGTTATTCAAAATAGAATTTTCAGATTTCCTATGGAAACACGGTCCTAACTATAACTGTCTACTGGCGACCGCCAGTAGATAATATACATACATTTGTAAATTTTTATACAATTTTAAAATTATAAAATACATTAAAATTAATAGTTTATTAGTTGTTCTTAAAGTAAATGAATATGTATATATATAGATTGAAGATACTGCCACTAATGTCAGCAATGCAACATCAAACACTCCTATTGCAAGTGATACCGAATCTGATGTGTCCGATCGCAACATATCTAGTGAGGAACGTAATCCCAGACAAATCAATTTTTTAGACGAGTTCAGGGTAATGAAGAGGGATCGACAGACTTTGAAAGAAAATCCACCGACGAGAATGAGAGAACGAGGCAGGGGAAGAGGCAGAGGCCAAAGAAACGCCGAAATAGACAAAAAAGAATCAAACAAAGATGGCAACACAGGCAACAGAAGGGGCGCAATGGGAAATCGGCAAACACGCTCCAACAAAACATATTAATGGATATCAATATGGTAAATAAAACTGTGATCAATCTGTCAAACAGACTTTTAAGCGATATAGAAAAAAGAACTCTATGTCTAGGCCTCTCTTTCTGCCCATCATCCTCATTTAATTACACAGACACTAGGATAGATGTATTCAAATTTGTAAGGAAATTAAAACTCAAAAAATGGCATAAATTAAAGAGATTGGGGTCCAATCAGACTAGAAATCGTGACATCAGAACTAATGATAATTTGACAATTGGGGATGTAGACACTCTCATCACCATAGCAGAATTAAATTATGACAACAACCCAGTAGATAACCAAATAGGCACCACACAAATTCTAGACAATATGGAACTAGACACAGGAGCATCGGCCAAAACAGATTTCAAGGTAAAATCTACATTTGTGCCTTTAATGCCGCATGACAATATAGATACCTTTCACGAGTGTACTATCAAGGCACTCGTGGACTTGAGACATAAGAACAACAAAAAATCTAGAATGACTAATAACAACTTATCTTACAAACAAAGGCAGGCCCTCAAATCACTCCATGAAGACATTAACATAGTGATCCGTCCGGCTGACAAAGGGGGCAACATTGTCGTCTTAGACAGAAATGAGTACATCAAGGAAGCCTTACGCCAATTGAATGACAACATTTTTTACATATCTATCACTCAAGACATTTATGACAAAAGTATAACTGAGATTTGGGGAAAACTTGTGAATTGGAGAGACAAGGGACTCCTTGAATGGGAGGAATTTTGTTATTTAAAAAATGACCATCCCAAACTTCCCATTTTGTATCTAATCCCCAAATTACACAAAGATGACAAGAAACCACCAGGACGGCCCATTGTCTCGTCCATAGGCAGTGTGTGCGAACATATTTCCAAATATGTAGATCATTTTTTGAGGGATTTTGTTGTATCTTTGCCTAGTCATCTAAGGGATACCAAAGATTTCTTAGGCAAGATCAACAACTTGGTTTGGAATCCAGAATTTCTTTTTATTGTATTAGATGTTCACTCGCTCTACACCATAATAGATCACCAACAAGGATTGGAAGCATGCGAACATTTTTTGCAAGAGCGACCCCTCAGATACAGAGACCACAGCAGAATGATTATTGAAATGACACAGTTCTGTTTGACCAACAACATTTTTTCTTTCAATGGCGCCCTCTACAGGCAGGTTAACGGTACTGCTATGGGTTCGTGCTTTGCTCCCAGTTTCGCGAATTTATTCATGGGTTACTGGGAGCAAGAGATCTTTAGCAGTACTACCCTTAAGGAAGACATCCAGAACATCGTCATGTGGCTAAGCTACATAGACGATTTGTTCATCATCTGGAAGGGTTCTAAATGTGAGGCTGCCAAATTCATTGACAAACTTAATACCAACAAATATAACATCTTGCTTACAGGCGAAATCAATGCAGATAGAATTGACTATCTTGATGTAAGCCTGGAGATCAAATGAGGCAGGGTGTGCACCTCTCTATTTCGGAAGGCCACGGCAGGGAACAGTATCCTACACGCCCTCAGCAGTCATCCAGAGGTACTCAAATGGAGTATACCTTATGGAGAACTGCTGAGGGCGAAAAGAAACTGCAACAACACTCAGGCATATCTAGAAGAACAAAACATCATCATTAATAGATTCCGTACAAGGGGCTATCCTAATTGGGTGCTCAAGAAGGCCACGATGCGAGCAGAGAAGGTTGAAAGAACTGACACACTCAGTGAGAAGGTGAATAATCAGCAAGATGAGAATGACAACACTCGAATGATTCTCACTTTCAATTCTGAATCACAGAAGGTTAAGCACATATTAGCCAAAAATTGGGACATTTTGAAAGCTGATAATGTTCTAGGTACTAGTATCATGCAAAGACCCAGTATAACATACAGACGCAACAGAAACATACGAGATCTGGTAGTCAGGAATGATATTACCAACCACTCTACTCCCACCAGCCATGGCCTCATCGGTTTTTATCCATGTGGCCATTGCAAGGCTTGCAGACACAGCAAATACAGGGGAGCCTTAGAATACAATGGTATTAACAAAAAGATCACTCAATTTCTAACTTGTGGCACCACCCATGTCATCTATGCCATTGAGTGTACCTGCAAGCTCTGGTACATCGGAAGCACAACGTGTTCTGCTAAAAAGAGGATCTTGGAACATCTTAGAGCCATTACCAACCATGACCCCAAGTACCCGGTAGCCCGGCATTTCGATGAGAAACATTTCTCGAATGTGGCAGATCTCAGTTTCTTGATCCTAGAACATGTTCCCAGAAATTCCAGAGGGGGAGACCGGGTACTCAATTTAAGACAGCGAGAATCACGTTACATCATAGATTTTGTTTAAATATGGATGAAGAACTATCAATCCATCTCAGAGTTGGGTCATAACCAAGGTTCTTCTTTTGCTATTTGTTGTTGTTTTCTCTCTCTTTCGTGTCTGAACAGAACAATTGAGGAACTTATGTATTACTATCTCTGTTTTTCTTCCAGCTGTTGGTGTGCATTGTATGCTATCAATATGTACAGTTTTTTATGATAGCAGTAACTGTTTTCAATCATTGATTTTGTTTCTCTCTTTTTTCATTTACAGGAGAGAAGGAAGGTACCCTTTTGACATGTACTCACCCACACGGGCAACCTACCCTTTTCTTCGTATGCACGTTGGTCATTTTTTATTCACAATCACCGACAGATACTGGTATGTACACGATCCACGTTATGGAATAATTTTTGTACACATAGTAGAAGGACATCACAACACTGGACATTGTCTATCTCTCATGGGAGCCGATATGCCATCCTAACATCATTACAGCCGTAGTATGTGGAACTCTTGTGAGTTAACAGATAATTGACTTGAAAGTATAACAACAATGAGATATATTGTCTACATGTCCAACTATGTGAATTGTTGTCTTAACAACAAGAACTTAACATGGCCTTATGACATTTGTATACAGCACGGTGTTCATGGCAACCACTACAGTTTTTGGGTTTGAGTAAGTCCGTTAAATGTTGACGTTGGAGCATAACCTGTGCAATAAGTACATGTAGCAGCATTTATTCTGCCGAAAATGTCCTTGTGTCAGTTCTTTCGCAAACAAGTTAGCCAACTGGTCCGTGTATTTCACACTGTACTTCGTAAGTAAGTTTATGGGCCTTTCACGCTTGCAATGAAACAAACGCAGTTCACACGTACACTATTGTGATTTAGGTTATTTATATCATTTGCTTGTTTAAGTGTCTGTAACATCAACTAGGACCTTATAATTATGTCAACAGTTGGTATACACATTAGCATGTTTACATAAGTCGGAATTTACCTTTCCAAGATGGATGCCATGTTCAATAGCAAAACTGCAAACGTAGTCCTATCTTTATCTCTATGTTTGGATCTGTCACAACTTTATCAGTACCTGCTTTCATTTTTGTAATTCTACACGTGAACAAGGCTGTCGCCGAAACGCGTTGTGTAGTATTAAATTTGGATCACCATACTGGATTGTTGCCTGGTTCTTCCTGAGAGCATACAAATGCGAACTTTTTGCTTTGGTTGGATATTAATTACCGGCACGCTCCGCCGGACTGTACGCCACCTTCCTTGGGATCCCAGTATTCCAGATGGAGCTTCGTGGAAAATGTATATATATATATATATATATATATATATATATATATATATATATATATAATCTACTGGCAGTCGCCAGTAGATAATTATAGTTAGGACCGTGTTTCCATAGGAAATCTGAAAATTCTATTTTGAATAACTTTGGCGCCGGTAGACGAATCCTCGCAAAATTTTCAAAACAAATGTGGCGCTCCGCTCTGCTCCTACCCTGAAAGTCTCGGGGTGATTCGTCAAGCGGGGGCCGAGAAAAAAGGGGGGTCCCAAAACGCGTATTCCCCATGCATTTTTCCATAGGACCTTTAGTCGAAGGTACAGCCCGAACGGCTGAACAGAATTACTTGAAATTTGGCAGAGAGGTAGTCCTCAGGTCAGGGAAGTGCCTTTTGCAGGTCTGGTGTCAATCTGTTCAGTATTTCCTGAGAAAATAGCATTTAAAAGCATATAAATATCTATATACGCGCACGTGCGCGCACGGTACCGTGCGCGAGTGAAATTCTGATTGGTTGTTAGATGTCGGTAAACATTCGAATCGGTCGAAATCAGGAAGTGTTGGCTGCCATTTTGTCTCTCGCACTGAAAAGGAAAGGGGGAAAAAAGGTAGAAAACGTGAAAAGGGGGCAGGGAAGAGAGTTCCTGACCCCCTAGCCTTTGTCAGGGGGTCACAGAAGGACCCCCAAGGGAAAAAAAACATTTTTTTTTTTTTAAATCGCGGGGTGCGCGCACGGTGAAAAACCTTGAAAAAAAAAATTAATAAATACATAACTTAGCATTTAAAAAACCGTACAAATTCACTTAAAAAACCATAGGTTTCACACACGTTATAGTTAGGAATTAGCATTTAAAAAACCTTGCAAATTCACTTAAAAAACCATAGGTTTCACACAGGTTATAGTTAGGTGGATATTTCACTCGTAAAAAACCAATGAAATTCCCCCGTTATAGTTAGTTCAGATAACTATAACTCGCGCGACCGCCACTCTATCACAAGGATGATGTCATCAGTGATGTCATGAGTGATGCCACTGACCATGTCATGAGTGATGTAATATGTGACGTCATGAGCAGTGGATTGCGGGCGCGCGAGTTATAGTTATCTGAACTAACTATAACGGGGGAATTTCATTGGTTTTGTACGAGTGAAATATCCACCTAACTATAACCTGTGTGAAACCTATGGTTTTTTAAGTGAATATATATATATATAAACACGATTACGGAAGTCCGGTGCTTCTAATGCGGCGGTCCTTGACGGGCTCCGTCAACCCATTATTCACCACCAACTTTTGCGTTTCCAAAAGAAAACCAGGACACTCAGGAGTGTATGTTGCAAGATTTAATGGGCAAGGTAGCGCCTCACCAACGCGTTTCGCTTTGCAGCTTTATTACGGTGTGGCTAACACTTTACAATTCCCAGTATTTACATCCGGCCTAATTCATTGACATTGAAAAAGGACTTCAAAGGTAAAATGGGCTTGCCATTGCAAACGCAGGCGCCATATTTGCATGCTATTTGATCCAATATAAAGTTCCACAATATCTTTATAATGTATAACATGAGAACAAAAACAATAATCTCTGATGCTCATATTGATACAAAAATTGCTTAATCCACGTGTATAAAAGTTTTTGTTATAAAAATATATCTTTCGAATATTTTATATGCAAACATTGATGTCAGCGAAATGTATAACTTTCTTGTGCTCTAAAATAAAATTTTGATACCAACAAGTTGTTATGCTGTATAATGCACAAAAAGTCCTTGATTCTTGTAATCGCAATAATATGCTACACGGAAACATGCCCCAGTGGGCTAAATACAAACTGATGTCTCGCTAAGCATCATATTGTAGTATGCTAAAGAGGTCTTGCCCAAGTGGGCCAGAATCTTAGATGAATAAACAATTGTATCATGAACAATTTTTCAAAATTCTCATGTGAACAATCTAGCATGTATTAGTCTTATTTACATAAGCTTATCATAGATACCTTTGAAAAAGGGAAAAAGAAACAAACATTTTTATATACATCTAGATCTCATATTATTGCAGCAAAACAACTAATTACATCCTTAATTCATTACTGCTTCACAAATCTTCATTCACAATATTCTTGTATCACAGAAACCTCTCCAATTTTCCAAATTTACAAATGTACAGCCATTTCTTCACTGGAATTGAGTCCTTCAGGCATCATGGTATCAAAATCAATAATATATCTTGACTCCAAACATTTTAGCTGACGCTCTCTGTCACCACCTCTTTCCTGTTGTGCAATTGCATCCAGAATAACATAAGATAATAGTTTTTTATTTTGATTATTTGTATTAAGAAAATGACGAGCTACAGGATATTGAATATCGTGCTTTCAGATTGCACGCAAATGCTCCAAAACTCTTTTCTTTGCTCGATGCACCGTGCTGCCTATATAAAATTTCCCACATGGGCAACTTAAGCAGTACACACAGTACTCTGTTTCACAACTAAAATTCCCTTTAATGACAAAATCTCTTTTAGGTCTGGGTAATCTTAATATCTTGCAGTCTGCACTATGAGAACACGCCTTACATCGTTTACATCTCTTAAAGCCTGTATAACACTTAGAATGACTTAGTTCTGTAGCAACTATCGCATTATTGCATAAATCATCCTTCAGCGATCTACTTCTATGAAAAGTTATCTGCGGTGTATCATTGAGACATCTACTTAGAACTAGATCACTTTTTAAGATATGCCAATTTTTATTGAATAGTTCTCTGATCTTGAACGCGCTTTTTGAAAAGGTGGGTATAAATCAGTAGGTTCAGATGATGTTGGTTTGGGTCGTAATAAATCTGATCTAATCAGTGCATCTGCCTTGGATATTGCCTGTTTAATGGTTTTCTCACTATAACCCCGTTGTTTGAATCTTATACTCATGATTGTTTTTTCTTCTTCATATTCTTCTGTTGTACTGCAGTTCCGTTTAGCTCTAATTAACTCACCATATGGAATACTATGGATCAAGCTAGATGGATGAGCACTCTGAGCATTTAGGAGACTATTGCCAGCTGTTTGTTTTCTATGCAATTTAGTGACTAATGTTCTATTAAGTACTGATACTTCCACATCCAAAAACACAATACTAGAATGACTTATCTGAGAGGTGAAATGTAAATTCTTATCATTATTGTTCAGGGAGTCTATGAACAGATTAGCCAACTTTTCATCACCTCTCCAAATCAAAAATATGTCGTCTATAAATCTTGCCCATGTAACAATGTTATCTCCCTGAGTTTCCCAGCACTGGGGCACCTGCTATTCCCACCAGCCCATGTATAAATTCGCATAACTGGGGGCGAAGCAGGTGCCCATTGCTGTCCCTTGAATTTGTTTGTATGTGTTTTGATTGAATAGGAAATAGTTATTTGTCAAACAGTATCTTATCATGTCCAACAACATTTCGGTGTGTGCTAACAATGAAATTGATCTAGCTCTCAAAAAGTGTCTTATGGCTTGGATCCCCAAGTCGTGTGGTATACTGGTGTAAAGGCTAGTTACATCCAAGGTAACTAACAAGAAGTCTTCCTCCCACACTGCACCATCGATTAATGTTAAGAAATGAGTTGTGGGGGGAGGAGCCTAGCGCGCAACCAAGATGGCCGCGTAGGCTTACGGCTCTCGAGGGCCTCCGCAACCTCCCACGTCTATCCTGACTTAATCCTGGTTTTATTGACGGGCTTTTGCTGATGAACTTGCGCTGAGGTGCCACCCGTTTTCCAAATTCAAATCGGACGCCGGGAACCGGAATGGTTGCTCTCCGAAGTTTGCGGCCTGCTCTTGCCTTGGTCCCGACCTCGAGTTGGTGAGGTGCCCGGGTACGAAGTGAACAACAGCGGCATGCCGGGCTTGACCTGCCATGTACCCCGCACTTTCACTTTCGTTTTCAAGCTTGTTTGCTGATATCGGCTGAGGGACTTTGGTGTTTCAGAGGAGCGCGGATGGTAGAGTGTCTGGCCTGACTCTCGGACTATACACGGGCTTACTGTCTACGACGGCTGTGTTCAATTGAATTAGCTGTCTGGTCCTTATTCCTGGTGCTGGCGGGTGCCAACCTTGGTGGCCTCCAGACGATGGCGGCGAGACTAGACAGAGACAAGTTGAAACCCAAGTCAACCCGGAGGGGAGCCTATACTCAGGCCAATAACATGGATCGTTATGCGCAGACAAAGGGATCCCCTAGTGGCTCGCATAAATCGCCTGAGAGGTCCAAAGAAGTCTCGGGCCCATCTTCAGAATTGACTTTGCTGGACGTCATGGGCGCCATTGAGGAGATGAAGGCTGCTGTGGGTCAGCAGTTTGATACCCTGGCTCATAAATTGGACGCGGTCCTGATCAATGTGAATTTGGTCAGGGCAGACCTGTCCAAAACTAACGAGCGGGTCGACTCCTTGGCTCAGGCTGCGTCGAGCCTAACTGTGGACGTGGCCGCCCTGCAGACGGAGGTCCGTAGGTTGTGGCTAGCCAGTGACCTGACGGACCGTCGACTTGAGGACTTCGAAAGCAGGGCTAGACGGAACAATGTTCGTATCATTGGAGTGCCGGAAAGATCAGAGGACTCTGCTGCTGATCTTTTTGTGGAGGATCTGGTGATCAATCGTCTCGCGCCCAAGGGACTGAGCAAGTTCTTCGCGGTGGAGCGGGCCCACAGGATTCCGGGTGGTGCGCCCAAAGTGGGTGCTCCCCCGCGGCCAATAATCGCCCGACTCTTTAACTTTCGGGATAGGGATGCTATCCTTCAGGCGTCGAGAGTGGCCGGGCCGCTGAAGTTTGAGAACTCTAATGTCAGCTTTTACCCGGACTTCACGCAAGCGGTCCAAAAACAACGGCTGGGATTTTTGGGCGTCAAACGGCGCTTGAGGGACATGGAGCTGAAATATGCGATGCTATTCCCGGCTAGGCTGCGGGTTGAGTTCGGGGGTCGCTCACACTTCTTCGACCGGCCGGAGGCGGTTGGAGACCGGTTGGATGCCCTGCCTCGGGGACAGGATCGGGATGGTCGGACGGCGGAGAGCGGAGAGGGTTTGGCGGAGCAGGACTAGAACTTGGTTCCTGGTGATGGACTAGACTGGTGACGTTTTGTACCTTGGCTCAACTGGACTCTAGTTTGGCACAATATGCCCTTCAAATGCTTGGAGGTTGTGGGGAGCTTATTGGGGCCCTTTCCTCCTTCTGAGGTTCTTTTTGTGGTATATGTTAGGGCGACAGGCACACTGCGAGTTGGGGGGGCTGTTTGGGCTCAATCAGGGGTGCAGGGAGGGGGGAGTTGTGGTTGGGGGATTGTGGGGGAGGGGGGGTGTTGGGAACTGTTTGTTTGTTTCGCAAGGCAATGTGAAGTTCTCTGCTGACTTGTCCGGGTTGTGCTCTCCGGGATGTGGGTATCATGCACGGGAGTGGGGTGGGGGGTAGGGGATTGAGAATCCTTCCGTGGAATGTGAATGGATTGGGGGACAGGATCAAGCGCGGGGTGGTGTTGCAGTTTTTGAAACGGATTTCGCCCGACATTGTTTTCCTGCAGGAGACACATTTGATTGGGAACTCCTTCCATGCCCTGAATAGGTGGGGCTATCGCCTTGCCGCTCACTCTGGTTTCACTTCTGGCTCAAGGGGAGTGGGCATTTTGGTTAGGGCCTCTCTCCCATTGGAGGTGGACGAGGTGCTTCACGATGATAGGGGGCGCTATGTGGCACTGGTGGGGAGATGGGAGGGTAGGACTGTTTCGCTCGTTGCTGTTTATGTGCCTCCGGGATTGCAGACGGCTACATTTGCTGATTTGGGGCGTCTGGTCCTGGGACTCCCTGAGGGGGTTCTGGTGTTGGGGGGTGACTTTAACGCTGTTGTATCCGGGTTGGAGGACCGTCGCCCCCCCAGGGATCTCCCTAGGGCTCAGGCCTGGTTGGGTGGCTTTCTGGACACTTTGGGACTTGTAGATTGCTGGAGATTGATGCACCCGGGACAGGCGCAATACACCTTTCACTCGGGGGCCCATGGGAGTCTCTCGAGACTTGATTACATGCTTATGCCGGCGATCCAAGCTGGGATGATTGGGGAGGTGCGTCATTTGGCCCGAGGTATTTCTGACCATTCCCCTATATGGTTGCAACTGAAGGTTGTCCCTGGGGCAGAGGGGAGAGTAGCGCCCATTAACCCCTGGTATTTACGTAATCCTAAGATCCGCGCGGAACTGGTCAAGTCCATCGATCACTACTTCAATGATAATGTGGGGTCGGTGTCGTCGGCTGTCTCCCTATGGGAGGGTTATAAAGTGGTGATCAGGGGGCAGGCCTTGTCACTTATCTCCCATGCTAAGAGGTGCGGGAGAGCAGAGGTGGTTCGCCTGGAAACTGAAATAGCTGAAATGGAGGAGGACTTGGAGCGGGGTGTTACTGATGAGAAATTGCACGTTCTCAGCCTCAAACAATCAGATTATAGAGCGCTAGTCACGGATGCCGCTAAAGGGATGAGTAGAGAGCAGCAAGGACGACTGTATGATGTGGGGGATAAGGCCGGAAAGTTGATTGCTTGGTTGGATAAAAAGGAGAGAGCGAGCAGGGTAGTGCCCGTTGTGGAGAGAATGGATGGAGTGTGTGTGACTGACCCTGTGGAGATTGTTGACTGCTTCGCGGATTATTTCCGCGGGGTATACTCTCCGGTTTCTGTGCGTTCGGAGGAGGATTCTCATCTGTTGCTTAGAGACATTGCATTGCCAACCCTATCGGAGGCTGATGCAATATTGATGGAGGCGGATGAGATCGCTTTGGCCATTCGCTCGATCGCTTCTGGTAAGGCTGCGGGTCCTAATGGTCTTCCCATTGAACTATATAAGTTGCGTCCCGATAAGATAGCGCCGTATCTTCGGGACATGTTTTTCGCGGCACGTGCGGCGGGCTTCCTCCCCCCTGACCAACGTCTCGCCACCATAGTTGTGATACACAAAGAGGGGAAGCCGCGAGATCGCTGCGCCTCCTATAGGCCCATTTCGCTATTGAACGCAGAACCCAAAATTCTGGCTAAGGTATTGGCTAATCGGCTGGTTCGGGTCGTGGGCGACTTGATTCATCAGGATCAGTCCGGTTTTATACCCCATCGGAATACCGCCCTGAATTTGAGGCGGTTGCACGGGGTGCTTGCTAGAGCGGAGTTTATGCGTGAGCCGGCCATCTTGGCATCTTTAGATGCTACCATGGCGTTCGACACTTTGGAGTGGCCGTATATTTGGGCCGTGTTGGCGAAATTCGGGTTTGGCCCTGAGTTTATTGGTTGGGTAAAATTATTATACGCTGACCCATTGGCACAGGTTGTGGTGAATGGTAGGGCGTCGGCTCCCCTCGCACTGGGGAGAGGTACGCGGCAGGGCTATCCGTTATCACCCCTTCTCTTTGCACTTTCTTTAGAGCCTCTCGCCGCCTGGTTGCGTTGGGAGCCGTCGCTGCGGGGCATTAGATGGACGCCGGAGTTTGAGGACCGTGTCTCCCTTTACGCGGATGACATCCTTCTGTATCTTACCTCTCCTCGACAGTCGCTAATGGTATTGGTAGACGTATTGAATTCCTTTGGTCGTAACATTGGCCTGGTTATCAACTGGGCCAAGTCATGTGTTTACGTCCTCTCGGGCGAGGCCCCCCTCCTGCCGCGGGATTGCCCTATCCAGATTGCTACACTAGGGTTCAAATATTGGGGAATCTTTATATCTCTGGATCCCGCGGTCCGCTATCAGCGAAACCTTCACCCTCCCATCCAAGGATTGAAGGCCGACGTCGCGAGGTGGCGACGACTTCCGCTCTCGCCGCTCGGACGGGCGGCATTGTTTAAAATGATGTCGCTGCCTCGCTTCTTGTACGCTTTGCAAAATACTCTAGATGTCGTGCCAGCCCGTTATTTCCGTGAGGTGGAGGGTCTTCAGCGCCAACTGTTTTGGGACGGGCGGCCGCGGATCGCTCTCGCCAAGTTGACGCTCCCTTGGTACGATGGGGGGGTCGCCCTCCCCGATATTAAAAGATACTATTGGGCGTCTCAATTGGCGGCGGTGAACCACGGGATATACGGTCCTGCCTTGAATCCGGCCTTCGAGATGGATAAATTACTGCTCCCGGGTGGGGATTATAATAGGGCGCTGTATTCGGCGACCCCGGATGCACGGTTGACAGGACCCACGCAAGTTGC
Source organism: Triturus cristatus (assembly GCF_964204655.1). Taxonomy (NCBI): domain Eukaryota; kingdom Metazoa; phylum Chordata; class Amphibia; order Caudata; family Salamandridae; genus Triturus; species Triturus cristatus. The sequence goes on along the minus strand of NC_140592.1, from coordinate 802,330,914 downwards.
GGTACGTGTGTGGCATGCGGCGAATGCTGCGATGGGGTGGAGGGATCGCTTGACTCGGGCGACGCCGTTGTATGCCTCCCGGCGGCTGGGTTGTTTGTGGAAAACGAAAGGCTTTGAGAAATGGGATATGATCGGTATATGTAAGGTGGGTGATCTTTGGGCGAAGGGGTCTTTCAAAACGTTCGAAATGCTTAAAACTGAATACAAATTAAATGATAGAGAATACTTCCGGTATGCACAGGTCTACCATGCGCTGTGTTCGGTCTTTCCGGACGTTGCTGCTATCCCCGAATATTCCCCGCTGGAGGATAGAGTGTTGGATGGCTATGTGCCCGACAGCACCATTTCTCTGATCTACAAAAAACTTATTAATGATCGCGCGGACTTGCTGATCCGTCTGCGGGAGGCATGGACGGGCGACGGCTTGGAACTGGACGATGAGGACTGGGTATCGGCGGTGGCCTCCCCGAAAGAGGTGGCGATCCCGGCCCGCTTACGATTCGTACAGCTGAAGATCCTCCATAGAGTGTATGTCACGGGGCCCGGTTTGCTACGTATGGGTTACTCGAGGGATGGAATGTGTAAGCGTGGTTGTGGCCTGTCGGGTACCTTTCTTCATATCCTATGGGAATGTTCGGAGGTTGTGCGATTTTGGAACGGTATCCACACCGTAATGGAGGAGGTCACGCACGTTGCTCTGTTGCCAGAGGCTAGGAGGTGTTTGTTGAATGTCTGGGAACCGAATGACTATAATGTGGCACAGATGCAGTGGGTGACTTTGGGGTACATGGTGGCTAAGCGTAACATTGCACAGCTGTGGGGCTCCCCGAGCCGCCCACGATCGCGGTATGGAAGGAGAATATGGACTGGTGTATGTTTAGGGAAAAGACGGTGTATGTGGCGAGAGGCAAGCCTGGGAAATGGACTAAGGTATGGGGTCCATGGAATTCATATCGTGGACATATCTGCGCCCCGCCTCTGCCATTAGAGGTTGATATTGCTTTGTCCCCCTAGCCACACATTCTGCGGGATTGTGTAAGGTGTGTTCCATGCTTTGTCTTCCCATCGCCCCCCACTACCACTTCCTGTCAAGAACTGCTTCGGACACTGTACGTTGTCCCCCGTCCTGGGAAGCGCACGCTGCTATTTCGGACTCTCATTGCCTTGAGTGTGTGTTGTATTTAATAGAAAATGAAACTGTTTTTTCCGATTGCTCTTGGCCTATGGCCACGGCCTGTTGCATGTGCTCACGAACTGCCGGGAGCTTCGCCTCTGGTTCATTTGAATGTGTGGTGTTGCATTGCGGGCCCTCGGGCTCTGTAGCGGCCGGCCTTGGTGGTTGTAGGCCCTTGTATGTATTTTTATTGTGTAATAAAGGTTTCTTAAAAAAAAAAAAAAAAATAAAAAAAAAGGAGTTGTGTCCTTAAGATATGCTGGTAAGGCACTAACAAAAGGTCTTAGGTAATGATCAATGAACTTGGATGTGACTTCAAGTTGAGAACCCATGGAAGACACTATGGGTCTACCCGGAGGTTTTTCACAATGTTTATGTAGCTTAGGGAGCAAATACAGAATGGGTAATCTGGGGTGTTTGCAATACAAACTAAAAACTCATCCCATTCTAGTAAACCCTGATATTTCCAGTTTACCAGCATTTCATTATATTGGGAATACGAAGCTAATACTTCTGATTGATTGCTCAACGTGTAACATGAGATATCGCTCAATTGTCTCAAACCCTCATTCAGATATTCCGTCTTGCTCCACACCACCACATTACCACCTTTATCAGAACATCTGAAAACAATGTTATATATACATATTATTATGCGCGTGTTTCTAACTTTTTTAATTAAGGCTATTTGTTATATTTGTTAAAATGTATATTAAATCAACTTTATTTTTATTAAATTAATTTTAATATTTAATATATTTAAAATGTATTATATATATAATGTATTGTATATATATATATTATCTACTGGCGGTCGCCAGTAGATAGTTATAGTTAGGACCGTGTTGCCATAGGAAATCTCAAAATTCTATTTTTAATAACTTTGGCGCCGGTTGATGAATCTTCGCAAAATTTTCAAAACTAATGGGGCGCTCCGCTCAGCTCCTACCCTGAAAGTCTTGGGGGGATTCGTCAAGCGGGGGCCGAGAAAAAAGCGGGGTCCCAAAACGCGTTTTCCCCATGCATTTTCCCATAGGACCTTTAGTCGAAGGTACAGCCCGAACGGCTGAACAGAATTACTTGAAATTTGGCAAAGAGGTAGTCCTCAGGTCAGGGAAGTGCCTTTTGCATATATGGAGTCAATCTGTTCAGTAGTTCCTGAGAAAATTGAGTTAAAAGCACATACATATCTATAGCCACGCACGGTGCGCGCACCGTGCGCGCACCGTGCGTGCACCCTAACGTGCGCAAGCGTAATTCTGATTGGTGGTTAAATGTCAGCCAACGTTCGAATCGGTCGAAATCAGGAAGTGTTGGCTGCCATTTTGTTTGTTTTGAGTGCGAGAGTGAAAAAGGAAGGTGGCGAACGTGAAAAGGGGGCAGGGTAGAGAGTTCCTTACCCCCTAGCCTTTGTCAGGGGGTCCCTGAAGGACCCCGAAGGCAGAAAAAAACATTTTAATTTTTTTCAAAATATCGCGGGGTGCGCGCACGGTGCGCGCACGGTGCGCGCACGGTGAAAAACCCTAAAAAAAACAAAAAAACTTTTTAATACGTAACTTAGCATTTAAGAAACCGTACAAATTCACTGAAAAAACCATAGGTTTCACACACGTTATAGTTAGGAATTAGCATTTAAAAAACCTTGCAAATTCACTTAAAAAACCATAGGTTTCACACATGTCATTGTTAGGTGGACATTTCACTCGTAAAAAACCAATGAAATTCCCCCGTTATAGTTAGTTCAGATAACTATAACTCGCGCGACCGCCACTCTATCACAAGGATGATGTCATCAGTGATGTCATGAGTGATGCCACTGACCAAGTCATGAGTGATGTAATATGTGACGTCATGAGCAGTGGATAGCGGGCGTGCGAGTTATAGTTATCTGAACTAACTATAACAGGGGAATTTCATTGGTTTTTTACGAGTGAAATGTCCACCTAAATATAACATGTGTGAAACCTATGGTTTTTTAAGTGAATATATGTATATATATAAATCAATATTTTGAACAACTATATTTTTGACATCGATCTTTATTTTTCAATATTTTTGTACTTACCTATTTAATTATAAGGAATTGATATTTTTGCATTCTGTGGGGCCGATTACGATGGCGGACGGACTGGAGTCCGTCCGCCATGGTGGTGCTGACCGGGACCGTCCGCAATACATACGGCGGTCCCGCGAACCCAATTAGAATGCTACTGCAACCATTATTATTATTATTATTAGCTTATATACTGCAACCATGGCAGTCACATTTTGCATTTTAACATTGCGGTGGGTGATGCAGACAGCAGCACCCGCCGCGATGTTAAAATAGAATCTTGTGCATTTCACTGCACTACGTGGCAGGCCCCACACGGTGCCTGCCACTTGGTTCAGACATGTAGGTGGGTACCATGGGTTATGGTCTATGGTTCTAACCTCTAAAGTAGAGCAGTAGGGCCGAGGCTATTGCTGGAGATATTGCAAGGTGGCCGCAAGCCGCATCCATGCTACACGGACCGCCTCCGCAACTCCCTTTTAACCCCTCCTCCTGAGATAAGACATAATGTCACACCACAGGTTTCATGTATCCCCTTTTTTCCCTTTCTCCCTCCAAAATCACATCTTCCTTCTCTTTGTTTTGAGTTCAACTAGCCTCTGGCCTCCTTTTTTCTCCATTTGCCTTTAATTGCCTTTGATTGCTGCCCCCGAAAAGTTGTTTATCAAAAGAAGGTAATTCTACTGCCCATAGATCTCATAGATCTCTTAAAGTGACTCTCCTTCTCCTTGACGAAGCATGTAGTGAGCGAAGTGCAAAGAGAGAGCAAAATAGTTGCGAATATAATAGCAAATAAATGCTCAAAAGATCACTGGGGAACCTAGACCGGCAAAGCCCTTGAAGTAGTTTGATACTGAAAATGTGCCGAGGAAGGCTACAACAAATGAGGCTGATACCACCAGCGCAGCAACGTGTCTGTTTACAGCTCACAGTTCACAGGGAAACAGGCGCGATCCTGCGAACCTGCCAAAATCAAAATGTGCTTCAAATTTCCTTACCGGACTGCCAATCCACAGTGGTCAACATACTTTTTGGATCATGGATTTTTCCCTAGCCGCTTGCTTGATGCAGAGTAGCACCGACAAAGCCTGCAAAATCTCGAGCTATTCTTCCCCTACTTGCTGCACCTCATTTCTCCGTACTTTTCCAGGGCACAACACGGACCAGCAAAACCGACAAAACCAGCAGAGTGCGAAGCTATACAACAGCCACCATCCCGCTACCTCCTCAACTGGAGCATGACTGGAGTTCTACGTGGCCGTTGGGAACAATATTCAACGAGTTTAAATTATATTTTCTCAAATCAGGTTTTAAGCATTATCATTGAACAAATAATACATGAAATAGCGCAAAACTGCTCCCTTTTATTTTCACCAAATTTCCATTGCCTCTAGAGCCCTCTTGGACCATGGTTGAACTTCACACATAGTGAAAAATGGTCCAACCATTTTCGAGAAAAAGTCTTTAAACATGGTCTAGATAAATCTATAATTTGGACATATGCAGAACAACTATATTTAGGGCAATATTTATAGAAGTAGATGTGCTGTACAATAACAACCAATAGCAAATATTTTCTGTGGAAAACTTGGAGCATTACATCATTTTGACCAAGTGTTGGTAAAGCCTGAAGATTTGGCTTTAATGTGCTAATGAAAGCAACCACATACATGTCCACATATGTTTTGCATGAGTTAGCACATTAAAGCCAGACCTGATGAAATGGATGGTGATGATGATAAAGAGCAGCAAGAACATGGCTAAAAGACAATCCAGAGTGAAAAAGTTTTTTAAAACGACTCATTTAAAGACAAGTGATGCCATAAGTATCCATGTTGTGGTGAAGCACTTTTAGACAACAGTTTGGATTTATTTTTCTGTGGTGGGCTAGATAGAGCTTATCTGACAGTTATCAATTATAAAAATAAATCTGTCCATTATTGTAATGGTGGGTCAGCCCTATTAAATAAGTTGCTGAGCTTTTACCATGCCAGGTTTGGGTGTGCAAGTCCAGTAGTTAAAAGAGTAGTTTGTAGGTAGAGGCTGCAAGAAACTCAGTGTCCAATTGCCTGACCCTTCTGGGAGAAAGAATGGACACTCTAGTCAGTATCAAGCTAGGCTGGACCAAGTCTACAATATCCATAATGAAGTCGCCATAGTGGCCAATTGTCTGACTTAACTGGAAGAACAGACGAGAGTCCTTTTCAGGTCGAAGTTAGACTCGCCTAACTCATGAACATATTTTCACAATCTGCGGAAGGACTGTGGTGATGCTCACATTGATCCTTATATTCCCCCATTAGACAGAAGCTATCCCAAACAGATTATGTGTAATGCTGGTCACCAGGATTGCCACTGTTCGCACTGACTAAAGCTGTGTTCTTGTATCCTGGATCCCTGAGCACTCAAGACAACTCTAGAGCGGGTAACAAGATTTCCATGATGCAGCTGGAGAAGGACTTGAACGCATTGTTAATTATACCGATGGCGGACATGGTGATGCGTCATTATGGCACAGTAAAATAACTAATAGATGGCTCCGATCCAGATGGCACGTGGCCCATATAATATATATATTTTTTAAATTGCACGCTCCTTGCTTGATATGGAAGCAATGGGAGGATAATGAGCCTGACATAGCTGTTGATTGGTAGCATTGCAGTGGTTGGTGATGTTTCCCTTTTTGCAGATACCCACGTCCAGGCATACCCTTCCTACTTAGGGCGACAAAAGCGAAAAGACAAATTGTCAAGGCTCTAAGTGAGAAGGGTGTGCCCTGGCATAGGTCTTGTGCTGCCTATGCCACAGGATTCAAGCTAGCTTGGCTGATACGCGGTGATACACCGAAACCGGTCCCACGATGCTTGTTTCCGGTCTAGAGCAGAGCAGGCCTGTTATTTCTGGATGAACTATTCCCATGGGAAGAAGGGTCAAGACTGATTTGCATACGGCTGGGTCCATCTGAAATGGCATGGCAAGCAAAAAAACAATGGTTTTAACCGAGATCTGTGACAGAGGGTGAATGTTTGATTTGTTTAGCATTCCATCTAACATCTGTTCTTTTTGCAGCTTTCTAACAGTGGCCTTTTCTAAATTGTGAATTAAAATCAGACTTTCTATTACACAGGGTTTAAATTACAACTCCTCTGACACCAAACATGACTTTCATACCTACTCCCAATCAAAGGATATCCCTTTTAAATGTAATAAGATAACCTAGTGTTACACCTCCCTAATAAATATATTTTGTTGTAAATAGTTGGGTTCAGGTGATATCAGTCATGTTTGGTGAGGTGTTTGTCAGATTTTTACATACACGCAGTCAAAAACACACACACTCTCTCCCTCTCTCTGTTTTCAAAGTCTTCAAAAATGTTTGGTATTTTACAAAATATTGTGTTTTCCATCCCTTAGTACTCCTACTAAACCGCATTGCTCTCCCCTTCCACTGCCCTTTAAGCCCCTCTCATCTGCCCCGACTATCGTATAATGTATTATTACTTTATTTGGCAGCGTGATTGTTGGGAAATCTGAATCTCCCCCCCCCCCCCAATCTTACTGGCCAAGCTACGCCACTGACCAGAACACGTAAAACCTAAAACTACATGTCCAAATTTTTAAATACAATGCACCCTGTATTAAGGGCTGTTGATGGCCTACCTTATGGGTGATGTATATGCATTAAAAAGGAAGGGTTGGGCATGACAAAAGCTTCTTTTTCCCAGGTCACAATGGCAGTTTATCAGTGCACATACTGGCTGCAAGGGAACGCCTAAGGCATGTTTAAAAAGGCTACTTAAGTGGGTGGCACAATCAGTGCTGCAGGCCCACTAGTAGCATTTCATCTACTAGCCCTGGGTATCCGTGGCACCACTTTACTGAGGACTTACAAGTGAAATAAATGTGTCAATTGGGAGTAAGCCAATTTTACCATGTTTAAAAAAGAGAGCACAAGCACTTTAGCACTTGTTAGCAGTGGTAAAGTGTGGAGAGTTCTAACAGGTCAACAAACACGCGTTCAGAAAACAGGAGCGTTAAGGAAAAAGGTTTAGGGATGACCCTGCAGAGAGTGCCAAGTCCAACAGGGTCTCTTCTTAACAGTTTTAAAATAAATCTTATATAGTATACATTGGCTTTTTAGGCACACCACGTCTTGGTATCTCGTGTCTGCAAAATGCCCAGGCAACTGCTTGGGCGGTGTCTGTTTTACTTGCTGTTGTGGTTACTGTAACCTACTGCCAAATTTTCCTCTTGCCTTTCTGGTCAAGCTCCTCTTTTCAATTGTTCTCACTATCTATACAGTATTTGCTTGAACTTTGCTCCATTTCCCTTTCTGCGTGATTTACCTACCGAATCGCATTTTGCTGGCTGTTTTATGCATGTGAATAGCAGCACAAACTCTGCTAATAAAAGACGTGACTAGTGTCTTTGTATAACTTCCACAACATATTGAAATTGTTATTTTGTTATAAAGTTGGCATATTCTATGCTTCGTTGCAAACACTAGGATGTTTAACATATTAGTTAATATCAAAGCTGACAACTAGCATTTATTGAAAGTGATACATTATTTTACCACTCTTAATCGTATATATCGTACAAATCTATCAGTCTAAGTTGTCACGCATACAATGATTTAATAATAACCAAACAATTTTAAAAAATACGTGAGACCGCTATTATAAAGAAAAAAACACAAACATGGCACATCTAGAAAGATTTATATTACATACAGGGCATGTGTCAAGATAATTTATAATCTGAAAATGATTCTTCCGGCTTCTTGGGCACGTTCAATGACTGATTAACTGGGGAGACTCAGTTGCCGTCACCATTTTACAAAATCAGCATTAGGTCCATTTAGGTAGTATTTGCCTTGTAATGACTTTGAGTGAGAATAGTTGTTTAACAAATTTCCGCAGAGCCCTGCCATTTTAGGGATTTTTGAGGCATGGACAACAAATATTGTGTGGACTAGCTCAGAGCAATTTTGAATGTATTGCTCAACTTTCAGTTAATTCAAGCTTTCGTGATGCCATACAATACTGAATTATATGTTACACTTTCAAAATGGCAGACAAAAGCCCCAACTACCAACCTATTTGCACCAAAAGAAAGCTTGAGCACACATTTAAAAAGTCATTCCCTTTTTGTGCATGAATCCAGACTTATTACAACAATAGGTCACGTGGAATTCAGTGCTAACCAGTCTGTCTGCCCAATATCAGAAATACACAGTAAGGGTGACTTGCTGGATGGTAAGAGGCAGTGGTTAATTTGTAAAATGCACGTGCTAGGGGCAAAGTTATTAATCAGTAGACCACCAGGCTCACACCATCCACTGCCTTCTTGGGCTCGAATAACCAGTTTGATTGCTTACTATTAAACATCACACTGATACAAGTGTGATATTTTGCACTATTTCAGGTCACCTAGTTGTAAGAATGGACTGAATTTGCTAGTTCCTTCGTTTTTTTTTAGTATAGTGAACTAAAAAAGTCAGACTGTGCCATCATGTGGTAGACTGTTCTGGTCTGTGTAAATAAGTGATGGTGCAAAGCACTGGCAAACACCGGCACAAATTAAGTACTGGTTACTGGGCTTGTGCATAAGGGAACACAAATGCATATATCACTTGAAATTGGGGAAATGAATTAAAGCACAAAACAGGAACTGTTTTTCTTTCAGAAGGGAACTAACTGGACTTTTATCGGTATCATATTTGCAATGGCTATTATAATACATTCCCCTCTCTCCCATGCAATATTGCTTTGTCCACTCCCAGTCCACGTTGGACTCCTCTTTTATATGCCATTGCAGAACTAACTTCTGCCTAGCGTGTCCCTCTCTCGGATGTCCCTTTCCTCTGCTTCCATTTTCCAGGAGGCCAGTAGATCTGGGTAAGACTTTTGATAGCATAAACACCGGCAAGCACCCATCATCCACTGCCTTCTAAGGGGCGCGGACCTTTGGTAAAGGGCTTCAAAAAGGCCCAGTAATACATTTCAAAGAATGCAAGTGGCCCCCTCTCTCCAGAGCCTATATCAGGAGGATGATGATGTTGATGAAGAAATCCCTCTACTGAGATCCTGCCTTTGATCTGCGATGGCACTGGAGATGCCAGATTTTTGCCAGACACATTTGCCATGGTGTTTCTTTCCAAATGTCTCTTTTCTGCTTGATACACTTCATTTTCTAGTTCTGAGGTGAGCCAAAGTGCAGCCCTTTGGCTGAGACATTGTAACACCCACAGCTGGGGCCATATCACATAAACTGAGCTCTGGAAGTGGTCACTTATGACAGGTCTCAGCCGCTGTTTAGGGGTGACATATCTTAAATAGTTGAAGAGCTGAAGCAGCGCTCTCATACCAATTTAGACAGTGGTAAATGGCTGCTTGTCACAAGAACTTTAAAGGCATGTGCTGCATTTGACTACAAATGTTGCAGCATTTACTGACATTTCTAAAACAAACAAAAGTTGTTACACAATAACATATACAAAGCAACATACCACAATTAAAACATAATTGGGTGCATCACACAAAATATTACAGCCAAAAACACCACATTGCCAAATTGCTATATAAAGTCACAATATTACAAAAAACAGAAGAACTTATCAACACCGCATCAGAATGCCACACAACAAATATACACAATCATCTCGTCACAACCTACTACCGCAGATTTCATCTTTTTTAATACAGTGGCAAAAGGTCTTTGAGCCAATCACTGCCACACTAAGCACAAAAGACATAGAATAGAGACAGTCTTAGGGGCATACCCATGTGCTGCTGTAGCGTCCCAGAAATCATATCTGTGAGGCCACGCAAAAACACTTTGCGTGACTTTGAATGGCCTCATAGATTTTGGCAGTGAAATCACTGTGTTGCCTTACTCTGCGCTCAGGAGGCGTTCAATGGATGTCACGTTGAATGTTCCCATGCAACACCCATGGATTTTGACATGTCACCAGATTTACAAGAGCATGTGATCCAGGGGAAGCGCCAAATTCTTACGCCTCCCGAGGTGAGGTGTAACGAGGAGAAATCATTTTATTTCTCTTCGTTTATTCCTCTTTTCCTGTGTGCTGCATTCTGCAGCACGTAAAACCCCCATAAATGAGGGCATAAATGTTTTGTGATAGAACCCTAGGTTTCTTCCCATCCTATTATGCCCATACTTCTCTTTGCTTGGAGTGTGGCCACCCCTCTGTCTTTGTTCTTGATATTTTACCTTCAAGCCTTTGCTGATCCATCTGGGATCTTTGGGTATAGGAATGAATCCAACAGTTCTTCAAAGATCATGCAGCAGGCCTTTTCTGATTGCAGTTACCCGTGGCCTCCTTGGAAAATCTTTGGGGCCTTCCGTTTTTTTAAGCTGGTCCAACATTGTTGACCCTTTTTCATCTGACCTGGTAGTACTCAAATTGGGTGTCTACAAAGATGTTGATTATGTGTTAAAGTACGTTCAGGTGCAGGTCCTGGGTGTCTCTCCCCCCTATCTTAGGCTTTCCTATGTGCTACACCAAGAGTTTTGTCTATGTTACATTAATTGTTATATTTCCTTACAAACACGTAAATATTTTATGTTTAATATGCAGTGTCTCTATGGATTGCTCTTTTTTTTTCTTTAAGTTGATTGGTCTTTACTACTCCATGGCCCCCATCTTGGAGCCCTGAGCTCCTGGAACTTTACTTCCTCAATCTGAGCTGTTGTCTGTGGTTGCCTTGCACATTGGTCTAGCCTTTTTCCACTTGCTTTGTGCCTGCCAGCAAACTTTTTGTCACACATTCTTCCCTAGCAGATTCCTCATGAGCTCCTCTTCAGCACATTCGGCCCAGTTTCTGGTTGGAGGATGATTACTATTTGGAGCATTTTTCTAGCCATCCTATACACCCTGGGTTGGCTGTTGAAGATTAATGGGCCTTATGTACTAAGAATGCATTTGGAAAAACTGTTCGCAATTTGCACATCAACTTTTACCGAATGCATTGGAATTTTGTGAACCCACATATGTATTAATAGCTTGATTTACAAAATAACAAATCGTAGTGGTCGCAATTCAACCTACCTTGTGAACATTAATGAGATAGGTTGCACATTTCTGCCCACCAGAATTTGCTGTCATCACAAGTATGGTGGCCACATGGGGTCAGCAGACAACCGTGAGTGTGATTGGTTTTAAATAAAGCAATACTTTTTTTAATGTATCCTGCTTTTCTGAAAGAGTATGCAGTGGTCCCATGGACCATTGCCTACTGCTAAAATATATTTCGTCAACATTCACAAAGGGGATGGAGTCACTTGCATATATGCCTTCCCTTTGCTAATGGGTTATTTTAGAAAATTGGGCTATTAGTTATGTGGCTGCGCCGTGAAGAGCCGTGTCAGGTTTCCCATTCATTTTTTTATTTGTTTAGAGGCCTCGTGCCGTGTCGCGGCTCTTGAGGGTGCCCAGTCCCACCTGGGCACCCACGGATGTTTCCCTCATTGGAGGGCATCTCGGGGAGCAAACAAACAGCTGCCCTTGCTGGCTCCCTGCACTGCCAGCACACTGGTGGGCTACCGTGGGAGCCAGCAGCTACATTCTGGTCTTCCCGATCCTGCGGGCAGAGGCATGCTGTATGGTTGGCCTTCCTGCTCCCCCGTCATGGGCGAAGGAAGGCTGGCTATGTGGGGGGAGAGCGGTGGTACTCCCCCTTTCCTTGTTCTTGCTCAGGACCCAGAAATGCGGTCCTGTGCCCTCTTCCCACACTGACGAGGGAGTGCAACTGCGTTGATTCACGTGCTCGCTCCTCTCGGGGCCCACGGATGGGGTCTTGGGCCCCAACCTGTTTCGGCGGGGAAGCGCAATGGCAATTTTTCGCATTGTCCTTTGCTTTGCAGTGCCGGGGCTCCAGGGATGGGGTCCCAGCACCCCCTAAAACTAGAGTACACCTGGGGAATGGAGTCCCCGGGTGGGCTGGAGGAATGGGTAGGGGGCCCTTTGCACGCCCTCTCCCCAAGATGAACAAAGTCAGCTTCTTTGCAGTGACCCTTGGGCCCTGGCCTACCCTGGGGAAAACCCAGGGCTTTCCCCAAACTGATCCTCAGGGAGTGTAAGGGGGCCAGCCTCACTGGTCCTTGGGGAGAACCACAGGTCCTGGGGCCCACTGGACAGAGTCATTGGTCCTGAGTGGGGGTAAGGGGGTTCCTCCTTCCAGTTCCCCATGGTGGTCCCAGTATCCAGCAGTGAAGTGTGGAAAACTCCACAGGCCAGACAGTCTCCCCCTTGTGCAAGAGTTTTTAAAGGGGAAAGGAAAGTTCCAGAAGACAGACATCCCTGATGAATCCTAATGTGCCACATCACTTCTCCACCCAGCCCCAACCCTCCTGCACAGCATGCCGGGACAGTCCAAGATGGCTTCATCCAAGAGCCAATGGTCACATCAGCTCCTGGGGTCTCTGCTCCACCAGCCGCTGACATCACTGCCAGAGACTTGCACAGTAGAATTTCAGTGGGAGCCCCCCGTTACACTCTGTTTGACCTGGCATTATTAGTGTGGGTTTCCCTTGTATTTTTGCCTTTGCCTCTTGTGTTTTTGCTGTGTGTTGACCTTCGTTTTGCTGGTCTAGAGGCTTTGGTCACTTTGCCACTGCTGTTCAGTGCCGCTGTTCAGTGCCAAAGTGCAAGTGCTCCCTTTGAAAATTATTGTTATGGATTGGTGATTCCGTGATTGGCATATTTGATTTACATGCCCTGTGGGTGCCCAGGGCATGTAAATCAAATGCTGCTAGTGGGCCTGCAGCACTGATTGTGCCACGCACATAAGCAGCCTGTAAATATAACTCAGGCCTGCCATTGCAGAGCCTGTGTGCAGTCCGGTACTGGCATGTCGACTTGGCAAGTGCACCCACTTGCAAGACCCTAACCTTCCCTTTTCTAACATTTTAGTCACCCCTAAGGTAGGCCCAAGGTACCCCTGTGAGCAGGGTGCAGTGTATGTGAAAGGCGGGACATGTCCTGATGTGTGTGACATGTCCTGATAGTGAAATACTGCCAAATTCTTTTTTCACTATTGTAAGGCTATCTGTCCCTATAGGATAGAATGGGGAGCTTGCTTATAACATCTTATAAGCATAACTGCCCTTGGGAACAAGATAGGAAAATAAAGTTTAGTATGCCTGAACTCAGAATGTTAAAATGCATCTTTTGGTGAGGGTGATTTTTACATTCTGGGTTTGAAAATACCACTTTTAGAAAGTAGGTATTTTCTTGCTTAGCCATCCAGCCAGCCGCTAGGTTGTGTATTGACTGTCTGGCTTTGTAGTGACAGGGGATGGGGATGTGCATTCTGTTCAGATAGCCACTTGGGGGATTGAGGTGTGTCCTGCCTTTCCAGGGTGAGTCGGGGCTGGGCTGAATACACCTGGGCAGCATTCAGAGTAGGGGTAGGAGATTTCTTTCACACCTGAATGGGCCTGGCCTGGTATTTTATTTTTCCCCTGATTTTAATAGGCAGTACTCCTGGGGCTCACCCCTTACTTGCACTGTAATTGGTAAGAACACCGCCGCTTGTGCGGGCCCGGTTTCGGGGTTGTGGAGGGTTTCTTTTTACTTCCTAGCGGGCGCCATCTTGAGAAGGGCTTTGACGCTCTTCCAGCGCCATCTTGGGTGTACCGGAGGGTCATTTTGCTCCCCACCTGGAGGGACTATTTAAGGCGGTCCTTGGGCACTGAACACATTGATAGAAACGATTGGCCAGGTATTGGCAGCTAGTAACAGCTCTTGCGCAGCGTGGTGAGCGCGTTCTGTTTTTAAAAAGCCCGTTTTGTACTTTTGTTCGTTTATTTTATTTTTCCCCTGATTTTAATAGGCAGTACTCCTGGGGCTCACCCCTTACTTGCACTGTAATTGGTAAGAACACCGCCGCTTGTGCGGGCCCGGTTTCGGGGTTGTGGAGGGTTTCTTTTTACTTCCTAGCGGGCGCCATCTTGAGAAGGGCTTTGACGCTCTTCCAGCCCCATCTTGGGTGTACCGAAGGGTCGTTTTGCTCCCCACCTGGAGGGACTATTTAAGGCGGTCCTTGGGCACTGAACACATTTATAGAAACGATTGGCCAGGTATTGGCAGCTAGTAACAGCTCTTGCGCAGCGTGGTGAGCGCGTTCTGTTTTTAAAAAGCCCGTTTTGTACTTTTGTTCGTTTATTTTATTTTTCCCCTGATTTTAATAGGCAGTACTCCTGGGGCGCACCCCTTACTTGCACTGTAATTGGTAAGAACACCGCCGCTTGTGCGGGCCCGGTTTCGGGGTTGTGGAGGGTTTCTTTTTACTTCCTAGCGGGCGCCATCTTGAGAAGGGCTTTGACGCTCTTCCAGCGCCATCTTGGGTGTACCGGAGGGTCGTTTTGCTCCCCACCTGGAGGGACTATTTAAGGCGGTCCTTGGGCACTGAACACATTGATAGAAACGATTGGCCAGGTATTGGCAGCTAGTAACAGCTCTTGCGCAGCGTGGTGAGCGCGTTCTGTTTTTAAAAAGCCCGTTTTGTACTTTTGTTCGTTTATTTTATTTTCCCCCTGATTTTAATAGGCAGTACTCCTGGGGCTCACCCCTTACTTGCACTGTAATTGGTAAGAACACCGCCGCTTGTGCGGGCCCGGTTTCGGGGTTGTGGAGGGTTTCTTTTTACTTCCTAGCGGGCGCCATCTTGAGAAGGGCTTTGACGCTCTTCCAGCGCCATCTTGGGTGTACCGGAGGGTCGTTTTGCTCCCCACCTGGAGGGACTATTTAAGGCGGTCCTTGGGCACTGAACACATTGATAGAAACGATTGGCCAGGTATTGGCAGCTAGTAACAGCTCTTGCGCAGCGTGGTGAGCGCATTCTGTTTTTAAAAAGCCCGTTTTGTACTTTTGTTCGTTTATTTTATTTTTCCCCTGATTTTAATAGGCAGTACTCCTGGGGCTCACCCCTTACTTGCACTGTAATTGGTAAGTACACCGCCGCTTGTGCGGGCCCGGTTTCGGGGTTGTGGAGGGTTTCTTTTTACTTCCTAGCGGGCGCCATCTTGAGAAGGGCTTTGACGCTCTTCCAGCACCATCTTGGGTGTACCGGAGGGTCGTTTTGCTCCCCACCTGGAGGGACTATTTAAACCAGTCCTCCGAGCGCAGCGGGATCGCGCAGCGGGTCGGCCTCCGCTTTGCCGGAGTCTTGCCAGCGTCCTGCCCGTCTGCGCCCGTCAGCGTCTCGGCAGCGGCCGGAGCTGGACGGTGGGGTGCCTATTTTTGTATTTGCTTGTAGTACTTCTGTGTTATCTCACAGATATGTTTTGCTATATTTCGGCAGACTTACTTGCCTTACGCCCTCCTAGTGGCCAATGTCATTCTTTCTTTCCTGGCAGCCGGGCCTTAAGAAAAGGTTGTCCAACTTGCGGTTGGCGTCTTCCAACGTCTATCGGAACTGCGCTGGACAATATTCCGGCCCCTTATCAATGTCTTCTTCTTAATACTAGATCCTTGACCTGTCACTCCCTTGATATCTGGAATTTATTACAGAATTCCAATATATCATGCCTATTTCTTACTGAGACCTGGCTGAGTGACTGCTCTGCACCTGATTTAGCCAACGCCATCCCTCCGGAATACAACATCTTTAGGAGGGATAGAATATCAGGCAGAGGGGGAGGTGTAGCTCTTGTGGTAAATAAAAACATTCCCTGCTCAACCTTCCCGGTAGAGAATATTCAGGGATGTGAAGCCTTGGGTTTCACCCTTCAGCTCTCCCCCCTCCAGGCTTGTACCGGGATTCTCCTGTATAGAGCCCCGGGACTTGCAGGGCCGTTCTTTGATGAACTACAAGTAGCTCTCTCAGTCCCTTGTCTCAGATCTGAGCATTGTATTCTTCTTGGGGATCTCAATGTTCACATGGATAATACAGCGGACCTCGATGCAATGAAACTCAGTGACATCACAGTTCCATTAGGTTTGTCTCCGTTTCTGCAGAAACCGACACACAACAAAGGCCATACTCTTGACCAGATTTTTTCAACAAAATCTATTACGATAACGTCTATACAACCAGTATTATGGCCTGATCATTTTTTGATCTCCTTTTTTGTGCCTGCTACTGCTCTTACTCGGGTGAGAGAATCAATAGAGACCACGCGAACTTCGCGCCCTTTCCATCTGCTTTCGGTGGATATGTTATCTGAGGCCCTTACCACCTTTCCATGTCCTCTTTTGGGCAATTTGGAAGAGAATCTTAGTCTCTTTCAGAATTGGCTGACAGCCAGATTTCAGACCTTAATCCCCGAAAATAAGCTTAAATCAGGCGAATGTAGAGCGTCGGCCCCATGGTTCACTCCCCAGCTAAGGGAGCAGCGGCAGGGTTGTAAAAGGGCTGAGAGAGTTTGGAGACGGACCTATGATATGACTGAGAAATTGAAATTTCGAGCAATAACTAAAGCCTACCACCAGTCAATCTGGAATGAAAAAAAGGCCTATTTTGAGCGTCGAATTGATGAGGCTGAAAATGGCTGTAAAGAAATTTTTAAAGTTGTTCTGGATTTCACCTCTCCAGCTATCTGTACACCATCTCATACTCATTCAGAAGTATGGATAAAACAACTTGCAACTTTCTTCACCAGTAAAATCACAACCATTCAAGCCTCTCTTTTCCACCCTAGCTCTCAGTCGGTCGTGGGTCCCTCATCCCCCCCTTCATTTAGGGAGGGTCTAGGCCCTTCTCTTTTACAATTTCCACATCTATGCCTTGACACTTCTCTCGAGCTTTTGTCAAGCTTGAAATCAGGTTCTCCACTTGATCCGTGCCCAGCTAAACATCTGGGGAAGGTGGCACCCGCTTTAAATGCCTTGCTGAACCCCCTTCTGAATTCTTCGCTGTCAACGGGAGTGGTCCCGCAGGTATGGAAACATGCTCTGATCCTGCCATTGATCATGAAGCCTACCTTGGACCCCCTCATCCATGCCAACTATAGGCCTATTTCCCTTCTCCCTGCCCTGGCGAAAGTGGCCGAGAAATTTGCACATCGGACGATTTCCAATTTCATCGAAGGAAACGACCTGTTGCATGATACGCAATCTGGGTTCCGTGCAAATTTCAGCACGGAGTCGGCTCTTCTCGAGGTCACGGATGCCATCAGGGAAGTACTCGACTCTGGAGGAAGGGCCATGTTGGTAATGTTAGATCTGTCGGCGGCCTTCGACACCGTCCCTCATGATCGCCTCCTTGTAAGACTCTGGGAGAGCGGCATTCGGGGAACGGTGTGGAATTGGCTTAAATCTTTTCTGGCCGGCCGCCGGCAAACGATCTGGGCGCCCCCTTTCTCCGCTGATATGGCTCCACTAGAGGTAGGGGTACCGCAGGGTTCCATTCTTAGCCCCATGCTATTTAACATCTTTATGGCCCCTCTGGCGGTAGTCGCGGAGTCTTTTGGCGCCCAGATCGTATCTTACGCCGATGACACCCAGCTCCTGTTCACTTGTGGTAGGGGCGGGTCATTCGATGGCGTACAGATCAGGGATTGCCTTGGTGCGGTTTTTGAGTGGTTCAGGTGTAATGGATTAAAGTGCAATTCCGATAAGTCGGAGCTGCTCTTTTTTGGTTGCACCTGTGAACCAGACTGGAAAGCTTGGTGGCCACAAGATCTGTTTCCACCTGACAACGTGTCTCTCAAGGCTAAAAATTTGGGAGTGATTGTGGACAGTGAATTGTCCTTTGGGCCACATGTTTCGTGCCTCTCAGGTAAATGCTTCTGCATTTTACGGATGCTGAGGAAGTTTCTTCCTCTAGTGTCTTTTTTCAGCATAGGAAGATTATTGTTCAGGCCTTGATCGGATCTCAACTGGACTACGCAAACGCCCTTTTCTTGGGTCTACCAAAATATCTTTTGACCCGTTTGCAAGTGGTCCAGAACTCGGCAGCCCATGCTATTTACGGGCTCCCGAGAAGAGCAGGTGCCACGGCTTTACTGAATTCTTTACACTGGCTACCGATCGCTAAAAGAATTCTTTTTAAGTGCCTGACTTTTGCCTTCAAAGCTTTACAAGGATCTGGCCCTAAGTACATAAGGAAACGTCTCTTTGAGATCATCTTGTCTATCCAAAATGACAGTCCCGGTTATCGGGCGTGCACGGATGGGAGGTCGATCTTTCCGCTACCTAGCCCCGAAGGAGTGGAATGAACTACCACTTTCTCTCAGACAGGCTCCCAGTCTCCTTGCTTTTAGAAAAGAGCTTAAAACGTGGCTTTTTACTAAATAAACTTGATCCTTCTCTTCTGTCTGCTTTTTTAGTTGTTATGTCTTGTTTTGCCGGCCGATATTCTTCATCAAAGCGCCGGGATGCTCCTCGGAGTAGCCGAGCGCTATAGAAGAAATAAATTAACATAACATAACATAACAATGCTGTCTCCACCGACTGCCTGGAAGCTGCACCAGAGAGGACAGAACTGGTTTTGGCTGGGCACAGGGCTTCTCTGCCACCAGAGAACAACTAATTTTTAGTATAAATACTGGGGCCCAGAACCCAGAACTTTAGACTACTTCTGGAAATTAAGAGGAACCTCTGCCAAGGAGAAGAGCTGGAAGAAACTGGAGGATGAGTACTGCCCCTTTGCTGTGCCGCTGCATGCACTGAGCCACGAGGACACCGCACGGTGCAACGCTTCCATCTCACATCACAACCGCGACGTTGCCCCGACCGACTCACATTGGTACATTGGCCACAACAAGAAAGGTGCTGTCTCCAAGTCTGTCGACGCTTTAGCTGACCCGTACCGACGTGTTTGGCTGGAATTGTTAGACTCTGTTGTGTTCAGTATCGCAGTAGCCCCGAACAGAGCTACAGAGTCGGAGGAACTGTGTTTTTACGCTATTCCTGCAATTTAAAGGTTTGTGGGAGGGATGGGCGGAAACAGAAGCGAGGAGGCCGGATCGGTGTAATATTGGGGCGCTTTATTGTTCAAATGATTGGTTACAGTTTGTACAGGTATGGATTTCAAAATAAAGAAAGGATTAGGCCAAACAAAGGTTTATACATAATAGGGG
The DNA here is from genome assembly GCF_964204655.1 of Triturus cristatus. Classification (NCBI taxonomy): domain Eukaryota; kingdom Metazoa; phylum Chordata; class Amphibia; order Caudata; family Salamandridae; genus Triturus; species Triturus cristatus. Next base: position 802,311,637 of record NC_140592.1, on the reverse strand, counting down.
TTCCTTCCCCTAGGAGATCCACAGTTCTAAATCAAGGGTATTGTAAGTTTGGTCCATTGAGGCTTAAACGAAATAAGTAGTTTCTACACTGACTCCTTCTCTTTCTTGTCTCTTTCAGGTACTCTGGTCGGTCAGAGGGGTCCCAGGAGGCTTGCAGAGGGAAAAAACAACAGTGGAAAAAGGATGCTGTAAATATACTTGTAGCGGGTCTGTATCACTTTTACCCTTTACCTCACCCTGGTGGAAGACTGGTGTGCAGGCAAGAAAAAAGAGGGTGGGAAAACTCAGGAGGGTCTACTTAGACAATTTTACAGGTGCTCGGGGGGAAGGTGTACGGTATAGAAGCGGCAGGAGGTTGGTGGTTCTGCAGAGTCAAGCAGTTACTCTTGTGCATGGGAAGAGGTCAATTGTAGTGCCCAGAAAAGTTTAATGCCAAGGGTGGGAAAGAAGGGAAGAAAAAAAATATATATAACAAAGACAAAATGAGTAGGCTGTTCATTTCCCACTACCCCGCCTCCACCCTCTCTGACATCTACGTACCGCCTCATGCCGCAACTCTCCAGAGTTGCAGTGGTTCTTGAGGGTCCTCTGGGGACCACCACTCCTCGCTTCACACGTCAGCGGAGTCTTCGGTCTCTTCTCGGAACGAGTCTGTGGCTTCTTCGACTTTGTCTTCCCTGATGGTGTTCCTCTTCCGAGCCTCCTTCTCCAGGGTCGACTTCCTCCCGTCTTCTGCCTGCTTACACCTCGTCGGCCCCCTGTTCACTGTCTTCCCTTCTTTTATGGCTGCTGATTGGTCCACTAGCGGTACACCCCCGCACCTTGATTGGTCCGTTCGGCTGGGAGTGGAGATCTCGTTCTGTGGGGAAGAAACACAGTCCGTTTTCAATGTCTCCTTTCCACTACCAGCATCAGCCAGACAGGGAAAGAAAGGAGACTGCAGTGCTGGAATGGCAGGTAAGCCAGGTTTTGGGGCCATTTCCTTACAAGGTTATTTTGCAAAGTAACTATTTCCACAGTATTGTATGTTGGATTTTTGTCGTTTTTGGTCTTGTGTGGTTTAGATAATGTTTTACTTATTTTTCTAAACTGGTCCATTTGTTTTTACTGTGTTACTGTATGAATGCACAAATGCTTTACACACTGCCTCTGAGATAAGCCTGTCTGCTCGTGCCAAGCTAACAAGGCGGTGAGCAGAGGTTATTTTAGAAGTGTATCCTCCTTACCCTGACTAGGAACAAGGGTCCCTACTTGGATAAAGGTACCTACCTCTGCCAACTAGAGACCCCATTTCTAACATTGGTGGTCAGCGGTGAGGATCTGGACTTGCATTTGTGTGCTGCATACAGTTATTGGTGTACACTACTAGCATAGCGCAGACCATTAAACAAACACATACTGTTACCGAGCTTTTCTTTTTGGATATTCTACAACTTAAGAACTGCCAATTTTCTTATCATGACCAAGCCAGCATCCATTGTGTCTAATGATATTGAATTTGTGGGAGATAGGGTGGAAACCTACACTGTGTCTCAGCTTAAAGCCATATGCAAGAAATGTAAAATCTCTTTGAAAGACCTCACCAGAAAGGATGATCACCAAAGGCACTGAGGGCCTGGTTTAAATCCAGAAATGCCAGTGGGCAGGATGAGGAGCCTTCATTGAAGGCAGAGAATTTGGATGGGCAGCAAGAGGGGCTGTTGAATCTGCCATGGGGAGGGTACCTTCCATAGATGGCAGCAGCGTATCTTAAAGAGGCCTGTCTCCAGAGGAGTTGGAGGACAGAGAAAGAAATAGGGTGCATGGGAGGGAGCCTGTTAAGCTCAGGCTGGGGAAGGAGAGTGACAGGCATGGAGAGTTAGAAATTTGAGTTAGAAAAGCAGAGATTGGCCATGGAGGAAAAGAAGATGCTTTTAGAGCATGAACGAGGTTTGAGGGAGCTGGATCTGAAAGCGAAAAAGGATAGAATCCAATCCCTATGGTGGTAGCGCATCATCAGTCCCTGGAGAAGGGAGGGTGTATATCCCCAAGGAGGTAATTAAGGACTTTGTGAAGAGTGAGGACATTGGGCAGTGGTTTAAGGCCTATGAGGTAGCGATGAGGTCCTACAGAGTCCCTGAGAGAGACTGGGGAGCGGGGCTGTGGAGCCGCTTTGTCTCTGAGGGGAGAAACACGTTGCTAGCATTACCCACTGAGGACCAGATGTCTTATGCTCTCATGAAGAAAGGAGGAGGTATGGTTTGACCCCAGAGCTTTACAGGCAGACGTTAAGGGCTTGTAAGAAGCTGGAGTCAAGCACTTGGGTGGAGTATGTCTACTATTTTTGCAGCGTACTGGATGGATGGGTGAAGGGTAGCCAGGTGAATGATTGTCAGGGGCTCTATCATTTGATTGCATGGGACCACTTGTCTGATAATTGTTTTCCAGAGCTACTCCAGCACTTGATTGACAGTAGGCTGACTGACCCCAGGAAGCTTGCTGTGGAGGCGGACCACTGGGTCAGTACGAGGGTCCAAAAAGGTTGTGTGGGAGACTCCGCCAAAGGTGGGCAGGGTCCCCAGCAGGAGAGTGGGGGGGACAAGGGTAAACAGAAGGAGTTCCAAAAAGGGCCCCAAAGTAATTCCCAAGGGAACCAAGGGAAAGGTTTCCAGCCTCCCACTGAAAAGAAGCCATGGGTCCCTACAGGTAACACTGTCCAGAAGGGCCCCAGGACATGTTTTGCTTGTGGTGAGATGGGCCACTTCATAGGGAATCCTAGGTGCCCCAAAAAAGCCACTACTGCACCCACAGGTGCTTTGCCCCGTGGGTTGGCTAGTGTAGCCTTGGGGGAGGAGTCAGGCTCCCCAGAGGAGTGGAGGTCCGTAGAGATGACCCTGGTCTCTTCATGAGACAGTGAGATGGTCCCAAGAGCTCATCTGCCTGATAACACTAAACAATATAGTCAGTGGGTGACCATCAGTGGCCATAGTGTGGAAGCTCTGAGAGACACTGGAGCCATTGTGACAGCTGTCAGTTGTCGGCTAGTGTCTGAGGAGCAGGTGGTCCCTAACACATTCTACCCAGTAGTTGCAACTGAGCACTTTGAGTGCACAGGTTGCACAGGTTCCCTTTGACTGTGGAGGGGGGTCTCAGGCACCTTAAGAGTAGCTGTGAGGCCAGCCATGTCTGTTGACTGTCTGCTAGGCAACGATTTGGAGAGTTCCCTTTGGGAAAAGGAGGAATTTAAGTCCCATTTGGAGATGCTGGATCTGCCTGAGTGGGCGTGTGTGACCACTTGGTCTATGGCAGCCGGTGTCGTACATTGCAATTTGGGACCGCGTAGGAGGCAGGGCCCTACCCCTGTCTATCCCGGTATTAGCGAACCGCGAATGGTCAATGCGGTATGTACAAGTGCTTTGTATAACGTTTTAGCTATGAATGCACTGTGTATACGTTATTATACATCACTACGTGGGTTCCATCTTAGAGCGGTGGCCATCTTATGGTTGCCCTCACATAGGCTACATATCATGAAGCAAATACGGGCCTTTTAGAGCCCATGTGCCTTCCTTTGACTTTTCTGTGACCTGGGCAGCTTGGCTCCGCTGCCCCAAGTCAGTCCGGTCTCACGAGCTCCCCGTCCTCTGGCCACCTGTGATTAGCATCAGGGCTTGACACACCATAAAACCTTTTCATCCTACACGAGCCTCCAGCTAATCTCTTTCACACCTGACTGTTCCTGCTTTATGGCTTGTTTTCCAAACAGGAGATGCTCATGTTTATTGGGGCCTGTCGATATCTGATGTGGGATCTGAGCCTTGCTGGGTAAATAATTACGGGCTGGCTTAACTGGAATGTGGGATGGTCATCATGACTCTGCCTTTTCGTTTGAAATGTATACATTTGAATGACCATGCCATAAAACAAGGAATGTATGCCTGAGGCAGGATATTTTGTATTTAAGGAGAAGCCCGTTTCTGTGATTTTCAGCAGTCTCCTAAGAACATACACGCTGTTGTACTTCTTGGATGCCTGTAATTGGTCTGCAGCCAATAAACTGATCTTTGACTTCACCCAGAAGACTCTGTGTTTCTGTAGGTCTGAAACAGGAAGAACCCGAAGTCATAGCGTGTGTTCCCCTGCACCGTTGGGCTTAAAATTCCCAGTACTTCAGTTGGCGCCCAACGTCGGGCGATTTCAGCGGTACCGGTCCAAGCCAGAGGTTCGTGAGGAGCTTCGTGTGGAAATTCTGGAGGAAGGCCGCCACTTCATCGACCCCTGCATGTCGACGTGGTCCGAAAGTCTTTTCTCCGAGGTTCTCCGCGTCCCGACGGCTACGAAGGACTGCTGCCCTGATTAATCGCCCTGTTTTGGACCCTTGACGATTTTGGTAGAGCGAAACAATCGAGAGAGTCTTCTGGTGACGCCATCGATCATCGATATTCAGTTAAGTATAAGTGGAGCATCTCCCAGTTTGAATTTGGTATCCTTCGGGATTATTTTGATTTGGAGTTTGCAAACCCCAAAGCCAGAGGACTCGTGTATTCACGAGACTATCTTAATCGATAATCCTTTGAAGTTTGGAACTAGACTAGTGAGCAAAGATGCCTGGTGCTAGTGTATTTGGAAGATTGTTTTGTTTGAGTTGTGGAAGGGATTTCCAGTTAGAGGATTCATGTCCGGTTCCTCCAATTGGAACTCCAACTTATGAGCTTTATGTAAAACATGGCGTGGGCCCCATTGCATATAATGAAGTATGGATCCGGTACACCAGAAAGGACGGTGTTTTAAAATGGCCCCAAAATGGTAGTTTCGATACAGATATCTTAGATAATTTGGAAGTGAAATTGTTTAAAAAGAAAGCCCGGCCGGCGATGTTTGATTCTTTCCGCCTATGGCAAAAGGAAGCCAAACAGAAGGAAATTAAGCTAGCGAAAAGAAATAAGAGAGAAAGAGGTATGTCTGTGATGCAAGCAGCCGTGCAATTTAAAGATAATGAGGAGGAACAAATGAATGAGCAATTGCACAGACAGCGCGAACTAGGGATTGATAAATGTTATCCTGTTTTGTCACCCCTTGTGCAAGATGAGACAAAAGAGAAAGAGAAAGATTCCCTAATGTCCCATTTGCTAAGTTCGCCACCCCCATATGCGCAAAATGCCACAGCACCTCCACAGCTTGTAAATGTGCAGCCTCCAGTAAATATGCCGCAAGCCTTCCCACAGCCGCCAGCTCCTCCTCAGCTGGCTCCTATCCCTGCAGTGCAGCCCTCTCAAGGGCCGCCAGTTTTGCTACCTGTTACCCCCGCGCTTCCTGTGACTTTGTCTAACACGCCAGCGGCTTCCACTGGCGCTCCTTCTTACACTACCCAGGTACCTGTATCTGACTCCGTTTTTATTCCCTCTGTCTATCCCCCTGTTTTCGCCTCAACTTCTCCTTCAGCACGACAGCGACTAGCTAATGTAGTTACTAGTTTAATGTCGCCTCTCTTTGGGTCATCTAGTGCGACTCCTGGCTTACAGCGTAAGCAATTGCGCAGTCAGCTGCCTGGTCCCGACGAGAAAGAGGTGTTAGATCATCTGGCGCGTAGGTGGATTGGTTTCCCTTCACTGTATGATGTGGAATCAGTTGTTAACGTTTTTCACCAATGGGATGCCCCAAAACAGAGGTATGTCTTTGATAAAATGTGTGAATTCCTCTGTGAGGAATTGGAGGATAATGGTGCAAACCCAAACCCACAGGAATTGTGTCGAGTGCGATTTGATTTTGAAACAGGTATAATTGTGGGCCCCAATGTAGATAAAGCAGTTGCGACTTTACTGTCCCTCAGAAATGGGGATTGTCAGCAATCATTGTTCGAACAGGAATTCCCTGTGGGGAAGAAGGGAAAAGCGCGACAATACCCTATGAGAGAAGTCCCTCCGGTATGGAAAGAAGCCGTTGCGGCTAATGCCGCTCAAGGTATTGCTGCTGCTCCAGCACATTTTCAGCGTGTTTGGGTGCATGTCCCTTGGAAACGATCTGAAGTGTTAGCGCTTAAACAGACATTGCCTGAACCCCATAAAAACCCTACAGGTTATTATAAGGAGTTATCACAAACTGCAGAATCATGTGTAATGAATTTGGCTGACATAGATATGCTGTTTGGGAATGTGGTTCCACAGCCTTTACGGGGATCCATTCGTAATGTAGATCACGCGGCAGAATTGGGTAACACATGGGCTAATATCATTGCTGCAGATGCTGGACAAGTTGGTGGCGCGAAGCCTGACCCTTTGGTAGCAGAACTCCCTGGTAGAATTATCACATACATGAAAACTATAATGCCTGCGATGCGCGTAAATTGGGATAAACTATCCGCATGTAAGCAGAAGAAAGATGAGACAGTGTCCGATTTCTTCACCAGGTTTGAAGAAACGTTTATCGACCACAGTGGTCAAGACATGAGCACTGAAGGTGGCCAACGGTTATTTGTTGATAAATTTGTGCAGAATCTACTTCCCGAGTTGTGTAAAAAATTTAAAGACTCAGAAAGTTCTTGGGCTGTTTCCTCTTCAGCGCAAATACTGGCTACTGCACAGTATTATGAAAATAGAGACAAAGATGAGAAGGATAGTACAGATAAGAAAACGAAAGAACTAAAAACAAAGGTCCTCTTGCAGCAGGCTTATCCACCACGTGGAGGACAGAATAATTATAGGCAAACCCAAGGTATCTATCAGCAGCCCCAACAGTTTCAGAATAATCAGCAAATGAATGGGTATTATCAACCACGAATCCCTATAGGTCCCAACCAATGTTCATATTGCAAAGAGGAAGGTCATTTTAAATATAGTTGCCCTAAATTAATGCAGCGTAACAGTAATGCGTATGGCGCAAGAGGTAGAGGTGGTCAGCAAGCTCCTAGAGGTAGAGGGCGTGGAAATGCTCCCCAGAACGCTCGTCCTCTTCCGCCTCAAAATACCATAAATAGCTTTGATCAGCAAGCCAATGCGACTGGTAATACAGCTCAGTACTACAATAATGATTATTATGCAGAAGATGACAATATAGAAGATAATGATTACTAGGACAGCCATAGACAGAGAGAGGGAGTTGTTTCAGTGCCAGTGGATCAGAGTGGACCCTATGTCAAAGTAACTACAGCAAATGTAACGGAGCCCTTTCTGCTGGATACTGGTGCAGCAAAGAGTTCAATCATGAATTCAAAACTCCCTGGCGCGCCTTTGTCTGGCGAAATGAATGTCTCAGTAGGTTTTTCTGGCGCCCCAGTTAGGAACCCGATTTCTAGTCCTATGTCACTTCCTGTTGGACCTTGTGAGCTAAAAGCACCCCTCATCCTAACAACAGGTTGTGGTGAAAATTTGCTAGGATTAGATTTGCTAAAAAGATTGCATGCAACGCTATATTGTTCTCCCTCAGGAGTACAACTTACATTAGGCAAGAAAGTGATTTCCCCGATGTATTTGTCTAAAAATGCAATGCCACCTGAATTGTCATCCCTTCCGGATGTCCTTTGGGCTACTGGTCCCAATGATGTGGGTCTTTTGGAAATACCGCCATATGTGGTTACTTTAAAAGCCAATGTCAGATTACCACGTATTCCCCAGTACAAGATCTCCAATGAAGGTCAGAAAGCATTGTTAGCAATTGTCAGTGATTTGATTAAAAAGGATGTAATTGAAGAGACAAGAGGCAACGTTTGCAATAGTCCTGTTTTACCTGTCTTAAAACGAACGGACCCTTCACAGCCACCTGTTTACAGATTTGTGATTGATCTTCGAGAGGTTAATAAGATTGTTGTACCACAGTTTCCAGTTGTCCCTGATATAACTGCCTTGTTGACCATGATTCCAGCCTCCGCTGCATGGTTCTCAGTGATCGATTTAAAGAATGCCTTCTTTAGCATCCCAATTGCAGAGGAGAGCAGAGACATTTTTGGCTTCAGTTTAGGAGGCCGAAGCTTCCGCTTTAAACGCGCTCCCCAGGGCTACTGTGAAAGTCCATCAATATACAGTCAGGCTTTAAAAGCGCAGCTTGATGCACTGGTTTTACCTAGTGGCGCTATCCTTATTCAGTATGTTGACGATTTACTGATCTCCGCGGATACTGAAAAGATTTGCAAAAACGCTACCTTGTCATTGTTGCGTCATTTGTCTGCCTTTCATCACAAAGTGTCTCTCTCAAAGCTGCAATATTGTCGACAAGAAGTGACCTACTTAGGTCATCTCTTATCGAAGGAGGGAAGGAAACTGACCCCAGAAAGAATTCAAGCCATTACACAGTTGAGTGTGCCAAGAACACAGAGAGAAGTGCGTGCTTTCTTGGGCATTACTTCATACTGTAGGCATTGGATTCCTAATTTTTCCTTGTTGGCAAAACCTTTGTTAGCATTAACATGCAAAGACACACCGAATCCTATCCCATGGTCTGAAGAGTGTCAGAAAAGTTTTTTGGAATTGCGCAATGCATTGTGTTCAGCTCCTGTGTTGGGTACCCCTGACTACAGCATGCCTTTCACATTGTATGTTCATGAGAAAGATGGTTGCGCATTATCAGTGTTAACACAGCCTTTTGGCGACAGACCGCGTCCATGCGCATATTTTTCGTCAACCTTGGACCCGGTAGCGAGGGCATTGCCAAGTTGTCTGAGAGCCACTGCCGCTGCAGCTATGTCTATTCAACAGTCTGCTGGCCTAGTAATGGATCATACATTGATTGTTATGGTTCCACATGCTGTGGACACATTGTTAAACAGGACCAAGACACAACACTTAACTAGTGCGCGATTATCTGGTTATGAGCTGACACTGTTAGCAAACCATATACACATAAAGAGATGCAACACGTTGAATCCAGCTACATTATTGCCAATTCCAGCAGACCTAGATGAGATTGAGCAACATGATTGTCTGTTCAGAACAGAAGAAGAGACGAAAGGAAGAGTAGATCTTAAAGATACTCCCCTGACTGAGTTTGATGGTACTTTATGGGTGGATGGTTCGTGTTTCAAGCTTCCGAATGGTGATACGACTGCTGCATATGCTATCACGACTTTGCACACGATTGTGGAAACTGCACGTGTGCCACAAAATTCGGCTCAAGCAGCAGAATTGATTGCCCTTACGAGAGCATGCGTGTTGTCTGAAGGAATGAAAGTGAACATATATACGGATAGCCAGTACGCCTTTGGCGTGGCTCATAGTTTTGGGCGATTGTGGAAAGAACGTGGGTTCCTGACTTCGCATGGAGCTAAGATTCAGAATGGCAAGTTGGTGAATGATCTTCTTGAGTCACTGACCCTACCGTTGCAAGTTGCGATTATGAAATGCAGTGCGCACAAGAAAATCACTGATGATGTTGGTCGTGGTAATGCGTTTGCTGATGAAACCGCGAAAGAAACAGCAAAAGATGTAAAGACTCGAATGTATGTTGCAGGCCCTGCAAGATGGGTTGGTGAAGTTGGAATGTGTGAAAACACAATAGAAAGTGTGAAGTCCCTTCAAGCTGAAGCCACAGAGAAAGAGTTGAGCAAGTGGAGAGAAAGTACGGGTAAGTTGGATGAGAATGGTTGTTGGATTGATCTGTCAGAACATAGGCGATGGTTGTTACCTGATGCATATGTGCTTCCAGTGGTTACTATGGCACATGGAATGGCACATATCAGTATGAAAGGAATCTGTAAGTTGTTGGCTCCAGTATGGCAGAATGCTGGAATTCCCAAGTGTACAGAGAATGTGGTCAAGAATTGTATGGTATGCTTGAAGTACAACCCTGGTAGGGGAACCCCAACTCCAGCTGGTCATTTTGTGCCTCCATCATATCCATTTGAAGTTTTGCAGTTAGATTTTATCCACATGGAAAGATGCAACAACCTGAAATATGTATTGGTGGTTGTTTGCGCTTTCTCAAAATGGATAGAGGCCTATCCCCTAAAAGACAACACTGCTCTATCCACAGCCAAAGCCCTTGTGAAGGAATTTTTCCCTAGGTTTGGAATTCCAAGAATGGTGTGGAGTGATAATGGGAGTGAGTTTGTGGGTCAAGTGATGAAGAATGTGTGTGAGGGAGTAGGGATAAAGCAGAAGTTCCACGCTGCAAATCACCCCCAATCAGCTGGATTAGTTGAGCGCTACAATGGCGCTCTAAAACTCAAACTGGCCAAAATCCAGGCGAGCTCAGGTCTTAAATGGCCTGACGCTCTGCCTCTAGCACTCCTGTCCACCAGAATAACCGTACACTCACGAGTGGGACTTAGCCCATATGAGATTATTTTTGGCCACCCGGCTAATGTATGGGGTGTACCAAGACCGACGAAATTCAGTGAAATCGAACATCCAGTACTGCTTGATTACTTGTATGAATTGATGGCTAAATTGCGTGTTTTACACCAACAGGTGCACGATACTCTTCCCCAGGCCTCTGAGGCTCCAGGACACCCTATCGACCCTGGCACGTGGATTTTGGTAAAAAATTTCCAGCGCAAAAGCAACGATGAGCCTCGTTGGATCGGCCCTCATCTCGTACTTCTGTCTACAAGATCAGCTGTTCGAGTAAAGGGGAAGAAGAACTGGATCCACGGCGCCCACGTTAAAAGGATCCCTTTGCCTCTGCCGTATGACCAGTGGGTCCAGTAGGGTATCGCAGACTCTGAAACAGACACTGTACCTCGTTTTGTGCCGTTCAGTGATGCACGCATAATAGGCACAACTTCAGCACAACAGAGTGACGATATTTTGCAAGAAGCTGTGCCACCGTCAATTCGATTGGACACCACAGAGCCTGAACTCTTGTTTCAAGATCAGACAGTACCTGGCCGTTTTCATTATAATCTAAGACCAAGGCCTATAGACAAATAACTATTCTTTTTCCTTACCCTTTTGTTTTTGATACCATAGCTCTCCCATCTGAAGGACTTTCTTGATTTTTGTTTTTCGAACCACCATCTGGGTTCAGCCGCAGGGTCGCGGTGCCAAGACTTTGGGGTACAGGCCGAAGACGTTAGGTCAACGGTTCTGGTTGGTCTAGGGCGTTCCCTGGACTGACAGGCGTACTCCTTAGCAGAAGATACTCACCCGCCGCGAGCGGCACGATTAGAGGATGGAGTTTTGTAAGATGGAGAGACTCGCTGAGGAAATGAACTTTAAAGCAAGAATGTGTAAAATAATGAAGAGCAAACGTTTTGTATTATTATGTCTGTTTATATTATGTAGTATGGTAGTGTTTACTGTAGGATTTGTATTTTTCTCCTCTCAAGAGTCCATTGCACCCACTGTACAGCCTATACCTCCTCCTACTGTCTCCTCACACTCTTTTCACCCTCTGCCTGAACACGAACAAGCTAGACGGTCTGAGTTTGTAAACAACTCGTTTATTCAGCTCCTGCACCAGCACCAACTAGTCATGAATACAACCAATTGCTGGGTGTGTGGTTTAATGCCACATTCCATTAATAAGGGTATTCCTTATCTAGTGCTGCCGTTTAGTTACAATGGATCGTCATGGGCATTCCAGACCATGTTTCTCTTTGCTCTAGATGCGTACTCCCCGTGACAACAGCGTTCCATCAGACCTAGCACCAATAACAAAGCTTTAATGAAAGGAGTTGCCGATATGAGCAGAGATATCGATGCATACTCATCTATTCCCAAAGAAGAGTTGAGAGCTTATGTAGGGTGGAACGCGACTGGGTATAGTATTAGTCTGGGTGAAAGACAGCGAAAAATCTCATCCCCAATCTGGGTTGTACCCCACATAGGTCGGTTCTGTTTGCAAGGTAATGGTCAGAATCCAAGAGCTCAACTGGGGAGAAGTGACTGTACTGAAACGTACACTTTTCCGTCACAGTTTTCCCCTGCGTTTTTGGCTGCCAAGGGTACATATTTTATCTGCAATGACCGAGCATATACATGGTTGCCCCCTGACTTCTCGGGCACATGTTATTTTGCAAATCTGCTACCGCCAACATTTACTGCCGCCTCTGACTATCACAAGACCAGAGTTGTGAGAGGCGTGATTAGTAAGGAGGATACTGCCGGTCAGGAAGCGGGAGACTTCTTTTTGGGTTTCCTGCCATTTTGGGGACCTATGGTCAATAGTAGGAACCTGAGACAACTGACTCGTGTGGTTTAATCCACTGTTAATGTAACGGCTGGTGCCCTTGGTAATTTGACAGCTGAGCTCCAAGCGGATCGCCTCATGACTTTGCAGAACCGCATGGTTCTAGACGTTATACTTGCAGACCGCGGTGGGGTATGTAAGGTTATCCAATCTAGTTGTTGCATTTTCATACCAGACAACGCTCCAACAGTTTATCAAGCCATCTCCAAATTACATAAAATATCTGAGTCCATACACGTGGATAAAGGAGATTGGTCACTGGTGGGGTGGTTCTGGGAACTGATATCTGCCTGGGGTTGGAAAGTTCTGATGGTCATTGGAATGATCTTAGCCATCCTTTTCCTGTTCTGTCTGTGCATACAGTGTGCTCCTGCGATATGTGGCCTCTGTGCTACATTATGTGTAAGGAAACCTGTATCTAGGGACGTGCTAAGTAATAGGATGATGCTACAGCAACATCTCCATGACTTCGTGAATATTGACCTAGACTCGGATTGAAATGAGTATAGTTATTGCCTATGTAAGGGCAAAAGGAGGGTCTGTCGTACTTTGCAATTTGGGACCGCGTAGGAGGCAGGGCCCTACCCCTGTCTATCCCGGTATTAGCGAACCGCGAATGGTCAATGCGGTATGTACAAGTGCTTTGTATAACGTTTTAGCTATGAATGCACTGTGTATACGTTATTATACATCACTACGTGGGTTCCATCTTAGAGCAGTGGCCATCTTATGGTTGCCCTCACATAGGCTACATATCATGAAGCAAATACGGGCCTTTTAGAGCACATGTGCCTTCCTTTGACTTTTCTGTGACCTGGGCAGCTTGGCTCCGCTGCCCCAGGTCAGTCCGGTCTCACGAGCTCCCCGTCCTCTGGCCACCTGTGATTAGCATCAGGGCTTGACACACCATAAAACCTTTTCATCCTACACGAGCCTCCAGCTAATCTCTTTCACACCTGACTGTTCCTGCTTTATGGCTTGTTTTCCAAACAGGAGATGCTCATGTTTATTGGGGCCTATCGATATCTGATGTGGGATCTGAGCCTTGCTGGGTAAATAATTACGGGCTGGCTTAACTGGAATGTGGGATGGTCATCATGACTCTGCCTTTTCGTTTGAAATGTAGACATTTGAATGACCATGCCATAAAACAAGGAATGTATGCCTGAGGCAGGATATTTTGTATTTAAGGAGAAGCCCGATTCTGTGATTTTGAGCAGTCTCCTAAGAACATACACGCTGTTGTACTTCTTGGATACCTGTAATTGGTCTGCAGCCAATAAACTGATCTTTGACTTCACCCAGAAGACTCTGTGTTTCTGTAGGTCTGAAACAGGAAGAACCCGAAGTCACAGGGTGTGTTCCCCTGCACCGCTGGGTTTAAAATTCCCAGTACTTCACCGGTAAGGGCAATCAAGAGGGCCTGGGGTCTGACAGTGGCCCAGGTGCCTGCCAGAAAGAGAAGAGGCAGGGGAGCGGGAAACCAGCCCTCGAACTTCCCATGGTCCAGGAGGAGGCAAACCTTGAGGGGATGCCCTGGAGCCTACAGGGGATCAAGTGGCAGAACTGGGGGACCTGCCTGGGCTGATCTATTTACAGTAGCAGGAAGGGGGCGCCTCCAGAGAGGACTTCTACAAGGAGCAGCAGAAATGCTGTTCTCTTGTTGGTTTGCGGCAGCAGGCTGCAAACCAGGCAGCAGGTGATCAGTCTGGATCACATTGGATTTACTGGGAGAATGGTCTCCTGTATAGTGAGCCTAAGATTGCTGACCCTGGGTCCGCCCATGTGCTGGTGGTACCCCAGTGCTTCAGAGCCTTCCTACTGGGTCTGGCTCATGATGTGCCTTTGGCAGGGCATTTGGGGCAAGACAAGACCTTTGAAAGGGTTGTCACCCACTTTTACTGGCCCCAAATGCGTAAGAACTCTGACACCCATTGTAGGTCTTGCTAGACTTGCCAGGCAAGTGGTAAGAGTGGGAGGAAGTGCAATACTCCTCTCCAACCTTTCCCTGTAGTCAGCACCCCCTTTGAGAGGGTGGGTATTGACATTGTGGGGCCTCAGAATCCCAAGATAGCCATGGGCAACAGGTTCATCCTGGTCTTTGTGGACCATGCCACCCGGTACCCGGAAGCCAACTCTCTCCAGACCGTGACGGCCACCGTGGTGGGTCGAACGTTGATGGGGATTTTCACCCGTGTGGGGTTCCCCAGAGAGGTGGTGTCTGACCGGGGTACCAACTTCATATCCAACTATATGAAGTCCCTGTGGCAGGGGTGCGGTATTACCTACAAGTTCACCACTCCTTACCATCCTCAAGGTAAGGGACTGGTTGAGAGATTCAACTGGACTCTGAAGGGCATGATTATGGCTCTTGGTGAAACCATGAGGTGTAAGTGGGACGTCCTCTTGCCATACCAGTTGTTTGCTTACCGGGAGGTACCGCAGAAGTCCTTAGGATTCAATCCCTTTGAACTCCTGTATGGGCATCCTGTAAGAGGACCTCTGAGTCTGGTCAAAGAAGGCTGGGAGAAAGCTCCCAGTAAATCTCCTCAGGATGTATATACCTACATGCTGGCCTGCAGGAACCACACTAAGTGCTTCTGGCAACTCGCTCAGGCCTTCTGCGCTCCAGGCTAAGTGGACTGGGCCATTTGAGGTGGTGAAACACAAGAGTAAAGTCACCGATCTGGTGGACGTGCAGTCTCCAAAGAACCCTTTGCAGGTCTTGCATGTGAACTGCCTGAAGCCCCACTTGGAAGGTCCGAAGTGAGCATGCTCCTGGCGACAGATGCTGGAATGAAGGAGGAGACTGAGCCTCTTTCAGACCTCCTGTCTGCTGAGGAACATGATGGGTCAGTGGATGGTGTAACCCTCTCCCCTGCCCTGACCCACTGATCAGCAGAGTGACTCCTCGATTGGATACCAACCCTCTGTTCTGAATCGGTACTTTTGTGTGCTTTGCTCTAGAATGGATGCTGGTGTGGTATTGAAGGCTACTGTTTAAAGTCATGTTTTGAAGTTTTGTCTGGGATCGCAGAATAAACAGAATATCACCAGTGAGCTGCTCTCCTGTATCCTATGACAAAGTAATGTGGAAATGTTCTTATTCTCTGTCTATTGCCTTGAGAAGAGTGGGTCAAAACTGTGATCATGTGAAATTGATGTTGTGCCAACGTAGGCACAGTTTTAGCCCATTCCTTTCACGTGCAGTAGGACCAACCACACCTGTGGGGTACATTTTTTATAGGGATATGTTAGGAGGCGCTGGATGTTGGTCTTTTACAATTGCCTGTAGTTTAGTTTAAAAAAAATTACGGATGGCATGCTTAAATTAATCTCAGCCTTTCGTAATTACTTGGGCCACATCACCATCCATTGTTATTTTGCACACTATGTCACCTCTGTTTGGACTCAACCATGTGCCAAGTGATAGACCTACCACACAAGTTTGGTACGGTTGTATAAAAAATGTGAGGATATTCTGTGTATTTAGCCTAAGGTTAATATTTGCTAGGCATTCTGGGTAAGAAAAGTAGTAGGGGTCCATGTAAGTCACACTGTTGCCCTGAACATTCTCAGGTGTCTAGTTTTCAGAAATTTCTGTGTTTGGCAGGGTTCTCTGGGTGCCGGCTGACTGCGGGCCCAAATGCCAGGGTATTGGACTTGTCAGCCTTAGGTTGGTTTTCCCCAGCACTTTTTGCCTTCACCCCTCCTATTTATACTGAGTTTGTTTTTGTTGGCTTTAGGAATTTGTGCCCTTTACCACTACTGACTAGTGTTAAAGTGCTTGTGTTCACCCTCTTAAACATGATAAAACTGTCTTACCAATGATTGGCATATTTAATTTATTTGTGAGTCCCTAGTAAAGTGGTATACTAATACCCTAGGCCTGCAAATTAAATGCGAGCAGTATCAGGCATGCTCCGCTCTTCCTCACACATGTGCAAGGGGCAGAGCCAAGCCTGTATATTAAGGGCTATGGTCATCTTGAATGCACTTTGCTTTGAGTGTATGCTGAATCTCTGCTTTGCCTGCACTTACCTGATTCCTGCTCGGATGTCGGACGCGCAGGTGTAATCCCACGTCGGGTGTCCGAGTGATTTGCTTCCGGTCTTTTGCCTCAGTTCCCTTTCTCGTTCCGTGTTGTTGACGGCTCCTCGGCTGGCGCTGCAGATCGTTGAGTTGTTCCTCTGCTGTACCTGCTCATTTCTTCACGGTTAACCTCTTGTTTAGCGTCCTGTGACAAACAAGAGGAAAAACAGATATTTCTAAAGTAACCAAATCACTTAAGACATAGTAACAATGTTTATGCAATGTTTGATAATACAGATATGAAATACTTATCTGAAGTACGCTTTCCACAGTGAGTGGATATTCTGTTTAAGTTACTAGGACATCTTTCTGGCTGTGAAAAACAAAGAATATATATTATTAGTATCCTGATGTTACAAGGTGCTAACTAATCATAGAATATATATTATTGGTATCCTGCTGTTGTGGAAACGTGTTATATTTAACATTAGCATAAGCAACAGCCATTTTGGCTGTGGTGTCCATTTTGTTTCCTTTATACTTCTTTCGTACTCTGCTGTTTGCCTTTTTACTCTGCTTGTGCCATCTATTTTAGTTGACCTCCTGGCATGGTTAAGCAATTTACATGCTGGGGGTTTGTAGCTGCCAGTGCACCTGGTCTTAGATGTTAATTGTTTACTGTTTACTGCTGCCATAAGCATTCCTGCTCCCCCTCCCTATTTGCTGACCAAGTGGTTATCCATCTGCACTTGTTTGCTGATAGCTATTTCTAAACTTGTTCCTTTCATTTCTGTCCACATGCTTACATTGCAGAAAAAGAGTATATTAGGACGATGGTCTGTGAGTTCAAGTGTACTACCTCCTGCAGCACTTGTGAGTGTTGTGTGGACGTGGTCCCACTCATGAGTGATTAATAAACTTGTTATTTTAATTCAACTTCAGTGGCGATCTCTATTTTGTTATTTTTTGGAACCCGTGGATGAGAAGGTGACCCTGCTCACTTTTGGGCACATTTCCACAGTTGGGGCCCAGCACGTGGGGCCCCATCAGAGACGAGGCCTTCCGAAAGAATGGTCGCAATGGAGGATCGAAATATTACTGAGGATGCGCACTGCATGAGGAGACCCTGTCTTTGCAGGCCGATGTGACTTTTCCAGTTTTCCCAATTTGACCTTCCAGGTGGTGGCCGATCTCGACTGGGGCTTTCTTTGGCGTATTCTGCAATGACCATTAGGTCGACCAGAGATCGGCAGGTGGGAGTTGGACATTTCTGTTTGGTAAGGTCGCTGAAGCGGCACTCTTGATTTGCTTGGTGTGGTTTTTTGGTTTAGTTTTAGTATTCATTCTTTGCAAAGACTGAAGGCAGGTAATGTGGAGATTTTTCTCCTTTTTGGAATATTTGTTTGGAGTTGTAATATTTTACATATACTTGTAAAAACATGCCTGTTCTCAGCACACCCCATAAGTGGTGTTGCTGCTCTTGTGGAACCAAGAATACTTTAGCACAAAGTCAGCCGGCTCCTCCGGAAGGGACCCCAAATAGAGAGACGTATATCAAATACGGTATTTCTCCCATAATGTATGGTTCATTGTGGGACAAATACACACACAAAAAGAGTCTGATTTACAATGGCCAGTGAATGGGTCATTCGATTCTAAAATGGTTCAATATGTAGTGCAGTGTTTATTTAAAAGAAAGAGTAGACAGGTTATGTTTGATTGTGTACGTATGTAGGATAAAGGAGTGCAAGAGAGAGGAAAGAGAGCAGAAGCTATAGCAGAGAAAGAGCAGCGAAAGACGATATATCAAAAAGTGGTGGAATTAAAAGATAAAGAAATGAAGAAAAGAATAGAAAAGGAAGATAGAGAACGTTGATTAGAAGTAAATGGCCAGTATCCTATTAGGCGCCCTATCTATCCACTACTTAACACGCCTCAGGATGATTGCATCCTATTAGAACGACCCCCATGCCTGTATAAATTTCCCACTCCAAGTGCCCCTGAGGATGAACCTTCTGACGAGGAGCATTCTTCTTCAGAGGATAAAGATAAAGACAGGCAATCTGGGCGACAGACTCGCTCTACTTTGACTAAAGCAGAAAAAGATACATTAAAAACCGCTGCTAGAGAGGAAGCTCGTCGGAGTACCACTGCATCAATCCTCGTAGCTATGGTTCAACAGTGGAAAAATATAGAGCAATTTTATTTCGTAGAAAAAATCACTTGGGAGGTAATATATGGTTGGAGGCATTATTCTAATGAAACAGAGCCAGATGATATAAGTACTGATTATAAACAGGTCTTTCCTGTTTTTTGAACCTACTTGATATGATTAGACGAATAGTTAAATTACAAGATGAAACATTGCGTTTACGAAAGGAGCACGAATTAGCTAGAAAGGGTAAAGTTGTAGAAGCCGAAAAATCTCAGACAAAGAAAGTAGCAGCTTTGGTGGATGCAAACAAACCCAGTAGTAGTGAAATCACTATGAAACCAATGTGTGAAGCTGCACCCCTGTATGTTCCTCCGAAAGGTGAGGGAACAAGTGATGATAAAACTTCGGATGATGCAAAGGGATATTTTATATATAATTGGGTCCACACTCCTTGGAGCAGAGCAGATGTTATGGCTCTAAAGGCTGCTTTACCTGACCCCTGGAAAAGTCTCTCCGCCTTTTATGAGGCGGTGGAAGGAGCCAGCAGCTCCTGCACTATGACCTTGCCAGATATTGATATGTTCTTTGGGCTTATTCTGTCCCCTGATATGTGGAGAACAATACATAAAATAGATGATAATATGGCATATGGATAGAGTTGGAAATGCTCCATCCATTTGGTCCTCGGCCTGGTGGCCAACAAGTTTAGGACCAGTCCCCACCCCTAGGATGGAGGTGAAGAACTTGGAGTATGGATAGACTCCAAACTTTCCTTCGAGACTCAGATTAAGAGAGTCTCAGGCAGGTGTTTCGGAGTCCTTAGAATATTGAGGAAAACCCTAGGCATTTTACCACTAGCGGCGAGAAAAACCCTGACCCATGCACTCGTCACAGCCAGATTAGACAATGGAAATGTGATGTACCTGGGTGCAACCAAAAAGGGACTTCAGAAGTTGCAATCCATTCAGAATGCAGCAGCCCGCCTGGTTTTAAATCTGCCACGACGGGCATCCTCGAAGAATGCACTGGATACATTACACTGGCTGCCCATCCAGAAACGGATTACATTCAAGACACTATGCACTGTGCATCGTATTTAGCAGGGTAGAAGTCCCATGTACTTATGTGATCTCATAACCCCTTACAATATAGAAAGACACCTGAGGTCTACTGGGAAATATCTGGTGACAGTCCCGAGGATAAAAAAATCACGAATGGGGGGCCGCTCTTTTGCTTACTTGGCAGCAAAAAGCTGGAACTCCTTTCCCTTGTCCCTTCGGGAAGAACCATCAAAAAGACTCTTCCGTAAAAAATGGAAAACATGGCTTTATACACAATAGGAAAGGTCTGCTTTAGGTTCATGAGAGGTACTGATTCCCGGTGTTGCAGGGAGCTCTTATAGCTCGGGGAGACACCAGTGGGTGTAACCAGGCGCTTAATAAATCTGTAAATAACATAACATAACATATGGTGATACCTGGGAACATTTAGAAGAAATAGATGCGAAAGGGAGCCTGCGTAGAAACCTCAGAAGGAGATATTAGATCTTCCTAAAGCTATTGTGACTACGTTAAAGACTCTCATACCCCCCAAGAAAATAGATTTGGACTACGTTAGCATCCTGTAAACAGAAAAAGGATGAGTTAGTTTCTGATTTCTTTTCAAGATTTGAAGAGACATTCCATGATTTTAGTGGTAAGTCATTGGCCGATGATACGGGTAAGCATTTGTTTATTGACAAATTTGTCGCTAATATGTTACCGGAAATAGTTAGTCACTTAAAGGCTAGTGAGAGTTCTTGGACCACGTCTTCCCCAGTTGGCTTTTTGATCATGGCCCAATATTACGAGCGACAGGAACAGGAAGCAATAGGCAGGATAAGAAGGTTAAAGAATTAAAGACAAAAGTTATGTTGGCCCAAGTATATGGTCCACCATTTAGGGGAGGAGGAAGAGGTGGACGTGTACTGTATACACCTGGAGTGCCCCCTCTTCCTCGAGCAAATTTGTCCCCTGATCAGTGTGCTTATTGTAAAGAGACTGGGCATTGGTGTTCTGAGGGCCCCCTTTTGCGAGGTCAGCAGTACCAGCGGGGAAGGGGTAGTATGATAGGACGCCCAGGGAATTCAGGAAATAGAGGAGGTACAGGAGCTTGTCCTAGGTTTGAGGCAGTTGAACAAGGACCAAATACCTCTAATACTTTTGATAGATGAAATCAATACCAAATGTCTGATTATTCTGCTGATGCACTTACAGATTCCGATTACACATAGGGATGCCTAGGATGGGGTATGGAACCGGTTGAAGTTCCAGTAGATCAAATGGGTCCTTATGTTGACACAAATGTCTTGGGATCTACTGATCGGTTTCTGGTTGACACAGGGGCTACCCGTAGTGCTCTGTCTAAAAGATTGGTTCCTAGGGCTCCCCTGTCCGGCACAATGATAACATCGATAGGATTCGATGCAACACCTACACCTAGCCCGCTTTCACAGCCACTTGAATTCAGACTTGACAAATTCACCGCAGCTTGTCCTTTTTTGCTTTCCCCTAACACGCCGGACAACATTGTGGGTATCGATATGCATAAATATTTTCGTGCTACAATACATTGTTCTCCGGAAGGTGTGAGTGTTATTTTAAATGACAATTATCCAATGGTTTAAAGTTCCTGTCTTATCAATGAGGATGCCACTCTGGCATCCCTACCTTGCTCTTTGTGGGCTAGAGCAGATACTGATGTGGGTCAAATGGTTATTCCACCTGTGCATATTCAAGTAAGGGAAGGTGTCACACTGCCTCGTTTGCCACAATACAAAATATCCCAAGAAGGTGAATAAGCACTAGCAGGTATTGTTCAGGATTTGATTAAAGTGGGCGTAGGGGAAGAAGTCCCCAACAATACTTGCAATAGCCCTATCCTTCCTATTTTGAAAAAAGACACTGACACTAAAATTTACAGATTCATTATTGATTTGCGAGAGGTTAATAAAATTGTAGTGGCCCAATATCCGGTAGTTTCTGATATCACGACCCTTCTCACTATGGTCCCTCCCACTGCCACTACATTTTCGGTGATCGACTTAAAGAACGCATTTTTCTCAATACCCATTCACCCAGACAGCCGTTATCTTTTTGAATTTACGTTGAAAAATAGATCATTCCGGTTCTGTAGAGCTCCACAGAGCTATACAGAGAGTCCTAGCATTTACAGTCAAGCATTTAAAAGACAACTTGATTCCTTTCCTGTACCAAAAGGGGTGGTCCTTATCCAATATGTTGATGACATCTTGTTAGCTGCAGATACCCCTGAGCAGTGTGAAGAAGGAACACTGTTGTTGTTATCATTTCTTGCATCACATAATCACAAAGTTTCTAGAAAGAAATTGCAATTTTGTAGACAGCAGGTTACCTATTTAGGTCACCTCCTGTCTAAGGAGGGACGTGCACTCACACCAGATCGCATTCAGACCATTTTAGATACTCCTGTGCCCTGTACTCAGAAGGATGTCCGTGCACTGATTGGCCTTACTTCTTTTTGTAGGCAGTGGATCCCCAGATTTTCACACATTATTGAACCTTTGTTGGCCCTTTTGACTAAAGACACTCCGATGCCCCTCCCATTGACTACTGAATGTCAGAATGCCTTCCAACAGTTACGCCAAGCTCTTCGTTCTGCACCAGTATTAGGAACTCCAGACTACACTAAGACTTTCACACTCTATGTACACGAGAGGGAAGGTTGTGCCCTCTCGGTTTTAACACAGATGTACGGTGATAAACAACGTCCTTGTGCATATTTCTCAACTGTCCTTGACCCAGGCGCTCGCGCGCTGCCTGGATGTTTCCGAGCGGTGGCAGCAACAGCTGTATCTATACGTCCGAGTGAAGGAATAGTTTTGTCACACAAACTGCTTGTGTTAGTACCCCATTCAGTTGATGCTTTGCTAAATCAAATGAAAACACAGCATTTGACTAGTGCTCGTTTGACAGGATATGAATTGACACTTTGGCCCCTCATATCACATTGAAAAGATGTTTGACATTAAACCCTGCTACGCTACTACCATTTCCAGCTACTCAGCCTCAGTCACAAGAGTTACATGATTGTATATTCCTCACTGAAGAGCAAACAAAGGGTCGTGTTGACCTACAAGATACACCTCTCTCTAGTGTTGATGGGGAGTTATGGGTTGATGGCTCATGTCTGAAATTATCCGATGGCACTACATCTGCTGCCTATGCTATTACGACACTTCAGACAGTAGTTGAGACAGCTCGCATCCCACAGAAGTCAGCCCAAGCTGCAGAACTGATTGCACTGACGAGAGCATGTGAGCTTAGTACAGACTTACTTGTCAACATTTTCAGAGACAGCCAGTACGCCTTCGGGGTAGCACACAATTGTGGCCGCTTATGGAAAGAAAGGGGTTTCCTCACCTCACATGGGACACAGATAGTGCATGGAGAATTAGTGCATAATCTTCGTATTGCCCTAACTTATCCTAAGAAAGTGGCAATTATTAAGTGTAGTGCACACAAGAAAGTGACTGATAAAATACGAGCAGGTAATGCCTTTGCGGATCACACAGCCCGTGAGACCGCAATACAGTGAAGCACCACATCTATGTATGTGGTTAAGTCACAAGATGAGTGGCTATTTGTCCCAGTTAACTGATAGCTTGTCTTCTATTTATCAGCAGGTGCGGGCGTGAGTTCTGCTATCCTGACAGATCCCGTGACATCCTAGTCACCGAGAGAGGATGAACAGCGTCACCTGAATGGCCTGAGGAAGTCTTCCTGGACCACACGATCCCTGGTGCATCTAGATATCTGCTTTGATCCAGGAAGAAAGACACTTCATTGCAGATAGAGACTGTCCTGGGTGGTTAAAGATTGACTACAGAGGGGGGTAGTCTTTTAGTCGTCTCAACGTTAGTGAAGAAACCAACGCCTGCCCAGGACCTTAGGGCACCATCTGTTTTGTTGTTTGTCAACGAGATGAACATGTCTGAGGAGAAGAAATCAAATGCTGCAAAGATCTGTAGCGGCTGTACAATGTTTATTACTGAACTGACTTTGACTACAGTCATCATTGCTACAATAATGTGGGTTGTGGAGGAAGTAACTCCGGCTCGAAATTTACTGCCTACTCCTGTCCCCACAGATTACTACTTCATTCTTCCCAATTATGAGTAGAAGCCCCGAATGTCATATCTCAATAACACTTTCTTCAAATGTTGCATCAGACACACCAGCTAAGCAATGCTACTAACTGTTGGGTTTGTGTCAAGATTCCTCCTCATCAGAACATAAAAGGAATCCCGTTGTCACCGCTGCCATTCTCTCACAATGGCTCATGTCAGCTTGGTTCAAACTTCTATATGCCTCTAAAGTATTTAATCTCTCAGAAACATGGGATGTGGGTGACCTCAACGCCAAACTGAACAAAGTCTATTACCCCAACGAAGATGGGGACCCACACGCAAAAGGGACTGCTTTAGAAATGGAAGAATACAGTAAAGGAAGTGCAGCAACAAACTATTTATTTATTTATTTATTTTTGAGATTTATACAGCGCGTACAATTGCCCGTAGGCGTCTCGGCGCTAGAAACTTTGAAGGTATGTGCAGCCAAAGTCTAGGGCGGCTAAAGGAAATGGACCCCTGTTATCTCTGTTGCCATGACCACTGGCCCCCTTTGTGTACATAGTACAGGCGATGTGCCAGTGGGCCACAGTAACTGTACTACAGTGTTGAAGATGTCTACGAGAGGCCGAAGCAGCTTCCTTGCATCACTATTTCCTACCTCCAGGCTGGTCTGGTACCTGTTACATAGCCTTCCTTCTACCACCTGCGTTTTTAGCTCCCGCAACCTACCACCAAGATTTGCAATTGTTCGATCACCATGCTGGTAGTAGGGGAAAACGTGCAATCAATGTCTCTGTAGTCGACCAGACAGAGACCACATGGGAACAATATACATATTTTAACAGAGGATTCTTCTTCTTTGTTGGCCCAGTACAGAACAGTAAGCTGGTCCGTCGCCTCACCCGTACAATGGAAGCAGTGATCATTCAGATAACTGCGGCCTTGGGGAACTTGACAGAAGAACAAGCATCGATCCACATGGTTGCTTTGCAGAATAGACTTGTTCTAGATATTATCCTGGCTGATCGAGGTTGAGCATGCCGTATCATCGGATCCAGCTGTTGTGCCTTCATATCGGACAATTCACCTTCTTTATATGCGGCCATCTCCAAACTGCATAAGAGAGCCACCGAAATACATCAAGACCCAGGAACATGGACTTGGACTGGATGGTTCTGGAACTTATTTTCTGTATGCGGTCTGAAAGTATTGTGTGCCTTATTCATAATTATTGCAATTATCTTCTCTTGTTGTTTATGCATACAATGTGGACCAATGCTCTGTTTCCTCTGTATTTCCACTTTTACTACTTGTGTATCGTCTAAAACAAATGCCCAAAATGCAAAGGCCTGTTCAGCAATGGAACGAGAAATCTGTGAAATGATGTTAATTGACATCCATGATGTTTATCGTACCCCTTTAAAAGCATAAGAAAATGTCTTAACTTATGCTAAAAGGGTCGTCTGTGGAAACGTGTAATATTTAACATTAGCATAAGCAACAGCCATTTTGGCTGTGGTGTCCATTTCGTTTCCTTCGTAATTCTTTTGTACTCTGCTGTTTGCCTTTTCACTCTGCTTGTGCCATCTATTTTAGTTGGCCTCCTCACATGGCTAAGCAATGTACGTGCTGGGGGGTTGTAGTTGCCAGTGCACCTGGTCTTAGATGTTATCTGTTGACTGTTTACTGCTGCCATAAGCATTTCTGCTCCCCCTCCCTATTTGCTGACCAAGTGGTTATCCATCTGCCCTTGTTTGCTGATAGCTATTTCTTAAACTTGTTCCTTCCATTTCTGTCCACATGCTTACATTTCACAAAAAGAGTATATAAGGACGATGGTCTGTGAGTTCAAGTGTACTACATCCTGCAGCACTTGAGAGTGTTGTGTGGACGTGGTCCCACTCATGAGTGATTAATAAACTTGCTATTTTATTTCAACTCCAGTGCGATCTCTATTTTGTTAGTCTTTGGAACCCGTGGACGA
The DNA here is from genome assembly GCF_964204655.1 of Triturus cristatus. Classification (NCBI taxonomy): domain Eukaryota; kingdom Metazoa; phylum Chordata; class Amphibia; order Caudata; family Salamandridae; genus Triturus; species Triturus cristatus. The sequence goes on along the minus strand of NC_140592.1, from coordinate 802,286,218 downwards.
GAGTGTGACCCTGCACCAGTGTGCTCACTTTTGGGCACATTTCCACAATGTTGCAAGGTGCTAATTAATTATATCACTTAACCCTGCACCTTTTTGTGTATTTTTATCCAGTATGGGAGACTATGCTTTTTGTTTTTTTCCTGGTTTATATTGGATTTGAGTTTTCTGGCCTTTACTGAAATGGGTCATAACATATGTTGAGGTTAGTTACACTACTTATTATAACATAGACATGTTTATTTAGACCACTTGGTTAAACAAATCTATACTTCTCTTTTTTCCCTTTTCCAGAACGACAAGACTCTTTTTTCTGTTTTGCCTTTCTATACTTAACTACGAGAGGAAGAGGGACTGTAAACAGGTAGACATACTTACAGGGGAATACATATGTATAGATCCATTTCCCTGGTGTGGTAATAGAATAACTCTTGTGGTTTAATTTTCTGTTCAGGAAGTAAAGACCGCATGCTCCTTCCATACACTGTGCGAGACGTCCGACTGTCACACATCTCTGTTTTACTTTCCTTGTTTTGTTTCTCTTTTCCCCCCATCACACCATTGCTAGCTTTAACATTGTTGAACTGACTCTGGTGGGTGTGGGAAGTTTGGTCCTAGCATGAGATCTTGCATCTCGCTTCTGCGAAAACACCAGGCGAGACCCACAAGCAGTAGACCTGAAGCACTTTTTGTGCCACCCACTTAAGTAGCCCTTTGAAACAAGTCTCAGCCCTGCCATTACAGCCTGCCAGCAGTTTTAAACTGCCAATTCGACTTGGAAATATAATATGCCTCCACTTGCCAAATCTAAAACTCCCTTTTTATTATATATGTCACCCCTAAGGTAAGCCCTAATCAGCCCACGGGCAGGGTGCATTGTAATTGAATAGTTGGGCATGTACTTTGAAGTTTTACATGTCTTGGTAGTGAAAAACTCTCAAATTTGTTTTTACTACTGTGGGACCTACCCCTACCATAGGGCAGCATTGGGTTACTGTATTACATTTAATATGTTCTAACGTTTGATTGATAGCAGATAGAAAAGTCAAGTTTGGTATCTGAAGAATTGTAATTTTAAATCCTCCTTAATGGTAAAGTCAGATTTTAACCAATCACAAAGGAGGGACTGAGGGCTTTTTAGACAGGTGCAGCATACATCCCCTAACAATAATGAAGATACAAAAGGTATGCTGTTCCTAATATCGAGACAAGGGAAAACTGGTTTTATGTGGTCATGAAGTGTAGGAGGATGAATATTCCTCCACTTGGAATATAGGGCCCTCACACACCCGGCACGGTGTCATGCTTCATCACATGGGCTGCTCCTCGTCAGGTCGGCGCTGCAATACCTGACGGGCTCCCTATGAGGGGGAACAACCTTTACAACGAAACTTTTACAACGCACTACACTTACAACGCATTTTTTACAATGCAACATCCACTACAACGCATTCCATTACATAGCATGACACTACAACGCATTTTTAAAAACTACCTTTACAACGCATTCCATTACATCGCATACTACCTTTACAATGCATACCATTACAACGCATAATATTACACTACACTATCCAACACTTACCCTACTGTTGCACCCCCTGGAGTTAGAATAGTAATTGTTACCCCTATACTATCCAACACTTACCCTACTGTTGCACCCCCTGGAGTTAGAATAGTAATTTTTACCCCTATACTATCCAACACTTACCCTACTGTTGCACCCCCTGGAGTTAGAATAGTAATTTTTACCCCTATACTATCCAACACTTACCCTACTGTTGCACCCCCTGGAGTTAGAATAGTAATTTTTACCCCTATACTATCCAACACTTACCCTACTGTTGCACCCCCTGGAGTTAGAATAGTAATTTTTACCCCTATACTATCCAACACTTACCCTACTGTTGCACCCCCTGGAGTTAGAATAGTAATTTTTACCCCTATACTATCCAACACTTACCCTACTGTTGCACCCCCTGGAGTTAGAATAGTAATTTTTACCCCTATACTATCCAACACTTACCCTACTGTTGCACCCCCTGGAGTTAGAATAGCAATTTTTACCCCTATACTATCCAAAACTTACCCTACTGTTGCACCCCCTGGAGTTAGAATAGTAATTTTTACCCCTATACTATCCAACACTTACCCTTCTGTTGCACCCCCTGGAGTTAGAATAGTAATTTTTACCCCTATACTATCCAACACTTACCCTACTGTTGCACCCCCTGGAGTTAGAATAGTAATTTTTACCCCTATACTATCCAATACTTACCTTAAATGCAATTTAATATTATGCGTTGTAATGGTATGCGTTGTAAAGGTAGTATGCGATGTAATGGAATGCGTTGTAAAGGTAGTTTTTAAAAATGCGTTGTAGTGTCATGCTATGTAATGGAATGCGTTGTAGTGGATGTTGTGTTGTAAAAAATGCGTTGTAAGTGCATGCGTTGTAAAAGTGTGCGTTGTAACGACATACATCCCCCTATGAGGGGCTCTTTGGCAGAGATGTTTTATTCCAAATGCTGTTTGGTGCTGTGGGGGTGAGTGGCCTAATTAGTGTAGATGAAAGTATGGAGGTGTATAACCTGAAATACATTTTAAAACTAGTAAGGGAGTACCAGCGAAGACTATTTTAATCAATGGGTCTCCCACCCTGATTAAAAGAAACAAAGGCGCATGTCTGAGATTATGTCTCAGGTAGGGCGCTCTATTGTGCGGTCATCCTTATACACTTCATGACCACATAAAACCAGTTTTCCCTTGTCTCAATATTAGGAACAGCATACCTTTTGTATCTTCATTAAAGTCAGATTTTAAGTCACAATTCTGAAAATGCCACTTTTAGAATGTGCATTTTGTGTCCTAACCATTTGGTGCTCTGCTGCCCTGATACTCTGCTGCCTCTGTAGGAACAGCTGGACCTGCACCTTGAACCCAGGACCACTAAAGTGATACTAAGGGCTAGTTGGCTGGCCTTCTGATCAATGCCTCAGGGACAGAAAAGGCTCCAACCATCTTCAACCCTGCACCTGGACTCTTGCCTGCTGTGAGTCCTGACCCTCAAAGTTGTGCCTCTCAGTACAATGCAACCCGACACAGGACCTCGCATTGCAGCCCTTACAGCTCCTCATTGGAACTGGAACAGCACAATGCAACTCGACGTAGACTGCACCTCAAGGCAAGCAGGACCCCTACAGCTCATTATTGGAACAGACGCAGCACAAGGCATCTTGACGTAGGACCTCACAACACACCTCGGAACTACTACTGCGTGGCACAACCCCCCCCCGCATCAAGGATATAAGGTACAATTCTCATCGGCCCTAACCTCATCCCTGGGTCCTGCCCGCACTCCATTTCAATGAACCCGAACTTGTGACTTTGTCGCGTTCCGGGACGACCAGATAACAGCTTCTTTTAAGCACTACTCTTTTTTACCTAAACCTTTAAAATTGCTTCTTTTTGGTTCTACTTATTTGATTTTCATTGTTTTGTTGTCAACAAATTAATAAAAATGTACTCTATTATTCTAAATTGGTGTAGGATTTTTCTTGTGTTGTGTTTTCACTTTATTACTGTTTGAGTGCTGCATAAATACTCCACACAGTTAAGCCTGACTGCTTTTGTGCCAAGCTAACAGAGGGTAATGCACCGGTTAATTTAGTGACATTAGTGGTTCACCCTCATGAGGACAGTGGCTGCTGCTTGAGAAGGGCATACCCCCTCCTCACCCAAAAACCCAATTTGTCATACAGGAATACACACATCACCATAATTAGTACATTTCTAGGCAAAAGACTTGATGTTTTTAAGCTTTAATCTGTGGCATTTCCAGTAGTGAGTGTCTTTGGGAGATCAAGCAGTAGATGAATAGACACAGCCTAAACCATGAAAAAAACAAGATCTTAATCATAGGAGGTAAGTCCTATTGATGAAGCACCTCAGGTTGGACACAAGGCATGTGGCAATATTCCCACCTCTTTATGGTAGTAAAAAGCTCCTTTTTTGTGCGCAAACGTCTGGTGCATTCTGAGTAGTACTTGGTGTTCCTCTAATCAGTATGGATTTATTTTTCTCCACTGTCGGAGAAAGTGGGTAGATCCTTCTCAGTTCTGGCTCCCACTTAACGGAACACTCTTTGTTCCAGTATTAGATGTATTTAATCTCATGTGGTGTTGAGAAACAAATTAAAAACTTAGGGGCATATCATCAAGGGGCGGCGATAATATTATCGCAGCTTTAGAGCCCGTTTTCGGGCAAAAAGCGGCGATAATATTATCGCGTTATCATCAAGGGCACGCTAGTGCGTGATTCCTTGATGTATCACCCCTTTTTCACACGCCTCGCCTCGCATCGATAATGAGATGCAAAAGAGGTGTGGCTGTGAAAACAACATGGGATAATATCGCAAAGGCACCTTCGCGATATTATCAAGGAGGGTTAGAGATATATAAAATTGCGTTAAGTTTGCCTTAACGCAGGAATTTAACATCTGTTAAATTCCTGACTAAGGCATACCTAACATGGGGGGTGGATTGTGTGGCTAAGACCACAGGCCCTATCATCGAGGATAATGCTGTTTTCCACCATGGACAACGGCGATATCCCAACTATCTCTAGAATTTTTATCGCCTCAGCGATGCGCACTGTTGATAACGCGCTAACCGGGCGATAAATTCCAGAGATAGCCAGCAATAAATATGCAAGCGCTAAGCGCGCTTTGCGATATTTATCGCCGGCCCTTACTAATAGGCCCCTTATTTAATTTAAAATACTTAACTACTTGAAATCACCCTAAATAGTGGGTTCATTAAAATTCCAATAACATAACATAACACACCTTCATGGTGGCATATTAAACATGAAACTTAAATGTGTAGGAATTAGCAGAGGTATTCAACTACATCAAGCAATGGGCAAAAATCAACACTTGGGGAAATGAAGTGGGCAGAGCTCAGTAGAGACCAATGCTACATTGACCTTTCTGACGGATTTACATTATTTATCTATAGGTGAATGTGGTTGTCAACTAAAGAACATTAGGTAGGGTTCAGCTCAAGCTATTGGTTCTGCAGAAAAATCACTTCAGGTGCAATACAGCACATGGGATTGCAATCCCTCTGTTAATGTGTGCGTATTTTAATAAGATAATAGTGCATTTTACATACAATAGCAATACAATGTTATATACCTGTCAGGTTCCTGGTGAATAGACCAACTGAAGACCCTCACTATATTTAATTACTATGCTAACGAGCAATGGAGACTACTTGCTCACAGTTGCTAGTTGGGGAACGATTGGAAAGGGAGAAAGAGAGAGAGGGAGAGAAACACTGCATTGGAGAACACTTTCGGAGTGGACTCTGCTCAGTTTTAGAGTAGCATGGGAAGCCTCCCTGGCAGGAGTGGGGAGTTCACTGCACCGGCTCCAAGGAAAAGGTCAAACAAAGATGAGTATGGGCTGCAGATTGGTGGAATATTGTAGTAACACAACCTTTTGCACTACAATTAACAGTACATTGACAGATAGTGTCTCCATGTTTAACAGATCCTTATATACTGGTTCCACTGTTTCAGCCCATGAAGTGTAGCAACTAGGAAGTTATAAAAACCTAGAAGCTTCGTTAGCGGTCTAGTGTTTGCGCCTTTCCAGATTCCCTTGCCTCGTTCTCCAAAGTCTCAAACTCATCCTATTGCTGATCCCAAATCTTAGGACAGAATCCTGACAGTACCCTCAACTCCTCAAGATAGACTGATCCCTGAGGCACTTGAAGACAACAGGATTTGAGTGGACAGCAAAAAGGTCATAAGAAGAACCATACTGAAGGATGTTAAAAGAATGCTGACGCCTACACACACACACACATGCATGTACACGCACACCAACACGCGCACACACACAAACACAATAAACATACTCAACACACATATACACATACCATCGCTTTGCTGGATAGAGTAGCTATACAAGACACAGGGACACCCCTAGTGCGATAGAAGACAGCGGATCAAGAGGTATTTTCAGTTCTTGGATTACCCGTGAAATCTTCACTCCAGCCAGCCCTGAAGAAGCTGTGAAGGTGCAGCACACAAATATCTTACATGCAGAAGCATGATTCGCATTTATTAGAAATAACGTTTCTGGCACTATGCTAGATCTTTAAGTATGAACATTTTTATGAGCTTCTTTTCTAAATGGCCTGTATAACGTATGACTTCTAGTGCCGTAAATTGAACCACATGGCCTCATTGCAAAAAAGATTTCTTAAAAGATTACTATCACCTACGATTGCCTAGGGCAACATGGAACTGATAGTAAAATATCTTGTTTTCCAGTGTTAACCCTTTGACATACTCAAACACACACACAAATGCATGCATGCATTCACACAGGCACACACACCTGACGCGCAGATGTGGTGGGGCAAATAATAAGATGACTATGTCAAATAAGCTCATTTGCATGGTACTGATAAATTATTAAGCAGAGCATGATGGTTCATGCACGCCACGTTTAAGAAAAATAAAGTTCCAATTTTAATGACCCGATTTCAACAGCGTGATGCGTGCAGATCGGGTATCGCTCACTGATCCACAAGCGTCGATAAAGTATGTGGTAAGGGCCACCCCAGGGATGGCTTCTCCTCAGTGCACTGCTTTATATCCAATAACTGGAGTAAACCACATTTAATCAAAACATTAGGCAAGTTGATTGCAGAGATTGAATTTATTCTATTTCATAAATTCCTCTTTGTATGTATTTTTCACATGGTCCTAAAAAAAGTCCATATTCAAATGAAGCAGGAATTATAATTCAGTTTATTAGTCCCGATGCATTTCGGGCTCATGTGAGCCCTTCATCAGGGGAATATTCAACACCTAAACGATTGAAGAGAGAAAGGGTCTGGGTTACAAAGTAACTGTGGAAATATCCTTTGCATCAGACATGTAACAGAATTTAAGAATGTTGGAGCTCATTATGATGGCAGAAGGACCGCCACCGCCAGGCCGGCGGTGGCAATCCTTCCGCCCTCATACAGAAAATTCCCACCGCCATCCTATGGTTCCGCGACGGACGGACTGGTTCCGCAAGGCGGTCCTTTTCCGCACCCCTTGCGGAACCCAGAACAAGGGCAACATTGCGGCGGTGCCATGCAGGCACCGCCGTATGGATTACAGTATCCCTTTCCGCCTGTCTTTTTCCGGCGGATATCCCACCACAAAAAGAGAGGTGGAGACTGGCTTTGGGGGCCCGTTGTGGGCCCCCTCTGTGGGGAAGTGCACTGGGGGGGTACCAGCTCCATGTACCAAGTGGCAGGCATCGTGTGGTGCCTGCCACGTGGTGCAGGGAAATGTGGTGCATGCCCCTTTATCACTGCGGACGGTGCTGCAGCCAGCAGCACCGCCCGCAATGATAAAGGCCCAGGATGCGCCACCAGAATGGCAGGCACATCCTAATAGCAGTGGTGGGACTGCCGCATGTCTGGCGGGCGGTCCCAAATGCCGCTATCATAATGAGCCCCGTAGATCGGTGTTTTCAGAAAGCCAGTGAACCCGATAAGGGAATTCCCATTCGAGTAGAGCCTGTTGGCAACCTAAATGGTGAACGTAAATCGTGGTGTAGCAGAAAAAGTAAAAAAATGTGAAGAGAACATGCTAGACTGAGTCATGCTAAAAGCAATTGATGCAGGATCACCGTTCTCACATTCCTTCCTGAAACATGCACTAAAACAACCGTGAGTTTGAAAAGGTGAGGGGTTGTGTTGAGTGCGCAAACAAATGTGAAAAGAATCAACATAAGTCGTGTGGGATGAACAAACAGTACTCAAGTGCCAGTAATGCGGAACGTTTTCTTGCTGATATTATTAGGATGATGAGCAGCACAGAGTGAGAGGTTATACTGAGTGAGCAAACCGATGTAAAAAGAATTGAACATTCAGTCATGCGGGGTAAACAAACAGTTCTCAAGTGCTGGTAGAGCCACTGGACTACGTAGCAGAACGGAGAATTATGGCTAGGACGATAGGGAGTGAGAATCGTAGTGGTGAACCAGTTGTGAGAATAAACAACTTCAAAACTTAACCACCAATGTTGAACTCGTGAAGAATTATGGTTAGGACGATAGGGAGTGGGAATTGTAGTGATAAACCACTACAATTCCCCATCCCTATCGTCCTAACCACAAAGTTGTTTATCCTCACAACCAGCACTAACATTAATTAGTCCTCACTAAGATACAGGCACTGTCATGAACATGCCACCACTATAAGATGGCGACCACGGTCACCTTCCTTCAACCCATCGTCTCACTTGAACCCATTTTTAGGTCTCGCCTGGTCCAGAGCATGCGCTGGTCTGGCCGAGACATTTAGTAGCTGCTTTTGAAAGTACTACCAAAGCGACCACCAGCTTACTGTCACGCGCACTTTAGCGTGCTTTAGCTAGTCGTCGCGATCGCGATCACTTTCGCTTTCAGATTGATCGCGATTGCGATGACTTTCGCTTTCAAGCCCCCCGCGGCGTTACTTTTACTGCCGCGCGGCCAATGCTTGTTTTTTTAGCAGTAGGCCTTAACATGCTTCCACTTTAATAATGAGAGCCGTGCGCCTTTTTGTTCTGCATGTGTCATGTCAAGGGATGCGACTTACAGCACTGCTTTAACTTCAACAAATAGTGGCAACACTTTTCTTTGATTCTGCACAGCTCGCGTCAGGAGATGCCCCTTATAGCAGCAGCCACAAACGTGGAGCCAGAACTCCCGATAAGCACCAGCCGGAAATCTTATCCACTTCCACCCAATAGCAACAACCGGTATCTGACGACAGCTACACGCTTCCTCCTTAGCGTGTACTGCTCAGTAAGAGTGCCTGGATTAAACCAATCTGTTTTATTTGAACATCGCGGCACACCGTGCTTCATCTTTAACATGACGGCAGGGCTTTTGGTATAATTTTTGCTGCGCGCCCAAATCAACCTTTATTTAAATAAAATAGAATTTTTGGCAGCACGCAATGCTGCGCTTTAACCCTATTATCGCCACGCACCTTGCTTTTGTTCTGTGTGGCTTGGTTCATGTGATGCCGCTTATAACATCGCTTTAACTTTAATAATACTGGCAGCGCACCTTTCTTTAGTTCTGCCTGGCTCGCGTCAGCAGCAACCACAAATGTGGAGCCAGTACTTCCGCTGAGCACCATCTGGAAATCCTATCTGCTCCCACAAAACACCAACAGTTGGCATCTCAGCAAAAACAGTATACAGTGGGAATACCAATCCCGTCTCCGCTCTCTCCACTACCCTACCCATCACTTTCTGTCACCCACCTCCATATCTCATTTAATAAAACAAAGCAAAAATGTTAAAGGCCCAACAGCAGCAGATTGCTGCTGGACCACTCTGCTGTCCAAACAAGCATTAGCATAGCCAATAGGTCTCGCCTTTGGGACCTTATAAGTGCTTAGCCATGCAACAGTTGATGTTGTTGCACAAAGGATATTGTGCTGCATAACTAAATACTTATAAGGTCCCAAAAGCAACACCTATTGGCTATGCCAATGCTTGTTGATGTTTAGTCATGGAGCTCCCAAACACACGCACTGGTTTGTTTTAAATGTCTTCACACTGGTGCCAGTTGAACCTTTCATCGTGGTCCATACTGTGAAGTTCATTACCCATCTAACATCGGTAAGAGACGCCCCGCTGCGGTTTCCAGTGGCTCTACCAGCACTTGAGCACTGTGTGTTTACCCCGCCTGACCAAATGTTCATTTCTTTTTACAGCAGTTTGCACACTCTGTATAACCTCTCACTCTGTGCTGCTCACGATCATACTAATATCGGCAAGAAAACATTTCGCATTACCGGCACTTGAGGACTGTTTGTTCATCCTGCACGACTTATGCTAATTCCTTTCACATTGGTTTGCGCACTTAGCACAACTCCTCACCTTTTCAAACTTACGGTTGTTTCAATGCATGTTTCAGGAAGGAATGTGAGCACGGTGACCCCGCATTAATTGCTTTTAGCATGACTTGATCTAGCATGTTTTCTTCACTTATCATTTTTCGACTTTTTCTGCTACACCACAATTTACGTTCACCATTTAGGTTGCCAACAGGCTCTTCTCGAATGGGAATTTCCATATCGGGTTCACGGGCTTTCTGAAAACACCGATCTACATTCTTAAATTCTGTTACACATTTGATGTTAAGGGTATTTCCACAGTTACTTTGTAACCCAGACACTTCCTAGCATTATTCGTTTAGGTGTTGAATATTCCCCTGATGAAGGACCCCCATGAGCCGGAAATGCATTGGGACTAATAAACTGAATTATAATTCCTGCTTCATTTGAAGATGTACATTTTTGAGAGCATGTGAAAAATACATACAAAGAGAAACTTATGAAATACAATAAATTCAATCTCTGCAATCAACTTGCCTAACGTTTTGAACAAATGTTGATTACTCCAGTTCTTGGATATAAAGCAGTGTACTGAGGGGACGCCACCCCTGGGGTGGCGCTTACCACATACTGATAAATTAATAAAATATGGATTTGAGGTAGAGATTGATACCCACAAGCACAATCTGATCTATACATCATAGAATGAAAGTCATAAGGGGCTGAGATTAAATCTACACCTTTCATTAGGGATGCACATGCAATAGGTTAAGTTGGGACAGCGCATGCAATGGTAAGCGGCAAGAGCAGGACCTACCCATGGGTGTTAACAATTGGGAAATTGGTCAAATGACAAAGAAAGGGTGAGAGCGCATGATAACCATTTCCATTCAGAGACTAGTGTCTCAACTGCCAGGCCCTGTTATGAAGCACTCAAGTTCTAGTTGTCAGTGCATTGGTCAAACACCACTTGGCATCATGCATTACATATCTGGTGGACCATCTGCATATTCTGTATGTGTCACAATGTTGGGACCAGTGGTCATAAGCAGGGCCTGCTATCTGGAGGCACATTTCAGGTCCTACAATGCATTCAGATATCTCCAGATATGTAATTTTATGCCGTATTACCAAAAGGTGATCCCAGGGCCCTCTAACATAGGCCATATGATTTTACCCAACCTGGAATGTCTCCATGTCTCTCTGTTGAAATGCTAGTATGAACAGCTGTTGCATTGGTTCTTAATCAGACTATTTCTACAGTATCCTAGCACAATGCCTTCCAAACTGCACTTGTGCATCAAGTAACTTTTCAGAGGTCTCCTCTGCGGTGATCCTACAATGTCTTCGGGCTGGAGATGATCTGGGTTGTTCTGGCTCACATTGATGTCCATAGACAGAATTGGAGGAGCAGGCATAGATTGTAGTGTGGTGTATGTTGCAGCTCTGTCTTTGACATCTTATAAGGTTTTACTGCTTTTAGTGGCAGTAGTGGTGACGACATTAGTTGTGCTAGCAGTACCAATTATGCTTCTGTGCAGTGTTTACTATGTGTGATTTTTAGCCAGAGTTGTTTGGTTCTAGGTCTTCTCTCTTTGGCTGATGACACTTGTCCTGAATTAACTTCACTTTTCACTTCTGTTAGTTCACAGATCATCTCATTTCATGGCACCAGCAACAATTGTTGCGCAGTTTAAGGCATAGTCCCATGTATGCGGGAGTTTTTTATTTTAGCACAATTTTGAAGATGGTTGACAAGAGGGGGAGGAAACAAAAACAATAATTCAGCTGGCGGTGTTTGCCCAATGCTTCAATCTGGTGTAAAGATATAAGGGAATGCTCTTCTAACTGAAAGTCCAAAGATTTGTATCTCTTCATTTCATTGCTCGTCCTGTTCAATGGTAGAAAGCGTACATTTGCACTTACTGATGTTCTGTGAGTTTTTAATCTGTGGGCAGGTCAATGCTTGACCTTCAGGTGCAAACAAGAATGGTATCCTTGGTGCCCCTTGTTCCCCTTCCACTTTACACCATACTAGTGTATTATGGGCTTCTTTACACCCACACAGACATAATCACCTTTTTCTTCTGATATAAACATATGGGCTCAAATAGTAACAATCAGAGCCTTTTACCGCTTGTGTTATGGTGCTTAAAATGTAAATGTAAATGTAAATGTACAGATATTTATATAGCGCAAATCACCAACCGGTCTCTAAGCGCTTGCTTAGGGAACCCGTCCTGGTATTCCCCTGTGAGATAACCCAGCAGGGCATTCACAAGGTGAAAGCCAGGCATCCCGCCGCGAGGGGCCATTGTGGAGATTAAGCAAGCTATTGCCCAGAGTCGCAGAGTGTGAACCCATGAATCAAGTATACACTGGAGCGAGAAATATCGAGTCCATGGACAAGTTATGGACTCAAGACCCAGCTGAGCCGGGAATTGAACCCTGGTCCCGGGCTGACCTCTGCTTCCAGGTCTGCCTACTCTAACCAGTGAGCCACACTTCTCCACAAAATTACCATTGAGCCCAAACCTGAGCACCAAATACATTGCGTTAACACTTGACCCTCAGGGTAGCAATTCTGAGCAGTCCAAGGCTTACTCAGGGAGGTGGTGGTGTGGTTAGAGGCTCAGCGCTAAATAAAACATCTGATATCAAATAATAAATCATTGCCCAGCCAGTATTGTAGTTTATAAAAGAAAAGTGTTTTAAGTCTAACACACAATGCAGTTACAGTACATAATCATCAGAGGCCATTATAAGTGATATAGTGATTGTAATTTATTAACTAGAGTGCTCTGCTGAATAGACTAAACTGTTCTCCATGGACATGACATATGTGGTAATGTTAATTGGCCCTTCACCCTTTCAAGGGGAATCTCTGGGGAGATGTCAATGGGGATGCTACTGCAGTTCAGGTCACCTGTCTGCCTAAGAGCTGGCATGTCCTGTCCCTATAAATATAAGCTTGATCATCTCCGCACTTTTGGGGTCACAATGACACAGTACCTCTCTGTCCTTGGTTGCACTTCATAACTGATAAGATAGAAGAGCAGCCTTGGTATCCCAAGTGGAGTTTATAAAACAATAGTTTACCAAGGACTCATTTATCAAGAGAATAGAAGATAAATTACAAAAAGTACTATAGACAATTAATGTAAAATGTCAATTCAACAAATCTCTGGCCTAGCTCTTGTGCATGCGAACATCAGTTTAATGAATGAGATTCATTGATGGAAATAGTCTTAAAATGAATTAGCCAAATGATGCTAGAACAAGTGTTCACTGTCCACCAGTGATCAAACCGAAAAAAAGACTTCTACATACATATACCTGATTGTATGTATGTATATACGTATGTATGTATGTATGTACAGAAAAACAAACGACGACAGTGTTTATAATGAAGCTGTATGAAAGAGGACGTAATAATTCAAGGTTAGGGCCAACAAATGATACACAAAACTAAGTCTGAATGTTGTGTTGTACATGAGGTTGCGTAATCTGAGGTTATTTAACAAGATCTCATTACGACAGAGACAGATTGAGACACCTCATTGTAGATGAGGATAGAATAATTGCAAAGGGTGCTCAGGGGAAGGTGCAAAGAACGCAACCCGATTCATTAACCATGTCATTTGTGAGAATAAGGGCTCCTAATAAATGCCGGCAATTCAGTTAGTAGAATACAGTTATTTCAAACTCGGCTGATACCAAAAACTTGGTGCTATGTTAGTCCAAGCAGAGACAACTGCCAGTGAAGCCTAGAGGCCCCCAGGTGGTGGCACAGTTTAAGCTCAAAATTCTAATGAAAGCAGCATTGTGTATTGTCACTGTCTGAGCCACCCATCCGGCAACACAGAGGAGTTTGTTGGTTGCTACTGGGGTAGGACCCCTGGTTCTGGTGGGAAACAGGATAAAGGCTATTCTGTTATCCTGGTCCTGTTAGATCTGTCCGCGGCGTTTGATACTGTGTCACATAACATCATGACCACCAGGCTAGTTAACATCGGCTTGAAAGATAAGGCTTTAGCCTGGTTGAGGAGTTTCCTGACAGACCGTACACAAAGGGTCATTTTGGGTACATATCGATCTGAGGAGAGGGAGATCTCCAAGGGGGTGCCACAGGGCTCTTGTTTGAGCCCTACTCTTTTTAACATCTATGTGGCCCCCCTAGCAAACATCATGAGATCTTATGGTTTTACTCCAGTGTCATACGCGGATGACACCCAACTCCTCTTCCCTTTTAAAACCCTCACGGTCAAAGTTAGAAATGACTTCGCCCAGGGGATGAAAGCAGTGGCTCACTGGATGGCATCTAACTTCCTGCAATGTAATGTGGCAAAGACGGAAGTGATGCTGTTCGGGGAAGCCAAACTCCTGTGGACTCCTGACTGGTGGCCTCAAGACCTTGGCCCAGTCCCTGAACCCAGACAGGTTGTAAAAAATTTAGGGGTCCGACTGGACCAGGAGCTTTCTCTAAAACACCACGGCAATCAAGTGGTGGGCTCCTGTTTCCACATTATTGGGTTGTTACGGAGAGTCTTCCCTTTGCTGCCAGACTCAACTAGAAAGACTCTGATACAGGCTTTGGTACTAAGTAGGCTGGATTATTGTAATGGACTACTGTTGGCGGCAAATGAAGGAGTTATCTCCAGATTGCAAGTGGTCCAGAACACTGCTGCCCGCCTTGTCCTAAACCAGCCTCCCCGCACTCCCTCTAGACCCTTACTCAATAAGCTACATTGGTTATCCATCAAACAGAGGGTGAAGTTTAAAATTTGCTGTACTATACATAAATGCCTACATGGGAGAGGCCCTGTATACCTAACTAAGAAATTTTGCCCCTACATACCCAGCCGCTCTCTGAGATCCAGTGAGCAGGCTCTGTTATGTGTACCAAGGGCAAAAAAGGCTAGACAGGGAGACAGAGCCCTATCAATTGCTGGTCCTACTTTATGGAACAGTCTCCCTACATCTCTGCGACTATGTGACGATCACTTTCCCTTCAGGAGACAGTTGAAAACCTTCCTATTTCAGAATTAATAAGATATATTGTCCGATTCTCCTCTTCTGTTTGCAGTATGGTAGTCCAATGGCGCGGAGATACTCCTTCGGGAGTCGAGTCCAGCGCGATACAAACCCATAAATAAATAAATAAATAAATAAACAACCTTTACAACGAAACTTTGACAACGCGTGCAGTTACATCGCGGATTTTACAACGAACGCGATGTAACCACGCGATGCCATTACAACGCAAGTCTTTACATCGACTTGCGCTAGATGGCGTGCTAACATTACAAATAGTGTAGTTTACTATGCCAACACCTTCCCTACTGTTAAGTGGACTGGAGTTGGAATAGTATATTACGCTTTTCTAATGTTAGCACGCCATCTCATCTCCTCCACACCCAATTTGGCTTCCAAAATTCCAGCAAGGTATCAAACAGGGGTGAAACGTGCACTAAGTTTAAATATGCATATCCCAAGCACATACATGTAAAGTTTATGGGTCGTCCAGAATTTTCATATTTCTCTGCCTCAGCTCAGGATCAGATTCCAGGCCTTTTGTCACCCTGCTGGGCCAAGTTAATTGTACTGCTCCGCTCCTCAGCAGAGGGAATAGAAGCGTCCCCACACAAAAGGAGCACTAAACAGTGTTTCACAGAGCTCCTAAGGAGGAAGGAGAGGGGAAGAACATCTGCATCCATTAATTACCTATCACACTGTACCAGAGGTGGGACAGTCCAGGCTCCCTGAACATAAGAAGCCCATGCCCCTGAAGCAAAATCAAGAGTAAGATCCCCTTTGAAGTTTTGGTGGAAAAGTCCTGGCAGTGATATCAGCTAGGGTCGGAGCTGAGGTCCCCAGTGGAGAAATGAACAGGGACCACTTGGCGCAGCCATCTTAAATTGTCCCAGCATGCTGTGCAGAAGGGTTGGGATAGAGGTGGAGGGGCGATTTGGCCCTAGCATTGGCCAGGGGTGCAGGGCTTCTAGAACTTTCCACCTCCACTTAAAAGCTCTTGCACAAGGTAGAGTTGGATGCTGGAATCGGATAGCTGCAACACTATGGATAACTAAAAGGATAAGCCTTCTGATGCCCTAATGGACTATGGAAGGGAGAACCCAAGTTGCAGTAAAAAGAGGCACGAGCAGGGTGCCGGCCAAGACAACCTGGTTGGCCTCCCCTCACTACCACAAAAGAAAGTGCATGTTGTGGTGCCTGGTTGGGACCAGACACCCCACCCAAAGAAAAAGCCCAAAAACTAAAAAGAAGTTGTGGGTGCAACAAAAATGAAAAGTGGCTGGAGCTGCACATCAATATTCAGCTATCTGATGAGGGAGCGCACCATAATGTCCTAGGGGACTTAATTTGCTTAAGGGTTTGCTACATGTGGTGGCCCCAGGATGGCAGGGGCACTACCAATGATTCAAAGAAGGAGTGTGAGGGGGTTATAGAAGTCATGGCAGTCCCTCCAAGAAGTTGTAAAAGTGACCCTAAGTTTAGAAGATCAAGGGAATTATGACCACTCCCAGGCTTTCAGCCTAGGATTTAAGCACTTCTACTGGTTAACCATTTGCTTTACCGCCTGGGAGTGCAGCGATATCTAGTGGTTGGTACTATAGCTTCATGTATTGTGGCCTAAAGTAGTTAAAAAATGACACCCATATGTAATGTTGTTTTATGATGTTTTATTTAGTGAGGTACTGCTGACAGTAGTTTTTCATAAAGGTTACAAGGTTTTATTAATTATAAGGATTGCAGAAGAAATTTGGTTATTGATATCAGTTATACCGGATGATCCGTTTTACCATGTGATTTTGGTCTTTGAACGTGGAACCTTTATACAGCCAAATTGGCCTGTTTTATTTAGAGTGGCACTCTCCTATATGATAATGCGCTATATGTTATGAGGCGGTACTGTGATTTGTGGGGTAAGGACCTTTTAGGGGTCAAATGTAATGTCATCAAAGGTATTCACACCAATCTTATGTATATTTGTAAATTACTGCATAGTATTAAACTGTTTGTCTGTATTAGATGTACTTTTCTCTTCCAAAGAAAAAGCACAGACTGGACAATCATTTATTGAATGTTATTATTGCGTGCCAGTGAATGATGATTAATAGCCCCACACCACTTCCACTGAGTCGGCCTTCGACTGCTTTGCTTTGCTACCCTGAGAGAGTCCAGTGCTACAATGTTGTGCTTGGTTTCGAGTGAGGGGATAATTGTGGACCTATTGCTTGAACAGGCTTCACATCCAGCACAACGAATAGTCCAGTTTTCTTACAACTACCCCTACCCCCTGACCCTCAGTCTGGAGCGTGAATGGAGGTCGGGAATATGTTGGGATGGTACTGCTAGCCCCTACTAACACACTGACTACCTTCCTTCCCATCTCAGCAACATATGACAGTACCATCGAAAGGAGAGGAAAGGGGTAGAGCTCGGAGCAAGGATCACTTCTCCAAGCAATCCTTTACACACAGTATTCTGATCCTCTACATAGGACCCAGTAGAGATTCGAAATAGCCACCCTTGCAATCAGCACTGTTTTCGGCTGCAGGTAAAGGAGAGGACCCAAGGCTAAGAATTGGCAAGGCTCAGGAATTGGCAAGGTATCAATTTGGGCACTGGGATTCATAATAACTAGGAGTTGATATGAATGAGACCAGGAGTTCATTTGTGTGAGCCAATTGAGTGGGTACTGGTAGTTATGAAAGTGTTAAGTGAAAACTGAAAATGATGTATGCTAATTAGGGACTGTCAATTCGGAGCGGGTGCTGGTGAGGTGGGAAAAGGCAACGCATTTCAGAAGGGTCCCTGAGGATCCCCAACCTGTCTCAATGTTGAGAGTGTGTTTGGTAAGATAAGGGACTTGAAGTAATGATCTCTACCCCATCCCCTTTTATGGTCATTCTCACCTGGTGAGTGGAATATAGGGTGTAAGTGTCCACAGCCACCAATACCAATGCAAATTAACTCCTACCGCCCCCTCCCACAGTCGCCATAAAGCCATGGGCTGATAGGCAGCAAGAGGATGTGAACTGACTGGTCTGTGCCCAGTACTTTCACTTCCTACTCAATTCCAGCACTCAGATTTCTCGCTGACGTTTAGAGTGAAAGAGGAGGAAGTGTGGCAGAACATTTTGAGGACTTTTACTTCTGCTCTCATCTTTTATTCCACTCCAGTCTCAAATTAGAACATCTGAATTATGAAAATAAAGGTAGCGGAACGTAACAGAAAATCACTGCTCCTGTCCCTCTGTTCCCCTCTCTAATCGGTACCAGATGATTTAGTAGTGGCTAGGTAATACCATACCAGATATTTCTACATGTCTCTGACATAACCTGCAACATCAGTCAATATAAATGAGCTAGGCTGGAAGAAAACAGTTCTGCTTTGCTGAGAAATTGACTCTGGCATTTTCATACATTAGGCAGAAGAAGTGTCCTGTTTCCTGGGACATGCCAGTGATGTGTGTTAATAAGAACTTGGCAGGTGAGTGTACTTACTGGGATCTAGCAATGAAGTTTGGGTACTAAGGATTGGCAACAAGGTGTGCTTACTGGGAACTAATACTAATGAAAGTACTAACTGGAAACTGGCAAGGACGTATACTAACCGGGAACTGACAATGATAGATAGGGCCAGATTTACCAATTTATCACGCAGCGCAGTGCAGCAGCTGCAAATGCTGCGCTGTATGAGAAGGAGAGTGCCAAATGTACTGAAATATGGCCCTCTCCTCCCATTTCCGTAGTGCCGGTGCTTAAATTAGCGGAGACACATCTGCGCTATAGTGCAAGGGTATCTCCGTGAGTCTAGCATAGGTTTGGTACAGGATGGGGATCCTTCCAATACAAAATACTATGCTTAGACTAATTTTGAATATTTTCCTACTTTGTATGTGTGCTGTACAGTGCAGCACACATGTGAAGTCGGAAATAAAGAAGAAAAAAAGCATTTCTCCTTCATAGCGCCTGCTTGAAGGTGTGCACTATATTCTGACGCTAAACCCTGTCTACTTTATTTAGTAAATTGGGTTTAGTGTCGGAAACCTTGGATGGTTGCATGGTAACGCCCATGCACCACCCATGTTAAGCCCCCTTGGCGCTAAGCAATGCAAAGCAGGCCTATGCACTGCTTCGCATTACTTTCATGTTATTTGCAGTGCTAAACAAGTTTAGCACTGGAAAGTAAATTGAACAAAAACCTTTTGTGACGATTTGCGTCGCTTTTTTTTTACGCAAACACGGAGTAAAATCACAGTAAATCTGCCCCCTAGTTCCCAGGGACTGACAATGCAATGTACTTGCTGTGGTTTGTTAAATATTAATTAGATTTACCGGGAACCAGCAATAACGTGCACTAACCAGGCACTGCCAAAGATCTGGGGCTTAACAGAGACACACAAGGGAGGGAGATCAAGGTCACAATAGAGTGAGGTCAGGTACAGAGTGAAGTAGATGTGCATTTATCAACTTAAACCCCTGGGTATAACATTATATGAGTATATGTTAAATGCTGACATGGTTTTGTACTAGGATGCAGTATATAAAATATATATTTTCCAAAGCGTTATGTAGAAAACACAGAAAGGTGTTGGTACTCTTACCACAGGAATGTATCAGTGGGGACAAAGATCCCATATATTGCTACCCCTGGGTCTTCCTATTGTGAAGATGCAAGCCATGCAAGCATATTCAGGGTTTTGGACTATGCAAGCATCTCAACGACACCTCTTCAAAAGTGTTTCTTTTTGTGTCCACATGCACTATACTTGAGCCTGTGCAGGTGGGTGATTTCCGAAAAAGTCAGGCAGAAGTGTTGATTTGGAGCTTTATTTATCTGGAAACAGATATCAACTTATGGGTCTTTAAGGAAATGTGGCTTGTTCCTGACAACTTTCCAAAAGACCATGCATGCAATGATGACCATTTACAGATTGTATACAAAATGTTTTAAAAGAAACGCCATTGAAACATATTATTAGAAAGGTAAAACAGACATACCGGAGCTCCCTCTGAAGGTGGGTTTACATGTCTTTCATGTGAGCACATATTAATTTTAGTCACTACTGGCACACAATCATTTCCACCCAATACTTTGCACACTGCTTAAGAACATAGCTATCTACTCCTTTTCAGAACATACTAGTGACCACATGAAAACAGGACAAACCATGTTGTCCCTCAATATGAGTAGCAGAATTTCACTATAAGTGATAACTTCAGGTGAAAAAGCTGGCACCGGCAATTCCAAGTTTATTTGGATCTGAAATTATCAGATCTACAAACTCAGAATCTGATAATTCCATGTACAGAGAGACCAGACCACTCTTCGATTCTGCAGGCCCCACCCCACCCTTGCAGTACCTGGAAGAGAGTAGACTAGTACTTAATTTGAGCCTGTTATTTCTGGTGTTTGGCACCAGCACTTAATTATCAACACTGGGACTTATGAACGGCTGCCACATGGTGGCGTTGTATATCAAATTTAGATATGAGGACAAAAACATTTGTTTGGTTGTTGAGTATTCAGTACAAATTACTGATACCTTCCACCCAAGCCAATCTAATAGCATTGGTGGCATGGAATAGTCTGAATTGTCACACTTGTAGGAGTGTGACAGTTAGTAGTTGGTTGGTACTGTCATTGGCAGCGCTTGCAGTGGCAATAGGTGTCACAAGCTGCAGTTGCCTCCTAACGAGGACCCAAATGAAGCACTGGAGTAGACAATGCTGCCCCAGGCAGCAAAAGTTTTCCCTAACCACCCGCTCCCACCACCGGCCCTCCCACTGACTTCTATGTGCCTGCATAGAGCAGAGGATTTTTTTTTGCATTATTCTCCTTGGATTGGAAAAAATTAAATGTGCAGGAGCAGTATGTCTGGTTCTATGATGTTATTCCCTGTTCCAGAGTAATCAGCAGATTTCGGTGCTGGAATACAAGCCAGAGTCAAGAATTCTGGCTCTCTGGTAACCTTTCACCACATTTTGCTAAACACTCAATGAAGGCCATACCATCTAACGCTGCTCTATAATAACAAATTCCTTTGCCTTGAATGCTTAGAAGGTGGATCAGACAGTAAGTAACCATGTCTAGACTTTTTGTTAAAGTTCTCAAAAAGCTGACGGTGTATAACGTTGGTGTGCAATATCCCTATGCTTTGGTCCCCCAAACAGCAGGTACTTCTCAATATCTTTAGGGTCCTCCCTAAATCGTAACTCATACATATCATCCCAACCATAGTATAGTGGTACAAATAGTGTCACTACAAATATATTGTGCATTACACTTCGAAAGTAGGATTATGATACTTGATGTTTTTACAATAGCATCAATGTTTAAAAATATAGTTTACTAAAATATTGTTTTTATTATGATAATTTCTTGTATTGTACGGTATTCTGCTATATTATAATATGTTGTATGTTTCTATTTCATTATTATGTTTCTATTTCATTATGTTATTTTATTGTATTAAGACTTATGGTTTTTATTAATTTTTTATGTTGTGATTTTTTAAATCACTTTTAAATAATATTATAGTAATGTATACTTTTTTAGGGTTGTTGGCTTTATTGGGGGTATATGTGAGTAATATTTTTAAAATGATATATAAATACATTTTAATTGGTTAATTTGAATGTTCATGTGCTTTATATTTACATGTTTTTAAATTATCTATTTAATTGGAATTTCAAGTTATGGAGATTGGAATTTCAAGTTGTGGAGTTTATTGGGGGTTGGGAGGATAATGTTTAAAAAAATATATATATTATTTAATTTTATTTGATTTCAAATTGTAAGTAAGTAGTTTTTATTTGTATCAGTTGATTAAAACTTTTACAGAAGAAATAAAAACAAAAAACAAAAGAGAACTATATAAACAGCAAATAATGTCAATGTCATATATTGATGCGAGTTAGGAATAATTTTGGCAGCAAGTAACTTGGCAAATGCATAATCAGTAACGCATAGTCCTATCGATCAATTAAAACATATATCTCTAAAGTGACTGAGTGCATCGACAAAATGTTCGAATTAATCTGTTCTGTTGGTTGGATAGAGTTCGTTTTGTTCTCTCCTTCATTATAAAATACTATCCCTCAATTAAAATGTTAGCCAAAATTCAAAGACATCCAATAAAATACAGGTTTTTAACTTGAATATCCAGTACTTGTAATTAAAACTGGATAGATGAATTAATAATTCTAAAAAAACATAACATTCAAAAATGCGGTGTGAAATTAATATCTAAATAATGATCTCTTCTTTAATTAAGTACATTGATACTCTCAATATCAACTAAAAACCTGAACATTAATCTCCACTGTCCTCTTTTTCTGCTTACAGGGATTTATTATTCAATTGCTTAAAATCCTGCTGCAATTATTTAAGGTAACGAGCTGACAATTGCACAAATGTCCCAGATTGGCAGGCGGCAACTGTGTCTTTAAATGTTTTCAGATTTAATTACAGGAACACTGGCCACAGCCAATACCTTCTAAGAGTCATTAGAGGAGCGCAAATGCAGATAATATGTAATAATGATTCTGACTGAGTTCCACAGAGTCAGCAAGAGCATCCCTATGTTCCTTTCGTACACCCAAAACAATACTCTTTCAGTGGAATCATGCCATACCTTAGGCAGGGGTATAGCTTGGTCAGTAAAATGGGGGGGGGTGTTGGTTGGGGGTGAGCTTCAGATTGTCCGACTACCCAGCTGGCATATAATATTTAAATAAATTATACAACAAGCAGAGTGTTTGAAAGGGACTTATAGGGCAGTGGAAAGGGAGAAGAATGTGATTTAGTAGGTGTACTGACAGAAAAAATAATATTTTTTCAAAATAACAAACATTTTTGAGGACATTGAAAACAGAGCCTGTGTACGTTTTTATCTGTGTGTATGTAAAAATTCCTGGTGGAATCCGACTGACATCTCACAATACCTGACTGAAAGCACGCGTACCCAACTATTTATCAGAAAATACATTTATTGGGGGGGAGTGTTACACCCCAAACACCCCTCACCCCCACCCCGAAACTATGCTCCTGACCTTAGGCATAGCAAACTTTGCTTCTTTTGCATTTTCTAGGGCAGATCCAAAAACCCTGAGACTCCAGTTTTGCTATATTGAGGGAAGAGGGGTCCTAATTGTACCATGGCTGAGACAGCTTCATTAACCATTAATCTAGACATTATTCTAGTTTGCTGTGACAAAGCTCTCGACATGAGTTTTGGCGACAAGTCACTCACTGTCCCAGGTTTCTTCTGGTGCTAAAATGTTTACCGCAGAAGTGAGATATCGATGCCACTTCTGGTGATCGCTTGAACTTTGCTGCCAAATTGGATGTTTCATTGTACCAATCTGGGCATTCCTTGCCTGTGCACAATAGACTATAATGCGCAGGGCCAGACTGGCTGTCCTGGGCACCGGGCGTTTCCCCGGTGGGCTGCTAGGGTTGGGGCTGGTTTTGGGCCCTTGGGGGGCCTTTTTTGTTGCCGGGGGTCGGTAATATCGGCCCCCAGTAACAAAATCGGCCGAAGACGGCCCTCGTAAACTGCTCGGCTGCACCCCCCTTCACCCCAGGGGGGACCGGCCGAGTAGTTTGCCAGGGCCGGTTTCGGTTCCCAGTCCGGCCCTGATAATGCGAGATTTTGATATTAAACTTTGTCTAAACAGATTAAGGTCCAGACGCAGACACGCTAATGGTGAATAGATAGGCAGCGAGAATACTGAGCGATAACGCCGGTTCTAGGCCCAATCTAGCCAAACCTCTAGTTGATCTTTGAAGATGAAGGCGCCATACATTAGAGTTGACATTAATTTGGAGTTTATCAAATTGTTATTTATTTGTTTACATTGTAAATAAAGTTTTAAATAATTTAATTCATTTTAATTTCAGATTATTGGTGGATGGGATGGGTAGTTGTTAAGTAAAATATATGGAAATTGATGCTACTTCGGTAATGTACTAATTATGTTTTTTTACACTTTCATCTACATGTATAAATATTTTAAATGCAGAAAAAAAAATTGGGTTTATGTTTTGTATACTTTTTATGGATACTGTTGTATATTGGGGTTTGGGTGGGAATTGTTATTTGTAAGATGTACATCTCTTATTATTGTCAGCTGTTCGATATTTGACATATTCTTTTTAAAAAAGTTAAATGTTTGATTTTTGTATATGCTGTATTATATTATTTTTTTTAGCATGTAAGGTATATTGGTTGAATAGATGAGTAGTGATTTTATTAAAACAGATGGTTACATTATAATTAAATAAAACATCCTTTTATCACAAATGTAATTATTTAATTAGTGTTCTGTTATATTTGTGTGTTATGTTGGGACAGTTGAGGGATGCTGTTTATTTTATTTATTGTTTATCTATTAAAATAATTTAAAAACAAATGAATTGTGTACTTTTCATATATTTGTTATTTTTCAAGATTTAATTTATTGTCTTATTGTAATATATTTAGGTTTTTAAAATTGTTTATTTACATTTATACATTAACCTCTTGAGTGCCCATGACGAGATGGTCTCGTCATGGGCCGCGGTTGCGCTGTGCCCATGACGAGACTATCTCGTCATGAACCCCGCCCGCTAATGAAAGGGCCGGCACAGGGCGGGGAAAGGGCGGGGCACTCAAGGGGTTAATGTAATGCTCATGTAATTTGTGTGTTTTGTATTTGGACCCCCCCTGTATGCACTTTCACTAATGTTTATTATACTGGTGTTAGACAAGTAAATCAAACACTCCCAATGTTCCTACTTTGCCTAATGTTTGGAGTCTGTCCTCCACACCAACCCCCACTGTTAGTTGGAAAGGAGTGAGAATTGCAAATCTAATCATTCCAATTCATACAGTTTCCACAGTGGTTTTTCGACTGGATGTAGAATATATATATATATATATATATATATATATAGAGAGAGAGAGAGAGAGCGAGCGAGAGAGAGAGAGAGATAGATGACCCCTGTGGTGATTGGGCCTTCAGGCCCGCATGCAGAGGAAGGATGGACACGGGACACAGGATTACTGGTACGGCAAACTGGCCACGAGCACGTGCGCTCGGCCCCTTTTATTGTCAGGGTCACCTGACTGGTGACGCCTGTGGTGGGTGGGTGTTCAGTGTGGGTTACAGGCACAATGGAACACTAGACTGTATCCAGCCAGATACTACATCCCTCCCAAACTTTAATGAAAGTTAAACCAAAATGAAGTCCGAACCTGTGGGAGAAAACACAAGTTCCAAACAAAACATAAATTGGCGATCATGACTTCCACGTAGTCTCTTGGCTGATGGTCAAATGCCGGCGAGGGTGTTCTGACAGCCGGGACCACTCTGTCTCCTTGGCACGATGTCTGAGTGCTCTGCGGATGTGTTCTTTTGGACTTACATCGTGGAAGTGCGCCTCACAATCTCTTTCTAGTACCGCCATCGGTGGAAGTGTGGGTGGAATGGTGGTGGACCACTGTTTGTTCTATTTTCCGCTGGGCGCCCTGGTAGAGGTGTTTCCTCCAACTAGTAGTGGAGTAGTTGTCTTCTTCCAGGACTCACCGTTGCAGGATATCCCTCTCACGGATACCCCTCTCTCGTGAGTGTCCCCTCTCACTGGACGACCCGGAGGCCCTTTGTTGCCAGGTTTCCACTGGACCGGTGAACCGCCGCCTTGTGGCTCCACTCGCGTTGGGGGAGTCGCTACGGGTCCTCTTTCCGTGTCCGAAGTTCCGCCTGAAAGGGTGCTGTTGGCACTTGGTCCTTCGCGCTCTGCCTTTGTTCTACCAGGAGCTTCAGAGCCAGCTTCAACAGTCCATCTCTCGTCTTGGGGAACCGCTGCCACCGGTGTCCCTGAGGCCTCTGCCCCTTGGATGTCCACGGTCCTGTTTCCGTGACGTCCCAGAGGTGGTTGTTACCAACGGACCGGCCTGCTTGCCTCTGTCGTCCCCGGGTGACCTTCGGGTTTGCGCATCGACATATACTCCCAGTGGTGCTGATGTTGTTCCCAGGTACTTAGTCCGGCTGTCCATGCCCCTTCTCACTCCCCTCTTCGGGTACTCCTTCTGGTGTGTGTGTTGATCTGTCACGCACACCTGTGTGCTCTTCTCCTTTCCTCTCCGGGTGTTCTCCTTCTGGTGTGTGTGTTGATCTGTCACGCACACCTCTGTGCTCTTCTCCTTTCCTCTTCGGGTGTTCTCCTTCTCCTTCCATTGCGACGTGATCCAGTCTTCCTGCCTTATTGCTCGTCCTTACCAGGCTTCTTCGTGTAGCGTGCACTCTACGCGTTTCCCTCTGGTCTTGTCCCGCCACTAGGACACTGTCTTCCTTTCACTCTGTGACTGGACCGGTCGTCGCGACCTTCTGTCTCGTATTTGCTTCTGATTTCAAGTGATGTTGCTGGACCTCTTGTCCTTTTCCTCCTGGTGCTTGCTGGACCTCTTGTCCTTTTCCTCCTGGTCCTCTTTGCGGACCTCTCATGGCCTCGGACTTCCTCTTCTCTCCGGCTCTGACCCTTGACTGGTCAGTGTGCCCTCCGACCTCTTGTAGGTCAGCATCCTCCTTGCGACCATCTGGTGGTCGGCATCGTCCTCCTTGCGACCATCTTGCGGGTCGACTTCTTCCTCCTTGCGACCATCTGGGTAGTCGGCTTCTTCCGTGCGACCATCTGGGTGGTCGGCTTCTTCCTCCTTGCGACCATCTTGCGGGTCGGCTTCTTCCTCCTTGCGACCATCTGAGTAGTCGGCTTCAACGCGCTTCTGACGGCGCCCTTTGGTATGCTTCATCGGACTCCCTTACTGCGAACTCCCTTCAGTGCTTGCATTCCTGGAGCTGTAGCCGCTGTCTCTGTGCTGTTACTCGCTTGCTTGGCGCTGGGTCCCTGAACCGCCCTTTGTCTTTCTGGTGGTGCTACTGTCTTTTCCTGCTTCTGCGACAACCTGTGGCCACCAGGTGCCGCTGCGCTTCGTTCTTGCTGTGTTCAGGGCTCCCTTCTCGCTGTCAGTGGGTTCTGCAGCTCCTGTTCCTGCGCTGTCTTTCACCGCCGGGCTTGCTCCTCGTGCTCTACCTTCTGCGCATCTTCTTCTTGCTCTCCTTCTGGATTTGCTTGTGCCAGTATTCAGTATTCAGAGCGTGTGCACTGCCTTACTATTGGTTGTGAGTTGCAAATAGCTGCCTCTGTTGTGCATTCACGTCTTCCTGATACTCTCCTGCACACTCTTCACATAGTGTCTTAGGTGCATTCCGTGCTGCCACCTCGGGTTGCTCTTTTCCTTGCACTCCTTATTCATTTACTTAATGCACCTCTTTGCCATCAGGGCAGTTTTCCTGCAGTCATCCCTTAATGGGGGTTACAGCCGCTCTCCTTCATTGCTGCTGACAGTGTTCTTGTTCCTCGTGGGCTGCATTTTGTGCGCGATCCCGCAACCGGCCACCAGATGGCAGTGCTACATTCTTTTCCCTGTAACCTCGGCAGCTCCTCACACGCTGCAGGCTTCGTGTGCTTCCACTTTTTTTTTTCAGACTGTGCACCGGGCACATTGAGGCTTGCCCCCCCGGACTCCTGGTGGTCTCTCATTCAGTGCCCCCTGAGCGGGCACATCCTCAGACGGCCGTGCTGCAGCAGGACCCCCCTCCCTCTGCCTTTGCGGTGAGTCTATTGTTCCTTTCGATTTTTCCGAGCCATGCAGGGGCACAATGCCTGTTCAGTGTTCTTGGGGGGGGGGGGGAATAAAAGCTGAGCAGCCTTGTGTGCCGATTCCCGCTCCCCATCCGCCGCAGCTCCGCTTTGCTCACATGCTGCGCGGGGGAGCAGGCGGAGGAAACGGTATTTGAAGATCGCGGTGCAGCGGGTGGGCTACGCTTTCGCTTGCGGTTCGTTCCGCCCCCGCAGCAGGCCTCCTCGTTCCACGGGCCCTGCGGGGGGGTGGGTGCTGCTCTCCTCCGGCCACGGGCCAGACGTTGCTGTTCCCCTTCTCCACCCGCAGGCTACTTTCATTTGCGGGCTGCGCTAGGGGGGGGGGTGTCATTACACCTCCTGAACGGCCGCGGGCCGCAAACACTCTCTTTCTTCGCACCCCGCCGCAGCAGCCTCACCTTTCATACGCTGCGCGGCGGGCAGGGGTGCCGGTGTCGCTGCTTGACTGCGGGTGGGCTCCGCTCTGTCATTCAGTTTTTTCCGCCGCACTGGGGCATAGGCTGGCGCTGTGGGCGGCCGGCGCTTTCCCGACCGCCAGTCACTTTCTTTCGCTAGGGGTGGCGGAGGAGTGGGTAGCTACACCACTCCCCGTCCGCCTCGGAACCGGCTCACTTTACTGCCGCTTCTTTTACGGGCTCACCTTCTGCCCCGGTCGCCACTCACTCCATGCGGTCCGCGGCGGTGTCTGGCAAGCTGGCAGTCCGGCCCTGCTCGCGCTGCATCGTCGCCATCCCGGGCCTCTCTTCGCACTGGACAGCTCGGCTGCACACACTTCAGAGGCGGGGTGGGCACCCGCCGCTTGTCTACGCCCCGGGACTCTCTGCATGCCCCGCTGGGCACCTGGTGCCTCTGCACTGGATGTGGAGACACTGCGGACACCTGAGGTGCGGGGTGGGCTCCCGCCCTCCTCGCCTTCGCCCCAGGCACTTTGCACGCCGGGGGCTCTTCACATGCCCCGCCGGCGATTAGGCATTGCTCGCCTACGGATGTATGTCGTTACAACGCACACTTTTACAACGCATGCACTTACAACGCATTTTTTACAACGCAAAATCCATTACAACGCATTCCATTACATAGCATGACACTACAACGCATTTTTAAAAACTACCTTTACAACGCATTCCATTACAACGCATACTACCTTTACAACTGTGGAAATATGGATTTTTATGGTCAGTTATGTCCCCTATCTTGGACCCCAACGGTTTCATGTATAAATCACAAGTACATGTATGTTTCCTCCAGTTCCAGTTATGAAGACGCAAACACATGTGCGTCCACCAACAACATGTCCTCTTTCAGATCCGCCATGAATGGGCCGGATATTCTATTCCTAAGTATGAAAGGCCACCGGCTTTATATGGTTCATTTATCCCATTTTACAGTCCAGGCGAGTAGGCCCTGATTCTGCCATCAAGCCTTTTCTTGCCTTCTGCCTCTAAAAGCTCCAGTTTGAGCTCGCATCTGTATCTATGAACTTTGTCCTACTCCCTGCGCGGCTAACGGTGCCTGACTCCAGCCTGTTGCCTGCCAAAAAAACTGTATTTCACCTTCGAGATTATCTGTTCCGCTCCCCATTCAATGCATTCCTGTCTAGTAGTTTAAGTAAACATTCTTCCAGCTACCGAGCAAAAAGCCCGGCTTCTCTGTCTTTATGCAAGTAATTCATAGCCCTGTTACTATGGAAGATTTCTGCCCTCGCATCTAGTGTAGACACTTAGACGCTAGTACACGCACTCACAGTCAGTATAGAATAGATTTTGTTCGAAAGACCTTTCCTTTTGGATAACATAGTTCTTTAAACATAGGATGTTAGATATGATTTGGGATTAGGTTGACTTGACCCCCCAGACTTCTGTCTCCACATGTAGAGCTAAATGTCAAGTCCCCTTCACCCCCCTAGTTGCACGTCAATCACACGTCATACTGCTGCGCGCGCATCTCTGCCGAGTATTTCTGCTGACATTGCGAAATTCTTTCATGGAACCACCCTATTGTGACATCATACCTGATGACGTTCTTTAAGTTACGCCCAGTTACACCCATTTTAGTTACGCATGTATGTTTTATCTTTGTTATCAACTGTTACGCCTCCTGCATCTGTTTTCACTATAATGCCTCTGTATAAAAATGATTACTTGTCAACAAAGTTGGTCTTTCACTTCCTGAACCTTCGTGGTGATGGAATATGGAGTCCATCAAATCGAATTGATTTTGGAATAAAGCCCGTTCCGAACCTCTAATACCACGGATTCTGCCTCTTATTTTACTGAGCTATTATTATAGATTTTCCGCATCAAATTAAGTTCCGGTAATTAAATTATTTACCACATATATGGCGCCCGAACAGGGACACTTTCTCATCTCACGCGCCGGAGGTGCGTTGCAGGCCCGGTCTCCTGTCACGGCTGGACGGACAACAACGCGTACCCACAGGATTTCCTGTATCTCCCTCCTGCCGAGCGGGGGTAACTGAGGCTGCGATCAACACCCAGACGAGGCGGTGAGAAGTGCGAAGTATCCCGACCAGAGCCTAGCTGAGAGAGCAAGATCCGAGGTATACAGAGGCCCACCAGTTTCCGAAGTTCCGAAGTTTCGAGTCGAGTCCAGCCCGGTTCAAGTCCAGTTCAGTTCAGTTCCGAGGCCTTCCGTTCCGAGCTACCCGGTGAGTACCATTGTCGGGGAGGCGTTCTGACGTGCACATAGGTTGTGCCGGTCAAGACGGGTTTGGGTACACAAATCCGGTCTGCACTGTTTCAGCAGTGTATCTGTACTGTTTAGCAGTATATCAAGTATTTCTAGTATATAATTCAGAATTACCTAGTTAGTGCCGAGTATTATGCTTAGTGACTAGTTCCCTAAATGGCCATCATTGTTGTTTATTAAATGTTAAATGTTAAAATGTTTTAGATACGTTCTGCATATTGTGGTGTGAATGACTGTTCATTATTGTGTTTCGTTGTATTAAACGTGTTCAAAATTAGGTATCAGATCAGTTCTCAATATGCCGCTCTTTTCGAAATTAAGACAGATAAAAACCAGAAAAGGGGTACTCGAAGAAGCTGTTCCCATTCCTCCTAGGGACACTCCAGGGTACTTCATGTATCATAAACATGGCCTAGACGCCATATTATTTCTTGATTTATGGGTAGACTACACCAAGGAATTACCAGAAAGTCAGAGGTGGCCCGCAGCTGGGACCTGGGATGCAGATTGCATCATGAAAGTAGAGGAAGAATTATGGAAAAAGAAAGCTAGACAGTCACAGAAAGATGCCATTGAATTATGGCGTAAAGAATCATATAGACGTACAGAAAAAGCACTCAGACAGGAAGAGAAAAGTAAGGAGAATTCAAATAAAGTCTGAGAAAATCTATTAATTGAAGAAGGTACCCGAGCAAAATCAGAACAAGCAGACAGACAAAGAAATGCCCTTATGAATGGTATGTATCCTCTTCTGGCCGAAGGGTTACCTAAGGCTACTCCGGAGATACCAAAAGACTTGCCACCCCCATTGTTTCCGATAAAAGCACATCCCAAAGGGCATCCCAGAACCGCAGAAGATGTTTTTCTTTCTTCTTATTTAGACGACGCAGCTCCCGAGTATGCTAATACTGCGCCACATAGACCGCCTGCCGAGGGGGTTCAACGCCAAGACCCTCCTCTGTCTGTACCTCCGCAACAACAAACTCCGACACAAGTTCCGGCAAGCACATCTGTTTCTACAGCTGTACCCACACCTATGGTTGCTATATCACGTTCAACGAATCCTTTCACATCCAGCACCCCAGGTGGTGCTACGGGAGGTACAGCAAACATTTTTTCCACGCCACCCAGAGTAAATAAACTTTCCTTTCAAGAATTAGCCCACCAATGTACGCCCAAACTAGTAACTCCCGACATGCTTAAGGAACTTCTAATAGATTGTAGATATGACCCTGTGCCCGGCAAAGAGGACGAAATGCTGCTGGCATCATTACGTATCCGACGAGCTGCAATATATTTAGGGAGGCTACCAGGAATGACTACACATTTAGAAAATATATATCACTTTGTCCAGTCAGGACGAGATTCTGAGAGTATTAATAGAGCCATGGAGTACCAGAAAGTGGAAATACAGGGGGAACTGTTACGTTTCCTCATAAATTGTGTGATCAGAAATCAAGACCGACCAGGGGTAAATCCGGAAGAAATGCAAATTCTTACCACATGGAGTCGGAATATATCAGAGGGGAGACATGATAAACGATTAAGTATAATAGCTATGTGCCGAAAAATCCGCAAAGAAGTAGAACGAATACACGAAGAAAGATTAGCAGTAGACCAGCCTGAACAAACCGAAGAGGAGGAAGAATTAGAACTGCCCACAGGACAGTTAGAAACAATGGCCTATGTAGGTAGAGGAAGATCTTGCAATAATACTAGATGCTTTACTGATCCGATACGTCCGATACGTCCAGATAATAACAGAAATTTCCAAACACCTATAATAAATATAAGGTCCCCCGAACATTCGTTCCAAGCTGCTGACAAATTACTCAGAGAACGAAGGGGTTATCATATACTCGATTCTATGGACGAACAAGAATTAGCCAGGTCAGCCGTTCACTGGGTTGATAGTCCCGGAAAATATAGTGATGATACACTAGCACATACGTTTTTGAACCTCACCCCAGATGAACAGCGTTTAGCTGGTATCTATATGATTCAACAACTCCTTATATTATATAAAAGCCAACACTCCGATCCTGGTCCCCTACCCGATATATTGACTGAATTGCTCACGAATAAATGGAGAGGTCCAGGTATTGAGTTAATTAGAGAAATACTGGAATCCAGAAAACAGTACATTCTTTTTGTATGCCCCGAACATGTCTCACTGCCCATCAAGGAAAGAACGACGTATTACATGGATAGACAGAATCCCTTACGCGAAGTGCACCCGATAAAAGGGGATGACAATCAGTTTAAGCGTGTGTTTGTATACACACCCATATCTAAAATAGAACTATTAGAAATGAAGAAAGTGGTACCCAGTCATGACAAAGACCCAGCGGGTTTCCACCGTGAGATTAAAGACATGTTGCTCATGGGAGAGTATACCTATCCCGACATTATGAAAATATTGAAGGTATTAATGCCTGCGGGCATTTACGAAAAACTCAAGGAAAAGGATTGGGAGGTGGGAGACCAGAAGATAGATTGGACAGCATTAGAAAACGAAGAAAAAGCTCGAGGTCCAGGTTCAGGGCTTGGGGACAAGACCAAAACACTACCAGGTTTACTAGTACAGGTACTGCCACGTTTATTAACTACCAAAAAGGAAGACTGGGGTGCAATCTCAGCCTGTAAACAAAAGCAAGATGAAGACACTAGTGATTTCTATGCCCGATTCGAAAAATGTTTTGGTATAAATAGTGGAATAAAAGCAAGTAGCGAATCGTATCCACATCTGTTTGTAACAAAATTAGTTGAAAATTCCTTGCCCCAAGTTAAGAATAGAGTATTGAAATTCGAGAGTACCTGGCAAGGTAACACTCCGTCACAAATGTTACAAATGCTACAGTACCATCACAATAGAATTAGAGAGGAACAAGAACATGAACAAAGACGCATGAAAGACACGAAAATGAAAATGCTAGTTTCCCAGACAGTTCCAGCTGACGGTCATAAAAAGGGTATGACACAGTCCAGTGTGTCAGCAGGTCCTGTAAAAGGGACATGCAACTATTGTAAACAGCCAGGTCATTATGTACACGATTGTCCAGTTTTAAAACATAATATCGCCATAGGTAATACAAAAGAAAGACCACGGCCACTTAGACAGGATCAGAACCAACAAGGAGCTCCGCAACATGCACAGTCCATGCCAGCTCCGCAACAATCTATGTCAGCTCCACCACCGCAGCCTATTGCTGCCACACAAACAACGACACAACAGATGTACCAGACCGCACAGTATGACTATCCTGACTATCAACGATACTCATGAAACAGCCTAGAGAGGGAAGTTGGCTTACCCCTTATCGAGGTCCCTGTAGATCAAGAAGGACCTTATGTACACAGTGAATTATTAGGCCAAGATAGAAAATTTTTACTTGATACAGGGGCAAGCCGAACAACAATAAAACGTAGTGAAGTTCCAGGGGCACCCCTCTCAGGCTCACAGAATATTTCCCTTGGTTTTTCAGGAAAACCTATCATTAACGAAGTATCACAGCCTCTTCCACTTACGATTGGTCCCTTGACACGAACTACAGATTTATTGCTTACTAAATCATGTCCAGAAAACTTGTTAGGTATAAAAACATTGAAAGCTCTAGGAGCTATAATATGTTGTTCTCCGGAAGGAGTAAGATTGTTTTTACGTGATTTCAAAGGGCACTATGTGTCCCGAGACATGGATCACCGACTGCAGACTTTACCCATACATTTATGGGCACAAGGCCCTACAGATGTTGGTTGCATGAACCTTACACCATATCGAGTCACACTAAAGACAGGAGTGGTACTACCACGAATGCGACAATACAAGTTACCCCCAGATGCTGTAGTGGCTTTACTGCAAATCATTGACGAGCTTATTACCCAAGGAGTGGTTGTGGAAACCGACTCCAATGTATGTAATTCCCCGATAATTCCGATTCTTAAACGAACTGATCCAAAAGCCCCGCCAGTATATCGATTGGTTATTGATCTGCGCGAATTAAATAAATGCATTGTACCACAATACCCCGTAGTCCCAGACATTTCTTCATTACTGACAGCCATTGATTCCGAAGCGACATTCTTTACTGTAATTGATCTCAAGAATGCCTTTTTCAGCGTCCCAATAGATCCGGAAAGCCAATACTTGTTCGGATTTAGTTTAAATGGACGAAGCTTTAAATTCACACGCGCACCTCAAGGATTCACAGAAAGCCCCAGCATCTATAGCCAAGCACTGAAACGAGAACTTGACAGTATCCACATGCCAGTCAACACTGCCCTGCTTCAATATGTCGATGATCTGCTGATCACCGCTAGAAGCGAACCTGAATGTGAAAAAGCCTCACTGACGGTTTTACAATTTTTGGCCGAAAAGGGGCACAAGGTGTCCCCTTCTAAGCTGCAATTCTGTGTCCAGCGAGTTGTTTACCTTGGGCACTCGCTGTCCAAGGAGGGAAGGCAGCTTACACCCGATCGCATCCAGTTAATTGTTAACATGCCAATACCCAAGACACAAAAGGAGGTGCGGGCTTTTATAGGCCTCACTTCATATTGTAGGCAGTGGATCCCTCAGTATGCATTTCTAGCAAAACCACTCATTCAGTTGACAACACAGGAGGCAGCCACATCGACTGTCCTCCCTTGGACTCAGGAACATACACAAGCTTTTGAAAGCCTAAAGAAAACTTTATGTCAAGCACCTGTTTTAGCAACACCATGTTACAATAAACATTTTACACTCTTTGTTACAGAACGCGAAGGTACTGCCTTGTCAGTACTCACTCAGGAACAAGCAGGATCACACAAACCATGTGCTTATTTCTCTAGTACATTAGATCCCGTAGCTCAGGCTCTGCCTGCGTGCCTGAAATCAGTGGCAGCGACAGCTTTAGCAATCCGACAAAGCGATGCCATAGTGTTAGGACATCCATTGACAGTACAAGTACCACATGCAGTAGAGGTTCTCTTGAACCGCACACAAACACAACACTTGACTATAGCAAGACTCACTGGTTACGAATTAACATTGTTTCAGCCACACATAGAAATCAGACGTTGTAGTACATTGAATCCTGCCACACTGTTACCAGTAAATGGAACAGACCCACTTGCACATGATTGTATTGAAGTTATCACTATCACGACGAAACCCAGACAAGACTTGACAGACGTCCCATTGTCAGACCCAGACCTGACGTTGTATGTAGATGGTTCATGTATGAGAACAAATACAGGAGAGCTAGTGGCCGCTTACGCAGTCACAACAGACACTGAAGTCATTGAAACAAATTGCATAAATACCTTGTCCGCTCAAGCAGCAGAGCTCATCGCTCTGACACAAGCCTGTATTCAAGCCACAAATAAAAAAGTCAACATATACACTGATTCACGTTATGCATTCGGAGTTGTACATGACTTCGGCGTGCTGTGGCGAGAGAGAGGTTATTTAACTTCTCACGGTGCCCACATTCAGCACGGACCCCTCATTCATGCCTTATTAGATGCAATACATCTACCCACTGCAATATCAATTATGAAATGTAAAGCTCATACGAAAGTTACTGATATCATTTCCCAAGGCAATGATCTAGCTGACAGAACAGCTAAACAAACTGCTCAAACTCACACATCTGACATGACAAAGACAATAGTCCCGACACCAACACATTGCATGACGGTTAAGGATCCCGCTCTTGACGTAATTGACATACAGACACATGCTACACCAGATGAAATAAAGAAATGGACTGAATTAGGAGGGATCCAAACGGATCAAGGATGGATGACGAAGGAAAAATCTGTGTGGTTCCTTCCTGATTCAATGGTCCAGGTTATCATTAATACAGTACATAGTCCAGCGCACCTAGGAGAAAAAGCTATGCTAGACAGCATTCAACACATTTGGTTCAACAAACATTTACGAGCAGCAGCTAAACAAAAAGTTCGTACCTGTATGATCTGTTGTCAGTTTAACCCAGGTAAAAGCATTCCCGTAGAACAAGGTGGATTTCAGCCTCCTGATCACCCTTTTGAAGTCCTCCAGATGGATTATATCCAGATGGAACGATGTCGAGGATTCAAATATGTTCTCGTAGTTGTCTGTGCTCTTTCCCGTTGGACAGAGGCATACCCGGTTTCAGATTACACTGCCCCGACTACTGCCAAACAGTTGGTTCGAGAATTCTTCCCACGGTACGGTTTACCACGTGTTGTCTACTCAGATAACGGCCAGCCGTTCTCATCCGAACTAATGAAACACGTTTCACTTTTGTTAGGCTATCAGTGGAGATTTCACTGTGTCCGACACCCCGAGGCAGCAGGTCTCGTGGAACGACATAATCAAACCCTGAAAATTAGATTGTCCAAAATATGTAGAGAGAAAGGTGTCGACTGGGTAGTAGCCTTACCAGTTGCACTCTTTTACATGAGAATGGTAGCGCACTCTCGAACAGGGCTATCCCCTTATGAGGTGATCTTCGGTAGACCACCAAATATGTGGGGGACGCCTATACCACGCAAAATAACTGATGTTGACTGTAATATGCTGACAGATTACTTGGCTTCCTTGATGTCTGCACTACAATCTTGTCGTTCACAGGTAGCTGCAGCCTTTCCCGACAACACCGAGGTGAAACCCCATGACGTAATTCCCGGGGACCTGGTGTTAGTGAGGAACTTTGACCGGAAGTCTCAGCTGGATCCTAGGTGGAAATCGCCTCAACTCGTACTGTTAACCACGAGGACAGCCGTGAAGATCGAAGGTCGAAAAGGCTGGATACATTCAAGTCATATCAAGAAATTTCATGGACTACCGTCCGATGTAAACGACACACCTTGCGTGTCTTCACCGATTGACTCAAAGCTTCCTTTGGTTGAACTAAATGACAAGGAACAATATAAACTAAAACTACGGTCTAACAAGTCAGGCAATTTGATTGTTTAAGTCCTCTCCAAGGTGAATCGGTCGAATTTGTCTCTGACATGTATCCTCTAGACCTGAATAGAGAAAGAAACCGAAAAATGCAGTTGAAACAACATGCGTACTGTAAATCACTGCGTAGTCATTGCACAGTGACGTTATTAATTTTGTTTTTCTTAAGTCTTTTAATAATCGCTGCAAGTATATTGTTGCACATATATTATCCTATTTCTAAACATGTTTACAATGTTACTGCTGAACATTCTTTTAGTGAATTACCCCCGCATGAGTTGTCCTATAGATTTGCGCTGCGCAATAACACTTTTATTAGTATGTTACATCATTCCCATCAGGTTAGCAATGCTACAAATTGTTGGATATGTGGCCGACTCCCTCCCTATCAGAACTATAAGGGAATTCTGCCTCTCTTTCCATATCCGTTCACACACAATGGCTCCTGTGGAGCATGGTTTAGTCTAATTTACGGGCGAAACGTAATGGAGCTGAAATATTTATGCAAAATGTAAAATTCAGTTGGAATCCACAACTACGGAAACTGGAACGATTGGAATTATCAAGTCACTAATCTGCACAATTACATTTATTTGAAGAAAAGAAAAGAAGACCAAGGTTAAAAATCTATATCAGCACCGTCTTCTCTTTTACTTAAGTCCTGTCTGATAGGGAGGCTTACTATTCTAACTCCACCCTAACTAACATTTGGGAAATGGCACACTTCGGTGGCGTGGGGGGCGGGGGGTTGTAGTATCCGGCGGGTTACAGTCTAGTGTTCCATTGTGCCTGTAACCCACACTGAACACCCACCCACCACAGGCGTCACCAGTCAGGTGACCCTGACAATAAAAGGGGCCGAGCGCACGTGCTCGTGGCCAGTTTGCCGTACCAGTAATCCTGTGTCCCGTGTCCATCCTTCCTCTGCATGCGGGCCTGAAGGCCCAATCACCACATTGGCGACGAGGGGGCTGTGCCCTGGCGTGCAGCAGCTGAGCAAATGAAACGAATTCTGCAGTTGATCAAGACAACTGGGTATGGGGAAACCTGAACTTAGTCTTACTCAAAGTCTGTTACCCTAACAAGGAGGGACTTCCCAAAAGAACAGGAACTGATCTAGAAAATGAAGTATATGGATTAGGTAATTTTACGCTTAATCTCATGATCCTGAATGTCGAATCCGAAGCTGCACCAATTTTGCCCGCTATGTCAGTATTTCCAGTTAAAGGTGAATTATGTGTAAGAAAGAATGGTTCCATACATATGGGCCATAGTAGATGCACCACTGTAATAGAATTCAGTGATCAAGGCAAGTCTACATTTAGAGCTTCTCGCCATTCCTACTTCATATGTGGTCAGACTGCATATATACGTTTGCCTCTAGATTGGGATGGTACCTGCTACATCGGATTCCTTTTGCCACCTGTTTTCCTAGCTCCTCCTGATTATCATACAAATACTCATTTAGTACACAATAGAGAACGGAGAGATCTCCCAATAGTCGATTACACTGAGACAGCATGGGAAAAATACACAGATTTCAATAAAGGTCTCTTTCCCTATATAGGTACAGTTACCAATAGTAAGCTGATACGTAGATTAACCAGAACCCTTGAAGCAGTAGTGAACGAAACTATTTCCGCCTTAGGCAATTTAACAGAAGAGCAGTCTGCTATGCGGATTGTTGTGCTTCAAAATCGTCTTGTCCTTGACGTCATCCTGGCCGATAGGGGCGGAGCTTGTAGGGTCATCGGATCAAGCTGTTGCATTTTCATACCAGAAAATTCGCCATCTGTATATAAAGCCATAACTCGCCTTCATAAGATTGTAAGCCAGATACACCAGAATCCAGGCACCTGGACTTGGTCCGGTTGGTTTTGGAGTGTATTATCTACCTTTGGATGGAGGGTCCTATCCTTCCTAGGTATTGGCTTTCTCATACTATTCAGTTGCTGCTTATGCCTACAATGTGGACCAGCGATTTGTGGTCTGTGTGCCACATCGTGTATTCCACCACCAAGATTTCATTCATCCCGGAAGAAGAAAGAAGAACAAATGATGCTATATGAACAGATCAACGGATTGATGAAGATTGATATCTCTTAAGGGCAAGTAGGGGACAAGGAGGGAATGTGGAAATATGGATTTTTATGGTCAGTTATGTCCCCTATCTTGGACCCCAACGGTTTCATGTATAAATCACAAGTACATGTATGTTTCCTCCAGTTCCAGTTATGAAGACGCAAACACATGTGCGTCCACCGTCAACATGTCCTCTTTCAGATCCGCCATGAATGGGCCGGATATTCTATTCCTAAGTATGAAAGGCCACCGGCTTTATATGGTTCATTTATCCCATTTTACAGTCCAGGCGAGTAGGCCCTGATTCTGCCATCAAGCCTTTTCTTGCCTTCTGCCTCTGAAAGCTCCAGTTTGAGCTCGCATCTGTATCTATGAACTTTGTCCTACTCCCTGCGCGGCTAACGGTGCCTGACTCCAGCCTGTTGCCTGCCAAAAAAACTGTATTTCACCTTCGAGATTATCTGTTCCGCTCCCCATTCAATGCATTCCTGTCTAGTAGTTTAAGTAAACATTCTTCCAGCTACCGAGCAAAAAGCCCGGCTTCTCTGTCTTTATGCAAGTAATTCATAGCCCTGTTACTATGGAAGATTTCTGCCCTCGCATCTAGTGTAGACACTTAGACGCTAGTACACGCACTCACAGTCAGTATAGAATAGATTTTGTTCGAAAGACCTTTCCTTTTGGATAACATAGTTCTTTAAACATAGGATGTTAGATATGATTTGGGATTAGGTTGACTTGACCCCCCAGACTTCTGTCTCCACATGTAGAGCTAAATGTCAAGTCCCCTTCACCCCCCTAGTTGCACGTCAATCACACGTCATACTGCTGCGCGCGCATCTCTGCCGAGTATTTCTGCTGACATTGCGAAATTCTTTCATGGAACCACCCTATTGTGACATCATACCTGATGACGTTCTTTAAGTTACGCCCAGTTACACCCATTTTAGTTACGCATGTATGTTTTATCTTTGTTATCAACTGTTACGCCTCCTGCATCTGTTTTCACTATAATGCCTCTGTATAAAAATGATTACTTGTCAATAAAGTTGGTCTTTCACTTCCTGAACCTTCGTGGTGATGGAATATGGAGTCCATCAATTCGAATTGATTTTGGAATAAAGCCCGTTCCGAACCTCTAATACCACGGATTCTGCCTCTTATTTTACTGAGCTATTATTATAGATTTTCCGCATCAAATTAAGTTCCGGTAATTAAATTATTTACCACACAACGCATACCATTACGACGCATAATATTAAATTGCATTTAAGGTAAGTATTGGATAGTATAGGGGTAAAAATTACTTTTCTAACTCCAGGGGGTGCAACAGTAGGGTAAGTGTTGGATAGTATAGGGGTAAAAATTACTTTTCTAACTCCAGGGGGTGCAACAGTAGGGTAAGTGTTGGATAGTATAGGGGTAAAAATTACTATTCTAACTCCAGGGGGTGCAACAGTAGGGAAAGTGTTGGATAGTATAGGGGTAAAAATTGCTATTCTAACTCCAGGGGGTGCAACAGTAGGGTAAGTGTTGGATAGTATAGGGGTAAAAATTACTATTCTAACTCCAGGGGGTGCAACAGTAGGGTAAGTGTTGGATAGTATAGGGGTAAAAATTACTATTCTAACTCCAGGGGGTGCAACAGTAGGGTAAGAGTTGGATAGTATAGGGGTAAAAATTACTATTCTAACTCCAGGGGGTGCAACAGTAGGGTAAGTGTTGGATAGTATAGGGGTCAAAATTACTATTCTAACTCCAGGGGGTGCAACAGTAGGGTAAGTGTTGGATAGTATAGGGGTAAAAATTACTATTCTAACTCCAGGGGGTGCAACAGTAGGGTAAGTGTTGGATAGTATAGGGGTAAAAATTACTATTCTAACTCCAGGGGGTGCAACAGTAGGGTAAGTGTTGGATAGTGTAGTGTAATATTATGCGTTGTAATGGTATGCGTTGTAAAGGTAGTATGCGATGTAATGGAATGCGTTGTAAAGGTAGTTTTTAAAAATGCGTTGTAGTGTCATGCTATGTAATGGAATGCGTTGTAATGGATGTTGCGTTGTAAAAAATGCGTTGTAAGTGTAGTGCGTTGTAAAAGTTGCGTTGTAAAGGTTGTTCCCCCTCGCCTACTCACGGGGGTGTCCGTCACACGGGCAGCTCTCTCCCCCTTTGGTTTCATTTGCTCAGCTGCTGCACGCCAGGGCACAGCCCCCTCGTCGCCAATGTGGTGATTGGGCCTTCAGGCCCGCATGCAGAGGAAGGATGGACACGGGACACAGGATTACTGGTACAGCAAACTGGCCACGAGCACGTGCGCTCGGCCCCTTTTATTGTCAGGGTCACCTGACTGGTGACGCCTGTGGTGGGTGGGTGTTCAGTGTGGGTTACAGGCACAATGGAACACTAGACTGTAACCCGCCGGATACTACAACCCCCCGCCCCCCACGCCACCGAAGTGTGCCATTTCCCAAATGTTAGTTAGGGTGGAGTTAGAATAGTAAGCCTCCCTATCAGACAGGACTTAAGTAAAAGAGAAGACGGTGCTGATATAGATTTTTAACCTTGGTCTTCTTTTCTTTTCTTCAAATAAATGTAATTGTGCAGATTAGTGACTTGATAATTCCAATCGTTCCAGTTTCCGTAGTTGTGGATTCCAACTGAATTTTACATTTTGCATAAATATTTCAGCTCCATTACGTTTCGCCCGTAAATTCCACCTGCTACAATCTGGCAAATACCCCAGGTGAAATGCTGGGGAAAGCAGGCTGACTGAGCACGGTAAATGTAGAGCCTGCAGACATTGCACGTGTCAACGTGACGTTTTAAAGCGCAAGAGTGCCATCTTGTGGCTGAATCGTCTGTTTCGCTATGCTTAAATTGTTGTTGCCCGGGGGGGTTGAGGCTTTGCTTCATTTTTTTTACCCTTTATTTGTATTGGTTCCACCATTACTTTCTCTTACGGGTCATGATATTATTACAGCATCAAATACATCGGGGAACAGTGATTTAGGTGAAGTTACACACACGAGTGCCTGCATTGTAAAACCTCAGTCTTTCACGAGGAGATCCAGACCTCTCTGTATTCCTTGCCAGAGAGACAGCTCATTCTTGAACTGCGTAATTACATCATTGTAGATTACCGCTTCCCTTCAGTCTGTTGAAGTACAATAACTATCATTGAAAGTCCAGGGCATTGTACTTACTGCCCGCCATTACAGAGTGGTATTTAAAAGCCGAACACCATTGCTGAATTACATGGGCAGACTGTTAGACCTGCCAATTTGTGGATGTGTTTTCGCCCTGATAGGAAGGGGCGTGGTCACGAAGGGGCGGGGCTTAGTGCAGAGCACAGCTCGAGATAGTTCTAAATGTACAGCCCCTCCTCCTAAGACAATCCCCCACCCCTCCTCTGTGGTCTCCAGAACAGTTCACTGACCGCTTCTTTTAAACTTTGATTACTGGCTAGGACCCGCTAAGCCCTACCCGTAAGGGAGTTAATATGGTCAGTCTCCACTCTCTTCAGCATTTCAGAAGAAACAGGCCTGGCACAAAAGTTCTGCGGCATAATTGATTGGGAGGGAGGGGTGCAGACCAAACCGAGACCCATTCTTGTGTGTGTAAAAGGCCGCTTTATTGAAACAGGTGCATATCAAAATGTACAACACTTACAAACTAAAACCTCACTATACTTAAAAAAATTGCTCCCCTGCTTCCCCCTGCCCCTAAGATCCCCACATCACATCCCCCACCCTGCGATAATATAATAACATTACATAACAACTACATTACACAGTATTGCAGGAAGCAAACCTCTCATATAACTCATAACATCATACTAAATTGTATATCATATAATTAATATGCACCACATTTCATATTTTAGCAAGATGAAGCTTGCTTACGTGTCTTACTAAAAAGTAACCCGAGTGAAACTTAAAATGGCTGCTAACGCGGGAAATTGTACTGCGCATGCGTCAACTGCATCTACGCAGGATGACAGTCTGTCGCTTGGAGGGAAATTTCTGCACCTGCGCAAACGCATCTAAAATGGCCGCTTGGAAGCTCACATGCTAAGCATCTGCTTTGCTGAAACTAAAACAAGCTATTTACTAAGTGCTAATGCGGGGAGAGCCTTTATAAGTAAATGGCATTAGAGTAGAGATAGGTGGTATACAGTGAAATAATTTTATTTTGAAATTAATATGTTTCTTTTTTACCTCTCTACTAGTTCGTATTTGGGCCAAAGAGTGAAACTGAAGCCTGTACCACACATGACCCCCCACGCAGGCGCAGTAATAACAAGCCAGAAGCCATGATGTCGTTCTTGAATCCCGTCCACGGATTCCTTTGCAACATGTCCTGGGAACCTGCTGGACATCCTGAATATTGCCCCGATTACTTACCGGTAATCTTCATTACTCCGAGTATAGTCTTCCTCACCACATGACTAACAAAGCGAGCTTCAGCTCCACACCAGAACCCTCCAAAGCAAAAAGTCAGCCTCCCATGCCTCCCATCCCTTCCCAATATGGCCGACCCATTACACCCTTGACCTCTATAAGAGGCGGGCCGGCCCAACCCATCAGCCTTAAACTACCAAGCACAAACATGAAGCCGATAGCCAGACAGGGAGGGAGGGATGGGAACTCATGTGGCGAGGAAGACTATACTCGGAGTAATGAAGATTATCGGTAAGTAATCGGGCATTACCTCCTCATTAGTCTTCCTCGCCACATGACTAACAAAGTGAGCACATACCAAAGCCAAGCGGATTCATGGAAACTCACAAGAAACCAACAGACCAGAATTGGATGCCCACGAAAGAGGGCAAACCCAACAGACCAGAATGAGTGGAAGGACCACCCAAGAGAGAGGCAACCATGAGTAGGAAGAACCAGTCCGGGACAGGAAGACACAGGGAAGGCCGAAAAACCCGGACCTCAGAG
Source organism: Triturus cristatus (assembly GCF_964204655.1). NCBI lineage: Eukaryota > Metazoa > Chordata > Amphibia > Caudata > Salamandridae > Triturus > Triturus cristatus. The sequence continues at coordinate 802,241,908 of NC_140592.1, read as the reverse complement.
ACATGAAGTGCCACCAGAAAATCCGCCCCATGCAAAAGCCGAAGGAGGACTGAGAAGGCACGGAACTAGACCGCACGGAGCCAAAAGCAACAGCAAATAGGGCCCAGAACCGAAAGCAGCAAGCCGGACCAAACACACCAAGACCGCCCAACGGACAGTCAAAAGCGAGAGGGGAGCAAAAGCCCAGAGAGAGGAACTGAATGAACAGAGGGCATCCCCACCACAGCGACCCAACAAAAAACCACAGCAGAAAGCGAGACGCAGTCCGACAAACACAGCAACACCGCAAGGTTGATCACGACCCGCGAGAGAGCCGAAACCACCAGAGGAACGGGGCAGCGGAACCAGACACAATCAAACAGACTGGCAAGAGCCACAAGAACGGAAAGGAGTGCAAAGGAAACCAGCACGCCGACCGAAAAACCAAAAACATGAGGGACACCACAACCACACCCGTAAGAAGTGAAACAGGTGGGATACAGACCCCAGTCACACAAGGGACCCCCCGGAAGGGATTGCAACACCAAGGAGAGAACCCAGGCATGCACAAGGCAAAACGGACCCAGGAAAGGTGCCGGAAACGACACTGAAGAGACCCGGCCAACAAGGGAACCCATCCGGTCAACAGCAAAAAGTGGAAAGCCCATAGGACCGCCCATGTACGGAAGGAAGGGAAATGCAGCAACCCATCCCAGGAATGTTCCATAAGAAGGAAGCGAGCCGCCGAAGCGAGCACCCAGGTGGCCATACAGCCAGCCAGCCAACAACCAGGCCCCGCGTGGCCCAACAATGAAGAACCAACAGGAACAGGAGCGCACAGGGAGAAAAAGCCACAGGCAGAAACACACCAAAGGTGAGAAGGACAGAAGGGCAGGGCGAAACGAGCCCGAGCCATGTCAAGACCCCCCGGGACCCCAAGACCAGGGACAAAAAACAAGGACACAAACCCACACCGGAAGCGCAGGGACCCGCCAGGGAGAAGAGAATTGGGAGCACCAGCACCCCTGGACACCCAACAGCACCCACAGGAAACAAAAAACCAGCAAAGGAAAGCCAGAAAGCAGGGGCAGGACACAAAACCCACGCCCCTATAGGCAGAACACGGACCAATGAGCAACAGGTCCCAAGTCAACCACGACAGCAGCAAACAATAACGGAGATGCACCCAGGCGAGCACCAGCAGCAGGACAAAGCCCTGGCCAGGCCAAACAAGCCCAGAACCCCAGGAAGAAAAGGACCCCAGGAAAGCGCAAGACGAGAAGGCTGAAGAGCCAACACCGGGGGCCAAGGAAATGCGCCATCCAGGGCGAGAGGAGAGGCAACAGAAAGGACCACAACAAAGCCACGACCCCCAGGAGGCGAGGAGGAGCATGGTGACAGCAGGAACCTGGTAGGAAGGGGGTTAAAGAGGAGGAGGGAGCGGTAAAGCGGCGGACCTGGACAAGACAGGGCGAGCCCTCCAGGAGCACCCAGTGACGGAAGGACAGGTGCCAACCGTAGCCCGCCCCCAGCAGACACGCCGCAGCCCTCAGCCCCCGGAGGACATCCAACAAGGTATCGACCAGGACAGACCCTGCACAACAACGAAGAGCAGGCGGGAACAGGAGTCCATAGGACGGAAGGGCCGCAGGCCCAAAGCCAAAAGAGCGAGCCCAAGCCACCAGAGGCACAAGACCAACCAGTGAGCAAAAGCTCCCATGTCAGCCCAGTACCCCAAGGGAACCCCCATGGAAACCCAGGAAGGGCCAAAGCTGAGACAAGAAGGGCATAAAAACACACAGAAGCATGCCCCAAAGAAGCAAGATCCCAATGTATACCCACGTAAACACACAGTGCATAGCAGCAGGATCGTCAACCCCAGGACACCCTGGGGGAAATCAAAACCACATCGCACACTGAGCGGACGTCGGAACCAGCAGAGCAGGCAGCAAGGCAAACACACATAAAACCCATGCAGAGTCCAGTGACCAGGATCACAGTTACGCCACATGAGGAAATCACGGTGCAAAGCCACAAGAAGGACAGCGCGAGGAACGCATGTACACATAGTAGCAAGCATACAGGACACTGTTAAGCCGACAAACGGCCCGGATCCGCGAACAAAGGCAACAACACAATGACAGCAAGAGGAAGGGAAAAGCTGCAAAGCCAAAATCCAAAGCCAAACTCACCAGCCAGGAGCAACGGGCCAGCATGGAACAGAAATGGGCCAATAGAAGGCTATAGTGCCTGCGGCGAAGCACAGCCCGTAGAAGGCGATACACAGATGTGGAAGCCATGCAGGTAGCTCAGATGGTAACAGCCTACGTTGCAGAAACCCTACCGTGACACGTCACAATCCTCTTCAGCCGAAAAGACCTGCAACACCCGACAGTGCGGGAACGCGCAACCGACCCCGCCCCAGAAGGACGAGTCCGACAACAGGCGTCACACACTCCCAGACCGTGAACTCCGTGGAGATCCGGTAAGCGTCAGGGCCAAACACAGCCGCGCAGCACCACCGCCGCGTCTCGATGGACAGGCGGGCAGCATGACAATGGCCAGCAGTGGGCCGGCATTAGTCCCACTGTAAGTATTGGTAAGCCCGCATCAGGCGCTTCGTAATCAGAAAGCTCGCGCTACATGATAGCAGAGAATCGAACGCCGTGCAGCACAGCCGCCGCCCGCCGCAGCGCTCGAGGGGCAGATGGGCGGCGAGAACCAAAGGGGGCTGGGAGAATGCCGCCCAGCACAGCCGCCACCCGCCGCAGCGCCTCAAGGGGTAGGCAGGCGGCGAGAATCAACGGGAAAAGCAGAGTGCGGTACAAAGAAACAAAGGCTTGCTGACAGAATGAAAGACAAGACTGCGTGAGTCTCACTGGCAGACCTGGGCAGCATTGAGGTTGGAACTGCTGCGATGCACAGCCGCCACCCGCCGCAGCGCCTCGCAGGGCGGGCGGGTGGCACAACACAAAGGGAAAAGCGCCAACAACGGGTACACAAACGCCGCGCAGCACAGCCACCGCCAGTCACAGCGCCTCGAAGGGCAGGCGGGCGGCGAGAATTAACGGGAAAAGCGGAGTCGCAACTCCTAAAATGCAGCCTGCTGGCAGATGAAAGACAGGACTGCGTGAGCCTCACTGGCAAATCTTGGCAGCATTGAGGTCGGAATTTCTGCGAAGCACACCCGCCGTGGGGCAAACAGGCGGGCGGTGCGTTGCACCGCCGCCGAAGCGCCACAACGGGCAGGCAGGCGGAAACAAACAGGCAGAGAGCAGGACCGGGCACAGAGAGCCAAGCGAGAGGGGGTGCGGCAGAGCGCCAACACCCACCTACAATACCCCGGCCACCCCCCCTTGTTAACCCTTGGCTCGCTGGAGCAGAGCCTAACCGGCCCAAACACACCAGAGGAAGGAAGGGGGGAAAAATGGTCCAAGATCCCCTGGTCCGCTAGAGCAGGACCTACAACCCCAGACCCAAGTACCTGCTACAGCAGTCACCACTTACCCGAGCGAAGCATTCGGAGAGCAAATGCGCGCAGAGCTAAAAAAACAGGCTGATGGGTTGGGCCGGCCCGCCTCTTATAGAGGTCAAGGGTGTAATGGATCGGCCATATTGGGAAGGGATGGGAGGCATGGGAGGCTGACTTTTTGCTTTGGAGTGTTTTGGTGTGGAGCTAAAGCTCACTTTGTTTGTCATGTGGCGAGGAAGACTAACGAGAAGGTAATGAATGGAACAAATGATATATGTATACTTTTTGTGTGATAAAGATGTGAATATGGGTGGGAAATAAAGTCAATGAATAAAAATTAAGGGGTGGGAACATTAAACAAAGAACTAAAAAAATTAATTAAAACTTAGCATGGTGTGATGATCATCCCCCCTTGCCTGTCCAATCAGAATTAGGAGTTTCATGAGATTGAAACATTAAGGGGTGGTACATGCTATTAGAAAGGTATAACTGATGTAGTTTAGCTAATTAGTTGGAACAGAGAGACTGGAATGCTGCAGAGCTTGTGATGCTGAGATGCTGAGAGACCGGGATGCTGTTGGGGTAACGAGCGAATGCTGAAGAAGAATCCTATTGCAGATTTAGAATTTAAGCAAATTAATTAGAAGAAGATCGCGGAAGAACCGAGGTGGAAAATAAGACAATTAATGAGAAGAAGATCGCGGTAGAATCAAGGAGGAAGATAGTGTCAGAGAGGGGTACGACGCAGGCGTCGCAACTAGAAGAGGTCATCTATCCTGTCCTGAATCCTGTCCTGAAATCTGTCTTTGAGGCCTTTGTCACCTGATCTTTACCAGGGGACCCTTCCAGCTCCTTGGCCAAGGGGTTGGTTTCCACCCCATTCTAGGTAAATATACTTCTGTGTAGTATGTCATTGTATTGCTCTCTCTATCCTCTCCTTTCTGAGTACTGTCATTGTGAAACTTCGCTCTGATATAGATGACTGATTATTGAATTTATTGACTTTTCCTTCCTTGGAGAAATGGAGTTCGTACTGTAATTTTGCTTTTAGCTCTCATGAATTTAACTAGATAAAGCATTTAAACTTTTCCCGAGTCTGTGGTTATTTTCAATATAGTAAGGAAAATATAATTCTAATTTCATTTCACCATCAACAAGTTCCAACTAATAGGCCCATTCAACTTTTTGATCAGTGAAAGATTAGTTAAGAATGTCAGGCAACTAATCTCATAAAAAAAAGCATTTATAAAATTGACCCCCAGCGGTATTTACTAGTTTATGTGAGCGTGTGTGTGTATGGGCCCAGGTGAGTATATGGTGTTTGAGTACCTGAGGCTGGTGACCCGCTGGATCAGTTTTCTGGTAGTAGATGTATGGTTATTATTGACTAATTTGGTGATAAGTATTGATTATTGATTATTGATTTTCATGTTTTAACAAACCTGTTTGTATTTTGTTTTATGTTGTCTGGAAATTCCCGGGAAGTGAATAGCGGGTGGTAAATGGAAGCCACACTGCAGTGACGTTACTCGTCTGTTGGAATAGCACTGAGAAGCTATGCAAGGCTGGCAGTGTTAAATAAGGGACTATTTTTCGTATAAAAGTGAGAGTGATTGATAGCAAAATTGTTCGCTGGTGAAACTTTGGTCTTATATCACATAGAAAGGGTAACACCGAAGAAGTAACAGGTTCGTCTGAGCTTGAGTGAAGAGTAAGCAGAAGGTTTTACTTGCAGTGTATGAAGAGTAAGTGGAAGGTTTTACTCGTTGCAACAGAAATAAACTATTCTTTGGTTTTAGCGGAACAGACAGAGTAGTGAATGTTTTTACGTCATTATTAATGAAACTTTTAATTGCCAATTTGTAAGAAAATACGTTTTCGTGTTGGTGAAACCCCGAGTGTGAGCAAGAATCTAATTGGTTGTCAAAAATAGCAGCTGTAATAATATTAGACAGTGGAGTTTGTATGTGGAAATACGATCCGTCATTAATAGGTAATCGCCCAGAGAGAAGATATTTAGGATTTGCCAGAGACGAATATATACAAAGATCCTCTCCTAAAATGTACAGAGAAAAGAGAAAGATGTAATTTATGCAGAAAATTAAAAATTACTTTAAGAAAGATAAACCCATTAAGACTAGAGAGGGAATTCTTATCCCACCACCGAAGACACCTGCATCATTTATGATGATGGAGAGAGGCTACCATACCTGTGTGCAGTTAGAAAATTGGATAGAATACACTAAAAAAGATGGAGTGTTAGCTTTTCCAGAAAATGGTACGTTCAATGGGAGAATCCTTCAAAATTTGAGAATTCGGATGAATGATTAACACAGTATGAAGCATTAGAAGAATGGGAAACTGAGTCATTTGAGCGTGACAGATCTAGAAGTAGTAGGAGTTATAGAAGATTTTTCCCTAAACAGATGCATGAGTCACGAGAATATCAGATGAAACAATGGAGACAAGCAATGATTACAGAAAGACTGTATCCTGTATTAATGGCTGAGGAACAGTCAGGGGGCAAGTCTACTGTCAAGGCCATGAATCTTCGGAGTCGTACGATGCTCAATGAGGTCCACCTCCTGATAGCCCCGCAGTCTGAGTAAAACAACAGACTCAACTAAGTGATCAAGCAAGGGAAGGGAAGGATGAGGTTAGCAGGTAGGGAGATCTGCAATGAGATTAAACAATCTATCAGATCATAGTACGTATACCATGAGGAACGTTAACAACACTATACCACCTATACCTCAAGTACCCCTACCTGTAAAGCAAAATAACTGTTCCTTTAGTGCACTGGTGTCCCTTTCACCGTGATGCCACTATTACTCTATGAAGTAGAACAACAGTATTATTACCTAGTCATGTCACTCCCCCTCACACATAGTGGGATGCAAAACAAGAACAACATACCAATAATACTCTCATGTAGTGCCAAACATGGGGGTGGGAGCAGAGATGCAACCTGGATTAGCTCAACGTGCCACTGCTGTAGGATATATAACAAACATAGGCCAAGACCATGGCCCGATTAGGTAATGTGCTAGGGATTGGTACCCCATCTAGGCATGTTTCATACACTTGGTTCACATGATAGAAAACTCTAATTTTCCTTGGAACCTTTTCGCATAAATCACCAAGTACGCTATGCACAAAGTCATGTATATCATAAGAATAAAAACGCAATGGCTTTATGAAGCACTCTCCCACTGCTGTGACGACAGATACCAATTCAGTCTCTAGGTTAAGTGAAACAATACACCCGGACTGCAACTGGATAACCGAGAACTCCATAAAACATCAAAGGAAACAAATAGTTTTGGAAATCAAGAGTTCACTTAAGAGCGTACCTAGGTTTTCCCCTTAAAAAAGAGTACTCTGGAACGCTGAACTGCCAGCCCGCAAGAGCCCTTGCTCGGCTCCTCCAACATGGCTAACCTTCAGCAAGACCTCCGCTTGCTCAGATATAGGGGAGTTCACACAAGGCAAGAAATGAGAAGGAGGAATTGAAACAGGTGCATGTAGCACCCCTACCGGTCCTCGAGTCGTCCTCCTTCAATTGGGAATCAACGGCACCCGATCAGTACCCCGGAAGCCTCCTTATTCCTCATGTCTGCAGTGTTCTATGGTGGCCAGACCGGTGCGCCGCAACAGTACATCCTTCCCCCGAAGAACATTGACAGAGACAAGGCTTCCGAGGGTAGCGCCTATGAAAGAGCACCGTGTAACGAGGGGCATGTACGCCCGAGGCTGGCTCCCAGGAGTTCTCCTCGTTCTTATAGCCTTTCCAGGCTACTAGATACCATAGCCTACCTCGGAAGATCTTAGAGTCTACGACACCCCTTACTTCATATTCCACCTCATTGTTCACGAAAACTGGGATTGGGGCGCCTCTGACCCTGGCGTGAGATGGTTTAACAAGAGAGAAGTGGAAAGCTGGGTGTATCCGTAAAGAGGAGGGCAAAGCTAATTTCACCACTACATGATTGATTAGCTTGGTCACTTTATACAAGCCGATGTACTTGGGATTGAACACACTATATCTTTTAACCCTGATGTTGTTGGTGGACAACCACACATAATCCCCTATTCTATACACCGGCCCGAACGTCTATGTTTGTCAGCATAAGCCTTGTACTGAATCTAAGCCGCTCTCAGGTTGCTCTGTGCTTCCCTCAAAACGTTCAGAATATGTGTGATCATCTCATGTACCTCGGGCACCTGTGTAGACTGTAAAGGGTGTAACAAGGGGGTTAAACGAGGGTGAGACCCATACGAACAGTAAAAGGGTGCGAGTTTCGTTGAGCTGTGGACAGCGCTGTTATATGCCATTTCGGCTAACCACAACTTATCAACCCAAGCCTCTGTAGGGTCATCCACATAACACCAGAGGTACTGTTTTAGAGTTTGATTAACCCTCTCAGTCTGGCCATCGGTTTGAGGGTGAAAGCTAGTGGAAATGTTAGAAGCTATGCCTAGTGCCGAACACCACACCCTCCAAAAGTTGGAAGTAAACTGAGTCCCTCTGTCTGAGACTATGGTTTACGGTAACCAAGACAACCAAACTATGTGTGTCAATAACAAGTGGGCTAGTGTACTTGATGTGGGGATCTTTTTACAGGCAACAAAATGAGCCATCTTAGTTAAGTAATCCATGACTACCAAAATGACTGTATGTCCCTGGTCTACTGGCATTCCTACCACAAACTCCACAGAAATGTTCTCCCAGGGTTGAGTTGGAGTAGGAAGCGGTTGCAAGAGAACCGCCTGCCTAGCATGTGTGGTTTTCATTTGGCTACAAATCGTACATTCTTTGACCCAGGTGGATATGTCTTTCTTTATGTTGGCCACCTGAACTGACGCATCACCCTTTCCAAAGTTTTTTCTTGACCGTTGTGCCCAGCACTGGGCAAGGTGTGACACCAATTGAAGGCTTGCTTCCACAGGGAACAGATAGGTAGTAGGAGCTGATTTCCTCTCACCGGGAGACCTTTTGTCACCTTCCAGTCCTTATTCTTCTCCAACCAGCCATTCCACTTCTCAGTAAGGACGTCGTGGGCTACGCTTTTAAGGTCAGTACAGGTAGCACCAATCACATTCTGTGGATTGATAATAGCATTTTTTGTGCTTTCCTCGAGGCATACAGGAGCCATTTGTCAGGTGAAGGCATCTGCCTTCTTATTGTCTTTTCCTGGTCTATATGTCACCAAGAAGTTGTATTCCGCGAAGAAGAGCATCCACCTCAATTGCCTTGGTGTCAGGCGTCTTGCTGCCGTCATGAATTGGAGGTTTCGGTGGTCGGTGAACACGGTCACCACATGCTTGGCCCCCATCAGAAAATTTCTCCAATCCAGGAAAGCCTCCTTAATAGCCAGCAGCTCTTTTTCTGCTATTGTGTAATTACGCTCCGCAGGATTGAACTTTCTTGACATATAAACTATGGGGTGTAATTGGCCAGTTGTCGCATGGCGTTGCGAGAGCACAGCTCCCACTGCTGTGTCTGAGGCGTCCACCTCTACGATGTATGGTCGATCGGGATCAGCATGCACCAACACTGGGGCAGAGACAAAAGCGCTTTTCAGGGCTTCAAACCCCTTTTGGGCCTCCCAGGTCCACTGGAAAACGGTCTTCTTCCTCAACAGCTTCGTGAGGGGAGCAGCCAAGTCCGAGAAGTGATTGTGGAACCGGCGGTAGAAATTAGCGAAACCCAAAAAACATTGGATATCGCGGACGTTCAAGGGTTTGGGCCATTCCTTAACAGCGATGATCTTCCTTTCGGACATTTCCTGTCCCCAAGGGGTCAGCATCACCCCTAAGGATTCGACTGTAGTAACACTGAACTCGCATTTGCTGATCTTACAGTAAAAATGATGGTCTCGTAGGGTGTGTAAGATGGTACATACGTGTTGTGTGTGAATCTCCACGTTGGACGAATAGATAAAAATATCGTCAATGTAAACCACTACGAACCTGTCCAGGTACTCTCACAGGACATAATTCAAAAAGAACTGAAATGCCACAGGGGCGTTGCACAAGCCGAATGGCATCACAAGGTACTCATATAGTCCAAAGCGGGTCTTGAATGCCGTCTTCCACTCGTCTCCTCTGCGCATACGGACCAAGTGGTAAGCTCCCTTAAGGTCTAAACGGGTGTATATCACTACCTTTTTGACTTGTTCCAGCAAGACGTTGATTAAAGGCAACGGATACCTGTTTTTGACCATGATGGCATTCAAGGATCTGAAATCCACACAGGCGCACAATTCTCCATTCGCCTTAGGTATAAAAAACAGCGGCGAAGCAGCAGGGGACTTTGAGTCACGTATAAACCGCAACGCCAAGTACTTATTCAGGTAAGCGCAGAGATGAACATTTTCGGGTTCCATGAGAGTGTACACTCTCCCAGCTGGTATTATGGCCCTTGGTACCAAGTCTATCTGGCAGTCGTAGGGTCGGTGAGGCGGTAATACTTCCGCCTTCACTTCGTTGAACACCTCCGCAGACTCATGGTACTCTGCAGGTAGGCTCACATCATGTTCCACCGCTGTAGCAACGTGATGACATGACGCCAAGGCCATGGCAGGGTTGACACGAGGTTGGATACAATGCTTTCTTCAGTATTCTGAAGTAAACAGAAGGGTTTTTGCCTCCCAATCCACCTGGGGGTTATGAGTTCTCAGCCAGGGTAATCCAAGTATCACTCCGTATTGGGGTGCCTGAATGATGTTAAAAGTCAAGCTCTCCCGGTGGTCGGTTTCCATTAGAACATCTAAAGCTCCTGTTTGGAAAAGGATAGGTCCGGAATCCAGACGTCTTCCATCTACCTCAAACACCGCCTCCGGTGTTCCTTTTTTCTGTAGGTTGATTCCGAGGGATAGCGCTTGCTTCTGGTCCATAAAACATCCGGTGGCACCAGAATCTAGCATAGCCCGAACTCTTCTTGAATCAACAAACTGAGGTCCACGTAATAGTGATTTCTTTCCTTCATGATATCACCTCCTAAGGAAGGGATGTACGACTGGCTTGAAGGGGTCCCCTCTTCCTTCTTCAAGCTCACTCATTTCCCGTCGGGGGTCCTGACGTAATCGTAGAAACTTTCTTAAATTCCATCCGTGGATATTTGGGTCTCAGCGGGCATTCCTTAATGAAGTGTCCCTTCTTTCCGCAGTAAATACACAGCCCTTTCTTCAGATGGTACTCACTTTCCTCCGTAGTGAGAGGTGAATGCACTGTCCCAATCTCCATAGGTTCTGTTTTAGAGGGTTGGCTGCTGTCAGGGGTCCTGGTTTGATCACCGCGAAGCGCATATCGGTCTCTCTTCTTGTGTACCCCCTTTCGCTCGCAGATTCAACGATCCAACCGTAATATTAGACTGATGAGATCCTCACATGAAGCAGGTTGTGGATCTATATGGTCCAATACGTCCTTCATCTCCTCCCGCAAAGATAGCAGCTTGTTTGGCTTCTGGCCATTCTGTTTCTGTAACCAATCTCCTGAAATCGTTTAAGTAGGAGATGAGATCCCGGATACCTTGTTTTAACTCCAACAAATCCCGGTCTGCTGAAAGGGTAGCTGCTCGACGGTTGAATGTTTTCTCAAATTCCCTAAGAAAAGAGTCCCAATCATACAAGAGGGGGTCGTCCCTCTTTACTAGTGGTACCGCCCACTGAGCCGCATCCCCTGCTAGATAGGATATTAGGAACGCTACTCTGGCATGATTAGTGTTAAAGGCCTTGATTTTACACGTGAAATGGAGTAACACCTGTGTGAGGAACACCTGCACCTTGCTGCTATCCCCATAGAATCTTTCTGGTGTAACTAAAGGGATAGGTGTAGGGACCTCTACTACCACAGAGGATGCATGGGGGGTGTGCAATGTCCCTGCGTCAAATGGATTTCTTTGCATCCTGTCTACCTGGGTTTGCAAGGCGGCTGTTTCAGCCCTAGAGGCGGCCAATTCGGCCTGCACCAAGGCCAAGGCGGCTAAGACATCCTCTAAGGTGGCCATACCAACGTACGACTGGGAGGATAACAATTCGTAGGCAGTTGATTCTGTCAAGGCCTTGAATCCTCAGAGTCGTACGATGCTCAATGGGGTCTACCTCCTGATGGCTCCGCAGTAAAACAACAGACTCAACGGAGTGATCAAGTGAGGGAAGGGAAGGATGGGGTCAGCAGGGAGGGAGATCTGCAATGAGATTAAACAATCTATCAGATCATAGTACGTATACCATGAGGCACGTTAACAACACTATACCACATATATCTCTAGTACCCCTACCTGTAAAGCAAAATAACTGTTCCTTTAGTGCACTGGTGTCCCTTGCGCCGTGATGCCACTATTAATCTATGAAGTAGAACAACAGTATTATTACCTAGTCATGTCACTCCCCCTCACACATAGTGGGATGCAAAACAAGAACAACATACCAATAATACTCTCATGTAGTGCCAAACAGGGGGGGGCGGAGATGCCACCTGTATTAGCTCAATGTGCCCCTGCTGTAGGATATATAACAAACATAAGCCAAGACCATGGCCCGATTAGGTAATGCGCTAGGGATTGGTACCCCATCTGTGCATGTTTCATACACTTGGTTCACATGATAGAAAACTCCAATTCTCCTTGGAACCTTTTCGCATAAATCACCAAGTACGGTATGCACAAAGTCATGTAAATCATAAGAATAAAAACACAATGGCTTTATGAAGCACTCTCCCACTGCTGTGACGACAGATACCAATTCAGTCTCCAGGTTAAGTGAAACAATCCACCTAGACTGCAACTGGATAACCGAGAGCTCCATAAAACATCAAAGGAAACAAATAGTTTTGGAAATCAAGAGTTCGCTTAAGAGCGTACCTAGGTTTTCCCCTTAAAGAGGAGTACTCTGGAACGCTGAACCGTCAACCCCGCAAGAGCCCTTGCTCGGCTCCTCCAACAGAGCTAACCTTCAGCAAGACCTCCGCTTGCTCAAATATAGCGGAGTTCACACAAGGCAAGAAATGAGAAGGAGGAATTGAAACTGGTGCATGCAGCACTCCTACCGGTCCTCGAGTCGTCCTCTTTCGATTGGCTTGGATCTGCATGGATCGGGAATCAACGGCACCCGATCAGTGCCCCGGAATTCTCCTTATTCCCGGCTTCCTCAACGCGGTGACGTCACGGGCGTCACTCGCCCAAGGCCTCATGGGAGTTGTAGTTGAGTAGGCATGTCTGGCCGAGGAAATGCCGGTTCGCGTCTGCAGTGTTCTACGGCGGCCAGACAGGTGCGCCGCAACAAGTACAGAGAAAACTAAGCATTTAACAATGACAGATTGTGGGGAAGAAGATGAATTTATGGAGGACATTGTAAAGAAAACCCCTCCACCATATCAGGAAGGACCCAGTAGAACTACTCCAAGTGCCCCTGCCTTGGGAACACCTTTGGTTTCACAGGTTTTACATGATCCCATATTTGGAAGGGTACTCCAGGAAAAGGAAAGGGAAGCAATAAATAAAAACCGAGAAGAGCTAATACAGAAAATAACTCAGTTGAATACACACCCTGAACCATTAACTATACCAGTGACTATAGGTCCTGTTGTTACATTGTATGGGGATAAAGTTAACTGTCCCAAACCACTAGTTATGACAACTCCTGTAATCGAACCTAGAAAATAAATTGTAATAACTGATGATCAGGTCAGTGAATGCGATTCAGTAATTTCATTAATGAATTTGCCGATAAGAGGACAGATAAATAAAACCCCGCAAAGAGTTACACCTCGCTGTTCAAAAGAGACTGGACAGGTAACATCCACAGGAGTCAAAAGTGCAACAATAGTATCCCCGGAAGAATTACAGAGATGGGAACAAGGAATAGACAAACCGAACCAACCACCAAAGATTTTAGATATTTATAAATTGAAAGTGGAGTCCGAAGAAATTTGAGCTGGAAATGTGGGATTAGATAGGCTAATTGCTAACAGTGAAGAATTACTGTTCATTTGTAGAAGCATCACTAGACATGCAAAAATATTTCATGAGAAATTGACAGATCTTGCCTCCGAAATGGGAATTGAAATAGGGAGATCAAAAGTATTACAGAAGACATATAGAGCAGAATTTACTGATAATGACTTGGAAAATATGAATGTGTCTAGAAGAAAATTGCTGATTAAGGAGTTAATGACCATCTTACAAAAGTGGGGAGACTTAGACAAATGGAAAGCTAAGTGGTTGAGGAAAAAGGAGGAAGCACAGGCAAGTCAAACAACATCTGAATTCTTGTTGAAAGAATCAGGAAAAGAGGAGAGATTGTGCCCAATGAGAGAAGTTCAAGGAGGAGGATATGTACATGTTCCATGGAGTCAACAAGACATTTTGTCATTAACTAATGATTTTCCCAAGCTGAGAGAAAAACCAGTTGAATGGTACAAGCAAGTTGAAAGGTTTGTGAAGGTTTCTAAGGTTTTGTTGAAGGATTTGGATGGTCTGTTTGACATAGTGGTGCCTGCTGATTTATGGACAGAATGTAAAATCAGGGTTGATTGGCCTAGTGATGAATACCCAAGAGACGAAAAAACAGGAGCCCCTTCAGATGAGGTAATGAAGAAATATCAGCAGGTGATCACTTTCTTGAAAGGGAAAATCCAACCAATAGAAACAGATTGGGTAAAAATAGATAGAACAATCCAAGAACTAAATGAGTCTGTACATGCGTATTATGAACGCCTATTACAGGTATTCAAGAAGTATAGCGGATTTGAAAACATTGGAGATAAGGAAATGGGTCATTTTGTGTATCGTTTTGTGTATGGTTTAAGGCCAGACATTTGCCAGATGATCCAGCAGCACATGTTGTGCTGGCAGGGAAAACCTATAGATGAAATTCTAAAGTATGCCAAGTATTGCGGAGATGATATTGAGAATAGGCGTAAAAAGTTGGAAGAAAAAGTGATGTGGGCACAAGTGAAATTGGCAGAACATCAAGAGCTAAAATTAAATAGTCAGACTGATGATCAATTGAAAGGACAGGGTCAGAATGATAATGCAGCGAATGGGGGAAAACCCAGAGGACGAATGAGTAGAGAAGAAGCAAAGAAGAAATTTCCTTGTCATGGGAGCGGAAAATTGGGACATTGGAAAAACAAGTGTAAAAGTATTCAGAATAATAATGGCCCAAATCAAAATTTAAATCCACAGACACAGAATGAGGTGATTATGAGTCAACCGCAGCAGGTTGTTAATCAGCAGAGTCAGGTGCCACCTGCCCCTATGCCAAATTTTGTGAAAGTGTGGACACCCGATTTACCGGAGGAAGTGGTAAGAAAAATCCTGTAACTTCACAATTTCTTTTGCAGAATAGTTACATTCACGAAGATGATCAATGACGGTGCTTGAGGGGGGAGGAAGAGGAGTGCATACTTGGCGCATCCATTCCTTACCTGTAGATCAGATAGGTCCGTATATTGATGGGAAAGTAGAAGTAAAAGATATTACTTTTTTGTTGGACCCTGGTGATACCCGTTCTACTGTGAGAACAGCAGGCATCCCAAACCTACCCCTCTCGGGAGAAGCCATCCAAGTTTTAGGCGTATCAAACAAACAGATTAGGACTCCAATTACTGAACCCATGGAGGTGCGCATTGGCAATTTCAGAGAAATGCACAAATTTGTGGTGTGCGACTTTAGTCCAGTAAACTTGCTAGGAAGAAACTCATTGTGCAAGTTGAATTACACAATTTTTTGCACACCGGATGTTGTTACGATTCAGACCCCTGATGAAGACGGTGTCTACAAAATGAGGTTGGCAAAACAAGGCACAGAGATAGATGAGATGTACTTATTAATGACAAAAGATGATTTACCAGACGAATTAAAAACGACTTTGAATCCAGAAGTGTGGGATTTCACTGGAAAAGATGTGGTGTTGATGGCAAATGTAGATCCAGTAAAAGTGACTGTGAAGGAAGGTGCAGTTTACCCAAATACCAGGCAATACAAAATGAGCCCTGAAGTTAATGCAGGTGTTGCATCAGAAATTGATCGAATGATTAAACAAGGCATTTTAAAAGAAATAATGAACAGTCCTTGTAATTCACCTATTATTGGTATCAAGAAGCCTAGCGGAAAATATCGGATAGTACAAGATTTAAAAATGATTAATAAAATTGTTGTTCCTTGTTGTCCTGTAGTGCCAAATCCAGCAGTGATTCTGTATCAGATACCATGGAATGCAGGATGGTTTACTGTAATCGATCTATGCCAAGCATTTTTCTCCATTCCTTTACACCCAGACAGCCAGTATCTCTTTTCATTTAAATTTGAGGACTGTATTTTAGTATGGAATCGAGTTCCTCAAAGGTATACAGAAAGTCCATCCATTTTTAATCAGATTTTGAAAAAGTGTCTAGAAACGTTAATTATGCATAAAAATTCAGTTCTGGCAGTACATCGACAACCTCCTCATAGCTTCAAAGTCATGAGATGATTGTGTTACTGATTCAATTGCATTATTAAATCATTTGGCTGATGGTGGACATAAGGTATCCCCAGAAAATTTACAATTTTGTCGAACTGGACTCAAATATTTAGGACCCCAAATAGAAAGAGGAGTGAGAACAGTGACCCCTGAAAGAATAAAGATAATCAAACAAATGCAGTTACCACAAACTCAGAGAGAGATCAGAATGTTCCTTGGTGTAGTGGGGTACTGTAGACAGTGGATTGTAGGTTTCTCTTTGTTAGCTAAACCATTGATCCAGATGACACGGAAGAGACCAAAGGACCCAATAGTTTGGGATGATAAAAGTGTGGAAGCCTTTGTGAAATTACTAAATTGTTTGTGTGAAGCCCCAGCCCTAGGTATGCCAGACTATACAAAAGGAAATTGCACTATTCTGTTGTGAAAGAGAAAACTGTGCACTCTCAGTGTTAACCCAAAGACATGGTCTGATGCGACGTCCAGTGTCATAATTCTCTGCTACTTTGGACCCTGTAGCTTCAGCATTACCTGGTTGTTTAAAGGCAGTAGCTGCTACTTGTCAGAGTCTGGAACAAAGTGAGTCAATTGTGATGGGACACCCTGTGAAGGTGTATGTCCAGCATTCAGTGGAGATACTTTTAACTAGAATTCGAACACAGTACCTTACTCCTAGTCGGATGACTAAGTATGAAAGAATCATTTTGGTAGCCGAGAATGTGACAGTGGTCAGGTGTACTGTGTTGAACCCTGCTACTTTATTGCCAGATGTACGTGGGGAAGAAGTGAGAGATGAAGTTGAGCATGACTGTCTGGGTGTCACTGAGTTATGTACTAAGCCCCGTCCAGACATACAAGAGGAACCCCTGAAAGAATCAGAACATGAGCTATTTGTAAATGGCTCGTGTATGAGACATGAGGAAGGAGGATTAAGTGCAGCTTATGCTGTATGCACATTGGCTGGAATAGTCAAAGCATCGTATTTACCAGGAGTCAAGCCTGCACAAATAGCCGAATTGATAGCTTTAATTAAAGCATGCAAAATTGGGAGGAACTGGAAAGTAACCATTTACACTGATAGCCAGTATGGTTACTGGGTTGTGCATGACTTTGGCCAGCTCTGGATGCAGAGGGATTTCATGACTTCTTCAGGATCCCCTATTAAAAATGGAAAATCTGTGAAAGAACTGTTAGAAGCAATACAATTGCCAAAAGAAGTGGCAGTGGTCAAGTGTGCTGCACATCAGTCAGGAAATGACTATGTGGTAGCTGGTAATCTATACGCTGACCAGGTTGCTCAATACTGTGCCAGAAATAAAATGGCATTGAACAAGAAAATTGAAACGAGTGGAATCCGCTGTCAATTTATGCTACTCTCAGCATTAGAAACTTGGTATGTAGTAAGACAATTGCAGGATGAACTGGAAGAGAGTGAAAAGGAGGGTTGGATAAAAACAGGGTGTCAAAGAAGAACAGAGGATGGCGTGTGGATTTATCAAGATGGCAGACCAGTCATGCCAGATTGTCTGCTTTCATAAATGGCTAGAATGTATCATGGAGACACACACGTAGGCAGGGACGCCATGATCAGGCTCTTTAGACAGGATTGGTACAATCCGAGATTTATGGCTGTCGCAGAGAGTCTTTGCCAGAGATGTTTAATTTGTCAAAAAATAAACCCAGGCAGGAAAACAATGGTCAGTTGGGGAAGGAAGGACCATTGGTAAGGTTGCAAGTAGACTTCATACAACTACAACCATGCAGGTGGCTGAAATACATCCTTGTTATAGCATGTTTGTTTTCACCTCGGGTGGAAGCATATCCTACTAGAAGAAATGACAGCATAACAGTTGCCAGACTGCTATTGAGAGAGTTGATTCGACGGTTTGGTTTCCCAGTAACTTTGGAATCAGATAGAGGATCTCACTTTAATAATGAAATAATTTGGTTAATCTGTGAAGCATTTAAAATTTAACAAAAACTGCACTGTGCATATCGCCCAGAGGCTTCAGGAGTGGTGGAACAAATGAATGGCACAATCAAGTCAAGACTGGCAAAGGTGTGTGCATCCACATCACTGTGTTGGTTCTGCTGGGACTCAGAAGCATTCCTGACAGAAACACAGGATTGAGTCCTCATGAAATCCTCATGGGAAGAGCAATGAGACAAGCATTTATACCAGGACATAAATTGTTGAATATAACTGATGATCTGGTATTGGACTACTGTAAAGGATTGGCTGACCTAGTGCGTTCTGTCTCTCACCAGGTTGGAGAAGACGCAGTTGCCAGGCAGCCGGATCTAGCACATGATTTAAATCCCGGAGACTGGGTGGTAATGAAGAATCACACCCGAGAGTCGTGCCCAGCACCCAGGTGGGATGATCCAAGACAAGTCATACTGGTCACAACAACAGCAGTGATAAGTGCAGGTTTGCCTAACTGGATACATGCCAGTCATACCAAAAGGGTTCCAGCTCCTGAACAGGAACCACAACCGACACAAGCAGTTGAGGCCGCTGAAGGTTGTGCAGCTGAATAATCTAGAATAACAGATTCTGAAGTAGCTGACCAAGAACAACCGAGCACAAGTCAGGAAGACTGGATACCAGTGGTTGACATACCAGATGTGATTATTAAGACGAGAAGCAGAACCAGATTAGAAAGACAGGAAATTAGAAAGGATCAGTCAGGTGTAGAAGAACAAGCTCAGGAAAAGGTGAATAAAACTGCTGGAGACCCTGAGCAGGACCAGTCAGGGAGAGAAATCGGTTCTCAGACAGACAAATCTATTGAACTGAAGCAGGGACAGACAGGTATAGAAGAACACGTTCAGGCTGCAGAAAACCAAGGTGCAGTAAGACCTGTACAGGACCAGTTAGGAAAAGAAGAACGAGTTCAGGAAGAAGAACAAGTTGGGAAAAAAACCTGAACAGGGTAAGATAGAAGAAGAAGAACCTGTTCAGGTGAATGATGCTCAGATAACAAACCCAGAACAAGGGCAGATAGAAAGGGACTCAGAAGACGAAGATAACCAAATTGTGCCACCACATAACGAAAATTAAAGAATACTCGAAAGAGACAAGGAAAGTGAGAGTGCAGTACAAGCCAAAAAGGCCAGAAAAGGTGATAATTGGCCAGGTGGTGTCAAAAGATTAAAATATCACTTAAAAACAATAAGTGAAGAACCTGAACAAGTAAATGAAGTCACTAGCCAGTCTGGGCAATTGACTGAGAAACCCAGGCGAAGAAGCCAAAGACTGAGAATTTTGAACAATAAGTTCAAAGGTCCTGAATGGACCTATGTGATTCTTGGAGAATTTGAGAATCTAGATTTGAATGAAGAAAGTGACGAAGAAATAATTTCAGAACAGATTGACGAAGGAGAAGTGAGACCCCCTTGAAGATCAAAGAAATAAAACAACTCCTTAAGCAAAGTGAATTAAAGAAGAGTAATCTTCTCAACTAAAATGGCTGAAGATAGGGTTACCGGAAGACCAAAACGAAATTGTATAAAGAAATGTTGTAGAATATGTATATGTAGTATATTTTTAGTACTCATATTATGGTTAGTATTAACCATAGCAATGCCTTATTTGATGATGATAGAAAAGAAAAATAACACAGATACTAATGAAAGGGTAGCTAACATCAAGGGAGATAGAGGGAAATTAGAAGCACCAGATGAGTTGGACTTACATCACACTGTGACAAATAATGACACTGCTTTAAATGTATTCTCATAGTTATTAGTACAATACGTAGACACCATGGAGATTAGCGATTGTTATGTATGTATGAAATTACCAGCTTCTGTAGCAGAAGGCGTCACTTACCATCATTTACTGTTAACATATGGTATCCCATGTAGTATATTAACTATTTTATTTTATAGAACAGGAAAATTACAGTATTATTATTCAAACGTAGATGTGATATTTTCAGAGCTTCCTATTCGCAAGAGTACGAATCCAGTTCTTAGTACTAAAGATGCACAGTTTAGGGGTGAATATTTCTTAACTATGAAAACAATATGATATAGCAGAAGCTCACAAAAATAATCTTACATGTTCATTACACGAAGAAGAAAAGATATTTTTGAATTTAGTAGAGAAAATGAGACAGGACTTCCAAAGAAAAGCTTCTGAAAAGAAACCTCAGATTCCTCAATGGGCGGAGAAAGAGGAGAGTTATACAGCTAGGCAAGACTCATGCTGCGATGTCCCTAGATTTTAAAAAGAAAGGGAAGATCTGCCTTCATAGATTAAAAACTGACTATAACAATGTATTTATTGGTTCCAGTGAATGTGAACATAATTTTTTGATTATTGGTGGATGGGGACTAAAAGGGGGAACATATCCAGTATTTACTGGAGCCTATTACGTGTATGGGAATAAGGCTTATTTTAGGCTGCCTGCACGTTGGTACGGGAGTTCGGAATAGTATTTCCAAAAGTGTACCACGTAAAACGAATTACTGGAAGCAATGAAAACACAAAAGAACTATCCCGCAGAAAGAGAGCTAGTTTTTCAGAAATAGTAGGAGATATATTTGGTGCATTGATACCTTCAGTGGGAGTCATTCTGAATTCACAAAAGATTTGTCAGTTATCCACAGTAGTTGATCGTCTATCGACTGATACTCCTGGGGGGTTCTTAATGATCAATACAGAAATGGTTGCAATTATATCAATGGTTTTACAAAATCGACTTGCTCTTGATATATTATTGGCAAAAGAGGGCGGAGTCTGTAAAATGTTGAAGACGCAACACTGTTGCACCTATATCACATACAAAAGTGTTGAAATTGGAGAATACATTAAAAATATTTCGAAACTGGAAGAAAATTTTAAACCACTGGAAGTTGATAGTTTATGGAAGAAATTAACAAATAGCATTACCTCAATAGGGACTTAGTTTACTAATACAGGCAAAGATTTTATAGGACAAATAATACTACCTATACTATAGCAATAATGACATGGTGCAAATGTTGTAGAAAGAGAGAAAGATATGAAGTAAATGGAAAGGGAAAGGAAAAAAAGTAGGAAGAAATCCAGTTAGAAGAAATGAAAGGCAAACTATATAAGAAAATGAAAAACTTAAAAAACAAAAATGAGGAAGGAAATGAAATGACCGGAAAGGGAATTGAGATGTGCTAAAATTGGCATCTGGTTTGTGATGGGTAATTTTGTGATGGCACAAATGCCATCAGAGAGGGGATTGATGGAGCAAGGACTCATATAAAAGAGACTTGCTCGGAAGCAAACCTCTCATATAACTCATAACGTCATACTAAATTGTGTATCGTATAATTAATATGCACCACATTTCATATTTTAGCAAGATGAAGCTCGCTTATGTGTCTTACTAACAAGTAACCCGTAACTTAAAATGGCTGCTAATGCGTCAAATTGTACTGCGCTTGCGTCAACTGCATCTATGCAGGATGACGTTCTATCGCTTGGAGGGAAATTTCTGCACCTGCGCAAACGCATCTAAAATGGCCGTTTGGAAGCTCACATGCTAAGCATCTACTTTGCTGAAACTAAAACAAGCTATTTACTAAGTGCTAATGCGCGGAGAGCCTTTATAAGTAAATGGGATTAGAGTAGAGATTGGTTGTATACAGTGAAATAATTTTATTTTGAAATTAATATGTTTCTTTTTGACCTTTCTACTAGTTCGTATTTGGGCCTAAGAGCGAAACTGAAGCCTGTACCACAAGTGACCCCCCCATGCAGGTGCAGTAATAACAAGTTAGAAGCCATAATGTCGTTCTTGAATCCCATCCAAGGACGCCTTTGCAACATGTCCTGGGAACCTGCTGGACATCCTGAATATTGAATGGAACAAATGTTAAATGTATACTTTTTGTGTGATAAAGATGTGAATACGGGTGGGAAAGAAAGTCTATGAATAAAAATTAAGGGGCGGGAACATTAAACAAAGAACCAAAGAAATGTATTAAAACTTAGCATGGTGTGATGATTATCCCCCCTTGCCTGTCCAATCAGAATTAGGAGTTTCATGAGATTGAAACATTAAGGGGTGGTACATGCCATTAGAAAGGTATAACTGACGTAGTTTAGCTAATAAGTTGGAACAAAGAGACCGGAATGCTGCAGAGCTCATGATGCTGAGATGCTGAGAGACCAAGATGCTGTCGGGGTAACGAGCGAATGCTGAAAAAGAATCCTATTGAAGACTTAGAATTTAAGTCAATTAATTAGAAGAAGATCGCGGAAGAACCGAGGAGGAAAATAGGACAATTAATTAGAAGAAGATCGCGGAAGAATCGAGGAGGAAGATAGTGTCAGAGACGGGTATGACGCAGGCATCGGAACTAGAAGAGGTTGTCTATCCTGTCCTGAATCCTGCCCTGAAATCTGTCTTTGAGGCCTTTGTCACCTGATCTTTCCCAGGGGACCCTTCCAGCTCCTTGGCCAAGGGGTTGGTTTCCACACCATTCTAGGTAAATATACTTCTGTGTAGTATGTCATTGTACTGCTCTCTCTATCCTCTCGTTTCTGAGTACTGTCATTGTGAAACTTCACTCTGATATAGATGACTGATTATTGAATTTATTGTCTTTTCCTCCCTTGGAGAAATGGAGTTCGTACTGTAATTTTGCTTTTGTCTCTCATGAATTTAACTAGATAAAACATTTAAACTTTTCCAGAGTCTGTGGTTATTTTAAATATATTAAGGAAAATATCATTCTAATGTCATTTCACCATCAACTAGTTCCAACTAATAGGTCCATTGACCAGAGGAAATAACTTTTTGATCAGTGAAAGATTAGTTAAGAATGTCAGGCAACTAATCTCATAAAAAAAGCATTTATAAAATTAACCCCCAGCGGGCCCAGGTGAGTATATGGTGTTTGAGTACCTGAGGCTGGTAACACGCTGGAACACCATTTCAAGAGACTGTTGGCCCATGTGTGCAACTCGAATGACCTTGTTTAAGGTACGCATAAACCTCTTGGCTTCACCATTGGCTTGGGGCCACCAGGGCGTGACTTTCTTGTGTTTGATGCTGAGCGAGGAGAAATAGTTGGCTAGTTCTTGGCCCTGGAAGGGAGGTCCATTCTCAGTTCCTTTAGTAGTCCGTGAGTGGCCATCACTTTTTCCAGTTTGGGAATCACACACCCCGCGCTCAAGGACTGAATGACCTCCACTTGAGGATATTTGGAGTCGTCGTCGATCAACACAAACATGTACCTCTCATCCGGAAGGCTCCCAAAGTCTATGCTAGCACATGAACCCGGATGACGCAGTCCAGGTTCTGTGATTATTGGGGCTGGCAGACTGGCCTCCCCAGTGGTCTGGCACCACTTGCAGGATCTCACTGCTTCCTCCACCTTCTCATCCATCAGAGGGAACCACACCTTGGTTCTCAATCGACTTTTTGTTTTCACCATCCCCTGGTGTCCAGCATGGGCGAGTTGTATGACTCGATCTGTGAGAGTGGTGGAGATAACCAGGTGGTGGCCTCTTAAAAGACACCCCGTTGAGTCTTCATTTGATTCCTGTTGGACGTGATACAAACTATCCATTATTCGTCGGGCCTCTGGAGTGAAAGCATTCAAGTCTTTCTTGGCTTTCTGCCATTGGTTGTGTCTCAGGATGTACAATGCCCTGTGGAGACACTCGTCTCGTTGAGTTTCTTCCGCCAAGACCTACATGGAAAGCGGAAGGGGGCAGTTACATATCGAACATATTCCTCAGTGTCCTCAGCGTCCGTCTCCTCTTCGGGTGTAGCTGCTCGGGGATGACGTGCTAGGTAGTCTGCAGGGTTTAGGGACCTTGGATGATATCCTACCTGGCAGTTGTACTCCTGCAGCTGGAGCATCCACTTTTCAATTTGTGGGGGTGGCTTTGTGGCAGTGCCTGCAAATGGGGAGAAGAGGCTTGTGGTCAGTCGCAACGACAAAGGGGTGTCCGTATACATATAAATGGAAGTGGCAACAGCCCCAATGGATGGCGATGGCTTCCTTCTCGATCTGAGAATACCTCTGCTGCGTGTCAGTTAAGGAGCGACTGGCAAATGCCACCAGGCCCCAGTCTTAGTTAGCCTGCCCTCTCTGCAGTAAGACGGCACCGAGTCCCTTCGGGCCAGCGTCAACCGCAATCATGGTGTTTTTCCGCAGATCAAAATAGGGTAACGTAGTGTTGGAAGAAAGGGCGTCTTTGACTGCCTGAAACGCTGTCTCATGCTCTGGGCCCCAGGACCAGGGAACGGACCCCTTGGTGAGCTCTCTCAATGGCTGGGTGTGGGTGGTGAGGTC
Organism: Triturus cristatus; assembly: GCF_964204655.1. Taxonomy (NCBI): domain Eukaryota; kingdom Metazoa; phylum Chordata; class Amphibia; order Caudata; family Salamandridae; genus Triturus; species Triturus cristatus. Next base: position 802,217,695 of record NC_140592.1, on the reverse strand, counting down.
ACAGTGGAAGGAGCGGGCGCTCCCTTTATGTCTTCCACCTTATCCGGGTCTGGTGTCACACCTGATGCCCAGAAGATATATCCAAAGAACTGGAGTCTCTGCTTGAGGAATTTGCATTTGTTGCAGTGAAGGGTGAGCCCCACTTCTTGAATGCTCTGAAGCACTTTGGTCAGCCTGATGTTGTGCTCGGCAGTCGTTTTCACTTAGATAAGAATGTCGTCATTAACATTCACAACTCCGTCAAGGCTCCTTAGCAGTTCTTGAATGGTTTTTTGAAACACCTCAGCTGCACTTGCATCACCGAAACTCAGACGAGTGTTTCTCCTCAGGCCCACATGGATGTACCGTGACTCTTTATCGAGCAGCAGCTGGTGGTATCCTGGTCGGAGGTAGAGCTTTGAGAACCAGCACGCTCCAATCAATTCCCCGGTTAGGTCATCTATCGTGGGAGTGAGATGTCGTTCTCTTCTTATGGCGGCGTTGGGTGTCCTCATGTCAGCACAGATCCTTACTTCTCCGGGTTGCTTCGGCTTACAGGTGACAGCGATGGGGGAGACCCACAGGGTTGGTCCCACCACTTTCTCGATGATTCCGGCATCTTCCAGCTTGCTTAACTCCTTTTCGACCAATGGTCTCAGATGAAAGCGATGTGCCGGTGTCGCAAGGCTACGGGCTGCACTGTAGGGTCTATGTGCAGATGTATTTGCTTCCACTTCTGTCGTCCAATGCCCTCAAAGACAGTTGGGAATTCAGCCAATCTGTGCTGGATGGTCTCCTGGTGGAACCCAAAAGCAAAGGTGACGATCCCCAAGTCTTCTTCTGCCCGACATCCCAGCAGCATGCCATGCCCTTCCTCTGTAACGTAGATCTGGGATTCTATGTCACTGGAGCCATACGAGAGAGTGGTTTTGAATTTTCCTCGCATTACCAGTGGCTGATCCTGGCCATACGCAAATACTTTGATGTTGGCAGCATTCAGGGGCGGAGCTTGTTTCAGACTCCCATACGCTTCGGCTGACATGATATTGATTGTCGCCCAAGTATCAACGACAGCGGTGGTGTCATGTTCGCCCACTAGCACTTGGCACTGCGGGAGTCGACACGTGGATTGGGCCGCCCTGCCTATGGTGAATACCGAGTGGACAGTGTGTTCCTCGGCTTCATCGTCATCCATGTCGCTGTTTCCAATCCTGACATCGGGGATCATGTTGACTGTGGGCCGGGGGCCAAGACCCCTTTGGGATCATCATACTCGTATGAAGTGGTTCAGCTTACCGTATCCCTTGCATCTCTTCCCACGAGCTGGGCATTCTGCCGGACCGTGATGGTTTCCTCCACAGTATCCATACATCCGTGTGTTCATGTTATCCTTTCGGCTTGTTTGGGTCATAGGACGTTTCATGACTGTGTTGACTGGTTCTGTCTTCACTGGGACTTGTAGAGCCGCCTCCATGTGAGCCGCTCTGGCTCGTGACAGCTCCTTGGTCTGACCGAGTGTCAGGACATCCACCAGCGGTTTTCCAGACTCTTACAGTATTCTCTCTCGGAACTTGACAGAGGCACACCGTTGGATGACTTGCCCTCATATCCTTTCTGTCTCGTCACAAAACCCACAGGTGCTTGCTAGGTCTTTAGGCGGGCGTGGAACTCGTCAATGGATTCATCGGCTTGTTGGCGGGCCTGATGAAAGACAAAGCGTTTGTAGTCTTGGTTCGCCATAGGCTCTAAATATGCTGAGAGAGCGGGTATCAGGGTAGTATGTGTCTTGGGGAAGGCCTCCGTGAGGGACTTGGTAATCTTATAAATGGCTTTTTCCCCCAGGTGAAGGAGCATGGCTCTCTTCTGACCGTCCTCAACCTTGGTGGCTTCGAAGAATAGAAGAACTCTCTCCACCCATTCCTTCCATCTGGGTGCTTGCGCTGACGAAGCTCCCTCTACTAGGAATGGCTCAATTGGCGGTATGGTGGCCATGATTGCTCCTCCGGGCACTGCTCTGGAACGTAGTTTTCCTTTCTCTCCTGTTTCCTTCCATTTACTGATTATGGCTACCATGAACTCATCAGGATGTAGAAGACTGACATAGGTGGCAGCAGCCAATTGCAGTGGTTAAACAGGATTTCCTACCTGTCGCCTGCCACGGGGGGTTGTCAATAGGACTCTCTTGTGTTCGAATTGGGCTGGTGATCTCTTAAAACCACATTGTTTGCTCCATCTATGTGGGACATGGATGTGTATGTAAATTCACTCTACGTATGTGCGGTAGGATGTGTGTGGGGTGTCCATGCTGTGCATGGTTGTGGCAGCAAGGAATCATTTTGATTCCATGAAGCTTAGTGGCAAATAAGATGGAGGTCACCGAGAGCTGGTCAGATAGCAATGTGAAGTATTTCTTAGTTTATTTGTAGAGTATCAGAATCTAGAGTATGGAAGTTAGGAGACAGAGAGTCCCTTTGAAGAGTAAAGTAAAACTTGCCTCTTCCTGCTCCATTCTTCCCCAGAAGTGCTACCAACATGTACTTGAGAGGTTGCGAACTGAGCAAGCGTCTCCCTATTGGTGTTTTTGTGTTAGGTCTCCCCTGTCAGTAAGCCTCCGACTCCAAAGTACCTTGCTGCTGACAGTAAAGTACAAAGACTATAGCTTGACCAGGTTAGATGTGGCATGACCCCTTCCTGTACCTCCAGCGTAGTGATCTAGCACATAGTGCTCATGTTTCTTTACCCCTGTGGCACCTTATCGCACGCTATGATAACATGACTGATGTTCCCTAAAACCTGTGATTCCATTGTGCTTGAGCATTTTCAAGCGTTCCCCATAACCAGTGATTCCATTACGCGTGAGTACTTGCATCAACCAGTAAACCAATAGATTATTGGTACCTGCTGTTACCAGGGCCTTGGTGTGGTTTTCCATTGAATGCCTGCAAGCTTTACCCAGAATCCACCCATTCCTTCCATCTGGGTGCTTGCACTGACGGAGCTCCCTCTACTAGGAATGGCTCAATTGGCGGCATGGTGGCCATGATTGCTCCTCCGGGCACTGCTCTGGAATGTAGTTTTCCTTTCTCTCCTGTTTCCTTAGTTTTTTGTTGTTGTTGTTGCTTCACCCCCTCCAGCTTCTGACTGCGTGATCACCAGTGTGGGGGAGGTCTGGGACTCAGATGAGGGCCCTGCCGTGTGTTGCCTGGGCAAGGATGGCACACTGTGTTGACTCCCTCTTGATGTGCTGCACTGTAAAACCCAGCTTGGGCCACAGTCTACATGCGCCAGAGAAGTAAGTTGGTGCTGGACTTCTCTACTCTGCAGGAGGGGCACTTTGTGTTCCAGTGGAGTGCAGTACTAGCCCTCACCTGAGCACTAGAGGGCACTAGAGCTCCATGCTGTGTGGCACCAATCTGTTATGCTTCCCCAGGCAATTCGGGCTTTCTACTGCCCCTTCCAGCGCACCTGCACGTCACGTGGGCACACTATGCGCTACACTCAGTGTTCCTCTGCCCCATTCTGGGCTGTGGCACGAGCACCGCGTGCGAAGGGCTCGCACTCGCGGCCACCCTGTAATGATGAGGGAAACGTTGATAATTAAATAAGGTTTATTGTATAGAAACAGGTGAGCGCCAGGCAGTACAACCTCCAGCTCAGGACTCCAGTTACAACTGACCTCCTGGCTGGAATGCCAGATGGAGACAATGTACATTCCACCCCACGCTCCACATCATAGACATAAAGATACAAACACAAATACATGCAAACACTACACATCCCCCTCCCTTTGAAAGGAAAAGCACAATATTTAAATAAGCAAATAACAATACCTAAAACCCCGTTCCAGCAAAACCAAGCCGAAATTACTCCCTAACATACTCACTCAACCACCCTGGGAGAACCCTTTTCCTCTTAGTTACAACAACCTCATCGCCCTCTTGAACGAGCTCATTGTTGCAATTAGAAGTACTAGCAACCCCTTTCTCCCCTCTCAAACATGAAGAAAAATCCTGAGGCGGAAAAACTTTATCACAGATTTCCCCAGAAGTTTGTCCTGTCACAGCTGGTTCTATACACTCCAACCTTTTATTTGTTGCACAAAAATCCGTCCCCAACTTAGATTGTAAGGCACTTTGATCAAAATAATCCTCCACCCACTCAAAATCATTATGAATTTCGTAATTGCTGGTGTCAACCATCTGCCTCTGAACAGGATTCAATGCCACACTTTTCAAATTCCATACCCTACCATCTTTGAGTCTTACAGCATTGCGAAGAACCTCTGCCACCTGCTGAGGTTCCTCAAATCTACTCTCACCCTTTGGCACCTTGATTGGTTTTTTGATGCGAACCCAATCTCCTACCTCAACAAGAACATTCTTAGTGCCATATCGTGTGTCATATACCTCTTTACTTTTCCTATGTGTACCAACCAAATTCCCTTTAACATCACCAGGTGACCACTCTACAACTTCACCGCTCCTGATCCAATTCGGATTAAACTTGCACCTCGGATTTCTACCCCTCATCATTATAAAAGGAGATAACCCTGTTGCAGAATGTGTAGTAGACCTATATGCCCAAACTGCCTTCTGTACCTCCACCTTCCACTCTAGCCTCTTACTCATTGCAGCCTGAATCACACCCTTAAGCACCCTGTTGAACCTCTCAACCGTACCATTTCCACTAGGGTTATAAAGAGAGGTAGTTTTGTGCCTAATTCCACATTTCTGAAAAAAATCCTTTGCCAACCTAGAAGTGAACTGTACCCCATTATCACTTAACAGACAAACAGGCAGTCCTTCTGATACAAACAACTTGTCAAGAAATTCCAAAACAGCATTAGTGTCCACCTTCTCTACAATCTCAATTATAGGCCATTTTGTGAACAAATCAATAACAACTAATACATAATCCTTTGATTCACCCACTGGTCCAAATATATCAATCGCTATCACCTCCCATGGAAGGTCTGGAATGAGACCCTCACTCGTTGGAGGTCTCAAAGTTTTCAGTGACTTATCCGCCGAGGAACAAATTGAACATTCCCTTACAAATCTCTCTACATCCATGTCCACACCTGGCCACCAAAAATTCCCCTTAACCAAGGACTTGCTTCTAACTATACCAAAATGTCCTTCGTGACACAATTGCAACACCTTCCTCTGTACCTTCTTAGGTGGAATTATTCTCTCACCCCTAAACAATACATCCCTGTCCAAAGACAATTCATTTCGCACATCCCAAAAGGCTTTCAGATCCCCACTAATGAGATGTTTCCTTGGCCATCCACTACGAATATGATTGAAAACCGCCCGTAGCAACACATCATTAGATTGTTCTTTCATCCACTCATCCTTAGTAATAACCGGTGCACCAGAATCATGAACCAACGCAATGTTGAACTCACCCCAAGGGTCATCGAGACATTCTTCAAGTGGTGAGGGCAACCTTGATAAGCAATCCGCCACATCATTATCTTTACCTGGCACATATACCATTCGATAAATGTATTCCTTCATTCTCATGGATATCCTTGCCAGTCTAGCAGATGCTCCAACACCACCCACGCTAGTTAAGATTTTTACCAAAGGCCTATGATCTGTACGGATAGTGACAGCTTTCCCCCAGACGAACGCTCTAAAGTGTTCTAACGCCCAAGCACAGGCTAAAGCTTCCCTCTCAATAATTGGATATCTACTCTCCGAAGGAGAAACCGCCCTGGACGCAAACAAAATTATCTTCTCAGCTCCGTTACTCATCCTCTGTGAAAGCACTGCCCCCAATCCCTTATCACTTGCGTCTGTTGTTAACAAGCATTCTAGATTCAGATCAAAACTGCCCAAAGCGTTAACACTTTTCAAATCATCTTTTATGCTCTCAAATTCTTTTCTACACTCCTCTGACCATGCAAACTTCGCATTCTTTTTGAGAAGAGAGCGTATGTTGAAGGTTTTACTAGCAAAGTTTGGTATAAATTTGGCACAATACTCTGCCATCCCCAGAAATGATCTTATTTCATCCTTGCTACACGGGGCAGGCAATTCCCTGATAGCTTTCACTAAGGATGGCTTTGGTTTCACACCCTCCTCACTAATTTCATGTCCCAGATACGATACACTCCTTTGCGCAAATTTACACTTACTAAGTTCTACACTTAACCCTGCTTCTTGTAATATTCCCAATACCTTATAAAGGATAAGGTTGTGCTCCTCCTCATTCTTTGCCGCCACCAGAATATCGTCTTGAAAGAAACTTACTCCCTTCATTTCTCCAAACAGCCTATGCATCAGCCGCTGAAACACAGCAGCGGCTGAGGCTAACCCAAACGGCATGCGTATAAATTGGTAGCACCCAAATGGTGTTATAAATGTCGTCAGTTTCCTAGATTAAGGTGATAACATAATCTGATCGTATGCTGCTGACAAGTCTATCGTGGAAAACCAACTCGTTCCACATAAAGAAGAAACCATTTCATTGATTTTTGGAAGGGGAAACCTCTCAATGACGATATTATCGTTCAAATGCCGCAAATCAATGCACAAACGGATTTTCCCACTGCTTTTGCGTGCGATCACAACCGGAGAAACCCATTCCGAACTCTCCACTTCTTCAATTACCCCCTTAGATAACAACCCTTGAAGCTCTTTAGTAACCTCTTCTCTTATCAACATGGGTATAGGCCTTACTTTATGAACCTTAGGTTCCGCTTGTTCTTTTAATCTGATTTTATGTTCGAAACCTTTCAAAGCTCCTAGATTATTCCCAAATACTCCTGGGAATTTTTTAACTAATGTTTGGCAAACAAAAGAAGGAGCGCGCCCTCTGAGGTCAAATAATACCTCCAAACTAATGAGAGGTGTACTGAACGGGACAATCCTTTATTTTGGTTAAAGACCCCTCACTCACCAACCTAGTTGGTGACATGCTTCATCATCGGGGTCCCACCCAGAGGCCGAGTGCCATCTGGGTGTGCTGCGACACCTGATTACAGTGGAGCTGGTGTTATTTGTGTGTGCAAGTGCTAGTGGTGATTTAAAAATTGGTCAAGTTTTTTTAACTCTGTAAAAAATTATTTAATCATAGAGCACCTGACCAATGTTAAAAGAGAAAATGGGGATGCCATATAGGGTTAAATTGACCCGTGGTATCTAGCAATAAAGTGTGAAGTGAATGAAAAAAATATATATGTAGTTGGTCATATATATATAAATGGTCTACATGTTTCAACCCTGGTGGAAAAAGTCTCCGGGTTTTCTTCAGGACCGAAGGTGAAGGTGCTAACCAGGGTGGTATACACACGCTAAGGTGTACCCTGCCCTTGGTTAGGATTGTTTTCTTACAAGAAAGCCAGGAGTCTAAAAGACACTCTGGTGAATACACGCCCAAGAATGACGGATCAATTAAAACAACCCACTGTTCTGAATGCATGGGGTCTACCTGATATCACTGGACACTACAAATGTGGCAATTGCAGTGTCTGTCATCTTACTGAGAACACTAAAACTCTAGACTTGGAAACAGGTAAAATATGGACCCTGAGAGTTCACACGAACTGCAACAGCACTAATGTAGTTTATTTAATCATGTGCCCATGTAAACTACAATACGTGGGCATGACAACCAGAAAAATAAAACAAAGAATCTGCGAGCACCGCAGCACAATCAGATGCAAGAAATCGATGACAAAACTAACTGAACACTTCCTAGTAAAAGGTCATACAACCAACGATCTAAAATGGACTGTCATCGAACAAATTACAGCAGGAGAAAAATTGCAAGAAAGACTTTTTGAAAAAGAACAACGTTGGGTGTACAGACTTTCCACTCATAAGAAAGGGCTGAACGATAATATCCCATGGAATTCAGTTTTCTCCAAGTAGATGACTTTCCTTTTGGCACAGATCTAACACCTATTCTATCTGAAAATCAGTTGGTGAGTGAGGGGTCTTTAACTAAAATAAAGGATTGTCCCGTTCAGTACACCTCTCATTAGTTTGGAGGTATTATTTGACCTCAGAGGGCGCGCTCCTTCTTTTGTTTGCCAAACATTTGTTCAAGGGGAATAGGAGTACCCCCTACCCAGAAAAACCCTTTCTCTCCCATTGTTTTTCATAATTTTTTAACTAAGACATCACTCACTTTGCTGTTCTCATCCATTATAAGTACTTTCTCTATACTGTTCGGATCCAGTATAATGTGTAGATTTTTTTGGTCAAACCAACCAAGTACTGACGGGCCATTCTTTGCCACATATAATTTACCTCTTGCTGACCTAACCTTAAATGAAAAAGTAAGCCACCTGAAACCCAACATGTCAATTTTTTGTGGAAAAGTAGGTCGCACACTGCTCGTCACACCAGCAAGTTACCCCAAAGGACTGTGGGAAATGTGGTGGCGACGGCGGGTACGCCTATGCCACGATGTGTAAAAAGAACAGTATGTGTTGCGTTAGCCATCCCTGGACACGTGTTTCGAGGTAGTTGCCTCTCGTCAGCAGGGAGCAGGTCAGTGTAAGGGGGTGCCGTGTGGACTGCCAAAATGTAATTAAAAACAGGTCAAGTACCTCTCATGGCGCGCAGGTGCAGACTCAAGTCTCGTCAGCCCGTTGGCTCAAGGGAGCCGTAATAAATTGTGGAAAAGTAGGTCGCACACTGCTCGTCACACCAGCAAGTTACCCCAAAGGACTGTGGGAAATGTGGTGGCGACGGCGGGTACGCCTATGCCACGATGTGTAAAAAGAACAGTATGTGTTGCGTTAGCCATCCCTGGTGTGCGACCTACTTTTCCTTAATTTAAACGGCTTCCTTAAGCTAACGGGCTGACGAGCCTTGAGTCTGCACCTGCGCGCCAGGAGAGGTACTTGACCTGCTTTTAATTACATTTGGCAGTCCACGCGGCACCCCTTTACATTGACCTGCTCCCTGCTGACGAGAGGCAACTACCTCGAAACACGTGTCCAGGGATGGCTAACGCATACACATACTGTTCTATTTACATTCTGTGGCATAGGCGTACCCGCCGTCGCCACTACATTTCCCACAGTCCTTTGGGGCAACTTGCTGGTGTGACGAGCGGTGTGCGACCTACTTTTCCTTAATGTCAATTTTTTCTCCAGTGAAACTCACTGGATTCACATCTGTAGGAATTAAATGACTCCCAATCTTACCCTCAAATTCCTTCTTCCACACACTTTCATTAACTATGGTGTAAGGCGACCCTGAATCAGTATACACGTCGACCTTAATACCACCCAAGGATACCTCACATATAGGTTTCCCTTCCACACAATTGTCTACCACATTCAACATATAGTTCGCTTGTAAGCTTTTAACGCAGCTGTCTTCTTCGACTTCCACATCTTCTTCCATCTCTTCCTCAACGTCATTTACCATTTTTACACTGTTCTTCTTACGACACATTTTACTGAAGTGTCCAAACAGTCCACATATGCCACATTTTTTTTTTTAAGCCGGACAACTCTTACTAAATGCTAGATGTTGCCTGCTATCACAACGATAACATCTTCTCTCTTCCCATTTCCTTTCCACAAATGTATTCTTTTGCGATTGGTTTCGCCACTGTCCATTCACATTTTGTCTTTGAACCCTATTTTGACTTTGCACTTTAAACACTCCTCCGCCGTCTTTCTCCGACTCTTTGACTATTGTGGCACACCTCCCCGACATCTCAGCTTTCCTTACGATCGCCAAAATATCCTCTAAAGGTGCATCTCCATTCACCCACAACCGATCTTGTAAGGAGGAATTGTTACTGTGCATTACCAATTGATCGCGGATCAAGTCATCATGTAAGTTCTCAAACTTACAGTCAATCGCCAGCCTTTTCAAATCATCCAGCCAATCATCCACCAATTCCTCTTTATTTTGCTTCCTCTGAAAAAATCTGTGTCTCACTACTCCGATGCACACTTTAGGTGCAAAATATTTATCCAAGTCTTTTAATGCGGCTTCAAACACATTCTCCTCTCCACGCACACTTTTTGACATGCGAGAATATATTTTTAAACCTACTGGGCCCAAGGAATGAAGTAAGATCCTCTTCTTCTGCTCCGGTTTCATCTTCCCTGCTTCGTCAACTGCTTCAATATAACTAACGAAATACTCCTTCCATTCCACCCATTTAATGCTTGGCTGAGAACCACTCACCCAAAAGGCATGTGGGTTACTAATTGTAAAATTCTGTTGTGCCATAATTCCCTCTGTTACGTGGTCTCCTTCCTCCATATGTTGATTTACCATACACGGTCTTTTCCCCTGCTCTGAATTTGGTACAGTCTCCCAGTCACAACGTAAATAATGAACCAATTGTCATGCCAGTAACGATTCCAATTCCTCAAAAATCTTTGACCCCCGACTCTCTCACCTGTTTCTTGTATCTTCCCTCAATGCACGCATGGAAATAGCCTTTTTTTTCCGCTTCGAAACATTCCAAACCGGCACTGTTGTTTATCTCCGAAGACTTTTTCACTTCCTTAGCGCTTCCATGTAAAAAAAATTTTTTTAAAAATGGCCGCCACGCAAAGGTCACGTACGTAACCCTGCGCAGTGACGTATCTCTCCCAATGCGCATGTACGGAACTTAGCATGCGTTCTTGGCTCGCAGTGACGTGTCTCTTCTAATGCGCACGCACGGAACTTAGCCTGCGTTCTTGGCTCGCACTCCGCTGCTCAAAAGATGCTGCTGTTGGTCTCCATGGCAACCCCAGATATACGGTAACGGTACTTCCTTTTCATCCAATTTTTTTTTTTAAGATGAATTCAGTTCCGTATACGTTACCGCTGACCCAGGAACGGCACAAAATCTTCCTTCTTGTGCGCAGATCCAGTCACGACAAGGTGCTTCTCCCAGTTAATTCCGGCCGATAAATATGATAATTCCTCTTCAAATGCTCCGCGCTCCTTGGATTCAACAGCCAGCCGCTTCTCTCCACCAACTCGTCGCCAATTGTAATGATGAGGGAAACGTTGATAATTAAATAAGGTTTATTGTATAGAAACAGGTGAGCGCCAGGCAGTACAACCTCCAGCTCAGGACCCCAGTTACAACTGACCTCCTGGCTGGAATGCCAGATGGAGACAATGTACATTCCACCCCACGCTCCACATCATAGACATAAAGATACAAACACAAATACATGCGAACACTACACACCCCCAAGCCATGGAGTCCTGCGACCGTCCTCGTTGCCAATGTAGCGTCGGGACTCAGGCCAGGAGTTCGACGCTCATTTATGCGCTGCCAGCACGGGAATATTTCAATGCGCATCGCTGATTGATAAAGGAGCCGACTCATTTCTCGGGAGTTAACTCGGCCCGGCCGTGTGCGGTTCTGTCGTCACCTCCGGCCAGGCTCGGCTTTATTATCTCAGTAACGGGGTTAGTGGGCGCACCTATAGGACAGGGAATTAAGGGGGGAGACGCCTTCCCTTCCCCACCGGTCAGGGCTACAATAGTTTGCCCCGTGTCGCACCTGTTGCATCACAGGGGCGACACAACATTGAATTTGCATCTTTTCTTTAGGCACCATCACTGAATGCAAGAAGGTACTAGGTGATGTTTCGGGGCCGGCCGCCATTGCTGAATGAGAGCGCACCACAACTGTTCGCTTCTAAGGCCCTCATTACGAGTGGGATCTTAATTTCCATCAGAATAATACGTTTTTTCTTTCGTTCGCAAGTCTTGGCGACAGAAAACAGCTGAAATATTTGTGGGAATATCTGGGGGGAACTATAAATTATTCCTGGAATCAAACTCAAAATTACCAATGCTCCTGGCAAGTCCTAATTTCTTAGAGGACCCAGCTCATTTTATATTATAGATGAGTTATTTTATATATTTTTTTTAATCCAATTTTATTTTATGATTTTCTGAAATTTACCCACTTCAGCAGTTACCAGTACCCTTGTATCAGAAAATCCTGGGGTGCTTAAAATCCAGGTATGTTCAGAGCCACTTCGAACAAGGGCCCAGATGGTGGAAAGTAGTATCACTGGATTATAAAGCTATACTACCATGTGCCCTAACTAGGTCAAGTTCTTGCTCCAACATTACTGAATGTCAAGAGTGCAGTACAATATGCCGTTACGAGGTGACATTTTGTAGTCTTGTTGCTAAATTACAGTGATAGTAGTACCCCCGGCTTGTTACCATTTGGCGATTTACAGCATGGCCTAATTTCTGGTTTACTATACAATAAAATATTCCTTATTAGCATGGCTAAACATGTTAATATTGCTGAAGCTTCAATGTTTACAGTGTTTCATTTATATATTTTGAAGTTGTCATTTGTACATTAAAACCTAAAGAAGTAATGGAACTGTTTTGCTATTGTGTAGTGAATATTATGTATAGTTCTTTGTAGTACTGGCAGTGTCTGGCCTTTTTAGGTATCACACAGACAGAGCATGCGCTGTTTCTTTGAGACATTTTGTTTACTGTTGGTAGGCTTGGAGCCCTCCCATTACTTACCATTGGTGGGCTTCAAAGTCACTCTCAATTGCTTGCTTCTTGCCGGTCAGTTCTGCGTTAGGCACTTCCCTCTTCTTTCATGTGACCCTCCCCTACAGCATGGCCCAAGTACTTGTGTCCTCACACTGCTCACTCTTTTGGGACCTACTTTTTTTTGTTGCGCCATTCTACAGACTGCATCTTTTCTAGTTGGCTCTGCCGTATGCTTTATGTTTTAGGCTGTCCAGCTTGACTTTGTCTCTCCCATGAGTATTCACTCTCTTTAAACAGTCCTTTAACTCTTGTTCTTACCTTGTCTCATTTGCTTTGCATTCAAAGACAGATGTAAAATGTCAGGCTTTGTATTCCAAGAGAACTTGGTGTTTACTTTTCTTGTGCTGAAATGAAAGTGAAAGAATTTATGTGACAATCCATCCTGCTGAGTACCCATGCGAGAGAACAGGTTGTAGGAAGTTATCTTTTCTAGCACACAACAAAAATGAACTGGGCTGATATTTCAGACTACATCAGAATGAGATTAGTAGAAATGAAGCACATTTTTGTGAGATTCTGAAGTGCATTGGAGCAAAACTTTTAATACAATCGAAACAAAACAAACACTTGGGGATGACATTTTCACACATCATCATTTATGTGCAGTAAAACTGTATGTCTGTGCAAATGTAATGGTCATTTTCCAATTGGAAATGTGTTGTCTGTAATGGCAGTCCTCTATCACACCATGCATACTCCACACTATGCCACTTCACTTTCCACCACTCCTCTCTACAACACTCTATACCACTTCACTATACTACACTCTGCTCCACTCTATGCCCATCCACTCTATGCCATGCCACCCCACTCCATGACACGCCACTGTAAGACACTCTGTGACACAGCTCGCCACTCCACTCCACTCCACACCCTCCACCCCTCCATTCCACACCACACCACTGCATTCATTCTAACCCACTCCATTTTACTCCACTGCAATCTACCCCAACCCAATCTGCCCCATTACACTCTAATATACCCCACTCTACTTCACTGCATTCTACCCCACTCCACTACAATCTACCATTCCAATCTACCATACTCTAATCCACCCACTCTATTCCACTCCATTGTACCCCAGTCCACCTTAATCTATCCCCACTCTACTCAACTCCAATCTACCCAACTCTATTCCACCAAATTGTACCCCACTCTACTCCACTCCAATCTACCCTACTCCACTATACCCCAATCCACTCCAATCTACCCTACTCCACTATACCCCAATCCACTCCAATCCACCCCACTTCAAACTACCCCACTTCAAACTACCCCACTCAAAACTACCCCAGTCTACTCCACTCCAGTCTACCCCACTCCATTCAAATCTACCCTACTCTAATCCAGTCAATCTACCCCACTCCAAGTACCCCACTCCATACAAATCCACCCCATTCCACTCCAACTTACCCCACTCCACTCTACCCTACTCTTATACACACAATCTACCCCACAACAAGTATCCCACTCCACTCCAATGAGCCCCACTCCACCCCACCCACAAGAATGCACTAATACCCTGTCAATTAATAGGGTGTTTCGGCATTCTTGTAAACGAGAAAAAAGTTGTGACCGTAAAACAACCTTGCAGGATACCAAATGAGAATAGATAACAAAAACGCTAAATATAAGTGAGTAATTGCCATGCACAGTTTAAGAGAATGCTCACTCACAGTCCTTGATAACTGATTCTTTAAGCAATTAATTAATTAATCCACTCATCCTTTCCTTGATTCAATTTCTCATTCACATACTCACCCTTCCACAACCACACGCAACCCTGCCAACCAGCAAAAACAGTAAAGAGTCTGGGTGTCATCATTGACACCGAGCTCTCTCTTAGGGCTCAAGTTGGAGCGGTGGTCTCCTCCTGCATGTATCAACTCCGAAGGATCCGTAAAGTCCGTCACTTTCTGCCTCCAGCGGCACTCACCCAAACTATTACTTCGCTGGTACTCTCCCGTCTGGATTTTTCCAATGCCATCTACCACGGTTTGCCACAATTCCTGATTCAACGCCTCCAGGTTGTCCAGAATCAGGCTGCCCGCCTGATTCATGGAACTCCCAGATGGCAATCTGCCAAGCCTCTGCTCACGAACCTCCACTGGCTCCCCATCGATCGAAGGGCCGCCTTTAAGGTGGCATGCCTCACTTTCAAAGCACTTCATTGTCTTAGCCCTGTCTTTTTAAAATCTCTCATTCGCCCTCACTGTCCCACACGCAATCTCCGATCTGCTCACCGCGATCTACTGACTACCCCAAGGAGTAAAACCAAGAGATTCGGCGCTCGTCGTTTCTCCTATCTAGCTCCTGTGCTCTGGAACCTTCTCCCTCTCTCAATCAAATCCTGTTCCTCCCTCCTGAATTTCAGGCAAATGCTAAAAACCCATCTCTTCCCCATTCTCACTTAGAATTTGTCACTTACGTTCCCCCCTCATCTGTTCTGTTTATCAGCGCCAGGAAGCTTCGGTGTCAGTGCGCTTTATAAGTTACATTTAACATAACATAACATAACAATCATTAAATAAACACATTAATTTAGAATACAGCCAGACGTAGTGATTTTTTTATTTTTATTTTGTTGATTATTTTGTACATCAATAAACATGCTTGCTTTCATTATCTTTGAGACCGCACATTCTAAGACTCTTCAGAGTTCTTAGATGTGGACATATTAAAGTGTCAACATTCACTAGTTAACAACAGTGCCATTCAATAAATCAGTTGCTGCTAGACTGCATGCGGTCCTAGCAACCTTGGTCCCAACGTTAAATGGCAGGACCAGTCATAAGGCCCTATAAGCAGCTGTCTTATTGTACCACCACAAATGGCCACAAGAGGTCAGCAGTTTGCCATAAAATGCATTAAAAAGACCTCCTGCTAGAAGAAAGGGAGCACTCAAGCTGCAATAGGTTTGATTGTGGCTCTGAATGCACTACATCTGGCTAGGTGTGGACCAGCACCCACGATTTGTGATAGCTGAGACGACTAGGATGAGGTACACAGAGGTCTGAAGATGAGCCTTGCCTCGGTTTTACACTACCAGCCTCCGTTTAGGGATACAATCAACAGTGTCCTTTGCATAGGAGAAGCGGAAACATCTCCTGCCACCAGCTCATTCTGCTCTTTGATAGACTTTGAAACTCCCCTAAAGAGTCAAATGTGCATTTAACATGCTTTGGCCACATTATCTCTAAGAAAAACAAAGGAACACATTTTAACTCGTTACTGCCATTTAGTTTTAGAGAAGTCAAAATCCGGCTCCAGTCGTTTGCATCACGGAGTTGCGACAGGTCTGATAGTTTGTGTTATTCAGTTACTCTTGAAGTAGGAACAAAGCTGGTTTGCATAAGGCTGGTCCCTGACTATAGTGGCTCTGCAAGACTAAAAACACCTCACTGGAATGCAGCCCATAGTAAGTGCCAGTGACTGAGATTGCATCAAGTATTACATCCACCTTATACCTGACATGGGAGACTCCATGATCATGAAGGGGCTTCTCGCAGGGTGAGGCTCACTGCAGATGTGCTGACCCCTGCGATGGCCCCAAATGTAAGAAACTCAACTGCATAATATCTGGTAGAAGGGTACTGCGTTCGCGCTTTCCCCTGTTAAAGAAGAAAGTACTACATCCACCTTTTTTGTTTTTATCAGTAACATTGCCTACCCAAAGTAATTACCAGTGGCTAACATGAATTTAATAATTACCCCCCATCTATCACTTAATTGACTTTATCAGTAAGTCACACTAACTGCAACTGGAATGCCTATGCATGTGTGCAGCAGCTCAACGGAACTCAAGGTGTACAGCGCTGATGAGACCCGGCAAGACTGACCAAGAGACGGGGGTTGAGCTTTAAATAAACAGGCATATTTTCATCTTATTCTCTAGAGAAGAACTTTGTCAGAGGAAAGTCGCAATAGTTCACCTTGAAAATTACACTGGAATTTTTAAATAACACCCAAATCTTTAAACATACACCTTACATCACAGTGAAGCTAGATCGGTAGCTGAATGCAACGGATAACATCTTAAATCAGCTGGTAATAGTGACTCAAAGTTCAGCATCAAATATAACTATCCTTTTACAATTATGTATAATACAGGCTTCGACAAAGACAGTTTTGCATTGTTCATAGAGTACTGAAAAAGAAGCAAATATAGTTTTCTTAAAATGAAAGGTGATCGCACAAAGGATTGTAGGTATGGATATACTATCCAAAGGTATGTGGGTAGGCACTTAAAAATTAATTATGAGTAGGCAGTAGGCATGCTTATAAGGATCCGGAGAAATAACGTCGCTCCTGCTTTGGAAGTTTTCTTATAGAAAGCAGCTTCTAAAGTTTTAAATCTAGGCACCAGCTAAATCAAAATTGGTTCTTTTTAGGATAGAAAGGTCATCTACATTGCACTAGAGAGCATGCACCCCTGCCCTGTGTTTCCTCTGATAGCAAGCCTCTGAGAGTGTTTTGGATTTTTGGGCTACTGTGACATGGAATGAAGCCTATAGCTGGGCTCTGTGATCTGGAGGAGCACACCATGTGCACTTCCATTTACTGATTGTGGCTACCATTAACTCATCAGGATGTAGAAGACTGACATAGGTGGCAGCAGCCAATTGCAGTGGTTAAACAGGATTTCCTACCTGTCACCTGTCACCTGTCACCTGCCAAGGGGGGGTTGTCAATAGGACTCTCTTGTGTTTGAATTGGGCTGGTGATCGCTTACAACCACATCGTTTGTGGGACATGGATGTGTATGTAAATTCACTCTACGTATGTGCGGTAGAATGTGTGTGGGGTGTCCATGCTGTGCATGGTTGTGGCAGCGAGGAATCATTTTGATTCCATGAAGCTTAGTGGCAAATAAGATGGAGGTCACCGAGAGCTGGTTAGATAGCAATGTGAAGTATTTCTTAGTTTATTTGTAGAGTATCAGAATCTAGGGTATGGAAGTTAGGAGACAGAGAGTCCCTTTGAAGAGTAAAGTAAACACTTGCCTCTTCCTGCTCCATTCTTCCCCAGAAGTGCTACCAACATGTACTTGAGAGGTTGCGAACTGAGCAAGCGTCTCCCTATTTGTGTTTTTGTGTTATGTCTCCCCTGTCAGTAAGCCTCCGACTCCAACGTACCTTGCTGCTGACAGTAAAGTACAAAGACTATAGCTTGACCAGGTTAGGATGTGTCATGACCCCTTCCTGCACCTCCAGCGTAGTGATCTAGCACATAGTGCTCATGTTTCTTTACCCCTGTGGCACCTTATCGCACGCTATGATACCATGACTGATGTTCCCTAAAACCTGTGATTCCATTGTGCTTGAGCATTTTCAAGCGTTCCCCATAACCAGTGATTCCATTACGCGTGAGTACTTGCAATCATCTCCCAGAACCGGTAAACCAATAGATTATTGGTACCTGCTGTTACCAGGGCCTTGGTGTGGTTTTCCATTGAATGCCTGCAAGCTTTACCGAGAATCCTGTAAGCCTCTGCCAAGCCTTGCTCCCGTTGTTGCTGGCAACTTAGTGTTGTTTTCCGTTATGGACATTCAAGCGAAAAATATATATTTGTTTCCTGTCATTTGGTTCTGATCACTAAATTGCACCTGCCCTGTTCTGTAAGGTCAAAGCAAGTGTACTAGCATATGTTTTCTTGAACAAAGACAAAGAGGCAGCCGGGCTGACTGCAACTGCACTACCTAGGCTAGTCACGTAGTGTTCTTGGTACCTGTATTGCCCACCTCAAATGGCCAGCTGCCACATGACCACAAATAGAAACATGAAGAAGGAAGATGAAAGGCAATACACACGATCAGCAAATTACAGAGTACACAAAGTAATATTCATTCACCAGTCGATTTGTAGGTTTCATTGTATGTCTTTATTTTAAACAAGCTCTGTGTGCAGCTGTAGAAACAGCCAACAAGTTTCACCCTAGCAAGGGCTTCTTCGGGCAAAAAAGGTAATGGGGTATATTCGTCAATGGATTCAATCCGGTAGTGTATAATAAATGCATAGCGTCCTTCTTATGGACGTGATCTCCAGAGAAGAAGCCTTAGGCCAGTTAGAAGTGCCTACTTATCCTCAATCAAGAAGTGGTGTACGTGGCCTCCAAGGCAGAGGTGAATCTCAAAAGGCAAATCGACGCCTCCAGTGTATTTCGTAAGAGTACTTGATTAAATCAGTGAGTGTATCCGCTGTAGAAACCGTTTCCGGCAGGTGGCGGAGATAGCCATGCCTGGAGATTGCCGCATGTTGAGCGAGCTCCTCTTGCCGTAAGCCTTTTCCTGCAATTATCCTGTTCACTTGACTGCAAAATCGCCCAACTTCACCACCCTACTGTCCCGAGAGGTGACGCCGACCTGTAGACCTGTTCCTGGCTGACTGCGATCGACCCCCGCCGAGAACGACCATTTCAAGACTCACACCGCACTGTGGCCTGGGTGGCGAGGGAGGTGCCTTGGCGGTGACGCCTACTCGAGCGTCGGGGCTGGAGTCTGGAGCCTCCAGGTCTGCTCCTTCTGCGGCGTAGCCGGAGTGGATCGAGCCTGCACCATGAACTTTTGCCTGGACTGCTGCCTGTGTGGGCCGACACCCGGAGATAGCCCCTCGAGAGAACTGGGCATGGTGGGGCCCGTGCCGCGCTGTGGCCTACGTGGTGTGGGACGCTTCAGCGAAAATGCCTGCCGAGCACCGAGGCCGACGCCTGTAGTTGCCTCGCGCCTGCTCAACCTACCTTTGCCAGAGTGCTGCCTGCGAGGGCCACCGCCTGAAGACTGCCCATCAAGGTGAGGGTTCAGAGCGGGGCCAGCGCACGCTGAGGCCTGTGCATCGGGGGCAGCAGCTTCTCCTCGGGGCCGAGGCCGGCGCGTGTTCCAATTGGGTCTTCACCTCCTGCAACGAGCCTGTCCCCTGCTCGACCTACGACCAGCTTGGTGTGACTCTGTTGGAGAGTCCTGGCTGTGAGCCCGCTGCTGCTGAGGTCCGTGCCGCGCTGTGGCCTGCGTGGAGGGGGCGGTGCCTCTGTGGTGGCTTCTACCCGGGCGCCGAGGCCGAGGCATGAACCACTGGGCCTTTCCCACCTACCCGACTTGCTGCTCGCCTAGAGAGACTCTGCTGGGGGGCCCTGGCTGTGGGCCCGCCGCTGCTGGGGCGAGCGTGACCTGGCCCTGCAGGAGAAATCTAGGGCTCTGAACCTGCCTGCAGGGATGTCGATGGGCCATCCCGGTCTGTGCTGATTGCCGGCTGCTGTGGAGGCCTTGCTGGGGGCCTTGCTGCATACACCCTGTGCCTCACTCGGACGGAGACCTGCTCCTGGTCAGAAGGACCGTGAGGCCCACCCCCTCTACATTATCCTGCGGGACTAGCAAAGGAGCGGGTGCCCCTGCAGGTTGTCGGGACCCCGCATGCTGCCACCCTGTTGAGTTTGACCTCTGCTCCCTTGGCCTGACTCCACATCACTGGCGCTCCTGCATACACCTTTGGAGGCCTGAGATACGGTCTGGCTGAAACGTGCCAGCACTGACCTCCACCTTGTGTCCATCTGCGACTCACTTGTGGTGCTCACTGGACCCAGTACTGCATACTCCGATTGTCATCCTTGGCCTCACGCTGTGGTTCTCGTCATGGGGAAACCGGACAGAAACCAACCTAAATTGCATTTCAAACAATCAAAAAAGACAGAGGAGCACTCCTCGGACGACCCTCCGAGCATTCAAGCGAATTCCCTGACGCTGTGCACCAATACACCTGTTGACATCCACTCTATGTTCACAACAATTCAGTCCACTTTATCCAACATCAATGGGAAAATCCATTCCCTGACTTGTCGAGAAGAACGCATGTCTGAACGCCTGGATAGGCACACAGAGAGGATTGACATGGCGGAGCTTCGTATATCGGACTCTGAGGATGCGCAATGTTAAATGGAGGCGAAACAGGAGAAAATGAATAAGGCCATGGCAGCCATGTTGGCAAAGTCAGAAGACCTCGAAGCGCGCTCTCACCGTAACAATCTACGCTTTATAGGAGTGGCAAAGTCGCAATATGGAGCGCTATATCGAGTCACTGCTGATTGCGCTCCTCTGCAGAGAAACCTTCTCAGAGGTGTTCATAGTGGAGAGACCTCACAGGTCACTTGCGCCTCAACCTGCACCTGGAGCGAGACCACGGCCGATAATTGCAAGACTCCTAAATTATCGAGATCGGGATGCGGCACTCCGCAAGTCCCGAGAGATGGGTCACCTCAACCATGAAGGGATGGGCATATCCATCCACCCCGACTTTACCTCCCAAGTGCAAGAGGCACAGAAGAAATTTGTGGAGGTAAAAAAGAAACTCCGTGAAAGTAACATCCCATATGCGTTGCTTTATCCAGCCAGGTTACGGGTGACGGATGACGGTAGGAACAGAATTTTCAATGATCCGAAAGAGGTGACCAAGGTGCACATGCATCAACATTCGGAAAAGCGATTCCTTATTAGCGAGAAATAAGGAATCGTTATTAAGGAATCGCATTTCGGAATGCATCAACAGATTCGGGAAAAAAAAGCTATTTCTTAAAAATCGGTAAAATTTACCGAATCCAAATTAGGGAGTAGAGCAAACAACGAATAGCAAAAAGCAAAATCGGTATTTGCGAAATCGGTATTAGCGAAATCGGTAATAGCGAAATCGGTAAAAACAGGTCGCTCGGGGAGCGGTCTTATGACATCACTACCAGGAAGTCAAGCTGCCCCACCCTCATTCACTCGCCTGAGGAGCTCACAGGAGGAGGCACAAGACACAGGCTGAGGCTACAGAATCCCCACTGACAACCCATCCACCCTACCCTCACCAGGATGGACAAGGATGCACCAGGCACCGCTGAGACTGCCAGGAAGAGGAAGAGAAAGTTCTCTGACCGGGAACTGGAGCACCTGATTGAGGGGGTGAGCAGCAAGCATGATAGGCTGTTCGGAAAGCTGTCTCTCAAGGTGCCAGAGGCGGAGGAAAGACGCATTTGGCTGGCGATTCTGATGATAGCGGGCGCCTCATCATCTCGGAAACACCAGCTGATTCAGATGGCGACACTCCGCAGGAGGGTCAATCCCCACCTCCACCAGCAACTATACCACCACCACCACCACCTGCTGCGCCAACTGCAACCAAACCACCAAGACGCAGGGCACAAGTCCCCCCCATGCAGGTGATGGATGCATGCCCGAGTCCTGCAACCCCAACCGGGCCAAGTCCAACAGTTGTCACACCTCCAGCACCACCACCAGCACGTGGCCGAGTCACGCAGCGGCGCAGGTCCCTGCGCAGTACTTCTGATGTAGCCGACCAGGCAAGCTCCCCATATGGTGGCATCGAGGCGCAGATGCTGCGTGTCCAGCGCCTGCAGGGGAGACACGTGGGGACCATTAGCCTACACATGTCGCGTCTTGCTAAGCAAATGTGCACCCTGACAGACGCAGTGCAGAACATGACCACAGTTGTGGCAGAGGGGAACGAAAAACTGAGCGAGGTCCTCCAGGAACTCACCCGTGCCATCAGAGCAGGACATCACAGTGAGCGACGGAGGCACAGACAGAACTTGCTCCATTCACCTGCATCAACCAGGGCCATCACTTGGCTCTGCAACAGCACTGCTGTATTGTCCCGACGCTCCGTGTCACTGCAGGTGGACCTCGGCCATTACTGTGGTGACGTGGCAAAGGTCTTAGGCCAGGTGACCACTGCAGTTGAACACTTGCAGAGCTGAACATTCAGTGGCAGCAACTTGGGAGGGGAGGACGGCAGTGAGGCTGCCTCAAGTGTCAGCAGCGTATCTGTGGTGGAGACCAGCACCAGGAGGGGCAGTTTGCGCTGCTCCACAGCCACAGGGACAGGCCGTGGTGAGGTGGAGGAAACAGGTGATAGGAGGCTGGGCGTTCGTGGCAAGCGCCACTAGTCATACAGTACGGCATCCCTGACCATGGTGGGGTAACCATGGCCCTGTCCAATTGTACTATTGCACACCCGTGACTACAACGGGTATGTTTTGGTCCTCATTGTGTGGGGGAACTCTAATTCACATTTATGTGTGACCACACATACATCAGTGCTCCTGTGCATTAAACAGTAGCACCACTAATGATATCGTCATGGCTCATTCTTACCTGGGTCAGAAATGATGTTGCGTGATGTATGTCCGCCTCCTTTGGCCCTTTGACTGCAAAATCGCCCAACTTCACCACCCTACTGTCCCGAGAGGTGACGCCGACCTGTAGACCTGTTCCTGGCTGACTGCGATCGACCCCCGCCGAGAACGACCATTTCAAGACTCACACCGCACTGTGGCCTGGGTGGCGGGGGAGGTGCCTTGGCGGTGACGCCTACTCGAGCGTCGGGGCTGGAGTCTGGAGCCTCCAGGTCTGCTCCTTCTGCGGCGTAGCCGGAGTGGATCGAGCCTGCACCACTGAAGGACTGGGTTATTCTAAGACCCAGCGGTGCCAGGGAACAACACCTGAAACCTTCGTGGGTTACCTGTTCTGGCGTACCAAACACAGAGACACGGGACACTTCCAGCGACGTCAGAGATCAGCGTTTATTTACTGCAGGGATACAGAGGTCACAAGAAGTACACAACGTGTAGGTTCTCGGAGACTGCTTCGAGTTGCAAAAGTGGATCGCTCCTTTTATACACGTTTTTCCCATAGAACAGTATGGTGAACAAAGATTACAACTCAGTTCCCACAATAAACTTCAAAAGAGTCGCGTTCATGTTTCAGGAGGCCGGAACATAATTACAACAGTATTGCCAGTTCCGAACTGTAAAAACATATCTTCTCTGCAATAAAACACATTCCATCCTGACCGTAAACACATTAGGAGAAGGGACAAAAACAGATGCAAAGAAAGGACAAGGATGCACAACAGATTAGAGAAGAGTGTTAGGAGTAATAAAGGGAACTTGATAACGGGATCAGAGACCCCGTGTCTAATGTATGCATGACTGAAACAATAGACCGGCATGGCAAGATGAGCCTTGAGCGGGGCCATCTGCCTTCGTCGTGTCATTTCCCTCGTCATAAAAGTCATACTCAAAGGAACACGTGTCCCTCGTGTAAGCTTGGGAGTCCCAGGGTCACGAAGCGGACAAAGTCCGTTCGCTGGCTACTTGAGGGCAAGAAACAAAATGGATGCCGTATCTAAAATGGAACCCGAGGGTTCAGATGAACAAACCCAAAAATAAGACGAACCATACGTGGTTGCGTAGCGAAACTGCGTACACCCACTATACTCGTCATTTGCGGTTCGTAGATACCCAACTCATCCATATTCGTCACCACTCAAAAGTGTTGTTCCGTCCCACACGGAACCTCAGACGCTCCTTTTGCCCTCATGTAGGCAAGCATTAGTCAAGATCGGAATCTATTTCAATATTCATCAGATCGTTCAGTTGCTGCTGGAACATCATTCTATTCATCAACGTCTCCTTGGTAACAGATGGCCGTCTTATACACGTTGTAGCACATAGGCCACATAAGGCAGGACCACACTGTACACAAAGACAACACGTGAACAGAAACGTTACAACAACCCCTACGATCATCAGAATCTTCCAACCCCAAGTTGACATCAGGCCCCAAAACCATCCTAGAAGCGTCCAATTACCTTCGTCCACGTGTATGGACTCGGAAATCTTGTGCAACTTCGAGATGGCTTGGTAGACAGTTGGAGCATTGTCAGGAATAAAAATGCAACAACTCGAATGGATAACTTTACACACACCACCTCTATCTGCGAGAACAACATCTAGAACCATACGGTTCTGCAACGTCATGAGTCTATCCGCCTGAAGTTCAGCTGTTAAATTACCAAGGGCACTTGCAGTAATATTAGCAGTCGACTCAACTACACGTGTCAACTATCTTAGGTTCCTACTATTAACCATAGGCCCCAAAACGGCAAGAAACCCTTAAAGAAGTCTCCTGCTTCTTGACCGGCAGTATCCTCTTTGCTAATAACGCCTCTCACAACTCTAGTTTTGTGATAATCTGAGGCGACAGTGAAAGTCGGTGGTAAAAGATTCGCAATATAACAGGTACCCGAGAAATCACGGGGTAACCATGTATATGCGCGTTCATAACATACAAAATAAGTGCCCTTAGCAGTCAGAAAAACAGGGGAAGAGAGCATCGGTAGAACATACGTGTCAGTGCAAGCACTGTTCCCAAGTTGTGCTCTCGGATTTCGACCCAAACCTTTCAAGCAGAAATTACCGAGGTGTGGTACAATCCATATTGGGGACGAGCTCTTAAGCTGTCTATCACCCACTGACGTACTATACTCAGCCTCGCTCAGATCCTTATAAGCCTGTACCTCTTCATTTGGGATAAGCGATGCATCAAAAACATCTCTATCCAAATCCGCTATCGCTATCGCTATCGCTATCGCCAAAGGTTTGTGATACGGCCCAGGACCAAAATTGGCAGAACGTGGCTCTCGACTGGGGTAGGAATCTAGTGCACTACGGAACATAGTTTGGAATGCTCGAGCCGAACCCTGGGAGCTGTAAGGAAGGACCAAATATGGAATACCCCTATCCATGGTATGTGGCATTAACCCACACACCCAACAATTGGTAGTATTCATCACCAACTGATGCTGATGTAGAAGTTGAACGAAGGAGTTATTCATAAATTCCGCACGCCTAACCTGTTCATGTTGAGGCAGAGGATGAAAAGAATGTGGGGAAACAGTGGTGAGGGAGCTTAGTTTAGGAGAAAAGGTAGGTGAAACAGAAGGTAATAACAACTGTACTCCAAAATACACTCCACCCACCAATAACATAGATACGGTCAGGAACAGTAGGAACACCTGAAACAAAAAACATTTTGTACGTACAACTCGTCTTAATTCTGATCTCTGCGCCGACATCCTTTCTACTTCCAACAGCTTAGAGAATGCCATCCTCTACAAACCGTCCGTGACGTACTTGACGCACTTCGTTCTGAGTAGCGATTATCAATCCCCAGGAGTTCCCAGGAATCGACAAAAGTAACCGACCTAGCGTCAGAAACCTGCTAAACAGAAAGGAGTACCCGCACGGCCCTACGGTGACCCGGATGGAGAGGTTTCCTCGAAACGTTCAGATTACAAATCTCTTAGCCATGGGACAGCACATAAAAACTCAAAAAGAAAGGATATAGTTGTCCATAATGTTCATAGCATCAAAAAGCAAATATACAACTAATTTTTATTAGTCCTTGAACGAAGAAAGTATCGACTTCTTCCAGGTCGAGTTTGCTCTACAAACAATTGTTCAGCTGGCGCAACAGTATTCGATGAAGTGGACAACGAGTCAGACCTTGGGCTCTCTGCTACCGATGACTCCACATGTGGGTTTGGTAGTGACAAATCATTCCCCACAGGTTGAGCGTCGCTAAACGGCACAAAGTGCAAAGGAGTCTCAGTTTCTGTTGCCGAAATCCCAGTCCTCACCCAAGCATCCGTTGGTAAGGGGATCGGTACCTTTTTCGTGTGGCTGGCGTGCACCCAGTTCTTCCGGCCCTCCAGTCGAACTGCAGTCCTCGTTGTCAACAAGACTTGAAAGGGTCCTACAAATCTTGGCTCCAAGTTACGTTTCCGACCGAAATTTCGGGTAACAACCCAGTCCCCTGGCCGTAGCTGGTGTCCAGGACCCTCTGTCTGCGCCGGTAGAGCTTCAAAGACCTGTTGATGGATTAACCGTAGTTTAGTGGTCAAATCATGCAGGTAATCAATTAACATTGGATACTCAAGACTATCAAAAGCCCTTGGCCTCGGGACCCCCCAAATATTCGCAGGGCGGCCGAACACAATCTCATATGGGCTAAGCCCTACTCGAGAGTGTAC
This sequence comes from Triturus cristatus, assembly GCF_964204655.1. Taxonomy (NCBI): domain Eukaryota; kingdom Metazoa; phylum Chordata; class Amphibia; order Caudata; family Salamandridae; genus Triturus; species Triturus cristatus. The sequence goes on along the minus strand of NC_140592.1, from coordinate 802,191,329 downwards.
GGTCGCTCTGGTCGATAGGAGAGCCAGAGGCAAGGCATCAGGCCATGATAGACCAGTCGTAGCCTGTATCTTCGCGAGTTTTAGTTTCAGGGTACCATTGTACCCTTCAACCAAACCCGCTGCCTGTGGATGATTAGCACTATGGAATTTTTGACGAATTCCAAGACCCTTACACACACTCTGCATTACACTTCCCACAAACTCACTTCCATTATCCGACCATACAATCCGTGGCATTCCGTACCGAGGAAAGTATTCCTTCAGCAGGATTTTTGCTGTGGACAGGGCAGTATTATCCTTAAGAGGATAGGCCTCAATCCATCTGGAGAACGCACAAACCACAACCAAAACATACTTCAGGTTATTGCATCTCTCCATATGGATAAAGTCCAGCTGGATAACCTCAAAGGGACAAACAGGAGGAGCAAAATGACCAGGTGGAGTGGGGGTGCCCTTGCCAGGATTGTGCATCAAACACACCATACAATTCTTAACCACTCTCTCAGCACATTTAGCAATACCCTCATTCCTCCATACAGGGGACAAAAACCTACATATTCCTTTCGCACTGATATGTGACAACCCATGAGCCATCGTCACAACAGCTAATACGTACGCATCTGGTAACATCCACCTCTGACATTCCGTCAGGTCAACCCAACATCCATGTATGTCCAACTTTCCCGTACTTTCTTTCCACTTAGTCTTTTCAGCTTTAGTAGCTTCGTTCTGAATTGCTTTCACACTCTCAATAGTATTTTCACACATACCAGTCTCCGTCGGCCACCTCACTGAGCTCGTGACATACATTCGGGTCGCAAGATCCTTAGCCGTTTCCTTAGCAATCTCATCCGCAAACGCATTACCACGACCAACATCATCAGTCACTTTCCGATGTGCACTACATTTAACAATCGCCACTTGTTTAGGCAATGTGAGTGCATCCAAAAGGTCATTCACGAGCTGCCCATGCTGAATCTTCGTACCATGTGATGTCATAAATCCTCTTTCTCTCCACAGTCTTCCAAAGTTATGCGCAACACCGAATGCGTACTGACTGTCGGTAAACACATTCACTCGCTTTCCTTTAGACAAAACACACGCTCTTGTCAATGCAATCAACTCTGCAGCTTGTGCTGAATTCTGATTCAATCTCGCAGTTTCCACAACCGTGCTCAACGTCACTACAGCATACGCAGTCGTCACATCGCCATTCGGCAATTTAAAGCACGAGCCATCCACATACAAAGTACCATCGGGATTTGTCAAGGGAGTGTTTTTCAGGTCCACACGACCTTTTGTTTCTTCCTCAGTTCGTAAATAACAATCATGTGGTGGCACATCATCTGATTCCATATTAATCGGCAACAATGTCGCCGGATTCAGTACATTACAACGTTTGATCTGTATATGACTTGCCAAAAGGGTCAGCTCGTACCCAGACAACCTTGCACTCATCAGATGTTGAGTCTTTGTCCGATTCAAAAGAGTATCAACTGCATGCGGAACCATCACCATGAGCATATTACCCATAACAAGACCTGCGGACTGCCGAATAGACGCCGCTGCTGCCGCTGTCGCCCTCAAGCAACTTGGCAACGCTCTAGCTACCGGGTCTAAGGTCGAGGAAAAATATGCACACGGGCGCTGCTTGCCACCAAATTGTTGCGTTAAAACACTCAACGCACAACCTTCCCTCTCGTGAACGTATAATGTGAATGGCTTGCTGTAATCAGGAGTACCTAACACGGGAGCCGAACACAATGCATCACGTAGTTCAGAAAAACTTTTCTGACATTCCTCCGTTCATGGCAAAGGAGTCGAAACGTCCTTGCACGTGAGAGCTATCAATGGCTTCGCTAACAGTGAAAAATTCGGAATCCACTGTCTGCAGTATGACGTGATACCTAAAAAGGCACGCACATCTCTCTGGGTTGTTGGCACAGTCATTCGAGCAATTGCTACGATTCTTTCAGGGGTCAACCTTCTTCCCGCCTTTGACAATAAGTGACCTAAGTAGGTAACTTCTTGACAACAATATTGCAATTTAGAAGGTGACACTTTGTGGTGTAAGTCACAGAGATGCTGTAACAGTGACACAGTAGCAGTCTTGCAAACTTGTTCAGTATCTGCAGCTACCAACAGATCGTCGACGTACTAAATCAAAGCCGCACCAGTCGGCAGCACAAATGCATCTAGTTGACTCTTAAGAGCTTGGCTGTATATCGATGGGCTCTCACAGTAGCCTTGAGGTGCGCGTTTGAACCGGAAACTGCGACCTCCTAACGAAAATCCGAACAAATCACGACTTTCCTCAGCAATCGGAATGCTAAAGAACGCATTCTTCAGATCGATTACCGAGAACCATGATGCAGAGGCTGGAATCAGAGTCAGTAAAGCTGTAATGTCTGGAACCACAGGAAACTGCGGGACAACAATTTTATTTACATCCCGTAAGTCAATAACTAGACGGTACACGGGAGGCTTGGACGGATCAGTTCGTTTCAGAATAGGCAACACGGGACTATTACACACGTTACCTCGTGTCTCCTCGATAACATCTTTACCGATCAGATCATAAATGATCGCTAATAGTGCCCGTTCACCATCAAGGGAAATACGATACTGGGGTATGCTTGGTAAGCGCGCATCAACTTTCAATTGAACAACATAAGGTGGGATATCCAGCAGGCCCACATCATTGGGACCTGTCGCCCACAAAGAAACCGGAAGAGAACTCAATTCCGGTGGGAGCTTATCGATCGATAGATACATAGGGGAAATCACATTCTCACCCAATGTAAGCTCCACACCCGTAGGAGAGCAGTACAAAGTCGCATGTAACCTCTTCAACAAATCCAAGCCCAAAAGATTCTCACCACAACCAGTAGTCAAAATCAAAGGAGCTTCTAACTCATGAGACCCAATCGTAAGGGGCAAGGGGCTAGAAACTGGATTGCTAACGGGGGCGCCAGAGAATCCAACGGAAACATTCGTTAAGCCAGACAAAGGCGCGCCAGGGAGTTTCGAATGCATAATGGAACTTTTTGCTGCACCAGTGTCCAACAGAAAAGGCTCAACGACGCCCAATGTGGCTACTGCAACATAAGGCCCTCTCTGATCAACCGGAACTGATACTTCTCCCTTCCTTTGTCTATGGCTGTCCTAATAGATACCATCCGTATCAACATCACGCTCGACGTAATAGTCATCCACATGATACTGTGCAGATCTACCGGACGATGGTTCGCGTCGATCGAAACAATTCTGCGAGTCTGAGGAAGTGGCAAAATGCTCGGCCTGATTCTGAGTAACTCCACGACCTCTACCACGTGAAGCTTGTTGAGGACCACCACGACCTCCTCGAGCTGACACACCATTATTCCTATCACGGAGAACCGGACAATTAAACTTCAAATGGCCCTCCCCTCGACAATACGCACATTGATTATATCCCAACACAAAACGAGGTGCGGGAGAGTCATTTCGCGTCTGCGATCTGGAGAACTGTGATTGCGATCGATTTGGCTGTTGCGAATCACTGAAATTCGAGCGCGGAGGATACGCTTGCTGCAATAAGACCTTAGTTTTAAGATCCTTTGTTTTCTTATCTGCACGTTCACTTTCCTCCTTTTCCCTATTTTCGTAATATTGGGCCGTAGCCAATATTTGAGCAGTGGTAGAAACAGCCCACGAACTCTCAGAATTTTTCAACTTATTGCTAAGTTCAGGCAACAAGTTCGATACAAACTTATCAACAAACAGCCGCTGACCACCCTCTGAACCCATGTCCTGGCCACTATGATCAACAAATGATTCCTCGAATCTCGTAAAGAAATCAGAAACGCTTTCATCCCTCTTTTGCTTGCACGCGGACAACTTGTCCCAATTGACGCGCATCGCCGGCATAAGCGTTTTCATAAGGGTAATTATCCTCTGGGGCAAAGCCACAATAAGCTGCTCAGGCTTAGCCCCACCGACTTGCTGAGCGTCTGCCGCCGTAAGGGCAGCCCAGTCACCGCCTAACTCGGCCGCGTGATTCTCGTGACGAATTTTCGCCCAAATCGGCTGAGGCACTACATTGCCGAACAACATGTCAATATCAGCAAGGTTCATAACAGTAGCATCCACCAATTGGGACAGCTCCTTATAATAACCTGCTGGATTTTTACGGGGATCAGGCAAAGTTTGCTTCACCTGTAAGACTTCCGATCGTTTCCAAGGGAGGTGTATCCCCACTCTCTGAAAATGGCCTGGGACAGCAGGGTTAGCATTAGGATCACATGGCATCCATACTGGGGGAACTTCCCGCATCGGATATTGACCAGGTTTTGCCATCCACTCTGCGGTCTCTTCCTTAAACAATGCTCGAGGTTGCACTGTACATCGAAATGATAACAAACGTTCTAGAGCTTCTCGAACCTTGTCACCTACGATCACACCAGTTGTGAACTGATGCTGGAGCTCAGAAACCTCAGACGGTACATTATCTACCACATCATGATCCCACTCCTCCTTCAACGATTTACACAATTCCTCAAACACGAATCGTTGAGTGGGCGCATTAAACTGAGAAAATGTTTCAAACACTACACGCGAAGTGTATTTAACAGGATTACGAATCCATTTACGTGCCATTTTTGCCAGCGATTCACGTTCCCTACCATCAGGAAGCTGGCTGCGCCTCTGAGCGACATCTGAAAGAGTCGAGCCGAGTATTGGCCCAAAAAGCGGGGAATAAAGAGTAGCAACAGCAGTCAGGAGACGACTACGAACAGAAGGAGAAGAGGAAGAAGATGCAGGCGCAGCAACAGTAGGGGTGGAGGCAATAGAAGTAGACGCGGCACCAGGAGTAGTGGGAACGACAGACTGAGGAGGGACTTGAGAAGGCGCAGTAGGAAGAGAAGCCGGTAAAAGAGGATGAACGATCTGCGGCACAAGGGGATTCGGGAGAGCGGGAGGAACGGCGGGCTGACCAGCAGCCGCCAAAACAGCAGGTGGAGGAAGAGGTAGAATCACAGGGCCCAGAGTATCAGGAGCATAGGGAGGTGGTGATTTCAACAGATAAGACAATAGCGAATCCTCTACCGCTTCTTCTCCCGATTTATCGGCATTAGACGGTAGCACCGGATAACATTTATCCACCGCCATATGATGAAGTCGAGCACTAACTTCCTGCTCTTTCTCATCTTTGTCTCGCTGATACTGTTCAGCATTTCGCATCACCGTAATAACGCCTTCTCTTTTATTTTTCTTACTCTGTTTGATTTCTTTCTGCTTGGCCTCTTTCCGCCATAACCGGAAGGAATCAAACATGGCCGGCCTAGCCTTCTTTTTAAACAGTTTAGCTTCCAAATTATCTAAAACGGCAGTTTCGAAACTACCATGAGATGGCCAACTAAGAACACCATCATTTTTAGTGTAGCGGACCCAATATTCATTATACACGATAGGACCCACACCATGGCGAATATAGAGCTCGTAAATTGGAGTTCCAACCGGAGGTATCGGACATGAATCCTCCAGCCGGGAATCCATTCTGCAACATTTGAGAAACCCAAACAAAGTACTACGGCTAGGCATCGCGCACGCTAACCGAGTTTACAAACTTCAAGGGCTATCGAATTTAGATATCCTCGCAAAAAAATTGCGAGACCCTCGGTTTTTGGCAATTGCAATCGTCAAATAAAACCCAACAACTAAGAACCACGAATGCTACGGTACCATGCAAACAACAAAGGAACACTGGGAGCGACCCACAAATACTTAACTGAGAGAACAATGGCGTCACCAGGAAGGCCCGTCTATCGTCTCGCCGTACAAAGGACTACGCCAGGCGCCAAAACAAGTCGACAGTCAGGGCATCAGTCCGTCGCAGCCGTCAGGAGGCGGGGATCTTCGCGGGAAAAGACGTCGGGCCACTTATTACGACAACTGGATCGATGAAGCGGGGTGCACCTTCCCTCGGAGATTTCACACGAAGTTCCTCACGATCGTCGGGCTTTGGACCGGTACCGTTGATGTCGCCCCACGTTGGGCGCCAACTGAAGGACTGGGTTATTCTAAGACCCAGCGGTGCCAGGGAACAACACCTGAAACCTTCGTGGGTTACCTGTTCTGGCGTACCAAACACAGAGACACGGGACACTTCCAGCGACGTCAGAGATCAGCGTTTATTTACTGCAGGGATACAGAGGTCACAAGAAGTACACAACGTGTAGGTTCTCGGAGACTGCTTCGAGTTGCAAAAGTGGATCGCTCCTTTTATACACGTTTTTCCCATAGAACAGTATGGTGAACAAAGATTACAACTCAGTTCCCACCATAAACTTCAAAAGAGTCGCGTTCATGTTTCAGGAGGCCGGAACATAATTACAACAGTATTGCCAGTTCCCAACTGTAAAAACATATCTTCTCTGCAATAAAACACATTCCATCCTGACCGTAAACACATTAGGAGAAGGGACAAAAACAGATGCAAAGAAAGGACAAGGATGCACAACAGATTAGAGAAGAGTGTTAGGAGTAATAAAGGGAACTTGATAACGGGATCAGAGACCCCGTGTCTAATGTATGCATGACTGAAACAATAGACCGGCACGGCAAGATGAGCCTTGAGCGGGGCCATCTGCTTTCGTCGTGTCATTTCCCTCGTCATAAAAGTCATACTCAAAGGAACACGTGTCCCTCGTGTAAGCTTGGGAGTCCCAGGGTCACGAAGCGGACAAAGTCCGTTCGCTGGCTACTTGAGGGCAAGAAACAAAATGGATGCCGTATCTAAAATGGAACCCGAGGGTTCAGATGAACAAACCCAAAAATAAGACGAACCATACGTGGTTGCGTAGCGAAACTGCGTACACCCACTATACTCGTCATTTGCGGTTCGTAGATACCCAACTCATCCATATTCGTCACCACTCAAAAGTGTCGTTCCGTCCCACACGGAACCTCATCATGAACTTTTGCCTGGACTGCTGCCTGTGTGGGCCGACACCCGGAGATAGCCCCTCGAGGGAACTGGGCATGGTGGGGCCCGTGCCGCGCTGTGGTCTACGTGGTGTGGGACGCTTCAGCGAAAATGCCTGCCGAGCACCGAGGCCGACGCCTGTAGTTGCCTCGCGCCTGCTCAACCTACCTTTGCCAGAGTGCTGCCTGCGAGGGCCACCGCCTGAAGACTGCCCATCAAGGTGAGGGTTCAGAGCGGGGCCAGCGCACGCTGAGGCCTGTGCATCGGGGGCAGCAGCTTCTCCTCGGGGCCGAGGCCGGCGCGTGTTCCAATTGGGTCTTCACCTCCTGCAACGAGCCTGTCCCCTGCTCGACCTACGACCAGCTTGGTGTGACTCTGTTGGAGAGTCCTGGCTGTGAGCCCGCTGCTGCTGAGGTCCGTGCCGCGCTGTGGCCTGCGTGGAGGGGGCGGTGCCTCTGTGGTGGCTTCTACCCGGGCGCCGAGGCCGAGGCATGAACCACTGGGCCTTTCCCACCTACCCGACTTGCTGCTCGCCTAGAGAGACTCTGCTGGGGGGCCCTGGCTGTGGGCCCGCCGCTGCTGGGGCGAGCGTGACCTGGCCCTGCAGGAGAAATCTAGGGCTCTGAGCCTGCCTGCAGGGATGTCTATGGGCCATCCCGGTCTGTGCTGATTGACGGCTGCTGTGGAGGCCTTGCTGGGGGCCTTGCTGCATACACCCTGTGCCTCACTCGGACGGAGACCTGCTCCTGGTCAGAAGGACCGTGAGGCCCACCCCCTCTACATTATCCTGCGGGACTAGCAAAGGAGCGGGTGCCCCTGCAGGTTGTCGGGACCCCGCATGCTGCCACCCTGTTGAGTTTGACCTCTGCTCCCTTGGCCTGACTCCACATCACTGGCGCTCCTGCATACACCTTTGGAGGCCTGAGATACGGTCTGGCTGAAACGTGCCAGCACTGACCTCCACCTTGTGTCCATCTGCGACTCACTTGTGGTGCTCACTGGACCCAGTACTGCATACTCCGATTGTCATCCTTGGCCTCACGCTGTGGTTCTCGTCATGGGGAAACCGGACAGAAACCAACCTAAATTGCATTTCAAACAATCAAAAAAGACAGAGGAGCACTCCTCGGACGACCCTCCGAGCATTCAAGCGAATTCCCTGACGCTGTGCACCAATACACCTGTTGACATCCACTCTATGTTCACAACAATTCAGTCCACTTTATCCAACATCAATGGGAAAATCCATTCCCTGACTTATCGAGAAGAACGCATGTCTGAACGCCTGGATAGGCACACAGAGATGATTGACATGGCGGAGCTTCGTATATCGGACTCTGAGGATGCGCAATGTTAAATGGAGGCGAAACAAGAGAAAATGGATAAAGCCATGGCAGCCATGTTGGCAAAGTCAGAAGACCTCGAAGCGCGCTCTCACCGTAACAATCTACGCTTTATAGGAGTGGCAAAGTCACAATATGGAGCGCTATATCGAGTCACTGCTGATCGCGCTCCTCTGCAGAGAAACCTTCTCAGAGGTGTTCATAGTGGAGAGAGCTCACAGGTCACTTGCGCCTCAACCTGCACCTGGAGCGAGACCACGGCCGATAATTGCAAGACTCCTAAATTATCGAGATCGGGATGCGGTACTCCGCAAGTCCCGAGAGATGGGTCACCTCAACCATGAAGGGATGGGCATATCCATCCACCCCGACTTTACCTCCCAAGTGCAAGAGGCACAGAAGAAATTTGTGGAGGTAAAAAAGAAACTCCGTGAAAGTAACATCCCATATGCGTTGCTTTATCCAGCCAGGTTACGGGTGACGGATGACGGTAGGAACAGAATTTTCAATGATCCGAAAGAGGTGACCAAGGTGCACATGCATCAACATTCGGAAAAGCGATTCCTTATTAGCGAGAAATAAGGAATCGTTATTAAGGAATCGCATTTCGGAATGCATCAACAGATTCGGGAAAAAAAAGCTATTTCTTAAAAATCTGTAAAATTTACCGAATCCAAATTAGGGAGTAGAGCAAACAACGAATAGCAAAAAGCGAAATCGGTATTTGCGAAATCGTTATTAGCGAAATCGGGAATAGCGAAATCGGTAATAGCGAAATCGGTAATAGCGAAATCGGTAAAAACAGGTCGCTCGGGGAGCGGTCTTATGACATCACTACCAGGAAGTCAAGCTGCCCCACCCTCATTCACTCGCCTGAGGAGCTCATAGGAGGAGGCACAAGACACAGGCTGAGGCTACAGAATCCCCACTGACAACCCATCCACCCTACCCTCACCAGGATGGACAAGGATGCACCAGGCACCGCTGAGACTGCCAGGAAGAGGAAGAGAAAGTTCTCTGACCGGGAACTGGAGCACCTGATTGAGGGGGTGAGCAGCAAGCATGATAGGCTGTTCGGAAAGCTGTCTCTCAAGGTGGCAGAGGCGGAGGAAAGACGCATTTGGCTGGCGATTCTGATGGTAGTGGGCGCCTCATCATCTCGGAAACACCAGCTGATTCAGATGGCGACACTCCGCAGGAGGGTCAATCCCCACCTCCACCAGCAACTATACCACCACCACCACCACCTGCTGCGCCAACTGCAACCAAACCACCAAGACGCAGGGCACAAGTCCCCCCCATGCAGGTGATGGATGCATGCCCGAGTCCTGCAACCCCAACTGGGCCAAGTCCAACAGTTGTCACACCTCCAGCACCACCACCAGCACGTGGCCGAGTCACGCAGTGGCGCAGGTCCCTGCGCAGTACTTCTGATGTAGCCGACCAGGCAAGGTCCCCATATGGTGGCATCGAGGCGCAGATGCTGCGTGTCCAGCGCCTGCAGGGGAGACACGTGGGGACCATTAGCCTACACATGTCGCGTCTTGCTAAGCAAATGTGCACCCTGACAGACGCAGTGCAGAACATGACCACAGTTGTGGCAGAGGGGAACGAAAAACTGAGCGAGGTCCTCCAGGAACTCACCCGTGCCATCAGAGCAGGACATCCCAGTGAGCGACGGAGGCACAGACAGAACTTGCTCCATTCACCTGCATCAACCAGGGCCATCACTTGGCTCTGCAACAGCACTGCTGTATTGTCCCGACGCTCCGTGTCACTGCAGGTGGATCTCGGCCATTACTGTGGTGACGTGGCAAAGGCCTTAGGCCAGGTGACCACTGCAGTGGAACACTTGCAGAGCTGAACATTCAGTGGCAGCAACTTGGGAGGGGAGGACGGCAGTGAGGCTGCCTCAAGTGTCAGCAGCGTATCTGTGGTGGAGACCAGCACCAGGAGGCGCAGTTCGCGCTGCTCCACAGCCACAGGGACAGGCCGTGGTGAGGTGGAGGAAACAGGTGATAGGAGGCTGGGCGTTCGTGGCAAGCGCCACTAGTCATACAGTACGGCATCCCTGACCATGGTGGGGTAACCATGGCCCTGTCCAATTGTACTATTGCACACCCGTGACTACAACGGGTATGTTTTGGTCCTCATTGTGTGGGGGAACTCTAATTCACATTAATGTGTGACCACACATACATCAGTGCTCCTGTGCATTAAACAGTAGCACCACTAATGATATCGTCATGGCTCATTCTTACCTGGGTCAGAAATGATGTTGCGTGATGTATGTCCGCCTCCTTTGGCCCTCAGCTGTGTTAGGAACGTGTGCCTGTCGGTGTTGTACGGGTGGTTGGTCATCCCGGTAGTCGTCATTCCTGTCCACCTCAATGGGTATCCCCCTTCTGGTTGCGATGTTGTGCAGCATGGCACATACTGCTACAATCCTGCAGCAGGTGTCTGGTTTATATTGCACGGCACCACCAGTCTTATGTAAGATTCGGAAGCGACTCTTCAGAATCCCAAAGGTCCTCTCAATCACATTTCTGGTGCTTATGTGGGCCGCGTTGTAGCGTTGCTCCTGTGGTGTTGCTGGATTGATGTAGGGGGTGAGGATATATTCACGCAGGGCGTATGCACTGTCACCTACAGGATGGAAGCAAAGGCTTAGCGACAGTGATGAATATACATGTGTGATGCTCATGTTATGAAGAGGTATGTGTACGTACCAAGCAGGAGTCCCTCTCCAAATTCTCCATTGAGTAGGCACCTGTGGATGCCACTGTGTCGGAATATGTAGGAGTCGTGTGTGCTCCCTGGAAATTGTGCCACTAGGTCTGTGATGATGTGCTTGGCATCGCACACAACCTGCACGTTGATGGAGTGGTAGGACTTGCGGTTACGGAAAATGTACTCATTGGCTGAGGGTGGACAGATGGGGACATGCGTGCGGTCAATGCATCCTATGACATGGGGGAATTGGGCCACCTGGTAGAATGCCTGTTTGGTGTGGTCCAACTGCTGTGGTGTTGTGGGGAAGCTGATGTGGTTATGTATCATTGTCAGCATGGCATCAATGAATTTGTGGAAGAAGCGTGATAGTGCGCTTTGTGATACGCCTCCCGCTACGGCGATGATCCCCTGAAAACTTCCAGAGGCCAGTAGGTGCAGGCTGCATAGGACCTGGACGTGCGCAGGAATAGCATTGGTCCGACGTGTCTGGTGCTGCAGTAGTGGTTCAAGGTCTGCAATTAGGCGCATGATCATGGCACGATTGAGACGATACTTGTCGTAAACCTCATCCTCATTTTGGCCAAGCAATGTGATGCGCACTCTGAAGACTCTCTCCTGGACCCTTCTCCTGCGCTGTCCTGCTGCATTGATTCGCATCCTCCTTGCAAGCACGTAGAGGGCTGCCATTTTGTGCAAGGTAACAGGGTCTCCTGGCCCTATTTGTATGGCTTACTGATTGCTAGCATCTGTGGCAAATTTAGAATTTTTTTAGGTTTTTTTATTTTTTTATGCAACTTTACCTCCTGGTTCTGATTCCCCTTAATCTGCTCATGCAAAATTGCGATTTTTGAGAATTTCGGTATTTGTGACTTTTGATGCATTTATTAGCGATTCGTCATTTGCGATTGGCACATGCCGGGCGCTATTAGGGATTTCGGTATTTACGATTTATTGTTTTGCGATTCTTTATTTTGACGGGGCTTCTTTTTGCGATTCTTTATTTTTGCGGGGAATTATTTAGCGATTCTTTATTTTAGCGGGGAATTATTTAGCGATTCTTTATTTTTTCCAGATTTGTGTTGATGCATTGGGATTCGTTTTTTGCCACTCGCTAACGGGTGATTTTTGCGATTCGGTATTTTTGCGAGTTGATTTTTGGTTGATGCATGTGCCAGCAAGTTCCTCCACTCGAAAGTCACTCAACCTCCACGTCGGGAATCCCCTAGAGGAGCACAAGAAGACCAGGGGGGCACCTCGGATGTTGAGTAACATTGGTCTTCTCTCCCCGATGCAGGTTATATGGAACATGGCACTACACGACGACCCCTGTGACATTGTTATCGAACTCAGATAAGTATGGTGTTTCAGTAGGCAGAGACTTACAATCACTGTATATATGTGTGATAACTGATGCTTGTTCATGGAACTTGGAACGCTGTTTTAAAGTTGGGAATTATATCCTGTTCTTTAGTGCTTTACGCTGACGTTGACATACAATATGTTTGTAACTCCGACGGATGGGCAAGACTGGTCTTAGTTAGCCCCGGGGTTCGGCTGGCAGCTATCGCCCGCGAGTGTACATCACATATTTTGTTCTCGAATATGGGTTTAGGGTTGGGTGGGGGTATTGTTCTATGCTTCATGGGTATGTCTTCGCCATGTTGGGGGTGGCGATGTGGGTGGGGGGGTAGTGGGAAAGTTCAGTAAAACAGTCAGTTCAGACAAAACAATTATTGCAGATCAAATGATTTATACATGCATGATTTGCTACCTGATAGATTCTGTCACTTGCTTTGACAACGGCTATGGGTGATAGAGATACAAGGAAATTAACACTTCTGACATGGAATGTGCGCGGGCTGAATTATCCTCGGAAGACCAGGAAAGTCTTTGCATATTTAGACAGACATGCTGTAGACATAGCCTGCCTCCAAAAAACTCACCTCACCCGTGACACTGACTGTAGAATCGGGGGTAGATGGGCCACCTTCTGATAAAACGGGGCACACTGTTTACACTGCTCTACTCACATTCAGATGACCAAGGCACATACATCATTATACAGGGTGACTTTGGCAGTACGATCATAACTATTATCACGGCATATGGCCCTAACACAGATGACCCCTCATTTTTTCATAGATATTTGGAACAAGCTGCACTTGCTCTATCCTTCTGCAATAATTTGGGGGCGGTGATTTCAAAACGTGCTTGGACCCACTGGCAGACAGGTTTACAGGGAATGACAGATACAGGGAAAATTTGGCTAAATCACTTAAGGATGGGATGGAGGATTATGCCATGCTATATATTTGGAGAATGCGACACCCTCAACACCGGGAGGGCTCATGCACATCCACCACTCACAATACATGGTCCAGGATTGATTTCTGGATAACCACTGCAGACGTTAACGCCTGGACCACGGATATCACACACTTACTGAAAACCCTCTCCGATCATGCGTCAGTCCGACTAGAACTCGCCATCCCCTCGCATACACCACACCAATATGCATGGCGCCTTCAGCCAAGTACATTGCAAGATCAGGTCTTTAATTCTGATCTATTACAAGCTATCATTGAATTCTTCGAGCATAATGTGGGCACTTTAGAGAGCGCTAAGGTTCTATGGGAAGCATTCAAGGCGAACATCCGCGGATTCTGTATCAATAAACACGCTGGCATACTTAAGGATATTCACCAACAGCTTTCTATGGTCGAAGCAGACATTAAACACCTGGAGTCCACTTATGCATCTACTTTAGATCCCAAGGTTTTAGCTGACATAAGAGGCAAAATAGATACATATCATGAATTTGCAGACAGCGAACTTAAGTATATCTCGAAGAAATACACTGCGCGAACATATGGGGAGGGTGGTAGTCCTGGGAGAGTGCTTTCTAGCAAAATACGTCCCACCCCCTCAGCATCATACATAACTAGGATTATGGACTCCCAGACCCTGACCCGATATGACACTCCCTCGATTTCGCAGTATTTCCAGGATTACTATGTCAGGCTCTATACGGCAGGCACTACCCCTGATCCTACTGCACAGAATCAGTACTTTGATGATATCGGATTGGCATGGCTATCTGACACTCATCGTGAATATTTTAGTCACCATATAACTGAGGATGATTTCCGCCAGGCCATATATTCCCTTCCTAACAATAAGGCACCGGGCATAGTTGGTCTCCCTGCCGAATTTTATAAGGAATACAAAGATCTGTTATTGCCACGTTTGGCGGCCATGTATGTGGAGTCGTACGAGAATGGCGTGCTACCCCCGTCCATACGTGAAGCGGTACTGATCACCCTCCTAAAACCGGACAAGGACCCGACCCACTGTGAGTTCTATTGCCCCCTCTCACTCATTACCATGGATGCTAAGATTCTAGGCAAAATGATAGCCCTTCGATTGCAACCGCTACTGCAGGAGTTAGTCCTGCCAGACCAGGTGGGTTTTATCCCGGCCCGCTCCACCACGCAAAACTTGCGTACCATATTCGCCATGTTTCATCATATAAACCCAGAACTTGCGGCCACTGCTGCATTATTAGGTGCTGCAAAAGCGTTTGATTCTGTAGAATGGCCTTATATGTTCTATGTTCTTAGACGAATGGGGTTCCCGTAACTCTTTTTGAAATGGATAGCACTGTTCTATACAGAGCCCTGCGCACGGCTGAGAATTAATGACATTACTTCTGCTCCCTTTAGCATAAATAGGGGAACGAGACAGGGATGCTCTATGTCGCCTTTACTTTTCACACTGGCACTGGAACCATTAGCTTGTATCACTCTATGCAGACGACATGGTTTTATACACAAGGTACCCGGACGCTAATCTCAACGAGCTCATTAGGAATATATTAAATTTGCATTTTTTTCGGGGTTGTGTATTAACTGGGACAAGTCAGTGCTTATCCCTCTCACTCCGCTAACGACCAAGCCATCTCGACTACCCACTGCAGTGGCAGACAGAACCAGTTAAATACCTAGGTGTTTGGATACACCGAGATATAGACACTGTGATACGCAAAAACTATGGCACAGCGATCACTAAACTAGAAGATCAACTATCCAGATGGATCCGACTGCCCCTGTCCCTTGCCAACAGAATTGCGCTGCAAAAAATGGTGGTACTTCCCCGTTTTTTTAATTTATTTATGAAAATACCGATTTGGCCACCACAGGCCCTGTTTAACAGACTACGCACTGCACAGCTCCGCTTGACATGGGCAGGGAAACACGCAAGGGTGGGTTGGAGGGGGCTGACCAGACCCTACGTACAGGGTGGCTTCAGCGCCCCTGATTTTCAATTATACTACTACTGCGCACAGGTGCAGCACGTACACTACTGGACACAACCGCACGGCCACATACCCCATATAGCGGTGGAGCACAAGAGCCTGAACCCCACCCCACTTCTCTCACTTATATCCTCCCCTCCGACAGTACACCCCTAACTCGAAGATACATCCAGCTCTCTGCACTTCGAGGACCTGGCACACACTGGCGAAGCGAGCACAAAAACTCCCGATATATGCCCCAGCACACCCCTTCGGCACAATCCACAGCTCACGGTGACACAAGAACAAAAAAAGACATTAGAACTACAAGAGATGGGACTCCGCACCATGGGTGATCTCTTCCCTGATACAGAATACATACCGCAGGGCGCTGCGGCTCTTAGTGCTTTTCAAACCCCCCTAAAATTTTTCGCATATACCCCTCCATCCCGAGTCAACTTTTGACTTCTGCCACGCGACAACGCCTAGTCACTAAACTATACACTGCGTCACAACATGAACAGATTCGCGTGGCGAATAAACACCTAGCACGAAGGGAGGCAACATTGGGCATGGCCATTCCACAGGGAGACTGGGACTTTGGATGTACACAATAATAATAAGGGAATTTTATAGAGCGCTTGGTTACGCTCAGATCGTGTCCCCGCGCTAGAACAGAAGAACTCCCACAGACTCGACCGTAGATTCTGCACAGGCTAACGTGTATATAAATATGTTTTTAACTTCCTTCTAAAGCCAGGTTCAGATGACTCAAGGCGGAGGTCCAAAGGTAAAGCATTCCAGCTCTTAGCAACCAGGTAGCGGAAAAATCTGCCTCCCATACGAGCCCGCCTTATTCTCAGGACCTTTAAAAGGCCTCCGTGGGAGGAACGAAGGGAGCGTGTGGGTACGTACCTGGTGATCAGGTTCTGGAGCGGTGTTGGCGCCTTCCTAGTAAGGATGCGGTGGCAGGTACAGAGGGCCTTAAACTCAACCCTGCTCCTCACTGGCAACCAGTGAAGAGTCCGAAGGGCAGTTTTGGAGGCCACTCTTTTGGGAAATTTTAGAATGAGGCGGGCTCTGCAACACCTGAAGGCGATTTATAGCCTTGTTGGTTGCTCCCAAGTACAGCAAGTTGCCATAGTCCAGGCGTGATGTGACGAGGGCGTGCACCAGCGTTCTGCGGGCTGACGTGGGAAGGAGATCTAAAACCTTCCGTATACTTTTCAGGACGCTGAAGCAGACACCCGCCACACGTCCTATCTGCGGTCCAAAAGACAGGTCGGCATCTAACCAGACTCCAAGGTTCCGAACTTCTTGACAGGGTGTTGGAGCCTCACCTAAGCATGGGGGCCACCACGCCGATGACCAGACAGATGGGTTCCCCCCCACTACGAGCACCTCGGTCTTGCTGCCATTTAGTTTAAGGCAGTTGGCGGACATCCAGGCTGCAAGAACTTGCATGCAGGCTCTGAAACTGTCCGCCGCAAGACCGTGCGCTCGCGAGAGGGAGATAACCAGTTGCGTGTCGTCGGCGTAGGACACAATATGCAAACCATGGCCCACAACAATAGGGGCCACTGGGGAGACATAAAGATTAAATAGGGTGGGGCTCAGGGACGAAACCTGGGGTACGCCCTGGCCCAATCCAATATCCCTGGAATAACATTCGCCCTGGCGGACCTGAAAACTTCTCCCCGTCAGGAAGGACTGGATCCATGCGAGTGCAGCTCCAGATATTCCTCCACTATTCAGACACTGTAGCAAGGTGGTATGGCTACAGTGTCGAATGCTGCACTCAGGTCCAATAGGACGAGGGTCATAGTATGACCCTCATCCCCCCCCTGGCGTAAGGTCTCCACAGCCATCAGAACCGCTGATTCCGTTGAGTGGCGGGGACGGAAACCAAACTGGGTATCGTGTAGTAGGGTAGCCTCATCCACGAAATCCATCAGTTGCATGTTTACCGTTTTTTCCGCCACTTTGGCCAGATAGGGCAGAAGGGAGATCGACCGGAGGTTCTCTAGTTTCTCAAAGCTGATGTTAGATTTCTTCCGGAGAGGTAGAACCACCGCCTGTTTCCAGTCTTTGGGCACGGTCTTGGTGCTAAAAGACACATCCAGTAGATGTCTAATATATGGTTCTAGCACCGGTAAGCTATCAACTAGCCGTTTTGGCGTAGTGGGATCCCGCGGGGAACCCGACTTGACGGATATACAGATTTTTAGTAGGTCCTCTGAGGGCGGGGTGACAAAGTTGGTCAATATATGTCTGTCCCTCCATTCCCTCGGGCTTTCCGCAAATTCGGTTCCAGCAATGGGATGACTGGGAAATGCCGAATAGATTTTAGCTATCTTTTCGGCAAAGAAATCCGCGATCCTATCACAGGATTCCACCGAGCAGTCGTCTGGAGCCATGGCTGGTTTCCCACTCGAGAGGGTTTTATAGAGCAAGAAAAGCTCCCTCATCGAGTTACCAGCTTCACTAACTCTAATGGTGTAATATGCAGCTTTGGACTTCCTGATTAGCCCGTGATAAATTCGCCTCTCAGTTAGGTAGGTCTCCCTAGTTTCCTTAGAAGGAGCCCCCCGCCACTGTCTTTCGACTCGCTTCAATGCTGTTTTCGTGACCCGTAGTTCATCACTGAACCACGGGGCAGTTTTTTGAAGGCGGCCACCCATTCTGGCGTGCGAAAGTGGGGCTGTACAATCAAGCGCCTCGGTGATACGCTTGCATAGATTGGTATTAGCCGTATCTGCATCATCCCCCCCCAGGGCTACCTCCTTTAGTCAATGCCGCACAGAATTTAGCCTGGGAAAAAGTAGCCCATCTCCATCTAGGATGGTACAGTGTAGCTGGCTCCGGGGGTATAATCCCGGGAATTCGTATGGAGAATGGTACCAGGTGATGATCCGACCAAGGGATGGGAATGGGGGTCTTAGCTTCTACTTCCCCCCAATTGACGAATATGGGGTCCAGTAAGTGTCCCAACTGATGAGTGGGACCACTTACTATTTGATTCAGTTGGAGGGCTCCCAACGCCTGGCAAAAGTCCCTACTAACATTGTCTGTGGGGTTGTTTAAATGTAGGTTAAGATCCCCCAGTACCAGGAATTTGTCTTTGCATAGCGCAGCCTCCATTATACCTTCCACCAGGCTCTCCCCAAACCTAGCTATAGGGCCTGGGGGTCTATAGATTAACATGCCCTTCAGCGTACAACCTTCATTCACTTTGACAGTAAAGCTCCCTGCCTCACTGTCCAGGATGGAGAAGTGGTCTAATTGACATCGTAGACTTTTCTGTGCTATAATGGCAATGCCCCCTCCTCTACCGGTGAGTCTATCTTGCCTAAGCATTGTATAGCCCTCTGGTAGTGCCGCTAAGGCATCAGGGGTGGAGCCTTCATCTAGCCATGTCTCGGTGAGAAACACAAGATCCCACTGTTTCTCAGTGAGTAGGTCGTATAGATCTAGTTTGTGTTTCCGCAGGGAACGTACGTTGAGCAGGCCAGAATATAGTCTCTAGGGGCCACATCCCTGCCAGGATCAAAAGAGAAGTGGCAGTATTCGCAGCCTGTATTATCCTCCACTCGCAATTTATGTAAACATGGGGTAGACATGCGAAAAGTCAGCAGTTCCTGCCTGCTCCACCTGCTCACATCTAATTGCAACCTGAAAATCATACACTTCAAGTTCATACACCAAGTATACTACACACCCAAGCAACTACATGCAGATGGACTTCGGGTTGATGACCAATGTCACAGATGTCAGGCCCCCAGCGCAGACTTCCTACATATGGCCTGGGCATGTCCCAAACTCCAATCTTAGTGGCAAGGTGTTACTGACACTCTCACGCATATGCTAGGCGAGCGTATCCCAAATGCACCCATAGTATGTCTTCTGGGCATCTACAAGATTAAACTGGCACGAAGACCTAAGTTGTTGGCGGTAGCACTACTACTGGATAAAAGAAGAATAGCATTAAAGTGGGGCAGTAAACTGACCCCGAAACACACGGATTGGATCAAGGACATGTCATATTGTAAAACTAAGCTAGATACTTATGCTGAAGACTTACCCCAATCCTCTAGACCACGAGAATTCTGGGACCCACTAGTGCAATACCTCCTATCCACGCAAACAGAGGACTGACTGTAGACAATGTCCGGCTCACAGGCAAGATATGCGGCGAGGAGGGTGAGACCCACCTATTCCCACTGGCGGGTACTGGGGAATACCTACATGCATATACACCTACCGGCTACCGGACCTAATGCCATTGCACGCTGTCCTCCTGTGACTGTACTGTTATATTCTTTTGTTAAGTGTATGAAGGACTAAGAATGTAACTTTGGTAATACTCAAGACGGTACGCCATAGCATGCTAATGTACAAACTCGCTGTATGCTTTATCATCATTTTTGAATGGATATGTAATGTGTAAATTGTGCTGTTTGACTGACCATGGAAAAATAAAATAATAAAAAAAGAAATAAAAAAAAAGAAACCGAGTCCGGCAAGCATGGCAAATGTTTTCTCCAAGGTTTTCAGATGGCTATGTGCCACACGTGATCTAGCTATATCCGTTGAGTCCTCAAGAGGGTATATAAACCCCACCCAGCCCCGAATCGTGGCTGGGCCTAACTCCCTGTGGAACATGCTTCACTCTTCCCACTCACTTGAAGAATCCTGCCTTAACCAAGAAGTGCTTCAGTCTCCTTCAAGTCCTTATGAACCTGTGGTTCCTGTGGCTCCAGTTCCCTTGTTGTCTTCCTCCTCTCTCCCTCCTGCACAGCTACTCCGGACCCAGTGGCGGCTCCTCCACTATGACAGAGGTGTGTCACCCCACTGCTTTCTCGCAGTGCGAGAAGCAAAAACATAAAATGGCTGGCGGGTGCCCCGCGCTGCACTGCTTAGATAGCAGGGCAGGAGCGGAGTGGTTTGCCTACTCAAGTACGCAATGACTGTTTGGTCGGCCCTCTCGGGCCGCCCAAACCAGTCATACGTACTCCCCTGTTCTCCATGCAGGCTGCGCAGCCTGCATGGAGACCATGTCCACCCCTCCAGCCCCTGGCTGGACGCCGTGTCACGGCACTCAGACCAATCACATTGCTCTGTTGAAGCGTTGTGATTGGCTTCGGGGTGGGAGCCTGGATGCCTGCTTCCTGTTCCGACTTGGAGTCGGAGGCAGGAGAGCAAGAAAGAAAACAAGCGGGACCCGGTGGCAAGGTACGTTTTGTTTATTCTTATTTATTTATTCATTTATTATGCAGTCCGCGGCCGCACCCCCCTGAGTGCACCTGCCCCCCCCCACCCGTGAGCCGTGCTGGCCACTTCTGTCTGTACCCCCCACGACTCCCTGAGTCAAAGCCTCGAGATCGTCTTCGAACTTCAGTCAAGTGGAAGAACTAGGCTAAGTAATTGATATCAGGTTAGTGCGCACTAATCCTCCTATGGTAGTAAGCAGGACTGGGTATCCATGTCTTCAAAGACTATAGACTTTTCCTCCATGCCCTCTCTGTGATTTACTCCAGCGCTACTTGTGTGCTTATATTCCAGACTCTTCCTGCAACCTTGGTGCTAAAACTGTTAGTGTGCAAGGATTAAAAACTTGGGCTTCATTTTTCTCTGATGAACAGTAGAGCCAAGAGAAAACATTTCAGAGTCTATGATATGCGCATGAACCTTGTACCCCACCTTGTGTTCCGAGTGTGTCCTTGGAAGAGCAAGTAACTGCAACCTTTGTTCCGAGTTTATCCTTAGGAGTGCAATTAACTCCAACCTGTGTTCAGAGTGTATCCTTGCTCGTGCAAGTAACTCCAAGCTTTGTTCTGAGTTTATCCTTGGGAGTGCAAGTAACAGTAAACTGTGTTCTGAGTGTATCCTTGGGAGTGCTAGTAACTCCAATCTGTGTTCCGGGTTTATCCCTGGGAGTGACACGCTCCAAGCTGTGGTTTTGGTTATTCTGCTCTATGCCGTGCTGCTTATGAAACCTGTAAGTGTATGTTACTGAAGTTAATGCATGTTCATTATATGCAGAGACCTGTTAGTGTACGAATGGTAACTGCCTCCTCTTGTTATTTCCAGTGCATTGCGTCATCACAAAACCAGAGGTTCTGATCCAGTGCACATCTACCTCACAAATGCTAACGGTCTCAGAAGTGACAGACCTGGTTACGCAGTGTCGTGCAGCCGTTGAGCAGATCCAATACCACAAGTCTTTATTTTCTTATTTTGTCTCAAACCCCCATGACCCAGGGGCAGTGCGCGATCTAAGAGTTTGGTCCCCTGATCTTGTTCTGCTCTGAGAGGGATAGGAGGTCCAACATCGGCTCCAGTGTCGTCTCTGCGGAAGGACCCTGCGGTTGGGACCAGGTGAGTGCATGACAGGATGCACTATATCAAAAAGGCTCAGCACAGTTAAGTTTTCCTTCAACCTCCCCTTAGGTGGTCATTTGTGTTTGGGCCCAAACAAGATCCTGCAGAGAAGACCCATTTAACTATGATTAAAGCGAGTTGAATGCAACCTCCCTCTTCACCAGTGCTTGCACAGCCCATCAAGAGACCTACCGTGTTGGCTAGTTGAGGGCAGAGTCTGAAAAATCCCTTGCTGTGAGCCGTATAGGATGACATAATGCCAGAAACTTTACTACAATAGAGAGCGTAACACCTCAAACCAAATGGGACAGGTTTTCATTGACCTACACAAGAACTTACCAATGTAAACAGCCTAAGCCAGTGCCTGCTGCTCCAATCACATAGCCTTTATTGGATTGACAACTGTGTATCATATTGTTTCCCTTAAATATTTGTTTTGCAGTACTGCGTTGTGTGCTGAAAGTAAAGTACATTTTCATTTAAGTAAACACACTGACTAGACAATGATTTATTAACTATTATGGCCTTCTAGTTACACAGCACATGATTCCACTTGGACACTGGTCATCTGAGAGTGTTTCAGCAAACACCACAGCTCCACCAAGTATTGTATATGCTGTAATATTATTCATCCTTCTACCCAGTGTCAAAGCATGCACAGTTACAAAGGTAGACTTGTTGGATTAACTGATTTTCAAGTGACCTGCAGTAATGACGTAAGCTACAACATCCTTTCTGCTGACTTTTGAGGGGCCTCTAGTAATGACATGTGATACCTCACCCCTTCTTTTACTTCAGAAGGACCTCCAGTGACAGCCTGCCTGAGGTAGTAAAGACCTACCTGACTAAACCCTTTATGCTACCTTAAGAGGGAGATCTAATAATGACCTGTAGTACTATACCCTAGTTACAATGACAGCATATGGAGGCAAAATTAGATTAGAAAATCACTGTTGCAGGAGAATTGAAAGGAGGCAAGGGCATCAGATTAAACATGATGGGCCTGATCTAGAGGTTGGTATACAGGGTACTCCATCAGCTTACTATCAGCAGTGCCCCCATTGACTCAATGAAAAGCTTACCCCAACAACCTGACTGAATGCTGGCTGTTGGAGAAGGTACGCAGAACAAATGGTTCTGTTGGAGCAAATGCAACGTTTAAACATACAGTTGACTAGTAACTGTATCCATAAGGAAACAATCTCTTTAAAACACATATGACCATAAATGGGTCTACCAACAATTTGTTTGTTATTTTCAAAATACTTTTAGCAATACTTCACATATTTTACTGACGGGGGTTGATTCATAAGCTCAAAAAGTGAACACATTGTGACAACATACAAAACAAACAAAATGAATCCAGCTTCACATGATATATGCAACAGAGTATGAATACCTCTATAGATAACCTGCCTGTAATAATGTAGTTTATGAGTCTCATATGACAGAGAGGGCAGACGTTTATAACCTCTTTTCAATCTTCAGGACTGTTTTTCAGTACAGGTAAATTACCTTGATGGTCGACGTTTTGACCCTCTAAAGACGTGTTTAGTCTAAAACATCAGAGTGGGTCTTCTTCAGGACTGTGTTAGAAGCAACCTGTGTGTTTAAAATATATATTCAGACTGACGTCTTGTGTGTGAACAAATGAATTGTGATTAAAAATGGCTTATTAGGGGGTGTGGCTAGCAACATGGCCGAGTAGGACGTGAGCTCCTCGGCTCCGGCTACCGGCAGCGATCCAACAAGAATAATGGCGGCCTGAATCCTCGAAAACGGCACGTAGTTGCTCGCAGGGACCTTGGCATCCTCCCGGTGACGCTCCGGCGCCCAATCGGGGCAAGAACGACCCGCTCCAGTGACAGAAAGTGGCGGAGACGGAGGACGGGCGTGCGGCCCAAGATGGCGCCGGCCTGCCGTCCCTGAGAGCGGCGCTGCGGGCGTGGAACTGGCGAGTCCCTCCAGAAGATGCCTGAAGTGAGGCGACACGAACGGTGACTGTGACCAGTGCAGGTGGCGGAGGCGGACTGCGGCCTCAGCGGGACTCGAGGAGAACAGCGAGTACCCGCCCTGAACACCGGGATAGTGCTGGAGCGAGAGCCGAAGAGGGAGATTGGAGAGCCGGGGCTGGTGAGTGCGGCGGGCCCCGGGGACGCGCGGGAGGCCTGCGGAGCGACGAGCGGCCCCCGTCGAGTGGAGAGGACTGGGGCGGAAAGGAGAGGGCGAACCGACCTGTGGACGTGGAGGCAAAGGAGAAGACTGGACGGCGGAACACTCGGTGGGGTTTCTCCCCTCTAGGGAGTGGTGAACTGCCTGCCTGCCGGAACGGGACGGGACACTACATCAGAGGGGAACCCCTGCTCCTCTCCCCACTGCCCCCCCTCCCCCTACCGAGGGCGCTGTATCTGGGGCTACTGAGAGAGGAGGCTTGGCGCTGGCAAATAGTGGAGTGGAGACAGAGGGCGACGGCCCTGGGGGGAAGGAGTCTGCATAGGGGACATCGCAGGAAGGAGGAAGCACGGCGAAGACGGGGAAGGCACTCTCCTCTGGTGGCAGGCAGGTGAAAGTGGAAGCGATCCGCCGACGGTGATACGGCAAGGTGGAGGCACTGAGAGGTAAGGTGGAAAGAACGTCGCGGGAAGCTCAGGGAAGATACAGCCGCAGTGTCGCCCATAATGGGCAAGAAAACCCTAGACTCTAGGCCCCCTAAACAGGGCACATTAGATAGATACGCAATGGGCCCCCCGCCGGGAGAGCCGGAACAGAGTCGGACGACATCAGATACGGCCCTCTTAATGAACGCTATACAGGCGTGCAGTGAGGCCCTGGAAAATAAAATTGGAGAAGTCGGGACGGAGGAGACGCTCCTACGGCAAGACTTTCGCAATTTAGCCGAACGCGTCACGAATACAGAAACCAGGATCGGGGAGGCGGAGGACAGGGTGCAGGCCCTGCAGAACGACCTAGGGGAGCTCAAAGCCTCGCATAAGCAACTCCTATGGAAGGTAGACGATGCCAAAAACAGGGCGAGACGCAACAACCTCCGCTTTGTAGGCTTTAGGGAAGGACTTGAGGGACCAAACATGGCGGAGTTTCTCCACTCATGGCTGCTCCGCACATTCCCGAAGGATAAATTCTCTACTTGATTGTAATTGAATGGGCACACAGAGCACTGATGGCGAAACTGTTGGTGGGGGCGTGACCGAGGCCAGTCATTGCTCGATTCCTGAACTTCCAGGACCGCGACATGATACTGCGAGAAGCTCGGAAACTTGGGGTCATCCGCCATGAGAACGCCCACATTATGATATTCCCGGACTATAGTCAGGAGGTACAAAAGCAGCGGCGCTCCTTTGACTCAGTTAAAGCCAAGTTGAGAGCACTTCACATACAATACCTGCTGTTATTCCCGGCGAAACTGAAAGTGATTTACAAGAAAAGTCCCTGTTTTTTCTTTCCCCGGAAGAGGCATGGCAGTGGCTGGAAGAGCGCCCGCCTGTGGGCCGGCAGCCGACGGAGGCCCCGGGGCCGTCGGAGAGAGACCACCCGGGGGGCAGCGCTGGCGGATCGCAGAGGCTGCAACGTGTGAGGCGCGGACGGAGTGGCAGGGACTCTAGGATGGCGATGGGGCTGGACGGGAGGGGGGTGGGTGGGGGGGGGATTTCTGGGTTCCTCTAGTTGGGGGGTCGGGGAAGACTTGGGGGGCTCCGAGGGTGGTAGGTTGGGGGGGGGTTGAGGTTTTGGTTTCTGTGTTTAGGCATGTCGCAACTGGAATGATCCATGCTACCTATGGGCACTACACAAGGGACTTCCCTAGATATGACGTGGCCCAGTTTGATGTCTTTTGAAAGGAGGGGGGACCCCGAGGGAGGAGTAGGCGATGGTAGGTCGGTTAAAATCCTTACCTGGAATGTAAACGGGCTGGGTGCAAAGATAAAGAGGGGATTGGTCATGTCCTTAGTTAAGCGGAAGGCCCCGGATATAGTACTGTTGCAGGAAACGCACCTACAGGGGACACGGTGTGGTTTTTTGGCTAGAGGGGCGTACAAGATACTAGCCCATGCAGGGTTTACATCAGGTTCCAGAGGGGTGGCCATTCTAGTGCGGAAATCCCCCCCTTTCATAGTTACAGACACATGGTCGGATCCTCAAGGTACATATGTCGGAGTGACGGGGACATGGAGGCGCCAGAAGATGACGGTGGTGTCAGTCTATGCACCCCCTAGGCTACAGGCAAGAACACTTGCAAGCGTGACGGATATTATCCTTAACACGCCGGACTCACAGCATGTGGGGGGGGGATTTTAACGATGTAATACACCCCACAATGGATAGGTCGGGGGGGCGATTGGCCCCCCAGCGACATTCCCCTCTAGCACACTTTACTGAAACGGTAGGGCTGACGGATGCCTGGAGATGGCTCCACCCTGAGGCTAGGGATTACTCCTATTTTTCGGGGGCCCACAAGGTATACTCCAGACTGGATTATGTCTTTCTACCCCGCCATGTGCTGGAGGTGGCGAGTAGAGCAGACTTTCTAGCATGGGGCGTCTCGGACCACTCACCATTGTTGGTGACGCTGGGAATGGGATTGGGGGCAAAGGCCGGGAAGTGGAGATTGGCGGCTTGGGACTTACAAAACAAGGAGTTATTACAGGGATTCAGGGCGGACGTGAAAGTCTATCTGGCGGATAACCTGGGCTCCGTGGACTCGAGGGTGACGATTTGGGAGGCCATGAAGGCAGTTCTCCGTGACAAAATACAAAACAGGATAGCTGGGGACAGGAGAAGGCAGCGGGAGGACACTAAGGACCTTGAGAGGCGTGTTCTGGAACTGGAACGGCAACATGTCATGGGCGGGGGGGTAAACCCGCACTCCGACGGATGCTAGACGCGCAGTAGCAGTGTAAGGACCTGACGAGTAATGAGGCCAGGACACAGGCGCTAGCTACCCTGCATCGCCTATACGATGTAGGGGATAAATCCGGGAAACTGTTGGCATGGCTGAGCCGAAGAGAACAGGAGGCGAGGTGGGTAGACCAGGTGATGGGGGCAGACGGCCGGCCTTGTCGAACCGACACCCAGATAGCGCAGACCTTTGCAGATTATTATGAAGCATTCTATGAGGCCCGAGACCTAGGCACGATAGCAGAGATCAGTCAGTATCTGGAGGAGGTTGAGACCCCCAGTCTAGAGGAGATAGACCGTGAAAGTTTGGAGACAGAGATCACAGTGACTGAGGTACGGGAGGCAATAGCTAAGCTAAGTCCGGGGAAATCCCCCTGCCCTAACGGGTTCCCTGCAGAATTCTTTAAATAAACGTCAGACCTCCTCACCACACATATATTGGCGTTATTCAATGGGGCGCGGGAGGAGGGGATGCTCCCGCCTGATCTCCGCATGGCCACCATAGTGCCCATCTATAAACAGGGCAAACCGCCAGAGGAGTGCTCATCATACCGCCCTATATCGTTACTGAATGTAGAGGTGAAACTCTTGGCGACGATACTATCCCTCCGACTACGTAAGGTGGTTCCAGGCCTAATTCATTTAGATCAGACCGTTTTTTTGCTAGATAGGGCGACTAGACACAACCTGCGGAGGACACATAACTGGCTGATGGAGGTGTGTGAGAGAGAAGAACCTCACGTGTTTCTCTCCCTAGACGCGGAAAAGGCGTTCGACGGAGTGCACTGGCCCTTTTTAGATAGCGTACTGATAAAGTCTGGGTTTGGCCCGAAGTTTAGGAAGTGTATTACGCTTCTTTATGCGGACCCACGAGCGAGGGTTAAAGCTAATGGTATGCTCTCAAAGGACTTCCCTATACGAAGAGGGACCCTTCAGGGATGTCCCCTGTCTCCACTACTATTTGCCCTCGCCATAGAGGTGCTGGAATGTGAAGTATGGCAGGATCTACAGATCGCGGGGTTTAAAATTCTCCAAGGAGAGAGGAACGAGGAGAAAATTTCGCTATATGTGGATGACATCCTACTGTATGTTACATCCCCAGGAATCTCGGTGCCGCGCCTCTTCTCACGGTTGGACCGTTACGGGTCACGCTCAGGCTACACTGTAAATTGGCATAAATCGGTCTTATACAATCCCGGGGAGGGAGACCTGGGGTCGGCTATACCTGAGACGTTACGGGTGACAACTGAAGGGTTTCTCTATTTAGGAATCTACATAACAAAAAGTAGCGCGGTCTCCTATAAAGAAAACATCCAGAGGGTTCTGCTGATCTTTAAGGAGGATGCGGGCAGATGGAAGACCCTCCCACTCACTTTGCTAGGGCGGGCGGCGATGTATAAAATGATCACGCTACCGCGGCTCCTCTATGCGCTACAAAACGAATTCTTCTCCCTCCTGCGTCAGGTCTTCCAGGAAATAAATGAGGGCCTTAGAGAGCTGCTTTGGCTAGGGAAACAGCCTAGGATAGCGCTGGAGACCCTACAGAGAAACCAATACAATGGAGGGATTTCCCTCCCCAACATGGAGGCATACTACTGGGCTGAACATCTAGCGCCAATCAACGATTGGTTGCATGCACCGGCAGATCACCCTACGTATAGGTTGGAAAGGGAGAAGCTAGACCGCCGTTCCTGCCTGCACTATATCTATGGAGGGAAGGGGAGGACAGCACTTCTGTCGGCAACAAGGGTGACGGTAGAGAGGTGGGATAGGGCAACGAGACAAATCGGCTGGTGGCACAAACCATCGAGACAAACCCCAATCTGGAAGTGTGCGTGGTTAAGTGAGTTGCATAGGCTGAAAGGCTTCCGGCGGTGGGACGATATAGGCATTTCGGTGTTGGGAGACCTCCAGCGCCGGGGAGCCCTGAAGTCCTTCAAGGACTTGGAGGCAGAGTTCGGCCTGCATTCCACTCAGTTCCTAAAATATGCGCAAATGCGTCACGCATGGCAGGCAGAGGGGGCGCTGGTGGACCCCCTGCCGGAATATGCCCCGCTGGAGGGCCGCCTGCTGCAAGATTAGGTGCAGGCCAAGCTAGTTTACTTGACTTATAAAACCCTCATCAATAACATTCCGGACGGACTGGTGAAATTGAAGAAGGTCTGGGAATTAAACGTGGGGGAGATGGACACACTCGATTGGGAAACTGCCCTGATGCACCCTAGGGAGGTGGCGATAAAATCTCGACTCAGACTTATCCAACTCAAGATACTCCACAGAGTATACTATGATAGACTCCGACTACACCGGATGGGGCGGGCCATTGACCCTAGTTGCTTACGATGTGGCCACGCCGAGGGCAACTTCTACCACACCATTTGGGAATGTGAGGTTCTCCAAAGGTACTGGGCCAAGATAATGAAAGATCTCGGGGACATAATTGCAGTGGCCCTACCCATGGATCCCAAATAAGTTTTACTGGGGATAGCGAACGATATAGATTTGACCCGACCCCATCTCATATTCTTGACATTAGCATTAATGGTAGCCAAGATGGACGTGGCACGGGAATGGGGAGCCCCGAACCCCCCCAAGCTTGACGACTGGAGGAGGGGGATGGACATCTATATGGCGGCCGAAAGGGTTACATACACAGCGAGAGGATGCCCGAAGAAATTTTCCAGAGTGTGGGGGAAATGGAGACGCTACTATGGCATGGATGGGGGGCTCTGAAGGGGACGAGAGGGATACTCTGTCAATCTCATGGTATATGGAAGGGATTTGGAGGCAGCTAAGGTTCATTATGGATGGTGATTTCCTCTCGATTATTGCATTGTTAGGCTATGGGGTGTGCTGGGGAAGGGGGGAGGAGGGTGGTGACAGGGTAGAAGGTGTTGGACACTTCATTGTGACATGCTTGTTATGTTTCGGTGTTGGAAATGCAAATAAAAATATTTTTCCTAAAAAAAAAAATGGCTTATTAAGACATGACTCACCTGGAGTCTCGTGGTTCCTCGACCCACGTCTTTTTTGATGAACAGGGACTTCTTAAAAAGTTCCCAGGGAAAAATGTGTTTCATAATCATCAGCAATGGCTAGAAAGCCCATTTTCGCCAGAGAATCCTCTATACTGAGTGATTTTTGAAAATGTCAAAAAAATACATTGACAAGTATATGTAACAAAGCAACAGACTGCTCGCCAATGAGATGCCTCTGTTAGTGGACTTACTCATCTATTGTCTGTTTGAGCAGAGCCTGCCAAAATGTTGTCAAAACAATCCAATCTCTTCTTTAGTCTTTAAAGTGTTAGGAGGAGGGAGTTACTATTGGGCCTTGTGCAAACGTAAAATAAGCTTAAAAAAACAGGACAGTATAAGCCTCATCTCTTTTTCTCTATGTCCCTGGTCACTGATAACCAACTATGTACGTCATGGGGAAATACAAAAAAGAAGGCAACATACAGGTGGTAATTTGTCCAGCCCATGAAACACCTGTTGATATAATGAACCCATTCATTAATCTCCCAGCTAATGTACTCATGAAAGGGGGACAAGAAAGGTCTCCCTTTTGTCCCAACCACAGTTCCTAACACCTTCAACATCAAAATGGAGCTACATCAATTTGTTTTTAAAAGTAAGGCTGAAATATTACTTCAATAAGACACCCCCAAGAAACAACAGAAGAAACGGTTCCCTGAGTTAGGAACCCCTCTACTTTTTCACCACCTGCCCATTGATTGTTCCACAAAGTGTTAGCTTTCAAACAAGTTGTCCTCTGTGATGTGATGCAGCTCCTCAATAAATGTAATACCTTAAATCCAACATCAGCAAGGAAGAGTATAGGGGATTGGAGTCACTCAAAAGTAAAACTGACATTGTGATCAAACGAGCTGAGAAGGGTAGGGCTATTGTGGTACAGCCGACTGTAAAGCCTTCATTGGGAATAGCTGTCGCAGGAATCCTGCCTCTCTGGAGGGAGCGGGGGCCAGAGCCCGTGCCATTTCCAACAAGCAATATATAGCGCACTGTAAGCCCCCGCGGCGTGGGAAGACGCCCACAGTAAAACCCACATTGGGGACTGTTATGTGGCTAGGTGAGACCCGGGAAGAAACACTACCATTTTACACATACACGTTCCTTAATTTGCCTTCTTTTCCACATGATGACTTTTGATACACATTTGCTTGCGTGACAGTGAAGGAATAGTTTTGCTGAGACAACATTGCTTATAATTCCACTTCATAAATAAGCTATCTCAACACCTTAAACATTTAGTACAAGGCCAGAGCTGCTGACATTGGAACTGGGGAACCAGATTCAAGTCTCAGTGTTGGATCAACATCCTGTGATTGTGGGCAAATCTCCCCATGCCTACCAAAAGTGAATGTGCCCTTGTGTATTATAACTGGGGCTCATGTAAAGTGATCCAATACCTTTGGATTGAGTTTGTGCTATAAAAAACTTGAAAAAAGGGGCTAGATGAACATTGTGCAACTGTTGTTGTTTGTTATTCGTCCATGATGCGTAATGGCTATCACAAAGACAATAAACTAAGCCTGGGCGTAAACCTCCGCTCCGCTGTAGAAGTTTGCGGAGTTTTAGCAACTCTGAGTTCTGCGTAGAATGCGGAGTTGCACATAACTTCACTCTCCGCAACTGAGCTGAGATTTCTTAGTGTTGGCGCGCCAAAAAAAAATCGCGTACGAGAGGGTGACTTACCGGGTGCCCACGATCGCTGACAAGATTTCCGAGCCGTTCGCCAGCGCCACGAGATTTGCTAGGCGCCGCATGGTCCCACGAGAGCTTGCAGTCGCCAACACGTCATTCTCGAGCGCCAGCAGAGCTCTGGCGGGGGGTTTTGTGACGAATGCAAACCGGAACATGCAGGATCTACTGCAACTGCAATCTGGAGACGGTTCTCTCCCTGAGCAGCATCAAAACGTTCTCAAAATATCGATTTGGAGTAGAAAAAACTCCTCAAATTGACATTTGGCGATAGTTTTTTAAGGAAGGAGTCCATTTTCTTTTTTACTTTTTTTTCAAGAGGAAGGAAGTGCCCTAGAGTCTCCAACTTCCTGTTCCTGTCCAGCAGGCTCCTCCCAGTGCTTTGTCCATCTCCTGGTTACTTTTCATTTGGATTTTGGAGCTGGAAGGATCACTCTTTGTGCCTATCATCGGATTTGAGGACTTTGAATTTGAGATTTCACAAGTAAGTCGGAAATTTGGTGTTTGTTTGATTGGGGCCAATCACCTAGATTTATTTGTACTTTTCATCGATTTTTTAAATGTATTGCGGTTGGTGACCTTTAGTTTCAGTAGGGGCCTGGTTGTTTCTTTGAAAGTAATTTTTCTTCTTTTATAAAGAAACAAGTTGCACAGTTCACTACATGTTCTCCATGTGTTGAAATCAATTTGCAATATTGTTGATTTCATTCACTATGTAGCCCAGTAGTCTGCCAATAGGCCTTTCAGCCAGTAGGCCCAGAGCTACTCATGGGTGCACGAAACAACAGTTTCTGTGGTGTCTGTTGAATTTAACGTTTTTAAACATCATTTAGGCCATGAATGACATTGGATTGAAATACAAAATGTGTTTTTTGTGGCATTTCACTTTTTTAATGTGTTTTAATGCCTTTGTTGGATGTATGTGGTTGTAAATTGCAAACCTTTTTAGCCCTGTGGATTTTCGTATTTGGCATTGTTGCATTAAATATTTGTTGTTTAGCATGCCTCCTATGTCTGGCCAGTGCGTGAGTATGTTTGTAATAGTAGGCCACCATTTGCCTTGGTTGGTTCCCCGTGTGGCTAGGGGCCATTTTGTAAATCTGTGTCCATAGGCCTGCATGTGTTCATTGTTTCCAGGCCTCCTTCCTGCTTGTTGTTGTCACCATGTGGCTGGTGGCCATTTTGTGGAGGCAGTGCGTGTGGTTTTGCCATAGGCCTGCATGTCTTCCCTTTGTCCCTCTTAGCTTCTTGCTGTGGCCTGGCGGCCATTTTATGAAGGCAGCCAGTGTGCTTTTTCCATAGGCCTGCTTGTCTTCCCTTTGGTCCCCTTGGCTTAATGCTTCTTGTTGTGGCCTGGCTATGTGGCTGGTGGCCATTTTGTGAAGGCAGCCAGTGTGCTTTTGCCATAGGCGTGCATGTGTCTTCCCTTTGTTCCCCTTGGCTTATTGCTTCTTGTTGTGGCCTGGCCATGTGGCTGGCGGCCATTTTGTGAAGGCAGCCTGTATGATTTTGCCATAGGCCTGCATGTCTTCCCTTTGTAGGCTTATTGCTTCTTGTTGTGGCCTGGCCATGTGGCTGGCGGCCATTTTGTGAAGGCAGCCAGTGTGCTTCTGCCATAGGCCTGCATGCCTTCTTTGCTGTGGCCATGTCTTCTTCTTGCTTGTTGTAGTTTTGCATGCAATTTGTACTACATTTTCTCCAAATTTGTAATAAATTTGCAATGTTGATCTGAATTGATTCACTCACTATGAGTATGTGGTTTAGTCTGCCAATGGCTTTTCCAGCCAACAGGCCCAGAGCTGCTCATGGGTGCATGGAACAACTGTTTCTATGGTGTCTGTTGAATTTAAACATCATGTAGGCCATGGCTGGCATTGGATTGAAATACAAAATGTGTTTTTGTTGTGGTATTTCACTTTTTTATGTGTGTTAATGCCTTTGTTGGATGTGTGTGGTTGTTGTAATTTGGAAACCTTATTAGCCCTGTGGATTTTCATCTTCGGCATTCTTTCTTTAAAGCTGTGTTTTTTAGCATGCCTCCTTTGTCTGGCCAGTGTTTGAGTGGGTTTGCATTGCAATAGTAGGCCAGCAATACATTTGCCTTGGTTCCCCATGCGGTGGGGGCCATTTATTAAAGTCTGTGTCATTAGGCTTTCTTGTATTCATTGTTTTCCAGCTCTCCTGCTTGTTGTTTATATTTTTTTCAGTTTCATTAGTAACATGATTTGGCATCCATAAGCCCCCATGTCTGCTATATGACGTGCACAACAGTATTCATTGTCTAGGGATTGTTCCATTGTCATTTGACAGCTGCAGCTCCCTGAATACCTCACCCACGATTCCTCACCCACGTGATGCACAATGCACATAAAGCAAACTGTTACATTTGTATTTTGTTGTTGTTCTTCTCTCCTATCCTTCCGGAGTGTACTGTAAAGTACAGCGTGAAAGCCTTTGTTGTTTTCAAAGTCTCACAAATGGTTACACTGTATTGTACACTTTTCTAATAACTGAGGTAACACTCACAAGTGTGACCACACACTAAATTATATTATATTTGCTTGTACTAGTAATTGAATTACAACAATGCTTTATTTCACTGATGTTCTTCTTGCTTCTTTGCTTTTAGGTGCACAAGAGGAGGAGACAACATCACCCAGAAGGCCTGCACACGACGTGACATGTGACCGCAGACATCTCTTCAACTGGTGAATCTAAGACAAGTGCCGCTGCGTGCTAACTGACAGTTGCAAGATGGCCCCAAAGAAAGGTACCTGTACCAAGAAAGTCAAAGTTGCAGTGAGAAGAAGAAGGCAGTGACACTTACCACCACCAGTATGTCACCCAAGACAGTTTTTGGGAAACCAAAAATGCATGTGCAGCTGCGGTGGCCCAAGAGCAATTTGGGAGCAGCACCCCACATCAGCGGACCCACCCCACCAACCTAGGCCCAAGTGCATGTCTGTCTCAGAGGCAGCCAGTCTAATCACGGCAAAACCGATGACCAGTGACGTTGAAATTAATTTATAGTTATCGCGAAGTAGTACCCAATCAATGCATGAAACTCAGATTAGTGGACAACAGCCACAACCGCCAATAGTAGTAGTTCTTCCCGAAGAAGGGGCAGTGCAGGAGATTGAGCGTCCTATGAGGACGAAGAGCAAACACTCTTGATCCATTGTCTTCCAGATCCCCAGCAATAACAAAGAGGGCTAGCCCATCAACTTCTTTTCCAAGCCCCCTTCTGATGATCTAGATACCACTTTGACCCCACCTCAGTCTGAGAGTGAGCCACGCCACGAGACAAGCCTATGTAAAAGGAAGGTTCCAGAAAACCTTAGGGTTATGGAGGTAGATGTAGAAGAGAAGGATGAAGATGAACCAGTCATCATGGACGTTAGCCCCGCCCCAGTGGAGAATTACATTACCCCATCCCATATTTCTGTGAGGGATGTGACACCACAGATACCACCAATACAGATACCACCAACACCACCTCCAACTGCCATATTTATAAAGTCCCGGCAGCGACCTATGTCCACCACAACCACCTCAGTAGAAGTAGGTACTGCAGAGAGTCAAACGTCAAGCCCACTTACCAGTTTATTCGACATTGCAAGTGGCACCAGCAGAATCAGAAAGTTGATCTTCTCAGTTTGGGACTTCTTTTCGGGTAGCAAGAAGGTGAACATTGCTATATGCTCCATTTGTGGAGCAATTGTTAGTCGGCGTAAGCTTGGTACAAACTATGGTATGGGGGGCCTATGCAACTATATATGCGGTCACAGGGATATAACTGAAAGGCATGCCGCTGGTAGCCCTGCTAGGTTACGTAGTAGGGGCCCCCCCCAAGAAACGTCGACTCATAGCTATGATGTTGCTACTTGCAAAATGTAGACAGACCACACACTGGGGCGCCACTAGAACCCCCTGAATAGATACCTGGGTGCAGGACATCGCTTATTGTCAAGATCAACTAACTGCATTCTGGGACCATATGCCCATGGCATCACACCCGAAAGATATTTGGGAACCCTTTACGACCTGGCTTAGAGAAAAAGATACGACAATCTCAGATAACTCAGCACCAGCCCCAGATACATAGTTACCAACATTGTCCCACTCGTCGATCCGGTACAGGCCATCTTATGCACACTGTTTTCCCATGTGCTGGTTAGCATACTCTGTAATATTTCTGTGCCTAAAGTTATTGACACTTGTTTGTATGTGTCAAATGATATGCCCGACAAAACTATAGGATTTAAATGTCAACCTCTAGTCATTATATCCTCTTTACTTGGTTTTTAGACAATATAACATACACTGAACAGGAGCTGTAATAGTTTAAGTGATGTAACATGATCTTGTTTTTCACTGGTATACCACTAATCAATATCGACTTACAATCCTGTAAAGAAGCTGTATGGCTTGATACTGCATATCTGTTTATAACATGTATATGTCTGATAAAAACTTCAATAAATAGAAATAAAAACTATGATACCGGAGGCCAAACAACCCATCTGAGAAAACACCACATGATCCAGTGGGAGGCGCACCTTACCAGCCAAAAAACTGCAAGTGCTGGTGGAGGGGGTGAAGATGCGATCACGGTGGAAGGTGAAGAAGAGGAAGACATTTTCTCCAGTACACAAAGCAGCCCTATCCCCAGCAGTGTAGTGGTATCGCCCACATCATCATCAGCAACATCGCAATGGAACAAGAGTCAGGTCAAGACACCAAGGGGTCTAAAGAGAGTACAGTGACTGCCGGACCGAAACACGCATTGAGCATACCAATGTCTGCTCTCAAGAAGTCAACTGCATCAGTGGTGGCACCAGAAAAGAAAACAATCTAGACGACCATTCTCGGCCTGGTTAACCCGGAGAGGCCAAAGGAATGCAACCACCCAACGGCACGTTTCTACAATGCGTAGCTGGCTAAAATGTTAGCGCTGGACCTCCTCCCTTTTTCTTTTGTGGAAGGGGTGGGTTTTCTTGAATTTGTGGCAGCCTCAGCCGAAATGGAAGGTTCCCAGCCGGTTCTATTTCACCAGAGTTGCTGTTCCAGCGCTACATCACGACGTGCTGGAATTGCTTGGACAAGCTTTGCAGCAGAGTGCTGTCCACACTATCCACCTGACGACAGACACGTGGACCAGTTGTCAAGCCACTGATTACATGTGCATCACTGCACACTGGATCTCTTTTGTGAGGGTTATAGAAAAGATATCTTCAGGTGTTGACACTGCTGAGATTTTTAATGGCGCTGGGAAGCATGCAACAGTAGCCATGTTCGCCATGGACAAATCCCATACTGCTGCAAACATTTTGGAAGACTTTAACAGTGAGGTCTTTGAATGGCTGTGACCAAGAGGGCTTAACATTGGTTTTGTTGCCACGGACAATGGCAGTATTATAGATAAGGCTATGGCCGAAAGTGGCTATTTTAGGGTCCTGAGTTTGGCGCACTGCATTAACATCATTGTTCAAGACTCTGAAAAAAGAAGACTGAGTCAGCAACTTACTGACTACCTGCAGAAGAATCTGCACACATTTCAGCCATTCTTTTAAAGCTCAGAAGCAGCTGAGGATCATTCAACGTGATTATAGAATGCCAGTTAAACAACTCATCCAGGAGGTGTCAACACGTTGGAACTTAACTTATTAAATGCTAGAATATCTGTTTGAGCAGTACAGGCAAATCAATGAATATTTCTTGCAACGAAGGGATGCAACCGTGAAAGGCATGATCATTGAGATGGACCAATGGGGCCTAGTTAAATGCCTGACAGAGATGCTGCTTCCTTTCGAGGTGCACACACATGAAGTCAGCAAGTAGGACAGTAACATGGGCCAAGCTATCCCATTGTTGCACATTCTACAGGAACAGCTAAAGGAGGTGTCTGCAATGTACGCAGGTGTGGAGAAAAAAAAGAAGCATATGAGTTGGTGGAGAGCTTAATCCTTCGCTTATCTGCAAATACAAGCATGCAAAGAGACATTGTGTCATCCAACCATTACATTTGTGCCACAATTTTGATCCACGTTACAAACCATTACTGGAGACTTTCATTCCTTTTTGAGACAGGGATGTTGCCAATTACAAAACTTGAATAACTGTGCAAGCCAGTCAGCTAGAAAAAGACCGGCCGGGAATTAGAGGCCCGCTCCTCCAGGACACAAGTACTGCAGGGCAGCCTTCAAATTCAACTTCAGAGCCTGAGGGCAGTGCGGTTGGCTCACAGCAGCCAAAACCACCAACAGCAAGAACAATATCAACAACAAGAACAGGATCATCAGCCCCAAAATCGACAAAGGAATGGTTTCTACTGGCAGGGCTTAAGTCCAGTCCTGTGGCAAAGGCAAAAGAAGCAGAGCAAAGAGGAGCACCCATTACCATTGAGTGGATGGTCCAGGCCTATCTGGATGACCCAACAGAGGTCTACTTTGATCAAAACCCATTGCTGTTTTGGTTTGGGAAAAGGTGCCAATGGCCAGTGCTCAGAAGGCTGGCGATAAACTATCTGGCTTGCCCCGTAGCCAGTGGGCTCGTCATAACGGCCACGGCCCGCCCACGCGCAATTGATTCCCCGCCTGTGCGGGAGAATCAATCAGTGGGCGGGGTCGTGACGAGCTCAGCTCGTCATGAGCACAGCTCCACTGTGCCTCAGGACGAGCTGGGCTCGTCACGAGCACAGCGCCGCCGCCCCCCCCCCGCGCCGCGGGGGAATTACCCCCGCGGCGAAGGGGTTATACCACCGGATTACACCATACCTGAAGTACCACAGCAGGAAAATGATGGCGACTCAGGTCATGGAAGTATTGTGTTACATGACCTACTTCTGGGCAAACCACCAGAGTTTGAGGACAGGCTCTACTTCCTTGACAACTAGGCTTTCTAGTTACTTTCTTTCTTTCTTTGACACCCCCAAAAAAAAGATATAGCTAAGGAACATTATTTACTTTATTATTG
This sequence comes from Triturus cristatus, assembly GCF_964204655.1. NCBI lineage: Eukaryota > Metazoa > Chordata > Amphibia > Caudata > Salamandridae > Triturus > Triturus cristatus. Next base: position 802,153,001 of record NC_140592.1, on the reverse strand, counting down.
TTGTGTGTCTGTCTGGCTAACAAATCCACCCCCACCATCTTACTCTTAGACACATTTCATTGCCGGATTGGAGTTACAACTGTGTGTAGTCAGTGAAGAAGTAAGTCCTGACTCGCCCTAAAGCCATTTACCTCAAGCAAGACATTAGATGGAGAATATAAACAAATGTGTGCCTGCCTCCAACCCTGGGCCCTGACTATCTATCTATCTTTTCCTAGCCTAGAGGGACTGCCCCACATGTGACATTATTATAATTCAATTTAAAGCGAACAAATGGAGTATCTGCATTGTGCCACCAATCGAATCACGGATGGTGAGCCCACCGGAAGAACAAGTAAATGATGGCATATATTGCATACTGAGTGATTGTTGTTTGGTGTGAATGATGTGTCATCATCATGTGTGTTGAGACTTGAGAGTGACTTGAGAAGAAGAGAGGATTCATGTGGTGGCTGGCAGGCAGTGTGAGACTGGGTGTTTGTTACGCTTAATGTGTTAGTGATGATGATTGAGATGTACAACTCTGGCGGCCTACTGACGGCTGGTCCCCAATTTTACCCTGAAGGTTAAGTTTTTTCTTCCCCTTTGAGAGATCGGATAGCCAGATTCCTTCACTGGGTCCACTCAACACTGTCCACACTGATTTGTTTGTTGTTTCATGCTTTATTTTTATACTCCTCAAAGACAGACCTGACCAGTCATTTAGATAATGCAAAGCTTGAAAAGGCAAATCAATTTAGCCTACTATTCTACACACAAAAATGTGACTCAAGTCAATCTTTCCCTTCTTGTTGTTCAATAACAAAATTGTACTACTACAGGCCTATTCATTGCATTTTGAGTCGGGACGGGTCTGGACTTACTCGGGACACTGCTGGTATGGAGTTGGACACCATACTCAGAGTCAGACTCAGAAGGATCAGAGTTGATTGATGAATGACACAGGGCGTCATTACTACTTCGAGAAATGCCACCAGAAGAGGATGGAATTCACTGAAACCAACCGATTTGGATGATGATGACTTTTAAGTGGCCTAAAGGTTAACAAAAACACCAGACCAGACCTACATGTCTGTGTTACGGTGGTGGTGACGAGTGTGGTGTGACTGACAGCAGTGCATTGATTTTTTACTTCATTTGGAAAATGCTATGTTGCTGTGTGTGTGAGAGAGAGTGTGTGTGTGTGTGAGAGAGAGTGTGTGTGTGCACGCGCTCAGTGCTGTCTGGTTCAAATTTGAAGCTAAGTGGAGGTTGGGTGGGGGGCCTGTTGTTGGAGGTAACTGCCGTAAACAGACAGGATTTAGCCATGCTGCCTCTGAATGTCTTCTTGTTGCAGTACTTATGCAGTTTAACTTTTCTTCTCCTCGGTTTTTAATTATCATTTCTGTTTTCCATCTACAAGCCCTTTACCCCACGTCATACTGGAAAAACAACTAATACTTACCTTACCAAACCTCATCTGTCAGTGACCCAAGATTGACGGACAGACAGTCCAAGAGGAATGCAGAGATGCAACTCCCAATTTGGCAATACAGTATCATTTTTTCTTTTCAATCATTACAACTGTGTATATTGTTTATGTTTGCTTATTTGACTGCTACAGATATTTTAAATGTATTTGCGATCTTTCAGAGCCACACAACAGAACATAATGTAACTTGGGTCTCTTTGGGGGCAGACAGACATTTTTTATATATACTGTCATGTACTAGTCTAGTACTACTCATCATCATGCATGCATTTCCTTTTCCTCCCATAACAGATCTATGATGGTCAGCTGCTAAGATGAATGTGTTGTCCATGTGTAGAGTTTGTCTTTGTCAAACCTTGCCCTCAAATCCCCCTTCCCATCCATTCATTGAACCCCCTTCCCCCGGGCTGTGTGATTTATTGAAGTGTGACTAAATTAAATTTACACTATTAATTTATCACACACTTGCTTGGGCAGATGTGGTGAAAACAACACCAACTCATGGCATGGCGAGGATCTTATTCTGTTCTAAGTATATAGCCCTCCCTGGCAATATTGAACAAGTTACTTACCTTCGGTAACGATATATCTGTAAGAAACATTAGTTACTTAGATTCCTTACCTTAGAATATCCCCAGGAGTCAGGCTGGATCCGGAAAGATTTTTCGTCAGCAATACCCTTGCGCGTCGCTAAGCGTCGTCTGCGGCTCCGTGTCCGTCGTCGGCCGGGATGACGTCGTAGGAGTACTTAGACGCCGCCCTCGCGTGCTGACGTCAGTTCTTGTACATAGCTTCCCGCGCCAGGAACGCAGAGCCATGCAAGAAACCGACACTGGTGCCATGAATCTAGGGCCCTTAAAGGGATGACCTTAACCCTAGATATCAGTTCGCAGAACGGGGAGGATGGGTGGGGAGGTAAGGAATCTAACTAACTAATGTTTCTTACAGATATATCGTTACCGAAGGTAAGTAACTTGTTCATCTGAAAGAAACACGTTAGATTCCTTACCTTAGAATAGATACCCCAGCAATACCAACCCCGGTGGTGAGTCTGCGAACCAAGATCACATCAGGAAGTCCTGGAGAACGGAACGGCCAAAGAAGCCGTCTCTCCGGACTTGGCTGTCCAGGCAGTAATGCTTGGCAAACGTGTGCAGCGAGGCCCACGTTGCTGCCTGACAAATGTCCTGCAGAGGGACTCCCCGTCCCAGGGCAGTGGTAGCCGCTATGGCCCAAGTGGACTGGGTCCTCAGTCCCACAGGAGGTTCCTTCTTAGCCAAGGAATAACAGGTCTTGATGCACAAAACGACCCACCGAGAGATGGTTCGCTTGTGCACCGCCCGTTCCTTCTTAGCACCCATGTAGCCAACGAAGAGTTGATCGTCCACCCGAAACTGTTTTGTGCGGTCCAGATAGAAGGAGAGCGCACATTTTGGGTCCAGACGGTGGAGCCGCTCTTCCTCTTTCGAGGGATGCGGAGGCGGTAAGAAGGTGGGCAATGTAACAGACTGGCCGATGTGAAAGGCAGTAACCACCTTAGGGAGAAAGGAAGGACGAGTCCGGAGAACAACCTTGTCCGGATGGATAGAGAGGAAAGGAGGATTCGAAGAAAAAGCCTGGAGCTCACTCACTCTTCTAGCAGAGGTGATGGCAACCAGGAAAGCAGTCTTAAGAGTCAGAAGACGAAGTGGACAATTATGAAGTGGGTCAAAAGGAGCACACATCAGATAGGTTAACACCAGGTTCAAGTCCCACTGAGGCATTACGAAAAGGACAGGAGGAAACATGTGAGTAATGCCTTTAAAGAATCTAGCTACAACAGGGGACTTGAAAAGAGAAGGCTGATCAGGAAGCCGTAAGAAGGCAGAAACAGCTGAAAGATATCCCTTGAGGGTGCCCAGAGCAGAGCCCTGCTGGGCCAGGGAAAGAAGAAAGAGGAGAACTTCAGAAAGAGGGGCAGAAAGGGGATCCACAGCCTTTGCTGTGCACCATGCCACAAACTTGTTCCACCTGCAGGCGTATACCGTTTTAGTGGAGGGATGCCTGGCTGCCAGAATGACATCACAGACTTCAGGAGGCAAGTCAAATGGCATCAACTGTCGCCGCTCAATCTCAACGCATGGAGGTGGAGGTTGGATAGGTGTGGGTGGAGGACCCTCCCCTGCTGCTGCGACTGAAGGTCCTCCTGAAGAGGCAGTCGAATCGGGGGATCGATTGACAGACTGAGTAGCTCGGGATACCAGTGTCTTCGTGCCCAATCCGGAGCCACAAGGATGTCTTGGTCCCGGTCGCGCCTGATCTTCTTCAGCACTTTGGACAGAAGTGGTATAGGCGGAAAGGCGTACAACAGACTGCAACTCTACTCGCGACGAAAAGCGTCTCCGAGCGAGTGCTGCCTTGGAAATTCCAACGCGCAGAACTGATGACATTGCGCATTCTCTTCGGTGGTGAATAGATCTAAACAAGGCTCTCCCCACTTCCGAAAGAGGCCTTGCGCCACGTCCGAGTTCAGACACCATTCGTGATCCATCATGCACCGGCGGCTGAGTTAATCTGCCCTGGCGTTCAGAGAGCCCGCCAGGTGTTGAACCACCAGGGTGATGCCCTGATGTTCCAGCCATGTCCAGAGGCGCAGAGCCTCCTGACAAAGGGTCCACGACCCCACCCCACCCTGTTTGTTGCAATACCACATGGCGGTGGTGTTGTACATGAACACCTGCACTACACTTCCCCGTACAGAGGGAAGGAATGCCTTCAGTGCAAGCCGGATCGCCCACAGCTCCTATAGGTTGATATGGAGCCGGGACTCCGCCGGAGACCAGAGGCCTCTGATCTCCGCCTCTCCCATGTGGCCCCCATCCCAGGAGGGACGCATCCGTCACCACTACATGCTCAGGTAGGGGTAGGGAGAGGGATCTGCCACTGACCTAATCGTGGTCCGTGAGCCACCACTGTAACTGTCTTGCAGTGCCCTCCGTGATCAAGGCGTGGTCGGACAGGTTGCCCCGATGTTGAGCCCACTGGAACTTTAAGTCCCACTGCAGAGCCCGCATCCGCCACCTGGTATGATGTACCAGCAGGATGCAGGAGGCCATTAGACCTAGCAGCCGCAGGACCATCCTGACCGAAACTCGGGATAAAGGCTGAAAGATCGGAATCAGAGCCTGAATATCCCGAACCCGCTGTTCTGGAGGATAGCCCGAAACAGCGGCGAGTCCAGAACCGCTCCAATGGAAAGAAGCTTCTGGAAGGGACTCAGATGCGACTTTGGCACGTTGATGGAGAACCCCAGCAAATGCAGGAGGTCAGCCGTAGTCTGGAGGTGGGAGACGACTGCCTGGGGCGAGCCGGCCTTCAACAACCAGTCGCCGAGATATGGGAAGACTGGAACCCTTAATCTGCGCAGATGAGCTGCGACCACCGCCATCACTTTTGTGAACACCCGAGGGGCACTGGTGAGGCCGAAGGGGAGCACGGTAAACTGAAAGTGCTCGTGGCCTACCGTGAACCGCAGGTAATGCCGGTGGGCCGGCAGGACGGGGATGTGGAAATAAGTATCCTGCAAGTCCAATGCTACCATCCAGTCTCCAGGGTCTAGGGCAGCCAGAACCTGAGCTAAGGTGAGCATCTTGATATTCTCCTTCGGAGGAAGGTGTTGACGCTCCTGAGGTCCAAGATAGGGCGTAGGCCCCCTTTGCCCTTCTTGGGAACCAGAAAGTAGTGGGAGTAACAACCCCGACCTACTTCTGGGCCAGGAACGCGCTCGATGGCCCCCTTGGCCAAGAGGACCGTAACTTCCTCCTGCAGAAGTTGCAAGTGATCCCCCGACATGCGGTGGTACTGCGGTGGCATGGCTGGAGGGGTCGCCTCGAAGGGGAAGGAGTAGCTCCTTCGGACGATTTGCAGCACCCACCTGTCCGACGTGATGGTACGCTAGTGGAGCAGGTGATGGCGAACTCTGCCTCCCACTGGCATGGAATGGGCCTGAAAGGTCAGACTAGGAAGGTTTTGAGGCAGATGCTGCGGGAGCAGATGTGGGCTGACCGGCTCTCTGTCCCCCTGCTCTGCCTCGGCAGAATCCACGTCCGCGACCACGTTGAGGCTGGTTCTGCAGCCTGTGGCTAGACGGACATTTGGGGGCGCCCCTTCCTTGGCCACAAAAGGGGCGAAAAGTGGAAGTTTGCGGGCACGGGGCCGAGAGGCCCAAGGACTTGGCTGTAGCCCTGGAGTCCTTAAAGCGCTCCAGCGCTCCAGCGCACTATCCGCTTTGTCGCCAAAAAGGCGACGGCCATCGAAGGGCATGTCCATGAGAGTGCTCTTGACATCCCCAGAGAAATTCGTGGATCTCAGCCAGGCATGACAACGAATCGCCACCGTCGTCGCAATCGCCCTACCTAGCGAGTCCGTGGTGTCAAGCCCACATTGAATGGAGTACCGTGCTGCATCCCGCCCCTCAGCAAGAGCCTGGGCGAGCCGTGTCCGGGCCTCATCCGGACACTGGGGCAGCACGTCCGCCACCGTATCCCACAAGGAGTGGGTGTAACGGTCCAAAAGGCAAGCGGTATTAATGGAACGCAACCCCAAACTGAGGGGGGAAAACAGTTTCTTCCCAAACTGTTCCAACCTTTTGGAATTCCGATCCGGCGGAGCGGACGGGAAGGCGGTCTGGGACGTAGAGGCCAGGATAACCAGACTCTCAGGGGTGGGGTGCACTGACAGAAAGCTGGGGTCGCCCGGAGCAGGGCAGTGGCGCCGGGCCACGTTTCGATCCACAGGAGTGACTGTGGAGGGCTTGGACCAGGTGCCCATCAGAACGTCAGTGAGTGCCTCATTGAACTGCACTAGAGGCTCCGAATAGCTTACTGGCGGTTGAAGCACCTCGGTGAGGAGGTTAGTCCTCACGGCCGCTGCAGGGAGCTCCAGGTGAAGGGCTTCAGCAGCCCTGCGCAGCACCACAGAATAGGTTGCACCCTCCTCCGTAGCCACAGAGGGAGGAGAGATGAAGAAAGTGTCACGCGAAGTGTCGAGACCACTGCCATCCCCCAGCTCATCTGCCCAGTCCTGACTTAACTGGCACTGCCGTGCCAGAGGGTCCTCAGACCCCTCCCAGTCGTCCCCGTCATACGTCTCCTGGTAGACAGGTAGAAAGGACGGAGCCGGGCGGTAGATGAAATGCTCATCCATCGGTGCAGGAGATGGTGCAGGGCGGCGCCGCTCCGATGCCGGACCCGGACCGGGGCTAAAACTGGGGATGACGTCGTCTGAAGACGGCACCGGGAGGAAAACCATAGGGGTCGACGCCGGCGGAGGGGTCGTAAGGTCAACCGGCATCGACCGGGATCCAGGCCTGGATCCCACGGGGACCTGCAGCGTCGGGACCGAAGTAGACGACGCCGCCGGTGCCGAAGCCGCCGACTCGCTAGGCCTCCCAAGCGGACCCGCGGGGCTCGAAGGTGTGCCGACAGGGACCGGGGGGGTATGGGGCCGGACGTGACTCCTGTGGCTCCGATGGAGCCGCACAGGTAGTGCCACCCGAACCCTCAGCCGAGTCGCGCGACAGGCGAGGGGAGTCAGAAGAGCGATGTTGCCTCTTCGACTTCTTCTTACTGTGCCTCGACTTACCTGAATGCGAGGACTTCGTACCCGACGAGCGGTGATGACTTTGGCTCCCCGACCGGTCCCTCGAACTCCTCCTCGACTGGGACCTCAAGCAGCACGGAGCCGACTGCCGGAGCTCGAGGAGCTTGCCTTCGAGGTCAAGGCCCGGCAGTCGGGGCACGACTGGGCATCATGGTCGGCCCCAAGGCAGTAGAGACACCGACGGTGGTGATCCGTAACCGACACCAGTCGGTTACAGGCGTCGGCCGTTTTAAAACAGGGCATCCCTACCGGCACCAGGAGTCGAGGTCGACTCGAAAGAAGAACCAAAAAAGTCCAAAAGGTTTAGTCAAAAAGTGACTAAAGGGTATGCTCTTCCCGGATCTGCGCTTACTGGTGTGGAAAAAAGAAGAACTAACGTCAGCGTGTGAGGGCGGCGTCTAAGTACTCCCACGACACCACCCCGGCGATCATAACGCCGACGACGGACGCGGAGGCGCAGACGACGCCTAGCGACGCGCAAGGGTATTGCTGACGAAAAATCTTTCCGGATCCAGCCTGACGCCTGGGGATATTCTAAGGTAAGGAATCTAACTAACGTGTTTCTTTCAGATATATTATATTAGCTTACCCACCTATGCACAGTATTCGATATTCAATTTTTTTCCGGAGGAACATAATCAATCATAATTGTCAGCATAATTTTCCTTCCAGCACTAAAGGTTACACTTGTCCACTTCATAGTTCGATTTGACTTCAGTTTGTAACTTATACTAGGCTAGCCCACCATTCTGTTTTATTTTAGTTTAGCATTGCTTATCATGGTTTCTCATTTGGCAGTCTTCTTCTTGTGTACTGTACTTCTACTAGTGGTACTCTAGTCTCTCTCAGGTGGTGAATGTCTTTTTTTCTTTCAAAGCTTGCATATAAAACAGCATTAAGTCAGTTTTAAATATGTCAATTTAATTAGTTCCCTGCGATGATTATTAATTTTCATTCCTCATCCTACAGTATGAGTTTGGCTAGGAGGGAGTGGAAACCTACTGCAGAATCTGGTGCTGCCTTTCACTAGTATTCATTGACTAGTCCTCTAGCATGCTGCTAGTGTCTACTACTACCACCACCATGGCACCTTGGGAAACCAAACCATCACCATGCAGCCATCGCTTTGCCTAATCAATCACAGGTTAGAGAAGAACTGTGGGGGATTCATTAAAGATGCAATAATCTATATACTATGGAAATTAATTAATTCACACACTCACACCCCTTCCAAATCCATAGGGGTTAATATATAGTTGCAGAATGCATAGACTAGGAGGAGAGAGTAGTAGGACAAGTGAGGTTGTTTTCCTCTACATCAGCAGATTCTTTTTTAAATGGCTGCGGCCCTGTTGCAAAGGAAACAGTGCAAAGTAAAAGAGTAAAACCCCCCCAAAAAGATTTACATCATATGCATTGTAAAACTAAGAATGTATTCCCCTAACAAATATAAAACTAGAAGAAAACCCCACAGCACCTGACCCCCCCTTCCGAACCCCGACCAATGTCCAACGAAAGTTCAAAATCCAAATTGTCCAAATAAAGTCCATAAAAAAAGATTCCAAAAACCACAATCCAATTTCCCCAACTCCCCCACCCTCTCCCCAACAGCTCCCACCCACCAATCAAAAGATTAAAAAGGGGGTAAGAGAGAGAGGCCTAGCAGCGGGCTAGGATTCATATCTTCCTCTCTAGGTTGTCAAAACGCTACTCTATCTGGCTTTCAAGGCGTGCCATCCTAAGGAGTATGCGGCGCTGAAATGCTCGAAGCGTCAAGGGGGGAGCAGCAGTGTACGAAGATGAAGAGTGGCAGTGGGCAGCTGCCGGACCACGACCCGTACCACTACTGGGGCCTGGCTGGGGCCCTGGGCATTGGAGGCTGCAGCTGCTGTTGCCTCCTCCTCCTGGGATTCCAGCTGCTGATATTCGGCCCTGATGGCGTCCAGCGTCCTTTGCAAGGTCCTAGCTGCTCTCTCCCGCCTGTCAGATGGTGGACTGGCAGGAGTAGCTATATCAAGAAAGAATAAGACAAATTGTAAAACTAATACACTTAGCAAAACAGTAACACATAAAATTATATTGTAGCACAGTAGCACAAGCAGTACATAACATTTGTAGTATCCTCGATTGCTCGGCCCCTAAGATTTGGATGTGATTAGAGTTTCAGGCATTAGGCACTGAGTAGATAAGTATTCTTTTTTTTTTTCTTTTTTTTTTTTTTTTTTAAACCTTTATTGACATTTCAACCAAAGACAAGTATGGGCCTACAACCCCCAGGGCCGGCCGCTAAGCAGTTAGAGTAACAGAAAGCAACTTTTAATCACAGGCAGCACCTCGGGGAGCAGAGTCTCCATGCTAGTATACTCTTGGCCACTGAACAGCCCAAGTAGGAAACCAGGATATAAAAGGTTTTCATTTTATAATAGAGGATGGAAGGATCAGGCGCCAAACAATTTCCCAGCAGCGAAAAATGGCAGGCAGAATAGTAAACGTCAACAATAAACAGCAATCTATCAAGTCAATGGCGCTGAAACAGGAGGTTCAGGATGTGGAGGAATATCACGAGCCATTTGCGCCTGCAGTCCCCTGCCTTAAGACCCAGAAAACTAGATAAGTATTCTTATTCTCTCTCTCCCTTGTTTATCTAAATAAATCTTGTAGGCATGCCAGCCATGCGTTACTTTACTACTGTCTGCAGGTGGGGCAGCTGTACAACACAATTATCTCTTTTTCTATTATGGGCATGCAATATGACTTACCACCACCCATCACTGCTGCAGGCTCATCCCCTGCAGCTGGCGCATCTGCTCCCTGCTGCCTGCCATCACCGTCTCTGCTGGCCCCAGCACTGGTGGTCTGTACGCCTAGAAAAAACATTACACATTTATTAGATGCCATGGCATGTACACCTCCACATATTAATTTTTTTGCATAGCAAGATTGAAAATACATACACCACACACATCACTACAATTTGAGCACAGACTACAGAGTACAGTATGTCCATTGTCCTATCAAAAATGGCAATTTTTGAAAAGCCTCTCAAGAAGACAAGCTGTAAAGGACAGGACTGAGTGGCTAGAGCTGTTGGTGAATCTGAGTTTTTGAAAATAAATAAGAGTGAGCAACTGGGCGGGCAATCGGACATAAGGTCTTCTTGGTTAGAAAATGCAATGGTACCATTCTCCTCCTCCTCAATACTTCCTTCCAGCCATGGTGCACAGTAATCAGTTCACCATCAACAGCTGCTAATATGTATAATACTAGGCCTAGATGAGAAGAATAAATAACTTTTGGGATGTCCAACATGACCATGGACACTCTGTCATTTTACTGATTGAGCATGATAAAAGTAAAAGAAAGCCTTCTCATCTCAACAAACGTGCGTTGAATACCTTACTTGGGCTTGAAATCTGCACAGCAGAGTAGTAGTACTAGTAGTAGTAAGGACCAATGGGTTCTCAGAGTCTTACAGTACCACCCCTAGGCAGTCCACAAAATATATAAGGGGAAAGCTGACTAAAAAACCAAATGAAAGCTAGCTACAGACAGACTAGTACAGACAGAGACAGTTTGAGGTAAAAATTTAAATGCAGACACTAGAAATAGAAAATAACTAAGTAAGTAAATAGGATAATGCAGGGATAACAAGGATTTAGAAATAGTAGATAGATCTAAGAGGATTTGGGAAACAAATTAGGAAATGGAAATCATAGTTCAAAATAAGAAGCAGTAAAGGTTAGGGAAATATATATATATAATATTTACAACAGAAGGACTTACTGGGGCCAGAAGAACCATCGGCAGAGGAGAGTTCTTGCTCTTGAGAGGCACCGTACCCACCTCAGACGACCTCATCTCACTCTTGCCCCTGGATGCTGATGATCGTATAAGACATAATGAAAGAGACAAAAAATTATTGGTGCTAAATATTAAATAATCGCTCCAAAAAGATTTTTGGGCTGGAAACACCAATTGCAATTACATTGACCTTTTCTAAATCAGATCAACTAGTAGTAGACTAGTATCGCAGTCTCGAACCTTCCTATCGTTCTTTTATTCCACTGTTACAAACAAAAATTGAATTCATGAATCCTACTCTTACCTAGCCCGCGCATCCCAAAGACTTTTGACTGAATCACAAAAAAATTATATTTGCTTCTACTTTCCGATCTCATTCGCAAATCTCAATCATCTCAACCGCCTTTGACGGGCCACTAAGTCTGCATTTAGTCTTAAACATAGATGGACGCAAGTATATTGCATACACCAAATTGGTTGGTTGCTAAACACTATGGGCCTCATGTAGGAAGCCAAATACCGGTCGGTAACGGCCGATTTTCGGTAATTATACCGTTACCGACCGGTATTTTGGCTTTTGGTATGTAGGGGGATCATTTTTGTATTCGGTAATTTACCGAATCGGTAAAATTACCGATTCGGTAATTTTACCGATTCGGTAAATTCCGAATACAAAAATGAGATGTAGGGGGAGTGTGTGGGTGTGTTCTGGAGTCAGTATTTACCACCAACTAATAGTTGGTGGTAAATGAAGAATGGATGTTGAAAAGCATTTTAAAGTGCTTAGAAGTGTGCAATGTGGCAGACATACATGCCCTTAGGGCATGTATGTGTGCCACATGTGCACACATGGCCGAATCAGGGGTGCAACAGGGTGTCAATGTGACACCCTGCCACCCTTGCATGTGTTCCCCCCATTACCGAATCGGTATTTACCGATTCGGTAATGAGGCATACCTTCCCATCAATGGGAAGGTATGCCTCATTACCGAATCGGTAAATACCGATTCGGTAATTACCGACTTTTACCGAATCGGTAAATATTACCGACTCATTACCTACATATCATTTACCACTTCATAAATACCGAATCGGTAAAATTTGGTATTTATGAAGTGGTAAATGGGTCCCTACCTACATATGGCCCTATATGAACTACAAAACACTAAGGTCCTATTTAGTGAGAGTACGCAATCCGCTAAATTACTAATACTACTAAGTAACTAATTAACTGCCACTATCTTAGTGACAGGACAAAGGAAAGGAGTCTCTCTAATCTGCATTACCTAACTTAAATTCTTATATAATCTGCCCAAGGGAGCACAAAGTTACAAACAAAAGTACGATTAGGTTGCGCTGAGCATGAGCACCTGTCTAGAATAACGATCACCACATAACATAAGATTTGTAAACATAACTTACCTGCATTTGAACAGCATGCTTGCTATTTGGGAAAAAAATATTAGTAATAACATAGAACACACAAGTAATAATAATTAATATTAGCAATTAGCTACTCACCAAGCCCCATGACCTCAACACCTAGCAGGCCCAGCGTGTCCTGCTCTCGGTCCAGGATGTCGAACTACCAGTGTGTCAGCTGGTTGTGGGTGCGCTGGACCCCAGAGCAGTGATACACTGCCCGGCCCACCCTCGCTGATGCTCCCGGAGCCCGTATCCGGACCCAGGCCTGCCACTTGCTGCCAGGGTGGAGGGGAGGTGGTGCAGAACAAAAATAAATATCACTGCCACCTCCATTAGCCAGCAAAATCAGACTGCGTGCTTTGCTATTCTGGAGAAGGCTTTGGTCTACACCAGAATTAGCTCATTATGCTATTGATTTAAAGGACGTTATGGACATTGGTAGATTAAAAAAATAGAGTGGCTCCAGCAATTTAAAAAGCTGTTATGTGCTAAAGGAATGAGGGAATTTTGGGAAAATCCATCTTGCCGACCCATTCCTTCAGCAGAGTTGCTGAAAAAACATTTTTGGTCACGGATATTCCAATATAAACCCTGAGAGGTTGCAAGCTCTACACTGGTGTGTAGGTTCCTTGATTTCAAATGCTGTAGCTCCCTAGAATTATATCGGGTTTCATTACCGTGCCATGGAACTGGAAGCTTTACTTTCAATTTAGGGTTGGCACATTGCCACTGAAAACTTTCACCAGTAAATGGACTCTTTCAGAGGGTGTCTTGTGTCCTGCTTGCAATAGCTTTGCAGAAACTATAGCTCATTTTCTGTTTGTGTGTCTGGGCTATGTTGTCCCTAGTTGGAATTGGATTAAACTGCTTTGCAGGCAACTGGGGACACAAAGCATCCTTATTACCATCAGAATCTTAAGATCAGACCCTCGACCATTGTATGCATGTTCTGTTGCTTAAGTTTTTGGTTTGTATGTGGAATTAGGAACCAGGATGCACACTGCGAAGTGTGATTAGAGATTTTCCAGATGTCGCAAATAAACTTGCCTGGGTCTTAAAGCTCTGTACCTGCGGTGAGTAATCCCTCAGGGTATTTTAGCCCTTGGCACTACTGCCTATTGTAGCATAGTCTCAACTCTGTTTTTAGTAAGTCATAAACTGTGCTGAGACAATGGCCATTTGTCTATGAGAACACATGTTATGGCTGTGCAGTTTGTACTTTGTTTTGCTGTTGTGTCCACTACATCTCTGCACAAGCATGGCCCCTCTCAAGAATTTATATTGATTGTTTGAATTGAGTTTATCCTCATTTATATCTAATTCTTTAATAGTAATTAACTGTTTTTATGGACTATTTATACTTCTGTTTTGTTTAACTTTAGTTTGTGCATTAACTGTGATTATACGACCAAGACAATGTAATTTGTTTCAGTGTATTAACCAGTTCTCTCCTTATGTAGTGATGCCTTGGCTCTCATACTTGAATGAACTAGCCCTTTTCGTTAGGTAAGCCTTTTTACTTTTCTTCTTAATTCACATTGCCCTTCTAATTGTGATTAATTGCTTTTACGGTCTATCCATTGCTCTGTTTTGGTCAAATCATAAGTCGGGCATTGCTGATGGCTGAAAGAGTGTTTGTGTAATAACCAATCTCATTTGTATGCTGCAATGCCTTGGCTCTCCTGCCAGAAAGAATTTGTACTTACTGTTTGATATGTCTTTTTATTACTTTTAATACAATGTATGTACTTAATGTAATCATATCTTTTGTGGCACCAGTTGCCGAAATAAAGCTTTAAAACGGGTTGCTTCTAAACGGTACAATATGTAAAAGATTACAAGTAGGAACTGCTTCGCAACTAGGCTTTGGAAATAATTACCTAAAACTTAAGGAGGACCTTACAAAAGATGCAGTCAAACTGATCAAACAACCAGCGGCGGTTTCTTCATTAGGGTGGGGGAGCGTTGCCCTTCCACCTGCTGCTAGCGGCGCATAACGTGAAAAATAAATGACAATGAAATCATTTCATTGCCATTTGTTTTTCACTACAGAGTGCCGCAGCTGCCAGCCTGCCCCTGAACCAGGAGAAATGAGGGTGTCTCCTCTGCTGCCAATTAGTAGCAGAGGACTGGAACAGTGACTGACTGAATGCTCCACTGTGCGCATGTCAGTTTGGCCGGCTGCCAAGGACACCATGGAAGTCTTTAAACGCATAGAGATCAAAGTATTCACGTCCTCCGAGCCACTACTTGTAACCATGCACATTACATCCTTGTATACAAACATCCCCAAGTTTTAGCCTTAGATGTAATTAGGGAAGTCCTAGACAGGAGCGATCACCCCATTCAGGTTGGAACAGCCTGTTGGTAGCCCTACTGAAGATAGCCATAACAAAAAAAGTTTTTGTGTTCCACAGTGACTACTACTTTCAAACTAAGTTGAGTCGCAATGGGAGCAGGCTTTGTACCGGGCTTAGCTAAACATTTTATCGACAAATATGAATCCACTCATATTTATACTGCTAACAACACTTTCCTAGAGAATATTACATTATGGAAAAGATACATAAATGATCTTTTGAAGATCTGGACAGGTAATGAGCGTAGTCTTGAAGATTTTATTGCTTGGTGAAACAGAGGCCACGACATGAAGTTCACGATTTCCCACAACAAAGAGGAAATTAATTTCCTAGACATTAGTATCAAGGTAGAGGATGATAAACTTTACATGACTCTGTTACATAATCCTACTGAGCGAAACACGCAGCAACCCTACACACATACCTACTCCCTGCTGACGAGAGGCAACTACCTCGAAACACGTGTCCAGGGATGGCTAACGCGACACTTATTTTCATTTTAATCTTTTGGCATAGGCGTACCCGCCGACGCTACTTCATGGACCACAATTCTTTGGGGTAACACGCTGGTAGGACTAGCAGAGTGCTGCCAATCGGATTTTTGTTTGTACCGGACTTAGCTAAACATTTTATCGACAAATATGAATCCACTCATATTTATACTGCTAACAACACTTTCCTAGAGAATATTACATTATGGAAAAGATACATAAATGATCTTTTGAAGATCTGGACAGGTAATGAGCGTAGTCTTGAAGATTTTATTGCTTGGTGAAACAGAGGCCACGACATGAAGTTCACGATTTCCCACAACAAAGAGGAAATTAATTTCCTAGACATTAGTATCAAGGTAGAGGATGATAAACTTTACATGACTCTGTTACATAATCCTACTGAGCGAAACACGCAGCAACCCTACACACATACCTACTCCCTGCTGACGAGAGGCAACTACCTCGAAACACGTGTCCAGGGATGGCTAACGCGACACTTATTTTCATTTTAATCTTTTGGCATAGGCGTACCCGCCGACGCTACTTCATGGACCACAATTCTTTGGGGTAACACGCTGGTAGGACTAGCAGAGTGCTGCCAATCGGATTTTTGTTTGTACCGGACTTAGCTAAACATTTTATCGACAAATATGAATCCACTCATATTTATACTGCTAACAACACTTTCCTAGAGAATATTACATTATGGAAAAGATACATAAATGATCTTTTGAAGATCTGGACAGGTAATGAGCGTAGTCTTGAAGATTTTATTGCTTGGTGAAACAGAGGCCACGACATGAAGTTCACGATTTCCCACAACAAAGAGGAAATTAATTTCCTAGACATTAGTATCAAGGTAGAGGATGATAAACTTTACATGACTCTGTTACATAATCCTACTGAGCGAAACACATTGCTGAAATACACTAGTCACCATCCCAGGAATTCACAGGACAATCTGCCCTACAAACAATTCCTCAAGATCAGGAGGAATTGTTCCCGAAAGGAGTATTACTTCCAAAAGTTCGACCTACTACTCCAGAGATTACATTAGAGAGGTTACCCCAAGAGTTTTTTTAAACGCTCATGCAAAAGGGCCTGGTACCACCTTGTGATTCCCTACATGAACCTAGGATCAAAACTTATACTATTGAACAATGGATGATTTGTGTCACCACATTTTGTACCCGTAATAACAGCATTAAAAGGTCATTAATATTAATAGACATTGGAATTTGATTTCTGATGAATTGGACACAAGGGAAAAACTACTGTTCGCTTTTAAGAAAGGCGAGAGTGTAAGAGATGATGTGATTACATCTCTGTTAAAGACACCTAATCCTCCTGCCCTCTTGGCCCACTGGAACCTACACCCCATAATGGGTAATTTCAAGTGTGGAAGGCATGTGACCTCACAATGGCGATAAAAGACGTCAGACACAATGGGCGTACTTACACTCTTAAGACCCACACCAATTGCAACAGCACTGATGTAATTTATGTAAATAAATGTCTATGTGACCAAATGTATGTGGGACAAACAAGACAGACACTTAAAGCAAGAATCCTGCAGCACTGCAGTAGAGTAAGGTGCACAGTATTAAGAGCTCCACTAGTAGAGCATTTCACCAAAGCAGGTCACCCAGCAGACAGCCTCAGATGGACAGTGGTAGAAAAAGTCATTGTTAATCCTTGAGAAGACGATCTAATCAATGAGAGAGTGCAAATGGATACTTACTGGACACAGTTAATCAAGGTCTAAATTGAAGAGATTGCCAAGCAAGGGGTCCTACTCAGCAATGGATGAATAGCACGTGGTAAAATGGGTACAATGTAATGCCTTCTTGGCATAGTATAGTGCAGGTTTCTCTCTGGCATTAATACATTTTATTGAGGACGTTTTTGCACACCCCTCTGAAATTATATGTGAAAGAACATATGTATAAGCTAATGGATGTGCTGCTGTGATGATTTCGAACTTGAAATGCCACTGAATATCGCTTATGGTTATTGTATGATTGTAATGTTTTGGTAAAAATTCAATAAACAAAGTTTAAAAAAAAAAAAAAAAAAAAAAAGAACATATGTATAAGCTTTTCGTATGTTACAAAATGGTATCAAGAAGTTGTGTTCTGTGTGACAAGTTTATAATTTAAGCATGCCGGCATTATTTACCCCAGGACATAAGGCATATCCACTTGTTTATGAGCTATGCCATAGTTTTTCCTTTATGAAAAGGTTCTAAGCCTAATCAAGGATTGTTTCTGTGCTTAATATTTGTAATTGTATGGATTAATTACCACACGATCTAGAGCGTAATTTAGAATGACACATTATGCCTCAATTTTTTTTTTTGTGAAAAGGTTGATAACCCACATAAAAAGTTGTTTCTGTGTTTAAAAATCACAATTCACAAACTTTTCACCAAACAACTTTATGAATAGTCTTATTCATGTGTATTTTTTCAAAGCATGTGCAAAGCAAGCCCCCAAAAATCTGAGTCAGGAAGGTAAAGTTGATTTCCGTGCTAAGAGTTTGTAATGTATAATGCCAACATTATGGGCATGGACAGTTGTGTAAGGAGTATGACATACGTTTATTCTTATGGTAGTCGATATTAAGGTTTTTGAACTTAAAACTTATAATGCACTAACACAATAACATATGACTGTGAGTAAAATTAGTTTTTATCTTCCACTCTTTCTGAGGATGTGCTAAGTAAGCATATTTTGGTAATGTGTACCCAGTCCGGAGTCTACATGGAGAAAATGGAGAGAGTGCATGACTGGTTTGGTCGGCCAACAGTCAGGGCCCACAGCATTAGGCTAGCCACTCCTCCCCTGTCCTCAAGCCCACCTGTCCGCCCCCAACCAGACCCTTCTGCTTTCTTGCAGTGCGAGAAGCAGAAACATAAATTTCTGCTTCTCGCACTGCGAGAAAGCAGTGGAGTGACGCTCCTTGGCCCACATGGAGGAGCTGCCCCTGGTTCTATATATCAAACGATTCCCAAGTTCTGAGGAATACAGGGTTACTCCATTGAAGTTTGATATGGCTGTTGGAGACGGGCATCACATACCCAGGTCTATTTCGGACTGACTGTTTAGGGCCCCATTAGGATGGCGGGCGGATCGCCCCCGCCGGGCCGGCAGTAGTAACCGCCGGCCAGGCGGGGGCAATCCGCCTGCCATCCTTGCAGCAAAGACCCCCCGCCATATTAGAACGGCTGGGGGGTCTGCGGCGGACGGAAACACCGTCTGCCGCTTTTCGGCCCGGTCATCAAGTCGACTGGGCAGAAAAGGGTTCAATATGGTGGCGGTGTCTGTTAGACACCGCCAGCCATATTACAATGTTGGCGGGAACATGCCTTTCCGTGGCGGCATTGCCGCCATGGAAAGGCATGCGGAATCTGCTTGCGGGGGGCCGTTGCGGGCCCCCAGGGACTCTGGGGGGTGGGGGGTGCACATGGGAGGTACCTATGGTACCCCCCTACCTTTCAATGAACAACGTGGCAGGCACCGCGTGGTGCCTGTCACGTTGTGCATTGAAACGCACAACCTGCCTTTGTGCCATTGCGGTGTTGCTGATGCGACATGCGCCCACCAGTGTGGCGGGGCGCATCCTAGTCGGGAGTGCGGGACCGCCGCATCCTCAGCGGGCGGTCCCGTTTCCCGAGGGTATGGCGGGCGGACAAAGTCCGCCCGCCATTCTAATGGGGCCCTACGTGTCCTTTCTTTCAGTCTTTCACTGCCAGTTAAAGCTTGGCCATAGAAATAGATTTTCTTTTTTAAATGACTCCGACACCCAGGGAAAACTCCCTTGATTTTGGCATTTGTTTTTCAGCAACTAACTCCCAACTTGGAATTTTGTTTTTTTAAAACAAAAAGTGTTGACTGTCACAACCAGCTGCGGACATCCACCAAACCTAAGGTACCATCAGACGAACTGCTGTGATCCTCAGAAGGTACAGAGATCGCCACTGTGCTGGCAGTGATCTCTAAATATGCAAGTCCTCTGTCCATTAGGGTGGTAAATTTTATGTTCTTCCACACACTGATGCACAGAGTGAACACCTCTAAAGCCTAAATCAAGCCCTATGTAATTTAAATATGAAAATGGCTCATTGTTATATCCTCCTACAATATTGAGGCATCGGTTAGCTGATTGTGTGGCATACAGTTGCTCTTTAGTGGCATGTTTCTTTATTTTACTATGATCCAAAATACACTTAGATGAAATTACTTTTGAATAATTTTCTATCCAGAATCTTGCTAGGCTCTGGAACCCATCAAAGTATCCCAGGATACCAGGCTGGTGTGCATTGAGAGCGGACCAGAACTCTCCTTGCTCTGTGTTATGCTTCCATTGGACTCTTGGTTATAAAACAATGTATGTAGCATATTTCCACGTAACCATTCACCAAGTTTCATTTCAAAAGATGACTAAAGGAGATTCTAAGAGTAGAAAAATCTACTGAGTGTTGTAATGCATTAACATAACATGCACGTGCTGCACCCAGCCGTGCCAGCTGATGCCCTCGAGCTCTCCTGCGCGAGAGCACCCTTTGTTCTCCCCCCTCCGATTGGTTCCCCAACATTACACCCTCCCAACTGTTCTGCTGCCCAACTCCCAACTGTCATTATTGGCATGCCTCCCGTAACTTACGCACCGCACTAGGTGTGGGGTTGTATTGAATAACGCTTCAGAACCCTTCCTACTAGTCTGCATCCTTTCTACAGTGGCGACGAGAGGACTAACCCTACAACCCCTCACAGCGGTATTTACTGCGTTCCTGCTAAGCTGTCAGGTCATCTTCAGGGATCAACACCGACCTGCTCCTGAAGTGGTCTTGAACTCTGTGCGCTGCTGGCGCTGCCTATGAGTGACTTCTGTGTTTCTAATTGCCTGCGTGCTCTTCGCCTTGGCATGTGGTCATTCCCTAAGATGGAACTCTGCTTTGCTCCTGCCTCCGTTTGTCAGCTGTTCAGATCGTCACGTTTTCAGTCATTTCACCAGTGACCTTGCCTTCACCCTTGAGCTGCAGATTTTTTTTTTTCTGTCAGAAGGCTTTCCCGCCCCTCTCTGGCTCCTGCCTTCCTCTCAGAGTCAAACATCTGCGCACCCCTTACGTGCGCATTACGTCATTGAAACGCAGCATAAGGCACCATTTTGGATTGAACCTTACTTCGGAATTCGATTGCATTACAAGTTCAAATCATACAGCAGTACTTCTCATGGTGATGTGCACACCACATTAATAACTCGGTGCACACATATTTGAGAGGATTCCTGACATCATACTGTTGCACACTTCACGGTGATGTGCACACCACATAAATAAATAACTTTTTATAGGATTAATGTGTGTCACCCACCCAGTAAAACACACTTCTTGTCTACAGTCGGTGTGTTTCCTAACTGGGATCACGCATACTTCTACTTTGGGGGAATTTACCTGGATGTCTCTGCAATATCACGCACATGTCCTTCCTGTGCATTAATCCATTGATGTGTCGCCTCCATCATCCAGCAGCAATTTCGCTTCTCATTTGACATACACACACTAACCTCATCTATTATTTCCACCAGCTGTACTTTTGCCCCCCTCCTGCTCCACTTGTATACACCATGTGTGCATTAAGCTCTTTGAACCTGGCACAGCCGCTAGCATTTGTTCCCCTCAAAGGCGCACCATGCATGCCATGGAAAGAATGGAAAGAGTATTTTTGCAATTACATAGAAACAGTGGAGGATGAGGATTTCACGCCTACGAAGAAAAAAAAGTGCTACTGTATTGTTTCGGTCCGGGAGGTGTAAAAACGTACAATAGCATTGAAAAAACGTAAGGGAAGGCGATGATGTATATCAGCATGCTTTGGATGATTTAGATGCTCATTTTTCGCCAATTGTATGCGTTGCTGTAGACCGGTACAAATTTTCTAGAAGGAAACAGGGCAAAGATGAGAGCATCGACGAATATGTCTCTGCCTTGAACAATTTAGCTTTAGCATGCAAATTTGGACAATTACAAGAGGAGTTCGTACGTGACCAAATAATTATGCACGCTAATAATCCCAATATTCAAGACAAACTTTGGGAGAATGGCGAATCTCCTTTGAAGGAAGTAGTTGCTCTAGTTAAAAAGGCAGAACTTACTGGCAGATGTGCCAAGGCAGTTCTTGACGAGCCCAATGTTGTAAAAGCAATCAATTCATCAAATGCAAGCAAACTGAGGTCAAAGGTAATTTCTCGTGAAACTACTCGTGATCCTCACAAGAAAAGTGAACCCTACAAGACGAAATACAACTTTGAGAAGAGTCACGTTAAGAAAAACAATGATCACACGGTACGCAAATGTTATTGTTGTGGGTCTCCCTCCCACTTCGCAGACTTCATAAAATGCCCTGCAAGACATCAAAAGTGCACGTCCTGTGGGTTAACGGGTCACATTGCAAAAGTATGCAACAGTAAGTTCTCTAAACACAGCAAACCTGTGAAACACATCCAAGAGGAGAACGACTCTGGGTCGGAGAATTCTGACTAATCTGATTCTGACAGCATCAACTATGTATTCTCCATTGAATACGATATACTTGAACTTACTCCCTCCAAGATAAAAAAAAAACCATGTGTGAAATTAAATTGGGTTGAGTACCTATGAACATAATGGCTGACTCAGGCTCCCCGTTCACAATAATTAATGAGAATGTATGGAAACAACAATTTGTAGGGAAAATTGGAGCATCACTTGAAAAGTCCAATGTTGTTGCAAGGAGTTACACGGGTGATAATATTGAGTTTCTAGGAACCCGTGAACTAGAATTTGAATTCAAAAACAGGAAAGCGCTCTGCAAACTCTTTGTAGCTAAAAGAGGACCTTCGGTGTTGGGATGGTGTGACCAAGCTGACTTGGGCATCATTCTCAACCCCAATAGTGCTGACCCTGTGTTATCCATTGATGATTCGTGCAAACACACCATCCACAGAGATTACCCAGAAGTGTTCTCCGGCAAAGTGGGCTCCTAAATAGTTTCCAACATAAAATTGAATTAAAAGACTCGGCCATCCCATGCATTCACAAAGTGAGACATCTACCCGTTTCTGTCAGAAATGACATCCAGGTGGAACTCAACAGACTGGTCCACGACAGAATAATCAAAAAAGTGGAATCTGCAGAGTGGGTGTCTCCCCTGGTTGTCGTCCAACGTCCCAACGGGAAAATCAGACTTTGCATTGACCTCAGAGACCTCAATAAAAATATAATCGTTGACCAGTACCCCTTGCCTCGCATCTGTGAAATGTTCAATGCCACTAATGATATGCTTGTATTTTCAATCATTGATTTAAAATCCGAGTATCATCAGCTACCTCTACATGTGGATAGCAAAAAGTACACCACATTCATTACGCCATTCGGCTGTTACCGCTTCACCAGAGTACCGTTTGGTCTGGCCTCGGCTGCAGCGCTTTTCCAAAGAGTCATGACATCCATCTTTGATGGCGTTGACGGTGTGAGATTTTTCCAAGACGATATCTTGGTCATGGGAAGCAGCCAATTGGAACATGACACATGCCTTAGGCAGGTATTGGATACATTGAAAACTCATGGGCTAACTGTAGAATTAGACAAATGTAAACTTTCCCAAAACAAAGTGGTTTACCTGGGTCACACGATTAGTCATGAAGGTATCAAACCCAAACAAGGCCTAGTTGATGCCATCCTCAATGTTCCCTTCCCATCCAGCAAAGAAGATGTGAGAGCCTTCCTCTGGTTAACTGAATACTACTCGAAGTTTATCAGAAACTTTTCAGAAAAACGTACAGTTTGAGGCAATTACTCAAAAATAGAACCAAATTCGATTGGTCCCCGGAGTGTCAGAACACCTTCAACACCATCAAAAAGGAAATCAGCAATGCACCATTTCTCAAAGGGTTTGACCCAAAAGCTGAAATCTACTTAACCACTGATGCCAGCAACAAAGGACTGGGTGCTGTGCTGGCACAGAAAGGCACCGAGGACAATGAATGCGTTGTGGCCTTCGCAACCGGATCGCTCACCCCGGCTGAGGAAAAGTATTCGGTGATTGAACGAGAGATGCTGGCCTGTTCATGGGCGCTCAACTACTTCAGAGCATACATTTGGGGATATAATGTACACCTTTGCACAGACCACAAACCGTTAATCAAGATCCTCTCTGCCTCCGGCCTACAGAAGGCTTCCCCACGGCTTAGTAAAATGTCTATCAAATTGTTGGACTACAACTACACAGCCGAATACTGGCCTGGAGTCAAGAACAAGGTGGCTGATTTCCTAAGCAGATTACCCCTACCGCACAACGAAATCCTAGATAGCCAAGAAGAAGCTGAAAAAGTAGCATTACTGTTCAATTCAGACCTTGATGGATTCTCAGCGGAAGAGTGGGAACGACACATGTCCAGAGATTCCACACTGCAAATAGTGTGCAAATACATCAACAGCTCCTGGCCTGATAAACGTCATCTTCACGATAATGCTAACGTCTATTGGGAAATAAGAAATGAACGCAGTTTGGAAAATGGAGTATTGTACAGGATTGGAAAGCCATAGCCCCCATTACACTCAGAAACAAAATTCTAAACTTGTGCCACATAGGTCACCTTGGTATCTCAAAAACCATGCAAAGAGTCAGAACCAGTTATTGGTGGCCTGGTATTGACAAACAGATTGAAATCCAGATAAGGAACTGTGTGGAATGCAGTGATTCTGACAAGACCCTCAAGACATCCAGGGTTCCCCTCTCTCCTCTCAAACCCCCCACGATGGCATGGAAGAAGATAGGATTAGACATTGCTGGACCCATTGAAGGATACGATGGAGTGATCAAGTATATTCTGGTAGCCATGGACCACTTCTCCAAGTGGCCTGAAATAGAAATAGTTTCAGGAATAGACAGCTCTATGGTCATTTCATTTCTGGACAGGCTATTCTTGAGTGAAGGGTTACCTAAATACTTGCTCAGCGACAATGGTCCCCAATTCTCCTCTGAGGCATTCAAGTCACTCCTAGAGAGGAATTGCATCACCCACCACACCACCTCCCTCTACCATCCTGAAGGCAATGGCCTCATTGAACGCTTTAATCGTGTCTTAAAAGGACACATACAATTGTCAGGGAATGCCAACCTCAACTGGGAGGAGGAAGTGTTCAAACTTATTTGGGCTTTCAGGATCTCCCCTTGTGCCAGCACCTGTACAGCACCTTTTGTCCTCATGAGAAGCAGACAGCCCCTGAGCAAAGACCTAGGTTGGATGCCAGCTTCCAAACAGTTGGAATGGTCACCAGACACCATTAGAAATAACATCATCAAGGCGCAAAAATGCTATAAAGATTGGCATGACTCCAAACATGGAGTAAAAGAACACTCCTTTAGGGTCGGCGACCTGGTCAAAGTTCGCCTGGAAAGAAAAGTCAGAAAAGGAGAAAGCAGATTCACTGCTCCTCTCCATATCAACAAACTTTACAACAACGCTGCCAGACTCAGTGATGGCAAGGTCTGACACATGAACAGGTTGGCCAGATATCATCTTGAAGCCAACGAACAGAATCAATTTCAACATAATAGAACCAGCAAAGACTTGTGGGTCGATTACAACAAAACTGGTATAGACCACGGTTCCATGCCCAGAAATGAGATTGTACATGATCTCCCACCCATCACTGACTCCGCTGATTGTCACACATCAGACCAGTTCGTTGATGTCAGTCCTCGCGCCCCGGCGCTCAATCGGGGTTTCGATGGTGATTCATATTCTGACTCTGAAGCCATGTCAGACAGTCAAAGTTTCAGTGGTAGCTTCGGTAGAACCTGTAACGATCCCCACTCCCACACAGAAGGTGTGCCTGTTCCCCACAGGGTCATGGGAAGGTTTGGCAGAACCATCTACAAACCTAAACGTTATGACGATTTTGTTTGTGATTAATTGTGCATGGTTAAACATACATGAATGCTAAAAGTGTTGTAATGCATTCTTTATTGTTAAACATTCAAGAGAGGAAGATGTGTTGTAATGCAATAACGTAACATGCACGTGCTGCACCCAGCGCGTGCCAGCTGATGCCCTCCAGCTCTACTGCGCAAGAGCACCCTTTGTTCTCCCCCCTCCGATTGGTTCCCCAACATTCCACCCTCCCAACTGTTCTGCTACCCAACTCCCAACTGTCATTATTGACATTCCTCCCGTAACTTACGCACCGCACTAGGTGTGGGGTTGTATTGAATAAAGCTTCAGAACCCTTCCTACTAGTCTGCGTCCTTTCTACACTGAGCTTTCTTTTCTGAATTTGGTGAGTCTACTGAAAGAATATTAATTGAAAGTATTATAAATGATATAATCTGTAAAACACTCTGTGGTAAGCTATTCACTTTCAAGAAAGAAACATCAAGCTATCCAAGTACAGTAGGAAAGACTACGTACACGTTTGACATACACATATTTATTGTTTACACGTCTCAAATTTCATTTGTTCCTCTCACATCATCTGTAACATAATCTTGTGGGAAGAGGACACTTTCACCACTAGATGGGGCCCACCATCTAAATTATGTGAAGACACTAGAGGTGCTGTGGAAGATTCTCTGTTTAAACCCGTCTCTCAGTACTGCTTATTAAAGTTATTTTTCTGGTGATCGCATAGGGTCTATTGAGATTTGCACTGTCAATCCCGACCTAAACAACATGGTTCATATTCTTAACATTATCCCTAAAGCTAAAACTTCTCAAATCCCCTTTTCTTCCTAAATTTACAAAGATGCCAAACACCCCAATCTCGATCAGCAAGAGAATGCAAAGCTTTAACATATTAACAATGACATTTTGGTAGACTAGTGGTTGGAAGTGGTAGAGTGAGCTATGCTAAAGTCAGATTACCATTAAAGCAAAGATATTATTCCTGCCTGGTGATAAAACCATTGATCAATCCTAAACAGATAAAAGAGAGAGCTAATTAGCATTCAATGTCGAATGCCACAACAGGAAGTCTCATCATCAGAAGTAATCAAAGGGAGTTGATGTTTGTGTAAATATTCAAAATGAATTTCAAAATAATACACCTGTGTCAAAATCAACTAAAAATACAGAACAATCATTTTTTATCCAAAGTGTTTTTTGAGATTCAGCACTGATACAAGAAAGAAAAAAGAACAAATATATAACAATATAATAACTTACTCTGGGCCAAATTCTATTCCCTTGGTTTTAGCTTGTGTATGCCCGTAAAGACAGGAACCAACAACATGCAAAACATGAAAATATAGCTTTGCCCAGAGCGAGTACCTAATGGCTTAAATGCTAGATGCATTCTACCCCTCAATGTTTTTTGCTATCTTACACTATTTTCACATTTGCTTATTACATCATTTATTTATAACTATATATGCCTAGTGCTAGACCAATTAAAATAAAAGTGACCCAATAAAGCTTGATATTCAGAGCACCTATACCAATAATCATTCATTCACACATTTATTTCTACAGTACTACGTTGCAAAGGTCAAATTCCATGTTGTTACCACAGTACAGCAAGATTCACATGAGAAAAACACTGTTTACTGCCTTATATTTCATTTCAGAAACATTTTGCACACATAAGCAACTTGGTAATTTTTAATGCAATATTAACTTAGGGCATGAACTTATTTAGACCCAGCCAAGACCTGACCATATGATGAAAAGTGGGGCCTGAGTTCTTGCATCTAGAGCATACGTTTGGTAACTGCAGGGGACTTACTATGCAATTTCTGTGCTGTGAGATATGTGTAATGCAGTGCTTAATTTGTGACAAATTAAATGCCAGGCCCCTTGTCAGGAAGCCACTGCAGCTTGCCTCACACATTGCCCATGTCAGATCTGCCAGTGACAGTACTTACACAACTACTAACCTTCACAGCCCTACCAGTTGATAGTTTAACCTATTCCAGGCCCCCAAAGTTATACGAATGGCTTGGGTGGCAGATTTTAGTTGTTTCTAATGCATATTGAATTAATAAACAGCTGCTGTTATGCTCATCACTAAGCTAGACAAACAGCTCCACCATGTGGTAGACTGTCATAAGTGCAGGTGTTGAGAATTAAGTGCCAGTACCCAGAACCGGTAACCACTGGCTCAATTTAAGCACTGGTGCAAAGTACATAATTAAATTGAATTTGGCACTTCTGGATACTTTCACTGCATGTCTGAGAGCAAAGTCCAGTTCTTTTCCAACAGGGCTTCACCTGGATCCAACTCCCATTTAGCTTTCACGGCACTCAGTCCAAGGCAAAACTTCTCCATAAGTGCTTTTCCCTAAGTGCATTATGTATGTGGGTACATAAATGAGTTACCACATGACAAGCTCTCCCCGTGTCAGTAATTTATGCATGATCTTTTTGATTTAAGGTCCAACTTTTCTAGAGGTCTATGTCTTCATTGCTACATTGTGTAAAGCAGCATGTGTAATAAACTTTACTTAATGTTGTTCGTATTCAACTCTCTCTATCAAAAATCATAATAGTTCCATAATTATAAAGATGGCCTACGTGGGTCACCGAGGTCCAAATCCATGCAATTCAATTGATTATTTCTTTAATAATGTTATATTTAGGCATAAACCATAAGGGATGCGTAGTGTAACTGTTTAGCTTTGGGTAAGTATCTATTCCAGCAATATTTAGCAGCTTTTAGCAATACTGGCATTGTCTCGACACTGGCTTTCTTATCAATAATATGCAACTGTTATTTTTGCCTAGTGCCACTTTTATACATAACACTTCAAGGGACTCCATGGAACCCAACAAGGCGACTATCTGTTGCAGCTGTGCCACCAGGTAAAATACGGGTCACCTAAGCTACCCTCTTCCAATGGCAAATGCAATCTAGAAAGACCAATTCAATGTCTTCCATTTCCTCATATAAAGTTTGTTAAAATTATATTCAGATCCTTGAGAAAAATAACGCGCATTATGAATAAATGGAATGTTTACAATGAGGTAAAGAGTATGTGGAATGAGTCCCAGCTTCGAGAGCGCTACTCTACTGAACGGTGAAAGGGGTAGCTTCCACTGAACGTTCACTGAGATTGTAACAGTTGAGAGTGATAATAACAGATTCCCCTCTATTACAGCTATTGGTTGCCTGCACATGTTTAACCTGCAGTATACAAAGGTTTGGGGTTTGAATGATAGACCTCAGTGTAGCTTTGCATGGATGCCGCGAAGGGTTAGGTCAATTAGTGGGAAAATGAATGATTTACCAATGTTAAGTGTCAGCCAAGAGGCAGCACTGAAGTCCCTAATTTTACTCAATACTCTTGGACGGCCTGTTTGAATGTCTCAGATATACAAAATTACATCATCTGCATACAATGAGATAATATGTGTGTGACCTAATACAGCCAAGCTGATATACCTTGCCTCTGTATGGATATGGTTAGCCAGGGGCTCCATAGCTTGACAAAATAATCGTGGCTACAGGGAACAACCTTCTCTGATGCACTTTTGAACCAGTAAAGGGTCAAGATCACCATTCATGTTCGAACCCTACCAGCGAGGTTGGAGTAAAGGATGTAGAGCCATTTTAATGTGTTCTTGCCAAATTTCCTTTCACCCAACAGCAGAAACAAGTAACTCCAGTTGCACTTATCAAATGCCTATCCCATTTCGATGGAAGCCACCACCATGCCATTGTTGTTGGTTGGGAAGCCAACCTCCACATGAAAATCTCTATGAATGTTGGAGGAGATACTCCTACCAGGACAAAAACACTCTGATCTGGATGGACCGACTGGAGAAAACAGTATGTATCCTACTGGATAGGACCTTCCCCAGGATATTGCAGTCTTAAGATGGATAATGGGCAATAAGAGGCCATGCTTAAGCAATCACAACCAGGCTTCAGGAGCAGAACCAGTATCAGATCTATTGATGAACCTGGAAGCTCATCGGCGTCCCAACAGGAGCCTACATGTTCAACAATGTTTGTGAAAGGGTAGATTTAAAGGTTTTAAAGACTTCTAAGGGAAAACCATCCCTGCCTGGTGTCTTACCAGCAGCTCATTGGTACATCACTGTATTAATTTCAGAGGGTAAAATTGGTGTATCCAATTCCAAGGCCTATTCCTCAATAAAATATGAAAGTCCAGCTGTGCATTTATATTATTCTGAAGTTTGAAATGTTGTTTGCCTGCTTGTATAACTGCTGATAGTAGTAAGTAAACGCCTCATTAATCTTTGATTGGGTGTAAGGAGATGTCCATCTGAGTGATGAATAACTGCAATTGGGGAGTGCTACGCATCGGTGTGAATTACATCTGGCCAGCGAGTAACTGGGATAACACTAGGTATTCATTATAGTCTTGGGAACCTAGACGGTATCTCAAGTCATTTATTTACAAGGCCTTATATATACAGAGTCAACATTTATTTTTTTCCAAGTCCTTTACCTCAGCCTCTATTACATGCAGTTGAGCATTTAGTGCTGCTCAGACTCTTCTTATGTTTGTAATACATATACCGCTCATGTAAATTTTAAAGGCTTCCCACTTGCTGCTTAAATTCCTGTTCCCTTCTTAATATCAAAATAATGAACAATTTCCTGTGCTAACATGCTCCTATAAACTGCATCCTCTAGGACAGATGTCCTCAACCTTTTTGGCTCTGGGACATCCCTAAGCAAAATGTTTTGAAGCACGACTCCCACTCTAAAACTTTATGGCACATAATTGGGGTGACTCCTGGGTCCTAGTGCAAATGCACCTGGTGCACTAATGATAGCAGCGGCTCTGAATAGCAGGCTGTCTCTAGTGCCCGTCACCATTCCTGATCATCACTCCAATCTTGAAACAGGCTCTCTGTCCACCTCTGCCCACTCCACTTGGCCATCACTCCTAGGCCTCAGGCCCAAAGCAGGCTATCTACCACTTTTGTAAAAATCAATCAGGGATAATCTGCTCCTGGTTGCTTAGGCCCTGTTCCCTACACAACAGGGGTGACCTGGGACCTAATACTAGCAGGGAAAATCTGCTCCAATTCCTCCTCGTTTTTATGGTAAAACAGCCATAAAGAATGTGCAGTGGCCCCTCGCACCCCTGGCCTCGGTACCACTGCACCTGCTGCACAAATGATAATAATGGCCCTTTTAAAAAAACACAAGCCACCAAATCTGAGCAACTCTAAGGAACAGGTCTCTGGTCACTTGTAATAAAAAAAAACACATAGGGCCACTTCTCTAGGCCACTCTCTTTTACGGTATCCATGGATTTCACTCCTTTCCTCTTTCTCCTTAGCCATGACTTTGAGATTCCAGGGTTCCAGAATATCAGGGCTTTGAACCCGAACCTGCTGGTCTTCTCCCTGCCACCCTATCAACTCAGCGAAAAGGACATCTACAACAGAGGTTGAAGTGGGTGGGATCAATGGGACTGACAGCCCATACTTTTGATGAAAATAACATTGCTCCTATTTTTTTTTAGCTGTACCTGGAAGGTTAATGCAGATCTTGAGGAGCCTCTGGCTAAAAACGAAGAGGGGGTGATGTCTCCAGTACTGTGAAGAAGAGAGAGAAAGAAAGAGAGAGAGAGAGAGAGAGAGAGAGAGAGAGAGAGAGAGAGAGAGATTGCATTTACCAATTAAGTGTTCATAACATAAAAGAGTGGATTTCCCACTGATTAGTTTAACTTGCATTTATAATTCATTTAAGGTGTGTGCTATTTTCTGTGCAGTGACATGAACATGAAAGAACTAGTTACAGCCTACGTTCTTTTTAGCCATGTCTTGACCCTGTCACCACACCCAGGTCCTCATTTATGGAATTTTGGAGTAGGGCAGTGCATCAAGGCACCTTGCTGCACTGCCCTGCGCCAAAGTGAAAGGGCAGGAGTGCACCGTATTTAAGCAATACAGTGCATTCCTGTCCTCTCTGCTCGCGTTGGTGACGTTTTGACCGCCTAGCACCAACGTAGGCACCCTTGCACCACGGTGCAAGGGTGCCTCCATTGTAAGCCAGGTTGTTTTGTGCAGGAAAGGGTACCTTCCTGCACAAAACCTCAACCATGTGCTAAATGTCATTTGGCATGTTGTGCTAATAGTTGGGTCCTAGTTAAGAGGCATTTAATAAAATCTAAACCCTCTAAAAAAATCTAAAGGGTCTTAACCAAGCCCCAAACAAGACTCTTAGGAATTTGAAAAATTGTCAATTTAAAAAATTCAGAATTCTAAAGACAATTTAGGAGTTTTGTCATGTGATCAGGTGTTGACCAAGTCAGTCCAACAAATGCAAAGTTTTTGACCCCACCGCGGATCCACCAATGTAGGAAGCTGGCTCTGTATATCCTATACCAAAGTAAGGTATAGTGTGCACAGAGTCCAGAGGATCCCCAAAGGCTTACCGAGGTAAAAGTAGATAATATCGTACTCTCTATTTGTGGTAGTGTGGGCGAGCAGTAAGGCTTTATCAGAGGGTAAATTGTTTGTAGCAGAAATATTCCTTTGTTGTATTTTAATTTATATAACCAAGCAGGACTTGGGGCAGGTAAATGGAATTATACTTTTCAAGATAGATTGTTTATAACCAAGCTGGATAAATAATTACTTTTCTTACAGGTTTGTAAAATATGCAACTAAAGTTGTAATAACTTTTGGATTACTTTTGATTACTTTTCAGATTACTTTCAGGATTACCTTTTCTACCCAGAGTGACATGCCTAGATATCACACTGAGACATTTCCTAGATAGAAAAGGTAAGTAAAGCAGTTTTTATCAGGACACAATTTCTTAGGTTTCCTTACAAACACCCTCTGCACTTAAAAGTTTTTCAGAGGAAAACAGTCAATGCAATACTATGTAGAGAAATTAGGTTATCGGTTTGCAGGTAAGTAAACGTTCTTGAAGGGTGAGTTTCTAGGGTTAGAACAAGAGTTCCCCCGGGGTCAAGGATGCACTCAAGAAGTACCCTCAGGGACACTAGTGTGACCAGGTGCAGAGTGCTGAGGCTGTCAGTTATGTCAGACTGTAATGCCATTGACCTTCAGGAACCAACCGGCAGAGACAATGGCTCGATGACTATCCACCTACTCCCCTTTGCGTAAACCCGCAAAGAGTGAAAAATCCACTACTCTGCCGGAGAACACACAGGGAAAAAGGGGAATGGAAAAAATAATAAAAGGCTGCTGCTAGAAGAGGTTGTCTTCTTCCAACAGGTTCTCATGGAAAGTAGGAATGCACTGCTTCAGGAAGAGTACCACCCAATAGGAATGCCCTGGATACAAGAAAGGAGAGAAAGTTGTTGGAAAGTCACACTCCTTATCTGTATGCAGACAGAACAAAGAATAACATTATCCAGCACGCATACTCACATTTATACATGCAGCAGTAAGCACAAATCCAAAGGACATTGAGAATGCAACGTCCATGAGGTAAGTTCAACAAGCACTTGACCTGGCATATATAAGTTAGGGTATTCCTCCGGAGAGACAATGCCAAAGGAAACAGTCATTAAATGCACAAAAATAGAGAGAACGAGTGAGGATGCCAAAGTTCACAAACTGTTCGTGCCACCACTCCGGTACCCTCTCTTTCTGTTAATCAGTCACAGCGAGACGAAGTTGCTTCTCTTTCAATGTTTATAAGAGACGCGATCCTTAGCGTCCGGGCATTTCACTACGGTGTGAGCTGCCAAATCCGGGAATTACATAACCGACAGGAAATGCGTGCCGAGAGCCAAATCAGGAAGACGGCATTCAGCCAATCCTTGTGGGAAAGCCGACCACCACAAGACGTAACCAACGCCTTGTCCAGGGCCCTTCTGCAAACAAGAACAAAAGATCCGATAGAGGATCAGCCAAAACCACAGAAAAAACAAGCAGGAAACGGACTGTTAAGCCCCAAACTCTTCCAAGGGAGGGGCGTATATACGTGGCGAATAAAAATCTGCGATGTCACATTCAAACCAGTTTAATGTGTCCCATTGGTATCTGGGACCCCTAGTTTTGCTTCCTGGACCTAATTTTGTCGAGTTCAGGAAACAGTCTCATCCGAGTCGTACTATGATAGACAAAGGGTAGAAAAGCAGGGTGTGACAGTGTATGCGTTCTACCCATTTGAGGCCTACGATGGATAACCATTACAGTGGCCCAATATTAGCCTAAAGGGCTAGGGGGCTGTCGGTAGGTGGCTGCTTTCGGGCAGGCCACAAGGTGGAGGTAGCAGAGCTCCAGGGGTGAAGCTCAGGGCAAAGAGGGATCCAAGTTAGCACACAAGGTGCACCCACAACGGCACAGGCCCGGCCGTGTGCAGAGTACTGGCTAGACGCCGAGTGCCCTGTTATTTTTAAATGGGGAAGCGCCGGTCAGAACAAACACTGCAGGTTCGGGCACAAAGACTTTCTAGAGGCGACCACCCATTGGACAGGTAAGTTTGGATGCTGGGGGTTGCCTAGACACTGTCAATTGGGTCACCCAAGGCTATGGGGCATCGGGCAGAGGGGTGTCTATAGGCTTCTGGTTTTCCTTACTAGCTGCGGTCGCGGTCGGGGGATCCTCCAGATAGAGGCTGCAGGTGTTGTTGGGATACTTGAGGTAGGTCAGGGATCACCAGATCCCAGGTCAGGATTACTGGGGAGACCTCATCATGGTGTTGGCCCATTTGAACTCGGGCCGTGGGCGTCAGGTGCAGAGTGGTGCAGACTCGCTGATTCAGCCGGAGTCAGAACTGGTTCTTGAGCAAGTCCAGTGCTCACGGGAGACATTCTCTTTGTAGGGAAGGCAGGTCCTCCAGGTTCTGGGGGGCTGCTTACTGTAGGACACACCGGCATTCCGCTGGAGCAGGTCGGGACAGGCCGGTAGGGCTGGGGCAAAGTCAGTTGGTGTCCTCCTCTTCTTCCTTCAGCACGGCTCTTTCGTTCTTCTTCTTCTTGCTTGACTGAGGCGGCAAGTTGGGGATTGCCCCTAAATACTAAATTTAGGGGTGTTTCAGGTAGATATAGGTTGGGACCAATGGGTTCCTTCCTTGGGGTGGGTGTGCCCCCTATTATGCCACCCTCCAAGGGTAGGGGAGAATAAGCCTCACTCTGGTTGGCTGGGTCCCCTCATCTTCAAGATGGCTGGGACTAAGAGTTGCACCTCACCTCCCCCACCTGAGGGGTGGGGTTGGCAAAGGTGGGCGCACCTCTCCTCCTATCTTGGTTTTCCCACTAATTCTCTCTCTAAAGTGGGGGTCAGAAACAGTGGGGGCCAGTTTGCTGGGAGCAGCAAATAGCTGGGTCAGCTCACAATGGCAGCAAGCCTTTGAAGCTTGCCTTTCATGGACCCTGCCCATCCTGGGGGAGAAGGCTTGGCACCTCGATCCATGATGGGCTTTGTTTCAGGACCCTGAGAGCAGGAGGCCCAGAAACATGTCTGGTGGTAGTAGCTGGTGAGCAGCCACTCAGCCATGACACTAAAGTTAGGTTGTTTTTCAGGGAGCATCTCTAGGATGCCCTCTGAGTGCATCTGGCATTAAATCCCACCCTGGCATCAGTGTGGGTTTAATGTGCTGAGAAGTTGGATACCAAACTTCCCAGTTTTCAGCAAAACCATTATGGTGCTGTAGAGCCCGTAATGGCAATCATCCTGACCATATACTCTTTATGGCTTAACTGCATTTACATCAAAGAATGGACTTAGAGTGACACTGTAGGGGTATATGGCTCATGCACCTGTACCCTCACCAGTGATTTAGTGCACCCTTCTAGAGGGGTGGCTTACCCATACCATAGGCAGTGGGTTGCAGGCATGGCACACTGAGATGTGTGCCATGAGTGAGTGCAATGTTGAAACTTCACTTTGCACTGCACCAAAACAGGCAGCCTACAATGGCAGTGTGTGTGTGTTAAGGTACAGGGCCTCTAAGGGTGGGACAATATGTGCTGCAGTCCTTAGTTATAATTTGCGTATCACAAAGTAAAAATGCCTTGTTGCGTTTTGATCCAAATAAAATCTTTGTTTCCATTACACTTCAGAATTAAGAAAATAATATACTACAATTTTGCTTACCTAACTGCTGAAAAATTCTGAATTATGTGTGCAGTTCATTTACAGGTATTTATATTTTGTTGTGTGATACAAAACATGACATTCTACATGATTTTCTTTCCCACTCCATGTAGCACAACAAGATTTTCACATAGTTCACTTTAAAATCTCCTCTCACTTTGTAGTCATAAAAAGCAAAGTAAACACCGGTGGAAGTCAGAATGTTGA
The DNA here is from genome assembly GCF_964204655.1 of Triturus cristatus. Taxonomy (NCBI): domain Eukaryota; kingdom Metazoa; phylum Chordata; class Amphibia; order Caudata; family Salamandridae; genus Triturus; species Triturus cristatus. The sequence continues at coordinate 802,117,560 of NC_140592.1, read as the reverse complement.
AGTCGCGAGTAGTGAGAGGAGTGCGAGAGGAAAGCTACACCGGAGCGTCCGGACTGCTGGATTCCAGGATCTCGGTCCGAGCCCTGCTTGCCTCCCACATCACTCACTTTAGTCGGGATCTGCTGGGGTGGGAGGTGGAGCAGCAGGGCGGCCGACGCCTTTGTTTACGCCCCCGTCTGGGCCGTACCTCCCGTGGACAGAGGTGGAATAGGGGGGCAGTGAGACAGCCGTAGTCTGTGTCTATGCCCTCGTTCTCGACTAGCCCCAATGCACTGCACCCTATCACGGTATCACCTGGACCAAGGCTGAGGTCTGCACCCGGCGGATGGCGGGCGTCGATTAAGGGCAGGGGCAAAGAGATTGTGGCAAAGTGGAAGCAGGACATACAGGGGGTGCAACCCGGAGCTGAAAGGCAGGTGAGGCTAGTGCCACACTCCCCCCATGTAGGCGCAAGTGGCCGGCATTAGGCCAGCGAGGCTTGCCTCGTGGATGAGGGCCGCCTCTGCCTTTGTACTCGGTTTTAACTGATCTACTCATCTCCTTTTGGTGAATAGGTAAACGGCATTCTCAAACCCAGGAAGGGACAATAAATCGGCACAATTTAACCTCATCTCATACTGTTGTGCCAATGGAAGGTAAAAAGACTGTCATTCACGTCTCATGTTCCCCAATATAAGCAGAGGGAGAGTGTGTCATAGAGAGGTTTGGTTGACACAAGGTGCCCACATAAGGTGCCTCTCCTATAGGCTGTCTTAAAGCCTACTCTAATCGGAGAAAAACCAAACAAACACCGTTATTGCCTCCACTGGCCGTTAACATTACCAGTCTAAGGTAATCGTTATGGCTTTTAAAATATTAAGAAATAGGACAATATTTATGAAAATACTGGGAACGGCGCAATCCTAGAGGAGTAAATCTCGATCAGCACATATTGGGGCACTCCCAGCCTCACTCAGAATACCTTAGTGTTTTCCCTGTTGCACACCATCAGCAAAAATGTCTTCAAAACCAGAACTCCAAAGCGAAATTACGGGAAATATGGCAAAAACACCAGTCTTATTCACAGAACCCAAGAATAAATATGTTAAAGGTCAGAATACACCCGACTCAGAAGTAGCATTTCAACAGCAACCAACTCCACTTCCAAATGTGTCAATATGTATTCCTGTGATGGACTTAACTCTCCCGGATTTATATTTGAGCCTGGTTACCTTTTTGCCAGAGCCAAAATTACCAAAGGAGAACAGCATGCCAAGCAATCCTTCCAGCATAAAAGAAAACGTGTCCAACTCTACTGATTTTCCGTTATTATTATCTCCAGAATTTCACAATAAGCAACAAATAATCTCTGAGGGCCAGATGTATGACCATTTTTTGTGATCGCAAAAGGGTATTCAACCCTTTGCAACCGCAAAAAACGGTGGCCGTATGTACCAACGCTATTTTGCGAGTCACAGACTCGCAAAATATTGTTTGCGACTCGAGGAAGAGGCATGCCAAGGGCGTCCCTTACTAATAGCGAGTCCAAATGGTATGTACTATTGTTTTGTGACCGCATTTGCGGTTGCAAAACACTCGCAGTTTACCACCTACTTCATGTAGGTGGTAAACCATTCACAAACTGAAAGGGGTCCCCCTTCCCCCTTGTGAATGGGTGCAAAATTATTTTTAAGAGCAGGCAGTGGTCCCAGGGACCACTGCCTTCGCTTAAAAAATGAAACTGAAAAGTTTCATTTTTCATTTTTAAATGCATCCCGTTTTCCTTTAAGGAAAACGGGCTGCATTTTTTTTTTTAACCCCTTCGATGCTCATGACGGAACGGTTCCGTCATGAGCATCGGTTGGGCTGTGCTCATGACGGAACCGTTCCGTCATGAGGACAGCCCCCGGGGGAAGCGCTGGCGCTCCCCCCCTTGTGCCTCGATCTTGCCCCCCTTTACGGGGGTGGCAGCGGAAGAGCTTCCGCTGCCACCCCCGACCCCCCCCCGAGCCCCCCCACGCTTTCTGATGACGTCAGCGCGCACAGCGCGCGCCGGCGTCATCAGGAAGCGTTGGACGCGCTGGAATCCATTTCTTCCAGCGCGTCCAAGGGGAGCAGAGGTAGGTGTTTGTCGTCCGGTGGGGGCCGCGGCGGTGAAATCTGTAGTATTGAGGCATCGGGGGAGAGGAAAGAGTATTTCCTCTCCCCCGATGTCTCAATACAGGGCATTCCTGCTCCACGATCGCGCACAGCGTCGCGATCGTGGAGTAGGGATGCCCCACTAGACACCAGGGATTTAGTATTTCGAATTTGGGAAGCGACCCCTTAGGCAAGGGTCGCTTCCTTGGGGATGAAAATTTGGCGAAGTCTTTTCTGCCCCCCCTGGGGGCAGATCGGCCCGCTTTCTGCGCGTTTCTGCCCCCAGGGGGGGCAGAAAAGCCCACTAGACACCAGGGATGTCGTTTTTACTATGTAGGAAGCGACCCCTTAGGCAAGGGTCGCTTCCTTGGGGGCAACATTTTTGGAAGTCTTTTCTGCCCCCCCCTGGGGGCAGATCGGTCCGCTTTCTGCGCGTTTCTGCCCCCAGGGGGGGCAGAAAAGCCCACTAGACACCAGGGATGTCGTTTATGCTATGTAGGAAGCGACCCCTTAGGCAAGGGTCGCTTCCTTGGGGGGCCCAATAATTTGAAGACTTTTCTGCCCCCCCTGGGGGCAGATCGGTCTTCTTTCTGCCCGTGTCTGCCCCTAGGGGGGGCAGAAAAGCCCACTAGACACCAGGGATGTCTATTTCGTTATGTAGGAAGCGACCCCTTGGGCAAGGGTCGCTTCCTAGGGTGGTAAAGTGAATAGAAGACTTTTCTGCCCCCCCTGGGGGCAGATTGGTCGTCTTTCTGTCCGTTTCTGCTCCTTGGGGGGGGCAGAAAAGCCCACTAGACACCAGGGATATAAATATTATTGTAGGAAGCGACCCCTTGGGCAAGGGTCGCTTCCTTGGGCCCCTAAATGTTTTGAAGACTTTTCTGCCCCCTCTGTGGGCAGATCGGTTTTATTTTTTTGCCGTTTCTGCTCCCATTGGGGGCAGAAAAGCCCACTAGACACCAGGGAATTAGTTCAATTAGAAATAGAAGTGACCCCTCGCTTCCAGGGTGCAATTTGTTATATGTATTTGGCTCACCTGCCCCGGGACTGAATAGCCTTTTTTTTCCTGCTGTTTTCTGCCTGACCTGGCACACAAACCGATTGACCATTTGGGTAGTGACATGGCATGTTATAATGTTTATTGTTATATTTTTTGTGATTTCCAATTGTAATGTTTTTTTTGTTTACTTTTTTGTTCTAGGTGAAGGCTTTTCTTCTGTTCACGGTGACGTTTTGGTTCTGGTGGTTTTGCTGTTTGTGTAGTTTGGTAAGAGACTGTTTTTTTGTACAATGCAAATGTGTTTGATTTCTCTGCCTGTTTTTTTTTGCAAATGGTGTAATAATAGCAGTATGTTTGGTTTTTGAGTTTCAAAAACTTTTTGCATTGGTGCACGATGTGTATTTTGTTGTCTTGTGAGTAATTTGTTTTTTTTTCTTCTTTCTAGTTTGATATCGTTGGTCTTTGCTGTGTCACTGCAGAGTTTGTTTCTGGTGAGTGCAGCTGTCTCTTTTGATTTTGGATTGTATAGTTTTTGAGTACATTGATCTTATTGATATAAGGTACACATTTCTTTACTTACTTGGTTTGCACATTGTTGGTTGTTGTTGACTTGTTTGTGCAGTCTTCCATCTTAGTAGGTATAATGGCTAGCCGCAGGATGACTGCTCAGCAGGTTGTTGGTTTGCTGTTTGAGTCTTCCTCTGATATTGGGTCAGAGACTGACTCTGCTTCTGAGGGAGAGGGGGCAGGGGACGATTCTGGCAGTGAGTTTTCTCTCCGTATGGGGTCATCGGATGATGAAGATACTCTTAGTGCGGATGAAGTGCCTGTGTTAGAGGAGGAGACTGATGTGCCGATAGTGCGGCAAGAGGCATCTGGGCTGCAGCCTGCGGCTGCAAGGCTTCCCGTTGGTGTAGTGCGGCAAGAGACATCTGGGCTGCAGGCTGGGACTGCAAGGCTTCCCGTTGGTGTAGTGCGGCAAGAGGCATCTGGGCTGCAGGCTGGGGCTGCAAGCCTTTCCGTTGGTGTAGTGCGGCAAGAGACATCTGGGCTGCAGGCTGGGGCTGCAAGTCTTCCCGTTGAAAGTGATGACCTCTGGGTTGCCCCTGGCATGGTGCAGCCGGAATTTCCTGAGTTTACTGGTGTTCCAGGGTCTAGAGTGAATACCGAGAACTTTTTGCCTGTAAATTTTTTTCAGTTGTTTATGGACGATGTGTTTTTGGCAGAGATTGTTGAGCAGACTAATTTGTATGCCGAACAGTTTTTGAGGGACAACAGTGCCAGTCTTAAGCCACACTCTAGAGCTACCCGGTGGACTCCCACAAATGTTGAAGAGATGAAGAAGTTCTTGGGTTTAACTTTTTTGATGGGCTTGCTAAGGAAGCCATCATTGGCTTCATATTGGTCTAGCAGTCCCTTGATGGCAACGTCTATTTTTCCGGCAGTCATGAGTCGTGACAGGTATTTGCTTCTGCTTCGGATGATGCACTTTGTAGATAATGGTTTAGCGTTGCCACGAGATCACCCTGATTGTGACCGTCTTTTTAAGATTAGGCCTGTCCTTGATCACTTTGTTGATCGATTTTCTGAGATTTATGCCCCTGGTAGAGAAATTGCAGTGGATGAGTCTTTGGTGTTGTTCAAGGGCCGCTTGGTTTTTAGGCAATACATTCCTAGTAAGAGGGCACGCTATGGAATAAAGCTGTATATGCTGTGTGACAGTAGGACTGGATATGTCTCTAATTTCAGGGTGTACACCGGTAAGGAATCTAGGTTTAACCTCCCTGGTTGTCCGTCCACTTTTGGAGTGACTGAGAAAATTGTTTGGGAACTTGGAAGAGGATTTTTTAACAAAGGCCACCATTTATATGTAGATAACTTCTACACTGGTGTACGGTTGTTCAGGGAATTGGCCAAAGTGGACACTTTTGCTTGTGGCACAGTCCGCTGTAACCGTAAAGGTTTTCCGAAAGAACTTGTTTGTCAAAAGCTTGTGCGGGGACAGTGCAGTGCGTTGCGTTGCCAGGAGCTTCTTGCTGTGAAGTTTACAGACAGGAGAGATGTCTACATGCTGACTTCCATCCATGATGAAAGCACTGCACCTGTGACTGTTTGGGGTCAGGTCGCTGAAGCGCGCAAACCTGTATGTGTTTTAGACTATAATAGGTACATGGGTGGTGTTGACAGAGTAGATCAGAGGTTGGAACCTTACACTGCTCTTCGTAAGGCTTACATTTGGTACAAGAAGTTGGCTATCCATCTTTTCCACTTGGCAATGTTTAATGCTTTTGTTGTGTTCCAGGATTCTTGCCCTGAGTCAAAGATGACTTTTGCTAAGTTTCAGGAGTCTGTAATAGGCAGCCTTGTTGTAGTGGAACAGGCAAGTGTTCCTAGAGTTGGACTGGTGGAGGATGTTGCTAGATTGAAAGAACGCCACTTTCCAGATCACATTCCTCCCACACCCGCAAAAGATTTTCCCAGTAGGAGATGTAGAGTCTGTTGGCGAAGAGGTTTGCGGAAGGAGAGTCGTATGTACTGCCCCGATTGTCCCTCTCATCCTGCACTGTGTCTCTCTGCTTGTTTCCGAGCGTACCACACGCGTAAAAACTTCTGGGAAGATTCATGAGTGGTAAAGTGAACTGCCTGGTCTGTATTCTTTGGAAAATATGATTCTGTTTCAAGGTTGGTGTTAGTGCAATGTATTTAGTTGCTGATTTTCTGTTAGAAGATTTGTATCTATTTGCAATTTGTTTGTGTTTTTATTTTTTTCTAAAAAAATCCAAAATGTGATGGCGGTGTGTGTAGGCTTGCGCTTGGCTGTTGGTGTGTGTGGACTGGCACTTGGTTGGTGGTGTGCGTGGAATGGTGCTTGGCTGACGGTGTGCGTGGACTGGCGGTGTGCATGGACTGGCGGTGTGCGTGGACTGGTGCGTGGCTGGTGGTGTGCGTGGAATGGTGCTTGGCTGGCGGTGTGCGTGGACTGGTGCGTGGCTGGTGGTGTGCGTGGAATGGTGCTTGGCTGGCGGTGTGCGTGGAATGGTGCTTGGCTGGTGGTGTGCGTGGAATGGTGCTTGGCTGGCGGTGTGCGTGGACTGGTACTTGGCTGGCAGTGTGTGTGGACTGGTGGTGTGTGCGGACTGGTGTTTGGCTGGTGGTGTCCGTGGACTGGAGCTTGGCTGGTGGTGTCCGTGGACTGGAGCTTGTCTGGTGGTGTGTGTGGACTGGAGCTTGGCTGGCGGTGTGCGTGGAATGGTGCTTGTCTGGTGGTGTCCGTGGACTGGAGCTTGGCTGGCGGTGTAGGTGGATTGGCGATTGGCTGCCGGTGTGCCTGGACTGGCGATTGGATGGCGGTGTGCCTGGACTGGCGCTTGGCTAGCGGTGTGCGTGGACTGGCGTTTGGCTAGCGGTGTGTGTCGACTGGTGCTTGGCTGGCTGTGTGTGAGTAGTGACTTTCTGCTGGTCACTACACACACTGCTAGCTGAGTGCCACTCCACGCAATCCTTCAGCCTGTGTAGTTGCTGTGTCTGGATTGTGGGCGTGTGAAAGTGATGGGCCCTTGAATGGCGCTGTGTGCTGGTGTGAGTTTTGTTATGTGATGGGCCCGCGGCTGGCGGTGTGAATGGTTTTGTATGTCTCACACGTATGAAAGGTGTATGAATGGCCTGTAAAGAGGTTGGTGCCTTGTCGTGGCTTTACAGCTCACGAGCTGTGAGTCAATGGTTCAGTTTCTTGCCCTTTCAATTATTACCAGTGCATTTCATGTTTTGTGAAATCACTTGGTAATACAATTTTATCTACTGAACCATCACTCACCCTCGTGCCAAATCCAACCAGTATGTGTGTGTGCTTGCGGGTTAGATGACTGTGCAGTAATATTTGTCTTTCTGAAGCAGGGTGTACCTTGTCCCTTTTTGGTGATTTTTGTACTGTGTTGCTTTTGTACCTGGTGGTGCGAATGGTCTTGTTTGTATCGCGTATGAAAGGTGTGTGAATGGCCTGTAAAGCGGTTGGTGCCTTGACGTGGCTTTACAGCTCACGAGCTGCAAGTCATTGGTTTGGTTTTTTGTGAATTTAATTATTGACAGTGCATTTCATTTTTGTGAAATCTCTTGTTAATAAAATTTAATACACTGAACCATGACTTGCCCTCGTGCCAAATCCAACCAGTATGTGTGTGTGTTTGAGGAATAGATGGTTGTGCAGGAATCTTTGTTTTTTGTTTCTCTGCCAAGGTACACTTTCCATGTAAGATTAACCCACCAACTGTAGATATTGTCGAAAACCCTTGGGAGTTCATGGTGATGTCTCTCTAGTGATTTGAAAAATATTTTTTATCCCCATTGTCCTGTAAACCTCAAATTGTCTGCCACATTTTCTTTGCAGTATTATTCCTAAATTCTCACGCTGTAGTAACAATAGGTAATCTGGTTTTGCAAGGGGGGTTACTTTGGTTTTTTGCCCAGGGCTCGGCGGCCATCTAGGGAAACCTTTCCAACCCACGTATTTCTGAAAACTAGATACCCGGCGGCTTCCAGGGAGGTATGGCTTGCGTGGATCCCCCAACGTTTCCTTACCCAGAATCCCCTGCAAACCTCAATTTTTGCCCAAAAAATCACTTTTTTCACACATTTTGGGGTGGGAAAGTAGTGGCATCACCGGGCTCACACAAATTTACCACCACCCAGCGTTCCCCCAGGTCTCCCGGTAAAAATGGTGCCTCACTTGTGTGGGAGGCCCAAGTACCCGCGGCAGGCAAGGGCCCCAAACGTAGTGAGGCGACATCAAGATGGCCTATCGCCAAACCACCTGGTTTTGCAAGGGGGGTCACTTTGGTTTTTGGCCCGGTGCGCGGCGGCCATCTAGGGAAACCTACCAAACCCAGGCATTTTTGAAAACTAGACACCCGGCGGCTTCCAGGGAGGTATGGCTTGCGTGGATCCCCCAACGTTTCCTTACCCAGAATCCCCTGCAAACCTCACATTTTGCTCAAAAAATCACTTTTTTCACACATTTTGGGGTGGGAAAGTAGTGGCATCACCGGGCTCACACAAATTTACCACCACCCAGCGTTCCCCCAGGTCTCCCGGTAAAAATGGTGCCTCACTTGTGTGGGAGGCCCAAGTACCCGCGGCAGGCAAGGGCCCCAAACGTAGTGAGGCGACATCAAGATGGCCTATCGCCAAACCACCTGGTTTTGCAAGGGGGGTCACTTTGGTTTTTGGCCCGGTGCGCGGCGGCCATCTAGGGAAACCTACCAAACCCAGGCATTTTTGAAAACTAGACACCCGGCGGCTTCCAGGGAGGTATGGCTTGCGTGGATCCCCCAACGTTTCCTTACCCAGAATCCCCTGCAAACCTCAAATTTTGCTCAAAAAATCACTTTTTTCACACATTTTGGGGTGGGAAAGTAGTGGCATCACCGGGCTCACACAAATTTACCACCACCCAGCGTTCCCCCAGGTCTCCCGGTAAAAATGGTGCCTCACTTGTGTGGGAGGCCCAAGTACCCGCGGCAGGCAAGGGCCCCAAACGTAGTGAGGCGACATCAAGATGGCCTATCGCCAAACCACCTGGTTTTGCAAGGGGGGTCACTTTGGTTTTTGGCCCGGTGCGCGGCGGCCATCTAGGGAAACCTACCAAACCCAGGCATTTTTGAAAACTAGACACCCGGCGGCTTCCAGGGAGGTATGGCTTGCGTGGATCCCCCAACGTTTCCTTACCCAGAATCCCCTGCAAACCTCAAATTTTGCTCAAAAAATCACTTTTTTCACACATTTTGGGGTGGGAAAGTAGTGGCATCACCGGGCTCACACAAATTTACCACCACCCAGCGTTCCCCCAGGTCTCCCGGTAAAAATGGTGCCTCACTTGTGTGGGAGGCCCAAGTACCCGCGGCAGGCAAGGGCCCCAAACGTAGTGAGGCGACATCAAGATGGCCTATCGCCAAACCACCTGGTTTTGCAAGGGGGGTCACTTTGGTTTTTGGCCCGGTGCGCGGCGGCCATCTAGGGAAACCTACCAAACCCCGGCATTTTTGAAAACTAGACACCCGGCGGCTTCCAGGGAGGTATGGCTTGCGTGGATCCCCCAACGTTTCCTTACCCAGAATCCCCTGCAAACCTCAAATTTTGCTCAAAAAATCACTTTTTTCACACATTTTGGGGTGGGAAAGTAGTGGCATCACCGGGCTCACACAAATTTACCACCACCCAGCGTTCCCCCAGGTCTCCCGGTAAAAATGGTGCCTCACTTGTGTGGGAGGCCCAAGTACCCGCGGCAGGCAAGGGCCCCAAACGTAGTGAGGCGACATCAAGATGGCCTATCGCCAAACCACCTGGTTTTGCAAGGGGGGTCACTTTGGTTTTTGGCCCGGTGCGCGGCGGCCATCTAGGGAAACCTACCAAACCCAGGCATTTTTGAAAACTAGACACCCGGCGGCTTCCAGGGAGGTATGGCTTGCGTGGATCCCCCAACGTTTCCTTACCCAGAATCGCCTGCAAACCTCAAATTTTGCTCAAAAAAATCACTTTTTTCACACATTTTGGGGTGGGAAAGTAGTGGCATCACCGGGCTCACACAAATTTACCACCACCCAGCGTTCCCCCAGGTCTCCCGGTAAAAATGGTGCCTCACTTGTGTGGGAGGCCCAAGTACCCGCGGCAGGCAAGGGCCCCAAACGTAGTGAGGCGACATCAAGATGGCCTATCGCCAAACCACCTGGTTTTGCAAGGGGGGTCACTTTGGTTTTTGGCCCGGTGCGCGGCGGCCATCTAGGGAAACCTACCAAACCCAGGCATTTTTGAAAACTAGACACCCGGCGGCTTCCAGGGAGGTATGGCTTGCGTGGATCCCCCAACGTTTCCTTACCCAGAATCCCCTGCAAACCTCAAATTTTGCTCCAAAAAATCACTTTTTTCACACATTTTGGGGTGGGAAAGTAGTGGCATCACCGGGCTCACACAAATTTACCACCACCCAGCGTTCCCCCAGGTCTCCCGGTAAAAATGGTGCCTCACTTGTGTGGGAGGCCTAAGTACCCGCGGCAGGCAAGGGCCCCAAACGTAGTGAGGCGACATTTGGGAAAGGCAATGTTGATGTTGCCTCACTACGTTTGTTGTCCTTACCTGCCGCGGGTACTTGGGCCTCCCACACAAGTGAGGCACCATTTTTACCGGGAGACCTGGGGGAACGCTGGGTGGTGGTAAATTTGTGTGAGCCCGGTGATGCCACTACTTTCCCACCCCAAAATGTGTGAAAAAAGTGATTTTTTGAGCAAAATTTGAGGTTTGCAGGGGATTCTGGGTAAGGAAACGTTGGGGGATCCACGCAAGCCATACCTCCCTGGAAGCCGCCGGGTGTCTAGTTTTCAAAAATGCCGGGGTTTGGTAGGTTTCCCTAGATGGCCGCCGCGCACCGGGCCAAAAACCAAAGTGACCCCCCTTGCAAAACCAGGTGGTTTGGCGATAGGCCATCTTGATGTCGCCTCACTACGTTTGGGGCCCTTGCCTGCCGCGGGTACTTGGGCCTCCCACACAAGTGAGGCACCATTTTTACCGGGAGACCTGGGGGAACGCTGGGTGGTGGTAAATTTGTGTGAGCCCGGTGATGCCACTACTTTCCCACCCCAAAATGTGTGAAAAAAGTGATTTTTTGAGCAAAATTTGAGGTTTGCAGGGGATTCTGGGTAAGGAAACGTTGGGGGATCCACGCAAGCCATACCTCCCTGGAAGCCGCCGGGTGTCTAGTTTTCAAAAATGCCTGGGTTTGGTAGGTTTCCCTAGATGGCCGCCGCGCACCGGGCCAAAAACCAAAGTGACCCCCCTTGCAAAACCAGGTGGTTTGGCGATAGGCCATCTTGATGTCACCTCACTACGTTTGGGGCCCTTGCCTGCCGCGGGTACTTGGGCCTCCCACACAAGTGAGGCACCATTTTTACCGGGAGACCTGGGGGAACGCTGGGTGGTGGTAAATTTGTGTGAGCCCGGTGATGCCACTACTTTCCCACCCCAAAATGTGTGAAAAAAGTGATTTTTTGAGCAAAAATTGAGGTTTGCAGGGGATTCTGGGTAAGGAAACGTTGGGGGATCCACGCAAGCCATACCTCCCTGGAAGCCGCCGGGTGTCTAGTTTTCAAAAATGCCTGGGTTTGGTAGGTTTCCCTAGATGGCCGCCGCGCACCGGGCCAAAAACCAAAGTGACCCACCTTGCAAAACCAGGTGGTTTGGCGATAGGCCATCTTGATGTCGCCTCACTACGTTTGGGGCCCTTGCCTGCCGCGGGTACTTGGGCCTCCCACACAAGTGAGGCACCATTTTTACCGGGAGACCTGGGGGAACGCTGGGTGGTGGTAAATTTGTGTGAGCCCAGTGATGCCACTACTTTCCCACCCCAAAATGTGTGAAAAAAGTGATTTTTTGAGCAAAATTTGAGGTTTGCAGGGGATTCTGGGTAAGGAAACGTTGGGGGATCCACGCAAGCCATACCTCCCTGGAAGCCGCCGGGTGTCTAGTTTTCAAAAATGCCTGGGTTTGGTAGGTTTCCCTAGATGGCCGCCGCGCACCGGGCCAAAAACCAAAGTGACCCCCCTTGCAAAACCAGGTGGTTTGGCGATAGGCCATCTTGATGTCGCCTCACTACGTTTGGGGCCCTTGCCTGCCGCGGGTACTTGGGCCTCCCACACAAGTGAGGCACCATTTTTACCGGGAGACCTGGGGGAACGCTGGGTGGTGGTAAATTTGTGTGAGCCCGGTGATGCCACTACTTTCCCACCCCAAAATGTGTGAAAAAAGTGATTTTTTGAGCAAAAATTGAGGTTTGCAGGGGATTCTGGGTAAGGAAACGTTGGGGGATCCACGCAAGCCATACCTCCCTGGAAGCCGCCGTGTGTCTAGTTTTCAAAAATGCCTGGGTTTGGTAGGTTTCCCTAGATGGCCGCCGCGCACCGGGCCAAAAACCAAAGTGACCCCCCTTGCAAAACCAGGTGGTTTGGCGATAGGCCATCTTGATGTCGCCTCACTACGTTTGGGGCCCTTGCCTGCCGCGGGTACTTGGGCCTCCCACACAAGTGAGGCACCATTTTTACCGGGAGACCTGGGGGAACGCTGGGTGGTGGTAAATTTGTGTGAGCCCGGTGATGCCACTACTTTCCCACCCCAAAATGTGTGAAAAAAGTGATTTTTTGAGCAAAATTTGAGGTTTGCAGGGGATTCTGGGTAAGGAAACGTTGGGGGATCCACGCAAGCCATACCTCCCTGGAAGCCGCCGGGTGTCTAGTTTTCAGAAATGTATAGGTTTGCTAGGTTTCCCTAGGTGCCGGCAGGGCTAGGGTACAAAATCTACAGCTAGTCACTTTGCCAAAAAAAGGGTCATTTTTCACTCCAAAACCACGTTGCGTTTTGCGCCGTTTCCTGTCGCAGGCACTAGGCCGACCCGCACAAGTGAGGTACCATTTTTCTCGTAGGACTTTGGGGAACGCGGGGTGGGTGGAAATTTGTGGATCCACGCAGATTCCAGAACTTTCCATCACAGAAATGTGGGGAAAATGTGTTTTTTTTGTCAATTTTTTACGTTTGCAAGGGATTCTGGGTAACAGACCCTGGTGGGAGGCAGTCAAGTCACCCCATCCTGGATTCCCCTGGGTGTCTAGTTTTCAGAAATGTATAGGTTTGCTAGGTTTCCCTAGGTGCCGGCAGGGCTAGGGTACAAAATCTACAGCTAGTCACTTTGCCAAAAAAAGGGTCATTTTTCACTCCAGAACCACGTTGCGTTTTGCGCCGTTTCCTGTTGCGGGCACCAGGCCGACCCGCACAAGTGAGGTACCATTTTTCTCGTAGGACTTTGGGGAACGCGGAGTGGGTGGAAATTTGTGGATCCACGCAGGTTCCAGAACTTTCCATCAGAGAAATGTGGGGAAAATGTGTTTTTTTTTGTCAATTTTTTACGTTTGCAAGGGATTCTGGGTAACAGACCATGGTGGGAGGCAGTCAAGTCACCCCATCCTGGATTCCCCTGGGTGTCTAGTTTTCAAAAATGTATAGGTTTGCTAGGTTTCCCTAGGTGCCGGCAGGGCTAGGGTACAAAATCTACAGCTAGTCACTTTGCCAAAAAAAGGGTCATTTTTCACTCCAAAACCACGTTGCGTTTTGCGCCGTTTCCTGTCGCGGGCACCAGGCCGACCCGCACAAGTGAGGTACCATTTTTCTCGTAGGACTTTGGGGAACGCGGGGTGGGTGGAAATTTGTGGATCCACGCAGATTCCAGAACTTTCCATCACAGAAATGTGGGGAAAATGTGTTTTTTTTGTCAATTTTTTACGTTTGCAAGGGATTCTGGGTAACAGACCATGGTGGGAGGCAGTCAAGTCACCCCATCCTGGATTCCCCTGGGTGTCTAGTTTTCAGAAATGTATAGGTTTGCTAGGTTTCCCTAGGTGCCGGCAGGGCTAGGGTACAAAATCTACAGCTAGTCACTTTGCCAAAAAAAGGGTCATTTTTCACTCCAAAACCACGTTGCGTTTTGCGCCGTTTCCTGTCGCGGGCACTAGGCCGACCCGCACAAGTGAGGTACCATTTTTCTCGTAGGACTTTGGGGAACGCGGGGTGGGTGGAAATTTGTGGATCCACGCAGATTCCAGAACTTTCCATCACAGAAATGTGGGGAAAATGTGGTTTTTTTGTCAATTTTTTACGTTTGCAAGGGATTCTGGGTAACAGACCATGGTGGGAGGCAGTCAAGTCACCCCATCCTGGAATCCCCTGGGTGTCTAGTTTTCAAAAATGTATAGGTTTGCTAGGTTTCCCTAGGTGCCGGCAGGGCTAGGGTACAAAATCTACAGCTAGTCACTTTGCCAAAAAAAGGGTCATTTTTCACTCCAAAACCACGTTGCGTTTTGCGCCGTTTCCTGTCGCGGGCACTAGGCCGACCCGCACAAGTGAGGTACCATTTTTCTCGTAGGACTTTGGGGAACGCGGGGTGGGTGGAAATTTGTGGATCCACGCAGATTCCAGAACTTTCCATCACAGAAATGTGGGGAAAATGTGTTTTTTTTGTCAATTTTTTACGTTTGCAAGGGATTCTGGGTAACAGACCATGGTGGGAGGCAGTCAAGTCACCCCATCCTGGATTCCCCTGGGTGTCTAGTTTTCAGAAATGTATAGGTTTGCTAGGTTTCCCTAGGTGCCGGCAGGGCTAGGGTACAAAATCTACAGCTAGTCACTTTGCCAAAAAAAGGGTCATTTTTCACTCCAAAACCACGTTGCGTTTTGCGCCGTTTCCTGTCGCGGGCACTAGGCCGACCCGCACAAGTGAGGTACCATTTTTCTTGTAGGACTTTGGGGAACGCGGGGTGGGTGGAAATTTGTGGATCCACGCAGATTCCAGATCTTTCCATCACAGAAATGTGGGGAAAATGTGTTTTTTTTGTCAATTTTTTACGTTTGCAAGGGATTCTGGGTAACAGACCATGGTGGGAGGCAGTCAAGTCACCCCATCCTGGATTCCCCTGGGTGTCTAGTTTTCAAAAATGTATAGGTTTGCTAGGTTTCCCTAGGTGCCGGCAGGGCTAGGGTACAAAATCTACAGCTAGTCACTTTGCCAAAAAAAGGGTCATTTTTCACTCCAAAACCACGTTGCGTTTTGCGCCGTTTCCTGTCGCGGGCACTAGGCCGACCCGCACAAGTGAGGTACCATTTTTCTCGTAGGACTTTGGGGAACGCGGGGTGAGTGGAAATTTGTGGATCCACGCAGATTCCAGAACTTTCCATCACAGAAATGTGGGGAAAATGTGTTTTTTTTGTCAATCTTTTACGTTTGCAAGGGATTCTGGGTAACAGACCATGGTGGGAGGCAGTCAAGTCACCCCATCCTGGATTCCCCTGGGTGTCTAGTTTTCAAAAATGTATAGGTTTGCTAGGTTTCCCTAGGTGCCGGCAGGGCTAGGGTACAAAATCTACAGCTAGTCACTTTGCCAAAAAAAGGGTCATTTTTCACTCCAAAACCACGTTGCGTTTTGCGCTGTTTCCTGTCGCGGGCACTAGGCCGACCCGCACAAGTGAGGTACCATTTTTCTCGTAGGACTTTGGGGATCGCGGGGTGGGTGGAAATTTGTGGATCCACGCAGGTTCCAGAACTTTCCATCACAGAAATGTGGGGAAAATGTGTTTTTTTTGTCAATTTTTTACGTTTGCAAGGGATTCTGGGTAACAGACCATGGTGGGAGGCAGTCAAGTCACCCCATCCTGGATTCCCCTGGGTGTCTAGTTTTCAAAAATGTATAGGTTTGCTAGGTTTCCCTAGGTGCCGGCAGGGCTAGGGTACAAAATCTACAGCTAGTCACTTTGCCAAAAAAAGGGTCATTTTTCACTCCAAAACCACGTTGCGTTTTGCGCCGTTTCCTGTCGCGGGCACTAGGCCGACCCGCACAAGTGAGGTACCATTTTTCTCGTAGGACTTTGGGGAACGCGGGGTGGGTGGAAATTTGTGGATCCACGCAGATTCCAGAACTTTCCATCACAGAAATGTGGGGAAAATGTGTTTTTTTTGTCAATTTTTTACGTTTGCAAGGGATTCTGGGTAACAGACCATGGTGGGAGGCAGTCAAGTCACCCCATCCTGGATTCCCCTGGGTGTCTAGTTTTCAGAAATGTATAGGTTTGCTAGGTTTCCCTAGGTGCCGGCAGGGCTAGGGTACAAAATCTACAGCTAGTCACTTTGCCAAAAAAAGGGTCATTTTTCACTCCAAAACCACGTTGCGTTTTGCGCCGTTTCCTGTCGCGGGCACTAGGCCGACCCGCACAAGTGAGGTACCATTTTTCTCGTAGGACTTTGGGGAACGCGGGGTGGGTGGAAATTTGTGGATCCACGCAGATTCCAGAACTTTCCATCACAGAAATGTGGGGAAAATGTGTTTTTTTTGTCAATTTTTTACGTTTGCAAGGGATTCTGGGTAACAGACCATGGTGGGAGGCAGTCAAGTCACCCCATCCTGGATTCCCCTGGGTGTCTAGTTTTCAGAAATGTATAGGTTTGCTAGGTTTCCCTAGGTGCCGGCAGGGCTAGGGTACAAAATCTACAGCCAGTCACTTTGCCAAAAAAAGGGTCATTTTTCACTGCAAAACCACGTTGCGTTTTGCGCCGTTTCCTGCCGCGGGCACTAGGCCGACCCGCACAAGTGAGGTACCATTTTTCTCGTAGGACTTTGGGGAACGCGGGGTGGGTGGAAATTTGTGGATCCACGCAGATTCCAGAACTTTCCATCACAGAAATGTGGGGAAAATGTGTTTTTTTTGTCAATTTTTTACGTTTGCAAGGGATTCTGGGTAACAGACCATGGTGGGAGGCAGTCAAGTCACCCCATCCTGGATTCCCCTGGGTGTCTAGTTTTAAAAAATGTATAGGTTTGCTAGGTTTCCCTAGGTGCCGGCAGGGCTAGGGTTCAAAAACTACAGCTAGACTCTTTGCAAAAAAAGTGTAAATTTTCAGTGTGAAAATGTGGTGTGTTCACCTTAGGTTTTGAGCCACTTCCTGTCGTGGGCACTATGCCTACCCACACAAGTGAGGTACCATTTTTCTCGGGAGACTTAGGGTAGTTTAAATTTGTAAAGCAACTGTTATTACCTATTGATTTTTGATGCTTTTCTCCCTTCCAAATGAAAGACATTGTGTAAAAAAAAAGTCATTTTGAAAAATGACCAATAATTGTCATGCAAATATGAGTATTCCCAATTTCGAAAATGTGCACATATGCACTGTTTCTGAACTCTGTAATTTGTTCCCATTTCAGAAATACATAGGTGACTTTCATACCGATTTTTCCAAGTATACATTTTCCCACAATAATTGCTATATACCCGGACCAAAAAAAAAAAACATTACAAAATGCTGCTCATTTTTCTACTCTGGGTTCGTTGGGCTCTTGGTGAACCTACAAGTCCTATATGTCCCCACAACCAGGAAGGTCTACCGGATGTAACGGTACATTGCTTTCAAAGAGATGTCATAATTCGAAGAAGTTACAGGTAAAAACGTTGACTCAAGAGGCTGCTTTTTTCAACAAATTTTTAATTTTTCCTATATTTGCCTGTAAATTTCTATAAAGAAACCTTGATGGATCTACGCAAATGACCCCTTGCTGAATTCAGAATTTTGTCTACTTTTCAAAAATGTATAGCTTTCCAGGATCCATTATTGTTTTGTTACCCTTTTCTACCGTTAACTGGAAGGAGGTTGAAAGCACAAAAAATAGCAAAAATAGGGTATGTCCCAGAAAAATGCCAAAACTGTGTAAAAAATGTTGGTTTTCTAACAAAAGTCTGTCATTCCCTAAAAGCTGGAGAAATTGTGATTTCAGCCCCACAAATCCTTTTTTGATACCATTTGCAGAGAAAAACCCAGAAGCTTTCATTTGCAGCCCGTTTTTCACATTTTTCACAAAAAAAAAAAAAAAATTGCTGTATTTTGACTAATTTCTGGGAACCCTCTAGGAGAATCCACAAACCCTGGGTACCTTTAGAATCCCCAAGATGTTGGAAGAAAAGGACGCAAATTTGGCGTGGATACCTAATGTGGTCAAAAAGTTACAGGGGCCTAAGCGCGCACTACCTCAAATAGCCCAAAAAGGGCTTAGCACAGGAGGGGAAAAGGCCTAGCAGCGAAGGGGTTAAAACGGCAATATTGAAAAAGCAGTGGTGGTCTGTTGACCCCAGCAGGCCACCATCTCTGTGTGTGCTAGCCATTTCCAATAGGGTCGCAAATTGCGTTTGCCGCATGAATATTGATGAGGCATGCAATTTGCAACCCCAAAGGGAGTCGCAAACAGTGTCTGAGACACTGTTGTACATTGCATTTTGCGAGTCGAAAAAGCGACGCAATTTGTGAATCGCAAAATTCAAGCGTCGTACATGTGGCCCTGAATCTCTTAGCTTCTTACAAAGAGTTTTAGAATCCATACTGGCACTGTTAGAAAAATTTACAGCAATTTTGGATGACATTCTGGAAATACAATCTGTTGTTCTTCAATTTCTGTTGGACCAGAAAAACATTAAAACTTCCCCTTACAGAAACAAAGCACAAAACAGTAAAGAATATCAACAGACCTATATCGCACCTCATTTTGACTTGAATCCACAAACTCTGAATTGTAAAATGACAAGAGGAACTCAAACCAGAAGCATGAGTAATAAATTCAAAAACAAAAATAGAGATCATGCTGATACAATCAATTCGCTTAGAAAGTTGTTCACGGACCGTATGGAAAAAAAAATGAGACACACATAACTCCTCAGTTTTATCCTGTTTGCTCGAAGAGAAATATTAGCACCTCTACAACAACCTCCACAACAATCTTTACAATGACCCTTGTCACTCACTTTAGAATCACACAAAAATAAGAGAGAAGTGAATCCAAAATACAAAAGCCTGAAAATCTCTCCAAAACAACTGAGAGATCCCAAAAGGAAAGATCAAAAAGGAGATGGAAAAAATGCAACGTAGAATTTAAAAGAAAAAAAAATAGCAGATTATGGGCCAGACGTACGACGGTTTTTTGCGGCCACCATCTCTGGGAGTGCTAGCCATTCCCACGGCGGTCGCAAATTGCGACAGCCTCTTTAATATTCATGAGGCTTGCAATTGCAACCCCATTGGGAATCGCTAGCAGTGTATGAGACACTGTTGTACATTAAGTTTAGCGAGTCGCAAATTGCGAGTCGCAATTTTGCTCAATTTGCAACTCGCTAAACTTAATGGTTGTACATCTGGCCCAAAGTTTTCACAAAGGGCCCAGTTTTTTCCTGACGCTCAGGAAGAAGATAAAAGGCCAATTGAGGAAATACTGCTTAATTCTAAGAGCAGTATCGGTAAGGGAACACATCTTCTATCTCCCCATGATGAACCCTTAATACAAATGAATCCTTTAGCTCTCAATTTTACAAGGAAATACTGTCCTCAGAATAAAAGCTCACTTGCTTCAGACTGTATTCTCTCTCAATCTTAATAATGCGAATACAGGAAAAAAGCAAATACAGAGCACATATCTAACTCTAGAGATATAAGATATCTTTTCTGTAGAAAATGATTGTCTGAATCGAAAAAGGGTACTTAATCTTTTACATACATTCCCTCCTCACCAATCTTTAACATCCTCAGAATTAAAACTAGTACCTTATCCAGACAAGTCTGATGTCTCTACGGAGAGTCGAATTTTGGTCTAGCTTGATTCCATCAATTATCCTTAATGAAAACCAAACTCTGCATGAGTTTGCATTCAATGTTATTGGGGTTAAACAAAAAACCCTGTCTGACCTACCAAAGGCACCATCAATCTTAAAAACAGAGGTTCAACAACACCCTTCGACTTCTATTCAAAATCAGTCTATGGAAGGCTCTTTACAACCTCAAGTTGATGAACTAACAATTTGCATTACAGAAGAAGATAGGCAGATCTGGAACCATAGCCTTCTCGAACCCATAAATTCTAAAAAGGTCTTGGTTCTGGCTCCCAGGCAACTTAAATGTAAATAGGCAGGGAAGAGGAGCAAAACTTCCTTTTCAGCAACCATTTCTCCAGTAAGAATGTGGATATTCTCTCATGGAACATAACATGTCTGCAAACACAAAAACTCCATCATCTTTTGAAAAACTCTCCTGCAATTGTCTGCTTCTAGCAAACTTGGTCTCCTGGAAAACTTGACTAAAAGGACTATTTTGTGTTCAAAATTCCTGCAATGAGGGTAAGTCGAGGTCATGCAAAGGGAGGTCTGTTAATCCTGCTGACGGAAAATATAAACTGGAATTTTAAAATTCATCTTGTAACAATAATATTCAATGCATCAAGATTAATAGTCCCAAAAAAAGTTCTCACATGCCCAATCGGTATTTCTTTTTAATATCTATCTACTACCTGGTCCAGAATGTAACTTCTTGCGTGGAAAAATATTTGAACAGATTGAATCAACTCTTGAAGCAAGAGAAAATTCCCAAGTCATCGTAACAGGAGATTTTAATGCAAAAATGTTTAATCTTTCAATAAAATCCTGTTGGAATGAAGACGCAGAAGAAGCTTGGTCAATACCAACTCCTATTTTCCCCGACTTTATAAAAGTAGGTAAACATGGGTAAACTTTACTTGAGTTAACCAACTGAATCAATTGATTTGATCTTCAACAGCAGAATGGAAGGTGATGTACCAGCAAGTTTTACAAGAAAGGGAATTTACGGCCGTTCACTGCCATTCCATTTTAGACTACATAATCTATAGCCTGGATGTTTGTAAAAACATTTAACCACCTCAGTACCCATTTTACAAATGAGAGTGACCATGCACAAATTCATCTGAACCTCGACTTAAATCTTCAGTTATCTCTCCATGGACTCTAGCGCGTATGAATTGTGTCACACTGGTAGATCAAAAGCGGAACCAAATAATTTGGAACACGGTCATTGCCAATTAAATAAATGAAGCAATATCTTCCCGATAGCTGAGCTAATCAAATAACATCAGCCCAATTCTGTATTTTGAGTAAACCCTCTCATCTATAAACTATGCACTACACTCTCTGGGGGGATATATCCAAAAGAAGAAATCAGTTAGTCAGACAGCAATTCATCAACTTTTCCGTCTCTAGGAAAAAAGAAATAGCT
This sequence comes from Triturus cristatus, assembly GCF_964204655.1. Taxonomy (NCBI): domain Eukaryota; kingdom Metazoa; phylum Chordata; class Amphibia; order Caudata; family Salamandridae; genus Triturus; species Triturus cristatus. Next base: position 802,096,804 of record NC_140592.1, on the reverse strand, counting down.
TCCTGGCAAAGCAAAACTGCAAAGAATAAAGAGAAAAACAGCAGAGAAATAATAGATACAATCTGGATGGATCTACATATGGTAGCCTTACAAAACAATAGCAAACAATTTTGGTGACTCATCTCTAAAGGAATCAGAAGCAGTTAATCGCTAAAGGCCACTGTGGTCTCACAGAAAGATTGAGAAAGGTATCTGCTCAAGCTCTATAAAGTAAATACAGACCGCTCCATCAGCAGTGAAGTTTGCAAACGGAGGTCTTTCTAGGAATCTAAACAGTAGTTAACACCACCTTCAGAAAAACAAATTGAATTATACATCAAGAAGGCTAAGCCCTCTGTCCCAGTCTTGGTTAGATTGTTTACTGAGGGGGTAAGGAGATCCCTGAATCTTGGAACAACGCCACTGTCACTCTGATCCTCAAGGTAGACAAACCACCTAACCGTTGTGACTCTTACAGGCCTATCTCGCGGCTTAACTCAGATTACAAAATCTTTACGAAGTTATTAGCAGATAGGCTGAGTGGAGTACTAGACATGTGCTACATGAGGATCAGAAGGGCTTTGTGCATGGCAGAGGCATCAAGGAATTAACCTATAACTTAATTGGTGCCGCGGACATAGCAACTACATTCAAAATACCACTAGCAGTTATTACGGTAGATGCGACTAAAGCATTTGATCGGGTTAATGGGATGGGAACCGCTATCTCCTGGGATGAGGCCCAGGAGATAGCGGTTGGGCAACTGTCAAAATTTAAATACCTGCAAATTAAATGTTGGAGCCTCATGGATGGGTTAGGTGCAGGATAATCTAATGTATAGAATCCTTAATAAAATTGGAAGGATCCCGTGGAAAAGAGGTGTCAAGATGGTACTGGAGCTTAGTGGAGTGCTCGGATGGAGACTTTATTCTGCCAGCAACACTGTGGGAAAAGAGCTTGCCGGGAGAGCAGTCCATAGACTTATGGCAAGTATCTTGTAACATGCTATACTCCACAGCACATACCGCAAATTTAAGGCAGAACCACCTTTTTTGTCTCCAGGCCCGGACTGGCCGTAGCGGGCACCGGGCAATCCCCCGGTGCGCCGCACGGGTGGGGGCCGGTTTTGGGCCCCTGGGGGCCGTTTTTGTTACAGGGCCGTTTTTGCAGCATAGCTGCAAAATCGGCCCTGTAACAAAATCTGCCGAAAACCGGCCCTGGCAAAGAGCTCGTAGGCACCCCAAGCATGGGGGGGGAGGGGAGGGGGTGGCGGCCGAGCACTTTGCCAGGGCCGGTTTTGGTTCCCAGTCCGGCCCTGTTTGTCTCCACAGGGTCTATTGGACGCCATATAAGCTGGCAAAATTTGCAAAAGGCGCTATGCCGAGATGTCCTAAGTGTGGGGAAGAGAAAAGTAACGATAAACATATGTTCTTGAATTGCCCGGTACTACAAGATTTTTGGCAGGATGTGAGTAACACAATATTTTTAATACTTGGAGAACTGATCCAGGTAAGCATATCCCTTGTCTTTTTTGGGCTTCCAATTAATTATGAAACACTATTGCAAAACACAAGAAAATTAATTCTTTACTTAATATTGCTTGCCCGTAGAGAAATCTGTAAATATTGGATTAAAGCTACGCCCCCGAATAAAGTAGAATGGTTAGCTTCTGTAAAGTATACAGTTAAGATGGACAGAGCGGTAACGCTCAGGCGTAATGAGTTCTGGCTCCCCTTTGAAAAGTGAATAACCCCTTTGTAATGTGTAAACAACTATTGTCCTATGATTAGGCCTTTATACCATGTTTGCTTGACTACCCCGGTGGCGGCCTTGAGAGGGTCTGGTCGATAGTGGGCTTCCTATGGTCGGAGTAATAGAAACAAGGTATAGAGTGACCCATCTTAGGTCAAAACACAAAAGGGCTCCGGCGGGTGCTATATTCAGGGAGACCTCAGAGGTCTGTTTCTTTATTCCTTTTGTGGACCTAGGCTGATGAGGACAAAAAAAAAAAGAAGGCTAAGCCCTCAGCACCCACAGGCCCAGACATGATTCCAGTAAAAGTATTCCAAAGCAAACGGCAAGCTGGAGTGCGTTTTTAGCACCTCTGGTTTCCTATTGCTGTGACTAGGGCCAAATTCCTTATTCATGGTCAGGAAGTATCATCATCCGTTCTTAGAAAAGGGTTCTCATCTTAACCCTGGGAATTATCGTCAAATTGCTCTTTTGGATGCCATTGGGAAAATCTTCACGGCAAGCATCACAGATGATCTAAAACACTGGACGTCCTCCAGGAACGTAATTCCAATGGTCCAAGCTGGATTTCAGACTAATAATTCTGTGTCAGATAACACAGGTATCTTACAGACAATTATTGACAAGTATGTAATAAGCAAATCGCAGGTGGGTTATAGTCTACAGCATTCAACAGGGTTGATAGACCCACCCTGTGGAGGAAATTCATGTAAATGGTGATACCTGATGCTCTTCTGAGGTTGATTGTCACGCTCCATTCTTTCACATGGTGTAAAGTTCAGATGGGGGGAGCTTTGATCCATATGATACCCACCTCAAATGGCTTAAAGCAGGATTGCTTTAGCCCGCCTCTTGTTTTCGCTCTTCCTAAGCGACTTACCAGAGAGTTTTATCAAAATAAAGAATTTTCCTCCCAAGGTAGGTTCCGTAAACATACATTTGCTAATGTACACCGACGTTGTGGTATTTTTTTACCTCACTCAAATTGGTTTACAGTGTAGCATAGACACCCTTGGTAGGTATTCAGAAGCAAGTTTCTTGAAAGTAAACTTGTCTTTAAAAAAAGTGATCCCATTTATGAGAAGGAAACATTATATCCACTTCGACTAGAAATTAGATAGAATACCAGTAGAGGTGGCAAAAGCATACACCTTATTAGGGTGAGTATTTACACAATCCCTCGAAGCCTCTTCCCACTTTCAGCATACGGCTCTAAAATCAGTAGCTCATATAAACGCCCTTAACAGATTTTATTCCTCTTCTGGTAAGAGACACTTTCATTCTATACTTGAAATCTATAGGGAAAAAATTCACCTACTTTAACTTATGCAACAAAATACATTCCTATTAATAGATGGCAAATTGCGAATAGATGCAAAGGTAAATTAGTACGTAAAATAATGACACTGACCCAAGCTGCACCGGTTCAAATACTTTCTTTAGAGCTTTCAATTGTTAGTGTCTTTTTAAAAGATTTGGCCAATATATTTAGATGGGCATTTAGGCTTTTGCACGTGGATGAAGGCACTTTAAGGGCCTTATTAAAACACAAAACTATCAAGGCCAACTTATATACTTTTAACAGAAACTTTAAGTTAGCCTTAGAATACTTCCAATGTATCAAACGTTTCCACCAAAAATCGTATGCTGGCCCACCTGAGGGCCGCAGCCCACAGTTTGGGAAATGCTGCTATAGGCCAATGATTAGCGAGTGATGGTGAAAATCTCAACATGCACTAATGATTACTGATTGATGGTGCAAATCTGAACATGTACTATGAGTAAAAAGTGATGGTGCAAATGTGGCCAAGCATCAATGGCGTAAATCTGGCCTGATATTCAAGATTTCTAAGTCCAAATTTGAACAAGCATCAAAGGTGAATGGGTGATGGAGCAAATCTGCTAACACCATCCACTAGGGCTTCCCAACATATTTAAGGGGGAGGGGGCATGCGGTCCCCTCCCGCTGGCCGATTTTATACCCGTGAGCCCCATCCCCCGGTGCTTGACCTCATATGTGAAGGCACATGCCCCCCGCCCTTCCCAGGCTCATTTTGGCCCTGGGGTCTTCCTTCCACGGGGCTCAGCCACAAATGTGTAGGGGGCGGGAGGTATGCAGCCCCCACCCCAGGCTGATTTTGGCCCCGGGCTCCCATACCCTGAGGCCAGGTGGCATCTGTAAAGGGGGAAGGCGGCATACAGGGCTCTCTCCCAGGCCGATTTCTGCCCTGGAGGTCCCATGCCCATCCAGGACACCCACCACCCTTTCATTGGTGGCTGTGAGGGGAACCCCAAGTTCCTCCCCAAATCCAGCAGGAACCGGCATTGCTCCCACCCGCAGGGAGCAGCTAAAAATAGTGTGCCCTGCGGGCAAGAGCAATATTTAGATCTGTTTCCCTGCCCGCATTACTGTGGGCAGGGAAACAGGTCTGAAGTCTGCTCCCAGAAGGCTGGACCAATTTTCATGCTCCCGCCCGCTGGGATCATACATGATTTTGCTCCCACTTGGTGGGAGATTTTAAATTGCTCCCACCAAGTGAGAGCAAACACAGGTTTTCCTGCCCGCACCAGTGTGGGCAGGGAAATTGCTATGTCCCGAGGGTAGGTACCCTGGGACGTAGCATATGAGTCAGCCGAAGGGGATGGGGGTCCCAAGGGCAATTAATGGCTCAGGGAGGAGGGCAGAGCCCTACCCTTTCTAAATATTGCTGATGCCCCGGGGATGGGATCCCTGGGGCTGCAATTGGCACAGGGTGGAAGGCCATGCGCCCCCTCCCTTTTTACTACATGGCCAGGCACTGGGAATGGGGTCCCTGGAACCGAAACCGTCCCACGGAGGGGGGCCACCCAGCCTCCTTCCCCTTTACTAATTAGGCCGGGCCCTGCAGGATGGGATCCCTGGAACCAAAATCGGCCCAGGGAGGGGGGCTGTGTGCCCCCTCACCCTTTACAAGTCCGTGCCCTGGGGATGGGGTCTGGGGTCTGTGCAGGAGTTGCTGTGATCCAGCTTGCTGGTGATGAATCCTCGTGTGACGTGCGTGGCCGATGACATTCAATGTTCAATGGCATTCAATGTTCAGTGCTGTTTTGGTGCAGTAGTGCTTTCTGAATCCTGACTGTGTGTTGTCTAGAACATGGAAAAGTTCAAGGTAGGGAGTGAGTTGCCTGTCAATGGTCTTCTCAATCACTTTGGCTGAATAGGGGAGTAGGGAGATGGATTGGTATGTTGCTCATTTGATTTGGGTCGGCTGTGGCCTCCATGAGGAGGGCGTTGATTTCTGCAAGGTTCCATTCATCCGGGAAAGTGGCGGACGGGATGGAGGTGTTGATGATGTGGGTCAGGGTGGTGCTGATTGGTGATGTTCCCAGTAGATGTGGTGGGGGCATGGGTTTGTTGGGGCTTCACAGTGGATAGTCTGCATGATTGCCACTTTGTTGTTTCTGGTGAGGGTTGTTCATTCGGTCAGGTGGCCGTCTTGGTTGGTGGTGGGTAGGTTAGCAATGAGTTCTCTGGGGTTGGGTTGGTGTGCAAAGTTGCTGGAGAGGTTTGTTATTTTTCTGTGGAAGAAATTGAATAGGTTGTTGCTGAGTTGTTGGGAGGCAGCAATGTTGTTGACAGTGGCTGATGTGAATTCCTTGATGATCGAGAAGACCGCCTTGCAGCTGTTGAAGCTTCCTTCGATGCGGTCCACTAGTGCTTTTTACTTGGTGTCTCTAATTTGCTGATGATAGCATCTGAGTGTAGCCTTGTAGGTAGTTCTGTTGGTGGTGTTGGCTCTACATTACCTTTGTAGCTGTTCACGGTGTTGTTTGGTGTTTCTGAGATCTTTTGTGTACCAGCTGGCCTCCTTTTCTGATCTACTATGCTTGTTGGGTTTGCTGAGTGCGCGGGCGTATGCGCAGTTCTTGATACAGTTATTGAAGTTGTCTTTGTCGATGTTGTCTGTGGGGCTGCGCTAATCAGTGCTGAGAACGCTGAGCCAGTTTGCTTCTGTGGGGTCTGCTGAACCTGATAGCTGCTGCTTGGAGTGCTGAACCTGATAGCAGTGTTGACTTGAGGTGTTGATTTTAGAGTGGAGGATGGAGTGGTTGGGCCATGTGAGCTCTAAGGTGGAGTTTTATTTGATGCTGTCCCTTGAGAAGAAGATGGGGTCCAGTGTGTGTCTTGCCATGTGTGACAAATTGGGTAAGTCTGATATTGCTCAAACTTTGAGGAGTGCTGTGGAGCAGGGGTCATTTCGGTGTTCCAGGTGAAAGTTGAGTGCACCAAGGAGAATATAGGGTCTAGATTCGATGGTGAGCGAAGCAACAAAGTCGGTGATGAGGTTAGTAAAGGTGGCTCATCCTCCGGGTGGTCGGTAGGCAAGGGTTCAGTTCAGGTTGATATTTACAGAGATTTGCAGCTCGAAGCGCAGATGTTCCACGAATGAGGCGGCGTTCTTTGTGAATGTTGTGCATTTAATGTATTCCTTGCAGATGATAGCGAGTCCTTCTCCTGGCTTGTCAAGGTGGTCCTCTCGTGTGATCCTGTAGTCCACTGGGATTGGTGTAGCGATGTTGGGAGCCGATGAGGGGTTGAGCCAGGTCTCTGTGATGAATAGGTTTGGTGCAACGCTACTCACAAAGTCCCAAATTTTTGTTGTGTGTTGTTGACTGATCAGGTGTTGAGAAGCTTGTATTTTAGTGTTGGCTTGCAGGTTTACAGTGCTGTGCAGTGTGGTGTAGGATGGGAATGTAGGCATTTTTGGCGCTCATGTGGTGTGTGTATTGGGAGGGGCTGTTGAGGGCGTTGTTAGCATTTGTGTGGGGGTGTGGGTTGGTGGGTGGGTTGCTGCAGGAGAACTGGCAGAGGGTACAGGTGAAAGCTCCTACCGTGGTGAAAGGTGCAGTGCAGCAGCAGTTGGGGTAACAGTGTCTGGGGTCTATTGATCTAAGGAGTACTCCATCATATCGCTGGGTGGTGATCGGACCAGGGTTTCTGGTGCCGGGTGTGAACCAGGTGCAGAAGGGCCCAGAAGGGCTTGCCTTTGGCATGCCAATGGCCATCGGTTACATGTCTGTGTTGCAGCTTTCCTTAAGTAGGCTGTGGGAGGGGGGAGGAGTTCACGGTTTTGTCATTTTCTGTGCTGAACGGTGATGGGAAATGAAGTCCTCTTGCTTAGCTTCTTCTTTTTAAGACAGTTTAGCAGGAAACTGAGTAATTTCACTTCCTGTTCAGATGGATGATGGGAAATTCAGTGATGTCACTTCCTGTGCAAGTGGATGATGGAGAAACAGTGATGTCACTTCCTGTGCTGATGGGTGGTGGAAAATGAAGTCCTCTTGCTTGGCTTCTTCTTTTAAAGATGGTTTTGTTGGGAAAACCAGTGATGTCACTTCTTGTCCTTTTGGATGATGGGAAATTCAGTGATGTCACTTCCTGTGCAGGTGGATGATGGCAAATCCAGTGATGTCACGTCCTGTGCTGATGGGTTGCCCCTTTTTAATAAATTTGGACATCATTTGTTGAACTTTAGTCTTAAAATCCTTATTGGGGAACAGATCCTCCTTGCACGAAATATCAGACTGTACGGAATCCTCCACTTTATGGGCCAGATGTACAAAGACCTTTTGCAAATGCAAAACAGCCTTTTTCTATGTACAAAGGCCTTTAGGGACTCGCAAAATACTATTTCTACCCAGTAGAAATCACATTTTGTGATTTCCTAAATAGGGAATTGCTAATTTGGATTTCCAATTTGCGATTTCTTAGCACATGAACTACGCATTTCCTATATGCAAATGAGCATTTAGGAAATGCAATTACCATCTACTGACTCAAAGTTAATGGTAACCATGCGAAATTTAGAAAAAAGCACCAGACTATGCTTTTTTTAAGTGCAATAGAGCCCACATAAGCCCCTAGGGCATATGTGTTCTCTACATGTGCACCACTACTTTTGGCTGAATTATAGGAGGGTGTTATGCCCATAGCCATCCTTGGTTTAGCATTTTCTAAATAGCGATTCCCTAATTGGAAACCGCTATTTAGGAAATGCAATACCAGCCTATTGGTATCAATAGCATGCAATTGCCTGCTTGTGATTTCCCTTTTCCTAAATTGGTAAGTTTATACATATCCTTTTGCATTTCCTAAATAGCGATTCCTATAGCGTTGCTATTTAGGAAATGCTAAATTGCATTTTCATACATCTGGTCCTAAGGTTCATAGGTGGCCACGATTCGCATATAACAAGGAAATTCCTGCAGTAGCTTTCCTGAATACTTTTGTGTCTAAAGTATCATTTTGAAACATATAGGGCCACATTGAGAAATTCAAGATGGATATTGTTGTTCTTTACATTCAGTTTCTCCAAAAAGGATTTCAGGAGTTTCTTCTCACCATTCCAAATCAAAAAGAGGTTGTTGATATATCTAAACAATCGAATTACGTGGCTGATGTAGTTTTCATTTTCTTCTGACCAGTCTATCTCCTTCTCCCACCACCCCACAAACAAATTAGCATGGGTGGGGACGAAGGAGGCTAGCTAGGCTAAATTAACTATAGCTCGGCCATCTACCATGCACATCCTTCACATAAATTATATAATTTCAGAAGTGAGTGTTCTTATGAATCCTTTGATGAAACATGCTTAAAGTGATATATTATGATAGAGTGTAAATTACAGCAATTTTAGGGCAAAGCGTAAATTATAACTTTAAGCTTTAACTATAAAGCAGAGGTCGTCAAACTGTGGGGTGTCCCCCGCGGGGGGGGGGATGGGTTCCTAGAGGGCGCAAATGCCTCTGCAAGCACATGTAAATGAAGATGACCTGGAAGTGCGGCAATGTTTATTTGCTGCATTTCCAGGCTGTCTTTTGATATTTATTAATTTATAAAGCGCCCGAATCACCCCCAAGGGGTATCTCCACGCTATGGATGAGTTGCAGCAGGCCGATCTCGGTTTTCCCCGCATTTAACTGGAGAAAATTATTCCTCATCCAGCTAGCAATAGCAATCATGCCGTCCAAGAAGGTAGACTGGAAGTTGGGAGTTTGTTTGTCAAAAGAAAGTAGAAGCTGAGTGTCATCAGCATACAAGACTGGTGTGAAAGCCAATTTCCTAAGTAATCTCACTAATGGAGCAACATAAATGTTGAATAAAGTGGGACTGAGACAGGAGCCCTGAGGTACTCCCTTAGTCAGTCCCATGGTCTTCGAATGGAAGGGCCCTAGGTTGATAGTCTGAGTTTGGAAAGAGAGAAAACTTGACATCCACTGAAAGGCTTGTCCCTAGATTCCAAATTATTTAAGTCTCCTGAGCAGAATCTGATGAGAGACCTTGTCGAAGACATTTACTCCAAAGCCTTTGAAGTGAGATCAGAGTGCCCTGGGGCCGGAGGTCAGTGAGTGTGCTGCTGTGGGTTCAGCTGGGCGTGACTGGAGTCTTATCTCTGACATGCTCGAGTTTTTCACAGGTCTTGAAAGACCATTTGCATATTTACATACCTTTGTAAACTGGTTACCGAGGCTTAGGTTTTTTACTGGTTCCAGTACCCCCTAGCCCCCCACTCTGCCTATTCCTTATATTTGTATTTTACATTTACTGCAGTAGTGTGAGAATGCATTTCATGGAAAGGAATATAAAGTAGGATTGCCAAAAGAAAAATACCAGCCATGTGTTGTTTAAAGAGCCTGCAAAGACCTTGTCTTGACACTAAATATGGTTAGAAATAAAAAAGTATGTAGTCATTTGTAATGTGACTTTTCTGTCTTTGTTCCCTTTATCAGTCATGAATCATTCAGGCCGCCCTAGAACACATTTAAAAGTTCTTTCTATTTATATTTGCTGTTTGAAGTACGCACAGATAAGTGCTGAAAATACGCCTTTCGGTGACTGTTTGTTTTTGTACCGTCTGCAACATCAAAATAATGAGCTGGCAACCCTAATCATAAGACTGGAAGTTTGTTGCAGGATAAGCACATTATTTACTTCCTCCACCCTCGATCCCTGATTAAGGCCATAAGAGCAATAGTTTAAATTATATCTGAAGCCATAAGCTCTGTCAATAACATCCTGATTTACTTCAAGTGTCTGGGAATGCACCCTGGATTCAGACAACTCACTCCTCATTTTCACCCTTCACTTTCACGCTCACCCTACACTCACAGCAATCACTCTGCACTCACAATGCACTTGTGCTGTTCACCCTATACCTCAACCTGTAGTCACACGAGCACACTACTCATCCTGCACTCATGTGACACTTCACTCACCTGTCCCCATCACTGCTCAATCTGCAATCTCACTCAAACAAGCCCATCACTAATCATGCATTCATTCCTCCCACTCTGCACTTACATCCGCACCCAAAATCATATGGTCACCTCACTCACACTGCAGTCACCCCTCTTACCCATCTCTCACACTGTTGCATCGCTCACCGTGCACTCACATGGACACTCTTGCCACCCTCACAGTGCAGAGGGTTAATGTGCCCGCTACAAAGAACTTGTACCATGCAGATCACAGAACTGAGTGTGAGTGAGCTATGAGTAGCGCTAAAAAAAATGAAATGTCTGAAAGGTGCTATAGAGATATCAGGTGCATCGTTGGTGAGTGGTAGTGAGGGAATTCATGGAGCAGGAGGAACTGGGGGAGGGGGTACCAAAAAAGACTATTGCACCGTGTGCCGCCAGTGCTAGGGCCAGTCCTGGCCGGGAGTGTTAGTCTCCCCGAAGTTCGGGTCTAGTTGTGCCCCTGGTGTGCTGGCAGGGTCAAAGACGTTGCAAATAAAAAATACAAAGCCTAAGTGTTTTGTGTTTTCACAGTCTTGCAAGTGTGTATAAAATAATGTAATAACAGCTTAGCTAGATAATAAATGCCAAGTAAACTGGTGATGAATGCACTCTTTTAGGTTATGAAACCTCAGTTAGCGACTACCATCAAGGCAGATGTCTGTGTGTGTTAAAGCTGAGCAACTCATAATTGAATCCTAGTTGGTGCAGAGGAAAAGTGACCTTTGTATTCATAGTCAGGGTCACTGGAATTATGCAATTGTGCGGTTTTGGCATTTTGCGGATAGTTATGGATTTCCCACAATTGCCACATAATTCATCATCTGCTGAATAATTTGCAGATTTAAAAAACTTGTTTCTAGCTCAAACGGTTCAAAAGTTACAAAAAAATGCAGGAACACGTTACCTCGCATTGGAAGGCCCTTTCTAAAGGTTGACTGGCCACCTTTCTGTTGCTTATTGCTATATGTGGGTGTTAATGTGTTACTTATGAGAGACAATAAAAGCCAGGACAGTGTTAACAAGTGAAAAAATTGCAGAATAATGTAGCAATGCTATCACAAAATAAGCAGCATTATGCAGCATAATTCGCCTTTGCTTTCTGCAGAATTTAAGTCATTATTTCAAAATAGTAATTATATACTCTACGCTAGACTGCTTCAAAATGATGCAGTGATTGAGATAAAACAAGTTCTTACAAAATATACTTTTTAGCAATAAGTAATCAAACTGTATCTAATGCAGACATTTTTTTAAGTGTCTCCACTATTCCAGATCTCAGCTGATAACACCCTTACATTACATCTAAAAAATAATAAATCTTTGCCACCATGAAGCTTTAAGCAAAGCCACTGGAATTATTCAGCAGAAGAGGACCACAATATGCGGCAGGTTTGACTAAATTATGCAGCAAGAAAAGGTCAATTATACGGCACAATGCGCCACATTTTGTGGTTAGCATTACTTTATTATTTTGTCAAGGTAACGCTGTCAGGTGAACTATTTCACCTCATTAGTATCAGTTTATCTCCCAAATACAGCAGTAAGCAACTACAAGATTGCTAGTCAATCTTTGCAAAGGGCCTTCCACTGCTCTAGAAAAACACTTTGTCACACTTTCAGTAACTTTTGTTCCGTTTGAGCTAGACTCAAGCTTTTTTTGTTGAAATCTGCAGATTATGTAGCAAATGCAGTAAAGTGATAATTATGTGGAAAACACTGCTGATGCTGAAACTCATAATTGCAGTGGCCCTGGCTTTAAGAGACTCAATTAATTAATGGCTGGTAAGAAGGCTGGTTTCTTTTTTAACTTTCTGCACTACAACCACACCCTTTGCTTTCAGGCAGAGGCACCCCAAAGTCAGTGTTAACCATTCAGGGGCATTTTTTTGTGAAAGCTGAGTCCAAGGGGTGGCAGGCCAGCAGGGTTGCATTCAGATGCAGAGCCCTAATCCTCTCAAAACCTGGTGCCTCACCGTAATGGTCTAGGAGGGTCAGATGAAAGGAACGAGATTCATAGATATTGTCACAGAGAAAGCCCAGAATAGGGAGCACTGGATGGGGACTCATGTTTATGTTTACAAATGGCCAGAGGCAGCTTCTTCAGAAAGATATCCCAAAGAAGGGGACAATATAAGTGTTTTTATTTCTTAAAGAAACATTAATTAGTGAAGCTGGTACTGCTGCCAAGTGTGTAAGTGGCCACTGCTGGTTATCATTAAGAAAGCAGATGCAGCAGGAGTGGGGCCCAGGGATTCGAGGGGCCAACTGCATCACAGTTATGACCATCTACCTTTACATTTTAAAAAGAGGCATCGGAGTTATTTTCCTTTCACGCATTAGGACCGAGGTGATGATCCGTCATGGTGGGGAAGAGGTAAAAGATGCAGAGGAGATAGCCTGCTACTCAGGACTGCAGTTATCATTAATGCAGCAGATGTAGTTGCATTGGCGTCCAAGAGTGTGAGGGGCTCACAACACCCCAATTATGAGGAGCCGTTTGTTTGGGATAATATCTGTTTTTGTTTGATGCATTTTCTGTTTTATAAGAATCATATTTAGTGTGGTTCATAAGCTATAGAAAATGTATTCCTGAAATCATCTCATAAGCCCCGCTTCCTGCATGCAGCCATGTCCATCCTGCTCCCCCAATTCTTGCCATAAAGTTTTGGAGGGGGGCCCGACCTCAAAACATTTTGCTTTGGGGGAGGCTCAGAGTAAAAAAGTTTGAAAACCTCTGCTGTAAAGTTAAAACTATATCTTAGATAACTTAGCAATTTTTAAGGCTTTTGTAGTATAAGAATTTTTTCTGAAGAAATAATAAATTATGTTTTCCTAACTAATCCTATATTTTTATATATATATATTTCCATCCAACAGCGTGAAACCCGATTCACATGAACTAAGGATGACGTGAACCAGAATTTTTTTTAATTTAAAGTGCTTCTAGCCCCTGCAACACAATTCGGCCCTGCGGCCTTGATCGCGCATTAAAGGTCATATGATTTCATCTGTGGCATGAATAAATATGGTCACATCACACAAATCCTGATAGAACTCTATTGGCCCCCCTGGCAGGTCTGCACCATCTTCAAAATCAGCCGCATCATTTACATAGCCATCAAAGCCACCATCACAACTTATTTTCCAGACAACCTCACCATCTCTGGTAGTACTTGCACATCGGTGGCCATAACACCATTGGACTGCAGATTAAGAAACATAAAGATGAAAAACATGGCAGCATGCCTTTTTCAATCTATGCAACCAGGCTCTGGAACAACATACCCATATCCATCACAACTCTCCCAAATATGCTCCAGTGTAGGAAAGAGTTCAAGACACACCTCTTTAAAGAACACTTCATCACAATGCAATTACAGTCGACAAACCAGCTACGTCTTCTATCTCTCATTGACTTTATGCTTGACTTTGACCCTATATAGTGCTCCGATGCCTTTTTGTTAGGTTTGTGCTATAGAAATAGAATATGCATAAATATTTACAAACTCTTGTAAAATTCTGAATGTTCATATTTAATCAATCAATCTTTTATTACAACCAACATCATTATAACCCATGGGCGCTAAGACCATCCAAAGTAAGAAAGAAGAAAAACTCAAAAAAATGTAAACATTAGATTACACCTTTTCCTCGCTTTATGCATGTCTTCACTCTTCCAATTTTGTTTTGAGTCATAACTGGATAATTTTCATATTTTCACCTACATATTGCTGAATGCTCGCCGCCAAAGCCTGATATTCATTCAGGTTCCAGTAATGCTACACCATGGCCAAGCACTCGTGACCAAACGTCTTTAGGCTCAGTGCATTTGCAAACCATGGGATCTATTCACAAAGGCATTTTTGAGTATTTAAAGTAGTACTCTGTAGTACTCTTTTAGGTATTTTTCATACCTTTGTGAGTTGACCCAAAAACATCTAAAATAGGAATAAAATGGGGAAATTCAATGAACAGAAATACACAAAAAATACCCCAAAGCACAAATAAATGAAGGATATACAAAACCAGTGGTTGGAGGGATAATCACTCTAGCGTGAGAACCCTGGCCCTGAGAAACCTTCGGGTGGCCAGGTGACACTTTTACCTCGGCACAAATACTCGAGGTGGCATCCAAGTCCTGTTAAGAACTGATGCGGTAAACACAAATTTGTGCCTACGAAGGGTCCCCACCTCAAGTATTTGTGCCAGGCTCAAGGTATCACCTGGCCACCCAAAGGAACGGGCAATACTCCGACTAGGGTTCTCAAGCTAGAGTGATTATCACTCCAACCACTGGTTTTGTATACCCTTCATTTATTTTTGCTTTGCGGTATTTACCCTAAAATCTCCCTTTCACTTTGGTACTGATGAAAGCTGCCACACCTCTGCGGAGGGTTCTAGACTGAAACATGTCAACCTTCACTGGTTTATGACAGGTTCAATAAACCCCTATCATAGTTTTCTTTTTGATCCTGACCTCAGGATGCCCCAATAAAGCTTGTTTGGTATAACTGAGAGTTAGTTTTAGCTCACACACTATTTTTTCTTTCTGCCCCTCACCACACCCTGCTCATCTACAGGTTATAGTGTGCCTCTATTGCTTGACAAAACAAAACATCCCTGAGCTTCTCCCTCATAGAAAGGGGGTTGTAGCCTGCACTGCGATTAGGCTCGCAGTGCCAAGAGTTTACCCTATGATGAAGCCTGCCACCTTTGGTCGGCTGAGAGAAACCGTCCTGTAAAAGGGACAACCCAGCACTCTCTTTCTTTGTTTTTAATACTGAGACCCAGGGGACCTTTTTTGTGTATTTCTAGTTGTGATTGAGGGGAGTCGTAGCCTGGTGGTCTTTAAATCACCTCAGGCCCCTTTTTGTGTGTTGTGTGAAATTCAATGAATAGTCATCTACAATTAGTATAACTAGAAAAGACTGTGCCCTCTTTACTCTGTCAGTCATAGAGGGCTGGAAATTTTGGGGACTATTCAAAGAGACATATAAGAGTATGTAACAGAGTACTCCTGTAGTACTCATCATACTCATACATGTTTTTGTGAATCTCTCCCTATGTATATATCCACGCCTTCTGTTAAATTGCATATATATATGTGTGGGTGTGTGAGTGTGTGTGTATATACACATATATATATATATATATATATATATATATATATATATATATATATATATATATATATATATATATATATTCACTGAAAAAACCACAGGTTTCAGGGGTGTTATAGTTAGCTGGACTTTTCACTTGTACAAAACCATTGAAATTCCCCCGTTATAGTTAGTTCAGCTAACTATAACTCGCGCGCCCGCAATGCACTGCTGATGACGTCACATATTACATCACTCATGACATGGTCAGTGACATCACTCATGACATCACTGATGACATCTCAAATGACATCACTGATGACATCACTGATGACATCATCCAGTGAATGTGTGTTATTCTGAAAATTAAATATGTTTTATATATGTATATCTCAAGGTCGATGGAAGAATAAATGGGTATATAAGTGTCTAAATGGATGATTTGTTTTTGAAAAATTGATTGTGTAACTGACTGATTAAGTGTATCATAGTGAATACATGGCTTAGTGAGTAATGTTTAAATATGTAAATATCTGTATCAGTCTCTCACTTTGTGTATAAGTGGCTGCATGGGTTGGTGAGTAGCTACATGGGTGTCTATATAGGTTATTAGTTGGTTTTTTGAGTATCAGTCTGAGTGTCTGCATGGTTCGGTGGGGGTATTACGTAGTGCATAGGTGCATGAATGAGTGACTCACTGTTTGTATGTGTTGAACACAGTATGTGTGCAGGACTGTATGGGTGGATGAGTGTGTGTATGGGTGTGTTAGTGAGTGAATGACTGTCTCAATAGTGTCTTTATGAGTAACTACATATGTTTTAAACTAGTATATGTGACTATTGGTGTATATATGTGAGTATATGTGAGAGTGAGAGATTGAAAGAGTTCCTGTATGAATAAGTATGTGTTTCTATAAGTGATTGTTTAAAAGACTAAGTATGTGTAAGTTTCCGTAGAAGTAAGTGTGGTGGTGTGTGTATACCTGTATATGCAAGTAAATGTATGTTTGATTCTTTATTAGCATGAGTGACTATGTGTGTGAGTAACTATGGATGAGTGGCATTGTGTAACAGGATGTATAGGTGTATGAGTACATATGATGAGTGAGTACATGTATGAGTGACTGTATTGGACTGTTGGTGAATGAGTGGATGTGTATGTGGATCTTAGAATTACTGAAGAGGTTGTTGTAACTGGTATTGGTATGTCCATTGTTTTGAAAATTTTAGTCTCTATTTTTGAATGTGTGTATCAAAGGTTATATTAGGGTGAGAGGAGGTCTGCCACTCTATCACAAGGATGATGTCATCAGTGATGTCATCAGTGATGTCATTTGAGATGTCATCAGTGATGTCATGAGTGATGTCACTGACCATGTCATGAGTGATGTAATATGTGACGTCATCAGCAGTGCATTGCGGGCGCGCGAGTTATAGTTAGCTGAACTAACTATAACGGGGGAATTTCAATGGTTTTGTACAAGTGAAAAGTCCAGCTAACTATAACACCCCTGAAACCTATGGTTTTTTCAGTGAATTTCTGAGGTTTTTTAAATGCTAATTCCTAACTATAACGTGCCTGAAACCTATGGTTTTTTCTGTTAATTTCAAAGGTTTTTTAAATGCTAATTTCTAACTATGCCTACAGAGATAGGACATGTGAAGAAAGAAGAAAAATGCACAGAAAGAAACAAAAGAAGTGCAGAAAGAAGCAACAGAAGTCCTCAAATACGAAGATAAGTGCAGGAAGAAGGATAACGTGCAGAAAGCACAAAAAGAAGAGCAGAAAGAAGCCTTGTTGCAAAATCATCCTGTACCCTCAACTTTTTCAGACGGATACTGGTGGTAACTGAGTCTGACTAACCAGTCCTAGAGCCAGTGCTATGTTAAAAGACACTTAGAATACAGTGAAAACACCTACATACACTAGGGAACATTATGCGTTGGGGTCCCCCTGTGATTAGCCTTACCTCCTCTATAAGCCCCTAGTATATAATAGGGCATGGGGATTAAAACTACCTCTTAAAACAGGCCACAGGGCGTTTTTGCACACGTTAACTCAGGCCCCGTCCCCTCCTTTCACCATTGTGTAAACACGCCCTGTGTCCGTTTTTAGTTGGGAGATTAAGTTGATTTGAGTCCTGAGGGTCCCTAGGGTCCAACTAGCCCACTAGGTACCTCCAGTAAGTGCCACAGAGCTGCGTTGCAGAGAGGTGTAAAAAGTGGCACGGCCTGGACCACCTCTCTGCAATGCAGCTCAGTGGCGCTTACTGGAAGCACTTGGTGGGCTAGTTAGCCCCCAGGGGCCCTCAGTATTGAAGGGAAATTATATCCCCAATTTAAAACGTGCCATGGTGCGTGTTTGCACACGTCACCTCAGGCCCCGTCCCCTCCCTTCACCACTGTGTAAACGCGCCCTGTGGCTGTTCTAAGTTGAGAGATTAAGTCCCCTTGAATCCTAAGGGTCCCTAGGGTCACACTAGACCACTAGGTACCTCCAGTAAGCGCCACAGAGCTGCGTTGCAGAGAGGTGTAAAAAGGGGCTTGGCCTCAGAACACCTGTCTGCAGCGCAGCTCCCTGGCGCATACTGGAGATGCCTGTTGGGGGCGCGTTTGCAGAGTGCTGCATGGAGGGGGCATGGCCTCCGGCACGATGCCAGTCTTTTATTTATTTTATTTTTTTAAGAAGGGGGGCTGTGTGGTTCCCCTTCTTATTCTAATTTATTGGCCCTGATGACCCCATCCCTCAGGGCCTGTCTCCTAATTATATTTTTTGGACCCCAATCCCCAGGGCCGGCCACTGTTTTTTATTATTTTTAAAAAATATATATTTATAGACACACCTAGGACATGCTGGACAAACCGTACGTACCTATCACCATGACGATTTGCGTGATATTCATTAAAAGGCGACTATGCATGCAATTAATCCACGTGGAATGTATTTACACCACTAGTGAAGCTCTGACATGTCTGATGCTCTACCGTGCCTAATCCCGGTAGACACCCTTGTCGTTTATTTATACAAACATGGGTAGCTATTGACGGGCACATTTAATACACATGCACACCAAGCTATTCAAAGGGGATTCGACAAAAATTCGACCAAAACTATGCAAGAAACCCCCCTCACAGTTAATAAAACACACATCCACTGCCGGATGTGTAATACTTTTTATTTTACTCTCTGGAAAGGGGACGAACATCACTTGCGAGTCACAGCGCGCTCCTGACAGAGCCCAATGCTGTGTTACAGCCACCATTGCCTGCCGAGTGCCACACACCTCTGTATTGTATTCCACTAGCTAGTGCATATGCTATGACACTCTCTAGCCCATGTGCACTGTAACACCACCCCGTGAAAATGTCATGCCACACTTGTCTTCGCACGGGTTATATGGCCCCATCTAACGTGCCTTCCTCGATGCCTATGTTATAACGCACAGTGCTATGCCATACATATTACAATTTGGGATCCATATCTTTGTCACAGTGCATATGCAACGTTACACTCCCCAGCACATATTTTATATTACAACTTTAGAGACTAGTTAGGTTACACAACACTGCCCTGTGCATATTACACTCCAAGGCGCATATCGCATAGCACACGCTAGTGCCTGTGCTATCTCGCGCTCTCCAATGAATCTGTCATTGCGCACAATGTATTGCATATTATATTTCACGCCTGGTTCATCTTATATCACACTTTTTGGTGCATAGTTTATACCATACACTATATCTAGTTTTCATTTTCAATCGTGCTCTCAGGACTATGTTCTATGTAACACTGTGTTCACCTACCCTTTTCACGGGCATTACATTTTGCGATAGGGGGTGGAGGGTCAGGGGGTGTTTTTGCCAAGTGAGCCCGGAGTCACAGTCACTAACGTCTTCTTCTTCCTGAATAAAAGTGAGATTATGCTGCATACTTGTTCATATTTTAAGTAGTTTGCACAGACAAAATGTTTTAAAAACAATAAAGTTTCTAATACCCGCCTTCTCTGAACAGGTAGCTTGCTGCCCCATCCCCCTCCTCCCTATCCTCTGTTGTGTGAATCCATGGACTAGCCTCCTCCCTCCTGCCATGCATGGTCTGATGTGCTGCCACTGCCCTCAATTTAGTATGATGTACCAGTCCACTCCTCCTGCCCTCCATTGCCCAATTCTATGCCCCATCATTGACCTCCTGCTTAAACTCTGTGCTTAGCTTGCTGCCCCTATTCTCCTTCCCCCTGCCCTCCGATGTCTTTGTGCATGCCCCTGCTCCATCCTTTTTGCCCACCATGTCCCATGGACCTGCCACTCCTATCTACTCTGAGTGTTCTGTTGAGCTGCCACTCCCCTCCCACCTGCCTAGCATTGTCAGATGACTGTAACCTGTCCCTGCCACCTCCACCCTGCCTGTCCACATGCCATGCCTCTATCCTCTTCCTCCTGTCCTACATGGTCCATTGTACTGCCACACCCTTCTGCCCTCCCTGGTCTGTTGTGCTGCAACTGCTCCTCCTGCCTGCCCCGTGTGGTCTGTTGTGAGGCCCCTTCCCCTGAACTTTCTTGTCTGTGCACAGGTCCTGACCCTCCCTTCTATCCTCCATCGTCCTTTGTGCATGCCCCTGCACCCTCCTTCTTGCCCATCATAGCCATTGTGCTGCCACTAACCCTCCCACTTGCCATGCATGGTATTCTGTGCTGCCATGGCCCCTCCCACCTTCCCTGTGTGGTCAGTTAGCTGCCCCTGACCCCCTCCCACCTTCCCTCCATGGTCTGTGTGTATGCCATCACAGTCTCACTGTTGCTCTTCATGTTGTGTCTTGCTTCTAGTGCCCATCCTGCCTGACCTCCATGGCCATCTTGCTGCTCCTGCCCTGCCCCCTTGCCCCCAGCCCTCTGTTTACATGTGCAGACCCCTACTCCCTCCCTCCTGGCTTGTCTGTTCCATTGTAATGCCCCTGATCCGTCCCTCCTGCCCTTTATGGTCTGTTATGCTGCAGCCTTCTCTCCTGTCTGTCCATTATGGTCAGCTAGCTACCATTGCCTCTTGCCCCTCTGTTCTCTGTTGTCCATGTGCATGGTCCTGTCCCCTCCCTCTTGCTTTCTATGGATTGTTGTGCTGCACTCCCGTCCTGCATGCCCTGTGTGGTGTATTGTGCTGCTGCAAACCCTGATGCCTGCCCTGCAGGGTCAGTTTGGTGCACCTCTCCATATCTCTCCTGTCCTCTGTTATCCAAGTCCATGTCCCTATCCCATTTCCTTCCATGATCCAATGTACCATACTTGCGAACATTTTGAACTTGGTAAGAGGGAGATTTTGAAAAAAAACTGGGGTATTGATTTTCCCCTTTGAGTTACATTGAAAAAGAGGATATTGTAGACAGGAGACAGATCAAATAAAGCCCATTTGAGCTTAAAAACATTGGACGTTTCCTGGCTGAATCGGGTCTGTTGGCATGTATGGTTGTACTACCATTGCCTCTTCCTTCTGCCCACAATGGTCTATTACATTGCCACAGCCTTGAAGGAGGGTAGATTTTGTATCACAGGGGGCCCCTGGCCCGTTCTGTCCACACCTGAAGTATGAGACCCTTGTCCTTGCCCTGCCAGCCGCATTTGTAGGCCGTATTAAATTGACCAGCGGGTCCTGTGTTGCTATATAATTATCCTGAGACATCCTTACCACTCAGCCAGCATAAAACCCCTGTGTAGGCCCTTCTGTTCAATATGTAGGCCTCTTTGTTAAATTGACCATAGCTCTGCAATTTTAGTGTATAGCAGTCTGAAGGCAGGTCTGCGAGGCCTTCTGCTCCAAACTAGTAGCCCCCACCCTATCCGAGTGCTCCGTGCTCGGTATCAAAGTTCAACATCCCCCTGAAGCTGTCGACATACAGTAGGCTGCATCCTGGACTGGTACTTGCTTCCTGGGCAGGTTTCCCGCTTTTAAGGAAGTGGCAACCGCAGAGCGTCAAGTTAGGAGAACTGAGGAGATTTTATACATGAATATATTGAATTCCTGTACAATACCCATTATTTTCTGCTTGCTCTATGGAACTTACGATAAGCGATTGGCCTGAGAGACTGACCTTTTCACCCAGTCCATTGTCAGCATTAAGTGGGTAAATGACGAAATGTCTGGTAAAATCTGCAGACGAAGCTTTTGGGTAGCATACGTAGGTAGATGTAGCGTGCAAAGGAGCCCACAAAATGATATAAAAAGGGAGCACCCACAGATATCGACGGACAACCTCGCCGTCTGTATGTAGGTTAACAGGCTGTGCAGGTTTTCCCCAAGAACTGGGAGCTCTTGTCTTCCTTTGCTTAAAATGTCTTGCTCGGCTTTGCTTGAAGTATCTTATTCTATTTTACCTATATGAAATGTCATGTTATGTTTAACCATTGTTCTCTTTACTTTTGCATTTAAAAGATGTTGTATTGTAATTGCAGGAATGCTTGCTCTAAGAGTAAATGTGAGTGTCCCTAGGTAACATTTTCCTTGGTGTAACTTGTTTCTCATGATGCATTTATAGATGTGTTTTCTCTCTCTCTCTGTCAGTCCATTAATTGAGATACAGAGAATATCATGACAGCTGTATGATTATCTGGATTCTGTATTTTGTACTTTAGGTCTCTATTCTGCGGTTTCTTTGAAGTTGCATCTTCTCATTAAACTGCCATTGTATTCTGCCTCCAATTCCATGTCTCATATGTCTGTTTTCTTCATTTTTGGAGCAAGCGTTCCTAGGCACCCCGGCTCAAATTAAGGTGCCCCTTTTGTCCCAGACTCACTCTCCTGCTCAGTTCTGTGGTGGCTCCCGGGGCTCTGGGGACCGCCCCTAGCTTCCTTGACCCGTAATAGATCTTCCCTCCAACAGCCTCTCTTGCAAGTCCTGTATTGTTGGTTTGTTGCCCCTGCCCCCCTTTCCACTGCCCTCCATAGTCTGTTGTGCTTCCACGGCCCTTCCTGCCTGCTCAGTGTGGTTAAATTGTTGCCTTTGCACCCTCCTACCTGCCTTCAATTTTCAGAGTCCGTGCCCCTGGCCTCTGCCTCTCAACACTATCCTAATGAACAACTAGATTGCTAACATTCTATATTTATTACAAAAGTGTGGAGCCCCTGACATCATCTTGATGTAATCAAAACTGTAATACCTAGAGCATTCCTTTAGAAATTACATATATGAGAGGGTCTTATTGGCATCAAAATTATGGTTAGTGCTCTAAAAGACTAAAATAAGGACATATTTTCTGAGTTTTCAAATAGCGACAAAGCACTTTTAAATTATTTGTTATCTTTATGTTTTTTTATCTAGTTGACAACTTGATTAAATGTTGCACTTAGGGGAGAGGATGTGGTGTTACTTCCAGAACTGCAGACTTTGCAACTGGGGAACCAGGTTGAAGTTTCTGCTTCAGCTCGACATTCTGTGATTCTGGTCAAATCACTTAGTCTCCCCATGTCTACAACCAAAATGAATTTGTTCTTGTGTGATGTAACCAATGCTCATGTAAAGCACTCCAATACCTGACAAGTCTGCACTATATAACACTGCAAAAACACAAAATAATAAGTGTTTTGCACACTTCTGTCATTGGGCTATATTTGGGCTATATCTGGGTGATTTTGGGCTACATTTGGGCTCTTTTGTCTCCGGTGGCCATCTTGGGAGATTTATTTGTTATGAAGTTTCCTAATTTCCTCATGTACTGCAGTCTCCTCAGTCGGAAATGCTTTCAGTTTTTTACTTTGATTCCATCATGAAGGTATTCAGATATGTCACACATTTGCCATGAATTCTGAATGTTAGCACTCTAGTTGCTCATTAGATCACTGTAGTAAAACTACTGCTCACCATGGAAGTCTGCTCCTGGTATTAAAAGTGCATGTTTCAGTCTGCATGTCAGAATTTTTTAATGAAATAGAAGAGGATTTGAGAAGTCACTGAAAATGTGCCCTCATTTTCTTTCTTCAGCATTAGTCATAATTTCTATGGCAAAATGAACCCCCTCATTGTGTTCCTTTTTAAATTAAATGTTTTAAGTGTTACCAGTTTATTCCAATCAAGATGGCTTCAGGTGTGCCATACTTTTGTCATAATGAAGACAGTAAGTGCTCTAGTTGTTTTTAAGAACATTCTTGGACATTCTGTCATTGGGCTATACTTGGGCTACATCTGGGTGATATTTGGGCTACATTTGGGCTCTTTTGTCTCTGGTGGCCATCTTGGGAGACTTATTTGTTATGAAGTTTCCTAATTTCCTCATTTACTGCAGTCTCCTCAGTAGGAAATACTTTCAGTTTTTTACTTTGATTCCATCAAGAAGGCATTCAAATGTGTCACACATTTGCCATAAAATCAGAATGTTAGCACTCTTTTTGCTCATTAGATCACTGTAGTAAAGCTACTGCTCACCAGGGAAAACTGCTGCTGGTATTGAAAGTGCATGTTTCAGTCTGCATGCCAGGATTTGAGAAGTCACTCAAAATGTGCCCTAATTTTTCTTTATGCAGCACTAATCATACTTTTTATGGAAAAATGAACCACCTCATTTTGTTCCTTTTTAAATTAAATGTTTTAAGAGTTACCACTTTAATCCAAGCAAGATGGCTTCAGGTGTGCCATACATTTATCATAAGTAGGACGGTTAGCGCTCTAGTAGTTCTTTGGAACACTCTGGAAAGCTGCAGTAGAACACAAAGGAATCAACTGACAGTCTCTGCCCTTGTTGGATGTACATGTTTTACTGAGAATGTCAGACTTCATTCTCACATGACTGAGAAAGATAATGTGAATTTACAGAAAATAAGCTCTCAGTTTAGCTTATAGATCACCTTCCAAACCTCTGTGGTAAAAGCATGAGAAAATATTTTTCTCTCAATCATGATATCCCAGCAGAAGGCTTTTTCACATGGTGAAATCACCTTAGAACATACCACAATTCCTAAAATGAGTATGGTACCATCAACAAATGATTTATAATGTAACTAAAGTCTTAAAATCTTCTATTAACTGCAATGCTTTTTAATGAGGTGCTATCATGTATATTGGTCCCAAGATGGCTGCCAACACTTCTTGGATGAAGTGCTGACAGCCAATCAGATCTCAGGATGAGATGTGTGGTTAGGCTCCGCCCACATATATATATTGATTTAAATGCTATTTTCTCAGGAACTACTGAACAGATTTACACCAGACCTACAAAAGGCACTTCCTTGACCTGAGGACTACCTCTCTGCCAAATTTCAAGTAACTCTGTTCAGCCGTTCGGGCTGTAGCTGTGTCTAAAGGTCCTATGGAAAAATTCATGGGAAAAACGCGTTTTGGGACCCCCCTTTTTTCTCAGCCCCCGCTTGACGAATCCCCCCGAGACGTTCAGGGTAGGAGCGGAGCGTAGCGCCCCACCTATTTTGAAAATTTCGCGAGGATTCATCGACCGGCGCCAAAGTTATTCCAAATAGAATGTTGCGGATTTCCTATGGAAACAGGGTCCTAACTATAACTATCTACTGGCGACCGCCAGTAGATAATATATATATATACATATATACACACACACATATATAGATATATTTCGCCAGAGTTCTCGCACCGCTCCTGTGTTAACTTTACATCCCAGCAAGCCAGAAAAAGAAAATGGCAGCACAGCAGCCTGTGTACTTTTCTTACTTATCCTTGTCTATTTTAAATATCTTCTGATAGTGCATAACATGGCTGTTTTGACAAAACCTTCGACTGGGCCATATATATTAAATAAATATAATTTAATAACATATTTTGATAACCTTTTGTAATTTAAAAATAAATATAACTTTACATTTTTCATATTTAATAAAATTCAATGAATTCTATATATTTGTGTAATGTTTAATGCATTATAAGTAAATATATTGTTTTACTTCGGATTCTTTTAAACACATCTTTACAAATTATGGTTTACTTAAATTAATATATTTATATCCATTTAATAATTATTCCTAAAAATTGTATTAATTGTTTCAAGTTACTACTGATAACTTTACACATTTCAGCAGTGGTCCCAGCTACTGGGCGGAGATCTCTGTATGGTTACCTATGGGGAATCGCCATCGGGCTGAGATCTCCGTATGGTTAGGATTAGGGACTCCTGTAAAAGTGTATTAAACAGGATTTCTCTGTGACTTCTTTGGGTTTGCCCCCGTTATAATGAGGTGTGATTGGGTGAAATCATTGTTTCACTGAATCACTTAAGAATGTCTGGAGTGATGAAAATTAAACAGATTTGTTTGTCGTTTAAATTGTGTTAGGGTGTTTGAATTTCCTTGTATTACTCAACTCCACTAATGAACCAGGGCTCACTTGATCTGAATGTCACAGCACTCTGCAGAGCATTAGGTGTTTGTTTTGTAATTCCGAATACGTGTTTGTATATAGACAGTGCATAACCACAACAGACAGCTATGCAGTATTTACCTTTTGAATGAAGTCTTTGGATTACTGCATCGAGCAGTCGCTAACCTTTAGCCCATATGTGTAGAAAGCGACTGGCTTCTTGAGTAATCTATCTGACATAGTGATTAGAGGAGAACCGGTTCGATTGCTCTAAACCTGTGTTGCCAGTGGCAAATATTTTAAAACTCGTGGTTCTTAATGTCAAAGATGAAAAACCGACCTTTGTTTTCCTTGTTTCAGCTTTACTCGTTTGTCTTTGTTGTTAAACCGTGGTTAAACAATGATCCCAAGGATAGCGCAAACAAATGTTGACACAGACCTGAAGCATTAATTATATGAAAGGTCGTTTCGTTGTACCCGTTTATCTGCTGTTATAGTTGATAATGTAACTCACTGACCTTCCTGTATGGTTCACGGGTGTTTTTCAAGATTATTCTTAAATGTTTATAAGGAAATAAAGAAAACATGTAAAGGAAGTGACAGCCACCGAAAACATTGCAATAGCATTATCATGCCAAGTAGAGAAATAAAATGCCCCTTCCAAAAAATCTGCGTGAAAAAAGGTAAACAAAAGCCACTCAAGTCAAACTACAGAAATGGAAAGCACCGAGGGCGTCCCTAGGGCCCTTCCCTCTATTCAGAAGAGCACATTCTTGAACTGCATGTTGGCAAATAGGTGTTTACAGAAAACGCAAGGATGACCGCACCCATGCCCTCTGCCCATTTTCCTACATACCGCAATTAGATTCTACTGAACATGCAGCCTGGTCATTGCTGCAACGCTGTGGACCCTGTTTACAAAGGTACATTTACACATGTAGATTTACTAATGTGTAAACCTACTCTTGTTCCTGAGAGTAACTTTGTACTTTTTTGCAAAACATGGTTTTCTTAGTATAAAAATACTCCGCGGCATAGACTGGCATGTCTCACACTCTTAGTGGTGTCTCCTAAAACAGGATTAATAAGTGTAAAGTTACTACTTGTAACTTCCACACATAGACATAGATCTCCTGCAGCGAGTAAGAGATCTCCCTCTGGCAAAGTATAGAAAAATTTACTCAATGTATTAAACTTTCATTAAACACATTTTTTTACTATAAAATATGAATGTAAAATAATTATATATAGTTTACATCTAGAATGAATAAAATCAAATGTTACAGAACGTTAGCTTTAATGTGTATTAAATAATTAATTATTTAAACTGCATTTATTCAGCTTAGAAATATTATCCCTAAAGTCTAAATGAAAGAAATTCACACCCACTTTAAAACTGTTATTTCTATATATTAAAATGTATGTACGGAATACATTTTAAATATGAATAATTTTTTTAACAAAAGTGTTAACGTTTTTTAATAATTTTAATACTAGCATAACTATTATATGATTAAAATACTATAAGTGTTATTTAATAATTGTATATACTCTTTAAATGAAACAAAATGTATATCTTTATTTTTAAAGTTAGTGGAGATTTCTGCATAGTAAAAAATAGGCAAGGCACAAGCATAGGTCTATGCCCGTGGGTTTGTGAATTATATTTTGTAGTATGTCAGTAGTACTACTGTAGTACTACTAAATGTACCACTACACATACTACAAAATTAAGTTTGTAAATATGCCCCTTTAATTATTTTCATTGCATGTGTCGTGGCTTTTGTGATTCTGGCTAGTACTGTCAGCTCAGAAAAGCCTGATGTTCAAGCAAGAAGATAGAAACTCAGATGAAACGTACCATTTAAGGTGACAGCAGTTCCAAACATCAATTTATTTAAAAAAAATTGTGAATGTGCAACCATCGGGTCTGTACCTATATCATGCTACAGTAAGCCCTACACTACTCTGTGTTCTATTGTATTGTATTGTAGAATCAATAGTGCTTACCTTTGGGAGCTGAAGCACTCTGCCTGTGTGTCAGCCTGCACTGAGTGAATGATGAAAATAGGGCACTGTCCACAATATACCTGCAGGTCTTGTCACACTAACCTAAAAAACAAATAGTGCAGTTTCTACAGTTTCGATCATTCTGTCCATGCAAAAGCTCATGATACTTTTATGAGTTTACATTGTTTCACTGTGTCTGCCCACACTAAAGAAATTGGACCTGATTAGTGAAGTTTTTCTTGGAGTAGTTGTGCTTTACACCTGTCTTAAGTGTGAAATAGAGTAGCAGATTCCCCTGAGTGCAAAAGTTGAACACTCTGTTTTTTGCAAAGCACATAGTGCTGTTCAGATGACTCAACTGCTTCGCTGTGATCACTGGGCTGTTGTCTAGGTCCTGGAGTTGGCTGCAGAGACATTTTCAAATGGATGCTGGGGTAGTGGACATTATGGTAATGCCTTATCATTGTGGTTGTACCTAGACTGTACTGACAATTACGTTTGCCACATTTAAGGACATCACCATACTGTTGAAAGATTACCCCTTCCACATTCTTATGATCTGTGCCATCTAAACGGTGAAAATATGCCTTGCCCAGGTGTCAGGCAATAGAGCCCTCAACTACCACTACTTGCATGGGTACGCTGTTGTTCTGTGGATTCGATACCAAAGTTACACATTTTCCAAAGTAAACCTCTTCACATTGCCTGCATTAGCAATCATGTAACGTCAGACTCAAATGTAAATGAGTTAGCTTCCCAACTTTCACGAGAAGTGGTAACTCATGCATTACCTCACTGTCTAGCTATGAGAGAGGAACTATACGTGACAAATGTGTTTCAAACTGTAAATGATTTTCTTTAAAGTGTAAAGAAAACATTATGTTGCCAATATGCCTACTGACAAGCAAAATGTTAGATTGTACGGAAGCTGGGGTGCAGGGTGTTTTGAAATACTGCATGTTGGAAATGTATTTTCTTCAACTTTAACCAAACTCATGTTTACTTAATAAACAAAATATTGCTTCAGATTAATATACTTAATTTTCTGACCTAGTTTTATTTATGAGCATGCTTTTATGAATACATTGAGTGGATTTATTTACAAAAAACCTTTATTGAGTGAAAGTACACTTTTAAGTTTTACGGTTGTGCCTTAGTGCTTCTCTACAAATACAACATGGTTTGTGTTAGAAATGGGGGTCTTTAGTTAGCAATGGTTTGCACCTTTGTCGAAGTAGGGACCCTTCTTCCTAGTCAGGATAAGGGAGTTACACTCCTAAAATAACCCCTGCTCACCCCCTTGATTGCTTGGCACGAGCAGACAAGCTTATCTCAGAAGCAGTGTGTAAAGCATTTGCACATAACCAACAGTAATACAGTGAAAGCACTACAAAAGGACACCACACCAGTTTAGAAAAATATCCAATATTTTTATATATCCAAAACAAGACCAAAAACGATAAAAATCAAACATACAGTACTTTAAAGAAATATATACTTGCAAGATATTCTTAAAATTGCAGAAATACATCAAAAACACAGTTCATACGAGTCAGTAGCTCAGTTCGAGGCTACCTCGATGCTGAAACCAAGAGTCTAACAGTTCTAGCCGACTGCACCTGTACGGGCCAGTAAAAGTGTGGACAGACTCAGTAACAGTACCTTTTTCATTGTGGCCGGCACGTTGGTGCGAGCCGGTCATGGCCACCGTTGTGGTTGCAGTGCAAAATGGAAGCGGTGCAGGGTGCGGTACCCTCTCGATGCGGTGCAGGCAGCGGCTCAGGGACGATCATCCAGACGGCGTCGGTGGGACCAAGGCTTATGGTGCAGGGCGAGGCGGTGCTTGCAGATTGCGGTGCAAGCGACAGAGCCGGTTAGTCGGAGTTGGAGTCGGTTGGCCCAGACTGTTGTGTGGGTTGAGGCGTGCGTAGTGAAACTTACAAGCGGGGCCTCTAGCCACGATGCGGTCACAGGTGTCGGAGACAGCAGCAGCAACAGCCTCGGCGAGACCAGTATGGCGAAGTGAAGCAAGGCGGTGCGAAGTGCGGTGCCCACAGGTCACAGTGCAAGCAGCGGCTCGGTGGCGGAGGCGCAGCCGTTGTCATCGGGGAGACCAGGATTGCAGTGCAAGATGCGGACAGTGCCTTCTGCGGTGCCGTCAGGAAACAAAGCCAGTGACGGAGTCAGTTGTGTTTCCTTTCTCTGTGGCAACTGAAACAGCTGTTCCAAGAGCAGTACCCAGAGGTTGGAGATGTCTTTACAGTCCCTGAGACTTCAGAACAGGATGCAAGCTCTACTCCAAGCCCTTGGAGATACTCAGCACAAGTAAAAGAAAATTCGGTCCAGTCCTTTTACTATCCAAGGCAGAAGCAGCAACTGCAGGCCAACCCAACTAAGCAACAATACAGCAAAGGGGCAGTACTTCTCCTGGCAGCTCTTCCAGCTCTTTTTCTTGGCAGGTTCCCTGATTCCAGCGACTTCTAAAATTCTGAGGTCTGAGCCCCAATATTTAAACTCATATCCCCTTTGTTGTCTCAGGCAGACAGTGTCTGTGCTAAGTCAAACCAGTTCTGTCCTCTCTGGCCCAGCTTCCTGGCAGGAGGTTGAGACAGCATTGTGGAAAGCAGACCAGGCCCATTCAGGTGAAAGGAAACCTCCTCCCCCTATTCTAAATGCAGCCCAGGTCTATTCAGCTCAGCCCTGACTCATCCAGACTCTCTGGAGCCACTGCACACCCCCCGCGCCTGTCACTCCAAAGCCAGACAGTCAATACACATCCTAGCAGAAGTATACTGGATGGCTAAGCAAGAAAATACCTACTTCCTAAAAGTGGTATTTTCAAACACAGAATGTAAAAATCACCCTCACTAAAAGATGCATTTGAACATTCTGAGTTCAGGCATTCTAAACTTTATTTTCCTGCCTTGTTCCCAGGGGTAGTTATGTTTATAAGATGTTAAAAGCAAACTCCCCATTCTATCCTATGGGAACTGGCAACCTTGCAATAGTAGAAAACGAAACTGGCAGTATTTCACTATCAGGACATGCAACACACATCAGGGCATGTCCCACCTTTCACATACACTGCACCCTGCACACAGGGAAACCTTGGGCCTACCTTAGGGGTGACTCAAATGTAAGAAATGGGAAGGTTAGGGCCTGGCAAGTGGGTTGCACTTGCCAAGTAGACATGGCAGTAGTAGACTGCACACAGGCTCTGCAATGGCTGACCTTAGTTACATTTACAGGCTGCTTATGTAGGTGTCACAATTAGTGCTGCAGGCCCACTAGCTGCATTTGATTTACAGGCCCTGGGCACACACAGTGCACTGTAGTAGGGGATTACCAGTAAATCAAATATGCCAATCATGGAAACACCAATCCATAATAACAATTTACAACAGGAGCACTTGCACCTTAACAATGAACAGCAGTGAGAAAGTGCTCAGAGACACTAAACCAGCAAAAACAGAGTCAAAACCGGGAGGTCAGTAGGCATAAAGACCGGGGAAACACACCAAAGGTGTCAAGTGTAACCGTTTGTACATTTCTAGTCAGTTGCTCAACGTGATTTTCAATCCTTCAATTATTGAATGTCTAATCTGAAGAGTATTTCAGGTTGTGTTTTTACCTAAGAATCACTTAAGGAGCAAAGTTTACCCATGTGTAATGTAAGTCCTGTTGTTCTCCATTATTGTTATAAACTCCAATCTGACATTGTTTTGAGCTAGCGTATTCCACTGTCACTTTTTAAATTCAGTTTGTTTCAGAATAACTGCAAACTTTACCATCGCAATAATCTTTGGTATCGAGCGGGCTAATACTGCCATAGTAGTTAACAAACATTATATGCATTGAGTATTATGCTAAGCAAATTTATAGTAGTTAACAAACATTATATGCATTGAGTATTATGCTAAGCAAATTTGAAGCCAATTTTGATTTGTTCAATAATTAATTGTCCCTTATCAAGTTGGTTGTCAGCAAGATACGTCAGAATTTGGGTTGTTCTACTCTTAATGAGATTGACTATTACAATGTATATATCCCCATTTGTGCTTTTCAGACTTGGTGACCTTTTGAGAAATACTTGAAGGTTTCTACACAACCGTGAGTTATGGTACATAACAAATACCACAGGTTAGGATAAGCCTTAGCGTGCTTATACCGCCGTGGTATTCTTTCCTCTAGGTCCTGATGAAAGCTTCGCTAAAACAAATAATAGAAGCTGAAACATGTTGACCACTTGCACTTTGTTTGGATGTAACTGGTCAAATTAATTCCAGTTAGTGACATCCATCTCACTTGTTTTTAAATAAGAGCTTTCAATTCCACAAATTAAAATTATTGAGTGGACGAAGGCCCCTTTTTAAATTTTTAAATTTCATCTCACTTTTCACTTGACATACTGGATTCTCAATACGCTCCGCTATAACTAAAGCGTTGTAGCACACCAGAGATACATTCTGTATCTCTGGTGGGGACCCTATGATAAAGCATGTCACCGACTAAGTCGGTGAGTGAGGGTTCTTTTACTATCCTGTAGTGACTCTTTTTTCTGACATTCCTTTTCCTGTTCAGGATACACTCTTCTGTTGTTTTTTGTTTGCCTAAGAATCTCCATATGTGGAGAGCTAAAAGTATTGTTACTGAAAACATGTTACTTACTTTAAGGAAAATTTAGAATTTTACTTGAAGAAATCATTGTTGCCTAACCATAGCTCTGTCAGTGGTTAAACTGTTTGCAAGCATTTCTCCCATCACCTTTTGTATGTGTTTAGTTTAACTCCCTAAGTGGCTCACTGTGCCATAGGATCCAAGCTAATTAAGACACAAACTGGTCTGGGATCGATTGTGGCCATTTCAGGATGGACCTTGCATGGCAGTTCAGGATAGACTGTTCGCATGAGAAGTAGGGTCAGTACTGACTTGCATATGATGGGCCTCGGTCTAGAGAGGCGCATTTAGAAAAAAAACACAATGGGTTGGAATGCTACCTAGAATGACTGCCAGAGGTTAGACTATTTGCAAGCATTCCTTCCATCAACATTTGCATCGTCAGCAATAGCAATGAGCAGGGTCAATTACACACCAAAGGCACTGTGTTGGGTTCTTTGTGCTTTTTACAATGATGGAGTCCACTGGACAAGTGGCTGCTTGAAGCAGGAGAAGTAACCAAGATGGGCCCAATACTCCTGTGGATGCAGACAGCGGTGCTGGACTCACATAACCTGTTCTTGAGTCACTCCAGTTGGACAAAGAGAACCCCACAAGATATGGTCACATTTCATGCCATACATGAATGTGAACTGTCAACTGGTGGAATACATTTGTTGCACCATATGTGGTGATAGGTTAAGGCATGGTAATGTGTCTAAGCATTATTTAGGCATGACAACCATGCTCTGGTAAACGCAATGCCTTTGCCAACACCACACACACACAGTATATGATTCACACACAAAATAGGATTTCATATTTGTATTGTGCAAGCATGCAGTGTCTGTAAGGGAATCTCAGAGAGATTTGTCTGGAAGGGCACAAGCATCCCAGGGAGGGTAATCCTTTGGATTATTAGTTTCTTTGAGACCCCTAGGTCAAGGCAAATACCCAGGGATTCCCCTGCAGACGCCACACCCATAAGCACATCTAGCAAGGGAATCCCTGAGGATTCAACTGGGCCTGGGTGCTTAGGCAAGGCAGCACAGCAGACATCAGAATGGCAATGCTTGTAGCAACTGCCATGCAATCCTCTAGCCATGACCCAGCCATCCTTGTAATCAAGAGTAATCACAGCCAGAATGGCAGAATGTTGGTGATATTTAGGTACTAACGAGGTCTAAATATTCCCCTAAAATGTCTATTTCTTCATATGCAATCCAAACATGTCCATATAAATATGTAATCCACAAAGACACCCTTGCACTTTCATCAAGCTTCAACAAGGGATATCTGTTGTGGTATGTGTATTTGTAAAGCGTACTATCACCAGGAGGGTATCCTGGCACTGAGCAAGTATGTGTGCCTAGCCCTCACCTAGGTTAGGTTGGTAATAGAAAAGCAGGCTCTTCAGCTTCCTGTGAAATACATGAAGCGAGTCAGAGGTCGTCCCGTGATTTAGGAGCATTGTGAGAGAATGCCCCATCTCCTCTTGATCTGGATCTGTGTAAGCATGGAATGTATGTGAGCAGGAGTCCTACAGAGGTGCCTGGTGGTCAGGGGAAGGAGAGAGATGCAACTGTTCAGGTTGGTGGGGCCTAAGCTGTGTAGTGACTTGACTGCATGTGTGAGAAGTTAAAAATGAGTGCGTTCATGTATCAGGAACAAGTGGAGATCCCTTGGGTGAAGTGCGGTGTGGGGTTTTGTGAGTTTAGTGTGGGAGGTTGAGGATGAGTACAACTGTCGAGTTCTGGATGGTGTGTAGTCATCTGGTGAACTGCTTGTTGATTCCTGTATTGAGGGTGTTCCCGTAATCTAACTTGCTGATGACAACTTTCTGATGCTGAATCCTCAGAAAATAGGGCTCTTCCTCAGTAGACAAATGCAAGAAACAAATTTGTCCCAGCGATTCATATTGAGCTCAATCTGGAAGGCTTATGCCCATCTCTAAACACCATAATAAAATCACTGGTACTTAGCCTTGACAATACACATCACTATCATCACACAGGAACACCAGCTCCACTAGGTGTTTTACCAGCACTCCCTGAAGAAAATCAAATACTTTCTGTCCCCAAAGTAAATGAAGACAATGAAAACAGCAACCTATGCACTCCTCACTTCCCATTGGGATGTTTACAAGGCCATGCTGCCTGGCGTCCCTCAATGTTCTCTTGCTCAAATCAAGGCTGTTTTTTACTCTACGAAAAGACTCATCCCATCCAAAAAGATATGCCACAACTTCACTCAAATTTCGAGAGAATCTCAGTATTTTCCAGTAGAAGCCAAAGTCAAATTTTAAGTCTTTGCCAACATATAGAGATATCCACTTGAAAAGTCCTCGCTATCTTACCAACATCCTTCCAATTTCTGGAAGACCATCAGGGCCTCAGGGCTGAAGGCTCATTAGATCAAAAAATCCTCCAATTCTAAACTTACCAAGCCATGAAGCCATATTTCACTGGTGCTGCAACATGCCTTACACTCTCTTTAATTCCAAAATTCAGAGCTCAGCCCAACCTCTCATCTTTTAGGAAATTGACTGAAAACTTGTATCTACAATCTTTACCTGGACTACCTTGCTCCCTATAGCTTCTCTGGCCTCTAATTTCAGCTACGTATGTGCAACAGTGCTATAATTTTTATAAAAAAATACAAATATTTTCAAAATATGGGGCACATTTCGAGGTCACCTATATATACATTTTTTAATTACTTGCAAAGGTTGAATTGTATTACTACATCTTCACCATATGTAAATAAAACGCTTTCTCACCTGATGGGTAAGGTTCACACTTTGAGCCTGAAAGTCCTAAATCACTGTGGAAGTAGTTGGTTAGATAGTAAACTCTTCTTTTTCTATGGAGTCATCTCATAATCTCCAAATATTTAATTGGGCGCTCGAAGATCTGTTCCTTTCAATGGGATCGTTCACTAGAACCGCCAGACTTCATCGACAACAGGGACTTAGTAGGTCAAGTGATAACTGCACTAGAACTCCCAAAGTAAACCCAGTCCTATTTCGTGAAGAAACATCCTAAAGGAAACCAATTCAAACCAGTGAAACTGTCTTTGGACAAAATAATGCAATGCACAGGTCATCACTATATAAGACACCATGTTTGTTGAAATAATGGTATCACATCGAAGTGAAAAGGCTGCTCGTATCATATTCAAAAAATATTTAATTTGTAGCTTGAGTCTCTGTTCCTTCAATGAAATTATCCACCAGAAATCAGAGCATATCTAAGTGATAGGGCTTCTCTCATTACTATACCATCATGCATGGGTGCCACAGCAAACTGTGCCCTTAACCTAAAGGCAACATGGCAAGCCACTAAACAAAACTTCTTAGGAAAAAAATTCAGTAAAAAAGCCTTAGCTTTACTTTGAAATTTGATATTCTGGTAGGAGAGTTTGGCTTATGAGACAGCTAGAGCTATCGTCATACCTGGCATCTTTTGGCGTGATCTCCCCTGCTTTTTTGGCTTCCGACCTCCTGCTTGGACCTTGTTTTGCTAGCTTAGGACTTTGAGTCCAAATGTTAGACCCAGCCGTTTCTAACTGGCTGGGATGCATCGAAGCCAGACAGAATCCACTGTCCAAGATAGGATGAGTAAGATACACTTGTAAGATAACCTTGCTTACCCTTTGGTACCTTGGCGCAGAGCAGTCACGCTTATTTTGAAGCACTTCCCTCGCAACACACAGAGTACACTACAAAAAGACTCCACAATGTATATATAAATCACTGGTCTTTGTATTACACACACATTGCAATCAAAATGACATACACATCTTATGTTTGCTTTACAGTTATAGGCAATTGTCGAACTCTCCCATTAGCAGAACAGCATGAACATATATGTACCAATCATAGGTACTCACTTGCCCTGTTCTACATCATTTTTCCCTGCATCATTTTCTCTGGTTGGCTGCATTTTTCTGGGCCATTGGGAAATTAGGCCTGGCTGCCATTGTGTATCCCTGTAGGTCTATCCTGGGCAAGGGAAGGCCCCCGGAAGACTTTAGGAGCCAGGGCCGTAGCTACCATTGGTACAGCAGGGGCAGTACACCAGGGCCCAGTGCCCCGAGGGGGCCCACTGAGCACTGAAAATTGCTGTATTTTACAACACACACAAAGGCGAAATGGGCCGCATGGCAGTAGTGCAAGCTGATGAGAATTTAAGAGTTCTAAGCCTCATCGGCCACCATGCTGGCCGGAAAGCCATACATCCAAAAGTGAACTATGAAAGGTTGATGAAGAAGCCAGGTGAGCCATGCACGAGATGTACCTCGATCCAGCAACGGAGACCAAACATGAGTCTGCTTGAGTTTGGTTCTCCTGCTTCAGACACCACTAGCTGCCAGGGAAGTGCCTGGATGAGTGAGTAAGTTTTATGTTATAGTTAATTAAAAATCATTACAAAAAAAGTGCCATGCTTTCTAATAAATCATTCCTCTATCACATGCGAAAGAGTCAAAAACAATTGTTTAAAACCTAATGTCTACTGCATTTAAACACTTAAGATGAATCAAATGTCCAATTTCACCTTACAGCGAGGGGCTGCTGATCACGAGAGGGCTATGCCAGAGTTAAACACAGATGCCAAAAGCAACGTGACATAGAAGTTCTGCGGATGTGTACTGTGAATGTGCTAAGGCCATATGTTGTGTATCATTTAATTATCAGTCCGCACCTTGTGAGGCCAACAGGAAATGCCAAAATGCAAATGCAAAGTGCGGTTTGCCGTCTTTTATAAAAAAAATAGTGCTTGTTGCTCACGAAGAGGCAATGCCAGGTTTAAAAATAGACGTCAAAAGCAGCATAGCGTAAAGATTGTGCAGTTGCGTGCTGTCAATGTGCTAAGGCCATAAGTTGTGTATCATTTAATTATCAGTCCGCACCTTGTGAGGCCAACAGGAAATGCTAAAATGCAAATGCAAAGTGCGGTTTACCGTCTTTTAAAAATGCTTAAGCAAGAGTTGCTAAAGCAGTGGTTTCGCTTCTTACAGGCTGCTTTGTGTCCTCGGTGGCAGCTGCTTTGTTTTTCATCAGTTGCTATCCGAGTACTGCCTGGCTGGTGCTCAGTATATCCCTAATGTTTGCGGTCATCAATTGCGTATTGTCTCAAATAATGTGTGAGTCATTCATTTTTCGAAAACTGCATATACGGAGGACCCTAGAACAAGGGCTCTTTCTTCACCAGGCTCAAAAATGTTGTTCCTGGCAAGCTAAGGGAATTGAAGCTCCACTCAACCAGTAAATTACAGCTCGCCTGCAAGTACGGATATGCTGTTGCAAGAGAAGAGGTCGGAGTAGTTTCCTTGGTTGTTCCAGGACTGCTGGGCATGTGCAAATAATGTGGGTGACCAGCTCTAGTTTGTATCCGCATAAAAGGCAGCATGGTTGTGACAGTCAACCCTTCCATGACGCGACGAGGTCTTTTGTGTCAAATTGTGTGAAACAGCATAAACTGGCATTGTACCTGTGAAAAATGATTTCAGAAATAAGCCCAAGAAAGGCGTTTCTTTGCAAATGAATTCTTGTCTTGCAATTGCGGCATGGTTTAGGCTGCAGTATTTTCTTAATCGCAAGAAGGCCGCCCTTTCCATGGGTACGGCCAACGCTTCTTTAACACCAAAAGTTGCGATTGCTGACCCCAAATAGTTTACCCATTAATTGTTCAGGTTTTTGTTCATTTGCTCCTTTATTTCCAACCAGCACAAATTCTTCAGAGAGCCCTTCTGGGAGACATGGAATGTCTAGCATAACTTGACAAAAGCATTGATTCTTTGCAGCTGTTTTAGACCAAATTCCAGCGAACTTGAGAGGGAGAGCATGACTTTGGCAACAAAAGACAGCTTTGTAGACATTGGTTTGTAACACGTTTAGCGTGGCTGTTTCAGTTCCATGCATGATTTCCAAGCCGTATGCTACCGAAGGGACGAGCTTGGCTGCCTTGACTGTAGGCAGGTGCTGGCATGAATTGCAACTGAGTTTCTTTCACAACAGTTTGAATGCGAAAGTTAGTGAGTGCCCTTTTGGCTGTAGTGGGGCGAGACGTTGTTTGAAGATCAGCTGGCGTCCCATTTGAATACTGAGATACATGTAGGAGAATACAGCATCCATGCATTTGCCCTTAATAAACCAGTTGAACAACTTATACTTAGAAACAACTAGGCGGACCGCTTTTGTTTTACTTATGTTCAACTCTAGGCTTTGTAGCTCTATGTATCCTACTGTTACAAGGATTCTTCTCTGGAACAGAACTGTGCTTGCAATCATAGAACATTACTATGTAGAGACCAAGTCACCATACCACCTCAGTATCTATAAGTTTGAATCCAACTAGCTATAGTGCCACACTTGCCCTTCTAACCTTACCAGAGAAACAAGTGAATTGGCACCCTAGAACCCAACACTCTCAATCCTTTCAGGGATTGTGGAAACAGGACACACCCTTTTGCTCTCTCACTCCTACTCATCCACAATAAAATAACCAGTAGACACGAAGAAAGTTTAGAATATTTATTTAAACTATTGAGCTCTGAAATGCAGTATAAGTACCACAATTAGAAAAGAAATGCATACTAAAAATACTGTTAGCATGGTTAATAATCCATAAACCATAAAAAGCCCTGTCATGTTATAGCACAGAGGTACCTAACCCCCTCCTTTGCTACTGAAACTAAATGATTATATATCAAAGATCTCTGGGACTACTGGCAGACCCCGTACCTTAGCATTCACAGATGGATGTTCTCCATCTCAGCAGACGCAGTGCTCTTGTCTCAGAACTCTCGTTCCATGTTTTTGGCTCATGAACTCATCTATATGATAGGACATGTGTGCACATAAACAACAGCTGCATTCTTGTGCTATGTCTAGGTGCTACTGCCTGGCCAAAATGAATGACAAGGGGCATTGTTGTTTGACCTTGTCGGTGATGCTCAGACTAAATCCCAGGAAAAGAACAGAAAGCAAAAACATATGCAGGTTTCGTGTGAAAGTACAATATTGCACATAAGCGTGTTTATAGTTACATCTGCAAAGGAAAATTAAGCATACAATCTGCACAGTTGGCTAACATAGGGGAAACTACATTGGGCCACGCAGGTAACTCACAACACTACCAAAGTGTTAATTGACCTTTGTAGCCCAACGGGTGTTTGACTCAAGATGATTATGTTGTCAGCGTATTGTAATAGTAAATCTGAGCTGTTGTGACTACCGAATTTTGTCTTTCACTATCCACTCATGCAAGTTTTCCGACTCTGCTGTGGGTGATGTGAAACTGCATTCTTTAAACATAACTGCTTTACTAAAGGAGGATGTGGTTTTGTGGCGGTTTATCAGCACTATGCAGAATTGACAGATGTTTTCCACCATACACACCAGAGCCAGGAAGCCTGTCATGCAGATTCTCCTGCTCCCGTAAATGTAAATTGAATTGTTTTTCAGCGTTATTATCAATAAAAAATCAATGCCAATTATTACGTTTACTTTTTAAGCTGGCATGCTGGCTCAGCAAGTTGAAAACTGGCCCCTGGAAGATAAATACAAAACTATTACCCCTGAGGGTATCACTTGAACTATTTATATAAAATTATTGTAACCAAATTGTCACAATTTTTGGGCAACAGTTACAAATAACCCTTATTCAGCACAAGGTCAACACGCGAAATAAATAAATTAAAGTAGTAGGGCTGAAAAATGTTTTACAATATTGTCAAATCACATTTATTTAAATGTTTAAATATTGTCAATGAGAGCAGAGTAACAACAAACACTACTTATGCAAAACATGTTTCATACATACATACAAAAACCATATTCATAAACAGTCTGCTGTTTGACAACCATTTACCTCTCAACACTTATAGAAATTCATGTATGAGTTTCTCCAATCAGCCAATACTGTTCATGTGGTGATCTTTAATATCATATCCCTTAGACCATTATCAGGGCCGGAGTTTTCTCTCAGATCAATGATGTCTCATTGCTATAAAATATAAACAGTCTCATAAACAAACAGCAAGCCTTGACTATGTGTAGCAATTTCAAAACAAAAATCAAATTGCATTAGTCGTAATATTTAATACAATTCTGACCATGACATGAACTATAAGCATTCAATACACCATACATAACCTGCTATTCGTATATATCAGTCTCCTATTTATTTCAAAGTGTTTGTTTTGCATGCATTCAAACTTCAATGATAATTAATATTTTGCCATAAACATGATGTAATGATACCTAAACATGTTTAGTTTACTAGTGAACAAATCAATTATGACAAGGAATACATCACCTTCACACATTAAATCTAATTATCTGCTTTGAGGGTCAATTATTAAACTATTCATAAATCACAGTTATAGAATGATGCAAATAATATCATATTTATTTCACACATTAAAAAATATTAGTTTTGGAAACCGGTGTTGGAAACAAGCCATACGAATACTAGTAATTAGGAAGACGCAAGGTCTATTAACAAAATACTTACAGTTTCCTACAGATACTCACCTGTATGGCCAAAAACAGTCCCAACATGTCAAGGCGCAAGTGAGCGTATTGATCAGGCCATATTTAGGCAGGAGGCATAACGTGTGGAGAAAATGCGGTATGGTAAATACTAATCTTACTAGCGCTACGGCCTCATTTTCAGGGCTGACTCAACCTCGCTTAAATCACCAATCCAGTCATGGTTAAAATCTGTGGACTAGGGCTAATACCAAGCCCTAACCAACATGTGGAAAGGTTTTTCTAAGTCCAAGAAGTAATGTTTATAGGTACCTATAGTTTTGGATGCCGTTGACACTTCTTAAGATATTTTTATCACTCCACTTTGTTAGACCCAGCAGTTACTGATCCCGAATGTTGAGGCTCAGATTCAGCTCTCACCTGTTTAGAGTAAGTTCGAACCTGGTTCTACCAAGAATCAATAAGTAATGCCCCAGTTACTTACCAGTAATCTGGGTCGTGCCTCCTCTTGTCATGGGTGAAGGAGGTCGGCCATGTTAGGGAGGGATGGGAGGACAAGAGCGCTAAATTGCTTGAAGGGCTCCGTTGGGGAGCTGAAGCTCACTACGTTAGTCATGTGGCAAGGAAGACTTACGAGGAGGTAATGACTCCAACTAGGTGTCTGTGGCAGGGTTGTGTTCCATTAGCAAAGGAGCGCTGAATTTGATACAGCATTGCATACCGTGGATGCAGTCTTTGGCACGAGGTGGCAGAAGTATCAGTGTCAGAGTTCATGTATGTTTTATTCTAGTGTGGTCTAGCTAGGGACGGCAACGCAGCTATTATTCAATTTGACTTTGAACACCCCACATTAGATTTTTGTCTCAAACTGTTGGTGTGCTGACGGAACGTTTCACTCTGTGAGGTTTCTAGAATTGCTTTATTTCAAACTTGCAGCTGGAGCTACCATGTGTGCTGTGATTAATTGTTGTATTTGATCATGAAGGCCTCCAGTGAGGCGCACCTTGACGTAGAAGGCTGTGACCCTGGCTGTGAAGACACATGAAACACTCAGACAAATGCCACATGCCAGGACTAAATTGAGGATCAACTCACAACAAGCTTGTGTGGTAGCCAGATTTCTAGGATGGTCCTTTCCCCCATGAACCCACCATACCACTCTAACCGATATTGCACTGCTTCCTCCTACTCCTTCACTCCTTAAGCTACTCTCTCATGGCCATAGCCTTTACCTTTCTCCCATCATACATTACTCACTAACTCACACTCTCACATTCCAGACACATATTCAACCCCCCACACATTCATTCCTCCCAATCCTGTGCCATATCCCTTCTAGAAAGCCTAACTACACACCCAGTACCTCACTCACCCACCTCAGTTACACTTATTGCACTCTATTCCTCACTTACTTAAAAGACCAATCTCTCAAAATCCCTTCCATCAATTTTCACAGCCACTTACAGCATTCTGCCCTGCCCTCTGCAACTGAAGTGTTTCCTCCAATTTCTCTCCTGCTCATGCCCACGCAAAGGCCCCTACTCGCCAAGCTGTCTCTCTATACTTCAGTGAGTCATTCATGTACAGGAAAACTGAACTACCTCCATGTCAAGATCGGAAACACAAATAAAAAGTTTAAACATTTTGGACTTGAGCGCACACTCATCACTAGAGCTTCTCTTCATAACACAAACCTGTTTCTCTAATGATGCTTCTCCAGTTTGCCGCGAGGGCATTCCACTAGAATA
Source organism: Triturus cristatus (assembly GCF_964204655.1). Taxonomy (NCBI): domain Eukaryota; kingdom Metazoa; phylum Chordata; class Amphibia; order Caudata; family Salamandridae; genus Triturus; species Triturus cristatus. Next base: position 802,054,476 of record NC_140592.1, on the reverse strand, counting down.
TTGTATCATTAACTGCAACTGCCCTTAGAAGATAGAAGGTGGCCTTGCAATTATATTAAAAAAGAAATAAAGACAAGAAATATTAAATAGTTAACAGTGACAACATGTGAATCTATGCTGGTAAAGGGTTTCCCATTCCTACCTTTTCCTTTTTTCTTTTTTTTTGTCCTCATACCACCATTTCTTTTTTGCTAGCATGAGTTTCCCCCTCCAAGCGGAGGGGGGACAGCCCACACAAGATTATTGCTGATCTAATAATAGTCTTCTCAGGCTCAAAAGTACAGCAGGCATGGCTTAATCATCGGACCCCCTTGTTATTTGGCAATCATTCTTTTTTTCCAGACCCCTTCACGACTCCAAGATCACACATTCTGTCCGTCTGACTTATTAACTTGATGTTTTTAGAGAGATCTTTAAAGAGTGGTGCATTTGACAATTTCGATAGCTTACATATCTCTTGTCTTGCCAACATTATCACATAAAAAACAAACTTCATTTTAGCAGTGTTCAAACCAACATATATATCAGGTTTGAACCCCAAAAATACAAGTTGAGGGCTTACCATATGATGCTCTATTATATCGCTGATGAAATTGCATACGGCGTCCCTATAGGAGGCCAGTGCTGTAAAATGCATGAACATGTGTATATCATCCGCCTTTACGGCCTTACATTTTGGACATCCGATATCCTGCCCAGCTATTCGTGACAGCTTACTCAGAATTCATAAGGTCCTATGAGTCGTAAACAGATGATTTCTCTTAAGTGAGGCAGGTTTTACCGCTGCATATAAAGTAGTATAGGATACTTGCCAGATCTGCCCTCTATGGTTCCCTCTTCCCATATTGAGGACAATCAGGGTATTTCTTATCATCAGTCTCCAAAAAGTCCCAATACCATAATCATACTTCCATCTTTAATGGGCCTGTCTTCATCACCCGTTCCGACCATACCTTCTCCTCTTCCTTTACCCACTCTTGAGTTGCCCACCATGATTCTAGCTGATAATATTTGAATCTCGTTTGCTGGCCATTAGTACATGCATTTAAAACTTGCCGCTCGGCCAACCCAGACCCTGCTCTCAAATGTGCCCAACAATTAAGGCCAGCTCATTTTAAGGGGTGACTTAACTGATCTGCCAAACATTCTGGTGTACCCGGGGAATCCCAGATTGGAGTAGAAGACATATAATATGGGATACTAAAGCTTGTTCTAAAGTATACCCAAGTTCTTAGTGCTGTTATCAGAACTTTCTGCCTAACTTTTTAAAAGAATTTCGTAACCCATATTTGAACAAGAAGTGGCTCTGCCCCAATCCACTAAGCATTACATCGTATAGTTTACCCACTGAAGATTGATCTGGTTTATTGGCCAACATCTGAAAGTTCTTGAATTGAAATGCATGACAATAGATCTGGAGAATGGGAAAAGCCAGCCCTCTAACCACCAGCATCCTACTAAGCTTTTTCCAAGTAATCCTGACCCCCCTTGAGGCCCAAATAAAACTTCCCATTTTTCCGTGCAGTTTAGCGATGGACTCTTTGGGAAATGTAAAAAGTAATTTTTCAGAGAACAATAGTCTTAATCAGATTGACTCTACCATAAATGTTTAGTGGCAAATTCGACCATCTCTCTAAAAGCTTCTCTGTCTCTTGACTCAATTTTTTCCAATTTACCCTCAGGATGTCCTCAAGTTTCTGAGCTATTAAAACTCCCAATTATCTCACCTGCGGTTTCACCCCCTGATTAATCGTATCCGAGATCCAAGCCATAACCTTAGGTTTATCTGCATTGACCAGATACCCCAAAATCTTTCCAATTCCTACATTTTTGTTCTCATTCCTACCAATATACAATGGGAATTCACCATTTCATCATTTTTTAACATCAATCTCCCTGAAAACAAACATCAACATAGGTGACAGAACCTAGTGATTAGAGACACTAAAGAAGCTCAACCTAACAATATGGAACTCTTCCCTTATTAAAGACATCACAGAACTAGCAATTAACAGAAGTATCCAAGTTTCACAACTGCATTACTGATGCCTTGAACTAAAATACCATTGAAAACATCCATGGAGCTAAACACTGAAAAAAGACTTTGTTGTTCAACCATGAGGTAAAAAACACTACTGAAATCAGATTTTGAAAATCAAAATTTGACGCATTACGACACAAGTGGAAAAAATCAAGTATCAGAAATGATCAATTGCATTCTACTATGCCATAACAGGCCATACAAATCTGCAATAAAAATTTCGAAGGGACTACACTACTCCACATAAGTAGTCATTGCAGTATGCCCCTCAATAAAATTACGCAGTATTCTTGCAGAGTAACGCAACCTTGAATGCTACACCGGCGCAATACAACAATCCAACGTTTTCTATGATGCCATTATCAGCAAGCCTATCTCCAAAATAAAGAAATTAGAAGACTACCTCAGTAACAAAACTGCAAACACCAAACAGGGAAAGGATAGGTTCTGCACAACAACAAAAATGAACAACTTGCAATCAGTAGCCACCTTCAAAAACTGATACTGAATTTATTGAGTTGATCAAATCAAGCAACCCATTTGGAACTCCAGTAGATCTGCCTCATGTGCTGATTCCATGGCACAAAACATCTTGAACAATTACCTAGACACTGAAACCTTACGACCAAACTGAAGACATCTTTCATCACACTATTCATCAAGAAAAGAGCCTGAAACCATCAAGTACTGCCAACTACAAACCAAATTCCATTGGTGTTGGACCTGATACTTGTCAGGTTGCATTTCCCTAAACTTTTAGCTTTTTCGCCCCTGGGTTTTGCTGTTTCCCTTGTGTGGCCTTAGGGCTCTATGGCACTTTTCCACTGTAAATGCAGTGTGAAAGTGTGCGTGTCCTTCCCATCCATGTTGGGAAGTGACACTGACTCCATGTTCTGAAACATGGGCCCATCAGCCATTGCAAACCGGTGTGTGCGCACTGGCATCTATAATGATTAAACTTATCAGCAGCCTGCCATTGCAGGCTGCTGTGTGTGCGCACCCGCACATATAGTGCCCATGATTGCTTGTGCAGCCAGCCATTGCAGGCCTGTGTGAGCACACTGACACCTGTATTATTTAAATCTGTGTCCAGTCTGCCGCTGCAGACTTGGTCAGGCGCACTTGGTGCTGGGGAATATGTGTCCAACCTGCCGTTGCAGGTCTGTGCGCCCACTAGCGCATGTGCGCCCAGGTAGTAAGGAATACCTGTGTGTGTTTTCACTACCTATGAGGCTTGCTCCTTACTATAGGTTAACATGGGGAAGTGATTGGCATAACTTCGGGCTGCGATAGTGGATTGCAGTGGAGCGACCTCATGATTTTTTCTATCAATGGATTCGCCATGCCAACCCCTTTCCAGTGGTAAAGGTGGTTTTGGCATAACTCTGTTAGAAATGTCACTTATAGAATAGGGTATGCTATAAATATCACTTATAGAATATGAGCATTTTGATGCTCCAAGAGTCTTGTGTACTGTGGTGCTTGGCTCCGGTGGATACTAGGAGTCGGGGGTACACATCGGTGCATTCCTCAGCGACAGCCATACACCATGTGCATACCACTAGAACAACAGACCTCTGACATTTAAGGGCTGGATGGGATAAATTGGAGGGAGAGGTTTTGACACTTAGTCTCTAGGGGCCAGATCATGGCCCCACTAAAGATTAAGATCTACATTTCACAGCCTCAAGGCAGGCAGGCCTACAATTTAGGGGAGACATCTGTAGTCCAAAGGGAAACTCCTTAAACCACCCCTAACGTCAAAGACACATGACAGTATAACTACTGGTGCCATCCTTCAGCAAGGGGTGAGATACGCTTGTGCGGGTGTGGACCCAGAGAAACTGGGCTGCATGGTGCACACTGCCAGAGGACCTTGTTGTGCACATGGAGGACTACTGCCATTGAAGGAGACAGCATGCCATTTCTGAATAGTGACTGGCCTGAGCTGAAGACCTGTTGAAGTGTGGTGCCCTGAAGTGTGCTCTCCAAACGACTATTGACTGGCCTCCTGTTCTTCTGGGGATCTCAGGGACATCAAAGATCTCCCAAGAAGGACCTACACCATCTTCCTGTGACATCTGGAGACCGGTGCCCTATCAAGTGCCCACATCGGCTACTGAATCCTAACAGGTAGCACGGTGTGAACATGGTACTAAGACTTGTGCCTGGAGACCAGATTGTCTAGTGCAGAGCCCCAGAAATCTTGCCCGCATCTAAGGCATGTGGTTCCTGTACCACAGGGACCCTGATACTCAGAAGCATCTTGTTGGTAAGCAGATTCACTGGTTGCTGGACCCCGCTTGGCACGTTTCGTCAATCGGGCAGCATCTCTCTCGTGCGTAACGTCGACTGCATGCTCATTGTCTGCGATGTCCGATTCACAGAGTGTGACCCTCGGAGGTTCTGGTGTACCCGTAGAAGTACCTCATTCTACCTAATGTGGCTCTGCTGAACTTGCGCCTGTGTGTGTGACCAGACTGGTCTGGTGCAACCTGTATCATCGTTCACCAAACATTGTGCCTCATTTCCAGTGAGGTGTGGAATTTGCAACTCTTTGCTGTGTGACTGGAATTGACCGGTGCAGCTCATATCAACATGCACCGGTCATTGTGCCTCATTTCCAAGGAAGTACAGAATTTGTAACTCTTCGTGTTTGAGACCTGAAGTGTCTAGTGCGACCTATACCAAAACGCATCAGCCGCTGTGCCCGGATTGCCTGGGCACGACCCTGATCACTGTGTACCAGTCGGGGTGCCTCCTCCTACCTAGAGGCTCACCTGTGTTACTCCCCATTCATCGGTTGTTTTCCTTTGACCCTCATCATGGCAGACCAACTGCACTCTTCATACCTGGCCCCTCCTGAAGACATCTTGAGCCAGGTAGTTGCGAGAGAGATTTACTGGGTTGAAGGAGAGCTTCGAGACAGTTCAGAAGCGTGTCAAGAGGCTGCATAACTCCACTGTGTTTCGAGACCTGTGGGTGAACTGCCTGAGTGGCTACTAAACTCCCCTTGTTTATGTCTACTTCCTAATTAAAACTTGCTGCATATCCTCACCTGCTTCCCAAGGACCCAGACTAAGTGTGACTTTGGCCGCGTGCGGCCTAGTATCCAGGAGGAGGGGCTGGATCTTCCATCCAGGGGTATACGATAGTCAGACGAACTAGAGTGTGGAGCAGGGCACTGGGGCCACGGAGTCTGCAGGGTGTTATCCATTAACCTGCTGGGTACCAGTGGGGTGATACCTGTCGCACCATATAGCGGTGTGGAGTGAGTGTGTGTTTTTGGGAGTGATAGTCTGGTGACTGCCTGTGATTCACGACTCTGGCTGGCGGTCCTGCTTTATACATTGGTTTAATGCCATACATTTAACATTGGGTTTACCCAAATAGATCTGGCCCGCGGTACTACTAAAAAGTGTTCTAATTTCATGCATGTATATATCTCTGATATCATTGTGACCCAGGATGTACCCTATGTGGGATTGTATTAGTAGGATTACTAGGGTGGGCCTGGGGTTGGCAGCGTGTCTCAACGCATAAGGGTGCTCTCTCTGTGGGGGGGTTGGGTTAGATTAGGCATTATCCCCAGTGTGAATACTATTGATATCATAACAATACGAGTGGTCCTAGTACTGCTAGTAATATTTTCAAATGTGTTTTATGCCTAAAAGTACATGGCGTTCATGGTATAATTAATGAATATGAATACAAATGCTATTTACATACATTCTGTGTGAAGTCTCTTATGTGACGCTCAGCGTATTTATTGCGAGTGGCTGCTGTGCCTCTGCTTTACACATTGCCTCTGTGTTAAGGCTGACTGCTCAGTGCCAAGCTACATGAGGGTGAGCACAAGTTATTGTGTTAAGGCAGACTGCTCAGTGCCAAGCTGCACAAGGGTGAGCACAAGTTATACAGCGACTGTAATCACCTGCCAATGACGGGAGCGGTAGGTTCTGCCTAACTGGAGGCATCCCTTCAGCCAACCAGAAAGTGCTGGTTTCAACAATTGGCTCAAACCTAGAAAAACTGATAGATATGGTGGCCTCCTCCTAGATTTCCAATATTGTTGAGGAGAACAATTTACTGTTAGAACAACAATCTAGGTTTCGACTAGGCAAGGGCACAAAAGCATCTTTGACATCATCTGGGAAAATAATGGAGTGATGCATTCCTACTTTTTGGATCTAACTGCAATCTTTGACACTTACCATCATCAGATGTAACTAAGGAGACTAGACGAGGTTGGAAAACCTGACTCTTATAAACTGGTGATGATGATCAACCATCTTACATGAAACTCTGCATAACTGAGATCATGACCTGTGGACAACGTAACAACAGCCAACCTACAACAAGTTGGCCCAAATACCTGGAGGTTTCATGAGTGGCAGCAAGTGAGGTAAGAAACCTCAGAGCAACCATGGACTAAAAGCTATTCTGGATCACACGCCAATTCAGTCGCTAGTACTTCTACATAGTGTGCGCACTAAGGGCCTGATTAAGAGTTATGGGGACAGGTTACTCTATTAAAAACATGACAGATATCCTGTCTGCCATATTACAAGTGCCATAAGATATAATGCACTTGTAATATGGTGGATGGGATATCCGCCACCTTAGCTGCAATGTAATCTGTACGCCAAACTCTATATCAGGCCCAAAGACACATTATCCCTGACATGCAATACGATCTGTAATTACATGCCACTGTCACCCTCGTAATTTCACAGATAGATTACCCAAAAGTTACTGCTTCCTACTCAAAAACTATAACATGCAAACACTGCAGCCAGACTGACAGTTCATCTCAAGTCATGTGAACTCATGACACTGTGGCTTCAAACACTACACTTGTTACCAATAAGCAGACGACACTCTGCACTTAAACCAAGCCCCATTGCCCATAAAGCCTTCCAAAGAAAAGGCCTCCTGTATCTACAACAGAAATTCCAATGCAACTCACAGAACAGGACTCGTCCCCTAAGATAAGCACCTTGGTTCATAATCCCTTCCTATAAGAAAAAGACCATTAAGGGAGCTGCATTGCCTGTACAGGTAGTCAAATTAAGGAACTCATTAACAGCCAAGATAAGAAATATAGAGGACCATCTATAGGACAATAACAAAGTGAAAACCAGGCACTCCCAAAGATAATAAAACAGAAACCCCAGTACCTCGGCCACTAAAACTGAGCATTTGAGACCAGAACACACCTACCAAAAGTGCCCAACAGTCATGTGTAAATTTACCTTATTTCGGCTAAAAAATATATAACCACAAAAGTACTATGAAAGGAATAACAGAACAAGTCCCGAGCACTACACCATTAGACATGTCTGTTGAGTGTCCAACAATTGTACATAGTGAAACATGCTGCAGCCCCATAAAGACTAGTTTTGATATACATATTTACTCTAACCTAAACGATCGACAGGCTACATGGCTAAAAAGTGATACTAACATATTTTCCTGAGTTCAAGAGTCATAAGTATTAAAACTGTACAAGACCTATATTCAGGTTTTACACGAGCCCTTTTACGCAATGCAATCGTAAGCATTTTAAAGTGATGAGTACAGCAGCCTGGCAATGCGCATCATAATACATACATAATACAGTACACAATTTGTTTTCTATTTTAAAAAGTAACTGGCAACAGTAATATTGGGGGTGCAAATATGGATAGTGTTATAATCACCTACTGCACAAACAAAGAGTCTGCTGGCAAAGTTAAACAAGAAGCTTGTTTGATCTAATCCTCCATGCCCACATTAGAAATCTAGAAATACTGAACACAATATGCTCCTTTCTGTCGCACCTAAATAGCCTGGAGGTATCCCAATAGTCTACTGTGCCTATTAACTTGCAATCCAGAATGATCCATTTTTCGTGAGACGGGGCAAGATTTGGCAGGAAAAAAAAATGGTCAACTGACTCTGCCAACTGCAAGCAAAATAGACAGGGGGAAGACACAGAACCACTCTTATCCCATTTGCAAGTGAAGGATTTTAGTGGTAGAGTACCAATCCTAAACTTTATATACAGACTTCTTACCTGACGGTGCCACTCATGTGAACACCGCAGCTGGACCCTGATATGCCTGGCTGTAATCAGTTCAGGGTGGATGACAAAGTTTCCCATTAGGGCCAAGTGACAGAGGGCATGTCGATGGGCGGCTGTGATCGACAAAGGGTGGATAACAGAGCCGCCCAAATGACAACTGAAGGACACCACAACTAGACTCTACCTTTTCTGACTGTAACTAGTGCATGTTGGATGATGATGGTGTTCGTATAACCCAAGAATCGCCACCATGGGACTCCACATCGGCCAACTTTACTCCGCTAAGACTTGATGTCAGTTATACTCTGGGTGGCACTGATAAAACTCTTCAAAGCCTGCCTGGTGATCACCAACACAGCCCAGTACTAACATAGGGCATGTTTACAATGTCCAAACCAAACTCACTCATTAGCTAAGGGTACCCGCATCCAGTATACACCTGCAGATTTTGCCCGCAGCTCTCAACATATTCAAAAGCAGACCAAGTAAAGCATAACTCGCATAGGCATGCCTGCTATGCGGTCCAGTCAGGCAGATCTCGTTCTTCGAGCTGTTTTTCTGAACCATTCCCCTGCCCCCAGACTCACAAAGCGTATATTGTCGATGGCCTAATTGCTGTACACAGCACAAGAGGTGGATTAGGAAATCTGCAGTAATCACCATACAATCGATACGAGAACTGTTGAGTAATATATATAACAATCAGCTGATATAGCATGAGTGCACACTGTCTCTCACTCACCTCTCCTCCATCACACCCCTAAGCGCTGAGCGCCAAGACATTATAAGAGCACCACACTGGTCGCTCACGCATGACTCTAAAAAGCTTCCCTACATAAAGTCACCGCACACACAATACCCCAACAATGTTGCTGCTATACATCTGCTAGTGTGCTTCGATGCTGCTTAATGGTGTGTGGAGCGCTTTATAAGCAGGATTACAATACAATAGCCTGTTATTACTTAGAGTGAGGCTGCTAGCACTTTCCCTGGAATTGGTTGCCTGTCAGGTGATGATTCAGTGAGCTATTCATGTGCAATGATTCCCAGGGCAGGTTACATACTACAGTGCTGTTAATCAACCAGGATCAGGTACCCTTCTTGTCTTAGAACTGGTTTACTAACCACCTTCAAAATGTGCTGAGCCTGTGTAGACTCTGGTCACTGTAGCGTGATATGACATCCATGAGGCGCTACAAACACTGGTTAAAAAGACGTATGCGAATAAAGATTTTAATGTTTGTTTTTGGTATGATAGGAACACGAATACAGTACATGGAACCTGTTATAACTGATTAAAAATATATCTTTAACTTTCTTGCCAGAGTCTAGTTGCGGTTTCACTACTCAGCTGTAATAAGAGCATGGCATAAATTTATTTTACAGTCAAGGAGTAGTAATGAATGCTGTTAGAGCCAGCAGACAATGTGAAATCAAGGAATTGTATCTGCTCTGTAAACAATAAAAGAGATAACTAGATTTTTCTACTCTTATTTCTGAATTATTTTTCTTGGAAAACTTACAGTAATTACCTGGAGCAATTTATGGACGCCTCTTTGTTAATTACAGTTCTGGAGTTCATTGCAAGATACCACTCATTCTGCAGAATAAACTGTTCACCTATAATTTGCTACAATATTTAAGATACATGTTGGTGTTATTTTCAAAGTACAGACTCCATATTGATTCTACACATCTGCAAGCATAATGTGTCTTTCTCAAGAAGACCCATAAGACCAAAGGGTTTAAAAGAGACCCGTGGGAAGAGTGATGCTGCGACTATGCATTAAAACGAATAGAATACCCTCTTCGTCATAAAGATATTGCATGTCACCTGGGACTTCTCTCTAACACTGCTCCTTGACACACATCCTCTTTCTACACGAACACCGAACTACTTGCAAAAGCCTTATAATGTATGATAGGGGGCGTCATATGTATTTTCTGAATCGGTAATTAGCTGGTGAATTAAAAACCCCAAGGCCTACCTTGGTACATGCGTAGCGTTCCAGCGACGCCCAGATTACTACATACACCATAGAAATAATTTTTTTACGGAACGCTTTTAGAATACAACTCCCTGTGTGATACACCATTTTTCCCACCTGCCTGCTTTATAATGGACTTTTATTTTGAAGGAATGGCTTCCTAAGAAATGCTTGCTGTTGTTGCTTTGTACAACTGTCCTTGCTGACCTCAACTGCTTTATCACCAAACATTATCACGAGACTCGAGTACTTTACTCAGCCACAACCGTATCTTGTGCGTGTTGCTGGAGTGTTCAGGGGTCAAGGATCTTCAGCTCGCGCGCTTGGCTCCCTGCCAGTCGCTCCGAAGGCTGAGCATCTCTGCCCGGTCATTTCACCGATACTCACTGGGGACCACAGCTGATAAACTCTGAATATACCAACTACCAGCCCATTCGCAGAACTGTTCATGAGGTACTCGCTGGCTATCTGGGGACATGTGCTTTTGTTCCATTGCGTGACAATCCTACTGACATTTTCACTATTGGTGGCGTAGAAATTACATTTGCACAGATTGTAATTTTGTAACATGGCACTTTTGTGTTCTGGTCTACCTGAATCATGAATAGGAGAGCTACTAGACCAAACCATTTTTGGAAGGAGAGAAGGGGGAGAAGTGAACTAACACTTCAGGAAAAATCGTAAGGAGCTGTTGGGGCTGAACACAGGTCGCCAATTTTCTAGACCCTCGAATTACAAAAACTGACAAAGATTATGCTGGCTGGTCTGGTTTCTGGCTCTATTTAGGAGCAAGGGTGCAGATAATTAAAATAACTGGAGTCCCCGGCTTCAATTATGTGTTTGCCATGTTTCCTCTGTTGATATCTAGGGAGCTGCTGCAAGACACAGATGATGATGATGATGATGATGATGATGATGATGATGATGATATAAAGCTTATTAAGCGCTCGAATGCCGAGGCGTCTTGGCGCTGGTGTGTGTACGCAGGGCAGGGACTGAGCTAGATCTACTCAGGAGTAAACAGCCAGGAAGAGAGAGGCGCATTTTCATTTTAGGGCCGTTTTTACCGCTGTGACGCCTGGTGCGACAATCATTTGTAGCACCCCCTCATGACCTCCTCCTCTGATTCCCTCACTACCACCTGGCAACAGTGCTCCTCATCTCTCCATAACCCCTCTCTCCCATACATTTGGGTTTGTTTTAAGGCGCATCCACATAAAATCCAGATCTGTTCTTTGCAGTAGACATATTAACCTACTTTATGGCGAGTCAAACTGTCGCTAGACAAAACTTCGATCTCCCTTTGTAGCAGGAACATCAATCACCAGAGTTATCTTGACATTTTTATTGCTGCCTGAAATCTGGACACACAAGGAACCCAGCATCAGCTGTTTTTAAATCACAAGTTATTGCTAAACACCGTTCCCGCATCTGAGGTCAACTACCCCTCCCCCCTTCCAGGTCAGCGCCCAGTGTGGCTGCTCCAGTCGCACTGCCCTAAAGTCAGCCCTGCATCATCTATATGATGTGCAAAGATATCTTGTTTAAAGGTTTGTGAGCTACAAGCGGGACCGACTCAGGCTGTCAGACTGCCGCAAGCAACCACCATTCATCCCAAGTGAGTGTCGAGAAGCCCTAAACCTGGAAATCCGGGTCAAACAGGAGAGATGGCAATTTCCATACTTCACCCAAACTACAGCCAATCCCGCTCTACTACATGGAGATTCTCTGCGGGCCTGGGGTGAAGCGAAACGGAACAAGAGACAGAAATAGTGACACTGTAGATTGTCACACACCTGGTTACACAGCTGGGCTTAGTTTGTACTGCAGGAGAGTTGTAGTACTTAATTTGTAAAAAAATGAAATAAGTGCCAGGGCTGTCATCAGGAGGCCACTGCAGCTTGGACCACACATTGCCCCAGCCATGCTGCCAATCAGGGCCGGCTTTCAGCATGGGCGAGCTGGGCCCGGGGCCCAATATTCTGAGGAGTGCATGAAGCTGTGAGCATTAAGGTTATTCCAACAACAGCGCCCTTCTCATCTTGCTCCAGCTTTGTCCTTGTTTCTGTCTGATTTGCCAGTTTGAAGTGATTTTAGTCCTTCATAATCATATGGCCAGCGATGTTTTTAACACAGCTTTAGCCTCCTCCATTACCCTTCCTTCACCCTCTGACCTCTGCTGACACCATCAACAAAACCATCCCATGAATGAGGCAGCTCAGCTATTGGTAGGGGCCAGACCCTGCTCATCCAGGTATTGACCAGTGAACACAAAAGTGTCCCCCTGCTGCCTCATTTAATTCACTACCATCAGCAAGGGCGCTATATTTCTCTCCGCCCACAGCAAAATTCCCTCCGCCCTTAGCAGAGGCCAGCCTTGCTGCCAGTGATAGTAACAATGCAACTACTAGCCATCACACTCCTACATGCGTGACAATGTGGACTATTTTAGGCTTCCAAAGCTATAAAAATTGGCTTTGAAGGCAGGTAATAGTCACTTTTAATGTATATTGAATTAATAATTTCCTGTTGTTGTGGTCATCTCTAAATTAACCTGTTTCAAGAAGCACTAAACCTGGAAATCCAGGTCCAACAATAGAGATGACAGTTTCCACACTTCACCCAAACTACAGCCAATCCCGCTCTGCTACATAGAGATTCGCTGTGGGACGTTCTTGTTTATTTTTGAGTAAAGGTAATGTTCTGCCTGTGCACCTCCTGTTAGGGTTATCTGGAATATAGCCCGATATTATTATTGACTTAGATTCATTCAATTATTTCACCTATGACATTATTATTTCTTCAGTGTGACACTCTCAGTGCGACAGGTATGCCCAGAAGTATGTGCTATGTTAATTGTGCCAAAGGACTCAAACTACATCCCACCGACTAGGCTCAAAAAGGCTGAAATCAGTCCTGAGTTACCTCTGTTCTCACTCTGAGGGGATTTGACCTGGCAGTTCTGGAATGCCTATTCCATTCACAACAGGACAAAGATCGATTTGCATAGGGCTGGTTGCAGTCTTAAGTGGCATGGAAGGCAAAAAATAATGGTGTGGAATGTGTCGCCAAGTATTTACCTGTGTGAGAGATTAATTCAAGCTTTCCCCCTGTCACATTTTTGTTTTTTTCAACTGCTCTTGAGGCACATACATTACTATGTTCAGTAGGTTTGATGAATGTCCAGTAAGTGTCAAAAAGGACTTGAGTCCTGGAAGCATCGAAGATGATGCTCAAAAAGCTGACAGATTGCTTGAATAGTCCCACTCACCTCAGTTCATTCCAAACTAATGGTGAGAAACTATCAACTACCATTATAGTGAAGGTTCTGAGCTATTTGAAAGCTGCCTACGAATAATACATATTTGCCGATATTTAGCCAGTGGCCAGGAAAAGAGTGACATTTCTTTGCGGTTTGCATGGCAACTGGTCAAAAAATAAATAATCTATATTTAGACAGCAGCCGGGTAAAAGTGACGCTTGTTGTACTGTTGCTGGCCAAGTAGTAAATACTTTTTTCTATTTAGCCAACAGCAGGATAAATAGTAAAGAGTTTGCCATTTGCATGACCACTAGCCACACAGGACATAATCTCTGCTATTTGGCCAGAAGCCATGTAAATAGTGCAGTTTCTTTGATACTTTCCTGGCAGCTGGTACAAGAGTGCATAATCTCTACCATTTAGCCAACTGACAGATAAATAGTGATGTTTTGTTGCTGTTTTCCAGTCCTCTGGCAAAACAGAACAAGTTACTTACCTCCAGTAACACCTTATCTAGTATAAACACTATCTAGCTGCAGATTCCTTACCTTAAAATATTCCCCAGGTGTCAGACTGGATCATAAAAATCTTGAGCGGTAACTCTGCGTGCCTGTAGGTGACTTAGACAACTCCGCGTCTAAGGAAGTGACGTATGCTGTGCCTACTTGTGTGCAACCCCAGCACACTGACATCAGTTTCTTTTTGTGACATTTACACATCAGAACCAGCGCCACAACAGAATGCTGATGGACCATGTGCAGACACTAAGGCCCTACAAGGATCACCCTAGATAGAGAAATATGTTCACAATAGCAGGTAGGATGGGAGGGTCAGTAAGGAATATGCGGCTAAATAGAAACTCTACCAGATAAGCCATTACCAAAGGTATGTCACCTGTTCATTTGATAGACTTCTTGCCACAGATTCCTTACATTAGAATAGATACCCAAGCAAATCCTTCCTGGAGAAGGACCTGCGAACAGATTCAGACCAGGATGTCCTGGAGGACTGAACAGACAAAGTGCCCACAGACCTAACAATCCAGACAATAGTGCATGGTAAACATGTGCAGAAATGACCACTTCACAGAGTGGCAGATATCCAGGACAGGGACTCTGTGGGCTAATGCAGTGGACACAGCCTTGGCTCTGGTGGAATGAACCTGCAAACCCACAGGAGGTTGCTTCTTGGCCACTGCATATCCGAGTTTAATACAGAATACAATCTGTCTAGAGATGGTCTGTTTCTGCACAGCTTTTCTGTTCTTTGCCCTGATGAACCCTGTGCTCTTTGGTAGGATCAACCTAGAACAATGCTTTTTTGGGTCTAGGCAGTGGAGTCTCTCCTCCTCTGTGGAAGGGTGAAGCGGAGCAAAGTTAGTCAATAGTCTGATAGCCTGGACGAAGTGGAAGGATGTCACCGCTTTCAGCAGGAAAGAGGCATGTGTTCTCAGAAACAGTTGATCTGGAAAGAAGGTATTATATGGAGGGTGCAGAGAGAGTGCTTGGAGTTCGCTAACCCTCCTGGCCAATGTAATGGCAACAAGGAAGGCTGTATTGATTGTAAAGAAATGCAGAGGGCAGCTGTGCATAGGGTTGCATGGCAAGCGCATGAGAAAGGTCAGAACCAAGTTCAGGTTCCATTGAGGCATGATAGAGGGTGTTGGAGAGGACATGTTGGAGGCCTTTGAGAAAAACGAGTCACACAGATGACTTGAACGGGTAGGGCTGATCAGGCAACCACAAGAAAGCTGATATGGCCAGAAACTATAGTTTAACTGTGCCGAAAACAAAACCTTGCTGTGCTAATGAAAGAGCAAATCACAACACATTGGACAAAGGTGCAGAGAGGAGATCAACATTTTTGGTAACAGACCAAGCCAGTATTTTGTCTCAATGGCAGGCGTATGCTGTCTTGGTTGAGGGTCGCCTGGCTGCCAGAATGACATGGCAGACTTTTGAAAGGAGTTCAAAAACTGTTGATTGTCGCTGCTCAATCTCAATGCATAAAAAAAGAGCGTGCGCAGTTCTGTGACAGTAGATCTTCCCGAAAGGGTAGCCTGATTGGAGGACCGATGCTCATGCTCAGGAGTTCAGGATACCATACTCTCCATGAACAATCCGGAGCCAAAAGAATGACTTCACCTTGCAAACTACAGTGCACAGAAGTGCTGACATTGCATTCTCAGTGGTGGCAAATAGATCTAACCAAGGTTTGCTGAAGAGACCATACAACACCTCTGGATTGAGATGCCATTCCTGATCCGTGAGGCATTGATGGCTGAGTTTGTCCACTCTGGCATTCAGAGAACCCACCAAATGTTGCATGGCCAGGAAAATGTCCTGACATTCCAGCCACGTCCAAAGACACAAGGCTTCTTAGCACAGGGTCCAATACCTCACCCCTCCCGTTGCAATATCACATGGTGGTGGTGGTGTCCGTGAACATCTGAACCAGCTTTCCCTTGAAGGAAGAAAGAAAGGCTTTCAATGGAAGTGAATCGCTCTCAACTCTAACAGGTTTATGTGGAGCTGAGACTCCACTGGACACCAGAGTTTTCTGATCACCAGCTCTCCCACATGGCCACCCCAAGCCAGGAGCCACGCACCTGTCACCGCCTCTGGGCGGAGATGGGAGAGTCTTCTACAGACCCAATCATGGTTTGTCAGCTACCACTGCAGATCTTTTGCAGTTCCCTCCAATATGTAGAAAAGAACCATTGATGGTTCACAACCAGTAATTGGAAACCATAAATGCAATGCATGTAAAGCATGTGTATCAGTAATTGAAGGCTCTACCTTTCAATTCAACAGCCACCATATATGCCCCATTTGCTTTACCAACTGCAAGACGAAAGATTTGTCTACCTACTGATCTGTCCCTGCCACCTGGGGTAGATGGGGGAAACAGTTAGAGCGATTTGTACACGGTTAATGGAACATAGATAAGCCATACGAACCCACAAAATCACGGCCCCCTTAGTACAACATTACATGGACAAAAACCATACTATATACAATGGTACATCTTAGAAAAAATTTACAGTAAACCTGGACTAACCAGTGAGGCAATATGAAAACGTAGGGTGGTTTATTGGATCTTTATGTTGGGAACAGCCAAAATAGGGTTGAATCAAGAAATACCTTTGCACCAGGCAATACAAATACAATGTCTAATTGAATTATCTCACCCTTGGATATACTGTCTGAACTACATCTTTTAACTATGTTGATACAGAAACATGTAAATATAGTAGAACATCAGGTACCTCCATACATCTGGTCTGGCCACCATTTCCTCTATTTGGCGTTTATCTCTACAGTAAGATCTTACCAACTTATTTAGGATACGCTATTATCCCTATATATCAGCATCCCCTTAAAACCACACACCTGGCTGTGGCAACTCGCTAGTCACAGTTATTGCAATTTTTACACTTAGGAATACGTGTCAAGTAATGGGTATGACTGATATTGTATGACATCACATACAAGTATAAATACATCTTACCTATGTTGAAGATGTGTATCCATTGAATACTATAGTAGTAGTACCCTATAGGTGAGTACACATCTACACCATCTATTAGAGTATCCATTTTGTTATATACCCTTACATCGACTTAGACATTCGGCAGACGCACTACATATTGAGGTACAGATGTAGTGTTTTCAAACATGTTAGCTTTACATACATACAATATTCCAATATGGCGCTACAAAAACATTGCAAGTTTAAACAAGTGTAATTACCTAAACAGGAAGTAGCGAACATAGGTAGGCATATATCTTTACATTTTTTTCGACTGCCTATCATGTTAAAATATTTACATATCGTTCTGAGGACTTCTGTATATTCAACAATCAAAAGGTATAGTGGCCTATATTTGTGACTTTCACATTTACATTACACGCACCATTTAGTGAAACAAATTAGGATCCTTTTCCAACATGGGCCCGGAAAAACACCGTTATTGCAACCAAATGCAATCACCTAAACAGGAAGTAGTTAACATACAACCACCCGGAAGAGCGTTTCCTAAGGGTGGCGTGTAGACCGACACAGACGGTGAGTATATCATTTTTTGAAACTAAAGAATGAGGCAGCCAACGTAACTCGGGTCATATCAACAGAAAAGTCCTCTTTAATGATTTTAGAACTAGTAGCTATCTGTAAGCGGACACCATTGCTCCTTCTTTATAAACACTTGGAGGGTGTATTTAAGATGTTTTACAAAGGACCTTTAAGAATGATATCAGAACCATGTGCTATCGGTTAGGAGATTTGAATTTAAGACCCATTTAGCGCCATAGACTGTGGTGAGGCAGGATGACTTACAAAGAGCCACTATAAATATATTTACTTAAATAGGGATACGTTCCCTTTTCTTTAAAAAGAGCCTGACTCGGGTATAGGTTTATTTTTATACATTAAAGAAAAACGTATATACTTTTTTGCCGTTAAACAATGGCTATTGTTGGGCAAAATAGCCAGGAGACACCTAATAAATACACGACTAAATAGCGATTTCATGTTTTGAAAGAAGGAGAGTTACTGTCGACCAATCAATATATATCGACTTATATAGCCTCATCCCAACATGCCATAGATTACTGGAGTTAGGGTCTATTTATTGGGCGTAAGGGACTATAGTAGTCAATGCTAAATAAGACAGAAAACTTTTAGCTTCTTTCTCATTATTTGGACCTCTTTTGGATAACTGTTTTATTTTAGCGAGGTGATGGTGTAGGATCCACACAGGGAACTACCTTCAACAATACATGTACCTGAAACGAACTGTGTACCCGTTGACGGCCACTAATAGAAAGAAAAGTGCCAATAAAAACGGTCAGTATTTAGATACACTTTGTATTGATATACAGAAGAATAGATTAAACAATAGATTCACCTTAACTTTCCTATCTATCCCTAGGACACGGCAATTCAGTATTTATGCTTTGTATGATAAGAACAAGCCATCCACCCTCATAAGTAAACATCTTTCGCTGTGTGATCGGGTTGATAAACGAATGATAAAAGATGACATTTATCTGGTTGACCCCACATCTGGCCTTTCAGGTGATAAGGAATTAGAACGATGTCTAATAAATATCTTTACCTTGTTTCTATCTTCACCTAAAAGCGTATAACCTATATCCACCAATCAACGCCATCCTATCCTTAGACCAGAAACAAAGAATAGGGGATTGCCCATGCCAATAAAAGATAGAGATTTAAAGGTAATATGCATCTGTAAATTGTCACCTGCCTATTATCCATGGGGGTTATTACTGTAAATATCACTGTGTTTACAACATTTTCTTTTCCCCTCTTCCATTCCCTTTTTCATTTATATAGGAAGTAGTGATCCCGCGGGAAGCTTTATTCATGAAAATTAGCATCTTGATATCCCTCAGTTGATCCCGTGACCACTGTACAAAACAATAGGTATGATCTTCAATATTAAAACACTAGGAGAAATGGACAAATTAAGTTGTCCATAACAAGGGGTATAAGGTGTTCGTTATCTACTCGCTGAGAATGCACACCTCCTGTTCTTCTGTATATCTATCCCTGTACTGCATGCATAAAATAATCTCTAAACCACCTAAAGATTTTCATGCAAGGATGCATGAGTATTTTTTATTCTTCACACTTTAACTTTTTTTATGGCGGATTTGTTTCCCCCTTGTATCGTCACTGACACAACAACAATCAGAGACACAACGTTTTTATTCCTAGGAATCCTTTGGTGTTACCTCTCACTGTAGTGTAAGATTTTTATCGTAAATATAATAGCGGGCACATTAATTCTGGACATTGATGTTATCTATTACTTCATTTAGTGACACTGTGACGGAGTCCTGATGAAGACCATGCCGAAACGCACTTAGTCTGACAAAATACTGCCAGTCTCTGCACATCATCACAATATTATTTTTTTCTCTCCCTTTTTAAAAAAAAACTGATTATGTAAAGTGGAGTACCAAAGGAAGATTATGCATGCACATATGTCTACATTATTGGATTGTGTAAATAATGATATGAAGTTTGACAACAGAAAATTATGTTTTGATAATATTTTATAAGAAATCAATCATGTATAACAAAAAATCATAGTTATCATAGTTATGTATACATTGACAAAAAGAAGCATTGATGAACTTTTTATACTTTGTTTATATTAAAAAAAAAGGAAAAAAATAAATGGAATAAATATACATTGGCTGGATATCTGTTCTATTAATTAATGGCAGGTAGTATGTTAGAATTCTAGAATTTCTTAGCCTGCTTTATTTGTTAACTACAGTGCCCAGGTGTGTGCTTTTACATGTTAATGAAGGGAGAGGAGTCTTCTACAGACCCAATCATGGTTTGTCAGCCACCACTGCAGATCTTTTGCAGTTCCCTCCAATATGTAGACCAGGAAATAGAGATATCCCTCTGATGCTGGGCCCACTGGGACTTCAGGTCCCACTGCAGAGCCCGCATATGCCAGCAGGAAAGTGTTACCAGAAGGATGGGAGGCTGGAAGGCCCAGCAGCCTCAGAGTCTGTCTCACTGAATTCCCTGATAAAGGCTGAAACAGCAGAATCATACCCTCAAAATCCTGGACTCACCGCTCCAGAGGATAGGCCCGAAACCACACTGCGCCCAAAATGGCTCAGATGATTCGCACAAATTAAAACCAGGCGATTTAAATTGAATTTGAGTATATTAGCATCAAAGGCATTTTACTTCAATTACATCAGAATTTTCTCAAAATCCAATAGATGTGCTTGGGCCTAAGGGTCTCAATACTGGACTGGTGGAAGGGACTCAGGAAGTGCTAACGGTCCACGGGTTAGGTGCCACAATACTTGCCATGCCCCAGGCGCTAGCAACCCATGCTGCGCTGCTGCCATGGAGTGTGAGTTGGCGCGGTGGCCGTGTTTGTTGCGATGTCGAGGGTTTAGAGCTCGGCAATTATGTATCTGCAGGGAGCGGAAGGAGAAGTGGTCATGGCGCTGGGTGTGGTCCAGCTGTAGAGGGGCGCAGATGGGCTTGCCCTTGGCGCACTGGGCGAGTGTTCGCGCAGGGGCCTCCATTAAGTAGGTCCTGGAGTGGGCGGGGTTTCTGAAGGTGGAAAGAACAGTGAGCTGGAAAACCCGTTCGGAAAAACCAAGGCAGGAAAACCCAGCAGCAGCAGTGTCACTGGATCAGGCTGAAACAAGCAGGAACTAGAGGACACAGGCAAGTTGCAAGCTGGGTGCCCAGGTGCCTATTAATATGGTTGTGCTACAGCCTGTACTAAGTAGGTCCTGGGGAGTGGGAAATCCCTGTCGAGAAAAACCCAGGCAGAAAAACCCGGGCAACAGCGGTATTACTGAAGCAAGCTAGAACAAGCAGTAACTGTAGGCCAGAGGTAAGTTGCAAGGTATCCTACTGGATACCTCCCCGGACACCAGCTTAGTCTTTCCTCTTAGTGTGGCTACAAAGGAAGGGGCTTCCTTTGCTATGGTGGTGAGGAGGTGGGTTGAGGTCCAGGACATTTGCTGCCCTCAGTGGCAGTCAAGACAAATGTCTTGGTAGAGGTGCTTCAGCTTCGAATTGCCCCCACAGAATCTCTCCTCCCTTTAAATGAAGTCCTCACAGATCTCCTGCTCCGGGCACAGGCCAAGTCCTGCACAGGAGCTCCGGTGCACAGGAATATTACCCGCCGCAACCACCCTACTCCTTGGGGCCCAGCTTTCCTCACCCAGCATCCCACTCCTGGGAGCCTGGTTATCCAGGCCTCCACCACCAAAGTGAACCTTGGTCTACCATACCACTCGATAGTGAATCCAAGAGGTTTCATACCTTTGGAAAGAGGAAGTTCTCTTCCGACAGCCTTGCATTGCGGTTGGTAAACACCACATGCCTCTTGAGCCAATATACCCGCACAGTTTGGGATTTGGTTGCATAAGTACTGCCCAAGGTCTCAGAGGAGGATGAACCATTCTGACTCAGGCTATTTCCAATAGCAGGGATGCATTTAAGTTCACCATTCACTCAGGCTGGATACAACCTGCACCCTAGGCAGAGCAATTGGGTTGTCAGTGGCACTCAAACCCCACGCTTGGCTAAGATCTGCTGACTTTTTGGGAGATGTCCAGGCATCACTTATGGATATATCCTTTGATGGCACCTTCCTCTTCAGTGATAAGGCAGACTCGGTGCTTGAGCGCTTTAAAGATAGCAGGACCACTACCCTATCATTGGGTCTCTCCATGGCCTCACACCAGTCCTATTCTGCCTTTGGCCCCTTCTGTGGCTACGGTAGTGGGCATCTATTCCCGCCCAGCTACCAACAGCAACAGGCTCCCCAATACTTTAATGGCCATCAACGTGGCTCCTACAAGTCCTGTAGGACCCATGGCCAAAGGTCTGCCCAGTCAACTACTTCCCAGGATCACTTGATGTTCACCCCGGTGATGCCAGTGGCAGCAGCCCATCTGTGGTGCAGGGGTTCCAACCTTCGCCTACCTTGACGACTGGCTGTTAAAGGCAAACTCACCACAGGCCATCTTCACCCACCAGTAACAACAAAACAAAGTAGGAGGAGGTCCAAGGGAAAAGATTTTAAAGACCAGCAGGTTGTGTATCCCTCAAATTTAAATCACTATAAACACTGAATCAACCCGGGTCTAATGCTGTGTCAACAAAAAAGAAGAAAGTAAACCTACTGATTCCGACATCTCTTGTTAATAGAGAACCCTTCTAGGAACAGAACCCATCAATCACAAAGGAGTGGTGTGTTTGTCATCATTTGGGTCTGTATATCTCGATACAACGCCCCAGGTCCTGATGGGACGACCTGGTGACGAGTAAAGAGAAGTGGCATACAAGGGTTGCTGTCAGATCTCCAACAATAACAACAAAAGAAGTATAGTAAGCCCTCGCTTGTGTGAAAGGGGTCCTAAAAGTGCAGCACTAAATCATAAAAGTGACGATAAAAATGGCTAGGGGAACTCAAAAGTGCTTTAATTGGTAGAGTGCCTCTGCCATCATTAAAAAGCAAAATGGCAACTTAGCATAAATAATTTGTCATTATGCTCATTGTCCATAGTATCTGGTCGACATGTTTCTGCCCATTAGGATCTGTATAGTATCAAGGGCATTCATCAGGACCTTAAATGCTGCTACTATGTAAAAAAGTGTATTAAAGTATAATGAAAATACAGACAATCCTACCACACCGGTCAACTCTACAGATGTCGAAACCGGATACCTAGGAAAGCAAAGAAAAACGGATAAGGAATGCAAACATCATCAATTTTGTCTGAAACAGCAAAAAGACAGTTTTATCAAATAACGTCAAATAGAAGCACATACTAATGCTTCATGCATCCAATAATGTATTAGATTACACTTACCCCAAAGCTATGGGTGATACCCTCACCTCAACCTGGTCTCTGCTCAGGGAAAGGGGCCCCGTTCTAATGAAGGGGAGAAGAAATGAAAGGCTGCTAACTAATATGCCAAAAAGTGTTACTCCCCATAACTAAGGCTAAAAGAATATAGGCAACGTCCACGTACTACATAAAAAGTGATGGCTGACAGCATGGTTTAAAAACAGTATTAACTCTTCCTGGGACTATATCTCAGGATAAGGAACTCGAAAGTTTCAAAAAGAAACAGATCTTGTTTTCTGAGTCAAGCATGGGTTACTAACAGATTAATGGTAAAACCCTATACTTTTTCTTAGAAGTCACTCGCATGTGTTCGAATAGTGCCATACTTCTGTGTAGATGGAAACTAATGACAAGAAAAATCGCTCACGGGATCAGAGTTCAGAGCGCAGGCATAGAGGAAGAGGTTACACTTACCTATCCGTCGGTACCCCGGGGCGGTCTTTGAGTAAAGACCGGAGGTGCCGATAGGAAAGGTTAGGTGTGCTTTATAGAAACCTCAATTGCTTGCAGCTGCGTCTGCTCAACAGAGTGGCCAAAAGTCTGCCTGTTATGTTTAGGACCGGCATAAAGACCCCAGCCGGGGCCAAAGCTCCAGCAGACTGCGCATGTGTGATTAGTCTGCTAACTCTGCTAAAGACTAGTGCGCATGTGTCAATATGTCTACACTGATCAAAAACAGCTCACAGGCCATAATGGGGCTTGGATCAGACTTGTTTAACAGGCGAATACTTGAAATTAAGGATACTAACTGCTGCGTTATTAGTCAAGATCAACTAATTAATGCAAATGTATCATAATTTATAACAACAGCCAGGGGATATCGTCATTAAGCCCCATGACATCAGAGTGTAGTCGATAAACCCATTTTTGTTCTCTACAAAGGAGAAACCGTTGGATGTCTACAATGTGTGGGGGAATGTAGGGTTGTTCAAGTATAACCCAACGTAAATCAGTATCTTTATGGCCTGCTGTAATGAAATGACTGGTGAGTTTAGTGGCACTCTTTTTGCACCGTATAGTGCTCTTATGTTCTGCAATTCTCAGCTTGATCTTGCGAGATGTCATTCCCACATAGTTCTTCCCGCAAGGACACTTTATTAGGTAAATCACCCTGTCACTATTGTAGTTGGTATGTTTATCGAGACGCCACGGTCTGTTCGTACCAATGTCGATTTCCGTGGTGTGCGAAGTCTGAGGGCACACAGAGCAGTTCCCACAAGGGAAATGGCCTTTAACTGGGGGTAAACCCCAAAGGGGGACATCTATGGAATTTCTCAAAGCCCAGGAGGCTCTCCTGGAGAAGAGAATTTGTAATCCTAGCACTGAGGATAAGAGGATTACGTGTGTCAATACTTTTTCCAGCTACTCCAATGCATTAAAGAAGAGCATTCTTAAAAATTGGAGAGTGATCAAGATTGAAGGAAAGGAATTACCCCCTCCTTTATTTGCATACAAAAGGAGTTGTAACATCAAAGACCAGCTGATACACACACGTCCTCGGGCTTTGAGAAATTCCATAGATGTCCCCCTTTGGGGTTTACCCCCAGTTAAAGGCCATTTCCCTTGTGGGAACTGCTCTGTGTGCCCTCAGACTTCGCACACCACGGAAATCGACATTGGAACGAACAGACCGTGGCGTCTCGATAAACATACCAACTGCAATAGTGACAGGGTGATTTACCTAATAAAGTGTCCTTGCGGGAAGAACTATGTGGGAATGACATCTCGCAAGATCAAGCTGAGAATTGCAGAACATAAGAGCACTATACGGTGCAAAAAGAGTGCCACTAAACTCACCAGTCATTTCATTACAGCAGGCCATAAAGATACTGATTTACGTTGGGTTATACTTGAACAACCCTACATTCCCCCACACATTGTAGACATCCAACGGTTTCTCCTTTGTAGAGAACAAAAATGGGTTTATCGACTACACTCTGATGTCATGGGGCTTAATGACGATATCCCCTGGCTGTTGTTATAAATTATGATACATTTGCATTAATTAGTTGATCTTGACTAATAACGCAGCAGTTAGTATCCTTAATTTCAAGTATTCGCCTGTTAAACAAGTCTGATCCAAGCCCCATTATGGCCTGTGAGCTGTTTTTGATCAGTGTAGACATATTGACACATGCGCACTAGTCTTTAGCAGAGTTAGCAGACTAATCACACATGTGCAGTCTGCTGGAGCTTTGGCCCCGGCTGGGGTCTTTATGCCGGTCCTAAACATAACAGGCAGACTTTTGGCCACTCTGTTGAGCAGACGCAGCTGCAAGCAATTGAGGTTTCTATAAAGCACACCTAACCTTTCCTATCGGCACCTCCGGTCTTTACTCAAAGACCGCCCCGGGGTACCGACGGATAGGTAAGTGTAACCTCTTCCTCTATGCCTGCGCTCTGAACTCTGATCCCGTGAGCAATTTTTCTTGTCATTAGTTTCCATCTACACAGAAGTATGGCACTATTCGAACACATGCGAGTGACTTCTAAGAAAAAGTATAGGGTTTTTACCATTAATCTGTTAGTAACCCATGCTTGACTCAGAAAACAAGATCTGTTTCTTTTTGAAACTTTCGAGTTCCTTATCCTGAGATATAGTCCCAGGAAGAGTTAATACTGTTTTTAAACCATGCTGTCAGCCATCACTTTTTATGTAGTACGTGGACGTTGCCTATATTCTTTTAGCCTTAGTTATGGGGAGTAACACTTTTTGGCATGTTAGTTAGCAGCCTTTCATTTCTTCTCCCCTTCATTAGAGCGGGGCCCCTTTCCCTGAGCAGAGACCAGGTTGAGGTGAGGGTATCACCCATAGCTTTGGGGCAAGTGTAATCTAATACATTATTGGATGCATGAAGCATTAGTATGTGCTTCTATTTGACGTTATTTGATAAAACTGTCTTTTTGCTGTTTCAGACAAAATTGATGATGTTTGCATTCCTTATCCGTTTTTCTTTGCTTTCCTAGGTATCCGGTTTCGACATCTTTAGAGTTGACCGGTGTGGTAGGATTGTCTGTATTTTCATTATACTTTAATACACTTTTTTACATAGTAGCAGCATTTAAGGTCCTGATGAATGCCCTTGATACTATACAGATCCTAATGGGCAGAAACATGTCGACCAGATACTATGGACAATGAGCATAATGACAAATTATTTATGCTAAGTTGCCATTTTGCTTTTTAATGATGGCAGAGGCACTCTACCAATTAAAGCACTTTTGAGTTCCCCTAGCCATTTTTATCGTCACTTTTATGATTTAGTGCTGCACTTTTAGGACCCCTTTCACACAAGCGAGGGCTTACTATACTTCTTTTGTTGTTATTGTTGGAGATCTGACAGCAACCCTTGTATGCCACTTCTCTTTACTCATCACCAGGTCGTCCCATCAGGACCTGGGGCGTTGTATCGAGATATACAGACCCAAATGATGACAAACACACCACTCCTTTGTGATTGATGGGTTCTGTTCCTAGAAGGGTTCTCTATTAACAAGAGATGTCGGAATCAGTAGGTTTGCTTTCTTCTTTTTTGTTGACACAGCATTAGACCCGGGTTGATTCAGTGTTTATAGTGATTTAAATTTGAGGGATACACAACCTGCTGGTCTTTAAAATCTTTTCCCTTGGACCTCCTCCTACTTTGTTTTGTTGTTACTGGTGGGTGAAGATGGCCTGTGGTGAGTTTGCCTTTAACAGCCAGTCGTCAAGGTAGGCGAAGGTTGGAACCCCTGCACCACAGATGGGCTGCTGCCACTGGCATCACCGGGGTGAACATCAAGTGATCCTGGGAAGTAGTTGACTGGGCAGACCTTTGGCCATGGGTCCTACAGGACTTGTAGGAGCCACGTTGATGGCCATTAAAGTATTGGGGAGCCTGTTGCTGTTGGTAGCTGGGCGGGAATAGATGCCCACTACCGTAGCCACAGAAGGGGCCAAAGGCAGAATAGGACTGGTGTGAGGCCATGGAGAGACCCAATGATAGGGTAGTGGTCCTGCTATCTTTAAAGCGCTCAAGCACCGAGTCTGCCTTATCACTGAAGAGGAAGGTGCCATCAAAGGATATATCCATAAGTGATGCCTGGACATCTCCCAAAAAGTCAGCAGATCTTAGCCAAGCGTGGGGTTTGAGTGCCACTGACAACCCAATTGCTCTGCCTAGGGTGCAGGTTGTATCCAGCCTGAGTGAATGGTGAACTTAAATGCATCCCTGCTATTGGAAATAGCCTGAGTCAGAATGGTTCATCCTCCTCTGAGACCTTGGGCAGTACTTATGCAACCAAATCCCAAACTGTGCGGGTATATTGGCTCAAGAGGCATGTGGTGTTTACCAACCGCAATGCAAGGCTGTCGGAAGAGAACTTCCTCTTTCCAAAGGTATGAAACCTCTTGGATTCACTATCGAGTGGTATGGTAGACCAAGGTTCACTTTGGTGGTGGAGGCCTGGATAACCAGGCTCCCAGGAGTGGGATGCTGGGTGAGGAAAGCTGGGGCCCAAGGAGTAGGGTGGTTGCGGCGGGTAATATTCCTGTGCACCGGAGCTCCTGTGCAGGACTTGGCCTGTGCCCGGAGCAGGAGATCTGTGAGGACTTCATTTAAAGGGAGGAGAGATTCTGTGGGGGCAATTCGAAGCTGAAGCACCTCTACCAAGACATTTGTCTTGACTGCCACTGAGGGCAGCAAATGTCCTGGACCTCAACCCACCTCCTCACCACCATAGCAAAGGAAGCCCCTTCCTTTGTAGCCACACTAAGAGGAAAGACTAAGCTGGTGTCCGGGGAGGTATCCAGTAGGAAACCTTGCAACTTACCTCTGGCCTACAGTTACTGCTTGTTCTAGCTTGCTTCAGTAATACCGCTGTTGCCCGGGTTTTTCTGCCTGGGTTTTTCTCGACAGGGATTTCCCACTCCCCAGGACCTACTTAGTACAGGCTGCAGCACAACCATATTAATAGGCACCTGGGCACCCAGCTTGCAACTTGCCTGTGTCCTCTAGTTCCTGCTTGTTTCAGCCTGATCCAGTGACACTGCTGCTGCTGGGTTTTCCTGCCTTGGTTTTTCCGAACGGGTTTTCCAGCTCACTGTTCTTTCCACCTTCAGAAACCCCGCCCACTCCAGGACCTACTTAATGGAGGCCCCTGCGCGAACACTCGCCCAGTGCGCCAAGGGCAAGCCCATCTGCGCCCCTCTACAGCTGGACCACACCCAGCGCCATGACCACTTCTCCTTCCGCTCCCTGCAGATACATAATTGCCGAGCTCTAAACCCTCGACATCGCAACAAACACGGCCACCGCGCCAACTCACACTCCATGGCAGCAGCGCAGCATGGGTTGCTAGCGCCTGGGGCATGGCAAGTATTGTGGCACCTAACCCGTGGACCGTTAGCACTTCCTGAGTCCCTTCCACCAGTCCAGTATTGAGACCCTTAGGCCCAAGCACATCTATTGGATTTTGAGAAAATTCTGATGTAATTGAAGTAAAATGCCTTTGATGCTAATATACTCAAATTCAATTTAAATCGCCTGGTTTTAATTTGTGCGAATTCTTTAATAACAGAATTGAAATCTACTTTGAAATCTCTCTCAGTTGACAGTATTGCAAGGTTACTCAGTCTATCTTGGCTCAAGGTGGATTTCTGATATGTTTTGATTAGTTTCAGTTTTGAGAAATTTCTTTCACAACTGGCAGTTGAAACAGT
Organism: Triturus cristatus; assembly: GCF_964204655.1. NCBI lineage: Eukaryota > Metazoa > Chordata > Amphibia > Caudata > Salamandridae > Triturus > Triturus cristatus. The sequence goes on along the minus strand of NC_140592.1, from coordinate 802,025,983 downwards.
GATAGTTAAAAAGATTCTTACTGTCACAACAAAGTTAGTAAAACTCTCTTTCAGCTCCCACTTCTACACCCACTGAAGCATAATATAATAATAATCCACATTTGTAAAGCGCGAACAATCACCCGTAAGGGTCTCTAGGAGCTGGGGGCCGTCGGGAAGATTAAGCAAGCTATTGCCCAGAGTCACATGGTGCTGGGCTAATCTGCCGCCTTTGCCGGGGATCGAACCATGATCCCCAGATTCCGGAGTCAGTCGCCCTGTCCGCGGCGCCACACCAAGCATATCTAATGCTGTCCAGTTACCAATCTGTTCATCAGGATTTAAAAATGTGCACGCCCTAAGAATTTTGCACCCAGGGCAACTGCCTCTGTGGCCCGCCCATGCTACGCAGTTACTCCACGGTAGGACCTTTTACATGCACCCACTGCCACTTCACCTGCTACAGCACACACACAAGCCCACCAACCAGCCCCACCCCGAACACACCACAGGCACAACCTGAACAAAAACACCAACTAGCATGCACCTTTCTCAACACATGCTTACTATGCAAACACAACACCAAGATTTGGGACCTAATCTCTACCTCACACCTGACTTCCACTTCCTCGCCAGGACCTGACTCAACCCACTTCCGTGCTGACATCACCACCACAATACCCGAAGGATACAAGATAACCCACTGTGACCACATCAACAAGCCTTGCAGAATGATTGGCATCATACACAAGGAATTCATTCAAAGCACCACCACAAATTGCAACATCACCCAGCCATGGAATACCACAACTTCCGTCGCCAAACAGACAGCAAAACCACCATACAGGGCAACCTCGCCTACCGTCCTCCAGGACCATGTCCAACCTTCTGCATCTTCATCGCCCACTCGCAATAGTCTCCAACAACTACATTTTTCTTGGCGACCTCAACTTCCATCTTGATGACTACAACAAAATTAACATTACCAACCTTTTTGACAGCATGAACAACATTGGACTCACCCAGATAGTCCACGAGCCCATGCACGCCGCAGGCCATGCTAGACCCCATCTTCACTTCCAGCGACTGCTTGAGGTACAGCAACACCATGGAACTCACCTGGACAGACCACTCCATCGTCCACTTCAGCATCACCAACTAATGGACCTCCACCCCCAGTCTGTCCAACGCCCCAACTACAGCTAGAGCTAAGTCTCAAAGGACACATGGATTAACGTCCTCAAACCATCCAACCCATCTCTTACAACAACCTAGACCATAATGTCAGATACTTCAATTATTGGAACACCAACTGCACCAATAGCATTGCTCCCATCAGCAACAACACCCACAGAAAGTCCACCGAGCAGGATAGCTAGTATACTGAATACCTCAGAACCACTCAACAACACTGTAAACAACTGAAAAGGAGATGGTGCTCCAGCAAGGACACAAATGACAAGAACACCTTCAAATCAGACCTCAACCTCTACCACAGACAGTTGAGAGGAGCGAAGAAAAAGGCATACGCCTCACACATCGAATCAAGCTCCAATAAGATAAAAGAACTCTTCAACAGCATCAACGAATTCTCCAACCCCTCAGCTGTAACAAACAACACTGCTTTTTCACAGGAAATCTAAGATCACCTTGTAAACTTCTTCCATAACAAGATCGCCAACATGTACAGAAACTACAAACCCCAGCCCAAGGTCATTGACTTCTTCAAGCAACACAATGATCCCACTACCACCACAAACATCAGACTAACTGAATGGAGCCAGCTCACCCACAGGACACCACCTCCATCTTGAACTCAGTACACTAAGGGACCCCAATCCAACCATACCCTATCTACATTTTCAACCTAGGCAAAGCCAGAAGCTGCCATGTACTCACCACCTTGCTCAACAACTCAATGAGGACTCAAAACATGCTGAAGTCAACGCCCTATTAAAGAAACCATCGGCAGACCCCAGCGAACTTAACAACTCCTGACCGATCTCCCTGCTCCCTTTCCCAGCAAAAGTATTAGAAAAAGTCATCAACCAACAACTCTCCACACATGTGGAACAAAATCTACTACTCAAGTCCTCCCAATCTGGATTCCGCAGCAACCAGAGCACAGAGACAGGCCTCATCGCAGCCACCAATGACATCCAAGTCATACTCAACCAAGGAGAGACTGTGGCTTTGATCCTCCCAGACCTCTTGGTAGCCGTCTATATGGTCTTCCATCACACACTTATCACAGGGCTGGACAGCATAGGCATCCAAGGAGCGCTCTCAGATAGATCACCTCTTTCCTCACTGGGAGAGCTAAAAAATTCCGCCTTCCCCCCTTCACCTACGAACCCAAGGAAATCATCTGTGGAGTACCACCAAAGATCCTCACTCCACTCCACCCTCTTCAAGATTTATAGGACACCTCTGGCCAGCATCGCAAAAACCCACGGATTCAAGACCATATCCTGTGCCGACGACACACAACTCATCCTCTCCCTCTTCAAAGACTCCACCAAGACCAACACCCACAATTGCATGACAGTCGTCGCCAACTGAATGAAGGACAACTGCCTATAGCTCAACATGGACAATACAGAGGTACTGACTTTCAGAAACAAAAGTTCCCCATGGGACGCATACTGGTGGCCCTTAGAACTCAGACCTACTCCTGCCGTCACTGACCATGCTAGGAGCCTAGGCATCATTCTGGACAACACAGGTTAACTCCTTCTCCCCCTCCTGCTTCTTCTTCCTCCGCATGCTTCGTAAGGTATTCAAATGGCTAACCTAAAGCTCAAGACGCACCATTACCCAGGCCCTCATCTCCAGGCCACTGGACTGCGTCAATGCTCTCTACGCAGGGATCGCACCTCACCTCCTCTGATGACTACAGACCATACAGAATGGGGAAACAGCATTTAAAACACTGTTTCCACAACACGCATCCATTACAATGTGGTCGTTACAACGACCGCGTTGTTTCTACGCGATCCATTACATCGCAAGTCGTTTCAACGACTTGCTGTAGGGGGCGCCCTAACCTAAGGAATAGTATAATTTACTATTTCAACACCTTCCCTACTGTTGCACATGCTGGAGTTGCATTAGTAAATTATACTGTTCCTAAGTCCAGCGTGCCACCTACAGCAAGTCGTTGAAATGACTTGCGATCTAATGGATTGCGTAGAAACAACGCAGTCGTTGTAACAACCGCGTTTGTTGGAATGCGTTGTTAAAGCATTCGTTGTAAAGACCCATATTCTACAGAATGTCGCGGCGAGACATGTCAAGGACCTCCCTAGACGAGCCTACATGAACCCCAACCTCAGGGAACTCTACTGGCTCCCTGTACAGAAAGTATGTCAGTTCAAGCTCCTGACCCATGCATAAAAGGTCCTACACAACTACGGACCCCCCTACTTGAACTTCCACCAGAACTTCCATCAGCCCACCAGACACCTCAACTCTGCGCCCCTTTTTCTAACCCTCAGCCCCCACGTCCGGCGTAGCAGATGTGGAGGTCACTCCTTCTCCTACCTAGCAGCACAGACATGGAAATGCTAGTCTTTCATCTACGGACCTCCCTATCTCTTTCAGAGTTCCGAAAGTCACCTGAAGACTGGGCTATTTAGCTAATCGATTAGACCTTACCAGCACCTGGATACCCTCACATGTGACAAGAAATGCTCTACAAATCTACTGATTGATCGATTGATTGAATGATTGATTGATCCAAACCACTGCCACCTGCCAGTTCCTCATACCATTTGTCTTCAGGCTCTTCAAAGAGGTTAGGATAGCCATAAGGCTCCTCAGATCCTCTCCAATCATACTCCTCACAAAGCCTATCGAAAAAAGAGAGCCGTGACTCCGGCTAGGAAGGTCAAGTTCTGGCCGGCGCTGGAGTTGATGTCGGGCATCACCAATCCAGCTCAGTATCGGAATTGGGTATGACGATGAGGTCCACACCGCCGTGGGGTGTCGGAGGCATCAGGAACAACGTCACTGGAACAGTCTCAGAGGAGGGTCGTGATCTGCCTACTGGAGCCAATCTGGACCAAGAACTGGATCCAAGGGGCCTGGCTGCTGCAGAGGGCAGGCACGCCAGCGGAAATCCAGTGTGGGCACCAGCCGAACACATTGGGCCTGAAGATGCTCTACAGGTGTTGGCCTGCCCAAATATGGTGTGCATGGCCTCACAGAATTCTTTTTATTGGGTGGGGGTTGCTCAGGCTCTGTGGCTGATGTGTGGGAATGGGACCTAGGTTTGTGGCGTCATTCCCAAGCCTTGACCAAAGATTTGGACTAGCGCAGTGATGTTGAAGAGTGCTTCAACTACTTGGATTTCTTTAATTTTTTGTGGGACATACCAGGCAAGGACTTTGAGCGAGATGACGAGTGCCGGAAATTGCTCTGGGAGAGGGTGCTGTACCTTCTGCGTGACTGGGACCTGAAGTCTTGGGAAGTCGACAGGAGTCGGGCAACCAGGAACTTTAGGGACCGCTCACAAAGCACCTTGTGGTTAATAGTGTGACACTCTTCACAGGCCTTGGAGTTGTGGCCTGGCTCCAGACACTACAGGCAAACCCGGTCAGGGTCTGTCACAGACATCTGTCTGTGACAGGAACCACAGAGTTTAAACCCCACAGGTTTTTTTAGGGGAGATCCCTAAGCACAGTGGGAGACAAGCCTAAAAAATCAAAAAAATACCTTAAAAATGGACTGAGGTAGCTCTATCTGGATGTGCACTGATAGCACAGAAAGAAAAGAACTGATGTCATCACACTGGGGTGACACCTATATATGCACCGCACATGTCACTTCCAACATGGAGCCGATGGATGTCACCTACTGGTACGCAGATGTACTCCTCAAGACTTTCCATTCTGATGACCGGGTAATATTGTAAGGTTTGGAATCTGTGGCCAGAAGTCTCTATCAGATGAATAGCACTCGTTACACCGCATGCATTTTCTACGCATGCCATTACAACGCAAGTCGTTACAATTATTTGCTGTAGGGGGGCGCTGGAGTTTGAAATAGTATAATTTACTGTTCTAACCCAGTGTGTGCAACAGTAGGGAAGGTATTGGATTGAAAATCCAACAAATCCAACACCTTCTGCCCCCTACAGCAAGTTGTTGTAACGACTTGCGTTGTAATGGCATGCGATGTAACAACACGTCGTTGTAACGACTTGCGTTGTAATGGCATGCGATGTATCGCATTAGTTGTGAACGATGTTTTTCCTATCAGATGTGCATCATATCTGCCATTTAGTCAGTGACTGGGTTAATACTGAGGTGTCTTTGCTATATGCATGGCTGACAGGCAATGTTATATTTAACAGAACAGTGGTTCTATAGGAGACATTATATCTATGCTATTTTCCAGGCTGCTAGCAAAAGAGAGCATAATCTCTGCTATTTAAAAAGCGTCAGGTACATTTTTAAATCTCTTTGTCATTTGCATTGGCTGCTAGTAAATTGGTACATGGTCCCTGCTTTTTAGGCAGTGGCTGGGTAAATAGCAAAGAAAATTCACTATTTACTGAGTGGCCAGATAAACAGGCATCTTTTTTTTATCTCGTAGCTTTATAGAATGTGCCTAGTGTTTTTTTACCTGTGCAAGGACTGGGGAGTTAGAGTACAATCAAGTGTATGTAGGAATCCCGTTCTGCATAGATTTAATTTAAAGGCTTATTTGAACAGATCATTTTTCAGATATTTCCTGAAGTGCATATACTTCAGTTCTGCCCTCGGGGACAGGTTCAGGATGTTGAGCAGTCTAGGCTTCAGCACTATAGGGATCTGACCACATTTGATAAGCGATATCACACACCGTTTAACTCTAATGACATCACAGGATGTGACATAGTATGACCATTAACCCAGAATCGAAATTTGCCTAGCATAGTAACGGTAAGTTTCAATTCTATTAAGGACACGGATGCTTTTCTTTCTCTGCCTTTAATAACATACAAAGTTTACAGCAGCCAGAAAAGCATCAAAATTCCTTTATTCTCGCAATGTTACAAGAAAAAACTGAACCAACCCATGAAAAACGCTGAATAATACATGAACAAACTGCAACTCCCATGATCCCAAGGGAGGCTCCATAGTAAGTCCTTTCACAGTATCCATGACCACACTTAGTCCCTCCATTTTGGCTGTCCTTCCTCTTTCTTTGCGCGAGTCACGCCAAATTCTCACTGGTCCTGTTTCGCACCATCATTTCCTAAAACAGAGTAGAGACAGTGTAAGGATTCTCAAGGATACCTCCTAATTACCGTCAAACATTCCTTAACAAGAGTCTGCAAAACAATTCTCTGAATCATGACAAAGTCCACAATGGTGACAATACATAAAAACTGTTACTTACGAACATATGGGTGGGTTCGCACAAGATGTGCCCTGGGTGGGATAATCCTCGCCTCAGTGTCCTTAATAGAATTGAAACTTACCGTTACTTTGCTAGGCAAATTTCGATTCTATGTCAGGACCGGAGGCTCCGATTATGCTAGTTTAAAGTTTACTTACCACAAACTGAGTGACCTCCAATACTGGTCTGAAGTAAAACCACTTGAAGGTGGAATCCGAGGACAAATCCGCAGCACACATCAAGTCCTCCAAACGGGCCCCCGGGGATAAAACTTGTGAAGCCATTTCACACCTGGCCGAGTGAGCCCCAAACTTTTTTGTGTCAATGCCCGCTTCCTGCATGACCCAACGCACCCACCTAGCTATAGTGGGGGAAGAGACTGCCCTGTGCAGTTTCCTCAAGGCAATAAGCAGCTGACGTTCGTCCGGAGGGCGGAATTCTAGAGTTATGTCCTCATATGCCTTAAGACAATTCACAACACACACCTTTGGGGCATCCAGAATAGCTGGATAGGAGATTGTTCTTGTAAGAGACTTAGTACGACGTCCCACCATGAACGTGAACCGGTCCGGGGAAAAAACTCTGGTGGAAATGTCCATTGCCTGAACGTCAGAAACTTTCCAACAGGAGACCAAACACAAAAGCATATCCAGCGTGGATGATATTTCCTTCAAAGATAGGTATTTATTCGGCTGCCAAGATAGAAAAAGATTCAAAACCAAATTAACGTCCCATAGGACGGAATATCGCGGTTCCGGGGGCAATGAGAGACGTATGCCTCGCAGGAGACTACAGACGAAAGGATGTTCCCCTACCGGAGCTCCTTCCACTGGACAATGACCTGCCAAAATTGCTGATCGCACCACATTAATCGAACGGTACGCTAGGCCGTCCATTGCCAAGTTCACAAGGAAATTCAAGATTGGAACGACACCGGCGACCACGAGATCCAAATCCCGTCGAAGACACCAACTAACCCACCTTGCCCAGGCTGATCGATAACACTTCGAGGTGCTGTCTGCCCAAGCCTTAGACAGGAGGACCTCAGCCGGTCTCGAAAGGCCCAGGAGTGACCATCGCTGCCTGAAAGCCGCCACGCCATGAGATGGTGAGACCCCTGGGTGACCAGATGATGTGGCTCCCCGTCCGGGTTCAGAAGGAGGTGAGGAAACAGGGGGAGTAGGATTGGAGAATCCCAAGAAAGTTCCAGAAGAACCGAAAACCAAACTTGAGATCGCCAATACAGCGTTACCACCACCACCTCCGCTCTCTGGTGGCAAATTTGGCCCGCCGTATTCACAATCATCGAGAATGGGGGGAAAGCGTAACCTCTCTCCTGCCCCCAATCATGCAGAAAACGCATCCGTGGCAAGAGCCAGCGGATCCTGCCTCCAACTGAAGAACCGCGGGATCTGATGATCCAGACGCGACGCGAAGAGGTCCACCAAAAACGGTCCCCACTGGTTGAGTAACCACCTGAAGACCTGAGGATCCAGCTTCCATCGGCTGGAATCATGGAGGTGTCTCGAGTGCCAATCCGCAACCTGGTTGTCCTGGCCCGGAAGGTATTCTGCTGATACCGAGATGTGATGAGCCAGGCAGAAATCCCCAAAATCCTTTGCTAGATTCGCCAAGGGCCGGATTTGGCCATCTTCCGAGATGGCAGAGTCAAGGAAGAGTGAGCGGAATCCACGACAAACCCGAGGAACACCACACTTGAAGGACTGGGTTATTCTTAAGACCCAGCGGTGCCAGGGAACAACACCTGAAACCTTCGTGGGTTTCCTGTTCTGGCGTACTAAACACAGAGACACGGAACACTTCCAGCGACGTCAGAGATCAGCGTTTATTTACTGCAGGGATACAGAGGTCACAAGAAGTACACAACGTGTAGGTTCTCGGAGACTGCTTCAAATTGCAAATGTGGATCGCTCCTTTTATACAGGTTTTTGCCATAGCGCAGTATGGCGAACAAAGGTTACAACTCAGTTCCCACAATAAACTTCAAAAGGGTCGCATTCATGTCTCAGGAGGCCGGAACATAATTACGACAGTCTTGCCGGTTCCCAACTGTAAAAACATATTCCTCCGCAATAAACACATTCCATCCTAACCATAAACACATTAAGAGGAAGGACGAAAAACAGATGCAAGGAAAGGACAAGGATGCACAACAGGTTAGAAGAGAGTGTTGGGGGCAATAAAGGAAACTTGATAGAGGGGTCAAAGACCCCATGTCTAATGCATGCATGGCTGAAACAATAGACCGGCGCGGCAAGATGAGCCTCGAGCGGGGCCATCTGCCTTAGTCGTGTCGTTTCCCTCATCGTAAAAGTCACCTCAAAGAAACACGTGTCCTTCGTGTAAGCTTGAGAGTCCCAGGGTCACGGAGCGGACAAGAAGCCCGTTCGCTGGCTACCTGAGGGCAAGAAACAAAATGGATGCCGTATCTAAAATGGAACCCGAGGGTCCAGATGAACGAACCCAAAAATGAGACGAACCATACGTGGCTGCATAGCGAAACTGCGTACACCCATTATACTCGTCATTTGCGGTTCGTAGATACCAAACTCATCCATATTCGTTACCACTCAAAACTGCGGTCCCGTGTCATACGGAACCTCAGACCCTCCTTTTGCCCTCATGTAGGCAAGCACTAGTCAAGATCTGAATCTATGTCAATATTCATCAGATCGTTCAGCTGCTGCTGGAACATCATCCTATTCATCAATGTCTCCTTGGTAACAGATGGCCGCCTTATACACGTCGCAGCACATAGGCCACATAAGGCAGGACCACACTGTACACAAAGACAACACGTGAACAGAAACGTTACAACAGCCCCTACGATCATTAGAATCTTCCAACCCCAGGTTGACATTAGGCCCCACAACCATCCTAGGAGCGTCCAATTACCTTCGTCCACGTGTATGGACTCGGAAATCTTGTGCAACTTCGAGATGGCTTGGTATACAGTTGGAGCATTGTCAGGAATAAAAATGCAACAACTCGAATGGATAATTTTACACACACCCCCTCTATCTGCAAGAACAACGTCTAGAACCATACGGTTCTGCAACGTCATGAGTCTATCCGCCTGTAGTTCAGCTGTTAGATTACCAAGGGCATTTGCAGTAATATTAGCAGTCGACTCAACTACACGGGTCAACTGTCTTAGGTTCCTACTATTAACCATAGGTCCCCAAAACGGCAAGAAACCTTTAAAGAAGTCTCCTGCTTCTTGACCAGCAGTGTCCTCTTTGCTAATAACGCCTCTCACGACTCTAGTTCTGTGGTAGTCTGAAGCAACTGTGAAAGTCGGAGGTAAAAGATTCGCGATATAACAGGTACCCGAAAAGTCGCGGGGTAACCATGTATATGCGCGTTCATAACATACAAAATAGGTGCCCTTAGCAGTCAGAAAAACAGGGGAGGAGAGCATGGGTAGAACATACGTATCAGTGCAAGCACTGTTCCCAAGTTGTGCTCTCGGATTTCGACCCAAACCTTTCAAGCAGAAATTACCAAGGTGCGGTACAATCCATATCGGGGACGAGCTCTTAAGCTGTCTATCACCCACTGACGTACTATACTCAGTCTCACTCAGATCCTTATAGGCCTGCACTTCTTCATCTGGAATGAGTGATGCATCAAAAACATCTCTATCCAGATCTGCTATGGCTATCGCCAAAGGCTTGTGGTACGGCCCAGGACCAAAATTGACAGACCGTGGCTCTCGACTAGGGTAGGAATCTAGTGCACTACGGAACATAGTTTGGAAGGCTCGAGCTGAACCCTGGGAGCTGTAAGGAAGGACCAAATACGGAATACCCCTATCCATAGTGTGTGGCATTAAACCACATACCCAACAATTGGTAGTATTCACCACCAACTGATGCTGATGTAGAAGTTGAACAAAGGAATTATTCATGAATTCCGCACGTCTAACCTGCTCATGCTGAGGCAAAGGATGAAAGGAATGTGGGGAGACAGTGGTGAGGGAACTTAGGTTAGGAGGAAAAGTAGGTGAAACAGAAGGCAAGAACAACGATACTCCAGAATACACTCCACCCACCAATAGCATAGATAAAGTCAGAAACAGTAGAAACACCTGAAACAAAAAACATTTTGTTCGTACAACCCTCCATAACTCTAATCTCTGTGCCGACACCCTTTCTTCTTCCAACAGCTTAGAGAATGCCATCCTCTACAAACCGTCCGTGACGTACTTGACGCACTTCGTTCTGAATAGCGATTATCAATCCCCAGGAGTTCCCAGAGATCGACAAAAGTAACCGACCTAGCGTCAGAAACCTGCTAAACAGAAAGAAGTACCCGCACGGCCCTACGGTAACCCGGATGGAGAGGTTTCCTCGAAACTTTCAAATTTATTACAAATCTCTTAGCAGTGGAAAGGCACATAAAAACTCAAAAAGAAAGGATGTAATTGTCCATAATATTCGTAACGTCAAAAACCATCATACTATTAATTTTTATTAGTCCTTGAACGAAGAAAGTATCGATTTCTTCCAGGTCGAGTTTGCTCTACAAACAATTGTTCAGCTGGCGCAACAGGATTCGACGAAGTGGACAACGAGTCAGACCTTGGGTTTTCTGCTACTGATGACTCCACATATGGGTTTGGCAGTGACGAATCCTCATCCACAAGTTGAGCGTCACTAAACGGTACAAAGTGCAAAGGAGTCTCAGTTTCTGTGGCCGAAATCCCAGTCCTCACCCAACCGTCAGTTGGTAAAGGGATCGGTACCTTCTTTGTGTGGCTGGCATGGACCCAGTTTTTCCGGCCCTCCAGTCGAACCGCTGTCCTCGTCGTCAACAAAACTTGAAAGGGTCCAACGAATCTTGGCTCCAAGTTACGTTTCCGACCAAAATTTCGGGTAACCACCCAGTCCCCTGGCCGGAGCTGGTGTCCAGAACCCTCTGTCTGCGCCGGTAGAGCTTCAAAGACCTGTTGATGGATTAACCGTAGTTTAGTGGTCAAATCATGCAGATAATCAATCAACATTGGATACTCAAGACTATCAAAAGCCCTAGGCCTCGGGACTCCCCAAATATTCGCAGGGCGACCGAACACAATCTCATATGGGCTAAGCCCTACTCGAGAGTGTACGGTTGCTCTGGTCGATAGGAGAGCCAGAGGCAAGGCATCAGGCCATGACAGACCAGTCGTAGCTTGAATCTTAGCGAGTTTCAGCTTTAGGGTACCATTGTACCCTTCAACCAAACCCGCTGCCTGAGGATGATTAGCACTGTGGAATTTCTGCCGAATTCCAAGGCCCTTACACACACTCTGCATCACACTTCCCACGAACTCGCTTCCATTATCCGACCACACAATCCGTGGCATTCCGTACCTAGGAAAGTACTCCTTCAGCAGGATTTTTGCTGTGGACAGGGCAGTATTATCCTTAAGAGGATAGGCCTCAATCCATCTGGAGAACGCGCAAACCACAACCAAAACATACTTCAGGTTATTGCATCTCTCCATATGGATAAAATCCAACTGGATAACCTCAAAGGGACAAGCAGGAGGAGCGAAATGACCAGGCGGAGTGGGGGTACCTTTTCCGGGATTGTGCATCAAACACACCATACAATTCTTAACCACTCTTTCGGCACACTTAGCAATACCCTCATTCCTCCATACAGGGGACAAGAACTTACATATTCCTTTCGCACTAATATGTGACAACCCATGAGCCATCGTCACAACAGCTAATACATACGCATCTGGTAACATCCACCTCTGACATTCCGTCAGGTCAACCCAACATCCATGCATATCCAATTTTCCTGTACTTTCTTTCCACTTGGTCTTTTCAGCTTCAGTAGCTTCATTCTGAATTGCTCTCACACTCTCAACAGTATTCTCACACATACCAGTCTCCGTCGGCCACCTCACTGAACTCGTGGCATACATTCGAGTCGCAAGATTCTTAGCCGTTTCCTTAGCAATCTCATCCGCAAACGCATTACCACGACCAACATCATCCGTCACTTTCCGATGTGCACTACATTTAACGATCGCCACTTGTTTAGGCAATGTAAGTGCATCCAAAAGATCATTCACCAGCTGCCCGTGTTGGATCTTTGTACCATGCGATGTCATAAATCCTCTTTCTCTCCACAATCTTCCAAAATTATGCGCAACACCAAACGCGTACTGACTGTCAGTAAACACATTCACTCGCTTTCCCTTCGACAAAACACACGCTCTTGTCAATGCAATTAACTCTGCCGCTTGTGCGGAGTTCTGATTCAATCTCGCGGTTTCCACAACCGTGCTCAACGTCACTACAGCATACGCAGTCGTCACATCGCCATTCGGCAATTTGAAGCAAGAACCATCCACATACAAAGTACCATCGGGATCTGCCAAGGGAGTGTTTTTCAGGTCCACACGACCTTTTGTTTCTTCCTCAGTCCGTAAATAACAATCATGTGGCAGCACATCATCTGATTCCATATTAATCGGCAACAATGTCGCCGGATTCAGTACATTACAACGTTTAATCTGTATATGACTTGCCAAAAGGGTCAGCTCGTACCCAGACAACCTTGCACTCGTCAGATGTTGAGTCTTTGTCCGATTCAAGAGCGTATCAACTGCATGCGGAACCATTACTATGAGCATATTATCCATGACCAGGCCTGCGGACTGTCGAATAGACGCCGCCGCTGCCGCTGTCGCCCTCAAGCAACTCAGCAACGCTCTAGCTACCGGGTCTAAGGTCGAGGAAAAATATGCACACGGACGCTGTTTATCACCAAATTGTTGCGTTAAAACACTCAACGCACAACCGTCCCTCTCATGGACGTATAATGTGAAAGGCTTACTGTAATCAGGAGTACCTAACACAGGAGCCGAACACAATGAATCACGTAACTCAGAAAAACTTTTCTGACATTCCTCCGTCCAAGGCAAAGGAGTCGAAACGTCCTTGCACGTGAGAGCTACCAATGGCTTCGCTAACAGTGAAAAGTTCGGGATCCACTGTCTGCAGTATGACGTGATACCTAGAAAGGCACGCACATCTCTCTGAGTTGTTGGCACAGACATTCGAGCAATTGCTGCAATTCTTTCAGGGGTCAACCTTCTTCCCGCCTTTGACAATAAGTGACCTAGATAGGTTACTTCTTGACAACAATATTGCAGTTTGGAAGGTGACACTTTATGATGTAAGTCACAAAGATGCTGTAACAGTGACATTGTAGCAGTCCTACAGAGCTGTTCGGTGTCGGCAGCGATCAACAGATCGTCAACGTACTGAATCAAGGCTGCACCAGCCGGTAACACAAACGCATCAAGTTGGCTCTTAAGAGCTTGGCTGTAGATTGATGGACTCTCACAGTAGCCCTGTGGTGCGCGTTTGAATCTAAAGCTGCGACCACCTAATGAGAAACCGAACAAATCTCTGCTTTCCTCAGCAATCGGAATGCTAAAGAACGCATTCTTCAGATCGATGACCGAGAACCATGACGCAGTGGCTGGAATCAGAGTCAGTAAAGCTGTAATGTCTGGCACCACAGGAAACTGTGGAACAACGACTTTATTCACCTCCCGTAAGTCGATAACTAGACGGTACACAGGAGGCTTGGAGGGATCCGTTCGTTTCAGAATAGGCAACACGGGACTATTGCACACATTACCCCGTGTCTCCTCAATAACATCTTTACCGATCAAGTCGTAAATGATCGCTAATAGTGCCCTTTCACCATCAAGGGAAATACGATACTGGGGTATGCGTGGCAAACGCGCACCGACTTTCAGTTGGACAACATAAGGTGGTATATCCAACAGGCCCACGTCATTGGGACCTGTCGCCCACAAGGAGTCCGGAAGAGATCTCAATTCTGGTGGGAGCTTGTCGATCGATAAATACATAGGGGAAATCACGCTCTTACCCAACGTAAGCTCCACACCCGTAGGAGAACAATACAAAGTCGCATGTAACCTTTTCAACAAATCCAGACCCAAAAGATTCTCACCACAACCAGTAGTCAAAATCAAAGGAGCTTCTAGCTCATGAGACCCAATTGTAAGGGGCAAAGGGCTAGAAACTGGATTGCTAACGGGGGCGCCAGAAAATCCAACGGAAACATTCGTTAAGCCAGACAAAGGCGCGCCAGGGAGTTTCGAATGCATGATGGAACTTTTTGCTGCACCAGTGTCCAACAGAAAAGGCTCAACGACGCCCAAAGTGGCTACTGCAACATAAGGCCCTCTCTGATCAACCGGAACTGATACTTCTCCCTTCCTTTGTCTATGGCTGTCCTAGTAGATACCATCCGTATCAACATCACACTCAACATAACAGTCATCCACATGATACTGTGCAGACCGACCGGACGATGGTTCGCGTCTATCGAAACAATTTTGCGAGTCCGAAGACGTTGCAAAGCGTTCGGCCTGATTCTGGGTAACTCCACGACCTCTACCACGGGAAGCCTGTTGAGGGCCACTACGTCCTCCTCGAGCCGACACACCATTGTTCCTATCACGGAGAACCGGACAATCAAACTTCAGATGGCCCTCCCCACGACAATATGCGCATTGATTATATCCCAGAACAAAACGAGGTGCGGGAGAAGTATTTCGCGTCTGCGATCTGGAGAACTGTGATTGTGATCTATTTTGCTGTTGTGTATCACTGAAATGCGAACGCGGAGGATAGGCTTGCTGCAATAAGACCTTAGTTTTAAGATCCTTCGTTTTCTTATCGGCACGCTCACTTTCCTCTTTTTCTCTGTTTTCGTAATATTGGGCCGTAGCCAATATTTGGGCAGTGGTAGAAACAGCCCATGAACTCTCAGAATTCTTCAACTTGTTGCTAAGGTCGGGCAGCAAGTTCGATACAAATTTATCAACAAACAGCCGCTGACCACCCTCAGATCCCATGTCCTGACCACTATGATCAACAAACGCTTCCTCGAATCTCGTAAAGAAATCAGAAACGCTTTCATCCCTCTTTTGCTTGCATGCTGATAATTTGTCCCAATTGACGCGCATCGCTGGCATAAGCGTTTTCATGAGAGTAATTATCCTCTGAGGCAAAGCCACAATAAGCTGTTCAGGTTTAGCCCCACCGACCTGCTGGGCATCTGCCGCCGTAAGGGCAGCCCAGTCACCGCCTAACTCGGCTGCGTGATTCTCGTGACGAATTTTTGCCCAAATCGGCTGAGGCACCACATTGCCAAACAACATATCAATATCGGCTAGGTTCATAACAGTAGCATCCACCAATTGGGACAGCTCCTTATAATAACCTGCAGGATTCTTACGGGGATCGGGCAAAGATTGCTTCACTTGTAAAACTTCCGATCGTTTCCAAGGGAGGTGTATCCACACTCTCTGGAAACGGCCTGGAACAGGAGGGTTAGCAGCAGGATCACCTGGCATCCATACCGGAGGAACTTCTCGCATAGGATATTGACCAGGTTGGGCCATCCATTCTGCGGTCTCGTCCTTAAACAACGCACGAGGTTGCACTGTACATCGAAAGGATAACAAGCGCTCTAAAGCCTCTCGAACTTTGTCGCCTACGATTACACCCGAGGCAAACCGATGCTGCAGCTCAGAAACCTCTGACGGTACATTATCTGTCACATCATCGTCCCACTCCTCCTTCAACGAGTTACACAGTTCTTCAAACACAAATCGTTGCGTAGGCACATTAAACTGAGAGAACGTTTCAAACACTACACGTGAGGTGTATTTAACAGGGTTACGAATCCATCTACGTGCCGTTTTCACCAACGATTCACGTTCCCTACCATCAGGAAGCTGACTGCGCCTTTGAGCGACATCTGAAAGAGTCGAGCCAAGTATCGGCCCAAAAAGCGGAGAATAAAGAGAAGCAACAGTAGTCAAAAGACGACTACGAACAGAAGGAGAAGAGGAAGAAGATGCGGGCGCAGCAACAATAGGGGTGGAAACAGTAGAAGTAGACGCAGCAGCAGGAGCAACGGGAACAACAGGCTGAGGAGGGACTTGGAAAAGCGCTGTAGGGAGAGAAGCCGGAACAAGAGGATGTACGATCTGGGGCCCAAGGGGATTCGGGAGTACGAGAGGAACGGCGGGCTGACCAGCAGCCACAAAAACAGCGGGTTGAGGAAGAGGTGGACGCACAGGACCCATAACATCGGGAGCATAGGGAGGTGGCGATTTCATCAGATAAGACAAGAGCGGATCCTCCATCGCTTCTTCTCCTGTCTTATCGATATTAGAAGGTAGCACCGGATAACACTTATCCACTGCCATATGGTGTAGCCGAGCACTAACTTCCTGCTCTTTCTCATCTTTGTCTAATTGATATTGTTCTGCATTTCGCATCACTGCAATAACACCTTCTCTTTTATTTTTCTTATTCTGTTTGATTTCTTTCTGCTTGGCCTCTTTCCGCCACAACCGGAAGGAATCAAACATGGCCGGCCTAGCTTTCTTTTTAAACAATTTAGCTTCCAAATTATCTAAAACGGCAGTCTCGAAACTACCATGAGATGGCCAACTGAGGACGCCATCCTTTTTAGTGTAGCGGACCCAATATTCATTATATACGATAGGACCCACGCCATGACGACTATAGAGCTCGTAAATCGGAGTTCCAACCGGAGGTATCGGACATGAATCCTCCAGCCGGGAATCCATGCTGCAACATTTGAGAAACCCAAACAAAGTACTACGGCCAGGCATCGTGCACACTAACCGAGTTTACAAACTTCAAGGGTTATCGAATTACGATGTCCTCACAAAAATGCAAGACCCTCGGTTTTGGCAATTGCAATCGTCAAATAAAACCCAACTACTAAGAACCACGAATGCTATGGAACCATGCAAACAACAAAGCAACACTGGGAGCGACCCACAAATACTTAACTGAGAGAACAATGGCGTCACCAGGAAGGTCCGTCGATCGTCTCGCCGTACAAAGGACTACGCCAGGCGCCAAACAGGTCGACAGTCAGGGCATCGGTCCGTCGCAGCCGTCAGGAGGCGGGGATCTTCGCGGGAAAAGACGTCGGGCCACTTATTTCGACAACTGGATCGATGAAGCGGGGTGCACCTTCCCTCGGAGATTTCACACGAAGTTCCTCACGATCGTCGGGCTTTGGACCGGTACCGTTGATGTCGCCCCACGTTGGGCGCCAACTGAAGGACTGGGTTATTCTTAAGACCCAGCGTTGCCAGGGAACAACACCTGAAACCTTCGTGGGTTTCCTGTTCTGGCGTACTAAACACAGAGACACGGAACACTTCCAGCGACGTCAGAGATCAGCGTTTATTTACTGCAGGGATACAGAGGTCACAAGAAGTACACAACGTGTAGGTTCTCGGAGACTGCTTCAAATTGCAAATGTGGATCGCTCCTTTTATACAGGTTTTTGCCATAGCGCAGTATGGCGAACAAAGGTTACAACTCAGTTCCCACAATAAACTTCAAAAGGGTCGCATTCATGTCTCAGGAGGCCGGAACATAATTACGACAGTCTTGCCGGTTCCCAACTGTAAAAACATATTCCTCCGCAATAAACACATTCCATCCTAACCATAAACACATTAAGAGGAAGGACGAAAAACAGATGCAAGGAAAGGACAAGGATGCACAACAGGTTAGAAGAGAGTGTTGGGGGCAATAAAGGAAACTTGATAGAGGGGTCAAAGACCCCATGTCTAATGCATGCATGGCTGAAACAATAGACCGGCGCGGCAAGATGAGCCTCGAGCGGGGCCATCTGCCTTAGTCGTGTCGTTTCCCTCATCGTAAAAGTCACCTCAAAGAAACACGTGTCCTTCGTGTAAGCTTGAGAGTCCCAGGGTCACGGAGCGGACAAGAAGCCCGTTCGCTGGCTACCTGAGGGCAAGAAACAAAATGGATGCCGTATCTAAAATGGAACCCGAGGGTCCAGATGAACGAACCCAAAAATGAGACGAACCATACGTGGCTGCATAGCGAAACTGCGTACACCCATTATACTCGTCATTTGCGGTTCGTAGATACCAAACTCATCCATATTCGTTACCACTCAAAACTGCGGTCCCGTGTCATACGGAACCTCACACTCTGAGAGGGCTTGAGGACCGACTTGTCCTCGTTGATCATGAATCCTAGCCCTTGTAAGAGAGAAACCGTTTGTTGGAGTTGACTGGACACCTTCTTGGGACACTGCGCCATAATAAGAATGTCGTCCAGGTAGACAATCATCCCCAAAGGCGGAATCGACAGGAGGAGCAGGAGACTCCAGGCGGGCTTGCACCAACTTTGCGCACTCACGCACAATCCTGTCAGACAGGCGCTGCTCCATGGGGCCCACTACCTCATTCACAACCCTATAAATAGAAGAGTGTACTGCCTCAAAAAAAATCATCGTCATATAGCAGGTACTCTTGGACCTCATCCTCCTCATATACCTCATTGTGATCCATTCTGTTAACTCAAGTTGAAAATAGGGACAGTGAAGTGTTAACAGGAAAACCGGCTGAACTTTGCAGTAATTGTATTTTAACAGTGCAGTACACTTTGCTTTGATCTGGGGAGGGAACCCCTGAATTAATATGGGCAGACCGGAGGACTGCAGAACTTTACGCGCAGCCCCAAGGACTGCAATAAGGCTGCACTTGTCTTCCGCGCGCACCAGCCCTCAGTAGATACTGACAGGGCCAAGCTGCCTCCCAGCGCGCAGACACGAGCAAATATGCAAATTTTTCGCCCGAAGGCGTAACCGCGGACTTAAGCCGCACTACGGACCCCCACCAGGGCGTACAAAGAAACAAATGACAGGAATACAGACCCCGCAGGGCGTACAGGTGAGGTCAGCAGAGGACAAGGCTCGCTCCGACCCGACTCACGCAGCGCGGCTCCTCATCTGAGGAGACCACGCTGCGGGAACAATGAGATGGGCGAAACCCCCTAGCGGGCTCTTTGAAGCACCATAGTCAAGATGGCAGGCGACCGCGTAAGGAGCGCAGACGCTCCCGTAGTCTCTTGGGAATCTGTACGGAAAAATAACCCTTTTGAAACACAACAAATTAGTCAACAAATAAGTGCCCCCCCCCCCCCCGGGCGCAGCCTTCAGACTTCCAACGCTGAGGGGGAGGTATAGATAACTTCCAAATATCACGTATTACGATAAAAATAAGGAAGAAGAAAATGAAACTTAACTTAACTTAATTGTTTTGCAGACTCTTGTTAAGGAATGTTTGACGGTAATTAGGAGGTATCCTTGAGAATCCTTACACTGTCTCTACTCTGTTTTAGGAAATGACGGTGCGAAACAGGACCAGTGAGAATTTGGCGTGACTCGCGCGAAGAAAGAGGAGGGACAGCCAAAATGAAGGGGCTATTTCGGGTCATGGATACTGTGAAAGGACTTACTATGGAGACTCCCTTGGGATCATGGGAGTTGCAGTTTGTTCATGTATTATTCAGCGTTTTTCATGGATGGTTGTGGTGTTTGGGGCCCTAGGCCCTCATGCTAGCAAGCACTGACGCAGACACATGGTTCTATGGTGGGTTAACTGGCCACGAGCACGTGCGCTCGGCCCTTTTATTAGCCTCGTCACCTGACCCAGTGACGTAGGTGGTGGGTGGGTGTAAAGTGTAGAGCATACACTTATGAACACTAGAACGTGTCCATGCTAGGACACTACAGATGGTTCAGTTTTCTCTTGTAACATTGCGAGAAAAAAGGAATTTTGATGCTTTTCTGGCTGCTGTAAATTGTGTATGTTATTGAAGGCGGAGAAAGGAAAGCATAATCTGAGCCTCCGGTCCTGACATAGAATCTTCCAGGTAAGTGATGTTCACATGATTCAAATCCAGAAGATAGCACAATAATTTACATTATTGGAGTTTTATGATCACAGTGTGATTAAAATAACAATAACACAAACATGTCTATTTTATATACTATCCTTATTAAGGTGCTGACATGATATGCCAGTGGAACATTACTTGTTTTTATTTGTCTTACATGAAAACATATGTGTTCATCGGAAGAGGATATAGTGCCACAGAACATAGAACAGCACTGGAAACCTGAATTATTTATACCACATATATTATTAATAGTTCGACTTGTGTATACCCCAACGCAAAATGCACTAATAAATACTACAGAGGGGAATTGTTTTTTTAAAAGAAATAGTAGTTATGTTCACTTGTATTAATTGATGTAAACCATATATTGAATACAAACTATGGTTTTGGCTTACAGTATTCCTTGTTGCTAGTACATTTTGATTTATGATCATTTGCGGGTCGCTACCACTTGCGTGAAGCACAGAGCTCAATATTTTATTTAAACACATAATTTTTAATGTATTCACAATAATACAAAAATGGCAACAACTTGTTTATAAATGTGTTTGCTTTTAGTTATTGTTTTAATGTAGTCAGTAAGCACACATTGCACTGTTGAATTTATTTTCTTTACAAAACCTAAAGCTTAACATCCAGGTCCCAGTGAAAACTGCAGAAAGTGAATAGTGCTCATCAAGACACTGTTTAACTAGTTTAACTGGTATGTTTACTGTGGTGGAGGGTACTATTTGCTCTAAATTATAGAGAACAATAAAAGCAAATGAGCCCTACTTTTCTATGTGAGTTTGAGGGGTTCGGGTTCTCACCCCAAGTGCATTTTAAAGCACAGTTTTCACACAAACTTGCTCGAATACCACAGACTTTCAAAGAGCATCCGTTAAATATTCAACTCCTTTCGTGGTGTGCTAAGCCAACGAAACCTGACTGTCCCCAGTAATTGACACTATTGTCAGAAATGACCTCTATTGTGCCTGGGGCAGTATTTTGTCATGGATGCCTTATGTGCCTTGGGTGTCCCTTGGGCCACAAATTGCATACTTAATGCCAATGCCTGAATGTTGGCAATCTTGCCATCCAAAACTATCAGTTACCCTTATGTCAAAAAAGAACTCTAGTAAGACAGGGCCAGCATTTTGTTATGGTTGCCACCTTCCCATATGTCATGAGTGTTTCCCTAATACAAAGAATTACCTCCAATGTGCCAGCACCAGGATTTTTCTATAGGTGACCCTATGCCAACAATTACCATATGCCAGCACATGCACATTGCCATGGATGTTCCATTTGCAAAGTATTACCACTGTTATGCCAGTGCCAGTTATGTGGCCACCACTGCTTGTAATGCAGGCAATTAAACGGGCAGTCTATTTTTGTATGCCCTTGTTTTGGGTCTCCCTTGATAAGAAACTCACAGCTACAACCCACTTTCCTGCCAACACTTGACTACAAAGACTATGGTTGCACCAATCTGACTAGAATAAGTAAAAGGCAGGAACTGCCCAGAATCTGTTTCAGAGCTGACTGTTGAAATACACAGACACTGCCTGCAACTTTGGTATAAGGATGGGCCAGAAACTTCCAGCCAGTGTGCCAAGAACTCTCTTCTATGATCTGTCGAATGACCAATCGAAACCGTGAAACTTTATGTATTGTAGGGTGGGTGTAGCTATCACAAACTCCCCTTGCTAGGTGTGGGACAAGAAATCTGGGAAGTTCTACCAGCTACTCCTTAATGACATCTAAAATCAACAAATTTAAGAAAGACCTAACTTCGTTCTCATTAGAGAAACTGTATCCATACATCAGTTACGAATACACTCCACCATCCATGAATCAAAAGGAGAAAGGTACTAAGGGACACAAAGAGGGCTTAACCTACTCCTCCTCTGACACAGATGAGTGGGCAGGTGACTCTGGATCCAGCAGATCCAATTGCTCCGGCTACCAAAGAAGAGAACACAGAAGGTGGACCAGACATTTCTTCGGGCCCCCCCCCAACCCACGGTAACCCCTGACACCTTGGTGCTACCCAATGTCACAATTCCAACCCCCCCCTTCCATAACCCTACTGTTTTTTGGGCAAGGGCCGAGGCAGTTCAAGAGGACGAAGAAGGCAACAACAAGCCCATGTACAGTGGAGGCCCTCACCGTCTCCCTGACACACACAGAGAATGATGAAGGGCGACTCACAAGCAGGCATGAGTAGCGGGATGAATTAGTCATTAATCTTAGAAGCCGTGTTGTGCCACCATTAGAGACTAGGTTACTAAATAAAGTGCTTGGTTTTTTCCCTGTATATAAAGGTGATGACTATGAAATACTCAAAGAACTTTCACAGGTCTTTCGCAAAATATGCTCGCTTTACTTTTTCAAACACAGAACAGACATTGACACTGGGGAAGTGCAACCAAATACGGACCTTAGGAACAAATGCACTTTCAACCCTCCTTCTCACATGGTTCCTCCTGAAGTACTGACCTTTGAAAAGGTAGTACTAAAGGATTTTGAGAACAATAAATAGAATGTGAAACGACCTTTCTACAAACTGTCCAAATTTGAACAGTCAGCTGTTACCACCCTCAGTACAGTAATTGAATGTTTATTACAGAGCTACAGCTCCTCATTTTACGGCTCGTTATAATGATGCTCACAGCTCTTTGCGATAAGCGTTTTCCGGATCACTAGCGCTGGTCACAGAGCTGCAGCCTCAATAAATGAATGTGTCCGCCTGCAATGAAAATGGTGCCCATGTAAAGCACTCTGATACTTTCGGGTTGAGTTTGAACTGTATAAAACTGCAAAACATTGGGTTTTTTTTAAACCATGACAAGCAGAGGTTTTCTTCAACATGTTTTTGTCCATCCCTACAATAGAGTTGGCAGTCATCCCTCAGTCTCTGCCTTGCAAACAAACATCTGTGCCAGCTGGGTACCACCTCGGAACCCAACTCCCTGCATTCCTGCACCAGAAACAGAATTAAATCCTGAATCCATCACGAAAGAACTGTTTTGATAGTCTTTCTGTGCCAATTTAGTTTGCACCATCAAACATTTCTCGTTGATCTTCTTCTACTTTGCTTCTAGATTGTCACTGCGATATTTCGCATACCTGAGAATTTCATCTAATGACTTTGGCAGCTAACAAATCATTTTCTGCTGTATCTGAGAACTAATTTCTGGACGCAAACTGAGAGAGAACTGAGAAAGGAAACCACTAAGATTCTTCTGTGCCAGATGTTTAACACCACTACGCTGTCTAAAAACTTGCATCAACCTCTCAAAAGAAGCATGTACAAAATCATTATACTCCTGAGTTGTTCTTGTTATTTCCAGCCAATCCACCTCTTTCTGTGGAATTTTCATTTTCAAATGTAAAATCACCTGGTTATACTTCTTCATGACAATCAGGGAAGGTGCCTTTGTCTGGGCCTCCCTCGGCGGCTCATCCACATACAACCCACAACCACTATGCATTCTGTTCACAGATCCTTGGGGACCACAACTTTTAAAAGCATATTGAATGCTACCCTAAACACTTTCAAGATTTTCACAAAACTTTCCAACTCAGTGTAACCACTGTAAAGATTCTCTCTTAACTTCAGAAATTGATTGGTCAACGAAAGAAGATCAGAGTGACTCCAGGCCACATGAACATACGTACTCTTGTGCACCTCTCTTAACGGGAACTCTCCCGCCTCTTAGTCATTCACACCAGATCTCCCTTCAGTTCCTCCTGTGCCTCCTTTCTTATTTCTTTTCCCTTTAGTCTTTATACCTTTGTATTTCCCCCCACTTCTTAGTATAGTTCACAAACACTTTAACATGCGCTTTGAAACTCAATGGTTTCATTTTCTTTACTTTATCATCCTTTATCACCATCCTGAAATTCTTCCGCAAGTTCTTATTTGAGCCTGTGGGTCAAAGTTACCCTGTCGAAATTATGTGATGTGCTGGCGATCAGCCAGCCTATTTTGAACAGCTGTGTTGACACTGCGGGTGCACAAATGAAGTGGATCTATGGCGCATTAGCAGAAATAGCTCCATCAGAACCTCACATTTTTTGCAGACATAAACCATCGGCTGAATGGTTTAACGATGATTTTGATGGTATTGAAAAAGCAGCTTGAGCACCTTTGGCACAGAGGATACGATCCTGCATGTAAAAAAAATTATTTGGCATCACCAAAAATCTACCACTGTAGCATTAATAAAACCCAGGCGTGACTTCTACACCAATAACATTCAGACTGCTCAAAGCTCTACCATTAGAGGTGGGATGTAATGCCCTAGCCCAGTTCTTTTTGGAAAAGGTAGCAAAGTTATATAATTCATTTCCTGCAAAAGCCAGAGATGCCCTGTGTTTGAGTGCCTGGTTCGACTGGAGAACAGCGCTGGGCTGTCGAACTTCAGGCCCATTGAGTCTGAAAAGCTTACCGTGCTAGCTGCTTCGAAGTCCGGCTTGCCACTGGACCCAGCATCTCCATTCATCTTGTTAAGAAGTGTGGAGGTGGTCCACCCAGTTTCAGGTGAACTGATTAACTGTTATCTGGCCTCGGGTGAGGTACCTGGGCAATGAAAGCACGCTGTGGTTGTTCCACCATTGAAAAATACCCTGGTGGATCCCTCCAAACTATCACCCGGTCTTGCTGCTACCAGCAGCTTTCAAGCTTTGTAGAGAGCCAAGACCTACTACACATAACTCAAATCTGGTTTTCGGCCCTCCTATAGCACTGAGTCAACCTTGTTGCTGGCAACAGAGTCTAACATCCTGATTGAGAGACTCTGGAAAGTTGCTGTGGTCCATAAAGCGATGAGCTGGTTCGCCTCTTTTTTGCAGGAGTGCATCTTTCAGGTTTCACAGAAACCTTACCAGTCAGAAGTGCTTCCAATGAAACAAGGAGTGCCGCAGGCCTCCTCCTTAAGTCCAACTTTGTTTAATGTGTAGCTGCAACCGCTGGTGGAGTTCATCAAATGCTATGGATTCACCATAATTTCATATGCAGATGACACTTAGTTGATCATCACACAGTCACAGGATACGTCCCACATGACCTCTGCCCTATGCCTCTATGTTGCAAAGGTTGCTTGGTGGATGGCCCTGAATTACCATAAACTCAGCGGTGCGAAGTCTGAGGTTTAGACCTTGGGCAATCAATCAAACATCTAATCAACTGTATGGTGGCCTAAGGAGTTGTGCCCAGTACCTGTTCCCAAATCCAAGGCCAAGAATCTTGGTATTTGGTTTGATGAAAATTTGGCTTATGACAGTTTTTAAGTTCAAGAAAAGGTTTATTGGAGAGATTATTATGATCATAAAAACAATACTTCATATATGCAGTTATTTGTTAATATATAAATACATGAAGGTGTAATAAAGAATAACGATATATAATATCCATTAAAATAGTAAAAGGATAATATAGAAGATGATATGAATACAAGCAAAGGTTCACAGAAATCGTAAATAACAGTACATGTCAAAAATACACAATTAAAATTAAAATATATATATATATATAGATATATATAATAGAAAATGATAAATTAAACATAATTATAAATAAACAATAGGAGGTCACGGAGGCTTGGTCACTTCTTGTTGTGAGGGAGCAGGTAAAGGAGTTTTCTTCACGGTATCGTCTAGAAATTGTGTGAGTGGGCCCCAAAGGTGAGAACGTTTAGTAGCAAGAGAGATAGGATGAACGAGTGCTGTATCAAGGCGATGATTGTGACATACAGCATACCACCAAGCTAAATAGGACAATTTAGAGGAATCTTTCCAGTTTTTTGATATTTGCTGAAAAGCTACAGCTATTAACAAATCAATAAGTGGTAACTGAGATTGACTTGTTTTCCAGTCCGGTGTTAAACTACCTAGGAAAATGTTTGTAGGGGAGAGTGGAATTGTGGTGTGAAATATAGTGTTGATTTGGTGCCAGACCTGTTTCCAAAATATAAAAACATGTGGACATGTGAAAAGCATATGATGGAGATCAGCGTGAACCTGGGAACATGTCCAGCAAGTGTTGAGATTTGTGTTGTGTATTTTATGTAGGTATGTGGGAGTAAGAAACAATCTGTTGTAAATAAAGAAGAGTGTTTGTGTTGTGCTGGCCGCTCTGGATGATTTCCTAAGTTTTGTCCAAATTCTGTTCCAAAAAGAGATAGGCCAATTTGTTCCCAGATCGGATTCCCACGAGAGTTCCACTTTGGTTTTGTCTCGGATCTCAGGAGGTACCATTAATCGGAAATAAATGGTGGACGCTTTGGGCTTTATGTGCAAAAGGTTATGCCATGGGAAAAGGGGGTGGGAGGGTGAGGAAGGTGAAGATTTGAGTTTAGCATAAGTATCAAGTATTGCTTTCTGCAAGGTCAAAAATTTAGGTTTAAAGGAAGAAGGCAAATGATAAAGAGTTTGTAATTGCGTAAATTGAATGGGTGTGCCCTGATCTAAAAATTGATGAACCCAGAGTAGACCTTTATTTCTCCAAGCCTTCCAAAATATAGGTTTCCTATTGAGAAGGATTTGTTTATTGTGCCAAATTGTGGAATTGAGAAAAGTGTCTAAATTATGTACTACTAAGTGGGGTGCAGTGGATAGTAGTTTACAGGATTGCTTAATTATGGGAGTAGAGAGCTTTTGTGGTTTGCGAGTAAAGGAGAGATATTCCTGAAATGAAAAGGGAGCTAAAAACGAGGTCTCAAGATCCACCCAGAGAGGTTTATCTTCAGATTGATTAGTGATCCAATTTGATAGTTGTCGTAACTGAAAGGCTTTGTGATAATTGGAGAAATGGGGGAAATTGACACCGCCTTCAGATTTTGGTCTTGTTAATTTCTGTAACGCCATTCTTGGTTTTTTAGCATTCCATAAAAAAGAAGTCAAAATAGAATTAATCTTTTGAAAGAATTTAGATGGAATGGAAAGTGGAATGTTAGAAAGGATATACAAAACTATCGGAGTCAACATCATTTTGATTGTGTCCAGACGACCCCACCAAGAAAGATGAAGGGGATGCCATCTTGCGACCAAAGTTTTAAGTTTGGCAGAACATTTGTCTATGTTTAAAGAGATAGATGTCTTTATAGAGGGAGAGAACCAGATACCAAGATATTTTATATGTTTAGGGCTCCAGGTAAAATTGGAGATCTTAAAATCATCCTTAAAGGTGTATTTGGTTAAGGGTAATATCTCACATTTTCCTCTATTCAGTTTATAGCCAGATACCAATCCATAGGCCTCCACCTCTCCCATGAAAGCTGTAAGTGAAGATTGTGGTTTGGAGAGAAAAACTAAAATATCGTCAGCATATGCTGCCAGCTTAATTTGTTGAGGATCCGAGACAAAACCTGTGATTGAGTTATTCTGGCGTATTCTTGAGAGAAAGGGTTCTAAGGCCAAATTGAAAAGAAAAGGGGACAAGGGGCATCCTTGGCGTACTCCTCGTTTAAGATTAAAGTAGGGGGAGATGAGGCCATTGGTAGATATGGCGGCCTTGGGCTCAGAGTAAAGTAGGGCTATTAAAGAAATGATTTTCGGTCCAAACCCAAACCACTTGAGAGCGTGGAAGATGAAAGGCCAGTAAACCCTATCAAAGGCCTTTTCTGCATCTAACGCAATTGCTGCCAAGGAGTCCGGATAATGTGATGATTTAGATAAAATGTCAAAGAATAAGCGTGTATTGTCAGTGATGTTGCGACCTTTGACAAAACCTGATTGTTCTTTTCCAAGCAGCATGGGAAGATATGGTTCTAATCTTAGGGCTAGAGCTTTCGAGAAAATTTTATAATCTACGTTAACTAAGGATATAGGTCTATAATTCTTACAGTAACGTAAATCCTTATCAGCCTTTGGTATTAGACAGATCAAGGCTTCGGAAAAAGAGCCAGTGGAATTATGGGAAGAGATAAAGGAAGAAAGAAGAGTGTGTAAGTGTGGGAGTAATAGATGAACGAAATGTAAATAAAATTCCACTGTGAAGCCGTCTGGGCCTGGGGCCTTGTCTTTTTTAAGAGTTTTTAAAGCATTTAACAATTCTGTTTGTGTAAGTTCAGCTTCCAAAGAGGCTAAATCTAATTGGGGATTAATATGTTTTTGAATCGCGGAGAAATATTGGGATATGTCTGTATCTGAGGGTGTGTTTTCTGGTGTGTAAAGGGATTGATAGAAATGTACAAATTCTTGGAGTATTTCAGTGTCTTTGAATTTCGGTGCTTGGCTATCATCGATAATGGAATCAATATGAAGTTTCTGTTGTTTAATCTTTAGATAATTGGCTAGAAGTTTGCCTGATTTATTTTGGCCACCATAATACTTTGCTGAGGATTTCAGTAAGTATAGGGAGGCCTGTTCGGTAGTGGACTTGTTAAAAGCGATTTTTGCAGTGATGAGATCTTTAAGGGAGTCCTTCGACTTGGAGGTGTAGAAGGAGTGCTCAAGTTTTTTAATCTTAGCAAGAAGTGTGTTATGTAATATGCGGGAAACTTTACGTTTATTTGACACAAATCTAATGATGAAATCCCGAGCGGTGGCCTTAAAGGCGTCCCACACTGTATGAAAGGAGACATCATTCGTTAAATTAATGTGAAAAAACTCTTGAGCGAAAGAGGTAAAAGATGAATTGAAATTAGGGTCAAGGAGTAAGGAATTATTGAAACGCCATTTTTTGGGCAATGTGGATTGATTTAAAATGTCTAATTGAATTGAAACAGGTGCATGATCCGAAATGAGTATAGGGCCTATGTCAGCAGAACGTAAGGATTGGGAAATGTTGCGGGAAATAAAAATATGGTCTATCCGAGATTGTGTTTGATGTGGAGAGGAAAAAAAGGAGTATTCTCTTGTGGATGGGTTGCAGAGGCGCCATGAGTCTAATAAGTTTCTTTGTTGAATAGTTTGTGTGAAAACTTTGTGTGGCGTGTTTGGGATAAAGGGGGATTTGGAATTTCTATCAATAAACGGGTCCATCACTTGGTTGCAGTCTCCTGCAAGAATAAAGTTTTCTGATGGGTACTTGAGCAATAATTGAGATATACGAGACCAAAACGTGGCATCACCGCTAGTAGGGGCATAAATGTTGAGCAAAGACAGAGGGGTCTTCCCCAGCAGGAGGTTAGTGAGAATCCACCTACCCTCTGTGTCGGATTCTTGAGATACAAGCTTGGCATTCAGTGTTTTGTGACAAAGAGTTATAACCCCATTCCTTTTGCCATCTCCTGGTGAGAAAAAGATTTCACCAACCCAATTTCTTTTGAGTTTTAGTGATTCTCCTTCGGTAAGATGTGATTCTTGCAGTAACGCAATATTAACATCTAATTTGGAGAGGTGAGATAAGACTCTCTGTCGCTTAATGGGGGAGTTCAAGCCTCGGACGTTCCATGTGACAATTTTCAAAAACATTTGTGAGATGAAAGTAATAAAAACATAAGTGAACCAATAAAATCTCGTAAATTGTGAACGATAGTACATGTGAAAAATTCAGCAATAGAAACTATAAAAAACATTGAAGTAAACCTTATATTAGGTACGAAGATATTAAAAGTTAAAACCCATTGAGAGAAGCTGAAAAGGTGGGAAAGATGAAGAAAAGGAAGAAGCAAGATTGGAAAAAGAGGCAAATGATAGAAACATGTATGATAAGAAAGAAGAGGGAAAAAAGGAGAAGGGGTGAGAGCTGTAAAGAAGAATATAAGAAAAAGGATCATATCCACAAAGAAGTCAAAACAATGGAAGGATGTGGGGGGGGGGAGACCACATGGAATGATGACGTACCCAGACTCCATGAGGGAAGGCGGGGAAGACTTCGGGATGTAAACAACATTCAAAACTAAAAGGTCAAGCACATGAGGTTAGGTCCTGTGTAAAAAGAAACAACAAATAGTTAATACAAACAGGATGGAATATGTCACGACACATCATGAGGTCATAATGTGAAATGGAAGAAGATAGTGAGAACAAACAGACCATTATACCATGACAAAAACCATTCTAGAATTCTGTAAGTAAAACAACATACTGAAAAGCTAAACCCTATTCCAATATATAACAGAAGAAGAGCTATTTAGAGATTCATGAGATCAAACAAACCATTATACCATGGCAAAAGGTATATTAAACTTCTATAGTTAAAACAGCACACTGAGGATTTAATCCCTATTCAAATATATTCCAGTCAAAAAACTATTTAAAGCGAGTGCTGGAAATGTCCATCTTTTCTGGGCATTGTGCATTGAGGAAACTCTTCAGCTTTGTTGGGTCCTCATAAGTTGTGGTTTTATTGTTGAGAGTGACTTTAAACAAGCAAGGATGAAGCAATCCGAAACGAGCTCCAATTGAACGCAACGCTGGACGCATATTGAGGAATTCTTTGCGTCTATCTGCTGTGGATTTGGCGTAGTCTTGCGAGAAGAACAGTTGATGACCTGAAAATGAAATACGCTTCAGGAGCCTAACTGCGGAAAGCACTTTGAGGAGGTCCGTATACTCAAGGAAATATAATATAACCCCTCTTGGTCTTTTCGTGCTTGAGGGTGTTGAATGCAGTGGGCCCAGTCTATGAGCACGTTGTATATTGAGAGTAGTGCCCTCCGGTAGATTTAGTACTGTCGGTAGAAATTTTTGAAAGAAGGAGATGGGATCCGATCCCTCCGTGCCTTCCGATAATCCATAAATGCGAAGGTTGTTGCGTCTGTTTCTATTTTCAAGGCTTTCAACCTGTTTTTGCAAGGATGTAATCTGGGAATGAAAGATGTCTACTTTGTTGTAACATGCACTGAGAGTTTCAACATTATGTTCAACCTTGGTGACTCTTTCTTCCAATTTTTCCCAGCCATCGGTTAAGATTTGTATTTTAGAATTTGTCTCTTCAACAAATGGCCGTAGAGCTCGAATTTCCTCCAGAAGGAGATCCATGGAGACAGACGAAGAAGGCTTGGGTGGAGAGGGTGGATTTTGTTTAAGGCGTTTAGTTGTTATTTTAGTAAGAGAAGAGGAGCCATTAGTCGTATTCGAAGAAGCAGCTGTTTTGGGCGTCGATGTTTGGGAGTCCTCCATTTTAATGAAGTTCACACGTGACTTTGAATGGACAATAAATCTGCGATGTGAAGATATTTGCGATGAAGATACTTTTTTTAACCTACCCATTCAATGGGGAGAGTTAAAACCTATAGAGACAAGATAATGTAAAACTGCAAGGTATAACTTACGTGCGTAATTCCACCTAATAATAGTGGGCGAGGCACACTGTAACAGAATTTGTGTGCATTTGGCGCATGACAGAATATCAAAATATACATTTACCAATAAGCATGAAGTGAAATATAAAAGTGATATCTGTATGCTTAAATGGAATAGAATATATGTATGAAATGTAAGTCACCACAATACATTACAAGAGTGTGTCTATGCCCAAGCAAACCATACCACATGCTTAGCTTAATACCATATCCAATAAAGCCACTTTAAATAAAGAATCTCGTGGTACACTCATATAACATTGTAGGTTCTGAGAGAAACACAGCTAAGAAATGCAGATATTTGCACATACACATATTAGCAACACAGGACCAAGGTTGCTGAAATGCCCATCTAAAGCCTGTTAATACAAGCGCAAGGGAGTAATGTCCAAATTCACTTTTCAATATGATTTCTAGTGTGAAACATCCATAATCAGTGAACCGGGGTCAGTAAATGAATAAAACATTGCTCCTTTCTGAAGAAATTCAGAGTGCGATGGAAATAATCTCCTCAGTGTGCCGACTGCTTTGAAGCCACATTTCTCATTCAGTTAGTCAAGAAGCCATGTGTTTCACAGAAAGGGCATTGCGGGGCAAAGTGAGGCAATAAATC
The DNA here is from genome assembly GCF_964204655.1 of Triturus cristatus. Taxonomy (NCBI): domain Eukaryota; kingdom Metazoa; phylum Chordata; class Amphibia; order Caudata; family Salamandridae; genus Triturus; species Triturus cristatus. The sequence continues at coordinate 801,993,929 of NC_140592.1, read as the reverse complement.
ACTGCAGAATTTAACTTTAGAGTTCTTCTCATGTTAGTTCAATTTGTTAACTTGCTGCCAGTGAAAATGCAAACTGAAAGGAAACCGGGCTCTCCCAGCGCGTGAGCGGCAGTTAAGCAGCTGTCACAGATACCTCAGCTGTGAGCAGAAAGGTTAATAAAAGGTCAAAGCTTGCCAGAAAGAAGACGAAAATACTTCCATTTAGAGGCTCTTACATTCCGACCATAAATTATGCAGTTTTGCAGACCTTCAAGACTCCGGTAAAGCCAGAAAATCCCTCAGAAACCCCCGTCACCTCAAGCGAGTCACAGGAATGCCGCCATCTTCCTCGGGCTCAAGCCACGCCCCGGCTTATGACAGTTAAATCACTGCAGTGGCAAGAAAACGTTTTGGACTGCTTGAGATATTGAGTAAAAACCCTTGCCTTCTGCCAAAGTCGGCAAAAAAGCCAGGCCCTGAATGTGTCTAGGTTCAACTATTGTAATGTTTTGTATCTTGGAATCACACAGGGGCGGATTAGGAGACTCCATAGAGTGCAGAACTCTGCTGCATGTCTTTTATTGAACTGCCAAAGCTTGCGTCGATCGGGGCAGTGCTAAAGAAGCTGCATTGGCTTCCGGTGAAGCAGAGATCCTCTTTCAAAGCCCTGTGGTTCTATCACAAAGCACTTGCTAGCAAAGGTCCACATTACCTTCAATCTTTGGGCAGACCACATGCAACATCGAGGAATTTAAGATCAGCAGGAGAGATGTTGCAGATTGTTGCCAGGGTAAAGAAAGTGCGCACAGGTGGGAGCTCTTTCCACTATTTGGCGCCAAAATTATGAAATGCTTTGCCCCTGGTGGCTCATCAGGTCCAGTCGGAAGATTGTTTTAGGAAAATTAAAATATGTATTATTAGCTCAGGATCTATGGAGGTTTAATAGCTGCATCTAGGCCTACGAATGCTTATACCTAGCAATGGGAACCTCGCATGAGGTAGCTATGCACTTTAGAAATGGCATTATTATTATTTATTATTAAACTTGTCAGCCAACTCTTCCAAACTAGCATGCGCCTCGCAGGTGTATCTTACAGCTTCTCTAATCAAAAACATGAGCTCAGCCTCATTGCATGCCTTTACAAAGTCTAGATCAAGAGTCCCCGTGCAAGCTCCTCAAATTCTACTTTTAATTGTGCTACATGAGCCTCTTTTGTCGGAGGGTGTGATTCTGAAACTAAAGTGGCAGTGACCACAAATGTATTAGGTACGTCTAGAGGTGGACTGGATGTGGGAGGGCACAGACCTCGCTCAGACTGGCCCTGTTCCAAAGGTGCAACTTCTCCCTCTCTGTGCCTGTTCCTTCTCTTCCTGACACCAACTGTGGTGGAGGCAATATACATTTATGGGAAAAAGATTGTATGGAGGTCAGCTAGTCATCCGTATCAGTGTCAATCTCAGGCTCTCTCTGGTCATCCTCCCCTCCCTATCATGACTTTTCTTGCCTCCGACTCCTCCTTTACAGGAAAAACACCTACCCTGTTGTCTCATGTTCCATTCTGACTCCATCCAATTTTGTTTCTCATTTGAGTTTTATATCTCTTCTTTTACTTTTCATGTGTGGCATGTCCCCATGCATTCAATGCCACAATCTGTATAGGTCTTGGATGAGCGCTCATCTCATACATAACTCTTCTCAAATGTTCAATTTTTTTCCATATTGAACATGCCTTATAAGGAAAATTACAAATATCCATCTTTTGCTGAGATCTTATTCCACTGTATGACTGAAACACGTGTAAAATCTGACATTTGTGGCAATGTCGTATGCAGGTGTACTATCTAGAGGAACCTCCTCACTCTCAAAGTAGACCAACCAACCTCAGTGCGACACCCAGTCATGTGACTCAAAACACATCACACAGCAGTTCTCACTTTGCTCCAATCTACTTCACATAAACAATAACAAAAGTACAACAATGCTTGTCTGCTTTTCAAAAGGAAAATGAAATCAGAAATTGCTCTAAGGAAAATAGGTAACAATACCCTCCTGGTACTAGCACACGCACAATGCAAGTCCTCGACCAGCGGGGATCCACTCTGACTAGTATGATCTATTACTGTGCTCAAAGGATCAACTGAACACCAATCTCACAATGCAAGTTTAATAAGTCCCTATCTTTGGTGCAGCTGTGACGCCTCACAATCGAACTCTTCAACCTTATCAGACAAGTCAAATACCAGTGAAATATATCTATCCTGGGATCTTGGATTTCGACAAATTAGATGCCCTTTACCTCAGCTTTGAACGATAAGCAAGCTAATCACAATAAGCACAAGCAAAAAACATGAGAACACTTAAATTTCCAAATTCAACAAACAGCCTTCTTTGACACCCAGAGACATCATAATGATTTTGGGGGCCCTGGGCCAAGCATATTTTGGGGGAACCATCTTCTCAATAAATTTTAATTCATTATCAATTTTGAGTAAATTCAAACCCATGTCATACCGAGCGATATTGAATTATGCATTAAAAATATCAGAAACAATGAAAGAAGACATAAACTTCTGCAGTGCTTAAATTTGTTAAATAAACAGCCAGCGGCAAACAAAGATTAGTGGAGTCCCCTACTTGTGCAAGGCCACGACCTCCAGTTGGATGTCTCAGTCACTCAAAGTATCACTTATAATAATATCAATGTGGGTTAGACTTTTGTTTAAGGTAAAAAAAATAGAGACATCTAGTGTTGTGACGCTCTCTTAGGGAAAAAAAGCATTTTGATTGGCTGGTCCAGTGAGAACAAAGGAGCTGATTGGCTGGCCACAACATGAACACAAATGTTGCGACTGCCACAACAGGATTCTGGGACTTATCCAAAAGTCCTGACACAAAAAATAAAAATGCATATAGCGGGGCAGGGTAGTGATATATATAAGGAGGGGTGCCTGTACTTCTCAGCAGCAAGCCAGTACTGTTAGTGGGTGAGTGCTGTCACATCTCAGAAGCGAATGGGTACTCTGAGACAGTGAGTACCTATACTTTCGCATTTCCTTTGAAGCACTGAAGTGTCCCAGTATTCCTGATGGGGCAGGTAACAGTTACTGAAATCCACAACAAAAGGGGGGGAGAGGACTACTTCCTACCTCAACCTCCCCAAACTTTCACTGTCCACACAAAAGAGAGGGAGGATTGGAGCATTTAACTGTATAATCTTGTGCAAGTGACATGTGATCAGTGGAAAAGAAACTGCCCTCACTCACAAATTGTGACATGCTGCATCATTGGGCTTGCTAACTAACACCCCTGCGCAGACAATGCCTGGGGTAGAACAAAGGGGAGGGGAAGACAATATGCACATACAAATAATAACAGGATCAAAAAATAATAAATGTGCAGTTAGTGATCATTAAAACTAGCTCGGGTATATCCGCTGCTATGCTTTGTTCCTGGATTACCCGGCCAGAGTTAAAAGAGAATAGGATGATGGTGAAAAAGATTGTTAGTAACCGTTCACCCCTCCTTACTGCATGTTCGTCGACATGTTTCAGCTGGTTTCCAATAGCCCTCAACGGAAGGTCTGTACGGTTTTCATCAGGACCTCCAAATCCTTTTTTAGACCCCTCCTGTCCTACCTTAATTCTGTAGGTTAATTTGGGAATTTCCCTTTTCATTCAGGGGATATGTATAACACACTCCAGTGGTATCTGTGAATATAAGTATTGCCAGAATCACTTATATAGTAGACAAAACAGCAGATAAATAAAATCACTGGACACATATAATATATCCCCAAGTGTCTACTTGTGTTAAGCACTGGTACAACTCTATCCATCGTGTACTATGCCCCCTTAAAGGGTCTATGAGACATGAATATTTGTGTGTCCCTTCAGATACATTCGACTCAAAAACCCAGTCATTCATTTTTAATTAATACTTTTAAATAATTTTAGCAAACGTTTTTACACCGGTGTACATAACCCTCTTAGTGTTCAAATCACCCATTCTGATTGTTAATCTATGGTCTTGGCATAAAAAGGCCCTATCCAGTGTCCCGATTAGTACGAGGCACTTACCGAGCCTCGTCAGTATGTGCGCTCAAAATAGCGTGGGAGTAGGACCGGCTCCCTGTAGTCACACACTGTATAAGTTAGGAGACAATAAGTTCTTAGTTTATTGTAGCATATGCTCTCATTTCTGTTTGGCCTTGTGGTCAGAGCCCTGGCACTTAATACTTTACAAATTAAGCACTGGATGCCTGTCCAAGTAATCGGAGGGTTCTGCAACGGTGCACACGCTTGTTAGTCTTGCAGGATAGGCTTTTCTAACACGCCATCTTGTAATGGCACGCGAGCTAATTCATACGATTGATTCACCCCAGATAGTGCAACCTGGTCCATGATTTAAATCTTCTACTGTGCCTCATATTGTTACACATTCCTTTATGAGGTGACTAGAGGGTGTAAAAATTAATAATTGCAGTTACTGAACACATCTGAAATTCCCATTGGGAATTACAAAGTCCCTTGAGACACTGTCATGTTTCTGCTAGAGATTTTGGCTGCTTCAAGCTGCCAACATAGTGGGGAATACTGAGGGGAAGAATTAGCAATTACTGGGTAAATCAAACTCAGAAGTGCCAGTTTCTCCAGTAATTCCTCATTATTCAGTCTTCAACCTGGAATCACTAATACATCTGCACCTTCAGAGTGAGGAGGACCCTGGTACTGTTAGCCCTTGAGGCACGGAATTAACATCTCTGCACCGGTTACTTGTGATGAGGTCCTAAGTGGTCAAGCATCTAATTAAGTTGGCCGCACATTGTGCCTTGGTGGTATTTAATATATTGACTGGCACAGTGCAAAATTGTATTTGTTTTTAAATAACCTTTCTAGCTAAACACCATAACAAAAGTAAACTTATTTTTTTAACAAATATGTATATTTTCATTTGATTAGGTAAACTAGTAACACAAGAACCATAAAAAACCTTAAGCATATACAGATGACTCGAGCCTACTGGTGTGTTAAAGTAACTTCATAGCCATGCATATTTCTTCCATTACTGGCACGCAACTCAAATCAACTCTGAACCAGGGAAGGGCTGAGTCAGACCGAAAGGATAAGAAACTGTGACCATCCATTTTTTACACATATTGTTCTTATGCTTGCTGCCGCTCCCTATCAGAGGATGTATTGCCATTTCAGCATCACCCAACTGAGATAATTTACTAGCTGGAAAAACAATTTTTTTTTATTTTTAGCACTGCCTAGTAAGCCGTTTCACTTCCCTCAACAAAGCTTATATGTGTGAGAGAGAGACTAGAGTCTTAGTAAAATGGACGAAAGATAAAGTCCAATGTGAACAAATAGTGGGTTCATTTATACCTTGCAGTCATTAACTTGGCCATAATGGGGTACCTCGGTAGTGCTGATGTATTTATATTTCTGTGCAGTGGCCTGTTTGGGTGGTGGGAGGGCCAGCATCACTTATCTGAAGGCCTAGAATGTCACTGCATATGACTCCAGGGTAAGTGTATGAGAGGCGAACTTGGCCCCTTTTATTCTAGACAGGTTCCAAAGCCTTAATTCTCCACATTCAATGCAACAGTCATCCCTCACGAGCATGTGCGAAGAAAGCGTCTTAGCAAGAAGGTCAGCAAAAAACTGACAGCACTACGCTGCCCTTGTACTCACCGTTTTGGGTGGCTTGGGCCTACACAAAGAATATTTACTGGCTCCTTCTGCATACAACCCCACTGCGCTGGCAAGGAGATGTGATGAGTCCCAGTGCCTCACTAAACAACATGCAGCAAAGCAATTAAAAAGGCATGTGTGCCTGTGCTGGGCAAGCACAGGTATCAGACGTATGCGCATGCCCAGCTCAACCAGAAAATAACCTGGCAGCCGGTGATGATATTTTTAACCTGGGGTGACAGAGGGTGTCTCTGTTGACACCGCATCTCAAAAAAGACACAAATCTCAACATCACAATCATCACAACTCTCAACCCCCCACAATCAAAACGCAAAACCAAAGATATGCTGCCCTGCTTATACTCACACTCCTAGGATACTGCCACCACTTTCAAGAAGGCCAGAACACTATCAGATATCCAAATGGGACCATGGAAGATAGGTAACGCATATTGAATTGGGGCAAAAGTTTAATTTTTGGGAGTGATTTTTAATTCATTCAGGCCCAGTTGGTACCCATCTTCTGCTAGGAGATTTGTGAGGGCTTTTCTTTATGCAAATCTGAAAACCATAAATCGCTTCAGTCGCTAGACCGAGAGTTGTGGTAATCTAAGGATTTTGGTGATCCACACTCTAGCCTGGTCAACAAATCAATACATTCAATATTATGTGAAGCACCTTCGGCTCCACAAAATGGACACATAATATATGAATATCAAACCATGAATGTTTATTAAAAGTTAATAGTTGACAGAAGACACAAATCAGTTAGCAGCAATTTATAAACAGAACGCATATGCTTCAATCAATAAGCAATCAAATTAGATCAAATTTTTCGAAGCAGAGCATGGAGTTTGCCCCATAGAGAAGGGCAACCTAGAAAATAGTTATCTCTATGACCAAGCATTCTAAAATCTTCTGCTCTGTTCTGCTCTATTCTGATATGAAAGCACACAAAATCTAACATTTTACACAATTACACTCTGTTCTCTAAAACACTTACGAATCAAGCTATAGCAAAATGATATAATTACATACTCAATAGGTTCTCAATATTTCTCACATTATAATCATCTCTCATCGCCCTTTAAACTTACACAATCTTTAACAAGATATGATATATCGACTGGTCTGCACACTGCAGGCTTCTCTTGAATGCGCTAGTCATTAAAACAACATCCCACGATAATTACAAAGAAAAGAAAACATTTCTTTATATGAGAAGGAAGGAAAAAGAACATCGTTTTCAACAGCATTTGAACTTCAACTTCACTATAAATAAAAGTTCAGGTCACAAAGCAAAGATGGCAACCAACGTTAACTCATTTTGAAATTCAGACCTACATTAGCTATAATAAAATCTAAACATGATAAAACATAACTCCTTTTACAAATAGCATTTCTGTGATTATTTGTTAATAACATGTTCATGTAAAACATTTAATATGTATAAACTCTCTCATCTGTGTTGGTGTGTGTGTGCTGCCTTCAATATTGCAACATTCATTACTGTTGGTGGGGGGGGGGGTAGGCGTCTGAGTTTATCTCATGCTTATTTGCATCGATGTAGTGTCAACCGAGCTGGAGAGGCAGAAGAGAGCTGTGTTTTATTTTTTAATCCAGTTTAATCACAATAGGTATTCATGTGACATTGTGTGCAAAAGCTGTGTACACTTTTTAAAGCAGTGCTGCTGCCAAATGAGTTTACGTCAAATTAGCAAATTGGAACAGTATTTAATGGCACGGAGAGTGTCCACGGGTACACATTTAGGTTTAAATAAGTGAGGTAACAAGTGGCATAGCAGTCTAATTTGGCGACCCAGGCATAAAACCTACAAAAACTTTTAAAAGACAGATTTGGGGGGCGTGGCCAAGATGGCGGGGTGAGCGGACGCTTCCTCCCGTAGCTCCTCCGGCCCGGCCAAGCTAGAGCCCTTTTCTTATGCTTTTCTCCCCCCGCTGAGGCTCAGCGCGGGAGAGGAGCGTGGCGTAGCATCAGGGGTGCACATTGGTGCTGTTTTGGTTCGGATCGCCTCGGGGGAACCCCCCCAAAAGTTCGATCGAGACCAAGGAACGACGACGGCGAGCCCGAGGGGCGGAGCGCATTGGAGAGCTGTCCGGGCGCCTCGGCGGGGCCTGGTGCTGAAAGTTGCGATCTGGAGGGGATCTGGCCCGCCGTTCGACGGTGACTGAAGGAGCCTTGCGGGAAGGGACCCGACGGTGTGGAAGGCTTGGGACGGGTGCCCCGGCACTCAGACTGGTGACGGCGACACCCCGCACTGCGGAGGCCCTAACCCCTAGCCGAGGTACAGCGGACTCCCTGATGGGGTTGGACCATCTAGACCCCTGTGCGTGACAGACGGGGGCCGGTGGTGGAACTTATTTTACTGTGGGGTGCCTCGGGGGGCCCGGTGGTGTCGTCGGGCCTGGTCGTTTTGGCTTGCTCCGCCCGGTCGCTATTTTGTCCCCGAAGGAGCAGTGGTGGCAGCCTTCGCCGGAGTCCTGGCTGCTGGATGCAAGCGACCCCCGCTGCTGCTGGGCTGATTACCGGAGGGATGTGCTGATGAGACCCCTCTGCTGCGGCCCCCTTGGTTGTCTCACACAAGCTCTTGCGGCTGACGGTGACCGGACTGGGCCGCCATTTTGTCACCTGTGACGCAGCGACCTCACTCGTGGGGGATACCCAGGTCGAGTGCTAGCCGGCGGCTGAGCATCCCTGGAGTGCCTGGATCGGTGCCCGACTGCGGAGCTAGCGATGTCTGGAAGAGGAGGCCCGAAGAAAGGGGACCGTACCCTGCCGGACATGCTTGGCAGGGCCCAGCACTTGCGGGACAGGGCGCAGCCCTCACCGGGGCCCTCCCGGGCTCCGGTGGATGTGACTGGAGGGGAGCCACCCGTCACGAGGGCCTTTATGGAGGAACTGTTCAGCTCCCTCAGGGAGGACTTCCAGACACTGAAGCAGGAGGTGGCCAGCGAGGTCCGAGAAGTGCGCAGGGAGGTGGAGGGCCTTGGCGAGCGTGTGGAAGTGGCGGAGACGGAGGGCCAACAGCGAGCGGAGGAGACAGTCCACCTCCAGCAGGACGTTCTTCGCCTCCGGGAACAGTGTGTGGAGCTCCAGGCCCACTCCGAGGACCTTGAGAACAGATCTCGGAGGAACAACATCCGAGTGCGGGGCGTGCCGACTGCGGACGAGGGGTCCGATCTGGGGAGCTACCTGCGGGCCCTGTTCCGAGAGATCCTGGGGGAAGCTGCGGACTTTCCCATCAGCATTGACAGGGCGCACAGGGTTGGCCGGCAGCGCCAGTCATCGGCGCCTCCACCGGACATTCTGGCCTTCCTGCCCGACTTTCCACTAAAGGAACGCATCATGGCTGAAGCCCGCAGGAAACAGCCCCTGACTTTCCGGGATCGGCCGGTGGCGCTTTACCAGGACCTCTCCGCCATCACTCTGCAGAAACGCAGGTCCTTTAGGATTGCCACTGACTTTTTGCGCGAGCATGAGACGCCGTACTCTTGGGGTCACCCCTTCCGCCTGATTTTTCGGTGGAACGGAGTGCTACACCAGCTACGCTCCTTGCAAGACATTTGTGGTGTCCTGGGGCTCACGGCGGCGGAGGAGGAGGGAGCTACGCCGTCGTGGAGGTCCTCGGAGAGACGGAACCGGCGGAGGTCAACGAGGCGGCGCTCAGCGACCAGTGTGGGGCGCCCGGACTCCCCCACCATCAGAGCGGACATGGCCGACGCCCTGAGGGTGGCGGCCGGGGACTCGACCGGCTCCTCTAGCGTGGCCTTGACGGCCTAACACACACTCCGGGGGGAGATGTCTTTTAGCTTCTTTACATGCTTGGTACGGGGCGGGGGGGTTGGGGGGGAACGGTTGGAGGTGAGTGGCTGGACGTCCACTTTGCTCTTTTCTACGGACTTGCCCGTTTTGGGGCTTGACTGAGACTATGGGGTGTTTGAGTTTGTGGGTGGCTAGTTGCCAGGGTTGGGTTTTGGGTGGGGGAGGGGGTTGTTTGGGGTTGGGAAGGTCCCGTCCGATGTTGTATGCCCGCTTTGTTTTGGCTTGTCCTGCGCTGTGGCCCCGCGCGCCCCACCCGCTGATTCCCTGCCCATTGCATGGCGCTCCCGACCCCTGCGAGGAATGCCGGGCCTAAAGGTAGTGACCCTTAATGTTCAGGGTCTGAACAACCCGGTGAAGCGCAGAGCGATCCTGTCGTTGCTGGAGGGGACGCAGGCGGACATTTGCCTTTTGCAGGAGACACACTTACTGCCCCGAGATTGCCATAGGATGCGCTCTGCTAAGTTCCCTACCCAGTTCTTTTCCTCGGCAGCGACCAAGACGGCGGGGGTAGCCATTCTCCTAGCGAGCTCCTTTCGGGGGGAGGTGTTGCATAAGTTTGCTGAACAGAAGGGGAGGCTCCTTGCGTATCGCATGCGCCTGGGAGGCATAGCATTTACGGTCGGTTCCGTTTATAGCCCAAACGATCACCAAGAGCGCTTCCTAGATTCCGCGCTGGTGGATGTCACTGCTTCCCCCGACCGCCACATTATCTTGGGGGGAGACCTCAACATTGTCTTTGACTCTGCGATGGACAGATCGGCGCAGCGCTTCCCGCAGACGGGGGAACTGTCCCAGGCTGGGAGGGCCCGGATTGCGGAAATGGATCTGCACGACCTCTGGCGCTCCATGCACCCCACGGATAGGGACTACTCTTACTTCTCGCACGCACACCGAACCTACTCACGGCTGGACTACCTCCTGGTGAGTGGACCGATGCGTGCCGCTGCCACGGCGGCGGACATCGGGGTCCTGACCCTGTCTGACCACTCCCCAGTCACCGGCGTTTTCCAGTGGCCGGCGGCCTCCCCCTCTCGGGGGGTGTGGCGCCTCCGGGATACACTTCTACACAAGAAGTCGGTGGTGCAACGCATCGGGGAGGTCATACAGGACTATCTCACCCACAATAGCAACACTGACACCTCGCGGGCGACACAGTGGGCGGCATTGAAGGCTGTCCTCCGGGGGGAATTCATCTCTATCTCCGCAGCTGAGAATAGGGAGCGGCAACTGAAGAGGGATGAGCTGACAGCTCAAGTCCGGGAGCTTGAGCAGGTCCACCGCCGTACGGGGGCGCCGAGGGTGTGGAGGCAGTTGAAGGCAGCGAGGAAGCTCCTGTCGGCTCTGGATCTTGACAGGGCGGAGTATGCCGCCCTACGCTTGAAACATGCCTACTACACTGGGGGGGACAGATGTGGCAAGCTCCTAGCCCACCGGCTCCGGGTCGCGCAACAGCGCAGCGTTGTGAAAGAATTGGTGGGCGCGGACGGGGGGGTTGTCTCCGGGGACGCGGAGGTAGCGGAGTCTTTCCGCGGCTTCTACGAGGCGCTGTATGCTGAGGAGCCCTCCTCGCCACGGGATGCCGACGGCTATTTGGAGTCGGTGACCCTCCCGGTACTGGATCCGGCTCAGGCTGACCACCTGGAGCGGGACATCCATGTTGAGGAAGTGATTTCCGCTATCGCGCGGCTGAAACATGGCAAGGCCCCGGGCCCGGACGGGTACACGTCGCTATTTTACAAGACTTTTTGCACGCCGTGGCCCCTGTCCTTACTCGGCTATTTAACTCTTTCTCCGAACCCGGAGCCATCCCTCCGGATCTCCTGAGGGCGACGGTCGCGGTAATCCCGAAACCTGGGAAGGACCGGGCCCTCTGCGGCTCGTACCGACCCATCTCGCTTTTGAATGTCGACCTCAAGCTGTACACGGGGATTCTCGCGTCCAGGCTGAGTCCACACCTCCCCGACCTGGTGGAGGCGGACCAGGCTGGTTTTGTGCCCGGCAGACAGACGGTTGACAACACCAAGAGGGTGACGCATGTTCTGGAGAAGGCCTCAAGGATCTCGGGGGAGCGGATGTTGCTGTCCGTTGATGCGGAGAAGGCCTTCGACAGAGTTCACTGGCCGTATCTTGAGCTGGTCCTCAAGAAACTGGGAATCGGCGATAAGTTCCGCACCATGGTCTTTAACTGCTATAAGCATCCTTCAGCGTCGGTGCGGGTCAACGGGTGTAGCTCCGGTGGCTTTGCCATCGAGCGCGGCACGCGGCAGGGCTGCCCTCTTTCGCCGCTCTTGTTTGCCCTCTACATGGAGCCGTTTGCTCAGAGGATTCGTAATAATCCGGATGCTGTCGGGGTCCGGATGGGCCAGTACGTCCACACCGTCAGTCTCTACGCGGATGATGTCCTGCTGACTTTGGACGACCCTAGGAGGTCGCTGCCTGCTTGCCTCCGAGAGCTGGACGCCTTTGCGGGGGTGGCCGGCTTCAAAATGAATATGAGCAAGTCGATGGCATTAGACGTGTCCCTGGCTGCGGAAACCAGGAGGGATCTTCAGCGGCTCTTCCCCATGCAGTGGTCCTCGTCCACGGTGCCGTATCTGGGGATTCTGCTGGCGCCTACATTATCGGGGATGGTTACGGCCAATTATGCCTCCCTCAGCAGGAAGATCAAGGACGAGCTTGGCCGCTGGAACAAAGGCCTGCTGTCCTGGCTGGGGCGAATCGCGGCGGTCAAGATGACGGTGTTGCCCCAGATACTATATCTTTTCCGGGCCCTTCCGCTCCAACCCCCGGCGGGCTGGATACGACAAATGCAGGCCGACATCTCCCGCTTTGTCTGGCAGGGCCGCAGGCCACGCATGAAGAGGGTCCTCTCCACGCTTGCTCCGGAAGCGGGGGGTCTCGGCATTCCGGACCTCCGTAAGTACTTTCAGGCGGCACAGCTCCGCTATCTGGTGGAGTGGAGCAGGTGGGAGTCCGACAAACATTGGCTCTTCCAAGACCAGGCAGTGGCGGGCCGCACCTTACAAGAGGTTCCATTCGTGCGCCGCGCGCATCGCCCCCCTAATCTTTACGCTTCCTTTGTTACGCGGGTCCCCCTGCGGGACGCGGTCTGTGAGGCCCGGGGCCTTACCACCTTCCCTTCGCCGCTCACGCCCATTGCGGGCAACCCGGACTTCTCCCCAGGGATGGAGCCGGGGGTTTTCTCCCACTGGGTGCGGGCGGGCTGCAGGGCACTCTTCCAGATCTATGGCCCGGAAGGAGTGGTTCCTTTTCAGCAACTCCGCCAGGAGTTCGGCCTGACGGAGCTGGACAGATTGCGCTACATGCAAGTTCGGCATTGGGCCCTCCAGCCCCAGGTGCGTGCCACCGCCGCCCGTCCAATTACACCGTATGAGAGGTGGTTGGCTACTCGGACCTCCGACGCTAAACTGATCACCGATCTGTACAAATACCTACAACCCCCGCCGTTTCACTATTACAACCCGGGGAGGGAGCGTTGGCACAGGGAATTGGGTAGGACACTCAGCCACAAGGAATGGGACAAAATTGCGTATCGGGCGCGGCACTCTGCATATCACACGGGCCTTACGGAGACCTTTACTAAGGTATCCACATACTGGTACTACACCCCGGAGAGACTGTATGAAATGCATAAACACACTGACAGGGGGTGCTGGCGGAGCTGCGGGCAGGAAGGTACCCTTACACACATTCTTTGGGATTGCCCAGTGCTGACCGCCTACTGGAAGGAAGTCTTGGACGAGGTGGATAAGCACTTTGGGATAGAGCTACCGCGACTCCCGGCGTATGTCCTGTTGGGCCTCCCCAATGACCTAATGTACCCACTGAAGTCCCGTAGGGGTAGGCAGATCGCAATCGCTCTGGGGTCTGCGGTTCAGAACATTCTAATCCACTGGCGCACAACCACCGTCCCCTCCATCACCGGTTGGTTGCATAGGCTCTGGCATGTGCTGGGGATGGAGAAGCTGTCGCTTACGGTTGCGGGGGAGATAGACCAATTTGAAGAGCTGTGGCAACCCTTTCTAGCACTGCTGTCCACTGAATTTCGGGAGCTCACCTGCCCGAGGTATCTTCGGCTGCTCAGGCTGACGCCGCCGATGACCCCGGCGGACTAGCTTACATGTGAAACGGGGACCCCCCGGGGAGGGGGGGGGGTGCGGGGCTTCCTGGTTAGGATTACTCTGATGCGGGACCATAGGACGGGGGGGGGGGGGGAGTGTTGTTGTTTAGTTACTGGGAGGATGGGGGATGGGAGGGGGGGGATTGTGTTCTATTGAGGTGTTGATGGGGGGGTTTTTATTGCTTAGATTTGGGGTGTCGGATAAGCGTGCGGGGATTTCACAGCTTGTATTTCTAGACTGTGTTTTTCCCCCTGACCCACCGCGCTACCTATTGCCAACCCTCTGGAGTTGCACCCTTTTTCTTTGATTGTATTCCATGTATCCTGCCCTCCTATCCCCCTCCCCCATGGTTTGTTTTGTCTCAATAAAAACGTTTTAAACGTAAAAGACAGATTTGCCCTCCTCGTCGTAGGTTGAAAGAGTCACATTTTGAGCAGACGTTCGTGCTTTAATCCCCTTTCATGTCCCAAAGACTTCAAAGGTAGATATTCTCCAGTGGGGCAAACTCATTTTGGGTCATGAACCAAACCCTAGCCAGGCTAGCACCCTGCACATGTGTGGGAGAGGCATGGGTCACTTGGTAAATTGCTGTCCTCCTGGCTAAACAAGACTAACCAGGCCTAAACCATGTAACACCTCTACCCCCACCCCTCCATACCTTGTTTTACATCCAAGAGAAACGTGTTGTTTCACCTCGACATGGCATCGTCATTCCATCCTAAATCTCCGTTTCATCTTCATTGCTGTGATAAAGGTGAGACTGACATTAAACTGTCTATAAGATCAGCAAAAACTGAAGATGTTGTTAGTTGAATGGAGAGGAGTCCAGAATTGGTGCTACTGCTCCAAGCGGCAGTCAGTCCATAACTCTGCCTGCATCCCACCCGCTTGTTTCCGACCCCTATGCCCTGTTTAGTGCGTGCATATTTGAAGTTTGGTTTTAGCCTGTAACATGTCACTAACACAACACTACGCCCCCCCCCCCCTGCTTTATTTATATTGAATCAATGCCTGTTGAGAATTTCTCTGGGATTCTGTTCTGCCAAGCCTGGGGAGTGTTTAAGACAGATAAGATAAAGGGACAATTGCAGATGACAAAAAGAGAATGGGGATTCTGGAGGGCCATGTATCGAAAGGCAGAGTTAAGTCTTAGATCGTACCGGGAAAAATGGTTTTCAGGCAGATACTTTTCAGGCAGGTTATTTACCTCGGTGTCTCCTTCGTTCTTTTATGTTCTTTTACATTGACATGACAGACAGGTCACATCTGAAAGCACAGACATAAGAGGTCCGACCATCACTACTCATTGCCAGCATGTACCCCTTAATGTCCATTAGGATGTCATACAGAGTCATCCTTTTGCAAGCATTTAAACTTGGTCGGCACATTGTCCTCTTGGCAGAGATTGGATGGTTTTGCTCTCTTCTTCTAGTCGGCATATTCCTTCCTGGTTCTTTTCTTATTCTCATTTTGTCAGACATTTTTCGAACCCGGAATCTTGACAGGCTGCTCTGAGGGTACAGGTGCTTAGTTTTCTCTCGAACAGCAACTCTGTGAAGGGTTCTTGTGGCAGCTCCTCTGCAAAGGCGAAGGAGCATCGCCCACTGCTTTTTAGCTGTGAAATAAAGGAAAAGTAAAATGATAATAACTCGCGTTATTATCATTTTACTTTCTCCTACTTCCACAGCTTTGTGTCAGGGGCGGGGGCAGGGGAGGAGTGGTAGCACCCGCCTAAGTGCACAATGACTACTTGGCCGGTCCTCTTGCACCTGCCAGTCTTGCGCACTTTGCATGTTCTCCATGCAGGCTGCATTACAGTCTGCGTGGAGAACATGTCCAGGCTCCCTGTAGGCGTCTGCGTGCCAAAACACGGCACTCATACCAATCACAACCCTGCTAAGGCAGCGCTGTGACTGGCTAACTGGGAGCCTGGGTGAGTTTTTTATTTTATTTTTTAATACACGCTTCCCCTGTGTCCTCTCCCTCTCCAGCCCCTGCCCCGTCCCTCTACCTCCGATCCATGCCTGCCACCGCTGCTTGCCAGTGGTGCCCTGTGGAGTTCCTCAGTAGTCCATAGGAGTTTGACAGAATGCTTCAGAAGTAGGAGCCTACGTCATGCTGCATGGCGTTCTTCAGTGTGGCTCAAGCATGCCACTAGCTTTGGGTTATAATGGTGAGATTTTGCAATGTACCCAATTTAATCTGTATAGTTAGTGAAGTCCTTGCCATTGAACGGAGGACCACTGTCAGATCTGATGACTCGTGGTATGCTTAAGGTTGAGAAGATTCATAATCGCATCAGTAGCCATTCTTTGGA
Source organism: Triturus cristatus (assembly GCF_964204655.1). Classification (NCBI taxonomy): domain Eukaryota; kingdom Metazoa; phylum Chordata; class Amphibia; order Caudata; family Salamandridae; genus Triturus; species Triturus cristatus. Next base: position 801,977,951 of record NC_140592.1, on the reverse strand, counting down.
CAGCTACAGTTTCTACAAATCTAGAATATTCATTCATTACAATCAGAAGATGCTGATCTGAAGCAACAGACCTGTGTAAGTCAATGGTCACTTTTTTTCAAAACCCTTTCAGGCAAAGACAATATTACAGGAGTCTCAGGGGGTGTAGCATTTCAAGAAGTTGAAAAAAGGCAGTTAGCAACTTTCAACCATCTGATCCCAAAAGGGACCCCATAGTTCACATTCGTTTTGTGGCCAACATACTACAAAGTTCTTCCTATGCCAAGCCAGCCATCCTTCTCTTAAAACCTTTAGGAAAGATCAAGCTGTGCCTCATAATAGCAGACTTTTCTCATGTGCATATTCAACATACATATTGTGGAAAGAACTGAGCTCTTTGAGATCAGTGCTTGTGAAATTTCTTAACAGTCCAAATCTCTCCATCATTGGTAGTCGAATCGCTCAGAAATTGGGATGCATGAAACACTTCTGGTGCCCTGCAGAATATAATTACAGCTTACGGCATCAAGCTGGGTCTGTTGCATGATAAAAAGTAGGTATTCCTCTACAGTCAACTACATTGAAGACAATGATACTGCTGCAGATCGGCGCATATAAAATCTCCCTGCTTCCACGGACAGAGTAAACCTACAGTCACACGCACATACACGCATCATACGCTAGGGCCCATCACACTGAAATTCATACTGTTACTCTATCCACACTGAATATAGGAGAGAAACCTAAACCAATCTGCATCTAAACGAGGTCAATGCAACCATATAGTCATTGTCCTGAGTCATGATTTTGAACATAGGAAATACATTTGAAACTCAATAAATGACAAAGAAATGACCACCCGACACCGGAATTCAAACAAATGGTTGTTTATCTAGATTAGTTCAAATGAAAGTCAATCATCAGCAAAATCATTATTCTCATAGTTACCTATTCTAGCTAAATGGGTCAGGACAGGTCTCTCGGTAAAGTCTCACGAGCTGCCGTCCTCTGCATAGGTTCAGGAAGAAGTGGCCAAAATCGGGAAAATGCTAAGCCACGACCCTCTCTAGTCTAACAATATTTATACCGAAAATTTGCATATTAAAGTTACAAACAACCTTCGAATATCCGCTGAGCCGCTGAGCAGAGCGAGCAGGAAAGGATGTTGCAACATTTAGAAAAAACCTCCGCTCAGGAAAAATCACAAAAATAAAAACACGGAAGGAGGAAGCTCGAGTTTGCAAGTGATACAGTTATCAGTGCCTTTCCTCGGGACTATAGCAGAGCCACCGCAGATTTATCAATGTTCATTGTGGCTTCATTCTTCTCCAAGGACAATTGGAATCATGCCCAGAGCTGCTGTCCTCACGGAAACTTTCTATTCAGGCAGAGGCTATGGTCAGGTGACTTTCAACCATGTTCAGCAAGGCCTCTCGTCAAAATTCAATCACTCGAGCGCAGGCTGTAAATAGCAGCCATCTTTGTTTAGGCCAAAACGGACCATCTTAATTAAAAGAAACACAAAACAACGTTACCACATCATAATGATTGTTCAGTGTTAATCCCCACTAATACCCTTATGTGTATGTAATTACCTAGCTGTCTGCAACACAAGGAAGCATTAGAGCACGTTATTTAAAAAGCGCAAACTCGAAACAAATAGCACTACGACACTCATTTAGTAAAACCGCACATTGTTATTAAGCAACATATATGCATCCCACGTGTAGTTTCTTCTCATTAGTAATGTTGATTAATAAAAACAAACAAAACAAACTATTAATTAATGATTACAAATCAGTAATTTTAGTCACGACAAACAACATAAACTGGAGTTTAAATCTCAATAAATTTTCAATAGAATACTCTGCTCCAGCAATCCCCCCTTTGGTGATATATTATCACCACAAAAACCAAACCCCCCCAAAAAAATGTAGTCCCAATTTTTAGGAGAAATTGGAAATGTCTTTTATGACACAACATTAAACACCAGACTCTCTTTCATCATCCCTCTTCGACTCCAGGTAAACACTCTCCCTCATTTCTTCTAATTCTATTTCTTGTGGGTCTCTCTTTGACCTCTTTTGTTTCTTTGCAGTATTTTGCCCAATTTTCCTCTTTTTCCCTCCCCTGTTTTTACAACACAAACACAACAATCTTAGTATCAATAAAGCAACAATCACACATGTCAATGGAAATAATATTTTACCAATAAAGGTACTACCTATTTTAGCAATAAAACTCTTAACAGCAACTATCTTATTAGCTATTTTAGTCCAGATACTTTCAGCTTCCAGTGGTACTAATTCTTCATGCAAATCAGTAATATTTTTGATATAGACTTTTAGATCTTTACTTTCATCAGGAATGTAAGTGCAACAATGTTGAACTTTCAGCATTCCACAGACTCCACCCTCCTTGGCCAATAGAATATCAAGGGCAAGTCGATTTTGCATAGACATGGCACGTACGGCAATCATCTCCATATTTATCAAAAGAAACCCTCCAGCGGTACTTGTCGATAAGCGATCCACCACCGTTGATAGTTTCCGAATCCCATATGCATTTAAAGAAATTCCCACTGCTGGAATTAAAGCTCCAAAGATATCACCTACAATCTCTGACCAAGTTTCTCTCTTAAAACGTGTTAGTAGATTAATGTGTTCTACATCTTCTATCCTATCTATATGGAAAATTTTTGGAAAGACCAGGCCCACATAACACGTGCCATACCAATGGTCAGGCAACTTGTAATAAGCCTTGTTCCCACAAACATAATACACTCCTGGGAAAACCGGATCTTCTCCACCTTTAAAACCCCATCCTGTTGCAATGAAGTATGTATCATGACACTCACTAGTCCCAACAAAATAAGTATCATATTGGGATTTCCTTCTGGTAATGCATAGTTTACCCTTCTGTGGTGCATCTAAAGCCAAAGTTGGACTAGCCCCATTCTTCAACTCCTTTCCCATCTCAATATCCCAAATTGTCTCACTCACTTTATATTTCCCTGCCTTTTCATGCATTCTCATTCTCCTTTCCTCTACCATGTTTAGGAAAGCCTCCTCCTCCTCTTTTAAACTACAAGTCAAATTGTTTCTAAAAATGTAATCTAATGTTAATTCTTCTTTTTCAATAACAATCTCACAAAAAATGTTAGCTTCTTTAGCTGGATTCAGCTTTTTATCCATAGGCAATTGCCCAAAAATATTATCCTTGTTAGACATCTCATAATCTATTTTCCCTAACAAATAAAAAACACTACTTAGCACACTACATGAAATCCCATATGTAGCTGGTAAATGGTGATAAGTAACACCCTCTGAAACGGATGCAGGTAACTGCATACAGACGTAGCAGTCCCTAACTTCCATTGTCTTTACGTATTCGTACAACAACTTTGAAAAAACATTGCTAGAAAAATCATTAATCGACCTATCTTTATGTATGTAAATGTTACTAATTCTAGTTGGAACTATTTTTTGTGCACTCTTCTCTACATTAGTCACATTCTCAGGATGTATTCCAAAGGTGTCTACTGTAACCCTAAAGGTAACTAATAAAGCTAATACACCCCATAGCAGCATTAATATTCCAGTACAGCAGCAGCACATTCTACACCATCTTTTCAAAAAGGCACATCTACTTTGATTATTCTCTGTGTTAGCCATTTTACTACTTCGGCAGTGTCTTTTGACTCAGCCTCTTCTACTCCACTACTGAGTTTTTAGAACTCTAAATTATCTCACACAGTTAATTTCAGATTTTCTCTTTCACTTTTCTCCAAGTGACTCCTTCAGTTCACTCAATTTGGATTTTCATCACTTTTCACTTCTTCTTCAGCAACATCAAATTGTATCAGATCTTCAACAACATCCTGTGCGTCCGACTCCTCCCCAATGTCAGTCAGGATAACTTTCAGGATTCCAACAGATTTTCCCTCTTCCTCAACCACTTTTCTCAAGATCCCGTCCGGATTGACTTGGCTCTCTACTTCTTCTCCTTCTTCTTCAGGCAGTGCCACATAAGTCCATTCCGGTGACCTGTACTTTTGGTTGGGTTTTCTGATTCTTTTGATCTCCTCTGGTTCTCTTGATTTCTTTTGTTCTTCCTTCGCTTGATTTTGACTCGACACCTCATTCACCTGTTCAGCTTTTGATGAATTCACTCGTGTCAGTCTATACCTCAGCCTCTTTATTCTGTTAGGCCAAAGGTCTCCTCTTACGCTCCTTTTTGGTCTCACTTCTTTATTATTTCTCTCTCCGATCCAAGTTCTCTTTCTCAGAACTCGACCCTCTGATTTTTCACTCTCACTTTCATCCGATTCTGTCTCATTTGCCTCTTGTTCATGAACAATTCTCTTTTGCTCCACAGACTTTCCCACCACCAATTGAGTTTTCCCTAATTCTGTCCCTCCTCGGGTCTCCGACACGCAATCTTCTTGCTGCCTACTTGTCCCTTCACCTAGCTTATCAGATGTGTCCCCTACACCTCCTCGCGGGTCTTCCGCAATCTGTCCCTCTCTATCTTCTACTGACCCTGCTTCTTCAGGTGTAATCTCAAGTGGATTTTCAACTTCTTCATTTGACTCAGGTGTAGTCTCTGTGGAATTACTCTCTTCTCTTCTTTCTTCACCACTGTTCGTTGGAACTTCAGGCACTCTTACAGAATCCGATCTCTCTTCTGAGACTCTCAATGTTTCTCTTGAAGCCTCTCTTGGAAAGAAAAAAGAATCTCCTGACTCTCTTTCTCCTTCACCCCTTTCAGGATTTTTTCCTCTTCTCACTGGTTCAGTGTCTGGATCATCACTGGAATCTGACTCTTCAAAATACTCCTTACCAGTCCCATCCTTTGGATTTGGAACTCTCAGAGTATGACTCGCATGAACCCAGTTCTTCACACCAGCACACTTTACTGCAGTTGTCGTAGTCAGAATAACTTGTCTTGGCCTTCCCCACCTTGGAACCAAGCAATTTCTTCTTCTGTGCACCTTAATCCTCACCCAGTCCCCTGGACTTAGATCATGGGCTTGCTTCTTCTCAAGTGTGGTAGCGTCTCCTCCAACCTGGTGAAACACAGAATGAACTGCGTCAGCCAGGCCTTTACAGTAATCCAAAATCATGTCATCAGTTATTGTCATCAACTTGTTGACAGGCACAAATGCATGTCTCATCGCACGTCCCATTAATATCTCGTGCGGACTCAAACCTGTGGTTCTATCTGGAGTAGACCTAATAGTCATTAGCACTAGAGGCAAGACATCAGGCCATTTCATTCCAGTGGCTAAACACATCTTACCAATTCGGTTTTTAATTGTGCCATTCATCTGTTCAACGACTCCAGAAGCCTCTGGTCTGTATGCACAATGTAGCTTCTGCTGTATGCCCAATGCTTAACAAATTAAACCCATGAGCTCATTGTAGAAGTGTCCACCTCTGTCAGACTCAATTGTCACTGGGAACCCGTACCAAGGAATCAACTCTCTTAACAGTAACTTTGCAACTGTTATTCCATCATTTCTCCTAGTCGGATAGGCCTCCACCCATCTTGAGAACAAACAGACTACCACTAGAACATACCTCAATCTGTTCACTTGGGGCATTTCAATGAAATCTATTTGCATTCTGGTAAAAGGACCTCCTTCTCTGCCTATTGTTCCTAGACTCACCACAGTTTTCTTTCCAGTATTGAACTGCTGACAAATCAAACATCTTTGACAAATGCTTTCTGCAATTAGTCTGAATTTTGCATTGTACCAGGTTTGCTTGAATGACCTAATCATCGCATCCCTCCCCAGATGTCCTTGGCCATGATACATTCTTGCCATTGTCGACAGCATGGAATTAGGCATGACTGGTCTACCATCTCTATAGATCCAAACATGATCCGTTTCTCTTGGGGCACAACCTGCCTTAATCCAATCTCTCATTTCTTCATCTCCCGCCTCATCCTGCAACTGTTTCACTTCATCCCACGTTTCTAGGACATTAGTAAACATCACAGAACAAAAAGACATTTCCCCTTCTCGTGCCCTATTAATCGAATGATTGTTCTTTGCACAATACTGTGCTATGTCATTGGCAAAACGATTACCAAGGGTAACAAAATCATCTCCTTGTCCATGAGCTGCACATTTTACAACTGCTAGTTCTTTAGGCAGCTGTATTGCCTCAAGCAACTTTCCAATCACTTCAGCATTCTTTATTGGAGTCCCACTCGACGTCAAGAAACCTCTCTGCAGCCAAAGTTGGCCAAAATCATGAACGACTCCAAATCCGTACTGACTATCAGTCATCACAGTCACTCTCAGATTTTTCCAAATCTTGCAAGCTTTCGTCAAAGCAACCAATTCAGCCACTTGAGCAGATCTTACTCCTTTCAAAGGCGAAGCTTCCATAACTTCTGAAACCTTGCACACCGCATATGCTGCACTCAGCACACCATCATCAGTTCTCAGACACGATCCATCCACAAATAACACATGATCACTCTCAGGCAGTGGCAGATCTCTTATGTCTGGTCTAGGTTTTGTGCAATAATCAAGCACATCCAAACAATCATGATCAACATCATCTCCCACATTCACATTGTCAGCATCTGGCAACAGAGTTGCTGGATTCACATTCACACATCTCTCAAGAGTCACATTTGATGCTCCCAGAATGATTTTCTCATATTTAGTCAAACGACTATGTGACATATACTGAGTCCTGCTTCTTGTCAAAAGAATTACCACATCATGAGGTACAAATACCCTTACAGGATACTCCATTATTATACCCTCACTCTGTTCCAAACTTCTGCATGTAGCAGCTACTGCTTTCAGGCAACCTGGCAAACCCACGGCTACGGGGTCAAGTGTCGATGAGAAGTACGCAATGGGCCTTCTCAGTTGTCCATGTTTCTGAATTAATACTGAAAGTGCACATCCATTTCTCTCACTGCAGTACAACTCAAACTCCTTCTCATAGTCTGGCATTCCCAAAGCAGGGGCTTCACACATTCTGCTTTTTAACTCTTCAAATGCAGCCATCTGTTCTGCGTCCAATTCCAATGGGTCTCTCACCTCACTTTTAGTCAATTTAATCAGTGGCTTTGCTATCAGGGAGAAATTACTTATCCACTGACGACAATAACCCACCATCCCCAGAAACATCCTCACTTCTCTTTGGGTCATTGGGGCTCTCATTCCTCTGATAATTTTGATCCTGTCATCGGTCACCTTTCTCAGACCTTTTTCAATATTGTGTCCAAGATAATGCACCTCTTTCTTGCAAAATTGCAATTTGGCTGGAGATACCTTTAACCCTCCATCTGCCAGATGATTCAGTAAAGCTATGGTATCTACTTCACAAGCTTCACGTGTCTTTGATGCTACCAGTAGGTCATCAATGTACTGCACTAGTACTGAGCTTTCGGGCATGATCAAACTTTCCAAAGACCTTTTTAACAACTGATTGAATATCGATGGACTCTCTGTATACCCCTGTGGGATACGACACCATGCTAAAATACGCTGTCCAAACCGAAATGCAAAAATCGGCTGGCTATCATGATGCAATGGAATTGAAAAGAAAGCATGACACAAATCAATCACTGTGTACCACTCAGCATCATGAGGAATCTGATACAAAATCACTGAAGGATTTGGCACAATGGGACAACATGCCACCACAATTTTGTTAACCTTTCTCAAATCTTGTACAATCCTGAATTTACCATTAGGTTTCTTCAGCCCCATTATCGGTGAATTACACGGGCTACTCAGTATCTCTCTCAAAACACCCTGCTGAATCATTTTGTCAATTATAGGTGTTATTCCCTCAATTATTTCTGGTGTCAATCTGTACTGTGGGATATTAGGATAAACAATCCCCTCTTTCACTGAAATCTTCACTGGATCAAAATTATTCATCAATCCCACATCTTCTCCAGTAAAATCCCAAACCGCTGTTTTCACTGTATGTCTCAACTCCTGAGGCAAATCATCTGGATTAAACACAGCATATGTACCAACAATCTCACTCTCTCTATTGTCTAGAGTCATCCGGTACAAAACATCCTCATCTGGTGTCTCAAAAGCTATTCCATCTGGAGTACAGAAAATTGTACAATTCATCTTGCACAATAGGTCCCTACCTAACAAGTTCACCGGACTGGTGTCACAGACAACAAATCTGTGCATGTCTGAAAATTTCCCTATTCTTACCCTAACTGGTTCAGTAAGACGAGTCTTAATCTGTGTATGGCTACACCAACCACTTGGATTGCTTCATCCGAGAGAGGAAGATTTCTAATATCTGCTGACCTGACAGTTGATCTCGTCGCTCCTGTGTCTACCAAAAAAGTAACACTCTCCCCATTTATTTTCCCATCTACAAATGGTCCTGCCTGGTCTATTTCTAGAGTTGCACCAAGTATGCACTCTTCCTCCTCTCTTCGGCACCGTCAATAGTCCCCTTCAGACTCACTCCCCTCATTCTTTAACCAGTACTGCTGTACCAGATTTAAACGTCTCGGTTTGTTTACCTGCTCATCATTGTAGAATCCTGAGTCCTGGTTATACTTTTGGGACCCTCTATTCTGCGGCAAGGGCGGTTTCGGCTCTTGGCTCTGCTGTCTGACAACCTTCTGCTGTTGCTGCTGTTGATTACACCCCTCGTTCTGCACCTGTTGATTTAAGGGTTTATTTTCATTACTCACTAATGGTGGATTGGTACACTCGGATCTCCAATGCCCCAATTGTCCACAGTTGTGACAAGGGAACTTTTTCTTCGCTTCCTCTAAATTCCCCTTTCCTTTTCCCGCATATCTGGGCCTATTTCCTGGATTATTTGCTTGTTCCACCAACTGTGCTTCTTGTCTTTCAGCAACCTTCACCTGTGCCCACATTGCTTTCTCTTTCAACTTTCTCTGTTTTGCCTCAATCTCATCACTGAAGTACTTTGCATGTCTCAAGATCTCATCAATCTTTTTACTCTGCCAATCAACCGTATGCTCTCGTATCCTTTCACTGATTTCAGGTCTCAAGCCATATACAAATCTGTATACAAAATGACTCAAATCCTTGTCACCCAGATGTTCATCTCCACTAAACTGTTTAAACGCCAGTATCAGCCTTTCGTAAAAAGCATGAACTGATTCTTTTGCTTCCTGATGTGTTCGATCTATCTTAACCCAATCTGTCTCTTTCGGGGGTACCTTATTTTTCAGGAACACCATTACCTGCTCGTATTTTTTCATTACCTCTGGATCTGGTGCTCCTGTTTTCGGATCTCTAGGATACCCTTTTGCAGGCCAATCTACAACTATTTTGCACTCTGCCCACAAGTCTGCTGGAACAATTATATCAAACAGACTATTCAGGTCAATCCACAGCACTTTTGACAATTTGACAAATCTGTCTACCTGCCTATACCACTCGACGGGCTTTTCTCTCAGTCGAGGGAAATCATTCGTAAATGACAAAATATCCTGTCTAGTCCATGGGACATGTACATATCCTCCTCCAGGAATCTCTCTCATAGGATAAGCATCCACTGTTCTTTCCTTTTCTCTCATGGGAAAAGCTGAGTAAGTCCTGTCCACTGAATCTTCCCTTTTCTTGTACCACCTATCCTTCCATTTTTCTACATCACCCCATTTTCGCAATAAGGCAATCATTTCCTTAATCTGTCCTGTTCTGCCAGCACCATTTAGATTTTCAATATCCTTGTCAGTGAAATCCATCCTGTAAGACTTCTGCAAAGCTTTTACCTTATCCATTTCAACTCCTTGTTCACTCGCTATGGCTCTCAACCTGTCATGTGTACTCTTAGCCCTCCAGGTGATACTCTTGCACATGAATAACAACTCTCCATCATGATGATTTTTCAGTATATCTGTAGGAATTGTTCCTGCAATAAGTTCCTTTAATTCTATGCGCAACCTGGCTACATCAATTGCCTGTGAATCTTTATCCTTCTTTTGAAGAACTTTCAACCAATCATTCAAATCTTCAGCTGTTATTTCTGTAGACTTTTTCACTGTACTCGCTTGTTCTGTAACCCTCTGTGGTTCCAAAATCGATCCTCCCAAACAACCAACATTCAATCCTGAATTAGGCTGTACATTTAATCCTTCACCACATGTGTCATGTCTCGACTGCCTCAAATTATTTTCACCAGTCCTCATTCTTGATTCCTCCAAAGTGCAAGAACCAACTAAACCATTACCAACATAGGGAACTGTCAAACCATTTTCTCCCATTCTTTGTTTATCAAAAATAGGCACAACCGGACCTATTGTTACAGGTACTGTAACAGCCTCTAGATTTTTCGTTAGCTCTCTTATTCTTTCAGTCAGCTCAGATGTCGTTCTAGCTAATTCTCTTGTTTTCTCATCACCGACTCGATTCTCTTTCTCTCGCTCTCTCTCTCTTTCCCTTTCCGTGAAAGAGCTACCATTTTTCAGATCAGGTGTCACAATCTCAGTTTTAACAATTCGCGAAGTATCTCTTATTGGAGTAGCAACTGGCGTGCTCTCTTCTGGTTCCGGTCTATATGGAGGCGGTCTCTTGTAAATCATGTCATCCAAGACCTCATCCTCATAATCATTAGCCCTATACCTTGTTAATTCTGCATCAGGTACCTTTTCTGTACCCTTCCTTCCTCCCGTCTCTTCAACTGTCCTCATAGGATATAATCCTTCTGACATACTAGCATCTCGCCATCTCCTCATTCGATCATGATGAGTCTCACGATCATATTTCCTCCCAAAAAGGTACCTATAATTGCCTCCACTCCTCTGCTTTTCTCGCTCATGCACCTCATCTTCCCATTCCACCAACGCCTCGAACTGTGTCGGCCTTGGTCTAGGCTCTAGACACATCATCTTTTCCCGTAAATTTCTCAACGCGGCCAAATTAAATGAACCATGTTCCGGGAACGCTAAGACACCATCTTCCTTAGTATACTTAGCCCAGTTATTCAACCATATACAGGTATGATATCCATATTTCGCAACCATGAAGGATGCAGGAGTTCTAGTCGGAGGTAGCAATTCACCTTCTCTAGTTATTATGCTCTTATCCTTGTCGAACCATCTTTTAATTTTACCGAACAAGGATTTCTTTTTCTTTTCCTCCGGTTGGTAATACATTTTAACGTTTACCAATATTCTCTAGTCCCTTCCGCAACTGTACGATCTTTTATCCAATAACAGCGCGACTCACACCAACGCACCAATCCTGGAGCGTCTATGTCACAGGAATATAGGGTGACTCCTTCCAATCCCTGCGCGGCTCACACCAACGCACAAATCACAGCGCGAGCACTGTCCAGATCCACTACCCAATCACAGCACGGACTGCATGACGTCAGCAGTCGCTGCAGTCACTTCTACTCCTGTCTCCTATCACTCGTCTACCCCTCCTTTACAAAGCCTTCTTGGTAGACTTCATTTCAGATTCTACAAAATCTATTAGTTACAACATATAAACATCTCCATTGTCTGCTTCGCTAACCACAGAATAGTAAAGAAAAGTCTTTCTCACAAGAATCCCGCTTTTCTCCAGAACAGCGCTTACCTCTGCTCCACTACGGAATTATCACTTTCGTTGACACAGTAGCACATCCCTCTACTCTGCCCTTCTAGCATGCATCTATTAACTGTTTCCTCTAGGACTGCTCCTAAAAAAGTCTCACAATCAATTAAATGCTCATACACTCACGCACTTTCATACCAGAAAATGTAGCACATCTACACAGAATCCTGTCTTTCCCGAGAACAGCGAACAGTCTGTCCCTCTACAGAATTATAACACACGTTAACCAAGCAGCGCTTACCTCTGCTCAGTCCTTCAGACAAGCTCAGAGAATACCTATTACTTACTCCAGCGACAAGCTTTAGCGGCGAACCTTACGGATCCCTGGGACTTAAGACCAGAGTTTCACAGATAACCTTCGCTACCATACGCACTCCTTTTATACCGAAAATATGTCCCTAGTAGTAACACACAACGATGTCACTGATTCCGAACCCAGACAATATGACGCGCAACTTCAATTGTCACACGTTTCTCCTGCATACATACAGGTAATTCCAACAATCCTGTTTTCCCCGAGAGCAGCACTCACTTCCGTCTGCCCTACTACAGAACCGTCACCAGCTCCCAAGTTCCAGAAGCACTACATAAAACTCAACACGACGACTTTAACATATAGTATTAGTACATATACCAACATAAATCAATAAATCAATGAATCAAAAGCCAATGTACAAGCAATCTTATCAGATCAAGACAATAATCTAAACCATCATACTGCTACCAGGAAACTGCTGCAGATCGGCGCATATAAAATCTCCCTGCTTCCACGGACAGAGTAAACCTACAGTCACACGCACAAACACGCATCATACGCTAGGGCCCATCACACTGAAATTCATACTGTTACTCTATCCACACTGAATATAGGAGAGAAACCTAAACCAATCTGCATCTAAACGAGGTCAATGCGACCATATAGTCATTGTCCTGAGTCATGATTTTGAACATAGGAAATACATTTGAAACTCAATAAATGACAAAGAAATGACCACCCGACACCGGAATTCAAACAAATGGTTGTTTATCTAGATTAGTTCAAATGAAAGTCAATCATCAGCAAAATCATTATTCTCATAGTTACCTATTCTAGCTAAATGGGTCAGGACAGGTCTCTCGGTAAAGTCTCACGAGCTGCCGTCCTCTGCATAGGTTCAGGAAGAAGTGGCCAAAATCGGGAAAATGCTAAGCCACGACCCTCTCTAGTCTAACAATATTTATACCGAAAATTTGCATATTAAAGTTACAAACAATCTTCGAATATCCGCTGAGCCGCTGAGCAGAGCGAGCAGGAAAGGATGTTGCAACATTTAGAAAAAACCTCCGCTCAGGAAAATTCACAATAATAAAAACACGGAAGGAGGAAGCTCGAGTTTGCAAGTGATACAGTTATCAATGCCTTTCCTCGGGACTATAGCAGAGCCACCGCAGATTTATCAATGTTCATTGTGGCTTCATTCTTCTCCAAGGACAATTGGAATCATGCCCAGAGCTGCTGTCCTCACGGAAACTTTCTATTCAGGCAGAGGCTGTGGTCAGGTGACTTTCAACCATGTTCAGCAAGGCCTCTCGTCAAAATTCAATCACTCGAGCGCAGGCTGTAAATAGCAGCCATCTTTGTTTAGGCCAAAACGGACCATCTTAATTAAAAGAAACACAAAACAACGTTACCACATCATAATGATTGTACAGCGTTAATCCCCACTAATACCCTTATGTGTGTGTAATTACCTAGCTGTCTGCAACACAAGGAAGCATTAGAGCACGTTTTTTAAAAAGCGCAAACTCGAAACAAATAGCACTACGACACTCATTTAGTAAAACCGCACATTATTATTAAGCAACATATATGCATCCCACGTGTAGTTTCTTCTCATTAGTAATGTTGATTAATAAAAACAAACAAAACAAACTATTAATTAATGATTACAAATCAGTAATTTTAGTCACGACAAACAACATAAACTGGAGTTTAAATCTCAATAAATTTTCAATAGAAAACTCTGCTCCAGCAATACCTCTACCGGAAAATGTGAGTGTAGGAAAATGCCTAATTTTGCATGATGCAGCTGTTTGTTTGACTTTGTGCACTGGAACTCTGCTAACCAGGTCCCACTGAATGTGCTGGGATCCAAAACATGTTGAAATTGGATATAATCCAAACTGGCAAAATGTAAGTCACTTATAGGACCCTAATGTATGGTACAAATTGTACCTAGGACCCTTAAGTTAAATGACACTAATGGACTGCAGCAGCCATTGTGCCACCCACTACAGTAATAGTGCAAATATGACTAGAGGCCTACTGTTGTAGCCTACAGTAGCTAGCCAGCTAGTAAACAGCTGCAACTTTCATTCTTGGTTTTTTAAAAATATTTATTACAAGCCGAAATCCCTGGTGAAATCAGATTTGTAATACATATTTTGGAAAAGGTACGTTTAGAAACTTACCTATTCTCTGCTTGTGTCCGCTAGATGCCTATTTGCATGAGCTCCAACTGTCACCTGGAAGCTGAACAGCCCCCTTGATGAGGTGCGAAAGCTGTTCTCAGAGCCGAACAAAGGCCTTGGTTGTGGGGAGGTGTTTTGTTCCTCAGGCTTGGTGACCATCTGGGCTGTGTACAGGAACTTGATTAAATTCAAATTGGCCTGAGCTATCTCAGGCAAATGTTAGTGGACACCTGGGCAGGGCCCTTCTTTGTCCCCTCGGTCAGGCAAGTACTAACCCCAGTGGGAGAGGAGCTCCCGCCAGAACTGCTTTGAAGTGACCACAGTAGAGGGGTTGCTCATTTTCCCAGCCACACACCTGCAGTGGGCATACAGGCTCTGCACAAAGGGAGAAGGATTTCACCATCTTGGATTTGGGCAAAGAAGATGTCATGAACATAGCCCGGTGATGCGCTGCTCACCCAGTAAACGAGCTATCGACCAACACAACGATCTCCATTTGAACTACAATCCCCATGATGCCCGAGGAAGCACGCCCCACTTGATGGACGTAACGCTCGGAGGAGCGGATATAGACCGAGACGCCTAGGGGGGCGTTGCCGAAGATTCCCGGATGTTTTCCTGATATCGGCTTTCCGAATACCTGCAGTTCCCCATCGGTTGTTCCTCGATTGGGACGCCTTTCGTGTTGAATTTGAGAAAACCTTTGATCGATGGGCCGACACTTTCTCCACAGACCGTGACCTACTGGATCTTAAACAAGGCAGTTCCGACTTCATTGGATACCTTAACAGCTTCCGTCGCTTAGTGGCGGAAACGGATTGGCCCGAGTCTAAACAGTCCGCCATCTTCTACAGAGGAGTAACGGAAGAGCTGAAGGACGTCATAGCCCAAATAGACCCTCAACCTCGTACTTGTGCAGCCATGATAGAACTAGCGTCCCGGTTGGAATACCGGCTCAAAGAAAGAAGAGGGGACCATAAACGGAAAGAGAAACTCCCCTCGTCCTACGAACACTCCCGTGCTCCTGAGCATGCTCTATCCCGGGCCGAACCTATGGAAATAGGGACGGTGAGAGCATCATTGACATTGAGCGAACGAGATCACCGCCGAAAACAGGGTCTCTGTCTCTACTGTGGCAAAAAGGGCCACTTTCTCCGAGAGTGCCCCGTTCGACCCAAGAACAGCCGATTTCGCGCAGGGCAAGCTGCAACGGTGACAGGTGACGGAGCGGCGGGAAACTCAAGCGCTTGAAGGACCAGGAAGGGATGCCTTCAAGCTATCACTCCATCCCTTCTATGGAGTCAGAAGCAACCAAAGAACCGGATCATTTTTTTATCACTTTGGACGTAGTGATAAACCAGCACCCCCAGACTATACGGGCTATGATCGACTCCGGGGCTACCGGATGTTTTCTGGATAAAACGGAAGCTGAACGGCTAGGGGTACGGCTACTAACCAAGAAAACGCCAGAACTAGTCTACGCTGTAGACGGTAAGGAGTTGGAGTCCGGACCCATACGTTACGTTACGCCGTCCCTCTGGGTTACCATAGGGGGGACTCACAGCGAATGGCTTACCCTTAACGTTATCCAAGCTCCACGGTGTAAACTCATTTTGGGGTTACCATGGTTGAGAAGGCATGAACCTACCATAGAGTGGTCTACAAATTCGATATTCTTTTGCTCCGCCTTTTGTAAACACCAATGCAAGCACCCTGATTCCTCTCCGGTCCCAGTAACAATGTCCCCCCAGCACGTCGCCACAGCCGCAGAGAAAGATGTGACGCTCCCGGAATGGTACGCCCCTTATAAAAAAGTGTTCGATAAAAAGATGGCAGAGGAATTGCCCCCACATCGGGATTACGACTGTCGCATCGACCTAGTACCAGGTGCCATCGTCCCGTGTGGGAGAATTTACGCACTCACGGGTCCAGAAACCTGCCATCTTCGAGAGTACTTGGACACCTACCTCGCATTGGGATTTATTCGCCCCTCTCGGTCACCAGCAGCGTCCCCACTCTTTTTCATGCCAAAGGCCAACGGCGAGTTACGCTGCTGCATCGACTACCGCGCCCTCAATTCCATGACTATCAAGAATCAGTATCCGTTGCTTTTGATCCCGGTTTTGTTGGAACAGGTGCGGGAAGCACAACTCTACACCAAACTAGACCTCCGAGGGGCGTACCATTTGGTGAGAATGAGAGAGGGCGACGAATGGAAAACCGCCTTCAAAACGCGGTTTGGCCTGTTTGAGTATTTAGTGATGCCCTTTGGGCTATGTAACGCCCCTGCCGCATTTCAGTTTTTCCTCAATGAAGTGCTGAGGGACTTCCTGGATAAATTCGTCGTGGTGTACATCGACGACATCTTGATCTTCTCATCCAACCAGGAGGAACATGTCGTCCATGTGGGGCTGGTATTACAGGCACTGAAAAAACATTGGTTATTTTGTAAGCCTTCACTTCCGCTCCCATTTTACGGCACGCCAAACCCGACCTTCCTTTCATCGTGGACGCCTCTGACGTGGCTGTGGGAGCCGTTCTATCGCAACGTCATCCAGACACCGGACAGCTCCATTCCGTAGCCTACATGTCCAGGAAATTAAACCACGCAGAGCAGAACTACACCATCTCCGAAAAAGAGTTACTTGCCATCCGGGAGGCTTTCTTGGAGAGGAGACACTGGTTGGTGGGCGCTCAACATCAGGTGACGGTATTCACAGACCACCGTAATCTCCAGTTCCTGCGGTCAGCTCGACATCTCTTCCCTCGTCAGAAGAGATGGATGCTTTTCTTTGCGGAATATCACTTCCTCGTCACGTACTGACCCGGAACGCAGAACAAAAAGGCCGACGCCTTGTCAAGACAGGAAACAACCTGCCTCCCTTTGGTGGATATAGATCAACCCATTTTGTCCCCAGACAACGTGGTGGGAAGAGTGGAAACGGAGTCATTCGTGCTCGGTGTGAAACGAGGAATAAAGACGTTCGCCTGGACCTCCTGGCTGAGGAGCCACAAGGAATGGCATATGCAGCAGGGTCTACCCATGTGTGGCTCAAGAGTTCTGGTCCCTACTCTCCGCCTCCGTAAACTCGTCTTCGCCTGGTGTCACGAACTACCCTGTGCGGGGCATATGGGGGGAACTAAAACCCTGGAAAAAGTCCTGAGACAGTTCTGGTGGCCTTCGGTCCGGCCGGACATCTTGCAGTGGGTGAAATGTTGTTCCATATGCGCCCAAATGAAGACTGATCATCGCAAACGGCAAGGCCTCCTGCTTCCACTACCAACCCCTATGTTTCCATGGGAAAGAATTTCGGTCGATTTCATTGTGGCACTACCTAAGGACCAAAACTGCACGGCTATTGTAGTAGTGATAGATTCCCTCACGAAAATGGGACACCTTATAGCGTGCAAACAAGTGCCTACGGCTGGAACCTTGGCAAGACTCTTGTTAATAAACATAGTACGTCTCCATGGCCTTCCTCTCAGGATCGTGTCAGACAGAGGCTCCCAGTTTACCGCTCGATTTTGGAAGGTGTGGTGTGCGGAGCTGGGCATCCAATCGTCCCTGTCCACGAGCTTCCATCCTCAAACCGACGGACAGACGGAGCGGCTCAACCAGACGTTAAAGCAATATCTCTGATGCTATGTGGACAACGCTTCTGAAACATGCGTGGACTGGTTATGGGTGGCAGAGATAGCATATAATAACACCATTCACTCCTCCACTCGACAAACACCCTTTTTTCTCTCATCAGGGTATCACCCCCGTTTCACACCGATCTTACTTCCTCACACACGCGTCGGCCTTCCAGACTTGCAGAGCAGGCTTACTACGATCCGCTCGACCCTCACGAAAGCCCACGCCAACCTTCGTTTAGCGAAGACGCGTTACAAGGCTCAAGCCGACAAACACCGCAGGCCCAATCCCGTGTACCACAAAGGGGATAGAGTGTGGTTGTCCACTAAGAACATCAAATTTAGGAGACCCAGTGTGTTCAATCCCAAGTATATTGGACCCTACCCAGTGGTTCGACACGTGAACCCCGTGGCGGTGCAATTGCGCCTCCCGCCGCACCTGCACATCCACCCGGTATTACACGTCTCGTTACTCAAGCCCTCGCTCTGCCCGGTTCGGAAGGTCTCTCCTCCTGTATGGGTGCAGCATGAACGGGAGTACGTAGTGAGGCGGGTGCTCGATTCCAAGCTGGTGAAGGGCAAGGTTTGGTACCTGCTGGCCTGGAAGGGGTATGGGCCGGAAGAAAATTATTGGGAGCCGGCTGGGGCAGTTCACGCGGCCCGTCTAGTGGCCGTCTTTCACCGCCGTTGTCCTGCTAACCCCGGGGCTGCTCTCAGCGCCCGAGGAGGCGTGAGGGGGGTGTACTGTCATGAACATAGCCCGGTGATGCGCTGCTCACCCAGTAAACGAGCTATCGACCAACACCACGATCTCCGTTCGAACTACAATCCCCATGATGCCCGAGGAAGCACGCCCCACGTGATGGACGTAACGCTCAGAGGAGCGGATATAGACCGAGACGCCTACGGGGGCGTTGCCGAAGATTCCCGGATGTTTTCCTGATATCGGCTTTCCGAATACCTGCAGTTCCCCATCGGTTGTTCCTCCGTTCTAAGGATTCCCGTCTTGCCCAAGGATTTCCGGGTCCCCGAACCACTGAGTGCGCGCTCCTCCGCTCGAAACTGCTTGAGCGTTGAGTAGCAGCGCGAGCACCAGCCTTCTGAGCCCTCGGAGTTCCGGGCTCCAACGCACACCGTGCGCGCTCCTCTGCCCCAAACCTTCAGGGCATAGA
Organism: Triturus cristatus; assembly: GCF_964204655.1. Classification (NCBI taxonomy): domain Eukaryota; kingdom Metazoa; phylum Chordata; class Amphibia; order Caudata; family Salamandridae; genus Triturus; species Triturus cristatus. Next base: position 801,959,126 of record NC_140592.1, on the reverse strand, counting down.
GTGGTAGCGCGTGAAACCCTCCGTGATCTGCCCAAGGATTTCCGGGCACGGAACGTCAGCGTCGGCGCTCCTCAGCCCCAGGAGTTCCGGGCATCAGAGTGGTAGCGCCCTCGCCGATGGTCGTCCACCCTATAGGCTCCTGACACTGCCGAGCCACTCCCGCTGCGCTACTACACCGTGAGTACTAACGGGGTTGTAGTCGCTATTAAGGCTAGTGAGAGAGAGAGAAAAAGGTTTTGCTTTTCTTTCCACCACGTTGCAGAAGCATTGGGGGCATGAAGCTCAAGCCGCATTGTGCTGCTCTTTGCTCCATGAAGCACGCTCCTGTCTTCTTCCACAAGTTCCTCCAACTGTCACACCTTACGCCCAAGGCCACCCACCAGTGTCGATTAACTGGAAGGTGGAAGTCGGCAGCTTCGTCGAAGGAGGGCACGGATGGGGGGAGGTGGTAGCAGGTAAAGAGGTTGAAAGCAAAGTGATTGGGTTTCAAGCGGGGAGGTGGTGGGAGTGTCAATTGTCTCATGGTATGCTTGTCTCTTTACAGGTCTCTCTCCCTGCTGTTCCTACCCTTCCTTCCCTCTCTCACCTGTCTCCTTAGTCCGAGGGTGTTATACTTATTCCGGACTGGGCGCAGATGGGAGGTGGACCCCTATAGAGCATCAGCGCCATCCCGAGGAGAAGAACCCGAGGCAAACTCGACAGAAGAGCACTGTAGGATTGTTTGTAGTAGGGCCCACAGAAACTCCTCCAAAAGTGGGCAGAGTTACCCTGGGAACCTTTTCCCTACTGGTTGGCGAGGGACCAGGAGTGACCCTGCTCCCACAGGCTCTTGTGAGGCATAACTGTGGCACTCCTGTTCACCCTCTTCCGAACACTACAGCACCTTTGGAAGACAGACGAAGGACTGCACCTGCTGTTGAGACCTGTTAGACCTGGAAGATTGGACCTCCTCCCACTTCTACCCAGGACAAAGAAGTGGACTCCAACAGTCAGTTGGCTGACCTTCTGTTAAGCTATAGGGACACAAGCTGCTACAAGCCTTTTTCCTGAAGAGCCCAGCTCACCAGTTCCAACTGGACTTGCCCTGGACCCTGCTGGTTGCTTCTTCTGGAGTGAGTCCTGACTCCCCAAAGGTTATCCCTGAGGTCAAGGGACTCTTGGCTATGTTAAATTGTGCTCCCCATAACATCCTGAGAAACCTGGGACTTTCAAACTTTTTGGCTCCAAAGATCTCTGGATTGCTGGGAAAAACCTGCTGAGTCAATCCAGCAAGGGCACATTGCTGCTGGGCCAAGGATTCAGGTTGCGCCCACTCCGTGCTTTTCTGCAGAAGCAAATTTGTTTCAGCATGCCGTTGCAGAGAGGGTATTCAGCCTTATGGAGCCCTGTTGGACTACAGCTTGCAGGCTTGCTCTGCCATAGGAATCCGAGCTCTAAAAAGTAAGTAAATTCGAACATAGAAATCGTCACGGGCAAAGGCGTCAAAGGTTTCTGGCTGGCAATGGACCTTCATTGGGTGTGAATATTGAATTTCATCCGCTAGAAGGTGTAGATGGGTTCAATTTTAGAAAATTCCTATCCATCTTCAGATAGATTCCAATGCCCCTAATAAACCGCCTTAAGGTTATCTGATTAGCAGAAAGGTTGATCAGCAACTGGGTGTTATCGGCATACAAATAGGGGGTCGAAAATCACGCAGTACTGCTTGCTGTCAATGGTCTAAGATAAAGAACTGAAGAGCAGCGTTATAGGGAAGATCCATGAGGAATTCTCCAATTTAAGTATTTATGGCCGCAGCCCTATTACTTGGGTCCAACCAATCCTCCAGAAAAGATGAAAAACAGTCAAAGCCCATGCCTCTAGTTCCTATCTCAGGTAATCTTTTCAACAGTTTAAGGGGGATAACTTTGTCAATTGTGGCTGATAGATCTAATGAGGCGACAGCCCCCGAATCACCTTTACCTTACAATAACCTCAGGTCATTCTCTACAGAGATTACAGCTACTTCTAACTTTAAGTGAATTATGAATAATAAATACAGTCGTGCAGCCCCATTTTTCTTTACAATCACATTTCACAATAATATATTGCAGAGGGGTCTAGACCTCCATTAACAGGTTACAATGACATTTAACCAATTTTATGTTATGAATAATACTTGCTACTTCTCATTAATTTATTTTTTACAGTGAGGTTTTTTTGACAGCTGATCTTGTATTACATAAGCCTGCTTTTATTTTTAGCATCCCAGTACGATGTCATGCGTCTGATTTTGAATAAGATGCAACCGAGGTCAGTTAAAATGAATTATATAGATTTACTCCAAAAGGTCTTTCTTCCACTTCCAAATTACTTAAGACTAAAATTCAATGATAAGAGATAGAATAGGTGCTTTCCATCATAGATATGCGGCAGCATAAGACACGTGGCATTTTGTGAGGTAGAAGCATCGCTGCTGGATGCGTATGAGTGCAGACCAGACAGGCTTGCCTTTGGCTTACCGTGCTACAGTCTTACTTAAATATGGCCCGGTGCTCGCCAAGTGAACAGCGTTCCAAGCAGCAGGGCGCTTGACTTTACAGTTGTAAAGGAGTTATAATGGAGAAGAAACTATGACGCCTACAAAGATAAGTTGCTTAGATGTTACACATCTCTGCTGGCCAATGATAGTAAACTTGTGATAAACACTCACAGGGAAAGACAAACACATTACAAATGCCAGTTTGTAAATCTCCTTCAGAATAAACCATTTTATGACTCGAATTTTTTTTTTAAGTGAATAAGAATAGATTGTCAGGTAAGTATTGTTAAAAGTGAAAGCTGCACGTCCTTGAAACATTTTCACTTCAATATGAGTCCACGACTGCCACATGACCAGCGTCCCAGGCAGCAGAAATGCCGATTTTCTAATTGTAAGAGAGTGACAGGTGGGGATCAAATATAATGTCTTCCAAGACATGCTGCCCAGCTTCTTACACTCCTTTTATTGGTCAATGTAAGTGAAAGTGTAATACCAGTTTAAAAATCTCCTTAAGAACACACCTTTTTGTGACTCTAAGTTTTAAAAAGCAAATCTGTATAAACCGGCAGTACAATATTGTAAAAAGTGCAATAAGACAACAGAGACCTTGCAGCAGGCCACGTATGACTGCAGTCCAAAACTTCACAAGCATTCGGTGTCTTCAATCGTTTTCACAACACAGATATCAAATTCACAACAATGTTCGTAGTGTGAGAGGCATGTCCAAAAACAACCCTTGCAGGGAAGGGTCTTTTATGAACCACAGACATAGGCGAAACCTACAAGTACCCAAGATGGATATGAGGCATTTATCAGACAAAGTAAATACCGACGTGTAAGAATTTGGGGTCCTGGTTGAAGGGGATAAAACCCTTAAGCAGGAACCTCAATCCTTGTCCGGGTAAAGTCACAAGCAAACCCCAAATCGATCTGTGGTCAAACCTTGAGTAGCTTTGCACAAAGCATTTAGGTTTAACTCAGAGGCAATGTGTACATTATTGCTGCAACCATTGAAACAGTAATAAAGTCAAAACACACCACACAAGTTATACCACACAAGGTTAGAAATACAGAATACATTTTAATACATGAAACAAGACCAAAGGGAGAGAAATACAATCAGTAGAACCTGAGTTATGAATTTTCAAAGATTTAAGTGAAAATTGCACCACACAGCCACTTGTGGCCATCTGGTCATGTGAGACTGGGAGAAAGTCACAAGGTTAGGCCTACCACGATGGAGCGAGGGTATACAAGAATCAGGTTAGTCCCGCTTAAAGGGTTACCTTCTCAGTCCAGCGCCAAGAGTTCTGTTCACTGTGAAATGGCTGTCAAGGAGAAGGGAGAGCATCGCTGGTGTCTGTCAAAGATGCATGAAGAGCAGGCTGGCATTCGCAGACACTCACTGCTGTAGTGCGAAGATCCTGCTGGTGTCAGGGATGGTCGGGGCTGGCACTGCGCATTGGCAGTAACGGAGGTGGTCGATGCTGTAGTGTGAAGAGTTGGTTTGCCTAAACTTTGCATTGGTGATGGGTGCGGGCAGCAAGGTTTTGACACAAACAGGCTTGTTCGCGGCCGTGAAGAGCCCAAAAACTTTTTTTTAAACTTTATTTATATGTTTCAAAAAGAAAAAAAAGAAAACTTACAGTTCAAGACACGTGCTCGTGTGCTACAATGATTCTCTACTACACAGTGGTCTTGTACAATGCAGGTACATTTCAATGCCTGATAGTACAGTGACATTTCTCATTTGCCCCTAGTTCCCATCCCAGCTAGCTGTCCCATTTGTGTGTAGTACTCTACGGGTGGATATATTGTTCAGTCTGTGAGCTAGCAGATGTCTGTTCCAAAAATAGGACCTGGAAGGCTGTCATATATCTAACGGTCTAGACACTGGGTGCTGTAACTGTGCATATGTGTCACTGTTAGTATTACAGTATGACATGCTGAACATCCTACCCTTCAGTGTTGGCGGACGGTTACTCCCCCACGGAATAGCAACCTCTCTTTTTGCTAGCAGTAACGCAATTGCACTGAAACGCTTATACAGCTTAGCAATATCTTGCACATATCCCAGCAGCGCCTGCATAGACGAAGGAGGGAGGCCCAAACTAGACATATTCGATACTTCGCTAAAAACTTGTGTCCAAAAAAACACGCTACCTTAACACAGGTCCAAGTCATGTGCGCAAAATCAGCCATTGGAGCGCTGTGGGTCCATATGATGAATTTTAACAGGAGAAACATATGCTCTCCATAAAAATTTGAGCTGTAAGATCTTATGTTTATGGTTGAATGAAACGTTAAGCGTTTGTTCGCAGCATGCCTGCCACTGTGCGTCTGTAAGAGGGGCGGCCAAGTCCCGTCCCTAGGCTGCACGCACACCCTCATCCCTAACTAGCAGCATAGCCACAGAAGCTCAGTACATCTTGGCCATAAGGTGTTCACCAGTTGTGTCTTTAATAATTGGTGTCAGTGGAGGAAATTCCTGTGGTTCCAAAGGGAAACTCGGAACCAGGGATCTGAACTCTCTCTGCAGTCTATACAAATTGAACTGCTCAAGGAACGTAGCGCCCTGAAATCTTCCATCTTCTTCCCTGGAGAATATGTGGCCATCAGGAAATATGTCTCCAATTGTGCTCAAGTTAAATGTAGTCAAGTTCGTTGCATCGTGATCTCCTTAGTAATGGGCACCCAAACGTTACCAGCAAGCGGGAGGGCCGGGGAATACAGCAGTGGCGCTCCAGTAGCTCAGGCTAATTGCTTCCAGGCCCAGCTAGTTGTCGATAGTGTCTGTATGTCCACCGGGTCTCTCTTTAACCCAGTCGGAAGCAATGCAGACAAGGGAGTAGGGTGTTCTAAGTCTGCCTTGGGGCACAAAAATGGAACTCGTGAGTTAAAGTAAAACCATTGTCTGGCGAACCTATACTGCGCTACTAGATAGTATATGCGAAAATTAGGAGTTCTAAACCCCCCCACTCAAAAGGGAGCTCCAGCGTGTCCCAGCTAATCCTCGGCTGTTTGCCACCCCACAGAAACAGGATTAGTTTAGTGCGCAGGGTGGCAAAGAAAGTCTTATACAGTGGTATTGGAATGTTCTGGAATAAATTTAAAAATTGTGGCAAGACCACCATTTTGACCAGTGCTATCCTACAAGCCATGGCCAGTGGGAGTTGAAGCCACCTCTCTATTTTATCATCTAACTTCTCCATTGCTGGGCCATAGTTAAGTTGGAGTATTTGGGCCGGACCTCTATGTATAATTATCCCAAGATATCTAACTGAGTCATCGCACCATTTCAAAGCCAGTTCAGTGTCCCGGTTACAGGGTGCCTCCGTCAATGGAAAGATGTCAGATTTACCCCAATTAATATGCAATCCCGATAGAGCACTGAAACGGTTGATCTCCCGCAAATGAAGAGCCAGGTTTTCATTCGGGTGCCGCACATATAAAATAATATCATCGGCATATAGTGTGATCAACAACGGGCCCGTTTTAAATTGAATACCCCTGTGAAAATGATTGTCTTGAAGGTGACGCACCAGGGGTCCATTGCAATTACAAATAACAATGGGTAAAGAGGACATCCCTGGCGCGTTCCCATGACAGCGTGAAGGATGCTGTCAACATGCCATTTACCTGAATACAAGCCGACATGAGCGTATATAATAAAGAGACCACCACAGCAAACCGATAAGCAGCCTTATCAGTATCGCCTGGAGAAAGGGTCATTCTAAAGAATCAAAGACCTTTTCGGCGTCCAACAGCACTGCTGCTGCTGGTAGCGTAGGTGATATCCTGTGAAGCATGGCGAACAGGGTGCGAAGATTCAAAGCAGTAGGCCTGTGCGGAATAAACCCTGCCTGGGCGGTTGAGATCAGCTGATCAACTATCAAGGCCAGCCTGGTAGCCAGCATTAGGGGAAAAACCTAGTTCCTCTGGGGGCTACAACCCCCTCTATTTTTCATAATTTTCTTTTTGCGCTGCTCCCTCACTCATACTTCCAGCTCTACATTTGTGGATTTAGCATATCCAACATCATATTATAAAACATCCCTGAGCTCCTCCCTCTCAGAGAGGGGGTTGTAGCCCCCAGAGGAACTAGGTTTTTCCTCTGGGAGGAGAATCCCAAATGATGAAGCACGTCACCTTTGGTGAGTGAGGGATTTCATCCTATAAAGGGAGATGCCCAAAGACGTATCTATTGGGTTTAGATATTGGTTGTGTTTCACTTTTTTGTTTTGATTTAATTTTGATTTTCCACACTTTCTTAGCATTTGATAGACCTCTGGGTTTCGTATTGTTGTTTACCAATGCGTCTATAGCCTGAACTACATCATCCACCGTAAATGGGTTAGCCAGGAATTCCCTATCAGCGTTCTCCAACCATACTTACGCTATTTCATCCAAATAGGAATTGCTGGTGTCCGTGTCCGAGGGGACTTTTGTAGCATATAAATCTTTACATTATGCTAATAGTTTAGCCTCTAATACCCTTGCAATCAGCAAGGGTATCAGGGCTTACCTTCTTCCCCGTTCAGACTAGTTATGTACGTTGGGGCCCTGTGAGGCCGAATCAGTCTAGCCAATGTGCGACCTGGGCGCCCTCCCTCCCCATACCTCCTAGCGACCGCAGGCTTCCCCAGATAGTGTGATTCCCTCTCTGCTGCTTCTTGAAATTCCACCAATAATGCCACCCGTCGCCTCAGCCTAGAGGCTGTCTGATCATTTCTCTATTCTTGATGGTCACTAATTTATTTATTTTATTTATTTAGAAAGTTTTATATAGAGCGATTTACAGTTTATACATCAAGAAGGGTACAAGCAAAAAAACAGAACCAACAAAGCGAAAAAAATCACAGTCTTATAAAGTTCGGCATTCTCCTGACTCCGGCAGCTGGGCCAAAAATTGCTGCTCAATCCCAGATAGGGTAGTACGCAGGTCTTTGAGTATTCCAGCCCCTTTTGATACACACACACCTCTCATATATGCTTTAAATGCTTCCCATAGCATCGCTTTCATGTCCACTGTGCCCTCATTGAGTTCAAAATAGTCATCAATGGCCTGACCGAGCTCGCTGGCAAATACTGAAGCACACCATGCCATCTCAGGGAATCGCCATCGCTTGGCTCTAACAACTGGGCCAGGACTCTTCAGTCTCACCGTAACCGGGGCATGGTCCGACAAGGTATGTGGCAGACACCCAGCCTCACTTAACCATGTAACCACATCAGGGGAAAGGAACTAATAATCCAACCTTGTCCATGTGTTGTGTGGGGCCGCATAGTGCGTATACATCTGTGTATCTGCATGTAAATGACGCCCAGCATCAGTCAGTTGATACGCCTCTAATAACCCTATCAACATCTGCCTAGCACTTGGTTTCGTATCTGAGGTGTTTGCTGTGCTATCCAGTCATGGTTCAACAAGATAATCAGATCCCTACCCATGCACACCCGTCCTGCCCCCATCCTATCAATACTAGCATTCAGATCAACAAAAAATTCCGGGTCCTCTATATTCGGGGCGCATGCATTAACAAATAGTATTGTGATACCTAATAACCAGCCTTTTACTAGCAGGTACCTACCCGCCTGGTCGCAGTATACCTCTACTGCTCTGAAAGGAAATCTCTAGTGAATTTAAATGGCAACTCCTCTAGAATAAGAGCTGTAATTGGCAAAATAGCGGTTTGTGCCCCAACTACAGGCAAAATTGTGGGGATTATGTGGTGACAAGTGGGTGTCCTGCAATAAAGGGATGTCAACATTGTGTAGCTGTAAATAGTGTAATTCTTGGTTCCTCTTTCAAGCATCATTGAGTCTCTGCCCATTCCAGGACATAAGCGTTAAGGCATCAACAACATTGTTACTATGCATTATTCTTCAATTTAATATCTATGATGCGGTACAATCTCATTGTCAGTACATTTATGTCCAGCATGTGTCTACAAAATTGCGAATACAAATCTATAAAACGTACCCATCGCTCCCTCCCCCCTCCCATCCCCTCAACCTTCACTAGGGGGAACACCCCAACTCCCAAACATTAAAAGAATCATAATATTGAAGACGGGAAAACGTGACACACAAAAAGAGTATGTGCTTAAGCACGGGGGGGGTGACAACGCTACGCCTAGTCCCCTGTTGCACACAATCAATAAAAGAAAACAGTATGTAAATCAGCCCACCCCTCGGACAGAGAGCACCCTAATATGCAACAATGTGATAAAAGCACCAGCAATACTCATCAACTGTTTTCATAGCAGGCAGTCCATCAGCTAGCTGAAAACAATTCGGCACTGGCCCCAGAGTCCAGAAGACCAGGTGGACAATCCGGTGTCAGGGATTTCCTCTGACGCCCATTCACATCCCGCGATCGAAGAAATTCTTGAACAGCAGCAGGTGTTTAAAATATTCGGGATCGACCATCCACATCCACTCAAAGCCACGCCGGATACAACATGCCATACGTCAGTCCCGCTTTCCTCAATGCAAGTTTGACCGCAGCATACTTTTTACGTGCGTCCTGCACCATTACCAGAAAGTCCGAGTACAAAGCGATAGTCGATCCTTGCCAATCCAACATAACTTTCTCTCAGGCCATGCGCAAGGCGATGTCCCGGTCCCTAAAATTGAGAAGCCTTGCTTTTATAGGGCACGGAGGACAGCCAGGATTGGGCCGAGGGCCAAGAGTGTGATGTGCTCTTTCAACGACAAATGTAGCAGTGAAGGATTCTCGTCCGAACAATGCGACCAACAGGTCTTCCACAAATCCATCCAACCGACCTGCATTTGTGGACTCCGGCACCCCCATAATGCAAACGTTATTACGCCTTCCCAGGGCCTCCAAATCTTCATTCTTGATAGCAATTGTTTTGAGCACCCTTCCCATTCTCTCGATCTTTTTAGTGGTTTGTGCAGCGCCGTCCTCCAGGTCTGAGACCCTGCTGTCCGCCTTTTCCAATCTGCCTTCGTGTTAATCCAGTCAAGCCCCCATTGTATCAAGCCACTTGTCTACAGGGTCAAAACGCGTATCCAACGATTTGAATCCTGCACGCAGCTCCGACAGTAAAGCTTCATTACCCTGGGGTGCCATCTGCGGGGGACCTGCAACCTCGCCTCCCTCCGCCATTGATGTGCTTGTGGGGTCTGTTCCACCACTTGGCTTCTCAAAGGTAGGTTTCCTTTGCTTAGGGTCCCCCTTGCCCATGACCCACCTTGTCTGGCATATCCATACAGCGAACGAACACTTGCTGGCCAAATGATGTAGTTACCTCAGCGTGTTGGTATGCCTAAGGCCCTACAATGAATCAGGCCCAGTAATGCCCACGCTTCACTCCGTCAGACAGCACACCTCGTGGTGCAGGATTCCAGTCACATATATCTCAATTTTTTTAAATATGGGCTCGCAAGGTGGTCATGCCCCTTCTCTTTCACCTTCCCAGCAGCGCTACGATGTCGGGCTTCACCGCCCACTCCAAGCCCAGATCGTCTCCTGCCTGGGGAGTGTGTATAGCCAGCCTCTGGGCCCCCACCAGTTTTTCATGTTCTTTCCCCCACCATGCAGCCGTCCTTCGCATTGGGGGGGCTAGGGGGGACTCCGCTGGAGCACAAATATTCCTCACGTTTCTGCTGGGCAGTAATGGACAAGCTACAGACCAGCAAATCACACACCCGCAAGCCAATTCCCGTCTTCTCTCCACGCTGCCCGTAGCTCTTCCAGAGCCTCCAGGTAAGATAACTGACCCAGCTGTCTTACTTGGTCCCGGGGGGGGGGGCCGCTACAGCCACCACACCTATTCATCAATCGCCTCCCCAGGGTGCGCACCACACCGTCGATGTACGGCCGCTGTTCTCTCGAGGCCCCCGGGGGAGACGCAGAAACCCCACCTGCTTGCTTGGTTCTGAGGGGGGCCGCCACATTCATCACAGTTTGGTCGTCTCTCGCAGCTCCAGGAACGCATTCCACCTTTAGTGTGCGGTCATGCCCTACTTCCGCATTCGCGTTTCCGGAGCCTCCGAGTCAGGCCAGGCCTGCTTCGCTGTTCGTTAGTCCAGCCTCAGGCAACTCGAGTGCCCGGCTGTTCCTTGACCACGTCTCTCCGAGTCCCACATTCACGGCTCCGTTCTGCCGATTCCACTCAAATCAGGCACATCACAGCGCCCAATCTTCCGTAATGCTCCAGTCTAATCGATGCACCTCTAGGGGTGCCACCGCAGACAGGCGGCCGAAGTTGATCGGGGGTTCGACGGAGCTTTGACGCTATGCGGCCATCTTGGCACACGGCTTGGTCACGCCCCCCAAGAGCCAAAAAACTTCGGGGGAGCTCAACCGAGCCACACCAAGGGTCCAGGACCTGAGGTGGTCAGGAACTCACTCCAGCAGAGGCCAGCAGGGTCAGGCAGGTCTAGTTGCAGGTCCAGGTAGCAGGTCAGCTGGGCAGTTGCAGGGAGTCTGTGGAGCTTGTTATGTCCCTTCAGTTCAGACTAGGAGGTCAGCTGGCCCACCCTTGGAGTCACTTCTGCCTGGGATGAAGAGTGCAGATCCAATCTTCCTTCACAGCAAGCAGAGCAGCAGGGCAGCATAGTGGCAGCCCTGCAAAGCAGCACAGCACTCCTTTTTCTGTACTATCCACAGGCCCAGGATTGCACTGAAAAGTTGGTGTATGAGGCCCAATATTTATACCTGGACCCTCCTTTTAAGTGGGAGAAGCTTCTAGAGGTTTCTCTTTGAGGTGCTCGGGTTTCCTGCCTCCCCTGTCCTGGCTCCAGACTAACTAAAGAGAGTATGCAGTCACTTTGCCACTGGATTCAAGCAAGCCTGGCTGAAGATGGCTGAAATGCCAGAAACCGGTCCTAGGAAGTTGTTTCCGGTCCAGGGAAGACATGGCTTGGCAGTTCGGGCTGGACGGTTCCCATGAGGCACAGGGTCAGACTGATTTGCATATGGCCATGTCTGAACTGGGGTGGCAGAGTGGGCTAAAGAACGGTGATGGATTAAACCCAGATCAGTTGACTGGGGGTGAGTGCTTGCAATGTTCAACACTCCGTCCATCATTTCCTTTGGTTTTTGCTTTGTTCGCCATAAGTTGGCAGGGTATGCTCAGAAGTGAGTCCCTTGCTCACTTTGCCACTGGATTCAACCAAGCCTGGCTGAAGACGGCTGAAATGCCAGAAACCGGTCCTAGGAAGCTTGTTTCCGGTCCAGGGAAGACATGGCTTGGCAGTTCGGGCTGGACTGTTCCCATGAGGCACAAGGTCAGACTGATTTGCATATGGCCATGTCTGAACTGGGGTGGCAGAGTGGGCTAAAGAACGGTGATGGATTAAACCCAGATCAGTTGACTGGGGGTGAGTGCTTGCAATGTTCAACACTCCGTCCATCATTTCCTTTGGTTTTTGCTTTGTTCGCCATAAGTTGGCAGGGTATGCTCAGACGTGAGTCCATTGCTCACTTTGCCACTGGATTCAAGCAAGCCTGGCTGAAGACGGCTTAAATGCCAGAAACCGGTCCTAGGAAGCTTGTTTCCGGTCCAGGGAAGACATGGCTTGGCAGTTCGGGCAGGACTGTTCCCATGAGGCACTGGGTCAGACTGATTTGCATATGGCCATGTCTGAACTGGGGTGGCAGAGTGGGCTAAAGTACGGTGATGGATTAAACCCAGATCAGTTGACTGGGGGTGAGTGCTTGCAATGCTCAACACTCCGTCCATCATTTCCTTTGGTTTTTGCTTTGAGTGAAGGCAGGATAGTGCCTATTTAGGTTTGTGGGGCTGTGCCTAACCCCGCACTCCCATCCTGCTGGTGATGGCTCATCTAAGCACACCTAAGCAATATATTGTGTGTGGCTATCTAGGAAGAATACACAAAGTCCAACTGCCAACTACACCCAATCATCTGACCCAGAGTAAGACTGCGGGCTCTACATGGCAAAGGCAGGAAAATGCCAATTTTTGAAAAGTGGAATTCTCAATATTGTAATAAATATCCAGCGTCACCATGAAAGAGGATTTTTCATTGCAATTCCAAAGAAACTAAACATGAACTGTTTATCTGTTCCTGATTTGGATGTTACAGCTTATTAAATGTAATAAGATAACTTCAATGTTATCCTATGGGCGAGGTAGGCCTTGCAATAGTGAAAAATGAATTTATGAGATTTTCGCTATCAAGGTATGTAAATCTTAAAAGTACATGTCCTACACTTTAAACACATTGCATCCTGCCCTTTGGGCAGTTTAGGGCCTTCACTGGGGTGACATATGTATTCAAATGGAAGGTTTGGGCCTGCAAAACGTTCATTTTGTGAGGTTGAAATGGCAGTTTAAAACTCCCCTCACAGGCTGCAATGGTAGGACTGAAATATGTTTTAAAGGGCTACTTAAGCAGGTGTCCCACTAGTACTATTTAAGTTACAGGCCCTAGGCAAATTTAATACCACTTTACTAGGGACTAATAAGTAAATTAAATAAGCACATTTGGTGCAAGTCAATTCTACCATGTTTAGAGGAGAAAGCACAAGCACTTTAGCACTGTTTAGCAGTAGTAAGGTCCACAGAGTCCTAAGACCAACAAAAACAAGGTTGGTCAGAAAACTATAGAAGAGTAAGGCAAAAGGTTTAGGAGAACACAGTCCAACAGGTCTAATACAACATCACAGGATGCAGAATTTAATTATCAGAAAATTCATCCTAAAGACTCTCCTTAAGGTTCTCCCTTACTTACCAGACTTTACCCCATTCTACAGGATCTGATAGACTCTCAAAAGGATTATGCATTTTATATATATCCATATTCGTAATGAGAGCCATAGGCTTAAACATTTTCAGGCTTGAGAAAAATGTCTGCTGACAGCTTGATGAAAGCAGTATGCCCCTGTCCAGTAATAATTGTTCCTGTGTGTCCACTAAGAGAAGGTATTTTATGCTGAGAAAATCAATATTCAGCACAATCTAGAGGTACTGAAGAATAACTTGTGGATTTTCCTTCAATCCCTATCTTCAGACTTTGTGCTATCATGAGCAAGTGCTATTCTTGGAAGGTGTGAAAGGTTTTTGGGAGACTGAAGGAAAAGAGCTGGAGTTTTAATTTGTACACTTTCTAAAAACGACCCTCTGACCATATTTACTGGAGTCTCTCTTACATGCAGGAAACGTCCTTCAGACCGAAGCTGGAATCCAGCTGGGCCTTTACAGCACCGGCAAAAGAACAAACGCACCTTTAGTACACATTCATTCAGCACGCAAATCGTTATAACGCAAGTCCAACACCTTCCCTACTATTGCGCATACTGGAATTGGAATAGTAAGTTAACCTATTCCAAAATCCAGTGCCCCCCTAAGGCAAGTCAAATAACGACGTGCGTGCTGAACGAATGAGTACTACAGACACATTCATTCTAATGACGGCGCTGTGAAGGCACAGCCTGATTACGGCTTACGGAATACCGTCACACATTCATGCAGGGTACTCACCAATGGGTGAGAGTCTACAGCCACAGCCGTTAGATGCCCAGCTCATGATTTGTGGTGTGGTGTGAGGGTCTATCTAGCAACATACTTCAAGATGCTACAATCAGTGTCTGTGATGGGTCAGCATTCCCACATGAATGTCAACAGTTCACGCAGCGCATGCCATGGCATCAAAACTTGGTTAGCAGATCCCAGGGTCTGAAGAAACAAATGATGGCCCTTTATGGTTGATGGCACCTTTCGAGGTATGAACAACCCCCCCCCCCCCCTCAAAGACACTAACTGTGGTCTAGTGGTTATAAATCAAAACAATATTTCAAAGGATATTCCACCCCTCTCTACGCAAAAGGTACTGGAGTTTGGCACTACTGCATCCCTTTGGGCAGGTTCAAGATAAGCAAAGTTAGGTAGGGAACAATAGAAAATGGGTTGAAAAAAATGCCCCTTAGAACCATTCAATAACCCCCTTCTAGGCCTGGAGAGGGGCGAGGACCAGATTTGGAGCAGGAAGTGCAAAGCAGAGGCTCCACAACCCCTTCGTAGGTTGCGCCATGTCCAGGTATAGGAAAGGCATACCCTTGGGGCACTCTTCCTAGCTCTAGTAGTGCTTTTCACCTCAGGTAGTCAGCTCTTTACTCAAAATCTTTGCGTTCCAGAAATTCCGTACTGGAACCTCATGCTTCGAAAGTCCTGGGTTCATTCGGTTGAGTCCCTCGTGGATTCCTTGACGCATTGGCTCTGCTGCAATGTTGTTCCTCTTCCGGGTTTGTCCCACTATATTTGCTGGCAACTTAGTTTTTAAAGAGACCGCTTGTGTCAGGCAGAAAATTCCACCAGTAGCTACGCATCCTCTGCAGTCCTATTTCCGTGTCGATGCTGCAGCCTGATGACTGATTTTGTTTCTTCTCTTTCTGCTATCTCCCCATGTGGCTCTGCGAGAGGATGGTCAGAGCAGCAAGTGGACATCTGCCAGCACACAGGTAACTCCGGCTTAACCCTAATATATGGTACACCTTGTACCTAGGCCCTGCAAGTTAAATGCAACCAGTGGACTGCAGCACCTCTTGTTCCATCCTCTGCATTGGCAGCGTGAACATGGTTTCAGGCCTACCATTGTAGCCCGACTGAAGCAGTTTTCAATCTGTAATTTGGGCTGGCAAAATAAATCCTTTGGTCGTTCTAAACCTTCTTCAAATATTAATAAGTCACTCCTAAGTAGGCCTTACAGCCCATAAAGCAGGGTGCATGATATTTAAAATTAGAACATGTAGAACTTTAATGCTAAACATGTCCTTATAGTGACTAGCGCCTAAAGGCTATTTTCACTGTAGCAAAGCTGGCTGTTCCATAGAGAAACACTGCAATGCATTATTACATTTAATAATGATATCTGCAGTTAGGAGAGACATCTTGAAATGTAATTCTTGAACTCTTTCGAATATTAATTAAAAGCCCAATTCACTGCTGAAGTTTTGTTTTTAAGACATATTAACATAAATGCACTTTTAGAAAGTTACCTTTTCTGGGTCTAAAGTCTAAGACGCTACTTTTCATTAGCCTCCAGCTGTAACC
This sequence comes from Triturus cristatus, assembly GCF_964204655.1. Classification (NCBI taxonomy): domain Eukaryota; kingdom Metazoa; phylum Chordata; class Amphibia; order Caudata; family Salamandridae; genus Triturus; species Triturus cristatus. The sequence goes on along the minus strand of NC_140592.1, from coordinate 801,943,559 downwards.
CTTGGAGTGCTCAAGACTTCAGTGAGGTATAAAAACTGTCACGTGTGGGGTGATGTTTATGTTTCTCTGGCATGAATACCATTTAGGCAGTGCACAGGAACTTTATTAGTTCCAACGTGGCCTCCCCTATCACTGGCAGATGTCAGATGACACCTCCCTTGTTCCCCTAGTCAGCCAGGCTCCAATCCCAATGGAAAGGGAGCTTACCCCAGAACTGGTTTTAAGTGGCAACAGAGGAGCAGTTGCTCATTTCCCTGGCCACACCTCTGGGGTGGGCACAGGTTCTGCGCAAGGGGAAAAGGGTTTCACCATTTTGGATTAAGGCAGAGAGTGACACTGTGGAGTTATTTGGTATAGGACACACAGAAAATGCTTGCAAAAGTGGGTAGTGTAAACCCAGGGAATGTTTACCCTATTTGTTAGGGAGGAGCCAGGAGTCACACCCAAGCACAGGCTAGTGCCAGACATAAAAGCGGCATCGTAAGTAATCTTCTCGCAACACTACTAGACCAGAAGAAGAACAGAAGAGGACTGAACTTGCTGTCTGAGACATGAGAAAAGTCCCAAAGGACTATACCTAGTGCTAAGAAGTGGATTTCAAGGGTCATACAGCTGACCATCTTGTTCTAGCTACACAGAGACAACAAGCTACAAGAGGACTTTCCTGTTATGAAGCTGACCAGTGCCAGATTGACTTGCACTGGTTCCTGCTGGTAGTCTCTGCTGGAGTGACTCCTGACCCCCAAGTGCTGTTCCTGAGATCTATAGATCCCTGGATGTGTCTGGCTGGACTTCTTCCACCACTCCTGATAACTTGGGACTTATAAACTTTTTGTTTCCAAAGCCAAAAGAGGACTGGGGCAAACCTGCCAAGCTAATCTGACCACGGTGCATTGCCGCTGGGCAGATGATTCATGTTTCACTCGCTCTGAGCTTTTTCACAGCATCAAATCAGCAGGACCTCGCTGAGAATGCATCTGGCTTGTGGAGCCCTCTTTGTCTACAGCCTGCAGCCTTGCAACGCTGGAGGAATTTGAGCTCCAAAAATGTGTGAAAAAAGAAATCTTGACTGGGCAAAGGCATCAAAGTGTCCAGCCAGGAAGGGGCATTCCTTGGGTAAAAATGTGAATTTCTCCCACTTAGTGCTTTCCTGTCAAAAACCAACAGTTTCACTGGGAACTGGTCAGATGGCTACCAGTCCTCATCAAGTCCTCCTTGGCTACAGCCTTCTGTCTTGCCCCACTGTAGATTTGGGACTTTCTTTTTTGGGTCTAAGTCGCAATGAAGAACGTCCAACCTGATCAGACCTGCTTTCTGTATTTGACCTGCGCTTCATCGAGTTTGGCCTCAAAATTGCACGTAGGTTCCGGTCAACCACTACTATTTCACCAGAGGTGACGCCTAATGCTTTTTCTTGCTATTTTTATTCAAAACTTCGAGAATTTATATCTGCGGCTTCCCTTATTGGATTTTTGCAATTTTTGTGTAATTTAATAAAATGTACTCTATTTTCCTAAATTGGGTGGGAATTTTTCTTGTGTGGCGTTTTGACTTATTGCTTTGGTACTGCATAAATACTTTACACATTGCGGATAAAAAAATTCCATCTTGGGACCCACATCCTTTTCCAAACCATCACACAGTGATACTTTCAAAAGGCAGTACTTCTGGTATAACAGGTTAATGAGTAAAATCAGGCCAATGAACACGGGCAGCACCTCTGATGCATGTGGCAAAGCTTTTATATATATTTCTTAATGTTACACACAAATATAGGCCATATTGTGTCTTAACATGGTCACTGTTGGTGCATTAAATGCGCCTGAGCACAGGACCCAGAACATAAGCTTAGTTATCTAAATAATGCAGCTAATAAAATGTGTACTTGATTGCCATATTTTTCTGGCATGGATGCTGGAGAAGGAAACTTTTCATTCTCTCTTTCACAAACACAGAAGAGGAAATGAGGATATGAGGATAAATTACCTTATGGGCTCCTTCTTGCAGGAAGAATGAAGAAAACAGTAAGCTTCTGTGTATAATTATATTTTGGACAAGACGCATTGTTCATACTCCTTTGTAACAAAACAGGAGCCAAGCATTAACTGAACTCTTGTCACTCCATGGAGGACTTTAAATAAGACTTGCATAGAAGATACTGGTGCAGGCGTGGGGTCAGATATAATGAATAGTAGCTGGAGAGCCCGTCACAGACTTCCCAGCTGCTGAGCACCAAAGAGCACGTTGGGAAGCCATTTTGTCAGAACTGGGCACACATTCCACTAAGGAAGAGACACCGGTTCCCTCCTCTCCCTACAATACTCATCCAACCAATATTTCCAGCTACATAATCCACCACAGCCTCATCAAGGCAGTGGAGAAAGAAATTTCCTGAGACAGGAGATCAGGTCCTTGCAAAGAAAATGATATGGGAAGAGCCACGCTTCATTGGTCTCATGATGAACAAGACCAGTAGGCGAGTTTATGATAAACTATCATGCGCAGTGTGAATGGGGCCAAACAATCACAGAAAGGGTAAGTGTGGTGTAAGTGACAGTAGGATCCGGAAGCTCATGGAGCTGCACTGTAGCAAAACACTTGCAACAGAAGGAGTACCTACCCTTGACTTGGGCTAGAGACCTGAGAGTGGTGCGCCATAAGGAAGCAGTGAATCTGGTAAGTACCCATAATCGTTCACCTACTTCCTATGGTATGTACACTGTCAAAAGGAATGCCAATGCCATTCAAATGTAGGCCCAAATTAACTCAAACCCAATATTTACTTGTCACACTGTGTGCTATTTAGTAAAGAACAACTATAATTATTAGAGTAGCCATTATGAAGACCACCAAACAAGGAACAAGCAGAAGTCTGAACTTGGCTAGTCATCCATGGTCATATACTCAAATGCTTGGGGATGTCATGACTATCAGTTGTTCCCACCCCACTCACTTGTAAGGAGGCCAAAGATTAAACCAAACTCACTTGTCAGCAATACAGCATGCTGGGGGTGTCACCACTCATGTAATTGAGAAGCTGGTGAACTGGATTACCCAAGGAAAAAATGATCTGCAAAATGTGGTTGCTGAAAACAAGCACAGGAATACTACCAGAGACAACCTAAAGGTTTGTAGGACAGAATCGAAGAAAGCACCACATCACTGAGCTGATGTGTACTTAATTCTTTGAGAAACTCAACCTGTAGGTTCTCATATGAATAATCCTATATGCGATGTAATGTCGAGTCCTTATATAAATACAAGGTGTAAAAACTGAAAACTGTGGCCACAAGTATAACTAAATATGTACATTGTTCAATGTCAATTTTATCATAAATAATGTCCTCTAAGTGACTTAAAAGAACATGCACCCCTGTTTTCAGTTCACCAAAGAGAGTTCTGAAAGTATTTTTGAATTTTAGGCCTCAGTGCACATGAGAATCATGCGTGCACGCTGACGGCCCGTGTTGACTTGACGACAGCCTCAAAGCTAGGCACTCTAGTCTGGAGGGAACATCATGTGAACCGTTGTTTACTGAGTAGGACTACTGTTTGCTCACCAGGCTCAGGAAGGCTGATCGTGGTAGAAGCATGTTGATCCTATTAGCAGTTCATGCCTTTTTGCCTTGCACCTGCACTGGGTGACTGGGTTAATAGCCTCTCCAATTTAAATTGTTCTGGCAGCCCACTACAAATGAATGCCTCAATCCTTTTGTATGGGATACGAATATTGTGTGATTATTTAACATTTACCTGGGTGGCAGAGTAATCATGGAGCTTGTGTACTGTGGCAACTAGGAATGTATCTTGAATTGACTTAGTAAGAGTGGTTCACAAGACTGAGATTATAGAGAACCTGCCAAAAAAGCAATGTAGATTGCAGGGCTCCTCTGAAGCACTCCTGACATCCTTTGTTGTGGACCAGCCTCTACAGTGTGGAGGATACCACACAGAAGGTCCTTTGGTAGTGCAGGGACCGCCATTGCACACTTCTTGCTACATTCTTCCCTACGTGCTGTTACCCCCATCAGGTTAAGTGTTAGTCGAGTGAGGAAAATTCTCTCTATTTTGTGTCTTTGTTCTAAGTTCCCCTAACAGGGAGTTCCTAGCCCACTGCTCCTTCCGTTGAACTGGCAGCAGAAAAAGTCTTCTGACTGCAGTCAGTGCCAGCACTAAAATTGACAAGTGCCTTTGATGGGCTGGAGGCTGTGCAAACATTGCATCCTCAATCGACGGAGCCTTCAAACTCCAAAGATATCACCATTGAGACCCTGGACGGCCTTTCAACTTTGACTGGGTGGTGGTTTGAAGCTGGGTAAAAGAAAGGCCCCTTGAAGAGGACCCACGTTTTTCGATGAATGAGAGCACAATCACTCCTTCTCCGGAGTCGGTCCCATTCCCATTGGGAGAGTGACGCCTGTGCAATAAGGACTTGAGCCGGAGGACAGTAGGCACACCACGCAGGCAAGGGTGCAGTCACCTTGACCTCTCCCTGCAGCACAATGCAACTGAGCAGAAGCAGGATAACCCTCACCTTAGATGACGAGAGCTGCCCGGGCCACCAGAACCTTGTAACAGGTACTGTGCATAGACTTTGAACAAGGGAAAGGGCAACTAGTGGACAACCAGAACCCCTCACAGCGGGCTAACAATATCTTCCTAAAACAAGCATTCGCGGGGTGGGAGGGGGGGTCACCTGAGAGCAAAGAAAAGTGTTTTTTTTATCCAAGTTCCCTAAGGACCATTTATGCTCGATGAACAGTCTAGTACCTATAAGGACTTCCTAGGCCATATCAGTGTGTTCCCCAACAGTGATTATTTCCCAGAAATAACTGCCCATTCTGATGACCTTCTAAACTCATTTGTACAGTATTGGGTTGAGTGTAGAATGAACATACTTTTTTTAAGGAAAAACAGTGGCTGGACAATGATTTTTTTGACTGAGATTATTTGCTTCTGTTTTCAGTGTCTACCCCACACCACCTTCTGGAGTAAACCTTAGACTAGATGACTCAGCTTTCTTGAGAGTCCAGTGGACTTAGCTTCCCCACGAGTCAAGGGCTAAAGAGGTGCACTTGGTGCTCAGTTATGGGCTTGATATTAAGGCTACGCCTCAGGACACCTGTGGGACAACTCGAGCCCAGTAAGTCCTGACTGCTGCGGGACTACTGAAATAATTTCCCATACTATACTTGCCCATCCTCACAGCATATCGCTAATTTCTGTACTTCTTGTTGCAGGTGACATCACATAATGAGGAGATGGTCATACACCATGCACCATGCACCACAACATCCACCATTTCAGCTGGCACATCTGCATGCAAGGCTTCCACCCCTTTAGCTGCCAAACCTGCAACCACTACATCCACTATGCCTCCTTCCACAAATGCAGCTACCATGACCACCACTCCGGCTGTAACAATTTCTGCCATGTCAATGACCTCCTCAAACATTACTGCTAATTACACAGCTTCTCAAGCACACCTGCAGTAGGAAGTGGCCCTTCGGCCTCCACAATAAGTGCCACATCTGCCACTTCATTACTCCTGCTTCTGGTAACACTCCAACAATGACCACTGTGTTAGGTCCCACCACTGTGCCCTCTGCAGCTATGGCAATGCCTACATATCTTTCCCCTAAGGCAGCCAAGGTTGAGAGATGAGTCCAGCTGATGGGTGACGGTGACTCCCAATATGCCCTCTCTACTGAGAACAAAGTAAAATGGTCAAACCTTTACCTTGCTTGACCAGTTCACTTCAACACCCAGGCAGAAACTGTGTATGAATGAATTTAAAAGCCCTTGGTGTTGGGGTTTCAACCTAATTAGGGCACTTGCTCAATTGTTTATGGATGTTCATTTTTTGGGAATCAGTTCTGGATAAAAATCAACACAGCTGTTTATAAGCTTGCTGAATAAACGTAATTGTTTCTAAACACAATAAACGTCTACTGACCTGACTTTGCTTGGAAGAACTAGAGATTACCCACTAATCGGGGCTACAAACTGTCCACTATAAGCCACTTTTCAGCTTTTAATTTGTGGCTTGTGAGTAAATAGGAAGATTAACCAGCTCCTGTACCTGAATCGTTCATTCTGCGAGAAGGGTAGCCTGCAACTTTGAATGCACTGCGGGTAGGTTGGATGTTCTACTGGTGGGACATTGTATTTAGCCCGAAAACTCTGTGGCCAATGCTGCTGCCTTGGAAGCACTTCCACACATCAGTACCAGCATCCCCGACCCAGATGAAGTACAGCATATGGGGTAAATCTCTGCACTGCGGCACTAAATGCAGAAGAGTCAAGTCATCAGGATTGCACAGTGGCATGGACTGTACCAGTTACAGGTGGACAGAGGCTATGGGTGCATCTTGAGACATGACAGCAGATGTCAGGGATCCCAGCCAGCAAATGGGGCAGGGACATGTAGCTACGCTAGACCTCACTTAATTACCTGCACAAGGATAGAAGGCAATGAGATTAGCTCTAGAGACATACCTGTTCACAAGTACAGGGAAGATGCAGATTTTGCTGGAGCACAAATGTCAGAATGCAACCTGGATCAGAATAGAACCACTCCCTCTGTTCTTCCATCTATCTTCTTACTGTTCAGCATCAGCAAAAAGCCAGGGTTATTAGCACCTTTGAGAGGGAAGAAATATTAGCTTGGCCAGTGGTTGTTTTCAATTGGTAGAATTCCCCAAAGCACCTCTCCCTTTACCCTTGCTTTTTCTTCTGTTAAGCGGGGGCTTGGTGTGGTTCACTTGCTCTCCCCTCCTTTTGCTCCTTTTTATATCCACCCTTGGCAACATTCCTCTATTTGTAAGCTGTGGACATGTCAAGAGGGTTTAGAATCCTCTTGAAAAGCTTTGGCCTACTCCTTCATCAGAGGAGTGGTAATGTTCAGGATTACTTGCTGATAATGTTCTTAACTCTTAGTCCTGTATCCTCACACAAGTCATTACAAATGAGGTTGTAATATCCTCTGAACAAAACAAAAAAAACACAAGGAAAGGCTGTAAAACCAAGCCTCGCCCATACATCCCTGATCACCATATATGTCTTGGTTTATCCTGTCCTGCATAACGAAGACCGGAGAAGAGTAACGAGGGGCAGGGCAGGTCATAATGACTGGTATGAGGATGCTAGGACTAACAGTAATGAAGACTGCCAGTAAGTAATTGTAAACATTACCTCTACATCTTAGGTCCTCGTCCCAGTGATTACTTATGAGGCATACCAAAGTAATAATTGGTCTTTGTTAAATCAAGGACTTTAATAAATACATAGGACACTGCTACGCACAGTGCTTTAATGTAGTCCTTGGCCTTTTACACCAAAACTGATTTGAGAACCTCTACACCAAAATTCTCATCATTAGCAAAAATTCCCTATAGTCTGCAGTGAGGAACGGTATTAAGAATGGCCCAAGTTGCTCCCCTACAGATTGTTTCAAGTAGAACCTATTTACCTCTGCCCATGAAGCAGCAAGACTTCTCGTTGATCTGCCTTGAAAACCTTCCAGGAGATATTGATCAATAATAGGCGAATGGAAGATCTAATTCACATACTGCTAGTCAATAAAGTAGCCTTTTTCTCCTGACCTGAGGCCAAACGGTCAATAAGAGTCACTTTTCTTTAACAGAGATGATCTACTAATGCAGACAGTCAATACTCTCTTTACATTCAAGAAGTGCAATCTTTCTTCCTCTAGAGAGGATGGAGACAGAAAAAATCCAGGTAGAATCACTTTGTGTTGTGTTGGACTTGGTGCTCTCTGCAGGGTCATCACAATTTTGCCTTCACCCTCCTGTTTTCTGAACACATTTTTGTTGACATTTAATACTCTGAGCACTTTACCACTGCTAACCAGTGCTAACGTGCTTTCTCCTTTAAACATTGTGAAGTTGGTTTACACCCAATTAGCACATTATTTTACTTGTAAGTCCCTAATAAAGTGATACTACATGTACCCAGAGCCTGTAAATTAAGTGCTCCTAGTGGGCCTGCAGCACTGATTGTGCCATCCACTTAAGTAACCCTTGAAACATGACACAGGCCTTCAATTGTAATCTGTGTGTGCAGTTTTAAACTGCCATTTTGACCTGGCAAAATAAACAGTTTTGCCAGGCCTAAACCTTCCTATCTAATACATGTAAGTCACCCCTAGAGAAAGCCCTACACTGCCGATAGGTCAGGGTGCAGTGTATTTAAAAAGTTGGACATGTAGTTTTAACTTTTACATGTAATGGTAGTGGAAATCTCTTAAATTCATTTTTCACTACTGCAAGGTCTGCTTCTCCCATTGGATTACATTGTGTTACCTTATAACATTTTATATGTGATATATTTCAATCGAGTAGGTAGGAATGTCGAGTTTGGTGTAAAAATAATTTTAAATTAAAACCCGCTTTAATGTCAAAGAAGGATTTTAAGTCACAATTCTAAAAATATCACTTTTAGAAAGTTGGCGTTTTCTTGTCCAAACTATTTGGTACTTTAAACCTGGGTTACATGACTAGGCGTAGCTGGCAGCTGGCCTTTGTGAATTATTCTTGGATGTTGATACAAAGGTGGGAATAGGTCTTGGCAGGAGAGGCCATCTCAGACTTGATAAAGGGAAGGAGCTGTCACCTACCACACTTAAAACCACAAAGGTTCTGCCTCAGCACACTCACAAAGGGTTTCATACTAGTCTTTTGTACCCCCAGACAAGCTGGGACCAGGGCAGGGAGGCAGGACATTTCAAAAACCTTTGATGGTGGAAATTTCTCCTACTTCAAAGCTGCCACCAAGTATAAATATTGGACTCTCAGACCCAATTCTTCAGTACACCTCTGGAACTGTGGAAGACTCAAAAGGACTGCTGTGCTGCTCTGATGCAAGAAGGACTTCTACTCTACAGCATGAGTGAGAAGGACTCGACCTGCAGCTTGAACCCAAAGTGACTCCAAGGGCTAGTTGGATGGCCACGTTATCAGAGCCTAAGAGACAGAAAAGGCTCCATCCACCTTCAACTCTGCACCTTCATTCTGCCTGCTGTGAGCCCTGTTCTCCAAGTGGTGCCACCCCAATCCTGGCACTTTAGACGTGGGCCTGAAGGTGCTCTCCAAGCCCAGCTGTGGTCCCCATCGGAGCCAACTCAAAACCTTGCTGCACAGCTGCCAGCCTCATCAGCATTTAAACCAAGCTGTGCAAAGCCTCACCGCACAGCTGCCAGCTTGTTCGGAATCGACACAAAAAACGCACAGCCCCGCCAAGCTTCACCGCACAGCTGACCAGAAACGACGCAAAGCCTCGTCACACAGCTTAATCAGAACTAACGCTGGAAAACGCAAATCCTCTTAAAGCAACGCTGCGCAGATCGTGAACCAAGGACATAAGGTACTTTGTCCAGTGGACCTAACTTGGTTCCTGTATCTGGCCTGTGCGCCTCCCCGGTTGGCCTGAACTTATGACTATGTGTAGGTGTGCATGACCAGATAATCACAGTTGGAGCTTTGTGCTTTTAAGCACTGTTTTTACTTTCATCTTCAAAATTGCCTGTGTCCCATTCTACTGATTGGGTTTTTGTTGTTTTGGTCTCAAAAAATGTTTTACATTTTACTCTATTTTTCTAAATTGGAGTGGGATTTTTCTTGTATTGTGTTTTCCCTTCATTAATGTTTGAAGTGCTGCATACATACTTTACACATTGCCTCCAAGTTAAGTCTGACTGCATTGTGCCAAGCTACCAGAGGGTTAAGCACAGGTTAATTAGGTTCAAATCCCAAGGAGAAGTTCTAACTCTTCCATTGAGCGTTTTAAAAAAGTCCTTCAAAGCAGAGGTCAGACTTCCCTTTCATCCGAAAATTGAAACCTTCCTACAGACTGCATTACAGATGGAGGTTACAGTAAAGAGCTGAAACAGAATGTCACACAGAACTGAAAACTCTTCCAATGTCTTGTATCAAATTTTAAAGTGGAAGATTTTTGTGATCTCTGAATTACTTTTGACAAATGAGATGGGATTCCTTTCCTTTGTAACAACTCCAATTAATTTCCAAACAAAAAGATCTAGATGGTCTGGAAACTGGGGCAGAACCCACTAGGATGTTTTTGCCATTGAATTCAACATTTGGAAACATGACCTGCTCGTCCAGAATACCACTGCTGCAATCACCTCCTCAGGATGATCTTGATCTCCTGTAACACTTTTGGAATAAATGCAACAGGGAAAGACATACAGAAGTGTGTGTAGTCATATGACTATCAAAGCATCGTATCCCCCCACTCCCTACAAGCTGCCTTCTATGAAAACCTGGAGTAAACTTTCTGCACTTTTTCGTTCTTCTTGGTTGGAAAGAGGTCTAGGTATGGCACCCCGGACCTCCTACATTTTTGCTGGAAGAATGAAGGCAGCAATGTCTCCCACATTTTTACCCACCTACTGTAGCTCTCACTCAATGAAGGTACATGACTTTCTGCTCATTGCCCCATGCTGCGAGCAATTTCCCATCCGGGTCCTCGTTCTTGTTCCTCACTGGAGATTCCCATAAGATACTGTCACTGGATTGTCTGATTGTGTTAACATGTTTCCCTATTATTACCTTTTGGAAACGTCTTAATGTTTTCTCCACCGCCTTCAATTCCCTCCAGTTAGATGCACTGAAGGCTTTGAAGTGGCGACCATTGTTCTTGCATTGAATAGTCCTTCAATGTTGCTACTCAGCCTAAAGAACTTGCATCCATTGTAATGAAGGAAGGATCCCCCGGATAAGGAAGCATTCCCTTTGACAAGGTATCCCAATTCAACTATCACCTCAGAACCTGTTTGACAAGAGGGAAAATTGGAATTAATGTGCTTATGTCCTGGGATTCTCATCTCCAGTGAAAGTTTGGATGAAGGCTGATAGGTTACAAATGGAGATGGGCCCAGGGCACTAGACAGATGCATGATGCCATCAACTGGATGCATCAACCGTAGTCTAACCAGGGGTTCAAAATTCCGAAATAATTTTTTTACTATTTCTTGAATCACCAGTTCTCTCTGTTCAGAAAAGAACTTCATTCCCTTCAACGTCAAACTCTGCTCCAATAAACACTAGTTTCTGTGTTGTAATTAGAGAACATTTTATCATATTCATTAGGAAACTATGTTGATTCAGACATTCCTCCACAGCTCCCAACCCTCCAATGCTTTCTTCTCCGTTAGAGCATGGAGTAGCCAGTAGGCAAAATATGGGAATACACTCCTTCCCTGTAGATCAAGCAAAGCCACCAGTGTCATTATTATCTGCAAAGAATATTCAATGTAACATCTTGAAAACTGTGGCTGATCCAAAAGAAAGATGGGTACGCGCCCAACTGTTATTGTATTCCCAGAGTGTCATTATCTGTGCACTATATGGGACAAACATTGACGATCCGGAGGTTTTGGATAAGCTTTCCCTAACACTTTTAGACTGGGCAGGGGAACTTATTATTTTGGGTGGTTTTAACTGTGTAATGGATTACAGCATTGATTCAACCAATCATAAAACTACCCCTCATATGACTAGGACTAGGGCATCAATCAAAGAGCTGATTCGGCTTCATAGGCTATCTGATGTATGGAGAATTTTGCACCCAGCTAATCCTCTATATACTTTTTATTTTTGTCCACATAGGCAGTATTCCAGGATTGATATGGTGCTCGTCAGGAGGACTTTATTATTAAGTGCAGAAATAGACTCATGCCGTAGACCACAACCCACTTTGATTTACATTCTATCTCACCAATACATAAGACACGCAATCTAAGTTTTCATTTCACCTTCATCTGTTGACTAACGATGGCTATCTAACTTACACTAAAGGTTTATTGAGGGAATTCTTTGTCAACAATACAGGTACCGTGACACCGTCTATTGTCTGAAAAACTAGGAAATCTTACATTCGAGGTACCACACTACAGTTTATCATCAAACAAAAATGAGCTGCGCAGGATGCTGCACGTAAACTGCATCAAGAAATTCCACGGCTCAAAATCTTTCATGCCCAGGTAATTGTTCAAGGCAGTACAGATGAACAAGCAATCTTTTCACAACTTATTGAAAAGCGGTCTGTGTCAGGACGGGTATTGAAAGAGCAGATTGCAGCAAAGTATGTCAAAAATAAAGCGCTACAATATGAATATGGTGATAGGATCATGCTACGTTCTAGCTCACCAAATCTTGTATAAGCAGTCCAAGTGTATGATATAATGCATTAACCCGTTTACCGCGGTGAACATTCCACCACGGTGCGGCCTTTCTAAAGGGTGGGCGGTGCTGCATCGGTCAACGGTCGTGCGCAGCACTAGGGAGGGAGTGCTCGCGTCGGCCAACGGCCGACGCGAGCACGGAACGGGTTAAAGGTGTAGATGGTAATCTTCATATGAACCCAAACTCCATTTCAGAGCAGTTTTTCCTGTTTTATCAGGATGTTTATTTTCAGCCTTATGTAGACTGCCAGTTGGAAACTGCGACATACATACAGAAGTGTAAGCTGCCCCACCTAGAAGCCTATCAGGCAGGCGAGTTGGAAACCTAATTTTTTATAGATGAGGTGGAGGAGGCTTTGGCAGCTCTTCCTTCGGGCAAGGCGGCAGGGAAGGACGCTTGTCTCTTAAGAGTTCTATAATGCTTTTAAAGATGTACTAGCTGGGGAATTCTTAATGCTTGCACAGCATATCTATGATGAGGGGAAATCCCTGAATCCTGGAAGGTAACTAACATTATGGCCTTTTTGAAGAAAGGTAAGTCACCAGAGGACATGAGGTCACATCGACCCATTTCCCTGATTACCGCTTAACTGTCTTTATTAGTTCATACTCACTTGCCGAAAGTTTGGCAGTACCAATACATCAGGGTAAGGTAAGGTAAGATAATTTTATTATGCATGATTAGTTAAAACCGTTGCATACATTAAATTATCTTAAAATAAAAATCCACTATTACAAAAATGTGATCCGTTTTTAAAATTATTGTCTGTTACAAAAAGATTAACCAGTTTTAAATAATCCACGCTGTATCATACATAAAACTGTTTAAAATGCAATTAATGTTTTAGTCAGGTTAAAAGTCTATCTCATGTAAATTATGTTATTGAGCAATCAGCCCTCTAATCCATTATCAAGAGTTGTATTCAGTGCGTTAATGTTTTTTTCCATGGGGTTCCCTTGCCACTCAAATTGTTTGAGGCACCAAAAACAGCTTCAAGATGTACCTGCTGGTGTGGTCCAGATACTATGCTAAAATTATTGAGAATAACTTTCCTAAGCTGGCTAGATTAGTTCCCAGGACCATCACGTGGTGCTAGTTCTTGGCCAATAGGGATGTGTTTTTCAGTCTCTGTTCAGTGAGATCAAGGAATTTTGTAAGGCGACAATTCAACTGTACTAGGGTTGGATTGAAGCACAGGATTACCGCCTGCCTGCAAGACCTGATGCCATGCTGGTTAAATGATGGCTTTAGTAAAGTTTTCCATATGTCTTTTAATTTATCGCAGATACAGATGATGTGGATGAGATTCTCGACTCTACGAGCGCATAGCCTGCATGGCTGGTCTCCTCCTCTACTTTCCCAAAGTGGTAAAAATGGATTAATTGAACCAACTCCCAAGCGAAGCTTCAAAAAAATTTCTTTGGTTGTTAACTTTAATCCTGCGTTTAGGTAAGGTTGAGGTTTACCGGTTTCGTAATTGTTGAGCACAACCGAGCCATGAGCTCGTTTTGACAGTGCTTCCTTGTCCTCTACAGTAGATTTAAGTCTTGTTGACTTTGTGACTAGTTTTTTGAACACACAGTGAGCCGCTGAGGTATTCCAAAGGTCTGTCAGGCCTAGAGCTTTGATGGAATCCAAGAGATATTTATTATCTGGTGATTTACCTGTTTGTGTTAGTTCTACCCAAAGATGGTTATTTAGGGAACCATTTTCGGCAGCTCTGATTTTATGCCAGCATTTTGCATATGCTCCCATTCTCTCTGTCGCTTGATTTTGTAGCCCAAATTCCAACCGTATTTGGGCCAGGGAAAAGTATTTAGGGAGCTGAAATATTACTCGGTAAGAGGTTGTTATTATGCTGTTTAAAATTGCTGCATCTCTTCCTCTCATTGGGTCACTCCCGTAAGTGGTTGTCGGTTGCAATTTGGCTTGCAGGACTTTTAAGAAAGGATCTAGTGACAGGACCGGCAACATCTTCTTTAAGGGTTTAAGTGCCAGATAGGTCATAGCACCCTTCCTTCGCAGGGATTCCAGCTGCGGCTTGAAGGAATTATTTTGATCTAAAAGTATCCCCGGATACTTGTAGCTTGTTACTTGATGTAGACATTTCCCGTCAAGATACCAGCTTGGACTTGTTTTCTTATGGTAGTTTACTGTCATAATTTGGGATTTGGTGAGGTTTATTTTTAAGGCGTTCCGTTGAGAAAAATTGCTAGTCGCGTCCAGGAGATGTTGAAGTCCAATGGGGGTCCAACTGATTAGAACTAGATCATCAGCATATAGCAAGTTTGTCAGTGTCATGCCTCCTAACTTCGGGGCATGAGATGAACAACTGTCCAGTTCCCCCGGTAGGTCTGCTAGGAAAAGGTTAAACAGCAGTGGGGCTAGGACGCACCCTTGTTTTAGACCCTTAGTTGTGGGAATTCTGCTTGAGAGGTGCGTCCCGCCACCTAGTTTTATTCTGATCCACGTGTTGGTATACAAGTGCCTAAGTTGATCTAAAAGAGAAGTTGGTATCCCCCAGCTGGCCAGCTTATGCTAGAGCTTAGTGCGGTCAAAGTGGTCGAACGCTGCTGTGTAATCTATGAAGCAGAGATACAGGGGGTATTTGCCCTCTTTCGCAGCGTCCATAAGCATGGTCAAGGCCTTGATGTTAGTTGTAGTTCCTTGGCCTTGGTGGAATCCTGTTTGTGTTGTGGGGATAATTTTATTCTCTGAGGCCCAGTTGTCTATTCCTTTCAAGATGATCCCTGCGTAATATTTAGCCTCAGTGTCTATAAGGGCTATCAGCCGGTAATTGTTTGGAATAGACCTCTCGCCTTGTTTATATATTGGGACTGATAATTGAGCCTCTCCATGATTCTGGAAGTATAGGAGTTCTTAAAGCATGTCTGAAAACTGGTACCAGTGTGTTGCTCCAGAAATCAGGGTTTTGTTTAAACAGCATTGGCGGAATGCCGTTGGGGCCGGGAGCTCCCGCCCGTCTGCCTTTTGCTATTTGCTTCTTTATGGCCAGTGACGCAGGGCTATTATGCTCTTCTGCTGCAATGGATAGGCAGTTTTGGTTTATTAGGACTTTCTCCTGCTGCATCGGCCAAGAGTTGCTAGTGTTCTCTTTGCTGGGACAATGTTGACTAGTTGCTTCTATTTTTGGACTGATAATGCTAGCGTTGCCCTGGTAAGTGAAAGGGGTGTCTGATTTTTGATTCGAGTCATTGAAGTGATTAAATAGATATTCATTCCAAACCTCTTCTGTGATCTTAGAGTCGATACCAGGATGGCTGGGCCTCTGTAATTTGTTAACTGGTTGCCAAAATGTGGTGCTATTTTTCTGTTTAGTGTCATGGAGAAGTTTTGCCCATGCTTCGTTATCCTTTGCTCTTTTGATTGCCCACCTCCTCTGTTTTAATGATTTCTTACCTTCGCGGAGGGAGCTTTGCAGACTCGAATTGTTTGGAAATTTATGGAGTTGTTTTAGTGTATCATTTATAAGTTGCTTCAATTTTGTAGATACTGGAATTTTTTCCATTTGACTAGGAACATGTGAGGCATTCCTCTGTTTCAAGCGTTGCCTGTTTGAAAATGTTTCTCCAAGAGATTTGACAAAATTGACCCAGTATTCCAAAGGCTGTAATGTCGGTTCTCCCCCTTGTTTGTACAGATCTTTAGCAATAGATGTTATTTCCTCTAAATTCGCTGAATTACACCTTATTCTTTTGAGGTTGCTGGTTTCATTTTGCACTATTGTTTTACTGACGAGCGATGTCTGGCTTGAGCTTGCTTTAAGACTTAGTTCTTGTGGCATATGGTCGCTAAGTTCGTTATTGCCGATCTCAAAAGTGGCTATGTAGTTAAATAGTGTTAGAGTTGCGAAGATGTAGTCTAGATGGGACGATGCTGTGGCTGAGTGGTACGTGGCAGCTGGTGGATTATCGTCTTTAGAACGGCCATTTACAGCTCTCATATTCAAGTGCTCCAGCTCCTGAAGCAGGTATTTCGCGCTTCGCACTGGCTTGATGGCAGGGAATAGAGCTTGCATCGTAATTCCCCATGCATCAGATAGATCCTGAATTTGGTTGTCATCTTGAATGTTACCTAAGAGGTGCATGTTGAAATCTCCAGCAAGGATAATGTGATCTGTTGCTTCCTCTTCCATCAGCCTTGTTAACTCCGTTGAAAACTCCTTTGCTGCTTTTAGTTTTTCTTTTGGGTGTACGTAGATATTTATTATTATTACTTCCTGTGGGTTCTGGTTAATCTTAAGCGTTTATTTTATAGCCTGAATGCAACTTGGAGGTGATAATTGAATGTTCATTGGAACAGTCTTACCTATTTCTGTTATAGAGGTTAAGAGCAATAAGCCTCCCGAGTGACGACCAAAAACAGATTCCTTGTTTGCCGGCAATAGATGAGAGATGTAACGATGCAGTTATTAATTTCCCTGATTAACTTGGATACTAAATGGTTTGCTAAGGTCAGACTTGCCCCTTTTGTTCCGATGTTAAGTCTCTGAGCAATAGCATGGATTTGTATCAGTAAAGGATACTACCAGTCACATAAATACAGCAGTCCTCGCGTTCAACGTTAAATGGAAAACTGACACTAGGATGGGTATGATCCTTTTAGTTGCCGAGAAGGCCTTTGATCGGGATTTTATTTGGGCTACATTGACCGCCTTCGGGGTTGGGGATACATTTATACAAATACTGCAGGCACTATATAGGACCACGCGTGCTAGGGTGCTACATCTTGTGTGGTACTCAAGCACACTGCAGATACATTGTGGAACTCATCAGGGATGCCCATTGTCTCCCCTGTTTTTTTTTTATATTGAACCATATCCGAGATCGTTGTTAACGAACCCTGGCATTTCGTCGCCAAAGTTCAGTGGCTATGATCTCAAAGTCACTGCTTATGCAGATGATGTGGCCGTATATGCATCGGATCCGCTTTATACCCGAGGACAAGTTGTTAAGGAGGCTGTTGAGTTTGGAAAGCTTTCTGGGTATATGTTTAATATTTCTAAAACACAGGTCCATATGAACTTTAAGCTAGATGCCCCTATGACAGGGGTAGTTCTGACTGCTATAATCTCGGTGTGAAATTGTGCTTGGAGGTGGTGGTAATAATTAAGTTGAACTATGAGCCTTTTTTATGTCGGTCATCGCCAAAAAGAAGGCATGGAACAACTTACCACTTACTATACTCGGATGATGTAATATCGTCAAAATTAGTATCCTCCCAAAATTTCTTTATTTATTCCGGACCTTCCCTCTACGGGCCCCAGACTCCTTTTTTAGACGCTTGGAAAGAGCTATTGGAAGTTTTTTATAGGGCTTCATGCAAGCGAGACGAGCAATCCAATTTATTAAGCTCCTCCCATATAAATAAGGGGGGCTACAACTTCCTGATTTTCTGTTGTATTTTTGGGCTTCGTTCTCGGGGCGCCTGCGTAGCCTGCTAGTTCTGAACGACACAGATCAAGTAGATTTCTGACATCAATTAGCATTAGGTGTAGACTATAAGCTTTTCTTATATCGAATGGGGGACTCGAACAATTACATGAGGGTCCGCTTTAAGGTGTTAAAGAGTGCTATTCGTATTTGCCAGGAAATGTGCAACAAATATTCGATCTCTTTTTTGAATAATTCAACGCCATTGGGGGACAATCCTGCCTTTCCGTCAGTGTTTCAAGATCCAAACGGGAATGCCTGGGCTCAATATGGGGTACAGACCATTGGGCAGGTGTTTGATGTGAATGGCTTCTGTTATTTTTCTGGTTTACAAGCTAGCTATGGGCTTCCGCATCACTTTTTCGTTAAATATGTACAAACAAGAGATTATTTCTTGACACCTTGCAGTTAACCGATGGATTTTGTAGATTCTGACTTAATGGTCTGTATTTATACAGTAGGCAGGAAACCAACGATAAGCTTGGTATATCAGTCTCTTTGTCAGTATCTAACTGACAGTAATTTGTTACTGGCTTTTAAAAATGGGTCAGCAACTTGATACAGCTGTGCATGTTTCAGATAGACGGAGTGCATTGGAGATTGTTGACAGATCAGTCCATTCTATCATTCTGAATCTGCAACAATTTAAGACTATCTGTCTTTAATATTATACACCTGAAACAATCTCTAAATGAAGTTCTAATGCTCTTGGGGATAAAACTAGGTGTCCTAAATGCTGGCTACAGTAAACAGATATGGCTCATATGTTTGTTGTATGTCCCGCTCTCCAGCAGTATTGGTCCAATATAATTAAGTTAATGTCTCATTGTTTTAGTTTACATATGGTTTTGTCCCATAAAGAGATTTTGATGGGTGTTAAATACAAATGTGATGGCAGTACCAAAGGTTTAGTGTCAATATTGATAGTGTGTGCCCGGTTATGTGTGACCGTGTTTGGATCTCAGATGCTCCCCCTAAAGCATGGCGGTTGCTCCGGAGACAAGTATACATGTCTGAGCTGGCCCTTGCTATAGCAATTTGCCCTACTTCACTGAGGAAATTTGACAAAATGTGGGAGAGTCTCAGCTGGGACATGACATTACATTACTGAATAAGTAAATATATTTTTGTTAGTATTTAGGAATATCCAGCACCCTAGCTATTTTTATTTGTTTATGTTGTAAGTATATTCATATATGATTATAATGACACTCTGTTATGTATAATTGCACTTTTGTTTCTAGCGACTTGTTTTGAACAGTCTGACTGAAAAAACAAAAATCTATTTTAAAAATAAAGCAAATAGAAGACCGTATATTCTGAAGCCTTGGTACTGTCAAACTCAAGTGAAATTTAAAAAAGTAACATGAAACCCTATGGGAATACCTACCGCTCAACTAGTAATGGATTGGCTCTTAACCGTCATTACCAGCGTTAAAAAAATTAGCATTCCCCTGGCCCCAACATGCATGATTTAGGCAGAAGACTACCGAATGTTAAAATTGAATATGATGCTGTTTTAGTTATTACCTGCTGAAAACCACGTACTCTCTCGCGTAAGTTAATGGGTTAATTCACTTCAGTCGTTTTTTTCTCTAAAGTTCCATTGTTGTTCTCACATTTTTGACAGGTATGAGTCACGTTCAATAAAACGTAGAAAGAGTTCAGTAGACAAGTACAAAAAAACGCAGACGTCGTCGACTGGTGGTTAACAATACCACCACTTACACGAATGACCTTACACAATAGCAGCACTCGAGGTAGGTAACTCGAGCGCTGTTTCCGGTGAAGCGGGCGCGAGGCCGCGTGGCTCTGCACCCAGAAAGGGGCATTTTACAAACTCCGGGACAGCTGTGCCTAAACCTTATTTTTCCATTCTTATAACGCGTACTCGACCCGAGAGTATCGACGCACTTTAACATGAGCACCAACCAATTGCATTACAGACGGACATGTTTTATTTTAGGCGCGGATAGATTTAAGTGTTATGCCCAGAATCACAGGTAGCCAGAGCCTCCCGCCAAGACTCATACCCGGTTCCCCAGCTTCAAGGTCTGCCGCTGTAGACATTACAACACATCTTCTCTCGGCTCTTCATTTAATTACGGTTGCACAAGAAGCCTCTGAAACAGAGGGGGTCCTGTAATGGGCGACAGGAAGCCGCCTTCGTGCTGACCAGGAGGAAGCACTCGTAGGATCTCGTGACCGCTGTCACAGCGGCCTCCCTCTGGCGGCTAAGGCCGACTGTGTGGCTGACTGGTCTCTGTCTCGCCCCTGAAAGTAGGGTGGGTTCTCACATTTACAGGTGGGGCTTGGTTGCCTGAGCGCGGCCCCTCAGAGCCTGGAGGGAGTGGTGGGTGTACGTAGTTGACTTTGCCTCAGACAGTCGCCTCGGCTCGCGGGTTTCCGAGTCAGTCAGCAGTAGTAACGCAGGGCCTGCGCTGCTAGCCTGCTCCTCTGGTGGTGTCCTGTATTCCATCGCATCGTGGCTCCTCCTCTCAGGGGCGGAGGCCGAGCAGCGCTGACTGCCTCCAGGTGCTGGGCGGCCCCGACCCAGCCTCCCCCCGCAGCCGGATACATACAAGCTCAGGCCGGAGGGGAGATAGCCGTTATCAAGCTGCGGCGCCGAGTCCGGGCCCCGTGATTTGGAACATGGGGACGCTGAAGAGGCTGCAGCAGCTCTGCGAGGACTTGCAGCACCCGGACCAGGTGGCGCGCTTTCAGCGGCTGTGTGGGGTAGGGGAAGCCGTGGAGAAGCATTCCGGGGCGGAAGATATCGTAGCCAATGGAGGGGAGCATCAGGATCTGCGGCACAGGCCACCCAAGGACAGGGTTTGGGGGAAAGGACAGCGCAGGAACTCTCTAACCGGGGAGGAAGGCCAGCCTTTCGTGATCAGTAACCGGGCGCTGTACTACTTGTTCACCCTGGGCACAGAGCTGGGCAACGAGCTCTTCTGTATCTCATTTTTTCCCTTCTGGATCTGGAACGTGGACCCCTACGTGGGCCGGCGGCTGATCATCGTCTGGGTGTGGGTTATGTACCTGGGCCAGTGCACCAAAGACTTAGTACGGCGCCCCCGACCCTCCTCTCCGCCCGTGTTGAAGCTTGAGGTTTTTTACAACTCCGAGTACAGCATGCCCTCCACGCACGCCATGTCCGGCACCGCTATACCACTCTCTGTGCTGCTGCTATCATACGGCCGTTGGCAGGTGAGTGCCCATGGGTGTACTGTCAGTTTCACATTGGGGTCGCAGTTTTGCACCTTAGTTTTGAGGGCGAGAGTGGCTGGTGCACGTTAAGAGGGTTGCTGTCAAAGGTGTCACTTATTAAAGGAAATGGGGGGGCTATTCTATTGGGGCAGGGTGCTATCTTCCATCAATCTAATTTCACCACCGGTTGTATTGGTGCATGCGATGGGTGTCCTTAAATTGCTGCTTGTTCTCCTGGTGAGAGTGACAGGCGATGCACCGAAATATCTATGTGAAGACCGAGATACATTATCAGAGTGTCTGAGTTAATTGGACAGTCAAGTGACGGTATCTCAACGGGCCCCAACCTCAATGTGGTTAAGTCGTGTAACAACTAACAATTCTTTAAAACAGGGTCATTTTGCATGCTACGGCTATTGCCGTTCAAAAAGCTTAACGCAGCTGCTTGTCTAACGTACATATAGGAGTGAAAGAAGAGCACAGTTTATATGTAAAAACGTCCTTCTTCCACCCCCTCCCCCCCCCCCCCCCATTGTAGGACACACAAATCTCAAGCTCCATCATGTGCTGCACCCGCAACTAAGAGCATGTAGTTAATTTAATGTACTTAAAGGCATCTGGAACTAGGGAGTTCCTACAGTCTTCTTAATAATGTGCGATTTCCCTGACAGAAAAGCGAATATCTGTGCAACATGTCTGCCTGTGTTCTGCACACTTTAAGTAGTGCATATGTGGCATAAAGATGAAAATGCAGACGGGCAGGGTTGGATGACCCACCAGAATGGACTATAACATTGTTTGAAGTAATGTTTTTCCAGTAAAAATTGTTTGGAAAGCGAGAAAAGATTAGTCAATTGGTGCTAAAAAAATATTCCACCCGTTAACCTTTATTCCTACCATTGGCACTCAAAATAAACGCATCCAATCCTACGGGTACTAGTTTGTACTGGTTCAAGTAGTGCCCACCCATTTCCCACACTAAGAATGGAGATCTTAGTCTCTGTTCTGGAAGCCAAAATATATCAGTAGCACGATGCATAGAACTGTGCCTAAGAAGAGCTCCATACGTCGGATGCTTTGAGTTTTCTCAGTTCTTCACTCCCCAGATCATTTGTGCAGCATCCATCTGCTGCTATGACGTAGTACCACCACTACTACGGAAAAGCAAACCATTTGAGTCTCTGCAAATATCTTTTGTTCAGGTTGCTAATTGTTCAAAATATAGCAGGACACCACTTATTGAACCTTTGCGTTTGCACTTCAGTTGCTAACCATCTCTCTTATCTACACTGGGTTGGAATAGAGAATATGGTTTGCTATTAAGGTGGTATAAATACAGTATTCTTTCATTCATGTTCCTGCTGGAGTGTAGATCTCTGAGCAATTTCCACCTAAAATCACAGCTGCTGAGATGCCATGTTTGTTGTTAGGCTTTCCTGTTTTCAAATCAATTTTTCTTATTTTCTAGGGGTTTTTTTCCCAGTCATTTCAATACCTTAAAAACAGTGGTTACACATTTTTGTGCCGTTAAAGACAACAGAAACAGTGTTTTTCTGGTGTTTTTGGAACGTTTTGCTTTTATTATTGCTTGCTCTCTGCACTGATAGTGCATGGTATATAGGCAATTTACGTACAGTGTATATGAGGTCCAAATACATTTTTTACAACAATACTTCTTTTGTGAGTCTTTGGTCATGCATGCTCGCTTTTTCCTTCCCATGTAAGCTTTTATCTGTGAAAAGGCTCTTGCCATTGCCGCTTGAGACTTGCAACACCAAAACAACCAGTACGCAATTTGCTAACTCTGGCCATTGACCTAGCTTTCTATGCCAGTACTAGTGCATCTGAAGACTGTGATTTTCTGGGACAGCTTCTGCAACATACGTGCTGAACTGGGCTCATATGCCTTCCGAGTTATTGAAGCAGTCAAAAATGAATCAGTACTTTTCAAAGTCTGGATAAAATTCCCCTTTTATGGAAGGGATCTAGAACTTGTGCAGAGTATCACAGTGAGGCTTCATTGACTTCAAATGCCATGGTTGGTGAATGGGCAATTCTATGCATCATTGAAAGCCATTTCTCATGCATTGTAAAATAACATTTTCTGAATTGCTCCTCAGCATTTCTTTGCTCACCAAGTGGCAAGCATTCTAACATGGAACATGTTGCAGTACCAAAGTCACGATAAGTGTTGCCAGCCTACTCTAAAGGAGATGTTTCACATCTACACCAATTATGCTGAACACTTGGGAGACGAGTGTTTTCAGACTCTAGTTTCTTTTTATAATTTCCACTACTGCAGTCATGTTTTCCTGTAAAAATCTAAGAACGCAATAAGAGTAGTTTATTCACATCACTAGCAATATGCAACCGAAGATTCTCACATTTCCTTTGACATTACTGAGCAAAAATTCTGTAAATGGTTGCCACATGAATAATATAGCATTCACAGCCTCTAGGACAGAAAACCGCCATCTAAATGGCACAGTTGGGAGGACTCTTTCTCTGATGCCACACAAAGCACAAAATGAGAAATATTTGCATTTGAGTTCCCATGCTTTTTTTTTTTTACGAAGTTTTATATAGCGCAAACTTTACTCGAAGGAATCGGGTATCAGAGCGCTTTACATAGCACCAGTTGCGTTACATGAGAACACATTAAATTTTTTTGTTAGGCACAGGGAGATTAAGTGATTTGCCCAGAATCACAGGATGTGCAGAGACACGAACCCCGTTCCACAGATTGGAGGCCGACCGCCCTAGCTGTTAGGCCAACTCCTCTCCCCAAGCTTAACAAAGCGGTGCACCAGAATGAAACTACAAAGTAAATAGCATTCTTCATTAACTCTGAGGATTGTAAAGATGCTTTCAGCACATCATTTAGTAAGTGGCAAGGATCTCTTACAGGGGAGCACTTCAGATCAGGTTTTGATTTTGACAGGTCATCACGCAACTTTTCCATATACATAGCTGAATCATTACAGATACAAACAATATCACTCCAATCTTTGTTGAACTTGGAAAGAACTTTTTGCAGCTGCATTCCAAGTGACACTGCATTCCATGTTTTTCAAACGTCTGGTGTCATGTTTCCACCACTATCCCAGAAGCTTGGTGACAGCACTCTTTGCACCTGTCACTACACCTTGCATTGAATGTTTAAAGCCTGGAGTGTTTGACAATTCACCTACAATCAATATTCACTCGCTCGAAAAGTGGGCTGATGTATCAAAGGGTTTCACCAATTCTCTGTCTGTGAGTAATTGTGATGGTACATATTATCAGTGAAAGAATCACTATGTAATGATGTAAATTAATTTTGACTGCTACTGATTGACACTGCATTTAGTCTTGAGTGCTAAATAAGAGAAATACCACCCAGCAAATTCAAAAGACAAGTTATCAACAACCAAGTCTTTACTAGACAAGTGTTGAGAAGAGGTATAGTGTGCCTTTGACCTAATTGACTGTTGCGTAAGGTTCTAATGACTCTTGGGTCTTGCAGCTGATTAGTAGAGTTGTAGTTGTAAGATTAATATAATATCACATTTTGCACTTTTCTTGTAATGAACTCAAACAGTGCATGTCTGTCATTTCCCTCAATGGTAAGGTGGTAAAAAAAGTTGTAAAATTACAGGCATGATTTTTCTCGGGCAGTTCCCTATTTTTTTATGGCAAAAAAACAAATTCGGAGGTAAAATCTGGCACAAAATTGTCTGGTTCACCTCTGGATTTACCACTTAATCTCACTCAAATTGTAAAGCTAACATAGAACTGCTGTAATCAAACCTAATCAACTGTAAACTTTACCGATCAGTGCTTTTTTTTTTTTTTTTTTTTTTTTTTTTTTTGGTGTGTAGGTTTTTTCTCATGTCCAAGAAGACTTCTGGGTTCAATCTGTGCGGCGCCTGCCACGCGCCATGTCGGTAACGGACCCACACGTAGTTTGTCTCTGGTGCCTAGAGTGCGCCGACGACTCAAAGTAGTGCTCCGACTGCTGGGCAATGGCTCCAAAAGCTTTGAGGGACGGGTGACTAAAGCTGCTTGCGCCTGGGCGCTCGGGCCCCCTGTTGTTCTCTTCGGAGGTCTTGTTCACGGTCCTGGTCGAGAGGAAGGTCTGAACACTGCTCCGTGAGTCCTAAGTCCTCCCACTCAAAGTGGTCGAGTTGGTTAGGTAAGAAGCACACAAAAAAAAGAAGTCGAAGTGTGCTTAGACTTCTCCTTGGCCGACGTGACGGATGAGTCACAACGTTCCTGGAACCGTTCCTCTGAACCTGTGCATAGGTCGGCCCTGGGCTTTCCTGCCTGCCTGGGAACCGGAGCAATCCCGCCCAGCTCAAATTATTTTACGACCTCATGGTGCCGCATATTTGGGCAGCCTGACCCTACTGGTGCTCCTTCAGGCCCCAGAGGCTCAGAGGGTGCTTCACCGTGATCCGTGCCCCCATGGATCCGACAACGGATGTGGACCGATGTCGCTCATACCATTGCGACCTTCCCCAGCGTCGGCCCTGACAGACTCCAGCACCAGCCCCATTCTCATCGCTTACCAGCTGCATCGGCTTCTGCTGACGCAGATATTGGCATAGACAGAACCCCTTTAGGTCCTAGGTTGGTTCCGCAGCCTAATTCTGAGGGGCTAGGAATGGAGCAAGATTGGGATGGGTCGTTGGACCCTTTACAAGACCAGCCTTATCTAGACATGGACTGGTACAAGGAATTGGGTGAGACCAGCGGACTGGATACCCTTCAAGACTCTGGCCTCTTTTCTCCCCCTTCCGTGGCTGTGGAGGAGGGAGCATCATGCGCTATAGTTGTGCAAAGGGCAGCTGAGGTACTGGACCTTAAGCTCCCTCCAGTGGCAGTCAGACAAATATCTTGACAGATGCCTTGCAGTCAGGTGTCTCCTCCTCGGAACCCATGCTGCGCTTCAATGAGGCTTTAACATATGTCCTACTGGGAACCTGTTCCAGGCCCAGCACAGGGGCTTTTGTGAATAGGACAGTCGCCTGCCGCCATCGCCCTGCACCGAGCAACCCATATTTCTTAACAAACCACCCTACCCATAAAGAGCTTGGTGGTCCAAGCCTCAACCTCCACACCCCCGTACAGGGAATCCAAGAGGCTGGACAGTTGGGCTAAGTAAAGTTTCTCTTCCACCAGCTTTGCTTTGCGGTCGGTGAACACAGCATGCTCATTGGGCCGTTACTCCCACTCTCTGTGTGAAACCATTGTGGAAGTTCTGCCATAGGTCCTGGGGGAGTCCCGGGCCATCCTCTCCCAAGCAGTATCAGACAGGTGAGATGTGGCAAAGTTCGCCATTTGTTGTGGTCTCGACACGACCAACTCGCTGGCCAGTGCAATTTTATCGACTGTGGCTGTTCGATTCCATGCCTGCTTGAGAACTTCTGGCTTTTCAGGGGATCGCCAGACTTCTATCATGGACATGAACTTTGTTGACACCCATATCTTCGGAGACGAGGCAAACATGGCGCTGGAGTGCTTTAAGGACTCGCAGGCTACTGCCAAGTCCTTGGGCCTCTCAGTGGCCACATGTCAACATCTGCCTTTTGCCTCTTTCGTGGCTACAGAAGGGGCTTTGAGCCGTGCCAGCCGTACCTCAGCCACAAGACTGCGCAAGTTCAGCAATCTTTGCACAGCTCAGGGCGTCGGTCGGGCGGCCAGAGGTTGAGTTAGACCCCCAACCCCTGTTCCAGCCTCAACCTTTAAACTTTCCTAGTCCAGCACTTCCAGATCATGGGTGGCCAGTTGGAGGCAGGCTCAGCCATCACCTCCACCACTGGCAGAACATCACTTCAGACAGGTGGGTTCTCCTAGATAGTCTGAATGGGCTACTCCCTCCCCTTCGAGACTACCCATCCCTCCAACTTGCGACCGGCTGGCGGAGGATCACCTGACTTTGCTTCAGGAGCAAGTCATGACTGTTGGCGAAGAGAGCCACTGAGAGGGTTCCGGCATCAGAACCAGGCTGTGGTTGTTATTCCTTCTACGTTCTGGTCCCTAAAAAGGACATGAGTCTTTTCCCAATCCTAGATCTGCGAGCCCTCAACTACTTCCTCCCAAAAAAGTTCAAGATGGTCACTTTGGCTCAGGTCTTCTCTGCCATGGGCCCAGGAGACTGGATGGTAGCGTTGGACTTGCAGAATGCTTATTTGCACGTTCCTGTCCTGCCTGCTCATGGGCGCTACCCTTTGATTTGCGGTAAGCCACAAGAACTTTCAGTTCACCATGCTCCCCTTTGGCCTTACCAGCACCCCTCAGGTGTTGGCCAAGGTGATTTGCTGTGGTGGTTGCTCAGAGCAGTGGTGCCAGTCCTCTCCTATCTTGACGACTGGCTGTTGAAGGAGGGCTCGCCCCAGGCTGTCATCTCCCACATCTAGACTACATTCGCTGGGGTTCACTATCGACGTGCGGAACTCACGCCTGACTCCTCAGATGTTCCTTTTCATCTAAGCTGTTCTGGACCCGGTGCCGTTTCGGACCTACCCTGCTGAGCTGCTAATCCAGGGTCTTCAGGCTTTTATACCGATTTTTAAGCTCTATCCTGCATTTCGATGAGAATGACTCTGAGGCTGCTGGGCCTCATGGCCTCCTGGGTCCTGCTAGTGACACATACCAGCTGGTATATGCAGACTCTGCAGTGGGACTTTGAATCTAGTGGGCGCAACATTGGGGGAATCTCCAGGGGTGTGTAATTTAATGAAATACCTACTTGTCCATGGGGCAGGTTGCTTCATAAATCTACTTGTCCTGTAACAAAATCCACTTGTCCCTTTTTGTGTCATGTTATGCAGCGACAGATTATGGCAGCAATCTCATCGTATAAGAACTCTGAAATAGCCTCTGTGATTATGCCAGGACTCCTTCCATAGTAGGGTTTGAATACTAGCAATTCCCTTATGTTGCCATATTTCCGCAGATCTACAGACTTGAGCTGAAGGTAATGGTAATCAACAGTTCTAGGGTTGGAATGCCCGTTTGTGTCTGTGCAAACCTACTAACTTGCATGTTTTAAGGGTTTTCACCAACTGTTCTCAATTTTTTTTCCTTTCCCCATACTGAGAAAGTCTGGAAATATATTCCTGACCATGGCAGACATACAATTTTTTTCCGGGGCTGGAAAAAAGTGGTTGGAGGGAAAGTGAACTTGCAAAGACTTAGGATTTTGCATGAGCAAATCTAGAAGTACTATTTCTTGCCCTACTTCTGTAAAGTCTTGTGAATTCACAAAGCTGTATATCTGTACTTAATGCAAGGACGTGGGTGCACTTTTGAGACTTTATTTAATAATTGGTCCCCTAATTAGGTCTGGTGTTACCCATGACCTGTTCTGTCTATTGGCTAGCTTCACTGTGAGTGACAGCATTCTGTTCTTTCACAAGGAGCATATCGACACACTCATTTGTTTAGTGCCAGGAACTACTGTGGCAATGTGTGCTTTTTGAGACCAAAACTATTTTTGCTTTTGCCAATGTTTGTTATAATGGTGAGGGCACGGCAGCTCCCACACTAATAAGGTTTTACAAAAACCATGCCAAAACAAGTCACACATTGGCAAAACCAAAAGGCTGACCAACAGTTTCAGACCTACTGGCTTTACCAATGCTTGTTTATTGTTTGTTTTCCATAATCGTATTAAAACTGCTTACACTGGTTTTCTATTATGAGTATTTTTAGGAAATACTATCATACATCAACACATTTTACTAAATGATGCTGCAAAGAGATGGTACCTAAAATTTGAGATTGGTTTAGCAACATTTTATTGGCTTTTTTTTGTGTGAACATTTTATTTTGAAAGCAAAGAATCCTCAATCTTGCTTTCAAGCTTCTGCAAATATTTGCATCTACTCAGAGAGCATTCTGGGAGCATCATACTTGGCCTCATATAGCTAAACATTGAAAATGTGTGTACACATTTCTGTACTGGAACCACTGTCAGTAGTCTAGTCCGAGATTACAACATTTACTTAGAGCGCTCACCCTAATAATAAAGGCTTTGCATTAATGAACCATAAATACAAGTTTGAACAACATTAACACATGGGCACAAATATTACCTTAACTGCAGGCAATGCCTTTCTCTGATCCATATTGTGGTGCTGTAAATTGGTAACCAAAGGGTTTGTGCTGTAAGGGGTTGGGCCTACTTGCCCTGAGGACAAAGTACACATGAAAACTCGTTGCCCTTGACCTCAAACAATATGTCCCGGGCGTCGGGCTATAGGAATTCCACATCCCTGAATCTCTCCGACATGGTCCAAATCTCAGAGGGAACTGCACAGGACCTGCAGTGGGGCTGACCAACTCCGATTGGGTAAGAGGCAGACTTCTCTCCTTCCCCCCCCCCCCCCCAACCAGACCACACAGTAGTGACCGACGACTCATTCCTGGGATGGGGTTGCCAACTGGGAGAGGTGGAGATCAGAGGGCTCTGGTCTCCGGCGGAATCTGTACTCCACATCAACCTGCTCGAGCCCCGAGTGATCCCCTTGGCATTGAAAGCTGTTCTTCCTTCAATCAAGTTAAAGCTGGTTCAAGTGTTCACGGGCAACACCGCCACTGTGTGGTACTGCAAGAAACGGGGAAGGGAGGAGGCTCTATCAAGAAGCTCTGCGTCTCTGGCCATGGCTGGAACAGTAGGGCATATCTGGTTGTTCAACATCAGGCAGGTTCTCTGAACGCGAAAGCAGACCAACTCAGCCATCGATGCCTAGCAGGTCCCGGGTGACATCTCCATCCGGAGGTGGCGCAACGTCTCAACAGTGGGAAGAGCCTTGGTTAGATTTGTTTGCTCCTGCCGAGAACGTGCAATGCTAGTAGTTTAGTGCGCTGGAGTTTCCAAGGCAGCTCTCGCTCAAAGATGCTTTTCACCTCGAGTGGAGCTCGGGCCTCCTATACGCCTTTCCACCCATACTACCCTTGTCCAGAATGCTCATGAGGATCAGGAGCGACCGGGCCCAAGTCCCCAGGTCTGGTGTCTCAGTGGACTAATGTGTCCCCTGTAGTGGCCTTTGTTCGACCTCATGGTCATAGGTTAAAATCTCTGGTGGGTCCACTCAGCCTTTAATCCTTCTGCGGTTGACACAGTGACTACCATTGAGTTGGGTAAACATAAACCTCAGTTATTCTGCACCAAGATACCCGTCGGGGTGAACGTGCACTTTACAAATACACATTAGGTTATGTTATTCTTGTGGCGCCTGGACCCAAAAAGATCATTTTCATTCTCCTTGACTGCCCTAAAGAGTTCCGTGTGGACGACCAACTCTTTGTGGGGGTACGTGGTCCTGAAGAAAGGCTGTGCTGTGCAGAAGAGGACTATCTTGCGATGGGTCATTCTCTGCTTCACAATTTCCTACACTCGCGCCAAAAAGCAGTCTCCTGAAGGCTTAAGGGCTCACTCAGAGCTACGACTGCTACCACGACGTTGCAACGTGGAGTTCCAGTCATCGACATTTGCAAGGCAGCAACATGGGCGTCCCTGTACATGTTCACACAGCACTCTACCTGGACAGTCAAGTCAGCAGGGACATCCTTTTTGACTGCTCTGTCCTGCAGGATTTTATGGTCTAAACGTGTCCGCTGTCCCTCCTCTGGTGATGGTATTGCTTGGGTATCTAGTCAAAGGTAAGGAACTGCAGCTAGATGGCTCTATCAGATGGACCAGTTAGTTACCTTGGTTAACGCCCTCCTATCTGGTAGAGACATGATCTAGCAGCAGATTCCTTACCGACCCACTCCTACTCGCCGCACTGCAGGTTTCTGTGGCCAGGGTTGATCCCTTTCAGTTCCCTAGTTTTTCGGAAACATACCAATGTCAGTGCATTTCATGGCTCTGCGCTGCTGGCGTGGAAAGTCATGACCAGTAACTGAAATCAGCCCGCCAAGGTGGTGCCTATATAGGTGACGCAGATCACATCAACACAGTCAACGACCTCACAGAGCCGACTGACACCACCTACCGGCGCGCAGGGGTATTCCTGGAAAAAAAATCTTCTGGATCCAGTCTGACACGTGGGAAATTGAAAGGTGCGGCTAAATCATATCTATACCAATTAAGGCGTTACCGAAGGTAAGTAACTTGTCCAACATAATTATCAGTCCATCTGCTCAACAAATTAAATTTTTAAACATATTATTCTTGATTAACGTGTCATAAACTAATCTTGCAGCAGTCAATACCTACACCAAAACTGTGGTGCAAAACAGGTGCCACATTGCGAGAGCCCTCGGATTAAACAACAGCAAGCAAATCCTGTCCAAGTGGGCTGACTTAATTCATATTCAAATAATTATTCTCAATCTAAAGTCATTGAGCGCAAGGCAAGTCAAAATAGGAGCAGTTCCATAAATCTCCACAAATTACCATAGATCACGCACTTTCAAACAAAATAATTAGATCGGTCGATCTCGTGAGACCAAAGTATAGAAAAATACAACAAACAACTCTCATTACAACCCCAGTTGTTCAGTTCTGCCCAAGTGGGCAAACATTCATTTATATGCAGTAAAGCTCAGCTAAGCAAAATAAATCCGTTGCAAATAAACAAAGATCACTACATCTGTTAATCAATGTACATGCATACTAAAGGTATTGAATTCAAACATGTAGTGTCATATCTTCCCTTAGTTTATTGCCTGCGCCTGGTTCCCCAACCCCAGGTAAGTCCCCTAATACTGTGTCCCTCCCCCCCCCCCCCCCTGATATTTTTGGATACAAAGTCTTGCCTCATAGGTCGGTAGTTCTAAAGGTCTGCGCTCATCTGGTCCCCTTTAACATGTTTCCCAGCTTTGATGTGTAAGCATCTGGCAGAAGCCCACAAGCTGTAGGCTGAGAAAGTCAACAGAACGAAAGGAGACCCAGGTTATACGCCTTACTGCCTGTACAGTAAGAGGGGTCCTCTCAACTTTCTATGTAAACTAATGCGAGATAATATTTAGGAGGAATGAACAAATGAATTCTAGATCACAAGTTCTGAATTGTTGATCCTAAACAGAAGCAGTTACTGTAGGAAGTGAGCCCAATAACACATTCCCTACAACTGACACATCTAGAATGTATTTGTTTATTGAAAAACCTGTGTGTAGAGCATTGAGATGCCAGAAGAGGGTGCTGGCACTTTACTTTATCAGCAAAGAGAGTAAGAGTTCAAAATTTCCTAGCTATCGTAACAGAAAGTTACAATTCTATTAAGGATTCGAAGGGAAGGATCAGGCTTCAACTTTTTTCACTTTTATTAGCCTGCAGCCTTTAAAAGTTTTTATCAACATTAAACTACATTTCCCATAAGTCCATGGGAAACAAAAGAAAGGCTAACAGTTCACCCTCTCAACCTTCCTCGGACGTTCCATCCTCCTCTTTCTTCCCGCAAACACAGCAGATCACTTCCAGGATCACTCTTGTTGTTCAAATCCGTCCCAAAGAAAACAAACGAGTGATGTAAGGTTCCAGCTAACCTCATTACGTTATAAACGCGAAAACAGCTGATAAAACATTATGCAAATACACCACAAAATGAAATGTCGTATCAAAATCATCATCATGACAACTATACATCATCATTAAGAACATGATGATTCTTCAACTGTAATTCCTATTGGCTGGGATTAACCAATATTTTTATCAGCGGGTGGGCTAATCCTCGCTTCTGAATCCTTAATAGAATTGAAACTTTCCATTATGATTGCTAGGACATTTTTCATTTTATCTCAGGACTGGACGTTAGCTTTGAAGCTTTTTCAGCACCAGAGATGCCAGATCCGGGACTGGCATAAAATAAAACCTTTTGAAGATAGAATCTGAGGACCAATTTACAGCATTTAGAATGTCCTCCAAACGAGCTCCCAATGAAAAAGCTTAGGAGGCCATTGCCCCCCCGTACAGAATGAGCTCCCAAATGGGGAAACATCAATCCCTGCTTCTTGCATGGCCCATCGGACTCACCTAGCAATGGTAGGGGGAAAAACTCCTGTAACATAAATTTTTGTGGTAAAGGCATGCATGGTAAACCGCTATATGTGGCTGAGTTTACAACCCCCTCCTTCTCCCCCCTAAGCCCTAAATACACCTCCATCCTCCTTAAAACAACCCTGAACCCCCACCCCCTAAACCCCCAATCTGTACCCCTCCCACGCCCTAAAAACGACCCCAAACCCCCTACCTTTAAAAACTAATCTGTACTCCTCCCACCCCCTACAAAATACCCCTTAAAACTGCCCGGAATCCCCCACCCCCACAAACCCCTCCCACCCCCAAACCCCTCTTACCTGTTCCTGTCCGACGCTCCTCTGACATCCTCTCTGCCCGAATACTAGACCGACTTAGTCTAAACCACGCACATGCGTGGTTAAGGCTACGTCGTTGTTAGGCTTCCGTGACTCCAGAACTCGTTGTTCCAGAGTCGTCGTTGAGGATATTTCCCCCACTAATTAATTTAGGTTTTGGTTAATCCTAACTAATACCTCTCATCCAAATGATCTAAAAGGATTAAACTCTCCAAACTGAAAAGTTCACTTTTTTTTTGCGCAATTTCCGGGAATCGATCTTTTTGACCCAAGTTTAATAGTTTTTGTATTCATAAAACCTTCAGCAATCTCAGTGGGCCAAAGATGGTAGATCTACTGATTGAATTACTCACCATGTACCTGCACAACCGGCAGTTCCCATCCAACACAGGCTGATTGTTTTCTTATGATTTGTGCCTCATTTTCCTTTCCATGTTCTATTTCTCTCAACCGCTGCACTTTCTTTGTGTGCTAATGGCTTATTTATGACTGACTTTCTCAGCTACTGTACTTTTATTTTTGTAAATTTAACCTTAATGTACAGCGCTCGGTCATCCTTTAATTGGCTTATCAGCTATATAGCAATTGCAACTGAAAATAAATAAATACTTGCAACCAGGTTAGACGTTGCTCTTTCTACAGCCCCTTTACCCTCTAGTTGACCTGACCGTATCATCCTTTTAAGTGGTCAATTTGGGAACAAATCTCCCAATAAGCGGCCTGCGGTGGTCTTCTGTCTATTAGTGAAGCTTGCAGCTTTCTTGCTCCCATTGAAAGTAACATAAGCATGCCCCCCCCCCCCCCCCCCCAAAAAAAAAAACAGTGCACTAACTGGTTGTGGGTCTTTGCACTACTGTTGCCCATTTTGTACTGCATTGGTAAGTTAAGTTAACTTTGTTTGTCCTGTGACAATTAACTGACATTTATTGTCAGTAATAGGAAACTATAAGCAATGCATTATGCATTTTTGAGTTTCCTTAATGCCCGCCGGTCTCCAGCTGTTGTAAATATTTTGTCTGTCTTCTGCTTGCTAATGTGAGCAAACAAAGGGCGGAAGTAAAAGAAAACTAAACTTGCTTACATTAATTGTATTGTAATTTTATTTATATAGCGCTTACTACCCCTGACGAGGCATCGAAGTGCTTTTTTGCAAGTAGCACGCTACTCTGGAACCCAAAAATGATTAGTGGTGAATTAGTATAGGTAAATAAGAAATTCATTTGAGTAGTGGACATCCAAGTCTGTTAGTTGGATTGAATAGGATAATGGAGGGATAAAAGAGGGAAGGGTCTAGAAAGTGTTTGGGGAGATCATAGAAGTTGGAAGAGGTTTGGCATGAGAAAAGAAGAGATGGGGGGGGGGGGAGAGAGTGTCTAAAAGTGGATTAGGGAAAAAGATGAGGTATTAGATGAGTCATGGAGGGATTCATGAGGGAAGGGTTTTAGAAAGGCTTGTTTGGGAGATCTGAATGGCAAAAGAGGGTTTAGATGCAAGAACGGATATAGGAGGGAAGTGTCTAGAAAGTGGTATTTTGGGAATCAGAGTAGTAGAATGGCGTTTGGGATGAGTCAGAATGGAGGTAGAGGATTTATTGAGCGAGGTATAGGCAGAGAAATGGGGTAGTTCATTGGAGATGCTGAATTGGGAGTAAAGTATTCAACAGACAGACAATACATGTGTGCACTGTACCACGAAAACTGAGAAAAATAATTAAAGGGAACATTGATTAGTACCAGGCTTTAGTCTACTGAAAAATGGACGATCCGTACATTCGCCTATAGATGTTGCTTGTGGGGGTCACTCACTCCAACCATATCATCTCCAGAGGTGAGGCCCCAACCTTGAAGTAAAAATATCAATCTTATAACTCTCGTTATTGGAAATAAGGCTCATGTCTCCCCCTACAATACCAAACTGTTTGCGGTGCAGCCCACCGACTATTGAGATCACTTCACATATGTTTGACGTAGTTTCCCTACTCACCTCTGCCCTGCTACCATAGCTTCCCCCACCAATACTCTAGCTTTCACAATACTATCCCCACCCCTACCCACAGCAATAATCACCACACCCTGAACTTCAGTCTTCAGCTCTAACGGTGTACAAATCTATACAAAGAGATCGCACACTTTGCATGCATATACCACTCTACCCAAATGCATCATAGTAGATGTAGTTCAAGGCAGGCTCTAAACTCATTTAAGCTGTACTTGGTGATAAATTCAAGTGCAGCTAGTTGTGGGCATCTTGCAACATATATATGTTTTATACTTTTGTTACCTGACAGTGTTATGGGACTGCACAATTTGCGGCTTTCAAGTTTTCTCTGGTCAAATACTTAAAGCTCTTTTAGCAGGTAGAAGCTTGACTGACATTCAGACAGAAGGACTGCATGCCTACACCAGTCATCACAATTGCAGCTTTACAGAAGTAGCTCGTAGTTTAAAGCAATCTGTTAGCTGAACATTTTGCAGTATTCACTAACCAATTCAAGACCGGATTATGCTGCAAACCTCCCGACATACATGCATGTGTCCATCAGAAAAGTGCAGTCTAGATTGGGGCGCACAAGTTGTCTTCTTCTGTTCCTCTGGTCAAAGACTTTACAAAATGTAGGCCCAGACAATCCCCACCAGCTCCTCCTGTAACATGCTTTGCATTTTTTCCTGTGTGCTCCCTATTCATTGTAAATGCATGTTCCATTTATCTTCCATTATATACAAATAGGATGTATTGTTTAATAGCACAACAAATAGTTCATATCTGTAATTTGATTTATGCTGATATTAAGTTTAAATTAGGGTGCAACAATTCATTTGCTAATTTTGTGAATTTTAAATCCCAGATCACAAGGTCTTCCTTTTTAGGTCTCGCTGGCGTTGCAGCGCAAAGCGCTGCCGCCAACGAGACTATTGTTGCCGTGTTTACTCCCAAGGGAGACAGACCTGGGCACGAGCCGATTCTGGTCTGTGAACGCGCTTCACAGTGGAACTTCTTGTGCGCGTTAATTCCAGTTGAGCGCTCGTCTCCGGAAGACGTGCTGCGCATTAATTATAGTTCAGTGCTCCAGCAGCCTGGGGCGCCTGTCGACATGCTGTGCTAAGGATTACTGTGGGGTCTCATGCTGTGATAATTCTCACTTTCTGTGTTGTGATCGGGAGCAGGCGTATTACTGGCGCCACCGCCACGCCTTCATTAGTCATAAAAGCTGCATGGTAAGCGATGATTAGGGCGGCATGTTTTAGGACATTTTTAGCAATTACTTTGTTTACTTAGTGCTATTAGTGATATCTTTCGTGCATCCAATGCTCTATTTAAACGTGCAGCACTGAACATTTTCAAAGAAGGCGAATCAGCTACATTCATTGGAGACACGACCTATTTGAAGACGCTTGTTTTACTGGGGTAATTCTGTGAACTGTTTAGTTTGTTTACTTTATTATAGTATAACTGGCAGGGTTGGCTAAATTATGCGAGAATAGTAAAAATATGCAGGAGATGATGGTATGAGGCAAGTGTGGCAAATGTATAATTATGCGTACACCATATAAAAGCAAGTTGCAAAATGTCCGGTGTTGGGCGGATGGGTACACTGTGCTGTTGCGTCACCTGTAGGTGTGGTTATGAGTGCATGTGACTAGCTGGCGACATGTCCTTGTACTGTTACTTACCTTTGCACTTGTTTTGTTATATATATATATATATATATATATATATATATATATATATATATATATATATATATATATATATATATACAAATCACGAACTCGACCCGAAGTTTATTGGAGCGCTTTACACGAGCACCGTATTTACATTACACATTCAGGCACGGGGAGATTAAGTGATTTGCCCAGAATCACAGGATGTTGATGCGACCTCGGGGCTCAAACTCTGGTTTCCAGCACCAAAGTCGGCAGTTTAGCCGACGGACCACTTCCTCGCCCTTGCCCTGCTGATTTTCAGGGACGGCTGCTCTGTCTTCACAAGGGTC
This sequence comes from Triturus cristatus, assembly GCF_964204655.1. Taxonomy (NCBI): domain Eukaryota; kingdom Metazoa; phylum Chordata; class Amphibia; order Caudata; family Salamandridae; genus Triturus; species Triturus cristatus. Next base: position 801,906,369 of record NC_140592.1, on the reverse strand, counting down.
GGGCGAACTATGACTCCGCTGCCTGACCTGGAACAGATCTGTTAGGTGTTTGTATTTATTTTTTAGTTTTTTTTATTTAGCGCAAACTCAATTTGTAGGTATTGGAGCACTTTACATGTATACCACATCCATTATAGAAGGACACATTCATGTTTGGTAGGTACGTGGATATTAAGTTATTCATAACCGGCGGAGCCAAGGCTGGTCTCTCTACCTCTGTGACTCCGGTTGCTGCTCGCGCCTCGTGTATAGCTGGTTTACCTAGTTATCTGGCGAATACAAAAGCGGGCTTTGCTGTGTTTCTGTTTAAAGGCTACACATAAGGGGCTCAACTGATCGAATTGTAACCAGCTGTCCAACACAATACCGGCAGAAGGGCTCAGTGAGACGTACACTTGTAAGGGGCAGAGGTTACACTCCCGGCAAGTCTGCCTCAGCCTTCATTCTTCCGAGGTGGATCAATTGAATACCATTGATTGGGTAGTAGTTATATCTGTTAACCGAGCGTAGAAATGGAGCACATTTAATACGGAGGGCTATTTGAAAAGTATAATTTTTTTCCAATGTGCCAGATGAATTTGTTATTATGTTCTTGGGACTTATAAGAATCTTGTAGTGTGTACATCAGGCAGGTCATGTGTCTTTGGAAAACTAGCACCTTTTTGTGATATTGTAGTTGCATGATAGTTTCACATTATAATAGTGGGGGCTCGGATGTCAAACCTCCTTTCCAGGTGTTGGTCCTTGCCAGCAGTCATCACCTACTGCCAAAGACCTGCTTTTTAAAATGTATATCACCTGTCCACCTCCTTCCCCTTCCGGTACCCCCCTCACTAGTGCCCTCTCTCCCTTTCGTTTTCACCCTTCCAGCCTCTCTTCCCCCGTTCTCTCTCGGTCCGCCATTTCTCTCCATGCTCCCATTTCTCTCTCCCTGTGCCCCCTTTCTCTCTCTCCCTGTACCCCCCTTACTCTCCATCCTATTTTCCCGTGACCCATAGCTTTGGCTGCAGGTGAGTTGCACAACTCCTGTGAGAGAAGTGTCTCTAGATTAGGTGGCACGTGCCCCTGCTGGGACCATGGTCAGGCGTTTGTCTGTTACACAGAAAACCACGTCTCCGTTAAACTGCAGTTTGAGAGTATTTTTGGTTATTTACTGTACCAAATGAATCATGGTGGAACCGGGAATCTTATGCCAGAGCATCCCAGGAATCCAAAAAGTAAAACTGAAAAAACACATTTTGGAGAAAAATCATGTGATGATGCAGAAATCGCTTCATCTCTTAGTGGTGTTTAATGTAGGTTCATTTACAAACCCCAGCCATCATATAAGGTCTCTGGAATGCCTTAGACCTGGCAGTCTCTTGATGCCCCTGAGCAACAGTAAAGAGCATGTTCACCGCTGAAGAGAGTGACCACTTCACGATTCATCCCTTTCTGCCTGCAAACAGAGCTGAATACTTCACCTTTCACCACTTTGCATCTGCAAACAGAGCTGACCACTTCACCAGCTGAACAACATTTGCACAAGCGTCGCTGACAACCCGTACTACCTATATTATTATTTTTTTTTTTTTTTTTTTTTTTTTATTGCATATGATGCCCCAATCACTTCAAGTACATTTGTTGTGATCGGTAGTCCCTGTCCCCTGCTATACATTCCATCGTAAATGTTTAGATCCTGTTTTTTGTATTTTTATTCATCCATTCACACTCCTTTACGTTAAAATAGCCATAGCTTTACTGTACAGTTGCTAGAATAGATTATAATATGGTATAGTGTGTAATTCTTAAATCACTCCACGGCAAACAAAAACATTGATAAAAAACACTGCCATTTACAATGCCAGTAGCTCCAACTGCAACAAATGCGAGACCTATTGCATTGCAAATGCTTGTTAATGTTGAAAGTTGTCATCCATCTCACTGAATGGGACATTTCAGATTTCTATGGAGAGAAGGGCTCATGATATGCAGACAAATCGGCACTGAAGCCGTAGACTAGCTGCTCTAGTCTTATCTGTACCCTTGTAGTGTGAAATGCCAAAACAGAGGTACAACTTGACTTTGTAAAGGAAGCGGAGCACAGTAGCAGGTTAGAGTGCAAAACATCTTGTAAGAATGTGTGTCTGATGCCATCGGAGAAGAAACTCATATATAGGCTTTTGGTGCTGAACTGGTTCAGCTCCTCTCTGGACTAGAAAGGGATTAATTCCCGCATTGATTTATTAAACCGAAAACCATCTAACATGCTGTTTTATTGTCTAATTTATCATTACTGGTCTGTTTGTTCTGGTTACAACATTTATTCATATAATCTGCACTTATTAATTATCATTATAGCCTTTCAAATATTCAGTGTGGATTTCCTATGTATGTGTGTACGTACATCCATGGGAAATACAGTTCTGGAACTCGCCAATAAAACAATCTATTCTCACAATATTGATCCTTGCCCCACATTCATCATCTTAAAATAGGTGGTGGGAGGTGATTGGTCCTGATTTCCTGGCTCATAGCTGAAGGATTCCACAGGGTTTCAGGGTTTCGGATTTCTACACTTCAGGCCGAATTTGACTGTAAGAGGAGGAAGGTTGGTTGTCAGCATGTTTGTCTGGAGAGTGTGCACCATGTTTAACCTTTCTTGCCACATAAGATATCCATGCCAAACTTGCTTTTTCCCCCCCAACATTTTCGGGATTCTAAATATACCCAGGGCCTGTGGCTTCCACTGGAGAGAACAGAGAATTTCGACAAAATATAGCTACATTTTGAGTTTTTTAGGAAAAATAGTAAAAAGTGCTCCGGACAGAAGTGTTTTTCTTTTTTTTCTTCTTTTTTCCCCTTCCTAAAAATTGCATCAACCGACGAATGGTTTGCTGTGCTAAAGTCTCCATCTTACCAGCTTTCAGGAACATGCACTTGCGCTGGGACACCCATTAATCTGTTTGTTCCATTCCTATCCCGGGCATGGCCTAGCCACACAGCTTTTTTTTTTAGCAGCACAAGTGATGTAACGCTGGGTGGTAGGAAGTTTGTGGATTCATCCTGATTCCATCACAGAAGTCCAAGAATTTTTTTTATTTAATTTTAGACAACGTTTTAGGTTTGCAGGGCATTGTGAGGAAGAAAACCTCATGGGAGCCTTGTGAAGCGCCCCACCCTGAACTCCCCCAGATGCCTACGTTTCAGAAATGTGTGGCTTGGGTAGGTTACCTGGGTGGTGGCTGAACCAAATCCCAGTTAACGCGCCTAACCCTATTGCCAAATCCGGTAAATTTTTTTGACAGGAAATCTAAATGTTTCCACATTACGTTTTGGGGCTTTTCCTGTTTTGGACGCTAGTTGTTTTTTGTCACAAGTGCGGGAATGCTGGGCAATAGGATTTTTGTGAGTCCCTGTGTATTCCTGGAGTAAACGTCACATTAGTGATTTAGGGTGGTATGCAAAGCTTTTTGGGTAAGAAAACGTAATGGGAACCCGCAAGGCATACCACCCTTGAGTCCCCTCGATGTCTCGTTTTCTGGGACTGTTAATTTTCTCCAGTTGGTGGCCTATCCAAGCCCAAAAAGTGCAGCCATTCATCATGGCAAGTGGAAGATATTGGGATTTGGCCCTACTCGCCTTGCCTATATGGAAAAACACCACCCAGAAGAATCAAATGCCCTCTCTTGCCTGTGGGATGGGATGTTATAGTTCACAGGAGAGCAGAAAGACTGTTGAGGCTTTAGGGGTGAGGATGGGTCTTGATGGCAGGATGGGGCAGATGCACCCCATTCTTTAATAAATGTAATAAAATATAGTCCTGCCATCCACTGGGTTTTATGTCCCTGGGTTCAAATTGGGGGCGTACTCCTTCTCTAACCCCCCCCCCCCCCCCACCCCCCTTTGGGGTGGGGGTGTGGCCAATACTAGAGTGCAGTGCCTGTGCCCCTTTCTTTTGCCCCAAAGCCAAAATACCTTGTGGCTGGTGAGCTTTCTAAACCCCTCTCCCCCAGAGGGAGGGAAGACAAAGATTTGGGGCAGCCTCCCTAATTGGGACAAACTTCTATTGGCTTTGGTGGGAATGGGGGGGCTCACAAAGACTATTACTCCTTCTGGGGCGGGGTATGGCTCTATGCCAGCTAAACCACCACCTCCTTTTGTTTGTTTTGGTGATCTTTTGAAAATCACTGTTCTTCCCGGGGGAGGGAGGGGCACAGGAAGACTGTTACATGTTTAATGTATGTTGGGGTGGGGTCAAGGCCATGCCCTGGTGAATTTATATATATAATCTACTGGAGGTCGCCAGTAGATAGTTATAGTTACAACCTAGTTTCCATAGGAAATCTCAAAATTCTATTTTGAATAACTTTGGCGCCGGTTGACGAATCCTCGCGAAATTTTCAAAACAAATGGGGCGCTCCGTTCAGCTCCTACCCTGAAAGTCTCGGGGTGATTCGTCAAGCGGGGGGCGAGAAAAAGGGGGGGTCCCAAAACGCGTTTTCCCCATGCATTTTTCCATAGGACCTTTAGTCGCAGCTACAGCCCGAACGGCTGATGAGAATTACGTGAAATTTGGCAGAGAGGTAGCCATAAGGTCAAGGAAGTGCCTTTTGTAGGTCTGGTGTAAATGTGTTCAGTATTTCCTGAGAAAATAGCATTTAAAAGCATCAATATCTATACGCACGCACTGTGCGCGCACCCTGCCGTGCGCGAGCGCAATTCTGATTGGTTGTTAGATGTCGGTAAACATTCGAATCGGTCGAAACCAGGAAGTGTCGGCCGCCATTTTGTCTCTCGCAGTCTGAGGGGGTGGAAAAAAAAAAGGTGGAGAACGTGAAAAGGGGGCAGAGTGGACAGTTCCTGACCCCCTAGCCTTGGTCAGGGGGTCACAGAAGGATCCCCAAGGGAGAAAAAAACTATTTATTATATATATATATATTTTTTTAAATAGCGAACCGTGGGTGCTCGGTGCGCAAAGCGCACCGAGCGCCCACAGCGCGCGCATGGTGAAAAACCTGGGGAAAAAAAAATTATAAATACATAACTTGGCATTTAAAAAACCGTACAAATTCACTGAAAAAACCATAGGTTTCACACACGTTATAGTTACGAATTAGCATTTAAAAAACCTTGCAAATTCACTTAAAAAACCATAGGTTTCACACATGTTGTAGTTAGATGGACATTTCACTCGTAAAAAACCAATGAAATTCCCCCGTTATAGTTAGTGCAGGCAACTATAACTCACGTGACCGCAATCCTCTGCTGATGACGTTAGATATTACATCACTGATGACATATGTGTCTTTATGAAAAATAAATATTTGTAATATATGTATAGCTAAAGATTAATGGAAGAAGACATGGGTAAATAAGTGTCTAAATACAGTGATGTAATATCTGACGTCATCAGCAGAGGATTGCGGTCGCGTGAGTTATAGTTGCCTGCACGAACTACAACGGGGGAATTTCATTGGTTTGTTACGAGTGAAATGTCCAGCTAACTATAACGTGTGAAACCTATGGTTTTTTAAGTGAATATATATATATATATATATATATATATATCCCCAAAGCTCCTGTGATTACACTGCAGTCAGTGCACTCGCGGACGGGTGCATCATTGCATGGGGGTGTGTCTGTGCTATTATACAAACGTTTCGTTTTACTCGTGCCCAATACGCACAAAGTAATGCATTCGCGGGGGGTGAGTTCATAAAGAATTTATTCGAACTCTGCAGCAAACTGACACGTTTCGGGAGTCACCTTTGTCAGTCTGACGAAGGAGATTGCCGAAACGCTTCTGTTTGCTGTGGAGTTCGAATAAATTCTTTATGAACTCACCCCCGCGAATGCATTACTTTGTGCGTATTGGGCACGAGTAAAACGAAACGAGGGCCCTTTTTAACCCTCCCCAAGCTGACAGACGCACTCTGGGTGGGAGGGTCAATGCCTGCACTTAAGGGGTTAACTCTGACTTAAGGAATTACATCGGAAATGACACAAGATGGTAACCACATTCGACCACACCAGTTGCATTGTATACATGTGGAATGATTTCACTGACCTTGCTGCTAACATTTTTAGGGGCACCAGAACCACTGCTAAGTGGGCAAGCTAGACATTTTTTTTGTTGGTGCTAACAGAGCTAAACTCCAGTAAAAAAGGGAAGTGTGGATGTCACAATATCCCTTTTTTTTTTCTCAGAAAATTGCCAATTTTTAGGGTCTCAAGCTCTCCTTCTTCTAGTCCTTTCCAGACACCAAATTCGATTTAGAGTCTGAGTCTTTGCAGTTTATGTTGGGGGTCTTCTTTCTTTTGAAGTGCCAACTCCTCTGCCCTCTCCTCCAGAAAGCAGTCTCTCACAGCAGGAGCAATTCCAAAACTGATAGCACCACAGCCCAGGCCATTGGAGTGACTAGAAATTCACACCTGGATGTCAGTTATAGTGATATGTGTATGAAAAGGTTAACCCAAAGCCTCATCCGTACTCTGGTTCCCTTGTCAGCCTAATTTCCTTCCTGAGATGTGTGTGGGCCCCTTCTAGTGTGACCGCCCTCAAAATCCAGTGTATCCCACCCAGCTTACACAAATGCAGCAATGCACAAATGTGTGGGGGTGGATTCCTCTACCTCCTGTTTAACCATGTAGTCCTGGGTCTGCCAAAATGGAACCCAAAGTCATTCATGTATTGTACCACACGCAGGCGAACATACACCCAGCAGGTGCATAAGACATACATGCACTGCATCCTTTATGTATTGGACCGTTCAAAGGCACACATACACCCAGCACATGCATATAACCTATACGAACTACACAGTACTACATTATCCCTGTATTGTACCATTCACAGGCACACATACACCCAGCCATCTACACCACCCAAGCACTTTGCAGCACTACACACCAAACCAATGTAGGCCAAGGGTGAATTAAGCGCACAGTCGCAGTCCTTTAAATGCGGCCTCACTCCAGTGACACAAATTAAAAGTATCTGTTCACTCCTACTGAGCCTTACACGCTATACTGCCACCAGCGTGCTCATGCTGCTTGACTCCTGGTAAAGGCAGTAGCCTTTCAACACTATAAGGGTAGCGCTTTGGGTGCCCCTCCTGGTTCAACAAGACTGCAGTCCATGAGGCAGGCCTAGGTCATGGCGCGCACACATGATTCGTGTTTACCTGTGACAGCAAAAATCAGCATTTGGGATCCAGACATCATTACAGTAGGGTACGGGTGACTTCATTACCATGTGGAGGGCTTTTCCATCCCAACAAAGGCCTTGGTTTTATCTGGGAAAAATCATGAAGCAAAATAGCCCATTTGTTAGAGTAATAGTTTGCAGTGCTTGCAAGTTGGTGGTTTTCTCTGATGAAACCTGGTGAAAACCAGTTTGGTTTCTTACCTTCTCTTTATATTTTGCATCCTGCGAGCAAAAGTAGTAAAAGGAATTGACTTGATGTGTGTTGTGCATTTTGTGATGATGGTTTTGTCATGATGGTCCTTTAGGTAGGTCAGTCAGTAAATAAATCAGTATTTGTTAACCGCGACTACTCACCCGTGAGGGTCTCAAGGTGCGGGAGGCTGCTGATCCGACTGGACGCTGAGGTTCAGTCGAAGAGCCAGGTCTTGAGTTTCTTAAACTGAGTCAGCTACTGGGATAGCCTGAGGTGGGGAGGCGGGTGTTCCAGGTCTTTGCGGAGGGGTAGGAAAAGGATCTTCCTCTGACCTGGTCTGTCGGAACTGAGGGACGATAGCAAGGGCCAGTTGAGCGGAGGTGTCTGATAAGTATGTGGAATGAGAGGCGATGGTTCAGGTATGCTGGTTCTGCATGTTAGAGGGCTTTGTAAGCCTGTGTGAGGAGCTTGAACGGGACTCCTTTGTATGACTATGAGCCAGTGGAGTTCTCACAGGTGTTCGGAGATGTGGTTGTGGTAAGGGATGTTTAGGACCAGTCTGACTGTGGTGTTTTGAACGTTCTGTAGTTTCCTGAGGAGTTTCTGGGTGAAGTAGTTGACCTACTTCAAAATAAATGAAGCGGAGGTGGCAAATCCCTTACATCTAAATGCTGCAGTATGTAATAAATATGTACTGTTGTAACAATGAAGTACACAGATGTTTATAATTTACATCGAGCAAGGCAGCCACACAGAAGGCAGAATGGTTGACCATGTTTGCCAATGCCCTTATGGCTGAAAATGTGGCGTTTAAAGAGAGACTGACCTCAATGACACATTAAAAGTTTTTGGTTGCAGCTTCATGCAGAGTGGGTATTTTAATGACGACCCATGGAGGAAGAAGGAAATCCTCTGCTCTCGGTATGGACATCTATGGAGAATTGTAACACAATTTCTGAGGAGGCCATGATTAGTACCGTGCATTGCCTTAATTTCCTAGTGAATTGGCATACAAAGGGATCCTTTTGCATCTAGTGGGCCAATTTAGAATCTAATTTGTATTAGGAGAATGATGCCCTGACAGCTGCACTCCAGATTTTTCACATTTAAGTCCTACTTTGGGAACAAAAGATAAAATCTAGAAGGGCTTCCTTTGTAGTGTTAAGTAGCATGCCATGTATTAATCTAAGACTAATGTGCCTGTTCTTTGGATATCCCATAGATCTTCACTCCACCCACTGTCTCAACACTCTTTCTATCACCCATTCTATGGATTGGTAGCTTTACTTTGCTTGAATGCAAATAGTAACTTATTGTAGTATCTTCATGTAAGGTTATTACTGTTCTCCTGTATCTTGTAACTAGCTGCTCAGCCAGTGTGAGAGTTCCATGTGGAATGTTGACGTGACTGGAATGTTGGAGGTTGGTGTGGTGTGAGACAGTTGAGAGGATGGGCTGAGCAGCTAGCAGGCTGCTCCTGGTGGGGCTAATCTATGGACTTTACTAACTTAATAAATACGCTTAAGATCTATCCTGGCTACGTCTGCTGTGTCAAAACAACCTATGGAACCAGGTCACTTCAATTGGCGACGATTTGGAGACTAAAGAAACAATGCGTGTAACCTGAATAGACTGGTGTGTAACTAAATTGGTGTGACTTGAAGATGTTTACTTAAAGAAAAGAAACTCCTCATTAGGCGGAACTACCTGGCACCGTGAGCCCCACCAGTGACCACTATACCGGTCGCCCAAACCTCCGTGTGCCAGTTCGAGTGAGGAGTGGAGCTGCAAGATGTTCCCTAGTGCAGCACAGAGGTTTGCCTCAGTCCTGTGTCTACTTCGAGGTGTTGTGTCCCTGAGATGTTTGCTGGATGTCTTCGCTACCAAGATCGGTGTCTTTTGAAGGCTGCTGGCCCCTGTGTAAGAGAAGTGCTTGCTGTCTCTTTGTGTTGGACCGTGGAGGGCCACTTGACGGTCGTGAGGAGAGCGTTTGGGGAGCTGTCACCGAAGAGGTGTTTCTGGTGAGGAGTGCCACTAACCCCAGATCCCCGTGTGGTACTGTCTATACCAAGGCCAGGTTGAGTTGCAGGTGTGAGGTGTCCCTGTGTTCTGTGACTCAAGTGGCTCTGGGAAATGGATACTGCACCCTCTGTCTCTACATCACCGGAAAATATGTTTTCAAGTCTGCCTACATCTTGCAGAAGAATCTATGCCACAAAAAAAAAAAAAAGTCTACGGTATCTGATGTTGTAAAGTAAAATGTCGTTGCCTGAGTTTCCACCTCCAGTGCGGAGTGTCATGTTGCTGTTTTGCATCTTGCCTCGCTTTTTTGACATTTTAAAATTCATTTGCCTCCGTGTGAGTGCGTGCCTTGAAGAGTTCAGCTAGTGCTTGTTCACCCCATTTTTGCCTGATTACAGCGAAAAACAGACTTTTCGTGTGTTCATCTGCTGTTTGCGTTTAGAAGATTGTTCGAAAGTCTGCCTGTCGCACTTCTGAGCCAACTAGGTGAGACTCTTTTAGTTTTCAGTGTAAACTATGCAATGGTTTGTTTTTCCTACGTTCTGGCCGCTAGAGCAACAGTTACGCTCTAATATGAATTTAAAATACTGCTCGCGCCTTACCTGGTTAGTGGAGTCACGCGGAGCAGCTCAGGAGTCTTCGATGACGTCTTCTTTTCGTCCCGGTTTTCCATGCTGCCTAAGCACGTTTTGGTGCAAGAGCGCGCCGTGACCCACTCGGTGTGTGTCTCCTCAGCGTGCCGCCATCTTGGAGTTGGTGGATCCAGGTTTTCAGCATCCCTGGTTATTGTAAAGGGCTCGCTAGTACTTTGCCAACCATTGTTCATTCAATAAAGTTTTCTTTAATGGTGAATGCATTTCAGCAGCGTCGTAACGTGAGGACCTTCTTTCTCAACATGGAGTCTTCGTCTCTTCAGTTCATTGCTCGAGTAGTGAGTCCTATTATTCATGTCACTGGACACACGACTCCGGTTATTTCCATCTTCTGTGGACATTTTAGCTACTGCTGCCATCTGCTGTCAAGTACTTTGATTTGCTGGCAAGTACTATGTCTCGTTCAAGCACTGTTGATCTTCGGTGTCAGTGGGCACTGTATCGGTTGCAGAGTACTTTCTTCTGGGATGTCAACAAGTACTGTCACACGCCTGTCTATTTATCGCGCTGACAGGCACACTAGTGTAATTTTAAGCTAACCATGATAATTTTTTTAGTTTTTCTTTGGTGGTGGTCATTCAACATTTAAAAGGTGCAGTGTTTTTGAATGCCATGTCGTTTGCTCATGTGTAGTTTAGTTACAACTTTATTTTCATGTAGGTATGTTCTTTTAAACCTCATGATGAGTTTCTGGATGTGTTTCCAACTTATCACATTTTTGTTGTAGTGCTTCTAAGGGTTATTAAAGAGTTGTGTTTTGTTCAGCGCGATTGGTCCTGTGAGGCGTCTCACGTTTTTTTTAAGGATATTTCTAATTTGTCATGACTGTAGCGTGTATTAGTCGCATTGTGCTTCACGTTGTCTACTACTCTGTCTGTTGGTCATGCTGTGATTCACTTCTCGGTGTTTAGGGGGTGTTAGTCCCACCTATTTTATTAGTAATGGGTGTTAGTCCCATATACTTAGTGTTTAGGGGGTGTTAGTCCCACCTAGGTCATTGTTTATGGGTGTTAGTCCCATATACTTAGTGTTTAGGGGGTGTTAGTCCCACCTAGGGTATTGTTAATGGGTGTTAGCCCCAAATACTCAGTGTTTAATGGGGGTTAGTCCCATATACTCTGTGTTTAGGGGGTGATAGTCCCATCTACGTTTTAGTGTTGGGTTTTAATCCCATTTACTACTCAGTGTATAGGGGGAGTTGGTAAGTGGTATTGGGTTCCAATACCTTTTATAGTTTGCTTTAGGGTTTTTTCTCTCTTATGTATCTTATGTGGTATCTTTTCAATTTCCGTTTGGGAGTTTAATGTTTTTTTTCGTGTCTTATTAAAAGAGGAGGTTAGTGATAGTGAGTGAGTTTAATGTTCTCTTTTGTGTCTTATTATAAGAAGAGGATGGTGATAGTTTATTCTTATCTTTTCATCCTTTTTCTTATCCTTTTTCTGCCGTTTTATAGTCTGGGTCCCTTTCGTGGTATAGTTTATTCATCTTACCCTTGGGTTTTGGACTATCTATCTCTTGTTTATATTTTGTGTATAGTTGCTTTGAACTTTTAGTATTGTTTGTTGTATTTTCAATTGTAAAGAAGGGAGATATTATGGTATCTTCATGTAAGGTTATTACTGTTCTCCTGTATCTTGTAACTAGCTGCTCAGCCAGTGTGAGTTCCATGTGAAATGTTGACGTGACTGGAATGTTGGAGGTTGGTGTGGTGTGAGACAGTTGAGAGGATGGGCTGAGCAGCTAGCAGGCTGCTCCTGGTGGGGCTAATCTATGGACTTTACTAACTTAATAAATACGCTTAAGATCTATCCTGGCTACGTCTGCTGTGTCACATCAACCTATGGAACCAGGTCACTTCACTTATCTCCCTATTATAATGCATATCATAGAAAACACGAACGCATCCTCACAGGGATGGTTCAGCTATGTGTGAAGGGCTATTCAAATACATTTATTTTAGGTAGCGCCCCCTAAAAATGAAGCAACTATCAGTTTACGGCCAACGAGAGTGTACAAACATTCGACAAGGACATTCACAATAAAAGCAAACCGTATGCTAGTTAGAAGTGCAGCTGTTGCTGATGCACCATGGTTTGTGTGTGACAAGTTCTGCTATTTAGATAGACCATCTGGCGCCACTCCATTCATATGCAGCAGTTGTTTTACATAGTATTTCTAGCACGATGCTTCTGGCTTGCATTTGGTCATCGCGACTTGTGGGTGGCAGGGATCGGCTTATCACGTGATCTTCATATGTTCAGCGTAAAGAAAATATGCAACCGCATATCAAATAGATTTACAAACGCACATTGAGAAATGTCTGTGGAGAGAACAATGCTGCCTATACAACTTTTAACTTTCTCTGCTCCGTATTCTCTTTCCTTAACATTCAGCTGTTTGGGTTAATTTACGTAACTTGTTTTCTCCCCCTTTTGCACTGCGTTGCTCTTTCTGTAGCTTCAAGGTTTGACTGATATTGGCACAGGTTTATGTTTTCAGCCCTTTTTAGGTCTCGCCTAGCGTTGCGCACATGCGCGGCTCGCTCGGCGAGATTTAATGCTGAGGAGTACTTTCTGAAAAGGGCTTGAAGCCCCGCCGCTTATTCCCATTGGCTCGCGTCACCGTTTATGTTAAACGGTGCGCCGCCATTGGGAATAAGGTTTACAGGGTACCTCCTTTTAGCTTTTTTGCCCGGCCCATCCAGACTGGATCGCCTGCATTACGGCTGTTGTGCCGAAATTTCTTATCAGAAGCTTCGTCGCGCTGCCTTGCACGCGCCAGTCCGGCTCTCTGATTGGGACGGACAAAAATGGAGACATGGCGCCGCGTGTTTATTTTTGCATCTCGCTTTCACTTTAAAGTGAAAGTGTGATGCAAAAATAAACAGCGGATGCCTGGCCAGCGCTTGTTTACTCTCTTCCTCACTCCCGTGTTACGTCAGGGAGCCGGACGGTGCGCTTCTTATCTCTGCAGAGATAACATGACAGGTTCCCACACGACACAGTGCGGGCCCCCTCGCTAAGCCACGAAGAGACCGATAAAAACACTTGATTGTCCCTCGACTCGAGTGGCTCCCGGACAGATGGACTATGTTTCCCCTTTATCCCTTTCTTTCTATTCTTCCCTTAGCTCCCCCTTTTCTTCCGTTATTTCTTGTCTGGGTTTTTTCGCGTTTTCTCCCTTTGGTGTCTGTTAGGTGAACACTGGAGTCGGAGCTCCAAGATCATCCGGCGAGCATCCTATTACGGTCATTAAAACCTGCATAACCACCGGGTGCTTCGGCACCGTGCTTGTCAAACCTGGCACTCGGGCAGCGCCGCCATGTTGTCCCCTCACGAAGGAGGCCTGTTTGGGAGCTGGGCACCCTTTGCTATTTTGTAGGAACATTTATTCTGCACACTGCAGCGGTGCGTGTCCTAAAACAAACCCAGCCGTACAGTCACGAGCGCTGACGAGATCGTAAAAAAGAGCAGCATTTCAGTCATTTCTTTTTCTCCCTCACCTTTTGAAGTGGCTATAAGTGGAAATGTCACTAACCTCCAGCAGAGACAGCAAATACAGGCGAGCGCTGATATGGAAAGATTTACTCACTTTTGGGTCATAACGACGATACCCAGGCTCAGGCAATGTGTTCATTTGGTCTTTGTTTCAGAGCTAGTAAGGTCATCTCTGTGGCCCTGGCAGTCCACTGACTTAAGTGTTCTGTTGTTGTTGTAACTTGTCACACTGCGCGGAGCGTACTCTGCCGCACTGCAAGATATCTATTTCAGACAGCAAATCTGCAGGCAGAGCTGCTCTGTCTCGTCCTCCTTCTGATATTTATCTGATTTCAATTCAGACTGACAGTTATCTGCAGCAGGGCTGCTCTGTCTCGTCAGGTTATCATTGGCACAGCGTGGAGCGCACGCACTGATAATTAGTCAACTCTGCAGGCTGGCAGGGCTGATCTGTCTCGTCATCCTTCTGGTGCAGCCACTGGCTTAAGTTTTCTGTTGTTGTTGTAAATAAAACAGAGCACATTCAAACATGTAGCACGCCCCTACTTGAGTTCTATATGTGTGTCTGCAGCCTGGGTGTCCCCTTAGGAGTGTGAGACATAATAGGGCTGAGTGAGCGCCTCAGAACTCAGGAAAGTCTGGAGATGCCAGGGGTCATTGCCATAACGTGCTTAGAAGCTGAGCGCCTCGCACATTCCCATCTAAGTGCCATTCCATTTCTGATGCTTTGATGCAGTTTTAAAATCTTCTCAGTTTCTCGTTGCTCCAATGGGAAAGTTTCACTCCTAGTCGTTCAAGTGTCACTCATAATTGCACTGAAATTATGAAAATGTCACACATAGCAATCTGAAACCTTGGCAGCTATGGTGCTGTGGTTTCCTCTCAGTTTTTGGTAGATCCTTTTCTATTTTCTCACAATTCGAACAACTGATTTCAATTAATGTGCCGACGCTCTTCGGAGGGACTGATGGGAATGCCTGTGTTTGAAAACACGGGGTGTGTTTTGCATAATCTTGCAGAACGTGTCCACAATTCTCTAAATCACCATGAGTAAAATGTCGATCCGGTTTTGAGGGTCCTGCCCCCTTAGAGCAAGCGAGTCTAGCTTTTCACGGACACTCGCTCAGATATCGCAGCATGTCTCCCGGGGGCTCCACAAACAGTTCAATATCTCCGATACATTGAGCATGTTAAATTTATGAGCTAGCATTACTCCTTACTACATTTATTGTTATATGTTCTATAATGCTCTCGAGCACCCTAGGATGGAATTTAAATCAATGCGGATATTCTAAACACTGTATAAAAAATAAAGCGTTAAAATTACATTTTTTACTTTTGCTTTTTATACCAATGCTAATAGCGCTATGCAAATATGAACTCAACTGCAAATAAACAAAAGTAAAAAAGATTACCATTTTCAACCCAACAGCTCTAACTTTATAACAAATGCAAGACCTATTGAGGGGATTGTCCTTAATAATATGAAAAAAGTCGTCATCCAAATTACACTACCTAGTGGGGCTGATAAATATATTGTTATTAGCAATATATTTATCAATCACATTAGTAACAGCCATTACCATTTACAATGCTAATAGCTCACACTAGTGTGAATTAAATGCAATAGGTTTCGCATTTACAAAGATTTTTGCTATTGGCATCTTAAATTACAATGCCTTTTTATTTATGTTTTACAAAAGAAAAAAAAAGAAAAATCAGTCCTTTACAATGTCAATAGCTCAAAATAATGTCCTTGCGAGACCTATTGCATTGTAAAGGCTTGTTCTCCTCCTCTTCTCTTTTAGTTTTCATCATTACAGTCTGTCGCGCCTAGCCCACAAGCTGTGCTCTTCTTTCTGTTTGGTTTGCAAGTGAATACAAATAAAAGGTGATGATGACATATATCATTGTGTTTTTTTGCACAGGCAGTCTTTCGAGCTGTTTTACTAAGGACAATGGGACAGCCGTGTGCAGTTTTTAGGTCTCGCCTGACCCAGCGCTTTAGCGCTGCTCTGGCGAGAGCTTTAGTAAACGGGGGATTTGGAAGTGCAAACTAGTGCTTTTCAGGCCTCCAAATACAGTGCATGTGCGCCGGACACGCGCACCATTTGGCAGCCTGCGTGATCATTTCGCGGCTGCTTTGATGTTCTCAGTGAGCCGCGCGGCCACTGAACATCAAAGCAGCCGCGAAAGTGCACACCATTTGCCAGCCTGCGTGCCTCTCTCCCCTTAGAGGGCGCGAAGTGCCCTACCCCCTCCTTTATCCCACTTCCTGCTTGTTTAGCCTGGCTGCCCTCTCGTAATACAGACATCACACAAGTCTCCGAGGTCTCCACTGCATCCCATTAAAAGGCACTCACTGATCACGTCTTGACCTCATGAGCCACTATATGCCTGTAAATTGTGCCACTCTTACATTACTATCTTTATGAACTCAATTCTTCCAACATGTCCTTGATGAATGATGCCTTGTGCGTAGCTTGCGATAATGTTTCTCACATGTGTACTTGTCAAATATGATGCCCCGGTTTCGGTTTTTCATGTATTTAATTACGAATATAATTTCATTACTGTACTGTTTGGCACTCCGTGCTGATTGCTCTGTACTTGCTTATGTCAAAATGCCAATAAAGAAATAAAAATATAAAAAGTGTAATTTCGCAAAATTTCTATGATGTTTTGTGAAAAGATCATGCAATTTTGCACACCCTAATCCCATTAATCTGTATTCCCTACCAGAGGAGAGTGGCCTCCTCTACAATCTACTGATATTCATAGAACATTTGTGCACTTGTACTACCGTTTTCTCTTCGGCCCGCTGTTTCACCCCACACCTAAATACTGCAAACTTTGGATTTATGGAAGGGCAGAGTTTTCTTTTTACTAATTATGTGAAGGTTTTGTTTTAATATTTTGGAATTACACCATGGCACACATCGTTTTAAGCTTGCCATTTGTGGTTGTATTTATAATGCGTCTGCAATCTGTCAGGTAAGGCATTACTG
The DNA here is from genome assembly GCF_964204655.1 of Triturus cristatus. NCBI lineage: Eukaryota > Metazoa > Chordata > Amphibia > Caudata > Salamandridae > Triturus > Triturus cristatus. Next base: position 801,889,807 of record NC_140592.1, on the reverse strand, counting down.
CCCTTTAAGAACAATAAAACAAACCAGCATTGGGATAGCCAATAGGTCTCGCATTTGGGACATTATAAGTGATTAGCCATGCAACGGTTGATGTTGTTGCACCAAGGATATTGTATTGCAGAATTAAATACTTATAAGGTCCCAAAGGCGAGACCTATTGGCTATGCCAATGCTTGTTGATTTGTTTGTTAGCTGCTTTTAGATCAAGCCTACCAAACCTGCCTGGTTGCTAGAGTCCTATGGTCAGTTTACCAAGAACTTACAGTGAGCTTAACCCCTTCTCTGCTGGACCTTTGCAACCCCCAGCCCCCCCCCCATGTGCTAAGCCTTTTTTTGGCCATTTGGGGTAGTTTGTGCATAGCCCCCATAACATTTTGTCCACATAAGCTATCCAATGCTAAATTTGGCTTCCAACATCCTGAGAATTCTAGAGGTACCCAGGGTTTGTGAGGGGACTAAGAAATTAGCCAAAATACAGCTACGTGTGTTCCCCTAAGTCTCCCAATAAAAATGGTACCTCACTTGTGTGGGTAGGCCTGGTGCCCGCAACAGGAAACGGCCCAAAACGCTACGTGGACACATCACATTTCCACTGAAAACGGACCCATTTTTTGCAGTGAGTTTTGGGCCCTAGCTCAGGTCGCACGTAGGGAAACCATGCAAACTTGTACATTTTTGTAAACACGATATCATGGGGATTCCAGGATGGAGTGATTTGTGTGGCCCTCGCCAGCTTCTGTTACCCAGAATCCTTTGCAAACCTCAAATTTAGCTAAAAGATCAAACTTTCCTCACATTTCTGTGTGGCATGACCGCGCGGCACAAATCTCCGAATATTGAGCATTCACCTCGGGGGAATGATACCTCACTTGTGTGAGTGGGCCAAGTGCCTGCGACCGGGAAGGGCAAAAATGTGTAGATATTGAAGGTATATAATTGATAAGCGCAAATTATTTTGTAATACATTTTTAGGCTGACCCTGCTTTGGGCACTCACACAAGTAAGGTATAATTTTTATCGGGAAACCAAGGGAAACGAATGCTGGGTGGTAGGAAATTTGTGCCGGCGCGGTGATACCAGTCAGAAATGATACCAGTCAGAAATGGGATTTATTTTTTGAAAGCTAAATTTAAGGGTTGTAGGGGATTCTGGGTGAGAAAACGTTGGAGGATCCAAGCAAGCCACACCTCCCTGGACTCACCCGGGTGTCTAATTTTCAGAACTGTCTGGGTTTGGTAGGTTTCCCTAGATGGCCACCGGGACCAAAAATGCAGGTGACCCTCTTGCAAAACCAGCTTGTTTTGTGATCTATAATTTTGATGCCTCCACAACACCTTTTGGGCCTTTTCTTGTCACAGGCACTTGGCCCACCCTCACAAGTGAGCTAGCATTTTTATCAGGAGACCTGGGGGAACACTGGGTGGTAGGACATTTTTGTCTTCTTTATGATTCTGGGAGAATATGACACAGTAATACAAGCAACATGTTAATAATTGAACGGTCAAAAAAATTACCCAGTGAATATCTTGTGAGCTGTAAAGCCGTGACAATGCACCAACCGCTTTACAGGCCATTCACACCAATATCATACATGACCATTCACAGCGCCAGCCGCCGGTCCACATCAACATAGAGCACCATTCAAGGGCCCATCACTTTCATACGCTCACATAACTGACACAGCAATCACACTTCGTGGCGGAGTGTGTGCACCGGCGTTTGGCTAGCAGTGTGTGCAGTGACCAGCAGCAAGTCACAAACCGCCAGCCAAATGCCAGCTCTCACACACACCGCCAGTCAAGCACCAGCCCAGGCACGCTGCCAGCCAGGCGCCAGCCCACGCATGCTGCCAGCCAAGCACCAGCCCACCTACTCTGCGTGCCAAGCACCATTCCACGCACCCCGCCAGCCAAGCACCAGTCCACTCACACAGTCATCACAATTTCTTTTAAACAAAAAAGGAAACCCAATCCAATTCCAATTCAAAGTAGATACAAAACTACATAAATCACACAAATGCCAACCATGAAATCTGAACAAAAAATATAAAACGATACAGACCAGTCAGTTCACTTTGACGTTTGCAACCAAAACCTGTGCTTGTGGTACAATTTAAAACATGTGGGCACACATAGCCCAGTATTAGATGGACAATTGGGGCAGTACGTATGACTCTCCTTCCACATACCTCTTCGGGCACAGACTCTACATTCCTTAGCGCGTAAACTCTTTTTTGGCCGTGAGAAGAATGTGATCAGCAAAGCATCGATCTTTCACTCTAGCCACATCCTCCACTGCTGCAACTGTTGCTTATTCCACTACAACAAGGCTGCGCATCACAGTCTGCTGAAACTGAAAAAATGTAATTGTCGACTGGTGATCAATCCTTGAATACAATAAAAGCATTGAAGTTTGCTAAATGGAATAAATGGATAGCCATCTTCTTATACCAAACGCTAAACTCAGACTACAATAAGCACATGGAAGGTGTTAATAGAGTCGAACAAAAATGCTCACAGGTTTGTGCACTTCAACAACCTAACATCAAACAGTCACAGGTGAAGTACTTTCATCATGGATGGTAGTCTGCTTGTAGACATCTCTCCAGTCAAAAAATGTCACGGCCTGAAGTGCATCGCTGCGCAAGACACTGCACTGTTCCTTCGCAAGTATTTTTTACAAACAAGCATTTTTTGGGTAACCTTTACGGTTAAAGTGGATTTCGCCACCAGCAACATTGTCCACTTTGACCAATTCCCTGATCAATTGCACACCAGTGTTGAAGTTATCTGCAAATAAATGGTGACCTTTGTTAAAAAAACTACTCTATTGATTTCCCACACAATTTTCTCACTGAAAGTGGACTGACAAACGTGGAGGGGGTGGGATACTGGAATTCCTACTGGTGTACACCATGATTTTGTAGACCTATCCAGTACTACTCTGACAGCATATACATCTCAATTCCTCAACATGCCCTCTTGCTAGGAATGTACTGCCTAAAAACGAAACGGCCCTAGAACAGGACCATCTACTGCTATTTCTCTCCCTGGAACATTGATCTCTGAAAATCGATCTACAAAGTGATCAAGGTCAGGCCGAATCTTAAAAAGATGGTCATAATTGGTGATCTTGTGGCAATGCTCAAACGTTATCAAGAAAATGCAGCACCCAAAAAAGAAGCAAATACCTTTGCAACTCATGGTTGCAGGAAATATAGCTGTTACGATTAAGGGACTAGTAGACCAATATGAAGACCGTGACAGCTTCCTTATCAAGCCCATCAAAAAAGTTAAACCCAAGAACTTCAACTCATCCAGTGTTGTGGGAGTCTACCGGGTTGCTCTAGAGTGGGGCTTAAGTCTGGGACTGTTGTACCTCAAATGGTGTTCAGCATACAAATTAATCTGGTCGACAATCTCATCCAAAAATACACAGTCTATAAACAACTGCTGAAAGAAAGTTTTAGGCAAAAAGTTTTCAGTATTCACTCTACACCCTGCAATACCACTAAAGGTAGTCAACACCTGTGCACCATGGTTGGGGCATAATAGAGTCCAGCACTTCCAATGGGAAGCATTTCAGCCCCAGAATGCAATCCAGAGGCCTCTTGCTGCACTATTGGCACATCAGGGTCCTCCTCTAAAAGTGGCACTTCATCCTCACTGAGAGTGGCTTCATCATCAGATGTCAGAAAATTCCCTACCATAATCTTGGACTTCTGAGATAATCCTAGTCAGAGGAAGACTCCAAAACAATATCCATAACATCCATAACCTACCGAGCAGTAATCCTGCGGCTAGCCATAATCCTTGCTAAGAAAAGTAACTTGACAAATATTCAACAATACCCAACACTATGTAAAATAAGTAATCCACCAAGTGTGGTTTTTTCAAACGGAAAGTCTAACTACTGGTAGTCTGAAAGGAAAAATCCATCCATACAAACCACACAAAGACCAATATATGTTTTTTAAATACAATACCCCCACTTGCCATAGACAGTTAGACTCGTCAGCACCTAATCTGCACAGACACGGCAAGTCCAGTAATATCCCATTAGAAACGAAAAACAAAAGAAAATTACACACAAGACAACACAATACACATTGTGCACAAATACAAGGAGAATTTCGCACACAATTAAACAGAATCTAAATATGCTGCTATTACACCATTTATTTACAAAAGATTTATTCATGCAGGACAATGATACTCCGTTGGAGTAAACAGTACAAAAAGCTTGTTTTTACCAAACAGATACAACTGCACAAACTGAAGATCAACCAGTGGCGAAACTGCAAGCAGGAGACTCAAAGCACAGCAAAAGCTTTGCACTAGAATAAAAAGGAGAAATAAATCATTACGATCACAAATGCATATGATGACAAGAATTAAAACAGTTAACATTATAAAACACTATGCAGTCTGCCCATTACGATTCAAATGCCAGTCCACATAAACAGCCACACACCAGAACACGCAGACTATCAGCCAAACTACAGTTCACATATACAAACTTTCCCTGGTGTCTAGTGGCTTTTGCCCCCCTTGGTGCCTTCTGCCCTAAAAATATAAGGCTGATCTGCCCCCCGGGGGGGGGGGGGCAGAAACAGCCAACATTTTCAACCCCAAAACATGATGCGCCACATATAACAAAATGCCTGGTGGCTTCTGTCCCTTAGGGGCAGTTGGGCCTACAAATATGACCAATCTGCAATTGAGGGGGAGGGGGGAGAAAACAACAAAAACATTTCCCCAATAAAAGGGAGTGACATTTGCCCAAGGGGATACTTCCAGAAAAATACCAAATAATATCCCTGGTGTCTAGTGGGTTTCCGCCCCCACCAGATGGCAGATCGGTCAAAAACACGGCTGTCTCCCCAGGCACAGTGGGGAAGGAAAAACTTTATTTTTCACTGGTCTGTTCCCCCTCCCCAACCCCCCCAGGAGTCTCCTGTTGTGCGACTATCTCTTGATGCTCTGGAAACAAATGGCTTCCAGCTTGTCCCCGGCTGCACTTGATGACGTTGACGTGCCGTCCTTTGATTTCTGAGAGGGGGGGGGGGGTGTACCTGTAGTGGCATTGGAAGCGCTTCCTTTGCCATTCCTGATGGGGGGGGGGGGCCCGTAGATAGGCAGCCCACGGGGGGAGTGGGACAAGTGCCAGTGCTTTCCCTGTGGGTGGGTGCCAGGACATAATTGTTACATCCTCGACACACGAGCACCGCGGCTCAGGACGTAACCATAGCCCCCAATGGGTTGAAGCCCTCCTGTTTGCTACTGGTTGGCTTTGTTGTCATTTTCACTTGCTGCTTATTTGATGGCTTACTTCTCCATCTTGTGTTTGTCCCAGGGCATAGCCTCTTTATTGCCACTCCTCGCTTTTAGGGAGCTACTTTTTAGGTCTCGCCTAGGCAGCACATGCTCTCTCTTCGAGTCATGCTGTATCCACTTTGTGGGCTTACAGCCCGCCCATTGCTTTTGATTTGTTTCTTTGCTTGTCCTACCTAAAAGCTTGTTTCTTTGTGGGCTGTCTGTGTTTTTGTCACTCCTGTTAGGCCACTGCTCTGTGGGAGGGAGCAAGAGACAATCACTTGTATCCTTTCACTATTTCAGTTTGTGTATGCGCTCCATATTTTTTGTTTTGTTTCAGCCAGTCTGTTGGGAAGGATCCCTTTTTGATTCTTTGTAGTGTTGATGCTCCTAGTGCTGTTTCTGTAAACCGCTCTGTAAACCTTGTTCTTATCTCGTCAAATTTGCTGTTTTCCAAGGTTGCCTGTTCTGTCCACCCACCCCTTTCTTCATCGCTGCATGTCCCCTCCATCGTCGGCCGCTCTTTCCGTGTCCTCTCTGGGTCCTGATTTAGCCTCATTACAACTACTTTCAATGGAGAGCTACACGCACATGTGAGACCGCCAATCATCACACAGAGGCACAATGCATTAACAACCCAAAATGTTACAGCTATGTTTTTTTTATATAACAAACGTTCACTATTGTCTATTTCAGTTCGTGTATACTCGCTATTTTTTTCATTTCTTTCAGTCCGTGTTTTGAGAAGGTTCCCTTTTGCTTCTTTTGAGTGTTGATGCTCCTAGAGCTTGTTCTGTAAACATCCCTGTAAATCTTGTTCATATCTCGTCACATTTGCTGTTTTCTGAGGGCGCCTGTTCCATCCACCCCCCCTCATTGTTGCATGCCCCCTCCATAATTGGCTTCTTTTTCCGTCTCCTCCCCTTTTGATTCCTGCTTTCGCTTCCTGTCCCCTCATTACAATTGCTTCCAGTGAGTAGAGAGCTACACACACTCACGAGGCCGCCAAGCATCACTTGGGGGCACAATGCAATAACAATAATTATTGCAACCATTTACGCAAACCCAAAATGTTACAGGTATGTATTTTATAAAACTAACCATTCACTTTTGACGATTTCAGTACATGTATGCGCGGTATCTTAGTTTTTCAGTCCGTGTTTTGTGAAGCTTCCCGTTTGCTTCTTTTTAGTGTTGATGCTCCTAGCACTGTTTCTGTTAACAGCCCTGTAAATCTTGTCCTTATTTCGTCACATTTGCTGTTTTCTGAGGTCCCTGCTCTGTTCACCACCTTCATCGCTGCATGCCCCTCTATAGTCTACTTCTCTTTCAGCCTCCTCCCCTCTGATTTCCACTTTAGCAACCCATCCTCTCATAACCCCAGTTTTCAGTACACACACACACACACCTCCCCCCCCCCCCCAATGCATTAACAATAATTATCGCAACCATATATGCAAACCCAAAGCTTTACAGCGATGTATTTTATGAAAGGAACCGTTAGTAGTCTTGCAGCTTCCTTGCATTTTGCAAAAGTTAACATTCAGCAGCAAGGAAAGGAGTTGTGCGAGCATTCTACTTCATCTTCTTCGCGCTGAGTCACGTGACCCAAGTTAGCTGGTGGGTTGCGCAGAAACTATGTTGCAAGAGGTGATTGATTTACAGGCATTGATTCACACTTTTACATCAAACCACATTATCTGTACTCCACAAACCAGCTACCACTTATTTCGTGATGGTTCTGCCATGACAATATACAGAGCTCCACTGCCTTTCAATTGGGTTTATATAGAAGTACCTTATACAAAACAACTTCTGTAATGATGGAAGGCTAAAATAAGACCCCTGCTCCTACTAAAAGAACCAAGCTACTGCGTGCTATGCCAAAATGGCTTAACAAAATCATGTACTGTAGCAAGCTGAACACATGTCAAAGGGAACTTATGTAATCTGCAGTAATGGTTTCCAATGCCATTGAGGTAGTCCAGGGCAGTAATGCTTCAGCTGACTAACATCAACAAAAAACATTTGCAAAGCCAATAGGTCTACTGTGGCAGACAAAACATCGAACATATATCACTTAATCAGCAAAACATTAAACTATTTTGTTGACACAATCTACGCTTACTATCCACACAACTACTGTAGAATAGAGAAAACAAAAATAGAACCTCTGCAAAGGCGAGACCTATTGGCTTTGCCAATGCTTGTTTTTCTTTTTGATTAGAGTGCATGGTGTTTCCAGTTGTCTTCCTCATTCACCCTTGGGTTCTCTCCTTTTGTGTGTGTCCCCCTCTGCCCTCCTTGTGGCTTCCTCAGTTGTTTGCATCTGTTCCCTTCCTCCTCACACCACTACCCCAACCCAATAATAAGTTGAAAATACAACACAATATAAAAATCCCACTTTAAATTATAACAGTACATAATTTTTAAATGGCCACAAAAATCTGATTAAGGGAATTGGGATAGGATTTTGAGAAGCTTTAGAGTTTTCTAACAACCAAAGAAACGCACGCGCATACTGCGGTCATCTGGTCACAAAGTAAACAATTAAGGCCACCCGCAATAGATGGTGCGTCGGCTACAGGGACAAGGTACGTTCCAGTGAAAAGTTTGCCTTCTGACTTAGTCTTTTTTTCTGGTGGAATTTCCTCAGCGGTAAGGCAGGCTGCTTTCTTGAGCCGACTGCAGGCTCAAAGACAGCGGGGTGCTGCTCTGCAATGGTCCCGGTGCAATTCTCCACGTTGGGATTTAGAAATGTTTCTGGAAGTAGCGCTGGTTTCAGTAGAGCAAATCAGCAAGTTGAATACAACCGGCGAAGCAACAACAGCCGCTGTGGTTCGGCGGTGGTCCTGTGGTAGCCAATGGTTCTTTTTTTTAAAACCTAAAAGTTCAGAAAAAGTTTTTAAGTGTCTTCTACTGCAACCCTAAGTGGTAGAGGGTACTGTCTAATACCAGCCGCCAAGGGTCAAGGACCTTTTGGGCACCACTAGGTGAGTTATGACTCAATCTCCCAGAAGTCACCAGCAGGGTCCAGTGCAAATCCATTTGGAACTAGTAGGCTGGGCTCTTTGTTGCAAGTTTCTTCCTTTTGTGTACCTGGAGCTTAACAGTGGACTACCCTTTTTAGTGCACTCTTCTGTGCCCAAATCTATGCTGTCAAAATCTTCCTTTCCTGGATCTTAGCTATGGGAACACCCCTGAGGTGTGTATAGAGAAATTAAGAACTCCCTCTGCAAAAAACAGTTCTGGGACAGGGATTTCCTCCACTGGCAATAGTGCTACTCTCGCTAATTAGACAATGACAAGAGCCAGGCGTGGCTGAGAGTTAGATCTGTCTGTGACAGGGGTGGCCTCTGTGAAGCTGGTACAGTTGGATGCTGCATTCCCAGCCATCCTGTCAGGAGGAGGTCACCTCCTCCCAGCCAAGGCCCTTTTATTACCTTTCCTGACAACAAGTCACACCTCCCAGCAGGTTGCCAAGTGACAGCTCTGGATTATCTCTGAAAGGGTTATTAGAGGCTTTTGGCCGAAAAATGTCAACTTTCTAGAAGTAGCTTTTGCAAGATAGTAATTTCAAATCCGAATTAACCCTCAGTTTGGAATTCCAATTAACATTAATTGGAGTCCTTTAACCATGGTTTTAGCTATTCCCAAACTGAAGTAATACATTATAAAGTGTTATAATATAACTCAGTGCTTTTCTATGGGAGAGTCAGCCTTGCCGCGGTGGACATGTAAAAATGAAATGCGCATATCCTACTTTTTAAATTCCATGCACCCTTCCTTATTGGCACTTAGAAACTAATTTAGGGATGACTTATAAGTATTAACAAGAATGGAAAATGCAATAGGTCTCGCCCTCGTTTAAGTTAAAGCCGTCCTGTTTGTAATTCGGCGGCTCTTTAGCTTCGCTTTTATTAGTGTTTTTCAAACTTTCATGTTCATAACATGCATGTATATGTATACATGCATATATTTGTATTTATGAGAGGTAGCGGCGCAGAGAGGTAGCGGCGCAGAGAGGTAGCAGAGGGTAGCCGAGAGTAGTGGCGAGTGAGCAGAGGGTAGCTGATAGTGTGCGTAGCAGAGTGTAGTAGAGAGCTGCTACCGGGCAAAATGTCTTGTATGAGGCTAATATATAGGGTCGCCTCAGCACCAGCATTTTTAATTTAGCATTATCTGATTCAAAATAAATATACAGGGTCACCTCAGTGCTCTCTGCTGTCGAACAAATGACCTTGTATGACCCAAATATGCAAGGTCACCCTGGTGCCTTCTGCTACCGCACAAAACGGCTTCTAGGAGGCAAATATATGGGGTCACCTCCGCACTCTGTGCTCCCGAGCAAACAGCAGTGTGACTTCAACATCTAAAATAAATGTACAGCGTCGCCTTGGCGCTTTCTGCTACCAGAAAATACAATGTAAACCTGTGTGTGTGTGTGTGTGTGTGTGTGTGTGTGTGTGTGTGTGTGTGTGTGTGTGTGTGTGTGTGTGTGTGTGTGTGTGTGTGTGTGTGTGTGTGTGTGTGTGTGTGTGTGTGTGTGTGTGTGTGTGTGTGTGTGTGTGTGTGTGTGTGTGTGTGTGTGTGTGTGTGTGTGTGTGTGTGTGTGTGTGTGTGTGTGTGTGTGTGTGTGTGTGTGTGTGTGTGTGTGTGTGTGTGTGTGTGTGTGTGTGTGTGTGTGTGTGTGTGTGTGTGTATCGCTCTCTGCTATTGATCAAAATATAATGCAACGTTAACAGTTTCTGATACCAAATAGATCTACAGGGCCACTTCGACAATCGATTAAAATAGATTATAACATTATCTGAAATAGAGCAGAATGCATTCTAATGCCGGTCTCTCAATCGAGCAAAATACATTGTAACTTCAGAAGTATGTTGTCCAGATCTAAATAGTGTCACTTCAACGAGCTCTACTACCGAACTGAAAATATGGGCTGTCCTCAACACACTCTGCCACGGTGCATTATTTATTTAATTTTTTTATGTTACCTTGCGTGCATTTGTAGGGCGCGCTTACTTTTAACTAATAAGGTACACGTTGTAATTTCGACTTCTTTCAGCCACTACCTCGCAAAAAACACAGGTGACCTCAACGTTCTTTGAATAAACTACACTGTCATTTCATCGTTGTGCCATAGAACAAGATGCACTGTCACTTGACCATTAACATGCACTTCACTGCTAGTTAACCGGCAGTGGGACGTCATCGCTGTGTCACACGGAGAGGACGCAGCGTCGCTTCACTGCTACTTAACAACACGCAGTGTGAGGTCACAGTTATCTCACCCCGAGAAAACGCGGTGTCGCTTCACTGCTACTGCTTACACATAGTGTGACGTCACATCGCTGGTGTGGCAGTACATAGTGCAGTTTACGTTCTGTGCTGTCTTAAGGAACAAAATGCAACGTCGCTTCAGCACCCACTTCCACAGAGCAGAGGGTCCATTCGACTGTAGTTCGAAGTACAAACTCACATCAGCACTTTTTGAATCAACATAATAGAGATAACTGTCCAGGCTATGGTACAGAACAACAGTGGTAAGCAGCTGTGTCTCGGAGAGACAGACAGAAAAAGGAAACAAATAGTGCTTCCCCAGTAAATAAAGGCACTAGTGTAACGTCGCGGGTAAAAGATCCAATCCCGCAGGACGTAGATAAAAGGAGACAGGGTGGCCACAATAAGGGAGTGATATGCCTTCAGTGCATTCATTGCACTGCCTTTGGCATAATTTGTGACGCAAAACAACGCGCTCAAATAAAAAGTTAAGGTGGAGCTGGGACGAGGCTTCTGGAATCGCATCGATTCCAAGAAGCCTCGTATGACGAGGCAGAGCATGCGCTGCCTACTTCAGGCCGAGACCTAAAAATTAAGACTAGGTCTGGTAGAAGATATATTTGCTAGTTTGAATTTGTAGTTATAAAACAGCACACTGAGGCTGAAGGGGCAGGCCTGAAGACGTTTTGCACCTTCACTTTAGTGGTTGCACCACAGATGCTGCAGTTCCACTAGTGACATTTAACCTACGGGGTAAACAACAAGGGGGACAATGAGGGCTTGATAAAGGTCCACCGTACTTGCCCTGGGTAGAACTAGAAGACAAAAGAGGTACGGTGTTCCTGGGTGGCAAGTTGGCCACCTGGTGAGTACTCGGAGTGGTGGGGAGGTGGGAAATACCTCCTTTTGGAACTAGGACCCTCACACACCCAGCAAGCTAGGTGTCATGCTTAATCATATGGGTCTGCTCCTCGTCGAACCGGCGCTGCAATGCTCGACAGGCACCCATAAAGGGGCTCTTTATCGGAGATCTTTTGTTCCTTGCCGTATAGGTGCTGTGGGTGTGAGGGGCCTGGTAAGATGTAGATGTGGTGTGTGGGTTAAAACAGGTAAGGGAATCCTCTAGAATTATTTTTATTCTGGAGAGGTCACAACCTGATTAAAACGTAAAAAGAAGGAGGGCGACTATTTTGTTTTAATCTGACAAAAATTGCGCTCTACCCCTTAGTAGTCAACATGTTTCTCGCCTATAAAATGTCTCTAATAGATCAGTTGGCGATTTCTCAGGACCTAGTGACTAAATTAAAACTATCTACAGTGTGTGGTGTGGTTCTACATACCACTTCTTCTCTCGGTAAGATGTTCCCCCGGAGAAAAGCAGCCAACCTCTTCTGGATTTAAGTGCGGCTTCATCAGACCGCAGCGGAGTATATGGACACTCAAGGTAGTGTCGCTGCTCCCGCTCAGAGCAGTCCGGCTCACCTACCCGCTCCGCTGCATCAGGAAGGATGGGTACCAAAAGAACCATATATCAGGGGCTTACAGGTACATTAGATTTGCGAATCAGGAATTAGCCAATTCTACATGTTTTAGGGGTCAGAGCACATACACTGGGCCTGGATGTCAGCGCTTTAGTTAGCAGAGTCAATAAGCTAGTACTAAATCTAGCAAAAATGGCTGTGATCTTGCAAAATGGGCACTTCCGCAAAACAATTCTTCGGACAGTCAACTAAGTGAGCACAAATATACAAGAATACATTGTGCAAATTATGTGAGCTTTTTTCTTGATGATAGTACTAGTCTTCCTTCACCAAAAGAATATTATCTCCTTCACATTTAAACTTTAGGTTGAGGTTTATTTTTAGAAGGACCTTGGAACCACAACGCTCTTTTTGTGTGACACATATACGTTGAAAAGAACACTCCTCACAATATGTATATTTTCTCAGAAGAGATGGAGATAACAGGCTGAAATGAGGAACAATAACACTCTTCTTATGACACTCTTAACTGAACACTGCTCGTGACTCCAGTACTCTCTTTAAGGAGATAGAGATGATGTGCTGAAATGGGGGATGGCGACACTCTTTTGTTAAAACAAAGGTATGCTTAATGGAATACTGCTCACTAGGACGAACCTGTCTCAAGCACTCTTTCTTCTGTGCCAAATCTTGCGACAGGTTGCTATTGACAGAACCACAAGATGATTGCGTCTTCTAATAGGCCATCTCGAGTGTTCTATCCTTCCATAGGACTCCACAGGTGTCAGCATTCGTGTTGTTGGATTTCTTTTCGAAATGTAAATAATGACTAAAGTCTTCAGTTTGGGGGTTTAAAATGGTGGTACAAATGTGATCAGTAACTCCCTGCAGCTTGCTTTAAGCACTCGACCATCCCTCCCCTCCATTCCACCTCCCCTCAATGATGATCTCACAGGGTCCACAGCTCTTCCAGTCAACCAAGTAGTACATTTTACCGCTAACTCTTGAGTCCAGGATTCTCTTGATTTAATATTCGGAACTTCCAGTAATGGTGTCTGGTATTTTTAATCTAGTACTTAGTGCTGTTTGCTCTAACACAGACTCATGAAAGACTGCATGTATTCCAGGGCTTTCAATTATTTCTAATAAGACTGTAACTGGATATATAATCTTTTCTTCCTGATAGAGCCCCATATAACAGGGTTTAGTTTTCTATTCCCTTTGTGGCAAAGATGACAACCACACCTGTTGTCGAATGTGGAAATCGGGAGCCTGTCTTCATTTTTTTTGTCAGCCTGTGTCTTATCATTCTTTTAGTGTGTCTGTTTTCCTTGGTTGATTTATCAACTGGTTCTAACTGCTAGGCTGTTCCTTAACTGCTTGGCAAGATATTTCCTGAAACCACACTGGAGGATTTGGGTGTCTACCATAATTGAGAAAGAATGTAGTGTAGCCAGTGGATACATTTGTGGCATTATTATGTGCAAACTCAGCTGCCAATAAGCGGTCTGGCCGCTTATCTTATTGGCTTAAAAGGAATAGGCGCTGGTACTGTTCAGGTTCTTGATTGCACTTTTCTGGCTGCCTGTTTGTCACCAGGTGGTAGTTAGAAGAACATCTACCTTCTGTCCCTCGGCCTTGCATAATGGCTTTCCAAAAGCGTGATACAAACTGGGACCCACAATCCTGAAATTACTATCCTTTGTACCCTATGAGCATTGAGAGTGTACTGACTTAATAATTGCGCTAATACCCTAGCATGTGGAAAGCCTTTAAGGGAATAAAATGAAGATAGTCTTGTAACCTTGACTAGATGGTAGATCAGCAATCGGCTCCACAGTGATGGCATGTCAGTCTTTTTTAAATGTTTTATGTATTTTTTATTAATGACCGTTCTGTTTATTTCTTTGCGAAATCACCAACACATATACCAGAATGCAAAGAAAAAACCGAAATAGAGGAGAGCTTTAAACACTTGAGAAAATTTGAGCACGCTCCTATCACATCAGAGGTGTAGCTACCAAATAGTGCAACAGGTGCAGTGGCACCGGGCCCTATATCATGAGGGGCCCTGCTCACTCTAAATTAATTGCGGTTTTCATTTGGGTCAGGGAAGCCCAATTTTCTGGCTTGCAGTAGAGTCAAGGTGGCCTTGCTTTGCCACAGTGCTTTTGTGTTTTGTAAATTAGGCAAACGAGGTCCTTTCTACACAGTACTTTTTTAAATGTGGTTTTGAATATTCTCTATCTCTCCTCTTTGTGCACTGTCAAATATTAATCGGTAACTACTGACGCAGCACAGGCATATTTTTGAAACTTCAAGGCTGTAATGCAGGCATTTCCCCCTCCTTGTATTTGATTTACCACTGTTAGTAGTATTTTCTGATGGACAAAGCCAGTCGTGTGCATAGTTTTTGACTGTTGCAGAGTCTGAACGTTTATGATATTTCAGTAGTTCCTCCTCAGATGTACTTGGTAAACTCTTCTTGGGGTGTTAGCTAATTTGTTTTTTTTTAAAATGCCATATGTGTACTGTTTGACATCTACTATTTTGCTAAAGTTTCTTGGGGGAAGGGGTGAACCCAAAATCTTCCTCGCTTATGAGACTTTGGGATTGCTCACTGTGGTTTTTCTGCACCATACAGGGTAGGCATTTATGCCCACACCGATTTGAAAGTTCACAGGCGCTAATGCATGCGTTTTCATATGCTTGCAACCAGAAAGTCCGATTATTATGATTGCTGTTTGATCAACTTGCGGTGAGAAAAAAAAAATTGTGTAGTTATTTCTGCATGCTGTGTTGCAACAAGCTGCTTCACCAGAGGAACCGAAAACTTCTGTTCTTCTGCATTCTTTGATCCTTTGTGTCGAAGTCAAGTCCCCAGTTTGTTTAAGGGAATCGGAGAAAAATGTCAGGAATCCATGGTAAACCCTCCATTGCATCTTGGACCATCCCATCAGAACTATTTCAGACACTCCCTTTCCTACTCGCGGACAAGTGCTTGTTTTAGAGGCAGTTAGACAAACTGTCAAATAAGGGAGAATAGTGGATGATTACAGGCGACTGAAGTGAAAAAGGAAAGCAGCATAGCATTATTTGGAACTAATAGTAGCATTCAAAGACACTATAAATCATCAATACTACTTCAATTCTGGATAGGAATGAACAAGGTATTGTACGGAAGACAGACTTCTTTGAAAAAATGTGCTGATCCACAAATTTTCTAAAGCTCCGGATAAAATGTGACAGACATAGAGACCATGATTGCTAGAGGGACTAGACGTATGGAGTGAAAGGGCCATTAACTGAAGATAAATATTGTAAGTTGGAGAGGGGCTGTTATTTGCCTTGGACTGTAGGGTGGTAAAGTAAGAGGCAGGAGAAGGTTGGGGTGGAGCAGAATTTTTTTGGTTAGTGAGGTATGGTTGGAGTAAAGTCAGGATCCGTTGGATGGATTTGGGAGCAAGGAAAATGCATGGAGAGTAGTGAGATGGAGATGTGAAGAGAAGGTTAGGAAAGTGGTGTGAAGAAGAAAATAGTTGCAAAGATAA
This sequence comes from Triturus cristatus, assembly GCF_964204655.1. NCBI lineage: Eukaryota > Metazoa > Chordata > Amphibia > Caudata > Salamandridae > Triturus > Triturus cristatus. Next base: position 801,874,177 of record NC_140592.1, on the reverse strand, counting down.
GACAGGTGAAATATATTGGTGAAAAGAATGCATAGCATTCTTGTTATTTTTATGGGAGTCTAAAATTGCTGATATTTTTATAGGTCTGGTGACTCAAAAGTCTAGAGGTACCACGAGTAACATGGCTGATCATTCCACTAAGCAATTAATGTTTTCCCACAGCTGCATTTATGTAGGTTTCGAAACTAAACCGGGATCTGCCGGCAACCTGTTATTCTCCTGTAGCCTCAACTTGTGAGATAGTCGTAAATTCAGGTATAGCTGTCTGGTCTGAGACCTTGACCTGTATTAAGATTTGTATGACCTTAGCCATTACTCTGTTCTCTGCATTTGTAGTATGTGACATACCCCAAACTCTCTGAAAAAGTTTTAGGATGCAAATAAGTTACTGACTCGTTGGATTGTTTAGTTGTCAGATGCTGGATGGTGAAAAGATGTTCACAATATCAATGTGCGGACATTGTGCTCACTTCACTCATTTAAGTCCGGTTATGTCTGGCCCATTGGTTTGAAGTTATTTCCATTGATATCCTAATTCTAACTTCGAATTTGGAAACGTTACAATTCCTACCTCTTCTTGGTCACAGAATGTTGGCAAGCATGTTTAAAATCCCAAAGAAATGGCCAAGAGTCTGGAATCGAACTGATTACGCCTTATATGAGGAGGCACTCATGTTGAAGTTCAAAGAAGGAAAGCTGGGGCTCTCGCAGAGGAAGTGAGTCAATTAAATAATTAAAGTGGAACAACCGCACAGCTTACGTCGATGACACTAATCATTTTGCAGACTTTTACTAGAAGCAAAATGCAATCAGTGGCTGCCTATCCATAGGATGTCTCTTGACAGTTTTGGTAATGGGGGACCATTGTCAAACGACATCTCTTGTTTTCGGCTTTCAGAACGATTAGCATCTGAGACAGCACTGGCAGATCAACCAAACATTTGCTGATGCACCAAGTCGGCAGTGGGACCAGCTTCACATGTTTCTTTAGCCGATCTAGTTTTGTGAACTAGAGCTACGTTTCTTTTCCACTTTTTTGGGGTTGGTTTAGTGCATGCTACATGTTCTCCAACATCCACAAATTATTTGGTAGTTTTAAACACATAAATTGTTAGTGAGGTCACCAATGCCCCGATTGAGGGGGGAAATGCTACTTGCTGTCGGTTGACAGTATCTGCAGTTGAGGGTTCAAAAGAAGGCCAATTAAGACCGATCATAACCATGCACAAACATTTGAATACCACCATGTTCTGGATACTTGCTTTCAAATCTCTTCAGCCACAGAAGAGCGATACACTTGGGTCTTCTGTCACAGGCACATTTATGGGATGGGAACTTCACATAGCTGCAAATATTCCTTGTTCTGTTCTTTGTCAGTCATCGGCAGCTAGGCATTATTTCAGAGCTAGTGTTTAATTTTAATGGATTGTGTACTTTTACATGCATTGCACAGATGAGATGATTTAATTTCAACGCCAGATGGTTCAATTTTTGTAGTTTTGATTTCCTTTCTAGGTCTTCATGTCTCCCACTCTACCAGTGCACCACTACCTAGTTGTCCTGTTACTTTGTGTGCCTTTTCGGTCCCTCCCATTTTCCTATTCTCTTAACCTCTGTGCAAAGCAATGTGCCTCCCTCCATGCTTTATGTTCAGAAGTTGTGGGGTACTTTAACAAGTTGAGCCACCTATCCATACATCAGTATTTGGTAACTTAAGTGCCATGAAATTGAAGAACAGCAATATTGCAACTTTTTCTTGAGCCCCAGGATCGACTAAGGTTGCTTGGCTAAGGTTATACAGAGCTGTTTTTTACTGGTTTCATTGTGAGTGACCGTACTATTGGACGCAAAACTGAGAACCAAGTATACCCCTTTTAACACGTGACCATCAAGATTGCGAAGTCAAGCAGTCCTACACTTACTGAGAGAGATGGTGTTCGGCTAGAAACTCGGCCCTGAACAAGTTAACCAACAAAAGGCAATAATTTCACATCCAGCTAATGAATAATTATTTTACTCCTTATCAGTAGACCAAGAACAAGAAACATATGTTACTGTGCAATCAGAGTCCTCAGTAGAAATCTGCGTCAATACTGCTAGTCCCTTGCCACTGGCATCAATGATTGCAACACCGCGGGCACTAGTATAAAACCCTTGCAAAGGGACTGCAGCATAAAGCTCTTGTGTATTATTTTCAAAGTCCTTATGCAACTCTTAAGTCCACTTAAACTCTTGTGGCTCCTTCAACAATTTCCTCAATCCATATGTTATTGCAAAATTCCTCACACATTTAGAATAAATACAATTCTGATAATTGAAGGAATGACCTGACCTCCTCCTTGGAAGATGGTGCTGGCATGTTTCTCATTGATTCAACAATGTCCCTTTTAGGAGAAATACCTTCTCTACCAACTTCATGCTCAAGGCCTCGTGGCGAACTTGCACTTCCTCAGTTTAGCAGTCAACCTCTTAGCAGCTACCCCTTTCTAAAATAACAATTTCAACCTGTGGTCTTGTTCTGTTCGTCTCTCCCCTTAATGAGTATATCGTCTTGGAATCAAGTTACACCTTCGAGGTCCTTAAACAACAAATGCATCAGACGCTGGAACACAGCTGTTGCCAAGACAAACGGCATGCACACATCTGTAAAAGCCAAACAGTTTGATGAATGAGTTCTGCTAGACTGGTGAAGTGTAATCTGGTGATAAACAGCTGTTAGATCGATTGTAGAAAACCACTAGACATCTTTAGTTTTTGCCAAAAGCTCATCGACCCAGGCAAGTGGAAACTTATCCACCACAATGGTTTAGTTGAGATCCCAAGAACAATGAGGAGTCTTATCGGCCCGTTGGAGTTCCGAGCTACAACCATTCTGCACTTTCCACCGGTTGAATAATTCTATTTCTCTCCAGTTTATCCAACTCTTCCATTTCAACCTCTCTCACACTCTGGGGTATCATTCTCACTGTATGACACACTAGTTCCGCACCCTCCTTCAACACGATCTTGTTCATAAATCCACTCAACTTTGCTACAGTTCCAGAGAACGCCCCAGGGAACTGTTCTTGCAGCTCCTCCACCATGAGCACCACAGGTTCCCCCAACAACAAAACTTGATCTACACTTTTGGGGTCCAGTGTGATTCTTCGATCCCCTTGATCCATCTAACTTAGAACAAAATGTCCCTTTTCTGCCACATACAATTTTCCCTGAGATTTCCTTCCTCTGAACTCGAAAATTATAGATCTATACCTGATCATAGGAACTTATTTTCCCCTGAAAGTAACCAGATGCACATTTGTAGGAACTAACTGATTACCCAGGACACTCACACACTTGACATCCCAAACAGAACCCTGCAGAATAGTATATGGAGAACCCGAGCCCGCCACAATTTGTATATCCTCTCTGCCAAGCCTCATCCTACATGATGGTTTCTTCTTAGCAACCTCATCAACTTCCAAAACCGTGTCATCAGTGCTCAGGATGCTGTCATCACATGTAGACTCATTCTTCGCACATAGTCCTTATTAGGATTATCTATCCCACACCTTACAGCGGCACTCCCAATTCTTTTCCTACAGACCTTTGCAAAATGAGTGATCCCACAATAAGAACATTTGGACCTTAACACTGGTCCGTTTTTGTTTCTAACCAATTGGTCCTTATTACCACACCTGAAACAAGTTGGGCATTTGTAACTTTTAGAATTTTCATGTACAGACTTAGTGATAAAACTTCCCAGGTTGTTTCCAGTTCATCTTCTCCCCAGCAGACGTACTTGAAACTTTACACACAGATTCTACTGTCTTCCCATTTTTAGGTCTCGCGTGCATTGCAGCACAAAGCACTGCTCTGCCTCCGCGAGAGATTTTGTGAGGGAGGACTTTTAAAAGAGGGCTAAAGCCCCGCCCCTCATTTCCATTGGCCGGCATCACCGGCCTGCCAATCGGAAATGAGATGTTTGGGTTGCCTCCCTTTGGTTTTTTGTGCCGGCCCACCCAGACTGGCTTGCCTGCTTTGCGTCTGTCGCGAAGAACTTTCTTATCTTTATGGGGCCATGTGTTTCTCATGACCCCATAAAGACAAGAAATCGGAGCTTGTTTTAACCAGTTCCCGTGTACTCGTCATCGGCCCGCAACCACCAGCGCTCCTGCCTCCGAGCCTGTCATGCGGCCTGTCACTCAGGCTCGCGCTCTCTCCTCACGGCAGGTCCCTCCAGAGGCCCGTCCTCCCTTGCCTCGCCCATGCTCTGCTTGCTCCATGTCTTCTCTCCGGCCGGCCCTGGAGCGCTGGTCCCGGTATAATGATGCCTGAGATGCGTGTGCTTGTTTTAACTAGTCCCCGTGTACTCTTCATCGGCCTGCAACCACCAGCGTTCCTGCCTCCGAGCCTGTCATGCGGCCTGTCACTCAGGCTCGCTCTCCCCCTCTCCTCGTGGCAGGTCCCTCCAGACGCCCGTCCTCCCTTACCCCGCCCACGCTCCGCGTGCTCCATGTTTTCTCTCCGGCCGGCCCTGCAAGCGTTGGGTCCCGGTAGAATGATGGCCGAGATGAGTGTGCTGTGGCTTCTGTGGGCCCCCGGCGGGGACGGCATGTACTCTCGGGAAGACCCGCTGGTCATCTTGGACTCCGACTCGACCTGCTATCACCTGCTCAACTCCAGCAGCGCCTCGTTCGCCCAGTTCTACGTGTTCTGGTGCGGACACTGCCAGAAATTCTCCCCCATCTGGAAGAAGCCAGTCTTGGACATGCAGGGTAAGAGACCCCCCAAGACAGAACGCGAGACACACAGCCAACCCGGAATGCTAACCCTGTATGCAACACGCACCTCTCCTAACAGAACTCCCCAAACATTTTAACCCAGAATAGACAGACAACTTCTCACTAAACCACCCCAAGCGAGAGACCCCTAGCAAGAGACTTCCCACTTTCAGAGAGAACACACACACACACACACACCACACACACCCACACACCCACACCCACCCCCCCCCCCCCCATTCACAGCGAGAGACAGTCAGAGAAACTCCACTCTAAAGGCACAGAAAGCCCACACAAACCATAACAATTTCTAAACCGATTCCCCAACATGCTTCAACTCTGCTCAGTGACCATTCATAGCGAGACACCCCTCCTCCCAATCTTTACCAAAGGAGAACCAGCCCCTTCTCCCCCAAAAAGAACAACCTACCAAGTTAGATTTTAAAAAAATGACATCAAAGCAAACGCGCATCTCCTTGGAAAATGTATTTGATTTCAATTATTGGTTAGAGTACGATTTTATTGTTATCTTTCTTAAATCCAGCTTCCGGTCTCCGACAGTCCAGCCACTCGTTCTTCTGCTCCGATAGACCTTTCAAGTTTCCCATGTCTGAGCGTGAATAGCTCAACTAGTCCAGGTTTCTGCTTTTCATTCTGGGATTTCTAGATCTCATTTTATAATGGAAAACCGAACTACACGTTCCACAATGCAATGGGGGGGGGGGCTGGGTGAGTTACCCGTGCATGGCCTGGGAAACTTTGGAGCTCTTACTTTGGCTGGAGGAATTGGGCTCTGCTCCCTCTGACCCCCCTCCTCCCCCAGTCTCTGGGAATGACGCCTGCAGGTGGGGAGGGAACTCGAACAGAGGATCAACATTTCCCCCAGATCAAGTCGTTCTTCAAATTGGCATTCAACCATCTTTGCCTGCTAAAAGTTGTACTGCTGCTACTCCATTACGCTTGGAAAATCGCATTAATTTTAGCTGTGGCTATGTGAAGTGTGGATGATACCCTGGTCTCCACTGTTTATCTTTGTCACAACTAGAGAGACTGTAAAACCATGCGGCTCACATTTTGTTTGGTCTGAAATGATACAGTAGCATCACACCAGCCCTGAAATTCTTATGCTGGCTCACAGTTAAACAAAAAGTGACGCTTTAAAGCCTTTTGTGATGTATACAAGGCTCTCCATGCCGCTCACAGAACTGCTTGTTCCCCCACTCTTGACTAGGAGCTTCAGGTCCACCAAGCAGGGCTAATGTTGCCCTGACCATTCAGATAACCGAGATGGTGGTCGATTGCTTAAGGTCCAGGGCTCCTCCCTAGGGAAAACCGTACCTTTGCATTCGACACAGGAAAAGGACTACTCCAAATTGAGAAGTTCCTGAAAGACCCACCTCTTTTCCTTGCCCTTTAGATAAAATGATCTTCTCCTTACTGGTAGTTTCCAGCTGTACCTGAGCCCTCCCTGCTCAGACACATAAAAGCAGCTTCGCCTTCCTCACTCAGGATTGTGGGACTCTGGTTCTTACTCTGGAAGTCATCATTTTGGGGACATATTTGACCTGGTATCGCCAGGTGCTCTCCATCCCTGTTTGGTAATTGACCAGTTCTCCGTCACTGGTTACTTGCAAATGTACTGTATTGTAAATTGCTACACACACTCTTACATGTGCCCTACAGAAACCTCTCTGATGCCACTGCAGGGTGGTTGGAAGCTTTCAAAAAAGCCAAATAAATTAAATGTATTTTGCCTTTTAACATTTTCTGAAAAAACGTAGAACAGCTAACCTGTTTCAGGGCCCAAGTACACTCCTGGTGCTATTCAATTGGTTATATTGGTTTGGGAGTTTAGATTTCTTTTCTATGGACAGTGCCATCTCTGCATGTAGTTCCTTTAAAGGTAAAAGCCTTATGTTTCATCTATAAGGTGGTAGTATAAAAAAATGCTGATTATAATTGTAAACTGATCTCGCCATCCCTTATTAAAACCTTCTTATATTCTGTGTCATGCAGCAGTTTGCCCTAAGTTTAGATTCAAGTTCAGCAATCACCTTCAGAGGGTCCATAGATTGGTGAACATGTTTCAAGTTATTTACTAAAGTTAGGAGATGTGGAACTCTCTTAACTCCAGGGATAAGTAAGGTGTAACAGAGTGTAAGGGAGCCAAGTAAGAGAAAGCCTTCAACCACACTTCTGAGTCCTGAAACGAGGATTCCTCTAGAGTAGACAAACAGAAGAGTGGAATAGTCTGAAAGTAAGATTGCTGATTGTGCCTGTCCTTCAGGAACCCAGGCGATGTCCCAAAATAAAGCTTTGGGAACCTTAAAGGAAGCCCTGTCCCGGACAGGAAGCCAATGTTGCTACTTTAAGATAGTAGACACACCGCTAATGGGAGGGCTCTGACTGCTAACCCGACAATGTTATTTTCATGGCCTGAAACTGCTCAACCAAATATTTAGCTGTCCCAAGGCAGAGGCTTTGACATCACCAAGGTTGGATATCCTGATAGCGCTAATCCTAAAGCTAGGATAGTATCTCCCCTTTTGGCACCACCCGTTGTCCCAGAGGGGTTTCTTGTTCTAATACTTGATTCAAAATTATCATCAAGTATGAGAGTTGCACGTTTTCTTTTTATCATTGAATGAGTCAACTGAGTTCTCCAATGTTTTTCTACATCTTTATTATCTTGTATTCGTTGTAAATACATCCAAAGGTTGAAAATCCCCAATGCGTTTCGGACCCATGAAGTTCCTTCATCAGGAGGTTTCCAAACGACTAGGTTGACCTCACAAGGATCTGTGTTTGAGCACTGAGAACCTTGCGAGTTGATCTTCATCGTTTGGAAACCTCCTAATGAAGGACCTTCATGGGTCCGAAACGCATTGGGGATTTTTAACCTCTGGATGTATTTACAATGAATACAAGATAATAAATATGTAGAATAACATTGGAGAACTGAGTTGAGTCATTCAGTGATGAAAACAAAACGTGAAATTCTCATAATTTATGATAAATGAGGTTTTAATCAAGTATTAGAATAAGAAACCCCCTCAGGAACCACAGGTAGTGCCAAAAGGGGAGACCCTATCCTTGCTTTAGGATTTGTGCAATCAGGATATTCACAAATTTGCAACAAATATCGGAAGTTGATACCCCACACGCACACAACAAACTCTTGAAACAAAATGACTTGGTGATGCCTTCAGGAGTGCTCTGATATTCGCAGTCTGACACTCCCAAGGTTGGACTGTCACCCCACAACCTCCAGCAAACGAGGCACAATCCTGGCAACCTCCAACAGTGGAAGTTAGAGGGGAGAGTTCTGAAGATCTTGTACATGCCCGCAACCATGAGCTCAGTTTTTCACAAAGCAGTTTTAGCAAATGCCTTTTCATTAGCTCACTGATCCACCCCACCCTCTTATGTGCTTGTGGAAAACTGCAATTGATGCTCCCCCCCCCACCTCCCCCTTCAAACAGAAGAATTGTAGTACCTTCTGCGTACATGTAGAATGAGGGCTTCTGAGGGCCAACCTGAACTTTGAAAGGTAGGGCAAGAGCATGGAATGTTGCAAGACTCCATCCACAGAAATGTCAGCTAGAGACCCTCCTCCAAGGTGAACTACTGTCCCTGTTCCCCTCTTTAGCCAAGTCTAGACAAGCATTTGCAATGCAATAGGACTCGCAGTTACGCAAGTTTAAGCTATTGGCATTGTAAATGTCCATGCCTTTTATTTGTTTTTAAAACGAAAACAAAAATAAAAGGCATTGTTATTTGCAATGTCAATAGCTCAAACCTATTGTATTGCAATTGCTTGTTTAACACTACTTTAGCACACCTTTGGACAGCTCTGCCTCCTTGTTGATGGTAATAATTTCACTTAACGAAGCATCACCACACACCCACAATTTCTCTTCAATACTAGAATTATTAGAATGCATAATGATTTGGTTTCGAATTAGTTCATCCTGCAAGGGACCAAACTTGCATGTAATCGCCAACTTTTTAAGTGCAGTTAAGTCATTTTCCACTGTTTCTGTCTTACTCTGTTTCACTCGGGAAAATTGTATCTGTCAATGGCTGTGCAGACAGCAGGTTGGTAGTAGCTGTCTAAATACTCTAATGCATCCTTAAAGGCAAATGTTTTAGCACCCGTTCTAGTCTCCTTTTCCATCTGACTATATACCTGGAAGTCTTCAGGACCCAAAATATGCAATGATTTTTTTTCCTCTTATGGGTAAACCCCTCCCCACTTTATTCTTCTATGGCGGAGACCTAGTTTAGGAAATAATCTTTCCAGTCTGACAATTTCATTTGGGGCTCTCCAGCCCGAGGCGAAAAGGCAACAGTGGAGTAAGAGAAAATGTTTGGGCACACATGTGTTGCTGTGTCTCACAATCTTCTAAAGGAAGAAGTAAAATGACACTTTAATTATGTCCCCCCTCCACCCCCCCATGTACGTGTCCAGTATCCCCGAGTAAAATTAATGGAATAGAGAAACTGCACCGCACTGTCAAATTGCCACAATAAGTTTAAATGTCTCGTAACAAATGGTGGATCACCGTAAATACACAACTACCTTGTAAATTAGATTGGAGCATTACAACAAGGGTGTGCGCATCACCAATAGATATGCCGAAGAGGTATCACAGCTGCATCCGCTGCTGTGCACAACAGAATCTGTTGCGGTCGTGTCCACTGAAGAACGTATTGTACCAGGAAACGGCTTAACAAACGGTTGTGTCCACAGAGGAACTTATTGTACCAGGCAGCCGTTTTAACAAGCTCAAGGGCCCTATCCAAAATGGCCCTTACATCCATCACGTAGCCTCACCTGCGTAGCATGTGGACGTTCATCACGTAAACTTTCAGTTGCATATCCTGCGGCATGAGCTCACTAAGAGGCATGTGGTGGATGCGCAACATGGGCTAAGAAGTTGTGGTCTCGTGCTATTGGTGGCTCGTGGAACGCGCAGACTAAGTGGCCTACGATCCCCACTCCACGGCCAAAAATATAACCTGCATTCGCCACGGGCTTCTCAAGGGGTGCTGGACACAGAAGAAATCCTCCACTCTCCCTCCTGCAAATAGCAGCGTTCCACTCGCTTGCTCTCGCACCATGGATGCACAGCAGGTACTTCAGTGAATGCTAGGAACAAAGGTAAGATCCTTGTCACCATATTTGTAGAGATATGAGGTGGTATTTAATAGGAAAGATGTTTATTGCGAGAGAAAGCAGGAGGCGCTCCTCTGCCTCCCAATACTGCTTACATCTGTCAACCTCCTAACCCTTTTGCACTATAGAACCAACCCCATGGCAACCTGCTACCCTGGATGTCGCAATTTGCTCTGTACCTTATTTATTGTCTCACTTAGGTCTTTGCTAGTGCAGCCCTGTCCAGTGGTCATTGGTGGGGCCTCACAATTTGACAAAGTGTACCCTACACAGTTACCTGAACGTGAACAGCAGTGACTGCTCCGATCCTGCTCTGTGATGTGCGATCATCACCTCCAGTGCCAGAAAGGCAGAGCTTGCAGCTCTTGAAGAGGCTATACTCAATGAATTTTGTGGCTTGGATTCTTCCCCAGGCCCAGGCACACTCCACAGCCCTCAAACAAGCTAGATGCCCACCCCTTGTGGTCATGGTAAGTGCTTGGTGGTGAATGCAAGCCTCTTGGTCAATGTAGTTCTACTCCGGTTGTGTCTTCATGATGCTTTGGTTCTACAACAGAATTTCTGGGACATCCTGTATTTCTCCATACCCTGTGTCCACAGGGGTAAACGTTTTCACTTCCACTTTGGGAGTGACTTTCAGAACCCTAAGTGTCGCTTTCGCAGAACCGTGCATGTCCTCCTATGATGCGCCGGTGTACATCTTCGACTGGTCCCGCCTCTGCTCCTTTTAGAGGCACTAACTTTTGAGTAGCATCTTTCTAGTGCAACGACAACTCTAGTATCCCATCCAGCGCACCTGGTATGTTCTCTCCTTCAAACAGGGTATAGTGACAGTCTGCCCTCCCGGTAATCTTAGACGAAGTCCCCAGGTTTCTGGTTCTGAACTTGACCAGGGAAGTTGGCAGTGGAACCTGAACCCTGGAGCGCAGAGAAATTCTCAGTCACCTCTTGTGTGTTGTCCCTAGATTCCTAGTAAAGTATTCTTGACATTCTGGCTGGGAGACTTAGCCTAACTTCATACTAAAGTGGCAGACAGAGTTGTATATTCCTTTTGCTCAGTTCTTAGACCAGTTCTGGGCTGTTCTTCTCTTTTGTTCATTTCACTGAGGCTGATCCAGACAAGGTGTTTTGCTCAAGTTGTGAGCAGGATGGTGGGGTGGAGGTGGGAGTCTGGAGGCAGGAGAAAACTAAAACAAGGGCATAAAACCAGACCGTGCTTTGTGTTGAAGTTTGAAGATTGCACACCAATATAGGTGTCTTTCCTTCAGTTAGAAAGAGAATGCTCTGTCTTGACAGTAACAAATCCAAGCTGTGCCTGTGCCTACCTATCCCTCACACAGGTGGGATTTTGAAAGCTGCAAGTAAATACAGACCATGACAAGTGTGTTACTTCACTACTTTCTAGGAGTAAGGCTAGATATCCCATGTGAACTGCTATTTTGAAGTTACGAATACACATCATTTGGGGATTTTATGTAATAACAGTGAGTAAAAAGCTACATATTTTAGATAAATTGTTGGGACATGATACATTTAGAATCTGTTCCTCCTTAATTCGATGTTTTGAAGGTCGCTGAGGTGGGCTGGGGGAATGATTTTGTAAACCTGAAAACATATTTCCATGGAACAGTGCTGTTTTTTGATAGAAATAGTGCTTAATGAGTGAAGAGTTTACTTTAATGATGTAATTATGAGGACTGTCTTTTTCGTAAATCTGTTGAAAGTAAAAAAGCTGTTCTCACCAAGGCCTAAAATATGCCAAACTGAGCAACTTTAACAGTTTTTGTTATTTAACATAGAGTTAGCAGATCGTATGGTTAACTGGGCAAATAAATACAAACCCTACCCTTAACATTGCTTTGTGATCCAAAGTAAAATACTTGAAGAAATATGCTTAGTGTCCACCTAAATGCAAATGTATGTGCACGTCCCGAAGCCATGATTCATTCATGACCAGCATAAAATGTAAAACCCTACAAGTAGGCATTGCCCAGTGACCATGGGTGTGGCAATCGATGCTTTTTGCAAGAATCATTTTAGATTATGAGAAAACCAAGAAATAATCAACAAAATGGGAGCAGGCTAGTCATTGGTGGACAATGAATGCTAAATGATATATGCATTTGATAAGTTTAAACAAATACTTTTTTAATAAATAGCTGACCCTTTTCATGAAAATTCAGTTTTATGTCAGAAATCTCTTAAAGCATTACAAGTAAAGCTAATGTGAAAACCTCTTGATTCTCGGTGAAAGGTTGGTACAAAATTATGTATTTTGGTTGTATAGATTGGAAAGCTACACGAGCAATCTACCTGCAGATTCAGTTTTGCTCAGTTGAGGGATCGGTTTCTATTTGTCAGGTTTGCAAGGTATTCTTGAGTGTATTTAACATTTTTTTTGTTCTCCTTACAGTTCCCATTTATGCTTGGATTATTTCTTGTTATCGTGTGGTGTACGTTGGTTTGTACAAGTCGCATTTATATGGGAATGCATTCAGTTTTGGTAAGATTTACAAAACTTAATTTTCACTTTATTTATTTTACTGAAGTTATTTGTAATTTGACTAGTAAAGAAAAGTTACAAGTACCATGGGCTGTTACATTTTGTCTAGAATCAATGCTTTATAATTTGTTAAATCGGTTTGAGTTCCGAAATGTTAATGTCAGGTGTCAGTACTTTGTACCTTTCAGCTCCTTTCAGCTCTTACCTGATACCAAGCGGAACCTGGGTAAAAACTTAGGAAATGCCTGTATTAGAATGTGTTCAGCTTCCTCGTTCCTGTCAGTAGGCATAATAATCACCAGCCGTCATTGTTCACGCAGAAAAGTCAGTCTGAGATAGTCATTTTGAATGCAGTGATAATTACATTAGAATTCCAAGATGATGACGATCCAATAACTGTACAAGAAACTGGATTTAATGTTTCAAGCCTAGAGATTTTATAGTATAGGATCAGACAAGATCCAGAAACATTTGCACAATACCTTTGTGCACCTGTATGTGCACCGTTCAGCTCTGCACTAACACCATACCCCTCTGGAAATGACATGCAGGGCCAATATAATTGCCCCTCCCGCATGCTGATATCTGTTCCTTTCTTACCTTGTTTCCAGTGACGGATCCGGAGCTCCCATTTGCCTCTTTGAGAAGAGTTTACCTCAAATTTCCACTGTGTGTAAGGAAGATATAACCTTCCAAGAGGACATGGTTTAGCCCTTGTAAGAACTGTTATAAACAAATGTCTGTGACAGATCCTCATCCTTTTTTGGTCTCGCTGCATGCGCTGGCTCGTGAGTTTTCAAAGTGCTGCTGGCTGGCCTAGCGCTTGTGTTCACGCGACTGTGCACGCGAACTGCTAGCCTTCAGCAGCACTTTGAAAACTCGTGCGTCATCGCGATCACTTTCGCTTTCAGAGCGATCACGATGACGCACGCTTTCAATGCTTGTGTTTTATGCTAACCAGTTCCGACAGTGCACGTGCTGCCAATTAAGCGAAAACACAAACTGAGTTAGCATCAGTGATGCGAGTACGAACCCTCGCCCTTCACAGGATGCACAAACGTAGGGTGACCAGATTCTCAAAACAAAAAACGGGGACAGGTCATAGACATAGAAGTAGGACTACGGTTTGCAGTAACCATCGACAGAAAAGTAGGACTATTTGACAGCTGTCATAGACATAGAAAAAGGACTACAATGACAGCTCCCTCCACAGACCGAGATGAAGCATTACAGACAACAAATCCGCGGTCTTTTATTGGCACCCCTCTCCTTTACACAGCAGCATTAGTACTTTTTATTACATTTACACTAAGGACTATAGCATATATTTGCCAAAAATCAATAAAACATCGCAGGCTAGCAAACGCCAGATTTACTAGCTTTATCCTTGCTAGTTTCAATAGCTGCGCGTGCATGCTCAACCGGAACAATGAAAAACAGGGACATTTCTGTGTTTAACCTGGACACTGTTTGAAAACAGGGACATTTGAGTCACTTGGAGAAAAGTGTCGGGACACGGGGACACTTCTCCAAAAACGGGGACCGTCCTGGGAAAATGGGGACGTCTGGTCACCCTACACAAACGTCACATTTACGAGCGGTCTTCGTGGGGGTGAAAGAGGACCACTCTTTATGCCAAGTTATCTGCTCCCACCTCCCAGAGGTGCTCTGGCAGAGCACGGCCTGCCCGGGGGTGAGGGGGACCCCCTTTCAGTTATTCAGTGACGGCCTAGTAAGGACATCGGATCGGCAGGCTGTTCCTACAGCCAAAACAAAGTGCACGCTCTTTCTTCGCGCACTGCATCCTGGGAAATGGATGACCTCCGGGAAGGGATGCGCTTATGCAAGGCCACTGCGCTTCTCGCAGTGTTCTAGGTTACCTCTCCGGGTGTAATGACAAGGTAAGGAAGTACTTGTACTACACATTCAGCGCCAGGGCATGGTTATGTACTTGGCTTGTTTATTGGGGCTGTGCAAAGTCTGCTTCTAAGAATTCTGCAGCCATTTGACCTGCTTAAAATAGTCCGGGGATGAGCACAACTGATGTTAAGCAGGGCTCTAAAGTTTCCTATGTTTAACTTCCAGCAACAAAACGCATATTGAGTTACTGCTTTAATCCACCCGTACCGACGCAGCACATGCTCATAAAACTTCACCAGAGTAAACCTTCAGAGAAAACCTTAGAAAAGAAACTGTCTACACCCTGGGCAGCCTCCCCCAATAGAATACAGGCACTAGCGTGCAAAATGCAAGGAACTTGGTGAATAGACTTCTGCATCCCCAAAACTTATTACCAGTGACAGGGACAGTGAATAATTAATCTTTGTACAATCACTAAACTTGAGTTATGGCACCTGCAGAACCAGAGCCAACCCCCTGAAGATTCTTCCTCACCATTAGACTCCTCATAGCATGCGCTCATTAAAGTAACTCTAGGTAAGGGTCAGAACCCCAGTCCCTTCCGGCGCGTGCACCACGCAGAATGCTCACTGAACAGTTGCTGGACCTCCGTGGCTGGCTTTCCGCTTCTTTACCCTACGACCAAGTGAGCATTTCATTCAGATTTCCTCACCTTGTGGTGCTTTTAGGAGCGTATGATGGGCACCGGCATTAGTTTCCCAAACCTGAAATTAAAGTCCCAAGAGCAAACCAAATACTATTTCTTTCTGCTCTCCATCAGATCATGTATTTAATGTGCGTTCCGAGCCTCACTTTGTGTTCTTCCACTGGTAGCACAGCTGCCGCGCGCTCCAGTTTCTGCTTACATTGGCTTAGATTCGTGGTTGGTAATTTGGAAGTTCAGGTCCTCTCTGAGCTCTAATTTATGTTGAAAACTTCCAGGCTGCAGTTCAAAGCCTTCGGAGCGCCCTTGTAGACAAACGTTTAGTCATGTTATAAAACATGCTAGCGTAATGGAGTGTGACACCTCTTCCAAGCGCAGTGCCACTCCACTTTAGCCGCGATCGGGATCGCTTTCGCGTATTTTTGTTGCTTGTTCTTCTTGCAAAAAAGGTTGGGTCCCCTGTTGCTACTCGTTTTCCTGCTGCCGCCCTTCAATACAGCTGCTCCTCTCTCACACACTCGCTGTCAGATACTCACCTACCCAACTCCCTCAAGGCCGGGATCATAGCTGCCATCTCCAGTCCCTGCTCCAGCATGTTTTCGGCTCCCTGCTGTCAGACACAACTTTCAGATCCTGATCCGGAAGCAGCGGCAACCCTCAGAAGCGTCAAAATATTCGGAATACTAGCATTCAGTCCAGGGAACCAATCAGATCTGCTGTTGTGATCATAGTTTACCTTGCAATCGAATCAGAGACAGTGACACATTGGGGCTTACTCACTCATGGAATTACAGCGCAGGCTGCTCGCAGAGTTATAAAGAACTAGACCGCTAAGTGATAACATGCTGTACTACTGACAAGACCTATTGAAGATTTTTTCGGGCTTCATGCGGCAGGATTTCATGCAGAAGGACACAGGAAGTTAGCTATACATTGCATTTCATCGTGCCGTGTTTCGTTAATACGCATTTGCAACTGGTGTTTCACGAATGAGTACAAAGGTCTGCCAAAATCAATTAAATTAAAACATATTTTTAATAAGTAATATAGCTGGTCAAACAAGACAATTGGCTATTTGTAGCATAGATGTACAAGGATTTGTAATTGAATTTATGTAGCACTTAGACACATATAGCAGTATGAATGGTCATTACTAATTTAGCATTCTTGTTTGGCCCAATAATCAAATAGAAAATCTTATTATTTTATTAACTCAGTGGATTGGCTCTCTACAGGTTAGAACATGTAGTGCATTAATGGCTGCTTGTTTGAAGCTCAAGTGTTTGTTTACCCCAGGCTTTTGCTACTCAAGGGTGTGATCTTCATTGTAGATTTAAACTAACTAATCTTGCTCTTCTGGTCAAACTTCGGCTCGCTATAAAAGGCGGCCGCTGCTTTGCTTATCACACCGTACATGTGTCAGTCTTCCTGCACATGTTACTTACCCAGAGCATTGCCAGCCGTAGACCTTTAGGACGCTTTCCCTTCAGAATGGGACTTTGCCCCTCGCGTCAGCACTGGCACCATCCGTCATTCTTGCTTAATACTCTGATTTGTACACCATGTAAGCTGGTATCTTCACTTGCTGGTTGACTTACTACCACTGTTTTCAGACAATATGAATTTAAAGGTGCACATCAAAAACAACTCGTCAGACGGAAGCAATCGTGGGAAAAAGGGACACAAGTGCTGAAAATGCTGTGGTAGAATTATTTTAATATAGAAACCACTTTAGTTTTGACTTATGCCAGATTTATTTCAATCAAGTGCAGACTCCTGCTTTCATCACTGTCGGCAATGACTCACTCATTTTATCAATTAATAAACAGTAAGTGGAGGCTGACAATATCAATGAAACCGTTCCTGCCAGGAAAGAAAGCTAGTCTGGATTCAGGGGGATGATGGCGGTAATGATTATGTGATAAAAGCTGAAATCAAACGAGGGCGTTGTGAAGCACATGGCGCCTCAAGTGGCACATGTTTTTGTTTCTCAAACTGTCCCATTAATACAACTTCGTATTTCGAACATCTAGCTCTGTTTCCAAGGAGTAGCATTTCCCACTATGGCATGCTGTGCGTAACAAACATACAGGAAATAAAAACAAACTCCGCAAAAGTGACATAGCATATGCTATATAGACCACGTTGATGCTGGTCTTTTCACAACAAATCCATGTTTTCAGATATTTTAGTCTATCTAGTTCAAAACAAGACTACAACACCCAGAGTGCCTTGGATTATCAGAAGACATTCCAAGTCTCATGGCATCGTCTGGAGAAAGAGTAGCACTAAACAGATCTGAGAATCTGTATTTAAAATCAACATTCAAACATTGTCATTTCTCTTTCTGTGAGTAAATGTTGGCTCCATCAGTATAAACTGGATCCTACAATTTGAAAGCGAGTCCCATGCTGAAGCGTTAAACTTCATACACCTCATATCACCAGGGACTATTTTTCAGTCGTGGGTTCCTTTTTTACATTTTCTGGGAATTTGACCTTTGACTCGGGTCAATCATAATTATTAGGATTAACACCAAAATGTCAGGACTGGGGAAAAACCTGAATCTGTGATATGAAGTAAGTGGTAATTGTTTGATATAAGTGAGACCAGCATTGGCATAGCCAATAGGTCTCGCTTTTGGGACATTAGAAGTGTTTAGCCATGCAACAGTTGTTGCATCACCAGGGATATTGTGCTGCAGAATTAAATACTTATAAGGTCCCAAAGGCGAGACCTATTGGCTATGCTAATGCTTGTTGCTTTTGGTGTCTGGGTTCAAGTCACGACTCTGAGGCCTGCAGTGACACCGTGTTGATGAACCCGAAGTCCATACAAGACCGTGAGGTAAAAGTTTACGTCACCAAGTATTGGAAGTCTCCACGCCAATACTGGTACAAGTCCAGGGGTCAATGTTCGCCCCATTCCCAGCCCAGAAGTCAGAGAAGTCAATCCTGAGGTTGATCATTGCCACGCTTCAAATCTTTTGATCAATCAAGACAAAACATAAAAATCCAAGCAAGACTCTGCCCTTTCCCTCCCTCTAGTACAACTGAAAAGGCAGAAGGGATTCAGCATGCCTCTCGATCTCTTCTTTAAGTCAGTCAACTTCTGAGCCCGTTCTTCAACTTGTTTCGGCACATCCAGAGTTTCTGAAGCAGTCTGCACCACCGAGGCACATCCAAGAGTTTTGTGAGACAATGCTCCAACGCTTTAGAACCCTTCCTACTCACTCTGGTGCGCCAGCAGGCCCCTCGGAGCCAAAAGGTTCCCCATCTGAAATACCACCATCAGGGTCGCCCTCTGTGCCAGTAAGACCCTCTGACACCATTGCTTCTCCACCGGTTCAATTGCTGACCTCACCACCCTCTCTCAATCATGGCAGTTCTCGGAACACCAGTGCTGATTCCATTGACACTGAAACACGAGCCCCAACCCACTGTGCTCTCCAAGTCTGTGCCACTCCAGTCTCGACCAAGACTGCGCTCTGTACGTATTGAACCACAACCATCTTCATCTGAGGTTCCTAGCGTCCCACCTACGCATGGCATATCCCATATACTACATTCCTTGTTTGAGATAGAGATAGATTCCTGTAATAACTAGGATGTGGCAATGAAATTGGCCAACCTTAACAAAACTAGTATGATGATCTCTAGGATAGTGATACTGACTCCTATCCTGATACTGCCCTTCTTTCACACCCAAGTTCTGCCACTGGAGAATGTGCCTCCATTGTAGTGGTCATGCAGAGGGTGGCAGAAGTTCTCGGTTCTAGTTCCCCACGTCGGAGGTCAAGCTAGTTTACTGACCAGTGTCCTCCAGCTGATGCAAACAAGTGCCGAGCCCAGCTGTCCTTCAATGAAACGCTCACTGACACCCTCTTAAGCACAATGGCCAAATCTTTCTCTGGTTCCCCAGTAAATTGCCAAATTAGGAGGCACCACCGACCTGCCCCCGAAACCCCCACTTTTTTTCTCAGGACCCCTCTCCTGAGAGCTTAGAGGTGCAAACGTCCACCTGTCTGGCAAATCCTAATACTTTCCCAACTACCCCCACGAATAGGGAGTCAACAAGAGTGGAGACCTTTGGGAAGAGTGTAGTTTCTTCCCCCTCCGGTCAGTCGATGCCAGTTGCCTGCTGGACTGCAATTACCATGCTCTCTGGGATTCTGTTGAGCAAGTCCTTTTGGTTGTCCAGTAGGACCTTTGCCCTTTAATGACCCAGGCCAAACAGGATGGCTGTGAGGATGCAAAGTTTACAATCCGTTGCGGCGTGGATGCCACGAATTGCATCCGACGAGCCAGTGGCACCAGTATGGCTATTCCACACCTGGTTACGGTCGACAGGCTTATCAGACGATGTCCAGTCATCCATTATGGACAATTTCTTTGATGGGAGTTGCCTCTTTAGGGACAAAGCAGATTCGGGTCTGAAGCTTGCTTCAAAGAAAGCAGGGGCACAGTGCGCCCTTGGGCGGTCTGCTCCACCATGTCAATCCTTTCATTCTTTTTGCAGCTTTGGCAGGAATACCCTTTACAGACAGTCACATCAGCCTCAGTAAGGTGGTCTGCCATGTAATGACCGAGGCCGTGGCACCCACCGACCACCCACAAACTGAGACAGCGTTCCAGTCGGTTCACTGTCCGCCCTTTGACCTCACTTCCCAAAACCCTTTAGATTGCCCTTATTGGAGCACAGCGGTCTAGTTGAAGGCAGGATCCAACGATCTTCACTGGGTTGGCAGGCCATAACATCAGACAAGTGGGTCCTGCAAATTGTCCAGAAGGGGTACCGCCTACCCTTCAAGACTGCTCTGCTGCATCTTCAACCATCCCCAGAACAACTGAGGGAGGACCATCTGTCCATCTTAAGCTAGAAAGAACGATCCCTTTTGAACAAAGGAGGTATATAGAGGATTCCTGTGCCAGAAGTGGGCTGTGGCTGTTATTCCCACTACTTTCTGGTGCCAAAAAATGATGGATGCCTTTGTCTTATTTTAGACTTACACCCTCTCAACACTTCTCTTTGGAAGGACTGGGTGTTTTAACATTGTGTTTCTTTGTCAGAATCTGAGTTCGTAGGAACAGAACTTCCGAAGGCCTATATTTCAGCACCACAATTCTGTGTTCTTGTAACCAACGTGACTAAAAGCGAGGAAAGGTTAGAAGGATGCTACTCTGGGGAAGGTGATCTGGAGCGGGGGAGTGGATTCTAGTGAGTAATGTATTGAATACCTGATCAGAAATATAAACTTTAGGTAATAAGAATCTTTGCCATAACATCGTATCTTGTGCTCTTCAGACTCTTTATTGCCAATAAATCCAAAGAATAACAATCAAATGATACACTTATAGCTATTAAAATAGATATTTATAACCATAAATGTTAAACCTACTTCAGCTACTTCATATTGCTTGCCCTTCATCATATCACCAATGTTTGCAAGAATGTCTTTTCTGAGTTTTTCACTCATAAAATCTTTGACTTAAATGTCTTTTCACTGCAGCGTTCCTTCTCGTTTTTTCTGGAGTTTTATCCGGTTGCTTTGTGCCTGGACGACTCACACAGGGATGCATATTACACTTTTATCAATCAATAAATACGAAATATAATATAACATTGGAATAGGATTGTTAGAACAACAGATACTAAAAGTCTAATCTTAACTATGTGTTCTTGTAATATTAGTTGACATCAAACATTGCTAAACTGGTTCAACTCGTTCCGCCAACACTTGGCTCAGAAGCCTAGTGCTAAAATAAACCAAAGTCAAAGGACAACTTGTTGTCCCCAAGGGTCCAAAAAGTTTTTTAGGAGTAGGCAATAGTCCACGGAACCACTGCCTACTCTTACAAATTAGTTTTTCATGCATTTCTCTTTTTTTGTTTTTGTAAACTCCTCCTGTTTTCCTTCAAGGAATACGGACTGCATTTAAGAAAAGAAAAAGGATTACTCTATTTAAAAACCAGGTGGTCTGGTGACCTGGGAAGGGCATCATTCCTTTGATGGCAGCGAATCATAGTGGGTTGCAATTTGTGACCTACCTCATTCGTATTCATGAAGTAGGTCAAATTGTGGCCCACTGTGATTTGGCATTTTGTAAACCGCTAAAAGTTGGTGCCTAGATTTCTACCATTTTCAATAGTCCAAAGTACATGCATCTAGTCGGCGCCTGATTACCTGGATTTTCTCTACAAGCACCCTACTCTGGAGAGTCTCATTGTACAGGCCTCGACCAGTCAGGTGAGCACTAATTCATGCCGAACAATGGCTCCAGATGGAGAACCCAAAAGTATTGGTGCCTTTGGCAAACCTGTTTTCTTCTGCCAGCTTGGCACTGTGGGTAGTAAATACTGTGCGTCTATAAGGCTCTATACCAGTTTCTTTTGGAACTAGTCAGGTAGATCTTGCTGCCAGTCCGGGAGGAACTTGGGACCTCTCTGGCTCAGGCGATCCATGACAGGCAGGATATGGCCAAATAGGTCATCCACACAGGCTTGAATACCATGCAGTGTTTTGGAAGTGGCAGTCGATGCCAGTGCTGTGTTATCTAAAACCGTTCTTGACGATGTTAACTGGAATTTTCCCGCAATATTCAGGCATTTCTAATTTATGCCTTTTGGTAGGTCTCCCCCTGTTCCAGACTCTTCTTTTAAGCGCTATAAAGACAACCGAGCTACAGCTCATTCCTTTGGGCTATTGACCCACAGCAAGACTGTTTCACCACCAGTTCTGAAAATGTACTGGCTATTCCAGGGGGTAGGCATACAGGCAGAAACAGCCTCTCCAGCCAATGAGGCAGCAGAATGTCACATTGATGCTGATGTTTTTTTGACAGAGTGCACGGAGGCCTGCTAATCAAATCGCAGCGCCAGTTCGCTGACCGTTAAAAGTGAATGTTTAATTGGCTTATACCCAATTGGTATAAGTCCCTAGTATATGGTATCAGAAGTATCCAGGGCCTGCAAGTTAGTGCCCCTTATGCACTGCAGCACTTATTGTGCCACCCCAAGTGTAATAAAATAAAATGTCTCCCAGCTTGCTACTGCATACTGGTAGAGTAGTCTAAACTGCTAACTCAATGTTGCCATTTAATCTAATGGCAAAGTCCAGACCTCCCTTTTTAATATGTATAAGAAACCCCTAAGGTAGGCCTGTTGAGTCCTAAGTTAGGGTGCTGTATATTCTGTATATTTAAATGTAGGACATGTGTGTTTTTATATGCCCCAACAGTAAAAATCCAAATTGTCGTTTTTACTGTGGAAAGGCTAGTAGCCCCATTTGCGAGTACAGGGTGAAAAGCGGACAGCTCAGCTGTGCTAACATCTGAATGGGACCGCTAAAGTTGATACTTCAAGGTATCAAATGAATTGTTACATTAAACCCAACTTGATGCCCAAGTCTAATTCATTGTAACTTTTGAGTAAAAGACAATTTTAGAAAGTTGCCATTCTGTTGCCGGATTTTTCCAGTGGCCATTAGAAGATGCTAGCCACAAGACGGCTTTCGGCCCTCCTTAGAAGAGGTGTGAAAAACTCCCAGGAATCAACACAGTATGGGCCTGCTGTTGAAAGAGGTGTTACCACTCTGTGTCAGGAAGCCACACAGAGTGTGAGCTCAAAAGGTGAGCTTCAAAAAGGAAGCTTCCTTTGAAGGGCAAATGGTGGACACAAGAGGGGCTGCTCTTTTGCCCTGGTAGACCGGTTAGTGCTGGGGACAGGGAGCTGGAACAATTGCCAAATCAGTCTTCTTGTTGGCTTGTGGCCCTCAAGTAACCACACCTCCAGGGTGAGCTACCAAGCTCCACACACCGAGAGAAGGGTTCTGCCATTTTGAAAGTGGGAAGAACATTGCGTTCTGGAATAGCTAGATGACCTCCTTTTCAGGATGTCTTCATCAGGCAGAAGGGGACCTGATAGCCCATTCACTAGTAGTCCCCACATCCTGAGTGCAATGTTTGAGCATAAAAATAGGCACCCAGACCTTGAATCACGTCTGCACTGTAGAAAGGACAGAAGGAATGCCCTGCGTTCCCTGGAACCAGCAAAAAAGAGTCTGCACGGTTGATTGGAGTGCACCTGCTGATCCTTGAACTAGCAAAGAGGAATGTGTCAGTGGTGCCCTGGTCTAGGAAATTTGTCCCCGAGTCCCAGACAGAAGGGGGTGAACTCCAAGAGACAGTTTGCTGATTTCCTATTACAGGTCAAGGGTCACAAAAGCTTAAAAGGCCACCATGGCTAGTTGGTAGGCATATTCACTTGGTCACCACTGCCGCACAGCTTAGGAGACTGAGTCCTGATGCTCAGCAATTGCACTCAAGTATGCTGGCCCTGGGAGAGTCATTGGAGTGAAGTTTAGTCGCCCAAGATGGACTTCAGCCTCAGTTAAAGGGAACCCCTGGTTCCACTGTAACCAGAGAACAGTATACCAGTGGCAACTGTTTGGCTGGATTTCACCAGGACTTTGAGGGACATCGACCTCTGTGGCCGTAGTCCCCCACTGTGTTTGTGGAAGACGCTTGTCGACCAGATCAGTATCTTGTATCTCTTGCACGCAGACGCCTCTATTGATGCCTATGGCGGTTTGCCCATAGAGCCTGGAACTGGGCTGGGGGCTACTTTTACTAAAAGGAAACTGTCCTGATAAGCCTTACTGGCCCCTGTGACTTGCTTCCTGCCAGAGTTGGTCGGCCAAAGCATGCCAGAGTACCTGAACACAACTTTACAAAAGTCTTCAAAGTAATCGCTATCCGCAGTAGTTTCCAATGCAAATTTGCATTTTAAGTGAAAAGCAGTGACTTACAATTTGCTTAATAACGTATATCTCTCGAACCCTCCAGTGGATTATGTTCGTTTTGGTGTCTAAACATTTGTGGAAATAAGACCCATTTTAGTAATTGGTGTTGGATTTCTTATGTCATGTGTTTTTTTTTGGTTTTTTTTCTTATTCACTTGTTTTGATACTTCTAAATGCTTTGCACTTGTTCCTTTGTTAAAGCCTGACTGCTCAGTCACACTTACCCAGAGATGAGTAAGGGTTTTACAAACTAATTTGACTGGACCATGACAGTTTTGTGATTTTATTACACAGTGAGGTTGCATAACCACACCATAAACTAAACTGCATTTCTTCACATCTGTCTTAGACCGAAGACCCCTGAATGCCTTCCTGCAGAAGGACAATTTCGAATTGCTCATGTTGGCTCATATTCTTTATGCTTTGGATCCAAAATACTGGATGCTGTCCTTGGACTTGAAGGATGCATATTTTCATATACCCTTCCTGGAGTCCCACAGGTATTACTTGCGATTCAAGAAGGCCAGAAGTATTTTCAGTTGCCGTGCTCCTCTTCAGCATTACTGGCAATCCGCGGGTTTTCACAAAAGTGATGGAGGCGATCACTGCCCATCTCTGGAGGTCAGGAGTATCTGTAATCTCATACCTCAGCAACTGAATGCGGAAGGAGGACTTGCCGCAGTCAGTCATGGACCACCTCTGGACAGCGGCTGAACTCCTGACCTTTGAGGTTTAGAGGAAACAAGACAAAGTTCCCCCTAATTTCATCACATAGGTTTCCATTTATTAGGATGATCCTAGACACGTGGAGTTCAAGGATTTCTTCTGCCACAATGAGTCTTGGACATTCAGGGTACGATCCACATGTTCAGGCTTATTCTAGGTGTGGGGGGCTCTAAGGCATCTTAATCTCAAAGCCTCGTGCATTCTCTTTGGCAACTGCGCCAGCTAGCATATGCGAGCCCAGCAGTAGAACCTTAAGTCCCAGTGGACCATGCATCTAGGCTGCCTTCCCAACACTGTCCAGATTGTTGAGGGAGATGGCCTATAATCTGCAGTGGTGACTAGCCGATCACAAGCTGTCCTGCTGCAGGCCACTCTCCCTCCCCCACCCAAAACTGACCTTGCTAATCGCATGTTACCACTGTCGTGGAAAGATCATTTGGGAGAGGTGGAGATTAAAGGCCTCTGGTCTCCCGTGGAGCGCCGCCTTAACATCAGCACTGGAACTGCAAGCCATTCATCAGGCTTTCTTGCTGCTGTCCATCAGGGGAAGCTGGTGTAGATTCTCCGGGCACAACACTGTCATGGGAGAGCATCCTGCCTCTCTTCCGAGAGGCGTTGTGTTTCTGGAGATGGCTGGAGCACCAGAACATCTTCCTGGTCACCAACCATTGAACAGAAACCCTAAATGGCGAAGTTGACAAACTGAGGTGATGTCAGTCTGATCTGGAGTGGGGCTAACATCCCACGGTTGTGCAGGGCATCTTCGACCAGTGGGGAGAGCCTAGGCTCGATGTTTTCATCACCGTCAAATGCACAGTGTTGAAAATCATGCATAAGAACATTCATTAGCAACTGTATTCAAGCTGCAATGGATCACCTTTCCTACCCTGAATTCTGAAGGTCAGGACAACTGTGCCCCAGAGCTCTTAGTAACCTCAGATTGGGCCAGAAGGCTGTGTACCTTGACCGCCTGAGCCTGAACGCCTGTCCCCCGGTGAGGCTGCTAGTTTGGGAGGATCTTTTTTCTCAGTGGCAAGGCAGAAACCTCTAACAGAATATCTGCAACTTACACCTCCATGCGTTTAAATTGAGTGGTGACAATTGATTGCTCTCTTCTTGCCGGCTGAAGTGGGGGACGTAATTCTCACAGCCACGCACCCTTCTACAAAATCTATCTAATATGGGCTCTAGGAAAGAAAGTTTGACCTGAAGAGATCCCGGGACACTGACCCCTAGAAGGGCAGTCTGTCTGATGTCCTTTTGTTGGTTTTGTCCTTATCCCCGGGCAGGTCCCAGACCAGCTCTCCCTTGTGCCAGCCTCGTCCTGTGTGCTTGCCTATTTAGCCATCTTTCTTGCTCTCTTGCCACGCCACTTCTCTGATTCTCTTTGCTCCCTTGCCACTTATTTTTCTCTAGCCACTTCTCTGATTCTCTTCTGTTATTTTTCCACTTCTTCTCTTGCCACTTTCCATTCTCCTCTTTTTTGTTCTCTTGCCACTTCCTCTTCTCTTGTTGCTTCTTTTGCTTCCCTCTTTCTTTTGTTTTCCCCGATTTTCTTCCTCCTGCCCGTTTCCGCCACTTGCTAAATTACACTCGCTGCTGCCTCCTGCCTTGCCTGCCGACCCCCTCCCAGTGCCCCTCCCTTCTCTCAGGACCTACTTAATGGAGGCCGCAGCACAAGCGTGCCGAGGACGCGTGCAGCAGGTGTGCCAAAGGCAAGCTTGTCTGCGCCTGGACTGCAACCAGCACCAAGACCACTGGTCCCCATCCCTCACAAATCTACAGCACTGTGTTCCTCCACTCCCTGAACACTGGGCGCCCCAGCTAACTCTGCTGCAGTGCCGCTCCGCACTCTGCGCTAGAACCGTTCTCCTGCGCCAGATGCACCTTCTCCTGCACCATCACTTCTACGTCCAGACCACCCTAGCGCAGCACTCCAACCCCTCGTCGCACCATACAAGATGCAAGCCACTGACTCCACGGCCTACTCCTCAACACGCGCTCAGTGGGCAAACACTCCACCAAATTATGGGACCTTATCACCACCCCCACACCCGACATCGTCTCCCTTACTGAGACATGGCTCAACCTACTCTCTGATTTTGTACATGTCGGGGAATGCTGTGTGATGTCAGGGGCACTCACCGCAACCGCACCAACAAACTAGGAGGGATGGGCAGGAAAAGCCATCCTACACAGAGGAGTCCTACAGTGCACCATCACCACCGACAATGACACCACCCACATGGAACACCTCAATTTCAAACTCCATACGGACGGCAAGAGAACCATCAGAGGCACCATTGCATACACCCACTGGCACTCGCGCTAGCTTTTGCAACGCCATTGCACCCTTAGCCCTGTATTCCAAGGCTTCAATCTTCCTCGACTACCTCAACTTTCCCATCGATTACCTCAGTGACCACAATACCGCCCACCTCCTCGACAGCATGAAAAGCCTTGGACTGACCCAGATCATCCACGACCCTATGGACACCACAGGACACACATTGGACCCTATTTTCACCTCCAGCAACCATGCCATCTACAGCCATGCCACGGAACTCACATGGACCAATCACTCTATTCACCATCTCCAGCCCCCAAGACAGCAGTGCCCCCACCAGAACAGGGGAAAAATCTCCATGACCAGCTTGATGAACCCCCTCAACACCTCTATTCCAGCCGCCGCCACCAATCTGGAACTGGGAATTATTAACTTCAACGACTGGACTACCTGCACCGACAGAATCGCCCCCATCAACAGCAACAATCGGAGAAGATCCACCGAAAAGACCAGCAGGTACACACACAAACTCAGAACAGTGAAGTGGGAAAGCAAACCGCTCGAGGGGAGATGGCGCGCCAGCAAGAACACCTCCGACAGAGCAGCGTTCAAAACCTCCCTCTACCACCGCCTGATCAGGACCACAAAGAAGACTGTCCTAGCCACACACATTGAAACCGGCACGAAGAACAGCAAGGGGGTATTCAACATCATTAAGGAGTTCTCCTACCCAGCCGTCAGCGAAAACACCAGCACACCCTCATAGGAGCTGTGCAACAAACTCCTCGACTTCATCCATGACAAGATAGCAAACATTTACAGAAACTTTGATTCCCCAGCCTTCACCCATGGACCTTCTCTACAGACTGCCCCCACCCCTCTACACACACAACTGACACAAGCCACACACTGACTACTTGGAGGCACCTCTCCACCCAGGACACCACCTTCATCATGAAGTCCATCCACTCTGGATCCCCCATGTTTTCTTTCCCGCACCACATTTTCAATCTCGGAAACCAAAAGATCGGTCAGTAGCTGAGCACCCTACTTAGCCCCTCGATCACCACTGTAACTTTTCCAGATGCCTGGAAACACGCAGAAGTCCAACCACTCCTCAAGAAACCCTCTGCCAACCCTAACAAATTCAAACATTTCCCTGCTCCCATTCCCGGTCAAGGTACTAGTGAAAGCCATCAACCGGCAAATCACAACGCACCTCAAGCAGAACCAGCTACTCGACTTATCCAATCCAGCTTCCGCAGCAATCGCAACACAGAAACAGACCTGATTGCAGCCACCATTGATATCCGAACCTTCCTCAACCGAGGAGAAACAGCAGCTCTAATCCTCCTTGACCTCTCGGCGGTCTGCTACACTGTATCACACCATACGCTGATCAAAAGATTCCACCACATCGGCATCCAATAGAAGCACTCAGATGGATCACTTCCTTCCTCATTGGAAGAAATCAGAGAATCTGTTTAACAACCTACACCTCCAAACCCAAGAAAATTGTCTGTGGAGTTCAACCTTAAGGCCCACTCCCTGCAAAGTCTACATGACGCCACTTGCCCAGATCATCAGATCGCACGGACTCAACATAATATGCTACGCAGATGACCCCCAACTGATTCTCTCACTCACTGCTACCCTACCACCATCGGAGCCAACTTCCACAGATGCATGACTGAGGTCGCCAACTGGATGAGGAACAACTGCCTGAAGCTGAACACAGACAAGATTGAAATACTGAACTTCTCCAGTATTGGGGTATCTTTCATAGATTCACATGCCTGAATCATTCCCCGTCGTCGGAGTGGGAGTCCCACGGTACATAAAAAATAGCAATAAACAAGCATATAGAAACCATATCATAGGTAACCTTGAACCAGGAAGTAAAGTAGCTTGAAATCAAATGAAAAAATCCTCCACTTTCATGACTCGTCCAAGTCATTATATGTGTATATATATGTATATATATATATATATATATATATATATATCAAAAAACACCCGTCCCGATAAAGACGAAGGCTGTCTGCTGGGCGGTCCGTGTGGGGGTAATCGGCAACCCCAATTATGCAGCACCATACACTTCTCCTCCAGGAAGTATACACGGACACCAGGGATATTTGCAGTTATCAAATTAGTTTAATGGACTGCACAAACAACGCGTTTCAGCTTTCGCCTTGTTCACGTTACAATGACGTTTTTTTGTATAAAGTTAAATACAGTTCCTGTGCACAAAAATAAACAAAATAAACAGACTCTTAGCACCAGAGAATGTGTAGAGTGGCAAATTGGTAAACTTGGCGGCCATCTTAGCCTAGTGCAGAAGATCAAACAAAGGGTATCAGTTACCCAGTAGCATTTCGAAAATTACACTTCATGCTTAAAAAGTTAGTACCCAAATTTTGTATATACAAAGTAAATGAACATATCCACTGCCGAATTACATCGTGATTGAAAACGCATTGTCATGTTATAAATATAACATAAAGACGTGTATTCAGCCCTAGTGGGCGTGCTTTCATGAATGATTTCTAATGAAATGATAAACAATCACTAAATTATATAATTTCGTAAAGGATATGCACACAATCTCGCCCCAGTGGGCATACTGAAAGAGTAAATTGATGCTTGAGATATACATCGAAGTTCTGCAGTACCACAGCATAATTCAATATCATTCTCTGAAAACGAAAAATAAAAGTTTTAGTACATTACAAAAGGAAAAAACACAGTAAATACATGATCGCAACTCCATATTCTATTTGTGTAAGTGTACCGAGAGTTCTTCACTGGAATTCAATCCTCTAGGGAACATTGTATCGAAATCTACGATGTATCTAGATTCCAATTGTCTCAGATGGAGCAATTTATTGCCCCCACGTACAGTGTCAGTCACAGCATCAATCACCACCATTTTTAACAACGCTTCATTCTGTGCATGTTGTTCAAAAAAATGTCGGGCAACAGGATATTGTTTGTTGTTGTGGCGTAAAGCCCTTATGTGTTCTAACACTCTCTTTTTGGCACGATGAATAGTGCTGCCAATATATGCCTTGTTGCATGGACAGGTTAATGCGTAAACACAATACATTGTGTTGCAAGTTAAAGCTTTTTTGATAATGAACTTGCTATTCATGCTGGAAAATTGTACCTCCATACAATCCACGCTGTTTTTGCAAGCCTTGCAATTTTTGCAACAACGGAATCCTGGTCTACCAATAATCTTCGAAGATGTTAAACTCGATATTACATTAGGACTCAGCTCATCTCTAAGAGAATTGCTTCTCTTAAATGTAATTTGTGGATGGCTGGTCAGATGTTTTTTGAGATTGTTGTCCGTTAAAAGGACATGCCAGTGTTTATCAAGAACACGGCGTACCTCCTGCGCTCGTCCTGAGTATGTGGTAATGAAGCGAAGACTCTCTGTTTCTGATGTCCGTGGCCTAGGATGCAGCAAATCATTGCGTGCAACTTTATCCACTTTGTTACATGCTTCATTGATAGTGTTGGAATTGTAACCCCTCTCTTTGAAGCGTTGTATCATCATATTTTTCTCGCTCTCATAACCACTGTCAGTACTACAATTGCGCTTTGCACGCAGTAATTCCCCATATGGAATACTGTGTACCAGCTTGCGGGGGTGTGAGCTGGAAGCACTTAGAATGCTGTTACCAGCAGTCTTTTTACGGTACAGCTGTGTGTGCATAGATTGATCCCTAATCTCCACTGTGACGTCGAGAAATTCTACAGAAGTTCTACTGACGTGTTCGGTGAACACTAAGTTATATGGATTGTCATTCAATGTGTTCACAAATGCTGTAGCAGAGTTTAAATCACCATTCCAAATTAAAAAGATGTCGTCTATGTACCGGAGCCACAGGACACAGCTGGAGAAATCATCCAATTGTGTGGCCACCTGCTCCTCCCACCAGCCCATGACAAGATTGGCATAGCTGGGGGCGAAGCAGGTGCCCATCGCTGTGCCCTGCGACTGCCGGTACACGACACCATCAAACAGAAAAAAATTGTTAGTCAGACAATATTCGATCATGGCCATGATCATTTCTGAGTGACGTAAGTAGGAAATAGAGCGGGTTTTCAGAAAATGTTGTACAGCCTGCAGACCTAACTGATGTTGTATGCTGGTGTACAGGCTGCCAACATCCAGGGTAACCAAGGTGTAATCTGGCTCCCAGTGTATCCCATCAATGATGGTTAAAAAATGGGTAGTGTCGCGAAGATAAGCTGGTAAGGCAACAACATAAGGACGTAGGTAATGATCGATATACCTGGAAGTGTTTTCCAAAAGAGACCCAATTGACGACACTATAGGCCTGCCCGGGGGGTTCACTGGGTCCTTGTGCAATTTGGGAAGTAAGTATAGCACAGGTATCCGAGGGTGAGGACATCTAAGGTAGTTGTATTCCTCCCACTCTAGCAACCCCTTTTCCCTCCATTCTACTAAAAGTTCCCAGTATTTTACATTGGAAGCTGATATGGTCTTTTTGTCTGACAATGCATAACATGTTTGGTCACTCAATTGTCTCATACCTTCTTGCAAGTAAGAAGTTTTGTCCAAAATCACAACATTGCCACCTTTATCCGATTGGCGGATAACGATGGCATTGTCAGTCTTTAAATCCTGTAATGCTTGGATTTGAGACCACTTGAGATTTTTCTCACTAGTTGGAATTTTGCCGTGTCTCATTTTCTTGAGGTCATTAAGGACACCCCTCTCAAACACTTCGATGGCATCACAATCAATATTAGGCAAAAATACAGATTAATCTTAATGTTGACGATATTGAGGTTCTTTATGCAATATCCAATATGGAAGACTATGTTTCTGACCAATGTTCCAATTTAGATGATTTTGCAATTGATATGAATGTCAACCCAGGTAGTCAATTCAAACCCAAATCTGTATTTTTGCCTAATATTGATTGTGATGCCATCGAAGGGTTTGAGAGGGGTGGATTTTCCTTGGAGGTCCTCTCTCCAATTCACACCTCCCCTACTAAGGTTCCTCTTGTATTACCAGAGCAGTTGCTGGACTATGGAGCAGATGATGAATTGGATGAGGGTGATAGGTTTCCTACTGCCAGGAGCCCTTCTGAGCTCTTCATTAAATATCAAGATGTGGATCAAGAAGATGATTATTGCCCGGGGTCTGTTCTTTCGGCTCCAGATCAAATCCCTACGTCCCAAATGCCTTTGGCTCTTCTAAATAATCTGCAGTACATGTTGGACGATTATTATCGCAGTTTCCCTCCATCTGAATCGGCTTCTTCTATACCACCTACACCTGTTCCACAATCTTCATCAGCATTGAGGTCGCCCAGACCAAATTCTCAGGTACCTTTGCATCATTCTCAGGACGTTCACACCACGGACGACGATAGGGAGGAAGGATAACTGGATGACAGATCACTCCTTACGGAATGGGATGATTATCAAATACAAACTCCGTCTCCTTCTACTCCTGCTCCGGTCGACTCTCCTCCAGTTGACATTGGAGGTTTTCATCTTCTCATGGAGAGGGCAACACAACGGTTCCTCCTTCCTATGGAAACAAAGAAGGATGATTGTTTCCTTTATGATCAACCGAGGAAACAAATACGGTCTATCCCTATTATTGATCTCATTTGGCAGAAAGGACTAAAGGTTATGAAAGCTCCTGCTTCTATTCCTGCGGTCCTGCTCCGCCTCGAGAATAAATACAAGGCACCAGACAATTCGCCAGCATGTCTGATAGGTCAGCCAAAGGCAGATTCCGTTATCGCCCAAGCAGCTCAACGACTAGCGCCGAATCCCTCCTCTCCGCTGTCATCTCTTCCTGTATTTTAAGTAACAAGAGCCACCCTTATGTCCTTGTGAACCGGGTAAGTACACAGTACAGAAAACAATATTCACAAGGAACTCATTTATAAACATTGGTCTCTCCTGTGCAACATCTGTCGTTGTTTTTGAATTAATCACAAAAAATGACCTAGTAAGCAATACAATATCACTCAGAAAATAATATATACAATGAGCCCACACAAAACCCTTTTACTTTCAGAATCTACCAAACCTCAGCCGAGGTGGGTTTATTTAATATACAATTTCTATGTCGCGGATTTATTATCCATATACAAAAAGATACAAATATTCCTAACATTAACAGTGATTTGTGACCCCAAGTGAAAGAACCATAACCACTTATTATGTGACAAAGTGAAAGACTTAAAAAGGTTATTGGAAAATTATAAGGACAGACTTTATACAATTTTTACTATAATTCAATCAAAGCTGTCTCTATATGTATTGTTGACGGTGTTTCGACCCGTTCTAGATACTGGGTCTCATCAGGACTGTGTTTCTGGGGACTAAAAAAAAAAATAACGAAGTGTAACTATGCAATTATGGACTTAGTAAAGTAATATTAATGATTGGGAGTGGGGCTTGTGGGGCAAGGATCGTGGCTTACCAGTTTAGCTCATACATGCGTTCATGTAGGATCCAGTATGGTATTGATATGCTGGATAAATGAATCTGACCAGACCTGGAAACAGGGAGTATAATGTTTCAGTTCTTATACTACGTTCCATTAAAAATTGTGATCACCCAGGTGTAATTACAGGTCCCACTTACTTTCGTTTATCTTTATCCAAAAGTGTCAGTTTGGGATATAAATCTTCTTGTTATAAAGGAATCTGCCGAAATATAGATTCCTTAGGTTTAGATCACTCCTGTGTCGAAATTCTGGAACATATTAGATGTTGGGGATTATTGGTGAATAGCTATTCACTATAATTCATAGTTATTCAAGGCAATTTACTCGGTTTTTACTTAAAGCAAGACTTACTTGTCTGGCCTTTTGATAAGGAAGGCAGAATCTTCTAATCTTTAGTTGTTACTTCAATAGTAACCCTCTACGAGGCGCTGACCCGCTGTAATTGATTAAGAGTAGATTAGCGCGAGTTCTAGAATATACTGTTATCTCTCATTAAATTTCTTTGATAATACAGAGAGCTTACTTACTTGGTGACAGTTGCCTGGTCTACAATTCAATTGCTTCCGTGTGTTGGTAGCTGACTAAATCCCGCTATAAAACCCGGAAGTGGACAATCCCTATAAATGCGAGGCTGCATGCGCATCGCAAGTAGAAAGATGGCAAACGGCGGCCATCTTGTCATGGAAAGAAAAACTTAGTGGTCCTGTAGAATATCAAGCGATGTGCTATCATGGACCATGTGGCACATAGTTTAACTATTTACTATGAAGCTTTTTATTTTTCTTGACAAAACTATGTTTAGTGCGAGTACTGCAATATATGATATAGTATTGGATTTAACTTAATTTTGGTAGACACATTGGGCACCACCTTATTTAATTACAGTTGCCCAGTTCGCTATCAAGGACTAATGCATGGACATACTCTGCTATGTAACCAAGAACTGGACATTCCCTATATTTGTGAAGCTGTTACTTACCACAAATAACGAGATGGCAAGAATGTCGGCCATCTTTAAATGGTAATACTGCCTATCATAGCCCTGTAAGATATCTATTACCATTCTTGTACAAGTAAACATAACTTAATGTGTAACCATATTAGAAGCAACAGCCATTTTGAAGTACTGAATGGATTCATTACGATCTATTCTTTCATAAAATAACATTAATTCATATGTATTCATCTACAACTATAAATCATATAACACATCACAACTCTGTAACAATCATCTATACAGTGTATACAGTGACATATTGAATTTTATAAAACAACCATATTGTCATATACCAGCCAGTATTCCTGTCCAAAAGCTATTTGAATATCTACAATCATTGTTATTCCATACATTTAAAAAGAACATTCCATAAATTTGAAAAAGCATTTTGAAAAAACATTTAGAAAAACATTCTACGGAGGGGACACCTTGCATAGTATTTTCCCATACCAATACCATTGGGTCTACATATTGTATATACCATTCATCCCAATCCATGACAGAGCCCTGTCTGATACATGGGAGACGGTGTATGGAGTAGTAGTCAGTGTAGACTTGTATATCTCCGCCACTCTTCAAGACTGTTTAGGCCATCACGGATAGATCCACACTTATCTATCCATTTACATTCCAGTGCTTGTAAAATAAGTGAGATGTCACCTCCTCTAGGTGGCAATTTCGCCTTCTCTACCACCTGCCATCGCACATCGTTGGCAGAATGGCCTTTTTCAATATAATGATCCACCAAGGGTGCATTGATCACTTGACAACGAATTCGGCTCCTGTGTTGGCCGATCCGTGCTTTTACCGGTTGTGTAGTCTGCCCTATGTAAATCAAATCACATGGGCACCAAACACAATAGATAACGTTAGTTGTAGCACAATTGGTCAGATCATATAGTTTCACATTAACATTTCCATGTTTGAAAAATGTAGTTTCCTTAGTGAAATTACAGGCTACACAACTACCACATTTGTAATGCCCTGTTGGTGCTGGTAATGACCATAGATCTTGTAAGGTCCTGTTGTTTTGATACATACTCGTATCTGAATGGACCAGATGATCCCTAATGTTTTTACCTTTTTTAAAGGAAAACACCGGCAT
Source organism: Triturus cristatus (assembly GCF_964204655.1). Lineage (NCBI taxonomy): Eukaryota > Metazoa > Chordata > Amphibia > Caudata > Salamandridae > Triturus > Triturus cristatus. Next base: position 801,838,744 of record NC_140592.1, on the reverse strand, counting down.
TTCGCGACATGAATCAAGAGTATTTAATGTGGACCGTCTTCTGTATTTGCGTGCTCAATGGACAGAAGGTGGTGACACACACTGCTTTTTTTCATGGTTTTTCTGGTTGTTTTCTCTAGCAACACCTCCCGGGGGCTGAACCAGGCTCTCTTCATCGAGGTTTTTACTAATCTTTTTGGATAGCCTCTTTCCCGTAACCTGGAACTCAATATATTGGCCTCCCTGAAAAAATCTTCTTTTTCTGTGAAATTTCGCCTTAACCTCAAGAATTGCCCATATGGAAGGCCATCTTTGAGGGACCGTGGATGAAAACTAGTATACTGCAGTAAGGTGTTTCTATCTGTGGGTTTCCGATACAATGTTAAATTCAAACGGTTTTCCCGACATCTTATTTTCAGGTCCAAAAATGGTACCATTTCTTTGTCTTATATATATATATATATATATATATATATATATATATATATATATATATATATATATATATATATATATATATATATATATTGATACTTGTATAGCGCACTACTCACCCGCAAGGATCTCAAGGCGCTTGTACGAATACCGCTGTGGAACCCTTCCTGGCTTTCCCTGTGAGGTGTCCACTCCTGGGCACCCCCAAGGTGGAGGCCAGGCATCCTTAGCGTTGTGGGGGCCGTTGTGGAGATTAAGCAAGCTATTGCCCAGAGTTGCAGAGTGGGACTCCATGATTGGAATAGGCACCGAGGCGAGAATTGTCAGGTCCGTGGAATTTTGAGCCCAAGACCCGACGAGGCGGGGAATTGAACCCTGGTCCCGGGCCAGACCTCTGCATCAGGGTCTGCCGCTCTAACCATTGAGCCACACTTCTCCTTTATAGTATGTGAAAGTCAGTGCAGTTTGACATGTGTGTAAGTACGTCACAAATGAGTTAAAATCTTCCTCAGTTCCAACCCAGATAAAGAAAATATCATAGATATATCGCTTCCAACACTTTGTGTGGAAGGGATTATCGGCATTGTTGATGTACTTATCTTCTAGGTCTCCGACATAAAGATTTGCCAGATTAGGGGCAAAAATTGCACCCATAGATGTTCTGAACATTGCTGATAATAGTCTGAATTAAACTTAAAATAGTTTTTTGTCAGTGCAATTTTCAGCAAATCAATGATAAATTCAGTCGGAACCTCAACCGGTGCCGGTCGCTTATCTAGGATATGTTTAATGACCTCAATACTTGGTTACTATGGATATCAATTCGTTATATACGAATATTCCCCAACAACAAAGGTTTCAATAATGGGATTATATTCCATACCTTCTACCAGATTGATCATATAGGTACTATCCCTGACATAAGTGGGTAAAGCAGGGACATATTCCTTGATAAAACTATCGATATATTGACCCAATGGTTCCATAACTGACCCACATCCTGAAAGGATTGGTCTTCCTGGAGGGTTATCTATGTCCTTATGGTAAAGTATATAGGACTGGAGTCCTTGGGCAGCTTTTATTTAAAAAGTCAAATTCCAATTTAGTTAGAAAGCCTTCATCTAATCCTTTTGTGGTGACCAATTGTATTGATCTCTGAACATCTTTGAGGGGATCTTGAGGCAGTTTCTTGTAGTGGTCTATATTACTGATTTGTCTCATTATTTCTGCCTCCTATTTGGTTCTTTCTTGAATTACAATCCCACCCCCTTTATCCGCTGGTTTCAAAATAATATTTTTATTGTTCTTTAATGAAATCAGGGCATCTCGTTCAACTTTGGTGATATTGAAAGGGGTAAATTTCTTGTGTTCTTTCAGTTTCAAAATATCTACCAACACTCCTTTTTCAAATGCCAAAATTTCAGGTGGCATCATGCTGTTGGTAGGTATAAAGGTTGATTTAGGGCGCATCTGTGACCTAGAAGAAGGTAGAATTTCTTCACGATCACTGAAAAAAACTCTTAAGTCGTAAGGACCTGAAAAATTTGTGTAATTCTGTTTGCAACTTAAAAAAATCTGTTGTTTCAGTTAGTACAAAGGACAGACCCTTACTTAAGAGTGATAATTCATGATTGTTCATTATATGAGTAGACAAATTAAAAACTGGTATGATACCCTCCTCCTGTTGATATACCATATCTACAGGAACACTTATATCCATATCAGTTGATCTTCCATTATTACTAATCTATGAATGTTGAATTGCCTCTTCAGTAATTCCGTCCGTCATACCCACAGAGATCATCATCTGTTTCTGTCCTCTTTCTTTTTCACAGTTTACTAACTCTCTGGGCCCCATGTGTAATATTCGCGGCGCGTTTGTCTTTCTCCGGCAAACTGGTGCCAAACACTTATCTGATTCCGGTTGGCACCCCTGCCTCTCTGTACCTGTCCTAAAAAAGGCTGCTGTTGTTTCCTTGGTTGTGCCCTTGTACCTTCACCTGCGTCGTCCGAGGATTCTGACCCAGCTGAAGAATCTGAAAAACCCACAAGGTTATTGTTCTTGAAACGTCCCCAAGTCACGCTCTTTTTAAACTGCTGTGGTTGAACATAGAAATCTTCCAGTAAATAAGGAAACGCTTTTTCTTTACTGTAGGCGTTAATGTCTTTTTGGACCTTATCCGCTTTTTTCCTTAATTCACAGGAATTAGACTCCTGTATAGTATTGTTCAATTTCTCTAAGGCTAATTTAGATTCCTCAATGTTATCACATCCAAAAAGCTCTTTTTCTAAATTCTCAATTTCAATAAGTTCTTGTTTATTGTGTTCTAAGGCAGTCTCTATGCCCAAGACCATCCAGTGTCTTGAGCATGTAGTTGATATATGGAAAAAACCTCCTTTGAATTTTTCGTCTTCTCTAAAAATGCCGGGAATGTTCCTCACTATTAACCCTTGTGGGATAATATTAGCCCGTAGATACTCAGTTAACATTCGGGCATGTAACTCTGTACGAACATGTTTCTTCTTAGCCCGCTCTAATTTAGCCAGAAGAACTGCTCTAGGATTAGTGTTGACTGACTGTGTTGTTGTCGAAAAAAGAGAAGGACCACTGATCACTCTTGCAATATATTCCCCTGTGTAAAGAGGTGCCTCTCTATCTGACATACTCTTACGAATAACTCCTCAATAGAATGCCAAAACTACAGTCAATAAACTTCTTCACAACAAACAATTGCACACACAACAATATTAAAACACAAAACCCAATATTTGGGTGAAAGCAATATACACAAAAGCTCTTGCAGATGAACTGCACAATCAATATTTTAAGTAACAAGAGCAACCCTTATGTCCTTGTGAACCGGGTAAGTACACAGTACAGAAAACAATATTCACAAGTAACTCATTTATAAACATTGGTCTCATGTGCAACATCTGTCGTTGCTTTTGAATTAATCACAAAAAATGACCTAGTAAGCAATACAATATCACTCAGAAAATAATATATACAATGAGCCCACACAAAGCCCTTTTACTTTCAGAATCTACCAAACCTCAGCCGAGGTGGGTTTATTTAATATACAATTTCTATGTCGCGGTTTTATTATCCATATACAAATATTCCTAACATTAACAGTGATTTGTGACCCCAAGTGAAAGAACCAGAACCACTTATTATGTGACAAAGTGAAAGACTTAAAAAGGTTATTGGAAAATTATAAGGACAGACTTTATACAATTTTTACAATAATTCAATCAAAGCTGTCTCTATATGTATTGTTGACGGCGTTTTGACCCGTTCTAGATACTGGGTCTCATCAGGACTGTTTCTGGGGACTAAAAAGAAAAATAACGAAGTGTAACTATGCAATTATGGACTTAGTAAAGTAATATTAATGATTGGGAGTGGGGCTTGTGGGGCAAGGATCGTGGCTTACCAGTTTAGCTCATACATGCGTCCATGTAGGATCCAGTATGGTATTGATATGCTGGATGAATGAATCTGACCAGATCGGGATGGGAGACGTCTGGACGCTAATGGGAAGAACGTTTCGACCATGGCAGCAACGACCGTCCGTGCAGCTAACTCACTGGCTATCCTAGGCCGATACGACAGACAGATGTGGTCGGACATTTCTCCCTACATTGACATGTTGCCTGAGCCCTCTAAGTCAGAGGCGCTAAAGATCCTTCAGGAGGGGTAAAGAATCTCGGCTGAGATTATTGATTCGGCTGTGGATGTTGCATCTACAGGTTTTCGACAACTGACAGGTGCCGCAGTCCTGCGGCGACACGGCTGGTTAAAATCTACATCATTTCGCCAGGAGGTTCAGGCTAAAATAATCGATATGCCTTTTGACGGCGAGTCTCTTTTTGGTCAGAATGTTGACGAGGCCCTCCAGGCCATTAAAAAGGATACAGAGACAGCAAGATCTCTCGGTACTCTTCAGTTTCAGAAACCGCCTTTTCGTGGCACTAGAAGCCGTGGATCCTTCTCTGGCCGAGGAGGCTATAATCAGCAAAGACAATACCAGTCATATCACCGTAACCAACGTTACTCTTCTCAGCGCCAACAATCCTTCAGGCAACAACCAACTACCTCTTATTCACAAAACAGAAGAAAGTCATCCTACCGCGGACGTAATACGTCTAAGAAGCAGTGACCACTGCCAACTGCTATACCGCTTACCCCTTTAAAAGTTGGAGGAAGAATCTCCCGTTTTTACTCCCAACTGGTCGGTTATAACAACAGACAAATGGGTCTTGGAAATTGTGGCCAGAGGCCATGTTCTAGAGTTTGTAAAACTTTCTCCGAATTCTCCTCCCAAAGGACCACATCCAGCTCACTTCCCAGAGCTTTTTTCCCAAATAAATGTGATGTTACGAAAAGGAGCGATCGAAGTAGTTCCTCAATTACAAAGAAGAACTGGTTTCTATTCCAGATTTTTTCTAATAAAAAAGATATCGGGGGAATGGCGCCCCATTCTAGATCTTCGCTCCCTCAACAAATATCTAAAAAAGTTATCCTTCCGGATGCTGACTCTTCAAGAAATCCTTTATCTCCTCACTGCGGGGATCACATGACGACCCTCTACCCCAAAGACGCTTATTTTCATGTACCAATTCTACCCAGACACAGGAAAGTTCTTGAGGTTCAGAGTGGCTGGTAGGGACTTCGAGTTCAAAGTCCTTCCTTTCAGACTACGTTCCGCGCCCCGTGTCTTTGCCAAGGTCTTAGCACCGGTGGCTGCACACCTTCGACTTGAGGGAATTCAAATTTTTCCTTATTTAGATGACTGCCTTATCAAGACTAATTCTTTCACAATCGCATACGCAGAGATGTCTGTCTCTTTTCCAATCTCTGGGCCACTCCATCAATTTCAACAAGTCTCACCTCGTCCCATCGCAAAGGAGAACGTTCTTGGGAGCCACCATAGACACTCTGCTGACACAAGCCTTTGTCTCAAACGAAAGGCAACTGAAACTTTGCAAACTCACCCAACTACTGAGATCAAGAAGGTGCGTTTCAGTTCGGCAGTTCAAATCACTTCTGGGGATGATTTCATCCTGCATCCCTCTGGTCCCCAACTGCCGTCTCAAGATGAGACCACTGCAAGAGGAGCTCAACAAACAGTGGTTACAGGTTTCGGGATCCTTCGACGATCACATCCACATCAATCCTCTGATTGGGGACGCTTTATGCTGGTGGACTTGCAAGAAGAACGTGACAGCAGGCTGCTTTTTCCTAGTGGAAGCTCCAAGTTTCGTCATCACCACGGACGCCTCCCTCGACGGATGGGGAACACACCTGCAAAGACTCAGTCAGCAGCAAATTGGATGGTCAACAACAGACTTGGCATAACAACCTCTTAGAGTTGCTACCTATCTTTCTGGTCCTAAAATCTTTTTGCACCATCATTCTCGGAGCATCAGTGTTGGTCCAGACGGACAACACGACAAGTATCCACTACTTGAACAAGGAGGGACAAGATCCATTTTGTCTCCGCAAGCCTAGCAAATTTGGGATTGGGCGATCCGACATCGGATAAGTCTGACAGCAGTCCATGTCCCGGGAGTTTCCAACGTCCTTGCGGATTCCCTCAGCAGGTCAGCAGTTTCCACTCACGAGTGGGAGCTCCATCAACCAACTTTGGATCGTATTTTTCAGAAGTGGGGTCGACCTGATCTGGACTTGTTCGCGACCAATCAGAACCGCAAATACCCATTCTTCGCAAGCTGGCTTCCCCACAAAGGGTTGTGCGGGAATGCGTTTTTGATGAACTGGTCGCAGATCTATGCTTACGCTTTTCCACCGATACCGTTGGTTCCCAGGGTTCTCTGGAAAATGAAGAAGGAACCTTGTCGCCTAATACTCATAGCTCCCAGGTGGCCTCGCCAGCTCTGGTTCACCGAACTCCTCCTTCTCTCCAAATGCGATCCCATTCAGTTGCAACCAATACCGAAACTTCTATCCATTCAGAACGGACAGATCTGCCATTCGGATCCTGCATCTCTGCGCTTAGCGGCCTGGCGCCTGAACACCTTGAATTCGCTCACTTAGACATTCCTTCGGACTGTAGGGAAGTCTTAGCCAATGCTAAAGCGCCTTCCACAAAAAAGACATACAGGCTCAAATGGAAAAGATTTTGCCTGTGGTGTCAAGCCGCCAACATTCATTCAATCCATGCAAAACCGGAACAAATTTTGCCTTTCTTTTTACATTTGGCAAGATCAGGCCTTTCCCATTCTACTCTTAAAGTATTCTTAGCGGCTATCTCAAGATTCCAACAGGATGGTTCCAAGTCTCTTTACTCCTCTAGGATCATTCAGCAGTTCTTCAAAGGATTGTTTTGTATGTTTCCTCCCATCCACCGTCCACCTCTATCCTGGCATCTTAACATTGTGCTCTCACATCTCATGCGGCACCCTTTTGAACCAATGCATAGGGCAGATTTGAAGTTTCTTTCATGGAAAGTGTCTCTGCTCTTGGCTCTCACATCAGCTAGGCGGGTCAGTGACATTCAAGACTTCACTATTAAACCTCCTTTCCTTCAATTCACCAGGGATTCGGGAGTGCTACGCGCTGACCCCATTTTTCTGCCTAAAGTACTTTCGGACTTCCATCTCAACGAACCGATCATTTTAAAGACTTTCTTTCCAAATCCTCAATCACCTGCGGAAAGAACTTTTCATACTCTTGATATCAAGAGATGTCTAAAATTTTATTTACAAAGGACAACCGGAATACGAAAATCTGATCAGCTATTTATAGCTTATGGAAAGATGCGTACAGGACACCCAATTTCCAAACAGACCATTGCTCGTTGGATTTCTGCTGCAATTTTTCTGTCATCAGCAAGCAGGCAGACCATTACAAACAACTCCGAGAGCGCATTCTACTAGAGCAATCTCTTCCTCTACTGCTCTCTTTGCTGGTGTGCCTCTTCATCAAATTGCATAGCTGCTATGTGGTCCAGCGGGCACACCTTTACCAAGCACTACTGTCTGGAGGCTGCCAGCAATGAAGACACGTCTGTGGGACTTCGGTTCTCTGTAATCTTTTTAAATAAGGTGAGCCTCTGTTCTTCCCTCCTCCTCTTTGGTATTTTCATACGTACATATCTTCTATGATTGTTTATGGATACATGTATATAGATCTATATCTGTAATTACATATCGCCTCTGTTATGCTTATGCTGTAAAGATAATCTCACAATTATTATTGTGATCCATAGTAAAAAGAGCATAGAAGAGCCTCTGAGGTGAGGTGGGTGGGTTGCGTGAATGAACGATACCCCAATACTGGAGAAGAACAATAGTTACTTACCTGTAATCTGTGGTTCTCCAGTATTGGTATCTTTCCTAGATTCACATGCAACCCACCCACCTCACCTCAGAGGCTCTTCTATGCTCTTTTCACTATGGATCACACTTGTGCTAGAAAATCTGAGAGCCTGAGCCTCTGAGGAAAACATTCTGGAGGGTGCCGTCGCTGATTGGCTGTAGTTTGGACTATATATAATGACTTGGACGAGTCTTGAAAGTGGAGGATTTTTTCTTTTGATTTCTAGCTACTTTACTTCCTGGTTCTAGGTTACCTATGGTATGGTTTCTATATGCATGTTTATTGCCTTTTTTTATGTACCGTGGGACTCCCACTCCGACGACGGTGAATAATTCAGGCATGAGAATCTATGAAAGATACGAATACTGGAGAACCACAGATTACAGGTAAGTAACTATTTTTCTTCTGCAACAACAGCCTCTCCTCATGGAGCAACACATGGTGACCCTCAGATCTGGAACCTGCACCCATTTCCACAGAAACCTCAGAATCCTCATAGATGACCAACTAACCATGAAATCACAGATCAACACCATCTCCTCTGCCTGCTCCCTCACCCTACGCATACTATAGAAGATCTTCAAGTGTCTACCACTGCACACCAGCCGCACCGTTACACAGGCCCTCTTCTCCAGCTGTCTGGACTATGGCAACACCCTTTACATAGGAATCGCTTCACATCTCCTCCACAGACTTCAAACTATACAGAATGCGAAAGCGAGACTCTTCCTTGACCTCCCACAACAAACCCACATCACCCCCTACTTCAGGCAACTCCAATGGCTCCCAGTACAGGAGAGATGCCAATTCAAGAGGCTGACCAGTGCACACAAAGCCCTACACAACCAAGGACCCGCCTACATCAGTCATTGCCTGAACTTCCACCAGTCTTCAAGAAATATACAAGCCACCTGCCCACATGCCTCGCATTCGCAAAAGCGGAGGATGCTCCTGCATCTACATGGCAGCTAAGCCCTGGAATGGCCTCCTTACACCGCTCCAAACTATTTCCTCTCTCCCGGACTTCCAAAAAGCACTCATGACCTTGCTACTTGAATGAGCACCTGAGACCTGCAAGCACCTGGATACCCTTTCGGATGATAAGCAGCCCTTTATAAATTCAGTTTGATTGGATTGAGCCCCCTTTCATCCTTTTAACATTGCCGGTGTAACTGGCCTTGTTTCAATCACCTGTTGTGATGAGGTTTAGTAAAGGTTTGACTCGCCCTGCATACTTCAAAATTTGGACATGTGGAAAAAAGAAAACAAAAATCAAACGTTCTATGTGAAGAATGTTTTATCGTAGACTGAATTAGGCAATGCTTCATAATGAGGGTGGAGGTACTATGTCAACCACAGTTGAATAAATTATGCCAGACCATCCGCAATGGAAGTTGGGTTTTTTGTTAATTAAGAATTATTATTGAGCTGCTGGCATGCAATGTTTAGTTACTGACCTGATCTGAATGTCAATACCTAAAATATTTTTAAGATGATTTAAGTTTAATGCATTATTTGGCAATGTTGGCAATCACTTTAAGGGAGGTGCAGTTATTCTGGTTATGCTAGATTTATCTGCAGCCTTCAACACACTAACTCCAACTAGGCTGGTGCAAAGACTGTGACAGGTTGGGCTGAGGGATTTGCCATTAAACCTTCTAGACTCCTTTTTAGTAAATAGGACCCAAATTGTGAGCTGGGAGGACTTCACGGCTAAATCTTTCCAGCTTCCTCGAGGAGTTTCAGGTGTTTTCCTGTGCGGACAACACCCAAATTATTGTTTCCATATCCCATCACTGGGCAGGGGTGGCTGACAAGTTCAGGTCCTGCATGGCTGAAGTCAGAGCTTGGATGAGGGAGAATTGGCTTAAAAAGAACTCTGAGAAGACGGAGATTGTGGTCTTTGGGGCGGAGAATTTGGTTTGGACTGACCTGTGTTCGCCTGAGACATGTGGTTCGGTACCCGCTCCAGTGGCCTCTGCTAAAAATATGGGTGTGATCTTTGAGAATACTCTGCAATTTGACTCTCATGTTAATAGAACCTTGAGCTTCTGCTTCTGGATTATCAAGAGCTTGAATAAAAGTTTTCCCTTTCTACCCCGGGGAATTAAGAGTTTTGGTGGTCATTGCGCTTTTTACATCTTTCCTCAACTACTCTAATACCCTGTATTTAAATGGCAACCAGTACTTTCTCAAACTCCAGGTCGTCCAAAATACGGCTGCTTGGTACGTTCTGGGCGTTGAAATGAAAATAAAATTTATAAAGAGCTCTATTACTCTTGGGTGTCAAGGCTCTGGCTCAGGAAAGGGCAAGCCGCCCAGCAGAATTGAAAATTAACCAGATACAAACATTTAACTGATTAAAAAGCCATGTTTTTAGGGCTTTTCTGAAGGCTAGTACCTCTGACTTCTTTTTGAGATCGAGCGACATAGCGTTCCTCAACTTAGACGTATAAGTCACAAGGCTTCTGCCACCCCAATTAGATCTTTTAAATTTGGGAACAATTAGATTAAAGTTAGAGCAAGTTACAGAGTTATGCAAGGCTTTAAAGTAACACATAGGGCTTTAAAGTCTAAGCACTTCTTGACAGGAAGCCAGTTGAGTCAAGGTCTCCGAAACAGACTTGTGTCTGGGGATTTCCAGTAACCGACTTGCTGCAGCATTCTGAAGAATCCGTAATTTGCCTAGGAACATTTTCTGTATTTTTGTAAATTGCACATTACTGTATTCCAATTTAGAAGTTATCAAAACAGAGACCACAGTTTTCTGCAATTCCCACGGGATGAAAGGAAGGATCTTCCTAAGTAACTTAAGCATGAAAAGAGGAAGAGGAGATGGAATTAATCTGACCTTCGGAAGATAACTTACTCTTAAACTGTACACCCAGGTTTTTCACTTTCGTAACCGGACTGGTGAGAGAGCCAAGTTCCTTTGGCCACCAACTCTGAGAACAGAAAAGTGTTTTTGCCAAATAGCAGCACCTCCGTTTTAGGCAAGTTCTGTATCAAGCAGTTATCACCCCTCTATCTTCTGTTGTGAAGCATGCAATTATGGAACCTAGTGGCGGTAGCCTCTGGGCTGCTTGTTGTAGACACCTCAATCTGGGTGTCGTAGGACACCAGTGAGAAACCAAATAATGTTATCAAATTTGTAAGTGGAGTAACTTATAGATTAAAAAGAATAGGGCTCAAAGAAGAGCCCTCTGGAACCTCGCATAGCGATGTAAAAGAGGGTGATGTAAAATCCTCTAAGGCCACAACTTGCTCTTGATTGGTAAGAAAAGATTTCAGAAGAGCGAGAGCTCTATCACTGATTCCAATGGAGAAGAGACGGTCAATGTCGTGATTGACCGTGTCAACTGCCACTGAGGGGTCTAATAAAATCAAGGCTGTGTTTCCCCCAGCATTGAACATTTGTCTAATTTCTTCTGATGCCATTATCAAAGCCAGTTCTGTACTATGTAGGCTTCTAAAGCCAAACTGGGACTAGTTCAGGAGAAGATTATCATAATGATTTCAACTCCCGAGTTATTAGCATTCTGGACAATTTTTGACGGGAATGAAAGCTGCGAGATCAGCTGATAGTTGTTAGGATCAGTGGCATATAAGTTGGACTGCTTGAGAACCGGCAGAATGGAGGCTTTCAAAACATCTCCCGGTGAGGGAAGGATTGCGGACACTATTGGCTACCATTGAGAAAGCGGGTGATTTAGAAAGCTCTTTGGTGTATAATGCTGTTCCCCGGCAGGACTCTAGCTATCTGAGAACCGCCTTCATCTGATTTCCAAACAGACTGGTAAGATATGCAGGACAGATGGAAGTGATTGTCCCTAGATTCTGGAAAGCCAGATAGGATGAACAAGCGTTTTTCAGCGGTAGTGGTCAGGTTAAGGATCACACTCCCTGAACATATTAGGAGTCCATTCTTAGTCTGTGTTTCGTAGGCATGTGAAAACTTGGCTATTTTCGAAACACTACTGCTTCTGCCTGCTTCCCCAGTTTGCACTTGTCGGTGACAGCGTTTTATTGCCTTTTTAGTTTTATGAGCTTTACAAATTAAAATGTATTTACGCCATTGAGGGAAGAGCTAACCTTTTCCAGAATTTATGTATAAGGGTGTAAGTGTTATGAGAAAGCTAAATGAGGTTCCTGGAAATGGGAGCAAATTGAGCGATACCACTGACTGACTGATTTATTTGGTTGCATATAAGTGCTTCGTTTTTGAGGACCTTGCTGAATCATGTGATGTTATACTATAGTACAAAGCTGGGATGAAGTTTAGAAAGGATTCCTCAGTGTATACCATTTTCAATAAGCATAAACTCCGATAATTAAGAAAATTTTAAATCTATGGTGGACTTAGTTATTCGGCATGTAGAGGATTCATTAAAGGCCTCTACAAAATCTGTTATGTTGCGTTACGTTATGCAGATTTGTAGAGCGCATTATGACCCTGGAGGGTATCCTGGCACTGAGCTGGTGTAAGTCTGAAAACATTTTGGGGCTTGTGGGATTACTTGAAAAGCCTTGTCTTCAGCTTCTTACGGCATTGCAAGAAGGCTCTTATGTGATGTGGGAGGTCGTCTCACACTGTAGGAGGGATCTAGCTGAAGGCTCGACTGACTGATCTCTTTTTCCAAATGCATTGAATTTCTTCATGTAGGAGTCTGGACGAGCAACTGTGTTGTTAGGTCTGTGAAAGCAGATGCAATTGTTGAGGTATGCTGGACCAGTGGTATGTAGAGCCTTGAAACTGTGGGCGATGAGTTGGAATTGTGTTCATTTGTGAATGAAGAGTCAGTGGAGCTCCTTAAGTTGTAGTGTTATGTGAGTGCGGTATAGTTAATAGTTAAGTGATTCTGGCAGCTGAGTTTTGAATGGTCTGCAGCCTTCTGGTGAGGTTTTTTTTGTTGATCCTGGACTAGAGGGTGTTCCTGTAGTCCAGCTTAATTGTGACCAGGATGTGTGTGATTGTTTTCTGCTTGCCGATTTGAACCATTTGAAAATCTTTCTCAGCATCTTCAGGGTATGGAAGCATGAGGCAGTAACAGCATTGGCTTTTGGTGGCCATGTCAAGTGTACAGTCAATGGTGATCCTGAGGTTTTTGTTGTGGTTGGTAGGGGTTGCCGGCGCAGCTCCTCCAGATGGGCGGAGGAGCGTCGCCCCTCTGCTTTCTCGCAGTGCGAGAAGCAGAAACATAAAATAGTATTTTAAATACCATTTTATGTTTCTGCTTCTCGCGCTGCGAGAAAGCAGTAGGGTATGCCTGATTGGGGAATGGCGTGTGGGTGGTCCTGCAGGAGTCCAGGGGAGGAGTGGCTTGCCCACTCTGAGTGCGCCCCAGGGCCAACCAAACCAGTCATACACACTCTGCATTTCTCTATGTAGGCTGCAAGCAGCCTACATAGAGAAAATGGCCTCCCCATAGACGCCTGTGAGGTTGGACTCCTAGCCAATCACAACGTTGCCATTGCAGCGTTGTGATTGGCTTAGGGGAGGGAGGCTGCCTGCTTCGTGTATGGAGAGGAGTGAGGAGACTCGACACGAGGCCGGAGGAGATGGTAAGTTTTTTATTTTTTTTTTTTTTTTAAATTAAATTACCCCCCCTTTCCCCAAGCATTGGGGAAGGTAGCAGAAGAGATGTCATTCAGTATGGGTGTGAGCATGAAGCTGATGGGTTGCAGTCCTCTGAAGTAGGTGTGGTGGGGGTAGGGGTCCAATGGAGCCCCTTAGTGGAAAGACTTCATGGTGGCAGCGTTTTCTTCTGGCGTTTTTCTTCCAGGGTGAATTTGGGCCGTGTGGTTAGCGTTGCCCTTGAATGAGTAAAGAATGCAAGCGGTGAGGATTAAATGAAGGTATATGGTAACATAAAATGTAGACTTGCCCATAGTGCAGTTCTTTTGGGGGGATAGGGGCATTTTTAAAGAATATGTATGTTAAAGGCATTTGTGATAGAACCTGATAAATAACTGTTTGTAAGCTCATTTGGGTGTAACATGAATGTTAAGTGACGAAAATATTGGTTTAAGACAAGACCATGAGTAGTTCAAACATTAATAGTAAGCCATTGGAAGGACCACCTACCAATGAAGGGAATAGGATAATTTGATAATTGTTAATATATGAATTTGTTACATGTAAAGAATCAGTTGGGAGATCTGTTTATTCGGATTTAGTGACTATTTGGGAATTTTAAGACCATGTTTCCAGACAAATGTTTGGGTTTCATTTTTCAAAATGCTGCAGTTATCAAATAATTTGAAGCCATATACACACTAACTACCCTTTCTAATTGAGCAGCTAATGTGCTTATTTTTGACCATGGGAAATGTAATGAATGTTCGTATATTTTATTAGTGGATTTATGATCTCCTCTACAGACAGTAAACATACGTTTAGACTGTGGGTCCCAAATGTGACTTACATGCACTTAAATTAAGTCTCTTTTCTGTTTTTCTCACTAAACAGGACGTGATTGCTGGATTTCTGTATGCAATTCTCATCATGGTGGTCTTCCATCCTGCATTAGAACTGATTGACAACTTCAACCTAACGTTCAAGTACGCACCAATAATTATCATCGGTCTTCATTTGGCCATGGGTATATTTTCCTTCACTCTTGACACCTGGAGCACTTCACGTGGTGATACAGCTGAGATCCTGGGCAGCGGGGCTGGCATTGCATGTGGTTCTCACGTTAATTACTTGTTGGAACTAATGATTGATCCATCGCCAGACCAGTTGCCTTTTATTCCTGCTCCTATTACGCTGACTCTCTTTGGAAAAGTTGTGCTTAAGTTTATAATTGGAGTAATGCTACTGCTCTTGATAAGAGGTATCACGAGAAAGGCTACAATCCTTCTGACCTGCAAAATCTTCAACATACCATGCGACGATATTCGGATGGCACGACAACATATGGAGCTGGAGCTTCCTTATCGATATATCCCCTATGGAATGGTTGGGTTTAGTGTTATTTTTATAGTACCTTACGTTTTTACTCTAATTGGGTTGTAAAAAGGCATATTCACAGTCCAAATGCTAGAACTTGATAACCACTCAAGTTGGTGCACATTTTGAATTATGGAAGATCTTGGAGGCCTTCTTTTAACATTCTCCACATTAATTACAGGTTACTGGGCAAGAAACCACTATTATGCAATTGCTTGTTTTGTCCCAACTTCCTACAGACGATTTACATGGCATACCTTTGCACTGGATCGAGCAAGCAGTCATGTCCTCTTATAAAATTTATATTTCTTTGCACTTATGATCTAGGAGGCAGGCTTTGGTTAAAGGTATGACCACAAATGCTACTTGTTGCAGGTACTGTAACAGCTTAATGATTGTGCCTTTATGTTGCTTAACTAACATATGCCATGTAAACTGTGATCTGAAATAGGACTACAGAGTTAAAAAAATAAATCTGGCAAATTGTATTTTTATATATATTTTAGTTAATAGTAGTTTCTATTACTTGCCTCATTTTAAGTATTCCATATTTATAGATGCAAAGTATGCAGCTTGGAGAAGCTGATTGAACAGCACGGTATGTTCGCAGGAGTTGTGTGCCGATTTGTATTCCCTAAACCTAGACTGCAGATAAAAGCAAAATGTAAAACCAGACCATGGGAATGTAAATAACATATTAAGTGTTTTGGGATTGGAAACGACATTACTAAAGCCCAGTTTAAATCTATAATTTCCTAATTTTAAAGAATTGATTTAAGTCACAAGCCGTTCTACCATCGGCCTTTTTAAGAGAAATTAAATGTGTATTATTTTTTCAGATTTAGTTTTGTTGAGGAGAGAGTCCAACTGAAAACGTAAATTTCATAGGGAAAGGACCGATCTGTAAACCTCATCAGGGCAGTTTTATTTGAGCTGCATTACAGTTCACTTTACATATAAACCACATTCAGTGCACAGCATATGTTTACTCATAACAACAAGTTTGTTTCTACGTAGAAATGGATATGCTCAGGGAGGAAGGCACGGACAGACTTCGAAGAGTATTATATAAAGTTATCTGGGGCTTACAATAAAATAAACTATTGTAAGGCATCACGGTTTGGACGTTTGTAAGTTTGTATGTCACAAGTTGGTAAAGTGCTATATGTTTCGAAGTTAGGATGCAGGTTTAGCCAGAGTAAAAATTACAATAGTTACAGGGTTGTGAGTAGACTAGTTTTATAATAGAAATGCTAAACAAAGGGTTGTTTCTTGCTACTTAGTTCTTTTAGTGTACTTGGAAAATGGAAGTCTCATAACGGATGTGCAATAATGCTTTTCAGCAAATATTATTTAAGCCTACTAGATCCCTTTCATCACGGATGGAGCTCATTTCTGCCCTCAAATTGTCACAGTAAGACACCGTGATTACTTTTTCTGTTAGGCGCTGTAACTTGTTACATTTCTCCTACACTTCATCAACAACATGCTTATTTTGCTGGAACAATAGAGACAGTGTCCCACTCTCCATATTGAGGCAGAAAGTTGCGTTTAGGCAAAGGCTCCTCTCGCTAGGAACAGCAACCACAAGTTCTCAAAGATTCACAAACTGTAGCTGATGATAAGATCTGCACAGATCCCGTCACAAGGTAAATGATTTTTTGGGTCTTTTAATGGTTCCACCAGCCTGTCTCTCGGTACGCGCACATACAATTGCACAAATTGTTTACCAAAGCAAATTAGTACTCCTTTCTCTGAAATCCACTAACGTGTTTAAGGTTTTGTTTTTCTGGAGTAAAATGAACCTGAAGAACCTACAGATCACATTAACAAGGAAGTGATAACAATCCTGGTTGATTTGTTTTGTTTTTTGGATGTTGCTGTTTTTCACAGTGGCCTTACGGCGTTTCCTTGTTTACAGCTGCACCACTTAATGTGTTTACTTTGAATGTACATAAAGAATAAAACTATATAGGGCTGATGGTAGTCATATGAATAGTCTGCATTTGAAAGTTGGGTACTAGACCTATTTTAGTTGGTCGTTTCTGAATAAACAACAAGAGCATTGAACTATAGAGATCTTTATTTTATACATGTCTTATTTTAATGCCTCTTTAAAAGGCATCTTACTTCATCTGTTCAACGTTTTTTTTGTATATGTCTTCATCATTTTCTCTTTTTTTCTTTTGTAGGCATACATGTGACCATTAACATATGAATATTTGACTGTTATTAACCGTACATTAAGTGGTTTCAACCCCCTAATTCACATTAACATAATTACTTTGAGCCATGAATTTCAGCCAGTGGGTTTTCAAGTAATATGTATTAGAAATTCATAACTGGTATGGCCTGTTATCGTCTTTTCATATCATCCCTTAATTTTCCTGATGTTTACAAGCCACTCATTAGGCTGCCTACCACCTTGCTGCATTCTGGAACTATCTGCTTCCGGGTGCATTTCACATATTCTATTTCCCAAACATGTCCGCACAAAATAAACCAGACTAGCAAAAGAAACGGAGTGAATTCCGTTTCATTCTGGCTTGTAAATTTGGAGAACTTTTATTTGCTGTATTAGACCTTTTTTTCGTGTGAAACATGACCTGTGGAGCATTGAGTTTTTTTTAGTTTTTTTTTTTTTTAAATTACCCGCAACCACCCATCTCCCCAGAATATTACAACTCCCAATTTTATTGACTAGCCTCAACCGATGAAAGGTTTGGTTCAAAGTGATCACCAAAGGTCAGTGAGACAGACTTTGTCTGGGGGGTATAATTTACACACGTGTTTTTGCACTTTTTAGAGGTTTTAAAAGCTGTATCACATAGCCAAAAATCCTTACCTGTAAATGCCTCTCCCATTTGAAAGGAATTGTCTTTGCAATGCTTTAATGGTGCCCAGAGCAGCCAATGGGAAGCCTAAAAACCTTTCTTGTACGTAATCCAGGGATCGGGTAAAGTTGCTCAATAATGAGATGTGATTTATTGGTTCTGGAATCGTTCACTAACCTCCGTACTTTGTCATGACACCACAACACTTTTTTGGCCCAAGCACTACCTTGCACACTTTCTCTCTCTCTCTCTAGTTATGCTGGCACCATTCAGTGATGATAGGCTGCAAATCTGCACCAGGGCCTTAACCACAGTATAAAATACAGTTACAATATTTTAACTATATAAAATCCTCATAGGCCAGATATATATACAAAACCCTTCCAAAAAAAGAAAACGGGTACTAAACCAGTACTACTAATTTATTATTTTACACCAGTTAACTGACGATGCATAAAGAAGATGCTTTTCTACCAGCTGGAGTCTTGCTCAAGACTGGACATACTAGTCCTTTTTTTTGTTGTTTCTATGCTATTAGTCACTCTCTCCTCTACTGTACTCCACAGTCAGGCTCTTTCTTAATTTTCAATGCATTTTTATAAATGGTGTTTGCAGACTGCTTTTTTCGTTCTGCCCCTTTTGTTACAGGGGTTCTGCTCCTCTCCCCTCGCTTGTTCTTCACATTGTAATAGCAATATTAAGTTGCTCCTTGTATTCATTTAAGAGTTGTGCATTATTTTACACCTACATACATTTCCTTTGCAGGCTCCCATGGGACCAAATCCACCTTTACACTGTATAGTTTCCATTACTTTTTCAGTAAATCAATCTGTTTTCCAATTATCAAGATATCTGCTTGTGCATTTTATAATCCTAGCACTTTTTTGTCACATTATAATGGCAATATTAATTGTTACCAATGTTTAAAAAGTTGGTTTAGCTGGGGTATCAGACTGGGTATGAGTAAAATAATTTTTCAAAGCCACTGTGATATAACTATCAATATTCCAAACATTGGCTTGATATTAGGATCATGTCCAACATACATGTGGTCTAAATCATTAAAAGACTTAAGCGGTGAAAAAGCCAGTGCATTGATAATCACCAGTAACCTTAAAATGTAAGATACAGCCCAAAGACGAATATGTTGGAAATATTATCAATGTAACATACTTGTAGGACATATGTTTGGGAAAACTAAACCGAAAACTATCAAACATTAATTTTTAATTTACATTTTGTGATGTCGGTGTCAACAGACATTTTAATAGTACAACATGCTTGCAAAAAGATTATTGATAATTTGCAGGTAATAAGAACTAAATATAAAAGCTATCAGATCAGTCACCCAAAGGAACTTCAGAAAACCGTGGAATCAATCACATTTTTGGCAGTTTCCGAAGTGTAGAAAGGGGGATAGTGATAGAGTACATAGCTACACCCGATGGAGGAAATGCTGTAAATGTAATAAAAGAATATGTGAGTGAAACACAATAGTCGGTATAATAAATGTTTGAGTGGACAAATCGCAATGTCCTCCAAAGAGCTATAAAATACACAAATGGATAATTGTATTTTTTCACTAAATCAATCCATCATTATTCAAACTACACCATTTGAATGGTGGATTCAGGTCCACTACAGGCTATAAAATGAATTTGTCTCTATAGTGTAGTAATGCACAATTCTGGATTGAAAAGAAATAGTGATGTGGGAACCACAGTGTGACGAGTATAAAAGGGGAGAGTTTTTGAATCCCTTCATAAAGCAGTAGAACGAGAAGGAAAAATAACTAAAACAAGCACTGCAACTATCCAGCTGTTTTGGGGAAAATGAGGAAAGATGACTTGGCTGTGGCTAGAGTGAGTGAATATAAACAGAAAAAAAAGCACTCAATTTGCGAAAGTTGATCCAGGAAGCTTTGCTGTAAACCTATTTCTTTTTTGAAGCGTTTGAATTGTGTTTATTTTTAAACATGAGCCGACGTGTTTTCCTTGGACGTGATCGTTGTCTGGTCAGAGGTTGTTTAATAAAAATCCTTTATGATTAATTTTGTAAATATTGTTTGCATATGTGCTAATGCATTCAGATAAACTAACCCAGCTTTATTTACATCGATCCCACCATAAATTTGGCAGAGAATGAAGACGGCCCTTGCCAGATGAGAACCTTTTAGCTTTTAAAGTTGGGGAAACAAATGACAGGAATTACGTTGCAAATACTGAAATTGCCAGATGGTTCTATGATTTTGTATTGTGGACAATTAAATGCCCAAAGAACGTTTTAGATAAACTTTGCATCCATGTCCTTGAAGTGCAAGTTCTATCAGTTTTTGCTGCACTGTGTGTTGGAAGTAAAGTTTATACAACGTTCTAAATGGTACGTTAATGAAGGGTGCAGATATAAAGTCGAATGCGTACTTGTCTCATCTTAGTCCAGTGTAGCAGCACGTGGTTTTAAGAGCTTGACAGAAATCAAGACTACCCAGTCTTTTTATCAGTCGAAAGAGTTGGTCATCCTCCTCTGTAGACTTGCTGCTGAGATAAGAGTTCTATTTATACAGCCTCGTTAGAAGGATCCCAAATATCGTCTTTTTTGTATATGTTAATTTAGAAAGAAATGACAGTACAGACGTTTAAAGTACATGCCTAGGTTAAATACATATTTTGTCATATTCCTGCTAATCTAGAAGCAGCAGCACAGCCACTTACTCCATCCATCCTTTGCATGATGGCCAGCCATGGGTGTTAGCTTGGGAACGTTTGGGTATTATACTGGCGATAGCACTCTTGAGGGGTTCTGGAGCAAGTTTGATTTATGCTTTTTTTTCAGCATCTTATGAAATGGCATATGGAGCCTGAATGGTAAATGTTAAGATGGGCAATTAACTGGTGTTCGTATTCAATAACGCAATATAGTCTAAACCACATTATGCAAGCCATCTCATTCGTTTACGAAATAAAAGATTTGAGGTGCATTTACGAGACAATATTTTACCTTCATTGTAGGATGATGGCAGCTGCATTGCAGGATGCATTCTTTACTCAGTAATGTTGTTAGTTTTATAAAATAATTTTTTGTGCATGATCACAAGTTTGTCGTGTTTCACATGCATTTGTTGTGATGGTTTACAATATATTGGTGAGCGAATGCACTATCAATGGTACTACTGTTATTGTCTGTCTTTTTTGTTTCTACATTTTCAAATGTTCATGCTATATTTTCCTTTTGTCAAATAACTTTGAATTTAAAGGTTCTGTGTGTAACCCGGCCCGTAAAACGCTATTTTTATTTAATTATAAGTTCGTAATACTCTGTCAAAATCGCCTCTATTTTGAGACATTTCTGAATGTTGTAAAACTCATTAAAACGGGCATGCAGTACTACAATACAATAAGTAAAAATTTGTAAAAGAAAATTCTTTTTACAAAATGGAAATCGTGGATTGTTGAGAATGATTTCACAGAAGACAATATGATTAGAATAGTGAAGTTTTTGCCATAAACTGTTTGGCAGCTGTAACGTTGTCATTGTTGTATGGTCCTTGTTTTTCACATGTTAACATTTTACTGTTTTTGTTTTAAACCAAATGTTGTGTAAATTGCCATCTAAGGACTGTTAATTTGAGTTTGAGCTGGCTTATGAGAGATAATCAAGCTATTTTTAAATACACCATTCTTAAAAAAAATATATCTTGTCCCTTTATTTTTTGAACTTCATCAATGTCTATTACTTTTGTTTTAAACCAAGTGTTGTGTGAATTGCCATATAATGCCTGTTAATTAAAATGTACTTAGTTTGAGAGGTCAAGCAAGCTACTTTTAAATACACCATTCTTTAACAACCCTCCATTTCCAGTTATTTTTAAAATTACATCAACTTGTTGCAGTAAAATAAAATGAAGGTGTGCAGTGTTCATTACTCCTTGAGTTGTCTTGATTTTTTTATTTTTAAATCCCAGCGATAACAAACCAACTCTGAGAAACACAATTTAATCATGAACCTTGCAATTGGGATTATGTGGCCACTAACGTACCTCTGTTCATTTAGCCAAGGTGCAGAGAGCTGCCGCCAGACATGTTGTGCATCGCAACCAAAGAGCCTAGTTGATTAGCACCAAAATGACTCCTAGTTCTTAAGTATTCTTAAAATCGTAGATTCCTTACCTGAATAATATCCCAAGATACCAGGAGCATTGCTGAGAAAATTCTCAGGATCAGTCTGCATGTTAGGTGGCTCAATGGTGACTCCACATCGTGCTGGAAATGTCCAAGCAAAGACACATATAAGTGCCACCCCTGCGCGCTGACATCAGTTCCTGTCTTTCGACACATTTAGATCCGGACCTCTGCTCCTAACTATATTGTTTTTCCAAGACTTGCAACTGTACACCGTGTGTAAGAGACAATTTCTCCCCCAAAACACCAGGATTCAAGCTGTGCCATGACTGCAGTAAGCAGATGTCGGTCATGGAACCACAGCATTTGTTACTTTTGATGCTTGGAACCCGGTCACAGCTCAAAGTCATGCATTAAATGCTCCCTGATGCACCCGAAGACTATCTAAGAATGGGAAGTGAAGAAGCTGCATCTCCGGACAGGAAAAGGACACGGTCAAAAAATAGATCCTGCTCCAAGTCGTGGGGCTGTTCGCGATCATGTTCTCTGAGTCAGTCCTTCATGAATTCCTGTTTTGCTGTAAGTCTTCTGATAAGTTGAAGACAAGTCCTAAGTGCAAGAAGGCCAAGCAGGGCTTGACCCCATGCTGGCACTTGAAATTAAGTGAGAAGGCTCAAGGACATCAGTCAAAAGGTCATACCTCTCCACTAAAGCATCTTCCAACTCATATCAAGTCCAGCAGTTTTTTTTGGGGTTCTGCAAGTTCCCCGGGTAATCATCTACCAGAGAGCAAAATGCAGACTTGAAGGAGGCCATGCTGGATCACTTTCAGATGCTTCCAGCTCCCTCTGGCAAGCTTCTGGCCCCACAGAGCAGGGAGGGGCTCCAATTTGACTTCCACTTGGCCATCTCTTAGCTCCAACTGACCCTGTTGGAGTTGTACCTTGGACCCATCCAGACACTGGGTCATACTGCCAGTCCCATCTGTGCCAATACTGACTTAGCTGGGACCAAAATCCAATGCCTCTGTCTGACCCCTGAACCATTGGTGTCTCCTTCTAGGGGTATGTCGTGCTGTGAGATTGCAAATGTGCAGACATGCAATTTGATGCCAGACGCTAATTGTCAGACTCTTCCTCAATGCCAGTACGATCAGAAGCTAGAGGCATTATTTGGATCCGACTCTGATTCAGTTCAGGGGATGAAGAATGTTCTCCATGAGACTGATGATGACTAGGAAGCAAGCATCCATGTTTTTCCTCACTATACGAATGATGGGCTATCCCTCGATCTTCCATATCGAGGGACAGCCCATATCGATAGATCCACAGCGACTGAGTTAGCGGGCCACCAATGGGAGAAGCTGCCTGTTTTGCTGTAGTTTTGCAAAGAGCAGCAGAGATGCCAGATTTACAGTTGCATGCTATTGAAACCAAGGCAGATTTGTTAACTGAGGTCTTTCAGTCCGTTCCAAACTCTCCTTAGCTACTATTAACATGGATTGAGGCCCTTACAGAGATATCCTTATTGCCACTTGGTCTGTGCTCATGCCTTTCGGTCTATCAACCTGTTCCCGGGCGACATAGGCCACCCCCGGTGATCCTAAGTTTGAAAACTTGGTGGTACAGACATCGAAGAATAAAGTCACTTCTAATGACATGAATACATATGTCTCATGCCTCAACTGGTTGCTGAAGGAAGGCTCACTACAGTCATGGACCACTTTAAGACCATGGCCAAACTCCTGACCTCTTTCTGGTTTTCCATCAACAAGCCGAAGATTGAGCTGAGCCCCATAAAGAGGATTCCCATCATTGGGGTGGTTTTAGTGTTCTGGTGTTTAAGGCCTTTCCAATAATAATATTCTGCAGCACTTCCAAGTAATTCAGGGTATCATTGCGATGTGTCAGGTTCAACGCTGGATCTTAGTGAGGGCGGTTCTTTGGCTTTCTTGACTCCTCAGGTAATGAATCCTTGTTTTGAATGCCAGAACACAGATGTGGGTCCTGCATTGGAAGCTTTTGTTTCGGTGGGTCTAGTAACAGGACTGCCTCTCAGACCTGTCCCCTTGCCCTGGCAGGGGACAGGTCAGGATCTTCTGTGGTGTGACTAGTGCCAGCGTATGCTGCAACACGTCATTTTCCGTCCCTCACCCAGACTTAGCATTCAGGACAACTGCATTTCTCGGTTGCACGAATCATCTGTGAAAAGTGGATATCCGTGTCATACAGTCTCTGGTAGAGAATCTTCCCCATATAAACCTTTTGGTGCTTCAGGCGTTCTACATCTCCCTGAAAGCCTGCCTGCCATCATTCAAGGAATGGCTGCAGTAGGACCGTGCATACAACACAACTGCCTTAGGGTCCTGGAACCTGTCTCAAGAGGCCCTTTACCTATGGAAATGGTTGAAAAAGCAAAACATCTTTATGGTAGCCAACCATCTAGCAAGATCTCTGAATGACAGTGCAGACAAGCTCAGCAGACGTCAGCTGCTGAGTCATGAGTGGCATCTCCTTCCCGAAATGGCACAGCACATCTTTGACCAGTGTAGCATGCCATGGTCCGATCTGTTTGACCAGCACGGACGTGCAGTATAAGTACTACTGTCCTCTGGAGTTTTCTCCAAGAAAGTCACTGGAAATTGCATTTTAGCTGTGATGGTACATATGTCTCATGCACGCATTCCCATCACTACATCTTACCTGCCTCAGAAAGTTCGGACTAACTGGGACAGGGCAATATGGTACCCGTAGCTGCTGAGCATGAGCATTTGCTCTCTAAACTTGCCACCACTTTGGGAACACCACATATCTCAGCCACAGGGGTGGGTCCTGCACCGGAATCTCCGCCACCTACATCTTGTGCGGAAATTGATCGTTGACAGTGAAATGCATTTGATTTAAATCTTGTACCGTGATGCATCGATCAAACGTCTAACTCCCTCGAAGCACTTTGTCATGCTGCATTGGGACCTTAATTTTGTGTTTATCTCTTATGTTTACACCTTTTAAGCCAGTACACAGTTGCTCAAAGAGACCACTGGCGATAAATACTGTCTCCTAATAGCCATCACTTCTGCGTGCCCTGTGTGTGAACTGCAGGTACTTTCTTAGGAACTTCTCTACACCATCTTGTTTGCAGACTATTCGTGCTGAGGATCTGGATGGCCTTTTTACCCAAAATCATGACACCTTTCCAAGTTGGCTGGTCAGTCACTTTGCCAGCATTTTACGCTCAACCTCCCTCTTCGTAAGAGGTGAGACTCCATCTGCTCATGCCTAAAACGGCATCAAGCTTTTACATTGACCTCACAAGAGACCATTGTGCGGATTCTCTGGAGCAAAGAAAGGGAAGTCAGTTCAGAAAGGAACCTTGTCAATTTGGCTGGTGCTCCGCATTAAAATCTGGTACTGATGATACAGCCCCTGCAAGGCATGCCGACTCCTTCCACCAGGTCCAAAGCCGCTATGACAGGATTGGCATGGGGCTACTGGTTCTGGACATCTTTCAGCTGTGAAGTGGGGCATCTGTGTACATATTTATACTACTGCCTTCACAATCGGGTCTGGCATGTAGGCAATTTTGTCTGCTCTGTCCTGCTAGACTTCTGATTAAGTCCCCTCTCCAGATCCTCCTCTTTGGGAGATACTTCTGGCGTATCTACCTTTAAGGTGAGGAATCGGACTTTAGATGTGCCCATCAGAAGATCAAATTACTTACAGCATTGGTGAATTGTCTCTGTCTCTGTTCATCTTTTCATCTATATCATATCATATCATATCAAAGAAATACAATACAACATACTAAATACAAAATGGGGCTTTAGGTCATTTCTCTTCAGTAGTTGGTGCTTGAAGCAGTGAATAGGCAAAGTAGTTTAATGTGTGTTTCATTTGTAATATAATGTATTTCTCATTTTTTATCCTATGTGTGTGTGCTGCTTTCGGCATTGGCCGCATGACGCATTTTGTAGGTAATAGTAAGGTCTGGCTGGGGAATGCTTATGATTAAAACAGATATATACATAATTTATTATTAGATATATTTTTTTGCATACTTAAGAGTGAGACTGTGGCTCAGCCAGGGTGTTGTTTCGCCAGAGTATAGCTACTGATTTGGCAAACGCACAGTGTTTCCAAAACTAGAGTACTTACCCTCCAATCAGCTGTGAGAAGTGCCTTTTAGTTCCAGCCTGGGCAATCCATATGCTGCTCTGCGCGGCATGCTGTAATCTAGACTGAGTTGAAGCACCTCCCATCTTTTCCATTCGTTCCTATTTAATTATTGTTTTAATTTTTAGGCCTGTTAATGACGTGCCCACTTTCATTTTCACCATTGTGTCTTGTTTCCTCCTTCTGGCAGCCTGTGCCCTGTGCCGTCTCTCCCTTCACCCAGCCCCCACAACCCTTCCGAGATTGCTGCTAGTATTTTAAGTGATTTGCTCAAAATCTTTGTATGTTGAGCTGATGCCGAGACTCGAACTCCCGAGTCGGCAGCTCGCCCCTTCACATAATGTTTGATGCTGTTTCATTGATTCCTTTTTTTTAATCTTTTTAAATGTTGCCAGGTGGAGTCATTTATAAGCTCAAATGCTGTTCCAGTCACATTGCATATCATCTCTCCCCACCACCTCACCGCTTTCAATTTCACCATCTCGTCTTGTTTCCTGTTTGCCCTGTGCCATCTCTCCCTACCCTTTCACCACCCCTCCGAGATCGCTGCTTGTATTTTCAGTGAATTGCCCAAAATCACAGGACACCGTTTTCATTTTCACGATTGCGTCTTGCTTCCTGCTCGTGGCAGCCTGCTGTCCCTGTGCCGTCGCTCCCCTACCACTTCACCACGCACCCACCACCCCTTCGAGATCGCTGCTTGTATTTTAAGGTTGCCCAAAATCACAGGATTCTGAGCTGACGCCGAGACTCAAACTGCAGAGTCGACAGCTCTGACCGCACGCCATTCACAGCATGTTTGATGCAGTTTCATTGCAGGCTTTTTGGTCTCACCTAAGCCAGCGCATGCGCCGCTCTGCAAGGCATTAAGTAAGGGCTTTTGAGCTCTGAACACACGCTCTTGCGAGGTTTTTTTTTTCTTTTTTTTTCTGAGCCCGCAATTGGCTTGTGCATGTGTCTTTTTTAAAAACAGCACGCAATTGGTGCAAGGTGGGTGATTGTCCCGCCTTGTTTGTTGGATGGCCTAGGGTCCGCGGGTACAAGCTTCAACCTCATCTGTCTCCAATTATCGCGTTGGCGGTAATTGCAAACAGATGGTACTCTTTTTTTTTTTTTATTACCTATTTTGTTTCGTTTTGGAATTTCTCCAGCGCTAAAATCCTTAGCTGCAGCCCCATCTACTAATAGATTAAAGAACTTGCTCACCCATCTCAGGGTCACATTGAACAAACCTTTAAACAAATGAACGCCAGTCCAAATGCCTTAAGAAATGGGCAGTACGCCCTGATGTTAAAAAAACACTCGCTTTGTGGTGTGGAAAATTACTTGCACAAGACCAACAGGATCCTTGATAAATGTGTCTACAAACAAGCTGCAGCTGATTATCACAAGCTGTCCTCTGGGTGCACTACCCTTTCTTTATAAGCAAAATCTCCCAAGCCACAAATAACACCAACGTGTATTTTTGAGAGTACAGATGCTTGCCAGCCAATCCATCTTGGATACGCTTTTTTTTTTTTTTTTTTATTGTTTCCCGTAAGAATGAACCTTGTGTTCTGTGTTTAGTAAAACGTTAAACGTACAAGTGACATGCGTAGGGCACAGAGTGAAGTTGAAAAGCACAGTAGACAAATTCAGAAATCCTTACATTTCGAGCAGCAAATCCGAGTGCTGCCCTAAGCATGCTTGTAAAACTGCCCCAGGCACGAAAAAACATGTTTACAACATTTTCTTTTTTATTACACATCGATACTGTAACAAAAAGCCCTGTCTGTACCACGGAGTTGTCTTGTGTCCAGAAAGCACTGCTTGCAGATGTGCACAGCGGAAGCAGCAGCTGGTGACAAGCGCATGAGCAGGATGGGTTTAGAGTGACTCGGTCCAGAGTGAAAAGGCAGCAAATGACACATAATTACACTCTACTGAATACAACGTTCTCCCATAATACCAAACAGTACCACATAATTACACTCTACACATTTCAATATAAATACACTCCACATAATACCACTCAGTACCACATAATCACACATCACAATTACTCTATTCAATGCAACATAAATACACTCCACACAATACCACTCAGTGACATAATTATATGCTACATAATTACACTGCACTCAATACAACATATACTCCAAATAATACCACTTAGTGCCACATAATTACACTCTACTAAATACAACATACACTCCACATAATACCACTCAGTGCCATAAATTACACATCACAATTACACTCTAGTCAGTGCAACATAAATAAGCTCCACATAATACCACTCAGTGCCATAAATTACACATCACAATTACTCTATTCAATGCAACATAAATACAGTCCACCTAATACCACTCAATGTAACATAGTTACAAGCCACATAATTACTCTACTCAATAAAACAAATACATCCCACATACCACTCATTACCACATAATTACACGCCACATAATAACACTACTCAATACAACATAAATACACTCCATATAATACCACTCAGTGCCACATATTTACACTATATGCAACATAGACTCGACGACATACCACTCAGTACCACATAATTACACGTTGGATAATTACACTATTCAATGTAACATAAATACACTACACATAATACCACTTTGGCACATAGTTTCACGCCACATAATTACACTACTCAATGTAACAGAAATGCACTCCACATATTACCACTCAGCACCACATAATTACACATCACATAATTACACTCTATTCAATGCAACAGAAATACAGTCCACCGAATACCACTCAATGTAACAGTTACAAGCCACATAATTACACTCTACTCAATAAAACAAATACATCCCACATACCACTCAGTACCACATAATTACACACCACATAATAACACTACTCAATACAACATAAATACACTCCATATAATACCACTCAGTGCCACATATTTACACTATATGCAACATAAATACAGTCCACCTAATACCACTCAATATAACATAGTTACAAGCCACATAATTGTACTCTACTCAATAAAACAAATACATCCCACATACCACTCAGTACCACATAATTACACACCACATAACACTACTCAATACAACATAAATACACTCTATATAATACCACTCAGTACCACATAATTACACGTCGCATAATTACACTCTATTCAATGCAACATAAATACACTCCACATAATACCACTTTGGCACATAGTTACACGCCACATAATCACTCTCTCCTCAATGCAACATAAATACACTACATAATACCACTCAGTGTCACATAATTACACACCACATAATTTCACTATACTCAATGCAACAAAAATACACGCCTCATAAATGCACTCTATACCAGATACCATCAATCAACATAAATGCACTCCACGCCATTACACAAATTTCACTAAGCATGATTTCACTCAACACCACAGTTCCAGGCCACACAATTCAACTCCACACATTTCCAATACACACCACATAATTACACACCAAACAACATTTCAACTCCACAATCCACAACGTACCTCCAATCCACACCATATAGTTTCACCACCTGAGCACCAAACATCATTCACCACCACCATTTTGCATCAGCACACCACCCAAGCATCACGTTAGTCTGCCCTTGGAATATGGCATCTGTTGAGTCTCCCCTAGTGTCTGTCCGCTGCTCGTGTTCTAATTAAATTACTGTTTTCCAACTCCACTCCCCCGTAATTTATGTTCCGCTCCCCCATAACAAAAAAATTTATAACAAACAAGCATAAGAACAAGCAGGAAGAAGTTGCCAGCAGTGCAAGTACAAAAAAAAACTAGAAAACATGTTTTATGATAAAATCTTGTTTAATCTGGTTTTTCAGTTATATATAATATCGTCTTCGTTTGTATAAAAGTAACAAGAATGCCTAACACTTTTTGTTATAACTTTTCAACATAATGCACAGCAGCCACAATGCTCTACAACATAGCCAAAAGCTCTAGCTAAACACATAAGATCCCGAAGGGGAGACCTATTGTCTATGCCAATGCTTGTTTAAAAATGTTGCCAGGTAGAGTTATTTATAAGCTCAAATGCTATTCGAGTCTCATTGCGTTATTTGTTGTTTAGTGTGGCCTCATAGGTGCTGGTCAGGGGACTGAAACATGGTTTCGAGGTTAGCAATTGCATATCACTCAGTGGAATTTACCCCCATTGGTGCATATGCAGTGCTCACCGCCAGCGGCACGCATTCTCTAGGTATACTTGCACCACCACAGCGTATTAAGTGAATGGCTCTTTATTTTGCTAATTGTTTGTTTACGTTGCTACTTGCGTGCTGCCAATTCCATGTATGAAACTGTTCCCATCATTTCCCTGCCTGCAGGCTTGCTCCAGCGGTGTACCATTAAGGCAGACGCCGTCGCTGCTTCGTGTATTGACTTGTGATGAAGTCCTGCAGTGACAGGAGTTGAGCAAACTGCATTTCATAATTGTTAGCGGCGGCTCGGATGCTTACATGGCCTGATTATAACCAATCCTCCGGAGTACAGCCAACAGCTCCTCTCGTTCCGACACCAAAACGGACACTGGGCATATTTCTTCCGCAGCCATCTCTTTGAACTAAGAGTATTTGGACAAGATACGTTAGTATCTTATGTTGTGCAGCCAGAGTTCTTAAATGTGCACCCCTCTCAACGTGCCATAGGAATGGGTCTAGCTGTCTGGTACAAAGACAGCTATGAGCCTTGTTACTATAGCAATCTGGACGTGTGTGTGTGTGGCGTGTGGCGTGTGTGTGGCGTGTGTAGGGCGTACAGTGTAAGTCCAGGCTGTGGTGCATGCCTAGAGAGTAAGTGTTGTGTGAATGGTGGGTTACTGGTATATGAGTGCAGGATAGGCCGTTTGTAATGGTGTACCTGTGTGATTGTAGGGTGAGATGTGTGTCCATGTGAATGAGCTGCATGCTTTTGTGAGTGCAGGTGCACATTAAAGACAGACATGTTGGCACTGCCAATGCTCATTTAATTAGAGGTTGAAGTACCACTTTCATCTGGTCACTAATCGAGGGCGGCCCAGAGAGAAACCAGCACTGGCAACGCCAACAGGTCCTGGTTTAAAGTGCTTCTGCATCCGAACAAGTATGTTTAAGTGCACATTTGTGCATGCCTCTATTTGCTTGAATTAGCACTATAA
Organism: Triturus cristatus; assembly: GCF_964204655.1. Taxonomy (NCBI): domain Eukaryota; kingdom Metazoa; phylum Chordata; class Amphibia; order Caudata; family Salamandridae; genus Triturus; species Triturus cristatus. Next base: position 801,807,764 of record NC_140592.1, on the reverse strand, counting down.
AGTAAGACCTATTGGCATTGCCTGTGCTTATTTTCTTCGCATGCTCAGTTGAGGGGAAATAGTCTAACGTGAGCAAATAGTTTATTTGTTTAACATGTTCCCTTTAAGGACTGCACGCCCAAGCTTTCGTGTGCTCCTTACTGTTTGAACAAAACAGGACCTGCCTCCTTGGCCACAACCACTCCGATATGGAGTTCGTTCTTTTCACAAAAGGTCGAGTGAAACTCCTTACAGTGTCTGTTTTCCACTATTTTAACAAGAAACTGTGAACATCATTGATGTAGAGTTAAGTGGTAGATGCTGTCTTTTCCATCTGTCCGCACAGGTCAACCCATGCCTAATTGATAATCTGGGGAAAGTTACTCTAATTTAACTATCAACATGAGTGGAATTATTTATCCCAGACTGAAAAGTCCAGTTATCCCAGGATCAGTCCAGCACTATTCTAATCCCACACGTTTTAGACCGAGCACATTAAAGATGTTTAAAATCCGAGAACCATGGGTTAAGGACACTGACCGCTCTTTAAATCACACCTCTTTTGGGCTTTATGCCAGTTCATTTAATGCCCCCCAACCCTGCAGCATCCCCACCAGCCTCCCGCCTCCTGAATAAAAACTGAAACGCTTTGATAAATTCAATTTCCCGAACAGAGGCTACAGTTTAATCGAAATAGGGAGAGAAGTGAAAGGTTTGTCAACATTAACACCTTAAATGTGCATCACATGGTGCTGGGTCTAATATTTTTTTCTCCATTGAATGTAATGGGGCAACCCTGTGCCCCTCGAAACCTGGGTATAATAGATAAATGCTACAGTGTGTTCTGTCGGGTAAATCAATTGCTTTGTTTCAATTGCAACTAGTCAACATCAATCACACACTTGTGAAAGTAAAGGGATAAGTCCGCTCAACCGTCGTCGCTACTTCAGGGTAGCTGAATATGCCCCCCTGAATTGGCCACGCTAGGGATGCCTGGTGCTTGATCTCGAGAGAGCATTTGACTCTGGAGTGGGAGTACCTCTTTGCTGTGCTACCAAGGTTTGGTATAGGCCCCTATTTTCTCAGAATGGTTCGGCTATTGTCAGTGCTTTAAGTGGGAAAAAAAACTGGGGGTGCTCTAAAAGGGGCGTGGTTAATGTCTTGAAGGGGCGTGGCCTATCCGACTAGGGGCGTGGTCTAAATCAAAATAACTAGCACTGTGTGCTTACGAAAATCATGAAGTCGCATCCTCTGTCATTACACACTGTAAATAATGGGGGTTTCTCTACCCAGTGTAATGACACCAAAGGTGTCCTTTTAAAAAGCGCAGATCATTTAGCGTGACTGAGTGCATAATATCACACCAACAGTATGATTACTAAAGCAGTAATGGAAAAGCACTTTTTGAAAATGAATGCTGCAGCCACGCCAGGAAAAACACCATTGCCAAGTATCTATGATCATACTTAGATTTTCGCTGCCTAATGTTTCCAGTGGCCTCGGACATGGAATCTCCTACTATTTCGGGCCGCCCCTTTTCCACTGCAGGAAAAAACGGCTCAATGTTGTTGGCAAATAAACATTGCAAGTGTAAGCATATGAACAATATAGTTGTTACACAACTGCCTGGCGCGGTACAGTCCTGGTCAGGAGGCATTGGCTTAATGTATATGTTCCTCAAATCGTTATGAGCTTTAGGTCAGAAGGTGACACAGCACATTTCTTTTGTAGAGAAGGGACCGGAGTGATTAGGCTGTTCATTATGGCTTCAGTAATCGCACGTCTTAATCTTTACCTGCCTTCATGGTGTGATCCTTGGCAAATGACGCTCAATTCTGTCTTCTACAGTCGTGTCATAAATGTAGTAAAAAGCACAAATGCTCCAGAACAGGTGTTTTTGTAACACCTTTTGTAAAGGGTGGTTCTACTTTAAAAAAAGAATATGTATGGCCCAGTTATGCTGAAAGAGCCGCGGCTTCCTGCCTTTGTATTCATTGCTTCTTTGTGGTGGTGTGTAATGCTTGCATACAAAGCGATGACCACGTAGTTCCAAAAGTTTGTCAGCCGTGCACCATGCAAGCAGCATTTTCAGTCCTGTTTTCTTCATTGTGGGGCCGGTGTTCATCTGCTCGAGTCCCATCCCCCAGCTGACAGCTGGTGTAATCCTCGGCATGGGTTGGTGCTTACAAGCAGCCCCTGTGGCTGTAAAACCAATCCCTTAAAAATGACAGATACATTTAATTCTGGTGATTGTGCAGGAGGACGTTTGTTATGTGATCCCTAACAGTGCAGCAACAGTGGGCAGAGTCAGCACCGGCAGTTTTTTTTTTGGGCCCTCAAAACGGGTCCGAAAAAAAAAAAATATAAAGAACGGACTACCTTTAGTAGCCACGAAAATAGAGCCCGATAGAGACCCGTTTCGAGGGCCCCAAAAAAAAACTGCCGGTGCTCAGACCCGGACAGACCCGGCCCACTTAAAGCCCTGGCTATTGTATAAACGCCCAACAATTCGCGTGAAAACTGGTCCCTACATATCAGACACTATCCAGGTGGGTTGCGGGACCCGGAAAGGCTGCCCCCTTTCCCAACTCCTTTTCTCCCTGGCGGCGTTCATTCGTTCCCCGATAGACATGGGTATTCCCATGGGCGACAGCACACATACGATCTCCTTATATGCTGATGACCTCTTATTGTATGCAAGAGACCTCCACGCTATACCCCACTGGCTAGAGACTGCTTTATCACAGTTTACCGTAGTATCAGGGCTGAGGGTCAATGCAGCAAATTCCACCCTCTTCCCGTCCTCGCTGTCTACTCCAGATCCCAGGTACTCACGGGAGGGGTCCCAGTGTCATGGTGTACTGTCACATTCCGATACTTGGGTGTCCACATAGATCGTACCAAAGCTGACCTGTATGATGGGAACACTACTAGAGCCACCTCCTCCTTTTACTTTCAGATGGCAATCTGGAGGACTCTCCCTCTGTCCATCTCTGCGAGGGTAGCCCTTGCGAAAATGGTGATCCTCCCACGCCTTCTTCATTATTTTGCGACCCTGCCTCTTTATATTCCCCCTCCTACTTCAGTGAGCTGGAAGCAAAGGTCAGGGATTTTCTATGGCGGACGTCTAGACACATTAATAAGCTATATCTACCTGCAGGACAGGGTGAGCTAGCAATGCCCAATTTCGTGCACTATTACTTAGCGGCGCTGCTGCAATGGGCAGCAAGATGGCTGGCCTCCAGTCACCTGTCAGACACTGCAACAGCCAATGGCACTCCACACTTAGCTCAGCATGTTTAACCCTGGCCCTAAGCCCAGAAGAGCCGACTCTTTGCTGCTCTCCCTAGTGTATAAATGATACCGCAGACTCTCGTACATTACCCGTGGCGCCACGCCATATGCCCTGGCTATTCCTTTACTGAGGTCACGAAGGGGAGGGTCATACATCACGGCAACGGAACTGTGCAGTTGGGAAACCGCAGGCATTCATGACACAGGGGACCTTTTTAGAGACAGCACCTTAATCCCATATACAGACCTAATCGCAGAAGATGGCCTACCCCGGGGCAGTTCTTAACACATTGTGTGCTCATTGCTTTACTCTCAATCAGATGGGGTAACCTAGCAACAGAACCCCCAAACATCACCTGTCGCAGTACTTTCATATAATGGGCACAGGGGGACACTTGATACGTGCCTTTGGATTTTCCCTTCGCGTGTGAGGAGAGAGACAGACTTTCGTTGCCTCCAGCCCTGCTAACTCTGCTACCTTTCGCGACACCCGCTTCGCGGGTGCCGCTCATCTGCCCTGTGACCCTCTGCTCCCTGGTGTGAGCGGCTCCACAGCCGGTGGAGGGATAACGCGCTCCCAGGTCGAGTTAACTTAAAAGTGCACAGTGCGTGGAGCCTACCGGGGGACTGCGAGGACCAGCAGCCCCAGCTCTTCACAGCTGCTGCCTCTTCCCCCGGCGGCCACGCCCCCAGCCTTCAGCCTTATCAACGCCTGGGTGTGTCTGCTGAGTGGGTGCCTTTGGATTTTCCCTTCGCGTGTGAGGAGAGAGACAGACTTTCGTTGCCTCCAGCCCTGCTAACTCTGCTACCTTTCGCGACACCCGCTTCGCGGGTGCCGCTCATCTGCCCTGTGACCCTCTGCTCCCTGGTGTGAGCGGCTCCACAGCCGGTGGAGGGATAACGCGCTCCCAGGTTGACTTAACTTAAAAGTGCACAGTGCGTGGAGCCTACCGGGGGACTGCGAGGACCAGCAGCCCCAGCTCTTCACAGCTGCTGCCTCTTTCCCCGGCGGCCACGCCCCCAGCCTTCAGCCTAATCAACGCCTGGGTGTGTCTGCTGAGTGGGTGCCTTTGGATTTTCCCTTCGCGTGTGAGGAGAGAGACAGACTTTCGTTGCCTCCAGCCCTGCTAACTCTGCTACCTTTCGCGACACCCGCTTCGCGGGTGCCGCTCATCTGCCCTGTGACCCTCTGCTCCCTGGTGTGAGCGGCTCCACAGCCGGTGGAGGGATAACGCGCTCCCAGGTCGAGTTAACTTAAAAGTGCACAGTGCGTGGAGCCTACCGGGGGACTGCGAGGACCAGCAGCCCCAGCTCTTCACAGCTGCTGCCTCTTCCCCCGGCGGCCACGCCCCCAACCTTCTTGTACTTCATTGGCCTCAGCACCACCGCGACGCGGGACGCGCACGGGGCGAAGACCGGGCAAAGAGCGGGCCGTTTGAGGCCGTTCGAGTACGTGAGAGTCCGGTCCGGGCCCCCCCTCTTTGCCTGTATCCAAAGGTCTTTGAACCATTAGTAAAATGTGTACACGGGAAACCAGGAGCAAAACTTCTTCACTAGCTGCATCTGGGGCTGTTAAAGGCCCTATTGACACTTACTTTGCTAAAGCTGGCTCCCTTTTGATTGAGGAAATCGAGGTTCTGGAGCGCAGAATCTCACAAGAAATAGACTGGGTAAGGAGGTCTTCAATGGGCCCTATGGCCCAAGCTAGAACCCCAGAAAACAGATCTGGTCTTCCAAACAGCTATAGCACAGACCAGGCAACATGTCCACTCCCAGTCACTATTCCCACCAACCCCGAGCTCACTATTGAGGTCCCGAGTGACTTTGAGGACATGAGCCTTATGGCCCTACCTAACACCCAAATTCTCCAGCTTATAACCACAGAGAACATTGAGACAGCCAAAGTTGTAGGAACCAACTTAGATAGCAATAGGGGTACTAGGGAAGGGGCTATTCCTAAAAAGAAGCAGGGGCTTCAAAATAAAGAAGATCATAGGACCAAAACTCCGAAATCCAAGCAAGTCAGAGGCAAAAGGGAGAAAGGTGCTTCCTCTGACCCTATTGTGAATATATCAGGACCGCCATCTCCCCCTAGAATGATCAATTCAACCTCACTACCACAACTCAGCAGCAACGCACCATTAGACACTACCTTAGACGACATCACTTTAGAGGATATAGGCACACTAGTTAGGTCTCTGCTGAGCCCCCTTGAGGCAAGACTTATCAAGATCGAAGCTAGACTAGTTAGCATCGAAAAGGCAACCGTGCAACTTGCCGACTCAAGGAAAATTGTTAACAGTGGGACCAAAACAACAAGAGAGGGACCAGGACCAAAATCCACCAAAGGCAATGGTCCTCCCACAACAATAATTAATAAACCCCCACAAACCAATCCCAAACCCTCACAACCTGCACCAATCAACGCTCCGGCATCACTAGTTGCAAACAAGGCCCCTATCCCTACCCAACAAACGGCAACTGCTACCCCAAAATCAACCCTTCCACTGAAAGATAATATTCAGCCTCCGGCTAAAGCTAAGAGAGATCCTCCTACTACTGGAGAGAAACCTAATACTACTCCCAAACCTAAATCCATAAACCTCCCCCCAGAAGCAGCACCCTACACTCTAGTTCTGGCGGGGGTTCCTGAACTAAATTCCACCACATTTGAATCCACCACTTCACTCAAAAACAAAGTAATCAACTGGCTCTCCGTAAACAGACCGCTACCGAGAGGAACTACTAGCGATATATCCATGGCTAGGAGGGCAACGTGGGTGGGCTACACTAAGAAATCCATTAGAGGTGACTGTATTCTGGTCACCTTCAGAGATCCGAATACAGCCGCATATATCTGTACCTGTGCTGCTGATGAGGATTTTGCGAGCATCATCCAACCATTACCCCTCTCATTTTTTTACCCCTCAAATCTGTATAACCTTGAGGACCACAGGTGGAGGTACCATCAGGAGTTGCTGGAGGGTTGGGAAAACTGTCACAGGGAGAACAACAACTATCCGTCACACAGGGAAAGACCAACAGAGCAGTTCCCTACATATGGGGATGAGGCCGGCTGGGAAACTGTCACAAGAAGGAGGGGGGGAGGTGGTGGACACAGGAGGGGAATTCCAGGGCCACATAGAATACACTACCCCGCCTATTTATCTACCCATAACCGATACAGCAGTCTTGAAATGGTAGACTGACATGCGGTTGATGAGGGGAGCGCAACTCAAATATCTCCCACAAACGAGTCCAAATTCGCCACAGCTGCTGATACTTATTTTTTAGCACCTGGCACAGTTGATCCCAGACAGGTCCCAAGCGTTACGCCTTCCCCTCCTTCCCCTGATAACAGACCCAAGGGTACGTTCCTCGTCCCCACAAATCCACGGCCGCCCCACGAGTGTACTACTACCAACTCGGTTTTTATGGGCACGGCCTCCACCCAACCACTAGAAATAACAGTGATTTCTTGGAATGTGGCAGGCCTTGCTAGCAAAATAGATTGCACAGAATGGGGTACATACATCAGATCAAAAAATATAATTCTTCTACAAGAAACTTGGGCGCGCGAAGAAACAGCATTCCCGGGTTTTGCCTCCTTCTTTAAAGCAGCTAAATGGGGGGGAAGGGGTAGGCCATCTGGGGGACTAACTACATGGGTAGCCACGGACTTAGGTTGCCAAGCTACTTATTTAGAGACCGCTTCTGATGATCTATTGGCTGTCTCACTCGAGTGGCCGGACTCATCGAAGTTGCTAGTAATCAATATCTACTCGAGGCCGGTTCCAATGCACAAAGAATCTGGCACAGTGGATGAGCTAGCCAAGCTCTTAGAAGGAATCCCAAGCGAACTTGCTTGCCTGGTAGGAGGCGATTTCAATGCTCAATACGAACCACTGCCTGGGCTACGTGATGGTCCTTCCCTGGAGGAAGATTCATATTGGCTTATACCTGAGACGGTGGCACCACCCCCACGGGCCTGGACTCCTTTAGCCCTACAGATAACTGCCCTCACCCTTGGTTTAAGGGCATGCAACGGTCGTACCAAATCAGACACACCAAGTACCCATACTTTTAATAAATCCGGCAGCGAATCCAGATTGGACTATATTATGGTCAAACTGTTTATGTGGCCAGCAATAGTCGACTTTAAAGTCACCCCAAGATTAGACAGTGACCACAATTCCCTGGAACTGACTTATTCCCTGCCTGGGAGAGAGGCAATAATCAATGGGTCGGACAAAGATAAAACGGGCCTCCTACTTGAAAATAATCGTAGGAAGGTCAAGTGGGAGAAACTGGCCAGCAACCCAGAACGAATATCCCGGCTATATGAAAGGATAATCCCATTACTGGAGGATGCCTTCCAGCTAGGAACTAGGGTCTTAGACGATGCTACTAGAGGAGAGCTTGCACAAATACATGCAGGCATCCTCACCACCCTAGAGCAGGACCTATTCTCATCTGCAAGGCAAAGGAATGGCCCTAAACCGAAGACATCTTGGTATAATGCCGCTTGCAGGGAAGCCAAGGCCCACTTGCTACTTGCTATAAAGGAACACTATAACAAAGATGAAATCCGCGCCAGGAGAAGATCATATAAAATCCTCCTGGAGAACGCAAGGGCAGAATGGGACCACGATTACTGGGAAAACCTCACTAATGCATTAACAGCTAGAGATTCCCGTAAATTTTGGCGCGTAGTGGCGAACGGCACGGAGGATTTATCCTCCGCAATAGAGCCCAATATAGCCTCTACGGTATGGCAGACCCACTTTGAGGCCCTGTACGCAGAGGGTGGGGGTGAACAGAACAGAGATGGTCCCACAATTTCATTCTGTCCCACTAGGGTTGTTTTCACCGAAAAAGAAGTGAGGGACGCCATTAAAGGGCTAGCTGCCGGAAAAGCCCCAGGACTTGATGGGGTGCCCGGTGACCTGTTTAAGCAGGAACCCGGGATATGGGCACCCTATCTTACACTAATATTCAATGCCATTGCGGGGGGACTGGAGGTGCCCGATACTTGGAGGGGAGCAGAGGTGGTCCCAATTTACAAAAAGGGATCCCCCTTGCTCCCTTCCAACTATCGTCCTATCAGTCTAATCGACATATCCCAAAAATTGTTCGGTAGACTGATTCTGAATCGACTGCAGTCCTGGACCGAAGAAATGGAAATTTTGTCCCCTTACCAGGCAGGATTCAGGGAGGGTGTATCAACCATAGACCAAATCTTCAGGTTAAATCTCCTCTACTGGAGAACAGCTGCAATCGAGGGCGGCAGTCTATATACCATCTTTGTAGACCTACGTGCCGCCTTTGATTTGGTTCCCAGAGCGAGGCTATGGAGAGTCATGGAAGAGTTGAATGTCCCTACTGACATCCTGACAATCCTGATGAGACTCCACCACAACAACTACGCTCGCGTAAGGTGTGGCAAAGGTGGCAAACTAACCGAAAGGTTCCCCGTTCGCAGAGGTGTGAGACAGGGTTGCGTGCTCGCACCGACCCTGTTCTGCATCTTTGTGAACGGGGTTGTTGCCCACCTAAACAGGATCCCCAACTCCGATGCCCCAAAATTGACCGGCAGCAGGGTGCCTGCAATCATGTTTGCAGACGACACCCTGCTGCTGTCTAAATCCCCCATGGGGATTCAGCGCATTTTGGACGGTATTCTAGACTTTTGTAATGATCGGGGATTGGAAATCAACCCCCAAAAAACTAAGTTCATGATCCTGAACCCCAACCCCCAGAATCGAGCCCCACCCAGGCTAGGCACAACACAACTGGAACATGTGCACAATATTGAATATTTGGGGATCACGTTAAACGAACATCTATCGTGGACGTCTCATCAGGCCAAAGTGACCATCAAACTGGCACAGTTGGCGGGTGGCACTATGCGCCTGGCGAATAAATCCTTTTATCGTCCACTAACCCCAATTATTCACATATATAAAACTCAAGCACGGGCGGGTGTCGCATATGGGGGTGAGCTCTGGGGTCACACTCATCTCCCAAAGTTACAGTCCACCGAAAATAAATTCCTGAGACAGGTCACTGCCCTCCCCCAGAGCACTCCATTACTCCCCCTCAGATTAGATCTGGGAGTAAGACCAATAACAGAGGAGCTAGGTCTTAAACCCCTAACCTTTTGGAGGCGTTTGTGGTGCAGCCCCGATCTCTTAAATTACAGAGAGGAACTCCAGGAATTCTTGCAGCTGCGGAATGCCACGAGGATCCCGTGGCTGACCTATGTCAAGGGAAGGCTCGAGGATCTGGGCTACCCGGAACTATGGACGGATCCTTCCAACTCCTGTACAAAGATTTCAAAGAAGGTACTCGCGAGAGCATATTACGAACTGATGCTCACAAGAGCTATCAACGACAGCCGTGAAGGATCCCAGACACACTTATTCCTGAAAGCGAAAGACTCTTACTGTCTCGAAAGTACTCTTGATGCGATCTCCCCTCTGCTAACGAGGAAACTATTCTTTCAATGGAGATACGGATGCCTCCCTCTAGCATTTTTTACAGCGTCTTGGTCTCCTTGCTCCACCATAGCAACTTGCCCTGTCTGTGCTCATCCGAAGGAGGATGAAGTTCACGCTGTTTTCTTCTGCAAGGGCTACGAGAGGAGCAGGAAACGTTGGTTAGTCCCGTTACTCAGGAACTTGGGCTTCAGATCCTTCCAACCTGCCTATAGAGTCTTAAAGACAGATCTTTCTCCTATTGTTGTCTTTGCACTTTCAAAATTTTTAACCTCCCTGTGGTTTACTCGTAGTCGCGTGCTGAAAAGACTTGTATAACAGACCCCCTGATAGACTTTAGCACAGTACACTGTACCCTCTGTTCTCCTTTTAATGTATTTTAATGTCTTAACTATTGGATCACATCATGTTTAATACGTTTATAACTGTGTATATTTTGTTATGTATCTTTCATGATCTGTGATCGAAATAAAGATTTTTGAAATGAAATGAAATGATACGTTGGTTTGCCTCCTCCCTCCATCAACACACTGCGATCCCACTGAACCCCCCCCCCAACATCACTGGGAGGAGGTTCTGGGCTGTGCCCTGTCAGAGAGGGAATGGGTGGCAATACTGGAAAGCCCGACACAAGTCCCTCGCAATTAACGCTTCCGGGAGATTCAGTATTTTATCCTCCATCGTGCATACCTCTCCCCCTCCCATATAAACAAGTATTTTCATCGCGCCGACTCCGAATGCCCCAGGTGCGCTAACAGATGCGCATCTGCTACACATGCTATGGTCTTGCCCGACCCTAGCGGAGTACTTTCACTGGGAGGTGAACGTTCTGCGCCTCTTTCAGAGGAGCAGGAAACACAAGGTCCTCTCCCGAGTCCTAGAACTGGGCCTAGTCACGGCGAAACGCCTGATCACCAAAAGATGGAAAGCACCGGTGGCGCCTCATGCAGTTGCCTGGCCCCACTCGTTGCTCAACTGGGTCAGGGCAGAGGGGGTTAGCTTTATGGTGGGAGGACCTTCTGGGGCTATGCAAGTTTGCCTTGGCTATAGACTGGGGGGGGGGGGCTATCGTTGAGGAATTACAGACGAAAACTGCATCCACATTAAACACTTAGGAGGTCACAGGGGCCTCATTGGCGCCAGCGCAATATGCCACTACCGCTCCTGCGTCGCCCCACAGGGGGTGGCCCCCCCTTCAATCCCCGCTCAACCTGTAGCATCATGCGTCCCAACCGCGTGCTACAAGCTGTTAATTACCCGATACAACACTTTACGGCCTCAGGTCACGGACTGGTACCCCCTTCCCTCAGTTCCATTATTTTGTCCTCATTTTGTTGAACCCACTGTTCTGAGATCACACCAGACATAGACTGGCGCTGTGGTACACAGCAAGACGGCCGAACTTGCACTAGCCTTCCCTCCCAGAGGGCCGGGTGTAACCGATACCCTCATTTCCTCAGACGAGACATGACTCGCATGCTATCACTGTTATATCCTTTAACACTTGATTTACTATTGTATTGTCCCCCAGTACATTGTGTCGTTGATCTTTTATTGTACTGCATTGTTAAAAATGGTAAATGACAAAAAGATTTAAACAAAAATAAAAGTAAAGGGATAAGTCCAAACACACAGAACAAAGGTCATACTCAATTTATATCTTATTTATATATCATTTAAATGCATCATGATATATATATGGCTGTAACGCAGTTAATTCACTGGACAAAAACAACGAAAACGAAGTTACAATGACGTGGAGTGACACTGTAGTACATATTTAAAAAAACTGACAAATATACATAGACCTGTCAAGACCAAGCATACATTTTTTAAGAATCCATCCTATCGCAATGCATGTAGTTCAACTTACACCGTGTCGTGACTGTGACAATGATATATACGGTAAGGTGACTTCAGGACGTGGATGGATTAAGCGCCGACATTTTAACCCTGAGTATGTCTGTTATTGTGTGAACATCCCAATGGGTCCTCCTTAGGACAGGTATGCAACCTGCAGACAGCCAAGGTGAATGTATTCATAAAGATGTGCTAGTCCAGATGGAGTAGGAATGAATCGCAGGCGAATGTATCGGTTCTTAGATAATGGATCCTATGTGTTGTATTCCGCGTGAGTAAATTCGCAAAGAGTACTCCTCCAGGCCTGGATGAAGTACACAAGCAGGAATAATGCCCGGTCTGTTTACTCCTTGGTTCGAAATAGGGGAACAAAATAGTGTTCCGAGTCCATATCCAAACTGTGAATTCAATCCGAAGTAAATGATGGCTCAATGAATCAGCCTCAATGTAACCTTAGACATGACTTGCAGTGTACTCGGATTCACTGCAAGTTATCACTAAGGTTACATCGAGGATGATTCATTGAGTATTATTCCTGCTATAATATATATTGAGTCTGACCTTTTGTTTGGTGTGTTTTGACTTATCCCTTTACTTTCATAACAAGTGTGTGATTGATGTTGACTTGTTGCAATTGAAACTAAGCAATTGATTTAACCCAGCGTTAACTGTATAAATATGCTGTTTCCCACTGCCATCCTGGATTTCTTTATTTTGTGTATCCCTATTCTATGAGGGACATTTTTAGTCTGAAACAGGTGTTGGACACACTGTGGTCAGAAGAACTTCTTGGTGGCAATTGGAGAGAATGCCATTAATATTCTTGCTTTTAATGTCTTCTTTATTTGCTGGATGGCTTTGGCAAAAAGAGAAACAAATTATTAATTTTTTTTTTTTAAAAAGCTGTGATTTATACACAGCCATGCGTTACTCATGCACGTGTCCATCATGATAAGGAAGCTGCTGCATGATGTAAACATGCACACGCGCCACCATGTGCATTATGTGGTGGCCATTTTGTTTTCCCAATATACTTTTCCAAGATGGCAGAAACTAAACTTGTATCGGTCTACTACAAAGTATGAGCTAAATCGCATTAAAAAGAAAAGAAGTGTTCCAGTAGCAAGCGGTTACCGTTCTGAAAGCTGTGGTTTCAAGTCATCCAACCAGAACACAGTAAAAAAAGTTAACGATCCAGCTATAGAACAAAGAAATGTTACAAAAAAAATATGGAAATTAGATGAAGACGAAGCCATCCAATCGGGAGCAGGCAGCTTAGGCTGTCTGTACGTGAAATCTAAAATTGCAGCTTTTTTTTTTTACTAGTGTAATTTCCATACTGTGGTGAGCCCCGGGTCTCCCTGAAGTTTGAAGGGAATGGCTGCCAGAGCTAAATATTTGCATGCCTGAGATCCTATTTGATGGTCTGTTCACATTTTACGGTCTGTAGAACTTGACTTCTGAAGAATACTTCTACCTACAGATTCCTAACTTTTAAATATCCCAGGCACCAGTCTGAATCTGGAATCTTCAGACATAGCTCTCCTGTGCGGGTAGAGGATGCAGGCTCCGACTTGACATCCGAAACTATGTTGTGGTGACAACACTAGAGTCTTGTTGCGCCTTCACATAAGTTCTGTTTCTTCTATCCAATCTTTTCTCCTCAACCCTGGGGCGAAGAGATTTTGCTCTCTTTGTTTTGCAGTGCTAGGGACAGTTCTCCACCTTGAAGTAAGGGTTTAACCCCTACCACAGGTGTGATGGGCAAATGTCCATCACATAGACACAAGAAGACTGTTTGTAGTGCCTTTGCTCGAGAGACCGCTCATCACATGACCTTTATTTCCACATGAATCCCAAGTCCATCCAAGAGTATGTGGCTAGGTTTTTAGGTCTACGCCAAGGGTCACCACAGAGGTCACAGATGGTTAAGGTCAACAGCCAGAATGAGATCCAGGTCACCTTCACCTTCTCCTTTTTCCCTTCTAACTCTTCAAGAGAAAAGAGGAGATGCATAAAAACAACACTCCTCTTTGCCCAGAGATCTTCTCCCTGGCTCCCTCCGCTCTAGAGTTTAATTTTCTCCTCAGGCTTTGCTGGCACCGACTCCTCCGATACCAATATCAATGCCAGTGTACCCAGAGTTTTCAATGCTGGGTACCATCTTGTCCTGCCTTCTCCAGTCCTTATTCAATATGTTCAAGAGGGTAGCATTCCCCTCTAGTGACTGTCAGTACCATTTGGAGCCCATTCTTTAGTGCCAAATGGTTTTCCCTGGTGTCACCTGACTTGAGCCCTCTAGCAAGCCCTTGGTCAGTCTCCTGCTCAGACGTCAATACTGAAATCTGCATGTCCTCCACTCCATCTACAGCATCACCACCTGTAGCACCCCTGGCAGCCACCAATGCCTCTACTCAAACTCTTCATAGACATGGCATAGAGGATGACCTCTCAGAGGGGCTGAGCCGCTTTAGAAGGAAGCACAATTCTAGGTAGAAGAAGCTGGTGGTTACTGACAGTATTGGGACTCTGTACAGGATCTTTCTCGATAAGACTCCATCCAGCGGACCCCAGATGGTCAAGTGTCATGTGGTTAGGATAGACGCGGTAAGAAATGCTGCCGTTTACATGCTCACGTTTCCTAAGTTGCCTTCTCTTTTACACAGTGACTTTTGTGTGCGTGACCATGCCGGAGAAGATTCTCTGAATCTGCATTGCTTACATTTCCGCTTCCTTTGCACATTATCCCGACACCTTGAACATTCAGTACAAAGAATAAAGTTCACTGCGCAAATGTTATCAATGTTATTGTCCAGTAGGCGACTACGCTATCCAACTACAATAAACAATTGCGGCCTGACAAGGGTTGCGACATGGCCACATGGGTACTGTTGGTGTATATATATACAGAACCATTTCCTTGTTTAGTGAGAGGAGCACTCAGCAGACACTGCGGTCACAGCATGTCAGAATTCCAGCTCATCTGATTCCTGTGTACCAAGGGATGTCCAGCTCTACACCAAGACCGGCAGCCTGATGACATTCACAAGTATGGGAGAGTTAGGCTACCCGGGCAGGGACTTGGCAGATCACCCACCCTAGCTAGACAAGACCAGGTTAGGGAGCGATAGTTAAGCGTACACAGTACTTATAGGCCTACATAGTTTCACTGTCTTAACACAATTATGGAAATGTTCATTTTTTTCACTATTCTTGTAACACTAATTACTCTAATCTATTTCACTCTATTGATTATTGCAGCACACTCATTTTATACAAGAATTAAAATGCTTTTTGACAATTATTGCTGAGTATTTCTTGTGTATTTATCTGGGTATGCATGAGAGTCCAAATGAAAGGGTTCTAGATCTGTTACTACGATTTCCTTGGGGGATCAGGGTTGTCATGTTCTGAGGTTGCACACCCATTTGTTACCCTGCAAACTTTGGGGTGGAGATGGTACACTGTGGGCTAGCAGGGATAATACAGGCCAATATATCCTGAGGGTATGCATGGAATCAGTTTGGCACAATCCTGACGTTTATGTTGTCCACTAAATGCAGGTTTACCAATGAGGTACAAGCCATATGACATGGCGCCGCCAACGTTCTAGTTTGGGCTCATAGTTAATGGTTTGCCCGAGTAGTTTTCTATTGTATACCCAAATACCGCTACTCACCTCTTAGCAGCAGACGTTCTTTGTTTTGGGTACAAATCCTCCTCAGCTGAGTAGGTTAATCCTATGAATTAGCTGTAGGTTGTTCAAGCTTGAACTTTACAAAGGATCTCCTCATAGGAGTACCCTCTCTGAATCTATTAACACATTCTTATGGCTGAACCAGCAGCATTAAATATACCTGAGAATTGCAGACATGCAGTTACTCAGAAGCTGCTACAACATGATCTTGCACTTGTGGGTGGTGATGTTACCTTCAAGGTTGAAGCACATAAAGCATTCAGGACCGAGGTATTCTATACATTGGTTACATTCCCAGCAGCGAACGACCGCACAAGGTTGTTTCACACTTACACTGCAACTGACGTTCCCAATAACTATACAGCTAACAAAGCACTAGAAATACTATTATCATGCAGAGAACATCAAAATTGGTTTGGAGGTGCCCTAACACAGTCTACTGAAGAAGTTACACTAGGTCCCCTTAGCAATGAAGGAGCAACAGGGTCAGTCTTAGTCGGTTACACACCACATCCAATTATAGCTAATATAACAGCACTACAATTACGCATACAACGTATTAGTCTAATCAGAATATATAGAAGTGTGTCACAGTCATGCGAACAATGGCAATAAATCCTGTGAAGACTGCTCAAGCTGCACAACCAAAAATTGGCTACACCAGGCATTAGTACACAGACTATCAAAGATGTTATAGGTAAAATTCCCACCAGACGGGAGGAGGTTCCATTCTGAATTGCACAAAAAAAAGTCCACTTGAAGCAGTGTTTCCCCATACAGGACCCCAGGAAAAACACATAATTCTTACAGTATGGTTGCTGATGGGGATGGCTCCTCCTCTAGAGGAATGTGCCACTTGTGGCACAGGTTTTGCTGTAGTATATACCAGAACTCATGGTTCACCCTCATTATATGTGGTGCCAGAGGTGCTTAAACCGATTCAAAATGAGTACAGGGCAGCCTTTGTCCTGCATTTGGGGATGAACCCAATGGGCAATTTTGCCCCAGTATCCGCCATTATGTTGAGTAACATTAGAGGGGAAGCAGCAGCATTGGCTATACGCTAATGCCTTAGGGATTTGGCTCCGGGAGAACAGGAGCGTGAATTAGCTAAACTTATCGTATAAAACTGCGCAACAGTAGGTAGAGATAACTTGGTAGCCAGACATGGTAAACCACAAATTAAGAGTAATTCTGAAAAGGACAAGTCAAAGCAAGCACCAAGTCTCCTAAGAAGAACTGAGATAATAAGAAACAAAAGACTAAGTCACAGGATGGATCTCTTCAACAGAAGGCCACTGAATAGCACTGCAATTTGAGTAATCATGATAACATTAAAACTCCTGACAGGTATCCGGATACAGATACACATTCATCTCGTTCCTTTCAGGATACATCCGAGAAATGATCGGAGAGAGGTGGACAGTCAGAGTGCAGATCAGAGGAGTACCTGAAACCAAGTAGGACTCGCAACACTCTTCTGACTACATAATAAAAAACGAAGACAAACCTAAACAGTCAAAGCCTCAATCCAAAATGAAGGTAGCTGGACTCAAGGTCAAGCATGCTGCGGATATTGAGGATACTGCAGCTGAGTGGGGAGTAGGCTCTGACCATGCTGGACTGCTCAGCAACAGTGACAATTGTTTGCTGGAACCTGATGAATTGTCTGGTGGCAATAACGTTGAGTGACTATATCCAGGTAGAAACACCAGATACTAGGGTGAGAATACCACTTTTTGTTTTGCGATGCAACTCCAATTGGAGGGGGATGTACCTAGATACATTAATGTTCTCTTTTGGCAGAACTTGTTATTCACTAGAATATTCTCTTGGCCAAAAAGTAGTGGCCACCTGAATTTGTGATAGAGTAAGAGACTGTAATTTTACCTGCATTTTCTCACCTTGTCTCTGAATCAGTTAAACATTCATGCGCGTTAGCTCCTGCGTTATACTGCAACCATCTGAAGTGGGATGACGGTTCCCTTTATCTTTGTATTATCAGTGAGGTCATCCCCACAACCTCCAAGACAATACCCCATTAAAAATTGGGCTAAAAAAACAAGTTGTATTGATTCTCACACAATATGACTATCAAGGTGTGATAGGAAGTTCCACCACTCCTATGAATAATCCATTGTTTTCAGTAATGAAACCAGATCATTCATATAATCTAGTATTAGTTTACAGATATTTAAACACAGCTACATGAACATTAGATGTACAAAATGCGCACAGCGCAGCACTAATGAAGAATATAATGTGTAAAAAATACAAAACTACACTAAATATCTCGAATAGATTTTTCTGCCAAAATATAGCACCTGAAAGCAGGTATTTGAAAAGCTTCAGCGCTCTGGGTTCTCAAAAACAGTTCTGCCATTTATTCCAAGGATATTAGAGCATCTTAGGGTTGTTTTCAGCCCGGGTTACTGTACTTCTATAACTATTTGACAACCAGTCATTGTCCTATGTTGATAACATTTATTGGACAGATAATGACCTTTCTACACACTTGACAAGAGTAAATTGCATAGTACTGGGATTTGCTTACATTGACTACAAATTCAACTATAAAAAAATGAGATTGTCCATCTCAGTGTCCTGTTTCTGGTATACAAGCTGTGAAGTGCAGGCATAAGCCTCGCAACACACTTCTTAGAGAACTGTGTGCTTTTTCAATTCATATTGGGATTCCTACATTTTGGCAGAGCATATGTCCAGATTACGCACAACAGGTTAAACTATTCTATGACTTGTTTCGTCCAGATGTTTCAGGCACTTACTGCACCATTGAACACACACAGGTTTTGCGCTCAGTACAGGCTGACATGCTAGCTTCAAAACACTTGCGTGTCAATACCACAAACCTGGTGATCTGTATCATTGCGGGTGCATCAGGGTATACCTACTTTATATTCAGTAAAGGAGGCACTGAACCAATTGCATATAAATCACATTTATGCCAATGCTGAGATGCGTTTTGCACGGACAGAAAAGATTCTGACAGCAGGACAGACTGCTGTGGTGAGAGAGAGCGAGCATTGACTTAGGGGAAACGACTAATTGTCATGACTCCAGTGCTGGCCTTAGAAGCTATCATGAAAGCCAGTGTATCAAATGTAAAAGCATTACATCTGCGATGGATACAGTGGGCCAACTCTCTCACCGCAAGAGATGTAGACTACAGATTTGACGCTACACAACTAACAAAAGCATGCCCGCAATACAAAAATTAATACCCTGTGCCAAATGATGTCCTGCCTCTTGATCAGTATGATTACATCATCTATACTGAGGGATTTTGCACAGCCTGCCGTGGGGACAATACCACAACACTCCGCTTCATGCGCAGCCATTAAGGGTAGATTGCAGAATGATGAATTCCTTCCTACACGCAGGTGGTTGCACAGCGCCGCTTGCAGAACTAAAAACTCTCATTCTGGCACTTGAAAATATGAATCTCGAATTCCCCACATTTCTAGTGTGTGATTCATAGTATTTGGGCCAGTCTTACAATAAGTATCTACGTTACTGGAGTCAGAATGGATTCAGAGATTCCAAGGTTTGCACAATAGAGCTTTGGGGACAGGTGAATAAGCTGAAAGAATGCTTGCCACTTACTCATATGATTCACACCTTGAGTCATCAACATGTAGGAATACAAGTTGCAGGGAATTCAATGACTGACTAAGCTGCAAAAGTGCAAACTGCTGCGATTACTTGTTCCAGTACGAGGATAGACAGAGAAATTATGATGGCTGTCAACACTGCACGTGAGAACAACCCATTTGCAGAAAGCCTTCCCGGCAAAGTACTCCTATCAGTTAAGTGCGCAAAACATACCATTTGCTAATATTCCCAGAGTGGGGGATAGAGTAATACCAAACTCTGATTTCAGGTTAGGTTGAATCCTAGCAGCACATGAGGTCTTAGGCTCCGTACTCGCAGGGGTGGCAGCCACAATTTAATTATTACAGCAACGCTATTGGTGGCCAGGTCTTTACAAACAGACGAGGGACTTCGTCCTTAAATGGGACTTCTTCCAGCAGATGAATGGTTTGACCGTAGCACACATGCCACAGACAACACTATTAATATCAAGCAAGCCTCTTGCTTGTATTTATCTGGACCACTGCAGCCCCTTACGATCAGATGGGAATTAGAAATACATCTTGGTTGCAGTGGATTCCTGCTCTTGCTTCCTGTAGGTTTGGCCACAGCAATCGGCTGATGCCCGAACTGTTATCAAAGATCTGCAAGTCTTTATATAGACATTAGCAGTTGGCACATTCCATTCAGACCAGGGGCTGGTGTTCACCTCTAAGGTTCACAAGGCACCATGATGAAATTGGATGTGACAGTGCGGTACTCCTTCCCCTATCCTGAGGAAAATTTGGTAGTGGAGAGTAAGAACCAAAACTTAAAGCAATCTTTAACCGTGAGGGTATTCGTCTCAGGTCGCAGCTTGGTCCATCACCTACATAGGGTCAAGAGAGCACTCGACAATCTGCCTAGAAAATCCCTGGGTGCTCTGACTCCCTCCGAGATCCTATTTGGGGTTAAGATGTGGGTACCTGACCGCAGCACTCCCAGCACAGTGGTGACTGAAACACCTTTTGACATCAACAAACGTTTGGCTGTTTTAAAGGAACTGAACAGTTTCTGGGATGCACAGAGCAATGTCTATTTAAAACCAAGCGCCACTGTAGAGGTGAAGGAAGCACCAGCAATCTCTGGTTGGAACCCCAAGATTGGGGAACTGGTCAGGGAGAAGAGTGCCTGTACCTATCCTGGCTGTTGAAGGTACCAGAATTGTAATTCTACCGCCCTTTGTTGGTAGCAAAAACAAGAGATTTGTGTCCCTAGATCTCATTGAACTGCATCATGTGGCTACTTCAAGTTCTACACAACCTACAGAGCTGCCAAAAATAGATCGAACAGCCTCTGCCTACTTTATCGCTTTCAATGACTTCTCTTCAGATTTAACAGAACCACCACCTTAATGAGGTATATTGCGTGTATTCTACCTTTAACTTTGTGGCTTCAACTCCTTTACCTGTGGATTACAATTTTGTTACTCTACCTCATCCTTTGGATTGGTTTTGTGACCGACTTTTTCTTGCTTCTGAACGGACACGATCTCCAAGAATGCTCTGCTGTACAATTGGTCAACTTGGTTGTAACACCGCTTTCATCAACACACCATGTGCTAAGCTACCTTTCACTTTTTAACATTGCTGCTGTTCTGATTCCTGATTAAATTATTTGGGATAGGGTATTGTATGATTTATTCAGTCCTACTGAACTTTTGCAAATTATGTACAATGGGAACACTGCCCCACACCATCACGGGCTTGCTTACAAATGTTTGCACAGAAGTTTGCATATTTACCTAGTCACAGTACAACAGAGCCAGTGTCTTAGTATTACAGGCTCAAACCATCACAGAAAAATATGCTTGCTAATAAAAAAGCTGATCTACTCTGAATCTTTTCTTTTCCCATAGTCTATGCAAGGGTTTATCTTTTGGAGAAACACTGTTGATTTAAAATCAATTTGGGCAACTAAATATTGGCAGGTTCAGGGGAACGAGGCAATATTTAGAGCATTCCAGATATCACATCAAATGATTTTCCTGAACTAAACCATGCAGCAGACATCATGTCTTGGCTAAGATAAAAGGTAAATACACCGAACATTCCTGCATTTGCCCGTTTTGCAAACTGGCAACAGTTCACAAACTACACAGAGGAAACATTATACACCATGCTTCACCACGGTTCATACAGTTCCTCAGGGACCAATCAGAGGGGATGGTTAATGGGCGTTAAATACCAACTGATGTCATGCACGTTTCCTAGGTGACACCAAAGGGTTCAAGGCAGCAGCTGGCCCGACCCACATTACTTTGAGCTACAACACCTGGGGGGGAGGGGGTGTAACAAATTACAGTGTTGGAAAGTTGTGCCTTTATTGGCTTACAATCTCAATATTGTCCCAGGTGAAACAATACTTGTCCCTTCTTTCTGACGACGTGACTACAGGACATTTTATTAGGTACTCGAAAATCACACCCAAAGCGCTTCTTGTATGAAGTATAGAAGGTTTCCCAGCAGGAGGCTGCTGAGAGACTACGTGAAATTGACAGGGCAAATTTAAAAAGGCCAATAGCAGTAGTTTATAATGGTATGACTACATTGTTCACTAGGATATACTTTCTGGGTAACATAGTGTCATCTGCGTTAGGCATACAGAGTGACATGGCCTCTTTGCAGCATGTGAAAAACAGCCTCAGTCTGCACTAATTTCTTGAAAGGTTCAATCATTTTAATCCCTAAAGTAATTTCAATTAATCTTTATATTCTGATTTTCTTTCCTTTATTCGTTTTCCATTCCTTACGTATTCAATGATAGTAATGTGAGTCACATTACAATTTGTTCTTCACAATTTTCACATTGTGCCCAATGCATTTTGGTCTGGGCCCTTCATTAGGAGTATACTCCTTGAAAGTGGGTCACTTGTACGAGGCCATAACCCTTCTTTATTGTTACACGTCGTGCATCAAACTTGCGTGTGAGCACGTTCAGTTTAACCGTGAAAGTGCTTCCCTCCCCAGGTCCCTCCCGTGCGGTGTAGCGGCCAGGTAAAAAGCGTGCTGGCACTAGCTCGCTTTAAAGTAGAAGGGTCATTTGATTAATTTGAATTACTTTGGCGATTAAATTGTTTGAACCTTCAAGGAATCAGTGCAGACTAGGGACGTTTTTCACAGTTTGAGGAAAACACGTGAAATATTGAATTATTGTACATCTCAAGCCAGGAGGTGAAAAACGTCAGCACCAAAAATTACATACCTTCAATATACGTTTAAAGAATAATTTAAGGAGTGCAATTGCCTCATCTTATCTATTTTAGCTCTTTACAGCATGGGCACTCACAGCTTAGATGGATTGTTAGTAAGCTGGACTCTGCAGACATTTCGTTCGGGTCGTATACCATATCTTAATGCCACAAGCATGTTTTTACCTTACAATCTTAAAAAACAGAAAACCATCATGGCAAGGAAAGATGCAACGTACACTATGTCACACATAGCGAAGTTAAAGAAATTACCATTCACTGTTGCAGAAGTATCTTCTGCGGATTGGATTAACCACAGGTCTGTTTCTCTGTCAATGTCGACATTCCACTTCTAATACTGTTTACAAACCAATCAAGTAGGCATATACGAAGTGTTAGGAGAATATGTGCATGAGTCTTGGAATTTACCTTTCAGATATCACTGTAGCAAGGGCGAGACTGAAGTTTATCTTAGCGGGTCTGACTGTAAGAATAATTTTGCACATTCATTGGTGTGTAGTGAGGTTTTGATTCATGGGGCGTGTAATTAGTCCATGGTAAATGTTTCCTGTTATCTGAAGGGTTCCCCAGCTGCTGTGATATGTCCTGCTTTCAGATTGATCTTGAATGGGTCATTTGATGTTGAACATTCAGAGCTGCTTTGGCATGAAACCGGGCATCGCCAATATGGTGACGGTTTCTGCAGTTGTGACATGTTGCACACAAGTACTGTTTCCACCTGGCCGCACAGTTAGGGAGGCGAAGCTTTGGCCTTTGATAAAGCTTTCGAATGTGCTCTTTGATGCTTTGAGCAGACTGCAAGCTTTATTGTTCCTGAAGGATGTGGCCTTAACATCTGCAAAGTTAACATTTGATCTTCAAGTGCAAGGTCCTCTTCTGAGCTAGTCACTACTTCACACTAATTTCCCACTACATTTTGGGCAACTCGTCCACCGCATTTTTAACATGTCTAGTACCGGCACACTTTTTTAAGAAAATATGCTGTGGTGTGGTTAGTCCAGACAGTCTTCTGAGTTATTCCATCATTCATACACTGTGAAGAATTTTTGGAGTTCTTCCACTGGTCCTGTCCCTAATTGTCGGAACTTTGCTTTATTTTTCTGCTCCGCAATAGATGTCCCCTCAAGAGACCAAATGGAACTAGCACTTCCACATGTGCTCCTGTGCCGTGAATGTATGATAGTGTTTTGGCGCACACTTGCTTCAGGAACTAAATGATTACTGGTTCTTGTCCTTTCGGCCTATGTGGCTGTGCTGCGTGAAGCCCATATCCCGCTGTCTTCTGTGCATTTTCAACTGTTCCCATGACATATGCCTAGGAATGCAACTGGTTCGGTCTTTGGACATTGGCTTACTGGTGAGCGCTTTAACAGGCCATTTGTACTGTTTCCCTTTGCGCTTATAGTTGCTCCTGAACTCATTCTAAGGGCCGTCCTGGGATGCTTCTGCTCCTGGTGATCTGGATCTTGGTTCAGCTTCTGAGGATACTGCACTGGCTGCTCCTCCTTTGGTGGCTACTGAAGTGGATGGATGGGAACATGTAGCTCGATGGATCTGATTCAGTGGGTGCCACGGAAATATCTGAGGTTGCTGAGAAAGGCAATGTTTTGTCTACCTCTCGGAACACATAAACAATCTGGCAGTTTTGATTTGTGGGCCATTTTTTCATTCAGCTGTATTTTTAATGCTAAATTGCTTTTGAATTTGTTTTAAATATAGATTTTAATACTTTTAAGGATTTAAAAAACGCTTTCTCTATCCTCCTTGCTATTGAAGTCTAATGCTTATTTAGATTTTTGTAGGGTACTTCTTTAGCCTTATATTTTAGACTTTGTCTTGGGATAGCTTTTACTGACTTGTGTCAAAGGAGTGGGTGTTGAATGAAATAAGCTTTATTTCGATAAAACATATCTTAAAAAGCACATACAAATATGACATACAGAGAAAGATTTGTGGGCCCAAAGGACAAGCCATGCGAGTACAATATCGTCATGCTTCCCAAAATAAGCAAGAGGTTAAAAGTACATGTAAACACTATAAATAAGACCATTTAAAAAAAAGAATATATACAAGCAATAAAAACAATCAGCCTACTTAATTAGGGGCTGCGAGGGCTTTAGTTCTTAAGAGCCAAGACCACCTCAAAAATTTTGATAAAGCACAGACGTGGAGAGATCACGCATCTGATTTCAAGATGCGCAAAGCTATGTGATAGTCACGTGTACCCAATGTTCTACATAGGGGTTTAAGCCAGTAAGATCTTGGAACTTTGTATTTGGGGCACGCAAATAGAACATGTGCAATTGACTCAACTTTAGTCCTACAGAAAGGACAGAATGGTGATGTCTGGGAAGGTGGTTTCCAGCGTGCGGTCAACTCGCGGACCGGAAGGGTTCCAAACCTGAACTTGACGTAGAGGGCTCGGTCGTATGATTTTTGAATAATGTCAAGGCTCGTAACACACTTCGTCTTTGAGGATAAGAAACTCAATGGTTCTACTGCCACCAAGGGAACTAGAATTCCTTTTTGCAATCACCCAACTCCAGTATAATTTCTTTAGCTCTGCTTTCGGGGGTGAAGTTCTATTTACCCATGCATCTTTAAGGCCAAGGTCGGAAAGCAAGGCCTTCACGTATTTCAGCCATTTGATTTTATGCCAAGAAGGCATAGACAGTATTTCGGTTAGGCCTTCCGCATATTTGGCTAGCTCAGGGGTCCGCCAGAGCCGGGCCCAAAGGAGTAGGGGGCGTACTTTTGCCAAGTCTTTCATTGCATGGCACCCTAGATCCATTAGTAAGGGCACTAAAGGAGTGCTCTGTGGAAGTGCCATCAATTCCTTATAAAAACTAGACTCGGACTTGGCAAGCTCATCAATGTTATTTAAGCCCCATAATTCGGCACCGTAGAGTGCCGAACTCACACCTTTTGCTTTGTATATATCCAGAGCTGGAGCTATTGGCCTAGATGTGGAGGTACGATGTTCCCTAAGGAGGGCACCAGTAACCCTCTTGTGGGTTAAGAGCATCTTCTGTAAATGGGATGACCAGCGCATGGTGTCTGTGATACGAATGCCCAAATAATCGAATTCCTTTACCCGTTCAAGGGTAACCGCATTTAAGACTGGGGGCCTCCCTAATTTTCTAGGTGGATTCAGAATTAGGTATTTTGTTTTGGTAGTGTTTATAATAAGGCCTCTAGCACTACAGAAAGTTTGAAAACTATCAAGGAGGGTTTGTAGACCCATGGGTGATTTGGACAACAGAAGAGTATCGTCAGCAAACAGGAGAGTTGGAATACGTTCGCCCGCCAGGGATGGTGCATCAGAAGGTGCTTTTTTCAGATGTTCCACTACACCGTTCACATAAAGTGAAAAAAGGGTAG
This sequence comes from Triturus cristatus, assembly GCF_964204655.1. Classification (NCBI taxonomy): domain Eukaryota; kingdom Metazoa; phylum Chordata; class Amphibia; order Caudata; family Salamandridae; genus Triturus; species Triturus cristatus. Next base: position 801,782,194 of record NC_140592.1, on the reverse strand, counting down.
GGGCAAGAACACATCCCTGGCGGACGCCCCTGTTCACTGGGATTCTTTCTGTTTTCTGGCCCTGAGGGCCCCAGCGCACTTGAGCGTAATTTCCCTCATGGAGTTTTATTAATAGGGCCAGCAAATAAGAGGGAATATTCATGTTGGCCAGGACGCACCACAAGGTATCACGGGGAACAAGGTCGAATGCTGTTTTAAGGTCTATAAAGGCAAGATAGAGGCTGCCCTTTCCAAGAAGGACAACCTTCCAATAGATGAGAAACAGTCTAAAGACCTGTTCTATGGTGCCTGTCCCTACCCTAAATCCTGCTTGATAGTCTGAGAGGATATTGTTGTCATTCGCCCAGTATCAGATCCTCTCCAAAATCACTTTCCCGGTCACCTTCTGGGATGAGTCAATCAGACTAATTGGGCGATAGTTAGCTGGGTCATCTCTAGCGCCCCTTTTAAAAATGGGAACAACCTCGGCCCCCTTCCAAGATTCGGGGACCGGGGCACCGTTATTGATGGTATTAATTAGGGTAGAGAGGAGCTTCCCCCATCTGGAAGGATCTAATTTAAGGACGTCACCAGGAATGCCATCCGGCCCAGCTGCCTTCAGGGGGACGATGGACTTGATGGCATAGAGCACTTCCCTATCGGTAAAGGGGTCAACGCTCAGTGTGTCCATAGAAGAAAGCACCCCTTCAAAAGGAGGCATCCCCGCATCTTCGGGCCGAGAAGAGTAAAGTTTAAGAAAATGCTCGAACCAAGCCGTGCTCGTAATATTACATGTTAAAAGTGCATGGGCTGGTCTATTTTTAGATCTAATTGTGTCCCAGAAGGAGCCAGGGTCTCGATTGAGGGAAGCCTCTCTTAATGCCTGCCAGTACTGTTCTTCCCAAAACTTTTTGGCGTTGGTGACAGTGGTCTTATACTCCTTCCTGGCCATCTGAATCTTGGGTATAATCCTAGTTTTGAGAGCCGCAATTAAGGCAGATTTCTTCTTTCTGCAATCTTGCGTATACCAACCGTCCATAGGAGTACGTTTGGCCTCACCTCTCGGTGGGCCACCTTTGGTACGTACTCGAAATAGGTTTCCCAGCTTGTTTATGGTGTCTTGGAAGACGAATGAAACCTTATCACAAGTAATCTCATGGGTGTTTAGTGGGGTCAGCTCGTCTTGTGCTACATGCAATATTGACCTTATCAAGTCAATTTTCTCGTCATCCAACCTCACTTTGCGCCATTTGAGGCGCCTCTCACAATTGGCAGGACATACCTCATGAGTTTGCATAGGGCTGGGTGCTGGAGGGGGCAGGGTCCCATGTGCATCCTCCCATAGTGATTTAATACTGAGGGATAGCTGGTTATGGTCACTATCATATGAGGGGATTATTTCCATATCCACCTCATATGCCCAGAGATTAAGACCGAGGAGTATATAGTCGATCTGAGATGTATGGTTTATCCTATTGTAAGTATGTGTGCCTTGGAGGTCAGAAGGTGTTCTACCATTTGCCGCCCTTAATCCAAATTCTAGGGTCATAGTGTTCATAAAGACAACTGATTTAGTCCATCTCTTAATAGGAGGCAATGAGAGTATTGGGATGCCTCTTTTGGTATCGTCCTCAAGAAGATCAGGGAGATCCAATGAGGCAAGGGGCTCAAAGGAGCAATTAAAATCACCTGCTACCAAAATATGGGATGCATGATGGCACTTGCGTAATTCACCCTCAAGGAGTGTAAGTGCAGGTGACAGAGCACCACCATTTAGGCCCCTAGCATAGACATTGAAGATCTCGAGAGACCTCCTTCCCTGGGTTCCCTGTAGGGTGAGCCTCAAGATGTCAGGGGAAACAATGTGGGCCTGCCTAATGGTACACCCAAGGGAAATACTAACCCAGATCAGGAGACCACCCGAAGGGCGACCTCTTCCTGTCAATGGTGAAATGGCCGGTATAAAGAACGTAGTATAACCGACCATATGATGGGGCACTGTGCTCCATGTCTCCTGGAAAATACAGATGCTATAAGGCACTATTAAAGAGTTCCAATATGGGAGATCTAATTTGCTGGCGAGGCCGGCTACATTCCAACTTAGAACCCTAAAGGAAGAAACTTCAGTGGCTACATCTTGTGTTATGGAAGAAATAAGAAAATTAGAAATAGCCTGTGGCGAGCTATGTGAGGAGTGCGAGAATGAATAATTGCTATCCTGATGAATTGGGGTAGGCTGTAGGCTAGACTGCTGGATATTTTGGGAAGAATTCTCGACAAGATCAATAATCACATTAGCATCTTCAGTATTTTGGACTCCTAGGAGAAGGTGAGTGCCGTCCCCAAAAAAAGTTCCATGTCAGTAGGGATCATAACAATTGTAGGGTTCACAATATCTATTAGGAACAGATGAAAAGTGTGCATTTCCACTATGGAACCAGTCTCCCTTAAAATGTTCATCCTGAGACAACTGGGGAAGGGAATGCGAGTGAAGAGTCTGAATAAAATTGGCTTAAATCTGCACATCCTATGCCATTGGTATTAAAGCCTGATTGACCATGGTTACAGATTAGCTTGGTTACACGGGGGTCCCTAAAGTTTACAATGACGCAGTCGCCAGACATTTTCTTTGGTCTGTTACCCACCCAAGAAACCCTTCTAACATGGAGGACATGACCATCCAGATGTCTAGGGAGTGGCCTATTAATATTCAGCCAGTGTGTTGTTTTGTTTCTTAACTCGATGAAAGATTCTGGCTTGCCAGCTTTAAGGTGTGGTACTCCTGTTAAGACGGCAACAAAGGGTAGGCACTCCGGTGGAAGATTAATATGGGGTAACTTTTGCTCGAGATAGGTGGCAATGTCTTTCAATTGGTCTTGCGCTGGATCTTTACTAGGTAATTTAGGAAGGTTCTGTGCGGGTTTTACCGCACGTCCCGGTGCTTCGAGGGGTATGGGGCTATCAGTCAAGCCAGAGGCCAATTTTTTCTTAGTAGATAGGGTGCCCCGTTTGGATGTGGATGCTGGGGACTTGGTACCAGAAAAGATAGCTCCATTCTTTAGTCCTGAACATGAGGCAGCATTTAGCTGCAATGGAGCGGCTTGAGAAGTAGGGTCAATGTTAATAATTTGGGGGGGATCGACAGTAGGATAATTATCCTGGCCCATCTTTGAGTGTAACTTAATCAAAGATTTAAGAGAGAAGAAATTGTCCAGAGAGGCCTGTTCAAATTTCTCAAGCCTCTCGGACAATGCTCTTACTCTTTCCATCAAGGGTGATATGAGGGATTTGATGAGTGGCTCGAGTTGGCCAATAAGAGAAACTTGAATATCTGAATCTACTTGCGATTCAGGGTGTGAGGAGGGCTGCTCAGCAGAGTTTTTGGGAACCGAATTGGTGGACTGTACAGGGGATGATCTAGTCCTCTGGTGATGAGGTTTGGGAAAGGCTGTACGACCTACTTTCTTGTCAAGGTTATGACGCAATTTACTTTTACATTTCTTGGGTACTTTTGTATGGTCCTCGTTATTACCGCTACCCACTCTTTTTCTTTTACTTGGAGCGGATTTTGGGACTACTGTAGTAGATGACTCAGGGGGGACAGAAATTTCGTGAGAAGGAATTATGTTACTAATAGGTTCAGGAACGACTAGAGAAGTAACCAAAAGAGGGGAATAGGACAAATCAAGCTGTGTTTGGGAGCCATAGTCTACAGATCTAGCAGGAGTTGCATCCGCACTAATCTGCGTATATTGTGTGTTCCCCAATGTAATACCATCTAGTTGAATGTTATCTGGAACAGGGGAAACAGCTGATGCAAATTTGCCCATTGAGGAACGTTTATCTTTAAGCAGGTCAAGGGAAAGTCGGCGTTCTGTGATGGCAATTTCCTTTTCAAGTACGGAACAAGCACGTATTATGAAATGGTCTAGAGTGCCACTCACTGACGCCCCACCTTTATCACCTCCCTTACCCGAACGAGTAGACATTGCCATAGAGAGATTATGTACATGCAAGTCACAACGTATGATGTAACAAACAATATGTTGCACGTATAGCACACCAAGTCAATCAGAATAAAATGCCAATAGTCACTTTACCGGAAGATGCGGAGTCGCGGGGCCTAGAGGGGTGGCCCAGCCTCCAACGGCCACAGACGGTCCCGCCCTTGTCCCGGGCTTAATCCGGCGCCACCCGCGTCGCGGGGGCTGCAGCGATGATTTATGCGCCTCCTGGCGCGAAACTGAGCGTCAGCTGGTCTCTAGCCGCTGGGGCTGCTGGGATGTGTAGTCCCGTCTCCCCACCGCGGCCGCGATGGTTGATGACGCGGCGGCGGGAGACTGGGACAGCCTTGGCGCTGCGAGGCAACGGGAACCAGTGAAAAGGGTCCGCAGGTCCGCACAACCGGGAGTAAAAATGCTGTCAGGTAGGAAGTAGAGCCCGCTCTGCCGGGGCTGCAGCGATGATTTATGCGCCTCCTGGCGCGAAACTGAGCGTCAGCTGGTCTCTAGCCGCTGGGGCTGCTGGGATGTGTAGTCCCGTCTCCCCACCGCGGCCGCGATGGTTGATGACGCGGCGGCGGGAGACTGGGACAGCCTTGGCGCTGTGAGGCAACGGGAACCAGTGAAAAGGGTCCGCAGGTCCGCACAACTGGGAGTAAAAATGCTGTCAGGTAGGAAGTAGAGTGGGTGTTGCGTAGTCAGTTGGCCCGGTAAGAAACGCTGCCATTTACGTGCACACGTTTCTTAAGTTGCCTTCTCTATTACACATGGTGATGACTTTTGACATACATTTGCTTGTGTGGCCATGCAGGATAACATTCTCTGAATCTGCATTGCTTACATTTCCACGATGTAGGCACACTATCATGAAACCTTGAACACTCTGTACAAGAGATAAAGTTCACTGCACAAATGTTATTTATGTTCTTGTCAGGTGAGCCACAATGATATCTAACTAGAATAAACAATTGAGGCCTGGCAGGGTTGTGATATGGCCACATGGGTGCTATTGTTATATGTACAGAGCCACTTCCTTGCTTAGGGAGAAGAACTCTCACCTGACATTGCGAGGTCACTCTATGTCGGAATTCCAGCTCAGCCAATTCCTGCTTACCAGCACGAGGGTTGGCCAGCTCTACACCAAGACGGGCAGCCTAATGACACCCACAGGTAATGGGGAGTTAGGCCACCTCGGCAGGGATTTGGCAGATCACCCACCCTAGGCAAGACCAGGTTAGGCAGTGATCGGTAGGAGTACACTATACACAGTACTTATATGCAGCATATTGTCACTGTCTTAGCACAATGGTGGAAATGTTCATCTTTTTCACTATTCTTGTATATGCCTGCGTAAATTCACTGTCTTAGCACAATGGTGGAAATGTTCATCTTTTTCACTATTCTTGAAACGCTAATTACTTGAATCTGTTTCATTCTATTGATTATTGCAGCACACATTTTACATAAGAATCACAATGCTTGAATAAATATTGAAACGTCTCACTGAGTATTTCTCTGAGTATGCATGATAGTCCAAATGAAAGGGTTCTAGATCGTTAACACAGTTCTCTTGGGCAATCTAGGTTGTTACGTTTTGAGGTTGAACACACATTTGTTACACTATAAGGTTAGGGAAGCAGATGGTGCACTCTGGGCTAGCAGGGAGACCAGCGAACATATCATGAGGGTGTGCATGGAATCAGTCTGGCACAATCCTAACGTTTGTTGTCCAACAAACGCACAGTTTTACAGTTGATGTACAAGCAGTACGACACAGAGATGCCGATGATTTGAGCCCTTGCCTATGATTCAGATCTGTTGGCTTTTCAGAACGCAAGTGGGCTGGGTGTGTCACATGACATATAGATTGACCCAGTCCGTGGTACAGCACCTACAGAGATGGATAATTTTCATTCAGTGCTTAAGAAAGCGGCTAATGTATTAGAACTTCCCCTTTCTTTGGTGGAATATTGGCCAAACATTTTGACTGACTTTCTACAGTCAGCTAGCACCACAGAGACGACCCTGTTGCATTTAAATGAGGCCCTTATTAAGGCGGGTAAAGCATGATGGTCTAAATCAGCAGCATACACAATGGCCAAATAGACAGTAGCACAATGCTACAGACCAGCACCTAGAGACCCCTATTTCTTATCCCTGCATCCATCTGTGTAACGTTTGGTGGTTTAGGAATCCTCCACTAACCCTCCAACTCACCCCTTCCAACAACAGGGAGTCCAATTGGAAGCCTTGGGAATGAAGTCTTTTTCTGCAGGTAAGTTAGCATTGCGTTCTTTGAAAGCTGATTATCTTTGGGACACTACTCCAGTGCCCTTTGGGACATTGCAGCATTGTTGGCCTATGGTAACACCATCAGAGCCACTTTGCCGAAGAAGTTTGTGATGGGCAGGATGTGTGCCATCACATCATCCAGGCATGTGTAGACATAGCGGACTGTGTTGCCAGGACCATAAGCTTGCCTGTTACCCTGAGAAAACATGTCTGGCTACGATCTACAGGTTTCTAGGCGGATGTACTGAACACTTTGTTGTTCGACGAGATGCAGGTTTCTGGTCAAAAAGGGGATGCAGCGCTTCACCACTTCAAAGAAGGCAGAACCACAGTGAAATTTCTTGGACTGCAGTCGAGCATAAAGGATTTTCGTTCCTTTGTGAGACTCAAAGTCTTTAGCAGGGGCTTTTAGTGGTGGTGGAGGCTATCTACGCCAGCCCGTCAATGCGAACAGAACTCCTCAGTCCGAGTGAGGGACGCACCTGACAAGTCCAGCCTTCCTCTGCTCCACCAGCGAACCTTCAGTAGTTCCTTTGTGAAGGAACATGTGATGCATGTGGGAGGGCAGCTATTCTCTCTTCTACAAGCCTGGAAGGCCATTGCTTTGGACCAATGGGTCCTACGAATTGTAGAAAAGGGGTATAAGCTGCCCTTCCATCAGCAACCCCACCACTCCCCCATACTACTTTTCTTCAAGAGAGCATATTCTGCTTCTACAGGAGGAGATGGCAGGCCCGCTGCAGAGGGGAGCAGTTGAGTTGATGCCAGTAGAGGAAACTGGGCGTTGGGGGAGGGGAGATGCTATTCCCAATACTTCCTGTTTCCCAACAAGGAAGTTCCTAGAACTCCGATCCTATGCAAGGAGAGGTTCAGGATGGTGTGCCTCAGATTTTGCTAGTGCTGGATGTGGAAGATTGGGATGTCTTTCAACCTGCAATTTGTGGTGGATTCTGCTTATTACCAATTTGTAGGCCTTCACTTCGGACTGACTTTGGGAAAGTTGGGACTTCATCAAGTTGATGGTGGTGGTCATGGCACATCTCAGGAGGTTGGGGACTCTGTTTCCATAGCTAGAAAACTGGCTGCTCAAAGCTGGTCTGCTGCATTTGGTGTTGGACCACCTGCAGTTGACAGCTTCACTGCTGTTTGATTTGAGATGATCAATCTATTTACCCAAGTTTTACCTGGAGCCCTCCAAGTGTCTCCTGTCATAGGAGCAGTACTGAATTTGATTGTGGTCTAAAATTTCTGTTCACCTCAGAGGATTAAGGACACTCGGGATATGATTCAGATGTTTTTGCCCTAAGCTTGGGTTCCAGTCCTGACAGTATTGGGTTAGCTTGATCTGTTGTCTTCTTGTACCCTCCTGGTCACTTATACATGCTGGCACGGGAGGACCATTCAGTGGTGTCTCCACAGGCAGTGGTTCCAAAATCAGGGAGATCTGGCAGACTCGAACAGTACAAAGAGTCTGTTGAAGTGGACTATGTTGATCTCCAGGGACTCCAAAGCGGATTTGTATTGGTGGGGATCAGAGAAGACCCTGTCTCAAGGGACGTCCTTCTATCCCCCCATCTACTGTGGCCACAGTGTTAACGGGTGAGTCCACCTTCGCGTGAGGTGTGAATGTGGGGGATCTGGAGATCAGAGGTATCTGGTCACCGGAAGAGAAGAGATTACACATCAATCTGCTAGAACTCTAGGCAATCTGGTGAGCGCTGGAGGCCTTTCTCCAGTCCCTTCAAGGTCACCTCACTCAAATCTTGACAAACAACGCAACAGTTATGTGGTACATCAAGAAACAGGATGGAGTAGGGTCTCTCCTTCTCTGTAGAGAAGCACTGAGGTTCTGGTCTTTTGTGTAATAACAGGGGCTGTAGTTCATGGCGGAGATGGGGCAGGTTCACTCTGTCAGTCAACGGTGTCAGTCAGACTAGAGGTGGCTCATGGCATTTTTGCCCTTGGGGGCAAGCCTCAAGTGGACTTGCTTGCCACTAACAAGTGTCCATTGCCCGATGTTCTGTAGCCTCCAGCATCCTTTGCTGTGAGCCTTGGGAAATGCATTTCAGTTGAAATGGAAGTTTCCCCTTCACTATACGTTTCCTCCCATACCCTTGATTCAATGGGTTCTTAGCCAATTCACAGGATCGGACCCTAGCTATTCTTTTTGCCATCTCCCTGTGTGCTCCTTTTAGTCTCGCATTTAGAGTGGAACTTTTTCATTCAAAGAGCCAGAACCTGTACCCTAATCTCCAAGGATTACACCTTCTTGGAGATTTGCGGGCAATTCGAGTTCCTTTCAGCTATCACCAGAGGTGGCCGACATAAGTCTGTCAGCCTGCTGCCCAGACACTAATTCAGTCAATGCTGGGAGATGAAATGAAATTGTAGCCCGGTGCGAAACATAGACGCATTGAAAGCAACTTCCTCCAGTTCGCATTATCCTTGGCTCAACAAGGTTCACAGTTGGTATTGACTAGGAGTATATTATCGTCTTGTCGGCATTTTTATAACTCCCAGACCAAGCTTCTTTATCCAGGTCATCGGTGTTTGCCAGATTCTTGAAAGGTTTAGCACACCTATTTACTCCAGTCCCTTTTGTTGTTGTTCATCTGTAAGCCCTGAATTTAGTGTTGAACATTCTTAATAGGTACTCTGTTTAAGGCCCCTATGTAGTTGCTAGTTGAGGCCCCTTAAATTAAAGACTGTTTTTGGTTGCAGTGATGTCTGTGTGATGCATTAGCAGGCTGCAAGCTTTAAGTGTTTGTTAGACCTGTCAGCCTTAGGGTGGTCTTCCCCCAAACCTTTTGCCTGCTTGCCTCCAATTTGGCTGAATTCTTTTTGTTGGCCTTAGGACTCTTCCAGTTGATAACCAGCAATAAAGTGCTTGTGTTCACTCCCCTAAACATGGCTTTATTTGCATATACCTAATTGGCATATTTAATTTACTTGTTAGTCCCTTGTAGAGTGCTATGCCAGATAAACAAGGCCTGTAAATTAAATGCTACTTGTGGGCATGCAACACTCATTGTGCCACCCACCTAATTAGCCCTCTAAAACTTGTCCCAGGTCTGCCATTGCAACCTGAAGTCAGTGTCACACTGCCATGTCGACTTGGCATTAAAAACCTTTTACATGTCCTGGTAGTAAAAAACTGCCAAATTCGTTTTTCAAATCCTCTTTAATGGCAAAGTTGCATTTATCATAAAAAATTTGAAAATTGCACTTTTAGAAAGTTGTAATTTACCTGCTCTTAACCCTGTGTACCTACAGCCTGTCTCTGATGCTCATCTTGGGAGGTTGACAGCTGGGCTTTGTGTAGTCCCCCTAGACGGCAACACTCAATGGGAGCTTCGGTGTGACTTGATGGGCCTTCCTGGGAGGATGGGAGGGAGAAGCTGGGCACAGCTTCATACCTATACCTGAATAGACTGTGTCCTGTCCCCACACAAAGGGCTGCATACCAGCCTGTAGTAAGTCTGGAGCCAAGGCAGGAAGGGAGGACTTATGTGCACTTCAAAGACCCTTCTTTGAAGTCTTCCCCGCTTCTAATGCACCACTTGGTATAAGAACTGGACCTCCGACTCTACCACTTCAGTACACTTCTGGACCTGTGGATAGTCTACCAGGAAGGACTGCTGTGCTTCTGAAGGACTGCCACGTTGCTGGACTGCTGCCCTCGAAGAATTGCTTTCTTACTGTGCTGACCTCCTGGTCTGGGTGAGAAGGACTGGGTCATCACTTGACCCTCCCCAGAACCCAGATGACTCCAAGGGATAGTTGGCTGGACTCTTGATTTGAAGTCTCGAGGACATCAAAGACTTTTAATTATCCTGCTTCTGCACTTGGACTCTACCATCTGTGAGTCTGCCCTGCCAAGTGGTGCCAACCCAGTCCTGGACCTTTGGAAGTGGGCCTAAGGTGCTTACTTGAGCCAAATCCACGCATCGGCACAGTTGCGTGGATCAGTACTGGCACATGGCCCCTGTTGCATGACCAGAACCGGTGCATTGTCTCTGCTGTGTGTATCGACCCGATGCACCGACTTAGGAACCACAACTATGCGACACTCTACCCAGCTCGAAGTCTTCACATCTCCGTTGAGGCTAGCTTTGACGATGACGCCAAGAACTCTGTATTGCAGCCCCTGCGCACAATAGGGAGCTGCAAGACTATCATCTCTCATTGTAACAAAAATGCTGGATTGTGTTAGACTCCTGACCTGGAATGTTCGGGGGCTGAACAATCCCAAAAAGATCCACCAGATATTTGTTTATCAAGACAGGCACTGGGTACAACTGGTCTTACTGCAAGAAACCCATCTCACACAATCACATGATCTACGGGTGGGATCAAAATGGGCTGCCTCCTCATATTCTTCGTACTCCAGAGGGGTTTGCGTATTAATAAAAAAGGGAATACCAGTCGCACTTACCCATATGGAGTCAGACAACATGGGCCTCTTCACACTAATACAAGGTGATCTCTGCTGTACAACAATTACAATTTTTACTACTTATGGGCGAAATGTGAATGATCCTGACTTCTATTGCCGGATAGCGAGTAAGCTATATGCCCTACAACCACCACCAACAATTATATGGGGTGGGGACCTAAACACATACTTGTACCCTAATCTGGACCGTAGCGCAATAACTGAGTGGCATGATAAATGGTCTGCATGAGTGCTACGTGAAATTATGGACACACATAAGTTAGTTGATATATGGAGGGCATGGCACCCTACGTCGCAAGAGGGCACACGTCTCTTCAGTGCATAAAATGTGGTCTAGATTGGATTACTGGTGAATTTCAAGGGAGGCCACAACATGGGTGGGGTAGGTCCTTCACCTGCCAAGAACAACGCCAGGCCACTGGCCAGTGATGCTAGACCTAGCAATTCCCACACACTCTTCACAGCCGTTTCAATTACAAGCCCTATCCCTACTAGATACTGTATTCAGAAGGGGGGGTGCGTGAAGTAATTATCCACTATTTCCTTGAAAATAAGGCATCTGTGGAGGGGGCAGGTATGCTCTGGGAAGCTTTCAAGGTCACTATATGAGGGACATGTATAGAGTTACAAGCAGGAGTGCTCAAAGCTTTGCAATCCAGGATGCACACCATAGAGAAATGACTGGGGAGGCTGGAAAGTCAATACAAGGCGAACCACAACCTGAACACTCCGGCAGAAATTAGAGATTTGATTACCGAGTATAGTGAGACCGCAGACCAAGAAGTAAAACACATGTCCAGACGCTGGGTGGAAAGATCCTTTGGTGAGGGCGGGAGACCCGGCTGCAGTCTGGCTTCTAAGATCAGGGCGCAGCACACACAGACACACATTACGGAGCAAGAAGCACGAGATGGGAAGAAAGGCTATAGCACATCTGATATACTGTCTCAGTTTGTAGAATATTATTCAGAGCTTTACGGTCTCTGCGTACGAGACAATTACATATCATGGCTGTTCCCTGGGCAACGAGAGTTTCTAGTACAGCCAATCGCGGTCGAGGAGGTGAGGGAGGCCATTCAAACACTGCCTAATGGGAAAGCATCGGGCAGTGATGGGACACCTAGAGAATTTTACAAAACATACGCAGACCTGCTGGTGCTGCACCTACATACGATGTACATAGAAGGGTATGAGAAAGGACAGCTCCCCCCACTCTAAAGGAAGCCCTTATGATAACCTTGCGGAAGCCAGGCAAACTCCTGGCGGAATGCGACTCTTACAGGCCGCTGTCAATTCTGAATATCAATACGAAAATAATAACCAAAATTATAGCGACCAGGGTGAAGCCACTTCTGCCTCCATTGGCGCTCCCGGATCAATCTGGATTTGTTCCCAACCGATAGACCTCGCATAACCTGCGAACGTTGTTTGCACTACTTCACCAACTAGACCTAAATGTTAAGGCTGCGGCTCTGTTATTGGATGCAGCCAAAGCCTTTGACTCTATAGAATGGAGCTATATGTTTGATGTGCTACATCACATGGGAATGCCACAAGCATTTACACAATGGATACTGTTCCTGTACACAGGCCCTGTAGCCAGAGTGCGTGTTAACAACAATAACTCCTCGCTGATATCGATATGTAGGGGGAACACAGTAGGACTGCATGCTATCCCCCCTGCTGTTCGCGTTGGGATTGGAACTCCTGGCTTGTAGAATACAGCAGAAATATGCAGAGGTAGCATTGGGGTTCAGGCAGCGACCACTCACTATTTCATTATATGCGGATGATATGGTACTATGTCTGCAACCCGGAAGCGCAGCTAGCCCCCTTGATAAGGGAGCATATTAAATATGAAAGGCTCTCTGGCCTCAGTATTACCTAGGATAAGTCAACTATATTTCCCTTGACAACCAGTACCGTGCCACATGAACTCTTCCCGCTCAAGTGGAGCAATGAGCCAGTCAAATGCTTAGGGAAGTGGATTCAGAGAGATCCCGAGATCGTCCTTAGGGAGAAATATGCCTGGGCGGTGTCAAAATTTGAGGAACAGGTGGCGAGATGGATAAAGCTACCCATGTCACTGGTGGGTAGGGTGGCAGTCATGAAGATGGTCGTCCTTCCACGATTTCTTTATTTATTAACTAATGTACCCCTTAACTTGACTAAAGCATTCTTTACTACACTGCACTCCATTCTGATCAAACTAGCGTGGGCGAACAAGCAACCACGATGTCGATGGGATACACTTACCAGACCATATGCGCAGGGAAGATTCAGGGCACCAGATTTATATTTATACTATGTCTGCACGCAAGCGTACTTTGCACATTATTGGTACTTTCCTTTCCCCTATCTCTCCCACCTAGCGATAGAAGTGGACGGTGTGCACCCCGAACCACTAACAGCTAGTTTGCCAACGGCACAACTGATGAGCACCAGAATGGAAATTAGCACTATCGACAGCACTGTAAAAGCTTGGCAGTAGCTAGCAGCACAGACGCGGAAGCTGCCACTGTATGCCCCTGCAATGCCATTGGCATACCACCCAGATGTATCCGTTGCACAGGAATCCAAGGCGCTGTCTATTTTGGCAGACATTGGAATAGTCACTATGGGAGATGCATACTTGGAGGGTAAATTCATAACTCTAGAAACTATTTTAGCACGACAAAAAAGTACTCCCTTATTAGTGTTTACATACCATAGGCTAAGAGAGGTACTTGAAACACTAAACCCGCTACACCCAGCCACACCACTGACAGTGAGACCGCTCAAAACCATGCTTGCCAGCTCTTCCCGCAAAAAATGAGTCATCCGCTTATATAAGGCGATGCAGGCAGAAACTTCCCCCAATCACAGCAGATATTTGCAGAGGTGGAAAAAAGTGTTGGACACCCCAATCACACTAAAAGATTGGGAATACTGTTGCGCTTTGACTAGCCTCTGACAGCCAATTGTAATCTGTGTATCATTTATTTTAAATACATACAACAGCTGTATTACACCCTACTACAGTTACATGGTTATGGTTTACGGGCGACTGCCAACTGTAAGAGATGTAGGTTGCCAGATGCTGGCTTCATACACCTAGCTTGGTACCGTGAGAAAGTGCAACATTTCTGGGCACATGTCACTCGGGCACTGTCAGACATGGTGATAAACAGTGGCATGCACCCCACATATATGTTTGCGGGGACTCGTTGAAGACTTACAACCCAAAAGTCGCAAACTAGTGGCAAATGCACTGTTACTGGCAAAAAGCAAAGTAGCACAAACTGTGGGGGGCAGAAGAGCACCAAAACTTGTACAATGGTTAACCGTTGTAGCGTATTGCAGAGACCAGTTGACTACATATGTGTTCCAGGGCCATCGAGGCCTAAGGATACCTTGGCTCTGTTTACAGCGTACATGTTCGCAAACCAGCGAGAAGGCTCCCCAGACATTCCTGATAATGTCTGAACTGTTTCAGCCACTAGCCCCTTGATTTGTGTACGATCTATGATGTAAAATACAACTGTGTGATGGAAATGCGTCGTCGGAAATGTATGGGTATTGTGACAGTACTATTGTATGAGTTCTGCTAATAAAACTAAATAAATAAATAAAAAAGAAGATTGATTCCAGCAGTAATGGTGGCAGTATACCTGCAGTGTCCACTGGAGAAGGAAGGGTCTGCATATCCAAGGATATGGTGCCCCGTTATGTGGTGGTAGACATTGACAAGTGGTTCTTAGCATATGAAGCAGTTCTATGGGTGCACATGGTTCCTGAGGAGCACTGGGGGAGGGTAGCTTGTGGAGGTAAATGCCCACAGTGAGGAGGGACACACTCCTAACACTAGTGGAACAGACACTATACTCCCATGAAGGTCATACTTGTCAATACATTTGGGTGACCCCCAAGGGATACAGGCAGAAATTCAGAGACAGCCACAAAGGAACAGAAGGGCTGGGTGAGGGTCAGCATGGCACAAGATTATACTGGGCTGTACAATGTAATGTTGAGGGAGCACATGCTTGATATGGGTTCTACAGAGCTGCGCCAGCACCTGGTTGATAGCAAGCAGACGGACTCCTGAAAGCTTGCTGAGGACGTGGACCTCTTGGTCTGCACCAGTGTCCAAGAAGGCATCTGAGGGGCTCCCAAAAGAGTGGTCAGGGTTCCCACCAGAAGAAAGAGGGGAGTTAAAAAGGTGTTCTCTCAAGGCCCCTAAAATAATTCTCAAGGGAAAGGGTGGTCTCATTCCCAAGCTGGCCACAAGAAAAAGAGCTTCTCTGATAAGAATCAGAACAAGTGTGATCACAAGTGTCCCAAGAGGGCACAGCCTCCCACTGAAGGAAATACCCCTGTGTTGGCTGCTGTAGTGCTTTGGGAGGAGTTTGTCTCAATCAGTGGGGGGGCAGGAGGTAGTCAGTGAGGCTACCCTAATGTCCCTGGGTGAAGTGGAGATGGTGCGCACATGCCTTCCAATGCTGCAAAGTATAGCCACTGGGTCACCATCAATGGAGGAAAAAGTGAAGGCTCTGAGGGGCACAGGAGCCACTATGACTATGGTAAGGCGTCAACTTCATGTTGGCTTATATTCAGTCAATGTGGAAGGAGTGTGGAGTTACTTATACTTTTTCCACACCCTACCATCCCCAAACCAATGGGCTTTTTGAGAGATTCAACAAGACCCTGAAGGGCATGATTAAGAGCCTGCCTGATCCCAGGAGGCATAAGTGGTACATCCTTTTGCCATGCCTGATCTTTGCTTACAGAGAGGTACCACTGAAGGGGTTTGGATTTAGCCCCTTTGAGCTTCTGTTTGGTCATCCTGTAAGGGGACCTCTGTCTGGTTAGGGATGGGTGGGAACAAACTCCTAGGAAACCTCCTCAGGATGTGGTTCGCTACATGCTAGCCCTTTGGATCCAGATCAACAACAAAAGTGGGGCGACCTGGTGCCCCTCAGAACCTGGGTATAACGTCTATAAACAAAAATGGTTCTGTCGGGTTTATAATTTATCTTTGCGCATACAAAGTCACAAGAAAACACAAAATCTTTTATGGAACAAACATGGAGCACAAACTTGACCAGAAATTGACGATATCTGAAAAAATCAGAGTAGCAATGTTTGTGTATAACTTTGTATTTATCAGAATTAATTCATTTAGATGTATCCAATGTTACAAAAGTACAAAGAACACAAAAGCGGCTGTTCACAAATATATACATATAGTGCTCATGTGACAAGGTGCTGAGTGATCAACTTGGTGCAATATGTACAAGGTGGTAACAGGATTCATGTACATGGGGAATGAAAGGGAACAATGTTGAATGTTAGGCCAGAGAAACAACCAAGGAACCAACTGGATTCAGCCAGTGATATCCTTTGGATTAAAGAATGCTCCTGCCACCTTCCAGATGCTGGTGAACCAGGTGTTGGCTGGTATGGAGGCCTTCAGTGATTATTACTTGGAAGGTATAGCTGTCTTTATTGGCAGCTAGAAGGACCACCTTTTTCACTAGTAGGAGGTGCTTCAGGCCCTGTGAAATGCAGGCCTTACTATCAAGGCCAGTAAGTGCCAAATAGGGCAAGGGTCTGTAGTGTACTTTGAACACCTGGTGGGTGGCGGTAAGGTACAGCCCTTCCAGGCCAAGATAGAAACCATCATGGCCTGGCATCCCCCAAAAACTCAAACTGAGGTGAGGGCCTTCCTGGGCTTCACAGGTTAGTACAGGAGGTTTGTCAAAGGGTCTGTCTCCTTTGTTGCCCCATTGACTAAGCTGATTTCTAAGAGCCAGCCCAGAATGGTGATCTGGAAAGAGACATGCCAGAAAGCCATTCACTCCCTAAATCAGGCTATGTGCACATTCCTTGTACTCAAGGCCCCTGAATCTTCCAGGAAATTCATTGCACAAACTGATGCCTCAGAGAATAGCATAGGGGCAGTTCTTTCACAGCTAAATGATGAGGGCCTAGACCTAACCTTAGCTTTTATCTTTAGGAGGTTAATTCCTAGGGAACAGAGGAGGAGTGCCTTTGCTGTGGTCTGGGCATGGAAGAAGTTGAGACCATACCTGTTTGGGATTCACTTTCAGATACAGATAGACCCCAGGCCCCTCATGTGGCTATTGCAAATGAGGGGTGAAAATCTTAAATTGTTGAGGTGGTCCATCTCCGTACAGGGAATGGACTTTACAATGCAACACAGTCAATGCTGATGGTCTCTCCAGATTCTTCCACGTAAGTGATGAGAACTCCCAGTAGGCTGGGTAGCTCTCCCCACTGTCAGCTGGGGGTGACACGTGTTAGACCTGTCTGCCTTATGTTGTTCTTCCCCCTAACTTTTTGCCTACTTTCCTACAATTTTGCTGAATTCGTTTTTGTTGGCCTTAGGACTCTATGCACTTTTTCACTGCTAACCAGCAGGGCGGCAGCTGGGCTTTGTGTATTCCCCCTAAACAGCCACACAAAATGGGAGATTAGGTGTGACTTGATGGGTAATCATGGGAGGGAAGTGCTAGGCAAAGCCTCACCCTCACACCTGAGTAGGCTGTGTTCTGTCCTCACACAAAGGTTTGCATCCCCCTTATAGTGAGTCTGGAGCCAGGGCAATAAGGGAGTATCTCTCTGCACTTCAAAGACCCTCCTTTGAAGTATCCCCCACTTCAAAGGTACCACTGGGTAAAAGAAATAGAAATCGGACCCTACCAGTTTAGTGCACTTCTGGGCTTGTGGATACTTTGCCATCAAGGACTGTTGTGCTGCTGAAGGACTGCAACTTTACTGGACTGCTGATCTGGAAGAACTGCTTTCTTGCTGTGCTGACCTCCTGCCCTCCTGGTCTAGGTTAGAATGACTGGATCTTCATCACTTGACCCCTTAGAAGCCAGAGTGACTCCAAGGGCTAGTTTGCTTGCCACCTCATCTGAAGTCTCAGGGATATCAAAGACTTTCAACTATCCTGCCTCTACCCTGGAGTCTGTCATTTGTGAGTCTGCCCTGCCAAGTGATGCCACCCCAGTCCTGGACCCTTGGAAGTAGGCCTAAGGTGCTTACTTCAGCCAAACCCATGCATCCCCTCTCGAACCGTTGCATCGGCGCCACTGCATGGATCAGAACCAGGTCATCACCCCTGTTGCATGACCAGAACTGGTGCATCACCACTGCTGTGTGGATTGATCCGATACATAATCTTTGGAACCACCACTGGGCGATGATCTACCCGGCTCAAGGTCTTCGCATCTCCGTTGACGGCAGCTTCGATGACGGCGCCAAGAACTCCGCATCACAGCCCCTTTGATCATCGGAGCAGACGCATCGCCGCTGCTGCGTGGATCATGACCAGCACATTGCCGCCACAGTAAGGAACAACACCAACGCAATGCTTTGACATAAACGCAACGCTTCGGCTGCATTCCGCATTCTCCTCAGCGACAGGACGTTCGATGTCGACGCAACCTGGACTAGTGTACTTTTGCTCAGCAGGCCAAGCCTGGTCCCTGTAGCCTGCCCACGCTTCTTCGCGGTCAGCCTAAACCTTTGCCCTTGTTCAGCGCAACCAGATGTTCCTTGTTGGCGCATAATGCTTTTTGGTGCTATTTTTCCTTCATTCTTTCAAAATCAACATGTCCGGGTTTGATCATTGAATTTTTTTTGTTTGTTTTGGAGTCAAATAATGTATTAAAATGTAATCTATTTTTCTAAAACGGTTTGGGCTTTTTCTTGTGTTGTGTTTTCCCTTATTAATGTTTGTGCGCTGTATAAATACTTTCCACATTGCCTCCTTGTTAAGCCTAACTGCTTGTGTGGCAAGCTAACCAGAGCTAATCACAGGTTAATTTAGTGTCTTTTAGTGGTTCACCCTGCAACGGATGGTGGCTGGTGCTTGACCAGGGCTCGCATCCCAGTCAACCAACAACCCCAATTTCTCAGTGTTTGTCCACCTTTCATGAACGTCTTCCAAGATTAGCTTGTACTTGGAACTAAAGAGGCTTTCCTACTTAAGATGGTATGCCCATTACATTGTGGTCAGTCTATCACCTCGCCCAATTTCTGTCAGCCGTCCCATCTTACCAAGGAGGAGCAGCAGTTACATACGCTGCAGCCTTTGTGAGTAGTAATCTGCTATATCAGCAGCACAGATGAGATAGGACAGAAGACCAGCTCTTTGTCGGGTACACAGGCATAAAGAAAAGTAAGGCTGTTCAAAGATGAACTCTTTCTGCTGGATTATACCATGTATAAAGATCTGCTACGCAATGACGAAGAAACAACTATAGTGGGGCCGACTTTGCACCAGGGTAAAGTCTTCCGCTAGAGGCGTGCCAGTGGTAGACATTTGAAAAGTGGCAATGTGGGCTTCCCTCCACACCTTTGCAAAACGCTATTGTTTGGATTCAAAGCTGAGTACAGATGTCCACGTCACCCGCTCAGTCTTGGAATTTCCTTGTTTAATACTTTTCCTTCAGATTCACCACCTGCAGGGAATATTGCTTGGGATTGTATTCAAAGGTTAGGAATCTGCAGGCAGAAGTATCCATCAGAAGAAAAAGTCCTAAATGCCAACAAAAATGGGATCAGCAAAGCAAGGGAGTGATTGCAAAAAGTTTGGGGTGATCCTGCTGAGAGGGCCAAGTCCAACACTTACCCATAGTTGTGTGTATTTATCATAAATCTATGCGACGTCCAGCAAGGAGCCGGAAGCTTCGAAACACGTTGAGTCTTGTAATTGTTGCAATGTACTAAATCATGGTTGTGGAAGCAGATAAGGAGCGGTGTGTTTTGTTTTGATCTACTTAACAGGTCGGATGGATTTGTAGGGGCTCGCTACCCCGCCGCGGCCCTACTGTTCAAAGTGGTTCGGGTAAAGCGATCCCTGTTTGATGGTGGAATAGATATAGATAAGTATATAGATATCACAATGGAATGGCTGTTCCCCCTGCTGGAGGCTGGGAAGGAACTGGAGTGTAACACCGCTGTCAATAAAGAACTGGAGGTGCGCAATATCTTCTCAATCATTCTCCAGTTAGGTTAATCAACTGTGAAATCCATGCCAAACTCGAGTGGTCTGCAGAAAGCAATGTCCTGCTGCACTGCTTTATTTATGCACCTGCACAGTGCATGCCTTAACTTTTAGTTTTATCCAATGCCATGGCCAAATTTGTAGTCTTCTCTGCGGAGAGGTGTTTTGTAACAGGACGTAACATGTTTAGCATCTGTCCCAGTGTATGGTTTAACTTGCAGTCCTGTCGAAGGGGTGTTCTGCACTAGCGTGTGCCATTACTTTTAGGCCTGGCTATTGCATGGCATATTTTGTTGTTTTGCCCAGGACATAAGTTTAACTTGTAGTCCTATCCCACTGCTTGGCTCAACATTTAATCCTGCCCAGTGTATGTCTTATCTTGTAGCCTTGTTGGGTCTCGGCTAAGACCCTACTGCTTACCATTGTTTGGCTTTATTGCCACTTATATGCTTGCTTCCTATCTGTCACCTTCTGTCGCCTTCCATCTCCTTCATGCGTTTGTCCATCCCCTGGGGCATGGCTGTCTTACTGGGTCCTCCACTGATCGCTTTTCAGGTGCTTCTTTTTTCTTTTTGTTTAAGCTATGAAAAAAAGTGTGTATGTTTTTCATCTGTCTCCTTCTTAACCTCTTCTGTGCCCATGACGAGATAGTCTCGTCATGGAGCACGGTCCCACTGTGCCCATGACGAGACTATCTCGCCATGAACCCCACCCACTAATGCAACTCCCGGCACAGGAGGGGGAAAGGGCGTGGCACTGAAGGGGTTAAGCACTTCTACCACCTTTGTGTTCTACCACCAGTCCATCCTATCAACCCTTTATCCGCTGTCCATGTGCCTGCCCAGCACCCCCTATACTCCATTTTTCTTGTGGCTTTGCCATTGCTTGTTTTTTTCTTTTAGTCTGGCTGAAGGGGTATTCCCACATAAGTCCTTACTTGTAGCCTTACCCCAGTGCATACTGTGCTTGTTGGCTATGCGAAATGCATTATTGCGTGTGTTGTCCTATCTCATTGTTTGGCTTTGCTAGCTGCTCTCACTGCAGGGCATTGCTTTTATTGATGTCCTGTCCATCTCTACAGCTTTCTTTCAGTCAGAAACCAAAAGCTGTCTTTGTCTGTCATTGACATGAATTACCATTTTTCAGAAGGGACAAGAGAAAGACTTGCCTGTCACCTCCATAAGAGAGGACATGACGACTCCTCTTTGATTCGAATTGTACATTCGGAGAATGTTCTGCTGTATATCACATCCCATGCACGCTCAGGATTGGGCTCGGATGCAGTAGGTTGTTTTTCTTTCAAGGAGGCCATTTCTGTTTGGGAGTGGCTCGTGGTGCCTCCCCTGAAGGCCGCAGAGCACTAGGGCACAGACTCTACCTCAGATAGTTTTTTTTCTGCCATTAGGTTTGGCCATGTATCTTCAGCTCTGTGAATACTGTGCAATGGAAAACGAGCTTGTGGCACCGGACAACCAGAGCACCTACAGATGCATAATATCAAACTTTTGTAACAAGAATAATCACCATAACATCCTTGCTTCAAAACCAGCTTCTGTGACGATCCTTTGGCCAGGATGTATAAGAATGACATGTATATAGTTAAGGATTGGGTGAACAGTGAATTTCTGTGGTTGGAACAGGATCAGGACTGTAACCTATGTCTGCTTAGGGACCACAAATGAGAGCATCTGTTTAGCATCTACATTTTTAGATTGAAAAAGATAATTTGGCACTGAAACGTAAGAGGACTGTATTACTCAGTATACCGCAAGCACTCTATTAAGTTTCCATTTGCTGTGGTTGCCAAGGAAGTCAAAGGACTTGGATCCACCCCCATTTTCTGACTCATCTCTCCATTTGGATGCCCTGGTTATAAAAAGGGGAGTCCTATATATGTTCCCTCTGCCGACTCCAGAGCTGATCGGTTGCAAGGGCCCCATTAAAACCTACACCCAGGACTGGGTCAATACTTAAAGTTTCTTGTACAGACACTGAGGATCGAGCACAACACCCTCTGTTTTTTAAAAAAAAAAACACACATGAGGACCTATCCCTCCTCCCTCCTCCACAGGCCAACTGCCATCAAAACATTCGTACCAAAAAAAGCACTTGAGTCCCGAGAGATCGCAAAACGGAGACTTCCGACCTCAAGAGTGCACTGAGCGGTCATTGGCCCTGAAGTCAATGCGGAAACACTCTTCAGAATGTGGGCTAAAGAGGAAGAGTAGCAGAACCACAAGCCAAAGACCATAGAGATTGACCCAATAATAGAGCGTGTCCACCTCCAAGCACAACACTAAAAGTGTGGCCTAATTTGAGAAGGCAATTTTAGAAGATATGGCATTCTATATCCCTAAGAAAAAGGGAGACAACACAGACACCATTAGGACCAGCCTGGAACACGGAGAAACAGCAGTCGTCATCCTACTCGACCTTTCCGCAGACCTTGACACCATCTCCCATTACGCACTGTGATCAGAAGACTCCAAGACAGAGGCACCCAAAGATGCACACGCCACTGAATCTGCTCCTTCATCACGGATAGAACCCAAAGAGTTAGTATGCCACCATTTACATCAGTAAGCAAGAAACTGATCTGCAACATCCATCAGGGGATCTTCCCTCAGCCTCACCCTGTTCAACATAACATCTACGTGAACGCATTAGCCAACATCATCCGATCTCATGTCGATGACACCCAACTTCCACCCTAACGGACACGACTACCACCTCCAAAACCAACTTCGCCAACTGCTTGACCATGGTAGTAGCCTGAATGAGTACAATCTGCCTGAGGCTCAATTACAATAAGACAAGTGCTGATCTTCGGTAACGGGACTCCACCAGGTGGCCATCAGAGTTAAGGCAAACACTCACCGACTACGCTAGAAACCAGGGAATCGTCTAAGCTACCACGCTAGAAACCAAGAAATCATCTAAGCTACCACGCTAGAAACCAAGGAATCTTCATTGAAGACAAACTTTCCATACATAACAACACAATCCAACGCAGTAAAGACCTCCTGCGTCTGCATGCTACGTGAGATCTGCAAGTGGCTGCCCCAGAATCCCAGACGGATCATCACCCAAGTACTAGTCACTAGCAGGCTTGACTACTGCACGGGACCAAACATTGCTGGAATTCAGCCCTGAACCCTGGCTATTGAACTCACCTGCTACACCTGCGCTGCTGTCCTGGGTGAACCAGCTCAATTTCGCCTTTCCTCCCGCTGCCGCACCGCAAACCACCGCAGCCGCAGTGTGGAGGAACTACACTTCCCAGCTTCCCTAGCGCGCTGGGAACGGAACCCGGAAGCCTCATCCTCGCGCCTGGAGGCGTTATAAATCGCTGCCTCTCTCCGGGGGAGCGGGGGACCAAACATTGCTGGAATTCAGCCCTGAACCCTGGCTATTGAACTCACCTGCTACACCTGCGCTGCTGTCCTGGGTGCACCCGCTCAATTTCGCCTTTCCTCCCGCCGCTGCACCGCAAACCACCGCGGCCCCTGTGTGGAGGAACTACACTTCCCAGCTTCCCTAGCGTGCTGTGAACGGAACCCGGAAGCCTCATCCTCGCGCCTGGAGGCGTTATAAATCGCTGCCTCTCTCCGGGGGAGCGGGGGACCAAACATTGCTGGAATTCAGCCCTGAACCCTGGCTATTGAACTCACCTGCTACACCTGCGCTGCTGTCCTGGGTGCACCAGCTCAATTTCGCCTTTCCTCCCGCCGCCGCACCGCAAACCACCGCGGCCGCAGTGTGGAGGAACTACACTTCCCAGCTTCCCTAGCGCGCTGGGAACGGAACCCGGAAGCCTCATCCTCGCGCCTGGAGGCGTTATAAATCGCTGCCTCGCTCCCGCGTCGCGGGACAGCGTGCGGGCAGCGCTGGGCTAAGCCCGGGCAAAGGGCGGGCCATCTGTGGCCGTCAGAGGCCGAAGGAGGCCGGGCTGGGCCGGGCCACAGACCTTGGTTCAACGATCCGGAGGAGCGTATACTTCCCAACTATTGTTCACGTGAGACAATCCCATATTGTGGACCTTGCTTGTCTTTGTGTTGGAGTAATTATAATTCATATAGCTTGGTACTTTTCAAGGTCAGGATATCTTTATTAGTGCTGTTGTCCCCATTTGGTCTATTACTGTTTTATTATTTATAATATCCCAATACTGACCATGCCTATTGGTAAACATGATAAATCCGCAGCTGGAGCTGGTCTAATTGACAACTACCTAGTCAAAGTGGTTAATAAAATTAATAATGACCGGAGAGCCTCACTTGGCAAAGGGGGCCTCCCTGCCCCTTCTGATATTACCTCCAATTCTGCGGTTGGTAGTTCAAATGAGGATACCACCGGCATGAGCATCCGGCCGGTCACAACGGTTGAAGCTCAGGTTTACCTAGAGCCCTTGGAGGATCCTCCGGATACATCCACTATTGATTTAGAGGAAGCTCCCCCTAGCCCTAGACCTGTGAGAGCCTGTAGGAAACAACTTAGTAAAAGGGGGGGGAAAGCATACAAAAAAAAGAGCGGAAGCTCTGCACCAAGCTCCAAATAGTACTGCTCATGGAACCGTATTGCAGGAAGGTAACAGCTCAGCTTGTATTAACTTATCACCAGACCAATTTGCATTACTAGTATGTACCTTAGAGGCTACATTTGAGGCTAAGTTAGCCGAGTATACCCAATCTCTAATGCTTCAAATAAATACGGCTAACTCGGAAGTTAAGAGGCTTGGAGATCTCTTAGAGAATTTTTTGTCCGCAAGTGAAAGAGCTAAGGCATTAGCCACGGGTTCTGCTGTTGTCCCCCAGGGCACAACATGTGATTCTTCTCAGCGACCCACCCAGTGTTCCGTTATACTGGAAATTGTCCCCTCTGACCCTATACCACTTAATGGTTTATTTAAGCAATCTTCCATGGGTCAAGGAGGTACATCAACCCTTAGACAGGGAATAAATATTGGTTTTACTTATCTTCCCCCAGATTGCGCGCCATATGTGGTTGTCCTGACAAATGTGCCCCCCTTAGAAAATCAGCATGCTCAGCCCCGTGAGGAATCGCATGAGTCTTTAAAAAATAAAACAGTGTCATGGCTCAATAGAAGATGTGGCTTCCCGACAAACCTCGCAGATCAAATTTTATCCACTAGAAGGACGAAGTGGGTTGGCCCATCTCGAAAAATCTGTATTGGGGATTGCATTATAGTTAATTTTAAATACCCCCAACATGTTAAATCAGTCTTGCTACGTGCTGCTTCTTTGGTGGGCGATGCTAACAGTGATTGTGCGCGCCCGCTGGGTTATTTTTATACGCATTTAATTAGATCCCCGAACCGCGTGAGACCTAGACCATTTATCTTCAGGGAGCCCCAGACCCCTGTAGCCCCCCAAGTGTTTAATGTTGATAATTATTGTGGGTTTGGTTCTAACATCACCACCCATAATAGATTTGGGGCACTTACGGGCATGGAGGCCTGTGATTGACGTGAGGTCCCTGAGATACAGGGAAGTGTTAGTCCGGCTGTTTCGGGCTCCCGAGAAACTGTAGAACCAATAATGAAACATGGAAATCGTCAACCTAATTCTGACAGCGTTGTAATTGACACCTGGGAAATGGTAAAATTGTTAAGTTGGAATATTGCGGGCTTACAGACAAAAAAGAATGATAGTGGCTGGCTAAATTTTTTAAAACAATATGACATTATAGCCCTTCAAGAGACTTGGGATAAGGACTGTGACTTTTGGATTGATGGTTTTACTTCCTATTTTGTTCCTGCTCAGAGCTCTATAGCGGGAAGAGACAGGGGTGGTCTTATGTTTCTGATCTCAGTAAATATTATAGGAAGAGTTAAGAAGGTTGTATGTACCTCCCATAATTGCCTTATATTGGAAGTAAGCCTGACAAACAACACCAAGTTTATTTTAGTTAACTGTTACAACTCACATCAAGAGGAGTCCCCTAGCGAGCATATTCATTGGCTGTCAAAATTTTTAGAATCCTATAAGGAAAATCAATCCACTTTTTGTTATTATATCCTGATGGGTGATTTTAATGTGCATTTATGTAATCTAAATTGCCATTATAGAGACAAGGATGGCCCACAATTCACAACCCCTCAACATTTTGAACATAGCTCTAAGGGGGAAGCTCTGGAGACCCTTTTGTCTAATAATGAACTGTATGAAGTAGGGTTCCCTGACAAGAATATTCGTGTCCCCACGTATGTTGCTAGGGATTGTGAATCTATAATAGATTACATATTTTTATCTGCAGGGCTTTTAAGGCACGTGATTTTTTATAATGCTTTACGTTCCTGTTTTAGTGATCATAACCCGGTGGCAATGATATTAGCTAATGATTTCCCCCTTATGGATAAACCAGCTCTGACACTTGCTTTAGTTAACGTGAAAGTCAAAGATCAGGGGAGGAGATTAAACTGGAGTAAGGTAATCCCTGAAGATTTTTTTAATTCAATCACCTTAAAGGTTGGCCCACATTTAAACATATGCGCTGATCCGCCTTCTTATGGCAGGGATGTAATAACGTCTTATAAAGCTATTTGCTCACAAGTGGCTAACAAACTTACTACGAAAGGCAGTGCTGATAAAAGTAAACCTGCCTGTGGTTGGTTTAATCATAATTGTTCCTCAGCCCATAATTTACTTAAAAAAGCCCTTAATGACAATCCTAGAAATAAAGGGCTAGTTACACAGCTAAGGAAAGAGTATTCGCAAGCAATTCAGGCACGGAAAAGGGAAATTAAACAAGATGCATGGGTAGCCCTAATGGATAAAGCCACACTGAAAGGCAGCTCTAAATTGTGGGAAATTATTAATTCCCCCCTGCTAACTGGCTCCAAGAACTCTGCGCTAGAATTGAACATCTCTGAGGAGGACTGGTTAGGCCACTTTGAAAAAATCTATGGGAGTAACCTTGAGCTGGAATCCTTTGAGGTACCAATTTCTAATCCTTCCTTCCCCCCTATCAATTTTACTATTGAAGAGGTGGAGAAAGCTATTGAGGGTACGGCCGGGCGCAAGGCGCCAGGCCCAGACGGGGTGCCTTCTGATATGTATAAGGCTAACCCTAAGTACTGGGCTAAAATATTGTTAAATGTTTTTAACTCTGCGGCCGTAACAGCTTTTCAGAAGTCGTGGTCCCAATCGATTATAATCCCTGTGTTTAAGAAGGGCCAAAGGGGAGACCCTAGATGTTATAGGCCCATATCCCTGTTGGATTCTTCGATCAAAATCCTAGGAAAGGTTATTTTAGCCAGGATATCAAACTGGGCTACAGAGAAAGGTATAATTTCCAATGCCCAGTATGGTTTTAGAACAGGGAGGGGTACAGAGGATCAATGCCTTAATTTACACTTAATTGTCGCAAAATACACAAAAGCTATAGGGGGCTCGATTTTTCTAGGTTTTATGGACCTGTCCACGGCTTTTGACCTGGTTAATAGGTCTAAGCTATGGTCTATGCTCCTGGAATTGGGTCTGGATAGGCCCCTTGTGTACTTTTTGGCGGAATTACATAAAGATCTGAAAGCCTCAATAAGGATGACTCAGGAGGGGAAATGTACTGCCAGTTTTAAATCTGGTAGAGGGGTACGCCAGGGCTGTATCCTTGCTCCTATGCTATTTACATTGTACATAAATTCCCTAGAAGATGATTTGTTAACTGCATCTCTTGACATTCCACGGATAGATGGTACTCCTATACCTGTACTTCTCTATGCGGATGACAGTTTTATTGGCCCGGACTCCGCTCGGGCTCCAAAGATTATTGAATTCTTTTGGGGATTTTATGAAATCTTTGGACCTTGTGGTTAACAATGGTAAATCCCATATTATGGCACTGGGTAAGGGAAAGAACCACCTCAAAACCTTTTATTGCAGTGGAGAAGTTATTACTAGAGTGAAAGTGTTCACCTACTTGGGAGTCGTTTTCGACGATAAAGGCACCTGGGCACCTCAAATATCTACCAAGGTGAATGCGGTACGTAGCTCCTCGGCTGCAATATTGGGTTTTGCGAAAAGGCTGGGAGGGAAACCCTGTGAGGCTATTCTAAATATATACCAAGCTAAAACTGTTTCAATAGCTAGGTACGGGGCTGCAATTTGGGGGTATATTAAACCTGATCCCATACAAACAGAAGAAAATAAATTTTTACGTGCCCTTTTTGGCCTCCCTCAATCTACTGCGACACACTCGGTCCATCTTGAATTGGGGATAGGATATATCTCTGGCATCGTAAAAATAGCTCCAATTCTGTTATGGATCAGAACCTGGTTGAATCCGGACCTTACGTTGAATCATAGTATCCTGAAAGGTTGTATTAAATTAGATAATATGAAGGAAATTCAGTGGCTGTCCTACATTAAATTGATATCTAAGAAAATTGGACGCCCAGAGTTTTTCACCAATCCCGAAGGCCTGTGTAAAGCCGATCTAATGTGGGTTAAAACTAATTATAATAAGCACTGCGAGGTTGAGCGAGAATCCCAGGAGCTATGCAAACCTACAGTAAGGGCTCACTTCTTGCTTATTCTATCTTTGGCTATGCACCCATATCTGTCAACAGTTACGAATTTTTATCATAGATGGTTATTGACTAAATTCCGTTTCAACCAGATCCATTTAGTATTAAGTGTCCCACAGGGTTGGTCTAGGCCGGAAGATGTGGCCCCTTGTAAATGTGATGATTTTTCTCTCCAAGATACAATGCATTTTATGTTTTTCTGTCCTCTGTACCTTGAAGCTAGGAAAAGGTTTATTTTCCCTATTTTGAGAGAGAAAGCTTTCGTACGAATTAAACCTGCATTATTGTTTTTACAATTAATGGAATCCCCTGTAACTATGTTTGGTGTTGCCAGCTTCCTCGTTGCATCCATTAGGTCAAGGAGGAATAGACAGGCAGCCATATTGGAGGAAATTAATTAGATTTTACAAATTTGATCCACCGAGATAAATTATTTTTTAACTAGGAAACTGTTGGAACGTTTTTAAACTGTTTAATCATGTACTGTATACTTTTATGATTTTAAATAATCGAATAAAGTGGTTTTGATGATGATGATGATACTGCACTTTACACCAATGCTCTCAATGCCATAATCTCCAAGCAACTCCTACAAAGGCTCTTGACCATCAAGAATACAGCTCAAAGACTCATTCTAGACCTTCCATACCACACAACACCGCACCCACATCACACTGCACCCCATGGAGCTCCACTGGCTCCCCATACAGAAACACAGCCAATTCAAACTTCTCACTCACACTTACAAAGCCCTACACTACATCGGACGAACATACCTTAATAACCTCACATACTTTCATCACCCATCTACGCTCTACCTCACTCTCGCTCGCATACATTCCCCGCATTCACAAGAGCAAAGCACAAGGTCACTCCTCCTACATCGCACCCAAAACAAGGAACAACCTCACACACCACATTAGGGCCTCCTCCTCGCTTCTTGAGTTCCACAAGAAGCTAAAGACCTGGCTCTTCAAACAAGTGCCCGGGATCATATGCGGATCATATGTCCACTCAAGAGCCTGGATATCCTCACAGGTGATTAGTGCGCTCTACACGTCTACCTAAAGTAACATAACAGAGATAGCCACTGTATAGTTCTGTTTCAGCTGCATGTCCCATTGAAAAGCCATTTTTGATATGCTTACGCATTTTGACCAATTTGAAAATTTGGACGAAGCTTGCACATCTATTAAGTCAATCAGCTTAGTTTCAGCATGCCAAGTTTCATCAAGATCTGCCACGGGAAAATGTTAATGGAGGTTGAAAAGGTGTATTTCCCATTTTTGTCTCCTATAGGAACTTTTGGCTAAAGGTTGAGCAAAAACCACTAAACCGAATACACCGAACTTGGCATGAAAGTAGAACTTTATGCAGAAAGTCTGCTTTTTTGTTTTGTTGTATGTCTAAACAGTAGCGTTTGAGATAGCCACATTAATAATGGATTTTAAGGGTTAACGCTGTTGAACATCTTGTGGGGTAAAAAAACATTTGTTAATTTGCATATAATTTTGTCAGTTTTATGTGGAATTTTACAGACATTTATTTAGTATGTTCAGATTACTATTGGTATTTTCAAATGTGTGTGTACCCATAAAGGGGGAGGGTTAGTTAAGAACGGATGAGAAAAAACGGTTCATTTGCTAAGACGTTTGGCACTGTGATTAACCAGCACAAAATTTTGCAGAAGCTAGAAAGGATAGTTTTGCATTTGTATGTCCGCTTTTGTGCCAATCCATAAAGGGAAGGCATAGTTAAAACAAAAGGAGAGTCCGTAAAATGTTAATTTGCTTATAACTTTGGCGGGGTTTGAGCAATTTGTGTCAAGTGAGGCAAGCAGTTTGCAAGTGATACCCACTGCAGACAGGGTCAGACTGGCCGTAGCGGGCACCGGGCGTTTCCCCGGTGGGTCTCTAGGGTGGGGGCCGGTTTTTGGCCCCTGGGGGCCATTTTGGTTACCGGGGGCCTGCAATATCGGCCCCCTGTAACAAAATCAGTTGAAACCGGCCCTTGCAAACAGCTCGGCCGCACCCCCTCAACCCCCCCGGGGGGGGGGGGGGCGGCGAGCAGTTTGCCAAGGCCGGTTTCGGTTCTCAGTCCGGCCCTGACTGCAGGTATAGTGAAAGTGGGGGAATCAAAAATATACTTGATTTACTAACAACGTAGGCAACATTTGATGAAACTGAATGAAATTTGACAGGGACTTAGCATGTTTAACCTTCTTTTACTATTTTTAAGTTCATGCAAATCCACCGGGGGGATGCAGTTATAGCGAGGGGGCAAAAAGTTTTTCATTCCATTCTTTATTCTGGTCGGTGGACCATAAAAGAACATACGCAGATATATACAAACTTTGCAAAAACAGATTAAAAAGCTAAAACCCAGATAAAACAAAATTGGATTAAAAAAATGCCGTTAGATTAAAAAGATAAAAAAATCAGTCAGAATTAGATCCATTACTAATTCTTAAGAAATCTTTTCGTGCCCACCACATAGAACTTAAGAAACGTGATACAGCATAGACAATTTGGAGATCAGTATTGTATTTTAGGAGCCTGAATGCTTCATTTCAGTGTTGTGTACCTAGGTTCCTGCATCATTGGATCAACCATCTGTGTCTGGTTTTGTGGTATCCCGGACAAAAGAAAAATACATGGAGTTCGGTCTCCTCTTCCCTGTTGCAGGCTGGACTCCCCAGACTAGCGCTACTGGACCATTTATTAGTGAATGAGCGCAAGGGGAGAGAGCCATGCCGGATTTGCACACACAGTTTCCTGTCAAGAGCCGGTCATATTTCATCTAAACAGGTCTCCATATCATATATGCCCTTTACTGCCAGGAAATTTACTGTGAGCGAACCAGTGGTGGAGTTTTCGTGGAGTTGAGCAAGTTTACCCCCCCCCTGTAGCTGCTGACTAGTTGATTGTGCGTAATTACCACACAGGCCAGCACCGGGTTGTGCTATAGGTTGTCTCTACCAATGATACTAAGACCTTCC
This sequence comes from Triturus cristatus, assembly GCF_964204655.1. Taxonomy (NCBI): domain Eukaryota; kingdom Metazoa; phylum Chordata; class Amphibia; order Caudata; family Salamandridae; genus Triturus; species Triturus cristatus. The sequence goes on along the minus strand of NC_140592.1, from coordinate 801,750,907 downwards.
CTGATATGCGCAAACCAGCCCAATTTACCTATACCAGGGAGTCTCAGAAGTTCTAGGAGCTCAGACCTGTACTCGGCCAGTTCGGGTGTCACCCATAAGCACCGCCAGAATAGTAGGGGTCTGCAACCTATTTCCTCTGCGATGGGTCTCACCCCTAGATCCAAATGCAGTGGGACTAGTGAGGAGCTCACTGGTCAGCCAAATAGCTGCCTAAGGAAACTGTTCTCAGTTTTAATATTAGACCTGGGGAGGCAGTGCCCCCAGAGTTCAGCCCCGTACAAAGCAGCACTCCTGATTTGGGTTTTACGGATCTCTGTAACTGGGCTTACAGGCTTGTGAATAGAGTTTCTAAAAAACTTGGCCAGGCCACCAGCGGTCTGGGCCAATTTAAGGCTTGACTTATCCATTTGGGGCCCCCAGGCCATATTTTCGGTTAAAGTGAGGCCTAAATAGCAAAAAGGTTTTCCTTTACTAGTAAAACTGGATCTATGTAATGAATCTTCACACAATTTGGCAGAAGCTTGAAAGGTTTGGGTTTTGATTGGTATGTGAAGTGTTAAGTCAATCAATCAATGGGGTGGGGGATTAAAATATTTTTCATCTAGTAATAACTTTGGCACGATCTGATGGATCTATACAAAATCAGGCAGACTTTGCATGTTTAGCCTACTGTTGGTTTTTCCAGTTTCATACTGGCCTTTCAAGGGGGAGGGGAGCAATTTTAAGGGAGCGGGTGAAATAAGTGTTCATATGCTAATAAACATGGCACTATGTAAATCATCCACGTAAAAGTTTGTAGACATTTAGCAGGTTTAGCTTACTGTTGGTTATGTCAAGTTTTCAGCATATCTTTCAGGGGCCAAATATAAATGGGAGCGTAATTAGAGTTTCAGTCACTATTAACTTTAGTGCCATTCAATTAATCTGCATGAAATTTGGCAGCTAGAAAATTGAGCCCTGCAACCATCCCTCACTGCTCCCAGCTAAAGTAGATTCAGCAGTGGGCCTGGCCGAAGGCTGTGCACACCACAGAATGTGTACATTTCAGGCTGTGGGCAGTGGGGTTTGGGTGACCATGGTGGGTTGGGCACATGGCCAGCCTTACAGCCATCCGCTGAAGTAAACAGCCAAAAGCCACATGTGGTCGCTAAGGCAAGCTGAGAGGAGGGCCTGGTCTGTAAATCATAAACAAATGAAATTCACTGGAAAAAAGAGAAGTGTTAAAAAGTGAGTTTTGCTTCTAGCTCGAACTCATCAAACAACTGAAATTTGCCAGTTATAATTAGCAACAGACCCAACATACATCATAGCCCACGCCATCGGCCGTGCTCCAAACACCAATTTGGCATAGGTACAGAAAAAAAGAAATACGCCAGTTATAGTTTAGTAAACAAACTATAACTTGCACCCTCATCATGCAGTGCCTCGAGCATATTGCATCACTCATGACATGTTGATTGAGATCATTGATGAAATCACTCATGAACTCTGTCATTGCCTCCGGCCACACCCTGAATCCAGTCCACATTAGGACTCGGAGCCTAGACTCCAGCAAGGACCTGCACCCAATCCTCCGCAAGCATCAAACTTCCACTGCACATAATCTTAAGCCATACCTAAGAAATGTTTTACACATTTCATTATAATTATTGATCATTTTCTGAAAGAGGCAATACATGTGTTTTATATATGTTGCTACACTGATCTCGTCATAAAGCCAATAAATAGGCCCCCTTTTCAAATTTTGGTTCGCCGACCCTTTGGCAAAGTCAGTAACTCTGTTCTATTTAAAGTTCAGCTAGGTGCCCCCGTGGGAGGTTGGGTGCCAGGCCCTGCACCCAACATTGCACTGTACATGGCTTGTGCGCAGCTGGGTGGGTTGGGCACTAACACAGCTTAATCACACCTTAAAAGGTGCTTTATTTGTGGAAAAAATCATCTTTTCTTCCTAGAAGGCTAAAAAACAAATCGCCGCTCCATGTAATTATACAGAGGTTTACTCTGTATTCACCTTAAAAGCGATCATGCTCCGATGCACTGCGGTCTGTGGTTGCTACTACTCTCCTGTCACAATTATCATGTTCTCAGTGAAATGGAGACCGATTGAGGTTAGTTTTAATTCTGTTTATTGTAAAGTTACACAGCAACAGGAGTGAGCTACCAGCCAGCTTCACCACAGACCCTCCAACTGCCACCACTAACCCCCAGCATTCCACCTACCCACCAGTCTATAGAATGCCACCATGGCATTGGAAACCCCGATGCAACACATCTCCACCCTTATTTTGAACAATTACCAAAATCATTGAACAAGAAAACTGATGTCCTTCCCAGCAGAAAAACACACAACACACTGCCAAAAGAGAATACGAAACCAAATACACTTAGCATGATTACAATGGACATTTTTTGACAGCAAGAGTGCAGCTTAGGGAAAAAAACATTACAGAGCCCAGATTGCACCAGAACATATCCCAAGTACATAGAACCCCGCAATTTGGGCAATTTGGGTAACATAAAGAATAGCATAGACACTATCAAAGGCATAATGAACCACAAACTGGGAACAACTCATTCCTGAAACCTAATGACGCATGACAAAATCTTGGAACTGCTTTGACATGCAAAATATTTTTTCCTGCCTCATCTTCCTCTGCTCAGGCACCCCCGGGATCTCATGCCATCACAATCACACTCAATACCCAAACTCCTCACAGAAAGCTTTCCATCTATCAAACAGTCGGGCTTCTTCACTTCCTTCTTCTTCTCCTTGGATGACTCTCCATCCATCAAACAATCGGGCACCTTCACCACCTTCTTGTTGTTCCACACATTAACATCACTCAACAACACAGAATGCCAATTGACCCTCTTGATCTGTAGGATTTAGAAAATGTAGACAAACCTTTACTTTCCTTCCACCCTTTTCTTAACCGTAGCTAATCACCAACAACTAGCTACCCCTTGAGTGTACTCTTGGAATCACCAAGTAAGTCGTCACACCTCCTTTCTCTCAGTACTCCCTTAGACAGCACCGCTCTTGACTTCCTGCCCCTCATGACTTCAAACGGTATCTTACCAGTGACGCTGTTAGCAGTAGTATGAGAAGCCCATACCAGCCTACGCGCAGCAACTCTCCACTGTTCACTCTGACCTATGGCCAACTGAATTCCCTCCTTCAACAGCCTGTTCCACCTTTCCACCAGGCCATTGCTCTGTGGATAATATACAGATGACCTGAGGTGCTCTACACCATACATTTGCAAAAACTCTCTCATTGCATGGGATACAAATTGTACACCGTTGTCGGTTACGATGTTTTTTGGAACACCTTCTGTCTCCCACAGCTTTTCCAAAAATGTAATCACCACCTGTGTAGATACCTGATTCACGAATTCCAACTCAGTCCACCTGGAATAATAATCAACGGTGACCAAAGCATACACAGGATCAGCTTCTAGGACATTGTACGGCCCAGAAATATCCAAACCAATTTTTTTTCCATGGAGCATCCATCTTGTCCACATCGACCGGGGGATAAATCAGTCTTTTGAGACTTATCGCTACACGAACACGATAAGCACTCTCTAACCATCCTTTCCACATCTTTGTCCAAACCCAGCCACCAATATTCTGCTCTGATCCTACGCTTGGACGCACTCCTACCCGATGCTCCTCATGGGCCATATTCATAATGTGTGACCTCAAAACCGCAGGTACCACCAATAACTCCCCTCTGAAAAATATACCAGCCTTCATTAATGGCTCCGGGCTAACATTCCTGTATGATTCCACTTCCTTGGAAACCTTTCCTTTAACCGGCCACCCGACAGACGTGTCTCATGACTTCCTGCAAAGTCCCATCTCCCTTCACAGCCTGCAACCACTCTTCATGTTCAATGCGACCTTTTGTAACAGCAAAAACACAGGCAGCCAACTCACCCCGTCATCAGTCTCTTCAGTATTCAGACATTCCACTGGCAATCTCAACAAACAGTATGCGACAACATTTTTCCTCCTAGGCATGTATTCCATGGTATACGAAAATACCAACATTCTTAAAACCAAACTTAGAATTCTGAAGGTAGCTAGGCTGGTCCCTTTGTTGGTAAACACATCAACCAAAGAGTGGTGATCCGTACGAATCACAAACTCTGTTCCCCACACAAACTGACTATAATGATCCACTCCTCCCCCACAGACCCCCCCCCAACATGCCATTGCTTCCCTTTCAATTATGGAATACATCTGTTCGGCATAAGTGATTGAACGCCTCAAAGGGTTCTGTCAGTTACCTCGTGTCTCTGCTGACCTCGCTTAGCGTTACTTCGATACCTGCACTGATTTGCGTGTTTGCAAATTATTCTAACCCTCAGAAACCTTATAATAATAGCTTAACTCCGCAACCCTTTATTACTTTTTAACTTGTGTTCAATAGACTGTGTTTGGCAATACTTTGAATCTGACTGTTGCCTCTGACACACTTCCTGGTTCCCCGTGCTGCCATTGAGAGACGCCATCTTTGGTAGTGCGCTCTCTAGTCATTCATTTCATAAGGTTTATTCGGAGCTTAAACACAAAGTCCATAAAAGCGCATACATTACATTACAAAAACAAGCATCATGTAAATACCAAAAAAACAAAATAACAAACCCTAAAAGCAAAACTTTACACTACAGAAATCAAACAGACAAGTAAAATACGGTTTTAAAAACAGTTAAAAGGTCATACTAGGCCTTGCTTTGATTGCTTGAAGAAGAAAGGTAGCAGTAAAAAAGCATACATCAGGTGGCGGGTTAAAAAACAGTTTCATAGAATCTTGTACATTTCTAACTCCATACTTCTTAAAAATAGGTTTTAAAAAAGCTGAGCGGAAATTACCATAAAGTTTACACAACAGTAAAAAGTGCATGGTGCTTTGCGCAGTGATATTGCCGCACGGGCATGGACCAACCGGGTGTTTTTTGATACAAGGGAAGGCCACCAAATGGTGCACTATCCCAAAACGTAGTCTTGTCAATACGAACCGATGGGATGGTCTGGTTACAAAGCTCAAATACGGTTGATAACCTGCCGTCTCACAAAATCTTCCGTAGAGCAAACAAGTAGTTAAGTTACCACTGGCCCTCCCACGCCTCTCGGACTTGTGGCTCATAAAAACAGACTTCATCTCGTTTTTCGACAAACTAGAGGCTGCATAACAATCCCCTCTTAGATTGAGACCATAAATCTCTAAAAAACAACGGGTAACAAATTTAATCCATGGAATCTTTAGATGGTTATCAATAGAGAGGCAATCTTTAATGATGGCTCTATTTAAGGAGGTCTCTTCCTTTATCCAGATTGCGCGCCACAGCATTAGTGGTCTGAGGGCGATTAAATCTGATAGATGTTGAATTCCAAACTCCCTGTGCACCAAATCGGTAGAAACCGATATAGGTAAACATAGGAGTCTTTTAAGGAAGAGATTTTCCTCCGCTTGTAGACTCCCAACCGTAACATGCCCCCACACACCAGCACCATAAAGGGCAATTGAGAGACATCTCATTTGATAAATTTTTAACATATCTTTGAGCCGTTTATCCCCTATTTTGTTTGCAAACTTGAACACCCCGTGGGCACATTTCGCCATTCTAGCCGTAACGTGGGTGATCTCGCTGGACCAACTACCTGCCTTAGAAAAAGTAATACCAGGGTAGTTGAAAGAGTCCACCGTTTGCACCTTATGCCCATCAATAAAATAAGGGTGGGATTTTTTACGACCCAAACCACATTCCATAACAAAAGTTTTTGTTTTGTTAATCAACAGCTTCCTTTCCTTAATGAACAATGAAAACCTGTCCATTAGGCGTTGTAGGCCAATAGGGGTCCTGGACAAAATCACGGCATCGTCCGCATATAGTAAAACTGGGACGTAAAAATCATTAATTTTTGGTGCATCTGCCGCAACAGTCTTTAAAACGGAGTCTACCTCATTGATAAAGAGAGTAAAAAGTAGAGGGGCAAGCACACACCCTTGTCTAATGCCACGCCTAATATAAAACTTTGGGGTGCGCTCCCCTCCTGGGCCGTAGTGTACACTTGAACTTAAATTGGCATATAACCGGGCCAAGAAATAGAAAATGCCCTCAGGTGCCCCCATTTCGAGTAATTTCCCCCATAAGATGTTATGGTTCACCAAATCGAAGGCACTGCTCAGATCTGCGAAGCAGAGAAAGAGGGAACCTTTCTTGGCCTTCGTATACTTCCCAATTAATAATTCTAGGTTAAGACACTGTTCGACGGTCCCGCGTCCCTTCCTAAAACCAAATTGAGAATTCGCCAATATGTTGTTCGATTCGGCCCATTCTTCTGGTCTGACCAGAAGCACCCTACTCATGATTTTCACAGAGGAATCGAGAAGGGAGATCGGACGGTAGTTCTTTGCGTCCCTCCTCTCTCCCTTCTTATAGATAGGGATAATAATGGATTCCTCCCATGAGGGTGGGACACCATTACAAACAGCTACATTAAACACGTTAGTTAATAGCGGGCCCCATAGCTCCGGTTCTTTTTTATACACATCTACGGGCACCCCATCTGGCCCCTGGGCCTTCCCACCCCTACTAGCATTAATACTATCCTGGACTTCGGTAATGGATATGTCTAAAGGAACGACTGGCCAGCCGTTTCCACACACATCCCTTGGTTTATCCGAGTCAAAGATCGTAGAGAAGTGGGAAACCCAACTTTCCGCACTAACGTTTGCCGTCAATTCCGGCATTTCTTCATCCTTTAAAAAAGGGCAGTTAACTGTAGCCCAAAATAAGGAGGAATCCGAAGTTTCGGCTGCCTGATCTAACTTATCCTATGCCTCTTGTCTTAATTCGGCCTTCCTATATTTGACTGCAGCCTGATAGGTAGCTCTAAGCTGCCTAATCGCAATTCTATCTCTTGGTTTAGCTGCCAGTGCTGTTTTGAGTCCCTTAAGCGCAGTGGTACTAGCATGATCAAACCACCCCCTTTGCCGACATGTCTTACCCTTAAAAAACTTAGTAAATTTATTATCAATGATGAAATTGATATTAATAAACTTAGGCACAATTTCATCTGTTAATTCCTTGCTCTCTAAAATAGCAACAATATCAGTAAAACAGTCTTTAATAATGGAGTTAGACAAAATGTCTGCTTTATCCCCTTTCCACCTGATTCTGGTTCCATTTGGACGGTGCGGTTCAATGTTGGCTATTAATCTTGTTTTGGGGCCCTGCTTCACCTTCCAGAGTACAGCCTCAATAGTTAAACAATTATGATCACTAAGTAAATTATAAACTACCAAAGGTGCTGTACACCACGGGTTAAGGCTTGAGGAAATGCAAATAAAGTTGATCACAGTATTTGCATTCCTACCCGTAAATGTGGGAATAGTTACTCCAGAGGCACTTTTCGAATTTACCAGCATCTCCATATCCTAGGTCATCAAGATTTTATTCAATGAATCGCCATAGGAGTTATGGGGAAAGTGGGAAACACCCTCCCCAAAGCTATTTACAAAACCGCAGACTCTGTGGGCGGAGGAGGAACACGCAACAGTATTAAAATCCCCTAACCAAATGAAATCAAAAACAGTGTCATTCTTCGTAACAATGTCTGCCAATGCAGACTCCAAGGCAAGCACTACCTGGTGCCTAGTACTATCAAAAATGTTATTATAAAAATGTATTAAAAGGGTATTTCTACCTTGCTCCTGATAAAGCCATAAAATCTGGGAATGGGCCTCGATCAATACATGTTTCTTTACAATGATTGGTACTTCCACTGAAATCAAAACCAAGAGCCCCCCCCTTTGCTCTTCCCGAAGTGGACGCCACAGCCGGCAATTGGTAGGAAACGAAACCATTGTAATTAATAGGGTCCAGACACCAGGTTTCCTGAAGACAAATTATATTAAAAGTGTTGATAAAATCAAACCAACCCAGGCAGGCATCCTTTTGTAAAAGTCCAGCTACATTCCAACAGGCAATTGAATCTAAGCCACTATTGGCCGGTAGAATAATCTTAGTGGGATGGTCCCCTTCCCTGCCGTCGAGGACCAATCTCCCTACTTCACAGCAAACAGAGTCATTATTAGAATTAGTCATAAAACCGCTTTTGCCAATAGACCCCACAATATCTGGTACCCCAGGGATCGCACTACTCCCCCCCCCCCCCTCTCCTAAGGAAGCATCCGCAGTCCCTGGGTCTGCCAAAAAAGATTCCAGTCAGTCGTTGCAGTCAAGTCCGCTCAGGGGCTGGAATCTATTGGACGTGGTAACAGTAAAGCCAGCACACATATTCAGATTTATATTCCCCCCCCGATTGTACTCGATATTAGATTGAATATCATAGTCCCTATAGAAGTACCCAAGGGGACGTAGAGAGATACCTTGGTCTCGGGTAGGGAGTGATGCGGCTTTAAGCAATACAGTGGAGGTAAGTTGTGGGTTTCGGAAGTTAATAACTATACAATCTCCTCCGCAATTCTTACGAGAATTACCTATCCAATTAATTCTTCTAGTACTTAGAATATCCCCTGATAGGGCTACAGGGAAGCCACACTCTCGGTGGAGGCAATCCACGGTCTTGTTCTTTAGTGAGGAATGAGATTCACTGTGTTCGTTATTACTACCAGACTCTCTAACTGGGGGAACGTTGGTTAGAACTGCCACAAAAGGGGCACAAGCCGGTGGTAAATCGGGCTGTGGGCTATTTGGACTTTTTATATTATTTATATTAGGTCCCGCCTGATTCCTTAGTGCTGGGCTGGGAAAAGGTTTGGTTCGACCCGACATCTGTGGGGGGGGGGAGTTAGATACAACAGATATCTCTTCGCTAGCATCCCCGGTGCAAGGATTAGAATTAGTGCTCATAGCCGTCAATATTGCTTTATTAGAAGTTTTGGAAGGGGCCTTAACAAGTCCCTGTTCATTATCCTTAGTTTTGGGTCCTGTACAGGCATTAACATGTGATTCCAGTAAACCTCCCAGTCTGACTACTTCATCTGTAATTGTGTCAAGTTTGATCAATAGAGGTTTAACAAGTAAATCAAACTTAACATCTATGGCATTAATCAGAAAGTCAAGTCGCTCATTATCTAAAGTAATCATAGTACCATCCAGTGCTGTTTTTTGATCACGAACAGCACTGGCCAATAAAGGGTCAACTCTCTTAGTGGGACGGTTCCCCCCACGTTTTGGCTGATTAATCTTACTATTATTCCTACATGAGCGTAATAATCTTTGTGGCCTCGAGGCCGTCACGCTAGGAATCAATGGATCTGAAGTAGTGACTTGACCAGATTCCAAATCGTTAGAAGCCCCTGGAGTTATACTAACCATGCTCACTTTATCAATTGGGACATCCGGGGTGGGACTATCCATAAAGTCAGGGTGGATACTACCGTCTTGGTTACAAATAGACTGGGGAATAGAACAATTAGATGAGGGGGGAGTCGTGCCTTGTGGCCCCAAACGCCCCAGAGACTTCCTCCGTTCATGGTTGATTTTGTCAACCATCTTGACCAGATAATTATCCATAGTAGTAGTCGCTAAAGCAAGTTTGGCTTTGGACATTATGAGCCGGGCCTGGCCTGTTGCCTAACTTAACAGAAATAACCCCACAATATGCAACGCACCTATTACCTTTTACTATATTAGGCTTTTGGCCCAAGAAATCACGTTATTCCACAGCGCCAGTGACTAACCTGGTTGCAGTGATACTATTCGTTACAGCCTACAGGTTGAACATCAAGCGGCAGACATGATCTTAAACCCCCGCCTGCCCCCTCCTGTCCCGGACTGTCACAGACTGTCCGCCCTTTGTCCGGGCTTCGTCCTGGGCGTCCCGCGGCGCGTCCCGCACAGCGGTAGCAAATGATGGATAAAGGGTGCAAGAACCAATAGGCAGGTGGGCGGGCCGCGACTCAGCTGCAGACAGGCACGGGCTCCTGGGAACTGGAGTCCCGTCCAGCAACCCCTCACGTCCTCAGCAGCGGCACAGCAACACCCGACACGGCCCCTCCAGGGACAGCAAAAGCACAGTTCGTGGTATGCCCCCACAAGCGATGCGGGACCCGCGCCAGCGGGTTCCGCGAGGTTATTTAAATGTTTGTGGGCGGGTGGGCGGGCCGCGACTCAGCTGCAGACAGGCACGGGCTCCTGGGAACTGGAGTCCCGTCCAGCAACCCCTCACGTCCTCAGCAGCGGCACAGCAACACCAGACACGGCCCCTCCAGGGACAGCAAAAGCACAGTTCGTGGTATGCCCCCACAAGCGATGCGGGACCCGCGCCAGCGGGTTCCGCGAGGTTATTTAAATGTTTGTGGGCGGGTGGGCGGGCGTGACTCAGCTGCAGACAGGCATGGGCTCCTGGGAACTGGAGTCCCGTCCAGCAACCCCTCACGTCCTCAGCAGCGGCACAGCAACACCAGACACGGCCCCTCCAGGGACAGCAAAAGCACAGTTCGTGGTATGCCCCCACAAGCGATGCGGGACCCGCGCCAGCGGGTTCCGCGAGGTTATTTAAATGTTTGTGGGCGGGTGGGCGGGCCGCGACTCAGCTGCAGACAGGCACGGGCTCCTGGGAACTGGAGTCCCGTCCAGCAACCCCTCACGTCCTCAGCAGCGGCACAGCAACACCAGACACAGCCCCTCCAGGGACAGCAAAAGCACAGTTCGTGGTATGCCCCCACAAGTCTTCTGGCCGCCAGGGCTATTTCAATGCGCACTGTGCGGACGCAGGGGCCTCAAGGGGTTCTGTCAGTTACCTTGCGTCTCTGCTGACCTTGCTTAGCGTTACTTCGATACTTGCACTGATTTGCGTGCACATTATTCTAACCCTCAGAAACCTTTTAATTGTTTTTTAACTCAGCAACCATTAATTACTTTTTAACTTGTGTTCATTAGACTGTGTTTGCCAATACTTTTAATCTGACTGTTTCCTCTGACATACTTCCTGGTTCCCCGTGCTGCCATTGAGAGATGCCATCTTTGGTAGTGCGCTCTCTAGTCATCTGGCGGCTGAGACTATTTCAATGCGCGCTGCGCGGACGCTCCGCTGGTGTGCCGAAGGCACGCCTAAGGCAAGCCTTTCTGCGCCCGTCAGCGCCCCGAAAACGGCCAGCGCCAGCCACGCTGCTCATCGGGCCCCAGGACAGGGAGTCAGATTACGCTACTCTGCGGATGCTCTACGGGCCCTTGCCTCCCATACCTGTCGCTCTCAGGTAATTGGGATGTTCTTGCTGACAACAACAGGGTGCGCCCGACTTGCGGCTTTACACTGGGTTTGGGACTTGCTCCATCCGCCCAAGTCAGCACACCTTTTCACCATCTAATGAAGGCCCCTCCCATTGTTGCAGCTTTGATTAATGTCCGACCCCTTAGGAAACATCACACGGAGGTGTTTGATCTTCTTGGCGACGGTTGTTTAGATCTACTGTTTATAACGGAGTCTTGGCTCGACTCTACATCAGATCCTGTTGTTACCCTTGCCACGCCTTAGGGATATAAGATTGCTAGAGCCGACCGCCCAGAAAGGAGGAGGGGGGGGGGGGGGGAGTGGCCATATTCTACAAGAACAAGTGGGACCTACGCATTGGGATGTTAGGCTGTGAGGTCTTTGATTTTAGTATTCGCTTATCGGACCACTTTACACTGGGAGGCTCCTTGATTTACAGGCCTCCTGGTCCGGTGGGTCCTTTCTTACAAGCCTGTGAGGACGCCATAGCTCCCAGGGCGCTGAGATTCTCCCACTACGTTGTCCTAGGGGATCTCAATATACATCTTGATCATGCGGAGGCCAAGGACTCGTGTGATTTCCTGGATATTCTACAATTGGCCCAACTCGACCAGCGGGTTAGTCTCCCTACCCATCAGGCTGGCCATGTACTAGACCCAATCTGAACCAACATCCCCATTCTGATTAGAGACCCGTGTCCGATTTCTTGGTCTGACCACTTCTTGATACACTTCTCGTGGGAAGTAGCGTATACCGAGCCCTTACTGCGCTCATTATGTAAACCTGCATTTGGCAAAATTGATCCTGGTGCGTTCAACCAAGCCTTGGAAACCTCTAGAACTATCCTCTCGGGTGACCTGGAGGACCGACTTGATGGTTTTAGCAGCTGGGTTTCTAAGGCTGCTGACACACTCGCCCGCAGTGCTCTCCTAGGCTGTCTAGGGAATCTCCTTCCAAACCTTGGTACAGTCCAGAGCTTAAAGCACTCAAACACAAATGTAAGACCCTTGAGCGAGCTTGGCGTCGAAGTGATTACTGCTCCGCTGCTAAGCTGAAGCTCAGAATTAAGCAGAAAATCTACTATGAGGCCATAACTCAGGCCAAAAGGCAGTTCTACTCAAACCGTATTGACTCTGCTAAAAACAACGTGAAATAAATGTTTGCGATTGTTCAGAGTTTTACATCTTCTGCAGCTCAAGCCAGTGTGTTATCTTCCTCAGTCACCTGGTGTGATACTCTCTCGAATTTATTCTTGGTTAAGATCTGCACTATCCAGGCAGTTTTTTAGCCCGGTGACAATGGGACAGAGACTACTGTCCTGCCTTCACCCGCTTGCGCCAGAAAACTTTTGGATGCGTTCAAACCGAAGGATTTGCCTGACTCTCTTAAAATTCTTAAGAGTTTAAAATCTGGCTCTCCCTCTGACCCCTGCCCTGCTACAGTGCTGGCAGCAGCAGCTGAAACGATTAACGAAGAGGTGAACAGCATTATCAATGTATCCCTCCAGACGGCTAGTGTCCCAGTGGCCTGGAAGCAGGCCACAATTCTGCCACTTATAAACAAAAAAAATTCACTAGACCTTCTTAATCCAGGGCACTACTGGCCCATCTCCCTCTTACCTGGCCTGGCCAAGGTGTGCGAGAAGGTTGTCAACAAATCAATCAAACAATCAATCAAATATTTGTAGAGCGCACTACATACCTGTGAAGGTCTCAAGGTGTTGGGAGGGGGGGGCGCTACTGATCGAACAGCCAGGTCTTGAGTAGCTCCTGAAGGTCAGCAGGTCTTGGGTTTGTCGTAGGCTCAGTGGGAGGGTGTTCCAGGTCTTGGCGGCGAGGTGGGAGAAGGATCTCCTGCCGGTGGTTGTTCTTCAGATGTATGGGACGGTGGCGAGTGCGAGGTCGGTGGAGCGGAGCTGGCGGTTGGGTATGTAGAAGGAAAGTCGTCTGTTGAGGTAGGCTGGGCCGGTCTTGTGGAGTGTCTTGCGTGCGTGGATGATGAGCTTGAAGGATATCCTCTTGTTGACGGGCAGCCAGTGCAGGTTTCTCAGGTGGGGGGTGATGTGGCCGTGGCGTGGTACATCGAGGATCAGTCGTGCCGAGGCTTTTGGGTGCGTTGCAGTTGTTTGATGAGCTTGGTCGGGGCTCCCGCGTAGAGGGTGTTTCCGTAGTCGAGTCTGCTGCTGACGAGGGCCTGGGTGACTGTTCTTCTTGTATCTATCGGGATCCACCTGTAGATTTTGCGGAGGGTGTTGAAGCAGGAGGAAGAGACGGCGTTGACTTCCTTGGTCATGGAGAGCATTGAGTCGAGGATGATTCCCAGGTTGCGTGCGTGGTCGGTGGGTGTCGGGGCTTCCCCTCAGTACCGTCAGCCACCAGGAGTTGTCCCAGGCTGAAGGGTTGGAGCCGAGGATGAGGACCTCCGTTTTGTCTGTGTTCAGCTTCAGTCGGCTGATCTTCATCCAGTCGGCGACGGCCTTCATTCCTTCGTGGAGGTTGGCTTTGGCGGTGATGGGGTCCTTGATGAGGGAGAGGATCAGTTGAGTGTCATCGGCGTAGGAGATTATGTTGAGGTCGTGTTGTCGGGCGACGTGTGCGAGCGGGGCCATGTAAATGTTGAACAGTGTCGGGCTGAGGGAGGATCCCTGGGGTACGCTGCAGATGATCTCGGAGGCTTCGGATCGGAATGGAGGGAGGTGGACGCTCTGGGTTCTGCCGGAGAGGAAGGAGGTGGTCCATTCCAGGGCTTTGTCTCGGATCCCTAAGGCGTGGAGGCGTGCGCGTAGTGTGCGGTGGCAGACGGCGTCGAAGGTGGCGGAGAGGTCCAGGAGGATGAGGGCTGCGGTCTCACCATTGTCCAGCAGGGTCCTGATGTCGGTGGCGGCAATGAGGGCAATCCCGGTGCTGTGGTTGCTGCGAAACCCTGACTTGGAAGGGTCCAGGATTCTGTTTTCTTTGAGGTATCGGGTTAGCTGTCTGTTGACGATCTTCTCGATGACCTTGGCTGGGAACGGGAGCAGAGAGATGGGCCGGAAGGTCTTGAGGTCTCTAGGGTCTGCCTTGGGTTTTTTGAGTAGGGCGTTGATCTCGGCGTGTTTCCAGCTCTCTGGGAAGTTCGCGGTCTCGAGGAAGAGATTGATGACGTTGCGCAGGTGGGGTGCGATGGAGCTGCTGGCTTTGTTGAAGATGTGGTGCGGGAATGGGTCTGAAGGGGAGCCAGAGTCGATTGTGCTCATGGTCTTGATGGTGTCATCGATGCTCACGCTGGTCCAGGCTAGCAGGGGTCGTTGTCGATGGTGTGCGGAGAGTCTGTTGTGTTGCTGTCTGTTGGGGCTGTCTGGGTGTTGAAGCTGTCGTGGATGTCTGCTATCTTGCGGTGAAAGAAAGTGGCGAGGGAGTCACACAGGGCTTGCGACGGCGGAATGTTGTTTGTCTTGGAGCTGGGGTTGGAGAGTTCCTTCACAATGTTGAAGAGCTCCTTGCTATTGTGTGCAATGTTGTCGAGGCGGTCTTGGAGGCTAGGAGTTCTGTGGTGAACCAGATGGCCCTCTTGCTGGTGTCTCTGTGGGGGGGTTTCTTCAGCAGGGCGAGGGTGTTGGTGCAGTCGATCCAGCGTCTGAGGCTGTGGGCAGCATCATCGGTGTTGGAGGGTTCGGTGGGTGGGCTGAGAGCGAGGTTTGCGTGTAGTTGGTCTTTGGTGATTTTTCTACAGCAGCAGCGAGGGATCTGTTGGTTGCGGTGGTGTGTGGTGGGTTTCTGGAAGGAGAAGTGGATGCAGTGGTGGTCGGTCCAGAGGAGTTCGGTGGTGTGGCTGAAGGCGACGTGGGGGCTTGCGGAGAAGATGGGGTCAAGCGTGTAGCCAGCGGAGTGGGTAGGCGTTGTGACGATTTGCCTCAGCCCGAGGTTATCGATCAGGGTTGTCGAGTTGCTGTCGGTGTTGTTCTCAAGGTGAAAGTTCAGGTCTCCGAGGAGGATGTAGTCCGTGGATGTCAGGGCGTGCGTGCTGATGAAGTCGGCGATGGAGTCGCTGAACTGGGGTCGGGGTCCGGGGGGTCTGTAGACGAGGGTGCCTCTGAGGGTGAAGTTGGTGTCTGTGTGGATCTGGAAATGCATGTGTTCGGCGGTGCTGAGAGTGTCGTCGGTGCTGGTCGAGACCCTGAGGCTGTTTTTGTGGACGATGGCGATTCCTCCTCTGACTCCGTTGGTGCGGTCTCTGCGGGTGATCTTGTAGCCGTCTGGGATGGCTATGGCGATGTTGGGTGCGGAGGAGTCGTTCATCCAGGTCTCTATCAGGAAGGCGACGTCCGGGGATGATGTGTCGATCAGGTCCCAGAGCTCAACGGCGTGTTTGCGTGCGGAGCGGGTGTTCAGTAGGATGCATTGGAATTGGTAGAGGTCTTTCTTGGCGGGTTGTTCGGCGGCCCTGAGGCTGGTGTAGCTGCAGTTCCGGCAGGTGAAGGGACCGTGTGTGCGTTTCAGGGCGGCCTTGAAGCAGGTGTGGGTCCGTCTGGGGTTGAGAGTGTGGAGTGTGCTGGCATCGTAGCGGTGGTGGTCATCGTGGCGGGTGTGGGGACCAGGGGTTGTGGCGCTGGATGCGATCCAGGCACGGATGGGCGTAGACGGGCTTGCCTTAGGCACGCCAGCAGCGCGGCCGTCATATATGGGGATGTGGGTGGGAGGAGCAGCTGGGAGGCGGGAGGCAGGGGCAGCGAATGGGCAGTGAGGGGGCGGGCCGCAGGGGACGCTGCGGCGGGAGCGGCAAGGGCACCGAAGGCAACCGGGCACAATCAGGGGCAGCGAGGGGGAACAGAAGGCAGGCAAAAGAGGGCAGAAATCAGGGGCAGCGAGGGAGAACAGAAAGCAAGAGGGCACAGAATGAAGGGGCAACGAGGGGAACAGAAGTCAAGCAAAAACTGGCACAGGGCAGCGAGGGGGAACAGAAGGCAAGCAAAAACGGGCACAAATCAGGGGCAGCGAGGGGGAACAGAAGGCAAGAGGGCACAGAATGAAGGGGCAACGAGGAGGACAGAAGGCAAGCAAAACAGGCACAGATTAGAATGCAGGCACAGGGGGGAGACAGGCAACAGCGGTCACAGACACCAGAAGGCAGTATGGGCAGTACAGGGAAGACAGACAGACAGCGACCGAGATACAAACCTAAGGCCTACCACCGGCCACCAGGGATGAGGCACAGGTGGTAGCCTGCGGGTGGAGGAGGGCCTCAACATCTAATGCAGCGGCAGTTGGGGCAGTGTCAGGACACACAGGCGGAGCTGTGTGGTGGGGGAGCGACCTACCAACAAGGTCAAGGGTCGCTCTCCTCACCGCGCAGCGGCTGCCATATATGGGGATGTGGGAGAGAGGAGCAACTGGGAGGCGGGAGGCAGGGGCAGCGAATGGGCAGTGAGGGGGGTGGGGCCGCAGGGGACGCAGTAGCGTCCGAGCACCGAGTTTGTTGAGAGGGAGGGCCTTCTGCATCCGGCACAGTCTGGGTTCCGGGCTTCCCACAGCACCGAATCGGTCCTGGTGGAGGTCGTGGAGGCTATTCTGGAGTGTTTGGATGCTGGCGGGAGGGCAGCACTAATTCTGCTTGACCTCTCGGCGGCATTTGACACGGTCCCACACTCCCTTCTCCTCTCGCGACTTGCCAGGATCGGTGTGTCAGGTACTGCCTGGATTTGGCTTAGGTCCTTCTTAGAAGGACGGGCTCCGCAGATGTGGATTCCTCGGTCCACCTCCTCTCTACAATCTGTGACCACAGGAGTTCCTCGGGGGTCATCCCTTAGTCCCCTTCTCTTTAACATTTATGTGACACCTTTAGTTTATCTTGCCGAGTGCCTGGGGGCCAAGGTAATGGCCTACGCTGATGACACCCAGCTGCTCTTTACTTGGGACAATAACAATGTCTCAGTATCTTCGGTTTGCCAATGTCTCTCTTACATTTTCCAATGGCTAGCTGCTGCGCAATTAAAGTGTGATGAGGAGAAGTCAGAGATTCTCCTCTTTGGAAAATTCCCTTCTAATTTCCGGGAATCTCTTTGGCCACCTGGGTTCCCCTTGCCCACCTCTACAGGGAAGCCTGCCAAGAACTTGGGGGTGTGGTTCGATGAGAGTCTCTTTCTCAACCCATATCAAGAAGCTGGCCGGCAATTGCTTTGGTCTCCTCAAGACTCTGAGAAAGTTTTTCCCCTCTCCTTCCCCAGGCAGTGAGAGAACCGGTCACCAGTGCTCTCATTCTGTCCCGACTGGATAACGCCAATGCTCTCTACATTGGCATCCCGGGCTAAATGTTGAAAAAGCTCCAGGTGGTCCAAAATGCGGCGGCCAGACTTCTTCTGGATATCTCCGCCAGGAACAGCGTGCGGCTTCACCTGCACTCACTACACTGGCTTCCTGTGGCGGAACGGGTGAAGTACAAATCGTTGGTTCTGGCCCATTGCGCTCTTCATGGTCTTGGCCCACTCTCTTTACAAAAACGGTTCTCCTTTTATGTTCCATCTAGACAGCTGCGCTCTATGTCCTTTCGCCTTGCTCAGGTTCACCGATTGAAATACCAGAGGCTAGGAGGCAGTTCATTAGCACGGAAGGCCGCTGTTGCCTGGAACGCATTGCCCCTTGCCTAACGCAACATCCAGGATCCAGCAGTATTCAAGAAGAACCTGAAAACAAACTTCTTCGCTTAAACAGACATCTCTGCCCTTGTTGCGGGGATTCTGCTCATGCACAGAACTATGTACAGGAAACCAGGACCTCAGTAAATTGTGGTGTACCAAAAAACTCACCTCAGTACCCAGAACGCCTATCCGACTAGTATCAGTGTCTCATAAGTTCTCCGTACTACAGCGAAACTACCAATGATTAGACAACCCAGAACAAGCGACTTAGGGTACTCTCAGGAATGGTGGGAATCAAGAACACTCTTTTGTTTTTATTCTCATACCAGTCCACAACGTGGGTAATCAGAGACACGGAAAAGTTTAAAATGTTTATTTTTAACTATGTGCTCTAAGATGCAGTATTTTGGCTATCATAAGCAGGCAAATGAATAGAAATAAAACAATCAGCATTGTTACAATTCCATAAAACACAAAGGGAGAAATCATGTTACAATGATAGTGGAAACAGGTTGTATAGCACCTTGTGTACCACCCTCCCCTGGCTAGGAGCTAGGTTTTATAATAATAGAAGGTCTATAGGTTTGAACGGGGAACTCCATACCTCCAAGATCAGTTGAGGTGAATCACATCACAGGATCAATATTATCTAATGTGTAAATTCTGGAAGAAAGAGTATTAATGCTATTATCAACGACAGCAAGCACTTTTTTTTTAATTATCTTGATCAATAGCCCTCAATCTAGAAGCAGCTTCAATTTGAGATAATTTCCAAACTTCGTTGTAAATAGCATATACCCATCTTTTTGACCTGCCCCCTATAGGGCCTCTAACAAAGTCATTCAAATCAACACCGTCAGCCAATTAGAACAAATGAAGTTTAACTGATGCTAAGGTGGAATGTTTAAGCCAGTTTTGACATAATTTGCCTACTGAATAGGTCGTAACAGCATGGGAGTTTTCAAATCGGGGGTCCACCCTAACCTGTGTATAGCCTGGTGTCAGACCCAGAAAACGATGTTGGCATGAATCCAAACTTTTTTCCATAATAGCCATCCTTGGGGATCCAAGCTGGAAATATTGAAGGAGGTATTAGTAATTGGGGACTGCAATTCATCAAGGGACATATCTGTGTGATTGTCCCAGGTAAAATAAGCACCCAGATCAGGAATGGTAGGGGCATTCATTTTTTTTTTTAGAAGTAGCCAATCCAAAGCAAGTGGTTTGAAAACTAGTAGAATTAAAAAACATGTAGTTCGGGATGAGGCACGCACGATGTAAAGCCTCGGTGCCCTGCACCTGTCAGCTTTTAGAACCCCAAACAGATTTAAGATCAATTGTATCTTTCCACACCTCATAGCCCCCTGTAGCTAATTGATCCATAAAATACTTTGAATACAGCAATTTAGTGTGTGTGAGTCTGACTGGAAGTGGACTGAGTATTAATTTTGAAATAAAAGGCTTCAGGATTGGATCGACTAAAATCGGTAAAATATGTAAATCTTTTCTAATAGAGTGCTGGAACTACCTTCAATGGAAGCTGGGCAATGTTCCCATTGCGTATAATTAATCACATTTCTAAATGTATTCACTTTATGCAGGAAATGATTGCCATAGTGTTGATGATAAAACAAATGTGCATAATATGCTGAGTCCAAGTACAAGTCTTCAGCATCAAATGCAGCATAATATTTCAAATCAGATAAAAGAGCCTCAACTGCTTGGACATCCCAATCATCATTAGTCTCTCACTAAATGTGAACAGCCCAAGCAGCATGAAGCTCTGAGCTCCTCTCTCAAGACTTTCCAAATATGAACTGGGAGTGACTTTAACTAAACTTATTGGCTGCAAATCATTAAGCGCAATTTATACAGCTGACCCTGCCTTTCAAGTTTACACACACGTGATATTCTCACACTCGTACCTTCAGTGAATTAATCTGGGTGAACTCGTCTACCCTCAGCTGTTTTCTGAAGCCCTCAATTGCTCTTCCTTGCGCTACGAATAATTGCATCAATTCAGCTTGCTCACCTGTTATATGTCCTGATGATGATCTCGAACAGTTGAGATCGAAACGCCGTTGACCCTTTACAACAAAACTCTTCCTATTCTATAAAGTTGCTTGAGGAGTTTTACACTATTGTTGTCAATGCGATGCCGTTATTTTAAACTTCACCATCACTCTGCACCTCACACCTCTTTCACTTATTGTGTGAGCACCTGAATTCAATTGTTGTGGAAATAAATGTTTCACATGAACTGACTTATGTCCCTATGTACATTATTATTTTTTTTTGTTCCTTTAAAATAATTAATCTTCAACTCTCTAACCATAAGTGCTCTCCTTAGGATTACTTTATTATTGGACCTTTTGGCTACACCCGAACCATTGTTTTTTTACCGCATATTTCACCCCAGGTTCACGTATTGGGGTACCCTTGTTTTTCTTAAAACATCCCAATCATCAAAGCGTATGTTTTGTTTCACAACATCCCCCATAGAAACACGAAGTACATTGGGGACATTAATCACCATTGTTGGACCATGAATTTGAAATTTTACAGCATCCCATACAATCCCGTCTAACACAGGCCAGGCAGTGATATTGACAAAAGTCTGTTCCCTCTTCATGATGTACGATGAGGAGTGGGGTGCCAAAGTTCCATCAATTAATCTAATTGCAGATCTTTCGGTAAGATAATGTCCATTTACTAGACGAACAAAGACGACCACAAATCCAATCGACATGAAAAAAAAATAGAGATGAGCACCAACCAAATGTAAGTCCAAGGGGGAATTAAAAAATGTCTCTTAAACCAAACAGCAAAAATAGAAATTTTCGATGGGGCTCTCGATGTCGTTGAGTTAGTGTCAAATGAAAAACGTGACTGGTCAACTACACTTGTCTGCACACCAGGCAATGACACATCTGTGGGATAGGTATACTCAGTATCATCATGGTGATAACCAGCCGGTGGATTCAACAATGGATTAGTAACTGTATGCATCTCGATGGTAATGTCAGGCCTGATCGTACTTGCCGAGGCCAAAACAGAATTTACCAGCATTGCTGGACAAGAGACCGCTGGAGTCATACTAAGAAGAATCGGCCACTCGTAGTTTGACATTGTCAATGGAGATGTACCTGTTATCCTTGCGACCAGGAAGTGGAGGTAAAATGACTGTTATTGTACCCTGCACGCCAAGCACTGGAACAGGTGCACGATAAGAGGGGCCGAACTCCTCCTTGTTCTCCACCTTCTCACGGACCAGGTCACCGACTCGAGGTAGCCTGCCAACTACCGGAATCTGAAGTGCAGCATCAGTTGTGGAGGGCAAGTGTTCCTTTTCAAGCCTGTCTCAAGCCTCTTGTAGGTTCTGTAACACAGCAGAATGATCATCTACGTCAAAGGGTGTGGCCGACGCCGCCATGTTTAGACCATCAAGGTCCGGGACAAACATTTTTATGGCAAAGAGCATTTCGTATGGGGTCCGCCCACCCAGAGACCTTCTAGGGAGATTATTAAGTGCACGTTGTACGCTATACAAATGGGCGAACCAGTTTCTGCCAGTACCTATAACCCTAGCTGTCAAGGATAGCTTTAAATCACAGTTCATTCGCTCCACAACAGAATTGCCCTCAGGCCGGTATGGGGACGAAAATTTGACCTGGACCCCCAAAGACCTCATGGCTTCTTTGTACACCTTAGAGGCGAATGCTGGACCCTGGTCAGATTGGAGGGTGCCACATGCAAAAATTCCCACAAAGACACACAAATTCCTGAAGACAGTTCGAGAATCAGCACTTCTCTGTGGCAAACCAATAGAAAGCGGGTGCACGAATCCACTGCAACTAAGATGAACTTATATGCAGTATCAGAGGAGAAAGGACCTCAGTTATCTAAATAAACACACCCAAGTGGTTTATTAGATATGTACAACTGTGTTTGAGGTGGACGCGCAGCAGTCGAAGGCTTAATCTGCTGGCAAATGTCACAAGTAAGGACATAACCACGAGTCTGTTTATACAATCTGCGCCACCAGTAACGTTGCTGCAAGATAGTGAGAGTCGCTGAAATGCCTGCATGAGCCGAGGCCATGCCTTCATGAGCGGCTGTTATCAAGGAAAGCCTGCGGTCTGCATTGGGAATCAATCTGTCACCAACGTCGTTAATTCTCACATAGGGAACTTTATCAGGACTTAAATGATAAGAGTATTTAGAAGGGAAACCTCTAGGGTAATTATCTCCCTTCTCTGTTGCAGCAATAGCTGCCAAGATGTCGTCATCAATCTTACTTTTGGATCTTGTAACTGCTACTACTAAATATGTTGCCACTGCTGTTTTCACTGCTTCATCAGCTAAACTGTTACCAACAGCGTGTACTCCTACGTGCTGGTGACCAATAGTATGAATTACATTCATGAGAGGCAGACGTTCTTTAAGTTCTGCGACTCGAAACCAAAGCAGTTTGTTTGATTGTGCTACCTTTGGAATCACAATATTCATTCTGAGTCCAAAAGAATAAATTGTCGTTGAAACTCTGAACACAGTAGTAAGAGTCACTTACAATAAGAGTAGTCACACGGGGATCAGCAAACTCTAGTGCAAGCACCAGAGCACGTAGCTCTGCCAACTGGGCGGTATAGTCCCCTAATGTCTGCATGTGCA
Organism: Triturus cristatus; assembly: GCF_964204655.1. NCBI lineage: Eukaryota > Metazoa > Chordata > Amphibia > Caudata > Salamandridae > Triturus > Triturus cristatus. The sequence continues at coordinate 801,728,370 of NC_140592.1, read as the reverse complement.
CGACATCGGACTTGAATTCACCATTCACCATGCTACCTACCACTATTGCGCAGTCTGCTGAATAAGCATGCTTAGATTCCGTCGCCGGTTGCGCCGAACCGTCCGTGTACATGATACAATGGTAATCCTCAAGCGGGCGCATGGACTGAGGAGCAGGATGAACAAATTCATACTGCAAGTATTCCTGTGTTTGCAATGAGGAATCAAAGATAAACGTGACATCTGGAGACGTCAAGGAAGTGTCCCATTGTATCCAACGTGGATGCAAAGCTTTAGAATTCGGTACACTGGCTCTCATCACTGCCTCAAGGGAGTGACAACCAACATGCATTTCCCCTGCGACAGCACTCTCTCTTTGAGAATCGCCATCTGCACAGCAGTCCATACTTTTTCAACTGAAGAAAAGCGCATTTCAGCCAAAGTGCACAAGTGTGACTTGTAAGCAATAGGAACTGTGTCTCCTTCATTAAACGTCAAATACGTGAAACCCACTGTGCCTGGCACAATTCTTATTACCAGGTTTGTGTGGTTATCACGTCTCAGTAAGTATTTAGATTCAAGAAGATCAGACTGCAAAGATTGCAGTATAGCTGAATGTTCTGGAAGCCAGCAAGATTTTGTAAAAGTAGGTTGTATCAAAACATATAGTGGCTTGATACACTGGGCATAATTGGGAATGTAAGTATGCCAGAAATTCAAAAAAACCCAGCAAAGATTGTAGTTTTTTCAGAGTTGTTGGAGCGCGCAAACATGTGCATTTCTCCAGGAAGTGAGGTGCTAAACCACGTCCTTCGTTGTTGAACTCATAGCCCAAAAACAACACTGTATACTCTGCAATGTGTGATTTCGAAAAGTAAAATTTGTAACCGAAGTCCACAAACATGACAATGATGCGGTCAACGCGAGACAGATGCGGCCATAATTCGTCGTCTGTGAGATAAATCTAATCAACATACGAGTACGCATCAGGGTCGATGCTCTCTAACAGAGAGACAACACGTGCGGCAAAGACGCCTGGGCTGTTTTTATAGCCCATGGCTAATCTCTTGAACTGTTTTTGTTTGCCGCCAGAAGTAAAGGCTGTCTATTGACTACTAATAGTGGACAGGTTATGACTATAAAAGCCATTGGAAAAGTCATGTGAGGTCTTAAACCTTTTTCTCACGAGACTATCAGCCAGGGCAGAACTGTGGGTATTCTGCACTTGCGCATGTTCGACAATGAGAGTTCAAATGCCGATATTCCAAAACTAGGCGGTACGACCCATCAGGTTTGGTTACAGTGAAAAGAGGATTCTTCATGGGTGACACACGTTTCAATTACACCTTGATATTCCAATTGTTCAAGGATTTCTGCAACGGGAGCTTTCGCTTCTCGCCGCATGGGATATTGGGGTTGTGGCTATGGCATTGACCGCAATGGAATCTCATGTCTGGGAGAAAGTTTATCCCATCCGACCTTAGTACGGTATAACGCCGGTGCAAGCACCTGAGCCCACTCTTCTGCAAAGCTCTGCGCCTGCTCCTTTTGCACAGTGTGTGCGAAACTAGGGAGGATTACCTCCTCCCCTCTCGGAGCAGCCAAAACGAAAGGTGGGGGCCAGTCAGCCTCCGCTAACAAAATGTCATATGTAGAGGTCAGATTTTGCCAAAAAATCCCTTGTGTTGTATGTCACCTTCAATTAAAAGGACTATTTCATATCGTCTCTCAGGGGGAGCCCCTCTAGTGTCAGCAGTTTCCACAGTAATGAATGTGTCAGTTGCTGTCGCCTTCAGATACGGGCGCAGTGCTTGCCGCACTATTGTAACCTCCGCTGGATAGCAGCGTTAGCGCCCATGTCAGATTCCGAAGCTGTGTTCTCACTATCTGTGGCATACCTTGCAGTTAATGCAACTTTCTTTTTCTGAAATGGAGGGCGTTGACGTGGAAAGTCGTCCTGCTTGCCTTTACCATCAGCCGGGCGGGGCTGCTCACGTCCTTGCGGGGCACCCCGACCTCTGCAGGGTTCTCCTCCACCGGCTTGTGAGCCAGATGTTTCTTGTGAAGAACGAGGAGAACGTTGATCAGGAACCTGAAATCTATCAGGAGACCTAATTCTCGCGCGATCACGCAACTCATGTGCATTCAGTAGACACTGGTATTGGTGATGCAGGACGTGACCCTTGTTTCTATTGCCGCTTCCCCTGTTTTTAATTTGTCCAATTATGTTTTGGAAAAACTGGACGGCGTCTTTAGTAGACTTAACCATCTGAGTTTGCGGTTGAGCTGCTTTTTTAGCAAAAGGCTTAACACTCAAACTATTGTGGCTAATGGTCTTATAAGCCTCCGCAATAATCTTCGGTAACTGCCGGGGTTTATCAGTCGGCGATGAGGCGCAACTCATTAGACACTTGAAAGTTAACTGCATCTACCTTGACGTTAGCAAGGATGAGATCAGCAACTACGTCAAACACTCCAATAAACCTCATTCCCAACTCGACCGCAGCCTCCGGACCGTGCTCATCCTGAACACGCTTGATCACGGTGGGCAGGACAGTCATAGACGGTGTGCCGAAGCACTTCGCATAGCCTGCTGCAAATACTTTACCCCAGTTCTCACAATCGGTCACCTCAGGTACTAAGTCTTTCTGCAAACTAATCGTCAGAATTCTGTGTTTTTCCACAGGAGTCGTATTAGGAAATACTGCTTCCAGCTGGTCAAATTTCTCAGCAAGCCAATAAGGCATATCGTCCTTATTCTGAGGGCGCTTGCCCATTACCGAATTAACCATGACGGGACTAATAGAAATCCCGGCGGTCCAACTGGTTGCGTCACAACCCCAGGTGCTCCCACCTGGAGGTTGTGTGAGACGTATTGCACTAAAGCCCTGTGTACCGCTATCAAGGCGGTATGTAGCTGACGTACGTCGTCCACTGGGGATTACAAATAACGTGGATGTGGTGTGAACCCGGCCAAGACTGGCCAAGTGGCCCCAGGGATAGACAAGGGGCCTAACAGAACCGGAGTTACGGCGTGGGGGAGGGCACCATTAAACCAAATACAATGCTGCCATGCCGAAATTGGAATCTCCTGTGTCCTATATGGTGTGTTATTCTCAGTTATCGCTGAGGAGTGTAAGAATGGAATGTTTCATCATCCGCATTAACTGCAGGAAATGTAACCCAAGAGTAGAAAAGCTCAAAGGGGAACGCTGCATCGACACTCACCACAAAGATTACTGACATACCATCGTCGGGCACCCCAAACTGCGTCAGATGACGCATGAGCGCTGCGCGACTATGCGGTGCTATATTAATATCACCCATAAGGACACAGAGAAGAAAAACAATCTATATGAAATGTAGCACAAAAAGGGCAGTAATTCAAAATGCAAACCTTTCTAATTTTCAAGCTTGAATGAACCAATAATCCTAACCATATAGGTAGGTTAATCCGTCACGTCTGTCAACCGGAAACAGGAGTGAGGGTGTTGTGGACAAATATAAGCACAACTACTAAAGCGTCTTGAATACAAGACCAAACGTTGGGTGCACCATGTTGCGGGGATTCTGCTCATGCACAGAACTATGCACAGGAAACCAGGACCTCAGTGAATTGTGGTGTACCAAAAAACTCACCTCAGTACCCAGAACCCCTATCCAACTAGCATCAGTGTCTCATTCATTCTCCGTACTAAAGCGAAGCTACCAATGATTAGACAACCCAGAACAAGCGACTTAGGGTACTCTCAGGAATGGTGGGAATCAAGAACACACTTTCGTTTTTATTCTCATACCAGTCCATAACGTGAGTAATCAGAGACACAGAAAAGTTTAAAATGTTTTTTTAATTTTTTTTTAAAACAGTTTTTATGAGAAACAAACAGCAGCAATAAAGACATTATGTAGACATCTTTGGCAAAGTTATACAAGATTTAAGCATTGCATCACAACCTTCAATCCACCAGGAGCACATAGAATTACACTCTTTAACAGCTTTACAGTTACTATGAGGGTTGCAACTATGCCCCCGGGTCAGGAGAGCAACTGGTTCACCACCGATTCTCATTATTTTAGTTGCCCTGAGTGTGTGTCATCACCTCTTCATCTTCCACCTCCAACATCGAGAGTCTCTCCCGCCTCAGTTCCACCGTAGGAGAAATGCAGATTTCCCCCCTGTATTTATTCCAGCGTCCCCACTTATGGTCCCATTTTCATGGGCATCCTCTCCCTTTATACACTATTTTTTCCGCAATCATGGCATGGTCCATGTCTTTTGCCCAGTCCCGTAGATGCGGTACAGTGTCCACCCCCCACTTCTGAGCAATATTCCGTTTCGCTATACTCCATCCCATAGTGGCCCACGACTGTTCCGCTTGTGTGAAGTCCGTAGCCTCCCAGATATTAAGGAGACATAGCGTGGGAGATGGCTGTATAGGTTTGTCACAAGTCCTGATCATTTGTTGGGTGACGTCCTTCCAGTATTGTTGTATGTGGGGCAGTCCCACAGGATGTGTATGAATGTACCAGTCTGATTACAATGTCGGAGACAGCGTGCATCTGGCCTCCTACCTAACCTGAATAGCAATGTGGCATCAAAATATACCCGTGGAGAATCTTGAGCTGGACCAGCCGAGCTCATCGGAATGGCAACCTCTCGGGGGGAGGCCAGTGCCTCTCTCCAGTCCTCTTCGGCCAGTTCCCCCAGGTCTACCGCCCAACTCGACCGTAGTTTCAGCATTGGGTCGGTTATTGACCAATTTCTTATACGTGAGGGAAATGGCCTTACGGTCCATTGGGTCCAACAATAGTCTGTCCTCAAGAGGAGAGGAATCCGGAAGGGGGGTATCCTTCGGGAGGGCAGAGTCAATGGCAAGGCTGATCTGGAGATAGTGGAATTTCTCCGACGGTGCTAGTTGGAACTGAGTTTGGAGGTCTGCAAACAATACCTTCTTGCCTTTAACCCACATATATCTCCCACAGTGGAAATCCCCATCATGTCCCATTAATCAAACCCCGCACAGGCACTGAGTTGTCCCAAAATGTCTGGTTCCCACAGAGGGGTAGCCTTCGTTAGGCACCCCTGCCAACCCATCCGCCGCCGGACTCCATGCCACACTTCCACTGTACGTGCCGTGGGGACAGTCAGGCGTAGCTTTTTGTGGTTTGTGTATAATGCTCTATTGTAGCCTCCCTTACCCGTTAGCCAATGGTCGGTGCGGAAGCTGGGATCGTCATGTGGCCCAAACACCCATTATTGATGGCTGTTAGCTGCGAAGCCTGATAGTAGAGGCGCATGTCTGGCAGCCCAATACCCCCGTTGTACCATCCCATGGTGAGTTTATTTATGGCTATCCGAGGCGGCCTATTCTCCAAAAGTAAGTCTCTCACCGCTGCTTCGATATGGAGTTAGGAACTGGATTAGGCGTATTTTGTAGGGCATAAAGAAAGCGTGGTAGGGCGAGCATTTGGAATAAAGACGCACGTCCCAGTAAGAGTAAGGGGGAGTGTCTTCCAATGTGTGACATTCGATCTAAACCTCTGTAGCAGCCCCAACAGATTTTGTTAATAGAATAGTGCAGCATCAGTTGTTATAAAAATGCCCAAATATCGAAAACCCTGGGACGCCACTGGGATATTATATCCTCGAGGACTTTGCGGGGCGTCTCCCCAGAGAGAATACATCTTAAAGCACCCTCAGCGGCACTAGGGCAGCCAGGTGCAGAGTGCTGAGGCCCAATGTTATCCAATGGGGGATAGGGGGCCTCCAGTTGGTGGCTGCTCACGAGCAGGCCACAAGGTTGAGGGAGCAAAGCTCCTGGACTTAAGCTCAGGGCAAAGAGGAGGGGGTGGTTCAAGTTGGCACCTAAGGTACACCCACAGCGGCAGCCAGTGTAGGGTGCTGTTTTGGCGTCAGGTGCCCTGTTACTTTCAATGGGGATTTTCCGGTTTGCAAAAACACTGCATACTCGGGGACGAAGATCTTCTGGACGTGACCACCACTTGGAGAGGTAAGTTGGGATGCTGGGGATTGCCTGGACACCATTGGTTGGGCCACCCAAGGCCATGGGACGTCGTTTGCAGGAGTGGTGTGAAAACGTTCCAAAAACGTTGTTTATATGCTGAAGTGTCCATGCGGCCTGCCGTATATCGGCAAGACTGAAAGAAAGATGAAAACTCGACTAAATGAACACAAAAGCAATATTCGCAATAACAATCCCAAATCCACAGTAGCAGTACACTTCAATGAACACAAACACAATGTTAGTCAATTACGCTTCCTAGTGTGTGAGTCAGTTCCATTAAGAGAAGGATGTGACAACAGGAAAATTCTGATCCAAAGAGAAATCTCTTGGATATACAAAATGAACTCCATGGTACCCCTTGGGCTGAATGACCGCCTCGAACTCAGTTGCTTCATTTGACTTTGCATTGATGCCTACGTGAAAGTACAAATGTTTAGACATTTCTCACTTTAATTTTATTTTTAAATTAACTAATTTTGTAATGCTTTCAATGTTAACCAATTTTGATCCTTTCCTATTTTTTCCCTATATTTCCTTGTCTTTTCAGACATTCTTGTTTTTTCAACCTATTCCTCTTTCTACGTTCAGTTATTTCTTCATTAATATATCTCTGGACCTATTGTTGATTTTTTCCTACTTCGCACAACTTTATTGTTCCTGATACAACTTCCTTCCAACTAACACCTGATATCATAAGCTGTAATCACATGTAGTTACTTTGCACCCAACTAATCTCGCGTTATCCAGCAAACACACACGTTTTTCCTTCGATTTATCCTTCACCTATGTGCATTACACTTATGTTTTGACACCGTCACAACTTTAAGCCCATTTTTTCTTCTTAAAGATGGCCGCTATACTTCGAGTCCTCTTTTTCTGTTGACTTTTTGCTTTCCATACTTAACACGGCTATTCACACAGCAAACTTCCTTCCGGATCGGCGCATTTTGGTGATGCCCGTTTAACTAACGAACCGAGGTAACTTTGTATTTGTATTTGTATTTGTATTTTTAACTTGTAGAGCGCCTTATCACCCCGGGGTCTCTAAGCGCTTAGCAGACGAGTGAGTACTGGCAGGAGGAAAAACCGACTAGATGTTACCCCATGCCTCTTGAAAGAGCACAGTTTTTAGCTCTTTCCTAAAAGGCAGGAGTCTGGTTTCTTTGCGCAGATTTTCAGGCAGTTGGTTCCAAGCTTTGGGCATTATGTGGGAAAATGTCCGACCACCGATGGTGGATCGTTTGATCCTAGGGCAGATCAATAGGGCGGCGTTGGCTGAGCGTAGGTTCCTGTTAGGAGCATATGGGACAAGGCGTTTTTTGATGTATTTTGGGGCTTGCCCATATAAGGCTTTCTGCGTAATGCATAGGCCCTTGAACTTGGCTCGTTGATTCACTGGCAACCAGTGTAGCTCCCGGAGGAGGGGGGTGGCCGGTGTCCTTCTTGGTTTATTATATATAAGTCTGGCCGCGTCATTCATGACGATCTGGAGTCTCTGGGTGAGTTTTTTCGGAATGCCGAAGTACATGGCATTACCATAATCCAGTCGGGCCAGAATTAAGGCTGACACTGCTCGTCTGAGAGTGTCTGCCTTTAGGATGGGAGCTAGCTTGCGCAGTTGTCTCAGGAGGCCTACACAAGTGCCCACCACCGCCGAGACCTGGGCTGACATAGTGAGATTTGTGTCGATGATTATGCCCAGGCTTTTTACTGCTGTTGCCGGTATTGGGGCGTTACCTAATTCGGATGGCCAAAGGAGGTCGCACCAAGGGCTAGATGACGTTGTGATAGGTAGAACCTCCGTCTTGTCCGGGTTGATCTTCAAAAAATTTGCCGTCATCCAGTTGACTGTAAATTTTAGAATATTCTTCAATTTTTGATCAGCCATAGGGGAATCGCCTATCTGAATGATGATCTGGGTGTCGTCGGCATAATTATATATGTTGCAGTCCATCTGATTCAGAGATGAAATGAGGGGCTGCAGATATGTGTTAAACATCAAGGGGGACAAGGCAGAGCCCTGCGGGACGCCGCATATGATTTTAGCAGCCTCTGACACCATGTCATCCAGTTGTACTTTCTGAACCCGTCCACCAAGGAACGAGGTCAGCCAGGCGTGGGCCGTGCCCTTGATGCCAAACTCCCCCAACCGCGACAAAAGAAGGTCATGATTGACCGTATCGAATGCCGCGGAGAGGTCGAGTAGCACCAGGGCACAGGGATCTTTATTATCTGTTTTAAGACGTAGGTCATCAAGTACTGATAACATGACTAGTTCCGTGCTGTTGTGGGCTCTAAACCCTGCTTGGTTGGGTTCGAGTAGTGCGTTACTCTCCAGGTGGTGCGAGAGGGCGGACAGCACATGATGTTCCAGTATTTTTGCTAAAAAAGGCAATTGAGATATGGGCCTGTAATTCTTTAAAATCTTGGAATCGGCACCAGCCTTTTTTAGCAGGGGGATCAGTCTCGCTTCTTTGAGAGTAGATGGGACTAGTCCCGAGGTAAGGGAACTATTTAGGAGCGATAAAATGTCCTCCTCAAGGCCTGGCCATGCTTGTTTAAATATCTGCGGGGGGCAAGGGTCCGCTGGGGAGCCTGATTTAACTTGGTTCATCACTTTTGTCAGGGAGTCCTTGGTAAATAGGGGTAGGGAGGTTAAAGGCTCTGTGATTGCGGGCGGGAGAGTTAGCGGAGTTTCCGGGCAGTCGAATCTAGGGGTGCTTTCGATCTCTATCAGGAGGTCAGATATCTTTGAGGTAAAGAAGGATTGAAATTTATGGCAGTCCTCCTGCGTAAAAGAAGGCGGTTGTTCCTTCTTTTTCCTCAGTTCAGTAAGTACTTGGAAGATTTCCTTCTGAGGGTTAGGTGCTGTGGCAATTCTGCTCTCGTAGAACTCACTTTTTCTAGTTCTGATGGCTTGTTTATACAAGGCGAGCTTTTCCTTGTATAGAGTCTGGCAGTTGAGATCATACCCCTTCCGCCAGGCTCTCTCGCACTGACGCAGGGCCCGTTTTAGGAGTCTCAAATCGTCATTGAACCAAGGAGCGCCTTTGCCTTTTTCCCTGATTTTTATCTTACGAGCTGGGGCTACCACCTCAATTGCAGATTCTAGTTTTTGCGATAGCTTTTGACTGGCCTTCTCTAGGTCATCTTCAGGTAGTCTGTTTAGGTGGGAGGGTTGCAGTAAAGTAGATAGCAAAGTATCCGGATTAATGGAGTTCCATCTTCTCACTACCCGCCATTTGTCGGCTGAGATGCTTTCTTGTTTCGGGAAAGCTAAGCTACCCTGTAAGAGATAATGGTCTGACCAAATGCAGGGCAATGAAGTGACTGGGCGCAGGGCAGGAACAGAGGTCCATATCAGGTCCAAGGTATGGCCCTTCATGTGTGTTGGGCCTGTCACAATCTGGGTTAATTCTAGTGCGGTCATTGCGTCTTCAAGCTGTTTAGACGTAATGTCTCTAATGGGCTCCTCCCAGTGGAGGTTAAAATCGCCCATTACCACAAGACCCTCATATCTTGTACGGAGGTCGTGGACCAGACCCAAGAAAGGTTCTAAAAATGTTGGGGGGGTTTTGGGCGGGCGATATACGATGATTATCGTGAGGCAGTTTGTGGGAGAGCAGAACTTGACGCCTAGGATGTCAGCTCCCTCAATGCATTCAGCACAGATAGTTTCTGCTTTAAAGGCATTATTATATAGCAGCGCGACTCCACCCCCTTTTCTGCCATCTTTTCTGTTATGGGAGATAGCCCCAAAGTTGGGTGGGAGGGCGGCCACTAGGTCGGGTGCGGAAGAGTCATCCAACCATGTCTCCGTGACTCCAAGAATATCTATATTCCCCTCCTGGAGCAGGGAGAATACCTCTAGATGATGTTTTTGGAGCGAACGAGTGTTCAGCAAGCTGACGCTCAATGACGTTACCGTTGCTCTCCTTCTCTGATTGGTTTTTTTTTTGGCTGTTTCAGCTGCGGGTTTCAGTATGTTCTCCCGCCTCAGAATCTGCTGTGTAGATTGGCTGATGGAATAGGTAGTGCTATTAAGCGCAATTAGGTTTTCCTTGGAATACCACGGCGCTGAGCCAAGGGTCCTGGCCCCTGGTCCCGGCCGGTCGTGGACGGGCGCAGACGGGCTTGCCTTTGGTGCGCCTTCGGCGCCCCGCCGGCGCCCCCGCTGCGCCCGTCCGCTGCGCTGCCTGTATGAGGGTTCCATTTTATGCCCACGAGGGCGGGAGGGTGGGCGTGGCTAAGTGCTTGCTTCTTAGTCCCCCAGCCTTCTCCTCATCTAATATGGCCGCCGCTAATAGTCCTACCTCGAGGTCAGTGACCAGAGAGCAGGGATAGCTTAGGATAGGAAAGCAGATAGATTTTGAAAAGCAGGACCCGGCTTTCCGCCTCAGGACACTGCAGAACAGAGCGTTTTAGGCAGAGGGTAGGTACTGTGCAAAATAGCAGTATTCACAGTGCAAAACACGCAGGTTAAAAAAAGCAACAAGTATTTTTAAAATTTGTTAAAAATAACCAAACGCTTTCGTGCACAAATCGTAGTACTCACTCACTCTCAATCGGTGAGGAGAATGAAGGAAACGATTCTTTTATGCCCACGAGGGCGGGAGGGTGGGCGTGGCTAAGTGCTTGCTTCTTAGTCCCCCAGCCTTCTCCTCATCTAATATGGCCGCCGCTAATAGTCCTACCTCGAGGTCAGTGACCAGAGAGCAGGGATAGCTTAGGATAGGAAAGCAGATAGATTTTGAAAAGCAGGACCCGGCTTTCCGCCTCAGGACACTGCAGAACAGAGCGTTTTAGGCAGAGGGTAGGTACTGTGCAAAATAGCAGTATTCACAGTGCAAAACACGCAGGTTAAAAAAAGCAACAAGTATTTTTAAAATTTGTTAAAAATAACCAAACGCTTTCGCGCACAAATCGTAGTACTCACTCACTCTCAATCGGTCAACCTTTCTGATCTTGGTGCTTGGTTTTATCTCACTTATTGTTGCCGTTACCGTGTTTCATCACGGCGCATTCTCCACACGCGTCGAATACAATACAGTGGCTAGTTTGGGTATAATTTCACACGTTTGGTGACTTTTCACTATCACGTTTCTTTACTTTTTATTACGCACCTTCATTGAGTTGCCGTTATTGTGTTTCACTTTGGCGCACATTTTACACGTGTGAAACTTAAAACAGCCGTTTGGTTTGGAATTTGGATACAACGACAACAGTTCTGGTGATTCTTCATAATTGAGTTCCTTCACGTTTTATTGTGCACTTTTTCAGTGTTTGGTATCCCGGAGGGAATATGTCACATACTCATTCGTATATGGTTTTAGGTTTATATATTATGATTCTCTTTACATCATTTGTTGAATTATGGAATCCCCTGAGGGGACATGCTACATTATCTCCTATTTTTGTTATAGGATTCCTCCTGATGAAGGGTTCCAACCCGAAATGCATTGAGGATATCCGTTGGTACCGTTGTTGATACAACATATGAAATCTGTAACACAGCACAAGAATTTTCATTATGAATAAATGAACTTTGATTCAATTTTCGTTTGAGAAGACTTGGTAACTTTGTTACCCCACAGCGCTGTGCGCATAGAGGGACACCACCCCGGATGGGGCAGTGCAACTATCATTATTTACCGACCTTGGTTCAGGGGTCGCTCCTCTAGCAGCACGCCACTACCTGTTAAGATTTAACAATACTCAGAGAAAGAACTGGTGTGCGTGATATCTCAACTTTTCACTTCTGTAAGTGGACACCCTGCAGCAGTCCGGACAACCCTTATGGTGATTTAGGAGGTCATAGACAACCTTAGAAAGCTCTCTAAGTGTTAGCTGTGGAGAGCAGCCTTCAGGCTCAGTCCAGAAGGAGCATAAAGCAGCTAGTTTTACCAGAATACAATCTTATATGTATAGATTAAGTGAAAAAGAACCACACAATGTGTTTATAAAAATATTTATTTATTATATAATACTCTGTAACACATACAAATATCTCCTACCCGGAGATATTCACATTGCACACAATACTTTGCATAGAAATCATGTAAATAGCATGAAATTCACAGTGGACCCCAGGGGGGACCAAACCATATGCTAAGAAAGTGGAATAAGAACTGCAAACTTGTGTCAAGACAATGTCCAGTGGACGTAGAAGTGCTGGGCGCCAAAGGAACCACCCAAGGTGAGAGACTAGGAGCCCCACGGAGATCGTGAGCAGTGTGGGTATACGACTGCGTTCTCCATACAAATCAACGTGTAAGTCGCGGTTGGTGTTTTAAAGATTAAGGACCTTTCCCAGTGGACCCCGAAGAAACCCCGTGGAAGACAGAATGTTGGAGATTCACCCCACCAGGGGATACCCTAGTACCCAAGTTACCTACACCAGGAAAGTCAGGGGCATAGGTGAAGTGGTGTCGAAAACTTCCCCGCCAATGGAGGACTTCAGTAAAGTACCACTGCTGGAGAAGGAGAAAGTGCCCGGTGGAATCTGAATGTGGATTCTAGTTGAGAGGTACCTGCAAGCAGAGGGGACAGAGTCTGTTACTCAGGAGTGACCAGGAGATCCAGAAGACGAATGACCACCGATGTCGGGAGTTGCAGGAGAGTTGATGGTGACCTTGACTCTGCAGCTGTGAGAACCAGGCGATGCAGAGGAAGACCAGGAGCCATGCACGAGCTGTCCCACACCGGATCTCGAGAGTTGAGGGGTCGGTGTCTTGCGGGAGCACCAACAAGCCTTGGTAACTGCAAACAATGTAGAAGTCGAAGAATGTGTAATGTCTGGACCAGCAAGGTCCAGGGGACTCACCACAAGCAGAGGAGTCAGGGCAGACCCCGATCAATTGGGGGAGCACAAAAGAAACAAATATGACTCTCAAAAGGACCCACAGGCCAGAGGCACTGGAGTTGCAAGAGGACCTCGAGCAGCTCACCAAAAGATGCAGGCCACGGTGCAAACGATGCGATGTGGACAAAGACTTTAGTCACTGAAGATGCTTGAGGTTGGGGAAACTTGGAGCACAAAGATCTTGGTGGAAGGAAGCCAACAAGCCTTTGCAACTGCAAGTTGACGAGGTGCACAGGGGTTCGGTTCCTGCGGCTCCCACGAGGGATAATAATATAATAAAAATAATTTATAAAGCACCTGGTTACACCAACTGGTGTGCCACCGTGCTAGGAGCTGCTACTACATAAGTAGGCTAGAAAAGGGGAAAAGTCTTGCAGCAGGGACAGATACGGACATACAAAACTCAAGACTGAAAGAGCCAAGTTTTCAATCCTTTCCGGAAGACGTACTCCGATGGCTCAGCTCGAAGAAGAGGAGGTAATGTATTCCAGTTTTTGGCTGCTATGTAGCCAACTGAGCGTGCACCCATTTTTGCTCTTTGGATTTTAGGGACTATGAGCAAGTGAGCCCCTGTTGATCTAAGGTGACGTGTCGGGTTATAGGGGGTAAGAAGATTATGCAGGTAACTACGTTCCTTGCCCTGCAGACTCCGGTGGCAAAAGCACTGGGCTTTAAAGAGAATTATTTACTTAACAGGCAGCCAGTGCAGGGAGTCAAGGGTTTTTACAGAGGAGCCTCTCTTCGGTAGGTTGAGAACTAGGCGGGCTGCCACATTCTGAATGCATTGCAGCCTATGAAGAATTTTTTTTGTTGCTCCAAGGTAGAGGACATTTCCATACTCCAGCTGGGACGTAACAAGAGTATGAACTAGGGTCATACTCTTGTTACATTTTGAGGATTCCAAAACATTTCCCTCTAACCTTCCTAGTATGGGTCTTGAAAGAGAGTTTGGCGTCAAGCCAGACTCCCAGATTTTTAACTTCCTCTTTAGGGATAGGCGTGGAACCCAATGTTTAGGGCCACCATGCTGAGCACCAGATGGAAGGGGACTTCCCTATGACCACGACCTCAGTTTTACTGCCGTTCAACTTTAGGCAATTGCTTGACATCCAGGAAGCAAGGTCCTTCAGACAGAAAGAAAACTGGGTAGCTGCATCTTCTGAATTATGGGATAGAGTGACAACAAGCTGCATGTCGTCCGAATAGGACACAATGGTAACATTGTGTTTTTCCACAATCTCCGCCAGTGGTCCGATGTAAAGATTAACAAGCATTAGCATAGCCAATAGGTTTTGCCTTTTGGGACTTTGTAAGTGGGTGCCTCTGAAGAACCGAGAGCTTGAAGAAACAAAAGCGGTAAATAAAAATAAACAAATCAGCCATGCACTTTAAACATAATAATTTTCTTGCAAAGCAACAACAACAAAAATACACGCTATTACTGCACACCCCTTGCCTTACGTTGTGGCTGCTAAAATAGGGATGGTTGTGTATTTGGGCATAAGCAAAAGCAGAAATATCGAACGAAAGTACCTGCTTCGCAAGTTTCTTTGTTGCATTGACATATTTGAAAAGACACATCAGTAGCACAGACACGAGTTGTGGACCACCGTATTATTGTGGTTAGGATGGATTTATCTTTGCACTTAGACAAAGTGCTTAATTTGTGCCGGTTGTTGCAGGTGGTGGGCTCCTGCAGTTATTTCTGGGGACCAGGACTTAGTCTTCATAATCAGAGTTTGAACTACAGCAAGAGAGAGAAAGATGGGAACAAAGGAGGAAAAGAAAGGATGTAAAACGGTGAAAAGGTGAGGGAATCAGGGATGAAAGAGCCTGCAAGAAGGAGGAATTGCAGGGAAGTGAAAGAAAGAGGGAGAGGGAAGGAGGAAGGGAGGAATTCACTCAAGACGGACAATATATTCGCCTTGATGGGGGCCTGTCCCTTCCTACATCTCGCGCCAAGGCTGCCGGTCACGTGCAGCCAGGAAGCGCGTGCTGTGAAGATCGCAGCGCGCAGTGCGTAGCAGCCATAAGCTATCCGCGCACATGGCTGCTTAAACACCACTGTGAAACTGGGAACAGTTATCAGGGGGCCCTGTTCGTTGGCCTCCTTTTCAATATTATATATAACAAGTCATAGTTGCTGCTTATTTATCTTCTGCAGTTAACAACCATTGACAATTAAGCCAAACCTTTAATTACATTGACCACGCCCCTTAGAGAGACCCCCCCCAGTTTTTTCATCCACCTTAAAGCCCTGATTTATGATGATTATACTTGGACATTTATCAATACAACATAGGATTGTGTAATGTTTGACATACACTTTGTCCACTTTTCCTGCATAAGGATTAAGAATGGTAAATTAAAACCCCATTTTTAAATGATATAACATGAACGCACTGGTCCAATGCCCCCTCAAAACGTTGTGGTGCGACATAGCGGTGGCATGCTTTGGCGTTGTGCAAACCTCCACATGAGATAAACAACAGACGACTGGTGACTTGTTTGTTGATTGAATATATTCAGAAAATACGAAAAAACAAAGCATACATGCCCAGCAGATTGACTGTACTTGAGACTCACAGGTACTTATACAGGTAGGGTAAGAGTCTGCAGGGCACACTGGAACATCAGCAACGGGTAAAGTGACTTTCATAGGGCAAAGACACTGGCTCCATGGACCAATGAATCCACATCAGAGACCTGATGACCACAGGTTTGATCTCTATGGGTCTCTATGGGTCCCATCAGCCCTTTATCCTCCCGAAGTCGATGAAATGAGTACCATTGAGCTAGATCTCCCCCCAAAAAAATCTGTTACTCAGCACCAAGAAACATATGGGTGAGTGCGCGCTTCACAAATACAAGTTATTCATGAAATAACACGTATTCCTACATATTGCAGCATAGCTGCATGTCGTGTTTAATAAAATCGTCAAAGTGGAACGATATTTGTACTGATTTAAAGTTTTTAACAAAACGTAATCTTAAGTCCAAAAATATAAGCAAATGTTTAATTTGGCAAAAAGCTCCCGGGAATATCCCAAACGATAACAAAAACACAAAAGCAATCAGCCTTAATACAACACACCGCATCGAGGAGAACGAGCAATCAATTGCTCTCTTTTTTAAAAGAATATCAAAAAGTGACCCGCGATGGTTGGTGTCACTGCTTCGTCGCGGAACGGTACTCATTGGACCTATGTTCGAAAGACTACGGGTCGAGTAAAAATAAAAGTAACTGCGACACCAAAGCAAGTCTACTCGCTCCCGCGGGCAAAACGCTGTGGGAGTGACCCACGAGAACGAGGAATGCAGCTGCCAGCCTGCACACCACTGCTTGCTCCCGCAAGCCAAACGCTGTGGGAGTGATCATTTGCCAAAAAGGTGGTACATGCGCCCGCCTCTAGCCATTTGCAGGCTACAAAAACAAAATGACACAGGCAACAGCCAACCAAACGCGTGGGGGGAGTCAAACCCACACCGGAAAGTTTATAGTGATTACAAGAATCCTCGCAGAGCAGCGCATGCACGCTGGCTCAGGCTCGACCTAAAAAAAGTTGTGTCCAGAATTGAGACCTGTGGGACCCCTTGTGAGAGTGGCGTGCTTTTGGACATTTGTGGTCGATGTGCACCTTGAAAGCTACAATCCTGTAGGAAGGAGGTCATCCACTTTAGAGCTGCTCCGTCCAGCCAACC
Organism: Triturus cristatus; assembly: GCF_964204655.1. Taxonomy (NCBI): domain Eukaryota; kingdom Metazoa; phylum Chordata; class Amphibia; order Caudata; family Salamandridae; genus Triturus; species Triturus cristatus. Next base: position 801,711,801 of record NC_140592.1, on the reverse strand, counting down.
TGACCAGAGTCGCTGCAGGAGCACTTTGTGGGATACTGTGTCCAAGGCTGCGCTGAGGTCCAGCAGGATCAAAGCTGCAGTCTGACCAACATCTGCACGGCTGCGTAATGTGTCAGTGGCGATGAGTAATGCTGACTCCGTAGAGTCTGTGGGTCTGAAGCCTGATTGCGTGGGGTGGAATAGATTGTGTTGATTAATATGTGAAACCAATTGCATGTTCACCACCTTCTCTGCTATTTTAGAGAAGGCAGGAGTGAAATGAGACGCAGATTTTCCAACAAACCCAGATCTGCTGATGTTTTTTTTCTTAAGGGGGAGAACAATTGCTTCAAACTGGTGCGAGGGCAAGGCAGGCCTCGAGAGCTGTGGAGAACCACCACCTGTGTTGCAGAACCTTTCGGAGTCTGTAGGAGCTCAGGACCAGCAGACTGGTTAGCTTAGTTGTGGTGCTTGCGAATGCAGGGAAGTGATTCCTTTACTTCAAGGGAGATATCTTCAGATGTCTTTGATGCCTACAGGTCATAGAAGGTTCCTGTATGGTGCACAGTCACGGATGATGCGGCAGACTGGGAGGGAGATGAAGTCGAGCCAAAACGAAGGCCAGCGAAGTCAAGAGTGCCCAGACGGTAGAAGTAGAAGTGGTCTCTGACTTAAATCTTGGCCCACGACTAATTTAGGGACCTACAACCAGTTAAGCCCTTAAGTACCCTAAGGAAAGGGTTGGGACGATTCAGGGGACCCTCCCAGGGGAGGGTCTTGTCAGTGGGGAGGTTACTCCCATTTCCTTTGTCCAGTTTCGTGCCAGAGCAGGAGCCAACGGCTCCCAGGGCTGGTTTGAACTGAACTATGCAAGGAAGCACCAAATGTGCCCCTCATGCAGACTTAGTGGCACTGGCAAGAGCACCCACCCAGCCCCAGTACACTAAATCCTGGTTGGGAGGTGGTTACACCTCCCTGTGACAGGATGCCTATTGTTCTGCCTTCCCTTGCTCAAGCTTGGCTGAGCAGCAGGAGGGCAGATTTGTGTCTTTGGTTAGCAGCAGCCATTGTGTGATGTCCGGGTCTAGAAGTCTGACTCAGGGAACACTGAGAGCCTAATGAAGGGCTCTTCCAGTGCTTGGAATCATACCTCCCACACCATTTACGGTGTAGGGGTATGATTCATACATATACGGTGTGGGTGTACGAATCCAACATGTTTGATACGAAACATGATAGGATTCGTTGCAGCCAATTTCGAGATGGTCATCGCGTAATTACGCGGTGCCCCTCTATATGGTATATAGCTGTTTCACTTACAAACCGGGAGAATGGACTTCGTAGGCTGTAGGGGTGTCCTGCTCATGCATTCAGAATGAAGCAACCTGCCTTCAGGATTGCAAAGGCCTGCTGTAGGAGTGACTTATAGGTTTTAAGTACAGTGACACTAGATATAGGAAATCTATATCTTTAGTAAGTGGTGCTAGCACCGGCTTACACAGGCTGCAATGGCAGCCCTGTAGTTCCATTTTGAATGGTCTCCCATGGGTGGCATAATGCCTGCTTCAGCCTATGGGGGACCTATGCCCTGTATATCTTAGTACCGTATGCTAGGGACTGATGAGGGTACCCCAGTGTCCAATCTGGGATATATCTAACTACTTGTCATAACAATTTAAGGAAGAAAGCAGAGAGACTGGGGTCCTGATTAGCAGGATCCCAGTCAGACTAGTCAAAAACAGCTTAGCACCAGGCAAAAAGTGGGGATAACCATGCAGAAGGATCTTACCTTTGGCGTTGGGTTTTCTTACCAGCTCCTGGTCGCGGTCAGGGGGACCCTCCGGATTGAAGCTGCAGGCATCGGCTGGAGGCTCGAGATAGGTCAGAGGTCACTGGATCTTGGGTCAGGATCACCAGGGACACCTCCTCATGGTGTTGGGCCTCTCGAACTCAGGCTGTGGGCGTCTGGTGCAGAGTGGTGCAGACTTGTGGATCGGGCTGGAACCAGAGTCTGGTGGTGAGCAAATCCGGTGCTCACGGGAGACAAAAGTCTTTTTGGGGAAGGCAGGGCAGGTCCTCCGGGTTCTGGGGGGCTGCTGGCTGCAGGACATGCCCGGATTCCACTGTAGCAGGTCAAGATCAGGACAGGCCAGTAGGACTGGGGCCAAGGCAGTTAGTGCCCTCCTCTTCTTCCTTCAGAACAGCTTTTCGGTCCTCCTTCTGGTTTCTTCTTGTCTTAGGAGGCAAGGTTCAGGGTGGTCCCTAAATACTAAATTTAGGGGTGTTCTAGGTAGGTACAGGTCAGTACCAATGGGTCCCTTCCTTGGGGTGGGTACACCCTCTATTTTGCCACCCTCCAGTGGGAGGAGGGCATAAGCCTCGCTCTGGTTAGCTGGGTCCCCCAATCTTCAAGATGGCGGGGACTGAGAGTTGTGCTTCACCTCGCCTCCCCCACCTGAGGGGTGGGGTTGGCAAAGGTGGGCACACCTCTCCTCCTAACTTGAGTTTCCTGCCCATTCTCCTGTCTAAAGTGGTGGTCAAAACCGGTGGGGGACAGTTGCTGGGAGCAGCACATGGCTGGGGTAGCTTACAAAGGCAGCAAGCTTTTGAAGCTTCCCCTTTGTGGACCCTGCCTATTCTGAGGGTGGAGGCTTGGCACCTTGACCCAAGATGTGCTTTGTTTCAGGACCCCGAGAGCAGCAGGCTCTCAACATAGGGGTTCAGAAACATGTCTGGTTGTGGCAGCTGGCGAGCAGCCACTCAGTCAGGACACTGGAGTTAGGTCGTTTTTCAGGAGGCATCTCTAAGATGCCCTCTGAGTGCATTTTTCATTAAATCCCACAAAGGCATCAGTGTGGGTTTAATGTGCTGAGAAGTCTGATACCAAACTTCCCAGTTTTCAGTAAAGCCATTATGGTGCTGTGGAGTTCTTAATAGGCAAAAGGAAGTTTATAATGACATACCATATACTCTGTATGGCTATACTGCACTTACAATGTCTAAGAATGGACTTGGACACTGTAGGGGTACAGGGCTCATGCACCTGTACCCTCACCACTGGTATAGTGCACCTAGCTAGAGGGGTGGCTAACCTATGCCAGGGCAGTGGATTGCAAGCATGGCACACAGGGATGTGTGCCAAGTTGACTCTTCACTTTGCTCTGCACCAAACATGCAGCCTGCAATGGCAGTGTGTGTGTTTTTAAGGTACAGGGCCTCTAAGGGTGGCACAATAAGTGCTGCAGCCCTTAGAGGCCTTTCCCTGGTCACAGTGCCCTTGGTACCAAGGGTCCTTTTTAAAAGGGACATAAATGTGGCCAGAGAGTTGGCAATTGAGTTTTGCAACAGTACAGGTTAGGGAAAGAACATAGACCATGGGCACCTGGTTGGCAGGAACCCAGGGCGCACTCAGTCAAAGAGTATCAACATTAGGCAAGACGTGGGGGGCAACCATGTAAAAAGGGGCACTTTCCTACAGCTGCTACATGGAATGAATTCCTGTTTGAGAACAAATAAGGGGCGAAACAATTCTCAAACAGGATCTTTTTTTTAGCAGCACCAGTACCTCTAAGGAACATGAGGTGCTTTTATAATAATAAAAAAAGAAATCTTGTTTAGTTATTTAAACACGAGGATTGGAGGTCAGCTGTTTCTTGCAGGCCAGTATACCGATCGTATTTTTGCCTAATCACAGGCTGTTGCAAATTTCAAATTGGGAAGCTAGCTATTATAACATAGGTCACATTGGCAAACCAGAAACAGGTCACATGTAATCGATGCACAATTTGTGACCACTATTGGCAACATATCTCTTTGTATATCTACCCCATAGTGGTTTAGTGTTAAATGGAAGGGATGTTGGCTACAGAAGTTTTTTTTTGTCTATTGCTAAAGCTAACAAGATCAAGCAATTCATAAGACTTGACTAACATGTTTTGATAATCTTCAGCTTAAGACAGTTGGTTCTAGAATAGTACTGGAATAGCTATATATTTTTTTCTGACTGGAAAGGGTTTGTTTTCAGGACCCTTCACAATGGTTTGCGGTCTAAATTAACTTTGATGCAGACCAGCAGATTGTTCCACAGCACAGTGGCTTTGGCCGGAGAGGGATCTTTCTGCTTCTTCGTTTCTTTCTCAATTGTACATGGAGAACCAGAAATAAGGAGGGTTAATGAGCTGTGATTGTCAGAGCATACTTTCAAGAATTTGTTACTGAAAAAGGTGGTGCGGGTGCTTAAAGAATAATAGACACAATGAGTAATGTTGGGTGCCTTAAAGAGAACTCAATTACATTTCCACAGCCAGTGCATTGTTTTGCTGCTCAAGAGATATGTTTCAAGGGATCCAAGTGGAGAACCATGCACGGTAAAACTTTTGGCTGCTACGACAAGCTTTTGATCAGATAGATGCCTAGGTTGGTGCTGTTCACATAGGCAGTACTTGGGATGACCAATGAGCACTGATGGCACTTTGATGAAAAATCTATTATGAAAATAATTGGCAAAGATGCAGTTGTGGTCTCTGGAGCCCCTGAGCAGTCAACCCCAGATTAGCACCAAGTTCTTTAAATATCTATGATACATGGGACAAGCATGCCTCTATTGAAGTAAACAAGATTGCCATGGGCCAACGATGGACACGAGCGCCTACCATTACCCTGTAGGTTTTTAAAGCCTTTACCTTCAATGTGTTGAACAACTTGGAGCTGTTGATTGCTAACGGACAGATAAAAAAAACTTGATGAAAGATTCAAGATGTGGTTTCGATCGGTTTTAGTGCTGAAGAGTCTTTAACCTTAAGCACTTTCAATGATGAGAACATTGTTTAGCAGGGCCAACCATTAAAGAATGCTTCTGATTAGTAAGGTTGAAACTGGAAGCTTGGGTACACTTTATAAAGAAAATTTTAACAACCAGGGGTTATTGTGGAACCAAACATCACTAAATAATATGCCAAATGTTCAAATATGTTTTGTGTAGATTCTGCATGTTTATTTCATTATTTCATTGTAATCTTTACTTCCACATATCCAAGTTATAGTCCTGCGGCATGGATTCCAACATACCACACCTTAAGCACAAGTAGGAGTCTTATTTGATTTGAATATGTTGAAACCACTATACAACAACCAAATCAGCTGGGGCCCATTTTGAGAGTTTATTCTCCTTAAACCACTTATTTCCATATTGCCACCTTCCGTAACTGCTGATTCTTCCTTGATGTTTGCACAGCCTTGTATTAAAACCGCCAAAGCTTTACAAATGCACAAATATCACTCTTAGCACAGTAGTCGAAAAAGGTTGTCTCTGTGTACCTTTTGAGATTAGCAAAACAGCTCAATCTAAAAATATTTTATTTTTTTGCTGGTATATCATAGCTCTTCTATCAATCTATTTATGAAAAATTGTCTGTAGATCTCCTGGTTTAGTCGCTTGTATTCGTTTGACAGGGCTATTCTACCAATAATACTCGATAAACTTTAAATCAATAAGCCAAACTCACTTTTATTATTATCCTGCACTTTTGCCAGTATGCGCCTCCTAAAGATATGGTATTTTATGATTTGGGACCAAACGCTGATTAGTAACCACTACTTACAAGGGACGTGATCATTGCTGGCGAGATCAATGTGTTCTACATACATAATAAGGATTCAGGGAAAGGCCATATTTTGTTCTGTAGTCTCTCCTGTCTTTGGTAATGTATTTTTAGGGCAGCTGAACCTTTGTGATTAGTGGGTGTGGCAGAGGAGGCATCATTTAGTAAATCTAGTCACTAGATAGGCACGATACTACCAATTCTCTCAGTAAATGTCAGCTACTTAGAGCATCACTTTTACAATAAATTGCTAATATGCTAACATGCTAGTGCAATTGCTCAAGTGCTTCTAATTCCCATAGCTTTGTAGCTGATCTTAGTTGCATGTTTTTTAGACAGAAACTTAGAATTTGTGGACATTTTGCAGGCCCTAAATTAGACACAATATTTGGAATGAGGAAGTGAAAGTTGCTGCTGCCTAAAATGACTTTTCTTCTACTGGCAAGTTTCGTCTTGCTAGCGTCGCATTGGTCTAGATTTGAAGGGTGAGCGCTTCTTGGAATGTACACTAAAACATAACAGGAAGATAGCGTCACAAAATGTTGTCACTGTTTTCATAGCAATTCGATTGTAGGACAGAAGCTGCACCTTGGATCACCATTGTTTTCCAGAAGATCTCCAGACTCAAGTTAGGGAGAGATGGCAAGCTACAAATTATCACTGAATCCCTACGTATTTATTGCAAACTACTTGCGAAAAGAAATTGTAATATATACTTAATGGCCTAAGGCTGGTTTGAACAGGACTATGCAAGGAAGCACCAAATGTGCCCCTCATGCAGACTTAGTGGCAGTGGCAAGAGCACCCACCCAGCCCCAGTACACTAAAGCCTGTTTGGGAGGTGGTCACACCTCCCTGTGACATGATGCCTATTGTTCTGCCTTCCCCATCTCAAGTTTGGCTGAGCAGCAGGAGGGCAGATTTGTGTCTCTGGTCAGCAGCAACCATTGTGTGCTGTCCGGGTCTAGAAGGCTGGCACCGGGAACACTGAGAGCCTAATGAAGGGCTCTTCCAGTGCTTGGAATCATACCTACCACACCATTTACGGTGTAGGGGTATGATTCAAACATATACGGTGTGGGTGTACGAATCCAACATGTTTGATACCAAACATGATAGGATTCTTTGCAGCCAATTCGAGATGGTCATCGCATAATTACGCGGTGCCCCTCTATATGGTATATAGCTGTTTCACTTACAAACCGGGAGAATGGACTTCGTAGGCTGTAGGGGTGTCCTGCTCATGCAGGGGCACCCTCTCATTCAGAACGAAGCACCCTGCCTTCAGGATTGCAAAGGCCTGCTGTAGGAGTGACTTATAAGTTTTAAGTACAGTGACACTAGATATAGGAAATCTATATCTTTAGTAAGTGGTGCTAGCACCAGCTTACACAGGCTGCAATGGCAGACCTGTAGTTTCATTTTGAATGGTCTCCCATGGGTGGCATAATGCCTGCTTCAGCCCATGGGGGACCTCTTGGGTACCTATGCCCTGTATATCTTAGTACCGTATACTAGGGACTGATGAGGGTACCCCAGTGTCCAATCTGGGATATACCTAACTTCTTGTCATAACAATTTAAGGAAGAAAGCAGAGAGACTGGGGTCCTGATTAGCAGGATCCCAGTCAGACTAGTCAAAAACAGCTTAGCACCAGGCAAAAAGTGGGGATAACCATGCAGAAGGATCTTACCTTTGGCGTTGGGTTTTCTTACCAGCTCCTGGTCGCGGTCAGGGGGACCCTCCGGATTGAAGCTGCAGGCATCGGCTGGAGGCTCGAGATAGGTCAGAGGTCACTGGATCTTGGGTCAGGATCACCAGGGACACCTCCTCATGGTGTTGGGCCTCTCGAACTCGGGCTGTGGGCGTCGGGTGCAGAGTGGTGCAGACTTGTGGATCGGGCTGGAACCAGAGTCTGGTGGTGAGCAAATCCGGTGTTCACAGGAGACAAAAGTATTTTTGGGGAAGGCAAGGCAGGTCCTCCGGGTTCTGGGGGGCTGCTGGCTGCAGGATACGCCGGGATTCCACTCTAGCAGGTCGAGATCAGGACAGGCCAGTAGGACTGGGGCCAAGGCAGTTAGTGCCCTCCTCTTCTTCCTTCAGAACAGCTTTTCGGTCCTGCTTCTGGTTTCTTCTTGTCTCAGGAGGCAAGGTTCAGGGTGGTTCCTAAATACTACATTTAGGGGTGTTCTAGGTAGGTACAGGTCAGGACCAATGGGTCCCTTCCTTGGGGCGGGTACGCCCTCTATTTTGCCACCCTCCAGTGGGGGGAGGGCATAAGCCTCGCTCTGGTTAGCTGGGTCCCCCAATCTTCAAGATGGCGGGGACTGGGAGTTGTGCTTCGCCTCGCCTCCCCCACCTGAGGGGTGGGGTTGGCAAAGGTGGGCACACCTCTACTCCTAACTTGGGTTTCCTGCCCATTCTCCTGTCTAAAGTGGTGTTCAAAACCGGTGGGGGACAGTTGCTGGGAGCAGCACATGGCTGGGGTAGCTTACAAAGGCAGCAAGCTTTTGAAGCTTCCCCTTCGTGGACCCTGCCCATTCTGAGGGTGGTCGCTTGGCACCTTGACCCAGGATGTGCTTTGTTTCAGGACCCCGAGAGCAGCAGGCTCTCAACCCAGGGGTTCAGAAACATTTCTGGTTGTGGCAGCTGGCGAGCAGCCACTAAGTCAGGACACTAGAGTTAGGTCGTTTTTCAGGAGGCATCTCGAAGATGCCCTCTGAGTGCATTTTTAATTAAATCACACACAGGCATCAGTGTGGGTTTAATGTGCTGAGAAGTTTGATACCAAACTTCCCAGTTTTCATTAAAGCCATTATGGTGCTGTGGAGTTCTTAATAGGCAAAAGGAAGTTTGTAATGACATCCATATACTCTGTATGGCTATACTACACTTACAATGTCTAAGAATGGACTTACGACACTGTAGGGGTAAAGGGCTCATGCACCTGTACCCTCACCACTGGTATAGTGCACCCAGCTAGAGGGGTGGCTAACCTATGCCAGGGCAGTGGATTGCAAGCATGGCACACAGGGATGTGTGCCAAGTCGACTCTTCACTTTGCTCTGCATCAATACATGTAGCCTGCAATGGCAGTGTGTGTTTTTAAGGTACAGGGCCTCTAAGGGTGGCACAATAAGTGCTGCAGCCCTTAGAGGCCTTTCCCTGGTCACAGTGCCCTTGGTACCAAGGGTCCTTTTTAAAAGGGACATAAATGTGGCCAGAGAGTTGCCAATTGGTTTTTGCAACAGTACAGTTTAGGGAAAGAACATAGGCCATGGGCACCTGGTTGGCAGGAACCCAGGGCACACTCAGTCAAAGAGTATCAACATTAGGCAAGACGTGGGGGGCAACCATGTAAAAAGGGGCACTTTCCTACAGCTGCTACATGGAATGAATTCCTGTTTGAGAACAAATAGGGGCCGAAACAATTCTCAAACAGGATCTTTTGTTTTTAGCAGCACCAGTACCTCTAAGGAACATCGGGTGCTTTTATAATAATAAAAAAGAAATCTTGTTTGGTTATGTAAACACAAGGATTGGAGGTCAGCTGTTTCTTGCAGGCCAGTATACCGATCGTATTTTTGCCTAATCACAGGCTGTTGCAAATTTCAAATTGGGAAGCTAGCTATTATAACATAGGTCACATTGGCAAACCAGAAACAGGTCGCACGCAATCGATGCACAATTTGTGACCACTATTGGCAACACATCTCTTTGTATATCTACCCCATAGTGGTTTAGTGTTAAATGGAAGGGATGTTGGCTACAGAGGGTTTTTTTTGTCAATTGCTAAAGCTCACAAGATCAAGCAATTCATAAGACTTGACTAACATGTTTTGATAATCTTCAGCTTAAGACAGTTGATTCTAGAATAGTACTGGAATAGCTATATTTTATTTTCTGACTGGAAAGGGTTTGTTTTCAGGACCCTTCACAATGGTTTGAGGTCTAAATTAACTTTGATGCAGACCAGCAGATTGTTCCACAGCACAGTGGTTTTGGCCGGAGAGGGATCTTCCTGCTTTTTCGTTTCTTTTTCAATTGTACATGGAGAACCAGAAATAAGGAGGGTTAATGAGCTGTGATTGTCAGAGCATACTTTCAAGAATTTGTTAGTGAAAAAGGTGGTGTGGGTGCTTAAACAATAATAGACACAATGAGTAATGTTGGGTGCCTTAAAGAGAACTCAATTACATTTCCACAGCCAGTGCATTGTTTTGCTGCTCAAGAGATATGTTTCAAGGGATCCAAGTGGAGAACCATGCACGGTAAAACTTTTGGCTGCTACGACAAGCTTTTGATCAGATAGATGCCTAGGTTGGTGCTGTTCACATAGGCAGTACTTTGGATGACCAATGAGCACTGATGGCACTTTGATGAAAAATCCATTATGAAAATAATTGGCAAAGATGCAGTTGTGGTCTCTGGAGCCCCTGAGCAGTCAACCCCAGATTAGCACCAAGTTCTTTAAATATCTATGATACATGGGACAAGCATGCCTCCATTGAAGTAAACAAGATTGCCATGGGCCAACGATGGACACGAGCGCCCACCATTACCCTGTAGGTTTTTAAAGCCTTTACCTTCAATGTGTTGAACAACTTGGAGCTGTTGATTGCTAACAGACAGATAAAAAAAACTTGATGAAAGATTCAAGATGTGGTTTCGATCGGTTTTAGTGCTGAAGAGTCTTTAACCTTAAGCACTTTCAATGATGAGAACATTGTTTAGCAGGGCCAACCATTAAAGAATGCTTCTGATTAGTAAGGTTGAAACTGGAAGCTTGGGTACACTTTATAAAGAAAATTTTAACAACCAGGGGTTATTGTGGAACCAAACATCACTAAATAATATGCCAAATGTTCAAATATGTTTTGTGTAGATTCTGCATGTTTATTTCATTATTTCATTGTAATCTTTACTTCCACATATCCAAGTTATAGTCCTGCGGCATGGATTCCAACATACCACACCTTAAGCACAAGTAGGAGTCTTATTTGATTTGAATATGTTGAAACCACTATACAACAACCAAATCAGCTGGGGCCCATTTTGAGAGTTTATTCTCCTTAAACCACTTATTTCCATATTGCCACCTTCCGTAACTGCTGATTCTTCCTTGATGTTTGCACAGCCTTGTATTAAAACCGCCAAAGCTTTACAAATGCACAAATATCACTCTTAGCACAGTAGTCGAAAAAGGTTGTCTCTGTGTACCTTTTGAGATTAGCAAAACAGCTCAATCTAAAAATATTTTATTTTTTTGCTGGTATATCATAGCTCTTCTATCAATCTATTTATGAAAAATTGTCTGTAGATCTCCTGGTTTAGTCGCTTGTATTCGTTTGACAGGGCTATTCTACCAATAATACTCGATAAACTTTAAATCAATAAGCCAAACTCACTTTTATTATTATCCTGCACTTTTGCCAGTATGCGCCTCCTAAAGATATGGTATTTTATGATTTGGGACCAAACGCTGATTAGTAACCACTACTTACAAGGGACGTGATCATTGCTGGCGAGATCAATGTGTTCTACATACATAATAAGGATTCAGGGAAAGGCCATATTTTGTTCTGTAGTCTCTCCTGTCTTTGGTAATGTATTTTTAGGGCAGCTGAACCTTTGTGATTAGTGGGTGTGGCAGAGGAGGCATCATTTAGTAAATCTAGTCACTAGATAGGCACGATACTACCAATTCTCTCAGTAAATGTCAGCTACTTAGAGCATCACTTTTACAATAAATTGCTAATGTGCTAACATGCTAGTGCAATTGCTCAAGTGCTTCTAATTCCCATAGCTTTGTAGCTGATCTTAGTTGCATGTTTTTTAGACAGAAACTTAGAATTTGTGGACATTTTGCAGGCCCTAAATTAGACACCATATTTGGAATGAGGAAGTGAAAGTTGCTGCTGCCTAAAACGACTTTTCTCCTACTGGCAAGTTTCGTCTTGCTAGCGTCGCATTGGTCTAGATTTGAAGGGTGGGGGCTTCTTGGAATGTACACTAAAACATAACAGGAAGATAGTGTCACAAAATGTTGTCACTGATTTCATAGCAATTTGATTGTAGGACAGTAGGTGCATCTTGGATCACCATTGTTTTCCAGAAGCTCTCCAGACTCAAGTTAGGGAGAGAAGGCAAGCTACAAATTATCACTGAATCCCTACTTATTTATTGCAAACTACTTGCGAAAAGAAATTGTAATATATACTTAATGGACTAAAGAACATAAGCACACACAGGGTAAAATAAAAATGTATAAGCTTGGTTCTGTATTAACATGAAATATTTGTTGACATCACAAACTTAATGGCAGGTCGCCACCAGAACATTTAACAATCATTCCTGAAGTACACTTTTTTGCGGTAACCTTTGAACTTTACCAGCTACCAGTGTGATTTCACCACAGTGTGGAGTGATGCACTATAAGGCAAGATTTCTGCAATTCACACTGATGATATTTAGCACAAGCACGACAGAAATGAGCGAGGACTCGCAGTGGTGCACATTAGAAGCATCAATTGCTAGTTGGTCTTCTTTGTCCATTCAAAGCCCTAAGATGGTCGCCCGGGTGTGTTTGGTCTCAGAACATGAATCGAACTGTAGTCTCCGAACAGCAACATACAGCACGACAGCTCAGGAAGCCTCCCGTGTTATATTGCCTGCAGCAGTGGCTATGAGGCCAGTGTTCCTTTCACTGTGGTCTAAGACCATCAGGTGCAGAGACCCCTGACCCAACAACCACAGGATGATGGGCAGCCAGACTCCAGGCATGGAAGAGGAGTAAGTGCCTGACGGTGCTTATCTACTAACCTTCAAGCCCCGACTATCCTGCTGTTGTAAAGATTTTCATAAGGCTAAATAGTCCTTTCACCCAGAAAAGCTCTACTGCTGTCAATAAGTTTAGATCCATAATTGTATTTGAAGAGTTGCTTCTTTTCGTCAAAGTAGATGAATAATTTATTCACCTGCACAGTCTTTGCTTACCACCATCCATCTTTTTTTAATAATAAACGTCTGAGACAGACGTAGAAGAATCATAGCATCATTTTAGAATGCTAGTTCTCCACAAAATGAGTGTTCTTGCACTTTTATATCTTCCTTCAACCGCCTCCCCATCCAAGCAACTTGTTGCTGTCACATTTCAGACTGCTTTGTTCAAATTACTTTAAACATGCCAAAGCCTCAGTCACCCACAGACCCTGACCCAATCTAGCTCCTGAGAGAGTTTTCCAATAAAATTGCATTTTGTAGTCTGTTTCGATTTTGCAGCCTGTGCTGTAAAAATAAATCCTGAAGTGCCCCCCCCCCTTACCAAAACCTGCTGCCAACCCATTACCTTCTTGCTTAACTTGGGAGAGGCCTTGCAAAACGCTATTGTAGCTAGTTTTCTGCACACAAAAGTGGACAGCCACTTACAAAAACACATCACAGCACTTTCAACAAGAAACATGGCAGATTTCTAGCAATGTGCCACCGGCCACACTGTTAACGTTGTTAATTTGACGTACGACTTGCTACTCTGACCAGACAGATGAATCTATGAAAGACCCAATTCTGGAGAAGAAATATGTTACTCACTTTTAACTACAGATCTCTGGCGTTGGTGTCTTTCAAAGATTCCCATTTTACCTCTCTTTTTACCCTGACTCCTCTCCAGTTACTCTTTTCATGATCATGTAGGAAATCTGAGGTAAGGTGGTTTCTGGGATTGGAAGAGTTCAGGGGACTGTCACCTGAGTAGTTTGATTTTGGGCTTTTTCAATGAAGTGATTGTGCCTCTAAAATAGTACTCGTTTAATGACTTTTAGGAATACTATCTTCTCAGACTGCTTGCTATTCTAAAGTTTTTTTTTTATTTTTATTTTTTTATTTCTTTATTATCAAATAGCACGAGCTGGCATACATCATAGAGCGCCTACAACTCGGAGGCCGGCTACTTTTCCACATCACTTCACAGCAGCCCAACAGCTTATCCCACATCCCGGAGGCCGGGCATCGCTGTACCCCCAGTTAGTCCAGCCGTGAGGCATTCCCAGTATCGTAATAGAATGTCGCAGCTTGTATGCCCTTCCCCACTGAGGAACCACAGTTTTTATTACTGATCTAATCAAACTCCCCCAACACCCTCCCCAACCCCCCCAACATCTAGGCGTCCGAACAGCTCTCCTCTAATAGTGCATATCCCAGTTGCCACCAGTTTGCGCGGTTCACCCTGGCTCCGTCCCTTCCACGTGCCAGTCCCAGAACACTCCTGCCCCTGTATCTCCAATCTCCCCAACCCTCACATCACACTCCCCCCGCTGGTACACATATGTTCTGGCCCTCTGCACACCAGACAGCTCTCCTGTCTACAAGCAAGCACCCCCTAGGGAACCTACTGCGCCACCGTCCCCTGTACCCCAACCGCCCCCGACTCCGTATCCCCCACCGGTGCCCCCCCCTGTGGCGTTCTGTATATAGTCCCCAAAAAAATTTCGGTCCACTACGCGGCGGGAGCAACTCACTAAACACCTCGGTTTGCGTACAGCAATATAATACATCTCGAGCCCATTGTTCTACTGTGGGCAATGGCCCTCTCATCCAACAGAGTGCCACCCTTCTCTTAGCTGTTAGCAGTCCCAAGTCTACCATTTTACGAACGGCTCTAGGCAACTTCTTAGAGTAGCCCAGCAAGGCTACTGCCGGATCCGGGTCCAACTCGAGCTCCAGTAGTACCCCCAGTTTGTGGAAAATTGCTTGCCAAAACCTGTAGACCCCCGGGCATTCCCATGCCAAATGAAGAAAGTCAGCCATTTCATGACCGCATCTCTCGCACACAGCATCCTCTCGCAATCCATAACGGTGTAACCTGCCTGGTGTATAATATACTCTATTTATGTACATAAAATGTAGTAATCTGTGCCTCCCGTGCAGTTATATCCTACGTGTGCCCGCACAACAATACAGCCATATGGCGTCGTCTATTACCATCCCTAGCCTTGGGGTACAAGTGTATTCGTTGCTCCATGGTTATCTTATAGAGTCGAGATATTAGTTTGCGGGGGCATTTGTGTTTGATGATATATGTTAATTCCGGCACCTCCGGGGGCTCCACCATATCGTCCACCAGTTGCTGCCGCAACGCCCCCTCACTCTATGAAATTGGAAGCGATGCAGTTGCGACGGGGCTTCCGCCCCTGCAGCAACCTCATCCCACGTCCTCACGGCGCCATCCTCAAACAGGTCTCCCATCACATGCACGCTGAGCTCTTTAAGAGCTCGCACCACGCCTTTATCCCTACAGGGGGATAGCCATCGCGCCCACTCCACTGGCATTGCCGGTGAGTACAGTAATGCCCCAGCCTGGAGCCTAAGTATGCTATCCCAAGCGTGTCTCGTGGAGTTCAGGGAGTCCAGGTAACCCGTCCGGCGGTCGGGTGTGTCAAATAGAATCGCTGGTAGCGGGATGGGATCGGCGAACAACCGTTCCAGTATGAGATACGGTACCGAGTCCTCCCCGTGAATCCAGCCGTGCGCTTGCGCTCCCTGAGCCACTCGGTATTACAGTTCCAGATCGGGCGCACCGAGTCCTCCCATGTGGTACGGCAATGTGAGCACCTGCCAGCTGACTCGAGCCTGCTTGCCCACCCATGCCAACTTCAATAGAGACCGACGCAGCCTATCAAAAAACACCCGTGGTAACACCATAGGGATATTGACGAACAGGAAGAGGAAGCGAGGAATCACTACCATTTTCATGAACGATATCCGGCCTACTAAGGAGAGTGGGAGGCCAATCCAAATTTCCACGTCGTCCTCAAGTTTAGCTATAGCCCTGCTATAATTCTCCCTCATTAATATTTCAGGGTCGGTGTGTAGCCGTATTCCCAAATATCTGATCGCTTCCTCAGACCAGTGCAACGGGTACTCCATCTCAAAGGGGGACGTGGATGGGGTGAGCGGAAAGGCAATGGACTTACTCCAATTCACTTGCAGGCCCGAGAGGGCACCGAAGTGCACCACTTCTCTCAGCACCGAAGCCAGATTATTCTCTGGGTCCCGCACATACAGAAGAGTGTCATCTGCGTACGTGGAGACTACTATTTTATAGGTGGGGAAGTTCACCCCCCTCAGGCCATGATATTCACGCAGGGCGCAGGCCAATGGTTCAGCCACCAGCGCGTATAGTATCGGCGACAGGGGGCAGCCCTGACGCGTTCCCCTGGAGATGTGAATAGCTTCCATAACACGACCCCCCAGTCGTATCCTCGCGCTTGGCGCCGTGTACAGGACCCCCATCATTCGCGGGAATACCGGGCCCAAGCCCAATTTAGTCAACACCTGCCTCATAAAAGGCCATTCAACCGAGTCGAACGCCTTCTCCATATCTAAGAACACTGCAAGTGCTTTAGTGTCCCTGCGGACATGTTGCATGGTGCCAAATACCGTCCGCAGATTGTAGGTTAAATTCCAACCAGGCATGAAGCCCGCCTGCTCCGGAGCCACAAGCTCGGGCGTCAGCAGCGCCAGTCGCGTAGCTAATATTTTCGCATATATCTTCGTGTCCACGTTGAGCAACGACAGTGGTCTATAGGAGCTGCACTCCTCCGGGGGCTTCCCTGGCTTAGGGATGGCCACCAATATGGCCTCACTCCTGGACTTTGGCATTTGGCCCGTATCGCACATGTCGTCAAACAGCTGCGAAAGATGTGGGAGGAGGAGATCCGCGAAATTTTTATAAAAGGCGGCCGTTAGGCCATCCGCCCCGGGTGCACTGTTCGCGCGCATGCTCGCCAGAGCCTCAAGGATTTCATCCCTCTGTATGGGGAGGGCCAGAAATTCCCTACGAGCATTGGAGAGAAAGGGCATCTTTATGTGATCCAAGTATTCGCGTATCTCTTCCTCCATTCCCGTCTGCCGAGAAGCATATAATGCCGCATAGTACGACCGAAAGCAGGCTGCGATCTCCACCTCCTCAGTCAGTAGCTCCCCAGCGTCCGTTCTGACCTCGTGAATGTTAGCTTTGCTCCTTCTGGCCTTAAGTAAATTCACTAGGACCGAGCCCGATCTCTCTCCCTCTCCATAAACCCTAGCCGTAGCGTACTTCCCTAGGTGTTTGACTTCCGCATCTGCGGCCTCGTGGTACTCTTCCAATAGTGTCTTCAGTTCCTCCGTAGCCCCGCCTCCCAACTGTCTAGCCTCTACCTCTCCCAAACGACGCTCCAGGGTCGCCAATCTCCTACGGATGTCACGCAACACCCCTGAATGTTTAGCCATGGCCACCCCTCTAATGTAGACTTTGAACGTTTCCCAAACCGTCTGGAAGCTGTCAACTGAACCCACGTTAGTGTCAAAAAAGGTAGTTATAGCTTCCGCCAGTTCCTCCTTAAACAGGGGGTCCAATAGCGAATAGGGGGGGGAACCTCCACGTGAACGGCGGGATAGATTTCCCAGGCGTGTCAATAGTCAGTAAAATAGGGGAATGGTCAGACAAAGTCCGCGGCAGGACCTGACACAGGCCAACCCGCGGGAGAAGCGTCGACGACGCAAGCCAGTAGTCTATGCGTGTATGCAGATTATGGTAGGCTGAGTAGTGCGTGAAGCCCCCCACCGCGGGGTTAAGCGTCCTCCATACATCTGAGAGCGCCATGCGGATCATTTCCCTG
This sequence comes from Triturus cristatus, assembly GCF_964204655.1. Taxonomy (NCBI): domain Eukaryota; kingdom Metazoa; phylum Chordata; class Amphibia; order Caudata; family Salamandridae; genus Triturus; species Triturus cristatus. The sequence continues at coordinate 801,694,565 of NC_140592.1, read as the reverse complement.
CGCAATATCATAGCCGCAGGTGCCCTAGCCGCCCCCCCCGATCTGTCCAAGCGCGGGTCCAGCACCACATTAAGATCACCTCCCCACAGAACCTGCGAAGCATCACAGCTCCTCACGGTGTCGGCCAGTTTACTGTAAAAGTCAGGACAATCAAAATTCGGGCCGTAGACATTCACTAATAAGAAGTCTAGTCCTCTGCACTGGTAGCGCGAGAGTACATACCTGCCCCCTCCATCTGTGACAAGCAGCTGCGCAGCAAAGTCTGATTTTGGGTTAAACCAGGTGAGAACCCCTCTAGCGTGCGTTGTAAACCCAGCCGCATGCACATTGCCTCTCAGCCCCCCAGTTCGCAACATGGGACTGTGGCTCGGAAGGTGCGTCTCCTGCAGGAAGGCTACATCTATACCATGTCTATTAAGATATTGCAGGACTTTCCGCAGTTTACGATGATCATTCAATCCTCTGACATTCCAAGTCACCACCCGTATGGGGCTGGGTGACCCCTGCTGGACTGCAGTTCTAACCATTATCTTCCCGGTCACGATACAGTGGCCCCGTACTCGTAGTCAGTGGGCAATCACCAGGTATCCTCCCTCTCATCTCTCCAGTCTGTCGGACTCACCTCTGAACCAACAACATACCCCCCATCCCCTCCCCCCCCCCACAGCTGACCTTCCCCAACTCTGCCACGCTGGATCTCATTTAGAGATTTCCCCCACCTCCCTCTCCCCACCCACAAAACAAAAATCCCCGTCAAAAGTGTGTCGTGCACTCGGAGGCGGAGGTAGCTCTGTACAAAAGTATTGGACGAAATCCACTCAGTACCAAGCCCTCCCCTCCGCACACAGAGCAAAAGTACTTTCCCCCACCATGTATGGAGCCATGAGCCAGTATTCACTTCCCTGCGCCCTCGGCTCCCAAATTGCGAAGTCCCGGCGGGCTCCGCAGCCCTTTCATCAGTTCCACAGTATATCAAATCGTGACCCTGCACACAGGATGTTCACCACCGGGCCAGCCCCCCTCCCGCATGTGTCCTCCCAGCCCTGTACTGCGCTATTCAGGTAGTTGGCCCCGGTTTTCCGACTAATGCTCCAGGCTGGTTTGTGCCCCCATGGTGTCCCTCTTACCAGCTTGCCCCACGTGCTTCGCCTCCAAATCCCGTCGCCAGCCCGGTTCGTTCCCGGCCACTACATGTGTTTAGTCCTGCTGCTCCAAGGAGCCCCCGATCTCCTCGTCTCCTGAGTGCCTCGCTGGGCTGTTCCTCATCTCCCTGCTCCAGTCCTTCAGTGCCCTTTGCAAGGCCTTAGGATCAAGAAAGATGTGAGTCTTTCCTTGCCTGTTAACCCGCAGTTTCGCGGGGTATAGCATCGCATAATCCAGGCCGAGTTCTCAAAGTTGTTTTATAATCGGGATGAACTGCCGCCTGGCCTCCTGGACCCTAGCGGTGAAGTCCGGATACAGCGAGATGGACGACCCCTCGTACTTCAGCGTCTGCTTTTCCCTCGCTACCCTGAGGGCGGCATCCCTATCCCTATAGTTCAACAGCTTAGCGATGATCGGTCGCGGCGGCGCTCCCGGCACCGGCCCAGGGATCTATGCGCTCTCTCCACCACAAACATCATCGAGAAGGTTTCCGGGCCGAGCAGACCTATCAGCATTTTTTCCACAAACACCTCCATGTTGGCCGTAGGCGTTGTTTCCGGTAGGCCCGTAATGCGCAGGTTACAGCGTCGCGCACGGGCTTCCAGGTCTTCAGTTTTGTCCTGCAGCACCTGCATGATACGCCCCAGCTTTTTATGTTCGGTGTCAATCGAGGTCTGCGCCTCCTCTACCCCGCCAGCCTCTCCTCAGTTTGATCCAGGCGCTCCGCGTGTTTATCGAGTCGCTCCCCCATGCGGTCCATGCGATAGGAGAGAGCGTCGATCTTCGCCCCCAGGGAGGTGATACCTGACTGAAGGCCCTTCTCCATCGAAAGCAGCAGACTCCTGATGTCCTGGGCGTCTTCAGGGGGGGCAGTCACGCTACTCGTCGCCCCCTCCCCCTTTTCCTGGGGCTTGGGGCGCCTTTGCTCGAAAGAGAGTTTCGCCTGCGTTTTGTCTGATTTTGCCCATTGTGCCACGACCTGTCTGTGGGCGCCACCCATCTGCTTCTCCTCCGCCTCGCTCTTAGGACCGGGAGTGTATCAATAGTTCTCTGAGTGCGCTATCCGGGTGCACCACCGCTCAGGCCGCAGGCCCCAACCCTCTCGCTGCAGGCACCAGTGTCTTCAGAGACAGGACACCGCCCGCGCCAACTCACTCAGCGCCGCTTTACCTCTTCAAGCCTCAGTACTCAAGGCCTCTGCCGTGGGTCGGGGGCGCCCAGTCGGACTCCGGTCAGCCAGGAAGATACAGTGGCTATGGCGCAGACGACCCTCACCACTGGCCTCAGCGGGCGCTCCAGTCCCTCACGCAGCTCCCTCTCCAGGCCGCTCCTCTTGTGCTCCTCTTCAATCCGCCAGTGAAGGACCCTCGCGCTCAGCGCACAGGTGCCGGTGCCCACTGCCTGGACTAGCCCCCAGCATTCTCGCCGCTGTGAAAGCAGGTCCACGATCGTGCAACGCGCCGCTTCTACCAGTACCAGCAGGGAAGCCCCGAGGTCGCTAGTCCCAGCGCCTCGCCGGCCGCGCCCGTCCAGCTCCCGGCAATCTTCCTCCGCAGGCCTTTGTCACACCCCCGATTCCACCACCATTGGCTCACTCAGGGGGTCGCCGCTACTTTCTCCCTCCACTCGCCAGCCGTGGCCCCTGCAGTCAGGCCGCCATGATGAGCCACCGCTCAGTCCTCCACATCCGGGGCTTCTCTCTGTCCGCAGTGCTAGGGGATCACACCACCCACCTCGCAGTGTGTCACAGCAGTGGTGGCCCCCCGCCGCAGCAGCGCCCCTAATCCCGGACAGGCGCCTTCACCACTTCGTCACCCCCAACTCTTGACGCCGCACGCAGAGCGACGTCGCCGGACCCGCTCCTCACCCGAGAGCGGGGATCAGGGGCCTTCACTTCTCCGTGTGCCGGCGACGGTCAGCGGGCTTTCAGCTCCCTCCGCTCTCGCCAAACTCGCCCCGTGTTGGCTCCGCTCTATTCGCCACCCCTGGCAGCTCCACCACGTTCGCTCGACACGGTGTGGGGCAGGATAATTAAAGGATAGTGGCCCCTGTGTGCCGGAGCTCGAGGCTCAAGCCGCCATTCTCGCTGCGAGCCAAGCTCCGCCCCCCTGCTATTCTAAAGTTACCATAGGACTCCCACCTCAAACACAAGGAATTTTCCAAGAATGTGAATCTATGAAAGCTACCAAGGCTGGATAATTGTACTTGCATGTAAATAACTTGTTTTATAGTCTTTCACAGCAGAATGCACTTCGCTAATGTCTCACTGTTTTTGTTTTTAACTGGTGTGAAGTAAAGTTCATCACGCAGGTAAGAGTAAAATCCTTTATTTGGTATCAACGATAACTGCACCCTCAGCTTGCTGGCAAAAGGTACACGCAGTGAAGGCAACCTGTCAACATTCCAAAGCTGCCTTCATGTCAACATTCTAAGCATTACCAGTGTGAAGGGTGGAAGGGGGGCGGATGGAATGTACCAAGTGGCAAACTATAACACATCTTCCCTAAAGAAGAGCAAAGGAGATATAAGAGAAAGTGGTTTCTTTTGACATAGGGCGGATGGAACCAGGTGCCCTGTAAGTGGAGACCCCTGGACAGAGAACAAGCGGGGGAGCAAAAAGTTATAACAAATGTTCAAACCATTCTGAAATCTTTGTGCCAACTTGGAGGATTTCTTTGTCTCAGCCCCCTTCCCACTTGAGCCTCACATGCTCTGGAACTCTGGACCAGAGACCTGCTGTCCCCCTCCAGGCCTGTCTCCCTCGGACCTATGGCAACCCGATCCATGCTCCATTTTTTCCCATCTTCCAAGATGACATTTCTTTTGACCTCTCTTATTTTCTCAGGGGCGTAGTACTTATCATCTTTGCCACCTAAACTCACCGGTTTCCTGATATACACACTTTGCCCCTTGCTGAAAGACCCTTCCTTTGCACCCCATTTTCTGCCATACCACTCTTTGTACCTCTTTTGTCTGGAATGAATTTTCTTACTGATTTCTTCCGGATTGATCACCACTGAATCTTTGGGATACAACCAATTAGGGGACAGTTTTGAACCAGCCTTCCTCCCTCTCAACAGCTCAAAAGGAGTATGACCCGTGGAGAGGCGTGGTGTGGTAGGACCAAAGCATGTCTCTCAGAGCCAATTCGATAGAAGACTCTGACTTGACTGCTAGTTGGATGCACTCTTTCAACATTCGATTGGCCCTCTCTACTTTTCCATTGGCCTTAGGACAGTACAATGGGGTACGTATGTGAGTTATGGACCTGTTCTTTAAAAACTCCCTCATCTCCTCCGACACCAATTGAACGCCATTGTCTGTGATCAAGGTGGAAAGTATACCCTCCTTTGAAAATACCTCACTCAAAAATTCTATCAAAGATTTGGTGTTGATGTTGTTCACAAATTTGTAAGTGATCCAATTTGAGTAATAATCAATAAGCACTAAAAGGTACCACTGCTGCGGTCCTTTAGCCCGTATGGGGCCAGTAATGTCAAATCCTAACTTGTCCCATGGAGACCTTGGGATCTCAACAGGAATAAGTGGGGAGCGCCTGATACATCTGGATTTATCGCTTACACCACACGCATAACAATCCTTCACTTTCTCTTCCATACACAGATCCATACCTGGGAACCAATATTCAGACCTCAATCTTGCTTTACATAGACTCCTACCAAGGTGCCCCTCATGGGTGAGGTCAATGATTTGTCTTCTTAACCCCTCTGGAGGAACAATTTTCCCTGACTTGAGGAGATACCCTCCTACAATTGTCAGTTCGTTACGTTCATTCCAAAAAGGTTGAATGCACCCTGGCAGGTTTTTGCACTTGTTAGGCCAACCTTTAATTACAAATGTTTTCACATTGCTGAGGGTACTATCCTGTTCCATGTGATAGTCCCACTGTTCTTTTGTCACCGCTGGGAGTTTTACTTCCAGGACACCCTCCCTGCCCGTGACTTCTGCCTCCTGTCTTTCCACTGGGGACCTAGATAAGAAATCGGCAACTTTGTTCTGTTGGCCCGGAACGTATATCATCCTGAAATTGAAACCTTGCAAACCTAGAACCCATTTTGCTATGCGGGGAGTCATGTTTTCTAAGACCTTATTGCCAAACAAGTAGACTAAAGGTTTGTGATCGGTGCATACTTCAAATGGCAAACCCCACACATAGAAACTGAAATGTTTAATCGCCCAATACACAGCCAACGCCTCCTTTTCTATTGTAGAGTAATTTGACTCAGCCCCAGACAAAGACCTTGATGCAAAAGCTACCACTTTCACACTATTATCAATTCTTTGTGAAAGCATGGCTCCTATTCCTTTGCCACTTTCATCAGTTGTAATGATAGTGTCCTTGTTCACATCAAAGTTGCCAATAAATGGTGCTGACACAATTGACTCCTTGATATTTTCAAAAGCCAGTTCTTTTTTCTCCCAAGTGAATGGCAAGTCTTTTTTTTTTAAGATTTCTCTGAGAGGTTGTGCTAACATCGCAAAGTTCTTGATAAACTTAGCCATATATTCTGCTAATCCCAAAAATGAGAGAACTTCCTCTTTGCAAGATGGAGTAGGTGCTCTCCTCACTGCTTCAACCAGATCAATTTTAGGCTTTATCCCCTCCTCGGAAATTGTGTGCCCTAAATAGTCAACTGAAGTTACACCCACTTTACATTTGCTTTCTTTAGTAGTGAATCTTACATCTCTTAACCTTTTGAGTACTCTCTCTCTGCATTCAAATTATGTTCTTTGTCACTCGAACCATAAATCAGAATATCATCCTGAAAACACATCGATTTAGGACAATCTTTTAGAACATGTTGGATTGCTCTTTGAAACGCCGAAGCTGCTGACGCCAGCCCAAAAGGCATCCTTAAGAATTTGTAGCCAAATGGGGTGGTGAAAGCAGTCAATGGTTGCGAATCAGGATGAAGTTTAATTTGGTGATAGGCCGATGAGAGGTCGAGTACACTAAAAACCTTAGCACCTTGTAACGTGCTCAGCATCTCATGCACCCTAGGTAAAGGATGCCTGTCAACTACAATGTTGGCATTCAACGCCCTCAGGTCCACACATTAGTCTAATGCTTTTCCCCCCATCCTTACTCGTTATGACAATGGGCGCCAACCACGCTGAACATTCAATCTCTTGTATGACCCCTTGTTTGACCAATTTTTCTAATTCCATTCTTAAAGGTTCTTTCATCAATAAGGGGATCGAATGTGTTTTGTGCACCACTGGTGTAGCTCCATCCTTGAGTTCAATTTTATGCATGTAATTTTTAAGTACCCCCAAATTTTCATTAAAAACTTCAGGAAATTCTTTTACCAGATTGGCCCCAACCACTGGGGGATCAATAAGAAGTACTTGCTCATGGTTATTGGGGTTGAGCTTAATTCCCAATTCCTTCTGATGTTTCCACCCTAATAGACTTGAGCCCTTCCTGGTTACATATACCTTCCCCACCGTGTGCCTGTTTTTGAAAGAAATTCTCATTCTTACCATTTCTTCCAACGGGATGGGAACTCTATTGTAACCCGAGGGAGCAATATCAGCTGTCTCTAACTTGATGTTGTGTTTTGAAAATTTCTCATTGAACATGTTCTTATCCACCAGGGTAAAAGGAGAGCACGAGTCTGCATAAACCTTGAATTTTTCCCCATCTAGACTAATCTTACATGTGGGATACTGTGTTTTTTCTTCCTTGCTCTCATCCTCTATCTGAAAGATAAAACTCTTTTTCTCCCCTTCATCAACCACATTGTGTTCAACCACATGAACCTTAGTACTACTTACATTGCACACTTTAGAAAAATGTCCTTTTTTGTTGCACTTCCTACATATAACATTACTGGCTGGACATCACCAATTGTTAGCCAAGTAATTGTGGTTTCCACACCTAAAACATTTCAGGCCTTCCATTTTATTGCTAGGGACCTCCCTATTTTTATTTTCAACTTTGCAGACTGCCTCCGCACTAGAAGAATCTTTAAGTACAGACTTTTCCTTAACCTCCTCTGAAACTTTCATTTCTCTCATACATAGTGCCGTGTGTTCCAGACCTTTTGCTATACTAATGGCCTCCTCTAGGTCTGGATTTCTTGTAAGTAATTCCTCCTGGACCTTCACATCATTAGTGCATCTTACTAATTGGTCTCTAATAAGAGAGTCCGTAAGCGCCCCAAACTCACAAGTGGCCGCCATACCCCTCAACACAGCAACGTAAGAGGAAACCTTCTCCTCACTCCTTTGAATTCTTTTGAAAAATGTGTGCCTCTCAAGAACCACATTTATTTGAACTTTGAAATGCGCCTCTAGTTTTCGTAAAGTATATTCATAGACATCCACCCCTTCATCATCGTTATGATGTTCATCTTCCACTAGTCTACCAGTTATGTCCTCGAAAACTTTCCTACCATGTATACCAAGATTATGTAACAGTATATGTTGCTTCCTTATGTTTGAAAAATTCCCGCCCCCAGATAAGACTTGAAAATTCCTTCCCATCTTTTCCAAGGAATCTCCGGCTCCCGTAGCTCATTTAAAAATGGGGGCGGTTGACTCATTCCTGCACCTGCCATAGTGAGGAGTGTGTACAATACTGAACTAACTACTAGACAAAAGCTAGACAAGAGTTACCAACGCAGATGAAGGAAGAGCAAGATAAAGTACCAAGGTAAGGACAGTAGAACGTAAATAGTGTAGACTGAGAAAGAGTAGAGCCAATTAAAAATTGATTAAACAACTAATTACTTAATCCTTCACAATACCTTCCTACTTTGGATAATATACAACTTACCACTACAACAATATAACCCAAGAGGAACGCAATTTTCACTCGCTCTCCTCTCCTCACACAAAATTCTAGTCCTATTTTTGTGTTTAATGACAATCTCCCATAGTTCCCCCAGCGAGGCAGGAGCATACACTTCCTGCAGCTGTATTCATGAGCAAAAAAAACCAAAAAAACAACAACACAGGAAACACCGGATAACACCTCCTCTGGTAAAATCCTGACGAGAACGAAAATGTCCGTCGAAGTACGATTGCAGCTGGAGACTGTTCCGTGCCTTTGAAACCGTTGATTCTCAGTCGATCTTGAACACTTTTCTCCCTCCGAGGCCCCTACACGTGATGCGCTCGTACGGAACACAGCTCCACTGTTGCGAGAAGCTCCACTGTTGCGAGAATGCCCGGGATATGGAAACACCACCTCACTGCATCTCATCCGCTACACTTCAAATGCGCGTTGTGGGAGGCAGAAGACGCACTGGAAAACAGGTTTAATGAGGAGACGCAAGGAACCACAATGCAGGTGGAGCGCACACAACCGACTTCCTGCTGCCACCAAACCCAGCAGAGACCTTCCAGCAGAACAATATCCCTCCGTGGGGCACAACAAAGCGTAAGGATGTCCTCTGAGGGGCACCTAGCAGCGGCAGCCCCTTAAAGATGAATTGACTCCCTGAACAGACTTCGCAGGGATCACTTTTAAGGGCAGGCTCCAGAGTAGATTTCACCCCTCAGCCTCACCCCCCACTCTCCAGATAGATGAACTTAAACCCTGGATAAGTCACGGGGGGCAAGAAATCGACACCTTACACGTCAATATGTCAACGCCACAGCAAATTTCATCTCACCATCAGAGATAATAAAGACGAATCCATTCAAGGAAAGCCTCACTCGTAGAAGGACATATCGAAAACCTCCAAATGCCAGCAAGGTGTAATCTTCACAGGGAAGGATGCAGCGCTGTCCCTGTCACAGCTCCATTTTCCCTCGTCGCCAAAATGAAGTAAAGTTCATCACGCAGGTAAGAGTAAAATCCTTTATTTGGTATCAAGGATAACTGCACCCTCAGCTTGCTGGCAAAAGGTACACGCAGTGAAGGCAACCTGTCAACATTCCAAAGCTGCCTTCATGTCAACATTCTAAGCATTACCAGTGTGAAGGGTGGAAGGGGGGAGGATGGAATGTACCAAGTGGCAAACTATAACATGGTGCAAATGTATTTCCTTTCAGCTGAGTGTCCATCTACATGCCATTTCTGGCTCCTGTTTTGTGTTACCAGGATTGTCACACTATTCCTGATACTTATGTAGGAGGCAGGGTTCAACTGATTTGTGCGGCTTGCCTACTTTAGGCAGTGCCTTGTTCCTTTGCTGTCAATTGTTTCTGGAAACTGCATGCATTCAGTGTTAATGTATTTTGATTGGTCTTGCTAAACTGCACGCCATTTACAAGTTACTTCAAGGAGTGCTCTGGATAGAGAAGAAAACATTAAGTGTCTGACCCTTCTGCAGCCTGCAGTTTTTGTAGCGGGATATTTCACCTAGTGAGCTCCTCTGTCTTTTGCTCTATAGTTAGTGTAATGTTTTCGAAGACTTTACCGCTTTTGTTTTATCTAAATTGAACAAAAAGTGTATGTAAACATTTCTCTTGTCCTGCACCCTTTTATATTTGGTAGGTAAGTAATAGTTTATTGTCTGGTCAATTAAAACCTTTACAATTTCTCATAAAAGAAAAGTTATAGCAGCAAAGTTCATGATTTAAGACTAATTAAAAATAACATTTTGTGAAACATCCGTGCATTATGCTAACATCAATGGTGCAGTTATCAATAAGGTATAATACACTTTCATTGGCTCCCTCACATAAACGGTATGTTGTCTGACTCGGCGATCGTTTCCAAGAGGGGAGGTGCGGCTATGATGGTAAAATGCTCATTCGGAGATGAAGATATTTTTCTTTCTTCCTCCTACTGAAACCTGTGCCTAGGTAAGATTGCGGAGAGGACTTGACATAGTTTGCACAACCAACCATCCGTGGGCTCTTTCTGTGAGTGCCGCCTTGTCTTCTAATAGGGATAGTTTTTTCACTGTCTTGTTTACAATTTGTTTAAAACAATGGTAGGACCCTGAGGCCACCCAGAGATCCTCCAGTCCCAGACGCTCCTTTGATGCTGTCAAATAGCGCATTGCTGCGCAGTCCCTCTTTCGATGTATTTCGTTCCATAGGTAGGAATTCAATGTTCCTGCTTCGGCCCTTTTGATCCTGTACCCGTTCTTGACATAAGCTCCTTTGCGGGCTAATTCTTGGCCTTGTAGGCCAAATTCTAACCTTATTTGGGCAGGTGAAACATACTTAGGTAGATAAAAAATCATTCTGGCAGCTCTAGAGACAGTGCTGTCTAATATGGCCGCATCTCTTCCCCTCAGGCACTCACTCCCATAAGTGATCGCTGGAATGAGCTTTGTTTGCCAGACTTGTAAAAGTGGAGTAAGATTTGGGCCAGTAGTTTTATGTTTGATAGATTTCATTGCTGCCGCAATAGAGTTGCCTCTTCTTTTGATAACATCTTTTTGTGAGTTAAGTGTGTCTCTCTTGTCTATTAATACTCCGAAGTATTTGTATTGGTCGACTACTTCTTTTGTTGAGTTAGCCAGGTGCCAGGGGAAGTTAGAGGTTTTCTTTCTTGGATGAATGCTCATTACCTTTGTTTTGTCATGGTTGATGATTAAACCATTGTTTGCTGAATATCTACTGGTTGTGTCTAGTAGAGGTTGAAGGCCAATGGGGGTTCGACTAACTAGCACGAGGTCATCTGCAATTATTTTATATTTGGGGGTTTTTTAATGTCCTTTTCCACACTGCCAGCACAACTTCATACATTGAATTTCCAAGTATATAAGTTTAGATTGCACGAAAGTGTAGGGAAAGCTTTTGCAAATACTATTGAATGCCATTCTGAGGGATCCAGTGGGAACATCGGTGCTGCTGACCTCAGTGTGACATCTATGTTAATGTACGGAAAAAACAGCAATATTGAAGGAAGCCTGCTACTTAAAGGCCCCCTATTGCAATGCACAATCACTTTTGCACTACACTATTCCCATGTTCTATCATGAAACAGTGAGGTCTAAGGCTTGAATATGTGAATTTGTGATGTCTGGCTCTCTAAAGCAGACATTTCTCAAAGAAAAAAGTATTACAGTGGGAGATTTCTTAGGCTGCTGGTGTCAGAAGGCACTAACCTTGTACTTTAGATCCAACAGGAGGTGATGCACTCTTCCAGCCCTAACTGCATTCACCACTAACTACACACAATAAGAATATGCTTGCCGACAGTAAAAAAAGAGAAAGGATAGTGGGATAAAACAGAAAACACTGAATATCTGCACACTGGCTTTTCACTCCACTGAGCACCAATGTCTGAAGGTCGAAGTGGGTATTTAAAATCAAGATAAGATATCTTAATAATCTGTCAATAAAGGGTTGCATCTAAACTGACATTGGAGAGGATAAATCTTAAAAGCATATCAGGATGGATAACTGAGCAGTCGTGGGACCCTGAATCAATTCCACAGGCTTTGTAAGACTGCAGAACAGAATGCTGCCCTGGATTACTGGCCTTAAAATGATCAGGTGAGTCAGTGAGGAGGACGATGAGGGTACATCTGCCATCCTGTCGAGCATCGAAGACACCGGACATTTTCACATGGCAACCTGCTGTTAAGCCTTGGGGAGGGTCGTGAACAAGTGGGGCCACATAGGAGGTGGACAATAAAAGGGCATTGCAGGAGCCCACGAATGGGCAGACCAGAAGAAAGAGATCAAGGGGAGAAGTATTCTGAATATTAGCCCAGCCTATGTAATGAGGATGTATTAGTTGTCACTTGCCCTTCGGAATGAGGAACCCCTTACCCATTGAGTTCATAGACATGTAAGAGAGCCAGGACAAGTAAAAATATTTATAATATATTGGAAAGCTTCATTCAATGTAGTGATCCGGTGTTTATTTCGCCAAAATTCAACAGATCAAGGGATTCTTAGGAGATCAGAATCACAAGTTCTAGAGACAAAACGTGGAACTGCGATGGGTGCAAAATTTGCGCCACCCTATGCATGTATCTTCATGAGTCACGTGGAAAGATTCTGGCTCTGGGACTCATGCTTTTCTGATTTTACTACACACATTGTCTACTGGGGACGTTACATAGACGACATCCTCTGCAAATGGCATGCAGAAGCTGATCTTCTGCAGCAATTTCTGGACCAACTGGACGCCAACCACTGGAATATCAAAACCACTCACTACTTTTCACAATCAGAGGTCAATGTATTAGCTCTTACACTTTACATATGGAATGAACAACTTCACAGCAAAATAATTCATTAAAAAAATCAGTTAATTCCGTTCCTCGGGCAGACAGCTGTCACCCAAAACACAATATCTGTAACATACCGAAATGTGAATTCTTGAGGATCAAACAGAACTGTAGCAAGGATACTGTATTTTTGGAGAAAGGACACAAACTAATAACACGCCTTCACAACAGAGGACAGAAAACGCAACAGCTCAAGTCAACAATGAGTGCAATGTCCCGAATTGACAGATCTATTACACTCCGTATTAAACCACCTACAACTGCACAAGAAGGTGATAAAATACGCTTTATTAGTGATTACCATAATGGCCACCACAAAATCAGAACATTAAAACGCCATTTGCACCTGCTCAAAAGTATACGTAATATCAAGGACAAGGTTCAAGACTATCCGGAAATGAGTTTCCGGAGAGCACCGAACCTATAACAACTAGTATGTAAATCAGAGTTTTTGATAAAAGGAAAAGTACCACCACTTTTCTGGGTAGACTAGCTGGCTTCCACACATGTAACAACTGCCATGTATGCAATTTGGGCCTGAATAAAACCACACAAATTTGGATGCAAATAGGACCACCCATTTCAATAACAGAACAGATTTATGTAAGTTTGTGATTTATGTCATCCTTTGTGTCTGTAATCGACTCTATATTGGGAGCACCATTCGGCCTCTACGCACCGGAATTCAAGAGCATTATAGGAATATATGCAAATTCTCCATGGGCTACCCACTTACTGACCATTTTCATGAAGTCCATCCCCACAAGAATTTGTTCACCTTTCTGGGTATCAAAATCATTCACAGAAATCGATGTGGCGGAAATCGTGAACTCAAACTTCGCCAAATGGAGATTGAACTAATCCAATAATATAGTAGTCATAAGTCGACTTAACAAGGATGCAGAAATTCAATACTGGATAGATGGGTTCTAAGTGATCTGCCGCAGCAAAGGCTGACCAAGCATGTGTCTGTTTTTCACCCCGCTACTCCTTGTGGAGAGACCTAAGCCTAATCGTATCATTATGTAACCAGTGCTTCTATTTCTTTATGCCCCATGGTACACTGTATTATAATTTCTCTCTGAAATACATACCTTTGCATACTGAGCATAGCTATTTATGAGATTTGCTACATTGGACTTGAACCATCATAGATCCATCTTGTACTTTGAGATACCCCTTACTACATACCGATTAGGACTTCTCACGCTATATTATATGATCTGCAGATAACTCTAGCTGAATCTCTAGCAGCTACTTCCTGGTTTACCTAATTAGTGTGATCATATAGTACACCCACACGCTAGCCCATTTTGATTCACTGACCCGTTATCACTACCACACTCTGAGTTTCAGTTGATGGAATTTTTTTTTAATATATTCTGTTTATTGAAAACTTTGACAGGGTAAGATACAGTTCGCATTTCTCTGTTGATGGAATATTTGATGTGCATCCTTACCAGGCTGGCACGGCTTTTTCCCTCTCCCAATATGGCACCAAGACTGTGCCGCCCTACTGGTCTGTATTCATAACCCAGAAATTTAGCACTTTCAGTTTGCCACCTTCAATCGATGAGAGCAGTGTAGCCACCTGCCCATACCGACCGCTAGCAAACCTATCCTTGGGCCAATCGGAGATAAGGACACCGTCTAGATGATGCATCTCGCAATTAGTGGCCCTGCGAAATACCCCCCACTCAAAATCTTTCGCATTCTTATGTTTTCAGATTTTCTGATCTACATGGCCGACACAGCTCTATGGCAACACCCTGCTAATAATTTACAGGTACCAGGTCAATACGCTCACATACTTAAAGCAGTAATAAGATTCTGCAAAACTGAACCTCTGATGATTAGATTAAATGATTATTTTCTTTGCAGCAGTCTCAGACGCATTATTATTTCCTTTATTATGTACGTCTGACTAATTAACTACGGTAAGTGCCCACCCGAACAATACAAGTTATCATGGGTGATGATCACCGCTTGATCTTACACGGTGATAACTCTCTTGGGTGTTTTAATACCTTACTGATTCACAACTTTTTCACGCACAGTGAGTAAACTACTGAGGCTGCAAAACTTGGCTTAATGCATCCTCACCTAAGGATTGGCGCCCTGACATGATTTTTCTTAAAGCTGAAATTGCCTTCACTGTCTCCTTAATATTAAGGAACAGAACACTCAAATCTATATTAGGGACCAAGGCTGACACATGACGAATGGAGCCCCCACCCTGTCTGAAAACCATCTGTTGATGACAAAGTATTATCCTTGAAATCAGTTTTACCTTTTTTTTCTTTTACATATTGTATCATTACTTCTCCTATGATGGACGGATTGACGTATGTATATTACGTAATATTTCACATTTAATGCCGATCACTTTTGTATTACCGATCACGGTTCTTATATGTCTCACTGAGATTTGCTGCCTATGCATATACATATACTGTCAACAATACCACGATGGTTATATATTTCTATACCTCACATATGAAAAATTGTTGTTGTTTTATAATCATACTATATATTTTCCTAATACAAATATACATATGTTAATAATGCCAATATGGCTACGTATTTCTATATGTGACATATGGTAAACTATTGTTTTGTTATAATCATGCCATATATATATATATATATATATATATACACGCTTCAAGGTCTGGATAATCTCAATTTGCATATCCTTACTACTTTGTACTGTTCCATATTTGCAATGCCGTTGTCAATGTTTTTCCTAATTGGTACGAAATGTTCGTTCTTGTGGCCACTGGCCTCTTCTTTTTCTTTCTGTGTGTTTGATTCTTCTATTTTATATTTTACATTTAGATTTTCCTCTTGGGTTTTATGCTTTTATTGCAAAGTGGATTATTTAATCTGGAAATGCCTTCAATTTCCACAGGCACTACTATTGCTTGATCATTTTGACAATGTACATCTACTCTGTTTTTTCTCAATACTCTGCCAGCCTTGAAAAAGCCCTAAGCTTGCATGCCAAAAGGGGGCGAAACACGTGTTAGCTGTATTATGCCCATGTTTTGGTCCAGTGATTCTGATTTCCTAAGAATCACCCTTGATCTGTTCAATTTTTATGAAATAAACACTGGATCACAATATTGAATAGAGCTTTCCATTATATTTTAAATATTTTTACTTGTCCTGGCTCTCCTACATGCTGAAGAGAGAGATGACTGTGACAACACAGGCTTGGATGCTGCCATCGTGCCAGGTAGGGGTGCTGTGGCATCCATGACCAGGCCTCCTAGTGGTAGGACCAAGCCTACTGCTACAGAGCTGTGAAAAACGTCATCCGAGGCCTTTGCTCTCCGTCATACAAATGACAATTTTGAACAAGATTTTTGCAGTTGGCACTAATGAAACCCTGACCACTGCTCCACTAGTCGCACCCTTACCGCAACAGGTCTTCGATGTGCTTGGGACTTGGGGAGCTCCGCTGGCCTGTGTAGAGGAGATCCAGACTGACATAACACCTATCACATGATGAGAGAAGACTGAGCTCAGAGTGCTGAAACTGCACCAGTCACTGCAGCCCCTCCCTCTGAAATAGCCCCAAGTAGATATGAATGAAAACAATCGGAGCCTCTGATGCTAGGAGGGCCTCTGCATCCAGCGCAACTGAGCCCATCCTCAAGACTGTGAGCACCTCCACTTACACAATGAGTGTTTTCCAGGGGCACTAGACACTGGTGGCTGAGACGAGAACAAGAACCAACAACCAAAGTTGGCGTCAAAATCCTCAAACAACAAAGGCACCCTCACCAACATCCCACAGGGTGATCATGAAGAGGCCAGAGGATTGAAAGTTGGCCAAGGCGACTGCCGTTAAAGACAAAACAGTAGCATTTGCGGCACTAGCTGCATCTGCCAAGAAGTCAGACAGGGCTCCTGGGTGAGTCAGAGAAAGACTAGGGCTCTGGCGGCAGCATGGCGGTCAAAGACGCTACCCTGTGTATTCTACTGGGTCAATTGAAGAATCAAGTTGGTCATTGCCATCCTGAGGAAGACTTAGCGAGGGTTTAATAAATGTGAATCTTCTCTGGTACATTGTTTTGGATTTGGTCGATGACACTACTATATCAAGGTGGGGCAAAGAATGTAACTTTCCTCTCATTGATGCCAGCTTTCTTGGCTTATACTTGTTATTGCTCAGTTAGGATGGGTGATCTGAACATGGAAGGGATTTTTCTCCCTTGGGCTAGGTACCACAGTTGAGAGACCTAAGACAAGGGAGGGGCATGAGAGAGTCACATGCAGATTGGGCACATCATACATTGCTTTCCACGCAAGTTTGCTATTTCAGAAGCATTCACATACCTAAAAGGGGAATCTCTTGTGGGGGACTGACCTCAACATTGTTATGGACAGCACCAGGAATTGACGTGGGGCTCTTGGATGCTTGGAGACAAAGCAACAAAGATGAGACAAATTGCACTTTTTGGCAGGGACTAAGCTGTCCGAGCAAGTCAACAGCACCTCAGTAGCTTATATTGCCCTTGCTGATCATGCACTAGTCAGACGATCTATGCACTGTCTACCACTGCCTCAAGTACACTTTAAAGAACACTTTTAGAGGGCCACGGGAAAAGCAGAACCACTCGGCCCGACCATGGGAATTGAAGCTGTTTGCTCCTGATCTTCCAGGGCCAGATTTACTATGAGTCCTGATCAAACTGGTTCAAGTACCCCTTCAGCACTTGACTTCAGTAGTAGCATGGGTCGAGCAGTTCAAGGTTTCTCAGTGGAATTTGGATGCAGGGGAGTGAATAGTCTCACAACTCAAACTACCTTCAATTGCAGCAATAAATAATTTTCCAGTCAAATACTTTTATGAAAAAGGAGTATTATACACAAACAAAAAGTAAAATATAACATGCACTAAAAAAACACCCAGTTCCCGGAGGTTGGGACTCTAGTATTTGATAGGCCGGTCGCTGAGTGCCACTTTCTCACTAATGGTGGTGGATATTCCCTATTCATTATAAGAGAAATTCAGGTTTTTTTTTTTTTGAAAGCTTTATTGAAATTGACACAACGTTACAAACATTAACCAACAACACAATCCAGCAATATTACATCCTGATTACATATGTGGTACATGCCAATGCAGTCATTTATATACATCCATAGCTTTGGGTGCTCCTAACATCATGTTCGACAATTCACGGTAAGAACCCATCCACGCAGGGCCAGATCAGACCCGCCAATTCGCCCATCCAGTAGTACACATTGTCGGGCCCGGACCCCGCCATGCCCAACTGGGCGACTGCTAATCAGAATAACCGCCCAGAGTGCCTCCCCTCTCTCCCCGGCGAACCACCCCCTCCCCCTGCCACGCCCACGGGGCCCACCCCAGACCTCCCACACTCATTCATCCAGTGCAGCCTCTTTCTCACGTTGCTCCTGAGCCCATCTCACAAATGGTTCCCAGATGTCTCGCGGGCAGGAGGTGGATGGCATCAAGTCCCAGAATACGCTCAACTGCCCATGACCATAAGTTACGTCTGCCAGCCATCCGTTCACCGAGGGCACCCGGCTCCTACCCCAGTGGATCGCCACCTGTCGTTTAGCAAATAGTAGAAGCATGGCATGCAGTTTACGTTCTTTAGGCGGCGTGTTCTTGACATATCCCAGTATCCCCACCTCGGGGGAAGGAGCATCAGTGCGTCCCAACATCTGATTTGCTATCACAAACACCCGGGACCAAAATGCCTGAAGCCTGGGGCAGGACCATGCCATATGCAAAAACGAGGCAGGTTCACCTCCGCATCTCCAACAACCCACCCCCTCCCTCAAGCCCATTCTATTTAAGGCAATCGGTGTTCTGTAGAATCTATGCAAATATTTGAAATGTATGAGCCTCAGTTTATAGTTTGGGGAGAGCTCAGCTAGCTGTCCACAGCAGAAGGTCCACTGCTCCTCCGACAAGGGAGAGTCCAGCTCCTCGTTCCATTGCTGGAAGGACTGAGGCTGCACCACCGGCGCCTCAGTCTGCATGGATCTATAGAGTCTGGTGACTAATCTCCGAGGGGACGGGGAACCCACCACACCCTCCAGCGCCTGGAACACCTGGGGGGCCTCCGGAAAGTCCTCGCTCAACGCCCGGCATGTCTCCCGCAGTTTGTGGTAGAGAAACAACTCAGAAAAATGCACCGCCTGCCCCTCCGCTGCCACCGGCGGCTGTATGAAGGTATTATCCGGAAATAGATCCGCAAATGTATGCAGGTGCATCCTACGCAGTAGAGGCGGGCTAATTCCATCTCCAATACAAGGCAAGAGCGGGTTGCGCTCCAGGGACAATGACGGGGCATACAGGAGTGGCACACCCGCTCTGCGTCTAAGTTCCACCCAGACCCAGCGCAGCATCTCCGCAGTGTCCACGTCTCCTCGGGGGCGGCGCGCCTTCGCACAAATTGCCACTCTCAGCGGGATCGGAGCAACAGTGTCCTGCTCCACAGCCACATGCGGCTGGAAGGGCGTCGGATGCACCCAATAGTGCAGGAACTGCGCCTGTGCGCACATGGCATATAAGCGCATATCTGGCGCTCCCAGCCCACCCTGCACCAACGGTAAAGTCAGCACGTCCCAGGACGCGCGCGCCTGGCCACCAGCCCACACCAGTTCGATCAAGTGCGACCGGAGTGTGACGAAAAACTGCGACGTCAAAGGGATTGGTATATTCGCAAATAAGTACAAAAATTTAGGCAAAACCACCATTTTGACCAGAGCTATCCTGCCTGTTAGTGACAGGGGCAGCCTCATCCATATCTTTATCCTTTCCTCCAGCCACGCGACCGCCCGCCCAAAATTAAGAGTCCAAATGTCCTGAGGCACTCGACTCACCCAGATGCCTAGATACTTAACAGCATCCATCTCCCACCGTAAGGGGTATTCCGAATGCATCCTCGGGGTACTCTCCGTCAAGGGGAAGACCACCGATTTGGACCAATTGATCGTTATACCGGCAAGCCCTCCAAATCGGATGAATTCACGCAGCACTACGTCCAGGTTTACCTCGGGCTTAGTGAGATAGAGTGTTACGTCGTCCGCATAGAGCGATATCAACAGGCTGCGCGCGCTGAACCCAATTCCACGTGCCGTGTGGTGTTGCCGAATGCGAGCCGCTAGCGGCTCCATCGCAATGGCGAAGAGGAGCGGGGACAGCGGGCATCCCTGGCGTGTACCACGCGAAATCGGAAACGGGTCTGATATCATACCATTCACCCTAACTCTGGCACAAGGCATAGTGTAAAGTAGGCGGATTTTGCTGATTAGGAGCGGACTAAAACCTATACGAGTC
Organism: Triturus cristatus; assembly: GCF_964204655.1. NCBI lineage: Eukaryota > Metazoa > Chordata > Amphibia > Caudata > Salamandridae > Triturus > Triturus cristatus. The sequence goes on along the minus strand of NC_140592.1, from coordinate 801,674,924 downwards.
AGTATTGCGAACAGATATGGCCATTCCAGAGTATCGAAAGCTTTGGTGGCATCCAAGAATACCACCGCAGCGTGCACATCTGGATGCAAGTAATGCAGTATGGAAAAAATCGTACGGAGATTATGAGACGTGGACCGCCCTGGGATAAACCCCGATTGGTCCGGCAAAGCTATCAGGGGTAGCATTGGTTGTATTCTATTAGCAAGTAATTTGGCCAGTATTTTTACATCCACATTAATTAAGGATAGAGGTCTGTAAGAGTCCATCTCGTCTTTTGGTTTGTCCGGTTTTAACAGGGTAATAATTGACGCTTTGCGCATTGTTTTGGGAAGCATTCCCACCTGTAACGCCTCCTCATACACCGCCAACAGCCGGGGAGCCAGTTCCTCCGCGTATGCCTTGTAAAAGGCCGTAGTCAGGCCGTCAGGGCCAGGGGCCTTGTCAAGGGGCAAGCTTTTGATCACCTGGGCCACATCTGCGGCGGTTATCCGGAGATCCATATATTCTCTATGTTTATTATTAAACCAGACCAGTGCTATGGAGTCAAGGAACGAGTCTAGCCCTTCCGGGCATCCCCCCTGGGTGGTAGTGTACAAGTCGGTGTAAAAGCCCGAGAAGGCGTGTAGTATGTCCTCTTGGCCTCTGATCGTGTCTCCGGTTTTTGAGCGAAGTTCATGGACAAATGTCGCAGCCCTGGACGGCCTTATCATATTCGCCAGGGTGCGCCCCGGCCTATCTCCCTCCCCGTATCTCCTGGCCTCTGCATGTTTACCCAAAAACTTAACCTCCCGCTGTGCCTCCGCATCATACTCTAATAACTTAGCCTTCAGTAAATCCAGGATGTCTGGGGTGTTCGCAGCGTAGAAGCGGCTCTCCAGATCTTTAATGTCCGCTTCCAGCGATGTGAGCGTACCCCTTATAGCTTTCAGTACCCCGGCCTGACGCGCAATACACTTTCCACGAATCACCACTTTAAAGGCCTCCCATAGGGATGCCTCCGTGTCCACCGATCCAGCATTTAGCGCAAAATAGTCAATAATGTCCTCCCGTATCTCCTCCTTAAACGCCTCGTCTAGCAGTGCATGTCGCGGCAGATGCCATGAAAAGCCCCGTGGGGGCACGCCGGGCAGTGACAATTGCAACAGGCAGGGCGCATGGTCTGAGAGCGAGCGCGTCATATGTTCGGCCTCCACTGTCCACAGAGCCGCGTCTCTAGATAGTAGCCAATAGTCCAAGCGGGACCAGGCGCACCGGCGGTCAGTGATGCATGTACCCTCTCTCAGCTCACCATGTCTAGCTCTCCACACATCCACCAGGCCCTCCTCCTCAACTATCGCCCCCAGGGCAGCACCCGCCGCAGGGTGTAGGCTGCGGACGGCACCCCGTCTATCCAGATCATCATTTAATACTGCATTAAAATCTCCCCCCCAATGAACGGTGGTGCATCCAGTCGCCCTCACCCTCGCCCATACATCCTGAAAGAACCCAGGGGAGTCTACATTCGGGCCGTATACGACCACAATTGACACCAGTAGGCCACATAAGAGACCCCGGACTAAGACATATCTACCCTCAGGGTCACAGTGCGCAAGTTCTTCCCGCCAATCCAACCCACGACGAACTAGAATGGCCACCCCTCGGGCATAAGTGGAGTACGTAGCAGAGTATACATGGCCCCAGCGGGCATGTCGTAGTCGGGGAGACGAGGGGGAACCCAGATGCGTCTCCTGGAGAAGGCAGATGTCTACATTGGGACGGACCAAAAAGGCATGCACTAACCTGGCCTTTCTACAGTCATTCAGACCCTGCACATTCCACGTCACACAGCTTAAGACGTTAGGTAACTTTTGGGTCATGTCGGTAGCCTAACGATACACCCAGTATTCTTCACAATTCTATGCACTCTAGCGACCACAGAGCAAATTACATATAAGCTGGAACCAGATACTAAACAAAAACATCCCAACATCCGCCCCCCACCCACTCCAACCCCCCAAACAGGTCGTGTATTGCCCACCCTAGAGTCAAGAACCTCCAACATAATCGGGAACCTTCCCATGGGGACGTGCCTAAGCCAGCTTCTCACCCCGGTGAGAACAGGGCGGCCAGAAGATCTGCAGGCAACCCGGCCCGCTCGAGATCATATTTACAAGATAAGGGTGCATGGCAGCGCGGCGGGAATTTATAGGATAGGGAGCTGATGTTCACAAACCATCGGTAGAACTGTTACCAAACGGCAGCGGCAGTTAAAGTACTTCTCATAAATACGATACCCATATCAGTCATTGTCACTCAGGTTTCCAGCCTCAGCCTCCGCTCCCCCCGTCTGTCGTTTTTGCTTCTTTCGGCCCACATGTTTGGCAAACTTCATCGCCTCCTTGGCCTCCGCAAAGAAGTGTGTGGTGCCTTCAAACGACACCTTGAGCTTCGCCGGGTACAGCAACGAATACGGGATCTGCGCCTGAAGGAGGAGTCTCTTGGCTGGTGCGAACTCCCTTCGCGCCGCTTGTACTGCTGGAGTAAAGTCTGGGTAAAATGATATCGCATTTCCCTGGTGCGTGATCTTTCCTCTCTCTCTCGCAAGTCTAAGGATAGTGTCTCTGTCCTGGTAGTTAAGGAGTTTAGCAATAATGGGCCTCGGAGGTGCCCCAACTGGCGGCCTTTGGCCCAGCGACCTATGTGCCCTCTCCACTACAAAGACCGCTGATAAGTGTGGGTCAAACAGCTCGTGTAGCAGGTCGGTGACGTACGTCTCCATTTTGGAGATGGCAGTCGTCTCCGGGATCCCCGTGACGCGGAGGTTGCTTCGGCGCGAGCGAGCCTCCAAATCATCATTCTTTGCCCTTATGACGCTCAGCAGCCTATCCATGTGTAAAAGCTGTTCCTTGGTCTCGACCTGAAACTCATGGAAGTCCGCAGCTCGTCCGTCCAATGAGTCCAGACGCATTTCGTGGGTGCTAACTTGCGTCTTGACAGACTCGAGCTATGATGTCAGGGTGTCCAGCTTAGTGTCGATGTTGCGGAGGCTGGATCTCATCTCCAGCATTAGGGTCCTCAAATCCTCCCCTTGATCTTCCACCACCTGGTTGGGCCTGCTCTCCGCCTGCACCTCAGCTCCTGCGTCCACCTGCCGCGTCGGCCGCTTGTTGTCAAAGTTAATCTTCGACTGTTTGGCGTCGTGTTTCCCCATGGCAGCCGCCGAGGAGACCGCGCTTGGACCACCAGACAGGGTGCGGCCCTCCCAGCCAAAGTGCAAGGCCCTGCGCTTCCCGCAGCAAACTCACAAGTAGGTGCCGGTCAGTTTCAGAACCGAAGTTGGCGTGGTCGTCGTCCGGCCGTGCCCTGGGGTCAGAGCCACAGCTCCCTCTCATACGCCGGTAGTCCGCGGGCTGCCCACCGCTTCTGCCTCCCTCTCTCCGCAGCTCGGTTATAGCTTCTCAGGTCTAGCAGCGTCGCTCTCAGGCAGGTGTCTTCACAATGCCCCCGGCCACACGACACTCCGCTCGCCCGCGGGGCACAGCTCACCTCCGCACAATGCCACGAGCGCTTCGGTGCAGGCCCACGACCCAGCCTCACATGTCCTCTCCACCGTCGCACGCCAGCAGCTCGCCAAGGTCATCCGCCAGTGTTCGTTTCCCCCAGATATCGCTCCTCAGTAGTTGCGGCCGCTCGCCATGCCAGCCCGTCAATTAGCGGGCCCACGCGGATGGCAGCACCTCGGCTAGACTCACCCGAGCAGTGGGGAGAGAGCGCACACGGTCCCTTCCTCCACAGTGCGGCTGTTCAGCCACGTTTTCTGCTCATCTCCCCCACTCCAAGCGCATACCGTCTTGAGCGCCGATCAGTGGCCTCCGTAAGTCTTCCACTCCGCACCACAGCTCGATCGGGCATCCGCGGCATCCGCCGCCTCCCATCCGTCGCCGCAGCTCGGTGTCAGGCCCCGATCTAGCTGCCCGTCAGAGACGCCGGGCCTTCCGCCACGCGGGCGCCCCGGCCTCAATTTACGTATCGCCGCCTCCAGGTCACGGCAGCGGCAGCCTCCCACAACGGCGCGGCCGTCGCAGGGCCGTATCTCCACCGTCAAAGCCTCCCGGCCTCCAAGATTTCACCTGCTGGTGCCTCGCTCCATGCGCTGCCGTCTCCGCAGATCTCGGCGGTCTCAGCGCGCCCGAAAGTTCAGGATTAGTTTCAGGATTAGATTCCGGCCGGCGGAGCTCGCTTAGGTCGCGGCCATTCCGCAGCTCGGCAAGCCACGCCCCCAGGAGACATTCAGGTTAAGCCCCACTACTAGTCTCAGTAGTCCCACTCCAACTCTTCCAAAAGAATTTCGATGCCTGAAGCACTGTGCAGCAGAAAAAGACCCCCAGGAGTCGTACCGCCCTGCATTCAATCTTACCCACTCCTGCAGGAGTTGTGCTACCGGAGTCCCTGCGATTCGGTCACTCTCAGATGTTTGGGAGGGCTGCAGCAGTTGCAGCTGGTGAGTAGTACTTACAGCTCTGCAGGAGCAGCTGCTGGTGGTCCATGGTGCTTCCTCCAGTTAGACTGTAGGTTCCTCTGATCCTTCCCAATGGTTTGGCCCACACAGGTCACCATGGGTTCCTCTCCTCTCGATGACGGTGGAACCAGGCAATATTCCTTGTTCTTCAGGGACCCCACCGACCTTACTCCGCACACAGGTGGCGACTTGAAGAGTTAGCACGGCAGTCATGCAATCTTCAAGTCGGCTCCCTCCGGCATACAGGGTTGACTACTTCACTCTGCACACAGGGGACAGCCTGATTGGTGCAACCAAGGCTAATTGAACAGCAACCCCCATTTGCATATGGGACCTGACTTGTATCTGCACACTTGGGACGACCCAATTGGTGCAGCAGACATATCCGCACACCTCGCTGCAGGGATGCATTTGCCTGGATCCCCCACTGGAACTTGCTCCCTCCAAGATCTATCCTCTTCCTTTCATAGCAAACTGTCTTCACAAGCAGGCAGGCACTGGATGTCCAGGCGCCAGGGGCATTTGGTCTTGGATTACCCTGGGTGATGTCTCCTCACCCAGCCTGGAGACTAGCAGACCTTAGCCCCCAGCCCTGGTCACAGACAGAAGTCTTGTAGAACTTCTCCTCCTCAATAGACACTTCGACTGACAGCTTGACAATTTTGGGGACCTCAAACTTCCCTTCTAGTCCATTTTCAGACACCAAATGGGGTTTACGGTCTGCGTCTTTGAAGCTTATGATGGGAGTCTATTTCTTTTTTAAGTGCACACTCTTCTGTCCTGCCCTACCTCCAGAAAGCAGTTTGTCACACCAAGGACGACTATAAATTGGATCGCCCCACAACACAGGCCACAGGAGTGACTAGAGGATCAAACCTTGATGTCAGCCACAGAGAAATGTGCATAAGACGTTACCCCAGGGCCCCAGTACTACTCTTTATAATCCTTTTATCAGACCCATTTTCTTTCTTAGATGAGCCCTGGCCCTTTTCAGTGACCTCTCCCTAAATAAGAGAGCACACTATGAAGTGTACTGAAGAACCTGGTTCTTCTCCCTCCACTGTGTCCCACCCAACTCACAGGAATGCAGCAATCCACAAATTTGCCTTGGGGGATTCCTCTAGCTCCTCCGTCTCCTCCAGTCAGCCCTGGATCTCCCAAAATGGAACCCAGATCCTTCCATGTATTGTACCATTCACAGGCACACATACACACAGCACATGCATGCAACAACACTAGTTGCACAGTGCTACATACTGATTTGATATGAACCAGTGGAGAGTTAAGAAAACAGCAGCTGAACTTTACATGACTGAGCCTGACGGCCTCACTCCAGTGACACAGGTAAAAAGGCCTGTTCATTTGTTCTCATCGGATTTGGTATGCTGGCACCTCTGCGCTCAGGCTACTTAACTCCTGGCAAAAGCAGTAGCCTTTCTCCACAACGAGATTAGCACTTTGGGTGCCTCTCCTAATCCAACAAGACCACAGACCAAGAGACAGGCCTATGTCTGCATGATTCGTGTTCACGCATGACAAAATAAAATCATCACCAGGGATCCAGACCTTATTGTAGCTGCGGTACTAAAGGCAGGGCATCCGTCACCATGCAAGGAACTTTTCCGTCCCAACAGAGACTAAACAAGTACCTCTCCATAAACCAGATGTGTGTGAGCAGACCAAGAATGGAATTAGCAACTTCATAGCAGTGACACACGAGAGGTATCGGCAACCACACTTGGGACATACTCACGGTTGATTTGAGGGGTTTTGACAACTGAGTACTTGAAGCTGGCTAGGGCAAACACCAGGGTGAGACTGGAGCTCCAACTGGCTACATTAGAAGCTGAATATAAGTGTACCTGTTTGAATAAAATCTGGCATAGAGTTTTGGCTCTTGGATATCAGGTACAACCTTTAGAACTGCAAAGAGCAGAAAATGCTCTCCTAAGAACAAAAGAGAAATACTGTTCCTCTGACTAGTACATTGCTATGTATCTAGCATCTCAGCTGAAAGTGAAAATCATGTTGGATAGGAGTGCAAGAAGTCAAAGATAAGATGGGGGTAATGGTAACAGATGACAAGGAGAGGTGAGCCTTTCTGATGGATACTTCTATGCGCAGACTCTTCACTTGTTGAATATCCCCGGCGCAAGGCTGGATCCATGAACCTGACATAGCCCTCCCACATCAGTAAGTAGTGCTAGCCCTATCACAATGCTGGAAGCAAGGCAATGGAGATGTCAACTGTGGATCCTTATGTCAGTTCCTTTTTTCCACGTCTTTCAACATGGATCTGGAGCTCCTGAATCTTCTCTTCAAAATGTTGCTTTTAGACTTTTAGTGTAGTGCATTAGGGATATCACGCCTGAAAGTCCAGATTCAAGGCCTGTTGCACCAGCGACAAATGTCCACCACAGACCTGCATGAAGAGTGTTAAGTGAGGCTAAGCTGTTCATGGCTCATGCCTGGGATGACCGTCGCACTTGATGGCATTCTCGGGCCATGTTGAGGTCACATTTTGTTCTCCATCAACATAGTCTTGAGAGAGAACAAAAAAATACACAAGAAGAAGTGAACTGAAACCCCAAGATATCTCAGGGTAATTCACCTCAGCATATCCTGCCTGGGGCTGAATCTACATCTACAGAGCCAGATTAGATGGTTATCACCCAACCTCAGGAGCCTCCTCTGGGATGACCAATGCCAACATCTGCCCCAGAGCCTTTCCTGGCTCCACTGCAAATGATTCGGCTAGCAATCTTAGTGCTGAACTACCCAGGGATTCTGACGTCGGGAATGGATCTCGTACCTTTTTTTCTATGGTGTGGGACATGCTCTGCCATGCTTGGGCCCCTTCTGGGGCATCGTATTGCCACGTGGGACCATGTATGACCACTTTCCGGCTCCTGCTGGTTCTCCTCAGCTGCAAGCATCCCAGTCATTCAATTTGGAACTTTCTGATGCTGATTAACGTCATACTGGCACAGAGTCTGGCACCTGAGCTTCCTGTGCTGATATCAATGTCAGTCCTGGTGCTACCGCCACCATCTCTGCAGCTGCCTCAGCAGACAACAAATGCTCTGCAGGAGGCCCCGAAAGTCCTAGTTAAGGTCCGTCATTCAAGAAGAGAGGCTCAGAGAACAGTAGAAGAAGAGGAATTCTGGACTGGTATAAATGGGTCACATCAAGCATAATTGCAGAGAATGTACAAGCTTTCTGGCCCTGATTCGGAATTTCTATAGTTGCCAGATGCACAACCCCAAGACTCGGATGACAGAGGTGATCACATATTCAGACTTCATTCTGTGGAGACAACTGACAACCTGGCACTTCAAAAATGCCAGCGGCCTGGGCACCTCCTCGGATATTGACATAGGCCCACTATCAGACCCACCTTGGCTCTTGTGGAGATGACATTGTTCTATTCAGTTTTAAAACAGGTAGCGGGCTGTTGAACTGCCCCTTACGTCGGTGGAGCTGAAGGCTAACATTTTGACTCTCCTACAGTTCCCCCACTTCATCAGCATAGCCACTTTTGCTTTTCAACAAAGATCTAATGGAGAAGATCAAAGATGCATGGGGCACATCAACCCCCCCTCAGTAAATACATCTGTAGCATTTAGATGAAGGCTGGCACCGGGAGATCAGACATTCCAGTCAGTCCACCCCCACCAGAAAGCTTTGTGGTTCATGTAGCTTTATGTGGCAAGCAAAACCTAGCCAAGAAGGTAGAGGCTCTTGGGAAGAAGTCCTTTTCAGCAGGAAGCCTAGCACATCGTTTCCTAAGTGCTGCATTCCTCACTTCAAGCTTTATCGGACATGGTGGTGATACCCAACCTACTGGAACATTACAAGGACCACTAAAGCGAAGTGATCTGTGATGGTCAAGATGCATCAGGACACATCATAAGACCCAGAATGAACACAGCTGAATAACTGGTTAGGGCAACAGGCATGTTGTGCTGAGAGTGTCCTGCTTTTTGTGGGTGTACAAGCTGCACTTATGGATATGACTTTTTGACTGGGTGCATCTCTTCGGAGACAAATGAAAAGCAGTTTTGCAGCATCTTAAATCAGTAAAAGCCACAGCCTATTCTCTGGCTCTTCAGGTGGCCCAGAAAGGTTATCAGCAGTTGAGGAGGTTTTGTATCAACTCTGGGGGCGTTCCATTTTCACCAGCATCAGCCACTTAGTTGCTTCTGAAGCAACCATTACTGACTCAACCAGCACCTCCAAAGCAAACTTAACCAACTGCATGTGCAACATCACTGCTTGGGTGAAAAACAACTGCCTCCAGCTCAACAAAGACAAAACTGAAGTCCTAATCTTTGGCAAAACCACTCCCCATGGGATGCCTCTAGGTGGCCCTCCAAACTTGGCCTTCACCCAGCCCAGTGGACCACACCAAGATCCTCGGGATCATCCTGGACACCAACCTCTTCATGAGCAGACAGATCAACGATGTCTCCTCGTCAGGCTTCCACATACTGCGAATGCTACACAAGACTTTCAAGTGTATCCTACTGAACTCTAGATGAACGGTCACCCAGGCTCCTATCACAAGTAGACTTGATTACAGAAACGTCCTCTACATCGGAATCCCAGCCCATGTCCTACGACGAATTCCAAACCACCCAGAACGCCGTCAGATTCATCCTGAACATATCGCAAAACAAAAACATCTCAAACTATCTCTACGAGCTCCCAGTCCAGGAAAGATGTAAGTTCAAGCTACTCACCCATGCCTAAAAAGCTCTCCACAACAGTGGTCCAGCTTACCGCAACCACTGCCTCCACTTCTACCAACCCACCAGGCACCTTTGATCTGCTTCCCAGGCAAGACATTGCTCTTCCAGATGAAACAGGCATAATCTCCACCTCAAGCCTGCCCTACTCAGCACTTGGATACCCTCACGGGTGATTAGCCACACTCTACAAATTTACATAACATACTGGGTTTGCCTATGGTTTTTGGGAGATGCTGTACAACATCCCTGATGCCTTTGCAGCAGAACTAAAAAAAAAATAATTTTAAAAAGCTTATTACGCTGACACCTCTGCGCGTGCACACCTACAAAATGAGACCGGAGCCTTTTTCTTTACCTATATGTGTTGGACCGATAAATAAAATGAAAGAAAAAACACAATTGTCTGGGAAGCAGTCAGAGACAGGAAGCAACAAGAACGGAGCGGGTGGGGGGAAGCAACTCAGAGGTCATGGATTGGGGGTGTGGGGCGGCGGGGTGAGAGAGCAATGTGGAGCGCAGGGTAGGTAAGTAAACCTGTGAGAGAGAACAATGTGGACCGTGGGGGGAGAACTACTTGGGTGAGAGAGAGAGAGGCATATATGAGTACACTAGGGTGATCGCTGGAAAACACATGCAATCTCATGGAGTGCTTAAATAAATAAATAAAAAGTAGATCCCAAAGAGTGAACAGTGGATGGGCATAAGTAAATTGACAATACTACAGGGGAGGGACGGCTACAAAATGGACAGGGAAAGTCACTGAAGAGGAAGCAGTCAAAAAAGTGCCAATAAATGGTAATCAACTGCAGGCTGCCAGCACCTCTGTGCTTTTGAAAAGCCCACACTGTCTTTCGCTACTAGACAACTGCGCTGCAGGCTTGACCTAAATATGTGTAGCAATTTTATGCGCCTAGAACAACATTTTCCATCAACATGCTTTTTTGAGTGGAACTAAACCGTCCTTTTCTAAGTATTGCTATGCTGCTCTTTCATTTTATTCTTTGTCCAGGCTTTGTTTGGTGCCCCTGATGACACTTCCAAAGTGAAGGGAAGACATGCTGCTTGTTTCCAACGCAGACCCTCCCTCTCAATAAACAAGCATTGGCATAGCCAATAGGTCTCGCCTTTGGGACCTTATAAGTGTTTAGCCATGCAACAGTTGCATAACTAAACACTTATAAGGTCCCAAAAGCGAGACCTATTGGCTATGCCAAGCGGCCGTGGGGCCGCAAAAGTGAAAGTGATCGCGATCAAACCGGCCTTGCGGCCGCTAAAGTGAAAGTAATCGCGGTAAAAGTGGCGCGCGCGCACATGCACTGTAGCTCTAGGCTGGCCTGGTAGCACTTTTTGGAGCCCTCTCAATAAGTCTCGCCAGACCAGCGCATGCGCTGGGTCAGGCGAGACCTAATAAAGAGCCTGGTGCACGCTGTTCACCCAGCTTACAGCTCCTCCATCGCTGCTCTGTGTGCTCTTGCTTTGGTCTGCCCATTTCTAGGCGGGGCTACGAGAAAAGCTCTGCGTGATTACGCGTCGTCGCCTTCAACTGTGTTTATACTATGAGACGTACAAACAGCCATGTGTGCTTAGAAGAGTTCCATAAAAGAGTCGATAAATAGGTGATGAAGTTATACCAAAACCGATAAATAACACCGACTTCAGGTTCGAGGCCTCTCGGTGCCGTGGGTGTACCTAGTAAACAGACTAATGACTGGTGAGTAAACATTTTCCAATTGCTTGTTAAGGCAGGCTTTTACTCTGAAGCAGCTGAGTGGTGCGGCTGATCGCCGAGTGCCAGCCGGTCTCAATTTTCGTCATCCGTTACTACTGTCCTTTCCCTCCTGTTTATTTATACCTAAAGTTTCATCGTCGTCACTGCCTCATTGGGTCAGCCTCCACCACGGGGCTGAGCTGCCCTGCGAACTGCGCTGGCGCTGTTTGTGATGTACTTCCGCACATCCGGCAAACGTTTGTCAGGTGTTAATTGACCATTACTCAGCGGTCGTGCATTAAAACATGCATTGGCATAGCTAATAGGTCTTGCCTTTGGGATCTTTAAGTGGGATGGAAAAAACTGGGAGAGGACGGGGGACTCACATAGGGGCGTGGCTTAAAACACCTATGCTAAAAATCTGTACTTCGCATAGTGTGCTGCCCCACTGGTATTTTGCTGCTTCTGTCCATTCATCCAGATATATAACACAACAAGTGACATTACACCTGCAACAAGCCAGCACTATTAGCTTTCTCAATGGTTGTAAATTGCATAAGGTACAAAAGCAACAACTATGAATTCGCTTTATATTATATCGAAAATGCTTACGTTCTCGTTGTTCTGTGACAGCCATGCTTTTGCTTGGAGCTTCATGAGGGGTTTTTTGCTTCCTCCCTCCCACTTTCTCTTGAGCGCTAGCATTTTATTTTCTGTCCAGCAGGTTCGAGCCTTACATTGGCTCAGCATCCTGTGATTCAAAACATGAACATGTCCTTGTATAATGTAACTGGTGCTCATGTAAAGTGCTCCAAGTTTGCGCTATATAAAACTGAAAAAATGAGTTTCTTTGAAGTTACATCAAAAGCAATGACAGATGGTGACATTGCAGAGTTACGTTTTTGTGTGTTTTTTTTTTTCACCCTGAGGGTAAAAATGGAGAGCCCGATAGAGACTTGTCTCGGCACATTTTTTTAACATCTGCTGGTGCTGAGCACCGACTGGACCCGGGCCGCTTAAAGCCATGTACAGGACTTTAAACAATCATCGGTGCCTCTGCTTTGCTCACTGAAGACCCACAGGGCTCCCCAGTTGTACTATCAGCAGTTCTGGCCATTACCCACATATTCTCCCCGAGAATTAAAGGCAGAGATTGCCTGCTCATTATTTTCATTTGACAGTAAATCCCTATGGATTTTTCCATAGATGTGTGTGATTCGTAATGTACTGCCAGTTTATGTATTGATTCAGGATACAACAGCATTCACACGTTGCGTGTTTCCATTCAGGGAGGGCGGGGGGTTGGGGGCCTTCATAGCCCGTTCGGAGATGGCGCTGACTGACAGTTGCAATACTTGGGGATCTGTAGTGCCTGTGACTGTAATGCAACTGATGCTCATGCTAAGCTTTCTGATACCTTTGGGTTGAGTTTGCGCTATATAAAGTTCCCAAAAAAGAAATGTGTACAGGATTGCAAAGTGGCTTTCTCTCGTTAATTCCGCAGATGCTCCCTGACGGGGGTTCCAACAAAAGCATGAAGGACCGCAACACGCGGTTAGTGGTGTAGGGACGGCAAGTGAGCTGAAGCAAAACAAAAAGTAGTGCACCAAACGCGCATATTTGGTGAAAAGTGACCTGATCCATGTAACTGGGTCAGTCGCCAGGACGGAAACAAAGAGCCAAAATGGGGGACAAACACAACAATGCAACCATAGAAGATGAAGATTTTATGAGGGGCACTACAAGGAGCCAATTTCAAGTGGTGGGCGTGGCCTAAGTCCACAGAGAGACTACATCGTATTTCGCAGAGCAGCGCATGCACGCTGCTAGGCTCGACCTAAAAAGTAAGGGAACTGTGATGCTGTGCACAGTGGGGACGGGTTCAAAGGCGTGGCTAGAAAACCAAAATATTATGTAACTTTTTCCGGTCTTTCACCTTCCGGTACTGTCAAATTAAATAACAATCAGTTTATATGTAAACTAAATGCAAGTCAGTCAGTGGGAAATTCACTATGTACTTTATGAAACCTATATTACTTAATGCACTGCAGATGTCTGTGACTGTAACCAGAGAGCCATGGAATTGCATCTTGATGGGGCAGTGAAAATAGTTAGGATCGTAACACTAGCCCCTGCAGCCCCTTTAGTTAAGGGGCCAGTGTTATGTACCTTTAAAAAAGCACAAACTTAACAGCTCAGCAGGTAATTCCTTTCCAATACCTCTCAAAAAGAATGAATCTGCCTCATCAGGAAGCGTCAAGTGATTCCATTAATTAAAGCCAATACAGGCTTCCAAGCTCCATTTTGACCTGTTGTGCACATTTACACTTCTTTTAGGCAAGCAGGCACCCTGGCCAGAAGGACTGTTTGCCTTCGGTTTCACAGGACAGGAGACTCCCCTGCCTTTCACTTCAGCTGAAGTGTTTCAGCTCTCGGGATTAGCCGTCCCGGGACGGTTATCGTTTCACAGAAAGTAGGGGAACTGTTTTCCTTAAACTAAAAAAGTGTGAGTAAGTCGTGCCCCTCTGATCCCACCCACTTCGACCACTGCTGTTACTCAACCTGCTTATGAAATATAAATACGTGAAATATACACCATGCTATTGAAATACTCATTTGGATTGGTTAACTTGCCCCACTAAAACACCAGTCTTGGAGGATAGGGGAAAACTTCACTGTATAGTTATAGCTTATTCCAAGCTTTAAGTGGGCTGAAAAAAGTGTGTGGTGTCTATAAAGGGGGCATGTCTTATGTAATTTAGGGCATAACTTAAACACAAAACTAAGTCGCTGTGACGCCCTTAGAGTGTCACCGCCCCCCCCGTGACCCGGCCAGTATTTTGTATCCTCGATGAGCTTTCTATTATTGTATCCAGATGTATAACACAGCAACTGACATACATCTAAAACCAGACAGGACTACTGGTTACGCCACTAGTTGTTAGCTGTTTAAGATAAATGATTAACAGTGATTTTGTTGTAAATAATTCATATTGGAAATGTATTCCTGCTGAGAAAATAAGACTTTTGAGTTAAACATTACTGATGCCTCTGGAAGGGATTTGTCTTTGGAGTGTCTCAATCACTCCCATTATGTTCACTCTGTTAGAAATGTATGCCCTTGTCTCTCCACAGCTTGTCCGTCTGCATATCTTACACCTCTCTTTCATCTTCTGCACCCTCTTCTGAATGCACTTCCTTAATGTGATCAACCACCCAATTCACCTACTCCCCTATAAGCACTGCAATTACTTTTAATTTCGCCTTGTCAATATTTTGACAACTGTGTATTTCTTGCACACACATTTGCACAGAATCACAATGCCAACTAAATTAGATGATCACTCCTCTGTGCGCTTTTCAGAGATGCCAAGCATTGGATGTGCAGGTATTTGAAACACCTTTTCAACCCACTGACAGGCACTGTAAGAAACTCGCTTTTGCCTTCAGCCTCAACTTCAGAGCTCTCAATGGTATTCCTAGTGTTATACCCTGAGCTGTACCCTCAGGGCAGCAATTTATGCATTTCAAAATTACTTCTTTTGAACCCTTCCTAAAAATACTTGGAAAATTAATAATATTCCTCAAAATATTCAAGGACTAAAGTTAGAAGAGTAAATCAGCCTCCTGTAATATATGGGAGACAGTTGCCCTTTGCCCAAATATTTGAGGACTGGAGTTGGAATAGTAAATTTGACCTTCCAGTGCCAGCCACGCCCACTGCTGACATGGGCTTGCAGTTCAGCTCAAGAAACACAAACATGCGCTCTCAAATAAGGGCGCTATTAACATCTGGAGGCGACCAAGTTCAAAGCAGGCACTATATAACAGTAAAGCGCTATTGGAAAAAAATACAGAAACACAACATCCAGGAAATACAGGAGCACTCTTATGGAATGCAAGAGTAAGTAAAACGTGAAATATAAACAGGAACTAAATCACTGACATGGATTACCTTGAAGTTGTTTACCTTCAGAAACCAATCAGTATTTTTGCTAGCATTGTTAAGGACTTGAATATAGAGCCCTACTTAATATCTTGGTCCTATTTAGAGTTTGTTTTTGTATTGTTTTAGTTGCATGCAAGATACCTACTCTGGAAATGGAAGGGTTCTGTAGGAATTCAACAGGTTGTTTAAAAAAATGTTCTTGTATCCCCTATCCATTTGGGATGGGCTACTGTCGTACTTGCAGTGCCGGAAAAGGGGATGGAAAATTACTCCGGGAATCCATAAATTGGTCATTAATGTACAGCAGCAGTAAGGTGGTGACCTCAGTATGGGTGGAGTCATGAAAAGCTGGACTTGACAGTTTATTACATTTATTTTATTATTTTTTTGAATCTGCTGCAAAGGAATTGGCAATAAGATCAAACGTGGCAATAAATGTGTGCTCTGGTTTACTTAATTTATCACAAAGAGGCTGCATTTTTAAATATCTTACAGGCGTAAGGCACCTGCTGCACGGTTCTTTGTGCCCCTAGCTATTTTTTTTTCTTCACAACATATTTTATTGTTGACATCCAATACAACACCGGAGTTTGGAGGAGCACTCCGTACATATAGCAGTGATAACCAGCAAAGGAAGCAACATTTTGAAGAATAGCAGCAAATTAGTTCCAATCAAAATATAGCACAAAAAAAAGATTATAGCCTCAGAAAGGAAGAGCAGGAGAAAAGAGAAAACCGAAAGAAAAGGAAAGGAGAGGAAAAAATTAAAAGGGCTAAAAGAACATTTGTGCCACATTGCCTGCTTTTTAGGAAACAGAATAGCCTCAAATAGAGAAGAGATGGTCCTGTCTTCTACATTCTAGAAGAGTACAAATTCTACATACATGCCAAACAGTAGCTATCACAGTAGTGGTTCTTCAGCATCAGACGGGGGGGGGGGGGGGGGAGGCTCGAGATACAGGCCTCTATAATCGGCCCGCCTTTTCCAAATTTTGTAATGTTTACGGGGGCAGCCCCTCGCCTCAAAGACCGGGAGCTCCAATCCCATGCAAAAATCTAGCCCTTTCTTCCATACTCCAAGAGTTGGTGGGGATTCTTCTTTCCAGACCCGGGCAATATCCCGTTTGGCTATTGTAAGACCGAAGAATAAGAGGTGTTGCTTGTTCCTATTCCCACCTATAACTTCCGTAATTTATAATCGAGCAAGGGTCGGTGAGAGGGTGATGGTCCACCCCAAGACCTCTGATGTGCATGTAAACACTTCCAGAACTTAGATAGTGTGGGACATGACCACACAGTATGAAGAAATGTACCCTCTTGGGATTTGCAGCGCAGACAGTGTGGGGGATGTGTTGAGTCCGGCACGCCATAGTCTATGCATGGTGTAATAGGCTCTATCCAGGGATTTGAACTGAATGAGGCGCAGGCGAGCCGCAATAGCTGCGCTGCATGGGGACTCCAGAGACTCCACTCAGTCATCCTCCTCCAGGGGACCCAGATCCATCTGCTATGTCTCTCTAGTTTTAGACCGCGTGGTGGGGGTATTGTTGATAAGTGTATGGTAGATCTTAGTAATCCTGTGATCTCCCAGATCACCCATAAAAACCTTTGCTTCAGTGGGGTTGAATTCGGGGATTTCCGTCAAGTGGGACAAGTATGGGGTAAAGGCATGTCTGAGTTGGAGATAGCAATATAATTGAGTGCGGGGCATATGGTATTCTGTTTGTAGGTCAGAGAAGGACTTAAGGGTGCATCCACTCACTACCGCCCCTCACTGTATCAATCCTAATGGCCTCCCGGAACCCGGACAGGTGTGTTGGCTGTAATAATTGAACATTATTCCACAGTGGAGTCTCCATGGTAAGTTTCCCCCACCAGCCCATCTGGCGGAGCGCCGTCTTCCAGATCCTAAAAATCGTGGGTGTGTCAGGTGGTAATTCACGAAGTAATGGCACTGAATACAGAAACATGTGGAGGGCATTATCCCCATCAGCCACAGTTCAACCGTGTGTGCCGGGTCCCGACGGTCACCATACCACCAATGATTGAGAACAAGCAAATGGGAGGCCATATAATATGCTTGAATATCTGGGGTGGCCACTCTGCCTCTGTAGGTGGACTGAAAACAGGTCCTTAGAGCTACCCGTGCTGCACTGCCTCCCCAGAGGAAGCGGGCTATAATCTCATTCAATTGGCGGAACCATGTAGGTTTTATTGGAAAGGGATGATTTTGTAGCTGGTATAGGAGATAGGGGAGGGATATCATTTAAAAAAATGGCGGATCTACCAAACGAGGTCAGAGGCAGGTGTGACCATACTCGCGTCTGATCCCCCACCTGAGCCCATAGGGGGGCAAGGTTTTTATTCCACGCCAAAGTCAGTGACGAAGAGAGATAAACTCCCAGATATTTAAAACCGTCGGGAGCCACCACCACCTCCTGTGACAGTCGCCCAACCGCTCTTCACCCCGCAGCGGCCATAGAAAGGACTTGCCCCGGTTCATATAGAGGCCAGAGGTTTCGCCAAAGATCTGCATAATGCGGAGGAGGTGCGGACTGGTCTGATCCAGATCTGTGAGAAAGAAAAGGACATCCGCCGCATAGAGCGCGAGAAACCTGGAGCCCACTCAAAGCCGCCACATCTGTGCGTCTATTCGTGTCCAAGCCCTGAGCGACTCCATGGCTAGGGCAAAGAAATATGGAGAGAGCGGACAGCCCTGATGCGTTCCCCGCCTGACGAAGAAGCCTCCAGAGACCAAGTCTGTCACGCGAACTGACGCAGTTATATCCGTGTAGAGCAAGCGAATATACCGAAGCAGCCGGAGGCCGATGTTGAGGTGATTTAGCAGGGCAAAGAGAAATGTCCAGCTAAGGGAATCAAACGCCTTGTTCATATCTGCCAACAAGAGTGTGGCTGGAGTACCAAGCTTGTGTCGCGTGGCTCGGTGTGGCATAAATCCTGCCTGGTCGGGATGGATCAGCTCTGTAATATATGGGACTAAATGATTGGCAATCACTTTAGCTAGTAGCTTAGCTTCCACGTTGAGTAAATAAATCGGGCAATAGGAGAAGAAGTGCTCCAGTGGACGACCCGGTTTCAAGAACACGACAATCTCAGCGTGTCGCCAATCAGGTGGTAGGAGTTCGCAGTCCCAAGAAGTCTCTAGGGCTGCTAGATAAGGTTGTAACAGTTGTGTGTGATATTTTTGGAAGAACTCACATGGGTAGCCATCTGGGCCAGGTGCTTTTTCCACTCGCATAGCCAATAGTGCAGGTAGGAGTTAATCCGTCAACAGTCTTGTCGAGTCTCCTAGTAAAACATATTTAAGTTCCAGATTTTGCAGTGTTTGGATTGAGAAGTACACGCTAACACCAGCCAAGGGTTCAAGACCTAGGGGTTACAACTTGGGGATTAGGACTCCAAAAGAGGCCAACAGCAGGGTCTAGAGCAGGTTCATTTGGTACTGGTCAGCTGGGCAGATGCAGGGAGAAAGGCCCTGGAAGCTTGTTGTGTCCCTGTAGCTCAAACAGGTGATCAGCCAACTGAGCCTTGAGTCACTTCTGGGGTCCTGGGTTTAAGGTAAGCATATTCAGTCTTCTTTCAGGTTGTTCGGACAGCATGGCAGGCCTTTTTAGGTCGAGCCTAGCGCAGCGCGCATGCGTTGCACTAAGAAAACGACTTCTTGGAATCACTCTGGACTTTTCACACGCTTGTGCGTGTGTTTTTTTTTTTTAGTCTTTTTTTCTATTGGGCTCTGCATGCGTCTTTCTAAAAAAGACAGCACGCAATTGGGCAAAGGCGGGTGCATGTCCCACCTTTCCCAGAAAATGTTTCCGCCCACGGCCTATGACTTGCGGTTACGAGCAGGGGCACCATCTGTTTTTCATTGGTGCGTTCGCTGCGCTTGTTCCTTCTGCTCTCACTCCAGCCGCCATCTGTTTTTAGTAGAGCGTTCACCGCGCTTGTTTATTATTATTTTTTAATTATCGCGCTTGTTATTTTTAGATTCACCCACAACAGCTGTCTAAGCCCACATCTATAAGTGCTCCCTGGTTATCCCGTCCGAGACCAGCTGGAAACTGAATGAGTGCCCGCTGGCAGGAACAGCCCCACGGCCACGGGACATCAATAACAGGGCACGCGGCAAAAATAGCAAAGCGGAAAAAGGAACTTCAGCGCGGCAACAGGTCCACACAGGAAAATAACATGTTGCTATTCTCAGAAGCCTCGTCCCATGTGTGAGCCGCGCATGACTTTTCATGATATAACTGGAAGTGTTAACACCTGCAGGCCCAGCACGGGGACATCTGCACACTGCTGAGCATATGTGGTGCAGGAACACACGGAGAGGCCACCGTGTCTGCTCTGGGACTCGGAGACGCTGGCGGGAAGTTAGCTCTTTTAACATATTTGTGTGCGCTCTCAGGGCCCCATGTTAAGGTCTTAGATCTGTGTTTGTGTGCCCCAAATCTCTCTGTGTAAGCCGGCCGTGTGTCTGCAGACACAAGACTGTTTGTGCTTTCCAAATTCCCCATACCTGTGTGCATGTCTGTTGTATAAGATCCCAGAATGAGCCAGAGGGTTGTGTGTGGCTGCTGCCAGACACTCAGAAGAATGGCTGTTGTGCTGTGTGCTCATGCCCGAGTGACTTTAAGAATGTGTGCTTGTGTAGAAAACCTAGAATGGTCCGTGTGCATTGTATGTCCGTGTGTCTCCTCCAGGCTGGGCCCCACCCCCCAGGAACTGGCAGTGCTTACTTCTTAGTTTTGCAGCATGCTAGATTAACTATTGTGGCACACAATACCTGGCGCAAATTAAGTTGTTATTATACAATTGTTGCTCCTTGTAGAGCAGACCGTGCCCTGGCACATTGGTCACCAGACACTTTAATCTGGGTGCTCCTGGCCAAGCAAAATGCATTCTAGATGTGCCTTAGGTCTGAAATTGTGAGTGCCTTTTGAAAATAAATCTTGTTTTGTTTATTGCAAACACACGTTTACATACACTAGACTGCATAGACTTTCATGATTGTGCATGCCGTGCTCGAGTACTAAGAACATGAGAACATTGGTGCATGTGTATGAGTGAATGTGTTCATGCTTCAGCCCTCCCAGCATTCTGCCAACGTGTAGAGCAGAACAGCATGCGTAACTTTGCTGGCAGATCAGTCTGCATGTGGCACTCTGCTCTTCTGCATGTTTATATGCTTTTGACGTGCTTTCAATTGGGTCCTGCATTTTACTATTATTTTTTGTGGTAGCGAATAGAAGAAATCATCACTCAAACAAGCTCTCGAATTGCAGATAGTTAAAATGTAATAAATGTACTCAAACTCTGTAAACAGCAACCTTAACAAGCATTGACCAGGCCAACATATCTTGCCTTTCGGAGCTACTGGCTTTGCCAATTACTTTAGGTGGTGCTGTACAGCATTATCAAAATCAACAAGCATTGGCATAGCCAATAGGTTTCCCCTTTGGGACCTTATAGTTGTTTAGCCTTGCAACAGTTGATTTTGTTGCACCAAGGATATTGTGCTGCATAACTAAATACTTACAAGGTCCCAAAAGTGAGACCTATTGGCTTTGCCAATGCTTGTTCTGATTCCCCACAGGTCCATGAGTGTTCTGAAGAGAGGTCTGTTGAGTCAACTTTTATGCCCAGTGCCAGCCTGTGGTAGAGGGCAAGTCTTTGCCCACCCCTTAAACCAATTATTGTCCGTTCCTTTACTCCCACTTGGTGTGATGCCAGCCTGACCAGAGAGACAAAGGGGAGGCAGGCCTAGATGTGAGCTTCATCTGCCAGTGACAAGGTAGATATCTTTTGAAGCTTAGGAAGGGACTGGACACATCCCCCATGCCATCCTGTAAAAGGAAGAGTCCCCCCCCCCTCACCACACCCAGAGCTCTTTGTCTTCTCTCTGGGAGCAACACACATCTCATCATAGGTCAGCCCTGGCCACTGGCAGGAAATTATTTTGATTTTAGGCAGGAGAATGTACTCTGTACACCGCATGTACTCTAAAATGTATTTTTCCGCATCTAGGATTGCATCAGAAGCTCCGAGCTACCACCTGCCTTGCTCTGTCGTGTCTTGACCGTAACTGGAATTCTTGTTGTCTCTACTGTGAAGATTACAAATAAATATCACAAAATAGAAGAGACAAGGGATTGAGTCTTCTCTGACTCCCACAACAGAGAAAAACTTTATAACAAAAATAGCTCTACTGTACGCTACATACGGGAAAATCAAAAGATGTCTTAATACTGCCCTCACACACTTGGTAGTGTCATGCTTCATCATTGGGCCGCATCATACATCCAGGTGCAGACCAACACTCTGGATGGAGCGCAATTTTTTAGTAAGAAGATGAAGAATAGTGGTGAGGGTAGAGTGTAATAAAGAAAGGCAAAAACCAACGATATGGGGTATTCAGGGAAGGTAACGACCCTTCTATCCCCACTGCAAATACCAACATGTTTCTGCCAGCTTTTTTTGCGCCAACCCAGGTCGCTCTGGCATTCGTCAGGGTGTTGGTCCCTATTTTCTGGTCTGTACCCCTATTAGGGTATTCATTACCTTATTACTCTGTTTGTTTGGGCTTTGCCCCAACGTCACTCTTTTCTGGAGATTTCCAAGAGGATTCACAATTCTACAATGAGAGAAAAACATAAAAGAGGGAAAACCATCCATGATTTCCATACTCATCGTTATTCTCATTAGCATTTTCTCTTTTCGAATTTCCCATGCGTTATTTAAGGGCCTCATTGCAACCTATTCATTCAACACACACCTTAACCCCTAAACGTAAGGACACCACACCACACGTGAACACAAACTACTCAACAAATGACGTGGGTGCACAATCTGAATTTAAAATCCGCACGTATATTCACAATACATATACTTAATAGCGGAGATATACCCAGCCATAGCTCTCTCAAGTCTCCCAGTGAGTAATATTGATTGCCAATACATCCTCGCAAGTCCATGTCTACTTACAAGAGTTTACGAATATTTATTCTAAACCCGGGACTGCGGGGGATGGTGCTCTTGTCGTCACACTCTAGATTCGTGTGATCCATCGAGTGCAGAGGAAAATAAAGTAGAGAAAACAGGGCAGCGATATTAGTACAATACTTCTCATATATATATATATATATATATATATATATATATGCCCCCGCCTATTATTCATCAAACTCTGCTTGATTTAGAATGTCGATATTCATCCTTCGCCCAACACATTTCGTCTGCTCTTTACTTAGAGATACAACTCAAAGTCCTACTGATGTTAACGCTAGGGATACTCTGAGAGCAGCAAAACATCCAGGATTTTTTCACAACCACATAAAGCAATGTCTACTCACTACTCCAAAGAGACACTGTCTCCAATATACCCTCACACGTCCTCCGTCGACACGGATCTTGTTGTGTTTAGCCTCCATATAAAGGGCCGACAAGTACGGTATCACCGTTACTTCCAAACGCGCTAACATATTTCCCAGGATGCACAGCGATCCATAGCCATAGAAAGAGGCTCTAGCTCTAACCTATGTATTAGAGACCGCTCGCATGGCGGCCATTTCTAAGTAATCTTACCAAAACGTAACAAACGCCTCAAAGGGCTTTACAAGAAAATTTTGCTATGCCCATATACATGTGTTCCAAATGTATGTACAACATATATTTTTCCATTTTGTATGTATAATATCTAGAACGGATTTTACAGGACCTGCTCTATCTAGTATGTCCAACCGGGCGGATCTTTCCACACATCTCTGTTCTCTCAATAAGAGGAAGCTCGAAATATCGCTCATGTTTGGCGGAATAAAGGGTTTATCCAATACTATCCACCTCAGTTCCTTTTCATTATGTTTGTACTCATTAAAATGGGCCGTGAGTTTCGTATTGGTCTTACCACAACGTATCGTACTCATATGTTCCAATATGCGGGTTTTCACTTTCCGAGTTGTCATGCCTACATATTGCATCTCACAGGGGCATTTGAGTAAGTAGATAACGTTTTCTGTGTTACATGTGGAGTGTTGTCTCAGTTCCCAAGGGCGATTTAAACCAATGTCTATACTTTTTCCATTGATTGACACTGGACAAGCTCTACAGTAGCCACATGAATAATGACCTACTACTGGTGGTAAAAATTGGTTGTGATTTAGTAAATTACCAGGGTCCCTCTGTGACGATCTTGTCCTTGATGCTCGCACTCTTTTTAAAGGAGAATAGGGGGATAGGTTGATTCAATCCATTGGAATTCAAGATTCGCCATTTTTTCTGTACAATTTTCTTTAGATGGTTAGTTATTGTATTATATGTGGTCACACATATACTCCTTTCTATTGTCTCTCTTACATTGGTTTCCAATAGAGACTCTCTATCACAGTTTCTAGCTCTTTTCTGTGCTTTTTTGATTACATTCTCGGGATAGTCTCTGTTTCTAAGTTTCACACTGAGACTCTCTGCTTCTTTTTTGTAATCAGCAACATGTGAGCAGTTTCTACGGAGACGCAGAAACTGCCCATAGGGTAGATTTTCCCTCAGTGAGCGAGGGTGAAAGCTATGGAAGGATAATAGATTGTTTCTGTCCGTTTCTTTATGGAAGACGCTGCTGATTAGAGTTCCTCCCTCTGCTTTGATATTTAAATCAAGAAAGGGAAGAGTATCATTCGTTATCATACCCGTGAAGAAAAGAAATGGATTTCTTTGGTTGAGCCAGGTTAAGAAGGTTTCCGCAGAGGATCTACTTCCCCTCCAAATGATAAGAACATCATCTATATATCTGTGCCACTCCCTTATATGATTCAAAAAGGGATTGGTAGATGGAAAAATTGTTTCTTCTTCAAACTTAGAAACGTAGAGGCAGGCCAGACTAGGGGCACAAGAACTCCCCATGGATGTACCATGGGTTTGTAAATAAAATTGATCTTCAAATGTAAAAAAAATGTTTGTAAGTGTCAATTCCAAGAGGCAGAGTATAAACGCCCTTGGAGTCTGGAATGCCCAATCTTCTGTAAAGAGAATGTTTTCAATAACCCTCAGGGTTTCTCGTTGGGGGATATTTGTGTATAGAGATTCTATATCCAAACCAATCAAAAGGTCTCTGTCTCTATCAAATTCCAAATTCTTAATGAGATTTAATACCTCACGGGTGTCTTGTAAGTAAGCAGGCATCTTTTGTACAATGGGACGTAAAAAGAAATTGCAAAATTTTGAAAGGGGTTCCAGGATTGAATTTATTCCATAGACGATGGGACGTCCAGGTGGAGGGCGTACAGGTTTATGCACTTTTGGTAAAGTGTAGAAGTATGGAACAGTAGGATACTGATTACACAAAAATAATGCCTCCTTTTGACTTATCCAGTCATTGGCCAATGCTTCCTCTATAAGCGAGGAAATCTGAACTCTTCTGTTGGGTCACTATTTAGAGTTGTATAATTTCTTCTGTCATTTAGCAGAAGCAAACACTGAGTATTGTAAGTGTCTAGATCTTGGATCACTATTGCGCCTCCTTTGTCAGCAGGTTTGATAACTACTGACAAATTGTCCCTAAGTTCATTCAGGGCTTCGTTCTCCAACAAGGAAAGGTTAAAAAAGGGTTTATTAGTTTTTGTTATTGTCAGTAAGTCTACCTCTCTTAGGACTGCCTGCTCGAAGACTTCCACTTCTGAAGGTAACTGGTTCAAGGTAGGGACAAACGTGGACTTATTCCTAAATCCTGTGTCGTCCTCCTGCTCAATGTTGTCCTTTCCTTCAAAGAATACTCGTAGACGTGCGCTACGAAAAAACCCAGCTAGTACGCATTTAAGTTTAAACGTATCGGGTTGATTAGTAGGCACAAATCCTAGTCCTCTCGATAGCACCCTCTCTTGTATAGGTGTCAAGCTCTTACTACTTAAATTCATAACTAAACTTGGTCCCTGCTGGTACTCGGTTCCCCTTCTCGGGCCATACTGCGGGTTATCCTCTGGTTCATGTCTTCCCATTGTACTCTCTGCGCTCACTGTGGTTTCTGTCTCCCCCTGCCCCTCCCCCTGCCCCTCCCCCTGCCTCTCTCTAAAAAAGGCGGATACTCTTTAGGGAAGAATTGGGGTGGGCCCATCGGAGGGTACAAGGGAGGCCAACCAAATCCCATCTGTGGTCCTGGTTGATAGGGGCGCATATATCCCCTTGACCAACCCCTGCCCCTGTATCTGGGTCTGTAGTCACTGTCGCTGCTCTCACTTCCTGAACTAGAGATGTCTGAGTTCTGACGTGTTGGCTTCTTCTGTGTGTTTAGATTTTCTTTATTTTTCACATACTCATCATTTATATACGGATAAACTTTCTCCCTGGAAAATTTCTTAAGATCTTTTTGTAGTTTTTGTACTTTAGATTACAAATAATCCTGGATGTCGCAAGGCAGCTTCTGCTGACCCATCTAAGTGAGCACATCTCATCGATGTTTCAAGTGTCTCATTTCCCAATGCCTCACGGTCATCTCTTGATATACCATGTGTGACGCAAGGAGCTGTCACAGCAAATGCCGAGGTTCATCCAGATAAAGCTCCAAAAGTTTTCAGATTCACAGACTAGAACACACTTCTCTAGACTGCCTTCTATCTGACTATCCCACCTTAGTAGAAGAAATGCAACTGTAGAAATGTCTTCTTGAAACTAGGGGCAAAACTCTTTCTCTCCCTGAAAAAGTAAGAAATATTAAAGAGCTGAATTTCAGGAAGACTCTGAAGACTTATCTTTTCTAAAGATAATGCCACAAGGGTACCCAAACCTCTCTAGCTCAATCTAGAGAACGCTCACCTTTTGTCTGGTATCACAACCAAGTTGTAGCCTTCCTTAAAAGTGTGTTAGTGGAGCGTTTTTTCCTGTATATGCAAACCGCTAGAACTGTGTTCTAGCAAAGATAAAATACAACAAAGACCACTTATAATTCAGGAAGGCACTGAAAACTTGTCTTATCCAAAGATGAGGCAAAAAGAATAGACCTTACAATCGCCCATGACTAGGAGAGACAGACAGTGGTTATTACTCACCTCCTCATGGGTGCACATTCTGTACTATGACTGATTCTGTAGTAGTTAGTCCTCTACCAGTGTTGGCTGGATTGGTTGCCCCCTGCTGTTCTCAGCAGAGCCCTTGTTCTCCCATTATGACTGCATTGTATAGCATGTACCCCAAGGGTTGTTAAATATGGATCCTCGCTGGAACCTGTAGCATATACTAAGGTATAATGGCTGCCCCTCTACTGCTCTATTCTGCCATGTCCTGTGGCTAGTTATATAATTGGATGATCTTCTTCCTCTACTCCTCAGAGCTTTACTACAGCTTACTCTAGTATCCACTCTCATAGGGTAGTTGTACAATTCTAAGTCCTTCTGATTGCTCTTTTATCACCTCTGGGTGGACTGCTCATAACACGTCCTATGATGTGATCATTCATGTGAGTTGCTCTCTGCCACTCCAAAGTAAACTTCTCTGAGCATATATTTCAATTGGCTTTAAACTTACCCTGTTCCATGGTTTATTCCTTGTTGCTTTTAGGTGTGGACTAGCTCAAAATATTTATCATTGGCAGTTGAATAATTACCAATTCCAGCAGGATGATCCTTGCCTTTCTTGCACTGAGTTCGCACACATATAATGTATCTGGTCATATAATAGCTGCTCCTCTACTGTTCCACCTGGGACCCCAAACCCCACCAGCCTCCACTTGCAATTCAGTGTGGGTGGGTGTATTAAACTCATTATTCATCATCATTGCCATCTTTATTCGGTCATATGTATGACCATAAAAGCACATTAAAATAACTTACAGCATATCACAAACATTAATAACCATGATTATACAAACTTTCATAATAAAAATTCACAGGGTATCATATAATTGTGCCTAGTGCCAATCCGTGATATATACAGTGCAATCAGAGGGTAAATCAGTCCTTTATTAAGTTTATAACCGTTATTTCTTAATTTCAAGGCATGCACAATAAAATTCAAAGCTGAGAAACATGTCGAAAGAAGACTCAAGACGCTGTAAAAAAAGCAGGCCCTCTTTATTTATGTTAAAGATCTGACGCATTAAATGGGGCGAAGAAAACATTTTCTAAAAGAAGAGTACAATGTGCAAAATAGCACGAAGTGATTAGTTGTTTGAGGAGAGACCCCATGACATGGACAACACTGCAATGAGGTAAACCAAGTTCCTGTAATTGGAAAGGCTCCTAGACAACGTATCGTAATAACTCTTAGCCGTGTTAGATAAAATCTTAATTCATGGGTCTTTATCCAGACTAAATATAGTTCCATGCCGTCAGTGGTTAAAAATGGCACGTATTATTAGACAGTGACCATATTGACTGCTTTTATGATCCTAGCATTCTCTTTATGTGAATCATACTTTTTCTTGATGATCTCCTTGTTAAGACAACTGATGTCAAGTGTGCTTTCAAAAAGACTGCTCAGACCCAACTCTCGTAAGGTGTTTTGACATACTTGAGCTACGGGCTGGCTAACGCATTTGTTTGCTTCAGGCAGTCCTCAACTATTCTGCGAATGAAGCATTCATATTCAGTGTGGATTAAACCCAGATCAGTTGACTGGGGATGAGTGCTATCAATGTTCAACACTCCATCCATCATCCCCTTTGGATTTGCTTTGTTCGCCCTAAGTTGGCAGGGTATGCCCAGACGTGGGTCCCTTGCTCACTTTGCCACTGGATTCAAGCTAGCCTGGCTGATGACGGCTGATTAGCCAGAAACCGGTCCCAGGATGCATGTTTCCAATCCAGGGAAGACATAGCTTGGCAGTTCGGGCTGGACTGTTCCCATGAGGCACAGGGTCAGACTGATTTGCATATGGCCATGTCTGAACTGGGGTGGCGGAGTGAGCTAAAGAATGATGATGGATTAAACCCAGATGAGTTGACTGGGCGTGAGTGCTTGCAATGTTCAACACTCCGTCCATCATCCCCTTTGGTTTTGCTAAATTGTAGGAGGCAAAGTGACGCAAATGTGGTAGATATCCGCATGTAGTCACACGCTTTATGGTAGGTATCCACATATACAGGCGGTCTCTCAATTTCCTTCTTCACCAGGCATATGCCCAGTTACCTTCTTGCGATGACATTCTTTGAATGGTCTCTGCCATACACGCCCGACACCAAACACTTCCCATTTTGGCCACACTGCTTCTACCCATCCGCACACTAGCATTTAATTTTTAAGCGTCCAGCCTCACGCATTTTACCTTCAAGGCAAGCCACAGTGCCATTTATTCTCACACAGCATCGAAATACTACTTGTACGGGCCACGTGAGTCTTATATTCTTCCATCCAAAGCACTGCCATGGAGTATCGTGCTGCCTTTCAGCAATCGCACTTCGGCACTTGTATGAAGTGCTACATAAACGCAACTACGATACATTTCAAAAGCCAATAGACACCTACTTGGCAATTGTTTTATTGCAGTGTGTAGAATATGCCGAGCGGTGTACTTCACTGAGATTAGATCAGTTTGTATGATATGTGCTAAATTATTCTACTTATGGTCTGTCAGTTTTTCTTGCGTTTAGTCATGCTAATTAAATGTGCCAACAACTGTTCATTAATTAATTAGCACCAGTAATTTTGTAGCTGTTGTGAGAAACACAAGTTTGATGTATACACTAGATTAAAATGGGTAATACACTGATACCACTCAGTTTTTAGGAACTGTAGCTCAAACTGCCTGTTAAATAAAATTATTTGAAGTGAATTTGAGTGAAACCACTCTAATGAGAGTCCTGCCCTTTGCGTCTCTGAAATCCAGAAATAATGTGTAAGCAAAGGGCTTTTATCAGCAGCAAGTGTGATTTGCTTAGAGGCGCAACTAGAGCCACATTTCGGGGGGGGGGGTTTAATTCTTCCAGTGACAGTCAGAGTGGAGATGCAGGGGCTCTAAGAAGGGGTGAAAAAACAACAAAGCCTCGTTAGCAAGTAAATAGTCTTTTAAAGACCTGTGAAGTACTCGGGTGCGGCTGTGTGTGCGCCCGGGAAGCTGTCTCTGCCCGGGCTGCCACACATGACGGGGGGGGGGCTACAGCCCTTTCAGCTCAATGGGGGTTGCGCACCTGGATTTGCTAGTGGAATCTGGACCTTGCTTTATAAGGAGTCTCCTACTGTGGCTAAAGAGGTGCAGCCGCCCCTGACTTTGAGCTGCATAGCAGGACTCGATGCGGCCCACTAGTTTAGCAGTGTAAATACAGCACACGCCATTTGAACGGAGTCATTTTCTCTCTCTGTTCAATTAATGCAACGTCAGAGTGGCTCTCAGACCACATTTAACATGTGTGCCTCTTCAGAGGTGTTTTCTATCCCTAACCTCTGGGTAGAGCAGTGGTCTTCAAACCTTATGCGGAGACCACCCCCCAATCAAACGTTTTTATGCATAAGGGCCCCCTCCAGGCAAAAATGTCTATAACCTTGTACTCCTTATCATTGACAACCATAAATGTTCTCCAGAGAAACGGTCAATCTGTGGTTGCACCTCATTAGTACCAGTTAAACACCCAAATATAGCAATAAGCAACAAAAAGGTGACCAGTACAGCTTTACGAAAGGCCTTCTACAGAGCGGCAACACCTGTTGCTGCTTGTTTAGTAACTTTTGAATCTTTTGAGTAAATAATTTTTCTTTGTTAAAATCAGCAGATTATGCGGCAGGTGATAGTTTATGTGGCAAATGCAGCAAATCTATAACTATGCTAAAATCGCTGTGGCCGCACAATCACAATTCCAGTGGCCCTTGGTATAATAGCTGTAATGCATGGGCTGAAACTATTGCACAGCATTAGAGGAAAGCCATACTATATTTAATGGGATGCTGACAGCTTGGCATTCACAGCTGCATGTACATGCAGGAGAACAGCAGACAAGACTGGTGCTGCTGCTGTATATTTTAAATGAAGCCACGATTGGGCCAAGTGGACTACAATTGAAGGAGGGTAAAAATAACTCCAACCCAAACTGCGATGCATAGTATTTTATTTGGTAAATTTTATACATTTCCTAGGAAAAGGTTTTTAATACCAATCTTGAAGAGCATGGATTTTAGACAATGCAGAATAGCTTACTTGAAGTTACAATCTCTAGAAAATCAGTTGATTATAATGGCTATTTCCTTATATTTAAAGACTGTTATTAGGTACAGGAATACAATGTAAAGATATAAGCCATGTAACTCTTGTTTGCTGGATATATATTTATTGAATTTACTCTGTAATATAAGTAAATGTGTCTTTAACTGTGCTTTTATGATTTTTATTTTACAAAAAATCGAATAAAGCTGAATTTGAACTCCAACCCCACATCGATTCTGCTGACCTAAGTTTACATTCATCAGATCTCTAAGCGCCAGGATACCCGTTGGGTGACAGCTGCGCTATATAAGCATTCCATACAATACATACAATACAATACATCGAGTGAACCTCAGCTGGAATCTGAGATGTCATGTTACATATCTAATAGATACCGTTTTGTGTCTTTCTTTGAATACATTAAGGGTGCACTTTGGTCTGTTTTAGTCCTGTGGAAGATCTGCCATGATGTATAGTCAATAACACTTGAACACAGGGTTGAAGCGTTGACAACATTACATTATGTCCTATGTCAGCTATCCTTGGAATATGTAAAAAAAGATATAAGGATACACTGAACAAAACATTTTTGGGACATTTTGATTATACGTGGTTCCAAGGTCTCATGTTGGTGTATGTGATCACTGGGAGATTTTTGATTTTCACTATTTATATGTTAATGTGATGTGGTGTTCTTTATGTTTTCTGGGCAGCCATTGAAAAGAGAAATATGAAAAGAGATAAATATACATTTTTTGATAAATGAAAAATAATATATCTAAAATAAGTTAATGGTTGTGTTGTGTCAGTGGTTTTTAAATATCATTTTTTTGAACCATTTTTGTTATTTGAGTTATGAGAAGCTTCACACATGTTTGTGGGATAATTTGTAGGCCCTTCTAGTATTTAATGATTAATAAAAAACATTATTTTACAATTCCCCCTGAGGAGATTTAGTTTGCCCGACACCTACGTTCTCGTGGGCAAAACATCTTTCCTGTGCTTCATAGAATATTTTCTGCACGTTCTTTTATACTGCCCTCTTCCTTCTGTAGCAGCGAGGACCATTCTCTGGTGAGATGTTAAGAAAATTCCAAGCAGTTGATGCTAAGCCTAGAGTGGGGACCCCAGCGACTGCCCACTGGGCTGCTAAGTTGTTTGTGTTGTTGTTCAAGTGTGTTTGTTTTGTGGTGTTCACTTTGTGTTGTCAAGTAGCGTTGTAACGTTGTATTGTTTTATGAGCTGTTGCAGTGTTATGGTGTGATATTGTGGTGCTGATGTGCTATGTTGTTTGAATTTGTGTCATTTTGTTGAGAAGTTTTACAGTTGTGTGTTTGTGTTGACTAGTTATTGCCGTGTTGTGTAGCCAAGTAGTACCTGGTAAATTTGCCTTGTCACCTTGGCAGTGCAGGTATATTGACTTAATATATGTAGGAGGGAGGAATGGGCAGGTGTCTGGTGCCTCTCCCAATAGCTTACCGAGCCAGCAGAGCCTTAGGAACACTCATATAATGCCAGAGATGTGCAGGGTAGATGTTTGGATTCCTCTAGACCTCTCCTTTGAATCAACAAACGCATAAGACCTCTCATTGAGATGTTTCAGAGCCTTTTATTGTAATCCAGGAAAGTGCAGAACACATGCAGAATAACAGTGGCAAATATCACACTTATTGTGGTAATAGAGAAGGCAATGTAAATATTATGAGAAAAGCTAATGTGAAATGTTGTATTTCACCTTCATGTAAACCTCCTGCCACAGATCTTTAGCAGATAAAAGCGTTGCCATTGTGAGAGATGGAAGACAATCCTTGCATGCCTGATGATAAGTGATGCCAGCAGTCTGTGGAAGGCCATGTTAGACCAGACGTTCCTGGAGTGAGGATCCTCTTTAACTGAAATGAATGTTATCTCTGCCCACAACAGAGCACGGCTCCCCGTACTTAATCATTCACACGTGGACCATAAGAAATTGTCCTTGTGACACTGACACATTATGAGAAGAATAACATGGGAATTCTTATGCAGCTGCACATATGCAGATCAGAACTA
This sequence comes from Triturus cristatus, assembly GCF_964204655.1. NCBI lineage: Eukaryota > Metazoa > Chordata > Amphibia > Caudata > Salamandridae > Triturus > Triturus cristatus. The sequence goes on along the minus strand of NC_140592.1, from coordinate 801,642,840 downwards.
TGCCTAAATACAGCACTACGATATTTTTGGAAATATATACATAATATCGAACATCAAGCAAAATTGTTATATTTGCATATGTACATAATGCCATTAAAACAGTTGGCGACCAAAGGCCCCAAGTCACTCCATGCATGCTTTTGTTGATGCTGTTGTGTGGTCTCTGTGAATGTTTTTTGTCATTAATCGCATGTTGACAAAGTTGTGTCTTTGTCACAGGGACATTGTGCAGAGCTGTTTACCAACAGACGGAGCGGAGTGGGCTGATTAGGGACCAAGGACATTTCTAAGGGTCTTGTACATAAATTGGTTTATATGTACGTGTAAGTGTGTATATGTATATTATATATATCTATTAGGGCTTGAAAGACTCGGATGTTTTTTAAGGTGGTGAAAAAGGAAGATCAAATCAGCAGGTGTGATTTCATGTCGGCAATAATTGATACCAAGGTTATGCGCAGCACCAGGAGTGAGCTTGGAAGTGTCTTTTTCCCATAGATTTCAATAAATATTTGTGTGAATTTTTGTAAATCCCTTAAAATGGAGAACTTTATCATAAGAAGGATCTTAAAATTAGTACATGCCCACTTTTTTCTACAGTCAATGCCTAAATATTACGATCCTTTTCCAAAATAATGTTTTCTTTTTTTTCTTCTTCAGATGCCCTCTTATGAACACAGCAAGCCTGCAATGGAGAAAATGCTTCAGCAGTTCTCTAATTTCAGTATAGCAAAGGATTCCAAATTGACAGAAGATTCTGTATACCTGTTGGATATAGACATTTCAAAATCTCAAGAAGAAAAGACCAGTCAATTCCTTGGCGTTTCTTGTTCTGACAATTCTGTAAAGTTGTTTAACAGAGAAAAGCTAACTTTGATAAGGGAGTACGGTGAGAATTCTGGTCTGCTGTATGGAATCAGATTTGCTCAGACAAACGAGAATGTGTTATTTTCAGCATGCAGTGATGGAACGGTCAAGTGCTGGGACTCTCGTTTATCAAGCTCCAATCCATCACAGCTGTTAAAAGGTTTTCCTTCAAATGTTTTCATCAGCTTTGATGTCAGTTGTAATGATACATTAATTTGTGCAGGCACGGAGAAAGTTGAAGATGACGCCTTCCTTGTGTTTTGGGATTCAAGAAACCCCAATAATGTATCTGCATCGAAACAGCCATTAGGTGTTTATTCAGAGTCGCACAATGATGATGTCACACAAGTCTGTTTCCATCCCACGTCTCCAAATCTCTTACTTTCGGGGTCCACTGATGGGCTAGTTAATGTATTTGATCTGAACAAAGAAAATGAGGATGACGCATTAATAGTCACCTGTAATTCTGATTCTTCAGTGAGTTTCATTGGCTGGTCTGGACAAGATTACAATCAGATCTATTGCTTGACACACGATGAAGGCTTTTATTGGTGGGATATTGCTCAGTTAGACACTCAGGAACCTATCACTTTATTGAAGATCCAGGATTCAAGGGAGGCGTTTAACACCAGTTGTGGTAACCTCGACTATCTGACTGGTGGTTTCTACAATAAAAAGGCAGGTGCATTGTTTGTCCTTGGAGGAGCACACACTGGAAACCTCTACCTAATGAACTGTCAGGCTGATGGACTGCATTATTGGTGCGACCTTCCAGGTGGACACTCTTCCACTCTGCGTTCTTTCTACTGGAACGACGAGGACCAGTCTCTGTTGACTGGTGGAGAAGATGCCAGGCTGTTGTTATGGAAGCCCAAATCTGTTGAAAAGCCTCTTGTTGGGAAAGACTCGTTAAAAATGTCTTCCTCTATACTTCAGAGAGTAAGAATTCACAGCAATTCGTCATACAAAATCAAGCAAAAAAAAGGGAAGCACTGACCTTCTCTTTGGCCTGGAGTTTTTTTCCATTTGCCGAAAAAGGCTATGACTCTGTGAGAGCAATTTGATGGTTCTTTAAATTGCATTTGTGGATTGCAAACTAAATGAATCAATTTGTAATTAAAAAAATATATCCGTGTTTTACCAATCTTATTGAAGCAGTCTTTGGATAAATTACAACAACTGAAACCGCACTAACACCATGTATGCTTGTATGAGCCAGGTGCTGTTTCCGTTACAATACTTTTCACTTAACTTCCTCCAAAAACAGTCATTAGGGCCAGTTATGCAATAGAGTGGGCAAATGAGTGTCTGCCGCTGTTACTTTAGCTGTACTGTTTATATAGAAACAAAGATTGATCAAACACTCTTGGTACCCACAGTCTTTGGTCTTGACCTTTTGGTGTGCGTCTGTTTTTTAAGATGCCCCAAATAGTCAATAAATTGCTTCAGATGTTATTTTGTTAGCCTGTGTTCTGGAGTTTCAGTGGTTTTACCATACAGGATTTGAATATGAGTGATGATTTTGAAAGTTGTAGTAGTTGACATTAATCTTGGGTTTATTTTTCTTGTTTATTGATCACAAGACTGTCTGAACATCCTAGTTATTGTTACTGGCATACCTGTTACCACAGAATATTAGGCAATTATACAGCATGGGGTTCGCTATTCCTTAAGAGCTGCTGTTCCCCCCCACTTTCAGAAATTCTCAGCGGGGAGCCAATCGGGTGTATTGGGTTTTTTGGGCTAACCGTTTAGCATTATTTTTCTGTACAATTAGTGTCTAGGGTTTGAATCGCGCTTTCACATACGTGTTTTTTTTTTCCCTTTCTTTCAAAGAGGATCGATTTTTGTACCCACTGGCTGAAAATCGTTTGATGAAGAACATTTGTTATGTTATTTAATTCTTGGTATAGTGCACGGCTCATCCCCAAAGGAACATCTCGGCGCTGCAAGGCAGGTGCATAAGCAAATGGAAAGAGGAAGTTTATTCCAGCGGAGCCAAATAGGAGAAGGCTCAGCCTCCATAGTTTGCTGTGCGAATCTGTCAGGAACATAAGAGAATGGTGGCTAGATCAGAGGTTTCTACTTGCGATATAGGGGGTATTTTGGCACGGACCCTGATAGAGATTTGTATGTCAGTAAGAGCAATTTGAATAGTGATCGCTTTTGGATAGGGAGCCAGTGTAGATCTCTGATGGGGATTGCGGAGGTTCTAGGGGATACGTTGTTAACCATATGTGCAGCAGTGTTTTGGACGATTTGTAGTTCAGACAAAAGAGATTCATTAGAGGCAAGAAACAAAGCATTCCCATAGTGCAGGCGGCTCATAATTAGCGCCTGGGTGAGTGTTTTTTCGTGAGCTCAGTGGTAGCCAACTAAAGATGTTTTTGAGCAGACGCATGATGCCAAAACATGGGCTACATATGGAGGCGATCTGGTCTTACATTGATAACTGAACGTCTAAAATGATGCCTAGATTTTTTGCGGTTCTAGTGGCCTGAGAAGCAAAGCACAGTTCTGCCAGCCCACCAATCATCCTTCCATTGACTCTGATCTGTTCCAAACTGTATAATTTCTGTCTTGCCCCCTTTAAGTTGGAGGCAGTTGAGGGACATCCAGATGGCAATCTCTTTCATGCAGGTGGGGAATTTCTGTTGACACTCTCGATGTCCTGCCGAAATGAGATAATCAATTGAGTGTCATCTGCAGGATGTCTCGAACCCATAAGATTTAATAAGTTGCGCCATAGCGGTTATATAGATATTGAAAAGTGTAGGGCTTAGAGAAAAGCCCTGAGGGTCACCTTTGCTCAGTGAGATTGTTCTGGAGTGGAATGTCCCCATGGACGTTGTATGATGGCCATTTCGTCACTCAATCATTTAATAAACCACTGTTTTATAGTGCATCGCTTAGTTTAATTAATCTCCATAAGCTGTAACTGCTGCAAAGTGAGCTGAAGTAAATGAAAATATCTGGCCACTTATTTCACTTAAGCAAAATGTTAAAGATGGCACCGGCAGATGCACAAAGGATAACAAGCAATCTATAGCTTCTGGAATAGCTCCCCTAAAAATAAAACGTTGGTAGCTCAGATCCACACTGGGATAGTAGACCTCCTGTTAAGCACTTTATTTAAATGACTACCGCAACTGGAACATACTAATCTTTTTAAATAAATTTGGGCCCTGCCCAATGAGATTATCATATGCCCAACATGAAAGTTCAACCTAGAAATTTTGCTCTAATTTTAATAGGTTAATGCGTAAAAAGGCAATTTAGAATTTCTTTGGTAAGATCTGCATAGGTGGCTTATTTTGGAAGATAATCCATTTAAACCAAATATGTTTGTCAATAAAGTGCAAGTTGGGCTTGTCCATTGTGTTTTTCATTTCAGGTTTTTAGGCAGTGATTGTTTTATTGAGGGCTCATTCGTATCAGTAGCCATTCTATTTAATCCAAGCATATTAGTTCATTACACGAGTCTTATTGGTATAGTTGAAGGGAAGGAGCACTGATTTAGTCTTCTCTACATTGTAGCCAGCGATCCAAGCACTGCTTGTATGATGGTACTTCCAAAGAAGGATCATTGAGACCAGCTATGAGGAATCTTTTTCCTTCTTGAAGACCTTTGGTGATCTCTGCATGATTTTTTAAAAACGTTGTTTTATTATCATGTTAATGAAATACAGTCACAATTACAGTTATCACTATTCTTCACTCATCAAAAGAATATCATCTGGAGTTATGACCAGAGGTATCATTTATTGTAAGTGTCTCATTGTGTGGTCTTGAAGTGTGTGTCAGGTGAAGGAACAGCTACCATCTCCTTCCTCGCACTTTAATATTTCCGCATGAAATCTCATATCTCATACCTCTCTATGCACACCATGATTCCCAGCTCATCTCCCCATTTTTTTGTGTGCCCCCTCCTTTTTTCACAATCGTATTTTTCAGCTAACATACATTAGTGCATATCCTTTCTCCATATATCGATCTTAAGTTGGGATGGGGGTGACCTGGACACACACTTGAAAAGCCTCACAACATTAGTCCTAGCCACGGTCAAAATAAGGCAGAATAAGTTTCTCCAATTTTTTCGAGGGTGGGAGGCATCTCTTAACTCAGTGTTTCCAGGATACATAGTTTTACACTATTCTAAACGGTAGGCACCTGTGAGGTGTATTAAGGATTCCACCACTCCCTTTCAGATAGAACCAAGGCATGGGCATGACCACAAGGTGTGGATAAAAGTGCAGAATTTGCCATAACCTCTGACACAAGTGCCATTCCTCCTACTGTCTTCCTCATTTAGGTATACACTGGAGTAATATGTCCTATGTAGGATATTCTTTTGTACCAGCCAGAACAGTGCCTTAATGCAGCTTCCCTCAGGGCTTGAAATGCTTCCTTCCATTCTTCTTTGGTCATCTCTTCCAAATGTTTCTTTCACTCATCTATCACGGAGTCTCCCTAAAGATTCCAGTGAGTTATTTCTTGTATATTAGGGATATTACTTGTTTTTGGGTTAGGGTTCGAAAGGAATCTTGGCTTTAATGGGAATAATCTGCAAATTCAATGCAAAATGAGATATGGTCCTCCAAGACATGCCTGTGTGTAAAATCTTTATATGCTTTGGTATCCCCTAATCCATATTCCCTCTCCAATGTCTCAGGGATTATCAGCTTGTTTTTAACCCAGACATCTCAAATTTTGCTGATTGCTATTAAGTCCTACTTCAGGATTCCAGGGATGACACTAACGTCTCTCAGCATGCCACTATCCTATAGTGGGATATCTTAGGGCAGGACCCCTTCCCACCCCAGGTATTATGTACCTGATTTTCTGAACTGCTGGCATGTGTGGGACCAAGAATCTTGTGTTGTTCTTCCTATAAAAATCAGAGCAGTAACACCAGGTACCGATTATGTTTAGCATCCTTTATAAAGGGTTCGTCCAGTGGAGAAAAGACCTATACATTCCTATCCATTTGTGTGTGTGTGCGCGCATGTGTGTGAGTGTGTGTGTGGGTGTGGGTGTGGGTGTGGGTGTTTTAAAAAAATAAAAAAACTGTTCAAGCCATGACCCACATTTGGGTATGAAACACATTTTTTCCAATGACTTCAAATACATTAGACCACTCCAAGGAATCGAAGACTTGTTTTGACCGGACTCCTGCCGATTCCAGTGCACCCTCTGCACAGGTCATATATCAATTGAAGCATGGTAGATTAAATCTAGTCCTCCTATTGGGCATTAATCCCAACTGGTCCGGGTGTGTTATGTTTTTCATTACAATTTAGGTCCCATTATCTTGTCTAGTATCCCGGTTTTGGCTTTTATATGAGGGACGTTCATCTTCTGCTTCCCCCAGTTTGTGTTTTGCCTCAATCATGGCCATACACAAATCATATGGCAGGATACCTTCTTTTCTGGCATTGTTGAAGATATTTAGCAGGTTGTTAGTCAGTTTGCTTGCCATTTTTTTAATAAAACTCCATTGGCATGCCTTTGGGTCCTGGGGCTGTACTGGCTACACCTGATGGTATTTCTTTGACTTCTGCTTTTTCCTTTGTCATTATATCAAATTGGAGGTTGTTTTGTCTTCAGAAGAGAGGCTGGGAATAATATCTGTCAGGAATACCTGAACTCCACCTGCTATACCTCTGGTTCTTAAATGCTCCTAGCCATCTGCCAATTTCATCCATTTTCTCAAGCTATGCTTATTGCTTTGACGCTTTCTTTCCTTCTTAGGGTCAATTGTGTGAGATCAAGAATTGATTTTGCACTTATTACTCATTATTGCTTGATTGTCTTTTCCTTTTAACTTTACTGAATGTTGTAAGTCTATATCTTGTGTTCATAAGTACGGCCTTAGTAGCATTAGCATATCAGTCTTAAGATGATTGGCAATAGCCCACTCCTTTATTTTATGAGCAGCTTTTAGGGAAATTGCTTGTCCTATGACCACTGCCTTTTCCAAGAGGTACCGATCGGTGGTCTTTTTTTTTAGCTCCACATCACTCTCTCTCCCCCGCAGGGTCCATGTAGCTAGCTTCGATTCTGATCAGTATATCATGTCTATGCTGGCTATTTTGGTACTTGGTTGAAGATTCTCTGAAATAGAAATTTGACATTCCTTAATCTTTTTGTATGTTCTGTTTACGTGTCATGATGTAATCTAAATGTGAGAAGGAATTGTAGGGCCCGAGTAGAAAGAATACTATCATCAAGGTGTTGTGTGCCAAAAGTTCACTAGACCTTGGGCTTCTATGTAATGGTTTAATTGTGTATCTTCTCTCTTGCCTTTTATGGTGCTGCCTGTGAAACTTGTTCATGTTGCCCTCATACCCCCGACTAAGTTACTCCAATATACATGCCAGAAGTGGTCCGATTCTGTTTATGGCCATTGTTGCACTAGTTTTTTTAATCGTGTTCAAGTGTTTTATGATTTCATATGGTTAAAATAAACACATTTTTACTTAAAGTGTGAATGCAAACCATGCATGTGAGAAATTGGGTTGATGGTTGAGGGGGGTGTGAGTCCTTCTTAAGCAACAGCCTCAATCCTTGTCAGGATGGAACCACAAAAGTCAGTAAATTAACCTGTGCTTAACCCTCTGGTAGCTTGGCACAAAAACAGTCAAGCTTAACTTGGAGGCAATGTGTAACGTTTTGCAGCACTCAATCACTAATCAAGTAAAAACACAACACAAGAAAAATCACACAACAATTTAGAAAACTTGAGTAAAATTTAATAAGGTATTTAACATAAAAACAACAAATATCCAATCAGTAGAACCAGAGATGTGCAATTTCAAGGATTTAAGGTAAATTTAGTGCCTAAAAAGACAAAGTGCCACTCGCGGTTATCTGGTCATGCGTGACCGTGTGAAAGTCCCAAGTACAGGCTGACCATGATTGAGTGTGGGCTGGCTAAAGGGACCAGGTTAGTCCTGCTGAAAAAGGTACCTTCTAAAGTCCAGCACAAACTGTTCCGGTCACAGGGGAGGAGGCCGAGATGTGCTGTGAGAGCGTCATGAATGGTCGCCGCATTTGCGTGAAAAGCAGACCGGGGTACTGCGGACTGTCGTTGCTGGAGCTTTGCATTGGCGGTCACTGTGGGCTGTCAATGCTGTAGCGCGAAGTGTAGATGTCCCGTTGCTGGTCGCGAAGATTCGGGCTTCCCAAAGCTTCGTGTTGGCAGATATTTGCGTGAACGGGCATGGTTGTGAAGAGCCCATAACTTTAAGATTTTTCCTTCTTTTTTAGGAGGAGCTCAGCTGATGCCACACCAAGGGTCCAGAACCTGGGAGGCACCTCTGGGGGATCAGTAACTCACTCCAGCAGAGACCAGCGGGGCTCAGGCAGGTCCAGTTGCAGGTCCAGTGCAGCAGGTCAGCGAACAGTTGCAGGGAGTCTTTTGGAGCTTGTTGTGTCCCTGTAGCTCACACAGGAGGCCAGCTAAATAGGCCTTATAGTCAGTAAGGTAGCCTGCAATGAAGGGAGCAGGTCAATTATTCCTTCCCAGACAGCAGGGTAGGCCTCTGGCAGCAGGGCAGTCATCCTGTAGTGTCTACCGGTCCAGGAGTGTACTGAAGTGTGGGTCTTAGGGTCCCATTTTTATACCTGGTGTTAGCTTTGAAATGGAACAAGCTTCTGGAGTTCGCCCCCACCACCCTCACAGAGATATTGGGAATTCACTACCTCCCTGCCCTGCTTCCAGTCTGTCCGGAGTCACAATAGCTTAGTGTGAAGTTCTTTGTGTGTGTGCTGAGGCGATGTCTTTGAAGTGCAAGTGTAGTAGGTGATAGCCCCGCCCCTCCTATTAAGTCATGATGACCTATCCTGCCCACACTCAGTCCCTCTATTGTGCATCTGTCTGGGAGGACTAGACCAGGGCCAACTGCCACTCACACCTGTCCATGTGACCCAGGAACAGGCTATGGGCCCCAATTGTTAGGACAGATAAATGCCACCTAAAAATGGAATTTTCAGAATTGTGACTTGAAATCTGACTTTACCATTAAAGAGGGTTTTAAATTACAATTTCTCAGACAACAAACATGACATTAATACCTGCTCCCAAGCAAAAGTTATCACAAATTAAATATGATAGGACAACCCAATGTTATCCTACGAGAGAGGCACGCCTCACAGAAGTGAGAACAAATTTGAGTTTTCATTACCAGGACATGTAAAGCTTAAAGGTACATATTCAACTTAATAATTACAAGGCACCCTGCCCTCTGGACTGTTTAGGGCCTACCCCAGGGGTGACATATGTATTAAGAAGCATTGGCATAGCCAATAGGTCTCACTTTTGGGACCTTATAAGTATTTAGTTATACAGCACAATATCCTTACTGCAACAACATTAACTGTTGCATGGCCAAACAGTGATAAGGTCCCAAAGGCGAGACCTATTGGCTATGAGCATGAGGATGTGTGCCACAGGACGTCAAATTATGGCTTTGTTCAGATCAGCAGTGATTTGCAGCATGATGCTGAATGTGTGCCTATACTAAAGTTACAGTGATACAGAGAACTACAGAGCGGTCCTGCACAAGGTACGTAACACACACATCAATCAAGAGTAAGAGGTTCTAAAGCAATGGACTACAAATGCGTATCTTTAGGAGATTCCAAGAGACCCTAATAAAAAATAAACGCCAATGACAATACACATAACACCTGTCAGCAGCGATGTTTACGTTTTGTCGAAATTTACCATTTGTATTTTGCCAGTAGCGGTCCTTGAAGTTTGACTTTTTGAGGCAGTTTTCACTATATACAATAAACTAAACTTCCAAATAAAAAGAGGTATGACTCTAGCATAAAACCAATCTCTGTCAAACCAACGTAAATGGAATTCCACCTCTGAATGAAGGATAAATAACAGAGCGTGCCAGTGTTATTCGTGTATTCGAAATTTAAAACAAATTAGTGCAAATGTTGCAGTTATAGCGCTTCAAAATTTCTTAGTGTCAGATCCTATTTAACGTTCTCTGCAGAATCTACTTACACTTCACTTACAAACCATCGTTCCGCAGCCACTAAATAAACTGCCCCCCCCCCAAAAAAATAAAAAAGTGGCCCGCCCATTGTCTGTGAACGCCATCACGAACAACCAGAACTGTGCTAGATAAGAGCCTTACCATAGGATCACAGGATGATAAGTCCATTACATATCCAATATGTATATAATTAACAGGCCTAAAGCTTTGCACACAAATATCAAATTCTGCATTTAATTACAGTTCTAATTGTACAAAACTAATAGCAGGTCACCCGCAACGAGTACGAATGTATATTCAGTTGAACAAAACCGATTCACTGATGGCAATAATCTGTGAAGTTGAAAGGCTGCAGTTGGGAGAACCTGCCACCAAGTGGCCAAAATAAGTAAAACATTTTCAACATAAATCGAGCCGCACTCTCTTTTTCGGCTTAGTTTTAGAGTGCGTTCAAATTGTTAAATACACGGTTAGGCAAACACTATGAATATATGCAGCGCACACAAATATTAAACAAGAACCAAAGCGGAAACTGTGTCGAAAAACAGAGTATAAAGGTAGTCGCACGACGCGAAAGAGAAAGTGATCGCGATCAAGCGCGCGGCGAGCGATGCGCTGCATGAGGAATGCCATATTGCGCCTCTGCTCAAGCGCGCGCCCGCACACATGCACTGCAAGCTGTAGCCGGCAGTAGCATTTTTTGAAGCCCTTACTTAGTCTCGCCAGACCAGCGCAAGCGCTGGGTCAGGCGAGACCTAAAAAGGGAGTTTTGAGCTTGGCAAAATGAACATTTTGTCCACTTGAATTGACAGTTCAAAACTACATACAGCCTACAGCAGCAGGGCTGGGGCATTTTAGAAAAGCTACTTAAGTGGGGGGGGGGGGGGGGCACAAAAATGCTGATGACCCCCAAGTAAAAGGCACAATTGATGGACAGAATGCAGAACAAATCAAAACATTCACCCCCAGTCCAGAGATCTTGGTAAAATCCATCATTCTTTTACTCACCATGCCACCCCAGTTTAGACCTCGCCATATGCAAATCAGTCTTGACCCCTCTAGTACCACTCTACTGGGGACTTCAAAGTAAATTAAATGTGGCAATTGGGTGTAAACTGATTTTACCATTTTATGGGAGCCAACATCCATGGGTTCAGAAAACAGGAGGGGAGAAGGCACATAACGTTTGGGGGCAACCCTACAGAGAGGGCCAGGTCCAACAATGCAAATAAACACAAATGTGTTTTTTCATTTGTTTGCTTCCAATGTTATTTGTATGTCAATGTGCTTTAGTATGTAAGGATGTTTGTAGCAAAAAAAATGCTCTGGCTTGTATGGAAAGCAGTTATGGATGACTCATTTAATAAAATTCCTTACCTCCATGCAAGAAGAAAATACCACTGAAATGAAATGGTCTGAACGTGTTGTTCAGAGAAAGACACTTACGGCAAAGTATATTTCTTCCTTTAAGATTTTTGGTGGTCGTTTTATTTAGTAAGTAAAAATTCAAATTGTGCTGCAGTGGTTTTGATTTCGGTTCAGAGAGGGTCAGATCAGGAACAGAAAATAATCCGGGGCACCAAACTGAAAGTGACCTCAGTAGTAAATGAGATAAAAAGAGTGGCCCACATTTGCAAATCGGGGATGTTTTGATCTTGTAAAGATACACTGTGTAAGTGTTTTGCAAGATGTAGGGAGAGTGCAAGCATCTTTGCTTGTTGCTGGCAATGTTTGTGGTAATAACGGAAATAAACAGTAAAATCTAGACCAAAAAACAGGCCAGATTGCCAAATATGCTAGTCGAACCATGCGTTCTGATGAAATAAAAGATACACCATTAAACAAGTATGAATGTATATTTTTTTTCACTAAAACGCTACCTGCATGGTTTTGGTGTACTTGTTGTAGTTAAGGGCCTGTGAACGTGAGCTAGTTTGCTTTGACTTGTTTATGTTTAGTAAAAGAAGAAAATAAAAGTAATGCATAGGCCTGTAAACCTGTGTTTAATTGTGCTTTGTTTGTTTCTCCCTTATCCATAGGCATATGTTTTGGATATTATGGCTCTTACAGTTCTAACTTCAAATTCCTCACCTTTAGAATATTCCCCTGGCGCCAGACTAGATCCGGAAACTTTTCATAGCAGTGCTCCCATGTGGCTCCATGTAGGCTTCGTTCTGCTTCAGAAGTAACCGAGTGGACCCACTCCCCTACACGCCAACATATGGTCCTTTCTTTCCACACCTTTGAACGCTGACTCGGAGCTCTGCTCCTACTTTAGTAGGTCTTTCAGCGACTCCCAAATATTGAATCCAATGTGCAAGGGCAATGTTACTGCCAAAAATGACTGGTTCCAAACTATGTTGCAACTGCAGAAACCAAATGCCGGTCACGGACCCGCATGAGGTGTGCCTATGGTGTTTGGGCTCCGTGCATGACTCCAAGTCATACAATCGGCCTGTTCTCATGCATCTGAAATCAGTCTGGGACCATGAAGTGAAACTGTCCATCGCTGAACAGAGGACAAAGTCATGGACTCAAGAAGTCGCAAGGCCATCAAGGTGCCACTCAATCTTGTTCCCAGTTCCCCATTGAGTAGCCAGTTCCACAATTTGTCCTGTTGCACCAGAGTTCCTAGAGCCATCAGCAATTCCGTAGCAAGTTGAGACTGTTAAGAAAGCTATTCTCTGCATATCTGGTAATCTTTCGATTCTCTCCTGTCATGCCATAGGGCCTTAAAGAATCTGCAGAAGCCTCGAGTTGGGTTACTGCTGGCAGATCCATCTTCAGTGCCGTCCAAGCCCTGGAAACCTGTCTCGAGTTCTGCACTGACAATGGTGCAGACTTGTGCTCCAAGATCTACACTGGTCCCTGCCCCATCCATGCCGGTACTGACTCCACAGGCACTGGCTGTGGATCTTGTGCCGACAACCATGTCTGATCTCGATCCAGCTTCGCCTGGACCCTGACCAAGGTCTTTCTCTGAACCCGCTGTAATGCACCCGGATTCCTTACCGCGTAGGTGATCCTCGGTCTCCATTACAATGGAAGTATACAATAAAATGATAAGTAGATGCTTAAATTAATCTCAGCCAATGGTAATTACTCGGCCTGCTTCCCAGTCCATTGTTATGTTGCACAGCAGCCCTCATCAGATTGGACAAAGGCATATGTAAATCAGTCTTGAACCTGCCCCAATAGGAATAGTCCTGCCTGAACTGCCTGGCAAAGTCAACCATGATTAAAAAAACAAGCAACCCAAGGCCAGTTTCTTCCTGATTGGGGCACTTCAGTCAGTTGTAGCTAAGTTCCAGTCGCACAGTGAGCAAAAGACCCACATCTGGGCATACCCTTCACACTTATGGTGTTGCACGGAAGTGCACTAAGTGATGTGTGTAATGCTTGAAATAAACTTAGCCATTGGTAATTACTTGGGCTGCATCCCAGTCAATCGTTTTTTGTATAATTCCATTACCACAGCGCCATGCTCAGAGACTCCATTATCAATTTGACTCTGATTCTGACCAGAGCTTGCCACCACCTGGAGATGATGGTGGTGGGGATGGGATGATTTACCTCCTCACTATGAAGATGACTGTTTCTTCATGGACTCGCAGGACGCCAGTGGGCTTGATACTTCTCCTGATAAAGGGTTGATTTCTCCTCTTGGGCGCCTAACAGACTAGAGTTCCTCCTTTGCTGTGGTGATTCAACGAACTGCTGAGACCCTGGACCCACAACTGCATTCTGTTGTAGTTCGGAAAATATCCTTAAAGAAGTTTTGCAACTTGGGCCTGCCTCATCTGTGCTCTTGTTCAACAAAGCCCTCACTGATGCCTTGATAAGCTCTTGGCCAAAGCCTTGTGTTTGCCTGCCAGTAAATCGGTAAGTGGCCACACACCTCAGACTTGTTCCTGGGGATCCTAACGTCCTTTGCATCATCCTACTGCAGAGAGCCTAATGGTTCAGGCTTCCACCCGCAAGGTGAGTCCCAATTAATTCTCTACAACCCTCCCAGTCAGGGAGTTAAGGAGGATTGAGGTGTTACGAAAGCACATGTTCTCTTTGCCTCGCCTATCCTCGAGGTTGGTAAATACTGCGCGCCTTTTGAACCGCTACATGGATGCCCTGTGGGACATGGCTAGTGAGATCTTGCCAGCAGTCCCAGAAGAATTTGAGGTCTCTCTGGCTCAAACCATTCAAGATGGTCATGAATCGGCCAAGTACATGATTCACGCGAGCCCGGATAATGCTGACTGGCACTAGTGTGGTACTCTGCTGCCATTTGTGGATGTGAGCTACAGAGTTTTTGGGTGGTGTGCAGGCAGCCATTAGTAATATGAGTTTTGATGGCTGTTAAGAAGAGTCTGCCACAGCACGCTTTCTGGTACTTATGGCCTTGTCCAGACAATTTTCTTATCAGTTATGGGGCTTTGGGGGCTACTCCAGGAGGCTGGCACCAGTCTCCCTAGCCCTTGCTGCAGTCATCCCAGTGGCATCTCCGAGGGGTGGGGCAGGAACTGTGCCCCAGCTCTATTTGTCCTGCCCTTTGTGTCACGGCTCTATTTGTCCTGCCCCCACCCTTGTGATCCACCACCACAGCTACTGAATGTGCCAGTAGGCAACACAGTGCACCTTGCCACATATGTTAATTTGTACAATGTGTGTCTTTGCAAAGCAGTGTTTGCTTAGAATGGTTAAGTCTGACCCCATCTATATGTAAGTATAGAACTGTATTTACATATTGATATATACACAGTGAGGGTCAAACATTCCAAGCATATGTATGTCTCCATTGTAGGTGACCCCACCAGTTTTACTGGTGGCCCATTGTGTGCCCCCCCCCTAAAATTCATGTCTAGAGATTGCATTGGTCCTCCCAGTCCCCCTCCCTAGCGGCAACAGCTTCAAGGCCTCTTCAGTTTGCCCTTTGTGGCACACAACAACCCTGTGGGAGGCCGGATCCAGTATTTTCTCCCAGGGTAGTGATCCATCATATCTGACGGATGAGTCGTCCAAATCGTTCAGGATGGTTATGCCCTACCGTTTCTTTCTGCCACTTCACAACTTATGCCCGCATTAGACCCGCTTTCAGAGGAGTACCATCCTTATTTAAGAGATGCAAGCCTCATGGGAACAGTCCAGCCCGAACTGCCAAGCCATGTCTTCCCTGGACTGGAAACAAGCATCCTTGGACCGGTTTCGGGCTAACAGCTCAGAATTAGGGAGGGTTGTTAAACTTGCCATTTCCTCGTGTCGCAGATGGATGGAGGTCTTCATCCTATCTTGGACCATTGTACTCTGAATGCCTTCCTGCTGAATGTACTTCCCCAGGAAGATGGCATTCTGGTGTTGATCCCCAGGAATAGGGTGAGTTTGTCCGCCAAGGATGGACGCAGGCACTCCTCTTGTAGGCAGACTCTCACCTCTTTCTCAAGGGGCTTACGTAGGTGGCTGGCCATGTAGGAGGCGACCTTCTTAGCTGGTGACCATTCAGAGGAGGGTGGGTGTAGGAGGTCATCCGGGCCCAACATGTCATAAGTAGAAACATCCGCTCCCTGAGGGGTGGATTGAGGCACTGGGGGTGGGGCGTTCAGAGACAGAAGGCACGGCCGGGAAGGGTCCGCTCCTTGTTGGAATCCCCATGGGAATCGTCATTGTACCTGTCTGGGTGTATGACTGGCAGGCTGTGCCCTCGAGGGGGGTGAGATGGGGATGGGGCCTGATGGCCCTGCAGCTTCCTCCTCAGTTCCCAGGGTAGGACAGGAATGCGATAGGAAGGCTTTCTTCAGCCTGTCAAAGGCACTCCTATCAACCCGTCTTGTGTTTGCATTTTGCTGACTATTGCGCCAGAAGATCACTATCCTGCCCAGCCAGTTGTAAGGGGGCCACAGGGTTGCTCTAGGTTCAAGTTTAGAGGGCTTGGAAAGACATAGCTTCCACTCAAGAGTTTCAATTGCCGAGTTGACAGACTGGCGGATAAAGGTGTCAAAAGTCTCACAGAACTCATCATTATTATTTTTGGGGATTTATGCAGCGCAACCGCTACTCAAAGAGTGTCCCGGCACTAACAGTAAAATCCAGCCCAACAAATAAAAGGCTGACTCAAAATGCCAAGTCTTGAGAAGTTTCTTAAAGAGCAGAATAGCCCTTGTGGCACGGAGTTGTAGTGGAAGAGCATTCCACTCCTTGGCAACCAAATAAGAATAAGAGCTGCCACCCCATTTTTCCCTTCTAAATCGACCACCAGCAAGAGTTAGAGGACCGAAGTGGCCTAACCTGTTGATTCGGAATGAATATCTTGGACGGGTCTTGAGGGCCTTTGTGATAAAAAGCACAATGGGTAAGAATTAAACCTTTGAACCTCACACATTCATCCTCCAGGGGGGAGGGGGGAGAGTGACTCCTCCATGTGGGCGCCTTTCACCTCATTGGGTAACTGCTTCGGATCCTCTAGCTTCTGGCAGGCTTAAGGAGGGAGGGCAATTCATTTTAGCATCCAAAGGACAACGTAGGGGTCTAACCCTGGGGCAACATACCCCTTATAACCTGTGTTGCAGTCCTGAGCTCTGTCCCATTAGTGCTGTGCACAAACTTACCATTAACACCCTACTGAGAAGAAGAGAATACAGACCCAATTACGTTGGGTGTGGACACTGCTTTGAAAATCAGATTATTGACCCCCATGCAGTGTCCAGCAAGACACGTCGTGAAGCAGCCTCTCCCTAGGGGCAGCGCTAACACCCACCCGCAGATATCTAACAAAAGTGTCACCAGTCAGGTGACCCTGCTAATAAAATGGTCGAGGCACATGTGCCCAGGGCCAGTTTTGTAACCATACATGCAGTGTCTGTGTCATCAGTTCTTTAGTATGTGGGCCTAGGGCCCACAACGTTACATTGGCGACTAAGGTGTACAACCCCCCGTTACACCCAGCTCTGACTCTCCCCATTTCACAGCAGGTGACGATCGTCCTGATGAAGGAGGTGTAGTGGAGGTGCCCTGCACTGAAGCCTCCTGGACCGTGGAGGGTCTTGTCCTGTGTGGGCAGAATCTATTGGAGCTGCCCGCATTTGCAAACTTGTAAAGCGGAAAAAAATAAGTTGGCAGCCCGCTGTAAAGGAGGTGCATTGGAGAATGATCTGGGCGCCCATCCTAAAATCAGTTAGAGGATAGAAGGGCCCTCACATGTCCTAAGGGAAGAGAGACTGCAGGAGGCGAGAGCAAGCCACCAGAGGAAGTTTCAATCCCAGCGCCTCTGAAATGGAGCAACAAAAGTCCCCGAAGTGACCCAGGTACCTGCAGCTGTGACAGGGAGGTAAGACACTGCCCGCTTCCTAGTGGGGGTCTGCCACCAGTGCACGGGGAGGAGACTGTTCTGCCTCCCACGCTGTGGCGGCTGGCAACCTTAGAAAGTGGTTTGAAGAGTGAAGTGCCTCACCACTTCCCCAAAAAACTAAATAAAGCACACCCTCCCTCCACAAGCTCATAATTAAACCCCCCCTCCCAAAAGCCCAAAATAAAACACTTCCTCCCTCTAAAAGCCTATAATAAAGCAACCCCCCCTCCACCAAAAATAACACTAACATTTTAAATATATAAAAGTTAAATAAACGGTACTTACCGACTGCCCACACGTCTTCTGGTCCTCCTCGGTGAAACTGCAGTCTGCTGTGGAGCTCCCCTACCCAATCCTAGCGTTGCTCTCATGCTGTTAACCAACATGGGAGAAGCCCCAGGTTTGGATGGAGTAGGTTGGTCGGACGCTCCCTTTGGCCCTGGAGGCCTATGCTTGCTCTCCACCCAGCTGTCTAAGAGGGCTGAG
This sequence comes from Triturus cristatus, assembly GCF_964204655.1. Taxonomy (NCBI): domain Eukaryota; kingdom Metazoa; phylum Chordata; class Amphibia; order Caudata; family Salamandridae; genus Triturus; species Triturus cristatus. The sequence continues at coordinate 801,625,137 of NC_140592.1, read as the reverse complement.
TGGAGAGCTGCAAAGAGCACAAGCCATGATGGCCGGCCAAACTGAAATGCGCACTTTGGAGCATCTGGCCAGCGCTCCAATCCACTATGCTGCCAATGGGCAGCTTGGGCCACGCCCCTTTCTTGTCTCCGGGCACTGCGTGCGGCTGCAGTAGCACCTACTTTGGAAACAAGCATTGGCATAGCCAATAGGTCTCGCCTTTGGGACCTTATAAGTGTTTAGCCATGCAACAGTTGCATAACTAGATACTTATAATGTCCCAAAAGCGAGGCCTATTGGCTATGCAAAGCGGCCGTGCGGCCACGAAAGTGAAAATTATCGCGATCGCGATCAAACCTCAAAGCGGCCGCGAAAGTGAAAGTAATCGCGGTAAAGCGGGGCGCGCGCGCCCGCGCACATGCACTGTAGCTCTAGGTTGGCCTGGTAGCAATTTTTGGAGCCCTCTCAATAAGTCTCGCCAGACCAGCGCATGCGCTGGGTCAGGCGAGACCTAAAAAAAGGGCAATTAAATCATTTCCTTCATTGACATTTTATTTTTCACGGGTGACTGGGGGGGAGGGGGGGGGGCGATGCTCCCCACCCTCGTGGAGAAACCGCCGCTGCTTCCAAGACACCCCACAGTTCCAGCATCGATTCCCAACAAGAGAAGGGAAGAGGTACATTAATGCAAGGATAGCCTTCACAGACAAGAAGGATGTCATGCGTGTGCCTGGCACTCTGCTCAGGTCCCTCCCTACATGGCAGGAGAAAGACATGCAGGGCTTTAAGTGGGCTGGGTCTCACCGGTGCTGAGCACCGGCGGTTTTTTAAAGCGGGCCTCGAAACGGGTCTCTATCGGGCTCTGTTTTGTGCCCTGGCACAGGCGTTCCTTTTTTTCTGGACTGCAGTGACAGCAGGCACATCGATTTGCACGTGGTCACACTGCTCACTTCTCACTAGTGGAGAAGTTACCGCATGACGTCATGCCAGGTGAGTGTTGTAGGGGAAGGGAAATGCTTTAAAGAGAGTCATTATCTCTCTGGATTTCCCTTCTCTTTTTGAAACTCAGGAGCAGCAAAATTGTTGTGGTGTCACCAGGGCTTAAGTGGAAGCTTTTTCAATATTGTATACAAGCCATACTTGCTGCTGATTTATCTTATGCAACTAACAACCGTTGACAAGGCCAATCGCCCTGGCCTTGTTGTAGGTGTAATGTTACTTGTATCATATATCTGGATGCAACGACAGAAACCGCAAAATACAATTTGGGCGGCACACTATGCTAAGCAATGTTTTTTTTGCTTTTGTGCTTTCATGCCACACCCTTAATTACATTGGCCACGCCCCTTTGAGAGACCCCCCCAGTTTTTCAACCCACTTAAAGCCCTGATGCCAGGGCCAGGGAAGATGGGATGGGTGCAGACTGCACTGTGTGCCGCTTTGTATCCACCCCCCTCCTCCCCACAGGCATACTAGTAAACATCAGTGTAGTGGGGAGAGACAAAAGAAAAGAAGCCCCCGGCAGACAGTGCAGTGCCTGATAGTAATTCTTCTGATCAGCCCTCACAAGGTCGTGCAAGCCCCATACCAGAAAAGAAGTGCCGAAGGTAAAGAGCGCTCGGATTCCGCCTGGAGCGGAGAGACTCCACGCCCGACAATTTCTATCCATCACTGTTATTAGGCCTGTTGAAGGATTTGGGGGGCCCTCGGCCAAACGTTTTTGGGGCCCCAGTTGGGAACAGTTTTGAATTCATGATTCAATATCAGCTCTTTCATGCAGTCTTTGGCCAGATCACTAACAGGCACACTCGTACAAATTCTAAATGTGTTTACATAAAAAATTCAGGGATAGTAATGTGTGTTTTCAATTTTGTAACACAGCAGTAGCTCACTAAAATTGCTGCAAATAATCTCCGTGACACCCTCCCATTTCTTAAATGCGAGGTCCTGTTTTGATCTAAAATAAAGTTTTTTGTATGGATGTTGCATGAAACATAAGCACAATATTTCTCTGCAAAATGTTTGTAATAGACTCTCACATATCTCCACAATAAAAACAAATTGAGGGAAACATGGTATTTAAAATATTGTGTTTAGGAATTTGTAAATGTTCTCAGGGGAAGACTCTCTGCAGAACAGAACTGGCTCTATCACGGGACCCTGGGCCAGAGCCCACTTTGCCCATGCCTTAAAACGACTCCTCTGCCTGTTGTATTTACGCCACATTAATTGAGAATTATAAGGGGCAGGACAATGGCAAGAAATGCCCACTTGAGGGCACTGTGTGATCAAAAATACCAGTAAATGATGACAGACACTCCTCACATCGGATGGGACCAACGCCCTAGAATTAAAAACAAAAGCGCGACCGACCCGTCTAGAACACAGAGAAATCTGTAATTAAGACTTTGGAGCACCTAATCTTTGGGACACACACAGAAAGTACACTAAAAGTAATGTTGCAAAAAGGTGCATTTGCCTGGAAATCAATTTTCAGTATAGACAACCCCCAACGATGGTGGTACGTTTTAAATTCTGAAGTTGTGTTTCTTCGGATCAAACACTCTTAAAGTATACTGCCTACCAGTATGGGTGACGTGACTCCTATACCTTGTAGTCCTCTTTCTGATGTAACATTTCTTGTACACTGATTTACACACGTGATTCATTGTCTGTGTAACTTGTGTGTGATGTAAAGGGCTCTGACACCCTGTACAAAAGAAGAGCATGTGAGAGAGTGGTTATGGAGACTTGAGGGTCACTGTTAAAGGGTGGTGAGGGAATTCATGGAGAAAGAGGTAACAGGGGGGCACAAGCAAAAATAGTCGCACTGGGCGCCTCCAGCCTCAAAGCCAGCTCTGGTCAGGGCTTTAAGTGGGATGAAAAAAAATGGGTGAGGGGGTCTCTCAAAGGGGAGTTGCAGATGTAATTAAGGACGCGTCTTAAAAACAGGTAAACTAAAAATCTGTGTCTGGAGCCAGCTCGGCCCTTTAGCGGGACCTTGCGAACATGGTTTAGCAGATTACTCACTAGGGCAATCTGCTCAAGCCCGTTCGCACGGTCCCGCTCAACCACATTCACACGGTCCCGCTCTAATCACCTTTCTGCAACGCGAATGGAGTGTTGAAACGGGCTTCAGGAAAAAGGTACCAACACTGCCCAATACAATTTTAAATACATAACCTCTGGTCTAGATTGGCACCTCGCCTCAAAATCCCACCATGCAAGACAAAAAAACATAGGTGGCAAATCCTTCTCTGTTCAAGCAGCCAAACTATGGAACTTTTTACCCCCAAACATAAGATCCACGGATAACTACCTTATCTTCAGAAGACTACTCAAGAGCTGGCTCTTCCCCACATAACCACCATACGCAAACAGAAATATACCGCATATCCCTCTGTATATAATCATTTATTTAGACTGTAGATGTGTACCTAGAAATGTGCATTGCTTTGTATAAATGTGTATAATAATTATGTTTTTAAATATATAGATATTGTTACTTCTGATTAACAAAAGTACATATTACTTATAGTTATATTATTCTATGTTTAACGTGTATAGGTGACTGCATAAATAAGTACATCTTTTATCATAACTATTTATCTAGAATTGCTTCACTATTGAATTACGCACAAAAAAATAACACTTGAAAGTCTGAGTTTATTAGATACAACTTAAATCTACATATATTACCTTCCTTATACATATATACCTTCTGTGTACTTATGTATCTTTATATTTCTTACATTGCTTCTAATTCTGTATCTCCAATGCACTACCCTATATCTCACCCTATACCTCTCGCAACATATATCCTCTACCTTCACTCTGACTCATCTCAAACCTCATTCTACTACTCTCTCCAATGCACTACCCTATTCCTCACCCTATACTTCTCTCAATATGTCCTCTACCTCCACTCTCTCACTCATCCCAAACCCCATTCCACTACTATGACCCCCAAAATAACCCTTTCTAGACTCTTCCCTCCTCTACCCCCTCCTTGCATAATCTCATACTTTTTTGCTATTCAGACCTCCCAAACAAGCCTTTATAAAACTTTTCCCCCCTCCACCTCCCCTTTACTCATCCCAAACCTCCTCCTACTGCTATGAACTCCAAAAAATAAATACATTTCTAGACCCTTCCCTCTTCTTCATCTCCACTATTCCTTTTCAATCTTAATAACAGGCTTACATGTCCACTGCTCAAATTAATTTCATATTCCCCTATACTAATTCACCCCTAATCCTTTTTTGGTTCCCGAGTAGCATGCTACTTGCCAAAAAGCGCTTCAACACCTCATCAGGGGCAGCAAGCGCCATAAAAATGCAATCCCTTTCCTCTTCTATCCCTCAATTATCCTTTTCAATCCAAATAACAGACTAACTTGTCCACTGCTCAAATTAATTTCATATTTCACAATACTAATTCAACACTTATCCTTTTTGGGGTCTGGTGTAGCGTGCCACTCGCCAAAAAAGTGCTTTGACGCCTCATCAGGGGTAGTAAGCGCTATATAAATGTAATTGCAATTACAATTATAACTCAATTCATGCCAACAGTACTGAGCTAGAAAATACTCATTTGTTTGCTGCAGGAGCAGCTAAGAAATAGGAGGCTTAGAGGTAGACACAGACCTATATTGGACATTATGGGGTCGATTAGGATGTAGGGCGGATCCACCCTTCCTCCTTACCCGCCCGCCACCCATTTCCCCCCGCCATATTAGTATGGCGGGGGGAACCCCGGCGGACGGAAACACCGTCCGCCGGTCGACCAGTCGACCGGGTGGAAAAGGGGCTATATATGGTGGCGGTGTCTGCTAGACACTGCCATCGATAGTAGCATGGGCAGCGGAGCATGGCTTTCCATGGCGGAGACCCCCCCATGGAAAGCCATGCGGAGTCTGCTTTTGGGGGCCCGTTGCAGGCCCCCAGGGTATTGGGGGGTGCACATTGGGGGTACCTATGGTACCCCCCTGCATTGTCATGGACATGGTGGCAGGCACCTCGCGGTGCATGACAATGCACAGAGTGCATTCCCAGCATTGTGGCGGGCGGTGATGTGAGCACCACCCGCCACAATGCTGGGAATGGAGGAAGCCACTGCCACAGTGGCGGTGGCATCCTAATTGCAGGTGCGGGACCGCCGCACCACTGGCGGCCGGACCCAGCACCGCTAGGGTGGCGGTCGGACTAAAGTCCGCCCGCCATCCCAATCGGCCCCTTAGTATTCTGATTGGTTGATGTTTTTCTGTTTTCTTTCCTGTTGGTTCATAGAAAAGGTAGTTTAAATGGTAACGGCTGCTGTAGAAAGTTGAGCATTATTCTGACAAAGACTATCGCTTTACTGATAACTCTGCTCCCTTACTTGTTTTTGTTTTTTTGCCATAAAGAACACTTTACTTTTTTAAAAAGCATTTTAAGTAGGAAACACAAACATGTATTTTGTATTTCATAAGGATATACCATCAGTATTTGAGAAAACATTTTAGAAAGTTATTAATCTCCATATGAACAAAGTAGGACTCTTTGTAGTCACACTGAAGCGTGTGGTCAAAAAGATGCTTATGATATTTCTGTTTTTTGTGTATGTTCTTATAGAGCTATACGTTGCATTTCACTGTGCTTCTGTGTTTATGGATTTGGTTATATCAATCAGGAGTTTGTATAGCATGACTACTCACCCGTGAGGGTCTCAAGGCACTGGGGGGGGGGGGGGGGGGGATTGTGGAGGGTCAGTCAAAGAGCCAGGTCTTGAGGTCCTTCCTGAATTGGGTCAACTAGGCAGATTGCCTGAGGTGGAGGGGCAGGGTGTTCCAGGTCTTGGCGGCGAGGTAGGAGAAGGATCTTCTTCTGGTTCTGGTCTTGTGGATCCGTGGGATGGAGGCCAGGGTGATTTGGGCGGAGCTGAGTTGTCTGGCGAGTATGTGGAACACGAGGTGGTGGTTCAGATATTCTAGTCCTGCATCATGGAGGGCTTTATAGGCATGTGTGAGGAGCTTAGAGGGGATTCTCTTGTTGATTGGGGGCCAGTGGAATTGTAGGAGGTGTGTTATGTGGCTGCGGTGGGAGATGTCGAGGCGTTTTGGACGTTCTGTAGTTTCCTGAGCTGTTTCTGAGTGATGCTGGCATAGTGCCGTAGTCAATTCTGCTGGTGATGAGTGCATGGGTGAGCATCTTTCTGGATTCCGTGGGGATCCATCTGACTGTCTTTCGAAGCAGGTAGAACGTGTGGGAGCAGGATAAGGATACTGCATTGATTTGGCGATTCATTGTCAGCGAGGAGTCCAGTATGATGATGAATTTGCGTGCGTGGCCCATAGGGGTGGGAAGGTTTCCTAGTGCGGCGGACCACCAGGAGTCGTCCCAGACTGAGAGGCCGGGTCCCAGGATAAGTACTTTGGTCTTGTCCGAGTTGAGCTTGAGGCAGCTATCTTTCATCCAGGTAGCAACTGCCTTCATTCCACTGTGAAAGTTGATTCTGGCGGCTGTGGGTTCGTTGGCGAGGGAGACGATCAACTGGGTGTCGTCAGCGTAGGAGACAATGTTGAGTCTGTGGCTTCTGACGATGGCTGCGAGGGGGGCCATGTAGACATTGAAGAGGGTGGGGCTCAGGGAGGAGCCCTGGGGCACTGCGCAGCTGATCTCTGTAGGTTCTGAGAGGAACAGGGGTAGTCTGACTCGCTGTATATGGCTGGTAACGAAGCAGTGGATAGAGATCAGTGCCTTGTCACGGATGCCGGAATCGTGGTCGGTTCACAGGAGTTTAGTGCTGTGGCTGTAGGTGATGTTCCAGCTGGTAGACAAAATGGAGTCAAGTATGTGTCCTAGTGTGTGGATCGATATGGTGACTAGCTGCTTGAGCCCAATGTTGGCGAGGTTCTTCAGTAGGGAGGTCGTGTTCTGGTCACTGGGGTTGTCCAGGTGGAAGTTGAGGTTGCAGAGTAGGATCTAATCAGTGGATGTGAGTGCCTGGGGTGTAATGAGGTCTACAATGCCGTTGGTGAAGGGTGGGGGTTGGGGGGCCTGTAGACAAGGGTGCCACGGAGGGTGGTGTTGGGGTTGGTCTGGATCTGGAAGTGGAGGTGTTCCATGGTTGTTGTTGGGTCATTTGAGTGCGTGGTCAGTCGGAGGGTGTTCTTGTGAATGATGGCGATGCCACCTCCTGGTCAGTTGGCGCAGTCCTTGCGGATGATTTTGTAGCCATCGGGGACGGCGGTGAACAGGGGTTGATCCATGTTTCCGTGAAGAAGGCAATTTTGGAAGAAGCGGCATCGAGAAGGTATCAGATTTTGGTGGCCTGTTTGGAGAGGGATCGCACATTGAGGAGGATGCAGTTGAGCTGGTCGGGTACACTGTTGGTCGGCTGGGTGGCATGAGGAACTGGTGTGTTGGCGTGGGTGAAAGTGTGGCTGCAGTTCCCTCAGGTGAAGGGTCCTTGGATCTCCTTCGGCGACAAAAGGTGGCAGGCAGCATGGCGTCCTTACCTGAGGGCGAGGAGGGTGCTGGTGTTGAAGTGGTGGAAGGTCTGAGAACCAGGGTCACTGGAGCTGAGCGCGGTCCAGGCGCGGACAAGTGCAGACGGGCTTTCCTTTGGCTCGACCGCTGCGTGCGGCCACCATTAAGTAGTGCTGCTGGGGGTGCTGGACAGCTGGGAGGCGGGAAACGCTGGAAGGGTCACTGGAGGGGGGCAGGGGGAGATTGCAGGGGCAAGTATGGCGAAAAAAAGGAAGAAAAAGGCAAAAGCGGAGAAAAAAAGATGAATTAAAGCAGAAAAGAGAAACAGAGGGGCAGCTCAGCAGCAGAGCAGTGACGGTCTACCACTAGACCACCAGGGATGAGGCGTAGGCTGGAGCCTGTGGGTGGAGGAGGGCCTGTCAGGGGCAGCAGCAGCTACCAGGCGGAGCTGCGCTGTGAAGGGAGCAAATCCACTAGAAGGTCAGTGGACTGCACTTTCACTGCGCAGCGGCCGCCATTAAATAGTGCTGTGGGGGGGGGGGGGGGGGGGTGGTGGCTAGCCATCTGGGAGTTGGGAAACGCGTGAGCGGTCACTGGTAGGGGGCGGCACTGCGGGAGATTGCAGGGGCTTGGGCGGCAAAACAAGGGAAGAAAAAGGCAAAAGCAGGAATGAAAGGTGAAGAAAGGCAGAAAGCAGAAAAGAGAGACAGAGGGGCAGCCCAGCAGCAGAGCAGTGGCGCTCTACCACTAGACCACCAGGGATGAGGTGCAGGCAGGCGTCTGCGGGTGGAGGAGGGCCTCGAACACCTGACCAGAGGGTGAGCAGCAGCAACAGGGCCAGCAGCAGCTACCAGGCGGAGCTGCGTCGTGAAAGCAGCAAGTCCACTAAAAGGTCAGTGGTTATATGTAAATTAATTTCTTTGTATACATTTTATTAGTCATTCCGTTCCTTAAGTTAACCCATCAGGATACAATTTCCAGTTTAATCGAAATAAGTCCTACGCCTTTGGAAAACGTATGTTATGACTTGTTGTTAGACCTGGCACCATTGGCGTGGGTCTCCCTTCCATTTTTTGCTGTTGCCTCATATGTTTTTGCTGGTTTTAGATGCTTTGGGCACTGTGCCACTGCTAATCAGTGCCACAGTGCAAGTGCTCCCTATTGTAAATTAATGTATGGATTAGTGACTCCATGATTGGCTTATTTGGTTTACTTGTCAGACCCTAGTACAGTGCACTGCATGTGCCCAGGGCTTGTAAATCAAATGCTGCTAGTGGGCTTGCAGCACTGGTTGTGCCACCCACCAAAGCAGCCTGTAAAGTGTGTCTCAGGCCTGCCATTGCAGAGCCTATGTGCAGTCTGGTACCGCCATGTTGACTGGGCAAGTGCACCCACTTGCCAGTCCCTAAACCTTCCATTTTCTTCATATCAGACACCCCTAAGGTAGGCCCAAGGGCAGGGTGCATTGTAAGTAAAAGGTAGGACATGCCCTGGTGTGTGTGGCATGTCCTAATAGTGAATTACAGCCATTTTCGTTTCTCACTATTGCAAGGCTACTGTTCCCCATAGGCCAGAACGGACAGTTTGATTATAACACCTTATAATCCTAACTGACCCAGGGAACATGGTAGAAATTAGAGTTTAGTATGCCTGAACTCAGAAGTTAGTGAAGTTGGTTTTAACATTCTGTGTTTGAAAATACCACTTTTAGAAAGTAGGTATTTTCTTGCCTAACTGTCCAAGCCTGCCTCTGCTAGGTTGTGTATTCCATGTCTGGTTTATGAGTGACGGGGGCTGGGGGATTTCAGGAGACAGGGTGAGTCAGCGCAAGGCTGAATAGAGAGATCTGCATGTAGAGTGGTGGGAGGAGTTGCACCTGGGACCTGAATAGGGCTGTGCCTGCCTTCCACAATGCTGGCTCCACCTCCTGTGGTGCGTCTGATGTCCCTGGCCCACACTGTCAAAGGAAAGAAGGAGTCCTGTAAACAAAGTGCTCCAAGACAGACCAGAACTGGTTTGGAGTAGGCAAAGGCCTTTCTGCCTTCAGAGAACAAAGAGAATAGGAGTATAAATATTGGGGCCCAGACCCCAAGACTTTAGATCACTTCTGGTAAACTAGAAGAACCTTTACTGAGGAGAGGAACCAGAGAGAGAGACTGCAGGAGGAGACTATCCCTATGCTGTGTGCTGTTTGAGGATTGGCCTGCAGTGGTTACCTGATTGCCAAAGAAAGGAGAAAGGACTTTGTGCTACTTTCATCAACTAGTATGAAGATCACCAAGGGCGTGAACTAGAGCGTGCCTCCTGCCTGAAGTCTCAGGGATACAAGACTTCACCAACCAACTCCCCTGATTTCCCTTGATCGGAATCTGAAGTGCCTGCTGTTGAGCTGGGCCTTCTGAGAGACTACGTGTCGCTGGGGGCTGGAAGCGCGACTCAAGATGAAGAAGCGTGTCGCTGCCGCAGCAGATGCCGTCACATCACTGAGGATGCGTGCCGCCGCTGCCGCTGTCACCATCGCATCGCCAAAGCGCCTCGCATCACCGTAGAGTGTCGCCGTCACAGCACACGCCGTCGCATCACCAGAGAAGCGTGTCGCAGGGCCTGTTGCGGCTCAAGAAGATTCACTGAGTCGCCGCATGGCCGTCAGGCATGCACGCATCATCCCTTCGCTGTCGCAAAATCATAAGACGCCATGTTTGTTAATTGCACCGGGTCGTCATCGCATCGCGGCGTTGCTAGTTGCATCGCCACAGAAGCGCAGTAAGAAACCGACACATCACCTCCCCAAGCGGTAAAGAACCAACGCATCACCTCCTCTCCGGTAAGGAACTGACCCATCACCGTCCCCTACGCAGCAGTAGGGAACCGACGCATCACCTCTGTGGAAATATGGATTTTTATGGTCAGTTATGTCCCCTATCTTGGACCCCAACGGTTTCATGTATAAATCATAAGTACATGTATGTTCCCTCCAGTTCCAGTTATGAAGACGCAAACACATGCGCGTCCACCGTCAACATGTCCTCTTTCAGATCCGCCATGTATGGGTCGGATATTCCATTCCTAAGTATGAAAGGCCACCGGCTTTATATGGTTCATTTATGCCATTTTATAGTCCAGACGAGTAGGCCCTGATTCTGCCATCAAGCCTTTTTTTTGCTTTCTGCCTCTGAAAGCTCCAGTCTGAGCTCGCATCTGTACCCATGAACTTTGTCCTACTCCCTGCGCGGCTAACGGTGCCTGACTCGATTTGTCTGCTTGCCAAAAACTGTATTTCACCTTCAAGATTATCTGCTCTGCTCCGCTCCTCATCCAATGCATTCCTGTCTAGTAGTTTAAGTAAACATTCTTTCAGCTACCGAGCAAAAGGCCCGGCTTCTCCGTCTTTATGCAAGTAATTCATAGCCCTGTTACTATGGAAGATTTCTGCCCTCGCATCTAGTGTAGACATTTAGACGCTTGTACATGCACTAACAGTCAGTATAGTCAGTATAGAATAAGATTCTATCCTAAGAGACATTTCTTTTTGGATAACACAGTTCTTTAAACATAGGATGTTAGATATGATTTGGGATTAGGTTGACATAACCCCAGACTTCTGTCTCCACATGTAGAGCTAAATGTCAAGTCCCCTTCAACCCCCTAGTTGCACGTCAATCACACGTCATACTGCTGCGCGCGCATCTATGCCAAGTATTTCTGCTGACATTGCGAAATTCTTTCATGAAACCACCCATTTATGACATCATACCTGATGACGTTCTTTAGTTACGCCTCCTGCATCTGTTTCACTGTAATGCCTATTGTATAAAAATGATTACTTATCAATAAAGTATGGTTCTTCACTTCCTGAACCTTCGTGGTGATGGAATATGGAGTCCTCAATTCGAATTGATTTTGGAATAAAGCCCGTTCCGAACCTCTAATACCACGGATTCTGCCTCTTATTTTACTGAGCTATTATTATAGATATTCCGCATCAAATTAAGTTCCGGTAATTAAATTATTTACCGAAGCAAGGAACCAACGCATCACCGTTCTTGCATGTAAGGAACCAACGCATCACCTTCCCTGCAACTCTTTTGTTTGTATAGCGTTACGCATCCAAAGGTACATTGAACGTAAAGTGTCGCATTTACCCTCTAAAGAGAACTAAGCTATTTCTACCATTCTAATGTACAGTATTGTGGATTTTTGTCGTTTGTGGTCTTGTGTTAAGCCTATATAAAGATACTTATTTTTATAATACAACCTGTGTGGTGTCCATCTGTAGTGTTGTTACTGTATTACTGTATGTGTTCACAAATGCTTTACACACTGCCTCTGAGATAAGCCTGCCTGCTCGTGCCAAGCTACCAAGGAGGTGAGCAGGGGTTATTTTGGGAGTGTACCCCCTTACCCTGACTAGAAGCAAGGGCCCCTATTTGGTCAAAGGTACCTACCTCTGCCAACTAGAGACCTACAAATCTAACACTTGTGTATTGCTATGTGCCTTTCCTCGACTTACAGCCTTGCAGCATCGAGTACTGGCCTCCCACTTTGCAACATCTGGGTCATGTTGTGTTGTGTCTGTGGCCGCACACGCTCTCTGTCCAAAGTGTATGCCTTGAAGTGGAGGTGCCGTAAAATAAAACAAAAGCACAAACCAATTTCATGGGCAAGAGATGCAGAGTTTGGTGGCCGTCTTTGTCGGGGACCCAGTATAAAAGGCAGCCACGCCCTAGGCTTCTTGTCAGTGGCGGCTGGCACAGATCGTGGGTGACGGCAGGGGGTGGAGGGGACACTGGCACATTGTTAAATAAATAAAAAAATACACTTACCTTGCCGCTGGGTCCCACATCTCCACTCGCCTCCGTCTCAGACTCCAGGAAACAGCCAGGCTCCCCAGACCAATCACAACGCTGCAATGCAGCATTGTGATTGGTCTGAGAGCCGTGGTTCAGTGCTCAGCCAGGGACTGGGGGCCTGGGCATGTTCTCCATACAGGCTGTAATGCAGCCTGCATGGAGAACAGGGAAAGTGTGCATGCCTGTTTGGGTGGCCCGAGAGGGCAGACCAAACAGTCATTGTGCCCTTAGGGGAGTTCTACCCCTCCCCCCTGCTCTGCAGCCCCAACCTGCCCCCTCAACCTGCCCCCTCACGCATAGCTGGAGCAGCAGGAGGACAAAATAAAATAATAACATTCCTTAATTTTCATTTTATTTTTGCCTTTTTTTACTGCTGCAAGGCAGTGGGGCAACGCTCCTACACCTTAGAGGAGCCGCCACCCCTGCTTCTTTTTCGGTATTCAGTATGGACAGCGTTAGGAAGGCTATCAGGGTTCCTTTCATAGAATTGGTTTGTGCATCACCGGAAGCCCTGAATCCGGAGGTGTGCCCTGCAGACCCATGTTTAGACCACTTCACATGCATATTAACACTAACCTTGGTTATATGTGGGTCTCGGGGCACGACTTTGGGCCACTATACTTGTTATTTTGTTTTGTTTAAACAATTTACATTGGTTTTTCATCCTAGACTCTCGGCACGATTGCAGAACACAGAAGTAAACATTATATTACAGCAGGTAGTGCATATCAAATTGTATTGAATGAGCCTCTATATGCTCCATACTGAAGCATTAAGGCATCTCATGTAAATACATGTAAGGACGTGATAAACGTGTCATCATTCAATTTATTAATTCAACTTTAAAAATTAAAAGCGAACATGGTGCCAGTAGTACACAGAATGCATTTTTTTTTTATTACTGTGGGTACCTGCTTATGGTCCACACATGTGGTTTATCGTCAGGGGTTTAATTAATTTGGTAATATGTATCCATCTGTATTTGAGGGTGGTACCTAAGATAAATAGGGACTTATTTACAAACCCCTTGCGCCACAGGTGAGTAGCTTTTAATATGGGAAAAAGTGACGTATCACTGGCGCAAGGGGCTTGTAAATAAGCCCCATAATGTCACATCTTGATTGCTCTCTAATTCAACACAATCCGCGGTATTAGTCTCTTCCTGTTTCTACCATTTAACATTTAGTCAGTCAGCTGTCCACTGGTGTTACTAATTCATAGTGGATTTGCTGGGGATTGTTACCACTTTAAAGGACAACATAAACTCTTCCCTCCAATGGGTGTATTCATAGTTGCCCTTACCCTTCCAATTTTCCAAACACAGTGCCTTTGCCACCCAATATAATATGTTTCGGAGCCATTGCTCTCTATTCTCCACCCCGAATGGATTTCCAGGTAGTGTCAATACCTTTCTTTGCCAGTACAAATACCAGGTGTAGAAATCTGTTTCTCACCTTTCTTTTTTAGGGCAAGGAAATAGCTCTAATATAAATTTTTGGGGATTCAATACACTACCTGTCAAGTGTTGTTCCAGTATTTCCCTAAATGTCTGCAATGACTACACATGTTCAAATTGAATAGAAAAAATCTGAGTTCTCCCCTCTACATCTAGGGTACTCAAAGATGGCTGTAGGTTATACCCTTGCTATACATTTAGGAGTAAGATATGCCTTATGTAGGAAGTTAATTTGTTATAATTTAAATCTCACATTTGTTGACAGTCATGAAAGATAATCCAGTTCGGTATCTCATTCCCAGTCAGACTATTCCGGGCGAAGGTCCTGTGCCCATCTGTCCCTCAACTTGGTTAGCTTACCACTTAAATCTGACTACAGCAGTGCTCTATATATGTTGAGTACCGTGCTCTTTCCTTATCCTGGTGTTAATTTCATGTACGACTTCCGGTCGGCTAATTCAGGACCGTGGGGACCCACTTACCATGCAATATACCTAAGAGTCTGACCCAATGGCATTGCATGTTCATCCATTAGATCAGTAAAGTTTCTTAATTCACAAGCAAGATGGCCGACGGGAGAGGAGCTCACTAGGAGAGCTCCGCTAGCTTGGGGATCACTTCGCTTAATATCCCTGTGTTAGCTCCATCAGACACCCTACCGACACTGAGGAAAGAAGAAATATTCTACAAGTAACACGAACATTATCATTGCTTACCGCCACCACAGCAGGGCAGTCCACAGGGTCCGGAGATCTGAGTACGTCTCCCCATCTGGCATGGCGACAGAGCTCGGAGCTCAGGGACAACGCTGTCGTTGCTGCAGTTGCTGCCGCTGTCGGTCCCCACCGGAATGCCATCGCAGAGCACTGCTAGCTGAGCGTGAGCCACTCTTGTCGGTGGTCGATTGCAGGATCAGGAGCACTCTGGAGACCGGGACGCCCCCCCTGCTGCCTATGGAGCCCGACTATGCGAGCGGTCTGATTACTTGCACCGGAGCACACGGGTAATAGGGACGCCTTCCCTGTTGGTGCGGAGGAGTTCAACAATCGAGCGAAATCACTGCGGAGCCCAGAATACTCCAAGGCAACATGAAGGTACGACGCAGAGCGCTGCCCTCTGAGCACTAGCCACTCTCGGTTGGCGGGCTCGTCCGATGTGCCGGAGTCGACCTCAGGCTCAGGAGCACTTTGGAGACCGGGACGCCCGCCCCCAACCGCCCCCCCCCCCGGTACCTGTGGAGCAAAATCCAAGACATCACGCAGGTACCAAAGCTCTCCTGGCTTGCGATCCACCACGATCCACTCCCTCCCCCCATCCCCCTCCCCTGTTCTCTTCAGCGCTGGATCCGTAGCAGGACAGCGTGAGAAAATAGAACGTCCCCCCGGGCCTCCTCCTCGACAACGGAGGGAGGGATGCCAGCGCTGATTAAGAGGCCAAAAGGCAATGAGCTTGCAAGGAGCACAGCAGGCATAGCCTGGTCTCACCCCCACCTCTCGTTTTTGCTGAGCGAGGCTGGCACACACCGAGTCACAGCGGACTCATTTTCCTTCATGTCCTCAAACTTGACACTTATTACGTCGTCAGCCTGAGTGTGACTGAGGGGCACAGGCAGGACCCCCAGCCCTTTTCACTTCGGCTGGGGTTTGCATGGCTTTCCGGGCTTTGCCCTCTTTCTTCACTTCCTTGCCACATTGCCACGCTCATTCTATGGGCCACTTGGCCCACTCCATGTCTGAAGGCACGCAGAACCATCACAACCAGATGGCTATAAACTAGGAATCCCCCCCAGGAACCCGAATTCCTCAATAGGGGAAGAACTCAGCTGCCTATGCAGGTCACACAAAATGGTCGCAATAGTTCAGTAGATAAACAATGAAAAAGGACT
This sequence comes from Triturus cristatus, assembly GCF_964204655.1. Taxonomy (NCBI): domain Eukaryota; kingdom Metazoa; phylum Chordata; class Amphibia; order Caudata; family Salamandridae; genus Triturus; species Triturus cristatus. The sequence continues at coordinate 801,609,498 of NC_140592.1, read as the reverse complement.
ACCTCCCGTGAGGACCTTAATGGAAAAAGACAGAGGACTTCATTGCAAACACTGACCCAGTCAGTTAACAGAGCAGCCATCTTGGACTGACTCTTCATTCTCAACCTCGCTACACTTAATCCCCATAGGGCAGCACTTCGCACATACCTCATCCCGTCTGTCTATCACCCGCTTACCAAGTGCTCCCTTCACTATGGAGCGCACCTGTAACTTCACCTACTCCATCACTTACCCCCCAAACCTTTCAAAAAAAGCAGCTAAAGGTTTTAAACACAACTTTTTAAAATCTCATCCTGAAACCCCAATCTCTGACCCATACTTCTCAATGAACAAAGGGCTCATTAAGAATGACATCTTCTATACTAAAAGAAGAGCTCAATGGAGAAAAGCCTTTCTCGCTTTCTTTAAGGTCTCTCTCATGAAGAAAACAGCGCACGGATTCACACTCTCTATCCTCCCATCCCTATTCTTCAATGCAGCAGCCACCGTCAATATCTACCATAATGGAATCATTCTCATCCAATCTTCTGACGGCAACCTAAACCTGATAGATCGCATCTTTCCACTCATCAAGGAAAGAGTCTCTCTAACGCACCCTTCCTCCCCAGCCAATCGCTCTGAAATTATCAACTTACTTACAGACTCCCGAATACAATCTATCCTGATAAACACATACAGAGCCACTAGACACAACTCCAGAGGCATAGTTGAAAATAACCTCACTAGAATCCCCCTCACAATCGAACCCACTACAGTATCCAATAAGTCGTGGCTAAATTGCATTCTCCTAAACTGCAGATCCGCATCTAGACATGCAGCCGATATAGCTGATCTATTACTCACTACGAACGAGACATTCTAATCCTGACGGAAACATGGTTAAATGAAGCATCTACTCCCATCATGGACATTTTGCTTCCCCCTAACTATTACATCACCAGACTAGACAGAACGGATAGGCCAGGCGGTGAGATAGCCTGCATACATCAGAACAGCCTAACAGTGATCAACACCAATGCCCCCGCCTTATCCTCATGTGAATACCTCTGCTTAAACATAGCCAGTAATAACAAACAAATATGTTCTTTACACACTTTCTACCACCCTCCTGGAGATATCCTCACATTCATAGAACACATCATGGATATTCTAGCTTCAAACGACAGCCAACAAAATGAGCAAATATTCCTGGGGGACTTCAGCATTCACTGGGATGACCAGAATGACCCAGGAGTAAACAGCCTCAAAGCTTTCCTCTCTGACCTTAATCTTAACCAAATATATAACAGCCCAACTCACGATAAAGGCGCAATTCTCGACCTAGTAATCTCCAAGGTGGACTCCACACAGCTCGACTCGATCCTCCCCTGCGACTGGTCTGACCATCACGTCATTATATTCCAAGTCTTAGAAACGGTTAAACGTCTTTCAACACAACCCCTGAGAACCAAAATTTGGAAGAGAGACCTGAAAAACGTCAGCTCTGCCCTTCTAGCATCATCTAATTCAAACCTATTGTATCCCCCCGGAAGAACTAGCTGATGTCCAGGGGCTGACCAATCACTACTTTCACTCCATGAACAACCTACTGGACAAAATAGCCCCTCTTCAACTGAAAAGAAACTCCACAAAAGTCTCAAATCCTTGGTATGATGGACGGCTAAATGAAGACAGACGCTCTCTTAGAGTAATTGAACAACGTTGGAGAGCCACACCCTCAGCTGGCCTCCTCAAGCTACTAAGAACTTCCAGAAATTCCTACTTTAGAAAGATCAGAAAATCTAAAACTGACTTCTTCAGGACTCAACTAGACCAAGCTGAGAACCGCCACAAAAAGCTATTCGATCTTATCAAAGCTCAAACCAAGAACGCACCCATTCTCCCTAAGGCCATCCCAGTCACTCTACCCAATTGTGAGGAATTTGCCTCCTTCTTCGCTTCTAAAACAGAATCCATTAAATCAGACCTACTCAAGGACCTCATATCTCTCTGAGATATGCAAAATAACTCATCACTTCCCCTTTCAGTTGCGCAAGCTAATGACCTCCCAAAATTCAACCTCAAAAACAACGCAACCTGGTCCCACTTCTACACTTACAGTGAAGAAACCATATTAAAGACGCTAACCACTCTGAAACCTTCCAACCATTTCACAGACCCGCTCCCGGCCAACTACTTAAAAGACTTCATTCCTCTGTTACTACTCCTCTGGACCAAGATCATAAATACCTCCCTCCTTCAAGGATCCATTCCAGACATCCTGAAAATAGGTCAGGTCTCCCCTATCATAAAGAAAACTACAGCTGACCCCTCGGATCTAAATAACTATCGTCCGATTTCTAACATACCTATGCTAGCCAAACTCCTGGAAAAATGTGTTAACATGCAGCTGAACAGTCACATTGACCAATTCAACCTGCTTAATCAATTTCAATCAGGCTTCCGAGCAAGTCACAGTACCGAATCAGCCATGACACATGTAATTGACGACACTCTAAATATCCTGGACCAAAACGAAGCGTGTTTACTAATCCTACTTGACCTGTCATCAGCATTTGACACCGTCAAACACGGCAACTTGCTAGAACTCCTGAAACACAGAATGGGACTGTCTGGAGCTGTATTTAACTGGTTTGCCTCTTTCCTCCAAAATAGATCCCAAAGATTCAAGGTCAGTCAATCCCTATCCAACTCCATGCCAGTCACGCTAGGAGTTCCGGAAGGCTCCTCCCTCTCACCCACCCTTTTCAACCCTTTCATGGAACCTCTCACAGAACTTCTCAGCCTCGCTAAGATTCACTTCCATATGTATGCAGACGACACCCAAATCTACATCAAGATCAACTCACTTGAAGACATCAAATCGCTCAACACCACACTACAAAAAACCCAAACATGGCTGGCCGAAAACCACCTGAACCTAAACTCCCTCAAAATGGAATTCCTCCTAATCGCCCCCCCTAACAAAACACCCTCTATCCTGGACTGGCTGAAGCACTTAACTGCTCTCAAAGGACAACCTCTCATCGTTGACTCAGCGAAATCGCTAGGTGTAACTTTGGACAGTAACCTAAAAATGCAGAAGCATATCAGCGCTTCCACAAAAGGAGCTAACTTCCACATGAAGACACTGCGAAAACTGAAACCCTTTCTGCCATCCTACGATTTCAAACAAGCAGTTCAAGCTCTAGTAATCCCTAGAGTGGAATATGGGTCGGTAACCTTATGCGGCCTCCCAAGGTCGTCGACAGCCCCGCTAAGAGCTGCCACCAACTCTGCTGCCAGACTCATCACGGGCTCAAAGAGAACCTCTCACATCTCCCCAGTCCTGAGAGCCCTCAACTGGCTACCGTTTAAAGCAAGAATTCATCTGAAAATCGCGTGCATGACGCATAAGGCTCTTCACCATAACTCCCCGCACTACCTAGCTCAGAAACTGGTTCTTTCAGCCGGCATCAGAGCCTCTAGGAGTGCCAAGACTCTTCTTCTGAAACCACAATGATTTGCCAAGAAAAAAACCTACAACCGATCCTTCTCTGGTATGGCTCCTAGGATCTGGAACGCTTTGCCCATTGAAACAAGAATTAACCCCTCCACTGCCTCATTCAAAAAATGAAGTGAAAGCGATCCTCATGGCAAAATTCACGTGAACTTAGACTTATTACTGTATTTTATTACTAGTTCTGTTTTTATGCTCCATACTGTTTTCTTTCTGTTATCGTTAGCTGCTTTATCACTTTTATGAGTATTGTATATTTGACTCACTGATATCTTTGTTTGCTATGTATACTCCTTTTTTTCTGCATCCTACATGTAAAGCGATCTGATACTCGCAAGGGTCTTGTTCGCGCTGTATAAAACCTTCAAATAATAATAATAATACTTGAGCCATATAGGTCCGCCATCATTGCAATATGGTGCTCCTCCCACATCTTTGCCCTGTTCAGCACATTCCCAGATAAAGATCTAAGTGGTATATAGTAGGTATAAGATGTTACCTACTAGAATACCTTGCCATCCAGCTACGAGGGGAGGGTCGGACTTGTGGCATCCCCCTAATGGGGGATAGATAATTCTGATGTTCCCACAATATGTTTTGGGCCCTTCCCTGTCACGGGTCCTTAGCCCACCCACACAAGTGAGGTAGGATTTGTGTCGAGAGACCTGGGGGAACGCTGGGTGGTAGGAAATTTATGTCGGCCCTGTGACCCCCCAACTTTCCCACATAATAATGTGAGGAACATTTTAAAAAAATTATTAGCTAAATTTGAGGTTTGCAGGGGATTCCGGGTAGGAAAACGTTGGAAGATCTACACAAGCCAAACCTACTTGTACTCACCTGGATATCTAGTTTTCAGAAATGTCTGGATTTGGTAGGTTTCCCTAGATGTACGCCGAGACCAGGACCAAAAACTCAGGTGCCCCCCTTGCAAAATCAGGTCGTTTTGTGATAGATGATACCGATGTCTCCACAAGATGTTTTGGGCCCATCCCTGTCACAGGTACTTGGCCCACTCACACATTCAGGCAGCATTGTTATACGGAGACCTTGGCGAATGATGGGTGGTAGGAAATTTGTGTCAGCCTGGTGATCCCACAACTTTCCCACAACTTTCCCACAAAGAATTGTGAGGAAAATGTGTTTTTTTTTAGCTAAATTTGAGGTTTGCAGGGGATTCTGGGCAGGAAAAGTTTGGGAGATCCACGTAAGTCACACATCCCTGGACTCAACCTGGTGTCTAGTTTTCAGAAATGTCTGGACTTAGGTTTCCTTAGATGCCCGCTGAGCCCGGGACCAAAACGTATGTGACTCCCTCACAAAACCAAGTCTGTTTTTGTGATCGATAATTTTGAAGCATCCACAGTACTTTTTGGGCCACTTCCTAGGTCACTAGGTCTACCCTTACAAGTGAGGTAACATTTTTTATAGGAAGGATTGGAGGAATGCTGGGTGGGTGGAAGTTTTAGGCTCCCTGCAGATTCCAGAACTTTTCATCACAGAAATGTGAGGAAAATGGGTTTTATTTGACAAAGTTTGAGGTTTGCAAGGAATTCTGGGTAAAAGAACCTGGTGAAAGCCACACAAGTCACCCCGTCCTAGATCCCCTTGGATGTCTTATTTAAAAAATGTTTTAAAAATGTACAGGTTTACTAGGTTTCCCTAGGTGCGTACAGAGCTAGGGTCCAAAATCCACAGCTAGGCACATTGCAAAAAAAGGGTCAGTTTTCTGTGGAAAAATGGGATGTGTCCATGTTGCGTTTTGGGCCGTTTCCTGTCACAGGCACTAAGCCTACTCACACAAGTGAGGTACCATTTTTATTGGGAGACTTGGGGGAATACTGGGTGGGTGGAAGTTTGTTGCTCCCCACAGATTCCAGAACTTTCCATCACAGAAATGTAAGGAAAATGTGTTTTTTGACTAAGTTTGAGGTTTACAAGGGATTCTGGGTAACAGAACCTGGGGAGAGCCACACAAGTCACCCTATCCTGGATTTCCCTGGGTGTTTAGTTTTAAAAAATTGACAATGTTTGGACGGGTTCTCTAGGTGCCGGCTGAGCTACGGTCCAAAATGTATAGCTAGGCACTTTGCCAAAAAATGGTCAGCTTTAACTGGAAAAATGTGATGTGTCCACATTGCGTTTTAGGCCGTTTCCTGTCGCGGGCACTAGGTCAACCCACACAAGTGAGGTACAATTTTTTTCAAGAGACTTAGGGCAATACAGAATAGTAGAACAAGTGTTATTATCAATTGACTTTCTGTACATTTCTGCCTTCTAAATGTTAGACAATATGTAAAAAAAGAAGTAATTTTGGAAAATGCCCTTTAATTCACATGCTAGTATGGGTACCCACAATTTCAGAGATGTGCAAATAACCACTGCTTCTAAACTCCATAACTTGTTACCATTTCGGAAATACATAGGTTTTCTTGATACCTGTGTTTCACTCTTTATATTTTACCAAATGATTTGCTGTATACCCGGTATGCAATGAAAAACCATTTCAAGGCATAACTCAGTTATTGAGTCTGGGTACCTCGGGTTCTTGGTGAACATGCAAATCCTATATATCCCCGCAACCAGAAGGGTACAGTGGATGTAACTGTATATTGCTTTCAAACATCTGCCCTACTTAAAAGAAGTTACAGGTAAAAATGTAGGCCCAAACTGCTGTTTTTTTTCAACTCAATTTCAATATATATTTTTATTTCAACTTTTAGTTTCTATTGGAAAACCTTGAAGAATTTACACGAATGACCCCTTGATGAATTTAGAATGTTATCTACTTTTCAGAAATGTATAGCTTTCCAGGATCCATGATTGGTTTTACACCCATTTCTACCACTAATTGGACGGAGGTTGAAAGCACAAAAAATAGGAAAAATAGGCTATGTCCCAGTCAAATGCCAAAACTTTGTAGAAAATGTTGGTTTTCTGACAAAAGTCTGCCTGTTCCTGAAAGCTTGAAAGTATGGTGATTTTAGTACTGCAATATACAGTTACATCCACTGGACCTTTCTGGTTGTGGGGATCTATAGGTTTTGGTGAACATCTCAAACTTGCATGTCATGTCTGTATGCCTTGAAGTCATGACATTTCAACTGATGTGTTTTCCAACAGTGTTATGTCGGTATGCCTTGTAATCCTACCATTTCAAATGATGTGTTAGCTGTGTATGCTCCTTTCAGGCAAGTTTGAGATGTTCGCTCAAAATAGGTGTAGGAAATTGGATTATTATTTGTGATGGATGACTACCCACCTCAAGGAATAATCGCAACCCTTGTCAGAGACGACCCTCAAAGTTACTAAATTTACCTGGGCTCAACTTCCTGATAGCTATATCACAAAGCACACTGGCTTACTTTAGGGTAATGTGTAAAGTATTTATGCATTAACCTAAACAGTAATAAAGGCAAAATAACAAAACAATAAAAATCCCAAACTGAACAGAAAAAAGAGTAACATTTTAATTAAAAAAATGACACAAAAATAACTAAAACTATCCAATAAGGGAAACCGAAGATATGAATTTTCAAAGTTTTAAGGAGGAATAGCACCAAGAAGCACCAAGAGCCAATGATAGTCAATGGTCGTGGTAGGCTAGAACCTAGGTGTAATTTGACGCTGACCACGCTGGAGCGTGGGTCAAATACACCAACCAGATTTGTCCTGGTCACAGATTTCAGCTTCTGACTTTAGTCCTTAAATCCCAATCCACTACAGCAGTAGACTTGTAAAGTCCTATGTGACCTTAGGGGAGGCATTTTGAGACTCCCATGGTTTTAAGCAGAAGCCAAACAGCATGGTCCAGTCCAGATTCAGTACCACTATTTATATGATTATGTGCATGAAATGACTCTTGTAGCTAATTGTATCCCTGTAGCTTGAGCAATTGGTCAGCGTTATGACCCCTGGAGTGCACTTCTTTGTCCTGGGTACAAGAGTGGAGCAGGTGCAATCCCTTAGGGATCGTTTCAGGTCTCAGACAGCAGGTTTAGTCATCCTCTGATCTTCCACAGGTACATTAGTGTTCAGAAGTGGGTGCCTGGAGATGCATTTTTATGTCTGGCATGAGCTTGTGGGGGGAATGACTCCTGGGCATGCACTAATCAATGGGGTAAACACTCCTGGGGCCAGCCCTTCCCACTTTATGCAGTTTCAAAGATGGTGAAAGTCTTTGGCCACACAAACCTTGGGCTCTGTGTGTTGGGGGTGTCTGTGGGGGAGTTTACTATGGTATCCTGGTCTATCCTTTTGTTTTCACCACTAAATAGGACTACAGTTTGACCCCCTGCACACCTTACACATTCCTTTGAATTGAAGCAGTATCATTACCCCTCTCCAGTCTACGGATTTCCAGTGTGTGTTTTTATTTATGGCACAGGAACCCAGTGAATAAACTACCCTTAGAGAATCCTGTAGCTATTTTTCAACCACACTCACGTTATCCCACTTCTACTCACTACACATATGCCCTCACTAGAACTGTTTTTGCTTCACGTCGGCAACCAGAGAAGATCTCCGGTAAAGAGCCCCCTTGCGGGGCTCGTTGGGCATTGCAGAGCCGGCCCAATGAGGAGCTGCCCTATGATGACTCATGACACCCTCTGGGGTGTGTGAGGGCTCTTGCTCCTTATTGGAGCTATCCCTTTGCAATCACGCTTTTCCTTTGTAAGCACCTGGCTGTAACAATTTTCCATCTGTGGCTGTCCCCCCGTATTCCCACCCTTCCTTTTTTCATTCCCCCTTTTCCCACATAGGAACAGCATACTCTTTTCCTTTCATCATAACTGTATGGTGCCTGTATGCTGGATCTCCCAAGCCCCGTTCCTCCTCATGAGATTAATGTTAGTGTCCTCCCACATTTAACACTAAAATCCAGTTCACAGCAGTCACTGTACCCACAATAAACCCAGTGACAGAAGTTTGGTAGAACAATAGTAGGGCTTTCCAACAACCAGATAGTGGATACACAAGAACTCTTTTGGCAACCTTTTTCCATTCCTTTCAAGCATTCCCTCAGCATTACATGTAGACCCAGCAGACCCCTCAAGCAGAATTTGACATTCAGACAGGATCTGACACTCTAATGTCAACAGATGCTCACAGCCCCACGCTACATATTCTGTCAGGTTCAGAGGAGTCACCTCTGACCATTCCCGTCAGCCTATTGTTTGCACATTTTCCACACCTATTCAAATGCAAATTACTGGCTGGCAGAAGTGGAAGAACAAATGCAAATTTAGCCTCCAGGATTCAGGCAAGGAACAGGTAACTTTCTAAAAGTCACTGTTCCATAATATTAATAAAAATCCTAATTCTGAAATGATTTAGTCTATTAATTACTATTACAAATAGTTGTTTGATTATAATTTTAGCTAGTCCTATTACCTAGTATTAGTATGTTATTCTGTACTCTACATAGGATGGTTAGGCCTTCCACGGAGAAAAATAGCTTTTGGGTGCTAGTCACTGTAAGGACATGTTAACATTAAATGTTGCTACGTACTACTTTTAAATACCATGCACCCTGCCTTTTGGACCACAAGCCATACATATGGGTGATGTGACTAATTAATATTTTAAAAAGAGGTTTTGACCTATCAAAAGGTTTTATATAGCCAGGTTTAAATGCAGTGTTTAAACTGCCACAGCCAGGCTACAATGGTAGGCCAGAAGTGATGTTGACTCCTGTCACTGTAGTAGATGGCACATATACTAGGGACATATAGGTAAGTTAAATATACCAGTTAGGAAGATGTCAATTCAACCATGTTTAAAGGGGCAGCCCCGAGACTTTACCACTGGTTAGCAAAGTTCTAACACATGCAAATATATAGATTCCATAAAAAGCATAAAAGAGGGGAGCACAGACACTTTACCACTGGTTAGCAAGGTTCTAACACATGCAAATATATAGATTCCATAAAAAATTAAAGATTCAGGGACCACGCAGAAACAGCAGATTTCTTACAATAGCTGTTTTTGGCACTGTATGTTCAAGCATGTGATGTTTGTCTGCAGCGTGTAGTACTGATTCTAATCTTTCCATGCCCCATATGCGACTCTGATGCAGTGGCCTCTTATAACAATCCTAAAGGCCTCACATTCAATAAGCATGTTCAACTCTCCCCTTGTTTTCATGGAAAAACCTATCTCTTCCCCAGTCTCCGCTCTGAATGCTGAATCCTCCAGCACTGCAGGTTGGAGTCTCCAGGCATGAATGGCTTGTTCTACTACGTCCCCATGTCAAGTGCAGCAAGAATGAGCCATGATCTCAGTATATCTTACCAAGATATACCAAAGGAAGGACATCCCTGGTACAGTAGATATTATCAAGCCGAACATGTAGCTGATGCATGAATAGAATGAAAATTATTTAGGCTCAAGGTTTCCTATGCACCATACATCATTTAATTCCCAGTGGGACTGTGAGAGCTTTGTCTATTCTCACTGCCAGAGTTAGGAAGTGGCGGGTGTAACCTGTCTTTAATAACATCTTCAACCCTGTCATAATCCCTGCCTACTATCATTGGGACATCCACGATGCCAGATAGTTAATTTGTTACATTATAAAATATATTTTGTTCTGTATTGTGGACACAAATTCTCACTAGGAGGATTTCAACACCATCAGGTTTTCTCAACAATAACACAAAACAAATATCTTGATCTTTTATGCACAGGTCAGTCGCATTATCAGCGCTTGTTTTTACATCATTAGGACCTCGTAAAAGGTCTTTCCTTACATTCCATTGGAACTGCACCAGACAGTCACTATCGCCCTTGTACCTCACGGTTGGACTACTTTAGGTCATACAGAATGTGGCAGCTCGCCTTATTCTGAACATTTCCAAATGGCACTCGGTTTGAGACGGGATTCGTTTCCTTCATTGGCTCCCTATCAGGAGGCGAATTTCTTTCAAGGCCTTATGGTTCATTTTGAACGCTCTTCATCACAAGGGTCCCATTCAGATGAATGCTCTTTTTCACTGGTACACTCCTGGCAGATCATTATGTTGTAAAAAACTTAGGATGCCCAGATTTCGGACGACTAGATGGGGTGGGCGCTTCTTTTCGGTTGCTGCTGCTAAACTATGGAACACTCTGACTACCTCTGTCTCAGAAGCAGATTGTTTTATGTCCTTTAAATAACATCTGAAAACCTGGTTCTTTTCATTTCAGAAACCTTGACTCTTAGCTGTGCTGCTATTGTTGACTCATCTGTCCCGCTATAGTGCTTTGGCACCTTCAGTTTTAGTTCGCTCTATAAATTCTATCCTATGCATCTTACATTTTAAATGGCACCCTGGTTGGATCTATACCAGGGCGCCCCTAGCAAACACTGAGTATCTGGTACTACAAAGTTAGCCTCTCCATTGTCCGCTGAGCCTTATAGTCAGCATTAAGGTGCGTCCATTACATATTTTAGTGACATTATATAGCCGTAAATGTATTTAGTTCTTGAGGCAATGTAGCGTTCCTGGTATTCACTATGCCTACTGTGCTAACTCATTAAGATCAGCCCCCTGTCCCCAGCCCTCCATCGGACCATGTTTAGGTACATTCACAACCACCCAATAACTATCCCACATCTTATCTTGTATACCCGGTACAGGGCTAGAACTATACCCGTCCAAAACTTTCAACTAACTAAACTTGATTCACTCCTCTTGCTAAAAAAAGGAAGGGGGAGAGTAAGAGCTAATGAGGGTTTTTTTTAGCTAGCTGCAAATGCTTCATATTATCGATGAATCCCAGGTAAATACACTCATTGTCCACACTGTCATTTCTCCGCTGTCCACATAGTCTCTCTGCTGTTTTGGCAATGTATGCCTTTGTTTTCCGTTTAGCCTGACAAGTGAAGGGGCCTCCTTTCTAAGGCTGCAATTTTCTGTGTTTGCGGCTTTTCCATTGTCTCTCTTTAAGGGGAGTGTCGAGAGTGAGCGGTATAGTGGTTGGAGTGGGCGGAGTCAGGAGGGCAGAGGAAGGGGAGGAGAAACGGCAGGAAAAGGCAGATAGAGTAGGGACAGGGACCGAGTGAGAAGCAAGGAAATAAAGCTCATGATAAAAGCATATTGCGTGTCTTTTGTCCTTGGTCCTAGACACGACAGCTGGCGACGAGGGTGGGATACTGCAGCCCAGTGTTCCCCGAAGCATTAATGGAAGCGTCCCTGTCCCTCTGGTGCAACCGAAGGAATGCGCGTTTGAATTAGAGCACCGGTTCGCACCGAATTGGAAGTCGCCCCTGAGGTGTGCAAGCCGCGGCGCTAGTGAAGAGGATAAAGCGGGAGCCCACCCCGACTCTACTGGTAGCGCCTGTGATTGAATGACGCCTGAGATCGCATTGAAGCCTCGTGGAAGAGTGGGGCAGAAGGAGCGCTGGTGCGCGCTAAAACGAAACCTCACCCCCGATGCGTGAGAAACGGCACACGCGCGAAGAAAAACGTCGGGAGCTCACTCCGAGCCCGCCTTGCCAGGTGAATTGCTCCAAATTGTGCGCGAAGCACTGCTAGTGTGCTGTGACTGCGGGAGTGCTGAGAGAAGTGTGGCAAGCTTGATAAGAGTTACAGCCAAGACCTCGTGGGAGTGAGAGGCCCTGTGTAGCGGCCATCTTGGAGTCAGGCGGTTTCCTGGAAGACATCCCTATGAAGTCAATGGGGCGGCCATTTTGAAGTCAGGCAAGAACAAACAAGCATTTGACAAGTCGAAAAAAAAAAAAGAGAAATTAAACAAGCACCAGCCAAGGCAAGCAAGAAACAAACAAGCACGTGCACAGACAAGACGAGATCAGGAGTGTGCTGCCGAGATGTCGAACCATAGTTCGCCACAAAGAAATGAAGTCCAACCAATCATGACGGGGGTGCCACATTTGCGCTCACCAGAGCCGTTACCGCTTACGACTGGAGAGAGCATGGGTCCCAGATGGCAGGAATGGCTCGAGGACTTTGAGGATTACATCAAGGGATCAAAAGTGACAGAGGATGAAGACAAAGTGATCGCGCTGCGCAACCTGGGGGGTAAAGAAATTAGCAAGTTAATCAAAGAACTGCCAAGAGCAGACACAGGAACATATGATAAAGTGCGAGATGCTCTAAACAAGAAGTTCTTGCACAAAAGAAATGTGGATTATGAACGATATGCTTTTCACCAAGCCCGTCAAGGGAAAGAGGAAGTGATGAGCACCTTCATAACGAGACTACGTCGATTGTCCAGATATTGTGAATTTGATGCGTTCTCAACGGATGATGCCATCAGATCACAAATAATTGATGGTTGTCAGTCCGAGACACTGAGGAGGAGACTGTTAAGGAAGAGTCACAACTTGGAGGAGATAGAGTAAATGACCCGAGTTTATGATCAAGCCGAGGAGCAAGCTAAGAGCATGGAGACCGGACGCCCGGAGAGACGAGAGCAAGTATGTCGAGTGCAAGACAGTCGCAGTCACAGATATTCGAAGGAGCGACGGCACCCATCCCGACCATCCTCCCGCCAGCGACGCACGGAGCGCAGGAGGCATGAGTCGGGCAGAAAAGACAAGAGACAAGACAGTGGACGGAAATGCTATCGGTGTGGGTATGACTTCCCGCACAGAGAGGCCTGTCCAGCCATGGGTCAGCAATGTCGAAAATGTGGACGAACAAATCATTTTGAAGCGATGTGTGGAGAATATCGCAGGGAAAGAAAGAACGAAGGGACGAGGCCAACTCGCTCTGACACCAGACGACACCATGTGAAAGCCGTACAAGATCGGCCAAAATCGTCTTCTAGCTCTTCACATTCTAGCAGGGAGTCAAGGAGGTCTCAATGGGTGAGAAGATCGCCGTCCCGAGACTCTCGATCAGGGTCCTGTGAATCAGAGTACACTATGGAATATGCCAGCATGGTCGCAGATCCGGACCAACTCAAAAAATACCCGAGACTGAACATAAGTGTAGGGAATCATGCCACGCAGTTTGTTCTGGACAGTGGAGCATCGTTGAATTACATCCCGGTAACGGAATACAAAAAGATGAAGTCACCGCCGCCTTTGTGCCCAGCGTATGTCAGGGTATTCACTTGGATGTCAAAGAAACCACTTCCCTGTTTAGGAAAGTTCCTAACCACTCTCAGACACCAGAACAAGTCTGTGTCAGCATTCATACATGTAATTGATGGCCCGGAAGCTGATTGTCTTCTCAGCTTACCAACGGCGGAGCAACTTCGTTTGGTCGAGATTCTATACCGGGTCAGTGGTGACCATGACATCTTACACAAATTCCCCAAGCTGTTCACCGGGCTGGGAAAGATGAATAAATGTCAGGTTCGGCTTTACATTAACGACCAGATAAGACCTGTCGCCCAACATCCCAGGCGAGTGCCTTTCCACCTTCAGCAAGAGGTGGAGGATGAACTTCAAGAACTACTCGCCTCTGACATTATTGAACGGACTGACGGCCCCACCCCGTGGGTATCACCTGTAGTCATTGTGCCAAAGAAAGGCACCTCTGGGAAAGTGCGGCTGTGCGTTGACATGCGGCTTCCTAACACTGTGATTGAAAGGGAACGCCATCCCGGGCCTCTCTTGAGTGATATGATCACTGCGCTAAATTGTGCCAGGGTATTCTCGAAACTAGACTTAAACAATGGCTACCATCAGCTGGAGTTGCATGAAAAATCAAGGTATATAACAACTTTTGCAACTCACCTGGGTTTGTTTCGATACAAACGATTACGTTTTGGCATTTCCTCGGCTGCGGAGATCTTTCAAGAGGCGATACGCCAGACCATACAACATATACCCAACACACTGAATTACAGCGATGATATTCTTGTGTACGGGTCAAATGTTCAAGAACACGATAAGGCCCTCGATCGGGTATGTCATGCCCTTCTGGATGCCAATCTAACTCTAAACAACGAAAAGTGTGAGTTCCATCAATCCACCCTCAAATTCTTTGGGCATGTGTTCTCCGGAGCGGGAATGAAGCCCGACCCTGAAAAAGTGATGGCCCTAAACGACACCAAGAGTCCCCAAGACGTCAGTGATGTTCGTTCATTTCTGGGTATGGCCAGTTATTGCGCCAGATACATCAAGGACTATGCCACAATTAGCCATCCCCTCAGAACTCTCACAAAGCAGGGACAACCCTTTGACTGGACCCCTCAGTGTGAGCGGGCATTCCAAGACATCAAACGTGCTGTTGAGTCGGCCGACAATCTGGCATATATTAACCCCAAAAGAAAGACGGAAATAACTGTAGATGCTAGCCCGGTGGGCCTGGGTGCAATCTTGGCTCAGTACGATAATGATGGTGATCAGCGCCATATCGTAGCCTATGCGAGTCGCAGTTTGTCAGACACCGAAAAGGCGTATTCTCAACCAGAGAAAGAGAGTCTGGCTGTTGTCTGGGCCTGCGAACATTTCCATGTCTTCATCTATGGCAAGCATTTTACAATGGTGACTGATCATCAGGCGCTTGTCACCATATTTGGAAATCCCAGGTCAAAGATGCCACCTCGGATTGAGCGATGGGGTTTGCGGTTACAGGAATATACCTACACGATACTGCACAAGCCGGGAAAATCAGCAAATCCGGCTGATTACATGTCACGCCACCCTCAAGCAGTGTCGGCGTCACGAGTGTCAATAGCTGAGGAATATATCCACTTTGATGTGGGCCACGCTCAACCACCAGCGGTTCCCCTGGAGGCCATTCGAGAGGTTACTGCGCAGGATGTCATTCTGCAGAAAGTACTCCGTCGTCTGCAGACAAATAGGTGGAGATACGACAGTGAGGAGGAAGGGAAGGATCCCGCAATTAGACAAGAACTGCAAGCTTTCCGACATGTGAGTGAGGAGCTTTCTGCCACCTCGGAAGGTCTTCTGCTGAGGGACCAAAGGATTGTCATTCCGACGCAACTACGGCAGGGCATCATTAATCTCGCCCATGAAGGTCATCGAGGAGTGGTTGCAACTAAGAGAGCTCTGAGAGAGCGAGTGTGGTTCCCACTCTTGGATCAGATGGTGGAACTCGCCCTCAAAGACTGTCCACAATGCCAACTCGTCAGTCAAGGAGTTTCCCCAGCTCCTTTGCAAATGACAAAACTGCCCAGTGGCCTGTGGCAAGAACTTGCCATGGACTTTTATGGACCTCTTCAGTCAGGAAAGTATGTCCTGGCAATTATGGACGAATATTCAAGCGAGATCACCATCCATATGTGAAGGGGACTGTGTCCTCGTCAAACAGGAACAGCAAAGGAAAACGGACTGTAAGTTCAGAGCCGAGCCTCTGACGATTACTCAGAAAAAAAGTACCATGGTGACTGCAGAGTCTGACAGCCGGAGAGTTACCCGAAATGTGTCACATTTTCAGAAATGCACTCCAGTGATGAAAGAGTCGGTCCAAAAGATGTTGGGGCACCAAGGGAGTGAAGGAAGAGAACAACCTGCCGTGGCTGTCGAGGATCAGTGTCCTGATACCCACAGAGAACTTGAGTTGGTAGCAGGAACAATGTCACTTCGACCGCGACGGGACATCCGCAGGCCGAAACGACTTATTGAAGAACTGTAAACAAGTCAGTCATTTCATTTTGTTAAAAAAGGGGAAGATGTCGAGAGTGAGCGGTATAGTGGTTGGAGTGGGCGGAGTCAGGAGGGCAGAGGAAGGGGAGGAGAAACGGCAGGAAAAGGCAGATAGAGTAGGGACAGGGACCGAGGGAGAAGCAAGGAAATAAAGCTCATGATAAAAGCATATTGCGTGTCTGTTGTCCTTGGTCCTAGACACGACAGGGAGTTGTCGTTGTTGTTGTCTTCGTCTGCTCTGCCTCTCCAGCCAATCACATGCTTCTTTCTGGTCCTCAAAGAATACAGTCTGATTTTCTAAGATTTTGAGTCTGGCTTGGAAAAGGAGAGTGTACGTAAGTCCAGTTAACCTAAGCTAATTTTTACCCCCCATAAAAGTTGATCTCTGGTTCTGCATCGCAAGGGTTTAATCCTTGAAGTGCTTCAACTTTGTTCCCTCCACCATGAATTGTACATGTTTCCTTGCAGTCTGGATAATCATAGCCCTGTAATTCAAAAGTTGTACCACCAGAGGTCTCTGTGGGCTCTGTGAGAAAGTGGCCTAGCAGGCACACTGTATGCTCCTTCTAGCACAAAGCATTTTGACATGCCCTTCGTTACCACCTCTTGCCATAACTAGTCGTCAGTGTGACAGAGCCCTTTATTCATTCTGGGATGCCAGCCACTTTCACGTTATTATGATGGGATCTCACTTTGATATCTCCTTTCCTCCCTTCCAGGATTCTACTTCTATTAATAAGTTCTTTCTCCACGATCCGTAATTGAGCTTTTTCTTGGAACAGTTCTTCAGTTTTGCCTTCGTTCTTCTGAACTGTCTCTTTTGAGCTCCCCTGAGGAAAAATCAATTTCAACTGTATCAATTTTCTGTTCCATTGTCTCCTAGGTACTGATTATTGCTGCCAGTATAGTGTCTAGCTTTGCTTGTGTGCTACCAAAAATTAATGTGTATTTGTGCAAATGAACTGGTGCTATTGTGAAGCATTCCAGTATACCTTTGGGTGCTGTTGGCGCTATATAAAACTGCACCAAAAAAATATGAAATGCAAAGTCGGGGGAGAAGGGGATCAGTGCAACGGAGTTCAGCAGGGCAAGCAGCGGCGGGTGGGAGGTGAACAGGCAACCAACAGCAAATGCGGGCTGGATTAGGCACATTTTTTACTTGTTTCCAATATTTTCTTCTCACTTGTGCTTAAAAAATGCTATATTTGGAACCCCTTTTTTCATTAATTCGCAGTAAATATGTGGTGTAAAAATCTTTAATTGGAGCCATTTTTCACAAAATTTTCTTGTGGGATAATCTCCCACACCTTGCTTTTGCACATTATACTTGGGTAAAAAATGTATGCCCCATCCTTTGAAAATCCACCAGCCGCCACTGCCTGGGAGCCCTTGCGGTCCATGCGACAGATATCACTTCGTCCTGGGTGCATTTTCAATCCTCATGTTTGGCTTCTTACAACCTTACCATCACCCTATAGTTAGGATGTCAGTATTAACTTTAATTTGCCACTTCTCTTGCATAAAAGTAATGTCTGCCCTCCCGGGCCCTTCTCATTCTGTTTCTTATGCCCTTTGATACCCTGGGGGTTGGAATACATGGGAAAGTACTATAGTTCCTCTCCCTGGAAGGATTATGGCATGGCATGCGCATCATGGATCCGGGGGCCATTTTCTTCTACTATTTTACACTACTTCTACTGTGATGCCCTCTATTTACTGAATTAGATCTCACCAAAAATTCCTTGTGAGTCGCACTCTCAGGTGTCCACCAGGCTCGCCTCACTCTAAATTTCACTCAGCACAATGGCCTCTGCTCTGCTGGCTCCAACAAGAGCCCCATTCACCTGAGAGTTAAGCTCCCCTCAGGTGCATAGAGAAGCCGGCAGCAGTGTCAGTCTCATAGGCCCCTGTGCAGCCTTTTGTTTTTACTCCTGCCCCAACCCAGCCGGGGACTACTAGTCCTTGCTGAATTCTTTCAGCCGACGTACCAAGCGATTTAAGCCAAGCCTTCAGTGGCAGATGACCGACCCACTTTGTAGATTATTTCTGATTTATATGCTGGCTCCATCTAGAGCTCTGTTACGTGCATCAACTATCATTGCCTGCCTAGCAATGCCTTCGCCCCTTTCTACTATACTCCAGGGTTTTGCTGCTAATGGTGGCGAGGAAGATTTGTGTTGTTTATTGGTCTAATGTTTCCTTTACATGACCATAGTTGGGAACAAACTTACACTCTGGATAAACCAATATTTGTTTTTGATTGTTAATCATGTTTTAATTGAAAGCTAAATTAGACTTGAGAGCATTATGCTGTTAAACCACTTCGAGTTTTTGGAAGCAAGAATGATCATTTTACCCCAAACATTCTGGTATGTTGCTGTTTGAGTGGAATGTTCTTCTATGTTAGTATGAGCATGTTTATATGAGCAGATAATCAGTGATCTTGTGTTCCTATTGGAGTAGTCCTAATCCATCATTATCCTCTTAACACCTTTGTGACAAGATGTTAGGAGCCATGTTGTGAGTTATGAGAAAGACTAATTGAGAAATAGGGATAGCAATAGCGTCCAACAGCGTCTCTTCCTCTCCTTCTGTTGAGTCAGGTCCCCTTCCTTGTTGGACCATACTCCAACGCTTTCTCATCTTCTGGCCAGTCTGACAATCTGTACAGTTCAGTAATAGTATGTAGTCAGAAGGGGATTCCCTTTGGGCATGGTGCCAATCCCAAGAATATTGGAGGTTCTGACTGCTATAAAATTAAATTAAATACTTCAAGTAAACTAAGACATCTACCTTTCAATGGGATTTAATTGTTTATTTACAGTGTTTGTGAAGGGCATTTATTTCCTCTACTGAAGGTGTTGGATTGGAAAAGTCCCCATTGTGCTGGATAGGTGTGTACCCCTGCCATTAGTGCCCAACTGCTTGTGAAATTGGTATTCTTTGTTTTAGTTTTGGCCATGGTGTCATGGTAATGTGAGGTCTCTCCATAGTAATGTGAGGGTCAGAACCTGTTATGTCACTTGGAGGGGCAAACAACGTGTGCCTTCATAGTGGACATTGGACTACTACCTATGCCCTGGATGCTTCAAGTAAAGCAGTGGTGGCAGTGTGCTGGGTTAATTGGCTTTATAGTGTGACCAGCCTCTTTTCTCTGTGTTAAGGGGGAAGCAAGCCTACGGGCTCCTATTTTGTACTGTTATGCTGTTATTTAAAACCTAGAACCTTGTGCTGGCATCCATGTGCTTGTCAAGTGCATGTGTGAGCAGTGAGTGTGTAGCATATGTTTGTAGTAGGTGACCCTGACCTTGTAGTGAGGTAGGAATGGAGACAATGCTATCTTAAGAAATTCCATGAGGACCCTTTTATCAAAGGATTGCAGAATAATTCTTCCTGAGCGGAACAATTAAGTAGATGGTAAGCTTGAGGGGTGGGACTGCAGTTTCTTTTGTTCAAAGTGAGGAATTTTTAGGCAGGGCCTGCCATTTTGTTTGTCCCTCATTACTGCTTTAGGAACACCAATGATAGCCATGTGCTAAGAGGTTACATTTAATTGCGGACATGTATTGGATTCTCCTGCTTGAAGCCAGCCTAGTTGCTAACTGCTGTGAGAGCCAGCACTTTACACAATTGGAGAGCAGCCTGTGAATGATATCTGAAAAAAAACCCCAATGCTAACTGGTTCTGAAACTGAAGACAGTGGATCCACATCCCCTATCTGTAATATGTGATCCAAATTAGGGGTGGACGGTGTGAGAGTCGCGACGGTCCGGCGGACCGGAAGAGGAGCGGAGCGGATCAAGACACAACTTCCGTGCCGGAAGAGCCCAGCGGTCTAGTGGCTGTGGGGAGGATCTGAGAGGCTCACCCAATGTCATCAGGAGAAGTCCAACAAAAAGGGGTGGGACTAGACAGCGATGATGGTGGTGGTGAGAGGAGTGGAGAGAAGAACAGAGAAACGGAGAAGAGCGGAGAGCGAAACGAGCCTGAGGAGGAGCGCAGAGGAGAGAGAGACGGAAGACCCGAGATCCCCGGATTATCGTACACTGCGAGAAAACCCGGCGGCCCAGAGAAGGGAGAGGACGCCCCGGGTACCAACCCCACGGCCCAGACTCTGGGTCGTGGCACAAGGCAAGTACCCTTGAGGGGTTTGTTTTTGTGGGGGTGGTGGGGTGACACGAGGAATTAGGGCACGTGTGGTTTTGTTTGTCTTTTTTTCCACAACAGAGAGACCCTCACAGTTTATCCCCTTTCCTTGCACGACGCCTGGTGGTGGTGGCACTTCATAGTACATAAGAGGCCCTGAGACTAAATCCCGGTCTGTTGTTTTCCCTTCTTCTTTTGAGTGCTCTGGGCTGAGGGAAGACGGGACGCCCCATTGACTGTGCTGTTTCTGAACCTCGAGAGGCCAAAGGGGACGGTTGAGAGACAAGAAGTCTCTGCTGTGTTTTTTTTGTGTTTTGTTTTTGTGCTCCTGTCTTTTTGGACCTTTTTCTTTAGTTGTGATATCGGGGTCTTTTGGGACTAACAAGCGGTAAATCCCAAAAGCGGTTACCACATAGAAAAATAAAGGCCCTTAAAAACCTTTACTGTGCGTGTCCGGTGTTCCCTTCTGCCCCGAGGGCCATTAAGCCACCTACAAAGTGGTGTCAGAAGTGGGATTTTCTACCTTTCTCTACGTGTCGAACAATAACACAACCCGTGCCTGTAAAGGACGTCATAGCCCAACTGGCTGAAAGGCAACAGCATCTACAGCTTGTCTTAGAACAGAAAATCCAGACAGTCCAGTTGGACCGAGAGAACATGCAGGGGGCCCTTAAAGACCAGGCCAACCTGCTCACCACTAACCAGCAAGTGCAGGATACCGCAATATTACGCCTCACAGATGTCATTGTTAACACCAGAGTATGCCCTAATGTCCCCAGAACAGTTCTCCAGAAATTCGAAGACGGCGATGACCCTGATTATTTTTTTATAAACTTTGAGTGGGTGGCAACCACAGCGGCATGGCCCCAGGAAAGCTGGGGCCAGTATATAGCCCCACTCCTATCAAGTGAACTACAAGCGGCTTATCAGACCGCCAACCCTGCTGGTACTACCGCCTACGAGGACGTAAAAAGGGCCATCCTTGAGAGACTAGGGTGTGACTAGGAACACTATAGGAATAGATCCCGAAAAGAAAAGTGGTCTGTGGGAGACAACCTCAGTGCCCTGTATTACCGAATAAGAGACTTAGGCAACAGATGGTTAACACCCCATTCTTCTACGATGGAGGAAGTGGTGAAGAAAATATATCTAGAACAGTTTTTTTATTCCTACCCCCAATACCCGGTCCTGGGTGAAACAGCACCCTAATCTTAATTCCACAACAGCAGTGAAGATTGCTTGTGCCTTTCATAGGTTTCCTGATTTTAAGGCTGGTATAACATGACCCCAGTATAATCCCCCCCGCCCCTGAGAAGCACCCCCAGAGCCGAAAGCAAACCCAGATGCCTCCTCGCCCGGCCCCTAGACCTACCTTCCCACCTTCTGGTCCAAGCGGACAAGGACCACAGTGTTACAATTGTGCGGACCGGGGACATATAGCCAGGCTATGTCCCCACCGTACCCCGACAGTTGAACCTATGGAGGTGGGTTATACCAGGGGCCGGATATACGCAACCGGGAGAGGTCCTCATCAGCATAGGAAGGAGGTCTTCCTTAACGGAAGGAAACAACAAGCCTTACTAGACACCGGGTGTCACATCACGGTAGTAGACGGCTCTTTGGTTTCCCCTCCTCAGTTAAGAGAAACCGAACAGGTGAGAGTGACCTGTGTACACGGGGATACAAAAGCCTATCCCGTGGTGGAGGTCTTGCTGGAGGTAGACAATGATCCCCACCTGCGGAGGGTAGGGATAATATCCTTCTTACCCGAAGCAGTCATAATAGGGACCGATCACCCCAAATTCGACCTGTATATGGAGAAAACAAAGAGGAATGCCAGGACCTGGTTACAAGAAGCCCCCTTTAGTGGAACTGAGATAGAAACCCCAGATGTCAAAAGGAAAAAGGGCAGACAGGAAAAGCAACAGGATAAAAGAGGCTTTTCATCACAGCTATCACGTCCTGCCTTTCCTCTTTCCATTGCAGACACAAACAGAACGAAACCGAATATCTTCCGTACAGCCCAACGGGAGGACAACACCCTTACACATGCCTGGGAGCAGGTCCATGAACAAGCACCGGAACAGGTAGGACCCTAGTTTGTTGTAAAAAGGGGATTATTGTATAGAGTGGAGAAAGGGGAAACACACACTAACACACAGCTGATAGTACCAACACCGTTTCATGATCACGTACTTCTCTTGGCCCATAACAAGGTGGGGAGGACACTATGGTAAAGAAAATATCGTACAATACCTCTTGGAGAAGTTCTATTGGCCAGGGGTGTACAGGGATGTGGCAAAACACTGCGCTGCTTGTGTACGCTGCCAGTACACCAATCCAGGGGGGTGATGAAAGCCACGCTACAGCCTTTACCCATAATTGACATCCCCTTCAAACGGGTAGGGATGGACCTGGTGGGGCCCTTAACCCCCTCAACTAGAGGACACTGATACATCCTGGTTATTGTGGATTATGCCAGTCGATATCCTGAGGCTTTTCCGTTGTCTAGTATGACCATCCCCGTGATAGCCCAAGCTATGATAGCACTTTTCTCAAGGGTGGGATTTCCGTCAGAAATTGTAATAGACCAAGGGACCCCTTTTATGTCACGTCTCATGATGCAGATATATATGGCATTAGGCATAGATAAGATTAGAACCTCTGTTTACCATCCTCAAACAGATGGCCTTGTGGAGAGCTACAACCAGACGACCAAAAGCCTACTCCGCAAGGTCATCTCGCACTCTGGGAGGGATTGGGACCAGAAATTACCATTGGTCCTTTTTGCATTAAGGACACATGAAGAGCGATCCATGGGTTATTCCCCTTTCGAGCTGGTGTTTGGGTGAAAGCCCAGGACCTTACTTGACATGGTGGCAGAACAGTGGAAGGTGGAGGAGGAGGAGGAGGAGGAAGGAAAGCCCCTGTTACGGTATGCCGCTGACCTGAAATCCTCGTTATCCCAGCTATGGGGTATCGTACACGACCACATGAAAGAAGCCATGGGGCACAATAAAGGAATTATGACCGGAATAGCCACCTAAGAGAGTTCACCCCTGGCGAAAAGGTACTGCTTTTACTCCCTTCTACTGAAGACAAATTGTTAACAAAATGGCAAGGACCCTATGTCATAGAACAAAAAGTGACGCCGGTTACCTATAGCGTTTTAATACCACATTGGGTTGGGGGCAAACAAATATACCATGTTAATCTTTTTTTTTAAATGAGAAGAACCACAGGCATCCCAGTTGGCAAGAACACCCGCCTATCTCGCCTGTACCAACAAACAGCTAGAGATACCCCTCCTATCGGCCAAGGAATCAGTACCCGAAACGGTGCCTTTCCCACGCCCAAAAAGACCAACTAGAAATGCTATTGGAATCCTTCCCAGGTCTCTTTTCCACCCTTCCAGGGTTAACCACCATGGCCCAACACGAGATCGTGTCCCCTGACAACAAGGTTATAAAACAAAAACCATACCGCATCCCTGTAGCCCGAAGGGAAGCAGTAGAAAAAGAAGTTTCCAACATGCGCCAGTCTCATATAAGTGAACCCTCCCAGATCAATTGGAGTTCTCCAGTGGTAATCGTACCGAAACCCGACGGTAGCTTGCGTTTTTGTATTGATTTCAGGCAGGTAAACGCGATTACCAAGTTCGATACATATCCCATGCGCAGAATAGACGAGATGGACGAACGTCTAGGGAAAGCCAGGTATATGTCAACCCTTGACCTCACTAAAGGGTATTGGCAAATACCCTTGTCTCCTCAATCCAGAGAAAAGACGGCATTCGCAACCCCCTCCGACCTTTACCAATTTCGAGTACTCCCCTTTGGATTACATGGGGCGCCTGCTACTTTTCAAAGACTGATGGACCGTATTCTGAAACCCCATAGTGATTACGCCCCAGCATATCTTGACGATATCGTCATTTTCAGCCCAACATGGAGGGAACACTTAGAGCACCTAGACACTATTTTCACAGCAATACAAACCGCTGGCCTTACCATCAACCATAAGAAGTCCCTACTGGGTACCAACACTATCCAGTATCTGGGTTACACGATCCAGGAGGGACGCATTAAACCCCAGGTGAACAAAGTAGAGGCTATCAGGGCAATCCCTAGACCCACAAGAAAATGGGATATTCGCTCCTTTTTGGGTTTTATAGGATATTATCGCAGGTTTATACCTAATTTATCTTCCCTAGCCAGCCCCCTAACTGACCTCTTGACAAAGAACTGTTCTTCCCGCATACACACCTGGACTCCAGAACACAAGACAGTTTTAGCATGTTAAAACATGCCATTTGTACAGCCCCTGTATTGCGCTGTCCTGATTTTAATCAAACATTCGTTCTCCAAACTGATGCCTCAGGCCTCGGTCTGGGTGCTGTGCTATACCAGCCTGACCTCAATGATGACCTTAAACCCCTGCTTTATATCAGCAGGAAGCTCTTTGCCCGGGAGACCAAGTACTCAACAATAGAGAAGGAGTGTTTGGCCATAAAATGGGCCATAGAGGCTTTACAGTATTACTTGTTGGGACGAAAGTTCATAGTACTTACCGATCATGCACTCCTCACCTGGCTAGCAAACAACAAAGACACTAATCCTCGTATCCTTCTACGGTTCCTTGCATTACAACCTTTCTTTTTCCAGACCATCCACATTCCGAGAACAAGACAAATCAGTGCTGACTACCTGTCCCGACATCCGTCCTCTGAATGGCCCCAACGTCCATTCCTAAGAGAGGAGATGTGTGAGAGTCACGACGGTCCGGTGGACCGGAAGAGGAGCAGAGCAGATCAAGACACACCTTCGCGCCGGAAGAGCCTAGCGGTCTAGTGGCTGTGGGGAGGATCCAAGAGGCTCACCCGACGTCATCAGGAGAAGTCTAACAAAAAGGGGTGGGACTAGACAGCGATGATGGGGGTGGCGAGAGGAGATGAGAGAAGAACAGAGAAACTGAGGCGACGGAGAAGAGCGGAGAGCGAAACGAGCCTGAGGAGGAGCGCGGAGGAGAGAGAGAGAGACGGAAGACCCGAGATCCCCAGATTATCGTACACTGCAAGGGAACCCGGAGGCCCAGAGAAGGGAGAGGACGCCCCGGGTCCCAAAGCCACGGCCCAGACTCCGGGTCGTGGCACATGGCGAGTACCCTTGAGGGGTTCGTTTTGGTGGGGGTGGTGGGTGTCACGGGGAATTAGGGCACGTGTGGTTTTGTTTGTCTTTTTTTCCACAACGGAGAGACCCTCACAGTTTATCCCCTTTCCTTGCACGACGCCTGGTGGTGGTGGCACTTCATAGTACATAAGAGGCCCTGAGACTAAATCCCGGTCTGTTGTTTTCCCTTCTTCTTTTGAGTGCCCTGGGCTGAGGGAAGACGGGACGCCCCACGGACTGTGCTGTTACTGAACCTCGAGAGGCCAATGAGGGCGGTTGAGAAAGAAGAAGTCTCTGCTGTGTTTTTTTTGTGTTTTGTTTTTGTGCTCCTGTTTTTTTGGACCTTTTTCTTTAGTTGCGATATCAGGGTCTTATGGGACTAACAAGCTGTAAATCCCAAAAGCAGTTACCACATAGAAAAATAAAGACCCCTAAAAATCCTTTACTGCGCGTGTCCGGTGTTCCCTTCTGCGCCGAGGGCCGTTAAGCCACCTACAGACGGTAAACTCTGCTCCGCTGGCAGATTGCGAAGTTTTGCCCACTTCATGCTCCGCTTGGAGTGCGTAGTTTGGCAAAAAACCCACGTGGCAGAGTTTTTCATGCTCAGGGCCTCACCAACGTTAGCGGCAATATTTGAAAAATAACAAGCACTAAACCACCTCCTGGCGAGATTTTTCAACATGGGGGGGGGGTCGCAGCAGGTCGCTACTGCTTATGTTGAGAAAGTTACTGCTCGCATTGTGGAAGCAGAAAATCTACTTGAGCGACAGAAAGAAACAGCGTCCTCTGGCACTCTGCATGGTGCGGTTTACACTGGTTTTACAGTGCGGGACAAGTTCTCAGTGCTAAAAATCAGCACGAGTTGCAAAACTGACCGCAATTCCCCCACTCACAGGTAACTCCATGGAGGAATTCTGACCACCCCTAATTTAAATCACAGCACTTTGTTACAGCCCCTAATTCTTCTAGACCAACGAAGGGAGTATTCCACAGAATCCTTGAAGAGCTGTTGTGAACCAGGACTTGTGTCTCCCTGACAGCAAGTTTCTCAAAGGCTGCACTTTCTGCTGTAGGAGTGTGTGCCAGGCCCTGCAGTAGGCGAAACTATCCAGGGAAGCCAGTTTGTTCTCCGCATGAAGAGCATGCAGGGAAAGCTCACATGCTCAAAGAGCAAAGAGTGACCCTTGTCATGGAGGGATCTCTCTGGCTTCTGCCACTCAGCATAGTTTATGAAATTAATATTGCAGAAGATACAAAAAATGTAAAGGGAGCTCAAAAGAATCTTAAAAGCAACACCTCCCACTCACTTACGGGAAAAAGAATTCCAAAATGATCATCCTTCCTCCAACTAGACAATCAATCTGTATTACAAATTCTTACTACCACCAATGTTCCCTACCTAGACATCAACTAGAGGTATGGGATTTAATATACTCTGCTCAACCCGACCTCTGCTTCCTAACGGAAACTTGGCTGAAACCCCACACTGTCCCTGCTATTGCTGTGGGGGTTCCCTCTGGTTACAAGCTTGTGCATTTTGATCGGCCAGTAAAAACAGGTGGTGGCTTAGCCATCATGCATAAAGAACATCTGAAGATCATCACACTAGAACAGAAGCACAGCCCTCTCCTTGAAATATTAATTTTCAAAATGCAATATGCCTCAAATAATTTTGGAAAGGAGCCTTAGTTTATCGTCCTCCGGGGCCCTCCACTGGCTTCTCCCTGGCTTTACTGGAACTCCTGGCCCCACATTTCAAAGCAAAAGAAGATTTCCTCCTTCTTGGCGACTTCAATGTCCATGCTGATAATCCCGCACTCCCTGAAACAATCTCCTTGGTTTCTGAATTATCCTCCCTCGGTCTGACTTTGCAAAATCACGAGCCCACCCACATAGGTGGCCACCTTCTTGACCTGGTGTTCACCAATTTCCCCAAAATACAATGCTTCTCCCCGGTTCAAATAATTTGGTCCGACCATTTCATAGTGGAATTTTCAATATCTAAGGTGGATAAGCCCTCCAATAAAAACTCCCTACCACCTATCTGGCGCCAACAATGGCATAAAGTCACCGTAGAGGAATTACAAAAGAAATGGAAGCAGCCCACTCCCATAGAGACAGATAGCATAGAGACCATGTTAATCAAATTTAATAATTCTCTCAGAGAAGCAATTGATAAAATAGCACCTCTAAAATTACACAAGCAATACCCTGCCATCAAACAGGAAACATGGTATACTGAGGAGCTTAGAACAGAAAAACAAAAATGTAGGAGGTTGGAAAAAAAGTGGAGGAAAACACGAACTGAAGAAAATAAGAAAGCACATCAGGAGGCTCAGACTAAATATCACAAAAACATTAAACTTGCTCGGAAGAATAGTATCTCCCAACAACTTGCAGAAGCGGGAAACCGATCCAAGGAATTATTTAAAATTCTTCAGGATTTCGTAAAACCCACTGCATGCAAAAGCCCTGATGACTTCTCCCAACAACTATGCGACAATCTCCCTGTTCTTTGAAAATAAAATTAATTTGATATACAACAAAATTTTATTGGCTGCCACTCAAAATAGTAATAACCCCTCTTCCCTCTCTATTCTGCCCACACGTAATCAAACCACACTTACGACATTCCCAGCAGTGGGTGACTCTGACCTCACTTCCCTTATGAGCCATATAAAATCTGGTTCTCCAGATGACTTCTTATCAGCTAAAATAACTGCCTCTTTGCAACCTCTGCTCGGGCCCCATATTCAAACATTGATTAACCATTCTCTTAGGGAAGGATCTGTACCCACAGAATGGAAAAAAGCAGTAGTGAACCCAATCCGAAAGAATGCAGCAATTCCATGGACTGACCTCTCCAATCTCCGACCCATTTCCCTCCTACCCCTTCTCAGCAAGATGACAGAGAGACACGTAAACACTCATTTGTCCAAATACATCGAGGCAACGGAGGGCCTAGATTTCTCTCAATCTGGATTCAGGCCCAATCACAGCACTGAATCTGCCCTCCTCTCAGTGACTGATAACATCAAGATGTCACTGGATGGAGGTAATTCAATGATTCTAGTGCTGTTAGATTTATCCGCTGCCTTCGACACTGTGTCTCATGAGATACTCCTCGATCGTCTAAGGGAGAGGGGTATAGAGGGTGTGACTCTTTCTTGGCTGGAAAGCTTTCTTTCAGACCGCCAACAAGAGGTAAGATTGGGCTCCCACCATTCTATCTCAAGGGAGCTCACCAAGGGAGTACCACAGGGCTCATGCCTAAGCCCTACACTGTTTAACGTGTACGTAGCCCCCTTGGCGGATATTGTAAGATCTCATGTATTCACTTCTGTGTCGTATGCTGACGACACTCAGCTTTTGTTCCCCTTTAAAATCTTGACGCCCGCAATACAAAAATCCTTTGCGGACGGAATGAGGGCAATATCTCACTGGATGGCCGTTAATCGCCTCCAGTGTAACGTAGGGAAGACTGAGGTAATGCTATTTGGGGAGGCCACACTTTTGTGGTCTCCGGAATGGTGGCCCCCGGATTTAGGACCAACCCCAACCCCTAAACAGACTGTCAAAAATCTTGGTGTGCGCCTAGACAAATCCCTTCTGTTTAAAGAGCACACAAACCAAGTAGCAGGCTCTTGCTTTCAGACCATTGGACTGCTACGACGAGTCTTCCCATTTTTATCAGATTCCTATAGGAAGACTCTTGTCCAAGCCTTGGTAATAAGTAGACTCGACTACTGTAACGGCCTGCTGTTCGCGGCAAATGAAGAACAGCTACAGAGATTACAGGTGGTCCAGAATACGGCTGCGAGACTAGTCCTCAACGCCCAGCCAAGGTCTTCATCAATTCCCCTCTTGACAAAACTTCACTGGCTGCCAATTAAACAGAGTGTAAAATTTAAAATTTGCTGTATTATTCACAGTTGTCTGTTTGGCCATGGACCTAAATATTTAAAAGAACTATTCAAATCTTACATACCCAGCCGTACCCTGCGCTCTAGCAGTCAGCAACAACTTCAGGTTCAAAGGATAAAAAAAGCTAGGCAGGGAGGGCGTGCCCTGTCCTACAAAGGTCCTATCATTTGGAACTCACTGTCCCCTGCTCTCAAAAATATTACTAATTTTCAACTCTTTAAAAAGTCTTTGAAAACGTTCCTATTTGTCGCCTGCTAGGTTCCTCCCCCTCTATCTCTCTGATTAATATAAGATCTTGGCTCTCTGGTAATCATAAGCGCGGAGATACCCTTTCGGGGGTTGAGTTCCTGCGCTATATAAGAATATTAAATAAATAAAATAAATAAATGTCCAAGACATTATTACACACCTCATTCTAAGAACCATCAACTTGAACAAGACACATTTCCCATGAAAAAATCAACCTGTATTCTAGAAACCCGTAAGATCCCTGAGCTTCTTACTTTGGGGAAACAATTTTGACCGCTGTTTCAAAACAACCTCTTGCTCACATTCCCAACAAAAGCCTTCTGAACATCTTTCAATCTGGATTATGCCCTGAACACAGCACAGTAACTTTTATCCTCCAAGTTCTTGACCGCATTTTGCACATTCCAGACAAAGGTAATGACTTCCTAATTGTTCTCCTCAGCTTTTCATTGGTCTTTTTCTATAATAGACCAAGAGACTTAGCTGAGCATATTGTACTCTGGGTTGGGAAGAGAAGTCAACTTCTGAAATGGCTCGGTCCTTCTGATCATCACAATTCATACAAACAGACTTCTAAAGCTCATCAGCACTACATCAGAAGAGTAATGGACTAGAAAATATTGGAGTTCCTGCTCTTTTTCTGTAACTGTTTATAGATCAGTTCTGCGCATCCTCGGTTGGATAATTTCACAATGGCATAGGCAGTGTACACTTTGCATCTTACACCATGAAATAATGTGTATTTTGTATTCTGGCATGCTGCCACCGGTTTCAAGGTTCTGGGGGACAATATGTCTGTTTCAGTACTATCTGAAGTGGTCTAGGGTGGATGGGTGTTCATCTACTATCTCCAGGTCCTCACTTAGCATAGGGGCAGTCTGTGTGGCACTCTGTGTGGATTACTTGTAAGCAGGAGTTAGTGATTGAGCACCTGGATAGAAAAAACAAAAATAGGGCTTTGAGATTGTGAGGATAAAGAAAACTGGGAGAAGCACCACACTGTCATAGAAAAACAAGCTCAAACACAACCCTCTCATCCAGGGTAGTGAGCTTTGTCCCCTTGAATAAAGTCTTAGACCTCACTATTCAGTGTTTCCCAACAACCAAAAGAGATCTTAATTTTGCTTGAAATTAAATGTAGGTGTGCAGTTGCATTAAGGGGATGTTCTATCACTGGTTTCCTCAAATGAGGGTAAACTAAGTGGCAACCACTAGACTCACTGCAAAAATAGATCAAACCCTGCTAAGGAAGAAGGAATGTTTTAAGTCGGGAACATATCAATAGTCGTTTTTTTTATCTCCATTGCAGATGTCTACGGCAAATGATAGAAATTGTAACAATGAATATCACATTCTCAAAATGAAGTGGCTTTGCTCTCAGACCACAGAGGGATTCTAAGTTACGACATCCAGCTCTCACCGTTCAAATGCTGCCTCTTGAAACACACTCATTCTTTCCTTCAGTCCTCAAACATGCAGTCCACATTCATACTTGAACATGACTTGCTGTCTTCATTATCTCAATTTGTCCACTTCCAACTCCCTGATTGTCAATAAACTGGATTACTGCAACAAACTCCTATTCAACCTCACACAACAGTGCTTGTGCCTCCTGGATGGAAATGTACAATTTTCAAATGGCACCCGGATGCCCCCACATCCCACTGACACCATCACACAAGATAGCTTGTTCATATACCCAAGCTTCTCACCATGGGTTGCGAGTTGACTCCAATTCTCCTAACATGCCTACATCATTACCCTACTTGCTCCAGCTGGTTCACTCTGCTCAACAACACAGAAACTTATTTTCAACCCAAGCACTCATTAACCCACCAGCCAGCATGAATTCACCCAGTGCCTTCTGTGAAAAAATTATGATACTATGTTCTTCAACTGTTTCTTTTTTGATTTTCCCTTCTTTCACACACCTTGCACATGAGCATATTTTTCATGCACTCCTTCCTAGAGCGACCGTCTATTGATATACCTTCATATGTTTATTTATTATGCTATTTTCATAACAAAAGAATATAAAGAAGATTTTTTTCTCTTTAATTCAGTTGTTTTGTCTTTCTCTCTGGTGTATCTTGAAGAGTACTCATTCCTCTCTTGTGTAACAAAAACCTTCTCAGTGATTCAGCCAATGAATTTAAAGAGTCACTGCCTCTTTGGTTTTTCCAAGGAGGGACGTCAGGACCAATTGCTGTCCTTACCAGATTGTACCCAGGTCCTTTGACATATTTCGGGTTACCCCACCAGTTTGTAATGGTTACAGGACTCAAGCAGGTCCCGCTGACAAAGTATCTTTGATGGGGCAAGCGTCAGCATTGAAGACTCGTGGCGAGGAGTAGGGGAGGTGCCAAGTCGTCATCGATCCCGTGGATGGAGGCGAATCATCGGCGCCGATCCATACAGTCGATGAAGGCTTCGGTGTTCAAACCCCTTTATGATGCAGGTTCTGCTTCGAGGTCGAGCTGCGCTTTTCACGATGTCGAGCTGTACAGTCTGTTGATGTCGCGCCGCATAGTCCGTCGATGTCAATCCATGTAGTCCGTCGAGGCGATGTAGTCAATCGGCGCTGAGGGGCAATGCGTCAGTTCCGATCAGCGCAAAGTCATCACTGCACCAATTTTAAAGCAGAAACAGCTGCAGAACCCACTTCTGAAGCCCAGGACTGCATTGGCACCTCAGGCAAGGGAGGACTCGCAGATGACAGAGTCCAGCAGCAAACTTGCAGGAAGTATTTGATGGCCCTAACCTTCAAAAACAGAAAGCAAGCTAGCAAGCACTTGGAGTCACTCTGGGTTCAAGTGATGTAGGTCCAGTCCTTCTCCCCAGGCAGGGGAACAGAAAGCAGCAGGGCAGCTCAGCAGGGCAGGAGCACAGCAAAACAGAGTCCAGAAAAGCAGTAGTCCAACAGGGTGGCAGTCCATTCAGCAGCACAGCAGTTCTTCTTCCTGCAGAGTTGTCACAGGTCTAGAAATGTACTGATTTGGTGGGATCAGAGACCCAGGACTTATACCTAAAGGTGCCTTTGAATTGGGGAGATTTCAAAGAGTAGCTTTGAAGTGCACCAGTATCCCTTTCAGCTGATTCCTGTCTGCCAGGCTATTGGTGGTAGGTAATCAGTCCTTTGCGCAGGGTCAAGCCACTGCATATTGAAGCGTGTTAGCCCCTTCCTCCTTTCCTATCTAGGAAGGGCCATCAGTATGTAGATGGGTAATCCGCCAACCCAGCCTTCCTGTGTTTGTGGCTGTCTGAAGGGAATGCAAAAAGTGTAACTGTCAGCAATTCAAGGCATGTATTGGAGACAGGTTTGTAAGGCACACAGAGCAGTAAGAGCAGAGAAATGTCCAAAAGTGGCATTTCTAAAACAGTAGCGTTACATCCAACTTTACCAGTAGAGAGGATTTGTCATTACCATTCCAGAGATATGAAACATGATTCAGCTACTCATTTCTAATCAGGAATTACAGCTTGAAGGTATTTGAAGGAATTCCTAATGTTAGCCTATGAAAGTAGTAGGTTCACAGTAGTGAAAAATTGATTTAACTTTATCACTACCAGGACATGTGCATGCCCTACATTTTACTTACACATCACCCTGCCTTATGGGCTAATTAGGGCCAACCTTAGGGATGATGTATGTGTAATAAAAGGAGAGTTTGGGCTTGGCAATTAGTTTTGACTGCTAAGTCAAAGTGGCAGTAAAATGCACACACTGGCCCTGCAATGGCAGTACGTGGGACATGGTTAAGGAGCTACTTCTGTGGGTGGCATAATCAGTGCTGCAGGCCCACTATTAGCATTTAATTTACTGGTCCAGGGGCACATCCAGTGCAATTTACTAGGAACTTATAAGTTGATTAAATATGCTAAATGGTGAAGAACCAATAGTCCCATGTTGAGGGGAGAGAGAACAAGCACTTTAGCACTGGTTAGCCGTGGTAAAGTGTGTAGAGTCCTAAAGCCAGCAAAAACAAATACAAAAAATGGAGGGAGGCAGGCAGGCAGGCAAAAAGTTGGAGGAAGACCACACTAAGGCTGTCAGGTCTAACATTACCAAACAAGGGAGCTCTTTGATATTATTGTAAGTTGTGTAAAAATATATCAAATAACAAAGTGTCTTGAAAATCAGTCCATTGTGTTCCCTATAGATGCAGTAGGACTGTAAGATTAAATATTGTAGCAGGTGTCTTAACGTAGTGGGCTACCATCATGCCACAGATCTGCCAGCCTGTGAATTTTAGAAGGCCTGCACTATTTAGGAAAGGCCTTCTGACACTGCTTTTTCTTAATTGTCCACCATGAAAGGCATGGCAGTCAGGTGTAAGAAAAACCATCAATGCCCCCACTTCAAATCCCGAGCCCCAGACGCTGGGGCTTAACTGCCAGTGAATCTAGGCCATCGCTATATTGTTTACCAGAAACAAACTCCAAACAGTGCTGTGTGGGACGCCAAGATATTTTTGCCAAAAGTGCCCTCTCATTTTCTTATTTGGGTGGGATGCTACAGGACCGGCAGGTGCAGAACCACCACCCTAACGATCTGACAAGCCCACCATTAAAATTACCCCCTCCATTCCAACGCTTTGCATACAGATTTCAAGTAACTAAATTATACGTAGGCTAAAGTCTATTTCTCAAAATGTGATTAACACGGCTATATATAAACAAGCATTGCCAATATCAAGCGGGTTCACTTATCTTCACAAACAAGTGAGACCGATTGCCAATGTCTGTTTAAAGTCTTCAGTGTTAGTCAAGATCGTTATTGTAGCTCCAATATTTCTGCTGCAGTTTTTCTTGTGGCCACACAGTGGCGCTGAAAGGCCTGGTGTTTAAAAGGTTCTCGATTTACAATGCGGGCTTCACACCAGGAAGAATGACGAATCTACTGGTGCGAATCCAAAAAGCTCTAGTAGTTGGGTCAAACACAGAAAGAGAGGAAAGCAACAAATAAGAGCAAAGCAATTGAGATTGACATGCAAGCCAAAGAATCTTGAGCAAGTATTAGCTCTCTGAAGTATTGTATACAACGGAGACTGCAAAAATGGACACCTCACATTACAGCACAATTAATTACTCAATAAAACAGATGATGGTATCATGTCCCCCCTACAATTGAGGGTTTGGAATGGATTGTGTCAATGTTTGTGACTACAACTGTGGCCACCGACCATTGATGAGTTACCAAACCCAGATTTAGGTTGGTAACTGAATCAGAAACGGGAAGGGGCCCCCTTAGGCTGCCACTTTGTAAACCATTTCAGTGGCACTGGAGAAGCAGGCAGTGATGTAAAGGAACAATGTCTGCCTCCTCACAAATGGGAAACCCCTCATTATTTTTAATTCAGCAACTCCATTTATAACAGACAGGGCCTGCTTTAAAAACACTTGGAAAGCAAAAGCAGGGACAGAGATCTGATGTCACTTGCAGGCCTCTCCATATCTGCATTGGTAGCAAGTTGCAAATTGCAACAGGCTTACTTAATATTTTTAGGCTGGTAATTTTGCGATCCTCTGCAAATAGTTTGCGATGAGACCTATTGGTACATAGGCCACATCGCACATTGCATTCCCATTTGTAAACCAATTGGTGGGTACATTTTACATCCTACAGAGCTCACTATAGTTCTAAATTCCATCCAACTTTTGAATGTTAGAGTGACCCGGGAGTCATGAAAAAATGGAGAATAATGCTTACGACTAAATGGAGAGGGTTTAGGGAAATTTAAGTAGGGTTGTGGGAGGGACATATATGTATTCCGTTCTAAGCCAAAGTAAAGCACATACTCAGGGGATTGATACTCAGGCAGTTACTTTATTCCAGTACTACTGGAATAAACTAACTGCCTGGGTATCAATCCCCTGAGTGTGCGCTTTACTTTGGCTTAGAACGGAATTATAACGTCCGGTGTGCACCGCCGACTCAGCGCACCAACTACCGATGGGCTAAGGAGAACAGAAGGAGCAAAAGTTTGGGTGACATATACTAAAAATAAATTACACTTTTCCATTTATTTAAAAAAAATTAAGAATGTTATAAATTAACTAAATACATAACTTTTGACCATGTTTACTAAGTATAAAATACAAAAGTTAGGGTGAGTAATTTGTTTGAACTGTTAATTGAAAATTAACATTTATAAACTGAATGTTAATTGAATTTTTTAATTATAATATTATTTAATGAACATTTACTTTATGATTTAATGTGCTTTAATACTTTATTTTTTATTAAGTTCAGGTTATTTTACATTATTTTCCATTTATATTGTTTATTAAAACCTTATGTATAGTTTACTAACGGTAAATTTCCCTATACTTTCCCATATGGAGCTCTCCACATAGGTAGAGGAGATCAAGGGATAAAAAGTTACAATTAGTAACTTCACACTTATAAATTCTGCAGTAAAATACCCCTGCGCCCCCAACCCCAATTGGAGCAAGTGGAGGCATGTATGTCTACTCCTAGGTTTAGCTCTCCATTTGGGAGTGTTGAATAGCAAAAAAGTGGACAGTTGCACTTATGTGTTGGAGTATATATACACAAGCATAATGATACACATGCATATTTATCAAACATAAGCAAGACAGTAGACCCCCTAGCACAAATCGCATCTAACCTCTATCCCCTGCTAATCTTAAAACACCTTAACCTGATATGTGCACTCAATTTCAGCACCTACTGCCAAGGTGCAGTCCAACAAAGGGACTATACAGATTCAAATGTACAGAAAGGTGCACCATATAACAATGTTTTCATTTACATGAAAAATAAATAAACTGTCCAATAGGATTACCGAAATGTGTGCAAATCTTTTTATTCTGTATATTTTTCCAAATTTCTTACATGAAAGTTATATACAACAGATAACAGCCAACACGTTTTGTCCAGCACACTGGACTTCTTCAGGGCTATAAAGACAACATATGTAGACATACATAAAAATATACTTAAATATATATATCAACCACATCTGTGACAAAACATATATACAAATACCTTATAAGTTCCACTTGTGGACCAAAGACATCAAACCCACATGCTCATTTGTTCCTTATAAACACACATGTGCTCATGTTCCATCAAGGTTTCAGTCCATTTTTTAAGACTTAACATATCCAAACAAACAAAGCAAAACAGAATACAACATATGTCAGAAAATCACATGCATATTTGCCTTTGTGATTTGGACCCATAATATTTCCTTTTACAATCTCAGAAGGTATCTTTTCTTCACATCAGGGCTTTGTTTCACAAATAAAATTAATGCCATTGAATGAAATTCCACAGGGAATAATTCAATTAAACTTTGTCCTGAGAGACAGAAAAACAAAATACATCACACAAGCATTGACTGACTGCATAATGGGGCGCTTTTATTACAACCCTTACCATCCATAAGAATTGCTTACTCACTTCATACAATCCAAACAGAATGTCATAATACTTCGACGTGGTATATTTCTATATAGATCTGCATTTGTATCAGGTGACCAAGGTGTCCGTATGTTTGTCGTTTACAGTGGGGCATTTGTTTTGCCACAAATAGGGGCATTTATAGGATTTGACATGCATACATGGTTATGGATTGCTTATAGATGGATAAATTCATGTGTATAAGTGAACAGACTTCCTCCCTGTGTTCTTTGGAGTTTTGGTCTCTTCGTTTAGACTGTTGTTACAGCTTGCTGTTAGTTTGAGTAAAGTGGAAGCATGATCCTTGTTTTCAGTAGAATCTAGCCTATCCTGTACGCTAAAGTGGACAATCTCTATTTGGCTTACTTACATTTTCGCCTACTTTTAGAAGATAAGACTACATTTAGTAAGCCAAGGTTAGGCAGGACATGATTAGTTCTTGCTGGAGACAGCTATAACTGTTTTACCAGCCTCCTGTTTAGAGGAAAAAAGCATAATAAAAAAATATATATACAATGAATGTACATATAGTGGTGCCCTCGCTCAACCCTCTTCAACCTCTGGTCTGCTCAAGAGTCATTCACAACTTGCTTCAGCCCACTTCAGACATTGTCTCTCTTCATGGCGTTTTCTCTTGCACATGCAAACATCTGCCTAGAAAGTAGTCCACTACAGTGTCATGGCTGACAGCTCAATCGCTGCTTCCCTTTCTGGATTTCTTTCGTATAATTTTTTTTAAATGTATTTTTGGTACATTTGTTTTTTTTGCAAACATGTATGCCACCTTATGATGTCGTATTTTTACTTTTTATAAATTGTACTCAATTCTAATGCATATGTTTGAAAAAATGAAATAAAAACTGCATGCTTATTAAAAAGCAGGACCTAGTAGCTTTCTCAGTGAGTGTTCTCTATTAATTTCTCAAGGGTACCATTGGTTCGCATCCTAATATTAGGTATGCATTTATGGAATTCCAGTCTAATCAATCCCAACTACTCAATACAACAGTGCATGGCGAGGGTGCGAGTTATAGTTACCTTATGGTATGAGGGCAGC
Source organism: Triturus cristatus (assembly GCF_964204655.1). NCBI lineage: Eukaryota > Metazoa > Chordata > Amphibia > Caudata > Salamandridae > Triturus > Triturus cristatus. The sequence goes on along the minus strand of NC_140592.1, from coordinate 801,571,458 downwards.
CAACCCGAAGCTGCGCATGCCTTTTGTCCGTGCATGACATAGGGTTGGACACAGGGCCTGCCAACAACCAACCCAAGGGGCTGTGAGGGGAGCCCTAGGGCCCCAGCGGCCCCATCAGATCTCCTGTCAGCACCCATCGTGAGTTACAGCGGGACCCTGCAATTCCTTTTTTTTTTTTGTTAAATAGATTGTGGGAGAGGGGTATGTATCCCTCATCCCCAAGTTTTTACAGTCCCCGGGGACTTCATTCCTCGGAGGAATATTATATTTTTTGGAGAGAAGGGTCCACTTCACCCCCTTCCACAAGCCTTTAGTGTCCCAGGGATCCCATCCACCAAGGACTTTATTTTTTGTATTAAGGAAGGGTCGTGCGGACCTTCTCCCTGAGCCACTTCTGGCCCTGGCGGGCCCTGCTAATTTATTGAGTGGGGTGTTGGCCCCCCTACTCGAACCAATAATACAAAAAATGCTTTTCGGATGGAAGCACGATCCTAAAACCTAACTATAACTTACCATTGGCACTATATATATTGCTGCTAATGGACCTGCAGTACTCATTGTGCCACCCACTTTAGGAGCTCCTTCAAACATGTCTCAGGCCTGCCATTCCCAATTCGACTTGGCAAAATAATTCCCTTGCAACTTTAAAACTCCCTTTTTATAACATATTGGTCACCACTAAGGCAGGCCTCAGACAACCCATAGGGTGGGGTGCATTGTAATTAAAAAGTTGGGCACGTACTTTTAAGTTTTATATGTCCAGGTAATGAAAAACTCACTAATTCGTTCTTTACTATCGTGAGGCCTACCTCTCCTATAGGATAACATTGAGGTACTTTATTACATTTATTAAGTGATAAGATTTGTTTGCAAGCAGGTAGATTTGACGTGTTTGGTGTCTACAGAATTGTAATTTAAAATCCTCTTTAATGGTAGAGTTGGATTTTAAGTCACAATTCTGAAAGTGCTACTTTTGAAATTTGGCATGTTCTTGTCCTATCCATTTTGTGCCTGCAGCATGTTTCCTGGGGCATGATTTGGTGTGGCTGGCAGCTGGCCTTTGTGTATTCCTCCCAGACAGCCACACAAATTAGTGTTGGCAAGATGGACCATCCAAGGCAGGATAGCTGTGCACAGCCCCACTTGTACTTCACATAGCCTACTTCTTCTCCCACATATAGAACTTCACACTAGCCTATTGTGTCCGCAGACAGACTGGGACCAGGGCAGGGAGGCAGGAAATTCCAGACTCTTCAGCGGGGAAAACTCCAGACGCATCTTCCACTTCAAAGAGGGTACCAGGTAGCAAAATAAGACCCTCAGACCAACTCTTCAGTTCACTTCTGGCAATGCAGAAGGACTCTCAGAGGACTGACCTGCTGCCTGTGGCCTTCTGTGCCCTCAGAAGACTGCCATGCTGCTTGAGACCTGTTTTCCTGCCTGAAAGAAAAGATATCCAGAGTGACTCCAAGGGCTTGTGGGCTGACTGTCTGAGCCTCTGGGGCAGAAAAGGCTACAACCATCTTGAATCCAGATCTCCTTTCCTGCCTGAACTCAAGACTTCCATAGGGACTCCAAGGGCTAATTGTCTGGCCTTCTGATCAGAGCCTCTTGGACAGAAAAGGCTCCAACCATCTTCAACCCACACCTTGAGACAGCCTGGGTATTCCTGACCTTCGAAGTGGAGCCCCTTCAGTCCTGGACACTTGGAAGTGGTGCTAAAGGTGCCCAGATAGCCCAAATCCAAAACTTAGGACTTCATTTCTTCTAAGTCCGAACATAAGCAGAGACTGGGCCCAATGCACTTTGTGTATCTGATCCGCGCCTCATCGCGGTCGGCCATAGCTTTTGACTTTGCACGGGTCTTGTTCGACTAGTTGTCTGTGGTTGGCGCTTTGATTTTGTAGGCACTATTTTGCACTTTAAACTTTAAACATTCATAACTCCGGTTCTACTGATTGGATTTTTGTAATTCTGGTGTTAAATAATTTATTAAAAATTTACTCTATTTTACTAAATTAGTATGGGTTTTTTCTTTGTTGTGTTTTTACTTTATTACTGTTTAAGTGCTGCATAGATACTTTACACATTGCCTCTAAGTAAATCCTGACTGCTTTTATTGCCAAGCTAGATGAGGATTTAGCACAGGTTAATTTAGTAACTTTTGTGATTCACTCTGACAAGGATTGTGGTTTTTGCTTGAGTAGAATTACACCCCCTCAACCATCAACCCAATTTTTCACACTCACCCTTCATTAAAATTCGGCGGGTTAAACCTGCTAAAATTCAACAGGGGAAAATGGTATTGAGAATGTTGGTGCTATGTATCACACTGTGTAACTAACATACCCCAGGATTTTGTTATTTATCAGGTGTGTTAAATAGTACTTATACTTTAAATCAAGGCCCAAGTAGTTATTGATCAGCCACATGTACTATGCTTCTGCATTAGGCTTTTCCCTGACTAATAATGCAAACTAGCATAACAACATAATTGCTGCCATTTCGCCTAGCAACTGTTAATGTGTTATATTGGAAATTACATGAGATTACACCATCTTAATTTTCCTGGGCCTATTTAGGCGGCCATTTAAGTGAAAGTAGGTACATAGCTGGTTCGCATCTGAAGAATTTTTAAGAGACTCCTGATGATGTTTGTTGGACAAGACTATTTTTTTAACAGGAAAAAAAGAAAAATGCTGCCAACTAAACATGGCGGTCCAGAGTGGCACAAAACAATCAAAGCACCCTTGGGGAACTACCGCAAGTCAAAAAGCGAAGAAGCAGAAGGAGCATCCATATCACTGTTTCTGCATGCGTAATACGGTCAATTTCCATGTGCGCATGATCATTCACCCTGCCTGTATCTATGTCACCCTCTTGGATCAACATGGTAAACATATGCGATGCTGTTCCCCCACATTTTTCAATGTATGCCACTCAGTTTTCTGCATTATTTGTAAAAATACAATCTGCAACGTAATTATATTGGCTTTAAGCGAGTAAATGTGTCACCGGCATGGAGTAATTGTACAATATCCATAATGATTGTTTTCTTTAAAAAGGCATTATTTCTTAGCAGTGATATATTTAAAGAGCAATCATCGTCGTTTGATCACTTGACTTACAACCCTGAAGTGTTTCATTAGTCTGCACACATACTACACGGTTCCTGCTTGACTATATACTATTGACTTACAAGTGGGTAATGCGCCTTTTGTCCTGCTGATTTACAGGAAATGGTTGGCACTGAATGACACTGAAAGAAATAATTGAGTATTATAATGTGTTCTGCCACTGCGGTCTATGGCATGCTGATCTGCTTTTGTTCGTGCCCTAAAGAAACTAGCACATGCTGAGAAAAAGAGCTAACCTGCCTATTTGTTGCAAGTCAAAGTTTTTTATATCTGCAGCAACATAAAGTATTACGGAAAAAAAATCCTTTCTTGAGCTAAAAGCAGCTGTTAACATTGGATGTGATATTGTTACTTTAAAAAAATGTCTTTCTCTGCTATTTAGAGTCTGAAGGGTTTTAACACAACATATATTTTGAGATCATTTCCTGCCAAAGCCTCTTAGAGATGAGTCACTGATGCTTGTACATTTTTGCACTTGCAGGTCGCTTTTAATTGTTGCCTTTTCACAAGAAAAAGCTATTCCTAAATGCCATGTTTATTTAACAATATTGAACATTGAGGCCTCATCTAAAAGGATTATAGGGTTGACTGATAGTTTACATGCGTTATAATGTAACTTTTATGAAATGCACTTGTAAGCGGATGAAGGAATACAGGGCCACCGATACCTGACGAGGTTCATTTTCTGCAATAAGACAACTGTGGAAAAACGTGTTTCTTGTAAAATCATGCCAAGAGAGAAATGTCACAGATAAGATGGAGAAGCTTGTAGTAGTAATGTTTTGTGGCTATATACTGAAGGGAGGTTATAGAGTGGATTTATAGGACGGGCATTTTGAGTATCGAGTAATGTTAATGACCTGGCGATGGTGCAATATTTATTGTGAAGACGAGAACTACAGATCTAGCCAATAGTGTGAGGTTATTAAGTCTGCAGTTGTTTTCCTATTAGCTGATCCTAGATTTCCAACTATTCAGTGCAATGTGGACAGGGAAACGACTTTAGAAGCAAACCTCTGGGGGTCAAGGGTGGGCAATGTCCAGAAAATCTTCTTTGTGTGTTTCGTAGCCACCAATCCGCATTTTCGCCTAGTGGATTGGTGTAAGGAAGAGGGGTATAGGACAGTCGCATTGTCCTAACTGAGAGGCAAGATGTATGATCGGGAGCTTGACGGGTCTTGCTAACAAAGTTGGGCATAAGGATTGGAAGTGATTTATTGGTGAATTATGCTTTCTTAAAGAAACTTTGATAATGACTCCTTTAAGTGGGGAAGGCTTTCAGACGTTTTGAAAGCCATCAACCAATGGATGCTAGAAGTGACCTGCAGACCTTGGTGTCAGTGTTACTCGAACCAGTGCTTAATTTGTAAAATAATAACTGCCAGGGCTCGCGTAAGGAGGCCACTGCAGCTTGCACCACCCAATTGCCCCTGCCAGTGCTGGCGATGACTACCTATACAACGACTAACCATCACACTCCTACAAGTGTGACAATTCAAACTATTTCAGGCCCCTAAAGCTATAAGAATAGCTAAGGTGGCAGGTCTTAGTGGTTTTAATATATATAAAATGAATAAACAACTGTTGTTCTGCTCATCTCTAAATTAAATAAACAATGCCACAATGTGGCAGACTGTAATAAGTGCCAGTGTTGACAATTAAGTGCCGGTGCCGTGCACTGGAAACCACTGGCTCAAATTAAGCACTGATAAGCACCAGAAATGGAAGAGATTCCAACAGCTAACAGACCATAATATCTGTTAGACTTCGTCTGATAGATGCCCTCTAGTAGTACATATTAAGGTTTATAATAACTGTGTGCGAAATTTGCAAAATTATACACATTTTAGGGAAAATTATGCAAAATTAGGAGCATTAACATGGAATGCAAAACAATTGGGGAGTGTATTTCAGTGTGAGATGCATCCTCGTGTTAATTTTGGAGCAGGGATGCATTTTACGCTAAAAAACACAAGTGCCACAAAGAGCAGCCTCTCGCGCTCTAGTCACTGTGCTTGCTCTAACTTTATGTCAAGAATTGAGTGAGTTCACACAACGTGGCACAATAGTATAATTTCGGGAATTTTATGTACGAAGCATAAGGCGAAATGACCAAAATTATGCAGGCATACCTGAAATTTCACGCAAGCCTAGTTCATAACACAGGCATCTTCTCTGATGGAACTTCGCAGGAAATGGGTAATCAGAAAACTTCATAGTGAAATACCTGAGCTTAGTCATTTATACTGGTAGAATCGCAATTAATCAATATGTCAGTAGAAGGATGCTTGTAAACATAAATTTATTTGAATTATTTCAAGGCATCTTTGTAAAGTATCATTTACCAGAGAAATGTGTTGTATCTGAAGATACAACGTGACATGTGTGCAAAGACTATCTCCATGGATATTGTTTTTCCTGCAGATTTAATTTTATAAATACCTTCTCTCCCACGCTTGAGAATGAGGAAGTGGAACATCATTGTCATCAAAATATTCACTTGCCAAAAGGATCAACAGTCCCTATCACCTTCATTAATATATAGTAATCATATCCCTTTAAAACATCCATGATCCAGAACAGCAGTTCATATCATATATACAATCATACACAACATTATTTAGACATAGATTATTTTTTAGTAATACATATTGATTTTTTTACAGTCATTTGATTAAAAAAAAAAGCCTCACTAACACAATACAATGATAAAAAAAATTTCCTATCAGCAACTGCCTCCTACCTTCATTCAAGCTACAAACTCAATCCGTGCCAAGATCTGCAACTATTGCACATCTTTACTGGTTTCAAAATAGAAGTTCATAGAAAAAATAATCTCTCCTCCAACAACTAATTGAACCTGTTTCCTATGGCGTGCATACATTTTACTCGTTGACTTTTTGTACTCCAAATAATTAGCATAAGTATTATGTGATGTTAAATAATCTCGATCTTCTCGGTCAAGGATCGTCTTTATGTGTAAACCTTAGCGAACTTTTAATGTGAAAAAAACTAGTCTTAATCATCCATAGTATTTGTGTTGTACAGTTGATAAATGAGAGTCTGAACGAAGGATAGGTCGTGTGCAACCTTATCAATTTCACCTATTTCTGTTTTGATATTTTCTTGTCCTCTTACCACATATCCATGTAGCCTGCAGAAGACCATCAATATTTGATACTGGGGAGAAACATTCTCCTTCCATGTTGTGAGCACCTCCTGTCTAATAACTTTGCAGTAGTAATTAATTGAGCACGCTGCTATAGTGGCGACTCAGTCTGCTAGATTATGGAAGGAGCAGTAGTGTAAGACTCCCCTGAGTGGATTCTAAGACACACACTAGAAAACAATGCCCACAAGACAGTCATCTATGTACACTAAACTAAAACAAAACAGTGGCTGCTTCCTGGACCCAATAGTCAGAATACTGTTAGCAAATGTGGCACAGGAAACAACACCGAGGGTTGAAGCAAAAAAAAGGACCATTATGTGCTTGGGAATGTCGCATCCAACCTTGGAATTAAAGGTCAATTGTAAGTGTAGTATGAGTAAGAAAAAGAAACGATTTCTCAACCCTTAAGATTTTTACTCACCCTATACCGAGAAGGCAAACACAGAAGCAAGGGAACTTGATCGAAGAAGCATCCTGGATTTGGAAAAAGAAACAAAAAATGCAGTCATGAATAACGAAGTACAGAGGAATGGTATAGGCATCACATAACAGGAATGGGAGGTATGTTAATAAAGGGTTGCCAGATAATATTAATGATACACCTTAACTTGTAGGAAAAATTGTTGAACTGTACAGAATAATTTACCTAATCAGAAAGAGGAAAAATCCACTAGATACCAGACAGGTATTTTTTGTAATCGGTGTACAACTGTCATTAAGAATTTGAGACAGATTAAAGAGAGGAATCTATAGGTACTCTGTTGTTCTTGTACATGGTAAGCCCACAAGTCAGAGGGGGAGGGCCTAGATTGGAATGCGAGCAGAGTCAAGTCCTGCATCCTATTTATTTCCACTCTCATTCTGCTTTACCCTACACACCAGTTCCACGTTCTGGGCATGGAGTGCAACGAGTGGCATGGCCGAATTGTCTTCGCTCCTGCCGAAGAAATTAATATAAACAGGGCCGGACTGAGAACACAAATCAGCCCGGGCAATTTTATTGGACCGCCCCCGTGGGGGAGGGAGCAGGAGGGGGTGAGGGTGCAAGTGTGAAGCACTGCTGCTTAACTAAACTGGCCCCCAGCACTGCTGCTTTTGTTACTGGGTGCCAACAGTGCATCACTGCTGTATATCCGGCCCCCAGTAACAAAACCGGTCCCCACCCTTCCAGCCTCTGGGGTAAACGCCCGATGCCAGCTTCGGCCAGTCCGGCCCTGAATATAAAAGTTAGTGCTTAAAGGAGATCCTTTCTGAAATCTTTCAATTGAGGAATTTTCTGGCTGGATGGCCCATAAGTAAATTAAGATGACACTCACCGTGCTAACAGCTCGAACCGTTGCCTCACAAGCAGTCCATGTTGAAGTTTGTCTTCATACCCACATAGATCTTTTCCAACATATCTTTGACCAGCAGACCTGGTTGATCATTTAGACAGTAAAAACCTAACCCCACGGTTGGTATTGGAAATCCTTGGATTCCCTTGAGTATTGTCTTGGAATGCAATATTTTATGATTGTGTATTCATATTAGTTCTCTAGCCCTAGAAAGCAGTGGCCCCCACACTGTACACATACACTGTGTAGAGGAATTGGTAGGACTTGGGTGGGGGAACCTTGAGACAATGTCTGGTTGCACTTTCCAGGCATCCAGAAAAATCATTACATCTTTTACATGAGCATGTCCTCTTATGGAAATACATTTGGGATATCTGTTGAATTGTGGTCTGCTCAGGGAAGATTTTCTTTAATTGACCTTCTTCCTACACACAAAACAACCCTTTTCAGGAAGTAAGCATTCTTACCCAGCTACTCTTATGACCCTTGGACATCTGTCCTGTCTATGATCCCTGGGAATTGCCATGGTCATTATTGTCAGGCCTTGGTGTATGCACTACGTTTGCACACCTGTCTCGGTCAGCAGCTATGGATCTGCAATCTAAGTTTAAGGAAAAAGCTTTCACAGTTCCATTGCACAATAATCCAAGAAGTATTCTACTGATAGGATGTTGCACGAGGAACCACAGTCTTCCTCCCATAACCGTTCATCTTCAAACTATGCATCCAAGCTTCTGATGAGAGTCCAGGGCCCTTACTCATAGTATTATTACTATTGCTATAGAGACCTATAGTCAACCCAAACCACCTAATCACAGCATCAGTCCTTCTCATTTAGCTCTGCAATGCTCTCAATCTCACTGTGGTGAAAACAACTCTAGGGTACATTTCTTATACTCTTCAATCAACATGGACTTGTCACAAGCTAACTCAAAATTAGCCAGCCATTATGGCACACCATCACCAGTGAAATTGGATTGTTAAACTATGGGAGAGCGAGAGGCTAAAAGACTGAAACAACCTGACCCCGAAAAGGTAAACCAAATTCTGTGTGTAATCCCTGGCTCACCTGTGGTTGATTAGCTACCCTAATAGAAATGCATGTGACACATGCACTACTACTAACTGAAAATACATACAGGTTAGAAAAAAGGAACCTGAGAGTTCCAAACAAAGTTAGTGAAAATGGTAAGGATTTAATAAGTGGAAACAGAAATGAAGAAAATTGAATGGCAGGGGATAAATGTTTTAGCAAAATGTAATTGTATTTACTTGTTGGCTAAGTCAGCTTTATGTAGCAAACCAAATATTTCTTTTTTTAAAATGACCACAGTAGTGCAGAAGATCATTATTATTTGACAGTGATCGAAAGCAATAAACCCGAAAGAAGTTTCTTTATGAGACAAGTGTTTTAGAAAAGGAAGAATTCTTAAATTCTACTCAGTTGGATTAGTATTACTTAATCTCACAAGAAATGTTTCTTTTGACTAAAAAAGTACCTTGATAAAAATAGTCTTCAGAACTCCAGAATTCGTTTTTTTAGACCCTCGTCCATGGCTTCCATTTTCAGAAGATTTCCCACAACTTCGGTTCAGGTTGAAAGTAAAATGTTCACTTCAAACTTCCTTTGCAGCAGTATCAACCTCCTCTGTCAACAAGACTTTCCAAACCCTCCAACTATTGGAGGCAAATTTCCTTAGGATCACAAAGGAAGTATGGAACATGCTGTTTCCTCCATGCTGACACCAGCTTCCTCTGCTCTAGGATCTTTTGGACCATTTAGTCACAGGAAGTAGGGTCCTCTGGGCAAACAGACTTCTTCGGCAGGACGTGGACCCTTGTAGCCATGAGGGTCAGCAAGAGTATAGCCAAGCTAGCTTTTGAAAAAAAACATTCTGGTCTTGGGAACTCAATACAGCTGATACCGTCGCTCACCACGGTCCTCTTTTAGGCAGGTAGTAATTCATCAATGCAACAATAAGTAAAGTCGACTTTTATTCTTCTGCCTGATGAAGCTCTCTCATTGGAGTAGGTCAAACAAGGTGCAAAATCAGTCTGCTTTGACTAAGACAAAAGTTCCTTCCATTCCACTTACAAAATTTACATCAGTGTGCTCCAGTTCCTGCTTTAAGGATATGCTTTCATGCAATAGCTCCTTGCACAACACAACTCACCATGGTTTATCCTTTGCACCGCTATGCTTAGCTTTCCCAGTCTCCCAACTCCATCCTTAGCCTGTCAACTTATTCCTACCATATCCACATCTCTTCTTATGGGATCTGGCACCTATGTTCTATCTGTGTGCTACCACCTCAAATAAGATGGTGCTGGAAGAGCTATCGGGAGGCAGATGTGTCCTGAAAGGACTGAGGTCAGTAATCCCTCCTGCTCCTTGGTTAAGCTGGGTAGTGGTGTTAAGGGATAGAAATTCGAATTAACTTTACCACTGGTATTTTCAGATCAGATTACAAATGGACTGCAAATTTATTCACAGAGTTAAGTTACGAGTAGTATCTTTACATCTGCAGTTGGAGATTCTACTCTGCACATGGAGTGCACTCTCCGAATAGAGTACACTACGGGTGCAGAGTGAAATCTCTGCACTACGCCCGACTGCAGATGTAACTATACTACTTGTAACTTACCTTTGTGAATACTGAAAGCCGTAAACTTAGACTTTTGGTCTAAGTTTACCTTCATGAATCGGGCCCGTAGTTTTGATAGCACTGTCCTATCAAAAGTTACTGAATTTGGGACCAGATGTACAACCATTTTTAGTAGTCGCAAACAGAGATTTGGGACGTTTACGACCGCTAAAACAACTTCTGGCATGCACTAATCCTATTTTATGAGTCGCAAACCTATTCCTGACTCGCGAAATAGGGTTTGCGATTCTCTATTATAAAGGGGCGTGATAAGGGCGTCCCTTCCTAGTAGCAAGTCGCAGGGGCATGTATGAATGTTTTGCAACCGGAATGCGGCAGCAAATCTTTCCTACTTAACCGACTCTGTGAAGGAGGTGGTAACCTATTCGCACACTGGAAAGGGCCCTGATGGATCCCTTCCCCCTTGTGAATGTGGGCACCAACATTTTTTAAGAGCATGCTGTTGTCCAACGGACTGCTGCTTACTCTTAAAGAATGAAAAGGAAACTTTTCATTTTTCTTTTGTAAATGCATCCCATGGCAGCATTTCAAAATCATTAAAAATTGCTATATTTAACAAGCATTGGCATAGCCAATAGGTCTCGCCTTTGGAACCTTATAAGTATTTAGTTATGCAGTACAATATCCTTGGTGCAACAACATCAACTGTTGCATGGCTAAACACTTATAAGGTCCCAAAGGCGAGACCTATTGGCTATGCCAATGATTGGTTCTTCTTTTATCCTTTTTGTCCGGACTCGGGCTCTTGCATGTGGGATGCAGACGCTGAACTGAATAACCCCTTCACCTTTTGTTATTTAATGAACCCTCAACAGCGCTGTGTGTGCCATCGAAAAGTGGTGAGAAAGATTTCTTAAATTAGATCATGGGTGAAAACACAGAGACCAAAGGGGAAAGACCCATTTTGTTGAAACATGTAGGGACAATAAAGCTGTCTCAGAGGGATGTATGACGTTACAACGCACACTTTTACAACGCATGCACTTACAACGCATTTTTTACAACGCAAAATCCATTACAACGCACTACACTTACAACGCATGACACTACAACGCATTTTTAAAAACTACCTTTACAACGCATACCATTACAACGCATAATATTAAATTGCATTTAAGGTAAGTATTAGATAGTATAGGGGTAAAAATTACTATTCTAACTCCAGGGGGTGCAACAGTAGGGTAAGTGTTGGATAGTATAGGGGTAAAAATTGCTATTCTAACTCCAGGGGGTGCAACAGTAGGGTAAGTGTTGGATAGTATAGGGGTAACAATTACTATTCTAACTCCAGGGGGTGCAACAGTAGGGTAAGTGTTGGATAGTATAGGGGTAAAAATTACTATTCTAACTCCAGGGGGTGCAACAGTAGGGTAAGTGTTGGATAGTATAGGGGTAAAAATTACTATTCTAACTCCAGGGGGTGCAACAGTAGGGTAAGTGTTGGATAGTATAGGGGTAAAAATTACTATTCTAACTCCAGGGGGTGCAACAGTAGGGTAAGTGTTGGATAGTATAGGGGTAAAAATTACTATTCTAACTCCAGGGGGTGCAACAGTAGGGTAAGTGTTGGATAGTATAGGGGTAAAAATTACTATTCTAACTCCAGGGGGTGCAACAGTAGGGTAAGTGTTGGATAGTATAGGGGTAAAAATTACTATTCTAACTCCAGGGGGTGCAACAGTAGGGTAAGTGTTGGATAGTATAGGGGTAAAAATTACTATTCTAACTCCAGGGGGTGCAACAGTAGGGTAAGTGTTGGATAGTATAGGGGTTAAAATTACTATTCTAACTCCAGGGGGTGCAACAGTAGGGTAAGTGTTGGATAGTATAGGGGTAAAAATTACTATTCTATCTCCAGGGGGTGCAACAGTAGGGTAAGTGTTGGATAGTGTAGTGTAATATTATGCGTTGTAATGGTAGGCGTTGTAATGGAATGCGTTGTAAAGGTAGTTTTTAAAAATGCGTTGAAGTGTCATGCGTTGTAAGTGTAGTGCGTTGTAATGGATTTTGCGTTGTAAAAAATGCGTTGTAAGTGTAGTGCGTTGTAAAAGTTGCGTTGTAAAGGTTGTTCCCCGTCTCAGAGTCTAATTCAGCCTGTGGATGAGATACATCTGTGAACGTGAAGGGAGAGTGCATGGGCAGGAAACAAATGCTGTGTGTGTTAGCTGTGAAGTGAAAACCCTGCCTGCAACTACAGATCGGAGAAAGTAAATTAACAAGATAGTGCAATGTCAACCATTTACTATGAAAGCAAGTTCCACTGAGACTCGTTGGATAGCGAGCGCATAATACAAAATGGATTCTAAATACTTTGTGGAACGTTTCATTCATGTCTAACTCCGTGCAGTCTCCATTGGCCATTATGAACACAGTGCAAAAAGACAACTTTAAAAGGTAACTCAAGCACTGTCCTAACTTAACTTATAACAAGCTACATATGCAGGAGTGGGGCAGAGTAAGCAAGGACGCGGAATGGCATTAGAGATTGGGAGGTGTAAGCAAGAGCGTGTGGGGTTCAGTGCAAGCAATGTGGGAGGAAGGCGTGTGTTAAGTTGCAGGTTCCATCGCCTGAGGGGGGTGGAAGGGGCAAACAACATCGGGGCAGTTAATGACGATGCAAGCAATGCCAAAGCTACAACGACGGGGCAAACAACAATAGAGAAACAACAGGGGAAAAAGCAACGAGCCCCATGGTTGAAAACACAGAGACCAAAGGGGAAGGACCCATTTTGTTGAAACATGTAGGGACAATAAAGCTGTCTCCGAGTCTAATTCAGCCCATGGATGAGATACATCTGCGAACGTGAAGGGAGGGGGGAGTGCATGGGCAGGAAACAAATGCTGTGTGTGTTAGCTGTGAAGTAAAAACCCTGCCTGCAACTACATATCGGAGAAAGTAAATTAACAAAATAGTGCAATGTCAGCCATTTACTATGAAAGCGAGTTCCACTGAGACTCGTTGGATAGCGAGCGCATAATACAAAATGGATTCTAAATATTTTGTGGAACGTTTCATTCATGTCTAACTCCGTGCAGTCTCCATTGGCCATTATGAACACAGTGCAAAAAGACAACTTTAAAAGGTAACTCAAGCACTGTCCTAACGTAACTTATAACAAGCTACATATGCTGGAGTGGGACAGAGTAAGCAAGGACGCGGAATGGCATTAGAGATTGGGAGGTGTAAGCAAGAGCGTGTGGGGTTCAGTGCAAGCAATGTGGGAGGAAGGCGCATGTTAAGTTGAAGGTTCCATCGCCTGAGGGGGGTGGAAGGGGCAAACAACAGCGGGGCAGTTAATGACGACGCAAGCAATGACAAAGCTACAACGACGGGGCAAACAACAACAATAGAGAAACAACGGGGAAAAAAGCAACGAGCCCCATGGGTGAAAACACAGAGACCAAAGGGGAAGGACCCATTTTGTTGAAACATGTAGACCATAAAGCTGTCTCAGAGTCTAATTCAGCCCGTGGATGAGATACATCTGCAAACGTGAAGGGAGGGGGGAGTTCATCTGAGGGAAGCAAATGCTGTGTGTGTTAGCTGTGAAGTGAAAACCCTGCCAAGTGAGAGGGTGAGAGCCAATGGTGGAGAGGGACACGTGGAGGGAATGAGGGGAAAGCGTTAGTAGGCTGATGGCAGAGAAGAGGTGAGCGAAAACACGAAGGGAAAGGTAGCGAAATAGAAGACGAAAGGCCTTTCGGAGAAAGCAAGGAAGTACAGAAAATGGTGAAGACAGACATGAAAATAACGAAAAGACAGATATAGGCACTACAAAGATACTGGTATTGGGGCCAGCGAGAGGCGGCAAAGTATTAAAATAATAAGCAAAACAACAGGAGGTAGGGGTACAATCACTTTTGAGTAAAGAAAATGAGAGAATAAGCAAACCATCTAGCTGCGAGAGAGCACGAGAAACCGGTGGGTAGAAGATCCCCTTTAAAGAGTATGGAAAATAAGGAAGTAAATGAGACATCGGGATGCGTAAGAGAAACAGCAGGGGATAAGATCACCTTCAAGTAAGGAAAATGAAAGAATAAGCCAAACATCTGGTAGGGAGGAGAAACGGCAGTGTGAGTAAGAGAAGCAGAAGAGGGTGAGATTCACAGGCTCGGGAGGGGGCATTAATGGGAGAACCTGGGTAGACACTGGAGACAGGCACTGGGGAGGATGACTAAACAGGTCAACAGGGAGCGATTTAATTTAAAGAAGGGTAGAAAGCGATACAGAACGGTGTACAGAGTGGGATGCCCAGAAGAAGGGAGGCAAAGGAAAGGTACAGAGTCATAGAAATAATGGGAGAGATGCAAGGAGCAGAGAGAAGAGAGGCAATCGAGCGTAGAGGCAGACAGAAAGAGATAGACAGGAGAGAAACAGGAAAAAATGTCGAAGGGTAGAGTGATGCATAGTGAAGTGATGCAACGAAGTAGATTGGTATTGTGAATGGAGTAAAGTGAGAACCAATGAAGGGTGGGATGAAAAAATATAAGAGATAAAAGAGGTGGGCACAAGTTAAGAAACTAACAGGGAGGACACAAAGTATGAATGAACGGAGAGAGGTAAGCAGAACGGAAGAGAATAAAGTAAGGGCGGCGAAGGGGAGAGGGTTGGAGGAGCAAACGAGAAAGGCAGCAAAAGGGTAGAAAGACGTAGGGGCCTCAAAGGAGAGAAAAGATGTGTGAGTAGACAACAGAGAGAGATGTGTCTACTGTAGAATCTGCTGGGTGGGCTTTAGCAGTGTATGGGTGACCGTACAGAAGGGTGAATGGACAATAGAGAGGAGTATGTGGACAGCATAGAGAGATAGGTAGACAGAAGAGAGGTTTGGGGAAGTAAAATGGTATGGGTAGCTGCCATAGAAGAATGGGTGTATAGCATAGAGAGATGGGTAGACTTGAAGAGAAGTTTGTGTCAGTAGAATGGTATGGGTGGATGCCAGAGCGGAACTGGTGGATGTTTCAGAAGATAGGGGTGGAAAGTAGAGTGGTCTGAGGACAGAAGAGAGGAATGGATGGACAGTAGTGAGAGGTGGGTGGACTATAGGTTAGGATAGGTGGACAGTAGAAATGCATGAGCTGACTGTACAGTGGGTAAATGGACAACAGAGAAGAATAGGTGGACAGCATATAGAGATGGGTAGATAGAAGTGAAATCTGGGGAAAGCAAAGAGGGATGAGTGGACAGTGGGGAGAGGTAGATGGACTTTAGCAATGGGTGGGCTAGCTGTACAGAGGAGCAGGTTGAAAATAATTAGTAATGAGGAGTGAGGAAACCCACTGAAAGGAGGGGTGGGGAGGAATGACGCAAGAAAGATAAAGAGCATCCGGGTGAACATAACAACAGCATGGGAAAGAGAAACAGCAAGGAGGGGGAGTGAGAATCAACTATAGGAAATCGAAGACAAAAACAGACAGAGAATTCTGGGGGAGGGAAGAACACTAATAGGAGCGATAAATAATAACAGCAGGGAGAGTCATTAGGGCAGAGAGATATAAACAGAAGGGAGAGAGAAAGAGAAAAGTGTGAGGGCAGCAGATGGAGGAAGAGTGAAGGATACATTGAACAATAAAGGGTAACACCAGAGGAGAGACAGAGCAGGTGACGGGCGCAAAAAGAGCAGCAGCAGGACAGGGCAAATCAACAGAGAGGATGGGTCGAGAAGCAGCAAAGGGAGGGTGTGAGAAACAGCAGAGCTAGGCAGCGCGGAGGGATGGGATAGCAGGGAAACTACAGTAACACGAAAGACAGGAACAGCAGTGGAGACGAGGTCTCTGAATTTATTTACATAGGTTAGGGAAACAGCAGACTGTGGGTGAAAGAAGAGATAAGGTGAGCAAAGATGTGGTGTAACGACAGAACAGCTGGTTTTGGAATTGGGCATACAGATTTGAGTCTCGGCGTCGGCTCATCAGCCTGTGATTCTGGGCAAATCACTTAATCTCCCCCTTCCTACCAAAAATGAATGTGTCCTTGCGTAATTAAACCGGGGCTTAGGAAAAGCGCTCCAATACCTTCAAGTTGAGGTCGCACCACATAAAAACTGCAACAGAAAAAAACGCGGGTGGAGTAGAGGGAAAGGCAGAGGAACAGAAGTGGGGGAGCAAAGGGAGAGACAACAGGGAAAGACAAACAGAAGGGGGGCAGAAACAGCAAGCGGGAGAGCAACGGAAAGGAGAGAGAAAAGCAAAAGCATTGACCGCGCGGCAGTAAAAGTAACGCCGCGTGGCCGTAAAAGCAAAAGTCATCGCGATTGCTCTGAAAGCGAAAGTCATCGCGATTGCGATGACGCGCTAAAGCACGAGTTTTCAAAGTGCTGCTGAAGGCTAGCGGTTTGCGCGTGCACGCTCGCGTCAACGCAAGCGCTAGGCCAGCCAGCAGCACTTTGAAAACTCACCTCCAAAATGTCTCTCCAGCCAGCGCTTGCGCTGGGCTCAGCGAGACCTAAAAAACAATCACAGATAACGTGGTCTGCTGTCCCCAGCAGGCCACCATCCCTGTGAGTGTAGGCCATTCCCTGTGGGTTGCAAATTGTGACCTGCCTCATGAATATTAATGAGCCAGGTCCCATGCAATCCATTTGGGAATCCCAAACAGTTTCTGAGACACTGTTGTGCATTTCATTTTGCGAGTCACAAAAATACACAATTCGAGACTCGCAAAATGAAATGGTTGTACATCCGGCCCTACATTTTTAATCCATGTTCCACATTGGAATATGCTGTGGTGCAGAAAACACAGTCTCATAAAAGCACGTCACATTTTAAGGTGCAAGAGGGGAACTCATTTCCTTTGCTTGTGTGCTCCATATCTGCTTTCTCTAGAGGAGCACAGGTATTTTGCACACAGACAATGGATTTTCCAGAGTAACAGTTATGGAAGTTTAGAATTATAAATCGTTGAAAATAGAACCACATTGGAATAAGGCCTTACATGTTGGCGACTTACCAATACAGAAATCAAAACACTATATATTCACCGCAAGAAAGTGGGGGAATACAGCAAAAAGTTGGATTTCCTTATATCTTTGGGGATATTGAGACATGAAGAACTGCTGTTCCGTGGAGCTGGGGTTAGCAGAGAAATTGGGAAACCCTCATCCTCTCTAGGTCTAAATCCTAATGTTTCAAGTACAGGCTGGCGTAACTCTCTCTCTGCTTCTTGTCACTCAGCTACTTCAACCAGACTTTTTCTTCTGTTCAAACCATCTGGGCCTGATCCACAGAGGTAAACTTACACTTTTGTGTAAGTTTACAGCTGTTGTAGTAAGTGTACTACTTTGTGATATTAAAAAAATACAGTGTAATTTAACTAGTAGTAAAATGATAATCTTACAATTGCTAGTAGTAAAAGTACAAGAACAGCCAGTGTAAACTTATACAAAATTGTAAGTTTACCTTTGTGAATCAGACCCTTTGTCGTTATCTATTTTGCTGACCATTTCCATCAAAACTCAGTTTATAGTCACTTCCTCTCTAGGCTGTTTAAATCAGGGAGATCTATATGGGCAAGTGTGCCTCAGGAAGTTGGGGCTCATTAGTAAAGCAACAATTGTTGGGCCATTGTTGTGTGGTCAGCACTGGGTCTGTCCTGTTGCTAGGCTCTGTAACTAAATGGCTCTCTTCATCTAGCTTTAAATTCAGAAGAGTGCTCTAAAGCTAGTTTTTATGTGATCTTAGGACTTGAGACTCTTGGATTTATGTCATTTCTTCATTTGTTTCTGCTGTGAAATCTTGTAGGGCAGATTCCGTCAAAACCCATGTACATGACTTATTACCTTTAAATATGCTGACCTTAAAGTAGTATTGCATATTTTCTAATTATGGAATGTAGGTATTAATTTTGCTTGCCCAACCAAGGCCCAAATTGTAAGAAATTGTATTTCCTAAAAATATTTGCATTCAGGCATTCAAAGGAGGAGAGATGTTTGTGCAAAGACGGCTTTTCTTTGCTTAATCCTGTGCTAAAAGTAGAAAAATAAGTTTTGCAACATCTTTCATAATTTCCTTAACTAAGCGTATTTGTACAAAGCAACACAATGTTTTAAAGGATTACGTCCCATTTATTTGTATGTAAAATATTTTAACAAATTTGTAATTATTGTGGGAATTTTACATTTAATTCTGCAAAAAATGGGGGTGGTTAGAAAGTAATTTATTATTAATTATT
The DNA here is from genome assembly GCF_964204655.1 of Triturus cristatus. NCBI lineage: Eukaryota > Metazoa > Chordata > Amphibia > Caudata > Salamandridae > Triturus > Triturus cristatus. The sequence continues at coordinate 801,552,982 of NC_140592.1, read as the reverse complement.
TTTCCATTTTCTAATATATTTAAGAAATTATATTTATTTTATTTTTTTGTTGTTGTCATCTTATGTTTGTGAGGGAGTATGGTGGGAAGTGTAAATAGCTATGTTCTGATACTTAATCAATTTTTTATTACATTTTTACATTTTAATTGATGACATTTACTTATGTAAATTAGTTATATTTATACGTAAACTTTTCTGTATGTATTTTATAATGTTGTTAATAATTTACACTTTTGTGTAATGTTTGCATGTATTTTTCATATCATAACTTAATAGATCTGTTTTAATATTTAATTCAGTTTGTTGGGTTTGTAAAGGAGTTGGGTGAAAGTGTTTTAAGTATATATATCTTTGGTTTTTTTATTTGAACAATTACATTTAAATGATTAACTTGTTTTTTGAATATGTACATTATTATAATTACTTTTTTGTAGAATGTTTTATAAATATTTGTAAATATTTGGTTCTTATGAAAAATGTTAACAAATATATATTTCATTATGATAAATACAGCTTTAGCTGCAGCTTGCATATGCTGGACTACTAGCCGCCCACTGTATAGACATTGTGTGATGCACTATTCATTTAAGCTAATAGTTGCTGCTCTTTACAAGTGCCCAGACACTCTGAACTTCAGTCAACATACTGCTAGTCATACAGATATTATCTGGTGCTCCATGGTCCATAGCTATAAGTGCTTAATAAAGTTGAACTGCCCTGATGAAGTGATGCTGTACACCATAGCATTCCAAAATACATGTTAGCTTCAAGTATTGTTCTATATATATTCACTTACTTATGAAGTTAACTGACTGTATTAATAAAATCACCATTAAAAAAATCATATCTTTACAAATTCTGAGCAACTCTACCAAGTTATCGATCAACAACTTCCAAAACAAGCCTAAGTCTTTATTTTAAAATTCTTCAAATAAACCCGTATTCAGTGTAAATCCAGATTTTCAGCTAGCCAACACGTGTATTGAGGCACACACTCTATTCCTCAGGGATTATGGTTATTTATTTTAGTTTCTACGTTTTCTTATTCCGACGGTCTTATGTAAATTAAGATATACAATTTTTAAGATGCCCCATTTCGGTACCTGCAACAGAATTTGTGCTGCCAGAGCCTCATTGCCTTATGTGTAAGGCTGGCTCTACATTTGGATATAAAATGAATAAAGGTAGATTTGAAGAAACAAAATACTTTTTATTGTGAATCACTGTGGGATGTCTTAAGTGAAAGAATGAATTACAATAATTATGTACCTCCTTCTGATGGATTTGGAATCCTTAAATCTGTCTATATCATTTTTAAATTGGTAAAATATGGACGGGGCTTTATAACAGAGAAGCTTAGTGGCTGTATGACGGAACAATGCATGCAATTACCATGCATGCCTTTACTACGCTGTCAATATAACGCATGAGTCATTACCACACAGTCATTTACAGCAAACCTTTTTACAACACATATCGCTTTACCACGCATGCCTTTACCACAAAATGTTCATAGTAAATGCATGGTTGGTAAAGGCATCTATGTCCTCTAAATTTGGCATGCGTGGTAATGAATTTCAGTCTGCCACAGACAATTGCAATTGTACTTACAGGCCAGTTTCTGTCAAGTGCAGGTTAATTCTGTGCAGATGTGTGTCATTCGGAGAATGAGCACCATTATTTCCTAAAGGAATCCGCACCCCTCACCACAGAATTCTGTTCTCATTTTAAATAATATCATCCTTTCAGCTGGGCAGAGCTCGTGGGGTCCAGTCCGCTGGTCACATGGGGACGCTCTTCCTTCAAATGAGAAGTCTCCGGGTAAATGGACATACCCTCTTTGGCTCTTCAGCTGGTGCACACCATTGGGAAATTGGGGAGAGCAACATGACTGCCCTTAGAGCTTACAACTTGGACAGATAAAATTACATTTTGCCTGCAGGGACTCCCCATGCACTGAAAACTGGCAATTTTGGGGGATTTTGTTTTGTAATTTGGCATCACTGTCCGGTAATGTTCTTGCATCTGTTCTTGTTGCAGCGGCTGCTCTGGCAGTAACAGAAATATCTCTACACCACCCACAACATCAGCAGCAGTACTGCAGCTATCAGCAGTGGCAACAGCAGTGCACCAAACACTGAAACCAGCAGCACCAATATGAGCAAATGCAGCCATGTCCACAACACCTGTAGAACTCCCCACCAAAATCTGCATCAGCAACCCAACCAGAAGTGCCAGTATCCAGCCAATCTCTTGCTGCTCCCCCGCAGCACTCACACTAGCCCAACCTGGACTTGCCTTTATAACGCATATGCCTAAACCTTTACCACACATATGCCTTTATCATTCATGCCTTTCAAATGAAATTTGTGGGAAAGGCTTATTTGTGGTAAAGGCATGTGTGCTAAACGGAAGCGTGGTAAAGGCATATGCGTAGTATTGGCTTTGTGGTAATGGTCGTGCATGGTTTTAACCATGTTGTAATGACTGTTTCCCAGCTTAGCAGTTGGTCTTTATTTGATTTTCCTTCCAAACTTAGAATCTTTAATAAATCCGCATTTCAATTTAATTCAAGTTCTTTATTCAGTTCATATATTAATAAACCATTAAAGCACACAAGCGTTTTGCATTCATATACTTAAACTTAAAAACCTTTAAAACTACATTTCATCTTGAAATAAACGTGTAAGACTACATCTCAAAACCATAACAGACTTTAAATTGACAGATTTCTTCTTAAAAGAAATACACATATCATATTAAATCAAATTTTCAAATTTCTTAAAATAAATGTACACATTTAGACCATGACTGGGAGAAGAGAAACAGATCCAATATGAATCTAATGTTGTGCCTCCTCTTGATTAGAGATTTTGATCCTTAGGGCTATTACACTAACAAAGTAGTTAACTAAAGCCTAAGAGACCCCAATTTCCTCCATGTCCATTAAAAACTGAACTGCCTTCTGTTAATGATCCACCACTTTCTTAAGAACAAAGGTTTAGAAAAGTGTTACCTGTGGTCATGATAAAATCTCAAAAAGAGAGTTAAGTGCAGTGTTGACTGGATTTTATATCACATGGGCATTTAACATCACTGGAGGCCCAGGTATTCCCATTCGAGAAGGCAATAAACTGGTAAATTATTGAAAAAATGGATCTATTATAAAAAATCTGTTATGGCCATTTGGGACCAAACTAATATATTTGTGTAGTCTGGGATCTCTGAAGTGTGATATATAACTCTTCACTGTGCATTTGATCATATATCTACTTTTATTCTCCTGAGCACCTTTGTCCAGGGCGTAGTGTTATAGAGATATTTTTGAAAATTGCACAACTTTCTCTGGGATCTCCCATAGTCTCTGACCCCATAATCTAGAAGTTTCAAGTTACTCCTCATATAAGCTTATGGTCTTTTTTTAGCATGCTTCATAGCCAGACTGCCGGCAGGAAGGATCCCTGATTGCTGACCGCCGGGGAACGGGGCGCATGGGCAGCTCTTCTTGGGCACCTAGAAGGTGATGAGTGATAGGCCTTAGGCACTGCTAACAGGGGTGGGCGCCGCTGGGGTCGGAGGCTGTGGACACAGACAATACTAGTGTCAACCACTTCGAGGGGTTGCTTCTGGCTGGCGGTATTTGGTTTTGGGGAGAGAGTCTGATGGGAATAAATGCAGAGACTATAATAGGACATGGACCGGGCTTCGCTATGAGGAGATCATCATGATAATATGAATCACTGTCTTAACACGCTGCCCGGCCCCTGGGATGTGGGCTGAATGGCTGTGTGCATTGCTATAACGATGGGTGTGATTTGAGATTATAAGCGGGTACCGGTTGCCCTAATGGATGTTTTGTTTATAATGCTGCAATAAAAACATGTTTAAAAAAAAAAAAAAATGGTTCATAGCCAGACAATCTCGAAGTATTAGTTGAGTTGATTGAGTCTCAGGTTTGAACCATATTGAGTGCCAAAGTAGAAGCGTTTCGGCCGTTATTATATCATTAATAGGATTAATACCCAACGCCATATGTGTTATAGTTTCTGCGTTAAGTGGAGGACTTCCAGTAGCCTTCTAAGCAATTTATTCTCCTGCCTTTGTAAAACTTGATTGTCTTCCACTTCCCAAATTCCTGCCCTATAGGTCTCTGCTGAAATTGTTTTGGCATTATAAAGAGTTAACGTTTATTTAGTTGGTTTGGCCCCAAATGTAGTATCAAATCAAAAATCCCTTCATTATTCCTTAAGATAATGGCAGCAGTTGTCTCTCTATGCGATTTCCATCTACTGTCTTCAGAGAAATTCAGCCCTAAGTAACAAAAGTGCTTAGTAATAGAAATTTTAGATCCCTTGATGTAGGAGGAGTGTATTTTTCGTTTCTTTCTTTCGCATGACATGGTGAAGGTTTTCCCTTGAGAAAGGGAATCCATTAAGAGGGATTGTAACACCAGCGATTTCCAATTGGAAGAGTTTTAAAATGCGGGGTGGACATAGATCCAAGGAAGAACCTGATTTCACCATAGGCATCAAAAAAACGAAACAGTTTTTATCAATGGGGGAGCACCTATAGACGGTAGTGGGATTCCTTTCTGGGTCAGGCTGTGGCATCATTGACTCCTTAGGAACGTTGGGATTACTATCCTTAGTTTTATTTATTTTATCTATGAAATAACCATTCAGAAAATCACAAAAGTCCTGAGTAGGTATGACCAGCTGAGATAGTCTATCAGTGGCTGAGAGTTAATTTGCAGTTTAAAAAAATATCTTTCTGTTTTTTGGTAGATGCTATGGTTTTATTGGTGAACGAGGAAATTTAAATATGATATCATAAAATCTTATGTCTAGTCATTCCTTTCTTGAACATCGTCCTAGATTCTGCACAATAATGTTTTAGCCAATGACTCTCTAATTGGGGTAACTTAAGCTTAACCTTCTTTAGTTCCTGGCAAAACCAGATCTGGTCCTCAACCTAGTTCTGATCTTTACTAATGGGGCATGTTGATCACCAGCTGCGTTCAGCCAGTGATACAATTATCAACAGCATTGTTGACTTCATGAGTCGCACAGGGGGTAGAGTTCAGTAATGTGTTGCTGCTCATACTCTCAGCATTTACTAAGAGCCAATTTCGACGAATGATTGATGTAGTCCTCCTAGTGGGACTTTGCTGAGAATCAGGGAACTTAAATGTAATCATATAATCGTCTGATCAGATGCACAGAATTATTTTGCTCCCGAGGTTAAATGTCCACAATGAGTATAACGAGTTGCCTTTAATATGAGTAGGGCCAGAGGTATGCTGGGACCAGAGTAAGCTATCCATCAGTTCTAGCAATTCTCATCCTTTAGGGTCTCTATGCTCCTCATTAGCCCAGTAGTTGAATTCTCCAATTAAGAATAATTGTGAATAATAAACCAAACCAACAAAGACATTTAACATTATGAAATTGTAGTGGAAAAGCAGTCATATATCTGGGAAGTCGGTAAGTTAATCCACAAATCAAATTCCGATGATGTAGCTCAGTAACAGTCCCATCTCTAGTATGTCCTCACAATGTAACAAGGAAGATTTAATATTTTAAAATAGTGTTCTAATAGTAACACCAGTCTAAACCTCTTCAAAGGTTAAGTCATTCCTCAGTACTTGCCTACACTCCACGAAGCAAGATAAAAACAAGTGTGCTCCGATTTGCAAAATCTACTCATTTATCACACAGCTTCTGGGTCTCAAAATGAATATGAAGGAGATCATTTCATTTGGTTGACTCAGAAAGTGGAACCCTTTTTGCTGTTTGTACCTTTAGGTTTAGTGGGTGTTCTTTAACGAGTCTTTCATAACTCGATTTGTTGCCTAAAACTGCTCAATGTAATTTGAATGTGTGATGCCTGGGATGTTAAGTTACAATACAAGGAAGTCTTTATGTGACTGGTGGCTACCATTGTCTGTAGAGTGTGCTTAAAGCACACACACACACACACACACAACCACATTACAGGGCATACTGTACTTTCTTTAATTATGCAAAATTAGTGGGGGGGGAAACACCAGATGTGTTTCTAATCGACTGGACCTTGTTCAATTTGATTATAACGCCAGTCCTCTTGTATTTTATGTAAGTATAATGTAAACAGTGATGATGGGTGCCACATGCATGGGACCTTGAGAAGGTAGAACTCCGAGAGAGAGGAGGCATAAAGAGGATGGAAGAGAAGGAGAGGGACATTTAAAAGAAAAAAGTGGCGAAAACAGTAGTTTCAAACTAAGGCCTGTTTATTAGTTTTTCATAGGAGATTTATAAATAGGAAGGTTTCTTTTCGAGATAGCATGATATTTGTGGATGCAAGACTGAAGAAAGCAACAACATAATTTGAATGCGAATATAGTGAAATATTAGGTACTTTTGATGGTACTAGAATCAGGCGAACAGTCTGTCCACTGCGAAGCTACCACTAGATCACTGCTCCATCAAAGTCAGCTGATCAGCACAGGGATTGGAAGAATAAAGTAATAGCTGCTGCATATACTAGGAAGTATCAAGAGGTTTAGGGTGTGCTTGAAGGATGAAGGCTGTCTCTAGAAATTAAGTGAAGACTTTGTTAGCAGGGGGCAGCTGATTAAACTTCCTGAAGCACAGCCCTGTGGTGAATAGTAGAGATGGTTTGCGCCGGGAAATTTTGTTTGTGCAAGGTGAACGGGACCCTTTAGGTGATACCCAGCCTTTTTTCTTTCTTGGCCAAACTGTTTGTTCCATGGGCATGTAGCCCCAAGGTTGCAATGCCTCTAAGATGGGCTATTAAGTTCCATACACCAACAGAAGGCTTCATCCATCTTGGGAGTGGGCAGAACAGGGCACTCTGGAATGGCTAGATGCCACACTACACAGGAAGTTGTCATCAGGCTGAGGGAACTAACCAGCCCATTGGCTAGTGACCATGACCTCTCCTAAGGGCACTTTCGGGGCATAAAAGGGGCACCTTTGACCCCCAGATCTCATATGTTGCTCGGACTGCAGAAGAGGACTGAAGAACTGCCCTGCTGACCTTGGACCTAGCAAAGAGAGGCTTCACCAAAGTTGGACTGCACCTCCTGCTCCTTGGGCTAGCAAAGATAGGACTGTGCCTGTGGTTCCCTGCTTTTGGAGGAGTCATCCCTCGAGCCCAGCCAGAAGTAGAGACTCAAACAGTCAGTTGGCTGACTTCCTCTTTGCAGCACCGGGCCACAAAAGCTGAGGAATCATGCCTGGGGGAGTTGGTAGCCCAGATCACCTGATCGTCACTCCTTGTCACAGCGGAGCCTGGGAAACCAAGACCCAATGATTAAAAGTTGCACCCAGGTCTGCTGGTCCTAGAAGAGTTGTTGCAGTGCAGTCTGATCGCCAGGAAGGAGAGTTGGTGTAAGAAGAAGTGAACTGTTGGTTTTGTTGGCCCTGGTGACCATTAGTCCAGTTGCAACTGGACTTTTGCTGGAGTAAAGAAGATTTTGAGGGACATTGAACCCTGTGGCCAAAATCACCCCACCTGGACTGTGGGCTAAGTAGTAGCCACAGGAACACCCACATTAAGCACACAGCATCTTCAGCATCCTTGAGAATCTTCAGCATATTGTATCCCTTGCATCTGGACCATTCCATAGAAGTAAATAGCAAGTGACAATTAACGCAGGAACTGGAGACTACTTTTCTTGCAAAGGTAACTGTTTCTTCAGACCTTGCTGGTCCCTCTGACTGGCTCCCTGCTGGAGTTGGTTGTCTAAAGTAATTGAATGTGACCGCTTTCAACATTGATGTAACTGAAAAGGTTTCTAACTTTCAAACTCGTTGAATTAGCCAGTGCTTGATTGTGGTTGAGTGAAAATTCTTCATTTATTGTTTCTTTAAAAATCTACATCTCTGGAACCCTCCAGAGGATCTAATTTTGCTGGCCATAAATTCATAAAAATATAATCTATTTTTATAAATTGGTGTCAGATTTCTTAAGAGTCGTATTTCTTTCATCTTCAATTGTTTTGGTGCTGTTTCAAATGCATTAGACTTGTCCCTTTGTTGGAGTCTGACTGCTTGAAACCACAGCCGCCCAAGGTTGAGAAAAGTTTGGCAAAGGAAGCCTCTGTGGTCGAAATAAACTTCATTCGGTTACATTTATAACCAAGAAAATACAAGGCAGCATAGCATCAAGCCACCGTACAAAACATCAGCAAAATTGATCGATAAAAACAGAAGATAAGATACAAGAAATATTAAAAACAGACCATAATAAATGCCATAAAGACATCAGGACAAAGCTACCTAAGACATGTAACTATCACATACAGTACAATTAATCAGTCCTGGTAAATCTCAATTGCATTGCCGCTCTTAAAAATCAAGTTACTTTAAAAATAGTGTGCTCATCAGATAAAAGCTGTAAAAACATATGAGCTGGACGAACCTGCAAAAAGTTCAGGGATTTCAACAGAGGAATGATAAACAGTCTCCTGGTAACTTAAAATACTCACATAAAATGGTAAATTGTAGGGTATCTTGTGGAGGCATGCTGTAGAAGCCACAGGGATCCAGGGAACCAGGGTCACTCCGTACATTGGGAAAAGCCAGCAGATGGAATTGCATGTTGAATCTAAATCTTGTCAACAAAATCTACCCCTATCACTTCTTACAATCAATTAAATTTCAATTTAAATCATTATTCGATCTATGTACAGACAAATCATAAAAGCACAAGTTCATCAATTAAATCCCTGGCCCTTCTATTCCTCCCAACAGGCCCATAAAATGGAAGCTACAAAATAACAGACACGGGGGTTCGAAAGAGCTTTCAGAAAATGCAGTGCCACTCTGCACTGCTAAAAACATTTCGCCTTAACATTGGAAGGAGGAACCTTTTCCTTTCATTAAGATAAAACTTACAGAAAAGAACCAAATGTAGGTCAGACTGTGGTGAACAGTTATCACAGGGGCAGGGAACTAGATCTGCATTCTTGTACCTCTTTTCTGGGAACCACAACATCAGGGGAATTAAATTCAGGCGAAAGCACAGCAGAATAAATCTGTGTTGGGCTACTGTAACGGAGGAAAGGTAGCCTTCCTCCGGTCTTGGTGGAATTTGATCAGAAAGACTGCAAGCGCCTGGGAATGCCTGTTCTTTCCCCTACGGTCCCGGTTGGCCTTCAGCAAAAGAGGTCAATTAATTTCTGTTTAGGGACCTTGATACAAGATGTTGGGTCCCTAAAGAGGTCTCCCAGCCCTATTGCATTCAATTCCATCTCCACATATCTGAGCCAGCCAATCCTGCTATGGCCCTCGAGTCCCAGGCAATCACCAATTATACATTGGGTTAAGTTGATGGTGGCCCTTCACCTAATCGAGAGCCACAACAGGATGGGTGCCATTCTGATACAGTCAGAAAGATATGGGAGGCCCAGTTCGAGATGCAAGATGTAATTAGATGTTAAAGGTGGAGGGAGACCCTGGTCTTAAAAAAGGTGTCTTCCACTATCTGCAGTTGATCGATTTGGGCCATTCCCACACTCCGGCCCCATAGGTTGCCACCACCTTAGTTTTAGCTTGGTGTATATTTTTTATTATATTAAGAGGACTGGCGTCTAATTTTTTGGCAAAACACTTTATGGCTTGGGTTCCTCTTTCCATACCCAGGGCCCATGCTGCCACTAGTTTGCTCCAGGATTGATTGTTATCAAACAAGATCCCTAGGTATGGGAAGGAATCAACTACCTCGATTTGTTTTGAGGCCAGATGAAAGTATGGTGTTTTAACGCTTCTAGGAGCTCCCGCTATAATAATGAATGATTTAGATGCATTCACCCTGAGGTCTAATGAGGCCATAAATGAAGCATACGAGGATATAAGGCTTTGAAGAGCTATCCCAGTCCTGGCGATTAAAACGGCATCGTCAGCGTATGCCAAAATTGGGAGAGAGATGTTTTCACATTTCGGCATGTCTAGGGAGAGACCAGACAGGGCCGCCTCCACCCCGTTGGTATAGATTGAAAAAAGGAACAGGGCGAGGACACAGCCCTGTCTGACTCCCTTTTCAATCTTGAATGACCGCGTGCACTCCCCATTTCTGCCATACCGCACAGAGGCGGTGGCATTGGCATGCAACTGACAGATGAAGCAGATAATCAGCGGGTCAATCCCCATGCTCTCCATCATCAGCCACAATTTCGGGTGGAACACACAATCGAAGGCCGCTGACAAGTCCATGAAGACCATGTCTAACCTCCCTCCTTTGGCCTTTGTGTACTATGCAAAGCGAGAGATTGAGACATTGATCCACTGTCCCCTTGCCTTTCTGAAAGCCATATTGCGCTTGCATTAAAATATTACGATCTTGGGCCCACTTCTCCAACCTGGCTAACAACAGCCGGCCCATAAGTTTAGCAGTTGTGTCCAGGAGGGAGATGGGCCTATAATTCCTAGGACAGCCTCCCTTTATAAAAATTAGGACTATTATGCTGTTGCTCCAGGAAGATGGGGGGGCTCACCACCGCTATACTGTTAAAAACATTTGTCAGTAATGGGACCCATAGCTCAAAATCAACCTGAAAAAGGTCAATTGGGATCCCGTCTGGACCCAGAGCTTTTCCTTTAACTCAGGCTTCCAATCCCTTTCTCACTTCATGCAGAGAGAAGGTTGGGGTCCCATTAATGTGGCAAAGTTGGTCTAATTGAGGAAACTCTTGGGGGGAATGTAACGCAAAAATGCTTTCAAAATGCCCTATCCATGCATCTTCCTCTACGTGGCTATCGAAGGACGGATCATTTGAATCTTTGAAGTATGGAGCATTTATAACTTTCCAGAACTCCCTGCTATTACGTGAACTTGCAGCTTGTGCCAAATTGTCCCAGGCCTTTTCCCTTCGTTCCTTAACACATGTACTTCTTGCCTGTTTATAATCTTTACGAAGAGAACTTATCAGTGCTGGAACTCTGGGTTTGATTTTTAAGGCGCTATCAAGGGTTTTCTTAGCTAGGGAGCATCGTGAATTGAACCACCGACCGGATGGTATGCCGTTTGCTGGTTTATGTTGGGTAAGTGTGGCTTTTAATTTTAGGAGAAGGGTTACAAGCTGGGAGACTAAAAGGGAGGGAGAGACATCCTCAGTCAGACAGAGTAGAATGTCCCCCTTCACTTTAGTTAATATATCAGGAACCAAGTTATTTTTCTCCACCTGTGCCCACTTCAGTTGATTTCCATTATTCACTAACGGATGATGTCTCTTCACTTTTTGGGGGATGCTTAAATGAATGAGAAATATTGCATGATCACTGTGGTCGGTGAATATATTGCTAGAGTGATCAAGTCTATCCTGTAATACAGAAGATGCTAAAATAAAATCAATTGTGGACTTCGAGTTGTTTCTCCTAAATGTGGGCTTAATTTGACCTGTCTTGCCACTATTAACTATAGTCGGGTGACTTGTATATATTAGCCTATTGCGCGAGTCACCATATTCGCTGTGCGTAAAATGTGTAAGTGGGTTACCTAGCGGATCTTCCAACCCACACACGCTCACCTCGTTATATTTACATAGATGGATATTAAAATCCCCCAGCCATATTAGGCTGGGAGGGCCCTTCTGTGTCCAAAAATTAATTGATCGAATTTCATTGTTTAAATTATCAACCACTTGTTTCATCTTGCCCCCAAAATTATTATTGTAATAATTAATTAATATCCAATGGACCTGATCTTTCACCTCCAATTGGAGAATTTAAAAATAATTGTTCTGAGGACCCTACAGTTTTACTTGTACTGAAAGTGTGTTAGAAACTAAGGTTAGTAAACCACCCTTAGCTCTGCCTGACACTGAAGGGAAACCTGGAGTGTGAATAGACCGAAACCCTGCAAAGAAAACTGGCTCCACTGCCCAGGTTTCTTGGAAACATACAAAGTCCCTCTTTTGCCAATAATTAAGCCACTCCACGTTTCTTACTTTTGAAGCAATTCCTGCTACTTTCCATGAAGCTAGACCTATGATGTTCCTATCCTATTTCCTGGGGTAAAACGGGCAAGATTAAAACCTGCCTAGTGGGCTCAATATTGGCTGAAGTTGTATAAGGTGGGTAGGTGGGTATTGATGGTCAGTCGCATGCTTCCATATCAGAAAGGGCTTCAAATCTGTTTGAGAGCCCAACACCCAATGTGGTGTTTTGGCAGTCTAACTAATGTGACGTTAAAGAGCCTGATCTTAGGCTGCCCCTCTGATTGTGACCTGGAAATGGGGCCTGTTTATAAAAATATTCCAATGGTAGAGGAATAATGTGCGTGTTCCTAGGGCGAAGTCTATCCAAATTTCTAAGGATTGAACATGGCAGTATAAGGGTTATCAAAATGTATCACTACGCAATCTCCAGGGAAAATTTTCATTGATTGGCCCACCAACCTCACCCTCCTGGCCATAATAATTTGGCTGGCTAACTTATGACTGCCCATACCCCAGTTCATGGATTGGCTAGATAGCCAGTGCAGGCATTTGTCCATAAGCTGCGTAGTCGATTCCTGCTGATTAGGGTGGTGCAGAAGGGGGACATTGGTCAGCACCAGCACTAAGGGGGAAGCTGCCGGTGGAAGATGGAGGCATTGTTGACGGTTATTAGCATCCCTTGCTACAGGAAGATGGTCTGTTCCTGGTGGATGAGGTGCCATTCTTAGTCCCCCTGGCCCTCGTGCATTCTGGTATGCCTTGTGTGTCACTTCTTCTTTGTCCATAACTAATAAGGATTGGGCCAATGGTTGAGGGAGGGATTGCTCATGCACTAGAGGTGGTGGACCCTCCGATATGGCTGTACCTGGGGGGGATACTCAAAGATGGTAAAGTGATCACGTCCCCACAGTCACTGGCATTTTGTTGTGGATTAGCCATGCGTAGGTGTGTAGATTCTGCCTTCTGGATTAATGATGGTACAGATATAAATTGAGACTCAAGGGCAACTTATGTTTCTTCAATCTTAGTCAATTTAAAAAGAATAGGGCCAAGAAGAGTGGTCATTCGATTGGTGACTTCTGCCCAAAAAACATTGTCCACCTCCAACTCTCAGGGCATGGCACTTAGTAGAGCTTGCGCTATCACAGTATCCAGACTATCTGGTTTTACATTTAATGCCCTGGGTTTAGTTGCTCTTGCAGGTTTAGCTTGTTTTGATTTGGCAATTCCATGCGCCTTCCGTTGTTTGAAGGGGGCAGGATTGGCCACACTGATGCAAGATGGCATTTCATTTCCCCTCGGGGTGAGTGGAGAAGGTGATTGAGTATTTAATGAGGACTCCCTTTGACCAGGTGGAAGGTCGTCAGGTGACAACGAATGGAAACCAGGGGACAGGGGGGCGATCTCAACAATGCTGCCAGGGGATGATCTATTGGGTAGGAAAAGCGGTTTCATGGACAAGCGTCTCTCTGTAATCTCTATTTCGTGAGAAAGGACGCTTGCAGCTCTAGTCAGGAACGCATCAAGGGTTGCCACTCTTCCTCTCCCTGCTTTGTCCACAACCGGTTTCTTTCTTACCATGATTAGTAAGGGGTTCAATAGGTAAAACAAATGAGAGTACCTTAATCCTGATGTCAAATATCAGAGGGAGGGCCCAGCCCGGGCTCCGATGGGTGTGGACCGGCCCGCCCTTAGCCCAGGCTTTGCCCAGGCGCGTCCTCATGCACGTCCCGCGCAGCGGGCCGGCGTCGGCGTTTTCAAGCGCCTCCATGCACTGGGGATGATGGGCTTTGTAGTTTGCCCCCGCTGCCACTGCGAGCACGCTGGTCTCCTCTCCCCGGGCACAAAACACAAGCTCTTCGCAGCTACACCGCGCTGCGGACCGGCGTCAGCGTTTTCAAGTGTCTCCAGGCGCTGGGGATGATGGGCGTTGTAGTTTGCCCCCACTGCCACTGCGGTCACGCTGGTCTCCTCTCCCCGGGCACAAAACACAAGCTCCTTGCGGTTACCAATCAATAAATAAGGTTCCATGAACTGGACCATTTTTAGGAGCATGTGACCACGTACAGAGGGTTTCAACAGTTCCACCTGCTCTCTATGAGCCATTCTACATTCAAGAAAATGATACATCACCCATTTCATCTCAGATCTGACCATGGACCGTGGGCTGAGAAATAAGTCCTCTCTCGCCAGGCTTTTAAAAGACTCCTTGATGTATGCGATCTAAGGGATCCTAGCTGCATGGTCGAGAGACAAACAATCTTTGAGAATCATCCTATTTAGATGAGATTCAGCCCTTGTCCAAACTTTGATCCAGCATAAAAGAGGCCTGAAGGTAATGCAATCCCCAATAAACTTTACACCTAGCTCTTCATGAAAACAAACTGATAGGGTACTTAGAGGCACTTCCAACAAACGCCTTAAAAACCCATTTTCAATCGTTTGTAAGTGTTCTGCTTTTACATATCCCCAAATGTCACTACCATACATGACCTTAGAGACATGCTTAGCCTGATAGACCTATGTTAAAGCTAATGGAGGCCAGCTCTCCAGTCTGTGGGAGAAGCTGGTTACAGCTGGGTTTGCCTTTATAAACTCCTCCCTCTTGTTGACAAACAGGGGTATCCAGGTTGTACTTTAATCAAACAAAACCTCAAGATAGGAGAAATCTAGGACTGTAGTCAGGTTGTGAGAACACATGCTGAATGTTTTTGTTCTAGTTGAACGTGGGCCCACAACCATAATATAGGACTTGCTAAATTTAACAGAAAGTTGCAGGCTATCCATGAATTCTACAAATGTATTCAATAGCACTTGGAGACCCAACGCGGTACTGGCCATCAAGACCGCATTGTCTGCATATATCAGCAACAGACACATACTCGACCCTACCTTTGGACAATCAATCTCAGATAACAATAGGGCTTGCTCTAACCCATTTATGTATATGGTAACTAAAAATGGGGCAATAATCTGCCCCTGTCGTACTCCTTTGGTCGTTCGCAATGGACAGCTGCAGGCAGAGTCTTGGGTGTACACTCAAACTCACAAATCCCCATTCTTATTTCGTGCCATTACCATAGTTGACAACGATAACAAAAATTCAATAGGTTCAAATATCAACTCGTTCAACTCTTGTTCCAACTTCTCCCTGAGACTGAAAGGTGCACTTTTCATTCAGTGTTTGACCAGAATCACTCCACCTTTCACCTTTATCTGGTGAGTGAACCCTTTAATCATGCCTAGTTGGTCACTAACAACAGAAGGGAAATGTTTGAGGACACTTTAAGCAAAATACGTAGATTCTACCACAGAGACCGGTTCCTTGGTGCCTGGTCTAAGAACCATCTGAAATAAACCTTGGTGAAACCACCCCAGATTTGCAAACCTTTAATGGCAACACAAATGTTTCCAAGAATTATTCTCCCTTTAAATCCTAAAATGTCCTAACAAAACCCTGCACATTCTATTATGCATCCCTCATACGTAAGAGGTGCCCTGTCTGGAGGTTCCAAAGGTCTATTCCCTCATGTTTGTTCAAACATTTCCTGTGTAATCATGGTTATACTGGCACCCGAGCAAATTAACCTTTTTGTCTACTATTCCATTCTCGACATAAGGATCAACAGATGCAGAGGCATCTCCTCTTAGGATTGAATCATCACCCATAACCATCACCATATCTCTGAGATCATCATGGATCTTTTGGACAGTTTCAAACTCCTCATAATCAACCTTGCAATTCCAGTATTTGTCACACTACTTCTGTTAAACTGGACGATTCCCCCAATGCGTTTGCCACTTTGACACATTTTGGCAAAGTGACGGACTTTCCCACAAATTCTGCATGTGACACACTTTAAAAAAATTTATATTTATTGGATTTGATTGCTTACAGTAACAAAGGAAAGACAAAAATAAATAATACGTACATTGACATTGGACATTGTATGCATCCATAGTGGCTGAGCTGAGTGATTGGGTACATAAATTATAAACAGAAGTAGCGTCCAGAACATGATATAATATATACAGCTGCTGAGGGGCTATGCATTGGCAACATAAGCAGGCGGCACGTTTGCACGGAATACAGGAGGGTAGGGCGGTGCGTCCACAGTGACATCATTAGTATCACACATAAGAAAGAGTTCTTTGGACCATTCCGTTATGGAGGGCACCGCCCCCTGGACCAACGCATAGCTATTCTACGCTTTGCAATTAACATCCCCATGAATCCTTTTTTATTTGTCTTGAATATCCTAAGAGAGCCAACATGGGGTCCGGTGTTAACAGAAGCTCTATAATTTCATTCAGTTTCTGAAATATCAATCTCCAAAATTTGGCTATATTGGGGGCAGAGCCAGGCAGCATGCATACAATCCCCTGGATTGGTACCACACCGCTCGCAATCCATTGTGTCACACAGACCAGATCTATGCAATTGAGCTGGCGTGTAGTAAACTCTGTTTAGAAATGTAAAATGTATTAATCTATGACGCCCATTTAAAGAGATGCGCGTGTTGCCTCGCAGCAATAGCCCCAGTCATCACCCAACTGTTCAAGGAGAGCTTGCCTCACCCTGTGGAAATGGAATCGCACTAAAGGGGAAACAACTGGACCTTCAGCTTCGATTTCATACCAGTCACACACAGGACCTGCCAAGAACAAATCCCCAAAGTTGGTAATGTTGAGCGCCTCAAGTGCATTGACCACCTCTCTCTCTCTACTAATCAGCAGCCACTGATACCAATCTAGTTGAGTTAATGGAGAATACAATATGGTGTATGCCTGCCTCTTCAACAGATCGTGCCAAGCATGTACTGTTGCGTTGATTGAGTCTAGGATACCGGCACGCCTGACTGAAGCTTGAAACATCAGGGTTGGTAATGGGGATGGCGCAGCCGCTACCCTTTCTATCTGCAGGTGAGGGGGGATTGCCTGTTGGTGAACCCAGTAGTAAGCATGTGAACACTGGACCACCCTGTAGTAAAGCTACAAATCCGGAGCTCCCAGTCCACCCAGGGAATAACGGAGAGTGAGAATCTTCCATTGGACTCGTGGCTGCTTGCCAGCCCAGGCTAGTCTCAACAGCAATGATCTGGTAGCTTCGAAAAAATGAGCGGGCAGAATCATCGGGATATTTAGCAACAGAAATAAAAACCTAGGTAGCACCATCATTTTCATCAGAGAGATGCGTCCAAGTAGAGACAGAGGTAGGCGAATCCAGCGTTCCACGTCTTCCCCAATTTAGCAATTGCTTTGCCATAATTCTCACTACACACCAAACCAGAGTCCATGTGAACATTAATTCCCAGATATCGCACCGAGTCGTCAGACCAGGTGAGGGGGAAGTCTAACTCGATAGGAACAGTAGCCGGGGTTAGTGGAAATATTGTGGATTTGGTCCAATTAATTCTAAGACCCGAGAATTCCCCAAAGCGCACAACTTCTCTCAATACCGGCAATAAATTGGCCTCAGGGTTTATAATATACAGTTGTGTGTCATCTGTATAGCTGGATATTATTAGATTATACCAGTGGAAACAAATCCCTCTCTGTCCGTGATATTCCCTGAGGGAACAAGCCAGAGGCTCCACGACAACTGCATATAAAAGGGGCTATAACAGCCACCCCTTGCGAGTGCCCCTTTAAATTTTGATCGGAACGGTCACCGCATCACCTACTCTAATCCTGGCAGTTGGGAATTATAAAGTACTGCAACCAGTTGTAGGATAAACTCGCCCATGCCCATCCTTCTCATTACAGAAATCATGAAGGCCCATTCCACTGAGTTGAAAGCTTTTTCTGCATCAAGAAAGACCGCAGCAGCCTTGATCTCTGGCCTAGGGTGCTGTATTGCACCAAATTCCGTGCCCAGGTTGTATGTCAAATTGCGCCCCAGAATGAACACTGCCTGCTCTGTACCAACCAGCTGTGGTACCAATGGGGCCAAGCGGTTAGCGAGTACTTTAGCAAAGATTTTGGTGTCAACATTAAGGAGTGATAATGGCTTAAATGAGGAGCATTCATTGGGGGGGTTTGCGTGGCTTCAAGAGTGTAACTATCAGGGCTTCTCTCATGGTGGGGGCATCTCCCCATTCTCGCATATTTGCTTGAACAGCGTAATTAAATGTGGAACGAGAAGGTCTTTAAATTCTTTATAAAATGTGACTGTTAGGCCATTTTGCCCTGGAGCACTACCCGAGCACATGGATTTTAAATAGCTGAGGATTTCCCAGGATTCTAAGGGCCTCATGAGATACTCTCTGTGTTCTCGTCCGCTAACCAAGGTAGTTTAATGTGCTCTAGGCAATCCGAAATATCTGCATCCTCCACTGACATTCTGGATCAATACAAGATAGAGTCGTACTGACTGAATCGGTCAGCTATGCTGGTCTGGTTTCTTAAGATCTCCCCTGACTCTGCACGTATTTCTGCAATAGCAGTTCGTTCCCTTTTGTTGTGCAGCAATGCCGCCAGGGTTGCCCAGGTCGTTCACCCTCACCGTACGGTTTGGCAACCGCGTATTTCCCCATATGTTTGACTTCGTTATCTTCAACTTCATGGTATTCCTCCAGAGTCTTTTTGAACTCCTTTGTAGTGAGATTGTCCCCCCCCCCCCTCCCAAGGCAACATTTTCTAGGTCAGCTAAGTGCTTTTTCAGCAAATCCAGCTGTCCTCTCAACGATCGAAGGACACCGGAATGCTATTCCCCGAATGTAAACCTTGAAAGTTTCCCAGACTGTTACAAATCGGGGCACCGAACCAATAATTGTATTAAAAAAGGATTCTATGGCCTCCGATATGTCAGATTTAAAAGTATTATCCAATAAAGAATATGGCAGGAATCGCCACGTGAAAGGGGCTGGTCTCTTGTGTGGGCTTTCAATGTCTTATAATATAGGTGAGTGGTCTGAAAAAGGCACGGGTGAATCGCACACTCCCTGACTCGGGGGTGAGACGGGGATAGAGCTCTGGGAATAAACTAGTAGTCAATTCTAGTGTGCAGGTCGTGTGGGGCAGAGTAGTGGGTAAAGCCACCCTTTGCAGGGAACCAGGCACCAGACAACTACCATATCTAATTTGGTGATAGCGTCTATGATTGTTTTGGCAGCAGCTGATGGGCAACGGCTCGGTCCCCCGGAGCAGTCCAGTGCCGGATCAAGAACGCAGTTAAAATCCCCGCCTCAAAGTTGCGGTAGCGAGTTGTTGGTTCTCAATCGATCCTGAAGATCGCAGTAGAATTGGGGGTTGTCGAAATTAGGACCATATATATTAACTACGAGTAGATCAGAACCTCTCACCTTACACCTGGAAATAGCATACCAGTCCCTGTATCCATCTCAACGACCTCTAATGTGATCCCTTAGTTCGGGTTGGCCCATGTGAGTACCCCCTAGCATGAGTAGAGAAGCCAGCCAGTAAGGGGCCATGTAGCTGTCTGCGTGTTAACATTTTGCCGTCCATGGGAAGGTGAGTTTCCTGTAAAAGAGCTATATCGATATGATGTCTCGTGTGGTAGGCCAGCACCTTGCACGCCTTTCAGAAGTCATTGAGGCCCCTGACATTCCATGTGAGGAACTGCAATGCACTACCCTTGCTCTATGCCATCCTTGATCTTAAGAAGCGAATATATGCAATTTCTGACTACCATGTTCCTTATTGAGCTGGTGTACAGTAAAGCACCCTCAGCATGATATTTTACAGTGTTGTGCATACTGTGATCACAACTACAAACAGTTATAACCCCCCCACCCACGCCATGTCATCCCCAACTTGTTATGGTTAGATCCCTTCCACCCCCAAATGAATATAGGTCAGGCATAACGCCATTCGGTGGGACACACACAGGGGCGGATGTTGCCTCTCCGCCGCTCTATACTCCGCCAAGGCAGAGTAGTGACCATGCCATCCATGACTACAGAGTACATTCAGCATCTAGTCAAATATAATTTCTCGGATAAATCGTAGCCAAATTCCAATGCCTCCTTATGTGCGCAAATGCCTGTTCACAACAGTAGCACTATCCCTCTGTTGGGGCAATGCCCCTATAGCTACACAGGAGAGCACATATTATAATTGCCAGTGTTCAATCCACAGTTTTACCTTATATCTCCAACAGTTAGCGACTACCCCATCCGATAGCCATCATTCGAAAGTCGGACCCAAATAAACTCCACCCCTTCGCATCAACTTGTGCATATTACCAGTCTGTCAGATTAATCTTGCTCAGCAAGGTCTCCACTAGCTGCCTCCGGCAGCTTCTTCAAGTCACTGCCCCATTTCTCCGGTTTGGAGTATTGCATAAGTGCTTTCTGTGAGGACTTGAGGTCTAAGAAGATCTTTGATTTGCCGTTAATGGTGACCCTGAGCCTGGCTGGGTAGAGCATAACATAGTCGAGGTTGTAGTCTCATAGCTTGCATTTCAGGGGAGCAAACTGTCGCCTTGCTTCCTGGACCTTCAGGGTGAAGTCAGGGAACAGTGAAATCAAGGAGCTTTCAAACTACAGATTTCCCCTTTCTCTGGCATGTTTCAGGGCGGCATCCCTGTCTCTGTAGTTCAGGAGCTTGGCAATCACTGGGTGAGTCTGCGCCCCAGGTGGGGACCTGGGGCCCAGAGAATGGTGGGCACGCTCCACTACAAATATGGGGGAAAAAATGTCATGACCCTGCAGCGTAACTAGTTGTTTTTCGATGAAGATCTCCATGTTGCCCGTGGCAGTGGATTCCAGGAGACCAATGATACAAATATTGCTTCTCCTGGATCTAGCTTCCAAGTACTCTGCCTTATCTTGCAGAACAGTGAGAATCTTGCCAAATTGTTTCTGCGTGAAATCTGTCTCTGTTTGAGGCTCCTCGACCTCGGTCACGCGTTTTTCAGCCATGTCTTGATGCACTACATGTTTATCTAGTTGCTCTGACATTCGATCCAGGCGGTAGGCCAGCGAATCACTTTTCCCGTCTATTGTGGACAGGCTTTTTTGCATGGCTGACAGAATTTGCTGGATATCTTCAGCCGGTTCTTCGGGCGCGCCCCCCTGTCTCTTGGGGGACCGGGCATCCTCCAACTCCCTATTCCTTGACTTGCGCTGCTCTGATTGCAGCTTGGACTATGATTTGTCCACCTTACCCATTGTGATGGGCCTTGCATCTAGCACCCCGCTGTCAGAGTCAGCCAAGTGCCACAAGTTTATCTCTTCTTATTCGCAGCAAGGGTTAAAGACTCCCACAAGCGACCGTTGGCCAGCGGGATGTGGCCACTCCCGAACCTGCCAGGAAGGATAATGTGGCTAGCAGAGCGGGTTGTGAGGTCCCCACGCCATCTCAGGAAAGGCCTGGCCGACTGTGACTCCAGGAAAATGAATTCCCATACGCTACGATATATCTTTTGTGGGCCAGGCCCAAGGCAGCAGATGGAGAAGCCTGGCAACTCTAGGGAGGGCCCCCTGCAAGCATTCAGGCCTGTATCAGAGGTTTTCAGTGTAGCAGCAATTACTCCCAGGTTGCCTCTCCCGACTGTGTGTGGGTGGGTTTCTCCTTCTCCATGCAATCTATTGTGCTCCTGGTATCTGCGTGATGACTGATGTATTGCCCGAGTGTGCAAAAGTTTGGCTAGCCAGGCCAGTCTTATAGTACTCGTGGCATGAGGGCCACACCACCACGCCAGCCCTCCGCCCCTCGAGTAGAAGCACCGGAGGCTATTTGTGGGGCTTCTTACTGGGCCCGGTCCTTTTTCTTATATGGGGACAGGTAGAAAAGACACCCCCAGCGTGCCACGCACCTCTCGCAGCGTCCCTCAGACCAGATCAGTCTCTCGGTCTGTCTTGGCCGCACCTCAGCTTCCTCGGTCTGCCGGTGCCAGGCCACACTCACCCAGAAGGCACCGAGGAGGCCAAGGCCCTCATCTCTATGTCAGGAGAGAGTGTGGCGCCGAACGTGGTCGCTGATGCCGCCGCTTGGCTTTACGATTCTGCCTGTGCCTGCAGCGGATCCTGTCTGTGGCTTGAGGGTGAAGGGGCGCACCGCCTCTCACTCGTCCCCGGAGACTGCTGCGCCGCTCGGCGTTGGGAGGCCCCGCAAGTATGCTGCACCTCCGGGTGCCATGGCAGCTCCACCAAGGGCGGGAAAGGTATTATTTGAGTCAGCTTCGCTGCAGCTCTGAGATGCGGTACCTGGTAGTCTGAATCTCAGCTGGTATTTGAGGATTCCTGTTGAGTATTTTAATCAATGGCTTGCATGTGACACTCTTTGCAGGGCACACTTTGTTCCCTCTACCATGAGTAGCATTGCTACATCTAAAACAAGTGTTGGCTTGCTTGAAAAAGGGTTTGTGGTCCCCTTGTGTAATTGTATTAGATATTAACTTCTTGACCTTAACTGCTCCAACCACCTCGGTGGACTTGTCTTAAAGTTCCCTAACAGAAGCGGTGGACAACTCCGTACTTTCTGCCGTGCGAATAGTTTCTTCAAGTGAAGGTTTTCCCATAGACAGTATTGGATTGTTTGTCTGAGCATTAAAAAATATATTGATCCCTGACTAGTTACTCAGTGAAACCCTCAAACTAACAGTCCACGCTTAAGTTCCGGAGTGCTGACACAAATGCAGCCACATCTTCACCTGATCTTTGTTCTCTATTGAAAAACTTGTGCCTAATGCCAAAGAGACTTGGTTGTACGTCAAAATGCAGGTATAACTTATTAACCATTTCTATATACTCATCAAGGTTCTCCTCTCCTTGAATACCTACAGGTAGATGTTTAAACACAGACCTTCCTTCAAACCCCAGAAAATGGACCAACAGAAATGTCTTTATTAGGTCTATATCGTGAAGCACAAATTACCCCCAGATATGAAACAAAAGCATCATGCCAGTTCTTCCACGCAATGGGGGGATTACTAGGTACCTCAAGGAAAGGCGATGGTGGTGCAACAGATCACATTATGAAACTTAAAGAAACCTACCACACTCACGTTTAACAATGGAGACAGTTACACCTGATAGCTTTATCACCATCCTATGCCTTTACTACATTTGTACACAATGGCAACTGTTGAGGAAAACGTCAGTAACTTTGCAATAGTATGCACATCACTGCTTTGGAAAAACCACCAGCAGTGCACTTTCGCCCAGAAACTGACCCGTCTACTATAAGCTAGGCGGGTTCATAGGTGTTCACATCACTGTGATATGTACCTTCTAAAAAAAGCTAACTTTGTTTTAGTGTGCGCATCACCACGTTGTGTAGGTGAAACAATGTGCCCGATAAATGCAGTACCTCATTATCTTGGTGTGCGCATCACCACATTGTGTTGGTAAAACAATGCACCTGTAATTGTCGATTTCAATCCTTTGGTGTAGACATCACTGCATGTTTACAAAAATAAGCGGGTGAGCACAATTCCTTAAAATAACTTTGTTATGGTGTGTGCATCACTATGCTTTGTTGGTTACATCGAGCAGCTGAGGCGATGCATGACAGAGATGAGGCTGTCAGCCCATGGTGACAGGATGCATTAACCACTCCACCACTAGGCCGCTGACTTCGACAAGACGTGAAGTCTGATCTGTTCAAAACAATGATGCCAGGAGATATGTGCAATACTCCAAAAATGGTGGAATACGTAGGTGATTTGCGTGATTTACAAAACGGCAGCCGTGTGCAATGTCAACAACTATACTGTCAGGTGATCAAAAAGGTAAATTGTGTGATTTCCAAAATGGCAGCCACATACAGCGTCAACCACTAGACCACTGACTGATCACAAATGGTGCTGCTTGCTTCTGAGTTGCCGCTGTGTGTTGCGCATGCACACTGATCGTGTAAGCTTCATTCACACCGTCCTTGGCCACACGTGTGATTCCTTGTGAATACCATCTTCTGAAAAGCTGGCTTTATGCTGTTCACTCCTTGAACTACACTGCTGGTACAGTGGCTGGATTGAGTATGGATGACACTCTTCGATCAACCTTTGAACATGGAAAGAGTGTCTTAAAAATCCGGCTTGCGGGTTCTGCAATCTCCTCTCAGATCGTCACCACAATATTTGTAGTAATTATGCTAGAAGTATTGGTTGAAGAATAGATGATTTATTTAGTAAACAGGGACTGCACAACAGCACAATTGAAAGAGCCTCAGCTGGCATAAACTGCTGTTAACTTCCCCCTCACATAACATTCCACAATAGAAGTTAACATCTTAAAGCCCTCATAGTGAATATTCCAATGGGTGCCTAGAGCGTAACCCCAGCGATAACTACTACACCTTCTTTACTTCATCTATATAAGGTTCGACCATCCTAGCAAGGGCAGATGCAAATCATTATCTGTTCGAATAGATGAGCAGTTATAATCCTGTTCAAAATGTGCTACCCACTGTTTGGCTGTTCTATGGTAGCATAAAGCCGGGCAGTTATCATTCACAAAACACGGCTGGTTGATAACATGCCAAAACAGGGAACTATTTTGACCAGCACGTGCTTGCTCTAGGTCATTCCAAGCTATTTCTCTTAAAGTGGCTTTATGTTTTTTGAGTTCCATTTTATAAGACCTTCTGCCGGCAGCTACACATTCCTGGTCTTTGGGAAGGCATTTTAATGCCTGCTTTACATTTCATGATGCCTTAGAGCAGTTGTGATCAAACCATTTTGGAGCGGATGAAACATTATTAATAGCCGGAGTGTTAAGTAAGGCTATCACCTTAAGGGAGATGCCTTCATAGGCAGTTAGAACCGCCCCACTGGAGGAGCGTAGATTGAGGCAAGCAAGGAGCTCTCGGAGACAGGCAGCAAAGAGAGATTTCTTAAAGCACCTAGGCTCTACTTGAATCCACCTTAATTGCTGGCCTCGGTCAGTGGGGAAGAGCCCCCCTCGGGACCCTCGAGGCTCCTACCTCGAGAGCCCAACCCTCTAAATGACAACAAGAGTGGGTTATGAAAGATAAATTAGCTAGGCAGAATACTAAAGTTGGAAATTGTCATACAAAGGGATGCAGATACAAAAATGAAATATATCATTGATGAGCAACCCCGTCCCGTGAAAGTTGGCAATATGCAAGGCCTCACAGAACTAATCAATTTGTCCACGCCAAAGACAAGATTATAATTATATAATATTTCATTAAGTGCTGAGCCTTCCCTGGAATGATCCATGTGTTGCCCATAAAAATATAATCTATTTTTATAAATTGGTGTCAGACTTCTTGACAGTTGTGTTTCTTTCTTCTTCAATTGTTTTGGTGCTGTTTCAAATGCATTAGACTTGTCCCTTTGTTGAAGCCTGACTGCTTGAAACCACAGCTACCCAGGGTTGAGCTAAGTTTTGACAAAGGAAGCCTGTCTGGTCCTAGGTTGACGACACCCAGCTGACCCTCTCCAACGGACCCACATTCGCCAACAACAACTTCCACGCTGTTGCCACTTGGATGAAGTACAGCTGCCTCAAGCTCAACTCAGAGAAGACTGAAGCCGTCATCTGGGATCCACTCCATCCATCTGGGAGGACTCCTGGTGGCCTGCAGTACTTGGATCCTCTCCACAGACCATGCACAAAACCATGCCATCATCTTGGACTCCTCACTCACCATGAACGGCCAGATCAACGCCCTCTCATCATCCTGCTTCCACGTGCTATGCCTGCTCCAAAAGGTCTTCAAGTGAATCCCCACTGAGTCCAGAAAGATGGTCACCCACACACTCACCAGCAGCAGACTCGACTACGGCAACATACTTTACACCGGCATCACCCAGAAACTCCTCAAGAAACTACAGAACATTCATAACGCCTCTGTCAGACGCATCCTCAATATCCCAAGCCACATCACCGGCCGCCTGAGAGACCTCCACTGGCTCCCAGTCAACAAAAGAATCACCTTCAAGCTCCTCACACATGCCTAAAAAGCCCTACACGACGCGGGACCTGCGTACCTCAATCACTGCCTCGCATTCCATGCACCCACCAGAGACCCGAACTGATCCTGTCCACTGTCCCACGTATACGCAAGACCATGGCTGGAGATCCTTCTCCTACCTTACAGCAAAGACCTGGAACACCCTGCCTCTCCACCTCAGGCAATCACCGTCACTACCTCAGATCAGGAAGGACCTCAAGACCTGGCTCTTCGACAGAACCATTCAGTCGAAGTTAGAAGTCAGGGTTGGAAATATATTACATAGTGAGTACCACACCATATAATCCCATTAGGTCTCTTTCAAGTTAATACATTTCAGAATTGGTGTTATCCAAATTGCTCTGGTAGGACCGGGAAGTGTGGAAGTTCAAAAAGAAATTCAGTTATCAATCTTTATTGCAAATCCCCAACGGTTCCCGACCTTTCAGGACAGTTGTGCTCTTCCAGAAAATATTACCAGCATATAATGTTGAATGTTAAATGCAAGCGCTATATAAATGCAGACTTTGGCTGTAAACTCGGGAGCCATATCCGCTATGTATATATGCAAGTGGCTTCGATGTCACGCAAGATGGCGCCCTAAGGTCTGAGCTCTTCTGCGTTCAGGATCTACAAATGCCGTTTCTGCATCTCTAAGGTGGTGCAGACGAAATCCTCAAGGGAGGAAGGCTTGCAGATGAAGGAGGAAAGCTCCGCTGTTGCTTTCCTTTGAGCTACCAGCAGATTCACGCTCGTATTTACAGCCGCGGCTGAAACGGCCACCATCTTGGGTTGTGGACAACTGCCGTTTTCGGCAGGAACTAACGTGGTTTGCACTGGGTTCTTTTTTTCCACGTTGTGATGAATGCCGCATAGTCAACATCTTTTAACTGTTAACTACTTGAAGGGCTTACCAAATTTATTTTCTCTCTCTTTTTTCATGAAATCTTTTCATGGCACCTTTGTGAATTATCTGCAATTTATTAAGTCCTGGTTGCTTCCTTTATGTACAGATTAAAAAAGCCGTAATTTGTATTTTTACCTAAAAAACAGCTGTTTACCACTTCTAAAAGTACTTCTACCACAGACACCACATTGTTGACGAAGTTGAATTCCTCTGGAGAAATGGCTACTTCTGCTGCTCCACGCACTTCCTCTCAGCAATCTTCCTCGAGTAAGTCTCAGTCTGCCTCTTCAGCTCCTAAGAGGTTAAAACAATACCCTACGTCACTAGAGAAATCTCTGCTGCTTGAGAAATCTCTATCTTCGATCTCTTCAGAAATATTATTGGAGGAGATTCAGATATTGAATTCCTTTGTTGAGGAGACTAATTAACGTACCCAAAATATGGATTATAAATTGACATTAATGGAAAATTGTGCCTCCTTTGTGGAGCAGAAGGTAGTGGACTTGCATGATGAAACAGCTAAAATTCAGCAATTGGAGAAGGAGGTTGGTCAGCTAAAAAAACATGCAGAAGATTTGGAAACCAGGAAAGGCAGAATAACCTACATATTTATGGTCTCCATGAAGCACTTGAAGGTGATGATCCTGTTTTCTTTTTTACCTCCTTTCTTCCAAAATTCCTAGACATGCCATCTTCCTACTCGCTTAACATCCACAGAGCTCATAAGCTAGGTCCTCATCTTACTTCCTCTATGTTGCCTGCAAAACCAGGAGGAGTCATCATATTATTTCTGCAATTTACAGATTTGCTACTGGTTCTTGCATCGCAGCCTAAGAGACAAGTGTCCTGGTTGGGACAAAGGATCTTCTTGTCTCAAGATGTTTCTAACACCACCGCAGCCAGGAGAAAATAATTCCTTAATCTTCAAAGTTCTTTAAGAGCTTTAGGTGCCAGATATGGTCTCTTTCTTTCCTGCATTTTCAAAGTGGCTTATCAGAACAATACTACTGCTTTTGAGGATCCAGCAGAACTCAAACAATGTATACAAATTCACACGTCAT
Source organism: Triturus cristatus (assembly GCF_964204655.1). Taxonomy (NCBI): domain Eukaryota; kingdom Metazoa; phylum Chordata; class Amphibia; order Caudata; family Salamandridae; genus Triturus; species Triturus cristatus. The sequence continues at coordinate 801,525,183 of NC_140592.1, read as the reverse complement.
ACGATACCATGGATACTGGTGGTCCTTCTCCATGTTGACTTTTTATCTAACAGGGTTTTTTCCAGCTGAACTCTAAGCCCTACTAACCTTATATCCTGGTTGTTGCAGATTTGATAGGTTCATTTATAAATTGATTATTCTTCCAACATGGTGTTTAAATGTTCTATTATGTTTTCTTTGTTCTTTACCTATTTTGTAATATTGTCATAATTTGTAATATAGCTTATTATTTTATTTTCCTTTTTCTTTCCACAGAATCGTCTTATTCGTCTGCACAGTACAACATCCCTCCTGCATGTATATTGTCATGATTAGGCGTACACTCCTTCCTTTTGGGTGTGTCATCTGTTCTTGTGTCATCACCACCCCATTTCTTTTTGTTCCTTTTTTAGGTATGTCTTTTCAGTCATCCTGTTTAGACTTGTACTGTTTTCTCTTCTTGCTCCGTGTTTCCGTTTCATTCCTTGCTTCTTACCTTCCTTCCTTGTCTCTCCCTTTTTTCATTCCTACATTATACTTCTTCTTTTCTGTATTCTATATTGGCTTTTTCTTATATGCCCTACTGTTCTTCAACAGTTATTCTCTTCATTCTGTATAATTCAGAGTAATAACATGGAATATTAAAGGATCTCTCAATCCAGTTAAGCGACATCTCATCTAGGTAAATCTAATCCTGATCTGGTTCTCTTTCAGGAAACTCACTTTGTTCAATCTGAATCATTGAAATTTAAGCTGGCCTGCGTGTGCCATGTGTTTGTTTCCCCATTGCTGAATAAAAAGAACGGTGTTCTGATATTGTGTAAAAAAAAAGAAGTAGATGATATGGGAAATGGATTATAGTCATTCTTATTATAGATAATGAAATGAATGTTTAGGCCCCTACACAACCTGATTTCATGATACGTACTTTATTTTAGGAGGAGATTGTAATCAAATAATTGGATCCGTTTTAGACAGATAATCCTAGGTTCAATTTGTGCCACATAAAATGTATAAGCAATTTCATTTTGCTATCTCTAAAGGAGCTTTGGTAGATTCTTGGAGGCTGTCTCACCCTACTGCCCAGGAATATACTTTTTATTCAGCTGCTCATGGCACATTTTCACGATTAGACCATATAGTTCTTTCTAAATCTCTTGCATAATTTATCATGCAGTCTCATAGCACTCCAATTGTACTTTCTGATCATGCTATAGTTATTACAGACTTGGATTTGGTTCCCCCTCATTTTCCTTTGCATCGATGGAGGTTCAAAAATTCTTTATTACAAGATGCTCAGTTTTCTTGTTCACTTGTTGCTTTTACCACTGACTTTTTTTCGTTCAATGATAATATAGATGTCTATCATTCCTTACTCAGGGATACATTAAACGTTTCGGCATGAGATTTCATTTTAAATTATGTATCTAAGCAAAAGAAGAGGCATTCAAAAGAACGTATTACATTGCTTTTGTCAATTAAATCTTTGGAAAATAAATATTTCTTTTTTAAATTGTCTTCTGACCTTAAAACTTTGCTTAAAGCTAAATTGAAATGTAATTCTGTTTCTACTAAGGAAGCTTCCTCTATGCTTCTTCAGAAAAATGCCCATTATTATGGTGGAAGAAATAAAGCTGGTAAGTTATTGGCAAATTATCTTAAGGGAAGAAGGGAGAGACACAATATTGGCTGGATTTCAATGTCCCTGGGGCAGTCCACTACTAATTATCAGGCTATTTTAGAGGAATTTGTTATATTTTATAAAGCTCTTTATACTTCGGAATCAGCTTCTCATACCTCCACAATTGTAGACTGTAGGAAGGTAGGATGCTTCGGCATGGTTACCTCCTCTTTTTGCCTGGAGTTGTTATGGTTTCTGACTAATCTGACTGGGATCCTGCCAATCACGACCCCAGTCTCTGTGCTTTCTCCCCTAAATTGGATGGTGAGTACTTCGTACATCCCAGATTGGCTACTGGTGTACCCTTGTAAGTCCCTAGTATATGGTACTGAGGTACCCACGGCACACCAGGGGTTTCCCATGGGCTGAAGCATGTATTATGCCACCCATGAGAGACCTCTCAAACTGCAACTACAGACCTGCCATTGCAGCCTGTTTAAGCTCGTGCTAGCACCACTTATGACAGCTATAGGTTTCCCTATATCTGAGGTCACTGCACTTAAAACCTAAAAGTCACCCCTAAGGCAGGCCTTTCAATCCTGAAGGCAGGGTTCTAGGTTCTAAGTGTGAGGGTGCCCCTGCATGAGCAGGACAGCCCTACAACCTACGGAGTCCATTCTCCCGGGTTGTAAGTGCATCAACCATATAACATACAGAGGGGCCATGCGTCATTATGTAATGATCATCTCTAAACTGGCTGTTACGAACCCTGTCATGTTTGATATCAAACATATTGGAATCAACTGTAAAGCTCCTCTGGGAGGCCCTCAGTACTCCCGGTACCAGTCTTCCAGAACCGGACAGCAAGCTAGGGCTGCCGCCGACCAGAGACATGCTTCTGCCCTCCTGCTGCTGAGCCAAGCTCGAGCAGGGGAAGGCAGAACGATAGATATCTTGTCACAGGGAGGTGTGACCACCTCCCAGACAAGGTTTAGTGTATTGGGGCTCAGAGGGGGTGCTTACCAGCCTAACTGAGACTGCCTAAAGGGCACATTTGGTGCCCTCCTTGCATAGTCCAGTTCAAACCAGTTCAGGGAGCTGTTGGCTCCTTCTCTAGCATGAAACTGGACAAAGGACATGGGAGTATCCTCCCCACTGTCCAGCCCCTACCCTAGGAGGGAACCCTGAATTGTCCCAACCATTTCCTTAGGGTATTTAAGGGTTTATCTGTGGGTTGGTCCCTAGATTCGTTGTGGGACAAGAGTCAGATCAAGATACACTTCATCTTCGACCATCTGGGCACTCTGGACTATGCTGGACTGTGCTCTGGGCACCCTGGACTATCCTGGACTATGTTCTGGGCACCGAGACTGCAACTGGGAAGACTCCGGCTGCTCCTGGTCTCATCCTGCTTGTCTGCTGTAAAGTTCATGCTTGTGCTCCATACAGGACCCTTTCAAGGCCTATGGACATCCAAGACAACTGAAGGAATATCCTTTGAAGTGAAGGAGTAACTTCTCTGCATCTGCAGACAACACGATCAAGCTGACCGGTCTGCTGCTCCTGGGCTCCCACGGACTCTGAAAGGCTCAGCAACACAGGTGGTGGTTCTTCAACCCCCTCAAGGCCTGCACTATCTTCACACTGAGTTTGAGACCAGTATTCCTCGTCAAAACCGCAGGAACCGGACCCCTGTGCACGGCGCCGACTTGTCAGTGCAAAGGCTTGTTGGCTCTCTGCCTCAGAGATCTTCGGGCTCCGAGTAGCCCCTACCTCAAGCATCTCCTGTGACCAAGATCTTTGTCCTCACCACATCACTTGCACCGTGTGCCTGCATCTTTTTTGATCTGCTTGAGGTCGTCTTGCGACTCCAGTGCCTCCGGCCTGTGAGTCCTCTTGAGGGTCTTCTTTGATTCCAGTGGGATCCCCTGATTGCTCGAGGCTTACTCTGACTCCCCTGCTTGTGGCGAGTCACTTGGACCTTGCTGGTCCTGACATTGCAGCTTTTTCGTTTGTGACGCTGGTTGCGGTTGCCAAGGCTTGTTGGTGCTCCTGGAGGACATCGACACCTCAACTCTCGACATCCTGGTCTTTCACAGCTTTGTTGGGACCACAAAGCTGCAGCCCCAAGGTCACCATCAACTCTCCTGAAACACCCGACATCGGTGGGCATTCAACTTCCATGCCTCCTGTTCACTCCTGAGTGGCATAGACTCTGTTCCCTCTACTTGCAGGTACTTCTCAACTTGATTCCACCTTTGGGTTCCACCGGACACTTTCACCTTCTCCAGCAGCGGCATCTTCCTGAAGTTCTCCATTGAGTTCGACAGCAATCTCCGACGCCACTTCACACCTATACACTAGGGATGGGCGGAATTTGCGAAATCCACTTCCGCAAATTATCGCAAAAATGTTTAAAATTATCGCAAACAAGCGGAAATATCGCGAAGATGCGGAAGTTTTTTTCCCGCATGTTCGCGAGATTTTCTGCATGGTTGCGGGTCGCCAACTTACCCATGTGGTTGCTCGCGGGCGCGGCCATCTTGTTTTGAGTTGTCTCGCGGTGCATGATCGCGAGAAGAAAGACGTGCTCGCGCGACGCATGACGTCACTGCGGGCGCGAACTGTCGCGAGACAGCGCAAATGGCTAAAAACAATACAACATCTCATGGAGAACGCGACCGGATCAAGAAAACTTGTCGGCGAACGCAGGGATTCAGGTAAGGCGATCGCGCGCGCGAGAATGTATTATTTTACAGCGCGAGCAAGAAACAAATTATCGCCAAGCTGCGGAAAGTGGAAATTTTGACATTTTCGCGCTCTCCGCGGAATGCGAAAATGTCAAATTATCGCAATTTCCGCGAACGGAACAGTATTTTCGCCCAGGCCTACTATACACCCGGCTTCCCTGGTGTAGGTATCCTGGTTCCTAGGGTATCCACGGGTGGGGTGGCTCTCCAACCTTCTGTCTTCCACGCGGTTTCTCGAGGGTCCACTGGGAAGGGTCCTTCTTCTTTAAAATTGCAACTGCGACTTACCCACTGACTTGAATTGAGCATGCAGTCGTGTTCCCACTCTGCACACAGCCTCTGTGGGATTCCTGGTTACTTACCTCGGGTGGTTACTTGGGTCCCTAGCACTTCTACGTCTTCTGGGTATAGTCTTGACTTGAGTCGTGGTTTGCATCTCACTATTTTAGTATATGTTTTGGTCTCCCCCGGCGACCACTGTGTATTCGTGCTACTTACCTGTTTTATTTGCAAAGTATTGTGTGCATTGTGTACATCTTTGGGTAGGAGATATTTGTATGTGTTAGTGAGTGTCTTATAATAAATACCTATTTTTAGAAATACACGGTGTGGGTCTTTTTAGCTTAATCTATACCAATAAGATTATGTTCTGGTAAAACAAGCTGCTTTACACTCCTTCTGGACTAAGCCTGAAGGCTGCTCTCCACAGCTACCACTTAGAGAGCTTTTTTAGATTGTCTAACACCACTAAAATCACAATAAGGGTTGTCTGGATTAGTGCAGGGTGCTACACTTACATAAGTGAGCACCATATACTAAGCCAGCCTCCTACATGCACTATTTAGATCATATTCCTCATTCTATCCCTTCTGATTTGGACTTGGCATCCCTAGAGAATAACCTTACTTCTGAAGAAATTGCTACAGCCTTAAAAGTGTTTAAGTTGGGGAAAACACCAGGACCGGATGGTTTCACAGTAGAGTTTTATCATCACTTTTCTAATATTCTCCTTCCTGATTTGTATCATATGTTTAACCATTTTATTGTATCTTCTTCCATTTCTGGTACCTTTCAAGAAGATATCATTTGTCTTATTCACAAGAATGGTAAAGACGCTCGGGAGAACATGGCGGCAGACGGCTGATCTGCCGTGGTGCTCCGCTAATCAGGCTCCCGTTTTTGCTTTACCTGAGTCCCTGATGCTGGCTATCAACGCGATTTCTTCCGTCTGAGCCTTTTCAAATCCTCGCTACTTGTTTCTCTGGCTCTCATCTTCGAGGACATTTGTTTTTTTGCATCTTTTTCTTTCTCGGCGTTTGGCGTCCGAAGAGGCTTTTCGACGGACTGGACCCTGCTGTTTATTTGGGTCTGTCTTTTCTTTCCATGGTTTGTGCCTGCATCGGTGTCCATGCCGGTAGTTTCCCCGGTGTTCCTGGAAGTGTTGAGTGTGTCCCTGTATGCCTCGCTCTTCCTGTCGCTGCGGGCAACCCACTGGTCCGGTGGTCGTGGTCCTCGGCCACCCTGGAGCTGCGCCGTGGCAGGAGGGCACGCAGTCTGGTGTGTGCGGTGTGCGCTGAGGATATTGCTACTCAGCAGGCTACAGTGGGGGTTTTAGAGGAAAAGGAGGCTACGCCGATGTCGGAAGGGCATACCATAAGCGAAGGGAAGGTACAGGCGCAAGAGTCAAAACTACAATTGCCCCCCCGTGGTGTACTACACGATTTTGAAGGTCTGTACTCTCAACAACATCAAGCGCCCAGAGGTAAGGGGAGAGGTGGGAGAGGTGGGAGAGGTGGAAAAGGTGGCCAAAGAAAAGGTAAGGCGCCTGCCCCTAGTTCTCTTCCATTTAGTACCACTACCTCCTCCCATTATAAGAGAGCCTCCTCCTATTTGTCCACCGAGGTTAAATCTAACGGCTATGGGTTCCAGGTTTGCGCCCGCTTATGCCGGCCTTTTTATGGGCTGGTTTGAGCGGGTGCACGCCTGGGGCCGACATGCCTCCACATGGATGGAATATGTACTTTTCTGGGGCAGGTACATTGATGATGTCATCATCATCTGGAGTGGACCTGTCCCTGATTTGATGAGTTATTTCCATTTTCTCAATGACAATCCGTACAACATAAAATTTACGATAAACTGGAGTAAGGAGAGGATTGACTTCCTGGATATCCAGGTTTTTGTACATAATAACTCAGTACAGAGTACAGTTCACCGCAAGAGCACTGCCTGTAATAGTGTATTACGCTATGACAGTGCTCATCCCCGACATGTTGTTAACAACATCCCCTATGGGGAAATGATAAGAATGAGGAGGATTTGTAGTACCCAGGAGGGATTTATCCAAAATGTGATAGAAACCAAGAAGAGATTAATTAATAGAGGTTACCCTGTGCCCCTTATGAATAAGATTGAAAAGAGGGCCCTGAAGGTGAAGAGAGAAAGCACCTTGGAGAAAAACACACCACGAATAGGATACAGTAAGCAATCCCACCACTGCCCTTGTTACCACCTACAATAGAGACAGTGGTAGGATTTATAATATCCTTAGAAAACACTGGAGATTACTCTGTGAAATACCGGGTTTAAAGGATGAAATTCCTAGGACACCCAGGGTCACCTACAGACGAGGCCACAATTTGAGGAATCTATTATGTCCTAGTTTTGTAACGTCCCCCAAAACCCCCAATTGGCTGACAGGGGGTCAAGGGTTTTTTTTCACATGTATGAAATGCAATGTGTGTAAAATGGGAAGAAATAGGACACAAACGTTCCAATATAATACTGGCAAAACTCACAAGATCAAACACACCATTACGTGTAAATCCAATTCTGTAACATACATATTGGGCTGCCCGTGTGACATCATCTATGTAGGCAGTACCAAAAGGGAACTCAAAGTCAGGATACAGGAACACCTGAGAGCGGCCGTGAAGGGTGACACTAAGTATCCCCTTACCACACATATTCAGGACAAAGGGCACAAGCCCAATGAATTGTGGTTCTTTGGGATAGACCATATACCACCATCACCTAGAGGTGGAAATAGAGAGCTGGAATTAAGACGGAATGAGGCAGGCTGGATATGTAGGCTTCGATGTGTGGAAATGGGGCATAACACCGAATCCGAAATGCATTACTTTCTTTAAAATATACCTTATGAAAGACTGATTCAGGTTTATTGTATGTCATCATATGAATCTTCTGTATCCATTCACCATCACTGCCTACTAACCTTATTATCCTTGACTGTTACCTTGGTAATACCAATGCTTTGATATTATGTACAATTTTGTTGGATTCTTGGGTCCTTGTGTATGAACTTGTAGCGGAGCAAACTGTTTTTTGCTACGCCCCCTGCATCCATTTACCATTACTGCTTACTAATCCCACTATCCTAGAGTGCTACTTTGGTAATGCTAATGTTCTGTCATTTATTTACAACTATTTTGGATCCATTGGTCCCTGGGTATGAATTTGAAACAGAGCAACCTGTTATTCACTACAGCTATTGCTTATCAATCACTTGCTAATGTTCATAACAGTGTTTATGTTGTCTCTTCTTTATACGTCAACCTATTATTCACTACAGCTATTGTTTATCAATCTCTTGCTAATGTTCACAACAGTATTTATGTTGTCTCTTCTTGGTACGTTAACCTGTTATCCACTACAGCTATTGCTTATCAATCTGTTGCTAATGTTTATAACATTATTTATGTTGTCTCCTCTTGGTACGTTAAGTTATGCCAATGGACTCGTTGAACTTTAATGGGTGATTGGCAACAAAGTAACTTATCACTAATGATGTTATACAGTTATTGTTTATTAATCTCCTGTTTATGTCCATAACAGTAATTATGCTGTCCCTCCTTGGTGCGATAGGCAATGTAACTAGACTCGTTGAATTTTGATGGGTGATCGGCAACAAAGTAACTCAACATTAATGATAGCTATAACTCGCTTTGATCCTCATAACCATAAGTATAACATCTGCTCTTTTCACACGATTTATGACATACATATACTCCAATGCAATCCATCACGAAACTGTAGTTATGAGTTGACACTTTAAAATGTTTCCGCATGTATATTTTTTTCCTTATCTGAGACATATGATTAGTTCTTATGAGTCAATATGGTGTATTTTACTTCTCCAACATGGCCGCCATGTTTTTATTTTCCGCCGTTACAGGATGCCCGTGCCATGTAAAAAACTTAAAAAGCATTCCATCTACATCAGTTGGGCTTCTTATGCCTATGTAAATTTTTTCCCTCATTCTCTGAGACATTTGATTATTCTTTAGCGCTATTATGACGTTCTTCACCTTACTTAACATGGCCGCCAGTCTTGACTTTCGCCGACATACAAAGCCCATGCCATGTAAAAACTCTAATTATATGTTATTGCTTTATATTTACTCTGTTGACGAATTAAGATATCATTTTGCAATTTTGCCTACCCAAAAAGTCGATACGACCAATTATACCTTTTCAAGCATGGCCGCGGGGATGCTTGCCTTCTGACTCATTACAGAGTTGTGACATGTCTGTGCCAAAACACCACCGATGGGCTGTCATCTGTCTAGATATTTAGTGCTTTCAACATTCTTTGATCGCTGATCTCTGGTGTTTTTTATTCATGAAATATTCTATCGTGTACTTGAACTCGCTTAAGACTAATGCACACGTTTCACTCTTCCAACATGGCAACCGAGCGTGCTTCGGTCTTTTCTCTGACCTTTTGTGATGTCAATTCCCGGCAGCGAGGCAGGCGACTCAGGTGTTTTAAGTTCACAACCCCTGGGTCAAACACTATTTAAACACGGGAGCGCAGTGTTTATTTGTTACAGACCACTGACGGATTGGGTCCCGTCCCGGATTTTGAATATGCGGAATCAGGTAGGTTCTGAAATATTTTTTTGTGTCTTATTTCTTGGAATTGAGCTGACCTAATTTTTTCTTTTCCTTTCTATTTCAACAAATTTTTATTTTTATTTAGCTAATATTTAAGGGCCTGTGGTATTTAAATAACATTTCTGGATGTCAAAGCGACATCACCCTGAACCTCTATGTTAGCACTAGGGCTTAGTTGCATACATTACCTCTAATCTTAAACATCAGTGATGGTGATAATGGGACCATTCGCTCTTATACTGTTAGTTTGTTTATAATCATTTTGACCAGATACCTCCTTTTTTGACCTATTAGACTATTCTTTTGAGCTTATAATATGAGTTTACCAACACATAATGAATGAGTGAGTGTGTCTAAATAACCTAACGTAGTTTGACTCATTTTGGAGTATTAGACTGTTGTTTCTTTACTTTATTTTTAGGCATTTTAAAGACTTTGACCTTTATCCTTATCATTGGATAAACTTTTGACTCGGTGTTATACTAAAAAGACGGGACCAGTGATTGCCATTTGTCTGATATATATCTGCATCCTAATCGACTTATTCTCTATCTCATAAATGTAAGTACATATACCCTCAGGGTGGGCTTTTTTCCCTTTCTTTCTTGTTTATAAAAATGTCTTTTTACAAAAACGCTTTGTTGGGGATATATATGGAATATCGACTTAGGACAAATACGCTTACTAATGCGTACCAGTAAACCATCTTTTATGCTTCTTCAACGTTTATTTTGCTTGTTAACTTCTTCCGGTCAGGACTAAGGTCATCATAACTAATGACATATTAACGTTAATTTGATTTTTAGAGACATTAGAAATTCCTCTGCTTAATGCCTTCTCACTTTGACTTCCCCTAGTGACATTGACTGACGCTCTAGAAATCCCCAGATAACAAACATATACCGACTTACTGTTCTTTACGGTGGGTATACTCTTGGGTCTTTCTTTTCTCTTGTTGCTTTTCTTTTAAAACTTTATTGAGTCAGTTAAGGTTACAACACGATGATGTTCACAAACTCGCTCTTTCTTTGACTAAAATCGGAAACGGTCAATGCAAATTTGGTTGAGGATTGAGCCTAGGGTTAAGAAATCAACTGCTTTCTATAAATATACGCTCTTAAACTGTTATTTAATCAGAAATATGTTGATATGTTGATAGGTTGTTCTTATCTGATAAATGATGAATATGAACTCATAACAACTGTTAATTCATTGACAAATCCTGTTTTTAGCTCGTTTATGTCTTCTATGTATTGCTAAAAGTAACGTTTGTTCTTTTTGTAAAACGCTTGTGAACTTATTTTATGTCACTAATCATGTTTGTTGGGTTTGTATATATTAGATGTGGTTATTCGTGGTTTTTATATATTGTTTTATATATGCATTTTGCAGCCCTGAAGAAGTCCCAAGTTGGACGAAACGCGTCGGCTGCTTTGGCTGTTCTTAAATGTCACTTTAACGAATGAACAATAAAGAAGAACTTTTGAAAAAGAAAACATATGATGTATATGGACTAATTTGACATTACTTACATTCGTATAAGTGGTGCGCCTTTTGCTGTTTATTTCTCACTTTGCCCCAGTGTCTGGGGAAGTATTGTGTCAGCGGGTACTACTCAAGAGCGCACACATAGGGTGAATTTGAACTATCACCAACTAACTTAATGGGTTAACTGATAATCCGGTGCTGTCCTAGAGGGATACCGCTGGCTTTGCTCCTTCTTGTTAAATCTAAAGGGTCCAGAGAGAAAATAACACGTAATCTTAATATAGGAGCAGAGGCTATATCAAAAATTACACCTTCGCTTCGTTCCTATTTTAAAGTGGTCCCATAGGTTTTGAATCTCGTTAAATCACAGGCAATGTCTGCACTGCACTGCACTGCACTGAAAAACTCTGTCCCAGCGACTCTTTCTACCCTATCCTCATCCCTTGTTCTCCCTCCCCCCTGGATGTTTCATCTACCCTTTTGGCTCCAGGCGCCTCTGGTGCCATTGGGGGGGGGGGGAAATGCCGGTAATCTCAGTAGCTTCTTCATCTGCAAACATACTGACGACTGAAGCCTCCTTGGATGAGGGGGGTAGCCATTGGGCACTTGCTGTTAGCCCTGATTTGAGGAATAACTTGCCTGTAGCTACGGATCATACTCTGGACCAGGGGGGTGGTGACTTGGACCAATCTATGGTAATCCCCCTCCCTCCTATCCCTTCTTGTGATGGTGATGTTCCGGCTACAAATCTCTCGGCAGCCTCCTTATTTGCGATGTTCACCGCTTTGTCTCAGGATATAAAACGGGGGTTTGAGCAATCTTCAGTTATGCAGACAGAGATCCGGGACTATTGTCAGTCGCTAGACAACAAGATTGATGGGTTGTCTACAAGGACTGGAGTTCTAGAAAAAAAACTAGCTACGATGTCGGTACATCTTGATAGAGCAGGAGAGGACATTGTTAATCTTAAAAGGGATGACCAAGCCTTGTTAGATAGGATGGAGGTTTTGGAAAATAATGCGAGAAGAGGAAATATTCGCATTCTTAATGCCCCCGAGGGAACGGAGGGCTCTGATATAAAACAGTTTGTAGTCTGTTTGCTGAAAGAAGCTCTATGCTTGGAGCATTCTCTGGAGCAATTGGCAATTGATATTCAAAGGGTTCATAGGGAACCATTCAAACTGAACCCCCAAAGATCCAAATCATGCAAAATCCTTGTCAATTTCCATACCTATTCCCTTAAAGAGCAGATTCTTAATGCAGCTCTTAAACAGAAGACATTACCTGGTAAGGGGTTTACTTTCCTTATCAGGTCTGATCTATCTAGGGTTACGTTGGAGAAGCAATGGGAGTTTGGTAGGCGGCTGGAGGCCTTCAGAAAGCTGGGTGCTTCCGCACAGTTGGTGATCCCGGCTTCTCTAAGGGTTATGTACAACAATAAAATGGTAAACATTAGGTCAGTCCAAGCTGCCGACGAATTCCTTTCGGATGTAGGCAATAAGTCATCTGGTAATACTACATGAAAGGTTTTCTAGATCTAGTCCTTAGCTCTGCTAGAGTTCTTATGTATTGCTCACAGGTATTATAGCATATTAAATCTCATTCTTCTAGTAATCAGTAAAGAAAAAAAAAAAACAAAAGAAGAAGAAAACAGGGGAAAAAAAAAAGGGATTAAAAAAAACTACATAATTCATAACTTATATATAGTGTGCTTTTCTCCCTTTTTCCTCACTTTATTTGCTGGATTCGGGTTGGGTGTAACGGGAGCCTGTGATAGGGGTGCCATCTACTGGACTTGATCCGGTTAGATACACCAAGGGTTCTCCACGGGGAGGGTGAAGGGTGGGGGAGGGGGGGTTTCACGGTTTAAATTTTAAAAAAATTCCTCATCAGCCAGCTTTTTTTTTTTTCTCTCTCGTTTTTGTCAGTTACACTTTTATATTGCACTGCTATTTTTCTCATGGAAGTGGGTCAGCTTATATTTGATTGTATGTGCAAGGCTGATTGCAGTTTGGGTCAGTGGGGATGGCTAGCTTAAAGATTATGTCTTGGAACGTCAATGGGCTCCGTACTAAACCTAGGGCTAGAACATTGATGCAGTATCTCCGGGACTCAGATGCCCAGGTCATCATCCTTCAGGAGACACATTTGCTCCAGTCTGAAATCGATACCTTGGCTAAAGGGAATAAATGGATTGATTTTACAATATCGACCTCTCAATCTATGACTTCCTGAGGCGTTTCATTGATTTTCAAAAAGCAGCTTAAGGCCAGGGTATTAGATTCTAAGGTGGATCCGGCGGGAAGATGGGTTATCGCCTCTTTGGTAATTATGGGTGCCCGTTTTACTCTTGTTGGTTACTATGGCCCAAATCTCGATGACCCTACATTTTTGGAAGCGATTTTTTTCTCATCTTCTGTCTTTCCCGGAACCAGTTATATTAGCTGGTGATTTCAATATTGTCTTGGATCCAGTCCTGGATAAATCCCATAACAATAGATCTCGTATTCCCTCGAAATCAAGATCTTTTTTGTTGAATGAAATGAGACAATATGGATATGTCGATATTTGGAGACTAAGGGCTGGTCAGCAGCAGGGTGTGTCTTTTAGAAACTATAAATACAACCATCAGTCTAGGATAGATTTTATATTAATTAACCATAGTTTATCCGACTCAGTTAAGGACATTCATTACCTCCCGTTACATCTGTCTGACCATTCTGCTGTTATCCTGGAACTCGTGGTTTCTATTTCTGATGAAGTAAGAACTTGGTCTTTTGACCGTACTTTACTTTCTCACCCTGAAGATGTCACTTTTCTAAAATCTGAAGTGAGGTCTTTTTTAGAGGTGAATGTGGGTTCTGCGGAACCCGGTGTGGTCTGGGACTCACTTAAAGCCGCCTTGAGGGGTCTTATCACGGGTAAGATGTCATATAGAAGGAGGGAGTATAGAGAGGCCATCGCCTTAATTGAGGCGAATCTGTCTAAAACACAGGCTGATATTGACGCCAACTTGGCCTCTACAGATACTGTTTTGGCATCCTTGCGGTTTAAATTATCTACTTTAAAGGGCCAACTGACTTCGATTCTTAACCGGCGGCTTCAGGAAAGATGGGAAGCCAGTAAAATCGCACATTTTCAGTATGGGGAATGTGCCGGTAAGTTGTTGGCATGGAAAGTAAAACCTGATCAGGTTCGTAACAACATTAACCAGATCAATGTCAATAACGTCCCTCTTTCTTCTGATGCAGACATTAGAGCTGTGTTTAGAGATTATTATCAAGGCATCTACCGCGAAGATAAGATATTGGATGCTGCTACGGTCAATGATTGGCTTGGAAAAATAGCTCTACCAAAACTTTCCGTTGATCAGTCAGCAATACTGGATAGTAAAATCTCGGAAGAGGAGGTAAGGAAAGCCATTCAGGATGCCAAGAAAGGCAAGGCGTCAGGGCCTGATAGCCTGCCTGCTGAAATATATAAAACGTTAGAGCAGGAACTTGTTCTTTTTTTTTTGTTACATTGTTTAATCAGATCCTGCTGGATGGAGTAAGACCACCTGTGTCATGGGATAACGCATCCATAACGGTTATTTTGAAACCAGGGAAGTCTCCAACAGCCTGTGGTTCCTACAGACCGATCTCTATTTTGAATGGAGACTATAAGATCTTTGCCTCCATTCTTGCAAAGAGATTGGCCTTGGTCGCCCCTTCCATTTTACATACTGACCAGAAGGGATTTATTAAGGGGCGACAGCTGTTTGAATTGACTTTCGATCTGATTGGATCAATAGATATGGCATGTTTAAAATCTTTGCCCTTGGCGGTTCTAACGCTGGACGCCACCAAGGCCTTCGACAGAGTTAACTGGTTTTACCTGTCGGAGGCCTTGGCAAAGTTTGGTGTGGTGGATAGATTTCGTCAGGTGATTGGTCTTCTCTATCAGAACCCTAGGGCTTGTGTTTTGGTAAACGGTATACTCTCCGATTCATTTGACATTTCGAGGGGCACTAGACAGGGCTGCCCTCTCTCCCCGCTCCTGTTCGATTTGTATGCTGAATCCTTTGCCCAGATTTTGAGGGATAGTGTTAACATCAAGGCATTTACGCACAGGGGATGGGAGAGAAAAGTGGCCCTGTATGCCGACGATATCCTTATATTTACTTCTGATCCGCAAGAGGCCCTCCCAGTTATATTTAAGTTGGCCTCAGAGTTTGGGATGGTCTCTGGTTACGAAATTAATACTCTGAAAACTGAAATGATGACCTGGAATATTGACCATAGTATCCTTAACTCCGAAATTAGACCGGCAAGTCGGATGAGATATTTAGGTTTGGATATAGTAACTGACCTTGACCAGATTACTATTGTTAATTTTGCAAAAGTTGCAAAGGAATGCCGTAAGTTGCTTCAGACCTGGGCACACCTCCCACTCTCCCTACTGGGTAGGGTCAGCCTTGTTAAAATGTCCATCTTACCGAAAGTTTCTTTTTTGTTTAATACGATACCTTTATATTTTGATCCCGCTTCCATCAGAAAATTGCAGTCTGACATTAGTACCTTTATCTGGAATAAACATCTTCCAAGAATTTCCTGGAAAAAAATCAGGAGGCGTAGGGAAAAAGGAGGGGCTTGCTGCTCCAGATCTCCAGGCGTACGCCTGGGCTTTCCAGCTATCACATGCTAGGATCTTATTAAAAAGCCCAGTAGGGTATGGAGTAGGGTCCCTTTATTCAATGCTATTGGATGTAGAAGGGGTAAGCCAGTCAGGGTTTCTTTTTAAATTTGGTAACCCTAAGTTTTTCAAAAAAATTACATTGAAAATCTTAAGGGGTATGGCTAAAATATGGGCACAGATGTCTAAATCTATTAAAGTTGGGTACTATGGAAGCAGGTCACCGTTGTGGGAACTTCCTGATAGCCCAGCTTGGTTAGGGGATGCATTAGCGAAACCTATGAGAGAGGCTGGCTTGAAGGATTGGGGCAACCTATTCGTTGACGGGGAGTTGTTACCCTGGGAATATCTTAGTGTTAAAATTGGTCCAAACTTCTCCAGGCTTAAGTATTTCCAAATATCAAGCTGGTCTCGTGCATACTCTGTTCAAGCTCCACGCGGTGTTAAATTTCCCTTGGGTGCATATAGTCACCTCATAACGCTTTTGGTAGATAAGCCGCCTGCCAAGAAGGAAATTTCACTGTGGTACAATTTAATTTTGGAGGAATCTGATGGAACATTTTCATTACCAGAGGAACTTTGGTCTCTCCATGTCACCAATTCCGATTTACAACATCTTTGGAATTCCTCTTGTATGATGATGTGGGATATTGTCAAACCTGCATGGTTACGCAGGAACCATTTTTTTACTATTCATCGTGCTTACTACTCACCTCTTCGTCTCTCTAAATTTTCTGAGGGGAGTAGTGTGGCTTGTGCGAAATGTGGTTTGGTGGCTGCTTCTGACATCCACATATTTTTTGAGTGCCCGCATTTGTCCCTATTCTGGGAAGACATTAGTAAAACTCTTTCTCTTTCGGTTGGAATTAACATTACCCTGGATTTAACATCAGTAATTTTTGGTTGTTATCAAGGGGTCCCCTCCTCGGCTAAAAAGCTTATTTTTTATGCTGTCCTGTTAGCAAGGAGGGAGATATGTAGGAAGTGGAAGGATTCCTTATCTCCCTCTATTAATGACTGGTATGCTTCCATCATGCTCATCTCTAAGTTGGACCTGGCTAGATCTGGTAATCCAGATACAAGATCTTTCTGGTATCTCCTGAATTGGGTTCATTGAGTATCTGTTTTTTTTTTTTTTTCCCAGGTCCAATGATTAAGCCATTAACCCCATTTTCGGGGTTACCTGTTTGGTGGTGCTAAGTTTAGTACCTTGGCTGGATTTTAGCCACTGCCTGTCCGGCAACTATTTAGCGATCATCGCTGGGTGCAACGTTGGTGCTGTGGGGTTAGTCTCTCCATTACCTTACTGCCCCAACCAGTTTTTAGTAACTGAGGCAGCACAATGCGTATAAACCTGCAAGATTGCATATTGGAACTTGAGTGGCAGATGAGGACAAAAACAAAAAAAAAACAAAAAAAGGATGGTAAAGACGCTCATTCATGTAAAAATTATAGATCTATCTCTTTGTTGAATGTTGATTATAACATTTTTGCTAAGCTCTTAGCTCTTCATTTGGAATCCTTTCTCCCTCGTCTTATAGGAAATTAACAATCAGGGATGTATCAAAGGGAGACCTATAACAGATAATGCTAGATTATTTCTTAATGTTCTTTGCAAAGCTCCATCATTAAAATCTTGCAGCTATAACGACAGATGCAGTGAAAGCATTTGATAGAATAAATTGGGATTTTATGTTTTATTCACTAAGATGGCATGGGTTTGGTCCTAAAATTATAGCTCTTATATCCTTTTTATATCATGCCCCTTGGGCGTCTGTACTAGTAAATGGTATGGCATCTTCATAATTTCCTCTTTATAGGGGGGGTCAGACAATGTTGCCCACTTTCTCCTTTATTATTTGCCTTAGCTCTCGAGCCCTTTCTCTCTGGTTTTCCTTATGGGGACCGTCACCTAAAATTCTCTGCTTGTGCAGATGATATCCTTCTATTCATTTCTTCTCCCGACAGCTCTTTACCTCCTCTCTTACAAGAAATCCATTTATGTTCAAACGTCTCTGGATATAAAATTAATAAGTACAAAACTAAAAATTCTTCCGCTTACTAAATATACTTTCAGTCATTCTTATTCTCTTACTGTTCATCAATGGTCTACTTCAGCTCAAATTAAATATTTTGGTGCTTGATTCACAAATTCTATTCATGATACTATTAAAATTAATTTGACAGAACTTAGTATCAAAGACGATAATATTCTCTTCTCTTGGAATCCTTTATGTTTATCAAGATGGGGCCGTTTAGATTCTATTAAAATGATGATTTCCCCTTTATTGTTCTATCTTCTTTCTATGTTGTCAGTTCATATTCCAAAATATATATTTTTAAAAATTAACTCACTACTTCTTAAATTTCGCTGGAAAAATAAAAAGCTGAAAGTAGCTTTAATTACTTTACAAAAGCCGAAATTAGTGTGAGTGGTCAATTTGCCACATTTTTATTGTTATCATAGAGCTTTTGCTTTACGTCAAGCGGCTCTTTGGACTCATATTTGTCCTCGTCCTTCTCTTCATTATGGATGGATATTGAGTAAGCTTCTCTTCTTCCTTTTACCTTTTAAGAAGTTTTATCTCCCTCTGCTACCATGTCGTTTCTTCACTCTCCTCTTTTACGGAACACGGTCTCGCTGATCAAATCTACTTTCCTTCTACTCACTCGGACTATGGCTTTGTTTTTGAAAATGTGGATATGGTACAATTCTTTACTTAAAATTAATAGTAGGCCCTTTTTTGGCGTTCTTGGAAGGATAAAGGTCTAATGTGGGTATCTCAACTTTTTTATAATGATTCTCCATTCTCTTTTCCTCAATTTTGCCTTATGTTTCACTGCCCTAAATCTTTTTATACTCGCTTTTTATCATTGATGAATGTGGTTCTTGATATTATTGTCCTTACAGAATTCTCCGAATTTGGTTCCCTTTTCTTCTGGTATTACTGTATTTCTGAAAACAAGCCCTAGAGCATCGGCTATTTGTAAGTGTTTTTCCCTTCCAGATCCTTCCCAAGCCAAATCTAAGTCTGAGCTTTTATGGAACAGGGTTCGAGAAGTTTCATGGACTACCCTTTTTGGAATAAGGTGTGGTCGCGCATGTTTAAAATTTCACGATCTGCTAGTATTGCACAGTCTCTATTTTTTGTATTTATCACTGGTTGTATTTTACTCATTTGCAGTGCTCCGAGTTCTCCTCAGATACTCCTGCTAAATGTTGGTCTTGCTGTTTTCCTGAAGCAGATTTTATGCATATTATTTAATTGGCCTAATACCCTTTCCTTCTGGCACAAGATTTGGCCTCAAGTCCAAAAAAAAAATTATTTAGATCACACTAACTATCTCTTCATCCTGCTTGTCTGCTGCAACGTAAAGGGAACGTTTAGAAAGATTTGTTTGGGAGATCTGATTAGCAAAACAGGTATGAGATGATGCAAGGAGGGGTAGAGGAGGAAAGAGTTATTTTGGGGATTGTAGTAGAAGAATGGGGTGTGGGATGAGTGAGAGAGTGGAGGTAGACGATATTTTGAGAGAGGTATAGGGTGAGAAATAGGGTAGTGCATTGGAGTGAGTAGGAGAAAGAGGTTTGAGATGAGTCAGAGATGAGGTAGAGGATATATTGCGAGAGGTATAGGGTGAGATATAAGATAGTGCATTGGAGATGCTGAGTTAGATGCAAAGTAATAAATATAAAGATACATAAGTCCATGGAAGGTATATATGTATAAAGAAGGTACCATATGTAGATTTAAATTGTATGTAATAAACTCACTCTTTCAAGTGTTTCTGTATTTAAATCTAATTTATTTGTTTTTATTAATTTTGCAGTGCCCTTTGTAGCAGATTATCAACCAGAAGAAGCGTCGATAGAGGGAGTGGTGGAACTTCCCATGGAAGGGCGTGTCCACCTGACAAAATCCTGTGATGTCATTTGATGAATGGCGCAGTTTACATTTAATAACCACCTTTTACATTACAAAGCGTGTAGCCACTAATAGGGTAGGACTGGCCTATAGAGCAATATAGGCAGTGACCCTTAGGCTGGTGTCCCAGGTCAGTGTATGGGCTGGGATTTTGGCTGTTTGTGGCCTGACTTATGGAGTGATGGGCCGGATTTTAGTGTTAATGTCCCTGATCTTAAACAAACATTGTCTGCAGCAACCTCAAATGCATGTTGTTTTCCACACCTTGCAAAACACTTTTACAGCATAACCTTACAAGTTCATAACTACCTCAATTTGTAAACATGGGCCACTTTATTAGCATTCTAATTTAATAATAGGGGCCACTTTTATTTTGGTGCCAAGGCGTATTTTCTTTCTGAGTCCAACCCTGGCTAGTATTATATATCCACCAAGGAAGGAATGCTTGAAAAACATGATAAATGACAAAGGGCCTGATTATGAACTTGGCGTATGGGATACTCCATTACAAACGTGACTGATATCCTGTCCGCCATATTACAAGTTCCATAGGATAATATGGAATTGTAACTGGAGGACAGGATATCCGTCATGTTTGTGATGGGGTAAACCTGTCCGCCAAGATCGTACTCAGGCCTAAAGTTATTTTAACCAATTGCTTCGTTATGACGAAGCAGAGGGCTAGAAAAACTGTGAAGCGCATTATGCACTCTGCCCACTTTCTTATACAATGTTGCCTCTATATTCGCTCTGGTAGTTAACTCTGCCGGCCAAATTACAATCAATGCTTTTCTTGTTGATTTTAATTGTATAGGAATTTTCTGCTTGGCACATGGTACTACATTCAACAACGGCTGCTTTTGATGGATTCATATTAAATGCTTTTTTTAGGATAGTCACTATTTCGAAACAGACAACAAAGGTTATCTTACAGAATATACATTGCAATTAAAGAAACAACAGCTCCAAAAAAGGTGCTGCTATCAACAATCCCACGTAAAATGTTTTCTGGAAAAGGAAGTTGTATCGCTGTTCGTGCTAAAAAAGGGAACCTATCCAAAGTAAGTTAAAAAGCGTAGAAGTATTACATTATCCTTTTTGCAGAAAATATTTTTATTCTATGTTTCCCACATAAGGAAGATTCTGTTTTAGCATGTAGTTGCAGTCATCCCATGTCTGCATCGCCCAAAAAACAGAGTGAAGTAGATTTAAGCTATATGACTGCACTCATGGCACAGAGGTGGAGCAGAATAGCCAATAGGATGGCCTTGGCATTTTATTTTATGTATATGCAACACAAATTATTGTAAAGAAGTAAACAGGCTGCTATCTAAATATGCTTGCAATACAAATGTTAAATGTAAAAAACATGATGTGGCTGTTTTGCTAGTTATGTTATTTAAAAAAAATAAAAAAACAAGCATTTTAGCTGTGCCATTCGTTTTACTACTATTTTTATGAAGAAACAATCACCCAACCAAGCACTCGAATTGCAGGCAGCTATAATGTCATTGAAAACCCTTATTACGGCAATTTGAAAAAAGAGACAAGAAATAAATCACCGTCCCTAATTGAGCACCTGAAGTGCAGGCTAAAAAAATATGTTTTTTAAAGACCGTATTCAAAAATAGAATTTAAAAAGCACTTTTCAAAAAGTGTAAATGAAGTGAAAGGATCTACTTTAAAGTGGAGGTGAACAGTATACACAAGCTTTGCGCAGTCACTTAAAGTGAAGAGAGACAGTGGGTAAAGAGGCAATGTAAATGACAATCAAACAAACCAGTGAATGAGTCCTGCTGTTAGTATATTATATGTGTATTTTGGAAAACAGTAGTCTGTCTCTTAGGCTAGACCTGAAAAAAGAACATTTTCGGACTGGAAGATGACACAGTGGACGTACTATCAAAAAGAACGGACATACCGATGGGAACAATACGGGACCAATATGATGAATATAAAAGCTGAAGAGCCAAGTAGAGTAGAGATACTTCTAAAAGAAACATTCACACCACCCAACAGGTTTGTCATTTCTAAAGTACAAATAATTTCTCGAGCTCCACTGAGACACAAAGAATTGGTACAGAACAGCAATTGGCAGAGCATGCTTCCCTCATTCACAGAAAGGCACTGTAGCATCACTACAAGCACATGTGCAACACACACAAATGGGGCCTATTTATAATGTCGGTCGGAGTTGCCTCCGCCCAACACAGTTTCGGGGAAGGATCACCCAACCATAGGTCGGCGGTTTCGACAACCCCATTAGGATGCGACTGCACATGGTTTGGTCCCAAACTTCAATTTTTCAAAAGGGAGCTTGTGTGGCAGGCCGAAACCGCCTGCAGCACAAACTCCCATTGAAAAATTGAAGTTTATAAACACGGTGCCTGCCACATGGTGCAGGGATGTTTAGGGTGGCCAGGCCCAAATGCAGAAGGCGAGGGTGGAAGTGAGCTGTCAGAAACCAACATCATAATCCCATTGGCGGAAACGCCGTCCATAAGGGCTTATAAGTGCTTTCCGACCGGCTGAAGGGCTCCTTGAGCCCACCGGAACAGAGTTGTATTCCCTCACCGGTTTAAACTCCGACCGCTGTCATCATAAGGCGGTCGGACTTTAAACCTACCATTTCCATCAAAAAGCCTCCGACCAGCGGTCAGAGGCTCCCCGACTGACTTCGTAATCAGGCCCATGGTGTCTCTGGACAGGTAATCACAATGCAAGTTTCGCTACTATGAGAAATTGGTGTAACATGGGTAGCAGATATAAACGCCACAATTGAACTCAGTTTGCACATCCAGCACACATACAATAGGTACACCTCCACAAGTGCCATGTAAACCATAACCTGCACACCAAATGCACTACTCATGACCTTGCCTTTCATATAACAGATGACTTCATAAGTAACATAAATGAACTCACTAGTGACATAACATCTTGCCTTACCATTGACATTGGGAATGACAACTATAGATACAGAATGATCTCTTTGTGTGTGAGATAATTTAATTAGGTGGCATAAAGTCCCATTGTGTGCTGGTACAAATATTCTGCATTTATATGTCGTGCATTTAGCGTGCAAGTCATAGTTTGCATGATGAGTGCAAGAGCTATGGTTTGGGCAATGATGTCTTGCCGTAGGCAACCAATATCACATGTGACCAACTGCCAGCTGCACATTTAGCTAACCCCTATTCAGGCATCTCAACTTTCATGCAAATCCATCAAATGGTGCCAAAGTTAGTAGCAAATCAAAGTGTTTTGCCCCCCTTCTCTCTTGTATCGTTGTCTCCCTAGCCCGATCTGCATGAAATTTGGGAACTCTGTACTGGGCATAACTTGATTTAGCAAAAGATAACCTGACATTAAAGGGTGCTAACACTTTCCGTCCCAGCCCTTTAACCATTTACCCACCTAACAGATCTACATGAAACTCAGCATATCAGAAGTTAGTTAAACATGCCAAATGGCTGTCAATGTGATTTTGCACTAGTTATCAGCTAAGAAAAGATTTTTTGACTCCCCTTCCTTATCATAGGTCACTGAAACAAGAGATTCCAACACTGGGCTTAACTTGCTAACAGTCTGCCAACTTTCATGCAGATTAATTAGACAGCACTGAAGATAGCAGCAATCAAAACTTTTTTACCCCACCCTTTTGACTGTGTCCTATGTTAAGACCCACAAGCTTATCACTATAGCTGTCTGCCAAGTATTGTATCTGTGACACTATGCAGTCATTATCAATTCAATGATTTTCTGGCCTCCGGCCCCAACTTTAAACCCCCCCCACCCCACCTTTTTGAATTGCATGAAGCCTGACATTGCTGCACTGGGCTTTTCATGCTGAGAGGCTGTCAAATTTGATGGCAATACATTAAACAGCATTGGCGTTATTAGCACATGAAACTGTGTTGGCTCCCCTTAATAACTTTGCCCCCTGTTATTTGATCTGCACTAAACTTGCTGTACCCACAGAAGACTAAACCTGCTACATGTCTGCCAATTTCAAGTGTCAAAACTAAAGATGCCACAGGTATCAGCAAATTACCACTTGTTTGCCTATTTGTAAATGCTAAACGTTGCCATATTTGTGCAAATTATCAAAGTGATAAACTTATAGGCAAGTTAAAAAACACTCATTCAGCTGTCAAGCTATCTTTAAATTTCAAACCTTTGAAGCCCACCCAAAACATTTTTGTAACTACTATCTCAAAAACTACTGGAAGGATTTACATGAAACCAAGCCAGGGCGATCCTCAAAGTAAAGTTATAGCTTCTCGCCAAGATTGGTGCAATTCCGTTTAATACCTTTTCTGTGAATCTTTGCTCACTGTTACAGGAATAACTGCTGAAAGATGAAAGACATTTCATCACACCTTACTGGAGGAAGTGCCTTGCATAAATCCATTCAGTAATTTTAAATCTATTAGGGTTTTGAATTTTTTTTGCCATTTTGAAAAGATTCATTTAGAGAGCCATCTGCCCTGATAATTCTCAAAAGTTCACAATCCCCGTTTGACAAGACCCCAAAACATTTTTTAAACTCAAATCTGATTGGATGTGGGAACTTATTTCATCCTCGTCCCTTTCAGAGCCACAAATTCAAATTTAGGCCCGTGGAAACAAAGATCTCTTGATTGGCCAGCTGAAACGTGAGAATAATATGGCCACCATTTCAGGTCTCCAGTACTTGGTCCCAACGTCCTGAAATTAACAAGCCTTTGCAATGCAATAGGTCTCTCATTCTTGAGAGTTAGAGTTATTGGCGTTGTAAACGACAATGTCTTTTAGCTATGTGTTTTGGCTTGAAGTGTAGTGGATGTATCAACAGAGACAAAGCTGCAGCACTGTCTTGAAGTCTTAGAATGCAGAACTACTGACGGGACCAGAGTAGCAGCTAGCAGCACTGCCTAGAGGACTTAGAATGAGGAATTACCACAGGGACCAGAGAAGCAGCTGTAGCACTGTCTAGGGGACCAAGAATGGGGAATTACTACGCAGAACAGACACAGCTGCAGCACTGCCTAGAGTACTTAAAATGGAGGAGTTAAAACAGGACCAAAGAAGCAGCTGCAGCACTGTCTAGGGGACTAAAAATAAGGAATTGCCACTGGGGCCAAAGAAGCAGCTAACAGCTCTGTCTAGAGGACTTAGCATGAGGAATTACCACTGGGACAAGAGAAGCAGCTATCAGCACTGTCTAGACTAGAGGACTGAGAATGTGGAATTACCGATGGGACTAGAGAAGCAGCTAGTAGCATTGCATAGAGGACTAAGAATGAGGAATTACCACTGTGACCAGAGACACAGCTGCAGCACTGCCTAGAGGACTTAGAATGAGGAATTGCCGGCAGGACCAGTGTAACAGCTAGTAGCACTGTCTTGAAGATTTAGAATGAGGAATTACCACTAGGACCAGAGAAACAGCTAGCAGACCTGCTTAGAGGATTTAGAATGAGAAAATACCAACGGGACCAGAGAAGCAGCTAGTAGCACTGCATAGAGGACAAAAAAAGAGGAATTACCACTAGGATGAGAGAAGCAGCTGCAGCACTGTCTAGAGGACTTAGAATGAGGAATTACCACTGGGATGAGAGAAGCAGCTAGTAGCAGTGTCTCCATTGGTTGAAGTGTTCAGCCCACTGCGTGAGATGGGTCAGTGCTTAATTTGTCCACCAACATTTATTTTTGAGAAGGGTACTTTATTATTATTATCAGACTTGAACCCAGGGAAAATGCAAAAATGCAATGAAAGGGAGAAAAAAGGAGGAAATTAAAAGAAAGCAGTGATTAATAGTGAACGCAAGGAAAAAGAACTTGCAAGAGTGAGATAAAAATATAGGAGGTGTATGGTGGTGAAATAAGGAGGTATGAAGCTGAATGAAAACTAGCCTACAGTGACATTCAGAAGCTCACAGCATTCACCAGTATGAGCAGTGGGCTCATAAAAAAAGTTGGGCCACTGCACTTATGGTTTTTTTTTTACACACTGGGTTGTGTGCGGTGTGAGGAGGACTTGAGGATTGCAGAGGTATGGAATTATGTGGCTTTTCGAATCCCACAGAAGGTGCAAATTAGCTCCAGAAGCGGGTGAGGGCTCACAACCCCTACTACAGAATCTGCAAATTCTAAAAACATATTATAAAAAACAAAGTACCTGGGAGGGTTGGCTGTCTGTGGTGGGTTGGATGCAGGGCCTGCCCGGCTAGCCAATTATAGTGGGTGGGGCACAAGGCCAAATCCCGCTGCTCATAGTTGGCTACCCAGGATGCAATGGCCCTCTGGCCATCTCCTACTGCACACAGCTGATGACCATGCATAGCAGCGGTTCATTACAAAGAGAGTATTAGGTGCAAAGAGCAATCGCATAAGGAATGTAATAAAAAAAATCTCCGAAATTTACAGATAAAACCAAGGTTACAGTGAAGTTATTGCTAGCATCTTCTTATAAGACCTTAATGTATGTTTGAAAAAAACTAGGAATTCACTGAAAATAATCACAGTTAAAGCAAAGTTATGATAAAAGAACAAGTCCTAAAAACTCATACATTTTACCAGTTATACTTAGGTAAACAAAGTATAACTCATACGCCCTACAAGTAGAGCTTGTGATCTTACATATAACATCACTCACGACATTTTACAGGATTCTGCTCACCCTGCCCTTTTTAACCCCTCTTCTCAGATCTGCACTTAACTTTGTATGCCTAATCCAAATTACTCTTTATGGGAACATTTTGTTCAGATTTGTCAAACAGAGTCAAATTATTAAAATAACAAACTATTTTTTCAATGGATACTCTGACCTGACTATAACTACTAATATTTCAATATAACTATAGCTGCCTCGTTAACATACCTGTGTACCCTAACAAAATAAAGTTGAAAGGGAGTTAAGGTTGATTAATATGTTTTCTTATAATTGCTTCACAAAAAAAAGTTGAGATTCCTGGGCTACGGTGGCCTTTATCTCGTGTCCCAACCATAAAATTTGATCCATGACAGATTTTAACCAATCAATGCATTAAACAACCGCCTGCCAGTACTGCGGCAAAACCGGCGGTACAATTAGGATCATCCGCCCCAAAAAAAAAACACCGCGGCGGAACGAGGTAAAGAAAAAATGCCCGTAGCGGGCAGAGAAGGCCAAAAACTGTCCGTGGCGGTCGGATTTGTGGTGAAAAATAACCAAACCGCCGCCAGGACAGCGGAGACATCGCACTGAAAATTAGGATATCCCCGATGTGACCGCGGTACGTTCCGCTGTTAGTGACCGCCACGGTCGTAAACAGTGATGAATGGGAGAGCCGGCTGAAGAGCTGTAGCATAGCCACCACTGCGGACGCTCCGTGACAAATATGGCAGTCGACAGAAAAAACTCAAAACAAGGCCACAAAGTGCACACAGCAAACTAGCCATGCACCCAAAAACACATAACACACCCACATGGCAAATACAAAATTACAAATCCCAGGACAACCCACACAACACACCTGACAGCAATACCCCATTTGGACACACCCACATAGCTGAGTATAAAACCAGCCCCTTCCCTGACCACAATCCCTTACAATACTCCAGAAGTGAAGGGACAAACACCACAGCTGAAAGGAGAGGCAAATCATCACACCATCACAACACACACACACCACACACATCACCACCACCACCAATTCCACACCTGCACCCATAACCCCTTTGCTCATCACACACCATGGCACGACAAAAAATGCCCAAATTCACAGAGGGTTGTCAGTCATGGTAGATGGGATAATAAGAGTAGAGCCTCAATTGTTTGGTAACCTGGTTCAACAGACACCATTAGCCACCAGAACACAAATGTGGACAAGGATAGCTGACAGGGTTAATGCAGTAGGGACCACCCCGCGCAACAAACAGGAAATCATGAAGCGGTGGCATGACCTGAAGAGTGTAGTGAGAAAGAAGAGGAACAAGAACCATGAGCTGGCCCAGAGGACTGGCGATGGCCCTCCCATTCCACCAAGAACATTCACTGCATGGTAGGAGAAGGTGCTTGCCATACTGCATCCAGAGAGTCTCACAGGAATAGCCGGGGGAGTGCAGGCTGGTAAGTACCAACAAATGTATACCATTACACTGCTATGTACTGTCTTGCACAACTGCAAAGCCACATCTCCCATGCCCAAGTACATTCATCTGCAGCACAATACTCAACACAGGTCACGCAGATGTAACATTCACTCCATCTGAATCGCCCCAAAGGGAGCCAACATTTACAGGATTGTATGTGTCCAGGCAACCAGCACTACAACTCCCACCATGCACCCCTGAGCAGGATGGAACACTCCCCCCCACCCAGGAGCATGTGGTAGCCATTGTATGGTTCACCCTCACCTAACGGGTAGGTAGCCATCTTCCCAGGGAGGGCTGTTTGGGGGTGGGAGGCCTGCAATACAACTCCCACCATGCACCCCTGTCCCACCCCTGAGCAGGATGGAGCACCCCCCCCCCCCCCAATAGGCATGTGGCAGCCATTAGATCACTACAAACGAACTAACAGGTAGGTAGCCATCTTCACAGGGAGGGCTGTTTGGGGGTGGGAGGCCTGCACTACAACTCACACCAGGCCCCCTGTCACACCCCTGAGCAGTATGTAGCACTCCACCCCACCCAAAAGCATGTGGCAGCCATTAGATCACTACAAAAAAACTAACAGGTAGGTAGCCATCTTCACAGGGAGGGCTGTTTGGGGGTGGGAGGCCTGCAATACAACTCCCACCTTGCACACATGTCCCACCCCTGAGCAGGATGGAGCAACCCCCCCCCCCCCCCCACCCAGAAGCATGTGCCAGAAAGTCCACAACAATGTGACAACAGGACAGGTAATCAGACAGTGCATGCACCCCAGCATACCTCCAGAAAAGCATGGAGACAGATGACAACACAAGGCCTCACATCACACAAAAATTGACACAGATACAATCTCAAAATACAGTGTGTAGACAGCTAAGTGTATGCAACTGTCACAGACACAGGAGTGTGACTCACCAAGTCCAATGTTGAAGCAAATCAGTGCACCAACATGCACAGCAACGGATGCTCTCTGTAAATTCCATGGGGGCTGAGCATGAAGGCCCATAGGAAAAGTAAACAAGCATGGTCTGTTGAAGAAATAAATCAAAGCACAGGACAGGACAAAGGAATGCATGAGATGAAAATGGCTAGTTAATGCGCAGATGTAACGGCTGCCAGGCAGAGCAATCAGCAAAGATGCCTCACATCAAGTTGTATATCCGACCAGTTGTCAGATGACAACCTTTCATCGTAATTATAAAATCTGCATGTGGGGCATGGTAGCCATTGACATGTCACCCCATGAGAAAATAATGTATGTACCCCCACATCATGTCATGATGTACATCACTGTGCAAACATACATGTGTGAAATAGTTAACTGTGTGTTGCATCACCTGTAAATAAGAGACAGTGAACAGCAAGCTTGAGGTGTGCATGTCAATGACCAACTCCCCTCTGTCCCACAGGTTACCAAGAACTGACTGCGGAGGACGACAACACCAACCTGCAGAGCCAGTCTCCTCCCCCGGTACATGGACTCTCTGGTGCAGACTCCCTGGATTCTGATGATATTGAGCAGGAAGCCGGCCCATCTGGTATGCCAGGGCGCAACTGGTCCCAGGACACCACAGCCACCCCAACCCCCTCAGCAACAACTACAACAACAACAATGCTGAGCCACCAGTGCTGGCTGCAACACCCGCCCTGCCACAGAGGATGTCCACCCCACCACACCCCAACAACTGCGGAGGGCAGGGAGAGTAGGCGTGTGTAGAGAGTGGTGAGCCAACAGGGCCGTGACAGCAGGGCAGGGGCAAGGCCAAGGGAGACACGAAGACAACAGGAGCATGGGACCGAAGCCCTGGCAAACATCAGCAGAGTCATTGGGGCCTACGAACAGGTCCAGAGACAAACGGACCAGGCCTACCAAGATGTACGTGAGCTCCAACAGGTGCTGAGGTCCAAGGACCACCGCATGGGCCAGATTGTGGACCTCATGGGACAGCTGGTTGCGGAACTGATGATCAGGCCTGCAGCACAAAGTACATCTCCACCTCCCTCTGGTGTCCCGCAGAATGCCAGTTCACCATCCTCCCCTGTGGACAAGGAGAGGGGACTGGCCCTGCAGCTGTAGCCCCCCCTGCCAAAAAAACAAGGAAATCCTTGGGAACAAGCCGTGGCAAAGCAACTGCAAAACGCCATCCAAGGGGCCAGCCATGATGGCACAGCTCTTCACCCTGCCATTGACTTTATCAACTATCCTTCCCCACACTGCCATGTTAATGGCATCCGTCTGTTGGACTGGGTTACCACAACAGTGTGGTGAGGAATCAATTGTCTCATCTACCATCACTGAAAACTCATTGCTTCACCCTTCACATTTTTGTAAATATTCACTCCCCTGTCACATATATCCCTTATAAATAAACACTCCTTACACACCAATGTCATTGTGTCTGCTCCATGTTTATCACAGTATGTGCATTGTTAACCATGATTACAATGTCACAGGAGCACGGATTGTCTGTAGGCAAGGAGAGGCTGAAGGGGCCTAGGAATACACAATAGAACAATAGTCACTAGTCAGGCGGTGGCATCACAGCCAACACACAACACTTGTCATCAAGGTACTCAAATCTGCACACATTACAATGAGCAACAGTACCGACATAGACATCCTGTAGCTGTGCATAACTACCCTGTTCCCTAAACATTGGCAGCCAGCACTGAGTCAACAACAGGCTGCAGTCACAAAGCTAACATCGACCTTTTCAACAACAACAACATCAGCACACAATGGCCCCATTGTACATTGTCACTCACCTTCAAGTGAAGTAGCGGTTGATGACACCTTCCTCCTCTCCACTATCCTCGTCACTGGACATGGGTTGGTTTGCAGGCGGGGGCCTCTGCTGCTCATCACCACCCAGGAGCAGTGGGATCTCCTTGCGCAAGGCCAGGCTGTGGAGCATGCAGCATGCGACAACGATCTGACACACCTTTTTGGGCGAGTACATCAGGGCACCTCCGGTCTTGTCCAGGCAGTGAAACCGTGACTTCAGGAGACCAAAAGTACGCTCAACTACACAACATGTCCTCCCATGGGCATCATTGTAGCGGACATCAGCTGGTGTCCTGGGATTCCGCAGTGGGCTCAGCAACCAAGGACGGTTGGGATATAGAGAGTCACCTAGGTGTGAGGAACACAGAGAAACCTTGTAATGTCACTGTCACAGTGGCAGAGGACAGCATGTCACATACAAAGCACGCTATTTGACTATGCATACTCACCCACAATCCATGGACGCTCAGGAAGCAGATTAGCCATCAGCTGTGGTACGATGCTGTTACGCATGATGTATGAATCACGGGCTGAGCCGGAAAATTTGGCACACACGTGCGAGATGATCATATTCGGTTGGCACACTACTTGCACATTTATGGAGTGGAAATGTTTACGATTCCTGTAGATGTGCTCACGTGCCTGTGGTGGAACCAGCCCAACAGGTGTGCAGTCAATGGCACCAACAACATAGGGGATGTGTCCAAGGGCATAAAAATCTCCCTTCACAGCCACCAATTCATGTCCCCTGGGGAAATGGATATATCTGTCCTTGTAGATCATCATAGCGGACAGGACATCATGCAGCACCATGCTGAACATAGGTAGCGACATCCCACCTGCGCTGGACACCGTGTGCGGGAATGATCCAGTGGCAAAAAAAAGCAGGGCCTCCATCACCTTAGACGTTGGGGTGAAAGCTCTTGGATATGTTCGGCGAGGCTGCAGGTGGGGCTCCAACATAGCACAAAGGTTCTGTAGGGGGGCTCTATCCAGACAGAATTTCCGGATGATCTCCTCATTCTCTATGTCTGCCAGCACTGTGAAGGGACGATGCAGATTAGTTGAGATGAAAGTGGACA
Organism: Triturus cristatus; assembly: GCF_964204655.1. Lineage (NCBI taxonomy): Eukaryota > Metazoa > Chordata > Amphibia > Caudata > Salamandridae > Triturus > Triturus cristatus. The sequence continues at coordinate 801,493,840 of NC_140592.1, read as the reverse complement.
CATGTCAATGCAATACACCATGAGATGGGCACAAGATCTTACGTTTTGACAGACACAACGCCAACAATGACTGTCATCACAATTGAGTTATAGAGCAGGTTACATGTAGGGACACCTTCAGCTACACTAATCGTACACTTGTTCACTTTCACACAGCAAGTACCTCCAAAACAACCTCGGTCTATGAGAATGCACATAGGTATATGGCCACATCTAACATGGGCACACCTGAGAGTATATCATCCAGCATATGTGTCAAAATGCAACACTACTGTCTCTTACCTAGCTGCTTTACCGGCAACACCTTCAGGCGTAAGTTGAACATGGCACACTTCAACAACACAATTACCACAGACTGAGCGTAAACAACAAGTGTGTGCATGATCCAAGATAGGAATACGGTGAAATCTGCACATTTTTCATTAAGACATACATAGCTGTGATTTACACTGCACTTTCACACACTGACATTTGTCCACATTGGAGAGTCCATAACAACATGCTCTGTATACATGCCCATCAATATCACAAGTGACATGTGAGGGAGTACATGCCAATGTACCAAATTACATACACAAACATGGCATGTGTAGTCAGCAGTGTGTTAAATGTCACATTGGCATTGTGTGCACAATGATGTGCCATTATTCATGTGGCCACTGTGCACTGTTGATGACTGCCCATTGGCCATTGACACAGCATGATGTGTCCATAGGTGCTGTCAAAGTGCTCTGCCACCCAAATCCCGGTCACTCATGTCATTGTATGGCACCCAAAAGCGCAGTAGGCGTGCTCCGCCACCGCGGGGGCGGTCATTGGATGCATTTGAAAAAGGTAGACCTGGAACATCAATTGCAGCAGCTTAGAACCACTGAAACGACCCCAGGGGGCTATATATGTGTGGGAGAGAGCCTCACATTTCCACTGCTACTACAGTCTGCTTCCTGAGACACCTCGCCTGCTGCTGCCTCCAGGGACTGCTGCCTGAGACCCCTCACCTGCTGCTGCCTCCAGGGACTGCTGACTGAGACCCCTTACCACCCACTGCCGCTGCTGCTGTCACATGGCCACAGTGATGGGGAGAACTGAGAAGGTCCGGGCCAGTCCCTTCACCAGCGAGGAGCTGGAGGTCCTGATGGACGAGGTGCTCACACAGTATTCAAGGCTATATGGTGCCCCAAATGTCATGGTAAGTCTTCAACAGTGTGAGTGAGAGTTCAGGGGGGGCACACATGTAGTTGATCTGATGCAGTATGTGCCTGAGAGTGTGGGGTCGTGTCATGCACTGCCTAACATGCTGTCTCCAGGGGTAAGGGGTGTGTAGCCTATATCACACATTTCCCTGCCTGCACATCAAGATTGGAGGGACATGTATTGTCTTGTCAGCCATACAGTGACACTGCTAGTTGGTAATGCAGGAGTCAGGACAGTGATTGCTTATGTGAATGTCTGTGTGGGTACCTGTTGTCCATCTCAGTGTGAGCCCACCTGGCCTGCACAGTCACCGCTCAAAATGACAAGGACACATCACTGAATGTACAGAGTGTTACATGTGTCTTTTTTCATTGCTCTCCATCAATGAGCCATCTCAGCCCTGTAGATTGCACACGACAGGCCTTGTGAGAAGGGGGTGTGTTTGTGAGATCATGTCCCTCAATGTGACATCCATGACACAGTGAGCAATTTACAGGGCAAGGACATTGAGGGCTGTGCAGTGTTGGACACAGTGAGTCTACCCCCAAACATATGTTGATATGTAATGTATGTCTTGCTCTACCTCAGAAATGGACAGTAGATGTGGGCAGACTACACATGGCTTTCTGTGCTGGCATCCTGCATGTGTATGAGATGGGCAGGTACTGTGTCCACCCTCACACCTGCATGCATTTACATGTGGTTCTCCCATGGTGATGTACTATGTGAGATGCATTCTTGTCTCTGTTAGACATATCTGTGGATTTTGGATGAGTCAGTATCATGCTACTGTCCTGAGAGATGTTGGTACATAACACTGTGTCACTGATGTTTCCCCCTCTTGTCTCCCATGCCTGCAGCTCAAAGTACACCAGCGTAAGGCCGTGTGGAGGGCCATTGCAAGAAAGGTGCAGGCTCTGGGTGTCTCAAACTGTTGGCACACCCACTGCCACAAGAGGTGGGATGACATCTGCCGGTTGAGCAAGAACGTGGCGGAGATGACACTGGAGCTGCTCCCTCGGACTGGCAGGTTGGCACGGCACAGCATGACACCACTAATGGCCCGCATCTTGGCCGTGACACAGCCTAAGTTGGATGCACGATTGAAGGAGCATCAGCAGCAGACTAGGGGTGAGTATTCTGGGAAGGGTGACTTTGGCTGTGAGTGGCTGCATGTGTACAAAGCGTGGGCCAGCGCTGGGCTATGTGGTGTTGGTAGTGTGATGTAGTGGCTTGTAAGTGGCCTCTGTGCTGGGTGCAGCTATCATGCATTTGCCCTACCTGTACTTCCTAATGTAATATGAGTACTGTTCATTTACATAGCATTCTTAGTCGTGGTCTTCAGGTATCGTCTGCATTGGGGTAGTCTGGGAAATCACATGGAAGGGAACGGCAGTGTGCCTAATCTGAGTGTGCTTTCATCAATGCATGCATTGCCTGACCTCAGATTTGTGAGGCTTAGACATCTTACGCCAATGTGCAACAGTAGTTGTGCCCCAAAGTGCAACATGGTTGGTGGCATAGGCTCATGGCCATTGCGGAATGTCATGTTGGAGTCTTTATCTGTTATGTCCTCTTCTGCTCCATCCAGATCTGACAGTGGCAACATGTTGTGGGGTTCATCCTTGCTCCCATCAGGGCCCGAAGGTCTGCTCTGAGTTATTTGTGTGTTTGGTTGAACTAAGCCATGGGCAGGATATTGTGTTGTGTGGTCATCACATGGCTCACTTATGTGTGGTTTTCTTGTTTACACGCACTGTTTGAGTCAAAACTTTAGGTTGCACAATGTTATTGTACAGGGTGGTGTGCAACGTGTCGATCTCTTCATCTTCAGTGATGCTTTGCTTGCATTTGTTTGTTCTGTTGCTGCCACTGAACTGACCCTACATCTCTCTCATGCAGCATCTCCCGTGGTCACGGAGGGACAGGGGATGGACACCAGTGTTGAGGCATCAAGCACAACAGCTGTACAGAAGCACAGTGACACTGATGTGACCAGAGCCTCAGAGGGGGACAGGAGTCTGATGGAGGAATCACAGGTAGAGACGCAAAGCTCAACGTCATCTGACGCCGGCAGTGACGCATCCATGTTGGCGGGCACAGGGAATGGGGACTCTGCCTCCTCTTCCACCACACAGCGTACAGTGGTACTTCCACTGTATCGGCCCGTGTCCGCACCAGTAAGATGGGGAAGAGTGTCCTTCACCCCAGGCACTGCTGCCCCTGCCCCTGTCCCCCCTGCTGCCATCAGTGCTGAGTCTGTGGACCTTTTGCACCAGCTGTGTGTGGGCCAGACAGCTCTCCTCAATGCCTTCATAGACCACGACAAAAAGCTGGCATAGGTGGTTGCTTTCATGGAGGGCATACATTCAGACGTCGGTGAGCTACACTGGACTGTCCAGTCTTTGTCCTCCGCAGTGACGGCAGCCCTTCAGCTGGCACAATCTCAGAGTCCAGCTCCAGTCCCTTTGTCCACCCCCCTGCTAGTGGCCACATCTGACGATGCACCACAGACCTCAAGGGCAAGATACAACACACGCAGCACACAGCACCAGCAGCCCAAGCGGTCCAGGGTGCAGACACCATCCCCACAGAAAACTAAAGTCACCCCAGAGCGCAAAGACAAAAGCCCATCAGGCGACACCAAGGGCCACAAAGCCAAGAAGCAGACCTCAGGGTCACATGCCTCAGACGCATCCCCAGCCAAGGAATCTCCTGTCCCAAAAGCAGCTCGCAAAGACAAGCAGACAATTTCCGTGCCCACTGAGAAGGTTGTGCCTGCTAACAGTACAAAAAATCCAATTGGCCGCACTCTGCTCGTCCTACCAGCATGTTACCCCAAGGAACTGTAGTCCATGTAGTGGCGACGGCAATTACGCCTGTGCCAAAAGTATTTGAAGAAAGTAAGTGTCGCATTAGCCATCCCTGGACACGTGTTTCGAGGTAGTTGCCTCTCGTCAGCAGGGAGTAGGTGAGTGTGTGGGGTTGCCGCGTAGACTGCCAAAAACGTATTATCAGGTAAAGTACCACTCATGGCGTGCAGGTGCTGATCCGGGGCTCGTCAGCCCAATGGCTCAAGGGAGCCTTAATAGAAAAAATCCAATTGGCCGCACTCTGCTCGTCCTACCAGCATGTTACCCCAAGGAACTGTGGTCCATGTAGTGGCGACGGCGATTACGCCTGTGCCAAAAGTATTCGAAGAAAGTAAGTGTCGCATTAGCCATCCCTGGACACGTGTTTCGAGGTAGTTGCCTCTCGTCAGCAGGGAGCAGGTGAGTGTGTGGGGTTGCCCCGTAGACTGCCAAAAAAGTATTATCAGGTATATTTTTTGGCAGCCTACGCAGCAACCCTACACACATACCTACTCCCTGCTGACAAGAGGCAACTACCTCGAAACACGTGTCCAGGGATGGCTAACGCAACACTTATTTTCATTTTAAACTTTTGGCATAGGCGTACCCGCCGACGCTACTTCATGGACCACAATTCTTTGGGGTAACACGCTGGTAGGACTAGCAGAGTGCGGCCAATCAGATTTTTGTTTACATTCAGGCTCCCTTGAGCCGGTGGGGCTGACGAGCCCATGGCTACGCACCTGCGCGCCGTGAGTGGTACTTTACCTGAGAATATTTTTTGGCAGCCTACGCAGCAACCCTACACACATACCTACTCCCTGCTGACGAGAGGCACAACCTCGAAACACGTGTCCAGGGATGGCTAACGGGACACTTATTTTCATTTTAAACTTTTGGCATAGGCGTACCCGCCGACACTACTTCATGGACCACAATTCTTTGGGGTAACACGCTGGTAGGACTAGCAGAGTGCGGCCAATCGGATTTTTGTTTACATTCAGGCTCCCTTGAGCCGGTGGGGCTGACGAGCCCATCGCTACGCACCTGCGCGCCGTGAGTGGTACTTTACCTGAGAATATTTTTTGGCAGCCTACGCAGCAACCCTACACACATACCTACTCCCTGCTGACAAGAGGCAACTACCTCGAAACACGTGTCCAGGGATGGCTAACGCGACACTTATTTTCATTTTAAACTTTTGGCATAGGCGTACCCGCCGACGCTACTTCATGGACCACAATTCTTTGGGGTAACACGCTGGTAGGACTAGCAGAGTGCGGCCAATCGGATTCCTGCTAACAGTACACATAAGAAGAGCTCCAAGGCAGATTCACCCACAACTTTGACTCTCATCCAAAGCCCAGTGAAGCAGGGAAAGGAGGGCACTGTAGGGGGTACATCTGGTAAACAGGGGATGGAGGGGCAAAGGCAAGGGCAGGCCAAGTGTACCGCTGGATCCAGCACATCCCCAGAGGGACGGCCATCGTCTGCACCTGATCCAGCTTTGGTGGTGAGTGTGCCTGTTGTGTCCACTCCACTTCCCATTAATCCCAAGACAGGGAAGCCATTTAGAGTTCCCAAGAAGCGGAAAGGCACCCCTCCACAATCTCCCACCCACACTGTGTCTCACGTCAGCATGACTCGACCTTCACGTGCCAATACACCACCTGGTCCAAGCAGCCCTCTGGCTTCCCAAGCTACTGATGCCTCTACCTCAGCTGGGCCTCTCTCTCCCCGGTCAAGTGCTCCAACTGTCCCCGACACACAGCCAGCTCCCAGTCCGACTGCTAGCCAATTTTAACTGGTAGTCACCCTCACACACCTGTCTCTCCCACAGCGGTGCCTATACTGCCCATTGTTACCCACCTGACTGTGTTGCTGACCATAGCAGGCTACAGCCGCACACATTCCCTGTGCAGCTTCTCATGGACATATTCTGCACTTTGAACTGGCCACTGGCCTTGCTCTTGTCTAATATTGGTGCCTATCTGTGCAATATGTGAATAAAGACAGTTGCTCCTGTTGTCTGTTTTGTCAATGTCCTTACTGAACAAAGTTTTTGCTGTGTGTATATGGTTTACTGTGCCACTTGCTCTGTATGCCACTTCAACATTGCCAATGGCTTGTCTCACTTTTTCTTGTTTTTACAGGGGTGACAGGGCTTCAGTTCTTCCTTACTCTGATACTTGTGGGTGCAATGATGGTGGTCTTAGATTAATTACCGTTATCATTGTCATTCTTTGTTCCTGTTAGCTATATTGTACACGTCAGGTTTGGGGGCACTGCCAGCACATAGTGGGATTCTATCCACAGGATTGCAGACAGGCTGGCCGGGGTCATCATGTATGTGTGTTCTGACTTTATGTGTGCTCAGCAGTGTAGGTGTATAGTCATCTTGTGATGGTCAGTCATCCTAGTCACTTGGCTTTCTTTCAATGTGTGCACTTGGGTGGTCAAGAAGTGTGCAGTGTTTGGGCTGTGTTGTCTCTTGCAGCTGACATATGCTCTGTGTGTGGTGTTCTATTTGCATGTCTGTGTGTGTTTTGTTGGTGTGGTGTGTTTCATTCAGATGTGTGTCCCCAGTGTGGTGTGCCTTACTTGTGTGTCTGTCACATGAACCTAGGTCTACTCTAGGTCCTGTGCTTGTGTTAGATGCGTCCTTGGTGTTTTCTCCTCTCATATTTGAGCTGTCTCTTGTCATTCTTGTGCATGTGCCGGCATGTGGTACACTGTGACATCATGTTGACTTGATGGGTGGTGTGGTATGTTTGTCTGTGTGTCATTGTAGGCCCATTTCTCCCAGTTTGTGTCCATGTTTGTTTAGTGATGCTGCACTTCTTGTCTTTGTTGTGGTATGTTGTCTGTGCATTGTTCCTGACTGATGAGGTTGTGCACTCCTGTTCTGTCTGTGCTCCCATTGCCTTTCCACAGTTTGGCTCCACAAGTCATGTCTGGTCGTGTTGTGGTTATGTGTGTGTTTTTGTTGAGTTATGTGTTTGGCAGTTGTTTTTTGTGCAGACATTGGTTCTGGCATCCCAGTTTGTGAGTGATGTTTGTGGATACCCCCAGGGAGTGTGATTGTTTGTCTGCGTATTGACTGGACATTATTGACACCCTACTGTGTGTCTGACACTGGTGTTGTGTGCTGCAGGCGTGATGGGGGGTATGTGTGAAGATTCCTACTTGTGTTTGAGTCAAGGAGTGTGTCAATGGGCCCTGTGTGTAGTGCTGCTGACATACTCCTGTCAAGTAGTTGGATACATATCTGTGGTTGTTCACAGTTTGACTTCAGGGCCTTCCTTTCATCCCTGTGCCTATACATGGGTTGCCTTGCAGTCTCCCTGAGTTGTTGCACTGAGGTGACTGTGGTTTGATCTCACTCACTGTGCCAGCCATAGGTGATTTAATGAGCTGAGGGTGTTGTTATATGTTCCTTGTCTTGCATGTGATGTACACATGCTTGGTGGTTATCTCCTTGGCCTTCCATTTGTGTGCATCTCACTTTAGATTTCCTATATGTTGTGCTCCATTGCTGCTGGCATGTGGTCTGTGTATGTGGCTGTGTGTCAGTGTGGGGTATGTCTGTGTGACTTGGCAGGATGTGTGTCCAGTGGAGAGATTGTTAATTATCTGTGTGTGTTCATTTTGTGCTTGGAATCAGTTTTCTTGCCATGTGTGTGCTGTTGTAGTGGTGTGTGGGCTGCCCTGGGCCTGTGCTTCTGTGCTGTGTGTTCCTCTGCAGCCACTCCTGCTGTGGCTGTCTCCCTAGTAGTTGTTTGCTGTGTGGTGCAGGGTGTGGGTTCACATGGCTTGTTGTTGTGCTTGAGGGGGCACAGGAGGGTCACATGGCATGTCCCTTCATGTTGGGGGGGCGGCCAGTGTGTGGAGGATGGAGGTGTGGCCCTGAGGTCTTTGTGCACTGCCCATGCCTGGCGCTGGCCCTGCCTTCTGCATTGTGCACATGTTTTCTCGCGTCTCCACCGCTGCGGTGACGTGACCGGGACATAACTTCATGATCGCGGTAGATGGGTGACCTGGAAGCGGAGGGGTGATTTAATGACAGGTAGGACATGTGTGGATACACTCGTGGATGTGTTCCTGTCCCCACCAGGGTGTCTTGTGTGGAAAGGAACCCTATATCAGCCCATGGGTTGTGTGTTATGGTTGTGTGCAGGATTGTTATTGCATACCTGCGGCGTCGTCCGCGATGGTCCATGAGTTTCTGGTAATGTATCAGGTACAGCACCGGGAAGACGTGATCAGCTGGGGGGGTCCATTGCGGTCGGGACTGGGTGGAAGGGACCGTGAGTCTGGTTTCGCGCTCTGCTGTCGTGCTTCTGCTGTCCCCTGGTTGGGCGGTTTCTCCGCTGCGGTGCGACTGGCTGTTTGGGGCATCCTGATTTGTACTGCGGTCGGGACGTCATTCCGCATGGCGGTGAGTCTCCATTGGCTCCCACCGCCACGGTGGCGGCGCACTTTGATGGTGGTTCGCGTCACTCCGCGGAGGACGGGAAATGGGCTATTTTTGGCCATACTAATATGGCGGATGTGAGAACCGCTGCTGGCGTGCGGAAAAAAGCATTTTCCGCCAGCACCGCGGTGGTGCCTCCGCCCGCCACACCAATAGACCCCAAAGTTCTTATATGAATATTGACCTTCAAAATGTTGAACTGTCATTTTGTGCACGTATGAAAGATAGGATTTGTATTAATGGGTTGTTTTTCTTTTAAGTGCATGTGTGTGTTTAGGTGTATATGTTTTTCTATCGGTTATTCATGAATAACCACAATGGGGCAGACTTGTTATGTGCAAAGTGAAATTCCAAACGTTACTTTTCTTGTGTATGTGAAGGTATTGATTTATGTTGTGGTGTATATTGTTTGTGTTTTATATCTGTGTATGAATATTTCTCTGCATTGTGTAAAATGTTCCCTAACAAACAAATTAATGGCAAGTAAATGTTCAAAATTGAAACTGCACATGTTCCTGTATTTCATGGAGGTTGGATCCAGCAAGGCAAGGCTTTTGGCCATGACACAGCCTTTTTCATCTTGTTTGCCCCTTATTTGTACTTTTTTGTTTTTATAAACGTTATTTATACGTTATAGGTAACAATTAATCCAGGTGTACATTCCGTAGTGAGCCTTCATGAGTAGCATGGAAATAGCCACATTAGTTACATTCCCGGCCATTGGACGTACATAAACATTTGCATTTGGGTCCCTCCCAATACACCTGCCAGCTAATTCATTTCCTCTTGAGAGCTCGGGAAACTGCTATCCCCATATGTACTACAAGAGCTTGCCTGTGTCACCTCCACCAGCAGTCCTCAGCAGAGTTCCCTCCACTCTCTTAGATTCTCTTCAAGCTTTTCATCTCTACGACGCCTATTCATGTGCACCTCCTCCACTAGGGTCCATTCACGTGCATCCCTCAGCCACGCCGAGATCTCGGGTGCCCGCACCCCCATCCAGACAATCGCATCTCCATGCCGCACCAGCACTAGTAGTAGTAGCTGAAGCTTATAAACCATCTTGGTTTGTTTTATAAGTTTATGTATCAACCCTAGCAGGCAGTGGGTTGGCGTCAATTGTACAAGACCGCTACAACTGCTTCTGACCCTCTCCACTACATCTTTCCAAACCCTTATTTGTACTTTTAGTACTATTTGCGAACTTTAAACATGGCAATCCTTGATTATTATAGATCCATGCTTAAAAGGGAGTTGTTGGATAAATGTTTTTTTAAAATTTCCTGCTTTTAAAGACGAGCAAATGAGAGGGTGTGCCCAAAATGGTGACTGAATAGGAGCCTCTTCTCTCAACTCCACGCCAAAGAAAAGTCGCCCTCGAGTTCCCCTGCCTGGGTTCTCTGAGCTATCCCTGGGGGCCCTTGAGCTATAGATGTTGAGCGAGCCCCAGAGCGAGAAATTTTACAGTCTGCAGCATTTGCAGCCCATCCCAGAGGACTGTGGACAGCAGTGGCGGCCAGCAAGGGAAGTGCCAACACCGGACCGGGGCCTGCAGCTACAGAGTGCAGGTGGGGAGTCCAGTGAGTGCCCTCAGAGCGTTGGAATGGGTAACGGTGCTGAGAACCCTTCCCCAGCTGTGAAGAGGAGCGGAGCTGCTGTGGGGACTGTGCCGCGAGATCCTGTGGCAGGGAGAGGCTGCTATAGTGACCAGCTGGTCACTGTTCTAGTGTTTGTTGTACCACCCACTCCCGGAGGGGTGGCTTCACTCCACCCCACACCCATCCATCAAAGTCGTTACAGGACATGTGACCATGCTAATAAAAAGCGGCCGGCACACGTGCCCTGGGCCAGTTCTAGTAACCATATTCCTGTGTGTATGTCCTTATTATCAGTGCAGAGCCCTTTACATTGGCGACGAGCGGGTGGACCCACGTGTGCAGCCGCCCTGATGCAGGGGAAGGAGAAACGGTAGCCCATGTCGAAGGCACCCCCTGTTCTTGCTGCTAGCGTGAGGACCATCAAGGCCTGGCAGGGTGAGAAGGTCGTCCAGTGCAGTCAGCCACGATCACCAGCAATGCCCTGCAGCCCCCGTGGCAGTGATCCGCCGGGGACTGAGAGCTGGAGAAGTGGGTAGAAAGTAGCAGTCGACGCCTCAAAACTGCAGACGTTGACTGGATGAAGCGGAACACCCCCGCTCTGAAGCGCATGGGTGAACAGAAGGCGCAACACTAAAGCGGCTGCAGTGTGTGCAGGTGAGGGAAACACAGAAAGACTGCTGCGTCCAGTGTAAGTGAACCCCCCTGCAGTGGTAGGGATGGCACCAGCAGGAGAGTACCAGGGTCCACTACTGAGTAAAGCTGCTGCTGGGGAGCCAACTCTGAGTGGACCGCACCAAACAAGAGGGGAAAAAAAGCAGCACCAGAAGGGTGCTAAGGTGAAGCGCGGGCAGACCAGCATCCGCATGCCCCACATGTCACGTCACCCCAGAGAAGAGGAGACAGAGAAGAAACGGTGCAAAAACGGAGGCGGCCAAAGAGCCTCCAGGCGTCCCACTGCCTTGCCCCCCTATTGTGGTGTAATGTAATTGCCCGCAGGAGAAGGAAAATGAGACTGGGCATGTTGCGCAACCCAGCACCACAGCCGCGGTATAGGAACGGTGCCTCACTTGCCTGCTGTGCTGATGGGAGCCATGCGGGAAGGAGATGGTGAGGCACTCCATGGTGCGGGTCTGATTCTGGAGTGTGGGGCCACATGGGTGTGGAGGAGGAGAGAGGCAGCCTGCACTGTGCCCGTGTGTGCCTTTTAATTGCAGGCAGCCGTGGGGATGAAGTCTCCTTGTGTCAAAGAAAACTCCGGGATAGAGAGCAAAGAGGCCCGCAGCAATAGAGAAGCTGTTGAGGCCCAGGACAAGTGCAACAGATCCACCAACAGGTCGTAGGAGGCACCGCGGCCTGCCATGAAAAAAACGTTATTTTTAAGGAAATGCACCGCAGCACAGGGACAGCTGCTGAGGCCCAATGTTGATGGGGGAACGGGCACCTGCACAAATTGAAGTAGCAGACCCCCCAGGGCCCTGACATGCTATATGTATGCCAATGCAGGGAACACCCAAGAAGAGCAAGGCTTCCAGATAAGGAAGCTGCCGAGAGTCCACTGATGGCAAGAAGCACCAAGCGGCAAAGCCCGAGGCAGCACGTCCATGAAAGACTGAAGAAAGTGCGCTGCATGTGCGTCCAGTGACAAAAGGATGTCATTACAAGAGGAGGAACTGGGTGCGCAAGGTAGTACCCTCAGATGAAGGACGGAGAGGGCAAAAGACAATAGTGCACCAAAGACAGTGTCGGATGAACTGAGAGTACGGGCTGGAGTCTGAGAGTGAGAGCCCTGCGAGGAAAGAAGGCCTATGTTGTTACAGGGTGTGATAGACCCTGCTAAGCCTGTCTGAGTGGAGGCTGAAGAGAGGGCTATGTTGGTGTAGCCTTGAGGCGCAAGGAGTGCCTCCTCAAGAGAAGAGACCTGCAAGAGGTCAGAGGAGATGACCTGCGAGAGGTCAGAGAAGATGACCTGCGAGAGGTCAGAGATGACCTGCGAGAGGTCAGAGAAGATGACCTGCGAGTGGTCAGAGAAGATGGCCTGCGAGAGGTCAGAGAAGATTACCGGCGAGAGGTCAGCGAAGATGACCTGCGAGAGGTCAGAGAAGATGACGTGCAAGAGGTCAGAGAAGATGACCTGTGAGAGGTCAGGAAGAAGATTTGTGAGAAGTCGAAGGAAGAAGACCTAGGAGAGGTCGTGAAATGAAGGTCACAACAAGAGGTCTGATCGCTGGATGAGGAGAAAGCATCGTCCTAGGGGTAGGACACGGCCAGGGAGACCAATGTGAAGTGCACATCACATGGATAGGCCTGGTCGTAAAAAGAAGAGTAAGACAAGATGGGACCAGACCGCGTTGTGAAGTGAAAGAACAAGGAAAAGGAAGTTGTGTGGCATAAGGAGTCCAAAAAAAAGAAAAGAAAAGAAAGAAAAATAGAGTAGTGTATGATAGACATCTGGCACACCACAAGGTACAGAAGATGACTGAGTGCAAGAACATCTTAGGAGTGTTGGACATCATGAGTGAAGCACAGTACCCATGTAACATCTGTGGCACCATGAAAGGCTGGCTTATGAGAAGTCTTCAGCTACATCAAGCAAACCTGGCACCTGTAGAAGAGAGCAAGCTGGACCATTTGTACCATCTACCTTTGGGGTTGCACAGGAGACTGAATTGTGGTCCTGCTCGGACATCTGAGGGACCTCAGACGTGGGGTCTAGAACAGGTTCCGACCACTCCACAGTAGACTGTGGCGGTCCAGGGGCAAGGGCTTCAGGGATTACCGGTGACAGCGGGATCCCGACAGAAGAGATGAGTCTACAGCAGCTTCCCCGCAGGTCCCAGGAAGCACAAAGATCTCTTGTCGTAAGATGGTTCCTCCAAAGAGTATCCTGTCAGTGCCGGTGCACCAGAGTCTGGATGGCAGGAGTAATCCGATCTGGAAACAACTACCCCCTAGGCGGAGCAGGTGGCTTGAAGGTGGGACTCATAGCGATTCCGCCATGAGCCTAGAGAACGGCGTTGGAGTGACACGGCAAAGTACACCCAGTCCAGTGGAAGCCTGGTGAAGAGGACCTCAGGGGCATCCCGTGAGAGGGAAATCCCAGTATGAGAGGGGAATCCTGGTGAGAGAAGGATATCTGAACTTACTCCACCACCCTGCAGCTAGAAGCACTGCTGCATCTGTGGAAGACCCGCCAACAATAAATAGGAGGTCATCCGTCGGAGGAGGCTTGATGTTCATGGAGCCAGGACGTCCTTGTGAAAATGTAACATCCACAGTCTCCATATGCACTATCAAAGAAAACTGTGCTTATAGACCTTGGCTGTAAACTACCACGCATTGAGTCCAAGGAGGACAGGATCTGCAGTGCACCGCTGAACTGTGTCAATTAGAACTGGTGATCCTAGCTGCTGTTGCACTATTGTCCTGTTCTGAAAGCAGCCTCATAGACTCTCTGGAGGGTTCTGTTGTTCTTTTATTCTCTTCCATAGGTTGGACTTATTGTTCCAGTTTGGGAGGGATGTAGTGGCTGGCTGGTCACTGTTCTAGTGTTTGTTGTACCAGCCACTCCCCAAGGGCTGGCTTACACTCCACCCCACACTGATCCATCACAGGACATGTGACCCTGCTAATAGAAGGGGCCGGGCACACGTGCCCTGGGCCAGTTCTAGTAACCATATGTGTCTGTGTCATTCTTATCAGTGCATGGGGGACTAGGGACCCAGCCCTTTACAGCTGCGTCGTGGGCATTGAGTGCCCCTATGATACTGGCGCCTGCATATGCCATGTGTAGCAGAGGCTGCACAATTCAGATGGGTGGCACCGCACAACCCCAGGAGTGAAGGTGGCACAGCTGCAATATGGGCACATTCACACAAACTGAAATCCGACTCTCTTGTGCCCCCCATTACGGGATTAGACAGTGGGGGCACAGCCTGGAAGGCCCAAAACGCATGTGCTAGCCAGGCTCAGCGGAGAATGTCACCACCAGAAGTGGGCTTGAGGTGTTTACCCTCTATGTAAGCATAGAGCAGAAGACCACCCTGAGGAACTGGTTTGCTAACACCTATTGAGGCCTCTTGACTTTAAGCAGGCTGTGGTGCGGTGAGACCGAGACAGGCGCCCACTCCCCAGGAGCAGTGGGGAGATCAAACCCTGCTTTGGGGCGGAGTGGCTATGATTACACTGCTGGTCATGGCAGATGGTGCTGGTGGTCCTCAGGGCATACGGAGGATGGTGTCAGCCAGGAGCAAGAAAGATGACAACTTGAAGGACATCCTTGCGAAAGCAGCTGCTAAGAAGATGGAAGGCAGGAGGGATGGTACAAGTGAGGGAGACCACAGTTGGGACTCTTCTCCCAGTAGACCATCACAAGGGGCGGCGGAGACACCACTCATCTGCGCCTTTATGAAGGACTTTTTCCGCAAACTAGGCAATTGCATTGCAGCCTGGTGGGAGAACTTCTCTAAAGCTCTAAAAGAGGTGAGACACGAGTTGGGGGACTTGGGTCAGTAAATCCGTACACTGGGAATCGCAGGAGCCTCCAGGGAAAAATACATTTAAGTGCTCAGGCAGAAGTTTCTTGAACTGTGCGACCAGAATATAAACCTCCAATGCCACTTGGACGACCTGGAAAACAAGTCCTTCAGATCTAATGTTTGAATAAGGGGAGCCCTAAGCAACATAACAGAATCCACCCTCAAGGACTACATGAAGAGACTCTTCCACCATATCCTCCCCCGGCTGGCACAGGAGGATGTTCGGGTATATCGCACTCATAGTGTTAGAAGGCCTTCAGAGCCATGGAGAACCCCCCTAGATGTTCTCACCAGTGTGCACCATTTTAAACAGAAAGACGCAATCATGATGGCAGCCCTTGAAGTTGGAGCAATCTCTTTTGAGGGGGGCAGCACTTCATCTTTACCATGATATTTCACACAACACCCTCCAACGCAGGCAACAATTCCGCCCAGTAGCAGTGTACCTCACAGAGAAGAATGTGAAGTATCACTGGGGATTCCCATTTAGCCTCACCTTAGCCATCTCTGGCTCTACATGCGCAGTTCATACCCTTGCTGAGGGGCTTTGCTCAATACACTGTAGATCTCACAACCTGCTGGCACTGCTCAATGGTTCGAGGTGCCAGAGCGATGGGATACAGGGACACTGGAGCAAGGTGCAGACCTAGCTGCACGCCCATCGCCTCTCCCAAGATGAAATACACAGGGAACGGCAAGCAGTCCTTAATAAGTTACAAGCTGTGGACATGGTGAGGGTGGACTGACGTTACTGCATGCTGGGTGGACTGCATCTACATTGACTTGCAGCCGAGGTGGAGGTGACATGGGTTGTGGTAAGCTCAAAATTATGGGTGACGGGCGTAGGCATGGACGGAGAATGGGTTTAGACTCAGACTTCTTGAGCCCGATTATGGGGATTGATGATCTGAATGCTCCATGGAGGGGTGAGTGAACTTTGTTTACTGTTGTTATGCGATTACTAAGAATGGAAAGTTGGATCTATGCATATCACCACATATACACTTACATGCATATACATGCCTGGGCATACAAAGCATTCTGAGACGCTCGGGGAAGAAGCACTGTTTCTTCAGAGTTATGATGGTGAAGGTCCTAAGTTTTAAAGTGAGAGGCCTCAATGCCCCGGTTAAACGCTTGCCATTGCTCTCTTTCCAGCGAGACAAGGACTGGGTCTACTGCAGGAAACACACCTTATCAATCTGGACTGGCTGAAGCTCAAATCCCGCTGGTTCAATAGACATTTATATTCCTACGGACCTAAAAAGTCAAGGTGGGTGGCGATCTTGTTTGCTAACAAGCTTAAAGGTAAACTGATAAAAACCCTGACAGACATATACGGATGACTCCTTATGATACACATATTACTTGGATCCACTACCCTTACATTATGCTCAATTTATACTCCGAACAACAATTAGGAAACATTTCTCAAATCTGCTCTAACTCAAGTCCTACCAAAGGGGATGATGGACAGAGCGTTTGAGCAAATCAAACACTCACCCCCAGTCAACTGATCTGGGTTTAATCCATCATCATTCTTTAGTTCACTCCACCACCCCAGTTCAGACATGGCCATATGCAAATCAGTCTGACCCTCTGCCTCATTGGAACAGTCAAGCCCGAACTGCCAAGCCATGTCTTCCCTGGAGCGGAGACAAGCATCCTGGGACCAGTTTCGGGTTCATAACCCTCATCAGCCAGGCTATCTTGAATCCAGTGCAAAGTGAGCAAGGGACCCACGTCTGGGCATACCCTGCCAACTTAGGGCGAACAAAGCAATACCAAAGGCCCAGATCTCTGCGCTGGGGTGAATGTATGACATTGTTCTGCAGTCTGTCCATCAACAGTTCTTTTTGCATTTGTCACCCCGAGTGGAACGGGTATGCTCAGAAGTGAGTCCCGTGCTCTCCATGCCACTGGAATCAAGCTATCCTGGCTGAAGAGGGGTGAAACCCCGAAACCGGTCCTAGGATGCTTGTTTCCAGGCCAGGGAGGACCAGGCGCGCAACACCCATTGGGCTCACCGGGCTTCATCCCCCCCCCCGTCATGTGCGTCAGCCCGGCTGAGATAGCCTCGCGGGCTGGCGTCCGTCTGATTGCAGCCGCACCCGAGTACTTCACAGGTCTTTAAAAGACCATTTACTCGTTAATGAGGCTTTTGTTGTGTGTTCACCCCTTCTTACAGCCACTCTGCCTATGGCTGGAAGACTTAGCCCCCCGAAATCTTTTTCAGCCCCCCCCCGAAATCTTTTTCAGCCCCCCCCCGAAATTTTGCTCTAGTTGCCCGCCTGGGGAGGACCTGGCCGGGCAGTTCGGGCTGGACTGTTCCCATAGGGCACAGGGTCAAGACCGATTTGCATATGGCTGGGTCTAAACTGGAATGGCATGGTGAGCAAAAAAACGATGGATTTAGGCCCAGATCTCTGTACTGGGGTGAATGTATGACATTGTTCTGCATTCTGTCCATCAACAGTTCTTTTTGCTAACTCAAGTCCTGGCATCACCAGACAGGGATGCGTTTATTGGAAGGGATATTAGCATAGTTATGGACACTGCCCTAGACAGACCCGCCCAAAGGGTGGTGCACACCAGAGCGCGAGCCTGCGGTGGCTGTGGGATCTGGGGCTTGTTGATATATGGCATGACTTGCACCCACTGTAACAGGACTACACCTTCTTCTCAGCCTCCCATCAGACTTATACAAGACAGGATTACTTCCTGGGAATCACGCACATCCACGCACAAACCATAAGAGCCAGCATTGAGAAATCTGCGCTTTCCAACCACTCATCTATCACCATTGAATTCTGGGCGGCAGCTTTAGGCACACCTACACGAACATGGAGACTTAATGACAACTTACTGAACCATGAGCAGGCAATAGACACTTTCAAACGCAGAATAATAGACTTTCTCAACATTAGCGATACCCCTTACATGAAAATCTCGGCAACGTGGGACACATTAAAAGTAGTTATCTGGGGTGAACTGATCTTACAAGCGCCACGATTCAATAGAGAGTGACGTGATAAGAGACTGGAGCTAGAGGGGGAAGTTGGGGATCTAGAGACGCCCCTAAACAAATGGCTTCCAAACGTGTTGCCGCCAACTCACATTAGCAAGACAACTTAAAGCATTATATACTGACAAGGTGGAGCTGGCACTACTACGACTAAAACAATGCTACTATACAGGGGGCAATAGGGTGTACCATTTGCAGGCCTGCCAATTCAGAGCTCCGTGGTAGGAACGCACAATAGAGCTCACAACTATACAAACGGAGGGCAGTGAGGGCCGCTACTAATATAGCCGATGTAGTTTCTATGCAAGGCTCTAACCTGCCGACCCCCTCTCCCTCTCCAACATCAACACGTACCTAGCAGACATCTAGCTATCATCCATAACACCCAAACAGGCGAGGGCGCTAAAAGCAGATATTACAGTGGCGGGAGTCGTTTCCGCTATAGTCAGACTCCACTTGGGGAGGGCGCCTGGCCCTGACGGACTCCTGGGGAGCTTCTATCAGATGTTCTGCGTCCTGGCCACAGTGCTGACACAGCTTTAGAACGACTTTGCAAGGACTGGAGCCCTCGCTCCATCTGTACAGTACGCAGTGGTGCCTGATATACCCTGGCCTAGGAAAGACCCTGCGCACTGCTCCTCCTACAGGGCCATATCGCTACTGAACGTCGCTGCGAAAATCTTTACTGGGATATTAGCTCAGAAGCTAGCTCCATACAGGCAGTGGCTGACAGACTCATATCAAACAGGTTTCCTGAAAGAGTGTGATGTGACAACACTAAACGACTCCTACACCTCCTGGATAAAGCCAAGCAAATGGGCTACCCCATATTTCTACTCTCCATTTATGCCAAAAAGTAATTTGATTGAATCCATTGGCCATACCTAGCAGTGACACTCAGAAAAGTGGGTCTAGGTCCTTGGTTCCAGAAGTGGATATTTAGTGGCTATGCTGCGCCCATAGCAAGAGTTAAAGTCAATGCCCTCCTTTCAAGGCCATTCGCAGTGGGACGGGGGATGAGGAAGTGTTGCTACCGCCTCTCCTGTTTGCATTGTATATGGAGCCATTGGCAGAAAGAATACGGCACCATCGAAATATAAAAAGGGTTCAATTTGGTGGGCACCAACATAAAATAGACCCTTAAGTCGATGAAGTCATGGTGATGCTAACAGATACCCTGTCCTCTACACTGTATACTTTCTGAACTGGAAGAGTTTAGCAAAGCCTCTGTGTTTTAAAAAAAACACCTCTAAATCTCTAACTATGGCCCTTAATGCATCTCAGGACCTTACTGATGCCCTCGCACAGAAGTACCCACTGCTCTGGAAACAACACTACATTCCATGCTTAGAAGACTATCACTCTTAATTACACAGAATCACTCCTGGCTACCATTGTCAGAACTCACAGCTGGAGAAATGGGGGATTCACTTGGTTGGACAAAAGCAGGGCAATAAAGAAGACCTCTCTCCCTAGAATACTGTATGTTAAGCAGCCAAACTGGATCTCCCCTCAGGAGGTATGTTAGAAAAACTGCAGAGCTGCATAGATCACTTCATCTGGGAGGGCAATAAACCCCTTATGAGGACCTACCAGGTTATAAGAAAGGGGGTCTTGGAGTACCCTACCTCTCGCACTACTATGCAGCGGCACAGCTCTGTTATATGGTGGAATGGCATCACCCCACCTCTGAAAAGCACTGGTGCTTTATGGAGCAGGTGGAAGTATGTATACAGATTTGGAAAGTACCCTGGCTGGCAAAAAAGTATAGACCACCCAGCGTCTATACCTCTCCAGCTGTGAAGGTGACACTAGAATTATGGGATAGACTCTGAATTCCATATTAACCAATCCTGTGTTTACGCCAGAAGCAAATGGTGTCGCATACCAGGCCTGGCAACAGGTCAATTGAAAGAGGGTGGGTGGACTCTTCAATTCAGAGGGTATTGTATCTTTTGAGTAGCTGAAACATGACTATGAACTCCCAGAGATAGAACGAATACACTGCTGGCAAATCCGACACTGGGCCCTGCAGCCCAATTTCAAAAAGGCAGAATGTAGGCCTGTTACACCCTATAAACAGTGGGTAATCACGAAAAGGGATGACAAACACATTCTATCAAATATCTATAAACTTCCACTTCGCCGGATCATCATGGGCCGCTCCCCAGTGCAAGAGAGACGGGAGACAGAACTAGAACGGCAATTGACATACAGTGAGTGGAGGGATATACACACTGGAGCACGAGTCTTAGCTACTAGCAGCTCAGGATAGGCGCCCTGCTGCAGATGACTCATTATTGGTACTATAAAGCGGAAACTATACATAAAGGGGGCCCAGCCACGCCTTCCACAGTTTGGAGGAACTGCGGGACGTTGATGACACTAACGTACATCATATGGAATTGCCAAAAAGTAGCTGCATACTGGGAGGATGTTCTCCACCACATAGGTGCTATGTGTCATACTGAATTGCCGCAATTCACGGCTTATATTTTGCTTGGTCTACCTAATCCATTGACCTCCCATTGCGATCCCCCAGGGGTAGAGCCATAACAATGGCCCTGTGTGCAGCCAGACTGGTGATACTGGCATGCTGGGGCACTGAGAGAGCACCTGATTATGGTGAGTGGCTTCAACAACTTTGGGGCCTTTCAAGGTTAGAGAAAATCACAGAAACCATAGAGAACTGAGAGACATCCTTCCAAAAGACATGGAATTGACTTTCTGCCCCAGGAGTTTTGAAAACTCACCTACCCCTGGTACCTACGAATACTACATCTAACGGAGATACCACACAAATAATAATATTGGGCCTTTCACTCATCTCCAAGCTATCCCCAGCGAAACACCGTTGTGCTATGCCCAAACCTAATGTGTGTTTTCCTACGGAGCTAGACCTGGGGGAAGGGAAGCTGGGTCTGGGAGGGGGGATTACTTGTTGATCTGTATGCTTTTTACCTAATTTAGTTTTATTTTTCCACTGCACTGATGCTGCAAAGACACGGCCCGTTGTTCACTGTTATGTATCTTCGCTGTGCGGTATGCAACGAGTCCCGTCTGCTTTTTGCATTGGACAATTTCGGAAATGGAAGTTGAAAAACTCCAGCGGAATTAAGCAGAGGGCTGAAGCCAAAGACAGTTCCACAAGGTTGGCTACCCCTTTGGTGAAGGACTGCTGAAATGGAATTGCTGCTGTGAAGCAGAACATAGTTGGAGAAGTTGCAAAGTCGATCTGTTTGGTTCCGGTCTCCTCCTGGCTCTCAAACCACTTTTTGGCCAAATTTTCTGTCCTCAGTATGGAAATTGTTTATCTGGGCACCTTTAGCACCACATCCTAGTGTCCAGGACTGGTGAGACACCGCTTGAGGCTTCAGGACTCACGCAGGTTGGGTCCAAGAGCAGGTTCAAGCTGGGGGGAGTCATTAATGTCCATGTGGCTCAGAACAGGAGGGCAGTAAACTAGCCCTTAGATTCACTTCTTGTAGTCCTGGGTGCTGCTGAAGTTGCAAGGCACAATAGCAGGGCTGGCCTCAATGGGTTCAAGGCAGGTTGTAGGCAGCAAAGAAATCCTTCTAGGTACAGCAGTAGTCTGGCAGAGTGCGCAGAAGGTCACAACAGTAGGCAGTCCTCTGAGAGTCCTTCCACAGGCCCAGGAGCAAACTGAAGAGTGGGTTTCAAGGTCCTATTTTTATACCCCGGGGCGCTTCTTCTGGAAGGTGGAAGAAGGTTCTGGAATAGTTCTTTGAAGTATATGGAATTTCCTGGCTCCCCTGCCCTGGATCCAAGCTGGCTGAAGTGACAATACTGGGTGTTAGGCCCTTTATGTGAGGGCAGAGCACAGGCCATGCATGTGTTAGTGGGGCTGTGCTCAGCTGCGAACACCCCATCCTGCCAACAGATGGCTAATTCAGGAACTCCTAATCCCTAATTGTGTGACTGTCTGGGAGAAATTCACAAAGGCAAACTGTCATTTACACCCAGTCATGTGACCCAGGCCAGGCTACAGGCACAAAAGGGCTATGGGCAGGTGCTGGGTTTAAGATCAGCTTAGTCAGAAGGATGAGCTTAATTGGTAGTCTAGTTGAAGGGACAATTTATCAAAATAAGTTCAAAACACTCCATAGAAGATTATCCAAAACAAAAGAACTTAAAATAATATCCTTCTCTCTGCTTCTCTGTAATCCTTCTCCCTGCTTCTCTGTATCCTTTTTCTCTCTCTCTCACTCTTCTCAACAAACAATGAGGTGGTCTTCGGTTACACAGTGTCTTGAATACCCTTTGGAGGTTTTGTCTTGCCCTCAAAGTAAACACACAGAACACCGGTTCAGTCACTGTGCTGTCGCTTGAGAGATATAGGTGCTTAGGGGTTTTGTGCCCTTCACCGGGTGCCACATAAAAAAATAAACAATTATATAACGCATGCTTCATTTGTGACCTTATAGGTCCACCCACCACCTCCTAAACACAGCTATGTTCCCAGGTTGGACTTGCCTGGGACCACGACCCTCCTGGGCCATGGTTTCGGGGGTCGCAGCATCCACACCTCCTCGGGGCTCACTGAAACCAAACACAGTGCTCAGAGTGGTCGCCTTCTTCTACTCTAGTCACACCGTCAGCCTCCTCGTCCTGCATCAACCGCTCTCCGCCTAAGCTGCTTTCCCCAGTTCAACTCATAGCAGCATTTTCTCTCGTCCCGTATGCGTCTGCCTCATAAATCAAGCTTTTCTACTTCCGCTTCTCACCGCAGGAAATGGGCAGTCCTTCTTTTATGTTGTCCGCAGTTGCAGGCACTTGGCTGTGCATGGCTGGTGCGGAGTTGTCTATCCCCATGTCATCAGCGGTGACCATGTAAAAGTGCCATTTCCAAAATTGTAATGAAAAATATGTCTTTACCATTAAAGAGGACTTATAATTACAACTTCATAGGAACTAAGCACAATATATTTACCTGCTCCCAATTAGGAATTACAGCTTATTGAATGTAATGAGAAATCCCCAATGTTAACCTATGAAAGTGGTAGCCCTCACAGTAGTGAAAAAAGAATTTGGGAGTTTTTCACTACCAAGACATGTAAAACTTAAAAGCACATGTTTATCCTTTTAATTACACAGCAACCAGCCCTATGGGCTACCTAGGGCCTACCTTCCTGGTGACTTATATGCAAAAACAGGGGAGTTTAAGACTTGGAAGGATTTTTAAATGGCAAGTTGACATGGCAGTGACACACTGCATTCAGTCTGCAATGGCAGGCCCGGGACATGGTTTGGAGGCTACTTAAGTGGGTGGCACAATAAGTATTACAGGCCTACTGGCAGTATTTAATTTACACTCCCTGGGTATATGGTATACCACTCTACAAGGGACTTATAGGTAAGTTGAATAAGCCAATTAGGTATATGCCACTCAAACCATGTTAAGGGGAGTGAGCAGAAGGACTTTACCAATGATTTGCAGTGGTACAGTCCTACGGCCAACATAAATGAAATCCAGCAAGATTGGAGGTAAGTAGGCAAAATGTTTGATGGAAGACCACCCTAAGGCTGACAGGTCTAACAACAACTTTATAAAAGTTTTACATAGTTAACGGCTAGTGCAGTCCATTACAATAATACATTGAGCTAAGTGAAAAAGCAGTGATTTATTGTTCCTTCGAAAATTCCAATCTCTAGAACCCTCCGCTCGATATTTGTTGTTGAGGTATCTATTTAAAGATAAAAATACAATCTATTTTTATAAATTAGTGTTAGAATATTTACTAAGTCCTGTTTCTTTCTTATTCAACTGTTTTTGTATTCCTTAATGCTTTACACGTCTTCCTTTGATAGAGTCTGACTGCTCAGAGCCACAGCTACCCAGGTTTGGGCTAATGCTTTTCAAACAAATCTGACTGGATCCATTACAGGCAGTGAGTTTATTACGAGGTGTGGTCTCATAACCATACCATATAACAAAACACTTTCTTCACCCCCCTGCACCATTTACCATATACTCAAAGCAGATGGTAAATGTGTATGCCCCACATAAAAAGGAACATATGTGGAATACCACTTGGTAATCCCAGTTTGTACAGTAATTCCCCATTCCGTGGGGTTTGGCTGGGTCCTGCACTTCACTGGTGGATTGCTACTGCACAGTATTGGTAATAACAGGTGCACAGTTTGCATTCCGCCAGTACTGTGCAAGTTGTAATCGAGGCCATGGTGGACTACTTAAGGTGCCTGAGGCTAGATCATCAGGGATCAATTGCCCAATTATCATATTTCTCAACATCTACAAATACATACCTGGGGTACCTCACAAGAGTTTAACTTCAGCAAAGGAAAGAGAATGCAAGATTCCTTCAGAATGTAATACAGAGAGGCAGTGATACTGTATTGTAGTGTCATTTGTATAGTAATGTACTAACCCTTGGAAGCACCAATGAGCAAATATGGCAGAAATTTTGCTTTGTTTGATTCTCCTAGTACTTTGAAGCCATTTATAACATCAGGCACTATTTCAACAGAAACTGAAAGAATACATTATACATTATGTCAGGCTTCCTGATCCCAGGTAATTGTTGCATTAAGCAAAGTGTATTGTAGCTGCTACAGATCCTGTAGTATTTTTAAGTTCAAAGGTAATTTTTTGCTTCCACAGAGGCTGTTTTGAAATTGATTGGATGCCCTGCCTGGCCTTTTAACTGCCTATTCCCTGAGTTTGCACCTCCCAAGAGTAACTCCCATCACAGTCTGGGATTCTCCCCACCCTCCCACCGCTGCCGACAGCCAGGAGAGCTCTCTGTCTGAACTCATGAGATTTCCGGTCAGCTCAGCGCGGGACGTGCCTCCTGAAGTGCCATTTATCGGTGACCTGCTACAGCTGCTATCCTGTTGGTGCCATTAATGGGGGAGAGGGACAACATCCACCACGCAGCAACGCGGTGCACACGCTGACCACGTCACCATCTGTGCCTGGATGCGCTTAAATTGCTGTCGGGCCTCCTGCAGTGCGGGAGTTTTCTTTATTGCCACCGGTTTGCCGGTGACCTGCTACAGCCGCTATCCGGTTGGTGCCATTAACGGGGGAGAGGGACTAAATCCCCCACGCAGCAACGTGGTGTGCACACCGACCATGTCACCATCTGCGCCCAGAGGCGCTCAAATTACTGTCGGGCCTCCTGCAGCGTGGGAGTTTTCTTTATTGCCACCAGTTTGCCGGTGACCTGCTACAGCCGCTATCCTGTTGGTGCCATTAACGGGGGAGAGGGACTACATCTCCCATGCAGCAACGCAGCGTGCAAGCCGACCACGTCACCATCTGCGCCCGGAGGTGCTTAAATTACTGTTGGGCCTCCCGCAGCGCGGGAGTTTTCTTTATTGCCACCAGTTTGCCGGTGACCTGCTACAGCCGCTTTCCTGATGGTGCCATTAACGGGGGAGAGGGACTACATCCCCCACGCAGCAATGCGGCGCACACGGCAACCATGTCACCATCTGCGCCCGGAGGCGCTTAAATTGCTGTCGGGCCTCTCAAGGGTGGGCCCGTCTGTGCCCGTCCGTGACTGAACGAGCCCAGGCTGGGCCATAGATCTTGGCCCCGCACTATGAAGATCTGAGAAACGGTAAGGGCTGTTCCCTATTTACTTTAGTTGTAGTATTTGGAGTACCCCAGATCAAGATGGGTAAAAGAAAACTGACTCCAAGTAAAGTGAAGTCTGGGGGGGAAAACAAACCGATTACTATGTACTTAAAAAGTGCCATGGACCTTATCAATAATGAGATTGTTCAAGTGGAGGAGCAACTAGCGGCCACCAAATCAGCACTAAATGCCGCCCAAAGGGAGGTGATATTAGCCGCGGGAGACCAGGCTTGTGGAAAGGATACAGCCGTAGAGCCTGTACCTCATGATACAAAAGAAATTAAGAACGGTAATACCTCTAACATCATAAATGTGGTCTGTCCCACCTTACCGGGGCCATGTGTCTCAATACAACCGCTTGAAATATCTATGACTTCGGACACCTCCGATTTGATACCACCCCCTGCGAAAAAGAGTAAACAGCAGATTGTGGGCACGAAAATTAGCTCTCAAAACATAAACCGACCAGCTAAACAAAAGAAGGGTAAGAATACAAAACCAGATGGAAAAGGAACGGGGTCTGGAGACTCATTATACCGTATGCAAGGCATAGATACCCTGTTCAAAAAATTACACCGTAAAATTGACAATATCAAAAGACGTGTCACAAATGAAATCAAACAAGTACAAAAGGATATTGCCCAACTAACGGGGTAGGTTACAACCTATTGTCATCAAATTTGTGTCAGAAGTCCTTGCCTAGTAGTAATCCGGCTACGAAAGTACGAACTGTTCAAATTCCTTACAATGAAGCAAAAAGAGACACAAGTAACCCAACATTGACAAACTGTTTAGAGGAAGCTCCTAGTGTCAGTGCCTCAAAACATAGGGCTAATAATATACAAAATCCTAAAAATAAGTCTAACCCAGCAACGGCAGATGTAACACGGTCTAAGAGGTATCATGAGGCTCCCCTTAACTTACCACCACAGGCTACCCCTTATTTTGTTGGTTTATAAAATGTTCCCAAATTGTCGGACAATACTACAGAATCTTGGGGGTCACTGAAGAATCAGGTTGCACATTGGTTTTCAGCAAATACCCGCTTTAGTATAAGAATCCTCACCCAGGAAATAATCATGTTGAGAAGAGTGAGTTGGGTGGGTAAAATCGAAAAAAGCATGTGAAGGTGATTGCATTTTATTGACCAAGAATAGAGCCTCCCTATCCAAGAGGTAGATCTAATTATAGCATTGCGACAAATGTTACTGACCACTCTGAATAGGTTTGCCTCCTTGGGAAGTTGCAGTGAGGTTGATTGACTGGATGAGGAAGTTGTGCAACCAATTGAAAGTAATAATGTTATCCCCCCAAATAATATTTCTGGCACTAACTTAACTAATTGTCTGCCATATGGTACATTAAAATGTATGTCTTGGAATATTGCAGGGGTCAAAAACAAGTTACATGAAACAGATTGGCTTAATAGTTTCCGAGATTGTACACTGATCTTATTACAAGAAACTTGGCACACCGAATGCTTTTTTATAAATGGTTTTAAATAATTTTTACAGAAGCAACCCCATCAAAGGCGGGAAGGGCTAGAGGAGGCTTAGCAGCATTATCTGCGGTGACCTCCCCCCTGATTCAAAAGACGTCTTATACGAAATTACAGTTTTTTCAGTTCTTATTCTTTGCTGTTTAAGGGAAACAGCATTCCATTTTGGTGATTAACTTCTACAATAATATTTTTGATAAAACGAAACATGGGGTAATTATTACAATGGAAGAGGAGCTGGATGTTTTCTTGAAGGGGGAGGGGGGGATTATATATTAATCTGGGCGGGGGGATTTTAATAGTGAAGTATGTAACATTTCAATACCGGTTCAATGTGGCCATGGAGACACCCATAGCAATTGTATTTTTCACTTCCCACATAACTCTTAAGGTGAGGCAATTAATCATGTATTTATTTATTTATTTATTTATTTCAATTTATATGTCAGACCTCTAGCAGACATAGCATAACAAGCAGGCCTAACTCTTTTTACGTATGCAGACGATTCCCAGATCATCTTTTCCCTCTCCAGTACTGACCCCAGCTCGACATCCCTTCTTCAGACAGGCCTAGGGAAAATTGCTAAATGAATGAACCGCAATCACCTGAAATTAAATGGTGATAAGACGGAAGTCCTCATCCTAGGCAAAAATAAAGATCTGTGGGGCCCGCTACATTGGCCTGCTGAGATGGGCGCCCTCCCCAAACCCTCCAGTCATGTCCGTAATTTGGGGATAACTATCGATGACTCTCTAACCATGCACCATCAGGCAGTAAAGGTCACAGCTATCTGCTTTACCATCTTGAAATTGCTCAGGAAGATCATCTGGATGCTCCCAGATGACACCCAGAAAACAGTGGTCCATGCCCTCATCACCTCTCGGCTGGACTATGGAAACATCCTTTACCTTGGCTCAAACAAAGCAGTGACTCAACGACTGCAGTTAGTACAGAACATTGCAGCAAGATTACTTTGCAAGGTTCCCAAAGCCACCCCGATATCTGGCTACCTCCGTAACCTACACTGGCTCAGGGTGGAGACCCGCATTAAGTTTAAAACCCTGAGCTATATGTTCAAGATCAAAATGGGAACGGCACCACAGTATCTTAACTCTCTTGTCCGTCCCTATGCCCCCACTCGCCATCTACGATCTACCACTCTCGGATATTTCACAGTACATAGGTTCAAACTATCCAGGATGGGGGGAAGATCTTTCACTTACCTAGGTCCATCACTGTGGAACACCCTTCCTCTCGCCATACGCAAAGAGACTGTTTACACCCGCTTCCGCAGATCACTCATGACCTGGGTATTTAACCAGTAACTCCTTCTATTACTGCCTTCTATTAGCTACACCTAGTCCGCTTGGCGCCGGGAAACCCTTTTTGGGTAGCTGTTGCCCCCTATAAATTAAAATAATAAATAAATAATATAGGCCAGCTTGTACAGTGACCATCACCCTCTGCTCTTAATGCTAATCCGAGTTTATATCATACAGAAAAGGTGTTTGTGTTTACTGGAGAAATTAAACACAAGGTGAAAATGGGATCTCCATCAAGTGGTCAGGTGTTAATCCGACAGCCTTGATGGAAAACATAGTCCAAAATAATAATCATTTTATTAATATATGTCTGGACAAATCATCCATCAACACCGAGATAGTAAGTGCTTTCCAAAACATTGCTGCTGAAATTTCCAACAATTTGAAATATAGGAATAAGAAACATAAGGACCACCATCCTAGATGGTTCAATAAGCAGTGTTCCAAATTAAATAAAGATTTGAAGGAGGCACTAAAAGTAAGACCTAGAAACAGTGAAAGCATCTGCACCCTTAGGAATTTTACAAGCAAGCATTAAAATTAAGGAAAACAGAAATTAAGGACTCTGCCCTATTCTGGAAAATAATAGATCAACCGCTATTTAAGGACATTTCATCCGTCAAAGTTGAAACGTTAGTGAGCCCTGAAGCATGGCTGTCCCATTTTGAGAACATTTTTAATCCTAATCATGAGATTATTAAGACGGATGAAAACTGTAAAATTATACTCCTAAATGTTGCTAAAATAGAACCTATTATTATAGAGGAGATTAAAACCGCCTTAAAGAATAGCGTTAGTGGTAAAGCCGCAGGCCCAGATGGGGTCCCTATTGATATTTTTAAGTATAATGTTGATTTTTGGTTCCCGATTTTAGTTGCCTACAACCTGGGCGGAAAGTATGATTGTCCCTATTTTTAAAAAAGGCAACAGAGGAAGCGGAAAATGCTACCGACCAATATCCCTTCTCAATTCCACGTCCAAACTAATGGGTAGAATTATGCTGAATAGATTGGAATGTTGGGCAGAGGAGAAAAACATCTTAACAGCAGCCCAATTTGGTTTCAGAAGGGGTATTGGAACGGTTGAGGAATGTGTCAACCTCGAGCTGCTAATAGGGAGATATCCTATAGTTAAGGAAGGTCAGCTTCATTTATGTTTCGTTGACCTAACCAGCGCTTTTGATTTAGTGAATCACGTAAAGTTTTGGCAAACACTGGATGGGATGGGTGCCTCATTCGATATAAGAAGCATTTTATCACAGTTATATGCCCTCTTAACATCTAGGATACGCTACTGCCCCAAAGGGGAATGTACCACACAATTTAGAGTTACCTGTGGAATTAGACAGGGTTGCGTTCTTGCGTCCCTTTTATTTTCACTATATATTAATGGTATCGACCTTTTATTACAGAACGTAAGGGCTGGTGCTCCAGTTGTTGGTAAACGCATAACCCCAGTTTTATTATATGCAGACAATGCAGTCCTAATATCTAGGACTGCAAATGGTCTACAAAGTTTGATAGACAACTTCACAAATGTCATGACTGGAAAAGATCTAAAACTCAATTTGAGTAAAACACTAGTCATGACTTGCGGGAAAAGTAGAGCTACGAATAGAAGACATTATGTTGATGGAGTACCCATCGAAAGAACATCTACTTTTTCATATCTGAGGCTTCTTTTTAATGGTAATGGATAATGGAGCGCACACATTAATTTAACTAAATTAAAATTTATTAGATCGAATGAGGCTATTTTCAGATTCTCTCATAAAATAGGCAACAAGCCAGTATGTGAAATCCTCAAGCTATACGGTAGTAAATGTATTACTGGGGCCTGTTACGGTGGAGCATTATAGGGTAGGACAGACGCCACTGCATTACAAACCCTTGAAAATAAATTTTTAAGAAGGGTACTATCGGTAGATAACACAACGGCTACCTACATTGCTCCTAAGGAATCAAACGTACCTTATATTCGCGATTTGATTAGCATGGCTGCGCTTACACTGTGGTTTAGAATATGGTCCAAAGATGAGACTTATTTTACTAAAGATATAATTATGGACTGCCTTACACTTGATCAATGTAGGAAGGAAGATACCATGGTTAAAGTACATTCATAGTCTTTTATCTGAGTGCAGTGTGGTAATCGATTTCCGTGACCCCAAAACTATTCTGAATTATACCAAAGGGGTACTAAAAAAGAGATTATTGGAATCCAGAAAATCTGCAAGAGAGGTTGAATCAAGGAAAAAATCACTTGTTAGATCGTATTGTGAAGGCCCGATTTCAGTAGGCATCCATTCATACCTTATTGCCATAAGAAATCCACACCATATATTCTACTTAACTAGATTATGGCTGAGCACTTTGCACTTTCAGATCGTTTTCACCAAGATGGGCAAGTGGAGCTCTAATTTACCCAAATGCCCGTGCGATGGTAATACGTCTCAGTCCACTTTGCACTTTTTTGTAAATTTTATAGGGACATCAGAAATGCAATTTTACGACCTTTATTTATTGATAACAGATTGTTTACGTACTAATCTGCCTTTTACCACATATGGAATTTGGAAAATGTAATAACATGTAATATGGTTGTTCTCTTTGTTCAACTGGCTATAAAGCGAGAAAGGACCTTTCATACTTGGAATTGTTAGTTATGAAACTGAATAGCTACTTACCTTGACGAAATTGCAATGCATTTTCCAATTATTCTACTTTTTGACAGTTCTGTGAGGTCAAGGTATAACAATTATCTTGTTTTGATTACATTTTCTAAATATTTTGTGTACGGGAAACCCTATTTCAAATTTTATACATGTAATTCATTTGTATGAACTTTTACTATGATGAATTGTTTTATGTAGAATGCTTTTATGGATATATTGCATATTCTGAATAAAGCCGATTTGATTTGATTTGAACTCCCATTACCTCTGCACACTTTCTTAGCTATGTATGCTCTGTGGTTTGAACTAAATATACACAGACCACTCTATAGATGGCAGCTATTGGTGTGTGTGGCAGTGTCTATACTCACACTTCTCTCCTATACCCTTGAGTAAGTACAGCAACACGCTTGTTTATGACTAAGGGGCATATTATCAAGAACGGCGTTAAAATTATCGCCGCTTTAGCGGCAGAAAACTGCCGCTAAAGCGGCGATAATGGGCTTGAAGCCCAATAGAAGCCCATGTTGACACCAGAACATGGGCTTCTATTGGAATTCTCAAGGGCATATTATCAAGCCCATTATCGCCGCTTTAGCGGCAGTTTTCTGCCGCTAAGGCGGCGATAATTTTAACGCCGTTTCTTGATAATATGCCTCTAAGTTTCAGCAGTTTCAGCTATAAACATACACTAAAACACTTTAAACATAGGCCATACTACACTCACACACTTCTGCCAAAGGATTAGAATTGAATGCTTAAGCAATCTATCTCTCACTCATTTTCTCTTCGAATTTACATAGATAAATAGCAACAAAACACAGTAAGAGCATATGTCTTGTACAGATTCATTGAACTATATGGAATTGAATGCTTTGGAAATTACTTGGGGCAGCATCCCAGTCAATCATTATACTGCACACCATGCCATCCCAGTTTGCATCTAGCTACAGGCAAATCGGTCTTGACCCTTTTCCAAAGGGAACAGTCCTGCTCAAACTGCCAGGCCAGGTCCTCCCTGAACCGGAACAGAAGCAACCCAGGCTCGGTTATGCCCTTAATAGTGCTCATCAGCAAAGTAGAGCTTAGTTTCAGTGGCACAGTGTGTCTGGAACCAACATCTGGGCATACCTGACCCACTGAAGTATACAAAACAGTGATGGAAGGAATGTTTGAATTAATCTCAGCCACTGGTAATTGCTCAGGACGCATCACAGCCCATCATTATTCTGCACACTATGTGTATTATTTTCACACAAATTCAACATAACATATAACCCTGGTCTTAGTCTCCAAATCTATCTTTGTGTGTATTCATATCCATTAAGGTACATAGCTTACAATATATTAGCCTCACCAAACCCACCTAGTTTTCCCATTTTTGTACCTGCTGTAACCTAGTAGCCGCTAATAAATTCTTTATTTGCCCTGATAACACAATTACATATTATAATTAGAGGAGTGGGAGTGGGGTGTGGATGTGTGTGTTTTGGAGAGTGTGGTGAGGAGTGATGGGAGGGCCATCTATTATTTCCATTTTTCTGCAGTCACCAGCCCTCTTTGCTCCTGCACTATGATTACATCATATACAGAGGATAGCTAAATACATAATCAAGAAAATGCATAGATATTGATGATACTAAAAAGACCACATGCCTCACCTGATATGTCAAAGGCCCTACCATCCTTAGGGAGTCATTCAGAACATGGTGTTCAGTCAGCAGATCTGTAAGGGGGAAAAGCCCATTTCAGTGCTCAAAAGTTGGGGGGCCAATTAATGACCAATGCAAACCCAAAGCACTTACAACAATGGCCTCCTATTTTTAGCGTATTCAGGCAAATGGATCATTGCCACTGAGATAAAATGGAGCTGTAGTAAATTGCATTTCAAATTGCACTATCATCTTTCAGTATCTTAATGTTCAGTCAATGATGAGAGGTTTGGAATCATTTCAAAGCTTTGTTTCTCATTAAGAGTGTAATGGGCACAGAGGGACAGAGAAGGAGTTTGTTTGGTCAAATCAAAGTTTTCTTTATTGTATCGGTTTCACACTACTAAACACAAGAGGTTATACAGCTTCCATCTTCTTGCCAGAGGAAGTGTTCAGGGTCTTCTCTTTTCTCTTTCATTCGGTGGTTGAGGGGCTTCAGGAGTTAGCTCGGCATAAACAAAAAGACATATGTTTTAGGGAACCGAGGCGTTTTATGAACCTGACTCACGGGAAGAAGGGGAGTGAGGGAAGGACACCAATATACCACCACCACGGGCTTTCTTTAATTCACACTGTTGCACCCGGTACTAGCAGATAAAGGAAACTGGTTTGGGTGAGAATAAGTCACCCTTCCACTCCCCTTTCACCGGAGCCTTCGCCCACCGGCCTCCCCTTCCCAAACCAGTCCCGGATACGATTACGTACCTCGGGTAGCCACGCTCCTCCAGGAGCACTGCGGGTCAGCTGACGATACCGGAGGGGGTCCGGTTCCCTGCTCTGCTCTTCAGGATCCCAGGCGTCCCGGGGTCTCGGACGGCGTCTTCTCTTCGCTCCCCACGGTTGGCGTGATAGGTCGCGTCGGGTGTCTGCTGCTAATCCGCTCCGGATGCCCTATGTAAGGATTCCCTCCTGTTTCAGCCTCGCGACGAGCGTCTTCCTTCCACCGTGGGTCCGCTAAAAAGCTGGTCTCCTCCGTTACGGGGATGTCTATTGGAGCATGTGACCCTGTCACATGACTGGAGTTGTGTTCCAGGAAGTGTGTGGAATTAAAGGGCTCAACACCATCTCCTGTCGCAGGTGACTGCAAATAGAACACAGGGGAAATGTAAGGAGGTAAGGGGTCACTGTCTCTTCTGTGTCCCAGGGTGGTCCATCATGACACATCCCCCCTCCCCTAGCCAGTTCACGTTCGGGGAACTGGGTCACCCTGGAAAGAAAGTCAGCGTTCCCGTTGGAGGCACCCTTACGATGCCGGACCTCGAAAGAAAATGACTGGAGGGAGAGGAACCACCTTAAGACGCGGGAATTATTCCCCTTATTGCGGCTTAACCAGAGGAGAGGGGCATGGTCCGTATATAGGATGAAGGGAGCGCCCTCAAGATAATAGCGTTGCTTGTCTACTGCCCATTTGACAGCAAGGCACTCTTTCTCAATGGTAGGGTAGTTCTTTTCACGGGGGAATAGCTGTCTACTGATGATGAGAACCAGGAGTTCTACACCATCATTTGAGATTTGGGATAGGACGGCACCTAGACCCGAGTTTGACGCATCTGTCTGGAGGATAAACTGCTTTGAAAAATCCGGGGAAACAAGCATAGGGCTGGAGGTGATTGCCTGTTTGAGTTCTTGAAAAGCGTGGCGAGCCAAAGGGGAAGGATTGTGTAACTCTTTGGTCCCGATGTGTTTCTTAAGGAGTTCTGTCAAAGGGGAGGCTATGTCAGCATAACGAGGAATGAACCTCCGATAATACCCCAAGAGACCTAAGAATGCCCTGATCTCTCTTTTTGTGGTGGGGAACGGGGACGGGTGATAGCCCTGACTTTCTCTTCTTGTGGCTCTATGACTCCGTTACCCAGGAGGTACCCCAGATAGCGGACTTTTTGGTAGCCGACCCGGGATATTTTTGAATTAACATGAAGTCTGGCGTTAGCAAGGGCCTGGAGGACCTTTTGACAATGCTCCAGATGTTTATCCCAATTCGGACTGTATATGATTATATCATCCAAATATGCGGCCGAGTATCCACGATGGTCCATCAAAACCACATCCATGAGTCTTTGGAAGGTGGCGGGAGCACCATGGAGGCCAAAAGGGAGGACAGTAAATTCATATAGTCCTGAAGGGGTAGAAAAAGCAGTCTTGCCTTGGTCTTTTACGGATAGGGGTACTTGCCAGTATCCCTTGGTGAGGTCCAATGTGGTAATATACTGGGCTTCACCTAACTGTTCTATTAACTCGTCAACTCTTGGTAGGGGGTATGAATCAAACTGAGTGATAGCATTTACCACCCTAAAATCAATGTAAAATCTCACAGAGCCGTCAGGTTTGGGCACCAATACTATAGGTGACGACCAGTTACTATGAGAGGGACGAATGACCCCCATGGCAAGCATTTTTGTGATTTCTTCTTCAACCGCCTTTCTCCGAGCTGCTGGAATTCGGTAGGGGCGTTGTCGGATCACCTTCCCGGGTTCTGAGGGGATGGAGTGTTCTACTGGATGCGTATGACCTGGAGTGTCGGTGAATATGTGGGCAAAGGAAGACAGTATAGGATCTAGTGCCTCTCGTTGGGGTTTAGAAAGGGTCTCACTGATGTTTAAATCGGGGAGAGTGGTCACTGCATCTTTAGTTTCAGGGGTACCTAATAGGACAGTCGATGGAGGCGGACCTAACCATTTTTTAGAAGGTTTATATGGAATAAATGGTTTCTGGTTTTACTTAACCGTAGACGATATGTGGTTAGTCCTATCTTTTCTATAATTTCGTAAGGACCTTTCCACTCAGACCGGGTTTTCGTGAGGGAAGAGGGTAAAAGCACCAATACACAGCCATGAACCTTTAGGTGTCACCATTTTTTTCCCCTGTCATAAAAAGTCTGTTGACGTATTTGAGCCTTCTCTAAGTTAGCATGGGCGAAATCGCGTAGCTTATGGAGGCGCGAGCGTAGAGTTTGGGCGTAGTCCAAGAGGGACCGAGTTTCTTCAGGGTCCTCCCGCTCCCATGCCTCTTTGGTCATTTCAAGAAGGGTGCGCGGTTGCCTACCATACAGCAACTCGAATGGGGAACAACCTAGACTATTCTGGGTCTGGCACCTAATGATAAACAAGGCCAAGGGTAGCAGCACATCCCAGTCAACTCCCTCCGCAGTCATCATTTTTTTCAGAGTTAATTTGATGGTACTATTGTATCTTTCACACAACCCGTCTGTTTGTGGATGATAGACGGAGGTTCTTATCTGAGTGATATCGAGGGATTTACAGACTTGTCGCATCAGACGAGAAACGAATTGGGTGCCTTGATCCGTGAAGATCTCGCGGGGAAATCCTACTCGGGAGAATAATTCCATCAGTTTCTCACAGATAGTGGTGGTGTTGGGGGTACGGATGGCAAAGGCTTCGGGGTATCGGGTGGCATAATCAATGATAACTAGGACATATACATTCCCTTTTTTAGACCTTGGTAATGGCCCTACAAGGTCCATCCCCACTCGCTCAAATGGCTTCCCAATAATGGGGAGTGGCTGTAGGGGAACGGCAGGAGGGCGATATGGGTTTTTCTTTTGGCATATTTCGCGCTCCTGGCAGTACTTCCTGATGTTAGCGTGGATGCCAGGCCAGTAGAAATGCTTCAATATGGTTTGAGTCGTTTTCTGGGCCCCTGTGTGCCCAGCTATGAGATGACTATGGGCGAAGAACAGCATTTGATTTCTATAGATTTGGGGAACGAGTTACTGTTTCGGTTCAGAGGGACCTCCTTTTCTATAGAACAAATCTTCTTGTACCATAAAAGTGGGATAGGTATCAGGGAGAGGTATGGAAGAGGATGCTTGATGCCACGCTGCCCTAAGAGCGGGATCGTTCTTCTGTGCATACCGGAAATGGCGATCCCTTGCCAAGGTGCTTGAGTAAGAAGAACAGGGGTTCTCTTGATTGAGGTCTTAACTTTCTGAGTGAGAAGAGACATGAAGTCGGGGTTATCTGTCCCTAGTATTAGTTTTTCAGGCAGTGTAGGAAGGACCCCCGTGGTGACCTGTACTTCTTTACCCTCTGGTAACCTGACTTTAACAGTAGCAAGGGGTTACTCTTTTATGTCTTCATGAACACCAACGTATGGGTACTTGTTGTTTCGGGAGTATATTACTGTGACTAACTAGTGCTGAGTGAATGACTGACTGTCTACAGCCGGAGTCGAGTAGAGCTCTGACATGAGTGTCATTGAGAACAAGACTTACATAGAAACAGGTCCTAAGTTCTTCTGTATATAGGACATGTTTGGGTCCATCTGCTCCTCGACATTTTTCCTTTGTGGACAGAGACAGGCTATGCGCCCCCAGGTCCCGCATTTGAAACATTGAGGTCCTTTGGCAGTCACTATGTTGCTTTTAACTAAACGGGATTTCGCTATTTCGGTAGGGGTTCTATGGGTATTTCTTTTCTGGTTTGCTTGACTGGGGTTGTAGGGTTTTGTCGCTTCCCATAGGCCAGACTTTGGTTGAGCCCGGGCAAATGTAGTAGCCATTTCAACTGCTTGCTCCACAGATAGCTGGTTGTGTTGTCGGAGCCATCTCTGAGTAGGGAAAGGAAGAGCCTCCATAAACTGTTCAAGATATATGAGGCACATGATCTCCTCTTTGGTTCTTTCTTGGGGTCGTAGCCACTTATCTGCAGCTGTTTTCAGTTTAAAAAACAAGGTCTTGGGGCTATCCCCTGGACACCACTTCTCCTTCTGAAGCGCACGCGATAAGCTTCCGAATCCATTCCGAGGTTGTGAGAAAGTGGCTCTGTATATACTGTTCCTTAATAGGTACAGGGTGTACAGAGTCCACAGTCCCCCAGGGTTTGACAGAGGTTAAAGTTAGATATAACCTTACTCTCTAAAGTGGTAGCTTGGTCGAGCAGTAAGGCAGTATCAGAGGACAGTGTAAAGCATTTGTTGTACACACTCAGTCAGCAAATGGTCTCACACACTCAATAACTGAACTCTAGGCCAATGGTTTATATATAAAAAAAATATATGCTTGTTTTATTTTAGAACCAACACTTGGATTTAAAATATACTTTCTCAGCAGGAGATGTTTCATATAAATACTTTTGCAATATGCAATAGACTTTTGTAAACAGTTACAAGTGGTTGCAGTAGGCAACTCTATTTTTAAACACAACAATACATTGAGCTCAATGGTAAATTCAAGTTATTTGCAACAGATTACTTTTTAGATTACTTTTGGAATTCCAGGACTGGATCCTAGATTCAGTCCTGGGTCAGTTCTCAGAATCAAGTGATGAAAGTCGACTTAATTACTGTAATGATTTTTAAACAATATTTAGCTATTTTAAAAGTTGACACTTAGAAAATATTTCAGAGAAAACAGTCAATGATTCCCTATGGAAGAAAATTCAGGTTACAGGTACAGTATGTTCTCGTTACTTTTGTAATCCAGTACTGGGTGCCTAGACTCAGTACTGGGACCTTTATCCAAAACAGGTAAGTAATTACGTTTTCAGATATAATACGATTTTTGAAGAATATTTAAAGATTGCAGAAATCGACACTTAGAAGAAATTTCACAGAAAAACAGTCAATGGTTTCCTATGGAAGAAAATTGAGTTAAGGGTAAGTACAGTTGTAAGTATTTTTCAGAGTCAGTGCTGGGCACCAAGATCCAGCACTGGGAGCTCACCTAAGAGCAGGTGAGTAATTTCGTTTTTGTCACTCGGCTGATTTTTGGTGAATATTTTAAGATTTGAAAAGTCCACACTCAGAAGAAATTTCAGGAAAAAGCCAGTCAATGTTACCCTATGAGGAAAATAGAGTTTGCGGTTTAAGGGTAAGTACTCGACTGGCAGAGTTGAGGTTCTGGGCACAGACTCTGGGGTCTCCAAGGGTCAGGTAGGTACAGTTGGTTCACCCTCAGAGGCTCTAGGGCGGCCGGGTGCAGAGAGAGTTAGGCCCAATGTTATCCTATGAGGGATATGGGGGCCTTGGTTGGTGGCTGCTGACTGGCAAGCCACGCGGCTGTGGGAGCTGGGCTCCTGGTCACTTACTCAGGGCAAGTGGAGAAGTAGGTAGGTGTAGAGCTTTCACTGCCAAGGCCACTCGTGCGGCTGGGTACAGAGGGCTTTTGAGCCTTCGGGCGCTCAATTGATCTCAATGGGAAATCTCCGGTTTAGAAAAAGACTGCAAGCTCGGGGACGAGGACTCTTCAGGTGCCACCACCACTTCGAGAGGTAAGTTGGGTAGTTGGAGGATAGGTAGGTACCCCGGGATTGGGCACAGGGGGCCGTGGGGCGCCGCGTGCAGGGGTGCCTTTTGGTGTCGGGAAATCTTACCCTCTGTTGATCGCGGTTGGGGGGGCACCTTGTTCTGAGGCTGCAGGCTTCTTCAGGAGTGTCGAGGGAGGTCCTGGGGTGCCGGACTCGGGGTCACAGTCGCTGTGGGGTCGTCCTCAGGGTCTTTGTTCACTCCGGCACTGGCCAGGCTTGGCTAGTGCAGTGTGCTGGGTTCGCGGTTCCAGGCTGCTGCCAGGGGTTAGAGATAGGTTTTGAGTAGAGCCTCTACTCATGGGAGTCCCAGGGGCTTAGAGCCAAAAGGTAGCCAGATCCTCCGGGGTTGGTGAGGTTGCTAGCCACAAGAGATGCCGGGTTGGAGCAGGAGCAGGTTCGAGGGTCGACAGGCCGGTAGGGCTGGGGCCAAAGCAGTGGGGGTCCTCCTCTTTTCAGCAGCAACAGGGCAGGTCTTCTTTCTTCTTGCTCTTCGCAGTTTTGAATCTGGAATCTGGGGAAGAAAGGTTCAGGGTGCCCCTAAATACTAGATTTAGGGGCGTTACAGGTAGGTGAAGGGCAGGGACCAATGGGTCCCTGTCCTGGGGTGGGTACACCCCCTATCCTGCCTCTCTACTGTGGGAGGGGGCAGTAGCCTAGTCCTGATAGGGTAGGGCTCCTCATCTTCAAGATGGCGAGAGCCCGAAGATGTGCTTCACCTCGCCTCCCCCACCTGAGGGGTGGGGTTGGCAGGCTGGCACATCCCCTGTCCTTATTTGGTATTTCCGGCCAAAGCTTCCCGCCAGAGTGGGGGGTTGCAGGGGCCTGGGGAAGCTCACAGAGGCGGCATGCCTTTGAAGCTTCCCCCTGCCCATCCTGGGGGAGGAGATTTAGCACCTCGCCCAGGATGTGCATTGTTGCAGGCCCAGGAGAGCAGGAGCTCTCCTACCCAGGGGTCCAGCAACATGTCTGCTGGGTGGCAGCCTAGGCAGCCTCAGAGCAGACGTGGATTGTAGGTTAGGTTTAAGGGGGCACCTCCAAGATGCCCTCTGGGGTGCTGGGTACATTAAATCCCACACTGGCATCAGTGTGGGTTTAATGTGCTGAGAAGTTTGATACCAAACTTCTCAGTCTTTAGTGTTACCATTATGGTGCTGTGGAGCTCGTGTTTGACGAGATCTCAGCACCATGTACTCTTAAATGGCAGCACTGCACTTACAGTGCTCAGGAATGGACCTGGACACTGTAGGGGCACAGGGCTCCTGTGCCCACACCATTGGCATAAGGCACCCAGCTAGAGGGGTGACTGATGTATGCCATGGCAGTGTAGGTGATGGGCATGGTACACAGGGGTGTGTGCCATGTCGACTTTGTTTTTGTCTTGCACCCAAACATTCAGCCTGCAAAGGCAGTGTGTGTGTGTAAGGGTACAGGGCCTCTAAGGGTGGCACAATGAGTGCTGCAGCCCTTAGAGGCCTTCCTTGGTCACAAGGCCCTGGGTACCTAGGGTACCATTTACCAGGGGCTGACATGTGGCCAGGGTTTGCAAATTTGGGTTTTGGTTTGTTTTAGGGAAGGAACATAGGCCCTGGGCACCTGATTGGCAGGAGTCCAGGGTACACTCAGTCAAAGTACATTCAGCAATTCAGCAAAAAGTGGGGGCATACCATGCAAGAAAGATGGCACTTTCTCACAGAGGTGTTCTAATATAATTTCCTTTACCTCTTTATACGTAGTATTACCTTGGGGATTGGCGACTTGATAAGCCGCCTGTGCCTCGCCGCTTATTAATGGGGCTAGAAAGAAAGGCCATTTTTGTTCGGGCAAGCATGATGCTTTAGCAGCGCGTGCGAAATTCAAAAGGAACGCATCCGGGTCGTCCCCTGGTACGTATTTTTGAAGGGCCACAGAGGGGAAACCACCCTGGGACCCGACTCAAGTAACGGGAAGTGGGTCCTGTCTTTCGGACATTCGTTGGAGGCTTTCCAGGTGTTGGGTAATGGAAGTAGATAACATTTCCCTATCGGCTTGGGCCGCAATCGTTTGTCTCTCTACCACCCATTCAAGCTTCTCTTGTCCTCTTATTAGTTGTTGTATTAAGTTCTCCATTTTACCGCTTCCATGGTGGACTGCCCGCATTCTCCACCATGTGTAATGGGCACAGAGGGACAGAGAACGAGTTTTTGGTCAAATCAAAGTTTTCTTTATTGTATCGGTTTCACACTACTAAACACAAGAGGTTATACAGCTTCCGTCTTCTTGCCAGAGGAAGTGTTCGGGGTCTTCTCTTTTCTCTTTCGTTCGGTGGTTGAGGGGCTTCAGGAGTTAGCACAGCATAAACAAAAAGACATATGTTTTAGGGAACAGAGGCGTTTTATGAACCTGACTCACGGGAAGAAGGGGAGTGAGGGAAGGACACCAATATACCACCACCACGTGCTTTCTTTAATTCGCACTGTTGCACCCGGTACTAGCAAATAAAGAAAACTGGTTTGGACGAGAATAAGTCACCCTTCCCCTCCCCTTTCACCGGAGCCTCCGCCCACCGGCCTCCCCTTCCCAAACCAGTCCTGGATATAATTACGTACCTCGGGTAGCCACGCTCCTCCAGGGGCGCGGCGGGTCAGCTGATGATACCGGAGGGGGTCCGGTTCCCTTCTCTGCACTTCAGGATCCCGGCGTCCCAGACGGCGCCTTCTCTTCGCTCCCCGCGGTTGGCGTGATAGGTCGCGTTGGGTGTCCGTTGCTCCTCCGCTCTGGATGCCCTTCGTAAGGATTCCCTCCTGTTTCAGCCTCGCGTCGAGTGTCTTCCTTCCACCGTGGGTCGGCTAAAAAGCTGGTCTCCTCCGTTACGGCGATGTCTATTGGAGCATGTGACCCTGTCACATGACTGGAGGTGTGTTCCAGGAAGTGTGTGGAATTAAAGGGCTCAACACCGTCTCCTGTCGCGGGGGACTGCAAATAGAACACATGGAAAATGTAAGGAGGTAAGGGGTCACTGTCTCCTTCTTCTGTGTCCCGGGGTGGTCCATCATGAAAAAGAGATTAGTATTGTTTTTGTCATTTTTATTCAGATTAGACAAATTACAGAATTATCGAGAAAAGTTTTTGTAAGAGTCAGCAGAAATTAGTGAGCGTGTTTCATAAATGAAATAGTCCTAATTTAATCTAAGAGTCCTGGCCTAAATAAGAACCCATAAAAAGTTCTTTCATAAAACAGCAAGATTCCGGAGCTTCTAGTTAGTCAATGAATGAACTCCCCATACAGAGCAGCTTCGGAAACTCAGCTGAGTTACCCAACAAGTTGCAGAAGCAAATGGTAATAAGAATGGTAGAAAGAAACTAATCACAGCAGTAGCTGTGATCAACATGAGGAGAAAGTCTCCCTGCAAAAGGGTCAGCAACCTGGAGAAGAAGAAGAAGGGAAAACAATGCAAAAAGCATCAAGGATTCAAAGCATAGGGTCGCAATGGGAAGAAGGAATATATAATAATAATCTTTTTAACTAGGAACAAGTATATATGAAAACATAAAACATTATTGCAAAATTTAGCACGGTTAAGTCATCCTTGTCCAATGGAAACGGAT
The DNA here is from genome assembly GCF_964204655.1 of Triturus cristatus. Taxonomy (NCBI): domain Eukaryota; kingdom Metazoa; phylum Chordata; class Amphibia; order Caudata; family Salamandridae; genus Triturus; species Triturus cristatus. The sequence goes on along the minus strand of NC_140592.1, from coordinate 801,451,483 downwards.
CTTCTGATGGTCTGTCGTTTCTCCTCCCATTTCCCACTGTAAGCATTCATGCCAGTGAACAGTTATTTAAAAGTTTCTAAATTGCTTGAGAACCTTTGCAAGCCTATTCTGTTAGCTGTTGTCAGTATCCCATTGTGTGGACAAAGGGCTAGTCTAAAGCAATGAAACATTTCTATCAGTAAGTATTGATGAGACCATGCAAAAGAATATCTTTAGTAAGCTTAAAATTACTTGTACTCTATTCATAATAAAATATAGTGAAAAACAGATGTGAGAGAGAGCCCAATCCCAAGCCACCCAAAACCCATTACTTACCGTGGGTTGAAACACCTCCTTGTGGAAAGCAGCCGAGACCACCACGGACCTGGGGAAAATAAAAACAAGAAAGGGTAATCCATTACTCCCGGCCACTCCCATACAGGAAGGAGGAGGAGCTCACCACGAGAGGGACCAATACGGAATTCACGAGGGAGGAGAAAAGGCGAAACAGGAAGGGGAAGCGGTGCCCGGAGAGGATGTCAAGAGGTGGAGACAGAAGGAACTGGAGGACACCGAGGAAAAGAGACCACGAGGGACCCCGAAAAGTGGAAGCGGGGAATTGGAAGAAGGTTTTGGTGATGACAAAGGACCGACTGAGGAGTGGAGCGAAGACTGGTGGATTTCCCCGAGGAGTTGTGCAAGTGCCGCCGCAACTCAGGAGAGCTGCGGCACAGATGGTGAGTGACCCTTAATTGGGCGACGCTGAGGGAGTGGGACTGAGTCTCGAGAAAGCGGGGTGGGTAGCAAGGAAACGGGGTGGAAAACCCTCAAAGGACCGTCAAGGTTTTCTCTTACGTTTTTCCTTTCTTTCTTTTTGCCACGTCGAACTGTCTATATATAAAAGCAGCCAGGTATCAAAGAGCACTCTTATACTCAGGATACTAAGTGGGTGAGGAATCTTGGTGGTTTTGGTGGCGATATCTTTTCTTTATGGTTTATGTCCTTATTGTTAATTTTTATTGTGAAATGGGATGAGAGTGTGGGGTGGGAGGTCAAGACATGCCCACCTTTAATTCAGCTAAACCTTACACCTGACCCTAAGAAGTGTGTGAAACCCCATCGTTTCACTCTCAGTTTGGTGGAGGAAGCTATCCCAACTCTCAGTCAGAACATACCTACCTGCAGATACTCACCATCCTTTTTCTTCTCTTGGGCCTCGTGGGGGATCCGTGCCTGAAGACAGGGAACCTGAAACAGAAAAAGAAGAAAAGTGGTAAGCATATTTACACAGAGAAAAACTAGAGGAAGACTTATAAATATAGTCTGGGAATTAAGAAGCAAAAATTGATAAACATATCAAGCCTCCTAGCTTCCATTTCTTCCTATCCCTCCCACAGGTGGCGTCAGGCGTGGGCTCCCAGGAAATGGAGGCAGTCATGCACAAAAAAACATGAAAAGCTGGGAAAATAATGAAGAAGTTCCTAGCGGTGGCTGAGGAAGACAGAGGAAAGCTACACAAGACCCTCACTGAGCAAAGCCACACCCAAGAAACTGTGTTCGGTAAATTAGCTGAGATGCTCAGTCAACAGAGGTCCCATACTACCCTCCCCTCGGTGGTCATGCAGAAGTCTGTCAGTGGAGAAGATCCACATTTCTTTCTCTTTAATTTCAAAAGAATGGCAAGGGCAGCTACACGCCCTTGGATAAGTGGCGACAATACCTTGGTCAGCTTCTCTCTGGGGGCTTCTCCAATCTGCTTATCAAGCGGACAATCCTCTTGGGATAACCCCATATGAAGATGTTAAAAGGAGTATCCCATAATGCACGGGTGTAGACGAAGAGACCTACAGAATCTGTCTGAGGCAAATTCGAGAAGGAACCCAGGAAACCCCAAGGGCTCTATAATATAGGGTAAGGGACATAGCAGACCGATGGTTGAAGCCCTACCAAAGAGGAAATAATGGAAAAAGTATACTTAGAACAATACTTATCATCCTTACATCCACCCATTTAAAAATGGGTGCAGCAACATACTCAGCTTACCCTGGAAAGGGCTGGTGAAATTGCCAACGCTTTTAGTAGAGTGCAAGAGATACAAAGAGGATACGAGGAGTCCCAGTGGAAACATCTGGGAGGGGGGTTGCATCCAGAACACCTAGAGGTTGCCCCATAAAGAAATCAGAAACTGTGAACCTATTACCGGGACCTTTACCTGTAACCCTGAGACCTCCACCTAACCCTGGACCTCAGTGCTTTCACTGTGGTACGTTTGGTCATATCGCCCGGTGTGCCCCCAAAAGGAAGAACCCATGGAGGTGGGCCTAACCAGATTCTTCTATTGTACATCCGAGGGACATAAACCCCCACCCTATCACTGAAAAGATTCGATTAATGGGGAACCCCTCGAGGCTTTCATAGGCACAGGGTGTCTCCAAAGTGTCATACAACCCCAGGCTGTCCCGGGAGGGGTACGAAACACTACTGGAGTTGTAAACATTCAATGTGTACACAGAGACAACAAACAATATATGACCACCGAAGTATGCATACAACATGAGCCATCGACCGATCAGGTGCCCCTTAAAATAGGATTGATTCCCTAACTATCTGACACCCTGGTTTTGGGTAATGACTACCCCTTAATGGATAAATTAATAAGAGAACAATAGACCGAGGGAGACGAATGTAGGAAAACTGCCCATTCTCCCAGATATCAGACCAGTAATAGCCCCAAGCAAAGCCCAAGAAGAGTAGGGGACAGAGGAGAAGAGAAAATAAGACTGGACCCGGATTGCTTTAGCTCGAGCAGACGGGACCAATTTTTGGGAACATGGTCAATGTTTCCATGCTGCCCAAAGGGGAGATCCCACACTTCAAGAAGCCTGGAAAAGAGACCTTGAGGATTCCCATCAAGTAGGTCCCCAGTTTCTTGTAAGGAAAGGGTTATTGTACTGAAAGGAGGGAAAAGGCCTAAGCCACAGTTACTAGTACCACAGTCATTCAGGAAAAAAATCCTTGCACATAGTCATCTACTTGGGAGGCATTTTGGAGGGGAGAAAAATGAGAAGGCCATCCTAGAAAATTCTATCGGCCTGGAATTTACCATCAGGTATGTAAATATTGCCAGGAATGCCCAAATTGTCAAACAAGTGTTGAAATCTTCCCAGGAAAGTTCAGTTACAACCTCTACCGGTAATAGAAGAACCATTCTCCAGAGTTGGAATGGACATAATCGGGCCCCTACTTCCCTCACGCAGTGGACACCGTTATGTCTTAGTCATAGTAGACTATGCAACCTGATTCCCAGAGGCAAACGATTTAAAGACAACCTAATGCCACTCAGATAGCAAAAGACATGATTAATATCTTCTCCAGAGTGGGGTTCTCCAAGGAGATCATAACTGACCAGGGAATACTCTCTGACCACATTTAATGAAACAGGTCAGCCAACAGTTGAGCATAAAATAATTACGCACTGCCGCTTACCATCCACAAACAGACGGATTAGTAAAAAGGTATAACGCCACTCTTAAGACCACTCTAAAAAATGTACTAGAACTAGAGACCCAAAAATGGGAAGACATGTTGCCCTTACCCCTTTTTGCTATCGGGTGCAAACAACAAAAGAGCACTGGGTATTCCCCTTTTCGAGCTTTTATATGGGAGACAACCCCATACCTTGCTGGATATGGTAAAGGAGGAATGGGAAGAAGAACCCAATGGAGCTAAACCACTTCCTGAGTATGTATGGAACCTGAAATCCCCCCTACATCAGATCAGTAGTATAGTTAAGACCCACCTTGAACAGGCCCAAGAGGCCCAGAAAAAAACCAGTATGACAAAATACCTACAGAACGAACCTTAGACATAGGCTATTTAGTCTTATTGATGATGCCCACTCCTGATCACAAACTGATAGGTCAGTGGCAGGGCCCCTTTAAAGTCCTTGATAAGATGACCCCTGTCACCTATCACCTGGAGCTAGACCCTCATAACAAAAAGAAAACTAAGATCTATCATATCAATCTACTTATCAATCAATCAATCAATCAATCAATCAATCAATCAATCAGTCAGGGGTTTATAGAGCACACTACTCACCCGGGAGGGTCTCAAGGCACTAGGGGGGAGGGAGATGCAGCTCCGGATCAGCTGAAGAGCCAGGTCTTGAGGCTCCTCCTGAAGGTGTGCAGGGTAGGGGAGCATCTGATGTTGACTGGGAGCTCGTTCCAGGCCTTTGCCGTGACATCGGAGAAGGATCTTCTGCCTGCTCTGGTTCTGCGGATGCACGGGGTCTCGGCTAGAATGAGGTCAGTGGAGCGGAGGTTTCTTCTGGGTATGTGGAAAGAGACTCTTTCGTTGAGGTACTTGGGTCCGATGCTGTGGAGGGATTTGTAGGCGTGGGTGAGTAGCTGGAAAGTTACTCTCTTCTTGACGGGGAGCCAGTGGAGGTCTCGCAGGTGCTGGGTCATGTGTTCATGTCGGGGGGTTACGAGGACGATATGGGCTGCAGTGTTCTGCATGGTATTGAGTTTGTGTAGGAGGGATTTGTTGATTCCAGTGTAGCGGGCGTTAAGGTAGTCAAATCTGTCGGTTATGAGTGCGTGGGTGACAATCTTTCTGGCTTCGGGGGGGAACCACTTGAAGGTCTTGTGGAAGATGCGGAGGGAGTTGAAGCAGTGGAGGCGACGGCGTTGATCTGGCAGGTCATGGTGAGGGAGGAGTCTAGGATGATGCCGAGGTTCTAGGCGTGGTCCGTAGGGGTGGGTGGGTTTCCGAGGGCCACCAGGTGTTGTCCCAGGCCGAGGAGGAAGGTCCAAGGACGAGGATCTCTGTCTTCTCCGAGTTGAGCTTTAGGTAGTTGTTGTTCATCCAGGCTGAGACATCCTTCATTCATTTTTTTTTTTTTAGAGTTTTATATAGCGCAAACTTGACCCAAAGGTATCAGGTATCAGAGCGCTTTGCATAGCACCAGTTGTGTTACATGAAGACACATTAATTTTTGTTAGGCACAAGAAGATTAAGTGATTTGCCCAGAATCACATGATGTTCAGCATCATTGCCGAGACTCGAACCCAGTTCCCCAGATTTGAGGTTGACCGCCCTAGCCGTTAGGCCAACTCCTCTCCCCTTCCTTCCTGGAAGCTGAATCTGGTGTCTTCATGGTTCTTTGTGAGGGAGAGAATGAGTTGGGTGTCGTCGGCGTAGTTAGTAGTACTTAAAAAATGGGAGGGTGTTAGGCCTGCCCTATTAGGGAAGATAGAGAGTCACACCCAATGTATCAACAAAGCATAGATTCTGACTTGCCTACTCACCTCCAGCAAGAACTGAATACTTGGTTACCCCCTTTTCACGACGTCTTTTCTTTAACCCCGGGGAAAACATCCCTGATTCAACATGCAATACATACAACCACAGGTAAAAAGGTATGGCTACGACCCTATCGCATACCTGAGTCTTGGCGAGAGGCCAACGAAAATGAAGTACAACTAATGGGGATAATTGAACCCTCCATCCGTGAATGGTGCTCGCCCATCGCCATAGAACCCAAACCTGATGGCTCTATCAGCTTTTGTATAGACTTTAAAGAGGTCAATAAAATATCCCAATTTGATGCATACACCCTACCTCGAGTAGATAAAATGATTGAGAGACTAGGTAAAGCCCAATACATTAGTACAATGGACTTACGGAAGGGATATTGGCAGATACCGCTACGGGAACAACAAAAGGAAAAAAACTGCATTTTCCACACCCGGGGGTATCAATTTACCATGCTCCCTTTTGGGTTACAAGAAGCCCGTGCCACTTTTCAGAGGCTGATGAATAGGATTCTTAAACCATGTGATCCCTTTTCTGCAGCTTATATAGATAATATAGTTATTTATAGTGATTCCTGGGAAAACACTTGACCCATCTATACAAAGTAATCCAGGCTTCAAATCCTGCCAAGAGGAGTTTAGCCGCCCGCTCTGTGAAATACCTTGGATACCTCTTGGGGGAGGGATACATTAAACCACAGGAAGAAAAGATAACAGCCATCTCCAGGCTACCCTTCCCTCATACAAAAAAAGACCTACAAGTTCTCTGTACACTGGAGTGGCTCTCCGAAACAATGGACACAATGACAGGATTTTACGTTGGTTCTTAGCTTTATATAAAACTTTTTATTAACAGTCATCGACAATGAAACCATTGTCACAATAGAGCAAAATCAATATATATAGGCATGACAATCAGAGGCGGTACATTTCAGTATTATACACAGCAGGGGCTGATCAGCGAGGTGACAAAACATTTGGCATGGTGTACTATGGGGGAGCGGAGATTCCTCCACTCTATGGGTTACACAACATTCTTATGTGGGAACACACATCAAGGCAGGCACGGGCCACCTATCTCGCCTCTCTCGGGACACCGACAATACAAATATGATGCTCTAAATACAAATATTTCTGCACATTATGACTATTAAGAGCCATTCAAGGAGGGAGCAGATCATCAAGTTCAACATTTTGCAGGGGTGCAGATGTCGCCCCGATATGAGTTCCACCCCGGCCAAATACTGGACCATTTTCTGGGGCAGCCCCGGGCAGTGTATACTGTCTTTTCCCGGAACATACACCAGTCCATACTCTCTTTCCATGCTTCTAGTGTGGGAGGTGTTGCTGCTCCCCAGGCCTGAGCGATGTTTCTCTTGGCAATCATGAAGCCCAGAGTGGCCCATTGTGTTTGGTAGGTGCCTAAATCGGTTGGTTCCCATATATTTAGCAGGCATCTACGTGCTTCAGGGTGAATTGGAACGTTTAGGACTGCTCTCATCACCGCGTGTATCTCTTCCAAGTGCCTCTGGATGAGTGTACATTCCCATATAATGTGCATAAAGGTAACGATGTGTCCGCATCTTCTACGACAGTCTCCTGTTTCCGCTCTTCCCATCTGTACAAGCCGCGGTCCAGTCATATATATCCTATGCAGGATTTTCAGCTGTACTAACCGTAGTCGGGCTGGGAGAGCCACTACTCGAGGAGAAGATATTGCCACCTGCCACTCCTCATCATCTATTTCTATGCCATCCACTACCCATTTTTGCCGCAGTGGCAAGAGGGGATCCTCCATGTTATTAATTAGTTTGTTATAAATTAAGGAGATGGTCTTGTCTGGTACGTGACCGTCTAATATTCTATCTTCCAGTGGGGATGATTCAGGGAGGGAAGAGCCTTTTGGGAGGAGGGAATATAGTGCATGACTAACCTGCCTTTATCGGAAGATCTCAGCGTGCTGAGCCTGGAAGGTGGCAAACGACTTCACCACCCCCGGTCCATATATCTTTTATTTGTGAGATGCCGATCATGTCCCACTTATCAAATCCTTTCGACGCCCAAAGATTGCCCACTTGCGCACAGTCCCACAAGGGAGTAGCCAGTGTCAATTTACGTTCCCAGCCTAGGGATTTAATAGCAGCGTGCCATACACCAACTGAGTGGCCGGTAGGGCCTGTCAGCCGAGGTCGGCCAGGTTTTGAGTAAAGCGATCTATTATCGCTCCCTCCCGGGAGGAGCCACCTATCCATACGATAACCTGGATCTTCAGGGCCACCGTATGTGCCATGGTTGATAGCCGCCAGGTGCGCTGCCCAATAATATTTCCTGATGTCCGGTAGACTGATGCCACCATCATACCATTTTAGCGTAAGTTTACCCAAGGCTATATGAGGCGCCCCATTCCACAGTAAGTCCCTCTGGAAGTGTTCAATTATTTAAAATATTTCGGGGGGGACAGGGTCGAGCGAGTTCTGAAGGGCATAAAGGAAGCGGGGGAGTGACATCATTTTAAAAAGCTGCCTTGCCCAGAAGGGAGAGGTGAAGAGACTTCCAGCTAGTTATGTCTCTCTTCAGACGGAGCATAGGGTGAAGGAGATTTTTTTCGTATCGAAGCGTGGGATCTAAGGAGATGAAAATACCTAAGTATTTAAATCCAATGGTGTTGACCTGGATTGGACATTTGCGGGGAAGGTCGGGCAGGCCTCCTTGTAGGGGGTATAGATAGTATTTAGACCAATTTATAGTAAACCCAGAATATTTGCAGAATATCGCCAATATGTCCAGTAAAGCTATTAGGGATTTTTTAGGGGAGGTCAGATAAAGTAAAATATCGTCTGCATAGAGTGAGATACGGTCCTCCCATTCATGAGACCAACGCATACCTCGGATAACTGGATCCCGTCGGATCCAAGCCGTCAGGGGTTCCAGTGCTAGGGTGAACAGGAGGGGGAACAGCGGGCATCCCTGACGGGTACCCCGGCTCACCACAAACGTATCTGATTTTTTATTGTTAACCACAACCTTCTCCAGTGGCGTCGAATATAGGAGGTGAATCCACCGAATAAATTCCTGGCCGAACCCCATTTTCCGAAGGACCGCCATGAGGTAAGGCCATTCGATGGTGTTGAACGCCATTGTGGCGTCCAAGGAGACAAGGATAGCTGGTTCCAGGATTGTGTCCATTCTACCTAAGACCCCGTGGACTTGGCGCAAATTCAATGCGGTATTTCGATGCAGTATGAACCCGGATTGATCTGGGTGGACGAGATCATCGATTATCTTAATTAGACGGTTGGCTAATACTTTGGTGAGAATTTTAGGTTCTGCATTAAGGAGGGATATCGGCCTATATGACGCACTCTCCGTTTTGGGTTTGCCTTCCTTGTGTATAGTGACTATAGTGGCAATGCGTTGATCTATTGGTAGTTCGCCCACGTCCCTACTTTCCTCAAACATGCCTTTAAGATAGGGGAATAATTTGTCAGGGTTAAGTTTGTACAGTTCGACTGGTATGCCGTTGGGACCTAGGGCTTTTCTGGAGTTTAGTGCTCTGATTGCCTGCGCAATTTCGTACGTTGACAAAGGGCTATCTAACAAATGACGGTCTGCCGGGGAGAGGGAGCGGAGCGCGATGTCTCTAAGCAAGTCAGCTGAGTCTTCTTCGGTGTAGGGTGCCACCGGGGTGCATATCCTTTCAAAGTGTCTAGCAAAATGATCCGCTATGCCTTGGGGTTCAGTGATGTGAGAGTTATCAGCATCCCGCAGAACCGGGACCAGTCGATTCGCCCACTCCCGTGTCAAGCCAGGCTATCAGCTTCCCAGCCTTATCCCCCAGGTCGTATATCCTTCCAAGTTTCTCCCTCCCCAATGTTTTGGCTTTTTCGGTAACCAATGCTCTATACTCCTCCTGTTTGAGACGCAACAGGTGGAGTGAGGTTGGTGTTGTTGCTACTGCCACGTCTTGCTCCAGTTGGTAGATTTCATTCTCTATGTTAGACATTTCCTTCCGCTGTTCCCTCCTCTGTCCGGCTATCAGTGATAAGGCTTCCCCCCTAATTACCGCCTTGAAGGCCTCCCAGAGTGTTTGGGGGGAGAACGGAACCCACGTTTTCATCAAAATATGTGTCCATTACCTTGTTGAGGCCTTCCGGATTTTGGGGGGTTCTTAGCTTTAAAACCGTTTAGAATCACTACCCTCCATAGAAAAGGAAAAGAACAAACCAATGCTGACTATCTCTCTTGGTATCCCTTGGATCTGTTTCTTGCAAGGAAGAAAATTAGAGAAATGGGATGTGAGAAAGAGCCTGAGCCACCCAAAAGCCATTACTTACCGTGGGTTGAAACAACTCCTTGCGGAAAGCAGCTGAGACCGCCACAGACCTGAGGAAAACAAAAACAAGACATATAGGAAGGAGGAGGAGCACAACGTCAGAGGGCCAATACGGAACCCATAAGGGAGGAGAAAAGGCGAAATAGGAAGAAGAAGCGGCGCCTGGAGCGGAGGTCAAGAGGCGGAGTCAAGAGGAACCGAAGGACGCAGAGGAAGAGAGACCACGAGGGATGCCGAAAAGTGGAAGTAGGGACCCGGAAGACGTCTTTGGTGACAATGAAGAAACGACCGAGGAGTGGAGCGAAGACTGGTGGATTCCTCCCAGGAGATTGTGCAAGTGCTGTTGCAACTCAGGAGTTGCGGCAAGGACAGTGAGTGACCTTGAACTAGGTGACGCTGAGGGAGTGGGACTGGGTCTTGAGGGAGCAGGGTGGGTAGCAAGGGAACGGGGTGGAAAACCCTCAAAGGACCGTCAAGGTTTTCTTTTCTTTTTTCCATTCTTTTGAGTTTTTCCTTCCTTTCTCTTTACCACTTGATACTGCTATCGATAAAAGCAGCCCGATATCAAGAACACTCTTATACTCAGGATACTAAGTGGGTGAGGCATTTTGGTGGTTTTGGTGGCAATATCATTTCTTTATGGTTTATGCGGTATAGCAGCAATACCAGGAGGAGTGAGGGTGAATTCCCAGACAAAATAAGGCAGAGAACCTCTCTCCTATACCTACTTTGGGTTCTTAAGTCCTGTTATCAATACCTTCAGAAAGGCTCATTGTGGACACTAAGTTGCGGTTGAGGTGGATGTTCTTTCTCCTTTTGCTAATTCTATTTGGGATGCACTCCTTCTTGGCCTTTGCAAAATAGAGGACCATTCTATGTTTAAGAAGCCTCTTAAAATGCATCTGTCTTATTAATTAGCTTCATATCTTTTTTGATGTTGTTAGTCAGTTCAGTACTAAGATGCCTCAGGGCATTTGTCAACTAATATGTTGTATCCATGGATTTTTAATATATCTAATAGGTGCCCTCATGCACTAAATGGTGACAGTTTTAAAAAAAAACTGAGCAGAAATGATGGTCTGTGGCTCTTGCTTTTGCCCTTTGGTGATGAGCATTGTAACCTGAGGGATATCTCAGGTGTCTGGTGCCTGATCTATGGTAAGACTAAGAGATAGCTCAGCTATGTGAAGCCTGAACATATAATTTATGTCTAACCAGAGGCAAAACTCTGCTGCATAAACCAAACGCCTTTAAGACCAGTTTCTAAGACTACAAGACAGATGTAGAATTTGCTTTAACGTATGCCCTGTTTTACTCTGGGGTGGTATCTATGCAAAGGCAATAGACTCATGTGCAACTTTTGCAGACATTGCTTTGGTGTCCTTCCTCTTCAAAAAATGTTAGTGTGGCAGCAAAATGCTTGTGAAAACCTTATTCTGCTATCAAATTAAATGTGGATCTGTCAATAGCAACATAATTCTCTGTACAATAGTCTACCAATGTAAAAGCACCGCACAACACAAACAATACTGTGTGCACTACTTGTTCAAGTGTTACAATTACAACAGTGGTCAATTTGTAAAAAAATTAGTCTCGGGGCTCTCATCAGGAGGCAGCTTCGACCAGCCCATTTCTCCTGTTAGTGCTGCCAAACACAGAACCAACAAACCATACAAGCGGGAAGAGGACATGACGTGATGGCCAGAGCTACCAACTTTGGAGCGTGAGAACCAGGTTCAAGTCTTGGCATTGGCTCAACATCCTGTGATTATGGGCGAATCTCTTAATCTCCCTGTGCCTACCAAGAAGGAATATGTCCTTAACTGGTGCTCAAGCGCTGGTGTTGATGATTAAGTGCCAGTGCTGAGCAGAAACCACCGGCTCAAATTAAACACTGAATGACAAACTTGTTACAATACTGTTTGCTTGGTGTTGCTCTTGTATCCCATTCAAGGTTGACCCTTTCTCTATTCAGTCCCGGCAAATTGCTATAATTAGTATAGATAGTTAGGAACAACCATTATAGAGAATATGGCCATTCTTCTCAAAGGAATTTTGGAGGAATTTATAACAAATGCTACTTTTTATAAGTTGCATTGCCCCTACAGAATTTAAAAACAACACATATTTTAATGGATTTGACAGTTTATGCATTGTAGGCTTCAGAACAGAATTAAAATGAACCTGGAATTTCAAGCCACAACCAAGTTCAACTTGAATATTTGCCTCGTCCAACAAAACTGAAGAAACCTCATGAAAGGAGAAAATGGGAACTGTCTGGTATTCTTTAGATCAAACCATGCAATTCAGTCTCCTGAGAAGGACGTCCCTCAACAGATGGATTTCCTCCATATTTAAGTGGTGATAGACCAGCTACTGATACCTCTCAAATTGAGGAAGCGTCTGCGCCCTTTGCCCTTCTTCTCTACAATAAAAAAATATTGCTTAGAAAGCCTTTGATGTGTATTGCCAACCTGCAAATGGCTTCTTTCTTTTCCATTTCTGACATTTATGAGAACTGACTCATGCTCTGTGAACCTCAGTGGTTTGTGTCTTATTGTTTGCACAGGGGGAACCATAAAACTTTATGTAATACCTTAAATGCTTTCCAGAACGCAAGAGGTCCCTGTAATTTCCATCCATTCCTCTAGAACTCCCCCACTCTCCACAACCACTCTTGCCCCCAACCTTAGAAGGGAAAACAGGATAATCCTTACAGGAATAACCTCCTATGGTGTTAGCACCTCCTCAGAAGTACCTCCTGCCTCTGGCATAGCCTGTCTATAGGAAGATGGTCATTAAATGTTTTCCAACTTGCCAGCCGTTATTCTGCCTACCCTCTCCTGGGATCCATTGGAAGGGACAGTCAGAACAGTCCCACTGGCTCTTCCAGGCCCACTGAAAAACGTTCCTAAAGATTTCTCTTATCAAAATCTGAGCCTCTTCAAGAGCTGTGAATGCCACCACAAAATTCCCGTTTCTTTAAAAAAAGGTTTTTCAAAGAGGAATCCCCTGTTCTGCAGGACTGCCTTCTGATGTAACCAGTTACCCCAATTTCAGATCTAGTTTGATCAGGTGAGATCAGTGTTTCTCTATCCACAAAGCACAGTTAGCATTTCCCAACTTGCAGATAGCTCTCTGGGACTATCTTGAAATGATCTTGTGCGGTAATTTAACTCCACGGGCCCTGGCCTCCTCTGCCATGTCCAATATTTTAGTGAGGAGTCCCACCACATCCATTTTATCTAAGCAGACCCTCCAGGAGTGGTCTAGCCCCTTCTTGGGACATTTAATAAATCTCGCCAAAAAATACACATTATGTTGTCTATATCTGGGGTCAGTTATCATTGGACTCCAGAGTGGGGAGGAGGATCCTAAACTTCTTTTTTCCAGTGGCTGCCAAATTTTCTTTGCCAACAAATCTCCCACTATGGACACGTTGTACAATTGCTTAGGATTCAACATATCAGATATCTTCTGGTAACCATTTACCCCTCCAATCGACTGAGGGTCAGGGCGCAAGAGTTTGCGGCACCACTGCTTCTCATCAGACGCCTTTTGGTTGTCCAACTCACCCTTCCCTTCTGGGGGGAGCTGGGGGGGGGGGAGTACTGGTGTCAGCCGTGGGGATCGAGGTGACATGCAACGTTTGCGATATGCCGTATATATGTAGTGACTCCTAAGAATAAGCTGGAGAGAAGAGGAGTGAGAGATAGAGACACATTTGTACATAGCATAGTTATGCTTAGTTGCAATGGTGTGAGCTTATAGTGTGGCCTAGGTAGGAAGCATTTTGCTGTGGAGTAGGATGACCAAATAGAGGCACCTATTGTGTTGCAGCTATACTTGAGATGTGCTTAACCCTGAAGAGGAGCCAGGAACTCTCTAGGAGTGAGAAATTCATGCTCATAAACTGGTGACTATCATCTACATGTGGGTGACAGCCCTAATTTGTAATTTTGTTAGGGTCTGGCACTACCTTGTGGTCTGGTGTTATGTGCTGGGTAACAGCCATGCTTTACTGCATTCCTAAATTCCATGTTGTCTGGGTTGTTTCTTATTTTTTCCAGAACATAGTTCCAGAATTTTGCTACCTAAGCAAAGAAGGAAGTTCCACCAAGGGACAGGGTTTAGGCTGTGTATGTCACCAAAGCTTTATTTGGATTACACAGTTTGCCATCAAAAACGCTTCGAAGGGAGAGGGTCTGGTTGTGGGAAGCCAGTGACGTATGTAAAGAGATAAGAGTAATGAGGTCACTTACGTGCAGTGGGAGCAATTGCCTTGCTGCTGCATTCTTTGTGGTCTTATGAATAAGTATTTTCCACCGGTGAAGATCTCTATTTGGTTGAACTGAGCTTCAGGTGGTTCATTTGCATCCGTTTAGTTCATGGCTTCGAAGTAATCATTTAGGTTGAAGCAGATTAAGACTACCTGTCCCACATGAGAATGATTTGGGTGTGGTCTCTGTCTTTAGAACAGGTTGGATTGAAGGACTTGAGGCCTGGCAATGGGCTGGGGAAAGTGTGGCAGAGCAGTGAGATTTGCTAAGCTTGACAGGAAGGATCTTGCATTCAGTTACAGAAACTCTTAGAATTTTTTTTTAAAAGGCCACTCAGAAAGAAACACCTCAGAGCAGTACTAATTTATTTATTTTATTTGAAGTTTTATATAGCGCGAACATGACCCGTTAGGGTATCAGAGCGCTTTATAAGGAAAGATACGATACGTACAGGATAGCATAGGTAAAATACAGGGATGGAGGTTAGGGAAATGTCAATAGTGGGACTAAGCCATGGATATATACAAGAGTCATTACAGTTCCAAAATCAGTGAGCGACTTGAATACAATAGGACACAAGAAAGAGATATATACAATAAATGAAACAGTTCCAAGTACCGGGTGGCCTAGGCAAAATACAAGGAAGTGGGTTAGGGAAATGACAATAGTGGGACAAAGCCATGGATATATACACTAGTCAATACAGTTCCAAAATCACCGAGTGACTTGATTACGATAGGACAAAGAAGAGATATGTACAATAAATGGTGCAGGGAGCATTAGAAGGAGTGAGGGTTGTAACATGAAGGAGGTCAATCAAAAAAGGGGATTAAGCGCAGAAATAAAATCAAGAAAAGGCGGTATGTGCACCAAGGGAGAGTTATTGGAGGAATTTGCTCATTAAGAATGTTTTAGCTTCTTTTTTTGAAGAGCGCCAGAGAAGGTTATCTTCTGATGGAGAAAGGAAGCGAGTTCCAGATTCTTGGTGCAGCCCCGGATAATGCTCGATTGTATGTTTTTACTTTGCGGAAGCGGGGTGGCTGGAGCACACGGTCTCTGGAGAATCGTGAGTTTCTGGATCTCCCAGATAACACAATTTTCTTGGGGAGATATGCCGGGGAGTTCGTGTACAAGGCTTTGTGAGTGATGCAGACCAGCTTGAGTGGAATTCTGCCTTCAAGGGGAAGCCAGTTCAAGGCCTTCAGGTGTGGTGAGATATGGACAAATTTCCTTGAGCCAGATACGAGTTTAGCTGATGCGTTGAGGCAAGCTTTTAGGGGGGGCTACAAAGTCTTAGGTAGGTCAGATAATGTGGAGCAGCCATATTCGATTCTGGAGATAGCTAACGCCTGCACAGCGGTTTGTAGGTCGGCAGTTCCAAGGAAGGGTTTTAGTTTTCTCAAGTAGCTCAGATGGAATCTGGCAGTTTTGGCCATCTCGTTGATATGTTCAGTCATATTCAGGTTGCGGTCCAAAGTAATCCTGAGAGATTTGGAAGAATCCACTATGGTAGGGGTGCAGTTGAGTGCTGTGAAGGAGTTAGTCCATTCCAGGATGTCATTAGATTTTTATGGGGAGGAGATGAGAAGAAACTCAGTTTTTTGGGCTTTCAGTTTGAGCAGGTTGTTGGCGAGCCAATGGACAGTCAGTTTCAGGGCATCATTTAGAAAGGTGATCTAATGATAAAAGCCACTGTAGAAATGCTAACAAGATAACAATTCATGTGGACAGGATAGTAACCTATGGTACAGAACTAGTACTGGTATCGGCTTTGTGCAGAGCTGCACGTCGTGTTTTTAGGCTAATCACTGAATCCAACTTTGTTCTTTCTGTGGACATCCCCACAACAGATGAGTCTTAGCTACATTTAAAGTGGTTTTCCCGAATATAGCTGGGTCTCTTTTTACCATTTTTATGTACACATTGGTAACCCAAGTAGACTATATGTTCGAGTAAAGATTGGTCAAAGTTGATTTGGGATTTAAATATGGACATTGAAAACAACCATTTGGGAATACACACCTTTTTGCCAATGAAATCCTTGCTCTGTGATATAAGATAGAGTGAGAGGAAAGTGTGTTTGGTGCAGAATGAGAGAGAGAAGGGTAACAGCGACTACATACTCCTGCTCAATTTCTACTGTAAATGATTTCTTAGTTTTCTACTCTCCCTCTTCGCACAAGCCAAGACAAGGCATCTGGGAGAGACTGAGAACCAGAAAGAGATTTATGTGTCTTACTTATTGCATGTTTTGTAAAGCACGACCATGACCAGGAAGTATCAGAGCACTTTATAGAATAAAACATGCATAGAAAACATATGAATTTCAAGTGCAACAAGCAACCAAAAACAGGGTACAAGAGTATGGTTAAGAATTTTATAGCAGATCCAGGATTGTTATAGTTGTCCTTAGCTATTCTCTTTACATAGTCAAATCACTCAGTGCAATAAGTAAATTTTGAACAGTAGAGATTCTATGCTCTTCTTATGCGTATCTCCAGTGGTGAAGAGTTCCATATCGTGGGTGAACTACCAGAGAAGGAGCGAGAGAAGAATCTCTCTTTGGATCTTGGTGGCTCTAGGAGTACTCTTATTGAGTGGCAGCCTCGGGAGAAGTTGGGTTTGTCTGCCAGGTTCTTTGGAGATCCCATGGTGCAGCACTTTGCGTGAGATATACGCTATCCTTAGGATGCAGCATGCTTCGATAGGTACCCACTTGAGCATTATCAGAGCGGGATTGATGTGTTCAAAGTGACTAACTCCTGATACTAGTATAGTGGCTGCACTGAGAATGGCCTTCATTGGTATCAAACTTCTCAGCACATTAAACCCACACTGATGCCAGTGTGGGATTTAATGAAAAATGCACACAGAGGGCATCTTAGAGATGCCCCCAGAAAAACGACCTAACACTAGTGTCCAGGCTGAGTGGTTGCTTGCCAGCTGCCTCCACCAGACATGTTTCTGGACCCCTGGGTCGAGAGCCTTCTGCTCTCGGGGGACTTAAACAATGCACATGGGCAGGGTCAATGAAGGGGAAGCTTCAAAGGCTTGCCGCCTTTATGAGCTTCCCCAGGCCTTCTGCTACTTTCAGCAACTGGCCCCCACCGGTTCTGACCCCCTCTTTGGGCGGGAGAATCAGGGGGAAAACCAAGTGAGGAAGGGAAGTGTGCCAGCCTTTGCCAACCCCACCCCTGAGGTGGGGGAGGCGAGGTGAAGCACAACTCTCAGTCCCCGCCATCTTGCAGATTGGGGGACCCAGCCAACAAAAGTGAGGCATATGCCCCCTCCCACTGGAGGGTGGCATAATAGGGGGTGTACCCACCCCAAGGAAGGGACCCATTGGTCCCAACCTTTACCTACCATTAACGCCCCTAAATCGAGTATTTTGGGGCGATCCTGAACCTTACCTCCTCAAACAAGAACCGACCAAGAAGGAAAGAAGTAGGACCCAAGAAGCTGTGCTAAAGCTAAGAAGAGGAAGACGCCCACTAACTTGGCCCCAGCCCTACCGGCCTGTCCCCACCTCGAACCTGCAGAAGTGAAATCCCAGTGTGTCCTGCAGCCTCAAGAACCCAGAGGTCCTGCCCTGCCTTCCAAAGAAAAGACTCTGTCTCCCATGAGCACCGGATTTGCTCACCCACAGACTCAGGCTCCAGCCAAATCCACGAGCCTGCACCACTCTGCACCGGACGCCGAAGGCCCGTGTTCAAGTGGCCCAACACCACGAGGAAGTCTCCCTGGCGATACAGACCTGAGATGTGGTGATCTCTGACCTGCCTCGAATCTCCAAGCGAACCCTGAAGCCTCTTACTGGAGGATCTCCCCTAGTTGGCTGGCCTCCTGATCTGAAGCCTCAGGGGCACAGCAGGCTTCCAACAACCTTGCACCTGCACCTGGACTCTTCCATCTGTGAGTCTACCCTGTCAAGTGGTGCCACTCCAGTTCAAGACCCTTGGAAGTGGACTAAGGTGCTCTGTCAGCCTATATGGATCCCACGGAAACATTGCATCTCCTCTGCTGCGCGGTGCAACCCCCGAGCAGAACTGACGCATCTCTTCGACTGTGTGGATTGGACCAATCGCAAAGACCTGCAACACAGCTCTTCAGAACCGCTGCTTCGCCCCACAGGCCCTCGTCGACAGGAGCCTTGGCGATGATGCTGGACTCTACATCGCAGCTCTTTGGAACCAACGCATTGCCCTGACTGCTCGCCACATCCTCGACATCCGACTTCGCATCACAAGCCCCATCGACGGGATTCTCGACGATGAAGCAGGCCCTCGCATCGCAGCCTTGTTGCAAATCGGAACCGATGCATCGCTTTCGCTGTGCAAGGCATATTCGACATGGATCCACGCAATGCTCCGCAAACTAGGCTTAAATGTACAGTGGGCCTAACTAGGTCCCTGTATCCTCCATCGTGGCCGGCCTGAACTTGAGACTTTGTCCCGGTCCAGCGTGACCAGATATTGATAGTTGGCGCTTTGCGGTGCTATTCTTAGTTGAATCTTTAAAATTGAATATCTTCGGTTCTACTAATTGGATTTTTATCATTTCTTGTTGTATTTATTAAAGAAAGTGCTATTTTTCTAACTTGGTGTGGGATTCTTTGTGTGTGGCGTTTCCACAGTTTTACTGTTTGAAGTGTTGCACAAACACTTTACACATTGCCTCTAAGTTAAGCCTGACTGCTCTGTTTCAAGCTACTGGGAATTGAGCACAGGTTAATTTAGGTTGGCTTGTGCTTCAACTTGACGAGGACTGTGGTTGCTACTTGACCTAGGAACACACCCCAGTCAACCAACCACCCAATTTCTTACACGAAGCATATCAAAAACAAGAATATTTAAAGAGAGTTGGATAATGAAGTAACATAGAATAAAGATTGAACCTCCTATGTGTTAAATAGCTGGATCATGATGCCATCTACTAGTGACAGCAAGAGTTGTTTTTTAAAACATCCTGTTCTGCAAACAACATAAAAATAGAGGGTGCTGGAAAACACACTACAATGAGAACATTTACTAAAGTACTGTCGTTAAACTGTAATATTTGCAACCAGTTTTCCAAGACTATTTTGAACAGCACATGCCATACTAAAATGCTAGTCTGCTATTAACATGAAAGTATGGTGTACTAGTAAATACAAAATGAACCTAAAAATAAATGAAGAAATGTGTTTATAGCGCACGATTTTGCTACCAGTTTTTCAAGGACTGCTTTGAGATCAGATCCTCAATGATTTTGTAGACGTTGCTTTGTTATGTCCTATTAGTCCCTTGCAACTGGCCTACTGTATTTAGAATGTACAGTTTGCCATGGATTGTCCTGTAAACAGAAACGCAACATTCCACACTGCATTAGGCTTGGGCTGTTTGGCCCAATATGTCTTAAAATGTAATATTTACCATTCATTTTGCTACATTCATTGAGAGAGAACTCCAAAACCCAGGTATGTGTTATTAAAACGTCATGTTGATAAATATTTTGCTGACCTTCTGTGCTGTAAAATTTGTTGTTCACCACAAACAGCCCAGAGGATTGACACCCCTGGTCATGCAATGTAGCAGAACAGTGATGAGAGCCCCTGCCCTAGTTGTTTTTCACCTAGCTCTTAGGAGGCCTCATTGCCCACTATTCGGCGTTACCCCCACCCCAAGTTGCACCCTTGATTCCACCTCACACCTCTTTCTTCCACAACTGTACAGCTCCCTCCTCTTTATGTCACTCTTGTAGGGCAGGAAATGAGGGGGGTCCAGCAGGATCCAGGATCTTGGCTGGCCCCAGTGAAATATGGTAAATTTCTTCCAGTGTAATATGCCAACACCAGGACACAATCAACAGCGCTAGCTAGCACCTTCTATGATTTACATTGCAAGTAGCATTGTGGTGGGCTTTCTTATTTTATCCTGCACAAAAAAAGGTGTGATTAAATGGCCATCAACCCTCTTTCTGTTTGAGTATCATACTGGCAGGTAGCTCTGTGGAGTTTATCACCTAGCTGTCAATGCAAAAACAGGAAACAAAGACACACTGCTTGTTGTCATGACACAGGTACTTAAGAGACACTGTGATTTGAATGCATGTTTTTTTTAACTTTATTCATGCTTTGTATGCAGGGCCACTGGAATTGTGCAGAAGGGGAGCACCAAATTATGCAGCAGAGTTCACTAAATGATGCGTCAAAGAAAGGCAAATTATGGAGCACTTTTTAAATAGAATTGTTTCATCATTTTCTCATTTCACATATTAATACTGTCTGGGCAAAGATTTCACCTCATTAGTACCAGTTTATATTAGAGCGATTGCAATCTATGAGCTACGGGGTGAAAAGGGATCTCTGTCCAAAAAAATACCTATTTACACAATAATACACATTTCTGATCTGCATGTTACACGATGTGCTTTGCAGGAGACACCTAGTCCTCTATGGTACTTTGAGTCAAAGCTGTGACTAAACTAAGAAAAGATTTCGTCAACAAGTGCTTTAACCACCTCGATTATCGTACCAGTATTATTATCCTCTGAAAATTGTTGGGCACACAAAGATCTCTGCAGTAGGTGTCTTAACGCTATACGATAATTCAACATGCAGCCACTTCGTTGCCTATTTAGTGAGCCAGAACAGGTTCCCTGTCACGTTTGTCATTGTTACAAATTTCCTTGCTGCCGAGTTTTAAAAACACATATATGAAGAAGTTGGTGGTCGGACACTGCTTTTCAAGACTTCGCCTCTCGCGGCTCTACCTTTTTCCGTTGCTAAACCTTCACGTCTATTTTATGGCTCCTGCAGAGGTGTTTTTTCCAAATCCAGCACTGCACTCTTGCATTGTGTTTTTCTATCCGTGCATTCTCTCGGTTTTCCTTGCTTCCTCCTTTCTTTCTTACATGGTCGCTTTTCTCTCTATTGCACTGTGTCAAAGCCTGATGGTATAAAAAATCAGCCTGGTCGGGAGAAACGAGTCAGCCACCTCAATAATTGCACCGATGCTCCCTCTCCGGCTTCTCTTCTATATTTCCTCACTTGTTTCTCAGTCCCTCCAACCCCATTCCTTTTGAGAAATGTCCACCACACGCCCTGATCCTCAATTGGTATCCGTGGTCCCGCTGTAAACAGCATCATGCATAGAGCTCAGGCTAAACATAGCAACCAAACACAGCTTGACTGGAGTCCCCAGTACAGGAAGCAGTTCTTCTTCTGCCCTCTGTCTCTCGGTTCCACTCGCCACTATGCCACTTGCTCCGCCTCTTATGACCTTCTCACCCAATAGTGGCCAGAGGCGCACAGAAAGCCCAATGCAGGAAAGGGCGGGGTTTGATGTTCTCTACTACGCATGCGCAGGAGCCTGAAGTGACGTGCGAGTCACGTGACGTCAGCGTCGTCGCTAGGTCGTTTCCTGTGATGGGAACTGGTCGCTGCCTCTGATGGGACCCGCAGGATCCTTGGAGTAACAGGAAGGAGCCGGGGCTGGACAGAGGCCTACACAGCGCTGCCGCAGCCCGAGGGGACCCGCGCCGGGAGCCGTAGCCCGCCCCGGAGGAGCCCTGACCCGCAAGGCCCCCGCCGCCTGTCCGCACCTTCCTTCCCCTAGCAGCACCTCTGAGCCTGGATCAGCAGCTTCAAGGTAACCCCAGTTTCCCAGGCAGCAGGGCAATCGGAACCAGACTTTGCTTTGAAGATCACACACCGGGGCCGAGTGCATTTGCTCTTGAGTGTGCTCTGTGCATGATAGTGCATCTCCCCGCCCCCTGCGGCCTAGTGTAGGAACTCTGCAGGGTGCACTGCTTGACTATGCCCAATGAACACTCACTCCACTTTTTGGCCTAATGCTGGCGTCCTGCAGGATGCACAGTTCATAGTTGTACCTTTGAACATCAGGTTCCGCTTTGACGTGGTGCGGGAGTGTTGCACGGTACACTGTGCACTATCGTGCCTCTGAACGTGCAATCTCAGATTTTATAACTAAAGGGGAAATACTTCTGCTCTGTCATTAAACACGGGGATTCACAGAAGTGTGTTTTGAGAGTCCCTCACTTCTTTGATTATTTAGATCTAGACTGTTTTACCCGAACCCAGGGCACTAAGTACCTGACAATATTGTTAGGAGGCTGCAACGCGACAGATCACCTGCATCTGTTTGCTTAAAACGTAGAATGCCATATGCAGCGCATCTATAACCCCACATTTGCTGTCAGATTTTAAAATAAAAAAAGCCCTGTCACGGTTTTTTAAGGATATGTATTTAGGGTGTGCAATCCTTGCAGCTTGTTCGGCTTATATGTCTGCTGCGTTCATAAATGATTAACCTATCCTTTCAGTTCCCACGGGTTGGCTCAGCCGTTCATCCTTCGAAGTCGACAAAATGACTGCCTTTGTTTCAGCAATAGAAAATATCTGTGGTTTCCAGAACAGCTTAACTGTAGAGCCGTGGCAGTAATGTGTCCACCACACTCATATTTTCAGCACAAATATCACCCAGAGCATGCTCTAGTTAGCTTAACAAGATACAGTGCAAATAATCTCATATACTTGCTAGCTCTATTTCAGGGTACACTTTCAATCAATCAATCAATCAAAGGCATTTATAAAGCGCACTACTCACCCGGAGGGTCTCAAGGCGCTGGGGGGGGGGGGGTCCGCTACTGCTCGAACAGCCAGGTCTTGAGCTTCTTCCTGAAGGAGAGGTGGTCTTGGGTCAGGCGTAGTTCGGTGGGGAGGGCGTTCCAAGTCTTGGCGGCCAGGTGGGAGAAGGATCTACCTCCTGTAGTCGCTCTGTGGATGCGGGGGACGGCTGCGAGGGCGAGACTGGTCGAGCGGAGGTGGCGTTTGGGAGCGTAGAAGTTGAGGCGGCTGTTGAGGTAGGTCGGGCCTTGGTTGTGTAGGGCTTTGTGTGCGTGGGTGAGGAGCCGGAAGGTGATTCTTTTGTTGATCGGGAGCCAGTGCAGGTCTCTCAGGTGTCTGGAGATGTGAGTTCGTCTGGGGACGTCGAGGATGAGTCTCGCCGAGGCGTTCTGGATCCGCTGGAGTCTCTTCTGGAGCTTGGCGGTGGTACCGGCGTAGAGGGCGTTGCCGTAGTCCAGTCGACTGGTGACGAGGGCCTGGGTGACTGTTTTCCTGGTCTCGGTGGGGATCCACCGGAAGATCTTACGTAGCATGCGCAGGATGTTGAAACAGGACGAGGAGACGGCGTTGACTTGTCTGGTCATGGAGAGGGAGGAGTCCAGGATGAAGCCCAGGTTGCGTGCGTGGTCTGTCGGTTTGGGTGCGTTGCCCAGGGCAGGGGGCCACCAGGAGTCGTCCCAGGCGGAGGGTGAGGAGCCCAGGATGACTTTGCAGGTAGAAACCCGAGACCCGCACATATTGTGAAACTAGTCAGTGTACCTCTGGACCATTTAACTCGCTCCTGCAGTATAAATCACTTCCAACTTCTTAGAAGGCACAGAGTGCCTTCTGCCCTCAATAGTTAATAACGGAACACTACCAACTGTTATCAAATGTTGTAAACTTGTACACATTTTGCCCAAGTCATATTTAGTTGTAATATTGTAGTTTTCCTTTAAGGTGATAGTCTATTACATTTGTTAATTGGTCACACAGCAGCTGCTATGAGCCATGCCTCATTTACTCACTTTTGTTTTGTGTTAACCCATCCACTACGCCAGTGTTTCCCAAACTGGGGTCCGAGGACCCCCAGGGGTCCGTGGCACATTCCCAGGGGGTCCGCAGGCAGCAGTTCTAAAAGCACTGCAAAGTTCCTTGTAAAATTAGCAGTTTTCGAGCAACTATAAAAGTGTCAAGAAAATGCCTGTGATTAATGTACCTGCTGGAGAGAGATGAGAGTTTTTTCCAGTGGCAGCTTTGACTTATCTAATGTAACACAGAGGGTTAATATGCCTACTGCAAAGAACGTGTACAATGCATTTTAAAAAACAGTATTTTATGTGCATAGGTCAGTGGGTTACTGATTTTTTTCACAGAGATTCTTTTGTCACTGTGCAATTCATAAGGGACAATCGTAATCTAGCACAGTGTCCTATAAACTGTCAAACAGCTGCTTGCAAACTGCATGGTAAAATTTAGCAACATATGTTTATTCCCAGTCTATCATTATACTGATACTGCTATGTTCCCACTTCCTGCACATGAACAATTTTGTAATGCCTTTTTGTCACTTCTATGTGTGACACATGGAAGTTGCAAAATGTCATTTTTTATTAAAGATTGTTTATGTGCAGGAAGGGTCACCTTCCTGAACATAAACAATCAAAGGTGTTTTGCTTTTTCCGTTGGAAAAAGCAAAAACGAGGAAAAATATGGCATTTCTTCTTCTATCGCCAACTTAAGACCAGGTTTTTCATGGTCTTAATTTTGGTGCTGTCTCATATTTAAGCTGACTTTGTAAATAGAGGGCAGCATCAAAATCAATGGGTGTTGGAGTGAAACTCCCACTGCCCACCTTTTTCATGCTAAGCATTGCGTGAAAGGGGGCCTTATTTACAAGGCAGCGTTAAGCCACAATAAGTGGCTTAACGCTGCCTTGTAAATAAGGCAAAGCCCCTATTGCCACAGGAACATCGCAAAATGTGACGTTCCCATGGCAATAGGGACTTGTAAATATGCCCCTAGAATCCTTAGTAATTTGAGTATTTGTTTTGTGTGCACACGTGCGTTTTTTTAATTCAAATTACTGTTTTAATGTTTGAAATTTAAATCCTACAAATTGCTTGGGGTCCCCGGCTTCCAGTGGTGACTCAATGGGGGTCCTCAGAAGTCAAAAGTTTGGGAACCACTGCACTACGCCCATCTTGCTGTGTACGGATTCTGTTCTTTTTTTAGAGCTTCTCTGTTCAAAATAGTATTGCCATAAATAAATGAACTAATAAGATTTTGCTTCCGAATCTCATGCCCCGGACCTTGTGCAGGGAGCTGCCGAGGATATGGCGATGAGTATAGAATTGCACGTCTCGACAGTATACCTCTCACGGGCCTAGTACAGAAATCTTAGCGGGACTTAGTCCAGTGTGCAATTTTGGGACGGGTTTAGAGCGCTCAGCATGTTTCAGTGATGTGCCTTTAAACACCATGATGAGACTGATAAAGACTGTCCATCAGGATGCTCTAGAGTGCAGTCATAATTTAAAATCCTGTCCTCGACCTGTAGATTTAGTGATCATAGTCAAGTTGTGAGTAAGTGGGAGAAATTGCCTGCTTTCTTCAGATCTACTTTGTCATTTTCATGAAAATGTCTGTAATTCTTGGCAGGCATCTCTGAAAATTGTACGTGAGGTGTACCAAAAAAGTAACATGTTCACTCGCTCATTAAAGTTTCCATACCGTATCTAAAGTTATGTGGTGAATGTTGCTGGAGTTCAGTGTATCTAACGTAGATTCTTCCTTGTGAGTGTGCCATCTAATCAATTTTCAATGTGTAATACAAGCATGTTTGATTGTCGTGTATAAGGATCTGTCTTGTACTCCATATATAATAATGGGGGCATTGTAGTTTTTCGAGAATCAACAATAAATGTACACCAGAAGTATAAATGATGAGGTGTCTCTGTTGGTCGATTTCTCAACGCGGAAACATGAAGTAATATGCATGTTTCGAGTTTGAATCCTGACAGTGCTGACTTGACTTTTCATCCTTTCTGAGGTGTTACATCGAGTACCACTCAATTGGACAATAGTAACACTAGCTACTTACATTGTTTAGAAATGGAAGTAGTGAAATATGAAACACATCTATGTATATATGTGTGTGTATGTATATATATATATATATATATATATATATATGTATTGACAACAGGGACAGCTTATCTTTTACACCCCTAATGTTAATTTTTATCTCCTAAATCCGTTGCTTCATATTTTTTGGGCTAACATTTTTTTGAAAAGGAACCTTTGTAACAAAGGTATAATATATAAACGTATCAGCGCAATTTTGTCAAAGGAAAGTACTTGATTTTCTTGTATTTCACTACGAGGGTGGGAGCATAGGTTTCTTGAGGTCGAGAGGTTATTGGCCTTCCTGACCAGTTGTCTGCCATCTTCCATTCATTTTTGTATATTTTAACTGAGTGCACAATAAGTATTTTCTCTAGCCCTTAAGCGGCATGAAAGTATCATACCCCCCATGCTTTGCCCTCAGTGCCAAAGTGTAAACATGAAGCAGTGAATCCAGAAGATTTAATAGTTATCTGTAAAACCACAAATAGATAAAGGTTAAGATGCCCCACAAATTATACTTCCCATACACGTTAAAAAACACAAAACAATCAATGGGTCGATGACCTGACCTCTCGCCTTGGCCCAGATTTATAACGTGTTGCCAAGTTAGTCACCTTTTGCCAAGTTAGTCACCAATAAATATCACAGTGACATGGAATCAAAGGTTTCCAGACATGAATATTGTGCCTGTCATCTCAGCCCACTCCATTGTCCTAGACCAGCGAGATGACAGTGCACCGAGCAGGACTCAGCAGATCTGCCATGCACTCTGCAGAGACAATGCATCATTTTGCTAAAAAACACCTCAGACTTGACATGATGTTGCTGCCAAAGAGTTTCCCTCTGATTGCAGTGCTGAAAGTTGCATTGTGCCTGCCAGCGCCACATAACACTACTAGTTTAATAACAATTATTTATATAGCACATTACAGCTTTAGTCAGCCGTTTCTGAATGAACGTTCGGGAAAGTATAAACTTTAGGATGCATTTAAAGTGAAATGTGACAATACCACATTTTTTTAAAAGAACATTTTAGTACCTATGCAAAAAACAGTGGTGAGTAATTACAGCTCAGCCTACACAGAGAAGTGCGTCTCACACCCATCTGTGCGAGACATTTTTATCAGTACATCATTTTTTTACATTTCGGGTATAATATAAAATTGTAAGCTAAGATTGAATTTCAACTGGCTTGTATATGAAGCAAGATGTAGCTTGTAAAAATTGTTATTCAGTTTTCAAAACAAGCACTGGAAATGTCAATAGGTCTGGCTTATGAATGAAAGTGCCTTTTGCATCATTGATGCATTTAGGCTCTCAATTCAATATAACTTTATTCGATCTAAAAACGATAGACCATAAAAGTACATAGAAAATTATTACACATGGCTGTAAGCACTCAAGAAATTGAAATAATTTTACAGTAAAAACCAGTTAAAAATGAGTGTGTAAAAATTACAAAGTTTAAGAACACAGCGAGATGTGTGCCAGATATCCATACTTTGGATGAGCAAGGAGATACAAATGAACTCAGGTTTCAATAAGCAGCATAATATTGTTGGCGGGAACTGCATTTGACGCATGTAAAGGGGAGATAGAAAGAGGACAAAAACCTCAAAATAGGGTCCGCCGTGCTAACCCAATATCCCCCATTGATAAGCAGTATCTTTGCCTAGTCTATATGAAAAAAAACACCCTATCCCTGTCCAACTAGCCCAGGATAGTATGTCTTGCCCTTAGTGCCCTTAGTAAGGGTATCAAAAGGTGCCTTTGTGCTTCACTGGGGAAATTACAGAAAAATACAAAGTGCATTAATGATTGTGCTGAATGATTGTTGCAGGAGAAAACTAAGTTACCCTTGGAATCAGAAAAATGTTTGAAGAAAAAAGACCAATAAATCGTCCCTGCTCTGAAGCGGAAAAGAAGAGACCGCTCCCATCTTGACAGTTTCATCGACAAGTACAGTGGGGAAACGTCTGTGTATAAAAAGCTATAAAAGGGCAACACCGAGGGTTTAGAAAATTAATGTTTCAACCTAATGTTTGCACGGTGGTTCTTACATTTTTTTCACCTCAGTCCTAACATTTTTGGTGGATGTGACTGGGTTCGACAAGCCACTGAGCTATACAGAGGGCTCCAAAAATATCTTGTATTTAGCTCAACCAGGGTATAGAGCCCTATCCAGCGTCATACAGTCAGATACTATGTCACTGCAGAGTTTAGCGGCGGGGTTCAACCATACGCTTACCCACAATAAAAGAGGCACCAGTTGTCTCATGTCCTCGATTAAACCCTGATTTAATTCAAGATGAGTAATAAGAATGTGGGTGGACAGAGGGGTACCTAATAGCTGTCGTAAGAAATGGTTTTCCTCTGTCTGGAGGGAACCGCATTTGATGAAACCCCATACTCCAGCGCCATGGGTAGCTCTACTAATGCATTGTAAATTATAGACGTTCAAAGGAGGAAACACTGACCCCCTTCATTTGGGGTGTAAAAAGGTTACAGATTGTGCCCGCAGTTTATAGTTTTAAACTGGCCTGTGAATGATGGGGGTTCCTTGACCCTGCTGAATTAAAATTCAGCCCTAAATAACAAAAGTCATCTACAGTCGTCCGAGTGTGTCCATTAATGCTAATTTTCTTTAACCTTCATTTACCCTGGTCGCAAGACATAATATGCGATTTAGAGTAATTGGTATTTAAATTCAAGTTGTGCATAAAGGAAGCAAAGCAAACCACCTGATGTCTCAGTGCTTTTTGGGTGAGGGCTAACAGTACCGCGTTGTCAGCATATTATAAGGCAGGAGTAGGATAACCTGTGATTCTAGGTGTGTCTGTGTGGAAAGTATGGTGTCTGTTAATATATAAAATAAACAATAAGGGTGCCAGAATACAATCCTTTCTCACTCCAGTCTTTAGAGGGAATTTAGAAGAAAGCTCCCCAAGAGAATTTATACGAACCCAGGCTGTAAGATAAGAATGCAGGCAATAAAGATAATTCACTATAGGGGGGTCCACGCCTTGGTCCTGCAACATTAACCAGAGTTTGGTTCTGATCACTGAATCGAAGGCGGTGGATAGGTCCATAAAAGCTAAATAAATAGGGGAACGCTTGGCCTTAGTATATTTGGAAATGATCAGGGCCAGATTCAGGCATAGTTCGGTGGTTCCTAATATTGGCCGAAATCCAAATTAAAAAGGGGAAAGTAAGTCCTTATCAGCCGCCCACTCGACCAAACGGTCATAAATGGCTCTGCTGATGATTTCAATCGTGCTATCGATGAGGGAAATATGTCAATAGCACTTGGGCGACATACAATCACCCTTTTTAGGTCTCGCATACCTAGCGTTGCAGTGCACGTGCGCTGCTCGCTCTGCGAGGCATATTGTAGAAGGGTATGTTTTAGAAGTGTGGTGGAAGCCCCGTCCCTATTTTTCATTGGCTGGGTCGTCTATGGTAAACGCTGGCTTCCGATTGAAAATGAGGTTTCTTAGTCCCTCCTTGTTACCGCCCTGTCTCCTTTTGGGACTGCCCATCCGGACTGGATCGTTTACTTGCGGCGTTATACCGTCTCCTTCATTTACTCAGTAAGCACTATGTTATTTTCTTTCTGCTTTGGCAATGGGGACAGCTTGTGTTATAAATCGCATACGGCGGTCGCACAACTTTATCATCACACGCGCCGCCAAAATGCTTTTCTTTTAAAATGTATATGTTTTTTATAAAGTGCAGCACGCCAAGCTTTGTATTCATGACGGCAGCACACATTTCTCCCACTTCGTGCGCTCCCTGTACGGAAAGGACTCCTGGCACTAAACTCACGCTTGGTTTATTTACTTGTTTTTTTTTGTTGCTGGTTTTTATTCCTGCCTCACACCGAATCTCCGACAGCTGCGCTTGGTTCAGCTCCCTATGCCGCCGGTTACGCCCTCCAAAGTTTCCCAGTCACTTCCTCGCAGGCTGCCTACTGAAGTTCCTCGGCCCCCAAGCCCTCTGTGAGCGCTTGTTTACCAAGCTCGGTTACCGTTTCTGAGCTTGGTTGCAGTTCTTGAGATGGCTGTGGCTCGTGTACTGCCAGCTTAGAATGCTTTGCTGCAGTTGATGTGCTCTTAAAAACCCCACTGCGTTTGTAAGCTGCATGTTTTAAACCAGCCTTTGTGTGCTTTGTGTTACTAATACTCAGTTACACAGGAGTGTTGGCAGTAATCTTCCTGTAACCTGCGTAGAAGTGCAGATTTGTATGCATGCTTCCATGGTCCCCCTTAGTTCTTCTGCTTCGCAGCTCGACTCCTACGCGCTTTAAAGCCCAGCGACTACAGTTTGTGTGCTTAGAAACTGCTCCGGTGTATGTTGAGAAACCTGCTTACAGTCAAAATGTAGATCAGAGAAAATGTGCGCATATTACAGAAGAGCTCAATTCAAGCTGATTTGATGGTTCTGAACAGTTTAAACCAGACAGCCACACGCAGCAGATGCCAGCCCTGCCATATTTTGGCAGGGCTGGCTACAGACCCACCCAGAAAATCAAATACAGCAGAGCTGTTTCAAGAAGCACAAAATGAAAAATGCCGCTCCTCACTCACAAGTTGTAATTCCAGAACCAAGTAGAATTTACTTAAAAGTGCAAATGGTGCTTTTGGTTTACAAAGTCGGAGGAACAGTGCATGCATTGGTCTCTAGAAGGTGCGGTTAATGTACCTGCCAACTGTTTGATTAGCAGCCTTGGAAGTTTCTGCACGATTATTTCGGGCGTCAGGTACCAGTGAACTAGCCTCTTAACCCCTTGTGTGCCCATGACGAGCTGGACTCTTCATGGAGCACAGTCGCGCTGTGCCCATGACGAGTCCAGCTCGTCATGAGGCATTCCCTGGGGAATCCCTCTGGTGCGGGCACCAGAGGGATTCCCTTTTACTGCAAATAGCCTCGGGAGCTGGGGAAGAGCTTCCCCAGCTCCCGAGGCCCCCCATCCCTCCCTTTCACTGTAATGACGATCGGCGCGCACGTCGTGCCGACATCATAACATTGAAAGTGAAACTGAAATGAGCCAAGAGGCTCATTTCAGGTTTCACTTTGTACGTGCTCAGGGGGCTATCTCAGCCCCCTGAGCACGTAGAAAGACGGGAGAGGTATCGTTGGAAAGGGGAGAATCTCCCCTTTCCAATGGTACCCCTCCCCAGTGGATCCCTGCTTGGGGATCGCCACAGGAGGGCGATCCCCAAGCAGGGATCCACCCACTAGACACCAGGGAGGGGGGGAGCGTCCCCTTGGGCAAGGGCCTTTGCTCCCCCAAAGGGGCAGATGGGGCAGTAGCCCCCAATCTGCCCCCCCCCGGGGGGGGGGGCAAAAAGCCCACTAGACGCCAGGGAATTTTTTTGACAATAAAAATAGGGGTGGGGGCTGCCCAAAACGGGCAGGCCCATGCCCCCACCCCACCCCCCAATTATCACAGTCTTTCTGCCCGCCCCCCCCGGGGGGCAGATGGGGCATTGGCCCCTAATCTGCCCCTTCGGGGGGGCAGAAAGCCCACTATACACCAGGGATTTATTTTCAGTTTTTTTAGGGTGGGGGCTGCCCGAAACGGGCTCGCCAATGCCCCCACCCACCCGCCACCATTACAGCCTTCCTGCCCCCCCTGGGGGGCAGATAGGGCATTGCCCCCCAATCTGCCCCCCTTTCCCCCCCCCCCGGGGGGCAAAAAGACCACTAGACACCAGGGAATTGTAAAAAAAAAATAAAAAAATAGGGGTGGGGGCTGCCCAAGACGGGCACACCAATGCCCCCACCCCCCCCCCCCCCACAAAAATGACAGTCTTTCTGCCCCCCAGGAGGCAGATGGGAGCTGTAGCCCCCAATCTGGCCCCCCCTGGGGGTGCAGAATGCCCACTAGAAACCATGGATTTTTTTGTTTTATTAGTGATGGGGTAGGGGCTCCCCAAAATGGGCATGACAATACCCCTCCCCACCCCCAGAGAAATTCCAGTCTTTCTGCCCCCCCCGGGAGGGCAGATGGTGGCAGTGGCCCCTGATCTGCCCCCTGGGGGGGGCAGAAAGCCCACTAGGCGCCAGCGAGTACGCAGGCTTTTTTTATGCGTGGGGGTAGGGGCTGCCCAAAATGGTCATACCAGTGCCCCCACAAAAAATAGCCACAGTCTTTCTGCCCCTTTAGGGGCATATCAGGATGAAACCCCCTTCCCCGATTTCCCCCCCCCAGGGTGGCAGAAAGGCCACTGGACTCCGGATTTTTTTTTTAGCAATGTGCATACCTGTGGATTTTGGGCCCTAGCGCAGTTGGCACGTAGGCAAACCTAGCAAATCTGTACATTCTTTAAAACTAGACAACAAGGGGAATCATGGATGGGGTGACTTCACTGGCTCTCACCAGGTTCTGTTACCCAGAATCCATTGCAAACCTAAAAATGTGTCCAAAATAACACATTTTCCTCACATTTCTGTGGTGGAAAGTTCTGGAATCTGCGTGGGTCCACAAAATTCCACCCACCCTGCGTTCCCCAAAGTCTTCAGAGAAAAATGGTACCTCACTTGCGTGGGTAGGCCTAGTGCCCGTGTCAGGCAAGGGCCCAAAACCTATTGAGGAGACATCAAAATTACCTATCACAAGACAACCTGGTTTTGCAAAGGTGGTCCTATGAGTTTTTGGCCCCGGGCTTGGGGGCCACCTAGGGAAACCTACACATTTCTGAAAACTAGACACCCGGGAGATTCCAGGGAGGTATGGCTTGCGTGGATCCCCCAACGTTTCCTTACCCAGAATGCCCTGCAAACCTCAAATTTAGCTGAAAAAATCACCTTTTTCACACATTTGTGTGTGGGAAAGTTGTGGTATCACCGGGCTGACACAAATTTCCTACCACCCAGCGTTCCCCCGGGGTCTCCCGATTTAAAAACGGTCCCTCACTCGTGTGGGAGGCCCAAGTACCCGCGACAGGCAAGGGCCCAAAACGTATTGAGGCGCGCTACGTTTAGGACCCTTGCCTGTTGAGGCGCACTACATTTTGGACCCTTGCCTGTCGCGGGTACTTGGGCCTCCCACACGAGTGAGGCACCGTTTTTATCGGGAGACCCGGGGGAAAGCTGGGTGGTAGGAAATTTGTGTCAGCCCGGTGATGCCACAACTTTCCCACACAAAAATGTGTGAAAAAGGTGATTTTTTTTGCCTAAATTTGAGGTTTGCAGGGCATTCTGGGTAAGGAAACGTTGGGGGATCCACGCAAACCATACCTCCCTGGAATCCCGGGTGTCTAGTTTTCAGGAATGTGTGGGTTTGGTAGGTTCCCCTAGGTGGCCGCCGACCACCGGGCCAAAAACTCAGGTGACCCCCGTGCAAAACCAGGTCGTTTTGAGGTAGACAATTTTTATGTCGCCTCACTGCGTTGTGGGCCCTTGCCTGTCGCGGTTACTTGGGCCTCCCACACGAGTGAGGCACCATTTTTATCGGGAGACCCGGGGGAACGCTGGGTGGTAGGAAATTTGTGTCAGCCCGCTGATGCCACAACTTTCCCACACAAAAATGTGTGAAAAAGGTGAATTTTTTTGCCTAAATGTGAGGTTTGCAGGGCATTCTGGGTAAGGAAACGTTGGGGGATCCACGCAACCCATACCTCCCTGGAATCCCCCGGGTGTCTAGTTTTCAGAAATGTGTGGGTTTGGTAGGTTCCCCTAGGTGGCCGCCGAGCACCGGGCCAAAAACCCAGGTGACCCCCCTTGCAAAACCAGGTCGTTTTGATGTAGGCAATCTTCATGTCGCCTCAATACGTTTTGGGCCCTTGCCTGTCGCGGGTACTTGGGCCTCCCACACGAGTGAGGCGCTGTTTTTATCGGGAGACCCGGGGGAACGCTGGGTGGTAGGAAATTTGTGTCAGCCCGGTGATGCCACAACTTTCCCACACAAAAATGTGTGAAAAAGGTGATTTTTTTTCCAGCTAAATTTGAGGTTTGCAGGGCATTCTGGGTAAGGAAATGTTGGGGGATCCACGCAAGCCATACCTCCATGGAATCCCCCGGGTGCCTAGTTTTCAGAAATGTATAGGTTTGCTAGGTTTCCCTAGGTGCCGGCAGAGCTATGGTTAAAAAACTACAGCTAGGCACTTTACCAAAAAAGGGTCATTTTTCACAGCGAAATTGAGGTTTGTCCACGTTGCGTTTTGCGCCGTTTCCTGTCGCGGGCACTAGGCTGACCCACACAAGTGAGGTGCCATTTTTCTCGGAAGACTTTGGGGAACGCGGGGTGGGTGGAAATTTGTGGATCCATGCAGATTCCAGAACTTTCCACCAGAGAAATGTGGGGAAAAAGTTTTTTTTTGGCCATTTTTTAGGTTTGCAAGGGATTCTGGGTAACGGAACCTGGTGGGAGGCAGTCAAGTCACCCCATCCTGGATTCCCCTGGGTGTCTAGTTTTCAAAAATGTATACGTTTGCTAGGTTTCCCTATTTGCCGGCAGAGCTAGGGTTAAAAAACTGCAGCTAGGCACTTTGCTAAAAAAGGGTAATTTTGCATTGTGAAAATGTGGTGTGTTCACGTTGGGTTTTGAGCCATTTCCTGTCGTGGGCACTATGCCTACCCCTACAAGTGAGGTACCATTTTTATCGGGAGACTTGGGGTAATTCAGATTTGTAAAGGAACTGTTATTACCTATTGACTTTCGATGCATTTCTGCCTTCCAAATGAAAGACATTGTGTAAAAAAGAAGTCATTCTAAAAAATGACTGATAATTCTTATGCTAATATGAGTAGTCCCAATTTCGGAAATGTGCAAATATCTACTGTTTCTAAACCCTATATTTTGTTCCCATTTCAGAAATACATAGGTGTCTTTCATACTGATTTTTCCATGTACACATTTTTACAGAATAATTACTATATACCCGGTACATAATAAAAAAACCATTGCAAGTTGCTGCTCAGTTTTTGGCTCTGGGTTCGTCGGGTTCTTGGGGAACCTACAAGTCCTATATATCCCCACAACCAGTAATGTCCAGCGGATGTAACGGTACATTGCTTTCAAAGAGCTGTCATAATTACAAGAAGTTACAGGTGAAAACGTTGACACAAAAGGCGCTTTCTTTTCAACAAATTTTCAATTTATCCTATATTTAACTGTTAGTTTCTATAAAGAAACCTTGATGGATCTACACAAATGACCCCTTGCTGAATTGTGTCCACTTCTCTAAAATGTATAGCTTTCCAGGATCCATTATTGCTTCTGTACCCATTTCTACCATTAACTGGAAGGAGGTCGAATGCACACAAAATAGCAAAAATAGGCTATGTCCCAGAAAAATGCCAAAACTGTGTAAAAAATGTTGTGTTTCTGACAAAAGTCTGGTATCCCCTAAAAGCTGGGAAAATGGTGATTTCAGCCCCACAAACCCTTTTTTGATAACACTTGCAGGGAAAACCCCAGAAGCTTTCATTTGCAGCCAGTTTTCCCATTTTTCCAAAAAACAAAACAAATTTTACTGTATTTTGTCTCATTTCTGTGACCCCTCCAGGGGAATCCACAAACCCTGAGTACCTTCAGAATCCTCATGATGTTGGAAGAAAAGGACGCAAATTTGGCGTGAATACCTTATGTGGTCAAAAAGTTACAGGGGCCTCAGCGCACACTACCCCAAATAGCCAAAAAAAGGGTGTGGCACAGGGGGGGAAAGGCCTGGCAGCGAAGGGGTTAAAAATAATACATTAGGTTGATTTTGCAATTGCTTGCTATTTTTTTTGCATTACACGTTAATCTCAGAAGTGTAGCCTGTATGGCCAGGACTCAGAGTTGATATTTTTTTCTCCATCTGTAGAAAATACGATATGACTCTTGTGTTTGCCACATTTGAATAATCCACCGCCTTCCCTACCAAGCATTATCTCTACGGGAGCAAATGGGCTGGGCAAATTAATAGATAGAGGACCTAGAAACCGGCAGGAGAGGGTGTAACTTTTCATCCCCTGCCGACCCCTTTTCCCACCGGCATTAGATGGTAAAGTGTGTTTTCTGGCTCCACCTCATTTCTTCTAAATGCTGGGTTCACCACCACCTTCCTGACAGATTACTCATCGAGGTTCAATCTTCGGGCGTTTACCTCACCCTCACTGCTTTAAACTCTGCATTACAGCTAATTTTAGAGTAATTTATAATGTTGCAGCATGGGTAGTCCAGTGGGTAATATTACAGAGCGCCATTCGTTGTGGGGGTAAACAGCCAGGCGTGGTCCCCTGCCCGCTCCTTTCGAACTAGAGGTTTTCTGCCTTGTGCTGTCTTCCAGCCCGATTGTTTATCTGTACACACATTTCAGCTGGCAGCGAGGCAGTCCTGGTTTTGTGTCCGTAAACGTGTAGTCTGGGGCACGACTTTAATCAAATTTAAAAAGTATGTGGGTGGAGGGGGTACCTAAAAAGAGCGGGTCTTATGAAGCAAAACTAGGAATCCTTTCCAATAGGTCAGACCTAAGTAATTAAGAGCACGACTTTAAATGTGTACATTAAAAACCTGTGCTTCCCATTGCAGCCATCTGACGAGTATTTATTTTGTCTCTGTGAGCTTTCTGTTATTATCTCCGGACATATAATTAACAACAACTGACATAGGCCTAAAATACGCTGGATCTATTGGCTTTGTCAATGCTTATTAACTGTATAAGATAAATAAGTAACAATGATTTTATTGTGACTAATTAGAATTGCACATTTTTTAATTGTGAAGTTTGAGAGTGTGAATTAAACATTACTGAGGTCTGTGTAAGGGGTAGAGGTCTTCGGAGTCTTAATCGCTCCCGTTCTTCACTTCACACCTCTTTCCTTTACGGTTTCTCTATTCGAACACTTTATGCCCCTTTTCTCTCCCCATCTTTCTAAAACCCTCCGCCTGCATATCTCACACAGCAGTTTCTTTCCACTGACTCTCTCCTGCACATACTTCCAGGCATCTCCTTCACTTCACCATTGCCCTGCACACACCCACTAACCTGTAAGCAATCCCCTTTCACCTTTTCTTTTACTTTCGCAAAATGCAGGACTCTAAAAGCAGTTCACACTGTACAACGGCATTTATTCATAGTGTCCACCTTCATTGTTAATCGCAACAATAATCCCCATATTTAACAAGCATTTACAATGCAATAGGTCTCGCAATTACGCAAGTTTAAGCTATTGGCATTGTAAATGACAATGCCTTTTATTTATGTTTTTGTTTGTGAAACATAAATAAAAGGGATTGTCATTTACAATGCCAAATAGCTCAAACTCGCGTAAATGCGAGACCTATTGCATTGTAAATGCTTGTTAAATATGGGGATTATTGTTGCGATTAACAATGAAGGTAGAATAATAGTAGATAATGAGGAGTAAAATGTGTTCGTTTTCCTTGAACTGATTCATTTTATTGTGTCCCAAAAGGTTTTGCTATCCTTTCCACGTGACGCATGCTCCAAAAGTTCCCAGTCTTGTTTGCATACTTCGCTCCTTCTATGAGTAAGTGCAATTTTATATTCAGTACGAACCACGGAAATATTGGACTTTATCCTGGGGCAGGAATTTAGGCTTTCCTCAGCTTCCTGTTTGCCAGGGAACAGACGCAGTCAAACCATCTTGGGTCTAAATTTGAGCTGCAAATTGGTTTGAGCATGGAGTCCTGATTGTGAGGATTAGCCTATTATAGTGGGGGGACACAGATCCCTCTACACTATCTGATAGGCAGTAAAATAATTTGTTTAAGTGTGACTCGAGCAGAGTAGCTAACAACTCTTTTGGGTTTTTCATACGCCAGACTAATTGAAGGCCATCCGAGGAAGGATGTGCGATAGCTAAGTTACTGCTACGGGCAAGATGCTTGAGCGGTAGAAACATGTGAGCGCTCAAAGCGCTACAATCGCCCCAATCTGTGGTCAGAATCTCACATTTGAGAAACCACTATAAAAGATCGGGGAAGACAAACATATAATCAATGAGGGAAGTCCTCCCCCTCCTCTAAATGACATCCGCGTGTTACAGGACCCCCCCCCCCCCCATAAATTTCAAGTAAGCCAACCAGGCCGTTAGCCATAAGGTGTTTAGAAAGTTCTGCGCGTCTTGCAAAGCCTATTCGTGTCAAAGTCTTGCAGCTTGTGACTCTCTCTCTAATCCTGGCATTAAAATCACAGCTAAGAAAAAAATAAACTTGGGATGCTCGGTGGTTAGCCTTGGATTGGAGTAGGAGTATAAAATTAACCCCTTCGCTGCTAGGCCTTTCCCCCCCTGTGCTAAGCCTTTTTTTGGCTATTTGGGGTAGTTTGCGCTTAGGCCCCTGTAACTTTTTGACCACATAAGGTATTCACGCTAAATTTGCATCCTTTTTTTCCAACATCATGGGGATTCTAAAGGTACCCAGGGTTTGTGGATTCCCCTGGAGGGGACCCAGAAAGTAGCCAAAATACAGCAAAATTAATATTTTTTTTGAAAAATGTGAAAAAAGGGCTACAGATGAAAGCGTCTGTTTTTTTTCCCCCCTGCAAATGGTATCAACAAAGGGGTTGTGGGTTGAAATTACCATTTTCTCAGCTTTCAGGGACAAGCAGACTTTTGTCAGAAAACCCACATTTTTTACTCGGTTTTGAAATTTTTCTGGGGCATAGCCTATTTGTGCTATTTTTTGTGCTTTCAATGGTAGAAATGGGTACATAAGCAATAATGGATCCTGGAAAGCTATACATTTTGGAAAAGTAGACAAAATTCTGAATTCGGCAAGGGATCATTTGTGTAGATCCTTCAAGGTTTCTTCATAGGAACTAACAGTTAAATATAGGAAAAATTACAGCCATTTGTGCAAACGTTTTCACCTGTAACTTCTTTTAATTGTGACAGCTGTTTGAAAGCAATATACCGTTACATCTGCTAGACTTTTCTGGTTGTGGGGGATATATAGGACTTGTAGGTTCACCATGAACCAGACGACCCCAGAGCCAATAACTGAACAGCGTCTTGCAATGTTTTTTCATTATGTTCCGGGTATATAGCAATTAATTTGGTAAAACATATACATGGTAAAATCGGTATGAAAGACAACTATGTATTTGTGAAATTGGAACAAAATATAGAGTTTAGAAACAGTATATATTTGCACATTTTCGAAATTGTGAGTACCCATACTAGCATGAGACTTCTAGGTCATTTTTCAAAATGAATTCTTTTTTACACATTGTCTTTCATGTGGAAGGCAGAAATGCATTGAAAGTCAATGGGTAATAACAGTTGCTCTACAATTCTGTGTTACTCTAAGTCTCCCGATAAAAATCGTACCTTTCTTGTGTGGGTAGGCCTAGTTCCTGCGACAGGAAACGGTCCAAAACGCAATGTGGACACACTTTATTTTTACAGTGAAAACTGACCCTTTTTAGGACTCGCCTGAGCCAGCGCATGCGTTGCTCTGGCGAGACATTTAGTAAGTGGGCTTTTAAAAGTACGACCGCACTCTTTTGCTGGCCTCGAGCTTGCGGTTACGCGCGCGCACGCGCACAGCCGCCATCTGGCTTTCCTTGCGGCGCACTTACAGCGCGCCTCGCTCCGCCCCTCCCCCACCACAGAGCGCTTCCCCGCGATCGCTTTCATGGGCGTGTTACTTTTACGTCCGGGCGGCCAATGCTTGTAATTTTTACATATGATGCAGTTGACCAAATGGTTTAAATTAAACACCGAAGACCGGAGGCGTGTGAAGCAACAACATCATTACAACGTGCCCCCATGGAGAACTTTGATCGTTTGATCTACAAAAGCCATCAAACCTGCGCGCAAACAACAAATACATCCTGAGTGTGAAGGCACCAAAGTGTCAGCAGTCCATGAGAACATCCATCGGTTTGAAGCCAGTACGGCGGATACATCATGCTTGTCAATAACAAGAAAGGACACCGCATAACACGTGACGGCGCAGACTTTTAAAATGTATATGACCTTTTACATTAATAGGTCGTCTAATTTTTTACTTCCTGCGGTATAGATTTCTCCAACGTCCACTTCGCGCCACTGGTAAATGAAAACGCGGGTGTCTGTTCACTATGCGGTTCAATGTACCAAATTATAGATGTATTGATCTGTGAGTGCACTGCTAAATAAATACATGGCTAATACACACGAATACATACTTATTTACATGCACTCAGATATGACGTAATCTACAAATAATTAGATGTTCGTAAACATACAAACTTTAGCGCATCATTTCTTTTTGAATATTGTGAAACACTATTTTTACCATCTCAAGAAATTTTGAAAAATGCCTAAGAAGCACGCACACAAGGGCATGTATGCGCACGTGGCCTTGCTATACCAAGCTGTTATCACAATGCTGTAACGTGAACAGTTCTAACCATCATATGATCCTGTAGTAGCAATAAAAAGTTGTCATCTAAATATTCTGTACTCAATATGCCGTCCACAAACCTAATTCGAAACCTACTTTCCTCCCTCTCCCTCTCACACAAACACACACAAACACCCTCCTCTCTCATACTTCACCACCTGGTCCAAGTATGTATCGGTACCTTTAGGGGGGGAGACCGGGCATCGAAACTTAGCATGTCTGTCTGAATCACAGCACATTACTAGCATAAAGCAGGAACCGTAGTTCTAGACTGAACACATGTATTGCATACAGACTTTGTTTCATTGTCTACACTCCCAAAAGCCCCACCCGCGTGCTCACGCACACACATACATGTGCACCCACATACACACACACATGCTCTTCCCCCGTTCTATGTCCCTTTTTAACATGCCTGCACACACGACACATCGCTCTCCCAAAGCTTTTTCACACACACACACCCCACCTTTCTCCCCTTCTCTTCCTCTCACTCCGCACCCTTCATATGTCTTTCTCACCATCTGATACATAAAGGTGCACTACTCTCTATTTTCGCTCTTTCACACACCACCTGCCTCGCATGTATTCTTTTTTTCTGTCTTTCAAGTACACACAAACTACCTCTTCCCCGACACACAAATACAGTCTTGTTTCTCTCTCTCTCACTCACTCTCTCTCTCTCTCTCTCGCTCTCTCTCTCTCTCACACTCACTCTCACACTCACACTCACTCTCACTCTCACACTCACTCTCACACTCACTCTCACTCTCACTCTCACTCTCACTCTCACTCTCACTCTCACTCTCACACTCACACTCACACTCTCTCTCACACTCTCTCTCACACTCTCTCTCACACTCTCTCTCACACTCTCTCTCACACTCTCTCACACTCTCTCACACTCTCTCACACTCTCTCACACTCTCTCACACTCTCTCACACTCTCTCACACTCTCTCACACTCTCTCACACTCTCTCACACTCTCTCACACTCTCTCACTCTCACTCACTCTCACTCTCACTCACACTCTCACTCACACTCACTCTCTCTCTCACACTCTCTCTCACACTCTCTCTCACACTCTCTCTCACACTCTCTCTCACACTCTCACTCACACTCTCACTCACACTCTCACTCACACTCACTCTCTCTCTCACACTCTCTCTCACACTCTCTCTCACACTCTCTCTCTCACTCTCTCTCTCACTCTCTCTCTCACACTCTCACTCACACTCACACTCACACTCACACTCACACTCACTCTCTCAAACTAGGTCTCTTGCACTCATAAATTCTTTCACTTTCACACACACTCCTCCACTTGACCACTGTCTTACACACAATACGTTTGGTCTCTGGCAAAAACACACTCTTCCTCACACACACACACACATGCAGTTTCTCACAGATTCACAAACGCTCATACACACACTAACCTCTATGTTCCTCTCTCACGTCACACACTCTGCCTCACATACATATACCATCGCTATCCTTATCCAGACACTTTAGCTTCGTTCTCTATGCGCCTCTCTCATACACACACACACACACACTACCTAATTCTTCTGTCTCCTTTCTGTCACACACTGATATATCATTTCTGGATCGCTTTCACACAAAGTTCGATTCTCTCACAGACACCTACAACAACCCTTTTCTGTATTTCTGTCTCAGTCACACATTGACATATGCACAAACTCTGACTCAAACTTTCTTTTACCCACACACATTATATTTTTCTCTTACACTCACACCATTACTCACCCGCCTTTCCTTGTAGCTCACACACACACACTTGTC
Organism: Triturus cristatus; assembly: GCF_964204655.1. NCBI lineage: Eukaryota > Metazoa > Chordata > Amphibia > Caudata > Salamandridae > Triturus > Triturus cristatus. The sequence continues at coordinate 801,409,685 of NC_140592.1, read as the reverse complement.
TCTCGCACACACAAGCACACATTTAGCTTTTATGGACACTCTTATCCCTCACTATCTCTTTCACACATATTTTCCACATAATTTCGATTTCACTCCTATCCATTTGTGCTTACATGTGCAAGAACAAATACAGACAAAGAAACACACTAGGAAACAGCTGTTTCGGTCTACTGGAGACTCGAGGCAAGATGGCGGCCACCGGCTCAGACGTGTGAGCTGGTTGCTCATGTCCTCCCGCACCCGTAAGGCAATACTGGCGATATCTGGCGAATTATGAGAGGATCAGAGTGGAAAATAAGTGGGAAATAATGCTTATTCCGATGAATTCTATTCACGGAGGGAAGGCATGTTTAATTTTTTCTCGGCAGCAGGGTATCTAGCCAGTAAAACACGAACTGGATACATTGTAGCTGGATTTGGGGCTGCAATGAGAGATCGGGTTTGGACGCAGAGTCAAGCGGGAGTAAAGGCAGGAGTGAAGGCGGGGACTGCGGCAGGCACGACTGGTGAAACTACTGGAGGCTTTTCTGTTTGGAATTCTGTGGGCTGCTTCAGATTGCTGAGAATGCCTCCTAAAGGAGGTAGAGGGAAGGCTAGGGTCCCGCCTGACTCGGACTCTGCCTTCACCGCCGTCGCTTTAGCTACCGCGGCGCCCACTGGTTTTACTACCGGTACTGAAGATACAATTCCGGAGCAGCCGAGCACTAAGAAACTGGTTAAAAATAACGGAAAATCAAGCAAGGGCGCGAGTGGAGGCATCGTTAACGTTGCGGGCTTGGCTACCCCCCTGAAAGGTACGATTCCGCAACTGTTTGCAATGGGGAAAGCTGGCAAGAAAGTGGAGTGCCGGGGAGCCCAGGACCCCCCTGTAGATAAGACACGCCCAACATTGGGTAATGAAGGGGTTGTGCGACCCATCAGCCATTTGGCGGACATGATGGGGGCAATTGAGGCTGAGCAAGACATCCGCGAGGCAGCGGGGGATAAAGATCAGGGCGACAATCCCTTAGGAATGAGCAACAGTGATGGGGAACCCCCGAAACTTAGTATCCAAGATAGTGAACCAGCTGCAACACATAAGGTTCATTTGGATGACAATCTATTGGCTGGAACTATGAGTCAACTGGTTGGTATAAGTGGGGCCCCTACTGGGACAGACTCGGTCAGCATAGAGTCATTAGAGAAGGAGGCCGAATTGGTTGACCTTGTGGAGAAGTTTTTCTCATTATCAGACCATTCGGGCCACTCGGACATACCCAGTGTTGACAGACTGAAGCAAAATGCTTCATGTATGGAGGAAAACGATGATGAACTGTCTGATTATAGCACGTTTCCATCCGAGGAATTGGGAGGGGAGTCGTCGGAGGGTAGCCCACAGACAATGCGAAAGAAAAGGATCTTGATAGAGGGGTCTCATCGCTATGTTAACTCTCCAGCGCCGGTACGTAAGCTAACTCCCCACCCCCCAGATGAAATTAACTCCCCTGTAACCCAAAGACGGCTAGAGTCTTTGGAATAGGCAACTGAAGAAGTATCTTTGAGCCTCATATATAGAACAATTATGACTCACAGAGAGGAAACTCGCTCTGAAAGCTTGAGGACACAGAACGTTTGTCGCAAACTGCAAAACGGAGGATTGGCAAAATATGTTCTGAGTTTACTGCAAGAATTACCGAGGCAGAATCGCGCATCTCGCAGTTGGAGGATGAATTAGCCTCGCAGAGGGCAGTGAATGAGACTTTACGTGCAGTAAAGGACGACATATTATGGAAACTGGCAGATTTGGAGAATAGGGCCCGGCGGAACAATCTGAGAGTTCTCCAAATCCCTGAGGGAATTGAAGGCCAGGACCCTCATAAATTATTTATCGACTTGTTTACGGAGGCATTCCTAGAACTAACTCAATGGAATTGGCAGAGAGAGGTGCAGAGAGCTCATCGATTTCCTTTTTCTGTCTGGGCTGGGCCAGGCCAGGGGGCAGAGGCGGTTAAACCCAGGGCTATTCTGATATCATTTAACAACTTCTTGGCACGGGAAGCCGTCTCTGACCTGGCCCGCCCGACAGGAAAAAAGCTGCTAAGGGGGTTGAATTCTTTGTTAGGCCTGACTATTACCACCAGACGGTTGAGAAACGGTGGCAACTACGCCAACTTATTGCACTGTTTTAAAGGAGGACAAAAATGTTATATATTACTTTATTAGCTTTTATTATACATCTGATTAAGTATTGTATCACTCTGATCATCAAAGTTTAAGTCCCCCTCACAGTAGGGTGTGTTATAGGTAAAGGGAATATGAATTATTGTTCTGTTTTCTCTATTGATGTATAAGCTATAGATTCCTATTGCATTGTTGGTTTGTTAGGATTTTCCACTGGGAGGGAGCTCACAGGGATGGGGGGGGGGGGGCACTCTGGGTGTAGGGAGCATGCCATCCCAAGGACTGTCAGTCCTAAAGCCTCAAGGTAAGGGGGGGTGGTGGGGGTGGCTGGCGGAGCGGCAAGGGGAGGTGGGGGGTGGCAGGGGTCAAAGAAAAGAGAGCTTCATGGCAGCAAAGAAATGCTCAAGAAAATAAAAAGATTTTTGTTTAGGTTTTTTGGTCAGGTAATTTGGAAAACATGGCAAACGTAGGCCTCCGATTATGCACACTGAATGTGTGCGGCTTAAAGAACTACAATAAAAGGCAGAGGGTCTCCAGAGAGTTGCGGGTGGTTCAACCCGATGTGGTGTGTCTGCAGGAGACACATATCCCATGGGTAAAACGCAAGGTCTTAGAAGAATTAGGGCATACGGTATTAGTATGATAAGAGGAGTGGCGATATTGGCAAGACCTTATATCCAAACCACTGGGCGTACTTTGGCTGATAATCTGGGACGCTGGGCAGTCGTAGAATGTTGGGTCGGGGGCGTGCCATTTACCGGTGTACAGTTTACGGGTCTAATTTGGATGAAGCCATAATATTGGAATATCTGAATGGGGAGCTCGCTACATGGCCCACCCCTCTGTTTTTATGTGGGGACTTTAATATAAATTTGACTAGGGAAGACTTTCAAAATCGGGGATAAAACTATAAGGGTAGGAAACCCCGGGTGAATAAGGCCTTATTTCAATTATTAATCGATCATGGGTTAATGGATGAGTGGAGCAGTTTGCATAGACAAAACCCAGGATTTACATTTTACTCGTACCCTCATAATCTGCATGTTAGGCTTGATTATTGCTTTGTACCGTCAGTAGTGTTTACTGGGCTGAAAATTAGTATATATCCACGGGTGACATCGGACCATGACCCCTGTTAGTTGAAATCCCGATGATAGCTAGAAGCGCACCCCCCAGAATGTTTACATTTGACAGGAAGTATTTGTTGTATTAAAAATGTATTGAGCATATGAGGGCGTGGATAAAGGAATTGTTTCAAATTAATAGACACTCTGCGCCCTGGGGAGTTGTATGGGATACATTTAAAGCGGGATTTAGAGGAGAAACGCAGAGCTTTGGTTTTCTAAAATGTAAAATGGCGAAACGGGCATTGCAGGCCCTGTATGATGAGCTCAAGAATGCCAAGGAGGATTTAATCATTGCTTTAGCTGCAGGCGATAACACTGCTGTACTTTTGAATAACCTAGCGAGATGTAAGGCCAAAATTAATCTTGAGTGGAGTAAGGAGATCGCCATAAAATACCAAACTTATAGAAAGGAATGTTACGAGTATGGCGAATCCACGGGGCGGTGTCTAGCTCAGAAATTGCAAATCAAAGAGTCTGAACAAAGAATTAAGGGGATTCAAAATATGGCGGGTGTTATCGTATCTGATCCTCAGGAAATTCTTAAAGTATTCCATGATTTGTATTCAAAATTATATACTGAGACCCAGGTGGGGGATTCGTCCCTAATCGATATGGAACTACCACCCACCTTATGGGGCCAGCTAGAGCAAACTGATCTCAAAGACTTGAGGAGCCAATTTCAGTGTGGGAATTAGAGCAGGCCATTAGCTCATTGGCAGCAGGGAATGCTGCAGGACCCGACAGGCTCCCCTTGGAAGTATTCAAAACTTTTTTTCATGAAATTAAAAATGATATGCTTACAGTGTATCAAATCGCGCAAAAAGGGGATATTCCACGAACCTGGTCTGAGGCTAATATCTGTGTGTTTAAGAAAAAGGGGAAACCATCAGAACTACCTGGATCATACCGCCCAATCTCTCTCCTTAATGCTGACGGTAAAATGTATGCGGTTGGCTAAAATTATACCATCTATAGTTTCGCTCAAACAGCATGGCTTTATACCTGGGAGAAGGACGGTCGATCACGTGAGCAGAGTTATAACCCTCTTTGATATCGCACAGGGTGAATCCCGTGAATTAGGCTTGATTTTACTCGATGCCGAAAATGCGTTTGACCGGGTTTCGTGGAATTTCCTCTGGCGGGGGCTGCAACAAACGGGATCTGGACAAGGGTATATACTGGCTCTAAAGGCCCTTTATTATCTCCGGTCTGCGAAAATCTGTTTAATGGGACATTACTCTCAGGCCATCACAATCTCTAGAGGTACACGACAAGGATGTCTCTGCTCACCACTTTTATTTGCGTTCTATATTAATCCTTTTATTCTTATGTTAGAACAAAGTAGAAAGATTTTGCCTGCATAGTACAACAAGAACGCTCTTCTGTTTTGACCTATGCCGATGATATAGCAATTGTCACTTCTAATCATAGACTTTCAAGAAATAGAATGTCTGGGGCAGCCTCGGGGTATAAACTCAATACTGCAAAAACCCAAATACTATGTACAAGCCATGTAATGGATGGGGATGTTATATCATCAGACCCCGTTAAAAATGATGAAGTGGGGGTGGGGGGTCAGCATGATGGGAGGTGCTTTCGCTGTGGTAAAGACAGTGAGGATATTGTCCATTTTTTTCATGTGAGGTACTGGACCCTCTGATAGAATCTATAGAGAAGTTTTTGACAGAAATAACTGGTGATGGGGTTAAAATCTCTCAATCTATGATGTTGCTTGGAATAGGGGAGGAGGTCGGGGAGCGGCTGTCGTTATATAAGCACCGGTATTTAATTTTTATGGTAACGTCGGTTGCCCGGTTGACAATCACATCTTTGTGGTTACAGCAAGAGGCCCCATCTTTTGAGCTGTGGCGGACTAAGTTTCTTAATGTTTATAATTTGGAATATAGCTTCTATGCTGTGAAGGGATTTAGGAAGAAGAAATTAGGATGTTTGATATGGGGGGCGGTGAGGGAGTATATGGCTGGGTGATTTATTTTATCATGTATAATATAGGGGACACTATGTTTAATTGCAAATCGAGGATTTCGCCTAGGACTTGGGCCTTAAATGGTAATAATGATGGTTGTTGCATACTAGTCTTATTGGTTGTTCTACTTATGTCTGTCTGTTGTATTTTTGCTGCTATGGAAGCCGCTGTTTCTACATTATCATTCCCTCTTATTGTCACATCTCAAATACAATCTCTCTGATACATTTGCTATCTTAATGAAAACACTCATAAATAGTCGCACATGCAGGCACATACTTTCTGTACCAAAAGATCTGTTTAAAAAAAAAAAACACTTAGAAATTCACTGAACAAACCAACCAAAGGTAAAGTAACGTTCTAGTTAGGTGAATTTGTCAGTGACAACATTAATGTTTTGAACTTAAACACAGAAATTCACCTGTAACAGTTAGCAGAGCTTACTATAACTTGGACCCCGCCATGCACTGCTTATGCCCTCACATATGTGATCACTCATGAAATGTTACATGGTATCATTTATGATATCACCGATAACTCAAATGACTCCTAAGGCTGCTCCCTCCTGGCGGGAGCAATATTTTGACCTGTTTCCAAAAGTCCGCTCCCATCGGGTGGGAGCATTTTGAAAGTTCCCACCCACTGGGAACGGACATGTAGTTTGCTCCCGCTTGGCGGGAGATTAAACAAGCATTTGCAATGCAATAGGTCTCACATTTACGAGAGTTTAAGCTATTGGCATTGTAAATGACAATGCCTTTTATTTATGTTTTAAAAACTAAAACAAAAATAAAAGGCATTGTAATTTATAATGTCAATAGCTCAAACTCGCGTATGCGAGACCTAATGCATTGCAAATGCTTGTTTTGCAAAGCGCCTAGCTGTAGATTTTGAACCCTAGCTCTGCCGGTACCTAGGGAAACCTAGCAAACCTATAAATCTTTCTTACCACCCAGCGCTCCCCCCGGGTCTCCCAATAAAAATGGTGCCTCACTCATGTGGGCGGCCCAAGTACCCGCAACAGTTTTTATTGGGATACCTGGGGGAATGCTGGGTGGTAGGAAATTTGTGTCAGCCCAGTGATGCCACAACTTTCCCACACAAAAAAACTGTGGAAAAATTGTTTTTTTTTTTTCCAGCTAAATTTGAGATTTGCAGGGGATTCTGGGTTAGAAAATGTTGCGGGATCCACGCAAGCCATACCTCCCTGGAATCCCCTGGGTGTATAGTTTTCAGAAATGTGTGGCTTTGGTAGGTTTCCCTAGCTGGCTGCCGAGCACGGGGCTAAAAACCCATGTGACCCCCCGCCCCCCTTGCAAAACCAGGTCGTTTTGTGATAGGCAATTTTGATATTTTTTGGGCCCTTGCCTGTTGCGGGTACTTGGCCCACCCATACAAGCGAGGTACCATTTTTCTCGGAAGACTTTGGGGAATGCGGGCTGATGGAATTTTGTGCTTCCACGCAGATTCCAGAACTTTCCACCACAGAAATGTGAGGAAAATGTGTATTTTTGGACACATTTTGAGGTTTGCAAGGGATTCTGGGTACCAGAAGCGGGTGAGAGCCAGACAAGTCACCTCATCCTGGATTCCCCTGGATGTCTAGTTTTCAAAAATGTATAGGTTTGCTAGGTTTCTCTAGGTGCCGGCAGTGCTAGGGTTCAAAATCTACAGCTAGGCACTTTGGAAAAAAAGGATCCGTTTCCACTGTGAAAATGTGGTGTGCCCACTTTGCGTTTTGGGCCATTTCCTGTCACTGGCACTAGGCCTACCCACACAAGTGAGGTACCATTTTTCTCTGAAGACTTTGGGGAAGGCGTGGTGGGTGGAATTTTGTGTGTGGATTCACACAGATTCCAGAACTTTCCACCACATAAATGTGGGGGAAATGTGTTTTTTTATACAAAGTTTGAGGTTTGCAAGGGATTCTGGGTAAAAGAACCTGGTGATAGCCAGACAAGTCACCCCATCCTGGATTCTCCATGGTATCTAGTTTAAAGAAATGTACAGGTTTGATAGGTTTCCCTATGTGCCAGCTATGCTAGGGCCCAAAATCCACAGGTAGGCACATTGCTAAAAAAAAAGTCTGTGCCTAGTGGGCTTTCTGCCGTCCTGGGGAGGGGGGGGGGAGAGGGGGGGGTTTGCCCCGATATGTCCCCATGGGGGGCAGAAAGACTGTGGTTATTTTTTGGGGAATGGGGGCATTGATATGCCCATTCTGGGCAGCCACCACCCCCACGCATAAAAAAAGCCAGCGTAATCGCAGGTGCCTAGTGGGCTTTGTAGCCCCGGTGGCAGATCAGGGGCCACTGCCCCCCAGGGGGGCAGAAAGACTGGAATTTCTCTGGGGCAGTGGGGGTATTGTCATACCCATTCTGGGCAGCCCCCACCCCCACGCATAAAAAAGCCAGCGTAATCGCAGGTGCCTAGTGGGCTTTGTAGCCCCGGTGGCAGATCAGGGGCCACTGCCCCCCAGGGGGGCAGAAAGACTGGATTTTCTCTGGGGGAGTGGGGGTATTGTCATGCCCATTCTGGGCAGCCCCCACCCCCACCCATAAAAAAAGCCAGCGTAACTGCTGGCGTCTAGTGGGCTTGCTGCCCCCCCCCCGGGGGTGGGCAGATCGAAGCCACTGGCCCCATCTGCCCCCCCCCCCGTGGGCAGAAAGACTGTAACTTCTCTGGGGGGGGGGTATTATCATGCCCATTTTGGGCAGCCACCACCCCTACATGAATACAAAAAAAATCTGTGGTTTCTAGTGGGTTTTTTGCCCTTCCCCGGGGGGGCAAATTGGGGGCTAATGCCCCCATCTGCCTCCCAGGGGGGGGCAGAAAGGCTGTAATTGTGGCAGGGGGAATGGGGGCATTGGCTTGCCCGTTTTGGGTAGCCCCCACCCAATTAAAATTCCCCCCCAAAAAATCCCTGTTGTCTTGTGGGCTTTCTACCCTCCACGGGGGCAAGTTGGGGGGTACTGCCCCCATCTGTTAACTAGGGGGGGGCAGAAAGGCTGTAGTTGTGGTGGCGGTGGGGGCATAGACATGCCCGTTCTGGGCAGCCCCCACCCTCATTGAAATTGCACTAAAAAAAATCCCTGCCGTCCATTGGGCTTTCTTCCCCCCTGGGGGGGGCAGATTGGAGGCTACTGCCCCCCGGGGGGGCAGAAAGACTGAATATGAACAATATTTTTGGGGGGAGCAGAGGCCCTTGCCCAAGGGGCCGCTCTCCCCTCCCTGGTGTCTAGTGGTGGATCCCTGCTTGCCTCAAGCAGGGATCCACTGGGGAGGGGTACCATTGGAAAGGGGAGATTCTCCCCTGTCCAATGACACCTCTACCGTCTTTCTACGTGCTCATAGCCCCCTAAGCACGTAGAAATGGAAACTGAAATGAGCCTCTAGCCTCATTTCAGTTTCGGTTTCACTGAAATGACGTCATCACGACGTGCGCGCTGATCGGCATTTCAGGGAAGCCAAGAGGGGGGCCTCGGGAGCTGGGGAAGCTCTTCTCCCAGATCCTGAGGCTCTTGGGGGGGAGGGGGGGGGGGGGGGGGTAAAGGGAATCTCTCTGGTGCCCGCATCAGAGGGATTCCCAGTGCCATGGCGTCGGACGCATGCAAGCTGCCAGACGAGCATGAGCACTGATGCGGCGGATGGCTCCTGCGCGTCCGCATCGAAGGGCTTAAATTAGGCACTCAATAAGTCATCATACATACACTCGGTCTCTCATGTTTAATTACACTCATGCAAACATCTATTTGTCTGATTCATTTTTGCCTTTAACCATCTCACACAACCATAGCAAAACACATACAAATTCAACAACATATGTGACCTAAAATGAAAAAAATAGAAGTAGTTAAAAGAAAACATGCTGCTGCCTAAGCATGGCGGGCATATGCTTGCAGTAACCAAACTAAACCTGGCACCAAGTATTACGCTTGCAGTGATACTGTTCGTAGTCTGTTTTTTTTACAGTTTCAACATGGCTGCCACGTTTAGAACCAACATGTTGGCTATCCTGGAATCTGCAAATGAAATAAGCAGCATGCAAGCGGCCTGTTGGCGCTGCCTGATGAGCTGCAGTATCATCTTAAGAATATTTTAAAAGAGATTCAAAGTAATGAAAGGGAGGCTATAAAAGGAGAAAAAGGAAAACGAAAGGATTGACCAGCCAACCCTGACACATTAGCACATTAATTTTCTAGTGGATGTGCAGATGTAATAACAAAATGGCATAATTCAGGGGGCAGAGAGCCAGTGACTGATGTTGACTGAACCATTATCTCATGTAGCATGCATTCATGGGCAGAAGTACAGTGTAAATATTTCTCCTACACACCAGTGGCAGAGAAGGGCTGATCCAAAGGCCTCTATGTATCTATATTGTTAGACCTGGCATCTTTTGGCATTTTCCCTCGTCTTTTTGCTTTCTGACCTTCTTTTTACGTCTCGCGCCTAGCGTTGCAGTGCGGAGCATTGCTCGCGCAGCGAGAGGTTTCTTGTAGTGGGTTTCAAAACTAACCTAGGAATCGCACCCGCTTGTGCGCGTGCTTTTCATTTTGCCCCACGCTATTGGCCTTTGCGTGCGTCTTTTTAACAAAGCCAGCACGCAATTGGCCAAAGGGGGGCGCATTGCTCCGCCCATGGCCTATTGGTGTTGGTTACCCGCACCACCGCCATGTGGTTTCAATTATCGTGCGCAGACACGAGCCTGATCATTGAAACCACATGTCTCGCTGTGGCGCCTTTCGCGCACCTCTCGCAAGCTTGTTTGTTTTACAATAGTGATCGCTTTCACTTTCGCGATCGCTTTCACTGCCGCTTGTTATTGCAGCTCCAAGTTCTTAGAGTGTCTTGTTCCAATAGGTGTGATTTCTGATATTTATGTTCCCCTCGTCTTCATTGCTTGAGTTTGCTCGCGAGAAAGTGTCACTCATAGTCGCTGAATGTCACTAATATTATATAGAAATTATGAAAATGTCACACGTAAGCAATCTGAAACCTTGACATATATGGCTTTGCTATAGATACATTTGGCACACACACATTTTAAGACGGCCACTTCGTTCACGTACATTTTAAAGCGATCCGTTTACACTCTTGCCCCGAATCAGTAGTAGTGAATGCTTGTCAGTTGCCATGCCAACCACCGAACTCTCAGTAAAGAAAGGCTGAGAGTTCTCGTTTTTCTTCTGCATCTCGGCAATGGAAACAGTAAGTGTTACCTCCTACACTTCCCGATGTCTCACCCTCGCCCAGTCACAGTGATGGAGTTGGCACCCTCACAGCACACGCGACTGCAGAATTTGTGAAAACTCCATGAGCTGTACACAGAAGTAATCACACGAGGCTGCTTCTAATCAAAGTGAAGGAGTAAAATATATGTACCTGGTGATTCGCTCATGAACATACCATTAGATTCGACCACACGACGCTTGCAAAGGTTTATAAAGCAAAGCTCCTTTGCCTAATGTCATTTTTCATTCCAGAGATACAAATGCTTTGCCTTTGCGGGATCCTGACATCGCGTTCCACTGCGCTAACTACACTACAGTGGCCATGTTTTGTTTGAGGGTACGACAGGCAAAACTCGATTAGAACAAAGTTTATTTCGCCCTTCTGTAAACCGCTGGATTCAAAGTTTCACACAGTGTATGGTGCTGTAACAATTTTCAATGTCTTCAAAATAATAATGCTTTTTATTATTGTTTTTCTTTTAAAACCATAAATAAAAGGCATTGTTATTTACAAAGCCAATAGCTGAAACTCTCGTAACTGCGAGACCTATTGCATTGCAAATGCTTGTTTTTGATGGTATGCTGGACTTTGTTTTTGCTGGTTTTGAGTCTCTGTGCACTTTCTCACTTGTATTCAGTGCTAGTATGCAAGTGCTCCTACTGTACATTGTGTTATGATTGGTTATCCATGTTTGACATTTTTGATTTACTGGTAAGTTCATAGTAAAGTGCACTGCGTGTGCTCAGGGCCTGTAAATTAAATGCTAATAGTGGGTCTGCAGCACTGATTGTGCCACCCACACAAGTAGCCTTTCAAAGGTGTCTCAGACCTGCCACTGCAGTATCTGTGCATGCAGTTTTGACTGCCATGCCTACCTGCCAAGTGTACCCACTTGTGAAGGCCTAACCCTTCCCTTTTCTTACATGTAGGTCACTCCTAAGGTAGGCCCAAGGTACCCCTGTGGGCAGGGTGCAGTGTATGAGAAAGACATTTTTTAGTAGAGGTGTCTTTTAAATTGTGTGTTTGAAAATGCCACTTGTAGAAAGTGGGCATTTTATTTCTTAACCATCCTGTGTGCCTCTACCTGCTGTGGATTCACCATATGGTTTTAGACTGACAAGGGCTGTTTGAGCATTTACACAATACCTTCAAGTCAATCGCACTGTCTAAAAAAAAAAAAAAAAACTAGGGTTCATCATTGCCCATAGGCCAGTGCGCAACCGTGCAACCTTTAGTAAATGTAAGCGCTAGCCTTTAATATATGTGTGATCTTTCTCCTTATATTTAATATTATAATACACGCTTTAAATGTATGCTTACAGAAAGCAAATAAATCAAGCGTTTGTTTCCAAACAAATGTATTGCCAACCTACTTTATACAACTCTGTTTTATTTGAAAATGGTCAGAGTCCCAAAAGCGTATTAAAGCATACACTGTAAGCAGAGTTCCCAAAAAAGTACACCAGTAAAGGTCACATGCCTCATGTCTTTGGTTTTCTTGTATTTACATTTTTAGGTCGAGCCTAGCGCAGTGCGCGTGGGCTGCTCTAGGATAAAACGACCTCTTGGAATCGCTCTAGACTTACGGCCTATGGCTTGCGGTTACAAGCAGTGTTGCGCGAGTGCGCGCACACCACTCGACTCACGGTACGCTGCAGCTGCATTCGCGGCCACGCTTGTTTTGAGGGTCTCGCTCTGGACTTCCGGCCCGCTTAGTTTTACGTATTTTGTTTACTGTTAAAATATGTCGCATGGGTAATTTCCTATCAATATATTTTATTTGGTTTACAGTCTATCTTTAAATTAAATTTGTAATATACGTTGTTTGCTTTACTTTTGGAAATGTCAGTAAACCATTGTTCCTTTAGAATAATTGGTACGGATACACAAATTTAGGACCAATATGGCCGCCACATTTCCAAAATTCAATCCACAGAATGCCTTTTACCTATAATATTGACGTTCCAAGATGGCTGCACATCCTAGTCTTTCCTTGGTTTCTATTTCCAACGACATCTCAGTTTCCGGTCAGTGTTGTGCCGCTGTTCATCTCTAACTAGCATATGAGAGTCTCTAGACGCTGCACTGACAGCAAGTGTGTCAAAATATGCCAAGCCTTCTGTATCCGCCGGTGCCAGACTGAGAAGGACACTGAAACAAAAGGGAATGCCATTTAAATAAGAGATGGGAATAGCCCCTCAAAACCAAGCTTTTCCCGTCTTTGCGCATCCTTTCGCTGCGACTCTTTCCGTGTGCCATGCGGTACCTTTTAAAAGGGAATAATTACACAGGAGGGTAGTGAGAGGGCTCAGCTACTTACTGCGCCAGTTGCCTAGTGCTTTCTGTCATTTGCTGCTCACAGATATTAATGTAGGCAGGGCAGACTCTCCCTTTCGATGCTAATGAAATTAATACCACCAAGCATATCGTATTTTTGTTATCGCTTTGACAGTTTCAATGGGGAATTGGCGATGCCGTGTTTATTAGTATTTATCAAATGAACAAGATGAACAAAGGTTGAAATGGATGAGCGTTCAGTGGGGCACATGTTGGATAAGAAAACAATCTTGAGTAATAAAACTAGAAGCAAATAGTTAAATCTGGGCCTAAGAAAGAACAGGGATGTTCTAGTACATGAAATAACAAGCATTGGCATAGCCAATATGTCTCGTCTTTGAGACCTTAGGTGTTTAGCCATGCAACAGTTGATGTTGCACCAAGGATATTGTGCTGCATAACTAAATACTCATAAGGTCACAAAGCCCCAGTTACTTTACACAAACACACATTTTTAGTTGTTGGCACAGTAAAATTAAGTAATTTGACCAAAAAGACAGGAAGCTGAGCCTGTGCTGAGACCTTGACCTGGTTTCCAAGTTTCAAAGTCATCCGCTTTGGACATGCAACCCTTATGTAATGTAAGCAGTAGCTTTTTGTATATGTGTGATCCTTCTCTGTAAAAACTTTTGCATTTCCTCTTGTTAAAATGTTAACTGATGCCCTTAGGTTCACCTTTAAAACAGGTATGTATGTGCACAAAAAATAAATAGATTAGGCATAAATTTGACATCTCCACATGCAAAAGGCATGCATAGATGAATTGTAAAGACTACCCTGCCAGAGGCACACAAAGATGTTAAACACTACGATGTGAACAAATGCGCGATGGCAGAGTAAGTGAATGAAAGGCCTAAATAAATGTATACTCACCCAAAAAGCTTATATGTAAATAATTGCTGTCGAAGTAAAAAAGCTCGCTTTAAATGCTTGCAGTCTGAGGGAATTTAACTGAATGCTGAACCAAGTAATAAAAGTGTAAGATAAATAACAATGGTAGCTAGTGAAATTTAAGGATTTATTTGGGCTCTGTTGCGTAAAATAGTATATTTTATTTTATGGGTATTTCAGTGTGGGAATTTAAAAAATACTTACTGTATTGCTGTTTGTACAGCTCTCCTGCCGTTTAAAAGTGCTGGTAATAACAGCTACTCATTTGAGCGCTTTTACATGAGCCCTAGTTCCGTTACATAAAGACACATTATTTTGGTAGGTACGGGGAGATTACGTGAAATGCCCAAATCTACAGGATGCAATGCTGGCGCTGGATTATGAAGCCAGTGCCCCTTGTTCCCAAGTCGACAGTAATGTGCGACACGGTTTCACTCGAAAACGAGCAAGCCGATGAGCCAAAGTACTTCAGCAAATGCATGCACGCTGTGAAAGTTAAAAGTACAAATAAGGAATAAATGTATGTAAAATTAAAGAAATGGAGAGGAAAGGGATGCGTGACCTGGTTTTCGCGGCAAATAAACAAGTTGTCGAAGGTAAATGCCGAAATAAGTATGAAACATATCGGAGAATGAAACAAATGGAGACGGCATTGATGTGCGACACGGTTTTACTCGAAAATGACTAAGCCGTGAAAGTTATAAGCCAAAAGAAGTTAAGAGCCTAAAAAAAATTCAACTGATCTGAGAATCAAAGAAATGGAGAAAGCAGTTCTGCCAGTGAAAGTAAAAAGAAAATGTGTGAATCGGTTTAATGCAGCCAGGGACAGTTAAGCCCCCAAAAAAGTTCCGTACAAAAGCGCATGAATACTGTACTTTGGAATCGGGGACTGATAAGAGCCCCTTTTATGATATATTGAATACAAGAGATATCACAAACCGCGCAAGCGCTTTGTAGGCAAAACCTAAAAATGATAAAAAATTACAGTTGGTTAAGCAAAACACCATCTTCATAAATTCTCACATTGCAAATCTTCTAGACCCACAGTTTGTTGGAGGGTGTATCCAACATTCACCCCCCTGCCCACTGCCCACTATATTAACCTGTGAGATTCCATGTAACAAAATACCTATCTGTATGCTTTGATAGAGAGCAATAACAATCCACTCTAAAATGCCTATTGACTTTAACACACGCTTTTACAATAAATACGTCAAATATACTGCCTTTATCATAACCTCTCATAACAAATATTGAGACCTATTACCCTTATCATTAGTTTTTCACCATGACCAACTCAAACCTACTGTGTTGAGCATAAGCTTTCCCATATGGCCACCATTTGGTATATACCAAGTATGTAATTTGGAAAGAAAGAAGTGCTGGGACCTCAAATTGTCCTTAGAAGCCTCTTGCCCGTGCTGTTGAATGTCTGCTTGCCAAATCTCTTTACTCTTGAATCCACTTCATAACTCTTTAGTCTACTACCAGACACTCACTGCCCCTTTATCTTGGTCTTGCAGGTTCCAGCTTTCTCCCTATGTCACAGTTTTTCAGTCTGTCTTTGTCCTTTCCACCATGTGTGTTTTTTCCATCTCTTGCTCTGGGTCAGAGTCCGATGAGGGGAAAAAGAGTGCCATTCCCCAAAAATGAGTGCCAGTATGCCCCACCTGTATACTAATTCGTACACCATTTCTGATGTCAAGTAATTCAAAACCTCTCCTAAGGGACTTTAATAAGTATTATCATGGTGTATTTCTTCGGTCCCCCATGGTTTGTTCAGGTGGATCACCAACACCTAAACCCTTGCCTTCTACGATAATATGTGAGATTGCATGTAACAAAATTCCCCCCTACTGTAGTTTGTGCAGTTAATAATAATCCACCCTTTAAACGTATTGACTTTAACACATGCTTTCCATAATGAATACGCCAGGCCTACTGGTTTTGTCGGTTCAGCAATATTTTGTAACCTGTTTAAATTCCAACTAGGCCATGTAATCATTCTTCAGTGGCTGCCTTCACTTTTGGACACCTCCTCCTTTTCTAGGTACAATAGAGCAATAAGTGATAACACAAATTAAGGTACCTAAAGGGCTGGCAATCCTTTCCTGTCCTATGCATTATTCTAAAGCCAAGGCAGTCATAAAGGCTTTCACCAATAATCAAGGTAAATCATTTGCTGTACAGTGGATCCTGCAGGGCGTGCCGCAAATGACACCCCACTCCCCCCAGTGTTCTGGTTATTTAGGGACTGGAAATGATGCTTGTCTGATAACCTCACAAATCCCCCAAGTGCTTGTTCTCCCTGTGATTGTCTGTAATGCGACACACGCTTTCCATTCTTTCAACACCTCCCTTGTAGTTAGCATGTAAATCTCATGAAATGATGAACCAAGGCATATTTCTGATTGAAATGCCCCCATTTTGGTGGATTTTCCTAGACTCAAACTGTCTCTTCTGTTTTTCGGTGTTCCTTTAAAAAACTCTTGCTGGCGTACCATATACTGCAACATAAACAACAATGAACAGCATCTTTTTAGAGACAGTAACGAGTCACCTCTAATTTATTAAACCATTGTTCCCCATTTATACTTGTGAAGGCTTCCAGGAAAGAGTTCTCAATTAAGACTCAGAAATACTTGTGTTGCCTAGCTACTGGTTGTTTGCTTTTCTCAGCAACCGACTTTGTCCCCTCCTTTGATCAGAAGTCATAACCTTTGGTTTTGCAATTTATATCTCATTTATATTCTTTATGCTTTAGTTCTTTAAGCAACATAATCTGTGAAGGCTCCAGGTAAGTGACCAATCAGTGATGTGCCATCTGCATACAGAAATATGGTAGATTGTCATTGTTATGCGCGGTTTCCGGTTTAAAATGGCATAAAAACAGAAATTATTTGTAGCAAATATTATTTTAACTTGCCTCAGAATATATGAATGTGATAAGTGTCTGTTTTTGCTTTCAGTGATCTTTTTTATAAACCATTGTCAAAAATAGTATAAACTGGAACATTGTAGGGCCTTTTTTATTCATTGGTTAGCTTGATCTACTTGGAATTTCATTGTTCATGCACTCTTTCTAATAATTATTAGTTTGACTTCTTGTATTTTATTTAGGATTTTACATGTTCGTAATTATTATCCATTTCATTCAGTAGGGCTATGTCCTCAGCAGCAACCACTCCTCCATCAGTGGATAAAGTAGACGGATTTTCTCGGAAGTCCGTCAGGAAAGCAAGACAGAAGAGATCACAAAGCTCTTCCCAGTTTAGATCTCAGGGGAAGCCCATCGAGTTAACCCCACTGCCTCTGCTTAAAGGTAAAGTTGAAAATTTTGAGCAATGTGTTATGCGATTGTTTGTTTTGTAAAGCTCATAAGTACAGAATCTTTGCTTTGAAAATGGCCATAATAATTTGCAGCACATACCTTCGCAGTGCCGGTGCTGCTTTTAGTTTTCTATTTGTAGATTTGTTTTGCATTGGTCCTGCCTTACATCACCAGGTAGGTTGACCTGGACCTCATTATATGCAAGGTTTTAAGTGTTGATGCTTGCAAAGTAGTTTTGTATACTACTGTGGACCAGTTTATTGGGGATGAGTTCAATACATGAATGCTAAGTAGCATACGTCTTGTTCTTGTTCTTGGTGCTCTTGTGTTCTCCATTCACGTTCTTGTTTTAAAAGCACTGAATAAACTTTTTGAAGTTATCCATTGTGATTGAGGAGGTATATCTTCTATTAAAGACATTCTGCCTTACCAGACTAGAATACCGGTGTCAGCTGATTTATCTTAGTATTGTTGGAGTTTCTGAAAGGCCAGTGGGAAGGAATGTATAAAGTATCGCTCATTATGGTTCACTTAAAAATGCATTTGGGCCATTTAGCTGGTATATAATTTCTTTAACATATAGTTCAGTTGAGTACGTTCATAGTGTAAAACGTGCTTTCTGATGCTTTGATTTGAGATTAATACTTTGTTTTATAATTTTTCAATTTATAGAAGAAAATAACAAATGTTTTTTAGCACAAAGGGATATAGAGTGGTTTTCCGAGTGGGGAGGGAGCATTGACCTTTCTAGGTGTGACCACAGATTTCATAGTTGTATTAACTTTGGAGTAGTGGGAGAACTATGGGGATACAATCGTTATTCTGTGTACATACAAAACAATCCCCACACTCTACCAAACTGCCCAATGTGCCTTGATTGTGGCCAACGTGCTTCATTAGACAAACATTCCACGTTTATAAACCACCATATTAGTGATGGTATTTCTAGAACTCATCAAGTTTCAAGGCTTCTACCATATTTTCTGCTTTGAGGATGACAGCTTCACCCAGATATCAAGGGTAGCCTCTGGGTTCCAAAGATGTCACTGTTCATAAAGATTTCTAATATAATGTGAATGCCTCAATGATATTGGTGTTTTTGTGAAGTAACTTCTCTTCGCTATTTATGATTGGGTGTGTTTGCTTCCTGGATTGTTGAAAAAAACCCACCTTAGATCCCTCGTAGCCTAAGAACTATCGCCCAATAGCTGGTCTGCCTAGAGCAGCTAAAATCTTGGAGAAGTCAGTGAATAAGGTACTGACTGAGTACCTGGACACCTACAATCTGCTGGACTCGACTCAGCATGGTTTTCGATCACACCATTCCACAGAATCTGCTCTGATTGTAGCAGCTGAGGAGATCGGAGAAATAGTGGATAGAGGGGGCAAGGCAATCCTCGTACTATTAGACCTGTCGGCAGCTTTCGACACCGTGAATCACACTGTGTTAGTACAGAGGCTGCAGGAGGTAGGCATCGAGGGCTCCGCTTTGTCCCTCCTCATCGTTTCTGGAGGGGAGGGAGCAGAGCCTATATTGGGAGGGCATGCAGTCACAGTTTCCATCTTCCTTGTGGGGTTCCACAGGGATCATCCTTGTCACCTAGGATGTTTAACATCTATGTCATTCCCATGGCCAGACTTATCAGGAAGCATGGTTTCGCCCTAGTGTCTTACAAGGATGATTCTCAACTTATAATCTCGATAGCTAAACAGCCTGAAGACACAGCTGTCAGGTTTCATGCGTGTCTCACTAAAATCATGACATGGATGAGCTATAGCTTCCTGAAAATCAATACAGACAAGACGGAGGTCATTGAGTTTGGTCGGGCGATCCCTGTGGAACGACTCCTGGTGGGCAGTGAGAGCTGGAGAATGCCCTAGCCCTGTACCCAAGGTGAGAAACCTCGGAGTCCTCTTTGACAGTCAGCTAAACTTCTCTGCTCAGGTGAATAGTCTTACCTCTTCCTGCTTCTTCCTAATAAAAACTCTGAGAAAGATTTTCCCTTTCGTTGCGCAGGAATTACAAAATACAGTGGTGGTGGCCCTTCTACTGTCCAAGCTTGATTACGCAATGCTTTGCTGTTGGGGATTAACAAAACCCAGATGAGTAGGCTGCAGTCATTGCAGAATGCTGCTGCGAGGTTGCTTCTAAATATACATAGAGGCCAATCAACCTCTGCTGGAATTGGAGCACTCCACTGGCTTCCTGTACAGCAACGTGTGGAATTCAAGGCATTCTGCCTGGTTCATAAAGCATTCTACGGGGGAGGAGCTAAAGACACACAAAAAATGCTAATGCCCTATACCCCCGTACGTGCCCTGAGATCCAGTAAGTTGGGCCTTCTCCAGATAAACAGGATTAGGAGAGTAGGATGGGGTGGAAGAACCTTCTCAAACTGTGCAGCAAAGTTGTTGAATAATTTGCCAACAGCCATGAGATTTCAGCCAAACCGACCATCTTTAAGAAAAGATCTGAAGACCTGGCTGTTTGCGTCAATATAGCTCTTGTAATGTAGATTGCACCACTTCCACACTCACCAGCGCCAAGACGCCACAGCATTCAAGCGCTTTATAAACTTATATCCTATCCTAATTCAATAGACTAGTCATTTATTTGCTTTATTTCTCTTCTTTGGAAACGATTGTGTTGCATACTGTTGTCAGTAGTGTTTTTAGAACAAAGTGGCATCTAATTCACCATTCATATTTTGTTTGAGGATCCCATTTCTAAATGTGTGATTATTTGCCCCTAGATATTATTTACTAGTCTATTAGGATTTGCTGTCTTTTGTTGTACACTGCTGAAGACAGAAGGCTCTAGATGTCCAGTCCAGAATTTCTGTGTGAGTATTTATTGCTTGTGCAGGCTTCTCCATGTAATTGAGAATTTTGGCAAGCTCCATCTCAGTGTTTCAACTAACATGTTGGATTTCCTTGCTGCCTCCTCATGGGCATATGTGATACAAGAACTACTCTATCACCATCTGTGTGCCTTCCTTTACTTTTGTAAAACATTTCTGAAGTCCAGAAACAGAGCTGAAACTATTTTAGAGAGTTGCTTGGTTTACTGTTTGGGGCTAATTCAGATTTTGCCTATTTGCATTCAGAGTATGAATTATTTATTTGTCTATCTTCTATTTGGCTTATCTTTGGTAGCCTACCTGTCTAGTTTGGACTGTTTTCTGAACATTCCTTTAATTTACAGTTTTGAGGGTTAGAGTGCTTTGAATGTGGATTATACATTTTCATTTTCTTTAAGCCAGTAATATAACCAGTACACATTCTCTTCAAGGGTACTATTTATTCTCCGGTTTTCCAAAAACTATTTTATTGTTAATTTACAGCTAAACATAGCATTCCACTTGCGATTTACTGTTTCTGTTGTATGTTCCTCATTCAGACTTTAGTTTTTTTTCTCCTCATCATTGTATTATCAATGGGCAAATCAGTCGTTTATCCATTTATTTCAGAAATTCTATTGAGTTGTCTGTTTGGAAAAGATCTGTGTACTTGATTTTAAAAAAAATATTTTATGGCTTTTTAAATTGATCAGGCATTGTAAGAATGCATGGTGGAAATATTTTACTGTTCTGCTAGCTCATTTTGCAGCATTTAGGGATGGTGACTTAATTATGACTAGTCGATTACACCTTAATGCTTTTGGAGTGTGATTAGGTGAGGTATGCCTTTGTAATGGGAGATGAACACATTTCTCTAGCATCCAAACCAAAAAAGGAAGTTTCATATTTTGCAGAAAATTAGCCAATTCCCCTGTATTCAGAGAGGGCCTCTTTAGAAAGGGAAGTATGCGGCCTGAGGAAAGGAACCATGAGCAGGACAACAATTTGCTAATGGTAAACACAGTTGTGCTCATGGGTCTGAGCAAACTTTGAAAAATGTATGTACATCAATTCATAAATGTGCTTTGGGGTAACACCTCTTTGTTCATTGGTCTTTTCAGATGTTAGTCATATGTAGCTTCAACCCACCACATCATGCTGCATGTGGTAATATCTCAGTCCACTTCAAGCATTCGGTCTCTTGCACTGTGAGCGGCAGCATTTTGCCTGATCACAAGTGCACATCTGCTTAAAAGGAATTGTAGTTCAGTGCCATATCTGTTGAGCCAGTACTCTATATTACAATATATATTTTTTTCTTTAAATTTGTATCCTTATTTGTTTGTCATCCCTAAGAATGATCCAAGAGATACAGTATCGACTCCCCAAACGTTTTCTATGACAAGGTGAATTTAAGATGAAAAAAAACCTGTTTGTTTTTGGGTGCAAAGTGTAGTGGGTTCAAAGGAAGGGGCAGGACTACTGGTCATAGTGCTTTGAGTTAGTTTTATTTAAACAGTACACGTCTTCTTTTTGAGTCCCGAATTTTAGATTTAGATCATGGTAGGAGAGAAGTAAATCCTTTTGTAAGGTGGAGAATGCTGGTAAGGTCTTCCTCCGAAGTCTTCAGAGAGGTGACGGGATTCTTCGCTTCTCCCGGGTCAGGTGTTTGCTCTCATGGCAGAGAAGAAAGAGAGAACGAATACCGGTGAGTGATCAGTCTTTTGAGTGCCCAAGCAAAAACCGGGAAGGTAGTGAGGGGAAAACCACGCAGTGCAACACGTCGACGGCAAGAGAAATAAGGTTGTGCGAGTGCAGGGGAGGGTACCTTATTCTAAGGGGAAAATGAGGGGGCTCTGTCCCTTAGTCGTCGGACCTCACCCGCCTCCCTACCCAGCCCGCAAACTTCCCACTTACCTGGAATAGCCACGCTCCTCCTGGAGCATGGCAGGGCACAACGTGGTCTCGGCTCGGCTGCCTGCTCTGCGCTCCGACCGGCATCTTTGGTAGTCGCTGCCGATTCGTCTGGGTTTCGGTCTCCCCTTTGATCCGCGTTCTTCGCTTCTTCCGGTTCTCCGCTGCTCCTCCGTGCTTCGCGTCCTCCGTCGGTGTACCACACACTCTTCCTGGTGTCCTCCGAGCTTATTGGCCTCCACCTCTCCACGTAAGCACAGGGGGCGGGGTCTTCAGGTGGTGTGCTCCTGTTAAAGGGATAGTTCTCCTGTCGTAGCGAAGTGGGACTTGCGAGGGATTTCCACTCTTCCTGTTGTGGCAAAAGAAGAGGTTGTTTTGTTGTAGAGTTTTCACGCAAAAATGGTGCACTATAGTCCCTTGGCTGCTCTACCCCATGACACACCACCTCCCCTGGATTCTCCCGCTCGGGGAGAGGGAACACCCTGGACAGGAAATCTGCACTACTGTTTTCTATCCCCTTCCTCTGTTTTACAGTGAACGTGAAGGGTTGTGGGGAGAGGAACCCACGGAGAACCCTAGGGTTGTTTGCTTTGTTTCTGCTCATCCATTGCAGGGGAGCGTGGTCAGTATACAGAGTGAAGGGATGACCCTCTAGGTAGTATCTCAGTTTATCTACTGCCCATTTGATTGCCAGACACTCCCTCTCTATCGTGGGGTATTTTGTTTCTCGGGGGAACAATTTCCTGCTGATATACAGGACAGGATGGTCCACCCCGTCAGAAGACAACTGTGAGAGGACAGCCCCTATCCCGTAACTAGAAGCGTCGGTGTGTAGAGAAACGGCTTAGAGAAATCAGGGGATACCAGGACCGGGCTGGATGTGATTGCTTTTTTAGGGATGTGAATGCCTCAATCATTGGTTCGGTGGGATGAAACAACACATTAGGACTTAGGCCTTTCCGTAGCGTGTCAGTGAGGGGGGCAGTAACCTCTGAGAACTGGAGAATAAAGCGCCTGTAGTATCCGATCAACCCTAGAAATGCCCGCATCTCTCGTTTTGTCCGGGGAAAAGGCGTGTCGGTTATGGCCTTGATTTTCTCGTCTTGGGGGGGCGATCAATCCGTGACCCAACACATGCCCCAGGTATTTCACTTTTTGATACCCCACTCGTGATTTCTTTGCGTTTATATGTAATCAAGCTTTTTGTAGTGCTCGTAAAATGGTCTGAAGATGTTTCAAGTGGGTGTTCCAATCTGGACTAAACACGACAATGTCGTCCAAATGCGCGGATGAAAAGGACTGATACTCCTGTAGGAGGGTATTCATTAGCCTCTGAAATGTAGCGGGGGCCCTGTGTAACCCAAACGGGAGCTCGGTGAATTCGTTCAAGCCATCGGGGGTGGAGAAGGACGTTTTCTTCCTGTCTTCTTCCCGTAAGGGCACTTGCCAGTACCCTTTCGTTAGATCTAACGTGGTGATATACTTCGCGTCCCCGAGCTTTTCTATTAATTCGTCGATGTGAGGAATAGGAAAGGCATCAAATGCAGAAATCTCGTTGAGGGCTCGAAAGTCCATACAAAAGCGCCGGCTTCCATCAGGTTTTGCCACCATGTTTTGCCACCATCACAATTGGAGACGACCATTCACTCCGGAACGGATGAATCACTCCCAACTGTAGCATATCGCGTACTTCTTTTTGAATGGCGGTAGGAATACGAAAGGGTCGTTGTTTGATGACCTTCCCTGTTGGGGTTTCGATCCTGTGCTCTGCTAGGGAGGTCCTCCCGGGTTTGTCTGAAAATATAGAGGCAAACGGAGTCAACGTTTGTTGTAAGGTCTTCTTTTCTTCCAAACCGAGGTCCTCATTAATCACTAGTTGTTGGATGGTACAGGAGTCTTACTCAGGAGAGGGTAGCGTGAGGTGGGCGGCCTTAGGCACCGGGCCCAACCATTTCTTTAGATTAACATGGTACGTTTGAGTGCGGGTTGGGCCCACTTGTACTCTGTATGTGGTTTTCCCGATAGTTTCCACTATCTTACACGGGCCTTTCCATTTGGCCCGGAACTTGTTGGAGTCGGGAAGTAATACTAACACCCACTCCATGCAGGTCAAACTTCCTCCACCTTTTCCCTTTGTCATAGTAGTGTTTCTGTAGTAGGGGATCTCTGTGTATAGTCATAATCTAGTGAATAGTCCCGCCCATGTGCGTGGACCTCGGAGCAATAAAAAATAATCTCTAAAGGTGACAAATCATGCAGACCTGCATACACCTTTAAGAGAGAATTTAATTTAAAGACAGATAATGCAGCCTATACCCACAGGCTACACTGTCCAGTACTTCAACTAGAATTCCACCAAAATCCACAACAGCACTGCCTGTCTAGCTTTTCTCCCCAAGGGAAAAAACCCTGCCTCTACCAGCAAAAGCCTCTGGAATGATAGAGAGGAAGGAGAGGACAGACAAGCCCCATAGGCTGCCATTATGTGGCTTAAAACAGGATACTGTGCCTTTAAGAAAACTTTCCAGATTTCCAGAACTTTCCCCAGTATCCCAGAATGCCCAGCAGGTCCCATTTACTTTCAGTTCTTTTTTCCGGCTCCTGCTAGCAGGACCCTGGAGCATTGAGCTCTCCCTTTTTCAAGGGTTTAATTGAGATTTTGGCAATTTTTGTCACTTTTTCTGGTGTTTAGTAGCTGGTACTGTCAACATGCCTGGCTTGTTCGACAAGTGCCCGGAATGTGGTCGAAAGAAGGCTAAAACTGACCCACACGAGGTGTGCATAGGTTGCCTTCCCCAGTCCCACGTGCCTGAAAGCTGTACCATCTGCCACTCGTTCTCAGCCAGGACCCTGAGGGACAGGATGAAAAGCAGGCTTCAAGCTCTGGAGGAGCGAAGACTGAAGGCACCAGGTGGGTCTGGAGGGGCTGATTTGGCCCATACTGAGGCCTCTGGGGGGCTCCCCAGGGGCAGGAAGACCAGTAAGCGCTCCCACTCCCCGTCGACGTCGAGGGCGACGTCGAGGAGGATGACCACCGTCTGCTCGCCGTCTCCCCAGGGCTCTGGGGAGAAGCGGCGTCGACGATCGCCGTCGAGGGACCTGAATAGGCCGCCGTCGACTACATCGGCGTCGTCGGCGACGCCGCCGTCGTCGGCTCCGTCCAGCGGTCGGCGTCGAGAGAAGACCCGGCGTCGGCGTTCGCCGTCGAGGGATCGCAGCTCGCCGTCGATGAAGAGGAGAAGGAGATCGCCGTCGAGGCGTTTGAGATCGCCGTCGAGGCGTTTGAGATCGCCGTCGAGGCGTTTGAGATCGCCGTCGAGGCGTTTGAGATCGCCGTCGAGGCGTTTGAGATCGCCGTCGAGGCGAAGGTCGCCGTCGAGGCGAAGGTCGACGCCGAGGAGAAGATCGCCGTCGAGGCACAGGTCGCCGTCGAGGCGAAGGTCGCCGTCGAGGCGAAGGTCGCCGTCGAGGCGAAGGTCGACGCCGAGGAGAAGATCGCCGTCGAGGCACAGGTCGCCGTCGAGGCACAGGTCGCCGTCGAGGCGAAAGTCGACGCCGAGGAGAAGGTCGCCGTCGAGGCACAGGTCGACGTCGAGGCACAGGTCGACGTCGAGGCACAGGTCGGCGTCGAGGAGAAGATCGACGTCGAGGAGAAGATCGACGTCGAGGAAGAGAGAGTCGCCGGGATCGGTGTACTCGGTGGTGTATACCCCGCCTCGGATGCCTCCGTCGCCTCCGCCTCTCCCACCTCTGCCACCACCGCCTCCACCAACGTCTCCACCTCCGTCACCGCCTCCTCCACCACCGCGGCCGCTGCCTCCGCCACCCCCGCCTCTGTCGCTGCCACGCACTCCTGTGGGACCGCCGCCGGTTCCCCCGAGGTCGGTTTCCCTTCCGCGGTACCCGACTCCGCCGCAGGGGACCCCGAAGCCACGACGCCCACGGTCGCCTGGACCAGCGAGACCGGCGGACAGGCCTAAGCCGAAGAGGTCGCGCTCCCGCTCTCACAGGAGGAGACGATCGCGGAGCCGCGGGCGGTCCTCGTCGGACTCAAGACGACGCCGCAGGAGGTATAGGTCCAGGTCGCGCACGCGCTCCTCGGACAGAGACCTTTCCCCGACGCTGTCGGACTCCCCGGGGACTAGGGTGTCTCCGGTGGACGACTTGGTCTCGTTCCAAGAGGTGCTGTTGCGAGGGGCTGCGAAGTTGAATATCACGGTGACGGTTCCAACACCCACGACGTCCGTGATATTTGAGACGCTTCATAAAAGACACTTGTCTCGCCCCCTCCTGCCTCTCGTGCCTGGACTGGTGGAACCAGCCTTGGAACTGTTCCTCACTCCCGCGACGACGAAGGCCGCTCCGTCCAGGCTCATGAAGAAGTATAGGGCCCCGGAGTCGGATCCGTCCTTTTTGAGAGTGGACCCGAAGCCGGATTCGGTTATCGTGACGGCGGCGAGAAAACAACATGCGACCGCCCCGGCCTCCACGGTTCCACCGGACAAAGAAAGCCAGTGGCTGGACTCTGCGGGCAGGAAGGTGTGTGGTACCGCCGCCACCACCATGAAGGCGGCGAGTGCAGGGGCGTTCTTGGGCCGTTACGATCGGGCCCTGTGGGAATCCCTGCAGCAATATGCGGACCTCCTGCCACGAGACCAGAAGGAGGACTTCTTGGAGACGGTGCGCGAAGGCATGCTGGTTTCTAACCAAACGATCAGCGCAGCGGCGGATGTATCGCTATTGGCCGCCCACGCCTACTGTCATGGCGTCCACCAGCGGCGCCATTCGTGGTTGCGCCTGACGTCCCTCAAGCCAGAGGCGCAGCAAAGAGTGGCCAACCTGCCCTTCTCGGGGGAAACCCTGTTCGGGAAGCATGCGGACGATGAGATGGCCCGCATGAAGGCTGAGGCGGAAACCCTGACGGCCGTCGGGTTGGAGAAGGCCGAGAAAAAGAAACGCCCGTTCCAGAGGAGGTTCGGGTCGTCGGGCCGAGGGCGTGGGCAGGGCTCGGGACAGCAGCAGCCACAACAGCAGCAGTTCCGCAAGCCCTTCCAGAAGCGCCAGAGGGGTAGAGGAGGCCAGCAGGCTACTACCACAAACAAGGGCCCGGCCGGGTCTCGGCCCTGAGCAGCTACTTCCCCCTCAACCGTTACCCACTCCAGTGGGGGGAAGCATTTTTCCGGCAGAGTGGAGAAAAATTACTCAGGACAAGTGGGTGCTGAATATTGTTTGCAATGGATACAGTCTTCGGTTTATCAGCCCGCCTCCAGCGATCCCGCCGGTCAGCTCTCGATTCCAGCTGAGAGAGCTCCAGGCGGAAGCAGACATCTTGTTGAGAAAAAAGGCGGTAGAAGAGGTACCTTTGTCTCAAAGGGGAAGGGGTCTGTACTCTCGGTTTTTCCTCGTTCGCAAGAAGGACAAGAACGAGTTCAGGCCCATTCTGGATTTGCGACAAGCAAACAAGTGGATTCGCAGAGAGAAGTTTCGCATGCTTTCGTTGCACCAGATTTACCCTCAGCTGCAACGGGGAGACTGGCTCTGTGCCATAGATCTACAGGATGCATACTTCCATGTGCCCATAGCACGGAAGCACAGGAAGTTCCTGCGATTCCAAGTCGGCGCCAATCACTATCAATACACAGTACTGCCATTCGGGCTAAAATCTGCGCCCAGGACCTTTTCGAAGTGCATGGCGGTGGTGGCGGCACACCTGCGGAGGAACAAGGTGTTTGTCTACCCGTATCTGGACGATTGGCTGATCAAGGCATCATCCTTCGAGGAAGCGCGAGAACACTTCCGATGGACGTGCGAGCTCTTGAACAAGCTGGGGTTACACGTCAACATGTCCAAATCGGTCCCGACTCCGGTACAGTACCTGGGGGCCTCCATCGATACGCGGTCAGCAAGCGTGTCTCCTTCGGAGGAGAGACGGTTATCACTCCTTCGGAAGGCTCAGGACCTCAGGACGGCTCCATCGACGACTGTGAGGAAGGTGTCTTCTCTACTGGGATCGATGGCCTCCTGTATCTTCCTCACTCCTCACGCACGGCTACACATGCGACCTCTGCAGGAGTGCTTGGAGGATCAGTGGGATCAGAGGACAGGCTCTTGGGACGACCAGATACGACTGTCTCTGCATGCCCTTCAGTCTCTGAAGTGGTGGTGTTCGGCGGAAAACCTCCTCAAGGGGGTTCCCTTCCACAAAGACATTCCCACGACGAGTGTGGTGACGGATGCTTCTCTCCAGGGCTGGGGAGCGCATTCCGGGGACTTGCAGATTCAAGGGAAGTGGTCTCCTTTGGAATCAACGTACCACATCAATTTCCTGGAACTCAGATCTGTCTTCCTGGCACTGAAGGCCTTCCTTCCGTCCTTCCGTCCTTCCAGACCAACTTGCTGCTGATACAGACGGACAATACAACCACGATGTATTACCTCAACAAGCAGGGGGGGTTGAGATCGCGCACTCTGTCGCAGGAGGCGCAGGCGATCTGGCGCTGGCTGCTGGCCCGAGGACTGACGATTACGGCCACGCATCTGCCAGGGGTGCAGAATGCTCAGGCGGACGCCTTGAGCCGGCTGATTCAGGAAACCACGAATGGGTCATAAACGACGAGGTACTAGGAGAAGTCTTCGCAAGGTGGGGGACTCCAGACGTAGATCTGTTCGCCACCGCCGAAAACAGCAAATGCCGAGACTTCGCATCCAGGTACTACCAGCGGGGGACGCTGGGGAATGCGCTATGGATCGATTGGTCGAACAGCTTTCTGTACGCTTTTCCACCCATTCCCCTGATTCCGGCGGTGCTCATCAAGCTGTCCCAAGCCAGGGCGCGGATGATCCTGATCGCCCCGGAGTGGCCCAGGCAGTGGTGGTTCACGGACCTTCTTCACCGGTCTCTCCTTCCTCACATGCGGTTGCCGTGCAGGCCGGACCTTCTCACGAAGTTCGGGGGGCGGATGGTGCACCCCAACCTCTCGTCTTTGAGTTTGGCGGCATGGCTCCTGAAATAGTGCAATATGGCCATCTGAATCTACCAGACGATTGTATGGACATTCTGAAGGAGTCTAAGCGACCTTCCACTAGGACATCCTATGCTTACAAGTGGAAGAGGTTCTGTATCTGGTGTAAGTCCAAGAACTTTGATCCGACAACATGTAAGGAAGATGTCATCCTTCCATACCTTTTACATCTGGCGCAGTCTGGCCTTAATTTCCATTCCATTAAGGTTCATCTGGCTGCTTTGACTGCTTACAGGAAGTGCCCTTCACAGACTTCCTTCTTTCAGATCCCTGTGGTCAAGGATTTTTTGGAAGGCTTGAAGAAAGTGTTTCCTCCTGTCAGACTTCCCTCGCCTTCTTGGGACTTGAATGTGGTGCTGTCCAGACTGATGAGGGAGCCTTTTGAACCTATTCACAAGGCTTCATTGCAGCACCTATCCTGGAAGGCGGCGTTCCTAGTGGCCATTACATCGGCCCGCAGGGTGAGTGAACTTCAGGCATTATGTTGTCAAGAACCTTATACTGTGTTTCATGCTGCTAAGGTTGTGATGCGTACTCACCCTAAGTTTCTTCCTAAGGTTATCTCTGACTTTCATGTCAATCAGACCATAACTTTACCTACGTTCTTTCAGAATCCCTCATCGCCAGCGGAAAGGGCTCTCCATTCCCTGGATGTTCGAAGGGTGTTGAAATTTTATCTGGATAAGACCAAGGATATTCGTAGGTCTGACCAATTGTTTGTTAATTATGGCTCAGTCAGGACTGGTCTTGCGACCTCTAAGCAGTCCATCTCTCGGTGGAATGTGTCCTGCATACAATTGTGTTATCAAAAGGCTAATAAGACCTTAGGGGGTAAACCTAAGGCTCATTCCACCAGGGGCAAAGCTGCCACGACGGCTTTGCTGCGTAATGTTCCGATTGCGGAAATCTGCAAGGCGGCCACTTGGAAGTCGGTCCATACCTTTGCTGCGCATTACTGTCTGGACACGGATGCCAGGGCAGATGCTCAGGTTGGGCAGGCTTCGCTGCGAAATTTGTTCGCACAGTAGTGGTAGTGTCTTGTGTGTTCTCCACCGCTTTTGTTGTGTGGGGATGGGCTTGCCATTCTATTCACTAGATTATGACTATACACAGAGATCCCCTACTACAGAAGGAGTAGTTTCTTTTCTGTAACTCCAGTTCTGTAGTAGGGGTATCTCTGTTATAGTCATAAGCGCCCGCCCTCCTCCCCGGTGGAGAGATACTTATTCATAGGTAGAATGCTACAGGTCTGGCGTGCTACGCCTTCAAAAAGAACTGAAAGTAAATGGGACCTGCTGGGCATTCTGGGATACTGGGGAAAGTTCTGGAAATCTGGAAAGTTTTCTTAAAGGCACAGTATCCTGTTTTAAGCCACATAATGGCAGCCTATGTGGCTTGTCTGTCCTCTCCTTCCTCTCTATCATTCCAGAGGCTTTTGCTGGTAGAGGCAGGGTTTTTTCCCTTGGGGAGAAAAGCTAGACAGGCAGTGCTGTTGTGGATTTTGGTGGAATTCTAGTTGAAGTACTGGACAGTGTAGCCTGTGGGTATAGGCTGCATTATCTGTCTTTAAATTAAATTCTCTCCTAAAGGTGTATGCAGGTCTGCATGATTTGTCACCTTTAGAGATTATTTTTTATTGCTCCGGGGTCCACGCACATGGGCGGGACTATTCACTAGATTATGACTATAACAGAGATACCCCTACTACAGAACTGGAGTTACAGAAAAGAAACTACTCCTTCTGTTTTCTTTGATGTTTCTCCAGATTGGAATATGCCAGATCTGAGTTTTTCTAGTTTTGCTTTTAGCTTCTGGGTGTACTCGAGCATGTCTCTGGTTTCGGTCACGCCTTCTTTCTCCCAGGCCTCTTTTGTTATTTCTGGGAGACTCCGTGGCTCCTGTCCGTACAGCATTTCGAAGGCCGAACAGCCAAGACTGCTTTGCACTTGTCCTCTGATCACGTAGAGGGCAAGAGGCAGTATCTGGTCCCACTCTCTGCCGTTTATTATCCGCATCTTCCTCAATGTGGACTTTAGCGTGCCGTTGTATCGCTCCACGAGCCCGTCCGTTCAGTGCAAGGATTATCAAACCACCCTTTCGGTCTTTATTCAGCCCCATGGTGCTTCACCAAAGTTCTCAAGTCAGTGGTGGAGACACTAAGAGCGACATTCTGCTCCTAGAGCAATGTCCGGTCAACCTCAACAGTTTCAGGAGACGGTAGGCCTTCTCCAGAACCTGGGGTTTGTGATCAATGCCAGGAAGTCGCTCCTGTAGCCATCCAAACTAATATACGATGTTACATCGTGGTGTTCACACCGCGATACCTTTACAACACAGGCATTACAACGCAAGTCGTTACAACGACTTGCCCTGGACTTAGGAATAGTATGATTTACTATTCCAACTCCAGCCTACGTTACTGTAGGGAAGGTGTTGGAATAGTAAATCATACTATTACTTAGCTTAGAGCGCCATCCAGTGCAAGTCATTGTTATGACTTGCGTTTTAATGCCCGCGTTGTAAAGGTATTGCTGTGTGAAAACCACAATGTAATCGATGTTTCCCTATCCAAACTGGTGACCTTCTTGGGGTTTTTCATAAACTCGGTGACCCGCACCCTGAGTCTCCCAGTGAGGAAGATGGCCAAGATTTGCAGGGAACTCTGGCAAATGCTAGCCTTCCCTTACTTCTCAGGAAGGAAACTGTTTACAGCCACTTTCGTAGGAACTTAAAGGCATGGTTATTCAATCAATAGATCATGGACAGCTTGGCTACTTGCACAGTGGCGCTGTGAAACCTTTTTGGTAGCTATGCTCCTTATAAGATTAATAATAAAGCCTGGAATGGCAGAGCCATCTTTGGCTGTGATTCAGACTTAGTGATAGGATCCGGCGCCAGCAAATCAGGATGGGGAGCTCGATGCTGCTACTGCTTTACAGGAGGAAAGTGTTCCGCTGACCGAGGAAAGCCGACTCCACACTATTTGCCTAGCGCTGATGGCGGGTTCCTTCATGATCCAGTGTTGGACGAAGGACAAGTTGTCTTGCAACGTCCTCCTGAATATGGACAATGTCTCGGCGGTCCGTTACATCAACCATCTCGTGGGAACGAAGTCCAAGGTCCTAGCGAACCTCGCCAAGGACCTTTGGACCTTTTGTCTCTCCCACAACATCTGTGAGAGCAAAATACCTCCCAGGAACTTCCAATGTGATAGCAGATTGGTGCTCCAGGAGCAGGTCAGCCATGAGCCTGTGGCAGCTACAGCCACCGTCCTTTCAGAGACTCAACAACATGTGGGGCCCGTTCTCTATAGATCTCTTTGCGTCCCATCTGTATATCACCAACTATCACGATTCTTCAGTTGGAAGCCAGACCCTCTCGCTACTGCGACTGATGCCTTTCTCCAAGATTGATTCAGTTCGCGATGATAATGGGATTCTCTGCACAAATCCGCAGACAACAGGTGAATGTGGTGTTCATTACTCCGTATTGGAGGTCTCAAGTGTGGTTTCCATTTCTAATGCAACTTTCCTGGGATCCTTCTACCCAGAGATATATTATTGAGGGTTCCCCAAGGCAATTCCCCTCCTCTTGTCCAGCAAGGGTGAATGCCCTTGGTGGCCTGACGGATTTCAGGCATCGCTGGAGAGTCTCAGGCCTATCGAACAATGCTCAGAGATTACTGGGAGAAGCTTGGGCTGACAGCACAAGCAAGTGCTACAGATCAGCATGGAATAGATGGGTCGAATATGTGACGTTACAACGCCACATATTACATCGCGGTAGGTAACAACGCAGTCGTTACAACGACTGCGTTGTTACCATGCGTGCCTTTACAACGAAAGTCGTTTCTACGACTTGCACTAAATGGCATGCTGGACTTAGGAATAGGATAAGTTACTATTCCTACTCCAGTTAATGCAACAGCAGGGAATGTGTTGGGTTTAAAATCTAACACATTCCCTGTTGTTGCACGCCACCTAGTGCAAGTCGTAGAAACGACTTGCGTTGTAAAGGCACACGTGGTAACAACGCAGTCGTAACAACAGTGTTACCTACCTGCGGGGTAAGAACAGCGTTGTAAACACTGTTTTTTCCGATGGGTCAGTTGGTGTTTTCGAAATGACCTAAGATCCCATGGGGTGTGAAGTGGTAGCCATTATGAATTTCTTGGCGTCATTAGCGGCCCAAGGCCTACCGTACCGCACTATCAACTCTTATAGGTCAGCGATCTCAGCAGGCCACGTGCCCGTTCAAGGGGCCCCAGTCGGAGAACATCAGATCTGTAAATTGATGCAAGGAATTCACTTCACACTTCCACCGGAGCCCAGGTACTTGTCATTATGAAATGTTTTATTATGCATATGTCTAAACTTACAATAGTTTGATCACGGAGTAATGCTTATACAAACATGCTTCTCATCACAATTCGCTCCTCCCAGAGGCACATACAATCATTACATTGAAATTACAATGAAGTGAGTAACACCATGTCTTATCTTTTAATCACTAATGTCTATTGCTGACTCATCGTGAGGTGGAGCACAGATATTCCCTCTAAAGTCCTTCCACTTTCCCCATACCCGCTTCCATTTCTTAGGGCACCCTCTATGTGTATATACTGCCTTCTCTGCCACCATAGCTCCATCCATATCGCTACATCATTCTCGATGTGTTTAGCGATGTTACGTTTGGGGAACATCATACCTAATGTTGCCCAGTCTTGAGCTGTGTGGTTAAGATCTGTAGGTTCCCAGATATTAAGGAGACACCTCTTGGGCTCCGGTGACAAAGTGACCCCGCTAACTTGTGAAATTGTGTGCATATTTTCCCCCCAGTATGTCACGATCTCCGGGCATTCCCACAGTGTATGGTAAAAGGTGCCGATCGCCCCGCATTTCCTTAAAGCGCGCCATCAGACCGGTACTAGTCATTATGGAACGCCAATAAGGTTCTACACCTATTCCAATCAAGGCAACCCAACAAATATTTGTCTCGTAAGGAACTGTCAGCTAAACTGTCAACTGTCAGTGTCATGTCACTGGGCATGATCTTGTGCCTGGTGTCATGTCGGCGCGTGTCCGATGTTAGAACGGTAGACATTTCTGGAAGGGTTTTCACCCCTCAAGGGGTCACCTTCCTTATTGTTCGTAGAACCAAATCAGATTCTAGAATGGTGTCCTATCCAGCATTTGAAAATTTCCCGTTGGCTCAAAGAATATCAGAGTATGATGGAAGAAACTTGTCCACCAGGGGAAAGCCAGTTATTTATTTCCCTTGGGAGGCCTCTGAAGGTGGCTTTGCCACCAACCATAGCCTGCTGGATCCGATGGGTGATGCAGGAGGCGGGTATTAATGTTTCGCAATTTGGCACCCATTCAGTGAGGAGAGTAATGGCTTCAAAAGCTTTCTCCCTGGGGGCCAGGTTAGAGGATATTATAAACGCCATAGACTGGTCATCAGATTCTATGTTCAAGAGATTCTACTTTGAACCAGTCATGGACATGGCGTCGTTGGTGGTGGGTAAGCTGTGAACGAGCATAATCCTCGTCTCCGGTCCTGACATAGAATGAAAAATTTCCTAGTAATCGTGGCGGAAAGTTTCAATTCTATTAAGTTAGCGGAGGCGAGGATTATTCCTGCCTGAGGCTCCTAGAGACCGGATCCCAGCCCGGAACCGTTAGGACATATGACCATTAAGGTGGTGCCATGTCGTATGGTATAAGTATGTGCTTTTTTTTTTTCTTTCCATGTGACAGATCTTTGATAATAATATTTTATTAAATTTTGTCAAGCACACAGATAGATTCACATTTGTGTCCGCAGCACCATAGCACACCAAAATGAATAACATATGTAAGATTACATTCACAATGTTAACACTTTTCTAAGTTCCTTCCGCCTTAACGTCAGGTCCACCAACGGGGATGTGCATAGGGACCCTCTATAGCTATTCCACGCCTTCCATTTCTTTTCCCACTTTCTGGGGCACCCTCTAATGATGAACACTTCTTTTTCAGCTATCATGCATCTGTCGAGCTCCTGTACCCACACTCGTATGGATGGTGCCTCAGCAGCCCCCCAGTAGCGTGCTATCTCTCGCTTGATCAAAGTGAAGCCCAACGTTACCATCTGCTGCTCGATCTCGGTGAGGTCTGTGTCTTCCCATATATTAAGTAGGCCTAACTGAGGCGTGAGGGTCAATGTTTTTCCCAGCGCGGTATGAAGCTTAGTCGCTGCCCCCTCCCACAGTGATCTGAGTGCAGGGCATTCCCAGACCATATGATAGAACGTGGCCTCCTGCTGACATCCCCTGCTACAGAGTGAATCGTCCTTGGCCCCCATTCGTGCTAGGACCACCCCTGTCATATAGGACCGATGGAGAATCCGTAGCTGGATAAGTCGGTGTCTAAGGGTAATCGCCGCCCGTCTAGGAGACATCAGTGCTTCCCTCCAGTCCTCTTCCTCAAGGGGTCCTATGTCCTGTTGCCACTTCTCTCGGAGCCTCTCGAATGTATCAGGGAGGTTGTTGCAAAGCTTTTTGTACGTCAGGGAGATGGCCTTCGAGTGCAGTTGGCCATCTAAGAGTCTGTCTTCGAGGGGCGAAACGACTGGAATATTCTGCAAGTCAGTAAACGCCGTCTGGAGGGCATGGCGGACCTGAAGGTAGCGAAATAGCTCACTTTGCGCCAGATGGTAGGTTCCCTGAAGTTCCTCAAAACTGAGGATGGCACCGTTTCGTATCAGGTCACCGACCTTTGAGATGCCAATCATGTCCCATTTGTTGAACCCTGGCTGGAAACAAAGGGTACCGAGTTCCTGGGCTTGCCATAATGGTGCCGCCTTAGTGAGGGTATTCGCCCATCCCAGTTGAGAGTTCACTCGGCGCCAAATGCTGACTGTATGGGCCATTGGGCCCATAAATGCCGGTTTCCTCCCTTTGGAGTAGAGCGCTCCCAGATATCCTGCACGTCCCGTTTGGTAGTTATCTAATGTGAACGCCGGGTCGTGGGGGGGTCGGTATATCCAATGATTTACCACTACCAGCTGCGAGGCCCAGTAATATAATTTCAGGTCCGACAGGGCTATACCGCCATCGTACCACCCTTTGGTAAGCTTCCTCATCATTATCCTGGGGGCTCCACGGTTCCATAATAAAGTACGGATCTCTCCCTCTACCGCCGTGAAATAGGCATCTGGAACTTTATTGGGGCAGTTTTGAAGGATGTATAGGAAACGCGGGAGAGCAAGCATTTTGAAGAGGGCAGCACGGCCCGCCAGGGAGAGCGGCAGGGACCGCCAATGCTCGACGTCAGACTTCAGCCGGGCCAGTGGGGGGGCCAGGTTGTAGTTGTGAAACAAAGCCGGGCTCGCCGTAGCATATATTCCCAGGTATCGAAAACCATCTTCTGCCACCTCCAACTGACAATCAGCCGGGAGGGGAGGGACCCTCCCGTGGAGCATATATAATATGGATTTGGTCCAATTGATGGCGTACCCGGAGTACTTCCCAAAATTGGTAAATATGTCTAATACCACCCGGATGGACTGATAGGGGGAGGCAAGATAGAGCAGGATATCATCCGCATAGAGTGATATTTTATCCACCAGGTCTGGCGCCCATCGCAACCCTCTTACCATGATGTCACGCCGAATCCATGTCGCCAGTGGCTCGAGCATGAGAGAGAATATTAGCGGCGAGAGCGGGCAGCCCTACCGGGTCCCTCTCCGGAGCCGGAAGGCCCTGGATGTATGATTGTTAACCCGTATTTGACCCCATATGTCTTCATAGAGTAATCGAACCCACTTTAAAAACTTAGGACCGAACCCAAATCTCTCTAGTACCTCAAATAGATGAGGCCATTCTATGGAGTCGAAAGCCTTGGAGGCATCTAACGATAAGATCGCCGCATCCTCCTCCAAGAAGCTTTGGCGGGCTAGAACGTTCTGAAGCCGACGAATATTTAGTGCCGTATTCCTCCCTGGCATGAAGCCAGATTGGTCCGGGTGTACTAGAGAAGAAATGACTGCAACCAACCTGGAAGTATGTGCTTTTGATACTGTCTGATCTTTTAGTTTGTGACCCCATTTGGGGGGCGGATGATGTATGTTTCCATTATTGTTCATATTGTGATATGATTGCACCATGGTCTAGTGATGCTTTCCTGGGTTTACCTTGAGATCAGAGGCATTGGTTTGTTTTAGACTTTTTCCAGGTTCTGAGAGTTCCAAGGCAGACTGACAGGACTCGAGGATAATGTGGTCGCAGTCCAGAAAGAGGAAGTCACGTAGGAAGCATACACCCTTGTAGACCATGTGGACTGCCTATTTTTGGATCGTGAATGACCTTTACTACATGCTTCATGGAAATGTTTGTTTTTGTTGTTTAAAGTTGAAGCTGCTCGAAAAGGAATAAAGAATGCATAATCCTCGCTACCGCGTCCTTGATAGAATTTAAACTTTCAGTCATGATTACTAAGAAATTTTCCATTTTCCATTCTTGAAACGTGACTGCTGGAATTCCTGTTATGTGCAAATCCTTCATTTTTGCTATATCAAGACATGAAGTTTGTGGCACTGTTTTGTTCATGAAAATCATTTGATGTGGTATAAGGACTCCGTTCCCCGAACTGCCCAATTTCTTGTCCCCCAGAAAGATTTTGTCTGTGGTGTCTTACTGAAAGTTGAAACCCTGAATGGACTGCTGGGAAATAGTCAGCAGAGTATATCAGCTTGGTGTTTAACATAGCTAGCTAGGTGTAAGCCTATAGTAATAGGAGGCTGGGTCTGATGTTTAAAAACCTGAAAAATCATCAAACCGCTGTGCAAAAGTCTTTGAACTGCCTTTCAGCAGTGTTTGTCTGTGTTCCCGTTGTATGTAATTATACTCCGAGCGTGGGATACTAGCTTTATGTTAAAAATGGTGTCCGTAATGCTGGTAACAGAACTTGTCTCCAAAATTAATTGTGCCATCATACAGTTCATCATTAGAAAATGCAGCTGATAGCTCTAATTCTGAAAGCAAATTTTGCACAGGTTCAATGTCCCAATCATCAGAGAAAGCACTAGAGGTGATGATGTCCTTTAAAGAAATTTTAAACAAATAAGGAATTTGTAAAAGTTTAGTAGGACCGTACACATCATACGATACCCTGTCCTATACAATTCCTTCAGGAACTGGAACTGCTGTAATGTTCACTGGGGACAGGTCCCTCAGTTCACTGTGCACAGGTCCCTCAGTTCACTGTGCGATGATGCATGTGGTTTAAGAACCAAGGTCACAAGTTGTACTGCAGAGCATTCTGGGAGAAAGTGTCACTCAGAAGAAGGAAAAAGACAGTCAATATACCAATCCAAAGTACCAGGAAAAGTAATCCGATTATAATCCAAAGATGTATCCAGGGAACAACAAAGTAAGTCTTTTTCAGCCAAAGGTAGAAAGCATACACTCATAGCTTGAAAGGGAGAGGCGGGATTGACAGTTAAGGCTTACTTTGATCTGATGAAAAATTGTCTTAATGCACAAAGTATACACAGTGGGATGTTTTCAATAAATTTATTGAACCAACGATGCTAACCCTACTTTAAGTGTACCTAGGGTGTTTGTAAGTGTAGAGCGAAGAATCCACCAAGGGATGATCCATAGTTGTAGAGCCAAGAATCCCCCAAGGGACGATCCAACCCCATTATCTGATGGGGTAGAAGAACGGAGCCTGTATGGGTGGATGAGTGTGTGCATGGGTGTGTTAGTGAGTGAATGACTGTCTCAATAGTGTCTGTATGAGTAACTACATATGTTTTAAACTAGTATATGCGACTATTGGTGTATATAAGTGAGTATATGTGAGAGTGAGAGATTGAAAGAGTTCCTGTATGAATAAGTATGTGTTTCTAGAAGTGATTGTTTAAAAGACTAAGTATGTGTAAGTTTCCGTAGAAGTAAGTGTGGTGGTGTGTGTGTGTATAACTGTATATGCAAGTAAATGGATGTTTGATTCTTTATTAGCATGAGTGACTGTGTGTGAGAAACTTTTTTTTTTTTTTTTTAATATATTTTTATTACCTTTTCCCCAATTTTTTTTACAGAGCATAATCAACATAACAATCATATTACAGAGTACTACATAAATCCATGTTTAAAACCAAAGCCAGGTATGCAATGACCATTGTAGCTAAACCTGAAAAATAAACAAAAAATGTTAGATTCAGATCTTACTGTGTCAGTAATTTTTAATTTTCCTTCCACTTAATAATGGGTTCCCAAATTTGTAGTCCTAACTTTCTTCCCCTTTTGCCCATCCTTGCGTATATCTCTTTCTCGAGGTTGTATACCGAGAGCAGTCTCGCCAGCCACTGATTAAACGTCGGTGGGATTCGTTCCAGCCAGGCCGAGGCAATACACATTCGCAAAACAGCCATAGCCACAAACATAAAAAGGCATTTAGGATCCACTATACCTTCATTATTTAACCCCAGCAGTACAATCGGAGGGGTGAGGGTGACCTCGCTTCCCAGTAATCTGCCTAAGAAGACTTTTTAGCCCTCTGAGTCGGAAGTAGGTGTGGGCAGGTAGCGAAGACATGTATTAAGTCTGCCTCAGAGCTATTGCACCTAGAGCAGGTAGTACCAGCCACCCCTCCCCACTGCGCGATCCTGGCTGGTGTGTAGTATAATGAGTAAATTGTTTTGTAATGCTGAGCCTGAAGTGCAGCTGAACAAAGAACTTTCTGTGCTAATTCTAATGAGAGTAAAAAGCACTCCTGACCCACTCCAAGTTTCTCGTCCCACTTCTTTTGGAATTTCACTAGGTCATCTTCTCTTCCCGCTATAAGTTCAGCATAGAGTTTTTTAATAGTACAGCTCTCCCTACCCCCAATGATTTCCATAATTGCGTTTTCCACAAACCCGGCAGACCCACCCTTTTTGGTGTTTAAAAAGCTCCTGACTTGTAAGTATTTGAAAACACTTCTACACTCCACCCCATGAGTTATTTGAATATCAGCAAACTGTCGTATTCCATTTATGTCCATTAAATCCTTAACCTTCGTTATACCTCGGCTCCCCCAATCTGCAAAAGCCGAATCTAAAAATATGTCCCCCGGAAGAGTGTGGTTTTTATACAATTGAGTGTATGCATTGAATCTCCCTAGTCCAAATCTTTTCTTGAAGGATAGCCATATCGTATGGGCAGCTATCAGCGTCTTGAAGTTTGTCCTTTTAAAGTAACTTGGGTCAGTGTATTTCAGAAATGCATTCTCTGCTTCTTCTCCTAATAATATCGAGTAGATAGATATAGAGCCAAAAGTGTCCTCTGAGTCAGTGTTGCCACCACCTAAAAGGCCAGACATATACTGTAAGGCTGCTGCCCAATAATACATTTTCAAATCAGGCACCGCCCATCCTCCCCTATCTCTAGGGAGTGCCATATAACGTAAAGCCGTTCTTGACTTACCGTGTGCCCACAAGAATCTATTTACCATCTGCTCTATTATAGTAAACCATTTTACCTCAAATGCAAGTGGAATTGATCTAAAAAGATAGAGCAATTTTGGCAGAATTATCATTTTAATGATATTCGTTCGTCCAACTATAGAGAGATGCAGGTTATGCAATTTATCCATATCGATTTTTACTTTCTTTATTATTGGATCTATATTCCTTTCCACAACCTTGTTCAAATCCGCCGAGATTATAACCCCTAAATAGACTCCAAATTCCACTACACGACAGTCGAGGCAGTCTGTGTTGTCGTTTTTAATTATTTGTGTCTTTGGCCCATTCAAAGCATATCCAGAGACCTGGCCAAAACTTAGGGCTTCCCTCTCAACCTCCCTTATGGCCTCAATTTGTGCCGGGGTAAGAATCGCCACGTCATCAGCGTATGCAAGAATTTTACAATCTATACCATGACTTTTTATAGGGGGAATCCTATTGTTCGCCTCCAATTTACGTAGAAAGGGGTCTATATATAGCGCGAACAGAAGTGGCGAACATGGACAGCCCTGTCTCGTACCCCGTTTAATCTGCAGCGGCTTTGTGTGTCCAGCATTCAC
Organism: Triturus cristatus; assembly: GCF_964204655.1. Lineage (NCBI taxonomy): Eukaryota > Metazoa > Chordata > Amphibia > Caudata > Salamandridae > Triturus > Triturus cristatus. The sequence goes on along the minus strand of NC_140592.1, from coordinate 801,368,791 downwards.
ACGAATTCGAGCTGTAGGAGCTATGTATAGAGCCTGAATAGCTTTTATAAATCCTTCTCCAACTCCAGCCCATCTCAGTGTTGACCACAGATACTCCCAGGAGACCCGATCGAATGCTTTCTCGGCATCGAGTAGCATAGCTGCAATCGGGCCTCCTGAAGCCTCTGTAGCATCGAATAGAGTAATAACTCTGCGGATGTGCTGAGTTGTGCCTCTTCCTGGAATGAATCCATGCTGGGTGGTACTAACCAGGGTGTCTATAACCTTTGATAGTCTGGTGGCCATAACTTTAGAAAATATTTTAGCATCCGCATTCATCAGCGTAATTGGCCTATAAGACCCTGGTTCTGTGGTCAACTTTCCCTTCTTTAAAATTACTACAATGTCTGCTCCTGCCCAAGTGCTAGGAACCGACACCCCTGCCTGGGCCTGTTGTAGAGTGGTACTTAAATCCATAAAGATTTCATCCCGAAAAGTTTTATAAAATTCCATCGGGATTTGATCGGGCCCAGCTGCCTTCCCTGTCACTAAACTAGCTAGTGCAGTGGATATCTCCTCTGCACTCAGGGGAGCCTCTAGAGCTTCTGCTGTTTCTTGTGATAAAAATGGGGCAGGAATATCAGTGAGGTAAGAGTGGATTTCTAGAGAGTCCTTTGGATGTTCCTCATCATATAATGAAGCATAAAACTCTCTAAAAACCTCACGTATTCCCTCCGGGTCCGTACGTAGTTGCCCCGAACCATCAGTAACCCCTTTAGCTTCACCTAAAGCTGCTTTCTGCCTTGCACGTACTGCTAAAGTGCGTCCCTCCCTTTTTACTAAGTATGTGGCCGCAACCTTCCTAGATATACTTTCTTCTGCCCTCGCTTTTGCTCTGGTGACTTCAATAAGTGCTTGATCTAAAGGAGCACCAATTATAGACAATGAGGCCAAGTTATCTTCGGCTTCCACCAGAGCCTTACTTAACTCTGAAGCTCTAAACTGCTCTTGTCTCTGTCTAAACAAGCTAAAACTTAGCGTTTCACCTCTAACACCTGCCTTAAAAGCATCCCAAGAGATTCCCGAGGATGTACTACCTCTGTTGACTTCCCAGTATTGTTTAATCCAGGCTTTAATGTGACCTACATAATCATCATCCTTTAATAACCCCCTCTCAAACGTCCAAGCCCGTACATTCTTCAGTAGTTTTGTAGTGTCTAAAGAGAATACCAAAGGGTTGTGGTCAGAGAGGACACAAGGTAATTTTTCAATCTGGGCGTTTGTCAACAGTCGAGCAGAAACTAAGAAGTAATCCAGTCTAACGCTGACCTTGTGAGGAGCGGAGAAAAAAGTGAACCCAGAGTCAGCGGGTTTCAGCCTTGCCCAAGCATCTACTAACGCGTTGTTCCTTGCTAAGCTTGAGATTGCAGAGCACACCCGCTTCTTACGCCCCTGATATCTCCCAGGATGATTCAGGCCCAGGCCTCCTACTCCGTTAATATTAAAATCCCCACAAAGAATAACATGTGGAGCCCATGTGGCCAACTCTAGGTCTAAAAAGGAAAAAATCTCCGGGTCATCTTCAGTGGAGCCATATATTGATCCTATAGTAGTCCAATCTCCAGCTATAAGGCACTCTATTAAGGCTCATCTGCCCCACTGATCCTCTAATCTTTTCCTTACTATCACGTCCTTCAGTCTAGTTAGTATAGCCACCCCTCTAGTCTTACCCCCCTGTTTTGAATGAGCAAGCAGATAGAACCCCAATTGTTCCAGTAGGTAACCGTTCGCCCCTTCAATATGAGTCTCCTGCAGACAAATAAAATCCGCTCTAGTTGCTCTAAGTAGTGCCGCTACTCGCTGCCTCTTAAGATGATCATTTAAACCACAGACATTAAGTGTAATTATTCGTGTATACATTAAAACACATCGAATGGCAGTCTTCTCAAGTTAACCAGCGCTACAAATATCAAAATGATACTTTTCGTTTCTTGCCCTTCAAAGTCCATCATATTTTGTGCCGACCAATATGTAGCCTCTCTGTAATCCATAAAAAACCTGACTGTATTGTGCCCTGTGCCCGTGCCCGTGCCCCTGTCCAGTCTCCCCCCCCCCCCCCCGACCTCCCTCCCCCAGAAACCCCTTACCCCCCTTACAGGCAAATAGGTCAGACATGACCTATGTGTGACGGCTGTGTGACCACGGGTGCTGCTTCCCCAAACCCCCCCCCCCCCAGGTACAACCCCCCCCCCTTTTTTTAAAAAAAAAACTTTTAATGCTTTTTGGTGCTATCTATCAATACAATACAATACCCTATGCCCTGTGCCCCAAGTCGTAACCACCTAGAAAAGTCCAAAAATACCTCATCTTAAACAGCTATCCCAAAGTCTTCGCGCTAGGTTACAATACCTTGTCTCAACCTTATCTCAACCTACTACACCCCTAGAGTCTCTCTGATCCTCTGTACGCCTATGCTCCCTTCTCTCCCTTAGCTCTGTCAAATATATTTGAGCTTTTATTTCGGAAAAGAACATCTTAAATTGTCCATTGTCTAGTACTTTGAGACGAGATGGGAATAATAAGAAAGCCTCGCAGCCCAGCTTCTGGAAAGCGCGAATCAGCTGTCTCAGCCGCCATCTTCTCTCCACCGTGATATGGCAAAAGTCAGGGCGCGCAAAAAATGTTATACCCTCAAATGTGCGTCTGGCTTCGGGTTTTGCTTTGGCCATGATTTCTTGTCTGAGGAGGTAATTCCCGACATATACCAATATGGCTCTCGGTCTTTCACCCTGAGAAGGAAAGTTCCCTTTCTTTTGAACCAGGGGTAATCGGTGCACCCGCTGTACTTCGATTTCCCATTTCCATTCTGTCATCTCCGGGAAGGACCCCCTAAACAGGTTGATAACGAAAGCCCGAACATCCTGCCCCTCTGAGCCTTCTGCCACCCCCAGCAATCTGATGTTGTTCCGCCTTTGACGATTTTCTAAGTCTTCGATCTTCCACTGTACAGCCTGTGTTGCCTTCTCTTGTGCTTCCTTAAATACCTCCCATTTACTAAAATCGTCTTCGAGCTTCCCCGTCCTCTCCTCCACCTGGGAAACTCTACCTGCAATATCAACGTAGAGCTTGTTCATTTTCCTTAGTGATCCTTGAATTTTTTTAGTCGCCTGTTTAGCCCTCCGACTCTCTGATCTAGCCTCCCCCTGCATCTGCTTTAAAGTAGTGTACGGTAAATCTAATGTGGGGATCTGCCCTTGGGTATCGATGTCAGGCTGTGCTTCCTTTTGCGCATCCAAGCCTCTGTTTTCTAGGTATAACTGAGTTGTGGCAGAGTAGTCCCAATCCCGCTTCTTGGCCACCGATGGAGAGCTTCCGCCTAGCTTTGATTTAGCGTGAGGTCTGTCTTTCTGACTGTGCTGTTTGATCTTTTGAATTGCTGACCCACTCTGCATTGTGGTGCCCTCTATTGCCGAGTATTCTGAATCCGAGCTTCCCGTGAGGCTCTCCCCGCTTGAAAAGGATGAACCAGAATCGTCATTAAGAGAAAAAAAGCAGTCATCATTAGGGGAACCGGGTGCAGGTGCAGGGGCGAGGAAACCCATCTTCTTGGGGCGTGTGACAGTGGTGACAGCGGCGCCAACATTAGTTACTGTAGCCGGTGAAGATGGGTGCAGCCCAAAGAGAGGGGTATCTTGACTGTCATTAACAAGCTTCTCAGCGCGCTCAGTTATGCCGTTACCAGAGTTACGGGGGTATAGCACCAGTCCCTGATCAGCAGAGGTCGAAGCCTGCCCCCCCTTGAGTACTTGTAGAGGATCCGATATCCCCCCTACACCTATTTTTAAGAAAGTCTCAATCTCAGTCTCGGTGTATGCAGTATCAGTGTTGCCAGTGACTGACTCAAGCCCCTGAACAGCCAAGACGATCTCCTGTACCTGATGCTGCTGCTGCTCTTCCTGATCTTCCAACGACCGAAGGGTGCTTTGAGCCACAACTGCTAGGGTGCATCCGCCATCATCCCTGCGCCGGCTCATTGAAGGTCGTAGTCCTGCATCGATGCATTCACGGCTCGTCTGGTCTTGTCTTTCTGGTCTCTCCGGTCCCGCCGCCGCCACTATCGCAGGGGATCTCTGAGAGCGGGAATCATCCAAATCAGCAGCATTGCCATCACGGCCGCCTTTCGGAGCCGCGGGGAAGGATTCGAACAAGGTAGGTTGCCTGAGCAAATTATCTTTACCTTTGACATCGCCTTCATGCCGGATTCTCACTGCTCCGTGAGTAGTTGGGGATTCTCTCGCCCCCGAGGCTGTGTGCTCAGTTCTGACTCCAGTCCCGCTATCCTCCGCGTTCTTAACAGCCAGTCTTCGCGCTTGTGCCGGGCCTCTTTGACTCAGGGGCAGAGTCAAAGACGGGGTGGGTGCTGTCATTTTCCTCCCTTGAGCATCTTTAGTTTCTTTAGGCAATGTGGATCCTTTCCGCTCCTTCAGGGACTTCGGGCCTCTCGGTGCCATCCCGATTCCGGCTTTAATCTCACTTTCTAGCCTGCTTAGATTTCGTTCTAGGAAGGCCTTCACCACCTTCACCTTTATTTTCCCGGAGCAGCAGATAGATTGCAGCGGGGAGTCACTCTCTTGAGGTTCTTGGGCCTCTACGTTGTAGAAAAAGTCCAGCACTTGCCGGAGACATCTAGGGGCAGTCAGCATACCGTAGCATCACTGCATTCCAGTTTTCACGGCCTCTTGAAAGTCTTTAGGGGGAGAGGAGAAGAAGAGCGTCTACCCGCTACGGTCTGTCAGCGGCCATCTTGCCCCACCGTGTGTGAGAAACTCTATGGATGAGTGGCGTTGTGTAACAGGATGTATAGGTGTATGAGTACATATGAGTGAGTACATGTATGAGTGACTGTATAGTACTGTTGGTGAATGAGTGGATGTGTATGTGGATCTTAGAATTACTAAATAGGTTGTTGGAACTGGTATTGGTATTTCCATTGTTTTGAAAAATGTTGTTTCTATTTTTGAATGTGTGTATCAAAGGTTATATTAGGGGGAGAGGAGGTCTGCCACTCTATCACAAGGATGATGTCATCAGTGATGTCATGAGTGATGTCACTGACCATGTCATGAGTGATGTAATATGTGACGTCATCAGCAGTGCATTGCGGGCGCGCGAGTTATAGTTAGCTGAACTAATTATAACGGGGGAATTTCAATGGTTTTGTACAAGTGAAAAGTCCAGCTAACTATAACGCCCCTGAAACCTATGGTTTCTTCAGTGAATTTCAAAGGTTTTTTAAATGCTAATTTCTAACTATGCCTACAGAGATAGTTCATGTGAAGAAAAAACGCACAGAAAGGAAAAAAAAAGAAAAAGAAGCAACAGAAGTCCTCAAAGACGAAGAAAAGTGCAGGAAGAAGGATAACGTGCAGAAAGAACAAACAGAAGAGCAGAAAGAAGCCTTGTTGCAAAATCATCCTGTACCCTCAACTTTTTCAGACGGATACTGGTGGTAACTGAGTCTGACTAACCAGTCCTAGAGCCAGTGCTATGTTAAAAGACACTCAGAATACAGTGAAAACACCTACATACACTAGGGAACCCTATGCGTTGGGGTCCCCCTGTGATTTGCATGACCTCCTCTGTAAGCCCCTAGTATAGAATAGGGCAGGGGATTAAAACTACCTCTTAAAACGCACCACAGGGCGTGTTTGCACACGTCACCTCAGGCTCCGTACCCTCCCTTCCCCACTGTGTAAACACGCCCTGTGGCCGTTTTAAGTTGGGAGATTAAGTTCCCTTGAATCCTGAGGGTCCCTAGGGGCAAAATAGCCCACTAGGTACGTCCAGTAAGCGCCATTGCAGAGAGGTGTAAAAAGGGGCACGGCCTGCACCACCTCTCTGCAGCGCAGAGCAGTGGCGCTTACTGGAAGTACCTGGTGGGCTAGTTGGCCCCCAGGGTCCCTCAGGATTGAAAGGGAATTATTTCCCCAACTTAAAACGCGCCACAGGGCATGTTTGCACACGTCACCTCAGGCCCCGTCCCCTCCCTTCACCACTGTGTAAACGCGCCCTGTGGCCGTTCTAGGTTGCGAGATTAAGTCCCCTTGAATCCTAAGGGTCCCTAGGGTCAAACTAGCCCACTAGGTACCTCCAGTAAGCTCCACAGAGCTGCGTTGCATAGAGGTGTAAAAAGGGGCGTGGCCTCAGAACACCTGTCTGCAACGCAGCTCCCTGGCGCATACTGGAGATACCTGTTGGGCTAGTTGGCCCTCAGTGACCCTCAGTATTAAAGGGGAATTAATTCCCCAACTTACAACTGGCCAGGGCGCGCGTTGGCAGAGTGCTGCAAGGAGGGGGCGTGGCCTCCGGCGCGATGCCAGTCTTTTATTTATTTTATTTTTTTAAGAAGGAGGGCTGTGTGGCCCCCCTTCTTTTTCTAATTTATTGGCCCTGGGGACCCCATCCCGCAGGGCCTGCACCCTAATTGTTTTTGTTGAAAAAAATAAATTTGGAAGGGGGCCGCGTGGCCCCCCTCCCAAGGCCTTAATCGGCCTCGGGGACCCCAACCCCTGGGTCATAAACTTTTTTTATTTTTTTTATTTTTTAGGAGGGGGGCTGTGTTGCCCCCCTCCTCAGGCCACTTATGGCCCCGGGGACCCCATCCTCCGGGGCCGGCCTTTGTTTTTTATTATTTAAAAAAAATATATATTTATAGAAACACCTAGGACATGCTGGACAAACCGTATGTACCTATCACCATGCCGATTTGCGTGATATTCATTAAAAGGCGACTATGCATACAATGAATCCACGTGGAATGTATTTACACCGCTAGTGAAGCGCTGACGTGTCTGACACCCTACCATGCCTAATCCCGGCGCCCCCGCCGGTGGGTACTCTCCAAGTAGACACCCTTGTCGATTATTTATACAAACATGGGTAGCTATTGACGGGCACATTTAATACACACGTACACCAAGCCATTCAAAGGGGATTCGACAAAAATTCGACCAAACTATGCAAGAAACCCCCCCTCACGGTTAATAAAACACACATCCACCGCCGGATGTGTAATACTTTTTATTTTACTCTCTGGAAAGGAGACGAACCTCCCTTGAGAGTCACAGAGTGCTCCTGGCTGAGCCCAATGCTGTGTTACACACACCAGTGCCCGCCGAGTGCCACTCACCTCTGTGTTGTATTCCACCAGCTAGTGCGTATGCTATGACACTCTCTAGCCCATGTGCACTGTAACACCACCCTGTGAATATGTCATGCCACACTTGCCTTCGCACGGGTTATATTGCCCCATCTAACGTGCCTTCCTCGATGTGTATGTTATAACGCACAGCACTATGCCGTACATATCACAATCTGGGATCCATATCTTTGTCACAATGCATATGCAACGTTACACTCCCCACCACATATTTTATATTACAACTTTAGAGAGTAGTTAGGTTACACAACACTGCCCAGTGCATATTACACTCCAAGGCGCATATCGCATAGCACGCGCGAGTGCCTGTGCTATCTCGCGCTCTCCAATGAATCTGTCATTGCGCTCAATGTATTGCATATTATATTTCACGCCCCGGTTCATCTTATATCACACGTTTTTGGTGCATAGTTTATACCATATACTATATCTAGTTTTCATTTTCAATCGTGCTCTCAGGACTTTGTTCTATATAACACCGTGTCCGCCTACCATTTTCAAGGGCATTGCATTTTGCGATGGGGGGTGGTGGGTCAGGGGGTGTCTCTGCCAAATGAGCCCGGAGTCACAGTCACAAACGTCCTCTTCTTGCTGAATAAAAGTGAGATTATGCTGCATACTTGTTCATATTTTAAGTAGCTCGCACAGACACACATTTTAAAAACAATAAAGTTCTTAATACCCACCATCTCTGAACAGTTAGCTTGCAGCCCCATCCACCTCCTCCCTATCCTCTGTTGTCTGAATCCATGGACTAGCCTCCTCCATCCTGCCATGCATGGTCTGATGTGCTGCCACTGGTCTCCATTTAGCATGATGTACCAGTCCACTCCTCCTGCCCTCCATTGCCCAATTCTATGGCCCATCATTGACCTCCTTAGCCTCTGTGCTTAGCTTGCTGCCCCTATTCTCCTTCCCCCTGCCCTCCGATGTCTTTGTGCATGCCCCTGCTCCATCCTTTTTGCCCACCATGTTCCATGGACCTGCCACTCCTATCTACTCTGAGTGTTCTGTTGAGCTGCCACTCCCCTCCCACCTGCCTAGCATTGTCAGATGACTGTAACCTGTCCCTGCCACCTCCCCCATGCCTGTCCACATGCCATGCCCCTATCCCCTTCCTTCTGTCCTCCATGGTCCATTTTACTGCCACACCCTTCTGCCCTCCCTGGTCTGTTGTGCTGCAACTGCTCCTCCTGCCTGCCCCGCGCGGTCTGTTGTGAGGCCCCTTCCCCTGAACTCTCTTGTCTGTGCCCAGGTCCTGAACCTCCCTTCTATCCTCCATGGTCCTTTCGGCATGCCCATGCACCCTCCTTCTTGCCCATCATAGCCATTTTGCTGCCACTAACCCTCCTGCTTGCCATGCATGGTCTTCTGTGCTGCCATGGCCCCTCCCTCCTTCCCTGTGTGGTCAGCTAGCTGCCCCTGACCCCCTCCCACCTTCCCTCCATGGTCTGTGTTATGCCATCATAGTCTTACTGTTGCTCTCCATGGCGTATCTTGTTTCCAGTGCCCATCCTGCCTGACCTCCATGGTCATTACAAAAATGGGGTGACCCAGTAAATTAAGGACCTGGGTGAAATCTTGATACAAAAGACAGTGGTCCTAAATTAATGATTCATACAAAGTGACAAAGGCACTTACATGAGTTAATTGATCTGCTAAGTCATGAGCTGGAAAAAAACAATTATAGAAAGCTCACAATGTACAATCTAACATTTGAATATGAACCACAACATCCAAAATTATAAATCACCAAAGCTTTACTTCATTTGGACAATTCAATTACAATTTTTAATACAGTGTTAGACTCGAGGTTGCTCCAGAGGGAACGTGCAATAGGTGCAAGTGCTAAGAAGTGAGTATAAGAGGAAAAGAGTAATAGAGCATAGTTGTGAAAGATATTCTTTGAATTCACAGAAGTGAACGGTTTATAATTCACCGTCACTAACAAAACCTGGTCACGTACACAATTTACAGCAATTCATGTTACATGATTATTTAGAGACAATTCAATTGTCTGGCACGAGAAAAATTGGCGTGTCCCAGGTAGGAGGGAGGGGGGCGTCGACGTTTCGACCCGACTAAGGGGCCTGGAGGGAGATTTGAACCTCGCCCATGCGGGTCTTCATCAGGACCAGAAGGGCAACCTGAGTGACTCCTAGACGCAAGAGGGTGCCTAGGGGATTAAAAACAAAAAGGGGGTGATCAGGATGTTGGGCAGATTTAAGATGAATTATTTAAAAAGGGGGGGTGGGCCTAAGAGGCCTTTTACCTGAATTAACAGGGGCCCGTTATGGTTAGGGGCATGTGAGGTAACAGTTCCAGACGTCCCTCGTGATTTAGGGGTCGGTTGTCTGCAGAAATTTATATATATAGTGTCACTTAGCAATACGTCACATTTCGATTCTCAGATAGTCAGGTAAGGAGGAACCATAATTACCTGGTTTCTTCTCTCAGCGGGGTAAGAACCTCTTTAGTTGATCAGGTTCAGAATGGAACTGTCAGTGAACAAGAGGGACCATTAGCTTTTGAAAACCTGACATGCAAGGACTAGAAGCGTTAGCAGGGTTCAAGTAAAAGAAATTTACCGAACGCCGAGTTAATCGGTGTGTAGAAATCTCTCAAAGCGCAGGTAACTGACTCCGCGCTGGACCGCGAGGACGTCGGTTACCGGAGCAACCGGCAACGTGATATTTAGATGCACGGGGGAAAGGGTAAAAAGACTAAGTTGCGGGCAATGGCTGGGGGCTCCGTGGATAGTACCACAGCTGTGCATCCAGGTACCCTGAGAAACAGTGTGTTGACTCAATGTATAATTAAATTCAGCGTGTCAAGTGTAACACGTATAATTTCAATTAAAATATTCTTTATACAATGGACAGAACACGTATGTCACACAAACAACTTTTGATGAAAAAATACATAAATAACAAAAACGACTTCTGAAAAAAATTATATATATATACATCCAGTTACATAGTATCATATCCAGGAGAAAATGTAAGTGTGTATACATACAGTCATACTTGTAACTCCAATAATCATATGTGGGTATGTAGAAGTGGGAAGGACTGGGCTCATTCAGTGAGAGGGAAGATGAATTATCTACTGTTGATAATGGCCACTTGTTTGGTAATCTCCTCAAATGAGTTCAAACCTTTAGCAATTGTGTCCAGAGAATGTATCCACCTACATTCACGTTTGTTGAGGATAGCAGCGAAATCTCCGCCTCTGGGATTGGGCTTGACTTTTTCAATAATCCACCACCTCAGGCTGTCTGCATTGTGTTCAGCGTTCAAGAAATGTTCTACCAAAGGGGCCCCAGGTGTCTTGCAACGGATACGGCTGCAATGTTGCAGGATCCGGCATTTCACCCTCTGGATTGTCTGTCCGACATGCATCAACTCACAAGGGCACACAATCGCATAGATCACTCCTGATGTGTTACAGTTGCTGTGCTCATTGAGGACATATGTGTGATTATCATGAGTAAATTCTTGAATGTTGCTGGTCAGAAGACAGGCTTTACATGAGCCACATTTGTAGTGTCCCCTTACTAACGGAAGACCCCATAAGGTGGTTTGAGTGGGGGTCTTGGAGAAGGGTAGAAGGGATTTCACCAGATGGTCCCTTATGTTCTTACCTTTCTTAAAGGCATGAAGTGGGGTTGGTATACTGCCTAGTTCATCAGACACAAGGTGCCAGTGCTGATTAATGACCTTTTTAATGATGGTGCTTTTTGTGTTAAACGTGGTTACGCATACCAGCCTTTCTTCTTTAGATTTCACATTAGTCTTGGGGGTCAGAAGCAATTCTCTGTGGTTATGCCAGGCACGTTTCCGTGCCTTTTTCAAAAGGCGCACAGGGTAGCCACGTTCGATAAGTCTAGCGAGGAGGCCCGCCGATTCATTGAAAAAATCAGGGACCATCTGGTGAAATCCCTTCTACCCTTCTCCAAGACCCCCACTCAAACCACCTTATGGGGTCTTCCGTTAGTAAGGGGACACTACAAATGTGGCTCATGTAAAGCCTGTCTTCTGACCAGCAACATTCAAGAATTTACTCATGATAATCACACATATGTCCTCAATGAGCACAGCAACTGTAACACATCAGGAGTGATCTATGCGATTGTGTGCCCTTGTGAGTTGATGTATGTCGGACAGACAATCCAGAGGGTGAAATGCCGGATCCTGCAACATTGCAGCCGTATCCGTTGCAAGACACCTGGGGCCCCTTTGGTAGAACATTTCTTGAACGCTGAACACAATGCAGACAGCCTGAGGTGGTGGATTATTGAAAAAGTCAAGCCCAATCCCAGAGGCGGAGATTTCGCTGCTATCCTCAACAAACGTGAATGTAGGTGGATACATTCTCTGGACACAATTGCTAAAGGTTTGAACTCATTTGAGGAGATTACCAAACAAGTGGCCATTATCAACAGTAGATAATTCATCTTCCCTCTCACTGAATGAGCCCAGTCCTTCCCACTTCTACATACCCACATATGATTATTGGAGTTACAAGTATGACTGTATGTATACACACTTACATTTTCTCCTGGATATGATACTATGTAACTGGATGTATATATATAATTTTTTTCAGAAGTCGTTTTTGTTATTTATGTATTTTTTCATCAAAAGTTGTTTGTGTGACATACGTGTTCTGTCCATTGTATAAAGAATATTTTAATTGAAATTATACGTGTTACACTTGACACGCTGAATTTAATTATACATTGAGTCAACACACTGTTTCTCAGGGTACCTGGATGCACAGCTGTGGTACTATCCACTGAGCCCCCAGCCATTGCCCGCAACTTAGTCTTTTTACCCTTTCCCCCGTGCATCTAAATATCACGTTGCCGGTTGCTCCGGTAACCGACATCCTCGAGGTCCAGCGCGGAGTCAGTTACCTGCGCGTTGAGAGATTTCTACACACCGATTAACTCGGCGTTCGGTAAATTTCTTTTACTTGAACCCTGCTAACGCTTCTAGTCCTTGCATGTCAGGTTTTCAAAAGCTAATGGTCCCTCTTGTTCACTGACAGTTCCATTCTGAACCTGATCAACTAAAGAGGTTCTTACCCCGCTGAGAGAAGAAACCAGGTAATTATGGTTCCTCCTTACCTGACTATCTGAGAATCGAAATGTGACGTATTGCTAAGTGACACTATATATATAAATTTCTGCAGACAACCGACCCCTAAATCACGAGGGACGTCTTGAACTGTTACCTCACATGCCCCTAACCATAACGGGCCCCTGTTAATTCAGGTAAGCGGCCTCTTAGGCCCACCCCCCCTTTTTAAATAATTCATATTAAATCTGCCCAACATCCTGATCACCCCCTTTTTGTTTTTAATCCCCTAGGCACCCTCTTGCGTCTAGGAGTCACTCAGGTTGCCCTTCTGGTCCTGATGAAGACCCGCATGGGCGAGGTTCAAATCTCCCTCCAGGCCCCTTAGTCGGGTCGAAACGTCGACGCCCCCCTCCCTCCTACCTGGGACACGCCAATTTTTCTCGTGCCAGACAATTGAATTGTCTCTAAATAAGCATGTAACATGAATTGCTGTAAATTGTGTACGTGACCAGGTTTTGTTAGTGACGGTGAATTATAAACCGTTCACTTCTGTGAATTCAAAGAATATCTTTCACAACTATGCTCTATTACTCTTTTCCTCTTATACTCACTTCTTAGCACTTGCACCTATTGCACGTTCCCTCTGGAGCAACCTCGAGTCTAACACTGTATTAAAAGTTGTAATTGAATTGTCCAAATGAAGTAAAGATTTGGTGATTTATAATTTTGGATGTTGTGGTTCATATTCAAATGTTAGATTGTACATTGTGAGCTTTCTATAATTGTTTTTTCCAGCTCATGACTTAGCAGATCAATTAACTCATGTAAGTGCCTTTGTCACTTTGTATGACCTCCATGGTCATCTTGCTGCTCCTGCCCTGCCCCCAGCCCTCTGTTTCCATGTGCAGACCCCTATTCCCTCCCTCCTGTCTGTTCCATTGTAATGCCCCTGATCCCTCCCTCCTGCCCTTTATGGTCTGTTATGCTGCAGCTTTCTCTCCTGTCTGTCCATTATGGTCAGCTAGCTACCATTGCCTCTTTCCCCTCTGTTCTCTGTTGTCCATGTGCATGGTCCTGTCCCCTCCCTACTGCTTTCTATGGATTGTTGTGCTGCACTCCCGTCCCGCATGCCCTGTGTGGTGTATTGTGCTGCTGCAAACCCTGATGCCTTCCCTGTAGGGTCAGTTTGGTGCACCTCTCCATGTCCCTCCTGTTCTCTGTTATCCAAGTCCATGTCCCTACCCCAATTCCTCCTGCCTACCATGATCCAATGTACCATACTTGTGAACATTTTGAACTTGGTAAGGGGGAGATTTTGAATAAAAACTGGAGTATTGATTTTCTGCTTTGAGTTACATTGAAAAAGAGGAGGTTGTAGACAGGAGAGAGATCAAATAAAGCCCATTTGAGCTTTAAAACATTGGACGTTTCCTGACTGAAATGGGTCTGTTGGCATGTATGGTTGTACTACCACTGCCTCTTCCTTCTGCCCACAATGGTCTATTATATTGCCACAGCCTCTCTTGCCAGTCCTGTATTGTTGGTTTGTTGCCCCTCTTTCAACTGCCCTGCATAGTCTGTTGTGCTGCCACTGCCCTTCCTGCCTAGCCAGTGTGGTCAAATTGAAGGCAGGTAGGAGAGTGCACAGGCAACAATTTTCAGAGTCCGTGCCCCTGGCTTCTGCCTCTCAACAGTATCCCAATGAACAACTAGATTACTAACATTCTATATGTATTACAAAAGTGTGGAACGCCTGACGTCATCTTGATGTAATCAAAACTGTAATACCTAGAGCATTTCCTTTAGAAATTACATATATGAGAGGGTCTTATTTGCATCAAAATTATGGTTAGTGCTCTAAAAAACTAAAATGAGGACATATTTTCTGAGTTTTCAAATGGCGACGAAGAACTTTTAAATTATTTGTAATCTTTGTTTTTTTACCCAGTTGACCACTTAATTAAATGTTGCACCTAGGGGAGAGGATGTGGTGTTACTTACAGAGCTGCAGACTTTGCAACTGGGGAACCAGGTTGGAGTTTCTGCTTCAGCTCAACATTCTGTGATTCTGGTCAAATCACTTAATCTCCCCATGTCTACAACCAAAATAAATCTTGTGTGATGTAACCAATGGTCATGTAAAGCACTCCAATACCTAACAAGTCTGCACTATATAAAACGGCAAATACACAAAAAATAAGTGTTTTGCACACTTCTGTCATTGGGCTACATGTGGGCTACATCTGAGTGATATTTGTGCTGCATTTGGGCTCTTTTGTCTCTGGTGGCCATCTTGGGAGATTTATTTGTTACTAAGTTTCCTAATTTCCTCATTTACTGCAGTCTCAGTAGGAAATGCTTTCAGTTTTTTACTTTGATTCCATCAAGAAGGTATTCAGATATGTCACACATTTGCCGTAAATTTAGAATGTTAGTACTCTAGTTGCTCATTAGATCACTGTAGTAAAGCTACTGCTCCCCACTGAAGTCTGCTGCTGGTATTAAAAGTACATGTTTCAGTCTGCATATCAGAATTTTTTAATGAAATAGAAGAGGATTTGAGAAGTCACTCAATATGTGCCCTAATTTTTCTTTCTTCAGCACTAATCATAATTTCTATGGCAAAATGAACCCCCTCATTGTGTTCCTTTTTAAATAAAATGTTTGAAGTGTTACCAGTTTACTCCAATCAAGATGGCTTCAGGTGTGCCATACTTTTGTCATAAGTAAGACAGTAAGCGCTCTAGTTGTTCTTAAGAACACTCTGGGACATTCTGTCATTGGGCTATACTTGGGTTACATCTGGGTGATATTTGTGCTACATTTGGGCTCTTTTGTCTCTGGTGGCCATTTTGGGAGACTTATTTGTTATGAAGTTTCCTAATTTCCTAATTTACTACAGTCTCCCGTAGGAAATACTTTCAGTTTTTTACTTTGATTCCATCAAAAGGGCATTCAGATGTGTCACACATTTGCCATAAATTCAGAATGTTAGCACTCTAGTTGCTCATTAGATCACTGTAGTAAAGCTACTGCTCACCAGGGAAGTCTGCTGCTGGTATTGAAAGTGCATGTTTCAGTCTGCATGTCAGAATTTTTTCATGAAATAGAAGAGGATTTGAGAAGTCACTCAAAATGTGCCCTAATTTTTCTTTCTGCAGCACTAATCATACTTTCTATGGCAAAATGAACCCCCTCATTTTGTTCCTTTTCAAATTAAATGTTTTAAGAATTACCACTTTATTCCAATCAAGATGGCTTCAGGTGTGCAATACGTTTGTCATAAGTAGGACTGTTAGCGCTCTAGTTGTTCTTTAGAACACTCTGGGAAGCTGCAGTAGAACACAAAGGAATCAACTGACAGTCTCTGCCCTTGTTGGATGTACATGTTTTACTGAGAATGTCAGACTTCATTCTCACATGACTGAGAAAGATAATGTGAATTTACAGAAAATATGCTCTCAGTTTAGCTTATAGAACACCTTCCAAACCTCTGTGGGAAAAGAATGAGAAAATACTTTTCTCTCAAACATGATTCATGATATCACAGCAGAAGGCTTTTTCACATGGTAAAATCACCTTAGAACACACCACAATTCCTAAAATGAGTATGGTACCATCAACAAATGATGTATAATGTAACTAAAGTCTTAAAACCTTCTATTAACTGCAATGCTTTATAATGAGGTGCTATCATGTATATTGGTCCCAAGATGGCTGTCAACACTTCTTGGATGAAGTACTGACAGCCAATCAGATCTCACAATGAGATGTGTGGTTAGGATCCGCCCAGATATATATATCCTTTTAACTCTAATTTTCTCAAACTACTGTATGGATTTACACCATTTAAGCAAAAGGCACGAGTCTGAACTGAGGACTACCTCTTTGCCAAATTTGGTGTAATTCCGTTCAGCAGTTCGGGCTGTAGCTGCCTCAACAGGTCCTATGGGGAAAATGTATGGGGAAAACGCGTTTTGGGACCCCCCTTTTTTTTCGGCCCCCGCTTGACGAATAACCACGAAATTTTCAGGATAGGAGCGGACCAAAAGTTTGGAAAATTTTGCGAAGATTCGTCAATCGTCGCCAACATTATTCCAAATACAATGTTGCGGATTTCCTATGGAAAATAGGTCCTAACTATAACTACCGGCGACTGCCAGTAGGATGGATGGATGGATGGATATATATAGTAGGGTGGCAGACTAGCATAACCTCAGGTCTGGTTCTAGCCATGTGACCCAAGCCAAGTGTTATTTTGTAATCCAAAAAGCTTTCTTAAGACGAGGCTTTCTAGCTGCTCTGTGGATAAGTTTAAAGTCCGGAACAGGATCATGTCAGGCCACCATATTCAAACGTAGGAGTATTAAACACAATTTGATGGTTGAATAGAATGCCTATCATATTTATGGATAAAATGACAACAAGCCTTCTCAGTAGACTCTGTTCAGAACTACGTTGTGTCTTCCACTACAGAGTTTTGTCAAGAGAACACCGAGGCATGTATAATGTTATCCATTTATGGTCCAACACCTCTGAAAAGGTTCCCCTGAGGACAAGAAACTAAATTTGTTCTACAGAGAAATGGATCATGCCCATAATAGCATGCACTGGTCTTGTAGCCATTTAGTGCATTTTGAAAAGTGTGGAAGTTGGACAGGACTGTTTTTATTTAGCGAAGCTATGGATAAGCATTGACACCAAAAACGGCTCGATATTACGCCTGTATAAGCAAGTAGTACTCAGAGCTGCGGCCAGAGGGTAGACCCAAGTATTTAGGCAGAATATAGGTAAGACCAGTGGGAGACCTAATAAACATTATTTTCTCCATAGAAGATTTGTTCAATTTGCTCGGAAACGTTTGAAAAGTCAATGAAGGCAGTGTGTAGGGATTTAGCGCAGTGGCTTAAACCCCAAAAAGCAAGAAGTCTTAAGATCACACCCCTGTGCACAAAAGCTAGACCATTATGAATTTCCATTAGTGTAAGGGCGAAAATCACATGAGCTTAGATCTTTTGTTGTAATACTACCCAAATAATTTTGGAGAATAACTTATCATACAGGGGATACATGTATTTAATTCCAGTTTCTCTAGTGATCCCTGAAATACCACCTTCCTAGGAAGATCTCTATACAATAGTTTCCCATGGAGTTTTCTGTTTGATTTTAAAATTTTATATATTTATTTACAGTTTTTCAGTGTATCTTTTTGTGTTTTTTGAATGTTTTATTCTCAGGTGCTGATGTTTAGGTTATATAAAAAACAGAACATTCACCTGTTAATTTCTCTTGTTTTCGTGGGAAAAACTTTCTTAGATCTTTTCTTTCAAGCCACGCTTCATTGTTAACCCCTTCCCTGCTAGGCCTTTTCCCCCCCATGGGCAAAGCCGTTTTTGGGCTATTTGGGGTAGTGCGCGCTTAGGCCCCTGTAATTTTTTGACCACATGAGGTATCCACGCCAAATTTGCGTCCTTTTTTCCCAACATTATGGTGATTCTAAAGGTACGCAGGGTTTATGGATTCCCCTGGAGGGGTCCCAGAAATTAGCCACAATACAGCAACATTTTTTTTTTGGGGGGGGAAAAACGGGTTGCAAATGAAAGCGTCTGGGGTTTTTCTCTGCAAATTGTATCAAAAAAGGGGTTGTGGAGCTGAAATTACCGTTTTCCCAGCTTTTAGGGAATGACAGACTTTTGTCAGAAAACCAACGTTTTTTACACAGTATGGCATTTTTCTGGGACAAAGCCTTTTTTTGCTATTTTTTGTGCTTTCAATCTCCTTCCAGTTAATGGTAGAAATGGATGTGAAAGCAATAATGGATCCTGGAAAGCTATACATTTCAGAAAAGTAGATAACATTCTGAATTCAGCAAGGGGTCATTTGTGTAGATCCATCAAGGTTTCTTTATAGAAACTAACAGTTAAATATAGGAAAAATTGAAAATTAGTTGAAAAAAATAGCCTTTAGTGTCCACGTTTTTACGTGTAACTTCTTCTAATTATGACAGCTCTTTGAAAGCAATATACCTTTACATCCGCTGGACCTTCCTGGTTGTGGGGATATATAGGACTTGTAGGTTCACATGAACCCGACGAACCCAGAGTCAAAAACTGAGCAGCAATTTGCAATGTTTTTTTATTATGTTCCAGGTATATAGCAATTATTGTGGGAAAATGTATACATGGAAAAATCGGTATGAAAGACACCTATATATTTCTGAAATGGGAACAAATTATAGAGTTTAGAAACAGTACATATTTGCACATTTTCGAAATCGGGAATACTCATACTAGCATGAGAATTATCGGTCATTTCACAATGTCTTTCATTTGGAAGGCAGAAATGCATCAAAAATCAATAGGTAATAACAGTTGCTTTACAAATCTTAATTACCCTAAGTCTCCTGATAAAAATGGTACCTCACTTGTATGGGTAGGCATAGTGCCCACAACAGGAAATGGCTCAAAACCCAACGTGAACACACCACATTTTCACAATGAAAATTTACCCTTTTTTTGCAAAGTGTCTAGCTGTAGTTTTTGAACACTAGCTCTGCCGGCACCTAGGGAAACGTAGCAAACCTATACATTTTTTAAAACTACACACCCAGGGAAATCCAGGATGGGGTGACTTGACTGCCTACCCCCTGGTTCTGTTACCCAGAATCCCTTGCAAACCTAAAAAATTGTCAACCCACATTTTTCCCACATTTCTGTGGTGGAAAGTTCTGGAATCTACGTGGATCCACAAATTTCCACCCACCACGCGTTCCCCAAAGTCTTGCGAGAAAAATGGTACCTCACTTGAGCGGGTCGGCCTAGTGCCCGCGACAGGAAACTGCGCAAAACGCAACGTGGTCACAACTCAATTTTGCAGTGAAAAATTACCCTTTTTTGGCAAAGTGCCTAGCTGTAGTTTGTGAACCCTAGCTCTGCCGGCACCTAGGGAAACCTAGCAAACCTATACATTTCTGAAAACGAGACACCCAGGGGAATCCAGGATGTGGTGACTTGACTGTCTCCCACCAGGTTCTGTTACCCAGAATCCCTTGCAAACCTAAAAAATTGTCAAAAAAAACCATTTTCCCCACTCTTCTGTGGTGGAAAGTTCTGAAATCTGCGTGGATCCACAAATTTCCACCCACCCCGCGTTCCCCAGAGTCTTACGAGAAAAATGGTGCCTCACTTGTGTGGGAGGCCCAAGTACCCGCGACAGGCAAGGGACCAAAACGACATCAAAATTGCCTATCTGAAAACCACCTGGTTTTGCAAGGGGGGGTCACCTGGGTTTTTGGCCCAGTGCTCGGCGGCCATCTTGGGAAACCTACCAAACCCACACATTTCTGAAAACTAGACACCCGGGGGCTTCCAGGGAGGTATAGCTTGCGTGGATCACCCAACGTTTTCTTACCCAGAATCCCAAGCAATCCTCCATTTTAGCTGGAAAAAAATCACTTTTTTTCACACATTTTTGTGTTGGAAAGTTGTGGCATCACCGAGCCCGGCTCGTCCTGAGCACCGAAGGGGTTAAACCAAATATATTTTGTGTTCATTAGGAATATGCACTTCTGCTTTTAAATTTTGTGCTGTTGTTTGCAGCTCCCCAATATTATTATTATCGTTCTGTCTTGGGGGAATGCAAAAATACACTTGAGTGACCTACAACAGATAATAGGAAACGTAATTGCTCGTTTTAAACTACTGTAAAAGGTCCTTTTAGATGATGCCTGCTCATCAGGTGTAGAAGAGCAGCCCTCATTCAGCATGCCCAGTTGGATCTCTCTCTCTTTGCAGCTTTTGATCAAGTAGTTGCGACACGGTTCAAAAAAATTCCAGGTTCTTGAGGCTGAGATCCTGTGGTAGATTTGGAAGCGAGAGAAGATCAGGCGTAAGGGGGTGGAAAAGGCACTTTTGGTTGCTTGTTTTACCTGAGGTTGGAGTGAGTGGTTGAGTCCTTGGTCACATCCAACGCTTCACTTTGATGTGCCTTGGGTCCAGATTTGTTAGGCCTGCATGGTGAATGGTTTGTATTTTGTCCAATCTTCGCACCATAGATATCAGTTTTTGAGGAGCTGTGTCTTAAGTTGCTCAGGAGCATCGAAGCGTCTACTGCTTGTAGACAGTAGCCAAGTCCTTGCAGGTCTGATGGCTTTGTCAGTTTTAGAACAATTTGTGTTTAATCAATGTAGCTATAGTAATTGATATGCTTTGAGACATCGTAGATGTACATTAAAAAGCAGGGGACAGCTTTTGAGCCTTGAATGACCTAAACAAGGGCTGATTAGTGGCAAGCATAATGAAGTTATCACTATGATTCGGACTGTGACGCAGTTAGATCTTAATCCAATTAAAGACTGTCCCTTGAATTTCTGTGCCAATTAGTCTTTAAAATACGAGTTGATGATCAGTAGTGTGAAAGGATGATGATGCGTCATGATTAAATTGGAAACCGCATTGTTTTTTGAGGTAATACTAGAGTTGCAGTTATTACAGATTGTCTGCCTTTTTAGAGATGAAAACCTCTATATCTGAGAGGAGGTTGATTTGTTCGACGAAATGAGACATTCGAATGGACATTTTCTTTTCAATGAGCTATTCAATAAATCGAATATTTGATATTGGCCCCTTGTTCCTTGAGTCCTAATGATCATGCCCTCACTTCTTCATACAAATAATTTAATTATGGCACCGAGCTGTAGAGCAGAAGGCAATGCCAGTTGAATTATTTTTTAATGTGTTTGAGAGTGGGGGACACACATTTATTAAATTAAGGTCTTATTAGCTGTAATCCAACCAATGACCAGTTGTTTATTTGCTACCCCTAGTCTTGTATTCACTGCTGACTGGTTTTGTCTTTCTCCTTTGTGTGAATGTATCCAATTTTCATTGGATGACTTTTTTAGCCTGAAGATTTGATGTTATTTAGCTAAATAAATAAAGGCGCTTTTTTAAAAAGCAAGCTAACAAAAATCACACTTCGAATAGAAACAAATGGAAACGTATGCTCAGCTGCAAACTTTCTCTTTATAATTGCAAATACCAGGCGTTTGCATGCCCTAATTGGGCAAGAATTATAGTCCTCGAAGTATACTGTGATGTAGCACCAGGGGACTTTATCGTTAGAATTTACCTGTATAGTTTTTCTGTCATGAATTCATTATAATTGCCATGGAGCAGCAGGTGGAAATATTCACCCATGAAATTATTACACCGCATAATTTTTTTTCTCCATTAAAGCCTTAACTGAGATTTGCAAACTAACAAGCAGCTGCACAAGTCATTTGACTGTAAACAGAATTTAAAGTGTATAGTCCATGCATGATGATCAATCCAAAACCATACAGTGGCACATTTTCAAGTTTTTTTCTTCATAATATATACAATAATTGGTTGTAATATTCTTGCATGTTTGGGAATACTTTCTATTAAATCCGATTCTACAGTCTTTTGTTTCATAGATTATAAATCAGATGATTCTCCTAAAACAAAACCAAAATGAATTACCGTCTCCTTATTGTACATCTCCAACAAGAGTATAAACGTGTCCAATCTCATATCTAGATGGATGCACTCAAGCTTTTGGCTTTAAGGTATGTAGGCTTGAAGATCGTGAGTTATAGTGTCTGCTTGACTTGTATCTTTTTGGGTCTGGCCTAGAGACTGCTTGATTAGCCTCATGTTTTCCAAATGATTTGCAGTTATATACATACATATGTACATCTCAATCAGAGGCCTTCTGCCAGCCTTCTTCATTCATTGATCTGTTGAAGTGGTTTTCACATTTCGGCTGAGCCCACCACAGCATTACATCATGTGACAGGGGCACCGGCCACTTCAGCCATTGGGCCTCTGCAGTATGTGTGACGGCATATTGCTTGAACACATGTGAATAGCCACAAAAAGCTATATTTCGGTGCCCGGGCTAGTCAGCCAACCTATGCTTTCATTTCATCTTTTTTTTTTATTATGAAATTTATTTTTAAGATCAGCAATTTGTTTTCTCAATTTTTTAAAAAAATGCACACCATCTTTGTCTGCGTTGTTACTTTGAAACCTTTAATGCGTATTGCATATGTTTGCAAAAAAATTGTTTAAAAAAATGCAAGCATGCCATATCCAGACCTTTTGGCTTTGGTAATGCTTGGTTCCTATGCTGAAGAGAAGAGTCTTGAGCATCATAAAGCTTTCAGTTTTTTGATGCATACTTTGCTTCCTTACACGCTAAGTACTCTGCCTGCTGATTACCCCATTGCAGATCTGTGATCATTGCGAATTATTTTTGAATGGGACACTAATTTTCTAATACAAGGTAACTGTGAGTGACTGGAGACCTGTCTGGTTTTCATCCAATGTTCAGTATGAAACACCAATGCACAGTCCTTTCAGATAATTTTGACAATACTAGACTGTCTTACAATGAAATCAGTGGCAGAAGTTTTTTTTTAAAAACTCTGATCTCTTCTGCCAGGATCCCTCGGTCCTGCTTCTCCTTTCTTCTTCTGCTTCCACCGACCAGACTCCGAAGGCCAACTACCCACAATACACCATTGCTTAGCCAGTAGAAATAAATGACTTATGGTGTACTAACCCATGTCACAGTGCTCCATTCATTCCCTCTTCCATGTTGCCTACTTTCCTCTGCTCCAGCGGGAAAGGGCAAATTTACATATCCTCCCTGCGTCACAGACTCTTCAATACACTTACTCATTCACGCATACATTCATTGGTGGGGCCCATAACACCAACACTCATACGTATCACTCGAATCTGCACACAGGAGGAAGAGAAGCAGCGCTGGACATGTGGGGGGGGTACCTTATTACCTATAGAAATAAATATTTACAGTATTTACATATCATACATCTGCACTCATAGAATCCTAACTTTAACATCAAGGCACTCCACCACTTGTTCGATGGACCAATTAGTTGGGCTGGTTGATGGCGGTTTAGAACCAGCTAAGACACATTTAAACTCATTCTCTGTTAATAATTGTTTAGTTTATCTAATTAAATTCACCCTCATTGACATAATCAGCATTATAATCAATCAGAATATTAATAACATTGGCATAAACAGTATGACAATTATATTTACCTAATCTCTGATTTTGACGACCATTCTCCCGCAAGATATCAGCCCTGCATAAATCAAATCCCTTCCGATGTAACCCTCCAATCGAATGCAGGCTACAACCCCAATCGGTCCGGACAAAAGTTCTTTCGCTCGGCACAGCACAGTCCCATAGATCTCCGAGGACCCGGTACTCGTGCAAGCAAATCGGTCAACGGGGATTCGGATCACACTCCTGGAATGCAACAACCCATACCCCTCTACTAACCCCCCTTTTATAATAACATTTGGGTAGCATGCTACATCTGCTACATTGGGACTGTCTCGGATTGGCTAAGCCATCACAATTTGCAATGTCGAGCTTTATTCACAGAGTTCTTTGTTTCTCACGCGACCGAAGATGTCATTCCATGATTTGGACAGTTCTCATGCGAAAGGGTCCGAAGTATCAATATGCAGGCTTCTAGGGACAGGTATCCTTTGTATTCTCTGTCAGTCACACTAGTTGAGTTTTGGCAGTCCTCCACGTTCCTGTCCTTGACGAGGAACACTGTGACCCGGTCAGAGGACGCCTGGAGATCTTCAGAGCCATCTGAGTCTGCGCTGTAGACATCGCGCTCACATGGCGGTGGCCACTTCCGAGCTCCACTTTGGATATTGCGGCCTAGTGGGCCCGAATGCCAACTTCAGCGAAACAAACATAAAGAGTAATTAATATACGGAAATGAAGATTCTAATGTTTAAACCCACACCAATCCCTTTATATATCCATATTTTCCTAGCTTATAGCAACGTTTAAAGCAATAATACTCATTTCGTCCTACCAGGAACGCAAACCATTACAAAAGCAACATAAATCATGCAAAATTCCTATCCCAACACATGCTACAATTAATATGCGTACTTCAGTTAGTCATTACAATTATTTGCCATGCACTTAGCATTTTAAACCCGCGTGTAATTCGTGTTTATCAAGGTGTGATATTGGTTAATGTCAACACTCCAAACAGTTAATACAGGTTAATAGTTAGAAAGTTACGTAATTAGTATTTTATCATGCAGAATAGAGAAGGTATACAAAATTTTGTTTTACCTGCTCCACCACCTCTCTGCTGGTCTTTTTTTCGCACCATCCCTCTAGACCATGCTACCTTCCACTGCTGTCCGGAATGATTAAAGCACCATAAAGTATCTGAACTGGTGTGGGGAGATTTCTCCTAAAACAGATTTAAGTGTGCATGATGTTCTCTCAGACCACCTTCCTGTGGTAATTAACGGAGGTCTTTGAAATTATTTAGTCCTATGCAAAGAAATGATGGACAGAATGCTAAATAAATTATACATTCACCCCCAGTCAAGAGATACTGGTTAAATCCATCTTTCTTTTGCTCACCAAACCACCCCAGTTAAGACCCAGCTATATACAAATCAGTCTTGATCTTGTTCCTCATGGGAACAGTCCAGCCTGAACTGCCATGCCAGGTCCTCCCTGGTCCGAAAACAAGCATCCTGGGCCCGGTTTCGGGGTATTACCCCTCATCAGCCAGGCTAGCTTGAATCCAGTGGCACAGTGAGCAAGGGACCCACGCCTGGGCCTACCCATCCCACTTTGTCCACGTAATTGGCAAGTGTAATGCGATTTCAATATATGTATGAAACTGCTTCTGTTTAGCTGTCGACTGACTGGTTATTTTCTTTTACCTTCAGCTGGTAAAACCCCTCTTCCACGTGCTCCTGACACCCGCCCCCCCAACCTCTTTTGCTGCTTCGCCAGTTTGATAATTGCTTTTACGCCCTTTAGGGGCTCTAACAAGCTATATCAAGCGTAAGCCCCTCTCAGCACCACATCATGCATTGGAACTTCGTTTATGACCTCTAATTTATTGACCTGACTGACATTTGTAACTATTTTGTGCTTGTCTTTCTCTTGCGTGTTTTATTAGCTATAGCACAGTGTTCCTCTTTTTTGCACATCGCTCTGACGTCGCCAGGCATGGTTTAAGCTTAATATAAACTGATAATGCATTAATAAAGAAATAAGCCATCAACATGCTTCAAAAGTAATATAGATTAGAATTTGGTTCTAGATAACATAGTTAACCTTAAAGCACGTATGATGTACTGGTAGGTATCGAAAGCGATTCAAAATTCCTGGTAGCCACTTGCTTCCCTATTCTTTCAGACCGATTTCTGTTTGCAGACATGTTTAAGACATAATACTCCTTGAAAATTATGTAATGTTGATATAGTTTGCAGTGTAAAACTGCTGCTTTTTATGGGCTATATTTTGATTGAATGTAATTTGTGACTGAGGCATTTTAATTGTAGTAGACAGCATCTTGAATTCAAAATTGTATCAACTTTTCAGCTACTGCTTTCTGTCTACGTTTCTTGTGGTTGTGCTCTAAATTCTAAATCAGATCATTGGCCAGTTTTGATTAATAATATGCATTCTTTTTGTAGGCATTTTGCATTTTGTGTGTTGCCTGCTAGTTATTAGCTAGTTTTGTGGGACTTAGGTTTGAGATGAGAACACGGAAACAACCCGTGGGCGCTATGATTACTATTTTAGGGTGCATATAGAATGTTTTTAGTGACTGGCTTTCTAAGCTATGGTTTGACCAGAACAGCTGTTTACCATACCTATAGTTATGCTTTTGTTTTTTAAAAAGAGTTGGCTCCCCCCAGATTGGTATTTGTGTTTGACCACCAGTTAATGGCTATTTATTTGAGCACTTATGCCATACATGCATTGCACAAAAGCAACAAAAATAAAGGCCTTATCACTGTTATATGGTCTGAATTGGAAAAGAGGAAATGCGAAAGCACATCTGAACATGAAGTGGTTTGTAGCACTCCTGAAATTTGATGGGATTTCATGAGTCGTTGTGTAAAATCGTATTTTTTATCCTAGCGTTCTGTGGTCAGGATGAATGCATTCTGCCATGTTTTACTCTATTATCCGTAGTTCACTTGTTATATTTATTAACAGGGATGTTCTAATTGGGATTCATTTGCTGTTTATGTGGGAGGGAAGTTAAAAGATCCTCTTGGCAAGAGCACATGTAGAAATATACTTTAGCGTCATTGTTATTGGCAGTGGTGGGTTTTTGGCATAGAAGGTGCGCATTATCTGAATGCTTCTCCTGATATAAACTTGAAAAAATAAACACCTAATTTTCAAAAACGTAATTGTTTGACCATTCTGCACTGTCTGGTGATTCGAGAAGATACTGTGATTTTACATTTTGTGAGCTCAAAATATTTTGAGGTTTAGGAGAAGAATGAACCAAGCGAAATAATTAATAACCATCAATAGATCAAATGAAACGTAGCTATTCACCAAATGTAGAAAATATTGTGGAAGAGTTCAAGGAAATAAATGGAGCAACTTATAAACATATGATAAAATAGTAGATGTTTAATGCTTACTAAGCAGCACTCTGTTGTAAGTGAAGTGTGAATTCTAATCTTCCATATGTGTGTCAGTTGAATTTGTCTTCATTGAATACCATAGTCCATTGCCATGGACAAGAATAATGGAAACAAGCTTTGGCAATGTCAACGTATCTGGCCTTGCCAAGCTGGTGATTCCTAATTATTTTTAATATTGGAAGCATATGCCATGAAAATTAAAAAGGGGGGAAAAGTACAGCATGATGTCTCCTAACCTTGGTTGCAATGAGATTGTGATACCAAATTTAATTTAATAACAAAACTTAACAGTGGCATATACACCTCATATATTGTGTGCAACCTCGCTGGGATTAAGTATGTGCAATGGAGCAAAATTAAAGGGCACTAATCTAAATCTAGCGTTGCTTGCTATATTTTGTACCCGAAAAAAAGCTTCCATCTATTACTGATCTGTAAGGGGCTCCTGTGTGTCACCATACTATCATTACTTCTCTCTCAGAGGTGATCATGTCTTATTGTACTTGATTGAGTGTCTTATAAGGCGCAACACTAGTTTTCTACCCTGTTCTGACTCCAATGTACCTCAGGAGCATCAGAGGGCTCCGGGGCAGATGGGAAACCATTCCAGATCTCTTTGACAGGATTCCTCAGTTCAGCGTGTTGCAAGAGATGCCCCTGACCTACCCTCAGTGAACGCCACATGCTCCTCCTCTAGTGTCACATATGCTTCATCGGTGTATAAATTGCCTAGGGACATACAAACTTCCTCCCTCCATCTGGCCACAGACATGACTTGAACGTTGTCTGAAATAGCTGGAACCACCAGACATGAAAGTATTTTGAGAATGGGGGCCTTTTCAATACGCTTTTTATAACCCCTTCCCATGCCTGCGCCACCTGACGTGACTGTACATGGACTCTTTTCCAAAATACAATCACCAAACATGAGGAAGACAGGTAGTGTTGTTTCTCTCAGTAGTCCTCTAAGCATTCATTTCTCCTAATTGTCCTCATCTGCATTCAAGTGAGCTGCATGTTGCATTTGTGCAGATAGGCAATATAATTCCAGGTCAGCCAGACCATAACCCCCTTCCTCGCCATCTCTCTTTAAAGTATCTGGTTTCACTCTATTCCCTTTGCCAGCACAAACAAATGAGATCATCATGCCATCTAATTCTTTGAAGATCTATTTTGTGATGTGGCACGTAGAGTTTTGCACAGTGTATATGCATTGGGGAAGCAACACTATGTTCTCGATCGTGATCAAGCTCATGTTCGGGAGTGGAAGTGTGCTCCAGAATTGGATTGACATTCTTAGGCCCTGTAGTAACTGAAACATATCTAACAACCTCTACCTCCTATTGTAGGCCGCCAGCCAGCCTTCCCAGTTAGTTACCTACATTAAAATAAAAATCCTCTAGCCTCATATCTAGCCAGCCTATGTGCAGAGGGTTAAGAGTTCCTGAGGGACATCCGCCCCCTGGTGGAGGATGAACGTCACAGATACTCCCTTCTTAGGTGTCATTAATTAGTAAGTGTTTAACCGTTGTACTGGACCCCAACCTCCCATGTCAAGTGTTCTATTTCTGCAGTATTTCCAATTCTAGTATCACCTTATTTTATCTCTTTTTTGTTTTCACTTTGTGTTTTAAAGGTGTTCTGTTGGCAGCCTGATCACTGTTCATTGCAAAAGTACACATGAAAACAGTCTAAATGCTGTATTATTCCTTAACAAGGAGAGCACAGCCCGGAGGAAGATGAGGGGGGGGGGTTATTGGGGAAGCATGGGGATGCTGTTGGTGTTAGATGGACAGGGACGGCGCAGGGAAGCCACAGCACAAGGAAATCTCCGAGCCCCACATTCCCAAACCTTCTTCTGATAGTCCAAGAATAGTCGTAGTCTCCTGTTACATTGAGGCATCACCCACTTCAGTTACAGGCATCTCAGCTTGATCCTCTGTGCTGGCGCTAAATTGTTCCTACAACCCAAGCGTGGCATCTCGTAGGACATCCATTCCTATATTGTCTGGTGTTGATCTTCATAATCTTTTGTCTGATCTGTCAGTTTTATCTTTGAGCATCATTTTGGGATCTCCTAAGTCTGCTATGGGGTAGCTTTAGCCCTGGTCTGTTACCCATCTCCTGCCAGTCCACACCTCTTCTGAGCTGTTAAAGAAGTTAGATCACCCATTGTGTAGTATTTTCAGTTTGGCGGGAAAAAGTAACACATATTTTATATTCATGGCACTTCGGTGCAGGGTTGTGTCTTCCTTGGTACTTTTTGAGTGTTGTCCACGAAGATGCTAATTATTCATATTGAATCGACTTCTTGTGTCTGGCCCATTGGAGGAGAACATCCCTGTCGCTGTAGCTAAAGAGTTTGGCTTCTCTGGCCCCTGGAGGGCTAGCAGCAGGGTGAAATGAAACCAATATGCACTCTTTCAACAGTAAAAAAATCGCAGCTAGATATTCTGACTTCAGTGCAGTTTTAACCAGCTCTCAAGAAACCGCTCTGGGGCATCACACGCAGCCTTCTCCAGAAACCCTATACAACTGAGGTTATTCCCTCTATTTAAGGGTCCCTTTGTAAGAAATGTGATTATTAATTGGGGTGGGCGACTACCCACCTCAAAGAATATTAACAACTCTTGTGAGGGTAGTCCCTTTTTACTTGAAAATATTAATTAAAAAAACTCTTGTGAGGGTAAACCCTCAGTCACTAAATTAACCTAAGCTCAAAACCATGAGCAGACAGGCTCAATTTACGGTAATGTGTAAAGTAAAAATGCAAAACAGTAAAAACCCCAAACAAACCAAAAAAATAAAGGAACATTTAAGAAACAAAATTACCAAAATCCACTAAGAGGATCCAGAAATATGAAGTTCGAATAGTGCCAAGAAGCTTAAGTGCCAATGATAGTCAGTCAGTGTTTGCAGCAGACTGGTTTCGATGCTCCTACGAGTTTTGTCGTGGTCAAATAATTTACTTTCTGATTTTAGTCCTTCAAGTTCCAATCCACCACAGGAAAAGCCCCCAGGAACCTTGAAGGAGGCACTTAAGTGAGTCACAGGGTGTTAGACAGAGGCCAAACTGCGGGGTCCAGTTGCCACAGGCCAGCTGCAGGCAAATGCGTCTTTTAGTTTGTTGTTACCTTCTAGCTTTAATAACCTAATGACCTCTGTACCTGGGGCAAAGAAGTGGACTTAAGCGGAGCTGGGTTCAAACCTTCAGGCTCCTCTCAGGTCGCAGACAACAAGTTTAGTCCTCTTCTGATATTACTCATGTCCAGGAGTGTCCTGAAGTGGCTGCCTCGAGATGGCACATTTATGCCTGGCACGAACTAGTGGGTGTGAATGACTTCTCTACATTCCCTAAGCAATGGAATAAACGTTTCTGAGACCATCCCTACCCACTTTGTACATTTTCCAGGTGACAAAAGTCTTCGGCCGCACTAAACTTGGGCTCTGTGTGTGTGTGTGTGTGTTAGGGTTGAGTGGATGAAATGTACTATGGTAATCCTAAAGTCCTCCCACATCTAACAATAAAATCCAGTTTGGGAAAGTCACTGCTCCCCCCCCACCCCAAAAAAAAGCCCAGAGACAGAAGTCTGGTTGAACAAAAGTAAGGTTTTCCAGCAGCCAGATAATGGATACACTAGTAGTGTTTTGGGTTCCCGTTTAACTTCCTTTGAGGTGTGCCCCCATTATTATATGTAGAATTCTGGAGACCTGTCTAGCAGGATTTGATACTGTAATGTCAAAAATGATGCTCACAACTGGACACTGCCTATTCTGTCACATTCACAAGAGTCATATCTGCCTGTTCAAGGCAGCCTATTGTTTGCTACTGGGAACCGTCTAACATTCTTTCCCACCTATTCAAATGCTAGCTACTGGCTGGCGGAAGTGGGAGAGCAAATTCAAATTTAGCCTCTAAGAACTTCAGGCAGGGAAAATGTTATGTTCGAGGCATATGAGCTGCAGATTATACACTGTGCATAGATTGCCATCTGGTGTTGGGCCCGGATGTTTGCAGTTTGTTTTTCCTGTTGGAAAGTCTTTGGAAGTCACGAGTTCGGTGACTCCTCCTCTGGTTCGTATTGCGCATGGGCTTCGGCTCCATCCTCAGATTGTTTTTTTCCGCCATCGGGCTCGGATGTAATACTTCGCGCTCCGGTTCCGAACTTCCCAGTTAACCGATCGACGCACAAATCCTAGCTCATCGAGCTTCTTCAAAGATATAAATCATCTTACTCATCATCTCTTCGGCACTTCTTCGATTCCGGTGGTCGACGGCGGCCTTCGGGCCTACTCCGGCTCCGGTCTCGGCTGATGGAAAGAACTCCCTTCAAGAAGTGCCCTCGATGTGGGTCCAAGTTTCCCCACACCGATCTCCATGAGGTGTGCAACCTCTGCCTCTCCCCAGAACACGAGGCCCGAGACTGTCCCGCCTGCAAGTCTTTTCGCTCAAAAAAGACCATTCGAGATCGACGGGCTAGACGCAACATGGCGCACTCCTCGACCTCCGCTCCAGTCGACATCTTCAAGGACGTCATCGAAGCTCCGGGACATCAGGACATCGAACAGGAGGACGACGACCTCGTCAGCGCTTCCGAGGCCGACGACTCAGATGTGGAGGACATCACCCCGGCGCAGCGGGTCGTGAGTACAGTTCCCCTTCCCCACGTCCACGCCGATACCGAAAAAGGCTTCGGTCACACCTTCGCCTCCGGGCCTAGGCAAGACCAAGGACACTGCTTCTCACACCCCACCTTCGGGCCCGGTAAAGAAGCCTATTAAGCCTTCCGGCAGCTCGGGCTCGAGCCAACCGACCACCGGTGCCGAGAAACACCCTTCGGCACCGAAGAAAAAATCAGCCTCCACCTCCACACCGAACCCGGCACCGAAGTCTTCGGTGTCCAAACCTGCGCCGACCAAACATCACAAGACCCTCGGCACCGACACTCCCGTGCCGAGACCTTCTTCGGCACCGACCAAAAAAACGGAGGTTCCAAGGAAGCACGGCTTCGACAAACCTAAAAAGCCATCGGCCCCGAAACCTTCGGCGCCGACCGAACAACCAGTGTCACAGGAGCTTTTCACACCGGATCCTTTGCAAAAAACCCTCACCAAGGATCCAAAGACTGGACACTTGACATTGTCTTCAAAAAAGAGACACTTAGACAAGTCAGCTCCACCTCCGCCTCCACCTCCAAAGAGAAAGGACATTGCTACCTCTCCTTCCAGGGTGCCTTCCCCACCTCCTCCACCTCCTCCACCCCCTCCACCCTCTCCACCCTCTCCACCCCCACCCCCACCCCCTCCACCTCATCGTTCCCCCACCTTGTCTCCTGTCCCAGACGATTTGGGGGACCCTTACTATGATACAGCAGATGTGCCACAAGATCCCACCCCTACTGGATCTCCAGACCCATGGGATGATTATAACAATCCGGACATCCCAGATGTCCCACAGGATGACCTTTATCCATCTAGGCCATCCCCTCCTGAAGATTCCTTGGGTTTTCACCATTTGTTACAACGGGCGGCACACTACCACGGGGTGGAGTTACATACCGATCCAGTGGAGGAGGATTTTCTCCTAGACACCTTTGACGATACACATAGGTCCACTGCCATTCTACCTATGTTAAAGGGCGTAATTAATCTTGCCCCTGAGGTTTTCGAAGACCCAGTCAGGGCCAGGGTCCTAAACCCTCGGATGGAGAAGAAATACAAAGCCGCCCCCACAGACCCTTCTTACATTAAAGGCCCTGCACCATTAGATTCCCTAGTGGTATCTACAGCTAGGAAGCGCTCAAATTCTCAGGCGTGAGGCGAGGCGCCCCCACCTGACAAAGAGTCCAAGCTCCTAGATGCGCCAGGGAAGCGCACTGCGTCACAAGCGGCCAATATATGGCGTATTGCCAATACGCAAGCTCTGTTGGCCCGATACGACAGGGCGCATTATGATGAGCTAGAGACCATCATGCACCATCTCCCTGAAAAGTACAAGACTAGGGCTAATGAACTTATTCAAGAGGGAAAAACAATAACCAATACCTCGATACGATGTGCCCTAGATGCAGCAGATACAGCCTCCATGGCCATAAACACCAGTGTCCTTCTCCGTCGCCATGCCTGGCTCAGGGTTTCAGGGTTTCAACCAGAGGTACAAGCCTCTATATTAAATCACCCTTTCGACCAAGATCATCTATTTGGCCCTAAAGTAGACGAAGCCCTCGAAAAAATGAAAAAAGATACAGACACGGCGAAATCTATGGGAGCCCTACAGACACAGACTCCCAGGCGCTCCTTTCGCCGTTCTTCCTTTCGGGGCACGGGCAGAGGCTACTCCTCGGACAGTGCATCCACGTCCTATAAAATCCCCTCAATCTACCTTCACGAAGGGTTATCAAAGAGGCGGATACAGAGGCAATAATAATAAGGGCAGAGGCAAAACAAATACCGCCCGCTCTGCCACACCTCCTGCCCAATGACTTTCCCCCGCTCCCTCCAGACCATTCCACTCCGGTCGGAGGCAGACTGCAACATTTCCTTCACCTCAGACAGATGGGTGACACAAATTATTCAGTCAGGGTATTGCCTAGAATTAACATCTACACCCCCCAACATTCCACCCAGGCACCGCCCTATGTCACAAGAACATACTGCGCTACTAACACAAGAGGTGATCTCCCTCCTGCAAAAAAAAGCAATAGAGCAGGTCCCCATAAATCAACAAAATTTAGGGGTCTACTCCCTGTACTTTCTAATTCCAAAGACGGATGCGACCCTACGACCTATCGTAGATCTCAGACCTCTAAACACCTACATTCATTCAGACCATTTTCACATGGTAACCCTTCAACAGGTTCTTCCACTTCTCTCCCAGAACAATTTTCTCACCACTCTGAACTTGAAAGACGCATATTTTCACATCCCAGTACACCAGTCTCACAGAAAGTACCTCAGGTTTGTGGTGGACGGACAACACTACCAGTTCAAGGTGCTCCCGTTCGGGGTAACAACAGCACCAAGGGTTTTCACCAAGTGCCTGGCAGTAGTGGCTGCACATCTCAGAAGACAGCACATTCACGTCTTCCCCGATTGGCTGATAAAAGCAGCGTCCTACCAACAATGTGTGCAACATACCGCCGCTACGGTCCAACTACTTCACCAGCTAGGTTTCACGGTGAACCATCAAAAATCCCACCTGGTACCATCACACACAAAACAATATCTCGGAGCCACCATAGACACCTCAAAAGCCATAGCCTATCCTAATCCTGCCAGGATTGCAAAAATTCAGGCTCTGCGTCAAAAATTCCTATGTCAACACTCTCTCCCAGCAAGAGTGTTTATGCAACTCATAGGGATGATGGCCTCTTGCATTTTTATAGTGCCTCATGCAAGACTCCAAATGCGTCCACTCCAAGAGTGCTTGGCGTGCCAGTGGAACCAGGCCCAGGGACAACTGACAGATCTGGTGTTGGTAGACGGTCGCACCCATCGCTCTCTGCAGTGGTGGAACACCACAAACCTTTCCAGAGGTCGACCGTTCCTGGACCCGGTCCCACAAATAATCCTAACAGCAGATGCATCGCTCTCCGGCTGGGGAGCTCATCTGTTACATCTCACAGCACAGGGCACATGGACGCCGCAACAGAAGTTACTCCACATCAACCATCTGGAGTTACTGGCGATCTTCCTCGCCCTAAAATCCTTCCAAGCGCAGATTTCAGGCAAGGCAGTCCTCATTCGCACAGGCAACATGACTGCCATGTACTACATTCAAAAACAGGGGGGCACACACTCTCCACAGCTCTCTGTTAGCACAGAGCATATGGAGATGGGCAATTCCACAAAAGATTTTTCTCCTAGCCCAACACGTCCCAGGCGTACAAAACACCATGGCAGATCTGCTCAGCAGACAGACACAGCAGATCCACGAGTGGGAACTTCACCCACAAGTTCTTCACCCGTTCTTTCAGAAGTGGGGGCATCCACTTCGCCGCCAGATATCCACACCCATTGTCCAAAGGCAATGCGATATGGATGAACTGGTCAAACAAATTTGCATACGCTTTTCCACCTCTCCCACTAATTCCATTAGTGGTGCGAAAGCTACAACAGCATTCCCTAACTCTGATCCTAGTAGCTCCAACATGGGCCAGACAACCGTGGTACACCACACTGCTGGAACTCTAAGTAGTACCACACCAAAAGCTATGCCTCTCACCATGCCTCCTAACCCAGAACCATGTAGAGATCAGGCACCCGGACCCAGCTCAACTCAACCTTGCGATCTGGCGCCTGAGGTCCTAGAATTTGGATACCTTAACCTGCCCCTTGATTGCATGAACATTATCAGGGAAGCTAGACGCCCTACTACTAGGGCGTGCTATGCAGCAAAGTGGAAAAGATTTGTCGTTTACTGCCACAACAACGCAATCAATCCTTTAAATGTATCCATACAGCACATTATATGCTATTTACTCCATTTACAAAGGTGTAACCTAGCATATACTTCCATTCGGTTACACCTCGCTGCAATTGCTGCTTATTTACAGAATAGGCAGCACCTCTCACTTTTCAAAGTGCCTGCCATCAAAGCCTTTATGGAAGGCCTCAAAAGAGTAATTCCACCCAGAGTGCCACCCTCACCGGTTTGGAACTTGAATATAGTCCTCACGCGGTTAATGGGACCCCCTTTCGAACCATTACATAAATGCGAGCTGCAATTTATCACATGGAAAACAGCTTTTTTTAGTGGCCATCACTTCCCTCAGAAGAGTTAGTGAAATACAGGCACTCACTATACAGGAACCTTTTCTTCAGATGCATCACAACAAGGTTGTACTCCGCACCAATCCCAAATTTCTACCCAAGGTCATTTCTCCATTCCATCTAAACCAGTCGGTAGAATTACCAGTCTTTTTCTCGCAACCCCAAACAGTTGCGGAAAGAGCCTTACACACACTGGATGTTAAAAGGGCTTTACTTTACTACATCCAAAGAACACAACCTTTCAGGAAAACCAAACGGCTATTTGTCTCCTTCTCCCCACCAAACAAAGGCAACCCTATTTCTAAATCAGGGATAGCTAGGTGGATTGTAAAATGCATACAGATTTGCTACCACAAAGCAAAACGAACGCTATCTGTTCCCCCTAAAGCCCCCTCTACAAGGAAGATAGGGGCTCCTATGGCTTTCCTAGGGAACATACCACCAGATGACATCTGCAAAGCAGCGACATGGTCAACACCGCACGCCTTCACAAAACATTACTGTGTAGATGTGCAAACCAAGCAACAAGCTAGTGTGGGCCAAGCTGTACTAAAGACACTGTTTCAAACAACTGCAACGGATGCCGGTGGTCACCGCTAGGGTTGGGTATTGCTATATAATCTATGCACAGTGTATAATCTGCAGCTCATATGCCTCGAACGGAATATGCTACTTACCAGTATGCATCTGTTCTTGGCATGTAGAGCTGCAGATCTATACACGCCCACCCGCCTCCCCGGCTACATGTATCCGTTCCAGTCTTATCTTATTTAGATACAATACACATGGGTTTCTTTACTGTTACTACTACGCTCCATCTTTCCCTGATGGCGAAAAACAATCTGAGGATGGAGCCGAAGCCCATGCGCAATACGAACCAGAGGAGGAGTCACCGAACTCGTGACTTCCAAAGACTTTCCAACAGGAAAAACAAACTGCAAACATCCGGGCCCAACACCAGATGGCGATCTATGCACAGTGTATAGATCTGCAGCTCTACATGCCAAGAACAGATGCATACTGGTAAGTAGCATGTTCCTTTCTAAAAGTAACTTTTCCTTAATATTTATTACAAATCTGAAAATGTAATTGGATTTTTAATAACTATTAAAATAGTTGTTTCATTATTTTTCTAGCTGGTCCCATACTCTAGAAACAGTAAAAGTATATTAATCTGCACTCTGGTTTTCTACATTGTACAACTAGCCTGATCACAATTAAAATAGCTTTCTTTTTTGGGCCTTGTCACTGTAGGGACATGGAATATTAATTGTCCCACTATTAAATACCATGTACCCTGCTGTGTGGGCTACAGGGCCTAAATATGAATGAATTACTAATATAATAATGGCTATTAAGGGTTATTTTGACAGCTCTCTCTACAGGTTTTACCCTGCAGCAGAAAGGGTAGACCTGAAGCCATGTTTGCTCTGCCACTATAGTGGATGGCCAGTAGGTGCTGTAGTCCACAAGTGGCATTAACTCCTAGGGCCAGGGTGCACTAAATACTGGGGAACTACAGGCTACCTAAATGGGCCAATTGGGAATAACCCACTCTTAACTATTTTTAGAGGGAGAGCATTGTCACTTTACTTTAGTCTTGCTTTGTAGAGATAAAGTGCATTGAGTTCTAAATCCAGCAGAAATTGAGTCCAGAACAAGTTAAGGAATCTGAGGTGACCACAGAGAAAAGGCGAATTTTCTACAGTCATACATTTTTAGACATGTGCCCAGGTCATTAATGCCTGTATTCTTTCTAGTCTGTCAGCAATATATTTTTAATAACTCCTAATGTTTGTGTTACTGGTCTTTAAAGTATAGGGGCTCTTGACGGTGACCTGTTCATTTTCTTGCTGTAGTTCATTTTATGGTGCATGTTGGGCTATGCCAGAAATGAAACATTAGCTTGTTTAGACTTAGTTAAATATAGCATCACATATGTTTTTCCTTTCACCCACTACCATCTGGCTGTTCATAATTGTAGGATTCAAAATTATCCAGTCAAAATACAGGGACCTATTTGGATTTACAGTGATCTCTTAATGTCTTATAGAAATGCCCAGCAACATACTAGACCATCAGTTTTTGTTTAGATGAATATGTGGGACAGACACACATCCAGAAGCCTCTGTTAGTGCTTGTGCATGAATCTACTAATTTTCACACACTCAATTGTCAAGATGTATGTAGGCTGTAACTAACTGATTTTTTTTATTACAGCATTCAGAGCCCTGGCCATTGGAGGGAAGATAAATTATTAAAGACATAGAGATTAGTAACATAGCTAATAATAGCAGAGTACAATGGACATAGAAGATGAAACCATCAGCCTATGTGTCACCCTATCCGTTTCCTGTAGTGGTGGTTTTGGAGAATAGTAGTAAATTGGGAAAAGAAATTACCATTGAGACCTCAAAGCCCGAGGGACAGTAATCATTGGAGAAATAGGTGGTAATTTCTGTTGAAGAGGTTTCAGTTTTTTGTTTCCGTCTTTAGAGAGACTTTCACATTTACAGCAGACGTAAGGCAAATGTGAACTTTAATGGCATGGGCTTGTTGCTCATATTGTGGGAGAGTACATGGCGCAGTGATCACATGCTTCAATAATCCTAGAGTAAACTGTTCCTCTGCTGATGTTTAACTTTAGTGATTCAGTCTCTTTTGGAGACTACAACTATTTCACATCTCTGGTCAGATAAGCGGCAGAAGGAGTACATAAGTGCAACTCAAGAATGGTCCGGTCTGGAAATAGGCTTTTGAAGTAATCTCAATTTGACCTGAGTTTTTAATCCTTCTAAACTTCCCTCCTGGCTCTGCTGCACCTAGGGAACTATACCCTTATCTTGATTGATCGTTGCTGGGCCACAACCTTGCTGATTATACCACGTTTGTGGATGCTGAGTTAAGGGAGTGGACAGGAAGCAAATTTCAAGCCGCATGACAACACCAAGTCAGTCAGAGGCAACATTAAAAAAAGAAGGCGCTGCCAAGAGGAACACTTGCAGCAAAAAACAATGACTGCAAGTCCCTACTGTTCTGGTGAGAGGGATGATTCCCCTCACGAACAAACAAGCAATTATTGGCATGGTGTCGCTTCCTTTGTAGCCTGGTCCTGCGTAGGTGTTTCCCTTTAGTGAGACTAAAGCTTTCACTTAAGTCTCTAAGGGTTTAGTTTTTGTCCATGTACAAGTGTCCATTACAAAAAGCAAGAATGGACTTGGTCCAGTAGGCTTCCATGCATTGTTATCCAGGATTAGGTGGTAACTGGAGTGTTGTGTACGGCTTTCTTTCATTACTTTTGAGAGGGTGCCAGTCAGAAGTTGTGTTCTCCACATTATTTGTTTGAAGCATTTTACTATTTAAGATAAATATGCTTTGATTAAGTTACTCAACCAAACTGCTCAATATTCATAAATGCAGATAAAATAAATCATAAAGTTAGACATATTTTTATCCCATCTACCAAGCCTACCCAACTTTCTTTCTCTCACCTGCTCTATACATGAGGTCTAACACACTGTGCACTTTAAATTTGATGGCATGAAATATATACAGCACTAAAAATTCTCCTGTATTATGGGTATTTATGCCTTGAATCGGTTTGTCATGTACATTGTGTAAACAAAATTTAAAGGTCTACGTTTGGACAGGCATGTGTGTAACTTGCACTTTCTAGTCTTCTTATATGTTTAATAAATGTGCAAAGATTTTTTTTTTAAGTATGCCCTTAAAGGGATGTGTTCTGTTAATATTGTTTCACATAAATTGCATTTTTGGAGTGTTAAGTTTCCAGGTCTTCCACATTACAGCAATGACCTGCTTACCTGTTATGGTTAGGTGCCAGAGTAGAATATAATAAATTTGATTTTTTTCATTTTTAAGGATCATTCTATTAGGCATGCAACAAGAACCTTCGATTAGTTTGTTTCTAGGGGTTGATAAAACGTCACTAAATTCCTTTAATTCAGACCTTGATCTTATTTTTCTCAGTTGTACTAAGTTGATTTAAGTGAGCTGTGAGACGGCAAATTAAATTGTTCTGCTAATATTTTGGAACGGTCTTTCGTATTGGAGGCGCTGTAGTCTAAGCTTAGTAGTTCAAACAGACTTTAAGAACAGAAGCATGAATGGAAAAAGCAGGTATCCTGTACTGTTATAAAGCGCAGTAACAATACTTTCTTTGTTGTTAAATTAGCTCAATTTTTGGACCCACCATTTCCTTCGAGGGTCCTCTTATTAAGCGTTTCTTCAAACCTCTACTAATCTTGACCGCAAACAATTACATGTTATTGCCACTACTTGAACACTTTGTCCTCTGGAAATAGATTCCTGTACTTTTCCTAGCAATTTTTCTACAAGAATAATAATAACTGGCCCCCCGATATACTTCCGTAAAAAAATGGTTGTCCAGAGATTTTCATTTTTGTTTTGTGTTTTGGATCATTAGAGAAGTCATTTAGCTTGGGTAGACATTGCTGATCCAGGCTGAATTTTTTTGGGCAACATTTTTGAAAAGGGCTGATGTGTTGCAGTGATGATGTAATATTTCAGGAACCATGAGACCTGCATACTTCATTTTGGTGTCAAAACATATATTTTAGCGGTCAAGTAGTCATATAGAAACCTAAAATAACTTCTCAGAGCAACCCTTCCACCATTTTCTAAAATGGCGGCTATAATAGAGAAAGAAGAGACCTATGTAGAAATGAAACAAATAGTAATGGTTTGTAATCCTTTTATGTATACACCAAACTATGTTTATGATCTGAATATTAAAAAAAAAGTTTATCACTCCTATTTTTGACACATTTTCAGAGTTCACTGTATTTTCAGCAATCTCTCAAGATACATTTGCAGAATGTTGAACATTTTAGAAGAGCATATCCATAGGGATATATTTTTGTAGTTCAGGTTTTGCAGGTACATGTACGTTTGTTTTGTGGGTGGAGGCTTTAGAAATTTCGTAGGTTTTAGCACTCCAATATCTTCCCAACCAAATTGACAAGTATCTTTCTCTACGTATGCATAATCTAAAACATTTACACATCTTCTGATCAAGTAAAAGACTCTTTTAATGTGCCTATGCACAGAATATGAAGTCGGTGGGACGTCACTTAGCGCAACTGATCTCTTGAACTCACTGTACCGAAGATCGCCAAATGTGTGACAGAAATCGTTTTCCACACACCCACAAGGTATTTTTTAGGTCTCGCGTGGCGTTGGAGCGCGCATGCGCTTTCATTGGGTAGGGTCAGCATTTATGTTAAAACTGGCTTCCCATTGAAAAGGAGGGTTTTAGATTGCCTCCCTTTCGCCATTTTGGACGGCCCCCAAGGACTTGGTCGCCTGCATTACGGCTGTTGTGACGAAGTTTCTTATCAGAAGCTTTGTCACGCTGCCTTGCACGCGCCAGCCCGGCTCTCTCATTGGGCGCTCCTTTGATACTGGACACCACTTGTTCAGCTGAACATGCTTGTTTCCACCTCCTGCCCTCGTGTCTGACTTTGCTTTTTTTTGGTGCTTAGTCATGATTTTATAATTAGCGTAACATAACTGAAAGTTCCCACAGTGCAAAGGAAAATAAACTGGACCTTGTGAGCTACTCGCTTATAAAATATGGAAACTTGAGACCTCTGACTTGAGTCGTAAAATCAAATCTCTGGACTTCCTTCCACGTTATCAGTGTTTGGAGCCGAGGCTATGAGGCGACGCAGCCCCTGTGAGGCGAGGCTCGCGAACTTAGGGTGAAGGAAGGGCACGAGGGCAGACACCAGTGAAGTTGGAGCGCTGAGGCCGTGAGACCGAAGATCACTGAAGCCAGCGGGGCAGGCACCCAGGAGGCGCTGCTCAAGTTCTCACATGATTCAGGAAGGGCCGTGCTCCAGTCCCGCCCCCAGGACAGACTCCCAACTTCTCAACAAGCTGAGATCGGAACGGCATGTACTGAGGAAAGGACCGAGGAAACGATACATGTTCTGAAGCCGGAAGAAACCTGCCGTGAAAACTGTAAGTAACCCCCTCTATTTCCTCCAACCCTCTTTGAATCTGTGCCTCCTAACAGATGAGCAGCCCACGGCACAGGGACTCTCTCCCTTTCCTCCGGCAAACTTATTGTTTTTGCTGTGCCTGAAACTTAACGACCTCTGCCTCTCAGTCTCTTGGGGTATTTAGGACCCCGAGCTTTCCACGGTGTTGCAGACCACCGCCCTCTGTCGCCTCTCTGAGAGGCCCTGCGCCACTTCCCTTTCCAGGTTGTCCTCCTGCGGAAAGGCTCAGCATTGCTTCCCGATCGGCTGAGAGGCAGTGCACACTTCCATTCCAGGTTTATCCCCAGCTGAGAGACCATGCTTTACTTCCCATTCGAGCTCTATGGTCTGCCATGACATGAGGCCCTTAAATACTTGGACTCCAGCTGTACCTCACTGACAAGCCATGGAGCGTCAGGAGCCCGGCTCTGCCCCTATATCCTGGCCCCTCAGGCGTTTTCTCGGTTTCTTCTGCCCCTCCCGGACTGCAGCCCGAGTCTCCCCCTTCTACCTGTAATACAGCCTGCTCTTTATTTCTGCCACCCCCTCCCCTTCTGCTGCCGTCCAGTTCCGAGACTATTATCTACTCACTCTCAGCATGCTGACTGTCCCACCTGCCTACACTCCCCTCTGCTCCCCTCCCAGCAGCGCTCGCTTACTCCTTCCCTACGCACAGCCCTCCACCGGAAGACTTTTTACTCTCACAATAAAGACGCTTCACTTTTACACACACACTGCACCGAAGCTCGCTTCCCTCTGCCCTGTTCTGCTACTCCTTCACTTTCTGCCTTCCCTTCCCCTCCCTTCCCGCCTTTCTACCCGCTTCCAAAAACCCTCCTCTAAGGCTGGCGCTGCGAGGGCACTTCATCAGACTGCGAGGATATTACATGTCGTTGCTGGATAGGCTTGGGGGTTGGTGGTGGGGGGGGCGGGAGGGGCTCGGGGGGAGGGGTTATTAGATACCCCCTGCCATACCCACCGCACACCTCTACACACCACAACACTCCTGGAGTGGACAGGCTTTGCACACATCCCTCAGTCAGGCTATAAATGTTGTTTTACCCACAGTATAGACGAATTGCAGTGTGTGTGTTTGCGCGCCTGTGTGTCACTTTGTCATGGTGCGGATGTCTGTGTGCCCTTGTGCACGTCTTTATCCGTGTGTCATTGTGTGTATGTCTCTTTACCCGTCTATCGTTGTGTGATGTGTCCATCCATATGTTTCTCTATCATTGTGTGCATCTTTGTTTGAGTATGTGTTTGTATTTGTGTGTCCGTTATTGTGTATGTGTGCCTGTCTGTCTGTGTGTGTGTATCTATGTCTCTGCCATGGGTTTGATTTGACTAAATTGGTCTGGGAGCTTTTACTGAGTTGTTTCCGGATGTACGTGTTGTGCTGGTTTTGTGAGCCTTAAGACACATTCTTTGAAGTTGTTTTCCCTCTACGTCCTGCGCCATTAAGGGGTAGACAGGGCTGTCTCAGTTAGGCAATCGTGTGTCTGTGTGTGTCTGTGTGTCAGTCATTGTATCTCTGTGCGTCCCTCTATAAGTGTGCCGGCCTTCGTTGTGTCTGCCTGTGTGTCCATCTCTGTGTGTCTCGATCAGTGTCCAATGCAAAAACAACAATTGATGGACAGAAAGCTGAACAATATGATACATTCACCCCCAGTCACAAGGATCTGGGTCTAATCCATCGTTTTTTTGCTCACCATGCCATTCCAGTCTACACCCAGCCATATGCAAATCAGTCTTGATTGTGTCTGTCTGTGTGCCATCCGTGTGTGTCTGTCTGTGTGTCCGCCTTCATTGTGTCTGTCTATCTGTGTTTCTGTGTGTGTCTCTCCATCAGTGTGTCTGCCTTCATTGTGTTTGCCTGTGTGTCCCTCTGTGTTTGCCTCTCTATGTGTCCGCATTCATTGTGTCTGTCTGTGTGCCCATCCGTGTGTCTCTATCAGTATGCTTGCCTTGATTGTGTGCCTGTGTTCCCATCTGTGTGTGCGTTTGTTTTTGTGTATGTGTCTTCCTGTATGGTTGTTTATATACGTTCGTGTTTGCGTGCAACTGGGCCACTATGTGTCTGTCAGAGTGCGCATGTCTGTCTGTATGCCTGAGTGTTTATGCCACGTGCGCCAGTGCTGTCTCGGTATTTGTTTTCCAAGAGGTTGTGGGGGGCGATGCCATGCCCACCTGTACTGCCTCTGTGTTTGTGGTGTGTGGGGGCATCTATGCCACATGCACCAGTGCAGTCTTTGTATTTGTGAGGTGTCTGGGCACTGCCGCTGTATTAGTTTTTTTTGGGGGGGGGGGGGGCAGTGGGGGGTTGCTTCATGCTGCATACCAGTGGGTTCCTGTGTCTTGAACTGCCCCTCAGCACTTGTTTATGTCGGACTAGTGTTAGTACTTAAATGTGTTCTGAACCTAAGTGATTCAATTACTGA
This sequence comes from Triturus cristatus, assembly GCF_964204655.1. Lineage (NCBI taxonomy): Eukaryota > Metazoa > Chordata > Amphibia > Caudata > Salamandridae > Triturus > Triturus cristatus. The sequence continues at coordinate 801,324,766 of NC_140592.1, read as the reverse complement.
TGATTGAAGTACAAATGCAATGCAATAGATTTCGTAATTACAACAAGGTTGAGCTATTGCCATTTTGCATTCCACCATTCGATTAATGCTTCACGAAGGGAAAAAAAAACAGTAATATTTACAATGCCAATAGCTCAAAACAATGTCATTGCGAGACCTATTGCATTGTAAATGCTTGTCTATCTTCGGTCTTAGCAAATCCTTTTAGAAACTTCACAGGTTAAGCAGTTAAAGCTCCAAGCTTTGTTCCAGTTTTACTCAGTGTTATCACTTATAAGAATATGTGCCTTGATAAAAATACTGGGCATCTCTGGGTCAAGTTTCTTGTACAGAACATGAAACAGGATTAATGTCTTTTTTTGCCTGTTCCATAACGTATTCACAAATCTGACAATCCTTGACTTATGAATATTACAACAAATCTGAGTAGCAGAATAATATCGGTGTCACTTGACAGTACGATGACTTGATTGATACCATTCTGAAAAGCTCACTCTACATGTGGCACAATACGAAGGTCGGCTTCCTCCAATTTGCTTAAAGTTCTTGAGCAATATGGCCTGTACATTTTGAATATATCTCTGCAGGCACCAACTCCTCATTGTCAATCATTCCACATGCAATAATTGCTCATGCTTCAGTGAACGCTGAATTCCCAAAGTTTTGGTGAGTTAACATCTCCAAGTTCTTCTTGTTCGATGTTGATGAGCAGAATTGATCATATTACACAGGTATTAGTGTTGAATGTTTGATACAGGCAAGGCCAATTGTTCCACTTGTAGACATTCATCTGATTCTCTCACATTCTTCGACAGATAATTCAAGATAACTGCCATTCTTGCAAGCTGCACACTGACTTTGATATCTATAGAACAGTCAGAATGACCTCTCAATTTTTGAATGGATGAAATCTTGACCATTCTCAATTGTGAGATAGTCCACAACAAAAGCAGTTTTCAATGAGAACACCTTTTCCAATTGAAATTCTTCAGGTAAAAGTTTTGTTTGAGCTCTTGTACGAGTTTGTGCTTCACTAGTTTAGTTGCAGAATCTCCATCAAATAATGTGTTTGTTAGAAGAAGATCAGGTGACAGAATGGCTTCGATTAATTCACCCCTTTCTTTTGCTATCATGTGTTACACATTTCCCCACCATTCGCAAAGTTTTGATTTTTCTTTACATTCTTCGACCAACTCTACAAACTTGCTTTTCAGGTTTTCTGATTCTGAACTGAGTGTATTGAACATTGCCTGGCTTTGCAGTATGTCTTTTGACTGAAGTGCACCCTGTGCCTTGTTCACTTCTGTGATAAGATATGCAAAACCAAATTTGTAATTCTTGTTCCAGAAAGCTTTCAAACGCAATGTTTTTGTAGCTTCAGATATATGAGCATACCTTGTAATGAACAAACATAATAAGCTGCGCACAATACTGACTGGACAATTTTGCTTTCAAAGGTTTCAGCCTCAATAAGTGCATCATCTATACCACATCCAGTGAGATAACTTCCTGCACATAGCAATGCAACTTTTGTCATGTGGAACATGCCCAACATTATATAAACATCAGATTCTACAGGATTGCTCATAAAAATGTCAGCTACAATACGAAAAAAAGAAATCAAAGAAAATTGTCAGGATAGGCTGGTCTTCAAGCTGAGCACGCACATTTTGGAAAGTTTTTAGAGCGGTGTATACTGTTGCGTAGTTTGTGAGTGGAGATGGTATTATTGTTAAAAACCCAACCTTCTTTACTGGGACTGTATAATGGGAGATCAGAACATGAATTCAAGCCCATGGAGGAACTGGCTTTTCTTTATCCTTCAGTCCGCACCAAATAAGCCATATGATAAATTCAGTTAAATCAGCTGATGCGGACCAAAGCATCAGGTAGAAGATCCATGTCCTCCGCCACTTTGAAACTTTCTGGTAGACTGGTAAACTCATCGCACCCCACGCCATCGTCTCCACGGACTACATAGTCATTGGAGACCTGAACTTCCACCTCGACAACCTCCGTGACCCCCAACTCCACTGCCCTCCTGGACAACCTTGCCGACATCGGACTGAAGCAGCTCGTCACCACCCCTACCAACAAGGCAGGACACACACTTGACCCAATCTTCGCAGGAGAGAACAACGTCCGCTTCAGCCACACCACGCAGCTCCTCTGGACAGACCACCACTGCGTACTCTTCTTGTTCAACAATGCCACCGCTCACAAACCCACTCCACGTCCACCGCGAAGGATCTGGAGCAAGGGCACAGAGGAGCCCCTCAACTCCACCCTCATCCACTGAGACTGACGCCAACTCTGCAGCCAAAGAGCTACACCGGTGGATCACCAACTGCGCAGACCAGCTTGCACCCCTCCGCAACCCCGGCAGACAATGTCCCTTGATGGACACCTGGTTCACCATTGACCTCCCAAGAATCCAGACGCACCTGCAGACACGTCGAAAAACGATGGAGCAACAGCAAAACCACTCCAGACCACCTACAAGAACGCCATGACCGTATACCACCAACTCCCGAGATCCACCAAAAGGACCTTCATCCGGAGTAAAATCCTCACCAACTCAAGGAACTCTTGAGCATCATCCAGCAATTCACCAAACCCCTCAGCAAAGCCACATACGTCACACCCTCCCAGGACCTCTGCAAAATGCTCGGCTCCTACTTCCACCTGAAAATCAAGGCCCTCCTCAAGAAACCCTCTGTAGACCTGAGGGACCTGAAAAAACTACGACCCATCTCTCTCCTTCCCTTCGCAGCCAAAGTCACAGAGAAGATCGACAACGCCCAGCTGACAAACTTCATTGAAGAGAACGCCATTGTTGACTCTTCCCAAAACGTTTCCGCAGTAACCACAGCACTGAGACCGCTCTCCTCTCCGCCACAGACGTAATCCGCACGCTCCTCAACCAAGGCCAAACCGTGGCCCTGATCCTACTAGACCTCTCCGCAGCTTTTGACACCGTCTCCCACTGTACTCTCGCAGCCAGACTCCGCAACGCCGGCATACAGGGAACTGCCCTCGACTGGCTCCGCTCCTTCCTTGCCGGCAGAACCCAAAGGATCAGACTCCTGCCTTTCCTCTCCGAACCCACAGAGGTCAACTTTAGAGTACCCCAAGGATCATCGCTCAGTCCCACGCTCTTCAACATCTACATGGCCCCCCCTCGCCGCCATCGTCAGACAGCATGGACTCAGCATAGTATCCTGCTCCAACGACACTCAGCTCACCCTCTCTCTCACGAAGGACCCTGAAGCCAATAGACTCTGCTTCCAGGAAGGATTGAAAGACGTCCCAGACTGGATGAGCAGCAGGTGTCTGAAACTCAACTCTGTGAAGACAGAAGTCCTCGTCCTTGTACCCACCCCCTCAGCTTGGGACCCCACCTGGTGGCCTACCGCATTCGGCAACCCCTTCACCCCCACGGACCACGCCTGAAATCTTGGCATCATACTCTACTCCTCCCTCACCATGACCCGCCAGATCAACGCCGTCGCCTCCACCTGCTTCAACACCCTCCGCATCCTTTGCAAGACCTTTAAGTGGATCCCCCAGAAGCCAGAAAGACTGTCACCCACGCGCACATAACAAGTAGACTGGACTACGGAAACGCCTTCTATGCTGGAATGAACAAATCCCTGCAACGCAAACTCCAGACCTTCCAGAACTCAGCAGCACGTCCTTGGCATCCCATGACATGAGCACCCACCCAACACTTTTGAGACCACCACTGGCTCCCTGTCGAGAAGAGAGTAACCTTAAAGCTACTCACCCACACCTACAAATCTCTCCACAACACCGGACCCAAATACCTCAATAAAATAGACTACCTCCACGTACCCAAAAGACACCTCGGCTTCGCCGACTTCGCCCTAGCAGCAACCCCATGCATCCGCAGAACCAGAGCGGGTGGAAGAGCCTTCTCCTACATCACGGCCAAGGCTCCCGGTCAACATCAGACGGTCCCCTACTCTGCACACCTTCAGGAAGAGCCTCAGGACCTGGCTCTTCGACTGACCCGGAGCTGCCCTCCCCTCCCCCCAGTGCCTTGAGACGCTCACGGGGGAGTTGCCCGCTTCACAATTCCCTGATTGAATGATTGATTGATTGACTGGGATGTCGAGATGGCTTGTAGTGTTTTTGTACACTTTGGCAAGGCAATAGGATTATAAGTTTGCAGCTCCTTTTGTTTATGCCTACAGCTTATACTGCTTTTTTTCCATCAGCTACTTCATTGGTACAGTTTTGAAAATCAGAATGGCAGTGTCATGTGTGCTGGGTGTTCCAGACAAAGAGCTGTCTTAAAAATCAAAATTATCAAGAGCAGCAATTGTCAATCCTTTCCTGGTAAGGTGACTTGAAAGTGGTGTGCTGTCAGATTCACAAGCTATCCTTCTCCGTACTAGGTCATTGTAATTTGTTGATACACAAATCCTATTCATTGAAATGATTAGCTTTCTACCTTTGCACTTGTCATACATGGATTGTGTGAGCAGTCTTCATGTGAAACCAAGTTTTCTTTTTGCTGTGATGTAATTCATAAAACATGATTTGGAAAAAAAGAGTACATTTGCACAGCTTAAGAGTGTCGGTTTATGGGATTGCCTTCCACTTCTTCACTAATCTCTTCAAAGCCATCATCAATGTTGTCGGCTTCTGTTCCGAATTCGAGAATGTTAGTTTGTAACAGTTTTGCTTTGCTGATACTAAACAATGATGTAAAAATGTTAAGACCACATCAGACATTCTTGTTGACTCCCATGATTTGCAGAGCTCTGGGGCATCACAATTTTTGTCATCCAGTCCAAAATCTAAATCTTTCAGGACATGGTTCCTGCTGATTTTACTGCATTTTGTGATCTTATTTGGCAGCCAGAACTTCAGGAGTCAAATCAACTGAGAACACTGTAAGTGGCTCATACTTTTTGTTAGACTGACACATATGAATTCTGTCGTACATTCTCTGCATAAAAATCTTAATTTCATTATTATGGATCAATACAGTTTCATCAGTGTTGACCATTATTTATCTGATCTTACTGAGTGTGAACCCGTAGCCAGCACTAAAGAGTGGCTTTCAAACTTGATTTGCTTTTTCAAAATATGCAAACTTAACTGAAGGCTGGCTGTTACGTTGCTGCTGGGAGCTCATTGGATATTCATATTTTCTAATGTATGCATGCATGCAGTTCAGTTGGGTATACAAATCCACTGCAAACCCATTCCCCTCACCGTTTAGATCAGCTATTCGACCGAAAACTTCATCTTGGAAGAAACTAGCTGCTGATAAATACAAGCTTACCCTTTGAGACTCACATACTCTGTACTTTGTTCTTTCATCAATCGCTTTGGCCGTTGTTCTGGCTAATCCATTGATAACACATTGAAGATCCTCTGCTTTCTGACCAGTTGTTGGAGGTGGACGAGGGGTAGCCATCTAACTTCTAAGTGGATGGACATTGGGTTTGGTTGTCTTCGCTTTCTCAGATGAGTCAGTTTCCAGTTGTGATTCACTGGTTTCTGCTATTATTTGACACTTTTTTCCCCAGGCTTTTTTCCATTGTATACGACTTGTAGCCCTTGTTGTTACAATGATAAAATATTTAATCCTCTTCGCTCATCAGTTTCAATCTTTTGTGAACTTTGTTCTAATGTATTTCTGCAGCATCTCAAACTCTCTTCTGCCCAGCTACAGTTGATAATAGCTTTTCTTTCGGATTAGTTTGGCATATGATACAATTTTCTTTGTTGAAGGAGTTTTCTAGTTAGTAACACTGTCATGAGTTAAAGATCCTCTGCTACCACCTGCTTCGCTCATGTTTACAAAATAGAATCAACAGAAAAACTGAAACAAAAACTATATTAAAATATTTTACCAATATGATGGGTAAAACACATCATTATAGAGCCACCATTTGGCAAAAATAGTGGAAGCGTTGCTCCGAGGAGTTATTTTCTGTCCATATAAGACTACTTGACCCCCAAAACCTATGTTTTGACATTGTTTTATATTTCTCGCATAGGTGAGCCAGGAAGCAAAAGGAGGAGTACCCCCACCTAATAACCAAAATCAAAGCCTGCCCCAATCTTTAAAGGTTGGAATGGTATTGGTCCAAATGTAACTAACCCAGTGAGACACCATTTTCAGTATAGATAAAAGTCTACTTAAAGTTGTGTGCCAAGCTTCATGAAAGCAAACTACATTTATGATTCACTGCAATGCTCGTGAATCAGTCTAGACCCCAAAGTGGTAAAATAGAAGGTACCTCATAGGACTGATAATGAAGAACACAGATACAGATGCTGGGTCCTAGGCTTCTAATCATTTGTGCTCACTACTGAATAGCTGCTGGCCTAGTGTAGGAATGAGTTGTCGGTCTGTCATAATCACAGTTGCGTATCAGTCACAGAACCACTATGTTAATTTAACTAGGTCTACCTAGAACTAGCCGAGACACTTAAAATGAATGGTGGTTCTTGTAAAAGGTCATAGCCTGGCTATTGATATCCTCCATATACTAGTGAATGTATCACAACAATGTTATTGCATTTTTATATTAATGAGTTATGTCCCTGCAAAAGTTAAAACCAGGTCGACATGTTTCATTCCCATTAAATTAGTCGAAAAGTAATCGGGCCACGCGTATAGTGGGTCAGGTGACTCCGCTGTGCTGGCGGTTCTGGCGCAAAGCACGGTGGTGCATAACAGCACTCTGAATTTGGCTCGAGTCTGTGCTTCCATACCCGGTTTCCTCCTCTATGAGGGGGCCTGGGCTCGATGTAGCCCCTGGGCCCCTACAGGTGATAAACAGAAAAACAGGGTGCACTACTAGGCCTTCTCCATTTTAGGGTGATGCATCCCGTACCCCAGCAGCAATTTGGGTTCCTCGCCGCCTAATTTCCCGGCAGTGAGAGGGGTTTGGGTGTTTACAGGGCTGTTTAGTATTGTGTGCATCTCCCGTTCACCTTTGCACCTTATTTCTCTCCTGCTCTTTGCTTCCTGCTAAGCTTGCCACCAGGTGCTGACGCGGCCTGCCCGCCGGCCGCGTCAGTTTTGATATAGCCCCCGGAGCCTGGCCAGGCTCCTGGTATAGGAGCGGCATGTGGTCTTATCTGCGGGATGCTTTAGGGTGGGATGTTCTACTTTGCAATTGCTGCTTAATGGCTCCTGCAGCCAGGACTTGGCAGTGCGGCCTGTTGTTGCACGCGCTCCTCACTCATACTCTCGCCTCTTACTGCTTGCCCAGATTGGCTCAGCTTCTCGTTGCTCTCGTCACCGGTGAATTTCTTGGTGCTTATACAGCCGAGTCGCTTCCCTGCCGTCACTAGCCCCATCTCTCAGCGGCACCGCTACCGCCCGGCGGCTCTGGGGAGGGGCAGCGCTCGCTGGCTCCACGCCGCCCCAGCAAGATGGCCACGGCCCGCAGAATGCGCAGCTCCAGAGAAGGGGCTCCCGCAGGGTCCGTGCTGTCTTGTACTGCCCGTAGTCTTGCCTCTCCTCCGCCCACCGGTGCCAGCCGCATAAGGGCTAGGTTAGGAGTCACGATGGCATCTGTGGCTGAATTATTCAGGTGGATCAGAGAGCCTCGATGCGGAGCCGCTTCTGAGTGCGACCGCCGTCTTGGCCGGTTAGCCACACCCCCTGCAACTGTCTCAGTCTTGTTTTATGTGTGTGCTCGTTTTATTTAAGCAAATATTCAGTCAACATGTTGACTATGATTAAAATAATAAAAAGGTGTGGTACGCTTCTAGGGGTAAAGATGAATGAGAGAATCACATATTTTGCTTTTTTTAATATTCTGACGGTTACCTGTGAACCCATTATAGAAATGTATTTGCAGAAGTTAGTGTATTTGAAATTAGTTATTCTAAAACAATATAAAAATAAGTGTCATATCTGTAACTCAGAAACCAAGTGTTTGATCAATTACAATGGGGTACAAAAGGGGGTGGTGATGGACGGAGCATCCGGAGCATCAGAACCAATCAAACACTCACACCCAGTCAACAGATCTGGGTTTGATCCATCACCGTTCTTTAGCCCACTCTGCCACCCCAGTTCAGACATGGCCATATGCAAATCAGTCTGACCCTGTGCCTCATGGGAACAGTCCAGCCCGAACTGCCAAGCCATGCCTTCCCTGGACCGGAAACAAGCTTCCTGGGACCGGTTTCTGGCATTTCAGCCGTCTTCAGCCAGGCTTGCTTAAATCCAGTGGCAAAGTGAGCAAGGGACTCACGTCTGAGCATACCCTGCCAACTTATGGCGAACAAAGCGGTACAAAAGGGGGTGGTGATGGACGGAGCATCAGAATTAATCAAACACTCACACCCAGTCAACAGATCTGGGTTTGATCCATCACCGTTCTTTAGCCCACTCTGCCACCCCAGTTCAGACATGGCCATATGCAAATCAGTCTGACCCTGTGCCTCATGGGAACAGTCCAGCCCGAACTGCCAAGCCATGCCTTCCCTGGACCGGAAACAAGCTTCCTGGGACCGGTTTCTGGTCCTAGGAAGCTTGTTTCCGGGCCATTGCTCCATTGGTGGTTGTTTTTCCTTAAGTACTTCCCATTATCCTGCATGCTGATTGCCTTTAGCTAAATATTTTCTCTCGTGGTGTTTTTTATTCTTCTTCATACTGAGGGGTTTTCTAACTCTAAAATACATTGACACACAAAGCTCTTCCTTGGCAATACTTTGAATTCGCTTCTATTATGGAGCATAATCATTGATGGGTACTTGGAATGCTATTCTCCATTATGCCATAGATTTCAACATTTTTATTCTTTAATGCAGCATATAGATGACATTGCATGGTGCGAGTCTTTGGATAGAGTTCTTGTTCAGTAATGTATTTTACTTCTGTTTTGCCCTTTGGACTATGTGTAGAAGAATATATTTTAGTTGCAATTGCTGTTATTTTTCACAAAATGTTTTTTTTCTCTACTTTACGCCTTTGGCCATTGAAGACCATTTAATTTTTTACACTCATTTCAGTAAATAACTAGAACAATGCATTAAGTTGTTGATTCGTGGGCTGCAACAGTTTTCTTTGTCCAAACGTGTAAAGCTAGTCCATCTGGTTATTTTTTGTTGATTGTCAAGCTCTCCTTGGTTGCTAATCTCTTAGAGTTGTGACCAATATGTAACCAGAGTAACTGATGTTTAAGAAACCAGTAAATATCTGTCTTGGGTAATGTCTAGCTGGTTTTACCGATTGCGTTATGTATGATTTGTAGCCCAGACGACTTCTCTGTATGCTATTCTTCCCTCCTCTGTATTTGCCCGGACTTATTATTTGGGAGAATCCAGAAGCACATCTATGCAAGAGTTCAGTTTGTAGAGTTTTATTCACATAGTTGTATGTATTCCCTTTTTCAAAAAAAACAATTTTCCTTTGGAAAACAGTTTTATTATAATTCAGTTGCGTAAAATTAACAATTTCTATTTTCCCCAACTCCTTAATATGCTGATATGGTTTATTTTATGGAACATAAAATAACCAACATTTGTATAGTGCATTCCATCGAGGAGGTTACTCTGCCATTTTTGTGTGCAGGTCAAACATCTTATCATAGAGGAATATCGTAGCAAGAGACGTGACATTATTTGAGCGTGGTAGAGAGTATATGGAGGGGGACACAACGTGATATGGCAGAATAACATTAATGTAACATTCCTATGATTCAATGTAATCTCATGGGGCAATTTATTAACCCCTCTCTATTCGTGCAGCTTCAGCTTCATCTCGGAGTTGGACCCAGGAATTGGGGGAAGTGGGATTAGGCCATGGATCTTGTATCTTACTGCAAAAAGTGCTGCTCACTTTTCAGTTTCTGATACCTAGGTTCTGAGCCCAAAAAGCAAGAATATTGGTTGAATTGGTTAAAGAGTGGACTTCTGTGCTTTAATTGTTGCTTAGCCAGCATCGACAAAGCCAGTGGTTTCATAGTGTGTGTGTGTGTATATATGTATGTATATATATATGTGTGTATATATATATATATATATATATATATATATATATATAGATATATATATATAGATATATATATATATATAGATATGTCTCAATTTTCACTAACCACACAGAACAAGTATAGTGTATCAAGGAACAGTTCTTGCTTATTCAAACACAGAACACTTAGAGCATGGGCCATATCAATGCATGCTTTTTTTAAAACGTAAAAGGTACAGTACAGCCGGCAGCAGAACCCTTTTGGCTCGATTAGGAGGGTGGGTGGACACCCTATCGGAAACTGGACCGACCGACTAGCTGTCGGCGCCCTGCCATAGGGATTATGATGCGACCACCTGCAAGGCGGTCGCACCGTGCATTTTTTGTATTGCGCAGAGTGCTGCTGGCTGCGGCACCCGCTGCAATGCACTAAATGCACCCTGTACATATCCCTGCACTACATGGCAGGCACCATGTGGTGCCTGCCACATGGTGTAAGGATATGTAAGTGCCCACATCGGAGGGCCAGGGGGGGGAAGGAGGGCTCGCTTCGGGCCCCAAAGTCCCTTCCCGCCTGCCTGTTCATGGCGGGTTAACCGCCATGAACCAGCGGGCGGAAAAGGACATTGTAATTCCTACGGCGGTGCCTGGTAGATACTGCGACCATTGTAGGGAATACGGCCCCCTCTGCCACACCAGTGGGCTCAAGGAGCTGTCAGATGCATGGTCTTTCCAAACGCCACCCAAATTCCCGCCATTGAAATATGGTCTTGGATATGATGTGTCCAATGGCGGTAGGACTGCCACCGACTGGCTGCATGTGGCGTTCCCACCATCATCCGAATCAGGCCCTGTGTAAGCAAACATGCCGTATTGTCACTTTGGGCCTTTGCTACCTCTTACCAGTGCATACCTACAGTTTACCCCTCTTTCACTCGTGGGTTAATTAGCATTCACTATGGTTACACATCTCCGGTCTGTAGCATATGCTACATTGTTCCTGAACAGACCAGATCGTTTATTATGGCTGCCTGCATCTAGTACATGTTGAATATTGTATCACAATTGCTACTGCCCATAAACTGCTGCAGAGGTCTATAGGCGAGACCTAAAGAAGACTTTCGACGAAATGTATGATAGTATGGTGATGTTTCTCACACAATGTTAAGGACTGTCAAAAATTTGTCTTTTCCAATGTACTCTGTTGGAAGTAAATTATCAGGAAAATTAACAAAGCAATTCAATTTGCTTATGACACCGAGACACAAATGCCTTGCTGATTAAATTCTAAGGCATAATGTGAATCCAAAAGGGAAGCATAAATCCGTTACTCATAGGTTTGATTCGAGTCAGGACCGAGATATAATGCCACCAAATAAAGTTCATGAAATTAATTAGTTCTGTTAGTTCTGCACTACCTCTTTACCTAGTGTCCCAAATCATTTAAATGTTATTTTAAGACACCGGTCTGTCTGATATTAATGTCTATCCGACTTCCCATGTTTAAAGCAAATTACACATGAAGCCCAGCTGCCAACCCGTCCTGTATTCGTTGGCCTTTTCCCCCAAGTCTTACGATTTGAGCATGCGAGGGTAGGTTAAAGCTGTTCCCTAATCTTGTACTGTTTGTTTTCTGTTAAGACTTACTCATCGGACCTACATCTGAATTTCCTCAGCTGGGCATAGAGTTCAGCAAATAATCCAAATAACTTCTGTAAAACATCTTCAATTACTGCTGCGTATGGATGACTTCACTGGTCAGTGTGAATCATGGCTGAATGGCATTCAGGGAAAACATCCAGCCTAGCCCTACAAAGGCCGACCTCTTGCAAATTTGACAGGGCTTGAAGTTGACATATATACAGAGGTTTAGATGTGCAATTTGTAGACCACTCTAACCCCTCCGATTCTCATGACGGAACCATTCCGTCATGAGCATCGGTGCTCCTGTGCTCATGATGGAACCATTCCGTCATGTGGACAGGGGCACGAAATCCCTCTGCTGCAGACAGCAGAGGGATTTCTTCTACCCCCCCGCCCCCAAAGCCTCGGGAGCTGGGGAAGAGCATCCCCCAGTCCCGAGGCCCCCCTGCCGTTTCTGTGAACTGACGATGAGCGCGTGCGTCGCCCTGACGTCATTTCACAGAAACCGACATTTCAGTTTCACTTTCTACGTGCTCAGGGGGCTATCTCAGCCCCATGAGCATGTAGAAAGACGTGAGAGGTATCATTGAAAAGGGGAGAATCTCCCCTTTCCAATGGTACCCCTCCCCAGTGGATCCCTGCTTGGGGATCGCCCCAGGAGGGCGATCCAAAAGCAGGGATCCACCCACCAGACACCAGGGAGGGGGAGCTGCCCCTTAGTCAAGGGCCTTCGCTCCTCCCATAAACAAATTAGCATACTATAGTCTTTCTGCCCCCCAAGCCCACTAAACCCCAGGGATTTTTTTTGCGCAATATTTTTTAGTGTGGGGGCTGCCCGAAATGGGCACGCCAATGCCCCCACCCCCCTGCCACCATTATAGCCTTTCTGCCCCCCTGGGGGGCAGATGGGGACATTAGACGCCAATCTGCCCCCCAGGGGGCAGAAAGCCTACTTGACGCCAGGGATTTTTCGTTGCCATATATAATTAGGGTGGGGGCTGCACAAAACGGGCATGCCAATGCCCCCACCCCCTGCCACCATTACAGCCTTTCTGCCCCCCCTGGGGGGCAGTTGGTGGCAACAGCCCCCTTCCCCCCCTCTTTTAGGGTGGGAGCTGCCCGAAACGGGCACGCCAATACCCCCACCCCCCGCCACCATTACCCCCAATCTGCCCCCCCCCCCTCCCCCCTAGGGGGGGCAAAGAGCCCACGAGATGCCTGGGATTTTTCTTTGGGCAATTTGTGTTAGGGTGGGGGCTGCCCAAAACGGGCATGCCCATGTCCCTCCCCCCTCCCCCCCCCAAAATGAGTCTTTCTGCCCCCTCGGGAGGCAGATGGGAGCTGTAGCCCCCAATCTGCTCCCCCCCCCCCCCCTCCCCGGGGGACAGAAAGCCCACTAGGTGCCAGCGATTACGCTAGCTTTTTTTATGCGTGAGGGTAAGGGCTGCCCAAAATGGTCATTCCAATGCCCCTACCCCCACAAAAAATACCACAGTCTTTTTGCCCCCCTTGGGGGCATATCAGGGCAAACCCCCCTCCCCCAATTCCCCCCCAGGGCGGCAGAAAGCCCACTAGGCTCCGACTTTTTTTTTTTTTTAGCAATGTGCCTACCTGTGGATTTTGGGCCCTAGCGCAGCTGACACGTAGGGAAGCGCAGAAAACCTGTACATTTTTTAAAACTAGACACCAAGGGGAATGCAGAATGGGGTGAGCTGTCTGGCTTTCGCCAGGTTCTGTTACCCAGAATCCCTTGAAAACCTCAAACTTTGTAAAAAACACATTTGTCTCACAATTCTGTTGTGGGAAAGTTCTAGAATCTGCGTGGATCCACAAATTTCCCCAGATCTCCTGATAAAAAGGGTACCTCACTTGCGTGGGTGGGTCAAGTACCCACGACAGGCAAGGGCCCAAAATGTATTGAGAAGACATCAACATTTCCTATCACAAAATGACCTGGTTTCGCAAGGGGGGTTGCCCGGGTTTTTGGCCCCGTGCTCGGCGGCCAGCTAGGGAAACCTACCAAGCCCACACCTTTCTGAAAACTAGACACCCGGGGGATTCCAGGGAGGTATGACTTGCGTGGATCCCCAAACGAAAAATCCCCTGCAAACCTCAAATTTAGTTGAGGAAATCACATTTTTCACACATTTTTGTTTGGGAAAGTTGTGGGTTGACACAAATTTCCTACCACCCAGCGTTCCCCTAGGTCTCCCGATAAAAATGGTGCCTCACTCGTTTGGGAGGCCAAAGTACCCGCGACAGGGAAGGGCCCAAAACATTTTTTGATAGCCAATTTTGATGTTGCCTCAATACATTTTGGGAGAACGCTGGGTGGTAGGAAATTTGTGTCAGCCCAGTGATGCCACAACTTTCCCACACAAAAATGTGTGGAAAAAGTGATTTTTTTTTTCAGTTGAATTTGAGGTTTGCAGGGGATTCTTGGTAAGAAAACTTTGGGGGATCCACACAAGCCATACCTCCCTGGAATCACCCGGGTGTCTAGTTTTCAGAAATGTGTGGGTTTGGTAGGTTTCCATAGGTGGCCGCTGAGCACAGGGCCAAAAATCCAGGTGACCCTTCTTGCAAAACATGTCGTTTTGTGATAGGCAAATTTGATGTCGCCTCAATATGTTTTGGGCCCTTGCCTGTCGCGGGTACTCAGGCCTCCCATATGAGTGAGGCACCATTTTTATCGGGAGACCTAGGGGAATGCTGGGTGGTAGTAAATTTCCTACCACCCTAAATAATGTGTAGTGAGAAAATCATTATATGGCGTTCGGGGTGATTTTAAGATTTTGGTGATGCATTGATATCAGTGATAAGACATAATTTGCAATAAGTTCTGATGTCTGCATTATGTTAAGTAAGTGAGACTGTCTCCATTTTAAATATCAGCTGGATAAAAACCTTCTTTGTTTTTAGGTCGAAGCCTACTAGACAGTGTGGGTTGCTAATAACATCTTGGGGACATTCAGAAAGGCCCCCAGGGAATGCATGCTGCCCATTGCTTACCATTTGTTTTGTGGTTTGGAACTAGCTTTTGGCGGTGAACTCCCTTCGCTGAGCTTTTCGTGCTACGCAGAGCTCTGAAAAACTCCGCTCATACCACAAAGGAGAGAGGACTTATTTCCCTGCTCGTCCTCCAACGTTAAGTTGGCAACCGTAAGCGAGTAAAATCCAACGCTTGACCACCTCCCAGCAGCAAGATTTCTCATAGTGGATGGCCGCAGATGGCTGCGACTGCTTGCGTGGAGAAACCTTCCTTATGCTTTGAACAAACTGCTGCTTGAGTGGACCATCTACTCGAAAGGCAGTAAGAAGTAGCGCTCTCAAGCACTGTGCATGGTGCCGTTATTGCTGGAAAATGTCTGGCGCTAAAAATTAGTGCTAATGGTGTGATCTAATACTGTCCGCCCAGGCCTATTTGTAACTAATATTTGCTTGCGTTCTGTTTGCTGGCTCTATTTGTTTTAGGCTGTCCAGCTTGAGTTTGTCCCTTCCCATGTCCAAACCCTATTTACTGTATTCTTCCAACAAAACACGATTTGTTTAAACCACCCTTTAAATCACGTTCTGATCTTGTCACATTTGCTGTGCATTCAAAGATCGAGGTCAAATACAAATTCAGCGTTATTCGATTTTTCATTCAGTAAAAATCGTAAAAGCACAGTAAAAAAAAAAGCAAAAAAAAAAAAAGCTAAGACTTTTCACCTTCGTTATGAATCCAAAGAAACAGGAGTGACATCACTTTAAAAACTTAAGACTGTATTCCTATATCTAATAACAGATTTTAAAAATGAAGAGATGGCCACAATAGTCTGTTCGTTTTCTAAAAATTGTAACCTCAGGAAAGCTGCTCTACATTGTCTTACGCCCATGCTCTTCAAAATGGGAATTAAAAACCTTTCCCTAGGTAAAGGGAAGTATTTACAAAATAGGATACAATGCAACATTGATTGAGTTGAAATGTCATCACGCGGACATGGGAGTAAATTTCTCGACCAATCATTAACTTCTGGAAAGGTAATCATTCTATAAAAAGACCCAAAGCGAAAACGGGTGTTGAAAGCACTAAAACTTCCCTGAACCTCTACCAAATAAGGTTGTATGCCTGGACATATTATCATCAAATGGTTATCCATGACTGATATTTTATCTCTTTCAGTGAGCCATCGCTTATTCTCTAGATGGTTCAGGCAAGCTGTTTTCAGGGTTTTTCTAGGTATTGTTTCCAAACTCTCTGGAGTATCAAAATATCTGGGATGGTCAATATCATACGCCATTTTTTTTATATAACAGATCCATGGTATTTTAGCCACCTTATCCAGTTTTAAACAATCCATGATTACATCCCGGTTAAAACCTGTCTCCATGGAAACCCAGACCTTATGCCAAAGTAAAAGGGGGTTAATTCTAATGATATATCAGAAATGAACGGGAGACCAATTTCCCTATGACAGCTAAAAGTAGCAGTGGAACTAGGAACCGCTAGCAAATCAAGAATAAAGGCATTTTCACAGTACAGAATTTGTTGCGCATCTACGAGGCCCCAAATACCTGTCCCATATATTGCTGTTGATATACATTTTGCTTTATAAATGTCTAAAAGCTCAGGCACAGGTCTACAGCCTAATTTTTTTTAGAATTTAATAACCGCTCCTATTGCTCTTGAAAACGTTAACTTTCTTGCCTGCATAGCCGATTTCCAAGAAGCAGACCTATCAAAATTAATTCCCAAATAGGAAAACTTATCTGTACTTTCAATTTTATTACTATTAATGAAAATGTCACATTTTGTACTCCCTTTTTATACCACAGCTCATTGTATATTTCTTGTTGATATTTATATTTAAGCCCCTGTCTTGCATGTAATTAACAAAGTTAGTGAAAGTTTTTTGTAAGCCTATCTGCCTCCGCGCCATGATAACTGCGTCGTCCGCATACAGTAAAATGGGAACGGGGGTTTTCTTGATGATTGGATAATCCTGCCGGTGTTCAATCAGGTATTGACCCAGGCTGTTAATATACAAGGAAAAGAGGAAAGGGGCAAGTATACAACCTTGCCTCACCCCCTTTCTTATGCGAAACTTAGTTGAACCCTCCCCCTGCCTCCCATAACTCACCCTTGCCCCCCTGTACAATTCCTTGATACATGATAGCAGATGTCAAATGTGAGGCTTGGTGTTACTTTTCTTTTTCGGACTTCAAAGTGAGAGAGTTTGTGACGGGCAGGCTAGTGCTTGAGAAATGCTGTATGATCCTTTTTTTTTTGCACTCAACAAAATTTAAATGTATGTAAATGAGCTGTGCAGATGTTTCGGAATATATCTGTATTAAGCACAAATGAAGCCCATTTTTTGATAATTCTCAAGTGTGGTGGAAACAATTTTTAGACAGTTACACACAATGTGTGTGCACTGTATACTTTTATCAGTAAAATTGTATGTCTGTGCAAATGCGTTACTGCATTCTACTCTGCACCACTCCTCTCTGCCACTTCACTCAATGCCTCTCTACACCACTCTATGCCAATGCACTCTATCCCACAATACTTTACTATGCTCCATTGCACTCCCTGCCACTGCAGTCTGTGCCACTGCACTCTATGCCAATGCACTCTACTCTGTAGTAATCCACTCTACACCAGTGCACTCCTTGCCAGACATCTTTGCCACTCTACATCTACTCTATGCACCTCTTTTCCACTGCAATCTACCATGCGCAACTCCCCTCTACTCTGAAACAATGTACACTCCCTGCCACTGCAGTCTGTGCCACTGCACTCTATGCCAATGCACTCTACTCTGTAGTAATCCACTCTACACCAGTGCACTCCTTGCCAGACATCTTTGCCACTCTACATCTACTCTATGCACCTCTTTTCCACTGCAATCTACCATGCACAACTCCCCTCTACTCTGAAACAATGTACTCTGACGGAATACCACCAACGCATCAGATCCACCAAAAGGACCTTCATCCAGAACAAGATCCTCGCCAACTCCAGCACCTCAAAGGAACTCTTCAGGGTCATCCAGGAATTCACCAAGTTCCCCAGAGAAACAACGGACATCACCCCTTCCCAGGACCTCTGCAACAAGATTGGATCCTACTTGCACCTGAAAATCAAGGGCCTCTACGACAACTTGAACGACGATACACCTGAATCCGAAACCATTTGCTACTCCAGCAAGGCCAGCCAGCCCTCCATCTCCTCCTGTACCCCAGTCACCACCGAAGACACCACATTGACCATGAACGGCATCCACTCAGGAGCCCCCACGGATCCCTGACTCCGTACATCTTCCACAGAGCCGCCGCCTTTGCTCCAAAACTATGACGCGCCACTTTCGAAACAGGCATCCTTCCCGATGACTGGAAACAGGCAGAAGTCAGACCCCTGCTCAAGAAGCCCTCAGCAGATCCCAAGGACCTCAAAAACTACCTACCCATCTCCCCTTCGTGGCCAAAGTCACAGAGAAGACCGTCAACGCCAAACTAACAAAATTCATCTAAGTAACTCCATCCTCTACCACTCCCAATCTGGATTCTGAAGCAAGCACAGCACTGAGACAGCGCCACTCAACATCTGCGCCCTCCTTGACCAAGGATACACCGCGGCCCTGATCCTACTCAACCTCTCTGCAGCGTTAGACACCGTCTCCCACCACAAACTCACCGCCAGACTCCATGACTCCGGCATACAGGGAACCACTCTCGACTGGCTCCGTTCTTTCCCAAAGAATCAGACTGCCACCCTTACTCTCTGAACCTACGGAAATCAACTGCGGAGTACCCCAAGGATCGTCGCTCAGCCCCTTGCTCTTCAACATCTACATGGCCCTCCTCGCCTTAATCATCAGACAGCACGGACTCATCATAGTATCCTACGCCGAGGACATCCAGCTCATCCTCTCCCTCACCAAGGAACCCATCCCCACCAATCTCAACTTCCAGGAACGAATGAAGGACGTTGCATCCTTGATGAGCAGCAGCTGCCTGCAGCTCAACTCTGAGAAGATAGAGGTCCTCAGACCCTCCCCCTCTGCATGGGGCAACACCTGGCGACCCACCGCCCTTGGCAGCCCTCCCACCCCTACGGACCACGTCCAAAACCTCGGCATCGTACTCAACGCCTCCCTCTCCATGACCCGACAGGTCAACGATGCCATCTACAGCTGCTCCAACACCTTCCGCATCCTCTGGAAGACCTTCAAATGGATCCCCCTGAATCAATGAAGACCGTCACCTATGCACTCATAACCAGCAGACTGGACTACGGAAACGCCCTCTACGCCGGGATCAGCAAGTCTCTGCTCCACAAACTCCAGACCATACAGAACACCGCAGCCAGACTCGTCCTTGGCATCCCTCGACACGAACACATCACCCAACACCTGCGGAACCTCCACTGGCTCTTTCTTGAGAAGAGAGTAACTTTCAAGATACTCGCCCACGCCTACAAATGCCTCCACAACACTGGACCCCAATAACTCAACAATAGAATCTCCTTCCACATACCCAAGAAGAACCTCCGACATGCCGACCTCGCCTTTGCTGAACCTCTGTGCATCCGCAGAGCACAAACGGGGGGAAGAACCTCCTCCATCGCGGCCAAGACCTGAAACGAGGTCCCGATCAACATCAGACGCGCCTCCACTCTGCACATCTTCAGGAATACTCTCAAGATTTGGCTCTTTGACTGACCGGAGTTGTTCCAAAACCTCACCCTCACAGCACCTGGAGACCCTCACGGATGAGTAGCACGCTTAAAACCCCCTGATTGATTGATTGATCTGCCACTGCCCTTTGCGCCATTCCAATATACTCTGCGCCATTCCAATATACTCTGCGCCCCTTCCACTAAACTCTGCGCCCCTTCCACTAAACTCTGCGCCCCTTCCACTAAACTCTGCGCCCCTTCCACTAAACTCTGCGCCCCTTCCACTAAACTCTGCGCCCCTTCCACTAAACTCTGCGCCCCTTCCACTAAACTCTGCGCCCCTTCCACTAAACTCTGCGCTCCTAACTCTGCGCCCCTTCCACTAAACTCTGCGCCCCTTCCACTAAACTCTGCGCCCCTTCCACTAAACTCTGCGCCCCTTCCACTAAACTCTGCGCCCCTTCCACTAAACTCTGCGCCCCTTCCACTAAACTCTGCGCCCCTTCCACTAAACTCTGCGCCCCTTCCACTAAACTCTGCGCCTCTTCCACTAAACTCTGCGCCTCTTCCACTAAACTCTGCGCCTCTTCCACTAAACTCTGCGCCTCTTCCACTAAACTCTGCGCCTCTTCCACTAAACTCTGCGCCTCTTCCACTAAACTCTGCGCCTCTTCCACTAAACTCTGCGCCTCTTCCACTAAACTCTGCGCCTCTTCCACTAAACTCTGCGCGTCTTCCACTAAACTCTGCGCCTCTTCCACTAAACTCTGCGCCTCTTCCACTAAACTCTGTGTCCCTTCCACTAAACCTGCGCCCCTTTCACTTCCACTAAACCTGCGCCCCTTCCACTTCCTACTAAACTCTGCGACCCTTCCTACTAAACTCTGCGACCCTTCCTACTAAACTCTGCGACCCTTCCTACTAAACTCTGCGACCCTTCCTACTAAACTCTGCGACCCTTCCTACTAAACTCTGCGACCCTTCCTACTAAACTCTGCGACCCTTCCTACTAAACTCTGCGACCCTTCCTACTAAACTCTGCGACCCTTCCTACTAAACTCTGCGACCCTTCCACTAAACTCTGCGGCCCTTCCACATCACATTGCTCAAAACTAGTGCACTCTCTGCCAATCTACTCTCTACCACTGCACTCTACACCACTATTCTCTTCAACACTCTACGCCATTGCACTCTGCACCATTTTACTCTATGCCACTCTATTCTACGCTGCACCTCTGTACTCTGTGCTCATGCTCTCCACTCTACTCTGAACCACTCTGCGCCACAACACTTCACGCCAATGCACTCTACACCACTCTACCTTATACCACTGCACTCTTATGGCAGTCTCCTCTGCAACACTGCTATCTCTGCTACTTAACACTATGGTACTGCTTTACTATACACCACTACGCTTTGTGACAATGCATTAAACCCAACTCAACTCAAAACCAATGCACTCTACACCAACTACTCTGCTCAATTGCACTCTACGACACTAAAGTCTATGCCACTGCACGTTAAGCCACTCTATTCTACTGTGCCACGCTACTCTGCGCTGCTGCACTCTATGGCACTCTACTCTGCAAGACTGCACTCTCTACCACTGAACTCAATGCCATTCTACTCTGCACCACTGCAGTCTATGCCACTGCATGCTAAGCCACTCTATAAGACTGCATTCTACTCTGCACCACTCTACTGTATCTTACTGCACTCTACTCCAGTGCACTCTACACCAATCTGCTATGCATCTCTGTACTTTAATCCACTTCACTCTAGGCCACTCTACTACACTGTATGACACTACACTCTACGATACTCCACTCTGACACTGTACTCCATTGAACTCTGCTCCACTCTATGGCACTCTACTCCACTTCTGCCACTCCACTGAACTACACAACTCCACTCTGTGCCACTCGTCACACTGCTCCACTCTACAACGGTCTACGTAACACACTCTTTACCACTCCATGCCACTTTACTCCTCTTCTACAACACATTACTCCACTCTGAGCCACTCTGCTTTGTGCCACTCCACTCTTCAACACTCTACTCCACTCTGCCATTTCACTCTACTACACTACTACACTCTACGTCAATCTACTCCGCTCTACACCACTTTAGTCTACAACACCCTACAGAACCCCCTCTATGCCACTCCACAACACTTTTTCAGTCCACTCTACGAAACCATACCCCACTCAATTCTGTACCCTGCCACTCTGTCACTTTACTTTACCCCACTCTATGCTACTCCTCTTTACAATACTCCACTCCGCGTCACTCTTTTGCCTCACTAACTTTTAGCCAAGCTAAACAGCAGCAACGCTGGTGTACAACATGGCTAAAACATATTTGCAAAGCCAATAATTCTTGCATATGCAAAAACAGTTGATAGACAGAATGCAGAACAATGCCATACATTCACCCCAGTACAGAGATCTGGGCCTAAATCCATCTTTTTGTTGCTCATCATGCCATTCCAGTTTGAACCCAGCCATATGCAAATCAGTCTTGACCCTGTGCCTCATGGGAACAGTCCAGCCCGAACTGCCAAGCCAGGTTCTCCCTGGACTGGAGCCAAGCATCCTAGGACCGGTTTCGGGGTTTCACCCCTCTTCAGCCAGGATAGCTTGATTCCAGTGGCATGGAGAGCACAGGACTCACGTCTGAGCATACCCGTCCCACTCGGGGTGACAAATGCAAAAACAACAGATTTGGCAGGGTATGCCCAGACGTGGGTCCCTTGCTCACTTTGCCACTGGATTCAAGATAGCCTGGCTGATGAGGGTTATGAACCCGAAACCGGTCCCAGGATGCTTGTTTCCGGTCCAGGGAAGACATGGCTTGGCAGTTCGGGCTGGACTGTTCCATGAGGCACAGGGTCAGACTGATTTGATATGGCCATGTCTGAACTGGGGTTGTGGATTGAGCTAAAGAATGATGATGGATTAAACCCAGATCAGTTGACTGGGGGTGAGTGTTTGATTTGCTCAAGTGCTCCGTCCATCACCCCCTTTGGTATAATTCTTGCATAGGCACGACCTATTGACTTTGCCAATGCTGCTCTTTAAGATTGCCTTCCACAGGTCGGTTCTGTCATTTGAAGTGTCGTGTTGCAGTACTCACTGCAATGGCTTGCTTAACGTGATCCAAAAGTTTCATTTGTGTATGAATCCCACTCACTCCCTCGCATCTTCAACTTTCTGTAGGCATTTTTCCACACGAGAGACCTGTAAACGATGTTTTTGAAAGGGAGTGGTATTGATGACAAGAGAACGTCCTTTCCAGTAAGTGACAGGACTGACACCTCATTCATTGCAGCTAATTGATTTTTCTCTTTTCTCCTGAAAGCTATATTTCATTGCATATAAATCTAAATACAAAAAAGCCATCTTTCCACATGACTATTTGCATTATCAAATTGGTTATGTGCTTCGACACACAAAAGAACTGAGTTTTGTCTAACAAATAGGTTTTTGTATACTGTAATAGTACAGAAAGACACATGCTTGCTCACACTTACGCACAGGTCATGCATATTTGAAAACGGATCAAGACTTACATTTACATATGCTCCCAGAGCAGTGAGCATAGCAGCACCGATAATCTACAAATCTGCACACTCTGACAACCTACAAGAAAACACAGACATTTAGTCGCGCACAGATAGATGCACAGGGATGAACTGATTGAAGTTGTGCATGCATGTGTATACATTACACCATAGATAATGTATATCTGCATTAATATAGATGGCACAACACACCTACATTCATCCATGCACATATACCTGCTGTTAAACAAGTACTTATGAATAGATGATTGGCCAGGCCCATGCATGCTTGGGGCCCATTTCCAGAAGTGGTCCCGGAAAATTGCACCAGGCGCAGATTTCCAGGCGTACATTGTGTTATCACCTATAGGCTCATTTTCCACTTGTTAATAAATCTACATCACATATATTTTCAGCACAAGGAGAATGACATGGGGAAAACATTTATCTCCATGGAGGAAGCTCTTCCCCTACACCCCCAACAGATGTTTGGGCTGATTTGTTCCTCTTTCTGTCCTGGCAAAGCAAAGTACTCCCAACACTTGTAAGGGGTAACTTTCTGACTGTTTCAATTCTGGAATACATTTAAGATAAAAACCTCACCATGCAACACCCACTTCATGCCAAAGCTTTTTCTTATAACACTTGTGTTCAATCAATCAATCAGGGGTTTATAGAGCACACTACTCTCCTGTTAGGGTCTCAAGGCGTTGAGGGGAGGGGGAAGAGTGCGCAGCTCATGTGGCCACATTTGAAGAGCCAGGTCTTGAGGTCTTCCCTAAATTGGTTTAGTGTCGGGCTTTGCCGGAGGTGAAGGGGGTGATCGTTCCAGGTCTTGGCTGTGAGGTAGGAGAAAGACCTTCCACTCGCTCTGTTCCTGTAAAAGCGTGGGACGGTGGCTAGGGAGAGGTCGGCTGAGCAGAGGTTTCTCTTGGGGGCATGGAAGGAGAGGCGGTTGTTGAGGCATTGTGGTCCGATGTTGTGGAGGGCCTTGTAGGTGTGCGTGAGCAGCTTGAAAATTATTCTTCTTTGGACGGGGAGCCAGTGGAGGTTGCAGAGGTGTTGGGTGATGTGGTTGTGCCGTGGTATATCGAGGATTAGTCTGGCTGCGGCGTTCTGGATGGTCTGGAGTGTACGGAGGAGTTTTTTGTTGATTCCAGTGTAGAGGGCATTGCCGTAGTCCAGTCTGCTGATGATGAAGGTGTGAGTGACCGTTTTCCTGGAGACAAAAGGTATCTATTTGAATGTTTTATGTAGTATGCAGAGGGTGTGAAAGCATGCGGAGGAGATGGCGTTGATCTGGCGAGTCATAGTGAGCGATGAGTCCAGTATGATGCCGAGGCAACGTGCATGGTCTGTCTGGGTGAGTAGGTTTCGTAGGGTGGGCTGCCAGCAGTATCATCCCATGCGGAGGGGGGAGGTGGGAGGAGCTGAGGATGAGGACTTCAGTTTTCACTAAGTTGAGTTTCAGGCAGCTGTTCGTCATCCAGGCTGCGATGGCTTCCATCACCTCTTGGAAGTTGTGCCTGGTGATGTTGGGGTTCCTTGGTGAGGCAGGGGATGAGTTTGGTGTCATCGGTGTAGGAGATGATGTTGAGCTCATGGTTTCTGACAATGTTTGTGAGGGGGGCCATGTAAACGTTGAAGTGGGTGGGGCTGAGGGAGGATTTGTGGGGTACTCCGCATCTGTTCTCTGTTGTTTCTGAGAGGAAGGGCAGGAGTCTTATTCTCTGTGTTCTGCCTGTGAGGAATGAGCGTGTCCAGTTAAGGGCCTTCCCTTGGATGCCATTGTTGTGGAGTCTGGTGGCTAGTGTGCGGTGAGAGACGGTGTTGAAGGCTGCCGACAGGTCTAGGAGGATGATGGTTGCTTTTTGGCCTTGGTCGAGGAGGGCGCGGATGTCGTCTGTGGCGGCGAGGAGGGCTGTCTCGGTGCTGTGGTTTCTGCGGAATCTGGATTGGGAGGTGTCCAGGATGTTTGCTTCGATGAAGTAGGGTGGCTGTGTGTTGGCCTCCTTTTCGATGACCTTGGCAGCGAAGGGAAGCAGCTAGATGGACCTGAAGTGCTTGAGTTCTGTCGTGTCTCTTTTCTTTAGGAGGCGGTTGATATTGGCACGCTTCCAGTTGTCTGGGAATGTGGCGATCTCGAGGGAGCAGTTGATGGTTCGGTGTAGCTCGGGTGCGATGGCAGTGGTGACCTTGTGGAAGATGTGTCTGAAGGTGCTCTGGAGTGGATGCTCTTCATGGTCTTTAGAATGTCTTCTGTCGTGAGTGGGGTCCAAGTAAGTAGGGTCTGTTTGGTGGCCTCGATGGGGGTGGGGGTTGAGGCGGTTCAAAGGTCTTGGTCGTCGAAGTAGTCGTTTAGCGTCTTGATCTTGAGGTGAAGGAAGGAGCTGAGTCTGTCTCAGATCTTTGGAGGGAGAAAGGAATGTCGGTTTCGCAGTTGGGCTTAGCAAATACCTGTATGATGGAGAAGAGTTCCTTGGAATTGTGGGCGTTCAAGAGGATTCTGTCTTGGAGAAAGTTCTTCTTTGTGGATTTGATGAGTTCGTGATGTTCTCTTGCTCTTTCTTTCATGGGCTTTTTCCCCACTGAAATTCCCCCATGCCATGTGTTTCTTTTCCCTCGCAGCTCATGTCATTTCTCATGCCTCCTCCCATCATACGCCTCCCTGTGCTTGTTCCCACCGCCCTGCTCTTTTTTTCTTTCTCGCTTTGTTTTTCTTTGTTTTTCTTTGTTTTTCTTTGTTTTTCTTTGTTTTTCTTTCTTTCTGTCTTTCTTTCTGTCTTTCTTTCTGTCTTTCTTTCTGTCTTTCTCTGTCTTTTCTCTGTCTTTAACTCTTTCTCTTTCTCTCTTTCTCTTTATCTTTCTTTCTCTCTCTCTTTCTCTCTCTTTCTCTCTCTCTTTCTCTCTCTCTTTCTCTCTCTCTTTCTCTCTCTCTCTCTCTCTCTCTCTCTCTCTCTCTCTCTCTCTCTCTCTCTCTCTCTCTCTCTCTCTCTCTCTCTCTCTCTTTCTCTCTCTCTCTTTCTCTCTCTCTCTCTCTCTCTCTCTATTTCTTACTTTTTCTTTCTTTCTCTCTTTCTCTTTTCGTTCTTTCTCTTTCTTTTTTCTCTTTCTTCCCTTCTTTCTCTTTTTTCCCCTTCTTTCTCATCTTTTCTTTTAATTTTCCTCCCACCTCATTTGTTGCCTCAGCATTATATCTCCATTATTCCCCCACCCACCATTGCTATCTGAAATGTTTAATGTCAACTGATGACTTGCGAAGACTTGCTAAGGAAATGGGCTCACAAGACATCCATCTTTTAGTGAAAACCAAACATTTATTACAAAAATGTAAGCATTCAGAACCAAGCAAGCCATCAGTTTTAACAGTCCGCTTTATCAACATATGGGGTTTACTGTAAAAATATAATAATGCATTAAAGTATGTGGCTCCTCAAATTAAATCTTTGGCACTGAAGCAGAAAATCTAAACACTTTGGAAATTCCAGCCGATCATTGAAGGAATAGTTCTAATGGGAAGCCATCTCATCTACATTATTAAAAATGAGTCTTAAGATATCTTGATTCTCATGCATGCAAGTGGTAGATTTGCACTGAGTTAATTTCTTTATACCTAGTGATAATTAGATTATATTACATTTGTCGGTTGTGTGATAAAAAGGTAATATATAGGTATATTACATAAAGACAAATTATTTGTAGTTCAACTGTCAATGCCCATCTTTCACTTTGAACCTTTTCTGCTGGGAAACTTCACGGGGCAGTTGAAGGCGTTTACATTTTGGCTACATTTCTTACTTGGACTTCCTACCAGTCCTCAGGTCTGATTCTTGAGAGGTGGGGGGGTGAGGGGTGAAGTTCGTATCTGAATGATGAGTTGGAGAGACAAAATAGCTTTCTTTTTTCCCCACTGCCTGCTATCTGGTAGTACCCTGTGGGTTATGCATGGTTAGTGGGTGGATAGTGCCCCCCCATAGATAGGAGCTACTAAGCAAGGCTTAAGGGCCTTGTATGAGGACAAAGACATCATACATTCTTGTGCTTAATATTGATAATTTTAAGGATTTCTATGTATGGTAGATGCTATGCTTACTCTTGATTAAGTGAATACACTATGAGGGTGAGCTACTGTCAAACTATTGTGAAGATATGTAAAGTGAGAGACCAACTTGCTTTATTTCTGTGAGGTGGTGTAATAGTAATACTGAAGGCTGCTTGCAGTGAGGAGTTGTTGTGGTGCTGTTTTGGGATCATCCTGCTCGATAAAATGTATTGGGATTCAAACTTAAATGATTAGGGACCACCAATTAAACTAGTGTTGCATAAGAGTTTGCTTGGATTTAATCTATGCTGGAAGAGCACCCCTCAAGAAGGCAAACACTGCCAGCCTTTCATCCTTCTGGTCAGTACTGTTTTAGTGTCGTCCTCTTTAGGTGGTTTAGAATTTTTTTTTTAAACTAAATTTAAAAAGGAGTTTGCAGGCATAATGCTGCCTAAGCCCCTGCCAAAGCTGTCTTGCTGCATTTTGTTTCCTGAGCTGCTTCTCTCCACCTCTTAGCACTTCTGCCTCTTTGGTGTTGCAACAGTCTCTGGGTGTAAGCAGAGTCAAATATTCGTTCAAACTCCCAAAGTTTTATTTCCCCTCTTAGCAGTGTTGAATGCACAGGTCTCTGGCTGTGGTGAACCTTCTTTCATGCTATGTGGCGAAAGGGACTATTGAAATAACAGAACAAGAATCACTGCTTCAGCCATTTCATTTATTTTGTTTGAAGTGCCTCAAATTATGTACATATAGAACCTGAGGCACTGGTTATCAGGAATGGGGTTATTCATTTAGGTGGTGGTGGTGGTGGGACACTACTAACTTGTAAAATCCATGTTTGTGAGGTCAAAACGCTGGTCTGAGAGTATCATTGGTCAACCCCTGTTGGCTGTGGCACATGAAGCAGACCATTCCAGTAAAGGTCAGTGTGTTAAATTCACGCAGTACCAACATTTTGAAAGTAAAGAATACAACACAATAACATTCTCAAACCAGTTTAGTCAGATAAAGAAAACATAATTTGCAAAAGAGATACCAAGATCATTAAAAATATGCTAAGGCAAACCAGAGATATGAATTCCTAAAGTTATGCAAAAAACATCTATCAAAAGCCACTGTTCGTGGTTTAGTAGGACCTTGGTGCGATTTCAGGCCGAACTAATGGAACGGAGATTGGATAGAAGTGGGTTATCCCTTTTTAACTTCTGACTTAGTCTCTGAAATGGAAGTCAAAATCTTCAAGCTTGGCTAGTGAGCGTTTCTCCAATTCTAATACGTCATTGTTGAGCTCTCACTGAAGTCCTTGTTTTTTTGGGCAAAAGTCCTGTGCGGGATAACCTGTATTTCTTAGCTGCCTAGGGCTCTTCACTGATCTGATGGATTTACTGCCTCACCCTTGTCCAAGATTTTAACGTTGGACTTAGTTGCATCTTTGCAGGGCAAATCTTCCAGCGGGGCAAGGCTGGAACCTTAAACCAGACACTTCTCCACGAGGCCAGCTACTTTCACCACAGTGTCGTGCTGCACCAGTTTTCAGTATGGAAAAAATGCCAGTGTGAGATGATTGGTTTTCTTGTCTAACTTGGGTGCTACCTCCCTGGGCAGGCACCATGTTATGTTCCTGTAAATGTTTTTTCTGGTCAGTCCTGCCGGGTTCTAGGCACCAGGTCTGTCTCTGGCCAAGTCACCTGCAGGGTCCAGTTCTCATTGCTCAGCTTGTCGCTCTTGACACCAGACGTTCTGCTGCTTTTTGTGTCTCTGAAGCAAGCAAACAAGAGGGCAACAACTTCACCCTTGTAGAGCAGTTTGCCTATGGGTACCAGCAGGATTCAGAAATCCATGACTCCTTACGTGAGCCCTCTTCCTTCAGGAATCTTAAGACATAGTCCAAGAATGGAATGTTTTGAGGAAGTGGTAGTTGAGTGAGGTGCTATATTTAGCTTGTACTAGCCAATGATTAGAGAAGTTCTACCACCCAGTTCTAATTATTTTCTTGGAGTCCCTCCAACTTTTGCAGCACTTCCTCTTTTTGTTACATTAAAATTACCCATGAACCCCTGTTTCAAGATAGCAGACCCAGCTTTTTATCGCTTTAGCCACTGTCCTATCAGTATGACCTATCCGTCTGTCTGACAGAGTAAAAACAAGTGCTCTCCTCTACTGTGACTGGAGCCAGGTGGTCTAGGAATGAATAGGAAGAGCTTTGCCTGTCATCTACAAGTCATGCATTCATACTTAAACTGCCAGTTCTGCCAGCTGGTCCTGTCCACTCCCAAATTGATAATCTAAGTGGTTAGCTGGTAACACTCATTTGCTCTTCATGAGCTTACTGGCAGGCTGTTGTCTTCTGAGCCAGTCAGTAATTCTCCTAGTTGGGGATGTATATTCCAGCTCTGGAGATTTGATGAGTGGCAGCCATTTCTGACTCAGCTGATAGTATATTTTAACAAACTTGCTTTTCCACTTCAGCTATTAGAAATCTGTTTTCACGTTTAAGACATACTATGAAAATTAAGTTGGAAATAACATTAAAGCATTTTCTAGCATTTCCCCAGTGGAGATAGGAAGGAAAGATTTTAATGCCATCAAGGCCAGTTCAGAGAACTCTATTAGGGCATATACAGGGATAAAGCTTTGGGGTTGTATTTCACTTTGAGAGCACACCAATCCCAATATGTAGTCTTTGTATATTTTTTAGGTCGAGGACTACCGGTCTGCCGAAGGCAGAACCGGAAGTCGGAAGATTTAATGTTTTCTAGAGTGGCTATTTAGCCCGCCTCTCTTTTTGCTTCTCCTCCATTGGCTGGCTTCCTAAATGGAGGCCAGCCATTGGAGGAGAGAGCCGTCCCTCCAAATAGGCTCCGTCTTTTTCAGATTCGGGGGCGTGTTCCTTGCTGTTCTTTCCACTTTTTAGCCACGCCCTTTTAGAACAGCAGGAACACGCCCCCGAATCCGAAAAAGTTTCGAAGCTTCGATCCGCCATTTTTTTACTGTCGTCTGGCCGTGAGGATCCATCCGTCCGGCGCCGTCAGGGCTTAGGCTGGAGGGGGTGGGGGCCCTCTCTCTCCTCCTCATAGACTCCTGTCTCCCTCGTATCGCAACTTGTCCCCACCCCCTGATTACTCTCCACCTGGGCAGTATGGTGTTTCCCGCAGGTCTCGCTCACCGGGCTCTCAGATGCCTAAGACCTCCAGGCATTACGGCTCATTTCGCAGGTCTCCCTCCCCGCGCTCCCGAAGGTACCCTTCGCCCCCTTCAGCAAGATACCACTGAGAGCCGGAGAGCAGTAGACGGGTGAGTGCACTCTCGTGCCCGAGGGGGGGAGGTCACGAATCCGCAGATGAGAGGCGGTAGCAAACGGCGAATCGGGTGTATATGTCACCAGCATGGCGCAACGACAACAGAGATCATTAAAGGCGAACGATCCCCTTTCTCCTGGGGGTCGCAGACCTTCGTCTCCTCCCCGGCGACCTTTCTCCCCAGGATCCCGCAGGCCCCTCTCTCCCCCTGGATCCCGCAGGCCCCTCTCTCCTCCTCATAGACTCCTGTCTCCCTTGTATCGCAACTTGTCCCCACCCCCGGATTACTCTCCACCTGGGCAGTACGGTGTTTCTCGCAGGTCTCCCTCACCGGGCTCTCAGATGCCTAAGACACTTTGGCTGACATAGCATTCTCCTGTTCAAATTAACAGACGCATTTAGCCCAGTTTAAAAAAATGTGTTCAGGGTTAGGAAATGAACATTGCATATCTGCAACCGCTGACAGAACCTGGAAACAAATTGATAATAATCTGCCCACGTTTGCACTGTACTTGATTTATCGAACAATCAAATTATACACCCACTAGTGAAGGAATTGAATAGTAATTTGATATTTTTTTCCACACCAAATTTTTCTTCCTCAGATCATAGTACTAGTCATATTAAATGTTTTAGATCACCAAACACACATTAATTGATTGAGACCTAGACATATCACATCCCACAAGGGAACACGCTGCACTGTAAAGCCACACATGCTCTAGCAGAATACCTTACTGGATTACGTCAAAACGCAAAGAGGAACGTGCAGGATGCGGCACGTCATGCCAGTGGCACAGACAAACAAGATGGTAAAGACAACCCGTGGCCAGTGCAGATGTAATACGAGGGTAAAATCCGGACACGGAGGCTACACAGACATTCACGAGGGTAAAGCCACGTTTGGAACAGTGCAGATGCAATACAAGGGTAAAATCGGGACACCGGCTGTACATAGACAAGAAGATAGTGAAAACCAAAACACAGCCTGCACAGGTGGGTAAAACCATACCAGGACCAGAGCAGATGCAATACAGAGTAACATCAGGACACCGTCTGTAGAGAAACGGGATGATAGTGAAAACCAATGCACAGGCGAAATAAATAGTAAAATGATACCAGTGCCAGTGCACATGCAACAAGGGAGTACAACTAGGGTACCGACTGCACAGAGACAGTGGTAGTGAAACCAAGAAACGGACTGCACAAAACAGTAGGACAGTAAAACCAGGACACAGGAAACATATAAGGGCAAACGCATCAAGGCAAGTGCAGAGATTCTTCAAGTGGCTAAAAGTATGGCATAGGCTGCACAAATACAAGATGATACTAAAACCAGAACACAGGATGCAGAGACCAAATATGTGGGTAACGCCTTAAAACAAGCAACAGAGATGTACTGGAAGGGTAAACAGAGGGTGCTTTCTTTATTAAAATAAGGTCATAGCAAATCGATGGCAAAGACTACACAGATAACAGTATGAATGAACGTGGAAG
Organism: Triturus cristatus; assembly: GCF_964204655.1. Taxonomy (NCBI): domain Eukaryota; kingdom Metazoa; phylum Chordata; class Amphibia; order Caudata; family Salamandridae; genus Triturus; species Triturus cristatus. The sequence goes on along the minus strand of NC_140592.1, from coordinate 801,293,083 downwards.
TGATATTGATGCACATGGTATACACCACTGTCTCTTTCACTACCTCTCTCTATCTCACTACATCACAACACCACTCTGCTTACATCTCACTACCTCACAACATGCCTCTCCCTCACTACATCACTGTTTCACTACCTCACTCTCTCTCACTACATAACTCTCTCTACCTCACTACTCCACTCTATCTCACTACCTCACTATCTCACAACTTCTCTCTCTCAAAACATCACTACCTCACTCTCTAGCTCACAACCTCACAACTTCACTCTCTCTCACTCACTACCTCACTCTTTCTATCTCACTAACTCACTTTCACTCTCTTTCACTACCTCTCTCTCTATCTCACTACATCACAACATCACTCTATGCTTATATATCACTACCTCACAACATCCCTCTCCCTCACTCTTTCACTACCTCACTCTCTCTATCTCACTACCTCACTCTCTATCTCACTACCTCACTCTCTATCTACCTCACTCTCTCTCACTACCTCACTCTCTATTTCAATACCTCACTCTCTCTCTCACTACCTCACTCTCTCTCTGCTAATGCAATAGGTATCACATATGCAAAAAAAAGCTAATGCCAATAGAAATGACAATGCCATTTATTTAGGGATACAATAATGATAAAAAAATAATGAGCAATACCAATAGCTCTACCTATAATATTGCCGAGACCATTGCATTGTAAATGCTTGTTTTTATATGTTGGCACTGTACCCTGTGCTCTTACTTATTCATACTTTAGGTGAATCAAATGGGATTTTCCTACATGGCAAGGACACTTTTTCCTACCACCTGTGACTGCAGTGCTCTTAAACTACAGCCCAGCCAGAGCGTAATGGTGCTCCTGGCAGACGTATGTTGCCATATATGTGGATGTGATAAATACACACTGCAGCCCACATGTGGCATAGGTGTATTTTCTGTTTTTGTGGTAAGTAGATCAGTTGAGTGAAATCAGTTTTTTACCAGTACCATTCTAGGACCTGAGCATTCACAGCATGCCACTAATTAAGTGTCTCAGGGCACAAAATCCTAGTACCAGCAAAAATAGGGACTAGGAAAATGTTGAAATATCCAGCCTGACCCCATGCAGAAAAGGCAGAAATGCTTCAGTGGGGGCCAAATCCGTTTTTCCATGATCACTCAAATGGAGATGCTGGAATACAAACCACATCTCCCCGGTCCACAGTCCTCAACTCTGCCTCGAGGCAGACATCATACCATACGTATGTGTGTATTTACTGACCACTCTGGTTGTAATGAAGAATAGTTTACCCTGATACATTTCCTGTATGACAGTCTATAATTTTTATTTTTAAATAAGGCACTGCACCATTTACTGTTTAGTGTTAAAAGTGGGAAATCTGAGTTCCATGTTTTACCAGTTGAACAAACACCTGCTGTAAAAAATGCAGGAAAACGAATTTGAGAACATTGTGTGCAGGAACTTCCTGATAATTCTGACAATGTCCTTTGGCAAAAATGCAAAAAACTGTTTTTTTAAAAAAAATATATATTTTTTTTAAAAACGCCCTGAAGCTGCATGTGGAGAGAACCCAGATGACAAAATGGTGACTCAAATGAGCAATTTCAAAAGCATGTCCCCATAAATTATATACAATTGGTTTGGATTTTAGTGGGACAAAGAAAGTCCTTTGACTTAACTCTGAGATTTAAAAAACTTGTTAAAGATAGGCCAATGTAATGATAACTTTTTAATGTGAATGTTTCTTCATTTCGCTGCTGCTCTGTGGTTACTTTATAATTGCTGAAAACATCTGGATCAATCTTAAATGTATGTGACTTCAGAATGGTTCACCATACACTTATGCAGTGGTCCAAACTTTTCTTGTGTAAAGTGATCTGTTTACTTTTACAAATTACTTGCATACATGTGGGACTGATTCGCGTTTATGGTTGATTACAAAAAAGAGATTTGCTGCAGACTTTACTTCACACCATGAAATTGCTTGTTTAAAGTGTGTAAAAAGAACAATTGATGAACAGAATGCAGAACAATATCATACATTCACCCCAGTACAGAGTTTTGGGCCTAAATCCATAGTTTATTTGCTCACCATGCCATTCCAGTTTGGACCCAGCCATATGCAAATCAGTCTTGACCCTGCGCCCAACAGTCCAGCCCGAACTGCCAAGCCAGGTCTTCCCTGGACTGGAAACCAGCATCTTAGGACCGGTTTTGGGCTTTCAACTCTCATCAGCCAGGAAAGCTTGACTCCAGTGGCATATAGAGTGTGGTGCAGCTGGTACCTTTGCTTTGATTCTAGTAAAGGCAATTCAGCATTCCCGGGATTACTGTTTGGTGAACCATCTTCGTTTCACTCAACTCTTCTTTCACCTTAGATATTGTTTCTTACTCCATACGTGTCATGTAATTTGTAGTTTATTACTTGCAGGGTGTCCGCAAGCTCTCTGGGCACCCTAAAGGACGAAACATTTTGCATCTCTATTTATCTTGCAGTTTTACATGCTAAGCTCCCATGTGTGTATCTCCCATGTGTACTCATGCTATAATTTCCCTTACTGACTGTGGCAAGAGCAAGGGGGAGCTGTGTTTTCTGATGCATGGCTGGTAGGCCACTATGGGGCAGGTGCAATGGAAGATGAGGTGACACATTCCCTTCAGCAGCAGTGCCCAAAGCACAGAACCATGAACTCCTTGGATGTTCTAAAAAATAGAACTGGCAAAAGAGTATTAGAAAAAGGACACACTATTTAAAAGGTTTGATTATTTGCATTAAAACATTTTCATAGCTATCACGTCAAGAATTTTCAGTTCCACTTACTTTACTGCAAGAAACACAACGGCTAATCACATTACAGTAAACATAAAAACGTAATTTCCCATGAATCAATACCATGACCTCCATACCATCCACCAATTAGGGCCCTGCTCACCCTATAAGACCTGCTGTCACCACAGGTCTTCCTCTTTCTTCGCCAGTCTCATAGCTTAACCAGAATCTTTTTTTTTTTTAATTGTCCGCCATCCAACTTAAGCCTTGAAAATTTCCATCCAACTGCTCTTCTATAGGTATAGCAAGACAAGTCCTCCAGGACCATCACATTGAAGGAACAACAAATCACCAATCATGAATCAAACTTCATCCAAGACAACATCCGCTTTCAGAACGTTCAACTCCATTTAGTATCTAAACTTGTGAACAAAAGACATAACAGCCGTAGCATCAATTATAACTCCTGTAATTGCATACGCTGGGCAATAATATATGAATAACCACTGTACATTTTCAAAACATTAACTGTCATCTTATGTATGCTTTATTTTAAAAGCCATCAAAATAACTCAGGGTGTAATAATCCTCGCCTCCTTGTCCTTAATAGAATTGAAAATTCTTGATGCGTACCTGTAAAACTATTTATTCTGTCACAAGACTGGAGGCTTTAGATTATGCTTGTTCAAAACTGACCCACCACAACAGAAGCTACACTCGCAAGATATAAAGTCTGAAAGTTAGAATCCGAGGACCAATTGGCCACCGCCGTGATATTCTCTAATCTGGATCCCAGGTAATTTGGCATTAATGCCATTGCTCCTCTGACAGAGTGGGCCCCGAGCAGTCCTGTATCTATACCTGCCTCTGCCAGCAACCATCAAACCCATCGGACCAATGTAGCTGATTTCACTGGGCTGAAGGGCTTTTGTGAAGCCATAAGCAACTGCCCTCCTGTAGGCTGACTCAACTTTCTGGTGCAATCTTCATAAATGTTTTAACATCTTGCCACATCAAAGCTTATGATTGTCTGGAAAGGCTGGGTGACTTGTGCAGCGTGAATGTGTCTTAGTACAATAAGATATTCTAAACGTCACCCTGATGAAGAATAAACTCTACCTGTTAAGTAAAGGGATTTTACATCTGAGATGCTCCAACAGGAAATAAAAAAAGACACACAGATGATGGACGGAATGCAAGGTAAATCAAACATTCACCCCTTGTGAAGAGATCTGGGTTAAATCCATTGTTCTTTTTCCAACAGGAAATGAGACACAAAAGTACAGTAAGGTTATCTGACAATTGTTTCCTAGATGGATCTTCATTTACTTGCCAGGCTCTCAGAAATCGAAGAAATCCATCCATCCATATCCAATAAGCCCAAGCATCTCCTCTTGAGAGGCTGAATTAGCCAGATACCTTGTAGGAGTTTAAAACTGTGGGACGTTCCCCCTACTGGCTTACTATCCACTGGGTGGTGTACTGCAGAGATGACGTACTGAAAATTGTTCACTGATTAGTACGCCAATCCTTGCACAGTTAATTAAGAAAAAGTTAATAATCCGATGCAAGTCTGCTCACACAGGGATCCACACCCAATTCGTTGCACCAACAAACCTGTTGTCTCCATGCGGCTACATATCTTTTATGAGTGCTAGGTGACCAAGACTGCTTGAAGTAGAACAAAGCTTGTTCTGAAAGACCTGTCATCTGCCAAAGTCTCCTGAAACTCTGCAAGCCATGAGCGATAGCTGGCCTGATAGTACTAGTGGGTGAGGCAAACTGGGATCTGTGAGAAGGTCCTGGAAGTTCTAAATTTGAATCTGCGTCTCACACGACGTATCAAGCAACAAAGGGAATCAAGGCTGCACCCTCCAATAAATGAGTCACCAGAATCCATTCCGCCTGTTGTCCTCGCATCTGGGAAATGATTTTTGGACTAATTTTAAAGGGGGTGAGGCATAATGCAGATTCCCCTTGCAGCTCTGAAGAAAGGCGTCCTCACTTACTGGTAGCGGGCCTGGTCTTCAACTAAAAAATATTGGCAGTTGCATTTTCAGCTGCGAGGCGAACAAATCCGCCACGCATAAACCCCACAGATGATTGCGGGAGAGAAAAGCTTGGGGATGAAGTCTCCAGTCACTGAAACCCATCATGAAGCGCAAATTCCAATCTGCAATGATGGTCGCCCTTACCGGAATGCATTCTGCAATCACTGATATCAGATGCTGGAGACAAAAAATGACAGAAGTCCACCCAACTTGTTGATGTACCTCACTGCAGAAATGTTGTCCATCCACAGAAGAATACAGCACTGTGCTTTGTGAAGAGATAGCGACTCGATTGCAAACACCCCCCAATAGTTCCAAGCAATTGATGTGAAACTATAACTCTCTGGAACCATGACTCACGTGTTGGGTTCATCCCATAAGCGCATCTGGGTGTAGTAGGGATTCTGTTTCCTTGGCGTGGACCACCATTTGCAGGATTTTTGTCAGTGGCCCTGATAAGACCAGAGGCGTATCCTGACAACTGCTTCAGGTGCAGTACATCCCTTTTTTTTTATGCTTCTGAGAAATTTTTCAAGAGGACAGCCATACTCTGGGAGATCTCTAGAGTATCAGCAACATTCCTAATCAGAGAAAAGCGGGAACATTCTGACTGTAGTTTTGCCCTAACCTCTTTCTCAGATGCTTTGCAAAAACAGGACTGGACGTAGGCCTCCATGTCTGTGGACGGAAAACCTCTCCTCAGACCTGGGACGAATGACCTCTGGATAAAAATCCAACCATCTATTTATTCTGTGACTCCAATGTCTGTTCGGTTGTGGTATTATAGTAGGTTTTGCGTTTCCGCACATCCGGTCTGCTCGCCTCTTGGCGGAGGTCAGATTTGGAGGACTTTGAGTAGTTATCACCTTCTATTAAGTTCCTTTTTTATAGAGGACCCCAGATGGCCTGGGGGTTCAGAACCCCCGTAACCATGGTTCAGAACCCCTGTAACCATGGTTCAGAAGAGCATTCTAAAACATAAGACCTAGGCGCGCCCTGCCCAGATCTCGTGGGCGTAGTGTGTGAGAAAAGGGGCATAACACGATTACCAGCGCTCTGTTCAGACTCCTGCATGGAGCCATCAATGACCTCATCAAGTCACTTATAAAAAGAGATCATTGGCAGGGGAACCCCTGTACTTATCATAACCCTCCTATTCCTCAGGGTAAAATTCTGCCACGTTGACCAACCGTCACTATTTTTGCTTTTCTCACAAATGGAATTGAGGAGGGTGGGGCGCAACCCCAAAGCGGCTCAGGTGTAGCAGACGTATACTGATAGTCCCTGACAGGCTATAGAGGGAGCATCCTGAAGCCGCTAGAGCAGTGCTCTTAGCAATTTTGCAGCCCCTGCGAGGGTGCAATGAGGAGGATTAAATTCAGCGCTCCTCTAGGCAGGTCGGCCTGTGCAGGCTGTGACGGTTGTTCTTGATGGGAACACTTTGAAAGACGCGCAGGCACCTCACACATGCCTGATTGGGCACCCACAATAAACTGGGGACTCTGTGCCACTCAGAGAGGAGGTCATATTCTCAAGACTCCTGAACTCTCGCTCCACACCGGGCGTTTTCAACATGCAAGGATGCGCTCTGCACAGACAACATTTGGCATTCAGCAAAAAGGTCAGTTGGAGCCACAGATTAAAGGAACACATGAGTCGTCCTGTGGGGAGAATCAAGCACCTTCCTTGGATGTGGTTGCTATAAAAATCAGACACAAGGGGCATGCCAGTAAATTAACAACATTTGCATTCTCATTTTAACAGCAGTAAGATAATCCATCAAGAGCCACTTATCTGTGGCTGCTGGAGCATATAGAAAGTGATAGCACTGTGGCGACAGCAGGTCTTTTAGGGCCAGCAGGCCTCTGATTGGTGGATAGGTACGGAAGTCATGGTAGTGATTCATGAGAAATTGGATTTTTGTTATATTTACTGTAATATATTGGCTGTTGTGTATTTTGTAGTATAGCAAGAGAAGCATAATGTGAGGCCTCCAGTCCTTACATGGAATACAATGTTCTGACAAACTGGCATGTAGCTCTACTGGTATTTTTTGGGTTATAAATTAGAAGGCTTCGAAAGGTTGCTTGTCCATTGAACAATGTGCATGTTTTCAAGTGGTTCACACATGTGACCACAGAAGACTGTGTGTTATACATAGTTTTCAGAGACGAGAAGTTATGTACTCTAAAATTTGTGTTTGATTTGATCAAGGTGGTCTTCAGCATTGGGGAAGACACCAAACCGGTGCAAACAGCAAATTCCAGCATCCTCTTTGTCCCTGCACCTAAGAGTAGTACATATTTAAATTGCAGATGTCCTTGCTCAGAATAGTTATCTTTGTCTTCTCTCTTGTATTCTAAGAGGGTAATACAAGGTGTTTTTTTGCTTCTATGAATAGGTGACTCCTCAGTTGTGCTGCTGCAACATTTGATTTATGTAATATTATCTGACACGTGGATATTTTTTATTTGTGATACAAGTTAAATGCTTGATGCGATAGCAAGGAGACTGTGCTTGGGTGTTTTGGTTAGTGCTTTTCTATTTTTGGTGGGTTTTGTTCCTTGGTACATTTGGAGCTGAGGATCGTATGTAGCTCTTAAATTTATCACGCAGAATTAGCACTCTGAGAAGGACAGAACATTGTGCGAGGTAAATGGTGCATTAGATCAATCGGTTTTTTAAAATTCAAAGTTGATTCTTAAGATTCTGGAAAACCATGCAGAGGTAAGCCTGGAATATGTCATGTTTTTAACTTTCCTCACCTAGGTTTCTTCTCCTTGTACTTTCTAGTGCTCTGTTGCTGGCTTTGAGTGCTGTAAGCTTCTTGGTAAACTGATGTGTTCAGTGTTGTATCTGAAATACCATTTGTAAATCTTAAAATTATTTTCATCTATATTTACATCCTTTTCTGGGTTGGCTCTTCTATCCCATTTACTGCACAAGATACACTTGCAGTTATCAATTTTCATCTCTTTTTCATGTTTATTAATGTGAGCCTGTTTACAGAATTGAGATTTCTGGTCAGATGCTTAATATTGATTGAATATTAGGTGTGTGGCAGACGTCTGCTCTATTAAGGATTTATTTGAGCAGGAGTTTCACTGTTTTTACTCTTGGTCTGAGATTGAGCAATCCAGTGACGAATCTAAATATATTATTACAATTTATTCTTAGATTCTTAGCTACAGATTAGAACGTGGAGACACAACTGATTGGCAGTGATCCTTTGTGGTTCCTAGTCCCACAGATCGCTCTTTACTAAACTTGGATGGGGCACCAGTGCAATCTCTACATTGACATTATATATTGTATCTGAATGCAAGGTTACTATACTTTCTCCTGCCTGTGCAGAGGGAGATTATTCTGCTTTACATTGACAAAGGTATAGTGATGGTCTAGATGAGCACACATTAAAATATTAACTCCTTTCACACATGCTGTCTGGCCTCAGTTGGATTTGATTGCCTTGTTATGGACTTCAAAGCACCACAAAATCAATTAATTGTTTGCAACAAACTACAGTTTCTTGTCTAATACAAACTAGTTGTTAGTATGTATATCTCGAATTGTCACCTGCCTGGTTTGAGTTGTCCAGCCACTCTTTAAAAATAAATAAAATAATAATAATTTTTGTTTAGGATGAATCTATCGGACAGCAAAGCCGATTGGTAGCTTTGTTAGGTTACCAAAAACCTTCAGTGGGCCGAAAGAACTCCTACTCTTTACTATTTTTGGCTTTGTAATCCTTCATAGTTGATGTCTTGCGTTGTCCATATTGTGTTTGTCACTCCACCGGAGCATAGTTTCTTTACCTGTGTCCTTCCACTTCTTCCTTTTAGGGAACTACTGTTTTCTTTTTGTTTAAGCATTTCATTTATCTCCTATCAAGCTGGTCTTCTGGTCTTGAAAGAGGCATATAATGACAACGCCTCTGCTTTCCCATCTCGGTTTTTGCAGCGCCATCTGCTGAAGGCCATTGACAATCCATGCCTTAGAGACTTTAGTAGACACTGGAAAGATTGGCTTCTATTTCTCCTTTCCCTAACCCCCTTGCCTCACTGTGGCCCCAGAACCCTCTTGAGGACACTGCAAAGCCTCATAAAAACACAAGCACCTGCACAATGCCTTCTCTGGGCTAAAGGGGGCGTTGCCCACCAGCACAACCTGCTGGGAGGAATTGCCACGCTGCATCAAACATGATGCCTGACCTAGTCTTTGTCCCTTGCACTCCGACCTTCTACCTTGGAGGATCCCATGCCGTCCGAGGCATCGCATCAGCATTGTCCTCCAGCAGTCCAGCACTTCCTTCCCTTCACTCCCTCCCAAACCAAGGTAAGTCAGACTTTCATGTATTATTCACCTCTGCCTTCTATTGGAGGGTGAATTGCTCTTTCCATTGTGGTGTTCCATAACTTTTGACCTCCGGGTTCTTCAAACAGTCTCCGGGTATTGGGTAGATTTTTGGGATATGCCAAACCTCAAACCAGTCAAGCCCTACACCTCTGCCCCTTTTTTGCCCCTTCCTGCCCAAAGAATCTGCCCTGGTGCACCATGGGGGTCTCAGAGATGGTCCAGAAAGGCACCATCATTCCCTCCTTCTTCGAGGGAGGATTTATTAGCTCGATCGTTCTCATCCCCAAAAAGCCAAAGGGCTTTTACCCTGTCCTTAATCTTTGAGCACTCAGCCATTTTATCTTTACAACTACTTCAAAATGGAAGGCATCTAATTCCTTCAGGATACCTTCTCCCTGGGGTCTGGTTGGCCAGACCACGCCTCAAGGACACCTATTTTTCAATTAAGATCTACAAAGACAGTCAATCTTTTCTAAAGTTACAATGGAGATATCAGATGTGGCAATTCCGCTACCCCCGCCTTGGCATTTCCTCCACTGTTTGGCACTAAGCCAAGGTCCTTCATGTAGAAGTCCCGCATCTGAAAGCCAGTGGCTCCTTATGCATCAGTCTCCAAAAACATTCTCTCAGCAGTTATAACTGACAGTCGCCCTTCTTCACAACGTAGGCTTTATGGTCCATTTCGAAAAAGTAATCTTGCACACCTTCTCAAAGTACATACTTTGCTTTATGGTAGACACAGTCACCAGATCACTCCAGAAATGAAGCCTAAGAAAATGGCAATTGAACGCTGCCTTATTGCTCCACACCCTTCCCCTAAAGTCCCCTGCTTGCCTTATTGCCCTCTTAGCTCAATCCTGGCAGTCTTTCCAGACCGCTGCACTATCGAGCCCTCCAATGCTGGAAGTCCGATCTACAGTGCCAGTGTCTCTTCTACATGCACCATATTCCACCAAATGAGGATTCTTGTTCTGAACTTCATTCTTCTGTCAGCAGACTTGAATAGAGCAACAGTTCAAATTCTGTTAGCCTGGGGCAGGGAAGAGTTTCCACATAAACACCCTTGAGCACCTCACACTCCCCATTGCTAGAAAATACTTACTGCCTGTTAAGCTGACTGGCATGTAGAGCAGCAATGAAGGATCTAAAACTTCCGTCTGTCTTAGGAAAGTTTCTGTATGGTGCCCCAGCTGTGGTTCAGGGCCTTCATTTCTGTTTCCACAGTTTACCACCAGGTGTTCTTTGGTGTGCCTCTCTTCCATTTGGCAGCTGTTTTTGTGATGAAGTCTTGTTCTCTTCTGATGGTGTGTCCTATCCATCTCCATATTTTTCTCATAATGATGTTGTTCATGCTCTCTTGCATGCATCTAGTGAGCGGTTCCTGGTTGGAGTAGGTTCGTGGCCAGAAAACGCATAAAATGACCGCTTGATGATGTTGCTTTTTGTCATCCACCAGCATTCTGATCCATATAAGAGAGTTGACAAAACTCTGATCTGGTAAAGCTTCACCTTGGTGTTGGAGCTGTATTGCGATGACCACCACACATTCTTGAGATTACTGAAGGCAATCTTTGCTCGTGATGCCACTACCTTCCCCTTTGTCATGGCTGATAGTACTGCCTAGGTGTGTGAACCCTTCACTCAGGGTTAGGCCCTACCATCCACCTTGATTAGTGGAGGAATGGAATGTTGAGTGATAGGACTAAAAATTTCTTCTCACCTAATCGTCTGGGCCCATTTGCTGTGCATAGATGTTGCGGATGCATATACTGGTGTATGAAGGAGCAAGACTAGGTTATCCGCGTAGCCAAGGTCCTCCGGTGCAAAGAATAAGGTTCATCTCATGCCTTACGATTGTTGTTCAGTTGTGTGTCACATCACGCAGTTAAGAACTAGGTTGAAGAGCCATGCTGACTGCACACATCCCTCTCTCTTACTCCGAATTTGACTTAAAAGTAATACTATCTCCCATGTTGCAAGTAAAATTATCATAGAAGTTCATGATGAGGAGGCATCTGCTACGGTATAACACAGGCTTCCAGTGTGAGCTAGAGGCTTTTACAGTGGGTACTGTCAAAGGCTTTCTCCAAATGAATGACATTGATGTGTAGTTGTCTGTGCACTGCTCTGTGATGTTGCATAGTGAAAGGATCTGATCAACACACCCTCTGTCCTTGCGAGCTCAGCCGGTTCTTTTCTTAACTGCTTGTCCACGCTATCAGAATTTCGCTGTATGCTGATTTTCATCAGGATTTATCTCAGGATTAACAGAAGGGGGATTTCCATGGCAGTTGTTACAGTAAGTTAATTCTCCCTTCTTTAAAATCTTGTGGATAATGTATTGGTTCCAGTCATCTGGCACTTTCTTACCTCCCCAAACCTATGTAGACAGTGGTTGGAGGATCCTTGCTGATGTTTCAAGGTCTGCCTTGAACATTTCTACATTCATGTTGTCCTGGCCAGGAGCTTTTCTGTTCTCGAAAGATTCGGATGGCAGTGTCGATTTCTTCTTTCTGTGATGGGGTGGTGTTCACCTCCAAGTCTCCCTCTGCTTCATGGATATTCGTTTCGCTTGTTAGTGCTATTCTGTTTAAGCAGGGCTTGAAAAATCATAAAACGTTTACCAGACCTACAGTTGTAGTAACTTTAATAATCTACTCAACCTAACTGTAATATACTTGACCCATAAACTGGTCTCAAATTGTGTGATCCTAGGCAAATATTTTGTCTTATGGAGGCCCCTTTTTCTTTATTATCACATTAGAGAACACTTTCCCCTATGCAAGTTCAGTATTTCTGCGGTACAAAAAAACTTTTTATTTACTAGACAAAATGTTTGTTTCATATATAACAAGAATTGAGTCCATATATAAGGCACACATGATCCCTAGCTTGCCTCTTAGTTCACGTACAGCATTGCCATCTAGGCAGGAGCAGTAATAATTCTCAGTTAATGTTTAAAAACTCACTTTTCATAAAAACTTTACCAAAGCATGATGTGGTAGTGCACTGTCATCTACAGATAGCATATTTCCCACAAAGCTTTCCCACTACCATGTGCTCTTACTGATAATAGTGCATAAACAATGTTTGGAAATTGGGTTTCCAAACATTTAAAATTAGCACATCACCAAGTAGAGTGTTCTAATTTGTTTTGATCCTATAAAACTATTTTTTTCACCACAGAATAAAAAAAATGGGACTTCATAACTAGTGAAATATATTTGAAATGTTTGAACAGTTCACTATTTCGGTGTTGTGTTGGAAGAAAGCTTGACATCTTGTAGCCTTTTGTTTAACATGCTTTGCACAGACCAATTGTCACACAATTCACTTTACAAAATCCTCTAACTTCAGTCACCATTTACTTTTTGTCCTGTAAGAGGATTTTCAACTGCAGTAGTCCCTAAAAATAGCTCTTCCTGCATAAATCTTGCGAGTGGGCAAGTGGATTTTTTGAGCCCTGGTTTAAGATTTCTTTGAAGTGCTTGGCTCAACGTGCTTTCTGCTCTTTTTCTAGTATGAGTAGTCTGCCTTGCTTGCCCATGATAGGGTTTTTGTATGTTGCATGAGATTTACCACTAACTAGTCTCGTATTCTCGTAGACCTTCCACCATTTGCCTCTACTGGTTTCCTCCTCTGCTTGGCTGGCAAGGTTGTCCATGTACTCCCGCTTGTCTGCCCTTGTCATTCATTTGACTGTTCTGTTTGCTTCTATATACTGCTGCTTGTACTTCTCCTGCAGCCTCTCATGTTTGGCATCCATAAGTAACTTTGTTGCTGCACTGCCGTCTTCAATAGCTTACCATGTGTCTGGTCTTATCCATTGTTTCCTCTTCCTTGGATTGGTTCCTAGGCATGTTTCACTGCTCTTCACCTACATTAAAGAGACCTTTTCCCGCTTTTTGTTGACTGTGTCTGCAGCTGGCTTAGACTGATCTTCCATACCTGCTAGGAGTTGGCACCTGTCTTCTCGGTCTTCTGGTCCTATAATTTTCCACATCGAAGTGGTGACATCCTGATGTTTTGCCATCTGTTTTGCTGAGCTTTAGCTTCACAAGAGTGATCACTAGATGGTGATCACTGCCGATGTCTGCTCCCCTCCTCACTCTGACATCCTGCAGTGAGTGTCTCCAGGTATCACTTACCATCAGGTGAGTAACCTGGTTTCTATCTATGCCATTGGTTGAGTACCAAGTTAGTTTGTGAATTTCACGGTGGGGGAACAGAGGCCCTCCTTTAACCAGATCATTTGTGGCACAACATTTCAAGTTGTTCTCCATTGCTGTTCGTTGTGCTGCAGCTTTTCTTTCCTATGGCTCTGTCATGGTTTGTGTTGTCATTTCCCACTTCAGCATTCAAGTTCCCCATCACCACCTTCAGGCCGTGGTCCGGCACAGCTTCAAGACCAACTTGCATCTGTTGGCAAAACATGTCTGTTCCCTCTGTGTCAAGTGGTGGAGCTTAGCACTGGATAATGGTGGCATTGATGTTATGAGCCTGCTGTTGACTGGATTCCACTTAGGCATTTCTCTGTCCCCTTGCTCAGGGCGATAGCTACTCCTTTGTAATGTTGCCCATCGTCCCTTTCTGAGTACAGAACCATCTCTCCTGGTGTGGTTTTCGATCTGTCCGATCTGGTCCACCTGCTTTCGCTGACCCAGAGGATGTGTAGGTTGTAGCACCTTCTCTCAGATGTTACTTGAGACAGCTTTCCTGTGTCATACATAGTCCATAGTGCCAGGTGTACGACCAGAATTGGATTCTGGAACATAGACTATTTATGTATCGCCATAAAGTGCATCACCAAAATTGATTCCCTCTGTTGCATCTTGCTGCACAAGGACAATGTATCAGTGGTAAAGAATGTAAACGAATTGGGAGGCTTGAGATCCAAACTCGTTTTAGGCTTCTCCTGGGATCTCTGGGAAAACGAACCTTTATGAAACGCACAGAAGATGATGGGAGGCTGTTTGCAATAAGTCTAATCGCTGGCAATTCCTTGTGCAACACTCCACCCCCTTGTTCTTTTGCTCACCATGCCACCACAATTTGGACCTAGCCATATGGAAATCCGTCTTGACCTTGCTCCTCATGGGAACAATCCAGCCCGAACTGCCAAGCCAGGTCCTTCCTGAACTGAAACACAAGCAGCCCGGACCGGTTTCTTCCTAGTTACGGGCTCATCAACTGGGTACAGATTGGTTCCAGTAACACAGTGAGCACGAGGAGCAGGGTCAAGACTGATTTGCATACGGCTAGGTCCAAACTGAGCTAGCCATTCGAGTTGTTGCAGGTGTTTTGCAGTATAAGCTGTTTCTTGAACAGTATGACCAAGAGCCAGATGTATAGATAATTGGACGCTAACTGTGGATGCCCGTTACCATTTGAGCAGGTGCAAGTATATTTGACATGACATAACACAGGCTTCTGGCCCTTTAATATGCATTGTGACTTCGAACTATTAAGATTGCATAACCTCAATATTTTTCCCCACAGATGTACTAACATTGATGCTAAGTTTGACTGGTCCTTGCATGACTAGTTAAGCCAGTTCTGTGTTTTTCTTAGAATTCTGGGTCCTGTAGTCTTATTTAACCAAGTATAAAACCAGGACTACATGTTTCAGAATTCTAAGAAAAACTGGGACTGACCAATCTAATCGCGCATGGACCTTGGACACCTGGCAGCTATATACTTGTCCACCTTTTTAGCTCAATCGTCGTTGTCGTGCAGTGAACATCAGTGAAAGGATAACTGACTATGTGATGTTTCTCAAGCACCTCCTTTCATACATAGAATGCACATCACAGAAAAGTGATGATCTTTGTTTCTTATCCGTGCTACAATTTGAATGGCAAATTTTCCTTTTACAAGTGTACTCATCCTCACTATCGTGTATTTTTTTCTTTCATAGACGCACCAAATTCAGAGCAATCAGAACTATTCCTGAAGAAACTTCAGCAGTGCTGTGTGTTGTTTGACTTTATGGATACACTTTCCGATCTTAAAATGAAAGAATACAAACGCTCTACACTCAATGAATTGGTGGACTACATCACGATAAGCAGAGGCTGTTTGACCGAGCAGACGTATCCCGAAGTAGTAAGAATGGTGAGTTTTCTTTCTGCTGAGGCAAGAGTCTCTTTTTTCGACAATCATTTAACCTTCACAGTCTGAAATGTCTTAAACCTAGGTTTTTAATGAGGTTCTTTGCTATCCGCAGTCACACCAAGTTTCTTCTTGATCACAATCCTCTCATTGTGATTTTTGGGTATTGGTTTTGGCAGTTTAGTTGTCAAACGTGCCTGCTGCTTAATTATACACAGAGTGGACGTTTTTGTAAAACAATTTTCAACCATGGGCTTTCTCCTACATGTCTTTTTAATGTATTGGCTTCAGGTTTGTCAGTCACACTTTTGGTTAGCCCATTGGGGTGGGCGTCTTTCACTAAATCTGTTGGCTGTTTGAGTGTACCCTTTTACCTCCATTCCAGTGCCTGCATTGAACTGCACGAGGTACTATTTTACAACTAAGAAACCTTCAAAACAGCCTACCATCCTGGAAGAGGATGATTTAGTGTTACTCACTGTTTCTGTCTCTAGTTACTTGTCTAATCTAATTTTTAGCCAAGTCTGTTCTTGTCAATGGTTTTAGTGATCCTGATCCATTGTTTTATTTGGAATAAAAATACACTTCCAACTGACTCATGCAGGTTTTGCTCAAGCAGAGACTGTCAAGGGCAATGGTAGTAGACTACAGTGGCAATTCATAGACCTTCATTCTATCTATAAAGATTCGGCGATTGAATGTTCTAGTGAAGTTTTTGCCTGTCTTGACAGTGCTACTTATGCTGGTGACATTTTAGATTTTTGTAACAAAATATGTCTATTAAAAGCACTAGTATATTTATTAGTCACTCCACTTCTCTAAAGGTTTTTCATTCTTTCTGTATTAAGGCACATCAGAATCTTATTTATGCACTTAAAAAGGGATCCCCGGTTATAATTTGAGGTCTTCAGTTGGAGAGCCATTTATAAAGGGAAATAAATGGAGATCAGAAAGGCAGCTATTAAAGAAGAATTCTGGGAAAATATGCAAGTGTTCTATAATTTAAGGGATATTGTAAATCAGACAGCTGTACACTACCAAAACTGCTATATTTTGATTTGGTTGTTACCGGACTACATTTATCCGGGAGATTCATAGTTGAGACCGCAGCAACCTACAATCACCACCGTCCAATAAAAGCTGGCTGTGATGAATATCATAGTTCTAATAAAGAGCTAGAATCTTCACCTATTAAAGAGAATAGATCTACACTGGGAGACCTGCTGCTGTAGACGACCGCTTTAGAATCCTTCACCCTTCTGTACAGAATGCCTAATATGTATATGAACATGCTTCTTATCGCAGCTGCTACAACTTCCTGAAGTAAATGAATAGCCACAAACATTCATTTCCATGTGTCGATATGTTCTATTTGAAGTGTTCCCAATGAGTGAAATTCTCATAGTCTATGAAAGTTTTCAGTGTTTAAAAATAGTACCCTCGTTGTTTTTTTTCTGATTTACAATGTAAATTATTTAAAAATATTTGTAATCACTTCTTTGACTTTAGCAGTTTGTAAGGTAAATGGAAAGAAATGTTCTTATTTTTATCTCCTAATAAAAATAATTTTAACACCAGAGCCTTTTCATGCAGAGAGGTGCCAAAACTGACAAGAGGATGTGGGAAAATAAAAATAAAAAATATCCAAACAGCAATACCTTTGGAGGCAGCCTGCTACCATTGTAATATGATTCTATTAATCTAAAATATGAGATCTGCCCGTAAAGGACACCTCTAAAAAACAAAAATCTACTTGCATACATTTAAATGAAAGACTACAAATATCTCTGCTTACCAAAAAATTACTGTTTTAAATTTAGGGAGGTATTGAGTAACAGAGAAGCTAGGTATCCTGAGTAGACATGTATTGAAAGTAATACTGGGCTTATGTAGGAGTATCTCACCTTAACTCTTTTTAACCCTTCTAAAAATGTACCAATGATTGAAAGCTCCTACTTCTCCTCACATTATTTACCAGCTAGTTCCGTGTCTGAATTAACACCTCAAAGCCCACTTACTTAATACTTTTCCGTGGAAAAAGGCATTATATTTAGAAGCTCCTCTTCCTACAAAATGTCATTCGGAGGTGCAGCACTGTTGTTTTCAATACAGTACGTCAGCACTCTAGTTGTTCATTTGAACTCTGGTGAAGCAACAGTAGATCATTAGAGAGTTAACTTGACATACTGCTGCTCGAGTTGGAGTTAAAGTAAGTTTCACTTCGCATGCCAGACGTTTGTCCTGGCATTCATGAGGAAGATATTTGTTAATCTTTGGAAAAAGTATCCTCATTTTTGTTTTGTAGAGCGCAAACTATAATTTCCATGAGAAAAGGAAATCCCTTATTGTTGATTTACTGCAGTCTCCACCACAGCAAATGCTTTTGGTTTTAAAGCTCTGATTTTAGCACCATAGTGTTAAGGTGTGTCTCACATTTGTAATGAGTGTAGAATGTTAGCACTTCTTTTGTTCATTAGTACTCTGTTGAAACTGTAATAGAACACTAGGGAATCAAAAGACAAATTGCTGCTGCTGTTGAATGTATATTTTGCTCAGCATTTCAGACGTTCACATGGCTGAGAGAGATTTGTGAATGTATAGAAAAGTGTTCTTATTTTACCTTCCGGAGCATCTTTAATAACTTCAATGAGAAAATCATGAGAGAACTTTTTCTCTCTCTCCAACATGGTTTATAAAATCCCAGCTGGGAATCCACTTTTTTCTTAGGGTAATTATCATTGTAGAACTAGTCACAGTTTCTAATATTGGTATGTTATCACTAATAAATTATTTATATTGTGACTAAAATGTATTATTGCCCTTTATATTTTATCCTTTTTCTGACTCTCAAAGCCAGGCATTCACTACAATGAATTTCATTGGGACAAAATGGCGCAAATTGATCATTTTAAAGAAATCCAATAGGAATGCTTCTTGTAACCTTAAAACCTAAATAGCTGCATAAAAACACACCATCTAGCAATCCATTTTATGACTTCACCCCCAAATAATTTTAAGGGCCTGATATACAGTGCCAATAATATTCAAGGGGGGGGGGGGGAGGGCAATGCTAGGTAGTTATTGAAGGAGGTGGAGTATGGACCCTCTGCTTCTCCTTTCCTTTGGATAACTTTGATTTAATAATATCTCTTGGAAAGTAGCAAATTTACAATTTTTCAGCAGCCATTTAAAGTCCTCAATCGAAATGTGTTGGCAAGCTCATTTGTGTGGCTCTCATTTAATACAAATTACCATTCATCTATAGAGGTCACATTTTTTTAATAAAGAGGAACCGTTTCAGCCTTCTATCTTGGAATTCTCTTACCAACAAGTTTGGATGCTATTAATAATAGTCTTTCTGGTAAGACATAGGGCTCTGAGGAGGTTTCCATGGATGTTTATGATTGTAACACAGATCTGTGGGCCCCTCTGCTTACCAAAGTTTTGAACACAGCAATTTGTTCCGGCCTTCCAGGACCCTGGTCCCATTCAGTTATTGTGGAGGATACAAAGGTGACTGATGTTATCATCCCATTTCACTCATACACTCAATAGCAAAATTGGTAGTTAAAGTCACCCTTGAACGACTTCTAACTTTGGCTCTGACAGCAATGTCATACAGATATGCATTAAAGTTCCAGAGCTGGTTTTAGTGACTAATGAAGAATGTCGAAATCATCGTCTCTTGCGCAATAACCAAACTATTTCTAAATAGGGCATCACTGACCCACCCTTAATGGACCTTAGGTCAGCTTTTGATCGCATAAATCGGTAAACATTGTGGGTCATTCTTGCATCAATGGGAACTGACCCTGACCTTATTAACATTGGGTGTCCACTTCATGAAGGGCTCTTTACTAAAGTCAGATATGTTGTTGATGATGAGTCCACTGAGCCCCATCATTCTAGAAAGAGTTGTGCTCCAGGGCTGTTATCTCGCACCTTGCCTCTTCAGTCTGTGCATAAACAACTTGGATAATACCCAAGTGGATCAGGGTCAAGATGTAGCTCAGTTAGGCCATCATCCACCCCCTGCCATGCTATTTTCTGTCAATGCTGTATTAACGGCATGTTCAGCAAATGGTCTCAAAAACTAGTGTTTCTTTTTTTTACTTTAGTGGATAACCTTGATCTCATCAGTAGCTTATCTAACACTTTAGTAATAACAATAGTCTAAATTTGCTAAGTCTCACAAATATATGCTAAGAAAACAAGGTCACCATTTCTTACCTTGGTCACATCTGATACTTCAGGTCACTGGTCTAACCTTTTATCTTCTAGACAAAAGCAGTTTATAAAGCTGTTTAGCAGAGTTTTTGATTTTGCAGTTGCACTGGAGCATACGTTTTTAAATCCCATGAGTAAGTTCTATAGAAGTAAATGTGTTTCCATTCCAGGGTATTGTTCCCGAGTTTGGGGTAGGCATATTCTGTTGAATTTGAAACTGAGAATAGATTTTGTAATCATGTACTGTCTCATCATTCTAGCAGCTCATATTATATAGGTCATGGCTAACTTGGATTGGCTTATTTGTGTGCAAATCAGTCTTGACCCAGCTCCCCATGGGAATAGCCAACCCGAACTACCATGCCAGGTCCTCCCTGGACTGGATATGAGCAAACTGAGACCAGGTCCTTCCTGGACCGGAAACTAGCATTCTAGGACCAGTTTCAGGATATCACCCCTCATCAGCCAGGCTAGCTTGAATCCAGTGGCACAGTGATCAAGGGGCCCACGTCTAACTAATCATTAATAGTGGGTTCTTATGTAAGTTCATGCAGATGGTTGGTGGGAGAAGTAGGTGAACTAGAGGAAATACAATTCTGTTAAGTTGCAAGGCTTAACTTTCAAATGAGGGCATTTTGTGATCTTCGATATGAAACATCAAAACAGAACTTGGTTACAGTACAAAATT
This sequence comes from Triturus cristatus, assembly GCF_964204655.1. Taxonomy (NCBI): domain Eukaryota; kingdom Metazoa; phylum Chordata; class Amphibia; order Caudata; family Salamandridae; genus Triturus; species Triturus cristatus. The sequence goes on along the minus strand of NC_140592.1, from coordinate 801,272,883 downwards.
CGATGAGCATTTCAAAGTGCAAACAACAGACAAATAGAATTAATAAACACATTATGTTACTTCCTCATAACTACATTACACTCCTTTGTGTAAAATAGGATATGCACACATCTTTTAAGTAGAACCAACTCCACCACCCAAAATAAAGAGATCACTGCATTTTTCTAAAAAAACGAAACAAGCATATGACTTTTTTGAGGGCAGCCTTTAAAGTAGAATTTGTGTAAAGTCAATCATTGGGCACAGTAACATCTGCATTTATTTTTGGTCGGTAATTTGTGAAGGGCTTTGGTCTTGGCAATTTCATGTGTACCGTTTTATGAAGCAGTCTTTGGTTGATGTTCAGCTCAGTGTAGTCTTGTATGGTGGACTTAAAAAGCAGTTGAAATGCTAGGAGTGTTCGCCAACATTCCAAGAGAGTTGTAACATGGCTGTAATTTCTTCAACTAATCATTTCTTCCTGAGCTGTGATTAGGTTATTAAAAGTACAATTTGTTTTCACGTTAAGAGGTCTGGTGCCAGGAGGCCTCTTATGCCAATTATTATTTAATCGCCCTGCCTAGTCCTCAAACTAGCATTTCATTTTGAAATGTTGGTTGTGGGAGGGGAGAGGTGGAGCAGCAGCTCATTTGAATTAGCTGTTCAGTAAGACTCTGTTGTCCATCCAAAACAGCTATGGGTCCATAGGCAGGTTTGCCATTATAAACAGAAACAGGTAGACCTCAATGATAGGCCTCTTTATCCTGCCTGGAAGAAAAGAGATTGGAAGCTGCTGGGCCTGCTGCCAAACACTGTTGAATCAGAGGCCCATCCATAATCCTTTTTACTGCATTGGTACGACAGCAGTCTGTTGTCCCCACCTGCATGTATTATGATACGGAAGAACTGGATTGTGAAGGTAACGGATAAGAGTTGTGGAGTTTTTTTGATGCACAAGAAATTGTGGACTTATGGGGTTTGATTTTGTATACCGCATTTCTACCATGTGTATGTTCCCATAACAGTTTTGGAATTTCGTCATCCTTTACAGTTCTGGGTTACTTTTTGGTTAATGTCAAAATGGTCTGTGGACATTTGGGTATATTCATTAATGTTTAGAGATGGGTCATCTGGATAGTGACCTTTAAGGGTAGGTTAGACTGATTTATATTGTTTAAAAAAACACTATATACAGTAATGCCAGGTTATGGTCCAGATTCAGAAAAAACTAGGATCTCCCCTTAGAACCACCAGGAACCTGGCGGGATCAACATGTGAAAGCAATGTTTCACAGAGGTGTATTCATAGAAATTTGTTTTACTTTACACTCAGACAACTGATACATGTTCATTGCAGCTGCAATTTGGATTTGCTGCAATTGCCATTTTCACATGGTGTTTCTACAAAAACTTTATGCAAGAAGTCATCCAGTGACAAAGCCATTAGTGGAAAATATACTGAAGCATTCAACTAGACTAATTTATGGATCAAGACATTTTTATTGTAAGTTACAATTTATAAAATAACCATCGCCAGCCTCCCACTCAAGATTTGCCGCAATGTTGTTAGTTCCACTTGTGCAGGGTCAGCGGCCCCAAGTATTCGAACAGCTCATGCCAAGGCTACTCTGTCCTTAGGTAAGTGAGTCAATTGGGAAAAAGTTGAATAGTGCAGCCAAACTGTTTGTAAAGTGCTGCACTGTTCCTTTAATTTCTGTGCCTTCTTGTCCAACCCAAACAAGTGCCAGAGACTGTAGTACCTGGCCAGTACCACTGGAAGCTCTCCTTTTCCCTACCTCCCCAGCAGCGCCTGTTGGCCGTCTGCAGGAGCAGCAGCAGCAGCATCAGTTTAAAACTCCTGATTTTACCTCTGCTATCAAGCCTAGTGAGGTGCTCTTTGCTTGGGCTGGGACCTTTATTTGTTTTTTAAATTATGGTATCTATTCTCGCAGTGCAATAGGGTGCCTCTCTTCCTTCATTTCCTGAAGCAGCAATCAAACTGCCTTTTGAATGCATTTAGTCTGGTCGGAGTATAAGGTAATCTGAAGAGAATTTAATGATTTATTCCCAACCCACTCACACTCATGAGCCCTCTACCCAGCTGACGCAGAATGCCAGCCTCATCCATGTCTGAGAATGAGAAGTATGAAGTCTTTTCTCAATGTTCTGGAACCCTCATCAAGTTCGGGATTTCACTGACTGTAAGAGCTGATATAGTTTGGATGTCAATTGTTTATCGAGGCTGCAATATATTAAATGTTTTTCAAAAGGGGTGACCTCCTACAGTACCCCAACCCTAACGAAGTGGCGCAGATGAAAGTTGAGGAACCCATTGTCTTAACCCAAACCGAAGTCTAGCTTAATCTGCTTAAATGGTTTAATAGTCTCTTTATGAAAATGGTCTCCCGGCATCAGACTTCTATCGAAAGCATGAGTTCCCAAATAAAGCAGTGACCACAGAAGAATAATTTCAGTGTCTTCGTATTATCAAGTTCGAGGCATGTGGGCTGCTGAATTCATATCCGTGCATAGATCGCCGCCTAGTGTTGGGTCCGGATGTTTGCACGTTGTTGTCCTGGAAGAGTCTTCGAAGTATCCTGGGATAGGTGACTCCTCCCCTGGACTACAGTGCGCATGGGCATCCTCTCCATCCTCAGATTGTTTTTTTCCGCCATTGGGTTCGGATGTGCTTATCTTGACTCAAGTTAGGAAAAACTTTTTCCAGGCCAAAAGGCCTTTAGTTCGCGTCTGTACTGTTCCCGATCGGTATCGATAGTATCTTTGTTAGTTTACTAACTTCCAGAACCAACTTTTTCGCATCTTCCCCGACCATCGACCCGACATCGACGATGGAATCGAGGACACCATTCAAGCGGTGTCCTGTATGCAATGCGAAATATCCCCATGTCGACGTCCACCCGGTGTGCAACAAGTGCCTTTCACCGGATCACGACGAGTCTACATGTATGGCCTGTGCCCGATTCCGATCCAAGAAGACTCTCCGGAATCGACGAGCAGCGAGACTCGAAGCGCAGCAAGCGGCACCGGCCCCGACCAACATCTTCAGCGCCGAGGACGAAGATGTCGAAGACGTGGAGAACCTACCCTCCAGCCCCGCTTCCGAACACGACTCCGGATCGGAGGACGTCGAAGAACGACTCTTTCACAGAGATGAAGCCGACACCGAGGTAGGAGACTACGATGAGGCCTTAGGGGCCGAAGAGAGTAGCTCCGGTGACGAGCAAGGCCTACCCGTACAGACTGAGGATATCCCAGTGCGCCAGTCTATAGCTCCGGTCGAGCGATCGCCTTCGGGCCTTACCCAAGACCTATCCCGCAGTTCTTCGGCCCCGCCCTCTGGCCCGGCCTCGGACATTCAGCCGCAGCCATTACTACCCAAAACGGCTGGTTTCCCTTCTTCGAAACCGAAAGCTGTATTGGTTCACCAGAAACCGAAACCAAAAGTGACGCTGGTCGGATCGAGGCCCACCACACCTTCCACGCCAGCAAAACCCGTCTGCACCGACCGCACCAAACGAGACTTCGGTGCCGAGCTTGCAGCAGCCGACGTCGGCGCCGACACACGGAAAAAGACCTTCGGTGCCACCAAACCTACTCGGCTCCCGGCACCGAAACAATCGGCTCCGACCCCAAAGGTCAAACTGCCTGCTGCGTCTCACACCGCTTCGGCAGCACCACCAAAGGCACACTCATCGTCGACGGCCACTACCGCTCCTCGACTCGATGACCCACTGGCGCCGAAGAAGTCCACGCCCGCCTCTACAGAACCGGTCGGCGCAAAAGAATCGATGGCGCTCCAGGTGCGGCCAGTTGCTGCGCAACGCGTCAAACACAAGGCAGTCTTCCAGGACACGTCAGGCCCCGAGCCGATTAAAGCTCCAACAGCCTCTTCGGCACCAGCCAACAAAACTTTTGGCCTGCCGCCATCCACGGCCCCAAAACTGTTCCAAATCAGAACACGGGTCACCCACACCCCACGCCTGCCGAACGCTCTCCTGCAGAGACTTCACCATCACACATCATCGACGCCGACACCGGCAGGATGATGCTCCACAAGAGGAGAATAACTTCCGAGCCAGCTTTAGACTCCTACCGGATCCCGCTTAAGAAAAAGCTGCCAGTGGCTTCGGAACCAGTTCTTTACGAACCTCTCCATTCCTCTTACCAAGATCCACAGTCCTTCTCTCCCACACACTCCGAAACAGACGTTTTGGAGGACTACATAGGTGACCACGTCCCCTACCCCGGAGAGATGGACCCTGAAGGCCAGCAGGACCCTGACCAAGCTTGGGATGACCCTGTAGACTCGGGTGCACCTATGGATACACAGGACCCGCAACTCTATGGAGCAAAAACGTCTCCCACAGAGGACACTGCCGCATTAAACGCCCTCCTTGAACGTGCTGCGGCCAATCATGGTGTGCAACTCCACTCTGACACCGTCGAGGACGACTTTCTCATGGATACTTTTGCATCCTCAGAAAGGAATATAAAAACTCTACCCATGTTGAAGGGTGGCCTCAAACCAGCAAAGGACATCTTCAAGGAACCCACCAGGGCAAGAGTAATAAACCCCAGGATCGACAAGAAATACAGGTCGGCACCTGGGGACCCTACCTACATTAGAGGCCAGTTACCTCTGGATTCCATAGTAGTTGCGAATGCTCGCAAACGGGCACACTCGCAAACAACAGGTGATGCTCCTCCCCCGTACAAAGAGTCCAAGGTGCTAGAGACCTCCGGCAAACGGGTTGCGGCCCAGGCAGCTAACATATGGCGCATTGCCAATACTCAGGCGCTCCTCGCTCGCTACGATCGAGCACACTACGACACATTAGAACAATTACTCCAACATCTCCCTGACCAATTCAAAGAGGGAGCAGAGATCCTCATCAGGGAGGGACAGCTCCTCACAAACGCATCCATTAAGTGTGCACTGGATGCCGCGTATACAGCTGCCAGAGCCATAAACACTAGCGTCATGTTGCGACGATACGCCTGGTTACGAATCTCCGGATTCAAACCTGAGGTACAAAATAACATCCTCAACCAGCCTGTCAACTCCGACTACTTATTCGGGCCAGAGGTTGACACCACCCTAGAGAAAATAAAAAAGGACACAGACACTGCAAAGTCCATGGGGGCTCTCCAAACGCAGTCCTTTCGGAGCGGCTCCTTTCGACGCCCCGGAAATAGAGGAGCAGGTAGAGGACAGGGGTCACAGCAAACCTACAACAAGGATAACACACAAAGTTCCTACGATAAAAACACCCGGGGTGGTTATCGTGGCTCAAGCACAAAGGGCAGAGGACGCGGATACGGCAACACCAGGTCCTCCCCCAAGAACAAACAGTGACGCCCTCTCCCTTCCTCCCGACCACATAACACCTGTCGGGGGAAGGCTACAAAGGTTCCTGTCCACGTGGAACTCCATCACCACGGACAGGTGGGTCAAAGATATTGTCAAACACGGTTACTGCCTAGAATTAACCTCGACTCCACCCACAATACCTCCAAAACACCGTCCTATGTCCTCAGAGCACTTAACGCTCTTACAGCAGGAAGTGCTAAGTATGCTACTAAAAGGCGCAATAGAGGTCGTACCCGTCCACGAGCAAGGTACGGGGGTGTACTCCCTGTACTTTTTAATACCGAAAAAGGGCGGGTCACTCAGACCTATACTAGACCTGAGACCCCTGAACCGCTACATTCTCTCCGAGCATTTTCACATGCTCACTTTACAGCAAGTCCTCCCGCTGCTCAAGCAGGGAGACTTCCTGGCCGCACTGGACCTCAAAGATGCGTATTTCCACATACCCATTCACCCCTCACACAAAAAATACCTCGGGTTCACTGTTCAGGGGCAGCACTACCAATTCAAAGTCCTTCCCTTCGGCGTGACAACAGCACCCAGAGTTTTCACAAAGTGCCTAGCTATTGTGGCTGCACATCTACGGAGGCAGCACATACACGTCTACCCTTACCTGGACGACTGGCTTGTTCAAGCAAAGTCATCCCAGCAATGTGCCAGCCACATGTCCCGCACCATTCACCTCCTTCACAGTCTGGGGTTCTCACTAAATTACCCAAAATCCCATCTCCAACCCGCACACGTACAACAGTACCTAGGTGCGACTATAGACACTCTGGCGGCCACAGCTCAGCCAAATTTAGTGAGAATCAACCGCATGCAAATGCTGATTTCCAAGTTCAAACCACAACACTCCGTTCCCGCGCGAGTTTTCATGCAGTTGGTAGGCATGATGGCCTCCTGCATTTTCATAGTCCCACACGCGAGATTACATATGCGCCCACTTCAGGAGTGCTTAGCACGTCAGTGGAATCAGGCTCAAGGACAGTTGAAAGACCTAGTGTTGGTGAGCGGTCGGGCATACAACTCTCTGCATTGGTGGAATCCACAAAACCTTTGCAAGGGCCGACCGTTCCAAGAGCCTGTTCCACAAATAATACTGACAGCGGACGCGTCTCTCCAGGGATGGGGAGCTCATGTACTCAACTACACAGTGCAGGGACTATGGACAACACAACAAAAGAAGATGCACATCAACCTTCTGGAACTGATGGCAATCTTCCTGGCTATGAAAGCATTCAAAGTACACTTGTGCAACAAAGTCGTGTTGATCCGGACGGACAACATGACTGCCATGTACTACATACAGAAGCAGGGAGGAACACACTCTCCACAGTTGTCTCATCTGGCTCAGAGCATGTGGAAGTGGGCCATTCAGAGGAACATGTTCCTCATGGCGGAACACCTCCCCGGCAAGGACAACCAGATGGCGGATCTGCTCAGCAGACACAGCCACCAGATGCACGAGTGGGAGTTACACCTATCAGTACTCCAACCGTACTTCCAGCAATGGGGTCATCCAGAGACAGACCTATTCGCCACAAGCGAAAACGCAAAATGCCAAAGCTTTGCCGGCAGGTTCCCACATCCACAATCGCAGGGCAATGCGATATGGATGAACTGGTCCGGCAGATTTGCGTACGCTTTTCCCCCAGCGCCGTTGATACCGCTGGTGGCTCGCAAACTCAGACAACACTCCCTGACACTCGTCCTGGTTGCTCCAACGTGGGCACGCCAGCCATGGTACACCACTTTTCTCGAACTTTCCGTGGTGCCGCATCAAAGGCTGCGGATCAAACCCGCGCATTTGACGCAGAACCATGGAGAGATTCAACACCCAGATCCGCAACAGCTGAACCTGGCGATCTGGCTCCTGAAGTCCTAGAGTTTGGCTACCTAAACCTGCCACCTGACTGTATGGACATCATTAAGGAAGCTAGAAGACCCACTACCAGAGCTTGCTATGCAGCCAAATGGAAAAGGTTCGTCATTTATTGCAATAATAATGACATTAACCCGCTAGACGCATCCATCCAAAACATAATTTGTTACCTCTTACACCTATACCGATGCGATCTGGCGTACACCTCTATACGTGTCCATTTGACCGCAATATCAGCCTATCTCCAGAACAGGCAGCACCTCTCTTTATTCAAAGTGCCTGCCATCAAAGCATTCTTGGAAGGACTCAAACGAGTAATTCCTCCAAGCCACCCACCGGCTCCAATGTGGAAACTCAACTTGGTCCTCACACGCCTGATGGGTCCACCCTTTGAAACTCTACACTCATGCGAGATTCAATTCCTTACCTGGAAAGTAGCTTTCCTAATAGCGATCACTTCTTTAAGAAGAGTTAGTGAACTCCAGGCAATAACCCTGCAAGAGCCATTTATACAGGTTCACGCCAACAGGGTCGTATTACGTACCAACCCCAAATTCATGCCCAAGGTGATATCGCAGTTCCACATGAATCAAACTATTGAACTGCCTGTTTTCTTTCAAAACCCACAAACTGTCGCAGAAAGAGCACTCCATACACTAGATGTGAAGAGAGCCCTCATGTACTATATCGACAGGACTAAGATCTTTAGGAAGACAAAACAACTTTTCGTTGCCTTTGCCCCACACCACAAAGGTAACGCTATCTCCAAAGCAGGTATAGCCAGATGGATCGTTAAATGTATTCAAATTTGCTATCAAAAGGCTAAACGCACATTAACGATTCCCCCACGAGCCCACTCAACACGTAAGTTAGGGGCCTCCATGGCTTACCTAGGAAACATCCCTTTGCATGATATATGTAGAGCAGCCACCTGGTCCACTACACACACATTTACCAAACACTATTGTGTAGATGTGCAATCAAAACAGCAGGCAGCTGTAGGACAGGCTGTTCTCCAAACTCTTTTTCAGACCGCTGCAGCTGGCACTGGTAGCCGCCGCTAATAGGAGGTACTGCTATGTATTCTATGCACAGATATGAATTCAGCAGCCCACATGCCTCGAACTGAATATGCTACTTACCAGTATGCATCTGTTCTTGGCATGTAGGGCTGCTGACATTCATATCGCCCTCCCTCCTCCCCGGCGCCTGTAACAGCTGCAGCTCTCAGAATTACTGTAAGCATGGTAATCACTTTCTGTACCTACTCCATCACTGCCACAATGGCGAAAAACAATCTGAGGATGGAGAGGATGCCCATGCGCACTGTAGTCCAGGGGAGGAGTCACCTATCCCAGGATACTTCGAAGACTCTTCCAGGACAACAACGTGCAAACATCCGGACCCAACACTAGGCGGCGATCTATGCACAGATATGAATGTCAGCAGCCCTACATGCCAAGAACAGATGCATACTGGTAAGTAGCATATTCATTGCCTTTCAAACCATCAAGGTCTCAGGAAACAAAGTGAAACAAGACTAGGAGCTGTTGCCAGGTGTATATTTTCATGCACATCGAAAACTTACCCACAAAAGGAATTAATGGTATGTTTTATAGGAAGTATCTGATATGTATTCACACTTTTTATCTACTTTAAGCGTGTTATATAATTTGATTCGCTATTCCAATAATATTCATGTCATTTCTTTCTTGACAAATCCACATATTTGATGTGCTGAAGGGATGCAACACCTATCATCTGAAGCATCTAGAAAAGTAACTTTGCAATGACACCTATTTGAAAAAAAGAACAATATGTAAAGGAAGAATTATGCATTGAATAAAACTGACTTTCACGGCACCATGTAGTCCTTCTAAATTACTTTATCAAGAATCAGATCATGGGAAGCAATAACTGCTGATTGTATCAACTGTAGTCTAAATATTTGTAAGAGAAAACTCTGGATTTATTTTGAAGATTCAGAAGTGCTGTACATATAGAGTAAGTTCTAATCTTTGATAAACTCTGACTTCCTGGGTACTAAGAATCTATTAAAGTTGTATAGAAAATTCGATATCCTCTGAGACGTCATGTTCATTAAACCAGATTTAAAGCGGCATCACTGCTTTGTTTTTGTTTTTTTTCATGTAACCATTGCCGAAATTTGTAGACCTCTACTCCTCATGTCTTCTGTAAGCAGTAGTCCCAAAATGCACCTTCCTGTATGATGATTTTCTCCCAAAATCTCTTCACAGTCTGTTTGTTCGAAGCCTCTCTCCTTATGCTGTCCCACATCCCCGCATTTTTTGGAATGCTGAATCTAGTTCTCAACCAAGTGGAGGAGAAGGGAAATGGGAAATAACCTTCATAGTAATTCGTATGCTTTTAGCTCTGGCTTGCCCTCTTCACAAATCCTGTATAGCCATCCCTTATGTAAGCATATGTCATTCTTTCAAACCATCAAGGTCTCAGGAAACAAAGTGAAACAAGACTAGGAGCTGTTGCCAGGTGTATATTTTCATGCACATCGAAAACTTACCCACAAAAGGAATTAATGGTATGTTTTATAGGAAGTATCTGATATGTATTCACACTTTTTATCTACTTTAAGCGTGTTATATAATTTGATTCGCTATTCCAATAATATTCATGTCATTTCTTTCTTGACAAATCCACATATTTGATGTGCTGAAGGGATGCAACACCTATCATCTGAAGCATCTAGAAAAGTAACTTTGCAATGACACCTATTTGAAAAAAAGAACAATATGTAAAGGAAGAATTATGCATTGAATAAAACTGACTTTCACGGCACCATGTAGTCCTTCTAAATTACTTTATCAAGAATCAGATCATGGGAAGCAATAACTGCTGATTGTATCAACTGTAGTCTAAATATTTGTAAGAGAAAACTCTGGATTTATTTTGAAGATTCAGAAGTGCTGTACATATAGAGTAAGTTCTAATCTTTGATAAACTCTGACTTCCTGGGTACTAAGAATCTATTAAAGTTGTATAGAAAATTCGATATCCTCTGAGACGTCATGTTCATTAAACCAGATTTAAAGCGGCATCACTGCTTTGTTTTTGTTTTTTTTCATGTAACCATTGCCGAAATTTGTAGACCTCTACTCCTCATGTCTTCTGTAAGCAGTAGTCCCAAAATGCACCTTCCTGTATGATGATTTTCTCCCAAAATCTCTTCACAGTCTGTTTGTTCGAAGCCTCTCTCCTTATGCTGTCCCACATCCCCGCATTTTTTGGAATGCTGAATCTAGTTCTCAACCAAGTGGAGGAGAAGGGAAATGGGAAATAACCTTCATAGTAATTCGTATGCTTTTAGCTCTGGCTTGCCCTCTTCACAAATCCTGTATAGCCATCCCTTATGTAAGCATATGTCATTCTACAATGTTACCCTTGAACTGAACGGTCTGTGTGTGCAGGGGCATGCCAAGTGCACTAAAATGGAGAGGGCTCACAGGGATCCCCTAGTAATCATTCAAAGTGACTGTTTTCTTCCGAAATCTCTAACGTAATTATTTTACTTTTATGTTCTCGTGTCAGCTGTCTGCTTGAACCTAGAGAGAGTCCTCCCTTCAGCTGGTACAACTTGAGGATATTGTCTGGCAAGAAAACAGATTGACTCTAGATTGTTAATAAAGCAAATGCAGGTCCCTGCAACGGAGACTTTCACTTCCACAACATGCGTTGCTATTCCCTCTCCCTAGACTCCTCCCACCACTTGTTGAGGTTGAGTCCGGTAATCTAACCATTCACATGTCCCAAGTTGTACACTTCTATGACCTGAAGTGTCCATATAGTATTAGCCTTCAATTCCGCCTTTCGGTCTAAATAAAAGGGCATCATAAGAAAGTGGAGACGGCCAAAGGCCAACAGATTTAATGAGACTAATGGAGAGAAGTGCAGGAATAGTATTTAGACTACAAGGCAAGATGTAGCCCCCTACTACCCTTTCGTCCCCCTCCAGTTTACGTTTATCTTTTACTGACACTTCACTCTTCTTTGCTTGGCTCCCTAAAATCCTATTTAATTAGAGTTGGTAGAGCGTATTGCATCTAGGAGTTAGATGTTTATACTGGTAAACTTTTATGAAGAGGTCTTCTCTTTAACATGTTTGATGCACCTTCTGATATCTACTATGTCATTACATTGGCGATAATGAACTGTCACAGTTAAAGACATTGCGAACCCTCAGTACCTCCTCTGTAGCTGCATGTTTTTAATCTAATGCCATGTTAATTTTCAATACACTCTGATAATATGATATTGCCTTGAATAATGACACTATTGATACATTTATATTGTTACCTCACTACCTTTTTTTGGAATATAGTGCATTACTTCCAAGTATTGAGTAAACCATTCTGAAATAGGTTTTTCCTATAAAGAAGCAATTCATTAAATTGTATTAGGAAAATAAAGAAATACTCCACATATGCTTGCCTATTTTGCATTATTCACAGTGTTTCTAAAATGTCTGTCTTGTTCGTTTTTTTTTTTTGTCTTTTGTAGGTGTCGTGCAATATATTCAGGACCCTCCCTCCCAGCGACAGCAATGAATTTGATCCAGAAGAAGATGAACCTACTCTTGAGGCATCATGGCCACATTTACAGGTATATTGGAGGCATGCTGAAGCAATAACTTTTGTTTAAAAAAAATAAAATATATATATATATTTTTCAACCTATGCATTCCGACTGACTGGTTCTTGCGTTGTCTTTCATGAGTAGCCATAGAAGTATATCAGAAAAAAAAACTGACTGACCTCTTGCATCCTAAAAGGAGATAAAAAGCTGTTCACGGTAAAGCTTTGTGTAAACTGGTACCTAATTTGATTATGCCTGCGTGTGAAAATTGTGAAAATTGTGAAGTTTGCAGAGTTTTTCCCACTCTGCGCTATGCGTAGTGCACGGAGATCCGAAAAACACAGTTCCGCTGAGTGGAGCGGAGTTTTTTTCTTGCTCACGTCCCTAAACGTTAAGTTGGCAAGTGAGAACAAAGCGGGGCGGTTGCGGATGGCCACTATTGTTTGCATTGAGAAATCTTCTATTGGCGTTGAGGAAGCTGGGTAGAACATCTACTCGAGCGGCAGAAAGAAGCATCGCTGTCTTGTGCTGTGCATGGTGCGTTCACACTGATTTTCCTGTGCAACCCAAACACCTGTAACTAAAAATTAATGTTAACGTTATGGCCTAACTCTCTCTACTGCTTGCGGAACTCCGCATAGTGCGGTAGAGTTTTTTGGTCCCTCCGCCGAGGCCTAACGTTGATACCAGATCACATTAGTCTGGTCTACCTGCCGACCAGAAGTTCATAAACCTGTATAAAAGGGAGGAAAAATTAGGAATGAAAATTCAAGTTATCTTGGGTAACAAGATATTCTTTACCTGAGCTTCAAAAGCCTTTAACAATTCCTTTTACATTGTGACGTGTAGTGGTATATCTGAAAGAAACACGTTAGTTAGATTCCTTACCTTAGAATATCCCAGACGTCAGGCTGGATCTGGAAAGATTTTTCGTCAGCCGTACCCTTGCGCGTCGGAAGTTGTCGTATGCGACTCCGCGTCGGCCGTCAGTGTCGCCCTCGCGCGCTTACGTCAGTTTTTCTTTTTTCCGCGCCAGTAAGCGCAGATCCGGGAAGAGCATACCCTTAGTCACTTTTTGACTAACTTTTTGGACATTTTTGTCTCCCTTTTCGAGTCGACTTCGACTCCTTGTGCCGGTAGGGATGCCCAGGTTCAAGCTGTGTGACGTCTGTCACCGACTGATGTCGGTTACCGACCCCCACCAGCGGTGTCTCTACTGCCTTGGGGCCGACCATGATCACAAGTCGTGCCCCGACTGCTGGGCCTTGACCTCGAAGGCTAGGCGGGAGCGGTCCTGCAAGCTCCTCGAGATCCGGCAGTCGGCTCCACGCCACTCTAGGTCCTGGTCGAGGAGGAGGTCGAGGGACCTGTCGCGGAGCCGAAGTCATCACCACTCGTCTGGATCGAAGTCCTCGCATTCAGGTAAGTCGAGGCACAGTAAGAAGTCGAAGAAGCGACACCGCTCTTCTGACTCCCCTCGCCGGTCGCGTGACTCGGCCGAGGGTTCGGGTTGCACCACCTGCGCGGCGCTGCAGGAGTCTCGTCCGGCCCCATGCCCTCCGGTCCCTGGGCCTCACGCGACTCCGGGTGAGATTCGGGACATCCTCGTGGCCATGAGAAGTCTCGCTCTGCCGTCGAGGCCTGCCGGCGCGCCTCCGGGCCCCGCAGGTCCGACTGGGGGGCCTAGCGAGCCGGCGGCTTCGGCCCCGGCGCTGACTTCGGTCCAGACGCCGCAGGTCCCCGTGGGATCCAGGCCTGGATCCCGGTCGACGCCGGTTGACCTTATGACCCCTCCGCCTTTGCGGACTCCTATGGTGCCGCCCCCGGCGCCGTCTTCGGACGCCGTCGCCCCTACTTTCAGCCCGATCCGGCAGATGGATGAGCATTTCATCTATAACCCGGCTCCGTCCTTTCTGCCTGTATACCAGTAGACGGGTGAAGGGGAGGACTGGGAGGGGTCTGAGGACTCTCTGGCACAACAGTGCCAGTTAAGTAGGGACTGGGCTTGACGAGCTGGGGGATGCCAGTGGTCTCGACGCTTCACCTGCTGACACTGGCTTCATCTCTCCTCCTTCCGTGGCTACGGAGGAGGGTGCGACTTCTTCTGTGATGCTGCGCAGGGCTGCCGAGGTCCTTCACCTGGAGCTCCCTGCAGCGGCCGTGAGGACTAACCTCCTCACTGAGGTGCTTCAACCGCCAGTAAGCTCTTCGGAGCCTCTACTGCAGTTCAATGAGGCCCTCACTGACGTTCTGATGGGCACTTGGTCCAAGCCCTCCACAGTCTCTCCTGTGGATCGGAACGTGGCCCGGCGCCACGGCCCTGTTCCGGACGACCCCAGCTTTCTGTCGGTACACCCCACCCCTGAGAGTCTGGTTATCCAGGCCTCTATGTCCCAGACCGCCTTCCCATCCGCTCCTCTGGATCGGGAATCCAAAATGTTGGAGCAGTTTGGGGAGAAACGGTTTTCCTCCCTCAGTTAGGGGTTGCAGTCCATTAATACCACGTGCCTTTTGGACCGTTATACCCACTCCTTGCGGGATACGGTGGCAGACGTGCTGCCCCAGGGTCCGGAAGAGGCCAGGACACGACTCGCCCAGGCTCTTGCTGAGGGGCGGGATGCAGCAAAGTACTCTATTCGATGTGGACTTGACACCACGGACTCGCTGGGTAGAGTGATTGCGACGACTGTGGCGATTCGTCGTCACGCCTGGCTGAGGTCCACGAACTTTTCAGGGGATGTCCAGAGCACCCTCATGGACATGTCCTTCGATGGCCGTCGCCTTTTTGGCGTCAAAGCGGATAGTGCCCTGGAGCGCTTTAAGGACTCCAGGCCTACGGCCAAGTCCTTGGGCCTCTCTGCCCCGTGCCCGCAAACTTCAGCTTTTCGCCCCTTTCGTGGCCAAGGGAGGGGCGCCTCCGCACGTTCGTCCAGCCACAGGCCGCAGAACCAGCCTCAACGCGGTTGCGGATGTGGATTCCGCCGTGGTGGAGCAGGGGGACAGAGAGCCGGTCAGTCCACATCTGCCCCCGCAGCATCTGCCTCAAAGCCTTCCTAGTCCGAGCTTTCAGGCCCATTCCACGCCAGTGGGAGGCAGAGTTAGCCATCACCTGCTCCACTGGTGTACCATCACGTCGGACATGTGGGTGCTGCAAATCGTCCAAAAGGGCTACTCCCTCCCCTTCGAGGCGACCCCTCCAGCCATGCCACCGCAGTACCACCGTATGTCGGGGGATCACTTGCAACTTCTGCAGGAGGAAGTTAAGGCCCTCTTGGCCAAGGGGGCCATAGAGCGCGTTCCTGGCCCAAAAGTAGGACGGGGTTGTTACTCCCACTACTTTCTGGTTCCCAAGAAGGGCAAGGGGGGCCTACGCCCTATCTTGGACCTCAGGAGTTCAAGATGCTGACTTTAGCTCAGGTTCTGGCTGCCCTAGACCCTGGAGACTGGATGGTAGCGTTGGACTTGCAGGACGCATATTTCCACATCCCCGTCCTGCCGGCCCACCGGCATTACCTGCGGTTCATGGTGGGCCACGAGCACTTTGTTTACCGTGCTCCCCTTCGGCCTCACCAGTGCCCCTCGGGTGTTCACGAAAGTGATGGCGGTGGTCGCAGCTCATTTGCGCAGATTAGGGATTCCAGTCTTGCCCCCTATCTCGACGACTGGTTGTTGAAGGCGGGCTCGCCCCAGGCAGTCGTCTCCCACCTCCAGACTACGGCCGACCTGGGGTTCTCCATCAACGTGCCAAAGTCACATCTGAGTCGCTCCCAGAAGCTCCTTTTCATCGGAGCGGTTCTGGACTCGGCGCAGTTTCGGGTTTATCCTCCCGAACAGCGGTTTCGGGATATTCGGGCTCGGATTCCGATCTTTCAGCCTTTATCCTGAGTCTCGGTCAGGATGGTCCTACGGCTGCTGTGTCTGATGGCCTCCTGCATCCTGCTGGTACATCACGCCAAGTGGCGGATGCGGACTCCGCAGTGGGACCTGAAGTTCCAGTGGGCTCAACATCGGGGCGACCTGTCCGACCACGTTCTGATCTCAGAGGGCACTGCGAGACAGTTGCAGTGGTGGCTCATGGACTGCAATTGGGTCTGCGGCAGATCCCTCTCCCTACCCCAACCGGAGCACGTAGTGGTGACGGATGCGTCCCTCCGGGGCTGGGGGTGCCACATTGGAGGGGCGGAGATCAGAGGCCTCTGGTCTCCGGCAGAGTCCCGGCTCCATATCAACCTATTGGAGCTGCGGGCGATCCGGCTTGCACTGAAGGCATTCCTTCCCTCTGTCCGTGGAAGTGTAGTGCAGGTGTTCACGGACAACACCACCGCCATGTGGTATTGCAACAAACAGGGCGGGGTGGGGTCGTGGACCCTTTGTCTGGAGGCTCTGCACCTTTGGACCTGGCTGGAACATCAGGGCATCACCCTGGTGGTTCAACATCTGGCGGGCTCTCTGAACGCCAGGGCGGATGAACTCAGCAGCCGGTGCATGATGGATCACGAATGGCGTCTGAACTCGGACGTGGCGCAAGCCCTCTTTCGGCAATGGGGAGAGCCTTGGTTAGATCTATTCGCCACCGAAGAGAATGCGCAATGTCATCAGTTCTGCGTGTTGGAATTTCCAAGACGCTTTTTGTCGCGTGTGGAGTTGCTGTCTGTTATACGCCTTTCCGCCTATACCACTTCTGCCCAGAGTGCTGAAGAAGATCAGGCACGACCGGGCCCACGTCATCCTTGTGGCTCCGGATTGGGCACGAAGATAATGGTATCCTGAGCTACTCAGTCTGTCAATCAATCCCCTGATTTGACTGCCTCTTCAGGAGGACCTTCTGTCGCAGCAGCAGGGGACGGTCCTCCACCCGAACCTGACCAGCCTCCACCTCCATGCGTGGAGATTGAGCGGCGGCACTTGATGCCATTTGACTTGCCTCCTGAAGTCTGTGATGTCATTCTGGCAGCCAGGCGTCCCTCCACTAAAACGGTATATACCTGCAGGTGGAGCAAAATTGTAGCATGGTGCACAGCAAAGGCCGTGGATCCCCTTTCCGCCCCTCTTTCTGAGGTTCTCCTTTCCCTGGCCCAGCAGGACTCTGCTCTGGGCACCATCAAGGGATATCTTTCAGCTGTTTCTGCCTTCTTACGGCTTCCTGATTAGCCTTCTCTTTTCAAGTCCCCTGCTGTAAATAGATTCTTAAAAGGCATTACTCACATGTTTCCTCCTTTCCCCTTTGTAATGCCTCAGTGGGACTTGAATCTGGTGTTAACCTATCTGATGTGTGCTCCTTTTGAGCCACTTCATAACTGTCCTCTTCGTCTACTGACTCTCAAGACTTCTTTCCTGGTTGCCATCACCTCTGCCAGAAGAGTGAGTGAGCTCCAGGCTCTTTCTTCTAAACCTCCTTTCCTCTCTGTCCATCCGGACAAGGTTGTTCTGCGGACTCGCCCTTCTTTTCTTCCTAAGGTGGTTACTGCCTTTCACATCGGGCAGTCCGTTACCTTGCCCACCTTCTTTCCGCCTCCCTCGAAAGAGTAAGAGAGTCTCCACCGTGTGGACCCAAAACATGCGCTCTCCTTCTATTTGGACCGCACCAAAGAGTTCTGGGTGGACGACCAACTTTTCGTTGGCTACGTGGTCGCTAAGAAGGGGCGGGCAGTGCACAAGCGGACCATCTCTCGGTGGGTCGTTTTGTGCATTAAGGCCTGTTATTCCTTGGCTAAGTAGAATCCTCCTGTGGGGCTGAGGGCCCATTCCACTCGGGCCACAGCGGCTACTACTTCCTTGGGATGGGGAGTCCCTCTTCAGGACATTTGTCAGGCAGCAACGTGGGCCTTGCTGCACACGTTTGCCAAGCATTACTGCCTGGACAGCCAAGTCCGGAGAGACTGCTTCTTTGTCCGTTCCGTTCTCCAGGACTTCCTGGTGTGATCTTGATTTGCAGACCCACCACCGGGGTTGGTATTGCTGGGTATCTATTCTAAGGTAAGGAATCTAACTAACGTGTTTCTTTCAGATGAACAAGTCACTTACCTTCGGTAACGATATATCTGTAAGACACATTAGTTAGTTAGATTCCTTACCGCCCCACCCATCCTCCCCGTTCTGCGAACTGATATCTAGGGTTGGGGTCATCCCTTTCAGGGCCCTAGTTTCATGGCACCAGTGTCGGTTTCTTGCATGGCTCTGCATTCCTGGCGCGGAAAGCTATGTACAGAACTGATGTCAGCGTGCGAGGGCGGCGGCGAAGTACTCCTGACGACATCATCCCGGCGATCACGACGACGGACGCGGAGTCGCAGACGATGCCTACCGACGTGCAAGGGTACTGCTGACGAAAAATCTTTCCGGATCCAGCCTGACGCCTGGGGATATTCTAAGGTAAGGAATCTAACTAACTAATGTTTCTTACAGATATATCGTTACCGAAGGTAAGTAACTTGTTCTTCTGGTTCCAATTCTTAGGCATAGAAAGGGACATGGTTGACCCTGGAGTAAGAAAACTAAAACCAGATGTAAGACCTCCAGGTACTTGGGTATCTGAAAAAAACAGTTGGTTATAGATTCCTTACCTTAGAATTACCCCCAGGCGTCAGCAGTACCCCTGAGCATCGGAAGGGGGCATCGGTCAACTCCACGTTCGTCGTGGTCACCGGGATGACGTCGCTGTACCCCTGAGCATCGGAAGGGGGCATCGGTCAACTCCACGTTCGTCGTGGTCACCGGGATGACGTCGCTGTGGCTACTTAGACGCCGCCCTCGCACGCTGACGTCAGTTCTTTCTTTTTCCACGCCAGCAAGCGCAGATCCGGAGAGAGCGGTACCTCCAGCCACTTTTTGGCTGACTTTTTCTCGACTTTTGTCAACTTCATTTTTTGGGTTCATCGACTCCTGGTGCACGAGGGACGCCCGGCTTAAAGGCTTGCGGTTCATGTAACAGACTGATGTTGGTGACGGATCCGCACCGCGTGTGCTCTATTGCCTGGAGCGCGACCACGATCCCAAGTCGTGCTCCGACTGCCGGACCATGGCCCGAAGTCTTTACGGAAGTGGTCCCAAAAGCTACTCGAGGCCCGGCAGTCGGCTCTGCACTGTTCGAGGTCCAGGTCGGGCAGGAGGTCGAGGGACCGGTCGCTGAGCCAATACCATTCTTCATCCAAGTCTTCTCACTCAGGGTCAGGTAAGTCGAAGCACAAGAAGAAGTCGAAGAAGCATCGTCCCTCTTCGACTTCTCCATGTCCGTTGGCCGATGCGACTAGGGGTGTGAGTGGTGCCCCTCTCTCGCTCTGTGTGCCAAGCCTGTAGGGTCGGCTCTGGGTTTCCCCCTCTTCCTGTGACCGGGAGCGAACCCTGACCAGCTTAATCAGTTTTACGAAGCGATGCACGCCATCTTTTGGCAGCCCGACTCCGCCGGTGCACCTTCGGGCCCCGCAGACTCGTCTGGGGGCCATCGGCCTTTGATGCCGGCGGCTTTGGCCCCGGTGCCGCAGGGTCCCGTTTGATCCAGGCCTGGAGCCAGATCGGTGCCAGCCGACCTTGTTACGCCTCACCCGGCACTGATTCCACCGGCACCCCTTCCACAGCCGGCGTTGGCTGTGTCCCCAGCCCACATCGACCCCGGCCTCCACCTCGAGGTAGACACGGAGCCGGACCTGTGCTGATGGGTACTTTTGTGCCCCTGTTCTTCCCTGGCTCTTTGAGACCAGATTGGCAGCCAGAGGTGGGTGAGGAGGACTGGAAGGGGTGTGGGGACTCTTTAACCGACCAGTTAGGTTAGGAACCTGACTGGAGAGAGGAACTGGGGGAAGCCAGTTGTCTGGATACCTCCCCAGACCTTGGCATGTTGTCTCCTCCTACCGTGGCTACGGAGGAGGGAGCGTCGTATGCAGTGGTGTTGCGTAGGGCGGCCGCGGCTCCCCACCTCGAGCTACCTATGGTGGCAGTCAGGACTAACCTCCTGACAGAGATGCTTCAACCGGCAATGAGCTCTTCAGTGCCCCTACTGCCGTTTAATGAAGCCCTCACGGACATCCTTTTGGGCACCTGGTCTAGGCCCAACACAGGGGCTCCTGTGGACAGGATGGTTGCCTGACACCACCGCCTGGCCCCGGGCGACCCCTTTTTCCTCTCTCAACACCCCGCCCCTGAGAGCTTGTTGGTCCAAGCCTCCTCCTCCAAAGGCGCATTCCCTAATGCACCACCCGATAAGGAATCCAAAAAGCTGGACCACCTTGGGAAGAAAACGTTCTC
Source organism: Triturus cristatus (assembly GCF_964204655.1). NCBI lineage: Eukaryota > Metazoa > Chordata > Amphibia > Caudata > Salamandridae > Triturus > Triturus cristatus. Next base: position 801,252,779 of record NC_140592.1, on the reverse strand, counting down.
TTCCTCCAGCTTGGGACTGCGGTCGGTAAACATCGCATGTCTGTTGGGCCGTTACACCCGCTCACTGTGGGATACAGTAGCGCAGGTGCTGCCCCAGTGCCCGGAGGAGGCCTGGGCTGTGCTCTCCTGTGCAGTTGCCGAAGGGAGAGACGCAGTGGATAGATAATGTGGACTCACTAGGCAGGACGATTTCCACGTTGGTAGCCCTTCGACGCTACGTTTGAGGCCGACTGGTATTTTTGGGGATGTCCAATCCACTCTTCTGGACATGCCCTTTGATGGCCGTCGCCTTTTCAGCGACAAGGCAAACAACGCGCTAGGGCGCTTTATGGACTCTAAAGCTACGGCCAGGTCCTTGGGCCTCTCCACCACCCGCCCTGCGCAGTCTGCCTTTCGCGGCTACGGAAGGGGTGCCCCACCACGTCCCGCCCAGGGCCACAGGCCGACGCAAGCTGCTCAGCCTCTGCGCGGCCGGGGACGTGGGTACCAGCGCTCTGGTTCTGGGGGCTAGTCGGTGGGCCAGTCGACGACAGCCCCCTCTGCAGCACCCTGCAAACCCTCCTAGTCCGACCTTTCAGGACCAAAATGTTGACGCTCGCAGGTCCTGTCTGCCCTCGACCCTGGAGACTGGATGGTAGCGTAGGACTTGCAGGACGCTTACTTTCACATCCCCGTCCTGCCGGACCACCGGCGCTGCCTGTGGTTCAAGGTAGGCAACGAGCATTTTCAGTTTACTGTGCTTCCCTTTGGCCTTACCAGCGCCCCTCACAATGCTTTTCGTCGCAAGTGGAATTGCGGTCTTCTGTATGCCTTTCCCTCTTCCGCCCAGAGTGCTGAAGAAGATCAAGCGTGACCAGGCCCAAGTCATTCTTGTGGCTCCGAATTGGGCATGAAGAGTCTGGTATCCCGAGCTGCTCAACATGGCCATCGATCCTCCGATGCCTCTTCGGGAGGATCTTCTGTCGTAGCAGCAGGGTGGGACGATCCTCCACCCAAACCTGTCCAGCCTCCACCTCCTTGCATGGAGATAGAGCGGCGGCAGTTGATGTCGTTTGACCTGCCTCCCGAAGCCTGCAGATGGAACAAATTTGTGGCATGGTGCACAGCAAAGGCTGTGGATCCCCTTTCCGCCCCTCTTTCTGAAAATTTGCAGCGTGAATCTTTCTGGATTCACTATGCTGTGCATTATTCCGTGGTCTGGTGGTTGGGTCCGGAATCGTAGTCTGTCTTTTGTCTTTTTTTTTTTTTTTTTTTAGCCCAGGTGGGCGTCGACGTCCCACCATTTGGTGTACTTCTCGTGACGTCGGCATACTTCCTGCGGAAGTCCCACCTTGGGGCGCTATCTTCAGATTCTTTTTTCCGCTGTTGGGTCTGGATCGTCACCGAGAAGCTCCAGAGTTTTTTAACGAAGAAAGAAGAAGAGCACGAGTTTCATCGAAGGAAAATTAAAGGAGACTACAGACAGGAAGAACATCGAGCCGGGACGACCAAGAAAGAGGAGAACCTCGAGATCTTCGACGTCCAACGGAGAATGCGCACTCAGGGACACTGAGCGCAGGAATGGGCAAAACACCTTTTAAAGTCTGCCGTAACTGCCACCACAAATACGCGCAGAAGGACCAACATCCGGTCTGCAACCTTTGCCTGCCAGTCGACCACGAGAGCAAAGACTGCAACGCCTGCTCCGCCTTCACACCGAAGACAGAGAGGCAGAGGAGAGCCAACTACAACATGGAAGGCAAGGGTAAGGCCCCGTCTCTGTACGACCTGGGCCTCTCCACCGACGATGAAAACAACGTCGCCGAGGGACCTGATGACTTCACGGTCGCAGAGACCGATAAGAAGACGTCTGACAAGGTAGGAGAGACGTCGACCACTAAAACCCTGAAAGGACTCTCGAAAACCAGAGTCTAAGTCTTCGAAAGGAACACTGGCGCCGAAAAGTTAGACGACCGCGAGTGGATCCAAGGACGAAAGGCCCAGCGGATCCTTCGAGAAGGACTCCCAGGTGCCGAAGGCCGCCAAAAAACAAAGTACGTCGAAACAGGCCCACGAGGTTGGGCGTTCGACGACGAAGGACAAGGTCGCGTCGACGCAAGCTCCGTCGAAAAGGCCAGCTCTCGACGCCGAAAATGCCTCCGAAATGGAGAAGAAAAAGAGAAGGCTCGAGGCGGAGATGGAGAGCATCCTTTAAAGGAAGAAGGAGTTTGACGAGAAGATGAAGAAATTCACAATCCCAACGAAACCGCCGACGGTTATCGTCGTGGTCGAAGAGCAGGACGAGTTCGACACCAAAGAGCAGTCGAAAACTCCCGAAGAAGAGGAAGATGATTTTCTACTATGAGGGAGAAGAAGAGGAGGAACAGCAATCAAACTACGGCTCTGCGCCGTTGACGACGCAAGACCTGGAATGGCAGGACCTCGACGCTGAAAATCCAGAAGAGCCCGTGGAGACTTATCCTTCGAGGCCTTCGCCGCCAGATGATATTGGGGCTTAGAACATGGTCGTAAAGAGCGCGGCTGCAGCTTTTGGCGTGAAACTAGAGGAGGAAAAACCGAAAGCGGACTTTTTACTCGAGACACTGCTCACCATCCAAACTAGGAGCCAGTTCCTCCCCATGCGTCAGAGTGTCATGAACCAGGGGAAGGAGGCGTTCAAGGACCCTGCAACATGCAGATCCATCACACCCAGAACAGAGAAAATATATAAACATTCCTCTCAGGACACTCCATACATCAAGGGATCTGTCACAGCAGACTCCATTATCGCATCTACAGCCAGAAAAAGGGCCAATGTTCCGGCAACCTCTGGACCACCTCCTGACAAGGAGAGCAGAAGGATGGACCTCACTGGCAGAAAAATAGAGAGAAACGCCGCAATGCACTGGCGCATGGCGAACTCCAATGCACTACTGAACAGGCACCAGTACCAACATTGGGACGAAATGGGGGACCTAATCAAGCATCTCCCTAAGCAATACCAACAAAGATCTTCGCATCTAGTGGAAGAGGGGAAGAATATAGCAAATTCATGCCTTAAAACAGCGTTGGACGGGGCAGAGACATCAAGCAGACTGATGGCAATAGGAATCACTGAAAGAAGACAGGCCAGGCTCAGAATTTCAGGATTCAAGCAAGAGGTACTGAACAACATCCTGAACACCCCTTTCAACGGAGAAACGCTGTTCGGGGCACCAGTCGATGAGAAACTCACCCAACTCAAAAAAGAGAATGAGCCGGCGAGGTCAATGGGGGCCCTGCAATTCAGAGGGATGAGAAGAGGTACCCCGACACGGAGACCTTACGGAAGGGGAGGAAACCAGTCAGGAACATCACATCAAACATTCCAGCAAGGCGAGGGTCACGGGCAACAGGGGCAGCAGAAACAGAACTGGCAGTACCAGCCTCGGGGCCAGTCCTTTCGCAGTAGGGGAAACGGACGAGGCCAAAGAAGAAGAGGGGGAGACCACCCCGCCTCAAAGGGACTTTGCACGGAGGAGAGTGCTCACCCACAACATCCCTCCAAGGGTAAAGTACAAAGGAACCAACAAAAGAGGGTTACACGAACCAAACGCCTACGAGCATGCAACACCGGTGGGCGGCAGACTCAGATTCTTCCTCCAAGAATGGAGAAAAATAGCAACAGACAAATGGATACTCAACATCATACAGTACGGATACTGCATAGAGTTGGAAAGGAGACCTCCAAACAAAAAACCAAAGAGAATGGAACACTCAGGACAAGAGCTACCACAACTCGTAGAGGAAGCACTACAGCTACTCCAAAAGGAGGCCATAGAACCAGTACCATTCAAAGAAAGGAACAAGGGAGTGTACTCAAACTATTTCCTGGTACCAAAGGTGGACGAAACACTAAGACCCATCCTGGATCTACGATTCCTAAACAAGTACGTAAGTTCGCAAAAATTCAAAATGACATCCCTACAAGAATTAATCCCACAAATGAGAGACGGAGACTTCATGTCCACCGTGGATCTCAAAGATGCCTACCTGCACATCCCAATGAACAGGCAGCACAAGAATCTGTTATGGTTCACCATCAACAAGGATCACTACCAATTCACAACCTTGGCATTCGGTCTAAAGTCCGCACCAAGGGTTTTCATCAAATGCCTTGCAGCAGTAGCAGCGTACCTGCGGAGGGAAGGGATTCACGTGTATCCTTACCTCGACGACTGGCTAATAAAGGCAAGTTCACGCCAAAAATGCGAGGAACACGCACAGCGTGTCACAAGAACACTAACAAAGCTGGGTTTCTCAATACACTGGGGGAAATAATCAATGGAACCAGAACAAATGAAGATCTTCCTGGGGGCGCAGATCAACACCGTAAAGAGAACGGTGGTGCCCAGCGAGAAAAGGACACTAGCCCTGCTGAAGGAGACGCGCCTCTACCAGAAGGGGCGAGCTCTGACAGTGAGAACAGTGAGCAAGATCATGGGGATGATGCGTCATGCATTCACCTAGTTCCCAATGTGCGCCTACACATGGGACCATTCCAAGAATGGCTGTAACAGCAATGGTCACAAGCAAAAGGAAGTTGGGAGGATCTAGTGGTTGTAACGCACGCAGTGCAAGAAGAGATAGCATGGTGGAACAGGGAGAACATAACAATAGGGAAGTCCTTAACACCACCAAGCCCAACAGTGACCATCACCACAGACGCATCCCAGATAGGATGGGGAGCACATATGAACAAGCTCAGAGTGAGGGGTCTGTGGACTCCAGCAGATGCGGTCAGACACATCAACTATCTGGAATTATAGACCGTACTGCTAGCACTGAAGGCCTTCCAGAAAAAACTGTACAACCAAAGGACAATACTACAACTATGTTCTACATAAACAAGCAGGGAGGGACACAATCGTTCCCCCTGTCCAACCTGGCACAGGAAATTTGGAGATGGGCCATCACTCTCATAATAGACTGCCTGGCCATACACCTACCGGGGAAGGACAATGTAGAAGCAGACTGGCTCAGCAGGCAGACTTCAGCATCCCACGAGTGGGAACTCAATGGGCAGGAAACGCAAAAACTATTCAAGAGGTGGGGCACACCGACAATAGACCTGTTTGCAAAACACCTGAATGCAAAATGCCAAAACTTCGCATCCAGACAACAAGGAAAACTATCCCAGGGGAAAGCCCTATGGATAAGTTGGTCAAGAACATTTACCTACGCTTTTCCACCGATGCCACTGATACACAGGGTACTCAACAAGTGCAGGACCAGCAACATGACGCTGAACCTAGTGGCACCACTGTGGGCAAGACAGACATGGTACTCGCAAATAGTGGAAATGGCACAGGGGCCACCACACAAGTTCACCAAAAGAAAAGACTTACTCTCCATGCAGAACGGAGAAGTTCTACACCCAGAGCCACGGAGCCTCTACCTAGCGGCATGGCTCCTGAAGACCTAGAGTTCGCACACTTTAAGCTACCTCAAAGCACTATGCGAGTGCTCCGGGAGGCAAGGAGACCGACCACACGGAAATGCTATGGGGAAAAAAGGAAGAGGTTCACACTGTGGTGCAGAAAAAATAAGCTGCAAAATAAGTTGACAAGGCAATCAACGGTGCTTAGATACCTCACGCATCTACTAAAAGCCAAACTATGTTGGTCTTCGCTAAGAGTCCACCTAGCGGCGATTGTGGCCTACACACGAGGGGAGACGGTAGAAAGTTTCTTACGTCATGAGTAGTAAAGAGATTCCTGGAAGGGGCAAAAAGGATAGCGCCACCAAAGAGGATTCCGCCGCCGGCATGGAACCTCAACATAGTCCTGACGGAACTTATGAAGGCACCCTTTGAGCCCATCCACAAGGCCTCACTACAACAGCCTTTCTGGTAGCAATAACCTCGCTGCGCAGAGTGAGCGAACTGCAAGCGTTAACGCTGCAAGAGCCCTACATCCAAATACACAAGGACCGAGTCGTAATGAGGACTGACCCACACTTCATGCCTAAGGTCGTGTCAGCATTCCATATGAACCAAAATATACAAATACCTAGTTTCTTTCAAAACCCACTCACAAGCGCAGAGAGGGCACTACACACTCTAGACGCTAGAAGAGCGGTGATGCACTACATCGAGAGAACAAAGGAGCACAGGAAAACCAAGCAGTTTTTTGTGTCCTTCGCAACCAGCTTCCTGGGTAGACCAGTAACGAAAAGCACCATTGCGCGATGGATCGCACTAACGATACAATTCTGCCACAAACAGGCAGGTCAAGAGCTAACGGAGGGGGCACGGGCCCACTCCACAAGAAAGAAAGGAGCAACGATTGCCTTTCTGGCAAACACACCCTTTCAAGACATATGCTTGGCGGCAACATGGGCTTCAGTGCATACGTTCACTAAGCACTACTGCGTGGATATACAAATGAACAAGGAAGCACAAGTAGGGCAAAGGGTGCTTCAACATATATTCAACGTCCAACGCTCATCTTCCACCCAGCCGCCACAAAGATGACAAACCGCTACAAAGTCTATGCACACCATAGTGAATCCAGAAAGATTCATGCTGCAAAACGAATAGTTTCTTACCTGTCGGTGAAGTTTTGCAGCTTGAAGATCTTTCTGGATTCACTAGCGAACCCACCCACCTCCGCCAGAAAGATGAGGCAGGAGAAGAAGGTGGAAGGACAGAGTAAAAGAACAAAAGAACAAAAGAATACTGAAAGTGGATACATTGAACAAGGAAAATACTAAAGAACGCCTAGGGCTCAAAAAAACAAAAAAAACAAGGAAAAAAGAACCCGAAGGTGGGACTTCCGCAGGAAGCATGCCGACGTCACGAGAAGTACACCAAATGGTGGGACGTCGACGCCCACCTGGGCTACAAAAAAAAAAGAAAGACTACGATTCCGGACCCAACCACCAGACCGCGGAATAATACACAGCATAGTGAATCCAGAAAGATATTCAAGCTGCTAAACTACACCGACCGGTAAGAAACTATTAGTTCTCTTGTTCCTCCTTTCTTTGGCCCATCAGTGCTCTGCTCTGGGCACTCTAAAGGGCTATCTCTTGGCCATTTCAGCCTTAGGCTTCCTGATCAGCCTTTTCTTTTCAAGTCCCCTGTTGTAAATCGATTCTTTAAGGGCATTACTCATCTTTTTCCTCCTGTTCCCTTCGTAATGCCCCACTGGGACTTGAACTTGGTCCTTACATATCTTATGTGCGCTCCCTTTGAGCCGCTACATAACTGTCCTCTCAGACTTCTCACTTTGAAAACTGACTTTTTGGTGGCCATCACCTCTGCACGCAGGGTGAGTGAGATACAAGCTCTTTCTTTCAAGCCTCCCTTTCTTGCTGTCCATCCGGACAAGGTCGTCCTTAAAACTGGACCTTCCATTCTTCCCAAGGTGGTTACTTCTTTCCACATTGGCCAAACCCTCACTTTGCTCACCATCTTTCCGCATCCTTCGAAAGAGGAAGAGAGGCTCCACCGCCTGGATCCAAAACGTGTGCTTTCCTTCTACTTTGATCGCACCAAACAATTCCGGATGGACGACCAGTTCTTTGTTGGTTACGTGGGCGCTAAGGAAGGTCGGGCCGTGCACAAACAGACCATTTCCAGATGGTTCGTTCTGTGCATCAAAGCCTGCTACTCTTAGGCAAAGAAGGAGCCTCCAGTGGGGCTGCCTGCCCATTCCACCAGGGCGACTGCAGCTACCACTGCTTTTGGACGAGGAGTCACCCTAAATGACATCTGTCAGGCAGCTACGTAGGCATCGCTGCACATGTTCTCCAAACACTACTGCCTAGACAGCCAAGTTCGGAGAGACTGTTTTCTTTGGCAATTCTGTTCTCCAGGACTTTCTGGTGTGAACTTGATTCGCAGCCCCGCCTCAGGGTTGTTATTGCTGGGGTATCTATTCTAAAGTAAGGAATCTATAACTGGTTCTTTCAGATGAACAAGTTACTTACCTTCGGTAATGATACATAGGTTAGGTATAGATTCCTTACCGTCCCACTCATCCTCTCCGTTCTGCAAACTGACTTCTAGGGTTAAGGATTTCCTTTCAGGGCCCTAGTTTTGTACAGAACGGACATCAACGTGCGAGGGCCGCATCTAAGTAGCTACCGCGACGTCATCACGGTGACCATGACGCCGACGTGCAGGGGTACTGCTGACAAAAAAACTTACTGGATCCAGTCTGACGCCTGGGGGTAATTCTAAGGTAAGGAATCTATAACTAACCTATGTTTCTTACAGATATACAGTTACCGAAGGTAAGTAACTTATTCGACTTTACCTGAAGTGCTGAACTGACTGGTAATTTATGGGGGTTACCTACAGAAGGTCTTCGCCAAAGGATCTTCATCTAGAACTATTGCTCTCTCTATGAAAATACTTAAATGTGGTCTTAAACTGAAACATAGAACTGGGAACTGGGCATCCCATAGCAGCAACATAGTCCAGGCCAAGCACTGCTGTTCCATTCCCTGTCTCATAAGTTGGCATGTGTAATTAAATTTGAAAGCTAACCATTGTTTTCCAGGCCAATTAAGAAATCTGCTACAAAACCTGGTGAGGGTGCTGTGATTATACCTACGGCTTTATCCTATGCAACCATTTCTGTTGATGCCTCAGATAAAACCATGAGTAATGAGTCACCAGGAGAGGGTCATCTTTACTCCCTTTTAGTATAAGTGAGACTCTTGGATCGGTTATTTCCTTGAAAAAAGAATCCATTGGTGGATGAGTATTTTCTCTTGATGTCGTTATGAGCTCATCCATGGTGAGGCTGTTTGCCAAATGTGGTTACCCTGAATGGCCCACACATTATTTTAGGTCAGAGACTGCAGACTGGGAAGTATGTTTGGTTTTAACAAAAATGGCACATGGGCGCCCCTTTCTAGATGCTTATAACATGTTGATACACTTTCTGTGTGTAGAGGGAGCAGTTAATTTATACTGGAAGTACCGTTACAGTTCCTGTTGGAGATTTTAAGGGGATTATTGCACGCAAATTTTACGGATGATGTAAATTGGAGATTAGACTCATTTTTGGCCCTTTGCGACTCTTCCGTCCTTATTCCCTTGAAGGCTTAACATCGAAGCATCTGTGGTTTGTAATAGGAAGCCAACATTACAAGTATACATGCCTGCCTTCCGAACCTTGGTCTTGAAAGTGACTGCATATCTGCATTGTAAGACATTCCATCGGTACCCCTAGTTATAACGCCAACTGATCCTGCCCTGGTCAGCATCCCACCCGTTCCCAAGAATATAGCTTGCTGTGCACGTTGAGGACGTTAGCCAACCTGAAAAGAATCGCAGGGCATCCCTTGCCAGAGGATTAAATTAATTCAAGCATTTATAAACAGTTATTTAGGCTTTACCTTCTGGCTCCAGAAATGTGTCTGGCACTTGGATAGATAATTAAACTTTTTCCTTTCATGAAATGGCAACAACTTTGTGGTATTAGCTATTGCCACCTTCATATACTTAAGTTAATTACTTGGCCAGAGTGAGATTGAAAAGGCTGGAAGAATATCTTGTTGTGCACTAAATTCTCTAGAAATACATTTAAAAAAAAAAAATGTTTGTTTATAAGTAATTATTTTTTTTTTTTTGAAAAACCTTTATTGACATTTCAATCATTAACAAGTATGGGCCTACAACCCCCCGGGGCCGGCCGCTAAGCAATCAGAGCAATGAAGATCAAATGTAAACACAGGCGGCACCTCAGAGAGCAGAGTCTTCATGCTAATGTAGTCCGGCCAGTGAGCCGCGTAGGTAGGACACCAGGAGAAAAGGGTTTTTCATTTTATAAGGGAACAAGACAGTAGGATCAGGTGCCAAACAATTTCTCAACAGCGATAAGAGGCAGGCAGAATAAGAGACGTAGGCAATAAACAGCAATCTATTGGATCAATGGTGCAGACACAAGAAATTCAGGATGGGGAAGAATATCATAAACAATTGCGCCTGCAGGCCCCCGTACCTAACGCCCAGAGAACACCCCGGAAACTGTGGCACACATGAAAAGGCAACGATTCACAACAAAGGAGGTGTACCGCGCTGATCCCAGAAAAGAAAAAACAGGAAGAAGCGGAGAAGAAAAAGGAGGCCATGGAAAAAGAGATAAAGACTAAAGAATCCCCTCCCCCAACCCCCCACCCTGCACCTCTGCAAATGAGTACGGCCCCCCCCCCAGCAGTGTGCCTGTCGCCCTGGAACTAGCCCCGAAATATAGAAGAAACAGGGAAAAAGGAGTAAGAAAGAACCCCACCAGACGGGGGGTAGAGACATTATAATAAACTGGAGGAGGGCCTTCAGAACATACCCCCGGCTTCTCCCTCCCGCACGGTGAGGTCTCCCCACAGCAAACAATAAGCAGCACCAAATCGACCATATCAATAGAGGGATGGGGAGCATTATGCACCAAATATGCTAATAGCTATGTCATGAGAGTACGCAACCATGAGTCCGCCCGTCCACCAGATGACCACCCCCGAAGGATCAGCCCCATCCTTGACCACTCTTTACAATTCTGCCCATGCCTACCCCTCGACCCAGCGCCATGTCCGATGTTCCAAGGCAAAGGAGTGTCCAAAAACGACCGGGAAGCGGCGCACACAGGTGGGGTGGAAGTCTCCGAGCACCAACACAGTCCGCATCATGGAGGGGCGTCTTTCCCAGTGCTGCCCCAGGATCTGCACTGCACACAAGGTCCAGGAAGGCTGAATCAGCCAAAGCAGACAACTGTTGCTGGAATTGTCCCTGGGTCTCCTGAGGCCAAGCACGGGACGAGGCCACCACCTTCCACTCAGGTCCAATACCTCCGGAGCAGATCAAACCCTCAGTTAGCCGAACACACGGTAGCATACTGTCCAGAGCATCCAGCTGTGCACTAATCGCAGGGGTGGCCGCGACATTGTCCTCCTGTGTGCAGTGTGGGAAGGCCCCGTGTACCTGTGGTCTGGCAGGCCGCCACTGTCCCAACGCTGATGCCACACCATCGAGCTTACTCCCCAAGACCCCAACGCCACGAGCCAAGGAGAAATGAAGGGCACCAAGGGCCTCTAGGAGGTCGCCGTACCCGAGCACAGCTCTCTGCGACCGCTCCGCCACACTCCCAAAAGTCACACACTCCCAATCCTGCTGCGACCCAGTGGACAGGATGGTAGGCTGCATCGCAACAAGATGGCCGCCGGGGAGGCCCGACCCGTATTGGGGCCGGGACCCAGGGACAAGCGCCTCGAGGTCCACGTCGCTGGAGACAGGGTCCGGGGGCAGGCAAAAATTCAGCCGTTGCGTGGTCACGGGCAACAGTCGTCCCCACCACGGACCAGCTCCCGCGAAAATCCGGGAGCAGCCCGCAAGGATCAGGGCGAGCCAGGGGCGGCGTCCGGGCAGCTCACCGTCAAAGGCAGGGGCAAGCACCGGAGAATCTGAGAATTGCACCCCCGGGCATGCCCACGTTCCGCTACGCTTAGCAGTGGGAGCGACCACGGCGAAATGCAGGCCGAGGGTAGCACCGCTCCGGTGGACCGACTCCACCCAGTCACCACAGGCCGCTGTTGTTAAACTGCCACCCGGCCAAGGCGTCCACCCGAGGTCCCGGCTCCGGGGCCGCACGGGCCGCAAAGTTCAATTGCATATTTCTCCGGCGGTACCGCAGCCAGAAACCTCGGAGTCACACGATCGGTTGCCACTCTCATTCACGAACACGATCTCATGGCACAGACTGAGGATCTCGTGCAGGATATCCGTGCGGGATGCGGAGGTTCACGGAGCCGGGAGTCTACGCTGCCGTCCCGGTCGCCATCTTGGCTCCTCCTCTATAAGTAATTTTTGCTTAAGCTTTCACACTTAACAAAATGTAAACAAACAGTAATTGATTGCAACGAATATCAAGCAAGGTAAGCAGTCAGTCAATAATGAGCAGTTCACGCGTTGAATTCCAAACTGTTGCAGCTTTGCAATCATCTTTTGGACTTTGTGCTTTGAATTTTGGAATTTTCCTGCTGCATTGTGGATGCTGTACAGAAGGCTCCTACTCTTTTCAAGCTTTCCATCTGCCTTGTGTCACATCAGATACTTTAGGGGTGTAGTAAGGGTCACTTAGGGGTTCCTTTGACACTAAAATAAATACCAGAACCCCCTGTCTGTGACCCTGTACTGTCTCCTGCATCTTAATCCTCTGCCCTAACTGAGTTTTGTACACAATTTGGAGCGTCTATCCCACCTACTTATATTCTATCTTCAGGGGTGCTGGTTATGCCAACTCTGTGTCAGCAGTCTGTTCTGATTGTTAACCAGATGTCTGTGCTGGATGCAAACAAAATGCACAGTTACTTTTAGTCATTAAGAACAATATTTAATGACTTTTTATTCAATGTGTTTGGTCTGGCATGATTTTACTACCAATATTGTTATTTGTATTGATGGGGTGTAGTGCAGTGTAGGTCCCTTCTTGCAAAACAGTTTCATAAGGAACAACATGGAAATACATGGATTTCCGATTGATACTTCCAAACATGGATTCCTCACATTTAGAATATCCCAGGCGCAAGACTGGATCTGAAAGATTTTTCAGCACAGCCCCTGCATGTCAATAGATGGAGTGATGTGGCTCTTTGTTCGTTCCACTTCTCCCCGGATGTGCCAGCTAGAGCCACATATAGGTGCCACCTAAGCGTGCTGACATCAGTTTCCTTCTTTGCGCATGTTTGTTTATGGATCCAGAGCTCGCTCCTTACATTTCTTCGGCAGATGACTAGCTTTTTCTCTACAATTATTTTTCCAGACTGCAAGGGAGTGTCCACTCAAGCTACAAGGTTCATGCCTTGGAGGTACTCTTGCGGACAAATGTCTGTGACAGATTCCCACAAAGTGTGTCTCTGGTGTTTGGACCTGACTCCCAGTCGTGTAAGGAGTGTGCCCTGTGCAGCCAAAGGCTGTATGGAAATGGGAAGCCAAACTGTACATCACCAAACACAGACTGAACTTGCGAGCACAGGTCTGCTCGAAGTGGACTACTCAATACTGCTCCCGCTCTCTATGCTGGTCCCACGACGGGTCGTCCTTGTGATCCAGTTCTTCAGGTAAGTCAAAATCCCCAAAGAAACACATGAAGTCCAAATAGGGGTTTGTCCCAGCCGTACCACCCTCCATCTCGGAAGTCACTAGGACTTCAAGGTGACTCGTATTCCTGCTCCCACTCCTCTACGGGGGAACCGATTCTGTAGCTGAATCCGATGCACCCCTAATTCCCTGGTCTGTTCACGCCGCAACAGATTAAGGCATTAAGAGAAAATTCTTCACATCTTGTGCACCGTACCAGCTCACTCTGGTGTGCTTTGGGGCCCCATGGATCCAAAGGAACTTCCAGTCAGGTTACCGCTGGCAGGCCTTCCTTTGACACTGTCTGAGCTCTCACCCTGGAGCCGACTCCATGCCAGATTCCTGCTGCGTCGATGCTGGCACCAACGCCGGACGGGGAAGCTGATCCTATAGTCCTGTCCTGATCCAAATCAGTCTTTACCTCAGCTGAAGCAGTGCTCAAACTCAGTTCCTATGTGTCTGACCCCCATACACAGACTCTGAAAAGACAGTGCCTTAGCTCGCAAGACTCCCTTCAGTGCTCGAACAACTGTTCTGATTGAACTCTGGCCAGAGCCAACCAGGTTTTGATGATGGTGGAAATGAATTTGTCCCTCAATATGATGATAATTCTAATGTGGACCGATGAAAGGCTAGTGGGCTGCACACTTCCCCTGGCACGGGACTGATCTCACACACTGGCCCTTTCACAGAAGTGTATGCTTCATTCGGTATGGTCATTTGAGTGGCTACAGAAGTCTTACATGTACAGTTGTCTTCTATTGAGGGTAAAAAAAACAACGTCCTCATGGAAATGTTACAACCAGGACAATCCTCTTCTGAAACCCTACTGCCATTCATCGAGGCCGTAACGGACACCCTTTTGGGCACCTGCCCCGGCTCAACCTTAAAGAAACAGGTGGCGCGTCATCACAGAGCTGGTCTGGTTGTCCCTTCCTTCCTGATTTATTTTTTAAGACATTTTACTGAGTTTTAATAATTTGCATTTCAAACAGTATTTTAGGCATAATAAACTTATCAACCAATCATGTACAAATTGTCAAATTATAGCCTTATAAATCGCCGTCATTCGATGGTATGTTTTCAAATCTTTTACAAAACACACAACCAAACATGAGCCTTGAAACCATCATGGTGCATGAACGTAGGTTAAGTTACAGTGTCCTGTTGGTGAACCATCTGCAGGGGAGAGGTATGCAGTGTGGTGGCAAGAATTGGGGGGGGGACATGTTGAGTGCTAAGGAGGGGAGGGCCATTGCAAATATTCAACTGGCGTTTAAGTACGCTTCAGATCTAATCATACCGACCCCTCATCATTCGGGGTCGTTGTTGGACGGTAAGTAACGCATCCCACTCTGCCGCTATAGGGTGTCTACGCAAGCCCTGTATGTCTTCGCAGATCAAAACAGCTGCCTTTTTTCCATGCTCCACTGTATGGCACACCGGGCAGAATCAAGGCCTTTCAGTACATTACGATTGCCTGCTTAACATGTAACAAGGCCAGGTCTTTAAAGCGATTAGGGCACTACCTAATTTGCAGCTCATAAATAGGCCCAGCAATCAGCTTGTCATGCACTCCAAATCCCCCCTGTTTGTGATACGGGAGAGTAGGGTGCAAAACTTTGCCCACGGTGCCCTAACCCATTGGACAATTCCAAAACACGTGCCATATCAGCCACCGGAGCCCGACACCGACGGCATTCGGAGATGCAGTGGGGTATATCCTATGTATCTTAGACGGCGTTAAGTAGGCCCTGTGTACTTTATTAAACTGTATATATCGGAAGCGGGCATTGTGCGAGACCTTCCTGGGGTACATCAAAACTCTGCGCGTTTGGGTCAGTGCACGTTATACGTCTCCGTCCCAGGCTTCCTGAAGAACACTCAACGGGTCTTGAGCAGTTTAAGGAATGGTCCTAGTTAACCATGTAACCAATCTTTTCGTATTACCCATGGTGTAGAGGACCTGTGTCAGGAGGTGCATTTCATTTTCAGTGCCAACAATACCCCACATGCACTCCAGCGTTCTCATAGGCGCCTGTGCTCCAGGAATTGCCCCGCTGGAAGACCAGTCTGCTTAGCCAGGAGGTCAAAAGGGAACAGGGCTCTATCTTAGAACAAATACTCCAATGTGCCCATCCTGCTGATTCCCAGAGTGACAACCCCTTCCTACCAATATCTGTTCTGAATTAATAAATGGCACTCAGCTGTATCTCAGGAACATATAACGTCAATCTAGGCGCAATCCTCAATGCTGTACGGTGGCACAAATATGCCACACTGAGGGCGTTCAAAGACCCAAGCAACTCTGAGTCGGGCAGAAACAGTTCCTGCACTAGTCTCAAAGCCCCCCTGCTCTGACTACAGGCACACCTCTGACAGATGGTGCTGAGCCAGCCAACAGGTTGGCCACTGGTGCTGTGCTGCCAGGTAGCAGTGCACAAATACAGGAGCTCCCAGTCCCCCACGCTTAGTTGGCAGTTGTAATTTGGCCAGTACCACTCTACGTCTCTCTTTATTCCACACGGGGCCACCAAATATCCTATTTAATGTCTTGAATGTGCTGTGAGGGACTAGGATTGGCAAATTGGCCAAGTACTTCAGGAGCCTCGGAATCGCAACCAATTTCGAGAGATCACCCTCTGCACTGTCCAGGTGAGAGACCACCACAAAGTAATTTGTGGCCGTAAGGAGCAGATTGCCTTCCTGAGAATACCATCCAGGATATCCTGAGTCATGTGATATATATTCATACACACATATCGAAGGGTGCGTGGCTCTCACTAAACTGTTTGTTCACCAAGTGCTATGGGATGTGGAGAGCAGTGGAGAGCAGTCGGGTCGGAGTGGGAGAAGACAGGCCTTATGCCAATTCACTCCCAGTCCTCTACTATTCGTGTGGCTTGCCAAATGCCATCATGGATATTCCTGATGTACAGAAGGACATCATCCGCATGCGTGTGTGGCGCCACCAATTGGTATGTCCCAGTCTTGCCCATCCTGCTGAATTAGCTGTGTAAGTGGCTCTACCTCTAGGACAAAGACCAGTGCGGAGAGAGGACAACCCTGACAAGTAGCCATGCCCACTGGCAGAAGAGCAGGGATACGATAGCCAATCCTGTCCCTTGCTGAAGGTGCATATAAAGTAATTTTATAATTTGCAACATCCTGCCCCAATACCCATTTTTTGCAAGGCCGCAAACATATAGGACAGTCCAAGGTGTTGAAGGTTTCTCCAGGTCTAAAATCAGACATACCCCATCTAGGTTGCTCCTGGTGGCGGAGATTGTATCAAGGGTTTTGTCCAGCTTTGCTTTTATCGGGTCAGGTGTCGATAGCATGCTGCCTCCCATGCATGTGGGGGCTCACGGCTCATTCAGCGTGGATCCCCTAGAGGCACTGCTGACAGGTGGGTTCCACTCGCCCCACCACTCTCCATTCGGAAACCTTACTGCCCTACGTGGCACAGCTGGAAGTTAGATCCTCATCAGTCCCGGAGGCTAAGGGCAAGATTGACAGTTGAAGTCGGGGGCCGGCAGGCCTGACTGGGGCACCCTGCAACGCTGGATCCCCCCACTGCTGATGTGGCCGGCTTGGTCTGGGCTCCAATCTTCAGTCTCTCACATTAGCCCTTTCGTACTTCTGCTTTGGGAAGGACTCCACTGTATTAGTGCCCCAGTTCTCCACTTAAAGTGCTGATACACCTCTTAAGGGTGCAGGGACCACCTTCTGGCTCCAAGCCATGGCCCTTTCCCTACCTTCCTTATGTAGCACTCTACTCCTGAAAGCCTGGTAGTACAGGCCTCCACTGGCCGGAGAGTCCAAATGAATTGAGACTTTTGTGAAGAGTGTTTTCCCCCATCGTCCTTGCCTTTATACCAGTCAATGGCTCCGGATCTCAGTCGCTGAAATCTTACTAGTAGTCGTGGAAAAATGTATCTCTTGTATTTTGAGGACTATTTAAGATAGCCAGAATGCCGCCAAATACATAATCTGATCAGGTGTGGACACAACAGACTGAATAGGTAGAACAGTTGATACTAGCATGGTGCTCCAAAGTCACACACAGGTTCTACAAGCTTCTCGAGTGATGTTCAAGGGTTACTTATGGACATGCTCTTTGATGGGTGTTGCCTCTGGCCCACTCCGCTGTCAAGTGGTTCAAAGAGAGTAGTGATACTGTGTGCTCCTCTGGTCCTTCTACACCCACAAAGCAGTATCCTCAAATTTTCTCCCACTTTCAAGACATGACTAGGGGCTCCACCTACAGACTCTGTCAAGGCGCACCACCCCAGCACCAGGCACCACAGTCAGGTTAGGGAATCCCACGGGCAGTGTTCAGGCCCTTCTGGCAGCAGCATCCAAGTGGCTGTAGGAAATGGCTGTGGTCCCAGCATACTTATATTTGTTAGGGGTCCCAGTGTTCTCCAAACTCGACGACCGGCTTCTAAATGCAGTCTTGCAACAGTCAGTTGTAGACCACCTTCCAATGACGGCGAGCCTCCTTACATCATTGAGGTTCACAATCAAGGTGCCAAATTCACATATGACACCTTTGCAAAGGCTGTCTTTCATTGGAACCATCCTGTTGATCCTTTCATGCCTTCCCTTGAGAACAACAAACCCAGGACGGTCTAGCTATGATCCCAATGGTTCATCCTCAATCCTGGGTTTTAGTCAGGATGACTCCGAGGCTTTTCAGCCTGCTGACCTCGTCCATCCTGCTTGCTGCACATGTCAGATGGCACATGTGGGCTCTGCTGTGGGATCTGAAGTCTCAGTGGACCCAGTACCAAGGAAGGGTACCTGTGAGATTATATTCTGGTTTGATGGAAACTGCAAAGGATCTGAGATGGTGGCACTCAACCTTATTTGACCTGTGACAGACCCATCTCTAGAATGGCACCTACACCCACAGGCATCTTCCAGGAATGGGGAGAACCCTAGCTCGATCTCTTCTCCACTGCCAAGAATGTATAGTGTCAACGCTTCTGCTCAGTAGAGTTCCCAAGAAGTCTCTCTCTCTGCAGCTCATGCGGCTTAGATTGGAGTATGGAACTACTGTATGCATTCCCACCGTTGTCTCCTGCCCCATTTTACCAAGAAGAGCAAGAATGGCTGGGCTCACGTCATCCAAGTGTCTACAAAATGAGACAGGATAGTGTGGCATCCAGAACCTATAGGCATGTGCACCTGTCCTCGGCTCAGGCTGCCACTTCAGGAACATCTCCTATCTCACCAGCAGGGTACGGTGCTGCATCCAGGCCTGCACAGTGTACACCTCCATTTGTGTAGATTGAGGGGCCAATTGACTACATTTGATCTCCATCCCGAAGTAGTGGATGAAATCCTGGTGATGAGAACAGAGTGTTTCCTTTGGAGAAAAGGCTAATTCAATACTATTGACTAGATCTACTACTGCACGACGCACTCACCTGCATTCAACCTTTCAACATACATTGAGGGAACAGTATAATTCCAACCCTTTTCCTATTGAATACGCGACAAAAGATTTAAAAAATATTTTCAGTTTATTTCTTTGTTAAAAAAAGGCATGTGCTTAACAGTACATAGATACTCAATAATATCTAAATCTCGTCAAGAAACATAATAAAAACATATAAAATTCATTAATAAAAAATGTACATAAAAAACAAGGAGAGTACACATGAAAGACAAAAGACTATGTCATTGAGTGAACACATCCGTGGTTATTTCATTTAGTAACTGAGGCCTGATACCGAAAAATAATGAGCACTCAAAGGTCCCAGTTTTCTCACAGATTGGGTTCTGTTTATCAATTGTCAATGCGATTCGATGGTGCCTTTATAAAGCCAATTTTTTCATTTGTAACTCTCACAGATAATAATAAAAACCTGGAACAGTTTGGACCACCTTGATCAGCTGTAATTTTTCATGGATCTGAATGTCAGGAAATCTGGTAGGATCCTAGGGGGCATCTACCTCCCTCTGTCCTATTCGAATATTTTACACAGAGTTTTGATAATCATAAAACAGACTGGAAGCCAGTAAATATTGCCAGCGGCTGAAGGTCTCGGTTCGGCCCACAGTCCCGTAGTAAAATTTAAAAGATTCTTTAAATATTATATACCCTCTTGATGGGGACCGATTTCCATTGACTGGACACTCCTTGATGTGTAATGATGGACCAAGCATGGATACCTTTTCTAATTAGGGTTTATTAGAGGGTTGATTCTCCTTCTCAGTGGCTCTGTTCGTGTCCCGGGTGCTGCATCCAGGCCTGCACAGTGTACACCTCCATTTGTGTAGATTGAGCGGCCAATTGACTACATTCGATCTCCATCCCGAAGTAGTGGATGAAATCCTGGTGGCCAGACGATATGACAAGTTTTTGGTTTGGTGTGGCACTCATTGCAGCCCAAAGGGCGTTGTACTGTTTTTTTCTGTCTTTGTCCCATCAAGCTCTTACAGTGGGCACTGTTAAAGGTTACTTGTCGAACCTTTAGGCCTTTTTGCGTTTACCACACCAGATGTCCTTGTACAGATTATCCGTTGTAATCTTTAAAGGTTTAGCCACCATGTTCCTGCAAAGCCTTTTGTGAATCTTCAGAGACCTTTAATATGGTCCTTCCTTTTCTTAATTTTACCCCTTAGAACAGTTTCAGAGCTATTACGTGCATTTCTTGAGCCTGAAGAACTGTCTCTCATTGCGATCACCTCCTCTCATCGTATGAGTGAGGTTTAAGCTCTATTCAGTCTTGCTGCCCTACAACCCCTTTTTTCATGACTAATTGGTGCTGAGGACTAGAATGGCCTTTTAACTGAAGGGTGTTGCACCCATTCACATCAGACACTTTTGATGTTCTTTGCCCACCTGCTCCCTTTAAAGAGGAGAGACTCCCTTTTTAGAATTGCGCTTAAGACTACCAGGGGCCGTATTGCAGATGGTGCCCCAGGGCGCAACGGGCTTTTGCGCCAGCTTTGCGCGCCCCCAGGGCACTTTAGTTTTCTAGACGGGGACGCAGACGCTTGTACGTCCCCTTCAATAATACTGATAGCGCTGGCTCACTTAAGCGCCAACGCTATCCACAGAGGGTGTTCCCTCATTTCTATAGGGGCGTGCCCTATGCAAATGAGGGAATTCCTTTTATTCTGCACCTGCACCATATTACAGACTCGGGCGCATAGTCAAAGATGCCTTCAGGGGGCACACTGACACTGCGTGATTTAAAGGGTGGCGCACTGTCAGTGCGCCTCCTGACAGCAGCCCTCTGCAGGGGGTAAAGGGGGTCCCATGGACCCCCCAGACATCCCCCTGCAGGCAGGTGCAGTAACTGCCTGCACCTGCCTGCAAGGGGATATCTAAACCCCTTTGAAAGTGTAGTTGGGTGCCACCTGCACTGTGAAAACATTGAGCGGCTACTCAATGTTTTCACTTGAATGTTCTGCCCCTAGGGCAGCGCGAGTTCGCTGATGCCCTAGGGGCAGCGCAAGTTCACGGCTGCCCTAGGGGCAGCACATACACCATAATGGGGAGCGCCGGGCGCAAACAGTGATAATGTGTTATACGGCCTTGGGTAGAAATGTAGCTCTTTATAGGGTTCTGTGGTGCAAAGAAAGGCAAGGCAATGCAGAAGAGCTTATCCAAGTGGATGGTCCTCTGCATCAAGGGCTGCTACATTTTAGCCACGAAGCCGCCCCCTGACATGTTGGGGGCTAACTCCACCAGAGCCAAGGGAGTGCTACTACTATGCTGCCACACAGGGGTTCCAGTCTGATTTGTCATGTTACTAGGTGGGCATCCATGCATATGTTCACAAAGCATTATTGCCTTGACACCCAGGTCTTACAGGAAGGACATTTTGACTGCAGGACCTTTTGGTTTTAGTCATTCCACAGACCCATCACTTGGAAAGGTACTGCTTTGGTATCTATTTTAAAGGTGAGGAATCTGATTTTAAAAGTATCCAGCAGAAGTTCAAGTTACTTAACTTCTATTACGCTCTCTCTGGGGGATACTCTATATGCAAATTCCTCACCTCCATTCTTTTCCATTTAAAAAGGTCCCAGTTTAGACAACTGGCTCTTGGTAGATTGGAAAATAGTTTTTGGGGCCTTGTGTCCAAGGGAGTATACAGTGTCACTTCCTGGTCAGAACACAGTTGACACGGAGCCACACAATGCCACCCACTGATGTGCAAGGTATTGCTAAAATAAATTGACTCCAGTCTGACACCTGGGGATATTCTAAAAGTGAGGAATCTGTGGCTAGCTAGAGTATCCACCAGAAAGACTGTTACAGAAGTCAAGTAAATTGTATGATTGTTCTACATTTTTACTGTTTTATTTCAAGGGCACACCTACAGATCACCACCATGAAAACCACCACATTCATGCACTTGTTTTGACAGTGTTTGTCAAACAAACCTGCTAATTTCAACTAAATTATAAGAGATCCCCCATGAAAGTTACAAGGCCGTATAAACAAATTGTTACGTTACATTACATCAAGTGTATAATACGCATGTTTGTTCTACAGTTCATTTTGAGTTAAAAGTTGATTAATAATTGAATTGAAATGTTTGGTTCTTTTGTTATGTTAAACGGGGAAAAAGAGGGAAAATAGTTTACAAAATAATCATTATTATTTAATTCCATTGTGTCTTGCAGCTTGTGTATGAATTTTTCATAAGGTTTTTGGAAAGCCAAGAATTTCAGCCAAGCATTGCCAAAAAATACATAGATCAGAAATTTGTATTACAGGTAAGTGTTTTGAAATATATATTTTCTCAGATAATACATTTAACCCCATTAATGATTTTAAATTGAAAGGGACCTAAAAAACGTGTAGGATTGTAGAACACAGACCGAGATTAAACTAACGGTATAGGTAAAATAACAGTTTAGACAATGCATAGTAATTGATGTGATAGAGGATCAGAGCCTTCCTCCCTTTTGATGGCTGTGATCTCAACCCCCCCCCCCCCTCCCACTGAAACCCGTTGTTGACAGAAGAGACTGCACTTAAGATACATATAAAACAGATAGTTTTAACTTCATTGGCATCAAAATATCACAGCCAGCGCCTTACAGTTCAACACACAAGTCTGACACCATCACCCAATTTAAGCCTCACAAAATGGGACCAACTTCGAGGCAGTGATTGTCCTCAAAGCGCTTCAGCCACAGGTGCATTATCATATTCAAAAGGAGATTCAACTTCATGCCAATGGTCCACTCTGAATAGAGGTTTGTTTTGTGTTTAGAAAGGTACTTGACACCTGACTTTTTGAGAAAGGATAAATGAGAAGAGCTTCAGACTCCAGCACTAGATTGACATAGATAGGAGGCACTGTAGAAGGTACCACTTTAAAAGGAGGATGAGGTCAAAAGGACAGAACAGTGGAAACTGGTTTCTCCTTGGGGAAAATGAGATACTGGTACATCTGTTTCCACAAATATGCTGGGACCCTGTAACTTAAAGCTAAGAAAAATACCCATACACTAAGAAGTAGGTAATGTATTGGCACAATAGCCACATCCCTACCAGGGACACCCATTCCACAATGTAAGCTGCGTAACAATCTTAAACTGACCTTTCGCAAAACTATTTTAGTGGAAGTGTTCCAGTTCACAAGAAACACACAGTTATTATGCTTGAGTCTCCTGCACAGTTTCCTGTGCTTTAATCACCTTGAGTGCCATCTCTCACTAAATCTGAGGTCAAAGAAGTTCTTTCAGCAATAATTCTCACACTGTCCAGTAGCCCTGTCCTTCCTTCAGAATCACGAATAACCACTTCACCCATAAAAGTCTTAAATAACCAAATCATCGGTAACATTGGATGTAAAATCTAAGTCGCAATTATTGAATAAAGGGACCAACTAATTTTTTAACACATATGTTTTGATAAAAGGTCCTAAACATTGCAAGAGAAAATATTTCTTTAAGTAATGGATGAGAAAATCCACAAAGGAAGTTGGATATGGTGAGAAAAGTGGCACAAATGTAATGGGAGTGATGGATGTTCTTAAGCAAGCTAAATTGTAAAGAATAAGCTTTTATGAAAAAACGTGTGAGGGAGAGTCGAGGAATTTCCTTTTCAATTTTTTTTGTATCAAACTAATTCAGTTTACATATATGAATGATTTATCACTGATTACATTAAATGAGAGCAAAAAATACCCTACAGAATTGATGGAAAACAGAGTTATAATTTGCAATGGAGTAATGCTTTTGTTTGATGTCTGCAAAATTACAAACCGTATAAGTTCACAGGCAAAAAAATGGGGAAGGAATGGTTAAAGTGAAGTGCCAAATATAACAACTGTAATTTCCATTGCCTACTTATTCTTTGGTGAATAATTTATAACGTGGTTTAGAGGTCTGTTTTTTGTCATAATCAAATTACTTTACTCGGTCAAACAATTATGACCATAAAAGCACATAAATACAGACACAATAAATACATGAAAAGAACACAAACTAAATATAACATGCAGTTCACTATGAAATGTAATACAATGAGCCGTAATGAAAGGTTGCCATGCTAAGAGGCTGAATCTAGGCCACAAATAAGATTACCAACATAAAAGATTCACAATATGAAAATACCATTAACCATCAAGATGCATCCTAAGTTTAACTTCTACAATTAAAAAAGCAAGCAATTGAATGACAAAACCTTCATGCAACAGTTGTAAGAACATTAGTGTACTTTAGTAAAATTCCTGCCCTTGAAAAGGTGGAAGGATAAAATCCTTTTGATGCTGCATGTAGTGTCCACAGAACATTACGAAATGAAGGGTATCTTTGGACAAAAGAGTCGCAACTATAAGGACCATAACTCTGGAAGCCTTGTGGTGGGGAACGCCAGCCACCAATGCACTAGATTCAACCAGAAGCTGGTTAACAAGATGTGATGATAGCTCCTTTTAACAAACCGCAATTACGGTTCAGTATAAGGCAAAGTTTTAACCAAAACGTGTCTGGACGGAGGACTTAATTACTTCCATTTCTCTGTTGGAAGCAAACGCTGCAAAAAAAAAAATCTGATTCTGGAAGTTCATATTTGGTAATACTGTTTGGGGGTCTCAAATAATTCACGTATACCCAAAAGGGTGAAACAGTCCTTAACATATTTCAAGCATTTGCTGGGCAGAAAGTTATGAAGGGCAAGACAGTCACCTAAAATTGCTGTATTTGATAGAGACTTCTAGCCCCAGGTTCCTTACCTTAGAATATATTAGGCGTCAGACTAGTTAGACATTTTCAAACAGTACCTCTACACACCAGCAGGTGGTGTCGCTCAGCGGCGTCCATGCCAGAAGTGGTGTGCGCGATGCTTTGATAGGTGCCACCCCAGCAAACTAGCATCATTACTTTTCTTTCTGCGCCAGTCAGTGCAGCTCAGAAGGGAGCTACCTATGTTCAGTTTTTGGGCAACCTTTTTTCAATCTTTTGTCAAGCCTTTTTTCTAGACTTCTTCTCTCAGTGTGTGAGGGATGTCCTCCAAAAACATTTGGGGTTTAAACTCTATGGTTTTTGTCACAGAAAGATGTCTGTGACAGATCCCCATCTGGTTTGTATGTGGTACCTGGAACTGGACCCCAGTTCTAAGGCCTGTGAGGGCTGCCACGCCATGAACCCCAAGACGCTGCGGAAGCTTTTCTTCTAGCTCCTGGTTGCCAGATTCCATGTGTCTCCACTATGTTTCAGGTCCTGGTCACGTTCTCAGAGCTGTTTCAGGTGCTCGTCATTGCGCTTGAAGTCTTCAGGTAAGCCCCATAGGAAGTCAAAGAATTTGAAGCGATCTTAGACTTCTCCAGCCCAAGTCTTCGGTCGATGCACAGGAACGTCATAATTCTAGGCCCCGCTCCCATGTGGAGCCTGCCTCTGGGTCAGCTCTGTACCTCCATGAGTTTTCCAGAGCTGGAATGACCTGCACCCAACTATGAAAATTATTTTAGGGTATGTACCTCATCTGTGGGCGGGCTGATCCCTCCGGAAAGGCTTCAGGACATATAGGTTTGGGGGTGCCCCTACTAGATTTCCATCGGCGGGTTCACTCTCTGCACCAGAAGGGCCCTCTGGATCCAGTTCTGGATATGGAAGTGCTTAGATCACGAGAAAGACTGCGACCTTCCCCGGAACCCATCCCAGCGATGCTGTTCCTGGCACTGCTGGCGGCCCATGGCGGCACAGACCTCATTGTCGTACTCAACTCCGATACGAAGCCGGATCAGCGTTGACTTCAGCACCAGTTGGATCTCGACCTTCGAAGTCGGAGTCAAGACCTGCTTTCTTCGATAGGCCAGGGGAGGAGTATACATGGGCAGGATATGAAGATCCTTATGAATACCACAACCCTCTAGGAGAGCCCGAGGACATCTGGTACGAGCAACTGGCCCATTCCAGTGGTCTACACATCTCTCCTGACACTGGCTTAGTCTCTCCTCCTAGTGTGGCTATGGAGGAAGGGGCTTCCTTTGCCATGATGGTGCTCAGTGACAGTCGAGACTATTGTGTTGACAGAGGTGCTTCAGCCGGGAGTCGCGCACACAGAACCTCTCTTCCCTTTGAATGGAGCCCTCACAGACGTCCTGCTCTGAGCATGGGCCAAGCCCTGCATAGGAGTTACTGTGCACAGAACAATTGCCTGCCGCTATCAATCCACTCCTGGGGACCGAGCTTTACTCATCCAGCACTCCACCCCGGAGAGCATGGTCGGGCAGGCCTCCATGTCCAAAGTCAACCCTATCATGTTTCCTCCAGTACCACCCGATAAAAAGTCCAAGAGGCTGAATACCTTTGGCGAGATGATCTTCTTTTCCGCAAACCTAGCTTTTTAGTTGGTGAACATGGAGCGCCTCGTGGGCAATTTAGTTGTGCAAGTTCTGCCCATGGGCTCTGAGGAGGCCTGAGCCATACTAATTGCTATTGCTGACAGCAGAGACGCAGTAAACTGCAGTGGACATGCATATCTGAAAGAAACACGTTAGGTAGATTCCTCACCTTAGAATATCCCCAGGCGTCAGACTGGATCCGGAAGATTTTTCGTCAGCAATACCCCTTGCGCGTCGCTAGGCGTCGTCTGCGGCTCCGCGTCCGTCGTCGGCGTCGTGCGCCGGGATGACGTCGTCGGAGTACTTAGACGCCGCCCTCGCGCGCTGACGTCAGTTCTTCTTTTTTCCGCGCCAGTAAGCGCAGATCCGGGAGAGCTACCCCTTTTAGTCTTTTTTGACTAAATCTTTTTGATCATTTTTGATCCTTGTCTGTCGACATCTGGTGCCGGTAGGATGCCTGGGTTCAAGGCTTGCGAGGATTGCCATCGACTGATGTCGGTGACCGATCACCACCGCCGGTGCCTCTACTGCTTAGGCCCCGACCACGACGCGTAGTCGTGCAACGACTGCCAGGTCCTGACTTCGAAGGCTAGGCGGGAGCGGTCCCGCAAGCATCTCGAGCTTCGCCACTCGGCTCCGCGTCGTGCGAGATCCCGGTCCAGGAGGAGGTCCAAGGATCGCTCGCGGAGCCCTAGCCGACGCCATCGATCGTCCGGCTCCAAGTCGTCGGGTAAGTCCAAACGCTCAAAGAAGTCCAAGAGGCGACACCGCTCTTCGGACTCCCCTCGCCAGTCGCGCGACTCGGCCGAGGGTCAGGGTGATTCCACCCCCGCGGCTCCGGCGGAGCCGCAGGTGCCGCGTCCGCCCCCATACCTTCCGGTCCATGGGACTGACGCGGCGCCGGCGGAGATCAGTGCCTTCCTCTCGGCCATGAGGAGCCTGGCCCCGCCGTCGACGCCCGCTGGCGCGCCTTCGGGCCCCGCGGACTCGATTGGGCGACCTTGCCTGCCGGCGGCTCCGGCGCCGTCGACGACTCCGGTCTCGACGCCGCAGGTCCCCGCGGGGCCCATGCCTGGGCCCCAGTCGACGCCGGTTGACCTAGTCACTCCGGCGCCGGCGACTGAACCACCGACGCCGTCACCGGCGCCGCCGGCGCACACGCCTACACCTCCGGCGCCTTTGGCGCCGACACCGCCCCAGTTTAGCCCTCATCCGGACCCGGCGCCGCAGCGGCGTCGACCGACGCCGCATCCGACGCCGCTTGAGTCCTACCATCTCTACAGTCCGGTTCCGATCATTCCTCCTGTTTATCAGGAATCGGAAGAAGGGGGCGACTGGGAGGGGTTCGTGGACCCTATGGCTGTCCAGTCACAGCTTTCTCAGGACTGGGCAGATGAACTGGGGGAGGCCAGTGGGCTGGACACCTCGCCAGACACTGGATTCACTTCTCCTCCGACCGTGGCTTCGGAGGAGGGTGCAGCATTTTCTGTGGTGCTGCGCAAGGCGGCCGCGGCCCTGGGGCTCGAGTTGCCTGCCGTGGCTGTGAGGACTAACATCCTCACTGAGGTGCTTCAAACGTCAGCAAGCTCCACTGAGCCTCTGCTGCCGTTCAACGAGGCCCTCACTGACGTTCTGCAGGGCACCTGGTCCAAGCCCTCCACAGTTCCTCCTGTGGATAGGAACGTTGCCAGGCGCCACCGCCCTGCTCCGGGCGACCCCAGTTTCCTGTCCCAACACCCCACCCCCGAGAGTCTGGTTATCCAGGCCTCTACCTCCCAATCCTCCTTCCCGACCGCTCCGCCGGACCGGGATTCCAAGAGACTCGAGCAGTTTGGCATGAAACTGTTCTCGTCCCTTAGTTTGGGCCTGCGGTCCTTAAATACCGCCTGTCTCTTGGACCGTTACTCCCATTCCCTGTGGGATACGGTGGAGGACGTGCTGCCCCTGTGTCCGGAGGAGGTCCGGACGCGTCTTAACCAGGCTTTGGCCGATGGGAGGGATGCAGCACGGCACGCCATACGATGTGGGCTTGACACCACGGACTCGCTGGGTCGGGCGATTTCCACCACGGTGGCGCTCCGCCGCCACGCCTGGATGCGGTCCACGTCATTTTCCGGGGATGTCCAGAACACCCTCATGGACATGCCCTTTGATGGCACTCGCCTGTTTGGTGAGAAGGCGGACAGTGCGCTGAACCGCTTTAAGGACTCCCGGGCTACGGCCAAGTCCTTGGGCCTCTCGGCTCCGCGGGCGCACACCTCCGCTTTTCGCCCCTTTCGTGGCCAAGGAAGGGGCGCCTCCTCACGTCCGCAAAGCCACCAGCCGCAGAACCAACCTGCGCGCGGTCGCGGACGTGGCGGAAATGGGGGCCGACGTGGTCAGCCCACTTCCACCCCGGCAGCATCCGCCTCAAAGCCCTCCTAGTCCGAGCTTTCAGGCTCATACCACGCCAGTGGCCGGCAGAGTTCGCCATCACCTGCTCCACTGGCGGTCCATAACATCGGACAGGTGCATGCTGCAAATCGTCCGAAGGGGCTACTCCCTCCCCTTCGAGATGACCCCTCCGGCCATGCCACCGCAGCACCACCGTATCTCGGGGGATCATTTGAATCTTCTCCGCGAGGAAGTTTCGGCTCTCTTGGCCAAGGGGGCCGTCGAGCGCGTTCCGAGTCCAGAAGTAGGTCGTGGTTGTTATTCCCACTACTTTCTGGTTCCCAAGAAGGGCAAGGGGGGCCTACGCCCTATCTTGGACCTCCGGAACGTCAATGCCTTCCTCCGTAAGGAAAGGTTCAAGATGCTAACGTTGGCTCAGGTTTTAGCTGCCCTAGACCCTGGAGACTGGATGGTAGCGTTGGACTTGCAGGACGCATATTTCCATATCCCCGTCCTGCCGGCCCACCGGCGTTACCTGCGGTTCACGGTGGGCCAAGAGCACTTTCAGTTTACCGTGCTCCCCTTCGGCCTCACCAGTGCCCCTCGGGTGTTCACGAAAGTGATGGCGGTGGTCGCAGCTCATCTGCGCAGATCAGGGGTTCCAGTCTTCCCCTATCTCGACGACTGGTTGTTGAAGGCGGGCTCGCCCCAGGCTGTCGTCTCCCACCTCCAGACTACGGCGGATCTCCTGCATTTGCTGGGGTTTTCCATCAACGTGCCGAAGTCACACCTGAGTCCCTCTCAGAAGCTCCTCTTCATCGGAGCGGTTCTCGATTCGGCGCAGTTCCGGGTCCATCCACCGGAACAGCGGGTCCGGGATATACAGGCCCTGATTCCCATCTTTCGGCCTCTATCCCGGGTTTCGGTCAGGCTAGTGTTGCGGCTTCTGGGGCTGATGGCCTCCTGCATCCTACTAGTGCATCACGCCAGGCGGCGCATGCGGGCTCTGCAGTGGGACCTGAAGTTTCAGTGGGCCCAGCATCACGGCAACCTGTCCGACCATGTCTTGATCTCGGAGGGCACTGCACAGCAGTTGCAGTGGTGGCTCACGGACCGCGAGTGGGTCAAGGGCAAGAGCCTCTCCCTTCCCCAACCGGAGCATGTCGTAGTGACGGATGCGGCCCTCCTGGGATGGGGTGGCCATATGGGAGAGGCGGAGATCAGAGGCCTCTGGTCTCCGGCGGAGTCTCGTCTCCACATCAACCTGTTGGAGTTGAGAGCGATCCGGCTTGCACTGAAAGCCTTCCTTCCCTCTGTCAGGGGAAGTGTCGTGCAGGTGTTCACGGACAACACCACCGCCATGTGGTATTGCAACAAACAGGGCGGGGTGGGGTCGTGGACCCTTTGTCAGGAGGCTCTGCGCCTCTGGACATGGCTGGAACACCAGGGCGTCACCCTAGTGGTTCAACATCTGGCGGGCTCTCTGAACGCCAGAGCAGACGAACTCAGCCGCCGGTGCATGATGGATCACGAATGGCGTCTGAACTCCGAAGTGGCGCAAGGTCTCTTTCAGCAGTGGGGAGAGCCTTGGTTAGATCTATTCGCCACCGAAGAGAACGCGCAATGTCAGCAGTTCTGCGCGTTGGAATTTCCAAGGCGGCACTCGCTCGGCGACGCTTTTCGTCACGAGTGGAGTTGCGGTCTGTTGTACGCCTTTCCGCCTATACCACTTCTGCCCAGAGTGCTGAAGAAGATCAGGCACGACCGGGCCCAAGTCATCTTGGTGGCTCCGGATTGGGCACGAAGATACTGGTATCCCGAGCTACTCAGTATGTTGACCGATCCCCCGATACGTCTGCCCCTTCGGGAGGATCTTCTGTCGCAGCAGCAGGGGACGGTCCTCCACCCGAACCTTTCCAGCCTCCACCTCCATGCGTGGAGATTGAGCGGTGGCAGTTGATGCCATTTGACTTGCCTCCTGAAGTCTGTGATATCATTCTGGCAGCCAGGCGTCCCTCCACAAAGTCGGTATACGCCTGCCGGTGGAACAAATTTGTGGCATGGTGCACAGCAAAGGCTGTGGATCCCCTTTCCGCCCCTCTTTCTGAGGTTCTCCTCTTCCTTCTTTCTCTGGCCCGGCAGGGCTCTGCCCTGGGCACCCTGAAAGGTTATCTTGCTGCCATCTCCGCCTTCTTGCGGCTTCCTGATCAGCCTTCTCTTTTCAAGTCCCCTGTGGTTACACGCTTTCTCAAAGGCATTACACACACGTTCCCTCCTGTCCCTTTTGTAATGCCTCAGTGGGACTTGAATCTGGTATTGACATTCCTGATGTGCGCTCCCTTCGAGCCTCTTCACAATTGTCCTCTTCGTCTTCTGACTCTTAAGACTGCTTTTCTGGTAGCCATCACCTCGGCTAGACGGGTGAGTGAGCTCCAGGCTTTATCTTCAAAGCCTCCTTTTCTATCTGTTCATCCGGACAAGGTTGTCCTTCGGCCTCGTCCCTCCTTTCTTCCTAAAGTGGTGACTCCATTTCACCTTGGGCAGTCTGTCACCTTGCCCACCTTCTTTCCGCCTCCGCATCCTTCCAAAGAGGAAGAGAGGCTCCACCGTCTGGACCCAAAACGTGCGCTCTCCTTTTATCTGGACCGCACCAAACAGGTCCGGGTGGACGACCAGCTTTTTGTTGGGTACGTGGGCGCTAAGAAGGGGAAAGCTGTGCACAAAAGGACCATCTCTCGGTGGGTCGTTTTGTGTATCAATATTTGCTATTCCTTGGCTAAAAAGGACCCTCCTGCTGGGCTGCGCGCCCATTCTACTCGGGCCACGGCGGCTACCACTGCTTTGGGACGGGGTGTCCCTTTGCAGGACACCTGTCAGGCGGCAACGTGGGCTTCGCTACACACGTTTGCCAGGCATTATTGCCTTGACAGCCAAGTCCGGAGGGATGGCTTCTTTGGCCGTTCTGTCCTCCAGGACTTTCTGGTGTGATCTTGGTTCGCAGACCCACCACCGGGGATGGTATTGCTTGGGTATCTATTCTAAGGTGAGGAATCTAACTAACGTGTTTCTTTCAGATGAACAAGTTACTTACCTTCGGTAACGATGTATCTGTAAGAAACATTAGTTAGTTAGATTCCTCACCGACCCACCCATCCTCCCCGTTCTGCGAACTGACATCTAGGGTTAAGGTTGTCCTTTCAGGCCCCTAGATTTTATTTTTGGCACCAGTGTCGGTCTTTGCATGGCTCTGCGTTCCTGGCGCGGAAGGCTATGTACAAGAACTGACGTCAGCGCGCGAGGGCGGCGTCTAAGTACTCCGACGACGTCATCCCGGCGCACGACGCCGACGACGGACGCGGAGCCGCAGACGACGCCTAGCGACGCGCAAGGGGTATTGCTGACGAAAAATCTTCCGGATCCAGTCTGACTCCTGGGGATATTCTAAGGTGAGGAATCTAACTAACTAATGTTTCTTACAGATACATCGTTACGGAAGGTAAGTAACTTGTTCTTCACCTGGAATATTTTTACCATCACGCTTAGTTTTCTTGCCCAACTTAGAGGCAAAATCGAAAACTACAGCAACAGCCCTCATAAAATAACTTTTTTCCCTTTTATAAGGGAAAGCCAGGAGCCGACACTATCAGATACCACACATATAGGGGGGAGATATTTATCCATGACCTTGTAGTAGAAAAGATCTACTGTTGGTCGACCTGGGGCCTGCCAGCATTCCATAAGAGTTGTTAAAATTCATAGACCTGTCCAGTGCATCTATAAAAGCCACAAATTAATTTGTGATTGAAGCCCTAAGGCAGTTATAACTAGGAGAACCGCATCATCTGCATAGAGTACAGCAGGAAGCAAATCTTCCCCTGCTTTAGGTAGAAAAAGCTTATTCAACAGCATGAATTTTTCGAAATTATTGAAATAAAGCAATAGAAACAACAGGGCTAAAATGCATCCCTGTCGGACCCTTCTTGCCACTTGAAATGGGTCTGTTCATGAGCCGTTATTATTATGAATGGCAGTCCTATAACTATAAAGGTTTCTTAGGAAAAAACACATCCTGGTCCACCCCCTATGTTTAGGAGGATATTCCATAGCTTAGGCTGCTAACTCTATCGCTGAGGTAAGATCCATATAGATAGAACTTGGCTTAGCCACTGTATACTTGCTATCTGATAAACATATCTAGCCGCAGATTCCTTACCTTAGAATTTCCCAGGCGTCGGGCTGGAGCTAGAAGACTTTTGCTTAAGCAGTACCCATGTGCACCCGTAGGTGGTGTCGGTCAGCTCCGCATGATGTCGTCTGTGGGTTCCGCGCCGAAAGTGACATCCACGCCTAAAGTGATGTCTGCTTCACCTATATAGGTGCCACTTCGGCACACTGATGTCCATTCTTTACTTTTCGCACCAGCTGGTGCAGAACCCTGAAGAAAGCTACCCTCTGTCACTTTTTGACAGACATTTTTGGACATTTTGCCAACTATTTTTGACGTGTAGGTTTTCCACTTGTTGATCACAGTGTCTGGATTGAAACCTTGCGGTGTCTGTGTGAGAAAGTGGCTCTGTATATACTGTTCCTTAATAGGTACAGGGTGTACAGAGTCCACAGTCCCCCAGGGTTTGACAGAGGTTAAAGTTAGGTATAACCTTACTCTCTAAAGTGGTAGCTTGGTCGAGCAGTAAGGCAGTACCAGAGGACAGTGTAAAGCATTTGTTGTACACACTCAGTCAGCAAATGGTTTCACACACTCAATAACTGAACTCTAGGCCAATGGTTTATATATAAAAAATATATGCTTGTTTTATTTTAGAACCAACACTTGGAGTTAAAATATACTTTCTCAACAGTAGATGTTTCATATAAATACTTTTGCAATGTGCAATAGACTTTAGTAAACAGTTACAAGTGGTTGCAGTAGGCAACTCTATTTAAACACAACAATACATTGAGCTCAATGGTAAATTCAAGTTATTTGCAACAGATTACTTTTTAGATTACTTTTGGAATTCCAGGACTGGATCCTAGATTCAGTCCTGGGTCAGTTCTCAGAATCAAGTGGTGAAAGTCGACTTAAGTACTGTAATGATTTTTAACTAATATTTAGCCATTTTAAAAGTTGACACTTAGAAAATATTTCAGAGAAAACAGTCAATGATTCCCTATGGAAGAAAATGCAGGTTACAGGTACAGTATGTTCTCGTTACTTTTGTAATCCAGTACTGTGTGCCTAGACTCAGTACTGGGACCTTTATCCAAAATAGGTAAGTAATTACGTTTTCAGATATTATACGATTTTTGAAGAATATTTAAAGATTGCAGAAATCGACACAGAAGAAATTTCACAGAAAAACAGTCAATGGTTTCCTATGGAAGAAAATTGAGTTAAGGGTAAGTACAGTTGTAAGTATTTTTCAGAGTCCGTGCTGGGCACCAAGATCCAGCACTGGGAGCTCACCTAAGAGCAGGTGAGTAAATCCGTTTTTGTCACTCGGCTGATTTTTGGTGAATATTTGAAGATTTGAAAAGCCCACACAGAAGAAATTTCAGGAAAAAGCCAGACAATGTTACCCTATGAGGAAAATAGAGTTTGCGGTTTAAGGATAAGTACTCGACTGGCAGAGTTGAGGTTCTGGGCACAGACTCAGGGGTCTCCCAGGGTCGGGTAGGCACAGTTGGTTCACCTTCAGCGGCTCTAGGGCGGCCGGGTGCAGAGAGAGTTAGGCCCAGTGTTATCCTATGAGGGATAGGGGGGCCTTGTTTGGTGGCTGCTGACTGGCAAGCCACCCGGCTGTGGGAGCTGGGCTCCTGGTCACTTACTCAGGGCAAGTGGGGAAGTAGGTAGGAGTAGAGTTTTCACTGCCAGGGCCACTCGGGCGGCTGGGTGCAGAGTGCTTTTGAGCCTTCGGGCGCTCAATGGATTTCAATGGGAAATCTCCGGTTAAGAAAAAGACTGCAAGCTCGGGGACGAGGACTCTTCAGGTGCCACCACCACTTCGAGAGGTAAGTTGGGTAGTTGGAGGATAGGTAGGTACCCCGGGATTGGACACAGGAGGCCGTGGGGCGCCGCGCGCAGGGGTGCCTTTAGGTGTGGGGAAATCTTACCCTCTGTTGATCGCGGTTGGGGGGGGGGCACCTGGTTCTGAGGCTGCAGGCTTCTTCAGGAGTGTCGAGGGAGGTCCTTGGGTGCCGGACTCGAGGTCACAGTCGCCGTGGGGTCGTCCTCCGGGTCTTTGTTCACTCCGGCACTGGCCAGGCTCGGCTGGTGCAGAGTGTGCTGGGTTCGCGGTTCCGGGCTGCTGCCAGGGGTTAGAGATAGGTTTCGAGTAGAGCCTCTACTCATGGGAGTCCCAGGGGCTTAGAGCCAAAAGGTAGCCAGGTCCTCCAGGGTTGGTGAGATTGCTAGCCACAAGAGATGCTGGGCTGGAGCAGGAGCAGGTTCGAGGGTCGACAGGCCGGTGGGGCCAAAGCATTTGGTGTCTTCCTCTTTTCAGCAGCTGCAGGGCAGGTCTTCTTTCTTCTTGCTCTTCGTAGTTTGGAATCTGGAATCTGGGGAAGGAAGGTTCAGGGTGCCCCTAAATACTAGATTTAGGGGCGTTACAGGTAGGTGAAGGGCAGGGAGCAATGGGTCCACGTCCTGGGGTGGGTACACCCCCTATCCTGCCTCTCTCCTGTGGGAGGGGGGCAGTAACCTAGTCCTGATAGGGTAGGGCTCCCCATCTTCAAGATGGCGAGAGCCCGGAGATGTGCTTCACCTCGCCTCCCCCACCTGAGGGGTGGGGTTGGCAGGCTGGCACATCCCCTGTCTTATTTGGGGTTTCCGGCCAAAGCTTCCCACCAGAGTGGAGGGTTGCAGGGGCCTGGGGAAGCTCACAGAGGCGGCATGCCTTTGAAGCTTCCCCCTGCCCATCCTGGGGGAGGAGATTTAGCACCTCGCCCAGGATGTGCATTGTTGCAGGACCAGGAGAGCAGGGGCTCTCCTACCCAGGGGTCCGGAGGACTTTAGCTCCTCCTGGGAGGTTAGCTGATGTCGCTTGCAGCTCTGGACATTGCCCTGTCTACTTCTACTTCCATATAACTGTGGGTTATTTCAAGTACCCAAGTCTTTCATCACGTAAAGCCTCATTTTACACGTGTTTCTTCTTAGTCTATATCAACTTTGTGTTCCTCACTCAGACTCGCGTGAGCACGTCCCTTCCTGCGCTGTGTCTTCGTGCAGGTTAGCTCAGCCGGCAAACTCATGTGTGGTGTCCTGCTTTCCACATACCCCCGCTTTTTCACAGTTGCCTACCTGCTAATGCATCCTTCCCCTCTGTGGCTGCTCAAACTACCCTACAAGGGTTTTTTTTCTTCTACCTCGGGTGGTTCTACCGTCCTCAAGGTATACTTATGGTCCTGTCTTCCACATGACTATCATTCTTCCTGTAGTCCCGTGTTCGGAACTTATCATGGTTGCCATCGGCCCTCTCTCATGTCTTGTGAAGGGGCGACTGCGTGCTGGAATATATTATGTTCCTGGTACTATCAACACTTTCTGACCATTAGTCGGTATCCTGCCAATGCTATCCCACGTCTCTTAGCTGGTGCAGGTTCTATGGTGCTTGTTTCCACTGTTGTGGACGGGTATGCGCTGACACTGTCATACCAGTTTGTCATCTCTCTGAATTTTATTCCAGTCGACATATCAGATTCTGCGGATCCATTGGACCCTAGGTTCAATTCTCATCTTTGCAAAGCGAAGACCTCTTACTTCCGCTCCGGCATTCTAGCTTTACGCTTTCTTCTCTCAACCCAATATACATACAGGGTTTACCAGCTGTCTTGGACGGCTTCCGGTGCCCTTGCCTCCCATTGTTAACGCTCTTTTCAGAGCTTCATGATCTGGTGTGACTGCGCTAGCTTGCAGTCCCTACTGCATTTAGTCAACATGCTGACGTCCCAGTTCCCTCAGGAACTTGATAGGGTTCAGTCGCAGACCCGCCTCCTCTATGGGTATGGCTTTGGTATTGATTCTAAGTTAAGGAATCTGCGGCTAGATGTCTCTATCAGATGAACAAGTTATTTACCTTCAGTAACGATGTATCTGGTAGAGACACAGTCTAGTCGCAGATTCCTTAACGCCCGCCCAACCTCCCCGCTATGCGAGGACCTTTTCAGGTTGGGCTTCCTGCATTCACCTCCCGTCGGGTGGCTTTGTCTTTCTGCAGTGTGACATCTTTCACTTCACTCCTACACTGAATAATTAATTCTGTTTTGCTTGCTCCACTCCGCCGTTCGCATGATTAGGTAGTATGCTCATGTCCATTGTCCTTTTCAATCCGTACGCCCTGGGTTGTCCAGTGGAGATTTACTCCTCTCTCTCTCCCCCTTCTTAATCGCCTTGGGGTCTCTTACCTTCCCAGTGGCCCATTAGTTTGAACTCCATTGAATCTGCCCCTGTCTAATGGGTCTCTTACTGGGGATACGACATCCCTTTCTGGGGCCGTCTTTTGAGGGATTATCTTTGCTCATGGGTTCCAGACTTGTTGTCCTTCACAGTTATCCATTATGGTTGCAGACTTCTATCGTCTGCCACAATGTTTATTTTTTCCGCACATCATCTTCTACCTCCGGGGGAGATTTGGTAATCGCTTTTGTGGGATTGCTCCTCAAAGCGGTGCTATGCTGTTTCCCTTTGCTAGTTTTCAATAAACAGTGCCTGGCACTGTCCTTTATGGTGCTGTTTTTTCACCATTCGCTTTCTTTCGCATTTTCTATCTTTTACGCACACTGTTCCCATGTTCTCCCAGTTTTTGGTGGTGGCTCCGCGTTGTGCGCTGAAAAGTCTCTCTGGCGAAAACTGACGTCAGCGCGCTGGGAGGGGCATATATGGCTCCACTGACGTCGCATCCATGGATGACGTCAGGGCGGAGCCGTGCGGCACCGCCCCCAGGCACGCAGAGGTGCTGCTGCGGAAAGATTTCCGGATCCACTCTGACAACTGGGGATATTCTAAGTTAAGGAATCTGCGGCTGGACTGTGTCTACCAGATACATCGTTACCGAAGGTAAGTAACTCGTTCGTCAGGTTAGAGGCATAAGAAACACAATCTCGAAGCAGGCTTTAACTTCTCCCCATCCGTCGGCTGAAGGTACGTAGGAGCCTCGATGCTCTAGGTCTTGTTATGCAGAACCTGCCCTGGGTTGGCTCCGCACTTCCCTGCCTTTCCAGGAGCTGTAGCGAATCCTGCCCAAATTAAAGAATTTTATGATGCCATGGGCCTCATATTTGAGTGACCTGACCGTCTCCATGCACCTTTGGGGCCCATGGTGGTGGTTGTGCCACTGCAACCTTCCCCAGCCCCTGCGCTGAGGCTCCCGAGGCCGCCTGCGCCCCATCTTGATTTTTATCTTCAACGAGCTGGATAGGCACTCACCTATGCTGATTCCAGCACTGACGGCACCCTTGGCTACTCCTTCGGTTCCTTAGCCTATTTTGAGGAGCTAAGAATGGAGGAAGATTGGGATGGGTGAGTGGAACCTTTTACAAGACCAGCCTGAGCACGAAATTGACTGGTATGAGTAACTGGGTGACCTCTCCAGATTTTGGCTTACTTTGTCCCCCTACCATGGCTCAGGAGGAGGGAGCTTCATATGATATTGTGGTGAGAAAGGCAGTTGAGGTCCTGGACCTTCAGCTCCCTTCAGTGGAATTCCAGACTAACATCTTGATGGAGGTCATAAAGCCGGGTGTCTTCTCCTCGGAACCCCTCCTGCCTTTCAGCGAAGCCTTGACTGATGTCCTTCTGGGAACCTGGTCCAAGCCCAGCACAGGGGCTCCTGTGAATAGGACAATCGCCCGCTGCAATCGCTCTGCTCCAACCGACCCAAAATTCCTCACCAACCACCCTACCCCCGAGAGCTTGTTGATCCAAGCCTCTACTTCACAAAGCGCGTTCCCTTCCGCTACACCGGACAGGGAATCTTAAGAGGCTGGATGGTTGGGACTAAGAAAATGTTTTCTTCTGTCAGCTTTACTTTTCGGTCAGTAAACACTACAGGCCTGTTGGGCTGTTACACCCACTCTTTGCGGGAAACAGTTGCACAGGTGCTGCCACAGGTCCCGGGGAAGGCCTGAGCCATTCTCTTCCAATCAGTAGCAGATGGGAGGGATGCGGCAAAGTTCGCTATTCGTTGTGAGCTTGACACGACGACTTGTTAGGCAAAGTGATGTCATCGACAGTGGCTGTTCGATGCCACGCCTGGCTGAATTTTCTGGGGCTGTCCAGGCTTCCCTTTTGGACATGCCTTTTGATGGCACCTGTCTCTTCAGAGACCAGGCAGACATGGCCCTTCAGTGCTTTAAGGACTCCCGAGCTACGGCCAAGTCCTTGGGCCTCTCAGTGACCGCCCGTGCCTGCCTGATATACGCCTCTTTCGCCAGTCATCATAAACCAGCCACAAGACCGTGCAAGTTCAACAAACTCAGCGCAGCTCCTTTTGACGCTGTGGGTTGGGCGGCGAGAGGTCGAGTCAGTCCACTCCATCATGTCCGACAGATGGGTTCTCCAGATAGTCTGAAGGGGCTACTCCCTCCCCTTCGAGACCACCCCTCCCTCCATGCTTCTGATTTCCAACCGGCTAACGGAGGACCAATGAACTTGCTTCAGGAGGAAGTCAGGGTTCTCTTAGCCAAGGGAGCCATAGAGAGGGCTCCAGTGCCAGAAGTAGGCTGTGGTTTCTATTCCTGCTACATTCTGTTCCCGAAAAGGACAAGGGCCTTTGTTCTGTCTTAGATCTGCTAACCCTCAACTACTTCCTCAAAAAGGAAAAGTTCAAAATGCTCACTCTAGCTCATGTTTGTCTGCCCTGGACCCAGGAGACTATATGGCTGCGTTGGAATTGCAGGATGCTTATTTTCACATTCCCGTCCTGCCTGCCAATCCTCTCTACCTGTGGTTTATGGTAGGCTGGGAGCACTTTCAGTTCACGGTGCTCCCCTTTGGCCTTACCAGCACACCTCAGGTGTTCACCTAGGCGATTGCGGTGGTCGCAACTCATCTGCGCAGATCAGGGCGGCCCGTCTTTTCCTATCTCGATAACTGGCTGTTAAAGGTAAGTTCACCCCAGGCTGTCGTCGGCCACCTCCAGACTTCAGCGAATGTTCTGCGCTCGCTGGTTTTCTCCATCAACGTGCCAACGTCTCACCTGACTCCCTCTCAGATGCTCCTTTTCATTGGAGCTGTTCTGGACACAGTGGAGTTTCGTGCCTATCCTCCCGAGCAGCGAGTCCAGGATATTCAGGCTATGAAACTGATGTTTCAGCCTTTATCCTGTATTTTGGTGAGGACGACTGAGGCTGCTGGGCCTCATGGCCTCTTGCATCCTGCTAGTTATGCATGCCCAGTGACATATTCAGGCTCTGCAGTGTTGCCTGAAGTTCCAGTGGGCGCAGCATCAGGGGAATCTCTCAGACATGGTCCAGATCGCTAAGGGAACATCACAGGACCTGCAGTGGTTGCTCACCAACCGACATTGGGTCAGAGGCAGACCCTCTCTCCCTTCCCCACCAGATCTCACAGTTGTGACAGATGCGTCACTCCTGGGATGAGGCAGCCATATAGGAGAGGTGGTGATCAGAGGACTCTGGTCTCCTGTGAACTCCGGACTCCACATCAACTTGCTGGAATCTGAGTGATTTTCTTCATTCCACCAAAGGAAAGCTGGTTCAGGTGTTCATGGACCAAACCACCACCGTGTGTTACTGCATCAAACAGGGTGGGTTTGGGTTGCGACCCCTCGGTCATAAGCCCCTTTTTCACTGAATGGCTGGAACAGCAGGGCATATCCCTGGTGGTTCAACACCCGACTGGTTCCCTGAACGCCAGGGCGGAGAAACTCCGCTATCGATGCCTAGCGGGTCACGAATGGTGTCTCCATCCGAAGGTGGTGCAAGGTCTCTTTCAGAAGTGGCGAGAGCCTTGGTTAGATCTGTTTGCATCTGCTGAGAAGGTGCAATGTCTGCAGTTTGTTTTTTTTGCATGATGAAGTTTCAAAGGCAGCGTCCACTCGACGACCCTTTTAGTCTCAAGTGGAGCTCAGGCCTCCTATATTTCTTTTTGCCAATACCTGTCCAGAGTGCTCAAGAAGATCAGGAGCTACTGGGACCAAATTATTCTTGTGGCTCCGGACTGTGCACAGAGTCTGGTATCCCAAGCTTCTCCAACTAAGCATCGATCCTACGATCAGCTGCAGCTTGATTTAGTTCTCCATTTGAACCTCTGCACAACTGCCCTCTCCCGCTGCCTACCATCAAAACAGCCTTTGTGGTGGCTATAACTTCTGCCAGGAGAGTGAGCGAATTGCAGGCTCTGTCATCCAGGTTTCCTTACCTGACCATCTTCTCTGATAAGTTGGTGCTTTGCACTAGGTCCTCTTTCTTAATGAAAGTGGTTACACCATTCCACGTTGGGCAGTCAGTAGCCTTGCCCACTTTCTGTGCTCCTCCGCACCCCTCTAAAGAGGAGGAGCGTCTCCACCGTCTGGATCTGAAAACAGCGTTGTTGGTATACCATGACTGCACTAAAGAAATCCAGGTGGATGACCAACTCTCCGTGTGGTTCGTTGGATCAAAGAACAGTAGTGCCATGGAGAATAGGGCTATCTGGTGATGGGTAGTCCTCTGCATACACATTTTCCAAGCTCTGGCCAAGAAACAGCCCCTTGAAGGTTTAAAATCTCATTCCACCCACCAGAGCTAAGGCTGTGCAACCACAGCATTGCAACGTGGTGTTCCTGTTCTTGACATCTGTCAGGCAGCAGCATGGCCATCTCTGCACACGTTCACTAAGCAAGTCAGTATGGTTGGCCTTTTTGGCCGATCTGTCCTGCAAGGCTTCCTTGTCTAAACTTCTCTGCGGTCCCTCCATGGTATAGCTTGGGCATCTTTGCTAAGGTGAGGAATTTGCAGCTAGATTTCTCTATTAGATGGACAAGTTACTTACCTGGTAGAGATATGAACTAGCCGCAGATTCCTTACCGACTCACCCATCCTCCGGCACTGTGGACCGAGTTTTAAGGTTAGGACTGATCCCTTTCAGGGCTCTATTTGTTCTAAACACAGCAGTGTCTGTGCACTTCACGGCTCGGCGCTCCTTGTGTGGAAAGTCAGGAAAAGTAACTGGCATCAGTGCCGAGATGGCACCTATATGGGTTACACGGATGACGTAGCACGGAGCCGACTGACGCCACCTACAGGCAAAGCAAAGTTATTGCTCGGGCAAAAGTCTTCCAGATCCAGCCTGATACCTGGGAAATTCGAAGGAAAGGTGTTAGACCTGTCAGCCCTTTGGCAGTTCCCTCCTCATTTTTATTATTTTTATCCCTTGTCCCCTTCTCATTTTTTCTGTCTACTAAACTTTTTGGGGTGCTGATGTAGAGGTTCTGGGCGCCTTTTCCTCATCACCTGAGGGAAAGGCGCAAGGTGCTCCTCTGAGGAAAATAGATGAGGTAGGTGAAATCCACAAAATGGTGGCTCCAACTGTCACCTCAGCACCTGGGCAATGACTGTCATGAGAGGTTCCGGAACCTTCCGGGTCCCTCTGGCAAGTCAGACCCAAGGTGATATATAGGGGTGACAGGACGGCAGCCATTTTAGAGGAGAAGAGACTGCGTGGTAATCAGGAGTAAGGCGCCTGTGTGAGGAGGTGGTTGTACTTGGGGAGGAAACGGACTGATCTACAGATCTGCACAAATTCCCAATCCTAGTGACATCATCCCTCACCTTGCGACCGGTCCCTGAGCGCAGTCAGTGATCTGGTTGAGCAGCGTTACTGGGGTTCTCACAATTGGCCATAAACCCCCAAGGAGACCCAGGATTGCTGGCTGGGATCATTCCATCCCGCATGCCTTCGTGGTTGAGCGGAAGAAGTAGACTGGCCATGGCAATGACCCTTCATCCCTAATCAAGGAGGAGAGGTTCGCACCTGTAGCTAGAAGGGCCGTGACATTCCAGTCAACTGCACCGGAGAGCTCCCGGCAGCGTCTAGTACAACCCCCCCCCTACTGCTTCCCGTTTTACTACTTGCCCGAGTTCCTACCTGGTGTGGACCCCGCCACCACCCAGTGATCGGCAAGTGGCCAGTTATCCACTGGGAGGGCTCGCTGATGTCCCGAGTGCTGAAGGGGTGAGGGGCTGGGAGCCAGCGACACCGCCGATCGTCTGAGGAGAGTTACGCCAGGAAGGAAGGGGGCGTGACTGACCCTGAGGCTGCCGTCCTCCGATCACATGGAAAGGGGCTGAAGCGCCGCCCTTCCCTTTCTGTAAAGTTGTGGAAAACCGCGCCCCCAGCCT
Organism: Triturus cristatus; assembly: GCF_964204655.1. Taxonomy (NCBI): domain Eukaryota; kingdom Metazoa; phylum Chordata; class Amphibia; order Caudata; family Salamandridae; genus Triturus; species Triturus cristatus. The sequence continues at coordinate 801,210,137 of NC_140592.1, read as the reverse complement.
GCGTCGGAAGGCGGTGAGCAGGCAACTTCCAGGTCCCCGGTTTGTATCGATACAGTGTCCGGCTGACAAGAGGCCGTAGAGGGGGAAAGCCGGTATTGTGGAGATCGCTCGAGTGTGATCACCTTCCCGGAGGGGAACTTCCATTAGGTTACTCATCGGGGGTGGGGATTGGTGGAAATTACCTGATTCTCATCTCCGTGGGGAGCGATCACTTCATCGGCGTGAGGCCCGACTCTCACAACGTAAGAGAACTCAACTCCAATTCCGGCTGGACTCCGAGAGCAGAGGACACCGGGACTGAACAGTAAGCTGGGCAATGAGTGAGGAGGGAAGGGGGAAGAAAGAGAGAGTCCAGAGTAACACGTAGCTAAGTTCAGTCATTGTCGTGATTGACCCCTGTAATCTCTCACACGCAAAGCTCCCGGAAAGACAACAGAGACATCTATGCGAGTAACGCCTAGGTAATGTGGAAATGAGATGTTGGAACTAATTGTAAACCTCCAGTTGCCAGGGTGAGGGAAATGCCGATAATGTATGCCATGTTAGCGGGTGATGAAGTAAGTTGCTATAGTGCCTAGAGGTCATCTGCTAAAGACCGTGAACAAAGTGAACCTTGCATTTACTGCCAACTGTAGTAGTCATTGAGTAGAGGACAACCTTAAGGTCCAGAAAGGATAGTTAAGGGAGCCCGGTTCAGTAGAATGTGGTATAGACTGTGAACCATCTGTTATACCGGGGAATGTAAATGCTTTGAGAAGCGTGTCTAGGTGGAATTAAATTGACGCTCCAAGAGCATAGAGTTGGGGTTGGGCAACAATGGTGGGGTGAAGATGAATGTTACATTGGGGCAACGAATTTCAAACTAAATGTATTGTAATGTTTCATTCAGAGAAATGAGGTTGTTTTACCACAGTTAAAAAAAGAAAGGATAAAGACTCCTGGTAATCTTTTACATTAAACAGTGTAGTGTCTTTTTTTTAGTAGTGCTGCGCTAGATTGCGGACTGAGCAGGATGCAAGCACGAGACGCTATGTTGAGAGGTATGCCTGTTAACTTGAGCCAAGCTACCCCCCGGACCTAGGTCCAACAAATTGGTGCTCAGCGGTGGGATTACTTTTTCAGTGCTTGCATCCGCTTAGTGGCAGTTTTGCGCGCATCACCACCTACACTGTATTGTTTTGACTGGAGTTTTCTCCAGATTGTTCTTAATTGGAGGTTTTTAAAATTGTCCTGTGGATTCTTCTTCTTGAGTAAAGTTCTTGTTAACTGTGTTGGGGTCCCATCTGGCAGGATGGAATTCGAAGTGGGTAGGCTGGAGGAGTATACAGCGGCCCAATTGAGGGAGTTCTGCCAGGAACGGGGGGTATTCTTTAAGCAGGGGGCGAAGAAGACAGAGCTCCAGGCAAGTTTAAGAGCCTGGGTTATGGCCCACCCTAGCGGGAAACGGGAAGAAGAACCAGGACTAGATCTCCAAGAAGAACCGGAAGTCCTTCTTCCCCCTGGGAGCGGAAATATGGACATTGGGTCCAGGGCCCCATCAAGAGTGGGAAGTAGCGCCTCAGGGGGGAGCCTGTCCTCTGCTGACCTAGTTGATCGGAGGGAAGAGAGACAGCTTAGAATGGATCTGGCCCGGTTAAAAAAGGAGAGGGAGGAGAGGAGGTTCCTCCACGAGCTTCACTTAAAAGAGTTAGAGCTCAAAGCCCTTCAACTTGGAACCCCCAGCAGTCCAAATGGTGGCAGCATACAGAGAGAAGTCCCGAGAGAGTCCAGGCCCTACCTGCCCAAAGATGTGGTTGCTAGCTATGGTATAGGGGATGATATTGTAAAGTGGCTGGCTGCCTATGAGGTCTCTCTAAGAGCCCATGGGGTCCCCGAAGCCCAGTGGGGGGGTGGCCTGTATAGGTATATGCCTCCGGTGGGGAGGGATGCCTTGCTAGCGCTAGAACAGCTAGAACAGCCAGACCAGACCCGGTACCCCGTTATGAAGATAGCCCTAGTGAGGAAATTTGGGTTGACCCCTGAAAAATTCAGGCAGAGGTTCCGGGGTAGTCAGAAGTTGTCCACTCAGAATTGGGTGGACTTCTTGGACTATGCCCGGAAAGCCTTAGAGGGCTGGGTGCAGGGTAGTGAAGTCAAGGACTATGAGGGACTGTACAATTTAATCTTAAAGGAGCATCTCCTCGAGAAAAGTTTTCCAGAGCTGCGTCAGCACCTAGTAGACAGCAAGCTCACCAATCCCAGGAAGCTTGCAGAGGAGGCAGATATCTGGGCCAGTACCCGGGTATCCTCAAAAGGGACTGGAGGGAACTTCCAAGGGGCTGGACAGGGCGCCCCCCAGAAGAAAGGGGGGGAAGACAAAAAGAGGGAGTTCTCTAAAGGCCCCCAAAAGAGTTCACCAGGGAAGGGAGTAGGATTCCCTCCTAAGGTTGTTCCCCACAAACCCCCTTATCCTGACCGTGGTCAGCAGCCTAGGGTTGTCCGATGTTACGAGTGTGGTGAGGTTGGGCACTATAAGGGGGATGCCAAGTGTGCCAAGAGACCACACCCTCCCATTGGAGGAAAGACCCCTGGGGTGGCGAGTGTAGTGCTCGGGGAGGAGTTGCCCCTAGATAAGGGAGGTGAGTGGGCAGGGCTAACCTTAGTGTCCTTAGGGGATTGTGAGATGGTTCCTAAGACCCAGATGCCTTCGAATACTACTAAGTACAGGCAATGGGTCACCATCAATGCCCAGAGGGTGGAGGCTCTGAGGGACACAGGAGCCAGCATGACAATGGTGAGGAGTCAGCTGGTGTCCCCAGAGCAGGTGGTCCCCAATGTAGTCCACCCGGTTGTGATGGCTGACAACCGAGAGGGTCACTATCCGGTGGCCCAGGTTCCCTTTGAGTGGGGAGGGGTGGCGGGTCCTCTACGAGTTGCGATCAGCCCTGCCATGCCGGTCGACTGCCTGTTGGGAAACGACCTTGAACACTCGGCGTGGAAGGAGGTTGAGTTCAGGGCCCACATGGAAATGTTGGGGACCCCTGAGTGGACGTGTGCCCATACTCGGTCCATGACCACCCGAAGAGGGGACACACAGAGGTTGGAGCCTGGGACAAAGGCCCAACCAGCTGCCGGAAAGGGTAGACGGGGACGGGGAAAGCCTGCCCCGGCATCTGACCCTCCAAAGGTGGATGGGGCAACTAAGGTGGTCCCGGAGTCTACGGAGGGGGATGTAACATCCCTGGAGGGCTTGCCTACCCCTGCAGACTGGCAGGTGGAGGGAGGACCTACTAGGGAGGAGTTTTGTCGGGCCCAGAAGGAGTGCCCTACCCTTGAGGGTTTACGGCGGCAGGCCGAAGCCCAGGCAGCGGGTAACGATTCGGGGAACTTCCACATATATTGGGAAGATGGACTCCTGTATAGCGAACCCAAGGCTCCGGTGCATGGTTCATCCCGGGCCTTGGTAGTTCCCCAGCGTTACCGAGCCTTCCTATTAGGACTGGCTCACGAAATACCCTTGGCAGGACACTTGGGACAAGACAAGACCTTTGCTCGACTTGTCCCTCATTTTTACTGGCCTCAGATGAGGATTGCGTCCGATACTTTTTGTAGGACGTGTGTAACCTGCCAAGCTAGTGGGAAAACAGGGGTGAAGCTGAAGGCTCCCCTGGAACCACTACCTGTCGTTGGTACCCCCTTTGAAAGGGTGGGCATCGACATTGTCGGGCCATTAGATCCACCAACGTCGGCCGGTCACAGGTTTATCCTGGTGCTGGTGGATCATGCCACACGGTACCCAGAGGCTATCCCTCTGAGGACCATTACTGCACCTGCGGTGGCACGGGCCCTTATGGGAATTTTTACCCGGATGGGATTCCCCAAGGAAGTGGTGTCGGACAGAGGTACCAACTTCATGTCGGCATACATGCGGGCTATGTGGAAAGAGTGTGGAGTTACCTACCGGTTCTCCACTCCTTATCACCCCCAGACTAATGGTCTGGTGGAAAGGTTTAACAAAACCTTAAAGGGCATGATCCGGAGTCTGCCCGAGAGCCTGCGGAGGAAATGGGACGTCCTCCTGCCTTGTTTGCTGTTTTCGTACAGGGAGGTACCACAGAAGGGAGTGGGCTTCAGCCCCTTCGAGTTGTTGTACGGGCACCCTGTGCGTGGACCCCTCAGCCTGGTGAAGGATGGATGGGAAAAGACTCCCAGAAAACTTCCACCAGATGTGGTGAGCTACATGCTGGCCTTTCGTAGCCAAATGGCTAGGTTGTGGAAGCAAGCTTCTGAAAACCTAGAAGCCAGCCAAACGGTCATGAAGGAATGGTATGACCGAAACGCTCACCCCGTGGAGCTGGAGCCTGGCCAGAAGGTGTGGGTGATGGAACCTGGAGAGCTTAGCGCCCTCCAGGATCGCTGGTCAGGCCCCTTTGAGGTGGTTGAGAAAAAGGGCAAGGTTACCTATGTGGTAGACCTTAAGACCCCCAGGCAGCCCCATCGGGTGCTCCATGTCAATCGCCTCAAGCCTCACCAAGAGAGACCCGAGGTCACGTTAATGATGGTGACTGATGGGTCAGAGGAAGAGGAAAGTGAACCTCTTCCTGATCTGTTTGCGTCCCAAGAGAAGGATGGATCGGTGGAGGGAGTGATCCTTTCACCGTCACTAACTCCTGAACAACGGAAGGACTGTCGCCAGGTACTGGAGCAGTTTGCTTCCTTGTTCTCCCTTATCCCGGGAAGGACTCATCTGTGTACCCATGACGTGGACACAGGGGACAGCCCACCTGTGAAGTCCAAGTCCTACCGATTGTCGGATAAGGTGAAGGCTAGCATCCATGAGGAAGTTACCAAGATGCTAGAGCTAGGAGTGATTGAGCCTTCGAGTAGTCCCTGGTCCAGTCCGGTGGTACTGGTACCCAAAGCTGCCCCACCGGGCACTACCCCAGAACTCCGGTTCTGTGTGGATTATAGGGGACTGAATTCTGTAACAAAGACAGATGCTCATCCAATCCCGAGGGCGGATGAGCTCATTGACCGGTTGGGAGCTGCCCAATATCTCAGTACCTTTGACCTCACCTCCGGGTACTGGCAGATTTCCCTGACAGATGGAGCCAAGGAAAGGTCAGCCTTCTCCACACCCGAGGGTCACTACCAGTTCTGTGTGATGCCCTTCGGGCTCAAGAACGCCCCTGCTACGTTCCAGCGATTGGTGAACCAGGTCCTCTCTGGTATGGAAGCCTTTTCAGTTGCGTACCTGGATGACATCGCTGTCTTCAGCCGCAGCTGGGAGGACCATTTGTGTCACCTTCAGGCTGTACTTCAGGCTTTGCAGCAGGCAGGTCTGACGATCAAGGCCAGTAAGTGCCAGATCGGGCAGGGGTCGGTAGTGTACCTCGGTCACTTGGTGGGTCGGGGTAAGGTGCAACCCCTCCAGGCCAAGATCGAAACCATCATGGCCTGGGAGCCCCCCAAGACACAGACAGAGGTCCGGGCCTTCTTGGGCCTCACTGGTTACTACCGACGCTTTGTCAAGGGATACGGTACCATTGTGGCCCCCTTGACTGAGCTCACTTCCAAAAAGCACCCTCGACGGGTGATCTGGACCGAGGGATGTCAACAAGCTTTCGACACCTTGAAAAAGGCCATGTGTGCGGCACCTGTTCTCAGGGCCCCTGACTTCGCTAAGGAGTTCATCGTCCAGACAGATGCGTCGGAGCACGGTATTGGGGCAGTGCTGTCGCAACTCAATGATGAGGGTCTAGACCAACCGGTGGTTTTCCTATCTAGGAGACTACTCCCCCGGGAACAGAGGTGGAGTGCAATTGAGAGGGAGGCTTTTGCGGTGGTGTGGGCTCTGAAGAAGCTGCGGCCATACCTGTTTGGCTCGCACTTCCTGGTTCAGACCGACCACCGGCCCCTCAGGTGGCTGATGCAAATGAGGGGCGAGAATCCCAAGCTGTTGAGGTGGTCCATTTCCCTACAGGGGATGGACTTTAGGGTGGAACATCGCCCAGGAGTGGACCACGCCAATGCTGACGGTCTCTCCAGGTATTTCCGCCTTAGTGAAGAGGACTCCCAAGGGGTTGGGTAGCTCTCCCCACTTTCAGCTGGGGGGGACGCGTGTTAGACCTGTCAGCCCTTTGGCAGTTCCCTCCTCATTTTTATTATTTTTATCCCTTGTCCCCTTCTCATTTTTTCTGTCTACTAAACTTTTTGGGGTGCTGATGTAGAGGTTCTGGGCGCCTTTTCCTCATCACCTGAGGGAAAGGCGCAAGGTGCTCCTCTGAGGAAAATAGATGAGGTAGGTGAAATCCACAAAATGGTGGCTCCAACTGTCACCTCAGCACCTGGGCAATGACTGTCATGAGAGGTTCCGGAACCTTCCGGGTCCCTCTGGCAAGTCAGACCCAAGGTGATATATAGGGGTGACAGGACGGCAGCCATTTTAGAGGAGAAGAGACTGCGTGGTAATCAGGAGTAAGGCGCCTGTGTGAGGAGGTGGTTGTACTTGGGGAGGAAACGGACTGATCTACAGATCTGCACAAATTCCCAATCCTAGTGACATCATCCCTCACCTTGCGACCGGTCCCTGAGCGCAGTCAGTGATCTGGTTGAGCAGCGTTACTGGGGTTCTCACAATTGGCCATAAACCCCCAAGGAGACCCAGGATTGCTGGCTGGGATCATTCCATCCCGCATGCCTTCGTGGTTGAGCGGAAGAAGTAGACTGGCCATGGCAATGACCCTTCATCCCTAATCAAGGAGGAGAGGTTCGCACCTGTAGCTAGAAGGGCCGTGACATTCCAGTCAACTGCACCGGAGAGCTCCCGGCAGCGTCTAGTACAACCCCCCCCCTACTGCTTCCCGTTTTACTACTTGCCCGAGTTCCTACCTGGTGTGGACCCCGCCACCACCCAGTGATCGGCAAGTGGCCAGTTATCCACTGGGAGGGCTCGCTGATGTCCCGAGTGCTGAAGGGGTGAGGGGCTGGGAGCCAGCGACACCGCCGATCGTCTGAGGAGAGTTACGCCAGGAAGGAAGGGGGCGTGACTGACCCTGAGGCTGCCGTCCTCCGATCACATGGAAAGGGGCTGAAGCGCCGCCCTTCCCTTTCTGTAAAGTTGTGGAAAACCGCGCCCCCAGCCTGCGTCGGAAGGCGGTGAGCAGGCAACTTCCAGGTCCCCGGTTTGTATCGATACAGTGTCCGGCTGACAAGAGGCCGTAGAGGGGGAAAGCCGGTATTGTGGAGATCGCTCGAGTGTGATCACCTTCCCGGAGGGGAACTTCCATTAGGTTACTCATCGGGGGTGGGGATTGGTGGAAATTACCTGATTCTCATCTCCGTGGGGAGCGATCACTTCATCGGCGTGAGGCCCGACTCTCACAACGTAAGAGAACTCAACTCCAATTCCGGCTGGACTCCGAGAGCAGAGGACACCGGGACTGAACAGTAAGCTGGGCAATGAGTGAGGAGGGAAGGGGGAAGAAAGAGAGAGTCCAGAGTAACACGTAGCTAAGTTCAGTCATTGTCGTGATTGACCCCTGTAATCTCTCACACGCAAAGCTCCCGGAAAGACAACAGAGACATCTATGCGAGTAACGCCTAGGTAATGTGGAAATGAGATGTTGGAACTAATTGTAAACCTCCAGTTGCCAGGGTGAGGGAAATGCCGATAATGTATGCCATGTTAGCGGGTGATGAAGTAAGTTGCTATAGTGCCTAGAGGTCATCTGCTAAAGACCGTGAACAAAGTGAACCTTGCATTTACTGCCAACTGTAGTAGTCATTGAGTAGAGGACAACCTTAAGGTCCAGAAAGGATAGTTAAGGGAGCCCGGTTCAGTAGAATGTGGTATAGACTGTGAACCATCTGTTATACCGGGGAATGTAAATGCTTTGAGAAGCGTGTCTAGGTGGAATTAAATTGACGCTCCAAGAGCATAGAGTTGGGGTTGGGCAACAATGGTGGGGTGAAGATGAATGTTACATTGGGGCAACGAATTTCAAACTAAATGTATTGTAATGTTTCATTCAGAGAAATGAGGTTGTTTTACCACAGTTAAAAAAAGAAAGGATAAAGACTCCTGGTAATCTTTTACATTAAACAGTGTAGTGTCTTTTTTTTAGTAGTGCTGCGCTAGATTGCGGACTGAGCAGGATGCAAGCACGAGACGCTATGTTGAGAGGTATGCCTGTTAACTTGAGCCAAGCTACCCCCCGGACCTAGGTCCAACAAAAGGAATTTGCGGCTAAAATATGTCATAAGTGTAAGAAACTGGCTCTATATATACTACACCAATATGAGGTATAGTGTGTATAGAGTCCATTTGTCCCCAGAGGGTAAAGTTAGATAGAACCTTACGCTCCAATTGTGGTAGCTAAGTCGAGCAGTAAGGCAGTATCAGAGGACCGTGTTAAGCATTTGATGTACACACTCAGTCAGCAAATGAATTCATACCCTCAATAACTGAACTCTAGGCCAATTGTTTTTGTATAAAAAAAATATACTGTTTTATTTGTAGAGCCAAGCAAGCCTGGTGCAGGTTTGAATACAGTTCGAAAATGCAGTAGAAATTGTACTTGGTTTGATTTACAGATAATGTAGTAGATTGCAACACTCAGCAAACACAGTACATTGAAATGTATAGGCTTTTTCAACAAATTGCAGGTAAGTTACTTTTACGTTACTTTTCCTAACTTGTTGCTGGATACCTAGATTCAGCACTGGGACATTTCCTGGAAACAGGTGAGTAAATGTGTTTTTGTTATTTGTGCGATTTGTAAGCAATATTTTCAGATTTCAAAACTCCACACTTAGAAACTTTTTGGAGCTGTGCATTGAAATGAATAGGCTTTTTCAACAAATTGCAGGTAAGTTACTTTTACGTTACTTCTTCCAACTCCGTGCTGGATGCCTGAATTCAGCACTGGGACATGTCCTGCAACCAGGTGAGAAAACACGTTTTGGGTATGTGCACGATTTTTAAGGAATATTTTTAGTTTTCAAAATTCAACACTTAGTCGTTTTTTTGGAAGCAAAGTTGTCAATGTTATCCTAAGGAGGAATAACAGGTTATCGGTTTGCAGGTAGGTAATCGACTGTCAGAGTTAATGTTCTGGGGTTAGACTCAGGGGTCCCCCAGGGTCAGTGATGCACTGTTGTTGCACCCTCAGCGGCACTAGGGCGGCCGGGTGCAGACTGTTGAGGCCCAATGTTATCCTATGGAGGATAGGGGGTCTCCGGTTGGTGGCTGCTAGCAGGCAGGCCACGGGGTTGTGGGAGAAAAGCTCCTCGGGTGTTGCTCAGGGCAAGTTGGGGACCAAAGTAGCACCCAAGGTGCACCCTCCACGGCATTAAAGCAGCCGGGTGCAGGGTGCTGTTTTCAGGTCGGGTGCGCTGTTTCCAATGGAGAACCTCCGGGACAAAGAAACGCTGCAGGCTCGGGGACGAGGATCTTCTGGGTGCGACCACCACTTCGATGGGTAAGTTGGGATGTCGAGGATTGGTTAGGCACCATTGAGTTGGGCACTCAAGGCTGTGGGGCGTTGGGTGCAGGGGTGCCTTGGGATGTCGGATTTTCTTACCCGCTCTGGTAGCGGCAGGGGGGATCCTCTGGATTGAGGCTGCAGGCGTCGTCTGGAGGCTTGAGGCAGGTCAGGGGTCGCCGGATCTCAGGTCAGGGGTCGCCGGGGTGACCTCCTCGTGGTGTTTTTCCACTCGAGCTCAGGCCGGATTCGGTGGGTGCAGAGTGTGGCAGGTCCTCCGGGGTTTTTGAGGTTGCTGGCTGAAGGACACACCAGGGTTTCGCTGGAGCAGGTTCGAGGGGAGACAGGCCAGTAGGGCTGGGGCCAAGTCAGTGGGCGTCGTCCTCTTGTTAGCTCTGCACGGCTCTTCGGTCCTTCTTCTTGTCAGGCTGGATCTGAGGAAGTAAGGTTCAGGGTGCCCCCTAAATACTAAATTTAGGGGTGCTACAGGTAGGTGAAGGGCAGGGACCAATGGGTCCCTTCCCTGGGATGGGTGCACCCCCTATTCTGCCACTCTCTGGTGGGAAGGGGGCAGAGGCCTGTCCCTGGTTGGCTGGGTCCCCCTAGCCTCAAGATGTCGGGGACTCGAGGTTGTAATTCACCTCGCCTTCACCACCTGAGGGGTGGAGTTGGCAGAGGTGGGCACACCTCTCTTCCTTGTTTTTCCTGCCGGTTCTCCCACCCAAAGTGGGGGGTAAAACCATTAGGGACCAGTTGCTGAAATCAGCAAATGGTCTGGAAAGGCTCACAAAAGGCGGCATGCCTTTGAAGCACCTCGTCTCAAGATGTGCATTGTTTCAGGCCCCCGAGAGCAGCAGCTCTCGACCCAGGGGTCCAGAAACATGTCTGTTGGTGGCAGCCTAGGCAGCCACTCAGTCAGGTCACTAGAAGTTGGTCGCGTTTCAGGGGGCATCTCTAAGATGTCCTCTGTGGTGCATTTTACATTAAATCCCACATTGGTATCTGTTTAATGTGCTTAGAAGTTTGATACCAAACTTCCCAGCTTTCAGTGTAGCCATTATGGTGCTGTGGAGTTCGTAATGACCACCTCCCAGTATCATATACTCTTAATTGCAGCACTGCACTTACAGTGCCCAGGAATGGACCTGGGTACTGTTAGGGGTACAGCGCTCATGCACCTGTACTCTTACCACTGGCATACGGCACCCAGCTAGAGGGGTGACTGATGTATGCCAGGGCAGTGGTTTGTGGGCATGGCACACAAGGATGTGTGCCATGTCGACTCTTCACTTTGTTCTGCACCAACACACGCAGCCTGCCAAGGCAGTGTGCGTGTCTCAGGGTACAGGACCTCTAAGGGTGGCACAATAAGTGCTGCAGCCCTTAGAGGCCTTCTCTGGTCACAGTGCCCTGGGTACCTGTGGTACCATTTACCAGGGGCTGACATGTGGCCAGAGATGCCAATTTGGTTAGTTTTTGGGGAAAGAACACAGGCCCTGGGCACCATATTGGTAGGGACCCAGGGCACATCAAGTCAATGTGCATCAGTAGTCTGGCAAAAAGTGGGGAGGTTACTGCAACAGAAACTCACTTTCCTACAATAAAGTGTTACAGAAGGCAACTAACTTAGCTGATAATCCTATACAGCTTTAAACACTGATCATTTGTGCCCAGGCCAGGACTAAACTCATACTGCACATCAAACAAGATGTGATTTTCTTCAGCCCATGATGATAGCCTGTTGGCAGTTATTCTCCCTACGACTTTTACTACTGAATCTATTAACGGATATTTCATAGCAATTCGCAGCGTTCTTTTTGCCCTTTTAGTGACTGGTATTGTAAGAGGTTGACCCCGATAAAGGAGGATCTTCTCATAGAGCAGCATTTATTATCGGAGTAAAAATAAGGCCCCATCATCGCTACAGCAGAAAACAAAGGAGATGGAATCCCATCCAGTCCAAGGGCTTTATTTTTCAGCTGCTATGAAATAGTCGCTTTAACCTTATCTAAAGAAAAACTAATTGAAACGGTCTGGTCGCTTAGTCAGCACCTACATATGCTGAATTTTCAGGTATGGGAATATAAATACTATTGAATAACCAAAACTCAGGCAAGATGTTGAAACTGAGAGTCCCGCTATTAGACTAGGACAAAATGGGCAATTAATGATTTCCAAAACATAGAGGCTAATAGCAAAGCAACTAGCTTGTAATAATTGGTCCCAGAGCTTGTCCTTGAGCGTTTGTTTCAGCCTTTTATCTCCAATTTGTTATTTGTATGACAGCTGGTTATCAGCAGGTTGTTTCTCGGACTGGACTTAATCGCCTTAAGCAGGTTCCTATGTACCTTAGAGCAGTCTATATCAAACCATATAAGATGGGGAGCTTGTAACTTGTTTTTAGCAAAAGCACCTTAGATATCATGAATTGAAGAATCGTCATTCAGTCAAATTGTAAGATCCTTAGAGCCCCTAGCAAGCAACTCTGTGTTAAAATTTTTTTTTTTTTTTTAAAATAGGTTTATGATCACTAAACCCACCCGGCTCAATCTTAAAGTCTTTGATTAAGCCGGACAAGGAGGCTGAGACAAAGATAAAATTGGTTATTTTAGAACAACCCCGACCTATAAAAGTTGCGAGTAAAGTGGAATCACTTTTAGTAGTAATGAGATGCAGGGGACTTACCATGTAAAAGTCCTTTAAAAAAGTGTTTAAAAAGTCCCCTTGCAGTGAGTATTTCAGGTTGAAACAATTATTAGGGGTACACCTTGTTGTTGACTGAGGGAAAAGATGCAACTCCAAATGCATGTTAATATTAAAATGCCCCAGTAACCTCAGCCAATTAACAGCAGAACTCTTACTTCTAAGAAAACGTGCAATCGACCTCCAAGTTAAGATGTTCAAGGGAGCTGTTCATAGCAATGACATTTTAAAATGTTTTAATTAATATATTTTTCAGTTTAAAAAAAAAAAAACCTGCAGATTGACAGACTCCTTAAACTTACAATTAAGAGAATGTTCCAACTATTAATAACAGGCAACTTTTGGGTCTACCAAACGAGGGTGCAGTTGCAAGTAAAGCAAATGATTTATACCATCTAGATGGAAAGAATTGGACAAGTCTCAGGTTTCCTGAAGGCAAATTATCTTGAATTGCTTAATATAATTAATCCAAATTGTATCGTGTTTCTTGATGTTTAAACCAGCTATATTCCAACCAACATTATCAATGTAGCCACCATCCAGGTATCCAATGCAGAAATCACACAATAACTAGAAGGGGGAATCGCTAAGCTCGAATTTAGAGTGAGATCGGAAGCTGGTCTCCGATTAATAGGGGGCTGAGAAATTAAGCTCGGATAGCTAAAAAGATAAGTAACCGAGCTTAATGAACCCAGCCATTGATGCTCTCCAAAGAATTCAGTGGTTCAAGCCGATTGGATGTGTGTACGTTAAACGTGTGAGATTTGAACTGAGCACTTTTCAGTGGGGCTAGATCCGAGAGACAGACATAAAGCGATGGAGCCTAGCCGAGGAGATTTCAGGGTCTATAAAGAAAACCCGATGGCAACACTACAATGGAAGAAGAGTCACCAGGAAACCTAGGAGCCTGCGCCAGGACATAAGAGGCCACCCCAAAGCTATTTAAATTAACCATTACACCCTCGAGGCACTTTTGGTAAACCCCAATCCAGCTCACCCTCCTCAACATATTATGTACTGACCGGTGAACGTCACCCCCGAACATGCCTGCTAAACCAGTGCGTAGCTTTATATTCATTTGGGAATACCCTTTGCATGCACCATCTGGTGAATGCAGCAATTTACCCAAGACAACATATGGTGTTGCTTCAGGTGAAAAATGTGGACCATTCTTTTGGAGGATGAAAACGCACCACAGAGAGTACCCAGTGTTGCAGCCGGTCATGGAGCAAAATATTGGGGCAGGGATTCCAGGAGGGTTAGGCGGGGCTTGAGGCAAAGGTGATAAAGGCCCTAAGGTTGGGCCACCCGCAACATCAGAGAGATTACACATTAGATCACCTGGTCCTGAATTGGAATGAAAAACTGTTTTCCCATCAGAATTTCCCACCCCAGTGGCTCCTGACACAACATTCTTCTCAACCCCCAAAAAACCAACTGGCTCTGGGGCGGTGGGCACCCTCTCGGGGTGAAAGAAGCCATGTATTTTGAATAGGAAGGAAACGACCCCTAGCCGGCCTTCACGCACAAAGATTCTTTTCGCACATGAACAAAAAAGGAAACTTATGCAAACTACCTAAAAAAAAAAACAATAACTAATAACTAACTGCCAGGAGACTATGCGGTTCAGCCGCAAAGAATGAGCCAACTGTCAACAGTATAGGCGGATGGGGGGAGGCAACGGGGGCAGGGGCCCCAAAAAGAGTGCCCCGGGAAGGGGGCCAATCTCCTCCACAGTCCAGGGCAAGCAGGGCGAACGCATGATGCAGCTTCCCCCCACACAACTACTCTGAAGCTTCAGTCCCCCTGTCCTCTGAGTCCCGCTCCACTCCATGACGAGTGTCCCACAATTTGGCAATGTCACCCCCGGACTCCGCGTATACGCCGCTTGGTGGTCTTATCTTCAGCGTTTATCACCCGTTCCTCAGCCCGTACCCAACAGGTTACATCTGCCTCCCACCTGGTAACCAGTGGCGGATTCCCTGCTTTCCAATGAAGAGCGATTCTCCGTTTGGCCAGGAGGAAGGCCATATCTACAAATCTGTGCCCCAACTTACGGGCCTTGGGTCTTGGGAAGAGGCCCAACAGACAAACCTCAGGGCTGCACTGCAAGGTGCGATCCAATATTTTATTAACCAGATCCACAATCGTGTTCCAATAATTGGAAAGCAGCGGACAGTACCAGATCATATGATCGAAGTCCGCGTTCCCCAATGCGCACCTAGCACAGGCCTGATCGTCTCTATTATAAACCACATTCAACTTATGCGGAGTGAGATCGGTCCTATGCAGTATGTTAAATTGAAGGACCTTAAAGGCCGTATTCCTGGAGATCTTCTTTGGGCTCATTAGAACTTTCTGCCATTCCTTATCCGACAATGGTCACCTTAACAGGTTCTCCCATCTTTCCCGTATACCTGGAAGCTCGTTCGGCGCCAGCTCTCTTATAGCCAGATAAAGCCAGCGTATCAAATGTCCCGCGGAACCCAGAGTCACCATCGCCTCCAGGACCGGATGTGTGTCCGGTTTGCCAGAGGCTGCACCCCAAAGCTCCGACACTGCCCCACGGAGCTTATGACAGTTTAAAAACTGACCGGGAGGGGGGGGGGGGGAGGAGTTCATGGTATGTAAGAAACTCAGCCAGCGGGAGCCATTCTTTATCCTTGTAACAATCTCCTACAGTACGTACACCCGCCTCCTCCCAACCCAGTAATTGTCGCTGCGCGAGGGGGTGGTGACCCAGCCCCGCCTGAGGTATATCCACTAGCAGAAGACTCAGGGCGTATTGCTGTCGCATTCGGGACCTGGCGACACATCTGTCCCAACACCGCACCGCCACTGAAAGCAGCGTTCCCATATTGGGAATCTTCTGATGACGGTTAAGGATTCTGGGAAGTAACCGTGTATATAATGCCCCAGCGGAGAGTGAGAACGTAGACCGGTCCCTGCCATCAAGCCATCTAGCCATCCATTGGAGTTGGGCCGCCAAATAGTATGCCTCAAAATCTGGGGCCCCCAATCCGCCCTCCGTAAGTGGGAGGCGTAGGGTCTGTAAAGACACTCTATTACGGCCGCCATTCCAAAAAAGATCTTTAAGAAGCCCATCCAACGTCCTAAACCAAGATCTGGGTATCAATACGAGTAGATTGACAAAATAATACAGTAGGCGGGGGAGAACAATCATTTTCGACAGTTCCAACCGAGCCATGAGTGGCAACTTAAGAGTGCGCCAGAAGGCCACTTGCGAACGCAAAGCTCTCAGGGTTCCCCCAAGATTCCCTTCAAACAAGTCAGCCTGCGTATGATAAATCTGTATCCCCAAATATTTGACAGACACAGGAGCCCACGCCAGGGATGCCGGAAGACTCAATGGCCGAGGCATGGACGGGTGTAGCGGGAACACAAATGTTTTTTTCCCATTCCCCCGCAGGCCGGACAAAGCTGCAAACTCCTCCAGGATGTCCATTACTGGACGGACCCCTGAGGTCCCATCCCGCAAATAGATAAATACATCATCTGCGTAAAGTGAAACGATCTGGGGGGTCCCATCGAGCGTAACCCCAAACCTATCGCAGTCCCTTCGCAGCCTAGCCGCCAAAGGCTCCATGGCCAGAGCAAAAATTAGTGGCGACAAGGGGCACCCCTGCCTGGTCCCTCTATGAATGGGATAGGCAGCAGAGGCAGTAGGTCCTGTTCGTACACTGGCCGTGGGCTCTCCGTATAGCAGGCGGATCCACTGCAACCACCCCTCCCCCATTCGCAAGGCTCCCATCACTGCAAGTAGAAAATCCCAGCGTACAGTGTCAAAAGCTTTTTCCAAATCGATCGCCACCCCTACTGCATCAGGATAATCTCGCAGTGCCGGATGAAACATGACAGGATACAATCGTCGAAGATTACTGGACGTGGAGCGTGAGGAGATAAACCCACACTGATCTGCATGCACCAGTCGGCACATGTGGGGTAGGAGTCTCAGGGCTAATGCTTTACTCAATATTTTTTAATCCATATTTAACATGGATAGTGGTCTAAATTCCGTCAATTTAGGGTGTGCCAATTTAGATTTGGGCAGGGGGGATCACCAATGCCTCCCGGAGCGAGGGTGGCAGACACAAGTCATGGAGCGCGGTGGCATACATCTGCTCCAACCGCGGCACGAGTATGTCCACATAAGCACTATAAAATTCTGCTGGGAGGCCATCCAGCCCAGGTGTCTTCCCTCTAACCATGTCTCTAATAGCCACCCGTATCTCTCCCACTCTAAGAGGTAAGGCCAGTTGGTCTCAGGCAACCTGATCCAACTGTCCCAATCGTTGCTCCTCTAGGTACGCCTGCAATTCCCCCCCCCCCGTGTCGATCCCGGGGAACCGTACAGCGATTCATAGTAGTCCTTGAATGCGTCGTTAATTATTCTCGGGGAGGTAAGAACACTGCCCTGAAAATCCGTGACACTCACCACAGGTGAACCTCTGCTCTCAGGCCTAATTAACCAAGCCAGGAGTCTCCCAGCCCTGCCCCCCTCCCTGTGCTGCGTGGTCTGATACTGTTTAAAGTTAAGAGCTCTCAATCTGTCCCAGTTAGCATTGTAACAGCTTTTCACCTCCGCTAGTTTCTCTAGATCTGGAATCGTCCCCACAGTTCCCCTATCGAGGGTCAGGATCTAGGCCTTTAAGTCCGTCAACTCCTGTGTAATCGGCCGTCTGGTGCCTACAGACTTGCCAAGGCAATGTCCTCTCACCACCACCTTAAACGCCTCCCATTCCACCAGCGGACAGCTTGCAGTTCCCTGGTTGACTAAGAAGTAAGCAGACAGGGCTTCAGAAAGCCCCTGTCGGAACACCTCATCGTCCAGCAGTGACGGATCTATCTGCCAGCGCGGAATCGGGGCCCTCTCCAAGACCGGAACGAACCCCATGAGCAAAGGGCTATGATCAGAAAGCGACCGGCCGAAATATTCGGCCCTGGTCATCATGGGTGACAAGGTGGCAGAACAGAAGAACATGTCCAAACGTGTGTGTAAATCATAAAGGTGTGAATAGTAGGAATATTCTCTACGTCCTTCATTGTGTATCCGCCACACCTCATGAAGGTCCCAACCCTTCGCCCAAGCCCGCAGTCCCTTAGCAGAGGCAGCCGCCGTGACGCCTCGCAGAGGAGGGGTAGACCTATCCCGCTGAATATCAAAAACACAATTAAAATTGCCACCCAACGCCACGTTCCGGACAGCACGATCTCCCTTATTTACAAAAAATTGATTAATGACCGCTCGGGCTTGCTGACTGGCCTCCGCGAGGCTTGGGTTGCCGATGGGCTGGAGTTGGACGACGAGGACTGGATTTCCGCGGTGGCCTCTCCGAATGAGGTGGCCATACCGGCTCGTCTTCGCTTCGTCCAGCTAAAGATCCTCCACCGGGTTTACATGACGGGGCCAAGGCTTCTGCGTATGGGCTATGCCGAGGATGGGCTGTGTAAGCGTGGGTGTGGTGCTTTGGCGACTTTTTTGCATATTTTGTGGGAATGCCCGAAGGTGGAGCGATTCTGGCGTGGTGTGCATGAGGTCCTGCGAGTGGTTACGCGTGTCGCGCTGCTGCCTGAAGCGAGGAGATGCTTGCTGAATGTGTGGGAACCAACTGATTACTCGGTTCCGCAGACGCGATGGGTGACTCTGGGATATATGATAGCTAAGCGTGACATCGCGCAGCTGTGGGGATCCCAGAGGCCCCCGGCGGTGTCGGCCTGGAAAGAACACATGGATTGGTGCATGTTCCGAGAAAAGGTGGTGTATGTGGCGAGAGGTAAGCCTGGGGCGTGGGTGAAAGTTTGGGGCCCCTGGAACGCCTACCGCGGGGGTATTTGTGAGCCACCACTGCTGCCGGCTGCCTCACCAGCTCCGTCCCCCTAGTTGACCCCCTCCCCCAGCCCCGGGCACAGGGTTCCCCAGTCCCTGATCTGTTCCCCTTCCCCTCTTTAGATTCTTGTGGATGGTTGGGGTCCCCCACTTAAGGAGCACGTGCTGTTACTTCGGATTGCGGGTTGCCTTGCGGGTGTGGTTTTTTGTGTTGTTGTGTTCGTATAAAATGAAACCGTATTGTGGGCTCGGAGTCATGTGGCCCACGTCGTTGATACCTCCTGATTTACTTCTCTGCAACGCCAAGTGCCTTTTTGTACGTATGTCATATGCTTCTGTCATTCTAGCGGCCGGCCGGAAGGTTTAGGCCCATACTTGTATATATTTGAGATTGCAATAAACGGTTTCAAACAAAAAAAAAAAAAAAATTGCCACCCAACAATAAGGTCTCCTGGGGGAACCCCGCCAACATCCTAGACAGCTTATCCAGGAATGAAAGTTGCTCCCGATTTGGGCCATAGATACTACCCAAAGTGATCTCCCTGCCTTTCAAAGTGCCCGTAACCACCACATACCTCCCCTCAGGGTCAAGTACCTTCCGATGTAATTGGAAGGGCACCCCCGGCCTAATCCAGATCAATGCTCCCCGAGAGAAGGCCGAGTAGGTAGTAGCAAAGAGCTGGTCCCGCCATCTGCGCTTCAGGCTTGCACCCTCTCCTTCCGTGAGATGGGTCTCCTGTAACAACAGTAGCTGCGCTCTCCTTCTCTTAATATAGTTGTAAATGTTGTACCGCTTTGCAGGTGTCCCCATGCCCCTAATATTCCAGGTCAGAACCTTCAACCCTTCAGGTCTACCCACAGATGCAGCCATCGGATCCACAAGACAACACCCCAGCCCCTCCACCCCCTCCCTCCACCCCCACACACCAACCGCTCTCCTGGCAGAGAACAAACCCCCTTAAAACAACTCCCCATCCCAAGAGCGGACTGACAACGGTCAGTTGCCCAAACACACATACAAATCGCATAGTGAAAACTCACACCAGTTCGGAAAGATCCAAGGCCAACTGCTCAAGGACCTATGGGGGGGCGCAGCGTGACAGAAAACCAACCATTTGTCTAAATCACAGTCAATACTAAGCAATAGCCATGGCAGGCCGTTCCAACCCGCACCCGGGCACGCCCACCCAAGGAACCCCCCTCCACCTACAACACCCTCCACCTCCAGCAAGAAGAAGAGGGTATCCAGGGCAAAGACCACCCCAAGTAGATCATAAAGGATATAAATCCCCACTACAACAAGACAGAAGAGTAGAGGAAAGGAGGAAGCAGTCCGTCCCACCACAGGCCCACAGATCACATGTCGTTAGAAAGCTGCGGAGTCACAGTGGGCATATTATCTCCTGAGGTCTGAGAGGCATCGGATTCAGCTCCTTCCTCGCCATACTTGGTTTCAGAATCAGTCTCCGCTGAGGATACCCCAGACCTCCCCATGAGTAACACGGCCTCCAACGCCGCAGCTCTCTCCATTGCCGTCTTGGCCGGGCTCGGTTTCTTAAGTTCTGGTTTCTTCCGGCGTTTCCGCACCCGTCTCCCCGGGCGTTCCACCCCAGGCGGCCGCCTCTCTGGTCGAGGTTGTAAAGGGCCCCCGCATGGTAGGACTCAATCCAGTCCCAGGCTGCTTTTGGATCCTCGCAGAAGTGGGTCAACCCATCGAGCATGATCTTGAGCCGGGCTGGGAACAGCAGCGAATATTGTATCCTTTCTGTCCGCAGAGCTTTTTTAACCTCTAGGAAGGAGGAGTGACGCCTTTGAACCTTCAGTGTATAATCGGGGAACAAAGTGACTCTACTGTTGTCTATGAGAAAGGGACTAGCCTCTCGAGCCTTCCTGAGTAGCAAATCTTTGTCCCGGAAATGGAGGAGCCTGGCCACCTCAGCACGGGGTGGCCGACCCGGCGCCGGGCAGGCACACGGTGAGCCCTCTCCAAAGTGTAGAAGGAAGAAAGTCCTTGAGGTGCCACAACCTCCCTCAGCCATGTTTCCAAATAACCAACCATGTCCTGCCCCTCCACTCCTTCCGGAAGGCCCACCACTCGGACGTTGTTCCGTCTATTGCGCCCCTCCGCGTCTTCTGCCCGCTTCTCCAGGTAGCTAACCCTAGAGGCAAGCTCTCCCACCTGGGCCGATAGTGCCTGCTGGGCTGGTTCCAGAGCCTCCAGGGATGATTCCGTTTGTTTTACCCTCTCGGACAGCTTAGAGTGTTCAGCGCGCAACAGGCCAAGGCCGACCGCCACCGTGCTAATGTCCTGGTGAAGGGTCGCTTTGGTTTTCCGATATAGCCTCAAGAATTTTGGCCAGTTGATGAACCAGCACCTCCGCCTGTTCCTCCCCAGTGTCTTTTGTTGTAGAG
This sequence comes from Triturus cristatus, assembly GCF_964204655.1. NCBI lineage: Eukaryota > Metazoa > Chordata > Amphibia > Caudata > Salamandridae > Triturus > Triturus cristatus. The sequence goes on along the minus strand of NC_140592.1, from coordinate 801,189,710 downwards.
TCCCCCTTGTCGTCCTCAAGGTCTGGGGGGGGGACCGACCTGCCTCCCCCGTGGCTTCCCCATAGCTGGACTCTCTCCCCCTCCCCGCCTCCGCTCTGGTGCGGCGGCACTTAAGGGGACAAACAACTGTCTCCTGCCCGGCTGGTACCCACCACTCCAGGTTCTTCCACCGACTGGCGGGCCTCGCTGATTCCCCTCTGCAAGCCGCCGCCAAGGCCAAAGTTTAGGAAGGACCACTCCACATCACAACCAAGGCGTAGGCCAACGACAACGGGAGCAGGCCACCTGCAGGTCCTGTTGGAAAACCCACACAATCTCATCCCCTAGGTCCCGCACCGCCTCTCTGGCACCAGCCTCCAGTAGTGAAAGGGAGGAACTGCCCACAGCAGACTTCAATCACCCCAGTCGGCCCCTCCTGTCCATACAGTGCGGGTGGTGCACCGGCATCACAGGACCTTTCTGGCTTAGACTTGTCCCTCAGTCCGCTGCCAGGTAGGTGCCCACCTCCAGCCCATCTCACCGCAAGTCCAGACCCCCTCAAGGGCCGCCGTGCAGCATCCGGTGGCCTGCGCGGCTCCACAGGTGACCCCACCCCGCTCTGCCTCACAGCGCTCCGCCCTCCAGTTCTCGCTCTGCCCGCTCCACCACTTGCACAGTTGTGGCCATCCGTGTCAATGCAGCAACCCCACCGTGTCAAAGTGCTATCGAGCGACCTTCGATGAGGAGAAAAGCCTGGGGGGACAAACGCTGTCCAAGGGGCTGGTATGTTATAATTGTGTGATCGTGCTACAGGTTACGGTCTCCAAGCCCCTAGAGAAGCAACAGGCAATTGAACTGTGCAGGAGCCAGTGTTGTAACCAATACCGGCAGTGCGTCGAGCTATCACTATCAAGATATATAGGTCGTAATGTCCGATCTCACCACTTTCCGCACTGGCACAATTGTCTGGTGTAGTACCTTGCCGCTGGTGAAAGGTTGCAATGATCTATGTGGGAAGTATTTCACGGGACCCTCCCGCTCCAAAGAATGCAGACCGCTCCACTACACTCCCGTTCTCTCCCGTTGCCACAGCCAGCGCACAGGAATTCTGTGGAGATCGTGGGCACTCAAGCTCAGCCAAATGGTGCGCCCTGCAAATGAAGTCAGCCAGGCGTATCGCTCACGCTACACCCGCAGTGCCCCCAATTATCACCAGTCTGCGTGGGTAGAGTCCCCGCTACGCACCTGAGGGCTCACAGCTCACTGTCTTTTATGGAAGCGTCAAGCCCCCGGGGCAGCGCTGGGCATGGGAGCAAGACGCTGCGCTGCGTTCCGGCACTGCAGATTAAGTTCACCGAGGCCGCAATGAGGCCCTCGTGCCAGCGCCGATCGTAATTGGGATCCAACTCCAGGCGGGATGCCGATCACGTACAAGATCCAGCTCCTACCATCACGGGGGATTCTGCAGAGACCCGGCTGCAGGCATGGCGTTCCTCGCCCGCCACAGGCAGGCAATGTCTCCATATTCGGCTGTGACGCAGAACAGCTCTGCTCGTCACACCTCCATTTTCCCAGAGACCCGCCGGCCTCCGCCCGCTGCAGCAGCAGTCTCCAAGTAACGCACGCGGTCCCCTGGGGCAGCATCAAACACTCCAGCCGCTCCCCTCTGCAAGACCCCCAGGAGGGCACCCCCGGGCCAGGGCAGGATCTCCGATCAGCAGGAGAAATTGCTTGGCTGGCGCGGAGCTCTCAGCTCACGCGTCCGCCATTGAGCGATGCGTAGCCACGCCCCCCGCGCGACCTGATAATTGTGTTAAAGATAAAGTTCAAGAGTACAAAGTATTACGTAAAACACTACATGAATATTACTGAACTATATCCATGGGAAGATCACTTTCTGCGCTCCATCACACATGTTCAGTACTATATCTAAAATAAAAGTAAAATCCCCAAAACACAAGGAGGAGTTGGAGGGAGTTTGAACATACTCATTAGCTTGAACACAGGTTTCGAACACACTTTCATTCAGCATGATTCTGCAAAAAGCTAAAACGTACATCTAAAGGTGCCCTTTGCATAAATTGTGTGTCCAAGAACTCAGAGCTTGCTATTTAGCAATGTTAAAATAGCACAAATAGATGTTCTTTTCTGCTGTTTGAGGGAAATGCCTGTACTAGTCATGGTTAAAGACCAGCTGCCTTTTGTATCTATTTGTAAAGCGTGTCACTGTCTGCAGTGCACAATAATTGAATTTTGTACATGCCTTTGCATTTTTCATTATTAGCAAAAGATTCTATTGCCACACAAGTAAGTGTCTGTTCAAACATTGTAATTTAGCCACATTTTAACGCATCTAATACAATGATTCATTTGTTCTCTTTTTCAGCTTTTAGAGTTATTCGACAGTGAAGACCCTCGAGAACGAGATTATCTAAAAACAGTCCTACACAGAATTTATGGCAAATTTCTTGGTCTTAGAGCATTTATCAGAAAACAGATTAACAATATTTTTCTACGGTATGTGGAACAGAGAAGTGTGAAATTGCAATACATGTATGTTTGGCTTGTTTTAAATGTTATCATGATTAAGTATTCAGAAAGTGAGTCTATATAGCACTAGGTATGGTGGTGTTAGATAAGCTTCTCCCAAATAAACTAATATGCTCCATCAGATGAGTGAGGCTTCGAAATTTTACAAGAAAAATGAGCCTGATCTAGTGATTTGAAATTTTTTGTTTCTCCGATATTTTGTTTTTGTAAATTAAATTGATTTAAATTGGAATATTTTTCTTCATCTTGAAGGATATAAATCAATATTTTTTTTATAGTAATAGCTTACAGAGTTTCTGATGGATACTTCTGTCGGCAGACTCCTCACCTTTTCAATCTCTACAGGTGCCAGCCTGGATCTGGAAAATTCATCAATAGTTTGCAAGTGCCAGCAGGTGGCACAGTCTGCTTCATAGCATCTGTCTTGCCTCTGGATGTGATGACATGAAGCTACATGCAGTTGCAGACATCACCTCTTTTTCAATGCTCGACAATGCGGAACTGGAGCTCGGCTCCCCACCTTTCCGTGGTTTTACCAAATTCTTTCAAAAATTACTGGGCAGGGATGTCTCCCTCCCTTAAAATGACATGTTGGAAAGCGTGCCACACTTGCAAAGAGCAGGCGTTGGTAGCGCATCTGCACAATGTCTTTGGTGCATTGAATCGAAATACTACTCCAAATCCTGTAGAAAGTGCTCCCTGATGAGCACTTGTCACAGGAAAAAGAGGGGTCAGTCCGTTCCAGGTCGAGAGGCCATTTACAGTCCCTTTCTCCATCCTCTGGTAAGTCCAGGGCAAAATTGAAAGACAAGTTCAATGTCAAATATAAGAATTCAAGCTAAGGTTCGATGCCTCCCCGATGCTCCCTTTCTTGAAAGAAGTTCCAATCTGATTTAAGCAGGTCCCAGTTCTGAAGCCAATGCACCCTGAATTTCCAGGGCCATTGTCGACTCTACAGCAAACTGAGGACTTTTAAGGGAGCCAAGGTTTGATTATTTAAAAAGGTTGTAGGTCCTCAGAGAGGCCTTCGGGTTTGTCTGGATGTCTGGTTAGGGAACTGCCAGCGGGTCCTTCCCCACGCCTTATGACACAGTTCGGCCGAAACCGGTCCCAGGAGGCTTGTTTCTGATCCATGGAGGACCTGGCTTGGCAGTTCGGGCTCGGCTGTTCCCATGAGGAACATGGTCAAGGCTGATTTGCATATGGCTGGGTCCAAATAGGGGTGACGTGGCGAGCAAAAGAATGATGGATTAAACCCAGATCTTTGTGACCGGGGGTGAATGTTTGCATTGTTCAGCATTCCGTCGATCATTTGTTCCTTTTTCTTTTGTCTCCGTAAGTGGGAAGAGTATACCCTGACGTGGGTCCTGTGGTCACTGCGCCACTGGATTCAAGCCAACCTGAATGTTGAGGGGTGATGCCCCGAAACAGGTCCTAAGATGCTTGTTTCTGTTCCAGGTAGGACCTGGTTTGGAAGTTGGGACTGGACTGTTCCCATGAGGAACAGGGTCAAGACTGATTTGCTTTTGGCTGGGTCCAATCTGGGGTGGCATGGTGAGCAAAAGAACGGTGGATTAAACCCAGATCTTTGTGACTGGGGGTGAATGTTTGCATTATTCAGTAGTCCGTCCATCATTTATTCTTTTTGCTTCTGTGGAGACTACAGAACGCCTATTAACTGAGATTCAGGGTCTTCGATGTCTGAGCGCTTGCTGCCATCTAACTACACGCAAGAAAGTAGCAACCATGACCTTCTTTCTTAACATCCCACTAGCTGACAAATGTAGCTTACTCACTTGGACAACCTCGTTCACTTTCACTAAGCACTATTTTGTGGACATCTTAGCCAGCCAGCAGGGTATGGTAGACCAGACAATCTTACGTCCTTCATGTCACTCATCTACATGATCGATTTACTAGCCACCGCCTGGTAGAGGGTTTATAGTCTATGCAGAGCAGGTGTATCTACAGCAACACATGCTATGAACAAAATGTTAACCTGTAAGTATCTGTAGCGTTAATTGCTATAGGTTCACATTTTGCCTGACCACCTCCTTTTGCTTGCAGCCCAACTTGCAGTTCTCTGCTTAAATTTTTTTAAGTTACTTGCACAATATACATGGTGCACCATGCTGTGTTCACTCACTACTCCATACCTACTCTCACCAGCTGTGCGGAAAACAGTCTTAACAAGCTGTGCAATTCCATGCACATTGCCTACTAAGCACCCTTGCATCTTGTGACTTGAAAGCCTTTCTAAGAAAAACAAGTTGTAAAGGTCTGAGCTCAGCGCTATATGGCAGGAGTATGAAGAACATGCAAATCTACAACGCTACACGCTGCAAACAGATGCTTGCAGGGTAAGTAACATTTTCCTTCTGTTTCACTCTGTCCTCCATGAGAGTGCAAGTGTTCTTCAGCTCTCTCCTTTGTGTGCCACTTCACCTCTCAAATACTTCCTTTCGTTGTGTTGCTCCCCACTCCTTTTTGCACTTGCATTCAGTGTACAGTTGTACCATAACATACATGTTGCTTTGTCTCTGGTATTTTGACTTTTTTTTTTCTTTAAACAATACTTTATAGACAAATATGATAAATCAGCTCGGCACTCGTATTATAAAGGTGAGACCTATTGGCCTTGTCCGAGCTTGTTTTAATTACTGTTACCATTTGTTCATGCAGTGAAGGCAACCGTTTCCTCGCATCACATTTTGCATTTTGTTTTACTAAGTTTTTCTTACAGAACTCTTTGTCACACAATAGTCACATTGTTCATCTGGGACTGTTGCCATTTCTCGGGGATCTCTGTGGGGAGAAAAATCTTTGGATCAGGCTTTTAAAAAGTAAAGTACAGTTCACATTCAGTAAGAGCGGTTCACTCTTGTTTACTTTGAAGAAACATTTGTAACAAATGTGTTGCCCAATAATATGTTCTGTAACCTAGAGGACATACCCTTTGTGTCTCTGTTGTACAAAGCATGGCACATTTTTGCAATTGCTAGTTCTCTTGCTTTTGGGCAAGCAAACCGGCTCAAAGCCTGCTTGTCTCACACTCAGCAAATTGCTTATGTAGAGAATGACCATGCTACTCCATGGTCTTTTTTCATCTTTTTGTGCTGTTTTCCGTGCATCCTTTTTTCCATCAGTTTGGCTAGATTATGATGCAACACTCCAACTTAAAGCCATGAGTATTGTGCCATTGGCTGTTTACCGCTGCAGATTCAGTTCTAAAGACCATTTTGGTCAGTGAAGCAGCAAGCAATCTCTCTGAGACCTTTTCAGATAGCAATTTCCCACACTACACCTATGCAAGTGGTATGAGTAACCTTGGGGTACAATACTGGTTAGAACCAGTTAAAAGGGCCTGTTAGAAAAATCTGGTTAGAATACCGTTTTCGCCTTGTACCAAGCAGCCTGGGCAGGATGAGAAGCAAGAATAACGGGCACTAGAACCACTGTTGAGGCAATATTTTATTCTTTTTCTCATCAGCATACTTGTTTTAAAAATGTGCCCTTTGCTGCAAGTGTTTCTGTACATTATTTATGCAATTGATTACAATGTAAAGTAAGAGCAGTTGTTTTCATAGACATGTTAAATGCTATATGAATAAATGTCAATTATTTGTATGCTGTAGAATAAAGAGAGGCAGTTCTTGAATTGCTTCTCCACATGTATCAGTAGCAAATATGAATATTTTTCTTCAGTTAATTTCATAATGTTACTTCTTTTGTAGATTTGTTTATGAAACAGAGCACTTCAATGGTGTAGCAGAATTGTTGGAAATTTTAGGAAGGTAAATACACTTTAAATTAAAAATTACTTTAGTGTTGTAATTCTCTACATGGTACTCAGTTTGACAGCACATTCTATTTGACAGAAGTCTAAACAACATGCAAAATCCCCAAAAACAGATAGAAAAAGCTAATTGCAAGATGGAAAATTGAACAGTCTGTGGAATAAAATAAAGCAACCAAGTTAATAGATTGAATGTACCCAAACTTTCTTAAATCCCGTGCCCTTAAAGATTGAAGAGACCCATCTCATCATACACAAGTCCCCATTATATAGAATAGTGTAACCCCCCATCCCCCACTCCAGCAATGGGGTCAACATTTTTTGAGCAAAGTTGGGTGCCAGTATAACCTTAAATGACTAAATACAGAGATATAGCCCAGAATCACTAAAGCAAACATGTCTCCCGTCTAATTTTAGAAGCCTCAAGCTGGCATCACTTGAGCAAAGTATCTGCCCTAAGCCATGCCTTAGTATACCAGCTACTATTTAGCACTAAATAACCACAGTTTTGAAAGAAATTATTAAAGGCCTTGAACACAGTTTCACAACCTCAACTAGCCTGCTGCAATATCTCTCTTGCCAGGAATTCCACCTTTCATATCTTATCACTTTTGTCCCTGAGAATGAAAAAATATATTTCCCTATACAGAGTTGGATGTACCACAGCTAAGTAGGTGCATTTCCTTTTAGTCTTTTATCACCACTGTTTTGTCAGACTTTCTGTTCCTAATATTTTTCTCATAAACACTAAACCACCCCTCCCCACCCCATCTGTCTTTCCTTTCATTTAAGATTGAGTTGAAGACTGAGAAGGATTTTATGTCTCTAAAAAGGTGCTTAAAATACACTAATTTATGTCTCTCTAGTTCGTAATTAAAGCACTGTGGCTATCTATATTTACAGTCCCCATAGTTTGTCTAGTATTCTACATAAACAGTGTACCCTCAACAGAAAATGCTTCTGGGCAGCCAAATAAATTATCCATTTGAAGATAAATAGAAAGAAGGAAAACACAAGCTGCATGTTTCCGTAGCATGCATTTATTTGTCTATAGCTGCTTTGCTGTGTCTGTCAAGCCTTTATCAGTCCTAGCACTTCTTGTTAGCATTGTCCCCTAAACAGTTTAGATAGAAATGCAACCCAACAGCAATTGCAGTATGTTTCAGATTGTATTCTTTGCGAAGCTTTCATTAAACAAATTATTAAAAGATAATATGGGTTATGTTAAAACTATTTGTAATTGTGGTGTTTCAGGGAATCTTTTTGCACATTTTAGTTTGGCAGTTAGAATGTCAGTTTTCAAGTTAACATTTCTGTTTTTACTTCTAGCATTATCAATGGTTTCGCATTACCTCTTAAAGCAGAACATAAACAGTTTCTTGTGAAAGTGCTGATTCCATTACATACTGTAAGGAGTTTATCGCTATTCCATGCACAGGTAGGATTACAAAATCTTTATTTTTGCTCTATCAAAAAGAAGTCTGCTTTTAAGATTAAGAAATCTGATTGCACATAGGGGACTATCTCAATTTTAGAGTCACTGAAATCTAATCTGCAGGTTATATTAAAGTGGGTTTTACATTTCTTTTGATGTCTTTATTAATGTTGACCAGTTACTGCTGGGACACAAGTGACTTTTCATAGTATAAAATAGGTGATCACTTTGGGCTAGCTCCGTTACACAGTTTTAGTTTGCGAGCTCAATTGATGTTCTTAAAGTGATTTCAGATAATCGAATGTCAATATTTACATCTGCTTTTCTTTTTACATGATTCCAACTTTGTAAATTATTCTGGTAATCAGAGGAGGGTGGTGAAACTAAAATTCAGAAGTAATTTTGCTTGGGTGGGTTCACTGGCCAATGTTGAATCACTTTGTGCTGCTCATGACAGTGATATGTTTCTACTTGACTGTTTACCTAAGCTGGAAGTCAGTGGAACTTGCTCCTCTCCTTTTGAGGGAAAGCCAGTGTGGATCAGACACCTTCATTCAAAGCTTGCTTACTCTCTGGGACAAATTGTAAAACAGCCCCATTTGAAAATGTCACAGGAGGTTTGTCCAAGATAACTATTGGTCTGCACAATGAAAGGGCTGCCTAAACATGCCCCGCAGTTACACACGTTAAAGAATGCACCAATTTATTGACCAGTTCAAAGAGCTCAGAAGATTCCTTCTAGCAAAGATAAAATATTGTGCTATATCAATCCTATCTAGAATAGCTGCTGAAGCTTAAATGAATTAAATGGCTAATAGAAGTTTTAAGTCTGGTACAAAACTACATTGGCCTTGACTTTCCAACAAGTACAAGCCTAGGCACTCGCCGTATGCTCATCACTTCAGCCACTGCACCAAAGAACTCTATCACTTCTTTCCCTTGTGCCTCATTGATTCAAGCAAGGTTTTCTCAAAGGTTTTTCTTATTGGAGAAAAACAGAAGAGCTAATGCTTGTTTGTTCTACATCGAATACCAAAGTTTAATTTGCTACTTGTTTGGTATCACACCCTTTTCTTCAGACCTTATTTGATGTGTGGGTTTATGCTGTGAGGCTTCAAAACCTGAGGGATTCCAACTGATTTGGAGAATGTCAAAGTGTCCCATCATTCTTCATGTGCTAGACCAGTATTGATGCCATCCAGGCTGGGTGATGTCATGAGTTGTGGAAATACCCGATTGACTTCCTTCTTGATCACTCCTGCTGATAAGTATGGTCTGATAAAGACATCTAGCTGCAGATTCCTTACCTTAGTGTTTCAAAATCATCCTGTGTGCCCAGTGAACCCCCATTTTTTGCGGACTAGTACTGGTGGTAACTGACTCGGACTGTCCCTGGGCTCTGCCTAACCAGGCCCAGGGCCAGTGATATGGGGAAAACACAGTGAAAGCACACACGCACGTGAGGGTACACTATATATCTGAAAGAGACGGTTAGTTGTAGATTCCTGTCCGTAGAATTTCACCCAGGCGTCAGACTGGATCCGGAGATTTTTCTTTAGCAGTACCCCTGCGTGTCGGTAGGTGGCGTCTGTCGACTCTGTGTCCGTCGTCAGCGCCATGGTCACCAGGATGACGTCGCGATGCCTACTTAGATGCCGCCCCTGATCTCTGACGTTAGTTCTTTATTTTTCCGCACCGGCCTTGCACAGATCCAGTGAGAGCTATCCCTTAGCCACTTTTTGGCTAGCCTTTTTCCGATGTTTTGTTAACATCTTTTCAAGTCTATTGACTCTTGGTGTGCAAGGGATGGCCCATCGTCTGACCCGTTTCAAGCATTGCAGGTCTTAGCACAGGATGATGTTGGTGACAGACCCGCACTTCGTGTGCTTGTGGTTTCTGGAGCACAACCGCGACTCGAAGTCGTGCTCCGACTGTCAGGTTATGAATCCTAAGACTTTGCTGGAGCGGTCCCGGAAGATGTTGAAGGCCCGGCGGTCAACTCCGTTTTGCTCTCTGTCTCGTTCGAGAGGAAGGTCACGAGGCTGTTCGCAGAGCCCCCACTCCTCGTCGCACTCCAAGTCGTCGAGGTCTTCAGGTAAGTCCAAATCCAAAAATAAGGCGAAGAAGTATAAGCACTCTTCACCTTCTCCCCGTCAGTCGGCTGATGCGACACGAGATTCGGAGCGTTGTCGCTCAAAGGCTCCATCTCTGGTGCCTGCTTCAGGGACAACTCCGCACCTCCACCCATTTCCGGGAGCCGTAGCGCCCCCTACCTAACTTCATTAATTTTACGAGGCCTTACACCTCATCTTTGGGCAGCCCAACTACACCGGCACGCCTTCAGGCCCCAAGTGGCGGGCCGTGGTACTGGGCCTTTGATGCCAGCGGCTGGCGCCGGGGACCTGCAAGGATCCAGACCTTCCCAAGCGCCAATCCAGACAACTATGCCGCCCCCATCCTCATCCCCGAATTGGAGCGGACCGATGCCGGAGGGTACTATTGTTCCCCTGTTAATCCCTGGTGTTCCCTATCGACCAGAGGTTGGTGATGAGGACTTGGGGGAGGGGGGGGGTGTATTTGCTGGACCCTTTAACTGACCAGCTGAAAGAAGAACTGGACTGGTGAGCGGACATGGGTGATGCTAGTCGCCTGGACACTTCTCCAGACACTGTCTTGCTTTCTCTCCCTACAGTGGCTACGGAGGAGGGAGCGTCCACTTATGAACCCCTATTGCTGTTTAATGAAGCCCTTAACTGACGTCCTCCTGGGCACCAGGTCCAAGCCCATCAAAGGAACTCCTGTGGAGAGGACGATTGCTTGCCGCCACCTCCCGGCCGCAGGTGACCCAGTGTTCCTAACCAAACACCCTTCTCCCGAGAGTTTAGTGGTCCAAGCCTCTTCTTCAAAGGGCGCATTCCCTTCTGCCCCTCCAGATAGGAAATCCAAGAAGCTGCACAATCTTTGGATGCGTATGTTCTCCTCCTCCAGCTTGGCACTGCCATCCGTGAATACCGTGTTTTTCTTGGGCCGATACTCCCATACCATCTGGGATAGGGTTGCGCAGGTGCCACCTCCGTGCTTGGAGGAGGCCCGGGCCGTTCTCTCCCAGGCAATAGCTGATGGGAAAGACACAGCCAAATTCATCATTGGATGTGGACTGTATACCACCGAACGATTGCCACGTTGGTAGCCTAGGCACTACGTCTGGTTGAGGACATCTGTTTGTTTGGGGGATGTCCAGTCAACTTTGATGGACATGCCCTTTGATGGCCATCGTCTTTGTGGTAACAAAGCAGACCCGGTGCTCGAGCGCTTTAAAGATCCTCGGGCTACAGCCAGATCGTTGGGCCTCGCTGTGCCTTCTCGCCCACTCCAATCTGCTTTTTGTCCCTTTCATGGCTACAGAAGGAGTACCCGACCACGTCTGGCCCAGTCTAGCCACCGGCTCACGCAAGCTGCCCAGCCTCTGTGTGGCTGCAGACATGGGACCCAGTGACCTCGAGGGTCTGGGAGCCAGTGGGCGAGCCAGTCCACCCCCCCCTGCCGCAGCCTCTAAACCTTCCTAGTCTGACGTTTCAAGCCCATCAATGGCCAGTTGGAGGCAGGATACGCCATCACCTCCTCCACTGGCAATTTATCATGTTGAACAGGTGGGTTTTGCAAATTGTCGAACGATGCTACTTCCTCCCCTTCTAGACAACCCCTCCCTTCGTGCCACCTTCTTTCGATCGCATGTCAGAGGATCATTTGGCGCTTGTCCGCCGGGAAGTCTTAGCTCTCTTGGCAAAATGAGCTATAGAGAGGGTTCCTGCGCCAGAAGTAGGTCATGGTTGCTATTCCCGCTGCTTTCTGGTGCCCAGAAAGGACAGAGGCCTGCGTCCTATTATAGACCTCAGGGCCCTCAACTGCTTCCCCCGGAAGGAGAAGTTCAAAATGCTCACGTTGGCTCAGGTCCTGTCTGCCCTCGACCCCCGAGACTGGATGGTGGCGTTGGACTTGCAGGACACCTATTTTATATTCCCGTCTAGCCAGCTCACAGATGCTATCTATGGTTCACGGTGGGCAACGGGCAATTTCAGTTCACAGTGCTCCTCTTTGGCCTTACCAGTGCCCCCTCGGGTGTACACAACGGTGATGGCGTGGTCACAGCTCATTTGCGCAGATCAGGGGTTTCAGTCTTCCCCTTTCTAGATGACTTGCTGTTGAAAGCAGTCTTGCCCCAGGCTGTCGTCTCCCACCTCCAGACTAGTGTGGATATCCTGCATTCACTTGGTTTCTCTATAAACGTGCCACAGTCACACCTGACTCTTTCTCAGATGCTTCCTTTCATCTGAGCTGTTCTGGACACAGTGCAGTTCCGGGCCTATCCTCCTGAGCAGCGAGTCTGGAATATTCTGGCTATGATACTGATGTTGCAGCCCCTATCCCGGATTTTGTTGAGAATGTCTCTGAGGCTGCTGGGCCTCATGACCTCCTGCATCCTGCTGGTGAATCATGCCAGACGGCATATGTGGGCTCTGCAGTGGGACCTGAAGTTCCAGTGGGTGCAGCATTAGGAGAATCTTTCCGACTATGTTCAGATTTCAGAGGGAACTGTACCACAACTGCAGTGGTGGCTAACGAACCAGGCTTGGGTCCGAGACAGATCCCTTTCCCTTCCCCAACCAGATCTAACAGTAGTGACAGATGTGTCACTCTTGAGATGGGGCTGCCATCTAGGAGAGGCGGAGATCAGAGGCGTCTGGTCTCCGGCAGAGTCCGGGCTCCACGTCAACCTGCTGGAGCTCCGGGCGATCCGATTGGCACTGAAGGCATGCCTTCCTTCTCTCAAAGGGAAAGAGGTGCAGGTGTTTACAGACAACATCACCCCCATGTGGTACTGCAACAAACAGGGCGGGGTTGGGTTGTGGACCCTATGTCTGGAGGCTCTCCGTCTCTGGACATGGCTGGGACATCTGGGCATGACCCTGGTTGTTCAACACCCAACGGATTTTCTGAATGCCAGGGCTGACGAACTCAGCCATCTGTGCTTTGTCGATCACGAATCACGTCTTCATTCAGAGGTGGTGCAAGGTCTCTTTCACTGGTGGGGAGAGCCTTGGTTAGATCTGTTCGCCACCGAAGAGAACGTGGAATGTCAGTAGTATTGCGCTTTGGAGTTTCGAAGGGGGCACTCGCTCGGTGATGCCTTTCGTCATGAATGGAACTGGGACCTTCTGTACGCCTTTACGCCTATACCACTTCTGCCCCGAGTGCTCAAGAAGATCAGCGCGACCCGGCCTAAGTTATTCTTGTGGTTCGGACTGGGCACGAAGAGTCTGGTACCCCAAGCTCCTGAGCATTGCCATCTATCCTCCAATCAGACTTCGCCTTCGGGAGGATCTTCTGTCGCAGCAGCAGGGGACGGTTCTTTACCAAAACCTGCCCAGTCTCCTCCTCCTTGTGTGGAAATTGAGCGGCGACAGTTGACCGCTTTCTACCTTTCGCTCAAAGTCTGTAATGTCATCTTGGCAGCCAGGCGTCCCTCCACTAAATCCGTATCCGCCAATAGATGGAACAAGTTTTTGGCATGGTGCACAGCAAAGGCTGTGGATCCCCTTTCTGACCCTCTTTCAGAGGTCTTTCTGTATATACTTTCTTTGGCCCAGCAGGGCTCTGCTCTGGACACTCTCAAAGGTTATCTTGCAGCTATCTCTTCTTTTCTTCGGCTGCCAAATCAGCCATCCTTGTTAAAGTCTCCTATTGTTAACAGATACTTTAAGCGCATTAATCATCTATTTCTTCTATCTCCTTTCATAATGCCGCAGTGTGACTTGAATCTTGTTTTAACTTATCTTATGTGTGCTCCCTTCGAACCTCTTCATAACTGTCCTCTTAGGCTCCTTACTCTGAAAACTGCCTTCCTTGTGGCCATCACCTCTGCTCGCAGGGTGAGTGAGCTGCAAGCTTTGTCTCCCAAGCCCCCTTTCTTCTCTCTGCATCTGAATAAAGTGGTGCTTAGAGCGAGGCCTTCGTTGCTTCCTAAATTCGGTACACCCTTTCATGTAGGAAAATCTATCACTTTGGCCACCTTTTTTCCACCTCCACACCATTCCAAGGAGGAGGAGAGACTCCACCGTCTGGACCCTAAACGTGCGCTGTCATTCTACTTTGACCGCACCAAATATTTCCGGGTGGATGATCAACTCTTTATTGGATATATAGGTGCCAAGAAAGGCCTGGCTGGTCAAAAACGTACCATCTCTCGATGGGTTGCCCTTTGCATAAAGATCTGCTACACTTAAGTGAAGAAGGATCCTCCAGCCGGACTGCGTGCTCATTCCACTAAGGCTACGGCAGTATCCACTGCATTGGCACGTGGAGTCCCACTCCTTCCTACCTGTCAGGTGGCAACGTGGGCATCTCTGCACGCGGTCACCAGACATTACTACCTGGACAACCAAGTACTACCTGGACAACCAAGTCCGGAGGGACAGCGTTTTTGCCCGTTCGGTCCTCCAGGACTTTAGTCTGAACTTGGTTCGCAGACTCTCCTCCGGGAATGGTATTGCTGGGGTATCTATTTTAAGGTAAGGAATCTACAACTAACTGTCTCTCTAAGATGAACAAGTTACTTACCTTCGGTAACAATGTATCTGTTAAAGACATGGGTTAGTTGTTGAATCCTTACCGCCCCACCCATCCTCCCCACTCTGCGAACTGACTTCTAGGGATAGGGACTTCTTTACAGGGCCCTAGTTGTACCGCACCAGTGGTCAGTGTCTTTCATCGCTCTGCTTCTGGTGTGGAAAGTTGTGTCAGAACTGACGTCAGCGCGCAGTCTAAGTAGGCACCGCGACGTCCCCCTGGTGGCCATGTCGCCGACGATGGACGACGAGTTGACTGACCTCACCTACCGACGTGCAGGGGTACTGCCTAAGAAAAATCTTGGGATCCAGTCTGATGCCTGGAGGAAATTCTAAGGTAAGGAATCTACAACTAACCCATGTCTCTTACAGATGCATTGCTACCGAAGGTAAGTAATTTGTTTATTAGGGTGAACTTCTATTTGCTTGACCTACCCTATAATTCCCTAGTACATAATTGGGCAAGGGGAGTAAAACTACCTTTAAGTTCCTAGTATCTAATAGTTTAGAGGCCTAAACTTCTGAGAGCCTAAGGTAATTTTAAAAGCAGCCCTGTGTTACAGCACTGCTTTTAAATGTAAATTGTTCTCACACTTGACTTTAGTGGTAGGGGCACTTAAAGTGCTAAACTACAATATTTTGGCATATTAGGTGTCCCAGGGTTTCCGGTACTTAAAAAGAGCACCCTTATTAAAGAGGTTTTATATGCCCGGGAGATGGAGAAATTGCACATTTCACTTCCCTCATTATAGTAAAATGCTACCCAAAATCAACTTTTGTGCTAGGAGCTCTGTGGAGTGAGGATCTACACCATTTTTGAAAATTCAGGACCCCTAAAGTCTCCTCTAGGTTCGCTGGGGTGGGTGGGGGGGGGGCAAGTAGCTATAAGCATGGTCTTTATAAAATATGTTTTATATTCCCTTGGGTTTAGAGGAATTGCACATTTCATTTTTCCCATTGTAGATACCCAGCCACATAGGTTAATATGGCAATAGTTTAGTAATGAAGAACTATCGCTAGGAATTCTTGATAAATATCATTCACGGACTTAGGAGAATGGTATTGATAAATCCCGAAATATGTTATTGTTTAATTTATCCTAAAGTATACAGAAAAGAAGTAATAAGACTTTCTTGTCTGTATACCAAAATTCAGACTTCCTGTGGTCTCCCCATGAATGGTCAGAGTTAAAAGGATTAACCAGACTGCTTTGAAGAAGTGATAAGTGGCTCACCCAGTGAGAGGCTATCTCTTGGAAGAGAGCTCTGTTACACAAGAGTGCCAGGGCATTGAAGGAGGGGTTGTAAACCATGGAGCTACAAGATGGTATAGGCCAGGCAGAGAATGCCAAGTTCATCTACCCCGCAGCCCTCAACGCAGCCAGGAATTTGCAGATGGTTAGGGTAGGAGAGCTATGGAAATGAGCCATACTGGAGGTTGGTTTAACTAGTTCTTACTCCTCTGCAGCAAGTTCAGCCATATTGAACTCAACCAAGTAGCACAGTTGGGCTGCCTGGTAACCTAATTGGAGGTCTGAGATGCCCAAGCCCCTGGCGCTAGGGGCGAGAAAGCCCAAGGCTTTCTTCATGCGAGGTCTCTTCCCTTGCCAAATAAATTGCAGTAGCTCTGCCTGAAGTTTAGAGATGATGCCCGTTGGCAGGGGTAGGAGGAGAGTTTGAAAAAGATATATTCTTTATGGAACAAATCTGTTTTATTAGATATTTTTGAAAGGTGACTCATTAGTTGCACACAGCCTTCTGCCTACAACCACATGGGCCGGCGGCTACAAACAGTGCTTTCAAGGGTGTACAAGAGGTGCTGTAATAAAGCCAACATCCCGGAGGCAGGCGTCTAGTAGAATCAAGGCTAATAAGTCCAAGCGGCCTGTATCTTCAGAGAGCAGAGTGGCCCAGAACCAGAGTCAACCCAGAGGGGGAAACAACAATGGGAAGAAAAAAAACCCTCCCTCCCGCCCACCCACCCACCCCATCATAACAGGAAAACGAAAAAGAGTAACTCCTTATCTAAGAGTCAAGAGCTGTAGCGAAACCTTACTCCACTAACCCACCCACTCCCGCTACTTAGGGTCAGCGCAATTCACTGAGGGAGGTATCAAATGCAGAACTTGCAAAAGCTTGGGGCAGGTGACCTCACGAAGATCCTTCGATAGCAATGCAATGAAGGGAGCCCAGAGTTCAGCATATTTCTCAGTTTTCTGAGTTTGGATTAGTGAGAGCCGTTCCATTGCCAAGGTCATCCAAAGCCTATGGAGCCACGCCGAGTTATCTGGAACGGTTGTAGTGCCCCAGTGTAGTAGGATCTCCTGCCGTGCTGCAAGGAGAGCCAATGCCATTTGCCTGCCGCGAAGTGACCGCAGTGGGAAGGTAAGGGGGTTTGATAGCCCTAAAAGTGTGTAGGCTGGGAAGCGGGGTTATCTCGGTGTCAAAAGCTGCATCAATATCATTGAGGACCAATTTCCAGAATCGCTCCAGCCTCGGGTAATGCCATAAAAGGTGCGCAAGGGAGCCTGACATCCCACAGCCAAGCCAGCATTCTTCGGTGTGGTTTTTGTTCCATTGGTGGATCCTAGCAGGGGTGAGATACCAATAGGTTCGAGGCATGTGGGCTGCTGAATTCATATCTGTGCATAGATCGCCGCCTAGTGTTGGGTCCGGATGATTGCACATTGTTGTCCTGGAAGAGTCTTCGAAGTATCCTGAGATGGGTGACTCCTCCCCTGGACCACAGTGCGCATGGGCATCCTCTCCATCCCCAGATTGTTTTTTTTCCGCCATTGGGTTCGGATGCAACTATCTTAGCTCAACTTCGGAATACTTAGTTTTAGGCCAAAAGGTCTATAGTTTTCGTCGGTACAGTTACCGTTCGGTGTCGACTACTAGTTCTAGTGCTCCACACCCTCTTCCAAATTTCGGACCGAATTGGTCCAAACTTCGACGCTCGATCGACGATGGAATCGAGAACTCGGTTCAAGAGGTGTCCGTTGTGCCACGCCAAGTACCCTCACATCGACGTCCACCCGGTCTGTAACAAATGTCTCTCGCCGGATCACGACGAATCGGAATGCATCGCCTGCGCGCGGTTCCGATCCAAGAAAACTCTACGGAACCGACGGGCAGCGAGGCTCGAGGCGCAGCAAGCAGCGCCCGCACCCACCAACATATTCAGCACCGAGGACGAGGACGCCGAGAGCGTGGAAGAAATACTATCTAGCCCCGCTTCAGAGCATGGTTCCCGATCGGACGAAGATGACGAAGAGCTCTTTCGACGTGAAGAAGCCGTCGACTAGGTAGGGGACTTCGACGAAGCCTATGGGGCTGAAGAAGACAGCTCTCCCGAGGAGCTAGGCCTATCCGTCGAAACGGAGGCCGGCATTAGTCGTCAAGCTCCGGTCGAGGGATCGCCTTCGGGCCTTACCCAAGACCTAATCCATGGTTCCTCGACCCCGCCTTCCGGCCCGGCATCGAACACTGTGCAAGAGCCAATATTACCCAAGATGACCGGGTTGTTAAACCCTAACACATCCATCGCTCCAGTCCCTTCAAAATCGAAAGCGAAACTGGTGGTGGTCGGATCAAAGGCGTCGAAACAGTCCACTGCCCCGGCGCCGACGCCGAAGAAAGTCGTCGGCTCCGAACGCATACAGAAAGACTTCGGCGCCGAGCTCACCGCAGCAGACTCGGTCGACGCACAAAAGAAGCGCGCCCTCGGGCACCACAAGGCACCGACACCTTCGGCGCCGACACCGAAGCCTGCAACCTCCGCAGTAAAAATGGCCGCCTCGGCTA
Organism: Triturus cristatus; assembly: GCF_964204655.1. Classification (NCBI taxonomy): domain Eukaryota; kingdom Metazoa; phylum Chordata; class Amphibia; order Caudata; family Salamandridae; genus Triturus; species Triturus cristatus. The sequence continues at coordinate 801,171,518 of NC_140592.1, read as the reverse complement.
CGTCGACGCCTAAAGCACCGATGCCGAAGAAGTCCTCGACTACGTCGACTATCGATGCATCCCTTCAAACCAGTGACCCCCTTCCGACAAAGTCGGGGTCGGCCTCCACGCCTACTACCAAGATGCCCACCAAACCACCATCTCAGTTTGCTGTGCAACAGGTCTCTGCATCTCTACAACGTATCCGGGACCGGGTAGCCCTCCACTCTACCTCGGGTCCCGACACTACCTCACCCTGTAGAGCGCACTCGGAGCCCACCAACATTACCTTTGGGCTGCCGCCGACATCGGCACCGAAACTCTTTCAAATTCGGACACGTCTCCTCCACACACAGTCCACCACCTCTGGCCTAACAGAACAAGACTCTTCAGGGCCACAATTTATCGACGCCGACACTGGCAGGCTCATGCTCCACAAGCGCAAAATCACGCCAGTCAGGTAAGAGGTGCCATACAAAATTCCCCTCAAATGCAAGCTACCGGCGGAGCAGGAACCAGTGCTACAAGAACACTTCCATCCCCTCCAACTGGATCCGCAGTCCTTTTCTCCTACCCCTTCTGAATCGGACCCGATGCAGGAATATGGTGGGGATGATACCATCTACCCCGGGGACGCAGATCCCGATGAAACGCAAGATCCTGATCAGGCATGGGATGACCCCACAGACCACAGTGTCACGCCACATACTCAGGATGCGCAACTCTACAACATTAAAACGTCTCCTACAGAGGACACGGCCGCATTTAATGCCCTTATCGAACGGGCTGCTGCTCATCATGGGGTGGAGCTACATTCTGACGCCATTGAGGAGGACTTCCTGCTTGACACTTTCGCATCTTCAGAAAGGACTGTCAAGACTCTGCCCATGCTTAAAGGGGTTCTGAAGCCTGCCAAAGAAATTTTCAAGGACACCACAAGAGCCCGGGTGTTAAATCCCAGGATTGAAAAGAAATATAAGCCTGCACCTGGTGACCCTAAATACATTAGGGGTCAGTTGCCATTAGACTCTATGGTGGTTGCCAACGTTCGTAAAAGAGCCCACTCACAGACAACTGGTGATGCTCCTCCCCCAGACAAAGAGTCAAAGGTCCTTGAAACATCGGGCAAACGTGTTGCAGCGCAAGCAGCCAATATCCTGCGCATTGCCAATACACAGGCACTCCTGGCACGTTATGACAGGTCACATTATGACACGCTGGAGTCACTGCTCCAACACCTACCGGAGGAGTATAAAGAGTCAGCCGAACTCCTCATTAGAGAAGGACAACTCCTCACTAATGCGTCCATAAAATGCACCCTAGACGCAGCTGACACAGCGGCCAGGGCAATAAACACAAGTGTCATGCTGCGACGCCATGCCTGGTTACGCATCTCAGGCTTCAAACCCGAGATCCAAAACAATATCCTCAACTTACCGGTTAACACGGAATTTTTATTTGGCCCAGACGTCGACACTACCCTAGAGAAAATAAAAAAAGACACAGATACTGCCAAATCTATGGGGGCGCTACAAACCCAACAATTTCGGAGTGGCTCCTTTCGTCGCACTGGAAATAGGGGAACGTCAAGGGGTCAGGGGTCACAACAACAGTATGCTAAAGGTGGCACACAAACCACCTACGACAAAAACAACAGGGGTGGATATCGTGGATCCAGCACCAAGGGCAGGGGACGTGGATATGGCAACACCAGGTCCTCCCCAAAAAACAAACAGTGACGCCCTCTCCCTACCCCCCGACCACTTAACACCTGTCGGGGGACGACTCCAACTGTTCCTGCCCGCGTGGAAGAACATCATCACGGACAGGTGGGTCAGGGACATCATTCAACATGGATACTGTCTAGAACTAACCTCCACTCCACCCAACATACCACCAAAGCACCGTCCTATGTCAGCCGAACACTTAGATTTACTCCAGCAAGAAGTGCTTGCTATGCTCGCAAAAGGAGCCATAGAAGTAGTGCCCATCGCCCAGCAGGGCACAGGGGTGTACTCTCTGTACTTCTTGATCCCAAAAAAGGACGGCTCGCTCAGACCTATCCTAGACCTGCGACCCCTAAACCTATATATACTATCGGAGCATTTCCATATGCTCACCCTCCAACAGGTTCTCCCACTACTCAGTCAGGGGGATTTCCTAGCTACGCTAGACCTGAAGGATGCATACTTCCACATACCAATACACCCTTCACACAGGAAATACCTCAGATTCACCATTCAAGGGAATCACTATCAGTTCAAAGTTCTCCCCTTCGGAGTAACAACAGCACCCAGGGTCTTTACCAAGTGCCTGGCGACAGTGGCCGCGCATCTGCGAAGACAAAATATTCACAGTCTTCCCTTATTTGGACGACTGGCTAGTTCAGGCCAAGTCAGCACAACAATGTGCCACCCACATGTCCCACACCATTCACCTTCTTCACGATCTGGGATTCTCACTAAATTACCCAAAATCAAGTCTCCAACCGGCGCACGTACAACAGTACTTAGGCGCGACAATCAACACTCTGGCTGCCACAGCTCAGCCAACTTTAGTGAGAATCAACAGCATGCAATTGCTGATCTCAAAATTCAAACCTCAACACTCCCTTCCGGCCCGAGTGTTCATGCAGTCGATAGGCATGATGGCCTCCTGCATCTTCATAGTCCCACACGCGAGACTGCATATGCGCCCGCTTCAGGAGTGCTTAGCACGTCAGTGGAATCAGGCTCAAGGACAGTTGAAAGACCTAGTGTTGGTGAGCGGTCGGGCATACAACTCTCTGCATTGGTGGAATCCACAAAACCTTTGCAAGGGCCGACCGTTCCAAGAGCCTGTTCCACAAATAATACTGACAGCGGACGCGTCTCTCCAGGGATGGGGAGCTCATGTACTCAATTACACAGTGCAGGGACTATGGACTACACCAGTGGTTCCCAAACTGGGGTCCGGGGACCCCTGGGGGTCCCCAAAGCCTATTCAAGGGGTCCGCAACTACTTTGAAAATCGAATAATAATATTAACTGATCAATAAAGTGTAGATATATAAAGAGGCTAAATGTACAATTCAACATTTTAAAACATACTGTAAATATGAAGGAACTCGAAACTGGAGGCAAAATCTTTTATTAGTATCCTCAGATTGATTTGCGGGAGCAGTGCAAGTGCATCAAAGTGAATATAGTATGGATGATGAGCGGCCTCAATTGAATTTTGAAAAGCTACAACCATTCTAATAAAATTACATTTTGATTTCTTCTTTATTTATATGTTTTCTAATTAAATACAATGTGTTATTTGTGTATTTGTTTGATGAATACTTTTTTTTGTATTTTTGTGTATTGTTTTGTGGTTCAAATCATCAACATTGCTTAGGTCAGGGTCCCCGACTTCCAGTAATGACTCCTGGAGGGGTCCCTGGATTCGAATAATGTTTCAGTTGGGGTCCCCGGGTTCCAGTAATGATTAAGTGGGGGTCCCCAGAAGTCAAAAGTTTGGGAACCACTGGACTACACAACAAAAGAAGATGCACATCAACCTTCTGGAACTGATGGCAATCTTCCTGGCAATGAAAGCATTCAAAGTACACCTGTGCAACAAAGTAGTGTTGATCCGGACGGACAACATGACCGCCATGTACTACATACAGAAGCAGGGAGGAACACACTCTCCACAGTTGTCTCATCTGGCTCAGAGCATGTGGAAGTGGGCCATTCAGAGGAACATATTCCTCATGGCGGAACACCTCCCAGGCAAAGACAACCAGATGGCGGATCTGCTCAGCAGACACAGCCACCAGATGCACGAGTGGGAGTTACACCCATCAGTACTCCAACCGTACTTCCAGCAGTGGGGTCATCCAGAGATAGACCTATTCGCCACAAGGGAAAACGCAAAATGCCAAAGCTTTGCCGCCAGGTTCCCACATCCACAGTCGCAGGGCAATGCCATATGGATGAACTGGTCTGGCAGATTTGCGTACGCTTTTCCCCCAGCGCCATTGATACCGCTGGTGGCACGCAAACTACGACAGCACTCACTGACACTCATCCTGGTTGCTCCAACATGGGCACGCCAGCCATGGTACACCACCTTTCTGGAACTTTCCGTGGTGTCGCATCAAAGTCTGCGGATCAAACCCGCGCTTTTGACGCAGAACCATGGAGAAATTCAACACCCAGATCCGCAACAGCTGAACCTGGCAATCTGGCTCCTGAAGTCTTAGAGTTTGGCTACCTAAACCTGCCACCTGACTGTATGGAGATCATTAAGGAAGCTAGGAGACCCACTACCAGAGCTTGCTATGCAGCCAAATGGAAGAGGTTTGTCATTTATTGCAACAACAATCACATTAACCTGCTAGACGCATCTATTCAGAACATAATCTGCTATCTATTACACCTATACCGATGCAATCTGGCATACACCTCAATACGTGTCCATTTAACAGCAATAGCAGCCTACCTCCAAAACAGGCAGCACCTCTCTTTATTCAGAGTGCCTGCCATCAAAGCCTTCTTGGAAGGACTTAAACGGGTGATTCCCCCAAGGCACCCCCCAGCACCGGTGTGGAACCTCATCTTGGTCCTCACCAGACTAATGGGTCCACCCTTTGAACCTCTCCATTCCTGTGAGATTCAATTCCTCACCTGGAAAGTGGCTTTCCTGGTTGCCATCACTTCCTTAAGAAGAGTTAGTGAACTCCAGGCACTAACCATTCAAGAGCCATTTATACAAGTTCACGCGAAACGGGTCGTACTACGTGCCAACCCCAAATTCATGCCTAAAGTAATATCGCAGTTCCACATGAACCAAACCATTGAACTGCCTGTTTTCTTTCAAAACCCACAAAATGTCGCTGAGAGGATGCTCCAAACACTAGATGTAAAGAGGGCCCTCATGTACTATATTGACAGAACTCAAAACTTTAGGAAGACTAAACAACTCTTTGTTGCCTTCTCTCCACAACACAAAGGCAACGCCATTTCCAAAGCAGGTATAGCCAGATGGATCGTTAAATGTATCCAAATTTGTTATCAAAAAGCTAAACGCACATTAACTATTCCACCACGAGCCCACTCAACACGAAAGTTAGGGGCGTCCATGGCTTTCCTGGGAAACATTCCTTTACAGGAAATATGTAGAGCAGCCACATGGTCCACTATACATACATTTACCAAACACTACTGTGTAGATGTACACTCAAAACAGCAGGCAGCTGTAGGACAGGCTGTTCTCAAAACTCTTTTTCAGACTGCTGCAGCTGGCACGGGTAGCCGCCGCTAATAGGAGGTACTGCTGTGTATTCTATGCACAGATATGAATTCAGCAGCCCACATGCCTCGAACTGAATATGCTACTTACCAGTATGCATCTGTTCTTGGCATGTAGGGCTGCTGACATTCATATCGCCCACCCTCCTCCCCGGCGCCTGTCGCAGCTGCAGCTCTCAGAATTACTGTATAGCATGGTCATCACTTCCTGTATCTACTCCATCACTGCCACAATGGCGAAAAACAATCTGGGGATGGAGAGGATGCCCATGCGCACTGTGGTCCAGGGGAGGAGTCACCCATCTCAGGATACTTCGAAGACTCTTCCAGGACAACAATGTGCAATCATCCGGACCCAACACTAGGCGGCGATCTATGCACAGATATGAATGTCAGCAGCCCTACATGCCAAGAACAGATGCATACTGGTAAGTAGCATATTCAGTCGCAACTTTAAACGCGGATTCAGTCCCAGCTGTATTATATGCTGTGTGTTGTGCTCTATTATGAATGTTATCCCATTCCTTGTCTGTGAGGACCCTACCTAGCTCCGCCTCCCACATGAGCTGTCCATGAGTGTGAGTCCCTTTCTGCTTTTGGGTAAGGAGCACATATAATTCCGTTATGAGGTGTTTGTCGTCCTCTTTCTTTGCTACCCATTGTTCAAAAGGGTTATGTTTACGCGAGGCCTGTGGATGCTAGGCCCGAGAGGTGGCCCAATGTCACAGTTGTAAATAATAATATTCATCTGAGTGGGGGAGGTCAAGATCAAGGTGCACTCAGCTAAAGAGAATGATGCCCTTGAGATCAAAAAGGTGGCCAATGCACTTGCAGCCCGCTTCTCTCCATCTTTGGGCGACCGCGGACTTTATACCCTGGGGGAAGTCCGGGTTATCACGAGTGGCGTCATTGAGGAGGGGAATGTAGTGAGGCCTTTTGCGAGTGCTACCTTATCCCAAACTTTCATGGTGGCTGCCGTAACCGGGGACTAATAAAGGCCCCAAGAGCGGAGGCGGCGGGGAAGCCAGATCTCTCGCTAGATATTCGCACTTGCTACCGCTTGGTCCATGAAGGTCCAGTGCTTCTCCGAGAACTTGCGATTCCATTCCAGCACATAACACAGATGTGCAGCCTGCAAATATATATGAATGAGAGTTGGCCTCACCCCACCGTCGTTCCCTGGAGCGCGAAAGGTGTGCCACCGAGAGGCGTGCCTTCTTATTACCCCAAATGAAATTATTAAAAGCCAGCTGCAGTGACTGCACGTTGCTAGGCAACGGAGTTAACAAGAGGGTCTGGACTAAATACAAAATGCATGGCAGTAGCGTCATCTTAACCACCGCAATGCGCCTGAGCCACAATAGCGTGTGTTTAGCCCACCCATCCAGGGCTCTTTGCGTCTGCGCCACTAGTGCCATATAATTCACTTCCAGCGTGCGTGGGAGCGAGGGGGTCAGAAGAATGCTCAGGTAGGGAACAGGGTCATGGGACCAGTGCAAGGGAAGTGACCGTTGGAGGGCCTCAACCTGTATTTGTGGTAGGGACAGGTTAAGGACCTGAGACTTGTTAAGGTTCACTTTAAAGCCCGATATCTGGCCAAAAGCCTCAAGTTTGTCTACCAGTGCGGTAAGGGAGATAAGTGGCTGCGCAAGGGAGACGATGATCTCATCGGGATACAGGCTGACTTTGTGGTAGTCACCCCCGGATTTGAGGCCCTGAATGCCCAGATGGTCCCGGATTTTCTGTGTGAGGGGTTCCATGTAAAGGGCAAATAAAAGGGGCGAGAGGGGGCACCCTTGTCTAGTGCCCCAAGCAATTTTAAAAGGAGATGAGGAGACCCCGTTGACTCGAACAAACTCCTGAGGAGCCTGGTATATTCACTGTATCCAAGTGAGGAAACGGGGACCGAACCCGAAACTTCGGAGGACGTCAAACGGGTATCCAGCACACTCTGTTGAACAGCGTCGACCGAAAAGAGCACTGCGCCCACCTGAGAGCAGTGAACACTATCAATGAGGTGTAGGAGGCTCTTGGTGTTGTCGCTTTCCTGCCGAGTGGGGCTGAATCCTGCTTGGTCAGGATCGATGAGACCAGCCATGAGAGGATTCAGCCGTGCAGCCAGGATGCCCGTGAACAGTTTTGCGTCGCTGTTAAGTAGCGAAATAGGGCGGTATGAACCGCAATGGCCTGGGTCGTTATTAGGCTTAAGGAGAACCGAGATCGCTGCTTCTCCCATAGAGTCCGTCGTCACCCCACTATCTTGGAAGGAGTTGAATAGACGAGTGAGGAGGGGGCCAGTTTGTGACAGAACGTTTTATAGAAGAGGGCTGGGCGATTTATCTAGCTTCATTTTATCAATGGCGGAGATAACCTCTTCGAATCGAATAGGATTTTCAAGAGGGTCTGCTTCTGCCTTCGGGAGACGGGTGAATTTGCAAGTCGCTAGGTAGTCCTGGGCCTCAGGGATGTCCTGATGGTCGGGGCTATAGAGGGTGTGATAGGAACATCAAAATTCTTCGACAATCTGGGAATCCAGATGGAGTTCCTCTCCCGTAGAGCTTCTGAGGAAAGGGATGGATCCTGCTTCCGACCTGGCACGCAGCTTCTGTGCTAGCACCTTCCAGCATTTGTCACCTCCCAGATAGAACTTGTGCCGTAGGCGGATTAGGGCGTTTTCGGCCCTATCAAGGTCTAGACGTTTAAGGAGGGTTTGTTTCTTTTCCATCTCGCGCCATACCCAATGAGCGCCGGTACGCTTGTGTATTGCCTCTACCTCTGCCACCTCCTGTTCAAGAGCTAGGCGAACCTCTTTCCGTCTGCGTGCCTCAGCAGAGGAGGTGGCCATGAACTCCCCGCGGAGGACAGTTTTGAGTGCGTCCCATATCGCAGCCAAGGAGATCTCACCGTTGTCGTTAAGTTGTAGGTAATCCGTGATCTTGGCGCGCACTTCCTTCACCACAGCAGGTTAGTGTAGGAGGCCCACGCGCAGCCACCATCGAGCAGGTGCATACCCAATCCCCTCGGGGCACAGGGAGAGGGAAACATGTGCATGATCCGATAGGGAGCGCACAGCTATTGAGGCGTCTTGAACCCTAGGGAGGAGCGTGCTAGAAACCAGGAGCCTGTCTAGTCTTGCATAAGTTTTGTGTGCCGCCGAGTAGTAGGTGTAGACGTGCATGTCTGCATGACGTAGGTGCCAGGCATCATGGAGGCTGTTATCTTCCAGCCAGCGCTTCCCTTTGGGAGGGAGGGCTCCTATCTGTGTGTAGCGTTGCCCTGACCGGTCCCTCTCGTTATCCATCACTAGATTGAAGTCCCCACCTACCACTAATACTGAGTCAGGGGAGACCAGTCCCTCCGTTAAATGCCTGCGGATGAAGGCCTCATGCTGTGCATTGGGAGCATATATGTTGAGTAGGGTGAAGACAGTGGAGCCCCATTGGATCCTAAGAGCTAAAACTCTCCCCTTGGACTCATAGAAGGTAGACAGGACCTTACCCTCAAATTTAGTCCCTAACAAAATGGCCACCCCGTTCTTTTTCACCACCCCAGAGGACCAAAACTGGTGCGGAAAGCGTCGGGAACGCAGGCGGGGAGTGTCCGTAGCAAGTAAATGAGTCTCTTGAAGCATACAGATATCGCCATCGGACTGCTAAAGAAGTGAGAGGATCGCAGTGCGCTTCACGGGGTGATTCAGGCCTCGGACATTGAGGCTAACAATTTTCAGGTCTCTTGGTATAGGCAGCGGCGGGGAGCATCATTACTGGGCTCTGAGGGCGTCTGAAGTGCTGCGCAGGAAGCGCCGGGGTTGGGGGGGGGGGCAGGAGTAGCGGTACATGACACGGAAAATCCCCCAAAGAAAAAGAAAGGAAACCTCAACAAGAACACAACAACATTTTTGCAATCCCAGAGGGCACAGTCCCAGAAGAGAACAATAACCATGAGTTGGTCTATACTAAGACCAAGCGCTACATGTCAAAGGCTTGGGGCAAGAGACCAAAGTCTGTCTGGTGGAAAATAGCAGGGGGAAATGGGACCTTGATGAAATGTCTCAGAACAAAATACCAGGCGGCCTGCGAGCCGCAAAGGGGAGTCCAGGCAGTCTGAAAAGGCGGACCACTCCTGGGCCCCTCCAGCTCCACAACGTTACTGCCATCCCCTTGGTGTAAGTGGAGGTGTTTCACTTAGTGCACGGGCGGTCTTGGGGTCTGCAAAAGGGTTGAGAGCATCGCGTCCCGCTCTTTCGCCATCTCTTCCGGGCCTGGTTTGGTGGAGGCCGATGGTTTGCCAACCGTCTGCCATCGGGTAAGTCTTTTCCTGTCGTGTTTTGAGGGACTGTCCTTTGGCGCCGGGTTCGTATCCTCACCAGTCCCGAGGAGATCCATAGTGTCAGCGAAGGAACGCATTTGCCTCAACTTCCCTTGGTGTTTAAAGATGATACGAAAGGGGTGGCCCCAAGAATACGGTATCCCCTTGTCCCGGAGATAGGATGTGACGGCTCGGAATTCGCTCCGCTTAGCGAGAGTTGACGCTGTCAGGTCTTGGAAGAGGGCTGGTGTGTGCCCTCGGAACTGAATCGGTTGGGCCGCTCTAGCCATACGTAAGATCTGCTCCTTAAGCTGAAAGTCATGTACACAAACCAGCACATCGGGCGGGGGGGGGGCCTCTGCCGCCTCTGGGGAGGCCCACTTGGTGAACGCAGTCCATCTGGATCTTTTGTGGGCAATCTTCACCCGAAATTGCTGGAAGAGGGACAGGACATAATCTCGCAGGTCATCACCTTCTGCCTTCCAGGGCACCGCGCGGATATTATTTCTCCATGATCGGTTTTCAAGATCCTCCGCGTGGGCCTGGAGGTCTAGACTTTGGTCCCGCAAATGGAGGACCTCCTGCTGAAGTTGGTGCAGATCATCCTCTCTCGCCAGTTCGTGCTCCTCCAGTACGGCTACTCTTTCACCCACCTCATCGACATCTTGACTCACCTCCTTGAGATCTGATGTGAGCTGCCCCTTCAACTCCAAGATGTCTTCCTTAATGGCGGAGAACAGTTCCAGCATGAAGGCCTTCGTGGCTGGGCTATCTGCCTCGTCGATTGAGTCTGTGTGCCCCTGATCCTTAGATGCTCCTTGGGATGCTTCAGAGCTCCCAGGCTGCTTGAGCAATAGTTCCTTGAGGGACTTCTCCCTTCTTGCTCGGGCTGAGGCCATCCCTGCACACCGAGGCGTAGAAGGCGGGTGGAGAATGTTCTCAGACCAGAAGATTTACCGCAGCCTCTGTTATGGAGCTATTCCCGTGATCCAGGTCTGGGCTTGAGTCAAAGTTGTGCTGAGTGTGTGGGGGCCGTCAAGTCTTTTTATCCCAGTAGAAGGCCGCGGTGCATCTATTTGTGGTGCACATCACAAGAGCACCCCACACCGTAGATCACAGTGCCCAGGCGAGCGATGTGCGAAATGATGCTAGGGGCCAGCAGCAGCGTCCAAAGGACCCTCCTCCTCTGTCCGATCAGGGACCTGAGTGCTGCCTTGCGGGGAGAGCTGACCAGGGCGAAGAGCCCCCCGGTCACACGGCTGCGCGGGAGGGAAGCGCTAAACCCTCCAGAAGCTATCCTGCACTGTTCAGAAGCCTCAGGGACCAATGTTGGAATGCCGGGGGGGGTGCGTCCACAGGCCCCTCACCCAGCGCCCAAGCGTTGGGCGACTCATCGGAAAGCAGCCTGCTGCCGGCCGTCGGGCGAGTCGTCCGTCGTGGTCGGGTAAGCTGCGTCCCGGACCAGGCCCACTGCTTCAAGATGCGGGAGTCTCCCGGGACCTCCAACCAGCAATACGGGCAGCCGCCGAAGCGATTTGGGTGCTCCGGAACACACAGGGGCCGTGTTGCAGCGCCGGGGGAGCGGGACTTTCAGCGCCAATCTAGCGGCCTCCATCCTGGCCGCAGCAGCCCCAGCGCAATCCCCGGCAAATTCTGGCAGGAGCGCTGAAGCGATTTAGATGCTGTCTCGCTAAGGCACCAGGGTGATCAGGAGTCGATGCCCTTCGCCTACCGGTAAGGTACAGTCCAGGGAATGGGGCAAATACAAGGCTGTTAATTCGGCGGGGCCAGAGGTGCAGAGTTCTGCGTTCTACCGTGCCGCTATCTTGGCCACGCCCCCAGATATATTATTTCTAATGTTTCTTTGTTCTTTTCAATTAAATATATTTAGCCAGTTTTATGGTGAGTCTTAAATTTGCTATACATTTCTAATGTCATCATTAAAAAATGTAGTAGGCGTTAAGCCTTTGAAGTAGTGATACCTCCTTTTCTAAACATAAATTTTGGCAGGCTGCAAACTGTGTGGTGGGTGATCACTTTGGTGATTAAATGGTTCCAGTGAGTGGAAGCTTAGCTCAGGTGAGATCCATTATTTAAAAATATAAAGCTGACTGCCTTTCCGTTCACTCCAGGACAACCTTATCAGTGGAATACCTTTCTTTTCTTTAAATGTACAGCCTATAACTATGCATAGATCTGCTCACAGTTGGTAATGGAAATCACTGTGATGTCATTTCCCACAGAGAATAAAGTAGGAGTAATAACCTGTTCTCCTTATTTAAGGTCAGGAAGTTTATAGAACCATGATGGAGATGGGCATTTCGTTTAGTACACTTCACTTTATTGAACTTTAGACGGCAATACATGATTACCTTTCAGGCTTCAGTGTTTGACTATAGAAATGCCTTACACAGGGTCTATTGGTTGGGAAGTTAGAGCACTCAAATTTTACCTGTACAGTTTGAACAGTATAAATACTTGATATGTACCCTCCAACTTTCAGAGATCAGTTAAGGGGGTTACTGTTTACCGACTTATAAAATACTTGCTTTTAGAAACCTTTTTTACAGAAAGATTTCATTATAGAATAAGGATTTTTACATGAGGGTTGCATATGAGAAATATATCTAATATAATGTGTATTTTTAAAGAGCACATCATCGTGGGCTTCTTGACACAGATGTTTATTACCCCACTTAGAACGGAATCTTGAATCAACCTCAAGGATGAAGGCTGGGTGGACCCTTAGGGATTTTGACCTGTGACAATGGAGCCAAACACTAATCCCTGTGATGGATGCCTTAATCCCCTGGGCCAATATACCAAGCAGTTTGTAGTTTTGTTAAATCAAGGTCAGCTTAAATACTGCATTGCTTCTCATACATACACTGACAGTTACAGTTAAAATCCTATGAACCCACAGACTCCCTGTGCAGTCGAAGAAAAGTATTCATAATCTGAAACTGTTGATAGTTTTTCAATGCTATTGAGTTTTTCTTTTAATCTTTTTATTCATTCTGAGTATGATTATATTTTTATGTTCCAGCTTGCATACTGTATAGTACAGTTTTTGGAGAAAGATCCATCACTTACAGAACCAGTAAGTATTGTCTGGTAGCACGTTCAATTTTCAAGCAAAATATGATTCTTTAAAGATGGAAATTGAGGTTATGCTTTCTTTTTTATTTATTTGTTTAGGTCATTAGAGGTTTAATGAAATTTTGGCCTAAAACATGCAGTCAAAAGGAGGTAGGTGTTTTTATATATATATTTTTTTTAATTTGCAATCATTTTAAGTATCTTGGCTGTGAAACACTGTTTAAAAAAAAAAAAGTAGAATAAATATAGGATGTGCATTCTATAGAAATATTGGTCAGCAAATATGAAAAGGTTCAGCACATTTTCAGGCGTCCCAGGGCAGATTGGTTACTGGGCCCAGATTCTGTCATTCTGAGCCTTTTACCACTGATGTCCTGGGACTTAACCGAACTGTTGAGTTCCAAACGGAGAACGTAGTGTACCCCTTTAGAACTTGACTCTAAGGGTAGCAAAATTGAGTAATTCAAGGCGACTCAGGAAGGTGGTGTAAACATTGAGACTTGGAACTCAATCAACCAACCAAAACAATTCAATAACTCTATCTCCTTTCAGTGTTTAGTCTTTGAAAAGAAGTACTTTATTCACAACATACAATCCATTACCATGAATAATATCACATCCAGTTCCAATTTCTACTGGGAATACTGATACATTTCATTGTTTAGTGTGGAAGCAGCCTGCAGTATTCCCTAAGGACAATTTCTGTAGTATTTCCCATGCAAAAGTTTGTAATTAGTCCTTCTGGATCTTCTATGTGAGAGCTTGAATTGGGGAAGGCTGACCTGATTGTTGGTCAGAACGACTTGCTATTCCATCCTTGTTATCAAGGTTTTTGCGCTGTTCCCAGACACTCCTAGGTGGATCCTTTTTGTTGTTTGTTGTCGGTGCAGGCAGCGTCTGCGTTCTGTGGTATACACTGCATAGCCTATGGAGCATGATGAGCTGTGATCTTGGCCTGTCGAATTGTGCGTGAGCAAAGACTGTTGCGAAGTGTAACAGGAAAGAGGAGGCAGTGTCAACTTCATCTGAGAAAGCGGCGGCAAAATCGAGGTGCTTGCAACTTAGTGAATCTCAAGGCTTTTTTTTATTCCTTCGACTTAAAGACCAAACACACCATCCAAATTAGATAAGTGCCTGCCTCTGGTTGGACTTAACTTTTGGGGAAGTCTCATGGTGATGTGGTTCTCCTTCTGCACACTTGGTATCTTTTGGCTGGACTGTTGACTTTGATCTATTTGTTTAAGAACGTATGGCTTCTTGGAGCTCTGCCCTTCTGCAAAACTCAACTGGACACCAGTTCCTTAGTACCGTCTGGCCACCTTATTATATAATCTCGCTTATACTGTGAAGGTCTAGTACTTAATTTCTGAAACCCGTTCTGTGGTGCAAAGCTTTGCTCATAAGCCTGTGGCTGATAACACAAATATCGGTGACCAGTGATACAGGTGTTAACCTGGAAGATGCAGAACTTCAGCTCATCCAGTCTTGGCTCTTTCACAGCCCTTCTCCTTCTGAGCAGTATCTTCATTGTGCAAGGCAACTCCGATGCCCTTCTCTGCTGTCTACTTCGAAGCAGGTTCAAGACAGCCCCTCCTGGCAGTCTTTGTCCAAGTTCTTAAATTTGGGGATTGGGGGGAGTTGCAAGTAATCCGGTTGCAGATGACTGGTAGACCAATTTAAAACGGTTGGAGAGACCAATAGGCAATTCTTCCTGGTACAGATAAAAAGAAACCCCTTGCTACTATAAACTACATCTCTGGCAACATGGTCAATCCTCTACAGCGAAGGGCACTTGCAGTAATCATGTTTGATAGAAGATGCCCATGGTGTGTCCCTCCAGACCACAGATTTCTGCTCTGTGTTTCAATCTGTGTCAAAAATTCCTCCAATGCACACACATGATTATCATGTATAGTTTTCTGAAACAGACTCCAGGCAAGAGCTCATGCTGTTCCATGCCATACAGCAATTATTTCTACATTCCAAAATTGTGTATATGAAAACTAACAAAAGTTTTGCCTGACTTAGATATTTTTTTTAATGCTTTTTATTTTAAATAAGGCAAGTATGACTGCGCCTGTATAGCACAGAGCGCCAGCCCCCCTGCCAGTTTTTGGTCCCACTCCACACATAGAATGTTACTCGAAGAAAGAACTGTTGGCCTTCAATGAATTAGGTAAGAGTGCTAGATGTCTGCTGCTAGTCTTGAAACCTTCTAACAGCGACTCCCCATTTCCTGTCAGATGTGTGACTTTTCTACTTACATTAGGGACTGTAAGGCAACAGCTAACAGCGGTGGATAGTAACGCCATGTTAAATTCCTCTTCCCATGCCAATCACCTTTCCAATGATACTAAAAACACCAATGTCAATACAAAACGCTGTGCCTTAATCAATGCAAGATCTCTATCTTTCTAGAGACCTATAATATAGGTTTGAGGCATGTGGGCTGCTGAATTCATATCTGTGCATAGATCGCTGCCTAGTGTTGGGTCCGGATGTTTGCACGTTGTTGTCCTGGAAGAGTCTTCAAAGTATCCTGGGATAGGTGACTCCTCCCCTGGACTACAGTGCGCATGGGCATCCTCTCCATCCTCAGATTGTTTTTTTCCGCCATTGGGTTCGGATGTGCTTATCTTGACTCAAGTTAGGAAAAACTTTTTACAGGCCAAAAGGCCTTTAGTTCGCGTCGGTACTGTTCCCGATCGGTATCGATAGTTATTTGTTAGTTTACTAACTTCAAGAACAACTTTTTCGCATCATACCCGACCATCGACCCGACATCGACGATGGAATCGAGGACACCATTCAAGCGGTGTCCTGTATGCAACGCGAAATATCCCCATGTTGACGTCCATCCGGTGTGCAACAAATGCCTTTCACCGGATCACGACGAGTCCACATGTATGGCCTGTGCCCGATTCCGATCCAAGAAGACTCTCCGGAATCGACGAGCGGCGAGACTTGAAGCGCAGCAAGCAGCACCGGCCCCGACCAACATCTTCAGCGCCGAGGACGAAGATGTCGAAGACGTGGAGAACCTACCCTCCAGCCCCGCTTCCGACCACGACTCCGGATCGGAACACATCGAAGAACGACTCTTTCACAGAGACGAAGCCGACACCGAGGTAGGAGACTACGATGAGGCCTTAGGGGCCGAAGAGAGTAGCTCCGCTGACGAGCAAGGCCTACCCGTACAGACTGAGGATATCCCAGTGCGTCAGTCTATGGCTCCGGTCGAGGGATCGCCTTCGGGCCTTACCCAAGACCTATCCCGCAGTTCTTCGGCCCCGCCCTCTGGCCCGGCCTCGGACATTCAGCGGCAGCCATTACTACCCAAAACGACTGGTTTCCCTTCATCGAAACCGAAAGCCGTATTGGTTCATCAGAAACCGAAACTGAAAGTGACACTGGTCGGATCGAAGCCCACCACACCTTCGACGCCAGCCAAACCCGTCGGCACCGGCCGCGCCAAACGGGACTTCGGTGCCGAGCTTGCAGCAGTCGGCGCCGACGCACGGAAAAAGACCATCGGTACCGCCAAACCGCCTCGGCTCACGGCACCGAAACAATCGGCTCCGGCCACAAAGGTCACAATGGCTGCTGCGTCTCACACCTCTTCGAAAGCAGCACCAAGGGCACAATCATCGACGCCGTCGACAGCTACTACCTCTCCTCGACTCGATGACCCAGTGGCGCCGAAAAAGTCCACGCCCGCCTCTACAGAACCGGTCGGCGCCAAAGAGCCGTCGGCGCTCCAGGTGCGGCAAGTTGCAGCGTCCTTGCAACGCATCAAAGACAAGGCAGTCCTCTAGGACACGTCCGGCTCCGAGCCGAAAAAAGCTCAAAAGCCTTGTCCGGCGCCGGCCAACATCACTTTTGGCCTGCCACCATCTACGGCCCCAAAACTGTTCGAAATCAGAACACGTGTCACCCACACCAGGGTCACACCTGCAGAACGCTCTCCTGCGGTGACGTCACCATCACACATCATCGATGCTGACACTGGCAGAATGATGCTCCACAAGAGGAGAATAACTTCCGAGCCAGCTCTGGACTCCTACCAGATCCCGCTAAAGAAAAAGCTGCCAGTGGATTCGGAACCAGTTCTTTACGAACCTCTCCATACCTCTTACCAAGATCCACAGTCCTTCTCTCCGACACACTCCGACACCGACGCTTTGGAGGACTACATGGGTGACCACGTCCCCTACCCCGGAGAGATGGACCTGTGCCGACGACCTCGCCCCACTGAAGAACCCACCCACCAAGCCCAGAAGCAAGAAGGCCCCCTGGTTCACCGACTACCTCAGGGTCTCCAAGAAGGCCTGCCGCACACTTGAGAAGGCCTGGCTCCGCGACAAGACCGCCAACAACATGACCGCCCTCAAAACCGCAACCCGCAGACATCACCAGCTCATCCGCATCACCAAGAAGAAATCCCTGAAGGAACGACTGGACAACAACGCCCATGACAGCAAGGAGCTCTTCAGCATCGCCAAGGAGTTCTCCAACCCCAGCACCGGAAGGAACGACATCGCCCCTTCACAGGACCTCTGCGACTCCCTCGCCTCGTACTTCCACCGCAAGATTGCCGATATCCACGAGAGTTTCGGGACTCCGCCCCCGCACCCATCGGTAGAACCTCCGCACACCACCGTCACTCTCCAGACTTGGACCAAGGTGACTCCCGAGGACACTGCCCGCATGATGAACACCATCCACTCCGGCTCTCCAACGGACCCGTGCCCCCACCAGGTCTTCAACAAAGCAGCCTCCACCATCGCACCCCACCTCAGAGACATCATCAACATCTCCTTCGACACAGCCACCTTCCCGGAGAGCTGGAAGCACGCCGAGCTCAGCGCACTGCTGAAGAAACCAACAGCGGACGCAACCGACCTCAAGAATTTCTGCCCTATCTCGCTCCTTCCTTTCCCCGCCAAAGTCGCCGAGAAGATCGTCAACAAGCAACTGTCCACCTTCCTCGAGACGAACGGATCCCTCGACCCATCGCAATCCGGCTTCAGAGCCAACCACAGCACTGAGACCGCCCTCATCGCAGCCACCGACGACATCCGGGCTCTACTCGACAACGGGGAAACTACGGCCCTCATCCTCCTGGACCTCTCCGCAACATTTGACACTGTCTGCCACCGCACCCTAGTCCAACGCTGTGAGAAAGTGGCTCTGTATATACTGTTCCCTAATAGGTACAGGGTGTACAGAATCCACAGTCCCCCAGAGATTGATAGAGGTCAAAGTTAGGTATGACCTTACTCTCAAAAGTGGTAGCTTGGTCGAGCAGTAAGGCAGTACCAGAGGACAGTGTAAAGCATTTATTGTACACACTCAGTCAGCAAATGGTTTCACACACTCAATAACTGAACTCTAGGCCAATGGTTTATATATATAAAATATATGCTTGTTTTATTTTTAGAACCACAAAGGGAGTAAAAATATACTTTCTCAGAATGAGAGGTTGAATAAAAATACTTTTGTCTTAAGCAATAAATTTGTGTAAACAGTCACAGTTGGTTGCAATAAACAATCCTATTTCCTAAACATAACAATGCATTGAGCTCAATGGTAAATTCAGGTTATATGTAATAAATTACTTTTCAGATTACTTTTGGAATTCCAGGTCTGGCTCCTAGAACCAGCCTGGGGTCAGTATTCAGAATCAAGTGATGAAAGTCGACTTAATAACTGTAATGATTTTTAAATAATATTTAGCTATTTCAAAAGTTAGCACTTAGAAAATATTTCACAGAAAACATTCAATGGATCTCTATGGCAAGAAATTCAAGTTGCAGGTAGAGTACTTTATCGTTACTTTAGTAATCCAGGACTGGGTGCCTAGACCCAGGACTGGGGTCCTTATCAAAAGCAGGTAAGTAATTTCGTTTGCAGAAATGGTACGATTTTTAAAGAATATTTCAAATTTTCAAAAGTAGACACTTAGAAGAAATTTCACAGAAAAGCAGACAATGGTTTCCTATGGGAGAAAAATGAGTTAGAGGTAAGTATAGTTGTGAACACTTTTCAGAGTCAGGGCTGGGCACCAAGATCCAGCACTGGGAGCTCACCTAGGAGCAGGTGAGTAAATTCGTTTTTGTCACTTGGCTGATTTTTGGTGAATTTTTGCAGTTTTGAAAAGTTCACACTTAGAAGATTTTTGAAGAAAAAGCCAGTCAATGTTACCCTATGAGGAAAATGAAGTTAGCGGTTTAAGGGTAAGTACTCGACTGGCAGAGTTGAAATTCCGGGCATGGACTCAGGGGTCCCCCAGTGTCAGGTAGGTACAGTTGGTTCACCCTCAGCGGTTTCAGGACGGCCGGGTGCAGAGAGAGTTAGGCCCAATGTTATCCTATGAGGGATAGGGGGGCCTTGGTTGGTGGCTGCTGTCTGGCAAGCCACGCGGCTGTGGGAGCTGGGCTCCTGGTCACTTACTCAGGGCAAGTGGGGAAGTAGGTTAGTGTAGAGAGGGCACTGCCAGGGCCACTCGGGCGGCTGGGTGCAGGGTGCTTTTGAGCCTTCGGGCGCTCAATGGAAATCAATGGGAATGTTCCGGTTTGGAAAAAGGCTGCAGGCTCGGGGACGAGGAGGTTTCAGGTGCCACCACCACTTCGAGAGGTAAGTTGGGTAGTTGTAGGTTAGGTGGGTACCCCGGGATTGGGCACAGGGGGCCGCAGGGCGCCGGGTGCAGGGGTGCCTTTTGACGTCGGGAATCTTACCCTCTGGTTGATCGCGGCTGGGGTGGCACTTGGTTCTGAGGCTGCAGGCTTCTTCCGGGATGTCGAGGGGGGTCCTTGGGTGCCGGACTCTGGGTCACAGTCGCCGTGGGGTCGTCCTCTGGGTCTTTGTCCACTCCGGCACTGGCCAGGCTTGGCTGGTGCAGAGTGTGTTGGGTCCGCGGTCCCGGGCTGGTGCCAGGGATAGCAAATAGGTTTCTTGAGTAGAGCCTCTACTCGTGGGAGTCCCAGGGGCTTAGAGCTAAAGGGTAGCCAGGTCCTCCGGGGTTGGTGAGGTTGCTGGCCACGAGGGATGCCGCGCTGGTGCAGGTTCGAGAGTCGACAGGCCGGTAGGGCTGGGGCCAAAGCAGTTGGTGTCTCCGTCTCTTTTTAGCAGCTGCAGGGCAGGTCTTTGTTCTTCTTGCTCTTCTTGTCGTTTTCTATCTGGAATCTGAGGAAGGAAGGTTCAGGGTGCCCCTAAATACTAGATTTGGGGGCGTTACAGGTAGGTGAAGGCCAGGGACCAATGGGTCCTTGTCCTGGGGTGGGTACACCCCCTATCCTGCCTCTCTCCTGTGGGAGGGGGGCAGTAGCCTAATCCTGATAGGGTAGGGCCTCCCATCTTCAAGATGGCGAGAGCCCGGAGATGTGCTTCACCTCGCCTCCCCCACCTGAGGGGTGGGGTGGGCAGGCTGGCACATCCCCTGTCCTTGTATGGGGTTTCCGGCCAAGCTACCCGCCAGAGTGGGGGGTTGCAGTGGCCTGGGGAAACTCCAAATGGCGGCATGCCTTTGAAGCTTCCCTTGGCTCATCCTGGGGGAGGAGATTTCTCACCTCACCCAGGATGTGCATTGTTGCAGGCCCGGGAGAGCAGGGGCTCTCCCACCCAGGGGTCCAGCAACGTGTCTGCTGTGTGGCAGCCTGGGCAGCCTCAGAGCAGACGTGGATTGTAAGTTAGCTGTAAGGGGGCATCTCTAAGATGCCCTCTGGGGTGCTTCGTACATTAAATCCCACACTGGCATCAGTGTGGGTTCAATGTGCTGAGAAGTTTGATACCAAACTTCCCAGGCTTCAGTGTTGCCAATATGGTGCTGTGGAGCTCGTGTTTGACAAGCTCTCAGCACCATGTACTCTTAAATGACAGCACTGCACTTACAGTGCCCAGGAATGGACCCGGGTACTGTAGGGGCACAGGGCTCCTGCTCCTGTGCCCACACCATAGGCGTAATGCACCCAGCTAGAGGGGTGGCTGACATATGCCTTGGCAGTGTAGGTGATGGGCATGGTACACAGTGATGTGTGCCATGTCGACTCTTTGTTTTCTCCTGCACCCAGACACTCAGCCTGCAAGGGCAGTGGGTGTGTAAGGGTACAGGGCCTCTGAGGGTGGCACAATGAGTGCTGCAGCCCTTAGAGGCCTTCCCTGGCCACAAGGCCCTGGGTACCTAGGGTACCATTTACCAGGGGCTGACATGTGGCTAGGGTTTGCCAATTGGGAGTTTGTGTGGTTTAAGGAAGGAACATAGGCCCTGGGCACCTGATTGGCAGGAGCCCAGGGTACACTCAATCGAAGTACATTCAGCAATTTAGCAAAAAGTGGGGGCATACCATGCAAGAAAGATGGCACTTTCTCACACAACCCCCCCCCAAACGAAAGGTGATGAGACTAACCTTGTCCTATGGAGTCTTCATTGTCTAAGTGGAAGAACCTGGAAAGTCCATCTGCATTGGCATGGGCAGTCCCTGGTCTGTGTTCCACTTCAAAGTCAATTCCCTGTAGGGAGATGGACCACCTCAGTAATTTTGGATTTTCCCCTTTCATCTGCATTAGCCATCTGAGAGGTCTGTGGTCAGTTTGAACTAGGAAGTGAGTGCCAAACAAGTATGGCCTCAGCTTCTTCAGGGACCAAACCACAGCAAAGGCCTCCCTCTCAATGGCACTCCAACGCTGCTCTCTAGGGAGTAGTCTTCTGCTTATAAAAGCAACAGGTTGGTCTTGGCCTTCATCATTGGTCTGGGATAGGACCGCTCCTATCCCTAGCTCAGAGGCATCAGTCTGCACTATGAACTGCTTGGCATAATCTGGAGCTTTTAGAATTGGTGCTGAGCACATTGCTTCTTTTAGGGTGTCAAAAGCCTTTTGACAACTAACTGTCCAGTTAACTTTCTTGGGCATTTTCTTGGAGGTGAGTTCTGTGAGGGGGGTCACAATGGACCCATACCCCTTCACAAACCTCCTGTAGTACCCAGTCAAGCCAAGGAATGCCCTGACTTGGGTCTGGGTTGTTGGAGCTATCCAGTCCATGATGGCCTGGATTTTGGGTTGTAAGGGCTGTACCTGGCCTCCACCTACAAGGTGGCCCAAGTACACCACAGTGCCCTGCCCTATCTGGCATTTGGACGCCTTGATAGTGAGACCTGCACTCTGCAGAGCCTCTAAAACCTTCCCAAGGTGGATCAGGTGATCCTGCCAGGTGGAGCTAAAGACAGCAATATCATCAAGATAAGCTGCACTAAAGGACTCCAACCCAGCCAGGACATGGTTCACCAACCTCTGGAAGGTGGCAGGGGCATTCTTTAACCCAAAGGGCATCACAGTAAACTGGTAATGCCCATCAGGGGTGGAGAATGCTGTCTTTTCTTTTGCTCCTGGGGCCATGCCAATCTGCCAGTACCCTGCAGTTAAGTCAAAGGTACTGAGAAATTTGGCAGCCCCCAATTTGTCTATCAGTTCATCTGCTCTTGGGATAGGGTGAGCATCTGTCTTGGTGACAGAGTTGAGCCCTCTATAGTCCACACAGAACCTCATCTCTCTCTTTTCACCCTGTTGATGAGGTTTGGGGACCAGAACCACTGGGCTAGCCCAGGGGCTCTCTGAAGGCTCAATGACCCCTAACTCCAGCATCTTGCTGACCTCAGCTTTGATACTTTCCTTGACTTGATCTGACTGTCGATAGATTTTGTTCTTGACAGGTGCACTGTCACCAGTGTCCACATCATGGGTACACCAGCTTGTCAGACCAGGGGTCAGGGAAAAGAGGCTAGCATATTGTTGCAAGACTTGCTTGCAGTCAGTCTGCTGTTGGGCAGAGAGGGTGTCTGAAAAAATCACACCATCTACTGACCCATCTTTTGGGCTGTAGGATAGGAGGTCAGGGAGTGGCTCACTCTCTGCTTCCTGTTCTTCATCAGTCACCATCAGCATGGTGATGTCAGCCCTATCATTGTAGAGTTTAAGGCGGTTCACATGGATGACCCTTTTGGGTGTCCTGCTAGTGCCCAGGTCAACTAGATAGGTGACCTCACTATTTCTCTCTAGGATAGGGTAAGGGCCACTCCATTTGTCTTGGAGAGCCCTTGGTGCCACTGGCTCCAAAACCCACACCTGTTGCCCTGGTTGAAATTCAACCAGTGCAGCTTTTTGGTCATACCAGTGCTTCTGGAGCTCCTGGCTGGCCTCAAGGTTCTTGGATGCTTTTTCCATATACTCAGCCATTCTGGACCTTAGGCCAAGCACATAGTCCACTATGTCCTGTTTGGGTTCTTGAAGAGGCCTCTCCCAGCCCTCCTTTACAAGACACAGTGGTCCCCTTACAGGATGACCAAACAGAAGTTCAAAGGGTGAGAAACCTACTCCCTTCTGTGGCACTTCCCTATAAGCGAAAAGCAAGCATGGTAACAGGACATCCCACCTCCTTTTGAGTTTCTCAGGGAGTCCCATGATCATACCTTTCAATGTCTTGTTGAACCTCTCAACAAGGCCATTGGTTTGTGGGTGGTAGGGTGTAGTAAACTTGTACTGCACTCCACACTCTTTCCACATGTGTGTTAGGTAAGCAGACATGAAGTTGGAACCTCTGTCTGAAACCACCTCCTTAGGAAAACCCACCCTGGTGAAGACACCCAGGAGGGCCTTGGCTACTGCAGGAGCTGTAGTAGTCCTAAGTGGAATTGCTTCAGGGTACCTAGTAGCATGATCCACTACTACTATAATGAATTTGTTCCCTGAGGCTGTGGGAGGTTCGAGTGGACCCACAATGTCCACACCTACCCTTTCAAAGGGGACCCCCACCACTGGTAGTGGAATGAGGGGGGCCTTTGGGTGGCCACCTGTCTTGCCACTGGCCTGACAGGTAACACAGGAGCTGACAAACTCCTTCACCTTTTGGTGCATCTGGGGCCAGTAAAAGTGACTCACTAACCTTTCCCAAGTTTTGGATTGCCCCAGATGTCCAGCTAGGGGGATGTCATGAGCCAAAGTTAGGAGGAACTGCCTGTACTTCTGTGGCACTACCACCCTCCTGGTGGCTCCAGGAGTGGGGTCTCTTGCCTCAGCATACAGTAATCCCTCTTCCCAATAAGCTCTGTGGGTACCACTGACATCTCCCCTGGCTTCTGAAGCAGCTTGTTGTCTCAGGCTTTCAAGAGTGGGACAGTCTCGCTGACCCTGGCACAGCTCTTCCCTAGAGGGTCCCCCTGGGCCCAAGAGTTCAACCTGGTAAGGGTCAAGCTCCATGGACTCAGTTCCCTCAGAGGTATCTACATCCTCTCCAGGGGGAGAGGGGTTCTGAGTGTTTGGCTGTACAGAAGCTGGTCCCCCAGTCTTCTTGCCCTTCCTCTTGGTTGGTTGGGCCATTATTCCAGGCTCCAAACCTACTTTTTCACCCTTCCTCTTGCTCTGTGCTCTGGTTTGCACACACACCAATTCAGGGATGCCCAGCATGGCTGCATGGGCCTTTAACTCAACCTCAGCCCAGGCTGAGGTTTCCAGATCATTTCCAAGCAGACAGGCAGCTGGCAACTTTGGAGAGACCACTACCTGTTTCAGGCCAGTAACCCCCCCCCCCAGCCTAATGTTACCATGGCCATGGGATGACTAGTGGTGACACTGTCAGCGTTGGTGACTGGGTAAGACTTCCCAATCAAGTATTGCTCAGGGGAAACCAGTGTGTCTTTCACCATAGTGACACTGGCACCTGTATCCCTCAGAGCTTCTACCCTAGTTCCATTCACCCAGGGGTACTGTAAGTATTTCTTCAAGTTGGGGGGCCACACAGCCACAGTGGCAAACTCAACTTCTCCCAAGGAGACTAAACTTGCTTCAGTGTGTTCCCAGATTTGCTCAGGGTACACCTCTGATCCCATTTGTATACTTGCTGCCCCAGGAGTGGCTGTACTGGGTGCCTTAGGGGCTTTGTTTTGGGGGCAAGATACAGTTAGGTGTCCCTGCTTCTTACAGGTATTACACCAGGCCTTTAAGGGATCAAAGTTCTTCCCCCTATATGGTTGGGGCACATAGGGAGTAGTTTGGGTCCCACCCACCTGAACAGGATTTTGGGGCCCTTTGGAAGACTCAGACTTTTTATCTTGGGGATTCTCACCACCTTTCCCCTGGGGAGGTTTTGTGACCACCTTCTTTTGGTCACCCCCAGTGGTTGTCTTGGTCACCCTAGTCTTGACCCAGTGGTCCGCCTTCTTTCCCAATTCTTGGGGAGAAATTAGACCTAGGTCTACCAAATGCTGATGCAACTTTTCATTTGTGCAGTTACTCAAAATATGTTCCTTCATGAATAAATTGTACAATCCAGTAAAATCCTGCACACCATGTCCAGCTAACCAACCATCCAGTGTCTTCACTGAGAAATCTACAAAATCAATCCAGGACTGGGTCTGGGTTTTGTGAGCCCCCCTGAATCTAATTCTATACTCCTCAGTGGTGAATCCAAATCCCTCAATCAGAGCTTTCTTCATGAGGTCATAGGATCCTGCTTCTGGCCCAGAGAGAGTCAGAAGCCTGTCCCTGCAGTTACCAGAGAACAGTTCCCACAGGAGTGCCCCCCCAGAGAGGTTTCTTTACTTTCCTGATATCACAAGCCCTCTCAAAGGCTGTGAACCATTTGGTGATATCATCACCTTCCTCAAATTTAGGGACAATCCCTTTGGGGATTTTAAGGTCAGAAGTTTCCTCCCTATCCTTGTTTTTATTATTGCTGCCACCACTGATGGGTGCTAAACCCATCTCTCTCCTTTCCTTTTCTAGGGCCAGGAGTCTGGACTCTAGATCTATTCTTCTGGCCAGCCTCACAAGGCTGTCCTCTTCACTGGGGGGTCCCCCAGTGTCGCCTCTGGGACCAGAGCCACCTGTGTGGTCTCTAGGTGCCCAGATGCTATGTCTTGAGTTGGAGGGTATGGGTGCCATCTCCTCCCTAGGGAATAGTATGGGGAGGTTGCTGTCCACCTCCTCTGTTTCCCTTTCCTCATCTGACTGGCCATCACCATGTTCAGATGGGTGGTCTTTAGCATACTCAGCCAGGAGCTCCTGGAGCCCTTGTTTGGTTGGATGCAGACCCATTTGTAAATTTTTAAGTTTGCATAAGGACCTCAATTCCTTGAAAGACAAGTGTAAGTAAGGTGTGAGGTCGAGCTCCTCCACCAGGTCCATGTTATTATTATCACTAATAGCTGGGTTTGTTTGAGACATTCTAACCTGACAGTTCTAACCCTCTACCCTGACTATAGTGACTTTTATTTTTCTAAAATTCT
Organism: Triturus cristatus; assembly: GCF_964204655.1. Lineage (NCBI taxonomy): Eukaryota > Metazoa > Chordata > Amphibia > Caudata > Salamandridae > Triturus > Triturus cristatus. The sequence goes on along the minus strand of NC_140592.1, from coordinate 801,145,579 downwards.
AATGGGACTTAAGCAAGGCCCTAGCAAGACTTTTAGTAATTTTGGAAAAACCAATCAGAATTCTAAAGGCAATTTTTCAGAGTTCTGTCGTGTGATCAGATGGTAACCAAGTAGTCCAACAAATGCAAGTTTGTATCCCACCGCTGATCCACCAATGTGAGAAAGTGGCTCTGTATATACTGTTCCCTAATAGGTACAGGGTGTACAGAGTCCACAGTCCCCCAGAGATTGATAGAGGTCAAAGTTAGGTATGACCTTACTCTCAAAAGTGGTAGCTTGGTCGAGCAGTAAGGCAGTACCAGAGGACAGTGTAAAGCATTTATTGTACACACTCAGTCAGCAAATGGTTTCACACACTCAATAACTGAACTCTAGGCCAATGGTTTATATATATAAAATATATGCTTGTTTTATTTTTAGAACCACAAAGGGAGTAAAAATATACTTTCTCAGAATGAGAGGTTGAATAAAAATACTTTTGTCTTAAGCAATAAATTTGTGTAAACAGTCACAGTTGGTTGCAATAAACAATCCTATTTCCTAAACATAACAATGCATTGAGCTCAATGGTAAATTCAGGTTATATGTAATAAATTACTTTTCAGATTACTTTTGGAATTCCAGGTCTGGCTCCTAGAACCAGCCTGGGGTCAGTATTCAGAATCAAGTGATGAAAGTCGACTTAATAACTAATGATTTTTAAATAATATTTAGCTATTTCAAAAGTTAGCACTTAGAAAATATTTCACAGAAAACATTCAATGGATCTCTATGGCAAGAAATTCAAGTTGCAGGTAGAGTACTTTATCGTTACTTTAGTAATCCAGGACTGGGTGCCTAGACCCAGGACTGGGGTCCTTATCAAAAGCAGGTAAGTAATTTCGTTTGCAGAAATGGTACGATTTTTAAAGAATATTTCAAATTTTCAAAAGTAGACACTTAGAAGAAATTTCACAGAAAAGCAGACAATGGTTTCCTATGGGAGAAAAATGAGTTAGAGGTAAGTATAGTTGTGAACACTTTTCAGAGTCAGGGCTGGGCACCAAGATCCAGCACTGGGAGCTCACCTAGGAGCAGGTGAGTAAATTCGTTTTTGTCACTTGGCTGATTTTTGGTGAATTTTTGCAGTTTTGAAAAGTTCACACTTAGAAGATTTTTGAAGAAAAAGCCAGTCAATGTTACCCTATGAGGAAAATGAAGTTAGCGGTTTAAGGGTAAGTACTCGACTGGCAGAGTTGAAATTCCGGGCATGGACTCAGGGGTCCCCCAGTGTCAGGTAGGTACAGTTGGTTCACCCTCAGCGGTTTCAGGACGGCCGGGTGCAGAGAGAGTTAGGCCCAATGTTATCCTATGAGGGATAGGGGGGCCTTGGTTGGTGGCTGCTGTCTGGCAAGCCACGCGGCTGTGGGAGCTGGGCTCCTGGTCACTTACTCAGGGCAAGTGGGGAAGTAGGTTAGTGTAGAGAGGGCACTGCCAGGGCCACTCGGGCGGCTGGGTGCAGGGTGCTTTTGAGCCTTCGGGCGCTCAATGGAAATCAATGGGAATGTTCCGGTTTGGAAAAAGGCTGCAGGCTCGGGGACGAGGAGGTTTCAGGTGCCACCACCACTTCGAGAGGTAAGTTGGGTAGTTGTAGGTTAGGTGGGTACCCCGGGATTGGGCACAGGGGGCCGCAGGGCGCCGGGTGCAGGGGTGCCTTTTGACGTCGGGAATCTTACCCTCTGGTTGATCGCGGCTGGGGTGGCACTTGGTTCTGAGGCTGCAGGCTTCTTCCGGGATGTCGAGGGGGGTCCTTGGGTGCCGGACTCTGGGTCACAGTCGCCGTGGGGTCGTCCTCTGGGTCTTTGTCCACTCCGGCACTGGCCAGGCTTGGCTGGTGCAGAGTGTGTTGGGTCCGCGGTCCCGGGCTGGTGCCAGGGATAGCAAATAGGTTTCTTGAGTAGAGCCTCTACTCGTGGGAGTCCCAGGGGCTTAGAGCTAAAGGGTAGCCAGGTCCTCCGGGGTTGGTGAGGTTGCTGGCCACGAGGGATGCCGCGCTGGTGCAGGTTCGAGAGTCGACAGGCCGGTAGGGCTGGGGCCAAAGCAGTTGGTGTCTCCGTCTCTTTTTAGCAGCTGCAGGGCAGGTCTTTGTTCTTCTTGCTCTTCTTGTCGTTTTCTATCTGGAATCTGAGGAAGGAAGGTTCAGGGTGCCCCTAAATACTAGATTTGGGGGCGTTACAGGTAGGTGAAGGCCAGGGACCAATGGGTCCTTGTCCTGGGGTGGGTACCCCCCCTATCCTGCCTCTCTCCTGTGGGAGGGGGGCAGTAGCCTAATCCTGATAGGGTAGGGCCTCCCATCTTCAAGATGGCGAGAGCCCGGAGATGTGCTTCACCTCGCCTCCCCCACCTGAGGGGTGGGGTGGGCAGGCTGGCACATCCCCTGTCCTTGTATGGGGTTTCCGGCCAAGCTACCCGCCAGAGTGGGGGGTTGCAGTGGCCTGGGGAAACTCCAAATGGCGGCATGCCTTTGAAGCTTCCCTTGGCTCATCCTGGGGGAGGAGATTTCTCACCTCACCCAGGATGTGCATTGTTGCAGGCCCGGGAGAGCAGGGGCTCTCCCACCCAGGGGTCCAGCAACGTGTCTGCTGTGTGGCAGCCTGGGCAGCCTCAGAGCAGACGTGGATTGTAAGTTAGCTGTAAGGGGGCATCTCTAAGATGCCCTCTGGGGTGCTTCGTACATTAAATCCCACACTGGCATCAGTGTGGGTTCAATGTGCTGAGAAGTTTGATACCAAACTTCCCAGGCTTCAGTGTTGCCAATATGGTGCTGTGGAGCTCGTGTTTGACAAGCTCTCAGCACCATGTACTCTTAAATGACAGCACTGCACTTACAGTGCCCAGGAATGGACCCGGGTACTGTAGGGGCACAGGGCTCCTGCTCCTGTGCCCACACCATAGGCGTAATGCACCCAGCTAGAGGGGTGGCTGACATATGCCTTGGCAGTGTAGGTGATGGGCATGGTACACAGTGATGTGTGCCATGTCGACTCTTTGTTTTCTCCTGCACCCAGACACTCAGCCTGCAAGGGCAGTGGGTGTGTAAGGGTACAGGGCCTCTGAGGGTGGCACAATGAGTGCTGCAGCCCTTAGAGGCCTTCCCTGGCCACAAGGCCCTGGGTACCTAGGGTACCATTTACCAGGGGCTGACATGTGGCTAGGGTTTGCCAATTGGGAGTTTGTGTGGTTTAAGGAAGGAACATAGGCCCTGGGCACCTGATTGGCAGGAGCCCAGGGTACACTCAATCGAAGTACATTCAGCAATTTAGCAAAAAGTGGGGGCATACCATGCAAGAAAGATGGCACTTTCTCACACAACCCCCCCCCAAACGAAAGGTGATGAGACTAACCTTGTCCTATGGAGTCTTCATTGTCTAAGTGGAAGAACCTGGAAAGTCCATCTGCATTGGCATGGGCAGTCCCTGGTCTGTGTTCCACTTCAAAGTCCATTCCCTGTAGGGAGATGGACCACCTCAGTAATTTTGGATTTTCCCCTTTCATCTGCATTAGCCATCTGAGAGGTCTGTGGTCAGTTTGAACTAGGAAGTGAGTGCCAAACAAGTATGGCCTCAGCTTCTTCAGGGACCAAACCACAGCAAAGGCCTCCCTCTCAATGGCACTCCAACGCTGCTCTCTAGGGAGTAGTCTTCTGCTTATAAAAGCAACAGGTTGGTCTTGGCCTTCATCATTGGTCTGGGATAGGACCGCTCCTATCCCTAGCTCAGAGGCATCAGTCTGCACTATGAACTGCTTGGCATAATCTGGAGCTTTTAGAATTGGTGCTGAGCACATTGCTTCTTTTAGGGTGTCAAAAGCCTTTTGACAACTAACTGTCCAGTTAACTTTCTTGGGCATTTTCTTGGAGGTGAGTTCTGTGAGGGGGGTCACAATGGACCCATACCCCTTCACAAACCTCCTGTAGTACCCAGTCAAGCCAAGGAATGCCCTGACTTGGGTCTGGGTTGTTGGAGCTATCCAGTCCATGATGGCCTGGATTTTGGGTTGTAAGGGCTGTACCTGGCCTCCACCTACAAGGTGGCCCAAGTACACCACAGTGCCCTGCCCTATCTGGCATTTGGACGCCTTGATAGTGAGACCTGCACTCTGCAGAGCCTCTAAAACCTTCCCAAGGTGGATCAGGTGATCCTGCCAGGTGGAGCTAAAGACAGCAATATCATCAAGATAAGCTGCACTAAAGGACTCCAACCCAGCCAGGACATGGTTCACCAACCTCTGGAAGGTGGCAGGGGCATTCTTTAACCCAAAGGGCATCACAGTAAACTGGTAATGCCCATCAGGGGTGGAGAATGCTGTCTTTTCTTTTGCTCCTGGGGCCATGCCAATCTGCCAGTACCCTGCAGTTAAGTCAAAGGTACTGAGAAATTTGGCAGCCCCCAATTTGTCTATCAGTTCATCTGCTCTTGGGATAGGGTGAGCATCTGTCTTGGTGACAGAGTTGAGCCCTCTATAGTCCACACAGAACCTCATCTCTCTCTTTTCACCCTGTTGATGAGGTTTGGGGACCAGAACCACTGGGCTAGCCCAGGGGCTCTCTGAAGGCTCAATGACCCCTAACTCCAGCATCTTGCTGACCTCAGCTTTGATGCTTTCCTTGACTTGATCTGACTGTCGATAGATTTTGTTCTTGACAGGTGCACTGTCACCAGTGTCCACATCATGGGTACACCAGCTTGTCAGACCAGGGGTCAGGGAAAAGAGGCTAGCATATTGTTGCAAGACTTGCTTGCAGTCAGTCTGCTGTTGGGCAGAGAGGGTGTCTGAAAAAATCACACCATCTACTGACCCATCTTTTGGGCTGTAGGATAGGAGGTCAGGGAGTGGCTCACTCTCTGCTTCCTGTTCTTCATCAGTCACCATCAGCATGGTGATGTCAGCCCTATCATTGTAGAGTTTAAGGCGGTTCACATGGATGACCCTTTTGGGTGTCCTGCTAGTGCCCAGGTCAACTAGATAGGTGACCTCACTATTTCTCTCTAGGATAGGGTAAGGGCCACTCCATTTGTCTTGGAGAGCCCTTGGTGCCACTGGCTCCAAAACCCACACCTGTTGCCCTGGTTGAAATTCAACCAGTGCAGCTTTTTGGTCATACCAGTGCTTCTGGAGCTCCTGGCTGGCCTCAAGGTTCTTGGATGCTTTTTCCATATACTCAGCCATTCTGGACCTTAGGCCAAGCACATAGTCCACTATGTCCTGTTTGGGTTCTTGAAGAGGCCTCTCCCAGCCCTCCTTTACAAGACACAGTGGTCCCCTTACAGGATGACCAAACAGAAGTTCAAAGGGTGAGAAACCTACTCCCTTCTGTGGCACTTCCCTATAAGCGAAAAGCAAGCATGGTAACAGGACATCCCACCTCCTTTTGAGTTTCTCAGGGAGTCCCATGATCATACCTTTCAATGTCTTGTTGAACCTCTCAACAAGGCCATTGGTTTGTGGGTGGTAGGGTGTAGTAAACTTGTACTGCACTCCACACTCTTTCCACATGTGTGTTAGGTAAGCAGACATGAAGTTGGAACCTCTGTCTGAAACCACCTCCTTAGGAAAACCCACCCTGGTGAAGACACCCAGGAGGGCCTTGGCTACTGCAGGAGCTGTAGTAGTCCTAAGTGGAATTGCTTCAGGGTACCTAGTAGCATGATCCACTACTACTATAATGAATTTGTTCCCTGAGGCTGTGGGAGGTTCGAGTGGACCCACAATGTCCACACCTACCCTTTCAAAGGGGACCCCCACCACTGGTAGTGGAATGAGGGGGGCCTTTGGGTGGCCACCTGTCTTGCCACTGGCCTGACAGGTAACACAGGAGCTGACAAACTCCTTCACCTTTTGGTGCATCTGGGGCCAGTAAAAGTGACTCACTAACCTTTCCCAAGTTTTGGATTGCCCCAGATGTCCAGCTAGGGGGATGTCATGAGCCAAAGTTAGGAGGAACTCCCTGTACTTCTGTGGCACTACCACCCTCCTGGTGGCTCCAGGAGTGGGGTCTCTTGCCTCAGCATACAGTAATCCCTCTTCCCAATAAGCTCTGTGGGTACCACTGACATCTCCCCTGGCTTCTGAAGCAGCTTGTTGTCTCAGGCTTTCAAGAGTGGGACAGTCTCGCTGACCCTGGCACAGCTCTTCCCTAGAGGGTCCCCCTGGGCCCAAGAGTTCAACCTGGTAAGGGTCAAGCTCCATGGACTCAGTTCCCTCAGAGGTATCTACATCCTCTCCAGGGGGAGAGGGGTTCTGAGTGTTTGGCTGTACAGAAGCTGGTCCCCCAGTCTTCTTGCCCTTCCTCTTGGTTGGTTGGGCCATTATTCCAGGCTCCAAACCTACTTTTTCACCCTTCCTCTTGCTCTGTGCTCTGGTTTGCACACACACCAATTCAGGGATGCCCAGCATGGCTGCATGGGCCTTTAACTCAACCTCAGCCCAGGCTGAGGTTTCCAGATCATTTCCAAGCAGACAGGCAGCTGGCAACTTTGGAGAGACCACTACCTGTTTCAGGCCAGTAACCCCCCCCCCCAGCCTAATGTTACCATGGCCATGGGATGACTAGTGGTGACACTGTCAGCGTTGGTGACTGGGTAAGACTTCCCAATCAAGTATTGCTCAGGGGAAACCAGTGTGTCTTTCACCATAGTGACACTGGCACCTGTATCCCTCAGAGCTTCTACCCTAGTTCCATTCACCCAGGGGTACTGTAAGTATTTCTTCAAGTTGGGGGGCCACACAGCCACAGTGGCAAACTCAACTTCTCCCAAGGAGACTAAACTTGCTTCAGTGTGTTCCCAGATTTGCTCAGGGTACACCTCTGATCCCATTTGTATACTTGCTGCCCCAGGAGTGGCTGTACTGGGTGCCTTAGGGGCTTTGTTTTGGGGGCAAGATACAGTTAGGTGTCCCTGCTTCTTACAGGTATTACACCAGGCCTTTAAGGGATCAAAGTTCTTCCCCCTATATGGTTGGGGCACATAGGGAGTAGTTTGGGTCCCACCCACCTGAACAGGATTTTGGGGCCCTTTGGAAGACTCAGACTTTTTATCTTGGGGATTCTCACCACCTTTCCCCTGGGGAGGTTTTGTGACCACCTTCTTTTGGTCACCCCCAGTGGTTGTCTTGGTCACCCTAGTCTTGACCCAGTGGTCCGCCTTCTTTCCCAATTCTTGGGGAGAAATTAGACCTAGGTCTACCAAATGCTGATGCAACTTTTCATTTGTGCAGTTACTCAAAATATGTTCCTTCATGAATAAATTGTACAATCCAGTAAAATCCTGCACACCATGTCCAGCTAACCAACCATCCAGTGTCTTCACTGAGAAATCTACAAAATCAATCCAGGACTGGGTCTGGGTTTTGTGAGCCCCCCTGAATCTAATTCTATACTCCTCAGTGGTGAATCCAAATCCCTCAATCAGAGCTTTCTTCATGAGGTCATAGGATCCTGCTTCTGGCCCAGAGAGAGTCAGAAGCCTGTCCCTGCAGTTACCAGAGAACAGTTCCCACAGGAGTGCCCCCCAGAGAGGTTTCTTTACTTTCCTGATATCACAAGCCCTCTCAAAGGCTGTGAACCATTTGGTGATATCATCACCTTCCTCAAATTTAGGGACAATCCCTTTGGGGATTTTAAGGTCAGAAGTTTCCTCCCTATCCTTGTTTTTATTATTGCTGCCACCACTGATGGGTGCTAAACCCATCTCTCTCCTTTCCTTTTCTAGGGCCAGGAGTCTGGACTCTAGATCTATTCTTCTGGCCAGCCTCACAAGGCTGTCCTCTTCACTGGGGGGTCCCCCAGTGTCGCCTCTGGGACCAGAGCCACCTGTGTGGTCTCTAGGTGCCCAGATGCTATGTCTTGAGTTGGAGGGTATGGGTGCCATCTCCTCCCTAGGGAATAGTATGGGGAGGTTGCTGTCCACCTCCTCTGTTTCCCTTTCCTCATCTGACTGGCCATCACCATGTTCAGATGGGTGGTCTTTAGCATACTCAGCCAGGAGCTCCTGGAGCCCTTGTTTGGTTGGATGCAGACCCATTTGTAAATTTTTAAGTTTGCATAAGGACCTCAATTCCTTGAAAGACAAGTGTAAGTAAGGTGTGAGGTCGAGCTCCTCCACCAGGTCCATGTTATTATTATCACTAATAGCTGGGTTTGTTTGAGACATTCTAACCTGACAGTTCTAACCCTCTACCCTGACTATAGTGACTTTTATTTTTCTAAAATTCTAATGGGACTTAAGCAAGGCCCTAGCAAGACTTTTAGTAATTTTGGAAAAACCAATCAGAATTCTAAAGGCAATTTTTCAGAGTTCTGTCGTGTGATCAGATGGTAACCAAGTAGTCCAACAAATGCAAGTTTGTATCCCACCGCTGATCCACCAATGTGAGAAAGTGGCTCTGTATATACTGTTCCCTAATAGGTACAGGGTGTACAGAGTCCACAGTCCCCCAGAGATTGATAGAGGTCAAAGTTAGGTATGACCTTACTCTCAAAAGTGGTAGCTTGGTCGAGCAGTAAGGCAGTACCAGAGGACAGTGTAAAGCATTTATTGTACACACTCAGTCAGCAAATGGTTTCACACACTCAATAACTGAACTCTAGGCCAATGGTTTATATATATAAAATATATGCTTGTTTTATTTTTAGAACCACAAAGGGAGTAAAAATATACTTTCTCAGAATGAGAGGTTGAATAAAAATACTTTTGTCTTAAGCAATAAATTTGTGTAAACAGTCACAGTTGGTTGCAATAAACAATCCTATTTCCTAAACATAACAATGCATTGAGCTCAATGGTAAATTCAGGTTATATGTAATAAATTACTTTTCAGATTACTTTTGGAATTCCAGGTCTGGCTCCTAGAACCAGCCTGGGGTCAGTATTCAGAATCAAGTGATGAAAGTCGACTTAATAACTGTAATGATTTTTAAATAATATTTAGCTATTTCAAAAGTTAGCACTTAGAAAATATTTCACAGAAAACATTCAATGGATCTCTATGGCATGAAATTCAAGTTGCAGGTAGAGTACTTTATCGTTACTTTAGTAATCCAGGACTGGGTGCCTAGACCCAGGACTGGGGTCCTTATCAAAAGCAGGTAAGTAATTTCGTTTGCAGAAATGGTACGATTTTTAAAGAATATTTCAAATTTTCAAAAGTAGACACTTAGAAGAAATTTCACAGAAAAGCAGACAATGGTTTCCTATGGGAGAAAAATGAGTTAGAGGTAAGTATAGTTGTGAACACTTTTCAGAGTCAGGGCTGGGCACCAAGATCCAGCACTGGGAGCTCACATAGGAGCAGGTGAGTAAATTCGTTTTTGTCACTTGGCTGATTTTTGGTGAATTTTTGCAGTTTTGAAAAGTTCACACTTAGAAGATTTTTGAAGAAAAAGCCAGTCAATGTTACCCTATGAGGAAAATGAAGTTAGCGGTTTAAGGGTAAGTACTCGACTGGCAGAGTTGAAATTCCGGGCATGGACTCAGGGGTCCCCCAGTGTCAGGTAGGTACAGTTGGTTCACCCTCAGCGGTTTCAGGACGGCCGGGTGCAGAGAGAGTTAGGCCCAATGTTATCCTATGAGGGATAGGGGGGCCTTGGTTGGTGGCTGCTGTCTGGCAAGCCACGCGGCTGTGGGAGCTGGGCTCCTGGTCACTTACTCAGGGCAAGTGGGGAAGTAGGTTAGTGTAGAGAGGGCACTGCCAGGGCCACTCGGGCGGCTGGGTGCAGGGTGCTTTTGAGCCTTCGGGCGCTCAATGGAAATCAATGGGAATGTTCCGGTTTGGAAAAAGGCTGCAGGCTCGGGGACGAGGAGGTTTCAGGTGCCACCACCACTTCGAGAGGTAAGTTGGGTAGTTGTAGGTTAGGTGGGTACCCCGGGATTGGGCACAGGGGGCCGCAGGGCGCCGGGTGCAGGGGTGCCTTTTGACGTCGGGAATCTTACCCTCTGGTTGATCGCGGCTGGGGTGGCACTTGGTTCTGAGGCTGCAGGCTTCTTCCGGGATGTCGAGGGGGGTCCTTGGGTGCCGGACTCTGGGTCACAGTCGCCGTGGGGTCGTCCTCTGGGTCTTTGTCCACTCCGGCACTGGCCAGGCTTGGCTGGTGCAGAGTGTGTTGGGTCCGCGGTCCCGGGCTGGTGCCAGGGATAGCAAATAGGTTTCTTGAGTAGAGCCTCTACTCGTGGGAGTCCCAGGGGCTTAGAGCTAAAGGGTAGCCAGGTCCTCCGGGGTTGGTGAGGTTGCTGGCCACGAGGGATGCCGCGCTGGTGCAGGTTCGAGAGTCGACAGGCCGGTAGGGCTGGGGCCAAAGCAGTTGGTGTCTCCGTCTCTTTTTAGCAGCTGCAGGGCAGGTCTTTGTTCTTCTTGCTCTTCTTGTCGTTTTCTATCTGGAATCTGAGGAAGGAAGGTTCAGGGTGCCCCTAAATACTAGATTTGGGGGCGTTACAGGTAGGTGAAGGCCAGGGACCAATGGGTCCTTGTCCTGGGGTGGGTACACCCCCTATCCTGCCTCTCTCCTGTGGGAGGGGGGCAGTAGCCTAATCCTGATAGGGTAGGGCCTCCCATCTTCAAGATGGCGAGAGCCCGGAGATGTGCTTCACCTCGCCTCCCCCACCTGAGGGGTGGGGTGGGCAGGCTGGCACATCCCCTGTCCTTGTATGGGGTTTCCGGCCAAGCTACCCGCCAGAGTGGGGGGTTGCAGTGGCCTGGGGAAACTCCAAATGGCGGCATGCCTTTGAAGCTTCCCTTGGCTCATCCTGGGGGAGGAGATTTCTCACCTCACCCAGGATGTGCATTGTTGCAGGCCCGGGAGAGCAGGGGCTCTCCCACCCAGGGGTCCAGCAACGTGTCTGCTGTGTGGCAGCCTGGGCAGCCTCAGAGCAGACGTGGATTGTAAGTTAGCTGTAAGGGGGCATCTCTAAGATGCCCTCTGGGGTGCTTCGTACATTAAATCCCACACTGGCATCAGTGTGGGTTCAATGTGCTGAGAAGTTTGATACCAAACTTCCCAGGCTTCAGTGTTGCCAATATGGTGCTGTGGAGCTCGTGTTTGACAAGCTCTCAGCACCATGTACTCTTAAATGACAGCACTGCACTTACAGTGCCCAGGAATGGACCCGGGTACTGTAGGGGCACAGGGCTCCTGCTCCTGTGCCCACACCATAGGCGTAATGCACCCAGCTAGAGGGGTGGCTGACATATGCCTTGGCAGTGTAGGTGATGGGCATGGTACACAGTGATGTGTGCCATGTCGACTCTTTGTTTTCTCCTGCACCCAGACACTCAGCCTGCAAGGGCAGTGGGTGTGTAAGGGTACAGGGCCTCTGAGGGTGGCACAATGAGTGCTGCAGCCCTTAGAGGCCTTCCCTGGCCACAAGGCCCTGGGTACCTAGGGTACCATTTACCAGGGGCTGACATGTGGCTAGGGTTTGCCAATTGGGAGTTTGTGTGGTTTAAGGAAGGAACATAGGCCCTGGGCACCTGATTGGCAGGAGCCCAGGGTACACTCAATCGAAGTACATTCAGCAATTTAGCAAAAAGTGGGGGCATACCATGCAAGAAAGATGGCACTTTCTCACACAACCCCCCCCCAAACGAAAGGTGATGAGACTAACCTTGTCCTATGGAGTCTTCATTGTCTAAGTGGAAGAACCTGGAAAGTCCATCTGCATTGGCATGGGCAGTCCCTGGTCTGTGTTCCACTTCAAAGTCCATTCCCTGTAGGGAGATGGACCACCTCAGTAATTTTGGATTTTCCCCTTTCATCTGCATTAGCCATCTGAGAGGTCTGTGGTCAGTTTGAACTAGGAAGTGAGTGCCAAACAAGTATGGCCTCAGCTTCTTCAGGGACCAAACCACAGCAAAGGCCTCCCTCTCAATGGCACTCCAACGCTGCTCTCTAGGGAGTAGTCTTCTGCTTATAAAAGCAACAGGTTGGTCTTGGCCTTCATCATTGGTCTGGGATAGGACCGCTCCTATCCCTAGCTCAGAGGCATCAGTCTGCACTATGAACTGCTTGGCATAATCTGGAGCTTTTAGAATTGGTGCTGAGCACATTGCTTCTTTTAGGGTGTCAAAAGCCTTTTGACAACTAACTGTCCAGTTAACTTTCTTGGGCATTTTCTTGGAGGTGAGTTCTGTGAGGGGGGTCACAATGGACCCATACCCCTTCACAAACCTCCTGTAGTACCCAGTCAAGCCAAGGAATGCCCTGACTTGGGTCTGGGTTGTTGGAGCTATCCAGTCCATGATGGCCTGGATTTTGGGTTGTAAGGGCTGTACCTGGCCTCCACCTACAAGGTGGCCCAAGTACACCACAGTGCCCTGCCCTATCTGGCATTTGGACGCCTTGATAGTGAGACCTGCACTCTGCAGAGCCTCTAAAACCTTCCCAAGGTGGATCAGGTGATCCTGCCAGGTGGAGCTAAAGACAGCAATATCATCAAGATAAGCTGCACTAAAGGACTCCAACCCAGCCAGGACATGGTTCACCAACCTCTGGAAGGTGGCAGGGGCATTCTTTAACCCAAAGGGCATCACAGTAAACTGGTAATGCCCATCAGGGGTGGAGAATGCTGTCTTTTCTTTTGCTCCTGGGGCCATGCCAATCTGCCAGTACCCTGCAGTTAAGTCAAAGGTACTGAGAAATTTGGCAGCCCCCAATTTGTCTATCAGTTCATCTGCTCTTGGGATAGGGTGAGCATCTGTCTTGGTGACAGAGTTGAGCCCTCTATAGTCCACACAGAACCTCATCTCTCTCTTTTCACCCTGTTGATGAGGTTTGGGGACCAGAACCACTGGGCTAGCCCAGGGGCTCTCTGAAGGCTCAATGACCCCTAACTCCAGCATCTTGCTGACCTCAGCTTTGATGCTTTCCTTGACTTGATCTGACTGTCGATAGATTTTGTTCTTGACAGGTGCACTGTCACCAGTGTCCACATCATGGGTACACCAGCTTGTCAGACCAGGGGTCAGGGAAAAGAGGCTAGCATATTGTTGCAAGACTTGCTTGCAGTCAGTCTGCTGTTGGGCAGAGAGGGTGTCTGAAAAAATCACACCATCTACTGACCCATCTTTTGGGCTGTAGGATAGGAGGTCAGGGAGTGGCTCACTCTCTGCTTCCTGTTCTTCATCAGTCACCATCAGCATGGTGATGTCAGCCCTATCATTGTAGAGTTTAAGGCGGTTCACATGGATGACCCTTTTGGGTGTCCTGCTAGTGCCCAGGTCAACTAGATAGGTGACCTCACTATTTCTCTCTAGGATAGGGTAAGGGCCACTCCATTTGTCTTGGAGAGCCCTTGGTGCCACTGGCTCCAAAACCCACACCTGTTGCCCTGGTTGAAATTCAACCAGTGCAGCTTTTTGGTCATACCAGTGCTTCTGGAGCTCCTGGCTGGCCTCAAGGTTCTTGGATGCTTTTTCCATATACTCAGCCATTCTGGACCTTAGGCCAAGCACATAGTCCACTATGTCCTGTTTGGGTTCTTGAAGAGGCCTCTCCCAGCCCTCCTTTACAAGACACAGTGGTCCCCTTACAGGATGACCAAACAGAAGTTCAAAGGGTGAGAAACCTACTCCCTTCTGTGGCACTTCCCTATAAGCGAAAAGCAAGCATGGTAACAGGACATCCCACCTCCTTTTGAGTTTCTCAGGGAGTCCCATGATCATACCTTTCAATGTCTTGTTGAACCTCTCAACAAGGCCATTGGTTTGTGGGTGGTAGGGTGTAGTAAACTTGTACTGCACTCCACACTCTTTCCACATGTGTGTTAGGTAAGCAGACATGAAGTTGGAACCTCTGTCTGAAACCACCTCCTTAGGAAAACCCACCCTGGTGAAGACACCCAGGAGGGCCTTGGCTACTGCAGGAGCTGTAGTAGTCCTAAGTGGAATTGCTTCAGGGTACCTAGTAGCATGATCCACTACTACTATAATGAATTTGTTCCCTGAGGCTGTGGGAGGTTCGAGTGGACCCACAATGTCCACACCTACCCTTTCAAAGGGGACCCCCACCACTGGTAGTGGAATGAGGGGGGCCTTTGGGTGGCCACCTGTCTTGCCACTGGCCTGACAGGTAACACAGGAGCTGACAAACTCCTTCACCTTTTGGTGCATCTGGGGCCAGTAAAAGTGACTCACTAACCTTTCCCAAGTTTTGGATTGCCCCAGATGTCCAGCTAGGGGGATGTCATGAGCCAAAGTTAGGAGGAACTCCCTGTACTTCTGTGGCACTACCACCCTCCTGGTGGCTCCAGGAGTGGGGTCTCTTGCCTCAGCATACAGTAATCCCTCTTCCCAATAAGCTCTGTGGGTACCACTGACATCTCCCCTGGCTTCTGAAGCAGCTTGTTGTCTCAGGCTTTCAAGAGTGGGACAGTCTCGCTGACCCTGGCACAGCTCTTCCCTAGAGGGTCCCCCTGGGCCCAAGAGTTCAACCTGGTAAGGGTCAAGCTCCATGGACTCAGTTCCCTCAGAGGTATCTACATCCTCTCCAGGGGGAGAGGGGTTCTGAGTGTTTGGCTGTACAGAAGCTGGTCCCCCAGTCTTCTTGCCCTTCCTCTTGGTTGGTTGGGCCATTATTCCAGGCTCCAAACCTACTTTTTCACCCTTCCTCTTGCTCTGTGCTCTGGTTTGCACACACACCAATTCAGGGATGCCCAGCATGGCTGCATGGGCCTTTAACTCAACCTCAGCCCAGGCTGAGGTTTCCAGATCATTTCCAAGCAGACAGGCAGCTGGCAACTTTGGAGAGACCACTACCTGTTTCAGGCCAGTAACCCCCCCCCCCAGCCTAATGTTACCATGGCCATGGGATGACTAGTGGTGACACTGTCAGCGTTGGTGACTGGGTAAGACTTCCCAATCAAGTATTGCTCAGGGGAAACCAGTGTGTCTTTCACCATAGTGACACTGGCACCTGTATCCCTCAGAGCTTCTACCCTAGTTCCATTCACCCAGGGGTACTGTAAGTATTTCTTCAAGTTGGGGGGGCCACACAGCCACAGTGGCAAACTCAACTTCTCCCAAGGAGACTAAACTTGCTTCAGTGTGTTCCCAGATTTGCTCAGGGTACACCTCTGATCCCATTTGTATACTTGCTGCCCCAGGAGTGGCTGTACTGGGTGCCTTAGGGGCTTTGTTTTGGGGGCAAGATACAGTTAGGTGTCCCTGCTTCTTACAGGTATTACACCAGGCCTTTAAGGGATCAAAGTTCTTCCCCCTATATGGTTGGGGCACATAGGGAGTAGTTTGGGTCCCACCCACCTGAACAGGATTTTGGGGCCCTTTGGAAGACTCAGACTTTTTATCTTGGGGATTCTCACCACCTTTCCCCTGGGGAGGTTTTGTGACCACCTTCTTTTGGTCACCCCCAGTGGTTGTCTTGGTCACCCTAGTCTTGACCCAGTGGTCCGCCTTCTTTCCCAATTCTTGGGGAGAAATTAGACCTAGGTCTACCAAATGCTGATGCAACTTTTCATTTGTGCAGTTACTCAAAATATGTTCCTTCATGAATAAATTGTACAATCCAGTAAAATCCTGCACACCATGTCCAGCTAACCAACCATCCAGTGTCTTCACTGAGAAATCTACAAAATCAATCCAGGACTGGGTCTGGGTTTTGTGAGCCCCCCTGAATCTAATTCTATACTCCTCAGTGGTGAATCCAAATCCCTCAATCAGAGCTTTCTTCATGAGGTCATAGGATCCTGCTTCTGGCCCAGAGAGAGTCAGAAGCCTGTCCCTGCAGTTACCAGAGAACAGTTCCCACAGGAGTGCCCCCCAGAGAGGTTTCTTTACTTTCCTGATATCACAAGCCCTCTCAAAGGCTGTGAACCATTTGGTGATATCATCACCTTCCTCAAATTTAGGGACAATCCCTTTGGGGATTTTAAGGTCAGAAGTTTCCTCCCTATCCTTGTTTTTATTATTGCTGCCACCACTGATGGGTGCTAAACCCATCTCTCTCCTTTCCTTTTCTAGGGCCAGGAGTCTGGACTCTAGATCTATTCTTCTGGCCAGCCTCACAAGGCTGTCCTCTTCACTGGGGGGTCCCCCAGTGTCGCCTCTGGGACCAGAGCCACCTGTGTGGTCTCTAGGTGCCCAGATGCTATGTCTTGAGTTGGAGGGTATGGGTGCCATCTCCTCCCTAGGGAATAGTATGGGGAGGTTGCTGTCCACCTCCTCTGTTTCCCTTTCCTCATCTGACTGGCCATCACCATGTTCAGATGGGTGGTCTTTAGCATACTCAGCCAGGAGCTCCTGGAGCCCTTGTTTGGTTGGATGCAGACCCATTTGTAAATTTTTAAGTTTGCATAAGGACCTCAATTCCTTGAAAGACAAGTGTAAGTAAGGTGTGAGGTCGAGCTCCTCCACCAGGTCCATGTTATTATTATCACTAATAGCTGGGTTTGTTTGAGACATTCTAACCTGACAGTTCTAACCCTCTACCCTGACTATAGTGACTTTTATTTTTCTAAAATTCTAATGGGACTTAAGCAAGGCCCTAGCAAGACTTTTAGTAATTTTGGAAAAACCAATCAGAATTCTAAAGGCAATTTTTCAGAGTTCTGTCGTGTGATCAGATGGTAACCAAGTAGTCCAACAAATGCAAGTTTGTATCCCACCGCTGATCCACCAATGTGAGAAAGTGGCTCTGTATATACTGTTCCCTAATAGGTACAGGGTGTACAGAGTCCACAGTCCCCCAGAGATTGATAGAGGTCAAAGTTAGGTATGACCTTACTCTCAAAAGTGGTAGCTTGGTCGAGCAGTAAGGCAGTACCAGAGGACAGTGTAAAGCATTTATTGTACACACTCAGTCAGCAAATGGTTTCACACACTCAATAACTGAACTCTAGGCCAATGGTTTATATATATAAAATATATGCTTGTTTTATTTTTAGAACCACAAAGGGAGTAAAAATATACTTTCTCAGAATGAGAGGTTGAATAAAAATACTTTTGTCTTAAGCAATAAATTTGTGTAAACAGTCACAGTTGGTTGCAATAAACAATCCTATTTCCTAAACATAACAATGCATTGAGCTCAATGGTAAATTCAGGTTATATGTAATAAATTACTTTTCAGATTACTTTTGGAATTCCAGGTCTGGCTCCTAGAACCAGCCTGGGGTCAGTATTCAGAATCAAGTGATGAAAGTCGACTTATTAACTGTAATGATTTTTAAATAATATTTAGCTATTTCAAAAGTTAGCACTTAGAAAATATTTCACAGAAAACATTCAATGGATCTCTATGGCAAGAAATTCAAGTTGCAGGTAGAGTACTTTATCGTTACTTTAGTAATCCAGGACTGGGTGCCTAGACCCAGGACTGGGGTCCTTATCAAAAGCAGGTAAGTAATTTCGTTTGCAGAAATGGTACGATTTTTAAAGAATATTTCAAATTTTCAAAAGTAGACAGAAGAAATTTCACAGAAAAGCAGACAATGGTTTCCTATGGGAGAAAAATGAGTTAGAGGTAAGTATAGTTGTGAACACTTTTCAGAGTCAGGGCTGGGCACCAAGATCCAGCACTGGGAGCTCACCTAGGAGCAGGTGAGTAAATTCGTTTTTGTCACTTGGCTGATTTTTGGTGAATTTTTGCAGTTTTGAAAAGTTCACACTTAGAAGATTTTTGAAGAAAAAGCCAGTCAATGTTACCCTATGAGGAAAATGAAGTTAGCGGTTTAAGGGTAAGTACTCGACTGGCAGAGTTGAAATTCCGGGCATGGACTCAGGGGTCCCCCAGTGTCAGGTAGGTACAGTTGGTTCACCCTCAGCGGTTTCAGGACGGCCGGGTGCAGAGAGAGTTAGGCCCAATGTTATCCTATGAGGGATAGGGGGGCCTTGGTTGGTGGCTGCTGTCTGGCAAGCCACGCGGCTGTGGGAGCTGGGCTCCTGGTCACTTACTCAGGGCAAGTGGGGAAGTAGGTTAGTGTAGAGAGGGCACTGCCAGGGCCACTCGGGCGGCTGGGTGCAGGGTGCTTTTGAGCCTTCGGGCGCTCAATGGAAATCAATGGGAATGTTCCGGTTTGGAAAAAGGCTGCAGGCTCGGGGACGAGGAGGTTTCAGGTGCCACCACCACTTCGAGAGGTAAGTTGGGTAGTTGTAGGTTAGGTGGGTACCCCGGGATTGGGCACAGGGGGCCGCAGGGCGCCGGGTGCAGGGGTGCCTTTTGACGTCGGGAATCTTACCCTCTGGTTGATCGCGGCTGGGGTGGCACTTGGTTCTGAGGCTGCAGGCTTCTTCCGGGATGTCGAGGGGGGTCCTTGGGTGCCGGACTCTGGGTCACAGTCGCCGTGGGGTCGTCCTCTGGGTCTTTGTCCACTCCGGCACTGGCCAGGCTTGGCTGGTGCAGAGTGTGTTGGGTCCGCGGTCCCGGGCTGGTGCCAGGGATAGCAAATAGGTTTCTTGAGTAGAGCCTCTACTCGTGGGAGTCCCAGGGGCTTAGAGCTAAAGGGTAGCCAGGTCCTCCGGGGTTGGTGAGGTTGCTGGCCACGAGGGATGCCGCGCTGGTGCAGGTTCGAGAGTCGACAGGCCGGTAGGGCTGGGGCCAAAGCAGTTGGTGTCTCCGTCTCTTTTTAGCAGCTGCAGGGCAGGTCTTTGTTCTTCTTGCTCTTCTTGTCGTTTTCTATCTGGAATCTGAGGAAGGAAGGTTCAGGGTGCCCCTAAATACTAGATTTGGGGGCGTTACAGGTAGGTGAAGGCCAGGGACCAATGGGTCCTTGTCCTGGGGTGGGTACACCCCCCTATCCTGCCTCTCTCCTGTGGGAGGGGGGCAGTAGCCTAATCCTGATAGGGTAGGGCCTCCCATCTTCAAGATGGCGAGAGCCCGGAGATGTGCTTCACCTCGCCTCCCCCACCTGAGGGGTGGGGTGGGCAGGCTGGCACATCCCCTGTCCTTGTATGGGGTTTCCGGCCAAGCTACCCGCCAGAGTGGGGGGTTGCAGTGGCCTGGGGAAACTCCAAATGGCGGCATGCCTTTGAAGCTTCCCTTGGCTCATCCTGGGGGAGGAGATTTCTCACCTCACCCAGGATGTGCATTGTTGCAGGCCCGGGAGAGCAGGGGCTCTCCCACCCAGGGGTCCAGCAACGTGTCTGCTGTGTGGCAGCCTGGGCAGCCTCAGAGCAGACGTGGATTGTAAGTTAGCTGTAAGGGGGCATCTCTAAGATGCCCTCTGGGGTGCTTCGTACATTAAATCCCACACTGGCATCAGTGTGGGTTCAATGTGCTGAGAAGTTTGATACCAAACTTCCCAGGCTTCAGTGTTGCCAATATGGTGCTGTGGAGCTCGTGTTTGACAAGCTCTCAGCACCATGTACTCTTAAATGACAGCACTGCACTTACAGTGCCCAGGAATGGACCCGGGTACTGTAGGGGCACAGGGCTCCTGCTCCTGTGCCCACACCATAGGCGTAATGCACCCAGCTAGAGGGGTGGCTGACATATGCCTTGGCAGTGTAGGTGATGGGCATGGTACACAGTGATGTGTGCCATGTCGACTCTTTGTTTTCTCCTGCACCCAGACACTCAGCCTGCAAGGGCAGTGGGTGTGTAAGGGTACAGGGCCTCTGAGGGTGGCACAATGAGTGCTGCAGCCCTTAGAGGCCTTCCCTGGCCACAAGGCCCTGGGTACCTAGGGTACCATTTACCAGGGGCTGACATGTGGCTAGGGTTTGCCAATTGGGAGTTTGTGTGGTTTAAGGAAGGAACATAGGCCCTGGGCACCTGATTGGCAGGAGCCCAGGGTACACTCAATCGAAGTACATTCAGCAATTTAGCAAAAAGTGGGGGCATACCATGCAAGAAAGATGGCACTTTCTCACACAACCCCCCCCCAAACGAAAGGTGATGAGACTAACCTTGTCCTATGGAGTCTTCATTGTCTAAGTGGAAGAACCTGGAAAGTCCATCTGCATTGGCATGGGCAGTCCCTGGTCTGTGTTCCACTTCAAAGTCCATTCCCTGTAGGGAGATGGACCACCTCAGTAATTTTGGATTTTCCCCTTTCATCTGCATTAGCCATCTGAGAGGTCTGTGGTCAGTTTGAACTAGGAAGTGAGTGCCAAACAAGTATGGCCTCAGCTTCTTCAGGGACCAAACCACAGCAAAGGCCTCCCTCTCAATGGCACTCCAACGCTGCTCTCTAGGGAGTAGTCTTCTGCTTATAAAAGCAACAGGTTGGTCTTGGCCTTCATCATTGGTCTGGGATAGGACCGCTCCTATCCCTAGCTCAGAGGCATCAGTCTGCACTATGAACTGCTTGGCATAATCTGGAGCTTTTAGAATTGGTGCTGAGCACATTGCTTCTTTTAGGGTGTCAAAAGCCTTTTGACAACTAACTGTCCAGTTAACTTTCTTGGGCATTTTCTTGGAGGTGAGTTCTGTGAGGGGGGTCACAATGGACCCATACCCCTTCACAAACCTCCTGTAGTACCCAGTCAAGCCAAGGAATGCCCTGACTTGGGTCTGGGTTGTTGGAGCTATCCAGTCCATGATGGCCTGGATTTTGGGTTGTAAGGGCTGTACCTGGCCTCCACCTACAAGGTGGCCCAAGTACACCACAGTGCCCTGCCCTATCTGGCATTTGGACGCCTTGATAGTGAGACCTGCACTCTGCAGAGCCTCTAAAACCTTCCCAAGGTGGATCAGGTGATCCTGCCAGGTGGAGCTAAAGACAGCAATATCATCAAGATAAGCTGCACTAAAGGACTCCAACCCAGCCAGGACATGGTTCACCAACCTCTGGAAGGTGGCAGGGGCATTCTTTAACCCAAAGGGCATCACAGTAAACTGGTAATGCCCATCAGGGGTGGAGAATGCTGTCTTTTCTTTTGCTCCTGGGGCCATGCCAATCTGCCAGTACCCTGCAGTTAAGTCAAAGGTACTGAGAAATTTGGCAGCCCCCAATTTGTCTATCAGTTCATCTGCTCTTGGGATAGGGTGAGCATCTGTCTTGGTGACAGAGTTGAGCCCTCTATAGTCCACACAGAACCTCATCTCTCTCTTTTCACCCTGTTGATGAGGTTTGGGGACCAGAACCACTGGGCTAGCCCAGGGGCTCTCTGAAGGCTCAATGACCCCTAACTCCAGCATCTTGCTGACCTCAGCTTTGATGCTTTCCTTGACTTGATCTGACTGTCGATAGATTTTGTTCTTGACAGGTGCACTGTCACCAGTGTCCACATCATGGGTACACCAGCTTGTCAGACCAGGGGTCAGGGAAAAGAGGCTAGCATATTGTTGCAAGACTTGCTTGCAGTCAGTCTGCTGTTGGGCAGAGAGGGTGTCTGAAAAAATCACACCATCTACTGACCCATCTTTTGGGCTGTAGGATAGGAGGTCAGGGAGTGGCTCACTCTCTGCTTCCTGTTCTTCATCAGTCACCATCAGCATGGTGATGTCAGCCCTATCATTGTAGAGTTTAAGGCGGTTCACATGGATGACCCTTTTGGGTGTCCTGCTAGTGCCCAGGTCAACTAGATAGGTGACCTCACTATTTCTCTCTAGGATAGGGTAAGGGCCACTCCATTTGTCTTGGAGAGCCCTTGGTGCCACTGGCTCCAAAACCCACACCTGTTGCCCTGGTTGAAATTCAACCAGTGCAGCTTTTTGGTCATACCAGTGCTTCTGGAGCTCCTGGCTGGCCTCAAGGTTCTTGGATGCTTTTTCCATATACTCAGCCATTCTGGACCTTAGGCCAAGCACATAGTCCACTATGTCCTGTTTGGGTTCTTGAAGAGGCCTCTCCCAGCCCTCCTTTACAAGACACAGTGGTCCCCTTACAGGATGACCAAACAGAAGTTCAAAGGGTGAGAAACCTACTCCCTTCTGTGGCACTTCCCTATAAGCGAAAAGCAAGCATGGTAACAGGACATCCCACCTCCTTTTGAGTTTCTCAGGGAGTCCCATGATCATACCTTTCAATGTCTTGTTGAACCTCTCAACAAGGCCATTGGTTTGTGGGTGGTAGGGTGTAGTAAACTTGTACTGCACTCCACACTCTTTCCACATGTGTGTTAGGTAAGCAGACATGAAGTTGGAACCTCTGTCTGAAACCACCTCCTTAGGAAAACCCACCCTGGTGAAGACACCCAGGAGGGCCTTGGCTACTGCAGGAGCTGTAGTAGTCCTAAGTGGAATTGCTTCAGGGTACCTAGTAGCATGATCCACTACTACTATAATGAATTTGTTCCCTGAGGCTGTGGGAGGTTCGAGTGGACCCACAATGTCCACACCTACCCTTTCAAAGGGGACCCCCACCACTGGTAGTGGAATGAGGGGGGCCTTTGGGTGGCCACCTGTCTTGCCACTGGCCTGACAGGTAACACAGGAGCTGACAAACTCCTTCACCTTTTGGTGCATCTGGGGCCAGTAAAAGTGACTCACTAACCTTTCCCAAGTTTTGGATTGCCCCAGATGTCCAGCTAGGGGGATGTCATGAGCCAAAGTTAGGAGGAACTCCCTGTACTTCTGTGGCACTACCACCCTCCTGGTGGCTCCAGGAGTGGGGTCTCTTGCCTCAGCATACAGTAATCCCTCTTCCCAATAAGCTCTGTGGGTACCACTGACATCTCCCCTGGCTTCTGAAGCAGCTTGTTGTCTCAGGCTTTCAAGAGTGGGACAGTCTCGCTGACCCTGGCACAGCTCTTCCCTAGAGGGTCCCCCTGGGCCCAAGAGTTCAACCTGGTAAGGGTCAAGCTCCATGGACTCAGTTCCCTCAGAGGTATCTACATCCTCTCCAGGGGGAGAGGGGTTCTGAGTGTTTGGCTGTACAGAAGCTGGTCCCCCAGTCTTCTTGCCCTTCCTCTTGGTTGGTTGGGCCATTATTCCAGGCTCCAAACCTACTTTTTCACCCTTCCTCTTGCTCTGTGCTCTGGTTTGCACACACACCAATTCAGGGATGCCCAGCATGGCTGCATGGGCCTTTAACTCAACCTCAGCCCAGGCTGAGGTTTCCAGATCATTTCCAAGCAGACAGGCAGCTGGCAACTTTGGAGAGACCACTACCTGTTTCAGGCCAGTAACCCCCCCCCCAGCCTAATGTTACCATGGCCATGGGATGACTAGTGGTGACACTGTCAGCGTTGGTGACTGGGTAAGACTTCCCAATCAAGTATTGCTCAGGGGAAACCAGTGTGTCTTTCACCATAGTGACACTGGCACCTGTATCCCTCAGAGCTTCTACCCTAGTTCCATTCACCCAGGGGTACTGTAAGTATTTCTTCAAGTTGGGGGGCCACACAGCCACAGTGGCAAACTCAACTTCTCCCAAGGAGACTAAACTTGCTTCAGTGTGTTCCCAGATTTGCTCAGGGTACACCTCTGATCCCATTTGTATACTTGCTGCCCCAGGAGTGGCTGTACTGGGTGCCTTAGGGGCTTTGTTTTGGGGGCAAGATACAGTTAGGTGTCCCTGCTTCTTACAGGTATTACACCAGGCCTTTAAGGGATCAAAGTTCTTCCCCCTATATGGTTGGGGCACATAGGGAGTAGTTTGGGTCCCACCCACCTGAACAGGATTTTGGGGCCCTTTGGAAGACTCAGACTTTTTATCTTGGGGATTCTCACCACCTTTCCCCTGGGGAGGTTTTGTGACCACCTTCTTTTGGTCACCCCCAGTGGTTGTCTTGGTCACCCTAGTCTTGACCCAGTGGTCCGCCTTCTTTCCCAATTCTTGGGGAGAAATTAGACCTAGGTCTACCAAATGCTGATGCAACTTTTCATTTGTGCAGTTACTCAAAATATGTTCCTTCATGAATAAATTGTACAATCCAGTAAAATCCTGCACACCATGTCCAGCTAACCAACCATCCAGTGTCTTCACTGAGAAATCTACAAAATCAATCCAGGACTGGGTCTGGGTTTTGTGAGCCCCCCTGAATCTAATTCTATACTCCTCAGTGGTGAATCCAAATCCCTCAATCAGAGCTTTCTTCATGAGGTCATAGGATCCTGCTTCTGGCCCAGAGAGAGTCAGAAGCCTGTCCCTGCAGTTACCAGAGAACAGTTCCCACAGGAGTGCCCCCCAGAGAGGTTTCTTTACTTTCCTGATATCACAAGCCCTCTCAAAGGCTGTGAACCATTTGGTGATATCATCACCTTCCTCAAATTTAGGGACAATCCCTTTGGGGATTTTAAGGTCAGAAGTTTCCTCCCTATCCTTGTTTTTATTATTGCTGCCACCACTGATGGGTGCTAAACCCATCTCTCTCCTTTCCTTTTCTAGGGCCAGGAGTCTGGACTCTAGATCTATTCTTCTGGCCAGCCTCACAAGGCTGTCCTCTTCACTGGGGGGTCCCCCAGTGTCGCCTCTGGGACCAGAGCCACCTGTGTGGTCTCTAGGTGCCCAGATGCTATGTCTTGAGTTGGAGGGTATGGGTGCCATCTCCTCCCTAGGGAATAGTATGGGGAGGTTGCTGTCCACCTCCTCTGTTTCCCTTTCCTCATCTGACTGGCCATCACCATGTTCAGATGGGTGGTCTTTAGCATACTCAGCCAGGAGCTCCTGGAGCCCTTGTTTGGTTGGATGCAGACCCATTTGTAAATTTTTAAGTTTGCATAAGGACCTCAATTCCTTGAAAGACAAGTGTAAGTAAGGTGTGAGGTCGAGCTCCTCCACCAGGTCCATGTTATTATTATCACTAATAGCTGGGTTTGTTTGAGACATTCTAACCTGACAGTTCTAACCCTCTACCCTGACTATAGTGACTTTTATTTTTCTAAAATTCTAATGGGACTTAAGCAAGGCCCTAGCAAGACTTTTAGTAATTTTGGAAAAACCAATCAGAATTCTAAAGGCAATTTTTCAGAGTTCTGTCGTGTGATCAGATGGTAACCAAGTAGTCCAACAAATGCAAGTTTGTATCCCACCGCTGATCCACCAATGTGAGAAAGTGGCTCTGTATATACTGTTCCCTAATAGGTACAGGGTGTACAGAGTCCACAGTCCCCCAGAGATTGATAGAGGTCAAAGTTAGGTATGACCTTACTCTCAAAAGTGGTAGCTTGGTCGAGCAGTAAGGCAGTACCAGAGGACAGTGTAAAGCATTTATTGTACACACTCAGTCAGCAAATGGTTTCACACACTCAATAACTGAACTCTAGGCCAATGGTTTATATATATAAAATATATGCTTGTTTTATTTTTAGAACCACAAAGGGAGTAAAAATATACTTTCTCAGAATGAGAGGTTGAATAAAAATACTTTTGTCTTAAGCAATAAATTTGTGTAAACAGTCACAGTTGGTTGCAATAAACAATCCTATTTCCTAAACATAACAATGCATTGAGCTCAATGGTAAATTCAGGTTATATGTAATAAATTACTTTTCAGATTACTTTTGGAATTCCAGGTCTGGCTCCTAGAACCAGCCTGGGGTCAGTATTCAGAATCAAGTGATGAAAGTCGACTTATTAACTGTAATGATTTTTAAATAATATTTAGCCATTTCAAAAGTTAGCACTTAGAAAATATTTCACAGAAAACATTCAATGGATCTCTATGGCAAGAAATTCAAGTTGCAGGTAGAGTACTTTATCGTTACTTTAGTAATCCAGGACTGGGTGCCTAGACCCAGGACTGGGGTCCTTATCAAAAGCAGGTAAGTAATTTCGTTTGCAGAAATGGTACGATTTTTAAAGAATATTTCAAATTTTCAAAAGTAGACAGAAGAAATTTCACAGAAAAGCAGACAATGGTTTCCTATGGGAGAAAAATGAGTTAGAGGTAAGTATAGTTGTGAACACTTTTCAGAGTCAGGGCTGGGCACCAAGATCCAGCACTGGGAGCTCACCTAGGAGCAGGTGAGTAAATTCGTTTTTGTCACTTGGCTGATTTTTGGTGAATTTTTGCAGTTTTGAAAAGTTCACACTTAGAAGATTTTTGAAGAAAAAGCCAGTCAATGTTACCCTATGAGGAAAATGAAGTTAGCGGTTTAAGGGTAAGTACTCGACTGGCAGAGTTGAAATTCCGGGCATGGACTCAGGGGTCCCACAGTGTCAGGTAGGTACAGTTGGTTCACCCTCAGCGGTTTCAGGACGGCCGGGTGCAGAGAGAGTTAGGCCCAATGTTATCCTATGAGGGATAGGGGGGCCTTGGTTGGTGGCTGCTGTCTGGCAAGCCACGCGGCTGTGGGAGCTGGGCTCCTGGTCACTTACTCAGGGCAAGTGGGGAAGTAGGTTAGTGTAGAGAGGGCACTGCCAGGGCCACTCGGGCGGCTGGGTGCAGGGTGCTTTTGAGCCTTCGGGCGCTCAATGGAAATCAATGGGAATGTTCCGGTTTGGAAAAAGGCTGCAGGCTCGGGGACGAGGAGGTTTCAGGTGCCACCACCACTTCGAGAGGTAAGTTGGGTAGTTGTAGGTTAGGTGGGTACCCCGGGATTGGGCACAGGGGGCCGCAGGGCGCCGGGTGCAGGGGTGCCTTTTGACGTCGGGAATCTTACCCTCTGGTTGATCGCGGCTGGGGTGGCACTTGGTTCTGAGGCTGCAGGCTTCTTCCGGGATGTCGAGGGGGGTCCTTGGGTGCCGGACTCTGGGTCACAGTCGCCGTGGGGTCGTCCTCTGGGTCTTTGTCCACTCCGGCACTGGCCAGGCTTGGCTGGTGCAGAGTGTGTTGGGTCCGCGGTCCCGGGCTGGTGCCAGGGATAGCAAATAGGTTTCTTGAGTAGAGCCTCTACTCGTGGGAGTCCCAGGGGCTTAGAGCTAAAGGGTAGCCAGGTCCTCCGGGGTTGGTGAGGTTGCTGGCCACGAGGGATGCCGCGCTGGTGCAGGTTCGAGAGTCGACAGGCCGGTAGGGCTGGGGCCAAAGCAGTTGGTGTCTCCGTCTCTTTTTAGCAGCTGCAGGGCAGGTCTTTGTTCTTCTTGCTCTTCTTGTCGTTTTCTATCTGGAATCTGAGGAAGGAAGGTTCAGGGTGCCCCTAAATACTAGATTTGGGGGCATTACAGGTAGGTGAAGGCCAGGGACCAATGGGTCCTTGTCCTGGGGTGGGTACACCCCCTATCCTGCCTCTCTCCTGTGGGAGGGGGGCAGTAGCCTAATCCTGATAGGGTAGGGCCTCCCATCTTCAAGATGGCGAGAGCCCGGAGATGTGCTTCACCTCGCCTCCCCCACCTGAGGGGTGGGGTGGGCAGGCTGGCACATCCCCTGTCCTTGTATGGGGTTTCCGGCCAAGCTACCCGCCAGAGTGGGGGGTTGCAGTGGCCTGGGGAAACTCCAAATGGCGGCATGCCTTTGAAGCTTCCCTTGGCTCATCCTGGGGGAGGAGATTTCTCACCTCACCCAGGATGTGCATTGTTGCAGGCCCGGGAGAGCAGGGGCTCTCCCACCCAGGGGTCCAGCAACGTGTCTGCTGTGTGGCAGCCTGGGCAGCCTCAGAGCAGACGTGGATTGTAAGTTAGCTGTAAGGGGGCATCTCTAAGATGCCCTCTGGGGTGCTTCGTACATTAAATCCCACACTGGCATCAGTGTGGGTTCAATGTGCTGAGAAGTTTGATACCAAACTTCCCAGGCTTCAGTGTTGCCAATATGGTGCTGTGGAGCTCGTGTTTGACAAGCTCTCAGCACCATGTACTCTTAAATGACAGCACTGCACTTACAGTGCCCAGGAATGGACCCGGGTACTGTAGGGGCACAGGGCTCCTGCTCCTGTGCCCACACCATAGGCGTAATGCACCCAGCTAGAGGGGTGGCTGACATATGCCTTGGCAGTGTAGGTGATGGGCATGGTACACAGTGATGTGTGCCATGTCGACTCTTTGTTTTCTCCTGCACCCAGACACTCAGCCTGCAAGGGCAGTGGGTGTGTAAGGGTACAGGGCCTCTGAGGGTGGCACAATGAGTGCTGCAGCCCTTAGAGGCCTTCCCTGGCCACAAGGCCCTGGGTACCTAGGGTACCATTTACCAGGGGCTGACATGTGGCTAGGGTTTGCCAATTGGGAGTTTGTGTGGTTTAAGGAAGGAACATAGGCCCTGGGCACCTGATTGGCAGGAGCCCAGGGTACACTCAATCGAAGTACATTCAGCAATTTAGCAAAAAGTGGGGGCATACCATGCAAGAAAGATGGCACTTTCTCACAAACGCCTCAACAACACAGGTATCCAAGGGAAGGCCCTGGAATGGATCACCTCGTACCTCGCCGGCAGAACACAGAGAGTTCGCCTCCCTCCGTTCCGATCTGAGGCCACCGAAGTCATCTGTGGCGTCCCGCAAGGATCGTCACTCAGCCCCACCCTCTTCAACGTCTACATGAAACCCCTCGCGGCCATCGCACGCCAACACAACCTCAACATCCTCTCCTACGCCGATGACACCCAGCTGATCCTCTCACTCACCAGAGACTCTGACAACGCCAGGACTAACCTGCACGAAGGGATGAAAGACGTCGCCGAGTGGATGAACCTGAGCCGCCTGAAACTGAACACGGACAAGACAGAAGTCCTCATCCTTGGACCATCACCCTCCGCATGGGACGACTCCTGGTGGCCCCCAGCCCTAGGCACCGCACCAAAGCCAACGGACTACGCACGCAACCTGGGCTTCATCCTGGACTCTTCCCTATCGATGACCAGACAAATCAACGCCGTCTCCTCATCCTGCTTTCACACCCTCCGCATGCTCCGCAAGATCTTCCGATGGATCCCGACCGAGACCAGGAAGACGGTCACCCAGGCCCTCGTCACCAGCAGACTAGACTACGGAAACACCCTCTACGCCGGAACAACAGCCAAGCTTCAGAACAGACTTCAGCGCATCCAGAACGCCTCCGCCCGACTCATCCTAGACGTCCCCCGACGCAGCCACATCTCGAGCCACCTGAGAGACCTCCACTGGCTCCCTGTCAACAAGAGGATCACGTTCAGACTCCTCACCCACGCACACAAATCTCTCCACGACATGGGCCCAAGATACCTCAACAACCGCCTCGCCTTCTACGCGCCCTCTCGCCAGCTACGATCCGCACGCCTCGCCCTCGCCGCCGTCCCTCGCATCCAGAGAGCCACCTCCGGAGGAAGATCCTTCTCCTACCTGGCGGCTAAGACATGGAACTCTCTGCCCATCCACCTTCGGCTGACCCAGGACCACCTCGCCTTCAGGAAACAGCTCAAGACCTGGCTGTTCGAGCAGTAGCAGACCCCCTTCCCCTAGCACCTTGAGACCCTTCCGGGTGAGTAGTGCGCAATATAAATGCCTTGATTGATTGATTGAAGGCCAACAGGACCCTGACCAGGCTTGGGATGACCCTGTAGACCCGGATGCACCTATGGATAGACAGGACACGCAGCTATATGGCGCAAAAATGTCTCCCACAGAGGACACTGCCGCATTCAACGCCCTCATTGAACGTGCTGCGGCCAATCATGGTGTGCAACTCCACTCTGACACCATCGAGGACGATTTTCTCATGGATACTTTCGCATCCTCAGAAAGGAATATAAAAACTCTACCCATGTTGAAAGGTGTCCTCAAACCAGCAAAGGACATTTTCAAAGAACCCACCAGGGCAAGAGTAATAAACCCCAGGATCGACAAGAAATATAGGTCGGCACCTGGGGATCCTACCTACATTAGAGGCCAGCTACCTCTGGATTCCATAGTAGTCGCGAATGCTCGCAAACGGGCGCACTCGCAGACGACAGGAGATGCTCCTCCCCCGGACAAAGAGTCCAAAGTGCTAGAGACCTCTGGCAAACGGGTTGCAGCACAAGCAGCTAACATATGGCGTATTGCCAATACTCAGGCACTCCTAGATCGCTACGATCGTGCACATTATGACACATTAGAAACATTACTCCAACATCTACCTGACCAATACAAAGAGGGAGCAGAGATCCTCATCAGGGAGGGACAACTCCTCACGAACGCATCCATTAAGTGTGCACTGGATGCCGCAGATACAGCTGCCAGAGCCATAAACACTAGCGTCATGTTACGGCGACACGCCTGGTTACGAATCTCCGGATTCAAACCTGAGGTGCAAAATAACATCCTCAACCAGCTGGTCAACCCCGACTACTTATTCGGGCCAGAGGTTGACACCACCCTAGAAAAAATAAAAAAGGACACAGACACTGCAAAGTCCATGGGGGCTCTCCAAACGCAGACCTTTCGGAGTGGCTCCTTTCGTCGCCCCGGAAATAGAGGAGCAGGTAGAGGACAGGGGTCACAGCAAACCTACAACAAGGAAAACACACAAACTTCCTACGATAAAAACACCCGGGGTGGTTATCGTGGCTCAAGCACAAAGGGCAGAGGACGCGGATACGGCAACACCAGGTCCTCCCCCAAGAACAAACAGTGACGCCCTCTCCCTTCCTCCCGACCACATAACACCTGTCGGGGGAAGGCTACAAAGGTTCCTGTCCACGTGGAACTCCATCACCACGGACAGGTGGGTCAAAGATATTATCAAACACGGTTACTGCCTAGAATTAACCTCGACTCCACCCACAATACCTCCAAAACACTGTCCTATGTCCTCAGAGCACTTAACGCTATTACAGCAGGAAGTGCTAAGTGTGCTACAAAAAGGCGCAATAGAGGTCGTACCCGTCCACGAGCAAGGTACGGGGGTGTACTCCCTGTACTTTTTAATACCGAAAAAGGACGGGTCACTCAGACCTATACTAGACCTGAGACCCCTCAACCGCTACATTCTCTCGGAGCATTTCCACATGCTCACCCTGCAACAAGTCCTACCACTGCTCAAACAGGGAGACTTCCTAGCCACGCTAGACCTCAAAGATGCGTATTTCCACATACCCATTCACCCATCACACAGGAAATATCTCCGGTTCACTATTCAAGGGCAGCACTACCAATTCAAGGTTCTTCCCTTCGGCGTGACAACAGCGCCCAGAGTTTTCACAAAGTGTCTGGCTACTGTGGCCGCACATTTACGGAGGCAACACATTCATGTCTACCCCTACCTGGACGACTGGCTTATTCAGGCAAAGTCAGCCCAGCAATGTGCCAGCCACATGTCCCGCACCATTCACCTTCTTCACAGTCTAGGGTTCTCACTAAATTACCCAAAATCACATCTCCAACCCGCACACGTACAACAGTACCTAGGTGCGACCATAGACACTCTGGCGGCCACAGCTCAGCCGAATTTAGTGAGAATCAACAGCATACAAATGCTGATTTCCAAGTTCAAACCCCAACACTCCCTTCCCGCGCGAGTGTTCATGCAGTTGATAGGCATGATGGCCTCCTGCATTTTCATAGTCCCACACGCGAGACTACATATGCGCCCGCTTCAGGAGTGCTTAGCACGTCAATGGAATCCGGCTCAAGGACAACTAAAAGACCTAGTGTTGGTGAGCGGTCGGGCATACAACTCTCTGCATTGGTGGAATCCACAAAACCTTTGCAAGGGCCGACCGTTCCAAGAGCCTGTTCCACAGATAATACTGACAGCGGACGCGTCTCTCCAGGGATGGGGAGCTCATGTACTCAACTACACAGTGCAGGGACTATGGACTACACAACAAAAGAAGATGCACATCAACCTTCTGGAACTGATGGCAATCTTCCTGGCAATGAAAGCATTCAAAGTACACCTGTGCAACAAAGTCTTGTTGATCCGGACGGACAACATGACTGCCATGTACTACATACAAAAGCAGGGAGGAACACACTCTCCACAGTTGTCTCATCTGGCTCAGAGCATGTGGAAGTGGGCCATTCAGAGGAACATATTCCTCATGGCGGAACACCTCCCAGGCAAAGACAACCAGATGGCGGATCTGCTCAGCAGACACAGCCACCAGATGCACGAGTGGGAGTTACACCCATCAGTACTCCAACCGTACTTCCAGTAGTGGGGTCATCCAGAGATAGACCTATTCGCCACAAGCGAAAACGCAAAATGCCAAAGCTTTGCCGCCAGGTTCCCACATCCGCAGTCGCAGGGCAATGCGATATGGATGAACTGGTCCGGTAGATTTGCGTACGCTTTTCCCCCAGCGCCGTTGATACCGCTGGTGGCTCGCAAACTCAGACAACACTCACTGACACTCGTCCTGGTTGCTCCAACGTGGGCACGCCAGCCATGGTACACCACCTTTCTCGAACTTTCCGTGGTGCCGCATCAAAGGCTGCGGATCAAACCCGCGCATTTGACGCAGAACCATGGAGAGATTCAGCACCCAGATCCGCAACAGCTGAACCTGGCAATCTGGCTCCTGAAGTCCTAGAGTTTGGCTACCTAAACCTGCCACCTGACTGTATGGACATCATTAAGGAGGCCAGGAGACCCACTACCAGAGCTTGCTATGCAGCCAAATGGAAAAGGTTCGTCATTTATTGCAATAATAATGACATTAACCCGCTAGACGCATCCATACAAAACATAATTTGTTACCTCTTACACCTATACCGATGCAATCTGGCATACACCTCAATACGTGTCCATTTGACCGCAATATCAGCCTATCTCCAGAACAGGCAGCACCTCTCTTTATTCAGAGTGCCGGCCATCAAAGCATTTTTGGAAGGACTCAAACGAGTAATTCCTCCAAGCCACCCACCAGCTCCAATGTGGAACCTCAACTTGGTCCTCACACGCCTGATGGGTCCACCCTTCGAACCTCTACACTCATGCGAGATTCAATTCCTCACCTGGAAAGTAGCTTTCCTAGTAGCAATCACTTCTTTAAGGAGAGTTAGTGAACTCCAGGCACTAACCCTGCAAGAGCCATTTATACAGGTTCACCCCAACAGGGTCGTACTACGTACCAACCCCAAATTCATGCCCAAGGTGATATCGCAGTTCCACATGAATCAAACTATTGAACTGCCTGTTTTCTTTCAAAACCCACAAACTGTCGCAGAAAGAGCACTCCATACACTAGATGTGAAGAGAGCCCTCATGTACTATATCGACAGGACTAAGGTCTTTAGGAAGACTAAACAACTTTTCGTTGCCTTTGCCCCACACCACAAAGGTAACGCTATCTCCAAAGCAGGTATAGCCAGATGGATCGTTAAATGTATTCAAATTTGCTATCAAAAAGCTAAACGCACATTAACGATTCCCCCACGAGCCCACTCAACACGTAAGTTAGGGGCCTCCATGGCTTTCCTGGGAAACATTCCTTTGCATGATATATGTAGAGCAGCCACCTGGTCCACTACACACACATTTACCAAACACTATTGTGTAGATGTGCAATCAAAACAGCAGGCAGCTGTAGGACAGGCTGTTCTCAAAACACTTTTTCAGACCGCTGCAGCTGGCACTGGTAGCCGCCGCTAATAGGAGGTACTGCTATATATTCTATGCACAGATATGAATTCAGCAGCCCACATGCCTCGAACTGAATATGCTACTTACCAGTATGCATCTGTTCTTGGCATGTAGGGCTGCTGACATTCATATCGCCCTCCCTCCTCCCCGGCGCCTGTAGCAGCTGCAGCTCTCAGAATTACTGTAGGCATGGTCATCACTTTCTGTACCTACTCCATCACTGCCACAATGGCGAAAAACAATCTGGCGATGGAGAGGATGCCCATGCGCACTGTGGTCCAGGGGAGGAGTCACCCATCTCAGGATACTTCGAAGACTCTTCCAGGACAACAACGTGCAAACATCCGGACCCAACACTAGGCGGCGATCTATGCACAGATATGAATGTCAGCAGCCCTACATGCCAAGAACAGATGCATACTGGTAAGTAGCATATTCAATATCCTGTTTGTGACGGAGACATGAGCAGATTTAACGTTTGGCCCGGATATGGTTACAGCCACTCTGCCTGAATATTCCAACTACAGTGTTGATCAAACAGATAAAAGGGGTGGCAGAGTAGCCAGTCTCCCTCCTGCACTGCGAAGCACTCTCCTTCTCTGTTAAAATCCTTAATGCTCAATCCTTCAACAGGTTTCTAATCTATCGCTCGGCTGGCCGGAGACAGACTTTTACACAGGCCATGAGGCCCATACTGGAGTCAGGCACTCTGGCTACTGACTTTACTATGCTTGGAAACTTCGATCATTATCTAGAAGATCCCACTGATAAAGACACAGGCTCTACTTGATTTGATGTCCAGTTCCTGTCTTACCCAAATAGTTAAAAGCTCTACCCACACTGCACGCCAACGCTTGGATGGAATATTAATGAAAAATCCTTGGCTAAATAATAATAGGATTCTGCTGAAAACTTGGTCAGATCGTCAGACAGTAACATTGATTTCGGCGTGCGCTCACAGCCCCATATAGGGGAAAACCTCTCTTAATAACCAGTCCACTCATCTTGGCACAACATACTTCAAACCAACTGGCTCTGAAGCAGTCCCAGCCCATTTGACAGAGGACTTAGAAGCTTCTGTCAATAAATACTACGCATGGATTGGTGACACAGTCCACACTTTAGCTCCAGCTAAGACATCTCATCACAAGAGACACTAACCCTCATTTAATTAAATACTTAGAACCCAAAAGCAATGGTGCAGGAGGCAAGAACGTAAATCGAGAAATGATTACCTTCTTTCTGACCAAGAGATCCACAAGTAGTATATGAATGAATAGAAAATGTTGCTTGAAAGAGAAAAATTGTTCTATTGCTCCCCCCAAAAACCGAGGCAGCTAAAAATTTGGTGAAAGAACTTTACCTAACTTTGAACAAATTAACTTCCACCGCTAGTAACAACTTTCTAGTTGCTAGTCAAACCTTTTGTGATTACTTAGCTAGCTTTTTCCAAAACAAGGTTGAAGAGGAATATAATAGTTTCACTGCCTCCCAATGTGCAACTCTAGGTGTCTCAAGTAGGTTATCTTGTAAGATTCATGAATCCAACTACTTAGCAGGTTACTCAGCTCATTAAAATCCTTAGGTCTGGGTCCCCCATGGATCCATGCCCAACATCTGTGGGAAGACTAGCACCCGACTCCTAGCTGCCAACTTAACTGGCTTATTTACACACATGTTTGAAACTGGCTTTTTTCCCATGCAATGGAAGATTGCATCTATACTTCCACTGCTAAAGAAATCTTCTCTCAGTCCAACTGATCCCAACAGCTACTGATGCAAAAGAGTACACAGTTCCTCTAGTCGAAAAAGAGAGGAAAGGGGGAGGGAAGGGGATGGATACACAGGGATGTATTGTCACATGTCAGGGGAATAAGGCCTGGTCACGAGTAATGCAGGTCAAGAAAGTAGAAAGGGGGGGGGAAGAAAGGGGGGAAACCCTTATTAGAACTAGGGCTCTCACACACCCAGCAAGCTAGGTGTCATGCTTCATCATTTGAGCCTGCCCCTCGTCAGGTCGGCGCTGCAATTCCTGAGGGGCTCCCAATATTGGGGCTCTTTGGCGGGGATCTTTTGTTCCTGCCGAAGGGTGCCGTGGGGGTAAGGGGCCCTAGGAAGTGTAGATGTAAATTAATGTATAAAATAGGTACTGTTAGTCCACACGTAAATTTTATTAAAGTGGTAAACAGCCTAATTAAAAACAATGGAAGTTGAGGTGGGTATAGACACTAGTGATTATGTAGCTAGTTATGCTTACCCTACTCTCAAGAAGATCGACATGTTTCGTGCTTTGATAGCCAAAATGGTCAGAGCACTTACTCAGGATCAGAAAATAAGAACTATCTACAAACAAGGTAAGTGACTGATCTACATACCTAGCAGGTGCAACAAGGTAACCTGCAAGGGAAGATAAAAGACAACAACGTGACAATAAACAACAAAAAACAACACATTGAAATGCACTCACATGATGAGACTGTCGTCAATGGGAGGCTCTAAGTGTCAATGGGAATACACACGGGTGCAGGGAAGTGGCAGTCACCCAGGTGGAAGGTATAAAATTATTCACAAAATGTGATGAAAGCAATATGTGCAGTAAACTGAATAATTATAAAATATCCAATCAAGGCAGTGCAGGCAAAAAACTCACCAAAACTGCTATCAAGCCAATCTTGCAGCAGAGACCGGCGGGTATAGAGGACTCCAATGTGGGTGATAAGGATTGTTGTCAGAAGGGTGAGAAAAAGGATTAACATAAATGTAAAACCGCCACAGTACCGGTAACGGTACTGGAAGGAGTCTGGAGGATCAAACCATGGCGCCCACGTTGGTGAGGGAGACCAAGGACAGTCAGGGCGGCCCATCGCCTCATCGTAAACTCGCACGGGCGGTAAGGTGTGCAGCCATGGTGACCCAGCAAAGCAAGGGGCAGTCGGCGCGGAGGCCAGGAACAAAAAGGGGGGTTGTGCCGCCACACGCCCACGCTGTCATCCTGGTGTCAGGGACAAGTGCCGCCACCCCTCGTTGCAGGCGGGCCAGGTCACGGACGGTGGCGCCCATGAAGTTACAACAATGGAGTAGGTGCCAAAACCGCTCCGTGATGAAAACTCACCTCAATGAGGGTCCGGACCACGGAAGAGGATACAAGTATTACTCACCGCGTCGAAAGGCGCCTGTGCTCCTAAACCTACCCCTACCGCCGGCCCTGGGATGGTTATTGGTGGGTCTGAGTACGAGCCTGATATGCTGCGTTAGGATGACGTGTATCGCGTCATGTGACCACTAGCGTGAGACCCCAATGGTGGAGTTAGTAAAGCCGGGGCTGCCATGATGGAACGGGGCAGGAACTAAGGTGGATGCTTACTGGTGACGTAGAGGACGTCATGTGACCAGCAGTGCCTATCAGCAGGTCAGAAGCGGCCGCTGCAGCCGCGGCGGCCATCTAAGACCGGGAAAGAGTAGTATCGCCAGCGTAAGGTACGCTGGTTTAGTAACAAAATTAGTAGCGTGGGTACAATGAAGGTTGGATCTAAATGTAAAGTTACAAAATTAAAAAAAAATAATTTAAGAACCAAAGGGGACAGTATACATCGGGGTGCCAGGGGGGGCCCATGCGGTATACAGGGTCCTAATGAGAAGGTCATTAAAAAATGTCAGATGATGTAGTAAAGGGCACAGACCCCAGGGTGTAGCTGGGTCTAGGAGATAAGTCATATCTCAGTGGGGGATCAAACTCAGGTAGAAGAACTGTGGGCAGGAGGATCTCATCCAGTGAGTGCACCCCATGGGATGTCGTCGTTAAGGCCTGTCAGGTGTGTGGATAATCTGAGGACCCACCTCTGCTCAAGCCTGAACAATGCATTTTTAGTGATCTGCGGATGAGCCTCTAAGACTAACCAGCTCATTGAATCAGCATGGTGTTGCATTTCCTTGAAATGTGTGTAGAGTCTAGTTGTCACTCTCTGACAGCGTATGTTGCTTCTGTGCTCCGTAATCCTAGTCTTAATCGTGCGAGTAGTCATACCTATGTAATGTAGGTCACAGGGGCATGTAATCATGTAAACACAATTCTTTGTGTTACAATTAGTGTGTCTGGTCAAAACCCAGTGGAAGTCATTTTTGAAAGTGATGTCCTTGGTGGTGGTGGTCAAATTACAGGCCACACATGAACCACAAGGGAAGTGACCTTTTACTGTTGGTAAATCCCACATAGTGCGTTGTGTGTTGGTCATGATCGATTTAGGTCTTGTGTGGACCAGAAGGTCCTTGATGTTTTGTGTTCTCTTGTATGCAAACCTTGGTTTGGGTATGTTCAAGCTACCTGTCTCTAGAATACTCCAGTTTCTCAGAATAATTTTCTTGATTCTAGTAGAATCAGGCGTGAAAGAGGTGACACAGGTAAGTATCTTAGTTTCAAGTTTCGTTCGTGACTCAAGGAGTGCCTCTCGTGGGTTATTTCTAGCTCTTTTCATGGAGTTACGGACCTGTCTTTCGGGGTAACCCCTAGCCTTCAGATTGGATGATAAAACTCCAGCCTCTGTGTTATAGTCTGCCACCCTTGAGCAATTACGTCTAATGCGTAGGAACTGACCAAATGGTAGATTGTCCCTCAATGTTTTGGGATGATGGCTATCATAGCGCAGTAGACTATTGCGATCGGTTGGTTTTTTATATAATGTTGTGCTAAGAGTACCATCTAGAAGTGTGATGTTCAGGTCCAGGAATGGTACTGAATGTTCTGATATTGTGTGCGAAAATCTGAGGTATTCATTTTCTTCATTGATCCATTTAGTGAATTCTGCACAATCAGTGAGTGTACCATGCCAAAAGATCAGTATGTCGTCGATGAATCGTTTCCAGAGTGTAATGTTGCTACGGAAAGGATTCGAGATATTAAAGATCACGTTTTCTTCAAAAGCTGCCATGTAGAGACCCGCTACACTAGGAGCAAAGGTGCTCCCCATCGAAGTACCTTGGCTTTGATGATAGAGTTGTCTGTTGAATTCAAAGAAATTCTCAGTCAAAGCCAGGGTAGCACAATCAACAATGAAGGTTATGGGCGTGGATGATGACCAATTAAGTGCCCGCAGTGCTGACTCAATAACTGCCAAAGTGGCCCTCTGAGGAATATTAGTGTAGAGGGCCTCTACATCCAAGGTGACTAGATAGTCAACATTGCCTGTGTCAGTGAAATGGTCAATTATCTTAAGGACATCAGTGGTGTCTTTTATGAATGACGGGGTGTCTCATACCAAGGGTTGCAAAAAGTGATCACAAAATTTAGACAGAGGCTCGAGGAGTGAGCCAATGCCAGAGACGATTGGTCGACCCGGGACCGGAGTAGTGCCCTTATGAATTTTTGGTAGGGTATAGAAGAACGGAACCCTCGGTTCTCGAGTTATCAAGAACTCTGCTTCTTTGTGGGTAATCCAACTGTTGGATTCAGCCTCATGAACCAAAGTGGTAATGATGGTTTTGAGTCGTGGAGTCGGGTCTGACGTGATAGGAGTGTAATATCTCTCATTACAGAGTTGGCGTCTGCATTCTGTCTCATAGTCAGTGGTGGACTGGATAATAATGGCTCCACCTTTGTCTGCCTGTTTGATGGTGATAGAAGTGTCATCTGAGAGGTTCTTGAGTAACAGGGTTTCTTGTTTAGTAAGGTTGTGAAAAGGTGTTACCCTGTGTGGCAAGTTCAGCTCTTTAATGACTGCTTTTTCAAATGTAAGGACCTCCACAGGCACCATGTTATTATGTGGAGTGAATGTCGATGGGTTTCTCAATCCTGAGTCGCTCTCTTCCATGTGAGGTTGGTCCTGAGAAACAGATTATGGACCTCACAATTATCCCTAAACCGGTCCACCCTGGGGGTAGGGACAAAGCCCAAGCCCTTTTGTAGTAGGGATTTCTCAGGGACAGTAAGGATCCGGTGTGAGAGATTCACTACTAGCTTCTCTTGTCCTTCGTTCTGCTCCTGGTGTCCATGCCGCTGGTCGGTGGCTCTTGCCAATGGACCTGTTTTTGTGCGCCTCTTCTGTTGCGCCCTCTTCCTCTGCCCCAGCCTCTGCCTAAAAAAGGTTGGTTGTTGCTATTAATGAACTGAGGAGGGCAATGTTGATATTGAGGAAACTGCCAGAAGGGTGGTGGTGGTGGTGGACCCTGGAAGATAGGGGGACCATAAGATGGTGGCCCATTGTAAAACCTATTAGTACGCTGATTCCTCCTAGAATTATTGCTGCCCCAACTGTTGGTGCTGGAGTTGCTGTCACTGGAGTCTCTCCTATCTGAGGTGTCATCAGAGGAGTAGCTTGTTTTTTCTGAGGTGTAATCAGCTTTGAGGTATGGATATACTTTCTCCTTATCGAACTTCTGTATATCCTTTTGTAATTTCGTTATTTTCTGTTTCAATAGGTAGTCTTTATTCTCAGCAATCTCAGCATTGATCTCTGCAAGTTTTGTTTTGAACGCCGTGATCTGAATGGATGTTTTCAAAGCTCCTTCAGCGATTTGGATCCTCACGAGGATGGCATCAGCCAATCTCCTCGCGGTATTGATTATTAAGACTAGCCAGTCCCTAGTGCATTTCCATGCCACTAGGGACCATTCCTTCTTAAAGGTGGCGTCATCTAGAAATAATCTAGGGAAGTTATTGACAATAAGGCCGGAGGGTGCTATATTGGCCCGCAGGTATTCTGTCATGAGTGCCCCATGTAAAGTTATCTTAAGCCACTCCCTTTTCAGGTGGACTAAAGCAGTCCAATCATCTGACTGTGAGCCTGTCGCTGCGTTGCCATCGGCCCCTAGTAGGGCTGGTGTCCTGTCTAAAATATCCGTAACTGCATCATCGTTAAAACTCAAACCCTGGTGTGAATCCATAGTGGGTGAGTATTGTAATGGAGAAGAGAAGGTGGGCCAGTCAGGAAATATATATTATAATCCGCTGGTAACCTCAGGGTCCCACGGATGAAGATCCGTGCAAATGTGTCAACAAATTAGGGACAAAGGGGTAGGTTTAATGAGGTCCAGTGTACATACCCCGTCAACTACTAATGCAAAAGAGTACACAGTTCCTCTAGTCGAAAAAGAGAGGAAAGGGGGAGGGAAGGGGAAGGATACACAGGGATGTATTGTCACGTGTCCGGGGAATAAGGCCTGGTCACGAGTAATGCAGGTCAAG
This sequence comes from Triturus cristatus, assembly GCF_964204655.1. Lineage (NCBI taxonomy): Eukaryota > Metazoa > Chordata > Amphibia > Caudata > Salamandridae > Triturus > Triturus cristatus. Next base: position 801,105,118 of record NC_140592.1, on the reverse strand, counting down.
AAAGTAGAAGGGGGGGGGGAAGAAAGGGGGGAAACCCTTATTAGAACTAGTTCTACCGCACTTTTTCCCGTCTGCCATTTCTTGAAACATATTAGGAAAAATCATGAATATATATTGGCAGCCTTCATACAGGACAGTGATCACTTGGACCGCCACTCATTCTGGTTTCAGAAGAGGCCACAGCACTGAGATAGCCTTGATCATGGCCACCAAAGAGATCAGATAAGTCCTTGATCAAGGAGGGAGTGCAGCCCTCCTTATTAGACCTATCAGCGACAATCAAACATTAGCTTCTGATCAGCCGCCTACAAAATATTGAAATAAAAGGACCTGCCCTCGCTCTTCTGAGCTCCTTTCTTATAAGTCTGGAACAAGTAGTGGCACTCAGTGAATATACTTACAAAGCTTTCTCTCTTCCTTGCGGGGTCCCCCAAGGCTCCTCGTTAAGCCCCATGCTGTTTAACGTCTGTTACACACTTGGCTGCTCTTATTAGATCTTTTGGGTTCTCCCTCATGACCTATGTGAACGATACTCAAATTGTTGTCTCCCTAACCAAGAAGGAGCAGAATATAGACACTAGATTTCATGACTATGCAGGCAGTCACTGCATGAATCTCTCAAAATGTTATTCAGCTAAACTCTGGAAAAACAGAGAGAATTTTATTCGGTAACCATACTTCCTTTTGGATCCCTTCGTGGTGGCCTTAAGAACAGGGCTCCCTTCCGCAATCATGCAAAAAGCACCGAATTTGGGAGCTTTAATGGATGAGAAACTTACTTGGGGAGCCCAGGCTAATGCAGTCACATCAGCATCCTTTTATACACTGAGGACTGTAAAGAAGATTCTCTTCAGAGCGCCAAAAACTAGTCACATCCATGGTTCTGTCGAAAATAAACTACAGTAATGGTCTATACACAAACATGCAACAACAACACCTGATTTAATTGCAAATTCTGCACCACACTGCTGCACAAATGTTGCTAGGAATCCCCAATTTTAAATCTGCTTCTGGGGCACTAAAACAGCTACACCGTCTACCGGTCAACGCAGGATAAATTTCAAAGCCTAGGACCAGACTACCTGAGAAAAAAATTCAAATGGTATCTGCCATTCAGAACACTATGCTCTTCCTCAGCTAAGAATGTGATTGTTCCAAAATTCAAATTTACTTCCTGGGTGGTAGAAGGTTCGTGATTTAGTGCAGCAAAAACCTGGATCACCATTCCTCTCCTCATTAAATCCATTAACAATCTGCTTCTATTCAGAAAAGCTGCTAAAACACTACTTTTTCGGGCCCTGTAAGCACTGTTGAGACCCCGTGAGCACTGGTGATTCTGGCTTGATTCAAGCTATGACCAAGACAACCTCGGAAAACTGGTCCTTGAGAAATACATTTATCATGGCATAAAAAGGGTATTTCCACTAAAAGCTAAAATTAGAAAGACAGCAGTTTACTGAAGATTATCAATAGACACAGTCCAGCAGTGTAATAAATCCATTGTTTCAAGCTTTTGGGCTTATACCAATTTTGTAAACAAAACTGAAACCTCTTTACACTTCGTGGTCTGTATAGGAGGTAAGGACGGGTGAACTGACAACCATAAAATTCACATACCATGTGTCTGTGGAAGCCCTCTCCCACCATACTTCCCCCGTTAGAATTTTCTTGTGGGAAGAAGAGTCCAGAAAACTGCCATAAGTATGCCCTCACCCACCTTTTCCCCCTCAAACCAATTCCAGATGAAAAGTTATCCCAGTCTCCACACCCCTTGCTGAACTGAACCATCTTTACTTCCTCCGCAAATCCGCTTCGCCTGATTTGCCGCGAGGATCGCTTGGAGGACTACAGTTCCCAGGGGGCCTGCTGCCATCGCCCTCACCTGGTTGCAATTTGCCATCCTGCCAGGCGCCTTTAAAGCGCCTCGCCGCTCCCGCTGTCGCGGGAGCCGCTTCGCCTGATTTGCCGCGAGGATCGCTTGGAGGACTACAGTTCCCAGGGGGCCTGCTGCCATCGCCCTCACCTGGTTGCAATTTGCCATCCTGCCAGGCGCCTTTAAAGCGCCTCGCCGCTCCCGCTGTCGCGGGAGCCGCTTCGCCTGATTTGCCGCGAGGATCGCTTGGAGGACTACAGTTCCCAGGGGGCCTGCTGCCATCGCCCTCACCTGGTTGCAATTTGCCATCCTGCCAGGCGCCTTTAAAGCGCCTCGCCGCTCCCGCTGTCGCGGGAGCCGCTTCGCCTGATTTGCCGCGAGGATCGCTTGGAGGACTACAGTTCCCAGGGGGCCTGCTGCCATCGCCCTCACCTGGTTGCAATTTGCCATCCTGCCAGGCGCCTTTAAAGCGCCTCGCCGCTGACGCGCAGCGGACGCGCACGGACGCCGCCGGACGAAGCCCGGACAAAGGGCGGACAGTCTGTGACAGTCCGGGACTGTCCGAGGCTGGGCTGGGCCCTACCCTGTATGTCGACCTAAGCAGCCACAGAACACTGAAGACTTCCAAGCTGGTAATTTCGTCAAAGGGTTGACTGTACAGTCGAACTATTAACTGGTGTTAATTGCCCTGGTTATTGTCTTTTGTCTTTTTGTTTGCCTTGACCATGCCTAAAAGCTTAAGGGATCCAGGGCTAACGGGGACCGGCCCTCTTGATAACTATTTAGTTAAAAAGGTCAATAAAATTAACAGTGACCGACGGGCTTCCCTGGGGAAGGATTGCCTCCAGGTGAGCCCCCAAAATCCTTTAACTAATGAGAGTTCGCTTTCGGACAAAGTTGTTTGTGTTTCCCCTCCCCTTACTCAAGCAAGCGCTATGATTACGGCCACTGCCCAGGTTCACAAGGGCCCTGTAGATCAGGATTTGGATGTGAACTCTGCAAGTGATGAGACAGTTGAGGATACATATGTTCCCAGACCAGTTAGGACCTGCAGAAGGAAACAAAGGAATAAGGGGGGGGCTTCTACCAAAGGGAAAAAAAGGGAGAACATTGGAGAAAAATCTCATATCGTGCCAGACGAGCCTTTAAACAGCAGTCCTGGTGCAACAACTACTTTACTCCCTGACCATTTTTCAAAATTGTTCAGCTCCTTTGAGGTTTTACTCGATACAAAGCTAGATCTACTTTTTCAACCTCTGGTAAGGAAACTCGATATGGTCGCTGACGAGGTAAAAAGGTTGGGAGGATTATTAACAAAACATCTTGATTGGGTTGACTGTAACAAAAAGAAGGGGCAGTGTGTAGCTGGGCACGTCAATCTGGGTAGAGTAGAAAACCCACAAACTTCTTCTCAGCCCGTTAGCTTTAATGCTAGTGTCACGCCATCATCACCTATGATTACTATAGCCTCAAACACAGCTTGCCCAATAGAAAAGGAGCGGGTTTCAGTGTCTAAAGGTGAGGCGGTAACGAAAGTTAGATCTATTAACCTCCCCCCGGCTTGCTCTCCCTACGTTGTGATCTTAGCCAATGTCCCTCCCCAGGATAGGTTGGCAGTTCCCTTGCAAGAGGAATCGCACGACTCACTTAAGCAAAAGACAGTGTCGTGGTTACATAGGAAGTGTGGGTTCCCTTTTAACATGGCGAACGATATCTTAAGTACTCGCAGGGTAAACTGGATTGGGCCTTCCAAAAAAACATCAAATGGAGATTGTGTTATAGTCAATTTTAAACACACACAACATGTGGCTACTGTTTTACTGAGAGCAGCTTCACTGCCATTAGATATTAATAGTATTCAAGTACGCCCCCTTGGATTCTTCTACTCTCAATTTCCACGGAGAGATAGTTTCCATCTGATTAGACAGAGAAACTTCATCCCAGCATCAAATTCGCTGCCTCTTTTTCACCAGGGGGCAGGTGCTCCCCACCAGGTTATGGGTGGGCTAAATATACCCACATCTAATCGCTTTGAGGCACTCTCCCTGTTAGATACGTGCGACTGACAGGAGGTTGGTATACGGGGGGGGGACGAGTCATCCTCGGTTAAGGCTCTTCACATAGAGGATCAGCCCCCCGCATTACCTACAGAGAGTCATCTGCCTGCCGATGACCGCAAGGGGGGTTCACCCAAAAACTTGATCAAACTATTAACATGGAACATTGCCGGTTTACGTGCTAAGAGTGATAATTTATTTTGGTTAAGCTTCTTGAAGGACTTTGATATCTTGGCATTTCAAGAGACCTGGGAAACAGAAAGTAATTTTTGGCTAGATGGTTTTACTTCTCACTTTGTTCCAGCTTCTAAATCAGTTTCCGGAAGGGCCTCAGGAGGCTTAGTGGTTTTGCTCTCGGTGAAATTAAAAGGAACCGTTAGCAGGATAACTTGTACATGTAACAACTTTCTTATTCTGGAATTTAAACTCCCCAATGATAGGAAGTTGTTACTGATAAATTGTTATAATTCTCAACAAGAGGTCGTGCCGAATGAACACTTGCTATGGTTGGCGAATTTTTTAAAAATGTATTCTTTGAAGCAAACCACTTTTTGTTATTATATTTTGCTTGGTGATTTTAACGTACATTTATGTAGTCATAACTGTTGTTTAACTGATACTGATGGACCTGATCTGACATCACCCCAACATTTTGAGCACTCAAGTAAGGGCGAAGCTCTGGAAAATCTTCTTATTGAAAACCAGCTGTATCAACCAGGCTTCCACGAACAAACCGTACGGGTGCCCACCTTTATTGGAAGGGACAGTAACACCATTATTGACTACATATTTCTTTCACCTGGACTTTTACAATTTGTATGTTTTTATAACGCGATTCCATCTATTTTTAGTGACCACAATCCGGTGGTAATCGAAATGTTAGATGGCCTCTCTCTCTTAAATTCCCTTGCCTCACCCATGTTGGACAATAATCTTAGGGCAAAGGATCAGGGTAGAAGGTTAAATTGGTCTAAGGTAGTTCCAGAGGATTTCTTTAACTCAATAAAGCTAGAGGCGGCCCTAGACTTGGAAATCTGTGGGGACCAACTTTCTACAGGGAAGGAAGTAATCTCCTCGTTTGAAGCCGTATGTTTCCTAGTGTCAAAGGACCTAACTAGTAAAAGTAGACCAGTACAAACTAAAGTAGTCTCCGGCTGGTTTGACCATAACTGCACTAAAGCTCATAACAATCTTAAAATTGCACTTCAGGCCAGCCCGAGGAATAAAATTTTAGTGTCGCAGTTAAGGAGCGACTATAAAGAAGCACTGTTGGTCCGGAAAAAAGAAATTAAACTTAACGCCTGGGCCGATCTTATGGACAAGGCAACTCTAAAAGACAGTGCGAAATTTTGGTCTATTATCAACACTCCTTTATTCTCTGATGTTAAAAATGGAGTGTTGGATACTAATATAACAGAGAAGGACTGGTTAAGCCACTTTAAAATTATATATGGTAGCGACTTAGATTTAGAACCCATAAATAGGCAAGATTCGGCTTCTACTTTAATTCCAGTTAATTTTTATTTAACTGAAGTTTTAAAAGCAATTGAAGACTCTGCGGGTAAGAAGGCTCCCGGACCGGATGGGGTCCCCACCGACCTGTATAAGGCAAATCCGGTTTTCTGGGCCAATATATTAACCAATGTATTTAACTCCTCGGTTATCGCAGGTTTTCCTAAATCCTGGTTCCATTCTACCATAATACCGGTGTTCAAGAAAGGCCAAAGGGCAGACCCTAAGTGCTATAGGCCCATATCCTTGATAGACTCCTCTATAAAAATCCTGGGGAAAGTCATACTTGCTAGGATAACCAAATGGGCCTCGGACAATAACATCTTGTCCGATGCTCAATATGGCTTCAGAGCTGGCCGGAGCACGGAGGATCAATGTCTGAACCTCCTATTAGTAATAGATAAATATACTAGGGTGGCCGGGGGCTCTTTTTACTTGGGCTTTATGGATTTGTCCACGGCCTTTGATCTTGTTAATAGGTCAAAGCTGTGGACAATGCTTTTGGATTTGGGACTCGACCCCCCACTTGTGTATTTCCTTTCAGAGCTCCACCAAGATTTGAATGCATCGATAAGGATGACGACGGATGGGAAGTGTACGGCCAGCTTTAAGTCTAGTAGAGGGGTACGACAGGGATGCATTCTTGCGCCCATGCTGTTCACCCTATACATAAACTCCCTGGAACAAAATCTGCTGGCCGCAACGCAGGACATCCCGCGCATGGGAGGTACCCCGATACCGGTCCTCCTATACGCGGACGATGCTGTCCTGCTGGCTAGGACTCCCCTGGCGCTGCAAAGATTGCTGGACTCGTTCGGGGACTTTATGCATAGCCTGGACTTGGTGGTTAATAACGGCAAATCTCACGCTATGTCGTTAGGCCTTGCGAAAAATAAGGTAAAGCCTTTTTATTGTAGGGGAGCCGTAATCTCAAGAGTAAAGACTTTCACCTACTTGGGAGTAGTCTTTGACGACAAGGGCTCATGGTCCCCCCAGCTCTCTATAAAGATAAACTCAATAAAAATCTCAACTGCGGCTGTACTTGGCTTTGCAAAAAGGCTGGGGGGTAAACCGACAGAGGCAATACTAACAATTTACAAAGCCAAAACAGTTTCCATTGTAAGGTACGGGGCGCCAATCTGGGGTTACATTAAACACGATGCGATCCAAACGGAAGAAAATAAATTTCTTCGCACCCTCCTCGGCCTCCCACAATCTACTGCTTCTTTCTCAGTCCATTTGGAACTCGGGTTAGGATACATAGCAGACATGATTAAATTAGCCCCATTATTGCTATGGATTAAAATTTGGCTAAACCCGAAACTTACTCTAAACCATAAAATACTAAAGGACTGTACTCGACTTGACAACATGAATAAAATTCCATGGCTGTCAAATATCGAGAGGTTATCTGCCTACATTGGGAGACCGGAAATTTTTTCTAGCCCTGACACTCTCTGTAAGGCAGATCTTGACTGGGTAAAATCCAACTTCACGAAGTTAAGGGAGGCCGAGCGGGAAGAAGTTGAACTACGTAAACCTTCCGTCAGGGGACACGTCCTGGTATCTCAATCCTCAGGGTTGTCTTTATATCTTACAGTGGTAACCCATCCCTTTCACAAATGGTTGTTGTCCAAATTCCGGTTCAACCAATTACACCTTGTACTTTGGGATGTGGCTGGCTGGCATAAGCCTGAAAATGTTGCACCTTGCAAGTGCGATGATATTTCTCCACAAGACACTACGCACTTTATGTTATTTTGCCCCTTTTTCAAACATGCCAGGAAGAGGTTTATTATTCCCTTGCTAAAGAGTAGGAATTTTACTCAGTATAAACCAGCTTTATTGTTCCTAAGCATGCTTGATTGTCCATTAATTATGTTCTGTGTCGCTAGTTTTCTGGTGGCAGCTGTTAGAGAAAGGAGGGTGAGACTAAAACCTATACAGGATGTGGAGCCTATCTGATATATGGAATTTGATTCTGTATTATTGATTGCACGTTGTTTATGGTCTTTTATGAATTTTTATTAGGACTTGTTTTTAACTGTAGATTTGTGAATCGCATGATTTTATGTATTTATTTGTGTAGTATACTTTTATGATTTTAAGTAATCGAATAAAGTGGTTTTGACTTGACTTGACTTGACTACTTCCTCAGTCTGTGTAAATGAGTGCTTCCTTTTCCTAATCCTCCATTTTGTACTTTTAAAGGGTGCCCTAATGTTGCATCTAATTTCAGACGGTTTGGTTCCTTTTTAATGTCAGGTACGGTCCTCTTGCAATTTACAGTCTCTAAGCTGAGTTTGAGAAACAAGAAGTGGCAGTGGTCACCACAGTGGACCTCTATAGACATTATAAGCGATGTCAAGACTATTTGGGAGGTCTCTTAATCTCAACACAGCATTATTTTTCCTACCATCTTGCCACTGCTCCACCCTGTTCTCAACCTCAACTTGTCTCCTTCCCCCAAATGTGTAGTTATATTCCTTCCATTTCTGTGCTTATTGTCCAAATTGAGATATCTGGTGGCAGCCCAAAGATCTGGAGTAGTAGTTTCCTACTCCATTAATTCTCCAGAACCCCATGTTCCATCCTCTGAAATCAACATTTTGCTCCATGATTCTCTGTCCTATTCTGATGCTGCTCCACATGTCTGCATCTTGTACTCCTAAGATCTCTTTGTGCTGAAAGGTTGTTCTCTGTTTAAAGAAATCCTGCATACTATATTTTAGGGCCTTTTCCCCCTGCCATGGCATGTCCTTCAGTTCAAAGAAACATTACTTTTGGACCTCTGGCTCACAGATAAAATGTAGAGCGAATGTGAGCACTTGTTGCAGTCGCAATTGGCTCTGGCGTCATTACTCGCCCCATTGATTCCAACCCTCCGTACCCCCTCCCCGGTGGATTCTACGTCTGTGGGAGTTTGAACCCCAATAATATTTTGAACCCCAATATCGTGATCACCCCAAAATTAAATCTGGTAATAAGGCTCCAGCTCCCGTAATCTAGCATTAGGCAATACCACCCTCCACCACGTTCGCCCCAACAGATTGCAGAGTTAAAACAAAATCACAGTAGTGACTGGATCCACTCAAGAACAGAGTTCTAGAACAATGCGTAGTTTGAGAGTATTACAACATTTTAAAATAGGCAACACAGGGTAAACCAATGCATGCCATGAAGGCACAGATATAGAAATACAAAGAAAATCATTTGAAATATCTATAATTGTTGGGTTCAAATAAAGAAAACTGACAACATTTCTAAAAGTGGAAGTTTCTCAGATATCAGACATGGTTGTGAGAAAATTTAAAGTCTTGCCCGAATGGACAGAGGTCAGTGAGGAAATCATAAGTCGCTCCAAGCACATAAATGCAGGTTTTTTTAAACTTTTCTTTTACGCATAAGCAATAAGGACAAACTCCAGATTCAGCATAGCACGATTATCAGCAGTGCATTTTAGACAAATCAGAAAATGGGTTGTGACAAAGTCTATAACACTAGTCCACTTCTAAGACTAATGAAGAATCTTCCATTACCTTCCACAGCAAAAGAAATCCGGAGGTGCAAAACACAATATGAAACATTATCTAAGAAAGGCTAATTCATTAATGTGCTAGCAAACCACTATTGGAACTTCCAGCATAAGTGTCTTTCCAGAAAAGTTATGTTCGAGGCATATGAGCTGTAGATCATTATGCTTTAGCATAGATCGCCATCTGGTGTTGGGTCCAGATGTTTGCGCTTTGTTTTGTTCGAAGAAGTCTTTGCAGTCACGAGGTAGGTGACTCCTCTTTTCGGTGATAGTGCACATGGGCATCGACTCCATCCCCAGATAGTTTTTTTCCGCCATCGGATGTGTATTGCTGCGCTCCGGTTCGGTAACGTGCCGATCATCCCGATCGAAGAAAACCATCCGTGATCGCTGGGCTCGACGCCACGTGATGCAGCGCGGCAGCGCCTCCGTACCGGACATCTTCGGCTAAGACTTAGAATTCCACCGTCCTGACGCAGAAGCTGAAGAAGAACCGGGCTCCATGTCCGAAGCCAACTCCGACATGGATGAAGACCCGAACGTCACTCCGGGTCAACATACCGTGAGTACAGATCCCCATGTGCCCCCTCAACCAAAACACAAGGTTCCTGTGTCACCATCGGGCTCCGGTTGACACCAAGAAGAAGTTTCAGATGCCCTGCTCTCCAGCCCGGCTATGAAACATAAGCACAAGCCTTCCCGCTCGGGCTTGAGCCACTCCCACTCTGGTGCCGAACCGACACCTTCAGCACCGAAACATAAGGAGAAACACCTTCCACACCGAAGGCCTCGGAGCCGAAACCCTCCAAATCAAAAGATTCTGAGCCGAGGTCATCCAAGCCTAAAGCCTCAGAGCTGAAATCCTTGACACCCAAAGGCTCGGAGCCGATAACCCCTGTGCCGAAAAGTTTGGAGCCGAAAAATGCCACTCCGAAAGACTCCGGCCCTAAGCCCGGCTAAACCTAAATGCTCAGATTCCAAACATTCGGCACCCAAGGACTCTCAACCCAGATCTTCTGCACCAAAATCCACTCCTACAGAAAAGGATACTCCTTCCAAGGAACCTCAATCCGAATACATACCTTTGGATCCGAAACAAAAAAAGACTTAGGGCCATATGTAGGTAACATACTATTTACAGATTCATAAATACCGAATTTTACCGATTCGGTATTTATGAATCAGTAAATAGTATGTAGGTAAACAAACGGTAATTATTACCGATTCTGTAAATATCGGTATTTATGAATATGTATTTACCGAATCGGTAATAATGCATCCCTTCCCATTCATTCCTATGGGCCTGGAGGCCCATAGGAATGAATGGGAAGCCATCTACTATTACCGATTCTGTAAATACCGAATCGGTAATAGGGGAAGCATAATCATGGTTGGCAGGGTGTCACATTGACACCCTGTTGCACCCCTGATTCGTGCATGTGTGCACATGTGGCGCACATACATGCCCTAAGGGCATGTATGTCTGCCACATGGCACTGTCAAAACAGCAAAAAATTGATTTTTGAAAGGTATTCGATATTTTTCACCAACCTGTGTTTGGTGGTAAATACCGAATCCTGAATACAATGTAACACTCACTTGAGTGCTCCCTACATATGATTTAAGGAGTCGGTAATTTACCGAATCTGTATTTTACCGATTCGGTATTTTACCGATCCGGAATTTTACCGATCTCTTACCGATTCGGTAAATTACCGAATCCTTAAATCATGCCTCCTACATCTCAAATGCCTAAATACCGGTCGGTAACGGGATATTTACCGAATTTCGGCCGTTACCGACCGGTATTTAGCTACCTACATGAGGCCCTTAGTATTGATCCTAACACTGGACACCTCCTTGCCACTCTTCCTAAAAAAAACGGAAGCTGGATCTCAAAGGATTCCCCTATACCTCTAAAGAAAAAAGATACGGGTACTAACCCTTCTCCCACTTACATACCTCCCTCTCCTCCTCCTATTCCCAAACTACTAACTACACCATCAAATTCACCTCCACTGTCACCTGACACACAGGATATGAAGACTATGGGGGTGGAAACGGGGATGATGAGGATCAAGATATCCCACAAGGTCACCATATACCACTGGACACTGATCCCTGGGAAGATTATAATAAGGATCCAGATCAAGATAATAACCCTGACTTGTATCCCTCCAGACCCTCACCACCTGATGACAAAATTGGCTTTGCACAGCTTATCAATAGGGCTGCTCAATATCACAGGTGGAGCTACATACGGACCCTCTATAAGGAGATTTCCTTGTGGAGACATTCACACACTTACAAAGGTCTACTAATACCATACCAATGCTCAAGGGTCTGCTATAACACACAGACTAAGTATTCAAACACCCAGTTAGAGCCAGAATACTTAAACCTAGAGTGGATAAAAAATACAAAGCCGCTCCTACAGACCCTGCATATATAAAGGGCCAGTTGCCCTTAGACTCTCTTGTTGTCTCTAACGCCCACAAGAGAGCTAACTCTCAAACCACAGGCAACTCCCCTCCTCCTGATAAGGAGTCTAAACTTATTGACGCCTCAGGCAAATGAGTAGCTTCGCAGGCAGCTAACCATTGGCGTATTGCCAATGCTCAGGCTCTGTTAGCTCGCTATGATAGGGCTCACTATGATGAGTTGGAAAAACTCATGCAACATCTGCCAGACAGAGGAGTATAAAGCCAAAGCTAACTATCTCATTCAGGTAAGGAAGCTCATCACCAACACTAAAATGTGCGCTAGATGCAGCAGACACAACATCCAGTGCCATCAACACTAGCTTACTCTAGCGCAGGCACGCCTGGCTTAGAATCTCTGGATTCAAGCAGAAGGTACAATCCTCTATACTTAATCAGCCCTTTGATGAAGAGCATCTTTTTAGGCCATCAGTCGATACTTCATTAGAAAAAATGAAAAAAAGACCCCAAAACTGCGAACTCCATGGGGGCCTTACATTTACCTTCTAGCAGAGATTCCTTTTGCCTCTCCTTTTACAGGGGTTGCTCAAAAATGGTTTAATCAGAAATACCTTCCTCCTCTTACAAAGGTAACAACCAGTCTACCTCCCCCAGAGGTTATTTTCGAGGAGTATACAGAGGAAATAATAATAGGGGAAGAGGCAAAGGTAACTCCACACGCTCTTCCCCTACCAATAAGCAGTGACTCCCCTCCACTACCCCCCCCAGTCCATTCCACTCCTGTTGAGGGACGTCCCTCACAGTTCCTACCTGTCTGGAATTCAATCACCTCAGACAAGTGGATATTACAAATGATCCAGTATGGTTATTGCCTGGAACTTACCTGTACTCCCCCAACTATCCTTCCAAAAGAACGTGCAATGTCGTCCGAACATCTCACACTCTTACAACAAGAGGTTCTCTCCGTATTACAAAAACATGCGAGGGGTGACTGAGGAATGCCAGGGCAGTGTGTTTGTGGGCATGGCACACAGGGATGTGTGCCATGTCGACTCTCTGTTTTGTTCTGCACCAAGACACTCAGCCTGCAAAGGCAGTGTGTGTGTGTCAGGGTACAGGGCCTGTAAGAGTGGCACAATAAGTGCTGCAGCCCTTAGGGGCCTTCTCTGGTCACAGTGCCCTGGGTACCTATGGTACCATTTACCAGGGGCTGACATGTGACCAGAGAGGCCAATTGGGTTTAGGCGTCAATGCAGTTTTAGGGAAGGAACAGAGGCCCTGGGCACCTGATTGGTAGGAGCCCAGGGTACACTCAGTCAAAGTACATCAGCAATTCAGCAAAAAGTGGGGGCATACCATGCAAGAAAGATGGCACTTTCTCACACCATAAATGAACCATTTTTACAAATTCACAAAAATAAAGTGGTTTTTAAGACTAACCCCAATTTTTTACCCAAAGTAGTTTCTGCCTTTCATCTCAACCAGTCTGTTGAGTTACCTGTGTTTTTTCCTCAACCAGACTCCGTGGTAGAATGTGTTCTTCACACGTTAAATGTTAAAAGAGCATTACTTTATTACATTGAAAGAACTAAATCTTTTAGGAAAACCAAACAACTCTTTGTTGCAATCCCATATCAAAAGCAGGTATTGCATGGTGGGTAGTTAAGTGCATACAAATATGCTACCTTAAAGCCAAACGCACACTAACAATTCACCTAGAGCGCATTCTACATGCAAACTAGGGGCTTCTATGGCATTCTTAGGGAACATACCCTTAGATGACATCTGCAAGGCTGCAACATGATCTACACCACACACATTCGCAAAACACTATTGTGTAGATGTGTTAGCGAAACAACAAGCTAGTGAGGGCCAGGCTGTTTTAAAAACCCTATTTTATACCACTGCAACAGATACAGGTTAGCCACCTCTTGGGAGTAACTGCTGAATAGTCTATGCTAAAGCATATGATCTGCAGCTCATATGCCTCGAACGGAAAATGCTACTTACCCAGTATGCATCTGTTCTTGGCATGTAGAGCTGTAGATCATATGCACCCACCCGCTTCCCCGGATACCTTTATCTGTTGCAGTACTTTCTTACTTAGATACACTATACATGGACATCTCTTTCTACTTTTACTAACTCCATCAACCTTACGGCAAAACAATCTGGGGATGGAGTCGATGCCCATGAGCACTATCACCAAAAGGAGTCACCACATACCTGGTGACTGCAAAGACTTCTTCGAACAAAACAAAATGCAAACATCCGGACCCAACACCAGATGGCAATCTATGCTAATGCATATGAATCTACAGCTCTACATGCCAAGAACAGATGCATACTGGGTAAGTAGCATTTTCCATCAGGAACACGATGAAAAGCTTCATTCATAATACATGCTCTCAAAATAAACAGTCAATTGTGTCACTTCACACTCCACAGAAACTGCAGGGAGAGAAGGCTTGTAGGGGGGACATTTATTGCGAGGGGAAATGAGCAGGAGCAAGATGAATAAAAGACTAGAAACTTCATCAATTTTAATAAAATGGTGTCCACAAAAATGTACAATGGCTAAACTACATTATTAATCACACTTCTAAACATTTCTGTTAATTCCTTATAAACGCAACATCATTAATTCATCTGTTACTGCTATTATTCAACATACAATTATTAATTCATATGCATTATTTGTTGCTCATAACTGCGCACATAAAAACTTTTAACATTTCCACTCCTCTGTTTTCTTTGGATCGTGCATTTCAATAGGTGTATGCAAACCAAACCCTATAGAGTGTTGTTGAGCATTAGTCTGTGGTGCTTCTGTTTAGTTCATGTGGATCCCGCATGGGTACTCGCAAGGATTGAATTACTAATGTGCTAGAATACAATTTAGTATAAAGTCTGTGGCTGAAAAGCACAAATGTTTGGCATATTGGTAATTGTAAATAAAAGGGAAAAGAAAGAAAGGTGGGTATGATGGAGTTAGCATCTGAAGACAAGAAGTGTCATGACGTAGGCTCTAGACCTTGACTCCTCCATAAGTTCAGGTATTTCTCTGGAATTTCTGAATGAATCACAGTTTCACACCTTTCCTGGAGATACCTCAATTAGGCCTCTGATCTGATTTGTTCTCTCAAATCCCTCTAAGTCAAGTAGCCTGAATGTGTGTCTTGGCCCTTTGTGCCTCTTCCTCCTGCTACAGTGCACCCTAGTATTACAAGTGGTTCTGGCTCCTTTCAGTCGAGGTACGCTTTTTCACCTCAGTGTGTGTGGGCTTTCCAAAGTACATTGACCTGGGCCATTGTTTTCAGAGGACTACATATGGACTTAAAGGAGGTGACATCTTGATAGATAAACTAATTGATTGCATTCTCTGTGACACGAGCACTGAGGTTCTTTGTGCTGTACCCAATTCCAGTGCAACAAGAAGAAAGTGATGGATGGCCACTTGAATTAATTTCGTCCGCTCTCAATTGTTGGGCTGCATCCCAGTCCTTAGTTTTTCATCCACTATGCATCTCTAGACAGATACCGATTATATGCAAATTTGTCTTGGTCGTACCCTAATAGAAACAGTCTAGCCGGTACTGCCAGGCCAGTTCCACTCCAGCTGAGAATGCAAGCAACCCCAGAGTGGTCTCAAACTATTTGGGACTCATCTGTGAACTGTAGCTTGAGTACTGTGGGACAGTGAGTACAGGACTCACTTATGGGCATACACATCACACTTAGAGTGTCTACTGCTACAAGAACAAACTGATGGAATCTTAAATTAATCTCAGCCATGGGCAATCGCTTGTGCCACATCCTAGGCCATTGTTTTGCACCCACTTTGCCAAAATGATTAACTGGAATACGGCCCGAGCCATCACCAGTGGCTAAGACTAATTCAGGCATTCCATCCATCACCACCTTCTTCATAAGTGATGATCTAAGTGTGACGGGTATGCCTAGATGTGGGTCTCATGCTTACTGTGCCATAGCACTCAAGCTACACCCTACTGACAAGGACCAAATGGGGCAAAAATAGCGTTGCTTGTGGTCCCTTCCAGAGGCTTCCTTTCCTGACTGTTCGGGATAGACTGTCCCACGAGGAGCAGGGTCATTACTAATTTGCATATGGTGGACATTTGTCTGGAGTGATATGGTGGGTGAAAACAATGGACTGGAATGTGGCCAAAGCGATCACTAGTGGCTGGTATAAATTCAAGCTTTCCATCCATCAACTTGTGTGTTGCAGTACTTCATTCCATAATTGATCATATTAGGCACCTGAAATAAAAAGTGCCAGGATAGGTCTGTGGGATCTCCCTAAAAAAGAAACCACTTACCAGATAGTGCTAGTACAGACTGAATCTATCTGTGAGTCTTAGTCTAAAGATTACTAACTAATGAGATATAAATTTAAGAAAACGGGCACACCATAGTCCAATCTTAAATGAAGTCCATATGCCACTCTTCTTCAGGATACTATCCTCACAGATTGTCATGATTAGTCCAGTTTGACAAGGTGTTGTAGGACAAAATGTTTATTTTGATTGACATTTTCATAAAGTATCTTAACTTTGTTTCCTTTCCTAGGTCATGTTTCTTGGTGAGCTAGAAGAAATCTTGGATGTCATTGAACCTACACAGTTTGTAAAAATTCAGGAACACTTATTCAAACAGATTTCCAAATGTGTGTCTAGTCCTCACTTTCAGGTCAGTGTTTAAAAACATTTTTTTTAATAGAAACTCTTGTGGTAAGTAAATATGGTATGCAATTGATTACAAGGAAGATCATATTCTCCTTTATATAACCTCAATTTCAGCTTGGGATATCAGCCATCTATATATTCCTCATTATGTCCACTGGACTTGCAATGATTGTATGAAGCTCAAAATGTATTCTCCTTTATTGAGGTGTTGAATCATTTTATGTATCATTCTCCCCACACACATTTATAAGAACACGTTAATAAAACATCCAGAATTCCTGCTGTGGAAATGCATGGTACATACCTTCATGTAGACAGCAGTGTGAGCAGGGGATGGACAACATTCATTTATCAAGCAAAATATGTAAGAAAGATGCAGAGATAATACAAAACATATGCACTCAATAATTGGCAGTTTAAGGGGATACATTTTTAAATAAAGTTATCAGACTAAAACAGTCCATGTCATATAAAGTGACAATGAAGTTATTAAAACATTCTGCTGGAACACTACACCACTTGTTTTTCTGATCTAGTACATCCAAACTGCACATTCCTGAAAGCGTTGCTAGAAAGGTAGCATTGTTCTACTGACCAGATATCAGTCTCTTATAGAAATATATCTGGGTTAGTAAAAATGCACGGTAGTATTATTTTAGCCGAAAGTCTGCCATAGTTACTGCTGGGAAATAAACTCTGAAGCAAATAATTATTCTTTTGGCCATGCTGAAGGAGTACAAAGGGTGTTCTTTGACTCGATGTCACAAGAAAGCTTCTAAATCTTCTGCCAAGTGCACTGTTATTTGACGTTGCTAACATTAGTTAATACCCCCATGGCCGTCTCAGATCATAAGTGCCGTAATTGATAAATAACTTGTATGTAGTCTAGCAGAAGTAGCATTATTGAACTGATAGATCTACTCAAATACCCCTTTCTGTTTTCACTGATTCAGGTAAAATATAGGAATTGAACAACGTATAGCAACTTCAAGGTTAAAGACTTTTGTGGCTTCCCTCTACAGTGACAGTGCTGTATTTAAAGCAGCATACATTCAACACTTTTGGTTCAGAGAAGCACTACTGTGGAGACAAATTGCATGGAAAACCTCCTTTTGTTTAGACACCTCACCAGTACACTTGGCTATATTCCGACAAGTCTCAAATTGTACATGTCCGTGAAATGCCGTTGTTGGAATAGCCTTTCTCCAGTTAATCACCTGCCCTTCCAACTCTCTTGGGTGCCCTGACAATACTCAATCCTCTGTAATCAAAGTGTGCTTATTCCGTATATTTTAGGTATTCTAGATCAGTTTGTCTTTAAAATTGGCTAAATAACCAGTGGAATTATTCACTGGAACCTGTGATCACAGGACACATTTACGAAAAAAATTATCTTTGCTTTACTTATAGTTTGAAATCTGGAATTATTGGAATCATTGCACACCCATGGTTTTACTCAGAATTCAAGCAGCCTAACTCATTAGGAGGGTCACACTAGATCTTGTTTTACATTGAATTTCAATGTCTTTCAAGCATTGGTATAACTTCTGGATTCATCCATTCTTCACTTGCTGAATTTCTTCACTGTTGGATGCCTTGGCCAAAAATCATTCTACAAAAATCACAATCTGGATTCTACCATGTAAAAATAACCTTTGAATTATCCCCTGCGCCAGACTGGATCCGGAAATCTTTCTACAGCAGTACCTCTGCACTTCGATAGAGGACATTGAGCGACTCCATAACATTGTTGTCCACCTGATGTGATGATATCAGAGTCCATATAAGCACTCCCCTGACTCTAGTTTCTTTCTTTCAGGCGCTTTCACGCGGATCCAGTGAGCAGTACCTCTGGCCATTTTTGGCCTACCATGACGAAACAGTGTGCTTTTTGTCTACATATCTTCGAGGTCCTGTGTCAACCCTGCACCGTCATCCTATTTGCATTGTGTAGGAAAGTGCCCCTTTTTGCATACTTACCACACAACTTTTGCCCGACACATGATGCGCTTTGACTTGGTGTGCCCTGGGTCCCTGCCATTCAGGTTCCCAGGGCCTGTTTTCTTTCCCAAAGCTGCACCTTTGTACCCACAATTGGCACATCTCTGGCCACAGGTAAGCCCCTTATAAAAGGTACCATGGGCAATGTGACCAGGGAAGGCCTCTAAGGGCTGCAGCACCTCCTGTGCCATCCTTAGAGGCCCTGCACCGTAGCACCCACACACTGCGATTTGCAGGCTGCGTGTTTTGGTGCAGAAAAAAGTGAAGTCAACTTGGCACATGCCATGTCTGCAACCCACTGCTTGGGGCTTAGGTATGGTACTCCTCTAGCAGGGTGCACTAGCCACCAGATGAGGGTAGAGGGGCATGAGCCCTGTCCCCCTAGTGTCCAAGTCCATTCTCAATCATTGTAAGTGTAGTAAAGCCATGGAGTATAGGGTCTGAGAGCTGGTCATTACGAACTCCACAGCTCCATAATGGGAAGTTTGGCAGCAAATTAAACCTACACTGATATCAGTGTGGGAGTTAATGTAAAATGCACACCGAGGGCATCTTAGAGATGCCACCTGAAAAATAACCAGCCCTGGTGTGGTTCCTGAATGGCTGCCAGACAGGTTTCTGGACCCCTCAGTAGAGAACCTCCAATCTCTGGGTCCAGGAACAAAGCATATCCTAGGCAGAGGTGTCATGCCTCCTCCCCCAGGATGGGTTGGGTCCATGAGAGGGAAAGCTTCAAAGGCCTGCTGCCTTTGTAAACTGTCCCTGCCTTTTGCTGCCCCCAGCAACTGGCTTCCACCGGTTCTACCCCCCACTTTGGGTGGGGGAATTGGTGGGAAAACCGAGCTAGAAGGAGAGGGGTGCCCACCTTTGCCAATGCCACCCCTCAGGTGGGCAAGGCGAAGCACAAGTTCCGCCCATCTTAGAGATGAGGGGACCCAACCAATTAGGCAGAGGCTCATGCCCCCCTCTCACAGGAGGGTGGCATATTAGGGGTGTACTCACCCCAAGGAAGGGACTCTTTGGTCCCAACCGACACACCCCTTTTAACGCTCCTAAATTCAGTGTTTAGGGGCCACCCGGAACCTTGCCTCACCAGATTCGTGGAAGAAAGAAGGACAGAAGAACCGTGCTGACCTAGGAAGAAGAGGACATGAACAGCTTTGGCCCCAGCCCTACCGGCTTTTCCCGACTTCAACCTGTCTACAGCGAGAACCCCGGTGAGTCCAGCGGCAAGCAACCCCCAGAGCCCGGAGCCACTGCCCTGCACTCATCTAACAGACTTGTCTCCCATGAGCACCGGGCTTGCTCAAGCCAAGACTCACCCACAGAATTCAGATCTAGGCGGCTCAGCGATTCTGTACCACTCTGCACCCCACCTCCCGAGTTCAAGTGGCCCAACACCACGAGGAGGTCTCTCTAGGGATCCTGACCTGGGATCTGGAGGTTCCAGACCTCCCTCAAGATCCAAGGCGACCCCCCCCCCCCCCACCCCTCCAACCGCCACAGGAGCTGGTAAGAAAAACCTAATGCTAAAGGAAACCCTTGCACCTGATGCCCCATGGTTTTAGGTGGCCCAACTGACGGTGTCCAGGCGTCCTCCAAGATCCCAACTTGCCTCTCCAGCCAGTGGTCACCGCCAGGAAGTTTCCCTGCCCGAGCCAGCAGCATCTTTACCGAGCACAAGATCTCCATTATCTGAAAGAAACACGTTAGTTAGATTCCTCACCTTAGAATATCTCCAGGCATCAGACTGGATCCGGAAGATTTTTCGTCAGCAATACCCCTTGCGCGTCGCTAGGCGTCGTCTGCGGCTCCACGTCCGTCGTCGTGCGCCGGAATGACGTCGTCGGAGTACTTAGACGCCCCCCACTCGCGCTAGCGTCAGTTCTTCTTTTTTCCGCGCCAGTAAGCGCAGATCCGGGAGAGCTACCCCTTTAGTCACTTTTTGACTAACTTTTTCGATCCTTTTTGATCTTGTCTCGACTCCGGTGCCGGTAGGATGCCTGGTTTTAAAGCCTGTGCTGACTGTAGCCGCTTGATGTCGGTTACGGACCATCACCGCCGGTGCCTTTACTGCTTGGGCCTCGACCACGACGCGGCGTCGTGTTCGAACTGCAAGGCCCTGACCTCGAAGGCTAGACGGGAGCGGTCCCGTAAGCTTCTCGAGATTCGCCACTCGGCTCCGCGCCCCTCTCGATCCCGGTCCAGGAGGAGGTCCAAGGATCGGTCGCGGAGCCGCAGCCGACGTCATCATCGGTCGTCGGGATCCAAGTCTTCGGGTAAGTCGAAGCACTCCAAGAAGTCCAAGAGGCGACACCGCTCTTAGGACTCCCCTCGCCGGTCGCGCAACTCGGCCGAGGGTCAGGGTGGTTCCACCCCCGCGGCTCCGGCGGAGCCGCAGGCGCCGCGCAAGTCCCCATACCCACCGGTCCCTGGGACTGACGCGACGCCGTCTATGCCCGCTGGCGCGCCTTCGGGCCCCGCGGACCCGACTGCGCAACCTTGCCTGCCGGCGGCTCCGGCCCCGGCGACGGCTCCGTCCTCGACGCCGCAAGCGCCCGAGGGACCCGTTCCCGAGTCCCCGCCGACGCCGGTCGACCTCGTCACGCCTCCTCCGCCGGCGTCGACACCAATACCACCTCCGACGCCGACTCCGCTCGGCATCGAACCCCAGTTCAGCCCCACTCCGGGCCCGGCGCCGTTACGGCGTCGATGGACGCCGCGTTCGGCGCCGCTGGAGACACATTTTGTCTATCGCCCGGCTCCGATCCTTCCTCCTGCATACCAGGAATCGGATGATGGGGGCGAATGGGAGGGATCCGAGGATCCTATGGCCGCTCAGGCTCAACTGTCACAGGACTGGGCAGATGAACTGGGGGAGGCCAGTGGTCTGGATACCTCTCCAGACACTGGATTCATCTCTCCTCCGACTGTGGCTTCGGAGGAGGGTGCTTCTTTCTCTGTGGTGCTGCGCAAGGCGGCCGCAGCCCTTGGGCTCGAGCTACCTGCCGTGGCGGTAAGGACTAACGTCCTCACTGAGGTGCTTCAGTCTGCAGCAAGCTCCACTGAGCCTCTGCTGCCATTCAATGAGGCCCTCACTGACGTTCTGCAGGGCACCTGGTCCAAGCCCTCCACAGTTCCTCCTGTGGACAGGAACGTCGCCAGGCGCCACTGCCCTGCTCCGGGCGACCCCAGTTTTCTGTCCCAACACCCTACCCCCGAGAGCCTGGTTATCCAGGCCTCTACCTCCCAATCCTCCTTCCCGACCGCTCCGCCGGACCGGGATTCCAAGAGACTGGAACAGTTCGGCAAAAAGCTGTTCTCCTCCCTTAGTTTGGGTCTGCGGTCTTTGAACACCGCCTGTCTCTTGGACCGTTATTCCCACTCTCTGTGGGATACGGTGGAGGACGTGCTGCCCCTGTGTCCGGAGGAGGTCCAGACACGACTTACCATGGCTCTGGCTGATGGGAGGGATGCAGCGCGACATGCTATCCGATGTGAGCTTGACACTACGGACTCGCTGGGTAGGGCGATTTCTACCTCAGTGGCGCTTAGACGTCACGCCTGGCTGCGGTCCACGTCCTTTTCGGGTGATGTCCAGAGCACCCTCATGGACATGCCCTTTGATGGCACTCGCCTTTTCGGCGAGAAAGCGGACAGTGCGCTGAATCGCTTTAAGGACTCCCGGGCTACGGCCAAGTCCTTGGGCCTCTCGGCCCGCGGTCGCAAACTTCCGCTTTTCGCCCCTTTCGTGGCCAAGGAAGGGGCACCTCCTCACGTATGCCTAGCCACCAGCCGCAGTACCAACCTGGTCGCGGGCGTGGTTTCCGCCGAGGCGGTTCTGGAGGACGACGAGGTCAGCCCACATCCACCCCGGCAGCATCCGCCTCAAAGCCTTCCTAGTCCGAGCTTTCAGGCCCATTCCACGCCAGTGGGCGGCAGAGTTCGCCATCACCTGCTCCACTGGCGGTCCATCACATCGGACAGGTGGGTGCTGCAAATCGTCCGAAGGGGCTACTCCCTCCCCTTCGAGACGACCCCTCCAGCCATGCCACCGCAGCACCACCGTATCTCGGGGGATCATTTGAATCTTCTCCACGAGGAAGTTTCGGCCCTCTTGGCCAAGGGGGCCGTCGAGCGCGTTCCGAGCCCAGAAGTAGGTCGTGGTTGTTATTCCCACTACTTTCTGGTTCCCAAGAAGGGCAAAGGGGGCCTACGCCCTATCTTGGACCTCCGGAACGTCAATGCCTTCCTCCGGAAGGAAAGGTTCAAGATGTTAACTTTGGCTCAGGTTCTAGCTGCCCTAGACCCTGGAGACTGGATGGTAGCGTTGGACTTGCAGGACGCATATTTCCACATCCCCGTCCTGCCGGCCCACCGGCGTTACCTGCGGTTCACGGTGGGCCCAGAGCACTTTCAGTTTACCGTGCTCCCCTTCGGCCTCACCAGTGCCCCTCGGGTGTTCACGAAAGTGATGGCGGTGGTCGCAGCTCATCTACGCAGAACAGGGGTTCCAGTCTTCCCCTATCTCGACGACTGGTTGTTGAAGGCAGGCTCGCCCCAGACAATCGTCTCCCACCTCCAGACTACGGCGGATCTCCTGCATTTGCTGGGATTTTCCATCAACGTGCCGAAGTCACACCTGAGCCCCTCTCAGAAGCTCCTCTTCATCGGAGCGGTTCTCGATTCAGCGCAGTTCCGGGTCTATCCGCCGGAACAGCGGGTCCGGGATATTCAGGCCCTGATTCCCATCTTTCGGCCTCCATCCTGGGTTTCGGTCAGGCTACTGTTGCGGCTTCTGGGGCTGATGGCCTCCTGCATCCTACTAGTGCATCACGCCAGGCGGCGCATGCGGGCTCTGCAGTGGGACCTGAAGTTTCAGTGGGCCCAGCATCACGGCAACCTGTCCGACCATGTCTTGATCTCGGAGGGCACTGCACAGCAGTTGCAGTGGTGGCTCACGGACCGCGATTGGGTCAAGGGCAAGAGCCTCTCCCTTCCCCAACCGGAGCATGTCGTAGTGACGGATGCGTCCCTCCTGGGATGGGGTGGCCATATGGGAGAGGCGGAGATCAGAGGCCTCTGGTCTCCGGCGGAGTCTCGTCTCCACATCAACCTGTTGGAGTTGAGAGCGATCCGACTTGCACTGAAAGCCTTCCTTCCCTCTGTCAGGGGAAGTGTTGTGCAGGTGTTCACGGACAACACCACCGCCATGTGGTATTGCAACAAACAGGGCGGGGTGGGGTCGTGGACCCTTTGTCAGGAGGCTCTGCGCCTCTGGACGTGGCTGGAACACCAGGGCGTCACCCTAGTGGTTCAACATCTGGCGGGCTCTCTGAACGCCAGAGCAGACGAACTCAGCCGCCGGTGCATGATGGATCACGAATGGCGTCTGAACTCCGAAGTGGCGCAAGGTCTCTTTCAGCAGTGGGGAGAGCCTTGGTTAGATCTATTCGCCACCGAAGAGAACGCGCAATGTCAGCAGTTCTGCGCGTTGGAATTTCCAAGGCGGCACTCGCTCGGCGACGCTTTTCGTCACGAGTGGAGTTGCAGTCTGTTGTATGCCTCTCCACCTATACCACTTCTGCCCAGAGTGCTGAAGAAGATCAGGCACGACCGGGCCCAAGTCATCTTGGTGGCTTCGGATTGGGCACGAAGGTAATGGTATCCCGAGCTACTCAGTATGTTGACCGATCCTCCGATACGTCTGCCCCTTCGGGAGGATCTTCTGTCGCAGCAGCAGGGGACGGTCCTCCACCCGAACCTGTCCAGCCTCCACCTCCATGCGTGGAGATTTAGCGGCGGCAGTTGATGCCATTTGACTTGCCTCCTGAAGTCTGTGATATCATTCTGGCAGCCAGGCGTCCCTCCACAAAGACGGTATACGCCTGCCGGTGGAACAAATTTGTGGCATGGTGCATAGCAAAGGCTGTGGATCCCCTTTCCGCCCCTCTTTCTGAGGTTCTACTGTTTCTTCTTTCTTTGGCCCGGCAGGGCTCTGCCCTGGGCACCCTGAAAGGTTATCTTGCTGCCATCTCTGCCTTCTTGCGGCTTCCTGATCAGCCTTCTCTTTTCAAGTCCCCTGTAGTTGCACGCTTTCTAAAGGGCATTACTCACACGTTCCCTCCTGTCCCTTTTGTAATGCCTCAGTGGGACTTGAATCTTGTTCTCACATTTCTAATGTGCGCTCCCTTTGAGCCTCTTCATAATTGTCCTCTTCGTCTGCTGACGCTTAAGACTGCTTTTCTGGTAGCCATCACCTCGGCTAGACGGGTGAGTGAGCTCCAAGCTTTATCTTCAAAGCCTCCTTTTCTCTCTGTTCATCCGGACAAGGTTGTCCTTCGGCCTCGTCCCTCCTTTCTTCCGAAAGTGGTGACTCCATTTCATCTTGGGCAGTCTGTCACCTTGCCCACCTTCTTTCCGCCTCCGCATCCTTCCAAAGAGGAAGAGAGGCTCCACCGTCTGGACCCAAAACGTGCGCTCTCCTTTTATCTGGACCGCACAAAGCAGTTCCGGGTGGACGACCAACTTTTCGTTGGATACGTGGGTGCTAAGAAGGGGAAAGCTGTGCACAAACGGACCATCTCTCGGTGGGTCGTTATTGCATCAAAATTTGTTATTCCTTGGCAAAAAAGGACCCTCCTGCTGGGCTGCGCGCCCATTCTACTCGGGCCACAGCGGCTACTACTGCTTTGGGACGGGGTGTCCCTTTGCAGGACATCTGTCAGGCGGCGACGTGGGCTTCGCTACACACGTTTGCCAGGCATTATTGCCTTGACAGCCAAGTCCGGAGGGATGGCTTCTTTGGCCGTTCTGTCCTCCAGGACTTTCTGGTGTGATCTTGGTTCGCAGACCCACCACCGGGGATGGTATTGCTTGGGTATCTATTCTAAGGTGAGGAATCTAACTAACGTGTTTCTTTCAGATGAACAAGTTACTTAACTTCGGTAACGATGTATCTGTAAGAAACATTAGTTAGATTCCTCACCGACCCACCCATCCTCCCCGTTCTGCGAACTGACATCTAGGGTTACGGTTATCCTTTTCAGGCCCCTAAATTTTATTTTTTGGCACCAGTGTCGGTCTTTGCATGGCTCTGCGTTCCTGGCGTGGAAAGCTATGTACAAGAACTGACGTCAGCGCGCGAGGGCGGCGTCTAAGTACTCCGACGTCATTCCGGCGCACGACGCCGACGACGGACGCGGAGCCGCAGACGACGCCTAGCGACGCGCAAGGGGTATTGCTGACGAAAAATCTTCCGGATCCAGTCTGACGCCTGGGGATATTCTAAGGTGAGGAATCTAACTAACTAATGTTTCTTACAGATACATCGTTACCGAAGGTAAGTAACTTGTTCGACAGCACCGTACCCGCAAGTGCCTCGCAGGCAGGTAATCTGGACCCGCACTGGTGCTTGTTACCCTTTAGGCGTCTCCTCGACCGGGAGTCGCACTGCGGCGTCTGCATGGCTGGGGCCTACTCATACTATGAGTATGGCCCCCATTCCACTCGGCGGCTTGATAGCATTGAATAATAGGAGCGGTGGGACGCCTTCCCAAGTACCTGAGGTGGGTGTGGGCACACAGGATAGTACCGGGCTCCAGCTGAGTGACGGACGGAGCTCAGGCGGAGATGTCTGCTCCAGCTACCATCTTGGCAATGTACTCCCTGTAGAAAGTTAATGTTAACATGAACGTATAGTGACTACCAGTCAAAAGGTATTTTCACTGTGGCAGGCCTAGCTTTCCTATGTTGAACATATATAAAGATTAAAAATCCTAGTACTGTATCTCGGGAATGGGACTGGGTAGAAAAATATTTCTTAATAATACATATTCATATTTATTCATATTAAACATCCTATTAATTGGTGAAGTCAGATTTTAAATAAATGTTATCAAAAAGAAACTTTTAGAAAGCTAACTTTTTCCTGCATGAAGTTATTGGAGACGAAATGTGCATTTGCTATCCCACTTTTACCAGCCTGAAATTTACTTTTGAATCTATGTGAAAAGCTTCCCGGCTACAAACAGTAGGCTGACCTGGACGGGCAGATACGAGTCCTCTGAACCTGACAGAAAATGTAGGGTGGTGCTGTGAGTCCGTTCCTGCTTGAATGTCAAAACTGCTTGACAAGTCTGCAGAGTATTGCATATAACATTGGGGGCACTCTTGAAATGAAGGGAAATAGGATGGCAAACCATTTCTTGTGTATTCACGCTATGGTTGCTGGAAAACCTTGCTTTTGGTCTACCAGACTACTGTGTCTAGGTTTATTGTAGGTGCAGTGGCTGCTCCAAACTAGATTTTAGTGTGAGATATGCGTGGACACCAGGGTAACCACAGTTCACTCCCCACACATTCACCCAGCCCTCAGCACCCAAGTTTAGTATGGCCAAAGACATTTGCTGTATTGAAATAATTCTCTAAGTATGTAGGGCTGGCCCTAGGAAGTTTTATCCCCTTGGTTAGGATGTACCCAGGAGTCACTCCCACTCCTGCCTGGGATAAATGTGACACTTTCAGAAATTCACTTGAGAATACTCCTGAACCTGCAGAAGATGAGAAGAGGACTAAACCTGCTGTCTGTGACCTGAGAAGAGCCTTTATGGACTGGACCTGCTCTCTCTTGTACCTAGGATAAAGAAGTAGACTCCGAGGGTGACAAGCTTCACTTCCTGTTAAAGCTACAGGGAGGCTACAAGTGGCCTTTTCCAGCAACTGCTCAAATGACAAGTGGACCTGAACTGGATCCTGCTAGTTATTTGGTAGGATGAACTTTTATGCTTCTTGATCAAGGTCCTCTGGCAGTATAGAAATGGCACAGTCACTGCAAAATATTAAGTGCCATCCAGACAGTACTATCGAGACCAGCCTTCCACTCCTGCCAGCTTTTGAAGGTATTTCTCTTTCAAGACAAGGGTGTCCTTTCACTTCAAAGAAGTGTTTCGGAAATTGCGTAGCATGACAATTTTCTCCACTCTTTAAAAAAAATACTGCATTTGGAGGTAATCTTAGTAACTTCCGCCCAGTCTCCGGCCTACCTTTCCTCACAAAAATCTTTTAAAGCTGCTTTAACAATTAACTGATGGTGATTAGGACTGGCAAAAACCTCTTGACAGTTTCCAATACAGTGGTGATCCTGTATATAGAGTCTGCTCAATCTGTTGGCGTTTTATTTACATCACACACCGTAATGTCCACATTCATATCTTAAAACTCTGCATAGGTTTTGAAGACCAGGTATATGGTTGGTTTAAATCCTACTTTGCAAGTTGTTCACAAATCAAAATATGCAGTTCTTTCTCAAGCCCTGTACCTTGACTTCAAGAAGGCCTCTGTGATTTTAAATTTCCATTTTGAACCACTGGGTGACCTCATAAAAGAGCCTGGTATATTGGATTACCAGTATTCTGTTAATATTCTGCTCTACCAGAAGATTTTGGAGTTCATACTTGTCTGTCTCTTCCCCAGTCTTTCTCCACCTGCGGAATTCCAAGCGTGTCTGGACTCAACTGATATCTTAGAAAGAACTTGACCATTATTGTAAGCTCCAAATCGCTGCGATTCATTGTAACCAACCATCTTATTTTTGACAAACCATATAGTAAAATGATTAGAAATGCCAGGCACCTTGAGTTGCTTTCCTACTGAGGACAGGTATGCCTAGAAGTGTGTGTGCTAGGTGCAGACACTTTAACATTCTTTTCCAGTCCCATTGACTGCCCAAAAATCTGAAGATCTCTGGAGTTTTATGCTAACTTCGCTCGTCAGTCACTTTTTTCCTTGAAATCCCTATCGACAATGAAAATAAAATGCAGTATGTGGTGCTCTAGATCACATGCTGTCTGCAAACACTCCTTGCATTTACTGTTTGGCTCGGAACGTTACAAGCCACAGCTAAAAAAGTATTTCGCCTATGCCAGACATCCGCCAGGTATCTGCAAACAGCATACACAATTACATTGGAAGTATCACTTTTCAAAATAGTATAAGCATTCAAAATCGATTAACACTAAGGTTTATACGTACTGGGCGTATCCATTTACTTCAAAAAGAGTGTATGGGGAACAAAGAAACGGAATATGCTCCTCAGTCTCAGGGCACAGATTGGACACTGTACCATTTTTCCAATGGTTGGTGAAACACTTCAATGGTAAAGAGCCAAAACGGAAACACACACATAAATTCATGGCAAGTAGAGAGGAAATGAAATCCAGAACGGGCTCAAATTGCGGTGTTATTTTGAGCGAAAAAACTGGTTAGAAAAACGCACATTGGACACACAAACAGTGTAGTTTTCTAGCACCTGTGACCAATAGTGGGATTTTAGATTATTGGCTTGTGATTTGCTAATTCTACTGGGGTTGTCCCACCAACTCTGGATTCCGAGCTTCTGGAACCAGTTAAAGATGAATTTCAACCACTGAACTGTCAATGCATTTTTTGTGCCAGTAAGTCGCTAAGGAAATCCCTGAATTATCTAAGTTCTGGTGTAATCCAGAGTCGAACCCAATAAATTAAAGGTTTCAGTACTATCCCATCTGATATTAGATTTAAGACTAGGTCTAAATAAATTGGAACCAAAGGGGTACTGTCTGGGTATGCAAGTAGGGATCTAGCAAAGATGTTTTTTGCTAAGACTAAAGAATGAACCTTAGAGTACCCCCACAGCTCTGCTCCAAAGGTTGCAGCACTTTGTGCCTCGGTGCGGTAAGCCTTCAAAACGGGCAACACCACCAGTGAACGTGTGCCCTTATAAAAAGGCATGTTAGCATTAGACTTGGGCTGTAGAAGAAGGGAGCAGTTTTTAAGTTGAGGTTCCCTTCGACATTTGTCTGAAACCCGGACTCCTAGGTAGTCAATGCTATGGACTCTAAAGCTTCACTACCCACCTTTACTATACAATTTTTAACTGCCCCAGGACTAAACACCATAAACTTGGTTTTAAATGCATTCAAAGCCAAGTGTCTTATTTTCCAAAATACCAAGAAACTATCAATAAGGCCTTGAAGCACCATTGTTTTCTTGGCTATAAGAAGAACATTGTCTGCAATAAGTTTCATGAGTATCTTTTTGTTATTTAAAATAAATGAATTGTTCCGAGACGCAAGGAGTGTCTGCACCACATCATTCACATATAAGGAAAATAAAGTGGGTGCAAGAACGCACCCCTGACTTCCACCTTCTTGAGTGGGTGTGCGATCTATTCATTCTACTGTACCTGGGCATAACTGCTTTCATGCAGCTGTGCGATTAATCGTACTAAGTTCCCAAGGGCACCCATGCAGCGCATAACATTCCACAGTTTCTCCCTGGGAACCAGATCAAATGCGACCCTTAAATCAACAGAGGCCACATACAGTTTCTATTTGCCGTGTAGTACAGATTTCCAATGGAGAAGGGTGAGACAAAATAACTGGTCGGATGTACTGATCTTGGGTCTGAAGCCTGCTTGAAGCATGGATAACTCAATTTGCTTCTGCCAGGACAAAAACTTGTCAAGGATCTGGCTTGTAAAGACTTTTTGCTGATTATCAATAAGACTAATAGGCCTGTAATTAGAGGCCATACATGGGTCATCCTTTTGTACACCGGTATTATTTCAGCCCCTCCAAGTATCGGGGATTTCTCCCCCCAACTGATACAGCATTGGAGATTCATTTTATCTGGACCAGGTGCTTTGGCTGGTTTAAGCGGATTTATGGCTTTATTAGTATATTCCAAAGAGAATAACACTGGATCCATAGCATCTTCTTCTTCAGTCGCCACGTTTATTCTAATGGAAAATGATGGTATCCCTGATTTTGAGGGCTCAGGAACTCTGATTGGCAGCGGGGGGCGTACAGAGTAGCAAAATGGGTGACCCATTTCCCCGAGTTGGATAATGGTGATGGTAGGTCCTAGCATCATCAGTTACCATATGAGAAAATCTTCCAACAAGACCTATTGTCCTCTTGCTCTATAGCCAAAGCAAGTCCTGCCAAATGTTATCCTTCCTGTTTCTCTTGGCCTTAGCATGAGTGCTTTTGTAATAGCGTTCTAGCCTCTTGTAGCTCCACCCATTCACAATCTCTAACATCTGTTTCAGTTGTAAATTTGCTGCTAGGCATTTGGCATTGTTCCATTTTTCTCTCTTTCACTGCAGCAGGCTGTCTAGGTTTTTTTGTTAAAAAAAAAAAAAAAGCCTTAGAATTAAGTGAAAAGTATCTTATGGATGCTAAGAATCGTAATTTCAGAGATTGAAAACATTTCAAAATTTGAAAAGGCTGCCACAAGCAGACCATAGATTTCGGCATAGATTTCGGCATACAAGTGTGGGTTAGCCATTATACATGCCCATGAGACTCGTCGTTGATTATTGGCTAGCAAAGGTTCAGGTACTGCAGTACTGCAATTGTTATTAGACCTTTGAAACACATAATCAAAAAGAGATAATGGTTGGGGGTTATGCTCACTTTGTGATGAACGTCCACCTTCATAGCCCCCAGCAGAGGCCACAATCTAGTCTAAAAAGATGTAATCAGTGACAATAGTATAATGGCCACGCTTGAAAGTTGGCATCCTGCTGGAATCCGAGCGTGTTCGTCCATATCTCATCCGACAGTAATTGAAGTCAAGTGAACAGCAGCACAAGAACATTTTTGTTGTTGCCTTCCAGTTAATTGAGGTATGCAACATCGCTCATCCTCTAACTTAGTAAGGTCATTAATGTGGAGTAAGAGCTCGAAAGAGGTTTTTTTTTTTTTTTTTTTTTTTTTGAAAACCTTTATTTAGCAATGTGTACAAGACAAATACGGGCCTACAACCATCCGGCCGGCCTCGACACTTCTGAAGCTTGATAGCAAAATATACGGCCACTCGGTGGCACGGCAGCACATAAAAGCATACGACCTATGTTACAAAAAATCCACGTGCACCGAGTGGCAGGAGACAGTAAGGTTAATTTTAAAAATTTTGAAATATAAGGAGATACAGAGCTAGAACGGATCAGTGTACAGAACAGACGATCATATGATAAATGGGTAACAGCCAACAGGAGAGTCAACTAACAGTGAACACATCTAAAATGGCGGCACGAAACTATAAGTCCAGGATAGAGATACGCAGCGAAGCGTGCCTCCCAGCCGCTACCCTCCTAACACCAGTCCCCCCCACTGACCCTAGAAAAAGACGTAAGAAAAGGACGGAAAAAAGAAAAAGAAGGCCCATAGAAACAAAAAAAACGTACCAAAGAAGACCCCCCACCCTACACGCATGCCGAGGCTATGGCCTACCCCCCCCCTAGCTACGTGTCTGTCGCCCCATAGAAACCCGAAATGTAGAATTAAGGAAAGAAGAAAGGAAAAAGGACCATTAAATCACGGTTGAACCCAGGGAGAAAAAGAAGAGTGCACTACCCTACTACTCCCAGGGAAAGGAAAAGCGGGGAGGAGCCCACCCCACTGCCGAACTCCCGGACTCCCGCGCCGCCCATACATCCTGCGCCATGTACAGTACAGTATCAGAAGACCCACGTAAACCCGGTGGTCCCGAATCAATAACACCCAGCACTTCAGCACTTCACAAGTCCTCCCCCCGGCAGAAGAAGGAAACAGGAGGCGAAATCACAGCGACATGTAACAAAAAACAGGTCATTAAAAACTACTCAGCCAATATTGCAAAACGTGTATCAGTCCAGGTCCCCGTCTGCCGATCCAACCAAAGCAACAACGAGCATGCCATCACCCCTGTCCGGACCGGCAGATGTGGTTCAGGCCCGTCCTTTGCTGCGAGTCACCTTCAGCCAGGACAAAGAGACAAGATGGCCGCTCTCGAGGAAAGGGGACAATGAAAACGTATCGTACCGCAGGGTCCCAAACGCAGCAGTAACATGCCACAGAAGCTCCAGCGACAGGTGCATTCAGGGTAACATCTGGCAAGGGAAGTGAAAGGCTAGGTCTCAACAGGTAGTTCGTAGGCAGAGTCACAGCGTTCAAAGTGAAGGGTGTCCCTGCAACTGTATCCGTGTCGATGGGTTGACGCGTTACATTGTAGCCAGGAGGACTCCGCGCCACCGTCCCTCCGCTCTGCAACATTGTTTCACCTCCAGGAGAAAACATGGGCGGCGGGGGATCCTCCAGCCGGGAACGTCCCGTTGCAAACAGTGCCTCATCGATTCTCCGGGTCAGCGCCCGGCAAGTACTCTGCATTGCCACTTTTAACGCCACGAGGGCGGCCAATACATCCCCACAGGTCGGGTCTCTCTTTACCAAGCATCGGTCCGCACTATCCCGCTGCTCCTCCGATGCGGCAATCAGCTCCAGGGCACATGGGCGCGCAGACACTGCGAGTCTAGGGTCAGCCAGCGTCTCAGCAAGAAGAGCAGGCGCCATTTTCATCTCCACTGCGGGCAATTAGTGGCGGGACAAAAGTGACTATGTATACCGGAGATCCGAGGATGTAGACACCGGAAAAGCTTCGTGCTCCACTCGGGAACTGCACTGGGCGAGAGCGCTCCACGGTTACCGCGAGGACCGGCCGTTCGCCGCGGGAAGACACTTCAAAATGGAGTCAGCTCGCTTTTCTTCAGGGTGGCGGAGGAGAGCTAGTATTAGGGGGCTCCAACGTCGTCCACACCACTGCCAGCGCGCGGGGGAGTCCGACCCGGACATAAGGGTCTGACTCCAGTCGCACAGCCAGCGTTTTCACCCCCGCGACCACCCGCAGTATTCCAGCTCAGCACCCCGTCCACATCCCTCGGCGTCCAGCGGCGGCAATCTACGCAGGGACCAGGGGGAGCGCCGGAGGTCGAAGTAAACACCGAGTCTGCTGCCAAATCCACCGACAAAGGTGTCAGGAGAACGCCAGTCACTTCAGTGCCGGTAATCCGCGGCGGTAGGGCGGCGCAGGTCAGGAGAATTGATCAGGATTAACAAAGGAAGCCAGACGGTCCACGGAGCCGGGAGCTCAAGCGTCCGTCCCGTCGGCCATCTTGGCTCGAAAGAGGTTTTAAAGTCACCCGCCACTATTAGCCTAACTGCTGGTTTCAGTTAGCCCATCTGACTGGGCTAGGCCAATGACTCACTGCCATTTAAACTGTTCTAGCATAAACATTAATCAACCCCAACTAGAGACCTGTAGGAAAGGTAAGCAGAACACCCATTATATCATAGGAAACCGTTTTCATTTCAAAATGTGAACAATGAAACTTATTCTTCAATAAAATAAGTAATCCTCCTTTGGCTCATCTTCGCTTCCCAGGGGGTTGGGCCTCAGTATTATATGTTAAAAATCCTTCTATGCACTCCCGGTCGGTAGCCCAAGTCTCCTGAAACATGCAAATGTCATAATTGCTAATATAGGATACCCATTCAGGATCTAACAGTTTACTTTTTTACACCACCCAAGTTCCAGGAAATAATGGACAGTCTTTGGTAGATGCCCTTGTCTCTTATTACAGATAGGGCTGCAATGCCATAATTAGGGTAAAGCTAGCTGAGTGATTACTGGAATCCTCTAAGATTTGATCCATCCTCATTGCTAGCTCTCTGATCACTATCTCGAATCATAACTCCAGAAGCAGAGTACCCGCCTGTTATAAGTGAACCTGCCAGAACAGGTAGTCATTTGCATGCAAGTTTGATTTCCTCGATTGCACAGATAGATTTGGATTCTGAAGATTGTCAATAGAAGAACCTTCATTACAGCATGGAAAGGGTGGGGGGCAATTTCAGTCGTTTGCCACTTTGCAATGTACCTCCAAAATTACAGTTGCACAATTAAAAATCAATAAGATTATTAACTAACAATTTGTCCTTCAATAATAAAGAGATAAAATCATATGCCGACCCATCAGAGCTACATCTTTCAGCATGTTCAATATCAGATTGAATTACAGAGAGACAGTTCCGTTTTGCTAGCGAATGTGCAGCCTTGTTGATCCATGTTCTCATGAGTGACTCCAGTGATAGCTTAGGCACCTGGACCATGTATAAAGTTCTTCCAAAGCTTCCACTGACAGATGATTACTGGTGGTACCACTTGCATAGGTTGAGACCATTGTCAGTGTAGCTATTTGGCCCAGAGATAGGTTTACGCAAGTATTTATGGCTTCGGACATCAGCTGAGGGGACCATGCTCTTATTCATAAAGTTTGATGGCCCTGGAGGAGCTGTATTAAAGATGCTCTTGGCCCAAGACATTGACACTCCTGTCACATAGTACTTCTGGTGCTAAGTGATACATTTTTTATGTTGTCAGCTGTGGAATTGAATCATGTTCTCTAGGGGTCTGAGACTCCAATTGAAGCACACATGGACCTAGAGGTTCATACAAGGTTTTAGTAGTCGTCTCCATTGAATCCAAAGGCCCAAATCTTTTTAAGCATGGAATGTTCGGTGTTCTGTTAATTGTAGGGCTGAGAAGATGTCTAGAGGCTGCTATGTAATTTGTAAAGCGGGTGTTGCTAGCAATACTTTCTGAAGAAGCTACATTAGCAAGTATATGAGGTTGGCTCAGCTTTAGGTCTATAACTTTGCCTAAGTGACCACAATTAAAATGCCTGTTCAAAAACCAGTCACAAATTGCAAGAAAACTGTTAGACACTGATGGAACACTTAAAGGAGTGGGGTATGACAAAGTGGAGAACACTTTTGGCCAATAAAAGAGACAAGTCTATGAATATTGTACCCATCTTTTTTGCATAAAGGCATATGTAGCAGCTGGTTATACAGCCCGCTGAGTGTTCAGGCCACTAATTCCCATGGTCAGTGATGGGCAGTCCATTAACCCTTTCTACAGTGGCTCCATCTCTGGATAGTAAAGCACTGTATGGTAGAATTGTGCTTCTGCTCTCGCACATCTGAGGCATGCTGCTTGATGTTGATGTTTATACATTTCATGGTATTTTCCAGGGGTAAGGTATGCCCTATGTATTTAAGTAAATTGGGTGCATTTAAAGCAGTAGTTTCTGTACACTTTGTGAGTGTACAATGACACAAACGCAAAGTATTGGGCTGCCTCAAATGGTCAATATGCTACATAGAGAGTTTGATCCACACACGATTAGAAGTAAGTAAACAGTTCCACCAAAATATCTTAATTTACATATTCCTTTACTATGATTTCTTTCTTCATAGTAGCCAACGCGTTTCGTCCTGTTTAAGTACTTCTTCAGGGCTCATTAACTGTCCTCTGAGCTGTGTATGTTTTCTTCTAACTCTGGTGCCACATCGTATTTGTCCTGTCTGTATCACTGGGATTTCATAATCCCCGGTCACAACAAGATATTTTAGAGTTCTCTTCTGTGTTTTTTCTTTAGAAATGATAGCAGCATCACATAGCTGTGCTTGCATATTAAAGTCCAGGGTTTTGGCATATTCAAATCCACGGTTTGGCAGGTTTTTATCTAAGGCACTCCTTAGGTGAAATCAGGTCATGGTCGACCCATAAATCATAAAATGCGTTCCGGGCAAAGGGTTCCTCCTTCTATGTACAGCGCCGTCAACAGTGCGGTATTGCATCCTAGACCTCCTCTGTGAATCCTCAAATGGTCAATATATTTTGCTTCCTCCTCGATCACCACTTTATGTTCCTGCTTCCATCTTCTGAACATATAGCAAGCTCTACAGTAACTGCAGTCAGAGTTTTGAGGAGGTTCACATCTCTTCCTTCTCCGTTAAGGGGCACCTCTAGTGAGTGGATAATATAAAGCTGTATTGCTTCATTTTGGACTATAGAAGGGCTAGCCTTGGTGCACGACTTCCTGCAGCATTCTCACCCATTAAAGTAAAGGAGGTGTTTGTATACCGTTCTAGGCACTGTTGCAAGATTTCTAAAGTGCAGGGCAGGAGACAATGGAAGGGGGAATCTAGCTTTTTGCAGCGTGAATCTTTCTGGATTCACTATGCTGTGCATTATTCCGCGATCTTGTGTTTGGCTCCGGATTCGTAGTCTTTTCTTTCTTCTTTTTTTTTTTTTGTAGCCCAGGTGGGCGGCGACGACCCACCATTTGGTGCACCTCCCGTGACGTCGTCGTGCTTCCTGCGGAAGTCCCACCTTTGGGCCGCCATCTTCAGATTCTTTTTTCCGCCGTTGGGTCTGGATCGTCATCGGGAAGCTCCAGGATTTCAGTCGAAGGAAGAAGAAGGAAAAGCGAGTTTCGTCGATAAATAACTACGAAGAGATCACAGGAGAGGAAAATATAACATCCGGAGCGCGAAGAAGGAAGAGTTCCGCCTTTTTCTTCGACGCCCTTGGAGAATGCGCACTCAGAGGCCCTGAGAGCAATGGACAAGACGCCATTCAAGTTCTGCCCTAACTGCCACCACAAGTTCGCGCAGAAGGACCAGCATCCGGTCTGCAATCTCTGCCTACCGGTCGACCACCTGAGCAAGGACTGCAACGCCTGCTCAGCCTTCGCGCCGAAGACGCTCCGGGTGAGAGAACGTCAGAGAAGAGCCAACGCCAGCATGGAAGGCAAGGGTAAGGCCCCGTCGCTCTACGATCTGGGCCTCTCCACAGACGATGAGGACAATGTCGCAGAGGGACCCGAAAACTTCACGGTCGTAGAGAACGACAAGAAGACTCAAGACGAGATAAGAGTCGTCGAGTTCAAAACACCCGAAAATGCCTCGAAAACCCGAGGGTGACTCGAGAAAATCTGAGTCAAAGTTCCCTAAGGGAGCCCCGGCGCCCAAAACTTCGTCGACCAAGGGTGGAGCCATGGACAAGAGGCTGAGCGGATCTTTCGAAAAGGACTCCCTGGTGCCGAAAGACGCCGAAAGGCTAGGTTCGTCGAAGACAACCCATGAAGCGGGGCGCTCGACGCAGAAGGACAAGCCGGCGTCGACGCAAGTTCCGTCGAAGAGGCCCGCGGTCGACGCCGAAAGCATCTCCGAGATGGAGAAAAAGAAGAGGCGGCTCGAGGTGAAATGGAGAGCATCCTTCAGAGGAAGAAGGAGTTTGACGCCAAGATGAAGGAATACAAAATTCCAACGGCTCCGCCGACGGACGCCGTCGAAATCGAGGAACAGAACGATTTCGACACCGAGGGGCTGCAGAGAGATCTCGAAGAGGAAGATGAGACCTATTATGAGGGCGGATCCGAAGAAGACGACCAGCAGTCGTTCTACAGCTCGGCGCCATCAACCAGCTACGAGATAGAATGGCAGGATCTCGACACTGAAAACCCCGAGGAGCCCGTCGACACGTACCCTTCGAGGCCATCGCCGCCCGACGACATCGGGGTGTACAATATGGGGGTCAGGAGCGCAGTAACAGCCTTCGGCGTGAAACTGGAAGAGGAGAGGCCGAAAGCCGATTTCCTCCTCGAGACCCTGCTCCCCATCCAGACGAGGAGCCAATTCCTTCCCATGCTACAAAGTGTGATGAATCAGGGAAGAGAGGCCTTTAAGGAACCAGCGACTTGCCGTTCGATCACGCCCAAGACTGAGAAAAAGTATAAGCACTCTTCTCTGGACCCCCCTTACATCAAGGGTAGTATCACGGCCGACTCCATCATAGCTTCCACGGCCAGGAGGAGGGCCAACGTGCCAGCGACTTCGGGGCCACCACCCGATAAAGAAAGTAGGAGGATGGACCTCACAGGAAGAAAGGTCGAGAGGAACGCCGCAATGCACTGGCGCATGGCGAATTCCAATGCACTTCTCAATAGACACCAGTACCAGCACTGGGACGAGATGGGGGAACTAGTGAAACACCTCCCCGAAGAATACCGCCAAAGAGCCTCCCACCTGGTGGAAGAGGGTAAAAACATCGCAAACTCTTGCATTAAGACTGCGTTGGACGGGGCCGAGACTTCGGCCAGACTAATGGCCATAGGGGTCACCGAGCGAAGACATGCATGGCTAAGAATCTCTGGATTCAAACAGGAGGTGCAGAACCACATTATTAGCACCCCCTTCAACGGGGAAACACTGTTCGGAGCAACAGTAGACGAGAAACTCACCCAGCTGAAAAAAGAAAATGAGACGGCGAGGTCCATGGGGGCCCTACAGCTCAGGGGGATGAGGAGAGGCAATCCCTCTAGGAGACCATACGGTCGGGGAGGAAGCCAGCAGGGAGCGTCGCACCAAACGTTCCAGCAGGGGCAGCAGGGTGATAGCCACGGACAACAAGGTCAACAGAAGCAAAACTGGCAGTACCAACCTCGGGGCCAGTCCTTTCGCGGGAGAGGGAACAGACGTGGCCAAAGGAGAAGAGGGGGTGACCAACCCTCATCCAAGTGACTCAGCACGCAGAAGGACGCCTACCCACGACATACCACCAGGGGTGAGGCGCAATGCAGTAACATCAGGGAGGAGAGGAGAATCAAAAGCCTACGAACATCCAACGCCAGTAGGCGGAAGACTGAGTCTCTACCTTCAGGAGTGGCGACGTATAACCACAGACAAGTGGATACTGAACGTCATGCAATACGGATATTGCGTGGATTTGGAGAAAAGACCTCCAAACAGGAAACCAAAAAGAAGACAGAGATCGGGTCAAGAGCTTGCCCTACTCAGAGAAGAAAGGCTGAAACTACTAGAAAAAGCATTTGCAATGCAATAGGTCTCGCATTATTAAAGTTTGAGCTATTGGTGTTGCATTATTTAGCAATGCCAATAGCTCAAACTTTAATAATGCAAGACCTATTGCTTGTTGATCTTTTTAAGAAATATATAGGTTCGTAATATTCTGTGTTTCCGGGTTGCATGAAAGCAAATCCGATTGTTGGACATATTCTGTACGCCCCTTGAGTGTGAGAGAGTTGTAGTATGTAAAACGATCTATGATTGGAGCTTTCTCGGCATCTCAGCCAATCCCGGTGCGTGCGTGGAACTTCTAAACGCTAATCGGCTGTGAAGCTACTACTAGGCATGAACACTTTCTCAGCTGTATACTCTCCGGTTCGGTGGGTGCTACGCAGGAGGGAACTGGCTGGCTGACCAGGTGCTAACATTTGGTCTGTAGGGCATGCGCGGAACCGGTCACTTTCGCGTGCCCAGTGGCGGTGCGTGCAGCCGGTGAAGACAGCGCCTGTCCCCTTCCGGGGCTCCCGTGGTGAAGAGGGAGCCCCAGCGCCAAAGAGGAAGTGCGGGAGCAGAAGTCCCGGATCCCAGGAGGGGGCCCGGGTGAAGAGCGGCCAGTCGCCGTTCAGGAGGATTCCGCCCGCAGACTGGGTGAGTGGGGGATTCTCCATTCGTCCAGTGGTTTGTTTCCTGAGCGGAGCGGAGTTTAAAAAAAACAAAAAACAACCGAAAGTGAAACTTCATGCTGGCTTGCGAGGGAAGGGGGACAGGAGATGTGCACGACGTGTGGCTGTAAGCGCGTACACAGGCTCCAATCCGCCAAAAGCCTGCGCGTGCCCATCTCCTGTCCCACTTCCGAGGCAAGTCGGCAACAATAGATCTCGCTGGCGACAGCAGCGCTTTGCGCTGCGTTCGCTAGGCGAGACCTAAAAAGGAGCCATAGAGGCGGTGCCGTTCAAAGAACGGAACAAGGGGGTCTACTCGAACTACTTCGTGGTACCGAAAGTAGACGGAAACCTCAGACCCATCCTGGACCTGCGGTACCTAAACAAATTCATCAGAACGCAAAAGTTCAAAATGACTTCGCTGCAGGAGGTGCTGCCCCAAATAAGGGACGGGGACTTCATGGTCACCGTGGACCTCAAGGATGCCTACCTGCACATTCCAATAAACAGAAGACACAAAGGTCTTCTAAGGTTCAACATCAACCGGGAGCATTACCAGTTCACAACCCTGGCCTTCGGGCTAAAATCAGCGCCAAGGGTTTTTACCAAATGCCTGTCGGCAGTCGCAGCCCACCTACGAAGGGAGGGGATCCATGTCTACCCCTACCTAGACGACTGGCTGGTCAAGGCAGACACACGCGAGAAGTGCGAGAGACACGCAACACGCGTGACAGACACTCTGACGAACCTGGGGTTCTCGATACACTGGGGAAGTCATCGCTGGAACCGGAGCAGGTGAAGATTTTCCTGGGAGCAAAAATCAACACCCTAAACAGCACAGTGGTGCCCAGCGACAGGAGAACAGATGCCCTACTGAAGGAGACGCGTCTTTACCAGAAGGGGCGAGCTCTGACAGTAAAGTCAGTGAGCA
This sequence comes from Triturus cristatus, assembly GCF_964204655.1. Classification (NCBI taxonomy): domain Eukaryota; kingdom Metazoa; phylum Chordata; class Amphibia; order Caudata; family Salamandridae; genus Triturus; species Triturus cristatus. The sequence goes on along the minus strand of NC_140592.1, from coordinate 801,064,884 downwards.
AGATCATGGGGATGATGGCGTCGTGTATCCAGCTGGTGCCGAATGTACGCCTGCACATGAGACCATTCCAAGAATGGCTACAACAGCAATGGTCACAAGCAAGCGGAAGTTGGGAGGATCTAGTGGTTGTTACGCACGCAGTGCAGGAGGAGATGACTTGGTGGAACAGAGACAACATGACAACAGGGAAGAGCCTGACACCACCAAACCCAACAATGACCATTACCACGGACGCATCTCAACAGGGATGGGGAGCGCACATGGACAATCTCAGAGTGAGGGGTCTGTGGGCTCCAGCAGATGCGGTACGCCATATCAATTACCTCGAATTGAAAACCATCCTGCTAGCCCTGAAGGCATTACAGAGACACCTGTACAACCAGAGGGTGTTGGTTCAAACAGACAACACCACAGCAATGTTCTACATCAACAAGCAGGGGGGGACTCAGTCGTTCCCCCTCTCCTCTCTGGCACAGGGGATTTGGAGATGGGCCATACCTCTCAGGATAGATCTACTGGCAATTCACCTTCCAGGGAAGGACAATGTGGAGGCAGACTGGCTAAGCAGGCAGACCTCGTCATCGCACGAGTGGGAGCTCAATGGCCAGGAAACGCAGAAGCTTTTCCAGAGATGGGGAACTCCCACAATAGACCTGTTTGCAACACGCCAGAATGCAAAATGCCAAAGCTTCGCGTCCAGGCAACCAGAAAAGCAGTCTCTGGGCAATGCCCTATGGATAAGCTGGTCAAGGACATTTGCCTACGCCTTTCCACCGATACCCCTGTTACACAGAGTGCTCGACAAGTGCAGAACCAGCAACATGACACTGATCCTAGTGGCTCCGCAGTGGGCAAGGCAGACATGGTTCTCCCAAATTCAGGAAATGGCGCAAGGCAATCCCCACAGGTTCACAAGAAGAAGAGACCTGCTCTCCATGCAAAACGGAGAGGTCCTACACCCGGAGCCAGAGAGCCTCAGCCTGGCGGCATGGCTCCTGAAGACCTAGAGTTCGCTCACCTTAGATTGCCTCCAAGCACTATGCGGGTGCTGCGGGAGGCAAGAAAACCAACTACACGCAAATGCTACAGCGCGAAATGGCAGAGATTTACTATGTGGTGCAGGAAGAAGGGGCTGCAAAATACAATGACAAGAGACTCAACAGTACTGAGGGTATCCCACACACCTTCTAAAGATTAACCTCTGCTCGACCTCCCTAAGGATACACCTAGCGGCGATCGTAGCCTACACCAGAGGAGAGAAGGGTGGAAGTTTCTTCACATTGCAGGTGGTAAAGAGATTCATGGAAGGAGCCAAAAGAATTGCTCCTCCTAAAAGGTTGCCGCCGCCAGCATGGAATCTCAACGTGGTACTGACGGAGCTCATGAAGGCACCGTTTGAACCCATTCACAAGGCCTCACTGCAAATGTTGACTATGAAAACGGCCTTTCTGGTAGCCATAACCTCTCTACGCAGGGTGAGCGAGCTTCAAGCGCTAACGCTACTGGAACCCTACATTCAAATTCACAAGGACAGGGTTGTCCTGAGAACAGACCCACACTTCATGCCCAAGGGGGTGTCGGCGTTCCACATGAACCAGAGTATTCAGATACCGAGTTTCTTCCAAAACCCGACTTCAAACGCAGAAAAGGCTCTACACACTCTTGACGCTAGAAGAGCGGTGATGCACTACATTGAGAGGACCAAGGAACTCAGAAAATCAAAGCACTTGTTTGTGTCCTTTGCTACTAGCTTCATGGGTAGACCAGTGACTAAGGGCACCATCGCTAGGTGGATTGCCCTCACTATTCAATTCTGCCACATACAGGCTGGACAGGAGCTAGCGGAGGGGCCTCAGGCTCACTCCACAAGGAAAAAGGGGGCAACCGTGGCCTTTCTGGCAAACACGCCCATTCAGGACATTTGTCTAGCGGCAACTTGGGCATCTGTGCACACGTTCCCAAAACACTACTGCGTGGACATTCAAATGAACAAGGAAGCACAGGTTGGACAGAAGGTGCTTCAACACATTTTCAACGACCAACGCTGATCTACCACCCAGCCGCCACAAAATTAGGAAAACCGCTACAAAGTCTATGCACAGCATAGTGAATCCAGAAAGATTCACGCTGCAAAACAAATAGTTTCTTACCTGTCGGTGTAGTTTTGCAGCTTGAAGATCTTTCTGGATTCACTAGCGAACCCACCCACCTCCGCCAGGAAGATGAGGATGGAGGAAGAGGGGGTGAAATAAAGAAAATCAGAAGGAATGAAAGTACAGAAAATTGGACATAAAGGATTAATCAATCGCCTAGGGTTAAAAAAAAAAAGAGGAAAAAAGAACCCGAAGATGGCGGCCCAAAGGTGGGACTTCCGCAGGAAGCACGACGACGTCACGGGAGGTGCACCAAATGGTGGGTCGTCGCCGCCCACCTGGGCTACAAAAAAAAAAAAAAAAAAAGAAAGAAAAGACTACGAATCCGGACCCAACCACAAGATCGCGGAATAATGCACAGCATAGTGAATCCAGAAAGATCTTCAAGCTGCAAAACTACACCGACAGGTAAGAAACTATTCGATTTCCCTTTGAGGGACAGTATATCGAGGTGCACCTCCCTGTGCTGCTGCAACATCTGTGTCTTCCCTTTTCAGTCTTCTATCTCACCTCTGCTGCCGAAAATCTGACAGTGACTGTATGGTGCCTGTTTATATGGCTTCATTTAGAGGGCTGCAACTATGTTTTGATGGGGCTATTCTGCCCCAGCTACAAGAACTATCAAAAATGCACTTAATTTGTTTGGAACACCGTTGAGAATCAGCACTCTTAGTCCAGCACTTTACAGTGACTCATTTAATTCGAAGTTTGCTTTGGAGACCAGTTGTGGACCCAACTGTTTCTCTCCTGATGATGACCTGGAAAACTTTCACCAGTGCGGAATCGTTGTCAACCCTTTAACAAACTGTATGAAGGAGGGTTATCGCAGTATGACTGATGATGACATGCTGCTATAAAGATAGTTTTTAGTCATTTGTTCTTGTATATACACAGTTGCACTTTTGCTTACATGTTATTTAATGTGTGATCTCATGAGACACTCAGCACTGTTTGTCTTTTACTTGATTGATAAAATTTGTGTGTTGGCTTTGTGTATTATTAAACCGCATTTATTATGTTTAGTTTAAGCCACATTGACTGTGTTGAGTCAAGTCATGTTTGCCCAATAGTTTATTACATGTATGTTAAATGAGACGAGAGTTAACCATTTGTGCACTAGATGGGATTATGCATTGATAAGGAAGAATTTTTAACACCTTGATCGTGTGTTGCTTCCTTCCCCAGGTTCACAATCGGGGAAATATATACCGTCTCCACCTACATACCTCCTGGCCTCAGTAGTTGCATTTTGCAGCCCCAGCCAGCATGGTTCATCTTTCCTTCCACCCGCTGGATTCAGTGTGGCTCCCGCACTATTTTAGCTTCTGTGCTCATTGATCCCACTGATCCAGAATTGGTCACAGCTGGGCCCCCTTATCACAGAGCCGCCTCCACTGATGAAGCAGTCGTTATGTAGTACCCATGTTGCGTTTCACCCCACTACTTCAAACTGAGCAGCTGCAGCCTGCTCAGCCACAGCGCCGCTCCACTCAGCTGACCGAGGGGTCTTGTAGCCCGCATCACACAATCTTTTCCTGTTATTTGGGGTTGTAAGCTCACAATGTACAGGGATTCGGTGTGACTAGGTGCGATCGCTGGAGGTTATGTCTTACTCCACGAGTGTCCAGCCACTCCTTCCTGAGCTTAAGGCAGGTTAATTCAGGTTATCGTATTAAACTACCATGTTTAGCTAAAGTTTTCAAGTGTTTATCTCAGAGGTTCATCAGCATCCAATAATCAAAAATAAATGACAGTTTTCCTCAGCAGGAACACCTGCCCAAAATAAAAAGCTGGGCCTCCCACTCCAAGGTCACCTTGTCAACCATAACTGCTCTTTCAAGAAGGTCTGCTCTAAGTCCAGCCGGGTCAGTATTCCACAGGAGGTTTTTGCTGCAACAGATGATTTAAGACCAGAGGTGCCTAAGGTAGAGACACCTCTACCAACTAACCACGATCTTCCTCTCATTTCCTCCGACCACTCAACACTTGTCAGATGAAGGCTATTTTTATGCATCCCTCTCTGGGTTGGCAAAATTTGTGAGCAATGGATGTTATCCACCATTGCCAAAGGCTGCTGCTTGGAATTTTCCCCCAACCCACCAGTCATCCTCCTTACTTTCGCCAAATCAACAAGGATCTCTGCAAACTATTAATGGAAAAGGTGGACATGCTCCTACTAAAGGGCACAGTAGAGGTAGTGCTGCTAAACCTACGACGACAAAGAGTAGTGTCTCTGTACTATCTTAACCTAAAAATAGGACAACATTAGTGGCCAGTCTTGAATCGGACGTCTTTCAACTTCAACATCCCATCCAACAAGCTCCAAAATGGTAACTCTGCAGCCGGTCATTCAGCTACTGATAGCAGGAGCCCCCTTATGATGAAACTCTATCTCAAGAATATCTACTTCTCCCATCTCCATATACCTGGGTCATCACCAGTAGCGGAGGTTTGAGTTAAATGGAAAGCATTACCAATTAAATGTTCTACATTTGGTGGTCACTAGCACCCTATAAGTGTTCAATAAATGTCTACCGATAATGCCAGCACATTTGCAGCGATTGCCGAACGAAGAGGACAAGTCAAACTCAGTGCCTTGCCCACACTCCGCAAACTATACTATCACTACACAGATTAGGCTTCACAATCCTTATTAAAAAAATGTAACCTGTATCCCAAACAATTACAGGCATTTCTAGGAGCCATATTCAATGCAGTTACAAGGAAAGCTTATCCAAGCATTGAAATAGTGTTTGTATTTCAGAGGCTGCTTCCCCTTTATAGATGTCATGTCCTCTGCCACTAAAAATAATGAAGAAACTTTTGGAAATGATGGCACCTCGTATTGCTCTAGACCTGAACAAAAGGTTACTCGGAAATGTCTTCCAGACCATGGTTACCTGTCGCTGGGGACATGTATGATCTAGTGTTCGTAAAGCCCAGTGTTTAGTACAGCTGCAAACCGTAGTCGTAGATTACCGCCAGAGCAGACATGTGCTTCACGGGTTAGGGTGCTTACTTTATCAACCTTGACATTCAGAATAACTGGACCTCACAAGAATCATTCTTACACATCATTCTGCTGTAGCTTAAAGCTTTATAGCCTTTCAGGCCAGACTCTGCAACAAAAAGGACCTAATCTGAACAGACTGGTATGGCAAACTACATACTGAAACAGGGAGGCACACACACCACACAACTCTCAAGGCATTGGGCATCCAGGCTATTCTTGATAATAAGTGCTACTTCAAACTAATATTGGAACCCACATGAGTTAAAGACATTATTTGAACATTTTGAATTTGAATGCTTAATAAACTGAAGCAACTTTGGAGCAATGCCACCGTTTACTTCATTTATTTAAGTGGAGGATTAAATTCCATTTCAGAGTGCAGCACGAGTGACACGCTCCTACATAGGAACGTGCAACTACCTATATTTGCATCCTGACTCAGGGGGATTAACTCGACTGCACCTACGACCTACCTGAAACCTCAATTACCTTATTTATTTAAGCGTGAGTGCGCACATCCTGTTCTAGTTTCGCTTCCTACTCACACTTTGTCATCTTTCTTGCCAGCAGATTTGCCCAGCACCCTTAAAATTCTTAAGGCTTTGAAATCTGGTTCTCCAACTGATCCCTGTGCGGCCAGACTTTTGGCCACTGTCGCAAACATTATCAATCCTGAAGTTAATCAGATCATTAACATGTCTTTGCGGGATGCTCTTGTCCTGGCGTCCTGGAAGCAGGCAAAAATCCTCCCACTCCTTAAGAAGCCATCCCTGGACCCATTGACTCTCGGAAACTACCGCCCTATCTCGTTTTTGCAAAGTCTGGCCAAGGTTTGTAAAAAGGTGGTCACAAATCAACTCACCGAATACGTCGAGGCCTCTGGTTTTCTCCACTCGGCTCAATCTGGCTTCCGGGCCTCGTATAGCACGGAGTCTGCATTACTGGAGGTGTCGGAAGCGATCCGTGAGTGTCTGGATGCCGGCGGGAGGGCAGCATTGGTTATGCTGGACCTCTCGGCGGCATTCTATGCGGTGCCCCTTTCCTTGCTTCTTGATTGATCGCCTCTCGGAGATTGGTGCATCCGGGTCTGTCTGGGGATGGATCAGGTCCTTCTTGGAGGGTCATTCGCAGCAGGTCTGGCTTCCACTGTATGCCTCTGCTCTCCAACCAGTGGCCAAGGGTGTCCCGCAGGGGTCATCCCTTAGTCCCCTTCTTTTTAACATCTATATCACCCCGCTGGTTCATTTAGCGGAGGCATTAGGGGCTAAGGTGATGGCCTATGCTGACGACACCCAGCTTTTGTTCTCTTGGGGACGAGACGATGATTCAGTCCTCTCCGCTCAACACGGTTTGTCTTCTGTCTTTCACTGTCTTGCTCAGGCACAGCTTAAGTGCAATGAGGAGAAATCTGAGATCCTTTTGTACAGCATATTTCCTGCCTACTTCAGAGAGAAGCTGTGGCCCTCAGGTTTCCCCTTACCTAGTTCAAAGGGTGACTCTGTCAAGAATCTGGGGGTTTGGTTCAATGAGAACTTGATTTTCTCATTTCAGGTCAAGAAGCTGGCTGGTACCTTTTTTAGCATCCTGAAAACTCTGAGGAAGTTTCTTCCTCTCCTTCCAAAATCTGCAAAGGAAACTGTTGTCCACGCTCTGATTCTTTCCCGTCTAGATTACGCCAATGCACTGTATTCTGGCATCCGGGTTACCTCTTGAACAAACTGCAGGTGATACAAAACTCGGCTGCCAGACTCCTGCTGGGCCTTTCCAGCAGGTGCAGCATTTGCGATCTCTTCACTGGCTCCCGGCGGAGGCTCGAATAAAATGTTATCTATTACCCACAGAGCTTTCCATGGTCTGGGACCCATCTACTTGCAGAGGAGGTTTGCTTTTTACTTTCCGGTGAGACAGTTGCGTTCTTCCTCCCAACTTTTGGCGCAGGCCCCTCGGTTTAACCGCCAAAAGCTCTTTTGCCCGGATAGCTGCGCTGGCATGGAATGCATTGCCATTGGCTTTGCGCAGCATCAAAGATTCTGCGATTTTTAAGAAAAAGTTGAAAACCTTTCTTTTTTAGCTCTCCCTTCTGACTCTGACCGCTTTTCAGGTTCGTGCCGTGACACTCCTTGGAGTATCTGTGCACGTTACAAGTTCATATAACATAACATAACATGGGCCTGTTTGACACACAAAAATGCAAAATGGTAAAACTTTGCCTCCACATACCCATACACTAGTTCCCTGGGCAATCCCTTAAATGCAAGTTCATCAGAGATATTTTTTTACGCTCTTTGCCATTGATTCCATACGTAGTACAAGAAATATCTGGTGCCTCTGATGTTAATTTTTATTTCCCAAATACGGGCCCTCGAGCTGCAGTACCGTCTACTTTTAGATACGTCTATTCACCTGCATGAAAAACTACACCTGCATCCACACTTCTGTCTGCATCAGGGTTGGCCGTTTCATTCCAACCACAAATTCCTCATACTTGTAGTCTTGTTCCTGATTTCTTAGAATTTGCGTATTTGTAGCTACCCAGCAGAAGTTATGCAGGTTCTTTAAAAAGCTACAACACCTATTGCATGTGCTTTTCTGCACCTAAATAGAAACAATCAGCAATTTGCTCTACCAGTTACAACATTCAGTAAACATTGTTTATCGGATACGCTTGCCAAAAACCGGGCTAACCTACACTTTTAATATTCATCTAGAGGCAATTACGGTATCCCTTTAAAATAGAGAACCCAAGCCTGTGTTTAAAATTCAACTCATTGAGGCCCTTGTGGAAGGTCTTAAAAGGGCAATTCCCTCCTAGGTTATCCCCAGTCTCTTCCTTGGACCTTAATAATGTCCTCAGTAGCTTCATGCTTGGGCATCGTGCGCCCAACACCCCCCACCCCCGTCAAAGAAACCTTTATGGCAGGTAGCGAAGGATTGCATTGGCAAGCATGACTGGTGAATTTCAGGAGGCTGTCCGTTTTAATTCTGAACCAAAGCTATGCTGTGGTTTGTATAGTAAATTTCAGAGTATTTTTTAAAATATGCCTTATGGTGTTTTAACTCAAAGCTAACCATAACTCCATTTTAATTGTTTTTTCCATGAATTTCAGTTTGTTAAAAAATAATCTACTGCACCCAACTGAAACGTGCACAGGTGGCCAAGCCCTTGCTACACTCTGCCTTCAGCCATATGCTGCAGCGGTTGGCAGCAGAACCTAGTATTGGTCCAAATCCTGAGCCCACCACCTTGGAACAGCCCTCATCTGCTATGAATGGCCTCCGGCTGTGCATGAGGGTAGTTGGTTGCATATTGGTCCTAATAGCTCTATAATTTAAGTCTTGGAAGCCCACTCAACACCTTTTTGTTGCACACTTTTTTCAAAAACTGCTGGGCAGATTTACACCAATGCAATGCACACCTTTGAGTAAACTATTTCTTCTATCCCTCCCTTCCTCCCCCGTGGCCCCCTTTCCATCTCACCAAAGCACAGATGTGCATGAAGCCTGCACCAATTAATCTAAACTGGAATTACTTTTTTTAATTTCATGCAGATTCATCAATAAGCATTTAGGATAGTTTCAGTCGACTTCTGACTGAACCATGACCACAGTATCGCTATTGCAATTCTGTTATATAATATACATGTGTACATGTATGCATGTATCTTGAGATCGATTCTGTTATACAAGATACATGTTTATATGTATTTTAAGATGGATAATGCACAACATTACGTAATAAACATTTGCTTGTTTTAAGAGTTTAAATTGGAGTACTGCTTTTTATTTTCAGATACAAATGTAATTTTATTTAAAATTTTACAAAATTCTTTTTCAAAAGGTGGCAGAAAGGGCTTTGTATTATTGGAACAATGAGTACATCATGAGTTTGATAGAAGAAAACTCTAATGTTATCCTTCCCATCATGTTCGCCAGTCTTTATAGGATCTCTAAAGAGCATTGGAATCCGTAAGTTTGTGAACTTTTCTTAATTGTTGTTCTCTTCCCTGCCCTTTAACTTCATTCAAGGTTGTATATGTTAACAATCAATAGTTCTTAGCCAGCATGTGTAAACACTATATTATTTGTTGCTTGCATATTCAGCTTAAACTGACAGATGAGGGTTTCATTATGTATTATGCAGTCTAATGATTGAAGCTACTTTTGTAAATACATCTTTCCAAGAGCAGATGATGGTAGTTAATTATGAAGAGTGAGAACTACAATATTCAAGACATATATTTTATTGTCTTATTTCTATAGAATTTCCCATGAAGTTCTTATACAAGTATACATTTCTTTTCTGTATGTTCATGGGGTATGGTTAGGTGTTGAAGTCTCTGGGCTCCCAGAAGTTCACTAAGGTTGTTTGACTGCTTTGTTAGTCTACTAGTATTTTATGTATGGCCTCTCTTTTCCTAAAACTCTTGGGATGACCAGTGCCTCATACACAGATACCCAGTACTGGGTCATACATAGCATGCCCAGCAAGAGTTGGGGGGGGGGGGGGGCGCGGGGGGAGGGGTGTGTGTGTGTGTTAGTGTGTTAGTTAGTTAGTGTGTTAGTTAGTTAGAATTGATATATGAAAGAAACACGTAGTGATAGATTCCTTACCCTAGAATTGGCGTCAGGCTGGATCTGGAAAGTTTTCGTCAGCAGTACCCCTGCATGTTGGTAGGTGGCATTGTGCGGTTCTGGCGTCGTGATCGCCGGGATGACGTCGCGGGCAGTACTTAGACGCCGCCCACGCGCGCTGAAGTCAGTTCTTTCTTTTTCCACGTCAGCAAGCGCAGATCCGGGAAGAGCTAGTACCCCAGTCATTTTTTGACTGAGTGTTTTTTTTAGGCATTTTGTCTCCTTTTTCTTGATTCGATCGACTCCTGGTGTTGTAGGGATGCCCGGGTTTAAGAACTGTTGGGACTGTCACCGCACGATGTTGTTGACAGACACATACCGCATGTGTCTCTACTGCCTGGGGCGCGACCACGACTCCAAGTCGTGCCCTGACTGCCAGGCCATGGCGCCGAAAACTTTGCGGGAGCGGTCCCGAAAGTTGCTGGAAATCCGGCAGTCGGCTCCGCGCTGTTCAAGGTCCCGGTCCCGTGGGAGGTCGAGGGACCGGTCGCAGAGTCGTCACCATCTTTCTTCTGGATCTAAGTCTTCGCACTGTGGGTCAGGTAAGTCGAATCATTCCAAGAAGTCGTCGAAGAAGCATCGTCGCTCTTTGACTTCCCCTCGCCCGTCCCGCGACGCGGCTGAGGATGCGGGCGGTGCCACCCCCGCGGCTCCGGCAGAGCCTAGGACATCGCCACCGGCCTACCCGCCCTTCCCGGGTCCGGCGGCGACTCCTGCCCAGGTGCAAGAGTTTCCTGCTGCCATGGCCCGACTCTTTGGGCCGTCTGGCCCTGCCGGTGAGCCTCTGGGCCCCGCGGGTCCGACTGGGGGTCCTGTTCCATCACGGCGGGCTCCGGCCCCGGCGACGCCGATGTCCCCACTGCCGCAGGCCCCCATGGGATCCAGTATCGGACCCCGATCGATGCCGATTTACCTTGTTACGCCTCCACCGACGTAGACCCCACCGGCACCACCTCCGACGTCGCCCGCTCGTCGGGACGTCGTCATCCCCGGCTTCAGCCCTGAACCGGACACGGCGCCGGATCGACGTCGCTCAACACCGCTTCCGACGCCGATGGGATTTGTTCCCTATGTCCGTCCTCTGTATTTTCAGCCTGTTCCACAGACTTCGGAGGAAGGGGAGGACTGGGAGGGGTCTGAGGACCCTCTCGCACAGGACCGTGCTTATGATCTGGACTGGGCAGAGGATTTGGGGGAAGCCAGTGGTCTTGACACCTCGCCTTGGCATGCTGTCTCGTCCTACCGTGGCTATGCAGTGGTGTTGCGTAGGGCGGCCGAGGCCCTCCACCTCGAACTCCCGACAGTGGCCGTCAGGACTAACCTTCTGACAGAAGTGCTCCAGCTGGCAGAAACCTCTTCGGAGCCATTGCTGCCCTTTAATGATGCACTTTCGGATGTTCTTTTGGGCACCTGGTCCAGGCCCAACACAGGGGCTCCTGTGGACAGGAACGTGGCCCCACGCCATCGCCCGGCTCCGGGCGATCCCCTCTTCCTCTCCCAACACCCCACTCCTGAGAGCTTGGTTGTCCAGACCTCTGCGTTCCAAAGCGCGTTCCCTTCCGCACCTCCGGATGGGGAATCCAAAGCGCGTTCCCTTCCGCACCTCCGGATGGGGAATCCAAGAAGCTGGAGCAGCATGGCAAGAAGCTGTTTTCATCTGCCAGCTTAGGACTGCGGTCGGTGAACACCGCATGCCTCTTGGGCCTATTACCTCTCTGTGGACACGGTTACGCATGTGCTGCCTAGCTGTCCAGAGGCGGTCCAAACAGTAGTCGTCCAGGCTGTTGCTGCTGGGAGAGATGCAGCTAAGTTCACCATTCATTGTGGGCTTGACACCGCCGACTCGCTGGGCAGGGTGATTTCCACGACGGTGGCGCTTAGGCGCCTGCCTGGCTGAGAACAACTGGCTTTTCGGGGGATGTCCAGAATACCCTGATGGACATGCCCTTTGATGGCATTCGCCTTTTTGACAATAAGGCAGATAGTGCGCTGGAGGGCTTTAAGGACTCACGGGCTACGTCCAAGTCTTTGGGCCTGTCGGCCACTCTGCCTCCTCCATCTTCTGCCTTTCAGGCCGCGGAAGAGGCACCCCACTACATTCGCAGGGCCACAGTCCAGCGCAGCAACTTCCTCAGCGCGGACGTGGGAACCGTCGAGGCGGTTCAGGGGGCCAGCGGGCGGGTTAGTCCACCTCCAACCCCGCGGCATCCACTGCAAAGCCTTCCTAGTCATCTCCTCACTGGCGCACCATCACTTCGGACCAGTGGGTGCTGCAAATTGTCGGAAGGGGCTACTCCCTCCCCTTCAAGACCCCCTCCAGCCATGCCACCTCAGTATCACCGCATGTCGGGGATCACTTGACGCTTCTCCAGCAGGAAGTTGCAGCTCTCTTGGCCAAGGGGGCCATCGAGCGCGTTCCGATGCCCGAAGTAGGTCGTGGTTATTATTCCCACTACTTCGTGGTTCCAAAGAAGGACAAGGTTCTGCGTCCTATCTTAGACCTTCGGAACTTCAATCGCTTCCTCCGGAAGGAGAAGTTCAAGATGCTCATATTGGCTCAGGTCTTGTCTGCTCTAGACCCGCAAGACTGGATGGTAGCGTTAGACTTGCAAGACGCCTACTTTCATATAGTATGCGCAATGTCAGCAGTTCTGCGCGTTGGAATTTCCAAGGTGGCACTCGCTCTGAGACGATTTTCGTTGCAAGTGGAGTTGCAGTCTACTGTACACCTTTCCGCCTATACCACTTCTGCCCAGAGTGCGGAGGAAGATCAGACACGACCGGGCCCAAGTCATTCTTGTGGCGCCGGACTGGGCTCGAAGAGTTTGGTATCCCGAGCTACTCACTATGAGCGTGGATCCCCCGATTCGTTTGCCTCTTCGGGAGGATCTTCTGTCGCAGCAACAGCGGACGGTCCTGCACCCGAACCTGTCCAGTCTCCACCTCCTTGCGTGGAGATTGAGTGGCGACAGTTGATTCCCTTTGACTTGCCTCCTGAAGTCTGTGATGTCATTCTGGCAACCAGGCGTCCCTCCACTAAAGTGGTATACGTCTGCAGGTGGAACAAATTTGTGGCATGGTGCACAGCAAAGGCTGTGGATCCCCTTTCTGCCCCTCTTTCCGAGGTCCTTTTGTTCCTTCTTTCTTTAGCCCGGCAGGGCTCTCCTCTGAGCACTATTAAAGGCTATCTTTCTGCCATTTTGGCCTTTTTCAGACTACCTGATCAGCCCTCTTTTTTAAAGTCCCCTGTTGTAAATAGATTTCTCAAAGGCATTGCACACCTTTACCCTCCTATTCCGTTTGTGATGCCACAGTGAGACTTTAATCTAGTTCTCACTTATCTGATGTGCGCGCCTTTCGAGCCTCTTCACAACTGTCCTCTTCGTCTTTTGACTCTGAAGACTGCCTTCCTGGTTGGCATCACCTCTGCTAGGCGAGTGAGTGAGCTCCAGGCTCTTTCTTGTAAGCCTCCTTTCCTTTTAATTCATCTGGACAAGGTGGTGCTCAGGCCACAGCCTTCCTTTTTGCGAAAAGTTGTCACGGCCTTTCATATTGGGCAGACTGTTACCTTGCCCACTTTGTTCCCACCTTCACATCCTTTCAGAGAGGAAGAAAGGCTCCACCGTCTCGACCCAAAAAGTGCGCTTTCGTTTTACCTCCACCGCACACAACAGTTCCGGGTGGACGACCAACTCTTTGTTGGCTACGTTGGCACCAAGAAAGGTCGGGCGGTGCACAAGAGGACTATCTCCCGCTGGGTTGTCTTGTGCATCAAAGCCTGTTACTCATCTGTCAGGCAACTACATGGGCCTCGCTGCACACGTTTACAAAACATTATTGCCTGGACAGCCAAGTCGGGAGAGACGACTTTTTTAGCCGTTCTGTTGTCCGGGACTTTCTGGTGTGATCTTGTTTCGCAGACCCACCACCGGGGTTGGTATTGCTGGGGTATCTATTCTAAAGTAAGGAATCTATCACTACGTGTTTCTTTCAGATGAACAAGTTACTTACCTTCGGTAACGATGTATCTGTAAGAAACATTAGTAGTGATAGATTCCTTACCGCCCCACCCATCGTCCCCGTTCTGCGAACTGATTTCTAGGGTTCAGGTCATCCCTTTCAAGGCCCTAGTTTCAAGGCACCAGTGGTCAGTATCTTGCATGGCTCTGCGTTCCTGGCGCGGAAAGTCGTGTAGAGAACTGGCGTCAGTGCGCGTGGGCGGCGTCTAAGTACTGCCTGCGACGTCATCCCGGCGATCACGACGGCTGCGAAGCCGCACAACACCACCTACCGACGTGCAGGGGTACTGCTGACGAAAAGTTTCCAGATCCAGCCTGAAGCCTGGGGGTAATTCTAAGGTAAGGAATCTATCACTACTAATGTTACCGAAGGTAAGTAACTTGTTCGTGAGGACCTTTGCTTCTAAGTTAAACCTGCCCATTTTGTGTTTACGGAGCCCCCTAGTCTGATTTCAGGCTCTATAGTGTTCTCACGTGTTAAAGCACTTTTTAATCATCTTCATCTGAGTTCGTACCTTTGTACTTTTAACCTTCATTGCAATAAATAGAAGTATGTAATCAGTAAGTAGAGCAAACTCCGTGGCCTTTTGAGGTGAGCTATCTTTCAATTTCATAGGCTTCCATACTCCTGACCATTTTGGGAAGTTCACTAAGACCGTACACTGCTGGTACCATTAACGAGAAAATAAAGCATCCAGGTTTGGAACTTAGGTGCCTCTACTGTCACCTCACTTTGGCTTTTGACAGCTGGAGCTTGTGTCAAAGTTCAGCTACCAGCGTAACTACTAGAACGCTCCTTTCAAATTAAACTGTGTGGCTCATGTCACTACTATAGTTGAGTAGAGTTTGATGTGCGCTGGCTTGTGCAGAAGGCAATGGTGTAAAGTGATTCTGCAGAGGGTTTAACAGTTCTAAGATGTCTTAAAACCCATCAAAAAACCAAGGTTGGAGTCTGGCTGGTCAGCCATACTGTACACCCATCTGGTGATTCTTTAGTGTCCTTTCTGGGATTCCTCACAGTTCTTTTTCTTTTTTTTTTCTTTTTTTTTTTAACATTGGCTTAAGGTTTGTGTCTACTGATTCATCTGCTCAGAAAAATCTTAATGGAGATCCTTCTCAGTACTGTCCCTCTCATCTGATGCTAAATTGGCCTGTCAAGTCATCCTCCTCAGTGCAATTGATCCTTGGTGGAATGGTATGTCTTGTCATGTGACATGGGTTCAGACCTGTGTGTGACCCAGGGCGGTGTCTTGAGAAGTTAGACTGACAAGTTGTCTCCTCAGAAAACATGTTCCAGAGGGGAACGTCTTGCAAGAAGAGGATGCTTCCTATTGGATTGGCCTTGTAAGGGCTGCCCATTTTGCATACTATCCTAGGCTCCTTACACTGGTATTGTTGCATAGGGTCAGCAATACATATATATTGTCTGATAAGGGTCTTCTGTAGTCTAAACTTGGCTTCCCATGGTTCCAAAGCAGGCAAGAACAGGCCTTGTCAAAGGACCGTTGATGGGCCTATTTTTTTTTTTTACTTGTGTTTTTTTCCATTTTCAGTAAAGACTTGCAGTATACACATCTTCATCAGGATGAAAAGCATATGCGGTTTACCAGTTCTCGTTAGTGACTTACGGGGCCCTTCTCCATGAGTTTAGGTGAATAGTGCGCAGGGTCCAAGGCAGCACCAGCAGAACACCACCAGCGGCACTGTCCCAGATTTCCGAAGTATCCCATCACAAAGATTGCTACTTCTGAAAAGTCGTGTCGACCTCAGTTTAGCTCACCTTGGTGGTGGTACTAGCCTGGGGGTGGCACGCTTACCTGGCTAGCTAATTTTCCCACCTGCCCGAGTTCCAAAGGATGCTCTGGTAAAGGGGTTTGGATTCTTCTCCTGTGAGGGGGAGCCAGATTCAAAGGCAGCTGCTCTTTGAAGCTTGCAGGCCTAGGAAGGCTAATCAGCAGGTCATTCTGTGGGAGGGGGTGTGACACCCCCTTAGCTGACAGGCTTTTTTTCTGGGTCTCCTGGGAGCAAAAGGCTCTCCCCCTAGGAGGTCAGAACAGTGTCCCGGGTTGCAGGCTGGCAGACACCATTCAGGAAGTACACCAGAGGCTTGTAGGGTTTCAAGGGGCACCTCTGAGGTGCCCCCCCGGGTGACGGTACTGGTAAATCAATCGCTGGAATCGGTGTGGGTTTATCAATACGAGACGTATGATGTGAAACATCCCTATCTTCAGTGATACCATCATGTAGCTGCAGATCTCGTTTTCACCAGTGTCCAGCACATGTTTTAAAATGGCTGATCACTTGTAGGTATGCCCACACGTGAATTTCTGCACCCTTCCTTAGGGCTGTCATGCCTGGTGTAGGGGTGACTTACAAATATTACATGCAGTGTTAGGGGACATGGCACACAGTGATTGTGAGAAAGTGGCTCTGTATATACTGTTCCCAAATAGGTACAGTGTGTACAGAGTCCACAGTCCCCAGAGGTTTGGCAGAGGCTAAAGTTAGATATAACCTTACTCTCTAAAGTGGTAGCTTGGTCGAGCAGTAAGGCAGTATCAGAGGACAGTGTAAAGCATTTGTTGTACACACTCAGTCAGCAAATGGTCTCACACACTCAATAACTGAACTCTAGGCCAATGGTTTATATTAAAAAATATATGTTTGTTTTATTTTAGAACCAACAACGGGTATTAAAATATACTTTTTCAGAATGAGATGCTTTAAGTAAATACTTTTGCAATATGCAATTGACTTTTGTAAATACTGGTTACAGGTTTTTGCATTAGGCAACACAATTTCAAACACAATAATGCATTGAGCTCAATGGAAGTTTTAAGTTATTTGCAATAGATTACTTTCAGGATTACTTTTGTAACTCCAGGACTGGATCCTAGATTCAGTCCTGGGACAGTTCTTAGATACAAGTGATAAAAGTCGACTTAGTTACTGTTGTGATTTTTAGGCAATATTTTGCTATTTTAAAAGTTGACAGAAGAAATTTCATAGAAAAATAGTGAATGATTCCCTATGGGAGAAAATTCAAGTTGCAGGTAAATATGTTCTCGTTACTTTTTGTAATCCACTACTGGGCTCTTAGACTCAGTACTGGGACCTCTATCTAAAACAGGTAAGTAATTACGTTTTCACAGTTGGTACGATTTTTAAAGAATATTTGTAGTTTGCAACAATCGACACTTGGAAGAAATTTCACATAAAAACAGTCAATGATTTCCTATGGAAGAAAATTGGGTTAATGGTAAGTACGGTTTTGAATCTTTTTCAGGGTCAGTGCTGGGCACCAAGATCCAGCACTGGGATCTCGACTAATAGCAGGTGAGTGTTTTTGTTATTCGGTTAATTTTTGGTGAATATTTTATGTTTTAGAAACTCCACACTTAGAAGTAATTTCAGAAGAAACCAGTCAATGTTACCCTATGGAGGAAAATTGGGTTATCGGCTTTTGGGTAAGTATTCGACTGGCAGAGTTAAGGTTCTGGGCACAGACTCGGGTGTCTCCCAGGGTCAGGTAAGTACAGTTGTTACACCCTCAGCGGCACAGGGGCAGCCGGGTGTAGAGTGAGTTAGGCCCAATGTTATCCTATGGGAGGCAGAGGGGGGCCTTGGTTGGTGGCTGCTGACTAGCAGGCACGCGGCTGTGGGAGCTGGGCTCCTGGTCACTTGCTCAGGGCAAATTGGGAAGTAGATAGGTGTAGAGGTTACACTGCCAGGGCCACTCGGGCGGCTGGGTGCAGTGTGCTTCTGAGCCTTAGGGCGCTCAATGGATTTCAATGGGAAAGCTGCTGGTTGAACAAAGGCTGCAAGCTCGGGGACGAAGATTCTTCAGGTGCCACCACCACTTCAAGGGGTAAGTTGGGTAGTTGGAGGATAGGTAGGTACCCAGGAGTTGGGCACAGGGGGCCGCCAGGTGCAGGGGTGCCTTTTGGTGGGTGGGGGGGGGGTACCTGGTTCTGAGGCTGCAGGCGTCGTCAGGAACATCGAGGTGAGTCCTTGGGTGCCAAGATTCGGGGTCACACTCGCTGGAGGGCCGTCCTCGGGGTCTTTGTTCACTCCGGCACAGGCCAGGCTTGGCGGGTGCAGAGTGTGCAGGGTTCGTGGTTCCGGGCTCATGCCGGGGGTTAGAAGCTGGTTTTGAGCAGAGCCTCTGCTCATGGGAGTCCCAGGTGCTTAGAGCCAAAAGGTAGGCAGGTCCACCGGGGTTTGTGAGGTTGCTAGCCACGAGGTGCCGGGATGTAGCAGGAGCAGGTTCGAGGGTCGACAGGCCGGTAGGGCTGGGGCCAAAGCAGTTGGCGTCTTCCTCTTCTTAGCAGCTGCACGGGAGGTCTTCTTTCTTCTTGCTCTTAGTTTTTCGGAATCTGGAATCTAAGGAAGGAAGGAAGGTTCAGGGTGTCCCTAAATACTAGATTTAGGGGCGTTTACAGGTAGGTAAAGGGCAGGGACCAATGGGTCCCTGTACTGGGGTGGGTACACCCTCTATCCTGCCATTCTCCTGTGGGAGGGGAGCAGTAGCCTAGTCCTGATTTGGCAGGGCCTCCCATCTTCAAGATGGCGAGCGCCCGGAGATGTGATTCACCTCGCCTTCCCCACCTGAGGGGTGGGGTTGGCAGGCTGGCACATCCCTTGTCCTTATTTGGGGTTTCCGGGCCAGGCTTCCCGCCAGATTGGGGCAGCAAGTGGCCTGGGGAAGCTCGCAGAGGCGGCATGCCTTTGAAGCTTTCCCCTGTCCATCCTGGGTCAGGAGACCTAGCACCTCGCCCAGGATGTGCATTGTTGCACGCCCAGGAGGGGCTCTCCTACCCAGGGGTCCAGCAACATGTCTGCTTTGTTGCAGCCTCCCAGACCAGACATGGATTGTAGGTTAGGTTTCAGGGGGCATCTCTAAGATGCCCTCTGTGGTGCTTGGTACATTAAATCCCACACTGGCATCAGTGCGGGTTTAATGCCTCCGCCGACACCGGTTCCACCCCTGGCGCCGTCTCCGGACGATGCCATATCAGGACGATGCCGTTCCCCGGTTCTGCCCCGGTCCGGGCCCGGCGTCGTTGCGACGCCGTCCGGCGCCGACGGGTGACCATTTCATCTACCGTCCGGCTCCGATTATTCCCCCTGTTTATCAGGAATCGGATGACGGGGGCGACTGCGAGGGGTCTAAGGACCCTCTGGCCATGCAGGCCAACTTGTCTCAGGACTGGGCAGATGAGCTGGGGGATGCCAGTGGTCTGGACACCTCACCGGACACTGGTTTCATCTGTCCTCCGACTGTGGCTTCGGAGGAAGGTGCTGCATTTTCAGTGGTGCTGCCAAAGGCGGCCGAAGCTCTTGGGCTGGAGCTGCCTGCTGTGGTCGTGAGGACTAACCTCCTCACTGAAGTGCTTCAACCGTCAGCAAGCTCCTCGGAGCCTCTGCTGCAGTTCAATGAGGCACTAGTGGACGTTCTGAAGGGCACCTGGTCCAAGCCCTCCTCAGTACCTCCTGTGGATAGGAACGTGGCCCGGCACCACCGCCCTGCTCCAGGCGACCCCAGTTTTCTGTCCCAACACCCGAGAGTCTGGTTATCCAGGCCTCTACTTCCCAATCCTCCTTCCCGTCCGCTCCCCCGGATCGGGAATCCAAGAGGCTAGAGCAGTTCGGTAAGAAGCTGTTCTCTTCCCTTAGTTTGGGACTGCGGTCCTTGAACACCGCTTGCCTCTTGGACCGTTATTGCCGGAGATTTTAGGAGGTATTTGGGGCAGGGATAAACCCGTTCTGCTCTGGGTGTATCAGGCCCTGCATACATGGCCCCATTTGAGAGGGCAATACCTTGCTCAACACCTTAAAGTCAGTATTGAGCATTAAAAGAGGTTGGAAGTCTGCGGTGCCAGCCCTGGGCGATTTCGTTTTGGGAAACCGTACAACCAAGGCCTCTGAATAAGATGCCCCAGCTAGAGTGCTTCCTTATAAAGAGTTTCCAATTTTAGAGCCAATACCGCCACACACATCGCATAAACTCCAGGGGTAGCCCCTCGGGTCCAGACGATTTGCCAGTAGCCATGCTCTTTATTGTGGCTTTTATGTCCGGGGCTGTGAATGATCCCGCCAGTGTCTCGGCCTCTTCAGCAGAGAGCCTCTCAAGCTCTATGCAGTCTTTGAGTACGCCTGGCATTTGCAGTTTTTCTGCTCTCATTGGCCCACAGAGCAAAACATAATAGTCCCTGAACACTGAGTATATGTCTGTGGGGGAAGAGAGCAGGCCCCCCCCCATTCACCCCCCCACCCCCCAGAGACATAACGTGGGTTATGAATGTTTCCCTACCCTACGGGCGTATCAACCAGGCCAGTAGTCTTCCTGGTTTCCTCTCCTCTTTGTGCGCAGGGGCCAGATACTTCTAAATATTATGGCAACGCAGATGCTCCATCGCAGAGTTATACTGCTCTCTGGCCTCCGTCGAGCTCATGACCGATCCCCACCATCTGGCTCAGATTATGCTCCCTTAATTGCCTCCAACTCTACCAGCCTGTTCGAGGCTGTTCCAGTAGTCTCTGTGAAGTTTTGGCCTCTCTGATCAAGTCCCTAAACACCACATTTGTCAGGGCCATTAAGTGTAGGGGCCATGTTGGGATCTTAGGGCGCTCATACCCCGGCTGAAATGCCAAGAGGACATGAGGGACCGGACTTTGCCCTAGTACTCGGTGTGTGTCTCCAAGTGGCACATTTCCCTGGGCAAACAATGCATTCCAGTCTTGTGTGCATTGTGTATATTGGTGGAGTAAATTGGTAGTCCCTGTCCATGGTGTGATAGGTGCGCCACATGTCCTTTATGTCCCAGTGCCCATCCAGTCCCCCATGTCCTCTGCTAGCCTAAGGGCTAGCACCTGGGATGATCTGTCCAGAGTGGTGTCTAGCACGGGGTCGATCTGTCTAGGGTGGTGTTGGCACACAATTAAAATCCCCCCCCCCCCGCCCCCCCCCCCCCAGTTGCATGGTCTCTTCTGCCAAGTGGCCCACATATGTTGATGAGGAACTCATGAAAGGGGCATGTTTTTACTTTGGTGCATACAAACTCCCCAGTATCACCACCGTTCCCATATTCGGCCCTCCACCAGGACGTATCCACCTTCTTTACCAACTTTAACCATTGTTGCCTCACCCAAATGAGTGCATCACGTTCAAACTGAGTATGTGGTGGCGTGCATCTATCCTCGCCAGCGATGCTGTAACCTGTCACTCTACTTTCATGAGGTGCGTCTCTTGCAGCATATCTATATGCACCCCCCCCCCCCCCCCTTCTCTTGAGGTACATGTACATCTTGTGGCATTTGTCAGCCACTCTGATCCCCCTAATGTTCCATGTCATACGTTTAAAAGTCTGCAGTGGGGAAGTCATGGCGGCTGTTGCGCTGCTTCTTCTAGTCCTTCCTCCACAACCCCCACACCCAAATCTTTCCTCCTGAGACTAAGAAACATAACAAAGAAACCATGAGTACTAATTCCCCGGCCCAAGAGCAGCCCAGCAATGGCTGGCCATCCAAACAGTAATACTTGAAAATATTGTCATAGCGTTCATCCTCCATCCCAACTGTGTGGGATTGGAGGTGTGGGTCGGCCCAAATTCAGGTCAGGTTCTCCGCCTTAGTCTTACCGCACCAGCCTCCTTGTTTCGGCATTCCCACTGGATGCCGCAGCCTCTGGGCTGACCACAGCATTCGCATCGAGGGCCTCTGGAGGGAACCATTAGGATGGGCCGATCCCCTCTCATGTCCCTGTGCAGCTCTCCCACTGCCCAGGCAACTCAATCTTTTCTGCTACAGTAGATCATCTGCTATTTTGCGAGTGACTTCTGCGGGGAAGGTCTGCAGCTGACTCCGATCCTTCTGACCCCGAACCCCCCGGGTTCCGTGTCCCGAGGGCGATTCCCCCTCAGTATCTGTGATCTCCGCTGCTGCTTGCAGGGCCGCTGCCCTGGTGTGTTTTACAAGGGCTTCACGGCGAGGGGCCCTCCGGGAGCAGCGCCTCCTTCTCTCCCCTCAAGGCCATCAGAGACCTCTTCTATCCTGCTCAGTGCACTTCTATCCAGGACAGCGCTTCCTCTGGATCCTTGTAAGGGAGACGCCATCCTCCGAGTTTTAGGTTTACTGGGAACTAGAGCGAGTAACGTAGGCCCTCTTCTTGCAGTGCCCTCTCAACCTCTATAAAAGATGTTTGGCCTGTACAGCAGCTATATAATCTGGGAAGAGAGTCACTTGGCCATTGTCTACTTTGAATGGGCCGCCTCTTGTGCCTGTTGCGGGAGGGGGGTTTCTATCCTTATAATGTAACAATTTGGCGACCACCAAAGTTGTCTGGTTCCGTAGTTCTCGGTCCACCTGTCCTGTGAGGCAAAGTTGTCTGGTTCCGTAGTTCTCGGTCCACCTGTCCTGTGAGGCAGAATGCCCCGTGCTGGACTCTAATTGGTACCCTACACCGACATGCACCCCGCAATGGTGTCCGACAGGGCAGGTGGGCAGGAGGGGAGGTGTTTACGACACCGCAGGCCTTGTCACTTCTCATGTTCTTCTGCAAAGCTGGGTTAGGAGCAACCCCTCTCCAGCTGGTCCAGGCCCCCTACCAGTGCGCGGGACACTGGGCTCTTACTCCTTCTATTGATCCCCAACAGTCAGACCATTCCTTGTCTCTTTGGACACCCCCATGCGCCCTGTGGCCACATCAGCCCTGCTGGCTTATTACTCACCTCAAGCAGCCTTCATGGTTCTCAGCCGGGGTCCCAATCTTCAGATCTAGGTGTGAATCGGACACATAGTAATTGCGGGCAAGGGGAGTTCACAGCTTGTGTCTCTTCACGCTACCTCCTCAGGGGATAGGCCCGGGCCGCATTTCCCTCCCAGCAGGTTCAGGCCACCATGCCCTGTGGTAGAGCCCAACTCGTAGGCCTCCAGGCACCTCCAGTCTCATGGTGGGGGTGCATTCAGGGTACAAAGTGAACCCGTCTGCCTTCTACGTGACTCGCCCTGACATGGGGATCAATGGGAGCTGTCCCGCTTGTGTGAGGGCCGCTCGGGTCAGTACAATCAGCCCTGGTGCTGTTGTCGGTGATGCCAGAGATGGAGGCCCCTCCTCAGGCTGCCTGGCTCCCACCTCCAATTGCTCCACTGTGCCTGAGATCAGCTGTTTGTTGTGGAAGACTCCCTGACTTTGCGATTCTCGGGACTCAGTATTCCTCGTTGTTGGGGCTGTGCCGGGAGGCCAGGCGTAAAACCGTTGTGTTCTCACGGCACCCTTCTCCTCAAGTTTTCCCTCCTGGAGTAGGAAGCCGGGGTAGGTTCCTTTCCCTCACCGCCGTCACTCGGGTCTGCTAACTGCTCTGCCGCACCTCGGGCGATTGGCTCAGCAGGTCTCCTTGCCAGGCAGCCCTCCACCATCCGTGCTTGGATTACGTCCAGCGACCCCATCTTGGCTCGCATAGCCACAACGATGGGCCTCACTTGACGTGAGCATGGCATCAGAGTTTGAAAGGGTTTCCTGAAGGCTCTGGTTCAGCAACGGGGATCTATTTTCCAGCTCTGCTACCACCCACCCTGGATGCCACTAACCCTACAGTGCACTCTGTTTTTGGTTACCTCAACTCTTTGTGATGTTAAATGAGGATGTTAAGTATTCTGATGTAACTGGCAAGAATGTACACAAGCTCCTTTTTGCAGTTTAACACACTTAACACAGTTACTATACTAGTGAAGTGTAACTCATTGATGTATGCCTCAAGCAAACCACCACCGTCCCCCCATAGTCTGCCTTCCACTAGGACCTGAAGTCAGCAAGGAAATGTCTTGAAGAAAACTTGCTGTGTTTTTATGAAAGAACCCTGTTATGTTGCGCTGAAATACACTTCTCTGTATGGACTAGAGATAAATGTAAGGCACCAAGCTTGGTTACATACAGTCATCCTCTCCCGCTGAACACACTGACATTCAGTGGGGAAGATCTGTATGCAATCAAATGACAAAGAGTTTATGAAGTGTAAATCCATGACACTGCTTCTTGCCGTTTCATCAGGTCTTGATCTGGTCATTGCCGTTGTAACAATGGCTTGAGTAGGAAAGAGTGGAAGCCCACAATATCTTCTTGAAGAGGCAAAAAAAGCAGGTATGATTTCCTTGTGGGTGTTATAGAACACCCACTCCATACAAGAAGGTGAATCTAGCCTTTTCAACTTGGAAGATAATTAGCTATACCCTGGCCATTTCAGTGGAGGGTGACGGGTTCAGGCTTTCTGTACGTCCTTTTCTTGATTCTTCCATCTCTCATTTCCAGTCTCTCGTTCTTTTAGGTGAAAGGCAAAAATTATTAGCTGCCACCTAATAAAATTCTGAGTATCTGAGAGAGCAGCCTTCAATTTTACTTCATGTTGTTAGTAATGTTATAGGAGTACAAAGCTGGTGTTGGATACCTCTTAAGACATCCAGCCATTTCAGCTGTTCCTTCCCAACAAGCTCTTTAGATTAGTCATTTTTGACAATTTTCTGTTACTAGTATGGATGGATGATTGGTTGTGCTTTATGAAAACCTTTTCCATGTTTCAATTTATCCACATCCCGAATATTCAGGGGGTTTGTGGGAAGGGAGCTGTCCGCTAACTGTAGTAGATGCCCACCTTTTGGGCTAGCCCAATCTCTCTATTTTAAACTGAGGTCATGGTGTTAGTGACCTTCCAATAGTACGTCTCCAAGTGGATGTCCTCCCACATACTTTGACCAGAGGCTGTTGTTCATTTGAGGGGAAATGGATATCTAGTTGAAGGATGTTCTTTCGTCACTCAAGAAAAGTTTTTGCATTACTTCAACCCTCTCTCATGTCGGTCATACCAGACAACCCTGGTTGCTGCTTCTAGAATAGTCCTCTTCTGTACTTAAGGATTTGAAGGATTCAGATACCTATGGACACACATTTTTCAAATTACTTAGAGACAACGTAATCTTGTGTGGTAAATAATTTAATTACCGGGACTGAATTTAATACGGAATCTAAATAAAATAGCTCAGGAAAATAAGAGGCAGAATCCGTGGTATAAGAGGTTTCTGAATGGGCTTTATTCAAAAATGGCCGACTCGAGTCGCGGCCTTCATGTTCCGTCACCACGGGGGTTCAGGAAGTGAAGTACAGTATTTTATTGACAGACAATCATTTTTATAGAATGTACATTACAATGAAGCAAATGCAGAAGGCGTAACAATTGATAAGGAAAATGATAGTTCATATGCGTAACCGAAAATGGGCGTAATGAGGAGTAAAAAGAAACATGATTGGTTATGATGTCATATATAGGTGGATCTATAAGATAATACTTGGCATAGATGCGCGCGCAGCATCATGACGTGTGATTGACGTGCAACTAGGGGGTGAAGGGGACTTGACATTTTAGCTCTACATGTGGAGACAAGAAGTCTGGGGGGTCAAGTCAACCTAATCCCAAATCATATCTAACATCCTATGTTTAGAGAACTATGTTATCCACAAAGGAAGGACTCTCGGACAAAATCTATTCTATACTGACTGCGTGTGCGTGTACAAGCGTCTAAGTGTCTATATGAGATGCAAGGGGCAGAAACTTTCCATGGTAACAGGGCTATGAGTTACTTGCATGAGGACAGAAAGGCCGGGCCCTTTGCTCGGTAGCTGAAGGAAATGTTTACCTAAACTACTAGACAGGAATGCATCGGCTGAGGAGCAAAGCAGATAACTCGAAAGTGAAATACGGTTTCTTGGCAGGCAGGCAAAACTGGCCGAGGCAGGCACCGTTAGCCGCACAGGGAGTAGGACAAAGTTCATGGATACAGATGCGGACTCAAGCTGAAGCTGTCAGAGGCAGAGAGCAGGAAAAGCTTGATGGCAGAATCGGGCCTACTCGCCTGAACTGTAAAATGGAGTAACTGGGCCATATAAAGTCGGTGGCCTTTCATACTTAGGAATCGAATATCCAGCCCATTCATGGCGGATCTGACAGAGGACATGTTGACGGTGGACGCACATGTGTTTGCATCTTAAAAACTGGAACCGGAGGGAACATACATGTACTTGTAACATGCATATAGAACCGTTGGGGTCCAAGATAGGGGACATAACTGATCATGAAAATCCATATTTCCACATTCCCTCCTTGTCCCCTACTTGCCCATCAAGAGACATCAATCTTCATTAATCCATCGATTTGCTCATGGAGCATCATTTCTTCTTCTTTCTTCTTCCGGGATCTTGAGTGAAAACCTTGATGTGGAATACACGATGTGGCACACAGACCACAAATCGCTGGTCTACATTGCAGGCATAAGCAGCAACTGAATAGTATAAGAAGGCCAATACCTAGGAAGGATAGAACTCTCCATCCCCAGGCTGATATCACACTCCAAAACCACCCGGACCAAGTCCAAGTGCCTGGATTCTGGTGTATCTGGCTCACAATCTTATGTAGGCGAGTTATAGCTTTATATACAGATGGCGAATTTTCTGGTATGAATACGCAGCAGCTTGATCCGATGACCCTACAAGCTCCGCCCCTATCGGCCAGGATGACGTCAAGAACAAGACGATTTTGAAGAACAACAATCCTCATCGCAGATTGCTCCTCTGTCAGGTTGCCTAGGGCGGCAATAGTTTCATTCACTACAGCTTCAAGAGTCTTAGTTAATCTACGTATTAGCTTACTATTTGAAATTGTACCTATATAGGGAAAGATGCCTTTATTAAAATCTACATATTTGTCCCATGCCGTCTCAGTGTAATCGACAATTGGGAGATCTCTCCGCTCTCTATTGTGTACTAAATGAATATTTCTATAATAATCAGGAGGGGCTAGAAAAACAGGTGGCAAAAGGAATGCAATGTAGCAGGTACCATCCCAATCTAGAGGTAGACGCATATATGCAGTCTGACCACATATGAAGTAGGAGTGGCGAGAAGCTCTAAATGAAGATTTGCCTTGATCACTGAATTCTACTATAGTAGTGCATTTACTATGGCCCATATGTATGGAACCACTTTTCCTTACACACAATTCACCTTTAGCTGGAAATACTGACATGGTTGGCAAAACTAGTTCAACTTCGGATTCGACATTCAGAATCATGAGATTAGGTGTAAAATTACCTAATCCATATACTTCATTTTCTAGATCAGTTCCTGTTCTTTTGGGGCGACCCTCCTTGTCAGGGTAGCAGACCTTGAGTAAAACTAGGTTCAGATTTCCCCATACCCAATGGTCTTGATAAACTGCTGTGTCTGAGTCTATGGAACTGATTAAACTAAACCATGCTCCACAGGAGCCATTATGTGTAAACGGATGTGGAAAGAAAGGCAGAACTCCTTTATAATTCTGATAGGGAGGGAGTCGGCCACACACCCAACAATTAGTAGCATTACTAGTCTGATGGGAATGATGCAACATACTAATGAAAGTGTTATTGCGCAGCGCAAGTCTATAGGACAATTCATGCGGAGGTAGGTCACTAAAAGAATGTTCATCAGCTATATTGAAAGCATGTTTAGAAATAGGATAATATATATGCAACAATATACTTGCAGTAATTATTATAAAACTCAAGAAAAACAAAATTAATAACGTCACTATACAGTGGCTACGCAGTGATTTACAATACGCGTGTCGTTTCAACATTTTTCGCCATTTCTCATGATTCGGGTCTAAGGGATACATGTCGAGGACAGATTCAACCGCTTCACCTTGGAGAGGACTTAAACAATCGAATCGTCCGATGGCTTAGGCCTAAGTTTCAATTTATAAAGTTCCTTACTGGTAGCCTCAGCCAAAGGTAGTTTTGAGTCAATGGGTGAAGACACACGAGGTGGGCTATTTACATCCGAAGGAAGTCCATGAAATTTCTTGATATGACTTGAATGCACCCATCCTTTCCTGCCTTCGATCTTCACGGCTGTCCTTGTGGTGAGCAGGACCAATTTGGGTGTTTTCCACCTGGGTTCCAGTTGAGTCTTTTGGTCGAAATTTCTCACAAGAACAAGGTCCCCCGGAACTACGTCATGGGGTTTCACCTCAGTGTTGTCAGGAAAGGCTGCAGCTACCTGTGAACGACAAGATTGTAGTGCAGACATCAAGGAAGCCAGGTAATCTGTCAGCATGTTACAGTCAACATCAGTTATTTTACGGGGTATAGGCGTCCCCCACATATTCGGTGGTCTGCCAAAGATCACCTCATAAGGGGATAGCCCTGTTCGAGAGTGTGCTACCATTCTCATGTAAAAGAGTGCAACTGGTAAGGCTACTATCCAATCAACACCTTTCTCCCTGCATATTTTGGACAATCTAATTTTCAGAGTTTGATTATGTCGTTCCACGAGACCTGCTACCTCGGGGTGTCGGACACAATGAAACTTCCACTGATATCCTAGCAAGAGTGAAACATGTTTCATCAGTTCGGATGAGAACGGCTGGCCGTTATCTGAATAGACAACACGTGGTAAACCGTACCGTGGGAAGAATTCTCGAACTAGCTGCTTGGCAGTGGTCGGGGCAGTGTAATCTGATACTGGGTAAGCTTCGGTCCATCGAGAAAGAGCGCAGACAACTACGAGAACATATTTAAATCCTCAACATCGTTCCATCTGGATATAATCCATCTGGAGGACTTCAAAAGGGTGATCAGGAGGCTGAAATCCACCCTGCTCTACGGGGATGCTTTTTCCTGGGTTGAACTGACAACATATCATACAGGTACGGACTTTTTGCTTAGCTGCTGCTCGTAAATGTTTGTTGAACCAAATGTGTTGAATGCTGTCTAGCATAGCTTTTTCTCCTAAATGTGCCGGACTGTGGATCGTAGTTATGATAGCTTGGACCATAGAATCAGGAAGAAACCATACAGATTTCTCCTTCGTCATCCATCCCTGATCTGTTTGGATCCCTCCTAACTCAGTCCATTTCTTTATTTCGTCTGCTGTAGCATGTGTCTGTATGTCAATTATGTCAAGTGCGGGATCCTTAATCGTCATACAATGTGTTGGTGTCGGAACTATTGGCTTTGTCATGTCGGATGTGCGAGACTGAGCAGTCTGTTTAGCTGTTCTGTCAGCTAAATCATTGCCTTGAGAAATGATATCAGTAACCTTCGTATGTGCTTTGCATTTCATAATCGATATAGCAGTGGGCAGATGAATTGCGTCTAACAGAGCATGAATGAGGGACCCGTGCTGTATGTGGGTGCCATGAGAAGTTAAATAACCTCTCTCTCGCCAAAGCACCCCGAAGTCATGTACAACTCCGAATGCATAACGTGAATCAGTGTATATGTTAACTTTCTTATTTGTGGCTTGAATACAGGCTTGTGTCAGAGCAATAAGCTCTGCTGCTTGGGCTGATAAGGTATTTATACAGTTTGTTTCAATGACTTCAGTATCTGTTGTGACTGCATACGCGGCCACTAAATCTCCTGTACTTGTTCTCATACATGATCCATCTACATACAACGTCAGGTCTGGATCTAACAATGGAACGTCTGTCAAATCTTGTCGGGGTTTCGTTGTTATTGTAATAACTTCAACACAATCATGGGCTAGTGGGTCTGTTCCGATTATAGGTAAAAGTGTAGCAGGATTCAATGTATTACAACGTCTGATTTCTATATGTGGCTGAAACAATGTTAGTTCATATCCTGTAAGTCTTGCTATGGTCAAGTGTTGTGTTTGTGTTCGGTTCACAAGAACCTCTACTGCGTGTGGTACTTGTACTGTCAATGGATGTCCTAACACTATGGCATCGCTTTGTCTGATTGCTAAAGCTGTTGCTGCCACTGATTTCAGGCACGCAGGCAAAGCCTGAGCTACGGGATCTAATGTACTAGAGAAATAAGCACATGGCTTGCGTGATCCTGCTTGTTCCTGAGTGAGTACTGACAAAGCAGTACCTTCACGTTCTGTAACAAAGAGTGTAAAAATGTTTATAGTAACATGGTGTCGCTAAAACAGGTGCTTGACATAGAGCTTTCTTTAAGCTTTCAAAAGCTAGTGTGTGTTCCTGGATCCAAGGGAGGACAGTCGATGTGGCCGCCTCCTGTGTTGTCAACTGAATGAGCGGTTTTGCTAGAAATGCATATTGAGGAATCCACTGCCTACAGTATGAGGTGAGGCCTATAAAAGCCCGCACCTCCTTTTGTGTCTTGGGTATTGGCATGTTAGCGATCAACTGAATGCGGTCGGGTGTAAGCTGCCTTCCCTCCTTGGACAGCGAGTGACCAAGATAAACAACTCGCTGTACACAGAATTGTAGCTTAGAAGGGGACACCTTGTGCCCCTTTTCGGCTAGAAATTGTAAAACTGTCAGTGATGCTTTTTCACATTCAGGCTCGCTTCGGGCGGTGACCAACAGATCATCGACATATTGAAGTAGTGCGGTGCAAGCTGGCATGTGGATACTGTCAAGTTCTCGTTTCAGTGCTTGGCTATAGATGCTGGGGCTTTCTGTGAATCCTTGAGGAGCGCGGGTGAATTTAAAACTTCGTCCATTTAAACTAAATCCGAACAAGTATTGGCTTTCCGGATCTATGGGGACGCTGAAAAAGGCATTCTTTAGATCAATTACTGTAAAGAATGTGGCTCGTGAGTCAATGGCTGTCAGTAATGACGAGATATCGGGGACCACAGGAAACTGTGGCACAATGCATTTGTTTAATTCGCGCAGATCAATAACCAGTCGATATACTGGCGGGGCCATTGGATCAGTTCGTTTAAGAATCGGAATTATCGGTGAATTACATACATTGGAGTCGGTTTCCACAACCACTCCTTGGGCAATAAGCTCGTCAATGATCTTCAGTAAAGCCACTACAGCATCTGGTGGTAACTTGTATTGTCGCATTCGTGGTAGCACCACTCCTGCCTTCAGTGTGACTCGATATGGTGTAATGTTCATGCAACCAACATCAGTAGGGCCTTGTGCCCATAAATGTGCGGGTAGAGTCTGTAGTCGGGGATCCATGTCTCTGGACACATAGTGACCTTTGAAATCACGTAAAAACAATCTTACTCCTTCCGGAGAACAACATATAATAGCCCCTAGAGCTTTCAATGTCTTTATACCTAACAAGTTTTCTGGGCATGATTTGGTAAGCAATAAATCCGTAGTTCGTGTCAAGGGACCAATCGTGAGTGGAAGTGGCTGTGATACTTCATTAACAATAGGTTTTCCTGAAAAACCAAGGGAAACATTTTGAGAGCCTGAGAGGGGTGCCCCTGGGACTTCACTGCGTTTTATTGTTGTTCGACTTGCCCCTGTATCAAGTAAAAATTTTCTGTCTTGACCTAATAATTCACTGTGCACATAAGGTCCTTCTTGATCTACAGGGATCTCAATAAGGGGTAAGTCAACTTCCCTCTCTAGGCTGGTTCATGCGTAACGTTGATACTCAGGATATTCATACTGTGCGGTCTGATACATTTGTCGTGTTGTCGTTTGTGTAGCAGCAACGGGCAGCGCTGGTGCAGCTGGCACAAACTGTATAGGCTGTTGTGAGGCTGGCATGGACTGTTGCTGAGCTGGCATGGACTGTACATGCTGTGGAGCTCCTTGTTCATTCTGATCCTGTCTGACTGGTCGTGGTCTTTCCTTTGCAATACCTACAGCTATATTACGCTTCAGGACTGGACAATCGTGTACATAATGACCTAGTTGTTTACAGTAATTGCATGTTCCTTTTACAGGAACTGCTGAATCTCCGGAATGTGTCACACCCTTTTTGTGACCATCCGCTGGTACTGTCTGGGAAACTAGCATTTTCATTTTAGTGTCCTTCATACGTCTTTGTTCGTGTTCTTGTTCATCTCTAATTCTATTGTGATGATACTGTAACATTTGTAACATTTGTGACGGAGTGTTACCTTGCCATGTACTCTCGAATTTCAATACTCTATTCTTCACTTGAGGCAAGGAGTTTTCCACTAATTTTGTCACAAATAAATGTGGATATGACTCACTATTTGCTTTTATACCACTATTTATACCAAAACATTTTTCAAATCGGGCATAGAAATCACTAGTGTCCTCATCTTGTTTTTGTTTACAGGCTGAGATTGCACCCCAATCTTCCTTTTTCGTAGCTAATAAACGTGGCAGTACCTGTACCAGTAAACCTGGTAGTGCTTTAACTTTATCCCCAAGCCCTGAACCTGCAGTTCGGCCTCTTTCTTCGGTTTCTAATGCTGTCCAGTCTATCTTTTGGTCTCCCACTTCCCACTCTTTTTCCTTAAGTTTTTCATAAATGCCAGCAGGCATTAGCACCTTTAATATCGTCATAATGTCAGGATAGGTATACTCTCCCATCAGTAACATGTCTTTGATTTCTCGGTGGAAACCTGCTGGGCCCTTGTCATGACTGGGTACCACTTTCTTCATTTCTAACAATTCCATTTTAGATATGGGTGTGTATACAAATACACGGTGAAAATTATTGTCCTCTCCCTTCATTGGGTGCACTTCTCGTAAAGGATTCTGTCTATCCATGTAGTACGGCGTTCTTTCCTTGTTGGGCAGTGAGAAAGGATCTGGGCTTACAAAAAGAATGTACTGCTTACGTGATACTAGTATTTCTTTAATTAACTTATTACCAGAACCTCTCCATCTATTCGTGAGTAGTTCAGTTAATATATCAGGTAAGGGACCAGGATCGGCATGTTGGTTCTTATATAATATAAGAAGTTGCTGAATCATATAAATTCCAGCTAAACGTTGCTCATCTGGGCTGAGGTTCAAAAACGTGTGAGCTACTGTATCATCACCATATTTTCCGGGACTATCAATCCAATAAACGGCTGACCTAGCTAATTCTTGCTCATCCATAGAATCGAGGAGGTGGTAACCCCCTCGCTCTCGGAGTATTTTGTCAGCAGCCTGAAATGAATGTTCGAGAGACTTCAGATTTATTATAGGCGTCGGATAGGTTCTGTTATTATCTGGACATATTGAATGTATCGGATCAGAAAAACATCTAGTATTATTACAGGACCTTCCTCTACCTACATAGGCTATGGTGTCTGACTGTCTTACGGGATCCCCTGATTCGGACGCCTCGTCTTGCTCGAACTCGTCTGTCTCCAATCTCTCTTCATGTATACGTTCTATTTCTTTCCTGATTTTTCGACACATGGCTACTATACTTCCTTGTTTATCATGTCTTCCGTCTGATATATTCTGACTCCATCTCGTAAGAGTTTTCATTATTTCCGGGTCCATCCCCGGTCGGTCTTGGTTTCTGATCACACAATTTACGAGAAAACGTAACAATTCCCCCTGTATCTCCACTTTCTGATATTCCATAGCTCTGTTAATGCATTCAGGATCTCTCCCTGTTTGGACAAAATGATATATGTTATCCAGATGCATAGTCATTCCTGGTAGCTTCCCTAAAAACGATGCAGCTCGTCTGACACGCAACGATGCTAGGACCATTTCGTCCTCTTTGCCAGGCACCGGATCATATCTACAATCTATCAAAAGGTCCTTAAGCATGCGGGGATTTACAAGTTTGGGCGTACGTGTATGTACAGGTTCTTGAAAAGTAAGTTTACTTATTCGGGGTGGCGTAGAATAGATGCTAGTAACACCTCCGGTAGCCCCCTCTGGGGTACTGGGCGCAAAAGGATTCGTTGAACGTGCTACAGCAACTACAGGTGTGGGCACAACTGTAGAATCGGCTGCGGGGACAGGCGCGGAAACAGATGTGCTAGCCGAAGCTTGTGTCGGAGTTTGTTGTTGCACAGAGACAGATACCTGATCTTGACGTTGAACCCCCCCAGCAGACGGTCTATGTGGTGCGGGGTTAGCATACTCGGGAGCGGCGTCATCTAAATATGAGGAAAGAAAAACATCTTCTGCGGTTCTGGGATGTCCTTTAGGATGTACTTTTATTGGAAACAATGGGGGTGGCAAGTCCTTCGGTATCTCCGTAGTAGCCTTAGGTAATCCTTCGGCCAGAAGGGGATACATACCTTTCATAAGGGCATTTCTTTGCCTATCGGTTTGTTCTGCTTTGACTCGTGTACCCTCTTCAATCAACAAATTTTCTCGGACTTTATTTGCACTTTCTTTACTTCTCTCTTCCTGTCTTAGCGCTTTTTCGGTACGTCTATGCGATTCTTTACGCCATAATTCAACAGCGTCTTTCTGTGACTGTCTAGCTTTCCTCTTCCACAACTCTTCTTCTACTTTCATAATGCATTCTGCATCCCAGGTCCCAGCTACGGGCCACCTCTGATTTTCTGGTAATTCTTTGGTGTAGTCCACCCATAAATCAAGGAATAATATGGCATCTAAGCCATGTTTGTGATACATGAAGTGCCCTGGAGTGTCCCTAGGAGGAATAGGAACTGCTTCTTCAAGTACCCCTTTTCTAGTAGTGATCTGTCTTAATTTCGAAAATAGCGGCATATTGACAACTGATCTGATACTTAATCTTGAACACACTTAGTACAAAAAGCACAACAATGAACAATCATTCATACCACAATATGCAAGACGTTTTTAACACATTAAACATTAAACATTTTAACCTTTAAAATGACCAACAATGATGATCGTCTGCACAACTAATCACCAAGCATAATTCTTGACAATAACTAGATACTTCGGAGTACTTGATATACTGCTAAACAGTACAGATACACTGCTGAAACAGTGCAGACCGGATTTGTGTACCCAAATCCGTCTTGACCGGCACAACCTAAGTGCACGTCAGAACGCCTCCCCAGCAATGGTACTCACCGGGTAGCTCGGAACGGAAGGCCTCGGAACGGGACTGGACTCGACTCGACAACAGCGGACATCGGACCCTCTGGACGTCGGGACTTCGAAATCTGGTGGGCCTCTGTATACCTCGGATCTTGCTCTCTCTCTGCTAGGCTCTGGTCGGGATACTTCGCACTTCTCACCGCCTCGTCTGGGTTGATCGCAGCCTCAGTCGCCCCCGCTTGACCGGAGGGAGCTACAGGAAATCCTGCTGGTACGCGTTATGGTCCGTCCAGCTGTTGCAGGAGACCGGGCCTGCAACGCACCACCGGCGCGTGAGATGAGAAAGTGTCCCTGTTCGGGCGCCAAATTATGTGGTAAATAATTTAATTACCGGGACTGAATTTAATACGGAATCTAAATAAAATAGCTCAGGAAAATAAGAGGCAGAATCCGTGGTATAAGAGGTTTCTGAATGGGCTTTATTCAAAAATGGCCGACTCGAGTCGCGGCCTTCATGTTCCGTCACCACGGGGGTTCAGGAAGTGAAGTACAGTATTTTATTGACAGACAATCATTTTTATAGAATGTACATTACAATGAAGCAAATGCAGAAGGCGTAACAATTGATAAGGAAAATGATAGTTCATATGCGTAACCGAAAATGGGCGTAATGAGGAGTAAAAAGAAACATGATTGGTTATGATGTCATATATAGGTGGATCTATAAGATAATACTTGGCATAGATGCGCGCGCAGCATCATGACGTGTGATTGACGTGCAACTAGGGGGTGAAGGGGACTTGACATTTTAGCTCTACATGTGGAGACAAGAAGTCTGGGGGGTCAAGTCAACCTAATCCCAAATCATATCTAACATCCTATGTTTAGAGAACTATGTTATCCACAAAGGAAGGACTCTCGGACAAAATCTATTCTATACTGACTGCGTGTGCGTGTACAAGCGTCTAAGTGTCTATATGAGATGCAAGGGGCAGAAACTTTCCATGGTAACAGGGCTATGAGTTACTTGCATGAGGACAGAAAGGCCGGGCCCTTTGCTCGGTAGCTGAAGGAAATGTTTACCTAAACTACTAGACAGGAATGCATCGGCTGAGGAGCAAAGCAGATAACTCGAAAGTGAAATACGGTTTCTTGGCAGGCAGGCAAAACTGGCCGAGGCAGGCACCGTTAGCCGCACAGGGAGTAGGACAAAGTTCATGGATACAGATGCGGACTCAAGCTGAAGCTGTCAGAGGCAGAGAGCAGGAAAAGCTTGATGGCAGAATCGGGCCTACTCGCCTGAACTGTAAAATGGAGTAACTGGGCCATATAAAGTCGGTGGCCTTTCATACTTAGGAATCGAATATCCAGCCCATTCATGGCGGATCTGACAGAGGACATGTTGACGGTGGACGCACATGTGTTTGCGTCTTAAAAACTGGAACCGGAGGGAACATACATGTACTTGTAACATGCATATAGAACCGTTGGGGTCCAAGATAGGGGACATAACTGATCATGAAAATCCATATTTCCACACTTGGACCCATCAAAATGGGGTTCCGATCCTCACACAGCACTGAGACTGCCTTAGTGACGGTCACAGATCACATACGACTAGCTCTCGATGCTGTATGCCATCTATGCTTGTGCTGTTGGATTTATCCGAAGCATTTGGCACTGTCACTTATCGTAGGCTGATTCAAAGGTTGTATGAAATTGGAATCTACGGGATAGCCCTACAATAGTTCTGTGACTTTTTAAATAACTGACTCCAAACCATCTTTCTGGGCTCCTTTAGATCCCTCACCATACCAATAGACAAGGGATTGCCCGTGTCTAAGTCCTACGCTTTTCAACTTATATGTTGCTTCCCTTGTCAAGATCATCAAATCCTTCAGATTTGAAATTTTGTCCTATTCTGATGACATGAAGTTTGACTAAATCTGGTTAAAGCAAAAAGCGCATGGCAACAGGGATTAAAGCAATTGTAACCTGAATGTCCTCCAACTACGTATAATTGAATGGAGAAAAAACGTGATCATGCCATTTGGTAAGGCCCAACAGCTTTGGTCGGCCGACTGGTGGCCTGCAGAACTTGGAGCTGCACCAACACCTAAACAGGTAGTCAAGAACCTCTGTGTCTGACTGGACCAAACTTTAACTATGAAAGAGCAGGTTCTGTCTACGGTCGGCACATGTTTTCACATGATGCACCTGTTAAGGAAAGCTCTCCCTTTTCTTTCTCGATGAGCGAGGTAAACTTTGGTACAGATGCTCATTAGCGATAGATTAGATTACAGCAATGCTTTACTCCCTTCTGCTGATGCAACACTACTTTCTAAACTTCAAGTTGTGCAAAATACAGTGGCCCGTTTCATTTGCAGTCTTTCCTCTGGTACCACCTCAATACCGCTTCTGAAATCCTTACTTTGGTTGTCCATAAGGAAAATAATATTTTTTTTAATTTGCTGCCTCTCTCACAAGTCGCTAATAGGGAAATGCCCCACGTACTTTAAACTGAAGCTTAAATAATACTGTCCATTTAGGCTTTTGAGGTCCAGTGACAAAGCCTTGCTCACTATCCCGTGTGTCAGAAGACCTACAGGTGGTAGGTTTTTTACCATCTGGCCTCCTCTTACTGGAATGAACTGCCTTACTACATCCGCCCATGTACAGATCTTAACAGATTCAGAAAAATGTTCAAGACTGTGTTGTTCTAACTGCGTGCCTACTGCTGTCGATCTGCTTTAGCGCTGAGATAACCCTCCAAGGGTGATTTGTGAAGGAACACATTGCTACTTTTCTGAAGAATACATCGAACTGCAGATTCCTCACCTTGTGGATATCCCCAGGTGTCAAACTGGATGTGGACATTCAATAAGCAGTGTTCTATCACTCGGACAGGTGGCAAATGTGACTCTGCTGCAACTGTGTTCCACTCTGGATATGGCTAGCGGAGCTGCATGTTAGCACCACTCATGTGTGCTGACGTCCATTCCTTTCTTTCTACGCATTCAGGCGCCGAGCAACAGTTTACTCCTTTTCTTCATTTCTCGAAGAGTTTTTTACATAAAGATTTTCTTTCTTAAATTCTTCCAGTGTGCAAGAGAATGTCTTCCCTAAAATTACATTGTTTAAACTTCATAGGGATCGTTGGTAACCGATGTCTGTGAATGGGCGCAACAATGTGTGCCCCTGGTGTTTGGGTTCAACTAATGACTCCTAAGAATCCAACCTCAGGGCCTGGTGTCTGACCTAGTTGTATGAGATAATATAGGTAAGTGGTTTGAGGCCAGTGAGGTTATCCTCGAGATATACTGGGTCCCTTAGGAGGAAAGGGGAGCCAGACTCTGGGGGCATTTCCACTGAAGGGAGGGATGCACTGCTAGCCATAGGGAACAGGACATGGTGAGGTATCCCCTAGTGAGTGACATACTTATCAATAAATATAGTCTCACCCCAGAAAAGTATAGGCAGAAGTTTAGAGACAGCCAGAAGTTGCCCCAACAGCCCTAGATAGATTTAGTGGACTGGAAGTGAGGTAAACTCCTACGAAGGGCTGTATGATTTGGTTTTCATAGAGCACATGTTCAGTCATTTCCAGAACTACACCAACGAGGACCGCAAGTTCACTGACCCCAGGTAGCTTGTAAAGGAAGCCGATCTCTAGACTGGTGCCACAGTCTATGAGAAGGTACCTTGAGGAGACCCCAATGGGGGTGATTCAGGTTACTCCCTACAGATTGAGGGGGATGGCCACAGAAGCCCAAGTAGGTCCCACAATAGTGTTGGGAGGGGGGGGGGCGGGGGAGGGTTCTCATGCCCCTTTATAGAGTAGGAGGAGAGGTTTCCAACCTTGCTGATTTGTGGGTTTCCAGTTAGGACTGACAGAATTACCCTGCTGAGGTACTAAGAAACTATCCACTAGTGGGTGCTCCTCAGGGGTAGGTGGTCCCCAGATGCCCATTGACTGGATTCTGGGTGATGAACTACAACCAGTCTTATCTGACCGGCAAGTGACAGCCACCCAGGGAAAGGCTCACACCTCCCGTCCAGCTCAGCCTCCGGGTACAGACCCTGAGCTGGAGAACCAGTCTCAGTATACCACCTCTGGACTGGTGTTTAAAGGAGTGGAAGTAAGGTGCCTAGCACCCAGGGAAGTTGCCCCCCCCCCCCCCCACACACTTTGAGACAACTCAGAGGTAACAGAACCCAAGGTAGCCCGGAGCCTGGCTCTTGACACCGACGGCTGTCCATGACTTTTGTTTGTTGCTGTGTTTATGGGCAGATGATTCCTTGAGTTGGTGAGAGAAGTCTGGTCCAAGGGAGGAATGGGCTGTATCACTTTGTTGGCCATGGTGGTACTGTCTGCCTACCAAGATGCATCTGTGAGCAATTTAAGGTTAGGAGCTGCACAGATGAGTCACCAATCTGTCATCCTGGTGGCTTAGCAGAGTGAAGACCGAGGGATCCAATTGAGTTCAGAGGAGAATAGAACTGACAAGCTCCAACCATGGAGCCCCATCAAGGTATTGAATAATCTAACCTGGCTTTAAGCTGGGGGAAGGTCATATTTGACCTGCCCCTCTCTGCATTGTCACCCTCAAACATTTTATCTTCTCTCATCTTGTTTTCCTGAATTGTTTTTTTGGCTCTAGGACTCTGCAGAGTTTACCAATGTTAAACGGTGATAAAACGCTTGTGCTCAGTTCTGCAGACATGAATTCTCTGCAGAGGAGTTTTGCAGCCAATCTGCTAGAGAGGTTGCAACTGCTTCAGCATTACTATTGTTTCCCAATCCTTTAAAAACCGTTTAGTCCGTTTAGTCTTCTCTGCAGTCTATACTTAAACATTAGTGCCTTGATTCGGATGATGAGAATGATACCCTCTTTGTCCTCAACCCTCCTCGTTCAAGGATACTTGGGTCAAGTACGAAATTTGCCAATGCAAATATAGATTAGAAGAGCAAGTTGCTTACCTTGGGTAACCTTCTGTATCATGTACTTGGCAGATCCGCAGATTCCTTACAGGCCCTCGCTTCTCCCCTGCTGAGAATTTCTTATTATTTTCCTTTAGTTCTAACCTTTGTCAGTTATGTGGATGTGGGGGGAAAACAGATGGAAATAACCATGATTGGCACATGCAGCACCTTATGTGAAGCCACCATGTCACTTCTGATGTATCTGTATAACTCCAGTCCTGGCTCCAGTGAATAAATTTGAGAAAGTGCCATCTTTCTTGCATGGTATGCCCCCACTTTTTGCTGAATTGCTGAATGTACTTTGAGTGTGCCCTGGGCTCCTGCCAATCAGGTGCCCAGGGCCTATGTTCCTTCCCTAAAAACTGTGCTGAAACCTAAAACCCAGATTGGCAAACCATGGCCACATGTCAGCCTCTGGTAAATGGTACACTAGGTACCCAGGGCCTTTTGACCAGGGAATGCCCCTAAGGGCTGCAGCACGTATTGTACCACCCTTAGAGGCCCTGTACCCTGACACAAACACACTGCCCTTGCAGGCTGAGTGTCTGGGTATAGAACAAAACAGAGAGTCGACATGGCACACATCCCTTTGTACCATGCCCACAACATACACTGCCCTGGCATACATCAGCCACCCCTCTAGCTGGGTGCCCTATGCCAGTGGTGTGGGTACAGGAGCACAAGCCCTGTGCCCCTACAGTACCCAGGTCCATTCTTGGGCACTGTAAGTGCAGTGCTACTATTTAAGAGTATATGGTGCTGGGAGATCGTCAAACACGAACTCCACAGCACCATGATGACTTCACTGAAGACTGAGAAGTTTGGTATCAAACTTCTCAGCACATTAAACCCGCACTGATGCCAGTGCAAGATTTAATGTACAATGCACGACAGAGGGCATCTTAGAGATGCCCCCTGAACCTAACCTACAATCCACATCTGGTCTGAGGGGCTGCCTAGGCTGCCACACAGCAGACATGTTGCTGGACCCCTGGGTAGAGAGTCATCCGCTCTCCTGGGCCTGCAAGAATGCACATCCTGGGCGAGGTGCTA
This sequence comes from Triturus cristatus, assembly GCF_964204655.1. NCBI lineage: Eukaryota > Metazoa > Chordata > Amphibia > Caudata > Salamandridae > Triturus > Triturus cristatus. The sequence goes on along the minus strand of NC_140592.1, from coordinate 801,024,295 downwards.
GGTCTCCTCCCCCAGGATGGGCAGGGGAAGCTTCAAAGGCATGCCACCTTTGTGAGCTTCTCCAGGCCACTCGCTGTACTCTGCAACTGGCCCCTACCGGTTCTAAACCCCCACTCTGGCGGGAAGACTGGCTGGAAACCCCAAGGAAGGACAGGGGGTGTGCCAGCCTCTGCCAACCCCACCCCTCAGGTGGGGGGAGGCGAGGTGAAGCACATCTCCGGGCTCTCGCCATCTTGAAGATGGGGAGCCCTGCCCAATCAGGACTAGGCCACTGCCCCCCTCCCACAGACAAGTGGCAGGATAGGGAGTGTACCCACCCCACTGGGTCCCTGCCCTTTTCCTACCTGTAACACCCCTACATTTAGTATTTAGGGGCACCCTGAACCTTCCTTCCTTAGAGCCAGATTCCGAAACAGCAAAGAAGATCAAGAAAAAAGAAGACCTGCTGTGCAGCTGCTAAAAAGAGGAAGACACCAACTGCTTTGGCCCCAGCCCTACTGGCCTGTCGACCCTCGAACCTGCTCCTGCTAAATCCTGGCATCTCCCGTGGCCAGCAACCTAACAAACCCCAGAGGACCTGGCTACCTTGTGACTCTGAGCATCTGGGACTCCCACGAGCAGTGGCACTGCTCAAAGCAAGTAACTGACCCCTGGTATCAGCCAGGAATCGCTAACCCTGCACACTCTGGACCCGCCAAGCCTGGCCTGTGCTGGAGTGGACAAAGACCACGAGAACGTCCCCCCAGCGACTGTGACCCCGAATCCGGCACCCAAGGACCCACCTCGACGCTCCTGACGATGCCTGCAGCCTCAGGCTCAGGGACCCCCCCAACCGCGATCAACAGAGGGTAAGATTTCCCGACACCAAAAGGCACCCCGGCGCCCTGCGGCCCCCTCTGCCCAACTACTGGGTACCTACCTATCCTCCAACTACCCAACTTACCTCTCGAAGTGGTGGTCGCACCTGAAGAATCTTCGTCCCCGAGCTTGCAGCCTTTGTTCGTTCTTGAGCTTCTCCATTGCAATCCATTGAGCGCCCGATGGCTCAAAAGCACCCTGCACCCAGCCGCCCGAGTGGCCCTGGCAGTGCAACTTCTACTCTAACCTACTTCCCCATTTGCCCTGAGCAAGTGACCAGGAGCCCAGCTCCCACAGCCGCGTGGCCTGCTAGTCAGCAGCCACCAACCACGGGCCCCCTGCCTCCCATAGGATAACATTGAGCCTACCTCACTCTGCACCCGGCTGCCCCTGTGCCGCTGAGGGTGTAACAACTGTACTTACCTGACCCTGGGAGACCCCTGAGTCTATGTCCAGCACCTTAACTCTGCCAGACGAGTACTTACCCAAAAGCCAACAATTCACTTTTCTTCCATAGGGTAACATTGGCTGGTTTCACTTGAAAATTCTTCTAAGTGTGGAGTTTCTAAACTTTAAAATATTCACCTAAAATCAACTGAGTAACGAAATCGAGAATACTCACCTGCTATTAGGAGAGATCCCAGTGCTGGATCTTTGTGCCCAGCACTGACCCTGAAAAGTAATTACAACCATACTTACCGCTAACTCAGTTTTCTCCCATAGGAAACGATTGACCTTTTTTCTGTGACATTTCTTGTAAGTGTCGATTTTTGCAAACTACAAATATTCTTTAAAAATCGTACCAACTGTGAAAACGTAATTACTTACCTGTTTTAGACAGATGTCCTAGTACTGAGCCTAGGAGGCCAGCACTGGATTACAAAAGTAACGAGAACATACTTTACCTGCAACTTGAATTTCCTTCCATAGGATAACATTGCCTGGTTTTTGCTGAAAAGGTTTCTACAAGTGTCGATTTTGCAAACTTACAAATATTCATTAAAAATCGTCTGTATAAGCTAAACACATTCTCTCAACTGCTTACAGGCGGTACACTAGTGCTGGATCCAGGATCCAACACTGAGCTAGAAAAAGCAACAATAACCCCACTTACCTGCAAAGTTAATTTCCTCCCATAGGATAACATTGGTGATTTCATTAGGAAAAGTTTCTAAGTGTCAACTTTTAACCCCTTGCGTGCGCATGACGGAACCACGCCGTTATGAGCCACGGGCGGCGTGTGTTGATGACGGCGTGGTTCCGTCATGCTGCGGCCGCTCCGCCCACGCGGCACTAATTCCCCGCCTGTGCGGGCGAAATGAAGAGTGGGCGGAGACGCGACGGAACCACGCCGTCATGAGCACAGCTCGCCCGTAACTCATGACGGCGTGGTTCCGTCACGAGAATTTGCGCCGCGGCGAAGGGGTTAAAATACCAAAATATTGCTTAAAAATCACAACAGTAACTAAATCGTGTTTACTCACCTGTTTCAAGGAACTGTCCCAGGACAAAATCTAGGATCCAGTCCTGGAGTTAGAAAAGTAATCCTAAAAGTAATCAATTGCATTTAACTTGAAATTCCCATTGAGCTCAATGAATTATTGTGTTTGAAATTGTGTTGCCTATTGCAACAAACTGTAACTATTGCATTTAAAAGTCAATTGCCATTGCAAAGTATTTAACTAAAGCATCTAATTCTGAGAAAGTATATTTTGATACCTATTGTTGGTTCTAAAATAAAACAACCATATATTTTTAATACAAACCATTGGCCTTGAGTAGAGTTCTTGAGTGTGTGAGACCATTTGCTGACTGGGTGTGTACAACAAATGCTCTACACTGTCGTCTGATACTGCCTTACTGCTCGACCAAGCTACCACTTTAGAGAGTAAGGTTATATCTAACTTTAGCCTCTCCCAAACCTCTGGGGACTGTGGACTCTATGCACACTGTACCTATTTGGGAACAGTATATACAGAGCCACTTAACTAAAATAAACATTTCTGAAATGGAAGTTACAGACCCTGTCTGAGGCCTGGCTGGGGTTGCAAATGAAGGTTCCACAGATGGTGTCATAGCCATGGGAAAGAACCTTGACAAAAATAACTGTTGGAGGCATTTGAGCTGTAGACCGCATACTTTTGCATAGATCGCCATCTGGTGTTGGGCTCGTATGTTTGCACTTTAATTATTGTAGAAGTCTTCGTAGTCACAAGATAGGCGACTCCTCCTTTGGTTAGTAGTGCCCATGAGAGGGGCACATGGGGTCCACAGATTCGGGCAAAGAGTTTATTAGTGGCCAGATCAACGGGGGCACTCATGGGGTTTACTAAAAGACTGGGAGCTAGGCCAATGAAAGCCCTTTTAAAGGTTTACAACGCAAAATGCAATCGCAATTGCGATGTACGGTTCTACCTTGTGGGGTTATGTACATATGGAGCTCATCCAGAGGGTGGAAAACAGGTTTTTGCGAAATCTGTTGTCTGTACCCCAATCGACCCCGACTTTCTCAATCCATGCGGAGGTGGGTCTTGATTATGTCACAGACAGACTAAACCTGGTGCCGTTAACATTTTGGCTAAAGATCTGGCTCAATAAGGAATTGACCCTTAATCATGCCATCTTAGCTGATGCAATGTCCCTGGACCACTTTAAAAAGGTACCGTTGTTAGATTACCTGTTTAAGTCCTTTGCACAATTGGGACGCCCGGACCTCTTCTTAGAACCTTCTGGTATTAGGAAGGTGGATGTGAGTCTGGTTAAAAAATTATTCATGGAAAGGGCCAGATTATCCGGGGAGGAAATAGAACTGCAGAAACCGACTGTGAGATCCCATTATATGTTATTAGGCTCTAACTCTCTTGCACAATACCTTGTAACTGTTACTAAGCCATTTCATAGGTTTTTATTGGTAAAATTTAGATTTAATTTGATTCATTTTTATTTGGGGAACTATCCAACCTGGACCAAACCTGATCTAGCAACACCTTGTACTTGTGACCAATTTTCAGTCCAAGATGCAATGCATTTTACTATGTTTTGTGGGCATTTTCTGGACATCAGAAAGAAATATCTATTGCCAATACTGAAGGAGGCGGGCTTCACGTTCGTGAGGCCGGCTTTAGTTTTTCTCCAATCTCTAAGTAGTGTCCGCATTACATTTTGTGTTGCTAATTTCCTAGTAGCGGCATCAAGGATAAAATTAAATAATGTACCCCGATTCATGATCCAATGAAATTTTAACTGTAATACATTTTTATGACCGGATATTTTCATTGTATCAAATGTATTATATCACATATATATATTAATGTTTTTATGCCTTTTATGATTGTTATAAATCGAATAAAGTGTATTTGACTGACTAGTAGTGCGCATGGGCATTGACTCCATCTCCAGATTGTGTTTTTTACGCCATTGGGTTCGGATGTGATTTGCTGCGCTCCGGGTCGGTGTCACTACGATTCCCCTTTGACGCGTAAAGCTCTCACCGTTCGATGTTATTGTTTCGATCGCGATCTCTTGACGTACATCTACTTTCCAAATAGATTCTCGAGTCCGGTCGTCGACGTGGGCCGGTGGGCCGGTAGGCCAATCGGCGGCATCAACCAGCATATGGAAGGGACTCCATTTAAAAAATGCAAGTGTGGGGCTAAATTCCCCCACACAGATCTCCACGAGGTCTGCAATCTGTCTCTCTCCAGAACACGAGAGTCGACACGGTCAGGCCTGTGATTCTTTCAGGTCCAAGAAGACTATACGTGATTGCCGGGCTTGACGTCCCAAAATGTCCAGATCAACAGTCTGGGAGCCGGAACACATCTTCGAGGCAGACCCAGATGATCCGGAACCATAGACCGGAGATGAACAAGCCAGCGTCTCCGAAGCCGATGACTCAGACGACCAGTCGATTACTCCAGGTCAACGAACCGTGAGTACTGACATCGACGCCCCGAAAAAACACAAGGCTCCGGTGACACCTTCACCTTCGGGTCTGGGTCGACACCGTGATACTGCTTCAGAAGCCCCGCCTCCGGGCCTGGCTCCGAAGCCCACTAAGCCTTCAGGCAGCTCGGGATTGAGCCAGCCACATCACGGTACCGAAAAACCCTCTTCGGCACCGGAACATAAGCCCAAGGTACAGTCGACTCCAGACTCCTCAGCACCGAATCCCAAAATGCGAGAAACTTCGGCACCGAAGCAAACTCCATCCAGAACTTCGGATCCCAAAAAAACGCCACACAAGCAGGAGGACACAAAAAACTCCTCCAAAAGCTAAGGAAAATAGGCCATAACACCACTCGGAGCCTAAGTCCTCGGCACCGAAAAAAGACAGTGTATCCAAGGAACTTTTCCATCCAGATCCACCGGACCTAAGCAAAAGACACTGCATATTGACCCCATTACTGGGCAAGTCACCTCTATGCCACCTAAAAAGAGGACATTGGACACCTCAAACACCTGAGATACCCTCAAAGAAAAAAGACTCCGCCACCGAGGCCTTCTTCACCACCTCCACAGCTTCTGACCATTATACTTTCTCCAGCACACTCTCCAGTACCACCTCTATCACGTGTAACACAAGATGACAATGAGGATTTAGAGGGTGGGAATGAAGACATAGACCCACCACATCACGATACAGATACTGATTATGACACCCACAGTATTCCACCTCATGACTCTTGGGAAGATTATAATGTCCCAGGGATACCTGAGCCAGATTTATAACCCTCCAGACCATCCCCTACAGATAACAACTTAGGGTTTGCACAACTAATAAATAGAGCTGCACAATACCATGGGGTTCACTTCCATTCAGCCCCCCTGGAAGAGGAATTTTTATTAGAGACTTTTTCACAGCCTCAAAAAAACAACAAACACTCTCCATATGCTTAAAGGGATGATTAAACATGCCCTTGATGTTTTTAAAGACCCTGTGAGAGCTAGGGTACTCAATCCTAGAATTGAGAAAAAATACAAATCTGCTCCAAGTGATCCAGTTTACATAAAAAGTCAACTTCCTCTGGACTCATTGGTAGTGGCCAATGCCCGTAAACGGGCACATTCCCAAACCACAGGTAATGCACCTCCGCCGGACAAAGAGTCCAAATTACTAGACGCATCAGGTAAAAGAGTTGCGTCCCTGTCGGCAAACTTCTGGTATATCGCCAACTCACAAGCCTTACTAGCAAGGTATGACAGTGCTCACTACGATGAGCTTGAAAAACTCATGCAGCATCTCCCAGACCAATACAAGACCAAGGCAAACGATCTTGTACTAGAGGGGAAATTAATTACAAACACCTCAATTAAATGTGCCCTAGATGTGGCAGATACAGCATCTCGCACAATTAATACAAGTGTATTTCTGCGCAGACATGGGTGGCTACGCATATCTGGTTTCAAACAAGAGGTACAGTCTACCATCCTCAATCAACCCTTTAATCAGGAACACTTGTTTGGACCTACTGTGGACACATCTTTAGAAAAAATGAAAAAGGACACAAACCGCCAAATCCATGGGGGCTCTACAAGCAACAACCATTAGAGATTCCTTTTGTCGCTCCTCCAATTGGGGCACCTCCAAAACAACTGGCACGGAAAACACTGCTTCAAAATACAAAAGCCCCACTCAAACTTCCCTTAGCAGAGGATATTTTAGAGGGACTTTCAGAGGCAATAACAACAGGGCCAGAAGACTTGGGTCTAATACCTGCAACTCCCCCACCACAAAACAGTGACTTCCCTCCACTCCCCCAGACCACTACACTCCGGTCGGGAGAAGACTATCACAGTTCCTACCTGTTTGGAATTCCATCACCACAGACAAGTGGGTAAGACAAATTATCCTGTATGGTTACTGCCTGGAACTTACTTCTACCCCCCCCCCCCCCCCGCCTCCCCAACATACCTCCCAAACAACGTCCAATGTCCACAGAACATCTAACGCTTCTCAAGCAGGAGCTTCTCTCTCTCTTGCGAAAACATGCAATAGAACCGGTTCCCCTACACCACCAAGGTACAGGGGTTTACTCCCTTTATTTCCTCATTCCCTAAAAGGACGGCTCTCTCAGACCAATATTAGACCTCGGACCGTTAAACCTGTACATACAATCCGACCACTCCCACATTGTCACGCTACAACAGGTCCTCCAACTGCTCCAACAAGGTGATTTTCTTGCCACTTTAGATCTCAAGGACGCCTACTTCCACATTCCTATTCACCCTGCTCACAGGAGGTACCTACGGTTCGTATTGGCCAGACAACATTACCAATTCAAAGTCCTTCCGTTCGGGGTCACAACGGCTCCCAGAGTCTTCACAAAATGTCTTGCAGTGGTAACAGCCCACTTAAGAAGACAACATAGTCATGTGTTTCCATATCTAGACATCTGAAAGAGACACGTTATTGATGGATTCCTTACCTTCGAATATCCACAGATGTCAGACTGGATCCAGAAAGTTTTCATCCGCAGTACCCCTGCGCGTCGGTAGGCGACGTCGTGCGGTTCTGTGTACGTTGCTGGCGTTGTAGCCGCTGAGATGACGTCGTCGGAGCTACTTAGACGCGCACTGACGTCAGTTCTTTTTTTTTCCGCACCAGCAAGCGCCGATCTGAGAGAGAGCGGTACTCCTAGTCATATTTTTGACTTGTTTTCTGAGACTTGTTTCTCTTGTTTGTCAAGTACTCGACTTCTGGAGCAGTAGGGACGCCCGGGTCTCAGTCCTGCTGGGACTGCCGTCTGATCATGGCGGAGGACTCGCATGTCACGTGTCTCTTCTGCTTCGGGCACGTCCATCACCCCGAGACGTGCCCCAGTTGTCGGGTCATGGTGCCGAAGACTTGCGGGAGCGTTCCAGACAGTTCTTTGAGGCCCGGCAATTGCTCCACGCCACTCGGAGTCCCGCGCCTGTGGGCGGTCGAGGGGCCGGTCATGGAGCCTACACCATTTTTCGTCGGCATCGGTGTCAGGTAAGTCGAAGCGCCATACCAGGTCAAAGACGCGGCGTCGCTCTTCTCCTACCCCACACCGGTCGCGGGACGCGGTGGAGGGGGCGGGTGGTCACTCCCCTGCGGCTCCGGTGGAGCCTCAGTTGTTCCCTGCGGCCCTTCCGCTGGATCCGGCCTCTGTGCCACTGCTGGCTCTGTCCTCAGCGCTGCAGATGGCTCTAGGCCCGGCGTCGGATACGGTGCCGTTGCCTCCACAGCCGGACTACGCTGAGCTTGGATTGCCCTATTGTCCACCAATTCCTAGCCCGGGAGAGGCAATTATCTCTCTTTTCCTGCCTCCTCGTCCTTCTCGGCCTCTTACACAGCCGACGGCAAAGACTGGGAGGGGTCTGGGGACCCTCTCGCAGCTCAGTGTGAGGATGCGCCACACTAGAATCCCCATGTGGGGGATCTGAGTGATCTGGATTTCTCTCCATGCCCTGGTACACTGTCCCCTTCCTCCGTGGCTATGGAGCAGGGATGGTACATTTCTGTCGCGCAGGGTGGTGAGGCTCTTAAACTCAAACTCCCTACATTGTCTCTCTGGATCAATCTCCTGACAGAGGTGATTCAGCCAGGAACCTCCTCCTAGGAGCCACTGCTGCCCTTTAACAACGCACTTCCAGACATCCTCTGGGCGCCTGGTCCACGCCTCCCACAGGCACTCCTGTAGATAGGAGTGTGGCACAACGGCATCGCCCGGTCCCGGGCGACCTCAGTTTCCTCACATAACACCCAACGCCGGAGAGTCTGGTTGTCCAGACCTCTGCTTCTCCAACTGCATTCCCTTCCGCACCTCCGGATAGGGTACCAAAAAAAAAAAGAGGTTGAGCGGTCTGGGAACAAGGTGTTACCTCTGCCACTTCGGGACTGCGGACCGTGCATACTGTATGCCTTTTGGCCCGCTATTCCCACTCTGTGTGGGACACAGTGGCGATGGTGCTACCACAGTGTCCGACGGACGCTCGGACGGTACTCTTCCAAGCTATACCGAGGGGAGAGATGCTGTTTTCAACAACAGTGATCCCATGTGAGATGCAGCTCCGTTTACTATACGTGGTGGCCTTGATACCGACGACTCCTTCGGCGGGGCTATTTCCACAACTGTGGCGCTCCGCTGTTCAGCCTCACTCGGAGCCACTGGCTTCTCAGGGGATGTCCAACAAGGTCCACAATGCCTTGTTGGACATGCCGTTTGATGGCACACGCCTCTTTGGTGACAACCCGTATGGAATGTTTTGAGGACTCCTGGGCAACGGCCCAGTCCTTGGGCCTTTCCACCACGCGCTCTCCCTCGGGGTCTGCCTTTCGTTCCTTTCCTGGCAGGGACAGGGCGCCCAAAACACGTTCCTTTCAAAGCCGCAGGTCTGCGCAGCAGCACTCTCGATGCAGCCGCTGAAAGGGGACCTGCAGAGGTGGGTCACAGGGCCAGCGTCCGGGTCAGTCCGCCGCCACCCCTGCCACCACGGCCTCCAAACCTTCCTAGTCCAGGGTTTTCGGGCATCCGAACGCCCGTGGGCGGCACGATTCGCCATCGCCTCCCCCACTGGCGCACCATCACTTCGGACAGTGGGGTTTTGCTAATAGTCTGAAGGGGCTACTCCCTCCCATTCCGGACTGCCCCTCCAGCCGTGCCCCTCCGTAGCACCGCATGTCGGTGTATCACTTGGCACTTTTCCAGCAGGACGTTCTGGCCCTTTTGGCCGTAGGGGGCTGTTGAGCGCATTCCAACGCCCATAGTCAGTCGTAGTTGTTATTCCCACTACTTCTTGACCAAACAAGGATAAAGGCCTGCGTCCTCTTTTAGGCCTCCGGTGCGTCACTTCCGTCGGAAGAAAAAGTTCTAATCGGGGGTGTGTCTTCCCCTATCTAGACTACTGGCTGTTGACCGCGGGCTCGCCCCGGGCAGTCGTCTCACACCCCCAAACTACAGCCAACCGCCTACATTTTCTGGGGTTCTCCATCCACGTGCCGAAGTCTCATCTGGCTCCCTCTCAGAAGCTCCTCTTCATCGGAGTGGTTCTGGTCACGGCGCGATTTCGGGTTTATCTTCCCGAACAGCGCGTCCGGGTCATTCCGCCTATTAGTTGGGTCAGCAGCAGATCCCTCTTCCTTCCCCAACCGGAGCACCCAGTGGTAACAGATGTGTCCCTCTGGGGTTGGGGCGGCCATATGGGGGAAGACGGAGATCAGAGGCCTATGGTCTCTGGCGGAGTCCGAGCTCCATATCAATCAGTTGGAGCTTATGGCGACCCTGCTTGCACTTGAACCATTCCTTCCCGCTGTCAAGAGGACAGTAATGCAGGGGTTCTCGGACGAAACCACCGCCATGTGGTACTGCAACTAGCCAGGCGAGGTGGGGTCGTGGACCCTATGGCAGGAGGTTCTGCACCTCTGGACGTGGCTGGACTGCCAGGGCATTCTACTGGTGGTTCAACGCTTGGCAGGTTCTGTGCACGCCGGGGCGGACAAACTCAGCCGCCGGTGCATCATAGATCACAAATGGCATCTTCACTCAGAGGTGGCACAAGGTCTCTTTCAGCAATGGAGAGAACCTTGGTTAGATCTATTCGCCACCAAACAGAACGTGCACTGTCAGCAGTTCTGCGCGTTGGAGTTTCCAAGACGGCACTCGCTCGGAGACGCTTTCCGTCGTGAGTGGAGTGGCGGTCTGTTGTACGCCTTTCCGCCTATACCACATCTACCCAGAGTGCTGAAGATCAGATGCGACTGGGCCCAAGTTGTTCTTGTGGCACCGGACTGGGCTCGAAGAGTTTGGTATCCCGAGCTACTCTGTATGAGCGTGGATCCTCCGATCCTACTGCCTCTTAGGGAGGATCTTCTGTCGCAGCAATAGGGGACGGTCCTCCACCCGAACCTGTCCAGCCTCCACCTCCTTGCGTGGAGATTGAGCGGAGACAGTTGATTCCATTTGACTAGCCTCCTGAAGTTTGTAATGCGATTCTGACAGCCAGGCGTCCCTCCCCTTAACTGTAAACGCGTGCCGGTGGAACAAATATGTGGCATGGTGCACAGCGAAAGCTGTGGACCCCCCTTTCTGAGGTCCTATTGTTCCTTCTCTATTTGGCCTAGCAGGGCTCTGCTCTGGACACTGTTAAGGGCTACCTCTCTGCTCTTTCAGCTTTTTTCAGGCTGTTGTCCACAGATTTCTCAAAGGCATTACTCACCTTTTCCCTATTCCTTTTGTGATGCCTCACTGGGACTTGCACCTGGTTCTCACATACTTAATGTGTGCTCCCTTTGAGCCTCTTCATAACTGTCCTTTACGGTTATTGACTTTGACAACTGTCTTCCTGGTGGCTATCACCTCCGCTAGGCGCGTGAGTGCACTCCAGGCTCTTTCATGCAAACCTCCTTTCCTGGTGGTTCATCCAGACAAGGTTGTGCTTCGGCCATGTCCCTCCTGTCTACCAAAAGGAGTCACTGTCTTTTATCTGGGGCTATCTGTCACTCTGCCCACTTTCTTTCCGCACCCTTCCAGGGGGAAGAGAGGCTCCACCCTCTGGACCCAAAATGTGTGCTTTCATTCTACCTCAGCCGCACACAACCGTTCCAGGTTAATGACCAGCTCTTTGTTGGCTACGTGGGCGCCACAAAAGGCGGGGCTGTGCACAAACGGACTATCTCCCGCTGGGTTGTCTTGTGCATTAAAGCCTGTTACTCTCTGGCTAAAAAGGAACCTTTGGTTGAGTTGCGCGCCCATTCTACCAGGGCGACAGCAGCTACTGCAGCATTGGGACGCGGTGTCCCCCTGCAAGACATCTGTCAGACGGCCCTTTGGGCCTCGTTGCATACTTTCACTAAGCACTATTGCCTTGACAGTACGGTCCGGAGAGACTGCTTCTTTGGCCGTTCTGTTTTCTGTAACTTTCTGGTGTAATCTCACTTCGCAGACCCACCACCGGGGTTGGTATTGCTTGGGTATGTATTCTACGGTAAGGAATCTATCACTAACATGTCTCTTTCAGATGCACAAGTTACTTACTTGTGTAACGATATATCTGTAAGAGACATTAGTTAGTAATAGATTCCTTACCACCCGCCCATCCTCCCCATTCTGCGAACTGTTCTCTAGGGTTCAGGTCTTCCCTTTTAGGGCCCTAGTTCTATTGCAGTAGTCGGTCTCTGGCATGGCTCTGCGCTCCTGGCGCGGAAAAGTTATGGACAGAACTGACGTTGGTGTGCATGGGTGCGTCTAAGTAGCTCCGACGATGTCATTTCAGCGGCTATGACGACAGCGATGTACGCAGAGCCGCACGACGACACCTTCCGAAAGCAGGGGTACTGCTGACGAAAACTTTCCGGATCCAGTCTGACGCCGGGGGATATTCTAAGGTTAAGGAATCTATCACTAACTAATGTTTTTTTACAGACATATCGTTAAACAAGTAAGTAACTTGTGCTACTGGCTCATAAAAGCCAAGTCACGCAGCAATTGTGTACAACAAACGCACAACACAATCCAGCTGCTGCGCAACTTAGGATTCACAATAAATCTCACCAAGTCACATCTCCAACCTTCCCACACCCAACAGTATCTAGGTGCAACAGTAGATATTTCCTAAGCCCTTGCAAACCCCTATCCAGCCAGGGTAGCCAGAATGCAAGCCCTCATAACAAAATATCAACCGCAACACTCACTACCAGCTCAAGAGATCATGCAGTTAATAGGGATGATGGCCTCTTGTATCTTAATTGTCCCTTACGCAAGACTCCAAATGCGTCAGTTACAAGAATGTCTAGCACAACAGTGGAACCAAGCTCAATGTCATTTTACAGATCTAGTATTGGTGGACAGTCGCACATATCGCTCTCTGCAATGGTGGAGCACACAAAATCTTAACAAAGGGCGGCCGTTCTTGGACCGGTTCCACAAATAGTACTAACAGTGGACGCATTGCTCACCGGCTGGGGAGCTCATCTCTTAAACCACACCATTCAGGGTATGTGGACCCCTCAACAGAAACTGGAGTTACTGGCCATATTTCTCGCCCTAAAGTCATTTAAAAAACATCTCCTAGGCAAAACTGTCCTCGTGCGGACGGACAACATGACATTAATGTACTATATACAAACACAAGAGGGGGACACTCTGCAGCTTTCACGCTTGGCACAGAGCATTTGGAGATGGACCATTCCTCAAAGGATATACCTCATATCAGAGCATCTACCTGGGATACACAATCAAATTGCGGATCTGCTCAGTCGTCAGCAACAGCAGATTCACCAATGGGAACTTCATCCGCAAGTTATTCATCTGTTTTTCAAATGTAGGGCTACCCAGACATAAATCTGTTTGCCACACATTTAAACACAAAATGCCCACACTTCGCCTCCAGGTATCCACACCCGTTGTCCAAAGCCAATGCAATATGGATGAACTGGTCAGGCAGATTTGCGTATGCTTTTCCGCCTCTCCCGCTCATTCCGTTACTGGTGCGCAAGCTCAAACAGTTTCTCACAATGATCCTGGTTGCTCCAACATGGGCATGACAACCATGGTTCACGACACTGCTGGAACTCTCAGTAGTCCCACACCAAAAGCTGCACCTTTCCCCAAAGATTCTCACACACAACCATGGAGAGATAAGACATCCAGAACCAGCTCAACTGAACCTAGCGATCTGGCTCCTAAAGTCTTAGAGTTTGGTTACCTCAATCTCCCACCAGACTGTATGAACGTCATTCAAGAAGCTAGACGTCCTACCACTAGAGCATGCTATGCAGCTAAATGGGAAAGATTTGTTATTTACTGCAATAATAACACAATCAATCAACTAGATGCTTCAACTCAAAACATCTGTTATCTCCTGCATCTACAAAGATGTAATCTAGCATGTACATCCATACGATTTACATCTTGCAGCTATAGCAGCTTACTTACAGAACAGACAACACTTGCCATTATTTAGGGTACCTCCCATCAAACCATTAATGGTAGGTCTTAAAAGAATAATTCCTCCCAGAATTCCACCCTCTCCAGTATGGAATCTATTGTCCTTACTAGGCTTATGGGTCCCCCATTTGAACCTTTACATAAATGTGAGTTGCAGTTCTTCACATGGAAAGTAGCTTTCCTTTTGGCCATCACATCTCTCAGGAGAGTAAGTGAACTCCAGGCATTAACCATACAAGAACCATTTTTACAATTATCCAGTATTGGGGTATCTTTCATAGGTTCACATGCCTGAATCATTCCCCGTCGCCGAGGCGGGAGTCCCCGGTAAATAAAAAAGTAGTGCCAAAATGCTAGTAGTAGTAGTAGTAGGCCCAAAGAAAAGGTCAAAAGCCTGTATCTTAGCAGCCTATCTACCTCATTATGCAAAAAGAACCAAGAATTTGGTAACAACCAATCAGACACCAGCACCCTTCTAGAACCCTCTCAGCAGAGCCAGTTCTCCTCAGATTTTCACCTCACGTCGTGTGGAAGGGAGTCTCCCTTAGTGCCTCTCAGTTTTCTTTCAACTTGCTTCAGCATGTCAGACAAGAAGGCCTTGTTTAAGTCCTGCAGGACCTGCACCAAGAAGAGAGTCCATGTTGATGATCAACATGTAGACTGCATTTACTGCCTCTACCCTAAACATGAGGCAAAAGATTGCAAGATTTGCCGCACCTTCCCTACAAAAACTCTCAGGGATAGGGAGGCGAGAGTGCTTTTGTGGCTTAAATCCTCTTCGGCTGAGGAGGATGACAAAGCCTCTACTTCTAGCAAGAGAGCTAGATCGCAGGACAGCTCTTCCAGCGAAGGGAAGAAGCGTCAGAAATCGCATCATTCTACTTCTGATGCGCACTCTCCTCAGGAGTCTACAGTCAAGCAAACTGTGAGTAAAAGCCTTTCAAAATCTTTGGCTTACTCTAAATCTTCAGTTTCTGTCACCTCGTCTGCTTCTTCATTGACGCAAACATTCACGACGACGGCGCTTACCTCTCCATTAAGTCTACGAAGACAATTATCAAGGGCATTACTATCAGGAAGACATAGTGGTTCCGCATCATAGACCCTGCTACACACAACCTCGTAGGAACGAGATGTCACATCTGCCTCCTACTTTGATACAAGACCTACAAGCCATGCTTGCAGATTATAAGCAGCGTTTTCCACCGCAGCCAAACGTTCCACAGGTTCCACAGACTGCGCCGCAGCCGGACCCATTGCCTCTGCCTGAGGGTCCAGCCCCAATGCCTCAACTGCCTGATCCTCCACAGGACCCGCATCAGGATACAACCTCGGAGGAGGAGTACGAAGAGGGAGAGTTGCCAGACCCAGCAGACCCTTGGGATTCATATATAATCCCTATGCCTTCGCCACCTACCCCACTACCATCTGATTCGCCTCCAGAAGATATAGGGGGGTTCCATAACCTTATGCAGCGAGCTGCGACCAGATTCAACTTGCCGGTTACCATTGAGCAGTCTCACTGTTTTCTGCATGACTTTAAAGAAGAGTCAAGAAAGGTTACGAGAGCTATCCCTATCATTGACTATATTTGGAAAGAAGGGGTTAAAATCATGAAAAACCCGGCATCAGTACCAGCGGTGCTTCCACGGATTGACAAAAAATACCGTGCTCCAGCCGACAGTCCCTCTTGTGTCATTGGTCAACCGCGTCCAGACTCGGTTATATCTCAGGCAGCCCAACAAAAGTCTAAGAATCCGGCAGCACCGATCACTACACCACCGGATAGGGAAGGACGCCGACTGGATCTAATTGGGAAAACATTTTCAACTATGGCAGCTGCTTCCATCAGGGCAGCCAACTCCCTAGCGATAATAGGGCGTTATGACCGCCAGATGTGGTCAGAAATGGCAAGCTTTATCGACCTCATCCCAGAGGATAACAGGCAAGATGCTCGAAAGATTTTGTTGGAGGGTGAGCGTGCAGCCTCAGAGACTATCGACTGCGCACTGGATATTGCGAATACTAACTTTCGCCAGTTGGCTGGGGCTGCGGTTCTTAGGTGCCAGGGTTGGCTGAAAGCTACCACGTTCAGACCAGAAGTCCAGACAAAAATATTGGACATGGCCTATGATGGCGAATCATTGTTTGGAAAACACATAGATGACGCACTCCAAGCAATTAAAACGGATACTGATACTGCAAGATCGTTGGGCTCCTTGCAATACAAAAGAGGTACCTTCAGAGGAGCAAGGGGCCGTGGATTTTCTTCCAGAGGAAGTTATCATACCCAACAAAATAGGTACCAGCCTCAGTATCGGCAATCATATCAGTCTTCCTACAGACAGACCAATACATCTGGTTTCTCTCGTCAAGGCGGACGAAAAAGATCGCAGAATCAGGGAAGAGACACCTCACGGAAGCAATGATTTCTGCAGGGCGCCTTCCACTCCTTTTCCCCTCCCTGTGGCTGCGAAAATTTCAACTTTTGCGACCAAGTGGCAAGAAATTACGTCGGACCAGTGGGTTCTGGACCTGGTTCACAACGGTCATACCTTAGAGTTTGTCACCAAACCACCCAACAAACCACCCAAGGGACCCCCTCCCCCTCGTCTTCACTTACTATTCAAAGAAGCTTTAACAATGCTCCTCAAGAACGCAGTCGAGAAGGTTCCTGCGCTTCAAAAGGGGACAGGTTTCTATTCCCGCTTTTTTCTCATCAAGAAGAAATCAGGGGAGTGGCGCCCAATCTTAGACCTTCGCAATCTGAACAGATTCCTCAAGAAGCAGGGATTTCGCATGATCACTCTGGCGGAAATTCTAGGTTGCCTCAACGAGGGAGATTTTCTAGCTTCCTTAGATATGGAAGACGCTTACTTTCACATCCCAATACATCCGAAGCATCGCAAGTATCTTCGCTTCACAGTGGCTGGCGCCCATTACCAGTTCAAGGTGCTCCCGTTTGGGTTAAAATCTGCCCCAAGGATCTTTACGAAGTGCCTAGCTCCAGTGGCAGCAGTGTTGCGCTCCCAAGGAATCCAAGTCTTTCCGTATTTAGACGACTGGTTAATAAAGGGTCCTTCGGAAAGATCAGTCAAGACTGCCGTGACAACATCTCTTCGTCTGTTCCATTCTCTGGGGCTTACGATCAACAGGAGCAAATCTCAATTACAACCAAGGCAGATCCTTCCTTTTCTGGGCGCGCTGTTAGATACCGTCCGCTGCAAGGCATTCTTGTCTCACGAACGGCAGGTTCGTCTTCAAAACTTAGCAATCCGAATTTCCAAAAGAAAGTCAGTTTTCTGTCCGGATGTTCGCGTCGCTGCTAGGGATGTGCTCCTCTGCAATACACCTCGTTCCTCTGGCGCGGCTCCGCATGCGACCCTTGCAGGAGGAGTTACACCGTCAGTGGCAGCAGGTGATGGGCTCCTTCGACGACATCATCAGAGTCACTTCAGGCATGAAGAGCGCTCTAGGTTGGTGGTCCCATATTCCCAACTTACCAGAAGGGCTTACTTTCATTCAGAGGATTCCAGACTTTGTCCTCACTACCGATGCTTCCATGGAAGGATGGGGAGGTCATCTCCAAGATTTACAGATACAGGGGAAGTGGTCCCCAGAGTACAAAAACAAACACATCAACAGTCTGGAATTGCGAGCAATTTTTCTGTCTCTGCAAGCTTTCCTTCCAAGGATTGCAGGTTCTTCGGTTCTGATTCGAACCGACAATACCACCAGCATGTTCTACGTGAACAAACAAGGAGGAACAAGATCAGCAACTTTGTCCACGGAAGCTCAGGAGTTGTGGGAATGGGTCACACTCCACAACATAAGCCTCAGAGCAGAACATGTCAGAGGTCTCTGCAATACATTAGCGGACACGCTCAGCAGATCCCAATCAGATTGCCACGAATGGGAGCTAGAGCAAGCTCAGGTGCTCAGAATATTCAGAGCTTGGGGAACACCACCGCTGGATTTGTTCGCCACGAAGGAGAACAAGAAATGCCGCTTCTATGCCAGCAGATACCCTCAACAGGGCTCAAGGGGGAATGCCCTGTCCATGCGATGGTCAGGGATTTGTGCTTACGCTTTTCCCCCGATACCCCTGATACCGAGGGTCATACGCAAGATGAAGTTGGAGGGCTGTCGTCTCATCTTGATTGCACCCAGATGGCAACGCCAATACTGGTTTCAGTAGCTCCTATTGCTATCACAGGACCAGCCGATCAGTCTTCGCCCGACGCCCACAATGCTGTCAAGGAACAGGGGTCAGGTTCTCCACCCGGACCCTCAGTCCCTACATTTACACGCATGGCTCCTGACTTCTTAGAGTTTAAGGACCTGGATATCCCTCAGGACTGTAGGGATATATTAACAAAATCACGAGCTCAGAGCACGATAAAAACTTACAGTCTAAAATGGAAACGGTTTTGCTGCTGGTGTGAAGCAAACCAGGTGCACCCGGTGGACGATCCTGCAGAAAAGATCCTTCCTTACTTGTTACACCTGGCAAGATCTGGACTTTCTTTCCCTTCAGTCAAGGTCCACTTAGCTGCACTTTCCAGATTCAGAAGGGGTGCTCATGGCCCTTCTCTTTGTTCATCCTCTTTAATTAAACAGTTTATGAAAGGACTATTCCGAGAGTTTCCTCCGGTCAGACTTCCGCCACCGGAATGGGAACTCAACACAGTCTTAATGCAGTTAATGAAGCATCCATTCCAGCCCATCCACAAGGCTGACCTAAAATTCCTTACATGGAAGGTTGCTTTACTTCTGGCTTTAACATCAGCTCGAAGAGTGAGTGAAATTCAGGCGTTTACTGTAAAGGAACCTTTTCTACACTTCACTAAAGACTACGTGCACCTCCGAACTAATCCAACGTTTATCCCTAAGGTGCCTTCACAGTTTCATCTTAATGAACCAGTGACGTTAAAGACTTTCTTTCCTAATCCATCCACCCCAGTGGAACGAGCCTTACACTCTCTCGATATCAAGAGATGTCTTAAATTCTATCTTCTGAAAACAAAGAACCTTAGAAAGTCCGATCAATTATTCGTGGCTTGTGGCCAAACTACTCTGGGAAAGGCGGTTACAAAATCCACCATTGCCAGATGGATAGCATCTACAATACTTTCCTGCCATGACAAGGCTCACAGGCCTTTGTTGAGGAAACCCAAGGCCCATTCCACGAGGACAGTAGCAGCGTCTACAGCATTGTTTGCTGGTGTGACTCTAGAAAATATCTGCCGTGCTGCGACATGGAAAAATGTCCACACTTTTACCAGACATTACTGCCTCCAATCTACGCATCGTGATGATGCAGTAGTTGGGCAAGCTGTACTACGACATCTGTTTCTTTGAGATACCTTCAGGTACCCTTTTTTCATATTTTAATATGTAAGATGTTGATATCTTTAATATAACAATGCAATGTGTTACAATGATGATTTGCTTTCATGTTTACATGCTTTTCTCTTTATAGATGGCATATTTCGAATTTTAAGATCTTTTCTTATACCTCTTGTTAACAAGCTGTGGATGCAATTAGGGAGTATCAGCACTAGTCTCCCGCCATCCGCAAACGACTGTATACTTGGTATACTGCTCGCTATTCTGATTCAGGCATGTGAATCTATGAAAGATACCCCAATACTGGATAAGAAAACAAGTTACTTACCTGTAACTACAGTTATCCAGTATTGGTATCTTTCATAGATTCACATGCACCCACCCTCCTCCCCGTAGAGTCAGTTCTATATAATTTGGGACGTTCACGTCCCACTTGTGCTACGAAAATCTGAGGAGAACTGGCTCTGCTGAGAGGGTTCTAGAAGGGTACTGGTGTCTGATTGGTTGTTACCAAATTCTTGGTTCTTTTTGCATAATGAGGTAGATAGGCTGCTAAGATACAGGCTTTTGGCCTTTTCTTTGGGCCTACTACTACTACTACTAGCATTTTGGCACTACTTTTTTATTTACCGGGGACTCCCGCCTCGGCGACGGGGAATGATTCAGGCATGTGAATCTATGAAAGATACCAATGCTGGATAACTGTAGTTACAGGTAAGTAACTTGTTTTCATACATCACGACAAAGTGGTTCTTAGGACAAACCCTAAATTCTTACCTAAAGTAGTTTCAGCTTTCCATCTTAACCAGTCTGTTGAGCTCCCAGTATTTTTCCCTCAATCAGACTCAGTAGCTGACTGGGCTCTTCATACACTTGACGTCAAAAGAGCTATTCTTTACTACATTGAAAGGACAAAAAATTTCAGGAAAACTAAACAACTTTTCGTAGCTTTCACACCGCCACACAAGGGCAATCCTATATCAAAAGCTGGAATTGCCAGGTGGATCATTAAATGCATACAAATATGCTACCAAAAAGCAAAACGTACGTTATCCATTCCCCCTAGAGACCATTCCACACGCAAAATAGGGGCATCCATGGCATTCTTAGGAGACATCCCCATGGATGACATTTGCAAAGCCACAACATGGTCTACACTGCACACTTTCACAAAATGCTACTGTGTAGATGTGCATGCAAAACAACAAGCTTGTGTGGGCCAGGCTGTACTAAGAACACTTTTTCAAACTGCTGCAACACATACAGGTAGCCACCGCTAACGGGGTAACTGCTGTATATTCTATGCAAAAGTATGCAATCTACAGCTCATGTGCCTCGAACAGAAAATGCTACTTACCAGTATGCATCTGTTCTTGGCATGTAGAGCTGTAGATCTGCATACACCCACCCACCTCCCCGAACACCTATATGTGTTGCAGTACTATCTTGCTTAGATACATTACACATGGACATCTTTTCTAGTTCTAACTATCATCACCCTTTATGGCGAAAACAATCTGGAGATGGAGTCACTGCCCATGCGCACTACTAAACAAAGGAGGAGTCGCCTCTCTCTTGACTACAAAGCTACAATAACAAAGTGCAAACATTCGAACCCAACACTAGATGGCGGTCTATGCAAAAGTATGCGGATCTACAGCTCTACATGCCAAGAACAGATGCATACTGGTAAGTACCATTTTCCTTACCCTTAATACCATGAAGTTTATCAGCATTGTTGTTACCTCTGCCACCATTCAAGAAATTGCAAACGTTTAATTAGATTTAAAATAAATAAAAACAAGGACCAAAAATTAGACCTGTTTGCTAGACGTTACTGGACTTAATTTACATGCAGAAACCTGTAGGCATAAGTCAAAGATGGAGCTGTACAGCTACTTTAGGCGAAAATTGCATCAATAGTGGCACTAGCTGGGACCTTGGTAAAGATCTAAATGTGTAGTGAAGCTATACACTGGTGAGATGTTGCATTTCCTTCTAGGCTCAACAGCCTTAATTATGCTTTGCAAAAGGAACATGGTGATCTTTGTTAAACTTTCTAAGGCCTAATTGCACAAGTTCACGGATGACAAGTTGATTTGCACTATAATTTTTCAGATACCGTCTTATCAATAATTAAGATCTTACTGCCTAATATTCTGCCAAATACCAGACCACACATGTTAACAAAGACGTTTCTGGAAGGAAGGGCTTCAGACCAATAATTTCAATTACTTTTAAAACTGAACATATGGAGTGTGATGCCTGTTCATCAACCCTTTGGTTTAAAAAATTCTACGGGATCAGAACGTGAGAAATGTGGGGCTGCGCCACAGTCGGCTTACATTTCGCGCAACAGTATATTTTAACTTGCACCAGATGAACTTTGATGCATGTATTTTGATGTCTGGCACAGCACTTAGTCCTTCAAAGCCCAGTATTGTACCACAATCTGTATTCGGTGGTACCATTCTTGCGTGACATACTTTCTTTGTGGGCACAGCTAAAGCCTGCAAGTAACTCCTGGTGAGGTAAAATTACTGGATTAAGTGACATTTCTTTTAACTCCAGACCACTTGTTCAAGCCTGAGCCAGTCTGCTGGATGAGCAGTTTCCATTTAGGTGTTAAAGATCCCACTAAGACCCAACTCCCTTCCAACCCAGAGAGCTGTTCCACTGGCATTAGAGCTTTTGGCAGAAGTGGAAGCTTGTTGCTTAATGGTATTGAGTCCATCTCCATTTCCGAGTTTGGGCCTCTTGGTTATATTCCTCACACTCTTGTGTGGCGGGATACAATGATTTTCCTTTGACTTTCTGGTTTCAAAGTCCTACTGGGTATCAGCTAAAGTTAAAATGATGAAAAGATCTTGCGCAGGAGCTAGACCTTTTCCCTCCAAGAAGAAGAAAGCGAAGTACAAGTGAGTTTGATCCCTGCTAACCCAAAAGTAGAATAACATTGGATGACAAATCTGTCCCTGACCAGCTGCAACCAGTGCTTTGTTCTCTGTAGTTAGCTCATCGTGTTGCTTTGAGTCGATAACCTTTTTTATGAAAAAAAAACTCTTCTAAAATGGGATCGTGTAACCGCATCAGCAAATTCAACAGTAAAGTACTACACCTTAAATCTCAGGTCCTGTGCTGGGTAAACAATGGGAAGGAATGCATTTGAAATCATTTAGTTCAGCTGTTTCATGCCTCCCTGGGGGCACGCGGGTCTGTGCTGGTTGACCCATCGGGGTTGGAGGGCCGACACAGCACTGTGGACCTGGAGATAGGCTGGACCCACCTCGGCCTGAAGACGCCGGAGGGGTGACTGGGGGTGTGGGTGCCTCGGCCCCCATCCAGAAACTGCTACCTTTGGCCCGCTGCACGGATCGGTGCAGGGTCGGTGCCTGGGGCCCTGAGATTCTCACCAGGCTGGTATGGATGGCCTGTAGGGGAGGGGGGACTGACGTGCTACCCTGGGCTGAGGGATGACCCCCCGCCCGCCTACATGGACACTGGGCCCATGTGATGCATGATCCGTCTGCTCAGACCCTTTTTGGCCCAGCGGGGAAGTGAGGCCCTGGGGCGCGGACCAAGCATTGGGTCCACCTGGCCCTCTCCCCTTCCCAGGTGGCTGGTCCTCCTGGCCCACTGACTCCTCCACACTCAACAGTACTCAACCGGGGAGGTGGCACTCGCCTTCGCTGCATGACTTGGCGGGGGCTCGCATCTGCAGGGGATGCCTGCCACCTGTCCTCCTCCTCATCCGCTCCTCGGCACCTAAGGTGAATGGAGGATCAACCAGTAGATGCAACTCCTGTTGTCCCCAGAGGCCTGACTTTTTTGACTTAAAGCGAGGATCTGGTTCGGCAGAGGCTCAGGGACGATTGGGCAATAGGGAAGGACAGGGCAGCACATGCGGTGTCCAAGCAGATGCCAATAGACCACTACACCTCCCGCTCCGGTGGTCCTGCTTCGGGCCCCACTGGCTCTGATAAAGCTGAGGCCCCGACCAATGACCTCTCAGTCATCCTACAAGTGATCCAAACTAACCCTGGGCATAGTTCGTGTAGTGGCGCTACACTACGCTAAGTGCACTTTGCACTACGTGGCGCTACACGAACTGCGTAGTGCAGTTGGGAAATGCTGTTCGCAATGATTGCACAGTGCCGGATGCTTGTCCGCACTGTGCAATCATTGCGAACGGCATCCTGCACAGTGCAAGCGGTCGTTTTCTGCCGCTTGAGTAGATTTGTACTTGAGCTGCAGCTTTCTCAACGCGGACTGGTAGTTTCTCATCGCAAGCGGTCGCGAGCATATGCGACCACTCACAATGAGAAACCTGACCTCCCCGCGTTGAGAATCTCGCCGGGAGGTTTATTTTCCACGCTCGCAGTCGCCAACTTGACGTTGAGGACTGCGAGCAAGCAAAAAATGGCCACTGCGCGTTTTTGCACTGTGCTGCGGGCGATTCGCGTAGCGCGTAGTTGCGCTCACTATGCACACTCCGCTAGCGTAGTTTTCCGCCCAGGGTTAATCCAAACTTCCCAGGGCGTGGTGGAGGCGAGAGTCGGGGAAGTAAAAATGGAATTCACTTTGCTCTGCCAAGACCTTCGCAATGCCATAGACAGGATCACAGAGACTGAGTCACATATCTCCACGGTTGAGGACAAATTCCCAACTCTCAAATCCCAAGTGTCATCTTTCCTGACACGCATGGCGGAGCTGCACGCGCAGGCGGAAGATGCAGAATACCGCTCACAGCATAATAATGTCCTCATCATGAAGGTTCCTGAGTCTGTCGGAGATGCGTCCCTGCAGCAAATGGCAGACCCCATCGAAAAGTGGCTCAGACCTGGATGCCTGAGGGGTGCTTGTCCCCCTGGTTTACCGTTGAGAGGATGCACTGTTCCCTGGTGCTGCCCCAAGACCAGGGGCGTAACACAGGCCCCCACAGTGCGGGGGGCCCCTTTAGCACAGAATTTCGGCCAGAGGGATCCTGATTGAATCCGGAATGGGGCCCCTCCACGTACCTTGCAGGGGGGCCCCCTCAAGGTTCACTATGCCACTGCCCAAGACTGATCATCGCCCACATCCTAAACTTCCGTGACGTGGTTCTTGGTGAGGCGTGCTCCTAGCTGGACCTCCAATACGATGGCACTAAAGTCCTGATACTACAAGACTACACCAAAGAGGTCCACCAACCCAGCTGATCCTTCCAAGACGTCAAACAGAAGCTACGGAACATTGGTCTGCAATACTGCTGCCTTTTCCGAGCCCAACTCTGGGTCATCTTCCAAAATAAGTCCATCTTTTTCGACACACCCGACGCAGCCTGACAATGGCTAACAGAGGAAAGGTCACTACGAGAGCGCCCCTCCCTCTCCACCGGCACCTGCGGCCAGGCGATGGACCTTGACGCTCGGTCCCAACCTCGATCTAGGGGGCGACGGCACTGCTCACCGAAGCAACGTAGTGGAACTCACTCGACCTCTCCACTGAGCTCCCCCCGGCCAACATCTATAGATCAGTTGACTGGCGACGACAGGAACGACTCGAGAATGACAGGCATCCTCCGTCATTGTCCTTGAAAACCTCCTCGGCCCCTCCGCCAGATTCTGACCTGTCCCGTAGTCCTATACTTATCCCAGCCTCAGACCTGGAGCACGCCGCCTGACCTGAGCGCCATGGACCTCCGGTGTCCACCGGGACACAACGACATCTTGACTTGCTGCCTTAATTGGACCTTAAACCAACTCGACAACGCAGCCAACGTTAAAATATCCAGTCTCTACATTGGTTCACCCCAATCCTTATTGTGTACTGTTCAAAGCAAACTTATATTGACTTTCTTATTTTGTTTTTTTCTCTTGGGCGACAGATGCTTCTGGGGTTGAAGTATGCAAAGGGGAAGAGTAGGGGAAGGGGGGGTCAGTTATGCATATTTGTTGACGGTTTACGATATTTTCCTTTCCTTAGGCACAGGCACACTGTTATGTTATGTTAAAAGCACTTCTAAAGCGCATGTACACTAAACGGTTTCATGGCGCCGAGGGCAGAGAGGTGACAGCAGGAAGCTAAGTTCAATCGCCGCACGCTTGAGCAAACAGCTGAGTCTTAAGCAGTTTTCTAAATAGTGCATTGGAGGTTAGCAACCTCATCTTCACGGGGAGAGAATTCCAAAATTGTGGGGCCAAGACAGCGAATCTTGAGCCTCCATGCTTTTTGCGTTTGTAAGAGGGGCTGACTAACAGATCCATGTGAGAATAAACGCAGATCTCGAGTGGGAATGTATCGCTGAATCCTGGAAGAGATGAATTCTGGGCTATTGCCATAAAGGGCTTTAAAGATGGTGCATCCCAGCTTGAAAGCATAGCGCTTGGCCACAGGTAACCAGTGAAGATTTCTCATAAGGGGTCTGACATGCTGCCACTTAGGTAGATGGAAGATAAGTCTGGCGGCTTGGTTCGAACCAGCTGAAGACGTCTAAATTGATAGGCGTGGATGCCAACATACAATGAATTGGCATAATCCAGTCAGGAGATAACCAAGGCTAAGATAACCAGGGTCAGAGCTTCCCTGGACAGAACTCTACTAATCTTCCTTATTCTTCGCAGTTGGAAAAAGCTGGCAGAGACCACTGAGCCAATCTGGGCATTCATCGACAGATCATCGGAGATCACTATACCCAAACATTTGGCAGAACTTACTGGCACTGGGGAATTACCCAATGAGGAGGGCCAAAAGTTGGAGTGCCAAGGGTTGGCTGAGCCACCCGTAAGAATCAGCTCAGTTTTATCAGGATTCAGCTTTAGTTGGTTGTTGTTCATCCATTCACTTATGAAGATCACGGTGGCTTGAAAGTTGGATACAGAGAATGCTGATGAATTGATGTCAAACACTATTTGGAGATCATCCGCGTAGTTAAAAGTTTCAATCTTTCTTTCTTTCAAAGAACGAATTAAAGGGAGGAGGTACAAATTAAATAAGAGCGGAGAAAGAGAAGAGCCCCGGGGAACCCCACAAGTCAGTTCCCTCTTGTGGGCAGAGAAGTTGGCGAGCCGTACTTCTGGAGACCGGTTGCTAAGAACGGAGGAGAGCCACTTCACCGCCAGGCCCTGGATCCCAGCATTTCTGACACGGTCAATCAGAATATCATGATCGACCATGTCAAATGCTGCTGACAAATCCAGGAGTACCAGGGCCTGGGAGATGCCATTGTCAGCTCCTCTTCTTAGTACGTCCAAGACTGTAAGGATGACAGATTCCGTAGAATGTGCCGGTCTAAAACCTGCCTGATGGGAGTCCAAGGCATGGGAATGCTCAACAAATGAACTGAGGCAATTTGTCACATGAGCCTCTAGAACTTTGCTCAAATAGGACAAAAGAGAAATGGGCGATAATTACTGAGAACTGACTGATCCGCACCCGGTTTCTTCAAGATTGGAATGATTTCCGCATTCTTTAACGTTTCATGGACAATGCCAAGTTTAAGTGATTTATTAAGAAAAGAAAGAGGGGGGTCTGGACAGATAGAAAAAGCTTCTCGAAGTATGTAAGGAGGACAGCAGTTAGTGGGTGAACCAGAACTAACCTTGTTGAGTAGGTCGAGAAAAGTCTCCTTTGAAATCGGGGGAATTTGATCCAACCGAGAAGTTCTGACATGTGATAGGATCGGGAGTGGAATAGGTAGAAGATGGGATGCTGGCTTTGATAGCGGCAATTTTATCAATGAAATATGAATTAAGAGAGTCACATAGGGACTGTGAAGGGGCTGGCTTCATCATGACTCTGTCTGGTTTAGAGAGCTCATTTACTATAGAGAAGATCTCTCTAGATTTGTTAGCCGAAATTTCGAATTTTATTAGAGAAGTATTCTTCTTTGGTTTGAAGAATCTCCTTTTTATATTTTTTCAAAAGAGTTAAATATATAGCCTTCTTATCTGTAAGATAATAGCGTCTCTAGTTATGTTCTGCCTGTTTTAGAGCAAGTTTCTTAGTTTTTAGGTTGTCAGAGAACCATCGGTGAGCATCATGAGATCTAAGGATCTTAATTTTCTTGAGAGGGGCGACAGTCACTAGCCCGCTCAAGCCATGTCTTGATGCTCTCTGGCTGGGTCTGGAATGCTCCTTGTACGGACGGGGCCGTGTCAGTTAAAAGTGAACCAAAATGGTCAAGATTTGCACGTCCCCAATTTCTTGTTCAGTTAGGTTCACTGTACGTTGGGATTTTTGGAGGAGGAACGCCAGAGAGGGAGAAAGTTATAAGATGATGGTCTGACCAAATACAGGGGAAATCAAAGGAATGGAGATCTCCAAGTTGGATGTGCATATTTGGTCTAAAATACGCCCTTTTATGTGTGTAGCTGCCCTTACATGCTGGGTACAATTCATCCCAGGTACAAGATCTGTCAGTTCCACCGAGCTAGAGCTTTCCCTTACGCCGTTAGGCCAATAATTAAAGTCACCAATTATCAGAATTCTCGCATGGTTGATAACAAGGTGGGAAATCATTTCCCCCAGTGCTTGAGGAAACATAGGCATGGGATGAGGAGGTCGATAGAAAAGGGCACAAATAAAAGATGACTGGGGAGACTCACATTTCAAGACTAGGCTATCAACTGAGGGAATGCCAGAGACCCCTAGAGAGGTAAACTGGTGGTCCTGACGGATAATGGCTGCAACCCCCCAACCCCGCCCCCAGCTTCTCCTGGGGAGCGATTGGCCTGTAGGATGTAATAATTATCCAGTACTGCTGCTAATATATCCGGAGCAGATTCCTCAGTAAGCCACGTTTCGGTGAGAAGAAGGTCTGGATTTCTAGCTGGTGTCTCACCATGGAGCGGGTGTTTAGATAGCAGACTTATTAGTCCCTTTGACTCATGTGTTTTAGAGATCTCCGAGTCAAGAGAGGTCGTGATATGAGTATGAGAGGCTTTACCATCAGTTTCAAATTCAGGGAAGGTAAGTCTGTGAGCTAAGATACCCACTTTTTCTAGATTAAGTCAGGTAATTTCCTCAATTTTAGGGTTCCCAATACCTTTTCAGCTCCCTGGCCGAGTATCGGAGAAAATGGGCATTGTGTATGGCTCCCAGCCCCGTTCAGGTGCAGACGGGCTTGCCTTTGGCACGCCGGCGGTGCGTCCGGGGGGGTCATCTGGTTTAAATCCTTTCTCAGCTCCCGCGACCAGCCCGACAGCCAGCCGGAAGTGGGGGTGGTGTAAGTGTGTGGGAGGTATGACCTAGAGCGTTTCTCCATACAAGCGGCACAGAAAAGCCGTGACGGAACGGAAGCGCTCAAGTCTAAAATTAAACTGAGAGCTGAAAGTAGTGCAAATACGCAAGAAGTTGAGAGTTAAAACAATAACATCCAACCACAAATTTGAAAACAAATGCTTTCCCAGAGGTTCCCCTGCCCAACGAAGCAGACCTCAATCCGCGCCTGTAAAGGCTTCCCATTTAAATCTTACTCGGTATTCTCTCTGACAACCATGATCACGCAGTCCAAGGCATTCTTGGAGCTCCCCTGAGGCGTGCCGCACCATCTCGCACTCCCGTGGACACTTTGCCGGGCGCACTGCTTGCCTCCTGCATCCACTTGACCACACCTATCACATTCACGGTACTATCATGGAATGTTAACCGTCTTCTAGACCAGATCAAGCGCTAGGCGGTCATCGCATTTGTCCATCGCCACTTACCAGAAGTCCTCTTCCTGCAAGCATCCAACTTGCAATGCGAGCGCTGCCCCTTTCTGTCCTGCAAAGGCTACGATTGGGTCTTCCATGTGGGGTTCGTGCGGGGAGCAAGGGAGGTTGCCATTCTCCTGCACCGTTCCTACACCCTGGTGGTTGCTTGAATTTCCCATGATCCCCAAGATCTATTCAGAGGACACTTTGGAGGGATGGGTGATCGTTCTGTTGTCCATTTATACCCCCCTCCGCCCCCCCGTCCTCCCTGGGAAGCTGTCTGCGAGCCTTGTCGTCACTTCTCACCCGCCTTCCTCAGGGCCTCACCATGCTGGCTGGCTACTTTAATGCTGTTTCTAGACCGACTCTCAACTGCACCGGACCCACTGCTTCCAGGGACCCTGGGATCAAGCTTCTTACAGACTGACTCTCCTCCTGGGGACTTTGCGACGCATGGAGAACATGGCACCCGACACTCCGGCAATACGCGCACACCTCCGCTTCCCATCTCACACACACCGTCGCGTATTGGCCTGGTACTTCTGCCAGCCCCTGATTGCCATTCCCTGAGCCATTTCGAGATATTGCCTAGAGGGGTCTCGGACCACTCCACATGCTCCTGAGAGGGCTCCACAACATTGCGACTCATGTGGCGCCTCAACACGTGGAATTTCCATGACCTAACCTTCGTCCAAGCACTAAGAAACGAGTTTCAATCCTACTTCCTCCGCAACTCTGGTTCAGTGGCCCGAGTGAGCACGCTCTAGTCCACCAGTAGGGCTATAATTCGTGGATTCGCGAAACACTTGGTCAGGTCAAGGGAACGCAAGCGCCTTTCCCTTATCATGCAGCTGGAAGCCCACACCACCCACCTGTAGCAGCGCCTTCTCTCTGACCCGGGGGAAGCCACTGCACGCCAGCTGCGTCTCGCCTGGGAAGACATGCGCTTTCGCTCTCTAGAAGCAGTCTAACTCCTCTGGGGAGCAACGAGTGTCAATGTTTACGGCTTGAGTGACAAGAATGGGAAAATGCTGTACTGGTTGCCCTCTCATCAGCAGGCTACTAGAATAGTCCCAGAGATTAGAGACGAAATGGGCCACATGCATCAGGCTCTACCAGACAATGCCCTTTGCCCGTTACTATGAGGATCTGTATTCCGTGCCGAGCTGCAGAGAGCAGGAAACCGGGGACCGCTTCCTGGACGTTGTCGGCCTACCACCCCTCCTCCAGGGAGAATTCCAACTCCTAGAGGATCCCATCCAGATGGAGGAGGCTCTCTCGGTGCTACACCCCGGGAAGACTCCTCCAGGCCCAGACAGGTTCCCCATGGAATACCTGCTGAAAAACCGAGATTTACTGCTCCTCCATCTCGTCGCCCTTTTCGAAGAGGCATGTCGCCTTGGCTCCTTCCCGAAGACCTGGACTCTGCCATTATAGAGGTGATCCCAAAAATGTAGCCACCCTCAATCTCATGCGCTCGTTATCGCCCCATCTCCTTACTCAACTGCTAAGTTGAAGTATTTGCCATCATTCTCGCAAATAGGCGTTCGTCCACCTGGACCAGTGTGGCTTCATGCCGGAAAGAAGCACACTACACTGCATTCGACGGCACCATGTGGCCCTAGCCTACCGTCACTCTTTACCACACGTCCTACCCTTACTTCTCATCGATTTTGAGAAGGCGTTTGATACAGTGGGCTGGGAATATCTTCGCAAGGTGCTGGTTAGTGCCGGTCTCTGCCCACGCTTTCGCAGTATGGTTGATGTACTCTACTCCCATCCCTTCCCTATTCAATCAATCGGGGGCTTTAAAAGCACGCTACTCACCTGTGAGGGTCTCAAGGCGCTGGGGTGGGTGCATCTTAGGGTCAGCCGAAAAGCCAGGTCTTGAGGCACCTCCTGAAGGTGTGCAGGGTAGTGAGCGTCTGATGTTGACTGGGAGTTCATTCCAGGCCTTGGCTGTGAGGTAGGAGAAGGCTCTTACACCTGCTCTGGCACTGCGGATGCGCAGGGTCACTGCAGCTCGGCTAGTGGAAGTTTCTTTTGGTTGCGTGGAAAGATTCTTTTGTTGAGGAATTTGGGTCCGATGTTGTGGAGGGATTTGTAGGCGGGGGTGAGTAGCTTGAAAGTTGCTCTCTTCTCGACGGGGAGCCAGTGGAGGTCTTGCAGGTGTTGGGTCATGTGCTCCTGTTTTTTGGGGCGCCATGAACTAGTCTGGCTGCGGTGTTCTGGATAGTCTGGAGTTTGTGTAGTAGGGATTTGTTGATTCCAGCGTAGAGGGCGTTTCCGTAGTCCAGTCTGCTGGTTATGAGTGTGTGGGTGACTGTCTTTCTGACTTTGGGGGGGGATCCCCTTGAAGGTCTAGCGGAGGGAGGCAGGGATGCACCTTGTCCCCCCTTCTCTTCGCCTTAGCGATGGATCCCCTAGCACGGCTCATTCGCTGTAACCCAAAATGTGGGGGATGGAGGTGGGACCCCAATCATGAGGACCGCATCGCCCTCTATGCAGATGATGTCCTTGTGTACTTGGCAGACCCAGCGCAGAGCGGCCCCCGCTGCCTTCACTTACTTGAGGCCTTCGAACGAGCCTCTGGGCTGAAGATCAGTCCAGCCAAATCCGTGCTGGTTCCCCAGGCCCAGTCAAGGGACTGTTTCGACTTGGTCAAACATTCCCCTTCACAGGCTAAGCTTCAAATACTTGGGCGTATGGGTGGCACTACATCCTGATCTCACCTGGGCCCTGAACCTACCACTGCTGACCCAGAAAACGAGGTCTGACCGGACTACGTGGCAGAGCCTCCCTCTTAATGTGATGGGCCGGATTGCCTTATATAAAATAATGATCTTGCTCCACTTTCTCTGTGTCTTCCTTAACATCCTCCATCAGATTCCAAGGTCCTGGTTCCCCAAACTGGGGAGCGGCGCATGTTCCTTTTTATGGTGGGGCGCCAGGCCGCATTTCGCGCTAACCTACTGCCAACGAGGCTCATATGACGGCGGACTGGGCATGTCTAAACTATACCTCTACCATCTCGCCTCTCAGCTCATTGTCGTGCACGATTGGTATAGCGGGGGTGGGCACACACGACCTATAAACTAGAGCTCTGCGACTCTGCTTCCCTGCTTTACAGACAATGCTATACGGTGCCCCAATCCCCTCCCGCCTGCCCACGGTCGCACGGGTGGTGCCTCTAGCCTGGCGCGCCTCCCTGCATCCTGTGCAATGGGATGGTAAGCTCACACAGCAAACCCCGCTATGGCATGGCACCTGGCTGAAGGAAGTGACAACGCTTAAAGGCTTCAGAGCATGGGATAACATTGGGATTTCTCAACTTGTGGACATGTGCTCAGGAACACCCATATGCTTCTTTGCCAACCCCCAGGAATCATTTGCCCTCGCCCGTTCCCAATTCTACAAATAACTCCACATGCGCAACACAGAATCCCTTCCGGAGGTTAACCCCCTTGAAGCCTAAATCCTAATGGGTAACCTTGGGTGCAGAGGTGTGCCTCAAATCTACTGCACTCTGGTAATTAATCCCCCTGGGTCCCTACACCATCTGTGGACCCAATGGGAGGGTTGGGCGGGTCTCCTAGATGAAGCGTATTGGCGCGATGCCCTGAGGCCCCCGCAAGCTCACTATCTCCTCCAAGCTGAGGCTAATACAAATCTACTATCTTCATTCAGCATATCTACCCCCACACGTTTACATAGGGCCGGACTCTGACCTGACGCCTCCTGTCCGAGATGCACAGCTAAGCCTGCAGATTTCTTCCACGTGGTTTGGTCCTGTGCTCCAATACAAACATACTAGGACGCAATAACAAGCGAACTGTCGGAGGTGCTGGGGTGGACGATACCCCTATCTCCGAGCCTGATCCTTTTAGGTATAATGGAGGGCTGAGCGGGCCTTCCTATGTTCGGCCTTCCTTGCCGCCAAGCACGAAATAGCGGCACGGTGGATGAATACCACTCCCCCTACTGTCACAAAGTGGCGCTGTGGGGTTGACTGGTGTGCCCAGAAGGAGAGAGTAGTGTTTGAGGCAAAAGGCTGTCCCCATAAACATGGTAGTGTGTAGGGGAATTGGTTGCACTTTAGACTAGCTATTTCCATGCCCCAACTCCGGCCATACTCAAAGATCACGATCTATTTATGTATATGCCCTGATTCACTAGCTGTATTTGGTATATGTGATGCTGAATATTTAACTTGTGCCTACTCTTGTTAGCCACCTTGTGGCTGTTAAAACTCAATTAAAGCTTTAATAAAAATAAACAAAATGTCCGGCATAACAGTTAATTTGAGAAATGTGCATACTAAGAATACAAGTGTGTATTTTATGTCTACTCCACACACACTGCACTATGTTAGCAGTTACTAACCTGTAAACTAAAGAGCACCTTTTGTGTGATACAGTTATGTCTACCCGTCAGACACAAATTAACAAGTAGAAAGGGATTGCAGATATGGGAAACAAAGATTTGTCGGAGACACTTCAGCTGACTTTTCCAAATCTCCAAAAATTACTTGGGCCCATTTTTACCTTATCTGTACCACTACAGAAGGGTATCAACCCCAAAGAAATTGACCCAATCATGTTAATAAAGTTGCAATATATGCCAAACCCGACATACTCTCCACATCAGTCAGTTAGTAAGATGTAACTTGAGGTGGATTAATGCATTCTTCAGTTGTCACCTCCCTATAACATGGGGCACGTATTCTAAAAGTCTGGTTCTGTGTGTACTGAAGAACAGAAACCTTCAGGCACCTATGCATGTTTTTGTCCATGGGGAAACACAAGCAAAATTACATTACTTTTCTTCTATTTATTTCTTTGATCACAAGTAACACTAGATAATGCAATATTAATAGTTAGTCTCAATATTACCTAACCTTTTAGGTGGTTGCGATACTACTCCTAGTTTTGTTCACCTTTCAAGACGGTTTTTTACTTGATATCCATTCTTTAGAAGTCCCTCTGAAAATTGCAGTGATCATACATTGCATGAAGAATACTTGTTTTTCTGATTTCTTTTTTTTCAACATTTCATTTGCTCTTTACTTTCCCCCTCACAGAGCAATTGTGGCCCTAGTCTACAACGTATTAAAGGCGTTTATGGAAATGAACAGCACCCTGTTTGATGAGCTTACAGCAACATACAAGTCAGATCGTCAGCGGTAACTTTGAGCTTTTTTGTTGTCTGTAGAGCAGATGTCTTACTAATGTACTGTTTGTCCTACTGGTGTTGGTGTGTTGATTTTCCTGTATGTTTGTGTCTCCTGTTGTTGGAAAATGGCAGATAAATTCAGAACTATTGTTCACTTCTGAGGATCTTTAGAGTGACAGGATGTTTTCTGAAGGTGGATACCAAAATACTTTGATTCTCATTTTGTAACTTCTTAACCCCTGGTGGGTGAGATAATTTACTTTCTCTGTCTGTGCCACTTAGTGTGTGTCCCATAATATGCTATCTATAGGATACATCTTATAATTCCTAGTTTGCAGCATAAGTAGCTGTTGCTCAAAATGCTGTGCAAACTCCTCCTATCCGGATGTTTTTTTCTTCCATTGGGCTCGTATATGTTTAGACTACTCGGTTACCCACTCTGCATTGGTCCACTATTTCAACCATTTCGAACCAGGAAGAGAACATTTCTAGCATCAAAAAGTGCCAGCATAAATGTGGCTTTTTTGGAACACAGTGATATGTAGAGCTGAAGCCGCCAGACGGAGGTTGACACACAAGAGAGGAGGGTATGGAAAATACATCCTTAAATTCATTTAAATCCTGCCCCACCTTGAAATAGTAAAACAGTATATTTCTGTTGCTTGACTATTATCAGGTCTGTAACCAGTGCCCTCCCGGAACCATGATCGGATCTGGGTTCTCTGGTGCCAGATCTTCAGTTGCAAAAAGTTAATTCATCTCTGACATGACTTGAGGGTAAGTGTATTATGCAGAGATGTAGTACCATGACTCAAGTGAGACGCCTCCTGGCATTGAGGGTTATTCCTCTGACAAAGATTTGGGGGCTGGAGAGGATATGTGAGTGGGAACGCTATTGAGGGAGATAGTCCAATTTCTGTGTCCTCCAATTCAGACATCAAGGACTGGGAAAAATATTTCCTGCCTCGAAAGGACACTACTCACTCGCACTCAAAGTGAGGCATGCCTCTATGCTAAGCAGTGAGCACCACACTTTGATCAACATGCAAGCAGTAGAAAAGCTTTAGCAATCTGCATCGCAAATGGTTGTCGAGAAAGTTTGATTTCAAAAGGCACTTTAGACTTTGAAGTAGCCTTGAAGTAGAGACACCCAATCCCGGAACTGACATGGGTAAGACATGCCGTCTGCACTGAAGTACCTTTAGAAGACTAAAAGTACTTTGATCCGAGCACACATACGCCACAGGAGAGCACTAGCACTCAAACCTCACTACATACAAGACGGAATCCAGGGGTCAACTTTAGTTGCCCCAGTTACAAGTTATATATTTGCAAATCCCCATCAGTCTGTACAGTCAGCCCACAAAATGTGCAGACTCTTGGGACCAACCTGCTTAAAGCATTCGCACAAGATGATGCATCTGTTTAATCGCATGAACTACAGCTCGTCACAACGTTCAGCAGCACAATGAGGAACAAAGTGATGATCTCCTAATAGATATATTATCTATCGTAAGAGTGCTCAAATTCTGTTAGTTTTGGAAACTAAGGTGGTGTTCAGGCAGAAAACATCAAAGATCTGGCAAAGTCAGGGTGGTAACACCATTAGTGGAGAGCAAATAAAAAGCAGCTCCAAAAGGTCCTACTTTCACTTACGGTCATTTGCCCCCTGATTCGCTAGTTGTCCATACTGCCAGGAAAAAGGCACTAATGCAAGGAACACTGTTGCACCTCCAATTGACAAAGAAAGTCAAATGATTGATGCTGCCAGCAGGTGTGTCAATATAGGAGCAGCTGTTTAGTGGCATATAACTAACTCTGACCATACTTTTACGGTAGAATAGGTATTGTTGAGGAAACAAAGATTTTATGTAGTGAATCCCAGAGACCAGTAAAAAAAATAAAAAAAGCGGTAGCAAAAGTATTCATGAAGGATAGCTCACGTCTAACACCAATAATTTTGTGCATTTGATGCTGCATGTAGGGCTTCCAGACAATCAGTACCAGTGCTTTGCTAAGACGACTTGCCTGGCAACACCAGCTAAAAAACAGGCCATAGTACCACGACGTAGAAGTGCCAACAACGACCAGCCCTTCTTGAGTGACAACTGTCAGACAGCCACGATATTCAAAAGGAACCCTTTGTGGTAGTGAGAAAGGTTAAGGCCAGAGGTGCACAAGACAGAGGCAGCTATTCAACTAAAAAGTGACCATCCTCGCAGTCTCCCTGAGCATAAAGCACTTGTCTGGATAGTACTGGGGTTATACAGTCCACTATGAGGATGTAACCTCAGATCATTAATGTGAGGATTACCAAGAGAGGGCATTTGGCTCTCCCTACATGTTGGGAGCAGGAGTGCACGTTTTGATCTGGCAGAAGTTGTGTGTGTCCACAAAAACATGCTCACCCGAGTTGGAGATCAGCTCTCACATTTTGCACATATTATGGCAGCTTTGGGGGACCCTAGCAGAGCACCTGTTCTCCACCCACAAAAACACAAACTAAAGCTGTGCCTCCAGGTACTCGCCTCACTTTCTCTGGGCATTGTCCTATGGATGAGTTGGTCACAGTTATTTGCCCACGCTTTTCCCCTGCTGTCACTGGTTACTTCTGTAATACAGAAAATCAGGCGATCACCATAGTAGATAATTCGCATTGCCCAGTTTCTTTTTCAGCCGTCGTACTCTGTCAAAGATATCCTTTCATCCAAACGAAAAGCTACAACTTTGCCCAGAACTACTCAATGCAAAGGAAATTTACTGTATCCCAATCTCAAGGCTTTCAGGATTTCAATTTAGCACCTAAGTTTGCTGAATTTGTCTGTTTAGAGATTCCTGGGGACTGGCTGCAATTTCTAAGTGAGCCTAAGAAGGCTACCAATAGAACGTCTTCTACAGCATATTGGAAAAGCTTTGTTGTCTACTTTACCTTTCTTCATATTGATCTATTAACAGCTACATTACAGCACATTGTTTGTTACCTGCCACAGCTGCAATACCAGGCTTCGCCTACACAGATATACAGCTTCAAATAGCTACTGTCAATCTTGATTTAAATTCCAAGCATCGAGGCATTCATGGAATGTCTTGAAAGGGTCATGGCTCTGCCCCAGTTCCTTTCTGGAAGCTTAGTATTGTTCTCACCAGGCTTTTTGGGCCCCTTTTGAGCTGCTACATTTGTGTCCACTAAATTTTCTATCTTAAAGGTAGCATTTCTTGTATCTGTTACCTCTCTGTTAGGTTCAAGCATTGTCAGTTGATGAGCCATTTATGCAAGTATTACAACAAACAAATGATGGACGGAATGCTGACAATGCAGACATTCTCCCCCAGTCAAGAGATCTGGGTTAAATCCATCGTTCTTTTGCCCACTACGCACCCCAGTTTAGACATGGCCATATGCAAATCAGTCTTGACCCTGTGCCTCATGGGCACAGTCCAGCCCGAACTGCCAAGCCATGTCTTCCCTGGACCGGAATCAAGCATCCTAGGACCGGTTTCTGGCTATCAGCCGTCATCAGCCAGGATAGCTTGACTCCAGTGGCGTAGTGAGCACGGGTCCAACGTCTGGGAATACCCATCCCACTTAGGGCGAAAAGCGTTACAACAAACAAATGATGGACGGAATACTGACAATGCAGACATTCTCCCCCAGTCAAGAGATCTGGGTTAAATCCATCGTTCTTTTGCCCACTATGCCACCCCAGTTTAGACATGGCCATATGCAAATCAGTCTTGACCCTGTGCCTCATGGGCACAGTCCAGCCCGAACTGCCAAGCCATGTCTTCCCTGGACCGGAATCAAGCATCCTAGGACCGGTTTCTGGCTATCAGCCGTCATCAGCCAGGATAGCTTGACTCCAGTGGCGTAGTGAGCATGGGTCCCACGTCTGGGAATACCCATCCCACTTAGGGCGAAAAGCGTTACAACAAACAAATGATGGACGGAATGCTGACAATGCAGACATTCTCCCCCAGTCAAGAGATCTGGGTTAAATCCATCGTTCTTTTGCCCACTACGCCACCCCAGTTTAGACATGGCCATATGCAAATCAGTCTTGACCCTGTGCCTCATGGGCACAGTCCAGCCCGAACTGCCAAGCCATGTCTTCCCTGGACCGGAATCAAGCATTCTAGGACCGGTTTCTGGCTATCAGCCGTCATCAGCCAGAAACCGGTCCTAGGATGCTTGTTTCCAGTCCAGGGAGGACCTGGCTTGGCAGTAAGGGCTGGACTGTTCCCATGGGGCACAGGGTCAAGACTGATTTGCATATGGCTGGGTTCAAACTGGAATGGCATGGTGAACAAAAAAACGATGGATTTAGGCCCAGATCTCTGTACTGGGGTGAATGTATGACATTGTTCTGCATTCTGTCCATCAATTGTTGTTTTTGCATTTGTCACCCCGAGTGGGAAGGGTATGCTCAGACGTGAGTCCCTTGCTCTCCATGCCACTGGAATCAAGCTATCCTGGCTGACGAGGGCTGAAAGCCCGAAACCGGTCCTAGGATGCTTGTTTCCAGTCCAGGGAGGACCTGGCTTGGCAGTTCGGGCTGGACTGTTCCCATGGGGCACAGGGTCAAGACTGATTTGCATATGGCTGGGTTCAAACTGGAATGGCATGGTGAACAAAAAAAGGATGGATTTAGGCCCAGATCTCTGTACTGGGGTGAATGTATGACATTGTTCTGCATTCTGTCCATCAATTGTTGTTTTTCCATTTATGCAAGTACACATAAACAGAGTTGCGCTGTTTACTCACCCTTCTGTTCTGACAGACGTAGTGTCATCATGTCATGGCAAACAGCCCTTTGTATTACCTTCTGTTTTTTCCACAGCTAGAATTACTAGTGGTAAAAGCTCTGACAACATTACATGTCCAAAGGGCCACTATGTACTATGTTGAATGGACTTGGTCTATTAATCAAACTAAAGTGTTTGGATTTTAAACTTTATGTTCGAGGCATATGAGCTGCAGATTGTACACTATGCCTAGATCGCGATCTGGTGTTGGGCTCGGATTCTTGCAGGTTGTTGTCTTGGAAGAGTCTTTTGTAGTCACAAGATAGGCGACTCCTCCCTTGGACGACAGTGCGCATGGGCATCGACTCCATTCTCAGCTAGTTTTTTTCCGCCATTGGGTTTGGATGTAACTTTTGCGCTCTGGTTGGGCACCTTATTCTCCAAACCTTTTCGACGGCCAAATTATCTATAACTCTACTGTATTGTTTTCGATCGCGTGATCTTCGACGCACATCTGAATTACTCAATTCCAGTCGTCGACGCGGGCCACTGGGCCTATCGACGCCGTTCGGGCCTACAGCCCATGGAAAGGACTCCCTTCAAAAAATGCCCCCAGTGTGGAGCGAAATTCCCACACAGTGACCATCACAAGGTCTGTAACCTGTTTCTCTCGCCCGAGCACAACGAGAACAATTGCCAGGCCTACGCCTCTTATCGATCAAAGAAGACCATCCGTGATCGCCGGGCCCAATGACACATCATGGCACAGGGACCAGTGGACATCTTCGATGAAGTCCCCAATGTCCCGGAGGAGGATTCTGAGGACCTGGCAATCGTGTCCGAAGCAGACGACTCAAACGACCACATCACTCCTGGTCAACGAGTGAGTACAACTGCCCCTACCCCAACTCCACCCAAAAAAAAGAAGGCCCTGGTCAAGACTTCGCCTGCTGGCCCCAGTCGCGACCGAAAACCAGCAAAACCAAAGGAAATGATGGACGGAGTGTTGAACATTGCAAGCACTCTTCCCCAGTCAACTGATCTGGGTTTAATCCATCACCGTTCTTTAGCCCACTCTGCCACCCCAGTTCAGACATGGCCATATGCAAATCAGTCTGACCCTGTGCCTCATGGGAACAGTCCAGCCCGAACTGCCAAGCCACGTCTTCCCTGGACCTGAAACAAGCTTCCTAGGACCGGTTTCTGGCATTTCAGCCGTCTTCAGCCAGGCTTGCTTGAATCCAGTGGCAAAGTGAGCAAGGGACTCACGTCTGAGCATACCCTGCCAACTTATGGCGAACAAAGCAAAATCAAAGGAAATGATGGACGGAGTGTTGAACATTGCAAGCACTCACCCCCAGTCAATTGATCTGGGTTTAATCCATCACCGTTCTTTAGCCCACTCTGCCACCCCAGTTCGGACATGGCCTTATGCAAATCAGTCTGACCCTGTGCCTCATGGGAACAGTCCAGCCCGAACTGCCAAGCCTTGTCTTCCCTGGACCGGAAACAAGCTTCCTAGGACCGGTTTCTGGCATTTCAGCCGTCTTCAGCCAGGCTTGCTTGAATCCAGTGGCAAGCTTCAGAAGCCCCGTGTCCGGCTCCAAAGATCAAGGACAAGCCTTCCGGTAGCTCGGGACTGAGCAAACTGCATCTCAGTGTCCCGCAGGCACCTTCGGCACCGAAGACGGGAGAGCAACCTACTCCCAAAAAGAAGTCGGCACCGACTACCTCGACGCCGAAAGGAAAGCCATCAGAACCGAAACCAATGCCTTTGGAACCGAAAAAGATTTCCGTCTCCATAGCCAAGCCAAAGGACCCCAAACCACCTCTTAAGGCCTCGGAGCAGAAATCCAAACCCCGCTCGGACCCAAAGAAGTCTGCGCCGAAAGCGGTTATCGAGGAGGAAGAACTTTTTCGACCGATCCTGTTGATCCGAGGCAGAATAAACTCCATATAGACCCCAAAACAGGACCTGTGGCTGCTGTTCAACACAAAAAGAGGAAGCTGGACACACCAGACACTCCTGCAGTGCCTGTAAAGAAAAAAGACTGTGCCACTTCACCTATAAGACCCTCTTCTCCTGTCCTTCCTCCTAAGCCTGTCTCTCCTCCACAGCCTCCAAGACTTTCACCACCACCGCAGGATGACGATGATGATTTAGGGGGTGGGGGAGGCAACAATGACCCTTACTCTGACCCTTATGAAGACACGGACGTACCACAGGACGATTGGGATGATTATGATGACCCAATAGATCCCCCAGACTTCTCTGATCCCCAGTCATATCCAAGAAAGCCATCTCACCCAGATGACAATATTGGCTTTGGTCAGCTTGTAAATAGAGCTGCTATCTACCATGGTGTTCAAATGCATTCTGACCCTGCAGACGAGCGAACAGTCACAGAAAGCTGTCCAAATCCTGCCAATGCTAAAAGGGGTCATTAAACCTGCCCCAGACATATTCAAAGACCCTGGGCCTCATGTAGGAAGCCAAATACCGGTCGGTAACGGCCGATTTTCGGTAATTATACCGTTACCGACCGGTATTTTGGCTTTTGAGATGTAGGGGGAGAATTTCTGTATTCGGAATTTACCGAATCGGTAAAATTACCGATTCGGTAATTTTACCGATATGGTAATTTTACCGATTCGGTAAATTCCGAATACAGAAATGAGATGTAGGGGGAGTGTGTGGGTGTTGTTTGGAGTCGGTATTTACCACCAACTAATAGTTGGTGGTAAATAAAGAATGGATGTTGAAAAG
This sequence comes from Triturus cristatus, assembly GCF_964204655.1. NCBI lineage: Eukaryota > Metazoa > Chordata > Amphibia > Caudata > Salamandridae > Triturus > Triturus cristatus. The sequence continues at coordinate 800,982,821 of NC_140592.1, read as the reverse complement.
CATTTTATAGCGCTTAGAAGTGTGCAATGTGGCAGACATACATGCCCTTAGGGCATGTATGTGTGCCACATGTGCACACATGGCCGAATCAGGGGTGCAACAGGGTGTCAATGTGACACCCTGCCACCCTTGCATGTGCTCCCCCATTACCGAATCGATATTTACCGATTCGGTAATGAGGCATACCTTCCCATCAATGGGAAGGTATGCCTCATTACCGAATTTTCCGAATCGGTAATATTTACCGACTCATTACCTACATTGCATTTACCACTTCATAAATACCGAATCGGTATGATTCGGTATTTATGAAGTGGTAAATGCAAGCCCACCTACATGAGGCCCCCTGTGAGAGCTAGAATTCTCAAGCCCAGGATTGACAAGAAATATAAACCTGCCCCGATGATCCCACCTACATCAAAGGGCAGCTACCGTTAGCTCACTAGTAGTAACTAACGCTAGGAAACGTGCCAACTCACAAACCTCTGGTGACACATTACCTCGGGATAAGATATCTAAGTTGCTAGATGCTTCTGGCACAAGAGTTGCTGCCCTAGCAGCTAATCACTGGCGCAAAGCCAACACCCAAGCATTACTTGCTAGATACAATAGGGCTCATTATGACCAAATAGAAACACTATTACAACATTTACCTGATCAATACAAAACCCAGGCAAATGAGTTAAATCAAGAGTGCAAATTAATAACCAACGCATCAATCAAGTGTGCCCTTGATGCAGCTGGCACAGCCTCTAGGTCCATTAACACTAGTGTGCTACTCAGGCGACATCCCTGGTTTCGCATCTTAGGATTTAAACAAGAGGTACAAACAACTATCCTCAACCAGCCGTTCAATCAGGAACAACTTTTTGGACCAGCTGTAGATACCACTCTAGAGAAGATGAAAAAAGACACGGAGAATGCTAAATCTATGGGAGCATTACAGTCTCCATCTACACGTGGTTCCTTTCGTCGCTCGTTCGATAGAGGAACATCCAAAAACATTGCAACAGACACCTCCTCCTCTTCCGACAAAAACCACGCTAACATCCTTCAACAGAGGATATTTTGGAGGCGGGTACAGGGGAAATAACAAAGGGAGAGGCCGGGATAACAACATTCGCGCCTCCCCCACTAATAAACAGTGACTTCCCTCCGCTCCCTCCAGACCAATCCACCCCAGTCGGAGGGAGACTCTCACAGTTCCTACCTGTCTGGGATTCCATCACAACAGACAAGTGGGTAAGACAAATTATCCAGTATGGTTACTGCCAGGAACTTACAGCAACCCCACCCACGATACCACCCAAACAGCGTCCAATGTCCACGGAAAATACCACACTCTTAAAACAAGAGGTTCTCTCACTGCTTTAAAAGCAGGCAATTGAACTAGTTCCCTTACAGTATCAAGGAACAGGGGTTTAGTCGCTGTATTTCCTAATCCCCAAAAAGGACGGGCCCCTACGGCCAATACTCGACCTCTGACCCCTCAATCTCTATATTCAATCAGATCATGTTTGAGGCATGTGAGCTGCAGATCACACACTATGCATAGATCGCCATCTGGTGTTTGGCCTGTATGTTTGCACTTTGTTTTTGTCTTGGAAAAGTCTTTGGAAGTCACAAGATAGGTGACTCCTCCTTTGGATGATAGTGCGCATGGGCATCGGCTCCATCTTCAGATTTATTTTTTTCCGCCATCGGGCTCCGATGTGTTTCTCGCGCTCCAGTTCGGTACCGTTACTGATCCTACTTTCGACGCACAATCCTTCACCCTTCTCCGGTATTGTTTTCGATCGTGAGCCCTAGTCCTCTCGCATCTCTTCAACATCGAAGTCCTCGATTCCGGTCGTTGACGAAGGCCTTCGGGCCGACCTGGGCCTCGACTTTTGGCTCATGGAAAGGACTCCATTCAAGAAGTGTCTTCAATGTGGGTCGAAGTTCCCCCACACAGATCTGCAATCTGCATGAGGTGTGTAACCTCTGCCTCTCCCGGAGCACGAGGCCAGAGACTGTCCAGCTTGTGCCTCTTTGCTCTCCAAAAAGATTATTCGAGATCGTCGAGCTCGACTAACAGTGGCTCGCTCATCGACCTCCATCCCCGACGACATCTTCCATGAGGGTGTAGATGTTCCAGAGCAAGTGCAGGCCGAAGAAGGACTCGTCAGCGCATCCGAAGCTGATGACTCCACCGTCATCAAGAACATCACTCCTGGGCAGCGGGTCGTAAGTCGAGACGTTGACCCCAACCCCCCCCCCCCCCCCCCCTCGTCCTCCGCCTCGGTGCTCACTACTGCCTCCACATCCCCGCACTTGGCACCAAAATCGACTACAACCAACCCCTCGACTCCAAAGAAAACATCGGAACCGAGCAAAAATCCCCTCCCAAAAGGTTCACACACTCAGCCTTCGGAACCGAAAAAGCTGCCGGAACCGAAGAAACAACTGGGCACGCACGCTTCTACAGAGACTTTAAACCCTCACGGTTCCAAGCCTAAAGAACACAAAACCGCCTCGGAGTCGGTGCCGCGCAAGTCTTCAGAACCGAAAAAATTCGGCACCGAAAGAACAGCCTCCAAAAGAAGAGCTTTTTAAACTGGACCTCACCCAAAAAACTCTTCTAAGAGATCCAAAGGCTGGTCAACTCATTCTTGGCTCCAAGAAACGACCACTGGACACTCCTACACCGGCTCCACAACCTAAAAAGAGAGATATTGCAACATCTCCTCTCAGGATCCCTTCTCCACCTCCTCCTCCGCCTCTCCCACCACACCACTCTCCTACACCATCTCCTCCACCAGTGGACGATGATGATACCTCTGATCACACTGGGGACGATGCAGACGATGAGCCACTAGGAGATCCTAGCCCACCTTCTACCCCAGACCCCTGGGATGATTATAACACACCAGATGTCCCTAATGTGCCACAGGACGACATCTATCCCTCTAGACCGTCCCCTTGAGAGGATACTATGGGTTTCAACCAGTTAGTCCACAGAGCTGCACAATACCACGGGGTCGACTTACACACAGACCCCGTGGAGGAAGATTTCTTATTGGATACTTTTGATATCTCACAAAAGTCCGCCTCCATCTTACCCATGTTGAAAGGGGTAATTAAACACGCACCAGAGGTGTTTAAAGATCCTGTTAGGGCTAGGGTTATTAATCCCAGGATTGAAAATAAATAAAAAGCTGCCCCGGCAGACCCAGCATCCATCAAGGGCCACATACCGTTAGACTCCTTGGTAGTAACCAATGCCAGAAAGAGGGCTAATTCTAAAACCTCAGGAGATGCTCCACCTCCCGACAAAGTGGCTAAACTCTTAGACGCCTCTGGTAAGCGCACAGCGTCACAAGCAGCTAACATATGGCGTATCGCCAACACTTAAGCTGTGTTAGCGAGGTATGATAGGGCTCATTATGACGAGCTAGAGACCCTACTACAGCATCTTCCAGAAAAATATAAAACTACAGCTAACGACCTAATACAGGAGGGTAAGCTTATCACCAACACCTCTATCCACTGCGCTCTAGACGTAGCAGACACCGCCTCAAGATCTATCAACACACGTGTCCTGCTGCGTAGACATGCTTGGCTACGCATTTCTGGTTTCAAACCTGAAGTCCAGACTGCCATTCTTAATCAGCCATTTGACCAGCAACACTTGTTCGGACCTACCGTGGATTCATCTCTAGAAAAGATGAAGAAAGACACTTGACACTGCTAAATCAATGGGAGCCTTGCAATCGCAAGCTCCCAGACGCTCCTTTTCGTTGCTCCTGTTACAGGGGCACCTCCAGAGGCTACTCCTCAGACAACCCATCTACATCTTAAAAAACTCCCACCCAAACTACATTCACCAGAGGTTATCAAAGAGGAGGCTACAGAGGCAATAATAACAAGGGCAGAGGCAAAACTAACAATACCCGCTCTGCCTCCACCACTACCCAATGACTTCCCTCCGCTCCCCCCCAGACCATTCCACTCCGGTCGGGGGAAGATTGCTACAGTTCCTTCCTGTCTGGGCCAACATCACCACAGACAGGTGGGTGAGACAAATAGTTCAGTCAGGTTACTGTCACCAGAACACTTATCGCTGATAAAGCAGGAGGTAATCTCCCTCCTACAAAAACATGCAATAGAACCAGTTCCACTGCATCAACAAAACACAGGAGTTTACTCCCTGTACTTTCTCATTCCAAAGAAGAAGACCTATATTAGACCTCAGACCCCTAAACCTGTACATACACTCGGACCATTTTCACAGGGTCACACTTCAACAGGTCCTTCCTCTTCTCACACAAGGCGACTTCCTTGCCACTTTAGATCACAAGGACGCCTACTTTTATATTCCCATTCACAGCCCTCACAGGAAATATCTCAGGTTTGGAGTGGACGGTCAACACTACCAATTCAAGGTACTCCCTTTCAGAGTCACCACAGCACTCAGAGTATTCACCAAGTGTCTGGCAGAAGTCGCAGCTCAGCTAAGAAGACAGCACATTCACATCTTCCCGTACTTAGACGATTGGCTCATAAAAGCCAACTCATACCTTCAGTGTGTACATCACACTCACACCACAATCCAGCTACTCCACGACTTGGGGTTCACAGTATTTAACGTCTCACCTACAACCGTCCCACATACAACAGTACCTAGGTGCCACAATAGACACCGCAAAAGCACTTGCATATCCCAGTCCAGCCAGGATAGCAAGCATACAAACCCTCATAACCAAATTTCAGGCGCAACACTCTCTTCCAGCTTGAGTGTTCATGCAACTCATAGGGATGATGGCCTCTTGCATATTTATAGTACCTCACGCAAGACTCCAGATGCGCCCTTTGCAGGAATGCTTAGCACGTCAGTGGAACCAGGCTTAGGGTCAGCTGACAGATCTGGTGTTGGTGGACGGTCGCACTCATCGCTCTATGCAATGGTGGAACACCAAGAACCTTTCCAAAGGGCGACCGTTCATCGAGCCAGTTCCACAGATTGTGCTAACAGCGGACTCATCGCTCTCCGGCTGGGGAGCTCATCTATTACATCATACCATGCAGGGCAGGTGGACTCCTCGCCAAAAGATTCTCCACATCAATCACCTAGAATTACTAGCCATATTCCTGGCCTTAAAGTCATTCCAAAAGCATATATCGGGCAAGGCTGTCCTAGTCTGCACCGACAACATAACAGCCATGTACTACATACAGAAACAAGGCGGGGACGCACTCCCTACAGCTTTCGCAACTAGCGCAAAGCATATGGAGATGGGCTATTCCTCAGAACATTTTTCTCCTAGCCCAACATGTCCCGGGAGCCCAGAACAATATAGCCGATCTGTTAAGTCATCAAACGCAACAGACTCACGAATAGGAACTTCATCCACAAGTTGTTCAACCGATTTTGCACATGTGGGTGCAACCAGAGATAGATCTCTTCGCCACACACGAAAACACCAAATGCCCAAGCTTCGCCGCCAGATATCCACACCCATTGTCTGAAGGCAATGCGATATGGATGAATTGGTCAGGCAGATTTGCATACGCATTTCCGCCTCTCCCACTCATTCCACTGGTCGTGCGCAAACTGCAGCAACATTCACAGACTCTAATCCTAGTTGCTCCAACATGGGCCAGACAACCGTGGTACACTACATTACTGGAACTATCCGCAGTCCCGCACCAAAAACTACATCTCTCCCCACGTCTCCTAACCCAGAACCGTGGAGAGATCAGACACCCGGACCCGGCACAGCTCAACCTAACGATCTGGCTCCTGAGGTCCTAGAATTTGGTTACCTTAACCTTCCCCCTGACTGTATGAATGTTATCAGAGAGGCTAGACGCCCCACCACTAGAGCCTGCTATGCAGCCAAGTGGAAAAGATTTGTGATATATTGTCACAACTTCATCATCAATCCTTTAGATGTGTCTATTCAACACATCATAGGTTATCTACTGCATCTCCACAGGTGTAACTTAGCATGCACATCTATTAGATTACACCTCGCTGCCATAGCAGCCTATTTACAAAGTAGACAACACCAGTCACTATTCAGAGTACCTGCCATCAAAGCGTTTATGGAAGGCCTCAAAAGAATAATTCCTCCCAGGGTTCCACCATCACCTGTGTGGAATTTGAACATTGTTCTCACAAGACTAATGGGCCCTTTATTCGAACCTCTGCACAAATGCGAGCTAGAATTTCTAACATGGAAAGTCGCTTTCCTAGTGGCCATTACTTCACTTAGAAGAGTCAGTGAGCTACAGGCACTCACTATCCAAGAACCATTTTTACAACTACATCATAACAAAGTGGTTCTCAGAACGAATCAAAAATTCCTTCCTAAAGTTATTTCTCCCTTCCATCTCAACCAGTCTGTAGAACTGCCAGTGTTTTTCTCGCAACCACAGACAGTCGCAGAAAGAACTCTTCACACTCTCGATGTTAAAAGAGCACTGCTTTATTATATTGAAAGAACAAAACATTTTCGCAAGACCAAACAACTTTTCGTGTCATTCTCACCACCACATAAAGGCAACCCCATATCAAAGTCTGGGATAGCGAGGTGGATTGTTAAATGCGTATAAATTTGCTATCACAAAGCAAAACGTACATTATCTGTTCCTCCTAAAGCTCACTCTACACGAAAGATAGGGGCTTCAATGGCATTTTCAGGGAACATTCCCCTAGATGACATCTGCAAAGCAGCTACATGGTCTACACCGCACACATTCACAAAGCACTATTGTGTAGATGTGCAATCTAAACAGCAAGCTAGTGTGGGCCAGGCTGTACTCAAAACACGGTTTCAAACTACTGCAGTAGATACTGGTGGTCGCCGCTAGGGATGGGTACTGCTATACAATCTATGCATAGTGTGTGATCTACAGCTCACATGCCTTGAACGGAAAATGCTATTTACCAGTATGCATCTGTTCTTGGCATGTAGAGCTGCAGATCCACACACGCCCACCCACCTCCCCGGCTACCTTTATCTGTTCCACTACTATCTTATTTAGATACAGCATACATGGGCATCTTATCTGTTTCTCACAAAACTCCATCATTTCCCTGCTGGCGAAAAATAATCTGAAGATGGTGCCGCTGCCCATGCGCACTATCATCCAAAGGAGGAGTCACCTATCTCGTGACTTCCAAAAACTTTTCCAAGACAAAAACAAGTGCAAACATCCGGGCCCAACACCAGATGGCGATCTATGCATAGTGTGTGGATCTGCAGCTCTACATGCCAAGAACAGATGCATACTGGTAAGTAGCATTTTCCTTTCATATGATCACTCTCCAACTGGTCATCCCACTACTTCAACAAGGCGACTTCCATGCCACACTAGATCTCAAGGACGCCTACTTCCACATTCCCATACACCCTGCTCACAGGAAGTATCTAAGGTTCATAGTGGACGGACAACACTATCAGTTCAAAGTCCTTCCATTCAGGGTGACCACCGCACCCGGAGAGTTCACAAAGTACCTTGCAGTGGTAGCAGCACACTTGAGAAGACAACAAATCCATGTCTTTCCATATCTCGACAACTGGCTAATAAAAGCCAAGTCATTCAACCAGTGTGTTCATCTCACCCATCAAACCATCCAGCTGCTACACCACTTGGGATTCCCAGTAAACTACCCCAAGTCAAGTCTTCAGCCCACCCACATACATCCGTATCTAGGGGCCACATTAGACACCTCCAGAACTCTAGCATATCCCAATCCAGCCTGGATAGCCAGTATGCAAACCCTAATTTCCAGATTTCAACCACTGCATTCCCTCCCAGCAAGGGTATTCATGCAACTCATATGGATGATTTCCACTTGCATCTTTATCGTACCTCATGCAAGACTTCAGATGCGTCACTTACAAGAATGCCTAGCACGTCTGGAACCAGGCTCAAGGTCAACTTACAGATCTGGTGTTGGTGGACAGCCGCACACATCGCTCTCGGCAGTGGTGGACCACACAAAACCTTTCCAAAGGGTGGCCGCTCCTCGAGCCGGTAACACAGATAGTGCTAACAGCTGACGCATCACTCACAGGCTGGTGGGCCCATCTCCTAAACCACACAATTCAAGGCAAATGGACCACGCAACAGAAAGTGCTCCACATCAATCGCCTAGAATTACTGGCAATATTTCTAGCACTAAAATCTTTCCAAGTACATCTACAGCACAAGACTGTCCTAGTCTGGACAGACAACATGACAGCCATGTATTACATACAGAAACAAGGAGGCACACATTATTTGCGGCTGTTTCAGCTCGTGCAAACCATTTGGAGATGAGCCATTCCACAAAACATATACCTTCTGGCAGAACATCTTCCAGGAGTTCACAATCAAATTGCGGATCTGCTAAGTCGACAGACACAGCAGATACACGAATGGGAACTTCATCCCCAAGTTCTTCAACCATTTTTCCAAATGTGGTGCCAACCAGACATAGATCTGTTCGCCACTCATGCAAATGCAAAATGCCCAACCTTCGCCGACAGGTTTCCACACCCCTTGTCTAAAGTCAATGCGATATGGATGAACTGGTCAGGCAGATTTGCGTACGCTTTTCCGCCACTCCCATTGATTCCCCTAGTAGTACGCAAGCTCAGACAACAGTCTCTCAAGATGATCCTGGTGTTTCCCACATGGGCATGGCAACCGTGGTTCACAACACTACTGGAACTCTCAGTAGTTCCACACCAAAAACTACGCCTCTCCCCAACATTGCTAACGCAGAACCATGGAGAAATAAGGCACCCCGATCCAGGTCAACTCAATCTAGCGATCTGGCTCCTGAAGTCCTAGAGTTCGGTTATCTTAACCTTCTGCCGGACTGCATGAACATCATTAAAGAAGCCAGACGCCCTACTACTAGAGCTTGCTATGCAGCAAAATGGAAAAGATTTGTCATCTATTGCAATAACAATAAGATTGATCCGCTGGATGCTTCAGTCCAAGACATAATTTGCTATTTGCTACACTTACAAAGCATTTACACTTACTAGCATATTCATCCATACAATTACATCTAGCAGCACTTGCTGCTTATTTACAAAACAGACAACACTTGTCACTATTTAGAGTATCTGCAATTAAAGCCTTTATGGAGGGCCTTAAAAGAATAATTCCTCCCAGACTGCCACCGTCTCCGGTGTGCAATTTAAACATTGTTCTTACCAGGCTCATGGGTCCCCCATTTGAACTTCTACATAATTGTGAACTTCAGTTCCTCACATGGAAAGTAGCTTTCCTTGTCACAATTACCTCTCTCAGAAGGGTAAGTGAGGTCCAGGCCTTAACCATACAAGAACCATTCTTACAAATACATAGTAATAAAGTGGTTCTCAGAACAAATCCGAAATTCCTTCCCAAAGTAATCGCTGCTTTCATCTTAACCAGTCAGTTGAGTTACTGGTGTTGTTCCAAAACCCAGACTCTGTGGCAGAGAGAGCTCTTCACACACTAGACGTCAAAAGAGCCCTACTTTATTACATTGACAGGACTTAACCCTTTAGAAAGACAAAACAACTGTTTGTAGCCTTCTCCCCTCCTCATAAAGGTAACCCCATCTCCAAAGCTGGGATCACGAGGTGGATAGTAAAATGCATTCAAATATGCTATCAAAAGGCTAAACGCACTCTCCCTAGAGTGCATTCAACACGCAAACTAGGGGCTTCCATGGCATTCTTAAGGAACATTCCCTTAGATGACATCTGCAAAGCAGCAACATGGTCTACCCCACACACCTTCACCAAACACTATTGTGTTGACGTGTAGGCCAGGCTGTTCTTAAAACACTTTTTCAAACTACTGCAACAGATACAGGTGACCACCGCTAGGGGAGAGACTGCTGTACAGTCGATGCATAGTGTACAATCTGCAGCTCATATGCCTCGAACGGAAAATGCTACTTACCAGTATGCATCTCTTCTTGGCATGTAGAGCTGCAGAGTTGTACATACCCACCCGCCTCCCCGGAACCTGTATCTGTTCCAGTGTTATCTTAATTAGATACATTCACCTGGATATCTCTTACTTCTTACTGACTCCATCATTTCCCATTATGGCGAAAAACAATCTGAGGATGGAGTCGATGCCCGTACGCACTGTCGTCCAAGGGAGTCACCTATCTCGTGACTACAAAAGACTCTTTCAAGACAACAACAACGTGCAAGCATCCGAGCCCAACACCAGATGGTGATCTATGCATAGTGTACAACTCTGCAGCTCTACATGCCAAGAACAGATGCATACTGGTAAGTAGCATTTTACTTTCATTTTTTCAAGGAAAACACAACTTTAGCACAGGCACATCAGCATTATATCAATATCATTACATTACAATTCAACTATCCACTTTAGTTTATCCCAACAAGTTTTTCATAACATTAGCAAACTGCGTCCTTTATTAGGTGCATGAGCATGTTCCTTTCTCCAATGGACATGCACATCTCGTAAATATGCGTTTCATTAGGGGGTATTCATGTAACACAGATGGCTTTTTAGCAGATTTGTGGAATAGTGCTAGCCCAGGAAATACCAGGAGGCCAATCGGTAGAACCGAAAGTTTTACCACTAGCACTATTCCACAGGTTAGGGTGCGCCTTAGCGTGCGCATACCGCCGTGGAATTTCAACTGGTCCTGAAGAATGCTTAGCTAACTTGCAATACAAGCAGAAACATGTTGACCATATCTTTTCACTGATTTTAAAACCGGACAACCTTGGTTATCCTAACCAGCCAGTCTTTGTCCGTCTCACTTGATTTTTAATGGTCGCTGGTTTACCTAGAATAAAAAATTGTTATCGGTTAAAACCATCCACCTTTTAATTCACATTTTCCACCACTATTCCCTCAAGAAACCAGCTCCGCTGTAACTCGGGCGTCGTAGCACACCAGGGAGGCATTCGGCCTCCTTGGTGGGAATCCGATGATGAAGCATGTCACCAACCAGGTTGGTTAGTGAGGGTTCTTTTACAAAAAATGTTTTTGTTTTTCCCACGCTGTTTTATTTAATTAGCTCTATCCGTTTAATGTTAATCACTCTTTTGTTGTTTATACAAAAAGATTACACCACCATGAAAGGTGCAGGAAGTCCGCTTCAGGCTCGCCTTGTTTCCTACACCAGTCTGATCGTAGTTTAATTTTGCATATCTATTTTGGAGTATGGTATATTCTTTGTAAATATTTGTAATTAATTGCCATTCACTGAAATAGCTTTAGTTTAGGAGCAGCAGTATTCCCACTGTCTGTCCGTTAGCAGGATTTCCAGGTTAGCCTATCATTGCATTCTACCATTCAGTGTGGTCTTTGTAAGGCATGATGGGATCATCCTACAGTTTTGATACCAAATTGCCTTCGTCCTAGTTAAGTACTTAAGCTGGGTCACTTCTGGTTGGCGTGGGAATGCTTTGCACCTGATGTTTAAAGCTAGCTTTAGTCTTTATTATAGAAATACATGTTCGAGGCATATGAGCTGCAGATTGTACACTTAGCATAGGTCGCCATCTGGTGTTGGGCCCGGATGTTTGCAGTTTGTTTTTCTTCTTGGACCGTCTTTGGAAGTCACGAGTTTGGTGACTCCTCCTTCGGTCCGTACTGCGCATGGGCTTCGGCTCCATCCTCAGATTGTTTTTTTTCCGCCATCGGGCTCGGATGTGATACTTCGTGCTCCGGCTTCGAACTTCTACGGTTCCAGCCTCGACGGAAAATCCTCGATTCTTCGAGTTCCTTCATCATCTTCATCTCTCGAAGCGGCACTTTCTCCATCCCGTACATCGACACCGGCCTTCGGGCCCTCCGCGACTCCGGTCCCGGCCGATGGAAAGGACTCCGTTCAAAAAGTGCCCAAAATGTGGGTCTAAATTTCCCCACACCGACCTCCATCAGGTGTGTAACCTTTGCCTCTCTCCGGAACACGAGGCTAGAGACTGCCCCGCCTGCAAGTCTTTTCGATCGAAGAAGACCATCCGAGATCGAAGAGCTCGACGCACCATGGCGCACTCATCCTCTGCAGCTCCACCGGACATCTTCGGAGACGACGCCGAAGCTTCGGGGCAAACACACACCGAACAGGAGGAGGACATCGTCAGCGCTTCCGAGGCCGACGACTCCGACGTGGAGGACGTTACACCAGCGCAGCGGGCCGTGAGTACTATGCCCCCTCCCAACCCCGCGCCGAAAACCAAAGAGACTCAGGTTACTCCCTCGCCTGCCGGCCTGGGCAAAACCAAAACCAAAGCCTCGATCACCCCACCTTCGGGCCCGGTGTCGAAGCCCCCAAAGTCTCACGGCAGCTCGGGATCGAGCCAGCCGACGCCCGGTGCCGAAAAACACCATCCGGCACCGAAGCCTGCAAAATCCAGCTCGACTCCGAAACCACCGGTGCCGAAGCCTGGACACTCGGTGCCGACCAAACACAAACACAAATCTGTCGGCACCGATGCTCCGGCGCCGAAACATCATTCGACGCCGAAACACACGGAGACCTCAAAAAAGCATGGCGCACACAGACCATCGAAACCCCCGGTTCCGAAATCACCGGTGCCGACAGACGACTCGGCACCATTGGCTCTGTTTACACCAGACCCTTTACAAAAGACTTTGTCCAGAGATCCAAAGACTGGGCTTTTGACTTTAATTACCAAGAAACGACGCCTTGAGGCTCCGGCTCCTCCTCCTCCACCCAAAAGGAAGGACTCTGCTACTTCTCCCCTCAGAGTGCCCTCCCCACTGCCACCCCCCCTTCCTCCTCCACCTCCTCCACCCCCTCCACCTCACAGGTCTCCGCCACCTTTACCTCACTACGATCCGGCCCCATCCCCAGATCCGGATGACGGGGACCCGGACAATTACCCGGCGGACGCCCCAATGGATCCCACTCCACCAGGGACCCCAGATCCATGGGAGGATTACAATAACCCTGATATACCCAATGTACCTCAAGACGACCTATACCCATCAAGGCCGTCTCCTCCAGAGGACTCTTTAGGGTTTCATCATTTAGTGCAGAGAGCAGCACACTACCATGGGGTGGACATGCACAGTGAACCAGTGGAAGAAGACTTCCTACTGGATACATTTGATATACAAGACAAATCCACTTCTATATTACCCATGCTTAAGGGTGTCACCAAGCACGCTACAGAGGTTTTCAAAGACCCTGTCAGGGCCAGAGTACTGAACCCTAGAATAGAGAAGAAGTACAAGGCGGCACCCACAGACCCTGCATACATCAAGGGCCCTGCTCCCCTAGATTCCCTAGTTGTCTCCACAGCTAGAAAGCGGGCTAACTCCCAATCCTCAGGAGATGCCCCACCGCCAGACAAGGAATCAAAACTTCTGGACGCGTCTGGTAAACGCACCGCCTACCAAGCTGCAAACATGTGGCGTATTGCAAACACCCAAGCACTGCTTGCGCGATATGATAGAGCACACTATGACGAACTAGAGGCTCTTATGCAGCACCTTCCAGAAAAATACAAGCGCCAAGCTCATGACCTGATACAGGACGGTAAACTAATTACAAACACCTCCATTAAGTGTGCCCTCGATGCAGCCGACACTGCCTCTAGAGCCATCAATACCAGTGTCCTGCTTCGTCGCCATGCCTGGCTCAGGATCTCAGGGTTCAAGCCTGAAGTCCAGGCATCCATACTCAATCACACCTTTGACCAGCAAACACTCTTTGGGCCAAAGGTAGACGAAGCGCTGGAAAAGATGAAAAAAGACACAGACACAGCAAAGTCTATGGGGGCACTCCAAACACAAGCCTCTAAGCGTTCCTTTCGACGCTCGTCCTTTCGTGGCACAGGCAGAGGCTCCTCCACCGATAATGCCTCTACCTCCTACAAATCCCCTCCTCAAAATACCTTTTCAAAGGGCAACCAAAGGGGTGGTTACAGAGGCAACAACAATAAGGGCAGGGGCAAAACCAACAACACCCGTTCTGCCACCCCACCCGCACAATGACTCCCCTCCGCTCCCCCCAGACCATTCCACTCCGGTCGGGGGCAGACTACAAAATTTTATCCACGTATGGGAGTCCATAACATCGGACAAATGGGTGACCCAAATCATTCGGTCAGGGTACTGTCTCGAGCTAACATCTACCCCACCCAATATCCCACCAAGGCACCGTCCAATGTCTCAAGAACATTCCACACTGCTCAAACAAGAGGTACTCACACTCCTCCAAAAACACGCTATAGAGCAGGTACCCGTCAATCAACGAAATCTAGGGGTCTACTCCCTATATTTCTTAATACCAAAGAAAGACGAGACCCTCAGACCCATTCTGGACCTCCGGCCTCTAAATGCCTACATACATTCAGACCACTTTCACATGTTCACCCTACAACAAGTCCTCCCACTCCTCTGCCAGGGAGACTTTCTCACAACCCTGGATCTGAAAGACGCATACTTTCACATTCCAATACACCCCTCTCACAGGAAATACCTCAGGTTCGTGGTGGACGGGCAACATTACCAATTCAAGGTTCTCCCCTTCGGGGTCACCACTGCACCACGGGTGTTTACCAAATGCCTAGCAGTAGTAGCAGCACACCTCAGACGTCAACATATTCACGTCTTCCCTTACTTAGACGACTGGCTGATAAAAGCCGCGTCCTACCACCGATGCGTGCAACATACAAACAGCACCATCCAACTGCTTCATCAGCTAGGCTTCACGGTGAACTACCAAAAGTCCCACCTCATACCATCTCACACAAAGCAATATCTCGGGACCACTATAGACACCTCCAAAGGTATTGCCTATCCAAACTCAGCCAGAATCACAAGCATTCAAGCCTTACGCAAAACATTCCTTCCTCAACACTCTCTTCCAGCAAGAGTGTTTATGAAGCTCATAGGAATGATGGCGTCTTGCATCTTCATAGTGCCCCATGCAAGACTCCACATGCGTCCACTTCAGGAGTGCCTAGCACAACAGTGGAACCAGGCCCAGGGTCAGCTGACGGATCTGGTGTTGGTGGACGGCCGCACACATCACTCTCTGCAGTGGTGGAACACCACAAACCTTTCCAAAGGACGGCCGTTCCTGGACCCGGTTCCTCAACTGACTCTAACAGCGGACGCATCGCTCTCCGGCTGGGGAGCGCACCTCTTACACCTCACAATGCAAGGTCTATGGACGCCACAGCAAAAAACGCTCCACATCAACCATCTGGAGCTTTTGGCGATCTTTCTAGCCCTGAAATCTTTCCAAAAACAGATTTCAGGCAAAGCAGTCCTCATTCGCACAGACAATATGACTGCGATGTATTATATACAGAAACAGGGGGGGACACACTCTCCCCAGCTCTCCCGCTTAGCCCAGAGCATATGGAGATGGGCAATTCCCCAAAACATCTTTCTCCTGGCACAGCATGTTCCAGGCGTACAAAACACCATAGCAGATCTGCTCAGCAGACAGACGCAACAACTACACGAATGGGAACTGCATCCACAAGTTCTTCACCCATTCTTCCAACAGTGGGGGCATCCTCAAATAGACCTCTTCGCCACCCACGAAAACAAAAAATGCCCAAGCTTCGCCGCCAGATACCCACACCCATTGTCCAAGGGCAATGCGATATGGATGAACTGGTCAGGCAGATTTGCATACGCCTTTCCACCTCTCCCACTAATTCCATTAGTGGTCAGGAAACTACAACAGCACTCCCTCACACTCATTCTGGTAGCTCCGACGTGGGCCAGGCAGCCGTGGTACACCACGCTACTACAACTATCAGTGGTACCACATCAAAAACTGCACCTTTCCCCATGCCTCCTAACCCAGAACCATGGAGAAATCAGGCACCCGGACCCAGCTCAGCTCAACCTGGCGATCTGGCTCCTGAAATCTTAGAATTCGGATACCTTAACCTTCCCCCTGATTGCATGAACATCATCATGGAAGCCAGACGTCCTACCACTAGAGCATGCTATGCCGCAAAGTGGAAAAGATTTGTAATGTACTGCCGTAACAATACAATCAACCCTTTAGATGCATCCATACAGCACATCATATGCTATCTGCTCCATCTTCACAGGTGTAACCTGGCATATTCATCCATACGCCTACACCTAGCAGCGATCGCTGCCTATCTACAAAACAGGCAGCATTTATCACTCTTCAGAGTGCCCGCTATTAAAGCCTTCATGGAAGGCCTTAAACGAGTAATTCCTCCCAGGGCACCACCTTCCCCTGTATGGAATCTAAATTTAGTTCTTACACGACTAATGGGTCCGCCCTTCGAACCAATGCACAAATGTGAGCTACAGTTTCTCACCTGGAAAACAGCTTTCCTTGTAGCTATCACTTCCCTTAGAAGGGTTGGTGAAATACAAGCGTTCACCATACAGGAACCCTACATACAAATGCATCACAGCAAGGTCATACTTCGCACAAATCCGAAGTTTCTGCCCAAAGTCATTTCCCCCTTCCACCTCAATCAATCAGTGGAATTACCTGTATTCTTTTCGCAACCCCAATCTGTTGCAGAAAGGGCCTTACACACACTTGATGTAAAAAGGGCGTTGCTATACTACATACAAAGAACGCAACCCTTCAGGAAGACTAAACAATTGTTCGTTTCCTTCTCTCCACCACATAAAGGCAACCCCATTTCAAAATCAGGGATAGCTAGGTGGATTGTAAAATGCATACAAATTTGCTATCAGAAGGCAAAGAGAACATTATCTGTTCCCCCCTAAAGCCCACTCTACAAGAAAGTTAGGGGCTTCTATGGCTTTTCTAGGGAATATACCCTTAGATGACATCTGCAAGGCAGCCACATGGTCTACACCGCACACCTTCACAAAACACTACTGTGTAGATGTGCATTCCAAGCAGCAAGCTAGGGTGGGCCAGGCTGTACTAAAGACACTTTTTCAAACAGCTGCAACGGATACCGGTGGTCGCCGCTAAGGTTGGGTACTGCTATATAATCTATGCTAAGTGTACAATCTGCAGCTCATATGCCTCGAACGGAATATGCTACTTACCAGTATGCATCTGTTCTTGGCATGTAGAGCTGCAGAGTTGTACACGCCCACCCGCCTCCCCGGCTACCTGTATCCGTTCCAGTACATCTTATTTAGATACAACACACATGGGTTTCTCACTATGATTGCCAAGCTCCATCATTTCCCTGTTGGCGAAAAACAATCTGAGGATGGAGCCGAAGCCCATGCGCAGTACGGACCGAAGGAGGAGTCACCAAACTCGTGACTTCCAAAGACGGTCCAAGAAGAAAAACAAACTGCAAACATCCGGGCCCAACACCAGATGGCGACCTATGCTAAGTGTACAACTCTGCAGCTCTACATGCCAAGAACAGATGCATACTGGTAAGTAGCATATTCCTTATGGGAGTCCTGGTGTCGTCTTATATAAATCTCACAAAAACAACGCTTGTGTCTTATACTTTTCCTAGGGCAGGGCAAAACTATATATAGAACCAAGATCTCACGCAAACCTTATCCTTACACAATAGCTCGCAAGTCTCCAATCCACACAAGAAATGTATGGCCCAGAGGGTTAAGTTTAAATACATTTCTCATTTTATTTTAAAAAACAGCACTACAATTTATCCAGTCTTTCACAACTCATTATTTCCATATCTTCAGGCAGACTGTCCTGGATCTTCTCAATGCAGGTCTAGTGAGAAACATCAATATTCGATCTTAAAAACGTTACACTTGATATGCATTCATATCACAAACCACATCCATCCAAAAGACTTTTCATTCATCTCCCACACATACTAAAACAACTTCATATTCCTGATATGGTAAATTGAAAATGAATCTTGAATTGTTGTATCCTATCCTATTCCATTCTATGCTTACAGATATTGCTTATCTATTGGATAGCTATTGTGTAGGGATACGGTTGCCGAGGGATCTTTGTTCTTTAATAGTTTTGCTCTGCCCTTGGAACCGTATATGACGCGAGAGGTTCTTTTTGTGATTATTTACCCACAGCTGTACTGTTGGACGGTTTGTTTGTCATTTATGTGCATGTAGTGTAATTGAGGGACACACCACGGTAAAGGTTTGTACACTGGTGTTGGGAGTGTATATGTTGTGTTGCTGTTCTAGGACCATAGTTGATTAGTGATTTGCCTACCAACGATGGAGATGCTTAAATCCTTAGGCTTTAAAGATTAGAAATATTCCTAATTGGTGGGTAACCAAACCACGTTTTGTATTCAGTCTATCTGAAAGAAACACGTTGGTTAGATTCCTCACCTTAGAATATCCCCAGGCGTCAGGCTGGATGCGAAAAGATTTTTTGTCAGCAATACCCCTTGCGAGTCGCTAGGCGTCGTCTGCGGCTCCGCGTCCGTCGTCGGCATCGTGCGCTGGAATTACGTCGTCGGAATACTTAGACGCCGCCCTCGCGCGCTGACGTCAGTTCTTTTTTTTTCCGCGCCAGACAGCGCCCATCCGGGAAGAGCTTACCCCTTAATCATTTTTTGACTAAACTTTTTGACTCTTTTTGGTCTATTGTCGACTCGTCTCTGGTGCCGGTAGGATGCCTTGGTTTAAAGCCTGTGACTCCTGTCATCGACTGATGTCGGTGGCGGATCACCATCGCCGGTGCCTTTACTGTCTGGGCCCCGACCACGATGCGGAATCGTGTATCGACTGTCAGGCCTTGACCTCGAAGGCTAGGCAGGAGCGGTCCCGTAAGCTTCTCGAGCTTCGACACTCGGCTCCGCGCCGTTCAAGGTCCCGGTCCAGGAGGAGGTCGAAGGACCGGTCGCGGAGCCACAGCCACCATCACCGGGCTCAAAGTCTTCGGGTAAGTCGAAGCACTCAAAGAAGTCCAAGAGGCGACACCGCTCTTTGGACTCCCCTTGCCTGTCGCGCGACTCGGTCGAGGGTCAGGGTGGTCCCACCCCCGCGGCTCCGTCGTAGCCGCAGGAGCCGCGTCCGTCCCCATACCCGCCAGTCCCTGGGACTGACGCGTCTCTGGCGGAGATCAGTGCCTTCCTCTCGGCCATGAGGGGCCTGGCTCCGCCGTCGACGCCTGCCGGCGCGCCTTCGGGCCCCGCGGGCTCGACTGGGTGACCTCGCGAGCCGGCGGCTCCGGCCCCGTCGACGACTTCGGTCCAGACGCCGCAGGTCCCCGAGGGATCCAGGCCTGGATCTCTGCCGGCGCTGGTTGACCTCACAACGTCTCCTCCCCCGGCGCCGACACCGGTTCGACGCCGTTGCCCGATTCAGCCCCGGCGCCGGTGCAGCGCCGTCCGACTCCGCATCCGACTCCGCATCCGACACCGATGGATGAACATTTCATCTACCGCCCGGCTTCGATTATTCCCCCTGTTTATTAGGAATCGGATGACTGGGGCGACTGGGAGGGGTCTGAGGACCCTATGGGCAGGCAGGCCCATTTAGCACAGGACTGGGCAGACGAACTGGGGGATGCCAGTGGTCTGGACACCTCCCTGGACACTGGTTTCATCTCTCCTCCGACTGTGGCCTCGGAGGAAGGTGCAGCTTTTTCAGTGGTGCTGCGCAAGGCGGCCGACGCCCTTGGGCTGGAGTTGCCTGCTGTGGCCGTGAGGACTAACCTCCTCACTGAAGTGCTTCAACCGTCAGCAAGCTCCTCATAGCCTCTGCTGCAGTTCAATGAGGCACTAGTGGACGTTCTGCAGGGCACCTGGTCCAAGCCCTCCACAGTACCTCCTGTGGATCGGAACGTGGCCCGGCACCACCGCCCCGGGCGACCCCAGTTTTCTGTCCCAACACCCCACGTCCGAGAGTCTGCCGCCCGCTCCTCCGGATCGGGAATCCAAGAGGCTGGAACAGTTCGGAAAGAAGCTGATCTGAAAGAAACACGTTAGTTAGATTCCTCACCTTAGAATATCCCCAGGCGTCATGCTGGATCCGGAAAGATTTTTGTAGCAATACCCCTTGCGCGTCGCTAGGCGTCGTCTGCGGCTCCGCGTCCTTCGTCGGCATTGTGCGCTGGAATTACGTCGTCGGAGTACTTAGATGCCGCCCTCGCGCGCTGACGTCAGTTCTTCTTTTTTCCGCGCCAGTAAGCGCCGATCCGGGAAGAGCTTACCCCTAGTCCCTTTTTGACTAACTTTTTGACCTCTGTTTGTTACTCGACTCGACATCTGGTGCCGGTAGGATGCCTGGATTCAAGCATTGTGACGCCTGTCACCGACTGATGTCGGTAATGGATCACCATCGCCGGTGCCTGTACTGCCTGGGGGCCGACCATGACGCGGAGTCGTGCCCCGACTGTCAGGACTTGACGTCGAAGGCTAGGCGGGAGCGGTCCCGTAAGCTGCTCGAGCTTCGACACTCGACTCCGCGTCGCTCTCGGTCCCGGTCCAGGAGGAGATCCAAGGACCGTTCGCGGAGCCGCAGCCATCGACATCGCTCGTCGGGATCTTCTGGTAAGTCCCGTCACTCCAAA
The DNA here is from genome assembly GCF_964204655.1 of Triturus cristatus. Taxonomy (NCBI): domain Eukaryota; kingdom Metazoa; phylum Chordata; class Amphibia; order Caudata; family Salamandridae; genus Triturus; species Triturus cristatus. The sequence goes on along the minus strand of NC_140592.1, from coordinate 800,962,354 downwards.
CATTCTAAGAAGTCCAAGCGGGGTCCTCGCTCTTCGGACTCCCCTCGCCGGTCGCGTGACCCGGCCGAGGGTCCGGGTGGTTCCACCACCGCTGCTCCATCGGAGCCGCAGGAGCCGCGCTCGTCCCCATACCCTCCGGTCACTGGGACTGACGCGACTCTGGCGGAGGTCAGTGCCTTCCTCGCGGCCATGAGGAATCTGGCTCTGCCGTCAACGCCTGCCGGCGTGCCTTCGGGCCCCGCAGGGTTGACTGGGCGACCTCGCGTGCCGGCGGCTCCGGCCCCGGCGCCGTCGAGGGCTCCGGCGCCGCAGGTCCCCGAGGGATCCAGGCCTGGATCTCTGCCGGCGCCGGTCGACCTCACGACGCCTCCTCCGCCGGCGCCGACACCGGTTCCGCCCCCGACACCGGTTCCGCCCCCGACGCGTTCCCCGCACGGCGTCGAGCCTCAGTTTAGCCCTATTCCGGACCCGACGCCGTTACCGACGCCGATGGGTGACCGCTTCATCCACCGTCCGGCTCCGATCATTCCTCCTGTCTACCAGGAATCGGATGATGAGGGCGACTGGGAGGGGTCTCAGGACCCTCTGGCCGAACAGGCCCAATTGTCTCAGGACTGGGCAGAGGAATTGGGGGACGCCAGCGGTTTGGATACGTCTCCAGACGCTGGATTAATCTCTCCTCCGACTGTGGCCTCGGAGGAAGGTGCAGCCTTTTCTGTGGTGCTGCGCAAGGCAGCCGAAGCCCTAGGGCTCGAGTTGCCTGCTGTGGCTGTGAGGACTACCGTCCTCACCGAGGTCCTTCAACCGACAGCAAGCTACACTGAGCCTCTGCTGCAGTTTAATGAGGCCCTCATTGACGTTCTCCAGGGCACTTGGTCCAAGCCCTCCACAGTCCCTCCTGTGGACAGGAACGTTGCCCGGCGCCACCGCCCTGCTTCGGGTGACCCCACATTCCTCTCCCACCACCCCACCCCCGAGAGCCTGGTTATCCAGGCCTCAACCTCCCAATCCTCCTTCCCGTCCGCTCCTCCGGATAGGGAATCCAAGAGGTTGGAGCAGTTTGGCAAGAAACTGTTCTCGTCCCTGAGTTTGGGACTGCGGTCTTTAAATACCGCTTGCCTTTTGGACCGTTATTCCCACTCGCTGTGGGATACGGTGGAGGACGTGCTGCCCTTGTGCCCGGAGGAGGCCCGGGAGCGACTCACCCAAGCACTTGCTAACGGGCGAGATGCAGCACGGCACGCCATTAGATGTGGACTAGACACCACGGACTCGCTGGGTCGGGCGATTTGCACCACGGTGGCGCTTCGGCATCACGCCTGGCTGAGGTCCACGTCGTTTTCAGGGGATGTCCAAAGCTCCCTCATGGACATGCCCTTCGATGGCACAGTGCGCTGGCCCGGTTCAAGGACTCCCGGGCCACGGCCAAGTCCTTGGGTCTTTCGGCCCCGCGGCCGCAAACTTCCGCCTTTCGCCCCTTTCGTGGCCAAGGAAGGGGCGCCTCCTCACGTCCGCCCAGCCACCGGCCGCAGAACCAACCTGCACGCGGTCGCGGACGTGATTTCCGCCGAGGCGGTTCTGGAGGACAACGTGCCGGTCAGTCCACATCCATCCCGGCAGCATCCGCCTCAAAGCCCTCCTAGTCCGAGCTTTCAGGCCCATTCAACGCCAGTGGGGGGCAGAGTTCGCCATCACCTGCTCCACTGGCGTTCCATCACTTCGGACAGGTGGGTGCTGCAAATCGTCCGAAGGGGCTACTCCCTCCCCTTCGAGACGACCCCTCCAGCCATGCCACCGCAGAACCACCGTATGTCGGGGGATCATTTGCATCTTCTCCGGGAGGAGGTTTCGGCCCTCTTGGCCAAAGAGGCCGTCGAGTGCGTTCCTGGTCCAGAAGTAGGTCGTGGTTGCTATTCCCACTACTTTCTGGTTCCCAAGAAGGGCAAAGGGGGCCTACGCCCGATATTGGATCTCAGAAGCGTGAACGCCTTCCTCCGGAAGGAACGGTTCAAGATGCTAACTTTAGCTCAGGTTCTTGCTGCTCTAGACCCTGGAGACTGGATGGTAGCGTTGGACTTGCAGGACGCTTATTTCCACATCCCCGTCCTGCCGGCCCACCGGCGTTACCTGTGGTTCACGGTGGGTCAGGAGCACTTTCAGTTCACCCTGCTCCCCTTCGGCCTTACCAGTGCCCCTCGGGTGTTCACGAAAGTGATGGCGGTGGTCGCAGCTCATCTGCGCAGATCAGGGGTCCCAGTCTTCCCCTATCTCGACGACTGGCTGTTGAAGGCGGGCTCGCCCCAGCAAGTCGTCTCCCACCTTCAGACTACGGCAGACCTCCTGCATTCGCTGCGGTTCTCCATCAATGTGCCGAAGTCGCACCTGAGTCCCTCCCAGAAGCTCCTTTTCATAGGGGCGGTTCTCGATTTGGCGCAGTTCCGGGTCTATCCGCCGGAACAGCGGGTCCTGGTCATTCGAGCCCTGATTCCCATCTTCCGCATCTGTCCTGGATTTCAGTCAGGTTGGTGCTGCGGCTTCTGGGGCTGATGGCCTCCTGCATCCTGTTAGTACCTCACGCCAGATGGCGGATGCGGGCTCTGCAGTGGGACCTGAAGTTTCAGTGGGCCCAGCATCGAGGCAACCTGTCCGACCACGTCTTGATCTCGAAGGGCACTGCGAAACAGCTGCAGTGGTGGCTCACGAATCGCGATTGGGTCAGCGGCAGATCCCTCTCCCTTCCCCAACCGGAGCACGTGGTAGTGACGGATGCGTCCCTCCTGGGATGGGGGGGCCATATGGGAGATGCGGAGATCAGAGGACTCTGGTTTCCGGCGGAGACTCGGCTCCATATCAATCTTTTGGAGCTGAGGGCGATCTGACTTGCACTGAACGCCTTCCTTCCCTCTGTCCGGGGAAGTGTCGTGCAGGTGTTCACAGACAACACCTCCACCATGTGGTATTGCAACAAACAGGGTGGGGTGGGGTCGTGGACCCTTTGTCAGGAGGCCCTGCGCCTCTGGACATGGCTGGAACACCAGGGCATCACCCTAGTGGTTCAACATCTGGCGGGCTCTCTGAACGCCAGAGCGGACGAACTCAGCCGCCGGTGCATGATGGATCACGAATGGCGTCTGAACTCGGACGTGGCGCAAGGTTTCTTTCTGCAGTGGGGAGAGCCTTGGTTAGATCTATTCGCCACTGAAGAGAACGCGCAATGTTAGCAGTTCTGCGCGTTGGAGTTTCCAAGGCGGCACTCGCTCGGAGACGCTTTTCGTCGCGAGTGGAGTTGCGGTGTGTTGTACACCTTTCCGCCTATACCACTTCTGCCCAGAGTGCTGAAGATCAGGCGCGACCGGGCCCAAGTCATCTTGGTGGCTCCGGATTGGACACGAAGATACTGGTATCCCGAGCTACTCAGTATGTCCATCGATTGCCCGATACGACTGCCTCTACAGGAGGATCTTCTGTCGCAGCAGCAGGGGACGGTCCTCCACCCGAACCTATCCAGCCTCCACCTACATGCGTGGAGATTGAGCGGCGGCAGTTGATGCCATTTGACTTGCCTCCTGAAGTCTGTGATGTCATTCTGGCAGCCAGGCGTCCCTCCACAAAAACGGTATACGCCTGCCGGTGGAACAAATTTGTGGCTTGGTGCACAGCAAAGGCTGTGGATCCCCTTTCCGCCCCTCTTTCTGAGGTTTTCCTCTTTCTTCTTTCCTTGGCCCAGCAGGGCTCTGCTCTGGGCACCTTGAAAGGTTATCTTGCTGCTTTCTCTGCTTTCCTACGGCTTCCTGATCAGCCTTCTCTTTTCAAGTCCCCTGTTGTTTCACGCTTTCTCAGGGGCATTACTCATATGTACCCTCCTGTTCCTTTCGTAATGCCTCAGTGGGACTTGAACCTTGTTCTCACTTTTCTGATGTGCGCTCCCTTTGAGCCCCTTCATAACTGTCCCATCCGTCTTTTGACTTTGAAAACTGCTTTCTTGGTAGCAATCACCTCTGCTAGGCGGGTGAGTGAGCTCCAGGCTTTGTCAACCAAGCCTCCCTTCCTTTCAGTTCATCCGGACAAAGTTGTCCTCCTGACACATCCTTCTTTCCTGCCTAAAGTCGTGACTCCCTTTCACATTGGGCAATCTGTAACGCTGCCCACCTTCTTTCCGCCTCCGCATCCTTCAAAAGATGAAGAGAGGCTCTACCGTCTGGACCCAAAACGTGCGCTATCCTTTTATTTGGACCGCACAAGACAGTTCCGGGTGGACGACCAACTTTTTGTTGGATACGTAGGGGCTAAGAAGGGTAAAGCTGTACACAAGCAGACCATCTCTCGGTGGGTCGTGTTGTGTATTAAGACCTGCTATTCTTTGGCGAAAAAGGTTCCTCCTGTTGGGCTACGGGCCCATTCTACTCTGGCCACAGCGGCCACGACTGCACTGGGGCGGGGCGTCCCCTTGCAAGACATCTGTCAGGCGGCGACGTGGGATTCGCTGCACACGTTTGCGAGACATTACTGCCTGGACAACCAAGTCCGAAGGGATGGCCACTTTGGCCGTTCTGTTCTCCAGGACTTTCTGGTGTGATCTTGGTTCGCAGACCCACCACCGGGGTTGGTATTGCTGGGGTATCTATTCTAAGGTGAGGAATCTAACTAACGTGTTTCTATCAGATTAACAAGTTACTTACCTTCGGTAACGATGTATCTGTAAGAAACATTAGTTAGTTAGATTCCTCACCGACCCACCCAGCCTCCCCGTTCTGCGAACCGACATCTAGGGTTAAGGTTCTCCCTTTCAGGGCCCTAGATTTTTTGGCACCAGTGTCGGTCTATGCATGGCTCAGCGTCCCTGGCGCGGAAAGCTGTGTACAAGAACTGACGTCAGCGCGTGAGGGCGGCGTCTAAGTACTCAGACGACGTCATTCCGGCGCACGACGCCAACGACGAACGCGGAGCCGCAGACGACGCCTAGCGACGCGCAAGTGGTATTGCTACAAAAATCTTTCCGGATCCAGCCTGACGCCTGGGGATATTCTAAGGTGAGGAATCTAACTAACTAATGTTTCTTACAGATACATTGTTACCGAAGGTAAGTAACTTGTTCTTCTCTTCCTTTAGTTTGGGCTTGCGGTCTTTGAATACCGCTTGCCTCTTGGACCGTTATTCCCACTCTGTGGGATACGATGGAGGACGTGCTGCCCCTGTGTCTGGAGGAGGTCCGGACACGGCTCGCCCAGACTCTCGCCGACTGGTGAGATGCAGCACGACATGCTATATGATGTGGACTAGACACTACGGACTCGCTGGGTAGGGCGATGTCAACCACGGTGGCGCTCCGTCGCCACGCCTGGCTGCGGTCCACGTCTTTCTCGGGGGATGTCCAGAGTACCCTCATGGATATGCCCTTTGATGGCACTCGCCTTTTTGGCGAGAAGGCGGATAGTGCGCTGGTGCGCTTCAAGGACTCCCGGGCTACGGCTAAGTCCTTGGGCCTCACGGCCCGCGACCGCAAACTTCCGCCTTACGCCCCTTTCGTGGCCAAGGAAGGGGCACCCCCTCACGTCCGCCTAGCCACCGGCCGCAGACTCAACCTGCACGAGGACTCAACCTGCACACGGTCGCGGAGGTGTATTCCGCCGAGGTGGTACCGAGGGACAACATGCCGGTCAGTCCACATCCACCCCGGCAGCATCCGCCTCAAAGCCCTCTTAGTCCGAGCTTTCAGGCCCATTCCAAGCCAGTGGGCGGCAGAGTTCGCCATCACCTGCTCCACTGGCGTTCCATCACTTCGGACAGGTGGGTGCTGCAAATCGTCCGAAAGGGCTACTCCCTCCCCTTCGAGACGACCCCTCCAGCCATGCCACCACAGTACCATCTTATGTCGGAGGATCACTTGAATCTTCTGCGGGAGGAAGTTGCGGCCCTCTTGGCCAAAGGGGCCGTCAAGCGCGTTCCTGGTCCAGAAGTAGGTCATGGTTGCTATTCCCACTACTTTCTGGTTCCCAAGAAGGGCAAAGGGGGCCTACGCCCTATCTTGGACCTCAGGAGCGTCAACGCCTTCCTCCGGAAGGAGAGGTTCAAGATGCTCACCTTAGCTCAGGTTCTGGCTGCCCTAGACCCTGGAGACTGGATGGTAGCGTTGGACTTGCAGGACGCTTATTTCCACATCCCTGTCCTGCTGGCCCACCGGCGTTAACTGCGATTCACGGTGGGTCAGGAGCATTTTCAGTTCACCGTGCTCCCCTTCGGCCTCACCAGTGCCCCTCGGGTGTTCACGAAAGTGATGGCGGTGGTCGCAGCTCATCTGCGCAGATTAGGGGTTCCAGTCTTCCCCTATTTCTACGACTGGCTGTTGAAGGCGGGTTCGCCCCAGCAAGTCGTCTACCACCTCCAGACTACGGTCGACCTCCTGCATTTGCTGGGGTTCTCCGTCAATGTGCCAAAGTCGCATCTGAGTCCCTCCCAGAAGCTCCTCTTCATCGGAGGGGTTCTGGACTCTGCGCAGTTCCGGGCCTATCCGCCGGAACAGCGGGTCCGGGATATTCAGGCTCTGATTCCCATCTTTCAGCCTCTATCACGGTTTTCGGTCAGGTTGGTGCTGCGGCTTCTGGGTCTGATGGCCTCCTGCATCCTATTAGTGCATCACGCCAGGTGGCGAATGCGGGCTCTGCAGTGGGACCTGAAATTTCAGTGGACCCAGCATCAGGGCAACCTGTCCGACCAGGTCTTGATCTCGGAGGGCACTGCGAAGCAATTGCAGTGGTGGCTTACGAACCGCGATTGGGTCAGCGGCAGATCCCTCTCCCTACCCCACCCGGAGCACGTAGTGGTGACGGATGTGTCCCTCCTGGGATGGGGGAGCCACATGGGGGAGGCGGAGATCAGAGGACTCTGGTCTCCGGCGGAGTCTCGGCTCCATATCAACCTTTTGGAGCTGAGAGTGATCCGACTTGCACTGAAGGCATTCCTTCCCGTTGTCCGGTGAAGTGTGGTGCAGGGGTTCACGGACAACACCACCGCCATGTGGTATTGCAACAAACAGAGCGCGGTGGAACATCAGGGCATCACCCTGGTGGTTCAACATCTGGCGGGCTCTCTGAACGCTAGAGCAGACAAACTCAGCCACCGGTGCATGATGGATTACGAGTGGCGTCTCAACTCGGACGTGGCGCAAGGCCGCTTTCGGCAGTGGAGAGAGCCTTGGTTAGATCTATTCGCCACCGAAGAGAACGCGCAATGTCAGCAGTTCTGCTCGTTGGAGTTTCCAAGGCGGCACTCGCTCGGGGACGCTTTTCGTCGTGAGTGGAGTTGCGGTCTGTTGTACGCCTTTCCGCCTATACCACTTCAGCCCAGAGTGCTGAAGAAGATCAGGCGCGACCGGGCCCAAGTCATCTTGGTGGCTTCGGATCGGGCACGAAGGTACTGGTATCCCGAGCTACTCAGTCTGTCAATTGATCCCCCGATACGACTGCCTCTTCAGGAGGACCGTCTGTCGCAGCAGCAGGGGACGGTCATCCACCTGAACCTGTCCAGTCTCCACCTTCATGCGTGGAGATTGAGCGGCGATAGTTGATGCCATTTGACTTGCCTCCTGAAGTCTGCGATGTGATTCTGGCAGCCAAGCGTCCCTCCACTAAAACGGTATACGCCTGTAGGTGGAACAAATTTGTGGCATGGTGCACAGCATAGGCTGTGGATCCCCTTTCCGCCCCTCTTTCTGAGGTTCTCCTCTTCCTTCTTTCTTTGGCCCAGCAGGGCTCTGCTCTGGGCACTCTTAAAGGTTATCTTTCTGCTATCTCTGCCTTCCTTCGGCTTCCTGATCAGCCTTCTCTCTTCAAATCCCCTGTTGTTTCTCGGTTCCTTAAGGGCATTACTCACATGTTTCCTCCTGTCCCTTTCGTAATGCCTCAGTGGGATTTGAATCTTGTTTTGACATATCTGATGTGCGCTCCCTTTGAGCCACTTCATAATTGTCCTCTTCGTCTCTTGACGCTTAAGACTGCTTTCCTGGTAGCCATCACCTCTGCTAGAAGGGTGAGTGAGCTCCAGGCTCTCTCTTCTAAGCCTCCTTTCCTTTCTATTCATCCGGACAAGGTTGTGCTCCGCACTCGCCTTTCCTAAGGTAGTGACTGCCTTTCACATCGGGTAGTCTGTTACGCTGCCCACCTTCTTTCCGCCTCCGCATCCCTCGAAAGAGGAAGAGCGGTTCCACCGTCTGGACCCAAAACGTGCCCTCTCCTTTTATCTGGACCAACTCTTCGTTGGCGCTAAGAAGGTGCGGGCGGTGCACAAGTGGACAATCTCTCGGTGGGTCGTTTTGTGCATCAAAGCTTGTTACTCCTTAGCTAAAAAGGAACCTCCTGTTGGGCTGAGGGCCCATTCCACTCGGGCCACGGTGACGACGACTGTCCTGGGTCGGGGAGTCCCCTTGCAGGACATCTGTCAGGCAGCGATGTGGGCCTCGCTGCACACGTTTGCCAAGCATCATTGCCTGGACAGCCAAGTCCGGAGAAACGGCTTCTTTGGTCGTTCTGTTCTCCAGGACTTTCTGGTGTGATCTTGGTTCGCAGTCCCACCACCGGGGTTGGTATTGCTGGGGTATCTATTCTAAGGTGAGGAATCTAACTAACGTGTTTCTTTCAGATGAACAAGTTCGGTAACGATGTATCTGTAAGAAACATTAGTTAGTTTCCTCACCCACCCATCCTCCCCGTACTGCGAACCGACATCTAGGGTTAAGGTTATGCTTTTCAGGGCCCTAGACTTTTTTGGCACCAGTGTCGGTCTCTTGCATGGCTCTGCGTTCCTGGCGCGGAAAGCTATGTATAAGAACTGAGGTCAGCGCGCGAGGGCGGCGTCTAAGTACTCCGACGTCATTTCGGCACATGACGACGGACGCGGAGCCGCAGACGACGCCTAGCGACGCGCAAGGGGTATTACTGACGAAAAATCTTTCGGATCCAGCCTGACGCCTGGGGATATTCTATTCTATTCTAAGGTGAGGAATGTAACTAACTAATGTTTCTTACAGATACATCATTACCGAAGGTAAGTAACTTGTTCAATACACCCCTCCTACATAATGAGGAGTGAAATAAGTTAAAAACAGCTAAAAAAACAAAATCAAAAGAATCACATTGAGAGTTCATGCCTCAATACTTCTTTGCAGGGATTATACCCCAAGGTTTATGAGTGAGAAAGATTCCGGGTTTAATTGTACAAATTTTAACATTTCTAGAGAGTTGGTCCCTGATCGCCAACAGATGTTCTAGGGATTGGATGATGTTGATAGTGAAAACAGTGAGAGAGATGGATTTAGCTCTGATGAAGGAAATGCTGGAGCTAGAAGACAAAGTAAAACAAGCACACACCCTTGAGGAAGTCAATAATAAATTGAAGGAAATAGAGAGAGAGCTGAACTTGTTCAATGCATACCTACTTAAGAAAAAACTGATACATTGAAAAAGATATAGGGTATTTCAAGAAGGAAAGGTCTTATCCTTACTTCTTGGATGACTATTACAACCAAGGCCAATACCAAGAAGGAGAATCATAGGGACAAGGACACAATACAAATAAAGTGTTTACATTCTCAGATACTTCTGATTCAGAGAATAAAGGCAGCTTTCATCTATTTGTCCAAACAGGAAGAAGATTAATGTTTAAACAGAGATCTGGTAACAGTTCTCCTTTTTTAGCCAGGAGAGGCAAGCAAAGAGGTCCGAAGAGACGGATTCCAACTCTGATATTGAGGAGGGTTCTACCCCAAGAATAGTGGACACCAATACTTGGAGACCTGGAATGGCCAGCATTGAAGATCATGAAAGAGATTCCCATTTTCAGTCTCTCACATACCTCCTTAGGTGTAGCCACCAAATCTTTACCAATTCGAGGTTTATCATATGTTCCGCATGCAACAAATTTGAACACTTTAGGGATATCCTAACCTATCCTTCTTTAGAAAGATATGCCTGAATAAGTTTTGCAGACAAAAGAATGGCCTGGTCCAGGTCAGTTCAATGACTCGGGCCTCAAGCCTCTTGCCACTCTACCTTTACTCCTTCATTAGAGCAGCTGGGTCTAGAAGTTGCCATTTTTGAGCTGGTTGTGTTCAAAGGATTGAAGGAATGTTCTGGCTATATCCCCAGACTGGTTCAACATTTAGAAAAAGACTAGCCTTGACAGCTTTAATGGCGAACAAACCGATTACAGTTAAAAACAGTGACAAGGAAAGAGTGAGAGTGTTATCAGACACTGATCAATATGTTGAGTAATACAGAACACTATACAAAGGTCGGAGTGGACCCAACTAAGAGTTTGAAAGAAAATTCATCAGCTGACCACCTTGAATGCAGGGATTATTTGCACCAATGAATATGATTTTTTAATGTCCTCAACCCACAGATGACAAGCGTCTATAGAGTCCCTAAGATCCATAAAAATCATCAACTAGATCCTCCATATGGACCCATAGTTACTACAATAGGGTCGATCACAGAGCATTATCCAAGTATGTTTTTTCGCCCTATGCTTCTACTAATTAAGTCATACATGAGGGACACTAGGCATATGATTACATCCATTGAAGGGGTGAATTTCAACAAACATAGAGACATTTTGGTCATCCTAGACATAGAAACACTATACAGTAACATTCTGCAAAAAAAGGCTATACATGTGGTGGACCTATTTATGCAGAAGCACTTGAGAAACGCCCACAGTGCTTTTATTAAAGATTGCCTAAATAGTGTCTTTGAAGAAACCCTTCTTAATTTACGGGTGCACTGTGCCAACAAATTAAGGGAGTCATTACGGTCACCTCCTGTGCGCCCAGCATAGCAAATATCTTTGAGTAATTTTGAAGACACATTTATTCATAATGAACTTGCTCTCTTCTTTGAATCAGTGAAAACATGGTCACACTACGTAAATTACATTTTCTTCGTTTGGGTGTGAGAAAAAGAAGACCTGAAATTATAGATTGAATGGCTGAACCTGTGTAATGACAATTTGAAATTCACAGCCAATGTTCGCAAGCGACAGGTGGACTTCCTGTATATATGGGTCGCCAGAAATCAGGAAAACTAGAAGTGGAGTTATTTGTCACCTGCACAAAACAACCTACTCTATTTCAATAGCTACCAAGGAATCAAAAACAAAGTATCCTCTTTGTCCAGTTCCTGAGATTAAGGCGCAGTTGCACCATTCTTGGAGACGATGAGGACAAGGCTGTCACCATGAAGGAACGAAAAATTCGTCACATGAAGGAATCCAAGGAGACTAGTGAGAGAGGCTTACAAACGTGCAAGATTTTATGACAGAGAACACCTTTTGCGGAAAGAACACCAACAAAGTGACCCGGAATTGGTATATGCACTAGACACTTTGTTTTGAATGAAAAGGTACACCAAATCATGAAGTAGAATTGGCACATCCTTAACGTTGATTCATAGAACAGTGCTAAAATACAAAAGCCCCAATTTGCACATCACTGAAATAAAAACTTGAAGACAATGTGGTGAGTTCTCGGTTTCCGAAGGAGGCGAAATATGTAAAAAAAACATAGATGGAAATCAACGCGGTTAAGGATAACCATAAGTGTGGTCAGTGTATAGCTTGCAATAGCGCGATTGAGAGAGAGAGATATACACACAATGGATACATTATACAACTTAGTATCTTTACTAATTATAAAACTATGAATGTCATTTATTTACTGATATGCCCGTGTGGATTTGACTATGTAGATCAAACAGGAAGAAGTTTTTTCACTCGTGTCACAGAGCATAGGTCAGCGGTGAATACACAGAAGATGAATGCGCCTATGGTTCAACGTTACATGGATAAGGGATTCAACATGAGAAAATCCAGTGGCTGATTACAGAATAGATCACAGTGAGGGAAGGTATGAAACAAGAAGTGCAACAAAACAAGAAAGGAGACTCCCTTTAGACCTATATTTCTTTTGTTTGATTCAACACAAATCCAAAAGTGGGCTAACATCAGTGTTCAACATCAACAATATGCAAAAAACATCAATATTCTTATCTATTTATATATTTTTTATTTTGTTTCTTTTATCAAATTTATTTTAATCATTATTTTTAAATACTTTAAACATGAAATTATTCTCATCAGCATATACACATTGTTATCAATGACTCCTATAGTTATACATCAATATTGAGTCAAAAAAGAAACATTGAGCAACCCCGGGTAGAGAGACAACAATCACCCTATCAACAGCCTTTCGTTCATACACATCTCTTCCATTCTCTTCACACCACACTCATCACTTCATACATCTGTAAAGTCAAAGACAATAATTCTTCTCCACTGACACTTAATTGATATAGTCCGCTGTGCCAAAAGTTTTTTTAGTTACTGCATTCTCAACTATATCCAGTCTGATGTATAGTAATTATAGTAACAAGGGATAAGTTCTGATCCCAAAAACGTGCAGTCCTTTTATCTCGTATTTTGAGTACACGCTCACTTCTCTAGTCTAAACGCGGTGTGTCCAGACTCCGTCGGACACACCGCGTTTGGCCAGTACTGATGAGAATATAGTCGTAGATGCAGCCGTGACCAAGAAGCCTTGAAATATAAACTGAGGTATTCCGGAAAGTACACGCTGCTTTAGAAATGATGGGCTACATGTTATGCTATTCAGATCCTGCTATATGCAGTAGTTCTATATGGTCGTAAAGACTATAATACCATCTATTGTCTTTTACTTTCCAGATGTATGAAGTGATGAGTGTGGTGTCAAGAGATTGGAAGAGGTGTGTATGAATGAAAGGCTGTTGATAGGGTTATTGTTGTCTCTCTACCTGGGGTTGATCAATGTTTCTTTTTTGACTCAATATTGATGTATTACTATAGGAGTCATTGATAACAATAATGTGTATATGCTGATGAGAATAATTTTATGTTTAAAGTATTTAAAAATAATGATTAAAATAATTTTGATAAAAGAAACAAAATAAAAAATATATAAATAGATGAGAATATTGATGTTTTTTGTATGTTGTTGCTGTTGAACACTGATGTTTAGCCCACTTTTGAATTTGTGTTGAATCAAACAAAAGAAATATAGGTCTAGAGGGAGTCTCCTTTCTTGTTTTGTTGTACTTCCCCTCTTCTTCCTGACCTTGTACATATTTTTCAATATTCCTAGATGGCTATGTACTTAGGCATACTGTCACCTTGTCTTGAAATTGAAATCTCTTTATGCAGGATGGTGGCATTGTATGCATTCAATTGCAATAGCAAACAATAGCAGGGATAGTGGACACCCCTGCCGCGTGTCTCTGGTTATGTATGTTCGTGCTTAGTGTGTGCCACTGATTGACTCTTGCTGTGGGGTTCATGTATAATACCTTCAGCCAGTTAACTAACATGGCGGCCAGACCATTAATTTTAATAACCTTATCAGTAATCCCCATTCTAACTAGTAAAATGCTACAGCCACAGCTAAAAGTTATGTAGCATAGAAAAATTGGTCTGCAGTTATTAGCAGTAGCCATCCATGGGATAAAGCCAGTGTGCTCTTGAAGTACAGTGTCAGGCATACATGAGAGCAGTCGGTCTGATTTTGACCAGTATTTTACTGTCTTTATGAATGAGACACACAGGTCTATATTACCCACGTTGTGCTTGGTCTTTATCTGGTTTTAGCAATGTTTAGCAGTGTTAACTCGTCGTTGGTACTGACCCTGTACTTATTGCTTCTTGATATACACTTCGTAGATGGGAAGCAATTAATGCCATTGCTGCCTGGTACCTTACCGCTTGCCAAGCCGCTAATGGTATTGGTAATGCTTTCTAGTGTGATTGGTTGTGCAAAATAATTCTGGTCGGCATCAGTGAGCCAGCCTTATGCAATTTCATGCAGATATTCTTCAGTTCGTGTTTTACTGACACAGTGGTTGTGTATTAACGCGTATAGTAGTTGATAAATTCTTGCTCTCCTCTGCTTCTACTATCCTATCGCCGGCAGGATTATGAATCTGTATGAAATCTATGAATTGTCGAAGGGTGAGGTTTTACTAGCCCTGCTAATGATTGGCCTGGGAGTTCTCCCTTCTGTTTTTTGTTGGCCATGGCATATTTGTTCACATAATATATTTCTCTCTCCGTTTCCTCTGAATATGAATATTCTCGTAAAGTATCTAATATTTCTCTCTGAAGGGCAGTATGAGCCATGTCTTCCTTTTACCCTCAAGGTTTTGAAGTTTCTGTTCTAATCCTGATAACCCTGAATGGATTAATTTTAGTATACCTGACAGTTTTGCTATTCTTATGCCCGGAGTATAGGCCTCCCATATTAACCCTGTGCTATCCACCGACCCTGTATTTGTATTAAAGTATTCGAAGATCTGCCTTTCAAGCTCCTCCCTGAACTATCCATCCAGAAGTGCTCAAGCTGGGAATCGCCAAGGTATTATTCTGTTTGTGGGCTGAGAGTAGTTTGAACGTCAGCTTTACCATCAATTGATCCAATACCGTTCTGTCTGAATGAGCTATTTTGACGTCCATGTGCTAATGGTTGTTGGTGTGGACCAATAGTCCAGCCTAGATGATGTTTCATGGATGATATTCGGTATGATGGTTTCCTTCCTAAAGTTTTGAGAGAAACACACCCTGCCATACACCACTAATTTATCATTGAGCATGTAGGTGGTGCGCGCTCCTGGAGTGCCACCATGTGGACTTTGGTAAGCCACTCATGCACTGGATGAGTGGGTTGGTGTCAATGAGGAAGGATGCAAACTTTGGCTACTATTTGAGATGTGACCAACTATCGGTGAGCATGGGAATCCAAATGTCAGTTGTGTTGTGGATCAGCGTGAGGGGATGAGTGTTAGGGGAGTGTAAAGCCACATTTGCTCCCATACCTTAGTCCATTTGACTTGAAACTTCACACATTACCAAAGGAAATTATAAAGATCACAATTACCCACCCCACAGTGCAAACATAGAGCATGTGGCAGAAGCCGTGTTTAGTACAGCTTCCGCGGTGTACAATACCGGTCACTTTTGACCTTGAAATAAACATTTTAGTCTAGATTTCAGAAGCACTCTATTGTTGTACAGCAGCAGCATCGCCCAGTCTTCCAGTGAGTATTTGTTACCCAAAAGTACCTGCCAGTGAGGTCTAGTGGTATTAAGGGAAGGACTTGAATGTAGTGACTCTATCAAATCCCTGTTGTGTTTTTAATAAAGCTTTGGGTATCTCTGTTCGATCAATATGTATTGTTACTGATTAATTCCTGGATGTGATGGGCAATATAAAAAAAAATGCAATGTTCAAGGTGGGCTAGCAACAAAAGCCTCTTGCTTAAAGATTACCTATTGTAGCTTTTCAGAAATAAAGGAATTGACATTTACAAAAAGCACTAATGGGGTAATGCAGTAATTAGGTTAATGTTGCCAGAAAAAAAGCACCACACAGTATAATTTCAATTAAGAGATATCATTTTAATTTATAAAGAAACCCTTGGCACTAGTTTTGAAAATACAGAATGTCCAAACTTCACATGCAGCATTCAAGCTGAAACATCATTTGTGACATCCTTTGATAATTCACTTTCACCAAGTCGTGGCATAATTCTCTTTATGCAGCGAGCTGATTTCCAGAGTGATAAATTACGATTACAAATGCGTTATGATATTCACTACAATTTTGAGTCCGGCAGATTATTTAGGACTTGTGCAAACCTTCTACTGTTCGAAGAGAAGAAATTCATGTGTTTGATACATGCCCAGATACTTTATTGCTACTTCGTGTAAGATTTATTTTCTGCCTTTGAGATGGGATTCTGTTAAAGGGCCTTTCAATTCTTCTATTTATTGAAGTCACTTAGGTGAAAGAAAAAATAATACTAGGGTACTGTTGTTGAAAGAGTTTAATTTATGCAGAGACAAAAATATTTTTATTAAAAAACTCATGAAGATATTTTTTTAACCTTTGCACAATGTGGTGAATGCTTTTTTATCTGGAAAGTAGAATTTTCATCATCTTTAGAGTCGGCTAGTTAACTAAGTGACGTTTTTGCTGTTTGTTGTAAGCTAACCATTGTTCATCGGATAGTAAAGTTGTTCTTGAAGCACATGGTGATAAAATGATGGAATGGATTGGATGTTAACGGTATTGCAAATTAACAATGTTATAAAATGGCAGCGTTTTGTACTATTGGCTCTTCTGCCTAAGGGTGAGATGGCCTTCATGCAAGATATCTCCTGATGGATAATCTCTCGCATTGTTTTTAGCTGGCTCGCTTCAGGGCAACTTTAATGCTCATTCAGTAGTATGTAAGGTTACAATTTCACTGCTATTAAATTACATTTCCTCAAGAGCTATTACTAAAAGAGCCAAGTAAAGCATTGCTTCTAGAACACCACATTTTCTGTGTAACCTAACCATGTCAATGTAAACAGGATCTTATTCTTGAGAAAAACAACTACTAGGAATTGTCTTTCCAGCCACTTCATCTTCTTTACAATAAAAAGCAGTTCTTTCCATCACAACCTTCCTTTACTTTGGTGCTCTTTGTAGAAGATCAAACCATATTTTCTACCAAAGAAACCTGCAATGCTGCTTAAGGCTAATGTTAATAGGGCTTGGAAGATTTCATTTGGGCCCAGAAATTTAAAAAGCAGCCCTAATAAAGCTGTGGAGTTAGAAGAGAGTTCACATAATACTCCACTGCATGATGGAACACAATTATACATTTTGTCTCTAAGAAAGATTGTATTTAAAACCATAGCACGTCAAGTACATTTGGGTTGAATTGTTTTGATAGTAAGGAAATTTATCAACAGGATGTATGCTTTGGTTTAATCGTTTTTCTTATAGTGCCACTTCTTATTAGTGCTATATATTTTGTCGTTCTTTTATTCAAGTAGTGGAACTATGTATTGAATAGATGAGAGGAGTTCAAAGGGTGATAAGGACAAGACACCAGTGGCAATTCTCTGGCCAATCCAAATTTAAAGTAAATTGTTGCAGCTCAAACCTCTTCCAACTACAGAGCTAAAACGTGACCACACTTGCATCAGTAATGTATGTAGGTCAGAAAACAAAAGGCGTCCTTGCAGAACTTTTGCATTGTGTCCCTGTGGGCTGGGATTTAAAGTGCAGCTGTTACTGGAAGACGGGCGCCAAACCAAGGAGTTCTGAGTATCCGGGATAGGGAGTTTTGCTCACACTACTGTTCTCTGCCTGTACTCTGTTCGGGAAGAGCTGGAGTTCAGAGTGGCGACAAAAGGAGCACAGAGTAGATTGAAGTATCGGGATTAGAGTTACTGTTTAGGAGTGGGTTTCTTCGGCCATGCAAGAGGATGCCTCAGGCTTGTGGTAGAACACAAGGGAACAGGAGCAGCCAATATCAATGCGTACTATGGTATTACACTACCATTCATATATACCCAGCCACTTAGGATGGTGGGGTGCAGAGGCCATCTTTAACGGAGACAAATGACAATGAGTTCCTGGAGAAAAAAAACAGTGCTGAAGCACCAAGCCTAGTCTGTTTTTATAATTGTGAAAGCGCAAAGGGCAATGAGCGTAGTCCCATTGACACACTAAAAATTGAAGGGTAATGTAAACAAAACTGGGTGCACAGCATAGGAAAATTTGGATAGTCCGCTGTGTCAAAGCCCGCTACATTAAGGTACACACAAGGGAAACTAATAAAAGCAATATGAAGGAGCGGAGCGTGGCCGTCTAAGTTGGCTGTCCCTCACTAAAGCCCCTCTTTTTCCTCACAATTCTGAACAGACCAGTGACAGATTAGGACTTACAGATGGCCAACGACTGAAGCAGAGGCAATGCAGCATAGAATGACACAACAGCAAAGAATCGAGCCCAGAGCACCATAGCGTTTGAAGTCTGAGAGGAAGAACCCGTTGACCATGAGCTGGAGTGTCTTTTCAACCTGGAGCATACACAGAGCTGGGAGAAGACAAAGAGGCGACCCTAGAGGAGTGAAAAAGATATGAGCTGGAAGCAGGGCAGAGAGGTGTAAAGTAGCCTTACAGCGACGAAGCCCCAGATGGTGCAAAACTAAGATGGAGATTACGTCGCACAGTTGAAGCAAGTGACCTGAATTGCACAGCGGTCATATCAGCAGCCTATAAAGGCCTTATTCAGTGTGGCCCTACAATACGGAAGATAAAGGGAACTATAACAACCTTCTCAACACTGCTTACCCTTGTCAGGCAATTTTAGTCACAATCAAGTGGATTATTGCTGGCCCTGGAAAAAACAAACAAAAACAAAGAATCCGTGTACTTGAGCATTAAACATTTTATAATGGAACACTAAGCAAACATTAAGACCTGGAACTGCCTCCCTTCATTACTGGGACTCGCACTGAAAGATGTGGAGATATACTAATATCAAGATGATGAATTAACTAAGGGAGAGGAGGAAGAGACACCAAACTAAAACACTGCCTGTTTGAAGCTATTAATAGTTCCCTGAAGCCCTATATTGGCAATCATCTGCAAATTATGAAAGACAGTATGGGTTAAAAAAAAAATAAGATTACTAAAACTGTAACAAAAAATACCATTAGAGTGAGTGCTTTTCCTTTTGTCTTAAACCAACGTGGCACCTTCAGTGTGTCTGGAGATGTGTAAACACTAAGAACATAAAGGCAAACTGTCTAAGACCCTCAAACCCAACCATGTGACACATAGATATATGATTATAATTTCTTTGAATGTTAAAGCCCATCTATTACATAAAGACAAATTAATTGGCCAACATTGAATTGATTCAAGAAACTCACCTTTTACTAAATGAACCCCAAAAACTAGAGGATCGATTGGGTGGACAAGATAATCCATGTGCATAAATAAACACACATGCAGTCAGGGAGAACAAAACGATAAATATGGGCATCTCCAGAAGGAATGGAGGAGCTATCCTTTTTCATAAATCACTTCCACTTAAAATACATGTAATGTAATTTTATTTTGTAAAGCACGCAATTACCCAAAGGTGTCTTAGCACTAACAGTTTATCTCCAGAAGGTCATAAAAAAAAGAGCAGGTCACTAAGTAACTGTGTGATTCAGGAAAAAGCTAGGGTTTTAGCTGCTTCTTAAATTGTAGCAGGTTGGATTGGAAGCACACAGTTGGAGGCAGAGAATTCAAAAGTTTACTAGCACAGAAGGAGAAAGTCCTGCCACCCCACCTGGTTTTGTTTATTCTGGGGACAGTTACCATTCTGGCCGAACTAGATCTAAGATTCTGGTTAGGAGAGTGCCAGGTGAAAGTTTTCTCAAAATATTCTGGTCCAGTTTGGTGAAAAGCTTTATGGACCAGAGATAATGCCTTAAACTTGATCCTGTTACTAACTGTGAGCCAGTGTAGACCCTGCAGCGATTGGGGAATGGGATCAAACTTAGAAATATTGTGTCTGGTAGCTGCATTTTGTAGAGACTGAAGTTGTTTCAGCAGATACCTATGAGTGCCCAGGTACAAATTATTGCAATAGTCAATTCTTGAGCTAACCAGCGCCACCCTAACTGTCTTTTGCAGTTGCAGAGGAATGAACGGAAAGATCTTCTTTAAAGTCCTGAGCAAGAAAAACAAGAAGAGGTGATTTGATTTGTTTGCTCCGAGAAGCACAGTTTGGTGGCAAAGATGACTCCCAAATTTCTAGCTTTTTGAGCTGGAGAAGCAAGGGAGCCAAGGTCAGATGGCCACCATGAAGAGTTCCAGAAGATGGAATGAGTCGCAAAAAGCAAGACCTCGGTTTTATCTGAGTTTCGTTTCAAGCAGTTTCTACGCATCCAAATTTGCAATGTAGAACTGCAACTACAAAAATTGTTTGCCTCCTCTTCAACATCAGCTGATATTGACACCACAATTTGTGTGTCGTCTTTGTAGGAAAAAAACGCGAAGCCAAAACTGCGAATGAGATTTACCGGAGGGGTAACAAATATTGAAAAGCATGGAGCTAAGAGAGGACCCCTGAGGCACCCCACAAGGAAGGGAGAAGGGGTCCGAGATGAAATCTTCTAGCTCATCTGTCAGCTTCCTGTCACATAAGAACGAGCTCAGCAAGGCTAGTGCTGGATTCCTAAAGCCCAGTGTCTTGAGCCAGGTCAGGAGGAGTGAGTGGTGGACCGTATTGAAGGCGACAGATAGGTCTACTAAAATCAATGCCACCATTACACCCTTGTCAACCACCATTCTCAGTTCTTCAGAGGCTGCTGCCAGAGCCGATTCAGTACAGTGGTTTGCTCAGAAACCGTACTGTGAGCAATAATGAAGCTGATTAGCATCCAAAAAAGATATAATCTCCTCTTTCTAATATCTTGGCAGGAATGGGAAGGTGAGATACAGGCCTGTAACTTCTTACATCTTGCGGCCATTTCCACATTATTATCTGACATTGGATTAGAATTAGGATCAAATTTGAGGTTTTGCCAGGGACGTTATGTAACGGTTCAAGATACATTTATGCAGGGTCCCTTCTTAGGGGGAGTTTTAAGTGAAAGGAAAATGGCATTTTGGTCAGACCATACTATAGAGAGGATCTTCTCCAAACTCATATCCTGATTTTTAGTAAATACACCATCAAAAGTATGATTGGCCTTGTGATTGGGTTCTTTTATGATCTGAATAATATTGAAACTATTAAGGTTATCCACCAGATGATCAGTGTCTGAGTTGCTTGTAAGCTCTAACTGGAAATTAAAATCACCCATAATTGTAAAATTTGGAAACTCAGCACAGGATTCTATGTAATCATGTATCTTTTGGATGAAATTGCCCCTGGGGCCAGGTGGTCGATAAATAAGAAGGCCCTGAAAGGAATATGTATTGTTCAGTTTAAAATGTAATTTAAGAGCTTCACATTCAAGCTGGAAGACTGGCTGGAAGATTGCTTTCATGGATTTGCAAGAGATTATCGCAATCCCCCCCCACCTCTTCTATCGGTCAACTCTTTCTCCGGAATGGCAATTTTAAGATCTGGGTCTAAGGAGTTATCTATCCAGGTCTCCGTGAGAAATATAACGTCAGGTTTGTGTTGTAGCACAAAATTAGCAAACTCAGTTGTTTTTGATTAGGGCCTGGTGTTTAGTACTACACAAGAAATTGCTTTCCAGGTGTCTTGCCTCTGTTTTCACAGCAGGGAGTGTCTGAGATAAATGTTGTCCTTGCTGAGAGGGGATGTCCTTATTAAAAGCGCAGTTACATAATTGGTATTTGTAACTGCCTGAGTCTCTATTAAAATCATGGGTATCTGATAGAGACTACTAGCCGCAGATTCCTTAACGTAGAATTATCCCTAGGCGTGAGACAAGACCCAGAAAACTTTCTTTGCCCCAGCATCTCTGCGCGCCTGGGGTGGTACTACGCCATTCCGCCCTGACGTCGTCTGCGGCCGTGACGTCAGCGAGGTCACATAAGCCCCACCCCGGCGCGCTGACATCAGTTTCCTTCTTTTCCGCGTGCAACGCGGATCCGGATCGTGTCCCTGCCTGTTTTCAGGCCTTTCTCACGCTTCGCGTGGTGGGACAGTGTGCGAATGCCTTCAGGCTTTAAGGCGTGCAAGTCTTGCGCACGTCAGTTGTCGGTGTCGGACCCTCATTCGATTTGCATGTGGTGCTTGGGCGAGCACCATGATTCCACGGACTGCGACGTTTGCCAGCATCTGAAGCCTAAATCCCGGCAGGAGCGCCGGATGAAGCTCCTTTCGGCCCGGTTTTCCAGGTTGGTGTCATCTCCGCGTCTGTCCCCTACGGAAGGGTCCACGACTCGTCGCTTTCGCTTCTGGCATCGCCCGTCACCGAGGCCCCTAGGGCGTTGCTCGCCCGTCGGTAAGTCATACAGCTTGTCCCCGAGGCCTGGTCCCCGCTCGGCGGAGGGTGCGGGTTCTCCGTGGGACATGCTGCCTCATTCGTCGCCACCCTACCCGCCGTTTCCCGGCACCGAGGCGACTAGGGCCCAAATGGAAGCCTATGCTGTGGCTCTGCCGGCTTCCTTGGCCCCTCCTCCTCCTGGGATGTCCGCGGATCCCTTACCACGTGCAGGGCCTTATGTGGCGTCGCCGGCGTGTCCTGCCCTGGCGCGGACTGGTTCGGCTTCAGGTGTTGGAGGTGTGGAGTTGTCGGGTGTGGCCCTGTGGGCTTCCCCTCTTCGGCCCACGGCGCCTCTGCCTTGCCGCAATCCCCGAGGGGGTCCCTGTGGTTTCGCAGGAGGTAGTCGGGGCACCTCCCCTCGGTCTTCTGGGCAGGCGACGGCCTTGCCTGGAGCTGACGCCGCTCAGGCACCTGTCGGCGCCACGGGTGCTGGCTAGGGGCCGGGGCATGTCCCCGGGTCCTTCCCGTTTCTCCACGCCGGCGGCTGCTTCGTCGGAGGTCGAGTCGACGCCTTTTCGGCGCCGTTCTTTCATCGCACCAGTGCCAGCCCGCCCCATTCTCATGGGCCACAAGTGGTGGAGGAGGTCGCCTCGGCGTCCCCTCCGGCGCCGCTCGACGTCACGCCGACGCCTGTGGCGGACTCCACAGCGTCGGGTTGTCAACTCAACTTTTTGTCTCTTCTTCCCCGGAGACGGGCTGCCGTGTTGTGGCTTTTTCCCCAGCGTCTTCCAGGGAGGGCTCTTCGCCGTCCCCGCGGCCTCAGCCTTCACCAGAGGCGCCTGAGGTACCCCACTCGTCTGTCAATCTTCCCCCGTTCCGAGGCTGGCCATTTCTTCCTCCAGCTGGATTCGGGGATGGCAGGCTTAGTTTATAGCCGTCGCCCACGGAGGAATTGCCCGCGGACGACGTCAGGGCGGAGTCGCGTGGTACCGCCCCCCCGGCACGCAGAGATGCTGGGGCAAAGATAGTTTTCCGGGTCCAGTCTCGCGCCTGGGGATAATTCTACGTTAAGGAATCTGCGGCTAGAATCGTCTCTACCAGATACATCGTTACCAAAGGTAAGTAACTTTTATGTTACAGAAAATAGGCTTACCTTCATTGGGCAGTTCCAAAAGAGCTCCTCTCGAGTAAATATATTGTGGAAAAAGGCCAAGGGGTCTGATGTCTTCCATGTGCAGACAAGCTTCCCTTTGGCGCGCAGGCGGCGCATCCGCAGCACGCCTGGTCTGTCATCGGGTTTTATTAACGGAGGTTTGGTGCACTAGACCGCTAACCTCCCTAATGGCAAGCAAAATAGGCGGAAGTGAGGGTGTCAGCAATTGGCTTTCTCCGCTCAAACGGGAAAGCCAGCGGCGGACCGGAAAGCCAAGTGGTCCTAATAGAGGTAAGTACAGAATTATAAATTAACAATGCCTCCAGTCAATTAAAAATGCATTTAAAAATAATCCCAAGGCTAAAAACTGAAACGGAAAGCATGCAAGGAAAGCCAGCCTCACTGCTTTCGATAACCGCATAAAACTGGGTTGACACAGAAGGGTGATACAGGGGTACATGTTAGTAGTGGATACTAATGGCACCAAAAGACCTTTTTCTTCAAAGGTACTGATTGTTTGTAGAATTTGGCAAAACTAAGACAAAAGTGAGGGGAGGCTGAATTCTGACCATAGACCCCTTCCTAGACAAATCCAATAGACCAGACCCAGGTCCTCAATTGTACAGGGGTATTTTGGCAGATGTTATGACAGATTTTTGACTACCTATTGTATGGAAATCCTTACACCCACATGAGAGGAATTACTCTTTTATATCGCGTATGCACGGTACTTGCACTTGAAATAGACTACGTCCTCACATTGGCCAGCTATCTGCCACTTATTGCATTCTGCAGTATTTTAGAAGGTAGCATTTCTAATGACCATCATTTCTGATTACAGCTAGATTTAGAGATTCTACTTTCTACTAAAGTCTTCGTGGCCTCCAGACAATCACTATGGGTGAAGAACAAAGCATGTGTTGGAGGGTACATGATGAAGAAACTGCAACACACAAGAAAATAGCACTTGAAAATCAAACAACCTGAAAAAATAAAACTATGGGCATCAAACTGCAATGTAACTCATCACCTAATGAGGAACTGTTGCAACAATTGACTAGGGCTAAATACATACTCAACTACTTGTTCACACCTCCAGCAGAACATGCACCAGACAGAGAAAGTAAAAATATGAACAATGGGAAATAAACAGACACGCGACTGGTGCTACAGTTGCTCCAAATAGAACCATTATTGGCCGTCCCAGCCATACGTACCTCGTCAGTAGACTGAAGAATTCACTAGATTCTTTACTACTTTATATGGCTTGCCTTGGGCAGATAATGGTAGGTTTGGGTGATGAATTCCCAGCTGGAATAACATGACTCAAACTGATGATGGCAGACTGAATCCCTAAATAGTAGCATCACAGAATAGAAGTTTAAGACTGTAGTCAATGATGTGAGTACTAATAAAAACACTGGAAGAAAACGAATTTTATATAGCCTACAGCAAAATTAATAAGGATTGGATAGCTCAGGTGTTCTGTGTGTTCAAAGAGGCAGAGCACGGAAAGAGGAGTAAAACACAATTTTGATTGGTTAATCGTCACACTTTTTCCAGAATCTGGTAAAACCATTTGATTTGTGCAACTTATAGGCCCCATATCCTTACTAAATACAGAATTAAAGATCCTAGCCAACAGACTGACTTGATTAATACCAAAACTCATATACTGTAATCAGTCAGGATTAGTTCCAAGCAGAACATTAGAAGTGTCTGCTACATCTGCTAGAAATTACCAGTCAGACGGGGTATCCCTATGTCTAGATCCTGGAAAAAAGCATTCAAACGCGTGAAGTGGGGCTACTTCTGCAGAACATTAGAAAGAACAGGTATGTTACCAAATTTCGTAAACAAAATCGAATGGCTATAAGATGCACCCACAGCTCAGATCTCATGCATCCTTTATCAACCTTTTGCTTAATTTGAATTTATTTAAACAATTTTTACATTTTGAGGTTCAATATTATTTCATTTTTTGAATACAACAAAAACTACATGGGACAAATACATATGGCTATAAGATGCACCCACAGCTCAGATCTCATGCACACGGCTCTCTCCACACCATTTCCCATTAATCCCTAGACCAGCCAAAGGTTTCCATTATCACGCAAGGTAGCACACCTAGTACACCTGTTCACTAATAATCGACCAAACCCCTTGTGCACACACAATCAATAACTTTCTACAAAGAGCGACGCTGACTTCATATACAGTAAAAATATCATGACGACAAACACATAACCCTATCACACATGCCACTGTGGTGGCCTGGCAGGAAACGTAAACTTCAGATTGCAGTATACATGAAGGAGCCCAGTTCTGGTGAAACAAAGGAGCGATTATAGGTAGCAAAGCGATAGGATGGCGGGAGTGATCAGAGGCAGGCATACACAATATCGAGGAAGTCCTAGACAAAGGACGATAGAACTTTTATCAACAATTATTCACTGATTTTGGACTGTGGCACACGGAGATATGGTGGTACCAACAGCTTTCAGTATGAAATTAAAACTCTGAGTTACCCTATACTTAACAAATTCTCCAATTCCCAATTCTTTAGACTGTTGGGCAAATACAGTGGAGTAAATCTAGGACAATGTGGAGCAATGATTAACTCACTTTTATGCACATCGAGCCTCGCATCCCATAAACCGGTCAGGATAAACTCTTGCTACAGTTCTCTGGCTAAGACCCGTCTGGTATCCTACTATTTCATCCTAAAGGGCTCAGAAAGGCAAGACTGAAGTTTAACTACTTTAAAATGCTCCATGGATGGTGTTAGTTCCTCCTCTATATGCTGCAGATGCATACATTCACGCTGTACTTCACATATTCTGTTCATATCATTACTTGGCTCAGTGCTGGTCTCAAATCTGTCAAAAAACGTATACACGGTCCAGGCTCCAATCAGTAAGGCTGAGCCTAATATAGCAAAACCACAAGAAGATGCCAATACTGATAATCCATACCACTTTAACTTCACTGGTGCCTAGAAAAAATCTACAACATCCTTTATCAACCTTTTGCTTAATTTGAATTTATTTAAACAATTTTTACATTTTGAGGTTCAAAATTATTTCATTTTTTGAATACCACAATAACTACATGGGACAAATACATATTAAAACAACCAACCAACCAATCTTGGGGATAATGCCTATAGCTGCTGTTGTGCACTGTGATTTGTATTGAAGCATTTATAAAGGTGTGATATATGTTTCTGTTTGTGCATTATAAAGGATTCTTGTTTGCAATAGGTGATGTTTGGTGGTTATCCCTGACACTAGACTTTGATTCAAATGGGCAGTTCAGTCAGGGTGTGCTAGTTATTGTAGAGGTGTGGTTGGAGTTGAGTATGGGTTATAAATGTGGATTGAATGTAATATGCAAGTAGAAAGTAAGACTGGTTGAGTGAGTGATGTTATTTTGTAATCAAATATCTGGTTGGTTGTTTTAATATGTATTTGTCCCATGTAGTTTTTGTGGTATTCAAAAAATGAAATCATTTTGAACCTCAAAATGTAAAAATTGTTTATATAAATTCAAATTAAGCAAAAGGTTGCTAAAGGATGCTGTAGATTTTTTCAAGGCACCAGTGAAGTTAAAGTGGTATGGATTATCAGTATTGGCATCTACTTGTGGTCTCAAATCTGGGCATTCATGAGAACGTCAGATGGCTCACAGTTTCAGATATAGGTACTGCTGACCGTCATATACGACATGTGAGGACTCCGCTAGCCATGGTAAAATTGTGCATTGGTACTCTGAAATTTTGACTATGGCAGGGCATGAAAGTGATTTATTTTCTAAACTAAAGAATAATCTGATATTTGTTAGGCTGCCTGAGGACAAATTATCAATCAAGTCAAGATAAGCTTTATTCGGTGCATAGTATACAGCCATAAAAGCATTCTAATCAAAAGAACATTCATACTAATCAGTAGGGTTTATAATAAAAACAAGGTGATTTACTTTCATACAGACATCTCATATTTAATTGATAAACAAAGGCAATTCGATAATTGGAGTATAAAATGCGCATTTAAAAATATTTCTAGGTCCATGCAAATATAAAAACAATATATTTCATAATCATGTAACTCATTTGGGTAAAGTGCATTTTCACGAGATGCATAAAGTGCAAAGTAATAGCTCTGATTTAAAACCTATAAATTCCATGCAAATGTTAAAAACTGTATATTTCATAATCATTTAACTCATTTGGGTAAGGTGCATTTTCGTAATGTGCATAAAGTGCTGAGTGGTAGCTTGTTTAAGGAATAATAGGACTTCTAAAAATCAGACATCAATTGTACAAGGGATATTTTCCTATAGTACGTAAAGTGCAAAGTAGTAACATATCGGAATAAAAGTTAATGGTAATTCTAGGTTCAAACATCGGGTTTTTCATACGTAAGAGCCTCTAAGTGAGAGTTATCCTTTCTTCTCCTTATTGCCATTTGAATGAAGGCGATAACTGCATTCGTAATTTTTACATCTTCCTGACTAGAGATGTAATTAAAAGCATGTTTATAATGATAAACCTTGTTAGCCAAAAAGAGTTGTTTTAACACAAGTTTCTGAATAGCCAGATAAAAACTACAAAAAAGATAAAATGCCGCGTAGTCTGAGGGGATTTACCATCACAAGGACAATTTGGGAGATTATGGCTTGACTTTCCTGTTCTAGGGAATGCAATTATATAGTGTAGGGTGCCAAACCTTAGCCTCGTTAAATAAAATCTGTGCTGTGTTTTTCTTACCGAGATAAGATATGATTGCCTGCCCATCAGTAATGGGAGCTCTCGATAAGCACTAACACTCTGTTTTAAGCTAGCTTTGTCATCTCTTGCATGTTCCCTGGCGGTAGTAAACCTTATTTTTAACTCCCTTCTGCTATAATCCTGAACTGATGATAGCTCCTTTCGATCATGATCTACCTTACAGTATTTTAAAAGATTAAAGATGTACTCTAACCAGGGGATTTTCGTACTATGGGTGAGGGCAAGGCAATCCATTATTATGTCTTTAGTGAACTTGGTCTCATCTTTTGTCCAAATCCCATACCAAAAAGTAAGTCCTATTGTGCTTATAAAATCGCTGATAAATGATAACGACAGCTCTTTGTGTACAATGTAGCTGGAAGTAGAACTTTGGACTGCCAACACTCTTTTTAAAAACCGATTTTCTTGAGTTTGTAGGGGAGTTATGTTGGCCCTTCCCCATGTAGCTGCCCCATAACAGGTACCGGTAATACATTTACTCCTATATAGGGCGAGAATTTCCCGTGTTGGATTGTTACCTATTTTTTCAGGAAAATCTAAAAATACCCTCCCTTGAACATAAAAGCCAAGATATGTAAAACTTGTGACTCTATTGTGGTGCCTCTCACGTAATGTCTATTCTTCGCTCTGGTTTTCCCGCATGTCATCACAAAAGTTTTACTAACATTTAACTCTAATTCTTTTTCGGTCATGTATTGCGTACATTTTTCTATTAGACATTGCAGACCGTTTGCAGTCCTCGACAACAAAACCTGCATATAAAAGTACTGGGGTGGGACGTGGCCCAACTCTTGGGGCATCTACATGTAAATTTTGTAAAAAAAGGATCAACATTATTAATGTATAAAGAAAATGAAAAGGGCGCTAAAACACATCCTTGTCGTATCCCACGTGTCACTCTGAAGTCCGGGATACATTTACCATTTGTTTCAAATCGTACTCTAGCTGTTAAAAAAAAAGTATAGATCTGGGATAAATAAATAATATTGTTTGGAGCACCTAGCCCTTTCGGTGTTTGCCATAATTTAGCGTGATTGACTAAGTCGAAAGCACTAGTTAGGTCAGCAAAGCAAAGGTGTAAGAGACATTTCTTTGCTAGGGTATATTTCCCTATCAATAATTCCAGGTTTACACATTGTTCCACCGTTCCAATACCCTTTCTAAATCCATACTGAGCCTCAGTTCGAATGTTATTCTTGGTGGCCCAATTTTCTAGTCTCCCCATTATGATTTTGCCCATCAATTTGGATGTGGAATCAAGAAGGGATATGGGACGGTGGCATTTAGCTTTCCTTCTGCCTCCTTTTTAGGTCTTGCCTAGCGTTGCAGCGCGCATGCGTTGCTCGGCGAGACAAATTGTGGATGAGGAGATATGAGAAGGGAACTTGAAGCCCCGCCCCTCTTTTTAATTGGCTGGCATCACCGTTTATGTTAAACGGTGCCCGCCGATTGAAACTGAGGCTTTATGGTTGCCGCTCTTTCCCCTTTTCATCCGGACTGAATCGTCTGCTTCACAGCTGTCGTGAAGCAATTCCTTATCTTTCCAACTTTTTCTAATTGGCCTGGCCTTAGCGCGGTCACACACCCGGCTCACAGCAGACAATGGAATTGCACGGCCTGCCCAGTGTCCCCCCCCCCCCCCCCCCCCCTCCCTCTCCCTCTCCTCACACTGGCTCTGGAGTTGCTCTGCGTGCCCTGCTCTCTGCACCCCCTCCCTCTCCTCACACTGGCTAAGCACACAGCAACCGATATGCTGCATAAATGCTGATATTAGTCCACACCGCCAATGGAAATCATGCTCTGGGATAGCATAAGCGCTATAGAAAAAAACAAGTCTTTACCTGTGTCTAAATTTTATTGAGAAATTTGTGGAACTTTTAGTAATTCAAATTGACTTGTAATGCTTTTACCTACTACGAGACACATTTATGAAGGGATTTAAATAATTGTAGGTATTTTGAGATTATTTTGTTCGGCCTTTTCAAGTCCCGAAACAGGGACGCGCTTGAGTAGTAGTCCAAACCACAAGCCCTCCCAACTTGAAGCTCTAAGAAAATGCTTCACACTCTACGTAAATAACCCCGCCCAACACAGCTGTGACCACGCCTTATTATGATGTCAGTCTGTCTGACCCACACCCCCTTTCGCCTGTCGCACACGACGTCACCCTACCAGCCAACCGGAAACGAGTCTCTGTAGGCTTAGCTGCCACCGCCTCCTCCTCCATCTGCCGAAGCAGCTGCTGCTTGTTGCCCGGAATCTGACAGGGTGTACAGGATATAGAAGCCATGACCCGCTGACCGCACTAGAGCGGGAGGACAAGGAGCGAGCGTCCTGCTTACAGGCAGGTAAATCGGAGGGAATTAAATGGGGAGAAGGGCTTTATGATGGAACACAGGCTTTTCGCCCGATCCTGTTGGCTGTCTGTGGTGCTCCAGGCCGAGCGCGAGCTGGTTTTTAACTGCCAGTATGGACACCAGCTAGCGAGCTGTTTTTTAATTGCCAGTATGGACACCAGCTACATGAGCCCCTGGTCTGAGAAACAATGAATCTGGCGAGGGTTCTCTGAGCTGTCAGCCATTTGCGAAGCTGTGCCTCCCGAACCCCACCTCTCAGCGGCGCGAGAGCCCCTGCGGTTGGTACGGTTCTGTGCAGAGGACGTGTCATGGGAAGGGGCGGGTCTAAGAAGGGTGTGGGGGCTCTGACAGCCTGAGTACCTGGCCCCCTTAAGCTTCATTTGACTGTTCTTCTGGTGAACGTTAGTGTGTCCGCACTCCTCCCTCAAAAGGCTACGGGGGAGGGGGAGGGCGTTTGTCTGAGGAAATCCAGCTCTCTAATTGGACAGTATCCCTAGCACACTGATGCCAAGAGCTGGATGGAGACTTGAGTGTCCAGTAAGAGAAACATCCTTATCACTATTCCTGGTTTGTAGGTTAACCGCGAGTTAATCCGTTGTCATTTATGTTTGAACACACTCACACTGGTTCTGGAGTTGCTCGTCCTGCCCTGCTCTCTCCAACCCCCTCCCTTTCCTCACACTGGCTAAGCACACGGCAACCGACATCAACTCACAGTCCCTTGTGGGAACATAGACTGTGCTGGTAAGACTGCTGCTTGAACGGCGGTCGCATCTGCATGTCGGTCGTCCGTTCAATCGCCCCCGCAATAAAAACATATCTGGAGTGTCTGCAACAGGTTTGCGACCCGTGTGTCGTTTCTTGTTAACCCTGCCCATAGAGTTCGATAACTTAAAACCGAATTAACCGTGCAACCCAAAGCTCGGTGGTCGGGATTTCCGTGCCGAGCCCATCGTCCGAGATTTCCCTTTCGGTAATTCCGATTCCAGGCTCAGATGAAAGTGTGCTTTGGTGCTGCGCCCCAAGTCTGCGAAGCAAGCATTTTTAGTCTGAGCAGCGCACCCCCACTTAGGCACCGTCTGTGCCCTGTTTTCGTTGCGTTGACTCAGGGTGCGACGCGGGCACTGTGTGTTCACATGTCTCTTCCTGCCGGAAAAAAAGAGAGAGCTCATTAAATTACAATTGGTGACAAAGACCGCAAGCGCATTTTTTTTGCAGTTTTTGACAATCGGGCTTTCATCATGGGTGTCAGCGACAGAGAAGCGGGCTCCTTTGTGTCTCAAAAATACCCAAGGTGGGCAGAGGCTGCCTTGTTTGTGGCTGGCTGCTCTGGGCTGCGGCCACGAATGAGCAGATCCCAGAAGAGGACGAGAAGGCCCCTATGTTTGGGATGAGAATGGCCCTCTTTCTGGCTGCTGTTTGTGTCATTCTGGCCCTGCGGCCGCATAGAGCCAAGTGCCCTTGCACCCCCGCCCCATTCCTTACCCGTTGGACATCAGACAGGAAAACGTGTTCATCCAAGGCTAAAGCACATGTTGTATTTTTTTTTTTTTTTTTAAAGTTATATGTCATAGCATGGACCTAGCGCCAAGGCGCAGCAATCGCTTGAGAGAGAAGCCGCAGCATGCCCTTCATATGTTTGTTAATGTCACAAAAGTGCTCAGTGGACATAAGGTGGTCGTGCAGGGGCAGTCAGGGGGAGCAGCCTTTCCTCTGGGGTACCCCAGCACATCCCCGAGCCTGGGACTAAAAGGCAGAGAGGGCGTCAGAGGTATGCAGGGGGCACCTGAGAAGGAAGGCGCTGCTTCTGACCAAGATAACGTACTTGTAACATGTCTTTGCACGGGAATGGTGAGTTTTGTCTTGGAAAGTCATATATGCAATATCTTTTCTACGCTGTATACTTCAGAAGTCCGAGGTAGAGAAAATAATGGCAGCGAATGTAAACCTTTGAGTGAGAGGCCTCAAGTAGAAAAGAGCTAAGGGCGCATGTTGAGACAAAGGCAGGGCGGCATTGGCACTGCCGAGCTGGGCGCAGCACTCAAGGCGCTCTCCAGTGAGTCACCACAGGGCTCTGCCCCCCAACACACTCCTTTATTTCTTTTTTTTTGTTTTAACTTTATTAAGCGCGGCGCCTTCTTCACAGACACCGCACTATGCAATGCAATAGGTGTTGCTTTTGGTATTGTAAATAATAATGCCTTTTATGTTTTTTTAAAGGCATTTGCCATTTACAATCTCAATAGCTCAAAATAATGTCATTGCGAGACCTATTGCATTGTAAATGCGTGTTTAAAAATAGGTACTATTACACTTTCAATCCATGATGCTGGTAGCGCTCCTCCTAGGGTGGCATTAAAAACACTTAATAAAATAGGTGACCAAAAATGTATATTATGTTTAAAAACATCGATGGGTGCCCCAACAGGTCCTGCGGCTTTGCAATTTGCACTTTTGTTTATGGCAGTTTTTATTTCATCCAGAGTTATTAAAGCTGTTTTGACTGTTTCTACTAAAATAAGGTTACTGTTAGTACGATTGGTAACATTAACAGCTTCTGGATCGAAAATGCTCCCAAAGTGAGTTATCCAATAGTCTGGTGGGACTATAGGATCTATTTTTGCCGCAGCATTATCCTTAAAAAAAGGGTGGTCTATCGTTTTCCAAAATAAAACTGCATCACATGTCTCTGCAGCTTGGATCAGTTTGTCCCAAGCATTCTCACTGATATTTTCCGTAGGTTCAGAGTGTTTTCTTATGTTTTCCCTAAATTACTTATCCTTTCACTATCCCTTGGCCTTGTTTTTAGAGCTGTTTTAGTTCCCTATTTAACGTTGAGCACTTCTGATTAAACCATTTCGGGCTGTGATCGCAATTTTTCTCTTTTTTCGTTTTTACCGCACCGGCAATTTCAGACTTGATATTATAAAAGGAGCTTACAATGTCTGAGTTTAGCGACGAACTATCCAAACGGGTATTAATATCTTTTTGTATTTTCCCTATAAGGTTATCCATAAATATAGTTGAGTTTACACCTGACCATTTAATAGAGACTCCGTTGCTACCTTGAGTCTGAATATTTATATCCGCTGTCTTCCCCCTTTCTTGCCGTGACAAGCTAAGTTTCAAATGCATAATTAGTGGGTGGTGGTCACTAAACAGGCTTGCAGAAATAAAACTTTTCAACTTAACCCCTGCATAACTGTGATACAATAAAGTGGTCGATGTTCGAGGAAGATTTAGCCCCTACATATGTTTTCATGCCTATCTCTCCTTCAAGTTCGTCCGGTTCCACAACTACTAGATTATATTTGTAAATAGCGGTGTTAATTGCTTCCCCGTAAGTATCATGTGGGAAGTGAGGAATTCGGTCACCAAAACAATCACAGTACCACATTGTTCTCCTGCTAAAATTCCACATTTGTCACTATTAAAATCACCCACCCAAATGAGTATATAATCTCCCCCCACCCCCTTTAAAAATGCATCCAAGTTTTTTTCTAGTGTCTTAATCTCCCTAAATCTTGTATCATCAAAAATATTATTATAAAAGTTTACTACAATAATAGGCTGTTTCCCCCCTGAATAAAGATATAAAAACTGATTAAACTGTGACGCGGTGTAGGCTTACCCTAGTGTTGAAGATGAGGTTACTGAAATTAAGGTAACTAGACAACCCTTAGCTCTCTGCAATCTAGACGGGATAGCCTGTGTACAAATCATTTGGAAGCCATTGACAAAGAAAGTCTCAGTGGACCAGGTTTCCTGCATCAAAATTAGGGCACTATCTATCATTTTTATCCATTCCCCATCATTGAACTTAATTTTTTTACCCCAGCCACGTTCCAGGACATAATGGCTAAAGACCCATGTATTGGTACGCTGGGAGTAAAACTATACTCCTTGTTACAAGCTAGTGCCCTGCAGACATCCTCCACATGTCAATTAATTTCACTACAACTTCTAAGGGGGGGGGGGGGGAGTAAATATTGTATGAAGGGGCAATCGAAATTGGGTCATACCTGTAGGGTATGATCGCCTTATAATGTGTGCACTCCTTTCTGGGCCTAAAGAAAAAAACGAGGGGACGGCAATTATATAATTATCCTGTTGAAAAAAAGGCTCAGTAAATTCAATCGTTAGAACTTCCATCAGGTCCCTCATCGGCTCCCGACTATGAAAATTCACAACCACAGAGTCTCCCAGGCATGATTTGCTAAAGCTGCCCACCCAGTTCGCTCTTCTTATCATTATGATATTCTGTTGTAGTAAGTTAGTGCCATACTTCGACTTTGCAGAAAGCCAATGTTCAACTTGATTTTTCAATGTCTCATACGATCCTGTATTATTATCCATCAGTTCCGTGACATTTTTCAGAATAACGTATGGAGTAGCCTGGGGGGAAGATGTAATGAGTCCTCAATTATATCTGTAGGTTGTGGGGTCCTGCTCATTTTATTCATCTGGTTCGCAATTGCCTTCCTGGGAGAGTTAGTAATCCTTGCTTTATTAACCCTTGGTTCATGCATTCATTCGAAGGGGTACTGGGAGTGAGACCTCTTGTTTTTACCAGCCGTTAATGAGTTACCTAGTCCTTCATTTGACTTCTCGACTAATTTAGTTACAGTGGGTACCTTATTCGATGATTTAAATGGTAGTAATTCTGTAACCAAGTCTGTTAAATAGGTAACATCCTTTTGGACTAATTTGATTTCCGACATCAAGCGCCGCTCGATGTTATCCATTCTTCCGTGCAATTTTTTAAAAGTGTTTCCAGGTTTTTGTTGGTTTTGTGTTTGATTAATGAACTTGTTAGTCTCCTCACCTTTTATCACCCCTGAGTTTTTTCCTCCCATTTTTTGCTTGGTTTTATTATTTGCTGACTGTTGGACTATCTATCGGTGCTTTA
The DNA here is from genome assembly GCF_964204655.1 of Triturus cristatus. Lineage (NCBI taxonomy): Eukaryota > Metazoa > Chordata > Amphibia > Caudata > Salamandridae > Triturus > Triturus cristatus. The sequence goes on along the minus strand of NC_140592.1, from coordinate 800,927,325 downwards.
GTCTTTGAAATAGTTGTTTACATTAAAGACCTAATGTGCAATGTATTGCTGATATCTGCTTCACAAATCAATATTTTATAGCTGACTTTTCCTAAAAATAAAAGTATACAATGATGCTTCAAATAAATATGCTAGGATTACCCCATGTGATGGGTAAGGCCTTGCTTACCATTGATTACCCCGTATTTCATTCTCATCACTGACCACTCCTTTTTCTTTTAATTTTTCTAAAAGGAATATCTATATACAACCAAGATATGAAGTTTGGAAAAGTTAGCAATGTTATGCTGTGAATACCTTTAAGATGAGCGAAGAAAAGTTAATGTCAGTATTGGAATATTTTTGATGTAACTAACTGATAAAAGAATAAAATAGCAAATGATTGTCTATAAAAAATATGTACCCCGCTCCATTGACCAAAAAAGAAGTATGATGAAGACTACATTGAGTGCAATCTGGGACCCTTTGACTCCAAGCTTGATGGATTGAGAGTATTGTGCCCTATTAAAGGTAATCAGATGTTTGGAGATGTGTTAGAGCCGTGGGTTGATCTGCAGATGTGTAAAATGCAACACAGAAGGAGAGCTCTGTAAAGTGGTTGTATCCCTTACTCAGAAGAATGACTAAACATCTGAAATCAGAGTGCCTCAGCCTGCCAGTAAGAAATGAATTCCATTAACATCTGATTGCCAGAGTCTTTAGCAAGTGCTATACCAGGCTGATCGAAAGAGGAGTAGTCAATTGTGCTCATGGCTGAGGTTGACCTCCTGCAGAATCCTGGTCAGTGGAACTCTTTACAGTCAAAACACCTTTGTATTGATTTTGTTTAGTTAGGTTTCAAGGATTCTTCTCAAGAGAGTAGTTGAGCCAGAATAGTACAGCAACTTGAACTGCAATACAGATAAGGCATTGAAAATCCTAACCAATTACTATTGTGGGTTAGGTGAAAGAGCACAAGTTTTCCTGATGCTGTCAGTTAGCTCTTGATATAGCTGATGGTTTAGGAAAGAAGAAGCCGCGCCAACCAGGAGCAGATGTAGGGCAGAATATTGTGATCCTTGTCATTGCTTGGTTGTGATAGCTATTTCAACCTGGCCATCCGAAGGCTCACAGTATATAATCATTTCATTGGCAACAGATCCTGTCACCACATGTATTAGAAGACTGTTGAATGGCCTTGAGACTAAATAAAATTGCTTTTATTTCAGTTAAAAAACATAAAAAGCATATATACAGTTAATCCAACACAGAGCGCATAAAATGTTATTAAAGTGCTTTCACAAGCAGAACTGTTAAAACTTCAGTCCCCACTTTATTCGCACACAACCTACTGCTAACAAATATCTGCTTAGGATAAAAACTATGTGCAGTATTGTGGCACTTTTTAAGACTCTCATAGCATCTGAATATTTCCTAAATCCCAAATTACAACAGATCGGACAGATCCATTTCCTTCTAAACTTGGCATATGCTGTTAAAAAAAAATAGAACAATAGTTAAGTGCATAATGTGCAAATGGATTCATTAGCAGGATTATTTGGTTTCCACCTTACTGTGAAATCTTTGATCTGAAGAGTTTCAAAACGAAACTTCATATGCAGTATTTTTTCCAAGTGAGGTTGAATATCATCCAAGTACTCTTCAAAACTTGGGTTTGGTTTTATATACGGAATTGTGTAGTCAACCTGCCCTATCTTGGGTTTTCGAGAAGGGTGTTCAAAACACACTCCCAGTATATCTGTTACCACTGTTTTTTTGTTTTTGTGTGCAGTGTTAGTGCATGGGGATCACTCCAAAAGGAGGATAAGCCTAGCTTTTCAAGCCATATCTGGACATGGCGTAACCAGGAATAAGTAAATAGTTCATCAACGTCCGGAAGTTCCCTTAGGCCTTCTTTATAGTGTGCCAGTTCCTGCGTGTCCCATAGTTTTATCCAATACCACATAGGTCTTCGAACAGTTATCTGTCCTATTCTTCTAAGATTTAGGTACTGGTACATGGGTATCAATGGTGTGGATGTAGGAAAGGTTAGTAAACTCCTTATGACCTTGCTTCCACTTAATATCAGCTAATAGTTCTGCCCCATATAGGGATGCTGCTTGGGCCCAATGTTTATAGATGTCAGGGCTGGCGAAATTGCGTTTGATGTAGTAGTTTGGTGTTTTTAATGATGGCCATTGAGCTATGGGCATGGGCTATGGGCTATGGGCATGGACAGCCTTAGCTTTTTCATGTGTGTGAGCCTAGAGTCAAGCACTGTACCCAGATAGCTAAAGTGTGTTACATACTCTAGGTTTTGCTCCTAAACTGTGATATTTTTCCTAAAGGTCTTGTGGGGTCTAATGGCCATGTATTTATTTTGACTAGAGTTGGCGATGCAGTAGTCATTACAACTGTCATGTAAGTTTTGAAGGCCTTTTTGAGTCTGTGATACCAAGGTCGTGTCATCTGCAAACAATAATGTAGGAACTGTCCCCCCGCATACCTTAAGGGAGTAAAGATTACATTCCTTCAAATACTCTATGACCTTGTTGACAGAAAGAGAGAACAGGGTGGGCGTTAATACATATCCCTGTCTCACTCCCCTTTTAATGGGGATGGGTTCTGTAAGTTCCCCACTTGGGCCTCAGCGGACTTTGGCATAAGCACTTGGGTGTATTCTTACTATCTGTACTATCTGTGTTTGAGACTAAAATTATTAAGGGCCTATTTAAAGTTTGACGGACGAGATCCTCCATCATAAACATGGACGATGTCCCTTCAACTGTAGTATAAATGCATTATAGCCTGTGGCACTTGCACTAGGGCAGACGATTATCGCTCATGTTTTGACGAGTCCCCTATTAAGCAAACTTTAAATATGGCCATAAGGGCCGGCCTGATTTAGATTTTGGAGGATCGTTTTATATTTGTCAGGGTGATGGATTAAACCACTCCATTGCTCTAATGAACATCTTGTGCCCCAAATCTAGAGCTGTGCTCCGTCCCTGCAACACTGCCATCATGGTGATTCCTGTTAATGTTCTTAGATTTTAATGCACGCTCCACCAAGCTGAACGGCCTGCCATCAGAGTTTTACTTTTTTCAAAAACAAACTCCCAAAGCAGGAGTTTATTTTTGAAAAAAGGAAAAACAATGTCCTTTACACCATAGGAGTTTTTTCCATGATGTGGGAGCAATTTAAAAAAAAAAAGTTACCGCCCATTATCGCCAGATTTTCTTGGCGGTGACGGACAGCAAAAAGAAACAAAAAAAACTACCCACCCACTTGAAATTGGGCAGACTATCATATGGCTATCCTCTGATGGTTCCGTACCCCATCTGAGGAGTATGTTGACGACGGAGCCAGAGTACTCTCTGTCATACACATACTACAGGTCCATATAGCTCTAGATCGGGGGAGTGGACAATGAGCTTAACGATGAGGGTACTTTGTCACCATTGTGAGAGAGTACACTCTCTGCCAAACTTTAAATCTTTTTTGTAAATCTTCAATATGCTCACCTTTTGCTCAGCATTCAGGATGGTATGTCACTTCTAGGATAATCCTGTTTTAAAGGTTGTTCTGTTTAGTTTTTGTCACCAAAATATGACAAAATCCAGTTATTCCCTCGTTTGTATTTGTATTGATTTGTAGAAAAATAGTTTATTGTTCTGTTGTTCACCATTGGCTTGTGGAGACAACAGATGGCTTGTCTCACCTGTTTTTGTAGGATGCATGAGAGTAGTTTCTCCCACATCTAACAGCACACAAACAACGAAGGTGTACTCTGTTTTTCACAAGCTACTAGTTAAGCCGTATTGCTCACTGCTTACATGATTAACAGTGGTTAACACCCTCTGCGTAGGCCTTCTCTGCCCTCTACAGATGGTGTGAACTGCTGTTAATTGCCCATCCTGCAATTAGGGCCCTGGCCGAGGGCATTCGGTTGTGAGCAGGTCAATTAACAGATTTTAACATCCAACTGCATGTGGGCTACAAGGCTTCCAAGCACCATCCTCTTAATTTTACCCTACACAAGCAGAAAATGTCTGCTCCATTTCTCTCTTTTATGTACTCGTACTTAGAATGCCGGCATACAGCAGTTATTAGAGGTAGCATTCTGATTGGCTGAGGCAACCCTAGCCTTCTTAACCACTTTAGTCGGATTATTCTCTATATTTCATTTGCTCTCAAAAACTCAGTAACCTCAGTGTGTCACCATAGTTCAGTATGTAGCGAATATTGGATGGCTGTTCATGAGATGAGATTGTCTGCCACCGTAGAATTGCAGTCTATGTAGGAAAATCTAGTGCTACCTGGATTCCTTATTGTTCTCTTGCTGTTTTTTCAGGTTTAGGAGGGGGTGGGTCCCATCCCCCGACATGGCATCCAGTGACCCTCTGCTTATTTCTACTGCAAACACAATAAAAGAACAATGAGGTATCCAGATACAACTTACGTTTTCTGAATATGCCGTAAAAGTGTGTTACTACTTAGTGCTGGCTCGTGCACCTTTCACTTGGAAAAATTTCAGAACAACGCTGACTCTAGAACTCTACGTTCACCAATAACGTGTAGTAGTACTGTATGTTCAGACATTTTGGATGGATTCTCAGTTATAATGCTGTGCATGGTGTGTCATTACTACATGCATTGGTGTCTTTTCAACTTGGAATGTAAAGTCTAAAGTGCTTGAATGTGTTCGCCTTTGATTGTACTGTTATGGTTTATTTAACTTTTAGCAATAAACTTTACTTATTGTATCGCCCTTGTTCTAACGTTTATTTCAGGTAGTGAACCTCTGTCTATAATTTGTCCATACTCTTAAGTATTAGGCCACTGAACTCAGTATTGAATCCTTTATGATTGCCTGTGTTCTGAATCTACACAACAGCAAGGTCTTGATTATTTGTTATTTTGTAATACCTGCACAAATGCCTGTTTGCACAGGGATCACAATTACAAGTGATGTGGCTTTCATTAAACCCTATAATTAAGGGGTATAAGGTCTGCACCCTTGCAGTTTCTCCCCTGTACATTTTCCAGGTAAACCCTGACAAAATTTAAAGGGAGAAAAGGCCTGGTGAATACCGAAACATGTAGATTTTGGTATTAAAAGCACGATTTTTAGAGGGAAATATGTTAGTGATGCCCTTTTTCACACGTGATAAATTCCTTCCCCGAGTATCAGGAAGAGTTGTACAGCACCCTTCGAGGAACTCTTAATCAGGGCCAAAGAATCAATTTTCCGAAAAGCATTGTTTACTGCCATGTTTTAATCATTCAAAATACTTGTGGGGCATGAGTTCCTGTGACCTTTGCAACATCTGACTCTTAGAGAGCCAAAGTATTGATAACTATTGAACGTAGAACGTACAATCTGTATAAAATGAGCTTTTCATTTAGTCTTTGCACATGCAATAAAGATTGGGTCACAGAGTAATTTCTCAGCATGTCTTTCTCATTGTTAGCCTGAGATAATGTAAAAAAGCATTCTGATGGATACATCTGCCAGTGGATTCCTCACCTTGTGAATATCCCCTGCGCCAGCATTCCACGGAACTTTTCTTCCCCAGCATTCCACGTCGACGTGGGCGACGTCACAATACATCGGCTCCGCACGCGACTCCGTACGACGTCATCGGAGCCATAAGAAGCCCACGTCGGCGTGGTGACGTCAGTTCCCTTTTTTCCGCGCCGTCGACGCGCAACGGTTTTTTCCCAGTGCTCTCTAGATACTTTGTAATCTAGTGGTGTATTCTTGTTAAAATCGGAATGTCTTCGACGAGGAAGTCGGGCTTTAAGCCCTGTAGGGAGTGCGGAGGCCTGATGTCCATGACGGATCCGCATCAGAATTGTTTATGGTGTCTCTCTTCTGATCATGATGTGGATGAGTGCGGGTGCTGTAGGAGCATGAATCCTAAAGCACTGAAGGAGAGGAAGACCAAACTCTTCATGAAGAAGATCGGTGAGGAGAAGAGAGGGAGGAAAAAGGAGAAGTCCAGGCGGGAGTCTTCGACTTCGAGGTCGTCGAAGTCGAAGAAGCACCATAAGAAGAGGAAGCATTCTTCTCGGCGTCGGTCCTCGAAGTCTAAGAGGTCGAGGTCGGCTTCGCCTCGTCGACGTCAGAGCAAGATCTTGTCTCCTTCGCCTTCTCCGGATAAGTCTTCGAAGTCTCCCTCTCCGAAGCGGACTCCGGCTCGTTCCCCGACGCCGTCTCCGGCGCCGTCCAAGGCTTCGACTCCTGGTCGGGTGGAATCTGATGTGGAGCAGGAGCAGGAAGAGTCTGTCCCGGTGCCTGATGACTCCGTGGTTCCGGTGGAGGATTCGGAGGAGCCGACGCCGGTGGCTCCACAGGAGGATACAGGGGCAGTTCCTTATCCCCAGTTCCCGGCTCCAGGTACGGATCCTTCGGGATTTCTGAATGCCATGTATGGCATTTTTCAGAGAGCATCCTTCCCATCCGGAGCACCAGCAGGTCCCGTGGGTCCGATGGCGTTTTCTCTGGGAGTGCCGCAGCAATATGCTCAGGCTCCTTTTATGCCTTTTATGCCGATGGCGCCTTCTTGGCAGTTTCCGGCGCCGGTTGGGAATCCGGCTCGACCTCGGATGGATGGTCAATCTTCGGAGCCTTCTTTGACGCCGAGGCCGACTCCTTCGACGCCGCATCCGGCGCCGCCGACTCCACCTGTAGCGCCTCCGACGCCGATGCCTTTGGCTCCACCGACGCCGCGTACGACGTCGACGACGCCGGCTCCCCGGAATCGATCGAGGCGTGAAGCCCAAAGGGTTTTGGAGGAGGAAAGATTTCGTGCTGAGGTGGAAGAAGGTGAGGTCGACTCTTCTTCGGACGAGTTTGGAGGTATAGAGGTGGCAAGTGGTTTGGATACCACCCCGGAGTGGGAGCATGCTTCTGCAAGGTCTTCTCCACCACAGGAATTGGCGCCCTACCATGTTGTGATCAAGAAGGCCGCGGAGTTGTTAGATCTGCAGCTGCCCTCTGTGGAATACAAGTCCAATCTGCTCACAGAGGTGTTGCACTCCCCGACGTCGGCTTCTGAGCCTTTGCTACCTTTCAATGAGGCTCTCTTGGAACCAGTATTGGAGGTGTGGAAGAAGCCTCTGTCAGCTCCAGCAGTTTGCAGGCAGGTGGCAAGGAGATACAGGGTTGCGCCAGGAGACCCGGATTTTTTATCCACGCATCCTTCTCCGGAGAGCCTAGTGGTGCAGGCTTCATGTTCTAAACATGCTTCGGGTGCTTTCCCCCAATCTCCTGCTGATAGGGAGTCGAAGAAAGTTGATCAGGCGGCCAAAAAGTCTTTCTCCTCAGGAAGTATGGCATTGAAGTCATCAAATGCTACGTGCTTGCTGGGGCGTTATGTTCATGCCCTGATGGACTCTATAAAGACTCTGGCCCCTAAGTTACCTGAGGGGGATAAGTCGTCCTTCATGGAGGTTGTGGCGGACACTCAGGCAGCTGCCAGGCAGGTGATCCAGTCTGGGCTGGATACGGCGGACTCTGTGGCGAGAATTATGGGGTCGTCCATTGCCGCAAGGAGACAAGCTTGGCTCCGTTCCTCAGGGTTTTCTGCGGATGTCCAGGCCACGCTGGTGGATCTGCCCTTTGATGGACAAAAGTTGTTTGGGGAGAAGGCAGATTCTGCTCTTCAACGTTTTAAGGACAGTAGGTTAACGGCGAAGTCCTTGGGTCTGCAGGTTCCTGTGAGAGGTTCAACTTTCCGTAAGGTTAGGGGATTCGGAAGGTCATCCTTTCGCTCCTTCCGACAGCCACAACAACAGCAGCAACAACAGCAGCAGAATCCCCTCTATCGCTCCTATAGAGGGAAGCAAAGGGGTCGGAGAGGTTCTGGTCGTAACCCCTCTTCTTCCTCCTCCTCCTCTGCTCCAAGTGAGGCTTCAGGGAAGCAGCCCTAGATCCCCCATCCCGGATCATGTAAGACCTGTGGGGGGTCGGGTGTCCTACTTTCTACGGGGTTGGAAATCTGTTACAACCGACCTTTGGGTTTTGAACCTCGTAGAGACTGGGTACGCCCTTCCCTTTCGGGAGTTTCCTCCCCCTTACCCTCCTTGCCAAGGTTATTGCTCGGAGGACCACCTGCTTCTCCTGCAGAAAGAAGTTCTGGCCTTGTTTCAGAAGGGCGCAATAGAGGTGGTTCCGGAGCAGGAAAGGGGTCAGGGATGCTACTCCCGGTATTTCCTGATCCCCAAGAAGGACGGCAGATTGCGTCCGATTCTGGACCTCAGAATCTTGAATTTTTACCTGAAACAGGAGAAGTTCAAGATGCTGACCCTTGCGCAGGTTCTTCAAGCGTTGCAGCAAGGAGACTGGATGGTGTCGCTCGACTTGCAGGACGCGTACTTCCATGTCCCAATCCTGAAGTCGCACAGGAAGTATCTCCGTTTTACGGTTGGGTCGCAACATTATCAGTTTGCGGTCCTCCCGTTTGGTCTTACTACTGCACCTCGAGTCTTCACAAAGGTGATGGCAGTGGTGGCTGCTCATCTCAGGAGGTCGGGGATTCCGGTTTTCCCCTACCTGGACGACTGGCTTCTGAAGGCAGAGTCCCCGGAGATGGTGCAGCGTCATCTGCAGGTGACAACTCAGCTGTTATTCGACTTGGGTTTTTCGATCAATGTGCCCAAGTCTCACCTGGTGCCCTCTCAACGCAACCTGTTTATAGGGGCAGTACTGGACACTACTGTGTGTCGGGCATTCCCTCCTCCTCAAAGGATTCTCGACATTCAGGAGATGGTCCCTTTATTCCACAGTGGAGCGGTTGTTCCAGTTCTGAAGGTCCTTCGCCTGCTCGGTCTGTTCGCTTCCTGCATTCTGTTGGTCAACCATGCACGCTGGCACATGAGGGCGCTCCAGTGGTGCCTCCGCAAGCAGTGGTATCAGCACAACGGGGATCTCGGGGAGTCGATCAAGATCTCCGGAGAAGCTGCAGCGGATCTGTCTTGGTGGAGCGTGGAGGGCAATCTGTCCCAAGGAAAGCCTTTCCATCTACCTCCATCGGTGGCCACAGTGATAACGGATGCCTCCACCCTAGGGTGGGGAGCTCATCTGGGGGATCTGGAGATCAAGGGTCTTTGGTCTCCAGAGGAAAGGTTGTTTCATATCAACCTTCTGGAGTTGCGGGCGATTCGTTTGGCACTCAAGGCCTTTCTCCCTTCCCTTCGCGGTCGGTCAGTTCAAGTTCTGACGGACAACACGACCGCGATGTGGTATATAAACAAACAGGGAGGAGTAGGGTCTCTTTGTCTCTGCAGAGAGGCCCTGCGGCTGTGGTCCTGGGCTCAGGACCATCAGATTTGTCTGATGGCAAATCATCTGGCCGGGGTGCTGAATGTGCGTGCGGACAGTCTCAGTCGGCAGTTCTCCGCCGACCACGAGTGGAGGCTCCATCCGGAGGTGGTTCGTCACGTCTTTCGGACGTGGGGGACTCCTCGGGTGGACCTGTTTGCCACCCGAGAGAACGCGCACTGCCCGTCATTCTGCAGTCTCCAGTTTCCGATGCAGGGGGCGTTGGGGGACGCGTTTCAGTTGAGTTGGGGTTCACGACTCCTTTACGCGTTTCCTCCCATACCCTTGATTCCTCGGGTTCTGAGGAAAATTCGCCAAGACCGGGCCCAAGTCATTTTGGTCGCCCCGGACTGGCCAAGAAGGGTGTGGTACACAGATCTTCTCCACCTCTCCTCGTGCCCTCCGCTCCGTCTCCCTCTGAGGGCAGACCTCCTCTCGCAGTCGGAGGGGCAGGTTCTACACCCCCACCTCCAGAGCTTACACCTTCATGCCTGGAGATTGAACGGGGCAACCTGAGTTCCTTCTCTCTCCCACCTGATGTGGTGGACGTTATTTTATCGGCCAGGCGACACTCCACCAAGTCCATATACTCCTACAGGTGGTCTAAGTTTGTAAAGTGGTGTGGAGAGAGATCCATTGACCCTTTAAAGGCTCATCTTTCTGATGTGCTTCAGTTTGCTCTTTCCTTGGCTCAGCAGGGCTGTGCTGTGGCCACGGTCAAGGGCTACCTTTCGGCCTTATCGGCATTTCTGTGCCTTCCAGATCAACCTTCGTTATTTAAATCTCCGGTTGTTCTGAGGTTCATCAAGGGCCTTACAAACATGTTTCCTCCTACTCCATTTGTAATGCCTCAGTGGGACCTTAATCTTGTCTTAACCTTTTTAATGGGGTCCCCATTTGAGCCTCTTCATAATTGTCCTTTGAGGCTGTTGTCCTTTAAGGTGGTTTTTCTTGTAGCCATAACCTCGGCAAGGAGGGTAAGTGAGCTTCAAGCTCTTAGTTCCAAACCTCCTTTTCTTACCTTACATGCTGAAAGGATGGTTCTCAGGACCAGGGCTGCTTTCCTGCCAAAAGTTGTTACTCCTTTCCATTTGGGGCAGTCTATTACCCTCCCTGTTTTTTATCCACCCCCTCATCCTTCCAAAGAGGAAGAAAGACTCCATCGCCTTGACCCGAAGAGGGCTATGAGTTTTTATTTGGACAGGACCAAGGACTTTCGTGTTGATGACCAGCTTTTTATTGGCTACGTTGGTCGTTCTAAAGGTAAAGCGGTGCACAAGCGCACGCTGTCAAGATGGATAATACTGACCATCAAGATCTGCTACGCCCTGGCTGGTAAGACTCCTCCTGAGGGTATTCGTGCTCACTCTACTAGAGCTAAGTCTTCAACATCTGCTCTGGCCCGGGGTGTTCCTGTGGCAGATATTTGTAAGGCCGCGACTTGGGCCTCCCTCCATACTTTCGCAAAGCATTATTGCTTGGACTCTGAGATGAGGAGGGAGGGCCACTTCGCGCGCTCTGTCTTGCAGGACTTTCTGGTATAGAAAGGTGGACACCCTCCTCCGGGAGTGGGGACTGCTGTGGGAATCTATTCACAAGGTGAGGAATCCACTGGCAGATGTATCCATCAGAAGAACAAGTTACTTACCTTCGGTAACGATTTTTCTGGTGGATACAGTATCTGCCTGTGGATTCCTCACCAACCCACCCGCCTCCCCGTTGTCCACCTTTTGTATACCATGAAATTAGTCTTGTTTGAAATGCTTATATTTTCTCTTGTACATTTGTAGGTAATGCTTGTTTGATTAGCATTCCCTTGTTTTGTATGCTATGTATATGTATTGGTTTTCTATATACTGTGTATACTTGGGTTTGTCGTTGGTTCACCTGTTCGCCTCGAAGGCACGGAAAAAATGGGTGGAACTGACGTCACCACGCCGACGTGGGCTTCTTATGGCTCCGATGACGTCGTACGGAGTCGCGTGCGGAGCCGATGTATTGTGACGTCGCCCACGTCGACGTGGAATGCTGGGGAAGAAAAGTTCCGTGGAATGCTGGCGCAGGGGATATTCACAAGGTGAGGAATCCACAGGCAGATACTGTATCCACCAGAAAAATCGTTACCGAAGGTAAGTAACTTGTTCATCAGGGAGTAACATCAGTACTATACATACTGTAGTCTGAAGGAGTACTTCAAGCACCAGTAAGCATTCCCGCAATTTACAAAAAACATCATTACCACAATTTTATTATATCACAATTTATAATTATTTGTTCATTTTAAAACAGCACATTTTTTGATCACTACAAACCCCAATCACTTCTACAGTCTCTTATTCATAACAAACACACATACTCAAAATAAACATTCTTCATGACCCCCGGATTTTCTTAGCTCGGCATGGAGATCATTCTATTTAACTAACGTAGTTGTTGTTGTGGCAGGGAACTCTGACATCTGTCAACGCACGTTTCAGTAGAATACGTAATTGTTGACCACCTTCTTCAGGACCTCTGGCTGTATATTTTCTTCCCAAAACGCATATGAGGGGGTTTGTTTTAGAAATTAAAAATCTACAAGCAGTCTGAAGGACTAAAAGGACAGCACTATTTTTCAGTTCATCTGTCCAGAAGACCCCTTAATTTGTTTTCAGTCAGTCATCAAATCACAAAGGTTCAGAGAATATTAAGGAACACACACAATGTGTAAGTTATGCTTCTACCAGAGTGTAAGTTAAGTCTGCAAATTCACTTACATTTCCTTGCATAGTATGTATATTATGTATGATATTTTTCATTATCATGAATTCCTTTTGTAGTGTTTGTAAATAATGCTTGACATAACATGGTCATAGAATTGTGTGTAAAGCTAAAGAATAAAGTACATTTTGGCCAGGAGTCTTGCTTCAGCACCTGAGGTAGCGAACTTCCATATTGCCAACTTCAAGGTGCAAATACTGACATTTACTTTTTCAGTGTGGTCAAATCCCTCCTTTTGCCAAAAACTAAGAATAGAATCCACATGTGTTATTTCATATTTTCCCAGCTGCAGTTCCTTATTCAGGCCCTGCCAAAAGGAACATAGGAGCAAATTCCATTTCCTTTGTACTACCCTTTGTATGACCACTTTTCTATGCCTACTTATAATTTACATGTGAACAAGTTATGCTTTAAAAGCATATATCACTCACAACTAGGATACATAATTTGCGCTTGTTTTTCTACTATTGACCTTGTTTTATGCTTACTTAAGTTAGGATTTTTTCTCCCGCAAGTGTCAATGCTGCCAGGAAAAAATATTGGACTTTTACTTTTTCACTCTTTTTCTGTGCTTCAGGCCTTCTCTTTATTTATTTTAACAACATTTATTAAGCGCATAGCTACCCTAAGGCATCCCAGCACTAGCAGCAAAAGCAGGGAAGATTTGATAGCTCACAGAGTGGTATTATGAAACAGCCAGCTTTTGAAAGGGAAGATGGTGAGTCTCTGAGCGAAGGTGCTATTGATGGGTGTCCCAGAGTCTATCTGTATTGTGGGAGAAGGAACTGATCCCACTCCTCATCCTTCTGATTTTAGGAATAGTCGCTAAGTTCAGGCTAGCAGAGCGAAGGAATTTCCTGGGGCGATAAAAGGTGATGAGAGAGCCATTAACTGGGGGGACTTTTCCCCCGAAGAGTCTTATGGGCTATACACAGGAACTTAAATTGTATTCTTTCCGGAATGGGCAGCCCCAGTTTAAGGTCTTCAGACCTGGCTTAGCCGACTGAGTTTTAGGAATGGTAAGCAGCAACCAAGCGGCACAGTTCTGAAGAACTTGAAGTTTCCTTATTGTGGATTTAGGTGCTCCCAGATACTGGGAGTTGCCGTAGTGCAATCGAGAGAGGACCAAGGATTGGACCATAATTCTCCTAGCCCCCATGGGTAGGAGAGGTAGAACTTTCCAAAGCAGTTTAAGAATTCCATAGCAGGCTCCTGGTATTTCCACTGCTTGCTGGTCAACTTTGAGTGATTTGTCCAGCCGACGCCTAGACTTTTAATCTTAGGCTTAGGGGTCGGGGCAGGTCCAAGGCAAATTGACCATGCATGTTGAAGGTCCATATTAGGCGAGTTTCCCAGGAGCATTATTTCATTTTTTTCTCCATTGAGCCTAAGACAGGAGTGTTGCATCCATATTGCCACCTTTTCGAGACAGGACTCCAGGTCAGATGGAGAATTCTGAGGATGGTTAAGGGCTACTACCAACTGAGTATCATCGGCATACGTGACAATTTTAATGCCATATGGCAAGATAATCTCAGCAAGTGATCTCATGTACATGTTGAATAGAGTAGGGCTCAGTGACGAGCCGTGGGGCACTCCACAACTGAGTGATAGGCTCCTAGAAGTTTTCCCCTGCAAAGCCCTGGAATGGTCTACCATTTAAGTAGGATCGGAGCCAGGTAATGACTCCACATGACTCACCGGCATTACTAAGTCTGTTAAGAAGTATGTCAAAGTTGACCGTATCAATTGCAGAGCTAAGATCAAGGAGGATGATGGCTACTGCTCCTCCTTGGTCGAGGATTTTCTTAGATTCTTCGACTACGGGAAGAAGAGCAGTTTCTGTTCCATGCTGAGGACGGAAACCGGTCTTACACTCTCTCAATCTTAGCCATTACATTGTCTCAATCTCAGCCCCAGGGTATTTTGAAGTGTATATATATTTTTATTTTGTGGAAATAAAAAACCCTGTTTCTCTACATTCGATATTTCAGTATTTTGTTGAAATTGCATATATGCCAGTTTTTGTTCTTCAAACAGCGTGTTTCTTGGTGTGGCTTATGACTGAAACATGTAGTTGCTGTACCCACTTTACCTATCAAAGGCTGCACACATTTTTAGCAAATTAATACACAAACTGAATAGTGTAACACCATGGTCATTTTGCATCTGGTAAATGCAAGGAGTTTGGCGGACTTCAATTCAAACATGCACTTATTGCTTCAAAGCCACCACCCCTGGAAAATGTTTGCCAGAATTGGGCGTTCCTGTGGTTTGAATTTTACTCAAATTCAATAACTTACAGCATTTCCCCTATTCGCACTGTTTCTGTCCACAACAGCCCTTCCGCTGGATGATATTTGGCATTGTAACATGTTGAATACGAAAACGTATAAGAATATCACTGAAATACATGAATTCAAAATGTGGTATTGATAGTCACCTGATTCAAATTAATTAATCGGAATCCAGTGATCAACTATATGGATGCCACGTAAGTTTGAAGTAAATTTGTTGAAAATTGATTTGTGTAAAGAAATAATAAATATTAGGAGTACATTTTGGGAGAAATTGTATCATAATGCACGTTTGCAGGTACAATTTGTTTTGCTATTCAGGATCCTTGACATTTTTGCATTATACTGTTTAATTATTGTCATCTAATTGTGCTTGGGGAGATGTTTATCGAAGATGGTCAAAGAAATCAATTGTCAAATTCCTGCTTTGGGATTGACATGAGTAAGTCAGTAGCGCTCTGCATTTTTAAGCACAGATCTTTCATGCAGATTTCAGAATTTATTGCACTTTTCAATTCTTCTTTCTTTATTTGCAGGGAGAAGAAGAAAGAGAAGGAACGTGAAGAACTATGGAAAAAATTAGAGGATCTAGAGTTGAAGCGAGGTCTTAGAAGTGATGGTATAATTCCAACTTAACAAAAACAATTGGCTGCATTATTATCCCGTGGAGTCACACATTTATGTAGTAGAAGATGGAGCAACAGTTATCTGTATTGTGCAACTTTACAGTAGATTTCACATTTGTTTCATTATTACTGCAACACTGTATATATCTGTCTCTAAGAAGCGAAAAGGAATACAGACTTTTATCCAAAGTTTGGGCAGTAGAAGGACTTCTCAGAACTTTAGAAACATAATCATTATTTAACCCTACCTTAAAACCAATCTTCAAGATCCACTTACGGACATATCTTTGTCACGGATCCAACACCAGGAGCTCCTTATTTATCATTGGCAGAGAAACAGTTATAAAATGTGAACAATCCTATTGCATTTAGCTTGTCTGCTGAACTGCTAAAAATCTATTTATAGTACAACGAAAAGACATTTCTGTACGAGTTTGTGTAACATCCTCCTTCTCTGGATAACTTTTAAAATTTCACACTTTTACTTTTGCACATCTTCAAGATTTAAATGTCCTTGCAGAACAGTGGCCCTGAAATGTCTTCCCCAGTGGGGTGAGTTTGTTTTGGGTGCTGTCCAAAGGACTGGTGCTTCATCATTTTTAAACTTTGGCAAATGAAATCATGAAATAATGAAGTGAGAGAATGAATAGCAGGTTACTGCATCTGCTAGGTTGCAGAAGCTGAATTTCAGCATCTAGCCAGTATTCATTATATTTGTTACATTGTTAGAAGATTGAGAGCTGTTTAAGTGATTGCAATATTTTATCTACAGCATTCTGTACATTTTATTGGACCATTGCAAAATAATGAAGACAAATGAAAAACAGTACAAGCGGGTTTTCTAGGAACCAAACCTGCTTGGGAAAAGAGTTGAGCAAACAGTTTGGGCTGTTTGGAGTTGTTGCCTTATTTTCTAATATGTATTTATAAAGTATTCCAGCAAAAGAGGATGTATTCACCTCTAAAAAACATACTCCAGTGTTTTTTTTTCCTGGCGTTTTGAGTTCTTTTGCACATCAGCAAGTCAGCCCAACTTTTGGAGCTGTAGAGAATTTTGGATAACATACTTCTGCATTCTCAACTGGATGCTCATTCTTAACTACTGTATTTGTTACCGGAGGTGGTTCTACAAGTGCTACTGAAAGACACTCTGGAAAACTCCTATTGTCCTGAGTATTAAAAATACATTTTAAAATGCTTTTATATCAAAGGTGCATTGTGACCAAATTGTTTAAACAAAACCTCGAGGGCTGCATTGTAAGTGACCAGTATTGTCGTTCATGCTTTTTATTTTCTTAAGTGGAATTATGGTTACAAGTAGGTAAAATGGTAATAGAACTGTGTACAATATATATTTTGCTATTGCAGTTGTATTATTTTATTCTGTATCACTGCGTACGTATTTCAGGGTATTTTTTTCCAGGATGATGATATTAGTGAATTAGTCATCCTAAACAATCAGCCTCTCATTCATTGTTAAATATCATGTTCGTTTATTTGCTGAAATGAACATGTACTTTAGCAACGCTGTTAGCATTTCTAGAAATATTGTATAAATCAGAATACATATAGCCTGTATATTTTTCTTACAAACATTCAAGTGTGCTGTAAACAAGCTGTTGTCTTTCACTGGTCAAGATAAAAGGGAAAGCTCCCTGTCTGCCATTCCTTGTTATCCCTGTATGCGCCACATAACCTTATAACTGATTTTGGATGATCAAGTCACAGTGTGCACATGGTTTACCTTGTATGAATACTGTAAACTCTACAACTTTGTAAATCTTCCAATTGTACATTTGAGAAAAACTGGCAGAAATAAGTCTTATGCATCATAAAATACAAGTTAGCTATAATGGGATCAATATTAAAACTTTTGAAAAGAACTGGTTCAGCCTCGAGATGACTTGGCACAGGCTTTTAAGGACTTTTATTTAACTAGTTTTCAAAGCATAATTACTATACAAGACTTCAAACCATTTGTTAAATTTCAGAAGTTGTGTTCTACAGATTCTGTAACCCTGTGTTGCTACCAATGCGAGTTTGTGCCTCCTCTCAGCGCTCGGTTCAACTAGAGTACTGAAATTCATACTGGCCTGTGGACAAAACATTAGCAAGTAAAAACATAATTTTTAGTTGTTTGCTAAGAACACAGATCTTAATGTCTTGTTTCTATTCAGTAACATTTGACAGTTCCTGGATACTTGTACTGCTACCAATCGAGTTTCAATTGCTTGCAGGTGGCATTGGTTTTATTTCACTATTTCAGTGGTTAAAAGTATTCAGAAGCAATATTAATTTATATGTCCATGGTTATTGGGTATTTACAATTTTCCGACTGGTAACCGCAGGTAACTACTGTGATCAGAAACAAGTGAAGCATATAGAGGGGTGTGGTGCTTTTGTGGTTGGGGCCGCCTTCTGGCTGAATGCCGCCCAAAAGATCTCACCACATTTTACTGATGTGTTGGGGTGTCATGATTTCCAGAATCTGGAAATGTATTTGTTTTGCCCTTTTAGTTCACACGGTGCAAATGTGTGAGCTGTTGTCTGTGAAAAGAGAATGGAAATTTTCAAAGTAGCCCCTCTCTGGATTAACAAAATCTTTCAAGCTATAAACCTGCCATTGTCAACTCAGAATAGATAGTGCACGTCCTTGTTTCACTGTCGAGCACATATGAAAGAAAATTATTTTCCCCTTATTCTTTATCTCTTTATGAAGCACTTTGAAAAAAAGATTTTTAAACCCGCCAGATAGCCCAGGTTTGGATTTTTGGAAAATAATCTCCCACTTGCTTGTGTAATTTTATGGATTTAACTGGTTTTGTAACATCTTTTAGCAGCAAATAATGAAGGTTGCAGTTGCTCCAGCTTTATTTGTACGGATGCAGCATAAGTACCGCCGCCTCCCGATCCGTTTCGCTATGTACAAATAGTCTGGAGTTAAAATCCATTTTATCTGCGAGGACAAAAGTAGATTTTCATGGTCTCCCCAGGAATTGCATTTGTTTTCGAGCGAGAGATCTGCTAACTGTTGCTTTGGATAGAGTGAAGGACAAAACACAAATTATTAGAGGCAGTAAGCGAACATAATGGAGACTCCAAATATGGACAGACTGTTTTATGTGGTTCTCTCTTTCGTTTTTTGAAGGAATCCATTTACCCAATAAGAAGAAATGATAATTTGTGATCAAGTAGAATGTATTTTAAAGGAGCGGCATACACAACAAAAACCTCTGTTTCAGAAGAAATGTATTTTGTTATGTATTTCTGAAAAAGGTTGTGAATGAACAGAGCCCTTCAAGTAGCATTGCTTTGTTTCACAAACGGGCATCAAGACTTCAGTATGATCACCTTTGTTGAACACTTGCTGTAAATAAAATGTAATCCAAGACCGTGTGTGTGTACAATTTTAAAAATCAAAATCTTAACCAATGCAGAACATGTTATTTCATAACAACGTTTTTTTCCGATATTGAGCTTTGTGTTTTTATGTATTTAACATTTAGTTTTTCAGTTATTTTGATTTCGATGCATTTCTTTGTCTAAACAGGAGAGGGCAGCAAAAGATGAATTTTGATTTCTTCCCTGGAAAATCTGTACTCCGTTACTATCTTAATATAAGATGCTGTAGGCCACAGAATATGAGCAGGATTAAATGAAACACTTTTGACACGGAAACGTTGCATAGACTAGATAGAGTGGCTGGACCCAAAATGTATGATGTGCTGAACTAAAATACTGCAAACCTATCCTCCTCGAGCAAAATACAACATTTAAAAAGTGAGATTGGTCTTAAACGCATTGGATTCCAAATGTCTTTTTTTTTCCCCCTGAAGGCTCGTTTTGAGAACTGATGCCCCAGATTAAATGTAAATGTCCTCTTTTGCATGAGCAAGGGAGGCACTGTACTGTGGGGGCATCTAAATAAAGACACAATGAAGATTTTCTTACTTGCCTATTGTGTTTTCTCACCTGCTTTCTATGTTTCTCTGTGCTTTACTAAGACTGCTTTTAGCGTTGGTGGCCCTGCAACGTGTTTGCAGTTGTAAGCAATTTATTATGAACACATTCATTAAAAAGATGGATGCTGCTGAGTCCTGTTGGGAAACGAAACCCACTTGTCTACCTTCAAGTACTCTACATAATCATGATCATTTTTTTTAATCTGGTGGTTTATTACACAGTAGGTCATAAGCCCTTAAAATACCTCGGGTGTCAGATAGTCCATGTGGATACCTTGTACTCTATCATGATTGGAGTGGAAAACTGCTTCTTACGTGCAAGTATTTATGCTAATCTTGATGCAGATTTTGCGATCTCACGAACTGTAAATAACTGGTGCTTGATATTTGATGTTAGGAGTGACGCCTTCCTCATGGTATTTCCGGCGCTGATATTAATGGTTCTTTATATTCATATATTGTTTCATTCCTGAGTGATATGGGTAGAGAATGCCATAGGGTTGGACCGAGACAGGCAAATGAGCGACCACCCATCCGTGAGAGTTTAACCCTGGGAACCAAGAATTTCCCCTGAGTAGTAGAGCGTAAGAAACGTGGAGGTTGGTAAAAATGAACCAAATCTTGCAAATATTGTGGGGCAGTACCAAACTTGATCTTGATCATGTAGCTCAAGACTTTAAATTTAACGCAATTAGCAACCTTGAACCAATGAAGATCTTGCAAGGAGCCAGAGATGGAAGCAGTTTTGGGGATCTGACAAAATAATCTGGCAGCAGAATTCTGCACCACCTGTAGTTTCCGTATCACTTCCTTTAGTTGTCCTTCTTTCAGGGCCTGATAGGAGGACTATGTGAAATTTGGACTTTAAAACAAGGTAAGAGAGGGGCTCTGTATTCTCAAAAAGGAAATAGAGCTCCGACAAACTGTGAAGTAAAAAATGTTTTCCTTTTCGAATCCAATGTTTGCTAATTCATTCACACATGTTATTGGTAACAACTACCAAGGTCAGGTATTCACAAAATCACTCATTCTGGTGGAACACTTAAATGCAAGGCAACGTCAATTTATAAAGAATCAATTAAATGGTTTATTTGATTCACAAAGTTTCTTTAACCACAATCAGATCATAAAAAATGCATTAGTTTTTAAATAAAACAAAGACACATTAAAAACAAGTTAAATTAAAAAATACTGAATGAGACAAAAGCACAAATCAAGGAGATTTTGAAAAAAGACAGTCAATTTGTCATAAGCCAGTTAATTCGGAAACCTTATGGGCAACAATTGAATAAGGGTTAACTTCCTCATTTGACACAGGTATTGTATGCCCCCTTCCAAATTTAACACAACGGAATTGCGTCGACGCGTTTCGGAGGTTATTCGAAGTTTGTGACCTCCTTCTTCAGGACTATTAGAGATGGAATCTCCTTATCCATGAACGTTTGCCTAAGGCACAAATGAAAAACAATTTTTACTATCAATGTACATGATGTTTTCTTTCCCCCTTTTTTTTTAAAAAACAGGAGTCTAAAACATATATATCATGTCTTACGTGTATGCGACAACTACAGTTTTCTAACTTCCTACTAGTGTGGAGTTAAAGTATGAATGATGAGTAATGGATCGAGTGACTAAATGGAAACACTCTTGAAGCTGGCCACGTTGCTATATAAAAACAGAGAATTTAGATAATATGATTATGGTTATATATCCATGAGGGTACATTTCTTGTGTGTACGAAAGAATGAATAGTTAGAAAACTGTAGTTGTCGCATACACGTAAGACATGATATATATGTTTTAGATTTTTTAATTTAACTTGTTTTTAATGTGTCTTTGTTTTATTTAAAAACTAATGCATTTTTTATGATCTGATTGTGGTTAAAGAAACTTTGTGAATCAAATAAACCATTTAATTGATTCTTTATAAATTGACGTTGCCTTGCATTTAAGTGTTCCACCAGAATGAGTGATTTTGTGAATACCTGACCTTGGTAGTTGTTACCAATAACATGTGTGAATGAATTAGCAAACATTGGATTCGAAAAGGAAAACATTTTTTACTTCAAAATTTGGACTTTGGCCATCTTTTTATTCCGGGTTCATTTACACTATGCTTGATCAAAGCACCTAAAGCTTCTACAGAGTGACTGGCTGATATTAATTAGATGCCACGGCTGGAAGTGAAATCCATTTACGAGTCTATTGTAGCTAGAATCTGTCCCTAGAATGGGTTGAAGAAAAGCTTTTGTTTGATGAATGGGTGGCTGTAGATGCACATGCTGTGCATACTCCTGCATTCTAGTGTTGGGCCCGGATGTGTACAAGTTATTCTTCGAAGTAGTCTTTCAAGTCATGAGGTACTGTGACTCCTCTTCTTATTGGTAATGTGCAAAGTCATCGGCTCCATTGTTGTTTTGTTTTCTGTCTATCGCTGAGTTTGTACAGGTCCTCCTGTGCTCCGGTTCGGAACTATCTCTGTTCTCTTTTCGGTCTACATGGGTCCCTTCCCTCTGTCATTATTGTAATCGAATGCGTCTCCTTTTCTTTCTCCGTCTCGGGTTGATGTTGGTGACTTCGCTCGAGTGGGGTTCAGGTCGACCGGGGCATCTCTTTCAGGGCCTACTCCCGTCTCTTGGTTGTGTCTCTCCACCATACCTCGACGGTGATGTAACGGATGCCTTTCCGCAATTGTCCGTGCTGCAATGCACAGTATCCTCACACTGATCTCCATCAGGTCTGCAACTGATGTCTTTTGCCTAAGCACAACGAGGCTGCTTGCGACGCGTGCCACTTCTTCTGCTCCAAAAAGACCTGTAGAGACCATCAGGCTTGGTGTCTCAAGATGTTGTGTTGGAGCAGAGACGACACACCGGACATTTCTGGCCCAGAGGACATCGAGGGTGAGCACCATCCAAAGCCCTCGGCTGTGTATGAGGAAGTATTTTCCCCGGAGGACCGCTCCGGCTCTGATTTGGAGATCAAGGACATTCCACTAGATTAGCAGTCAGTGAGTACTGTATATCCTACCCCTCACCACCTCTCAAGCAGCGCAGCCCTTTGCCAAGGGGCATTGAGCCACTCTGGAATGTCAGACAAACCACTGGGCCACCCCTGCCTTTGGGGCATGGTCGGCACCGACAGTCACCTTCGATGTACCATCCAGCTCAGCACTGAATAAATCAGTGAGAGTGGCCACCTACAATCGACCACACCTCCACTAGCTCAAGCTTCAGCTCCAACTGCTTCCATCTAAGCCATCTTTGTCGCTGAAACCCTTTGCGTCGACCAGCAAGTTCAACCTGTGCTCCAGCACTGTGGAAACGATTCTCCACAAACGTCTTAAGATCAATGCTCGGCAAAGACACTTGGTCATCCATCCCCACACAGGCTACCCTTCGAGGGCTGCTGCTGCTCAACCCTCCAACAGTCAGCTGTCCTTCAAGAAGCCTAGGACATTCCATTCCCAGCAAAGCAGTGCAAGAAGACGGACAAGGCTACTAGCCTCTTACTCTTCACACATACATCACCCCACCCAATCCTCTTCCTATACCTTCAACTTTCCAACCTTCTTCAGGGAATTCCCTTGACAGTACACCTCGGGGTCACCTCCTTCTGACACAAGTGGTCATGGGGGAGCGGGGGGTGGTGGTACACATTTGATGATCCTCCACAGGGCATCCCATGGGACTCCTATAATGCAGCACACTAGGAGATGCACACCCCGACTTCTACCCTGCCCGGCCAGACTACTCCCCATCCTATCAGGAACTTGTAGGTAGGACCTCCTCTTTACATAAGGTGGATCTTCACACAGCAGACTTCCCCTTTGAAACCCCCTCCTCCACCCACCGCTCCACCCAGTACCTTCCCATGCTCAAAGGCATGCTCCCCCACACGACTGACATATTGCAAGTCCCCGTCCACACTAGGGTCATAACTCTGTGAGGCCAAAAAGTACAAGTCCTCCCCTACTGAACCCATTTACATTCGTGGGCACCTCCCATCTTACTCTTGGTTGTCACCACAGCCTGTAAGAGGGCGAACTTACAGGCTTCTGGTCATGCCCCTCCAACAGGCACAGAGAGTAAGCATATAGACATTGCAGGGAAGAGGGTAGCCGAGTATTCAGCCAATTATTGGTGCTTTGCTAATTCCATCAAGCTACTCTCCAGATATGACTGCACCCACTGGGACGAAATTGAGGAACTCTTCCAGCATATCCCAGAGGAGCACAGGAAAAGAGGTTATGAGATTGTCTCTGAGGGGGAGCAGATCTCTAACACCACTGTCCAATGTACATTAGAAGCAGCGGACACGGCCGCCAGAGGAGTGCACTCCAGTCGCCTCCAGCGCAGACACACCCAACTTCTTATTTACATCACAGGCTATTTAGTAGTCAGCATCTAGTCAGTCCGCAGGTAGACTAAACATTAGAAAATATTTAAATAGATATGGCAAAGGCTATAGTGCGGTTCAAACACCGAAGCCTCACGTCTCCTTTTGTGGCACCCCCTACCGTGGAGGCTCAAAGACTACCTCCCCATACTAACAATGTCCGCAGGCTCAGCAGCCCTCTCCCAGAGGCTACTTCAGGGGATCCTACAGAGGCAGTATTTCTGAAGGTATAAGTCAAGATGTCTCCCCCAAAAGAAGCTTCTGCCCCCTACCAAACCCTGCCATGCCTCTCCCCCACCATGCCCCCTCCCAGATTACACAAAACCTGTCGGGGGCTTCCTAAACGGTTCTTTCCTACTTGGCGGAGCGTCGCCTCCGACCAGTGGGTGTTTGACATTATCCAATATACTTATCACCTGGATTTCATTTCCACACATCCTACTATTTCACCTTGCAAACACAACCCCCACCAAGGGTTACTCAGGGAAGAGGTCAAAGCACTACTTCTCACAGGGGCTATAGAACCCATCCCCCATCATCACCAGGGCATGGGAGTATACTCGCTGTATGTCTTAATTCCCAAAAAAGACTGCTGTCCCAGGCCCGTTATGGACCTCGCATACAGCGCGGGACAGACGAGCCACACCCGGGAGAGGCAGACAGCAGCGCCACCACAGACACGGAGAGACACTTCATCAGCTTCGAACGTTGTTCAGAGCCGAAGCCACGACGATAAGAGGAACACATCTTAAAAGTGGCATGTCACGCCCAGAATGGCACACTATGTAATCTCTGCCACCCTTAAGCACAGAGGAAGCTGAGACGGAGCTGTGACAGGGCAACTAACTTCACCCCCATTTCCCCCGCTGACACGACAATCATTTCCCTACGTCGAGTTGGAGTCGAAGATTCCGGCAGTTTGTTGATTATCGCCGGTACCCCAGCAGTGGTTGAGAAGCTGCGGAGTCCTTAGTGGTTTCAGTGAGCTTCACGTTCAACACTCCAGTGGGGAGGGACTGCAGCTGCGGCCAAGTGCAGTCGGCGGGAGTTTTTTTTTTTTTTAACTACGGAAAAGATCGCTGTGCCTGAGGGGATAGTTCGCTGGTCTGGCAGTTTGTTTTTCAGCAATATTACCACTCCTGCAGTATACTCTGAATGAATTAACTACGGAGACAGGTTTTCAAATACCACGCCAAACAGAACAGTGAGTCGATATTCGTTCATTTATTTGAACTGAACTTGATTCCTCCTCGCTCGCTCGATGTGACAGGAATGGCAATTGTTACAACGTGTTGCTACATTGTATCACCTTCAACCGCCTTAATTCTTTGAGCTCACCAGGAGGGGCTATTGAGGCTGTGACGAGTGCGGATGGTAGCCTTTGCAAACCTGACTGTTTGAGAGTTTTCCTGCTGGGTTTCAAACCAGTGTCCTTGATGTTACTCATGCATCATTGCAGAAGGCATTATACTCATATCAGCGAGAGGAGTTTGCAATTTCAGCGGAACTGTAAGTCCCAGGGACCCTTCTGAGTAACTGCCCACACCTGTGCTCATCTGCTGGACGCCATAAAGCACCTTGTGGCTCCCGCTTCGCGTCTGAGCCTGTCGGAGACTGGAGTAGGCCGGGCCCCCCTCTAAATTCGACCACAGTACAAGGTCAGTGCTGCTAACATATTATCTTGCACTCCAATAACTTCAGAGTACATAGTCTAGTGCCTTGGTTTTAATTTAAACCCAAAATGAGCAAGCGAGAAGGGAAGATGGTAGCCGCGCTCCAAGGCAGTAGTGTGGCAGGGGCCTTAGATCATTTTATACTGAGAGCAACCTCTGTCTTGGAAAAAGAGATAGCTATTACAGAGCGCCGCTTATATCTCGAACCGTTACCATCTAAAAGGTCCTCCCTCGGTACTATGGCTTCAGCCCGCACTCCCGATAACTGTACTACAAATGCAATTATGCTATCAACAACGATGAGGTGAGGGGTCACATTTCCATTCCAAACGGGCCATTAGAGGAGTTTGCAAAACTGCCTTTAGTTGCAAATAAGTCTCATCAGTGTGCCTCAACGAACAACTACTAGGACTGTGTCGGTGACCAAAAATAAAAACAACCAAGCTATCCCTGATCCCGCGGTATAGAGAAAGAGGGGAGGAGGCCCGAAGAGACCTAAAACCGCAAAAGCGCCTAGGACACACCAAAACGGAGGATGTGCCACATTGGACGAATCCAATTCCATAGAAAATGCTGCATTCATCCGTGCGGATTTTAACTTTGATTCTATAGGTGGTCTTGGCCAAAATTCCAATGATGTGGAGAAGACTCAAATCTATTGTCCACATTGTTAACTCCTATCACCTACAGATTGAGTCGGATTGAGGACCGTTTAAATAACTTTGAGTCTCAGGTTAAGACCGATTCTTCCGTTCTTGAGGGCCTTCTTGCACTATCCAAGTCTACAGCAGCATTCATAACCAGCAAACTGGATAATACTGTTCCTGTTTTAACCACAGCAAATCTTAAGTCTCCCGGTCTGAAAACAACTGCTCCTAGGATGCCTACTGAGCTAGCTGTCACTTCATATAAAAGTCTAGTTCCATCAACTGAAATCCACAATGAAATTGGGTATATGTCCAGTGAATTCGCCCAATCCACAATGAAGGAACTGTGGTAGTTGTGACAGCATTAAACAACGCGCCAGATGTTAACATCCATAAAAGCTGTGCCCCAGCAAGACAAGTTTGTACATCTTGCGGACCTCAGGGACGCGGAGGGCTGGAATATAATACACCCAAAATTGATTCTCAGCCCTTACATCTTCCTACGGCAGCAGCTCCTCTAGTGGTTGTTCTGAGAAATGTACCAGTTTTGCGGGAGGGTCAGATTGAAACCCCTGAACAACTACTATCTAAAGCCCTGCACTGGTTTAAGACTCAACTGGAGGGTTTTGGGATTTGGGAGGTGGGCATTGTTAATCACATGATAATGGCTAGACATACATCATGGATTGGTCCTTCGAGGAAGGAAGGGTATGGTGATTGTGTAGTTGTGAATTTTAATAATGAACATACAACTAGATTTTTGTTGGATAATTTGGGCATAAGTCATGGGAGATACCTGGACAAAATTTCTATTCTACCGCTAGGGTTCTTTTATAAACCTGGGCCCCATCTTAATACTGAGCTGAGTTGTACTAGGGTAGTAAGACACCCATGGGTACCAGTTAGATCCGTACAAAGACTTATAGAGGTTATATTGTCCAATAGATTTGCCCAGTTATCTGATTTAGATCTATGTGATTAACTACAATCACCTATCCCGACTTTGTCAGAGAATACAGCCATCCGACCTATTTCTCCTTCGATTCTCCAAGTAGGATTGCAACAAACGGAGGCCAAGCAGCAGGCGAGTCTGGAGATTTTATCACCTCCTGTTAATTTTGAAGGTTTATCTCACTCTCTAATCTCCTTCCTTTCATGGAATATTGCCGGCTTATCCTCCAAAATTATGTCACCTGATTGGTCAGACTATATTGAGGGTATGACTTTATTGCTTTCCAGGAGACATGGTCTGCGAATACGATTTTCCGGCCAGGTTATCTGGCTTTTGCTAAAGCGGCAATCATAAATCGCAAAGGGAGACCTAGCGGGGGATGGATTACTTGGGTTAGGCAACAGACATCCTTTCAAATAGAAGAGATATTAATAGATAGCCCACATATTCTTGCTATTAAAGTTCGATCAGAGGGTGAGCCAGATCTTATAATATTCAATGTATATGCGAGAGGGATTGTGGGGGGAAAACATCACCAACTATCTCCCACTTGGATACCTTTATAAATGATCTAGATTGTCCAAATTTATTGGTGATTGCAGGTGACCTGAATTGTACGTTTGAGCCTCTTGGTCTTGACGACTATAGTCTTAGTATGGAGGAGGACTCGAACTGGGGGATACCATCTTTATCGCTGCCGCCAATTAATAAATGGACCGAGGCGGCGTTACAACTAAAAAGCTTATCTCTCGGGAGGGGTCTCCGGGCAGTTAACGGGAGATCCCCCTCTGATATGGAAGGCACTAATACTTTTAGCAATGGGATAAGAAGCAGCAGAATAGATTACTTTCTCATTAGTTTAGAGCTTTGGCCGAGACTTGTGGATATGACGGTCCAGCACAGACCGGAGAGTGATCACGACCCCCTGTTACTAACTTTAGCAGGAAGGGTACTGGATCCCCCGGGGGCTAGCGAGGAATAGTAACAAGAGAAGTAATCATGTCACAAGACTGTCAACGGCTGAAATGGGCAGTGGTATCAGAAGACGAAAGTACCTTAAACCAGATTAAGCAAACTATAGAAGGCACACTAATATCCCTTTCTTCTTTAGATACCCATGCTGACTTTTTTCCTGGTTTTTCGAAGGTGCATGAGGACCTTTTCCCAAAATTGAAGACCTTTTTTACAAGAAGTAGGAGAGCACCTAGGTATCCAATAAAGAAATCAGCCAAATGGTATGACGATGCATGTGGGACTGCATTTAGGCATCTCTCACAAGCAATTAAGATGGGTGTCTCACAAGAGGTCAAAATTGCAAGGGCAAATTATAAAAAAGCTCAACATGGGGCTAAGAAGAACTTTGACGAAGGGAGATGGAGAGAGTTAACCAATGCTAGTAATGGGAAGAACTGGATTACATTCTGGCAATTGGTTAAATGGGGCAGTGGAAAAATGGGGCCTACACCTGTTAATAATGTGCCCCCCGAACTCTGGGTTTCACACTACCAGGCCCAATTCGCCTCCCCGTCAAGTACCCTAACCGAATATCCTCAGTTGATCCCTGGTGATGTTTTAACATTTGACATAGGGGAGATAGACAGAGTCTTGGATGGTGTCCCAGCAGGTAGGGCCCCCGGTCCGGATTGTATTCCAGCCGATATATATATATAAACATGATAGGAAGAATTGGACTAAATATATCCATACCCTCATAAATGCCTTTCCCACAGGTGTTCCAATAAACGAAACCTGGCGTGGGGCTGAAATTATCCCAATATAGAAAAAAGGGGATCGCGCGAGTCCATACAATTATAGGCCGATAAGACTGATTGATACCCTACAAAAAATCGTGGCTAGATTAGTGCTAGGTAGAGTCAACGAATGGGTAATTGAAAAGGATGTATTATCTACCTATCAAGCGGGTTTTCGACCACGTGTTCAGATTTATGATGATCTATTGGAGTACTGTGATCCTTGCAGGGGACACTTTATATGCTGCCTTTGTTGATTTAAAATCAGCATTTGACCTAGTGCTCCGTTATAAACTATGGGATTCCCTAAAGGAGGCTGGGATGCCACTAGAGCTCTTACATTTTGTCATCAAGTTGCATGAGGCCAACTATGACCAGGTAAGGTGGGGACAACAGGGCGAATTAACAGATTGCTTCCCTGTTAATAGGGGAGTGCGGCAAGGATGTGTTCTTGCCCCAACTCTGATTCTCCCTGTTTATAAATAAGGTTATCTTATATTACACCAATTTTCCAACTGATGCTCCAACCCTTGCCGGATCAAGGGTACCTTTTCTAATGTTTGCAGACGATACTCTAATATTGTCTAAAACTCAATCTGGTCTGCAACGTGCCCTTGATAGATTTACTGTTTTTTGCAATGACCATGAACTTGAAATAAATGTAGATAAGACCAAGTTCATGGTGCTGCATAAACACAAAAACATAAAAGGCAGAGTAGTAATGAACAACGTATATCTGAAAGAAACACGTTAGTTAGATTCCTCACCTTAGATTACTCACCTTAGAATATCCCCAGGCGTCGGGCTGGATCCGGAAAGATTTTTTGTCCGTAAAACCCTTGTGTG
Organism: Triturus cristatus; assembly: GCF_964204655.1. Classification (NCBI taxonomy): domain Eukaryota; kingdom Metazoa; phylum Chordata; class Amphibia; order Caudata; family Salamandridae; genus Triturus; species Triturus cristatus. The sequence goes on along the minus strand of NC_140592.1, from coordinate 800,898,105 downwards.
TCGCTAGGCGTAGTCTGCGGCTCCGCCGTCAGCGTCGTGATCGCTGGGATGACGTCATCTGAGTACTTGGACGCTGCCCTCGCGCGCTGACGTCAGTTCTTTTTTCCGCGCCAGTAAGCGACGATCCGGGAAGAGCATACCCTTTTAGTCACTTTTTGACTAAACTTTTTGAACTCTTTTGGTTCCATTCCTCGTCGACCTCTCCTCTGGTGCCGGTAGGGATGCCTGGCTTCAAAGCTTGTGACTCCTGTCACCGACTGATGTCAGTCACGGACCACCACCGCCGGTGCCTCTATTGCCTTGGGGCCGACCACGACGCCGAGTCGTGCCTCGACTGCCGGGCCTTGACTTCGAAGGCTAGGTGGGAGCGGTCCCACAAGCTGCTCGAGTTCCGGCAGTCTGCTCCGCGTTGTTCAAGGTCCCGGTCGAGAAGGAGGTCGAGGGACCGGTCGCGGAGCTGCAGCCATCACCGCTCGTCGGGGTCCAAGTCTTCGCGATCCGGTAAGTCGAAGCATAGCAAGAAGTCGAAGAGGCGACATCGCTCTTCGGGCTCCCCACGCCAGTCGCACGACTCGGCTGAGGGTTCGGGTGGCACCACCCGCGCAGCTCCGTCGGAGCCGCAGGGGTCCCTTCTGACCCCATACCCTCCGGTCCCTGGGTCTGACGCGACTCCAGCGGAGGTCAGCACCTTCCTCATGGCCATGAGGAATCTGGCTCCGCCGTTGACGCCTGCCTTCGGGCCCTGCAGGCTTGACTGGGAGGCCTCGCCAGCCGGCGGCTCCGGCGCCGTCGTCTACTCCAGTCCTGACGCCGCAGGTCCCCAATGGATCCAGGCCGGGATCCCAGTCGGTGCCGGTCGACCTCACGACCCCTCCGCCGGCGCCGACTCCTCCGATGCCGATAAGTGGCAATTTCATCTTCTGCCCGGCTCTGATCATTCCACCTGTATACCAGGAATCGGATGACGGTGACAACTGGGAGGGGTCTGAGGACCCTCTGGCCCAGCAGGGCCAGTTATCTCAGGACTGGGCAGATGAACTGGGGGATGCCAGTGGTCTTGACACCTCCCCTGACACTGGCTTCATCTCTCCTCCGACCGTGGCTTCGGAGGAAGGTGCTACGTTTTCTGTGGTGCTGCGCAAGGCGGCCGAAGCCCTTGGGCTGGAGCTGCCTGCTGTGGCCGTGAGGACTAACCTCCTCACTGAAGTGCTCCAACCGTTAGCAAGCTCCTCGGAGCCTCTGCTGCAGTTTAATGAAGCACTGGTGTTGACGTTCTGAAGGGCACCAGGTCCAAGCCCTCCACAGTTCCTCCTGTGGACCGGAACGTGGCCTGGCGCCACCGCCCTGCACTGGGCGACCCCAGTTTTCTGTCAATGCACCCCATGCCAGAGAGCCTGGTTATCCAGGCCTCTACCTCCCAGACCTCCTTCCCATCCGCTCCCCCGGATCGGGAATCCAAAAGGCTAGAACAGTTTGGGAAGAAACTGTTCTCCTCCCTTAGTTTAGGGCTGTGGTCTATCAACACTGCGTGCCTTTTGGACCGTTACTCCCACTCCCTGTGGGATACGGTGGAGGACGTGCTGCTCCAGTGTCCGGAGGAGGCCCGGACACGGCTCGCCCAGGCTCTTGCCGAGGGGCGGGATGCGGCACGGCATGCAATCCGATGTGGACAGAACACAACAGACTCACTGGGCAGGGCAATGTTGACCACGGTGGCGCTTAGTCACCACGCCTGGCTGCGGTCCACAAGTTTTTCCGGGGATGTCCAGAGCACCCTCATGGACATGCCCTTCGATGGCAGTCGCCTTTTTGGCGACAAAGCGGATAGTGCGCTGGAGCGCTTTAAGGACTCCAGGGCTGCGGCCAAGTCCTTGGGCCTCTCTGCCCGCAAACTTCCGCTTTTCGTCCCTTTCGTGGCCAAGGAAGGGGCACCTCCTCATGTCTGCCTAGCCACCAGCCGCAGAACCAACCTCCACGCGGTCGTGGACGTGGATTCCGCCGAGGCGGTACAGGGGGACAACGTGCCGATCCGTCCACATCTACCCCAGCAGCATCTGCCTCAAAGCCCTCCTAGTCCGAGCTTTCAGGCCCATTCCACGCCAGTGGGAGGCAGAGTTCGCCATCAGCTGCTCCAGTGGTGTACATCACATCGGACAGGTGGGTGTTGCAAATCGTCCGAAGGGGCTACTCCCTCCCCTTCGAGGCGACCCCTCCAGCCATGCCACCGCAGTGTCACCGAATTTCGGTGGATTACGTGCAACTTCTGCAGGAGGAATTTACGGCCCTCTTGGCCAAGGGGGCCATCTAGCACGTTCCTGGTCCAGAAGTAGGTCATGGTTGCTATTCCCACTACTTTCTGGTTCCCACGAAGGGCAAAGGGGGCCTACGCCCTATCTTGGACCTCAGGAGCATCAACGCCTTCCTCCGGAAGGAGAAGTTCAAGATGCTCACCTTAGCTCAGGTTCTGGCTGGCCTAGACCCTGGAGACTGGATGGTAGCGTTGGACTTGCAGGACGCTTATTTTCACATCCCCGTCCTGCCGGCCCTCCGGCGTTACCTGCTGTTCACGGTGGGCCAAGAGCATTTTCAGTTTACTGTGCTCCCCTTCGGCCTCACCAGTGCCCCTCGGGTGTTCACGAAAGTGATGGCAGTGGTCGCAGCTCATCTGCGCAGATTGGTGGTCCCAGTCTTCCCCTATCTCGACGACTGGTTGTTGAAGGCGGACTCGCCCCAGGCAGTCGTCTCCCACCTCCAGACTACGGCCGACCTCCTGCATTTGCTGGGGTTCTCCATCAATGTGCCGAAGTCACATCTGAGTCCCTCCCAGAAGCTCCTCTTCATCGGAGCAGTTCTGGACTCGGCGCAGTTCCGGGCCTATCCTCCGGAACAGCGGGTCCGGGATATTCAGGCTCCGATTCCCATCTTTCGGCCTCTATCCCGGGTTTCGGTCAGGTTGGTGCTGCCGCTTCTGGGTCTGATGGCCTCCTACATCCTGTTGGTGCATCATGCCAGACGGCGAATGCGGGCTCTGCAGTGGGACCTGAAGTTTCAGTGGGCCCAGCATCGGGGCAACCTGTCCGACCACGTCATGATCTCGGAGGGCACTGCGAGACAGTTGCAGTGGTGGCTCACGGACCGCGATTGGGTCAGTGGCAGATCCCCCTCCTTACCCCAACCGGAGTACGTAGTAGTGACGGATGCGTCCCTCCTGGGATGGTGGGGCCACATGGGAGAGGCGGAGATCAGAGGACTCTGGTCTCCGGCGGAGTCCCGGCTCCATATCAACCTTCTGGAGCTGAGGGAGAACCGACTTGCACTGAAGGCATTCCTTCCCTCTGTCCGGGGAAGTGTAGTGCAGGTGTTCACGGACAACTCCACCGCCATGTGGTATTGCAACAAACAGGGCAGGGTGGGGTCGTGGACCCTTTGTCAGGAGGCTCTGCGCCTCTGGACATGGCTGGAACATCAGGACATCACCCTGGTGGTTCATCATCTGGCGTCTAAACTCGGACGTGGCGCAAGGCCTCTTTCAGCAGTGGGGAGAGCCTTGGTTAGAGCTATTCGCCACCGAAGAGAACGCGCAATGTCAGCAGTTCTGCGCGTTGGAGTTTCCAAGGCGTCTCTCGCTCGGGGACGCCTTTCGTCGTGAGTGGAGTTGTGGTCTGTTGTACGCCTTTCTGCCTATACCACTTCTGCCCAGAGCGCTGAAGAAGATCAGGCGTGACCGGGCCCAAGTCATCTAGGTGGCTCAGGATTGGGCACGAAGATACTGGTATCCCGAGCTACTCAGTCTGTCGATCGATCCCCCGATACGACTGCCTCTTCAGGAGGACCTTCTGTCGCAGCAGCAGGGGATTGTCCTCCACCCAAACCTGTCCAGCCTCCACCTCCATGCGTGGAGATTGAGCGGCGGCAGTTGATGCCTTTTGACTTGCCTCCTGAAGTCTGTAATGTTGTCTGGCAGCCAGGCGTCCCTCAACAAAATCCCTTCTCCCTAAGGTGGTAACTGCCTTTCACATCGGACAGTCTGTTACTCTGCCCACCTTCTTTCCGCCTCCGCATCCCTCGAAAGAGGAAGAGAGGCTCCACGGTCTGGACCCAAAGCGGGCGCTGTCTTTCTATCTGGACTGCACCAAACAGTTCCGGGTGGATGACCAACTCTTTGTCGGCTACGTGGGCGCTAAGAAGGGGCGGGCGGTGCACAAACGGACCATCTCTTGGTGGGTCATTTTGTGTATCGAGGCCTGTTACTCCTTCGCTAAAAAGGAACCTCCTGTAGGGCTGAGGGCCCATTCCACTCGGGCCTCAGCGGTGACCACAGCCCTGGGCGTCCCCTTGCAGGACATCTGTCAGGCAGCAACGTGGGCCTCGCTGCACACGTTTGCCAAACACTATTGCCTGGACAGCCAAGTCCGGAGAGACGGCTTCTTTGGCCGTTCTGTTCTCCAGGACTTTCTGGTGTGATCTTGGTTTGCAGGCCCACCACCCGGGTTGGTATTCGTGGGGTATCTATTCTAAGGTGAGGAATCTAACTAACGTGTTTCTTTCAGATGAACAAGTTACATTAGTTAGTTAGATTCCTCACCGCCCCACCCATCCTCCCCGTTCTGCGAACCGATATCTAGGGTTGAGGTCATCCCTTTCAGGGCCCTAGAATTTTTGGCACCAGTGTCGGTCTCTTGCATGGCTCTGCATTCCTGGCGCAGAAAGCTATGTACAAGAACTGACGTCAGCGCGCGAGGGTGGCATCTAAGTACTCCGACGTCATCCCGGCGATCACGACGACGGACGCGGAGCCGCAGACGACGCCTAGCGACACGCAAGGTTATTGCTGACGAAAAATCTTTCCGGATCCAGCCTGACGCCTGGGGATATTCTAAGGTGAGGAATCTAACTAACTAATGTTTTTTACAGATATATCGTTACCGAAGGTAAGTAACTTGTTCCTTTGGAGCAAACTGATACCTTCACATATCTGGGAGTTACCATGGGTAGAAGGATGAACTGGAATTCCCAGCTAGATCTGCTAGTGCTTAGGCACTACCAGCTAGCAGGAGCCCTACTAAAAGAATATTGACTTTGACATACTAAACCGGTGGGGCACGTGATAACCATGTATAATGGGAAAATCAGAGCATCTATAATTTACGGTGCAGAGCTCTGGAGATTCGAAGATCTATCCCCCCTAGTCCTTGCACAAAATAAGTTTTTGAGGTCATTAACCGCACTTCCCCAATCAACTCCTATCAAGCCTCTTTTGTTAGATCTAGGTTGTACCTCATTTGGTGAGGCTGCAGGATTTAGACCCCTAGCCTATTGGAGGAGGCTATGGACGACACCAGAGTTAGCATCTTACGCCAATGCAGTAATACATATTAGAAAAGCAGACCTGTCCTCAAAAAGAAATGGTTGCAAAAAATCAAGGGATCTTTGCGTGATATGGGGCTCAGCCACCTGTGGGAAGATCCAATAGGGAATTAATTTCCTAATAAAAATGAGTATAAAGCTCTCTACTGGGGCATGATCAGTAAGAAGACCATGTCAATGGTGAGTAGCAGCTCCCTAACAGGTATCTTCATGGAGCATAAGCTTGTAATGAGAACAGAAGTTTATTGGAACTTTATCACAAGACCGGGTGATAGGAAATTATATCACCAATTTAGAGTGGGCACCCTTCCGTTAAGATACTTTACGGCAAAGTGGAACAATACTTTAGACATCAATTGTCCCACGTGCCCATCCATGGTAGAGTTGATAGCTCATGTACTGTTTGTGTGCCCAGCATATAAGGGCCTGCAACTCAGGTGGTTTAAGCCTATATGTTCTAATCTTAGCACCAGATCATGTAAGACAGCTATGCGTATTTTGACAACTAATACTTGTGAAGATATAGCCATTGCAAAATTTCTTAGCTGGTGTTGGGCCCTGCGTAGAACAAACTTGGAGGCTGCTCCAGCTATTCTTTATATTATTTAACTCTGTATTTTTGGCTAAAAGGACTGTTTTATGACAGAATTTTAAAGATATTTTCCTTTGTATGGATTCTATCTTTTTTTTTTAATTATTGATTTTTTTATGGAATGATATGAAGTTACAGGTAATCGCTAGGGAATTATTCGATAACACATGGAATGTGTGACTATTTGTAACTTTTATTCATTTTATGCCCATTTGATATTTTTATGTTTGTATTGTGTCTTTTATGATAGAAATTATCGAATAAAGACTTATTGAGAATGAATGACCTCACGTGCCTCAATGAATAAATCCTCTCAGAGCTCTTTCATATGCTACTTCATGACTGCTCTCGAGCTGAAAGAACCCCTATTTCCACATGCCAATACACCAGACGCATTGCCTATATCTCAGATTTTTGCACAGATAGGGTGTTAATGTCTTTCCTACCTGAACTGGACAACAGGCTGATCAAAAGTGTCACCCGTCAGCAATGCCGCAAACACACCCTGATTACGATGACTTTCCTACACAACCAAGGTATTGCCATAAGTGCCACCAAATCCCACCTACAACCCCTCCAGATCCAACCCTACCTAGGAGCAATTCTCAACTCTGAGGTTGGCATTGCCTATCCAAGCCCAATCTAAATCCTTTCTAGCAGTAATCCCTTTTTTCCAACCAGACTGTCAGGTGTCATTTTGAACAGTCTTGTGCCTCCTTGGCATAATGGCCTCCTGAATTGCTATGGTACCCCAAGACACACATGTCCATTGCAGGAATATCTAGCGCAACAGTGGTCTCAAGCGGACGGTCATTAGGACGATCTAGTGTTGGTCGGCCGCCACACTTGTCGCTCTCTGCAGTGGTGGAACATCAACAACCTGTTGCAGAGGAGGCCTTTTCTTAACCCAGTTCCACAGAGGACCATTAAAAAGTATACCTCCCGTGTGGGGTGGGGCGCACTCTTGCAGGATCTGACTGTCCAGGGCCAGTTGGAAACAAAACATCAGGGCCCTCCACATCAACTACCTAGAAAATCTAGCTATTCACCTAGTGTTGACGCCTTTCCTACCTCATCTGACACACAATTTTGTTCTTGTCTGGACGGACAACATGACAGCCATGTATTACCTTCAGAAATGGGGGTGGCATCTGGTCTCCCCAACTCTCGCAGCTAGCCCAGAGCAATTGCAGGTAGGCTCTCTGCCACAAAAGCCGTCTGCTAGTGGAGTTCCTTCCGAGAACAGACCAAGATTTTGCTGACCTCCTCAGCAGATGCAGCAACAAGTCTACGAGTGGGAACTGCACCCTCAAGTCCTCCGCCAACACTTCTGGCATTGGGGCTTCCCAGAAATAGACCTTTTTGTTACAGCAGAGAGCGCCGAATGCCCAAAGGCTATGCACTATTGGTGAGTTGGTCAGGGATTTTTGCCTATACTTTTCTGAATCTCCCTCTGCTTCCATATGTGGTTCGGAGGCTCTAGCAGACATCTCTCAGCCTCATTCTGGTCTCTCCCACATTGGTCCTCCAGCCTTGGTTCCGCATGAGAAGCTCCCCAGCAGGCCAGAATTTCTCACACAGGACTATGGAGAAATTAGGCACCTAGACCCCAGGTCTCAACCTTGCAATCTGGCTCCTGGTGTCATAAAATTTAGGTACCTTTATGTTCCACCTTAATGCATGAGCATTCTTGGAGAAGAACGCAGATCTACCACTATTCCCTTTCGGGTTCCACCAGCCCCTGCTTGGAATCTCAACATTGTACTGACAATACTCATGGTCCACCATTTGAGCCCCTCCACTTCTGCTCCACATCAGCTTCTTTCTTGGGAGGTGGCATTCTTAGTTGCTACCACTTCAGTAGGGGCGTGTAAGTGAGCTACAGGCACTAACCCTAGTGTAACATTTTTCCCAAGTTCAAATGGATAGGGTCGTCCTTTGCACCAAACCCAAATTCCTCCCTAAGGTAGTCTAACAGTTCCACGTTAATCAATCCATTAAAGTCCATGTTTCCCCCCACCTGTTTTTGAGACCATGGGTGTATTTCCGCACCATACACTATGGCCTTATAGACAAATTAAACATGCCAGCCAGGGATTAGTCAATTTCTCTATGTTTTAGGGGTTGGAACGCATACATTGTGCACTGGACAGTAGTGCCCCAGTGTGTAGAGTCAAAGAACCAGCAATATAATAGGATCCAGCAAAGTGCGGAAAATCTGGGGCAGATTCCTACAGTCTTCAACTCTGTGAAGTACATGCAAGGCTCATAGAGATAGGTTGCCATCTATAGTCTGCATTTCATTTGCTTGTTGTGTAGTATGTTTCCACTTCAGTCTCTTTCTTGTTCTCATCAGTTTTAGATTGTAGGGGCCAAAATATAAAAACTGCCTTTCTCATTACTGCTGCCAAGTAATCTTTTTAACTCCGAATCATTTAACCCATAGGCTGTGCAGATTGTAGCTGAAACTATAAGAAGGCCAACATAATAACTCAGATAGTGCTATAGCCCAGCATAGCATCAACCTTAAAGTCGGATGTAATGTGACATTTCAAGCATTTTTTGATAGCTTTAGATACAAGTGAACTAGTTTGCGTCATGGTTCTTTGCGATGCAACCTAAAGTCTGCAACACAGTAAGTGTTTGAAACACAATGATAATAGCAAAGTCCCAAGTAACTATGAAGACAGATTTTATCATATCTGTATCCAGTATATGGAATGTTTTTCCTTCCAACGCATAATATGGAATGTCTGTCCATCCAAGCTAAATTCAACCGTTCAATTCAGAAAAATCTTTAACCGTCTCTTTTTTGTCTTTCTTTTTACAGCAATATAGTTTCAAGCATTTTCATGATCACCCTCGGTCCTTTTCTCACTCCCCCCCCCCCCCCCCTCCCGATTTTATTGTTGACAGATAATAAAAGCCCAGAAAAGGTCCAGGGCAAAGCATCACATATACAATATGATGAAAGGTAAGAATATCAACGTTTTACAATGAGACCTTCTGAAGCATGAGGGTATATGAAACAATCTACAAAAAGAACATTGCAAACCAAAAATAAAGGTGTCACCTGATCTACATATCCTACAGTTATACATGAGTCAAATAGCAATATTACAGTACTAGTACAGCCAGGCCTAGAGCCTGCATCCAACATGAAATCAACAGGGCAAATCTTCAATGCTTCGCGCAGGAGGAACTGGTTCAAGGAAAAGACCACGATAGTCGGCCCACCGCTTCCATATATTCGGGTGTTTCTCAGGGCAGCCGCGTGCCTTAAATTGGAATTTCAAGCCCCATAGAAAAGTCAAGGTCACGCTTCCAGGCCCCAACCGAGGGCGGGGAGGTTGCCTTCCATGCCCTGGCGATGTCGCGCTTAGCAAGGGTAAGCCCTAAGAATAGCAGATGACATTTATACCTATTCCCTCCGATTTTGTCAGTGATATGAAGCATGGTTAAGCGCGGCGAATGTGGGATGTCCCACCCCAGGACCTCGGAAAGGCAGGTCAGCACCCCACACCAGTTTTGTGACCGGGCTGTGCATTCCCAGACTGTGTGGTGGAAGGTGCACTCGGCTGAATCGCAGCAGAGGCAGGAGGGAGAGCCAAACCTGGGTAAAGTATGCCCTATGGAGGTATTTAAATTGTATCAGTCGAATACGTGCTGCTATGGCAGCACCGCGTGGGGATTTTAAAGCCTCCACCCAGTCTTCGTCATCAAGGGGACCCAAGTCATTCTGCCAAGCCTCCCTAGTCCTATGAAGAGTATCCTGACTATGAATGACCAGGGTGCGATATAGGGCTGCGATTTTGTGTGCTCCCATCTCGCCCATGAACACCTTGCCCTCAATAGGGCTAAAGTCGGGAATTGTATTTTGTCGTGTGAGATGGGGGAAAAGGCATGACGCAATTGAAGATATTTATAATTGGAAGCGGGGCATTTGGATGTCTGCCTGCAATTGTTTGAATGACTTGAGTCTAGCCCCTAAGGTCATCCCCGATCATCGAAATTCCTATAGCATCTGAGCCCGCAAACCCAGGAAGCTCGAGCAGCTGTGGCAGGTGACCATTATGCCAGAGGAGATTCTGCTGGTAAGTTTACCCCACCAACCGATTTTGTGCAAAGCCTGTTGTCAGATCGCAGAGACAGTCCGGGTCACGGGTGGCAGCACGCCGAGCACTGCGTTGGAGTAGAGTATCATATGTAGTGATTTAGGGTCCATCAGCCATCATTCAAGCGCATAGGCAAGGTCCCGCTGGTCCCCATACCACCAGTCATCGAGGACCAATAGATGTGAGGCCTCATGATACAATTGAACATTTGAGGTCGCAAGGCCCCCGTCGTAGGTGGATTGAAAACATGTTCGCAGGGCGACCCGCGCGGGCCCTCCACCCCAGAGGAAATGACTGAGAGCTGAATCGAATTGTCAGAACCATGTGTGGGGTATGGGATAGGGGTAATTCTGAAGTTGGTAGAGCAGGTATGGTAGCGAAACCATTTTAAAAATGGCCAACCTGCCAAGCAGCGTCAGGGGCATAGACGACCACGTGCTCACCTGTTGCTTAATTCGAGGCAGCAGGGGAGCTAGATTTTTAGACCAGGAACCCGGTTGTGATGACAACAAGCGCACCCCAAGATATTTAAAGCCATCAGGCAGAACTGTGACCTGCTGCGTCCAAGTCCCTAGCTGACCGCCCCCCCCCCCCTGCAGGGGTCATAGACAAGACTTGTGTGCGGTCATATGGAGGCCATAAGTTTGACAAAATATTTCCATTATGCGGAGTAGCCGGGCGCAGACCTGCTCTGGCATGTAAAAAAGAAGAGGACGTCATCAGCGTATAGCGCTATACGATCGGACACTTCGCTCGACGACTCGAAGCCATACACCTGAGCATCAATATGCACCCAGGCCGTGCGGCTTGATGGCTAGGGCGAATAAGTAGGGGGACAGAGGGCAGCCCTGCCTGGTACCCCGCCCAATGTAGAATGGTTGAGAGACAGAATCAATGACTCGCACGAGGCCGTGATGTCAGTGTATAGGAGTCGGATGTACTGTAAAAGTCTATGTCTAAGCGGGTGAGGAGCGTGAACAGATAGGTCCAACTGAGGGAATCGAACGCCTTGTCCATGTCGGCCAGAAGAAGCGTTGCCGGTACATCTAACCGGTCCACGGAGGCAATCGCTTTATGCACCCGACGGATATTGTGCCAAGTCGCCCAGTTGGGCATAAAGCCCGCCAGATCGGGATAACCAATCGTAAAAATATGTGGGAGAATGCGATTGCCAATGATTTTGGCGAGGAGCTTGGCCTCAATGTTAAGGAGGGAGATTGGTCTGTAAGAGGCATCAGGATGCGCGCAAGCTCTAAGCAGGAAAAAGATCAGTGTGACATTAACAGCAAACAATTTCAAAACACCCCAACCCCCATACCTCAAAAACGCTGAAGCATCTGTCGTGGTATGGCGAGCGTCCCTTCCCCAACGGGGGTGAGAACCACTCCCATCCAATGGATCCCAATGAACCATGAAGGGTACATCTGTGCAATTAAAATCTTGCCAAAATGTACAACACTATACAGCCCACAGTATATTGCCATCTAGAAAAATGCAGCCTTAACAGGAGTCTAGAAGCATATCATCATATTGGACTGGGATTGCCGACCATCCGTTGCCCCCCTACGAGATCCACTGTGGGGTCTGGATCCACGCCTAGAGTGCGACCGGCGTGGCTGTTTCCCAGTGGGCCCATGCCCATCTCGATCTGAGCCTGCTGAAGTAGCGTCAGAGTCCATACCCGAGGGGGTGTGAGTCTTCTGTTTAAGCGATTCGTCTGTCCACAGGAAGACTTCTTCCGGAGAGTCAAAGAAATATGTCCGTGATTTAAACACGACATGCAGGCGGACCGGGAATAACAGTGAATACTGGAGTTTCAGGCCACGCAGGTGATTGCCGGCGCTGCTGGACTGATTTGGTGTAACCTGGTATCATGATAGGTCGTGAGGCATACGTGAGTACCCCTCTGATTCGGGCCTGCTGTAAGACGCAATGAGCCCGCTCAATGATGAAGCAGGGAGACCAGAAATTATGAGGGAGCCAGTCCGTAAGCCATTTGGCCAAAAAGGCGGCAGCGTCATTGGATTCGCAGTCTTCGGGAAACCCAACGAAGCAGAGGTTGTTCCTCCAGGCCCAGCCCTCTGCGTCTTCCACCCTGGCCGTGAGGCAGCGCGTTAGCAACCCTAAAGAGGAGACCTTTTTCTGAAGTGTGGTGACCACATCTTCCGTCGCAGAGATCTGCGTTTCTGCCTCTGTGATACGCTGCACTGCATTAGGAAGGTCCGGCCGGAGGAGCATGACGTCAGATCCCACCGCACCGATTTTGGCTTCGAGGGCATCCCGGGACTGCGTAATGGCCGCCAACAGTGCAGCCTTATAAGGAATGGCAGGTGCCGCGACCCCCAGGCCCGGAGGTGGGGCGGCAGCCTCGGTGTACTTGTCTATAGTAGGCTACTTAGACGTGGCCCCGGTAGGTTTGTCCCTAGCCATCATAAGGAATGCTGGGGAGGATACTCCAGCTGTAGTTGATTGGGCAGGAGAAGGTATCTTGGCCCAGCCACAAGGACACATCACTAGTAGGGCAAAAGCAGTCGTAGGGGAGGGCCTAATACCCCCAAGCTGTACCGGGACCTGACCCAGCCACCTTCGCAGACAGAGACCCCCCCTCCCCCCCCCAATGGGCAGACCCTGAAAGTAGCGTTGCGGTGTGGTCCTAATCTCCCCAATGTAGGATAGTGAGGAAATCGTGGGGGCCAGAGCACCCACCAAGGCGACATTCCAAGAAGGTCTCACAGAAGTTGCAGGCAAGCCGGTCTCCAAACCACCGCCTGGGCCCAGGTCCACCAGAAATGCAGCCAGGGAGCAGATCAAGAGGCCAGCAGTCGTGCCTTCCTGGCCCCTCCACGTGTAGGATAGGACGGGGAGGGTGAGGGGGGAATCACTTCTCCAGCACTCGCTGCAGCCCCCAGGCCATCCACATGGCCACTCCAAACAATCCCAGGAATCCCAGAGGGGACTCCGATGTAATTCGGGAAAGGGGGGCATCACCTCCCGCAAGGCCGGCCCTCCAATGGCACGAGCGGCCACCGTAAGGCCTGCTCGGCAGGATCAATGCAGGGCAGCCGATATGCCCTTACAAAATGCCAGTCCGTGGCCCGCAGGGCTCCTCCCAAGGCTCCGTTGTCGGAAGGGGGGGATGCAGAGGCAAGGAGTAGCTCCCGCCATGCCCAGTTGGCAGTCAGGAGGATCCCCAGGGCCAGACACCTCACATGCCCCACCGCGGGCAGCGCCGAAGTCTCCTCGCAGTGGCTGCGGGGCACCCCCAGAACGATACCCGGCCACGCCGACTAGCATCACAGGGCCGCAGCAGCTGGATGTTTGGAACACACCCAGGCAACGCACCAGGAGTTCACCACAGCCCGCTGAGGTGCAGGGCATAGATATTTACGGTGAGATGGCAGGATAGTCGAAGGATTGATGTGTGGCTGCGGAAGCAGTGTTAAAAGACGTCCGCCATGTCAGACCGCTTGGCCACGCCCCCCACCCTCGGTCCTTTTTGGCCCATTTATATTGTCGGGTGCTTACCGTAAAGCTCAGCAAGCGGTTCTAGTCAACCTCTAAACATGTCACGATTATTCAGGTGGATCTGACTTAACTAGTTGACAGCACTGGTAGATGTATTTTTCTCTGACTTCTTATTGATGAGAAAAGAAATCTCTTACCTTTCCCCAAATGCCCCTCCCAGAGAACACATGCATGATTGAGCTACAACTCAGTAACTTCTGAAAAAATTGCAGTATGGCATATCCTTGCAGCAGAGAGGGGCCAAGAGCAACATCTGTATTCTGCTCCTCCGACCACTTACAGGCTACTTGGAACATGGTGCAAAAAGGCACGTTCTAATCTGTGGGCAAGAGTGCCCAACACTTTTTGGAACAGATGTGTGAGACTGGACCTTCGAGATCTTTGAGTGGTCTGTATACGCCAGACCATCAAAAATATTTTTCGGATCTAGTTTTGAAACTTAAGGTTACATACAGCTTTGGCACTTTCTGCAATACTTGCATAGGGTACCTGACAACGTTTACTTTTCCTTGAGATTAAGGCCTTGTTCAGTGTCTAAATGACCAGGTTGGCCTGTGCCCCTGATTGTTGTAGAACCCATGGCAATGTGGGTCTGTGATGCTGCTTCTCCCGGTCTGCTTTCTGAAGTTGGGAACAATGCATCTAGTACCTCTGTATGCTTCAAATGTGAAAGTTTATTCACAATCTTTTGCTCTGGACAAGCAAATGAATTCTGATGGAGACTTCTAACTGCAGATTCCTACCTTGTGGATTTCCCTCAGGTGCCAGACTAGATCCTGAAACTTTAAAGCAATTCTCTTGTGCTAGCAATGCTGTCTTTTGGCAGACTTTTTTCTCTCAGGAAAATTTCTCAAATTCTCAAGTGTGCAGATATGGGCCCGAAAACGACATGTTTAAAGCTGCGGAAACAACAATCTCGGGTCTTGGCTAGATTGGCAGCAAGGCCTAGCCTAATATCAAAAAACAGCAAATGCGCCAATACTGCACTTTGTTGAGCCAGTTGACAAAAGGCTGTAGTTGGTCTTCCTCACCGGTCCAAATCATAAAAACATCATCTATGTATCGGACCCAGCTGCCAATTCTGTCGGCAAAGGGATTGTTGTCATAAACAAAGGTCTCTTCGTACTTTGACATAAAGAGAACTGCTAATTCAGGGGCGAAGGGACAACCCATTGCCATGCCCTTTATTTGGAAAAAGAATTCATTGTTAAAGCTGAAGTAGTTGTTTTTAAGTGCAAAGGTGGCTAATTCCATGATGAATTGTGTGGGCACTCTTTCTGGTTTAGGTCTGCTGTTAAGAAGACTCTCCAATACAGCTAGGCCCTCATCCTGTGGTATCTCTGTGTACAATGACACAACATCTAGTGTGTATTGTTCTGTATTTGGTCACTGTTGTCTAAATGTTTCAAATACACAAAAATAAACATGTGTTGTGAAAATATTTTGTACATCACTATGAGATTTGTTTTTAGGTTTGTGGTACAATTATTGTAAAATGTTGATTTGATTTTGAATTATGTATGATTAAATCTGACAGAAAAAGGAGTCACCAGTGTTAGTGTTTCAGTCATTACACTCTGTGAGAAGTTGTTTGGAGTAAAGTGCTGTATTGGCGCATTTGCTGTATTTTGATGTTTAAAGCTGCGTCATGACTGTCACTGAGAGATGCTGGTGATGGGCACCCACAACTTCTGCCCATGTACCCTCAGCAAGTCACATGACTCAGACGTGTTCCTGCTGTGCGAACATGAATCGCAGTCATCCACGAATACAGAGCCAAGTTAGTCATCACAGAAAAAGCGGTCCAGGTTGAGAGCACAGGGGCGCTCTTGTTCCGGAAGTCGCTCACACAAGGGTTCAAAATCAAAGTCAAGCGATTCAGGTATGCCAAAGAAATCTTACAATAGGCAACACAAGTCAAAACACAGAGCAGTGTGAGTAGCAGGATGAAGGAGACCTGAGTTGTGACGCCCGAGGTACCTCTAGGCTGTGGAGATGTTCTGCAGAACAAAGTCCAGCATTGTTCCTGCCTCCACTCCCGTTCAAGCAAACTCCTTCATACTGGAACACTTATGGTTCCCAAAGAACTGAGGAGGCTGTTGTCTGGGACCACGTCTGTGGATTCATCCCCGAAGTCGACTGCACAACTTGACCTGTGCCCTTTCCTTTTCTTGAGCACGGTGCAGCCGGATCCAGCCTTGGTGCTGGTACCAACATCATCCTTTTAATGATGGCCTTGTTGTTGTCCTGATGGGCACTTGGGAAAAACTGGGATAATTCCCTTCTTTCTCATTACCCCAAGTGATTAGTCAAGTGGCAAGACAGTATAGGCCTGCTCAAGGGACCCAGATTTCCTCCTTCGGCACCCCACCCTGGAGAGCAAAGTTTTGCAGGCGTCTTAACAGCGAACAGAATCAAAATGCTTTCCAAGCAACCCTGTTTGAACAAGAATTTAAAAGAATGGAAATGTCCGCAAAACAAATGTTTTCCAGTGCTAGTATTGCCCTTATATCTGTCAACAACTCATGCCTCCTGGGTAGCTACTCGCACACATTGTGGGCCAGTGTGGCAAATCTCTTGCCGGCTGTACCAGAGGCATTGGCGTGACCCTACAGCGTCTTATTTCTGATGGTCAAGAAGCGGCAAAGTACACAATACGCTTAGGCCTGGAAACTACTGAGTGCCCGGGTAGTTTGGTTGGAACCAGCATTGTGCTGCGGCACTACACAGGACTCGCTCCAACATGTCTTCCTCAGGCACCCAACAGTCTCTAATGAATATGCTCTTTGACAGCTCTTGTCAGTTTGTAGCGAAGACTGGCTTGTCCTTGCAGAGATTTAAAGAAAGGAGTGCCACCAATTGCTCTCGCGGCCCAATCAAGTCTGCTCGGCAGTCCATGCCCCCCCCCCCACACACACCAGTGCCACTTTTGAGGCTTCATCAGTAGGGGTTTCCAGTAATGCATCGACTATACATATGTCAGTAGCTACAGGCCTCACAGTCCTTTCTAGGGCAAGGCTGGGAAGTAGGCTGATATCATCCAGGCCCCCAGGAGCAATGCACTAGCCAAACCCCCACCCTGGCAGCCGCAGCAAAACCACTTTAATTGGTCCTTGTCACACGATTGCCCTGTGGGTGATCAGGTTACCACCTGCCTTCACGAATGCCGAAGCATCACGTCAGACTAATGGGAGCACCAGATTGTTGAACAAGGATAATCCCTGCCCTTTCTATCCTACCTCTACCCCCAATCAACATGTTGCCCATACAGCAACACCTTCCGGAGGAGCACTTGTCCATACTCCATGGAGATGTTCAAGCTCTCTTGGGCAAGGAAGCAATAGAGAGGATGCATATATCAGGAATTGGGAATGGGTGCTACTTCCGTTACTTTCTGGTGCTGAAAAACAATAGAGGTCATCGCCCTTTCGTAAATCTTCGCACTCTGAACTTCTTCCTCCAGAAGGACAAGTTTAGAGTGCTCACAACGGCCCACATTCTGTCTGCCCTGGATCCATGAGCTACATGGCAGTGTTTCACTTGCAGGACACATGTTCACATTGCCGTCGTACAGTGTCACAGGTATTACCTGTGGTTTCAGGTAGGCCATGTGAACTTTCAGTTCTCAGTTCTCCCTTTTGGCAGTACCAGCTCACATCAAGTGTTCACCAAGATAATCATGGTGGTCACAGCTTATCTGCAGACGTTAGGAATACCAGTCTTCCCATACCTCCACAACTGGTTACTGAAGGGAGGGACTACTTCAGGCAGTCCTAGGACACCTCCAGACGAAGGCCAAACTTGTCCATCAACGTGCCAATGTCACACCTGACTTCTTCAAAACAACTCCCTTTAATTTGAGCTATCCTGTATGTGGTGCTCTTTCAAGCATTCCCTCCACCTCAATGAGTCAAAGACATTCAGACTATGATCCTGATGTTTCAATCCTTAACCTTGATCTCTAACATTTATGGTTCTCTTGGCCTAATACACCCTACGTGTGACCCATGCCACTTGGCACATGGGGACTCTGCAGTGAGATTTGAAATCTCAGTGGGTTCAGGTCCAAGGGGACCTTTCAGAGTTTATTCAGGTGTGGAATGAGACTGCAAAAGACCTGCAGTGGTGGCTGCTTGAATGTGATTGGACAGGCAGCAGACCCCTCTCCCTACTTCACCCAGACCTAATAGTGAGGACCGATGCACGGTTGCTGAGTTTTGGAGGTCATCTAGTAGAGGTGTATGTCAGTGAACACTGGTCTCCGGTGGAAGCTTACCTCCACATTAATCTCATGGAAACTGTCAGGAGGCCCTGTGCCTCTGGAACTGGCTGAATGCTCATGGAATCTCCATGACCACACAGCACCTGGCAGGATCTTTGAGCACCAGGGTGGACAAACTCAGCCAACAATGCCTCACTGGGGGAGGAGCCTAGCGCTTGACCAAGATGGCCGCGTGAGCTTTGAGCTCCCGAGACCCACGCGCCCTCCGTCGACTATCCTGTCTTCAATCCTGTTTTATATGCACGGCATCTTGCAGATGACTCGTTATGGAGGCGATTGATGCTGCCCGAGTTCGGATCGCCCACCGGGAACCGGAGTTGTGCACGGCGGAAGATTGAGGCCTATCTCCGAGGGATGCCAGGGGCTGGCGTTGGCAGGATGCCCGACCTCTAATTGAACAACAGCGGCCAGGCGAGGTGTGAACTGTCGGACGGAGAACCCCGTCCTTTCACTTTCTCGCCCTTTGTCTGCCTTGGCCCGGGAGTGCTTTCGGCTGCTTTATTATCCTCTGGACGCCCTGCGCCCTACTCTGACTGGCTATTGCAGATCTGACTTCTCCTGTTCCCTCTGACTGAGAGAGGGCCGTCTTTTTGCACTGGACTGCTTGGTGCCAGACATGTCGGGTAAAGCAGAGGTGGATCGGCTGAAACCCAAGGCTACCAGGCGGGGTGCCTATACTCAATCCAATAATATGGACCGCTATGCCCAGCAGAAGGGGTCGCCTGGTGGATCGAGCCAGTCGCTGGATGTACAGAAGACTGCCTCACCCTTGGCCTCGGAGCTCTCGTTGCAGGATGTCATGGGCGTGCTCGAAGGGATGCAGGCTTCGATTGGGAGACAGTTCGATGCCCTGGCGCACAAAGTGGATACCATCTTGGTGGACGTTAACCTGATCCGCGCGGATTTGGGCAAAACTAATGAACGGGTTAAAACCCTTGATCTCAAGACCACGGGCCTCGCTGATGATGTCTCGGAACTTCAGACCGAGGTTCGTAAGCTGCGGGCCGAGAGTGACCTCTCCGCCCGTAGGCTCGAGGACTTTGAGAGCCGTGCCAGGCGCAACAACGTGCGCATTATCGGGGTCCCGGAGTCCTCGGACGAGATTTCTGTAGACCTGCTCGTGGAGGACTTGGTGCTTAACCATCTGAAGCCTAAGGGCCTTGGGAAGTTTTTCGCAGTTGAGCGAGCTCACAGAGTGCCGGGTGGGAGGCCCAGGGTGGGAGCTCCACCGAGACCGATTGTCGCCCGGCTCTTTCACTTCCGAGATCGGGACGCTATCCTGCAAGCATCGCGGGTGACGGGCCCGGTCCCTTTTCAGAACGCGTCAGTGAGTTTCTATCCTGACTTCACCCAGCTGGTGCAAAAGCAAAGGCAGAGCTTCCTGGGGGTGAAGAGACGGCTTCGGGAGAGGGACCTGAAGTATGCCATGCTTTTCCCTGCCAGATTACGTGTGGTGTACGAGGATCGAACTTTCTTCTTTGAGTCGCCTGCTATGGCCGGTGAATGGCTGGACGCTTTGCCCCGACGACGGACTGGCGAGGATGCTGCCGCAGACGGGGAATGTGGCCGGGATGGGCAGGGTTGATGCCTTTGGAGCCGGACTGACTTGATTTGGTTCCAGATAATGACTTGAGCTGATTGCAGTAAATACGGAGGGTTGCGGGAGGACGATGGGAGCTCTTTCCTCCCTCAGGGTACTTTTTGTAGATTTGGGTTCTGGTAGGGCGACAGGCACACTGCAAGTTGGGGGGGCTTTGTAAGCTGCAGCAGGGGTGCAGGGTGGGGGGGATAGTTGGGATTTTGGGATTGTTGTTGGGGGGTTTGTTTTTGCAAGGCGTAGTAATCATTGTCAGGATTGTTCCATGGTGGCTCTTCGGGTGTGGGGTGGGCCTCTTTGTGTGTGGGGATGGGGTGTAGGGGTTTAAATGTTCTTAGCTGGAATGTTAATGGTTTGGGGGATCGCATTAAGCGGGGGATAGTCTTGCAGTTCTTGAAACGGTCTCTGCCGGATGTCGCCCTACTGCAGGAGACACACCTTATAGGTAATACTTGCTATGCTCTTAATAGGAAAGGTTACAAATTCATAGCCCACTCGGGATTCTCCTCCGGCTCCAGGAGTGTGCCCATCCTAGTTAGAGCTTCACTACCGTTCGAGGTGAACTCCACCATTGTTGATGATAGGGGGAGGTTTGTGGCGGTGGCGGGGAGGTGGGAAGGAAGAACTTTGGTTTTGGTTTCGGTCTATGTCCCTCCTGCCCTGCAGGCCTCCACATTTACAGATCTGGGTAGGGCCTTGTTGGACCTCCCGGAGGGTATGCTAGTGGTGGGGGGTGATTTCAATGCTGTCGGCTCTGGGCTGCTGGAGAGGTACCCGCCCAGGGACACCGGGGGGGGCTCAGAAGTGGCTTCCAGACTTTATAGACACACTCGGCCTGGTAGACTGCTGGAGGCTCCGGCACCCCACACAGAGCCAATACACCTTCCACTCCGGGGCGCATGGTAGCCTCTCTCGGATTGATTACCTGCTCACTCTGGCTGCGCACGCCTCATTGGTATCTGAGGCCAGGCATATGGCGCGGGGCATATCGGATCATTCGCCAGTGTGGGTCCGGCTGGATGTCGGCCGCGAGGGAGGGGGCAGGGTTGCTCCTATTAACCCCTGGTACTTTCGTGACCCCAAGATGCGCAGTGCGCTGTTGAAGACAGTTGATCACTTTTTTAAGGACAACCAGGGGTCCGTTGACTCGGCCGTGTCGTTGTGGGAAGCATTTAAGACCGTGCTGAGAGGAGAGGCCCTCTCCTTGGTAGTGGCAGCCAAGCGGCGGAGAGATGGCGAGGTTATGCAGGTTGAGGAGGAGATCGCGGCTTTAGAGGTGGCCCTGGAGGGGGAGGTTACAGCGGCCTCACTGCATGAACTGAGCTTGAAGCAAGCCGAATATAAGGACCTGGTGACGAATGCCGCCAAGACCCTCAGTAGGGAACAGCAGGGTCGCTTGTATGATGTTGGTGATAAGGCCGGGAAACTCCTAGCTTGGCTGGACAAAAAAGAACGTGTTAATAGAGTGGTGCCGGAGCTGACGAGAGAGGGGGGAGAGGTGGTTGTTGATCCTGAGGGTATAGTACAGTGTTTTTCGGACTATTTCCGTATGGTTTATGCCTCAGTTTCGGATAGGCCGACCGAGGATTCGCTTGACCTCCTGCGTGACATCGCTCTGCCCTGCCTTTCTGATGTAGATAGAGATGACCTCGATGGAGACATAACGGTCGATGAGGTGGCTGGTGCCATCCGCGCGCTGAACTCGGGCAAGGCCTCAGGCCCTAATGGTTTGCCGATTGACTTGTATAAGTTGTTCCCGGATAGGGTTGCCCCTCTCCTGCGCGCCATGTTTGTGGAGGCGCGGGGGGGGGGGTGGGTCCCTTCCGTTGGACCAGAGACTTGCGACGATTGTTGTAATACACAAGGAGGGTAAACCCCGAGATAAGTGTGCCTCCTATCGGCCAATATCACTCCTTAATGCTGAGCCTAAAATTCTGGCAGGCCGCTTGGTCAGGGTGCTTGGAGACTTGATCCATCCGGATCAATCCGGCTTTATCCCGCACCGTAACACTGCGTTAAATCTTCGGCGTCTCCATGGAGTGATTGCCAGGGCGGGCACGCTCCGAGAATCAGCTATTGTGGCATCTCTTGATACGGTGGAATGGGCATATCTGTGGGCTGTGCTTGCCAAGTTCGGCTTTGGCCCTGGTTTTGTGAGCTGGGTGAGGTTGCTTTATGAGGGCCCCCTTGCGAGTGTTGTGGTAAACGGGCGGGCGTCGACTCCGTTCCAGCTTGGGAGGGGAACCCGGCATGGTTGCCCCCTGTCGCCTTTGTTGTTCGCCCTTGCCCTCGAGCCGCTGGCGGCGTGGATACGCTGGCATCCGGATATACGTGGACTTAGATGGTCGCCCGAGCACGAGGACTGTATATCGCTCTATGCCGATGACATCCTGTTATATCTCGCCTCGCCCAAGAACTCGCTTATAGTGGTTTGTGACGTTCTGACTTCCTTTGGCAGGAACTCGGGCCTCGTCATCAATTGGAGTAAATCGTATTTGTATGTTCTGAGCGGCGATGTTCCGCCTGTGACGCGAACTTGTTCGATCCGGATCGCCCAGCAGGGCTTCGTGTACCTGGGGATTTTTATCTCCACTGATTCCAATCTGCGGTATGAGAGAAACCTGCTCCCCCCACTGGCGCGTTTGCGGCGGGATGTTGCGGGCTGGCGGAAGCTGCCGCTCTCCCTCGTTGGGCGCGCCGCCTTGTTTAAAATGATGTCTCTCCCCCGGTTCCTCTACGCCTTGCAGAATACCCTTGATTGGGTACCGGCCAGTTACTTTCGGGAGGTTGAAAGCCTCCAACGATCGTTGTTTGGGATGGACGGCCGCGCATAGCGATTGCTAAGTTGACGCTTCCGTGGTACGACGGGGGTATTGCGCTTCCGGACATCCGACACTATTATTGGGCCACCCAGTTGAGCGCGATTAATCATGGTTTCTATGGTCCGGCTCTAAGCCCCGGCTACGCCATGGACCGATGGTTGCTGCGCGGCGGTAATTATCATAGAGCGTTGTACTCGCGGGCGCTGGACTCGTCCCTCACGGGGCCCACTGGGGTGGCGGTGCGCGTGTGGAGGTTGGCGACTGACTCGCTGGGCTGGAAGGATAGGCTCACCCTAGCTACCCTGTTGTTTGAATCCGAAAAATTGGGGAGGCTCTGGCATACGAAAGGTTTTGATAAATGGGACTTGATTGGAATCTCCAGGGTTGGAGATTTGCTGATTAAGGGGAGGGTGAAGTCCTTTGAAGAGCTGCAGCAGGAGTATGAGTTGGGGAAATCCGAGTTCTTCTGCTATGTTCAAGTGCGTCATGCCCTGCGGTCAGTCCTCGTAGAAGGTGAGAAGGTGCCTGAGTCCTCTCCATTGGAGGATCGGATCCTCGACGGCCATATGCCAGAGAGTAAGATTTCTCTCATATATAAGAAATTGATAAATGTTAGGGCGGACCTGCTATTGGGGCTGAGGGACCAGTGGACTAGGGACGGACTTGAACTGGATGACGAGGACTGGCAGTCTGCGGTCTCCTCTCCTAAGGAGGTCGCGATCCCATCACGTCTGAGGCTGGTGCAGCTCAAAATACTCCACAGAATCTATGTTACGGGGCCAAGGCTGGTTCATATGGGATTTTCTGAGGAGGGCTTATGTAGGAGGGGCTGTGGTATGGTGGGTACCTTTATGCATATCATTTGGGAATGTGGCGTCATCATGGAATTCTGGAGGAGAGTCCATACGGTGATGGGGGAGGTGACGGGCATTGTTATGCAGCCGGAGGCGCGGTGCTGTCTCCTGAATGTTTGGGGGCCTATCGATCACGATGAGACACAGACCCTGTGGGTGACCCTGGGTAATATGGTGGCTAAGCGAGACATCGCGCGCCTGTGGGGCTCTGCGGGACCCCCCACATTGACTGCGTGGAAAGAAAACATGGACTGGAGTATGCTTAGGGAAAAGACAGTATATTGTGCTAGAGGGCGCCCCCGGAAGTGGCATGCCATTTGGGGGCGGTGGAACCAGTATAGGGGGGGCATATGTCTGGCCCCTGATTTGGATCCCCCTGATGAACAGCTCTCTCCTTAACATTCTTTCCAGCTTTGGTATATGTATCTGATTGTTAGTTGACTTTTTGGGCCTCTGCTTTTCCCCCTTTTTCCTCTTATCACAGTATTGTGACTGTTAGACGAGGGGGGTCTGCTCTCCCCTGAGGGGCAATCACCAGTGGTATTCAGTGTCCTTCGCCTTGCTGGGGTTTTGTGTGAGTTTGTGTTTATTTAAAACAGAACCTTTTCTGCTTCTCCTTCTATGCACTGTGGACGTTTCTTTGTTCTGCTCTCTCAAAGCTGACGAACCTCCGGGATGTCGGCTGAATAGCTGTGTCCAAGTTTTTTGAAGAATAAAGGTTTTAAAAAAAAAAAAAAAAAAAACAATGGCTCACTGATCATGAATTGCAGCTGCACTCCGACGGCACGGGGCATCTTCGAGTGAAGAGGAGACCCTGGCTTGATCTGTTTGCCACTGTAGAGAACCAGCAGTGACCAATGTTTTGCACGTTGGTTTTCTCAAGGCAGTCTTCTGTCGGCAGACACCTTTCACCTTTACTAGGGGTCAAGACTCCTGTATGCTATTCTTCACCTCCCTCTCCTGCCATGAGTGCTCAAGAAGATCAAGGGCCCAAGCCATTCTAGCGGCATTGGACAGGGAGAGGTGAGTGTGGTACCCCAAACTTCTTGCCATGAGCATTTGTCCGTTGATCCTAATGCCCCTTCAGGGAGGACATCCTGTCTCAGTAGCAGGGCAGAGTCCTGCACCCAAGCCTGCACAACCTACACCTCCATGCATGGAGAGTGAGCAGAGACAGTTGACAGCTTTTGATTTCCTCCCGAAGTGGTTGGTATCCGGTTAGCAGCCAGGTGTCCATCTACCAAATTGATCTATGCTGGATGCTCAAAGAAGATTGTTGATTGGTCTCTTTCCGAAGTATCCAACCTCTGAATGTGCATTTATCAGATAATATCTTGTTTAGTACGAGCCCAGCAAGGACTTACTGTGACAACAGTTAAAGGTTATCTCTCGGCCCTTTCAACCTTATTATGTTTGCCTGACTTGCAATTGCTTTAAATTTCCAGATTCAGTCTGGTGCGTGGAGAAAATTCACATGGAGAGGAATCTGCTATTAGACAGTCTCTACCAGAAAAGGCGGCACGGAAGGTAAGTAACTTGTTCATCTGTGTCATTCTAAACTTAAATTTAGTCCTCACTAGGAGTAAAAAGAGATATGCTAAACAGTACTGAGGAACATAGATGCTAAATAGGTATTGGATGAAAGGTAAAGAGGTGTCCATAGAAGTTTACATGCAGGGTTGAGGGGCAGGGAGTATATTGTTGAATCAAGCCACTGACTGATCATCTAGGTGTTCAGTGGTAACCTATATACAATATAATAATTCTTCCTAAGCTATGACATGGCCTGCGCAAGGAGGTAGTGCCGAACAAACCAGATGTATTAGTAGATGGCTGTTGTACATGGTCCATTGCAGGTAGTTCAGAATTATATGTGCAACCAGTGTGTGCTCCAACATTGTTTGACCAATAGGTGTGCAAACTGGGTGAGTCAGAGTGGAATTTACTGTTACAGTAGGGTTTAGCAGACCAAAAGGGCAGAACGTTACTGGAAGAGGTAGTTGAGTCGGTTAGCCCTTCAGTGATCAAGGTATCTTTTTCAGTGCTCTTCACTGGAGGCTATTGGTTGGTGTGTTCCTGGCACTGACAGCCGTAGCCTAGGATCTTACCAACATTAAAAGGTTTGTTTAATGCAATCAAGTATCTTATTGTTGAATACGACATACAAGCGCGTGCAGTACTCTGCAAATAATCTGCCATCTCGTTTAGTAGGTAATACACGAGTGACTGTCATTCCCTATTGAGTGGTAAGAATATTGCTTGGTAGCCTTCTTGCCACCCATGGTCAGTCATGGCATGTTCTGTAAAGGTCCAGTGCATGCATTTAGATGCCCCTAAGAGAAGAGGGCATAGTATCACTGAGGATATTCCAAGAAGGGGGATAGAAACACATTTGAAATCCCTGCTCCAGATCAAGGGGAATCCCTGGTAGGATTAGGACCTGGAGGTAGGTTGTTAATTGAAGGAAACATCATCGTTGTTGAGTTTGTTCACGTTGTGTAGTTGAACTTGTATAGACTGAAGTGGCCTGTTAGCAGCATGTAACTGCCTAGCTTGTTGCTTTGAACAGAAGGCTGAAGGGGCCCCTTCTCTAAATCTAGACGCAAAAAAGGAGTGGCATAAAGTATTTTTTTTTATGTTAGTGCACTAAATGGATTACTTAAAGTGCTTTATCAGCATTGTGGCGCTGAAGAAATTAAAAGATCTTAAGGTGCCTAATCATGGAGCTGGTGTCTGATACCACATCCAGAGGAGACATTGAGGTGAATGGATAGTTTCAAATATCAACTACAATGAACAAAACAAGTACTGTAACAATTGCCAAAAATCAGCAAAGACACAAATCAAGTGAAAATGTTTCTTCTGTGTACTTATTAACCAACTAGGCACTCACGCCGCCACCTCCCTATGCTTGTCCCCAACTGGCAGTACAGTATGTAAGGCATTTGGTCTGAAAGAAGGACTGAGTTAACAGACATCAAAAGAAGGAACACCTAAAAAGGAACCACATTGCAGCATGCTTTCGAGTGTGTTGCTGACCTGAGAGCTAGGGGGTACATCATAAAATAAAAGTGTGGTTTGGTGGCGGCGAGGTTAAACCCCCATTCACGTTAGCCGGCGTCTGTCCACATTGACAATGAGCTTGCTGGGAGGGAGTAAAATGTGTGGGGCTGGAGAAGCCCCGCTGAAGTCATTATTCTTGATAAAGAAGGTATTGGAATGTCTAGCGATTAAAGCAAGTTTAGGAATCCCGGAAGGTGGCACAGACCTTCATCATCATTATTTAATGTCCTGCTTTTGGCTTTGACAATAGCAAAAGGTACGCCGATTAGAGTTGCCATTGTGGCTAAATAAGGCAAGAAGGAAAACCTGGTGCAGTCGTGACCTAGTGATTGAGCCTGGAGTGCCAATTCCCATATAGAATCAATAGTGCTGTACAGTAGTACAAAATAGTGCTCCAGGTTTAGGGGGGTTAGTAGAAACGCGGTAGAACAAGGCAGCACCTCACCTGGTGAGACACTCACGGCCTTGATTCCGAACTGCTTGTAATCCAGGTGATTATTAAAAGATAATTGTTACTCGGATAGAATTCTGTCAGTGCCCCACCCCCAACTCTCAGATGTTATTTTCTGTCTTAAAAGAGTTCACAAAACACTCCCTTGCGAGAGATTATTAGATCCAAAGAGAAATTTAATTTGATTCCTGAGATTACTCCTAACATGGCTCCGGGTATTGATAGTGTGCTGGACAAATCTCCACTATCTAGTTTCTCTCCTTTTGACAACGATTAATTTTTAGATCAATTCTCACAGGTTCCCTAGGAGATCATTTACCTGCCAGTTTGTATAAAGAATATAAGAGAGGACCAAAACTGGGTAAGAGCCATAGTGAAGTCTTTGTGGAGAGTTCTGACATTTTTCGAAAGGGCATCAGTCGTCCTGTCATTAAAAAACAAAAATCGGCCTGTATCTGGAAAAAGTTTCTAGATCAGTCGCACAATTATCTTTTTTCGGTAGTACTGGAAAAAGTGGCGTTCCATCAGCAGTCTAGTTTTGACTCAGGCAGCTGGACTTGAGCTGGGCCTTTGACACCATTAATTGCTTGATTATTCTTACCAGACTTCCCAAATTAGGGATTCGGCGTTTTGCCTCGTTTATGGACTTCCTGCAATATAGATCATTACAAGTTAATATTGCCTCTATTTGAATCGTCGCCGTGGCAGTGTTCTTGAAATGTTCCTCGGGGATCCATTTTTCTACTCTTCTTTTTAACTTTTGTATTTTATTAGTATGGCCCATTTGCTCGAATATTTGACAATTTTAGTTATACTGAGACTTGCAGATAACCGCCAGTTTCAGGCAGGGTGACATTAAGGCTTCCTCAGATCTACATGATAGTTTAGTGAGTGTAGATCGTATGATGAATTTTAACCACCTAAGTTAAATGTCTCAAAAACAGAGATCCTTGATCTTTTAAAAACCTGCAACGCCATCTCCGTTTAACTTCTGGCCCTCCAGCCTGGGCCCTACACCATCACTAATTCCGGTGGCTAAGAACCTTGGAGTCAAAATTTATACCTCTTTAACCGGATACGTAGCGGCAGTGGTTAAATCCTGTCTGTTTCAGCTATACTGTCTCAAACGAGTCCATCACCGGTTTACTTATCTACATGACTCATCTGATCAAGATCCCAGATTCCCATGAGATCTTAAGTTTGAAGACAACACAGACTGCCTACTACACATATCAGACTGTCTATGCCATGCCTTGATACAAGAAAAAAAAGTTTATTCCTGATTGGAGAGAAAACTGAAATGTCTGTTAATCTGCTTAGCACCACTTACATTTCCTAAGCTGGATTCTTCCTCACACCCACCTCTTGGAAACAAATTACTTTAATTTTTGCAGTAGTGGCTTTCCACCTTAATTATTGAAAAGTTTTTACATTGGCTTCTCCAGCAAATACGTTTCCAAACTCTCAAAAGTCCTAAATCATGCCACCCATTTGCTCTTTGGCTTAAATCATTACAAGCTCATCACACATAAATACCCAATATTTCGTCCCATGTTTCCGGTCCAGGGAAGGCATGGCTTGGCAGTTCGGGCTGGACTGTTCCCATGAGGCACAGGGTCAGACTGATTTGCATATGGCCATGTCTGAACTGGGGTGGCAGAGTGGGCTAAAGAACGGTGATGGATCAAACCCAGATCTGTTGACTGGGTGTGAGTGTTTGATTGGTTCTGATGCTCCGTCCATCACCACCCCCTTTTGTACCGCTTTGTTCGCCATAAGTTGGCAGGGTATGCTCAGACGTGAGTCCCTTGCTCACTTTGCCACTGGATTCAAGCAAGCCTGGCTCAAGACGGCTGAAATGCCAGAAACCGGTCCTAGGAAGCTTGTTTCGGGTCCAGGGAAGGCATGGCTTGGCAGTTCGGGCTGGACTGTTCCCATGAGGCACAGGGTCAGACTGATTTGCATATGGCCATGTCTGAACTGGGGTGGCAGAGTGGGCTAAAGAACGGTGATGGATCAAACCCAGATCTGTTGACTGGGTGTGAGTGTTTGATTGGTTCTGATGCTCCGTCCATCACCACCCCCTTTTGTACCGCTTTGTTCGCCATAAGTTGGCAGGGTATGCTCAGACGTGAGTCCCTTGCTCACTTTGCCACTGGATTCAAGCAAGCCTGGCTGAAGACGGCTGAAATGCCAGAAACCGGTCCTAGGAAGCTTGTTTCGGGTCCAGGGAAGGCATGGCTTGGCAGTTCGGGCTGGACTGTTCCCATGAGGCACAGGGTCAGACTGATTTGCATATGGCCATGTCTGAACTGGGGTGGCAGAGTGGGCTAAAGAACGGTGATGGATCAAACCCAGATCTGTTGACTGGGTGTGAGTGTTTGATTGGTTCTGATGCTCCGTCCATCACCACCCCCTTTTGTACAGGAATCATTTTAGTCAAAGAGAATTCCGAGATACGAAAATCTCGTAGTGACCCCAATTTTCTGTCCTGCCACAAACATATCCTTGCACTTCTTGCTACCGTGGCCACACCGCATAATGAAGGTCTTTGAGGTGTTCAGTCTTAGTCCTAGATCTCCCATAAAACTAGAAAAAGCATCTCAAATCCTCTGGAGTCCTACTTGAGTACGGGACATCAATACCGCATTGTCTGCGTATAAAAGCGCTGGTATTGGGCGTCCTGCTACTTGGGGAAAGTCTTGATTTCCTTGCAGGAGTGCATCGTCCAATCCATTTATATAGAGGTTATTGAAAACGGGGCCGAACACTCGCCCTGTTATGAACACGAGCCTTTGCATCAATATAAGAACGCTACTGAAAATAGATAATCTGTGCAGCAACCCCCATATCTTCTAATATTGACCAGAGTTTACTATGAATCACGCAGTCGAAGGCTGCTGTGAGGTCCACAAACGCTAGAAACAACTTACCCTTCTTTGCCCTAGTGTATTTCCCCACCAAAATTGAAAGATTTAGACTCTTCTCTACCGTCCCAGTGCCTGAGCGGAAACCATATTGTAGGTCAGACAAAACTGAGTTTTCCTCTGCCCAGTCCTGTAGGCGTTCTAATAATATACATCCTACTATTTTTGTCATGACATCCAGCAAAGATATGGGTCTATAACATCTTGGATCCTGCCAGTCCCCCTTTTTGAAAATAGGGACTATAGTAGATTCCACCCAGGTAGGTAAAAACGGGGTACAACAGCTAGCAGCAATTACCTGGCCGATTATTGGGCCCCAGAGGGAGATGTTTGACTTGTATAAGTCAACAGGTACACCGTCTGGGCCGGGAGCCTTGCCACCCTGGCTTGAAGAAAGTGCCCGGTTCACCTCGTCCAAGGTAATCTGCAAGTCTAAGTGGGGAAATGTTGTCACCAGAGTATGGTCCTCATCACCGCAACTACTCGTCACATCGAGATTAACCTCGCCATTATACAATTTGGAAAAATGTTTGATCCATTGATCTTCAGTTATGGTGATTTCAATGGATGGTCCTCCTTCATTAGTCAGATACGGCACTTTGACCGCCTTCCAGAATGCCATACCATCTTTCTGTAGAGATGCATTATGTAGGTCCTCCCAGGCCTTGTTCTTCAAGATAGTTTTTCTATTTCTAATAGCTTGCTTATAATCTGTCCGAGCCTGTCTTACTCTGTCCAAATTTCTCGGGGTCACATGTAGAGCATCTTTTAATATAGAATATGCTGAGCTACACCCTGAGTCAAACCAGCCCAGTTGTTGGCCCTTATTACGTTTCCTCCTTAACAAGGACTCTCTTACTGTATCAGTTATCATTTTAAAGGAGGATAAGATAGTGTCTGGAGTGGCTGATTTGCTCAGACATGTTTCAAAGGCGAAATTACATTTAGTGACCACGACCTTAGTAACTGCTTCTTGGTCTACCATCGACCAGCACAAAGAATATCCATTTGTTTTCCCCAATGGCTATGTTTTCTAGCAACTGGTTGTCTTTATTATGGCTGGTATGTTCATTTGGAGTTAACAGAGTAGAAAGACAGAGGGGGAAATGATCACTCAGAGAAATGTCATTAACAGCAAGTGAGTGAACGGTGTGCGCATAAATCAATCAAACATTTGTAGAGCGCACTACATACCTGTGAGGGTCTCGAGGCGATTGGGGGGGGGGGGGGGGAGGTGGCGCTACTGATCGAACAGCCAGGTCTTGAGTAGCCTCCTGAAGGTAAGCAGGTCTTGGGTCTGTCATAGGCTCAGTGTTCTAGGACTTGGCGGCAAGGTGGAAGAAGGACCTCCCGCCGGTGGTTGTTTTTCGGATGCGCGGGACGGTGGCGAGTGCGAGGTCGGCGGAGCAGAGCTGGCATTTGGAGATGTAGAAGGAAAGCCGTTTGTTGAAGTAGGCTGGGCCGGTCTTGTGGAGTGCCTTGTGTGCGTTGATGAGGAGCTTGAAGGATATCCTCTTGTTGACGGGCAGCCAGTGCAGGTTTCTCAGGTGGGGGGTGATGTGGCCGTGGTGTGGTACGTCAAGGATCAGTCGTGCCGAGGCATTTTGGATCCGTTGCAGTCGTTTGATGAGCTTGGTCGGGGCTCCCGCGTAGAGGGCGTTTCCTTTTGCATAACTATTCGATATTAAAGTGAAATTTATTGTGGTGTATAAACCTCTACCATTGAAGGTCCATGGCATGGGGGCAGAGAGTGGGCAAAGTTCATTCACAAAACTCAAATCAAGACTACAAATTAATTCGTTAAACATCTCTCCCAGTACAGAGTGCCGGAAATGAGTATTACTTGTCCCTTCATCATTTGAGAGACCACATGAGTTGTCACCTGCATTGGGGCACAGTGCACAATTGAAGTCCCTTACCAGCACTAACACACTATCTTTTGACTTGTTATTGCTGGTAAATTTTAAGTCACTGGTTTTTTGACTGTGGATGCAACTCTTTCCGGAGGAATATTATTATAAAAGTTAGTTATAGCTATACAATGTTTCCCGCCAGCATGGATAACAATCATTTGATAGTACACTTCACTTATAAGCATTGTTATCTTTTTAACATTGAAACTACTTGATACATACATGCATAACCTACCCTTGGCGCTTCCCCTCACCACATCTACAGCAGACGTATGCCAAGTCCTAAACCCATTCAGGTGATGCGCTTCCTTAGACCATGTTTCTTGGAAACAGATTATCTTAAATTTTATTATGAAGTCTGTTGTGATGGGTTCAGGAAATGAAGACCGGAAACGTTCCGATAATTAAGATGATTTACTCATGGCACAACCTGGCATCCAGCTACCTCCACGACCCAGCTGCAACTGACACCTGTGGAGTGCCGTCTGCCTCACATTCTATTCACGAGGACACAGAACTAAGAGAAGCTGAACACTCGGAACAAGGTAAGCGTAGAGCCCACCTAAGTACACATCACAACACATCCTCTTCTCTTAATAATAACACAAAGAAAGAAAAATATAGAAAACACGAGAAGGAGAAGCAAAGTACAAACTAAAACAAGAAGAAAACATTCACGATCTAACATAATCTTGAAGATAACCAGGTGGTCTACGGTTCCTAACTCCCAACTCAACCGGAGTATCACACAACACATCTTGATCCACTCCCCTACAACCTCGAGTAGAAGGACATTGATCATTGAATTGAGACACATCTTCCGCACGTTTAGAATCAATCTTGACAACCCTGTCAGGCAAAAACATAGCACCAGAACAACTTCCACCATCATTACAGCTTTGATCAACAAAACCTCCCTTTTGATATAAAGCTACTCTGCGCAAATTCCAACGCTCTCCACCCTCAATGACAACAAAATACCTACCAACACTCACAACCCGACATGGACCTTTGAATTTGGTAAGACCACCCTTGATCCTACCAGATTTCAATTTGACCCAATCACCCACCGAAATCTTGGAAGGGAACACTTCAATGTCACTTTCTCCTCCAGAGGACACCCACCCCTTAAGCCAAGCTGGAACAAGACGTGACCCAGGATGACGACCTCTCATAACAAAGAATGGAGATTTCAAAGTAACACTGTGTGAAGTGGTGCAGTAAGCCCACAGTGCATCTTGAACAAGACGACCAGGAGACAAACCATTTGCTAAGGCAAGTTGTAAAGTACCTTTGACAAGCCGGTTCGCCCTCTCAACCATACCATTGCCCATCGGATTGTAAAGGGAGGTACAAGAATGCTTCACTCCACATCTCTCCAAAAAACAACGCATCTCACCAGAGGTGAGTTGCGTCCCATTATCTGTAAGAAGGACTTGGGGAATGCCTTCCCGTAAAAATAAAGTCTCGAGGACTGAGATTTTGGACCTTGTTGTAACATCCTTCAAGAATTCCAAATGTACCCACCGCGAATGTACATCCACCACCACAACTGCAAACTTCATGTCCACCGGCAATTCTGAAAGAGGCCCAATAAAATCCAGGCAAATAGTATGCCAAGGTTGACCCGGATCTGCGATGTGACCCAAACAACCTTGCGAGCCAACTTTCAATCTTTTCTCACTCTCTTTACAAAAAGGACACTTAACCACCCATTCTCTGATTTGGTCATCCATAGCAGGCCACCAAAACTCTTGTTTTATGCGCCTGATGGTCATACCTTGACCAAGATGACCCTCATGGGCAATTTTAAAAATGTGTGGTCTAATGGCACTCGGAACGAACCTCTCACCTCTCATAATCACATCCTTGCCATTCAGAGAAAGTTCATCCAACAACTTCCAATAGGGCCTAAGAGAAGTGGAAACCATGCTTTCGCGGGGAGCACCTTTCTTCATAAGGATTACAACATCTCGCAATATAGGATCCTCACTCATAGCTTCAGACCACTGTGCCTTTGAGAAAGATCCCAGGCTGCATTCGCAAACATCAAACACAACTACAACGGCCTCTTCATCTTCTAATTTTTTGACAATTTCTTTATCTACAGTTTCCCAATCCAGTGACAAACGTGATAGGCAATCAGCTTGCAAATTTCTCCAGCCCTGAATGAACTCAATATCATATAGATATTCTTGTAATCTTGCCGCAAACCTAGCAAGACGTGCTGATCCCTTTCCTGCCCCACCTGCAGACAAAATTTTGATTAGAGGTTTGTGATCCGTCCTCAAAACAAAACGTGAACCCCATAGAAATATTCTGAAATATTCTACACCCCAAGCTGCAGCAAGAGCTTCGCGCTCAATTACTGAATAATTCCTCTCAGATTGAGTGAGAGTTCTCGAGGCGAAAGCAATGGTCCTCTCAGTACCCCTCTGAAACTGTGAGAAAACCACCCCAATTCCAGTAAGGCTTGCATCCACTGTAAGGAACGACTTACACAGAGGATTAAAAGGTGCTAGAATCCCCGCATTACAAATCTCCATTTTAATCTTTGAGAATGCATCAGATTGCTCCCTTTCCCAAATAAAATTGCACCCTTTGCGAAGGAGTTTCCTGAGTGGTTCAGAAATATCCGCAAAGCCGCGAACAAATTTTGAGTAATACTCAACAAGACCCAGAAAGGACCTGAGCTGATCTTTGTCCCTTGGGAAAGGAGCATTCTTAATGGCATCCAAAAGATTCTTTTTGGGAGCAAAACCACCACTGGAAATCGAATATCCTAAGTAATCAACACCTTCAGTCAAAAAACAGCATTTGTCTTTGTTAACCGTAAGACCCTGTTGTTCAAGCTTCCATAACACTTGCCTAAGAGCCACATTGTGTTCTTGTACAGATTTCCCTGAGACCAAAATATCGTCTTGGAAATAAACTACCCCAGGCAAACCTTTCAATAAGTCAGACATCATTCTCTGAAACACACTCGCGGTAGAAGCCAAACCAAAAGGCATGCGAGTGAATTGAAAGATCCCTTCTGTAGTGATGAAAGCTGTAAGAGGCTTTGACTCAGGATGCAATCTAATTTGATGGTAAGCGCTCCTCAAATCGATCTTGGAGAAATATTTCCCACCCCCAACAGACTGTAACAATTCGTTGATGTTAGGAAGTGGAAAGGTATCAATAATTATGTCACGGTTAAATGACCTAAGGTCAATGCAAAAACGGAGACGGCCATCCGACTTCAGTGTCAAGACCACTGGAGAAATCCATGGAGATACATCCACAGGCTCAATAACACCAGATTGCAATAACTCATCCAACAAATCTTTAAGGCCATTCCTAACCGAAAGAGGTACCTTCCTGAGCTTGTGTTGTATTGGGCATGCATTAGGTTTAAGAATAATTCTATGCTGATACCCCTTAACACAGCCAAGCCTATCTTCAAACACCTTGTGAACATCTTGAAGAATATTCTCAACCTGTACATCATCTTCCACAACCATGATTTGGTTTGTGGCTCTAGGATTGATAACAATGTGCAGATCATATTGATGCATCCAACCTAGGATTGGCGGACCCTCTTTAGCCACATAGACCTTACCCACAGTGGTGCGAGATTTGAAGGAGATTCGACCAGACATATACCCCACAACATCTATAGGCTGACCTTGATACCCCACTGGATTGATGTCTTTTTCCAAAAGAGAGACTCCCTGCCAGGTAGCATAAAAAAGAGATTCAGGGATGATAGTATACATGGAGCCCGAATCTACCATCAATGTGATGTCCTTGTCACAAACACGAAATGTAGCTGTGGGTCTGATTAATCTAGGAGACTCTAGAGTGGCACCCACCATCGTTTGTTCACATTCTTCTCCCACAACCAAAATGTTGTTTACAAAGGGGTGATGGGCATCGTCACCATGTACTACACTTATTTTTTGTTTCGACCTATCAACAGGATCAGATTGTTTACACATTCTAGAATAATGCCCTTTCTTACCACAGCGCCTACACGTCTGGTCAATGGCATAGCATTTTTTAAAATCTGCTGAATGGTACTGACTACCACAACGTGAACACTCTTTGGATTTTGCTTTAACATTGTAACCAGTGGCATTACTAGTTTTAACATTCCTTTTCATTACAGCATTTACATCTATATGCTCATCTCTAATCTCTATGTTGCCTATTTCCTGAAGAGGTTTATCCTTCTTGCCCAACTCTTTGATGCATCTTTGAGACTCTTCAATGACTTTAGCCAAATCGATGGCATCTTTCAAGGATGGGTCTTTAGCAGCCCATAACCTTTCTTGGATTTTCTTGTCATAACATTGAACGATCAGTTGATCACGGATCAATTCGTCAGACATGGTACCAAAGCGACACTTGACGGATAATTCGCGTAACCTTGACCCAAAGTCATCGATGGTCTCTCCTTCCAGTTGCGGCTGAGTATAAAATTTGTATCTGACTAAGACTAAATTGATTTCTTTTGCAAATCTGGTTTCAAGTCTCTTGATAGCGTCCTGAAAAGGATCATCCATTGGTTGCCCATTTGGTCCCATGGCCACCGGTAAATACTTAAAGAGCCGTTGACCTTCAGTACCTAAATTGCTCAACAACAAAGCTTTCTTCCTGTCAGGAGAAAAATTGGTACCATCCAGAGCTACTATATAATTGTACAGCATTTCCACCCAATCTTCCCAAATGATAGGTGGGGGACCTGGGTTAGCCAGAAACGTAGGAGGCAGCAACACATTTGACGCATTGGCAGCCATTCTAAGATATAAAGAATGGAACAGAACAGAGCTAGAATAAACACAGTCAAATACTGAATGTCAAACAATCGTAAACCGAAAACAAAATTTTGCAGTAACTACAATAATGTAGGCTTGTACGATTCCAAGTTTGACCACACGATGGCAGCACAGTACAGTCAAAACACTGCTAAAGCAGAATAAGATCGCCGCTCGTACTCCTTAATGTATCACCACACAGTCGTAATACACAGTACCAAGAGTCTCCCAATTGCAGAGGAAATAGGCTCACCCTTGCATGGAGTATTGCAGGACACTGCAATGATGGTCACATGAGAAGCGTTGAGTGACAAGAGAGTGCTCACCTCAGGAAACAATCCGGATGAAGAAAACAATATGGCGGCACGTCACGTAACTTGCGTTGCGCATTACGCGCCTGACCCGCAAACTACCTTTACGCACGCCATGCGTTCCACTGACGTTTCAGGTGATCGGAGCGGAGCTCGCGCTTCCAACGGCTGCCACAGGAATTCACCAAAATCTTCCGATTTTTTCCGCAGAAACAGACCACGACTTCAGGGAAAAAGAGCCGGAAACCCACGTGGAAGCCCAGAAGTGCGCTGAAGTGCTGGTACTGGAATTGGAGACAGGAAGAGCAGGAAATCGTAATCCAGGCGAAAAAACGATACCAGGTTGTGCCTAACCGGTCCCAAGATCGTCGCCAAAATTGTTGTGATGGGTTCAGGAAATGAAGACAGGAAACGTTCCGATAATTAAGATGATTTACTCATGGCACAACCTGGCATCCAGCTACCTCCACGACCCAGCTGCAACTGACACCCGTGGAGTGCCGTCTGCCTCACATTCTATTCACGAGGACACAGAACTAAGAGAAGCTGAACACTCGGAACAAGGTAAGCGTAGAGCCCACCTAAGTACACATCACAACAAAGTCCCACCACATAGTCATTCAGCTTGGAATGTATACCAGAGATGTTCCATAAAACAATGTTACAATATACTTGATTGCTATTAGGAACAGTATTAACTGTGACCGCTTTTCTGCCTGGCGACCCTGCTATATTATTGCTTACATGTTCTGTGTCTAGGTGTTCGTTTGGGGTGTCTATGTTCAAGTTAATGCTGCTTAAATCTCTTTCTTCCAACTTCCTTGAAACAGGAAAGGGCAGGCTTTTCTCTCTCTCTAAATGTGCCAAGGCGGGATTACTGTTCTGTAGACTGACATAGTTGCTCCTTTTATCATAAAGGCCAAAATTAAGAGAGGTATGGCCAAGGAAGCCTGTGGGCAGTCAGTCTATCGCTTCGAGTGGATTCAGAATGTCAAAACGATTACTTACAGGGACCAGATATCTGGGCAGCCTATTCCCTAAGTGATTCACCTCCACAGGTGGGTGCCAGCGAGGTCTAGTGGGTTGGTAAAAAAAGCCCAGTGGTAGTATGTTTATATCCTGTGCATTAACAAACCGATTGCCACCCTTATCAAGGATTGTCTGCACTAAAAACGGTGAGCTAAAGGTTAACACTATACATTCCCCCCCTAGGTTTTTTTTCTGAGTTGCCCACCCACCCTATTCTCCTGGCCATTTTAAATTCAGAGAAGAGAATATCATTAATACCAGTCCTAGAACTTAAGAAATGCAATGACTTATTTCTTAAGGTGGACCAATGCTCAAAGGCATTGTGTAAAAGGGATGGAACGTTTGCCAGGACAACTGTGTAAGGGGTTGCCTCTGGCGGCAGGTGTAGATTTTGTGTTGGGTTAATAAAGTTACCACAAGTGGGTTTCTGATGCTCTAAAGTATTTGAACTGCTCCCTCCAACCCCTGCGGAAGCTGGAACATAAGGGTCAGCTCTGCTTTGCGAATGGCCATAGGGGTCTGCTGCAGCGGGGGGTATGGGGGGGGGGGAAGTCCGCTGAACTGGGAGTGGAATTCGTGTTAGTCAAAGTAGTTGAATTGGTGGTTAGGTTTTGAGCCTGCCCGTTAGTAGAGCTAATCTCAGCTTGATCCACCCTCTTGTCCGTCCCCCTGTTGCGGATACTGTCCACTCCTGTGCTTTGACAAGGGGCCGTATGCACTGTGATTTTACTAGTGACAAGTTCCTCCAGTTTTGCAAGTCTAGATTCTATCAGAGTAATTATTTTGCAGTATCAGCTCTAATAATACTGACACCAAAGTCTCTAATCTGCCCCAGTAGTCTTCCTCATTTCTGCATTCAGGTATCCTCTCCGTAGCAGTATGTACAGCAGATGCGGAGGGCCCTTTGTCCTGAGCCCTATCTTTAGTAGTGGTTTTGAGCTTCCTCCCAGCTGGATTCGGGTCAGGTTTAGGGTGTTTCTGAGGCCCTCGCCCCTTACTTTTTTTACGACTGGGGTTCATTGACGGTTTCAGGGCTTAAAGTAGTTTTCCGTCCTCTGGTGGTTGCATTGAGCCTGTCAGAACCACTTTCGAAATCAGGAGAATTAGGGGAGACTATTTCTATTTCCGCCTCTGAGTGTTGTGTCAGGCTAATTCGAGAGGAGGGCGTTTCATGACTATTTGGGGCAGACAACTCAGCGAGGGCAGGTCTGGACTGTGAGGGCAGGGGCTCCAAGGATAGTCTGCGTTCCGTCAGTTGTATCTCGTGGATAAGTGCAGACTCAGCCCTCAATAAAAAGGCGTCGAGTGTCCCAACGACGCCCTGTCCTGCACCTAGTTTACATTTATTCATGATGACGACACCAAAACAATAACGGTGAGGGAGGCAGAAAATGATGGTTCACCAAAGTATTGTAGACTGTCCCGGAAACGAAGAATTTAGGGGGTTGGCCCAGCCCGGTCTCACTTGGTCTAAAACGGGCGCAGACGGGCCCGCCCTTCGCCCCCGGACACGCCCGCGCACGTCCCGCGCTGCGGGAGCCCACGGCTGCTTAAGAGTGCCGCCTGATGCGTATAATGCTCGCTGGCGCCTCCAGGCGCAAAGGCTGCTGGGCGTTGTGGTCCGGTCTGGTCCCTGGCGCCGGTAAAAGTGCTCTGTGCAAGGTAAACGGCAAGGTAAACGGCTCCCGCCCCGTGGCCGCTTAAAAGCGCCGCCTGACGCACACAATGCGCGCTGGCGCCTCCAGGCGCAAAGGCTGCTAGGCGTTGTGGTCCGGTCTGGGTGTCAAAATCTAGTGCAATATTATATGTCACAGTTTTGTTTGGAGTTCCCGTCCATTATAATAGAATGCCATTTTAAGGCAATTTGTGGCAATCTGGCACCCTCTTGTGGTCATATGTGGGAGACCCGTAAACCACTCTGTAGTAAGGTTCAAAGTTGGAAAAGACGATGTTTCGTAATGATTCTTTCTCTATGTGCTGCAATGTTATTATTATATGGCAGTTACACAACATTAAATCTTGTAAAGCAGGGTGTAATGCCCGAGGAATAATTGTGTTGTTTCCCTAGTCCGTTTACACTCCATCTGTTATATAAGATTCATCGTCAATTGCTATTTTTCACCATTGTGGCATAATTGCTTGTTAGGTTTTTTTTTTTAATTTATTCATCACAGTTTGATATAACGCATAGTCCGAAGATAGTGGAGCGCTTTACATGAGTAGCAGTTACATTAGCAAGGACACATTCATGTTTTTTTAAGCACTGGAAGGTTAAATGATTTGCCCAGAATCATGGATGTTGAACCGACGCCGACACTCCTCTCCACCAAGGATGGCAAATACGTGCTCAGGAAACCCACATGAGTGGAAGCGAGCTGATGGGGTGGAACATGACGGAGTGAGGAAGGACGGGGTAATGAATGGAGTCAGCCCGAGCAGAGCGAAAGCCAGTGAGCGTATGCACTCTGCTAGGACACAATAATTGGTTTAACAAAACCTGCCCCAAAGGAAATACATATTGTGACTTACTTCATTGTACACACCCAGCCCGCATTCAAGCAGGCGAAGGGCATAAGACACATACTTTACGCATCTGTGTGTATCCCGGAAACCTCAGAGTTTAATCCCGGGAAGATAGTTCATGGGTTTAATGCGCTTGTTATAGAGAGCTGTGTGTAAGCTTTGATTATAGATGCGAACCCTCAGAAAAGAGCACAGGCCCCATTATGAAGGTGTCAGAATGATTATTTACTACTCCCGGGGTCGAGGTGTTTGCCAGGTGTGGCAAATAACTCCTACTGCACATTTTCACCCTGGAGCATGCTATGCTGATCTCTTATTTATCGCACAGAAAACCGCATCTTTAAAAAAAAAATGTATCAGCTCTTTTTCTGGATACATTTTACAGATACTGCCTGACTAAGTCTGCACGGGGAAAACAGCAGGGGCATGATAATTCCTCCAGAATTCGAAATTCTTATGCTAATGCAAACTGCCATTTGTGCAGAAATCAGAATTTAACACCCTGCGCATGCTCAAAGCCTAGAGTGGTAATCAGCCTGCTGCACAGCGTTGTGTGTAACCTGAAAATCACAGGTTTGTAAGATAGATCAGTGGAATAATGAGTTTATTGCAAATATTCTTTTATATTTTGCAGGTCACAAGCTATGTTCCTGGTAAAAATGCTCAATGGGATATTCATCTGCTGCAAACAGTTATTTGTACCGTGCA
This sequence comes from Triturus cristatus, assembly GCF_964204655.1. Lineage (NCBI taxonomy): Eukaryota > Metazoa > Chordata > Amphibia > Caudata > Salamandridae > Triturus > Triturus cristatus. Next base: position 800,857,227 of record NC_140592.1, on the reverse strand, counting down.
TAAATGCAAAGATTTGAAATCTTTAATATTTTAATTCAGTGATTAGTTGTTCTAAGTTTACTAACATGGGTGTCAATTAGTTAGAAAGTCATAATGAAAAGTATTGAGAAGTTACACAAATGGATTCCATATATATTTGTTATGTGTGATTTAAATTGTCCGTATTAGCGCAGTTACCCACATAGCCCCATACATCTGACATTTATTTCTAAGCCGCTGGAGGTGTGGATTGTGGGTTTGTAATTTTTTGTGGCTCTGTTGCCGCCCGTCACTAAAACAAGTTTCTATGGGATCTGAACCCTTCACGGCAAATGGCTAAGCTGACTGGCATGACCTAATACCTCATTTTATGGGCATTAGTCTGGCACTTTGTCCCACTATAGATTTTATTGCAAGCATGTTTAGATCATTTGAATTTTGAAATATTGAAGCTTATTATATTCACGGTATTTCTGAAAGTTTATATCTAGCATTGCATTGTTCCATTTGTATGCACAAAGTTTTACAAACCTTGGCCACTTTCTTCACCATTTCTGAGAGAGAACCTAGTTCACTAAAGGTCAAGAGCAATTAACACTCACACAAAATATATGTTTTACCAGGGTGAGACAGAGCAACGGGGTTAATATTGTCTTGTACCTAAACGTGTATGCATCACACCTGCTGTTCTTCCAAATCACTCTTATTGTTTTTGGGAGCAGAGTATCCCAACCCAAGGCAATCTTTAAGCTGTCTAGTTTTCCTAAAATGTATTGTGAGGGAACAGAAGAGAAATGTCATCAGTGTGAGATTGACAGCCCATAGCAGCGCTTCAGTATTGTGTAATAGCAAGCCTCTAATTCACTCAAGCATAACAAATGAGTCCCACCCTCTCTCCTGTGTATATTTTGAAGAAGTGGAACAAAACACTTCATTTTACCTTAAGGTTGTCTATAGTATCATTTTGTTTTTTGAGACAGTAAAGTGAACGTCAGGAAGTGAAGATGGCGGAGCGTTGCTGATTGGACTCACGTGCCCCAGAGGAGTTCTACTGGCTCCGCACCATTATTTGTCATTGAAGAAGTTATAGCTTCAATTTGCCAGACCGATGCACTGCAGGAGGAGGGGCAGCTTGATCACACCATGTGCCAGACAGGATTTCGGCAGAACAACATCGGGACCCTCCAGCCAGGGACTGGGGTCAGCAGTGAAGCAGCGCTCTGAGCCCTCTCTTTTACCATTCGTCCTTCGATGGACCTTTTATTTTCTGACTGAGAGGTGATAGGAATTAACATTACATCAATCAATTTCAATTAACAGCGGATCCAATTTGGCTACACAATAAGGACCAGTAATCGGTAACTATGATTAAGAAGATTTATTATAAATTAGCAATCAAGTTAAGGTACAGGACTCAGCACTATGCTATAAAGATACAGAATACCAACTGGGAAACCTAACCTCCTAAAGAAGTTTAGGCATACCAGTATCAAGCAAATAAGAAGTTCAGTCACAGCAATACATAATATGAACAAGAGTATCTGATGCTCAGAGAAGAGTCTCAGTTTTTCTTGCCTATACATGAGTAAATCTAAATTACCTAAATTACATTCCAAGCTAATAGGTTGGGTCTTGAACCTTAAGGACCTCAAACTCCGGTAGCTTCTGTAAAGAAAAATTAGAACAGGGCAGGAAAAGTTAGGTAAGAAGGTCTTAGTATTTCAGAAGCTCTGCAAAGAGTCTTCTTGGGTCAGGAAATTAAGTGTTAGCCAAAACCACACTCAGCAACCGTTTAAGGGAATCATAGTAGTCTAACCCTCTAAAAATCTAAAGGAAAGTGGGGTTAAAAGGTATGGAGAGGTTATGAAAGCAATCTGGGGTCATTCTGGAAGAGATCTGATCTCAAACGGTGTGAATACTAAGTTATAACACTCAAGAGCCATTTGGTAACACCTCTCTATATGCAAATCAAATCAAATCAAACCAAGCTTTATTCGATTTTGAGAATTAAAATCATAAAAGCAAACATATTAATAAAAACAACAGCTAAAAATAGAAGCATTGGTTACATATAAGATACATCGTTCTACTGTAAATACAGAACGTGTGAGAGATGATGAAAATATATTCATAAAATACATCTGATCCAAAAGAGGGAAAGTTTCATGAACGAGTAATGTCGCCCTGACTGATTCCAACCTGTGTCGAATTTGAAGATTTAATTATTTACACATTTTCTAGCTCGTAACACGCCCTTTAAAAAACCCAACACTGATCCAATGCAATAACAATTTTCCAGCTTCTGTAAATACATGAGTGCAGGGCGGCATTGCCTCCATCCACCTTGTTTTAAAAAGGGAATCAACCATCTACGCCTTTCATTAATATAAAATTTACAAAATAAAATGACATGTATAGTAGATTGCGGTGAAATATTGTCACATGGGCAGCAGCAAAGCTCCCTCGACCAATCATTAATTTTAGGGTGGGTGGTTAGGTGATAAAAAGACCCAAATCTAAATCTGGATAGCAAATATCTGTCATACCCTCCTGCAACCCATGCTAGGTATGGTTGGATCTTGCATGTTACAGTAATAATTTGGTGATTAATCACCGTGATTTTATTCAATTCTTGGGCTAGCCTGACTTCTTCTAGGTGAGTCATGCAAGTTTTTTTGAGGTCCTTTCGATTAAAAGAATTCATATTTTCAGGTAAAAAATAAAAGTCTGGGCGGCCAATATCATGCATGAACTTTTTGACATATTTGAGCCAGGGTATTTTGTCCACATTATCCAAACTCATGGCGTCCATAATAATGTCCCTATTTAAGCCAGTGCTAACTGAAGTCCAAATTCTGTGCCATAACAAGATTGGTTGGATTTTAATTAAGTCAGAGATATAGACGACTCCGAGCTCGCTGTGGCAGTTAAAAACTGAAGTGCTAGCTGGAACCCCCAGGATATACCTTAAAAACCCGTTTTCAATGTATTGTAACGAAGCACAATCATGGAAGCCCCAAATGGCCGCCCCGTAAATGGCTGTGCTGACGCATTTCGCTTGATAAATTGTTAGTAATATTACGGGCGGCCTTTTCCCCAGTTTTTTCGAGAAGTTTTTTAAAGCGGCAATGGACTTCATAAAAAGTAGGCTTCTGGCCTTGACTGCTGCGGTCCATGTGCCGGTTCTGTTGAAAAGGACGCCCAGATAGCTGAACCGGTCAATACTTTCCACCCTATCTCCACCCGCCTGATAGCTTCTGGCTTTATTAGTGGTCCCCCCGCAGGCCATGACAAAACTTTTCTTAGCATTTAACCTCAGGCCCAGCCTATCCATAAAACTCGTATAAAAAGAAAGAGCCCTTTGGAGGCCAACCTGTGTACGAGCCATGAGCACCGCATCATCGGCGTAAAGGAGGGAGGCTATCGGGCGTGCGTGTACCCTCGGGGGATCCCTGGTGTGTGACACCAACTCCTGTTCCAGGGCGTTCGTATAGAGTGAGAACAGGAGAGGTGCCAAAACGCAACCTTGCCTGACGCCCCTCTCCACCTTAAAAAATGCAGAACACTCGCCCTTCAGTCCATAACGGACTTTTGCCCTTGCGCCAGAATACAGCTGTCTCAAGAAAAGTATTAGTAAGTATTATCACAGGGTCGACTTTTAACGCATTAAGGACTTCCCACAGCTTATCATGTATTACACAGCTTATCATGTATTACACAGCTTATCATGTATTACACAGTCGAAAGCGGCTGTGAGGTCGACAAAAGCCAGGTAGAGTTTCCCTGTCTTTGACTGTGTATATTTACCAATTAATATACTAAGATTCAGGATCTGCTCATTAGTACCTAACCCAGCTCTAAAACCATATTGCACATTGCTTAAAATGTCGTTTTCTTCTGCCCATGCTTGTAAATGATCTAGGACAATTCTACCGGCGATCTTCATAAGGGAGTCCAGCAGGGATATTGGACGGTAGCAGGCGGGGTTCCCTCGCTCACCCTTTTTAAAAATGGGAACTATGATCGATTCTGACCAAGTCTCAATAAAACCTTTTTCGCAACAGGCTTGTAGGACCCTTGTCAGGATGGGACCCCACACCTCAAGGTTTGATTTATAGAGGTCTATAGGTATCCCATCTGGGCCCGCGGCCTTGCCTCCACTACTGGCCTTCACTGATGTCCTGAAGTGAAATATGAAGGTTGACAGGCCTGAATTTCTGTTTCCCTCTAGCAGTATCTTGTTCCTCGTCAGTGGGCACCCCGTCACCCTCTATTGAATACACATTGGAGAAAAAATCTAGCCAGGTTCTCTCGTCGATTGCCACCTCCATAGTTGGTTCTTCCAGGTTATTAACTAAGAATGGGGCGTTCACAGCCGACCAAAATTTGGAGCTGTCTTTACTCTCGGCGGCCTCGCAAAGATTTCTCCAAGCATTGTCTTTCAATTTGTTCACCCTGGATTTTCTTGCGGCATTATACAATTTCCTGCAGGCCCTAATCTCACTGCTGTCTCTTTCGGGTCTATGCAGAGCTTTCTTCAGATTTGAATAACATCTGGTGCAATCCTGGTCGAACCATCCCTTCCTAGGATTACCTGTACCTCTGCATTCCCTGGACAATGTGCTTTTCACAACCTCGGTGATACAGTCAAAAGCTTTTAAAACATCATCATGCGACGGGTTATCACTTAGACATGTTGTAATTGGATCTATTGCCTTGGAAACTATTTCATTATTGAGCTCTGCAGGATCCCGGCTAGCCCAGCGTATGGCATAGCCATTCTTCCTGCCCAACTCAATATTCTGCAACCATGCCATACTGGTACATAATTTTCGAGATGCGCTATTAGCGACGGCTATGTTCACACTGATGGCCAAATGATCACTCATGGTATTTTGGTGAATTTTGTAACCTTTCACATAATTAGCGTGATGATTGGGGATAAGAATAAAATCAATGATTGATTTGGCACCTCTACCAATGAATGTATGGCCAAAATCCACCTTAGGCGTGCATAAGCAGTTAGAGAAGCCAAAGTCGTATTTAAACATGAGCTCATTTAAGAGCTCACCTTTGGCTGTGTGCTGAAAGTGGACTGGAGGATCATTCTTATTCAGAGTTAGGCCGCATTTACCCGCATCTATAAGTGGGTACAAGCTAGTATTGAAGTCACCACCCCAAATGGGGATTAAAGTTATGTCACCTCTTAATTTTAGGTTATTAATATCCCTACTAAGCTTTTCTAATACAGACCCCAACTGATCCTTTTCCACATTATTATAGAAATTAATCAGAACCAAAACAGTAAACAGATCCATATGAATTAAGACGATTTGATAACAAATTTCTGCACACACCATCTCTAAATTATGTACCCCCAACAGGTTAGACACATATACACAAAGCCCCCCTTTTGGTCTGCCAAAAGGTGATCGAATAGCAGGAGTGTGGTATGTTTTAAAGCCATTAATGTGGACTCCGTCGATTACCCAGGTCTCTTGTAGGCATAAGATATTAAAATTACTAACAAAGTCCAGCCAGGCGGGGTCATTCACTTTTTGCTTTAGGCCTGCCACATTCCAAAAGCAAATGCTACAAATCCCAGCATGATGGTCAATAAAATCCACAGTAGTCCCCAAAGTGATATTTTTACTAGCTTGGGTGCTACCTCCATCGTCCACTTGTTCCGGCACAAACTGGTCCAGTGAAGTTGGTGCACCCCATATTGTGCTAGTAGGAGGGGAAGGCACCCTCAGGGGTTGTAAACTTTTAGTTGGTGGTCATTCATTCTCGTCTAGGGTAGATAAAGGGGCGAATCTATTTGAGACAACTAAATTGTGGTAAGGGCCCTCCTTATTCCAACAATGCAAGCCTTGGTTTTCAGCAGGATTTTTAAATGGCAAGCGGTAAAAAAAAGTCCAACTGGCGGACTTGGATACTAGTGTTAGTAAGGTTCAGATGTTGGAATCTTGACAAGATTTCATTAACAAGAGCTGGTGAACCTAACGATAATACTATACAGTCTCCTTTATAAGGTTTGCTGTTAGTTCCAACCCAGTCCACTCTCCTCACCATTTTAAATTCCCCGAAGAGTGCATTTGTTAAACCAGTCCTGTTTCCCAACCAATTTAGGGTTTTATTTCTTAAGGCAGGCCAGGTTTCGTTAGCTGCTGGATCCAGTTTGGGTACATTGGCTAGGATGATAGTATATGGTGTTGCAGCCGGAGGGAGGTTAAGTGTTTGGGCTCTATTAATCGCCATCTTATTGATATCTTCTCCCCCCGTCCGTCTATCAAGGGGTTTATAGCCTGCCCTACCCGGCTCATTATGCCTGGAAGGTTTGCCATTTACTTAGGGACTGATAGAAGTAGTCGTGGAGCCGTGATTAGACGAGTCCGGACGACCATTTTGCCCCAAAGCTGCTAGTGCGCCCGTATCGGGCCGCACGATAGTTCCGCTCGAGCCCTCCCTCTCTACTCGATCGTAACCACCTGTTGGCCTCTGGGGCGCCGTGCCAGCCCCTAGGACAGTAGAGGGTTGGGCCACGAGCAATTTATCCAAGCATTTTTCCATTTTCTCTATCCTAGTTGAAAAAGTGTTTAGTGATTTTGTCACAAATTTCTTTAAATCTTTAATGATTATGATTAGATTGGCCGATTCACATGTAGAATCGCTGCACGTCTTTTTCCCCTTCATTGCACTTGGTACGCCTAAGTATTTTTGTGCATTATATTTAACATTTTTTTGTTTCCCCTGGCACTTTTTAGGTTGAATCCTAGTTTGTGTAGGGGTAGAAATGGGGTGCGGGTGGATTACTATCACATCCTCATTAGGAATGTTATTTGATGGCTTTGAAATAAGTGGGGTACCCATGCTGTTAGGTGAGACAAGGGGGTCGCAAGCTGCTGTTCCTGCTAGGACAGCGTCGTTATTAACCTGGATGGACCCATTAGTCTGTTGAGCGTGATTAGGGGTACCAGGGAAATCACTCGTTCCCGCCCCTTTATCCCTTGACCTGTTACTAACCGTGTTCCTCAGTTGGGGTAATAAAGGATCTGCTGTATCATTATTTAGTGTCTCTTCCACTGAGTTGATCTGTCTTTCGATGTCCCCAACGGCCCCAGTTAAATAATTCAATATGGTCATATTGACCTTCCTGTGTTTACTGGGTATTTTAGGTGAATGGTTTGCTGTCTGTTTTCTTTTCCCCATTACAAGCGTTTAGGTCGCAAACATAGGACAGATGAAACACTCAAGCAACACTGTGGGAGCACAAATGCCAATACATTTTTACCACAGAAACAACTCACCCCCAAAGCAGAGCTAAAGCTGTGCGGATAAACCCCTATATAGGGGAAGGTCCGAAGATGTTAACAACGGCGAAGCGAGTTGTGCTAGATAGCGAAAGGGTCCGACCTAACCAAGGAAGTACACAATCAAATATAATGAAAAAGGGCTACAGGCTCACAATAAGGGGCCACAAGAATGGTCACAGTACCTTTGTGTGCAGTCCAGGAGTTAGCACAGGAGGGCGGAGGTTAAGGGACTGGCCCTGCCCTGGCTCGTACTGGCGTGGGCGCGGCCCGTGCACGTCACGTCCCGCGCCGCGAGGATTGTCGGCGCTTTTTAGCGCGATTCTGGTTGTTGCCGCCTCCCACCTGGAAGCGAGGTCTCATGGGCTACTGAGTCCAGTAAAGTGCAGGTGCCTGAAGGTATCTGAGCGTGTCCCGCGCCGCGAGGATTGTCTGTATGCAATATCAGGGGTTCATTGTCTTGCTCCCTTCTCACGCTGTAAACTGCCACATTAACAAAGTATACCCCACCAGACATGGGAATGGCATCCTCTTCTTAAACTCTAGCTAGGTGGTAACATTGCTGAATAGACCTTTCAGTTAACACTCTGGATCACCATGTTCTTTTGTAAAGGTCTTCTTCTCAGGCTCTCTCCTTCTATATCACTAGTACAGTAGCGTATCTGTTCTAAATTAAGGATGCAAGTGTATGCCTGCAACAAAAGTCATGTTAGCAGAAATGGAAAAAACAGCATGGGGAACAGGCCTACTCAAGGGAACTTAAAGTAATAACTCAATTATGCACATTTCATATTCATGCACACATGTGAACACACGTAAATGTAAAATGTCAGTACATTAGTTTCATATTACATGTGACAAACAGTAAAATCTTAAATGTATATGTGTAAATATGGCTAGGAACTACAATTTAATGCACTATATTAAACATTAGTGTACACATTACATGAATCAAATTTGTTTCTAATATAAATGACATTTCATCACACGAGGATGGTTTCTACTCAAACATCTAAACAGTAAATGTCAATTAATGTTTTAAGACATACATCATGTAAATTGACTTCATTTTCATAGTGAGTATACGTCTACTAAGTAAGGATGGTTTATTAATCAAGTCTCTAAAGAATCTCATTTAATATGATTATTGTATTATTATTATTATTATAGATATAAGTAAATTCTCTAACCCTACAGTAAATGCACTTTAGTAATATTGTCAAGTGCAACACTTATTTTAATATGGTTAGACTACACGAGAAACATGCTAAGTGTACACTCATGTTATGCATTTGTAACTTGTAAAAGTGTAGCCAGAATTGCGCTGGACCAACCCCCCCACCCCTCTGATGGCTAAAGAAACCATCACATCAATGTCTTAACAGATAGACAAATCACATTCTAGTTGTTTTCATCATATTTCTACTAGAATCCTCCGGAAATTTCATGTCATCATAGTATTTGCTCTGTCTGTACTCTGTTTCTACATCTGATTTCTTTCTCTTCACTCCTTTTCTTACTTTTGCATGTTTGTATCCCTTATAGATTGCAAACAAAAATAATCCACAAAGAGCAATTATCGCTAAGGGATTCAAAATGCTTCCAACTATTCCACTGCATTAGTTTCCAAACCATCTGCCTATAGCAGCAAAAATATTCCCAATTGCTTACCAGACACCTATTGCTTCTACCCCTTCCAAAATCCTTCTTTGTCAGTAATGTTCTTTATGTATTTCTTCAAGTCCTTTTTCTCATCAGGAATGTAAGTGCAACATTGCTGAACTTTTAACATCTGACAGACTCCATCTTCCTTTGCAAAAAGGACATCTAATGTGAGTCGATTCAGCAAAACCATGTCTATAACTAAACATCCTCCAGCTGTATTTGTAGATAACTTATCAACTACAGTAGAACACTTTCTAATCTTCTGTGAGCTTAGTATCATTCCTACGGATGGTATTAGAGCACTAAAGAGGTCTCCTACAATTTCACTAACACCTCTCTTTGTTCTCACATGTTGTTTCCCTGTTGGATCATCAAGTTGTCCCACATGATAAATCTTTGGAAAAACTATCCCCATCTAACATGTTCCATACCATCTCTTGGGTAACCTATAAAAAGCATTTTTCTCACAAATATAATTAAGGCTCCCTGTTTTACATTTTTACGGATTTTTGAAAGAAATGCAGACAGAAAACAATGTGTTTTCTGTCTGCATTTATTTTTAAAAGTGGATAAATACAGAAAATTGTGCTGCTTTAACATGACTCTCTGTGGCCAACATCTGAGCAGATGGACTGCATGGGAAATTAAAAAACGGATGAAATTTCTTTAAATAACGGCATGTGTCAATATACTTTTGTGGTACAATGCTAGTATTTACCAATGGATGTATTGTTATGCAATATTTGGCAGCTTAAATAGCTAAAACATGACAGACATCAAAGTATGAGAGCGCGTCTATCAGTTAAATAAATAAGGAAATGTACAGTTTTGCAACTTCAGTTATATGCAAAACACAAAATAAATATGGATAAATACAAATAAAATGGGCAAAAAATAAATATGGATAAATACAGACGGAAATGTTAAAAAAATATATACCATAAAACCGGAAGCCCTAAATATGATAACTTCAGGGAAAACAGGATCTTGTCCATCTAAGTATAATCACCAATTTCATCAAACTTCAACAGTATGATCACATTCACTATTACCTACAAAATTGTGTCAGTGGCGAATTTTCTAATGAATATGCATAATTTCCCTTTGTGTAGCCAACCTAAAGCTAACTCTGTCATTTTCCCATTTACCCATGCTCACTTTCATGTTTGGCCCATTGGTGTAGTTTTGAATGATTCATTGCTTTAGCTAATATATCTCTTTGCCTGGCTTCCACTGAATTTATGAATTTCTTTTCTACACCTGTTAAGGAACAAGGTAAGTTATGTCTATGGGCATAGGCAGTATACAATGGCATGGTGGGTCTGAAATGTCCTGCTATCTCATTGTTTTTAGCATCAGGCTGACGATTCAACTGCTTCAGCACAGGAACTTCTGAAAAATCCAAGTCATAATTTGAGTAATAATATTGAAGATGACCCTTTCCATAGAATAAGCTCAGCAATAAGCTACAGATAACTCTATATGTCAAGGGGAAGTGATGATATGTTATCCCCTCAGCAACGGATGCAGGTAGCTTCATGCAAAGGTAGACATCCCTAGCATCCATACCGTCAACATACTCATAAATCAGTTTCTAATAAACATTAGATTAATTATCTCCCCTAGATGCATCTACATGTAAGCCTTTCTCATCTAATGCAGGTAAACTATTGTCAGTAGGAAGTGGTGTTTGCAGCACTTGCAGATCTAATCTCCTCTACTTGTGAAGGATGGGAAAGACTCACAATTACAAGTAAAGCAATTAGTACTGATGTCACTATGACAAATACTCCTACACATAAGCGTCAACGTCTCCTAGTATTAGGGTTGGGCTCCATGAGTTCTTCTGATGTAAAACCGTTTAAGTAGAAGATTGTTGCACAGTACTTTTTATTTATTTTTTTAATTTTTTTTTATTGTTTATAAAAACCTTTATTTATGTCAGTCTGGAACACAGCTATTCAGCCGACATCCCGGAGGTTCGGCAGCCAATTAAGTACAACACATGGAAGTGTCCATAGCTCTGGTACAGGAAAAAACAAAGGTTCCTTTTTTTTAAAACAACCTAAAGTAAATAACACAAGCAAGGCAGTATACACAATAAACTCGTGCCAGTTCCCGATGGGGGCGCGGCCCCATTCCCAAAATCAGAACAAAGCCACCGGTCGGGTGGATGAGGGAGAAGCAGAGGCGCTAACATTCTAGCATATAGTCGTCATAAAAATCCCAAGTTGGAAGTAAGGCTAGGGGGAAAGTTGCTCCTCCAACGGTTCAGTGGCCGGGGGCAAACATATATCACCCCTATACTGGTTCCACCGTCCCCATATCTTATGCCATTTCTTAGGCCGCCCCCGGGCACTATACACCGTTTTCTCCCTAAACATGCTCCAGTCCATATTTTCCGTCCATGCTTCCATAGCAGGAGGTCTCTGAGAACCCCACAGTCGCGTAATATCACGCTTCGCCACCATATTTCCTAGGGTCACCCATTGAGTCTGCGCCGCATCATAGTCAGTAGGACCCCAGACGTTCAAAAGACAGCGCCGTGCCTCTGGCAGCAGTGCAATACCCGTGAACTCCTGCATCACAACATGAATTTGCTTCCAGAACTCCGTGATCACACCACATTCCCATATGATATGTAGGAAGGTGCCCACCATCCCACAGCCCCTCTTACATAAGCCATCCTCGGAGAAACCCATATGAATCAGTCGGGGCCCTGTGACATAGACTCTATGAAGTATCTTAAGCTGGACCAGCCTTAGTCGTGCCGGGATCGCAACCTCCTTAGGAGAGGAGATGGCATACTGCCAGTCCTCATCATCCAGTTCAAGGCCGTCCCTAGTCCACTGATCACGCACCCCTAGGAGGAGGTCAGTCCTGACATTAACAAGCTTCTTGTAAATTAAGGAGATTGTACTCTCCGGCATATGGCCATCCAGGATCCGATCCTCCAAGGGAGAGGACTCCGGCACAGTCTCCCCCTCGACGAGGACGGACCGCAGAGCATGGCGTACCTGTGCATACCGGAAATATTCCGTACCCTCCAGATCGTACTCCGTCCGTAGCTCGTCAAACGATTTCACTCGTCCCTTAACCAGCAGGTCCCCCACCCTGGATATCCCGATCAGGTCCCATTTCTCAAATCCCTTCGTGTGCCAAAGTTTCCCCAACATATCGGAGTCAAACAGCGGAGTAGCGAGGGTACGCCTATCCTTCCAACCCAGCGAGTTCGTAACAGCCTTCCACACGTGCACCGCCGCCTTGGTTGGCCCCGTGAGGGACCCATCCGTTGACCTGGAGTAGAGTGCTCTAAAGTAATTACCCCCGCGCAGCAACCACCGGTCCATAGCGAAGCCGGGGCTTAGCGCCGGACCGTAGACTCCATGGTTGATCGCACTCAACTGAGAGGCCCAATAATATCTTCTAATGTCAGGAAGCGCGATACCCCCATCGTACCACGGAAGGGTCAGCTTTGCAATAGCGATACGCGGTCGGCCATCCCACAGCAAAGAGCGCTGGAGGCTCTCGACCTCCCGAAAATAGCTGGCCGGGACCAGCTCCAGGGTATTCTGCAGGGCATAGAGAAAGCAGGGAAGAGACATCATTTTGAACAGCGCGGCACGGCCTAGGAGGGAAAGCGGCAACCGCCGCCAGCCCGCCACATCCCACCGCAGGCGCGTCAATGCAGGGAGCAGGTTTCTCTCATATCGAACAATTGGATCGGTGGAGATATAGATCCCTAGATACAAAAAGCCCTCCCGGGCGATCTGGATCGAGCAATTCCGCGGGAGAACAGAGACGTCTCCTCTCAGGGCATACAGATACGACTTCCCCCAGTTAATGGTGAGACCCGAGTTCCTGCCAAAAGAAGTCAAAATGTCACAGACTACTATGAGAGACTTCCTGGGTGAAGTGAGGTATAGCAAAATGTCGTCGGCATAAAGAGAAATGCGGTCCTCATGATCTGGTGACCATCGGATCCCCCTTATGTCCGGGTGCCATCGTATCCATGCCGCCAGCGGTTCAAGAGCGAGAGCAAACAACAACGGCGACAGGGGACAACCCTGCCTGGTGCCCCTCCCCAGCTCGAACGGGCAGGACGCCCTACCATTGACCGCGACTTTAGCCAAGGGTCCTTCATACAGTAGTCTCACCCAGCCAACAAAGCCAGGTCCAAAGCCGAATTTTGCAAGTGCAGCCCACAGATATGCCCACTCTACCGTGTCAAAAGCCATCGTGGCGTCAAGTGCAGCCACAATGGTCGACTCCCGCAGCGTCCCCGTCCTTGCGAGCACGCCGTGGATGCGCCTAAGGTTCGACGCAGTGTTACGGTGCGGGATGAAACTGGATTGGTCCGGGTAGATCAGGTCCCCGATCACCCTGATCAAACGGTTGGCCAGTATTTTAGCGAGGATTTTCGGCTCGGCATTAAGTAGCGAAATCGGCCTATATGAGCTGCATTTATTCCTGGGCTTGCCATCTTTGTGTATGACCACAATTGTCGCCAGGCGTTGGTCGAATGGAAGGCATCCCGTCTCCCGCGCCTCTCCAAACATAGCTCGCAGATGTGGAGCGATCTTGTCCGGCCGGAGTTTATAGAACTCAATTGGCAGGCCATTCGGGCCCGAGGCCTTGCCCGGGCGCAGTGAACGGATAGCACCCGCGACTTCATCAGCTGTGATGTCACCATCTAGATCTTCCCTGTCTATGTCAGAGAGGCAAGGTAGAGCCAGATCGCGCAGAAGTTCACACGAGTCCTCCACCGGCCTGTCCGACACAGAGGTATAGACCGTGCGGAAATAATCTGCGAAGCACTGGACTATGCCATCCGGCTCAGTGACAATAACGCCACCCTCTGTTACTAGTTCCGGCACCACACGATTGACCCGCTCTTTTTTATCCAGCCACGCTATTAATTTCCCGGCCTTGTCCCCAACATCGTACAGTCGCCCCTGCTGCTCCCTACTCAGGGCTTTGGCCGCATTCGTCACCAGGGCCTTATACTCCGACTGCTTAAGGCTCAATTTATGCAGCGTTGCTGCCGTAACCTCCTCCTCCAAAACCAACTCTAGAGCCGCTATCTCCGTCTCGATCTGTGCGACCTCCGCATCCCTCCGACGTTTGGCTGCCGCTATCAAGGAAAGGGCCTCTCCTCTCAGCACAGTTTTAAACGCTTCCCACAAAGACACCGCAGACGTGACCGAGCCTAGATTTTCCTGGAAGTAGAGATCGACCGCCTTCAGCACCGCGCTACGAGTCCTAGGGTCACGGAGATACCAGGGGTTAATCGGAGCCACCCTGCCCACCACTCCTCTACCAACATCCATACAGATCCACACCGGCAAATGGTCAGAAATACCCCTAGCCATGTGCCTAGCCTCGGACACAAAGGAGGCGTGTGCAGCCAAAGTAAGTACATAATCAATTCTAGAGAGACTGCCATGCGCCCCGGAGTGGAAAGTGTACTGCCGCTGAGTGGGATGCAGCAGTCTCCAACAGTCAACCAGACCAAGGGTATCCACAAAGTCTGGAAGCCATTTCTGCCCCCCCCCCGAGCTTCTTGGCGGGTGTCTATCAAGCAATCCGGAGCCAACCGCATTAAAGTCACCACCCACCACCAACATTCCCTCTGGGAGATCCAACAGAGCCCTCCCCAGGTCCGCAAATGTGGAGGGCTGCAGCGCAGGAGGGACATAAACCGAAACCAGGACCAGCGTCCTGCCCTCCCACCTCCCCGCCACAGCCGCAAATCGCCCCCTATCATCAACAGTGGTGGAGTCAACCTCAAACGGCAGCGAGGCCCTAACAAGTATTCCAGCCCCTCTAGAGCCCGAGGAAAACCCCGAGTGTGCAACGAATTTGTAGCCCTTCCTGTTGAGTGCGTAGCACGTGTTACCTATCAAGTGCGTCTCTTGCAATAAAACTATATCGGGGGAGCATCGCTTCAGAAATTGCAGGACAATCCCTTGCTTAATACGATCCCCTAAGCCGTTAACATTCCAACTGAGTATCTTTAAGCCCCTACCCCCCATCCCGAAATGTAAGGAGACCTCCACCCCCCCCCCCGTAGAACCGCACTTGAGCTACAGAGGCTTGCATCACTACGCCTTGCAAAACAAAAAACCAACAACAACCACTTCAACAACCCCATTCCACCCCCCACCCTGCACCCCTGCGTAAGCTTAAAAAGCCCCCCCAACTTGCAGTGTGCCTGTCGCCCTATTCTAAAACTAATCTACAAAAAGAACCCCAGAGGAGGAAAAAGCTCCCTTCATACCCCCGCCGCCCCCCGGGCTACCACCCTCCCGGAGAAACCGAAAACTGTGATTCACTGTCCTGGGCAAAGTCAAAATGATCTAGCACCCGAGTCCTCACTCTTGTTCATCACGGCCACCTTCTGCTCCACCGGCATGTTCCCCGCTAGTCCGTCGTTGGGGCAATGTGTCCAGCCAGTCTCCGACCATGTCCGGTGATTCAAAAAAGAAAGTCCGCTCTTCATACACCACACGCAACCTGGCCGGGAAGAGCATGGCGTACTTCAGTCCCATCCCTCTTAGCCTTCTCTTAACCGCCAGGAAGCTCTGCCTTTGCTTCTGCACCACCTGGGTAAAGTCCGGATAAAAACTCACTGTGGTGTTCTGGAAAGTCATCGGGCCGGACACTCGTGATGCTTGTAGAATGGCGTCGCGGTCCCTGAAATTAAAGATCCTGGCGACAATCGGTCTCGGAGGGGCCCCCACCTTGGGCCTCCCACCAGGGACTCTGTGGGCCCGTTCAACAGTAAAGAACTTACTGAGGCCTTTGGGCGCCAGATGGTTTACCACCAAGTCCTCCACGAACAGGTCCACCGACTGTTCCTCCGAGTTTTCCGGGACCCCAATAATGCGCACGTTATTGCGCCGTGCCCGGCCTTCAAAGTCCTCCAGCCGTCGGGCAAAGAGGTCGTCTGCGGTCCTCAAGTTACGGACTTCCAGCTGCAGATCAGAGACATCTCCCATGAGGCCAGAGGTTTTAAGGTCCAAGGATTGAACCCGCTCATTGGTTTTCCCCAGATCTGCCCGAATCAAGTTGATGTCGATCGAGATTGTGTCCACTTTATGTGCCAGGGTCTCGAATTGCTGCCCGATAGAGGACTGCATCCCCTCGATGGCCCCCATGATATCCTGGAGGGTTGGTTCCGTAGCGGGGGGCAAACCCTCTTTCAAGGCTTCCAGTGGCCGTCCCGATCCACCCTGTGACCCCTTCTGCTGGGCATAACGATCCATGTTGTTGGTTTGGGTGTATCCTCCCCGCCTGGTATTCTTGGGCTTCTGTTTTTCGGCTTCCGATTTGGCCGACATCGTGATCTGCTGAGGAAACAATCCCCTTGCCCATCCAGAGAAGACGACCATGCAACAAGTGACCGGCGCGACTCACTCCCAGGCCAGGGCGCGATGAAAACAGGAAAGCGAAAGCGAAAGTGATGACACCGTCCTTCCGATGGCTCGCCCCTCACACAGCCGCTGTTGTTCAATTAGTGCTCGGGCACTGTGCCAGCGCAAGCCCCGGGCATCTTCCGGGGAGTAGGCCGCAAACTTTCATGTGGCCCAACTTCGGCCTCCGGTGAGCGATTTCAGTCCGGACAGCGACGATCACCTCAGCAACGGCTCGCCTCCAATATTCCAGGTGTTAAAAACAGGATGCTTCACAGGATATTTGCTGGAGGGAGCGAGGGTCTCGGGAGCTCTGAGCTCACGTGGCCATCTTGATCACGCGCTAGGCTCCTCCCCTTGCACAGTACTTTTAATTAGTTTCCACTTGCGCAAATAGCAAACCAAAGTTCAAGTGTCTTTTGAGCAAAATATTTACAATGATCTTTGTTAGACTTCCTTAGCTCTACTCCATGTTCTTCTTAGGGACCACCTTATGCTCTTTCAACAGACTGTGGCCTTGGTACTCTTCTTTGTAGTTTGGGCAATTCTATTAAGTTCTGTCTCTAATAAATGTTCAGTTCAAACTCACTAATCACTTCCAGGATAATCAAAATCAGTCTGTTTGGTGGCAATGCAATTTCAAACTCAGTTCAGCCACAAAGTTCAAGAAGGCTCAATTTGATGCAAATTGTTATAGGAAAATATGAAAAATGCTCTCTCCAAGTCATTGATAGCTAGGGTACTCTAGTTCTGGGGCTGGTGTCTGGGGATAGGTAAATTGTAACTCACTCCAAGTAGCAGAAAACAAGTTCATAAGGAGACTTCTTGCTGTCCCCTAGAGTTCATCTGCTTCTTTCTGGCACGAGGAAGTTAGACTGAGTTTTAAAAAAAATTACATTACATTGCAGCCACTATTGCTCTGGGTAAGAATTTGGAATGATCCAGAGACTGATTTTTGTAGAACAATATTAGATGGAGGTTTCAGAATGTTACAAAAATCCTGATACTATGAGAAATGTCTCATCTACTACAAATAAATCATTTTTCTATCAAAGCTTTGAGCGGCCAAGTGCAATGTGTAATACCACCGGACATTCAGAACTTTTTCGTCAGCCACAAATACAACCTGCCCTTTATCTGCAAATAAACGTGAATGAAAGGCAAACATTTCTGCTGACCAGGCTCCGTCTAAAAACGATACATTTTCTGGCTATATTTCCTATCCAGGGCACATGGTTTTCTTCACTTCCTGTCTGTCCTTGTCATAGTCTCTCACCTCAAAGCACTAAGCACTTTAATTTATTTTGTAAGTTTTATATTCCCCAGAGGAGGCAGTATATTTGTCCACTATTATTAGCATCGGGAATTAGAGCTTATGAATTGGTGATGGTTTATTTGCTTTCCCTAGGAACTACAGATATTATAAATGGAGTTTTAAAGTACCTTTTTACTGTTTTTACGATCCATAGTAAAGACTAGGTTTTCCTATTAATTTCCATTTTACTGTTTTTATGCTTATTTGTTTTTAAGGAAAATGTATGTTTGCAAAACCTTTAAGGGTCCTTTTGAGTCGAATAAAGTATTCTGATCTACTCTAGCTCTCTTTGATCTCCTTACTGTTGGCCCTGCTCCATCACTGTCACTTAGGGCAGATCCTTCAGTATCTTCTCGGATAGTGTCTGGCACACGCACTTCAAACAAACTGCATCTCCCTCTCTCCTGTCTTCTTGGCCACCGGTCTCCAGGTACAACTCGTGTTACTGCTGCAATAGACCCTTTGCCAGGGTCTGAATCTGGAGCAGTCAACACTACATGATAAGACCTTTCTGTGCCAACTTGAACTGTTGACTCTCAGACCCCCCCCTCAGGCCAAACAAGTGCTGTTCCAGCTTCTTGCCGGTCCCCAACAGCTTGACTAACTTGCTCCCTTTGTCTTACTGTAACCACCTGCACATCAAGGACAGGTGCTGTGATATCATCAAGGGGACAAAGGACTATGTGAGTACGAGCAGTGTGTACCAAATTGGGGTAACCTCTGCACTTCACAGCTGTTGTAGTGACTAAAATAATTTAGTAGGGGTCACGCCACCAAGACTCCAAGCACAACTTTCGCACAAGCTTCTTTACCATAACCCAGTTGCCGGGACTAAGATCATGGCACTACTCTTGTTGATGTGGGGCTGTAGCCTCTCCAATTTGGTGAGACACAGAATGTGCAATAATCAAGAATCATGTCATCTGTAATGTTCACAAGTGCATACGCAGGCCCAGCTGGCAGTCTCATAGCTCTACCCATGATGATTTAAGGGGAGACAATCCTATCATCCTATCTGAAGTACTGTGTTGGCTTATCAGCACAAGAGACAAAGCATCACGCCATTTCAGGGTTGCCTAAGCATACACTTTAGCCAGTATGGTGTTTAAAGTGTCATTACCTGTTCAATAATTCCAGGGACTTCCCATTGGTAACTGCGATGTAGCCACTGTTTGACTTGTAAGATCGCACACAACATTTTTAGAACCTCATTATTAAAACGAGTTCGTCGGTCAGACTACAGAGAAGTCAGGAAACTGAATCTTGGAATTAACTCCCTCAAAAACATCTTGAAAAGATGCATGCAATCACTAGGACATATCCCAGCCCATTGCACAAAGCATCTTGATAAAGTCCAGTTGCATCCTGTTAAAGGGACCTCGCGATCTCCCTATGTGACTCAGTGTTACTGCTGATCTTCTGCCTACATTCTGGCATTGGCACACAATACATCTGTGACACAATCCTTCAGCCATCATTCTGAACCTTGTGTTAAACCATGTTTGCCTGTACAAGCACACCATGGCATTTCTCTCTATGTGTGCAGGTCCATGATAATGTCTCACTATTGGAGGTAACACCCACAACAGGAGATATGCCCCTCTCAGGTCCAGTTTCGTAAAGATTTTAGTGCCTTGGAGCTAATCCAGAAACACCGGGATGAGGGGTAACGGGTACCGATTCTTCACTGTCACCCTGTTGATAGCCCTATAATCTATGCTAGTCTGCAGGTCTCCTTCCTTTTTGGGTATGAAGAAAAGAGGGGAATGAGACAGGTGAGGAGGAGGGTCGAATGAACCCCGAGGCAAGATTCTCATTGATGTATTCACGCAGATGCGTTTCTAGTTCTGTTAGGGCATAAATAGGTCTGCAGGGGATACCTGCCCCTGGAACCAAGTCTGTCCTACAATCATACTCTCTGTGGGGGGATGGAATTGACTGGCCTTATTCTTGTTGAATACCAATTGGTAAGAATTATTACTGTTTTTTTTTTTTTACTACTTGCTTCGTGCATCTGCACTCTAATTTTTAGCCTTTTAAACACTGTTAGACACTGTTGTTGTGAGTTCTCCTACCTGCGGGTGCTGGTGCTCTGTCTTTCCGCCTTCCCGCCCCAGTCCCACGTGGCAATTAGTGCCGTTGCACGGAGGATGGGGTAGGTTTGAGCAGCACTTCTGCTTCCTTGGGGGCTTGTTCAGCGGTCCAGTTGGGGGAGGAGGGATATAAATTGTGCATGCCTGAGCGGACGCGCAGCAGCAAGGACGGCCTGTGAGAGAGGCTGTCACTCCCATTTTTGACTACAGCACGGTATTTTACTACTTGCTTCGTGCATCTGCACTCTAATTTTTAGCCTATTAGACACTGTTAGACACTGTTGTTGTGAGTTCTCCTACCTGCGGGTGCTGGTGCTCTGTCTTTCCGCCTTCCCGCCCCGGTCCGAAGCTGCAATTAATGCCGTTGCGCGGAGGGCGGGGTAGGTTTGAGCAGCACTTCCGCTTTCTTGGGGGCTTGGTCAGTGGTCCAGTTGGGGGAGGAGGGATATAAATTGCGCATGCCTGAGCTGACGCGCCTAAGACAAGCCCGTCTGCGCCCGTCCGTGACTGGCCGGGACTCGGGGCCAAAACCCCTGCCCAGATGAGGTATACTTTTGAGCAACTTACGGCTTTATGCCCTCCTATTTCGGAGCAGTCTAAACATAGTATTCCGGCAGGGAACATGTGGCATAAGTGCAGCCACTGCCCTTTTATGTCTGTGACAGTCCTGAAAACCAGAGATTGCGGCCAAGTCTTGAACTGCTCTCTCATCAACTGTAGGTCTCTACCGAAACATAAACTTGAAATTTATGATTATCTGAGGGATGCCCAGCCAGACGTGCTATTCCTCACGGAGACCTGGCTAAATGAGGACTCGGCTCCTGATATTCTGGAAGCCCTTCCTCAGGATTATGGTATTACTATAATTGACCGCATGTCTAATAGAGGCGCAGGACTCGCCATTGTATATAGGCTAGCTATCCAGTACACCCTAGAACTTACTGAGATCAAGGAGTGTGAAGCTGGTTTTTTTTTCATCATGGCGCCCTTAAATTGTTGTATAAAGGGGTTCCTGAACTATCGTCCTCCGGGGCCCCACACACGCTTTGCACCCAGCCTGATAGAGCAAATAATGCAACCCGCTTTACGTTATGCCAAGTTGCTGTTGGTGGGGGATCTGAATTTGCATTTGATTGATCCATCTAATAATGGTGTGCAGGAGGTCTGCCAGGCACTGGCAGACCTTCACCTGACACTCAAATCCGATCTTCCTACTCACCAACTTGGCCATTTGTTAGACCAGATCTTTGCTAACTGGGATGACTTACAAATTGAACCACCGATCCCAGTTCCATGGTCTGACCATTTTGTGGTCCCTTTTGGGATCATGCTGCCCCAGTCTGATGTGTCATATAAAAAGGGTACCTCCAAACTGCTGAGGAATTGGGCAAAGTTCTCTACATCTAGCTTTAATATGGCCTTACAAAAGGGCGGGCCGCCGAGGGGCACTGATATTTTGTCTGCATGTGATGCACTCGATAGACGCATCCTGGAGGCACTGGATAGCACGGCTCCTTGGTCCTTGAAAGCACCAGGCAGGCAGCTTAAAACCGCTCCCTGGTTTAGAAATGAACTCAGATTTGCTAAATCAGCCTGTAAGCGCCTCGAGAGAGCTTGGAGGAGGAACTATGATGTACCTGCTAAAACTGAATATAAATCTAGTTAAAAAAATATCATGCCATGATTAGGAAAGTGCGGGCCACCTATTACAGCAATAGGATCTAGACAGCCGAGAACTCCTCAAAAGAACTTTGTACTACTTTTAAAGAGATTACATCATTAGCAAGAGTAACAGCTCCTGATGTCAGTTCGGTACAAAAGGGGGTGGTGATGGACGGAGCACCAGAACCAATCAAACACTCACACCCAGTCAACAGATCTGGGTTTGATCCATCACCGTTCTTTAGCCCACTCTGCCACCCCAGTTCAGACATGGCCATATGCAAATCAGTCTGACCCTGTGCCTCATGGGAACAGTCCAGCCCGAACTGCCAAGCCATGCCTTCCCTGGACCGGAAACAAGCTTCCTAGGACCGGTTTCTGGCATTTCAGCCGTCTTCAGCCAGGCTTGCTTGTATCCGGTGGCAAAGTGAGCAAGGGACTCACGTCTGAGCATACCCTGCCAACTTATGGCGAACAAAGCGGTACAAAAGGGGGTGGTGATGGACGGAGCATCAGAACCAATCAAACACTCTTCAGCCAGGCTTGCTTGAATCCAGTGGCAAAGTGAGCAAGGCACTCACGTCTGAGCATACCCTGCCAACTTATGGCGAACAAGGCGGTACAAAAGGGGGTGGTGATGGACGGACCATCAGAACCAACACTCACACCCAGTCAACAGATCTGGGTTTGATCCATCACCGTTCTTTAGCCCACTCTGGCACCCCAGTTCAGACATGGCCATATGCAAATCAGTCTGACCCTGTGCCTCATGGGAACAGTCCAGCCCGAACTGCCAAGCCATGCCTTCCCTGGACCGGAAACAAGCTTCCTAGGACCGGTTTCTGGCATTTCAGCCGTCTTCAGCCAGGCTTGCTTGAATCCAGTGGCAAAGTGAGCAAGGGACTCACGTCTGAGCATACCCTGCCAACTTATGGCGAACAAAGCGGTACAAAAGGGGGTGCGAGGATTTGATATCCCCCCGGATTAACTGCGGCGCTTCCCCACTGCCTCAATGGGTTATGGGAAATGGGTCCCCTACTATGTTAGTGTCTAAACATACTTGCATCCCTCAGTCGCTCTACTCTAACCCTGCTATACCTCACAGGTTGTGTTTGTCAGCTTCCTCTACGGTATAGTGTCATGATGCCAAAAGTCATGATTGACACACAAGCCATATTGACTATCAGTAAAAATGGTCACTCTCAGCTAACACACCATTTTCTAATAAAAGCAATCAATTCTGCCATTTGTGCTGGAAATACTCTTTGAAGCCAGGAGGCTTCAACCACACCTGAGACAGTGCAGACTGCATAGGCAGCTCTCAGGCATCCATAATAGGCTCGTAAGCTGTAGCCATCAACAAAAATCACATAATCTGATTCGGGTAGTGGCACATCTTGTATGTCAGGTCTCGGCTTGGTGCATGGTTCAGTAAAATCAAGACAGTCATGCTCAACTTCACATTCAATTATATCATTTCAGGTATGGGCAAAAGGGTACAGTACATCTCATCAATGTAACATTCTCAGTGCCAAGTATGACTTGCTCATACTTGGTGAGCTGACTTATTGGTCAGTTACTGATTCCTGGTATGAGTTAACAAGACCTCGACAGATTTGGGGGAAAAAAACATCAAAGGATGACATATGACAGTGTTCTGCCACTACCCAATGCTGACATATGTGGAAGCTACAGCTTTAAGACAGCTAGGCAAAGCAGCAGTTACGGAATCAAGGGTGGACGAAAAATAGGTTACGGGTCTGCAAGCATTCTAAAACATCTTGGTTATCACTATGAGAGTGCAGCCCTCCCTCTCACGGCAAAACAAAGCAAAACATTTTTCATAATCAGGCATTCCCAGTACCAGGGCATGGCAGAGACATTCTCTCAACTCTGAGAAGGCATGCATGCAGCTGTCATTGCATGGTACTGGATATGACACATCTTTGTGTGTCATCCTCTGTAAAGGCTTAGCCATTAGGGAAAAATTAAAAAAGATCAACTGATGTACAGAATGCAGAACAATGTCATACATTCACCCCAGTATAGCGATATGGGCCTAAATCCATAGTTTTTTTGCTCCCCATGCCTTTCCAGTTTGAACCCAGCCATATACAAATTAGTCTTAACCCTGCGCCCAAGGGGAACAGTCCAGCCCGAACTGCCAGGCCAGGTCCTCCATGGACTGAAAACAAGCATCCTAGTCTCCTGTTTTGGGGTTTCACCCCTCATCATCCAGGATAGCTTGACTCCAGTAGCATGGGGAGCACGGGACCCACGTCTGGGCATACCCGTCTCACTCAGGGTGACAAATGCAAAAAGAACAATTGATGGACAGAATGCAGAACAATGTCATACATTCACCCCAGTACAGAGATCTGGGCCTAAGTCCTTTGTTTTTTTGCTCCCTATGCCATTCCAGTTTGAACCCAGTTTGAACCCAGTCATGAGCAAATCAGTCTTGACCCTGCACCAAATGGGAAGAGTCCTGCTCGAACTGCCAGGCCAGGTCATGAGGGAAAGGTTGGCAATACACTGTAGACAGTTGCCCACCATTGCCAAAAATATCCTGACTTCTTTCTGAGTAGTTGGCAGACTCATTTTCAGAATCGTTGAGATTCTCTCGCTTGAGACCTTCCTGGCTCCTTTCTCAATGTGATGTTCTAGGTACAGGACTTCCTTCTTACAGTACTGCAATTTGGTGGGCACATTTTATGTCCATTCTCCGCTGAGTAGTTCAACAGAGCAATTGTGTCTCTTTTGTAAACCTCCTGTGTATTTGATGCCACCAATTGGTCATCAATGTATTTCACTAGTTCTGTAACAGGGCATCACCACAGACTCCAGATTATTTTTGAGTATCTCCGTATACCCCGTATACCCTTGTGGGACTCAGTACCATGCCAAAACACTGCTTCAAAATGAACTGTGAAGAGGAATTGGCTAACCTCATACAGCGGTGCTCAAAAGAAGGATTGGCACAAGTCAGTGACAGAAAACCATTCGGCCTCACATGGAATCTGAAACAAAACCACAGCTATATTCAGACCACAGGACAACAAGGAACAACTATGGAGTTAACCTTTCTCAAATCCAGCGCTGTGCGGTACTTGCCATTGGGTTTCTGCAAACCCATGATGGGTGAGTTACATGGACTCCCCATAATCTCTCCTTGCTCAATCATTAACTCAATCACAGAAGTAATCCCAGCAATGGTTTCAGGGGGCAGATTGTGTTATGGGGTTCTCTGGTACTCAGCATTAGGATTTACTGTAATGCGGACTGATTCAACACCTTTGATGAGACCTATGTCTTTTACCCTGAAAAGTCCCAGACTACAGACAATAATGTCTCTCTCAGCTCTGGGGACAAATCATCTTTTGTCAATATAGGCTTTAGTTCGATTTCTGATCTCTGCCTGACAAGTTTAAAGGCAATTTCTTCACCATGAGTTTAAAATGCTATATCATTTGGGGTACAGTAATTGGAACAATTCGGCTTGTGAAAGAGATCTCGCCCAAGCAGATTTAAAGGACTCGAATCACACACCACAAATTGGTGATTCTCCTCAAAAGAACCTATTTTGACAGGTACCGCTTCTGAAACTAGGCTAGTTATTTGTTTATTTGCTATTCCTACAACTTGTATTCTTTGCCCTGGGAGAGATAGGTTGGGAACCCCTGCTGTTCTCACAGTAGAGCGGGTAGCACCAGTGTCAATTAGGAATGATATGGGATTCACATTTACCAAACCATCCACGAATGGACCACTCTGGTCTACCTCTAAGTTTCACCAAGTACGCAATCCTCCTCCCCTCTCAGGCCCCTTCATTGTGACATGTCTGAGCTGTAGTAATCATCTGTTTGTATCATAGAGTACTGTTGAGATATACCTTGATTCACAAAAGGATTGGTATTTACATTGGGAGCCTGATTAATATTGTACCTTTCAATATTTGCATTTTGTTGTGGCATTGGGGTTTGTGGCACCTGCATTACCTGAGCTTTGGGTACATTGGGACTGTGAACCCTTTGTCTCTGTACTTGCTGTGTCTGAACCATGTTATTCCCTTGTGATTACGCAAATTCACCTTTCTAAAGCTGAATCCTATTCCCCATGTTGCCGGCATTAAATTGACATTTGCGCTTCCAGTGTCCTAACCTGCCGCAGACGTGGCATGGATTGAACTTCTTTAATGTCACCACATCAATCCCTGTAGTCCGATCAATTAGTACACAAAGTCCTCTAACTTGCTGTAAAAATCTATTGCCACCTTATATCATTGGAACTCCCTGCCAATACACTCCCTGCATGGGACCAGCATTACCAACTAAATGCTGATTCTGACCTTGCTGTGCAGCCTTCATTTGTGCAACCATTAGCTTTTCCTTCAATTTCTTGTGTTTTATCTCCAATTTGTCGCTGCAGTATTTGGCATATCTCAGTATTTTGTCAGTGGGCTTACTCTACCAACAAATCAAATGCTGTCGAGTCATGCATCCATTACTTACTGATAATGGCATTACACCTAGTCCTACTCTCTCACCTTCCTTCTTAACATATGGGGCCTCTTGCCTGCCTTAGACCCACCCCTACCCTATAAAACCTCCCCCACCACCTCCAATACGTAACCAAGAAGAGCCTAGAACTCAATTGGACTACAGCAGGAAGGCAGGACGGATCCTGAAGGAAGGCGAGGGAGTAGGACTTGGAGTAATGCCATTTTCAGTGAATAAAAGACACATTATCTCCCGTCCCTTTCTTGCCTTCATACTTAACCAATGATGAAATAGCAAGCAAAAATAGAGACGGACAACTGAGAGAAGATTAATACATTTTAATATAGTGCACAGATCACAACACAACTCCCCTATTTCTTCATAGAGGACAAAACTCTGTGGGCTAGGACATTATCGAGACGTTCCATCCCAGCAATCCAATAGGGGTGGATAAACGTGGAAGGAGAATACCAAGTTGCCGCTCTACAAATTTCCACCGCAGAGATTCCCTGCAATTCAGCCACGTAGCTGCCATACTGCACATAGAGCGCTCCTGCACCCCAACAGGAGGAACCATCCTTTTCACTTCGTAAGCCAAAAGGACCAGGGACCGAACTCAATGACTCAAAGTATCAGTGGATGGCTTTTCCCCCTTCTTTGCTGGACCAAAATTAACAAACAAAGTGTCTTCCTTCTGAAGGACTTCACCACCTGCAAATACAACAATAAAGTCTGCTGCATATCCAAACCGTGCAACCAGTATTCCTCTTTCGAGGAAGGCTCCGGAGAAAACTCCAGTACAATCACCTCCTGACTGAGATGGAAAGCCAAATTCATTATAGGGACAAAGGACAAAACCGGTACCACCACCACCTGGTTTGAAAACATCTTGCAGATAGAACCCTTACAGGACAAGGCCCTCAACTCACCCAACCATCTAGCAAACATGATGACCACCAAGAAACAAGCCTTGAAAGTCAAGAGCTTCAACTTAAGTCCCTCAAGGGGTTCAATAGGAGGGCTCGTCAACACATCCAACACCAATTGCAAATCCAAACAAGGAAAATAAGGACCAGCAGAAGAAAAATGTTCTAAAGACCCTGAAAAAACCAAGGCATCAGGCCTCCATCATCCTGCAAATTGTGCCAGGAACTCCTAAACGCCTGAATGAACTCCCAATGCACCCACAGCATAGCAACAGACAAATCCAACTGGGCACCACCCTGCAGGAATTGCATAGCTAAAAAGCGATCAGCCATAGTAGGATTAACTTGCCTCCCACCACACCAGGCCGAAAACGCTCTCCAATGTTTGGTATAAAAAGGCCATATAGAAGATCTACAAGAAGCATGCAAGGTCACAGCTAAATACTCAGGGACTGGCTAAGCCCCTCCGCTCAACCTCCATGCTATCAAGTGTAACTTCCTTAAGGTGCACAAGGGAAGTGCCAGTAAAACCAACAGAGATGGAACCACAAGAAGAACCCACTCCTGGTCACACTTCAGCAAGTCTAGGAGAGGAAACAAATTCACACAAGGCCACCTGGGCGCAATCAACTCCACCTGAGACCGCTCCCTTCGGACCCGATCCAGAAATGCCCATACCAGCTGGAACAGAGGAAAGGCGCAAAGCAGGCCAGAAACCAAGGACATGTCAAGCCGTCTTTCCCCCAAGCCCATGGACACTGACCCCGAGAACAATATAGCCGCACCTTGGCATTCCCTGGACCCACAAACAGATCCACCATGGAAGGCCCCATCGACACCATGGAAGGCCCCATCGAACAACCAACTGTCGGAATAAACTGGGAATCGGGGAGAAATCATTGGATGAGGGAATGTTCCTGCTCAACTGATCCACTTGGACATTCCCCACCCCCTGAATGTAGATAGCACTCAGCCACAGAACCCAGTTCTGAGCCCAGAGGAAAATGTCTCTGGCCACTAAGTTCAGGGACCTGGACCTGGTCCTCCCATGTCTATTGACATTTGACTTCGCCACCAGATTTTCCTTCCTAACAACCACCATCTGCCCCTGCAGAGCATCCTTAAAAGTGGAGTAGAGCGAGCCATAGCCCTCTCAACTCCCTCCAGTTCGATGACCTCTGAGATTCCTGAAGAGACCAGAACCTCTGAAACTGCTCTGACCCCAGCCAAGACCTCCAACCAGATAGGATGGCCTCTGACATTACCACCAGCTAAGCAGGGGGAGGCAATAAGACCTCTTTCAGGAGATGCTCTGCACTGAGCTACCAGGATAGATCCTCCCAGATCCGGTCCTTCATCCATAGTGGAGCCAGCAGATCCTGGACCCCTAAAGACCATAAACCCAGAATCCAGTTGGCCAGTCAAAGAACGGGAAACACGGCCCAGGGCACAAGCAACACCACAGAAGCCAAATACCCCTGCACCCTTAACCATTCCACAGCCGTAGGATCCACCTCAGACACCAAGGCCCAAACTTGAGCCTTCAACTAGACAAATCTCCTTTTGGGCAGACTAACACAACCTTTGAGAGTCTGAAAACAAGCCCTGATGAAGACCACAGCCTGAGAGGGAACCAAAGAAGACTTTCCCCAATTGACCAAAAATCTGTGACACTGCAGAACCTCCAAGACCCAGTCGACCTGAGCGGCCAACAGAGACTCCTCTGCAGCATGAATCAAGAGATCATCCAAATATGGATGAATGAACACCCCCTCTGCATGAACGACTGCCATCAGTGGTGCCTGGATCTTTGTAAATACCCTGGGAGAGGACTTGAGACGGAAGGGGAGAATACAGAACTGAAAATAGGCATCTCCCACCGCAAACCTCAGGAATCGCCGAGAGGAGACTGAGATAGGGGCGTGTAGGTAAGTGTCCTCAAGATCTAATGATGCCAAAAAAATTCCTGGCTTTACTAGAGGAATGTCAACATCCTGAAGTAACCCACTTTAGATCGAGAATGGGCCAAAATGTTCCTGAGACCTTTTGAACCAGGAATGAAATGGAATAGGCCCCTGTGCCTACATTTGACTCCAACATCCTGCAAATGGCCCTTTTTCCCAGTAACTCCCAGACCCCCTCCAACAGTGCCAACCTCTTCTCCCTGGCGGGTGGCCCCGGAGTCATTCGCACACCAGGATCTGGGGGAACCTATCAAAAGTCTATCATGTAACCATTTTCCACAGTGTCCAGGATCCTATGATGCAAGACATCCATATGCCACACTGGAAGGGCATGCCTCCCAAGGGTACTGATCCCCTCAACTGAGATTGTCTGAGGAGGAGCAGTATACTTAGGGGAAAAACAAGACTGGAATCTCCTCCTCCTGAAAGTTTGACGTGACTCACATTTTGGGGAAGATCTGGAGGACCCTTACGAGAGGATGATGCCCCACCCTTATATGACAAGGCATGCTTCCTTTCTTTGAAAGCCTTCAAAATCATGGTAGACAATTGATCCCCAAAAAGAGCCTGGCCCTCAAAAGGCAGCTTCAGCAAAGTGCGTTCATGTCAGGATCTGCCTTTCACTGCCGGAGCCACAATGACCTCCTTCCTGCCACCCAAGCCCCAGTGGACATAGCCAAAGCCCGAATAATGTCTGAAGAAATGTCAGCCAGTAGCTTAGCCTGTTGTTCCATGGCAGCCAACAACCCTGAACAACCAGAACCTTTCTGCAATGCCAAGGCCAACTTGTCAAAATCCTGCACCAGAGACCGTGCCAAAAATGCAGAAAAAAGACTCACCCTCAAAGCCAAATTCTCAGCAGACAAAAAGCTTTCTTAAGGCCAGAATCCACCTTCTTGTCAGTGGCATCAGCCAGGGTACAGTCTTCCGGATTATGGGCCATTTTCCCAATCAATGCAGCCAGAATAGAATCTAAACACACAGAGTGGGGCAAAGGGTCATCCCCCTCCAACATGTACCATTTCTGTAGAAAACGAGAGACCTGGCCCTTGTCTACCTCCTTCCACTCCCTCATAACCATCTCCCGTACCGGACCCTGAAAGGGCATGTCCTATCTCAAGGGTTTCATATACTGGGGAAAAAGGGACCCCCCTTCCTAGGCAGGCAGGTGGGAAGGCAGGCAACCCCCAAGTTCTCCATGACATGGGCCAATATCCCCCACATCTCCTACCTGGAGACATACTTCCCTCCTAAGGAGGTAGAAGGTTCCTTCAATCTGAAGTTGAAGATTCAGCCTCAGGAGCCACAGACTAAGGACATGACGGCCCACTAGGCTTCCCAGGATGTGCTTGCAGGGCGTTGGACACCTCATCCTCAATCATGCCCTGTACTTTCTGCCTGAACATGAGAGGCATTTCATGGCCAGCAGAACACTCCTCACAGAGGGAACAGGAAACTCCTCCTCTGAGGAAGAGGTGGAGGACACCACATTATACCACTTGAACAACTTCTTCTGACCCATCCTGAAGAGCATGTGCCACCAAACCGAGCACCCGCCCCAGAGATAGCCACCAGGAAAAAAATCTTAAAAACCAATGAAGATGAGCCACGTCCCATAAGCCAATCAGATTAAACGGAAAAAACAAACATAAAATGACCCCAAAAAAGTGGACAAAACCCATTCTTACTGTCTATTTGCAATCACTAGCATAAGCACAGTTCTCAGCCGATCCAGCCGCACCGCAACCGTGACCCGGAAACACAGCCCCAGCAACCAGAGGACCGCTGGACTCCACAGTGTCCATAAGGAAGTGCTCCATACCCTTCCAGCGAAGAGCATCAGGAGACAACGGCACTGCCGGAGGAACGCCGCCCAATGCCCTGCACAGGCCGTGATTCATATCCAAAGACCCCCTGGCCCCAACATGGACGGGAAAAGGCTAAAGGTAAGTCTCACTCAGGAGACAAAAAAAAGAGGAGGTGGTGGGGATGTTTTTATAGGCAATGGGTGGGTCTATGGGAAGCAAGGGGCATCATTGGTTAAGAACGAAGGCGAGGGCAAGATGGGAAGTAATGGACCTAACTTCAGGTCTCAATCCATACACAAATCTGTAAACAAAATGTCCTATCTCTTTTGCCTCAATAGTCTTTGTCCGACTGACCTGTTTAAATGCCTGCAACAGTCTCTCATAGTAAGCATGTATTAACTCTTTGGATTCTTGAATTATTATGTCAATCTTGACCCAATCAATCTCTTTGGGAGATATTTTCGATTTCTGAAACGTATTCACCTAATTGTACTTTTTATTACCACTGGGGACAGAGCATGTGAAAAAGGATGTCTCATCAGCTTGTTCTTGGACTAATCCACAGCAACTTTGCATTCAACCCACAAGTCACCTGAAACCACAATTTTGACTAAGGTATTCAAATCATTTGTAAGAACTTTTGAGATCTTTACAAATCATTCAACATGTCTAAATCATTCCACATGATTATTTCTCAATTTCAGCAAATCATTTGTGAATGACCCAAGATCAATCATGCTTTAAGGTATTTGGACATAACCTCCATCAGGCACTTCTCTCATGGAAAGTATATGTATATTCTTATCCTCCGCCTCTGTTACGGATGGAGGCAGTTCTAGCCTGACCTTCCTTGGTTCCATTGTCTTTGCCCATCTAACTTCCTATTTATCTAACTCAATCCATTTTCAAGTATGAGTAATTAACTTCTTAATCTCTATTTTATTCCAGCAGTCTCATGCTTGCGAAATCTCTGTCACTAAAGCTGATCCTCATGCCGGCTCTCTCTGCGACAGTTCTCCTGTCCAGCATGCCCACTACCATCTGCTGTCTGTTTTGCCTTTTCTGCTCGCTCATTTTTCAGCTCTCTGTTTTGCCTTTTTCTGCTTGTTTCTTCCCTTTTCCCACCGTTTCCTCAAGACCTGGCTTTTTGACAGATACCTTGCACCTCAGATACCACCAGGGGTGACAGTGTTGTGCTCTATGAATGCTAATAGATTGAAAGCGTAACTGATAACTCCTTTTTAAGGCTTTCGATTTCTGCAAAACAATTCCATATCTGTGAGCCAATTCAGATAATCTTTCATGACCCTGTCCTGCATGTCTAGTAATATCTTTACACAGGAACAATAACTCATCAACCTGGTAAGCATTCAAATGAGATACGTCAAGAGTTCCAATTATCATTTCCTCTAATTCTACTTTCAGTTTAGCTAAATCTATGGCCCTCTCTCTCTTGCTCTCTGGGACCTGAACATTCCTTCTACTCGTTCCGGAATTCCGACATTCAGTGAGGGGTGTCTATTCCTCTGAGCCAATCATCAAATGTTTGAGCTGTAAGACCTAGTTGTTCTGCTGGGTTATTTAAAAAATGATCTCTCCACTAGAGGTGCCACTATGCGCATTAGGTGGTGAGTTGAAAAGAGACATGTCAGAAATTGGCCTTCCCATAGGCATCACTGTCCTAGGAGTACTGTAGTTAACATAAGGAAGCTCATTCGTTCTAGGCATGAAAAAGCGTGTTGATCTCTTGGAAAATCTTCTAGTTGGATTAAACCGTGTCTGATTTAATATAGGGTCTGTACTCACTGCACATGGGGTGTTCCCTTGTTCCTTGCAATCAAAGGAGTCTGAGGAATTGGTCTCATTATTGGATCCACCAAGTTGCTAGCTATAGCATTCATTCCAGTTGGATCAGCCAAAGTATGTGTAGTATTTCCTGCTAATCCAGGTTTATACAAATGAACTACAGAACCAATTGTGACAGGAAAGGTCAAGGCATCTGGAGCATTTAGTGCAAGTGAATTTGAAGGGGCTTTCATTCCTAAATTCTCTCCCATCGAATTCGAATTTATATGTACTGCTGCTGTAGGCACATCAAAAGTCTCACAAACAGGTAAATTACTCCCTTCTCCAGTTTGGGTGAGAGTATATGGAGTGGGTGGTTTAACAATAATTCAGTTATAAAATCCTCATTTGAATCGCTATCACTGTCCTCAGCTAGGTGTTCTGGGTCTTCTGTCTCTTTCTTTTATTTCTCATCCGTGTGTTTACCTCTCCCTTCTTCCTAACTCGTTAGTGCAAGATATAATCTAGCTCCCTGAAACATGTCACTTCTACATGTTTTCTGTTCTGCATCCCATCCAGCATCTGCACAAGTGCCTATGACTTTTGTGACCTTTCCTTGAAATCCCTCTCTCTGCTTAAGATGAGCTGTATGTTCTGAGGCATTAAGTGCTTCGTATTGTGTAGGTATAGGAGGCGATTTCATGTCATACAGCATCCTCCTTAAATGTCCGATATTCTCAAATTAAATGTCCCCTAGCGAGCAAATGCCAAAGGACCATCTTTCTCAGTTATCTTATCCTATCGTGTGAGCCAAGCATATGTGAAGAACCATATCTATCTGGTGTACCGGATGTATGACATAACAATGCGTGTGTTTACAACGCATGCAGTTACATCGCGGTTTTTACAACGAACCGATGTAACCACGCTATGCCATTACAACGCAAGTCTTTACATCGACTTGCGCTAGATGGCGTGCTAACATTAGAAAAGCGTAATTTACTATTCCAACTCCAGTCCACTTAACAGTAGGGAAGGTGTTGGGATAGTAAACTACACTATTTCTAATGTTAGCACGCCATCTAGCGCAAGTGGATGTAAAGACTTGCGTTGTAATGGCATTGCGTGGTTACATCGGTTCGTTGTAAAAACCGCAATGTAACTGCACGCGTTGTCAAAGTTTCGTTGTAAAGGTTGTTCCCCGGTGTACCTTCGGGTGGTGCCTATCCCCACTCTAAAGGCACAGTCACATCTCCCTTCACTAGGCTTTGTAATGCTTTATTCCTATTGGATTTTATAAAACCTTTCCTGATATTATCGTACCTAGATTTGAAGAGCTGGTCAATTCTCCATCTCTTCTACAGCCTGTACCAGCATTCTGAGGAGAAGCGTATATTTCAGTATTTTTAAAGGATAAAGACCCTTCTAATTGCAGATCATACCTCCTGATTTCTTTAAAGCATACAGATGCAAAAATCTATACTCTTGCAAATCGTTTATCTTCAGTTATTTTTACCCTAGTCGATACTATGCAGCATGGCTGTATCCCAGAGAGGGATACAACTGCTCCTATTCATATGGCCATTTCTATCTTGCACGTGGCAGAAACACAGCAGAATCCTGCGGTAATGATCCTGCTGGACGCTCGATAGTTTTTCATGGGGCTTCCCATGGTTGGTTCTGGCAAAAATGGGGTTAGGCGAAAAGTTTATCGCCTCAGTTAAACCACTCCATATGTCATTAATGGCCTGAATAGTTAGCATGGGGAGCATATCAGATAGCATTATGCTTCAACGGGGCACCTGACTGGGTTTTCCATTGTCCCCTCTTTTATTTGCATTATATTTGGAACCATTTATCCAGGAGATGAAGCGTGCAGATTCCATCCCCCCACTGTGGTTTAACCAGTTTGCGGTTAATGATATCGCCATTCTTCCATCATCTCCGGCTCAGTCATTGGTATTTAGACGGCGGTGGGCTGCTTTGGCACAGTTTCTGGGTATAAGTTGAATAATGATAAAACTCAGATTATAACTAGTTTACCACCTGGCTCTTCTAACTTGTGGCATGTCAAAGAAGCCACTTCCTTAGAGGTTCGTATCTCCCCTTGTATGAGCCATATTCTTGATCTCAATTACGAGGGACTGTATTATGAATCAATAACTCTTTTTTGCAAATGGGATAAGGTTCATTTGAGGCTGATTGGGAGGTACAAGTTGAATAAAATGGTCATTTTGCCACAGTTTCTGTATCTGTTTATGTCAATACCTGTTTTTTAAGAAGGTCAAGGCCAGTTGACATAGATTCATATGGGGGTATAAAAGACCTTGTTGCACTATCTGGTTATTGAAGTTACCTCCTGAGATGGTGGTATGCCCGTTAATTAATGCTTTACTTTCTTGCCTCGATTGAGTGGCAACTCTTGCCTATCATGGGTGGGTCTGACAAGCAGCTGATCTGCCTTTTTCCAGAGCATCAAATGTTTTGTCGCAATCCGCACCCTATGCAGGGGTTGATTGATACAGCTTATTGTACACACTCTAGGTTTAAGATGCTTTTTGTCTCTCAAAAGATTTGGCTTTCTATTAAAATGTGTTGTTATATCTCGTCATTTAATCAGTACACCTGCAATAGTCACCACACCAAGTGGTTTATCTTTATCACCAGGTTGGTAAAGACGGAGACCGCTTTAGAACAGGTTCTGAAGAATGCCACGTACCCCTATGGGACACCAGGCAGAAACATGTTGACCTCATATATTACGGTGATGGGACAATAATTTCCCCAGGTCACCGTACACCTTTTTTTAATACCATACAGTTGTCCACCTAATTAAAATTGATTTGACAACTGTAATGTTTTTTAAATCACACTCACTACTCACGGACCCCCACTTAGTTTAGAAGTGCATCCCTGTCGTCGTGTGTATGCCCGCTCTCTATCAAACCAAGTTTTTAGAGGGCGAAGACAGCCGATGATGAAGCATGACACCAGGTGTCCACACTCACAATTTGACTTCAAGCACTTTTTCGGTCACTTTTCTAGGAGCAGCCCCACTTGTGTTTAACATAAACCCTAATATGCCACTGTATTTGCATGAGGGCTATGTACAGTTTTGCCACCAGATTTGTATTAAGCGGCTCAGTCAATAGTACTTTGACGGGACATTTCTTTCATTTGGTTCATTTCAGCATCTTTGTGGTACACACCGGCAGAGCTTCTTTAGATCCTTGCAGCTTAGAGACTTCGTTGCCCATCTTCTGGCTATCTAAATCACTATGTGTCATGTTACAGATTATTTAAAATGGGCATCAGGGCAACCTCTGACTGCTTTCGGTATAAAGGGTGTGGACACTGCTTATATATTTGCACTCTGTCCACTCCTTTGACCATTTTGGCTTCAATAATAAATTAAATTATCTGCTACAGTGTGAAGCCAATTATGACTCAAAGTTTGCTATTTTGGACCATTCTATTTTAACCCTGTGTAACCTGGTCTCGATTTATTTTTACGGTGTTGCAGTGGCAACAGTGGGTATTGTTAGGGCTTGGTTGCAAAGTGAGTCCCCAGATCCAAGGGCATGCTGGCCTGAATTTATTCTTGATTTTGGTTTGGGGTTTATGATCATCCAACATAATCCTAGCAGGCAAAAATTCAAAAAGCCGTAGGCTCCTCTTAGGGAGGGGTTCGCTTCTTGTATGGCTGGCTACCTTCAAGGGATTTTATGTAATTCTGATTGGAATACTTAGAGTTTTTTGCATAGACTTCATCATTATTGATATTTTGGTGGTATGACATATGCACCTTTTTCACCATTGTCAAATTCCATGTAAGTGTAATTGGTCCTGAAATGAAATGTAACTTTTGCTTCGTTTGCTGTATTTAATACTGTGAAACACAAATATTTTAGCCATAACATTGAGTAATAAAATATAATGAAAACATGTATGTAGATATGTGTGGATGTACTATTCCTAATTCTAAATATACATGCCTCGAGAATGCATATTGTTAAGGTGCTTATTTGAGGAGTTAACAATAGTAAATCTATAATTACCTTCACATTATTTAGGTAGTCAATAGTCTGGCTAGGATGATTTTGTAGCACAATATTTAAAACTCAAATGAGGGTGGGTAGATGTGAGTCCTTTACCACCTTGCTCGGCTACATGTCGCGTACTAAAGCAAGTCCTTTTTTTGTAAATATCTTGCCTGTTAAATATTTGCTTTTAAAATTCTGGATATCCCCATTCTTTAAAACAATGCTAGCATCAGATACACTTAGAAGTTTCAGGGGACTCATTCTCTATGTACATGTCTTTAGAAAGGCAGAAGGGAAATGTTGGCTTTTTGGAAATTTCATTAAATAGAAAAAAATATATATATTTTTAGTCTCTCTTGGTCAGTCGACCAGTTGGGTTCTAGGTTGATACCTACTGATGTGTTCCTTGCTGTTGTGGCGTTAAAGTCCCTTACATGGTGATGTGTGTTTACCACTAATCTGGGTGTCCCAACTGCTATGATGTCTGGATCCCTGGTGCTGATTTTTGTTGTCATGAGCAAACACGGATCATGCATGTGCGCCATGACATAGGCCTGTCTTACGGATTGAGGTCATTTTGGACCAGGAGGGGCACCCAAAGCACAACCTTCATAGTGGTGAAGGTTACTACCTTTCCCAGGAGTTCAGCAGCACATGCGCTATGGTGGCAGGAGTGAATGGGCCTTTTTATCTGTGTCACCTCGTGGAGCCTACAGGCTTACTCATGTAAAGTTCCACTGCTGTGTGCTTAATTCACCCTTGTCCTTTATACGATTGGTGTGTAGTACAGCAGAGTGCATGTGTGTTATATACATGTGCTGGGTGTATGTGTGCCTGTGAATCGTACAATAAAGAAATAAAGCATGGATGATGCGCTGTTGGGCACTGCATGTGTGTTAAATACATGTGCTGAGTGTATGTGTGTCTATGAATAGTACAATATATGGAAGATTCTGAGTTCCATATCGGGCAACTCAGGGCTAACTGGAGGAGCCTGAGGAAGTAGAAGAATCCCCACAGACATATTTGTGGATTGTTGCATTGCTGTGAGCTGGGTGGGACAAACTGGAGGAAAGGAGAGCCAGTATACTTCAAAGGGTGCTCTTTGATTTAGAGAGAGCTCACTGGGAAAGGGCCTCAGCGCATCTCAGGAAGGACATGGAACTGTTAAGAGAATCATAAAGGGTAGGGTTGAGGCCTTGAGGTAACCTTTTGATACACACATCACTGTGGCAGACATCCAGGTGTGAACCTCTAGCCACTTCCATGGCTTGTGTTGTGAGGTCACTCCTACTGTGACAGACGGATTTCTGGAAGAAGGACAGGGTAGAGGAGAGGGGACTTCAAAAGAATCAGACCCCAACAACTCAACTGTCAAGTAGCCAGTCCAGATGTGTGAGGAGGAGAAGCTCTGTAAGACTTCTGCCTGTGACCACGGCTGGTGGCTAAGGCCTGCCAGTCTCCCAGCTGGTTACAAAAACAAAATTCCTTAAAGAACACAATAAAGTTGCAATAATTATAGACTAGAATCAGTGCTATATTAAGGATGTCCAGCCGGACAACAAAGTTAATGAATCAAAACAATTTCTCAACAAATAAGAGCACACAAATAGAGTGGGACACAGTCCTGCGTCCTACACAAACCAATTACAAATGGTCAAAAACATTTCAGGCAAAACAAAAGTAGCTTATGGCCAATACGGAAAATAAGGGCAAGCTTTCAAATAAACAGCTACTGCACTTGTTTTTAACACATTGGATTAACATGCATACTGTTTAAAAAAGTCGACGACGTTTCGATCCCTTTTACACAATAGTGGGATCATCATCAGGACGGGTATTATACAAGCCTGAAATAATACACTGCCTCGTTGCTGTTAACAAGAGATGCGTAGGAGCTCAGGGGGAGCTAAGGTTTGAGTCAGGCAAGAGAGGCGTGGTAGCTCTCGGGGAGCTATGGTGCGCTACGATCAACGGTCCTTAGCTTTAAAACAATAGCGTGTTGCTCAGGGGTTCTTTCCATAATATGGACTGAGAAGAACTCTAGCGGAAGTCTACTAGGTATTAGGCTGGGTGAAGATAACACATGCAGCAAGATTAAATGATTCTTGTGGCTCCGATCACGTGCTCGATGTCCTCTCACCCAGCTCCCAGCTGGGTGAGGGGACATCACCCATGGAATCCAAGATCCCCTGCCCCTAGAGCATGGCGCACCAGTGCCTGCCTGCTTGGCAAGACTACTGTGCCCTGTGAGGAAGAAGGGAGCGTTGGAGGGAGCAAGGTCCAGTGGGGATCCTGACGAATGGATCCCTGTAGCAATGTGTGCGGAGACGGCTCCTACAGCAATCGGGTTTTTGAATATGTTCAGGTTTAAGTCAGAGATCCCTGTATGCAAGAGGAGGGCCGCCGTAAGGTGAGCCATAAAGTCTGCAGCACCGATCGGGTCGTTGCCCATGTGCGAAGTGAAGTGAGTGACCCTGTATGCCAGGTGAGGCCGCCATGAAGATTTCTGCCGTGCCGATCGGGCTATAGTTTGTGTAGGGAGTGAAGTCGATGATCCCATAGCCAGGTGCGGCCACTGTGAAGATTACTGCTATGTCAATCGGGTCATAGCCTGTGTGTGGAATGAGAATGGTGACCCCGTATGCCAGGTCAGGCCACTGTAAAAAAGGAAAGAAGCATGGTCTGAAGCTCAAGGTCACCATGGTAACTAGTGCGGGCCCAAGCCCCAACTGAGGATCAACACCATGAGCATAAAACTTACCCCCATCCCCCTTATGGGGAGGACCCAAAGAAACTTACCAGCAACGGAAGAGCACCGAGAACCCTCTGTTCGCTGCCGCTGCTTGACCCCATGTGTGGAACTCAACACCCGACTGCTGCCCCTAAAGGGCCTTGTGTGAGGAACTTCAGTGCCCGTGAAGGGGACGTGCTTGGAGACTGCTCAACCTGCACTACCACTGAGTGTCAAGTGCTGAAGCAGTGCTTAGCCCAGTTGCTCAGGATCTACAGTAGGCTAGGCCCTGTTACATCAGAAATAAAATGCCTCAACCCCCATGGTTTGGCCCAGTAACACCTGCTTGAGCCATGGTCCTCTGAATGGGATTTTGACAATTGGTGGCAAGCACTAGAGCACCTAATATTTTGGAACTTTGGATACAGGAGTGGCATTGGCCATTTCCAATTTATTCCAGTAGTGTAGTAAGTTCAGTTTTTATGCATAAAGTCAGCACGCATAGACAATGAAGAACATAGGGTTGGGTTTGGAATAGACCTCAGCACCATCTCCATAGGTGAGATAAAGGATTATGTAGGGACAGAGGGTTCCCAGGAGTAGGGACAGAGAGGTACTTACTAATTTCATTAGGGACCAGTTTGGGACACTGGGTGAAAGGGAGGAGGCTGTAGTTGACTATGGTGAAGAAGCCACATTAGGAACACTGGAAGAGAGTGCTGTGGAGTGAGCCTCTAGTATCCCCTTAGAACAGATCTATGCCCGGCATACGTGGAGTGTGTTCCCTAATGCATTTTCCAGAGTTTCACCACGACGCTCACCACCTTTAGGTTTTAGAATGCTCCACCTCGAATTTCTAGGGTACTACTGCCGCCAATTCCAGGAGTAAATCCCTTGGGTGGACTGAGTCTAGCAGAGATCCTAAGCTTGCAGCTGGCTTTTCAAACTGCTAAGACTTAGGTAAAAAAGAAAGCCACAGGGGGTTATTCTCAAGAACGTGTGCAAATCATCACAAAATTAGCTTAACGCAACTTTGCATATCACAGTCTATCGTGGGAAAACAAAGCCGTGTTAACGTAGTATTCTCAACCCGGCGGCACCATGCGATAGTCCCACGATGACGCGTCAAATGACCACGTTAAAATCAACGCAACGGAGCAAAAATGCGAAACAGGAACGTAAAAAAGTTGCCATGAGGCCAATCGCGATACACAAATCAGCGATAACCAGCGGCAGGCCTGCAATTCCCACGCGTCATGCGGGAAAATGCACTATTAAAGCAGAACAAGAAAAACACACCAAAAACAAAATAAACTGTGTAGCAACATGGATGCAACTGCACGGAGTGCCCAGGTCAACGCGAACCCCACAAGCCCCACAGACCACCAGCAAGGGGGGTCGGGGAAGGCCAAGGAGAAGAGGAAGACAGGGTACAGTCCGCATGACAACCGGATCGTCGTCATGGAGGTCACAGAACACTAACAACAACTGTCCGTCACCTCCACCGTGTCATCGGCAACACAGACGGAAAAGTTGGCATTCCATCGTGAATGCAGTCGGAGTGTCGAGGAGGCCAAGATGCGCTGGCATGATGTGAAAAGCCAAACCAAGCAGAAACCTGCTGCCAACAGGAAGGCAGCAACGGCGACTGGAGGCTGGAGTCCTGCGCCACAGGAGGAGCTGGAGCAAATGATGGCCACAGTCATCAAGTAACCCTGGGCGTAGGTCGCGCTAAGCGAAGCTACGCGAAGATGTCATTGCGAGCGTGCATAGTTGCTTGGGGCGCCCATTCGCGATGTGTTTTTCTTGTTCGGGAGCATGCTGTGCGTGTTCGGGGCACTGTTTGCATGCTCGGGGGATAATATCTCGCAAATTTACCCATGCGGTCGCCTATGGGTGCGGCCATCTTGTTTTTCAACTGTCCTGCCCGCTCGCGATGCCTTATTTCCTGTTCCAGGTCGCGTATAGCATGTTCGTGATGTGCATGTCATGTTTGGGATTGCGTTTTACTTGTTCGTGACGATTATTGCGTGTTCGCGAGAAATATCGTGCAAATGTACCCACGTGGTCACGAATAGGCGCGGCCATCTTGTTTTTCACTCTATGCTATGGTTCTGGGCCTACTTTACTATCCTCCCTTAATCTTTGCAATCCTTAGTTTTTTACATGGATTTTCTGACTTTTTTTATTTATCATCTATCTCGCTCTCCCTAAGTTTATATTTTGCATTTTATTTCTACTTTTACAGTGTTTTTTTAACTTTTCTACTGTTTTATATTACTTCTTTCTTTAAGCTACCTAACTTTATTTTTTCCTTCTAACTTTTCTTTTCCACCTCCCACACACCCCAGAACCATGGCCAAGGGTAGCACTAATGGCTCAAAGGGCAAGGCGCCTGCGCCCAAGAGCCGCCTGCCTTGCGGCAGAATGGGACCCGCAGGGGTGCAGGCCTGGCAGCTTTTTGGCGAGGCGGAGGTGGCAGCCCTTGTTTTTTTTATCCAGCGCCACCTCCCCTTGACCTTGGCAGCAGGCGGCAGGCCCGGCTCAGGGTACCCTACCCAGGAGCGTCACCGTCGGTGGGCGAAGGTGCGCCAGGCCATGTTTCGCTGCTCAGGGGTCCGGTGCACCCATAACCAGCTGGCTCACCGGTGGTCAGACATCCTGGACCGGGAGCAGGACCTGTTGGACCTGCTAGGTGTCGAGGTCGTGGGGCTTGGTGAGTAGCTAATATATAGTAGTAAAAGTATTGTGTATAATTTTTTGACGAATAACAAGATTACTGCTGCTTACATTGCAGGTAAATTACGTTTCAAAATCTTCTGTGATTGTAGGACACAGGTGCTCGGCGCTACTCTTACTTGTTTGCAACTTTGCGCTAGCTTGGACTGATTAATGTAAGAGTTTACTTTAGAGAACTGAAATTAGGTAATGCTATTGCTAGAGAGACTCTAGTCCTTCCATTGTCCTCCTGTGAAATAGTGGTGGATGGATACTAGGTTTAGTTCGTATTAGTTCATAATTTTTTAAAGGTCTGTGTGACGCCTCCTCTGTGACTGAGTACTGCTTACCCCAGTCCTCCGTAGAACCTTTTGTAGTTTGTTTAGTGAGTGGTAGGCTTAGCAGTGTCAGTCAGAAGCAGAACAAGATCAGATGCAACCAACCCACAATTTGGTGTATGCAAAAAAATTATGCATGTGTCCTCCATCTCATCTATGCATTTTTGAAGGCTAAAAAAAATTGAAAGCAGACTTAGTGAACAATTGGCCCGTCTGGAATAGGTGGTCTAGGTCAGGTGGTACTTAGGCTTCGTTAGTATTCTGGAATCAGAATGATTATGGAACACTGGAGTGTTCATAAATAAGTAGACGATCCGTGAATCCAGCAAGCAGCCCAGTAGTCTATCTGATTAGATAGGTCAATTTTATTGCAATTTTTGTTTCCTAAAATGTGTTTTGACGTTTTTTTTAATGATTTATTTGTTTCACGGCACTCCTTAATGTTTGTCTCTTTCTTTATTATATCTTACATGGTCATCAGCACCACCCAGGGGCAAGAAGACCGGGTCCGAGTCGGCGGGACAACAACCAGAGGACCGCTCCTCTACCGAGGCCCCTGCTGCTGGCCCCAGTAAGTCCTCCAGTGGTTAATATTAACAATTATATTTCCCTAACTTTTGCTGCACCCTTTTTCTTCCGAACTATTAATTATGGTTCCACTTCCTAATTCTATTTTTTACAAAAGCTTCTTTGACCGTGACTATCTGTTTCCAAATTCTGGTTATCCCTGCCTTTAAGTTCCTTCTAACTGCCTCTGCTATGACTCTCTGTACTACTACTACTATTAGTCTGTCTGTAGCTAAGCTTGCCCAGTTGGCCACTCTTTATTGAAGGTTTCCTTTGGAATAAAACTTAGATTGACCATTAGCTCTAGCCACTGGGTCCTGTCCTTTGGGTTGTCCTCTTCTAGCCTTCTTAATCTTGAGGCTTTGACAATTCCCACCAACAAAATGCCCAACCAGATATTTGACTAGTATTTTTGATAGGATAGTACATACTACTACTGTTGTAGGGATTCTGCACCGCCACATACTGAACTATGCACAAGAAAATAAGATGTTGATGATGGGAGGTTGGACCTTACTCACACCTCAGTCAGAAGAACCCACAATCCCCTGACCGACTAGCTGTAGTGTCTCATTAGGTTCTGAACCCCCACATGAAGATACCCAATGATGACACAACCCAGAACATAACACCCTTTTGCTCACTCACTTGTGTAAGTCCACCCCACCACACCAAATACCACAAAGTCTATGTGTAAGTTCAAAAGGTTTATTTTCAAAAAACAAGCTCTGTACGTTGTTCTATGAAATTACTATAGCCAGCTCCAACAGCAAAAAGCATAAGATTAAAACAGTAAACATTTACAAGTGCATGATAGAAGACAAAAGACCTGTGTGAATTTTGGAAGACCCCTCACGGTAGAATGTAGAAATACTGGTTACATGCATCATAAGCTCTGCAAATCTCTGGTTTGTAGAAGGGAATCTTCCGCCCATTATGAGAAAAATGGTGCGCGTTAGATAGTATAATGCAATTATGCAAGCATTTCGCAGTTATGCCAAAAAGTGTAACATGTTATGGCTAAGCAATACGGACTAACCGAACTCCATAACAAAGTGGCTTGTTTTTCGACCTCTTCACTTGTACGCAACACTCATGTGGCCTCAAAGGCATCTACTGCACAACTAGCTGCGAGGTAATATGCGCAAAAGTGTAGACATGATGAATCTAAAATGGTTACATGGCTCAGTCTAACTTTCCAAAGAGTAGAGTAGGACTAAATGACCCTAGGGACTACAAACCTACTAGTGTCTGCCTACCACCAGTGCCGGCGGGGCCTGTGGCGATGGCGATAGGGCCATTCCGGAGGGGGCAGGAGAACATGCGGCACCTGCAGGACCTACGGGGGGGAGCCAGCAGCAGTGGCGGGTGGTGGTAAGTTATATTAATTACTTATTGACATTACTACTAGCTGGAAGGGTGTTCACTTCACTCACTGCACTGTGAGACTTATTAAGTTGTAGTGAACATTATACAACGGTTGAAGAAGACACCCTTTACATAGCATTAGCAATGCATTAGCAATAGCATTAGCAGCGTGAGTGGAGTAACCAATGGCCTCTTCTATCTGACTCCAAATCAGCTGTGAAAGTTTTATGGAGAGGACTAAAAGTCAGATCAGATGACCTTGATGGATGTGTTGAACAAAGAGGGAAAGAAGGGTGGAAAGAAGAAGGACGGGCGAGATGTAATATGACTGGCAGAGAAGGATATGTTGGAAGCATGCATAGGGGGCTGATAGGAATCAGATCAGATGCATGGGTTGTTGAAGGATGGGTGGAAGATGAAAGAAGATGCCTGCCTGGGTGGGCAACACAGTATGGGTGGATACTAGATAGCAAAAATCATCAGCGGTGTTTGGGTCAAACTCAAAGCCAAGGCAAGCAAGGAAGGAGCGGACGCA
Organism: Triturus cristatus; assembly: GCF_964204655.1. Taxonomy (NCBI): domain Eukaryota; kingdom Metazoa; phylum Chordata; class Amphibia; order Caudata; family Salamandridae; genus Triturus; species Triturus cristatus. Next base: position 800,812,500 of record NC_140592.1, on the reverse strand, counting down.
TGGGTGGTTGTTGGTGAAACCAACTAAGGTTTGTTAAGAGATGTATAAAAAAGAATGATAGACATTTACTTTTAATGGATGGATGCCTGGATGTAGTATTCATCATAGACAGCATAGGTTGAGACTGTCACTGGAGAGTCTTACTTTGAAGAGAATGTAAAAGAAACTGCGCCTGAGTAGCAAAGCGGAGGGGAATATAAGTAGTATTTTCAGAATACAGTTGACTCACAGTAGTTTGCAAGCACATCATAGATATATATATATATAATCAAGCGCCTTCCTCCGACTCCGAGGACCGCTCCCTACCTATGTTAATTTATTTTCGATTGTGTCAGCCAGCCTGCAAAGGGTGGCCTATCTGTTGGTTACACAATCAATGAAAACAAAGTACCCTATGCAGTAGCGGTCGGTGGTGGGAGTGCTGGCGGGTGGTGATGTGGGGAGGGGTAGGGTGGGGGGTAGTAAACTATATATTACGGCCAAATACAGGTAAGTACACATAAAAATAAATAAAACGAATTTCATTGTGCGCACTGCACCGCCAAATGCGATGCAGTGCGTGCAACGAAATTTGTTTTATTTATTTATATGTATTGTTTACTTACCTGTAATTGTCCGTAATCCATAGTTTACTAGCCCCCACCCTGCCCCTCCCCCTCCCCACGTCACTGCCCGGCAGCACTCCCACCACCGACCGCTACCGACCTTATGTCGTGTTCCCATATATATTATGAGCAATGATCATTGGATCAGATAAATAATCTGCCTTTTTGTAGTACCCAGGGCAGGGTGAAAGTGAAATTGAGCAATTGCCCCCATGTAACAGAGAGAGTATGGCCAGTGCCACCCGTAATACAAAAATATGAGCTTCCCCACCTGCAGACAGTAGTAGTAAATAAAACAAACATGAGTTTGCATCATGTGACTCGTATTTGTTTCTCTTGGGTGCAAGCTTAGTTGACTGAGCTGGCATGCAGGCTACAACAAGGTTATGTAATTTCGCTAAACTAGAGATAAGAAGAAGACGACTGGTGTGTACTGGAGTTCATAGTGCTAGTATAATGCTTGAAACTCCCATAAATGTTAGAGTCCGAGGAAGTGGGAGGATAGATACTTACCACAAATGTTATGTACTGTGCTTGCTAGTGATACTGTGCCACTATGTGTTCAATTAATTTTGTGTTACTGTTTTGCTAAGAGTATTGGTTACAATATTATTTTTCTTTCTTGATATAGATCCTCCTTCCCAAGAAAAACCCACACGGAAGGAGTTGGCAGCCAGGGCCCGGCACCGTAAACTGGAGGCCATCTGTGAAGAGTACCAGCGGCTGATGGCTCAAGTGGAGGAGGAGGCGGCTGCATCTGCAGCCTCCTCCAATGTCCCGGGCCCCAGCCAGGCCCCGCCGCCGTGCTTCGATAACATCTAGCACTGCTGACCCCCACCCTGGATGCAACTGCAGGGCATTTCGCCGCCAGATGCTCCTCCGGATGGCATGCTTGGAGGAGCACCTAGAGGAGCGGGTCAAGGTCCTCGTTGATAAACATCTCAAAGCCTGCCGAATTTAGGACCACGTTGAATTGCCCCTTTTTTATTCCTTTTGTTGGTGGGTGGGTTTTGGGCATTGGGGTTTATGGACATTTTGGACTTTTGGGTTTTGGACATTGGTTGAGGTTAGGCAGAGGGGTGGGTCAGGTCAGAGTGGGATAGTTTATTTTTGTTAGGGTAATACATTATATTTACTTAAACATACAATGTTAATGTTTTAGGGGTGGGTTACTGTTTTCCGAATTTACGTCACATGGTTTCCTTGCTGCTGCAGGCCCGCAGCCAGTGTTTGATTTAAAATAGCTGCCGATTTTGTAACACACAAACAGATAGATGCGGTACTCCTCACTGAGTTATTTTATTTGTCCTACTAGTACTGTCAGTCTCTCCTCCTAGTCCATCATACCTCCCACCAAACTTATCTTACCTGTGATTGATGATGAATAAGTTCGGCACAGCGATGGCTGCATGGTTTCCCAAGAGAATGGAGAAGATGCCATGGTTGTGGTGGTAGTAGTAGACACTGGCACTAGCATTTGAAAAAAAAAAAAAGAGCCAGTCACTTGCCTGAGAGAGACTGTGGGAAGAATAGTAGAACGAAGTAAAGTACAGCATGGGTGGGCAATCAGAAGAAGATCCTTGCCCTGCCTTGAAATTGAATTAGTGTTGCTTTCACCACATCTGCCCCAGCAAGCGTATGATCAATGGTTGGTGTACATTTAATGTAGTCACATCACACCTCAATATAAATCACACAGCCCGGGGGAAGAGGTTTAGGGATTGATGAATGGATGGGAAGGGGGGTTTGGGGAAAGGTTTGACAAAGAAAAACAGACAGTACGCATGGACACAACAAAAGTAAAACACAATCTTGGAAGATGACCATGATCCATTATCCAATAAATCTATAAAGGGAGAAAAAGGAAATGCATGCATGATGTTGAAGAGAACTTGATGGTTAATGAGTAGTACTTACTAACTACTACTACACAATTAGACAGTACAGGGCAGAAGTATAATTATTCATATGAAATTTGCCTTGCCTGTATGCCCTCAGAGAGACCCAAATTACATGCTGTACCGGGCTTACTTTTAAAGCTAGCAAAGACAATTTAAAAATAGTTGTAGGGATCAATTACCAAACAAACCACAACACACAGTCGTAATGGTTGAAGAGAAAAAATGAATCAAATAAATTAAAAGGCGAATGATGAATGATACTAAAGTTACTGTATTATCCTGGTCCAATTGTGGAGTTGCATCTTGTCATTCTTCTTGGTCCTCCCTTCCATGGACACTCCTCACATCAATCTTGGGTACCACTGCCTGCCTGATGCGGATTGGTAAGGTAAGTGCGAGTTGTTTCTCCCAGTATAGCACAGGGTAAAGGCCGGCCTGTGAGTGTAGATGGAAAAACAAAAGGGGTATTGAAAAATAACTGAATAAAAAAAAAAAAACTCAATTACGGTGGAGTGCAAGAAGAGAAGACAAGACTGTTGAGAGAACACTTTCAGACTGAGGTGGCTTGGATACATCGTGTCTACTCTACAGCATTAAGCTACAACAACAACAGGACAGGAGCCAGCACAGGACAGGCCCACGGCACGGGGCCGGCCCATGACCCAACCTCCATTTACCTTAAATTTTGACAGAGCCAGACAAAAGGCATATACAGCAACCTAGCATTTTCCAAATCAACTGACTAAATCAATGCGCCACTGTCAGTCATACCACTACACTCTACTCCACACCACTGCACGGACATGTAGCCTAGGTCTGCTGTGGTTCTTGTTGAATTGTTGTGTTTACCTTTTATGCCAGTCCATGAAATGCAGTTATTCCATCAATTATCTCCGATCCAACTGACTGACTGCATGCAAAGATAGTATGGTCATCATCATGACCGTGTGGTAAGTGTTGTCCAACACCAACTCAGTCTGTAGTGACTCCGATTAAGTTTATATTCCATATTAAAAAATTGCAACGGATATTGGCCTGCACCTGCAGTAGTAGGAGTACAATGTGGTTATTAAACAACAAGGAAACATTGACTGTCACTTGAGTCACTTTTACTTTGTAGATAAACTAGTATAGTTCGACTTTATGCACATTCACTCGGAGTCAGCAAGCATCCAATGCAATGCATGCCATCATTCATTAATTATTACCTGTCTTGCTCTTCTCTTTGGCTGTCAGATCAGAATCCTAGCCTTCTGACAGTGATGAGTTTCAGCTCAGAAACAAAACGGAAGATAGCTGTAGTCACGTTTCACTTCTTTTGGAGGGACTGTTAGAGGCAAAATGTATTGTACTTTTCTCCATCTCCATCCAATGTCTGGCTTGCTGGAAATGTATTTAGGGAGAGTCAGGAAGATGGAGCAGGACTCTGAGGAGTGGAGTTGACAGTTATGCACAGACGTGCTACTCCAATAGGGAAATAAAAAGAGGAGACGGTGGTGATGGATTTGTTGTGATTAGATTTGAACCAGAAAAACAGATACACACACAAATAAAAGAAGAAAGAAAGTAACAATTTGAAAGCCTAGTTGTCAGGGAAGAGGAGCTCGTCCTCAAACTCTGATGGTTCGGACAGATGTAGGTCATGTAACCCACAACTAATGTCATCGAAGTCGCTCTCCTCTTCCTGCTGTGATTCACGTATTTTGTACTCCGGTGGTATAAAGTGCTGATTCATTTTGATCATGGTTAACCTCTCCACGGTTTTGGGTGAGAGACTGGTCCTTTTCACAGTTACAATGGCACCAGCAGCACTGAAAACACGTTCAGAAGAGACACTTGCAACAGGGCAAGCCAGATACTTTATCGCCAGCCTGCTGAGCAATGGCCATTGGCTTCTTTTCCCATACCAATACACCAATGGGCTTTGCTCCATGAAGACCTCTGTTGTGTCATCAAGATAGGCCTGGACCATCTGCTCAATGTTCAGGGGTGCTCCGATTTGCTTGGCCTCTTTTGCCTTTGCATCAGCAATGGACGTACAAAACCCTTTCCGTAGAAACCCATCACTTGCCGTTTTTTTTTATGTGGCTGATTATCCTGTTGGTGCTGTTGTTGATGTTATTGCTGTTAGTGTTGGTGACTGCTGGGAGGCAAACACACTGCTCTCAGGCTCTGAAGTAGAACCTGACTCTGGGTGCCCTGTAGTTCTTGTTCTGGCCAGGGGTGGTGGGCCTCTAATTAAGAGCCGTTTGTTTTTGAAGTCAGTGGCTTCCTCAGCTATCAAAGTTTTGTACTTGGCAACATCCACTTCTGAAAAAGGAATTACTGCATTACCGTTCAGAAATAATTTGTACCGTGGACCCAAAATTGAGGCAGTAATGTAATGTCGATGTGACACAATGTTATTTTGAATCCTTGTATTTTCAGATAAGCGAACGCTAAGGTGTCAGCCAAATAATATGCGTCTACTTTGTCATCCACACCTGCGTACGTTTCAGACACCTCCTTCAGCTCTTGCTCTAGCATGTACAACAATGGTATAGCTTGGCCCATAGTGCAGTCCTCCCTGCTGACTTCACGTGTGAAGACCTCAAAAGGAAGTAGCATCTCTGTCAGGCATTTAACGAGGTCCCATTGGGCCATCTCAACGGTCATGGCTTTCACAGTAGGATCTCCTGACCTTTTCATGACATAAGCATTGAGTGGTATGTACTGCTCAAACAGACGATCAAGCATGTAATAAGTTGAGTTCCAACATGTTGGCACCTCCTGGATGAGTGCTTTGACTGGCATTTTATGCTCACGTCGAATAACCCTCAGCTGCTTCCGGGCTTTGAAAGAATGGTTGAAATGTGTGCATATTCTTCTGCAGGTGGTCAGTAAGTTGCTGACTTTGCTTTCATTTTTCAGAAAGTCTTGAACAACAATGTTAATGCAGTGTGCCAAACACGGGACCCTGAAACAGCCACCATCTTTCATGGCCCTAACTACATTACTGCCATTGTCCATGGCAACAAAACCAATGTAAAGCCCTCTTGGTCGCAGCCACTCAAAGACCTTGCTGTTAAACTCATCCAAAATGTTTGCAGCAGTATGAGATTTCTCCATAGCAAACATGGCTACAGTTGCATGTTTGCGAGTGTCATTAAAAATCTCAGCAGTGTCAACACCTGCAGATACCTTATCTCTAACACCCGAAAAAGAGATCCAGTGTGCAGTGATGCACATGTAATCAGTGGCTTGGCAACTGGTCCACATGTCTGTTGTCAGGTGGATACTCTGAACAGCACTCTGTTTTAAGGTTTTTCCAAGCAATTCCAGAACATCGTGATGTATTGCTGCAACAGCAACTCTGGCGAAATAGTAGCGGCTGGGAACCTTCCATTTTAGGCAGATGGTTGTCACAAATTCCAGAAAACGCACCCCTTCAACAAAAGAAAAAGTGAGAAGGTCCAGTGCTAACATTTTAGCCAGCTTCGCATTGTACAAACGTGCTATTGGGTGGTTGCATTCGTACTGCCCCTCCGGCCTAGTAAACATGCTAAGAATGGTAGGCTGCGTGGTATTCCTTCCTGTTATGCTCAACGTTGCACTTTTTTTCAATGCAGTACTCCTTGGTGTCTCAGTCTGTCTCTTACTCTTGTGCCACTGAGATGTTGCTGAGGATGT